>NC_040906.2:10555233-15895233 GCF_004126475.2 Phyllostomus discolor
TATAAGATGTTTTCTACTTTGACGGAGGATATTTTTTCATTTTTTAAAGATTTATTTATTTATTTATTTTCAGAGAAAGAAGGGAGGAGATAGAGAGAAACATCAATGTGTGGTTGCTGGGGTCATGGCCTGCAACCCAGGCATGTGCCCTGACTGGGAATCGAACCTGTGACACTTTGGTTCGCAGCCCACGCTCAATCCACTGAGCTATGCCAGCTAAGTGACAGAGGATATTTTAATCCCACCTCTCTTTGCAGGAAGGCCTTGCAGCAGAACATGGCAGTTAGGATCAGGAGAAACCAACTCGAATCCTAACTAAGGCCTTTCCCGGCAGCGGGAGTCCAGGGACCGCGGTAGTGGGGAGGCAGGAGCCTGGCCTCTGAGGGCCTTAGGCCGGCCACCTGTGACAAAGAGTTGCACCAGAATTAAATGAAGTACAGTGCCTGTGTACACCTGGTAGCTGCTATTAACCAGCATAATTGTCACTGCTAAAAATAATAAGCTATTTTTGTAGAAATTACACTATGGCTTTAATAGGCATTAAATAAACATTTTCTTTTTTAAAATATGGTTTCTTTTTTTCTTTTTTTAAAGATTTTATTTTTTATTTATTTTTAGAGAGGAGAAAGAGAGAGAGAGAAACATCAATGTGTGGTTGCCTTTCACATGGCTCCCTACTGGGGATGTGGCCTGCAGCCTAGGCATGTGCCATGACCGGGAATTGAACCTGCGATGCTTTGGTTTGCAGCCCGCGCTCAATCCACTGAGCCACGCCAGCCAGGCCAGCATTTTCTTAAATAAACAAATGACCCTTTGTCATCAGCAACACTGTCTATGTCTGGTGGTTAGTCACAGACTTCCCATTTAATCCAAAGACAATATTACACAAACTAAAATGTTGACCATTTCTTAGTTTTGATTTGTTTTATTTAAGAATACTAGAAAAGTTTACAGACTGTGGCCTAAAGAAGCTGGTAAAACTCTGAATCGAATTTATGACCCATTAAACAAAAGAATCAGAAAGGGGAGCATAGTCAGGGCCCCCCAGGGGCCACAACACCCCCTTTGATGTGGGGTGTTTCCCAGTTTTTCCTGGCATTCTCAAGGTCAATATCTAGTCTTCCCAGCTTGCAAGGATGCTTTGAGATGTGAGAGAAAAGTGAGAGATGTTCTTCCTGCCCCTGGGAACACTCACATTCCCAGGGGTGTCAGGGAGAAGGGAGAATAATCAAATAGTAAGTACATCAATGTTGATCTCATTCTGTTCACAGGGGGTGTACAACCAGATTTACATTACAAGGGTTGGATTTACATTATACAGTCCTTTAAGTCTTTTACAAGTAAGTCCTTTTAGACAAAGGCTTGTAAAGACTTGCCTGGACTGACTTGATAAAACATCCCAGTTCCACATAAAACCAAGCAAACAGGTGCATGAGGAATGCTGTTGGAGTAAGTCTGAAAAGGACTCGGTAGGTGGGAGGGCCCGCTGGTGGCGGAGGGACCGTTGGGTGGGACACAGGGACAAACGCTGATGCGGCGTGGGGAGGGGGTGAAATTGGAAAGGGGCGCTGTGGTCAGCAGTAGATGACTTCTGCGTCTGGGTGACGGGTGGGTCCTAGTGCTGGTGCAGGGTGGCCAGGGTGCCAATCTGTGCAGGGATAGGAATTAGCTCACAGATCAAAAAAGGGTGGAGTGGGGTGTAGGGGGCGGGGAGGAACGAGCTGCTTTGAAAAAGCTTTAAAGCCCTGGGCAGAATTTTCTCATGATGTGAGGAGCAAACGGGAGAAAGAATGACAAGGTTCCAAAGTGGTCAGAGTGTCATCTTCAGTGGCAGCTCCAGAATTTCCAGTGTAGGAGGCAGCCACCTCCTTCGGGACACCTGAGTATCTGTTGGAAGCTCCTGTGTGGGCCAGACATACTGATGTTACTTAGGCTGCACGTGTATTCGGAACAGCTCCTCTAGGTGAGAGAGCTATGAGCTGCCAAACCGGTACCCCTCCCCACCACCTCCTTTTTATTAAAGCCTCACCTGAGGACGTCCTTGCTGATTTTAGAGAGGGGGGAAGGGAGGGAGGGAGAGACTTGTCCTGCCCTGAGAATCACGTGCATTCACTGCTCATCACCAGCGTGGTAAGGCGTGGTAAGCGCTCCGGATGGAACCAGCCACATTTTACAGATGAAGCATCTATTTCTATTTCACAAACCACCCCCAAACTCGGTGGACTTAACCACCGTTTTATTTGTTCAGATTCAGGTGAGGCTCAGCGGGTCAGCATCTCTCTGCTCTAGAGGTTAGGGGCCTCCGCTAAGCCGGCTGGGACTGGCCCGCTCATTCTTATGAGATGTTGGGGCCATTTACCTGGGGCCAGATAACCCAAGATGGCCCATTCACATGCCTGGGGCCTCTGTCTGGCTGTTAGCTGGGGGACTGGGAGTCCCCTCTGGGTGGTCAGCCTCTCTGTCTCTCTGTGGTCTCTCACCCTTTACATGGCGGAGGGCTTCCAAAAGGGCATGTGTGGAAGCTGCAGAAGCCTAAGAGGTCTGAAGTCACATAGCATCACTGGGCCACTTTTCCTGGGGCAAAGTGAGTCTCAGAGTGAGCCCAGACTCCAGGAGAGGGAGGCGGAGCCCTGTGCACACACGGGGGTGGCTGGAGGAGTGTTGGCGGCCGTCTTTGCAGACAGTCTGCGGTGGGCTGTGAGCTCAACGAGAATGGCCCAGCCAGCTCTTTAATTGAGACTGACCCACAAGTCCACGCTTGAAACTACCTCAGGTTTCTGAGAACAGCCCAGTCAGCACTGGGCTTTTGCATTTATTAGAAATATTTTCTATGTGGCTGAAATCTGCTCCCTCTTCCAGAGTGCTCTCTGAGCTTGGGCTCTTTAAACCTTCCTGCTGCGATGAAATTCACTCTTGGTCCTTTTTCAACGATGACTAATAATGGTTCAGAATTCAGTGGTTGTCCACTGATGGCCATTGGCGCCAAGTCAGCGCCAACAGGAATCCCCAGTCTGGAGTGCGGCAAAGAAGGAACTTCATTCAGTGCAAACAACTCAGTAGTGACACAGCACAGCCTGGCTGTGCGGTGGCCTCGGGACCCCCAGGCCCCGTTCAGCTAGGCAGCTCTGCTCCACGAGGGCCCACTCCACTGTGCTCCAGGGACACAGCCCCCGTGATTCTGCTGCAGCTGGAGAAACACGCTCTTCAGTCTCCTGTGGGGAGTGCACTCTCTGAGCTGGCTTCCACGGACAGAGGTCCCTGCCTCTGGTTCCCCCTTTGCCCATCTTCATGCAAATGAGGACCACCTAATCAGCAAAGTTGGATTGGTCCAAAAGGTACTGTCCTGCTAGGTCAGAATAGAGCCTCTGTGATTGGTTGGAGCTGTGCAGTTCTGATTGATGAGAAAGGGTCAGTGCTGCTGGTTGTAATAGGAGTTCAGGAAACCTTTAAAGGGCCGACTCAGATGGCAGAGACACAGTGCATGCAGGCAGGCAGTTCAGTGCGGGCCTCTCCCCGAAGGGCAGTGTTTGGTGAGACGCCTCTGTGCAGAAATGCCTGTGAGCTTCTGCCTTTTTTTTTTAAAGCTCAGTTAGTCACCAGGAGCCCTTCTTAGCAGGTGTCTGTCTTTGTTTTTTTTTTCCCTCAGGGAAAAGGTATGCATGTCCATAGTGAAGGACATGCATACCTTTCTGCTGCAAAGCAGTCCACCACCGAACGGTGGAGAGTGTCTCAGAGATGCACGGGGAGAATCTTTATAGAACGTCCTCTGTCCGTTACCCTGTCTCCCACAAAATGGTGCTGCTTATAGCAGCAGGCAACTATTTTTCTTCTTCTTCTGTCTCACCCTTTCAAATGTGCCTCAGTCCAACTCTTGGCCTTTTTTCTGCCCGGATTCAGTGGACGAACTCTCATCCAAGAAAGAAACTGTGCAGAGTTAACGCCTTTCTCGTTGTCAGGGGATGCAGACGGTTTCCGAGCAGCAGCAAGGCTGGGACCGGCAGAAGACTGAGCACTGGGACTTGGATCTCGTGTTTTCTCGATGGCTGAACACTTAGCTCTGGTCATTCCCACTCCTGAGGAAAAACCCTGGAAAATGCATTGGTTTCATTTCCTGCTTTTGTAATCGCAGTATAGGAAACATTTGATTCGGGGCCAGTACGTGAAAACGTTTAGGCTCTGTGTCAGCTTCCTGGACACTATTTTCTGAGGTGGCTATGGCAGGACCCAGCGCCTGAGCTAAATACAGAGTCCCCCAGGAGTGCCTTTGTTAACGAAGTTTGATGGTTTTACTGTAACTTTCTGGGTTTTTTTTTCTGACAAAATTAAAGGCAGCTCCTCTTTAAAAAAAAAACTTACTATGTATTTTTGGGGATTTTATTATCAACTTAAATACTTTCAACCAAAGGAAGGGAAACCAGTTTGCCATTTAATCACAGAGAAGTTCCCTCCTGCTTTATCTGACTCTGCGAGAGGAAATTGGTAATTAGCAGGGGACCGGCCAGCATCTGCATGGAGCCCCATGTCTTCCTAAAAGGAAGGCCCGAACAATGGGGGATGTGAACTTCCATCGGACTGTTGTTACAATAACTAGGCGTGTCTGTCCAGACACATTCCTTTCTGAGCTTCTGTTTCTGCTAAACCTTTTATCTCTCACCCATTTCCCCCTCAGATTCCTGATGCCCCTCAAAAGATAAGATTTGCATAAATAACGACAAAAGGGGTACTAGGGCTGGATGATACTTGTGTTTGGCCAGGGAAGGTTTAACTTTGAAGAGGAGTTATTTGAGTTGTATTTTAAAAAGAAACTAGTCCCCCCAATACAGCGATGCCACTTGTCCAACCAGGCATGGTTTTCACAGAGCAGAAATCCCTCGTGCGTCGCCCCGCCCCACCCCCGTATCTCTGCCGGGGGTGCTTAGGCTAAGCATCGGTGTGAGGAGTTAACACAGGAACCGGTGCAGACATGCTCCTAGGCAGGAGGGGACCATGGCAAGATCACAACTGAGCATCAGCATTGGACAGATGGTGACGCAGAGCAGTGGGACCCATCCCTGTGCCCTGCAGAGGTGGCCAGCCTGAGATGACCCTGGGAGGGACAGAGTGGGAGGACTAACACCCTGCCTTCTCCGCCCTGCAGTGTGCAGGCCCCCTCTCTGGCCTGCAGATGCCGTAGGGCAGGTGGTCCGTCCTGGGACACAGAGCAGGTGGAGAAGGGTGAGGGATCAGAGGAACAAATGGAAGTTTCCAGCACGGCTAGGCCGAGGGAGTGGGGACTGAGAGAAGCTGAGCAGTGAGGCCAGGCTGGGCTTGGGGGCCAGCAAGCGGAGAACGGGAGCAGGTGACATGGGGGCCATCCCCGGAAATCCAGCCCAGGGCGTATCTGTGGCCCCTTTGGGGCACTGCTCATCCCTTCGTCTCCTTGCCTCAGGCCTACGACTCAGAGGATGGACAGTGGAACGAGCCCCATGCTTGGCAGATCAGCAGGGCCCCCCTGTCCCAGAACCTCAGCCAGAGCCCCTCCTGGAACTTTCCATCACTTGATAAAGAAATGGTCAGATTTTCCCAGCTCTTCCCAGCTCTTCCCAGCTGTCGCATAAATGCCGCGAGGTGATTGGTTTATGGCCTGGAGACCACGTTGAAAGGCCCTGTCTCCTTGCTTCAGGTAAAGAGAGATTGTTTCAGTGTGTGTGTGTGTGTGTGTGTGTGTGTGTGTGTGGGAGGTGGGGGGTGTAGAGAGAGAGAGAAGACAGAGAGAAGAGAAAGAAAGGGGTGCAGAAGCGGGGAGGGAGAATGGGGGAGAGGGGAAAGAGAATGAATGAAGGGGCTGGAAGTGAGATCAGATACAACCACGGGCAGAGCTGGACCACGATCCTAAACAAAGTGCCCACATGGCACATTTCTCATCAGCACCTCGTCCCTCCCCAGCCCCTGACACAGGACGCGGTGGTCCCAGACATAGGCCGAGCAGGCAGGAGTGTGGCAGCGGTGGCGGGCGTGCTGCAGGACTGGAGCGTAGGGTTGTCGTTGGGATGCCAGATTTCTCAAGTACTCGAGAGACAGTGACGTTGGCAATCTTTGCGTAGCAGCCTTTTTTGTGTGTGTGGTGCCCTCTGTTCTGTTTTATTATGCCTGCCACCTGCTGCCTACAGGCACCTGGAAAAGTGGTAGTTCTGAATTTTGATGTGGGTGGCTCTGAAATTCCATCCATTTATTTGTGAAAACAGACATGAGATGAGTATTTATGTGTATCTTACAATGAACAGAAAGCTAGATGAGATGGAAGTAGAAATCACTACAGGCTTTTTTTTGGGGGGGGTGGGGAGGTGGGGTCAGTGGTGAATCTTTTTCGTTTGCCGAGCACCGGTTGTGTCTTGCCCTTGCTGGCTGGCTCCCATCAGATGCCACATGGCACCTGCACCCCCGGCTGGGTCTGGGATGGTCACCGGGCTTCCGGGTTCCTCCAGTTTTGCTCTGGCCACGAGGCCACACCAATTCCCATGCAAGTTCTTCCTCCTGGAATCTTTCTTCCTTCTCAGATTTTTGTTTCTCCTTTTACTCCAATGTGGTCATTATTTCAGTTTACGTCTTTTATAGTGAGGACATTTAAAACTTCTGCTGGTGGAGGATAAATAAATGTAAATAGAACAGGACAACGCATTTAATCTGAGAAGTAAATAACACACTGATTTTTTTTGTTCAAATCGGGCCTGGTTGCTCTAATGTTACCTGTCAAATAAAGTCAAAAAACTAAACTCAGAGTGTTTAGGAAGGATTACTGTAGCAAGTCCCGGGCCTGGCTTTAGCGCTGGCCACTGCATGGTGCAAGACCTGCTTCCACTCTGGTCTTTAGCGCCCGCATGACTGTGTTTCCTGCATTCAGATTTCATTCCTGACTTTCTTCGTAAGATGGGCTGTATTCATCTTCTGAGCACCTCACTAGAGTGGAGCAGGGGCTGGGGGACAAGAATTTCTGTCTGCTTTCTTCACAGCTCTACCCCTAGAACAACGCCTGACTCATACTAGGTGCCCAATGAATAGCCACTGAATGAATGAATAATGGTACAGATTTTTAAGTTAAGAAAGAAGAAGCAAATGTATGTCCAGGTATGTGGACAGGCGAAAGCCTTCTGAAATTTCTGAAGGGTGAGCATTTTCTGCACGATTGCAGCAACAGGTTTTGCAGGTTTGTAGCCGACAGCCGCCATACGGTCCTCCGGCCTCCTTACTGTGCATCGGGTTCCAAGCCAGCCGCCCACTGCCCACCCCCTCCACGTCGGATGAAAGTGCCATGAGGAACAGAAAATAGGTTTCCCTTGTTTCTGACATGTAGATGATCTCTCACCGTGGCGATACTTGAACCCCATGCACTAGAAATTGTTTCTCTGGAAACTGGAATATTTGATGAATTTATAAGCTGCCCTTCCATTATCATTTAGAAATTGAGTGCGGCAGCTCCAACAGCCTCTGGTTCACAGCTTGCAAAATCTGTCGAAAGTATTTCACCGACCATTGTGATTTTGGCCCATGATGATTCAAGGAATTAATATCGTGTTTTGGGGTTTTTTTTTTTTTTAGAAATTGTTAGAGGTGGCTGGTGCCAATATTAAGAAGAAAACCATGAACCAACTCATTTTAAACTGGCATCTTTTCTGTACAGTCGAATCAGTGTCAGAGCTTGTGGGGTTTACTACCTGAAAGGAAGTGCTCAGGCCTCCTCCATTCATTCCGTTGTTTGAATGCACGTGGAACTTGAGAGTGGCGCTGTCGAGCCGGCTCAGCACCGTCCTGTCTCCCAGTGCTTGTCCTGTTACCAGGGACACAGGTCGTGATGAGTGAATGCTTACTGAGCACAGCCAGTTACTGAGCATCCCTGGGCTCGCAACCACGGCAGGCATCGTCGGGCGCAGAGTGGGACCGCGTGGCAGGATCTCTGCGCATGGTGGGTTCACAGTCTCTCTAAGGAGCTGGTGGGACCACCGAGTGATCGGCAGTTGGGAACCTGGACGGAGCCCCTGCTGACTGTGGTTTGGAGTTGCTCAGAGCTCAGCTCGGGCCGTCTCCTCGCTGCGCCATTTCTCCTGGTGCTCTCGCTCCGGGCTTCTTCTTTTAAATCATTTTATTTCATTATAGTAAGTAGGATTCTATGATGCATGGCTGTGGTTAAAGAAAAACACACTAGTCCAGTTTCACTCAGGGCTTTCCTTGGCTTTCAATTCTGTGTCCATGCCGCAGCCTCTCAAGGTGTGTCTTCCACCCAGAGTCCTCACGCCTCCTCGCAAACGCGCAGGGTCCCAGCAGCCCCGCCCCGACCTGCTCCCGGACCAGGCAAAGGGCATCCCTGCCCCCTTCGCTTTTCAAGCCAGAAACCTGGAGCATTTTCATGCCTCCCCGCCTTCACTCCTGACCTCCGGCTCACCCCGAGCCTCGGTGATCTTCTACCTCCCAAGTAATCCCCTTGAATTTCTACCGTCTCTGACCCCAACCCATTCTTCTCGTAGCAGTTGGCGTCAAAAACGTGCGTCAGATTGTGTCACTCATTGAAACCCCCTCACTGGTATCTGTACACGGGAGAAGTGGACTAGAACGGCACGAGCATGCAAACGGAAGGAGATGACGCCGATGGAGCTGAGCGAGGTCTGTGGTGTAGCTCCCAGCGCTGTGACCAACGCCAGCCCCTCCTGATTCTGACTGCGCAGTAACGTTCCTGCAGGATGCCACCGTTGTTGGGAGTTAGGCCAAAGGAACACGGGAATCTGTGTACCGTTTCTGCAACTTACTCTGGGTTTGTAATTAGTTTGGAATAAAGTTTAGGACACTTGCTCGAGAATAAAGGAAATCATTGTTTGCCACTGCAGCAAATCCAACTCCAACCGCAGCCGGGCTGCAGATCTGATCGCCTGCCGTGGTTCCTGCCCCCGCCCCCTTTCCCGCCCCTCCCCTGTCACTCTCCCTTCAGTTTCCCTTCCTCGGCTGCACTGGATTCCTGGCGGATCTCAGAACACAGCAAACGCCTGTCTGCAGCAGGACCTTTGCACGTGCTGTCCCGCCTGCCCAGAATGTTATTGCCGCGGTGGTTCTTCCTCACTTGTTGGAGAAGCCTTCTCTGACACACCTGGCACCTCTATGGGCCCCGCTTGGTGCTTTTCCTCACTGGAACTGTTTGTGATCTCCTCGTAGTGTTATTTGTAACGAATGCGTGCGCAGTGTTCACTGGAACGTGCGGTCTAGCAAGAGAACACGAACCGGTCATGTCCGTTTTACTTACTGCTGTACCCTTGGGCCCCTGCACAGTGCTGGGCCTGTACTCAGTATTCAATGAGTGTTTACTGATAAAAAGAAAGAGCAAAGAAACACGCTTTCGTATCCCAGGAAAGGGGATGCCAGTGTTGACAAGAGCTTGAAGAAAAGTTTCACAAAAGAACTTGCTAAAAATGTGAGTTAATAAAGGGTGTCCGTTTTGGTAAAAGCTGTTTTGTGTGTGTGCACAATTAAGATTCTGTTTCCGAAATATAAATTTATATCATGGCTATGCACACTTCCACTTTATGTTTTGTTAACTCTGAGATTTCGTAATCTATTTTAAAACCAATAGCGGGAACTACTGGAAGGTCTAATATTTTAAGTTTCCCCCAAGAATCTCGGAATTTATTTGGACTCATTCTACCTAAGCTTTTTATGCAGGTGCTGCATTTAAGTTACTTGTTAAAAATATATACTATGCACTGTTTTCTCCTAAAGTTCTAATTAAGTAATTTGGAAAATACGGAAAGATACATATGGAGAGAAAGACCACAGTTATCCCATGGTCCAGAGGTCACTGTTCACATTTGTATTTTCTTACTGCTCTTTCTAGGCATATATTTTTTTTTACCAAGATTAGAAACATACTATATATGATATATTATACTCTGGCTTTTAAAATGTAACATTAACATAAGCAGTTTTACATCAGTAGGTATAATTTGAAGGAAGTTTTCAAATTCCAGGGCCATGATTTATTTCCCCATGCTCTATCTATTGCATAGATGCACTCTATTTTTATCTTATTTGAAACACAGGCTATTTTTTTCCACTTTCACACATTTGCAAAGTGATGAATCTCTTTGCCCACAAGTGTTTGCCCGAGTTTCTAATATGTGCTTAGAATAGCTTTTCAGAGCAGAATTACTGAGTCCAAAGGTATTCACGTTTTTAAAGCTCTTGGTAATCTATGGCCCAATTGTCTTCCAGAAAACATGCCTTCCCATGGCTGTTGCTTTATTCCTAAGGCACTTTGGCATTTCACTCTACGGAAACTGGTATAACTCAGGCCTGTGTTGGATCCCTTCCAAGCGTTGTATTGCTGACTGACCAGAATGGCCTTGCTCCGGGGTGGTCTTGCATTAAAAATCATCTCAGTGCCTGGAGACCCAACGACAGCATGATCCCAAGCATCCTGCACATTAGCTTCTTCATTATGCTGAGGGAGAAATATTAGTATTCGGGTCTGGTTTCCTGAGCCTGAAGTTGGACAGAAATGGGAGGAAGTGGGTTAGTTTAAATTCCCAGAACATTCCTTTGCATCGGTGAAAAGTTACAATTTTTGAATAGATACCTGTATTTCAGCTGGTCCCATGGCGCCTGAAGAATTTAGGGCACGATTAAAAGAGTTGAAAGGAAGCAGTGTCAAAAGACCCAGAAAATCTAGTGTGTCGAGACTGAAAACAAGATTTCAAGCCTTTGAATTCCACCACCTCATTCCCAGCCACGCATCCTGTCAGACTCAGACCGCTGGGTAAACAACGTTGGAAAAGAGCCTTTGACACTTGCTGTAAAAACTTTTTTGAAGCCGAAGGAACATGAACAATCGCAATTACAATAGGCTGACAAGTTCTCTGGAAAATAGTTATGTTTTATTCTCTATGGGGTAGGATGTGAGTATTTTTGGCCCTTCCACGTGCTTCTTCAGCATGTAGTTTCAAAACTGTGTGGACAGAACACAGTGAGGATGTTTTCATAGTTTTGATTGTGGCGATTCACAACAGGTCCACGACGTGTTTTGTGCATGCACGTGTGTGTGTGTGCAGAGAGAGCACACTAATGTGCAATGGAAGTGTACATTCTGTAGGTCACAGGATCCCCTGTGTCCCAGGGACCCCAGGGCAACAGAGCTTGGCTTGGCTATTCCCTGTGCAGGGAAGCCTTCTGGTGCTGCGGAATTCCTTCAACTCTGCATTTCCTGTTGCTCCTGGAGCTTCGGTTGCTGGCAGAGACACGGATCGCTGTGCCTCTGTCACACTCTCCTTTGAAGTGATGCTAGGGTGTTAACTAGTCACTAGGCTAATGGACAATTATTTCTAAGAGATTTTTTAAGCACGTTTGTTGATACTGTGATTAGGCTATTTATGGTGTTCTTTTCCAGCAGTCTCAGAATCTTTCTCTGTAAGAGCAAACACAAAATTAATAGAGATGGTACAGCAGGGTGCAGCGATGTGAGCAGCAGTGGTAAGAATGTGGTGCTAATGAGGGCAGGATCCCCAGAGGATCAGAAAAACAGTTCCACTGGCACCCACAGAGAATTCTCACCTCCACCAGCTATGCAGACTGGGGGCCATTTGTCATGGGAAGGACTGGGTCAACAACGGGACAAAATGTTCAGGGCACACTGGGGCCACCTATGGTTCCCCTCCCGGTGAGGGACAGTCATCACGGCCATCCTCGAATGTGATGACTTTCTTCTTGAAAATATGCTTCCTGATTCATTCCTGGCTTTAGTTTGCAAAAGTGGGGGGACTGCCAAAGCTAATCCTCCAGTGGGGCTCAGAGAGGGCGTTGGCTGTGGCCATAAGACAGGGAAGTGCATGGGGTCCCGGTGCCCGTGGGGAGCCCTGGCGATGCCAGTTTCAAACCCGCCTCCTGCTCCCCTTTCTTCATACAGAAAAGAAAGCCCCCAGGAGAGAATGGCAGTTAGTTCTAATATTCATTCTAGGGACCAGTTCCGTGAATCTTACAGTGCACTTGTATTAGAGCTGGGGGGAAAGGGTCCTTTATTCACAATGATGGAGAACTGCCACTTAAAAATTGTGACTCCTACAAGAAGTGTTTGGAAAACAGTACTCAGTGGCTAGAGCTTACCTTTCCTTGCAGCCGTGGAGCAAAATGTACTCCTTAGACCATGTCCTAGCTCTAGTTGAACCATATTAAACGGGGAGACCTGAGGCTCTTCCCTAGCCCCATATTCTCAATCTAAAAAGTCCAATTGGACTGGATGTCTAAGGTCCCATCTAACTCTAAGCTCGATGACTTAGTCATGTCAATAGCAACTCCAGTGTTTCTATTTGTCTCACGTCTCGTCCCATAAATAACCTCTTCCAACAAGCACTCGCCTCGGTGTGTGTTAGGAGCCTCCATAATGGTTTGGGAGCCATGAGTCAAGAGGTCCTTGTTCTTAATCTTCAAGTATGACTTTGCTGAGCAGGTAATTTCATGTCTAGTTTTATGCACGGTAGGTTTCCCACAAATAGAAACTACTCGCCTTTTTAATTAAGACCAGTGACTCCAAACCCATTTATGTTTAAATGGGCACTGTCATAGGGTTGTGTGGAACTGGTTGGGTTAAAAAAAAAAACATGGAGCAAGCAAATATGCCAATACTGAGTAGAAGGGCAGAAAACGCAATGCATGCCACACTAAAAAAAAAGTGTATTGTTGGGTATGTACCTTGTGCAAGGCAAATGCAGGCTCATTTTCTCATTAACCCGCACAGTGACCAAGGATGGAGCCAGCCCATTTGGGAAATGAGCAAAGAGACACCCTTGTGCATAATTCCAACCTGGTCTCCTTCCTTAGACCAATATTCTTCCGATGCTGGAACTCACCACTTTTTATGTTGTGTATTTGAGCTATATTATTGCTTACAGTTATATGTGATTCAGGAGCTGTTCTCTTTTTCTCATGTTATCTTGCAGAACTGATACCACAGGCAAGTTTCAAAGCTTTTCAGAATGATTCATATTGGGAGAAAAGTCCAGCCACAAGATATTCGTGTTTACGAGGTAGCCATAGAAACTCCAACCCCCGTTGGTGTCTCATCAAAAAGTTCTTTTATGAAGTCCCATCGACCAAAATTCCGGCTTTGTGTTTTAAAAACAGGGTGGTTATTAATGTGCATGGTTATATCTTCTATTTTTAGTCTGGTCAGCTTAGCCTGCCCCTCACAGCAGCTGGGATGGAAGCACCAAGTGGGAATTGAAGCCCATTAGCAGCGGGAAAACAGCTGACGGAGCAAGCTGAGCCCCAGAGCTGCTGCAGGGCCGGCCGGCCTGCCCGGGCATGTTGGTTTCGGTCTGATTGGCCTGTCGGCTCGGTGCTGAGTGAGCTTTAATGATTTAAAGGTTGGCATGGGAAGCGGTGTTTCTCGCCATGAGAATATCCATCTCTGTGTGTAACCTACGTGGTAATTAAGGCCAGACTTTTTGATGGAGCCTCATCCCTGCAGAGGCTGAGGTGTGGCACTGTATGATCTGCCCGTTTCTAGCTTATTTTTGAAGGTGCACATTACATACATGAGTAAAACATTTAAAACGTGTGTGTGGTTCCCAGCCAGTTGGCGCCCTCCTTCCCAGTTACAGACGTGTCCCTGCATGGAGGGGAGTCCCAGTGCTGGGAAGGTGCTGGTTCATGCCGAGGTGAGACCTGGCCACGGCGTCCACGGTCCCTTTGCAAACAAACCCTGGCAGGGTTTTTGGTTTTGTTGTTGTTGTTTTGATTTGTTTGTTATTCCGTTTGGTTTCCTTTTGGGTCACGTCTTAAACTTCTTTTTTTAAAATTACATATATATATATTTTAAATAGCTTTTTATTTATTTATTTATTTATTTATTTATTTTCAGAAAGGGAAGGGAGGGAGAAAGAGAGAGAGAGAGAGAGAGAAACATCAATGTGTGGTTGCTGGGGGCCGTGGCCTGCAACCCAGGCATGTGCCCTGACTGGGAATCAAACCTGCGATGCCTGGTTCGCAGCCCTGTGCTCAATCCACTGAGCTATGCCAGCCAGGGCTTACACTTCTAATGAGCAAATATCACTATTGCTTATTAATTAGAGTTGACCTACAACTCAGGTTGTTGACAAATAGCTAACATCTTTCTACCAGGGAGATATGAAACATGCGTGTGCATGCAATGGGAAGTCGGTCTCATATATATTTAGCTACCAGTTAACTGTAGCGAACACTCATAGGGTGCCACCGGGTGCCAGCGGCACCTTCGAAGGGTGTTTGGATATGACCTCAGTCCTCCAGGGGCGCACGGCTGTTTTCCCCAGTTCAGTGAGTGGCAAAAGGTTGTCAAATACAAATACCTATCAATGTAAGTTATTGTTAATATAATTATATAGTTTTAGTTTTATAGTTTACTAAAATATAAATATATAAATGTAAGTTATTGTAAATATAATTATATATCCTTATTTTTATATCTTATATTTCTAAAATGTAAACTATGTTTATTAGTTTATTCTATCTTTAATATATTAATTTAATTTATTAAATTATTTAAAAGTTTAATAAATGTAAATGTTTACATTTATTTTGATTTTTTTAAAGATTTTATTTGGCTGCAAACCAAAGTGTTGCAGGTTCGATTCCCAGTCAGGGCACATACCTGGGTTGCAGACCACGGCCCCCAGCAACTGCACATTGATGTTTCTTTCTCTCTCTCTTTCTCCTGCCCTTCCCTCTCTAAAAATAAATAAATACAATTTATTTTTAAAAAGATTTTGTTTATTTATCATTAGAGAGAGTGAAGGGAGGGAGTAAGAGGGAGAGAAACATCGATGTGTAAGAGATACAGCAATCAGTTGCCTCTTGCACACTCCAAGCTGGGGACCTGGCCTGCAACCCAAGCCTGTGTAGTCAATTCCGTGACTGGGAATTGAACCAGCAACCTTTTGGTTCACAGGCTGGTGCTCAATCCACTGAGCCACACTGGCCAGGATAAACTGTATTACATTTATTAATGTATAAAGTATAAGCTTATAGGTTTATATTAATAAATTATTATACATATAAGTTAATATATGATTATATATAAATGTGAGTATATAGCTTTTTAAAAATATTGTAACAAAAAACAGAGATGCCAAAAAAGGAAAGTTTGTTGCGCCTTTACCTGTCATAGATGTCAGATGACCAGAACTTCTAAGCTTCCGTTTTTCCTCCATCTGTTACTCAGTTTTCTCATCTATAAAATGGGCATAAGCATAGCACCTACCTCAGAATGTCGTCATGATAATTAGTTAGTAATGTCTAATTAGCTAATGCCCATCTATGTGTGAAACAGTGCCTGGCACAGAGTAAGTGCTCAGTGAGTACTAGCAATTATTATCATCTGGCCAGCGACTGGATTTGCTTCTTCTCTGGGTTGCTAGGAGCATTCTGCATTTTCTGTCACATATCAAAAACCTTCCATCCAAACCTGTTGTGTGTGTGTGTGTGTGTGTGTGTGTGTGTGTAGAATTTCCTATCTTAGCATGGTACCACCAGCTACGGAAGCCAGGCTTTCCTGCCACCACGCCTCTGCCTGCCACAGGGTCTGTGCCTGTCTTGTCTTTGTCCTGGGATGTGCACCACTTCTGCCAGGTGCCTTCTGCTCGTTTTCAAAGGTCGCAGCGTCCTGCTGCTGAGGTGTGCTGCTTGACCTCCGGGAACAAGTCGGCCCCATGCACCACATGCCTGTGATTCTCAGCACAGGTGCCATTCCGCAGCCCATTGGGTGATTGCCTCATCACTGCCTGCCTCTCCCACTGGAACATGAGCGCCACAAGAACCAGGGTGGCCCTAGGTTCTCTTAGTCCTGGCGTCCACAATGCCAGCCCAGTGCCTGAACTACGTAGTAGGTGTTTAATAAATGTCTGTTAAAAGAATGGGTTAGAAGGCTGTAGTTCATCTATTATTTGAGTTGGTTCATGTGTTCTTTATTGTTCTGTTAATAACAATATTACAAGAGTAATATACAGTATTTATAATAAATACAAACAGTGCAGAAATATCTGAAATAAGAAATGAAATGGCTCCTATACCTTGTAATCCCATCCCCCAGGGGTAGCCACTATTGTCACACTATTGGTGCAAGCTGGGGTTATGTCCTTCCAGACTTTGTTTTCGATTTTACTGACCATCTGCAAATGCACAGGTGCCCATACGTAGTTCTTACAAGAAAATAGAATCGTAAGCTACATATGCTTTTGTTTAACTCTGTACTGGAGCCATATTTCTTGGTTGGTACATAATAGATCTCCCTCATTAAAATGATTATGAAATACTTCAGAAAGGTCTGAAAAACGATACAAAGAGCACTCATGTACCCACTGCCCAGCTTATTACATAAAGGTAATGAATACATAGGTCACAGTCCCTCCACAGACGAGGTAACCACCATCTCAAACTGGGTGTTTCTCATTCCCATAGATTTCTCGATTCTTGGACTCTCTAGGTCTCTGCCTGTAACCAGTGGAGAGTCTTTGCATACATCCAAATTTTACATAAATGGTATGATTCTGTATGCGTTTTCTGCAACTTGATTTTTTTTTCCACTCAGCTTCATGTTTGCATTCCAACTGAAATGGGTAGTTCAGTTTCATTCATTTTCATGGGTGTAGCATATTCTGCAAGAAGATACAATTAGTTATCCATTCTTCTAATGATATGCATTTAGGTGTTTCCCTCTCCTCCTCCATATTTTTTTTTGCTCTTTCAATAACATAGCCATAAAACATTCTTAAATCTGCCATTTTGTGTGTGTGTGTGTGTGAGAGAGAATTTCTCCAGAGAATTTACCTGGGAGGGAGAATGCTGAAGTGAGTGTTAAGACGACATGAGGTATAAAATCTTTCACGCTGAGATCATTAGGGCTAGCAGAGCACTCCGGAGCCTGGAAGGCCCTCTGGGGTCCTTTAGCTCATTGGATCCACGGAGAGAGTCAGGTCAATTACTAATATTGCTACCTTTTATCTTCCGTGAAGGTGGTGAAGCTGGGCCCCAGGGTTGAGGGATCCCAGGTCCTGTCCGGGTGAGCAGGTCTCCTGCCCCCAGCTTGTTGCGCCCTCCTCCTCTGCCCCCTTTCACAGTTGCTGAATGGGTGCAGCCGAGAGCCATAACCGGTAGGTCGGAGCCTGGGAAACGATGTCGCAGCAGAAGACCACAACAAAGAGCTGGAGGAAATGTGCCTTTATTTGTCGCACCTGTGAAAAGGCAGGGTATCAGCTCACAGGCTGCATTGTCCTGGAAAAGGGGGAAACAGATGGCCGTTTCAAGGAACCTGATAGCATTGTGTGGGGCTGGGCAGGGGTATCCTGGTGCGGGCGGCGGTAGGGGTGGGGGTGCTGGGGGGCACCAGGATAGAAGCTTTCAGCTAAGAGCTGCAGCAGTGTGGAGAAGGAGCTGACTGTGGCCACTTCCTCCTGGGAGGAGGGGCCGGGAGAGGGTGGGGTGAACAGGCTTCCATTGTCCGCCTGCTGCTCTTTCTGCCAGAGCTCCCCTGAGGACCCAGGAGAGATGACTCCAGGGTACGAGTGGGGGGAGAAAGCTGAGGACAGATGTGACCTCGGGGCAGGAATGACTGGGGTGGGGAAACAGGGTAACAGGCGGTGTCCAGACCGCTCACATCGTGCTGGCTGTGCGTCCTGAGCTGGAACGGCTCTTACCTGAGTTGACAGTGCTGCCGCGTGGCTTCCCTGAGGAGTGGTGGGGGAACCTTTCAAACTGGAATTCCAGGCTCTGCCACTACGCAGCTATGTGGTGTTGGGCGAGTCCTTTCGCCGCCTGAGAGTCTTACACCAGAGATGCCAAGGTTCCTCCCTCGCTACAGGTCTGCCCAGAGCGCCTCCTCTGCGGGTTGCAGGCTGCTTGCTGTGGGTGGGTTGAAAAATAAGTGAATGGATTCCTCCCCAGCACCTTTTCTCTGGTTATGGCCTTCGGTGCTGCCAGGCCTGGTCCCTGGTGAGCAACTGAGTTCAAAGAAGCAGAGAGAAGGTTGCTTCGGAAACCAGGAAAGCCGGCTCGGACGGTTCTGAGGCTGTCTCCGTGTTTCTTTGGGGCTTGCTTCCTGGAGGAGGTGGAGTGAGTCACACAGGTTCTGAGACACTCAGCCAAGCGCCGCTTCCCCAGACCCCTGTGACCTGATGCACAGACACCAGTGCAGGCCTGGAATGACACACTTGCCGACTGAGTCTCCCTGGATGCCGCGTGCCCATCACCTGACCCTGAAGCTGGGCATTCCAGGGTCCCCTTCTCTTACCTTTTCATCCTCATCCTGTGTTTTCCAGCTGGGTCGTCACGTGCACTCCCACAGCGACCTAAAGACCGGTGCGTCTCCAGCCCATGTGCTGATGTCCCCCTCTGCGTTCTGTGTTAAGTGGCTATTGCAAGGGTCCCCAACCTCCAGACCATGGACAGATACCAGTCCCCGCCTGTTAGGAACCTGGCCACAAAGCAGGAAGTGAGCGTGAATGGAATGTACTTGAATCACACCAAAACCATCCCCCTACCCTGGTCTGTGGAAGAACTGTCTTCCACAAAACTGGTCCCTGGTGCCAAAATGCGTGGGGACTGCTGGGCCATTGGACACCTCCACTCTGATGTCCCATAGGTACCTACTACACTTACCGTGTCCCAGCTGCACCCCCAGCCTCCCTCCCAGCGGGGCCCTCTCTCCTCAGTCCCCTCCTCGGTGCTGGGTGGCCTTCCCAGACCCCTGAAGGACTGCCTGGGGAGCCCCCCACCCCCCAGAATGTCACTGCGGCTTCCTCCCACATCCAACCAGCTGAGAAGCTGTGCATGGCCTTGAACTCTCCCTACATCCCTCTCCGCGTGTTTTCCTCAGAGGGTTACTCCCTTTTCCGAGCCAGCTCTCCTGTGGTTCCGCTCCCATCAGAAGAACACCCCTGCTCTTTAGAGTGCCCCGAGAGGCTGGATGCCTTTTCTCCATCTCTGACCACCTTGCTCCTTCTTTGTCCCCACCCCCAGCCATCTTGAGCTGCTGACAGTTCAGCCAGTGGTCACAGGCTCCCCCCTCTCCACCAGGCGTGACTTGCCCCCACCAGGTTTCTGTCCGTGGAGTCCCCCCCTCCTCCCCCAGCCAAGCTCCTCACCTGGCTGCCTCCTTCCTCCTGGCTTCTGAGGACCCTGCAGCATCTCCTTGGCCTGCAGGCTTCCTGGGCCTGCTCATCTAGATTAGTGGCTCCTCCTGGGGACTTTCATGACAACCTGCAGTGATCTTTCTCACGGCACCGACGGCATCGTTTAAGCTGATCCTCCAAAGCAGGTCATGGAGATTATTATCGGCTCCTGGCATGGTGCCTGGCTCTCAACATGTGAGACAAATAAGCACCTTTTATAAAGAGAGAGAGAAACTCTCACAGTTGTCTCGGGGTGGCGGTGGGACCTCAGAGTGCTCACGCACCCATTGTATTTATGAAAACCACCGCGGGGACAGATAACTGTGGCTGCCCACAGGTGCCCACAAACCCTCACACTAGCTGATCTCTCAGACTGTCTTGTACCACCTGTCACCAGCTCCTCCACGTCGCCTGAGGAGCTGACTCACTACCTGCCATCCAGGACCTGGTGACTAACAGATACCTGGGCATCACTGCCAAGTTTAAGAGAAGTCGGGCGAAGAATTGAGTGTCAGCTGTCCAGGTGCCAAGTGTCAAAGCCGAGGACTGCCTTTGCATTGTTGTTTGTGCCTTCAACCGAAGCGGCTTGCAAAACCAAGAGATCCCGTGCGGGCTCTGAGGCCCAGCTGAGAACCCAGGCGTGTGGTCGGTAGATGAGGGGGTGAGGGGGTGGAAGTAGATGCCGCCAGGGCCAATATTCCAGGTCGTTCCTGGAGACACCATTGCGGAGCCAATCAGAAAGGAGACTGGTGGTACCCCGTGTCCCTGGCCCCCTCTCTCTCGACACTGCTGCCATCAAATTAATGACATTTTTCAATGCTGACAGGAATGACAACCTCATGGGGAAACGAGTATGTTTCGCACTGGAGGAAAGATTAAAACAACATCAAAAAGCAAAAGGGTTTCCTATACAAGGGCTTACACACTTAACCTGCACCAAATAGCATGAGTTAATATCTTTGTCTCAGGGTTATAATTTTTCTCCTGAAAACTTTAGAGTTATTTCCAGAATTCCATCTCAAATGCCATGTGTGAGTTTCAGGGTGCGTGAGTACAGTCAGCTGGGTGAGTGGAAGGACAGGAGAAAGGGGGGACCACGCACCCCAGTGATGGACGAGAGAGTTATTATTGCCTTCAAATGCCAATGTGTAACATAAATTAGGGTGTAAAAATAAATTTGAGAACAACAACAAAAACCTCTAATGATATTTCCGATGCAAAAAGATAGAACTTATAAAACGAATGATTAGAAGTATAGGTTAGATTTAGAAGGGAAATCTGAGTACAGATAATTTCTTCCAGTGGAAAACAATATTTGGTGTTAAGTTTGGTTATTATACTATTAAAGGAATTTACATAAATGAAAAACTAAGGTACGTTATATTTTTCATCACAAAAGTACTTTTGAATTTAGAAAACATTAAGTTGCATCGTGTTCCATTACAAGGGTTAGTAAATTGCTAGCTCTAAGAATTATGTTTAGGAACACGCTTGTCCGCACCTTTTTAGAGTGCAGCTCTCAGAATAGGAACTGATTTTCAAATGGAAATTCAGAACGCATTAGGGTGACTGTTATGTTTAAAGCTGAGACATTCTTCTGGCAGAGGATTCATTTTTTTTAAAAGATTTTATTTATTTATTTTTAGAGAGGGAAGGGAGGGAGAAAGAGAGAGGGAGAGAAACATCAATGTGCAGTTGCTGGGGGTCATGGCCTGCAACCCAGGCATGTACCCTGACTGGGAATTGAACCTGCGACACTTTGGTTCACAGCCCGCGCTCAATCCACTGAGCTACACCAGCCAGGGCCAGAGGATTCATTTTAAAGGTTCAACAGCACACAGAGTACCTGGGCTATGCCTGTCCTCAACTAGAGCCAGCGTGGTGTCCTTTCCTTGTCCTGAGGAAGAAAATCCAGCGGTACTTCCAGGCCCCAGAGAGGCACCTATCTCCTCTCCAGCTCGCAAGCGGACCCCTCAGTTCCTGTGTGCAAGGGTTCCCTCGGCCAGTGTTCAGCCGTGAGATCTTAGGCAAGTCATTCAACTTCTCTGTGCCTCCATTTCTTCATCAGTAATTTGGGGACAACAGTTTCTTCTTTGTAGATTTGCTGAGGGTTAAATCAATTTATGTCGTTTTAGGACAGTTAAAACTGGTGATCAGGAGATCCTCAGTAGGAACGAACAATCATCATTATTGACACTGGAAAGCTCACATTCTTTCTAAAGAATTGGCATGCATAAAGAGAGGCTTAAGTTTTGTGACATCTTGTTAGTACATACACTCAGGCTTTGCAGTAGACCAAATAACTTTCAGTGAACAATCAAAATCATTTAGATAAAAACATCTTGCCTTCAATGCCCTATTGTTCAAAAACCAAATAAAAAATGACAAAAGGGAAACATTCCTGGCGAGGGGACAAGTTGTGCAAATTGTTTTTTTAAAGCACTCATTGTGTTCAGGTGGCCTGGCGCAGCCACCGCAAACACGAGAGGCAGATGCAGGGAGGAAATCAGAGCCCTTTGTGGGGCCGTAGAATGGATGTCTTTTCAACCAAGCAGATCGCTATTGGCCTAACAGAGGGGACTCGGGTTCCTCTCTGCCCGGTCATTTCCTTTACTCCGTGTCTGTAAGAACCACCCCGTCGGGTGTTTCACAGGATTACAGGTTTTTAGGTCAAACAGAAACCCAGGGGAGCGCCTGAAAAAGCCAAACACAGGCAGTTCAGTGACGCAGGAGCTGGATGACATCAACCCCAGTGCTGTCGGGAGTCACAGAGGCTGCGGTGCCCCAGTTTGTGTGGATTCTTTCCCTGTGGGACCTCCGGCAACCAGGGCCACAGGTAAGAGCTGTGCTCCACAGTAGCTGACGGTTCCCCGGTGGGCCGCAGGCTCTGCTGAGGACCGGCCACTCCTTCATCCATTCCGGGAGCAGGGACAGCCTCCTCAAGCAGTCCAGGATGGAGGAAACCCAAGAGCCCCTGGCCATGACGGTCCACCTCCTTGCCAACTCCGGGCATGGCTCGCTTCTGCAGCAAACTCTGGACCAGCTCCTGGACTGCATTTGCCCAGAGGTCCGTCTCTTTATGGTGTCGGAGAGGGTCCGTCCGGTGAAAAACTATGACAAGGGCCACCCCAGGAGGTCCCGGTTCCCGGGGATGTCCGTGTTGCTCTTCCTGCATGAAAGCCGCGGCGGCGAGGAGCGGCTGTTCCGCGTCCTTGACTCCCTGCAGCGGTGGCCGTGGCACTGCTGCCCCGCCCCAAACATTCAGGGAAGCCTGGGCCCCTGCCTCCTTGCCCGCCAGGAGTTCTACAGTCTGGACAGTCAGATGCCTGTCTGGGGCGTGAGGCAGGTGCACTGCGGCCCCGAGATCCTCAGGGTGACGCTCTACTGCACGTTTGACAACTACGAAGACGCCATCAGCCTCTACGAGATGATCCTGCAGAGGGAAGCCACCTTGCAGAAGAGCAACTTCTGTTTCTTCGTGCTCTACGCCTCTGAGCGCTGCGCCCTTCAGCTGTCCCTGAAGCAGCTGCCCCTCGGGGTGTCGGTGGACCCCAAGGAGTCTTCCGTGCTGCAGTTCAAGGTTCAGGAGATCGGCCAGCTAGTGCCTCTCCTGCCCCATCCGTGCGTCCCCATCAGCCGCACCAGGTGGCAAACGCGGGACTACGATGGCAACAAGATTCTGCTTCAGGTACCAACTGTCCCACCTCCCCGGTCTCGCAGATGCACAGGGAATGGTGTGATTTTACATTCCAGGTGGGCCTGAGAGAGGACGCGGTGTGGGGGTTCGCGGGCTCGTTGGCACATCATAACCCCTGGGGAGCTCTCAGAAACCGCCAGATCAGTCAGAGCGGAATCTCTGGGGCCGTGCAAGCCTGGGCATGTTTTTTAAAAAGCTCCTTGGTTCTAATATGTAGCATGTAGTGAGAGCCACTGATCTAGTCAAATCCCTCCCTCTGACAGGTGAGGAAGTTCAGACTCTGTGGGCAGACAGCTGCTTCTGGGAAAAATTGTTGATTGACTGCTTGTTTGCGGGAAATGAGTTCGTCTCTAGAGAATGGGTGTATATTCCAGAAGCCAGTTTGGCACAAACAAGCAGGCGTTCCTTTTCATTTTATCCACAGACATGCAGCTAAATTCATCTTTATGTTCTTTTCAGCCGTTTAAAATAAAAGAACATAGTCCCTCATGAAGTAAGTAATTCATTTTCTTCTTCTTCTGTAGGATTTACTGACGTCTCCTTTGTCGTGTCTGAGTCTCCCAGCTGGGCTCCCTGGGACCCTGTTCCTTCCTCTCTGTTTCACTCATTTCCTTTCCATTCTCCATCCCTGTCCCTAAAGCACCCCACACTGCTGCACACATGCATGCACACACACATGCACACACTCTCCCATTCCCACACTCTCACTCCCAATAGTGTGGTTTATGCTGCCTTGAAAGAACATGTACGGGCGTTTCTCAGAAGGCTGCTGCTGTAGAATTGCAGGTTAATATCAGTGGCTCTGGTTAACTAAAATAAGTGTCCCCTCAAAAGATCAGTTTATTCAAAGAATCTGGTTTCCACTCTTAAGTAAGCAAGCCCGCCACTGTTTGGGGTTGCTTACTATCTATTGAATGTATAATTCATTTCCATGGCATTTGTTTCTCCGTGTGGGAGAAATCCTGTTCTTGCTATCTTTTGGAATCACAGTTAGGAAGAGACAATATGTTGTCCCTTTATGAGGTCAGCCTGCCCCTTAAAAGCTTAATCATTTTTCAACGGTGTCTATTTCCTTGTTTCTACAGTCAGTTGAGTGACAGATGATCTTCCTGTTCATCAGGACGGTTGCTAATATTCCCTGAAACTTGAAAACATCCTAGCTCTCAATTTGTAACATTTGACAAGATTTCTTAGAGAGATGGGCTCTAAATGATCAGAATTTCTACAAAAGCATTTCAATTTAGTTTTTGGCAGAAGGGACTTTATTCTTCCTCAAGGGATTTGTCCCAATCACTCAGCATTATGAGTCTTCTAAAAATTCTGCATTCTGGCTGCACACATCTGCATTTCTATGTTAACAGTGTTGTACTCGCTTCTGCCATATGGTCCAAGGCTTTTAGATGTGGTTTTTTAAAGAGTTTATTTATTTATTTTTAGAGGGAGGGGAAAGGAAGAAGAAAGAGAGGGAGAGTAACATCGGTGTGTGAGAGAAACATCAATTTTGAGAAAAACATCAGTCAGTGGCCTCTTGCAAGGCCGCAGCTGGGGACCTGGCGCACAACCCAGGCATGTGCCCTAACTGGGTTTTGAACTGGTGACCTTTTGCTTTGCAGCTTTGCAGGCCAGTGCTCAATCCACTCAGTCACACCAACAAGGGCTAGACTTTTCTTTAAAAAAAAAAACCCAAAACAAAAAACAGTTAAAATTTTCCCCTCTTTAAAAGATTGCCGAAATGGCCAGCTGTGTGATGAAGATCACTTTTAATTTTCTTGATAAGACTGTGTTTATACCTAATGTCAATAATTAAAGGCCTAATTTATAGATTCTACATTTCTATGCACAACAATTATATCTTTTAGGGATTCAGCTTTCATGATGTATCCAACAGATATGTACTGATTGTTTACCATGCATTAGGCACTGCACTCAGTACTGGAAGTACAGCGATGAAGGTGTAACACAACCCCTCTCCTCCAGATGCTCACGTCTGGAGGGAGAGCCGGAGAAGTAAGCGGACAAGTGCAAAACTGTGCGGTGTGTGGTATGAAGGGACAGGATGCCAGGAGAGGTACTCACAACATTAATTATGATGATAATAGCCAACTTATATTTAGCACTGCTACGTCCCAGGCACTATTATCATTTAGTGTTCTCAGAAGCCCTTGTGACAAGGATACTCAAGTATCTCTTTTTATGGATGAGGACACTAAGGCACAGGAAGATTAGATAACTTGTCCAAAAGTTCTGCAAGCAATAAACGGCAGAGTCAGTATTTAGGAGCATCTAGCTCAGATCCAGTGGTAGCGAGAAGGCTCTCAAGAGAGAATGATGTGTAAGCTTGGAGTTGACAATGAGCAGGAGTTTTTAGGAGAACAGGTTAGAGGAGACATATCCCAGACAGAGGAGAAAATATGCACAAACACTGGCATTAGGAAAGGACAAACAATGTCCGACAAACGGGAAGAAGTTCAGTTCTGATACATGGAGCTTGAAAGGGAGGAAGTGATGGCTTCAGGCTGGAGTAGGAAGGGGCAGATGGTGAGGGCGTGGCAGGCCATCCTCGAGGGCTGAGAGTGTATCTCAGGAAGAATGGGAAGCCCCTGCAGCAGGAAGGGGCCATGAGCACCACTGTTCCCACACTCCTCTGGCGGAGTGGAGACGGATTAGAGGGCGGGGAGAGCGTCCACAGGGAATCCCTGCAGAGGGCCGCTGCAGGAACTCAGCCGAGAGACCAGAGACAATGACAGCCTGCCCCAGGGCTGACACCGGCAGTGGGCGTGGAGAGAGAAGAAGATCTGAGAGACCTCTGGAAGGCAGAGTCCATGGGGATGGGTGACATCGGGGGAGATGATTCTCTTGCTGGGGTCCCAGGGGGCTAATGATGCCATCTTCTAAGACAAGAAGAGTCTTAGTGCAACAGATTTAGTGTGAGGAGGGAGATGAGATCCACCTTGGGAATGTTGAGTTTGAGGAGCTGGGGCCTTGAGGACACTGGGATAGATAAGTGTGGAGCTTAAGAGACAGAGCTGAGCTGTAGTTATACTGGGGAGCCTTTGTCATTTTGGTAATAATGAAGGCACGCGTGTCAATGAGCTTGCCCCGGGAGAGGGGGCAGAGCGAGAAGGGAAGAGGCCCAGGGTAGCACCGAAGAGCTCAGAGGGAGGAAGAGGCTCCTTCAGTGGACACTGAGAAGGACTGGATGGACCGGAAGGAGCAAATCCAGAGGGCTGGGTTGGCAAGAAACTTAAGGAGAAGAAGGCATCAAATGTAAAGGAGGAAGGGCAGCCTTGTAAACTTCCCCCAGAGCATGAGTTACAATGAACAAGGAGGAGGGGATGCTGGCAAGAGCACTTTCCGTGGTAGGAGGGAAAGTCAGCGTCACGGGCAGGAGACATGAGGGAAGGTTAGAAGGAAAAACGGATGTGGGCAAAAGTTTACCAACCGGCTTGACTGTGAAGGAGAGGGGACAGGGAGCTGGTGGGGGGAGAGGGCTGAAGGGATGCATTTCTCATGACGGACATGACCACATTTCATTACTGTCGGCAAGGAGGAGGGGATCTATCTATCTATCTATCTATCTATCTATCAGAAAGAGATTGACTGAACAAACAAGGTCATAAAGTGGGAGAAAAAGAGTAATCGACAGGGTGGGGTCCCCAGGAAGGCAAGAGTCGATGGGGGGACTGCAAAGATTCACTTTCATTGTGGAGCGGATGAGAAAGTTGCAATGGTGGGAAACCGATAGAGCTGCTAATTAATACTGGCGTTTGTTTTCTCTGTAATCTAGATGGTGACACCACCCGATGACAGGTGGGGGCAGGTCATGCCATTGCTTAAGGACAGTGCAGAAGGTCGGAACCACTGTCCTGGTGCAAGGAGAGAGGTGACTAAGGAAGCAGTGGGACGGGCAGGTAGCCGGGGCGGAGTTGGAAGCCACGCCTTCATGGTGGCTCCAGGCTGAACGGGTCTGCGTGCTCAGTCAGCGGCCCCGGGTATCCCTTCAGAAAGTGTGGGCGGGCTGATGGACCCAGGGTTGGGAGGTCTGGGGGGAAGCTCCGGACGGAAAGGGAGCAGAGCAGGGAGTTGGAGGCATTGGAGGTGCAAGTGATGGTCTTCAGACTCAAATGGACAGCTGCAGGCAGTGAAGCTAGAAGGGGCGGAGGAGAGAACGAGAAGGTGGTGACGATGTTGGAGAGCAGATGTGACGGGAGAGTGAAGGGCAGGCGCTGAAGAATGGGTGGTGGCCCGAGCGTGCCGGGTCTAAGCCGAGTCCGTCAGAGGTGGAGCGTTTGAAGGTGACCGGGCCCAGCGGAGGGGCCGTGGGCCTGGGGGAGCGGAGTTGAGGGGGAGGAGGCACCGGGCCGGCTCAGCAGGGCCCACTGACTCCGGCTCCGGCTCAGGCAGGCTCTTCCTGGAGGCCCTGAGATGTCTTGGTGTCGTTTGTGGCTTCAGGACCAATTTTGCTCTGATCTGAGATTGACTTGGAGGGTGAGGGGAACCTACTCAGGCTTCTCCTTCTGTTCATGGTTCTTAGATGTGAAATAAAATCCCCAAGAAGCAAACTTATGGATTTCCCCATTTTTACTTCTGGAAAACAAAAACAAACAAACAAACAAACAAACAAAATAAGAGACCTGAGTATATTTCTTTAAATATCTCAGATACATTTATTGTTTTGCTGTTGAAAATGAAGTCTTGAAAGAGAACATTTTTTTCATGTTTCATACCATACTTTTAAATATAATCAATTAGAAAAGGAACCCTAAAAGTAAACTGTCAACACCCAATGCTGTCGAAGATGCGAAATGATAGAAACACTCATTCATTGCTGGTAGGGATGCAAAATTGTACAGTCACTTCAGAAGGTAGTTTGTCACGTTTGTGCAAAGTAAACCTCCTCTTACCATAAGATCTAAGATCCAGCAGTTGCTCTCGTTGGTATTTACCCAAATGAGTGTAAAAAAACTTAGGGATTTCCTCCATGAGGCTGGGCAGTCTGGTGCCGACCCCGCACGATTTCTGAATGTGGGAATAACCGTGCCAGTTTCCCTTCCCACAAGATGAGGCTTCATTGGCTCCGAGCTAAAATATAACGTCAGCTGATTCTCCAGGAAACGAAGGTGGCAGCTCAGGCCTTTGAAGGACTGTGCTTATTGCTTTTGTTCAACTCGACCGACTTACTGAATACTGGCAATGGGTACAGCTCGGCGGAAGGTGACTGGAAGGTAGCCTGTTCTCAGCACTTAGTGAACAGAAAGCATGGGTTACGTTTGTTTGTCTTTTGTTTGTCTGACAGATCCAGTCGAATCCAGGCCTCGGTGTGAGGAACAGCACCTCCGGAGCCGACACGCTTCTCCAGGCCTGCAGGGGGGTGCCTGTCACCACAAGGAGGGCCCTCGAGCTGAGGCGGCGAAGGAGTGGGGGCAGGAGGTCCAAGGTGGCTTCTCTGGAATTCCCTGAGCCCAGGGGGAGCCCGGCGTCGCAGGGCCCTAGTGACACGTTGTGGACGAGCCCCGGCGGCTCATCCCAGGCCGGCGGCCAAGCCACAGATGCCCAGCTGCCTCTGCATTCTGCCCACCTCGAACCCAGGGCCAGAATGAAGGCCTTCAGTCTGAAAAACAGCTTTGAGAAGCTGGAGGCAGAGACCAACGTTGACACAGGGTGTACTGTGGTCAACTCTGAACCCAGGCAACCTCTTCTGAGCAGATTCCCAAGGGATCCGCGCACCAGCCAGCCACCACTAACCTCCTCCTTAGGGGCAGCTGCCTCCAGACACAACAGACTCTTGAAGGAGAGCGTCCGTCCTTTGTCACTTGCTGGCCAAAGGGAACTTGGTGCAAGGCAGATCATCTCAGAATCTCCCCTTCATCTGCCAGTTCAGGGTGAAGAAAAAGAAGGAGAAGAAGAGTTCTTTATATAGGGCGAAGCCAATGTGGTTTTCTAAGACACAAGATCACGTACAATGTTCTAGACATGGGGCACCATTTCTTGTTTATCTGAGGGGGCCCGAATGCTAGCCAGGAAGAGGTCTGTGTGGCCTTTATTTCAAATGTTCAGAGTCTAACGGTGCTGCGAGCGGTTGTGTATTTGCCATCATGACCGTGGTCCTAAGGGAACACAGCCAACGCACGCACAGGGAGAAAGCCCAGGCTGCGTGTCCTGGGAGACGTACTAACCCAGCTGGCAGCATGGAGATCAGCACCAATCAGGATAATTGCATTGTATGCAAATGAGTCGAATGTGTTCTGCGATGTTGATTAGTGTTTGTAATTTGGTTTTAATTTTTACTGTGGTTGCATAGCTCATCCCCTGGATAGCACGGACTGTTTATGCTTTAGTGT
Organism: Phyllostomus discolor; assembly: GCF_004126475.2. Taxonomy (NCBI): domain Eukaryota; kingdom Metazoa; phylum Chordata; class Mammalia; order Chiroptera; family Phyllostomidae; genus Phyllostomus; species Phyllostomus discolor. The sequence continues at coordinate 10,584,423 of NC_040906.2, forward strand.
TTTTTAATTTTTATGTGACCTCCTTTTGTAACTGGGCCCTGGGCACCACATCCCGTCTAGTGATTCTGTCTTTAAAGTTGTTTGCATCTGGAATGAGTTAACATGCAAAGTGTTTCGAAACTTAGGAATAATTAATTTTCTTTCCTGTTTAATGAACAGAAACACCGGAAGCCAAAAAGTGAGGTTACAAATGAAAGCGAGGCTGTAGGTTTTTCTGCTCTTCCGTTTCTCATCTGTTTCTGCACCACTCCGGGGGGACCAGTGGTCCGCGTGATTAACCGGAGGGGAACACAACACGGTTTTATGGCAGGACGTTTGCATCGTTTGGGTTACAGAACAGGACTTGGGTTCCTCTGGCCATGTCTGAATTCCTAAATTCCTTTGCAATATTCATTCATGCATTCGTTCAACAAACACTTATTGGGCGCCTACGTTTAACTAGCACATTGATACACGGTATACCTGCATTCTGTGGCTGTCAAATCAGGAGTCTTCATGGTTTCACCAGTGTGATGATAAATCTATTCTATCAACTCAAGAATGTACTGAAGTCCAAACTTATTCCTCCGGGAACTTTTCCATAGTCCATTCCCACATTTGCTGCAGGAGGATGCGGTGAGCATGCACGGCCCGCAGATGCAGACTCAGCATGCTCTGCATTGCAATTACAATCGCAATAGACAGATTTTCAGTTGCTCATAGGCTGCCTTCTTTTTGGTTGAGTCTATACCCACATTTCAAAAAAGTTTGAGGTCTCTGTGTTTTAGTTCTTTGGTAAGGTTATTCCTTTGTTTTATATATATATTTATTTTTCAATGACAGTTTACATTCAGTGTGATTTTGTATTAGTTTCAGGTGTGCAGCATCGTGGTTAGACAATCATGTCCTTTACAAAGTGTTCCCCTCTAAATTTCCAGAACCCACCTGGCACCATACACAGTTATTGCATTGTTATTGACTATATTCCCTGTGCTGTGCTTTATGTCCCCGTGACTATTTTGCACTACCATTTTGTACTTCTTAATCCCTTCACCTTTTTCACACAGGTCCCCAAACCCCCTCCCCTCCAGCAACCACCAGTTTGGTTTCTGTGTCTGTGAGTGTGTTTCTGTTCTATTTGTTTATATTGTCCTTTTCACATATTAGTGAAGCCATATGGCATTTGTCTTTCCCTGGCCAACTTATTTCACAGAGTATAATACCCTCTAGGTCCATCCACGCTGTTGCAAATGGTAAGATTTTCTTCTTTTTAATGGCTAAGTAATATCCCATTGTGTATACGTACCACAGCTTGATAAGGTTATTCTACTCTACGAACTTCCTTCCCAAGAGAGTTGACATGTAAGATTGCAAATGATGACTTAGCCAGATCTTTTGGAGACCTGGTTACTGACCACATCCAACTGGGGAGAGGGTGTGGTCAGGCCTGTGGATGAATCTTATGGCAGCAAGACTGGGCTGAGTTTGGGGTGCTCTGCCCAGCTTAGGACACAAATGGATGATGGTTGCTAATGAACAAAGACATGACTTTTAAATGGACATTTTTTGTTTTTTACAACATCAATATAGTCTCATTCTTATTCTCTTTCTCTCCCTCAGATTAAAGGTCGATCTTAGAAAGTGGAATGAAGAACTTGACTTCGGTATGTTTTTTCTGTACTAGCAAAAAACGAAAGTCTTATTTCAGTTAAAACTATTGCATTGCTTTGAAAAGCACAGCAGGGGGACGTGCTGACATTTCTTCCCCACCTTTAAGAGCTTGCCTGCATTTCTTTAACGCAATCCATGGGTAAGAATACAAGTACATGGAAATCATAGGGAATGTTTCAAAATTTCAACAGCTACCTTTCAAAATAGGCTTGTAAAATAACATACTCTTAAAACATCACTTACACTATCCTACTCAGCATAGGAACCCAATTTACAATGTGATAGGGTGGAAATACCGGTGGGCGAGGCGGAAGAGGCCCAGGTTTTGGTTTCAAGCTTTAAAATTTACTGTTGATGTGACCTTGAACTGTCAGCCTCTGTGATCCTCTGTTGCCTTGTCTACTGTAACAAAACATTCCCAGAAGAATCAAGATTATGCATATGAAAGCATCTGGATATTGCCAAGCATTATAAACATGCAAGATAGTATTAGTTCATGGTCCTGCAGACTCACATTTTTACAATGTCATGGCAACAAAAGATTTTTTGAAACAAGTTTTAGGAAAATCAATGATACAATGCAAAATCCAGTGGCATAATGATTACAAATAAAAGAACTCTTTCTAAGATTATTAGTATGTTTGCCATTTATTTTCATCTATCAAAGAGGAAAATTATAGATAGAATTCAATTAGGCTCTGGAACTCGTAAGAGATTACATGAAAAGGGTTAACTAGACACTAATCCAAGTTATCAAGTTAGACTGCTAACTATAATGATACTGTATTCCCTAAAATGTAAAATGTATTGCTTTTTAAATAACTGAGAGGCTTCTGATGATCAGATTATTTTATTTTCCTTATAAGGGTTGCATTGCTGTCACTTGGCTATTTTTAACTTTATTAATTTTTAACACTATTAAAAAAAGTGTTTCACACTTTTTTTTTTTTGCAAGCGCTATTTGGACATCACTAAACATGAACAGAAATGGTATTATTTGCAAACCTGTGATGGCGTTTGCTGGTTATGGGGTGTGTGGGGGCTGCACACACCTCGATTCAGAGAGGCAGGTGGACCAGTGCCACAACTGTGCCGCCATCAGGGGGACAAAAGAAACATTTTAAAAATGCATGTACGCTCAGGAATGTACGTTCAGGAAATTCCCCCATGGGAGCCCCAGTGGGAGGCAGAGCCCACCTGAAACACGTCCCATCTGCCCCTCTCCTGACTTGGACACGAGACATAGACCCAGCCGATTAGGTGGATTCTCCTTGGAGTGTGGCTGCTCTTCCTTAGGGATAGGGAGACTTCTTTAGGATAGGGGAGGCAGGCCGAGGTCCTCTGGCCCCAGAAAGAGGGATGGCAGTCTTTGGTCCACACTGGTCCCAAGGCCTGATTTGGTTCTGATTCTGCCCGTGCATCCTCTTTTTTGTTGTTGTTGTTCTTGTGCATTTTCTGAGCCCATTTCTCCAGCCTTCTGATAAATTTATTCCCAGGTCCAATCAGCCAGGATCAGGTCTGTTCTTGCACCAAATAACTGAGACTGGTACCGAACGAGAAACACTCATAGAAGTTAAAGCTAAGAACAAAACTGGGGCGCCGTATTAGGGAATTGAATTTTCAAAGGGATAAACAAAGATGTTAAAAAAACAGTTCGTTTGGGGGCTCAGTGCCTGTTTGAAGTTCTCTTGGCTTTGATTCTTTTCACTCTTTTCTTTCTGGGTCGCTTCTAGCTTCTCCCTCATGGCTTTGCCAATGAGAAGACCTGCTCCCTTCCCTTTATCAGGCTAAGAAGGATGCAAGGTGGGACCCACTGGGGGAGGGGAGGTGTTTTTTTTTTTAAATTTATGCAAAGCAGGTCTGTCTCTAGATTTCTGTTCAAAGGAAGGCTAGGCAAAAAGAATCCTGTGAGCTACACATGGTCTGGCCTAGGTCAGCGAGGCAGGGCCTCAAATTAGTTAGAGCCCTTTCATTTATCAGCAAGAGAGACTGAGGACTAATTTATACAAAAGGGGAAAGAAGGAAAGAAAGAAAGGTACCGAGTCATTTTCATTAAGGGATGATTTCAGGGAACCACAGTCCAGCGTCACATCCCACCAGCAGAGCCCCCTAGTGGACAGAGGGAGCCTTTTCTCAGAGCTCCGGAAGAAAATTCCCAGGTAGTTGCTGATTGGCTTGCACGGAGGGACGTGGACCAATCACTGTGTCCGGATGATTGTGTTCTCTGGCTATTGAGGCTGTGGCTCAGTCCACTGGTGTGAATGAGAGCTGGCATATGGGGAGGGGGCGGGAGATCGCTGGGAGGCAGTCAGCCCCACGTGGATGACATGTGCATCCTGCACAGGAAAGAGGCTTTTTTAGTCATCAGAAGGGAGATGCTTGGCGGACCACAGAAGCGGCATTCACTCCTGGCCCAAACTGTAGCTGGTAACTGAGTAACAGCACCTTCCGTGTGGTTCCCGTGAGGGGGACCTTGGGCTCCCGTCGCCTCTTCCCTGCGGTGCTGGAATATGCTTGTGAAAAACGGGAGACCTTCGGCACCTGGCCTCCCTCAGTTTGCTTTGTTTAGAGCTTGTGTTAGTTTCCTCGAGCTGTGGTAACAAATGTCCACAAACGTCGTGGCCTGAAAGGTGTGCTCTGATAGTCTGGAGGCCACGTGTCCACAATCAAGGCGTCGGTGGGGCCAGACTCCTTCCTGAGACCCGTTCCCTCCTCTTCCAGCTCCCCGGGCTGTGGCTGCAAAACTCCAGGCTCTGCCTCCTCTTCATGTCGCCTTCTGGTCTGTATGCTGGTTTCTGCTCCACAGGGACACTTGCCGTTGGATTTAGGGGTCACTTGGATAATCCAAGATGATCACATTTTAAGATCATTAACTTAATGACATCTGCAAAGACCCCCTTTCCAAATAATGCCTTATTCACAGATTCTAGGGGTTAGGGTCTGGACATAGCTTTTTGGGGTCTACCATTCAACCCACTACAGAGCTCTTATAATTATGTGATCTTTTCTGGGTTAGTTTAGTTACTTATTTGTATCATCTGCCATTTTCCATTCACCCCACCCCCACCACCACCATCATATACACACTCACACACAAACATAAATCCCATCAGAGTTAGTACCTACGTGTCATCTTCATGATGGTATCCATAAATCCTGAAACAGTAACCGGAACCAGAGTAGATGCTCGGTGAGTGTTTGTTGTTGAATAAAAGAATGAAAGAGTCGATCTCCTTAGACTGCATCTCATTAGCATTTCATCCACACATTTGGCAGTGTTCCTAACCCACCGTGTTAGTGCTGGGCCTGTAGGCATCCCGGGCCCTCATTTTAATGCACACTCCCTCTGAGGCCTGGTTTTCATAATTCAGGATGATCATCTCCATCCTTTAACTCAGAGCAACACAATTAATGTGGTACAATATCGTGCTACAGGCTGCCCTAGGAATTCATGGTACATAAAGAGATGTAGAAATACATATTGCATAGGTTTAGTTTTATTTTAATTGCCTGTTCAGCTGTAAATACTTTTAGCTCCCCCCTCCCCAATATTTTTCTCATCTCAAAATACAGATTAAGCTAGCAATCCTTGTACCATCTGTGTTCAGAGCCTTTAAGTTTTTTTGTTGTTGTTGTTCTAACTCCCCTTTTTCAGACCAGTCACCTTCTTCAATTCTTATTTCCTTAACTTGGTCCCGAACAACTGAGGCATGAAGGAGAGGCGTCAGAGAGCCACTAACTAAACTGGTTCCAACAGGTGGATAAGTAGCAGGCTAAAGCTTGTTGACGACTGCCTTCAATCTAATTTAAAAAATCATAATTAACATGCTCCACCCCCTGAGCGGCCGCCTCATCAGTCTGCAACACCTGCTGGGAAGAAGCATTAATGGCATAATTTTTACTGAGACACTTCACAGCTACAGAGATAATTAAATGACAATGGTGACGCCCACAGCTCTGAAGGTCAGTGTGTGACCACCCGCAGGTGCCTGGAGGGTTTCCAACGGCCCCTCAGCAAGCCTTGCTCGAACCCTGACCACGGTCAGTCCAGGGCTAGACGCAGAGGAGCTGTGTGCCTGGCTCGGAGCCAGGGGGGTTTAGATCAGTTCTTGCAGCTTTCCTGTGAGGGGCGCCTTCTCTCATTGTTGCAGAGAGTTGCCAGTGCCCACACCACAGAACCGGGTCTCCGTGGCTGTGTACATCGCTGTGTTAAATGAGCAGGCTTCCAAAGGGCCCCACAGACACCACAGAAATGTCCCCCAAGTGCAAAAGCATAAGAACATAAGCGCCTTGCTGTAGACGTTGCCCTATAAAACCTAGCCCAGGACTGCTAGGGAAGGAAAACCAGACTGGGCACAGATCGAGAGATATGTAATTAGAGAGTGAGGCACCTCCGTGGATGGTTACTCCCCGGCTCTCGCCACACGGTGTGGGCCAGGGTTTGCTCTCAGCCACGCCCATGGAAGTCTCGGGGAGGCTGAGCAAGTTCATGTGTGATTTCACTTCGGGGATAGTTGCAGTTTGCATGCGAAAGGGAGGTATCCCAAGGAGGCAATTGAAGTCCACTTCTCAAGGACATTTTTTCCCTTGTGTTGTGAGCACAATTTAGAAAAGAGATCAACATGTAATTGTATCCTGGGAGGTCTTTATGAAGTCTGAGAATTGCTTTTCTACCATCTCTCAACTTTAATATGCTGGACACCTTTGAGTTATACTACAGGCTGGCATATTACTGTCCTACATAGGACTAAAATTAAGATGGTCAATTTCTGTGCCTATGTTAGGTTTTGGTAAGGTTACTTCTATGGAAAGCCTACAGAACCGGATGAAAGTAGGAAGGTACATGGTGCAAGAGACTAATGTCCTCTTGCCTGTCACTCGTGGCTGTGACCAGTTCCCTCCCCCAAGTGGAGTGAAGGGCAAGGGCAGCGAGGAGAGATACTGTAACTCTTGTTGGGACGTCGGTGCCAGAGCCTCTGTCTTCACACACAGGCAAACGTTCTGCCTCTGTGAGGCAACAACTCTGTGGCGTGTGCTCAGTTATCCCCAGGTCACGGTTGCCCAAAGAGCCACGCAGGTCGCTACCACAGGTGCAGCGAGCCCCTGGGGACTGGGGTGATCGTGGGTCCCCTCCTGTCCTGGGAGAGAGACGGGAGGCAGGAAGGAGAGTCGTGTCTCTCTGGGCGATGTGATAACGCAGACCAGGAGGGACAACAGTGAGCCCGCTGGGACAAGAGCCAAGCGCAGGGGCCTAAGTGGGGGCAGGAACAGGCCTGAGATCACACTCTCAGTTGCCTATGGCCACGGCAACGGGACCTTTTGTTTAGCGTGACAAGGGCTACACCAAGTGCCCGCCACTCTGAGGGCAGGCTGCCGTGGGAGAGGAGCTCAGACTCGGTGCCTGAGCCAACCCCAGCTGGGAGCCGGGGCCCAGTGTGGGCTCTGGGCTGCCACCGGGGCGAGGCCCTGGAAGAAAAGAGAACGTGAGTCTGGGGTGTGTGTGTGTGTGTGTTTAGGGGACACACGGGTCTTTAGCAGGATAACAATAATCCCCAGGAGAACTCAGTATGTCTGAGGCACTCTTCTTAGACTTTTTGTGTGCATTCAAGTTCTGAGACTTTTACAGATGGTCACCCATTTAATCCTCCTGATAACTGTACAGGGGACGTGCTGTTATTATCCTCATTGAACAAGTGAGGAAACTGAGGCAGGCGGAGTGGAAGTCACTTGTACAACAGGAAGCGGAGCTCAGGCCATCAGGTCCGAACTCCTGACGCTCCCTGACCTCACCCACGTGGTCAGCTGAGCAGTGGCGCCGGAACATCTCGGGTTCCTGATCTCCGCAGCCCGTGAATGCTCCCCAGGGAGGGAGGGGAAGGGGGCACTACGGGGGTGACTGAGGATCGTGAGGTGGGGGGGGTTTGTTCTGGACCATCCGGTGGTGGAGGGAGATATGACGGCAGACGAGGCAGAAGGGGATGAGAGGGTGGAGACCGGGAGAAGAAAGGCGACCTGATTTGAGGAAGGAGTCCGCAGCCCTGACCCTTGGGACACCGCGATCTCAGCCCCGTCCGAGACCCAGGTTGGACTTCTGGCCTCCGGGATTGTAAGACAGTAAATGCATGCGGTTTTAAGTCGCTATGTTTGTGGTGATTTGTTGTAGCGGCCATAGATCACGGGTACGCCACGGTTCTCAACTTTCTTCCCGCAAACAGAGAGGACGCCCTCGGGGGAACCCGGGTCCACAGGCGCACTCACACGGGATGCCCTCAGCTCCCACCAAACTAGATCGTGTGTGTCTGTGCACATGTGTGTGTTTGGTGATGGAAAGGCATGATCAACACTTGCTGTAAGCACGTGATTCAGTAATATAAACGATCTCAAAATTCATTTTTTTAAAGATTTTACTTATTTATTTTTTAGAGAGGGAAGGGAGGGAGAAAGAGGGAGAGAGAGAAACATCAATGTGCGGTTGCTGGGGGTCATGGCTTGCAACCCAGGCATGTGCCCTGACTGGGAATCGAACCTGCTACACTTTGGTTCGCAGCCCACACTCAATCCACTGAGCTGTGCCAGGGCTTCAAAATTCATTTTTTAGAAAATGTGAGTATTACTAATCTAATACTCTATTTAAAACCTTATTACTTTGACTCCACATAGACGCTAACAAGTAGGTAGCATTAAAGAATAAACTTATGTAAACTAGTACTAATCTAACCTAATCCTGACCTAATGATTTAAAACCTTATTACTGCGACTCCACACAGAATATTCACAACTAGCTAGTGTTAAAGAATAAACTTAGGTAAACTGATACTAATCTAATCTAATGCTGATCTAATACTCTATTTAAAACCTTATTACTTTGGCTCCACACAGAAGATTGACAAGTGGGTAGCATTAAGGAGTGAGCTCATGTAAAGCCGATCGTCTGTGATGACCTCCATCACCCTTGGCCTCATTAGTCTGGTGTGGCGACCGCGGACATCCTCCGTCGGCCACGGCGACGCTCGCTGCACCATCCCGCCCTCCCGAGGCGTAGGCGCGCGTGTCCTCCCCCCGCGTGGGCATCTTCCCGTGTACCTGTGGTGAGGGCAACAAGGAAAGGGGTGTAAAAGCAGAAACGCCAGCTCCGCACACCAACCCCAGCCCACCGACCGGCGTGAGTTCCGGGGCGTTCCCACTCTACCTGCGCAAATGCCATCCGTTTTGCTCTGGTTCAGAGAGTTAATCAAGGGGCAAGTGGCAGAAAGTGAGGTGATGATTGGCATGTCCCAAAGTCTTATTTAATAAGACACACAAGCTGAACACACACCTTGTGTGTTCATGAACTTGGGTCCTATGTCCCTGTTGGCAAAGCGGCCATGCGCTCCAGCTCCCAGTGCTGAGATGGACCGGGAAGGTGCGTCTCTCTTTCCCAGGTGCCAGCAGGGCCCGGCGGGGGTAGTGGGCTGTGCGTGCACACCCCCGGGTGCCTTGGTCTCTGAGCCTGTGAGCGTCTTACCTGTTGGGGCAGTTTCCCAGAGGTGGCACTGAGAGCTGCGAAGAAAAGAGACCTTCTTATTTTTTTTAAATAATTGTACTGGGGTGGCATGGGTTACCAAGACCATGTGGGTTGCAAGTGTACGAGTCTATGACACATCTTCAGCACACTGCCTTGTGAGCCTGCCGCCCAGTGTCCAGTCTACTTTCACCACCCTACTTACTCCCTCCCACCCCCCTCCCTCTGGCAACCACCCTCCTACTGTCCCTGTCTCTGAGCTTGTGTTTGTTTTCTCGTTTGTTCCTTTGTTGCTGTCAGTTTTCTATCTCACACAGCAGTGAAATCATGTGGTCCGTGGCTCTTTCTGTCCGGCTTAATTCGCTTAGCGTGATCTTCTCAAGATCCATCCACGTTGTCACCGATGGCAGCATCTCACCATTCCTGAGGCTGAGTCATATTCCACCGTGTGTATGTACCACGGCTCTCCACCCAGTCATCTACCGGAGGATACGTGCTTGTTCCTATGTCTTGGCCACAGTGACTGATGCTGCAAAGGACATAGCAATGCATATATCTTTGCAAATAAATGATTCCAAATTTGGGGGGCAGACACTCCCAAGAGGGGTTGCTGGGTCATATGGAAACTCTAGTCGTAATTTTCTGAGGAGCCTCCATACTGCTTTCTGCAGTGGCTGCACCCGTCGACCTTCCCACCAGCAGCTAACGAGGGCTTGTTTTCTCCACCAGCCCTCCAGCACTTGCTATAAAGTGCCCTGTTGCTAATTTTCACGGGGCAGCCTACGGGCCAGCAGAGACCCGGAGAGCTTTCCCTTGGATGCAGCAGGACGGGGTCAGTGGGAGGAAGGCCGTGCTGGAAATCAGGGCTATTTTGACCTAAAGAGGTGGAGACAGGAAAAGGCAGGAGAGACCCCTGCCATTGGGAGCGAACCTCATGAGGAAGACGTAGTGGGGCTACCTAGAAATCTCCATTAAAAAAATCTCTGCCATGATTTTATGTGAGATGACTCCCCTGCATTACAGAGACACGCAGATGTTTAATGAATGGAAATGTTAAATAGATGGTTATGTTTGCACACTACTTTATTCATTATAAAAGTCACTCTCAAGAAAGAGCCAAAAAGATAATCCACAGAGGCAGTTGAGTTACCTCACAGAAAGTTAAAAAAAAAAATCTCTAAATACTTTTGTTACTTTTCATCCCAGGTTAACTATGCCCAGGGTACAGGCAGCCCACCAGGCTGTCGCCGGGTTAGATTCGCTGGCCACCAAATACACGCTGCCCACATTTATAACGGAGTTTCCTAAGTATAAACAAGCTCCAACGTGTCATTTCCATCTGGGAATTGTGTGCGGGAAAAAGCCACAATTTGCTTTATGGGAGCATGAAAACCACGTCAGGTGACAGTGGTTCACTTGAATTGACCAAGAAAGTCCAAGTTAAGAAAAAAGATTGAAAAGTCTTTATGAATATCCACATCGACCTTGGAAAGACGTAGTCGTGCAGAGTAAAGAAATGTAGAATAAGTGAGGGGAAGTAAAAATGCTGGATTTCATCAGTAACAGAAATCCCTGCCTGGGACGACCCCTCCCTTTCCCTGCCACCTCACCAGGGCCCTGCAGGTGCACGTCAGCCACTGGCAGTCTGTGTTGTGGTCCCAGTGATTTCTGGGGCACGTGTATCTGACTCATCTCCAGGGTGATGGGATAAGGAAAACCAAAAGTCGCATTCAATCATTGTATTCCCCAAATCACACAATGGGGTGTTTAGTTCACAATAGATAATAAAGAATAATTCTATGCATTATACTGGCAACCGTGTCTATGGGTAGTAACATCAAAAATACAATATTTCGACCTTGTTAAAATGGTATTTTAAAATGTGGGTTTTATTGTTATTCAGGGATGGTGAGGCCAATAGATCGGGAGAAAACTTCCATTTGAAGGATAATTGGTTATCGCTGTCCCCAGGAGGAGGGGGCACACCATCACAGGAGGCAGGGCCATCTGGGAGAGAGACAGGGGCGGCCAGGAGGCCTGGGGGTGACGGGGAGTGCAGGCAGGAGCCCGTGTTGTGGTTTCAGCGGAAGGGGACAGGGACCGGCAAGGCAGGGCGAGCAGGCGGAGGCTGGCTAGTTGGGATGCTTCCAACAGGTCCTGGGGGGCAGGAGCTGTCTCTAGGAGTCTGGTACCTGGTTCTGCCATGACTTGGGACCAGGAACAGTGGCTCCTGAGAGAGGCCCATGAGAGCTGGATACAGGAAGGGGTTGGGATGCTGGCCCTGGGATTGGTTGGTTTGCCCATGAATGGTGCGCTGCTGGTGAGCCTTGACCCATCTCTAGGAACTGGCAAGCCCTGCCAGGGGCAGGCACTCCTGGGGAGCAAGGCCCCGGGTGTCAAAGATTCAGAACAAAAAGACATGCTTAATACAGATGTGAAACTGCTGGCAGACACGCGGAGCAGTAAGACCATGAACGGTGGACACTCACTGAGCCTTTCTTTGGTCCCTGGCGTTGCAGCAGGTGCTGCGCACGTGTGAACTCCCTCAGTCCCTCACAGCCTCCTGAGTGGTGCTCTCTCAGCTCCGTCAGGGGGCCCGCCCAGCGGCTTTGTGCCGGCTCGCTGCTAAACTAGAATTACTAACCTAGCCAGTCTGGCTCCCCGAGAAGCACACAGGCGCCCTGTGCTTTTAAATGGAGGCGGCATGCAGCCGTTAAAATAACGTGGCAGCAGCAGAAGTCGGTATCAAAACCGAGATTCTTGGTTTCCCTCAGAGTAGCATTCAGTAAATATTCATCCAATTCATTCAGCTTCGTTGAAAAAAAAAAAAAAAATCGACCTACACAGGGAAAAGATGTCCCACATTTTCTCTCCTTCGTCATGAGTCTTCCCCAAGGCCCAGAGAGCTGGAGTCATCTGCGTTGAATGAGTAGGGGGCTATCGCCACCTTGTGGTCAGAGATAGAAGAGTTTTTTATTCTGAGAGTTGACTGGAATAATTCTGTATTTAAACAGGATTAGCTTCCCTTATCTGCTTTTCAGCAGTTCTTTCCTATTCTTGTTTCGTTGCTTCAGATGTACTTAGAGGAATTTATACTAAAATCTGAAAAAATCTGTATTGACCCAAAGTGGTCAAGAAATAACCCCCAGCCTTTAGAAGCAAGGAAAGAACCCGTGTCTCCCAGCATCTCTGGCTCACACCTGTTCTTCTGGGATGGGCTGCATCTCGCAGCTCTGGGGCCAGGTACTGAAAACAGCAGGGCGCCTGTTGGGTGAGATCCTGGGGACCCCAAACTGCACAAGCCGTCCCTCCCAGTATACATGAAAAATGTCTCCACGCGGAACTGCCAAAGACAATGGTAACTTCCTCCTAGTTTAATTTAGCACATTTTTATTTTTTTGGATGAGAAGATGATTGCAAAATGAAGTGACATATTTTGTAAACCTCTAGAAAGAACATTTCCAACCAGTCAAAATTAAAATAAACAAAATATTACAGAGAGGAAAAACTCCCCATTGGTTCTAAATGAAACTTTTTTTAAGCTTCGGAAACTAGCCCGCTCCCTCTCCACGGAGTAGGAAGACGGTGGATTTGATGAGCAACTTTGTTCATCTCTCTCTCATCAGTTACTTCTGTCCTTTGCCTCTTGAAGGCTGTGATAACGTTTTTACGACAGGCTGTTTCTTTCTTCCTGGTCTTTTATTATTTCTAATTTGGCCTGTCCCATCCCCCGCCCCCCTTAGTCCTTCATTGCCGGCACCCAGAACTCTTAACATTGCTACATAACACTGAACAGGGATGTTCTTTTTAAAAATATACCTTATTGATTATGCTATTACAGCTGTCTCATATTTTCCTCCCATTTATTCCCTTCTGTCCTGTACTCTCCCTCTCATCATCCTTCCCCCACCTTGGAACATGTCCGTGGGTCATACATGTAAGTTCTTTGGCTTCTCCATTTCCCATACTATTCTTACCTTCCCCCTGTCTATTGTCTACCTACCATTTATGCTTCTTGTTCCCTGTACCTTTTCCCCCTTTCTCCCTCTCCTCCTCCAGGCTGATAACCCTCCCACCGATCTCTATTTCTGTAATTCTCTTCCTGTTCTAGTTGTTTGGTTAGTTTGTTTTTGTTTTAGTTTTTGGTTTTTTTAGGTCCACTTTTTGATAGCTATGAGTTTGTTGTCATTTTACTGTTCATATTTTTGATCTTTTTCTTTTTTTCTTATATAAGTCCCTTTAACACTTCATAAAATAAGGGCTTGGTGGTGATGGACTCCTTTAACTTGACCTTATCTGGGAAGCACTTTATCTGCCCTCCCCTTCTAAATGAGAGCTTTGCTGGACAGAGTGATCTTGGATGTAGGTCCTTGCCTTTCATGACTTTGAACACTTCTTTCCAGCCCCTTCTTGCCTGTAAGGTTTCTTTTGAGAAATCAGCTGACAGTCTTATGGGAACTCCTTTGTAGGTAACTGTCTCCTTTTGTCTTACTGCTTTTAAGATCTCTCCTTATCTTTAATCTTGGGTAATGTAATTATGATGTGCCTTGGTGTGTGCTTCCTTGGGTCCAACTTCTTTGGGACTCTCTGAGCTTCTTGAACTTCCTGGAAGTCTATTTCCTTTGTCAGATTGGGGAAGTTCTCCTTCATTATTTTTTCTAATACGTTTTCAATGTCTTGATCTTCCTCTTCTCCTTCTGGCATTCCTATGATTAGGATGTTGAAATGTTTAAAGTTGTCCCAGAAGTTCCTAAGCTTCTCCTCATAGTTTTGAATTCTTATTTCTTTATTCTGTTCTGGTGGACTGTTTATTTCTCCCTTCTGGTCCAAACCATTGATTTGAGTCCCGGTTTCCTTTCCTTCGCTGTTGTTTCCCTGTATATTTTCCTTTGCTTCACTTTGCATAGCCTTCACTTCTTCCTCTATTTTGCAACTATACTCAACCAATTCTGTGAGCATCCTGATTACCAGTGCTTTGAACTGTGAATCTGACAGGTTGGCTATCTCTTCGTCACTTCGTTGTATGTTTTCTGGTGCTTTGAATTGTTCTTTCATTTGGGCCGTTTTTCTTTGTGTTGGGTGCTTGTTATGTAGTAAGGGGTGGAGCCTCAGGTGTCCACCAGGGCGGGGCAACCCAGGTGGCTGCGTTGTGATGCTATATGTGGGGGAGGGGTCTGAAAGGAAACAATGGCACTTGCTGGGCTCTCTGCCAGTTTTAAGTCACTTCCTCTGGCTTCCACAAGCAAATTGGGCCCTTCTGGTGCTGATTCCCAGGTGGGTGGGCTTGTGTACATTCTAGGACCCTGTGGGTCTCTCAAACGAACTCTCCTGTGAGGCTGGAAGTTTCTCCTGCTGCTGCCTCAACTCCCACAGGTGTTTTCAGTCAGAGGTTTTGAGGCTTTATTTCCCCGTGCTGGAGCCCTGGGTTGTGGGTCTGTCTCTAAGAAGAATCTAGGCCTTATTCAGCTATTCTCAGTGAAAACTTAGATTAAAAAAATCAGGATCCTTACATATGTCAGCTACCTGGTATTGAGAACGAAGAGTTGCCTGCTCAAATGAGGGTGTCTGAAGTGTTAGTTTGGAACACTTGAAACAGCTCTATAGTCTTAACCTTCTGGGGGAAAAACAGGGCACTCCACCAAAAAAGCACATCTAAAGACTGATGTTAAAACTACTGCTTCCCGCTGTAACAGGCTCGCTGGGGTCTGCGGGAATCGAACTGGGGCCGCAGGAACCCTTCGGCTGCTCACCAGGCTCCCGAGGGGTTCCTGAGACCCTTGTGACATCCACGGTCCCGCCCATCCTGCGAATCCCTCCGTCAGAGCGAGGCTGATTTCTTGCGTATGATGGCTGATTTCTGGGCCACTGCCAAGACAGCATGTCTGGGGCCCTCCCTAAAATCATGCACTCTTATATTTTTCCTTAATTATAGCATTCCTTTTGGTCTACAGGTCTGGAAAATGCTAGCAGTTGCGTGCCCAACGGGGGCAGAATCCTTGAGCCACGAACAGCCTCCTACCACCTTGACTTGCGGCCCTCCTCAGCCCCCCCACAACCCTGCACTGAGCCCCTGCCTGGGGAGGAGGTGCTGAGGGGCCAGGTCTCCCCAGCACTGCCCAATGAGGCTCTGAGTGTCCTGAGGCATCATCACGCAGGGTTGGTACATAACGCGCGCCTCACGCTCAGCGTGGCCATACTCATTGCTGCCCAGCTTTTCAAGTGGTTCCTCTTCTCCAGCTAGACAGAAAGCTCTGTCAGTGGCCAGGAAGGTGTTGACCGTCTTTGGCTTTTGCGGGGATGCCCTGGAAATCTGTAGAAATTCAGCATGGGATGGTGGTTGATAATCAGATAGATAATGAAGAGGGAGGAGGAGGAGGAGGAAGAGGAGGGAGAGGAGCGGGAGGAAGGGGTGGAGGGGGAGGAGGGGAGCAAGGGATAGATGTCAGTAGAACCAAGGGAACCCAAAGGGTCACATAGAGACCCCAGGTTCAAAAGCCGTGGATTCAGGCAGGATGCTCACACCTACTCAAGATGCCTTTACTTGCATCTTGTCTTTTCATCTCTGGGGTCTTGCGGAATCTACCCGGAGACAAGAAAAGTGAGGCCGATGGTTCATAGGCTGGGAAAAAAGTCAAGGGAGCTGTCCAGCAGAGGGCAGTAGAGAGGCTTCTCCCCATTTCCTGCTCTCACCCGGGATGGCGCTGGTGCCTGGGAACCACGGACTCCGGCATCCTCCCGGGCAGAACCAGAGGAGAGTCCGTCATCCAGCACGTTTGGACATTGCTGGTGGGAGATTTCCAGATTTCCCCCCTCCCATATTTAGAGACCAAGTTTTGTAGAACGTCCCCCGAACCACCGAGTAGTGGTCACAGACGTCGTAAACTGTTGACACCAGAATCAAAGTGCCAACGCCCAGGAGACCTGCGTGCAGGGCAGACTGTGGTGGTGGTTGTTAAGATAACCGCGGGGTCAGCGGTGTTGGGGATGGGGGCACAACCCCGGCCGACCTCCCGGGGAGGGGAGGGGGGCTGCTGCCCTCGCTGCCCCAGAATGATACCATGCGCTCCCCTCTCCACTGAGAGGGATCGAAAATGACCAGTGGTTCCGAGAAGAGCTTGATTATTTCGGCAGTGGCGATAGGCAAACTTGGCAAGAGGTAAAGAGCTAGGAGCAGGGCCATTGGTGACAGGTGGTGGCAAGAGAGGGGGGGGGGCGGCATGAGCCAGAGGCCTCCAGGGGCCCGGGGCGTCCTGGAGGAAGAGAAGCGTGCGTGCAGAAGGAAGCCAGAGCTTTCTGCTTTCTTCCTCCCGGCCAGCTTCTCAGCTTGGCATTTTGCATCCTATCACACTGACTTATTTGCACTTTTAATTATAAAATATCTCAAGTGCGCAAAAACGTACAGGAAACATGGTGGGTATTCATGGGATTGCACTGAGTTAGAACAGGCATTCATGTTTGGTCCAATTTCTTCCCATCTCCCCTGAGGCCTTTTTCAGCATCTGCGCCTTCGGTCCTTGAAGGAGTGGCGGGGTGGGGGGAGGGGCGCACGCGGTGGAAGTCCAGCCACTTGTAATTTGAAAAATCAAATGAGCCAGCAAGCCCAAACCAATAATCCACTGCCAAGGAGGCCAGTTGTGATGCGGTTCTTGTTTTTAACACATTTTTGTGTATTCTGTTTAATGTCTTATTTTCAGAAATGTTTTAATGACTTTTTCTTGCAGAAGAATTTACTCGTCATGCCCCCTCCTTATGTAACTGTTTCTATTTCCCTGTGCTCTCGCACAATTTCCTCCTTTTTATGTGGCTTCGATCCTGGTTTCTGTGCAATTCCGAGTCCTACCTTCCCTCTGACCACAGAGTATTGTTTCATAAGCTACCATTTCATTCCGCCCTTTGGTGTCTGTGATCAATTGTAGCTCTTGCCGGCCATTCTGCAGAGTTTACATGCCCAAATTTCCTTCGGGGAAAATATTAAGTTATTCCTATTGGTTTGGGGTTTATTCCTTTTTCAGTTCCAAATTATGACCATGAAGGTCTTTCAGAGGCATGGAACCGTGCCGATCACGCTCCGATTTCATGGCGTATAACCACCGTCATTTTGTGCTGTAGCCTCTCTTTTCATTTTTACTTTACGTTATTTTCCTCTCTTCCCACTCCTGGCCCTCGATCTCATTCTCCCCTCTGTGTCTGGTGTCTGTACCATACATCTTTCCAAATGACTCCCAGTAAGTTTCTTTATGTGTGTGTCCATGAGAAACATATAATATTGCATTCTGTTTTAGAAAATGGACTTTATGCGGTGTTGTGCCCTCAACCAATTCTGTTTCCTAGTTTCTCTTTTCAACCAGTATTATGGTTTTGAGGTCCGTCCATGTTTCTGTATGTAGTTAGTTCCTCCTTTCCTATCTCTTTCCCTCTGTACAGCATTCGGTTTATGTGTGGTGCATGTTTACTTGTATGTATCTGTTTCGATGAACATCTTTATGGTCTTTTATTCCTGGAGTCCCCAGTGCTGTGCTCAACCCACATGGTGTCCTGGGCGCCTGTGAGGCAACCTTTCTGGGGTCTGTACTCAGGAGGAGAGAAGCAGAGTGCACTCAGCCTCACAGAATCCTTCCAGATCGCTCTCCAAATAAACAAGCACACTCTGGTGCAAACCATTACACACCATTACACACCATTACAGTGCGAAATGCTTCTCGTTTTTCCGCATCCCCACTAACAAATGATTTTATCAAAAATTTGGGATTTTTGACAATCGGATGGGTGAAAATGGTGTCTCAAATTTGTTTCGATTTGGCTGATGTTAGAGAGGGGTCTGTTTTTTCCCCTGTGAATTGCATATTAATATTCTTTGTCCATTTTCCCATTGGATATCCTGTCTCTCTCCTTCTTGCATTTGTAGCAGCTTCATTCATATGCTCAAAGTGCTCTGATTTGCCTGGTTCTTACCTACTCTCATTAAAAATGGACTACCAACAATGTATCTGGGTCTCAATAAACCGACACACAGGGAGAAATATCGTTGTCCTAACATCACCTGTCAACTTCAAAGCTGGACTGAAGGAGGAGAAAATCAGGGAGGGCAGTTGCTCTGAGCTCTCAATTCTTGAGTCCGGATGCTTCCATTTGCAAGTGAAAGAAACTCAAATTAGGGAAGCAAAGGGGGAGAACTTTGGTATTGGTTCACCAGAGTTCAGGGAGGTCAGATTTTAGGCAGAATGGAGAATGAGGGTTGAAAGCAGATACCTGCTCCTTTCTTGGTTCGTCTGACTCGGCCTTGCTCCTGCGTAGCTTCCTCTGCACAGCAGCAGGATGGGCCCTGGACTCCCCAGGCTAACGGGTCTTTGGTGCTTGTGACCTCCATGTCCAAGTGAGAGTTTTGATGTTGGTGAGATTCATCTGCGAAGTACTCAAATTCTTGAAACATTACCAGTGCTTAAAATACCCAGTGTGCACTGATTGTCTTTATTTCCAGATGTAATGAGGCTGCATGCAACCAGAAGTCTTGGTCAGGACAGAGGGTCAGGAGTACCCTGCTGGGGGAGATTCCTTTCACCCTCCGGGGCTCTCTTGAAGGGGCATTCAGCCCATAGGGAACTCGAGTCCATGCCTGTCAAATGGGGTGGCTTTACGACCTCCTTCTTAATTATTGTAAAATAATTAAATACATTATTTAATTCTGAAATCAGATGTGAGATGATCAGCCCTGGCCCCTATGCTGTTAATGTTTGGCTGGGTTCTACTACTTACTGGATGATTCTATTCTGAATTCTTTCCATAGCCTTCTTATCTAGCAGAACCAAAACTCTTACCACTTTGTAAACACATCCAGGGGGATTCTCCCACACACCTCGAAGGGTTGGCCAGGCCCAGCAGTCACAAAGGCAAGGCCACACCCATGCTCAATGGAGGAAAAGGCCTCTTTGAATGTATCGTTTTTAGTCCTAGGTGTGAGAACCCACTTGGTCTGTGTGTGTCCCGTGCTCGCGTCTGAAGTGATCTCTGTGTCTTGGGCTACGAAATATTTGGAATGATCTGTTTTGAGAAAGAGGCTTTCTACCATTTAGGGTGATATTGGGAAGAAGCATATATTTTATACATATAATTAACTAAACATAACTATGTATTAATGCCTATATGTCTTATAAACAGGTATATGGTACATAAAATCATGATATGAAAAATGTATATATATTTTAAAGGACAAATGTTTAGTTTTATCAAATGACTTCTGGAAACAATAAAAATGATAATGTTATTTTTCTAAGATTTATTAAATTGGTAAGTGAATTCATAAAATGGTAAATTATATTAGATTTCCTAATGTTGACACTTACATCACTGATGTGACTTCCAGCTCACATCATGTATTTTTGCTTATAGATTCTTCTGGTTAATAATATGTTTTATTACAGCAATATTTATAATAGAAATTTCTTCATCATTTTCTTTTCCATGGGCTTTCTTGATCAGGTTTTGGTATGATATGCAACTACAATTTAAAAAGAACAGAAGTCTGCCCTGGCTGGCATAGCTCAGTGGTTTGGGCTCAGGCCTGCAAACCAAAGGGTCACTGGATCGATTCCCAGTCAGGGCACAGGCCTGGGTTGTGGGCTGGGTCCCCAGCAGGGGGCACATGAAAAGCAACCACACACTGTTTTTTTCTCTCTCTAAAAATAAGTAAATAAAGTCTTAAAAAAAATAAAGCGTTCTTCCATACTCAGTACTCTGGAACAATTCAAATAGTGTTGGAACTATCTGTTCCTCTAAATGTTGATGGAAAATTTCTCTTTCCTTCACTCTCTGTCTTTTCTTTTCTTTAACTTCTTCTATTTCTTCAGTGATAACTTGTTGAGAAGCCCTACCTTTCCTGGTCAGTCTCTTTTGATATTCTGGTAACTCATATTTTATGAGAAAATCACTCCTTACATACAAATTCTCAAAGTTAATTGCTTAGATTAGAGTAAAAGCACTGTATACTTTTTTAAATGCCTATGTGTTAAATAATTTCTCCATCCCTTTATTTTTTTACTTTATATGTACTTTCTATCCTTTTTTATTAGATTAGATTGGAGTTGATCAGTGTTGGCAGTTCTGATGTTTTGGGCCAGACGATGCTTTGTTGCGGGAGGCTGTCAGAATGGCGTTTAGTGCATTTGATAGGTTCCTGACCTCTGCCCAGCAGATGTTCACAGCAACTCAGTTCACCCCCGCATATCTGTGACAACCAAAAATATCTGAAGACTTTGACACATGTCGCCTGAGGGTGGAGATGGGGTAAAATTGCTCCTATTGAGAATGACTAGATTAGATAATAGTTTATCCGGCTTTACATCGTTTTCATTTTGGTTTTAAAGAGCAAGCCGTTGGGTTTATTCTTTCAGCTGTATCGTTTTTTGATCTCTTGATTTGTTGACTGTTGCTTTCACCTTTATCATTCTTTGTGAGCTTCCACTGGACACATTCTGTCTATCTAAATACCTGGGTTGGACACCTCATTGGTTTATCACCATTCTTCCCTGTCGCCTGCCACTCCATGGTGGCAGTTCGGATTGAAGCGGCTTCTGCACCCTCCAGCCCAGCCTGTGAGCTCAGATCTCTCTGTCCTGCACTCGAGGTCATTGCTTGTCCAGGGATGACAGCTAATCTCTTTGGAGACGGCTGTGCTTCGTCAGTTGTTCCCAAGCGTCCCAGCTCTCTCCGTGATTTGGGTTTTTGGTGTTTTCTGTGTTCTCAGAGATTGAGCTGCCACTCCTATTAATATTCCTTTGAGTGTTTGGTTCATTTCAGGATGGAAAAGAGGGAAGAGGCACCTTTCATGCATCCTCTAATCCAAAATCCAAAATAGTGATCTGTAATGCCTGGTTTGGGCATACTACACTGCTGGCTGGCAGTTCTCGATGAATCCGTGCAGTTTGCAGGAGCGGTGACCTGCCGTGCCGCTTGCTCAGATCCTCAGAGCCGTCATCCAAATCTCTGTTTTCAGCAGACTAAATGTCACTAAATCTGTTGTTAGAAATAAGCAAACAGACATATTCCGCCTGTGATGCATTAGTGATTTTAAATAACGCCGTTCTTTCCACCGAAGCATTTCATGGTTGATGAGCTCTATAAACAAACCTGGTGGCCAGGGTTTTTGGTGACAGGAGGTGACAGTGCTGCCAGCAAGGCCGGATGTCTCGGGGCATCGTCTGGGTAAAAAAATCTCTGAGAAAGAGGGAGCCCTCTGCTTCCTCGGGAAACGCGGGTTTTCTATACAAAACCGGCCCACTGTGTGTGTTTATGAGTTTGTACGCTCTCTTCCTCTAAGCAAAATACATTCTTCGTGTTCTGAGACTATAATTTCATGTTCAAACCTTAAACTTCAAGTGATCTACACCCTGTCAGTCTCCAAATTCTCTCCTGCTACCGTGAGAGCACTTGAGATGGATGAATCTGAGCTCCGAGAACCATCCACCACTCAGAGGCAGTAGTGCCCGTTTGACTAAACACAGCTTGTCTTTAAGTGTGATGTCAAGTTCTAGGCAGCACAGGGGCTGGATAAGGAGACCTGGCTCTTCCGTATAATAGTCCTTCCACCTGGCATTGTTGCGTATTGTGTAGTGGAAAGTTGTGGTTTTCAAACATTCTTAGAATTATTATCACTCTATGAAGTCAAATGAAATGAATAATAAAGTGCTTCTAAAAGTTTTTAAAAGATGAGAAATTTGGTGCAAAGTCTTTTGTTCCCATTTAACAAGACGTGTGCATTCCTGTTTACAACCCTGAGAACATGAGTGTCAGTCAAGTGATATCGTTATTATAAGTCCTACATCATATACCCTTTAACAAGGAAGGACAATGAATAACCTTAGCTTAATAGCATAGGTCTCTTTTTAGTTTCCAAAAGTATGATTTTGAAGTTCTAAGTCACTAATTATTTTTTATAATTTAGTTTAATCTTTATTGTAATTCTTTTCTATTGCCGTTTAGTTCCCTTATACTCCCCTCTCCCAGCAGTCACCACACCGTTGTCCATGTCCATGAGTTCTTTTTCCTTTTTGCTCCATCTCTCTGCCCCTTCACCTCCCACCCCCACCACTAGTTGTCATCTGCTCTCCATCTATGAGTCTGTTCCTATTTTGCTTGTTAGTTCAGTTTGTTCACTAGATTCTATGTATGAGTGGAATCATATGGTATTTGTCTTTCTCTGACTGGCTTATTTCACTTAGCATAATGTTCTCCAGGTTTATCTATTCTGTTGCAAAGAGTAAAACCTTCTTCTTTTTTATTGCTGAGTAGTATTCCATCATGTAAATGTCCCACAGTTCTTTTATCCACTGATCTACTGATGGACACTTGGGCTGCTTCCAGATCTTGGCAATAGTAAATAACACTGCAGCTAATATAGGATTGTTTATATTCTTTTGGATTGGTGTTTTCTATCCCTTCAGATATATTCCCAGAGGTGGGAACACTGGGTCAAAAGGCAAATCCATTTTTAATTTTCTAGGTATCTACATACTGCTTTCCAGAGTGGCTGGCTGCACCAGTCTGCA
Organism: Phyllostomus discolor; assembly: GCF_004126475.2. Taxonomy (NCBI): domain Eukaryota; kingdom Metazoa; phylum Chordata; class Mammalia; order Chiroptera; family Phyllostomidae; genus Phyllostomus; species Phyllostomus discolor. Next base: position 10,607,115 of record NC_040906.2, read on the forward strand.
TTCCCGCCAACAGTGTGAAAGGGTTCTCCTTTCTCCACATCCTTGCCAGCACTTGTTGTGTGTTGATTTATTGATAATAGCCACTCAGATAGGTATGAGATAGTATCTCATTGTGGTTTTAATATGCATTTTTCTGATGATTAATAATGTTGAGCTTTTTTTCATATGTCTATTGGTCATCTGTATGTCCTCTTTGTAGAAGTATCTGTTTAGGTCCTTTGCCCATTTTTTAAATTGGGTTGTTTGTTTTGTTGGTGTTTAGATTTGTAAGGTCTTTATAAAAATGTTGGATATTTACCTCTTATCAGATGTATTGGTGAATATGTTTTCCCATTCTGTGGGGTGTCTTTGATGATTTCTTTTGCTTTGCAAAAATTTTTTAGTTTGATGTAGTCCCATTTGTTTATTTTTTCTTTTGTTTCCCTTGCCTGGGGAGATACATCTGTTAAAAAAATTGCCACAAGCAATGTCTGGGATTTTGCTGCCTATGTTTTCTTCTAGGATTTTTTCAGGTCTAACATTGAAGACTCTGATCCATTTTGAATTTATTCTTGTGTGTGGTGTAAGAAGGTGGTCTAGTTTCATTTTTCTGCATGTATCTGTTCAATTTTCCCAACACTATTTATTGCATAAACTATCTTTAGCCCATTATATGTGTTTTCCTCCTTTGTCAAATATTAATTGACTATAAAGGTGATTTATTTCTGGGCTCTCACTTCTGTTCCATTGATCTATGTGTCTGTTTTTATGCCAGTACCATGCTGTTTTAATTAGTATGGCCTAGTACTATAGTTTATATTAGGTTGCATGATTCCTCCAACTCTCTTCTTCTTTCTCAGGATTGCTATTGCTATGTGGGGCCTTTTGTGGTTCCATATAAATTTTTGAAATATTTGTTCTAGTTTTGTGAAGTACATCATTGGAACCTTGATAAGAATTGCATTGAATTTATAAATTGCTTTGGGTAGTATGGACATTTTAATGATGTTAATTCTTCCAATCCATGAACATGATATATGCTTCCACTTATTTGTATCTTCATCAATTTCTTTCTTTAGTATCATAATATTCTGTGTATAGGTCTTTACATCCTTGGTTAGGTTTATTCCTATGTATTTATTCTTTTTGAAGAAATTGTGAGTGGGATTTTTTTCTTAATTTCCCTTTCTATTAGTTTGCTGTGGGCATATAAAAATGCAACCAATTTCTGGATATTAAATTTTGTATCCTGCTACTTTGCTGAGTTCATTTATCAGTTCTAGTAGTTTCTTGGTGGAATTGTTTGGGTTCTCTAAGTACAGTATTAGGTCATCTGCAAATAATGACAGTTTTGCTTCTTCCTTTTCAATTTGGATGCCTTTTATTTCTTCTTCTTGTCTAGTTGCTGTGGCTAGGACTTCAGTACTACGTCGAATAAAAGAGGTGAAAGTGGACATCCGTGCCTGGTCCTGATCTTAAGGGGGATGCTTGCAGTTTTTGCCCATTGAGTATGATGCTGGCAGTGGGTTTGTCACATACGGCCTTTATTGTATTTAGGTATGTTCCCTCTATTCCCACTTTGCTGAGAGTTTTTATTGTAAATGGGTGCTGGATTTTATCAAAAGCCTTTTCTGCCTCTGTTGATATGACCATGTGGTTTTTATCCTTCATTTTGTTTACGTGGTGAATCACATTTATTGACTTGTGAATGTTGTATCAACCTTGCATTTCTGGAATAAATCCCTCTTGATCATGGTGTATGATCTTTTGATGCATTGCTGTATTTGGTTTGCTAATATTTCCTTGAGGATTTTAGCATCTATGTTCATCAGGGATATTGGCCTATAATTTTCTTTCTTTGTAGGGTGTTTATCTGGTTTTGGAATTAGGATAGTGCTGGCCTCATAAAATGAGTTTTGGAGGCTTCCTTCCTCTGGACTTTTATGAGATAGTTTGAGAAGGAGAGGTGTTAGTGCCTCTTGGAATGTTTGGTGAAAATCACCTGTGAAGCCATCTGGTCCAGGGCTTTTGTTTTTGGGGAGTGTTTTGATTACTGCTTCAATTTCACTAAGTGTAATCTGTCTATTCAGATTCTCTGCTTCTTCCTGCTTTAGTTTTGGAAGAGTGTATGTTTCTAGGAATTTATCCATTTTATTCAAGTTTTCCAGTTTGTTGGCATATACTTGTTCATCATATTTTCTTACAATACTTTGTATTTCTTTGGGGTCAGTTTTTATTTCTTCTCTTTTTTTTCTGATTTTACTTATTTGGGTCCTTTCTCTCTCTCTCTCTCTCTTTTTTTTTTTTTGGTGAGTCTGGTTAAAGATTTGTCAATCTTGATTAGATTTTCAAAGAACCAGCTCTTGAATTCATTGATTTTATGTATTATTTTTTAAGACTCTAGTTCACTTATTTCTGCTCTGATCTTTATTATTTCCTTCTTTCTGCTCACTTTGGGCTTTGTTTGTTGTTCTTTTTCAAGTTACTTTAAGCGTAAAGTTAGACTGTTTTTTTGAGCTTTTTCTAGTTTTTCGAGATAGGCCTGTAATGCTGTGAATTTCCCTCTTAGGATTGTTTTCCCAGTGTCCCACAGGTTTTGGATTGTCGTGTCCTCATTCATTTGTTTTAAGGTATCTTTTGGTTTCTTCCTTGATCTCAGTAGAATGTTCTCTAGGATAGACCACATGATAGGACACAAAACAAGTCTCAATAAGTTTGAGAAAATTGAAATCATATCAAGCATCTTCTCTGAACACAATGCTATGAAACTAGAAATCAATCACAAGAAAAACAGACAAAGACATGGAAGCTAAATAACATGTTATTAAACAATGAATGGGTCAGCAATGAGATCAAGGAAGACATAATTTTTAATGATGTGGTGGCACTCTGGTAATTTCACTAGCTTTCTCTTTCACTAGAAACTGTGATTTGTATGTGAGTATTGTTAGAATTTTAATATGCCATGAAAAATTTCAAGAGTAGGTTTTCTGTACTGTCTTAAATTGTTTTCAAAAGTGGAAGTACTTGTATTGAGTGGATTTTTGCTTGACTGGAAACCAGGATTAACTGAAGCTCTGAATGTAAATCATCCGAAACATTATCAAAGGGACCCAATCAATTGTCTTGGCGTGGAGTTGCTCCTGACTTGCTAGAACATAACTTATCAACTCTAAGTGTTCACAGCATTGCTTCCTTTCTCTTTTGCTATAGAAAATCCTTTACATGCCAGGTTTCCTCCTCCCCCATGACCGTCCTGTCCCCTGATCACCAAGGAGGAGATGGCTGGGCTAGCTGGAAAAGAGATTAGATCAAGCCACATAAACCAAAACACTTGGAGAAAGGGAAAATAAGGTCCTTGAATTGGAATGAGGAAAGAAGTATAAGGGTTTGACTTGTGGGAGTTTCCCAGACAGAATTAGGAAGCAGAAGGAGCTAAGGTGGGTTAAGACTTTTGTCCTCTTTCATGCGCCTTGAGGTGTACCTGCTAAGAACAGACTTCCCTTTTAATTCCTCTTGGTCGTTGAACTGTGTGTCTTTACACATGACTTCATAGAAGGGACCCTGAGCGATGTGATAACCCTCATCATTTATTCACGGTGTGTCTGTCTATCTAGAATGGAAACTATAAGCTGATAGTGATTAGGAAACCACTATTTATTTTTGAAATAATAATTTTTAAGATAATTAAAAAACAAACTTTTCGGCAAACTCTGCCCTGACTTACTGAGTATGTCACACTCTTATGGTAGATCATCCTCATGTATGTGATAGGGATTCTCATTGTGTTAGCCCTTGTTTTAACATTCGTTGGCAAGATCTCAGCCTAAATTGGTTTGCTCTTTTCCTATAATGAAGCTGTTTTAAGGTTTCATATCCTATGTTTTCTCTAACAACATTGTTGTGGCTGAGAAATGTAACCTTCATTCCATGAGCCTAGCTGAATTTTTTTCTAAGAGAAAAAGGGGAGAATGAGTATTTGGGGCTACCTTAGCAGCCTCTGTCACAGATTATAGTAATGGAATTACTGGGTCAGAGTTCCTTTACCTTCTGTAAGGCTCTCATAGATAGGTGGCCAGTATGTTCCCCAGAAATGGCTTAGAAATAAAGATTCTTTCCAGTAGTGTACAGGAGTGCGTGTCTTATCTCGCTCTTGCCAATGTTTAGTATTCACTGAAACAATATACACTCATTTGAGTTTAACAGAGGAAAAATAAATCATCAGTATATTTGCATTGCTATGGTTATTAGTAAGATTAAATTCTTTTTAATATGTTCATTAGCTGTCTGGTTTTCTTCTTTACAAATTGTTTGTTATGTCTCTAGCTCATTTTTTTTTGACATCTACATTTAACCACCTGGAGCTTTATGCTACTTGAAATTAGTATGTCTAACAAGTCAGGAGGGTGTGTGAATCATTTCCTTGTGCCTTGTGTGAGTTAAAAACAACCTTCACACAAACAACGGACTTCCTTAGGCTTATAGAAAACCCCACTGAAAAACAGCTCAACGGAAAATTGTTATTTGACTCGCCGGTATAACCTAGGAAATTTGGACTTGTGGTGGCTTTATGTGGCTGCAGCAGGCAAACCCGAAAGACTCGAAAATAACCTCTGCATGATTGACCATGGGTTCTATCCATTCTTGGGAAAGAGTGAAGCCATGCCAGCTGATTGCTTTCAAATAAGAGCTCCCCTAGGAGTACGGCTGATGGTCCATGGCCCTGGGACAGTGGCCACAGCATATGAGGAGAGACCATCTGATGATGGGACAGGACCCGGAGCTCCCGTCAGGGCCAAGGGTGGGAGGCACATCCTCAGAATGAGACTTGAGAAATGGCAGCTCTTCCTGCTCGCTGCTGCTTGCATCTGTGTATCCCTGCTAACCAGAGTGCCCATCTTCATTAAAGTGTCCAAAGCAAGAAAAGGGGGTAAAAGTGTCAATATGCTTTCAGTGTTGCATTTTGGCCTCACGTTCAAGCACGCATTAAGCGGCGCATCACTCTGCCCTAACTGGTGTCATGACAGTGTGTTTAAGCTTCAGTGGTAGAGACCTGAGTAGTGGGACCCTCCACTACCTCAGGAGCAGACAAGCCTTGGCTGGCCTGGCCAGTTTCATCACGGCAGAGAAAATGCAGCTCACCAATATGTGTGGGTGGTGTTTGGTGGTTCTTACGTAGACTATTTGTAGTGTGTCTGAAAATAAAATACCCCAATCTGTTTGCTGCAGCCATAGGTAGCGCTGCACCAATCCAACAAAAGTTGATTTTTATGGTGAGCATATGTTTAATACAGAAAGTATTTCTGTCTGTGGGTGAATCACTCTTGGTAAATCCATTGGTTACCCCCAGGGTGGTCCAACTTGAGTCATGTCTACCTCTAACCACACATGTGGCAGAGCACCATGAGAGATACCCAGCTACATACAGTTGATAGTTATGTATTTCTGAAGTCAACTCATTGGGTTGGCTTTAAACTGGGTTGGCTTTAAACTGGGTTATCTCAACTGCGACTTGAAGAATGAAGTAAATCATAGCCTAGAATTTCCGAAGAAATGAAAACTTCTCTTTTCTATATAACATGCAATAATTAGCTATTTTATGGTAAGTTACATGTAATTACTGTGTTGGGATTTTTGGCTATATGTGAATGAACACCTGCCACTCACATTAGGAAAGGCATAAAACTTCTACTCAGATAGATACTTCCAAAAGAACAGTAATCTCAGGTTGCACTTCAGGTGGAATCTTCTATAGCATTTAAACATTTCAGTGGTGAACAGTATTAAACATCACATGATTTCCAGGTTTCTGTAGCGTTGCTATATCCTTATTCTCCTGTAGGTGTGCAAAGCCCAAATCGAACCTTTATTCTCTTGCCTCCTTAGACAAGCAGAGCTGTGTCCCAGCTGATTACCAGATGAAAAGTTGCAGAATATGGCTGTACTCTTTTGTTCTAATGTTGACTATTTCCCCCACTCGGACAAAAATCATTTAATATTTCAATGTCCAGATCTCTATATTGAAAAGGAGGTCACAGAGAACTTAAAGTGTTTCATTGTTCTGTTGTTTGAGTTATCAAAGTTAAATTATATTAAATGACCTTGTGTAATTTTTTGTATCCTAGATTAACTTGAAGTTGTTGAAATTTTCTGGCTGCACATAATAGGGACAGGGAAGCCCAGAACGGAACAGTGAGAAGATAGGTTTCCAGTGTCGTGGTGGAGGTGCCGAAAAGCCCAGAAAGCGATGATAAGCCGACAAGGGATTTGAAGGAAGTGAAGGCTGTACATGAGGGTGCAGAGGGAAGTCTTAGTCTTGAAAACCAGACGTGAACTTGAATTTTGCACCATCACCGACATTTTCTTAAGGTCTATTGCTTTGAGGTAACTTACTAAGGGTTAGCACTACCAAATAATTTTGACAGTTTCTCACCATCATGTAAGGTCCCAATGTTGACAGATATTTTTCAGTCGGGTGAGGGAGGGGGCATAAGAAAGAGATGATGGACTGACTGCACAACAGGAAGCTGAAGAGAGCAGCTGAGAGTAGATGCGATGGAGGGGTACCTGAAAGTCCCGTAGGAAAGTGCGAACACCAAGAGAGGAGGAGGTAACTCTGGACGCCAGCCCATACAATATTGCTCATCAGCAGTAGATATGAGGGCTTTGGGCATGATGCGTTCTAGCAGTCTCTCAGCAGCCAAGCACAAGTTATCTTCTGCACCTGAGATTGTTTTCTTTCTTGTGCATGAAAGTCTTGAGTGTGGTCGATTGCTTCGACTCTGGCTTTAAACAAGAGAAAAAAAGAGGCTCTTGGAAAACAGGATGGTTCTTGTGAAGTGAAGAATGTGGAAGAAGAAAATGAGACAGAATTCAAGGGTAGAAAGTGATGTCTGTTGTTTCCTTGAAGAGCAATCATCTATGTGTGAGGCAGCCCATCAAAGGCTCCTTGTAGGGGTATACTTCAATGCATTGTAGAATTAAGGGAAAAAAAAAGGAGCGGGCTTAAGAAGCAGTTTCTTATTTCAAATGCTAAAGAAAGGTCAAGGGTGACTTCTGGAACTGTCTGAGTTACTTACTTACTTTGGAAAATGAGACTTTTGTTAGCTTTGAAGGGAACTGAGACATTGAAAGTTTGTGTTCAGACTTTATCAACCACTATTCACAACTGTGTTCCTCCCTTGATTTCCCAAGGATTAATTTTGGTAATACAATTGACCGGTGTAGTGGGGAAAGGGAGCAAGAGGGGTCAGATGGGGCTATTTCCTGCAATATTACCTCCTACATGGCAAAGGGCGCCCGACGGTTACAAAGGGTCGAATTGAAGTTTCCTCCTTTTCCAGAACAGTGGGTTTCTATTTCTGGGGGGAGGCTCATGAAATACGCCTGGTTTTGAGATCACAACATTTCAGTAAAGAAAGCCTGCAACAGCAGGAAAACAAACAAAACATGTGTTAGAAGATCGTTCTCCAAGCCCTTCTGCTGACTCATCGGCACCTCCCAAGGCCGAATCGCCACGGTCAGCCTTTTCTTTTCAGCAGATGAACTTGCTCCTCATTTTGTCTTTCATTTTGCAATCTTTCAAAAAAAAAGCGCCATGACCAATTAAACCTCTCTAGGTTGAAGGAGTTTTTAACCTATCCTGGTCTTTAAACCCTCATTTCTGTCTATTTGGGAGGAAATTCCTTAACACTTGACTTAACATATTGGACACCAGGGCACTATGGCACCTCTGAGAGGCTCATTCTATTGAGATTCAGAGGGCGAGTGATGCTGTTTCATGCCACAAAAGAACTTCCGGAGCCGTCGACTGTGAATGCATTTCTGTAAATGTAGCACCTCTAATGAGAAATTAGTTTAAATACACAGCCTGCCCATGGTGAGTCAGCAGTGGCACAGAAACGTGCTGGCAGTCAGCACCGCTGGGGGTGAAGGCTTTGTGTGGAAGCTGCACACAAAGGGCCTGAAGGTTATCACAGACCCTGGTCCCCCTTGTCTCTTGACCTACTAGTGGCCAATGCCCCAGGGGATCCTAGAAGTTGGACCAGGCAGGGATCTTAGGAAATATTTTGCCCAGTTCAGAGCAAAGGGAAGTGAGGCTCGGAAATGTTTGCATTAAGATTTTAATCTGGGTAACTGGGGTTAAAAATGGAATCAATCCAAGGCCCAGGGACAGTTTGTTCCACTGTGCGAAGGACGTAATATCACAGTCATAACTATGTCATGTTCACCACGGTCAAACCTACAGTGGCAAGTTCACAGGGAGTTTAGGGACCTATGGTAGTAAACAACAGCCTTTAAAGATTACAGCTTCTCTTTTCTAGGAGTAAAGTATATTCCGGGGAAACCTGGAATCTCCCAGTGTGGAGTATCTGAACGTTGAATCAGATTCCAGCGGAGGTATGGTCACGGTCACGTGGTTGAAACTTGAGGCTCAGGCCCCAGAAGCCAGGCAGTTCTGGTCCATCCTGTTGCTCTGGTCCACCCTGTTGTTTTGCTGTTAAGGATGAGGTCACAACCTGGCCCTTGGGCCAGGAGGAACCTGTAGAACCTGCAGGGTGTGAGTCAGTGCCTGGGCAGGGAAGCAAAGGGGGCCATGGCAACTGTGTCCCTAGTGTGAGTGGCCACCTCGAGCAAGCTCAAGACTGCAGCGGGCGGTGTCTTTCCTGCAAGTCTCAGCTCTCACAGGGACCGCTGCCTGGACAGTCCAGAGCAAACTGACCGAGTCTCCTAGGAGATCCCTGCGGCGAGCGGACTGATGCACTCGAGGAGCCTAAACAGGAACTGGAAGCAGATGGAAGCAAGCATTGCAAGAATCTTTATTAATAAGTGAACTCGAGAATTTCTAATACTTGATATGCTGTGGATTAATTCCGTAGGCTGAAAGTGTGTCATAGCTGAGAAGTGAAAACCCCAGATTCTTTCATCCTTCAGCCAACATTTGCTTGGCTTGGGGATAAAGGGAATGGGGAACCACATAGGAGGAGCGAACCTCTCTGGATACATTTGAAAGGAAAGACAATTTGAAAAGAAATCTAAGACACAGTGGTGATTATTCAGGGTAACCCCACCATGGCGTATCTTGAGGAACATCACTTTTGGGAAACAGGCCTATATGAGCAAATGCGTTCGAGAAAATGCCACAGACTTCAGGATAAGGTATGTTTTAAAGACCCTGGGTCTTCTGACTTGTTGTTGATACCTTAGCATATATTCTAATTTTTCTATACATATTCATACCCACATGCATATTTTAATAGACTTTTTAGAATAGTTTTAGATTCTCAGGAAAGCTGAGCAGAAAGTATAGCGTTCCCTGAGACCCCGCAGTCCCAAACGCTCAGCCCCCGCCCCCCCTCCCCCATGATCAGCTTCTCTATCATGGAGGTCCATGTGCCACGGTTGATGTGCTCACACCGACTTTTTGATGTCCTGGTGGCAAAGGCTGTTTTTCCTCAATATTCAGAGGATTGCTAAACATGGTTCTGTCGTTTCATTTTTCATGCAAAGGATTGGCCTCTTGAATTCCAAAGCCTGGTATTCACAAATTGAAGGCCTCTCTACTTAGAATGCTTTGGTTTTATATTTCAAAGAAATGTTTACAAATGATCCTGTGTCTAATCAGTAGCTGAAGCAATGTTTTATTCTTAAAAAAAAAAAGTTTTTTCTACCAAACTGCTGTAGAAAGAAATTGTAACTGCAGTGATTATCTACTTATCAGATCTCAATTTCTGGATGATTTCAGACAGATGACTCAGGCCCTTTGGAAATGTTGTATATCCCCAAAGTACCAGCAATATTAATTATTTTTAAATGTATTGAATATTTATTTAAATCTGAGCCATCCTTTCTAGTTTATAGACCAAACAAAGAACACCCAACAGCAAACTTGTCCTGTATCTCTCTGGTCCCTCTGCTATCTGACTGGGGCTCTCACTTGTTTTATTTAAAATATATTTCATTGATTATGCTATTACAGTTGTCCCATTTTTTTTCCTCCCCAGTATTCACCCCCATGCCCTGTTCCCCTCCTCCCACGAGTATTCTCTCTCTTAATTCATGTCCATGGGTCATGCATATAAGATCTTTGGCTTCTTTTCTTAACCTCCCCCTGTCTATTTTCTACCTACCATTTATGCTTCTTGTTCCCTGTACCTTTTTCCCTTTTCTCTCCCTCCTCCTCCCCCACTGATAACCCTCCATGTGATGGCCATTTCTGTGAATCTGTTCCTGTTCTAGTGGTTTGCTTAGTTTGTTTTTGTTTTTTTTTTAGGTTCAATTGTTGATAGTTGTGAGTTTGTTGTCTTTTTACTGTTCATATATTTGATCTTCTTAGATATGTCCCTTTAACATTTCATATAATAAGGGCTTGGTGATGATGAACTCCTTGAACTTTACTTTTTCTGGGAAGCACTTTATCTGCCCTTCCATTCTAGATGAAAGCTTTGCTGGATAGGGTAACCTTGGATGTAGGTCCTTGCCTTTCATGACTTTGAATACTTCTTTCCAGCCCCTTCTTGCCTGTACGGTTTCTTTTGAGAAATCAGCTGACAGTCGGATGGGAACTCCTTTGTAAGTAACTGTCTCCTTTTCTCTTGCTGCTTTTAAGATTCTCTCCTTATCTTAATCATGGGTAATGTAATCATGATGTGTCTTGGTGTGTGCTTCCTTAGGTCCAGCTTTTTTGGGACTCTCTGAGCTTCCTAGACTTTCTGGAAGTCTATTTCCTTTGCCAGATTGGGGAAGTTCTCCTTCATTATTTTTTCAAATAAATTTTCCATTTCTTGTTCTTCCTCTTTTCCTTCTGGCACCCCTCTGATTCAGATGTTGAAATGTTTAAAGGTGTTCTGGAGTTTACTAAGCCTCTCTTCATTTTTTTGAATTCTTCTTTCTTCATTCTATTCTGGTTAAATGTTTATTTCTTACTTCTGCTCCAAATCGTTGATTTGAGTACTGGTTTCCTTCCTGTCACTGTTGGTTCCCTGTGCGTTTTCCTTTATTTCACTTTGCATAGCCTTCACTTTTTCCTCTATTTTGCAACCATATTCAACCAATTCTGTAAGCATCCTGATTACCAGTGTTTTGAATTGTGCATCTGATAGGTTGACTGTCTCTTCATTGCTTAGTTGTATGTTTTCTGGAGTTTTGATCTCTTCTTTCATTTGGGCCATTCTTTTTTGTCTTGGCACACCTGTTACGACGTAGTAAGGGGCAGAGCCTTAGGTATTCTCCAGGGTGGGGCAACCCTTGTTACTACTTTGTGGGGGAGATATGTGGTGGTGGGGGTCCAAAAGGGAACAATGCTGCTTGCTTGGCTGTCCACTGGCTTCCAGTCACTTCCCCCACTTCCCACAAGAAAATTAGGCCCTTCTGGTGCTGATTCTTGGATGGATGAGATTGTGTTTGTTCTAGGACCCTGTGGGTCTCTCCAATGTACTCTCCTGTGAGGCTGGGAGTTTCTCCTACTGCCTCAACCCTCATAGGTTTTTTCACTCAGAGGTTTTGAGGCTTTATTTCCCTACAATGGAACCCTGGGTTGCAGGGTCTGTCTTGCTCCCCAGTTGTTCCTCCTGGTTATCTGCTTGCAAATGTGGGACCACCCGGTCTGCCAGCTGCCACCCTGCCATGAGTCCTCTCTGCCCCAGCTGCCCATCTCTGTCCTTCCTACTGGTCTGGATGAATATTTCTTCTTTAACTCCTTGGTTGTCAAACTTCCATACAGTTCCATTTTCTGTCAGTTTTGCTTACTTTTTATTTTTAAATTTGTAATTGACCTTCTTTTGGTTGTGTGAGAAGGCACAGTATATCTACCTATGCACCATCTTGGCTGGAAGTCTCTGATAATGTTAATTAGATGGTTACAATTTGCTGCCTTTTCCTTGAATGGCTGTCCCTCTCTGTGGGACCTCCTTGTCGTCTCTTCCTCTTATAAGTACACCAGTTAGATTGGATTGGAGACCCACCCTAACAGCCTCATTGAATTTAATCGTTTCTTTCACTCTTATCTCCAAATACTAACATTTTGAGGAACATTGATGTCTGATTTTTGGGGCGCATTCATCCCATCACAGATGTTACCTCCATTTCATAGATGAAGAAACTGAGGTCCGGGAACTGAGCTGCTCAATTCTTTCCCTGCCTTGGTTCTACCTAAAAAAAGCAGAAATGTGTATGATAATGAAAAATTATGTTAGATTCGGTCTTCTGTTTTAAATCCTATAGACTGTTTTTTAAACGAACAGTGGATTTAACTACAATCCTACTTTCCATATTTATAGAGTTCACAGGCTTTAAAATTTAGGACAAGTGCATCTGCAACCTTCATTCTCCTTTGCCGGCTAAGCTAACACAGTGTATTCTCTGGAGGCTGGGACACGCACGTGTTTGGGGGCCCGTTGTTCTGTGATCACGTAACTTTTCAGTTATTTTCTCGTTCGTGTCTGTGGTGGCTGTCATTTCACCTTAGTGAGTTCCTTGGAGCTTTAGTCTTCAGCTGGTTTCTAATCCTGGCTACGTTTATGGGCCCATGGAACATTGCTTTCACGGAAAATTGATATTTCATTAAATATTTAGGTGAATCCTGCTCTCCTTTTTCTAGAAATTGAGCATAAATTAGAATCAAAATGCCACTAAAGTCCCCTTTTTTTTCTTTTGACGTGAAAAATGTCTATAATTCATTTTAAATGGGAAAAACAGATTGCAGGGCACTTAAAAACATAACCAACAAAAGTAAAATTACTTTTAGCTTCTAGACAAAGACCTCAATAATAGTTGTTAAATGCCTCTCTCCAGCTGAATCTGAATATTGACCTTTTTTGTTATTATAAAACAGATATCTTTCCATTACAATCATGTGGGAGAAGCTACCTACATAAGCTGAAATAGCTCAGTTGGAAGAGCATTAGGCTGGAGATCTAAAGGTCTCTGATTCAATCCCAGGTTTTAGCAGTTTTTATTTTACTTATTTATTTTTTAAGAAATTTTATTTATTTTTAAAGAGGGGAAGTGAGGGAGAGAAACATCAGTCTGTGATTGCCTCTCTCACACCCTCTACTGGGGACCTGGCCTGCAATACAAGTATATGCCTAGACTGGGAATTGAACTGGCCACCCTTTGGTTCCCAGGCCTGTGCTCAGTCCACTGAGCCACACCAGCCGGGGCCCAGTTTCCAGTAGTTTTTAGATGTTTATTCTAAATGTAGTTTCTGAGAAGTCTTACTCACAATATTTAAGGAGAATAGCATAGACCCCCTTATCCACATGGAATACCTCTCAAGATCCCAAGTGGATACTTGAAACCTTAGGTAGTATTGGACCTTACATTCGGTTTTTCCTATAGATACATACCTACAATAAAGTTTTATTTATATGTAAAGCACAGTAAGAGATCAACAATAACTCATAATAAAATAGAATGGACTAATTATAACAACATACTATAATGAAAGTCATGTAAACATACTCTCACACACAAAAAATATCTCATTGTACTGTAACCAACTTTTCACTGAAAGGAAGCACTTCGCATTTTCTCTTTGGCGTATCCGAATCACCAGCATCACTGCTCTTGAGCTTGGGGACCATTATTAAGCAAAGCCAGGGTGACTTGAGTACAAGCACTGGGACACCTTGACAGTTAACCTGATAACCTATAGGTACTGAGTGACTAAAAGGTGGGGCGAACATGCAGCGTGCATACAATGGAAAAGTGATGATTCAGGTCCCGGGTGGGATGGAGGGGGACCGACTGGAATGACCCTACTGCTCAGAATGGTATACAGTTCAAAACTTACAAGTTGTCGATTTCTGGAATTTTCCATTTAATTTATTCAGACTGTGATGGACCATGGGTAACTGAAACCTCGAAAAGTGAAACCGTAGATAAGGGGGTGGGGACTACTTACTATATTTGGTTCTCATGCTTTGGGTGGCTCAATGGCTTTTCAGGGAAGGGTGGTTATCAGATGGCCTGGTAGGCTTTTTTATACAAACCCACCAGCACCTTGGTACTTTATGACTACAACAATAATAGTCAACTTGAGTACTTAATATATATCAGGGTTTCTCCTAAACTCTGGGTATTAACTTATTTAAAATGACCACTAAATTCTCAGTAACAGTTCAATAACAGGTTTTGTGCCTGAGACCTGACATGTGGTATGGACATAATCGATGATTCTTACTTTGACTACCAGGATTATTTTTACTGGCTAGGAACTTCTCACGGCAGAGCTAGGAAATGTGAATGGTTTCAAAGGACACTGCCTTTGCCCCTCCATCTAATGAGGCGGTACTAAAGGCCATCTTTTTCCTGTGTCCTCCTAAGGACTTTTCAGTTCTGTATTGCCAACTCACTGTTTTTACATGGTGCATTTGAAAGGATATTTTCCCACCAGGCTTTAATTTTTCACAAAGGGGTTTAGCTTTTATTCCAAAGGTTTTTACCTCCAATCCACAGACAACAGGCGGTCTTTGAAGTCTCTGAGACTGAATGCAAATTTGAGAGTTCATGTGTGCAATTTCCTGGGGAGAATGTCGAGAGGTATCATCAAATTCTAGGTTTGCGACCTAGAAAAAGTTTTAAAAAGTTTGATGCAGAGAGCTCCTCCTCACAGATACTTGCTGACAATTTTTGACCTGACCTTTGAATTTTTCCAAGGTGCTGAGTGATAGAGCCTTTCTTGATTATCGTGTCTGGCCCCTTGCCCGATGCTGTATCTGCTATGAAGCAGATTTCAGGACAGGGCTGGGGTGATCAACAAACTTTCCTTCTACCTGGGTGGTGGCCTTTGGGTGCGAATTTCCCACAGTGAAGCAGATTTGTAGGCTCCCCTGTTCCTTTGGGGTGCCCTCTCCTTGACCCATCCCCCATCACTGTGTTTAATCTGCAAAGGCGGGTCCCACTCCATCTAATTGTCTCTTTTAGGGGAGGTTAAGGATGAAGTCTTCACATAAACACGTATTATCCTACTTTTCCCCTTTAGCTTTAACTCTTCTTTATGTCATCATCAACAATCTGGGTGTCTAGAAGTGATACCAGGCATCGGCTGCCTGCCCTCCTACCTTAGTATCGTTTAATGTGTGTCACCGAAACATCTCCAGCCTTGCCTGTGCTTTGGTCTAGAGGTAGCATTTTCAGTTCGTTCAGGCATTTTCCAGGCTTCAGGCATTTACATAGGTGACAAATGCTGCAGTCTTTCCTCTTTTCATCCCACTTTCTCCCAGAGAACGTAGGCACACTTCCAGAAAAGCTGTTCCCTGCAACATGGATGGGTCCAGGGATTGTGTTTCCATCGTGAGGCTGAAGTGGAGATGGGGTGTTCCCATCCGATGGCTAAAGGAGAGAGCCAAGTGCACGGAGGAAAAGCCAAGGCCCGACGCCACAGTCTAAATGATGAGACGAGTGCTGAAGGCCAGGCGGGTGGGAGTCTCAGGGGAGCCAATGGGGAGCGAGTCTTCATGAGCAACAGGGTTAGGAGAGTATCCAGGATTTCAGGCAGGATGCACGGCACCATGAATTTTTCCCAATAGTCTCTGCACCATTATTACATGGGGCTGGGGCTCTGTATTATTTGTACACGCACACACACACACTCACGCATGCACAGTAGTGGTGGCGTCTACAGGGAATTTGGAGTGTATCGACCAATATGTTTGGAAAGAGAATCAAGTCCCTTAAAATTTTCATTGTTTTTATGCTTATAAAAGAATATAAACTACTGAAACATTAACATTTCTACAGAACACTACTGCTTAAAATGTAAAGCTATTTCCAACCTCAGAGATAATCCTTGTTAACAGTTTGGTGTCTATGCTTTCATCAGATTTTTCTTCTGTGCACTGCTAATATAAAATGAATGTATATACACAGAAGTGCACTTGCATTTTATACAAGAATTAGACCATTTATAATAGTTTTCCATTATTTTCAAACAGCAGGACCGAATGCCTAAAATATTAATGCAAGTTTATTTTCTTTGATGTTTCTTTTAATGGAAACAAAATGAAATGTTAAAGGAAGCTAAGACGTGAAAACAAAAGCCCTCACTGTAGCACACTCCAACTGTAAAATAAATCACTCTTCTGCAAAATCATAAATGGGCCTCAGGAGTAGCAATGATGGTAGTAGTAGAGGTAATTTTTATTAAATTTGTATTCTGTGTCAGGACCCATTTTGAGCAATTTAGAGGAATTATTTCATTTAATCAGTGATCAGGAAATCGAAGAGCAGGAAGCTAAAAGGCATTTACAGCAATTGGAGAGCACTGCAGAGAGAGGTCTGTGTGCGAGTGAGCAGGGAGGTAACAATGTCACCAAGTACCAGAAGGAGCCTGATGCCTGGCAGTGTGCAAAGCATTTAGGAAAAATGCTGCTATTATCTTTTTAAGGCCAGGTGTCATCAATTGTCTGCATAAATACAATCAGTTCAGTAATGAAGTTGTAACTAAATAAGTGGTCATAGCTGGTGTGTCATGTAATTCATATTGATCATAAAAATGCCAAATTTGCTCTTTTTTACACAAAAATATAATGCAACAAAGAGCTGTCTTTTTTGAAAAGATTAATCAAGTTGATACATCTTGGCTAGACTAGCTAAGGAAAGAAAAGACTCAAATAAACAAAATCAGAAACGAAAGAGGAGAAGGTACCAAATTTGTTGTTTTCATTTCTCATTCTTAGTGTGGTGTTTAATTCACAATGATACAAAACACTGTTACACTCTGTATTATAATTTATGTGAAATTACTTTAAAAACTGCAATGATAATAAAGAAAGATGGATTTATATTTACAAATCATTCTCTTTGAAAATTTAAAATGCTGCCTAAAATTGATGACTTGGGCCAATATAAACCTGTCAGGAACAGTGTAAACTGTTTAAAGTCTAGTATTCCTTCCAGCATTAGTTCATTTTGTTTCTACGCTTGGGATCTGTAATTTTGGTGGAGTGGAAATTAAAATTGTGTTCATGCTTTTCTTTCCCTCGGAGTCTGTGAATCTCTCCAAATGAACTCAGAAATGGGTTCAGCCTATTTCCTGGGACGTCTAGTGGGTAATTTTATGGAGGTTATTTGGAATAATAGAAACAACAGAGATTTTGAGATAAGTGAAAAAAAATTTAAAAAGAGAAGGACTGAGAGAGAACAAAAAAGAATGTTAGGAGTAGATTAAAGAAATTAGGCGAAGAGTCTGCTTTTCCACACACACGGGCTGTGGGCTTCTCCTTAGAAATGAACTGAACAAATACACATCTTCAGCCTTGAAACCGCTAATTGTTGTTGTAGGATCAGCACAAGTTCATCGACAAACACACTCTCTGCCACGTTGTTCTAAGATTCTATATTTCCACATTTTACTCATGTTTGATAGTAAAATACTTAGAGTTATTTCAAAGCATAAAGTAATAATTACTCTATGCCAATCCGGCCATTTTTTGTCATCTTTAATTTAAAAAAGCTTTAGAAAGTGGTCCCAGTTGAATGTGAAACCACAAATTATAATATAATATGCAATATACAATATATGATATATAATATATAGAAATATGTATTAATATGTTAATATACATTAATATTAATATATCAAAGTATATTTATATATAAATATAGAATATGTATGTATGATCTGGAAACCATTCAGAGATTACTTTCCAGTGCTTATAGAACTGTTCTTCCAGAAGGCCAATATTTATATTAATATAGATATACATTATATTAATGTTAATATACAATATATTAATTATGTCTACTATATTAATATTAAATATATTTATATATGAAATTATAATTTCATGAATTTATAGATATGTTTAATCCCATAAGCCTCTCTCTTTATCTGTATTTTAAATAATTATTTGTTTGAGTTGTTTCAGAAGAAAGTTTATAGGAATAATTGGATAGGGCCAATGGGAAAGAATTGTCATTTAGAGACTAGGTCTGTGTACCTAGCGCTCTTGAGAAGTTCATCCCAAACTACATTTTAAAGGATCCGAAATGTATGAAATCATCTACATTTACTTTTACTCCCAACAAAATATACACGGATACTTTCGTGTAACAGATGAAGTTCAAAATACCGTATTTTGCCGTTTTTGTGCTCATTATACACAGGATTATTATACTAATGGTATGTAATACCCATGTATAATGGGCATCCTTATTTTTCCCTCAAAAATGTGGGCAAAAACGTACCCATTGTACATGGCAAAATATGATATCTTCTTTTCCTTTTGCATAGAGCCTTGGTATTTTCCTCCCAGGATAATTAAGGGTAGATTGGGCAAATGCTGTATAATTTTAATACTCTTCACTTAGTTTGCATGCTTGGCTTGAGTTTTTCTATCACTAAACAGCATTCACTTTGATGTCTTTGGGGATATGGAAGATCCCTATTTACCATCTTTTCCCTGTCATGATACAGGGAAAGGTTCCTTCCCAGTTTTTTTCTCCATGTGTCACCAGTTTTATTCCCCTCAGTCTTGCCTTCTAATGAAAAGAAAGGCCAGTTGCTTACTTTATCATGGGGACATCACACCTCCCATCCAGCTGGCAGGAATTCTCTGCAAAAAGATAACTATCGGTCCAGGACTTGCTGGCTGGCCTCCAGTGATCTGGAAACCACTCAGAGATTACTTTCCAGTGCTAATAGAATTGTTCTTCCAGAAGGCCAAGAGCGTCCACTTTGATCTTTTGCCAGTTTAAGGGACTTGTAAGAGAGTACCTGTGCCCAGAAATGAACACTTAAGCTCCCTGAGTAGTTCCATATAGTTCATGAACAGCTCCTTCCACAATCCAAAGGCTTAGCGGGCCCCAGCCCTATGCGCAGTGTTCTCTGCTCTTCCCTTCTATAATCTGCGCATGCCCACATTAGTCCCACTTACCAACAAGGGGAGCACAGGAGTGTCCGTGGCTTGTAAAGAGTGGCAATGGGCCAAGTCAGCATTTGAACTTCCTTGACCTCCAAGCCCTGGCTTACTTGCCCCGCTATGTTCTCATGTGCCTAAATGGCCTGTTGATCAATTTTACGTGTCATCACATTAAAGACCAGTGATTTCATTCTTGCCTTCTTTTCCTAAATCATATGTTCACGCTATCAGATTAAAGATTCTGTATTAATCCAATGATTTCACCTTGCCTTCTTTTCCAAAATTAAATGTTCACACTATTATGGAGACAGCATCCATGCACTGAGTACTGATTATGTGCTAGACACGTGGCTAGACAGTTACCCCTACTTCCATTTACTTGCAATGGTAGCTATGGAGGCCGGTATTAGTGTCTCCACAATATTAGATAAGGCACTGATACACAGGGAGGTAAAGAACTGAGGACAGAGCCAGGAATCTGCTCGCCTTTACTGGTGATACAATAAGGTATTTCTCATGGTGTTGTCTGAGGAGAGCCAATGTCCTAATTCACATTCACACTTTGCCCTTGGCCAACCAAACAGATTCTTTCAGCACTTGTTGGCTTGGTTTTTTAACAAATGACATGCACTAATTTTGGGTGGAGTTTTACAGGAAGTAACTGAAGAAGACATTTTGAAAGACTAGACTTTCTCTTTCATTGCTATTTTTTTTAAGTTGCCAAGTATAATTTTTATTTTTTCAAAGGAGCTTTATCTTTTGCTTTAGGAAAATCTCAGAAAGGCCTTTAATATGTGTGGATCAGTACCTGCAAATTCCAAATCATCTGGCCTTTTTTAAAAAATGAAAATGAATCTTTCTTTCTGAAAACACACTAAAGTTAAATAGGGAGGTTCCTTTTGCATTAAGCAGTAGAAAGAAGTTTTAAAATCTTTTTTTATCTTGATCCAAATGTATATTTCTACTGTGAGAACTGACATTTGTGCCTGGAGAGCCTCAGAGAACTAAGGGAAAACCAGTGATTCCATGACACCTAATAGAGTTCCATTTACACATTGTGCACTGGGCCAATATGTCATTGAAGGCTTCTTCCCTTGTTCAGTCAGAAACATCGACTCCATGCCTTGTAATAATGGAGCTTCTCTTATGCTTTGCCAAGCCACTCTCTGAGACCCTTCCTGCGCGTGTTCCATGGGGGATGCTGACCTGGCTGAAGTTAGCTTTGGCAGCCGAAGCCTCCTGAAGGAAGGGCGGCTGAATTTCGGGCCTCGGGGTTTGGCCATCAAAGCTTAGATTTTCTGCATAGCTGAAAAGACATGACAGTGGTCCCCTGTAGCTGAGGTTTCAGTTTTAGTTACCTGGGGTCAACTGTGGTCTAAAGGCATTGAATAGAAAATTCCAGAAATAGACAATTTATAAGTTTTAAATTGTGTGCTGCTCTGAGCAGTGTGATGGGATGTCCTGCTGTCCTGCGCTGATCTGCCCGGAGCATGAATCATCCCTTTGTGCAGTGTCTCCTCATGATACATGCTACCACCCATCGGTCACTTGGTGGCGGCCTTGGTTATCAGGTCAACTGCTGTGGCATCACAGTGCTTGTGTTCCAGTGACCCTTATTTTGCTTAATAATGGCCCCAAAGCCATTATATAAGTTTTATTACAACATATTATTATCATTGTTCTATTTATTATTTGTTATGATTGCTAATTTCTTGCTGTGCGTGATTTATAAAGTAAACTTTATCTTAGATATGTATATGTAGGGACAAATGCAGTGCCTTATGTGTAGAGTGTGGTACTCTCCCAGGTGGCAGACATCCGCTGGGGGCCTTGGAGCATGTCCCCGGGAGATAAGGGGGGACCACTGTACCCTGCTTTGGAGATGAAGGACAGTTTTGGTGCCAGGTCCTGTCATCTGTTTCCTGCTTGGGATTGTCACCAGGAGCCAATCATTCCTGCCATCAGAAATGGACTTTCCTATGGTTCCTATGCGACCTTCCAGATTTAGCTTGATTCCTATTTCCTCCAGAAGCCTCCTTTAAAATCAGCCCCACTGTTCCCTGCTGTCTGCAAAGTCCCATTGGCAGCTGATTCTCCTGCGTTGTTTGTTATTTTACGCCCTGTCATTTCAGCTAGACTGGCTTACCCTGGGACGTGCACGCTGCCTTATGCTTCCGTTAGGTCCTGAGGATACAGCAAATGGCAGTCAGTCTTGCAATTTTAGAAACTCTTGAAAATATATTATTTACTCAGAGGCTAACACACTCAGGGAACCCGTGCCATTGCCACAGCAGATGAGCAGTTCAGCCTTTTTTTTTTTATCCCTGCAACCCACTGAGGTGAATCGAGACTACTTTGGTCATCTTTTATAGGGAAAAATCCAAACAAGAGGCAGCCTTTAAAATAATCTTCTGGACAAGTGACCTGGTATCCAATCCTGTAGAAATTTGTATTTTTAAAAATTTGTGTCTTCCTCGAATAACAGTAATCATTTTAGACATTTAAAAATAAGTTTCAAATTTAAATTTGGTTTAGACTTAAGGCCAGTTCTGTGTATATTTTTTATAAAAAATTCAAAAATTGAAGTATAATTTACATATAGTAAATTTCCCTCTTTTCATGTAGTTTTGAGCTTTGACACATAGTCATTTAATAACAACCACAACCAAGATTAGAATACTCATCATCACCCCACCAGATTCTCCCAGCCCTCTATGTTTAACCCCTTCCTCCATGCTCAGGCCACCACTGACCAGTTTTCTGTCCCTATAGTTTTTCCTTCTCCAGAATGTTCTAAATAGAATTATCCAGAGTGTAACCTTTTGAGTTTGTGTTCTTGCACTTCACATAATGCACTTGAGATTCCTTCATGTTGTTGTGTAGCACTGGTAGTTTATTCCTTTTTATCGCTCAGCTTGTATATTCTTTTATGGGCTATTGGAATCTTGGTTTTACAGGGAAGATGGGATCTCAGGTCACTATCAACGACCCATGTACAGCCATGACCAATGCTTCCCTTGGTTCACCTTATCTATGAGACATATGCAGCTGCTGCATGTCTAGTGGTTGACAAGTACAGCTTTCTGTGCCAGGGTCCCAGTTACAAGGAGTACGTGGTGGGACTGGCCGGTCCTTCTTGGGAAAGCCGAGGTGCAGGAGGAGATGCAGTGTGCCTGATGACACTTGGTGTTTATATTTGGGGGTTGAAAAAGGTGAGCAGGTGCAGTAATCAATCCCTGGGCGCTGGGATATGGGAGTGGCCTTTTCTTTGTCAGCCTGCACTACTGTAGTTTGATTGCACATCCTGTCAAATGTACGGATGCAAATATACAGAGATGGTTATGGAGAAGGGAGTTGACAGGGAAACAGGAGGGGCCCTAGGGTTCTAATGTACCTGCCACACTTCCAAGTTTCTGAATAGCTTGTCTAGGCCAGAGCTAGAAAAGTTCTTGAGACCCTGTCCCAAGGATGTGTGTCCTTGGAAAATCAAAACACATTTCAAAGACTGTTTGAATCCAATCCGTTCTCTGCTCAGTCTCCAAGGCTGCTGCCTGCCCTCAGCTGATTGTTAGGACAGCCTTCTACCTGGTCCTCAAGCCTCTGCCCTGGCCCCTACATTTCTTCTAACCCAGCTGTGGTGATCCCTAATGAACAAAGTGGATCTCTCATTTCTTCACTCAAAATCGTGCAAAGGTCACCATTTCCCTTGGGGGAACAGCCGTTGTCCTTACAGTGGAAGCCAGCGCTGCCCTCACCCCACTCACTCTGGGGCAGGCACGTGACTCAGCAGCATATTAAGACATGCTCTTCCTTCCCCCTCGCCTCCTTCAAATATTTGCTTAATCCACCTTCTCAATAACACCTGTTTTATCCTCTTCATCTAAAATTGCAATCATTCCTCAACCCCATTCCAGACACCCTAGATCACTTTCAGTGTGTTTTTCCTACTTGGCTGAGAGCTATGCACTTTCACAGATGATGTACACATTCTTGATATAGCGGCTAGACTTCAGATGAATCACATTTCTAAACTGCTGCGCGCAGTTCTGACCCTTTGGTTTCGTTTCCAGCCAGGCTCCGTGACAGATGCTGGGGATGAGTGCTTTCATGGAAACACGGGCAAGGAGGTAGGGGAAGATCAGGGGGAAATTCAGAAGAAGCAATTTTTGATTCAGGTAGACGGATGAGTGGGTATCTAAAAATCATAGGGTAAGAATATTGTTCTATTTAGATAAGAACAGAAGTGGAAAGGCATAGAGCTATGGGAATAGCTGGGGGCTATCCCTCAGAAATAAGAATAGCTTGAGGACGAGTGGAGGGGACATAGTGTCACCGTGGCAGGAGGCAAGTTTGGACTGGTGGTGGGGCCAGGTCATAATGGGCCTTTACACCCTACTAAGCAGTCTGAACTTGATCATGCAGGGCCGCTAATGCAACGTAACGTGAGAAAGGACTACATTTCTCAAATGCTAACTTGCTCGCTATTTGGGATTTATCTAAGCATGACGATGACTTCTTTGATTAAGAAATGTTTATAATTTTTTCTAGTCTAAATCCAACATCTCTTATGCATGTAGGGAGTTGAGCGTCTAGGGAACAGGATCTCAGTCATGCTTGCAGCCGAGTAAAAAAGAATATTACGTGTATCAGCTTTCTTGTGTAAATATATGCATAGGCCAGATGAAAAGCTACTTTGCTCTATCATACTTGCTTTAGGTGTGTCACAAGAAACTCATGATTTAACATATGGAAGAGATTTCTCCATGGGAAATAACCACACAGAGATAATTGGATTTTTAATAATTTCTTTCTTAGGCTGCAGAGGTTCTTTTAGCCATTTAAACAGATCAAGATTCTCAAGAGTCAACAAAACAAAACAAAACAAATCAATCACTACAATATTTGTTTTTACCTCCTCATTTCTGCTCCCTAGGATCTAAAATTTAATCTCTTCCCCACTTCCAAACTTTTTTTTTCACTTTTTTCCTTCAGCAGTATCCCTATGTCTCTGGCCCTGGTTCAATGACGTCCTGGTGGCTCAGGCTGCCCAGGTCACCAACAAGTTGTGTCACAGCCTGAATGTGACAGGGAGAAATACCACATTTCCCAAGGATTCCACTGATCCTTGGGATGCTCCAGGAGTCATAAGAGACATCAGTGAAGATTTGCCTGCTGTTTACATCGAAGAGAACACATTCATCAATATCCAAAGAGATTGAAAATGAGCCACTTGGCTAATTATTGGACTTAAATGTTTTCTTACAAGTGCTTTCCGTAATCAAGCGACTAGAGGTCACATCCTTGCAGGAGTCCTATTATTCATTAAAATGAGCTGTTTTGTCTAGATATGTGTGAATGGTGGGCAAACATGTCCAGTGATCAGTGGTTGATGATGTGCCTGCGTGATTCTTAATGCAATGCAAGGAACCATTGGCTGTTAAATCTTGCTTGTTGGAAATTACTGAAGTGAGTTTCTCATAATCAATTTTTAGTCTTTGATGAGATGTTCAAGTTTAGCCCCTTGCAGAATCAAAATCCGCAGCTTATTATGTTAATGTGGCATTTGCAAAGCTATCATCATGATTTCACGCCCAAAGATCCTCCCCTTAAATCCTTGCAAATTAAAGGAAATCGGCATCCATATGCATATATCTCTACATCACTGTCAAGTTAAGAAAGGTAAGACGTGAAGACTGATGAACTAGGTTCTCATTCTGGCTTCATCAATTGTCTTTACAAGTCAGTTTATCTATCTGGGCCTCAGTTCTTCTTTTAGTGTGTAAAATACAGGAATTAAACATACCCTATTTAATTAAAATTAAATAAAGTTCTACAAAGCTATAAATCATTCTTTTTCTTTTATTTCCAGGAGTTGGTAACTTTCTGCTTGTAATTTCCAGGGAATAAACTCATAGTCCGGGTGCTTAAGTTACATACTACTCTTGGGTTGACAAATGAGATTAATTAAAAACAATCTCTGAAATAACACCATAGGTATTTTTTATAGCTTTCGTTTATTTGTACTACTTGGTGATTAATAACTAACAGCAAGTGTTTTTAATAACTATCAGACCAATTAAATGAGAATTTCTAGGAATTGGCCTTGGCATAATTTTTTTTTGGAAGAAAACTATCTTATCAAAGTCAGTATTACAGTGAATTGTAGTTAAGTTTAACAATTCTCTCAGATTTGCTAGAAGTTTCTATTGGTTCAAAGGAGCCATCTTTTAAAATTTTTTTTTAATTTTAATCATTGTTCAAGTACAGTTTTCTCCCTTTTACTGCCAATCCAGCCCACCCACCCTACCCTCCCCACTTCCCTCCCATTACCACCCTCCCCCTAGTGTTTGTCCATGTGTCCTTTAAATTTGTTCCTGTAAACCCTTCCCATTCTCCCCTGAAATTCCCTCTTCTCTCCCCTCTGGTCACTGTTAGCCTGTCCTCTATTTCAGTGTCTTTGGTTATATTTTGCTTGTTTCTTTGTTTTGTTGTTTAGGTTCCTGTTAAAGGTGAGATCATGTGGTATTTGTCTTTCACTGCCTGGCTTATTTCGCTTAGCATAATGCTTTCCAGCTCCATCCAAGCTGTTGCAAAGGGTAGGAGCTCCTTCTTTCTTTCTGCTGTGTAGTATTACATTGTGTAAATGTACCATAGTTTTTTGATCCATTCATTTACTGATGGGCGCCTAGGTTGCTTCCAGCACCTAGCTATTGTAAATTGTGCTGCTATAAACATCGGGGTGCAAAGGTTCTTTTGTATTGGTGTTTCAGGGTTCATCTTAAAGGAAGGGCTATGTTAATGCAGTTGGGCTGTTTCAAGGCTAGGATAAGCATTGCTCTAATGTGGTTGGGGGAGAAATGAATGCTACCTGGTAAAATGTAGGGCTCTGGAAATGATTTGATCTGAATTTAATGAGCATAGGTTATTTTTAAAAGCTCCCAAAATATGTTAATGTACAGCCTGGGTTAAGAAGATTTACCATATAGGTATTTTGACCTTTTCACATTTTAGGTGAACTCCACTGTGTAAATATGTATTTAGACCAAACTAATCATTCAGCCAAACTGACTCATGCACAAGAAATTATTTTTGAGTTTCTGCAAAAGTGGCTACCTAACATCAGCAACCCTTCAGAAAGAAAAGCTCTTCATTTTCTAGCTAGGGACAAAACCACTCCAGGATGAAGTTAGAGCCAATAAAAGAATAGTAGTTCAAGATTTAGATAGTGTGTGTGTGTGTGTGTGTGTGTGTGTGTGTGTTTCATGTTTTAAAGAGATTTCATCAAGTTCATCTTCGTGATGTTCAGTAGCATTGAACCATCCCACCACATATGCAGTTAATTACACTGGAGACTCGGATGCATGGCCTAACTATTGTTTTGTTGCCATAGAGACAGGCAGCATATAGTCTGGGTTTCCTAGGACAATATCAGTTGCATGTAATTTTATTATTTTTAATGAAGCCCACTTATCAAATGTACGTACCTGTGTGATTAGATTAAACCATTTTGTCAGTTGTCTGTGTGTATCTATGTGTGTGTCTGGTTAGGAAAACAATTTGGGCCTAGGTCCCCTCTTTGTGCATTCTTTGTACCAGGGAATTTTGCCCTAGATGCCTTTGACCACATCAGCTAATCAGCAGAAACTCATGAAGCTATCATCTCCAGGAACCGCCGGATCCCAAGCGTCTTGGAGCCTGGAGACGGATACGGCACGTCTGTCATATATTCACAGGGATACAATGGGGACAGTTTCATTGAAATTCTGTCCAGAACAGACCAGCTCATCTCTGTGGTTCTTTTGAAGATGCACTCAATTAACCAAAATGCTATGCATTTTTCAATTTTTAAAGAATTGACTTTTTAATACTGCATGTTCTAATATTCTTGTATAGAGAGCAATTCTGTTGTTATTGTTAAATCCCATTTATTCAAAATTCAAGATTTAAGAGAAATCCTTCCAACACAATATGAATGATTTTGCAGCATTTCTTAAAAATGCATTTGATCTAAGTTAATTTGTGTCCTGAAAATAAATTATTTTAAAACTTCCACTTAAACTAGCCATTGCCTCCAAGATGAATGTGGACTTTTATCCTCCTTTTTAGCTGCGTCGTCTTCTTCAGCCCTCATACTCTCTAAGCTCCGTGGGCCTCAGGACTTTTGCTTATGCTCTTTTTACTGCTTGGGTGGTTTCTCTTGACTTTCGTACCTCATCAACTCCCACTCGCCTTGAGATCTCTTGATCAGGGAAGCCTTAGCTGACCGAACTCAGATAATCCAGGATCCTTAACTCCATCTATTACTTTAATCCCCCTTTGCCATGTCATCTGAAGACATTCTGGGCAATAGGATGTGGACACCTTTGGGGACCATTATTTTGCCTACTTACCACTGGTTCTCAGTATGTGTGGAGTGCGGGGTGAGCCCTGTCCACAGAAGTAACTTATGTATAGTCTCTTCCCTGTCAAGAAGATGTGCTATCTTCATTTTGATTTCTACATCTTTCACTTTATTGCCAGCTTTGAAAACAGGACTACTGATGAGCCTGCCCAGGTTATTATATGCTAACCTCTATCCTGAGAAGGATAGGACTTTACATAAGCCAATGGATTCTTTGGACCTTGGTTTTATCATTTCTGAAATCTAAGGATGAAATTAGGTATTCTACCAAGTGTTGAGATCTAAACCCTAGAATCTTCAAACATAGTACAAAAATGAGACGTTATAAGGATTGTGATTTAGCCGCCGTGAAAGTTTTAAATTGCCTTTTCTTTTTTCTGAGCGCTAAAAACTGAGAAAAGGCTTGCTGTCTCTATGATTTCTGTTTTTTGTCTCATTCTTTTTGCAAATTGATTCATGGAGAAGATTGGTAAAATGCATGCGCATACTTGGAACCTAATTTCAAAGAATGCTGAGGGAGAATTTGCAAAACTTTTGATACACGAGATACTGAGTTTTATAGAATCTATAAATTTTTGTAGCCTGATATTTACTGGATGTTTGACATCCACAGATTCTTGGCTCAGCTCACAGAAACTCCCTCTACTAAACCTTAAATAATTAGGATTCTGCCCCAGCCAGCCTCCTCCCGGATGCTACCCAGCGGGCATTCATTTTGTACTCGTGTAGAATTCATTAAATTCTCAAGGTTAAGTGCCTTGTGTCCACTGCTAGATTCCCAAAGAACCAGGCAGTTTTATTCCTTCATGTTTCTCCTACAGAGACTCTGCGTATAAGAGGCGCTTAAGCAAGATTTGTGGAATGAATACATTTATTCTAAATGATATTTTAGGGAAAGCTGGAAGTAACAAAGAGGCATTTAATTTCAACTTGTGGTAGTAAATAGAGGTCACAGCTAACGTTCAACAGCTTATCAATGCTCTCCAGTGGACTAAGTGAATGATAATACCCATCCGGGGTTGGTCATGCCTGTAATTTAGTAGATGAAATAGTTCCCACTTTAAGGTCAAAGAAAGGAAACATTTCTTCAGTTGAGTATTATGAGTCATGGTCATTATTTTGTGAAACTATTTCTGCTCACACTTCACAGTTAAACAAGTGTTAGTTAAGCTGCCTTCTTCTTTTTTTTTTAACTCCTTGGGGCTTTTTTCCTTCTGTCTGGATGAGTTCTCCCCCAGTTCTTTCGGGCTAACTTCAGACCAGATGCCCCTTGGGGTTCAATCAGATATCACTTTTTAAGTGACGCTGACACTCATCATCCTGTATAAAGTGGTCCCACTACCCAGTCCAGTACTCGGCACATGGTAATCATTGTTAAATATTTCGTTTAAATAATGCATAGCCAAGGTTGGGAAAGGCTTCTATGCCCTGCATGCCAAAGGCAAGCCCTGAGCCATTTCCACAACGGGCTGGGGGCTGGAGCACCCTCTGCCTCCCTCCCACCATCTCTCCTCCTGCTGTTTCTCCATTCAAATGGCTACGCTTCCCCGTCAGCGATGTACAGAGCTGGAGACACAATTTCCCTGGCCCAGTGCAAAGTGAATTGTCAGGGTCCTGGTTCAAAAATCAGGAAAGTGGCTTTTTCTTTCTCCCGGGGTGTCTCTCAACCCATCACAGTGATTTTTATTTATTTTTGAATGTCATGATCCCTCTGCACAGAGATTCTCCCAGGCGGACCTCTCAGGGGGCTGGGCACATGCCCAGCCCTGCCCCATCCGTGCAAGTGCTGTGGCTTCCAAGGAACAAGGGCAGCAAGGAAAGGGACCAACGTTTGTCCCTAGGAGGCACCAGGAGGTGGGACGTGCCCGAAAGGAGGCTCCAGCCTTTGTGTAATCCCAGCAGATTTTACACAAACTCAAAGATAATGTTATTAAGCATTTGAAGTTGAGGCATCAGAATATCCCATCCCAGGCCCAGAGGTCTCCTTCTGAGCATGCAGCCCGACCAGGCAGCCCAGGGCTCTGTACTTAACACAGCTCTCCCGGGCTCCCCGCCCTGCTGCCTCTCCTTGAGCGTGGCTGAATGCATCAGTGAATGAACATGGGATTCCAGGCTAACGGTGCAGCAGCATGCTGGAAAGTCACTTGCAGTGTTTGGGACTGCTCATCCATCTGTCCATCGCAGCTCCTGACCCAAAGAATCCGGCAGCCTGGCAGAGAAAGCCGGCAGCTCCACCGTCCTCACTCAGGCCCACAGGGTGTCTGGGGTTTTCTTTGGTTGGGAGACACAGCTGCATTCTGTCTCAGCAACCCGAAGGTGGCTGTTTGGATTCCTGGGTCTGCCTACCGTGGTTGATCCGAGTGTGCAGATCCACTGGAACCTGGTGTTCATTTCACATTCCTGGCACAGAGACTCTGCGTTTTATTTTCTCTTGCTTCGTGCAGTGGTCTAAACGGTCAAACCCAAGAATGCTATTTTCAGTGGAACTTTTTATGATATATGTATCATACCATGTAATAAATATATAAAATATATTCTATATTTATTGTATTCATTTAAATGTATTTATTATACTTATTATATTGCACTATACCATAGCATTATATATGACATAACCATCTGCCTTGTTTTCCCCTCGACCATCAAACTGTCACCAATGGGCACTGTTGGTGGCATGTTGGCAGGTGAAGTCAAGTGTATTCTTTCACCACTAGAGAAGGTGAATTAGGTACTCTTGATTCTTTTTCTGAGGGCCCCTCTAATCTCCTTCTCATGGGCAGAGGACTCCCCCAATATGGGGGGGGGTAAGGGTCGGGGGTGCCAGGGGCAGGCAGAGCCTGCTTCCTGCTGTAGAAGCTGAAAACCTGAGATGCTCGCTTACCCCTGTCTTGGCACGGAGGACTGGCGACAGGACCCTGACCTTGGTGAAACGACTCTCTCTCTCCACGGGAATTGGGGATGCGGAGCTAATAATGAAGACAGGGAGTTGGGGGGCAGTTCCTCGGAAGCTGGTTGTAGTGTGCTGGGTGCCCACGTCCAGAGTTTAGGGCAGCGGGAGGAGCCAAACCTGGGAGAGGGTGTGGTCTCACCCCTCACCTTTGCCCCTGCCCCCCCCCCGCCCCGCTGTTGTCTGTGGTTCCCATTGTTCATTTTCACTTTGTTTCTCTTTGTCCCTTTTCAAAGGCTTGTTTTCCAGCCTTAGGAGCTGCTGTTCTATGAATTCCACAAATTTTCAAAACAATGCTCAGCTTCTACCCAACTGGGCTTCCTGTTATTCCTTAATCAGGGGAGGCATACTTCCCCCTTAGGCCTTTACCCCGCCCTTCCTTCTGCCTGGAGGGCTCCCGGCTCCGCCCCACACACCCACCCACCTGTCCGGCTCACTCGCTGCTGTTGAGTCTTCAAGGCTCCGTCCCTGTCTCTGTGAGACCTACCCTGACCACACCACACCCTACTGAAAACTTGCTCTACCTTGTTTTACTTTTTATCTACTTTTTACTATCAACTTCTACGACACTATAGCATTTACATGTGTGTATCAGGTTCTGTTATAAAACTGATACTGTTTGTTTTTGCCTGTAAAAATGGCAGTTTTATATGGTTCTACTTAATACAATAGACTTATATTTTATTGTTCCCACTTGTATATTAACTACCAAAGAGCAGAGGTCTATGTCTATTTTATTTTAACAAATGTATTGAGAAATACTTGACATCCTATTAAGTGTGTATATTTAAAAGGTATAATTTAACAAGTTTTGATTATAGGAAGCCATCATTATAATCAAGATAATAAATATACTACTACCCCTGAAGGTTTTCTTGTGCCTTTTTCTCATTTCTCCTCCCTACCTTCCCCCATACCACTAAATGATTCCATTTATATAAAATGCAATCACTTACCTGCTTTATGTCATTATAGGTAAGTTTGCATTTCCTGGAATTTTCTATAAATTAACTCATTTAGTATACAAACTTCCCTGTCTTCTCTCCCTCAGCACAATTACTTTGAGACTCATTCACATTGTTCCATGCACCAGAAACGTATCATTTTTAATTGGTGTTCATTCCATTTGTTTATTCACCCATTGGTTGATGGGTATTTGAATTGCTTCCAGTTTTTGCCCATTGCAAATATAACTGCCATAAACATTCATGTGAAAGCTTTTATATAGATATATGATTTCATTTGTCTGAGGAAAATATCTAGAGGTAGAATAGCTGGGTCACGTGGCAGATGTATGTTTAATTTTTTATGAAACCGTCAAACCACTTTCCAACGTAGCTGAACCCTTTTACTTTCACACCAGCAGTAAATGAGTGTTCCAGCTCCTCCGCATTTTCACCAATGCTTGGTGTGGTCAGTTTATCTTGTAAGCCATAGTATTTTTAATTTGTATGTAGTAGTCCTTCCTGTGGTTTTAATTTGCATATTCCTAATGAAAAATAAGGAGCTGAATTTGGTTTCGATGGCCTTAAACCTCTAAGGTAAGAAAATAACGGTGAACACATAGCTAGGAATCTATGAACAGAGCAGCTGCCTCATTGGTCTGGAGTGCTTACTGAGAATTAGTGTTGAGTCGTTTCCACTTAGGCTTTTCCAGCGGACAAGATAATGACATCACAGCAGCAATGCCCACAGCAGCTTTGAGACACGTGTGTGTCTGTCCTCGTCCGGTGTGTCGTTTCCAACCAGCTCATCAACAGATATTTGAGTTCTGAACATGCAGGCAGAATGGTGCTAGACACTGTTAATATGCCCCTAGTTCAAGGCCAAGGGGCAGCAAAGGCATTGCTGCGACGTCTTTCTAAGAGAGTATCTCTCACATTCGAGAACGTGATCATGTACACAGGAGTGCTACTTCAGTTGCTTTCCATATCATCATGCCAAATGAACAAAGCTTTAAAAAGGCCCACGGACATCACAGAGAGATCCCTCACATGCAAACACATAAGTGTATTTCTGTACACTTCATGTTATAAGTCCCGACACAGCCATCTTAAGGAATGAAGAGTAACATGGGGTCAGAGCTCTGAGGAAGGGACTGCAATTAGTCAGTGTGTCACCTGCTTGCGCTGACTGCGAGAGGCCAGCTTTCATTTTCAGTTCCACCTGAGGAGGCTTCGGTGCATTTGGTGCAGACGTAATTTAAGACAAAATTTAGCTATATGAATATTTGCAGTTTGCAAATGGAAAGAAGATATTCTAAGGTGTGAGATGCAGTTTGGCTTCTTACAACAAAATTTCTCTGAATTACGATCCCATAATTTAGAAAAGGAACAACAGGATAGAATAGTCTTTGTTAGTTTTGCAAGTGCTCCACCTGCCACCTTTTGATCTAAGTAGAGCGGACACAATTCAGTTCTCCTAAAAAATGCTTAGTTCTATCCTGCTGTTCACTAAAACTGAAGTCATAAATATTGTGGATTTTGGCAGTGATTGTGTCTGTGTGTCTTCGTATCTGTGTGTTTGTGTGTGTTTGTTTTTAGGAACCATCAGCATGACATATTTAATAAATCATTATTTCCCTGCCGACTGCCACACATAGCTGTGATAAGTTCGCTGCCACTCATGGAGACAGCGGAGGGGCGGGACCCGGCAACCAGAGAGATTGGGTAAGGATTCCAGAAATGTGTGCAGCCTCTCAGCTTTTCCCAGTCGAAGTGACAGCTTCCTAGTTTCTGCTCAATTGCTGTCACTAGCAGGTCCAGTGAGGCCAGCTGTCCCAGAGGTGCTGTTTGGCACGGTTGTTTTTTCCTGTGGGAAGATGTAAAGACAGGAAGCCTTTGGTCTCTGGTCTGATACTTTTCTTAGGTGGATGATGGGTGCCCAGAGGGAGAAGGAAGGGGGCCCTGTGACACTTTCTCAGGGAACAGAAGCTGTGGAGTGAGGAGGGAGCACCCAGCCTGGCCGTCCCTCGCAGTGGCTCTGCCCGCAGGAGCTGTCTCTCCCATATACGGAGAAAGCAGCCAAGCCGTGTTCCCTGAAGCTCAGGGGCGGAGTTGCCTGACATCTCAGATAATGAGACATGGTTCCTGAGGGGTGTGCACATTTTCAGTGGTGGCATGGTGGCAGCTGACATTTGTCATGTGTCTACCATGTGCTAGGTTGTGTTCTGGGCCTCACATGTTTTCACGTGTGTAGTCTTCACAACAGCGGTATGAGGTAGGTGTCCCTTTGTACTCACATGTGCACCTGAGGCCCCAAGAAGTTAAATAACTCGCAAAGGTCACACACAGAGAGATGGGAAAGGCAAGCAGACCCCAGACCCTGATGGACCTAACAGATCGTGGAAAGGGATTGGGTTTTGTGCCAGGAGAAAATAGATGTACAAAAGACCACATAATCTTATTCATGGAGAGAAAATGAAACGGTATCTTTAATCAAAGGAAGAATATATATATAGGCAGAATATATATAGGGCAAAACTTTCATCAAGACAAAAAAGGATAACTTTTTCCATCCTGATATTTATTCAACTGGACTCCCATTAATTATGTTACTTAAAGTCTATTTTTTAAAGGAAAACAGAGTCAAGGCAAGGACTCAGCAGAGGTTTGCTCTGCCGCTGGTCCTAGTCAAAGAACGGGCTGGAAGAGGGTGTTGGAACTCAGCCCAGGGAGCAACTGGAGGCCAGTAAGACCTACCTACAGAGCTGGACTCAGAAGGATGCGGTGAGTGGGAGGGGCTGGGACCCCAACCGAACCCTTAAGTGGGCACCACCACAGGTAGAACCTTCTAGGACCAACGGACGAGCCTCTGAAGATTGCCACTGGGTGCTGCATGGAGGTGGTGAGGCAACCGAGCCTCGTCCCGCGTGAGGGACCGAGCAGCAGCCAGCCAGTCCCTTAGGATAGCATCGCCAGTGTACATGTCATACAAGGCACTTGTGTAGTTCAACATTTTCTAATACCCACATGGCATTAAAAGAATAAAAAGGAGAAACAGGTGAAATTAAATTCAGTGATAGATTTCATTGAACCCACTCTATCCAAAATAGGATCATTTCAAAATATTATCAATATGCCCTGGCTGGCGTAGCTCAGTGGATTGAGGGAGGGCTGCAAACCAAAGTGTCGCAGGTTCGATTCCCAGTCAGGGCACATGCCTGGGTTGCAGGCCATGGCCTCCAACAACTGCACATTGATATTTCTTTCTCTCTCTTTCTCCTTCCCTTCCCTCTCTAAAAATAAAAATAAATAAAATCTTTAAAAATATTATCAATATAATGAGATATTTTACATTTTTTCCCTGCTGTGTCTTCCAAATCCAGCATACTTTAGAGCGCATTTCAATTTGTGCTAGCCACGTTTCAAGTGTTCAATAGCCACATATGGCTCCCATATTGAGCAGTGCAACCGGAGGTATTAGGGGTCGGGTTTAACCAGCCTGTTGAGGGATGAGTGTTTTGCAATACAGGTAGCTTGTCAGGATATAGAAAACCACTTCTAGACCATGTCCATCAGCAAAACCCCCAGGTCATGCCTATCATGGAGCTCCAAGTCACTGTGGCTGCTAATCATCCCAGGTACCTTCTGCAGACATGACCTTGATCTAGGAGCCACAGTCCTGGTGTCACCTGAGTCCAGGGCAAGTTCAAAAGGATGACATCAAGCTAAGCACCCCTGAGTGTCCTTTAGACTTCCAGTCAAAATTCATTCCGTTAATTCGACTACATTGAAAAGCATAACCTTCAATGAGAAAGAGATGTCATGTTTATAATGATCTATTCCCATTATGATAAGCACTCTTAATTCATTTTTGTGGTATTTAACCTTTACAAATTCCCTTTGACTTGAGCTCATCCATATTGAGAGAGAACCACAAACTATTAGAAGCTCAGAAAAGGTCACTGTGTAATACCTGCTGAAATGCACATTATCCTCTTTCCTTAGCTATGTTTTATTTCCCTGTCTTCTTTACAAGAATTTGCAGGCCTTTAGATTAAGAACCCAAGGACTTTATTTCCTTAAAGTGTCAAACAATAAGTCAAAAAACCTCGAGTGTGAGTCAAACGTTTAGAGAAAATAGATTTCGTGACATACCTGTTCACCCCACACGTCCTAATAGCCTGTCTCTAATTTGATACCTTTGGGGCAAACAGTCAAGTGATTAAAATGAACCTCACTTTAGAATTCATTACTGAGGAAATCTCTCAAATTCCCTTGTGGGAAATCACCAGAATTCTGTTTGCAGTTTCTTTCTTTCTCCTGAGCAAGAAAACCAAGAGAGCTTTGTGCCAAAGCTCAGCTACTCCTTGGCAACGCTCATCTTGGGTTGGTGTCGCTCCCCAAGTGAATGAGAAACACGTGCCATCACACCCGTCACTGGAATAACATCACGTGACTCCTAAGGGTCACATAAACTTCTTATTTATTGAGGAAGGTATCAGGGCCAGAGATTTATCACTGACTAGGAGATTCTGTATTATACTTACGTCCTTGGAGCCAGATGCAAGGTGCGCTAAATTCTCATCCGTGGCTGACACCGCTTCTTACTGTGTAACTGTGCCTGCCTCTCGGAGTCCTTTGCTAGGTGGCTGTCATTATTTTTGTGGGAGTGGTTGCTGGCCTTCAAATATTTTTCCCCGCTCTTCTCTTTGTGCCATATTTGACGTATTTCACCTCCTCCTGTTAATGTTCTAGACCCCCAAATTCAGCATGTGTTTCTTGGTAGGTAGTGCTTCATTATTTTTATGTGAACTTGATTGAGTTATGGTTTATATTCAACCAAATGCCCACATTCTAAGAATTCTGTCCCATGAGCTTTTAAAAAAATTAGGTTTATTGTGTAATTATATATACATGATGAAATGAACCATTTTAAAACAAACAGATCAACATGCTTTGACAGATTATTACAGTGTGTACCCATCGCTGTAATCAAGACCTGGAACATTCTCAACACCCCTAAAACTTCCCTCATACCTGGCACTCATAACCGTTTTCTAATATCAGACAGGAGATGTTCCCCCTAAGCATGGGAGGAGTAAGGGGGCAGATCAAGTCATTCTACCTGTAGTCCTGGCTGGTGTAGCTCAGTGGATTGAGTGTGGGCTGTGAACCAAAGCATCACAGGTTCGATTCCCAGTCAGGGCACATGCCTGGGTTGCGGGCCAGGTCCCCAGTGGGGCCACATAAGAGGCAACCACCCATTGATGTTCCTCTCTCTCTCTCTCTTTCTCCCTCCCTTCCTCTCTCTAAAAATAAATAAATAAAATCTTTTTTAAAAAGTCACTCTATTTTTAATAGGTAAAAATCAGATAATAGGCTTATTCAGATCTTTCTTTGCTATGAGTGCCACGTAGAGCAAAGAGAGGAGTTGTCATTATTTTCTAATATCACTATCTTTAAAAAGAGCTATATGGCTTACAGAAGGAAGAATTGCTAATCAGATAGTGGACACAGTCAGAAATTTTAGGCCGAAGTCTGTCTTCAAACAGCTACGTAACCTTGAACGTGATGGCAGGGGAGGCGTGAAAAGACTGAGAGAAGAAGCTTCCCTGTGACCAGTGCTCAGATCCTTGCCTCTGCTCCTGTGAGCATCCAGGCCTGTGCTGAAATGGGACTAGGGAGATACAAGCCATTTAATACTCCACAATAAAAATCAAATAACAGAAGAGGCAGGCTCCATATGGAGGAAGCATTTATTGCCGCTCTTAATTTACATCTTTCTCTACAGGGAGGGCTTGATATTGGGATACATATTTTAGGAAATCTGGATCCAGGGCCGAGAGACCATTTTGGAAACTTCTGGTATAAACACTATTCTTTCACATAATTAAAGTAGTAGGTAACACTTATATAAGGCTTACAGTGTGCCAAGCACTATTCTAAGCCCCGTGTATCAACTCATTTAATTATTACAAAAGCCCTAGGAGGTTGTGTGAAATAATAAGAAATATATATATTGGCCTCTGCCCCCGATCCCTGACTCAGAGCTCCCGAAACTCTTGTAAACTTCTAAGTGATAAAATCACTAGGAGCATTTTTATTCTAATGAGGTGACTCTGGGTGGGCTGCTGCAGGGGTCTTGGGAGGGGGCTGCTCACCAGACACACTAAGCCGTGATTAGACCCTTAGAAGGGGAAGAGAAGGGCTGGGGATGAGATTAATAACTGACATTGCCTGCATGAGGGAGCCTCCATAGAAATCCCGACAGTATGGGGTTCGGAGAGCTTCCAGGTTGGAAGGTGTATCTGTGTGCTGTGAAGGTGATATCCCCGAACTCCACAGGGACAGGAGTGTCAAGGCTTCGGACCCTCCCGGACCTTGAACTGTGTACACTTTCACCTGGCTGTTCATCTGTATCCTCTACCATATACTTTCATCAACCAGACAATGTCGGTGTTTTCCTGAGCTCTGTGAGATGTTCCAACACACAGTCAAATCCAAAGGGGAGAGCAATCATGGGAACCTCCCATTTGTAGCCAAGGGGCACAGAAATTGCAGGTAACCAAAGGACCTACTACATTTGATTGGCATCTGGTGTGTGTGTGGGGGGGGGAGCGGTCATTCTCATGGGATCTGAAGCTCTCTCCAGGTAGATAGTGTTAGGATTGAGTTAAATTGCAAGGACACTCAGCTGGTGTCACAGGATTGCTTGGCATGGGAATCCCGCCACCCACCCGGTGACCATAAGTGTCAGAAGTGGGAATGTGTAGCAGTGTGAGGGTAAAGAGAAAACACAGGTGGAAAGACTGAGGCTTTCCAACAGAGGTAGGTGTTGTGATTTTTATTTTACTGATGAATAAACTGCAGCCTAAACAAATTAAATAACTCACCTGAGATCACACAGCTATGAAGTTGCACAGTAGGGCTTCAAGCCCAGGCAGTCGACTTTGGGTTCTAGGCCCATGAAAAATGCTTCCCAACTGAGTGCTCAGGACCCTGCTCCCCACCTCCATAGGACAGATAATGCTGGTATCATTCCCCACCCTCCAATTCCACACTGACATTGAACCTGAAGAGCATGCTGAGTTGACAAAGGCCCACAAGACTACCTTTTTCTTCTTTCCTCCCTCCCCACGCCCTCTCTCTCCTCCTGCTTCTCTCTTCTCCTCGCTCTGAAGTAGTGAACATATGAAGACATGCTCCGTGGAGTCCACTTGGTTATGAAATGTTTTGTCTCTATGTGTTTACATATTTTAAATATTTATCTTCACCAGAGTTAGTGTTCTGTAAGTTTCTAATTATTGGCAACCCGAAGGAGTGTCAAATAGTGTCTGGTTTGTTTTAATTTGTTTTTCCCTGATAATTAGGGAGGCAAGGCATCATTGGGGTTAGTTTGTATGGGAATTCTCTATTAATATCCTAAATTAGCTTTTCTATCTCTTTGTTGCTGACCCACAGGAGTTCCTTATGGATTTCAAAAGTATTGAATGTGGCCTACTTCTCTTCTAGTCCTATAGAAATGGGCCAATTTTCCTCTGATGTGTCTTTGCCCGGATGTACCATCACAGAGGTTAGATACAGTCCCCTGAACACCAAATGGTTTTGACCACTCTAGCTGGATTCTGGATAACTCCCAAGACTTGCTCTGTCTCTGTGGCCACAATTTGAAGGCCCTACTAACAACACTTGAGAGCAGAAAAACCTCTTACTGGCCTGGCTGGTGTAGCTCAGTGGATTGAGCGCGGGCTGCAAACCAAAGCATCGCAGGTTCAATTCCCAGTCAGGGCACATGCCTGGGTTGCAGGCCACGGCCCCCAGCAACCACACGTTGATGTTTCTCTCTCTCTCTCTTTCTTCCTCCCTTCCCTCTCTGAAAGTAAATAAATAAAATCTTTAAAAAAAAGGAAAAAAAGAAGAAAACCTCTTCCTCAACAGCTCCCGTGAAAATCAAGGGGAGAGCTCATTGGCTTCCACTGTGTCCCACACTTCAGGAACATGGAGTTTCTGGACACAAGCAAGCAAGGGGTGAGTATGAATGTTTCCTTTTTGTGGCTGTTCTTATTGCCACTGGTATTCTGTCTGGCTCTCTTTTTCTTCCATGCCATTTTAACTCTAAATATACTCCTCTTTCATGAAGCTGAATATTTGAAAATTCAAATGCTAATCAAAACTGTAGGTAGAGGATGGGGATCGGCATAACTTTCTTGATAAAATGATTCACATGAAGTTTCTTTTGAATGAAATGCACTCTTCATGTACTATAATTTCATGTTGAAGTGTTAGATGTTCCTGAACCTATTTAAGCAAAATGACATACTTATTAATTATTTTTCTATTCCAGTGGAACTTTAACCCCCCCCCAAAATCACTCTCCCCTCGGAGGCAGGGGTGACCCTTTTGTTAAATCAAGTTGTCAAGGGCAACTGCCGGCCTGCTAGGTCTCACCCTGCAGTGGCAGGGCCAGAAGCAAGACTGTGAGGCCTATTTTTGCCTCAACACTTTATTCTTTCTCCCTACATTCTTCTTTTTGGCAGTTGAAATATATAC
The DNA here is from genome assembly GCF_004126475.2 of Phyllostomus discolor. Lineage (NCBI taxonomy): Eukaryota > Metazoa > Chordata > Mammalia > Chiroptera > Phyllostomidae > Phyllostomus > Phyllostomus discolor. Next base: position 10,646,799 of record NC_040906.2, read on the forward strand.
CTTTACGATTACTTGCTTATAATTATAAGCTGTTCATTGCATGAAGTCAAGCAAACAGAATGAAGTTTAAAATGTTCCTCAGAAGGTGATGAAAAAGCTGATGCGATGTCAAAATCTTTTCTTCTCATTTAAATAAAACGTAAAGGTTGCTTTTTACACCCTGAGCATGTGATTGGCGTTTGTGAAGTGATACCTTTATTATACGAGGCGTAATTCCTGTTACCATTTATCATGACAGACCAATAATTACCTAGGGTTCCACCAACCTCTTTCTAGCCGTCACTCAACAAAAGTGGTTTTGGATTCTGAGTCACTCACCTCTTGGTGGTGAGGCAACATTCCAGTGAAGGGGAGGGAAAAAGTCCCTTTTTCTTGTTCCCTTTCGGGTTCTGTACCTGGGGCCCTGAGACGTTAGATGGACAAAGAAGGGATTAGCAAGAAAAAACGTTGGTTCCTTAGCTTGTGTTTTGCCTACACACGGGAGTGCCCAGGGGATGAGCATAGTAGCGCCCCCTTAGCCACGGTTTCAGTTACCCACAGTCAACCCCAGTCTAAAAATATTAAAGGGAAAATTCTAGAACTAAATCATTCATAAGTTTTAAATTGTGCAGCATTCTGAGTAGTGTGATGAAATGTGGGGAGCTCTGTCTTGTTGCCCAGGCTGTGACTTGCCCCTTTGTCCAGCATCTCCACGTCGCATCTGCCACCCACCCGCTGGCCACCCGGCAGCCATGTCAGTCACCGGAGTGACCGTGGCTGTTTCACAGGGCTTGTGCTCAAGTCACCCTTATTGTACCTAGTAATGGCCCCAAAGCACAGGAGGACAGCGATGCCGGCAACTCAGATGTGCAAAGAGAAGCTGTAAAGTGCTTCCAGATGAGAAGGGAAAAGTTCATGATGCATAAGGAAGCAGAATCATACGTCGAGGCGGTGAAGATCTATAGTAAGAACAAATCTTCTGTTGGCGGCATGGTGAGGAAGATCAGAGAGCAGCGGTGGAATTCCTGAGCCACGCTACATCTTTTGCCCTTTGAAGCCCTTGTTATGGGAGGACAAATTGCTTCCAGAAAGGTCCTACCCCCCAGCACTTCTGCAAGTGCCGCCTGAGAAGCCCGCCCCCTCACACCCACGCCGGCTCTGGGTGCTCTCAGCCAAAAGACACTTCTCTGCCAGTCTCGTAAGGGGAGAAAACATCTCACTTACATCTGTATGATTTCCATGCAAAGACCTCAACTGGTTCGTATAATTGGTGGCCACTCGTGTTTCTTTTTCATGAATATCCTAAGCTTTCGGTCTACTTTTAAACTAATTTGTAGCTAGTTATAGTAGAGCATTATACACTTTGAATTGAGTGTGCTGGAGAGAGGGGATTTTTTCCTTCTAGTAATAAGAATTTAAAAGAAAACCCTGGGTTTATAGAAAATCTTCTTGTGGAAGAAATGTCATTGAAAAGTAACTAAATAGCATATTTGACATAGTTATTTTTTAAAAGATTTTATTTATTTATTTTTAGAGAGGGAAGGGAGGGAGAAAGAGAGAGAGAGAGAGACATCAATGTGCGGTTGCTGGGGGTCATGGCCTACAACCCAGGCATGTACCTTGACTGGGAATCGAACCCGCCACGCTTTGGTTTGCAGCCTGCGCTCAATCCACTGAGCTATGCCAGCCAGGTGACTTAGTTATTTTTTGACTAAGGAAACTTCAGTTCCGGTACGGTTTTGTCTGAGGCAGCAGGCACACCAGACAGATCGAAAAACAGCAACGGCTGCAATTAACTGCGAGTTTTCTTACTTCCCTGGAAAGAGCGAAGTCACTGATAATTTAGTCTTTAAAAAACGGGCTCTTCTCTGAGCCAGGGTGATAATTTGATGGAGACGGTTTGCTTGGTTCAGGGTATGAGGAAATGTCACCATCTGGAGGAAACAGGCACCAGGAACCCCCTCACAGTGGTGACAAGAGGAAATGACACAATCGAAATGAGAGCTCGGAAAACGCTGGTGATCATTGCTGGTTCATGCACTTGTGTGTCACTGTCATCCCAGTTATCCTAATTAAATTTTCAAGCTTGGCCTGGTGCCAGCGTGCATTAAAAACACACATTGTTATTTTAGAGTCAGGCTGACGTCGGGCAGCTTATTGTTCAGTCTTATTGTTTCCATGAACAGAGCGGGTTTGGGCTTTATTTGTAGAGGTCTGTGTGCTTCCAGCCCTTCCTACTGCGGCAGCTGCCAGGGCTTGGCCCCCACTGTCAACATCTGTGTGGCAACCGCAGGGGACAGGCGCTCGCCAAGACAAGGGGTGGCCCCTGGCAGTTCTTGCCAGGATCCTGGCAGTCTGGTTGGGAATAAAATACCCAAACTTGTTTGCTGTTGCCCTGGACAGAAGGGCATCGCTCCAAGCAAAGGTTGATTTTTATCGTGAACATGCACTAAGAAATGAAAAAAGTTTCTTTAGGCAAGTAAATTATCTTAACAAGGGGACTGATATTATACAGTATCACCCCAGTGCGAGTTGGGTCTATGGCCATGCCACATGTGATATATTATTGCACAGGAGAATCCTGACAGAGCTGTTATCCACACAAACATATGATTAGTGAGAGCCTTTTACCGAGATATACGGCAACTGCCAGCTCTTGCTTTGATCATGGAAGAATCTATAATTTCGTGATTTTCAAAGGAGTACAGGAAAAACTCTTATTTTTTGAGGGGCAAAACTTCCTATTTCAAAGGTTCCTTTCCATTCAAGCCATTTATAATTAAGGTCCTTAAGATTTTCCCATGTGGATAAATACCCTTGACTGGCAATTTGGGCTTCTACGTACATTTTCCTGTTTAAATGAGTAAGATAGAAATCTTCTACTCAATTAAGCTTTCCTTGCCAAACAAAACAAAATGGAACAAGCGACAAATGAAACGATGCATTCCGGGTAAAACTTGCTTTAGTATTTGAGCTTTGCAAAGGCGAGTAAGTATTCAGTCCCCACCAGGGCGGGCTTCTGTGACTCTGATAAAACCTTACGTGGCCCGGGGACTCTGAGGCTGGCCTGGTGAGGCGTCTCTCGCCTCACTTGTTCCACACAGCAGTGCCGCATCCCAGTTGATTGGGTTTGCAGAATACGGGCAAGAAGTCCGTTTGCTAGTGATTTCTTGGCATCCTAGCAAAATCATTTAATTTTTCAGTTTCTTAGATTTGCCATGTTATAAAAAACAAAGAGGTGATTGCAAACCTAAAATATTTACTTTTAGAAATGAATACCATTAAGCCATGCTAAACACACTGGCTTATTAATTATTATTATTTTTTTAATGTAATTTTTGTCTGCTTCTGTTTTTTTAAAAGATTTTATTTATTTGTTTTTAGAGAGGGAAGGGAGGGAGAAAGAGAGAGAGAGAGAGAAACATCAATGTGCGGTTGCTGGGGACCATGGCCTGCAACCCAGGCATGTGCCCTGACTGGGAATCAAACCTGCGATGCCTGGTTCGTAGCCTGCGCTCAATCCACTGAGCTACACCAGCCAGGGTGGAAAAACTTTATAAAGCTCAGAGCAGACTTCACACAAGTGGACTGGTTAGCGTGGGAGAGGATCTGTATCGAAACAGTGTTGTTTTTACTTGAACTTCACACCATTCATGTTCTGCCCTAAGAAGAACTTCTGGGAAGAAAAGATTTTCATCAGTTTAATTCCTTTGGGATGTTTATTTTACATATTTTTACATAGTTTAAGAAAGCTGAACTAGGACCCGTGCGGATAGTTTTAAATCTGGTGGGAGTGGGTGTTGGAGGATCAAACAAGAGGCAGAGGCTCATGAAGAACAGGAAAGGGTGGGGGCCTTCACTGGGGTCCTGAGCACCCAGGGACCTCGCAAAACATGGACTCCGGAGAAGGGGTTAACCAAAGAGGAGGGAGCCCTGGGGATGAAGCTGGCCGTGGCCATGGACCAGCAATGGGGAGGTTTCACATAGCATTGGGCCGACTAAGACATAATGTGGTACTGGAGCATTCCAGGAACTGAGCAAAAATGTATTTGTGTTTTAATTTCCATTCATGGAGTAAGAAAGTCTTTGTTGTTGTAGATGTAGATGAGAGATTTCCATGGTAGAGGTGGAAGTTCTTTTTTTGGATGTAGGAGAGGTCTCTGAAAAATAAATTTGAAAAAAACCCAGATAATTTATTGATGAAGGAAAAGCAAACGATGGCATTTGTCATTACCTCAAGGAATGGGAGAACAGACATATTGGGAGATTGGTAGCCAGAGGCATCACACGCCTTCTAACAATACTTCAGTTAGAAAAAAGAAAGGTGGTAACTGACTAGTGATGAGCCATTTACCAGACCAATTAGTAAAGGAGGGTGGAGGTCACACTCTGGAACTGTCCGAGGACCAGTTGGAAGAAACCACAATTTTGCATGAGTCTCATATTAACCATGCCTCATTTGCATAATGCCCCATTTTAACCATACCTTTGGCTCTCAGATATTAAATTCTAGTGATGACTAAATTTTCCAGCAGGGGGTGCTATCCCCTTAAATTTCCTTTCCTGGACGGTAAAGGTCACCTCAGAGGCTTTCTGTCTCCCCAGACAAAGACTGATGTTAAGTTCTCCAGTCACTGAGATCTCCAGGCCTGGTACTGTCCAGATTGGGTGTTGTCCCAGTGAGAGGGGCGCACCAGCTGCACCCCCACCTGCTCTGTTTTGTGCCATGAAGAAGGCCTACCCCAGGCAACTGGCTCTCACATGTCCACCTTCGGCCACAAGAGGACAGGAGAAGATCATGTGAATACGTTAGTAGAACTCCAACGCTGACTGGAAAGCTGTCTCAGTACCTGCTGTCTACTAATGGAAAGTCAACACATTGTTTGTCTCCTGTAGATCAAAATGATTAGGTTTTTATGATGTTCATAGATTTTAAATGCTGCTTAGGGAAGATGGTCTTCAGCTCATCAATCATAGTTTATCTTCAGACTGCAAAGCATACTTGCTTTACATGGTCTTATAACCTTTGTCAGTCTTATAACCTAGTCAGTTAGCCTGTTGGTTAGCAGATAATTTTTTCAAACCCTTTCAGTTTGCCTCATATTCATTCCTGTGTGAGTTCTTTGAGTGCATCAGTCCGCTCGCCACGGAGGTCTCCTGGGAGACTCGGTCAGTTGGCTCTGGCCTGTCCAGGCTGCGGTCCCTGTGAGAGCTGAGACTTGCAGGAAAGACACCGCCCGCTGCAGTCTTGAGCTTGCTCGAGGTGGCCACTCACACTAGGGACACAGCTGCCATGGCCCCCTTTGCTTCCCTGCCCTGGTACTGACTCACAACCCTATAAGCTCAGCAGATCCTCCTGGCCCAGGGGATTTGTAACCAAACAAAAATGGAGGTTTGGATGCCTGTTGCCACAAAAGCCAAACTCATGATGCAGAAGCTGGTGCAAAAGGAAGGAGCCTTTATTCAGTTGCTGCTTGACCTGGGAGAATGGTGGACTCCTGTCTCAAAAACCATCTCCTCTTTCTGCCATGGAAAAAACCCAGTTGTCCTCAGCAAGGCCAAGACAAAAGTCAGTGTCCAGAGTTCCTGTTCCATCTTAAAGGACAGTCCTTTGGAGTCTGCAGGGGGTTGCTAAGCGGTCTGAGTCTCCATCCAGGCAGCTTAGCTTGTTCCTGGCTGCTGTCCATTTCGGGGTTCTAGGGCCACATAGTCATGTGCTCCCAGTTGAGAGAGCACACAATTGCATGGACAAGTACATCACCAGGTGGTGAGAGAGAGAGCTTCTTTGTTCCTCTGGAAGTATATTAGCTTTGGCCTGGGATGGACCAGGTGCTTTCTCAAAATAACCCATCAACTTCCCAAACTTTTGTGCACTTTGGGTGGGTCCACCTCCCAACCAATCCCTTCCTTCCCCAGGTTGGATTGACAGGCCTTTTTGGTCCAGAGTCTCCCTCTGCACCCTTTTGACTTCTATGGAACATGTGTCTGTCTTCACCTGGTCCCACCCCAAATTTGGCATGGTGGGGGAAGGGCTTTTTTTCTATCCAATTATCTTGAGAGCTTTTCATTTACTCTCTGTAAAAACCTCGCCCTGCCGCCACCTTGGCTGAGGAGCCCACAGCGTTCTGACTGACTGTTTTGTGACAACAGTTGGGCTATGACCCCAGCTCCAAAACCAGAACAACAGAATGGACCAGAACTATCTGGACTTCCACAGCCCAAACTCCCAAATTAGAACCACCTGATCCCTATTACCCCCCAGCCTCCGCTGGAGCTGGAATGTGATTCAAGCTTAATTTACTCTTCAGAACCCTCTAGGTTAAAACTACGGTGGATGAAGTCTCAGCAGAGCCCAACTCCAGTTCCCTGTGGCTCAAACCAGGCCCCACGCCAGGCCCTCATGCATGAAGAAGCCTTTGCATGTTGGAATCTCTCTAGGAGTCTAAACGAAACCTTCTTAGCTTTTCTCCTTATTTACTATTTTCCTCCAAAACCATTTTTACTCTCTCCTTCTGCTTCTTTCTCTTCTGCCAGCCTTTCCTCCATTCTGGCTACAATAAAATATTCAAGAGACCCTTGACATACTAAAACAGTAATTCTCAGCCCTAGATGGAGGTTAGACTCTAGGATACTTTTAAAAATACAGAGCTGCATACCCTTCTCCCAGCAGATCTACTGGATTAGACATCAGTGTTTGTAGACAGCTCACCAGGCCTTTCTGGTGCACAGCCGGGGTTGAGAACTGTGAAGGGAAGGAGTAGCTTCAAGAGGAATGTAATCCTTGGAAAAGGGAGGCTTAAATAGTAAGTCAATATAATAAAGGAAAGGTAACTCCACCAAGGAGAGGAAAGCTAGTAAAAGGGACAATTGATCCTTTTCTCCTCATTGATAAAAACTGACAGAGATATCCTGGCTGGCGTAGCTCAGTGGATTGAGCATGGGCTGTGAACCAAAGTGTTGCAGGTTCGATTCCCAGCCAGGCCACATACCTGGGTTGCAGGCTATGGCCCCCAGCAACTGCACATTGATGTTTCTCTCTCTCTCTCTCCCTCCCTTCCCTCTCTAAAAATAAATAAATAAATAAATAAATAAAATCTTTAAAAAAAAACTGACAGAGATATATCTTTTTCTTTGATATTTTTCTCCTTGATGTTTTTCTTCCTTGTTTTCTTCTCTTTCTCCTAGATGGAGAAGAGGGGTGAGTGACCATCAGGTTGAGGAAGACTGGGCTCGAAAGTGCTAGGGAGACTCAAGAGAGAACCTGAGGATTGCAGATGTCATAACAAGTCCTGACGTCTCAGCTTGGCCCCTGGCAACCCAGCCGGTGGCTCGGGGGAGGTTTTCAGCAGCATGGCATCCATTCTCAGGGCCCTGGCAAGTATGGCCAAGTCATGGGCATTCTCAGAAACTCTCACTCATTCCATTATTTCAAACTCTTTTGCCTGAAAATTGGCCCTTTCCTGAAGTCCCCTCCTTTCCGAAGGATCCCTTCCTTCTGCTACTTCCCAAAGAAAAACGGACTTATTGAGACCCAATTACTGCCAAGACGTAAGAACCTTAGTCGGACAGTTGGTCAATAGTTATCTTTACCATCTAGGAGGTGCCACGGGTGCTGGTGCACACGAATGTCCCCAAGCCTCAGCATCCTACTTAAGTGGAGTGGTAGGTGCTGCTGTAGAAATGGTGAGAGGAAAGATTGAGGGAGTAAATATCAGTGATGAACTAGATGGAAGGTATGAGAAATAGGTAGATGTCGGGAGTAACTCCTGGATTTCTGACTTACATAACTGGAGTAAATTAGTCCAGGTTTCAGGGAAAAGTGCAATGTAATGTATCTTAATCAGCCTTTATTACTCCTAAGCGCCACAGGAGTTACCAAGATGAGTAAGACTATGACTCAAGTCCAGAGACTTCACCATGCCCTAGAAAAGACAACATTTGGAAGGCTATAGCAAGTGTTCCGGTGCATGTATATATTCTATAAATTAAACAGTTAACAAAACACTCTAATTTTAGGTAGTTGTAAAGCAAATGTGGGTAGAGACAGAATTAAGTTTTAGGATATGTGTAAGACACTTGCATTGGTAACTGACCTTGGATGAGTAAGTGTTCCAAGCAAAATCGCAGACCAAGTACAAATGCCCAAAGCAAACTTGACTAATTGGATGGAATGTTCAGTATTACAGAAGTTTTGTTTTTTTTTTTTACTTAGACGTAAAACTGCTAAAACCCCATGGGCTATTGGAAGGGCTCGATTGAGATCTAACTATGCCCAGCAGACAAAATTCTGTCCAGCTTTGACTTTATAAGGGAGGGATTGGTGAAGTCATGGATACCACTTTCTGACTGTGGGCTAAGGTTGCAACTTCCCGTGCATCTCGTGGTGCATGGCAAGGCTGTTTGTTCTGTCCGCTGAGACCCAGCTGCTCTGATACACCTTCAGCTGAGTCTGAGTGAATCCAGTTTCTGTTTGCTTTCACAGACTTCAGGACCTTCCCTGTGCACCTGCAGAGGAAGAGCCACATTTTCACAAATGTTGAGGCACACGGCTTTCTGATTGTCAACTCACTTCCCTTCCATTCTGAATGGCATTGAGTTCCTTACGCTGCTTATGCAAAGATGAAAAGCTGGATATTTTTTTCATCCAAAGCCTTTGATATTACAGCTACTATTATAGTGAATGCGATAACTTGTCACTTAATTCCTTCAAGTCTCAGTGTTCTCGTGTGTAAAATGAAGGAGTATTACCTAATGTCACGGCCAGTAATTCTGGGATTCTGTGCTTTCTACCAACTTTGTAGTTACTCTAAACGTTGTCTCTAGAATACACAGTCTTGAGTTATTAAAATTTTTTAAATTATTACCTAACAATTTATGTTAAAATGTAATTTCATAAAATCACAGAACAGTTAGAAAGAGTGCTATGAATACTAGGCATAACATTGATTTATTGCCTTATTGTACCCCAAATTGATCAAAATAGTCAAATCGAATGTGTTTTAACATACGCATGTTCTAGGTCTCTGCATAGACCCACTGAATCAGAAGAATCTCCAGAAAAACAGAAGCAAGCATCTACATTCTTCCCATGGTTAAGCACATGACATATTCATTCTACAAAACTCTATGTTACTGTAAGTTGGTAGGAAGCTTGGAAATTTCTGTAATGTTTATCTCTAAACTGTGTCATTATTTCTGTGTCTGGGTCTGTTCACGTGTCCCCTTCTATTCTGAAATCTTCTCCCCCTTTCTCTTAAAGTCCTGCCTATCAGTCTTAATTTTAATTAAGTCTTATCTCCTGGCTGAATCATAGCTCATAACTGTGTGCCAGTTACTTGGTGAGGCATCACTTGAGGCGATCGTCATGGTGACCTTTATACAGCTGAGGACTCAGAGGCTTCAAGAAATGAGACGCTAGCCTAACTATCACTCTGCTAGTGACAGACGTGGGTTTGAACATGCTGTTTCATCAGGTGACATTTATCTGTCACTGTCTACACAGACCACTTCCCTCGCTCACTGCACAGTACCGCCCCTGAGCTTCTTCCTCAGAACATGCAGTCTGACCCCCACAAATGGGCACTTATTTGTAGGTTTTGCTGCTCTTTCCCATGTGTCTGCTATCTGCTCAAGTAGACCTCAAATCTAGCAAAGTCGATGCCATTTTCTGTATGCCCACGAAGTAGGCAACTAATACTTGCCAATTGATTAGACATGGCAAACACGTATGAATCAAGAAATGCGCAAGATCATTTCCATGTTCATAGAGCAATAAAAAATAGCAACAATAAAAAATCTTAAATTCAACTGCAGTCTTTGTTGTAGAAATCATTTTTTTAAAACATACGGATCTCTCATCTGAAAGAGAACCATTTATTTCCCAAAGGCCATATTTAGATTTGCAGAAAAGTTGGTCCATCCTCCTGGGATTACAATTCTCAGTGGGATTGTGCTGACCCAGAAAATATGAAAATTTTAGTCTCATAAAATCTTTTCTGACTGAAATCAATTCCAGACGAGGAGAGCAATATAAGCCCCCTCATAGAATTTGTACCCTGAAATGGAATACCCCTAATTTTTTAACACGGAATTGGGTGGGTGGATTTGCTGATGCTGTCGCAATTTTGAGTTGGGTCATTTTATAAAATGGGTGAGGTAAAGGGTGTTTTCCTTTGTCTTAGGAAAAATTTTTTTCAGTTATTAGTACTCATATTTGCTTCAGAGTGTTGCTGGTTTCAACATTAGCAATTAAAGTTAAGTCTAGAGAACATTTTTAGATGGCTCTGACTAAAAGTAAATTCTGTTAGAGGGCACTAAAATTCTCCTAAGTGGAAATTAAAGACATTTGCCAGAGTAAATGTGTGAGAGACCACTGCTAATGCTAAAATACGATCATTGTAATTGTCTGCTTTTGTCTTTTCCCATATTTTATTATTTTTTCTAATTCTTTTTGTATAAACAAAGATTTTGGGGGAAAGATTATAATGTATATTATCAGTGTTTTCCCCAAACATCTCAAGCATTTAAAATCATTCAGGAAACTTTCTGTTGTCCTTTGAGTACTTCCTAAGTCAGCTGGGAAAGCTAAGATACTAAAATAGATTATTTTTTATGATTAAAAAAATTAGCAACTGGTGAGTTTCTTTGAATTTTTAAGACAAAATATCAATTCTCCCAAGGGTAAAACTGCATTGTGATCTAATGTGGCATTTAAATATTATTAATTCAATTGTAAAGAGTTATAATTTTTAACTATAAATTAACAATTTTATCATTTATTACCCACTAGTATCAGTAAACATATAGAAAAGAAAATAGTTTAGATTTCTTAAATTTTTATAGATCTTTGGTTTGGGGTTTATTTATTTATTTAAATATTTTATTTATTTATTTTTAGAGAGGGGAAGGGAGGGAGGGAGAAAAAGAGGGAGAGAAACATCAATGTGTGGTTGCCTCTCACATGTCCCCCACTGGGGACTTGGCCCACAACCCAGGTATGTGTCCTGACTGGGAATTGAACTGGCGACCCTTTGGTTCGCAGTCCATTGGTGTAGCTCAATCCACTGAGCTACACCAGCCGGGGCTGGTTTGGGGTTTAGAAATAATACGAAGTTGTACATTTATTGTAAAGATGTTACTTCAAATACAATGCAGGAAACTTTTCTTGTTTCTGTAGAATGGTTGGAATGTACTTACTTGGATCCCATTAATTCTTCAAAATGTTGTTCAGAAATTACACTTAATTTCCCTGAAGCCCCATCACTATGGTCCTGAACCTTCATCCTGCTGACACTGCCTGTTGCCAGATGCTTCTTTGCTGGGTGCCTCGATGGGGATGGGGACTCAGGGATGAGCTCTGGTCCTTCTTTGCATTTGCACTGCTTTATGGTTATTATTTATGCTTATTCTTTTGAGTGTCTGTTGTATACAGGGCTCACGTTAGAGGCTCCAAAATATTTTGAAAGGATGAGCTTACAGAGAATTATTGGAGGGGCCCCCAATTTTACTTCCCTATATATTCAATTTGATATAATAGGCAATGAAAGATTATCTTTGTCGGCTGGCCGCGAGTATGTATGGGAGCAGTCACCCTAGAAGGAGACACACTTCTTCTCGAGATAAAACTTTCCTTTTCTTTAGACCCTCTTGGGGAATGCCCTGGGGTCAGGCTGCGCACCAGGGAACAAAGGGTTTCTGATCAGGGTGGAGTCTCAAGCTTGGTACTCACTTCATTTGTCTGACTTGGAGCTAAGTGCCTTTTTATTATTTTCAAAAATCATCCAAAGGACAATTGTATAACTATTAAGAGTCGTTGAAAGGACAAGCCATGTCTCTAGAGGCAATTCAAAAATATAATTTCCAAAAGTACTTCTGGTATGGCTGAGCATATGTTTGGAATGGAGACTTCTTTGAAAAGGACCCTGCCCACCTGGTATGTTTGTTTTGAAACAAGCCACTATTTTATACTCGTACCCTTGCATTTAATTTACTTTTATATCACTTCCCAGTTGAGATACAATTCCGTGAATAGCTTTGGGAACATTGTTTGATCTTTAAAAGCATCACATTGTGCCAACATTCTGTGCTCTGCAATGTGAAACATGGACTCTAGCTTCTGTCTTTCTTTAAAAGTCAAGTTCTCTAGACAGGCTACAATCCTACAAGTAGTGAGTAATCATTATAAAGGCCCTTGGGACATGTGAACTCAGAAAAGTGAGCATTTGATAGGTGTCTGAAAGATACCTTAATATGTCAAAATTAAGCTTGACAAACTGGAACTGAGACACATCATAGAATTTAATTATTTCAAGGGCTCTTAGAGATCACCTCGTTACAATTCAGATTTTTAGATAAAAAAAAATTGATGCCTGAGCCCTGGCTGGCGTAGCTCAGTGGATTGAGCTTGGGCTGCGAACCAAAGTGTTTCAGGTTCCATTTCCAGTCAGGGTACATGCCTGGGTTGCAGGCCATGACCCCCAGCAACCGCACATTGATGTTTCTCTCTCTCCCTCTTTCTCCTGCTCTTCCCTCTCTAAAAAATAAAATAAAATAAAATCTTTAAAAAAATTGATGCCTAAAAAATTACATGACTCTAATAAGAGCACAAAAATAATTTTCAATCTTCAGAACACCCTACACCTCAACCCTGCAGCAGAACATCGTTCTACCCTCTAAACTGTGCCAATGCTGTTCGTTATCCAGAGCACCCATCACTGGAAGAACAGTGGACCGTGTGTGCCTACTTAGGAACACTTCTCTAGTTCTCTAACCATCTCCTTGTATGGAGTTTCTCATTCTTTACAAAAATTAATATATTTCACATTTCAAAAATCTATAGATGCCTTAATTTTTATGCAATGTGTACCCTGACTGTGTATTCCTGGTATTGCCTGTTCTATTTGTCAATCCAAAAGTTGCCTTTTATATAATACTGTATTTTGCTGTGTATAATGTATACCCGCATTTTCAGCTTAAACTTTCAGGAAAAAAGTCTTTTGTTTTACTTTTTTAATTCCATTATTTATTTATTTATATTTATAAACGAAACCAGTTCTCGTACTCCAGGGTATTATTTTGCATATGGATATTGTTATTGCTTTCTAGAGTTATACTTTTAATGCATAAGCATAAATAAAAGAATTAAAGGTATTTACATAGACACAGAATTAGTACTACCCATGTATAATGTGCATCCTTATTTTTCCCTCAGAAATTTGGTCAACAAAGCACACATTATGCATGGCAAAATATGGATATATAGAGTGAGAATTTTGTTCAAGGATTTTGTATATGTAAAAGATTTTTTTTAGTGTCATCTCTTAAGCGAGATGCACTCCTTGTTTATTCTTCGTGTTTCAGAACGAGTGTCCCTTCATTGGGGAAACCTTCCCTGATCTCTCAGCCCAGGTGCATTGCACCTGCTGTGAAACTTCCGCATGGGACACCTGAAGAGTGAGGCACTCCTTAGCCTGGGTCAGGAGACCTTCCAGAAACTAAGGGCAGAGGTCAGTTCTTCTGTGCGTGTGGGCTGGGAGTAGGATGAGAGTGATTTCTAGAGGGAGAAAAGGAATTTCTCTACCACAGCAGGGGGGATGAATCTGGGCAAACAGAAAGATTGATAACAAAAAAAAATATTAATAGCTAATTTTTATGAGTGCTATATGTGGATTGACTAATTTAAGATGTCCCCTAAACTGCTCCAAAAGTCGGTGTTGACCAAATAGATGCATGAAAACAAACTTTCATGCCTAAGGTTTACTTTTCATGTTTATGACATATTGGTATTATTACGATTATTACCATCAGTAGTATTATTGTTACTATTGACTGCTAGGAGCTTTGCAAACTGCATTTCTATACAGCTGTAAGTTGTTAAAGATTTTTATTATCCGCTTTAAAAAAAGACAATTTGAGAGGCTAACATCCCTGTAATGGTCTCTCATGCATTATGTATTTCAAGAAGTTTGTACAAGCCTTTGTTTGTGTCTTGCAATTTGCATGTCATTTCTGGCTTTTATTTTCCTGATTTTAGCCCAATTATCTGCTGCCTCCCTCTGTTCCCTTGGGTCAGCTAGCCAAGTTTCTTTTTGTAATTTTAATGTGGGCAATCGCGTAGTCAACTGAGCCTCTTTCCTCACCTTCCCTATTGATTTAATGTAAGGCAGCTTCTCACCCTCATCCTGACCCTTGGGGTTTCTCTATTGTTTTTTCTTTTTTAAGGAAACATTCAGCTTTACTAGATGACTTTTCTGTTTAAAATCTGGTCCAATGAGATTTTGCTATTTTGCTAAGCCTATTAATCTCAGCTTTCATTTTGTTATTGTTTTCCCTATTTTAATTTCCCCCATATCTTCTTAAATATTCTGAACTACGTGTTTTTCCTCTGAGTTTTTTAAAATTTCATTTTAATCATTGTTCAAGTACAGTTTTCTGTCCTTTACTCCCACTCCAGCCCACCCTCCCATCTCTCCCCACCTCCCTCCCATTTCCACCTGCCCCTAGTTTTTGTCCATGTGTCCTTTATACTTGTTCCAGTATACGCTTCCCCTTTCCCCCTGAAATTCCCTCCCCTCTCCCCCTGGTCACTGTCAGCCTGTGCTCTATTTCAGTGTCTTTGACTGTATTTTAACTTTTTCTAAGGAAATATAGCAATCTAAAAGTTCTTAAGCTGACTGGGTTCTCGAAATCCCTGAGACTACGCAAAAGTCTGTGTGAGTGTGCATGGACGTGTCTTCCAGCGGAAAGGGCGATGGCCGGCCTCGGGGTTCAGGCCTATGACTCATGAGCGTTTCAGAGCTGTGGTCCTCTCACCATAACACTGCTGATCACTGGAAAACTGGTCATTGGCTCCCCCATGAGAGGAAGGGCTATGGCTTTTCTTCATCATTGTGTCTTGACTTCTGTCTCAGTCCTGTAGTGTCTACGCTGGTGAAAATATCACAGAAGGGAGCCCAGACTGTCAGTGGCCTTTGAAAGGCAAGTGTTTTCAGTCCCTCCTGCATGTTGGCCAGGCTGCTAGCAGTCAGATGCCTCCTTCTCTCTCATAATCTCCCCACACCACAGGCATCTTTAGCCCTGGCAATGCCGCCTCAGGGGTTGGGATTCTGTCCCAAGTCTAGACCCAGGAGGGATTCCCACACAGTCTCTGTGTCATAGGGGTGACACAGAGCTAAGGTTTAAACACAGCAGACTGCTTGTACTGGTTTCTAGGATTAGAGGTGAGATGGAGGATATCTTACAATCCCCAGGGTTCTTAGGCAGACAAAGAAGGGGTTCAAGGGTAAGGAACAGGATATAATGGACCTTCAGCATTGAGATGCAGGACCAGATTAACATGTGAGAGGCAGGAAGGACTGTGCCTGTGATTCTTCCCTATAATCTCAGCTTTCCTCTACTTTATCATTGCAGGGACAGTGATCTGCTAATATATACCTCTGTGTGTGTGTGTGTGTGTGTGTGTGTGTGTGTGGTGCTGTAGGTAGGGATGTGATCTATATATATATATATTGTTAGCTAGTATGATTGGGAAGGGCATCAAATACAATTTAATCTTTATTGATTCAATATTATGGAAACATATCCTTTAGAAAATGAGTCTTCTGCAATCTCCATCATGCAGGTAGAACCACTGTTAACAGCGTGGAGTCTATCCTTCCAGGTTCTTTATATGAATGTATTAAAATGAATATAACGTGCATGTGCTGGCCGCAGCAAAAATGGTACCAGGTGTCAGACCAGTGGAGTCATATTGGACCTTGTTTCAGCTACGCCGGTACTGGAGTTATGACTAAGAAAGAATTCAGAGCCAAGACCCCAACTATAAGAGAACGTTTATTTAGAAAGTCATAAAGGCAGAAGAAGTGAGCGGTAGAAGAAATGGGCCCAAGAAACAAGTTACAGAGGCCAAAGGTCTGTTAGAGCTTAGGAGAGAGGCAAGGGGCAGACACCTGGAGGAAGGGGTGGGGGGAGGCACAGGCATGCTCCATAGAGAGAGCTGCACTGGGTCCTTTAATCTAAGGGTGTTTAAGGGCAGGGGTTTTTACAGGGGCGTGCCAGGGAAGGATCTCAATAGCATGCTCATCAGCTTTCCAGGTGTGTCCTTTCAGGGTCATGGTCTCTACTAATTGATTAATTGGCTGGCACCAGGGCAGGGGGTCACTTAACCTGAGGTCAGCCTTGGCATCGCTTGTCTGGTTTTGCTGCATTTGGGGGCCTGGAGATGAAACACAACTGAGGCCTAGATGTTATCCCCAGAGGTTAATGCTTAAGAGAGTGGCCAGGCAAGGGCCTCTCTAGGAATCTCATGAGGCTACTCCTCAATCTCCTGCTCTTCCTCCAAGGGGGACTACCACGGGACCAGCAACACACCAGGGGAGGAAGGTCAGGGGAGGGTCTGGACAGCCTGACCTGCGATGTGCTAGAGGAGGAAAGGTTATGGGGGGGGGGAGGTTCTTGCTTCCCCAGTTTTGCCCGTTGCTAGGTAACTGGGACTTTCTACCCTGGTGACATTCTGTACCTGGCCTCTCATCCTGCTCTGCTCATGCCTGTCTGAGTGCCTCCCATCCGTGTACCCACGCGCACATATTTGATACAGAAGCGTGCTATACATAACTCTGCTCTGCGACTTGTTTATTCAGGACCATTATTTTAAAAATAAATCTTGAAAGCCGAATCTATGAATATTGCCTGAAAATTGTACTGAAGAGCACTAGATCTGATTAGATCTCTAAAGAAACATCAGGGAGAGATTTAAAAGGTACTAATGACTAAGTTTGGAACCGCTCATTAAAGTCAATTATTTCATTTTTAAAAAACTAAAATGCAAGTATAGGATTAGAGATACCTGAAAGTGATGTTTACAGCAGGCACTAGCTGAAAACTGATGGAACACGATGTTGCTTAGGAACCGTGTTATAGTTTCTAGGGGTTCTGTTTTTATATTATTTGCAACTGTTTAATAGGGTTCGAATTAAAGCGGAAAATATTAGATAGGGTAGAGTCAATGTTGGATTAAAAACTGAAATTTTAACAGGCTTCACTGTACATGCTTCATATTTTGCTTTTTTGGCCCTTGAAATGGATCCCTCAAAACTGGTTATGATTACTAAAATATGCACATTCCATGATATTAATCTAACAGGGAACTAAACTGGGGGCCCCAAGGTCAAAGGCTGTGGCCACATGGTAGTAGAAATGAAAGAACTGAAATCTTCCATCTCCTGTCTCCCAGCCAAGCTCTCCTTTTGGTAAAATATTTATTATTTTGAAATAATTGCAGACAAAAGAATTGCAAAAATATTGCAGAAGGGGCTTAAGTACCCATCCACTAGCTTCTTTCAAAGGTAACTAACATGGCCTGACTGGAAAGCTAGTTGGCAGGAGCGCTGTCCCAAGACGCCAAGGTGGCGCATTCATGACCTTATGTAAAGACACCAAAGAGCTCTCTCTTCCTCTCTCTCCCCCTGCAAGTGCGCCCACAGAGGAAAGACCGTGTAAAGGTCAAGCCGGAAGGTGACCATCGGTAAGCCGGGAAGATCTCACCAGACACTCAGTCTGCTGGTACCTTGATCTTGGATTTTGGCCTCCAGAATTGTGAGAAATGACTGTTTAAGCCGCTTGACCTGTGGAATTTTTTTATGTAGCTCAGGCAGACTAATACACATATACACTCTTCAGCTCCAAAAGACTGGCACAGTTCCTCAGGTGCTCATCTCTCAGCCTCTCTCAGCCACATGGGGATGCCGTCTGGACACCCCTCACTTGGGAACCGCCACCCACCCAGCGATTCCTGCATGGTGACATCCAAGAAAGACCCTCCTCTTGCAGTCACTGCGGGCTCCACCTAAGGTCTTGTGTCTGTTGAGAGAAACTCATCTCTCTGCCATTCACTGTGGAAATGACCTCGATCACTGAATGAATGAATGGCCCCCTCCTCTTAAGGGGTCCAAGAAAATCTTGGACTCTACAATCAGCATAAACTCTTAGCATTAAGGCTTGAATGCCTAAAAATAAAAATGGAAGACCTGGTTTTCACATAGGACAACTCAGCTTTTGGTTTATTGGTTTAAACTAGTTTGTTCTAAGGTAGCATAATTGCTAAAGTACAGACCAATAGACTAGTAGGTGGAGATATGCCACATGTTTGGAAACACTGGTGAAGCAGGCAATGGAGGTTGAGAAAGTTCTCAAATGACTTATTCTCAAAACCAGTTTTGAATATGGTAGGTTGCTCTGGTCTTTTCTCTGTTTTATGTCTTTGCATGTTTTCCTTACACTAGAATTAAAATAAAGCAAAATGTTAAATAACACTAAAAACAAAAAAAGTTTGAGCTAAAAAATTAAAAGAATAACACTTCTTAAAGGCATTAAGGAGAGGAGGCCAATAAAACTTGTTGATATTATTACATTTACCTTACTAAGTACTCATTTTGATATAGATACTCTTCCAAGCATTTTTATGTGTATACTTATTTCATCATATAATCAAGGGATCTTAAAAGCAAGCCATGGTTAGTAGGAGTTTAAGGCATTCTAAAGTTTTGAGAAAAGTGGGATTTGTGTGGGCAAGTAGGTAGCTGAAATTATTACATAGATGTAAAAGAGAATCAGGGAAGAATCAAGTCCCGTAGAACATCGGAAAAATACTGTATAATGATCTGAATAACTCTGAGAGATGCAGGATTTTAAAAAGAAAATGTGAATGTGCAGATAAATATTCTTTAGCTCTTTGGATACACTGGGTTAGAAGATAAGAAAGTTTTGAAATGGAAAATTTGGGAACTTTGATACATCTAGAAAAAATAACAACTCTTTTGGGGGATTAGGGAAGAAAAGGTTTTGAGGAACCTCAGAAATTAAGGCCATGTCCCTGAGTCAGGGACACCTACCTAACTAACACAGTCTCACCTGGCAGGTCCCCCGGTTCCAGCACAGGCTGATGAACGGCCAGAGAGAGTAAGCGCAAGGACAGCTGTCTGACAGGACAAGGGGAGGAAGTCAGCTTGAATTGACTTTTGAAAATCTTTTTCTTTTGAACTAATTATGGGCTCACACAATGCTGGAAAAAAAGTATAGAGAAGTCCCATGTTCCCCTGTCCAGCTTTCCCCAATGTTAGGGTGTTATGTATGATGGCGCCTTATCACGACCAGGAAATCGACATTGGCAGAATACAAAGCACGAGACAACAGATCTTACTTGATTTTAACTCGCTTTACAAGCAATTTCTATTGTGGGGTAGGGGGTTCTGGAAGATGACATTTACAAGTTGAGAAGATGCAATACAGGTTCCTAAAGTCCTAATGGGCAATGTCCCTAAAACTGTCCCTTCCTCCTGCCTTCCTCCTTTCTCACCTCACTCCTCTCATTTCCCCCCTGGTTCCCTGTCCGGAGCCTATACGTCAGCCTCCGGTCCCCACTCAAGTCATCTGACCTGGGCCTTAAGAACCGAAAGTGCCGAGCCGCCTCTGTGGCCACCAGTCCTACAGGTGACAGCAGCACCGAGAAATAACAGGCAGTCAGCACAGGTGACTACACTATTCACTGGGTCTTATTCATGCAGGTTCATTCAGCTTCTTTAATACAAATTTAATCCAAATCTACACTAACCTCATAACAATACTAATCACTCAGAAACAATCAGTAATAACGTCGCATGAGAGAATTGGGGGATAGTGAACCCGAGTTCCAGAGTCTTGGTCTGCAGGTCCGGGAGACAACACGGTGGGCAAGGAGGTGGTCAGTGTCTTGCAAGGAAGGGTCTCCAGAGCCAAGTGGGCAGCAGGGCAGGGACTCTGGTGGCCAGTGCCAAGGGAGACCGGCGTGGCAGGGAGCAGCATTTGGTGTGTGGAGCTGAGCTGCCTCAGCAGTGGCCCGAAGCCTGCCTCAGTTACACCGTGAGAGAGGTGTACTCTGCCCTTCTGGGTCTCTTGACAAGTGTCTTGGCACCCATGTGGGCAAATGGGTGAATTTTCCCAGAAGCCTATCTGTGGGTGGTCCCACTCTGCACACGTGGCTTTTCTGGTCACGTGTGCAGATATCTTAGGGGTGTCTCCTTGCCGGATGTGTCTAGCGTAACTTAGGTAGTTTTCCTCTTGAACCAAATTGTCATGGCTGACTGGTAGCCATCATGGCTGACATGAGTGACTCTGTTTTGTTTCATACACTTTATGCTATCTTGACCAGACCAATGCCATTTTATTAGTCCTGCTCTCTGTGCTCCCACACTGAGAACCAATGTAGTGCCAGGCACTGTGCTACGTGCTGCAAAGACTGGTGAAGGCGGACAGTCATGAGTGGACCCCCTTCCATGGCCACTCTCCCCACCCTGCATCCTCATTCAGACCCGTTTCAGGCCTTCTGATGAGTCTTCCAGCCTCCTGTCTCCCCAGCCCACTTGGAGTCATACCCAGTTCCAGATTAATGTGTCTAAAGCACAGCTCTTAGCTCACCGCTTCCCCTTGCTAACGCACTCTTATAAAACTCTTCCTCACCATCAGAGTTAACTTGTACAATATGCCCCCAGTCTGCCATGATAGGCTGTCCTAATGCTCCTAATTTATGTTCCAGCCCGAGTGTAGAATGTGCTGTTCCGGAACCCCCTGCAGGCGCCCACCTCCTGCTACACTAGCCCCCTGGAGGACCACCTCCTCCATGAAATCTCTCCCGATGGCTCCCAGCAGATGAAACTTCTCCTTTTTTGAAACCACCACACCCCCAAGTGTTTTATTTGCGGTCTGATTGTGTTTATTTTCTCTACCTGGCTCGGTGGCATATGGGCACTTTCCCGCAATAGATCGTATCCTCCGCCTCCAGCACGGAGACTCTGCATCTCTCTCTTTCGGTTTTTCTTTTATGTCTGGAAAAGAAACATACATTTGAGGCCTAGATCTTCACACACCCTCTGCCACCCGCTTCTGCCCGCCTGCTTCTGCCCCCTGCTAACTGTATGAGCTGTAGCAGGGCACCCCACAAGGCAGGTGTTAATACCGCCAGGTCTCTTGGAGCTACTGTGCCTGCGTCACGGGACAATGAACTAATGTCCTTGGAGTGCCTCACACAGGGCCTGGCACAGGAAATACTTGTAAAAGTAAATCTTCGACTCTGGGCAGAAAATTAGCTTTCCCAAAAAGAGAAAATAGATTTTATAAATATAGCCGCCTTCCAAGGAGTTAGAGGAGCCTGAGTCAGTGATCACTTTAAACAAACCTGAAACCAGCGCTGAGTTCAGAGTCCTCTGAAAAAGAGTCATTGGGAGAAAGGAGCTGCCACTAACTCTTGACATGTGCTGGGAATGGCAAGGGCCAGCTGGGGAACAGAAACTCCCAACCCTTTCTCTTCATAAACTTCATTTCTAAAGGTCTGAAATAGCAGAATCACTCATATCCACCTTCTTACCCGCTGCCCCCACCCCATGCACCTGGACATTCGAGTTGCATGAAACAAGATGAGGGTGATACTTTCCTCCCTACCCCCTTTGGAAGTAACTAGTGGAGCCAATTCTCAATTGTTTCTAATTCAAGAAAAAAATTTGGCGTATGATTTGCATATCTGCTGCCTAATTTGCATATCATGCATAAGTCTTTTATTACTCTGAATAATTTATGTGCATTTTAAAATCTCATTCAGGGTACAGAAGGCTCACATTGTACCAGAATTAAATGGATTCTTGGGCTACAGGCACTTTCCTGTGATTTAAACCATAGGGGTTAGTTTCATGCCCACATTCCTACTCCAGGGGCCAGGGGATTTGCTCGCTTTGCACGGAGCACACCAGGTCTCTGATTCGCCGGCTGGAGTTCTCTGCGAGATAACGCTCATTCCAGGATTTAGAAGCCAAATGTTACGTGGCCAGACTCCAGTGATCTGGAAAACAGTATAGATGTTACTTTTGAGGTTGGTAAAATTGTTCTGCCAGAAAGCAGAATCGTGTCATTTGACCTCTTGCAAACTTAGGGAGCTTGTGTCAAATAAGTTACCCTAGAAATGAACATTCAAGGCCTTGATCTGGTCCATATTGTTACTGAATGAAAATAGTGTAATAATGAGATAATTATATGAATAGCAACTACTGCAGGCCAAGAGCATATGTTGTCGCAGACCTTTTACTAAGCAGTTGATATTCTTTCTCCTGGAAATTCTTATAGTATCTCTACATTAGTCCCATTTTTCCAAACGAGGAGCACGACCTTACAAACTTTGAGTCTCTTGCCCGCAGACACTAGGTTACTAAGGCGCCAAGTCAAGATTTAAAACTGAGTTTCTCGTAAAGCCGTGTCTTCAATATCTCCTATGTTACCTTTTCTTAACTTCTTATAAGACTCCAAACTAAATGAATTATTTTATCTTCATTTACGTTTCTTTCTTTTTCTAGATTAAATGTTCATGCTGCAGTGAGGAAAATATCAGGTTTACTGAGCATCCACTACAAGTCAGACACTGCTAGTCATGGTACGCAGTTGACCTCACTCAGTCCCGAGAACCACACGGGTAGGTGGGTGCTGTAGCTGATGCTTCCACAGCTGATAGGAGGCAGAGCCAAGCTCTGCGTCCTTTCTGCAGATAACAGCAGGACAGGAGCCCCTTCCTGGAAGGAATTTTAAAGGGAGCCCATGTGCTCATTCAAATTCAAACCTTATGTTTCCCACTCCAGATCCTTTTCCTCAGCACCTGGTGGCTTGGTGATGTTAATGAATCATCCCCAGTAATTTCTAGGCATGTGCTTGGGAGTTGGGAAACGTGGTGAAAGATGGAAGTTTTTCATTGGTGCCTATGTTTTTCAAAGATTTATTTGTTTGTTTGTTTGTTTGCTTGCTTGTTTATTTAAGTGATAAGGAAAGGGAGGGAGAAAGAAAGGGAGAGAAACATCCACTGGTTGCCTCTCAGGCGCCCCCAGTCGGGTACCTGGCCTGCAACCTAGGCAGGTACCCTGACCAGGAATCAAACAGGTGAACTTTGCATTTGCAGGATGATGCTCAGTCCACTGAGCCGCAGCATTCAGGGCCCTTATTTTCCTTTAGGTCTTCAAGATTATTGTTATTTATAAGAGGCTTTATTATAGCTTTTGTTTCATGACTAAAATTTTATAACATTCTTAGAAATATGTGGGTTGGTAATTCCAAATTTAACACGTGTACAGCCTGAAACTTTCTTAGGTAAAAATCCAACTTTTATTCTGAGAAGAGACCAGACAGAGGTTGGTGGGGGGTGGGGGCGGTTATGCTCCCTAAAGGGAAGGTAAGTAGGTTGAAGTTCAGGTGGCTCTCTTTTTCCCGAACTTACACATAGCTCTGGTGTGCAAATGAACACTTGCCTTTTGAAGAGCCTGGTAGAAACAAGGAATTTTTGTGAGTTCTCTGGTACCTGACATGATGTCACGTACACACCCGGCACTTGGCAAATTATGGATGTTGAGGCTTTATCCCTCCTCAAGCCAACACTGCTGAGCCATACCTTGCAGTACCTGGGCTTCAGCTGCATCAGGTTCCCTGAATACCACCCTATGGGCTACGAGCCAGCAGGTGGTTCTGTCTTTAATACCAGCTGGAAATGGGGTTCAGCTCTACCAGAATTTCTCAAACTGTGGGCCAAGGACAATTGTCATCAAAATGATCTGGAACGTGTGTTCCAATGCAGATTTCTTGGCCTCGGGTGATTTTTTTGCAGAGTGGGGTCGAAGACCTTATCTTCTTGACCCACCACTCATGTCGCTCTTCACCTCTCACCTTAATCCCACAACAGGAGAGTCTCGCTGCACTTGAGAAAGCAAGTTCACAAAGGATAATTGCATTTCCATCCATTACATTTACTGGTACATCACCTTGTAGGTATTAATAGTCAGCCTCAGATTTTCTCTGGGAGGCAGCATTAGGGATGCCTAAATCCACAGACAATTCAAGAAGTATGATTGGAAAAGTATAACTCGGCCAACCCACTCAGCCTGCATCTACAGGAAAACTTTTATAGTTTAATAAGTAGTGAATTTGAAATATCGTTTTATTACCCTTTAAGAACAACCCTGCAAAGACCCTTTATTCTCCTGATGCTGGTTGCCGGCAGCTGTGTCACATTTAGGCCTTTGGAGGAGAGGGCGCTCGGGACTCATCCTGCGTGTCAGTGCGCATGTCCGGTCTCTGTGTCTCGTGTTGGGAACGTTGCGTCAGATATAACTGGGCAGGAGCCCCATCTGCATTCCTCTGTCCAGGGCAATTCCTTTTCTATACAAAACTACAGGAGATTGGTTGGGAGCACTCAGTAGTTTCTGCAACTCTTTCCTCTGGAGAGAATGGGTGTTTACCTGAGCACTCTCCTGCCAGGTGGACCAAAATGATGGGTGTGGAGAGAATCGTAATGCTGGGAAGCGAGACAGGCCTTCCCCAGCTTCCACAGGGTGCAGCTGGGTCTGTCTTTCTGCACTCGCTGGTGGAAGTGGGGTGCAGTGTGACTGGATGGCCGAGCCGGAGTCTGTAGCACATCTGCAGTTGATGTGAGGGCTGGTGGCTGACTGCTAAATGCAGGGAAGCTGGGCTCCCGTTGTCAGAATGCCCAGGAGGACACCCCCCTGACGTACTGCTCAGCTGAATGGGCTCTACAAGGCCTCCTCATCAAAACATCGTGACCTGCTTCTGTCGTGAAGGACCAGTTCCCTGCCCAGCTGCTCTCTCTTCTCTCCTCTGAGAAAACCACAACCAGACCAAACCTGAACAAACCCCCCCACCCTTGCAGAACTCCAGAAATACTTAACATGTGATAATGTTACAGAACACAACAAGGGGGGCCTGGGATGATATACTATTATTGAAAGAAGGCCCCGGGTCTGTTATGTCCGCCGCCTGAGGAAAGACGTCTCTCAATGCCAGAGATTCGTGAAAAGGAAAGGAAATGTTTATTTAATGCTATACAAACTTAAAGTAGTGATCTAATGTCTCCACCAAAATCCCAAAATCCCTTAAAACACCCACAAACACACACAATCCTTCTTTCCTTCCCCCTTTGCCCATCCAGAGTACTGTATCTCAGGAAAGGAAATAGAAGTCCATGGCTCAGGCAGTCCTCTGGTTCTTCCCAGTTAGTACTCCCTCTCGACTGGGAGACCTCCCTGGGTTCCCGGCACCCTCCGCTGAGTCGCCGGGATCTCTGCTAAAACCAGGTGGTGGTTCCCTCTTCTAAAGCTGCGGGGTGGGGGGCGTGTTGAAGACATCCAAAAATCCCCTGGACACCTTGCGTTCCGGACCCCATTTCAAATGCCCATTTGGGGTCCCCCCTCTTGGCTGCACCCTGTAACAATAATAATTGAATACGCTTTCTGAAAGAGGTGTTCAGAAAAATAAAAACACTGCCAGCTCCTAAACGGTAGGTTTTTGGTAAAACATATTTTTCTAAGAATAAGCGAGAAGGAGCTTTTTATGACTTGTAACAAGCGAGGTGAGGAACGTCACACATTTCTGGCCACATCTCTTCCCGGCTGCATGACGACAGTTCAGCTGGTTGCTCTTTCACAAATGGATGTCTTTAAGTCAATAACGTGGTCAGGAACCAAGCGTTACAATGGTTCTCGTCCTCTCATAAATGCAGCCCACCTCCCGGGTCCTGCATGACTGCCTTTTTCATCGTACCCACTTGTTCCCAAACTTTGGTTGCTTATTTACTCCTTCTCCTCAAATTTGTAGCACTCCATAATCCAGCTACATTCTACAGGAAGTCCAAGATCAAGGTGCCTGCAGATTCGGTTCCTAGTGAGAGCCTGCCTCCTGGCTTGTGCATAGCCACTCTCTCCCTGTGTCCTCCGTGAGTGGGGGGGAAGGGGGGCGCGGGGGTGAGTTGGGGAGAGAGTGCTTTCTTGCCTCTTCCTTTTCTTATGAGGTCATTAGTCCCACCGTGGTGGCTCCCCCCTCAGGACTCTCCCGAAGTCTAATTACCTCCCCATCGCCAAGTACGGTCACATTGGGAATTAGGGCTTCAACATCTGAAATCTGGGGGACCCGAACACTGAGCTTCTAATAGGGGGAATGAGAGGAGTGCATGAGTCAAGGAGCTGGCCATACCCAAGTTCCGTCACTTGAGTAAACGGGGCAGCGGAAATACCTAAGACACAGAGTAAATCAAGAGTCTCCCTTTGTGTTTTTGAACATCAACCGAGTGTCATTCAGCTGAGAAAATCCTCCACCCCATCTCAAATTCTGTAGAAAGCGAGTTATACCTGGCTGCACCCCAGGATGACAATAGAATGAAATAAATGAAAACAATGTTTGAAGTCATTCTCAGACTAACCAAGCTGCAATTCCTGGGAGCACGGCCCAGGGATCTGTAGGTTTTTAAACTCTCTCTGATGACTCTGATGCCCAGCGAGTGTGGAGACTCTCTTTGGTCTTGTCTCTGAATGTGGACGTTTCAGGGGCAATACTTAAGGCTTCTTCCCTGCTAGCTGACACAGCCACTGGGGCGTGTCTCGGAAGACTTGGCCTTTAGCCCGCTTCTCCTGAAAAACTCACACAGACTGTAGGTGTGAAGAAGCCTCTAAAATCAAAATGATAAAAGATGTTTCATGCTAATTGGCTCTGGAAATATTTTTGTTCAAAGGCATGTTAAAAGGGCTTGGGAAGGGGGCACATCCTGAAAGAGCCCAGGCCTGGAGAGAACAGAAGTTGGCAGGTGACCGCTGGTGCCAGCAGGAGAAGGGAGCAGGTTGGCGTAGACACGTAGACACATGGCGTGGTTCAAGAGACTTCCTGGGAGAGGTCAGCTTGCAGCCCTGGGTTTCTCTTTGTCTCCTTGATTTCCCCTAAGCTTGCTGGGGGTTAGAGACAGTGTTAATTTGTGTCTAACCCTCAGCACTGTGACAAAGCCTGGCACAGGAGAGCCGCTAGGTAAGTATTAGGTAAAGTGACCCAGGCCTGGGAAAAAAATTGAGGTTCGGTCCTGGATTACCAACTGTCTTTGATCTGACTGCTCATACACAGCACAAGCTTCCACCACAGCCAAGGATAATTTGACAACTTCCCAAACCACAGACATCTGTTACAATGCAATTTGTATGTTCACAGAATGGGAACTGCTGCAGGTGTACAGAAAAATGAAAGTGAAATAACTGAAATGATCTGTGTGTTTTGGATTTTAGAATTCAAATGGTTTCCATGATTTCCATTTCAACGGTAGCCATGATTCATTGAATATTTGAAGCAGGACAGATCACATTTAGTCAACTGTATTCTCACTGGTTTATAATCCTTTTTTTAAATATTTTATTTATTTATTTTTTAGAGAGGGAAGGGAGGGAGATAGAGAGAGAGAGAGAGAGAGAGAGAGAGAGAGAAACATCAATGTGCAGTTGCTGGGGGTTATGGCCTGCAACCCAGGAATGTACCCTGACTGGGAATCGAACCTGGGACACTTTGGTTCCCAGCCCGCGCTCAATCCACTGAGCTACGCCAGCCAGGGCTTATAATTCTT
Organism: Phyllostomus discolor; assembly: GCF_004126475.2. Lineage (NCBI taxonomy): Eukaryota > Metazoa > Chordata > Mammalia > Chiroptera > Phyllostomidae > Phyllostomus > Phyllostomus discolor. Next base: position 10,674,223 of record NC_040906.2, read on the forward strand.
TTTTTATATTTGCTGGTTTGCAGAGCAAGATGTCGTTTCTGGTCTGGAGAACTGTCCACTGTGAACAGAAGCTGATAAATAAAGGGTTTTACAGTCAGGGGAGGAAATTCACTGTATGCGAGTAGACTCATTGCATGTGCAGACATTTTGTACATGAAGATGCAAAAATATTATAATACTGTGTAAACATATCTTAAGGGGTAAAAAGCTTAGAATTGAAACCTATTGTTTCTCTTATCTAAGTCCCCACACTCTCAAATGCTTTAATGAAGAATGGGCTACGACTTAGTCCAAGTCAAGGCCATTGCCTGGGTCATACTTTCAAAAATTGTGTCGACGGCGAAGGCCCCTGTATTGCGGCAGAGACTCGCTGCAGCCTGTCTTCTTCCTGTGTCTCTCCCACTGGAGTGTGGAGAGGGCCCGTCACCTCACCCACTCTGTTTCCTTTGGGTGTATTTCTGTTCCTAGGATACAGGCGGGGCAACCTCACTTTTTCCTTGGCTCTCTTATTCACTCTTTTTTTTGGGGCTCTCAGATCCTCAGGCTCAGACCAACCTAACACCAGAATGTTTGAGGAGCACTGGGGTGGGCTGACCTTGGCACCGGAGGCCACCTTTCTCAGGGCCCCTGTACTCTCTTCTTCCTTGAGGAGAGCAGCAGGCTCTGCTTGGAGCTTTCTCCTGCCACCGTGTCCACAGACAAGATGCACGCACGGCTCCATGCGAAGGCCAAAAGGAGGCTCTTCTGCTCTTCTTGTTTCAAGGTGGCTTTTGGCAGCAGTGACTTATGACCCCTGTAGTCCCCTCTGCTAATGCTCTGTCTGTGGGCGGGGCCAAGCTCCGTGTCCTGTTGGACACGCCCCTCCCTGTGTCACTGCTCCACAGAGAATCCCATGGGAGGAGGAGCCAGGCAAGGCTGGAGTGTGGCTGTTCCTGGGACCTTGGCCCTCAGTCCACAATAATGCATCTCGAACAGTCTCTGACCCACGAGGGGATTTAAGTTTTAAAAATGAGTAACTTTTATTTGAGCCCCATAGAGTAAGATGTTATAGGAAATATTGTGGATTCAAGCACAATAATAGGATATGTATTTATAAACCAAATCAAAGCTTCTATTTTCCTTGTATGTAAAACTTATTATTCTACATTAAAACCTACTGCAACAAGGACAGCTTATTTCATCTTTATTTTATAAAACTTTTGGGATTGTAATTCCCAAAGTTAATAAACACAATCCTATCCAAATAGCTGCATTTTTATCAAGTATGTCAAACAAAAAATTTTGTTAATATTGAGAGATATTGTGATAAAGATTATTAAGCATGTATGTATGTATGTATGTGTGTGTGTATGTATGCATGTATTTAAATAAATGCCAGAAGAGAGATGGAAAAAGAGCGAAGGCAGGGTCATTAATGAACCTCAAATGAGACAGTAGTAGACTTCCTCTTTAGTACCACGGCATTTAGAGACTGACAATTTTTCACTCAGAGAAGGACTTCTTTCTTCTTTCTAATTACTCCATATTCAAGAACTCGATTCTGGGAATTAGAGGCTGGTTCTAGAGAATGTTCCTTTAGCTAGGTTAGGAAATACATAATGTGTGCAGATAAGATGATGTTTTACTGGGCCAAACCAAACAGGTCTGTGCCAAGGAACTGATAACCAGCAAATCAGAGAGATTTGCATGAGAAATCATTTCTTAGAAACACCTTGAAGATGAAGTTCGCAATAATTCCCTTTTCAGACTAAAGACATTCCTTTAGCTATTTTAGGTAATACAGATTCTCAGGGGAAAAGAAAATGAATTAAAGCACACAATCACCATAATCTTTGAATGTCTTTCTTACACTTCACAATCTTGCTTTTCAGCACCTACAGTTTTTTAAGCCTTTATTTTCTTTAGAGTAGTGTTAGAGTTACAACAAAATTGAGAGAGAGGGACAAAGATTTCCTATGTAGCCCCTGCTCCAACACGTGCCTCCCTGTTATCAACATCCCTTGCCACCGTGGTACATTTTTTTACCAAGGATAAACCTACACTGACATGTCATAGTCACCCAGAATCCACAGTTTGCCTTGGGGTCCACTCTTGGTGTTCTCTACTTATTCTGTGGGTTTGGACAAATGTATCATGACATGTATCTATTATTATAATGACATACGGGCACTTGTACTGCCCTGCAGTCCTCTGTGCTCTGCCTGTTTATCTCCAGCACCCCCACTCTCTGGAAACCACTGCGATTTTTACTGCCTCCCCGGTTTTGTCTTTTCCATGTTGTCATACAGATGGAACCATGTAGTATGTAGTTTTCCCATATCGGTTTCCTTTACCCAGTCATATGCATGTAAGTGTCCTTTCGTGATTTTTGTATGACTTGACAGCTCATTTCTTTTTAGTACTGACTAATAGTCCTTTGTCTAGATGTGCCCCCGTTTATTGTGGAACAATGAATGAATAATTCATTCACTAAAAGACATCTTGGTTGCTTCCAAGTTTTGGTAATGATGAATAAAGCTGCAATAAGCATCCATGTGCAGGTTTTTGTGTGGACATAAGTTTTCAGTTACTTTGGGTGAATGAAAAGGAGTGTGATTGCTGGATCATGGGGTAAGAGCACGTTTAGTCTTGAGAAACTGCCAAGCTGTCTTCAGAGTGGGCATACCACTTTGCATTCCCACCAGCAGTTTATGGGAGTTCCTGTTGCCCCACATCCTCTCCAAAATTTGGTGTTGCTGGCATTCTGGATTTTGGCCATTCTAATAGATGTGTAGTGACATCTCATTGTTGTTTTAATTTGCAGATCCCTGGTGACATATGATGGAGAGCATCTTTTTCTATGCTTAGTTGGTGACATGTCTGGTAAGGATTTTGACTCATTTTTTAATAGGGTTGTTTTCTTATTCTTGCATTTTAAGAGTTCTTTGTACATGTTGAGTAACTGTTCTTTATCAGATGTGTGTTTTGCAAATATTTTCCCCTAGTCTGTGGCTTGTTTTCTAATTCTCTTAATATAGTCTTTTGCAGAGCAGAAGTTTTTAATTTTAAGAAAATCTATCTTATCAACTATTTCTTTCATGGATTGTGTCTTTGGTGACGTATCTAAAAAGGCATCAACATACAAAAAGTCAGATAGGTTTTCTCCTATGACATCTTCTAGGAGTTTTATATTTTTGCATTTTATATTTAGGTCTGTTATTCATTTGAGTTACCTTTTGTGAAAGGTACAAGATCTGTGTCTAGATTCATTGTTTCTGTGTGGATGTCCAGTTGTTCCAGCACCATTGGTAGAAGAGACTGTCTTTGCTCCATCGTATTCATATTACCTTTGTTTCTTTGTCAAAGATACTTGACTGTATTTATGTGGGCCTGTCTCTGGGTTCTCTCTTCTGTTTTATTAGTCTATTCTTTCACAGATATTATACTGTCTTGATTACTGTAGCTTTGTAATAGGTCTTGATGTTGAGTAGTGTCAGTCCTCCAACTTTGTTTTTGTCCTTCAATACTGTATTGCTCTTCTGGGTCTTTGCTTCCCCATATAAGTTTTAGAATCAGCTGGTTGATATCCACAAAATAACTTGCTGAGATTTTGATTGAGACTTTGCAGATCGAGTTGGGAAGAACTGACATCTTGACAATACTGAGTCTTCCTAACCATGAACATGGAATCTACATTGACTTAATTCTTTGAGTTTATTCACCAGCATCTTATAGGTTTTGTGGTTATTCTTATATAGATCTTATACATGTTTTGTTATATTTCTACCTGGGTGTTTCGTTTTGGAGAGAGTTAATGTAAATGACATTGTGATTTTAATTTCATGGTCTACTTGTTCATTGTTAGTACATAGGAAAGCAATCAACTATTGTATGTTAACCCTGCATCCTGCGACCTTGCTGTAATCCCTTACTAGTTCTAGTATTTTTGTCACTTCTTTCAGATTTTCTTCTGAGATGATTATGAATCCAGGAACAAACACAGTTTTATGTCTCCCTTCCCAATCTCCTTATCTTTTGTTTCCTTTTCTTGCCTTATTGCATTAGCAAAAACTTCCAGTACAATATTGAAAAAGAGTAGTGAGAAAACATCCTTGCCACTTGATCTTAGTGGTAAACATTTGAGTTTCTCAACATTATGATGTTAGTTCTAGGGTTTTTGTAAGTAGTCTTTATTAAGTTGAGAAACTTCCCCTCTCTTCCTAGTTTACTGAGAGATTTTATCATGACATGGATATGGGATTTTTCTGCATCCATTGATATCATCTGTTAATATGATCATGTGGTTATGCTTTGTTAGTCTGTTGATGTGAGGAATTATAAGAATGGATTTTCAAATTTTGAGCCAGTCTTGCATACCAGGATATATTTTACTTTGTTGTGGTATTTAATTCTTTTTTTTAAAGATTTTGTTTATTTATTTTTAGAGAGGGAAGGGAAGGAGAAAGAGAGAGAGAGAGAAACATCAATGTGCGGTTGTTGGGGGTCAGGGCCTGCAACCCAGGCATGTACCCTGACTAGGAATTGAACTTGAGACACTTTGGTTTGCAGCCCATGCTCAATCCACTGAGCTACGCCAGCCAGGGCTGGAATATAATTCTTTTTATACATTTTTGGGCAGCACCTACCATTTAATCTTGTTTTCTTTGCATTTTTTCTTCAGGCACGTCTCTATTCCTGAGTTCCTGAGTAGTGCTCAGTGGCTCAGGAGGTTCAGGCCATCAATGAGTTCTGTTGTGGCCTGAATGTGACAGGAAGCAAAATAATTCTCCCAACAGTTCTCTTGACCCTCAACACACTCTAGGAATCATAAAGAATATCAACAAAGATTTGCCTGCTATGCCAATTAAAGATATTACAGCTATAACTACTCAATGATCCATAAAAGAAATAAAACATCAAGCTGTACTAATAAATTGCACTCAATACTATTATTGACAAGGAACACAAAATGCCTCTAAGCAGGTGATCAGTAGGCAATTTAGTCTTCATTAGTATTTCATTATCATGCTTACACCTAAAACTTAACACCTTAAGAAGAGGTTTTCAGCACGTTTAAGAATGATGCATATAAAATGAACCATTTTTTCATGCTGTCTGTATTGCTTTTCTTTCAAGAAGTTTATGTAGTTTCAGATAATCAAGTGAGAGGAGGACATTTCTTTCTGTGGAACTTATTGTTTATCACAGTAAGTTATTCTGGGTAAGAAGTCTGAAGGTTAGGTCAATGATGCATGCAGCTGCACACCTGCCTAGCTCCCAGAGCAGCAGGCTCACCTGGAAGACAAGGTTTCTCCCTGCCGTCCAGTTTCTGTGCTGGGATCACTGCAATTGGTTTCAAAATAATCTTAATGATTTATTTTTAGTACTGGAGAAAATGTGTATTCCCACTGCAGAATCAAAATCTGCTGCTTATTATGCTAATGTGATATTTACAAAAGCCATCACCATGGTTTCCAGCTCAAAGTCCTTCATAACCTTAAGGCTTGGTCAGTGAAAAAACATCCTCAAAAGCACACAACTCAATAATAATAATAATAATAATAATAATAATAGTTTTCTTACATAATAGAAAAAAGTATCACGGAGAAACACTTTTTGGTAGTACAAATGTGGCAAATGTATCAACTGTAGGAAGAGATTCAAATGTTAACTGTGGTTATTCTTAGGTGTTCAGGAATTTGATCATTGGTGAGAAATAGGGTTTTTATCCAGAAAAGTATATTTACTGAAACTAATGTTCTGTTTTGATACTCCCTCCATGCTTCTATATTTTATAATAATCAACACCAAGTGGAGCAAAAGCTTACCACCTTCTATCCAGAAATTCTTTCCTCTGTGATAATATTATTATTTTATTATATTCTCAAGCTTGCCTTTTGTTCAGTAATATTTTTGGCTGTTAACATTTGCAGTAATTTGGGGATCTTCTGTAGAACAATTAGTTCTGGATGAAACTCCCTCCTGTCCCTGAAGGCAGCGGGGATTGAGCCACAGTGTCCACGTGGAGCGGCGCGTTGCCATAACTACCTGGTTTGCTCCATAAATCAAGCCAGCGAGCCGGAGACAACTTTGCCGAGGTGAGAAGGCACACTCCGCACCTTTCAGTCCTCTGCCGGTGATTTGAAGTGCACTTTCATTTGTTGATTACACATTGTTATCTTCAAAGGATCACTCCAGGTCCCACACTCTCGCCGGGGACAGTGTTGCCCCCAGGGGGAGCATTTGTTCTTGAGGAGTGAAACATTTCACTTTCCTATCCTGGAAGCACACATACACATGCCCTACAGAAACAGATACAGGGTGTATCTGTGCTGTTAAAACTTCTGGGCTGGGGGAGAATGAGTAGAAAAGAATGTTTAAAATGGCTCCTAAGAGGGCAATGATAAAAAGAAAAAAGGCCGAGAAAGACTGCTCTAGTTGCATTCAAAGGGACCAATTTAACATACTTGTATTTGTACTTCTCAGGCAGACACAGAGCTGCAAAGTTGTCAATAATATTTTAGTACCATAGTTACTTTTAATATTATTAGGTTGTTTTAAAAATTCTTTCTGCGGCGCCTGTTCTCCTGGCTTGGCATTTACCGTGTAGCTGTGATAACAGTAGGTCAATTATCTTTCTTTAAATTTATGTCATTATGGATTGATTTCAGAAATTCTCAATTTTTACGTAAATATCTGTAATTTAATTGAATGTTCATTTAAAACAAAGACATTAAAGTGTGTAATATTGTAGATATGTATTAAAGAAAGTCCTGATATTCTTTCTATGCCATCTAAATGTTAGTTATTCACTGAACAGGTATTTATTAGGCAACTACTATCTCTATGTACAGAGATTCCGTGGTAAAAAAAAAACCCCAACACATTACTTTTCTCTTAATGGAAAGGATAAATGAGCATTAAAATACCAATTATACAATTAGTAATTTAATTACAATTCTTATACTGTTTATAAGATCAAAGAGTCAATACTCAGATGCATTACATGAGAGAGCATATATTATAAAGATTTGGTCTTCTTGGGAAGTCAAAACTACTTCATGAAAAAAACATTTCAGCCAAGAGCTAATGGATGCAAAGGCAAGGAGAGAGGAAAGGGGACGAGGGGACGAAATGCATGAGGGTTCTGAGCAGAACGGAGCTTCCTTCTTGGAGGAGCCAAAGGAGGGGTGTGTCCTGAAAAGAGCAACTCAGGGAGGATGGGCAGGAGCAGGGCCGGGGACCCTGGGCCAGAGAGAGAATGCAGGGGTCTGTGCGCTGCTGCATGATTGGAGCAAATATCCAAACAGAAATGGAAGACAGTTTTACAGTTTTCAGTCAGGGAGTGAATGAATAGGAAGTGCATGTTGAGATGCATTCTGACTGTATCGCAGGATTTTGGCTGGAGGAGTGTGAGTGTGGCACTCTGGTCCAAAGGCTTTTGCATAAACCCAGTAGGGTGATTGCAGAAGAAATAAAATATTTAGAAATTGGTGATTACTTGGCTCTCAGATGCGGAGAAAATAAGAGGCTTGTGCAGCTTGGAGGACAGGGGGGCATTCTTGCAATGGCATGTCCTGGGGCTGCATGGGCGTATGTCATCATCTCAGGAAGGCTAAGGCTGGGGTGGGGGTCCGGAGCAGGGCCTGGAGAAATATTAGGAACCTCATTCTGAATACATTAAGCTTGAGGTGCCTGTGAGACATTTAAGTGGTAAGGTATACCACTTGCCTGAACTCAGAAGAGAGTTCTGAGCTGGAGACAAAATTTCAAGTGTGTGATTGGACAACTGGAATCCCAGGCATGGATGACACAGCCTTGGAAAAGAATGTTGAGGAAGAAGACACTTGGGCCCTAGTAGTGAAGCCTGTGCTATTCTAACACTAAAAAGTCAGCAAAAGAGATGAAGGCGGGCAGGTTGCTGGGAAGCCGAGAGCGCTGTGTTACCCGAGAACAGAGTACGTCAGCCTGGCGGGAGTCAGCTGGGTGGAATGTTGCTGGGATTCCGGGGACTATGAGAATGGCAGGACAGCCATGGGCTTTGGTGCCCGGGGTCTCTGTCGTTGAGAACTGTTCCGGTGGAGTCCGTGGAAGTGAGACTGGAGTACACGACACAGAGCAGGTGAGGGGACAGAAACAGCACGCACAGACACCCCAACCATGGAGGGCAGTGGGATGAAAGAATGGCCGCCCGCTGGAGAGGGAGGTAACAGGGAGGAGGAAAACCGCACTGTGAAGGGCAGGCTGAAGGAGGTCAAGGGCAGCCTGGACGCGGAGGACTGGCTTGCAGAGGTGGGGGAGCCCCTGAAGAAGTTCAGACTCTGGGAAAATGCATTCAGTCTATAGACTTAATGGCAGGACTTTGAGAGAGTTCATGGGTAAGAGAGATTTCCAGCCCAAATCAAGAAGAGTCTCAAATTCTTGCTGCCTAGTCCTTAAACGTACCTGCATCTTCCAGGTCCAGGCAAAAAGACATCTAACCAGCACTCTTCACACTTGCACTCCAGGGACCCAGAAAGTTCTCACTCTCACTCTATCGTATAATAAAGAAGACGTTGGTTTAGTGCCTAATGAACACAGAAAGAGGCACTATCATGCTGGTGTCTTCCAGAGATGAAGCCCTAACATAAATTCTCGGTGGGGAAGGTGAATGCCTTATCCAGAGCTCGTAATGGTCTTGCTCCTTTTGGTTGAGGGGCTACAAATTCGGTGCCAAGAGTATCTCACTCCCTTTCTTTCCTCAGAGTGTGCAGCCTAAAAGCAGCCCCAACAGGGACGAGATGGGTGCTTTGTTCTTCCCTTTTTCTTGCCCCGGCAGAGCTGCCAAGGATAAGATCATCTCTTAATGGGAGATTACAATTCTTTTAGGGATTAATTGCATTGAAATGTCAGAGTCTGGGGAGGAGTTGCTTCAGAACCTCAACTCCAAAGAGAAGAAACAGTATTTAAGTAGGCTCATGTTTCATGTCTGGAGGGCAAGGAGCTTGCGGGTTTCAAGTGTCAGGGGTGCATGCAGGAAATGGCAGGCTTTAGGAGGTTTTCTGGTTCTCTGCTCTCTCTCCAGAAAGGATTCTTGCCCTGTTCCCACGAAGATGAATCAGATACTGTTAAATTCTGAATCACACTCTTACGGACACACCCAGGTGGCAGGCACTCAGGATGGCTGTGACAAGGGCTCATTTGTTGTGACTGCTATTTCTTTCCTACCCCAGAGGGTTTATGTGACTCAAGAGCCTGCGATGTTTAGTAACATCAGACAAACCTCAACATCGGTACTAAATAGCACATATAATGTCAGTTACATACGTTATGCACACATAATAGGACTACTTTATTCATAAGATGGTGAATGCACAATACTCGGTAGAGACACACAGCAAGGGCTTACTAAATGGAAACTGAGGACGAACAGACAAAGACTTGGGAGAGGCATCTATAGTGGGTCAACAGCAGTGTACGATCTTCCCTAGGTATAGAGTAATTCCACTGCTCCACGCCAATCTCTTATATCCTACTTCTAAATCAGAGCCCAACAGTAAATTTTATGATTCAACATATTTTTTAAATGGAAGCAATTTTGATATATTAAAATATATCTGTATTTACAATGCAATAATATCAAAAAAGTACTAACAAAGATATTGGCATTATTTTCTTCACACAATGTGTTCAAAATCTGGTGCAAATTTTCCTTCCAACACATCTAACACGGGGGAGCCACAGCTCAGTGTCGAATGGCTACACGTGGCTTAGGGCTATGCAGTTAGTAGTGCTGGGTCATACTTTACGTGCCTAATCACATTACCTTGTCTTCACAATCCCGGGTAGTTATTATTGCTTCCTCATTTTACAGATGCGGAAACAGCATACAGAGGCTGAGTCAACTGGCCCAAGGTTCACAGTGATATAGGACCAGGATTCAAGCCCAGAGCCACTAACTGGAAGTCCTGTTTCTTAACCACTGTGCCATCTGCCTTCCATGTTGCTTGGAGACATAGGTTCTTACGCTTTCAAAAAAGCTTGGAAACCTGGGAAAGTCATTGCAAGTCTTCCTTTTCTTGCCTTTTTTGCCTGCTCCTCGCTTCTGGTGGTTTCTGGCCACTCGGCCTTTCCTGGCTTACAGCTGCATCAGTGCAATCTCTGCCTCTGGCACCGTGCAACCTTTCCCTCCCTGTGTGTGGCTCCGTGCATCTTCTTCTCTTATAAGGACACGGCACATTGAATTTAAGACTAACCCTGACTCAGTATGACCTCATCTAGTATGACTTTAACTGATTACATGTGCAAAGTCCTCTTTGGAAATAAATAAGGTTCCACTTTGAGGTTCTGGGTGAACATGAACTTTGGGGAGCCATGATTCCACCCAGTACAAGAGTCTATTTATATTAAATGCATTGCAGGCACTGGGAATGTAATGGTGAGTAAGATGTACGTAGTCCCTGCCCTCCCAGAGCCACTAGTTATCAAGGAGACAGAAGACAGACATTGTCATCTTTTTGACGTTGTCAAGACACTTGACGTTGGTCAAATAACTGTAGAGGAGCTTCCCTGGGTAACTGACGTCTGAAGAGAACTGAGAAGAAACAGAGCAGGTTAGGTTCACCTTTTAGGAAGTACGCTTTTGATAGCTGGGACCAGATCCTATTTATCTTAGAATCTTCTGTGCCAGGGGCATGGCTGCTGTTCCGAGACTGAATGAACAACACTACTCTTCTCATTACCGACAGGAAGTTACAAGCACTTGGCAAGAAGGTCAGAGTCTTATTTTGAGATGCATTTGTAGTGACTGAAGAAAAGACTTATCTCTTAAGTAGAGAAATTTCGAGGCAGACGCCAAATTTTATAGATGAATATCTTTTCCACTTAAGCTTCATTTCAGCATCTCTTTCTTGTACCATGCATCCAATTAGTTCTTTTTACTCATTGAGAATACAAGTATATGGCTCATTATAACAGATAACAATGAAATCAAATTGGTATAATAAACTGCTTCTTTTGCATGAATTTGTTATGTATTCTTGGATGTTAATAATTTCAGAACTATTATTCTTTTCAATGTTCAGACTTGAGAATTGACCAAATTAGGTGCTGGAAGGAAACAGAGGCAATTAAGTGATTGATAATCTTATTTTTTTTATGTAGGAGACAAGAGAAACAAAGTGAAGTTAGAATTGTCAAGGTAGAGAAAGTGTAATAACTCATGTTAGCCAAGAGAGAAAAATACTTCATTACTTTTGTGGTTGCATTGTGTCCAGAATATCTTTGGGGGGCCCGGTTTTATCACTGTCAAGGTGTGACCTCATTCGATGTTGAGATTCTGTGAAATCACTTATGTTCACGGCGAACACTGTAGGCTGTTACCAGCTGTAAGTTGGCACAGCCTTTATTCGGTTGTATGTACACAACCGGCCTCTGTCTCGCTCTCACCTGTTAGGGAGCCATTTTTATTAGGTTCCTGTTTACCTTCCAGTGTCTCCTCTTTTTTTGCAAATACAGTCATGTGCATTTTTATTTCTCCCATTGCAAACAAAAGGTAGCACGTGATGTACACTGCCCTACGCTGGGCTTTCTCACCTCATCAACATACACTGGAGATCGTTCTGTTTCAGCACATAGAAGTCTTCCTCGTTCTTTTTTATGGGTGCATAGTACTCCATTATTTAGATGTATCATAGTTATTACAAAATTTTGCCATGTTTACAACAGCCAGTACCTTGGACCCCTAATATAATAGTGTGTGGAAGGATGTGATGTTTATTTGTAATATTCTGAACTGACATTTGAAAGCATTTGCTATGTAGACCAGAATCAACACAGATGTAGACACTCTGGAGAACTAGCATCTATTCTTGGGTCCATCAGCACTTTTCTTGATAAGTCACTTAAACTCCCCGAATCTCACTTTCCATGTCTAGAAAAATAAGATCTTGACAAATACCTGAAGCCTAGTCAAATTTCATTCATCTGCTCTCACTCGGACAGCTGAAAAGCAGTGGTGTGTAGGTAGATGTTTAGCAACTCCCTCTGGAGAAGAAAGGAAGCCCTGACTTGTAACATGTTCTGATTACCGTGGTGTCTATACCAAGGCCAATTTCAAGCTGAGAACAGTTTAGCAGCTTGCCAGCAAATTCCTGCGAGTTTTACAACCCCTCTTGGAGCCAGCCGAGTCTCCTCCAGCATATGGCTGGGAAACCTTCCTGAGATGAGGCGTACTGAGATTCAGGCAGTATAACTTCCTCAGATGGGAGGTATATCCCAAAAACTTCAGTATGCGACACTTGGGTTGGAAAAAAAGAAAAAAACACAACTGTCAAAATTTATGGCAGAGCCAACTTAGACAGGAAAGGGGAGGCCCAGGGGGAGGGTGCTCACACCCTCTGTTGTTGCTGGGGCCCCCCAGTCACAGCACTGACGGCAGAGCCCTGCGGGTGTAGGGCAGCCCTTCCCCTGTCCCTCCCCAAAGTACTGCCTCCGCCTTTGTCCGGGCGGGACCGCACCTGGCTGGCCACTGCGCATGCACAGGACCGCAATCCTCCCCCGCCACCATAACTTCTAGGTGACGGAATACCTAGTCGACTTCTTTTGTTTCCAGTGAACAAAACGAAAGAACATTATATTGTAAACCTTTCACCTTTAGCAGTCCCTGAAGCTTTCATTGGTTTGCAGCACAGAAGGAATGTTAAGGAGCAAATTAACTTACTTGAATATTTACCTGACCTTTATCTACAAAGGACTTTATGTCACTGGTCAAAGTTTACCAACTTAGTATACCACCTAATCCTGATTGCTAACTATCATTGCATATTCTAATCAGCTTTTGAAAATAATTGGCACAAAGAACTTATATGTATGACCCATGGACATGAACTAAAGGGGGGAATGCAGGTGGGAGGGGGTGTGCAAGGCAGAGGGGGGTAAAGGGGGCAAAATGGGACAACTGTAATTGCATAATCAATAATATATATATTTTTAAAATGTTATTTGTAGCCCTGGCTGGCGTAGCTCAGTGGATTGAGCGCGGGCTGCGAACCAAAGCTTCGCAGGTTCGATTCCCAGTCAGGGTACATGCCTGGGTTGCAGGCTATGGCCCCTAGCAACTGCACATTGATGTTTCTCTCTCTCTCTCGCTCTCGCTCTCTCTCTCTCTCTCTCTCTCTATCTCCCTCCCTTCCCTCTCTAAAGGTAAATAAATAAAATCTCTTAAAAAATGTTATTTGTCTGTTTGTTAGAACATATGACAAAAAAAAAACCCCACAACAAAAAACTGGCACCTGGGCCCCATCCCAAACTAATTAAGTTAGAATTTCTAAAGCACGGAGCTCGGAGACTGGCTTATTTTTAAAGAGTTCCAGTTGATTCTATAGTGCTAACAGGGTTCAAGATACCAGCACACCTCGTTTTGTGGCAGTTTGCTTTATTGTGCTTCAAAGATACTGCATTTTTTACAAATGGAAGGGAAGATTACGATTCCTTTCATTGCAAAACTCATGTCATTGTGGTGGTCTGCAACCAGGCCTGCACTGTTCCCGAGGTATGCCTGCACTCGGTATGCGTGCCTTCTGACACTTTTCTCTCTCTCTCTCAGTGAAGTACACGGTACCCACAAACAGGCAGTGACTCAGCTGAACTAGTTGGAGCAGGAGAAAAGAATCTTTGAGATCCCACAAATAGGGCTAACTCTGAAAATTAAGTTCAACAGAACTAAAAATTTCGCCTCCCATGTTATTGCTCAAACCTAAAACCCATCGCAAGAGTGAAATTAGAGCATATCTCTATGTGAGATTTGTTTGTTTTGTCTTAAAGAAAGGTTATCTTGTTTCTTCTTTTTTTTGTTTGGCTGTGAGAGTCAGCAGACCATCCCAGCACGCAGGAAATTAATTACCCTGGAGGACCAGGTGCAACCAGTTAGTTGGTTGCCATGGAGACCAAAGCGCTACACCCCAGACTTCCCGGGATGATCTCTAGTTCGTGAAATCTGATTCTCTTCCATAAAGGCCATTTATAAAAAAATACAAACATTGGAGTGATTTGATTACTTTTATGGGTGCATTAATACATAAACAGAAAAAAAAATTGTGAAATAACTAGTCCTAGTCTTTATTAAGGAAATGTAAATAGAGGTACAATTGGAGCAAATTAGAAAGAAAAAATAAATGCAAAGCATTTAAAAATCCGATCGGGAAAACGGGAAACCCAACTTTCTTGGAGCCCTTTGGCCCTTACAGGATGGTGCCACCATGTCTATGCCAACTTACGCTGAGCCCCGCACGAGAGGCACAGCAGCACTCTCCAAGTTTCATTATGAGTCCTGTCCAGGCTGGTTTGCTGTCAGTGCTTCTGAAGTGAACCCAATGCAGAGTTACACCCGGAGAACTTAAGGGTATTATTGATTAGCCAGAATAGAGTATTTTTTTCTTAAAAAGGCTCGTGTTTATACTCATTATTTAAGTAATGCTTTAGTTACTCCACATAATTAAAATTTAGTTAATAGTAATGTGTCAGTGTTGGTTTCTTAGTTCTGACACATGTACATAGTAATTTATGTGAAGGGTTAGAAGTAAGAAAAGCTTGTGGGAGGTGGGGTATATGGGAACGTTCTGTGTAGTTTGTAATTCTTCTGTAAACTTTAAATTGTTTCAAAATAAAGAATTCATGAACAAGTAACTTGTGGTCATTAATTGTGGTGGATTTATTAACTAATATAATGGACACTGGTAAGTGGATAAGTGCTATATTCATTGTGGTAGGTCGGCAATGGGAATAATGCGTTGACATTTTGGGTATCGGCCTTTACTTTGGGATTTCCTGCTGAATTTAAAGTATTCTAATGCATAACCGAACCTACAGTTTTGAACTGTTTTTGTTCTATTACATTATCTGTACTTTTGGAAATAATCAAATTTTACTTTGAACAAAGGTATTTATACTCTACATAAAATGATGTACTATCACTTGAAATTACTCTCTGAGAAATAAACATATATTCTATAAATCTTAAGACAGCTAGTATAATAACACAACAAACAACTAACAAATCCATGAAGACATCACATGGAATCATAAGAAATAGTACAATAGGAGGGAGAAAAAGAAAAGAAACAAAAAAACAGAAAGGACAACTAGATAACAAATTCCTGATGGTAAATTCAAATCCCAAAACTATTAATAGTGTTAAACATAGATAGCCCAACACTCCAATGAAAAGACAGAGATTGTCAGATCAGATTGAGGAGACCCAACTATATGTGCCCACAAGAAACACTTTAAATATAAAGACAGATAAATAAAAAGATGGAAAAAGATATGATGTTGTATCTAAATACTCAGCAGTAACAGATTGGTTAAACAAATTCTAGAATATTTAATAAAATGGAATGTTCTATGGTTATTGACAACATCAATGGAAAAGTTTATTTATTGACTTTTAGAGACAATCATGATCTATTAAGTGAATGGTATGATATGAAAAACCATTTAGGAAATTTTCCCCCAAATCTTAGCATGATTATCTGTGGGTGATCTACCTGGGGTGATTTTATTGACTTTGTATTATGAGCTAGTCCTTCCTAACAATCAATTATATAAACTGTCTGCCAGACTGACAATTAGGCTCCGGGCCTTTCCTTTCGCTGTACCCTGAGTTCCAAATACAGGAGGTGAATCATGGTTTGAGTGGTTCTCAGAGCCCTTTGGAAACTTTAATTTCTTGAAAAATAAATTTTGAGATGATCAAAGCATTTCTTTCCCTTTCATCTGGCACCATGCTGCTCCCGCACTTGGATTGTGATTATACATCTAAATTCATTGTTTCTCAACCCACTCATGGTGAAAGATTTTTTTTGAAAAATTTCAATCTGTCTTTGATGAATTATTTTGGTCTACTTGTAGTTGAAAAGCATGCTCCTACTTGGAGTCTATGCGTAGGTCTCACAGCAACATTCAATGCCTATGAGCATTTGCTGATGTTTAGTCCTAGTTTCTGCACTAAGACTGGTGGAAGCCATGGTTGCAGAGTGAATTGGTCACTCAGGGCTCCAAACTGGTCTTACACAAGGTAGTGATCACTCAGCCCTAAATTCGTACAAACCGAGTCGATAGAGGTTAGTAAGCAGCAGCAAGCTTTAAAAGGAACCATAGTCAAATTGGCTCAGACTTGTATCCAAGAGAATTAGGACCACATTGGTAAGCCTTGGATGCGGGCAGATGCCACATTCTCTAGCATTACGTACTTGCGTGATAGCCCTACGTTCTGTACTTTTCACTTTTGACATTTGTATTTTTGTGTTAATATGACTCACATAGCCAGTTTAATTTGCTTTAAATATATGTTATAGACATGTGTTACATTCTTGGGTGCAATTTTGATTTCCTTTTGGAAGTCATTTTTGTTTTGAAGCAGGATATATTCATTCCATTTTAAGAAGTCAGTGGAAAAAAGTTTGCAGTCTAAAACCCCGCTTCGCAGTTAACTTTCATATCTGTTCCACATGTTGAGGCTTTTAAAAATGTATTCTCCTTCCAAACCCTTTCTATAGATTTGCAAAGTGTTGAGGGTAGATGAAAAGGAATGTGCATTCTCTCTGGTGAAGCAATTTCATGTTTCTGTTTTCAATTATTTTCATAGGATTTCCATAAAATAGTTGAATAAGAAATATTTTTGCCAATTCTGGTGTCCAATCTTACTAAGAAATATCAACATAGTTGGGCTAAACCTTATTTTCCCAGGATGTGCAGCTAATTCTCGACGCTGTTTCTATTGGCAGGCATTTCCCTTCTTAATCTGACGACATTTTATCTTCAGAAAATGAACCACTTTTGTCGTGTCCTAGAACCATTATGAAACACAGAAGTGTTTGTCACATTTTTTCCTTTTCTTCTAGTCAAAGCAAGGGCCTCTCAGGCTGCCAAAAGAGTCTGTCTCTTTTCTAAAAGAATTTTGTGTGAAAACTTATACATTGAGCTTGCAGCTTTTCTTAAAGTTTTAATAGCTAACTTAGAGTCACAAATCAATCAAACAGTGCCGAAAATATTAATAGATCGCTGAAGGTGGGACGCAGCCCTGTAGCCCAAAGTGAGGTCGAAGGAAAGATGCCAAACCTGCTTATTGGAAAGCAAAATATTTCTGAACTTTTGCAAATAGACTATCCCCTAATTTAAACTTGAAAAAAATATATTTATAACAACAAAGTCAAGAGATATCATTTTAACTTCAGGGTGGCAATGCTTTGTTATAATGGGTTACTGCAAAAATTTGAGTTGCCTAGTTAAGACCAAAGATGCAAATGTCTTTTATTACAAATTATACATTTTGGTTCTTACAAACAATTGGTAAATTATCCACTTCAATATTGTTCCTCCTTATCTTTTTCTTTCCTGCTTTCTTCAATCCTAGACAAAAACATCCTTACACGTGTTTCCTTTGTGTGCTTTCTATTTATTAATATTTTTCCAGTGCGATTCTTTCCAATGACTAATCATGGAGTTGCTGCCTGAAAACATTTTTACAAATAATCTTTAGTGGTATTTGAATATGGTTTGGATATGCATTGCAGTAAAGATTTGGCATTTTTACTAACACTGACTTCTTTGTATGTGCACTCAAGGGTATATCATGATGTTGACAAATGGAAAATAATCAGGTGTGGGGAGGATGAGGAGCAGGAGGAGGAGGGGGAAGTGGAAAAAACAGTAGAAGCCTTCCTTCCTGTGTCCAGGAATTACAGGCATGGTTTCCAAACCCATCTGCCTTCAGATAACTTTTAGCAGCTGAGGCTTGAAAATATAATATTTTATTAGTCCCTTTTGCTTCATGCACAGAGGCACTGTTTAACTCAGGTGCAATAGCCTGTTAACTGCCCTTCTTGCCCTGTGGTCGTACCTTATAGCAAACCATCTTCTTCTTGTTACCAGCAGGACTTTACTCTAGGAAATTTGACCATGTCGAGCCCCCTGTTTAAAAATTCTTCACGGATGAGCCTCATCTCCTACCCCCCATCATTGTGGTAGCCGAGAAACTGGGCACCGAAAAAGGACAGCACCTTACTAAGTATCCTCAGCCCAGAAGCAGCTCTTACTTGTTCACGTGCCATTGGCTAGAACTCAACCACATAGTCACACTGATTTGCACAAGAGGCTGAAAAATGTCGTCTATTAATGTGCCCAGGCCAAGAAGATAAGGATGCGCTTTGGAGGAGAGCTAGCCTTCCCTGCCATGGGTATATTATTTTTACAATCCTGACAATCACAATAAATATTTATTAACTCAGAATGTCTCTCATGGGCAGGAAAAAGAGAACTGACATTTATTGAGTGTTTACAGGGTGCTTCATGTCTTTTTTTCCTAGGAGAATGATTTAGTCTTTCCTCATCTTTCTCTCTCCTGAACTTAGCAGATTGTCTAGCATACAATAAACACCCCAGAAAAATCTTTGCTGAGCTAAATTTTATGAAAAAATAGAGAATTTTTAAAAGCTATCAATGATAACATCAGGCTTTTCAGTTTTTGTTTACTTTTTTCTTTTATTCTACTTTCCCACCTATATCTGTCCTGTTGCTTTTTCCCTACTGTTTCTTCTAGTGTTACCCTGGATTAACACTCTTTTGTTCTGATGCTTATTAAAACAAGCTCTTCAGGCCAACTTGATAGCAAGGATTACTGTTTTCCAACAGCTGTCTCCAGCTGGCTTCTGCTTCTTTCTCTCCTTACCGGAAAGGTGATTCAGCCGAACTCATGATTTGCACATATTTGACTGCTGATGACTACCTACGGTTCTTCTGGGTTATTTCTTCAGGCGAGAATTCAGGAGGAAAGGGAAAACTGAAGCCCAAGTCATCAGCCCTCCAGGCAAGGCAATTTCCCTCAAATTCCAAAGAAGTGTGTACCCACTCACTTTTCCTCCTTCTTGTAAAGATAAGGCATAGCCACGTCGAGTTGAAATGTGGCTCAAAGGCCTGGGTTGATCTTGTCGCCTTTTCTGTAGAAGTGAGAGTGAGAGGGAAGGGAAGAACAGTCACGTAACTTGGGAGGTTTAAAAAAAGGTGTAGCTGTAGGGAACAGAGGGTTACAGAAGATAGGATGCTGGTTTGGGGAGAAAAGAGCCTCATTTTCACCAGCCAGGTCCGTCAGATCAGCCCTGACAATCAACAAAAGCATCAGAGCCCAAATCAGCCTCACAGCCAGAAGGGAAGTGGGATTCTTCTAAGACAGCAAGAGTCACTTGACTAGGGTCAGAGTCTATCCCTGACCCTACCTTAAAGTCCGTCAGGACCTCAGCCCTGGTTTCCTTCCCCATCCCCTCCTGCATCAGTGAAGTGCCGATGCCGTTTGCCATCCAGTGCCCTGTTATCTCGGTCAGGTCAGGAGGGGGACAGTTCCCAGGTCAGCCTGCTGCAGGGGCCCAAAGACTCCAGCGGGCTGTTTCTAAGTGTCTCAAGAGAGTACGGCTTGCCTTCCTCAACCTGGTGCTGTTGGGGTCACGAGAGGCACCTCCCTGAAGGGTTGAGGACTTTTGAGTCCCACGAGTGGGCAGGACCAGACAGAATTTGCTCTGAAGAAAGGCGGGATTCTAGAAGCTGGGAAACACACACCAGTAACTAGCCACTATGGCTAGAGACACTGGCCTCTACTACACATTCTTCAGACAGAAGCTACCATATTTCATGAGACTGAAAACATTCTCACAACAGGAAGAATCCTCTCTCTCAAGACGACGTCCTTTATAGCAAATGCCATCTTCAAAATAAGTTCTGGAACTGTCTCTAACTTTGAGCTTAATAGTGAATGTCTATTTCCTTATGTTTTTCTAAGAATGACTTCACATCGTTTCAAGTGGTTTTATTAACAAGAAGCCATTTCTTTCTTTTTTCCTCTCACCTTGGAGGCAAGAATCTTATAAAAGGGCAGATCTCCTGGCTGGCGTAGCTCAGTGGATTGAACGCGGGCTGGGAACCAAAGTGTCCCAGGTTCGATTCCCAGCCAGGGTACGTGCCTGGGTTGCAGGCCATAACCCCCAGCAACCGCACATGGATGTTTCTCTCTCTCTCTCTCTATCTCCCTCCCTTCCCTCTCTAAAAATAAATAAATAAAATATTTAAAAAATAAATAAATAAAAGGGCAGATCTCTGTAAAGCCGGATTCAACTTTTCCCCTGTCTACACCCGTCTCTGGGGACCCCAGGGGTGTTGTTTCCTCTTGTTAAGAATCTCTGAGAAGAAGCATTGAACCCTGAACTCTGTTCAAGGAACCAAGAGGCAATTTGGGAAGTGTCAAATTTTGCAACAATTCTGAACAGTTGCTCTCAGGAACAGAGAGTAAGAACTAGGTGTCAATTCAGGATTAGCTTTTGCGTGTCCAGTCACACATTTTTAGCCACTGACTCATGTGCCTCATGACTCCACAGCCAATTAGTTCTGTCTCCAAGTGATGTGGCATCAGGTAGACGGGTCACACAGCACTTCAACTCCAGGATCCGGATGCGGAATGAAATGCTCATGTTGTCACTACTTTGGCTATTCCCGGAGTCGCCCCAACTGCCTTGTAAAACTGGATAAATGCTCTCGATTTGAAGTGGTTGGTGATAAAATTGGTCAAGGAATAATTAGGATGATATCACATCCGGCAAATCTCTTGCAAAAGACAGCGCTTTTAGAGGAAACACAAAAAGGGAATTTTCAAACTCCCTGACTAGTAAGTACGACTACGGAAAAAACTTTGAGCTCACAGGAAATGCATCTGCGAGCTGTTTACCCTAACTGTCTGAGAAGGCGTGTGGGATGAATGAGCCCCGCTGTTCTCAGGAATTGCCTCACCGTGGATGCTGGCACAGGGCGTCCACAGCAGCGGGGCCCTGGGCACATGCCTAGTGTGGGTGGCTGTCATTTCTCTTCCTCAAGTCCAACCTGGAGCAAAAATTCTTCTTCAGATTTGTAAACTCCGGAGTCACCGCTTTGTTTGTGTTTAATCATTTCCACTAGTTTCCCCCTTCTGAGGACTAGTCATTCTGTCTTCAGTTTGACGGTGCTCGTTCTAGGGAAGACCAAGAGCAAAGAGGGAGGCATTCAGGTGGCATCAAATAGGCCTTTTTCCCCCCTGCCTTTGGAGGGGAAGAACCCTCAAATAAAAATGGTTTTCCAATGCCAAAGATGAAGTTATCCAAGATGGAAGTGATTGTTTATAGTGGATTCGTCACAGCCAGGAAGAATGAAAACCAGGAGATCAGAGCGCAAGGCTTGGCTTTCACTCTCACTGGCTGTATGTGAATTGGAGCAAGTTGCTCATCCTCTCTGAGCCTAAGCCTCTTCGCCTATGAACCAAGAGGCTGTTAGCGCTTATCCCACATGTTATGGTGGAGATTAAATCAGGTAATATACCTGTGGCAGTGCCTGATCTATACAGTTGTCTGCCTCCCTTCATTCTCAATTCTAACATTCACCCTGCCTGGCTATTCCAAACCTGTGTGAATCCTTTTCTTTTTCCCCCTAACACTAACTTGAGTCATGAAGAAATGGAAGGAAAAATCTTTGCAGGGTAATAATACACACTTTAATAAATGAAGGGTTAAGCTTCTTTTTGTATATTCTAACTGTGAGATGTGATTCCACAGGAAAACGACATTTTATGGCTTATAAATATAGCTCATAATTCCTAAAGTTTCTTGAGCTAGCTTCAAAAATATAATTTATTTTTTCTCTATGCATCTAAGCATCACTGACTGAATTTTCCTCCTCCACATTTTTTGGTCTTTTCTTTCTCTACAACATTGAAAATTTTGCTCAAGCAGATGCCAAATTGTCACAAGTCTGATAAATCTAGCATTAGTGTATAATGTTTTTTTTTTTATCAAGGATTTAGCACAGGCAGAGCAATCCCATCACGAGTCAACCACCGGACTTCATGGAGGTCATTATTATGGAAGATCTACACTCACCCTTCTCCCAACGAAGACTGAGTGTAAGGAGCTAAAACTGATGCCCAAAGAAAGCCTAAACTCTCCTTCCACCAATATTCCACCCCGGGTTCCAAAAAGGTTTCCTGGGCTTCATCACTAAGCAGTACAGGAAAATGTAAATGTGAATGTAGAGTTGTGCTTTCAAAAAGATGACTTGGGTGTCTCTTAGTGGTAAATGGATTAAAACCATGCTTCAGTTCTCCAACCATCCCTGAATCTCTGTCCTTTACAATGTGACTTTTTTACTTTGTTCATCAAGAGTACAATCTGTTTTCCTATCCCTTGCCTCTGAACTACCTTTTAATCTCACTTTGGTCAATAAAATGGGACCTTACTTCTGACCCCTGTCCTTCTGAGGTCTGGCACACCTCTGCTGTCCTTGCCTGCACCGCCATAGCAAGCCTGGACTAGCTTCCTGGGGGATGAGAGACTGTGTGGAGCAAAGCCAGCCATCTCAGTCAAGACCATCCTACATTAGCTAGAAGCCAGCTGACTGCCAGCCCTGGGGGTGACCCTCCCGGCAAAGACGAGAAGAAAATCATCCAAGCCAACCAAGACCCCAGCTGAACTACTCTATCAATTCACAAAGTCATGAGTGAAAATAAACATTTATTATTTTATGCTGCTGAAGTTTTGTGGTTGCTTTCTACGTAGCATGATTGTAGCAATAGATAACAACTATACTAACTAACCAGGGAATGGTGGGCGCTCCTGGAGTGCTCAGGGAGAGTTGCAGAGGGGCTGCCTTGGGATGGGAAAGGAGACATTCTGTTTCTGTCCGCACTAGACTCTAGACTTGGCCTGGAGCAAGTCCTGTGGCCAAGGTTTAATGAGCATGTTTGTCCAATGTTTAGTCCTGAGGGCTACTCCCCATTGCGAGGACAGTTAAGTCTCTGAGGTCTGGATTCTGAAACTGGGGCACAAATAAATAATCCAGGTGTGTAGCTGTGAGGGCAGGGCTCAGGCAAAGCCACACAACGAGCACGATGTGCCTTGTTTAGACACACATTTTCTTGAGGACTTGGGGAAACGAAAGTCACATGGTTTTTCAATCAAAGTAAAAGAAATATATTATAGAGCCAGAGATGAAGTTCAAGTACATGTAAGGATAAGACACAACACAGTGGAGTATACAGATGTTGTATTATAAAGTTGTGTACCTCAAACTTATATAATGTTGTTAACCAATGTTACCCCAATATATTTAATTTAAAAAAGTTTTTTTTAAATCTTCAAAAAAGATGCAACATTTATTCCTCTCTCCTCCCCCTACCAGGGGTTCACCCTCCTCTAATGTCAGATTTATATATTTTTGAAAAGTTTAACAAGTACTACTCTGGGTAGTGGTTTCCACATTTTTCCTTTGTTCTAACAACTCCCCTCTACACATTAAAAACCTTATTATGCTCCTTGCCATGTCCAAAACACCCCATTTTAAACCTTTTAAACATAAATTATAATGGATGATTATCACATTTTCCAGATCAGAGGATATTCAGAGTTCTCAGCCTGGGCACCAGCAGAGCCCTAGTGTTCTGCTGCTCTGGGAACTAACTTTGGTCCTTCAGTCTCTCAGCTATTGATGACTTGAACAGACATACAAATGGATCCTCACCTGTTATGGGTTGGGTTGTGTCCCTTCAAAATTTGCATGTTGAGGTCCTAATCCCTTCAGGACCTCAAAATATGACTGTATTTGGAGCCCGGACTTTTAAAGATGTGATTAAATTAAAATAAGGCCTTTCGGGTGGGCCCTAGTGCAATCTGACTGGTGTTCTTCTAAGAAGAGGAGGACATGTGGCTACACAGAGAGACATCCGGGATGTGCACACACTGATGGAAGGCCACGGGAAGACAGCGAGAAGGCAGCTGTTGGCAAACTAAGAAGAGAGACCTCAGGAACAACCAGCCCTGTGATGACACCTTGATCTTGGACTTTCAGCCTCCCGAGCCGTGAGAACATAAATGTCTGCTACTTACGTCACCCAGCCTGTGGTCTTTGGTGATGGCAGCCCGAGCTGACTAATACATCGCTCTAGAAAACCACCTTTAGTTCTCCAACTGGCTATAATTTTGGGTTTCCTTAACTACTAAGAAACAGAAAAGTGTCCCTTGTTCTTCATGAGGACTTTCTGTTAGCTCTCCGTCTCCTGGTCAGTCTCCATAATGACCCATTATTGGCAAGTGTTGGTGGTCATCTTACTTGTCGATGCATATTGTGATTGCACGGAGGATCATCTTGGTTTCAGAGTTAATAATGGGGGGACAGACAGCCAAGACCTAAGTGTACCCCAGCATACTTCGCACCTAACTGTGGGGTGTAGGAAATGACTGAACTGGTACAGAATAATATTGAATGTAAACTGTAATTGAAAACTTAAAAAAAAGGGGGAAATAATGACTGCTACCTAATGTGTGTGTGTGTATGTGTCTCCTTACAAGCTTCCAGGAGCATTGCCTTGGGGATGAAGAACAGTCTCAGTACTCTGAGATTCAGGTTTGTGGTGAAGTGGGCTCAGGGGAGACGGAACTATGGGTCAGAAGCCCCAGGTAATGACTTCTGTAGGGAGAGGAAGCAGGCAGGGGTTTGTCAAAGAGATCGACAAAAAAGAGGTCATCGGCCGAAGGCCCACAACATTTTGCTCTCAGCTCTCCATTCATTGCCAGGAGCCTCTGAGTCAGGCTGAGCATCCATGAGCCACAGGTCTGGGGGGTTTACTTGCAAGGTGGTAGGAGAGAAAAACAAGAACACAGTGACCTGTGCAGAATTACTCTCAGCGTGGTTAATAGTAGTAACATTTTACTGAAAGGATTCTGGCCTCATCGTAATCTTTTTTATAGATATATATATATCCCACGAGATATTTGGGAGATACCTACACTAAAATTATTTGCTGCTTATCTGAAATTCAAATTGAACTGAGCTATCCTGTGTTTTACCTGGCAACCTTGTCCAAAAGTCTGTGCACCACATAGCCAGAGAGATCTTTGTCGAATGTGAACTAGATCATGCTACTTCTCAAAGCCAAAGCTTCTAGTCTGCCTCGAACTAGAGTTCTGAGTTGTTGCCATGGCCTAGCAGGCTGGCCACGCCCCTCTCTTCAACCTCATCTCCTACTCCCTCCGCCTTGTGTAGCAAAGTCTTTGTTCAAAAGTCACCTCCTCAGAGCGGCCTTTCTTGGTGACATTCTTTAATAGTGGGCCCCCTCTGATAATATTTGCCTCCTTAGCCATAGCATATATTACTCCTAAAAAATGATGTAGCTATTTGTTACTGAATATCTTGGTTATTAGAATGTAAACTTGACAGGCTCGGGGTCTACACTCATCTTTCTTATTCCTGTGTACTTAGCGCCTAGAACTGTACTTGATGTCTGAGAGGTGATCAATGCAGTTGAGGACAGAATCAGAACTTATGCACAAGCTAAGCAAAAGTGAGTACATTGGTGCCGAGCAGCAATTAGTAAACTGGGGTCTGCCTATAACTTTTAAGTGGATTAATTAAAAATGATATTGAAGACTGTTAATGTTTCTAGTTCTCTTGGAAAATCAACGGAAACTAGAGTTGAGGCACTTTAGCTGGACAAATGACTAAGGAGGGCTGACCTGTGCATTTCATTGCCAAGGTTCACCCACTCTGCTGAATGCATATCAGAATTTATGTTTACGTGTGTTTGCATTAAAAAAAAAAGCCTATACCCTTGCTTGCTTTTTTATTATGTGAATTTTTTCAACTCTCTATATAATAGAATTTTCTTATATGTCTGTAAAGTAGGATACATAGAAAAATGTACTTTTAATATTTTTATATAGTAGCTCACAGTTTACTTTCTACATCTAGTCTAACTTAAATATCTTCCACCGCACATCTTCGTTCTCCTTCTCTGGGCTGGAAAGACATTTTATTTTAATTTTTACCCATTAGAGGGGATTCACAAAAATAACTGTAAGATTCTAGTGAGAAGGGAAAATATAAGACGTGTTAAAATCTGTATTTTGCAAAGTAATAGTTACTCTCTAGTTTCCCCTTTAAACGAAAGGGGAAATTAAAAGGCCCAGTCAGAGCAAAACTGAACAGGGTCCAATTGCTAGAGAGCCTACGGAGCCAAAGTCAAGATGAACCTTTGTAATAAGAAGTATGATCTGATTCAGTCTGCATTCTGCTCTTGGAGCAATTGACTGTGACCTTCAAATTACAGTGAATGGATTGCATTGCATCACAGAGGGTGTGGGAGGGGAAGGAGGTGGGAAGGTTTAGGGGAAATGTCAGGCTTGAGTGGGAGCTAAGAGCCTGTGATGGCAACCAAATGGAGCTGGGATAGACGGAGACACAGGGAATTATATATTTTCTCTTAATTAAATGCTCCTTGTGTTTTTCTTTCTGGCCTTGACTGCTATTTAGTTTTCTCTAGTAGTATCAAAGCAGCATGACATTCTCAATGAGGGGAAAACAGTCTCTTATGGTTGTAATGGAAATATTTACTGGCATGCTCCTCTGAGGGGAAGTACATTTGTCAAAGATTTGCTTGGATTCTGCCTGCCTTGCCGAGAATAGTTATTTACTCTTAATTAGCCCTAAATACAGTTGAGCAGAGGAAGGGCCTTCTTTGAAAGCCGTCATTGCTGGTTTAAACCTGACTGCAGTTGAAAAGAAGGGCTGAGAGTGATATAGAAAGGGCGGGCAATGGGCACACGTTAGAAATCATCGTCAATGATAAAACCTGATGACAGGAAAAACATGTACTTTATGTCCTCATAAATACAGCCTGAGCGCAAGTAAGCCCACAGAACAGCACGTGTGGCATGGTTGAGTTGCTCCGGATTTAATTTAGAACAACATAAAAGAGCCAGTATCAGCTGCAAGGTGCTAACCTCGGTTTCGGCGTGGGAGTGGCATCTGTTATGAGAACTACGGTGGTTTTCGGAGGTTGTACCACATCCTTTCCATTTGGGAAGAACCTCAGAGATACCGGAGGGTTCTCTGAAGGTGACTTTACCTACCCAGAGTGCCAGAGAGTACAGTTGATCTTCTTGGCAGCTCCTGGCTCTTAATTGCCCTTTCTCAGTTACATGTACACATACTCCTTCATGGCTAATTGAATGTCTATTATTTCCTGCCTGCAATATAATATCATTGAATTATCCTGAACATTTTTTTGCCCTTAGGCTGCTTTGGGGAACCGGGAAGGAAACACTTCCAGCGTGGATGGGAGGACCCCTGTTGTTGGAGCTCTCCCTCTCTCTACACATTTCTGTAGTCCCTGGATCACCTACCGTTAGGTCTCTGGGGTGGGATAGCCGAGGAGGTCTCTCTCTCAGCCCACGTGCATCTGTGCTTGCTTCCTGCCACCTTGGGCCCAGGCTAGCATTGTAGTGTTTTATCCTCACCTGACTTCAAAACCTATGAACCTGTTCACCACCGTCGTCTGCACAGGCACATCCCCAACACGTCCAGAGGTTTCTCCGATCACAGACGCACATCCAGACTATTACCCCATCCCGTGGCCTCCTTTCCTGGGCTAAGGAGCAGCGGAAGTTCCTTTCCCTTTCAATCCTAAAGCAGGCCCACATATCCTGTCCCGGGATGACTGACATTTCCTTTAGTGGAGACAACCATCACCGCCCCCGCCCCCAGCCTTCTATAAACGCACACCTCACCCTTTTTCTGGCAGCCTTGATCTGGTGGGAGCAGACGAATCGCTATTATTTAAATCCACCATTATTTAAATTAGATCTCAGTTCAGAAACGCTGATCTCATCCCCCAACCCAGCCAGCCTGGAGGAGGGGAGCAGAGCATCCTGTGTGCCCTCCTGCAGTCAGCCAGCCCCAGTCCCTGGAGCACAGAACTCCCGGGCGTGGCCCCTGGTAGGAAGTCTCTAACCCACCAGGGTGAGGACCAGCATTTTGCAAGGCTTAGTTTTCGTACTCATACGAAGTACGAGTAAAAAGAAGACCTTTTTGATTTTACAGAGAATTAAAAGGTAGAATTTCTTTCTCAGAGACATTTTACACATTGTTTATCTCCACGTGTGACGCCTGGTGGTTGACTTTTAAGTCTTGGAGAAGAAAAGGAACATCCCAGTGGGTCACATGAATGTATCTTAGTTAATCAGAATAACCAAAACACCCTCAAATCTCCAATGTGAGAGTTTTTATCATAATTCTTAGAGACAAGCTCTCTGCCTCTTGAGGCATAAAATCCACACCCCCAGGAAGTGTATGTGGAGATTTAAGTCAAACCTGCAACCCAGTGCAAAAATAACCCCAGGCCATGCTTTCCCAAGAAGTACAGGGATGACAAATTAAAATACAATCGCTGTTTTGTACAACAGCTTTCATAAGTCTCTCCTGGCCCCGGGGAAATGAGCAAGATGTTCTTTGTGAAGTCCATACTGATTAAGCCAAATGTGGCCAAAGGAAATCAAATGTCCTTTCCATCTTTCTACGCCCGATCTCTGGTGGATAAGACAGGGCTGCGAATGGCCTAAAATATACAATCACATATAATTTCAGGAAGTGAAACGTCTAAAATAGCCCTTTGGAGAAATTACAAGGCGAAATATGTGACTTCAGTGAGAAGCCAGGTCGGTCAGGAGAAGTTCTGGTTGGCAGTTACTAATGGAAGACATTACAGAACTCAGCTACTGGTCTCAGCGGGCAAGGCAGTTGGCTAGGTGAGGTCCCAGCACACTCCTCGGGCCTGTAGTTGAAACAGGTCTGACTGCCTGTTCCCAAGAAAATAAATTGGCCCAACTTCTGGAGCTCTCCAAATTTTCAGGCTTGAAATCAAAGATATTTAGTTCCCAGTGTTCCTGACAGCAATGTCAAGGAGCAATGCTCTAGATGAGAAAATTCAGGAGCTCTAAATTTTAATGCAAAAGCATGTGGTTTGGGGTGGTACCCATTCTTCTGGCAGCTGAAGAGCTTCCCTGGAATTTCGTTTCCATGTATTTATTCAACGAATGTTCACTGTGAGTGTGCCATGTACCAGGCACCGTTCTGGGTGCTGGAAAGACGTTGGAGAAGGGAAGAAGAAATGTCTTCCCTCATTGACCTTACATTTTAATTGGGGGAGAAGAACGATGAAGAAGTAAACATGTAGCGTGTCATTGATGGATCACTGCCATGGGGGGTCAGTAAAGCAGAGAAAGGTGATAGAGAGTAGTGAGTGTCAGGAGAACAGAAGCATGGACCAAGCATGGAAGAACAATGGGAAAAAAGGTCTAGAAATATACATAAAATAATATTACTCGTGTCTCTAGCATGACTCTCATCTCCATGCTGGTACAACAAATGGAGGGAATTAGAAACTCCCTTATCATAATAACCAGCAACATTTATTGAATCCTCAATACATGCTCAGCCTTTGGCTAGGCATTTCTCATACATCTCCCCAATCAACCCAGTCAACAACATGATGACACAAGCTAAGAGGAGTTAGGTGACTGGCCAGAAGCCTCACAGATAAGATAGGAAGTCCCGGACCTAAAACTTGAACCCAGGCTGACTACCCTTCCAGTGAACACCAAACTTGATAGAAATAATAGCAACTATGAAGTGTCATTTACTGGGTACCTACCACAGACACCTATTGTGTGAGGTGCTTTGCATGTACTGACTATATGTTGGGGGATCTAAGGGCACATGCATCACACAGACACCGACCACTCCAGAACTTTCTTTTTCTTTGTTTTTCATAACACACCCTCTCTGCCTTTGGCATATGCTTCTAACAAGACTGCCCCTTCTACCAAAATTTTCTGAGCTTCCTCACACAACTTCCCAATAAACCATCAGTGCCATGCTACCTGCCCAGTCTCATCATCTGTCATGCTTCTCCTTGCTCACGCCCCACCAGCCCCACTGGCCCGCCTTAAACATGTCACACACATGTCAGTCTCAGGGCCCTTGAACCTGCTATTCCTTCTGCCTAGAAAGCTTTTCTTCCCTTACCCACATGGCTGTTCCTTCACATCATTCAGTTCATGGCTCATCATCTTAAAGAGATGTCTTCCCTCACAGACAAATAGAAAATAACACAAAGCCCTGCACCCCATTCCATTCCCTCCCTCTACTTCATTTTCCTGCACGGCACTCAGCAGCTGCGGACATATTTAATGTTTGTTTTTTTATTGTCTGCCTTTCTTTATTAGGAGCTCTGTTTGGTTTACCTGTTTCCTCAGCAACAAGAACAATGCCTGGCATCTGAAAGACATTCAATACCTATTTTTAATAAATTATTAAATCACGGGGACTGTACCTTCTCAATGACATCTGTGCATCTTAAAGACTATTGTTAGTTTAACAGAGGAAAAAAATGCAACGCGTTTTAAAATCCATCGGACTTTTCTAGGCAAGGTTAATGTTCTTTCACTGAGAGTGCAATCCAATTCCTTTGAGGCAAACAGAATAGGGGGCCATTTCTTCGGGCTCCCATCATCAGGGAGTCCTTGTGAAGTGGAAGCCCGTGGTACACCCTGGCAGGGAGCTCTCATCTCAACACAGTCCCAGCTGACTTTTCGGATGACACTTGAAAGAAGGATGATTCAATGGTATGAGAGGCTTAAACGTCCACAAAAACAATGGTTCCTGATGCTGTCTACAGGTTGGGAGGCTACAAAATAATCTAGGGACAAGATGTTAGGATTTGGGAATAAGGTGATTATAGAAGAAGTAAAGAAGAGTAGGTAACTATCAGGTATATTTTGTAGATGGACTTGAAAGGTTAACAAAGGAAACTTGAGGGAAATGTAAAATATAAAGATGATTCTTAGGATTTGGGCTTGGTGATGATATTCACCGAAACAGGAGGCTAGGGTTAGGTGTTGGGACTTGGTAAGTTTGAAAAGCTGATCCAAGTAGAGATGTCAACGCTTAAGATAAAGCTTTAGAACTCAAATACGTCTTCAGCCACCAGCATAATTATGATATTTAAACCTTATAAATGGATAGATTTGTCTGCTGAGAGAGCTTAGAATGGGAGAGAAATCACAAGATTGAGCCTCATGAACAGTCTTGCAAAGCTAGGTCTTGACATGCTCTAGCCTGGGCCATCTCATTCTCACTGTGTCTCTCTTTTTTTCTCTCGATGGTTGTCCTGGGACCACACTCATCATGTTTGGAGGAATCCCAGTCTTCCCAGCACCTGCAGTCAGATATGTGAATGAATGAGCCGTCAGATGATTCTAGTTACCAGCCTCAAGCAGTCCAGTTGACAGAGAGTACAGCAGAGGCAAACTGTGTCTTGTGAGTTCACCCAAAGAAGGGGATTCCCAAGCTGTAATTCTTTTAACCACTGAATGGGGTGCTTTATTATGCAACCTTGGATAACTCACTGCAACCTACAAGGGACATGTAGTGTTTAGTATGAGCAGTGGCGTTGGAAGGGTCAATGGGAGATGACAAAATGGAAGAATGTACATACAACTTTTCCAAAAGGTTGAGCTGCAAAAGGAAATGAGGTTGGTGGTATAAGGAAGACATGAAAATAAGTATTTTTGTCTAAGATGGGAACTACTAGAGTGTGTGAACATGATGTTGAGAATAATTCTGCAGAGACGTAGAGGATTGATTTATAAGTGGAAAGAGGACTAGAACAAACAAGCGAAGTCCTTAAGAAATTGTAAAAAACAGTCATGAGATTGACCTTCCCCTTTACTGGGAGAGAAAAAAGAAAGATGAGCGTGGGTGGAAGTAGGTTTGCAGATCTA
Organism: Phyllostomus discolor; assembly: GCF_004126475.2. Lineage (NCBI taxonomy): Eukaryota > Metazoa > Chordata > Mammalia > Chiroptera > Phyllostomidae > Phyllostomus > Phyllostomus discolor. Next base: position 10,705,860 of record NC_040906.2, read on the forward strand.
TTGGGAGGGTGAGTTTTCCATCTAAGAGTTTCTATTGTCCTGAAGAAGAAAGAGGCACAGTCACTACTGGAGTTTGAAAAAGGCTCAGGGATGATTTGAGTAGAAATGGGAAGAGGGGTTGTAATTATCACCTTAAAATGTAGAAATGACCCAGCCATTCAGCCGACAGGGTAGAAAAAGCTAATAGCTGGGTAAAACCAGATTCAGGGTTCCTTTCCTCAGAAAGTACGTCATGCTGGAAACAACCTAAGTGCCCACCAGTAAATGAGTCGATAAAAAAGCTATGGTATATTTAAATCATGGAATATTACACAGCAGAAAGAAAGAAGGGGCTCCTACCCTTCGTGACAGCATGGATGGAACTGGAAAACATCATGCTATGTGAAATAAGCCAGATGGTGAAAGACAAATACCATATGATCTCACCTATAAGTGGAACCAAATCAACAAAATAAACAAGCAAGCAAAATATAACTGGAGACATTGAAATAAAGAAGAAACTGACAGTGAACAGACGGGTAGGTGGAGGAGGATAACAGTGAAAAGGAGAGGAAGGGTTGTCAAGGAACATGTATAAAGGACCCATAGACAAAGCCAAAGGAGGCTAGGATTGGGGGTGGGAGGTGAATGTGGGTGGGGCGGGAGATAGTGGTAGTGGGAAAATAGAAACAACTATACTTGTACAACAATTTTAAAAAAGAATGAAAAAAGTAGAGTTATGAACAAAGCAAATAATTAAATCATGTACCTAATTCCTGAAAAAAAAAAGAAAGCATCTGAAAGTGTGTTTTTGCCATGGTAAATTGTAATATGGATATTAATTATTTGCTTTGTTCATAACTCTACTTTTCTCAATAAACTTGCTAATGAAGGTGAAGGGACGAGCCAAAGGACATATATGCATAACCCATAGTCACAAATAACAGTGTGGTGATGGCCAGATGGAAGAGGGGGTGGGGACTGGGTGAAGGGGACATCTGTGATAGTGTCCACAACAAAACTAGTTAATACATACTGATGTTTTTGAAAGGCTGTAAAACAAAAAAAAAAGAATAAAAAAAAGAAAGTACATCAGACAGAGGCGTGAAGTCTAGGGGTGTCTGTAAGGTGGTCATCGTAGTAATGGACCGTGGCGCTCACCAAGATGGGAAGATAGAGTAATGGGAAAGTGGTGGGGCTCCTGGGCTGGTAGTCTCAGTGAGGCTGAAGATACGTGGTGGTAGAAGTTCTTGAAGGTCTAGAAAAATTAGACACTCAGAGTTTGATGCAAGACTTAGGCATAAAAGTTTGGAAAGGTGGAGAGTGTTAGCTGAAGAGTTGTGGGTATTGTGTAAGGCAGCTGCTGGGATGAAAGAGTCCAGAGACTGTTGCTAATGAAGGAAGCTGAGAAATCAACTAATGGATGTCAACAACCAGAGTGAAAGACTTTTCACCCTATTTTGAGAACCGATTGTACTACCTTCAAAGTGAACCTTTCTTAAACAAAAATGGACCTTCAAGGCTCTTTGAAAAGTTCCCCCTGAGAATTTTCTTTTCTAAGCACTGTGAAAAATGACTGCAGTGTTTCTTATATGAAAGTTGATGGTGATGCTAAATGAAGAAATAAATGGAGACCTGTTGGAAGTCTTTGAAACGGAACTAATACACCTGTAGCTGGCTTACATAATAAATCTCTCTTTGTTTCTGGGTGTTTGCCCTCAGATAAATTGCTGATCTTAGCCCATGCTCTGTTGCCTTCTACCTGCTGAGTCTGCCAGTGCAGCCTGATGAATCTTGTGGAGAAGAATTTAATGCCTGCCATTACTATAACTAGAACAGGGGCTGGGAGTCATAATGTCAGCACTGAATACACTTTCTTTTTGTTTGTTTGTTTTTTCCTGTTATTCCTGTGGTTTCCTTGTTTTGGAGAGGTTGGAGGTCAGGAACTTATAAGTAGCATTATTGATACCTTCCCCAACATTGGGAGATGAACTGAACTGTGGTTGTTCTACTGACACACATTCTGGAAGAACCACACGTTTACATCCGTGTATTGGTAAATGTAATTGCTGAACATTTTCTAGGAGACTCAGCAAATTGAAAACGGCTGACCTATCAGGTGATAGTTTATAAATATCATTTAGGTCTAAACCAGAGGTGAAAGGGAATTACAGAGCTCATCTTTCCTTCTGCTTCCTCTTTTCCTCTCTTCCACACTGTGGTCCCAACACTCACATAATCAAACCACAGAGCATTTATTTCTCTTAATAAGTTACCCAACCTCTAGAATGTGGAGTTAGCCACAGTCTAATAGAACTTTATGTGATGATGACAATGGTTTATATTTGCGTTGCCCAATATGATGGCCACTAGTCATATGTGCTTACTTGAAATTTGAAATTTTATTTTATTTTATTTGAAGTAATTTAAACTTAAATACCGTAGCCATATATGGTTAATGGCTACCCTTTGGGGCAATGCAGTCAGATAATCAGTTCCATTTATTGGGTGCAACAGAGGGTAATAGAAGATGCAAAATAAATGAAACTTCCCTGTTGAAAACAACCTCAGGGTTAGTCCATCCGGCAGAATCCCCAAAGTAGAGAAGCTCCCTGGGACAGGACAAGAAGGACAACTTACCCCCAGCCATTGTGCAAATGAAAAAGCTGACCCTCATAGTGTGACATAGGACTTAGGCAAAATGGTTATGAAATACAGCTAAACCATAACAACCTTTGCTTGAAAAATAGGACATGATTATTAGACATGTTGCTGAGAATGTTCAAAAGCTCTCTTAGCCAAGTATTTATGGCATAACAAGCACCCCCAAATCTCTGTGGTTTATAATAAAATACATTTATCATCATCACCCCCAAGTCTTCAGATCATCTGGTACAGTTTTGCTCCTGCCTGCAGGGTGGGCTCAAGCCAGCTACATTCACCCCCCCATCCGGGAACCTGTGGCAGGTGGTATAAGAGGACACATGACATCACACCAGCACATTTAGGGCTTCTGCTTGTATAATCTGCATTAACATTCCATTGGCCCAAGTGTGTAACCCGGCCAACGTCAGAGACAGTGAAGCAGAAACTTGTACCCCACTTACCTTAGTGGGAGGAGCTGTGGAATCACATGTAAAAAAAAGTATGGATATATGGCCCTGGCTGGCATAGCTCAGTGGATTGAGCACTGGCTGTGAACCAAACCATCGCAGGTTCGATTCCCAGTCAGGGCACATGCCTGGGTTGCAGGCCATGGCCCTCAGCAACCACACATTGATGTTTCTCTCTCTCTCTCTTTCTCCCTCTCTTCCTTCTCTGGAAATAAATAAATAAATTCTTTTTTAAAAAAGTATGGATATATGATTTGTTACTGGGAGGGAGCAAAGAGTTTGAACAACAATAAGGTCTATCACAAATATTTAGAACTCCATGGATTTGGTTAGGGTAATAATTTTTCAGAGTGAGTTAATTCTTTTCATGGTTAATAGATTCTCCCTCCTTTTACCTATCCTAACTTCTTTGGGTGGAATCAGCTGTCCTTGGTCACAGCAAAGGACAGACAGGACACCCAAGGTGTTGTTGCCTCAGTGTCTAGTAACCCAAGCCAAATCACAAAGGCACCTAACAGGAAGACAAGCCTGGGAAAACCTGGGATCTACCTTCTGGCAACAGTGACCATCAGAGAAAGCAGGGGAGTCCCCGTGAATATGTCGTAAGTCTCAGCTTAGTGACAGTGGCTGTGACTGTATAAGCAGATGACACAGCAGGCTTGTAATAGTGAAAATGATGTTGATGAGCCTGCAAGCTCAATGCAATCTTTAAAATTTCAAATCCAAGTTCAGCCCTTGCCGTTTCCTTCTTTGTCAACTTCTCAACCCTTTCTCAGACCTTCTGCTAAGGCAGAACTAGGAGACCACATACTGCTCCTCTTCTAATGACTGTTTTCTTTGTGTGTATGAGGGCTCTTAAAGCATTTCCTTATTGGTTCGACGAATGCTGAATGAACTTTGACTCTGCCAGGCAGTGCTTTAAGTCCTATGGACACCGCAGTGAACAACACAGAAAAATGTGTCTGTCCTCTTAGAGTTTACATTCTCGTGGAAGGGAGATGGGCAATTGGACAAATGCATGCATCATACAATGTCTTTAAGAGTTAAAGCAAGATAAAGGGCTTGAGAATGACTGGAATGCTCTCTTACGCTACCCTATGGCGGTGGGAAAGGTTGCTCTGAGGATGGGACCTTTGAAAAAAGACCCGAACAAAGTGAGGAGTGAAGATAAGGATAGGCAACTGTTTCAGTTAAAAGGAACATCGATAGGACAGGGTTGTGCGAGGCCTGTTCAAGAAGCAGCTTGAGACGCAACATAAATGGAACAGAGAGAGTTGAGAGTGGAAAGAAATTAGTCTGAAGAGAGACTGGGAGCCACATTGGGTAGGACTTTGTGGGCTGGGAAGCCCCTGGAACATCTTGGGCACAGGAACAGCATGGATACGATGCTGGAGTGAGGGGCCGTGATGTCCTGGAGCCCGGAGTGTGGGGTCCACCTGCTTCCATGCCAAACAAACCTCTCTTCTCTGGGATCCAGCCTCCAGTGGTGTCCTGGCTCCATCTCAGCTCATCACTTCTTAAACCTCCAAGGCTTAAGCCCCCAAGAATGCAGACCTTCTGTGGTGTCCCCTTCTTAATTTCACGTCTCCCAATATCTTCTCTGAATTTAATGCGCTTTCTATTTTTGTCAGCTCAACCTACTGCAGTTCCCAAATTCAATACATTAGGATGGAAATCTAATCAAACCAGCAAACATGTTGCATTCCCTGCACACGTACTTGTTGTACATTTACTGTGTGCAAGCTTCTGAACAAGGAATAAAGAGGCTCAAATGTGAATTGAAATGGGTCTGGCGGTTCAGGAACTTACGGCTTGATAGGGAATTTCCCAGTTGTTTTAAATATGCAGACCTCCAGCACCATAAAAATTCGCAATCTCCTGCCTAATAATTCTATAGCGTATTCCATAGTCATTCACTGAGATATTATGCAATGATGAAAAGCTATTATACAGCCAGTAACGCCTTTTATGCATTTCTTTCTTATCAGTGTAATGACTTTTACATATTACCACATAATAAGTGCATGTCTGAAATGTATCATTGCTGAAACACATTACCTCTTCAGTACAGTGTGGGAAGTCCATATAGATTTGCCGAAGCATTGTCCTCGTTTCACCTCCAAGTCACACCCTGCATCTGAGCAGAAGCACGGAACTGGGATAGACCTCAGCGGACCTCAACTTTTCTACCCTGACCTCAGGGCCAGACTCAATGTACAGAAATAGGTTTGTCACTTCTGTCACAAAAGCTTAGGCTTTAAGGATACCTCAAAATAAACGCCATCTACCCATAGGAGTCTGAAGGATACTGGCCTACGGGCGGCTGGGCTCTTGCATTAATTCCAAAAAGCAGGGGCAGGACCAGCTGCATCATTTTCAGGGCCCAGGGCAAAATGAAAATGCAGGGTCCTGTGCTTAAAAAATTTTATTAAGAATTTCAAAACGGTGACAGCAGAAAATTAAACCAAGTATGGCGGGCTTCTGGCCATGGGACCTTATTCAGTCTTACGAAGCCAGTGCTGAATGGGGACCGGAAGTATGCCAGGATGGCCGCTGCAGACAGGGGCCTTCCGTGCTAGCCCAGCACAGGCCACCACCACTCAGCAACCACAGATAGAACAGCGGCACCATCTGCCACGTGCCAGGAACTCCTCTAAGTGCTCTGTCTGTAACGTCACATTTAACTAAGCAAATAGTTACCATTATCCCCACTTTGTGGTTAAGGAAACCAAAGCCCGGGCAGGTTTAGTAACTTGCCAAAGCCGTGCAGCTGGTGAGAGGGAGAGGCAGGGTTCAGCCCCGTGCAATCTGACCTTAGAACGTAGGTTCTTACCTCCCCATGTGGATCTGCAGGCCTAATGCTCTTTAGCCGGCTTTAGGACCAAAACAGAAAATGCAGGCAAAACGATTGTTCATTTTATTGTGTACATATTGAGCGCCTGTTCTGTGTATTATTACTAACATCATTTTAACATTGAGGGAGTTAAGAAACAGAGACAAGTAACTTGTCTGAGAAGGCCCGGAAGGTGAGAGGTTGAGCCCGAGTTTCAACGGACGGTGAGTAGACGATAAGACACAAAAGACGGGAGCTTTGCTTATTTTGTTTTATATTTTATATATTATTTTACATTATATCTACAGTATATATTATACCTGTTATATATCCATGCATAACTCAGTTATTGTATAGTTACAAAAATGTTTTGTGGTTCCCTGTAGGAGGGTTCTGAAGGCAGCAGCTTTAAGGTATTTATGGGAAAGGAATGCAAGATTATATTTAAAATCAGAAGACATAATGCAAGTAGGCTCTTGCTTAAGTGACATCCACATTTTATGGAAAACAAGGAACCCTTATCTTTTATGGGTCTGTAATTCATCTTATTTTTATAATCTTGAAATTGATTTTCCAGTAGGATGTAAATAAGGAAGCCTCGGTGCCTTTTTGCAGTGCTTCTCCATTTTCATGCTAATCAAATTTGCCATAAGGGTAATCATTAATCTCCCCCAGCCGCAGCCACCCTCCCCTGGCTATGCTGTGCAGAGGCCCCACATGCGCCGATGTTATCTTGCAGAGGCAGGCTCGGGACCAGGACTGGTTTGTGTGCGAAGAGCTCAGGGTTAGTTCTTTGTGAACAACACCAACTATTCTCGTCTCCCACCATGAAGTGCGAGTTCTTTCATTTACCAAGACATGGGCTGTAAAGCAAACCACCAATGGATGTTTGAGTTTTTATTGCCCATTAGAGAGCATTGATGAGCTGTTGAACATAAGCTGTTAGAGGTAATGGAATTACCTTCTTCTAATACCAGGAGCTGATATCACCCTACATTTGATGCCACTTCCAGCTTTCTCCTCAAACCCACGGGAGAGTTTGTGCCCATTCAGCACATAGTGACTGAGAGCCTCTTGATACGCTGTGGGGGAAAGAGAGGAATCAAACCTTAGGTTCTCTGGAGTCTGTTTTTGGAGTCTGAGGGTACATATCCTCAGGTCTCTGATGAGCACGCCAGAGATGCAAAGACAGTACCGTCACCGTTCAGAGGGGAGAGGAATCCCTTTACAGGAAGCTATAAAGTGGGAGAAACCCATGAGCTGATCCATGTAGCAGCTAGAAAACCTAATGCCTTACACATCCTCTGCATGTTTCTTAATTTTCCCAGATCTTTCTCAATCAGTTTGAAGCTTACCTAAGCACTTAACAAACTTATCAAGAATCTCTCAAATGTGAAGGTATTCTGCCTAGCCTCTCAGCTTATAGGAAGAGAGGAGACATCAAAGACCGCAGAGACAGTTAGCATTTATTTCCATGGCCAGGTGTCAGACCCCTAATGTTTACACTCTCAGGGTGACTGCGGCAGCTTACCTCCAAGATGGCTGCCACCAGTGACTTTTCTCCATGGGGCTCCTATAATTCCCCCAAGGAGAGACTCCATCTATTTCTCTATTCCCCTGAGTCTAGGCTTTAGTAAATGAATCAATAGAATGGGGCGGAAGTGGTGTTCTGGGACGTTCGAGGCTAGTTTAAAAGAAGCCTCGCATCTCCTGCCTGGGTGTCGTAAACAATCTGGGAGAACTGAGCTACCAAGACAGAGGTCTGACTGCCCTGCAACTACCATCTGGAAGAGCCGGTTCTGGACACTTCGATGACCGTTCCAGCTGAGCCCAGGCTTCTAGACATCTCAGCCCAGGGACCGGACGTGGGAACTCTACCTCAGTCCTGCCCGACCAGCCCAACCGCCCATTGAACAGGTCTGGGTGACTTCAGTCAGAACCATATGGCGATGAAGATGTGCCCAGGAAGCCTCATTGGAATTCCTGGTTGATGAAACGGTAAGATATAATAAAGTGGTTATTGTTTTAATTCCCTAAACTTTAGATGAGCATAAAACAGTAAAAACTGGGACAGGGATACATCAGATCTCTTAGAAATTTTTGGATTCACTTAGTTTTTTTTTTAAAAAAAGAATAGACTGTATGCACCATGTAATTGATCCCCATATTTCACAGATGGGAAAACTGAAGTCTGAAGGGTCAAACAGCCACTCGGGGCTTCTCTTTCATGCTTTGGCTTTTATTACTCTCTCCTTTCATTAATCTTGGCTGTTCTCAGAGTAAATTAGAATGGTTATTAATTTTAGTCTCAAACCTATCAATAATGGGAACAGATTTGAAATATCTGGCTGGGAATAGCAAACGTGGAAGAGTGGAAAACCTCAGTCTAATTTATCTTGTGGCCTCAGTGCCTGAGGTAGTACTCCACTCACTGAATTATTGTGGGATGAAGGAATGAGTGAATGAGTGAATGAATGAACAAATGAATGAAATTCCTTCTCTGTGTGTAAATGGAGAATTCTGCAACAAAGCAGCTCAATGTGTGTCTCACTTCATCCACTTTATTTTTCATAACGAATTCATCTGACCCACGGTCCTTTGACAGGTAAGCCCCAGAGTGCCAACCAGAAAACTGGTGTTTGTGTCAGAATCTGTGACTCCATGGCACACGTTTCTGGAGGCTGGGAGGCCCATGCTTGCCAGGATTCCAGCTCCTGCAGAGAAAACAGCTTTTCTTGGAGGCCCTGCCTCTCCATATCATGTGCCCCATTTGCCGTCAATGTGGCCTCTTGTTTGGAGGCCCTGGTGGCCAGGAACTAATTCTGACGGCAATGACTCACTCTGCTCCTGTGAGTGCATCCATTCTTCGTGACTGTTTTGTACCACAGTGGAATCCAGTGATTTGGACTGCAGTCCGGAAGGGGACCCAGGGAGTGATGGGGTTCTGCCCAGCAACCCTGTAAGTGTGCGGTGTTTGTCTGTGTCATGTTTGTGTGGTGACTCAACACAGAATCCGGAAATGACAAGGTTCTGCTCATCGAGAACTTCGGTTGCCGGTAGAGGAACAGACTCCTTTCAGGATTCTGTTTGTCCAAGACGATCAGTCTTTTGGAGGCTGAACATCATGTACTTTTAAAAGACACAAAATTGACAGGTCACTAAGCTAGGAAGTCCCCACCCAAGTCACCTCCAGAGAAAAGAGAGCTCAAAGCTGGTGTCCATGTATGCCACAGATCATACCACAGTGAACACCTGGAAATGGCAGTGCCCATGGCCTAGCACCGGAAGTAGGGTTTAGGAGTTGGGAAGGTAACAGTTCCTTGGCTACATTTCACCTATTGGAATATCCCTCCTCAAAAAAATACCCTTGACCTTTTGACCTTTGGCACCCCTGGGAATACTGAGTCTGCAGCTCTTGCATCTCCTGGGCTCTCCCCCCGAGAACCAGAGCTCTGTGGGCCCGTGCGAGTAGACAACATGCTCTTATCCAAGAGGGATGGGATGGCCTCTCCTCAGGGAATTGGCCCAAGGGCTTGTCTCTCGGAAATTCCTGAATCACAGGCAAACCACAAAAATCAGCAGCTCAAATAGCTTCAAATTTTTTTTCAAGAAATAAATAAATCTGTTCAAGGGACACTGGGGTGTTGGAAGCCCAGCTCCCATCCCTGCTGCCCACCCACGGCCGGTCGGAGGCCCTGAGCCACACCAGGCTGTCACCAGCTGGGGCAGGGCCGCACCAGCTGCAGCCCCTCTCCTAGTGCCTAATGGAGAAGGCCACTCTTCTTTTTTTTAATTTTTTATTTATTATTTATTTATTTATTTTTTTAGAGAGAGGGAAGGGAGGGAGATAGAGAGAGAGAAAGAAACATCAATGTGCGGTTGCTGGGGGTCATGGCCTGCAACCCAGGCATGTACCCTGACTGGGAATCGAACCTGTGACACTTTGGTTTGCAGCCCATGCTCAATCCACTGAGCTACGCCAGCCAGAGCAAAGGCCACTCTTCATCCATTAGGCGAATATTTGCTAAAATCAGGACGAAACTCCAGACACTGTGCTATGCTGTGGGAGATACAGTTTACCTAAAGATTAAATATGGTCCCCACTCTCATGTGGAAGAAAGAGATTCTAATCAAATAATCCTACAAACAATACAAAATTGTAACTGTGGCAAGAGAAAAATACTCGATGCTCATTCACAGAAAGGAGGTTGACTCAGTTGGGAAGGTCAGGTGAGTATGGTTTAGGTAAGAGAAGTTTGACCTGAGCTTTCAGAAAATCTGAACAGAGGTTAAGCAGATGAGGAGTGTAGGCAGTAGTGTCCAGCCAGCATAAGCGCTATAGGCAAAGGCCTGTGGGTTCAAGGGATAAAAGATGGCGAGAGAGGGTGGCACAGAGTGGCAGGCTGGGGGCTGACCATGTAGGACCCGTAAAACACACTAACAGCTCTGTCCTCATGACTTACAGCGAGGGAGAGGAGTGTATGTGACATCATCACATGGTTGTTTGAAAAGACCAGCTGACTTGCTCGTTGGTGGTAGCTGCTTTCACGCCCAGGTGAGTAGCTAGTGTCCGCTGACCATGAGAAAGTCGAGCCCCATGCTCTGACCATGGGCATCATTTCCTGGACACGCTGACCTTGTTAGACCTCAGTACCCACTGTGCCTCCCCTACTTTCCAACACCTCCTGCCCCTTCGCTTGCTTCTTCACTACCACACTCTACCACCCTCTACCAGCTGAGCGAACACGTTGGTCAGCCAACTCCCTTCTAACCTCAACCCCTTCCCCAAAGGTGCCCTCTAGTTCCCTGATTTTGAGTGAAAGCTGGCTGTCCTTTGAGAACACAACTTCCAATGCAACTGCCTTAAGCTGATGTGCTTACATTTCTCCCAGCCCTATGTAGCTTGAGGCCAGGAAGTGGCGTGTAAATCTTCTCTTTCCACAAACACTATTTCCAGGGGCTTGTTCTCCATCTTCTTGTCCAATCCCCGGTTCCTGTAAAATACAAGTCCTCTTGCCTTTAGGCTTTCCCCCTTCCTGTCGAGTCATCTACAGACCTTCCAGTCACTCCTGCTCCCTTCCTGAGGGTTTACTTCTTCTCACTCTTCCTCTTACCTCCAATACCCTCTGGGAGAACCACTCAACACGTTTGTCCTCATCCACATCAGTGATTGCTTTCACTTCTCTTCCTACCTCAGCCGCTAGTAAGATGTGTATCCTTATAGTCTACTGCCTACTCTGTCATGGGCTGGCTCATCAGCATGTCCTGCTTCACATTCCAAAACTCAACTTACTATCTTCCCATAAACCTGCTCCTGCCATAGCGGTTCTCACTAAATGACACCACCACATGGATGCTGTCAGCAATGATGGCACTGATGGGGGAACTCAAGAGTTGGAAGATTTCATTTAGTGTTAAGTAATAGTCCATGAGCTTAGTATTTAAATCATGTAAAAAGCTATTGTTTCAGGAACTGAAGGTATGACCCACCCTGACTCCAGGAGACCACAAGCAATTCGACCTTTGTGCCCCAGGAGGACTATAAGCAACCAACATGGTATCTGAGCCATTGTGCTCCAGGGTGAGACATCAACCCCCAGGACACAGATAAAGAATCGTGGGTCCACAGATGAAAAAATGCTAGAGAATTGCTGGACTGCAGCTTTTATGGATTAACCTTTTCCCTGAAGCCCAAACCCCTCACCTACATTTTTCCTGAATTCTAAGCCCCTTACTTAGACTTTACTTCTCCTTATATAAAGGATCACTTTGAAATGAAATGCAAGATGGTATTTTAGGGTACATAGCCCACCGTCTTCTCAGATCACTGACGTCTGAATAAAGCGCCCATAAAGATCCAATCCCTGTCTCCACCTAACTTGTTTTCACGGTGACAGGCAGCGTGAATGCCAGCCATTTCAGTTTCGACATCACAACTTTTCTCATCCTGTACATCTAGGCCACAGGTGGCAAACACAAGGCCCGTAGGCCAGATCCGGCCCTCCACCTTGTTTTATCCAGCCCTTGTAGCACCTTGTTACTACCCAGTGGCAGCGCTGAGCTCTTGCTTAACTGTTAAGGAGTAGTGACAGTTATACAGCCCTAAAATTGCATCTGGCCCTTTGAAGGCAACTGCGAGGCTGATGTGGCCCCTGGTGAAAGTGAGTTTGACATCCCCTGATCTAAGCAGTCACCAAGTCCGAAATACAGCACAAGTCTACCTCCTTCTCCCCGTCTCTGCTGCCACCAGCCTAGTCCAAACTAACATCGCCATTCGACCCATTGCACAGCAGCCAGAGCTGCTTTTTAAAAAAAATTATTTCAATTATTGTAGTTTTCATTCAATAATATTTTGTATTAGTTTCAGGTGTACAACAGAGTGGTTATATAATCATATGCTTTATAAAGTGTTCCCCCTGATATTTCCAGTACCCACCTGGCATTATACATAGTTATTATAATATTATTAACTATATTTCCTATGCTGTACTTTACAAAATAGTCATGGGGATATACAGTGTAGAGCTCCTTTTAAAGTGTCATAATGTGTGATAAGATCTTTTCCTGGGTCCCACAGTGGTGTGGGACAGGAGATGAGATAGTGGCTCCAGTTATCCTTTGAGGAGAAGAGACATTTAGAGTATAAACTCATGGTTCTTCTAACCAGATGTTGTCTACAGGTGGACCATTGCCCATAATATAGCCCATGACAAAGGCGTCTCTTACACTTGCCACTGACTATTCCCTTCCCTATTGTGAATACCCCTTGGTTTCTCATCTAGACACAGACACACACACAGGAACCCTAGAAAGGCCAAAGCAATTCTTCATGCAAGGGCTTTCATAATAAATCCCAATGTAGTTGACACTTCAGAAGGATGATGCTGAGCACCCTGACTTACTCTCCAACACCAGGCACCTCACCCCTATTGTCTAATCAAAGAGCAAGGTCATGTCCTGCCCAGACCTTTGAGGTGCCGTACCCATACATGCTCTAACTGTTCTTGCTCCCTCTCCATTTGTCTCTCTGCTTTTATCCTTCTCTCTGATTGAAATCAATCCACTTCCTCATTCCTGTGGATTCACTGCCTTCCCTCAGAAGTCAGCAAGTGACACATCCCTCCTTGGGTCTATGTTTGAAGATTTCCCGGATCTGTGGGGAGTCCACACCCTTGCCTTCTTTACCCCTGAGTAGAGAGAAAGATCAGCGTCAGATCCTTAGAGCCGGGGAGGAAGAACATCTGGATTTTGTCTTGTAGATTTCTCCATGAATCTATAAAGCAAACAAACCAAAAACAAGCAGAAAAAAAATCCTTGTTTTTCCCAATGAAGATAAATGTCTTTCCCAAAACCTATTGACTCTCATATTTATTTCTCTGCTGCACTCAAACTTGAGCTTACTGTGCTATGGGAGTTTGCCCTCATCCTGATCCTGGACTAGAAGACAAAGCTTCACCCCTTAGCTAGATGGAGCTCCTCCCCTAGACTCGTCCTGCAGACAGAGGGTGGGCTTCCCGTGGGGCCCTGCCTCTCTCCTGCTCTCGTGTGGTCACTATTTTCTCTTATGTGCTCCAAATCCCTGCTCACAGGCACGTCCTTCTCCCTGGGCAAATCTCTCTCATCTTCAAGCCTTTGTCTACAGTTTCTTTTTTTAAAAGATTTATTTATTTATTTTTAGAGAGGGAAGGGAGGGAGAAAGAAAGAGAAACATGAATGTGCGGTTGCTGGGGGTCACGGCCTGCAACCCTGGCATGTGCCCTGGCTGGGAATCGAACCTGCGATACTTTGGTTCACAGCCTGCGCTCAATCCATTGAACTACCCCAGCCAGGGCTAAAAAATTTCTTAATGGGGGCATTTTCCCTGTCTCCCCAGGGCTCTCCAATTGGCTCAGTAAGACATTCTTCCTTGCAGCACAAATGAAACTCTAAGGAAGTAAGTGCGGAGTGAGTGCATATGCAACGTCTCCTCTGTTAGACTGTAAGCCTCTTGAGGGCAGAGCCTCTGTCTTCCTGTGTGCTGTGTGCCCACATTAGCACATAATAATCTTGGGTAACTATTAAATGCATATTAGGCATGAGACATTTTATACAAACGAGCTCATTTATGCCTTACAACACTCCTCTCAGGTAAGCAAGGACGGAAAGGGAGATACAGAGAAAGTAACTGGCCCAAGATTGCACAGCCATTAGGGCAGAGCCAGGCTTCGAACTCAGGAAGCCTGGCCAAAAGACAGAAATTACATAGTGAAATGCACATATAGATCACTTTTAAAACTTCAGGTTTTTTCATGTCAAAATAAAATTGACGTTCAGGAGAACTGAGAGTTAAGAAGTCCAATCACAGTGTTTTTAAGTGGGTTGTTGAGCTTGGAAAATTTCCCATCTCTGTGTGATTTCTAGATAAATTGCAGCATTTTGAAACAAGTCCTCTCTTAAAATGTGGTTCTCTCTCTCTCATTTTTTTATTTTAACTTGCTGATGTGTCCCATTACGTTGGAAAGAGGCTAATGTCTCCATATGTGACAAATATGGTCTTTTCTTAGTGGTAAAATGGGGACAGGGGACATCTTGAACTCTTCATTGTAATCAACATCTTACAGCTCAGAGATACTCCAGAAAACATCTCTGTGTGTGCATTTCCAAGATGAGAAGGTGACATGAAGCAGTATCCTGGCTACCAGGACCTTAAGCATTTGGCTTGGCTCTGTCCCTGGCCTCCAGGACACCCACGGTCTGGTTATTTAGACTCCACCAGCTCCAGAGCAGACAGTGGGAAGCAGCAGCCCGGCCAGCTATTTTCACAACAAAGAAAAGATTCTGCAACTCACTGTCATAGGAATAGATGAGCAGAACATGTGCTGGGCCAGATTGCCAAGGGGACTCAATGTCTACCATTTCCCAAGGCGCTCTGGGCTCTTAGCCCTTCCGGACTAAGAAGATCACTTATTCATAAACATATCATTGATCATAGAAACGCAATACCATTTCACCTCTCTCTTTGCTTCTTTCACTCAGTGCAAGAAGCCAAACGTGAGTATTAAATTAGTCCTCAGTGAATTTAAATCGCACAGGGAAATTCAGAACATCCTTTAATGTCGAGAGAACATTGTTCCAAATGATTCTGTAAGAAGGCAGCGCTGGTGTGTTGTGAAGATGGCATCTCGGGGGAGGAGGCTAGTGCGATGTGGAAGTCAGTACTTTCTTGGAGGAAAATGACACGCACTAAAGAAGAGAACACTGTGTTCCCAGTGCCGACCAGAAGAATGAATGAGGCAGATCCTGGGCCAAGGTACCGAGGAGACACATTTTTAGGAGCAAGACTCATGGACAGAAGGTTCCCATAGACCTCCCTGGCACTAGAAAGAGAAGTAGAACAAAGTAAGGTCCGATTTGGAACATGAGGCTATTAGCTGCACCACAGAGACCCCCGAAGTATTTTAGGGTCAATAACATGGTGTTTGGGGGTCTGCATCACAGTTCCTCTTTCTCGTGACACCTTTCCTTGCCTCTCTGTATCCTCTGACCAAGTGTGTGACCGCCGGATCATCACAATGGATGTGAGCATCAAACGGCCCACTTTTATATGAATAATCTGTATGTCAGTCCCATGGTGTGGCCTCTCTGAAGAGTTAAATGTCTCTTGAGGGACGGCCTCAGAATTCCTGCCTTGCTTTACAGTAACGGGTGGGGTCAGGGAGCTTGTTTTGAGTACAGATTACCTGAAGCCACCTAAAACTTCCTGGATGAGAATCCTTCAGAGTGCTACCCAGGAATCCTCGGTCCTCAGAGGTGCTTGTGCACACCTCCTTCTGAGGTCAGAAAGTGATGACTGGTACCCTTCCCGGTTGGTAAAATGAGTAATTTGGCTCAGGGTCATCAAACCATGGATTATCCCGCATTTTTCCTGATAAACATCCTCAGGTCAAGTTCGTATCGTCTCCATTTGCGGGGCATGGAATTACAGTTCATAGCCAAGTGCTCTTTGGACTCTTCCTTTTCTCCTAAACAACTGAGGTTCTCAGGTGTATGCCAAACGGGCTGAAATGCAGTGTATGCAATGTATTTTACATTATTGATATCTGAATCCCATCGGCTGTGAATATAAAATCATTAAAACCACCCAACATCTTAAATCTCATTATCATTCTTTGGTAGTTTCATTATAATGAGATCACTCTGTTAACCTTAAAAATGATGAAATTTAAAAATTCTTTAGTCTTTCTTCAGCATGTTTGATATACTTGGGGATTACAACATCTGACCTGAATAAAAGATAGGGTCAGAATAAAATTTGAACCCCGGCATAGGTGGGCATGAGGTGCAAAGAGATGAATTCCGATGAAAAGCAGCAGCCGGGGCACTTATACCTGTTATCACAGATATGGATTTGGTCTTTCTTTCTTTTTTAAAAAAAATTCTCTTTCACTTTTAGCTCTCTGGCTCTCTTCCTTTGCTGAGCAAATTTACTTTCTCACACGTTTGTATGAGATGTTACCAACCTCCTTCCTTTCTTTGAACTATCAAAGCAACAAAGCAACCTCTCAGCTGGAAACTCACTTTGGTTTCCAGGAAGACATTGTTAATGAGCTTGCACAGGTTGCTTAGAGAAAAATCAGGTGCTTGAGTTTGTAACTTGTGTCTTTGATTAAGGCAGGCGATACGTGAGTTGATGTCGTCGTACAGTTTTAGCATTTATCTGCGAGAGTCTGTCCTTCCCAACACTCTGCAGATGTGTTACAGAAAGTGACGAGTCATGATGGCAGTTGAAGACCCGGGAAGCCGAGGAACAACTGCAGTCCATTGTGACAGGAGGACACGAGCGTGTCACCCACCCCATAGAGCCCAGCCCCTTCGGGGCCCATCTCGGCCCACGGCAGAGCACTCGTAAACAGATGACATGATAACATCTTCAGAGAGGTCTCTCAAAGAAGTACCAGGGGAAACACCACTCGGCACGAGTGGCAGAGCTGGGTAAAATCCCCTCCGAGTCTCTCCCACACCCGGGCAGTTGCCCCCGCCTCCCCCTCCCTCTCACAGAGGCCCCCCCTCCATCTCCCGAGTCGCTAGTCGTGCTGCCTGCTGTTGCTTGCCCTTCTCATTCTTCCAGGAAACACCTCCCGGCTTACAGATAAATCCGTGCCGTGCCTGCTGGAGCCCAGGGCAGGAGCATGACTACGCAACTTTCGTAGAATTCACTGTGTAATTTGTATCTAGGTTCAAATGCTGTGTTGGACTGGAACACTGCAGTTAGAATTTTCCAATGTAATTACAGATCACATTGCAGATTTACGGGTTGCTGTGACAACAGGTCCTTGCTATGCAAGCCTGGCCTCTGGCACCGAGGTAAGAGGATCCCTGCTTTTCCCTCGCAGAGGTCAATGAAGGAGCTGGGATGATCCATGTCACAGGTGCTGTCCTGGTTTTAGTACCATGAGCAGGAATGTCTTGTTCCCAGCAAACTGGGATGGTTGGTCGCCTTAGACAGAAGAGCCCTTTAGGCCTCCCCCTGAGGCGGCCTGATGTAATGAGACCCCAAAATGCAACCCACAGAGGAACGAGTGCCTCCTCTTTCCTTGGACACGGCGAAGTCCTGGCTGCTGGGGGACCCGTGGGGTGTTCGGGCCGTGTCTCCTCATCTCCCCCCACCCCACCTCCTCGCAGAGCAGGCCCAGGCAGTGGCTGAGCCAGGGACCCTCCCCCTCCCCCTGCCGGGGCCTAAGGTCACTGAGGGATCGAACAAGACTCGTATTGCTTTCCTCGACTCTGCTAAGTCTTACCCCTGTGTTCAACAACTTCACTCCATCTTCTCCTCTAGCAGCAGAAAATTAGTAATGAACAGAATTAGAAACACTTCCCTGCATAGGTAAAACTAATCATTTTAATCCTGAACTTGAGTTTCGAAGTGATTTAACTGTTCCCACCCTTATGTGAGGATACCAACACATACATAGTCTTCTTTTTTTTTTGTAATTTGAATGACATTATAATAAGTGCTGTTTTTAAGTTAAAAATCACATTTCAGAGAAGGCCACTCATGGCATACCCTTTCAAAATCCAAACTGATAGCATTTGGGGATGGCCAGGCTACTTTCTAGTTCATCATGCTCACCCTGCATGGTAGGTGTGCTCAGGGGCTGGTCTCCCTCGGCTTCTGCACGCTCCCTCCCCTGTCCTCACCGGTGAGCCACATTCTGACGGTGGTCTCTCTCCGAGTGCATGTCCTTAGGGCGTTCCCCTCAGTGGTAATGGGGTATGGCTAATTAGGCCTCCTGTGGGCTGAGATCATTTGTCCTTCTGGTGGCCGGAGGGTTCCTGACGAAAGGGGGGCTCTGCAAAGAAGAGAGGCTAAAGTCTTACGAAAGCCAGCCTGCTGTGGCAAGTGCGTTTTTTAGTTTCAAAAGACAGAAAGCGTATGAGGATAAGTTAGCTAGGGGCATCAGTTGAAACCACCTCTTTCACAGTTTTTTTTCTTTTTAAAGAAAGTACAATGGATGTCATTATGTTTCTGAATAATTATTTTGGAACTTCGCTCTACTTTTGCATAATACATTTGATGTATAGTACCAAGGAAATTAATCAAGATTTAACCAGAACCCCATTATAGAGGTCATGAGATGACTGTTCTATATTTGATTCATTAGTAAAATTTCATCATAACCATAACCAACCTAAGTCCTCAGAATAAGTGACCCTGAGCCCACATGGCCATAGAGAAAGACTTCCTAGGATAGAAATTCCAAATCTAGGCTTAAAAATAGTCTCAGTCGCCCTGCAAAGCTTAAGCAGAACAACCTTATGTTCTTGTTCACACTTTACAAAGAGCGAGCCATCTCGGTCTCGTTGGTAACCAGCCCAGGAGGTCTGGCAATGTCACTTCTCCCTGTTTCATGGGCTTCACCTTCCTGGCCATCTTCTAAGCAAAGTCAAGCTGTTTGGGGGCGTCCTCTGTCCCTCCTGGATCCTTCTTTGCCCCTTGACCTCAGACAAAACTCTGCAGGTCTGACTCCCAACCCGTTCACACTGGCGGAATCTGAAGACAGTTTATTGTGAGTGTGGGGGAGGGAGAAACGTGCCTCTGCTTTTCTAG
This sequence comes from Phyllostomus discolor, assembly GCF_004126475.2. Lineage (NCBI taxonomy): Eukaryota > Metazoa > Chordata > Mammalia > Chiroptera > Phyllostomidae > Phyllostomus > Phyllostomus discolor. The sequence goes on from NC_040906.2 coordinate 10,724,872, forward strand.
GTTCTTTCATCGGGTCTAACAATCAACTAGACAGAAGACAAATTAATAAGAGAAAAAGACCAAATTTAATCGCGCATGCGTATACGGCAACCCCACATACACGAGACGTGCAGGGACAGAACGGGGAAATGAGGTCCGGATGGCATTCTGAGCCAAGGATGAGGGGGGGTGCTCGGGGCTTCAGCGGGGAGGAAGGTCATTGCAGAAGGGTAAGAAGAGCAGCTGTTCGGTAACTAGATGTTTACCCTGCCCTATAGATAGGGCACAAAAAGTGATTCCTGGTGGTAGCTCTTCATAGGGGCAAGACCCTCCATCTAAATTCTTCAATGGAGAGAGAAAAATTTCGTAGAACCCTGCAGGATCTCAGCTGCTTCAGCTCAAAATAATTCACGGGCCAAAGTGGCACATCTTGGGGAGGCCCGTCCCAAACCTCTTTACAAGACTCACGGTTCTGGAAGTCCAGTGGTAAAGAATTTCTGAGGACCTAAGGAATACGGGGGGACCTCAGGACCGGGTCCAGCACACGCTGCTTTATTTTGTCTGTTCTAGAAGGCTTCCTTCTCTGCAAACACAGACAGACCTTCTCCATGTGGGTGGGACCCAGCAGCTGTCCCCGCTAGGGGTCCATTGGTCCAAGGTCCGAAAGGAGAGTCAATTGCAGCAGACAGGTCCAGGTAAGGACCGTGGGCCATTTGTGTCACAGGTCCATCCCTGAGCCAGTTACTAAGGTCAGTGAGATGAAGGTGACACCTCAGGGAATCCTGTGGTCCTGCCCAGCACCCTTCAGGGTCTGTTGCCAAGAAAGCAGGTGGGGGACAGTGTTGGGCAGTCACATGGTAATGGCTAATATGAGCTGTGTCCTTGGTATGTTACAGACACTATTATATTTGTTTGGGGTATACAGTCTCTTAATTCTTGTTGAAAGGCTAAGCTGTAGGTTCAATTATTGTCACCATTATACAGAAGACCAGGGAACTAGAACTGTTGTGTAGCTTGCCTGAGACCACATAATTAGCGGACAGCAGAGGCAGAGCTTGAATCCAGATTGGGTGACCCCAGACCTGGCCACCCAAATGGTCACCCACTACACCTGCCAAATTCTTTCTCCCTTTGCTTTCTCTCCCTTCTGTGTAGGATGACTGAGGTGAGGAGAGTGTTCTGAAACCCCCTTTCCCCCGACTACAAGTCCAAAACACTTCCTCTGGCCTTTCTCCACCTCGTCTAGAAGTTTCTGTGTCTAGTTCTAAGCTATTCAACTGCCAGCTCCCAACCAGAACCAAGAGCTAGACTCAGATTTCCTGATTTCGGGAGAAGGCATTGTGGGGTGCCCTTCACGAAGGCAGGGAGGAGCTCCTCGCTGAACACCAGAAAACAATGTGACACAAAAATGTGTGTGCGTTGTGTGTGTGGGGGGGGGGCGGGGGGGGAGGTTAGGAAGGAAAAAGCACCAAAATGAAAATCTGTTCAAAATGATGAATCACTCGTTTTATCCAATTATGTCACACTAAAATATAATTTCACGCTTGATTATAAATGGTCTCTGCTTCTCTGTTTACCTCACATCTACAAATATCTTCAAGACGCTGTCCAAATACCGCCCCCTCCATGCGGCTGCCCCTCACTGCTCCCCCCCCCAACCCCCATGGCAGTCAGCTGAGTGTGCCCTCGTGTGTGCCTTCTGTGTGTGCACACACTCTGTGGCACATCTCTTTCCCATTGTTCTGTCACCGCGTATTCCCGTGTGCCTTCCTCCCACGAACAATTGGGATTTCTTAAGAATAGTAACTGTGGCTATGTGTTCCCGTTCTCCTGAATGACGCCTGGTACAGGCTAGTTCAATTCATTAACCAATCCCACTGGCCTTCCTTCAGCACTTGTAGGACTTTCCGCATTTTCCCACGCTGAGGTTTATGGGCTCATTCTAACTGGTGGAGTGGACATGTTGAACTTGGTGGGGCGCATTCTGTTGGAAGGAACTCCAGTCTGCCCCTTCGTTGCCTCTTCAAACCCACTTCAAGCTATTCGGAACAACACTGTGATGAAATTCCAGGCAAGCCCTGCAGTTTTTCTGTTCCCTCTTTTTTTCTTTAATCTTCACCTGAGGACATTTTTTTTTATTGCTTTGTGAGAGAGAGGAAGGGAGAGAGAGAAACGAAGTGAGAGACAAGCACTGGCGGTTGCCTTGTGTGCCAGGCCAGGGACTGCACACATCCAAATCAGGGCTCAGACCGCACCCCAGTGTGTGAATTGACTGGGAATCAAACCACAACCTTTCAGTTACCGAACGAGATGCTCCAACCAACTGAGCAACGCTGGCCAGGGCCCTGTTCCCTCTCAAGTAACAGATGAATCATGTCTTTCAGAGGCAGGAGGAGGTTAAAACCTGGCCAGAGTTATAGGCCAGTAGTACGTGATAGAGGCAGAGCCAGCATCCAGCTGTCTGGGCTCCAGGGGAGTTCTCCTTCCTGTTTCTAAAGTCATTTGTTGGGGAAAAATAAAAAACACCCTATGTCTTGGGAAGGGTCTGCCTGAAACATCTATGCCTTTAGAGAAGGCTTTACATTCTAACCAATCAGGAATCTGCTCTGAGAGCCTCTGGGGTGTTTGTGTCCATTGTCAGTTTCCGCCTCGTACTTGCAGTAAGTCAAATGCCCCTAAGCTGGGGTTGGTTCTGTCAGGTGCTCGGTCACCCCTCCAACATACCATGCTGTTCTATGCCTGTGCGTCGGCGTACGTTACTCCTGCTGCAGGAGATGCCCCTGCATAAGTTAAGGCCAACATCCTCTCCTCTGAAGCTTTGCAGTCATGTGTGGGGGCTCTTTCCACTTTGCTTCATTGCATCCATGATATACTTTTATCACATTGCATGTGTGCACATGTGCATGTCTCTATGAGCAAGAGTCATACCTTCTGTATCTGTATAGCCTGCCATTCAAATCGTACACATTTTATCAAACACATACCACATACCAGGACCTGTGCTACACATTATGGATGGAGCACACAGCACAAAAATCATCGTCTCTGTTGCTCAAAAACTTTCAATAATGATAACAATTGTAAGTTCCCTTACCCCATCTTCTTTGCCTCCCCCACGATTGCATTTAAGTTCTTGGGGTCCTATATCGCGTTGAGGTATTGCATTGTTGGGCCGAATGTGTGTGTGTGTGCAAGGAGGTCTCATCCTCAGTTAAAGTCTAGGCAGGACCCCACCACGCTGCTCCCAGGAATCTCATGCGGAAAGCCCCTTGGAGTCAGACTTTCTTTGTCTCTAAAGCTAGTGTTTGCACAAAGGTTCATTCTTCTCCTGCCACCTCACCCGCCCTGCCCTAGCCACAGGAAGCTCTGAGAGACTGGCCAAGATCTTGTCTGCTTGCAGCCTCTTGAGGACGGACACATGGTGTCTGCCCTTCAGTCTCCCTAAATCTACTGCGGATTCAGGTTGCACACCACGCCCTCTGGGTTGCCTGTTCCCTCCGCTCCAAGGCACGAGGTTCTGAGAATGTCTTTGCCACCTCCTCCCCACACTGAGGGAAAAGTTTCTAGTCTCAGAAGGTGGAAGGCTGTTCCAATGCACCGTAAGTTCTTTCTGCCTCCGCTTTTGAACTTGAATGTCAAAAGCCTTTTTTGCTTCCTTCTGTAGCAGCAATGTTTCCCAAAGCAGTGGTTTGTGATGGTAATGACCCCAATAGGAAAAGAGTAACGGAAAATACCGAGGAAATAAATTTCAGAAATAGTACTGAGGAACAGTAATGGCAATAGCAGCTAATCACTTCTTAGCTCTTATAACACACCAGGAACTACAATAAGTAATTCACATGCCTTACATAAACATGATCACAGCAATCTGTGAGGTAATCATCATCCCTGTGTTACCATGAGACACAGGCAAGGGGGCCTACGGTCATGGAGTCAGCAGGTGGGGTCTTTTGGGAACCCAGGATGTCTGGCCCCAGAATCCACCAACCACCCACCGTTCCTATGGCCTCCCCACATCCTGTGGCTTGTCCTAGACACAAAATAGCTGACAACGGGCATGGTGGTAGAGTCATACCACAAACCAACCCTGAGCAGGCACCCAATAAATATTTGCTAAAAGAAGGCAAACTAACAAATGCCACATTATGGTTAATAAAACCACACAGAGTCAGTTCACCAGGAAAATGATTTGAGGGCTGTTCACCGTATTCGCCAATCAAATGAAAATGTTACAAATTGGATTGTTTTGCATGTCCTAGAAGAAACAATGACTTCTGAGCACAAAGCTCTAAATCCTTCTGTGTCCAGACATGCTGTGGACGAGAGCCAGAAGCCAGCGTGAATCTGAAAAGAACTCCTTAGGATGAATATATTTGCTTTTAGTCCATGAACTTGTGCTTTCCAAACAATGCCACCCATCAGCCCTTTTCAGAGTCAGTCTTGCTGGGCTACTGGAGGGAGGTTGAGGCTTGAAGACTTTTACACATTCTCTTTCGCTCCTGATATATATGTATTTTTTAGTCTTGAAGCTCATGTTTACTTCATCAGCAGTTGGCACTAAAAATCTTAAGGGCTTTTAACAGGGAAAATCAGTTTTGAGTGTTTTTAAAGCTTGGTTTTTGATAGCATGGGTGCTGGCTCATCAAGAGGAAAATTAAGGTAATAATAAAAGTTTCAAGAGACCTCAAAGTGTGTTTTAACTGCTTAAAAATTGGTTTTGAAGAGCAGTGAGCCATGGAAACTGAAAACTAGAGAAATCCTCAGATTTTATTTGAAAAAATTAATGCTCTTGCTTCCATGCAGCAGAAATATTCACGCTATGATAACTTTATATAATACCTTACTGATAGTTGCCTGGTTGTATTCTAGGTTCGGGCAAGGAAGTGCTTTTAGTATGCTTATGGACTTCTCCAAAGGGCAAGATAGGCATGTGTAAAGCAAAACAGTTCAAGAGCCCAACAAGACAGATGCGACTAGGAGACAAATGAATCTCGTAGATGCTGAGTGCCAGCTGATTCCAGGAAGCGGAGGTCTCCTGTCCTGGGCTGAACTGTGTACCACCCTCCCCAGTGCATAGGTTGAAGCCTTACATGCCTGTACCTCAGAATGTGACTGTATTTGGAGCCAGGGTCTATAAAGGCCTGAGTAAGTTCCAGTATGGTCATTAGGGCCAGCTCTAATCCAATATGACTGGCAGTCTTACAGAGAGAGGAGACTAGGGCACAGACACGCGAGAACAGAGAAAAGACCGCACAAAGACACGGGGAGAAGACGGCTGTCTGTAAGATAAACAGAGAGAAAAACCTCAGAAGAACCCGCCCTGCAGGCTCCTGCGTCTCAGACCTCTAGCCTCCAGGACTGTGGGCAAGCTGCCGTCTGCTGCGGAAGCCCCTCTCAGTCAGTGGCCCTCGGCGAAGGCAGCCGCCAGCAAACAGACACATCTCTCTGAGCTGCCGTGGGCAGGGTGACCTCAGCGGGGACAAAGGAATAGAAACCGGCCTGAACGATGGGTGAGATTCATGGATGGGGTTGGGCATTCCTGGCAAAGGGCAGGAGATAATCTTTGAATCCAACAGAACAGCTGATATCTGACCTCGTGAGGCCTGGAGAGATGGCAATTTCACATGGTTCAGCCCAACGGGAACAAAGGGCCTGGGGCAAGAGCGTGGCTGCCTGCCACCCTGATGAGTGTGGCAACATAGTGCAGGAGAGCCTCATGCTTACCCACCCCATGCAGTGACTGGGGCAGGTTCCCTCTCAGACCCTCAGTCTCCTCTTCTATAAAACGAGGGCAGAATCTTGTATGTGCCTCGCAGGATCGTTGGGAGCTTTAAAGCAGGTGATGTCTGTAAGTGCCTGTGACATATTTAAGAGCCCAGTAAATGGTAGGACAGCCTTCAGGACTCCCCATCTTGCAGGTAATAGGAGCTAAACCAAAATGGCTTAAGCAGAAAAGGGGAGTTATCAGAGGGCGGGGATGCAAGGGGCATACTTACTTAGCCCAGGACTTTTCACCTGGGGGAATTTTACCCTCCAGGGATATTTGGCAATGTCTATAGATGTTTTTGGTTATCACAGAGAGGAAGCTACCACTGGCATCTGGAGGGTAAAGGTCAGAGATGCTATTCAATATCCTGCAAAGCACAGGATAGTCCCCATGACCAAGAATTACCTGGCCCCAAATGCCAACAGTGCTGCCATTGACAGACCCCAGGCCAGGAGCTGCAGTCACCTGAACTCTCAAGGCCACGCCTGTCCACGTGTCTTGGCCATTAAGCTTTCTCACAGCACCAAACACGTTCTTCTCTCTTCTTTCAGATGCCGGAGCTGAGTCTCTACAAAGCACATCTCTGTTCTGCCAGCTGGTTCCATGCCAGGCTCCATCACGGGCAAGGGGTGCTGAGGGAGTCTCCAAGGCTGGGGAAGGGGGGAAGGGACTTGCTCCTGCCAGCTGGTTTGCTGTTCCCGACTGTCACCTAACAGCAGGTCTCTGCCCCAGCACCCAGCTGGTTCCAGGAGTGACTACTTCTGGTTCCCAGCAGGTTCCCACAACCTGCCTCCCGATGCCCCTTCACAGATCTCAGGCCGCCTGCTCGGCACCCTGTCCGTGGGCTCATTCTGTAGAGACTTCCTGTGAGTTCCAGAGGTACCAGCACCAGGGGCACAATGCCCCTTCCTTAAAGGCCTTGAGAGTCCCAGCTCTGCCAACCCTCTTTCAAGTGTCCAAGTTCTGGCAACTCAAACTTCTTCTCTTTGTTCCTCCGGCTCTAAGGATGCCAACCACTGTCTGCCATTACTCTCTGTCTAACGGCATAGCATTCCCTTTTGCCTCTGTAGCTTTCCTGTGCCTTTTAGCCAATTCCTATTATTAAATCTTCTGTTCAATGTCAAAAATATCCATGGGTTTCTTGACAACTGAGCAGGCAGGTGCCCAGGGGCTAAGAATACAAACTCTGGAGTCACCATGACCTGATTTCAAACTCAGTGTTGCTATACACCGGCTGTAAGACATTGGGCAAATTCTTCCCCCTTCCTCTAGAAAATGGGGCTGATACTGACGTAGGTGTCTGAGTCTCCCATTGTGAGGGCTGAATGAGATAATGACAGGAGCTGGCTAATGCTCTTGTTGTGCAGAATGAATGCGATAAACTAGACAAAAACACGGAGCTCAGTGAGTGCCTGTTACTTAGGAAACTTTCAATAGCGGTTGGGTTAGCTTAGCTCTTCTTATTTTCTGTCAGTTGGCTGTGGGGATTAGTGTGAGAATTTTGTAATGCCTAAAGGCAAAACCGTTCCCATTAGATAAAGAAAGTAGGAGAATGTTGAAGGCACACAGATTCTTTAGTTTGAGAGTGCGTTCCTTTTGTTAATACCTTCCTCTTGTAGCTGAAAACATTCTTCCACTTTTCTCCAACTAGTTGTCACAGCCCTTCATGACCGAGGGGGTCCATGCTTGACATTGACTAAGACAGCATGGTCCTTGCCTTAGGTTGGGCATTGTTAAGAGAGAGGTGAGTGCTTACTGGGGCCATGTGGCCATCAGCCCATGGACCAGAAAGAGTCCCTCCTTGAATCAACTTTGAACACACTGCATTTACAGCTACCCCAGGTCTGCCTGAGGTTTGCAGCCTTATCCTAAAACAACCCCCAATCAGGCAGTGGTTTAAAAAATTATTTAAAGAAGAAAAGGTGGTTTTTAAGTAAATGCTCCATGTTAATTTACTGATCTAAAAATGTCTACTGAAAGAAAATCCCTGCATACTTAGGAAGCAAATGAGTTTGCCCATTTCTACCAACAAGACAGTGTGTAAATAGAGTGTGATATTTTCATACATAGAATAATGCACATCACCAGAAGTGAATAAGTGAGGTTCATTGTGAATTTGGAAGACTCTGAGAAACATGCTGAATGGGAAAGGAAGTGCAGAAGAATTCTATTCTTACAAAACAGTATGACACAATTTTCCAAAATTTACAAGCAAGTTAAACTTAATAGGAGAATGCCTAAGAAAACATTTGTATGCAATACATAGATAAAGAAAGTAAAAAAGCATAATTTGCTCTAATTTAAGAAATCTTCTCTTGAAAAAAAAAGAAATGGCATGATGTATTTATACAATGAAATAGAATTCAGCCAGAAGAAAGAACAAATTACTGATCCATGCGACAATGTGGGCGAATCTCACAGGCGTGATTCTGAGAACAAAGTGAGACACAAAGGGCACGCACTGTGTAGGTCCATTTACGTGAAGTTCAAGGACAGGTGAAACCACAGGGACGGAGGTCGATACAGCGGTTACCTCACTGGGGAGAGTTGGAGTAACAGTGTGAGGCATTAACTGAAATTTTCCCTGGGAAATGGCCTGAGGGAACCTCTTAAATGATTTTATTCCTGGGTCTGGATACTTGTTATATGGATATTTATATATGTATAATTTCATTGAAAGGAACACTCCAGATGTGTGCATTTTACTATATGTAAGTTATATTTTATAATTTAAAGTATAATATTATATAAGTTATATAAATTATAATTAAGTTATAATTAAAAATAGCTCAACTAATTATAATAGTACAGAGTGATATATACTAAAATTCCTTTTTCAGTAACATAAAAAATAGGAAACCTCACACAGTCACCAGAAGTTTATTTTGACGTTGCATTGGTCCGTGAAGTCACACACAGAACCGCTACTTCAGGCTGGTGCATTTTTGTAACAGCCCACCCTCCCTCATTTATGACTGACCTCTACCACACACGAAGCCCAGGAGAATAGAAGCCGTGTCCCCGTGGCTCCCAAACTGTGCTTCGAGGCACCTTGTGCTGTGGGATATTTTAAACTTTTGACAGGAAGGCAGCACCATCTCATCAGATGCCGCATGAACTTCTAGCTCAATGTATTTTAGCTTCAGACTTAGAGTATTCCGCATTTCTTTTCATAATGTCATATTTTTTTTGCCAAGCTGAGTTTGGAGGTTCCTGTCATAAAGGGCGAGTATGTCGGAAAGTCATCATGGGATGGAGAATGACAATGGCCGTGTCTGGTGTGACCTCAAGGACTGAGACTCTGTGCTGTGTGCCACAACCACACGCATCCCATTAATACGTAAGTGTGGTTATTTAGAACTAAAACAAAAATGCAATTTTTCTTTAATTCATGGCTAGCTCAAATGACTACTAAGCTGTGAATCCACAAATATGTATTAAGTTGTTTTAATCCAACAATTATAAAAAGAGAACTGTTAGTTCCTTTTGGCCCAAGTGTGTCATGAAAACATTGCTGAGACACTAAAGGAGCCATGGCCAGGAAAATGTGAGGACTTCTGCCACAACTCCTTACGACACACACAGAAACATACCTGCCCACACAGAGCTTACCCGGCGCGGTGCCTGGTGTTTGATACCTCCCTAACAAATGCATTGGAGAATGAATGAAGGAATGAAGGAATGAGCAGGGAATGCCTGTCTGGCTTACTTTCTCATGCTTTGAAGTGTGTTCAAGTTACTCATTTCAGTGTGGAGCCTCCTTAATTAACTTAATTCGGTCCTTTCATTGGACAGGCTGGGACAAAGGAATGAAACCCCAGTGAGATGGTGGTAGCACCACCAGGCATGTGTATGGGAAGGTTTCGTGAAGCAAGTGAACATCGCAGAGACTGAAGGTGTAAGACGGAGAGAGAGAAAGAGAGGCTTGCATCCCAGGAGGTGTTTCCGGCACAGGGGTCATCATTGTGATGGGAGGACAAGAGAAAGCCCCAGGACAGAACTACCATGGCCTCTGAGAGAGGCGGAGGGAGAGACAGAGCAAAGCGGAAGGGAGATGCCGGATGGAATCCGAATGAGACGCAGGCGGCGAAGCATCGGTGTCAGCCATGGCAGGGTCAGGAGGTCAAGTCACGGAATCTGGAATTACTTAGAATTTATTGAAGAAAAAGAGCAGGCCAGATATTTAAAGAAGGAGCGCTGTGGTCAGGGTGTCAGGAAGGAAATGTAATTTTAGTGCTAGTGCAGCCGATGAGGCCACGAGGGCACCAAAGGCCACCTGGTCTTTGGACCAGGACAGGGAGCTTGCAGAGCCCCAGACAGGCTCTCAGCAGAGTTTGAAAGGTACCCGGGAGAGAGCGGACATGTGCAAAATAGAACCCAGCATAGATTCATCTGGGCAAAGCATCTGCTCTGTTAGAATGGTTGTAGGTACAGAAAAATGATTTATGTTCTCTCTTTAGGCTGAAAAGTTCTACACAGAACCCACTCCTAAGAATGCAGCGAGAGAAGCTGGTCTAGGTGAGCCTCACCTTTAGGCTATCTGTGGAGGTGAGAGGGATGCGGCTCAGATATCAAAATCTGCTCACGCACGGATTCCATCCTCTGAACAAAGGCCCCGATGGCTCGCCGGGCTGGCAGGGGGCTCTGCCTGCAGGGCTCATACCAAGTTTGGTCTCGTCCTGTCTTTAAGCAGCCTCATCCATTTTGTATGACAGCTCACATTTTAATGTGGATCTTATTTCAGTGTTATCCCTGCATCACCATACCATTTAAAACAGAGTATTTGCATCTGCTTGAACTTGGAACGTTTTTTAACTTCAAGTCAGAACTTTATTCATGGTGGAACCATTATTCTCTGGGAGTATGAGATACATTTATTCTAACGTGCCAGTTACCTTTTTAGCCATTCTCCAAGGTTGTGTCTGTGGTGGTCTTTTTGGTGTCCTTCTTGAAGCAGCGGCATCTGTGTAGTCAGGATGCTCTACAAGTGCCTGAAGACAGGTGAGTTTTATGGACGTCCACTCAGCTGGGAGACCTGGGATCAAACCCCACGTCTATCACACATGGGCCGTGACTTTGCCCTCCCCTGCCCCCAGCAGGTTACCTCTCTGCACATCTGCTTCCCCACCCATCAGATGACGAGAGGCGCTACGTCACTGTGGGCAGAGCATGCGCTCCAGGCTTCCATGAGCCTGGGTGGAATTCTCGATCCACCTTTACTAGCATTCTGAACCCAGAGAAGTTACCCTACTCCAAATTTTACTGTGCACAAAATACAAATTATGATACCCTTCTTCATAGCGTTACTGAGAGAAATAAAGACAATTACGGGTAGAGTTGCCAAATATCTTATTTGAACCTCACTATCTGGTATTTAAGCCCTCCCCTGGGGGTGGGAGGTGGGGAAAATGTTTTAAATTCGGCATTTATAGTTATATACACTGCAGGGATGAGTGTTACAGTTATCCTGACATGTCACGATTTTGCTGCAATGATTCCGGTTTACTCTCCAGGCTATGCCTTACTGTGTTGATTTGCACATTTGATGTTAAGTGTGGGATGTGATTCCTCATAAATTCTGGTGTGCAGAGCAGAAGGGCTCTATGCAGTGAAGCGCAGTTGGGAACTTGGAGCAGGCAGGTAGCAATTATGAAATAATAACGTGGAACGCTTTTGTTTTACGGACCTACAGCGCAAGTCAGTCTTGGGTCTTCTTTCCTCTCACTTATTCAGCACTTTTGTTTGCCAGTTCTGAAACTTCTTTGCAATGAAATGTCATTTCTTATTACAGAAATAATACGTATTTATTGTTTTAGAGTTAAGAGAATACAGATGATTAAAGAACCACCTGTGGTATCATCCTTAGAAAAAGCCACTGGTAATATTTTGGTGTATCCATTTCAGTGTGTGTGTATGTGCGGGTATATGTGTAAATAAATATAGATGACTACAAATATAATTTTAATGTAAATGCAGTTTTGTAATTTATGTTTAGGTAATGTTTTTTATTATAGTAAAATGTGTATAACATAAAACCTAACATTAAATGTTTTACAACGTACAGTTCCGTGGCAGGCAGCACACTCACCATGTTGTGCAGCCATTACCATTATCTAGTTCCATGGGGTTCTAGAAACCCCAAATGCAAGTCCCATACCCATGAAGCAGTCACTCCCCATTCCTCCCTCCTAGCCCATGGCCACCACTGGTCTGTTCTCTGTCTCTGTAGATTACCTACTCTAGATGGTTCATATAAACAGAGTCACAAATATGTGATTTTGTGTCCGACATCTTCCACTTAACACAATGTTTTCAAGGTTCATCTATGTCACAGCATGTATCAACACTTCATTGTTTTTTTATGACTGAATAATATTCCACTTATGTACATACTACATATAGACCTACCTAGGGGACTGTATTTCTAATGACTCTAATTCTCACAGCAATCCCGGGAGATGAGTAATGTTATTTCCATTTTATAGGTGGGGACGCTGAGTCAGAGAGGGTTACACAAGTGGGCCTGGTGTTAACACTAAAGACAGGATCAGAACCCAGCTCTATCTCTTTCCAAAGCCAGAACCCTTTCCATTTAAGTTTCGTACACACAACTAGTTCCCTCTAGTAAAGTTCTGGAAGTGGGGTTTATAAATCACAGGGCATGCAAAATTTAAAATCATTGATTGCAGAACTTTGAGAAAGCAAGACACTTTTTGATAACTTCATCAAGTTTAAATCAAGAATTTTAAAGATTTAATCTAGTTCCAAAGTGCCTTTCAAAAATCAATACTATAGAATAAAAAAAAAAAAAACAAAAATAAAATAAACAAGACCAAAAAAGAACTAAAAAGAAAAAAATCGATGCTACAATTTTGGGGCCTGAAGGCCATATTCCAATTGCAGAAAAATGAGTTTCTTGCTTATGCTGATCATAAATTGACTGCCAAGGCACGGATGTGAAATTAAGGAGCCAGAGCTTCTAGGAGGCATAGTTAGAATTCACAATATCATGCTTTGAGTCTTTCACTTCTGAGGTGACTGTGATCAATCTTTTGGTGGGCAATTCAGATCTGGAGGTTGTCAACATGAAAAAAAGGGGCCCCCCCTCCAAATCCTGTTTAGGAGAAGCGTCAGTATGTGGAACATGATGTTCAAATCTCTTGAGAGAGCGTCATTTCTTGATAAGTGGAAATGTGTTTTCTGCAGGGAACCTGCTGTTCTATGTACAACTAGTTGATAATTGCTCTAACTTCTGTACTAAATACCAGATTGAAAATAATTTTTATGCTATGAGTAATCCTGGTTTAATGGCTATAACAGAACTAGCCCTGAGTCAGAAAAAAAAAACAAAAATAAGACATAAACTTTGTGGTTTGTTGGGGCGGGGGGGTGGTTAAAATACTTTTACTTACTTGGTAAAAAAAAATGTAATGCAGATTGTTGTCATTAAATGTTCCATAATGTAAAAAATGTTTATTTGATAAATTGTTTCCATCTTGTATTTTTGTTCGGGTGATCTGACTACCCTGTTGCAATGTCAAGTACAATGCCTGGCCTCTTAGAAATGATGAATTTCATTACTTACATTGTTTTCAAAATGTAGGGATGAGATTAAACTGCATTTATTTATGCAGCAAATATTTATTAAGCACCTACCATGTTAAATTGTGAGAGACACATTAACAAGTAAGTGAAATAACCCTCTGCTCTCATGAAGGTAGACCAGGTAGCAGAATAACGGGGGGATAAAACCAGACAAACAAAATGCTGTGTGTTCAATGGTGATAAACAAAGAAAAAGCGTGGTGAGGGATAGAATGTGACAGGGAGGGTAACTTTGGAGCGAAGACCTGAAGGGACAGAAAAAGCTATGTCGTTATCTAGAAGGAAACATGGCTAAGGCAGGGGCGTTGGCAGGAGTGAAGAACCTGGGGAAGGACTTCAGCTGGAGGATGTGGGGGTTAGGACCACAGCCAAGTGAGTTGAGGGGAGGGAGGCCAGCCATGAGGTTACAGAGGACTGGAGCCATGGAGACCTTCAGAGGGATTTTGGCTCTTTCCCTGAGTGGGAAACTATTGCAAGCTTTGAGTAGATAGGACACACTTATTAAAAGTTCATGCTGGTTGCTATGTAGGAAGAGGTCCATAGAGAGGAAGAAAACAGGAAGAACTTTTAGCGGAAACAGGAAGAACATTTAGTAGTCCAGTACAGTAATCTAGGCGATGGTGGCGGCGGCTGGGGTCCAGGGGAAGACATGGTTAGATTCCAGGTGTATGGTGAGGGTAGAGCCAATGGGATTTACTTATGGATTTGGATATGGGGAATGGAAGAGAAGAGCTCACAGACGATTTTGAGTCTTTTAGCCTAAAGAAATGAAGTTGCCATTTATTGAAAGGGAAATGTGTCAAGAAGAACAGCTTCTTTTAGTTGTTTTGTTATTGTTTTTGTCACTGGCTGATACCTGAGTTTGGGTTGGGACGTGTTGCTTTCAAGAAAGCAACTACAGCGCAATAGCAAATGCCCACAGTCCAGGAGCCAGTTGGATGTCAAACGTGAGCAGGAGTTGGCCGTTTGGGAATCCTCACCATTCAACAGTGTTCAAGGGCAAGATCTGAGGTAAGTACAGATGCAGAACAGAAAAAGTCTAAGGACTGCCCCTCGAGGTGCCCCCAAAGTCTAGAGGCAAGGGAAATGAACAGAAATCTACACATGAAGCTAACGAAAACAGAGCCAAAGGAGAACAATGTCCCAAAGTGAAGAGAGGAAAGGATGCTCAGAGGACGAGTGTTTGTCAGATGCTGCTGTAGGTCAGGTATGACCTTAATGGGCTCAGGCTGCTACAACAAAATGCCACAGTGGCTTAAATAAGGTGTTTCTTACAGTGCTGGAGGCTGCGAAGTCCAAGATCAAGATGCCAGCAGACTCATTTCCTGTTGAGAACCCATTTCCTCGCTGTACATGGCCACCATCTTACTGTACCTCAGTCGTCAGAGAGAGAGGACTCTGATATCTCTTCCTCTTCCTATGAGGATGCTAACTCCATTATGCGGGCCCCACCCTCATGACATCATCTAATCCTAATTAGCTCCCAAAGGTCCATCTGCTAACACTGTCACATGGAGGATTATGACTTCAATGTATGAATGTCGCAGGGACACAAACATTTCATCCATAATGATGAGCACTGAGCATTGGATTTGGCAACATGGAAGTCACTGTTGGCTTTGAAAGGGGTGGTTTGAGTGGGGGGCGGGTAGGACATAGTCAATCAGGGAGCGAGGGACATGGCAGAGTCACCCTGGAGAGATGACAGGCTGTGCCTTGCACAAAGGTACCCAATTTAGGGGCCAGTGGAGTCAAATCCCTTCAGCTAGAGCTTCACTGGTCGAGCTCTCCACCCAGCCTCAATGGGCTGTGTCAGCCCGGAACAAAGACTAATTTGTCGTAATCTGTCTGCCTGGAGTATGCAGAATTTCACAATAGTCCCGGACACTCTGGCCCTTGGTATACATGCACCTCTCCCCGTTATTCAATCAAACACTAATCTAAGTACTGAGTACTAGGGTACAACTATGAAACTTGCAGATGTAATTAAAGTCTCACATCAGTTGACCTTCTGGGAGATTTTTTGGCTTAATCACGAGGTCTTGAAAACAAGTTTTCACTCATTAGTCAGAAAGAAAAAAAAAAGCCAGGGAGATTTACTCCAGCTGGCCTGCAGGAAGCAATGCCCCGAGTTGTGAACTGGTTATGGGGGCTGCAGGAAGGAAACTGTGGGTGCCTCCAGGAGCTGGGAGAGGCCTCCGGAAAAGAGCTGGGAGCGAATGGGAATCTCAGCCCCGCCACCACAAGAAACTGAATTCTGCCAGCAGTCAGTGAGCTTCAAAGAGACCCTTAAGCCCGGATGAGACCATAATCCCAGCCAATGCCTTGGTTTGACCCCAGCCAAGAGGGAACAGAGAAATGGTGACATATGAAAGAGGTGGTGAAAATGGTGCTGTTTTTGTTTTAAGTTGGGAAATATTACAGCATTGCATACCGATGGGTCTGACGCAGTAGCACCGGGGACGTGAAAGTGAATGCTAGAAGCATAACAAGTCCAAGTGCAATGTCCTGGAGAGAGGACGAGACCTGGGGAATAGCGGGAAGAGTGGATGTGTCTTCCATGGGAACAGAGTCATTCTTCTTAGTGCTGGAGGACAGGCAAAGTGTCCTTTCTGTACTCAGAAAGAGGCCAGTTGGTGCACCAACTGAGGGTGATTGCTTCCACCTTTCAGTGAAATAAGAATCCAGGACATTAGCCAAAAAAGGAAGGGGTGGAAATGTAATAATGACCTGGAAGTGTGGGTAAGCCAGCAGACCAGGGAAGTATGTGGGCTTGCTTGAGTCACATGAACTAGTGGTTAGGACTCACATGCAGCCTTCCTCACAGGGACGTGTCTTACTCTGGCCACGTCCAGCTCCATGGCTCAGGCTTTCAGAATTCAGGAAGCTGCATCTAACCAAGCTGGGAGCTTCCAGACCAGTACAACAGCTGAGGGAGCTAGAACAGCCTCTTCTCAAGAGACCTGCAGGGGAAATAGCCTTTTGAGTGGAACCAGGATTCTGAGCGGGTAAGACATGAGGGAATATTCAGGTAAAGGGCACAGGAAATTTCGCTGGTGACCAATGTTGAATTAGGAAAGGTTCTGCCTTGGGAGCAGGAGGCCATTGTAGGCGATGTACAGCCACGTGTGTGGGTGAGTCTGGAAGGTGGGAGAGGACCTGGGGAGGTCCTCCTGGCTTCCGAATGGTGGCCAATGAGATTTGTCCCCATGGCGTCCTGGCAGATGGTGGTAAAGGGGTTGTGAAGATTGGGAACGAGGTGGGGCCATCACGTCACAGGCAGCCCTTTTCTTCACGCTTCCGCCCCTGTTGTGTTTTTATGTCCACTCACAGCAGTAGGAGGGGAGGAGTGACGTGTGTGGATGTGCTTTCAGATGGATGGAGCCTGCTATGAAGGGAAAACATTCGATTACAAGTTCGTCTGATAAAAAGTGATGCATGAGAAAACAATTTCTTGCTCTAGTTTGATTTCACAATAGCACCTCAGGCAACCACCCAGGACTCCGCAGTGGCTGTCAGGCCTCCAACAACTGCCACTGCGGGCTGGAGCCTGACCCAAGGAGAAATCAGAACACCTTCTTTCAAAACCCACATCTATGTCTGGCCAACATCAAGAATGTCCAAGAACAGACTGAGCATCTGTCTTATGATCAGGGGTTGCACTTAAACTTTGTAGGTTTGGTGCTTTGGGGCTTGTTTTCTATATGCTCCTGAAATAACAGCTTTATGATAAACACCGGGTCCCAATCAATGCGTGTGTCATGGGAGGAAAAAAAATGTAGCACCTTGTGACTTATGGGAATGTTTGGATTAAAAATAAAAACCTGCGTGGCAGGACTAGCCTTTCAAAGAGCGGCACAGCGAGTATGTGCTGGCAGTTGAAGTCCAGTCGGAGGGGAAGTGAGTTGCCAGAGGGCACTGAGCTGTCATACAATGTCCAGATCACAACGGCCAAGGGGAGAAAAAGCTGTAGACAATGCAGACATTGGAGTGCCAGTGGGGCAAGAATCAAAAGCGTATCTTACTGCTGCCTCATATTCACAAAGAGGTCTTACCCAACAGTGTCTGTGAACTTGTTGTGACTCCCACCAGCAGGACAGGCATTCTGGGGACTTTTAGCCTGTTGGCCTTGATCGCCATGCCGTGGGTATAATATACCACCCTGTAAGTCTGGGCTTCATCTACGGTGGTGTGTCCCATACAAAGAACAATTCTGGGAAACAGCTGATCCCCCGGGATCTGAGGACATTCTTCATAAATGGAGCCCTGAACTCTCCTGTTGGGAAATACCAGTAGGGTCCTTGGCCATCAGAAATTGATTCAATTTTGCTGCTTACCAAAGGGCACAGGAAGAAGGCTCTGGAGGACGCCCCGTGTCAGCTCTTCTCCATTTATTTTGAAAGTGTTTGATCTCTCTCTCCAGCCCTCAACACACAGCCGTCATTGCAGATAACTCTTTCTCCTGTGAGCTCAGAGGGGTTCTCAGAGATGGCAAACCAGTATTGCTACCAGCCAAAGAAAAATACACTCTGTAAACTCCCTTCTGACTCTGACTTTCTAGGTTCATAAGCAAGCCTCCTAGTGGCCCCCACCATTATGGTGTCCTTAAATTAAGTAGAGCTTGACTCTGAGTGACCCATCTCACAGCCACCTCTCTGAAGGCAATAATCAGGAAGGCACCCTGCTCATCTCTCCACCCCCCCCCCTTGAATGAACGTGCGATACATACAACTGCCACGTTGCTTGAAAAGAAACAACATGCAATTATTTTATTCAAAACTATTTCAAGGTCGCAGATTCAGGGTGACACGGAAAATCTGGCTTGCCCTTATCTACACTTTCACTGTTAGTCACCAGGAGCTCGACTTTGAAAATACCAGGCTTTCTGGGTTGTAGTCATTTCATCAACCCTTGATTCTTCTTAAGGGAATTATTGAGCTCCTTAGCATATGGCCTCTTACTAAGATTGTACAACCAACCCTACAAGGAAACAGAGTGGGTAGAAGAAAGCTCGGGAAGGGTGGCACTCTCCAGGGAAGTATGAAGTCACTGGTACCTCAAATGACATCCACTTATTAGCTTTCTTTGCAAGTGGCTGCTCTCTTGGCCCCAGTGAACAGAAGGACATTTGAATTTCCGATGAGCCTGGGGATGAAGAAGGTGGAGAGAGGAGAAAGATGCATCAGCTGTGAACCAGGTTGGGGAGGGGTGCAGGCCATCTTGTGCAGACCACCTGCGGGACCCAGTGAAAGTCTGGGCGCCTGCTCAGAGGAAAGCCATGATAAAGGAAGACCAGGGAAAGCTGCACCTACCTTTCTGTTTTCTTAAGTCAATTCTGTTGCTTCCTTATTATCCAAGGAGAATACAATTTTCAAGGACATCTAGGAAACATTTTTTAAATTTTTGTTTTTTTAGGTATGTTAAAATAATTAAATTTTTATGGTCAGCCACCAAATGGGATGGAGTTTCTCTCCACACGTCTCATTGACTTTACACAAGGGTGGTGTTTGGGGGATCCTAATGGACTTGTACACACTGGAGGCCTTTGCATCTGAGAAGATTTCTGGGGTAGGCTACTCCTACCCCAGGCCCCTCCTGTCCTCTGCTTGGGGCTGCAGAGGGCAGTCACCGAAGCCATCAGGATTAGAAGTCCCTGGAATAGGAGCCTGGACTCCATATTTTCAAAATTCCCCTAAGCAGCCGAGTGTGGGAAGCACAGAAAATCCCCAAGAATGTCAGAGAAGATGGAAGAGAATGAGGTGAGGAGACCATGGGCAGAGGCCAAGTTGGAGAAGGAACCTGGCTCTCTCTCTGTGTGTCCTTCTGCAAAGAAATCTGGCATTGCTCACCCCTTATTTCTTCTTGTCTCTCTACTGGCTACTGGAAAGAGTGAGGGACAGCTGGATGCAGAGGCCCTTGGCTGCCCTGGGCTAAGGATATCTGCACTTCGGGGTAGGACCCAGTAGAGTCAGATTGCCTGGCTCTTTGAAATGGGTGGGAGTTACCTAAATACACTGAGCCTCAGTTTTCTCATCAGTAACGCTCACTAAATGGCTGCCATTGTCAGCATATGGGCCCAGGCCCACCCAGAGTGGGCCATGACTTACAGCCTGCACACAAATTCTGAGATGGCAGCTCTGGCATCTCACGGCCTCAAAGATGTGCCAGGGCAGCCTTGAGGTGACTTTCAGTGCACACGAGCCCTGATGGAGCCCTGAACCAGCCTGGGAGGTGGACCAAGCCTTTCCCAGCCCGGCTCACACTTCTGTCCATTGAGCCCTGCAGACTCAGAACCCCTGAGTCCCACTCAGGCCAGTCTTCTCCCAAAGGAGTCACCACCTTTTTCTCTCCACCATCGTCTTCTTGCAGACTGCATTTCTTTGAAGCTGGTCACCACTACTTATCGGTCTGGAACATACATACAGGTGACTGATAGACTTGAGACTTTTCTGGGAGTGTTTGTTTACTCACATACACCTTTGAATGGTGAAATGGATTCAAGAGATGACACAGTATGGTGGGAGGGCCTCCTTGACTGTTCCAGAAAACTCTTTCCCCTGAACTGATCCCGTACCCCTCACTGGTCAGTTTCACCTCTGAATCCACACCACACCAGACGGACACACCTTCCTAAGGACACACCTAAATGCACACACCTTCCTGGGAGGAGACAGCGTTGGCCCACATAGAGACGCCATGACACTTTCCACTAGCGTTATTTTTCTTTGAAATGCCAAGGAGTTTTCCTGTGGTGTTTATCAGCACCAGTATTCTATTCCTCACCTCGCTCTGCTGGTCTGCAGGGCTCTATTTCACAAATCTTGAATAAGTGAAATCTTCAATAAATAAAAATGTCACACCTTTAAGGCCAGGAACATAGTTGGGTTTTAAGACTTTAAGAAGTGCAACATTCCCCGGGAACGTTGTATAAATCGCCTATATTTCTTACAGTTGGACTTGGCTACATGTGACAAAAAAATAGGAAAGAAGATAGAACTCTATTCCTCTCTAGTGTAAAAGTCTGAGACAGGTGTCTCAAGGCCAGTGTGGAGCTGCTGGGATCATTGAGCTTGACTCTTACTGCCTCACTGCGCTGCCCTCAGCAGCCTGCATTCCTGGTGAGCTCGTGGTCCACCAGGACAGCTCCAGTGAACACGTCCGCATTCCACCTGGCAGGAGGGAGGAAAAGGGGAGATTTGAGGATGCTCCATTTAAGGGCATAAATTTAACACACGATTCCTACTGACGTCCTGCTGGTCAGCATCTAGTCACATGACCAGACCCTTCTGCAAGGGAGGCTGTGAAGCACAGCCTTTTTCCCAGGTATGTGCTCACTTCTAGGTTATTGTGGGTCTCCCTCAGCGCTCCTGACTTCCATTCCTTAGCCTTAGCCTTGGCGCATCCACAGGGATGTCACTGCCTGGATGCTTCACTCTGGTCTCGTCTCTGCATCTTTTATACAAGCTCATGCCACCCTTGGCCTGACAGTCAGTGGTTGAGTTTCTAGTCTTCACTTCCCTGGTCTGCTCCAACCTCATCTCTCATAGCCAGTCAGTTCTGCAGACAAGGGGAAAAGTCTAAGCAATGTAAGGGTAAAGAGAGGTGCCCTGGCTGGTGTGACTCAGTGGATTGAGCACCAGCCTATGAACTAAGAGGTTGCCGGTTAGATTCCCAGTCAGCGCACAAGCCTGGGTTGTGGGCCAGGTCCTCAGTAGGGGGTGTCTGACAGGCAACCATAAATAGAGGCTTCTCTCTCTTTCTTTCTCCCTGTCCCTCTCTCTAGAAAATAAATAAAATCTTTTATAAAAAGCATTATTAACAAATGCAAAGTCCAGAGAAAGAAAAGAAGTTGGTGCATTTTAAGGGTGGAAATAAGGCCTGTAGTGAAAAAGCAGGAGAAGAAGGGAGATGTATCACAAATCACGCACACACGTCCCCATTTCCTTTCTTCTTGCACTGGCTGGATCAGTGGAGACAGAGCCAGGTCCCTGAACAGACCTCGTTCTCTCATCCCCTGGCTCTCTCCTCTTCTCCACGCAGGTGCTCTCAGATCTGGGGTGGGGACAAGAGGGCTTCTGAGCTTTCCTGAGTGCTTCATTGTAGAGACATTGAGCCTTGTTAGGACAACTTGAAATAAAACGGTAAACAGTTTCCCATTTTCTTGTTCTTTTGAGAACCCCATGGAAGGAAGCATGCTTGAGGAACAGTGAGAATTCAGCTACTCCTAGATTCTTCTGATACTATCAAGTACCCGCCACCGATAACTGTCATGTGAATTTGGCAAGTGTTGGAGAAGATGTTTGTGTCAAATGGACACCAAAAGCTTAGAGCAAGGGGCGTAAAGGAGTAAGAGAAGAAGAGTAGGAACTAATTCCTTCCTCAACTGTGTCCTGAGGACACATCCAGGGCTTGCATTACGTGGAAATTGCTTACACGTGCATTACAGGGCTTGCTCATCCATGGGAATTAACTCCTTAACAGCTTATTTTACATATTTATAGACGTAAACATTTCCAGAATGCTCTTTTTTAAAAAATGTATTGAGTTTAGGGGGGTGACATATTGATTACATGTTATATAATAAGTTTATATACGTTTCAGGTGTAGAACTTTATGGCACATCATCTGTGTAGTTCACTGTGTGCTCACCGCCCAAGGTCAGGCCTCCTTCTATCACCATATATTTGACTCCCTTTACCTTCCTCTACCTCCCTTCACCCTTTTTCCCTCGGGTAACCGCCATACCGTTATCCGTGTCTGTGAGTTTTTTGTATGTTTGCCTTGTCTGTTTGTTGCTTTCCATTTTATATCCCACCTATGAATGAAATTGTATAGTTCTTGACTTTGTCCATCCAACTTATTTCACTTGGCACAGGATGCTCCTTTTAAAAATGTGTAGTGGGAGCTGTTGATAAGACATGATGTACCATCCTCATTCATGATTCTTCAGATTTTCATGGGCAAGGTGAGGGCAGAGAGAAAGGTAGTAAAGATCTAATCAATCAGTTTGCTTTCAGGAGAGGGAGCTAAAATCCTCCTGCTCAGGGGAATGGGCAAATACCAGAAAACCAGCCCGCAATTGCAGACTGGATAACCTTGTGAAGAAGCAAGACATGAAAGAAGATGACGGAGAGCAAGGCAGAAAAAAGCGACTTCACCGAAGCTCGTGAGAGCTGCAGCCATGGGGCCAGAGCACTGTGCTTTGATGTTAATCAGGACAAAAAAACCCAGCGCTAACTTTCCGCAAAGACTCTGGGTGGGTGGCGGAACTTCAGGATAAAATGAGGAAAGATGAGGCTTCTGTGGTCCTTGGGCACCAAATCGCTTTGAAGGCCACAAGTTACAAAATCCTGTAGATCGGAAGCAGAATAAGAACTATTTAGGGGAGAGTAATTGAAGGACTAGTTGGCTCTCAGGAGATTCCTAAGCCACATAAAAATGGTAGGATTTTTGAAGTGCAATGTTTTTTAAAACCAAAACTGAATCAGCCTTGTCAAATAAATAGGAACCCGCTGCTTACAGAAAATAAAGGACTTGCGTAAGAAAGATTTCGTTCATTCTGTGGTTTTCTTCCTGTTTTCCCCATACTGCTTTGCTTTGCCTGAAAATCCAACCTCACCACAGGTCTTTGATAGACATTTTCATCTGCCGATAGGGAGTGGTCAAGCCTAAGGGAGGGCAGGAAAACAAGGAGGGAGGGAAGTCAGGACACTAGGTTTGATTGGGCTTCTACTGAAAACCAGACAAGTGAAAACTAATAACAAGTGAAAACTAGTACAATTTAATCATCAAATGAGTCAAGACTATGGAAAGGTCTATGATTGAAGTCAGCAAATAATTTTATTTTTTTATTTCTGTTTCAACCCCTCCTTTTCCACCCCCAGCCTAACCCAAAGTCCCTTTACCTGTTCATCCACAGCTAATGTAGGGTAAGCCCCATCCTGACCTGGAGTTTACCTGTAGCCCCTAGGTGGCCAGGCTCTGAGACAGGAAGATAGTTACTTTTTTTTTCAGTTAAATATTTTATTGTCTATGCTATTACAGTTGTCCCAATGTTTCCCCCTCTTTGCCCCCTCCACCCAGCCTGCCCCCATTCCCACAGTCCATCCTCACACCGTCATTTATGTCCAGGGTCATTCATGTCCATGGTTATTCATATGTTCTTTGACTAACCCCTTCACCTTCCTTCAGCCACCCCACCACCCCACTCCCCCTGTGATGATGAGCAGGGCTATAACGGGGTCTCCCTGTGGCAAGAGAAACTGGAAGGAGGACACTAGTGCTTCTGTCACTCCCTTCCTTTCGAGTGTGGGTGGCACCTGTGATTATGATGAGATGTCACTCTACGATGGTGACATTACAAAGGGATAAGGGCCTTTTGAAAGACTTCCTTTCCCAGTCACCCATGCATTCACTCAATATGTAGGAGATGCCTCTTTTGCAAGAGAGACAAGGATCAATAGTCTATGTAAATGATGTTCCCCCCGACGTTGCTCGGTTTATACACCACCCTGGACCACTCCGCTGAGGCGTGTGAGACATTGGGATGCAACTGGAAGCAAGATGACACATGCTGGTGCTTACTTCTCGAACACCTGCGGGCCGTCTAGGGTGGCATCTGGGCACACGCATTTCTAAAACTCCCCAAGTGATTCTGATGCGCACGGAAATGTGAGGACCACTGAAGCCCCCACACCTGGCCCTTGGACCCACCAAATTAGGATTTTCATGGATGGTAGGGGCACGTGTCTTTTCAAAAATCTTCCTTGGATGACTCTGGTATACACAAAGCCTTGGGTTTGTCAGCTTGATACATAGTGGTCCATATATCAGGGCCTGGAGGAAATAGGATACATGAAGGGATGTTTGACAGGCCAGAGAAGAGAAAGGTCAGGTCATGGTAAGCACGGGTGTGTGGGAAGCCAGAGGAGATAGCTCTCCTCCAAGTCCCGGCGATGGTAAGAAGAGAGAGGAAAAGATCCCCTTTTCCCCACCAGGAAGCGTGTGTCTGGGGCACAAGGCTAGATTTTGGGGACATGTGGAGCCAGTGGTATGTGAGGGCTCTTTGGTGTGTTTGCTAGTTAAAGGGACCAGCAGGGAGGCATCTACAGGCCGGGTGGAATTTGTCTTCAGGGGGTTAAAGGGCAACATGTCAGCTGAGGCGGTTTACATCTGCCAGGGCTATAAAGAGCTAAGAACAAATTTTTAGAAAACCATTTGACAGAAAATGAAATAGGAAGATGAAAAGTCTATTTTTGCGTCATTAAGGGTAAAATCATCTCTGAGAAGCACCTGAGAGCAAGAGTCAAGGGGGGAGGGTGGGGGAAACAGGATTCCTTGAGAAGGCCCAGCGGGCAGGACGCCCACACCGAGGGAGAGGGGCAGCAGTGGGCTCAGGGCCCTGAGCAAAAGCCAAACGCTCCGAGGCCGTGAGTGGGAAGAGCCTGGACTCCAGGTACCAGGAGAAAGCTCAAGGCCGGAGCGCCGTCCTGCACAGAAGGACTACCCACGCTTCCGTTCCAGTCCCCTGGGCCGGGCAGGGCAACCCAGCTGCACACACGGCCAGCGCCACATGGTCAGGACCGCTGCACAACAGCATGAAAAGAAATTTTAAGAGACAGTTTTGCCCATAACGCCATCCACTTCATCTAACAGCTTAATAAAGTCTTCAAGAACGACTCTGTTGAGGAACAACAATTTTGTAGGCATCGAACTCATATTCCAATTCAGAACTAGCTATTTCTTTTTAAAAAATCACACTTTCCACATCTAAGTTAAGTACAATATTAGATGATAGATAAAATATAAAATAAAACTCAAACTACACAAAGAAACAGTTACATTTTAAAATAATTGTTTTTCTTTTCATTATAAAGTAATACATGTCTCCCATAAGAGACAAATTACATTTGGGTAGGTGGAAAAAATAAAAATAACTCTTAATTTCACCTCTGAGGAGCAACATTCATATTTTGTGTCTATGCATATATTTATTTGCACTTGACTTTCCTCATAAGGAGACTATTCTATGTATATGTTCATCACGTGTGAACCTGTTTGTATTAGGGTGTACACACATGCACACGTACATCACTTAAATAGTAGGAACACTTTTCATGCCATTATATGTTATTCCCCTGCCGCACTGTTGAATGGCTATTGACTAAGGTCTGGATGTCTTTCTGCAGGTCTCCGTAGGCAGAGCGTGCATTTCAGTGTCCAGCCACTGGGGGCCCCCGTCAGCTATGCTCCCTGGAGTCAGAGAGGTCGCCAAAGAGGAACGAACGTTTATTTAAGCAGTAACATCATACAGATGAGAAGGTCCAGTTGTTTGCTGTTATTAAAAGTGCTGCAGAAACACCTTTTAGTTAAATGGATTATATTTTCACGTCTCAGAATGTTTTTAAAATTAATGTTTTGGGATCATGAAAGCTAGAGAAAAGGTCACATACGTTAGATAAATATTTAAAGACTGCTCTACAGAGAGAAAGAGCCAACTTACAGTTCTGCCAACGGTAGGAGAGAGGGACTGGTTCCTGCCGCTTCACTAACACAGGAGAGGGTCAGTCAACAGGCGCGGGGATGGAAAGTACAGCACAGGGAATACGGTCGATAATATTGTGATAACCAGATACGGTGCCAGGAAGGTGCTAGACTTGACTTATCGGGGGATCACTTTGTAAATGACACAAATGACTAACCAGTATGCTGTACACCTGCAATTAATATAATATTGAATGTCAACTGTAATTGAAAAATCAAAATTAAAAAATACCATTGCCAATTTGAGAAGCAAAAAATGTGATCTTATCTTCAATCACACCCCTTTGATCACCCATTAGATTCATCATCTTATTTTTTTGTCCATTTATATTTTTTCTTTATGAAGTACATACTTATAATGTCCTGTGCCTATTTTTCTGGCAGAAGTATTAAACTGTTATTTGTTGATAGATATTTATTGATATATAAGACTTTTGTTATAGTAAGAGTATAAATGTTGTAATATACTTTTCGTTAATTATGTAGATTACATATATAGTAGTATAAGAATACAATAAGAAACAGTAGAGTAGTTAACAGAATAATATACCTGGATCTGCCTTAGATGTTGCAAGTAATGATGAGTTTTTGGCTTTGGTTTTAGCTCTGTTGGTTAGATCCATTGACATCCACATTCCACTAATTAGTCTTAAAAGGAGCACAAGAGGGGACCTGGATGGGCGAGCAACAAGATGACATACAATAAAGTCCAAATAGTTAAAAGATGAGTGACAAGATACTACTTCTGGAGTTCGTATGGTCTGATTGTCTTGGTATTTAGCAAGGAATGTGTTCCTCCTTCTCCTCCTGCCACAGAAGGAAGAAAAGATTTCCTTGTTGTTTCAAAGTATCTATCAAGATTAGCACATATTTTCCCTTCATTTGAATACATAACAGACAAGAGACAGAAGACAATGAGGTCCTGAAGTTACAGGAATTTTTTTCTGACTTAGTGAAATAATTTTGTTTTACTTTTTCTTTTGAAGCCCAAATGGCTTCATAATTATATTTTGCACCTTTGACACTTTCTGGATGTTATTTATTCTTAAAATTCTGTCACCATTTACTGGTGAGAAGTGTGCTTGGAAGTGAGTGTTGGGATTTCGACAGGCACCCTTGTCTCTTCTTTTCCCTGAACTGACGTGTCTGTAAGAATTCTTAGAATACACATTGTCATTCTTTTTATAACCTGTTTCCTCCAAACTCGGGTACCACTTTGAGCTCCAGTTTTTCTCTCCGTTACACACTCCCGGGATAACAGTAATTACTTGAGTGCAACTTGGATTTTATGGTTCAACAACATTCTTGCTAATTACTGTTGATGTAAGAAATGTCCAAACCTGTAGGGAATTTTTATGAGTGTATTTGAACGAAACTGATGACAACTGCCCAGAAGCAAAATTTCAACAGATTGAGAAAAATGGTCTGGAGCATGGCAGTATTGCAGCGTATTTTACGTATTAGACTAAAAGAAGGAGACATGAGAAGGGTTACATGAAATCCCTTTAAACGAAGAGGGTGGGAGAAAGCCAGAAATGGGGAAATAGCTGAGGTTGGATAAAAGGTCAAACAAAGACACATACATCTTTTATGCTGGTGGGTAAGGGATGTTAATAATTAACATTAACGGCACAAAGAGATGGTGTATGGGAACAAGATAACACCAGGGGTCCTGTGGCCTTGTGCCTTGAGGAGTCTGGAAAAGGGGATTATGTGGCATTTCAAAGGTATGTTATCCTAGAGGCCAAAAGATGGCGGACTGGTTCTGTAAAGTAAAGATTGACCTTTGTCAAGGCAGCTACAGGCCTCGGGTACAACTGCCCACCATGACTGGCTTTTAGTTAGGGAATGCATGTTGCCAGACCATCCTCTGTGGTGACTTTCGGTCTCTGAGTTTGTACGGCCACCGTGCAGCCTCACACACTTGTCAGCTTTAGTCTGTGGCCCCTGTCTTGTCCACCTTACAGATCTCCGGCTTCTTTGTTGCAGAGTCCATGACACATTCGGAGTCATTTTCTTTTTTAATAGCCCAAAAATGTCCAATCATGTTTCAGAGCTTTCATTCAACATAAGGAATTGACATGCTTCAACTATTACGGCAACTTAATGTAACACGTATCTGAGGTGTTTTAGCACATTTTCTCCATAGTCAATACATTATTAGTTTTATTACTTCCCTTACTTTGTTTGCTTGTCATTTCCCCCTCCCATTACTTTTGGATTGCCTGCGTCAGATTTAGTAACTGGAGGTTCAAGCTTACATTTTACAACGTGACTCACACGAGGTGGAGAATTGCCTGCTGGGTTAGCCTTGCTCTTTTGTGAAACACAAAAAAACAAGATTGAAGATCTCTAAGACTTGTTCAAAAACGTAAAGTGTGTAATCCTCTTGCCAGAAATTCAAGTTAGGGAAGGCATGGGGGTGATGCCGTGTCCTTGGATATAAATCTCCCTAGGGGAGCCTCCGGTACCCAAACCCATAAAGTGGAAGTAGAGTTGCCAGATAAAATACAGGACCCAAGGACTGTGTTGTATAGACTTAAACCAAAAAAAAAAATTATTCCCTGTTTATCTGAAATTCAAATTTAACTGAGTGTCCTAGATTTTTATTTGCCATGTAGCTCAAACTCTTACCAAAACCAATTCTCCAGTCTCCAGGCAGGCTCAAACTACTGCGCACAAAGGAAGTTATAGCATAGCTTCCTATATGATGGGTTCTGCAATTTCAGCTCATAGCCTTGAGAGCCCAGAGCAGGCATTTCCTACAGTTATTTAAATTCCTTGACTGGGCACTATTATCATATAAGAGCCTTCTCTGAGTTATACCCACTCCGAAACCTCATTTACTCTGCAGGCTTTATGGCAGTATATGTCCTGGTCGTTGAGCTTACGAAAATGAACAAGGGGACTTAAAAGTGTCCTCTCCAATATGGCCAATGTCTGCAGCTTGTAGTGCAGTGTGTGTTCTGAGCAATCAAGTGCCTTTTGGCGGCCCAGTTGTGTTTGAGCGCCGGAAGTTGGTTCAGCTTCCAAAGAGGATTTAGGAGTAGACCCTCCTTCTTTCTCACCTTAAAAATTGGTGCTCTAGTTGTCCATGCACAGCACAGATGTCAACAACACATAATTAAAAAAAAACTAGTTCTAATCCTATTATCATTTTAGCCTCTAGACTATTGCTTTTCAAACTCTGATATGCATCTAAGCACATAGGGACTTTGTTAAAACGCAGATTGTTAGTTTGGGGTGGGGGGTGGGGCAGAGACTGTATTTATAACAAGATTCCAGGAGCTGCTGCTGGCCTGTGACCATGCAGAATAGCAAGGCTAACCAATAATAGTTGTTGGGGAGTTCTTCACCTATTCAGGGATGAACAAGACTTCCAGTTGTTCCAGTAAGGCATGAGATCCAGTTGAATCACTTAAGTATATCCCTGAAAGTCTCTGCTTGATATTACCTTTGCCCCCATTCCAGGTGACTTTGTTTGCTTAGCAGATCTAACACCTAGCCTAAGGACCAATGTTAATTTCCCTAAAGCAGTCCGAGAGTAGAAATTTTATACTTTCTGACTAGTTACCACTACAGTTATTTATTTCTTTAAAAAATATCTTTATGTAAAAGATGAGCACTATTAATTTAATGCCTTTACTTACTAGGCAGTTAGTAGTTTTCCAATTGATAGTCTAAGATTCCCTCACTATCAATTGAGTAATCTCCTTAATTTATTTAGAAGAATGTTCAGGCTATCATAGCAATCAACCCGTGTTTTAAATGCCTATTGAGCCCAAGTCACAGTGCCAGGTCAATGATAAAGCAAAAGGCAGGAAATGCTGTTTTTTTCCTCCAACACAGGTGAACATTGAATGCCTACAATGTGCTCAGCAAATTCGTTAAATATCTAACAATTCTGTTTGCCAATTATACTACAATGAAGCAGAAAAAAAATTTGAAGAAACTGGGGACAAGTTGCTTGTTCAAGGTCACATAGCTAAATGTTGGATAAGGACTTGAACTCAGAAAGTCAAGCGTTGGTGCCTGGCTTTTCAAGCAGAATGTTCTGCTCTGCATATTTGTCATTGGAACAATGGTAGATCTATCTAGTTCTTGGAAAAAATTTTTACAAGTCCAACTTGCCCGCTTGCCTTGGATTGGCCAGTTACTGTGGGCAGGCCTGGACTGAGCTTCTACCTCGCAACAGAGCAGAAGGGACTTGTCTTCTAAAGACTGATTCAGAGAAGGAAAAATAAATATGATCTTTCACAACACCCAGACTGTTTACTGGCAAAACAAACATTTATTTGCGAAGAGCTGAGTACTCCAGAAGGACCTGCCTTTCTAGACGCCGCCTTCAGAAGCCTGACGCAGGGCCGCTACCCACCCACACGGAGCTGCCTGGAAACCTCAAGTGAGAGTCACTTCTCTGGACCAGAGTGTGACTGCTCCATGCCTTCCAAGGGTGTAACACTAATGACAGGAGCTGCCTGGGTAGCATGGAAGATTTTGCTTCCATCCTGCCTTTCAGATGAAACAGCCAAGTATTTTCTATCATTGGAACATGGTCCCATGAGAATCAGGACCTCCTCTGTCATGTTCACCTTGACCTCCCAGCTCTTAGCATAGCACCTGTCAGAGGAAAGGTGTGCAAGGAACACTGTGGAGTCAGTGAATGTGGAATGAACAAATGAGTGAATGAGATAACGCGTTGAACATCTAGTGTATACCACCTAGTGTATGCCTTCCAAGACTGATGGCATTAACTTTAAGACAGCATTCTGTAAAGGCCCTGCTGACCTGTGTTTGCCCCCTGTGGACACCAGAATCAGACTCTAACAGATTAGACCAGGCCCACCTGCCCCAGATAGCCAAATGTGAGCATGCCTGAGGAGTCCTTAATTTGAGATTTATGGCAAAGAGAAAGGCCATTGGTGAGGGTTGGTGATGATCCCACGCTCCTAACGAGAGCGAGTTTCAGTGTCTTAAACCCAGTCCTACATGAGAGAACTATGAAGGAGAGACAATGGGTTTTGTATTGGTTTTTAGTTCCTTTTCACTAACAAGCTGGTATCCAGCCTACCCAGGGTGGCTCAGGCCTCCGTGTGGGGCCTGTCTGTATACTTTAGTGAGGGTTTCATGTTGCTTTTGTCTTCTGAGCTCCCCTTCTTGCTCAAGTCCCTTGTATGATCACACAGAGTCTTCAGTCTTTGTCCATCAGCACTCTTCGCCCTAAAATCCTGCCTGTTTATTCTGTGTCACCCGGGGGTGGATTAAGGGAAGGCCTCATGGGGGCTGCTGGATGATGAGAAGGGTTTGGTTCAGACGCTCTTGGCAGAGAGGGAGAGGGAATCTCTTCCTACATAGGGGCCACCACACATTGCATTCTTAATTTGTCGACACCATGCTGTTCCCTGGGCATCATTTCTAAGTATCCCCCAAATGAGAGCCACTCAGGCCCTGGTGTTTATGCCTTCCACACCACCATGAGCCCTGGCTTACCCTTTCACGTGGTACTTCATTTAACCCTTCTATCTGCTCTGGAGCCAACAATCAATATGCCACTTCTCAGAAGTTGTTAAAAGCAGGCTTTCCCTAGGTACACTCCATAAAACATGAGTCACCCAGAGACACTTCACTTTGAAAAAGGTATAAAGGTATTTTATGATCAAACATGTTTGAAAAAAAGATGCATAAATCCTCTTCTTGAATATTCCCAGTGCACGTTAATTGAAGTAAAGACATTTATTTAAGTGTTTCACCCAGGGTTTCCTGCACTTTGATGTCTCTATTCCTATATAGCATCTTCCAGAAATGCTGGCCTGGAGGGACAAGAAAGATGCAAATTTGTGATCTGCCACACAGTCTGACGTCTTTGACTACTTCATTAATATAGGTTTATCATAATATACATAAGTATATCTATCTATCTATCTATCTATCTATCTATATCCCACAGCATACCACAGCTGCCTTCTTTTCTTTTCTTATCCATAATACAAAAGTTTACCTAAATATTTGAGTGGAATACTGAAGGAAGACAGCATGAACCTAAGGAAAAAATATACAAGACCATGTTGGGAAGAAACATGGACAAACACAGAGGATAGAGGGGGATGGCATCCAGCTAAGAGCCTCAGCCGCGAGTTAGGATGAACAGAAGGAGGTTGAGGAAGCAGCAGAGCAGATTCCAGGCTTCGGGTACCACCATTAACAAAATGCTTCGCACTTCCGTGGCACTCCATAGTTCGCAAAGCACCTGCAAAGGTACCCTAAAACTGTTTTCTTGTGGCCACCGTGGCTGGTTAGATTCTGCTTTCACAAATGAGGAAAGGAGTTACCCAGTGCCCAAACAGTTTATACTAGAGTTGGGAGTTGAACCCAATCTCATTATTTTAAATCCAGGGTTTTTCCAGGACAAGGCTGTGTGACTAATGAGGAATGAGGCTACAATGGATGAGGAATAAAATCTGGGGGCACATGAAGGTGTGAGTAGAAGCCGAAGTTCATTCATTTCACAATGTCCCCTGGAACTGGCCACACACTACCAGCCCGGCTAGGGGATCCGACACAGAGCTGGCATCCTATTCAGACACAGGAAGCACGTTGACTCCTCAGCTTTGCCCCTGAGAGGTGTTGCCCCATCTGCAGCTGAGACTGGTGAGATGTTTGGGAATGTTAAGAATGAAATGGGTTTGGAGTAAGGATTTTATTGGGGTGGGATCCCTGCCCACAGAACACAGGAGCATAGGAGAAATTGGAGTGGCCGATGAGTGAAGTCAGGGTCAGGCTGCTAGGACTCAGGAGAGGACGGGTTGGAGGCAATCCTGAGCTAAGAGGAGAGAGGCAAGTTGGCAAGTGGTAAAACTGAGTCTGTACATAAAAGGGGAGGAATTCTTCAAAAGGATGTGTTTAGACATCCCAGAAGAAGAAACTTCAAGGGAGTCCTAATTAAATCAGGACAACTGAGTCATAAATTACGTCCACAGGAAAGACAATGCATATCCTTCTTTCTGCATCATTTATTTAGAATTTCTCTTGTGTGCGTTTCACTAAAACGCCAAGCATTGTGGTGAGATTAAAAAGTGGCTGGTCCCACTGCGCATTCCGGGAAATGAAGCATCATCACCGAACCTCACCCCGAAGGGAAGAGATTAGTGATGGATGCCTTTCTGGGCTCCTGTCGGCTGTGCGCCATCCAAATACCCAAAATAATTTTTTTTCCCAGAAAATGAAAAATTCGTTTCTGAAATCTTGGCTTTTAAAGTAGAAATAAATCTTTCCCTTTGTTAATCTTATCCAGATTTCTTCATTTCTACAGAGCTCTCAGCCCACAGCAGCCCCGTTTGTTTGTTTTTTTTGGGGGGGGGACTCTCACTTCTTCAGGCAATTTACCTCTGGGGCTAGCAGGACTAACAATCTCCAATTAGGGTCTGCGCACCCCTCTGGGTATGGAGTGTGTGTGCTCGTGCCTTGGCCCCAGGTAAAATACTTCAATGGTGTCCTCATCACCTGCAGGGTAAGGTCAGAATTTTTTAGCACAGCACGCAAGACCTTTAGGATGTACCCTCAATCTGCATGTCTAGTCTCAGCAGTCAAAGGCCTACTCTCCAGCTCTGGCTCTGTGCCTTGGGCTCCCTGGACTTTTTGCCTTTCCCCAAGCAAGTTAACCATGCTTTCTCCCACTTCCAAGGTTTGGCATAAGTGCCCACCTTGGGTGCTTTCTTGGGCCACATTCTTAGAATCTAGGACTTAAGTGTCATTTCTAAAAGTTTTTCCTATATGCTATTCACCCCATACCCCAATATATCTTAGACAAACACCAGTGTTTACATGGCCATCATACTATATATTGCAGTGGTCTTCTGATTGTCTTTCTACTCTACGTATATTACACAATGATTTTTGAGTGCTTGCTGGATGTTGAATATTCAAAGCTGATTAAAACTAATATCCAGCTTACAGTGGAGAAAACCAATGATCAAATTATCACAAATAGAAATAAAAGCATTTACTGTGTTAAGTGTGATTAAGGAAAGGAAAGGATTCTATACATACCTAATATTAGAGGCTGGGGGAGGATCTTTTGAGGAAGTGATAACTGGGCTGAAACTAAGGTATAAATAAGAGTTAACTAAGTGAAGAGAGGAGGAAGCATTCCAAATGGGATAGGAAGTCCTGCCTTTGTCTCTCAGCCCTGACAAATAGAGGCATGGAACCCATTTGTTGGGAGATGGAAGGTATGATGAATGAAAGAGGGAGTTAATAAATAAATGTTCTAAGAATTGCCTCGTGCATCTATATTATCTGCCAAAGAACTTACAGTAATCTGAAAGCCATTGACGTTGTCTGATGAGTCGGATGCCGCACCCGCTCTTCCCACTGCCCTTGGACAAGGAAGTCTATTTCAGTGGTCAGTCCCAAAGGACCACCTGCCACCACAGGACGGTCAAGAGGAAGTCAGTACAAAAACAGCTTTCTGGAGACCAAAAGTCTGGAGCCAAACTATCTGAAAACTAAGGACAATGTTGGGAAAGAGGAGAGGAAGCAGAGATGAAAGACCGGAGTAGGGGATCATGCAATGACAGTGCTGGCCCTAGAAAAAGCAGCTGGTGAATTCTTTAGTTTGGTCAGGAGCCAGGCATAATTATTAGGAGTGAAAACTTACTCTAGAAATGGTGAGAGGAAACTTGAACCCTTGGGCTCTGCAAAAGTGAAGTTTGTTTTCCCAGCCCAGAGTATGTGTTTGCTCCCAAGCCTGAGGGCTATTTGTCCCTGTAGGACCCCTTGGGACTGAGGGAGGAGTTGCCATGGAGAATGGGTCTGAGCACTAGGAGTCAAGCTGGGGCCAGTTCTATGTGAAGAGCTTCCTGCAAGGCAAACTTAGGGAACGTTTGTTTATATTTTCGATGATAAAAATGGTGTTATTGTTACCCTAATCTTATTAAGTCATTTTCTCTTTCCTTTGTTTTTTAACTCACTATGTAAGGAGCTTAGCAATTAATTTTCTTTTTCTCTTGAACCTCTAAAGTGATGCCAGGAACAGATACATGACCATTCCTCTCCCGAGGGAACACTGCCTTCTAATCTGGAAAAGCATGAAAGCGCTGGTCTCTATTGGTTTTTAGTCAGAGCCATTGTCACTGCGTAACCATAGGCAGCTGCCCATGTCAAAGGCAGCTGTTTGCTCGAATCTCTGCTCTTTCCTGCTGCTCTGGACTCAATACTAACATGCAAATTCATATTTGGCTTTCGAAAGGGACCCCCCGTGCCTTCCAGAAATGAGGGTGTGTGTGACTCATTGGCATATGCTGTAAAGTGTCTCTGACTAGAACTCAGCCACCTGACACCTCAACGTTATAAGAAAGGGTCGAAAAACCAAAAGTAAAATGAGAACAAGGAAGTAAAAGTTCCCTGAGCAGTAGTGAAAGTTTTACGAGTGGAATTATATACGGATGACTTGAACAAACACGTTTCCAGATCCTCGCAGAAGCAAAATGATGGTAAGAGAAGAGTCCTGACTCTGAAGCCAGGCAGACCTTGCTCAAGTCCCATCTCTCCCACTGACCAACCATGTGAGTTTTAGTAAGAGGCAACTCCCCCGGCCTTACTTTCTCTGTTCATAAATAGGCAATATGAAACTTAGCTTAAAAGATGGTTGATATGACTAGCAATTAGAAAATATCTCAGCCCTGGCTGGCGTAGCTCAGTGGATTGAGCGCGGGCTGGGAACCAAAGTGTCCCGGGTTCGATTCCCAGCCAGGGTACATTCCTGGGTTGTAGGCCATAACCCCCAGCAACCGCACATTGATATCTCTCTCTCTCTTTCTCTCCCACTCCCTCCCCTCCCTCCCTAAAAATAAATAAATAAAATATTTTTAAAAAATTTTAAAAAAAGAAAAGAAAATATCTCAAAGTGAATTCTTGCTTAGCTTTATTTCCAAAACCAATGCAGCTGGTTTTCTCAGCTGGACTTTCCTAAGTCCACCCATGAATGAGCCAAGAATTCAGATCAGGAAGAAGTTCCCCTAGGTGATATGGTGAGAAATGACTCCTGGCCTGCTGACATCAAAGAAAAAGTCAACACTAGAACCCAAATGATACATCTTCCTGGAGTGTTTGGGCCCAGAGGGGGATAAAATAGTGTAACCCTCCTCAGTAGGCCCTGGGAGCAATGTAAAAACTCAGCAAAATAAGACTAGCTCAATATGATAATCCCCACCCCCCAAAATATATAGTCTACCCAGAATATTAAGAAGATAAAAGATTTTGGAATACTTTCATCCATGATCCTTCAAGTTTCATTCATTCAACATCCACTAAATCTTTATTGAATACCTGTCACATTCCAGGTACTGTTCTGTACTTGGAATTCATCACTAAACAAAACAGACAACAATCTCTGTCTTTGGGGATCTTGAATTTTTGCAGGGAAGAACAAGCAGTAATCAATGCATACAGCAAAGAAGTAAGCAATACACTTATTTTTTAAAGGTGCTAAGTGTGTTGACAGAAAGATTGGGTGGGGCGATGGAGATCAGGAGAGGCAAAAGATAAAAGGGAAATGTTATGATTTTAAGTAGAGTAGTTAGGGAAGAATCCAAAAAAGTTTTGTACTAAAAGGGAAAACCCTCTGATGCCTGAAAAACCAGAGACTGGTTCTGAGAAAGCTAAAAAGTCTCTACTCTTTGCTGTTATTGAATTTTTAAATTAAAATTTAGCTCTCACTGCCCAAGTAGACTTCAATTTTTTGAGAATGAGCTCAGATGTACCCCACACAGTACCTAGGATATCAGCAGACATTTGCCTGCTCAATCTATTTTGGTAAATGAATGAATAATGAGTAAATGAAACATTCTTTTTTTTTTTTTTTTACAAATCATGGCTTAATTCACTCTAACAAATTGGGTGTCTTGTTATCTTCAAAGTTGTTTCTTTGGTCATCTTGTCCCCCAAAACAAGCATCCCTCATTCTCCCCCAAGAAGGATCTATTTGAGCCAATATGGCAACTTTCACTGTGAAATTCTACTCTTAGACAGCATCATACGAGGCTATGGCATTGCTAAATTTTCTTATGATTCCTTTTTGTTGTGATGAAGACCAGAACAGCAATCTGTTGTGGTCAGGATGAGAGGTTCCTGGTGGTAGGTAAGACGAATTGAACTACAGATTGGATCTTTCGAGACACATTCTTCAGAAGAAGGCTGCAAGAACGACAGGCACATGCAATATTGTGAACCAACAGGTATAAGTAATTACAAGAACAAATTAGAAAATGAGGGAACTGAGATTTCCAGTC
Source organism: Phyllostomus discolor (assembly GCF_004126475.2). Classification (NCBI taxonomy): domain Eukaryota; kingdom Metazoa; phylum Chordata; class Mammalia; order Chiroptera; family Phyllostomidae; genus Phyllostomus; species Phyllostomus discolor. The sequence continues at coordinate 10,762,053 of NC_040906.2, forward strand.
AAGATGGAGGCTTGCCTCCTCGCACAACCACAGCAAAATTATAACTAAACTACAAAACAACCACCACCAAGAACTGTCAGAAAACTGAGTCGTATGGAAGTCTGACAATGAAGAAATTAAAGGAGTCACATTCATTCAGAAGAAGGGTAGGAGGGGTGGAGATGAAGAGATGGAAAGACATGGAACAGGCTGGTCCCACAGCCAGGTGTGGTGGATAAAAATTGGGAATGAGGGCCATTTGTCCCTGTTAGACCCCCTGGGACTGAGGGAGGAGTTGCCATGGAGGCGGGGTCTGAGTGCTAGGAGTGAAGTTGGGACCAGTTCTATGTGAAGACCTTCCTGCAAGGCAAATTTAGGGAATGTTTGTTTATATTTTTGATGATAAAAATAGTGTTATTGTCACCCTACTCTTACATCATTGTCTCTTTTCTTCGTTTTTTTTAACTCACTATGTACAACTAAACTACAACTCAGCCCCACACCAGACCACCCAGCCCAGGGTTCCAGTGGCAGGAAGATAACTCCTCAAAACTTCTGGCTATAAAAATTAGTGGGGATTGGGGTAGTGGAAGAAACTGGGGTTCTCAGGTGTGTCCTCTTAAAGGGCCTACAATAGATTTAGGATTTACTCCGTCTCCCTTCCCCCGGGCTCCAGCACTGGGGCAGCAGCTTGAAGGGCACCACTGGCATATGGGGAGAAACTGAAGTGCTTGGCATCAGTGTGAGTGCCGGGTAACAGCTTCCTCCTGGACAAAACTCCAGAAGTCAGGCAGTGGCCACTGTTTCTTTTCTGAGCCCTCCCCACACAGAGCCACAGAGTCATGAACAGCTGCACTGTATCAGAGACTCCGTCAACCTAGTTCACACGGGTTGCCCCACCTAGTGATTACCTAAGACTCCACCTCATTCAAATTATGGTGTGCTTTTCTACATTAGGCCACAGTAGGGGATCGAAGCAGCTCTACCTAATAATAGAAACAAACACAGGGAGGCTGTCAAAATGAGAAGACAAAGAAATACAGCCCTAATGAAAGAACAGAACAACACTGAAAAAAAAGAACTAAATAAATGGAGAAAAGCAATCTTTCAGATGCAGAGTTCAAAACACTGGTTATTAGGGTGCTCCAGGAAACCCTTGGGTACTTCAATGGCATAAAAAAGACCCAGGCAGAAATTAAGTTTCCACTAAGTGAAATAAAGAAAAATTTACAGGGAATCAACAATGGAGTGGATGAAGCTGAGAATCAACTCAATGACTTGGAACCTAAGGAAGAAAAACATTCAATCAGAATGCAAGAAGAAAAAAAGAATCCAGAAAATATGAGGATAAGGTAAGGAGTCTCTGGGACAACTTCAAATGTACCAACATTCAAATCACAGGGGTGCCAGAAGGTGAAGAGAAAGAAACTGAAAACTTATTTGAAGAAAACTTTCTTAATTTGGTGAAGGAAATAGACATATAAGTCCAGGAAGCAGAGAGAGTCCCAAACAAGATGGATGCAAAGAAGACTACACCAAGACACATCATAATTAAAGTGTCAAAGATTAAAGATAGAGAGAGAATCTTAAAAGCAGCAAGAGAAAAGCATTAGTTACCTACATAGGAGTTCTCCTAAGACTGGCTGCTGAGTTCTCAAAAGAAACTGTGCAGGCTAGAAGTAACTGGCAAGAAGTATTCAAAGTGATGAAAAGCAAGGACCTGCAACATAGATTACTCTATCCAGTAAAGCTATCATTTAGAATTGAAGTACTTCCCAGATAAGATAAAGCTAAAGGAGTTCATCACCACCAAGCCATTATTATATAAAATGTTAAAGTAACATATTCAAGAAAAAGAAAATCAAAGCATTGAACATTAAAATGGCAATAAATTTGCAACTATCAACAATTGAATCTAAAAAGCAAACTAAGGAAACAAGCAGAAGAGAAACAGAATCATAGATATGGAGATCATTTGGTTATCAGTTGGGGGGGGAATGGGGACAATGGGGGAAAAGATACAGGGATTAAGAAGTACAAGTTGGTAGGTACAGAATAAACACAGGGATGTAAGGAACAGTATAGGAAATGGAGAAACCAAATAACTTATATGCACGACCCATGGACATGAACTAAGGGGGGGTGTATTGCTAGAGGGAATAAGGGGTGATAGGTAGTGGGGAGCAAAGGGGAAAAGTTGGGACAACTGTAATAGCATAATAATAAAATATATTTTAAAAAAGAAATTTAACAAAAGAAAATGGGAAGAGTGGGGATAAGTTTATTAGACTTGCTGTGTGAATCTCTGTTATTTTTTTTAATTTTTCAATATTATTTTGTTAGTTTCAGGTGTATAGCATAGTGGTTAGATAATCATATCCTTTACAAAATGTTCCCCCCCCAATATTTCCAGTACCCACCTGGCACCATACGTAGTTATTACAATAACCCTGACTATGTTCCCTATGCACTTTACATCCTCATGACTATTTTGTAATTACCAACTTATACTTTTTAGTCCCTTCGCCTTTTTTACTTAGTCCCTGAACTCTCTCCCCTCTAGCAACCCTCAGTCTGCTCTCTGTGTCTATGAGTCTGTTTTAATTTTGTTCGTTTTGTTCTTTAAGTTCCAAGTATAAGTGAAATCATATGGTCTTTGTCCTTCTGTGTCTTGACTTATTTCACTTAGCATAATAATCTCTATGTCCATCCATGCTGTCACAAATGGTGAGATTTCATTCTTTTTTTATGTCTGAGTAATAGTGTATTGTATATACAAACCACCACTTTTTTATCCACTCATCTATTGATGGGCACTTGGGCTGCTTCCATATCTTGGCTATTGTAAATAAGGCTATAATAAACAGAAGGAGACACACATTTCTTTCAAATTAGTGTTTTGGGTTTCTTTAGATACATTCCCAGGAACGGAATCACTGGGTCAGAAGGCAGCTGCATTTTTAATTTTCTGAAGAACCTCCATACTCCTTTCCACAGTGGCTGCACCAGCCTGCATTCCCACCAAGAGTGCATGAGGGTTCCCTTTTCTCCACATCCTCGCCAGCACTTGTTGTTTGTCGATTTATCAATGATAGCCATTTGATTCATTTCACTGCAAGCTACAAGAATAACTTAAATAGTTGTACGCAGCTATACGAAAGCTGGGCCCAAGCCAGCAAACAACTAAAACACAAAATTCTCAAATGTAGAATACTTTAGATTACATACATTTCACATATAGCAGCGCTTCTAGTGTTTAGGCATCCCCTCCCTACGCTGTACCAGCCACCTACAAAAATCTCGAAAGCTGAGCCACTTCATTAGTAAGCACTGGGGCAAAGGCCACACTTAAAGAAATTTGCCCCGACAGAAGCTCAAACCTGAGTAAGCAAGTTTTATGGAAATGTTGCCGACCCACGAGGTTGGGCCTGAAGCAGTTCTCAAACATCTGACTTATATCTACCTTTTTATGCCTTTCTGCGTGGAGGTCCTTCCTAGGCCAAACAGGCATCGGTTTCCCCTTTGTAGCCAACTTAGGAGCCCAGACAAGACCTTGGGCTGAAAGCGAGCAGCCTGATCCATATGCTGAGATGTGCTCTTACTGCAAAGGAGCACGGTCTGCAGGGTGGCCTGGTGAAAATCAACCCCGTTTAGAGAGGAGATAAACACTGACTGCTTTTCTTTAGGTTTCCTTTTCTAAGGTGCGGTGGCAGGGTAAGCACCACATGTCTGATAAGTGCCCCTCGCCCCACAGAGAGATCAAGGAGACATGATTTGGATTTAACATAAACCGGCAACACCCTGCCCAGGCGGTGAGGCATGCTGGGTGCTCCCCTGCGGAGGTCTTTGCAAACACAGCTCTTGTGCAAACAGCTGGGGCTGTGTCAAACCATGTTCCTCAGCTGTGGCAAATTTCTGGCCCATGTGCGGGATGCAGACCACAGGTATATAGAATTTTTTTTTAACTTAAGAAGTTTCTACTATTTAAAAACTGGAAGGTGTCATATAAAAACCTTGATATCCCAACTTCTCCGGACAAATCATAAAATCTGGCAGTCCTGACAGGGAGAGGGTAGAGGCAGCGGCACTGCCCACTCGGCTAGTCACGCATGCTATCTCCCACTCTCCACCTGGTTTCACTCGGGGCCCCATCTGCTTCGCCCCTGAACGCCTGTGCATTGCTGACCGACCACTCTGATTGTTTGACAAAGCTGGGAAGGACAGCCATCATTTATCAAGGGCTTACAGGGGGCCAGACATCCTTCTGAGCTCTTTTCAGATATGAACTCTTTTAACCCTCACACAACCCCATGAAGGGTACCCTATCGATATCCACACGTTGCTCAAAGGGAAACCGGGGCAAGAGAAGTTAAGTGATTTGCCAGAGGCCACACAACTGTACGTGGCAGAAATCCAAGGAAAACCAAAGAGAATTCAGCCTGGAATCCTGATGCCCAACTTCTAACCAACCCTGCCTTTAAGATGGCCCAAGCGTGCTGTCTCTCTAGAACTTGCCCAATTTTGTGATCCTTCTTCTGTCTAATGACCTGGTTCAGTGTTGGCCTCACAAGTTTCCACCGTATGGACATGCACACTGCACATACAGGTCCACAGTGTACTATAGATGATGAGTTTTATCTTTATGATATGTTGCATAAGCCACATTTTATGTCTTTTAGCAAAGGTATATAATATACACATACAAGGTGGGGCCAGAGTACGTTTACCATTGTTTGTATGGGAATAATACAAGAATTAATACATAAGAATATAAGAATAAACTGTGTTTCGCGTACTCACAACTGTAAACCTACTTTTCCTCACCCCGGATGTAAAGAATATTCCCTTGTGTGTTCAAACTCCGAGGGTGCAAAGCAGCGGGAAGACGAAGATGCAGACACTGGCAGCCGTGGGGTGGAAATGAGCCCCGACTCGTTCCCAGAGGAGGTGGCCGCAAAGGGTGTAGAGAAGAGACGGATGTGGCTGTCACGGAGACCAAGAGCTTCTAAACCTCACGGTCTCCTGGACACAGCATGTGCTCTAGCCCAAACCCCACGCCAAGTCAAGCTTCTGAGATTCGTGTCAGTGCCTTCTTTCTCTGCTCAGGTCCCTGGTGGCCGCTCCGGCCAGTCCCTCCCAGGCCATTATCCGCAGCCCAGGCCTGCGGCCGCCAAACTTGGATTTTCCCCCTACACGGCAGCTCCCTTGGGCTCATCCCATGCTTCCTGCTTCCTCTGCAACTGATACCTTTTCTCTCTTCCGATGGCTCCTTTATTAACAATGCCTGAAGGCTGAAATCATTTCGTTTTGAACAAACCAAACTACTTCCCTATGATGTTATTTCATTCCTGAATACTCCCACTTTAGGGGTGTTTTTTGTTGTTGTGTTCTGGGTTTATTATTCTTTTTTTGTTATTGTTTGTTTCAAGAAGTCCTTATTGTTTGTTTAATGAAGTGCTGGCTGACAGCACTCTCTCTCTGCAGTCTGGAATTTTCCTCAGCCCCAGCCAGCCACGCCCTCAGCTTCCTGTGGGCGCAGCTCAGGCGCGCTGCAGCTGCAGCTGCCGGCGGGACCAGCACCAGCACCGCCTCCCCTGCGCACTCAGGCTCCTGCTCTGCTCTGCGGGCCTCCTGGGGAACTTTGTACACCCACATTCCCAAGCTCCTCCCTGGACACTCTCACATCCCGGTCTCTTTGGAGCCTAGTCCCTATCCTTATTTTCTGGCACTTCATAACTTAAATAGATTATTTTAGGGGAGGTGCTGTTGCTATCTTTCAAAATCAAACATTCTGGGGCAGCCTACGAAATGAGCACTCCTATGATACGTCCTTTGCCTCACCTGGCCCCTACGTTTTTTATGTTTTCCTCTAAGGGCAAGGTAGTGTTACCAACACTAAAACTCTAAAGATGAGAAAATCATTTGGATTTCAATAGGCTATAATTAAGCTCCATGAAAGCAGGGCTCTTTGTCCTGTATGCTGGCATACCCCAAGCTCTCAACATTTAATAGGCACTCAGGAAAAAGTTTACGGAAGGTAGGAGAGGCCTTGTGACTTGAGAACCATTAGTATGGACTAAGAAATATATGAGACACTCATTGATATAGCTTGTTAAGTATAAACATTGAAACTGTCTACTCTGTATCAATGTCTCTTTAACCTGTGGTCACGCTCTGAATTTAAGTTATTTTTTAAAAATATTTTATTTATTTATTTTTAGAGAAGGGAAGGGAGGGAGAGGGAGAGAGAGAGAGAAACATCAATGTGTGGTTGCCTCTCATGTGGCCCCCACTGGGGAGCTGGCCCGCAACCCAGGCAAGTGCCTTGACTGGGAATCAAACCTGTGATGCTTTGGTTCGCAGCCCGAGCTCAGTCCACTGAGCTACACCAGCTGGGGCAATGTAAATTATTTTTACGTTCTATCCCATTCTTTATTTTACTGCATTTCAAGTAACCAAGGTGCTGCAACAGAGAAAAACCTGCAAGAATGCAAATTTTAATGGTGCTAATTTTGAATCTAAACATTATATTCCTATAGTGCAAATGTTATCTGAATTTTCAAGATAAAGGCTTTTTTCAATGTTTAGATTAAGTATGTGTAAAAATACATTATTTGCTGATGATCATTAATTCCAAGTCATTCCTAGAAAGTTCTCTGGTAGAGTCCTTCTCTTTCTTCTAGTAAACCCAATATTTAAGCAAAAAATCTGTGTTTAATATCTTTATGGTTATAGAGACGGGGACATATAGGGCTGTCCAGAAGGTATCCAGCCATTTAATATGAAAAATAGAGACATTTATTGAAGAAGAACCAAGATACAACAAACGTTGTATACAGGACAATGATGCCTCAGTCTCCTTCAGAGTAGGCACCTTGGGACCTCACACAGTTCTCCCAGTCACTATCAGCTGCCCCATCGTATTTTCCTGAATCTCATTGATGATCTGAAATCTCTTCCCTTTCAAAGGTGATTTTAGTTTTAGGAAAAGCCAGAAGTCGCAGGGCACCAATTCTGGGCTATATGGGCGCTGAGTCACCTGGGTGACTTGATATTTCACAAAAAAAAAAAAAAAAACGGCACAAAGGGTGAGGCATGAATGGGTACATTGTTGTGATGAAGCTGCCAATCACCAGTTGCCCATAGCTATGGCCTTCTGAATCATCCAAATCATTTCTGCAGAGGAATGTTCAAGCTTAATGCAAAATTTGATGCAGGCTCATTGCTCTACTCACTCGGTCATTTTGAATGCTATGGCTACACAGTACACATGCTCATTCAATGGTGTCTACCATCCCCATCGACTAGTACAGGGAAGTCATCATTGTTTACACACGCACATTCTAGTCCACTCTCCTTGGCTGCCAGGTTACATCAATGTCATGTAAACCATTCTCGTTATATTACAATGGCTGGACTTTTTCTGGGCAGATTTTGTATGCTCAATACATGTTTGTGGAGGGAATGGATTTATTGCTACTTTCCCATAGAGTTCATAGTTCCATGTTTCAAAGGCTTCGTTTGACCAAATGGCTGGTGACATTGGCGTGCAAACCCCATGAATCTATGGTCTATCCTTGGAACATGTGATTGTTCTATATTTTGAAAGAAGAACCAGAAAGTTCAGCCTCGTTTATCTCATTTTGCAGAAAATGGGGCTGTGAGAGGTCTTCACTTGCTTCATTTATCTTAGAGAGGGAAGAGGTTGTGGGTGGAAAAACCTCCCTGGGTTTTTTGAGAGCATTGGATGGGTGTGGAATTGAATAAAATTGACAGACCTACTTGGTCTTAAGACAGACACTGCTAACTGGGGCAAGGCCCAGGAATCTGTATCTTTAAACCTGTACCCGCAGGTGGATTATTTTGCACAGATAGCCCAAATCCTTCACCCTTCCCTGTATCCACGCCACTTGCAATGTGGCATTACAGCTCCTCTCATGAACAGGTGAAGTCTGTTTCCGTACCTTGAGTCTGGGCTGGTCTTTTGATTTGCTCAGACCAACAGGATGTGGCAGAAGTAGCATTGGGCCAGTTCTGAGACTAAGCCTCAAAAGGCCTCACTTGTTTCCACTTGTTCTCTTCGTTGTTGCTATCATGTGAGCAAGCCCCGTCTAGTCCACTGGATTAATAGGGACATGTGGCCCCTGTCACCCAGTTGACATCCAGCTGACCATCAGACACGTGAGCGAGACCAGGCAAATCTACCAGAGAACTGACTGCAGACACACAGTGAGCCCCACCAAGATCAGCCGAGCCAAGCTGACTGGCAGATGCGCACTGTCAGCCCACAGAGTTACAGGCACTAACGGCTGTTTCAGTGAACTGAGTTTTGGGGTAGCTAACCAACGTACACCCTGAAGTTCTATGGTTAAACAAGCTTAGGAAATGTTAGCCTAGAAAATATGTGCAACTTCCCTGAGTAAAGAGATAAGTCTAAATGCCCACCTCTATAAATCCCTTGGTTTTTGGCTCTTCTTCCCATTAATTGTACACAAATGAAAATATAATTAGTAAAAGCTTATGTTGGCTTTTTTGATTTAATCTCTATTGTATTTTTTTCTTGACTTTTAATAGCTTAAAAATCCACCAAAAGCTATAAAAATAACCATATCCCATGATCATCACTAACTCTCTAAAAATGCATTTCAGTTTTCCCATCTCAAGAAATAAAGGGTGTAATTAATATATAAAGCGAGCAAATGTTCTTAATTGTGTTAATTCGAGTGTAATGAGCTATGGTATCATAATGACTTTCAAGTGCATAATTTGGGGGCCTGGAAATAGATACTGAACTCTTTGTTTCCTAGCAATGGACACATTCTGCACTCCTTCTAATCCCTTGCCTAATAACAGCACTGTATTTTAATATTAATAATTAATATCTATTGCTGATACATGGCTTGATGACTGGACAGGAAATCCTGTGTGTGTCCACAGGCAAGTTGCCTTACCCAGTTATTAATCACCAACGAGTGAACTGTACTGAGTCACAACAGCAAAGGAAAGTTTAGTTATGTTGATCATTTTAAATTTACCCTTAGGCAGCCAGAAAGCATAAGGCAAGGCATTATAGGAAAGTTAGGACTAGTAAGGATACCAGGAGTCAAGCCACCGGAACGATCTCATATTTCTTTTTTCTTTGGAGGCCGATGAATGAGTTACAACATAATCGTAATTATCTGACAACAAGGAAAATGAACTAGTTTTTCAATTAGCACATTGATTAAAATTTTCACAAGTGCTTTTATTCTCCTTTTACCAGCTAATTAGTTTTCGTATTGAAAAATATAGCAGCCTGGCATGGTCTTGTCTATTATAATGTTTTGCTTGGACCCCTGACATTTTGAAATAATAAAAAGAAAATAGCACCATGAAGGTGATTTCAAAAGCAACTGCTCTTTGAACAAATTTGCTTAACAGTTAAAACGCATATGGAGTTTTTTTAGCATAAAATAACTTTATAAGAGAATGTCTTTATTTTTTGAGAAACCTCTTTTATGGGCTATGTTATGAGATAAAATAACCACATCTCAACTGGGAGAAGACTGAAGGAATAAAAGAAATCCTGGCTGTGTGTTGCTCTTGGGCTTCACGAGGCTCTGTTGTATGGATGCGATCGTTTCCTTTGAGATCATCTAAGAAGTGAGGGCATGTTTTCTAACAGCCATTGTGCAGATGGAGAAGTTGAAGGGTTCAAAGTGGTATATCGGACACGCACATCTATCTTGTCATCTGCTGGTGCCTCCACAACCTTATTGCAGGGAAATAATAGTATTAACTTAAAGAGGCAGAGCCCTGGCTGGTGTAGCTCAGTGGATTGAGCGTGGGCCTACTAAGCAAAGGGTTGCAGGTTTGATTCCCAGTCAGGGCACATGCCTGGGTTGCAGGTCAGGTCCTCAGTAGGGGGTGCACAAGAGGCAATCGTACATTGAAGTTTCTCTCCTTCTCTTTCTCCCTCCCTTCCCCTATCTCTAAAAAAATAAATAAATTCTTTTAAAAAATAAAGAGGCAGAAACTCACAACAAAGAGAAAGAGGGGACGATCAGTAGATTTTAAATTTCAGTACATTTCTAGAAAAATGGAAAGCAGATGCAGGTATTGTGGATGATCCAAATGGAGGAACTGTGGTCAAGAATAACTAGAGGTGGATAGCATCTGAGAAAGATGATCTGCCCTGATTTCAAGAACCACAGGCAACCATGAATGTGGGAATTCTAAGTACAACAGAGGGTCAGGCTGGGTCCTGGGGTGAAATACGGGCCAGGGGACAGTTGAGGTTCACAGAACACAGGTCAAGTCAGCCTTCGCCCTAGGAGAGAGAGGCCCAGTAGTCAGGCATTTACCCTTCCAGTATGGGCACATTTCTTAAAAATTAAATGAAAGATTCGAGAGAACTAGGGTCCTTGTTGTGAGAGGGGGTATCCCAAAGAAATGGTCAGTACTTTCTAACCTCAGGGTGTCCAAAGCCAAAGAGCTGGAACACCACATTTGCACCCTAGATCGTGTGATCAATGAGCTTCCCCCTTCTCAGCAGGGCTGCTTTCCTTAGAAACACATATGGCATACTGGATGTTTTAAGAACACACATTTATTTTTTATTTTTAAAAGTTGTTTTTATATATTTAGAAATTAAAAGCTGAAGTAACTTTACTATTAAATTCTCTCTCATCTTAGAGCTCATTTTCCATTTATGTTCATTATTTTATATTAATTATAAGTCATAACATTGAAAATTTTTTTCTGGCTTAAAAACCACATACCCCTAATGTAACTTTTTGAAGAATATGAATTAGTTATCAGGTTGATCTTCACAGCATGGAATATTATAACAAAAGAAAAAAGTGAAAAAAGACAATATACAAAAGGTTAAACAATTCACTTACATGAAATTAAATGCTATGAAGCTAGTCAAGTTTTTAGGATATGCTTTATTTTCATAAAAATATGCTTGTTATATATTACAGAGTAAAAAATAAGTTACTAAATATAAGGCATTATAGTTTTTATTTAAAAGTTATATTTAACTATGTATGTATGTATTGAGAGAAGTCTAAAAAGATACTTACCAAAATGGTACCAGTGGTTGGCACTGGATGGTGATATTATACATAGTGTACATTTTCTTTTTTCATGTTTTTCTAAATTTTCTTTAGAAATATATTATATTTAAGTGGGTTTATAGTTTTTCCCTTATTTGTCCACTTAATATAATGTAAGTTAAAGTTTTTTATGGTAAGCACTTTTAGCAAATGTTTTTCCAATGCACTTAGACTCGTCTTTCTGAAGACTGTGTTCATGTGATTGCATTACTATATCACAATTCATTTAGACATTTCACTATTGGGTATTTTTGAATTTATAAATGATGTTAAAAGAAAAATCCCTATTCAAAAATCTTTATCTCCTTGCTAAGTTTTCTGATGTTTTCCTAGAAGGGTAATTACTAGACTTAGAATATGTATATGATTAAAATTCATGGTGTACATTGCCCTATTTTACATTTGCAAATCTCTGGTTTTTTCATAATTTTATTTCACAGAATTACCTATTTAATATTCTGTCATAGTTGTAAGATACGATTTTAAATTTAATTTTATCCCCAGGTATTCAGTCAATATTTGTAGCAATGTTATTCAAAATCATGCCTTTATATTAAATGCAATATCCATATATGCATTTATTCAATCTTGTCTTCTGATTTATGGCACTGACAGCTAATAAATGGGGGTTGTCTTAAGACACTAAGTTTGTGGTAATATGTTATGCAACAATGGAAAACTATTTCATTTCGATTCTTTGGGTAACTGAAGTGAAAGATTTCTTTTCTTGTTTGTTTGTTTTTTTTTAATAATATCCTCGGCCTCGGAGTCCCATCCCTAGTCCAGGAAGGACAGGACACTTCAGTGTTTGCTCAGGCCCTGAGAGACACACACAAACGTGTGATCCCAAGATCTGGGATTCTGGGTCTCAGACCAAGAATTATTATAAACACATTATTTAAATGTTTGTGTTTTTTTCCAAATCTTCTTCCGTCCATTCTCTGATATATAGCTAAGTCTCTCTCCCTCTCTCTCTCTCTCACACACGGTATAACTAGATATTTCCCTCGCTTACTAGATATTTTCTTAGACATAATAATGAGAATGTAGCCTGTATTTCTTCTATGTGGGCTCAATATAAATGGACAGAATAAATAGATAATGGCGTATGAGACAGAAGAAGAAATAAAGAGAAGGAGAGATAGAAGAAAAGAGGAAAAGGGCAGAAATTGAAGGAAAAGGAAGGAAGGAAGGAAGGAAGGAAGGAAGGGAGGGAGGGAGGGAGGGAGGGAGAGGGAGCGTTTCAATTTATCTATTGCTGCATAACACATCACTCTAAAACTTGTGGCTTAAAATAATAGCTACTTTATTATTTCATGTGGGTTGACTGGCTCACGTAGATGACTCTTCAGCTCTCTATGGCATTGGCTGGGCCAAAGGCATCCAGGGACTTGGCTGACTGCAACATACAAGAAGGCAGCAGACCCATGACACCAACTGCTGCCGACCACAGCCTCATGCTTCTCCTCCGTGTGGCATCTTCATGGGCCTTCAGCTTCTCCCATCATGGCAGTTGGGTTTCAAGAGGAAGGAAGGAGAAATGTTACATCTCTTTAGGTCTAGACTCAGAAGTCCACGAACATCACTTCCTCTGCATTCTTGTGGTCAGAGCCAGCCCTAAGAACAGCTCAGATTCAAGGGGAGAGGAAATAATCCCTGTGTCTTCACGTGACAAAAGATGTACATGTGCAGTCTGGGGAAGATTACTGTGCATCATCTTGGGAGATTCGCTACCACAGAAAAAAGAGAGGGACACATGCCACCACCAACAGGGACCCTTCCAAGACAGGCCAGACGGTGTCTCTTCTCTACTCAGGATCTTACAACCATCTGAAAAGTGCTATAAAGCCTGCTCCAACCCATGAGCCTCTCCTGAGTCTATGTTCTTGCACTCTGTCCACTATCATTGCATTCCAGACCACCAGTCTCCCAGCTATTTATCAAACTCCCCAGGCACTTTCTTAACTCAAGGGCTTTGCCTTTGCTCTCTTGTCTGGAATAGAAAGCATTCCCCAGTTATCCAAAAGGTTCCTTCCCTCACTTCTTTTAGCTCTCAGATCAAAAGGCAGGAAGCTTGTCCTGACCTTCCCCCATAAAACAGCAACCTCCGCTGTCTCACTGCTATGGACTATGTTGTGTTTCTCCAGTACAACTGCACTTGGAAAAAGAAGTAGCAAATGTTAAATAAGGTTATGAGGATGGTGATCCTACAGGCTGTTGGTAAGCACGCCCTTCCTCTGCCACGTGAGGATAAGAAGGCGGCTGTCTACAAGCCAGGGAGACAATGCTCACCGGAAATGGAATCAGCCAGTACCCTGACCTTTTGACCTTCTAGCCTCCAGACTGAGAAATACGTTTCTGTTGTTTACTCCATTGTAAGTGTAATATTTGCATGGCAGTGGGAGCTGACAAACACACCCACCAATACTGTCTGCCCCCCTACCCTGCCTGGGTTTTCTCCATAGCCCCCCCTTTTTTTCTCCATAGCCCTTCACTGCCACCTGCACGAAGGTACATTTACTTGTTATATGTATGTTGCCGGTGTCTCCCCACCAGAATACACGCCCAAAGGGGAGAAACTTTGTCTATTATAGGCTTTGTGTCTTGCCCTCTCTCTAATACCTAAAAGAGGGCTGCAGAAAAAAATCTATTGATAAACATTTGCTGACATTTTTAAATAAATGGGTAAATAGGGACATGTTTAGCATTAATAAAAGTGGAAATAGCATTGGTGTTGTTTTTTTTCCACCAGTTAAAAGCATAACATTTCTCCCCTTTCACAGCAAGGACAGGAGATGTTTTCAAAAATATATGGCACAGGTGAAAAACTGCAGGGACAACACTGTATTTAAACCCTGCGAGAACAGAGGGGAACCGGACATGAAAAAGTGCGATGGTGGTGGGAGGTTTTGGCCAGTGCAGAGCCCAGCATCTCCAAGGTGGCGATACCCACTTGCATGTTCATACCTGTCCATAAACGTGCGTGTGTCTGAGCGCGGCATCTAAGTGCCGCTCACCCACGGGAACCTGTTAGCACAGCACAGGTTAGCGGACTTGCCCCCTGGGAGAAGGGGATTCGGTTTGTGCAGGCGCACGATGGGGGTTTTGAGTCTGCGGCAACACGGAAGGTCTACCACCTCAGCGTGGCTGCGGAGAGCTCGGGGCGTTTGTTTCCATAGCAGGCTTGTTGATGATGCCCGCTGAGACGTTGCGTCGCGAGTCTGTGCCAGCATATTTTCATGCCAGAACATTAACCCTTGACGGGAGGGCCTTGTTAACAAAAAAGGACACGTCTGCACCAAGCTCTGGGACAGCACTGGGAAGCAGCTGCGTGCCCTGTGCCTTGGGCTTTGTGAGGACTTCCCTTATCTGTGACATTTCTTAAATGCAGACAACTCAGCCTTTCTGGCCGAATAAAGAAAGCAGCTGATGGTGCAGCCTGGTTTACCAACCAGGAAACTGATACTGAATAAATTGTTTAAGGTTGGGTCCCAGAAGGAATGAAAGAGAAATCAAGATGAGGAGTTGAGGAAGTTAAACTAATGGTCTGTTTTCTTAAAGCCAGTTCCACGGCCGAGAACATAAAAGCCACCACCTAAGAGGTCACGTTGAAGGGATGCTTTTCTAGCTTCCAAACCAGAATGTCCAGCTTCATTTCCCGGTTATCAAACGATGTTTCTGCAAATGTATCCCCGGTAGAAACCGGAGAACTGTAGGAATTAGACCCGCAGAAGCAAACTCGACAGGCACCTTGTATTCGTTTCTTGGGGCAGCTGTAACAAATTACCATGAACTTGGTGGCTTAAAACACAAAAAGTTATTCTCTCATATTTCTGGAGGCCAGAAGTCTGAAATCAATCCTTTTGCGAGTTAGATTCCTTCTGGATGTTCGGAGGGAGGGTCCCTTCCAGTCTCTCTTAGCTTCCAGTGGCCCTGGCAGTCTCTGGTGCTCCCTGGCTCTCGGACAAATCGCTCCACCGTCCGCCTCTGACTTGAACGCGCTGCCCTCTGTGTCTTTTTTTCTGTCTCTTACAGGGCACTCATCACTAGGCTTGATGACAGCACCCAGAGACTATTATATTAATTACATCTGCAAAGACCCTTTTATTCTCAATTAGATCATGTCCTAAGGTTCCAGGGGTTAGAACTTGGACGTGTCTTTGGGGGACACCATTCCACTCACTACACACTCTTAACCTGAGCTCTCAGCAGGCTGCTGTCTCGTAGCCGCAAATATTTGCGTTACTTGGTTTCTAAAGCTCAGGGAGGATGAATGGCCTTGAGCCTTTCTAACCTGCCATATCCCCTCACTTCTCTGAAGTCCTAGGTTATTCTTTCTTTAAATCTCTTCGCCACTGATATCATTCTAAATGCATCTAATATTTTGATAGATGCCAGCCACTCCCTCCCACTCACCCACCTGCTCCTCAGACGTCTACATTTTTACAAATCTACATCGGGGTTACAGAGGATGTTGAAAAGCGTATGGGCTACAGGTCCTGACCCTGTGACTTAAAACTTTGCCGTGTCACCTTGAATGAGGCGCCCACCCTCCGCAAGGTTCGGTCTCCTTCTCTGTAAAACAGGGTTCGCCCGAAGAATGAAGGACATGGTATGTAAAGCACTCAGTTCGCTGCCTGGTTCGGATGCAGCTGGGGCTGGGTCAATGCTAGACGGTGCTATTGTTCTTCTACGGAGTGCACGTGGTCTGTGGGGTGCTGAGTGCCTTACTCTGGGTGTGGCACAGTAACACGCATTGTGGGAGCTTTTCCAAGGCCAAAGAAGAAACATCAGCACCTTTAGAAAACTCACAGATGGATTTTTTTATGTTCGGAAACTCTTTTTTGTCCATCACCCTTTATCCCCCCCCCATACACACTTCCACCTTCACCCACTCCCCTGCCCCCACAATTAGGCACTGTTCTCCATGTCCATAAGTGCTTTCTCTCCTCCCCCCTTGCGCTTTTTTGCTTGATCCCTCTATGCTCTGAAATGTCGAAGGAAGAAGACTCAGTAACACCCTTGAATCAGAGCATGACCTGCGTGGATCACGCTTGCTCTGTGTCTAGGAATAGACACGCACTATCGCCATTACTGGTGTCAGCTGTTTATCCTAATTTAAAACTCTTTCCCAAAGAAATTACCTTGTGCTAACAACCTTTTTTTCTCCTAAAAACCTGCTTTCTGTAGCAGCTTCTTGGCAATCCTTCCCGACTAAATAAGCCCATCACCTTCTAATTTTCCACGCGATGACCGATTTTCAACCATTCGGTCACTTTTTAGCAATCTTCTCTTGTTTTAAGTGGCAGCGTTTTGATTTTCCCAGCAAATTCTGCCACTCTAACCTCGCCACAGAAAACTCCCATGGAGCCCCTGCACCGTCAGATGAAAAGTCTCTACATCTGACACCTGTGGGGTTTCCCTGGTACTGTGCAACCATTGGCCACAATGATGCCCGGGAGCTTTGCCAGACTCTCCTGGTGTCTTCCGAATCGTTAGAAGAATCGATAATGGTCAGTCAAGCCTGGATGCCAAATGTATTTCTCTCTATGCCAATTTCATGGGAATGACAAATCCGCACATTGTGTGCAACATAAAGCTCACGGATTATAACCATGAATCACAAATCATGATGTTGATAAGCCCATTACTCAGTTCCCTGATCTTCCCAGATAGTGGGCTGCCACTAGTTTTCAGGATCATTTCAGCCACCATTACTTAAATTTTTTCCCAGAAAATTCCCTTGTGATTTATTATTTTTCTTAATTTTATTTTTCCACTACAGTCTACAGTCAATATTATTTCTCATTAGTTTCAGGGGTATGACACAGTAGTGGACAATCAAATATTTTGCAAAGTGACCCCCCTGGTATTTCTAGTACCTGGCACCGTGTGTAGTTGTCACACTGTTATTGACTATGTATTTCCTGTGATGTATTTTACATCGCTGTGACAATTTTATAACCTCCAATTTGTGCTTCTTAGTCACTTCCCCTTTTTGTCAACCATCCCTATAACCACCCTCCCCTCTGACAACCCTCAGTCTGTTCTCTGTATCTATGAGTTCATTTTAATTTTGTTTGTTTATTTTGTTAAGTTCCACCTCTAAGTGAAATACGGTATTTGTCTTTCTCTGCCTGGCTTATTTTACTTAGCATAATACCCTCTACGTCCACCCATGCTGTTGTACATGGTAAGATTTCATTCTTTTTTATGGCAGAGTAATATTGCACTGTATACATGTACCACAGATTTTTTACCCACTTGTCTATTTATGGGCACGTGGGTTGCCTCCACATCTTAGCTATTGTATAAATAATCCTGCAGGAACACAGGAGGGCATACATCTTTCAAATTAGTGTTTTGTTTTTCATTATTGTATTTTTTCCCTTTACCATGTAGTTACCTTATATACTCCCTACCCCCTCAAAGTAGTGTTTTGGGTTCTTCAGATACATCGCCAGGAGTGGAATCCCTGGGTCACAAGGCAGTTCCATTTCTAATTTTTCTAAGAACATCCATACTGTTTTCCGTAGTTAGCCACTAGTACTTAAACTTGACTCCTCTTTTAAGGTTGCGCACTGACATCCCATGTAACTACTTCAGCCCCCAAATAAATTTTGTTGGGAAGACAGAAAACTTTTGTTTTGGGGGAAAATTCGGGGAAGCAGGTGCTTTTAGGGATCAAGTGTTTCCAAGTTCAGCGTGGTTCCTACCACTCTCTATTAGGTTTTTATGCATTTATATTATGGACTAAAGATATCTGAATTGGTGAGCCCTAGAGAAATGTAACAATGCCACTGGGAGATGTTCAGTGGTATTGGCGTGTCCACTTGGAGTTACCAACAACTCACAGCCTGCTGGGCACACCTGTGCAGAGACGGCTCGGTCGTCCGACTCCGGGTTTTCTATTTCAGGCTTAGTCAGACAGTGAATCGTCAGATTGTTTGATTCCCAGAACCACATTTCACTGAGTTACAGAACTTCGGTATTTCCTACACTTTGGTAATAAAACTACCCGAAACAACACGCTTGAAATTTTCCTTCAGTGAAATATTTATTGTTTAATTTTAAACAGAATCGAATCTGGCCCCATAAAACCCAGAACAGAGTGTAAAATGTTCCCAGGAGCCCGAGTGCCCGTGGCAGAGCCAACACCAAACGGACCCGTCAGTCTTTCCTGCACGGAACACTGCATCTGCTCAGATGGGTAGGTGTTCTCCAGAATGGATGTTCCTTTGTCGGGTACAGTGGGCCAACTCTCTGATAAGTATAGGTAAATATTATCTTCCTGCAGGACATCTGGGTTATGACTGTGCTCCGAGAAGAGCAATAGCACATGTGATTTACCAGATCCATTTGTCTAGCAAAATCTCCGAGCACAGAACATCTGTTCACCAGCATGCCAACACTCATACTTTAAGAATGGGTGATGCGGCCTGATGGGCAGAATGTGTGAGGAATGCTTCCTAATTTCCACCTCATCCCAGTGATGGAGCTGACCGTAAAAATACCAGACCTCTCTGCGACCTTGAGCAGGTCTCGGCGCTGCTGTGAATCACTGTTGCTTCATCCAGAAAGTGAATACGTCTTCTTCCAGTGTGAATAGTTGCTGATTTTCCCCAAAGCTCTATAAAATCTTATGTGGCAACTTTCATTCAGTGACTCAAGGGAAAGAAACGAAAAGGGTACTATTCTGCAAAACAGTTCCTGGTCCTCCCTGGCCCACCTGATTTTGCACAAATACAGTTGGAATTCTAAGGCCAAAAAGGAATTATTTTCCCAGAGACTCATTGCATTTTCCTTAAGTGGCATTTCAGGCCTTTGAGTGTTAGCATCATTGAAACTGTCTGCTGTTGGCGCCTTCCCCAATCCGAGATTTTTTATACAATTATCACCAGAGCCCTGAGACAGTCTCACTTGAGTAAGGAAACCAAGAGAGGCCAGCACACTTTATTATTGGGTTTCTTAATCTTCACAGAAGTAGGTACGAAGTTAGGACTGCTGCAGCATTTCCCGTTTATCCGTGTGTGGAGTTTTCTTTTTTTTTTTTTCAGTGGAGAATGAGGACACACAAGGAGGTCATGGGCGCATCTCCTCTCCTTCTGAGTCTTCGCTTCCTGGGGTTTAAATCCAGTGACTCATCTTCAGGATTGGCTTAAGTGGCCTGGCAGCAACCCACTATTTGCTACAACAATTTGTCTTTTGACGGTTCAGGAATAAGTGGAAGCAGTTACTGCGAGTCACAAATACAGGCCACCAACATCTTCAATTTATGACTCTTCTTTTTAAACCCAAGAAATGAACAAAAAAATATGTGTGCTTGTTTCTCAACCTAAGAAAAAAATAGATTTTCTGGGTATGGGTGAGAACAAAACTTTCTCTGAAAATAATACCTCCAATTTGGTAATAAGGTTATAATAAAGTACATTCAAAAAGGAAAATAAATTCTCATTAAGCAACTCATTCTTAGCACTGCTGATTTTTATCAAAGATGCAAACGTATTCTTTGATTTTTCTTTCAGATGAGAATCTGTACTTGAAGAATTAAGGGTCTTTTGTTATAAATTTGAGTGAGTTTAGGAAAACTACCTGTTCTACATGAAAATCGTCAGTATTTGGTGGTGGATAAAAATGTACATGAATCTCTATGTAATTTTTATAACGAAGATTGGTGGAAATGAAAAAATCATATTTTGAGGATGTTGTCTTAATCCATGTCTATTGGTTGCAAGAGATAGAAATTCAAATCAAATTAGCACTCGGGCAAAAATGTCAAGTGTTGGCCGGAAAGCCTGAGATGTGCATCTTGCCACAGGTGTGGGGAAATCTGGGGCCCCGTTTGTGATGCCTGAACTCGCTCTTTCTCTGGCTCCACCTCCATCTCTCCATTTACTCTTTTGGGGTTTAATCTCAGGCTCTTTTTCCTTCTGGCAGCAAGATGTCTGCTTAGTCCTAGGCCCACTTTGTCTTTATAGTTCCTGAGCCTAGAAGAAGAGAGAGACTGTCTTCAAGCTTTTATGTATCGAATCTCATGCAAAGGCTCTTGTGGGCCTTGCCTAAGTCATGTGTTTATGGCTGAACCAATTACCATGGCCAGATAACAGGCTATTCTGATTGGCCAGTCTTGGGTCAAGTGCTCACACTAAAGTCAAGTCAAATGCAGGAAGAGAGAGTAGCTGGCACACACAAGCTATAGCTAGTGCAAAAGACACTCTCTGTAACTCCCTGACCCTCAGCCCTGGAGAGCTGAAGGCAAGCTCACAGCTCAGCTAGTATCCTCTTCCCTACACAGCTCACTGCTGAGGCCTCCTGACAGTGGTAGTGAGCCAGAGCACATGTGCAAAGCTTTTTCTCCCCAGCTATTCCCTTTGCCTGAGATGCCTGTTGATTGGACACTTAAAAGCTAGGCACTCAAAAATGTAACAAGAACAAAAATATTAGTGAGACAAAGTGTCTAGAATTAAAATTTTTTTAACTTACTTATTGACAAATTATATTTTACTTACACTTCAGGAATCCCCTCCCCCCATTCCAGTTTACAACTGCTTAAAATAAAGTTAAATAGTTTTAAAAATACTGTCCTACCCAAGTGTCTCCTAGCCCAGGAACTAGTCAACTGGTAGGAGAACTGTAAACCACCTTACGAGTACAAGGTCAATGCCTGAAAACATCTGCTGAAGGCTCATTCCCAGGCCCACCCAGCTTTGCCAAAAGAAGTTAAAATTCCAATACCAAAGAGGAATTGTTTCCCAGAGGCTAGTTGTATCTTCCTGAAGTGGCGTCAGGTAGGATCAATGATTCATAGTTTAATATTCTTCTTCTTTTTTTTAAAGATTTTATTTATTTATTTTCAGAGTGGGAAGGGAGGGAGAGAGAGAGAGAGAAACATCAATGTGCGGTTGCTGGGGGTCATGGCCTGCAACCCAGGCATGTACCCTGACTGGGAATCGAACCTGCGACACTTTGGTTCACAGCCTGTGCTCAATTCACTGAGCTACACCAGCCAGGGCTAATATTCTTCTTAAAGTTCTGACTTGCCCTCTGAGTTATGATTTCCACACTTGCTCTTCCCCTGCCCGGAACACCCATCTCCCTGTCCACACGTGGCTGGCCCCTCCATTTTCACCCCCACAGAAAAGCTCTCCTGCCCCATTCTATAATAATAGGTCTCTCATCTGTTATTCTCTGTCACAGAGCCCCATTTGCTTCTCTCATGGAGCTAATCACAGTGGAACACAGGTTTATTTGTTTCTTTTCTTGGTTCCAGTTAGTCATAAATTATTAGCCCCATGAAGGCAGAGGTGTGCTTTATTTTCCAAAGCCCATCCGGCAACTAACATCGTGCCTGAAACATTGTGGAGAGTGAGAAATGACTATGCCAGAAAAAAAGAACTTGTTTAGGACTTCTTGGTCATTGTCCGGGCTGAGAAAAGCAGGGGGAGACAAGCCTATTGGACACTGATCATTCCTTTCTGCAGAAACTGGGAAGGTGAGGAGATGGAGCAGGCGGAGGAAACCACAGCCTCTGCCTTACCTGTCACCTGTGATTCCACCCATCTCCCTGCTTCCATTTTAGTGTATAGTATGCACTTTCCGCCCTAGCGAAATTTGCTCTTAGGAAGGAGCAAATAAACCCCTTCCCTGTGTTGTGTGTGATTAGGAAGATTAACCTCTTTAAATACAAACTACAGCCCCAGTCGCCTATGGAAAGACTTCAGCCCTGGGAGCAGCTCAGGAGCATGGGAGACAGACGAGATATGCTCATGAAACTGGAAAGGTCGGCACTGGTGCTGCTTGTTAGTACCACAACCCGTAAGTAGAGACAAGGATTGAATCTTTATGGGCTCTTTGTTCAGACAGCTGGCATTCTGAGAAGACAGCAGTGCACGTACCCTCAAAAACCATCTTAACAGCTCATTTCAAGCCAACCTTTTTTATAAAAAGAAAGGGTAGGTAAAGAGTTTGGGAAACAGTTCATTGGATGAGAGCTGCAGTCCAGCTGCGATTTTCCTAGTACTTCTTTATCCGTTGATCAACAATCCTTCCTCTGCATCACCGCTGTGTTCCCTTCCCGGAACACAACGGCTCAGATACCACTTCCACCCACTTAGAGAACCTCTGGGGCACACAGGTTGAACTGTCTGGTGACCTCCTGGGGTCATATGGCCATGCATTCCAGTTTCTGGAATAACAGCTTTCCACATGCATTAATCACTTAAGCCTATCAAACAAGGCTAAAAATTTTAACTCTTGAGTTCCCTATCACTTCCAATCTGGAAGAAAAGGTAAATATACAAAATGTTATCTATGACATCCTCAATTCATTAAGAAACAATATAATATCTATGTTTTTGTGCCTAATGGACATATTATATTTCTTATTTAAATACATATTTCCTATGCTATGTATATGAAGGAAAGACACTCCTTAAATCTCATAGAAGGTCAAGCGCTAAGAGAAAATGAATTCTTCTTGACTAGAAGTAAAGAAGAGGCAAGGCTAATACTTTAGCACCCTGGAGAAATTTTTGTAAATGGCTGGGGTAAGAGACAGAGTAAAGAAGTGCAAAGACAGAAGACAAAGGGGGAAGAGAGGGAGGAAGATGAAGAGGAGGACGAAAGACTCTTCGTGACTTCTAACTGCAAGGTTGGAAAGAAATACTTTTGCCTGGAGCAGATTATCCAGGTTTAAAGAGTGTTAACTTATGCATAGAAACATTTTTTGTTGTTGTTCTTATTGAGACTTGGAGCTGAGGTCAAAGAGTGGTTTAGACAACTATGAAGGAATCAGGTTTCTAACGTCTGCTCCTTTTGAGACACACCTTGTTGGTTTATGGGTCGCTAATCTCTCATAAAACATAGAAATGCAGTTCATCTCTTCCTGGGTGTGGACCCAAACAGGTGGGGAAGGCCTTGTCTTAGCGGATAAAGTCTTTACATAGTGGCCTGGCTACTTTGTGTAGGGTTAGCATTACTGGACTAACCATACTCCGCAGATGTGTTCTTTCGAGCCCTTGCAGTTGCTCTCACTTCCAACCTGTCACCTACCTCTCCAACTCACCGGTCTATGAGCAGTGTTTATGCCATGAAGTCAGCTAAGCACTTGACTTCCACTTACTTAGGAAAATGTAAATAATGGTACTAACAATTATAGATGCTGAGGTTGCTCCCCACCCCGCCCCTTCTGGAAGCCACCACTAGAGATTTCAGGGTGATGAAATGAATACCTGGCTGCCAGCAAACACCTGAAAGCCAGAATACCAGAAAACACGTGCTGGTTCCACAGACAAGAAGAGAATCAGACCCGACTTCCTTCTACCTGTGGTACTGACGAGAATGGCAGCAACCTGTGCAAAGAGACTTGAGCCCAGTACTCAACTGGCAACTCGAGTCTGGGTCATGGGTTTTCACGACCCTGATTGAAACCCGAAGAATCAGCATTCGTGCTGCCTGTCACTACCAGAACCAGTAAGTAGAGACAAGGAATGAGTCTTTAGGGACTCTGTTCATGCCAGCGATCTGAGAAGATGGCAGTTTATGTACCTTCACAAACTATCTGAACATTTCACCTCAAGCTGACCTTTTTATAAGGAGAAGAAAGGGTAGGTAAAGGATTTGGAAAAAAGATTAATGGGATAGAGTTGCATCTGGTGGCAATTTTCTTAGAACTTACTTATCTGTTAATCAACATTTTTTTATCTGAGTCCGCTCCCTGGAACACAATGGCTCAGATCCCTGTCCATCCACTTGCAGGCTGGTGCCCTGGGGTACAAAGCCACAGGCATCAAGCATTCTGGTTCCTGGAACAACAGCCTTCCACTTGCATTAATCACTTAAGCCTATCAACTGTAGCTAAGGCTGAAATCATTAACTAGAGTTCCCCTATTGTGAGGACAGTTTTCTGTGGTCAAAGAGTAAATATAAGGGTAATTTTATGACTTTGTCCTCACCAGCAAGCCTGTTAAGGGAACTATTTCAACTTTTCAATACCTCTGCTCTTAGCATAAAATAACAAGTTGATACTTCAGTAAACAGTGCTATTTCTTCAAGCATTTGAAATATTTTCAGCAGGCCACAAAAACTCTTGAATTATCCTATGTCATTTATAACCATTTTGAGTGGACACTAATGTTCAATTCAATTCATATTGGGCATTTCCACATTAACTGACCATATTCTCTCTGTAAAGTAGCTTTGGAAATTGTGAGTGCTGAAATTGAATCACATGGACATATTTTTTCCAATAAGGACCAATTTTTTCCAATTCTTTCCCAATTGTTCAGTTGTGTCCATAGGTATGCCATGGGTCAAAATAAGCTGCTTTATGAAAAATAAGGCATAAAAACAAGTTAGAAAGAGAAACACCTAAGGTGAGGCTACTCTGTAAATTAGGAATAAAACTCCAGAAAGAACACAGTTTCCATTTAGTCACATAACTCTGGGTTCACATGAACCACGTCTAACATCCCATTTTTCAGACGAGGCCCTGAGATTTTGAAAGTCTCGTCCAAAGTCATGGAGCTGGTTGATGGCAGAGCTGAGATCAACCTCTATACCTTGACTCTAAAATAAAGCATTGCCTTTCTCTGATGATCCTTCTCAAGTCAGATCTGTTCGTTATCATTTATTCAATCCACACAAGTTTACTGAATGATTATGAGGTGCCAAGCACTAGTATTTGACTGTGAAATAATGAAGAGTTGGTCTCAACACTCATGGAGCTTACATCCAAGTGGGTGAAACAGCTGAACAAATAAGTAAAATGATGACAAGTTAGCCTATGTGTCATAAAGGAAAGAATCAAGGGGCTGAGAGAGGGAATGGCAGGGAAGTATTCACTTTAGATACCGTTTTTTACAGAAATATAGATACTACCTTTTGACAGAAGGGAATTTAAGGTCAGAGACTGAAGGATAGAAACACCTACGAGAAGACTTCGGAGGGACATGCGAAGAAGACTTCAGGCATTAGAGGTGCTTTCCAAGTTGTTGAGCATTAGGCCAGTTTAAACTGTTCTGTGTTAAAAGACATGTGATGCCCAAGGATGAACCATGTCTGTCCCCCGTATATACCTGGCTAAACTCTCCATTCAACTCACGACAATGCTTCTTATTGGATTTATAAGTAGGAGGTTCTTCAGAATGTGGTCTACACTCATCCATTCTCTCCCCCACCCCATTCCTCTGCCACAAATAACAATAAGAAGCTGAGGTTGTTTAGGTTCCGGCTCCTAACCCTGCTCAAGGAACCTTGACTCTTTCCTGAATAAACTGAAGACAAATCTTCCCTGCAAGAAAAAGTAACAATAAAATATAGGACTTAGGAAATTATTCAAATAGTTCATGAACAGATGAGAATTCCACCTGCCCTCATCAGCTGTATTTATAGCAAAGTAAGCTCAATTCTCCACATTTTATACACTGAACAGATGTGTAACTGAAAAAACTACATTGGGTCTCCTGATTTGATGACAGGGAAGGTCCTGATTGCATCTGAATCCATTGGCCTTCTTCAAATCTGTCCCATTAAAAACACCATTAATGTTCATCTTTCTTTAAACATTTTTTATTCTTCCTTTTGAGCATAAATAGGAATACTATCTCCATGTTTCAGCCAACCTTGACTAGATGCCCTAGTGTTGGGCTTCACACATTATGATACAAATATTTTGTAGATGATGAATGTAAACCCATCCTGCCTGTCTGACTTAGTAAATAACTTGACTTCTCAGATGATCTTGGATGTGACTGCTATAGCTTGCTCAAATCCTGGTTGTTCTCCAGCCAGTGGATTCAGCTGGAATGATACTAATGAAGCTGTCGTTACAAATTCAGTTCCCCTGAGGACTAATTAACTTCACACAGAGAAAAAAAATTATTCCAAATTTCCCTCATAACCCTAACCATCTATCTTGGAAGTGCATTCACTGGGGAAAGGAGGGTATTCATTCATTCCATGCAAATCAACCCAAATCCATCTTTTCTCAACTAAGTTTCTTGTAAGAGAGGTTTAAACTTATTAGCACGGCCTCCTTATTTCAGAGTTATTTCTTAAATGTCTGGATTTCTCCCTCCTCCCAACACTTTATTAAAATAATTCCTGCTAAAGCCATCAACAATCTGCTCGCTTCCCCAAGTAAGGACTATCCAGGGCCAATGCACTTCTCCAGGGAGGAAAAACAATGGCAAACAGAGTTCCGGTCATAGAAGATAAATGAACCTCAGTGGATGCTATGTTGCCAAATCCCCCCCAGACCCCAGCTGCTGGGATGGTTGGGAACTGAAGGCTCTCAGCTGAGATGCTCTTCGGGAATCCTTGTCAGCTGAAGGGAACCATCACCCCCAAAGTCTTCCACCTTTCTGGGAACAGCAAGCATCCAACACCTGGTAAGTGGTGGAGTGAGTGTAAAGGTCCATCCCTCTTACCTTAAATCGAGACAATACTGAGGGGCCATCCTTGTTCTCAAGCTCCTTGTGGAATTGATTGAAACCTTTGTTGTAACTTCCATGATGTGATATCATCCCTTGATGAAGACTACACTGGACCCTTCCCACCATGGAGGAGACAGTGTTTGATTCTGACAGACATATGTACACATTTTGGAGGATCTGGGTTTGACTTTCCTTTCTACTGGGCCTCAGGCAGCAACACTATATGAGAGCTTACAGATCATCTGAACCACTGACCTGAGTCCCATATAACCTCACATGGAACCAAAGAACCCATTTCACACCAAAGAGGTGTGGCAATGGTCACAAGACCAATGGATCCACTGGCCCCATCACTTACTGCACCGCTCAAAAGTTGTTGGTCTGGTGGAGCAATGGAATGAATTTTTGAAGATGCATTTAAAGTGCAAGCCTGGTGATGATAATCTGCAAAGATGCTACCTCCCCACAACTAAGGAAGGATTCAGCATAGATCAGTCACCATTATATGGTGTAGGGTCCACAGAAGGTAGAACACATGTACTCAGAACTCAGGAGTGGAAGTAGGAATGGTCCCATCCATCATCATGTCTGGTGATATGTTTTTTATCTCAATGGTTCTAGTTTCTATGGATTTGAAGGTCTTAGTTCCCCAAGAAGAAACACTGGCACCAAGGTGTAAGGCAAGAGTCCATTAAACTTGAAGCTGCTGGGCTACATCCAGTCACTTCCATCTTCTTATGTCACAAGACAAGAAGGCCAAGTAAGTTGTCTCTACCCTGGAAGGAGTGATTGATTCTGATCATCAGGAGGAGATCAAGACTACTAAAAAGGAAAGACTATGTTTAGCACCCAGGTGACTCACTTGAGCTTCTCTTGGTACTCTCCTGTTCAATTTTGATAGTGGATAGATGAATGGAGCAGCCATATAGCCTGAGAAGGACGTGTGGACCAGTGCTCAGAACCCTTGGGGTTGAGGTTCCGCATTATCCCACTGAGTAAACCACCTACACCAGCAGCAATGGCAGCCGAGGGTAAGATAAAACTAGACTGAGCAGACCCTTTGCAGTTCTGAGACAACCTACATTGGCGGGGCTCGCAGTTTATCCTACTAACCTTTTTCCTTTAAGTTTACCCAGGGAGAGGGATTGGCCAGGATCCTGGGTAGCTGCTCCCAGAAGGAATTCTATGGAAAGATTGGATCCAAACAGTGTAAACTGCAGACGGTGCGGCACGTTTTATTTAGTGCATCACCCAGATCCTCCCTCTCGAGATCAAAGCATCCATTCTTCCAGTGCTGGGAGTGTTGATAGCAGAAGGCTTCCAGATGAGTTTCCCTCCAGAAACTGCCCTAGGGTAAGCAGAGCTGCCTCACACAAGGTCATGCCTTCTTCGAACTGGCAGCCCACACCCAGTGACTAGACAGTCCTGGGAAAGTAGAATGAATCTGTCCCTTTGCTTCAAGGCAGGACAACTCTGAAGGGCCTGACTGTGTCATTGACTATATTTCCCAGGCTGGAAGATAGCCTCCAAGCCTTGAGAATGAGGACACTCAAGGTTCTGGTCACCTCCAGTTCCCTGGCTCCAGACTGCAAGCATAGCCTTCCTCTGATGTTCTCTGGCCATTCCAGAGAAGCCATGGGACATGTGATCTTTCCTGTACTCAGGCAAAGTGATCTTTTCTGTACGTTTCTGGAAAAAATGAGTTAAATTAAAGCTAATTGGTGAAGCTAATTACTTTATTAGAAATACTTCAAAATGCCTTCTGCAAATTGGTGCACAAGTTGGCTTTGTATTTCACAAACATTTATTATCTTCTCTGGTGTGCCAGGAATTTTCCTGGGTGCTAACTCTTTTGTCAGAGGTGGGAATGCCTATGAAAATAATGGTAGTTTTAGAACATGTACATTTACTGAGGTCCACATTCCTACTCCAGACCTTGCATGTTGTATGTCAGCGTGAAGGTCATCCACTCTGACTCTGTTCAGAGTTCTACCCTCTAACCCTTCACGTGGGGCATCACTGCTCATCCTGAAATGCATTTGGTCCTGAATGCACTCTCTAGATGTGATGATGGGGACAGCACTGTCCCCAGAAAGCACTGGATGCAGAGGCTGCATCCTCCCTAGTCCAGGTAGACCATCGTCCTCCAACATTCGCTTCCCAGACTTTTCTGGCTTACGCAATCCATCCTCTTATGGTGCTCTGGGAGGAACCGCCCATGCTGACCCCATCATTTACAGTATTATTTAACTTCTTTGTGAAGTGTTATCTCCCCCAAATAGGGGAGGGGCACCTGGAAAGCAGGGGCAAGATCCTAACATTGTCCCAGCTCAGTAAATCTAATAGATATTCAACAATTTGTTTAAATTAATATTCAACGATATTCATCAACAGTTGGAAAAAGTGAATAAACTTGACACTTCCTTCCTCAATGCCTGCCATGGCTTCCCATCACACTCAAAGGAGAAGCCAGTGTTGTTAGAGGGCCTCCAAGGCCCTCTGGGACCCGGCCACCCTAACTCCAACCTCAGCTCCCATCAGCTGTCCCCTTGCTCACGTCTCTGGCCTTCTTTGTTCCTGGAACACACCAAACATACCTTTTCCTCGAGACCTGGCAAACATTGCCAGATTCAGCCAATAAAATACATCACGCCCAGCTCAGATGGAATTCTAGATTCACGACTTTTTGGTAGTTTGAGTGTGCCCCATGCAATGTTTGAGACGTGCTTATACTAAACAACTTTTTAGATCTAAAATTTAACTTATGCTGGGTATCCTGCACCTTATCTGGCGGCGCTTGGTGCCCCTGCCCCCCGCATGGATCGCCCTGGCCCCAGGTGTCCTGTGGCTCAGATATCACCTCCTTAGAGGAGCTGCCCTTAGTACTGTCTGAAAGAGCGCGACCCCATTGTCATCTCTGCCCCGTCTCTATCTCCATGCCCAGGTAATTCTAGCACCTGTAATAACCTATCTGAGTGTATTCTCATAGGCTATTGTCCATCTTCTCCCTCTGGCAGTGCAACCCCATGAGAGCAGGGACTTGTTTTATTTACTGATACATTCCTCATTCTTGGGACAGAGTCTGGCATGGGCTAGGCCCTTAGTAGCTACCTGTTGAGTAATAAATTTGAATGGCTTATAACTTGGTTTAAATTGTCAATTTCTGTAGAGACTACTTGCAGGTAAATATCCAAGTTTTAAATGTTAATATTCCTCTCCTTCAGCAGTGAGTGATATTCCCTCTCATCCTCCCTATCACCCACCCTAACAAAAACTCCCCATGGGAAAACATCTCAAAGGATAAGGGAATTGACCTTGACTCTTGGGCTTTTCCTGGTCAACATTTTTCCCTCCTTTGTTCCATGCTGAATGCCAGCTTGAAGACCTAGATGTCATTCATTTAGACGCTCCAGGAACACCTTTAAGTTCTCATCCTTTAATTGGCAGAAAAAATACAGCATCCGAAGTCCCACTGACACTTGAATCAGAAGACTCGTTTGACCTTGAGTTTTCCCTGAGATGTTGCGTGGGCCAATTTCTCTGTAACTGACAGCCTGGAGAAGGCAAAGATGGACATTAGTCATTGAGAGAATAACCCACGTTATTCTGTGTCATGTTGCACTTCTCTATTTGTCCCTTGCCCAGGGGTAGGGAGAGAAGTCGCCCTCTGTTTTATTATGGAGTTCAGGCAGAAAGAAAATTGTAGCTGTTGTACAAACTTCCAGGTGAGGTACACTCTTCTCATTCTTGTTTCTCGCTCACTTGAAGGATGAGGAATTGTTTGTAAGCATCTAATAGGCAATGCCCTGGTTTCCGCAAAGGCGACACTAAGGAAAGCTCACCCATCTAGTTCCCAACAGCACAGCTTGAGCCTTCTGAATCTTTGCCCAAAGCAGATATTTGAGCCAGGGTAGTACTGGTCAGTCTGGACTAAATGACGCACACACACAAAAAACCCTACAGCTCTCCAAAACTCCAGTAGTGAAGGGTCTTTGTGACTTTCTCTTGCCCCTTCCACCACGACCACATTTGGCAGGTCCCATCCCCATGTGCCTGACTGCCTGCCAGCTGACATTTGATTCCAGGCTCTGCCTCAGGAATCTGGAGGTCCCTGCCAGACACTAATCTTCATGGTTCTTTTTCAATTGTTCAGAAATTGTTAGTGATACTCTAGCCTCTGCCCCATCAAGGGCCTCTGCTTGGCTCTCAAAACCCTCATTATCTACTTTCTCCCTCCCCAAGTCTCTAATTCCTATCCTATTTTCTACTCTGCACCCACCTCCTGGCGTTCTTCGACAGTACTCCCTTAACCATCTCTGTACCCTGAAACTTGCTTTACCTTCAATATCCACACCAGCCTTTTTCTATATCTCTTTGAAAGCCCTAAAATTCCAAATATAGCATTGATTATATACTTGCTGCACTTTAAAGTTTTCTGTTGTCTTTTTCCCCCAACTAGGTTGTAAGTGTCTTGAGATCTGAAATAACTGTATGGAAAATAAAAACCAAGTCTAGTGATTAATATATTTTTAAATGGCCCAGTGGCAGCAACATGGAAGATGGCAGATACCTTGGGCTCTCCTCTACAACAGTAGGAAGATAAGTCTTTGTTGGTTCAATAGTTTCTTGACAATGGACTTGAGACAAGCTTATGTGACCAAATTTGGAGAATCTGCAGTATCCTGAAGCTGGCTCAGTAAAAGCTGATCTATCGCTTCTTTTCGAGGAACGAAAAATAAATATCTATACGCTTGACACAGATTATACATTTAATCCTTACAACAAACTTGTGCAAATAAATGGATTGTTGCCCCCTTAATACCCCCCTTTTGGTATTAAGATTGTTAACCTGGCTGGTGTAGCACAGTGGACTGAGTGTGGGCTGAGAATAAAAGAGTTGCCAATTCAATTCTCAGTCAGGTCACATGCTTGGGCTGCAGGCCAGGTCCCCAGTGGGGGCCACATGAGAGGCAGCCACACATTGATGTTTCTCTCCTTCTCTTTCTCCCTCCCTTCCCCTATCTCTAAAAATAAATAAATTAATTTTTAAAAAAGATTTTTAAAAAGCTTAGGGAAGAGACATGCCCAAGTTCACAGAGTAAAGAGTGAAGTCAGGATTTGAATACAGGCTGAGCTAACATTCAAGCCCTTGAGTTTTGGCTCCCTCAGCATCTCTCATTCATCCCACAGGTGTTATGGATTTCAAGCACCCACACTGTTAGGATACAGAGGGATGAACAAAAGAGTGTGGGTTTAGCAGAGCAATCCTTCAAATGTTTGAGTAAGCTGGCAGCATCCTACAGCTAGGAATCAGTCAATATACTATTTCTTTACATTTCCATGGATATTGGAAAACATTAAAACCACAGAGTCTTCAGAGAACACCACATTTGTTCCAAATTTTGACATGCTAAACTTGATGGGGCTCATAAAATAATAAACATCTAAATATGATTGATTATATTCCTTGAGGGGATTAATATTTTATATTTCCTGTAGTTGTAGAGATTTTTTTTAAGGTCTTCCTTTCAAAATCTAAGTGCTTAATTCAAATTAGTCCTGGGACCCCACAGAGCTCTGTCTTACACTGAAAAATGTATGGCTTGATAGCCAAAAAAGTAATTTACTTACATCTCTTATAGGATATTGAAAGGGATTAAATTCTTAAACCATGAAAACACATATCAAACCCTATTTCCTCTCACACCCATTTGTCTTCCATACTGAAGTTGTTTTAAATCTTCCAATTTGCCAAATTCCCCAGATTCTTTCTGGGACTTTAACCCACCTGCATCCTTTCTCTTCCACTTCTCTCTTCTCGGGTTCACTGTTTCACCCCACCATTCTTCTCATTTCACACCACACACACAAAAGAGACTAGCAGAGTTGTGACACTCTTAAGTGTGGGAAATTAAAAATGGCCACAGCTTTTCATGCCTCTTTAAATCTATACCCTTTGCAATGCAACTTCGTAGCTACCTTGAGCTTGAAGGGACAATGTGCCCATTCCAAGCTTAAATGGGGGGGGGGGGAATGCCTTGCCTATTTTCTTTCTCTTGCTCTGTCTCCCAAGTCTGTTGTAAGATGAGTGGAGGAGAGCCTTGTTGATCCAGCAGGTAGCTCTCCACCTCATCACAGATGCATAAGTGAGCAAGTCCAGGAAAAGCCAGAAAGACCACCCAACCAACCCACAAACTCATGAGTCAATTAATGTTGGCTGTTTTAAGCCACTACCTTTTATATTGTTTTGTTACACAGCACTAGCTGACTGATATGTTAGTGAAAAAGGAAAAATCAGAACTGAAAGCAGAGGTGTAAGAGCAAACACTCATTCATGCATAATTTTTTCCCCTTTTAGTAGATGTTAATATTTACCAGTGAGAGTTTCCAACGGTCAGAAATACCAGGGTTCACTGTTATCATTTCCTTCTTTTTGGTGTTATCTACCAAAAGAACTCTCATAAAGAAACAAAAATCCATGAACTTCCTATTACAAATATAGAACCCTTTTCTGGCCCCTGCTTGATCATAGCAACGTAATCTGCAATCTCCCGTATAATTCAAAGTGAAGGTCTTTTTCTGCCACCCCACATGGCTTCTGGTCAGAGTCCACTGCTTGAGGGTTTTGCTGAGAGGATTTTGCCTACATATCAAAGAAGCATTTATCATAATCTGCAAAAGGTTTGTGTGTGAGTCACAGCAACGTGTAAGTCACTGGGCCCTGACAGAGCTGTAATGAAATCCACATATTGGCTGCAGCCACCCAGGATATATTCCTCTTCTGAAGTTATTTGTTGGCCTTCAGACATTTTGGGCCTAAACTGCTTTGAAGCTAAGGTATATACCTCTGAGATATTGCCAAAGAACTGCTTTTATCACATCCAAATGATACCCCTACAAGATATTCTATAGCTTCATTTTTAAAAAGCAGAGCTATAACATAAGACTGATGATAATAGCATTTCCTCAAGATTTAACGAACACACACATTTCGAGATAAATTGAATTAGGAAATAATATGTAATGTCACCATCTGGTGACTCCCTCAAAATGTTACGACTATCTCCATACCAATAATCAACATTTTATTAATGCCCTCGGGCAAGAAAAGATAATTTTTAAAGAAACACATGGCAATTGTTTTGTAGTGTTTAATAATCTCATAAAGAACAGTGTATCAAAATGTCTTTGGGGGGTTCTTTGCTTACCACACAGAAATCATCCGTAACTAAATTAAGCAAAAGGAAACTTATTGGAAAGGATATGGGATGGCTCTCAACCCCCCCAAAAAGCTACAAAACAGACTGGAGAGAGGACCAGGAACACAGTAGCTCCAGGTACAGCGTCGCCTCTTCAATGGCCTTCTTCATGGTTAACAATCTTCAGCTATTTTCTGCCTTTCTGTGCCATTTTTGCTACAATCCCAGCTCCAGGAAGAGAATAGCTCCTCGGTCTAACTTGTGTCACTTAATCTCGCTCAAGGGAGGGCTGGGCCGTCTCACTTGGCATTCCCCCCCACCCCCGCCAGGAACGCTTCCCGTGGGGCAGAGCGTTCGTGAAAGTCAAGGAGGTGGCTCCTCACGGCGGCATCAGGATCTGTAACCTGAAGAATGAAGAATGGTGGCTGGGAAGTCAGGCACCCGAAGTCCACACAGAAGCCCACCACGCTCAGAAGACTTTGGGAAGCTAAATAAAACGGAAGTCAAGGCCCCCTCCCAATTTCTCGATCGCCTTCGGCTCTATGTAGTAGCTTAGAAATGTCATTAAAAGCACTCCGCGTGCAAGGCCTGGGGGGAAGGTGGGGTGGACATAAAATATTTTAAGAGTATTTGAAAGAAGAGAGGCTATTAGCTTTCAGTTTAATTGAGCAAAGAGGAGGTCCTGTCGTGGTCACTAAAGCAAGGTGAAAAAGAGAATAGAGGACATGGAGAAGTGAAAAGTGAACACAGACAATGAAAAACAAAGGGAAGGAAATAAATCCATCACCAGGGGAAAAAAGCCAGGATATTAATTACTTCCCTGTGAAACCCTGTAGAGTAAACAGACCCACAATGTGTACTTGCTTATGTTAACACCACTGCATTCTGCATCTTAAATGTGACTTCCAGGATATCTAGAACAGTTCTAAGTTTTGTATTTTTTAAGCTGGTTCTACTAGACCTATCTCTGCTCCTTTTTCTTTGAACCTAAACAGACTCTTTCCTCTTATAATTAGTTTAATCGTGCACTGTTATTAGTGATGGTGGAGAATAGCAGGCCGTTACCTTTTCTGTAAATATCGTCCCGTGTGCTCTTTTTAAAATTATCTCCAATCCTGCTATGAGTCAAACTAAATAACCAAACAACCTTCTTCCATCTTTCTTGTGTATTCAGCCTTTTAATGGGCTTTTCTGAAAGGAGATGTCGCCTTCACTGTGTCCCCAGATGTCTGTTTGTTCTGCAGTTAGAATGGAAATGATTTTTTTTTAAAAAAAGGAAGAATTATACTGACCTGACTTGAGGTTGATCCCCACCCTTCCTTTAAACTATATGCCTGTGAATCTCTTCCCACACAAATGCTATGGCAGAGCTTCCCTGGGGTACAATAAGGCAACTCAACCTGGAGATATGTTAGCATTGCATCATCACGGATGGGTGGAGAAGGGGCAGAAAAAGCCAGGGCAAGGTCAAGGAAGAGTCCCCAACCAAAGCAGCGAATCATGAAATATAATAATAATATCAGGTAGTAGTTATATATGGTAGACCGTAAGTCAAGTACTTTACATGCATGATCTCACTTAATTGCCTTATTTACTTTTGATTTAGGGTTGTGTCTCTTACCTGCAGATAAAAGAAACTATGGATCAGAGGTTGAAAAAAATGTATTCAAGATTACATTTGTAAGATGTGTCAGAGCCAGAGGTCAGACCAAGTCATCTGGCTCCATGGCCCAGGCTGGAAATGGATGACCTGCCAAGAGAGATGCCCGGTGCTGAAGGGGAAGATGGAGCACCCCATCTGGTGGGCTCCAAGGGTTCTGGGGGAAGGTGAAGGCCAGACCCCAGGAGAGGGAATTTGACAAGGTCTGGGTAGGATATGGGAAATCCAGTCAAGCCTGCCCAGCCCTGCCAGGAGTTAGGCCTGGTTTCCAGTCTTAGCAGAAACCCGTGTGTGAAACAATGCCTGCCTCCAGCACGCCCAATAGAAAGAACAGAGTGACCTGTTACCTGATAGGTCATCCAGGCAGAGCCCACAGACCAATGAGAAGCAAGCCTAGCAACAGGTCAACTATTGCAAACCCTCAGTTACATGCTCTGGCCCTGAGCCTAGAGAAACGATCAACCAAAAGTCCTTGAGATGGAAGCAAACCAGAACCTGTGTGCTCCCTTCCCCACAACAGCACCACTCACAACCAGTACTGCACATGCCCAGGCATGGCGTCCATCCAGGCTCCTGGTCCATGGCCTGCTGGACCAGAGCCCTTTAAACCTGCACTGTCCCTTCCTGCCCCTCTCTCTCCTCAGTGACCTAGTTCCTGTTCCTCACCCCAGAAGCCATTTGTCAGTAACACTGTTTCACCCCAAATATGTCCTCCCTAGATTCACAAGGCACCCGTTGATGCTGGCTACCACGACTACAGAGATTGTCCTACTGTACCCTTAGTCCCCAAACTGGAACACTTGGCCCCTGATGCCAGGCCAGGTTAAATGCAGTCTTACCTGGTACTTTAGATGGCTGGCTACCTTCCCTGGGCAGGATCTCCCAAATGGCCCCTCCCAATTATATTAGCCCCCGTGGCCCCAGCCCAGCCTGAGTCAGCTTACTCCCGCACCACCCACCGGCCTGTGGGTGGGATCCCCACATACTTGGGAGCCGAGCTTGAACATGTCATCGTAACGGGTTGCAAAGCAGAAGCCCAGTGTTATTGACCAGGCCCATGTGGTGTGGGGCAGGCTGTCACGAGTGATCCCACAGATCACAGCGCTCAGTGCAATACGAAGCCCCAGGAGTGGGGCCGCTGGGAGCTGCCTGACTTCATACAAGAGCAGCTGGGGTCACGGCGTCTGACACGGCCCCACTCCCTGCTGCAGGACCTTCCGCCTCTCGGCATCTGTGCGGGATGTTCTGTTATGGAGGGCCTGCCTCCTCTTACCTCCGCCCCAGGTTTCCCTGGGAGACCCACTGGCTTTTCCTGTGTTGAAATTACGTCTCTTTTGTGCTTGTGGTTTTGGGGAGGGGGAAAAAAGCTGTGAAAGTCCTTTCTGCAGCTGTCCCCTTGGCCTATCTCCTACTCCTTCGGGTACCCGGCTGTTAGAGCTGATGGCTTTGCTCATTTTGGGCAACACTGAACCACTCCAGGCAATACTCACAAAGAATAACCTCAGCTTGGCTGCTGCTCAATAGCTATCAGAGGCTCAGCTCAGAGGAGCAGTATTTCCAGAGGTCTGTGACTCTTCCAGGACTGTTCATTTGAGAATGAGAATGAATTTCAGGAGTCATTGAATTTGTATAAAAAATTTTGAGTGTGCCTTTTCGTGGGAACAGGGTCCATAGCTTTGATCAGACTTTCTTCCTCACCCACCCTTCCAGCATCCTATCAGTATTGCCTAGGAATATATCTATACCTGCGTTCCTCCACCATCACTCTGGTCCAAGCTCTCAGAACAGCCATGATAGCCACCCACTGGCCTCCTGGCCTATGGGGCAAGCCCTCAACAATCAGACTCTCCCAACAACCAGACTCCCGTAACAATCAGACTCTGGCTACGACCAGAATAATCTCCTAAAATGCAGGTTCCACTGGGGCAGCCTATTCCACCCTTCCACTTGTCCACTAAAACATTTCACTTTTTCTGTACATTCTTCCCCATTTTTCTATCCTCCATGCATATTTGGCTTTTACCAGCCCAGTCCCTCCATTGCTATGATCCTCAGTCAAGATGAATGTTTGGAGAGGTGGTACAGAGAGAGAAGGGAGAGAAGGTGAGCTTGTGATAAAACAAGGGGCCTGCAGGCTGGAGCTGGGGAAGGGTGGGGATGGGAGAGGGGAAGGGGGATGGAGAGGGGAGAGGTTCCAGAGCTGCTCTAGAACTGGGGTGGATAGAAATGGTGGCTTTAAGAAGTGCTGCAGTTTGTTATAAATTCCATGTTGTGTTCATCATTGTAGTGTGTTGAATATTGTCCCCCAAAACACATGTCCACCTGGACCCTTGAAATGTGACCTTATCTGGAAATAGGGTGCTTGGAGATGTGATTAGTAAAGGTGAGGTCACACTGCATTAGGGGGGGCCCTAAATCCAGCACTGGTGTCCTTATAAGAAGGCCATCCGAACACACAGACAGACACAGGCACACAGGGTAGAAGCCTGTGTAAGGATGGAGGCAGAGATTGGAGAGATGCAGCCTCAGGTCAAGGAACGCCAAGGGTTGCCAATACCAGGAGGTAGGGAGAGGTACCAGGGATTCTTCTCCAGGCCTTTTAGAGGGAGCAAGGCCCTGTCATTACCTTGATTTCAGACCTCTAGCCTCCAGAACCATGAGAAAATAAATCTCTGCTGAGAATAAAACGCTGCCACAGATCTCCCCTAGAAGGCACGTATAATAATCAGAAAGATCTTTGTCTTTCAGTGACGGGGCTTTGCATTTGAATGCAGTACTATGGCAAGACTGAGCCCCGAGGTGCCCAAAGTGAACTGATTATGTTGTATAATCATGTCATGCCCAGATCATAGCCCTGCTTTATTCTCTCAGAAGAGAGGCAAAAGTCCTTACTATGGACTCCAAGATGGAGCCCATGTCTCCTGGACCATGCCAACCTCTCTAGACTTAAGTGTGGCTTTGTCTCCCCCGGTCTCTCTCCTCCCATCCCACAGAGCTTCCTCAGGTTCCTCCAGGTCCTCCTGCTGCTTCCTACCCAGTGACTTTGTGCACAGCATTCTCCTCCCAAGGATTCCTTGCTACTCCTACACTTGCTTCAGGACCTCAGTCCACGCGTCACTGGCTGGGTGATGTACCTTAATTCTGTCGCTGTAAGAAATGCTCAAACCTGAAGAGAAGTTTTATGGGTTTATCTGAGTCAAACTGACAACAATTGCTGGGAAGCAAGATCTCAACGGACTGAGAAAATGCTCCACAGAATGACAGTTTTGCAGCTTATTTTACACATTGAAATAAAAGGAGGAGATGTAAGGAGAGTTAAACAAAACCCACAGGTGGTAGAGTAAAGGGACCAGACAAAGGAAAGCAGGGAAATCTCTGGGATTAGATAAGAAGTAAAACAGAGAGACACACACTTCTTTGACATTACTGGGTACAGGATAGTTAATAATTAACATTTACAGCACAGAGGTGTATGCAGGGCATGAGATATCAATGAGAAAAGATTACTCTGACCTTTTAAAGGTATATTGTCTTAGATGCAAAAAGAGAATAGACAGGTTCATTAAGGTAAAGATCGACCTTTGTCAAGACAGCTGTAGGACTAAGATGTGACTACCCACCATGACCTGCGTTTAGTTGAGAATTCTATGCTCAGACCCTCCTAGGCAGTTGCTTTTGGTCTCTGAGTTTATAGGCCATGCAGGCCTCCCCCGAGCTTGTCAGGCTCAGTGAGTAGTTTCTTTTCTGTCTCCAGTCCCACCCCTTCCCAGCCTTGGCTGTCTCCTCCATTCATTCTCACACAGCTCCTTATCCATTCCCTTCTGACTGTGTATCACAGTTTTTTTGTGATATGTGCATGTGACTGGTTGATCGTCCTCTCTCTGTTGCTGCTCTTCCTCATTAAATATGTATGAAAAATGAATGAATACATAAAGGAATGGGTGAATTTTGAAAAGGCTTTGGATCACAAAAAGTTAATAATTGCTTGAAAATATTCTAAAGTAAGGCATGCATTATGACACTGTAACTGCAAGTAAGAGAAAGGATAACTCAAAATTGATGGGGCAATACAGAATATTAATTATCTTATATAACAAGGGATCCTCTCAGGTTGCTTAATTCAGAAGCCCAACAATGTCATGAAAGACCCAGCTTCTGTCTGTCTTCTGTCCCCTCTGTCCTCAGCAGGTTCCCATAGGTCCTCTCCTGGTCACAGGGTGGCTGCTATCGTTCTGGACAACAGGTAGAAAATAGAAAAAGTGATGTCTTCTTTCAGAATGAATCTCTTTTTATCATCAAGGCAACTTTTCTCAGAAGCTCTCCTGCCAGTGGACTTCCCAGCAAATTATTTCTACCTCTAAATCAAACATTGGCAACGAGAAAAGAATTATTATAATTGGCTAAGAATAATGAGAATTTGCTCCTAAAACAGGGAGATAAATGGATAGATGACTGAACAAAATCCAGATTCTTTTAGCAAGAAAGGCAAATAAGTTTTATGGATAAGCAACCATATCTGCTACACACTGATTGGCAATCAGCGTGCTGTGGAGTATCATAAACCTTCCACAGGTATATTGCCTGACTTTGATCTGCATATAGAATTTATTATATGAATACCCATCTTGTTATGTTAATGGGTATCACATAGAAATGCTGTAGTGAGCTGATTGTATTGTCGTTGTATGATACTGTGTTTATTTTCCCATGAATAAGAGGTAGGAATATTTCAAATATTTCCAAGATATGTGTCCTGGAAAACCCTTTCTCGTGAGTAAATCAAAGTTAGTGTTCAAGATAATGGAGACAGAGGTCTAGAGAGAGACCAGGTATATCATTTTCTACCTATAGATATAATTTATGCACCAACACTTTTGCATAGAGGCCTTTGGAAGGTGCTCCATGCTTCGGTAGCAACATACACACTTAGTAACCAGACCTCGACTTCTAAACGCTGTTCTGCAATAAAAGGAACCAGAGCTCCTCGAGGAAATGATTGATTCTATGGCTGGGTAGAGAAAATACAAGATGAGCCTGGAGCATCTTACAGTTTCCGAAAGCGAGGAAGTGATCAAAAGACGCAAGGATGGGAGCATGTGAAAGGCACATAGAAAGAGCTCCCGAAAGCCAAAGCTGGGCAAATGTGAGCAGCAAAATGAATAGTGCGGTATTATATTCAAAGCCAAATGAATTAAATAAATGCATGGGGGGAAGGGACAGATCTCTCTTACAGAAGGATCCTATTGAATATGTCTCACCTGCAGAAGGTGGAACTTGACTTTTTCGAGTGGGAGCTGGATACAGTGACTTGCATCCGCAGAAGAGAGCGTGGAGCGGGGAGCGAGAGCAACTGTACAGGGGACGAATGGCCAACACCACCTGAACCACATGATGAAGGTTAACTCCTCCAGCGACGCTACTGACAGAATGCACCCCTGACATCATGTGATGAGAAGCGCACCTCACCTCTGTCGTCTTTTCCCCTCCAGGCCCATAACTCCCACCATGATCAGTGAGGAAAACAGCAGCAAACTCAAATCTAGAGACATTCTGCAGAACAGCTGACCAAATGATCCTCAAAACTGTCAAGGTTAGGAAGCCCTAGGCAAGATTTAGAATTTGTCACCAAACA
This sequence comes from Phyllostomus discolor, assembly GCF_004126475.2. Lineage (NCBI taxonomy): Eukaryota > Metazoa > Chordata > Mammalia > Chiroptera > Phyllostomidae > Phyllostomus > Phyllostomus discolor. Next base: position 10,803,056 of record NC_040906.2, read on the forward strand.
GAGGACACTAAGGCCACATGATGGCTAAATCCAGTGGGTATCCTGCGTGAAATCCTGGGACACTAGAGGGGGGCGTTAGGGGCAGACAATATAGTGAAATCCAAGCAAAGTCTAGAGTTTAGTCAGAAATAATGCGCTGGTGGTGATTTCCACGTTTTGATAAACATAAGATGACTCTCCATATTATCTTCACAACCTTTCTGTAAACCTAAACTGATTCCAAAATAAAGAAGTTATTTTTAAGTGCAGTTTTTTTATTTCATTTCTTTTTTGCCTGTTTTGTTTTTTTAGAAAGGGAAGCATGAGGGAGAAACAGAGGAAGGGAAGCATCAATATGTGAGGGAAACATGTATTGGTGGCCTCTCACATGCACCTGGCTGGGGACCCAGCCCCCACACCAGGCGTGTACTCTGACTGGGACTGGAACGGACCAGCTTTCCATTCTTGGGCCGATGCTCAAACCCACTGAGTCACACCAGCCAGAACTTAATTGTAGTTTTTTAAAAAATAGTCTGCTCACCACTGCTGTAAAAACCTATCCTTGGATCAGGCAACAATATTGAAGAGCTGGAGTGCCTGGGTCCCTGAAACAAATGATATTGTAACCCTGCCTTCACAGCCTCCATTATAGAATTGTCCAGCTGTGCTTTGGTACAATGCCATCAACTGCTATTAAAAGATATTGCACCCTGGCTGGCGTAGCTCAGTGGATTGAGCGCGGGCTGCGAACCAAAGTATCGCAGGTTCGATTCCCAGTCAGGGTACATGCCTGGGTTGCAGGCCATGACTCCCAGCAACCGCACATTGATGTTTCTCTCTCTCTCTCTCTCTTTCTCCCTCCCTTCCCTCTCTAAAAATAAATAAATAAAGTCTTTAAAAAAAAAGATATTGCTATGGTCTGAATGTTGGTGTTGCCCTGAAAATGACCAAGGTGATGGTGTTAGGAGGTGGGTCATTTGGGAAGTGATTAGGTCTTCACGGAGTGGCCTTCGTGAATGGAATTAGGGCTGTTATAAAGGAGATCTCGTTAAGCTCCTTGTGATAACACAGTGATAAGTTTGTGACCCATGAGAGGGTCCTCACAGACCATTCTGGCACCCTGATCTCAGGCCTTCAGCCTCTAGAACAGCAAAAAATAAATTTCTGTTGTTTATGTCACCTGGTCTTGTAGTATTTTATTATAGCAGCTCAACTAGGCTAAGGCAGACATTGTAACACCATAACATACAACCGATCGACTTGTTGCCGGCACATAGCATAATGTTGTCTCTATGATGACCCACAAGAAATATTTTTTTAAATATTTTACTCATTAATGTTTAGAGAGAAGAGAATGGAGGGAGAAAGAGAAGAAGAGAAACATGGATCGGTTGCTTCTCGCAAGCCCTGAACCAGGGGTCTGACCCACAACCCAGGCATGTGCCCTGACTGGGAATCAAACCAGCAGCCTTTTGGTTCACAGGCCAGTGCTTAATCTGCTGGGCCACACCAGCTAGAGCTCACAGGAGATATTTTTAAAACTAAATGCGCAGGTGTTTCTCCTAAACAACGCATCTTGAAGACCTCGGTGGCTAGGAAGCTTACAGCCAAACATCTGCTACTTTCCTCCAGGAGTTTTAGGACCTCGGAGATGGGTACCAGTGGACCACCCCCACTCTTGGCTTCATGTTATCATCTAACATTTATCTTCCCTTCACTCAAATCTCCACATCTGGCCACTGAACCCTTCATCTTCAGACCCACAAGCACCCATCTCAGTATCTGGCTCACAGAAGCAACAGCTCACACAGTGCCAGCCAGCCACACTCCAAACTCTGTACAAACATGAGCTCGTGTGAACTTCCTAGCAACCTAGTAAAGTACCTGCTACTGTAATCAACCCATTGTACAGGTAAGAAACTGAGGAATAGGGGGGTTAAGCTACTGGTTCAAGTTATAGACAGGGTAAATGGCAGAGCTGGATTTGAACCCAGGGAGTCTGACTGCAAAGTCTGTCGGTGAGTTTGTTCTTAATCACGTAATGTCGAATGGTTTGTAAAATGAGAAGGAGAAAGGAAAAGGAGGGGCGGGGAGGTTTAGAGAGAGGGTGGACCTTCAGAGACTGTTTTCATCGAAGGTGGCGCTGGTTGTTGCTCAGAGTCGCAGAGTTTGAGGGGTGCTAAAGGGATCCCCGTTGTCACTCCACTCACCAGTGTCTGCATCACTGGGTGATACATTGCTCACTCTTTCGGGTTTCAGACAAGACAGGATCTCATTAAAATGCAAATATTACTTGAAAGGAAGCGAAGCGAGGGTTGAATTTGATGTATCGCCTTCGCTGGACACTCCTCTGGAGTGAAGCACAGAGCAGGCAACTTCGGAGGTGTGGGTCAAAGGCCCTGCATTTATTGGGGGTGCCCCAGGAAGCAGGAAGGGGAGGAGCCCCACTGAGGAAGGCTGTAAGGAACCTGCCTGGGAAAGCAGGGGTCAGACAGTGAGGACGTGGAGGAGAAGGACACGAAAGCTGAGGGAAAGCAAGGTCTGAGGGCAGAGGTCTCGACCTCCTGGAGGACGTCCGCGTCCCTCCAGGTCGTCACAGCTCTGCAGGCCCTTGGACCACCCAAGCCAGGAGCAGCCAGCACAGCGGGAGTCTGAGCGATCGTTGTGTTTCCTTTTCTCTGGAGAGGCCCCGCCCTTGTCCTCATTCTTTCAACACCTAGCATCTCAATTAGACATCATGGTCTGAAAGAGACCAGATTTATCTAAAGCACTGTTTCTCACATCTTGCACAGCACATGGGATGCCTCGGAGGCAGCATACAATCTGGAGATGGAAGGTAGCATCCTGATCGTAAGATCCGTTTCTAGGTGCTTTTAACCTGCTCTTCACTTTATCTCCTCAACAAGCCTCTGACGCAGTGTTACCACCCTAACAACAAGTAATTGGAGGCTTCTCGGATGCGCAGGGACTTACCTTGGATTTCAGGACAGCGAAGGGGAAAGCCGAGATCTGAACACTGGTCTCTCTGACTCCAAGCACTGGCTCCTACCCGGGTATCCACGTAGCCTTCTGGCTTGCCTGTGTGGCCTTGGGCAAGTCATTGGGGTTCCTGGACCCCAGCTGCCTTATATAGTAGATAGATGGGTTAAACCAGTCTCCTTGAACTTTAATGTTTATGAGGACCGTGTTAAAAGTGTGGATTCTGATTCGAGAAGTCTGGGGTAGGGCCTGAGATTGTGTGTCTCTCACAAGGTCTGGGGTGATAGCGACACTACCTGTTTAAGGACTACGTGTCTAGAAGTAAGGGCTTGGACTACTTCGGTGCTTAGATGTGTGACACCTGACAGGCCTGTTGGAAAACTCATAATAAGGTAAATGCCAAAAAAGTTGATTTTGGAATGGATTTCCATGTACATTTTTAATAAGAGCCTCAAAGCGGATCTTGCTGGCTACCTTTAGACGACACTTTAGGAAATGTGAGGCTACTGATCTATGTACGAGTTTGCTTCCTCACTCCAGAAACCTTTGAAGAGATGCGCAATGGTAAGATGATGCTGACATTAATAGAGTATGTTAATAGATTCAGTTCCTCCAAGCTCAGGCTTACAGACCCCCTGGCTGTTGAGTTGCTTGCTCCTAAATCCTTTAGGGTAGAAATCTACGAAGTGTCGACTGGAGAGGCTGAAGAGGGTCCTCTAGTGGTACTTCATGGAATTATCGCTTACAAAGTGTCTAGATCCACGTCTGGTAGAACTTAGTAACTGATTTTTATTCTTTATAAAAATCAGGCTTTTCTTGGGGCTTCATTAAGACGGGAGTATCATGATCCTCATTAAATCTAAGGTGGTGTGTAAGGAGAGGTGATAAGTGGGAGCAGATGAGGGAGGCGGGACTCCGGGTCCTTCACCGGATCGGAGACGCTGGTGGCCTGGAACACTGCGTGGGAACCGCCCCGCAGTGACGCAAGACGCAGCACACAGCCGCTCCTGCCCTGGGACCAGCCGCAGAGCACGCTAGGCGGCCTGCCATTGTTTTAAACTTTTTTTTTTAACTGAGAACCCTTTCTTGAGAGTTTAAGGCTGGTTTTTCTCACTCTGTGATTTGGGTGAACTTTGATGATTCGGAAGCGGAGGGGCGGGGTGTCTTCCTGAGATTTGAGAGACAACCCGGCATAGCTGTCAGAAAGTTTTCCACCCTGCTATGAAGTGCCAACATGAGAGACATACAAACCTGCAGAGAATTTTTTATGAGTGCATCTGAGCAACACTGACAGCGATCTCTGAGAAGCAAAATTTCAACAGGTTGAGAAATGCTATGGAGAATGGTAGTTTAGCAACTTATTTTATTTTTTTAAAGATTTTATTTACTTATTTTTAGAGAGAGGGGAATTGAGGGAGAAAGAGGAGAGCAACATCAATGTGTGATTGCCTCTTGTGTACCCCCTACTGGGAACCTGGCCTGCAACCCAGGCCTGTGCCCTGACTGGGAATCAAACCGGTGACCCTTTGCTTTGCAGGTCAGCACTCAGTCCACTGAGCCACACCAGTCAGGGCTATCACCTTATTGTATACATTACAGTCAGAAGAGGGTAGGTAAGGGGTTACAAGACATCCATTGGCGATAGATTAGGAAGGCAGGAGAAAGCAAACCAGGAATATCTCTGGGACCGGATAAAAGGTACAATGGAGAGATGCATGCTTCTTTCACATTGGCGGGTAAACCGTAGTGGCCAGTGAACATTTGCAGCACACAGAGGTGGTATTCGGGGGAACACAATGACAGTGAGGGGTTCTGGTGGTCTCTGCTCTGGTGAGAGACTGTGCCCTGAGGGGTCCAGAGAAAGGAAATTATCTTGAAATTCCAAAGGCATGTTATTTTAGATGCAAAAAGGCAATGGGCAGGCTCCACGAAGGCAATGTTTGACCTTTGTTAGGGAGAAGCACCGGCCTAGGACATGACTACCTGCCATGGACTGCTTCTAGTAAGACAGTTATAATTTCAGACCATCCTAAGTGGTTACTTCAGGTCTCTGAGTCCATAAGGCTTCCATGCAGGCCCTCCTGAGCTTGTCGGGTTTCACATGTGACTGTTTACTTCCACAAAAGTTAAGAACCCAAGAGGACAAATCCTTTCCTTGTATTTAGACCTGAAAAGCTCAGACCATTTGCCTTCACTTTCTACTCCCCTTTCATCTGTCAATAGGGATTGGAAATAACTACAGTAAACGCTGTTATGTATTAATTCCCACAATGTGACAGGCCCGGTAGGTGCATCAGAAGGGCTGGCATGGAGCAGAGGCAGCAAGGGGCCAAGCTAGACCAACAAGGATGAACCGTGTGCTTCAGAATTCACACTCGTAGAATCACAGACTGAATGCTTGTGTCCCCCAGAATTCATCTGTTGCAGTCCTGACCCCCAATGTTAGGAGATGGGGCTTCTATGGAAGTAACTCGGGTTAAATGAGGTCATGAGGATGGGGCCCTGGTCCGATAGGATTAGTGTCCTTATAACAACAGGCATCAGCGCACTCTCTCTCTAAGTGCACACAAAGGAGAGGCCATGTGAGCACATGGTGAGGAGACAGCCATCTGCACCCCAAGGGGAGAGCCTCAGTAGAAACTGGCCATGCTGGCACCCAAATCTTAGACCTCCAGCTTCCAGAAGTGTGAGAAAATAAATTTCTATTGCTTAGGCCACCCAATCCAGGGTACTTTGTTACGGCAGCCCAACCAGACTAATACAGGTAATGACATCTGTGAAGTCCTTTGAACTTCACAAAGTGCTTTCACCTAAACCATTGTATTCTTTCCTCACAACAATCCTAGAAAAGGCATTATTATTATTCTATTAGACACGAGGAAGCTGAGGCCAAGAGAAATCCATGACTTGCCCGTGGTCACAATTAAGAGGTGGTGGATGTGGGACAAGAACCCAGGCCTTCTGGCCCCCAGTGTCCAGCCTTCCGAGTTCTTCCAACACACAGCAGTCAGAGAGCTGGGAGCACTGGGGGACCGAGGACACATGGGAAGCAACAGCGCATGATGACTGCTCAGGCCCCACACTGAGTGTGGTCTGTGAGTAGCTGTCATTTTTTTTAGATTTTATTTATTTATTTTTAGAGAGGGAAAGGAGGGAGAAAGAGAGAGAGAGAGAGAAACATCAATGTGCAGTTGCTGGGGGCCGTGGCCTGCAACCCAGGCATGTGCCCTGACTGGGAATCCAACCTGCGATGCTTTGTTTCGCTCAATCCACTGAGCTACACCAGCCAGGGCTATAGCTGTCATTTTTTAGAGCAATAAAATTAAGTGCATTTTTTATTCATTCAACAAACACATAGTATGGCCTTTTCTGTGTAAGGTACTGTGGGAAAATTCAAAGATATTAAGAAAAAAAATGGCCATTGCCTTGAGGTTAGAGTCTAAACCCAGCGCTTGCATCCACGGCAGGATGTGGTCACACGAAAGGAGAAACCCGTACTTAGAGCCCCATGAGTGCTGAGGGGGCGGCGTCAGTGCCAGCCGGGCTGAGGGAAAACTGTGAAGGGTGAGCGTCATGTTAGTGGCAGAGAAGGGTGGCGGGCTGTGTCCAAAAATGGGCACCGCCATCCCTTCCATCCATCTACACTCCCTCTGGCAGTGTGATTTCTTGTTTCGCACTCCTCTTGGTATAGACTGAATTGTGTCCTTCCAAAATCCCTAGGTTTAAGCTCCAACTCCCAGTGTGACTGTCATGGAAGACAGGGCTTTAAAGGAGCTCACTGAGGTTGACTGAGGACATGGTGATGGTCTCATACGTTGATAGGACTGGTGTCCTTATAGGAAGAAAAGAAACACCAGAGATGTTTCTGTCACACTGTGCCCTCAGAAAAGCCTTGTGAGGACACAGCAAGAAGGTGGCCACCTACAAGCCAGAAAGAGAGGTCCCCCCAGAAACCAACCCTTACGGTACTCTGACCTAGGCCTTCCAGCCTCCAGACCTAGGAGAGGATACACGTCTGGTGTTCAGGCCACCCGGCCTGTGGGGTGTTATTGGGGTAGCCCGAGGTGACCACGATGCCTCTCACCCAAACGGAGTCTGCTTCTCCTCCCTGGATCTAAGATAGCTCCGAGACTCTCGTGAATGCCGCAGAAGTGTCGCTGCAAACAAACTATGGCTAGTCCTTGAGAGGCCTTGTACCTCAATTCCTGGTTTCCCCCTCTTAGTGGTTTACATGAGCTGTCATGTAAAGAAGTCTGAGTCCAGCTGGAAAACCCGTGTAGAGAGAAGCCTTTCAGTTTGACATACGACAAGAGGGAAAGGCCTGTGAGCATGAGGAAAGTAAAGGAGAGAAGAGACGGGCTTGCAGCATCCCGCCGAGGGCCTGCACAGGAGCGAGGCCATCCCGAACCCTGCAACTGCGTGAGTGAGGTTGGACCCCCCGGGTGGAGCAGAGGACCCTCTGGGCTGAACACTGCCCGGGCCAACCGCCAAGACCCTAAACAAATAAAATGGTTACGTGGAGCCAGTAAGAGTGGGATAGTCTGCAATTCAATGTTATACTACCGATACAGGTGGAGTGGGGAAAGGGTGTTGAGAACTGAGAGAATGGCTTGAACAATGACACTGTGGCAGAAAAATACAATGCAAGTGATTGTGATTGGTTAAACCTTTAGAAACCCATCAGAGAAACTGAGAAGATAAGGCTAGCTAGGTAGATCAGAATTGGCTTTTATCATAACGAGTGTTTATTGAGTGCTTACTATGTGACTCTCAGCCTTTTCATGGATGAACTACTTAATCCGCACATAAACTAATGAGATTAGACTGTTATTATCTGCCATTTTACAGATCAGAAAACTGAGGCCCCGGAGTTAAATTACTTGGTGAGGCTGGCATCTGAACACTGAAATCTGACTCCGACGCCTGTGACCACCCCCTCTGCAGAAGATTGCCTAAACCAAGGAATTTGTACCTTCGTGATAAACCTGGAATGATTTTGAGCGGGTGGTAGCATGATGACATCGGTACTCCGGGAAGATTGTGCTGGCGGTGGTGGCTAGGATCAGGAAGCTGAGAGATTATTTAGGACGTCACTGGGGTGGTCCAGGTATGAAATGACAAGGGCCTCAACTAGTTTGAAGAATAGTGGGAAAAAGGTGAAGGCGAGGGATATGGGAAAGAAACGATAAACTCCCCCAGGGAAGGACCGGATGGGGGGGGATGCATTAAAGGAAGGGAAGGAGTCAGAGCTTGCCCCCACCTTTCTGGCTTTGGTGACCGAGATGGCAGGCCATCCCTGTAGGACATTTAGGGGACATGCGGGAGGGGGAAATGCTTTGGGAAGGACGAGAATGAGCCAGCTCTGGACGTGTGAGGTGGGAGGTGATCATGGGGAATGAAGTGGAAGTTTCTGCCAGGCATCGGAAGGTGTGTGAGTGGAACTTGGGACAGCGGTCATAGATACAAGCTGGGAATTCACCCAGAACGAAGCCAAGCCACACGCACCTGGGCGTGTCAAGGAGGCGTCCTTGGCTGGAAGCAACAGAAGCGGCATCTGGCTAGAAATGGAAAAGGCTCAGAAGAGTCCACTGTGGACCTCTACCCGAAGGGGCAGGGACCAGGGTGGTTCTGGGGGTCCAGCTGGGAAGCAGTCACCATCTCAGCAAGTGGGGACTAGTCAGCTCCAATGGTTTTCCTCACTCCACCAGGACCCAGTTAGCCCGGTCAGACGCTCCCGCTTGGCCAGGGGAAGTAAAGGCACCTTGACTTCCGTTTTTGACAGGGAGGTGCACAGAGCAGGAGGGCGGGGGGGGGGGGGGGGGGCGATTCTCTGAAGCAGAGCAGATTCTACTATCCGGACAGGGGGAGAGATGCCGGGTGGCCACAAACCAATCAACGCTCCCTCCTTGGGGGAGAGTGTGAGGACAGGAGAGGGGAGGGAGCAGCAGGCAGGCAACTGCGTAGCACCCACGTATGGAGGAGGAGGATTTCATGAGCAGAGGATACGGCTGCTGCATAGGGAATTGGAGGAGAGATAATAGGTAAAGGAGTTTCAAAAAACAGGCCAAACACCAGAGTTCAATGCTAGCCAGAGGTCAAAGGTGGTAAAAAAAAAATGATGAAAAACTGCTGGGGTTGGCATTGGGAATTACTGGTAACAGAGCTTTGAGGGGGTGTGGGGAAGGGATGGGGGAGACACAGGCAGCGATGCAGGTGAGAAGATAGGTTAGAGGCCCATATGGAAGTACGTATTCAGGCGGCATCTATTGTTTGGGCGTAGAAGGAACAAGAGCCCGTTTGTTGTTTGGAGGGGTCAGTATCACACGACCCTCCTGGCTTCCCATCACGTTTAGCCAAATACAAGGTGGGGCAAAAGTAGGTTTACAGTTGTGAATACACGAAACTGAGTTTATTCTTGTATCGCTATGTATTAATTATTGTCATATTTTCCGTATGAACAACTATAAACCTTTTGCCCCCACTCCCACCCCATATAAGTAGAAAATCATACTCAGCCCAGCACTTAGTAATGTCTTTTCTCAGAAGCTCTTGGTGAAAGGTAGTGACGAAAATGCGAAAGCGTGAATTGATGCTCTGGTTTCATCTGTTTCAGAAGTTACGGCAAAAGGAAATTGGGTTTATTTTCCAATCCTTTTGAAAGGCAACTTGAAAGGGAAATAAAAAGACAAATGCCTTTTATAAGCTTTAAAAAAAAACTGCAACAATGCAACAGTCCCAGAAACTAATTGTATGAGTGAACTGTTCTAACCAGTCTCCTTTTCCCTGGGTGAAACAATCTTGCATAACAGCATTTGCATCTATAATGGGTAGCAAGTCATCCTGGGGGGTAATGCGTTTTCAATGGGGTTAGATAGGAGAAGAGCAACTGGTATCTTCCTATCGAAACGTCAGTCCCTCTTCCAGACAAAACACCATCGCCCATTGGAAGATAAGGATAGTTTTTACTTACGTCCAAGGTCATACTGTCAGTGTGTATGGGGGAACAGAGGGTTGGGGTGGGGGTGGGGGGTTCATCTTCTTCCAGAGCACTCAACACTGGACCTCTTCCAAGAGAGGAAATGAGACTAAATAGATCATTTGTTTTATTCTGTTTGGGCATTTCTTGCGTTTCTCCCAACTGTGGCTTATGGATACAAAGCCAAACTCAGAGACTGGCTGGAGCTGGCTAAACTCCAGATCAGTTTTTTTTTTTACCTTTTCACAGAATAAACAATACGAAGCTCTCTCCAAAGATTAAGGCAAGTCACATAACTGGAGGACAAAATGAAATTCAGCCGCCAATGTAAAGTTGCGAAGAAAGAGGCAGGTAGGAGCGTTTAACGATTTGGATTTCTCGAACGAGACCATCGCAGAAGGGCGAGGCAAATGCCGACTGAAAGTGCACATCTTCGAGAAATAGATTTCCAAGAGGGTCAGACACCGGATGAACTGTTGCTCTTGGACACCAACTGAGGTAGGAACACAGCTTCTTCGGGGCAGCCCCCCAATGATGGGTGCTGAAGTGCCTGGTGACTTGAATGTCACTGGAAAGCTGAGGAGATTGCTTCTGCATCCTCCTACCGGCACCAGGAAGGCCAGCCACCACCGGCCATGCACACTCTGTAACAGGCATAGTTGGTATTCCCGGCATATACGGCTGGCAGAATGGGTCTTTGTCTCGAACCACTTGCCTTTGGGAGATGCTCATTGGCAGTCCCGTCCAATGTCCAAGGACAGAGGAAGGCACGCTAGTGGTTGGGCTTAGTTGAGCACATTAGTTAACGCTGCATCCTGTCTGATTTCAGAACTGACAAGTCATGTACAGTATTGCTCAAAAAATGTTCCTTCCACAGCACGGGGGAGGACAGGGAAGTGAACGGACGTCATTAATATGTAAACATGAGGTAGTCCCCAAGACTCTGTGGGGGGTCTTTTATATATGGAGAATCTGGAACCTAAATATTCTCTAAGTGGTAAAATGAAACTTTTTTTTTCCTAAAAAATGTTGGTTCCATTAAAACAAGAGACTAAAACCCTTTAAAATATTATTTGTTCAGGTCTTTCAAAAACTTAGAGTAACTTTACTTTTTTTTCAACTTTAGAGTAACTTTACTAACCGTCTAAAATTGCAAACAACTAAGCAAAGTGTTTGCAATATGCATCAATGTAGCAATGTTCATGTCCTGATTGTGATACTAGACAATTATTTTCCCAAGTGTTTCCAATGGGGAAAACTAGGCAAAGTTTACAAGGGACCTCTCGGCGTCATTTGTTACAACTCCACGTGGACGTGCAGTTATTGCAATAAAAGTTTTCAGTAAAAACAAGTGATGGAGGTAGAAATGGATGTGGGGAATCGGGTAGGCTTTTGTAACCTGGCTTCGCCCACACTTCTTGGTTCCAGTACGTTTCTCCACTAGTCCCTTGAATGACTTCCCTCCCCCTGGAAGGGGCTCCTTCCAGCTTCTCAAACGCACCAAGCTCATACCCACCTCTGGGCTTTTTCTCCTCTAGCCTCTCCCATCCCCCCCTTATTCTTCCCAGCTCCACCTCATCCTCCTGACTAGACCAGGCCTGGGGGCAGTAACGTGTCATGCCAAAAGTCACTAGGGGCTTGTTCACCAACCTTCAACACTCATTTATTGAGCAACTAGTGCACCTGTAGTATTGGCTCTAGGCACTAGGGACTGCGTGAGCTGGAAACCGCACGGAACTGGTTTCTCTTCCCTGCTTTCTGGGAGCACGTATTCCCATGAGGAAGGGTGGGGGAAAACTAGCCGAGAAACCACAAAAAAACCAAACCATGCTGAGGTCTAGGAAGTAAGCAACAGGTTGCAGAAGGGAGGAAGGGGCTTTCGTGCAAGTGGCCAGGGAAGGCTTCCTAGAGGAGGTGGCATTTGACTTGTGACCTGAAGTAGAAGGAGACAATCCTGAGGTTATGAAATCAAGGAGTGGGGGATGGGGGTATTATTTCAGGCAGAGGGACCAACGAGGAAAAAAGGATTTAAATCCTGCTCTGTCATTGGATATAAATATCAGGCCTGGCTGTACACAAGGAAACAAGTTTTCTTTTCGTGGACTGTTTCCTGTTCTACGTAAGGGCCAAACCTCCCACAGCTTTAAGAGAGGCTGTGTATACCCTGCGGCTAGTCCAGATTTTACACTTAAAAGCGACTTTCTCACCCCAACACTTGCACACACCGTCTAGCGTGGCCGCCCACGCGCCAGTTGTAGATTCCAAGTCGCTCCAGTCAGTGGATGCAGCCTCAATCCAAGGCTGTGTCTCCGGGGACTCACCACACCTCTTTCCCAGGGCCGGGGCCCTGGGCCTGCGGCGAGGGCTCTGCAGTAGGGGCGACATAAATTATGTCATTGAGTCGGGTCCCCACAAACCTAAGTTGACGCAAAGGAGGCTGAATAGAGGAGCTGTGGGAATACAGCTGGGATCCGGACGGTCGTCTGTCACCAGCCCCCGGGGGTCTGCGCCTCGCTGCTGCGCACCAGGTCCGGTCCCCTGGGCTGTAGTTAACCCGTGGGAAAGGGACGGATCCCCAGCACTCGGCGGGTTCCTCACGCTGTCACCACTGCCAGGGATCGTTTTCTAAATTCCCTTGTCTGCCCTCCGCCTAATGCGACCAGCGGCCGTTTCTCTGTCCCCACGGCCGGAGAAGTCGGCTCTGGGGCACGCTGCGAAGCACCTCGAGAGGCGATCGGCCCCTTCCCGCCCGCTATCTGGCACCGTTATCCCCACCACCCGGACCAATGAGCACCGTCCCGGGGCGCCGCTGTGTGTCTCCCAAGGGACAGCCGAGACGACTCCCGCTCTGTCCCAGGGACGCGCCAAAAGCCCTTGGGTCTCTCCTCCTCCCACCCACACCCGGATCCCGGCGACCCACGTGCAGCTCGGCCCTGGCTGGCGCCGCACTTCGGGGTCTCCGCGTTTCCCGGAGATTTGTGGGCGCAGCCCCGCGACTGGGACCCCTTGGGGGTGGAATCCACCGGGCGGCGTCCAGAGTGGGGGCGCCCGGGAGTGCGGGCGCGGGGACGCTGCGGCCCGCTGGCACACAAAGGAGGCGGCGGGAAGGCGGGGCGGGGCGGGGCGGGGGCGGCAGGAAGGGGCGGGGGCCTGGCGGGCGGCGATAAAGCCCCCGCCGAGGCGGCCACTGGCTAGCGCTCTGGGGCGCACGGGCTGCTCCAGCTACGCGGAGTCTGCAGACGCCACCGCCTCTTCCTTCTCTGACCCTCCTCCTCCTCGCCGCCGCCGCCGCTCTCCGGCCTCCGACTCCCCGCCCCGCCAACACCCGGCTTCGGCTCGGGCCGCGCTGCCCTCTGCGGTCGCCAACTGGGGATCCCGAGCGAGGGGCGGTGAGTACGGGCTGCGCGTCCCGGATCCCGGGAGCCCGGGGCCGGGAGGGGAGCGGTGGCCGCTGCCTCTGCCCCGGGGACAGTCCCTCCGCGCGCGCGCCGCCGGCTCCCTGCCGCGACCTTTCGCTCGGCGGGGACGCTGCGGGGCCGGCGGGGCCCGGGGGCGGCGACGTCGAGGCGGAGGAACTTTCTCAGTCGCCCCGAGGCTGCGGCGGCCAAGGCTGCGTGCGCGCCCCGGCCCCTGCACCCGGGAACCCGAGTGGGACCCGGGCAGGGCGAGGAGGGGCCGCGCTGGTGCTGGGGCGTCCAGGTGCGCCCGCAGCTGGGAGTCCTGGGCGACGCGTGGTTTCTCCCGGTACATCCCAGCTGGCGCCCGTAACCCTGAACCTGAGGTGCCCAGGTACTCGCGGGCGTCCCCTGCCCCGTACTTCGCTCGTGCGCCGCCCCGCAAGGAAAGACAAACGGACTCTTTACTTATTGTTCCCACTGCCTGGGCAAGCTGGGGGGACCAGTGATTGGGGGGGAGAGCCTTTACATTGGCCTCTGGCACCTGTTTTAACCCTATGGGGCAGGTCTCCGCTATTCTCATCCTCTGTACGCACGCGAACTGCGATGTTGATGAGTGACTACAGGTAAGGCGAAAGTCCTGGGAAATTCTGGGCGGAATTGGGTGCTCACCCACGAACGGATTGAGGAGAGAAGGCTCCGATTACGTAAGACAGCACTCTGCCTTAGGTGCTGTGGCAGATGCTGTTGAAGGCTTTGGTGTTTTAGTGAACGAACCATGGTCTCCATGTGTGTCTCTCTGGAGAAATCGCAAATGCTGCTGTGTCTTGCTTTGACTACTTTGCAGAGAGCCTTCTTATATTTAGCACCGACATCAAAAGGTTTGGGAAGGTTTGACTTCCTCTGGCAAGCCAGGAAGCAGTTAACTTCTCTGAACTGTACAGGAACAATTTACCTGATTTTTTTTTCCCCTTGGAGATTTTTATATCAACATTTGAACACGGATACCTGAAAGAAACGTAAGCCTTGCTATTTTGTCTGTCTAAGGCGCACTTCCAGAATCGAAGATACTTTCAAGGCTACCTGCGTCCCTAAATCAGTAATTATGTGCTGTTCCGGGTGTTTCGGCAACAGTTTCCTTCAGCTATGCAGACGAAGGTGTGAGCCTGACTCGAAGGTTTCTTTCAACCCTTAAGTTTCGATTCTCTGTTAAAATAATTGAAAATATTGCACAGTGCAGGGCGGCTACTGAAGGTCAGCGGGATGTCATCTATTTTTCATTCTGTAAAAAAGGGGGTCTATACAGAAAATTTCTGCCTCCCATGAACTTCTCATAGTAGTGTAAATTGTGAAAGGACAAACACGACTCCGTCTGAAAAGGACGTTAATTTTCAGTTCCAGACTCAGGGGATTCAATATCAGCTAGTCAGACCGAGGCGGCAGGGTGTGGAGAGGAGGTGGTGACAGGGGCCAGGTCCCGGCTGCTGCTCTGTGTGGCTTCCTCTGCCACCTGGCCGTCCCCCCAAAGCACCGTGGACTCGGGCTCCGGGCTCCGGGGCTTTCTCTCCTCTAGTCCCCGAGTCTATGTGGGGGACGCTCTCACTCCTTGACCATCGCGGGTCCAGTGGCCTCCGTCCACTCTGGCTCCTGAGTGCTCTGCATCCCCATCTTGCCCTCTCCCAGAGATGCTCAGCTTGTGAAATAAGGAACTTCAGCGTCTGAGTGTCTCTGAACGATCCTTCCAGGCTGCTGACCGGCAGTCCCACCGCAGCTCTGCTCGGGCACAAGAGGCCCCTTCCCTTCCTCCTTCCCGTTTGGCAGGTGACTCCATGGCCCACTCCACCCAGTAGGTAGGGCCACTGGGTTGAAATCTCCCCACGTACTACCCCATTTCCCTCCGACAGACTTTTCTGAATTGACCCAGTCATTCAAGAGATCTTCTCAAGCATCTACTGTGTCCACGCACTAGCCCACAGTAAATACAGAAGGCCTCTGCTCTCTTTGAATTGTCCTTCTTTTGGGAAGACACAAAGAGCAAACTAAATTAGGCTATGATACAGTGTATCATCAAACATAAATAGGGTAGAATAATAGGAAAAAAAATGAAGTTGGGGCGGGGAACCTAGCGAAGGTTAGAGAGAAGGCCTCCTCGTGGCCATGTCTGATGTCTCCCAATAAACTCTTCTCTCTTTTAATGGTATTTTTAAAATTCCATCACCTCTCTTGCCCCTCCATCCTCACCTCATCTCTAGCTACCACCGGGTCTCCCTGGGCTTCTGTAATGAGTTAGCACTTCCAGGGCCACCCCTCCTTCTGACTCTCTGCAAGCCGACCACAGTCTCCCCAAAGTAGCAGACCCCCTAACGCCTGCAGGAGCTGTGTGGATGCTCTCCAGACCTCAGTGTGGAATGAGATGCGGATCTTTCCTTCCTGTTTGGTGCTTTCTTCCTTCCCCAGTTGTCATCTCCTCCTGCTTTTCCTTCTGCCTCCCTGACACCTCCCGGGGTCACCCAGGGCTCTGTCCTTATTCCTCTTCTGCTCTACAGAGTCTCTGGGCGACCACATGGCCACAGCTCCAGCTAGCCCCAAGTACCAAGTGAGTCCCAGATGGGTGTCTCCAGCAGCTAGTTACCTGCAGGCCAGTGGACTTGTCCATGCCCTGTAGGCAAGAAACCTGCAGTAAGTCCAAAACTGGTTTTAGTTCTCATCATCCAACCCAGACCCATTTCATCCTTAGCCAAAATATGTCCCTCTTACTTATGCATGTATGTATGTATGTATGTATGTATTTCTTGGGTGTGGCTCTACCATTCACCAGGGTGCTAAAGCAGAAAGCTCACGAGGATGCTAGACTCTTCCCGCACCCCCACACCCAGACAGCTGCCAGGTCGCGCTGCTTCTCCAGGCTGCGAAGTCCTGGAAGCCGCTGCTGTCGTCATGCTGGCCTTGCCCTGCTTTAGAGTACGGAACTGGCCGAAGGGTGGCCAGTGTGCCTTTTATAGCTGGCTGATGTGTTGTTGGCCTGGACAGAGTATACAAACATTGAGTTATATTTAGAAATATTAAGATGTCACTTGGATTTATAGCTTCTCTTAAAAGTCATAAGACCTGAAACATGAGAGTTCTATCCCCATGTGGCAACACTCGGCTGTCACGGAGTTCCCAGTGCCCCCCGGACCCATGGTCCTTGCTTACAGTAGCTTCCTGGCTCCCATGGGCTCTGAGCTGGCGACCACAGGTGGGCGACCATCAGCTGGGAGACCATGACAGCCTGTGATTCCCTAGTGCCTCCCCACCTGGTGCCCTGCATGGTTTTGCACCCCTTTCAGCTGTCTTCCATGTGGCTGCTGGGATGACTTCCCTCTGCCCCTCGAGCCCAAGTGTGCATGTGTCCCTGCTGATAAAACCCAGTGCCGCCTCCTTGCCTTTGGGACGAATCCTGGCTCTGAAGGAGTGCCTACGTTGTACCATAGGTTAGGTGTCTCAGATCGAAAGGTGAGCTCTCTCTTGTATTTCTGTGGCATTGCACCCAAGTTGCTGTAAGGAGGGCAGTGCATACATCACTCTAGTGTGACCTCCCCTGTGTCGAGACGCAGTCTCTGCTGTTTGCAGGCCATTTCGTAGACCTCACCGCCTTCCCACTTTCTCACAACCTCCCTGGGAGCAAGTGGGCAGACTCAACATGGAGGTCCCGGCTGCTGCGGGAGCTCCCAGCCTTTAGGATGTGGAGGGCCCCACTTACCACACAGTACCAAAGTACCGCAGTTGCCTTTGGACAGTTCTGGGCCAGGTCTCCCCAGCACCCAGTGAGGGACTGTTCCAGTGTGCTCTGCTTTCCCCCACAGCGACCCACCCCCAGGCTGCTGGCCGTTTGTAATGACCTGACGAAGTCTAAGCCTTCTTCAGGCCCTTCCCACCTCCCTGCCCCTTGTGCCCTTCCCCAAATTTTATTTTCTTATAGAACTGAACTTCCTGCAGACTCCTCACACCCACCTTGCTTTTTGCAGCTACTGAA
This sequence comes from Phyllostomus discolor, assembly GCF_004126475.2. Taxonomy (NCBI): domain Eukaryota; kingdom Metazoa; phylum Chordata; class Mammalia; order Chiroptera; family Phyllostomidae; genus Phyllostomus; species Phyllostomus discolor. Next base: position 10,820,400 of record NC_040906.2, read on the forward strand.
CCTGTGCCTAGAACTTTTTTTCTCCATCTTCTGTCTGCACTGATTGTCTGGGGAACTTTCCCCTTTTTCAGGACTCGGGTCCAGTATCACCTTTTCCAAAGAGTCCTTCCTGAAAATCTCTACCCCCAGCCTTCAGTGGCAGGTGTGTGGCATGTGTGCACACACACGCCCCTACACTGTGGATGCCTCTGATGGCAGAGACTGTGTCACAGCAGCACGCCTTAGCCACCAGACTCTAAGGGCCACACACCCGTGCCTGGGTTTAGCTTCATTTGCATCCACAGTGGCGCAGAAACCACATTCCTTTATGTTACAAATTCACCGTATGTTTCATGAAAGAGGGCTTGTTTGCCAGGCTCGGAGGGGAGCTGTCCCCCAGATCTGCATCCCCAGGTTCTGCGTTTAATACCCACCAATGGGCAAAAGTAGGTTTACAGTTGTTCATATGGAAAAGGAGATGCAGGTTTATGCTTATTCCAGTAGCCTTATGAACTCTTTTTCACGTTGTCACAACTCAGCCTACTTTTGTTCCACCCCGTGTATCTTCACATTAAAAGAATCTGATCAACCATGTCTTCTGAGATTGAACATAGTTAGGGAAAAAAGCAGGAGGAAAAAGCAGAAGTCTCATACAGAGGGCGTCTGTGTCTGTTCACTTCAGTTATCCTCGTCTGAACCTTTTTTTGGCTTGGGTCGGTCTTCCTTGAGTTCCATCGGCTGGGCTGGGCTCTCTTTCCCGATCTGTACAAGGTAGGGGAAGGCTTTCTGCTTCATTCCCATTAACCTTCTCAATGATGGTGATGCACACGCTCTCTTGCTGACATTTTTTTTTCCATAGTAATGTTTTGGCTGATGTCTTCAGCCACATGTGTGGGAAGAGCCCTGTGCTGGAAGACGGGCTGCGATGATTTGTATTGATGACCACCTAGAACTTAATTTCTTTGCCTATGTAGTGGATCAGTGGGTGTGTGGAAATAATGACCTGGACGGTGTCTTCTTATTTTTAGGAATGTAACTTCTAGGCTTATTTTCTTGCCTGACCCACCTGTCTCATAAATAAATGTCAGGTCTCAAGGAAATTTTTTAAAAATGTACTGTTTTATGTTTGTCTGTGTGAAATTCTTCTATTTGTTTTAAACCAATGAAATTATTCAGGGTGGCTCTTTGGTACTCAGAAATAGCATTGAGGGCCAACATGAAGTTTTAGTTTGTATTCCCACTTGGAGGGATGAATAAAATATGTCGAGTAAATTGTGTCCCATATGCTGGGTTCTTCTTCGTAAACCATTATCTCTGCCCATAAACATGCCCATCTTTTCGTTCCCAAACTGTCTTTCCTCATGAATAGCTTGCATGTCTGATCTGGAAATCAATGTTGGGTTTCAAAAACAGTACCCTGTGGAGCAGAAGGGAGTCAAATGCAGACTGCATCTTTGGGTTACTTGTCATCTGCGAGTTCACAACTTGTCTAAGAACACTGAAAGATGAATAGGATTTTACTTCTCTTTTGAGAAATGCCGCTTTTCATCCAACAGGGCGAGTCTATTTATTTACACAGTCCATGATTCCCCCCGTATCCTGGGTAGATGTCTAGGTGTGGAGGTGAGCCCAGTCCAGAGAAGCCGATATTCCTTCTGAGGCTTTTTGTGCCCATGGATGGCTACTGAGCCTACGCAATCTTGTATTTGAAATTCCATCAGTGCGTTTTGACAAACCTGTCTGCTGTTTCTTCCTTGAATTCTTTCAGAGGTTGGGATGGACGCGCCTGGTTCGGGGTTAGATCGAGAACACCCCGTGCTCTGGCTTCAGTTTGACCTCAGACTTTGTCCTTTGCTTCAGAAGAGAATTCCAGAGCTGGAATCTACCGCGCCTTTCTATTTCTGTCAGTTCATTCTCCAGAGAAAGATAATGTGCAGGAGATTTTTGTGTAAAAGGAAAAAAATCCTTTGAGAAGGCAGAGTGATTTCTTGTAGCGACTGCAGATCTTGGCAAAGACGCTTTTGTTTTTGGAATGCCCCCCTCAACCCTGCAGTGGGAACTCCGGTAACCTGGGGGATTCATATTATTAGTTCTTTCGCTTCCATTTTGTGCTAAAATAGGTCTAGGAAAAAAAAAGTAACTGTTGGTTTTCAGCCTAAGCTTTTACGAACCAAATCTAGAAAGTGGGCGTGGGTATGTGAGAGAGTTAAATGCCAAATAAGAAGCCCACTCAAAATGAGTGACGGTACATGAAAATAGATTTTTTTCTTTCTTTTAAGAAAATGCTATGTAAATAATGGCAGTATTTGCTCCAGTAATTTTTTTTATTTTAAGTAAGAAATCCACTTAGGAAGAAATTTCTATGGAGGATTTGGTTACCCTTTAGATTATATGAGCTATTCATTACTGCAGTATCTTTTGGTTAAAAGTGTAGAAACCCAAATAAAAACGATTGGCACAAAAGCAGGGAGTGCAAGGGGGTGCTGTTGGTTTGCATCGCTGCCCCTGAGGCATGGCGGAGGCATCTGTGGCCTTGGCGCTCTCTTTTCTCCCTCCCTGTCCCTTGAGGGACCGTGACTGGAGGGTAGCTTCAGGCCTACCTCCCTACAGTCTCACAATCAAAGAGGAAAGAGGGGTGTCCTTCCAGCTCCAGTTGGAAGAATCCCAGGGAGGCACTCTGATTGGCTCAGTGTGGCTCATGTGCTTTTCCCTGGACCAGTGGTTGGAGTCAGGGGAACGGAATGTTACGATTGGCTGGAGTCTGAGTCACATGTTCAGGCCTGTGGTCGGGATGGGAGGGAGCCTTGAGAGATCTGTGCTGAACAGGCAGGTTGCCCCAACTGCCACTAGATGTTTTCAGTTGACAGGCGCTCTGTGTTCTCTCCTCGAGCTACATGTCTGCCCGTAGGACAGACACAGAGTCCTTTCCACGCGTGCACTTGAGAAGGAAGAGTGCGGAGCAGCCCACCTGTTGGCGGTCACACGCACAGCCTGGGTGTGTCAGTGCCAGAACCCGAAGCCAGGTGTGTAAATGTGTGAACTGAGCTGATTCCATGCATGGTCGAAGATTTCTGTCCCATCAGTTTTTCTTGTCATGCAACATGCCTCCTCTCAAACGACCACCTTCTCACTGCTGCATGGTACCCTTCAACAGCACGGCCCGAACACCCGAGACAGGAAGGGGCTGATATTTTTGTGTTATGTTTGCAGTGATGTTTTCATGCCTGGGGCCCCCAGCCCCTCCGGTTCTTTTCTCAGACACGTGTTTTTTCATGGGACTCCAGCTCTAAAATTAACACTGACCTCTCGGTTGAAAAGGTGAAGTGCGTGTATCCAGAGTCCGAGGGGATCACACAGCCTGAGCTGGATAAAACTCAACATGGCCAAAGAGGAAGCGGGCCATGATTTTTAAAAGATGCCTCATTGAACTCCACAAACACATGAAGACTTGGCTTACACTGTTGCTTGAGATGTAAATGTTCATAGTGTTAACAGTTCTTTTTTTTAATAGTTAACTTGATTTCAAAACTTGTCCCATCTAAATAGTCGACGTTCCCCTCCTCCTCCCCGCCTGCAGTATAGTGAAGTAATTAGGAATATGGATGGTTTGAGGGCCAGTGGTTTTTGGTCTGAATCCAGATGTGATCAGTTCCTAGCTAGAGGCCATGAAATTGTAGCCAATTTGCTAAACTTTTCCTAGCCTCTGTTTCTTCGTCTGTGAGTAGTAAGGCTTTTGAGCATGAAGGACAGCATATACGTTAAGTGCTGGGCAGAGGGGCTGGAATGGAGCTGACATCCGGGGCACAAGGAGGGGGTGAGGTTCAGTTTGTCCAGGTGAACATTTAATCCCACTGAGACGAATGTTTTCAGTCTATCCCTGACCTCGCGAATGAGTGGCTTGCCCTGTATGTTCACATTCTTGGATTCCAGACTCCTTTCCTGTAACACTCTTGGTTGGCAGTACTCCCAGTGATCAGCCGGTCGGCTGTCCTTCCCACAGCCTTCCGGGACTTCCAGGACTGGCTGCGGAGCCAAGGATGGGCAGAGCATGAAGTAAACTCCCTGTCGCTCCTCCCGAGTGAGGAAATGTGAACAGCTGTCCTACCAGGAGGTCTTTCTAGGCACGTTAGCCTGACATCTCCTTTGCCAGTACTTCTTAATGCTTCTAGAGGTTGCATGACAAAAAGGGATTTTCATTGTATTTCATTTTTATTTTTATTGTTGACACCATTACAAATGTCCCCATTTTCCCCCCTTTGCTCACCTCCACCCCCCCCCCACACACACACTCTTCTATGGCCATCGTTACACTATTGTCTGTGTCCGTGGGCCATGCATGTATGTTATTTATCTTATCCCTTCACCTCCTTTCATTCACACTCTGCCTCCTGCCTCCCCCCAACAGCTCTCAGTCTATTCCACGTGTCCATGCCTCTGTTTCTAGTTGGCGCATCAGTTTATTTTGTTCATTAGGTTCTACATGTAAGTGAGGTCGTATGATATTTGTCTTTCAAGGCAAAGGAACTGAATACAGATTCAGTCATTATGCCTGAGCTCATGACTTCACAATCGCCAAATGTTGAATGTTGTACTAGTGAAGGTCGTGCTAGTTGCTGTAACAAATAAACCCAAAATATGTCACGGCTCAAACATAATGGAGAGTTATTCTCCACTTGTATAAGGCCTAAAATGGGTGTATCGTTTTCCAGCCTGGTGATTCATTGACCCAGTCTCTGTGCACCCTGGTGCTCCTCTGTATTTTGTAGCTGGTTTCCAAGAGCACGGTGCTTGTTGGCATTGAGCTGGTGGAGCAGAAAGATCATGGAGGATTGTCTATGGCGGGTTTCGATGGGCCATCTCTGAGGGTGGCGTGTATCATTCCTATTTCCATTTCACTGGCCACACTTCAGGCTGATGGTCACTCCCACCTGCAGCGGAAGCTTGGAAATGTAGTGTAGCTCTGTGCTTGGGAAGAAGAGGAAATGGGTTTGCTGGGGAGGTAACTACTTTCGGTCATGAAATTTTATCAAGACAATGAAAGACCTCTTTAAAAAGTAGCATGATCAGTAATATGCTGTGGGGATCTGGAATATATACACATTTTAAAACTTTATTTGTTTTTTAGAGAAAGAGAGGGAGAAAAACATTGATGTGTGACACGTCTCTCACACATCCCCAACTGGGGACCTGGCCCACAACCCAGGTATTTGCCCTGACTGGGAATCGAACCAGCGACCCTTTGGTTCACAGGCTGGCACTCAGTCCATTGAGCCACGGCAGCCAGGGCCTGAATATATTTGCACTTGTGAGGGCAACTGTCCTGATGCTCCATGCAGGGCTTCTCATGGCTTAGGATAGATGTTTCATGACTTCACAAGTTTCAGGGACAGTGTCACACATGAATTTGAAAAGTGCCCTATCAGGGGCAACTTGGAGGAGAAGGAGCTGATGTGCTCAGGAAAATTGTTAGACCACTCAGCAAGTGAGGGCTGGAGTGTAGAAGATACCTGGGGAAACTCTGAAGTACATTGCTTCATGGAAAATGGGGATGGTCTCCCTGGCTGGCGTAGCTCAGTGGATTGAGCGCAGGCTGTGAACCAAAGTGTTGCAGGTTCGATTCCCAGTCAGGGCACATGCCTGGGTTGCAGGCCATGACCCTCAGCAACCGCACATTGATTTTCTCTCTCTCTCTCTCTCTCTCTCTCTCCCTCCCTCCCTTCCCTCACTAAAAATAAATAAATAACATCTTTTTTTTAAAGAAAGAAAGAAAGTAGGGATGGAAAGAAAAGTGCTATTTCCAAATTCTAGTATGTGGGATTTTACGTATTGGTCATAAAGTTTATTTAGTCAAGTTGACCAAAACTGCGGTGGGAGTGGAGAGGGCTTGTTGGGGATCTTCTCACTGGGAAAAGGGGGAGGATCTTATTTGGGAACTATCGCCCGTGGAGGCCCAGGTATTTAGGACTTCATCGAAGAGAGAGCTGTACCCTGGCAGAGGGATGCCTTTTCAGTGTGCGGGGGTGCTGCCGGACACGCTGGAAACACCGCTCTGCGTGTGGGAGCAAAGGGAGAGGCCAGAGTTCCGGAATGGGATCCGTGCTGATCCTGAGTGCAGACTGAGGGAACGAAGAAGGACCGGGAGGGGTGGGAGGGGGCTGGACAGGGAGAAAGAGAGGCAGGCCACGGGAGTCTCCGCCGTCTCTCCGGGAGAAGTCTCTGCCAACGCCGATTGCCTGGCGGCGGGTGTATCTGTGCGGTCTCTCACCGGTTTCTTGCCGTGTGATGTGGGTAGATAACTCAGTCTGTGCATCTCTGTTACCTCCACTGTACCCACTCAGTGAGATGACATGCACACAGTAGGAGCTTTATAAACGCGCCCCCACCCCCATCTCCCAGGCAGCTACTCACCAGCTCCATCGTCGGTGAACAGCTTCTCCATGAGACATTGGAGAGAGGTTCTGTCACTCCAAAATTGTGACAAAAAGAGGCTGGACATCCTCCATCCCTCAAGACCCCTCCATGTCGTAGCTTATAGCAGAGGTCAAAGGTGACGAGCAGAACTTTCGTGAAGGCACTGATCTTTAATTCCAGAAATTCTTGTTCTTGTGCCTTCGCGCTCTGGATGTGAGCAGGGACAGAAGGGCTGGTCCTACGAGGCAAAGCCCTGCAGTGCCTGAGACTTGTTACATCATTTCTCAGAAGAGCGTCTCCTGCGCTCCTCAGAGCAGGTATGTGACTTATGTGAAGCGTGTAGGTCTAGGGCTGCACAAGAGGCCCATTCCAGAATTGTGTTCAAGTGGACACAAGTTTCTTCTTTTTTTTGTAATCCTCACCCCAGGACATTTTTTTTTAATTGCTCTCAGAGAAAGGAAGGGAGAGAGAGAAACACGGATGTGAGAAAGAAGCATCAGTTGGTTGCCTCCTCTACGTGCCCAGATTGGGGACCAAACCCGCAACCTAGGAATGTGCCCTGACTGGGAATTGAACCTGAGACCCTTTGGTTATAGGACAGTGTTCCAACCAATTGAGCCACACTGGCCAGGGCAAAAGTGGACACAGGTGTCTTCTGGAAAACAGCTGAACCTCAACTAACCCCACGAAATCCCTTCAGAAGGCACCGGTGGGGACTTCAGCAGAGACACTCAGGCTGGAGGGAGAGCCTTAGTATTTGGGTGAACAAAGCCAAGTTTGGAGTCGCGTTTCCTGTCACTTAAGATGGTTTCTGAGGTTTGCGGAGCTTTGCTGGTCAGATGGTTGCCGGGAAAACAGAACATGTAGATATGAAGTGGTCTTCTGCTTAAATATTCCTTTGGGGTTTTATTTGTTCACAAACTGCACTGAAAGAAACGAGCAAAGGACCGAAGACGAAAGTGGAGGAGCCCTTCTTAAAGTGGTTACTAACTACCTTGTCTCCTCCATTCCTCGTCCCCTCCTCCCAGTTCAGAATATTTCCAGATCCGGTGCCTAGAGACACATCTGTCTTCATTTACTTGTTCGATTGACTTTGGAAGGTGTCTCTCTCATATAATATTCCCCCGGAAGTTAAACTGATGAAACCAGGGACTTGCTACCTCTTACATACCTCCCCAGCTTCCTCTGCATAACTATTTTACACTATTGTAATACATGCTGAAGGAGGTGGATGAGCTAAACCTGTTCGGGTCTCTTGTACCACATCTGGATAGAGAGGGGACCTGATCACAAGAACCAGCATGGGAAACCGAGAAGGAAGAGATGAAAGTATACCCGGGTATCACAGTCACCTCTGTGGCTGCCAAAACTTGTCCCAGAGCACCCCTGGTCATCTAATGAGAAAATGTGATCCATTTTTCATGTGAAATCTTTAATGGACCTGGAGAGGGGGTGGGAAGGATGTTGCCTGTGTATTTTGCCAAATGGTTCATCCCTGGATTCATGAATGAACCTACGTGGGGGCCCAGGCGTGTTAGGAAGCTGATGGAGCTCCACCGAGCTCGTCCTTTGTCTTCTCCCTTCTCGGGTTTTGAAACAAGCTCAGCCCTTTCCTGCCTTCCCTCCATTTGCCCTGGGGAAAAATTGTTGTAAATAGATACTCAGTGGTGCCAAGGGGAGAAGAAAAAACACAGGATGGGTCACCAAATGGGGCCGTGTTTTATTTGTGTGGTGTCCAAAAAGCTGGTCGCAAGAGGCACACCAGTGTGCTGCCAGAATTTTTAAAGCACGTGACACCTGACTAATCAGCCAGGGGCACTGACCTCTTTTCCCTTATTGTCAAACACAGAAATGACAACAGCCGACACAACAATTGCTGTCGGGTGTGAATGAATCAAAATCACACCTTTTTTTCCTGTTGTTAGATCAGCAAAAAATGCATTTTTTAGTGTGCCACAGAATTTTAGTAAGTAGTTCCTGTGTGCCATGAGATGAAAAAGGTTGCAACTCACTGGCTTAGGGAGATTCACAGCATGAAGCAGAGAAGAGAAGCCAGATTTTGTCGGCACCCCCAGCGTTGTTACAGGTCAGAGAGACTGACAGCTACCAGACGTAACAGAGGGGAGAATGGAAAGATGGTCCCCTGACCGATGAGTCTGTTCCCCACATTACCAAGATCTTCATGGGAAGCCCACTTGTTACGGGAAGGTTAATTGATAAGTACAGTATGAGAGCAAGTGAGAGGGCTGATGGCTGGAGTCCCGGGGCTCAACCTGGGTTAGTCCCCTATGGCCTGTAGGGCAGTTCCTAGTCCATCAGAACCGGGAGGCTGTTGTCAGCAGAGTTCCACATAGTAGGTGCCTTCGTCCGCAGTTGTTGGGGGGTGTCCACGTCTTAGTTCCAGAGAATATAAGGTATTATAGAATCATGGAGTAGACCGACAGCGGTAAGGGGAGGGAGGGGGTGCTGTTCGGAAGAAGGTGAAGGGATTTGTCAAGGAGCATATTTGAAGGACCCATGGACAAGGGGGTGCGCATTGACTATGGAAGTGGGGGCAGGCTGGACAGAGAGGGGGAGGAAGGGGAAATAATTGCAACAACTGTAACAGCATAAACAATAAAACATTAAAAAAGACATTAGCAGCTCTGGCTGGCGCGTAGCTCAGTGGATTGAGTGCAGGCTGTGAACCAAAGTGTCGCAGGTTCGATTCCCAGTCAGGGCACATGCCTGGGTTGCAGGCCATGGCCCCCAGCAACCACACATTGATGTTTCTCTCTCTCTCTTTCTCCCTCCCTTCCCTCTCTAAAAATAAATAAATAAAATGTTAAAAAAAAGACATTAGCCCTTGGTGACAGGTTATGGAAACAGATCATTTCTGAGTCCAGCTGTTGTTTCTAATTCAGCCTCTTAATTTATGGAACGAAAGCTAAGGGTTAACGGTTTGCATATCTAACGAATAACACGAAGTCGTGAGTTCTACTGTAATGCATTCGATAAATGTGCACCAGGTGTCTACTGTGTTGACTTTAAATCCCAGTGCTTTTAATTCTTTACTAGTTATTACGTGTTGGTTTCCACTCTCATCGTGGCTAGCAGGGTGACTGATGGCTGCCTTCCTGATTCTCACCTCCTACCAATTTGCTGTGTGGAGGGACATTAACGATCAAATTTAATGCAATTACAGGTAGAGCGAAGGCAACCTGAGACCTTCCTTGTTTGCCTGGAACTCTGAATGCTCCTCACCGTGTTCAACCTTGTTTCTTAGTCCTTTGAGTACTTCTGTCCTCTGTCCATCTGCAGCCCTGAAGGTCAGGCGGGGCTGTGCCTTCCTCCTCGTGACATCTCCCGATGTGGCGCGGGAACTCGGAAATGGTTCAATTAACCAGGAAGGCTCTAAAGCTCTATTGGAAGTAGAAGATGATCATGAAGTTTGTGACTGCCCTTCTACCTGGACCCTCCTAGAGTCTGGGCACTCCCTCTTTGGCACATGTTACTTTGACCATCCCTCCGTCATTGTCACAGACTCTGCCAACTCCCATGCAATTGGCCATCAGGAATATTGAGATCCTTTAACGCCAGGGCAGCGCTGTGGGCACTTAAGAGATCCCTGCTTGGGCTCCTGAGGGAAGGATGTTATACCTGGTCCCTTCCTCCCGGCAGGCATCTTGCTGGTGTTTTGGAGATTTCCCCAGGAAACACAGCCCTATTAAAGACATTGTTTTGAAAGTCACTCAAAGCATTAAAATCTCAGGTCATCCATTCATAGCATGAAAATTTTGGAGCGGTTGGGCTTCAGGCAAGCAGTATTGACTTAAATGTGTGGAGCGCTTTAAGACAGCGCTTGATTGTACATTTTAAAATAGAGAGCGAAAATTGAAATTCCTCCTGGGTACTTTAAATCATGCATTATATGTGCAGTATTTTCAATTAGCTGCAGGGAAAAAAAAATTTGTTCCATGTGGCTCTATTTTTACAGCTGGGAATTGCCCTGAGAACACAATTGACTATTTCATACGTGTGAGATTTATTTAAATGACTCACAGGGCATTTGCAATTTAACCAGCAATTGAAAATATTGTTGCCGTGTGGCAGGTGAAATGAGGAAGTCATTTTGCTTTTCAGAGGTCCATTTTGCTCCAGGCTCAGTAGCCTTACATGAGTCCAAGGAGTGGGCATGGACAGGGGTTTAGAGCAGTACTGAGATTCAGTCTTTCACGTGTTGTTCCTGGGTCGTGCCACACCGTGGACAGAAGGAGAATGCCCGAAGGTTCTGTGCGGTGGTGCTCTCAGAAGGGACCCACGGCACTAAGGAGGTCTCTGTTTCTCTCTCCTGTTTTCATGTCCCAGACATGAAAGACCAGATCAGCTGTGAGGACCCCCATCCTCTCCCCAGCTCTTCTCTGACTTCTATGTGCCCCCCCACCCCAATTGTTCGCCACATGCGTGACATCAGACACCACCGAGAGTACTGAGGCTGAAGGCTAAGCTGAGTCTCACTAGGGCCTAGCCATGCCCTCCATAGTGATTCAGGGAAGGTTTTACAATGCACGTTCCCACCAAAATGATGTTGTAAATGGTAGTTAGGTGATATGGCATTAAAATGCATTATTGCTCATGTGATTCAGACAAAGTATGGGTTAATTAGACATTTTGTGAGCAGAATTGAAGTCTTCACCACCAGATTTTAATTTTTCTCTGGATCAGTGGTTCTCAGCCAGGGGTGATCCTCCCTCTCTCTTCCAGAAACACTTGTCAGTGTCTCCAGACATTTAATTTGGTTGTCAGGTTGGGGGCGGGGGTGCTAGCATCGAGTGGGTGGAGGCCACGGATAATGCTAAACAGCCTATGATGCACACAGGACAACCCCCACCACACAGGATTATCCCACCCAGACTGTCAATAGAGCGCGTGTTGTGAAAGCTTGCTCTAGGATTGCGCCAAAAGAATGACTTCCCCAAGTAATTTAGATCGCAATCTGCCTTGAAGACGGTGGCTTCTGTCATCAGTGTTCGCACATGAACTGGATTACGTTGATTGTGGGGCCTGCCTCCTTCATCGATGCCTTGGTTCTATAAAGAGCAGCTTGGTGTCCTATGTGCCACGTTAGGTGCTGGGGAAGAGTGGCCAACAGGACAGAGCAGGTGGCTGTCCCACCCACAAGGCACAGAGAGAAGGGGAGGTGACCAATGTAGCCAGAAGGAATGTGCGGATGGCGGCCTGAGGCTGCCACCTCCCGGGAGGAGCATTGATCTCTAGCAGGAAGCCAAATCCAGACCAGGAGGCCCACTTACAGGCTGTGGCAGCGGGTTTGCGTTTTATTCTAAGAGCTTAGGGAAGCCTTTGAGGTTTTTTGTGCAGGTCTTGGTGCTGAGGATTCTGGTCAGCATTCTCTATCAGCAAGTTCACTGGGCAGGGCAGACAGTGAGTCGGGTGCAGGAGACTGATGTCCCTGTCGGTGTCTGGACTGAGGGCAGTGGAGGTGGCGAGAGCAGACTGTTCAGGCGCTATCTCGGAGGAAGAATGGTTGAGCTTGTCGGTGGTGCTAATGGGGTCGGGGCAAGGAAGAAGGATGACACCCAGCCTTCTCCAGATCTTGGCTGGACGGGGTGCTCCACTCGCTGAGATGCAGAACCTGGGGACAGTGAGCCTCGAGATGGGGAGGGCTCTTTCCTCCTATCCTAAAATAGCTACGAAAATGGGTAAGAGGACTTCATATCTTTCTACCTATTTTTTTTAAATACAAGGTTTTAGAGTCTGCTATGCTTGCTAAAATTTAAGCTGTTTCTCCTGGATAACCTACCTCCTTTCAGTTACAGTCACAATAGGCTTTCCAGTGCAGCTCTGAGTTATCTGTACGCGGCCTCCTTGCGTAAGCACCAAGCATGCCCTGTCATTCATCAGACATGTTCTGTCATTCATCAGACATGTTCTGTGTCAGGTACTTCGCATAGATATTTCTGTGTTAGATATTTCTTCCACCTAAGCAAATAAAACAGCGATGAGGCTCCACTTACAATCCAGACTTCTACCATTGAGCCTCTTGACCACTGAGACAGGGCTGATCTGGCTTTGCTACACTCAAATGCTTTAAAAATTGTATTCGTCGAATCATGCCTTATTTCAGTGTATGCCGGTAGGAAACACGTTTCCTTATTCCTGAACCTGGCAGTCCTGGAGAGAACACAAGGAAATTAGCAGGGCCCGACGCCTGCTTGCTAAGTCACCCAGTGGCCATCAGTTGTTTCTTGACCCCATCCACATGGCCATTCACGGAGGCTGCATGGGGCTCGGCTGCTTGTCCCCTAGAGGACAAGGCCACTCCGGTCACTTTCCCTGAGGACTTGTGACCACAGGTGAAACTTTCACACAGTCACATCCTAGATAGACTCTTGAATCCCTTCTACAGCAAAGAAATGGAGAAAAAGGCCCACAGTTGAAAAAAAGACCACGAGTAAGTAGAAAAGACAGCTTTCAAAACTCCTTTCAATTATTAGAAGTTGGAACTGGGGGAGATTGGCAATTGAGGGAACTGTTACGATGGGTTGGCAAATATCCCCTGACCCTGAGAGGCTGAGGAGAGAGACCCGAGGATGTCTCAGCCATCCATGATGATGGGAGTAAGTGGCAGAGCGTTCGGACCCTCAGGGTATTCAGTGACCGACGGAAGAAGCTAAGATGTGTTCGCCTTTTTCATGCCACACAGAAGCCCGTAAGGCAGGGACAACTGTTATACCCATTGTACAGATAGAGAAACTGAGGCACGGTGACGTTACGTACTTGTCAAAAGTCACACGGGTAATTGGTGGTGGAAGTGGGGAGGAGGAACTTGCGTGGTTTGTCTCAGGAGCCTGCAGAGGCCGAGCGGTCTCAGAATTGAGGCCGTCACCAACTGTGGAAAGGCACAAATATGCCAACACCTTGTCGGTGTGTCTTTAGAATATTGACATTTTTAGGGTACTTGCAGGATTGGGAAAGGAATTCGAATAAATAATAAAAAGAGCTGTCTTAAGGTGCACTTTTTTGCTGACTAAAATTGTAATATAAAGCTTTTTTGTTTTTACTTTTTGTGTTGACACGGTTGTAGATTCCTACGCAGTTGTAAAAAATAATACAGAGACAGCCCGTATTCTCTTCCCCTCGTTCCCCCACAGGTGACATCCCACATAACCACAGCACACAACAATAAGTACCTCAACTAGGAAATCGGCCTGGCTGCAATCCAGCCACTGTATGCAGATTACAGTGGGTTTACATGCACTCCTGTGCGTGTCCACGTGTACTTACTTCTGGGCAGGTTTGCCACCTGTAGACTGTGGGGCCACCACAGTCAAGATGCAGAACAGTTCGGTCCCAAGGACCCCCCCCCCCCAACCGTCACCCTGTTAGAGTCACACCCACTCACATCCCTCCCCTCTTCCCTAACTCCCAGTAACTGCTAATACATTCTCCATCTGTAGTTTTGTCATTGTAAGATTGTTTTATAAATGGAACCATGCAGTGTGTGACCTTTTGGAATTGACTTTTTTTTCACTCAGCACAATTCCCTTGCGATGCATCCAAGGGCTGTGTGTATCGGTAGTCCTAGGGTAGGCGCTCCACGGTGAGAAGGTGCCGTGGGTGGTGGAACCGTTCACCCCCTGCAGGGCATCTGCGTAGTTTCCAGTTGGGGGCTATTCCGATGAAAACCGCTGTGAACAGTGGTGTACAGATTTTTGTGTGAACTTGAGTTTTCATTTCTCGGAGATAAATGTCCAAGATGACTAGATCGTATGGTTAAATGCAGGCTTGGGTTTGCAAGAAACTGCCCAACTGCTTCCCAGGGTGGCTGTACTATTCTACATTCCCCGCAGCAATGTGTGGGTTGTCCAGTTTCTTTGCAGCTCTTCCAGCATTTGGTGTTATCATTAGTGTTTTGTTTTAGCCGTTCTGATGGGTGCGTAGCAACAGCCCACTGTGGTTTCCATTTGTGCTTCCCTGATGGCGAATGACGTTGGGCATCCTTTCACGGGCTCACGGGCCCTCCGCGCATCCTCCTCAGGGACATGCCAGTCCACGGCTCTTGACCATTTTCTGATTGGATCGTCGTTGTCCTTCACTGTTGCAGTGTGAGAGTTCTTTACATTTTCTAGATGCTAGTGCTTGTCAGATACCTGGTTGGCAAATATTTTCTTCTAGCCTGTAGCTTGTCTTGTCATCCTCTTTGCAGAGTCCTTTGTAGAGCAGAGTTTGAAGTGGTGTGGCTTATCAATTTTTCCATGTTGGGGTCATGCTTTTGGTATCAAGACTCAGAGAAAAATAGGGTTTCCGTTCCTACCCCGTCTAACGTGTGCAGTGCCTGGTGGTGGAGAGCGACGCCCGTGAAGCAGGACAGACACCGGAGTTAGGGCTCTGGTGTGGGCCACGGGGATGGCCCCGGGCAGACCTGTCCCGCAGTGACTATACGGTGGCGATGGTGTACAAACACACGTATTTCCAGAATGCGAGTTTCCAGAACCACCCGTGGTACCTCCTGACACCAGGCCTTTTAAAGGCACTGGAGGTCCTCTGTCTGGGACCTTTGACCCTGTCCTCATCCCTCTCCCCCTTGGTCCGGTCATACCCGGGTCACCCTCCGGTGTCCCCCCACGTGGCCCTTCCTCCGAGGGCCTCCTCAGCCCTGTTGACACTGCGGAGCAGCCACTCCTCGTCGGGCAGCGTTCTCCCGAGCCACACAGGATGTTGCGCCACATCCCCCATCTCTGCCACTGCAGAGTAGCACCCTCCCCGCCCTGTTCAGTGTGACAGCTGAAAATGTCTCCAGATGTCGCCAGAGGTTCCCCGGGGGACAAACCCGCCGGGCCGAGAACCGGGGCTCCAGACCACCGGCTCCAGGAGAGTTGGGGCCGGGCCCATTTTCGGGCATGTCCTCAGCTCAGCACGGTGCCCATCTCATGGGTGCCTCCCTAATATCTGCGAGGTAGGTAAGTGGACAGACTGTACCTAACCACCTAATAGTTTTTGACATGGCAGCCCTGGAAATAGCACCCTGACGTCAAATGAACTAAGTGGGTTTAGTTGGGGACTTAGCCCTAGAAAGGTACAGGAGAATATGCGTGCCCTCTTCCTTCACACCCGGACCCCCCCCACCCCCGCCACCAGCTGACTGAGGTAAGGATGCATGAGTCTTGAGCTCCTGCCTGATGAACGCCCACACCCTCCCTCAGCACTGCCAAAGCAGGGGCCCTCACCCCCTGGTGAAGAAACCTCCGTCCTTCCCAGGGCTCCCACTAACGCTGAACTCTCCTTCTGAGAAAAAGAGGGCATTGCAGCGGGCAGAAGGGGGTCCCCTGCAGGAGGTATTTTGGGGGTAATTTGGCGCAGCGTGACATTGGAGACCCAGTTTAACACTCCACTCACCTGCTAGGTGTCTTTCCCTCTGGAGCAGGGCCCTGCCCCCTTTTCATGAGCGAAGGGAGGAAAGTGGGCATTTGGGCTCCGTTTTGCTGAACTAATTAGTTCAGAAAGTTCCCAGGGAGTAAGTACAGTGGCCGTAAGAATAATTTAGGGTATATGTGTGCATTTTAGGGTTTTCTCTGTGCACCTGGCGGTGCTGGTGCCTGAGCCTGAATGATAAAGCTGGCTTTTGGTTCAAAAAAAAAAAAAAGGCTACAGGGGTGGGTGGAGGGGAGACCAGGCAGTGGATGGAGGGGGGGGGCGGGGGGGGCGGTCAGGCCCACAGGAGGCCATGACTGGTTCTGTCCCCTGGTCCCTGCTGCTGCCACTTTATGGGACAGATTTCAGGGGTGCACAGAGGATCCCCAGCGTTAGGGGGCTGGGGTTTGGCTTCCCCCTGTGAGGAGCAGCTGCCTGCTGAGTGGGCCTGGTGCGAACAGACACCTGCCCCGATGCCCCGCACAGGAAGCTCGGGTACCGCAGGCCTCCCCACCCGTTTTCACCCGGCCGGCCGTGAGCCCAGTTTGATGAGGGGGCTGATGGAGCAAGGCTTTCATTACTGCCCTGGCCCGTGTGGCTTAGGTGGTTGGAGCATCATCCTGTGGACTGAAAGGTTGCCGGTTCGATTCTTGGGCATGTACCCAGGTTGCAGGTTCGATCCCCAGTGGGGTGTGTACAGATTGATGTTTCTCTCTGCCCACCCCTCCTCCTTTCTCTAAAAACAAAAATTAAAAAACCTTTTTTTTAATCTTTCATGACTGGTAATGCACGCCCCTCCTTTGGGAAGCCACAAAAGGGGGTCTGCTGGGTCCCTTCCTCTCCCATGTAGAGGAGCCTGGATGGAAAGTCCCCCCGGGAGGAGCCACGGTGGCGGTTGGTGTCCGTGCAGTGGTTGCTCTCACAAGAAGCCGTCTGTGCCTTCACACTGCAGGCTGGGTTCTAAATTGAGGAAACTCGGCGCTGTCTCCGTGTGGCAGCTCGGGGGAGAAAGGGAAGGTGTGCCTGCCCGGGCGCCGGCAGGGCTTCTCATCCTGGGCACCAGCGCCCCGGGCCAGATCACGCCCAGTGGCGGGGAGCTGTCTCGTGCATTGTAGGATGTTTAGCAGTAACCCTGACCTCCACCCCCTGGATGCCAGTGGCACCTCTGCCCAGGTGGGACAACCAGAATGTCCCCAGACATGGCCAGATGCCTCCTCGGGGGGCGCAGAGCCCCCCTCCGAGGTAAAAACCACGGCACTAGAGTAACAAACATTCCCTTCAATTCTTGGGCCTTGTAAAGCTGTGGTCACTTGTTTACTCCGAGCATTTGATGATCTAAGCACCGGAGCGAGAGGTAGAAAGAAGGCAGTGTTCCTTCGCTTTTTCCCCGGTTGACCCTTTAAACCCCATCACAAGAGGCAGCACGTCGGACATGCTGGCTACGAAGGTCCGTTTCAGACGGCTCTTCATCTGCTACAAGCTGCACGGTTTGGGCCGGTTAAGTAAATTGTTCCGGACCTCCGTCTTCATCATCTGTAAAATGTAAATGCGCACGCCTGCTTCCTAAGTTGAGGGTTCGGCCACGAGTTGAATACAAAACCTCCAGGTACAGGGACTGGCATGTGGTAGACATTCAATAAATCATGGCCATTATTTTTGAGGACTTAAGACTGTATTCCACGAGTTTTAAGCAAGTTGGAATTTTTAAAGTTAGCAATAAAGGTTGCCACTACCTAAAATAGTAATGAGATCAGTTTATGTCCACTGAACTACAATTTATTTCATAAACATCACTGAGTTCCTACTGTATACCTGGTACTATGCTAAATGCAGGGAATTTTAAAAAGTCAATCAACTGTAATCCCTGACACTGGATATATAATATACAGGTTTAGTCACATGAATGGTTCAAGTCATGGTGCATCAAAACAAAACTCTGAAGCCCTGGCTGGCATAGCTCAGTGGATTGAGCGCGGGCTGTGAACCAAAGTGTCAGAGGTTCGATTCCCAGTCAGGGTACATGCCTGGGTTGCAGGCCACGGCCCCCAGCAACTGCACATTGATGTTTCTCTCTCTCTCTCTCTCTTTCTCCCTCCCTTCTCTCTCTAAAAATAGATAAATAAAATCTTTAAAAAACAAACAAAAACAGAACTCTGCACCACTCACTGAAAAACTCAGTATGACATGGGCTGTGGGTTGTCATGGGCTGAAACATTCATTTTCGCGTGGATAAAGGGCTCTCACTATACTGTTTCTGAACGCTTTCTGCTTTTCCAGTAACTGGTTTTTTTTAATTCAAGTTTTCTGACCCAGTGGCTGAAGCACTGTTTGGGGGCTCTGTGGCCCTCTCTGTCCCTCCTGACTGCACATCTCAGCCGGCCTGAGGTCCCGCTGCTGCGTTTTTATAAACAGAAAAGGGTGGCTTGTTTTAGGTGATCTTTTGCTGTAGAAATTTTGAAATATAGACAGGACCATATAAAGAATAATCGTCTATATCACATTCCTACCATCAGGAATAAAAGTATCTAGATAATATCTTGATATGCATCTTTCTAGTCTTTTGTGCTTGTGTCTTGTTTTTACATAGTTATTTAGACCACAGCTCTCTTTTCTCAATTAAGATATATGCAGAACATGTTACCTTTGTTACCTTTGTGAAGCGGTGTTAGAAGGACATTGCGAACTGACCCTTACTGTCGGGTGGCATAGACCGTGGGCTCCCAGACGTGTTCCTGAGCTGAGGACAAAGTGCCAGTGGTTCACTGAGGAAGGGCCCCTAGGCGACATGGAGAGAGACGGGGGGTGGGGATTAGAAAGGGGAGCAGCCATTCCAGGGGCGCTGTCAGGTGAAGCCCCACCCTCAGTCTAACCACCCTGCAGAGCTCTGCTGATCTGGGCCACCTGTGTTCCCTGGTTGGCGGGCAGTGGCTGCTGGCCCTGGGGTGGGGTGGGGGTGGGGGGCACAGGGGAGTCGTGTATGTCAACTCCTATCCACTTAAAGCCCACTAAAAAAAATGGCTTCCACGCAAGCAGCAATTCTCTGAAGGTGGCAGGTGCAAACCGTTAGCAACGAAGTGCCAGACGAGAGGAGAAGTGTGCAAAGCCCGTGAAAGGTCACCCACAGCGTCCCTTCCGTTGGGAATTCAGGTTGCGATGATCATTCCTATTGCAGTTCTTTACTGCAAAGAATATTGCAGTGATTTCACTACTAGAAATAACTCCACAGTGAACATTTTTAGACCCAAATCCTCTTGATTATTACCTTAGGGTTGACTGATAGAAGGGCTATTACTGTTCCAACAGGTAAACACATTTTTAAGATTATGTGTGCCCAAAATTGCCTTTCAGGAAGACTTTTATTAATTCACACTTCTAACACTTACGCCCCATCTTTTACTAGCAACAATCTAGAGAGTATTTATCTCTCGCCTATGAACTGAAGACCCATCAACATCACTTATTCTGAGGAACCAGGAAAATCATGTTCATGGTCCAGCTTTGAGTATAGACTAAATAATATCTCAAATACGATTTTTGAAAGGTATCCAGCTGCTATGATGGACAAAAACAACTTGCAATTTATTAAAGTGTTTATGAACTCATGATAGTTTTTTTATCGTGTATTTTTATAAGTACTACAAATGTACTTAGTCATAAAGTACTGAATACTTTTTCATGTCTTTAAAAGGCTCTACCTCCTTTTAAAGATTGAGAACTACTGGTCAGTATCACTATGATGTCCCGAGGGGTCACTTGTGTATTGATCAGGAAATCCCCTGTTTGAACTGTTGTTACCTTAAAGATTTGTCAATAAGGAGGTCTGTCGGACTTGATACCATAAATAAAACAGATTTAGCGATTGAAAAACATGTCTCAGCCTCATTAAAGGTTGTTTGGAACATACTCACCCACCTCTCCCCCGCCATCACGATTCAATTCCTCCTTTCTCTCCCAGAGACATCAAAACACACCGGCATTGTCTTATTCTCTGTCTCCAACAGTCTCAGGAAGCTGTAAAGGCACAGACAGGACCTGATCAAAATGGAAGTACTGTTTGATCCATTTTTTTAGCTTGACCCTTGAGACTTTCTAAGTCGCCGTTGGGAAAAAAAAATCGGGGACTATTTCAGGCGCTGGGCACGGCGGAAGACAAGCAGGGGAGCCAGCATTTACGCTGAGTCGGATCCTGTGCCAGGTTCTGTCTCTCTCTGTTGGTGCTCATGAAATTCCCACGGCCACCCTTGGAGTCCGATTTCTTCTATTTCAGGAGAGAGCTGAGGTTGATCAAGGTTCTGACCTGCCCTGGACCTCTTGGTTGGTAGAGAGCAGAGCTGGGGTTTGAACCTTAGGTTCATTTTCCCTCACCCTTAGAGGAAAGCGGACTAAATGCCCCACAGGCTTGTATTTTAAAAGACAAGCAACTAGCAAAGCCCCAGCTACCTTCTTCTTGCTCCTAGCCTCCCCACTGCACCCCCATGGAGATTTAAGCATGAATAATGCGTGGATGGCAGGCATTTGGATGTCAGTGAGACTATAGCTAGCAAAACGTGTGTCTCTGCATTGAAGGAACCTTTTAGACTTGGCGGCCACACATTTCAGTGGGTGGGCCTTTCTTTCCCGAGTCTTCTTCTTAGGTTTGTTTTTGGTAAAATTCATTCCCATCGTAGATCAAGTCATACACGCTGACGTTTGATAAAAATGTAAGAGGGGATTCCAAGAGGTCTCTCTGCCACTCCCCAGGAACCTGAAGGAGCACAAACCACCACGGCGGTCACTTTGGTCAGTCGGCACTTCCTGTCTCTCCTCTGAGGTTGGGAAGGTGCTGACTCACTCTGATAACACTGCCCACGCTCCCCAGGGCACCAAAATGCACTTTCGTTTTGCACGTTCATCTCTCTTTCTGCCTTAGGAGAATGTGGTAGGCGTCTGGAAAGGGAAGGCGGGTTGGGGTGGCTGCGTCTCAGGAATGCCTGCGGAGGTCCGAGGGACCAGAGCCCTCTCGCCATCGCAGGACTGTGTTTGAGGCTCAGCGCCAGCGGCCTGTGCATTCACAGCCCCTGTCACTCTGCAGATCGGCCTTCCTCGCTGTGGGCCAACCCCTGAAAGTCTCTAGAATGCCCCTTGGCAGACACCCTGGAGAGTCAGAGCTCGGCCTGTTGGTAAAGGTGTTGGTGAGACACATTTGGCTCGACTGTCGGCGGGTCAGTCCTACTTAAGGCCACTCAGGCTCAGTTTGCAGCCTAATACCTTTCCTTCACGTTTATTTCTTTGGGAAGAAAAACTGTCCAAACCCCACCCCCCACCAAAACAACAACTGTTGGAAGATGTCATGATTCTCACATAATCTGATGCACTGTTTTCTCTACCTGCTGTGGGAGGAATGGTTAGTCCAAAGATGGCATAATAGGGGCTCTCGGTCCTGAGAATGAGGATCCTGGAAACTCAGAGACCAGAAGGATATCAAAGCTTTCCCAGTCCTTGAGAAAATGTCACCTTTCACTAAGGGGGCAGGGGCTGGTTGTCATACCTTCCCCCGCCCAAGATACATCGGGGGACTCTCCTGGTCATGCTGTGTGCCAGCTCATTTCAGACACTGGCGTAGTTAGCAGCCCATTCTTAGAATGACACTCGCTGCCTTCACGGGAGGATGATCTGTTTTGATGAGTCTGGCCCCACTGTAATGCCCAGCTCACTCCCCAGTCTTTTCATCATCCAGTGTGCCTCCCTGGGGCTCCAGGGCTGTGGGAGGCGCACCGATTCATGGGTAAACAGCCCATCTTTCATCATCTGAATTTCAGTATTTGGATATGGTCCAGAGAGTGATGTAAACGCATTTCGGGCTTTCCACATTAGCAATGCTCGGTATTCCCAGCGTTACCTTACAGTTTTATTAGGAGGGCAGACTCAGATTGTGGTCTCTAACTACTGTCTCCCACTAGACGGCACCAGAGCCCCCTAGGGACGTGGCTGATCCCACCTGGGGCAGGAGGTGTGCAGGATGAGCCTGCAGGTCACACAAGAAGTTCAGGGGCCAAACTGAAAAGGCTTGGCTTGAACATTAGTAAGGGCAATAACATTTAAGTGGATCGAGGCCTTTAAAATGTTTTTTTAAAAACATGAGTTTTTATACTAAGAAAACAAACAAAACCCCTATGGTCAACTCTAAAAATGCTGAATAACCAACTTATTGTTGTGAGAACAATATAGGGAATGACTCAAGCATTTATCCTGCCTTTGCTGTACAAACTGAGCCTCAGGATAACCCAATAGTTGGTTATGGGAAATTTCCTTTTATAGAAGTGCTCCAGCTAATGAAGAAGGAAAGTTAGAATTAGAGTAGCACCATTAGGCAACCCCTAATAATACTCTTAAGCAATGATCGTGAGTAGCTGCTAAGGTCATACACACACACACACACACACACACACACATACACAAGTAGCCACTGTCCCCTTCCAGCACCAGGTACAACGCCTTTAAGAAACATTCTCACAAAAAAAGAAATTTGAGTCTGATCCATCTGTAGAGTGGAGGTGACAAAATTTCTGCAAAGAGCCAAGTAGTAACTGAGTTTCTGGCGTTGCTGGTCGGATGACCATGCGGTCTCTGTCACAACTCATTTCTGCCACCTGTAGGAGCTCGGACGCAGCCACTGACAAATCAGAGAGTGCGGCCAGACCTGACTCAGGAGCGTGCAGACCTCTGCTCCAGCCCGCCAATGGGCAGGAAGCACAGGAGACAGTGTCACGGGAACGCAGTCAGCAAAATCTAGACCGTGGAAAACTCAATGGGACAAATGGCCTGGTTTCTTCAACCAAAGTTCCAAGGAAAAAGTTAAAGACACCAGGAGAAGATTTTTTTAAAAGACAAGAGACCTATCAACCAGTGTATGGAGCTTAGTTAGCTCCTGATTCAAATAAACTATAAAAATATACAAGAGAATCAGGGAAATTTGAATACCATCTAGATATGTAACATATAAAAGAATGATTGATTTTTGAGTGGGATAATGATGCTGTGTATGTGTTTATATAAAGATAGGTATAGATGTATACGTGTAATACATTCCATAGGTTTAGAGTATGTCAAAAGTATTTTAAATTATATGGTGTCTAGAATTTGCTTCAGAAGAATCTTTGATTTTAGAAGAAATAGAATAGAACCATGAGTTGATAATTATTTTATTTGGATATTGGGGGGTTATTTTATTTTTGCATATATTTGAAGTCATTCATGACATAAAGATTTTAAATACATAGATAATAGCATGCATCCCTTTAGACATTTTTTAGAGAATGAAAGGGATTTCCCATGAACTAGACACACTCGGGTCCTCCTACAACAGATGCGAATCGTCGGGCTAAGCGACGGAGCCCGAAGAGTCTTTCTAGTGTTTTCTTTTCTCCCCAGACTGTTTACATCTTATTTGTTATAGTAAATAGAGCTGACATTATCTCATTAGCTCGTGTGTTGTATATAAAATATATTTTATTTTGTAAAAAAGAATTTATTAGGTTGAAACGAAGCTTCCCCTTTTGTGGCTGGCTCTGCTCGTCTCCCGTTGTTCCACATACTGGTGTTTATTCAGGGTAGGGGTCTGGCCACCGTGCTCCACAGCGTGGAGAGGTGGCTTAAGTGTCGGCAGCAGGGAGCGGAGGGAGCTGCCTGTGGTTCACGGGAAAGCATTGCCCAGTCCCTAGGGCGTGGTTGCTGCACGGCATGTTTGCCTGAGCAGTGAGAACTCCACGTTACCACAACTCCCATTCATTTTCGTTTTTCCTGAGAACAACTCAAAATCTAGGTTGCACGTGGCATCTTCTCATTTTGAATCGCTTAAATATTTTTATAATGCCTTGTATTCTACACCAAACATCTTGAGCAGCTGGATTAGTCCCGTGGGTCAACCTCTGCTTTAGCATGCACCAACGGTGGGTCCCCAAAGAAGACCCTGTGGGCACCAGGGTTCTGAACTGCCATGGCCCTGGGTGTCCATGAGCTTTCAGTCTGGTAGGGAGGGGAAAAAAAAAACATACTTGTAAAACAAAGTGAGAGGTGCAGATAGGAAATGCTATGGGAATTCAGAGAAGGAAGTGAGTAGCCCTATCAGGGATGATGAGGCAAAGTTTCCCATCAGTCTTGGGAAGGGCTGGGGGAAGCTCTGGTGTTCGGTAGGTGGAGGGTAAGGGAGAGAAGCAAAGTCTAGGTGTGGGTAAGACTGAGGACTAACAACAGGAAATGCCCGGGGAGTGGGGGGGCAGTGTCCAACAAGCTGCCCACAGGCCACACACAGCCCAGGTTGGCCAAGAGTGTGGCCCAACACAAAATCGTAAATTTACTTAAAACCTTTTTTTTTTTGCTCATCAGTTTTTCCTTAGTGTTTGTGTATTTAATGTGTGGCCCAAGACAACTGTCCTTCTTCCAGTGTGGCCCAGAGACGCCAAAAGGCCGGACACCCCTGCAAGAGGAGAGTTGGTAGATTTCACAGACTAGCGTTTCCTAGGCCAGGACAGTGTTCAGAACGACCAGGTGAAGACACGCAGCCAACAGTGAAAGTATGGCACTGATGTCTGGCTGAGGACTTGAGCTACAGGCTTGTGCATCTTGTCTATGGAGCAGTGACAATTGAAGTCAGGGAGCAGAGCGGGGAGAGGGGTCTGAGAAGAGTGCGGCCCTGCCTGCCATTGGCGAGTGGTACGTTTATAAATGTAGGGATGCGCCCTGCGTCTGGCGTTCACAAAACTGCCAGCAGTTATTCGCTCCACTAAATCTCACTTAAAGCTCGAAGTAGTGCCCAGTCACTTCACACACTTGTTCCACTCTGAGAAGGAAAGGTTTGGAGCAGGAGAAACCAGAAGTTTGTGGGGGGAAAAGAAACCCACATTTGGAAGGATGCGCCGGTAATGATGGCTTTATTTATAGGTTTAGGATCTTCCTCAATGATGGTTTAAGCTAGAATCTTTTTTTTGTTTTTACTGTTGTGAACAAATTATTCAGGAAATGGAAACATATTGATGCTATGCAATACAATTGGGCAACGTTTTTATTCTTTCTTATTTGAAAGTTTAAAGTATAATTTCTTTTATTTTTTAAACAAATTTTTAAAAAGATTTTATTTATTTATTACTTATTTAATTATTTATTTTTAGAGAGGGAAGGGAGAGAGAGAGAGGGACATCAATGTGTGGTTGCTGGGGGCCATGGCCTGCAACCCAGGCATGTGCCCTGACTGGGAATCGAACCTGCAACACCTTGTTCGCAGCCCACGCTCAATCCACTGAGCTACCCCAGCCAGGGCTAAAGTATAATATCTTTTAAAAATAAATAGAATGT
The DNA here is from genome assembly GCF_004126475.2 of Phyllostomus discolor. Lineage (NCBI taxonomy): Eukaryota > Metazoa > Chordata > Mammalia > Chiroptera > Phyllostomidae > Phyllostomus > Phyllostomus discolor. The sequence continues at coordinate 10,845,531 of NC_040906.2, forward strand.
TAAGTATGTTCTTCCCATAATGAGGATCTGCTTGTCCTCTAGAGACTAAGCATTTCAAAGCCTGATAACGCCAACAGTTAGTCCATGGGAAAGATCGCCTATTTGAACGTGAATATGCATCTGTATTAGGAATTTCATAGGCCTGGAGTAACTGTGGATCAGTGTCCACTCTCCTGGCTACGGAACTTTGGAGCGAAGTAACAGCTTAGTCTTCGATGTGTACACAAGCCAGGTGAGTTCAGACGAGTGAGCATGTAGCCTAGGCAACTGAGTCCAAGAAGAAGCTGTGCCCAGAACATCCATCAAAACTAGCTCTGAGTCCAGGTCCCACACAGCTGCGACACTGTCCCTATGCACGATTATGAAACTGCACTGAGACAGCTCCCACAAACTCCCCAAACCCAAGAAACCAAGGAAAACACCCGTGGCCGCCTCCCCCCACTTCATCATGGAACTGTTCTTTCAGCCGAACTTCCTAACCGAGCAAAATTCTGCTAAATGAGATGGCTGTTTATTCAGAAGGTTGTCTTTGATGGCTCTTAAGATATTGGAACTGTGACATTTCTGTCTGTTCCGGATCCTTAATACCTGTTTTACAGCCTTCTACATAAATCTATAACATTGAGGTGAATCCACTGTCAGTGATCAGAGGCAAAGCCAATTTGATGTCTTTTACGAGTGTGCAGATTCGAATATTCATTCAACTATTTGCTAATCCGGGGGGAGTTCTCGTGCAGGCTTGAGGGTACCGATGACACGGCATGCCGGAGGTGGGGGCCCCAAGGGACTGTGATGCAAGGGCCAGTTCAGATTGATGGAGTTGGCGCCAGTCACCGGATGTGACCATTTGTAACAGAGATCATGCAAATTGTTTTAGACTTCTAATGGCTTTTTAGTATATTTCGTTTTAAAGAATACATTTCTCTCAAAGGAAGGAAGGAAGGAAAGAAGAGAGGGAGGGAGGGAAGAGGGAGGAAGAGAAGACAGACACAATGTCTACTTTTTAGATAAAATGAGTGAAGCTTCCATTATCAGGATCTGGAAGCTCTCCAAAGTCCAGCAGCCTGAAAGAAATGCGAGGGGTTGTTGGAGTACTATAGCCGGTCCTAGGTGCCAAAGTCAAACTAGGCCACACTGGCCAGAGGAGAGCCCCCAGTAGGAGCGTATGTAGTTCACTCACCTGTTTTGAATTTAGACAGGCTGCCTTTACACAATTATTTTACTAAAAAGCTCCAGAGAAACTCTGAATGCTCTGTATTTTTTTAAATGTGCTTGTTTCACAAAATGTTAAAAAAAAAATGGCAAGCTCACCTGGAATGCCGGCCTGGTGGTTCACCTTGTGGCCCTGTGCATGGGGGTGTGGTGGGCGGGGAATTCTCACCACCAGCCCTCTTCCCACCCCAGCGAATGTCCCCCCCCTTGGGAAATGTTGGCGTGAACAGTGGGGCTCGGGACTCAACACAAACATTTTCCTGGTCCCACTCAATAAATGTAATTCAGGTGGCAATGAAAAATAATTAGCAAAAATAGGATGTATATAAGCCCTCAGGTTTAATTTCATGTGTATTTATTGAACACCTACTATCATCTGGAGGTGACAGGAAGTGAGCACGTAGAAAGGAAGGTGAGGATGCACCAAATGCCAGTTTCGCCTGATGCTGCCCCAGTGCCCTTTCTTTTTTTTCCTTTTTTAATCTCTAAAGTCCGACCCACTTCATTTTCTATTACAGTTTACAGTCAGTGTTACTCTGCGTTGGTTTCAGATGCATACATAGCATGGTGGTGAGAAAGTCATGTGCCTCACAGAGCGGCCTCCCCGCCCCGATGTCTCCTGGCCCCGCACATAGTTATTACGATGTCATTGACTGCATTCCCTCTGCTGCAATTTACATCCCTGTGACCGTGCTCTGGCCACCAGTTTGTACTCCTCCATCCCTTCATCTGTTTCATCCGGCCCTCCCAACCCCCCTCCCCTCTGGAGATCATCCGTCTGTCCTCTGTGTCTGTGAGTCTGTTCTGTGTTTATTTTGTTCTGTATGTTCGACATATAAGTGAAAGCACATGGTATTTGTCTTTCTCTGTCTGACCTATTTCACTTAGCATAGTACCCTCTAGATCAGTGATTTTCAACCTTTTCCATCTCGCGGCATGCGCTAATTACCAAAACTCTACAGTACACCAAAAAATAGAGTTTTTGCCGACCACACAAGAAAAAGGTATGATTTTGATTGATTCACACAGGATGGTTATTGTTGTGTTGGCTATTACCACTTTTCTTGACAATCTAAGGGAAAAGAGGTCAGTGCCCTTGACTGAAAAGTCAGGTATTGAATGTTTTAAAAATTCCTGTGGCGCACTGGTGGAAAATTGCTGTTCTAGATCCACCTGTGCTATTGCAAAAAGTAAGATTTCCTTCTTTTTATGGCCAAGTAATATTCCATTGTGCTTGTACACCACAGCTTTCTATCCACTCGTCTCCTGATGGGCCCAGCGTCATGTCTTTTCCCTGGAGCACACAGACCTCATTTCCCCCTTGCTCCTGGGCACCCAGCCCCGGAAGACCCCCCCTTTCTTGTTCTCTGCAGTCACACCCAACCTCCCCCATGGGAGATGCGCTTCGCAGGGGCTGCATCTAGAAGGGAGGAACCAAAGTAGCCACATCGCGAATTCTGCTTTTGTTTTACCAGCTGCCACTTTTAGGTCCTTATTAAATGAAAGCATTTGCTTTTTCACAAACACATGTGTATTTCCAAGAGAGCTCAAGGAAGAAAGGACATTTTTTTAAAAACCCTATAATTGTAATTGAGCATATCAGGGTAAACAGTGCCATCCTCACAATGGACAAATTTACCAATTTTTTGCCCCATCATAGGTTTAGGGGTGTCACTTACATGTATTGTAATAATTCTTTAAGAAATGAATATGTTCATGTGAAAAACACAAGTATACGATGTATAGATGTATAAGAAAACAGTCATAGCAACATGGGTGGTTTTTCCCTTAGGGTGAAATACAAGAGCCCCACCAGGCTCTCAGGCCCTTCAGGATCCGGCCCCTCCTCCTTTTACCTCGTCCAGGTTCCTTAAGCCACAGCCACCGAACCTCTCATACCAGGCTTGTTCCCGCCTCCGGGGCTCTGCCCTGCCATTCCGTGTGTCTGGCATGCCCTTCCGAACCCTGCCCAGCGTATCGCTGGGTCTGCTTCTCGCCCTTGTGCTCTCCCCGGGTTGCCCCCCCAGCACAGGTGGCCTCCCCGACAACAGCCCTGTCTTGTATTGCCCCGCACCAGCCTGTCATTCGCTGGCATCACTGTGTCAGTGTCCTGGCCCTGGTCCCCCTCCAAAGTCACTTCAGTGCTTCCTGGTTTGCTCAGTATCCTCTGTCTCCCTCTAGAATGGAAGCTGCAGGAGGCCAGGGGGCTGACCATCTGTGTTGCAGTTGAACGCCCAGCCCATAGACAAGGGCCTGACCCATAGTAGACGATCAGTGAGCGTTGGTTTAATTGAGTGAGTGGTGGTTCTGAGTAACAAATAACAATGAGAGTAGCGGCTGGCACATCCCTGGGACTTACAGAGCAGAAGTTCCCTCCCTCTCCCTCCTCATCCCCCTAACCACATATGGTCAAAACCAATGTAATCTACGTGGTTCTGTCGTCAGTATGTTAAGATGGTATTCAGTTATACGGAGTACAGTAAATCCTACCTGGCTGAGTAAAAAGTAGTCCCCAAAGTGCCCATTTAAGCAAAGTTTAAATGCTCTTTTTTTTTTTTCATCTGATCTCCAGGTGGGCCTTGCCAGCAGGAACCATGTCTTGGCAATTCCCCTTCGTGCTCTTGGTCGCGGTGACTTTGCCCTCCGTGTGCCTCCAGTTCAACCCTCAGCCCCTGGAGGAGCTAGGCTCCGACATAGGAATCCAAGTGTTCAGCCAGATCGCCAAATCCCGGCCTCAGGAGAACATCGTGGTGTCCCCCCACGGGATCGCCTCCGTGCTGGGGATGCTGCAGCTGGGGGCCGATGGCCGAACGAAGGCCCAGCTCACCGCGGTGATGAGATACGGCGTGAAAGGTACGTGTGCGGGGGCCGCCGGGCTCTGGCTGCGGGGCCTGGCCGGGGGCCTGCGTCAGTGGGTTCCTTGCTGGGTCTTCTCTTAAAGCCCCAGAAGCGAGTGGAGCAGCCAGGTGGGTTGCTTTCCCTGGCACCCTCCGGGGCTCTGGCCACGTCCACTCTCGGGCACAGATGTGGCGCTGCTGGCAGGTAGGAGAGCCAGGTTCTGGCCTTTGCTCTGTAGCTTTGGGTCAGTCCCCCCCCATCTCTCAGTGTTCTCAGCCATGAAAAGAAAACTGCCCGTCTGCCCCACCTCCGTGGCCTGCAGGGCTAAAAAGTCATCATGGCTCAGAGTGCACTTTTAAAAACGTCACCTGGGCAGGTGAGTGAGCGTGGCCATGGAAGGCAGCATGAGTTAGCCTTGTGGCAATGGGACTGTCCTGCATCTTGACCAAGGTGATGGACACGTGACCTACTTGGGACATAAAATGACACAAAGCCACGCACGCAGTGCAAGTCTGAGTGAGCCCTGTGGGCGGTCCCAAGGGCAGTTTCCTGGCTGGGGCACTGTACTGTGGTCATGCATAATGTCACCAGTGGGAGAATCTGGGTGATGGGTACATGGGACCACCGTGTACGCAACTTCCTGTGAAGCTATAATTATTTCGAAATAAAAGCTACACAAAAAATTTTTTAAGGCAAGTCCTGTGGAAAAGGCTTGGTTTTCTTGAAAGAAAGCCCTGTTTTTAATCACCTATTTACACCTAACTGAAGGGCTTCTGTGTCCCAGCACTGTGGCCTTGCTGTAGCTCAGGTCTCCTCCCCCAGAGTGACCGTCCCCCTGCCCCTTCCACCCTGTGGGGACGCGGGGGCAAGGCTGGCTGCAGGGCCTGCAGGGCTGTGTGCCCTTGAGCCAGTCACCTCTCACGCCCAGGTCTCAGTCACTGTGTTGGAAAATGATGGGTTTTTCCTACCCATGTTCCTGCACTTCTGCTGGCCACGACGTTCTGGGATTCTTGACTCGCGCTGATGCCCTCAGCTGGAGAGGAAGACAGGGAGGGGGGTGTTCGTGGGCTGCAGGCCCTGTGGCTGGTGTCCCCGGCACAGCCTGCGGAGCTGCGGCACCCCGTGCCTAACCAACCGCCCTGCTCTGGTGACTCGGGGTTCAAGTCTGCCCAAGTCTGCAGTTTGTTCACCTATCGGCAGCCTGGAAAGACTAAATGCCTGGAACTCCCTGTTCCGCCCCTTGCTTGGAACTTCAGAAACTTTCGGTGACTGATCACTGCACAGCGGATCACTTCTGGAATGCAGGGTCTATCCTAGGGGCCATCCTTCAGCCAATCCAGTTCCAGAATAGCAAGTGGATTTTTGTCATTTGTCATAACGCTGAGCCAACCTCCTTTTAAGCAGTGTTCCTGCAGTCTGGATGCTACTGGCCTGTTGGCAATGCCCCCACCCCCGCCCCACCCCTCCTTCCTCCCTGGCCGCCGTGACTTCCGCCCTGGTGACACACTGATCCGAGGGAGCCCGGGTGGTTGTTCAGGCCCTACTTCCGGGCCAGCCTCTGAGAATTCGCAGCAGTGATGCTCTTGCTGAGGACGGAGGCAGGACAGTGAGGGGCAGAGGAGGCAGCATCTGCTCTCATCTTTTCCTGGCAGGAGACCAGGGAGCGTGGAGGAGGAGGAGGAGGAGGAGGGGGCCATGTGGCTGAGAGGGGCAGGCCTGGGACTTGGCCTCTGAAGGGTGCTGTCCCTAACCTATAAAAGGGACCTGCCCCCTCCTACTGGGCCTGCCCCGCAGAACAGCATGAGGGGGTACAGCCGTCAGAGACCCGGCAAAGGCCTCAGGAGCTGAGGAGTCTCTCCCCTGCCCTCGTTGAAAGGGTCTGAAAAAGAAACACTCTCAGTGACAGGGTGACTCTCCAGAAGACCACCAAGGTCACCCTGCAGGGCGTTTCAGGACAGTGTCACTCTGTAAAGCCAGTAAGAAGAATCTGTAACAAGCTCTTTATACAAACACATGTCGCCCTTGTAACTTATGCCCCTCTTTCCCATGCTCTGAAACCAAATGAAGCGTGCGTGCATGGCCCATGTAAAATAAATCTCACGTTGCCATAAAATTAATCCCCTTACTTTCTGAGCTTGATATTAAGTAAAAACCACACTGTTCTCAGATGGTGGCACACGGCCATTTTTTATAGTCTTTCGAATGCTGATTTTACTCATTTTTATTTTTATTTCCCAAATAGAAAAAGAGAATCACAGCGCTAAATCTTTGGCAGGAAAGGAAACAGCGGTCAGGACTGTTGAGTGAGAAGGAGAGTGGTTTGGGAAGATTCCTTTCATGTAGCCCTTCGAGGCTCCGTAATTGAGGAGTGTGCCAGTCTTCCCGCTGACCTGGCACCAAGGAGGCCCTCCAGGGGGACACGGTCCACCTGGGGCAGGTGTTGAGAATGCCTTGCATGCGCCTGATTGGATGCTCGAAGAAAAATGGATTTTTAAGGCCTAATAATAGTTGTACCTTATTCCTCCACTTCCTTGATTAACATAAGGGCACTGAAAAAGCAAAAACAAAAAAAAAACAAAAAAAAAACATAATCTCTTGCTACTCACATTATCTTGTTTAGACTGTTGTTATTTGCCCAAAGATAGGAGATAGCTTGAACAATAACTTCTGGGAATTCTCATGGAAATATTGCCGCATTTTCTCCCTCTCCCCCCCCCGCCCCCCTGCAGGAGTTGGCAAAACGCTAAAGAAGATCAATAAGGCCATCGTCTCCAAGAAGAACAAGGACACGGTGACGGTGGCGAACGCGATGTTCGTGAAGAACGGCTCCAAGATCGAAATGCCTTTCGTCACGAGGAACAAAGACGTGTTTCAGTGCGAGGTGCGGAACGTGAACTTCAAGGACCCGGCCTCCGCCTGCGACACCATCAACGCGTGGGTGAAGAACGAAACCCGGGGTGAGTGCTCCCGGCTCCCTGGGCTGTTATTTTTCGTGACTGTACACTCTATGCACGAACGTGGGAGTCGGGCTCTGAGATTCCAGCTCGAGCCTGCAGGTCGGTTGGGCCTTCTGTTGTGGGAGGCCCGGGCCCTTCGGACTGCTCTGTCTTCTCCTTTCCAGCAGGCCCCGCGGCCTCTGTCCACCTTCCTTCTCTTTTCACGACTCCTCTCGCGTCCCTGGGGGGAGTTTTTCTCACTGCATCTCACCCCCAGAGCCCTGGCCCACTGGCCCTTGTCTGTTTTGAAATTTTTGTTGCTTGTTCCTTCCTGCTTGGGTATCTGTTGTCTCCTTTGCCTGGAATGGCCTTCTCAGCCTTTAAGATTCAGGCCTGACCTCTCTCACCCTCCCTGCCTCTGGCTCTGTCCTCGCAGGAAGTAGGTGCCTCCGCTCTGGTGGTGACGGGCATATGACTGTGCCTCTTCTCTGCCCCTTCGTGATAGCACTCGCCACCCTGCATAGTGATTACTTGTTTCCCTGCATCTGTTCTCCCGTGAAACAGAGCAAATGCCTAACATCGGCGTTTCAAGCCTGTCAGTTTGTAAACTGGAGGTACAGGTGAAACCATCTAGGAGGAGAGGTAGTCTAGGATGACAGGGGAAAGTTAAGTCTAGAAATGTAGAGTTGGGAACCATTTATCACAGAAGGGAGGGTTACCTACCTTTAGTAGGGAGAAGCGCGAAGACAAAACTTTGGGGAACTCCAACTTTCAGGTCATGTTGCTTAAAATGTGATTCCTGATGCACCTGCATGAGAGTTACCTGGGGCGTGTGTTTGAAATACAGACCGCTGGACCCAGCCTGCTGAGTCAGAATCTCCCAGGGAAGAGCCTGACATTCTGCGTTAAAACAAGTTCTCCCATTGTCTACCGCCACCACCCACCCCCAGACTTAACTTATGTGAATGCTCGGTAACCTTTCACGGGACTAGTGAGGAGATAGACAAGGAATGCTCTGGAGGGCGGACGAGAGCCAGGCTGGTTTGGGGGAATCCACGGCGCGTCCCTTCTCAACAGCATCCCGGACAGTGCCGTAGTGACACCGTCAGAGACCAACAAACGTGAGGGGTTTAGAGGTGTTTCTGAGCTTGTGGTCCTAGGAACAGTGCCAGGAGGCTGAGGGCACCGAGCTGCTGGATGGCAGTCTGACCGTGGCATGAACGCCCAGCCCCCCAGTGTGCTGTGCCGTGTTAAATCATGTGAGCGGACCCCTCACCCGTTTTCCTCCGAGCACTTGAATGCGCTTCCTCTCCATCAGCCACTTCATGCGCTGCTGCTTCTCTAGGGAACCGAGAGCGATGAGACCCAAGCAGCGCTTTTCAAGCCCGCAGACCCAACTCCCTCTTTTTAAACAAGTATTTTTTTAAAAGATTTTATTTATTTATTTTTAGAGAGGGAAGGGAGGGAGGGAGGGAGAGAGAGAGAGAGAGAGAGAGAGAGAGAGAAACATCAATGTGCGGTTGCTGGGGGTTATGGCCTGCAACCCAGGAATGTACCCTGGCTGGGAATCGAACCTGGGACACTTTGGTTCCCAGCCCGCACTCAATCCACTGAGCTACGCCAGCCAGGGCTCTAAACAAGTATTTTTAGTCCTCTCTTTACTGTCCTGAAGTGAAGTCTGTGCCTAATATAAGCTCCACACGATAGACACAAAGCTTTAAAAGTTAATATGAATGATGTCAAACTGTAATACGAGGAACAACAAAAGCCATTTATGTATGTAGTTCCGCAGGTAAACCCAGGGGCACAGACCAAGACAAGCATGAGGTACCCCTGGCACGAAAACCACAAGTTGCTTTACCATTGTTGATGCATTTTTTTTTTCTAAAACGGTGCAAAACTCTCAGTAAATTTCCGAGTCAAGTCGGTATAGTCTCTCCTTGATTTGCATGGTAGTCACATTCCTAGCAAATTCAATGCACAGGAAAGGTATGCCCCCCAAAAGACACATGTGTTTACATGAAAAAGAGGGAGGTTCTGGGCTCAGATAATGGTCAACCGATGTGTCATCAATGTGACCATCCATGGGGGTGTTTGCAAGTTGTGCAGGAAGAGGACGATTCTTCATTGTTTCAGGACTGTTTTGAATATCCAGGACATGCCCCGTCTCTGGCTACTGCTCATTCAACCAGAAATGTCCCCACAAATTTCCAGATTCCTGGTAAATTCAAATTTGTGGGGTGGACTGCCCCCCTGAGAAGTACTTGTCTACCGGACAGGTCTCAGAAGGACCCGAGAGACTGAACAGTCCACCTGTGAAGACCGCCAAGTTGGGTTTGTGGAGGTGGCACCTGCTGCCCTGCAGGGAGTGGGAGAACCGACCCAGCGTGCTGGGACTCGGGGATGGCCCCATGGGGCTGCCCTCCTCACCTCTCTGCAGCCTCACCTTCTCTCCTATCACACCCCCCCCCACCCACGTGGGCATCATCAAGGGGCCTGGAATACTCCTCTGCCCCTTGTTAATGTCCATTCACTTTCACTCTGCCCCATGAATAGCATCATAGTTAAAAGCGTTAAGTTCTGAGTCTGCATCTCACTTCTGCCCTTTACTGGCTGTGTAGCCTTATGCAAGCTATTTGACCTCCCTGTGCCTCAGTGTCCTCGTCTGTGAAATGGAGACATCCTAGAGAGGTGCTACCAGAATAGTTATAACAACATTAAGGTTGTTATGAGGATAAACCTAATACATGTACAGCATTTATTGAAGTGCCCGGCACTTAGCAAATGCTCAAGTGGGAGCTATTTTTACAGCCACTAGCTCAAGTAATTTAGCTTCCTCGAGGCCCCCGTCCATCCCCGACCTTGCCGACTGGATCAGACTCCCCCTGTTTTGCACTCACACCCTTGAGTACTTCCATTCAAGGTAGTCATTACACCTGCGGCTTTAGTCTTTTCCAAGTTCCATTACGTCGGCCTCCACCTCGCAGACCCACAGCTCTTTGAGGGCAGAGTTCACTTTTTGTTTGTTTCGTTTTCTTGTCTAAGAGAGTACATGGCCCCTGGTGGCACCTGGTAGGCAGGCGTCTAAGGATGGGTGGGAAAGGGGGTGGGGAGTGTGTGCGTGGGCAAGCGGCCGGAGGCTGGGTGCGCATTTATGGCAGTTATCGATGGCAGGTGCCCCGCGTGCCTCCTTTGTCTCTAAAATGTGCATTTCTTCCCCCGTCTCTCTTTATCATTTCTTTTGATTTTTTTCATGCCTCCTGGGAATATCTTAGTCCTACCAGTGGCAATCGGAGGTTTCATTTACCGTAGCAAACAAGGCCCGAAAGGACTTCTTCAGCACTGACTGTGTGCTGGACGGAGAGCTGGGCGGGGTTTTGGGAGATGAATGGCAGGTCCTGGTCCTCCTGCAGTTAGTTCCTGGTGGAGGAGGCAGGCACCTTCAGTTTGCCTGGAATAAAACGCCGTGGTGTCGGGGTGGTGCTGAGAATTGGGCTTTATGGTGACTCCTCGGAGGGTCACTTTCGGACCCTCTCTGGGTCAGAAAGGTGTGTAGAAGGAGCCGTTGAGCTACATCTGGAAGGCAGGTAGGGGCCGGGCTGGGTGAAGTTCCCAGCAAAGGCAGAGACATTCAGTGTGGGGGGTGGGGAGGGGGGTTATCAACTCTAAGCAGCTTCCTATCGCCCGAGGCACAGGGTTCTAACTTCCTTCCCCGTCTGTTCCCAGAGGCAGGCCTGGCTTGCATTGAGTCATGGCTATTTATAGCGTCTGCCTTTTCCCTTCTGATCCTGCGGCAAGGTGGCGTTGGCGCCCCCTTGTGGAAGTAAGGAGCGGTCACGGACCTGTCTCACTGAGCACGCTGTGGGCCAGGGAAACTTAGGTCTGCTTCTCCACCGCGATTGACTTACGCCTTTGTTTCTTGTACATCGGAATCTTCTCGCACTTCATTTAAAAGGACTTAAAGCTTTTCCTGCCGAGTCAGACATCCTTGCTTCTTGAGAAACCGTTGGTTTTACTCTCACCATTTAATGTATTATAAATTGCATTTATATTATGCACTCCTTTTTTGTTTGTTTTTAAAATATGCCTGGGCTAAAGGCTGCACTGAAATCATTTTTAATAGCTTTGGGTCTTAGGACATCTCTACACACACACACACACACACACAGCCGACTCTTCAAATATGGAGCAAAAAGAACCTAAATGTCCAGCACAGGTGGGACTTTGAAGGATCTTTGTGACTTCGAGGAAGCATCCTAGAACCCCGGTTGTTGCCCCTTCACTCCCGACACAAACGAGGTGGACCATCCCTGCGTCTCAGGAAGATCATCTTCCTTCAGATTTAGGAGTTCTAGGACAGGTCTCCTTTCTTTTCACCTCCGTACTATTATTACCACCTAGCTTGACCCCTGACTCCTAAGTATAGACGTCAACTTTAACTTCGGCTCTTCTTTAACCACAGATCAGAAGTGAATGCACAGCGTTTCTAAAATCTCCAGAGAAATTAAGCATTTGCCTTTGATAGTGTTGCATGGCATCCAATGTTCCTTTATCTAGACTGGGATTAGATCAGCCCCGTGGCTGAAACCACACAGCTGCTGATCTTGTGCTGAACAAAAACCCTCACCAGTCGTCAGATAATAGCAAAAAGAGGGAAATTCGTTAATAATTAAGTGGCGTTTGTTTGGAGGAGTAAAATTTTCTAAAGCGTGGGGCTGAGAGAGAACAGGTATAAAAGAATTCCTTGATGAAACGTTTGGTGGTCCCTGCCTGGAGGGTCTGTGACGTCTCTTCTGGTCTCTGAGTTTTACCTTGTCTGCTGTTTTAATATTTAGTGAGGGGAAACAATGAGAAAGGACAAAGGGGGTGTTGTGAAAAGTCGCTTTTTAAACTCTTCTAAGAAGTCCTCTGGCTTTTCCTTCCCCGTGCCCCAGCGGCAGCCTTTGCCCTCACGTGACCCCAGCCCTGAGACTCTTCCCTGTTCTGTGGCTCCACAGGCAAGATCGACAGCCTGCTGTCCCCAGACCTCATCGACGGCGTGCTCACCAGAATGGTCCTGGTCAACGCCCTGTACTTTAAGGGTCTGTGGAAATCACGCTTTCGGCCCGAGAACACGAAGAAGCGCCCGTTCATGGCCGCCGACGGGAAGTCCTACCAAGTGCCGATGCTAGCCCAGCTCTCCCTGTTCCGGAGCGGTAAGTCCACTTGCGCGAGGCCCCATTCTGCCACACATGCCGGCTGCAGAGCCTCCCGTGAGTGCCTGCACTGAGTTCAAGAGCAAGCCTGCCTTTTATTGTCACTTCTTGAGAGAGCAAGGGAGGGGAGGGCAGGATTTAAAAACAAAAAATAGCTCAAGGTACTCTTTGTATTATTTGTGAATTCGTGTATCAACATGCAACACATACAGGCTTTTTAGGTTGAAAATTTAAAGAGGGAAGGCTAATTCACAAAGTTAGTGTACCTGGGCATTAAACATGGAACAGCCTTATCAACTCATCATTGGCTATCTTACGTTACCAAATTAAAAATAAGCAAAAATTAGCGCTGGCTGGTGTGGCTCAGTGGATTGAGCACTGGCCTATGAGCCAAAGAGTTGCTGGTTTGATTCCCAGTCAGGGCACTTGTCTGAGTTATGGGCCAGGTCCCCAATGGAGGGCGCATGAGAGGCAACCACACATTGATGTTTCCCTCTCTTTCTCCCTCCCTTCCCCTCTCTCTAAAAATAAATAATTTTTTATTTTAAAAAAGCAAGCATTAGATTTCTGTTTATGAATTTAGCAAACATTATGGAGCTAGAGAAAGCGCCAAGGAGCTGCTGCCCTGAAGATAGTCACACGCTAGCAAACAAGCGGCAGCCAGACACATACACATGGTGGAGCACACTCGATAGTTAGATTTAGTTTTGTATAAAGATTGTACTACATGTCTGATTTCAGAGAAGTCATAGGACAACAGATGCCAATTTATCTCATGTAAGTAAAATACCTGCTCTAGATTCACACATCTGTAGAGATCTGTGTTGAAGGATGTTCTATTCAGCGTTAACGGCGGTAGTTTTTCTCTATTTCAATTAGAAATTGTCAGAAATGTGTGTTCGTGTTGCAATCGGGGAAAATGCGTGACCCACCTCTGCTGTCCTCGCCACACTGTAGACCACAAAGGTTGCTTTGCGAGCCTGGTTTTATTGAAGCGTCTGTGGTCCAACTGAAGCTGCTCTTCCCTCTGCTTTACGAGTTCGCCTGGATGTCTCCAACCCGGGCCTGGGCCTGCGGGTCCCAGGCATTTCCTTGGCACGCTCAGCATTCATGAGCTTCAGGCACTGCCCAGCCTCTCGCCAGCTGCCCTGTTCTTTTGATAAAGGGATGACTCACGAGACGAACGCGGTCAACCGAGCCCCTTCCCTCCTCACCTGTCACGCATCAACCTTCCTAGTAAAAGTTTCCCATTCACTCAAAATTTTTTTTAAAAAAAGATAATATATATTTAAAAACCCTGCGGAAACATACCACGAGAGCAACCGAGAATAATAAAAGGCTTTTCTGCCCCGAGATCTCTGTCGGCAGAATGCCAGCGTGGCCACAGCAGATCCAGAGCGAAGCCATTTCTTTTTATCTTTGTACGCGCTCGGCATTCTGACAATGTTAGAAGCAAGGGGGGCTCATTTACTGTACATTTTTATTGCTGAAAAAAAAAAAGACAAATAAGTTCGTAGTCAAAGATGAAAAGGCAAGGAATTCTACAGACATTCCCATGAAAGGTTCAGCTGGCTGTGTTTCCAGCAATGGCCGTTAACACACTTCTCTCGAGTGTATAAGCTGCTCCCCGAGAGGAAGCTACAAGGCCCAGAAGCGTTTTGGTTCAGAACTGCTTTGTCTAAGGATGTACGTGTGTGTGTTACAGAAAGTGGTGTGCAAATACATTCCGTTATCAGAGGCTCATGCTCTGTACAGCTTCCCTGGTCTGTGCCCGCCCCTCTCCACCCTGTCCTGAGCCCCAGGGGCTACCCCTGTGGGCTCCTTTGCCCCCTGGCTTCCTGTTGGGTTGGCTCTTGGGACAAACCAGCAGGTGACAGGGATAAGGGAGAAGAGAGGGGTTAGGCCCCTGACTTCCCTGCCCTCTCCGGCAGTCACCAGAGCCCTGCATCTCTCCACCAAGGTCTTACTTAACTTCTGCCATCAGGGCTCAAGCAAAAGCTCTGGGTCACCTTGCCTGCCCTCACCTGTCCCAGCCTAAGGCCAGTCAGGGTGTCCCACTGCTTGTAGCCCTGAATGGTTCCTCTGTACTCTGCCCATGCTTTATAAGTAGTCCCTCCATGAAACTGCCTTTCACAGAAAGATGGGCAGGTTTGGCTCATCACGCGGCCACCACGACCAGCCTGGGCTCAAGGCTGGGCAGTCCCAGTGAGGCCCAGCTCCATCCCACGCACAGGGCCCCTGGGGCCAGCCGACGGACGTGTCCTGGGCCTCACCAAGCCTCTCTGTTCTTGGTCACTTGGCAGAAACATCACCATCGCATTTATCATCAGTCTTTCCATCTTTTCCCCCAAGATGTCATCAGGGCCTCTGAGAAGATTCACTTAGTAACCTCAAGGGGGAGGACAGACAGTGGAAGAGGAGGGGAAACCCTTCTCACCTCTGTCCCATAAAGCAGAAATGCTTTGAGGAAAGAATTTTTTCCATTTAAAAAAGCCTAAAAATCTGTTTTTTAATAGAAGTATATTTCATCCTTATTGCAAAATCCTCAAGTACAACCTATATAAGGCAGACAGTAAATGTCCCCTTATGATTCCATTCCCAGCGTAAACACCCTTACTAAGTGCTAGGTATCGCATTTGAGATCTTCCCTATGGGTATATGAAATGTGCCCAAGAGGCTTTTTTGCATGCATAGGATTACACTGTCATTTCTGCTCTACAGTCTGCTTTATTCATTAGACAGTGTGTCTTGTAAAATTTTTAATGTCAGTTCCTGTGGATTGACGTGATCCGTTTATCAGCTGCCTTCTGTTCCACATGGTGTACACGCATCCCAATACCCTGGGGGCGGCCTTGACTCTTCCCTGTGACACACAGCACGGCGGTGCCCACGCCTGTACACAAAGGGGTAGACACCTGTGCCAGGACCTCCAAAGGTAATGTCCCTGAAGAGCGTCACTGAGTCAAAGTAGTTGCAAACTTTTTGTCTTCATGGTTATGAATTTAGATGTAGAGATTAAAAAAAAAAAGACCACACAGAATTCCAGAAATACATATGTATGTTTGCGTGTGTATGTGTCAGTATATTTCCAGGTTCTGCCCCCCTCTGTGCTTCCTCCTTGGGCCTACCTGTTCGTTTTACTTCCCTGTTTGGTTGCCCCGGAAGCTCTAGTGCCCCAGAGAAATGGGTCGTTGTCCTCAGCCACCGAATTCCCTGCTCGGTGCTCAGCTCAGCACAGGGCACCAGCACTCACCCAGTGGCTCACACCGCCCGCCCTCCCTATCCATGCCCCGCCCCGCGACTCCCTCCACTCCAGCCCAAAGACAGACTGCAGGCAGCGGAGCTGTCTCCTATGCTTGTTAAATGTGTATCTGCTGAAGCACAGCCGGAACAGTTCCTTTGGAACTCGGGAAATCCATTCAGTTGCTTGTAGCAGGAGGTAATTAGAGGAACGTTCATTCATCGGGCTTCCCTGATAGTAAATATTTAACATACCGGTCTGGCCCTGGCTGGTGTGGCTCAGTGGACTGAGTGCCGGCTTGCAAACCGAAAGGCCACCGGTTTGATTCCCAGTCAGAGCACATGCCTGGGTTGCGGGCCAGGTCCCCAGTAGGGGGCGTGTGAGAGGCAACCGATCGATGAATCTCTCATGTGTCGGATGCTTCTCTCCCTCTCTTTCTCTCTCCTTTCCCCTTTCTCTAAAAATAAATACAAATCTTAAAAAAAAAAAAAGTACAGGGTCCAACAGAAGTAACACATGCTTGAGTATGTTTGGTAACATTATACGGGTGTAATGTTTTATAGTTTTAATTTGAACATTTCACCTAAAATGTCATATGGTGTGCTTGAGTGTGATAGTGTTATGTTACAGGAGTATGTGCTTAGGATTCTGTAATTAAAAAGCAGTGCAATTTGTGCCAGACCCTGTAATCTCTCTGACTTTACAGGCTGATAAGTAATCTTAGCATTTCATCCAGCTCGGTTACTACTTCCTCCCTTACAGGACTTAAAATAGGAATTGGGGTCTTTTAGGGAGCTTTCCAGAAAAGCTGGCTCAGCCCAAAAGCACCACTGACAGGAAGTTCTAAATCTTCTCTGTATTTTTCATGTTTGATTCCTTGCCTTTTATGTCTCATTAAAGGCTTTGTTGATCACCTTCCATCTAAGAGCAAAGGCTGCCTTTCCCCTGCTCACGTCTTCCCTTGTCTTCAGAATGAACGAGCCTGCTGCATTTGCATCGCTATATCCTCTAAGTCATCCACATTAAAGAACACTCAGGCTGCCTCCTGCAAGACACGGAGTGCAGGGCCTCGGGCAGGACGCTCTGAAGGAAGGCAGTCTGGGACTCTGCCAGGCTCCCCACCCGGACGCCAGCTCCCCAAACACCCTTTCCTTCCATGCTGTGTTCTTCGCAGGAGCTGTGCTCGCCTGTAGCTCATGGGGTTTCCCTTGGTGGATTGACTCTGGGTTTCAACGGTTTGAGCACTGACCGAATGCTCAAGTCACCAGGTTGCTGACATCCGTAGGTGAGAGCCACACCTGTGGCTCCTGGGCTGATGTGCCTTCTCACTCAGCTTTCACGGTTTTGTAACGCAGGTGCTGTTAGCCCCTTGTACAGACACATACACTAAGACCTGGAGTGAAGGAATCTGCCCAAGTCCCCAAGACAGTGTGTTTCAGAGCCAGGATTGGAATCCAGGTTTTATAACTCCAGGTCTCGTGTCTTTGGCCTCTGCACTTGCCCTCCATTAAATGACAACTGTGAAAGTCCGCACAGTTCCTGAGTGACCAAGCGGAGGGAGAGGACAGGTGTCATTGTGTCTCCTGGCTCCTCCAGCCCCGCCAGTAAAGATAAGCAGGGAGGGGTATGCTCCGAGGCATCCTGGATGACATGTGCCATCGGCTCCTGAGGTCCGAGGTGGCCGCGGGCCGGGGAGACATGAATCACTGGGCAGACGAGAGCCACTGGGCGCCAAGCTGGTTAATGATGTCTCCAGTCGAGGCTGGATTAACTGGAAGACATAGAGGCTGTCTCCCTTCTCGAACACCCTTAGCTCATCAGTTTTTATTATTCACGACCCCAGCCCTTATCTGAACATTAAACACTCTGGGGAGTGGTTAATGACCGCCTCCGGGTTCCCATTTCACATCCTCGAGTAATCATTTATAACCACTTCCCAAGTTTCACAGTCGCTGAAAATTAGCTCTGCCAGAGTGGGGACCTAATGTTTTCTTTGAGGATTAAAGGGCTTATTAGGACATCATTTTTTTTTCTCACTTTCCGTTGATTTTTCAGTTTCTGCTGAGACCATGGTGTGGTGCAGGGCAAAAGTAGGGAGGAAGGGTTCCGTATCCTTTCCTAAGCAAATCGGCAGTGTCATCCCATAGTGTCCAGCTATTTTCATCATATTTTACAGCTAAAAGTGTTCGTTATCTAACAAAGTTTGTCATCTCTCTCCCTCCCCACCCCCGTCTGTGGAGACCTGGCTGATTGATGTTACCTGTCTCAGGTGCGGTGATTGGCAAAGGTCATCGTCCCCAAAGAAAAGACAGTGAAAATTAGGAGAGAAATTGCTTTCTCATCTCTCTCTTCCTTAAACATGGTGTCCCTCTAGGTCACTGAAAGGAGGAAGAAGAGGGGCTCAGGGGGGCACCCACAAGAGGCCGGGCTTTGCTACATCCCTTACATGTGTTTTCCTCATTTACTGATCTAAACAGCCCTATTAGGGACACTGTTAACCTCTCCCATACCTCCATCCTCTATACTAGGAGGTGCCCCGAGGTTAAATAACCTCACCGGGGTCACCAGGTTCTTCTTAAAAAGTTTGATGTGTGTTTAATAAAACTTTTGAGAAATCTCCCATAAGTCTAGAAATGCTGGTTTTCCATTTCCCTCATTCATGTTTGTAACTCGGTCATTATAAGCTGAATGTAAAGATTTCACGGGCTCCTAAGGAGTTAGGACCCTCTCTCGGCCCCCATCCCCATGAGCCTTGCTGCTCAGTTGCTAAATGTCTTGAATATTGTACGTGGGATAAAAGGGTTCTAAAATCCAGTTCGCTTGGGAAACCTGGGGATAACTAGAGTTAAACAGCTTTCATCCAGAGTATCTCAGAGCCTTGATATTGCATTTTCTACAATAAGGACCCAGTACTTCCTAGATTTATTGGGGTATGGAACCCAGCTGGTCTACCGAGAACCTTGCCAGTTGTGTGTTCTCTAGGCAACGTTTTGACAAATGCTGGTTTAAATCATTCTTGGGTTTTTATTAGCCAGAACCAGTACCATAAAGTATCTGAGAGCCTTAGTGATAGTGAGTGGCCTGCACGAAGCGTGAGCAGGGAGTTGGCCCAGTGAAGCAGGAAGATGCTCTTTGGCATTGGATACAGCGAGCCCGAGTACTGGAGCTCCGCTGCATAGCCGTGTGTCCGTTGGCAAGTTATGTACTTCCTCTGACTGTAGCTTCACCAACAGTAGTGTGGACTGCTTCTGCCTCCCGCGGGGGGCACGGTAGAGTCGAAACGTGTTCAAGTGGTTGGTAGAGGCCTGGCACAGAGCTGGCCCTCATCAGTGGAAGCTCCTTAGATCCCCCCCTCCCTCCTCTTCCGTGGGCACACGTAGGCTCGGCCAAAGAACCCTTCTAAGGCCGCTCAAATTCGTCCCTTCATTCCGAGGGTAAGGGTCACGTTCTCACAAAGCACTGTATGCTAAGTGCCTTATGATCTAGTTCAGTTCTTCTCAACAGAATTCATGTAATTTTAGTGCCGCCCAAAGGCATTCTGTCACAACATGTCAAAACCAAAGAAAGGCAACTCTTTACCAGGGAAGGAAGAGATCATTGTCCTTACCCTTGTCTCCCAAAGAAGCTAATGTTGGAGAAAGGGAAGTTCTCAAACCGCATCGCTCTCTTCCCTCTGAAGCTGCCCCGGCGATCGGCAGCCACTCACGCTGCGTCCGGCATGCGTCAAGGACACACTGAACCTGCCTCTGATCTCTTTAGGGTCGGCGAGCACCCCCAACGGCCTGTGGTACAACTTCATCGAGCTGCCCTACCACGGAGAAAGCATCAGCATGCTGATCGCGCTGCCCAGCGAGAGCTCCACCCCGCTGTCCGCCATCATCCCCCACATCAACACCAAGACCATCGACAGCTGGACCAGCATGATGGTGCCCAAGAGGGTGCAGGTCGTCCTGCCCAAGTAAGT
Source organism: Phyllostomus discolor (assembly GCF_004126475.2). Lineage (NCBI taxonomy): Eukaryota > Metazoa > Chordata > Mammalia > Chiroptera > Phyllostomidae > Phyllostomus > Phyllostomus discolor. The sequence continues at coordinate 10,864,917 of NC_040906.2, forward strand.
GGCTCCTTCCCCTAAAGGAGGGAACAACGGAAGTGCTCGGTCCTTGGTAGTGATCGTGTCAGCACCAGACCACACGGGGCTAAAATCAGGCCACCGAGAAGCCCGTTGCGTGGTGCAGAATCCGCAGGGTAGGAATACGAGGCTGTGCTTCTGGGAAGGTTTGTTGCCATCCCTGTGCCTCTGTGTTATCCCTGTGCCTCTGTGTTATCCCTGGGCCTCTGTGTTATCCCTGGGCCTCTGTGTTATCCCTGGGGCAGGCTAACAGCCGTGGAGAGGGAGAGAGGGCAGCCGGTCTCTGGCCACCACGAACCCACCAGCTCATAACGCACCTCATTCTGTTCAGAGACTGAAAAAGCCATGCACGCCATCACAGTCGTGTGATGGAGTCACAATAATGTTTAGTCCTGTTCTGTTTTTCAATAAGGGGCGTCATCGCAGTGACTTAAGTTTTAGCTGGAAGTGGCTGAAGACGGAGGTCCAGAAGCTGGGACATCCAGTCAAACTTCAGTTCTTGAATGTCTCCCATCCCGAAAAATCTGGTTCTCGAACAGCCTTCTGGGATAATTGAGTTCAAGAACCGAGGTTCCACTGTATTTTGAAACTACCAGGCAGAATTCGTACGTTAGTGGCTAGGGAAGTTTTTCTCTTATACCCTGAAAGTATGAGATAGATGGGATTTGAGCTGTTAAGACTTGAATCCAAGGGGAAAATAATCCCAGAGTCTGTCTGAACCCTAATTTCTAACAGGTCAGAGCACGCTTTACCCAGACCAGTGAAGGACCCCTTTTTACAACCTTTCTAACATTAGTGTCTCTGGGGCTTTTTTCACCACCCAGACCTCAGGGGTGTGGAGGTGGCACCTTCTAGTTCTAACAGCTTTTCATTTCCAGTCACTGAGTTAAGGAATCAGAGAAGCACATTGATAATAAGTATTAGTTATCCTCCCAACATTTTTTTTGTTATAAAATAAGCCTTCACATAGGTAGTGCTTGATATCATTGAATCAGATGCTGACCTTGTAGGCGAATGACCATTATAATGGTCAGTCACCACTGCAGCCCACCTGTGGTGAGAATCTGTCCACCTGTCCCGTTGCTCTCCCGCAAGATGTGATCAGATCTGCTAAACCCTTTGATGATGTGTGTAATCGTTGACATACCTGTGGCTCTAAGGCCAGATACCCAAGAACCCTCCATTATACCCACATACAATACTATGGCAAATATTTCTAGTGCTTTCTCCCATTTTACCAGTAAGCTGCTTTTAGAATCCCACCATGCACTAGTGGGAAGGTGTCTGCACTCTTTGGACCACCCCCTGTCCCAGTGAGGATGGTGGTTCCTATAGCAGCCACGGTGGTAGCTCTCTGGTTGGACATGGGGAAGAACTGTAGGCATTGCAGAGTGCAGACACTTGTCAACACCCCGCATCTCTCCGTCAGCACAAGAGAAGGTGCTTCTGTGGTCCTCCCGAGCCTGGAATAGCGGCCGGTTGCACAGGAGGGTGGGACGGCCCCTACTTGCTGTCACTGCATGTGCTGCTGATGCCAGCTAAGGGTTTGAGGGATGAGTTGTTCTCTCCGGAGCCTGGAATCAAAATTTATAACAAAGTAAATCTGTTTAGATGGGTGCTCAGGGCTTGCTTAGAAAAGTGTCTGTAAACGTTTTCCGCCCGCACTGATCGTATCATTTATAGTCTAGTGATTGGCCCTGTTTTCCGTCTTCATGCTAGGTTCACAGCCGCAGCACAGACAGACCTGAAGGAGCCGCTGAAAGCTCTTGGCATCACCGAGATGTTTGATCCATCAAAGGCAAATTTTGCAAAAATAACAAGTACGTTCAGTTTAAAAACTTATTCTTAAACTTGAAGACCGTGTTGCAGACTGAGCCTCTGATTTGCTCGGACAGAAAAGGACACAGTTAGGAACGCGTTGCCCTAAAACTCGCTGGTGTAGTTTGACGTACCGTTCAGTGATGTGATTGAGCTGTAATCATTTAAAGCAGCACGTCAGCCACCCCTGCATTCCACACGGACATTTCCTGTGAGGCCCAAGCGGCTCCACACAGTTGGAGAAGCAGCATTTTGTGCATTGTTCCTAGTACCTCACAATGTGGCTCTTCATTAGGTTCAAATTTTTTTTCCAAATACACATTTTCCCTGTCTTTGAAAAATCAAGATAGTTTCAGCTCTCAAATACTTATTCCCACCAAACAGCAGTAGGCACACACAATATCCAGATATGTATTTTGTCATCTCATGCCCATGAATCTAACGTAATATAAATGCAAAGGAGTCTGATTAGAATTTTTTTTTTGCCAAAACACCTAGGACCCAGCTGGTATGGTATCCCTTCTTTTGCCAGCATAGGTACCCTTTCCTGGAGCTATGTTTGAATGGTCAGACCTTTGTCTTTTTAACTTGGAACATAACAACTTCTTCCCAAAGAAAAGTCATAGTTTAAACGTTATTTGCACTCCGTTTTGTATTTTCCCCCTTGAGTGAGAAGGAGTGAGTTCATCCGCAGCCTCAGCTGCCAGCTGGTGAACGCCTGAGTGCTCTCCTGGGAATAAACTTGACCCCCCTGGTGAAACTGCAGCTCCGAGGATACTCTGATAGTCTCCTCCCGTTAGCCAAACGCTCCTCCCCGTTCATTGGGTGGCGTTGGCATCCCCTGGGAGCTTGTCTGACATGCACGATGTTGGCCCTGACCCAGACCCACTGAATCAGAATCCTCACTTTACCGAACTCGTCAGCCCAGTAACATTTGAGCAGCACTATTTTGAGCTGCACTCTCTCCTTCAAGGTTATCCTGTGTAGCCACAATGCTACAGGGTGTCCCCAGGGAGTTCACAGGTGTCCAGAGGGATGACCAGGTGCCCCAAATTCTCCTGAGACGTTCTGTTTAACCCTGCAGGTGACTTGGGCCCTGCAAAGGTGCCTCTTCCCCACCATCAGTCGTATTAGAGCCGGGCATCAATGCAGACTGTTGAAAACCAGATGACGAATGCGGGGTGGTGAACACACAACACAGTATACAGGGGATGGATTATAGTCTTGTACACCTGAGGACCATATAACTTTATTAACTCATCACCCCAATACATTCAAAAGTAAAGTAAAATAAAATAAAACCAGACGACACAGAAAGCCGTGTCTCCTTTCGCATCCAGACCCCTGTCTAGGCAAGGCTGGCATTGACCTCCCTTGGCGCTGCCCCTGAAAGCCGCACCCAGTGGGTCTTGCTGCGATAGAAAGAATTTGCCGAGAAGGAAAATGAATTCCCCAGAAGGTTCCAGCGGCAGGACCGTGTTTCCGAGTCTGGCCCTCACCACAGTCTGAACTGTCCTCACACTTGACCCTCTTCTCTCACCGGCACGCCCGTGCTGGGGTCAGGGGGGACAGCCAGCACTGACTCTGCCACTAACTGGACGTGTGATTCAAGGGCAGATTTTTTTTTAACACTCTGGGCCTCAGTTTCCCCTTCTACAAACACCATCTGAAACCCTCCCTGGCTCTGGCATTGTGTGCATGAAAAACAATGTTGCCTTGCTGCTTCTGGAAAGCTGGGCTTCCCTTTCAAAGCTCTGCTCTTTTTTTTTTTTTTTTTTTAAATAAAATCCTTAGTGATCAGAGTTGAATAGCCAGAAGCACTAGCATTTTTGGAGCCTGGGACTCCCTCCCTGTAAGCAACATCCCAGTTCACATGGCAGACACTGCAGTGACAGTCGTGCCACAGCCTTTAATCACCGAGACTGGAAGAGGTCACTTCTCTGACTGCTTTTGAGAATTGGAATTGGCCACGGCGGAGGTTCCTTTTCCAGCTAAACAGATGGTCTGCGTATCAAACAAATGCTGTTCTTGTCTTATTTTCTGGAAACAGGGTCAGAAAACCTTCATATTTCTCACATCTTGCAAAAAGCGAAAATTGAAGTCAGTGAAGACGGAACCAAAGCTTCAGCAGTAACGAGTAAGCCAGCAGCTGTGACTGGGCCAGATCTGGAGCGGGATCTGGGGCGGGATCTGGGGAGGGATCTGGGGCTGGATCTGGGGCTGGATCTGGGGAGGGATCTGGGGCTGGGACTGGATCTGGGGTGGGATCTGGGGAGGGATCTGGGGAGGGACTTGGGGAGGGATCTGGGGCAGGTGGCAAGCTCACTGTCAACTTCTGGTCAGGCTCTGTGGGCGACTGTAAGAGGCAGTGGGGAATTCAGACAGATGCAGGGCCTGTGTCCATGAAGCTCAGAGTCTATTTGATGAGGGGAAGCACTTCAGTGAGAGAAATTCCTGTAGGACAAGACTCGACAAATTTCTTCTGTAAAGAGTGAAACTATGTATTTTCTGCGCTGTGGGCCGTAGTATTTCCAGAGCAGCTCTCAGCTTCGACACTGTAGTGACAGAACAGGGCAGATGATACAAGCCGATGGGCATGGTTGTTTATATAAAACTTGATAGGAATAGGATCTGACTCCTACACTTGGCCTGGCACTGCAATGTGCTGAACCTTGCTCTCAAAAGGCTAGAGCGTACTCTGGCTTCTTGCTGGCAGAAAAGACCACTCTTCAGATTGAAACATAAAATCATAGCACTGACTAGCAGGAAAATAGCCAGTCAGGTTCATCCAGGACAAAGCGAAGCATTAGCATGCAGCTGTTGACTTACAGCAAGATCGCTATGCAGCCTCTCCTGATAATTTGAACATCCACATTTACTTTCTCCTTGATGGCTCGTGTAATGGAGAAAATAGAACAATCTTAGGGCTGTCTTTTTTCTGCACCCTAATTACCCACATGAGATTGCCTGAACAGATATGACCAAGCTCTGCCAGCTCATAAAGTGAAAATAATATCCCAGCTACACTTGTAACTGGGTCAAATATTTCTGGTCATTAAAAGGTACACCCACAATAGATACTTGATTGCCTTCCTAGAATAAACATTTCAGATTCCTTTAAAATAGCATTTAAGACACAGACCTAGAATAAGAGAGCTTGGAATTTTTAAGATGCCTGTTGTCTTTTCCAGGTTATAAGCGACACCTAAATTTTGCCAAAGTTATTGGCCAATTTTGCCGACTCGCTACATGATTTGCAGGGCCCTACGCACAATGAAAGTGTGCATCCCCTTGTTCAAAACTGATTAAGAACTTCGAGGCGGCAGCAGAGGCTCACCAAACCCAGCGCGGGGTGGTTGAGAGTGTGGGGCCCTGTGTAACTGCCCCGGCCACATCCCCACGAAGCCCAGACCTGCTATATCCATTTTCTCGGGCTGCCGTGACAGACCGGGTGCCTTAGCCACAGAAATGTATTTCTCGCACTTCTGGAGGCTGAAGTTCACGATCAAGGTGTTGGCAGGGTGTCTTCAGTCATCTCTCCTTGACCTGCAGTGGCCACCTCCCACTGTGTCCTCCTGTGGCTTTTCCTCCGTGTGCATGCGTCCCTGGGGTCTCCTTCTCTTATAAGGACACCATTTATTGGCTGAGGGCTCTGCCTTCATGACCTCATTTAAATAAATACCTCCTTCAAGGCCCTCCTTCCAAATACAGTCACATGGGGGATTAGGGCTTAAACATGCAAATTTGGAGGGGATGCAGCCTAGTCTATACAGCACCTGCTAACTACTGAGTTTCTGTAACCCCGGGTTGAGTGAGTGGTTTACCCCAGCACAGCCGCACACGGCTCCTTTGGAACATCAGGCCCGAGTCATTAGTGCTTTCTGCGCTGGGGACAGGAGGAGCGGGTCATCGCAGCAAGCATGGGGCAGTTACGCCTGGTACCACCCTCCTGCAAGGCCTTGTCACAGGCTTATTAAAATCAAGCCACTGTTGGCAGGCACAGCCGAGTAAGGCTGCCTAAGACCATAAACTGAAGAAGTTTGCTTTCCCCATCCAATGCCCGCCCCAGGCGAGCTGCACGACACAGCTGGTCCCAGAGGAGAGGCCTCTGTTACCACTGGGAGGGAGACCTAGATCGGGCCAGACGAAGAGGCGCAGTCTCGGTGGCCGAGCACAAAGCTGGGCCCTGATACGCCACAGGGATCTGGAGAGGCTGAGGGGACCAGCTGCCGCCCTCAGGAAGGCGGTGAATAAGTGGCACCCAGCCAATGCCGACGGGGCATAGGCACTGGGTGTCCATCAAGCAGCAAACACCGTGCCGGGGGCCTTGATACGTTTGTGTCATTTAATCCTCATAAAAACCCGACAAGGGCTAAGTCCCTGTATTAAGGAAGACGGTGCTCGTGTAGGCTAGAAGAGATGGTCACGGTACAGGGCCTGGCCCCCTGTGGGTGTCCAGTGCATGGTGGCCGGCGGGCCTGCTGTTGCGCATGCCGTCACTCATCAGCATCAAGGGTCCATCCGGCCACCGCCTTGCTGGCCGCACGCCGGACGTACAGCGTGTTTCCTTTCCTTCCCACAGCCGCGATCCTAATCGCAAGGTCATCTCCTCCGTGGTTCATAGTGGACAGACCTTTTCTGTTTTTCATCCGACACAATCCTACAGGTAAGAGATTCCCCCCCCACCGGTCACGCGCTGTAAGAGCTCAGAAAGGTGGATCGCCCCCGGGATTCAGTCCAGCGGAGCTGCTCTCCGTGTCTCTCCGAGGTGGCGGCTGTCGCCAGCGCCTCAAACGGCAGAACCACACCCCTCGGAGAGAGAGGAAACCCGGGCTCTTTACAAAGGGTGATGGGATCGTTTAAACAAGGACAAGATTTTATGTTTGCATTGTTTTGTTTTGTTTTTAACATAGTGAGAACTCTGCAACCCTTTGGGGCACTTTCAACATCTGTTGATTTTTCTTTTAAAAATAAATGCAGTAGTTAAGTTGTATAAGAAGCTGCATGTCATCAGCCTTCGTAAGCCCACCCTCTGGGTGTGACTTCAGATTTGTTAATTCAGTCGCTCTTGGCACTGGGAGTCATTGGTTCAAACTGCAGCTCCATCTTTAAGGATAAGAGTATTTCCGACCCCTCAGTACAATTTTGAAGAGTAAATAAAGATTGCCTTTGTGGAGAGGTTGGCTTCATGTTGGTACGGAGTAGAAACTAATACATTTTACTGTTTACTCTTCTTCAAAATTAGTAATATCAGCTACTGCCCTGGCTGCTGTGGCTCAGTGGACTGAGTGCTGGCCCGTAAACCAAAGGGTCGCAGGTTCCATTCCCAGTCAGGGCACATGCCTGGGTTGCAGGCCAGGTCACCGGTAGGGGGGTGTGTGAGAGGCAACCACACATTGATGTTTCTCCCCCTCTCTTTCTCCCCCTCATCCCCTCTCTCTAAAAATAAATAGACAAGATCTTCTTTAAAAAGATAAATAATGCCAGCCACTTCCTTATCCTCGTGTCTCGGTGCGTGCTGAATGTCGTAATTCGTGTGTGCCTGAACCAAACAGCCCACTGTGGGAGCCTCTGGACACCCGTGGCTCTTTCACTTTAACTTCTAATTAATTTAAGTGAAATATAATTAAAAATCCCATTTCCTAGTCACACTGGCCACATTTCAAGGGTGTGTTAGCCTCATGTGACCAGTGGCTCCCATACCAGACCGTGAGGATACAAACTGGTTCCATCACCACAGAAAGTCCTGTTGAGAGCAAGCAGCGGGTGGAACTCAGCCCAGAACCTTCCTTTACATAGGCCTTTCATCCTGTTTCAGAGACTGTTTTTCATGATCGTGGCTTATTCTCCTTGCCTTCCGCAGGTGCCTTCTTGTTCATGGGCCAGATAAACAAGCCCTGAGGAGGGGCCCGGGAGAAGCCATGCAGACAGAGCAAGAGCAAACCCAACTTGGCTGTGAAGAGGAGACTCCTGGCCTACATCTCTCACAGTTCTTTTAAATATTCTGTACTTCACTTTCTTTTGCAAAACTAGTCCTTGAGAGCGGAGGAGACTCAACGATGCAAGCGTTTCTATTCTGGGATGTGTTCAAGGCGGGGAAGGGCAGGACGGCTGGAACACTGTACTGAGAAACGAATAGGAAGGCTCCCAAGTGTTTAAAAGATTCCTTAAACTACTGAGCGGTTACTTAGGTAACAACCCTCTTGAGTATTTGCTGTCCGGTTCAGGATTTTTGTTTTGTTTTGTTTCTATGTATGGCTTTGCAGAAGAAATTCAATCAGTGTGACGAGGGGAAAAGACATTTTATGGTAGCTTTTACATTTCTATGAAGAAAAAAATATTATTGGCCTCTTTTAATTATTTTTGTTTTGTCTCATCCAAAGTCTTGCTAGTAAGCGTTCTTTGGGGTGCGGGCGTAGAAATAGCGAAATCTCTAGCCTTTGTGTGTTTTTGATGTTGTTGTCCTCATTGTTGTTTTCTATAATGCATGTATTCACTAAAATAAAGTTTAAAAAACTAATGTCTTGCTAGACACGGTTTGCTGTTGTGCAGTGTGCCTGTCGTTACTTGTCTGTATTTCTTTGGATTTGCATTTTTGGGTATTTTGTACAAAGTAAAAATAAAGTGTTATGAGTAGCTAAAACAAAGGTATTTCTCTGCTATTTGAAAGTACAACACAAGAAGCAGCCTTTTGTAAAGAGTTCAGCCTCTTCTAATAAAACTGTACCTCAGCCCTGGCTGGTGTAGCTCAGTGGATTGAGGGCGGGCTGCGAACCAAGGCATCGCAAGTTTGATTCCCAGTCAGGGCACATGCCTGGGTTGCAGGCCACGGCCCCCAGCAACCACACATTGATGTGTTTCTCTCTTTCTCTCTCTCTTCTCCCTCCCTTCCCTCTCTAAAAATAAATAAATAAAATCTTAAAAAAAAAAAAACAAAAAAAAAAACCTCTGTACCTCGGTAAGCTGCAGAAAACCCAGAGCTCTTGGCTTTTTTCTCCCAACCTGACAACCAGATACTATTCTCTGCCCCACCCCTTCTCTGTGTGCAGAGCCCTTGAGAGAGAAAACCATCTCATTAAACCACCTCTAATTTCTGCGGCCTGTTCACTCAAGGGAGGGCCAAGTATCATCAGCAAAAGCAGCGTTTTTGTAGCCAAAGCAGAAGGAACTTGCTGGAGACTAACGGACTTCGAAAATCAGAGTGGATGGTGAATGTGTCATTTTGGTGACAGGCTAGAGTGTATGATTTTTAATGACAAGATTTTTTTTTCTTAGAAATAATCACAACTCTAATGTTACCATTTTTTTATTTGCCTGCCCCCCCCCCACTAATTTCTTCAAGATTTGGATAGTCTTATCAAAATCAGAATGGTTTAAAATACTTTTTTACCAATACTTAGAAACATTTTCTAAATCCTCACCTGGGGATATGCTTATTGATTTTAGAGGGAGAAGAATGGGGAGGGAGAGAGAGAGAACTCTATCAGTTGCCTCCAGTGCCTGCCCCGACCGGGGACTCAACCCACCTCCTAGATGTGTGCTCTGACGGGGAACCAAACCCGCAGCCTCCGCGTGTTTATGACAACCCTGCGGCCAACCCAGCCGCCCAGCCGGGGCAACGCAGAAACAAACGTATGATTAACCTCTGAACTCTGCTCATCACTCTTAATATGTTAAAACTTCACATTCAGCACTCCACCAGTTTGCTGTCTGTCATTCTCACGTGTCAAGTGGGCTGAGCTTCGGCCTGCAGCCAAGCACAGATACTTCGATCAACCGCAAGAGAGAGGGAAGGGGGCGCGTGTTTTCCCTGTTGGAGATCAGGTGCCACGGACCACTTGCACTCCAGCAAACACGCTGGCGTAGCCCCTTGTTAGTGCCTTTTGGAGCTTTCCTGGTTTTCCAGTTTTCTGACCCCATTCAGTTACATCATTTTGAATAGTTTAAAATAGGAATAGTGTTTATCAATGATCCAAGAATTATGAACTCCACTGATTCATTCATTAAAGTACCTTTGGGGTACCAAGTACTGTTGCTGTCGGTATTTAACTAAATACTAATAGAAAAGGAAAGCAAAGGGACCTAGACATTGAGCTGAATAAACTGGGACCATAAACCCGTTTGCTTCACTGGGGAGCTACAGCTTTTCACACTGCAGGGCACCTCGGCGTTGTGTTCCGCCCAGAGGATTAACTCTCCGTCCTTCCCCCCACCTCTGGTGCCAGCGTGTTGGGGGGCACAGGGGGAGGTGCTGGACCATAAAGGCCTGTCAGTCTCACCAGGGGAGAGTCCGCAAAACCTTGGGAAGTTGATTGGTTCTTTTGAAAACACTGGTTGGTTCTGCTGGTCCACCCCAAGCCCGAACTAGTATGATCCCAGGGAAACAAAGAAACTCTTGTTCTCATTCTCTCTCTCCCTCTCTCTCTTCCTGCCCCGCCCCCCTCGCCCATGTGACCCGCACTTGCCCCAGGCCCTCCTGTCCTCTCTCCATAGCCATGTGGCCTTAGCAGCTGCATGGCCAGCAGCCCTGTGGACTCTGCCACCAGAGCAGCAGGGAAGACAAGCTAAGCCACCTGTAAGCTTCCCGGATGTGGACTGAGGCCACTTAGCAGCTACCTGCGGACCTCAAGGGACTGAGCTTTAATATCGGAAGCAAAAACTCTGCACACTGGCTTTTGTCTTGGCTGTGCTGAGGACAAGGTTGAATTTTTTCCATGGCTGGACAGAGGGAGACGGGACACTGGGAACTCAGGGGGCTCAGCCCTCCCAGGCCAGGGTCCCTTTTATAGGAGGTTCATAGTAAAACTGCATGGTGGGTAGTCACTTCGCCCACCGGAAAGAACCATGCACTCCTAAGTTAGCAGACACCATCAGGCCGCTAGCGCACTCTGCACATTCACGAACCTTCTTCCTGCGGCGTGACGTGTACCTCTGGGCGGCATCCGGCGTTCTGCGCAGTGATCCAAGCCTGAGGCAACACAGAGCTAAACAGAATCCAACTCCTCCCAGACGCCTTTGCTGATGGAGCCAAAGAGCATGTAAAGCGCGTTCCCCTGCGCCGGTGAGCAGCTGCTACATGCTCGCCCTCCCGTGGGTGCTGAAAGGCACCGGGGCCCAGGGAGCACCCACTTCCGGCGGCCAAGGAGTGGAAGACGCCACTGGCTCGGACGCTCAGTTTCTTCGGGAATTCCTTCTCCCAAATCAAGAAAAAAAGGACGTAGATGTGGAGAAACTGGCTAAATGAGAAATCGCTGTTCTGCAGTGACACCGGTTGCACCGTGAGTGTCTGCAGAGGAAACTGAATATTGAAAAGCAGCATGGAAGTGAATGTTCACGTTTCTTGGAGGTGCACCTCCTCCACCTGAAGTTCATAATCCCAGCTACCAAAGGGAGAGAGGAGGGTGGCGGGCCCTGCGCTTCTCCTTCCTAGACAAGAAAATCAGCCGCAGGAGTAAGAAGTGAGTCCCAGGGGCCAGTGGTCAGGACCCTACGGGCACCACTGTCACATAAATCTAAGGATGGTCCACTGGCCGCTGACTCTGTCTCATTAACTACACTGCCTACTGCTGGGTGTCTCCTGGCCCTTTCTGATGCGTGCTCTTGCTGTGAAGGGGGTAATATCTGTAACTTATGTAGAGGAAGGGTCATCAGAAGGCCAGGCAAACTTCTCCCCACCCCACCCCCCACCAACTGGAAACAGCCTTCTCTACCTGTCAGCGACCTCATGACTTACCTCTTCTGCAAAAGTCATGGGATCAAAATCATCAGTTCGCTTTGCAATTTTAATGTACGACAGATGTGGTCAAGAGGCATTCTGTGGATAAGCCAATCATGGAGCTCTTCCTTAACCGAAGGGGAGATATTGTAATGTCTTTCACTTTCTCAACTGTCTTTCTCCCAGAGATTTTCTCCTGAAACTCCGCATCTTCTGAGGCCAGGGAGCACCGACAGGCTGTCGGGCACAGGAATAGAACAAGCGAGTGTTATTGGAAAGCTGGACAGCAGCAACGCCAAACAGCCTGCTTTTCTTCTCGGGATTATATGTGCTTGTGATGATCATTTTCGATTGCACACATTTTCTCCCGGAAGAATTCTTGGTTTGCAAGATGGGAGTCAGTCTAACAGTCACTCTTGGTGTTCTAGAGAGAGCCACGGCTTTCAAGTGCTCTGAGAGCAAACCGAAGTTGGGGGACCCAAGGCTGTAGGTCTCAGGGGACAAGGGTTGGGGGGCTTTACAAACTGAGGTTTGGAGAGACAGCCCAGGGGTCAGCTGAGGGGGAAAGAGTGGGCTTAGGGATGCAGACACGGGCAGCATGCTGCTGGCTGGGCACCCTCGTGGGCATCCCTGCGCTGGGAAGAGTTGTGAGCTGGACCGAGGGTGCGAGAAATGGCCACATCTGGTTGGACACGCTGAGAAGATGGACACTGAGATATCCTTACCTCTGCAGTCAGTGCCTTTTCTTCCATCATCAAAAAAGTAGGAGGAAGAAATAGGAAGAAATGGCCCCCAAAAAGTCTCTTAAAAGTTTTACCTATGGAAGCCCTGCCATTTTCCCTCTTTCCTGTCAATAGGAGCGCTGAACACCCAGACCTCAACGTCAGAGGTAAGTCGTCCATACGTGAGATTCTCCACTTTACACCTGAGGGAACAGGTGCACTAGCTTCTGCGCACATACTCATAGAATGCTAGAGCTGTAAGGGGCCCGGAAAAGTCATGTTTCACTGTAATCATGCGCCTTATGCATACATGCGTAATCTCTCCTGTGTGGAGGGAAAAGCCGGTGTCCCCATGACGGCACTTTGCACGGTACTTAACTGGGAAGTGGAACTACAGCACCACCTTGTGGCCAGAAAATATAACATGCTGAGCACAATACACAGCCCTTGCTTGCTTCTTGGGAGTCTGAGTTTTTAGTAATATAGTTGACTTTCTCATGATGACATAAAACACTTTGAGGGTAGTATTTCATATTTTATGTATGTGTATAATAAAACGCTATATACTAAAAAACAGTAAGGCTTATGTATTGAGTCTGTAGGTGTCAATCTTCCATTTTTGGCTAAGGAACTTTTTTTGGTGCCATTATATGAGCATGTTGGGCTTAGGGAACTGGAGTGGGAAGAGGTGAGAAAGGGTGTCAGAATCCCAGAGTAAATGGCTCCCATGTCTTTCTCTGATGCCCAGTTCAAGTATCAGTACTTTTACATCCCCCCAACTTCCTGTGGTTGTGACAGCTGTCTTCTAACAGGGGTGTCCAACCTGTGGCCCACAGGCCGCATGAGGCCCAGGACGGCTGCGCATAATTTAAACCATTACAAAATGTTGTGGTGGTTACATGTCACAATGTATTTCATGTGTGGCCCCAGACGACTCTTCTTCCAGTGTGGCCCAGAGACACCAAAAGGTTGGACACCCCTGGTAGACGTTAGTCAAAAACCCAGTCTTCCAAACGGTCACTGGATTTCCTTGGTTGCGCACCCCTTTATGTCCTTGTAACCCACATGTTGCTCTTGCCCACCCATAAAACTTATGCAGCATTTATTCCCTTAGAGCAAATGAAATAGTTGTCCAGGCCGGTTCCAAGTTGCAAGGTATGTCATACAGAACTGTAAAAGTGAGCCAATTTGTTTTCAACATCCTAGCCTACCACGTGTTCTTGGGTGCTTTTAAAAACTACAACTTAATTCAGGTAAAAAAAAACGCTTTACTTAGAAATGTCACATTTCCCATAAGGAATTTGGATTTCTTTACTTGCAAAAAAGCTTTCATGCATTGGAGCTAGCTTTGTTCCGTGTCAGTCAGAGGCACTCAAGGTTTGGAAGCTTGACAATCTAAGGGTGAGGGTACTTGCCCTTGGAGGTTAATGAGGTGCTGCAATTTGGGATTGCACTATCAGCACTACTTGTAGGGGGAAGAAGGATGACTGAGTTTGCAACTAACTTCTTTAAGAACCTTTGAAAAAAAAAGTTCACCTAAAATAAAATGTGGATATTCTACCAAGAACCTGACCTTTTGCGTACACTGGATGAGTACATGGCTGCAGGACATTGCGCATCTTCTATTTCCCAGGAACTCTCTGTAATCTTTCTCCTCTGGCCTCAATGAGCTACTTACCAATTCATGTTTACTTTTTGTGGATGGCACACAGAAGTGTGGCTTGGTCCTCTGCCCGTGTTCAATGATTGACTCTCAAAAGAAAGGTGAAGTAATTTACACTTATCTACCAATTCAACCAACTACAGAACTCTCAGACTTTCCACTCCCCAAAGTCTGTGCGCTAGCGGTGGCATCTGTGAACTCTCCCAAGTTCCACTTTCCTAACCAGCCTGAGAAAACATTCAAAAGTCCTTCATCTTCCTTTATCAAGATTTCATGGCAGAAGTGCTGTTTACACATTTTACCTTTTCTAGTCTCAACTCCCAACTCTCATTTTTCCTGTTAACACCTGGGAGTGGCTACTGGTAGACTGGAACTAAAAATCGTCACTGTTGCCAGAATGTTAAAAAGAACTAAATCAAAGGGAATTTGCAGGTGGATTAATGAACGGAACACAAAGGATTAAAGAACAGGAAGGACACACTTCAGATTTGTCCTCAACTGAATTAAATGTTAAGCACTTTAGAATAGTGCCTGGTGCACAGTAGCTATAATTAGTTATAGAATATTAAATTGATAATTTTTTCACTAGATGGCCTCAATACTTTAAGCTGCTTTTGATCTTTGTGTTTTCCTTTAAAAACACAAAATACATCTTTTCTGCTATTTATTTTATAGAAAGTGAATGATTAGAAAATGAATTAGCCTTGGCTGGTGTGGCTCAGTGAATTGAGTGCTGGCCTTTGAAGCAAAAAGTTGCTGGTTCAATTCCCAGTCAGGGCACATGCCTGGGTTGTGGGCCAGGTCCCCAGCACAGGGGCACATGAGAGGCAACCACACATTGATGTTTCTTTCCCTCTCTTTCTCCCCACTTCCCCTCTGTCTAAAAATAAATAAATTTTTTGAAAAAAGAAAATGAATTAGTATACAGATTTTTAAACCTAGATGGAATCTAGAGATTGTGTATATACCTCATTGCTACAGTACACAGCTTACATTTCTAAAAGTTAAATTATAACACTACTATTTTAGCTAAAATTAGAGAGGCAACGTTGATTCACCTGGGTAAATCAAATTAAACTATTAAACAATTAAAGAAGAATAACTTTACTGGTGTTGCAGCAAAGTTCACATAAAACATACATTCAAATTATGATACCTCAAAGTTAGGATATAAAATACACCAAACTGTACAAGTTATACACAATAATAAAATCAAGGACCTAGTAAAAATTTATTGGGAAAACATCAAAAAAGACAACACAATAAAAATGATTTTAAAAAATTAAAAAATAAAAGAAAACACATGCCCCGATAAATACTTGTTTAATTGCAGGAACTCGGTATGAGAAGTAAAGCGTTTCTCTACAGTCTGAACACCTGGGACACTGTCTCGCTGTTCTGCTTACAAATTCCGGGTTCCATCTACGGCCACACCACCCTGCACGCCCCCAGTCTCGTCTGATCTCAGGAGCTAAGCAGGGTCGGGCCCGGGCAGCACTTGGATGGGAGATGAACTTCACTTCCTCCAGCTCCGGCGGCTAGCCGGCGGTGAGGGTCTTCTCCGCCCCGCAAGCCTCTCTGGGCCTGGAATAGTCCCAAGGCCGCCTGTTCTCCGTGAAGCCGTACAGTTTCCTGAGCGCCACTCGAGCAGCTTCTTCTTCTGCGACCAGGACTGTCTCCCCAGGGCCTTCTGCCACCAGCTTCTTGTCACTAGGGCGAAAGAACAGCAGCAGTCTGAAAGTACCCGGCGCACCATCAAGCACACTCCACAAGTCGGTTTCGCCCTGTAAATCTCGTTTTGGAGCCTCTACCCACCAGGAGCAACAGAAATACTGTACCATTGTTTTCTTTCTACCAGCAATAGTACATGTGAACTGTGACAAAAGATATGTTTAAGGCTTGCCGGCCTGAGAAACAGAAAAGTATCTTTCCATTTGGCTTCCCACTTGAATTGAAACTACAGACAAAACTTGACACCACCACCTGCTTTCTCCTTTGTGATGCCCTCCATTGGTTATAGGGCTATAAAGCCCCTGTCACATAAAGATTAGAAAAAGTTACCCAAATTCTTAGTTATCTTGGATATTCAATGTTTACAGTTAACACTCCAACCCACCTGGATTCAACTGGGGGCAGGTCAACTGTCACTAAGAACACCAGAAAGTTCCGAGCGTAAGGTGATTTACATATCCGTATACACTGGACAACCCAACCCTTCCTTTCCCAGTCTTGGCTCAGCTAAAACTGTTTAGGTGTGAATTATGGTTAAATCTGTAAAACTTGAGTCAAAACTTTCATTTTTTTCTTACAGCAATACTTAGATTAACGTGTATGCCATGAAATTTACTGGTTATTAAAAGCTACTATTAGCATAAAAAAGGTGAAGGTATTAAGAACTACAAATTGGCAGTTACAAAACAGTCACGGGGTGTCAAGTACAGCGTAAGAAATACAGTCAGTAATATTGTATTAAGTATGTGTGGTACCAGGTGGGCACGTGAAATATCAGAGGATCAGTCTGTAAATTATATAACTGTCTAACCACTATGCTGTACACCTGAAACCAATATAAAATAATATTGAATGTCAACTGTAACTGAAAAATAAAAAACAAAAAGAAAATTTAAAATAATTCAGGGGAAATAAAAAAGACACTGCCAGCAAACCATGGATCACGTACCTTTCCCTAAGAATGGCCAACAGGAAAGGAAGTGGTACTCAGATAATCACGGGAATGAGATTTTAAAAAATCTTTTAATGCAATGAGAGATTTTACCAAGGAATTGTGAAAAATCATTTTTAAGGTCTCCAGACAGTGTTACAAAATTCAGATTGAACTTTTACTAACCAGTATAAGCCAACGAAAAACACGGGCAAAGCTGTGGTGCCCCCGGACTGCCTGGTGAGCCTGGACTCGGGGGCTGACACATTCCTCTTCTTCAGCTCTTCCACCAGGAGCCCCATGGGGTTGACCACGCTCCAGATCTCAAAGAGGTCTTTTCCAGTTAGCTGAGTAATTAAGAAGTCCTGCATACAAAAACATAATGTATATGTTTAAGTTAGTGTAAAGAAAATAAGGACTAGAACTCAAAAGTATAATTTCAACAGAAATTAAAAACTTATGGGAAGTAAAAGGAAAAAAGTACTATTCCTTCGCATTCCCACATAGTTTTCTCAAATAAATTTTATTACAATGATCCTAGGTGAAGGTAACATCCTGTCTCATCATTAAGAAATATATTGTTATCAGTAAGAAAGATATTTTTAAAGAGAGTTTAATTAATTAATAAACAGTAATAACTTCTGGCAGAAACTCCTACAGAAAGGCACTGAGGACCTTCGAAGTTAGCACTACTTCTTTGTGCAAGTTCATGATTTTAAAAAGTCACTGAAATGATCATTTCATGGTTTTGGTGGCCGTGAAGCTGGGGAGATCCTGGCCAGGCCAAGGACTCGATATCTCACTGTCCCCGGCCCTCCCTCCCCAGAACACACCCAATAAAATGCTTTGATCCCACCCTCCCCCACCAGTGGTAATCAGTTCACATGAACTGCCTTTTTAAAGTGTTTATGCCTTGATATACTACTTTAAATTTAAACAACTAAAAAAACAGAGGAACTAATTATGAACTTTCAAAGCAGAATTCTTTTTGGCAATAAATTATATTGAATAGGAAATATGGGAACAAACGTTAATTGTCACAATGGTACGCTATGTTAACAAACAGTATATAACAGGAAGGGTAAATGGGAGAAGATGGGAGAAATAAAAAAAAGGATTTCTTAGTTCATGAAATAGTCACTTTCATTACAACATTTCCTTGGCTTTGTTAATAAAAAAATATTCATAAGGCCATTCTCAGCTGGGGATTTTGAATCTTTTAATGTACAGAGACAGAATGCTTACAGGATGTACACAGTTGTTCACCCATGTATGAATCACTGGATTGTTATTTCCCATATAGAATAACCAGCTGTAGGGTAAGGAAAAATAATTCTAATGCCTAAGATAGCCATAGGAATATAGAAGATCATCTCTGGGGTGATGACTTATGCCTCCTATTCCTTCCTCCTGGCTCCTGATCTTACCAGTTCACTATCAGAGCTTTCAGCAGGGTGTGCGTTGTTGACTATCCCAATCTCATCTCCCCGTAGCAGGGAGGGAGCGCGAAGAAACGTCTCTAAAATGCATCTCTGACCATGGAGATCTACCATCTAAAACCCCTCCAGCTGGCTCTACATTGGCCTTGACAAGACCATCAAATACACACTCCCTAGCTGCGCTAAGAACAGTGCTGCTCACATTTGGGGGGCAAAGGCAGCACCTGGAGAGCTGCTGAAGCAGATTCCTAGGCCCGCCTCGCAGAGATTCTGATTCAGGAGTCTGAGGGGCTGCCTGAGAATCTGTATCTCTAATGAGGTCTCGGCAATGCTAATGCTACCTCTGCCAAACCGTGTTCTGAGGAGCACCGAGTTTAAAAGATCTTCCACACTCTGTCTGGCTCTTAAAGGTCCACACTGTCTCCCATCCCTTTTCCAGATTTAAAACAATCTGGCCACACCACATGACTTGTAGTCTCCCAAGCACAAGATCATCCACCAGGCTTCTTCCTGGAATATTCTTCGGGACATGCATAACCTCTGTAACCCTAACCCCTAACCCTGCTAGGGTTGCCTCCGCTCTTTCTAGTGCCTCCATGAGAGCCTCCCACATTCCACCACCCAATCTGCCCAGTGCCCCTCAAGGCAAAAATGCAAAAATCGTATCCTGTTTAGCTCAGGGAGCTCAGTGCCTGGCAGGAATAACACAGGACAATTCAAACCTGTCGATTCTGGGATGGGAAACTAACAAACAAACAAAAAACCTAAACTAAACAAACACTCCTGACTTAGGCAGAGGTCTCTGAATCATCTAACAGGCCCTGCGCCTGGAACTGTCGAAGAGGCACTAAAACAGGGTGAGCAAATATGTCCAGAATGCTCTCACAACTACCTCACAGAGATCTTGAGAAAGTGACGGAGAATTGTTGAGAGGGTTCTAAGACTCCGAAGAAGAGACGGCGATAAAAAAAGAGAAATGGAAATCAAGGAAGGACTTGTGAGAACGTCTTTAGAAAAAGCTATTTAGCCCTGGCTGGAGTAGCTCAGTGGATTGAGCACGGGCTGCAAACCAAAGCGTCGCAGGTTCAATTCCCAGTCAGGGCACATGCCTGGGTTGCCGGCCAGGTCCCCAGTGGGAGCCATGTGAGAGGCACCCACCCATTGATTCTCTCTCTCTCTTTCTCCCTCCCTTCCCCTCTCTAAAAATAAATAAAATCTTTAAAAAAAGAATATTAAGTATAAAAAACAAGCTATTTAATTCTGGGAGGGGAAAGCAGGGGACACCTTCCTTTTCCCCTCAAGCCCAGGGCCCTTGACAGTGTCCACGGCCTTCGACCTGGGGCAAGGTCAGCTGGCAGCCAACACACGTCCCTGGCTTAAAGGCAGGAGGCCAGCAGAGGCCGCCTGTAGTAGTGGCCTCTGCAGCGGACGTCTCGGGTACAAAACTCCTGAAGACCTGATGTGGGACTTGCGGAGGGCTGCCACTTGTAAAGAATCTTTCCAGGAAACCACACGCCAAGAAGGGCAGGAGCAGCCCAGGCCATGTCAAGGAACATGGCTGGAAGGTTCCAGCAGGGGACACGAGGCCCATTAGAGCTGGTTTCAATGTCAACCAGGCTCAGAAAGCACTTCACTAACTCACAGTCATCAAGCCAAGTGAAAATTGTTCTCCTTCTCTTTCCTGGAGCTCCCACTCCAGAAGGGTCAGTCGACATACCTGCTTCCCAGGGGCAGACCCATCACAGGCCTTAGCAGGGGAAAGGAGACAGGTTGTACCTACGAACGGAGCCTGAGTGTTGGTAAATAAATACACATGTCCTTCTCTATAAAACCATCAAACTCGGTATCGAAACTAAATGGATAGATTCCAACAGCAAGGGATGCCGGTTTAAAAGGTCCCACATGCAAATGTCTGAATCAAGACTGGTTTTGGGTTTTTTTTTTTTTGACTTAAGGTGATTGCATGACTTCTCATTTTATAAGAGTAACCAAAAACTCATGCTTTCCTCCAATGCAGAGGACAGAAACTCTCTCAGTTAATAACTTCTAAGAGGACAGTGGGAGCCAAGTCATATGGGTCACATTTCATTTTAATTAGCTAAGCCACTGGCTCCCAAGAAGCTAGATGTACGTCACCGGAAACCAGAAATCCAAGGTTCTATTACTCACGGTTCCGAAGCACACTGGGCCCTCCAGTGGCTCCTTCCATCTCCTTCACTCACCACGCAGCTGCTCAGCATCTACTACGGGGGCACTATCCCTGGACCTCGGGGTGTAAAACTAAACACATGGCTTGCAGCCCTTCCAAATTCACAAGCCAGCATCCAACATTCACTCCCGAGAAGGTCCTCCATGACACATAACTGGAATAATCATTATACTACCATGAAAAAGTTTTGGGTCTCTCTCATTTCACACAAAACCTTCCAAAGTCATACTGCACAGAAATGAATGACAGAAAGAAATGCTCCAATTTGTTTCAGTACATGCAATGAACAATGACCTACCCTGATGAAAAGTGCGGTTCTCTCTGGGCCGCTGCTCTGCAGCAGGGCTCCAACGACTGCAAAGAAAGTCCGCTGTAACACAGTCGGGGGGACTGGAAATGCCGCACTCAGCGTTAGCTGCTCCACCGCCAGGTTTCTAGCCACGTGGCACACGACGTCCTCGCCTGTGAGGAAGTCGACCAGACTCTGAACGCCTTCAGTAGGCAGGTGTGGGAACGCGTCCTCCAGGAATTGGGTGAGGCAAGCTTGTGAAAAAGATGACCCCTGTTCAGAGAGTTCTTGATTATCTTTAATATTCAGAAGAACAGCTTCTTTCTCTATTCCCAGCTTTTGGCGCTTGGCCTCCTCACTTTTAATATAGCAGCTGTTCACAAATGCAGTTTTGAGGAGATCTAAGGAAAAGGCTTCTTGTAACCGGTGTCCAAAGGCTTGGATTTCAGCGTGGTAGTCCCAGTTGGGCTTCTCTGACCTGGAAACGGGAAACAGAGGACAGCACACAGGTGGTAAGGAAAACGACAGGATGTTACTCTGGTGCGAAGATTGTTCATTGATGATGCACTCCTGTTAATTACATAACGGAAATTTCACAAAACTTTCATGTTAGTGCCATGCTTTGATTTTTTAAAAGTTAAAATTCAAGTCAGATGATTATTTGTTCTTTGCTAGATACGCTGTTGGAATATTTTTTTGCCTTTCAGCCAATTGCTATATTAAAGTGCTCTAACCATGCAACTACACTTAATACCTAGGTGTGAAATACAGATTATAATTTCAAAGGTTCAAGCCATAAACAATAAATACATTGTATTTATCACATATTTTGTTGAAAACATCCATTTAAATTAGCAATTAAGAAGTAGAAGTTCAAAATCATTCCCAAGAATGACTGAAAGTTTTTTTAAAGACCATTAACCTGAAATAAAACTTTTAAGTAAAAGAGGGAAGCAAAGTATAAAGAACTGAATTATAAATAAAATGTGTATGTAATCCACAAATTTCTTCCAACTATAAAATCCTAAAATGACTAGCCTCACAATAATCAGAGAAATGTGAATTAAAAAGAAATAGTATGCCCTAGCTGGCGTAGCTCAGTGGATTGAGCGCAGGCTGTGAACCAAAGCATTGCAGGTTCGATTCCCAGGCAGGGTACATGCCTGGGTTGCAGGCCATGACCCCCAGCAACCGCACATTGATGTTTCTCTCTCTCTCTTTATCCCTCCCTTCCCTCTCTAAAAATAAATAAATAAATCTTTGAAAAAAAGAAAAGAAATAATATTAGGAAAAGTAGTTAATATTTGTGTTCAAACAGTACAGGAATATGAGTATGCATATTCCTACTAGTAAGTGTATAAACCACATTACCTAACTTCTTTTAAGGGGGGCGGAGGGCAACATTAAAGTAGCTATCGAAATTTCATACTAAATCTCCAAAGGAGTAATAACTTCAAAGCTATTGACTGTTACACCAGTTGTAATAGCAATAATATGGAACTCAAATGCCCGTAAGTGTAGCCACAAAAGAGCTAAGTGCATCCATTTGTACTGCCACGACGAGACGTCAGACACATTATTTGAGAGCAAAAAGATGCAAAATCTCGTGTATAGTAAGATCTGATTTGGTCCTATGAAGATCTGCATCTCTTTTTACCCGACCTTCTATTACTGAAACAAGATTAATTAGAGCGAAAACCTAAACCTAAAATGTTTCCCTTTTACTGTAGACAGTGGACTTGTGGTGAAATACACTTAATTTTTTTCTCCCTCTAAACCGCAACCCTGGGCAGCGCCTTCTTCTCGCTTGTCGCAGTGGACAGGCTTCTAAATGGGAGTCCCAACGCGTGGAGGGCACAACTCCAGCATCTTTGGCTCAGTCCACGCGTCCTCGTCACAGGGATGTTTATATCGCAAACCTCGCACCAGGCGCCCGTTGGCGACGAAGGACCGCTCCCCGCTGCCGGGCCGAGGCCAAGCGGGAGGTCCCAGGTCCTCGATCGCCACCCTGACCCCTTCCCGAGGCGGCTCCTACCGGCGGACCGGCGGCGGCGGGTTCCGGAGCAGGCGCCACCGCTCCAGCTCCTTCTGGAAGCGGACGGCTGCGCGGAAGTCCTTCACTCCCCGCGCTGGCGGGGCTCGAGCGGGGATGGCCGGTGCCAGGAGGCAGCGAGGGCCCCGCAACAGCAGCCTGACCAACCCGGATGCCATTGCAGGGGAGAGGGCAACGGAAGGAGGAAGGAAAAACGCCGGAACAGTGTCGCGGTAACACAGCCCCGTCGGAATTGGAGCGCTAAGGTAGGCTGGGGCGGGGCCAGCGCTCTGTGGGCGGGGCGGCTGCGGTTGAGTGACACTGCGCGTGAGCTGGTGTTGTTGGTCCTAGCCGGAGCTCGGGGTCACTCTTGGGTGAGCAGGTAGGTAGTGAAAGGCGTTTGGATCCAGAAATTTATAAAAGAGGTTGCTTCACCTTGTCAATTGTTCCTTCCTTTCTCGTTAAAGCAAAACAAAAAACTTCTTTTACGTTCAGTTTAAAGAAAACACTAGCTCAAAAAAAAAAGAAAATACTTCTCAGCAACATATATTTAGCCTTAGTTCCAGATCATAAACGGAGCAACCATTTGAGCAAATATTCATCTGGTCTGTCTCCAAAAAAACCTTCGTTTCAGGAGTCCTGGACAAAGAGTTACTGACTTAGCTGAAATTAAAACTTTTAGTTTAAAACAACCTTTTTAAAAAGCATTAGGGGAAAAAAAGAGGACAAGGGGAAAAATACATCAACATGGGAACAGTGGATATATATGTTTTTTTTAAATCTTCCACGCTTTAACATTATTATATTGCTGCCCTACCAAGCTTAACATAATTTTTTAAAAATGTAATATTAATTTGCAGAGGATGTCTTGTCTGAATTCCCAATTTTGAGCTGCCTCCTGAACATGTAGACCCTCAAAGAAGTACCTCTTTCTGCAGTCTCTCTTCTTGTGGGGGGCACCGGCGTGCCTTGAAGTAACCGAGACTGCGCTCCTATGTTGGGTCCTGGTTGGAACAAATCAACTGAAAAAAAAAATAAAGGAAATGTGGAGTATTTGAATACTGACAAGTTTTTTAAAAAAATAATCAGAGAATTATTGGAGGTTTACAATGGGGGTATTTTAGTTTTGTTTTTAAAAAGTCTTTACTTTTTAGACATTTATGCCAAAATATTCACTTGTGAAAAATAAGCTACCTCAGATTCTCAGAATAATCAGGGTGGGAGTAGGTTGGGTTATTCTTGGAATAATCATGGCCATGAGTTGATGTCAAAAAGTAAATTAAATTTAATTTAAAAAATGCAGATTAAGCCAGTCTTCTGCTCAAACTCTCCAATGGTTTTCCACCTCACCTAAAGGAAAAACCAAAGTCCTTACCATTCCTCAGGCCTGACATGGTCTGTCCGGTGACCCATCTGTCCTCATTTCTGTCTGCACTTCTCACTCACTCTGCTCTAGCATCCTAGCTACCTTGCTAATCCTAGAAACCCTGACGCCTGCCCTCACCGCAGGGCCTTAGCATTTGCTGTCTCCTTTTCCAGGCCAGCACTTCTCCCATATTTCTACCCAGCTTCCTCCCTCCTCTCCTTCTTCCTGGGAGGCTAAAATGTCACCTTCTTCCTGAAGCCTTCCCCTTTCCTGGCCACCTGTCTCAGGTTGCATTCTCCAGAAGCAGCAGATGCTGAGACAGAAATTGGCACGCAGGGTGTTTATGAGGGATCCATAGCTGTGAAGGGAGCTGTAACAGGAGTAGGCCGATGAAGTCAGCTGCAATGCAGGCTTGGCAAAGCCTCATCCGACCCGGGAGAGAGTTCTGGAGCCAGTATTGCTCATCAGTGTGTCCTGGGCAGGTTGCAATGGCCCTGCCTTTATACTCATGTCTCATTTAGTTACTGAATTCAGGCTGCCTCATGGAGGGCATAGCTGAGCATGGTGGCTCTCTGCAGCTAAGGAAGACTCTGAAAGAGATGAAAGCTGGAGAATGCCTGCTGACCGCCCCTCATCCCTGAAGTCAGATGGGTGGAGAGTATCTCCAGATCTTCCACACCATCCCATGTAAAATTGCAACACCTCCCAGAGCCCGCATCAACCTTCCCAGCTTTATTTTCTCCACAGCATTTAATATATGTTAATGTACTATGTAACTTACTTATTTTGTTTATTATCTGGTTCTTTCGCTATAATAGAAGTTCAAATGATAGAGCGATTTCGTCTCACTTCAGCACAGCTGCCTTTAGAATGGTGCTGGCCTCACAGCAGGCACTCAGAAAATGAACATTTGTTGTTGGGAAAAAAGTTGTCCAATAGCTTGTTTAGTCACTAAACTGTACAAGCCTTACAAGGACCATGTCTTATTCATCTTGTCAGTGCACGGCATGCAGTAGGTGTGCAATACACATTTGTTAAATCGATGAATGAATATGTCCATGAATGGATATTAACTTCATTATAAGAAAGTACTAGTACAGTGCTCTCCAACAGAAATACTAAGTTAGCCACACATATAATCTAAAATTTTTAGCCATATTGAAAAATAAGAAACAAGTAAAAGTAATTTTAATAATACCTAATTTAATTCACTATACCTAAAATGTATCATTTCAACATGCAATCAATATAAAAATTGTTAATGAAATACCTTACATCCTTTTCGTTCTGTACTGTCTTTAAAATTGGGTGTGTATTTTGTACTCACACCACATCTCAGTTTGGACTAGATACACTTCAAGTGCTGGGTAGCCGGGTGAGCAGCACAGTTTCTAGTGCAATTCTGCAGTGCGGGAGTGAAAATAATAGTGTGTGGGGAGGAGGATGGGAAAGGGAGGCCCCTGGAGCCAATGACTTCCTGGGTCCCAATCATGACTCATTAACTTACTAGCTGCTGACGTTCTCCAGCAAAAAGCCACCAGGAACACATATGTAGTTCACAAATAGGGTTGATTGTCTGTTGGATGGGAGTCAGTGATAGAAAGGACTTAGGAAATTTACATTTGTGTTAGGTGATTTGGGGGAGAGTTTAAGGCGGAAGGGCTTCCCTCTGGACTGGATACTGTCAGGAGGTGGGGCAAATTCTATGCTTGGATGTCTTACTAAATCTTGTCTAGATGTAGGAAGAAGAGACGGAGGCTGTAACTGGGAAACAGGAGTCACTGATATTAGCCAGAATAGGGGGATGTTTGGTCATTTTTGTGGTTTGGGCAGTGTTCATAGTCTCACTGTGTTTAAATATGCGTATGAAGTCACCTTGTCTGACGTTTATGTTCCACAGGAATAAGCTGTGAGCCCCTGGCCAGCTCCTAGCAACATGGAAGCCTGGTTGCTAGTACCAGGCCAGCTCCTGGAGGTCAAGGATCCCTTTCTCTTTCACATGGCTACGTGACCTTAATGGAGTGATTCCACTTTTCCCTGGTTCAGTTTTCTTATCTCTAAAGTGAGAATGCAGGAGCAATTCTCTCTCCATTTCTTAACGTTGTTATCAGTAATAAAGGAGAGAATCCATGTAAGGAAATTGGGATAGTGTTTAGTGTGTGGTTGCCGCTCAGTGAGTGTCACCTACTGTCTTTCAAAGACTCTCAGCTGCACTCTATTTTTTCACGCAGACATCTGAAGTGAAGGTGTCTTCCAAAGAATGGCTTTTTAGGATGAGTACAATGTAATATTGTTATTTTCTGAAGTTCTGGTTCCTAGGACAATATCTCTCCCCTGCCAACTGCTCAATCCATTCTGGGGTAAAGGACTTGACTTTTTGTGGACAGAAAAGAGGTCACATACCAAACCTGACAAGCTCAGGGGAGGCCTGCATGGTGGCCTTACAAACTCAGAGACCCAAAGTAACCACGTAGCATAGGATGGTCTGAACATAAACATTCTTAACTGAAAGCAATTCATGGTGGGCAGTCACATCCTAGGCCTGTAGCTTCCTCGACAAAGGTCAGTCTTTACCTCAAGCCTTTCTGTCGTCTCTGTGCATTAAGATAACACACCTTTGAAAGGCCAGAGTCGTCTTTTCCAGACCCCTCAGAGCGTGAGACAACAGAACCCCTCATTGTTATCTTGTACCCCCAGTACCATCTCTATGTGTTGTTAATTAACTATGCTGTACCCACCAATGTAAAAGATGTATGGTTTCTCCGTTTTACTCGTTTTACTTTTTATCTAATCCCAGAGATTTGCCCACTTTGCTTTCGCCTGCCCCCTTAATCTACCACCAATGGATTTCTTGTAGCCCTCTTTATGTCTCCTTCTTTTATTCTAATGTATAAAATAAGATGCGAAACTGACATTGTCGGGAGCTTTCTGGAAACTGTCGTCAGTTTGGCTCAAATCAACTAATAAACTCTTCCAAGTCTTTTCCTTAGGCTGGCTTTTTCCTTCCTTCACATTTTCAACCTTTGTAACTTTCCCTACTTCCGGGCAGACGTCCTCCGTGGCTCTGGCCCCGCTTTGCGAATTTAGCTGCGCTTCTCCCCCGGGCAATACGGTGCCTCGAGCGCAGCACTCGGGAGTTTACGGCAGCGCGGCGCCCACGAGGCCCGGGAGCCCTGGCAAACCGGCGCTCTCGCCCGCCC
This sequence comes from Phyllostomus discolor, assembly GCF_004126475.2. Lineage (NCBI taxonomy): Eukaryota > Metazoa > Chordata > Mammalia > Chiroptera > Phyllostomidae > Phyllostomus > Phyllostomus discolor. Next base: position 10,892,044 of record NC_040906.2, read on the forward strand.
CGCCCGCCCCGCGGTCAGCTGATGGGCCGCCAGCCCCGGGAGGCTGCCGCCGCGCGAACATGGCGGCCGAGATCCACTCCAGGCCGCAGAGTAGCCGCCCGGTGCTGCTGAGCAAGATCGAGGGGCACCAGGACACCGTCACGGCCGCGCTGCTCATCCCAAAGGAGGACGGCGTGATCACCGCCAGCGAAGACAGGTCTGGTCGACGGGTCCGGCGCGGGGCCGAGGAGAGACGGGGGCGGCCCGTCCTCCCGCAGGCGGCGACGGGGTGTAGGGGCTGTGGGTCTCGCGGCCCCGTCCCTCTCCGCTTGGGGGCGTTCCCGGTTCCTAGGACGCGCGGCCCGTTGCGCCCCTCGGTCCGCTGGAACTCCCGGTTCCCACCCGCAAGCCCTCCAGTTTCGATCCCGGTCCGGGACGTCCGGCCCTGCCACGCCCCTCGGGGACCCCTGACTCCCTCCAGCCGAGGGACCTCAGTTCCCGGGTGCCACTGCGCCCTTCTAGCCGGGGATCCCCGTCCCAATAACACCCCTCCAGCCTGAGACTAGCGTGCCCGCCGCGCCTCTCTAGTCTGGGACCCCCATCGCCTCTCTAAGCGCGTCCCCCGTCCCTTCCATCTCGGGACCCCAGTCCCCGCCTCTCCTTTGTGGGATTTCATCCCGAGCTGTTCGGTTCCGAGCCTCCTTCCAGGGAGCCGGGAGGACGGGCGGCCGGCTACAGCGGTCCTGGTTTCCGGGATTCCCTGATAGCAGCAAACCTCCAGGGCTTTCACTCTCTTGCTTCTGCTTCACTCTGGGTTTCGACATCTCTTTAGCGCAACCCAAGTCCCAAGATCATTTATTTTGCACATCTGCTTAGAACCACGTGAACTCTTATTTACTCGTTTTTTTTTTCCCTAAAAGCGACTCATTTTTTGTTTTTAAAGCCTTAGATGCTTTTATTTTCAAGGACATTTTACATTACCACCATAATGGAAAACCAGTATGACTTCCATAAAGAATTAGACTAATAGTTAAAAGATGTTCATCTGTGTGCACCTAGTATCAACTCTTTTTTGTACTGGGACGACTTGCATTGAATGCCCGTCGTACTTTGGGAAACACTAATACCACCCGATTTTCTCATTTTAACCAAAAGGAAACCAAGGACCATGAAGAGTTGAGACTGCACCTCTCTGGTCTCCCCAGGACAATGTGATTAATTGGGGAGATACTTGCTTAAAACTTCTAGCATTTTTATAACCCTCAACGTTTAAAGGGTTAGTGCTTTCCTGTGGGAATTTGGAGGAAATGACTGATGTTTATTGCGTGAAACTGTTTCCTTGGTACAGTGAGTGGTCTTAAATGGTGATATTCCAAAAGTTGAGAGACTTTCTGGAAGACAGAGTGTACTGCTGCGCTCTCAAAGAGGGAGGCGTAGGGTCCAACTTTTTGTAATCATGGTGTGGAAGTAAGGAACTTTGAGAGCCTGCCCTAAATGGGAAGAGGAAACCTGAAGCCCCCAGTGCCTATTTGGGCTCTGCATTTTGCTTTTAAGTGAGTTCACTGTGAGCAGGCCTTGGCCTCTTCCTGCCAGTTTACAAGGCGAGAAAGGAGTTCTTGAGTCCTAAGGAGAAAAGAGGAATGTAAAAAAAAGAAGGACAGAATAAATGATGTTTGCATGATAGGAACATAGATAAGGGTACTTAATACAAGTTAGCTGTTTTTATTCGGTAAAGTGTTTTGTTTATGACTCATGCATGTTGGGTAAATTGCTGAATAGTTGAGATTGTCGGCCAGGCGCACTGCTGATAAATGTCTTCTGGGGAGTGATCACGCAGCTGCTCTGGGCCTGAAATGTTCTGGGGGGAGGCTTAGGTCAGCTCCTGTTTTCACTCGGGCACAGCAGGGCACACGGGCAGGTGACTGGACCAGGTGAGGGGCGGCACCTTGGGCTTCTAATTTGTGTTTCAGGCCCATGGAACTACCTCAAAAGGAAGACAGCCTTTTTAGCCGGTGCCACATTGTATGAGATTCAATGAGAGAGTGTGGCTATGGGCTCGTGGTTTGGGTTTTGTTGTTTTTGTGTGTGTGTGTTTTTGGTGGTTTGTTTTTACATTGTCGTAAGTATGTGTTAGACTCTTCAATCATTCATTTGTTCATTTATTCACTCATTCACATGTTTAGGAATACTGAGCTTATTGAGTACTTGGCCCTAGGGATACAACAGGGATCAAAAGCCACAGTTCCTGCCTTCATGTAACCTCTGATTCATTGGTTTTTATGGCCTCTGACCTGATGGAACCAGCATGTTGTTACTCATCAAACAAGCACTTATTGGACACTTACTGTGTACAGACTTGTGGGATAGGGAGACAGCCGACTCCAAAATCACTGTTTCCAAAGGGCTGGACAGTGTAGGGAGGTGATGGCCCTGTGCTCTCAGCTTTCAGGTGCTGGGAAGACAGGAAGGAGGGTCGTTAGGTGAGGGCCAGGGTGTAAACAAAAAGTGGCTTGCGCCTTTTCTCTACAACCTCTGCTTTAATGCTCAGAAGAGTAACGTTTAACCTTTACAGTAAGGTCCAGCCCTGGCTCGTGTGGCTCAGTGGATTGAGCGTGGGCCTGCGAACCGGAGGGTTGCCAGTTCGAGTCCCAGTCAGGGCACATGCCTGGGTTGCGGGACCAGGTCCCCAGTGGGAGCCACATGAGAGTCAACCACACATTGATGTTTCTCTCCCTTCCCCTCTCTCTAGAAATAAGTAAATAAATAAAACAAAGTAAGGTCCAGCTGGAGTTAATTCATTTATAAAGCAAAAAGCAGTGAGAACTGACTGAGAACATTTTGAGAGGAAACGGGCGTGATGGGAGGGTTGTCCTGAGTTTGGTGTCCATTTTTCTGAACTCTAGGCCAGCAATTCTCAGTAGGAGTGATTTTGCCCCCCCCCCCCCCCAGGGGACATTTGGCAACACCCTGAGACATTTTGGTTGTCATCACTGGCGGAGGGTGCTATTAGCACCTAGCTGGATGCTACTCAACATCCAGCAACGTGCAGGATGGTCCCTCACAGAAAGAATGGCTATTGAGCCCCAAAAGTCAGTAGTGCCGAGGTTGGGAAACCCTGGCCTGGGCTTAATGTACTTGTTTATCTGGTCTCTCTAGACAGTAGTTCTCCAACTTGAGCAAGCGTCAGATTCACCTGGAGGTCTCGATAACAGATGGCTGGGCCCCGCCCCAGAATTCTGATTCACTAAGTCTGGGGCGGAGCCCAAGGGTTTGCATTTCTGCCAAGTTCTCGGTGACACTGATTGCGGGTGCCATTGGTCCCACACTATGAGAACCACTACTCTACGATGAAGACGAGCCGCTGGCCGCTTTGCTTGCCTGCGGAGACTCCCAGGGAGACAAAACCGTGTGTACTCTGCCTTCTTTTCTGGTCAGTGTCCGGGATGTATTTCCCAGAAGTCATTCATACGTACCCATCTATTTCCCAGTAAAACCGAACTGTGCATGACAGAGCTAAATACAAATAATGCCCCCCAAAGGTGTTAAACCAGTGTGGGATACTGAGCCTAACCCCATGGTACCTGGAGTCCCTGGCCATGGTTTGGGCAGCGAGCCTAGATGTCTAATCAGAAGTGTTCAGGGGGTTAACAATGGCTGTATTCTGCATGAGTCCATTTCTGTTTTGTTCAGGGGTAACAGATGCCCCGAGCTCTTTTGTTTGAACTCCATTCTCCCACTGAACGCAAATTGGTGTTTTCAACTGTAGCTTTAAGTTGCCTGTACTTTGGAACTAGAACACTTGAGTATGCATAGTCTTCAAAGTATAAAATGGTGCATTTGTAAAGTTTTTAAAAACTGGAGTCAACAGAGTGTGACTCTCCTTCTAGTCAGGAAACCGTAAAAATGAAACGGCCTCAGCATTGAGTTCAAGGCTTTGAACCGCAGACATGGTTTTCCTGGTGGGGAAACAGAAACTGAGACTCCACTTTCAGAATGGCACTGAAATATGGCGAGGCGGGAGGGACCGATTCCCTAGACACACACGTTTGCCTTTTGAACTTCTTTCCTGTGGAATGCACCAGAAATGTAGACCTCCGTTGGTTGGAGGATAGAATTTTTGAAAGGTGAAAGCATTACTAGAAAGCCTTATGAGTGAGCTAAGGTTGTAGACCTGCTGTCTTCATTTTTGAAAAGTGGAGTTTGGAGGCGAGGGTGCGTATGCCATTGCTTCGGGGGCCCGGACTGATGCGCAGAAATCCTGCAGAGGACACTCTGTGTTGCCTGGCCCAAGTCCAGCGTCGGTCTCGTGTGTGTTAAAATGTTCCGGGATGTCGTGCCTCGGCTGGTGAACAATAAAGATGATAGAAAACCAACTCCTAAAACGGTTGGCATGTAGCCTCTTTTTTTGTTATACCAGCGAGTCCCCTGAATATATTTCTTTCCTCTTAGACATTTCTAAACAGATTAAGGTGCTTTGAGGGGCACGCTGTATATTTACTAACTGTTCCCATGGAAACAATCTTAAATAAACAACCTGATGGGTAAGTGTTGTGCTCAGAGGGAAGCCTGGCAGGGCTGGGAGTCCGTGGATGGTTTGCACAGAAAGCCAGGCTGCTAGCTGCTGTACTTTCGTTGTCGTGCAGTGCCTGAACGTAGACCCTTTCACTTGTGTTGCAAAATGAATTGAAAAAGTGAGAATGCCTGGGTGGGAATGCCGCTGTTCCTCTGATGTCAGACTGGCTCCCCATTGTCACATCCGGTTTCTTTTTCATGGTGTGGTTAGAAATGGATTCCGGGTGCAGAATCCCGTGTGCCACGGGGCAGGTTCCTGGTCACAGTTTTGTCATCTGCAGAATGAAGGTGGTAACAGTGCCTGCCTCGTAGGGTTTGGGTATATGTGAAGCTCCTAGAACAGTGCCCAGCACAGACAAAGCACTGATGTTCTGACTATTATTATTTTTATCCCCATCTGTTTTTCATTGAATTACTGGAGCCTCATTAAAAGCTAAAGATGTCTCTGCTGTGTGTGTGTGTGTGTGTGTGTGTGTGTGTAAATAAAATAAACATTCGCCTTTTGAATAGGACAGCAGCATTCCGGGGGCACTTGCCGGCCGGAGTTCATACAGTTGTGAGTCATGCCTTTTCATCATTTCCACACTTGCTCACTCACAAGTCACGGCAGTCATAAGTTTTCCTTTGTAACAGCCTCTGCCCTCATGTGCCAGGGGACACAAGACCACACTCAGGTCCGTTGATTCACGCACTAGGAGGACTGCCACCTTATGCTTGTCCTTACAGCCATGATTTATTACAGCGAAGGGACATAAAACAAGCCCTTGCCGGGTGGCTTAGTTGGTTGGAGTGTCATCCGAACACTGAAAGGTTGGGGGTTTGATCCCGGTCCTGGCTCATGCCTAGGGTGGGGGTTCAGTCCTGGGTGGGGCGTGTGTGGGAAGCAACCAGTCGATGTTTCTGTCGCACATCGATGTTTCTCTCTCCCTCCCCCTGTCTCTCTCTTTCAAATCAGCAAATGTATCCTCAAGTGAGGGTTTTAAAAAGCAAAGGACACAGAACAAACTCTGCAAAGGGAAAGGTACAGGGCGAAGTCCAGAGGAAACCAGGCGCGAGCTCCCACGAGGCCTCACCCCAGGCAATCACGTGGGAGGTGCTTCTTCCCTCCCGGACTGAGTTGCGACCACACGTGAGAAATGCTGCCTCCTGGGAAGCTCACGAGAGGCCCAGGACTCGGGGTTCACTGGGGGCTGGTCACCTGCTAGCAGGGGTCAGAACTGCAGGCTCTGAGAAGGAAAGCGGGTGTGCGGTGGTGTCTCAGGTGTGAATTTAGTGAATCCGTAGACCTGTAGGAATAAGGAAGCATGAAACATGGAAGTTTAAAACAGGCTACTCTCCCTTACTGCCTCAGGGTTGGTTAGACCTTGTGTTTCAAGACTTTTGGGGCATGGCTAGAGTGTGATCTTTTTTTTTTTTTTTTTGCAAGTTAAGAAACCGTGTGTCCTGGACCCTGCTTTGACGCTAACTCCATCCTGTCTGGGGGGCTTCTGCTTCTCAGGGGTGGAGATGGTTTCTGGCCTTCTTGGGGGCCCAGAGGTCACAAGGGATCGTTCTGTTGCTAAGTGCAAGGCAACAGCAGGGATTTGTTTCTCGAGGGAAAAAGAACACATCTGTCTCCAGGCAGGTAACCAGCCATCCGGCTTTAGGAGAGGAGTTACTCACTCGGGTTCTGGTGCAGATGCCATAGAAGTGACCGCCCCCGTCCCCCCCAAAATCCGCCAGCCAGGAGATCCACAGCCTGAGCTCCCTCATCGTCTTGGACCCTTGAAGCCGTCTGGGGTTCCTTCCCCAGGCTGTAGAAGGGATGGACATTTCAATTTTTGCTTAGTCGATCTAATTCTCTATAAAAAACAGGCTGGTTTCTCTTTGCCTTTCCATTTACATAATCAATTCAGTACAAATCTTGTGCTTCCCCCTTTGCTGCCGGAGGAGAACGACCCCTTTCTGTGGCAGGGGTGCAGAGGTCAGGAGACTGCGCTGGGAGGAGACTGCTATTTATGTGGTAAAGGCAGATTGTGCGGATGACCCTGTCTGTTCCCGTCCCTCTCAGCTACCCTCTTAACGTTACAGAATCCGTCCCGGCTACGGGAATGACCCTGTCTATCAGGCTAGGAAAAATGATCCTTTTCGGTAGGTACAGAAACGTTTGGAGATTTACCAAGGTGCCAAACAGCATCAGCAGCCCGAAGAGCGACTGGGAGATAAGTTTTCCTCATGCTGACGATTTCGCTTAGAGCTTGAAAGAAATCAGGCCTAGGGCTTAAATTGTAAGACAAGTTATACTCTGCGTTCTCTTTTTAATTGATTGATGAAATCATCTCTCTCTTCCAGCCTATAATTTAAATATGGTTAAATTGTGCTAATTTAGCTGTTTGGAGATTTTTTTTAAGATTTTATTTATTTATTTTTAGAGAGGGAAGGGAGGGAGATAGAGAGGGAGAGAGAGAAACATCAATGTGCGGTGGCTGGGGGTCACAGCCTGCAACCCAGGCATGTGCCCTGGCTGGGAATAGAACCTGCGACACTTTGGTTGGCAGCCCGCACTCAATCCACTGAGCTACACCAGCCAGGGCTTGGAGATGATTTTTTTAAAAAGACCTGATTTTAGAAATGCCGATTTGTCAGGCAGGGTGGAACGTGGCCTTGTGATTTTACAGACACCCTCGTGTGCTTACTGGAATCTGCCTGTCCAGCCTCGGGCGTGGTTTCCAAGGTCCTCATGCTGGAAGATGACATGCCCTGGACCCAAACGTGCGGTCATCTTGCAGGTCATAGGTTTAAAAATGACGTTGGTCGTGACTCCCCACAGATGCCTCCCGGCTCGAGAGATGGTGCTTTTCAGGAGGAAATTCATCCTTTAAGTCAGCCATTGCTCCTACTCGGCTAGGTGAGGCTTCATAGGTTTGGTGATTCCCTAAAGTGTGTTTCTAACTTCCTCCAGCCAGATCCCTGAGGGAGCTAAACAGAGGGGCTGGGAGGAGTTAAAAGGAGCCTCCTCACCTCTTCTGGTCCTCGGGGCTGTCCGGAGGTTAACCTCCTGGAACAACCGCCTTGTCCTTAATCAGCACTGTGGGTCCCAGCCTGCTTTTCCTGTGTCTCCAGCAGTAAGGTGACAGACAGAACTGTTATCCTTGGAGACAGGGCGAAGGTACTGAACAACATTGGAGTAATAACTTCATTTATGCATTCACAGTAATTTCTCCAGTTTCTTAGGATTCAGGTTAGCATCTGTGCAAAGCGAGGATCCCGTATTTCCACTGAAAGTTAAAGTGGACTTGTTTGTTTACTAAGTACTTTCCAATCTGTGGCACTCAGTTAATAGCAAAGGCTATTTTTAGTTTTAAGATCAGATCCCCTAAGTATTCTTAAAAGTATACTGTTTGGGACAGATGACATTGTACCAATTATCTATTGCTACATAACAAACCACCTCAAGACTCAGTGGCTTCAAACAGCAAGAATTACCAATGTTCACGGGCCCGTGGGTCCCTCAGACGGACGGCCCTTCTGGTCACACACCAGGCATGCGTGTGTGTGTGTGTGTGTGTGTGTGTGTGAGAGAGAGTGAGTCAGCCTTGCTGGTCTTAGCCGGTACTTTCCCATCATGGGGGGATTAGCTAGCTGTCCTCTGGGGGCGGATGGCTTCTGCTGGCTCATGAGGAGGTGTTTAATTGTCGGCTTGTTGTTAGTGCTTACTGAGCGGGGGTGGGGGGCCGGGGACTTGCTGATTTCTGCTTCTCGGCTCCAAGTCCTTCCTCTGCCCCCCCCCCCCCCCCCCCCCCCGCCCAGGGAGCCAAAGTCATTGTGTGCCTCTCAGCTGTGTTACCTTCTGTCCTACCTGCCCCTGGTCAGCCTCCTCGCAGCCACACTTGGCATAGTCATGGAATTTAGTTGTATTGTTCTGTGTTAGGCTTTTAAAATAAATTAACATTTCATAAACCTTTGTCATGGTTACATGGTCTTCATCACTATTTTTAATGACTTTATAAGCTACTGAATTAATATGCCATTAACCTATCATTATTTAATACTTTCCCCAATTTTTTGTTCTCTTGATGCTCATATGACCTTTTTAAATATATAGTTATTTTTCTTCCTCTTAAATAATTTCTTCAAAATCAACTGCCAAGCCTGGAATTCCTAAATCAATCGATCATTGTTGTCATTACTATTACCATTACTATTACTATTGTTATTGCTATTATTATCTGGGATATGTGTTTACCACTTTATGGAGCAAAATTGCAAAATTCTTGCCCAAGAGTCAGTTTAAATTTATAATGCTAGCAAAAGAATTATGAGAAATTGCAAAAGTCTTGCCCAAGAGTCAGTTTAAATTTATAATGCTGGCAAAAAATGATGAGAACCCTAGAAGTGGCACTTTATTATTATTTTCAGCTCTTTCTTTGCCTATCCCTGCACAGTAATACATTTTAAAAACATTTCAACCTGAAATATTTTACAGAGAACTACAACCTAACTTTGAGATTTCATTTATCTGGGAAATAAGTGGGTCTTCTGCTGGACTGAATGCCAGTAGACAAGTTTGTGGGTGGCAGTGGTGTGTGTGCATCGTAGTTGTGTGCCAGGCTTGTCCAGAAGGGATTTGGCCACGCACCATGAAAAACAGAGACATTTATTGAAGAAGATACAAGATACACTATACACAGGACAATGATGCCTCAGTCCCCTTCAAAGTGGGCACCATGAGACCTCACACAGTTCTCCCAATGGCCATCAGCTGCCCTGTCACATTTTCTTGAATCTCATCAATGGTCTGAAACCTCTTCCCTTTCAAAGGTGATTTTCATTTTGGGAAAAGCCAGAAGTCACAGCGGGGGGCTGAGTCACCTGAGTGATTTGATGTTTTGTCCAATACTCTGAGTGAAATGTGATACGCGATGCATTGCGCATTGTCGTGCATTGACACAATGCCGTGTCAAAGGTGCACTGTCATGATGAAGCTGCCAGTCACCCATAGTGTGGCCTTCTGAATCATCCGAATGGTTTCTATGGAGCAGTGTTCAAACTTAATGCAAAATTTGATGCAGATTCATTGTTCTACCCGCTCAGTCATTTTGAGTACGACGGCCACACAGTACGCATGCTCACTCAACAGCCTCTGCTGCCCCCACTGACTAGTACAGTGAAGTCGTCATGTTCACAGAAGAGCATTCCAGTCCACTCTCCTTGGCTGCAAGGTCGCATCGATGTCGTGTAAACCGTCCTCGTTATATTAACAATGGCTGGACTTTTCCTGGACGGACCTCGTGTGTGTGTGTGTGTGTGTGTGTGTGTACATATATATATATAACATTGTATAGAGATGCTTCTCTTGTGTGTCCGTGGAAGACGCTGCTGCTGTCTGTGAGTCCGTCCTCTAACGAGAAGGCCGAGGAGACTGATGGCAGAGCCCCCTTCAGAAGGACACTAGCAGCGTGGGGAAGTGTGGTGAGCATTTGCGTAGGCCCTGACAGGAATGACACATTTCCTTTCCAAGTACCTTTTGGAAAAATGTCAGATTATTGTTTTCAAGTGACTACAAAATAGAGCTTGGCACAGAATGAACATGTTCCTCATGTTTTGGTTTAAGAGAAGACTTTTTAAAAAAGGACCTAGCCTTGGACTATGAAAGAAAGTCCATCCACTAGAAAAATGGAGGGAGTAACAGCAAGGAAAAACGAAATGCATTTGAGTGGGAGTAAAGTTGTCAAAATATTGAAGGAAAAGTTAAGCTGTTTTATCTTAGAGGAGAGAACGGCTTAGACATTCCTCTATGCAGAAAATATTGTGGTTTTCATAAAAATAAAACCATCTGATCTTGACACTTTCATGATTGTATGGTTTATTAGTATTATCGTAGAGTTTTTAATGGTTTGCTCCTGTAAAATGTTACTAAACTGTATTATTGTGTTGCTTTCAGCTTACGGAATAGCAGATTTTGCTTCCAGTTTCCTGAATAGCACATTTTTTTTTTGGTCTAAGGAATGTGTTGACTTTTTAATAAGCAGCCCGACTTAAGCCTGTTTTTACAGCCATTTGTGAAACCAGCAGATGAGTTCTGAAGAAAACATGCAACAAATTCTTACATTACTTAGTAGGAATTACACGACCGATAGGTTCTTGGGAGTGCTGGAGTCTTTTGATTTAACCTTGCAAGTGGGAAATTTTACTGCATTGTCCAAGGAAGGGAAAGAATATGGCTTGAAAAACTGAAGGAAGGGAACTCCAGATAGAAGGTGGGAATACAGAGGTAGAGCCGACTGTTAAGGTCAAGGGCCTCATTTGGGACCTGATTCCCAAGCAAGGTCTCCTCTCAGCCTGGACTGGATGAACAGTTTTCAAATGAAACACCCCAGGAGATCTTTCAAGCCTTGCTAATTTCCTGGCGTGTCAGCTGGCTGCAGGCCGCGTTGTGGTGCTGGTGATTTGCCTACTGGTGGTTTGCCCTCCAAAGGAAATAAAACTGTTTCAGAAATGCCGGGTTCTGGGCAGGTTCCTCTTTGACCTTGGGCTAGTTTAAATATCAGTCTGCTGCTGCATGAAATTAAAATGTGACTTCCAGGTGAGGTGACTGGTTGGAAGAGACACCCTTTAAGGTTCGCTGCTCACGGGGACTTCTCTGCTGTCTGAGTCTGCTCTCCTCTCGGGGGACATGGGGACGGGCTCATGGCCTTGAGACCTCCATTGAGCTCCCTACACATTCATAACCCACACTTCTGGGGTGATTTGAAGGGTTTTAGAATATGTCAGCATTCTGTTCTGTAGACACTTAAAAAAACCTAACAGCCAGGTAGCCAGCAGGCTCAACCCCTATGTGATCGTGTGTGTGTGAAGGCCAGTGAACTTGACAAAGCATGGCATGACACCCTAGTCTTCAAGTGCCTGGGCTTTCCCTGTCTCTGGAAACGGAGCAGAATCCTTGAGCAGATTCAGTGCTTGGAGGGGAGGTGGCCTTTCACTTATTACAACTCCTTTGGCTTCATCTCCGATATTGAACGTGAGTAATAAAATGTATCCATAAGCGTTCTACGTTAGGTAACAGAATATAGTCCACAGAATGTAGTATAGTGTTAGTAGTTTCGGCCTCAGGATCACCACTGTAAGTGTCTACTGATTATTTCTGATGAGGGAGTCATACTGCAGGGGTGCCCTTCCTGCAATGTGCTCTGATGAACCACTGCACCTGGAGAGGAAAGTTCTTGGTGGGGAAGGAGTGCTTACACATACCCTGAGCTCCGTGTATTTGGGCCGTTTGAGGATCACATCTCCCTGGGCTGCAGGGTCTGGGTCCGGGAGTCACAGGCACTGAGCGTGTCCGTTGAACCTTGATTTGAAACAACCAGCCCCTGGTGGGCTCTGAGCGCAGGGACAGCGGGGTGCCTGGCTCCTTGGGAGATGTCGCTGCTAGGTGACACCCCTGAGGTGGGGCGGAGGAGGGGGGAGCCCAGGTGACTGAGAGGAAGCTGCACTGTGGCGGGCATGCTGAGACCAGAGAGCGAGAGCCAGCATCTCTCTTAGGAATTATTGGTTGTCCTTAAAAATCAAACAAGCAAAAACCGTGAAATATCTAGTCAGCGTCCATCTTTTCAATTGTTTCATAATGATATATGTCTATTTAATAGTTTGACTGAGTCAGAATCCAAACAAGTCCATGCATTGGGATTGCTTGATATGCCTCTCTTAAACCTCTTTAATCACAGGCTGGTTCTCCACCTCTGTTTTTCCTCCCTTGCAAATTATTTGCAGAAGAAACTGGGTCCTTTGTCTATATAGACTTTCCTGCACACCCAGTTTTTGCTAAAAGCCCTCCCGAGGTAGTGTTTATAATGTTCTTCTGCTTCCTATAAAGTTGGAAACCGCCTATAGAGGTTTGGTCAGGTTGCATTTTAAAATGAAGTTGGTGTCATACTGCACTTATCAGTTTTGTATAGGGCTTTCATTTACCATCACAGCATGAATATTTTCTCATGCCATTAAATATTTTTATGACTTGGTTCCAATGGTTCAAACCTAAAAAGAGGCATATCATGAAAGAGTTTTCATTTCTGAGGTTTGTGAGAGGAAACCCAAGTAATCCTGAACAGTAACCAAGAACCCACAAACAATAACAAAGTGGTTTAAACATTACCTCAAAAAGTGTTACATTTTGAATTAAGGTGTTAAATTATAAACCATAGAAATCATAGGTCTGTTCACACATGCTTTAATCTGATCTCCCTCTCTGTCTTTTAATTTTGGATGTGAACTTGGGCTTTCTTGAACTTCTGTCACAATATACGTACCGCAGGAAAGACCTGCCTGATTTATCTTACCCTGCTAAATGGCATTTGAACGAGGAGACCGTGTTTGGGATATTTCTTGGTGTCTCATGCAGACATAGTGTATTAGTATTTCTGCTTATGGCAAACAGCAGAAATAACTCAGGCTGGCTTAGGCCGCTGAGGGTGTTTATGGTGAGGACGCGGGGGTGTCTGCCTCCCAGAACCTGAGTCTAGGGACACAGCTCAGTTCCAGGAGCAGCTGGCACGATGGACTTGCCACCTCAGCCCTCCTCAGCTCACTTCTGCTTCTCTCCATAGGGCAGCTTCCCTCTCTCTCTCTCTCTCTCTCTCTCTCTCTTTTTTCTTTCTTAATGTGCACAGCCCTCCAGTCCCAAATGCAAAACATAGGACCGGGAACAGCCATTTCAGCTACCGAAGATGTACTGATCTATTTTTCTCTCTCTCGGTTTCAGATTGGCCAGGGAAAGAACCAATTTATCTGCCTAGGGTCAGACGCCCGTTTCTAGTCTAGCCTATTGTGATCAGGTGTAGGATGTAAAGAAAAATTGTGGGTGATTCAGCTTGGCAGGAGTTCCGTTGCGACCAGGCAGCAGCGGCAGGAGGAGGGGGCCTGCTGTGCAAACGCCTGCTCCTGCAGAAAGGCCGTGTCCAGTTCACGTACAGAATAACGTCATGCCACCGGGTCGTCCGATTTATTTGAATGAATGCAGGTCAACATCTAGTCTTCGTTTTCTTTTATGACAGTCTAATCATGTAGAGCATTCTCGACAGACCTTCGGTGCAGCTGGGCAAGCTCTGACACAAACGCAGACACCCATGTAACCAAGTGCCCAGAGCCTTGCCAGCCACTGTCCTAGCACGGTCCCTCCTCTTCCTTTGCGTTGTGCCCTCCCACAGAAGCAAACCTGTTATCCTCTCGGACCAGTCCTACTTGTCTTCAACTTCAGTCGCAATGGACACATACAGTGTCAATGTTTACTCTTTATGTTATTTTAGTTCAAGGTTGTAAACATCAGTCCAGTGCTGGCTGTGTGCCGACTTCTGCGTTGCTGTTAGGAATTCGGGGACGGCTGCGACTGCGCTGTCAGCGAGGGAGGAAGACAGGGGGCGCTGTGCAGGCGGAGTGCGGCTGCGCTGCTGCCGCGGCGGGGCGCAGGAGAGGCAGAGGCTGGAGCTCTGAGCAGCAGGTGCTGCGAGTGGGCGAGCAGGGTCATCGCATTCCCTGTTCTTTCTCCGCAGCGATAAGCCAAAGGATTAAACTTTGACTGTTTTGGTGATTTGTCATTTTCCTGCCTGTGCACCGGATTTCCTTGTCTTCCTGCATGGTCTGTGATGAGAGCAGAGGCGGGCAGGCCAGTTGTGGGCTGGTTTCCGCCCGGGGCCTGGAGACGCGGGTTCTGGGTGAATGAATGGCGGCGTGGGCTCTGCTCCGAGCACACCCATCTCCCGGTTCCAGAAACTTCCTTCCCTGTGTGTCTGCCACTTGCCTCACTTGGCTCAGATGTCAAGCCACCAGGTTCCCAGTTTGTTTTTACCAAGGAAAGCAGTTAGTAATCTCAGTTTTGTTGGTATGTAGGTCATTAGACAATGCGCATTTTGTATATTGTCGAAGTTATTTGAAGTCCTGACTCCTAACTGCTGTATAACTTACCATATATGGTCATACCATATGTAACTATATATAACGTGTGTGCACCTGTAGCATAGGAACTATATATAAATACACTATATACTATATGAACATGAGTGTATGTACAGGGGTGAGCAAACGTAGGGCTACAGCTGGTTCGCATGGAAGGACATGCAGGTTGTGATCACGACAATAGCTTCATTGGCTGTGTTCCGCATACTCACAACTGCGGGCCTACCCCTGCCCACCCCTGCGTGGGTCTGCCCAGTGGGTTCATTGTGTAAGGTCAGTTGGGGCGTAATATTGCCAATAAAATGAGTCCGTTTCACAGGAGCATAAAAGAAGGTAACCTTGCTGTTTTTCCTTTTCTGTTCTCCATAGAACCCTCCGAGTATGGCTGAAGAGAGACAGCGGCCAGTACTGGCCCAGCATTTACCACACAATGGCCTGTAAGTAGCGGTCACCGTTCCACTTGAGGAAGATGTCTCGAATGTCTTTGATGATTGAATTTCAAAACGTCTGATTAAAACGTGCTGCTAGATTTCAGAGTGAGCTTCCCGGTTACCCAATACCTCCAGCAGCCTGTGCCTGGCAACGGCAGGGAAACGCCTTTTCTTTTGCAGAGGAAGTTCGGTCTACTGGCTCAACTGAGGCACACTTGAGCAAAACTGAGGGGGCGGGGGGAGAGGAAAATGGCATGCCCTGTCACCCTGACCCTCAGTTTTCCTTAATTTTGCCACCTTGTCCTAGTAGTGACTTTGTACTTAGTAAAAGCCGATACTGACCCTGAAGCAGGTTCCGTACACCCCTACACCCTTATAACCAACCGGCCTCTTGCCCAACCTTTTGACAAACCTCTGGGCTCCAATGAGAGGTTTGGTCCAAGGCACAGCACATTCTAAATAGACAATTTGCTCAGTAGCTAAGTGTGTTCTAAAAATACATTTAAAGGATCAGCCTCTTGCACTGAGGTTTTTAGCACAGCCCTGAGCTGTAGTGACATAAACTTGCATTTGTTTCCAGCCCTCTATGCAGATCTAATCGCCATCCTTCTCTCCCTCTTCTTGTCTCCATCCTTTCTGCAAAACAAAGCCCCGTGGAGGACGCCGGGATCCCACCCAGGCCCCAGCTGGGGCTGAACCCTGCCGTCCTGAGTGGCCACTCAGAGGCCATCCAGAGCTGCTCATTTCCTTGTGGTTTTGGTCCCTAATAAGGGATTTTGCTCAGTTAAGGGTTCCAAGTATGTAGACGAACTTCTGGGAAAAGAAAAAAGGCTTTGGGGCGTGCTAGATGGTTTTGCTTCTGAAGACCTGTATGAAGTTCCCTAAAGAAGACCTCTTGCCAGTTATTCCAGACACTGGCGACAACCTTTGTAAGAGTTGTTCCAGAGGCAGTGGAGTTTGTTATACACACAGAGCAGCTAATTATTCAGCAGACTCCCTACCATCAGTGTGAGGCATGCTCCCAGGCACCCCCGTTCTGGGCCGGCACTTTCTCATGTCCACATGTACGTGCATCATCCAGACCCTGTGACCAGTCACTCACTACAAAACATGAGTAGTTTATCTGGATTTTCACTTGTTCCACCTTCTACCTCCAGCTTGGGCAGTCTCCTCAGCTCCTCTGTCTGGATAACCATTCAGCAAAAATGAAGTACACATTTTGGACTGGTTGTGTAAAGACAGCTATTATAAAAGGCACCTGAGAGCCTTTTAATATGGAGCCCATTAGAAGAAAGCTTAATCCTAGTTTATTGGGTGGAGCAGTAGCGTCTCCTGTTTGCCATATGCTGTTGATGCTTGACCTTGGTTCCCCCTCTGAAATACCAAGCGACTGATGTCTTAATGGAGGTGCTCATGGAGCCCATCTGATAAATTTCCTTGGGGATTTTTTTTGGAGTGGGGGGGGGGCAGAGGCGGGTGGGACACCTTGGGCCTCCGAGCCCACCCTTCCCCCAACCAAAGAAAGGCCTTCTTTTAGACTGGTAACTCCTTCCAATGGCCCAAGGATAGACCTGGTAGCTGGAAACAACAGAACGGGGGAACCCATTCCAGTGCTGGGGAGTGTTTCGTCATGTTTGTGAGCCGGCGTGTTAAAGCTAGGGCCGTGATTCCTCCCATCTCTTTTTTCCCCCCCATACTTTGTATTTGGAACACAGCTTAACCTCCTTGAGTCCTCAACCTTGGAGTTCATGCTCATCAAAATAGAGAGACAGAGGGAGACGAAGATGGGTTTTGTTCCACATTTAGTCCCGTTACCCTTTGACTTGTACTTCTCCCAAATGTTTAGTACACAGCATTGTGATTAACTTCTCTCCCGGGGCACCAGAACCTGTCAGTGGAAGTGGGGACTCTTTCTTGGCTCTTAGGTTGTGGGCACGTGGCTGTGGCCGTCCTTTGCCAACTGGTCCTAAAGGTACCCTCTGGAAGTGGCTCCCAGAGCACTGTGGCTGAGAAGACCAGTAAAAACTGGAAAGAGCAGGTCCAGCGTCTCTGCTGGTGGTGGCTGACACCCACATATTTGTACCCACACATATTTGTCTTGTTGCTTCCAGAAGCTTCCTTATTGCATGCGTCTGTAGATGTATGTGCCAATAAAAATGCAGAAACATTGCCAGAAGAAAACAGCGAATGAATTGTGAGAAGCAGTCGCTTGTCTGTTTTAGGATGACTTCAAAATAAATTCAAAATCTGAGAAGAAAAGTGCTGTGTCGGCTCTAAAAACTTTCTGTCGATTACCCAATTCAGGACATTTTAGTGGTCACCCACCAGCTGAGACTTTTTCCTACGACCTGACAGCGACCAGCGAGCCAGACCTTAGCATGCTGCTGTACACGGTCCAACAAAGTTTCAGAACATGGCCTCCCATCGCAGAAATAACTTTCAGAATCTGCTTTAGCTGAAGAAAAACAGTATCTCTTCATGTCTGTACCTACTGCGTGCTTTGTGCCTTTTTTAAAAAATAATGTCACTTCATGAAATCATCACACCTTAGGAAGATCGATGATGTTTTCACCATCAGTAGATAAAGAAATAGACCAGAGGGGTTACATTGATCGCTTGCGGTTGGAGTTCCCATCCATGCTTGTCTGACTCCAAAACTCGGCCCCCGCCGTGGTTATGGAGTGGGTCCGTGACCTTGTTCTGAAAGGGCCAGTCTCTGTGTGGCTCTTCAGCTGTCTGCCCTGGTAGCATGAGAGCAACCGTAAACCATGCTGAAGAAGGAGGCTGGCTGTGTTGCTGCAAAAAAAAAAAAACAAACAAAAAAAACGAATACTTTATTTATAAAACTAAGGCATGTGGTTTTGGATCGCAGTGATGCCTTTTGGAAAGGCCACCAATTTTCTATTTTGTTTGTTTATAAAACTATATGAATTGAGAAACTTAAAAAAAAAAAGATTGCTTATCTCAATAGAAGCTTCTCTTCCAGGAAGAAAATAAATTTAAAAAGCCAGGACATCTTTATATACAAAACAAATAAACTGAGGAAGCTTTTTGTTTCAACTGTAAGTCTTTTGTGGCCTCATCAAATAGCACATTGTGATTTTGACACAGATGAGAGATCTTACATATTTATGTACAGTTTGTTGGAGCGTTAGGCATAGAAAGAATGGAAAAGGAGTATAAAGCCTTAAGATTTAGTACCAACTGAAAAGTAAGTAAAAATGATGACAGTGAGTCTTTGAAAGCATTAAAGCGTGAATTGATTCGCCAATGGTAATTTTATGCATGGATATTAAAGAGCTCTGTTCTGAGGAGATATATATCTTGGTGGTTATAATGCTTAAACGTGATCGTTCTTTGCAGCTTCAACACCAACGTTGTGGATAAGGGTGTACAGGCTTCTTGTCACTTTGATTGTCTCGAGTTCGGACAAATGTAGTACCTGCCTTTCAACCAGATCGTCCTTTGGCTGCATCTCACACGGTCTCTCTCCATAGTCGGACCACGCTGGTAGCTGTGCTCCTGCCTTAGAGTACAATCCAGTATTATACAGTAGCTCATTTTCTTCCTTCGGTGGAGCATGTCAGCCCATTGTGGAGAGAGAACTTTACATTAAACAATTTTCAGACAGTGGCTTCATCTGTTAAGATTTTTTTGCTTCACTTTTTCATACGAAATTTTATTTCAGAGTAAACTCAAATCTGTTTGTTGTTGTTTTTCCTTGTTGTGGTTCTCCCACAGTCAGTTAAAATTCTTGAGGCTCAAATAAACCCAAGCACCCCTTTTTCCTAATGTTCCACTTTGTGAGTCGTGTTAATTCTGATCTGTAGCAGCAGGAGGCAGTGTGGAGCTTCTCCTTTCTGAAATGCTCTCCAGCCATGCGTGCTCTGGGAGGGCAGCTAGAGCCCGGAGGGGCCTCTGTAGGGGAGAAGGAGCCCGTGCTACCCAGCCCCACGACCGGTGTGGACAACGAAAAGTGTCTGCACCTCACAACTTCACTTACTACACACTGCGGTGTGTGTCGTTGCATAAGGGAACAGTGTTTGGCCATTCGGGGGGGTGGGGGGAAGTAATTCCAAAATGGCCTTTTCAGCTTGTGCACAGACGCCTTAGAAGCATGGAAGCATGGTGCTGGGAGCCCCATTTCCTCGGACCGCAGCTCCTCTTACCTGAGATGGGCATGGGGGCGGGGCAGTGTGCCGAGTTTGGGTGCAGATCACCCCCTGCAAGCGCTGGGCCCCCCAGACCTTTCCAGAACGAGGTAGGGGTTTCATCCAGACGGGACTTCGTGCTGAATCGCTTCACCCCAAGTTCTAAAAATAGTTTTGTATGAGATTTTTAAACAAAAGCAACAGAAAGAATTCCAATAGCATTTTCAGTTTACATCATTTTTATATTTTACGAAGTCATGTCGCCCTTTTAAATGTCCAACCTAAATCATGTGGCTCTTTTTAGCAGTGAACTTTGAACAGTGACAGTGCTTCGCTCTGCTGGTAACGTGGTCTTTGTCTCCCCGGCAGCTCCCTGCTCCGCTATGACTTACCACCACGACAGCAGGCGGATATTCGTGGGCCAGGACAACGGGGCCGTCGTGGTAGGTGCCTCCCAGACCGTACCCGCTGCACTGGCCTCCCCAACTTCACGTCTGTTGGACGGTTTATGTTAACAATGAATGTGGCATAAAAAATGTTGAATTCAATGCAGGCCTTAGACCTAAAAATGGATTACAATTTTAATGAGCGCTTAATGTTAAACCAGTTAGTTCTGTAGAACTCAGAATGCTGTCACGATGGATGGCGGGTGCTCAGGCTGTAGCCCGCAAAGCAGAGTCTCCATGCCTGGGCCACAACGGAGGCCAGGCAAGGAGGACAGCGTGGCAGAGAGCCTGGGCGTGTGAGTGTGACAGAGGACGGGAAGGAGCACGCGGTGAGGGACTCGGCATTCAGCCGACGGCTCGTGCAGCAGCCCTTTAAGACAGTGCTTCTCAAGGCATCTTTGGTGAAGGACCAGATGTGTATGTTTCCCAGTGTACTGTAGATCCGTATTTTTGTGGGTCAAATTGTGTGTGTGTACATATATATTTTTTCTGAATTGAGATATAATTCATACCATAAAGTTCACCATTTTAAAGTGTGCAGTTCCGTGGTTTTGTGGTACACTCACAAGATTTTACGACCATTAACTCTAATTCCAGAACGTGTTCACCACACCCCTCCCCCAAAGAAACCCCCAGCCTGTTACCAGTCTCTCCCGACTGCCCCTTCCCCTGGCTCCTGGCAGTCACTAATCTACTTTCTGAGCCCAGAGCTTTGCCTGTTCTGACATTTTGAGGAAGTAGGATCTGCCTTTGATGTCTGGCTTCTTTTACTTAGGATAATGCTTTAAGGTTCATCTGCATCGGAGTCTGAAGTGGAACTTCCTTTTTGTTTATTACGGAGATAGACCACACTTTGTTTATCCACCCTTCAGTAGGTAGACATTTGGGCTGTTGCCACTTTGTGTTTATTATGAATAATGCTGTTGTGAACATTCGTGTGCAAGGTTGTGTGTGAACTGAGGTTTTAAATTCCACTGGGTGTGCATACCTAGGAGTGGGATGGCTGGGTCATATGGTGGGTCCATGTTTAACTCACCGAGGAACCACTGCGCTGTTTTCAGAGTGGCCGTGGCATTGTGCATTCCCACCACCGATGCATAGGGTCCAGTTTCTCTACATCATTGCCAGCACTTGTTATTTTCCGCTGTTTTTGTTTTGTGTTTACGCTCGCCATCCTAGTGGGTGTGAAGTGGCATGTCATGTGGTTTGTATTTGTATT
This sequence comes from Phyllostomus discolor, assembly GCF_004126475.2. Classification (NCBI taxonomy): domain Eukaryota; kingdom Metazoa; phylum Chordata; class Mammalia; order Chiroptera; family Phyllostomidae; genus Phyllostomus; species Phyllostomus discolor. Next base: position 10,912,769 of record NC_040906.2, read on the forward strand.
TTCCTAATGGCTAGTGATGCATGCCACTCATACACTCATTGGTCATTTGTGTATCTATCTCCTTTGGAGAACTATCCAAGCCCTTTGCCCATTTTTAATTTTTTAAAAAACTTGTTGAACAGTAAGAGACTCGGACCTGCAGCTTGGAAGCAGTTACCAGAAAAGCCATCTGGTGTCCTGGGTGTTTCATAGTGGAAAGTTTTTTGACTACTAATTTAGTCTCTTCAGTTGTTACAGATGGTCTGTTTCTTCTTCCGTTTGTGTTTGTTGTTTGTGTCTCTCTGGGCCAAGAAGGAAAGGGCCAGTGGAAGGCAGGTTCTCAGCCCAAACAGTCCACTCAGTGAGGGCAGGTGGGGAGGAACTGGTCGCTGCGGGGTTGGGGTTGGTCAGGTCGATGCCCCATGAGCTTGGGGCTGCTATAAATGTATTATGTAATCGTAAATGCCAGCATTCTCGCTTTTTTCCTGAAACTTTTATGGGATTTATGGGAGAATCTTATGGGTGAAGTGTATGTACGAATACAATAAGGAGCCATGAACTGCAAGCCTCAAACAGCTCCCCCAGTGGTGGCGATGGCTGTGCTTTAACTTTCCTAGGGAGGGGCCCCTCCCGTGGCCCTGGTGCGGGGTGCAGGTGATAGGCTGGCCTCTAGGAGCTCTTAGTGCCCTACAGTGGGAAGGGGCGGTGCAAACCCAGTCTATCCTCAGTAAACTAGCTGTTGATCTGGTGACCTCCCACCCAGCACAGATCCGTATCTGTGAAATGCTAATACTTTTTTGGAGTTTGTGAAACCAGGATGGAGAACAAGGGATTAGTATTCTTATTTTTTTTCAGCCTGAGCAGTGAGCAATTTATGATGTCCATGTACCTAGAGCATTAAGAACTTACTGATTCAGCATTGGTCAATAGAATGTTTGATTAGGGCCTTTTTTTTTAGAGTGCTATCTTCTTGGTTTTATGTTGAAGCTCATTTTCTTTCATTAAGAAGTATATACTATTAATTTTTTCCTAGTTATAAAGCCTTACATAGTCTATAAAATCTGGAGATTACAAGAGTATAAAAAAGTATACCACCCGCAACCTCTTAATTTCCTTTTCTTGTGTGGATTTATGTATTAAATACATATAATTCCTCCCATACATTGCTGAAATACCCTATGTTTTATTTTCACTGTAGCGGAGGACTCAGTTAGTAGTGGGTCTTTGCGACCTTGCTTTATACATATCATCTTGAGGAATTTGGGGCACAGCCAAGAGAGGAAAATTAATAAGATGCTTCCTTTGCAGTCAGAGGAGAGGGAATTCCAGGCGCTGCCTTGTGAAGGAGCGACTGGGTACAAATGCTGTGCTGGGCAGCAGCGCTTCCTGCTTCCTCTCCGCAGTCGGCTCCCCCGAGGGGACCAGGGGTGGAGGGACGGAGGGCGGCCTGGGGACTGGTCTGACTCGGGGAATGCGTGTTGTTACAGAGTCTGGAGTCCCAGGGCTGGTGACGGCTGTTTTTGGATTTCACTTTGTTTTGTTTTGTTTTAATTTTATTGTTGCTCAAGTAGTTTTCTGCCTTTTCCCTCCACCCCAGCCATCCCCCTGTCCCCTGATTCCATCCCCGCTTCCCTTGGTTTTGTCCAGGAGTCTCTTATAGTTGTTCCTGAAGCCCTTCCCCCCCCCCCCCCCCCCCCCCCCCCCCCGCACCCAGTATCCCCTCCCACCTCCCCCTCCAGATTTTGTTTTGTTTTGTAAGTTAAGTTCCTATTGTTTTTAAAACCATAACTGTTTTCTTATTGCATATGTTTACTTTTAGGAATTTCATGTTTCTGAAGATTTTAATAAAATGAACTTTATCAAGACCTACCCAGGTAACTATACCACACACACACTGGCCATACACAACACACGCGGATCTACACACACTAACTAGGGCACCAGCTCTTGGATCAAATCAGGTTTTCACACTTTTTAGTTTTGTTGCCCCTGTTACACGAGAGGCTGTTAGCTCTTTGGAGTTATTTGCCATTCTTTCCCTGCTTAGGAACACTTGAGATTTTGTATGCCGCTCCATTCGGATGCGTGTGTCAGAGTTAATTTAACCAGCCCTGTATTTTTTAGCATGAGCACTGCTTCCATTCTTTGATAGCACCCACTAACATATGATAGCACATATGTATGTGTGTGTATCTACATCTGTGAGTGTGTGTATTTCATATGTGTGCATATAGGTGTGTGCGTGTCCTTAAACTACTTCTATTTAAAGTAATTCATAAAAGTGGAGTAACAGGGCCAAGTACTAAAAAGTTTATAAATGCTCCAGATTTGTTTTGCAAGCCGCTTCCCAGCAACCGTGCACCCTGTGCAGCCCCATGGGTGGGGGCAGAGAGGGCCGGCCACTCAGTCTTGGCGGCATTACCCTTTGTAAGTGCTTTGTGCCGGCCTGACAGTCAGAGTAGTCCTGAAGCTTTATTTATGCTTTGTTTAATGTTAACCCTCGGTCACCTGTTTTCAGTAGCTGTTCGTGCTTTTGCCCATACTCCCAGGGAGCCGTAGTGTTTTCTAGTTAATTTATGAGAGAGTTCCTCAGTTTTTCTGAAGCAGCCTGTACAGCCGAGAGCAAGGTTAGAGGTTCCTCTCTCTGGCCTCTGACTTCATTCATCAGACTGGGCATTTATTAAACACCTGCTGCATGCAGGATACCGGACCAGATGAAGTAGACAGGTCACTGCCCTTGTGTGGCTTACAGTTAACCTGGAGGCACAAATCTTCCAGAAGGTAGGTCATAGAACACTTCCCTCACTCTCAGCTATTTCTGGAATATAGACTTTCATCATACTTTGTCTTTATAAATAATAAAAAGTTATACACAAGTTGCTTACACTGCTTTTTAATTTCAGAAAATTATAGTTGCTCTTGTTTACAATGCCAATGTTTTCTAAAAGGTCAAAACAGTAAAGTTACAGACAATTTAAAAAATTGCTCTTTTAGGAAAAGTGCTGCTTTCCACGTGGAACTCATTGGTGGTTACGGTTTTTTAGAGCAGAGTAAAAATCTGTCCTCTAATCTATTACTGGAATCCCTCTTGAGCATTCCTCTTTAATGATGTGTAGCTTCTGATTGTCTGCCGTGTGGCGGGAGGCAGAGGGCGGGGCTGCGGGGAGCCTGAGACGGAGGGAGGGTCAAGGACAGGGCAGGTGACTTACTGATGGGGACCCACCACTGACGGGCCGAGGAGGCCGGCCTCCGCTCTCACCCAGGAGACCGGGTTCTGAAGGCCTCGTTTCTTCCCGGAGGGCACAGACTTTCCCTTCTGTCCCTGCAGCTCACCAGAACCGGGTGTCGGCGATCATCTTCAGCTTGGCCATGGAGTGGGTGGTCAGCACCGGCCACGACAAGTGTGTCAGCTGGATGTGCGCCCGGAGCGGGGACGCGCTCGGGAGGCACGTCTTCACGTCCTGGGCTTCGTGCTTACAGTATCCTTTCAAGGGCCGGGGCTTTGTCTGCTTGGGTCCTCTTGTCTCGGAAATCAGTTTTGAACATGTTAGTCGACAGAAACCCAAAAAATAGAATAAAAAGGAAATGAAAAGCAAAACCAAAATATGAAAAAAAAAAAACTATTAAAAAAAGAAAAAATACACAAAAAGAAAAGAAAGAAAAAACAAACAAAAAAAAATAAAGACCAGCCCTGGCCGGTGTGGCTCAGTTGGTGGGAACGTCATCCCACAGACCGAAGGGTATTGGGTTTGATTCCCGGTCAGGGCACATATGGGAAGGCAGCTGATTGATGTCTCCCTCTCACATTGATGTTTCTCTCTCTCTCTATCTCCCTCCCTCTCCCACTCTCCCTCCCTACTTCTCTCTCTCTCTACTGCCCTTCCCCTCTCTCTAAGAGCAGTAAAAATGTCCTCCGATGAGGATTTTTAAAAAATTAAAAAAACAAATTTTTAAAAAAGAATAAATTGTTGAGATCCAAAGACTGAGTGATTCCTGACATTTCACATAAAATCTAAGAATTGCTGTATCTGCTTTTCTTGGTATAAAATTGATTTATTAAAAATAATAGATGGATATCATTCCCTGCTGGGAAGTGCTGTGTGCTTTTAATAGAAAATCTTGAGAAACCTAACCCTCATTAATACAAATCCCTCCCCTCATTCCTTTATGTTTCAAAGTAAAAGAAAAGACTTTTTGTATAAAGAAAGGAAAAAGGAATTGACCTTCTAGTGACTGGTTTTTTACAGACCATGCAATAGAGTAGAAATATAGTAAGGCTTGTGACCCTGGAGTTCATAAATGGGCAATGAGGTCATAGTTTTTTTGTATGGGGAGAGAGTTCATCATTCGTATAATACTCTCAAAGGTGCTTCAGCACCCCCAAATTGTTATGATAGTGCTGCTTTACAATGTCTCTGTTACTTAATGGAATCTTTTTCACACAGAGTTCGCCCTTGCTTAAGGCTGGCTGTGGCGGCTGTGCTTCTTGGTGACGGCAAGGTCAAGGCCGTCTGCAGGCAAATGCTCTGCTGTAGTTCTCTTTCAGGGGTGGACACCTGGCGTAGTAAAGTTTTTTTTTTCCATGGAAAGCCCTCATAAAAAATGTTTGCTATAAAGGAACGTGCAGCATTAGATATTTAAAACAGTACCGTACACTTTAGAGTGAAACAAGGGGAAACACTCAGATATGTTATGAGCTACATACGTGTTTCAGTTCTGAGTTAGGCTTTTCACGTGGGGCCCAGAGCACCGGCCCGGTCCAGCCCCAAGGTGCTCCCTCTGACCTGGAAATAGTCGTTACCCTACTGTGTGCCAGCTGCTGGTCTGCCACAGATCTCTAGAGCTGTAACGGCACTGGGAAAGTGACGAGGTAATATATTTTTAAAGTTTAAGTTTGCTGTTGCCCTGCTTTTTGGTGTATTCAACTCTCGCCACTTACAGTGAACCATCCTCCCTGCTTTGGGCTAAGTCATCCAGGCCAAAGGAGAGGTGGGCCCGTCTCAGGCTGGCTGTCGATGCTGCATGATTTCCAGGGGTGTTTCATAAAGAGCCGTTTTCTTCTGGTTCCTTCTTGCTTTGTTCATTGAATATTTTACATTTTTGCATTTTATTAGAATTTGATTGTAACTACTTATTTTCATGCCTGTCTTTTCTGTCAGCTCTTCCCTTTCTTATGGCCAAGTTCTAGGATATTGGTCACAGTAATAACAGGTACTCAATGAGTTCTTGTTGAATGATGGAATATTAATTGCCGCCATGATGCCAGCTTAAAACCTTTTCTTCAGTGTTTGCCGGTAGCGTGCTTTTTTCAGCTGGGCACTTCCTCGTTCGTCGTTTTAGGCTTGTGCCCCCTCTGTGTAAAGTGCACATTCTGCTGTATGACTCGGAGCTGGACTGTGTTAGAGATCCCTGACTGCTCCCCACAGGTACGACTTTGACACTCAGTACGCTTTCGTTGGCGATTACTCCGGACAGATCACCCTGCTGAAGCTGGAGCAGAACACCTGTTCCGTTATCACCACCCTCAAAGGACATGAAGGTAGGCTGCGTCGTCAGCCACACGTGTTCCGTCGGACTCGGGCATCCGGATTTCGCGCTCAGCCCTGTGGTCGGGCGGCTCTCCACGGGATTGGCCCAGTCGGGGACCTTGATCTCAAACAGTGAGCACGGAGTGACCGTAGGGTGTGGGGTGGGGTTCCGTGTTGGCAAAATCTGGATCGCTTGTGTGCGTAACACTTGCTACTTTGTTTTCATTTTCCAATTAATTATTTTCCAAAGACCTTTTAAAATTTCTCATAAATGGTAAAACCTTTGTAAGGATGTTGTTATTATCTTTAATTTGTCAGTCTGTGGGACACTGAACGAGACCTACCTAGTGGGCCAATACAATGAGAAGAAACATGTGGGCTGGTTCGGCCTCTGCTTGGGAACCCCCCCCTGGTGGGGACTGAGGGATGAGAGTGACCCAGTGGGACTTCATTGTTTCTGCCGGGCGGTGAGCTGGCGAGGCTCCGGGAAGGGGTTTTAAAACCCCGTTGGCCGTATTGGGTAGCAAATTAGAAGCTTTGGGACCATCTGGTTTGGGTTGAAGAACTGGGGATTTGTTGAAAAGAATTAATGATGGAGTTACATGGAAACAGTGTCTTAAGTATAGCCATTGAAACGTTCTCCACGCTGACAGTCTGTTTAGGTGAAATCCAGTCAGTCCGACCGGGGCCTTGCAGGGGAGAAGGGGGCGAGAAGAGCAGTGAGTGAGGATGGATGTGGGCAGGAAAGCCCGGCCCCAGCAGACACCACTTTCCGCCATGACTCATAGTCTCGTGACTCCAGGCCCGCCAGTGCTCTGTGGGCCGTGGCGACTGTGTTCGCACAGAAAGATCTCTGTCTGCCATCGGGCCCCCAGCTGAAGTGTGCGGGCATAGGTTTAAACAGGGTCAGGGTTCATACGGAACTATCCCTGAAGCCGGTTTGCAGAATGCTTTTTTCTCCCACTCCCGATGGGTTTCCGTGAGAAACCAGTTCTCTTGTTTGCTTTTGAATGTGGCTTCGTTCATTTGCTATATGTCCACCAAAAGTGTTAGCTTGAATGACTGGTTCGATTTTATTAAGTTTATCGATCATTTTCTTTTAGGCAAGAAGCATAATGATGAGATCTGTTGAAAGGGAAATCTGTAAAAAGAAAGATTTCCCCAAGGGTATCTAATTTGATAAGTTTAGTCAATATAGAGTGTGAAATGTAAGGTTTGGATTTTTTTTAATCTACATTCTCTGGCAAAATTGTTTGGTTTACCTGCAAAGCTTTTTTTTTTGAGGCACTTAATTTTCTTAAACATAGGCACCCTTCATACACAGCTGTTTATAATTTTGTGGTACGGGGCAAGGAAAAATTTATTTGAACATCTCCGCATTTAAAGTAATTTGATGTACAGCTGAAGGTTTTAATGTTACAACCCGTGAGAATGGGTGTGCTGCGCCTTCCCTGTGACTCGTGACAAAGTGTTGAATGGCCCTTTGTGCGGCAAAGACACGGTTGTACTGAAAGACCCAGCTGTGCCAGCCAGGTCTTCAGCTGTCAGATGTGTGTGACCTAACACAGTTGGATCTAACCACTCTCCTCTCTCCATCCTGCTCTTGCCCCCTCGTCTCCCCACCCTCCCTTCCTTTCTCTCTCTCTCTCTCTGTCCCCCTGACCCCCAGGTAGCATCGCCTGTCTCTGGTGGGACCCTGTTCAACGGTTGCTCTTCTCCGGAGCGTCCGACCACAGCATCATCATGTGGGACATCGGGGGAAGGAAGGGCCGCACGCTCCTGCTCCAGGGCCATCAGTGCGTGACTGTTCGTGGGGGCGGGGAGCGGGGGAATCTGAGTTTGGGGAAGGCCGGGGAAACACACAGTTTTTCGATATGGCTCACCGAGTCCACTTTTAACTGCTTTTCTGTTAGTCCTGATGTCTGGTGTTGTGTGGCAAAAAGGGGGAAAAAAGGGCACGGGGTTTGCTTCCTTCTTGGTTCAAAGAGCACGTCCCACCTTTCCTTCCCAGTGAGTCACCCGGTGGAAATCTGCTCCAGGCGAGGGGCCTCAAAGGGGAACTTGGGCCAGAAGAGTATGTGTAATGGGATGCTAAGTCCTTCTCAGGCTGGGTGCCCAGCTTGTTTTCTTCCATTCTAAAGTGTGTTTCCTGAAGAAGGAAGGTCCGGTTTGACATAATCGTGCTGCCTGAGCTGTGACGTCGTGATACTCGGGGCTCTTGCCGACTCATACTGAAAGGCAAAGGGAACCTTCCCTCCTTGGTGGTTAGGCTGTTGACTGATTCTGATTATGGAATCAGAATCAAGCCAAAAAGTAGCCAAGGAAAGATTCTCCACGCAGGCCCACAGGCAGCGGATTGCTTCCCAGGGCACCCAGAGTGCGTGTGTGTGTGTGTGTGTACCTGTGTGAGTGTGTGTGATCACCTGTTCTGTGGTCGTGTGTTGCAGTAAAGGGGGCGCACCTCCTTTGCTCTGGTTCTGAACGAGCACGTCAATCTTGGGTGCCGGACAGGGAGATGGTGCTAGGTCTGGGACACTTGGCATCCTCCCATCTCTAACCTGCGGTTCTTGACGACGGACTTGGAAGCAGTGCTTGTTTCATAGACACTGTTATTCTCTCCAGTGAGTTACAGAATGCCAGGCAGTTCACACTCAAGTCCACATTACCATACCAGAGCATCAGTGATAACATGCCAGTGGCTGACTCTGGCCAGGGGAGAGAGCAGCCCACAGGTTTGAAGGAGTGAAGGGTTGCTGTGCCCCCACACTGACGCGGGTGCGGGTCTGTGTTGTCCGCAGTGACCGGGTGCAGTCGCTGTGCTACCTGCAGCTCACGAGGCAGCTCGTCTCCTGCTCCTCGGACGGTGGGATCGCCGTGTGGAACATGGACGTCAGCAGAGAGGAGGTAAGAGAGAGAAGGAGCAGGCCGGGCTGACCAGGGGACGTCCCCAAGATCCTGGCTTCCTGGCTCCTCACCCCGGCTGCCGGAAATGCCTGCCCAGGTGCAGACGGCGCTGCGTGTCACTTGGCGTTGCATCCTTTGCTCATTCGAGTTTGCACGGTGACAAGCTGTGCACACGGGCTGGGCCTTCCAGCTGGCTTTCAGCTTCGAGAAGCACAGCGAGGGGATGCCGGCATAGCCTCCAGGATGTCCAGGGGGCGGCTGCACCTGATGCTCATGCAGGGGACCCGTCAGGAAACTCTGAGGGGGCTGCCGCAGGGACACAGCTGGCGCCTGGCGTTTTTCTGGAAAAATATGTCTCTGTTCTCTGCTTTTATTTTCCGCCGAGTGCTGTTCCACGGAGCCCATGTCGACACAGTGTTCTTCTCAGGAGACCTGAGTTCTGCCTTGTTTGGGCCACTGACGAGTCGTGGGGCCTTGTTTAGATGGCTGTGGTAACTTCCCCAAGTCTCCGGTCCCCTTCCATAAAGTGAACCAGCCGAATGAGGTGACTTCTAAGGCCCCTTCGGGTCTTTAGCAGACACGCCAGTTGTCTAAGCCATCTGTCTTTTTTATTTTAAATAACGCTGCAGTGAACATTCTTGACCTTGTCATTGTTCAGATATTTATTGCAGGCATATTTCTGAAAACAGACCTTTTGGGCCAAGGATATGTATGTGCAATCTTAAGGCTTTTTATAGATGCTGTCAGATGATTTCCAGGCAGGATTTCCATTCTTGTCTCTGCTAGCGTGGGGAGCATCTGTCTTTTCCAAACAGCAGGGACAGCCTGTGGCATACATAGCAAGAGTTGGCCCAGACAAGACGTGAGTGTAAGAGGAATGTTAAGGACTTAGGGATTGACTTCAGGAACATTTATTGAGCACCTACCTACGGGGTGGCTACAAACCCAGTGATTGTACCCCACGTGTGGTTGATTGGCAGTGCCTCGCAGTGCACGCTGTGCTGACTGGCATCACACGGGTCGGTCAGGGTGTCACCCTGGCCCTTACGCAGTGTGTGGATCAGAGTGCTGGGCACCATGCAGTGCATGATGGGGATGGATGCAGGGTTTCCAGCATCCTGTGCGTGGGTCTGCTCTGAGTGGCCCGTGATTACCTGTGAGTCTGATCCTCACTGAATACATTTGCATCTTTAGCTCACCACAAACGATGTCATCAAAGGACAAGCTATTAAAAAAGTACTGATGTTGCTTAGTTCCAGACTTTATGGTTACCATATTCTGTATACAAAGGTTCTTGCCTGCAAGCAGCTTGTAATCTTGTGATAGGAATACACTGCCCTATAAGTAGTAACACAGCCCATGATATGGACAGGTACCGGTTGCTAGTTTTTGTTGTTGTTCGTTTGTTTGTTTTTAGTGACCTTGTAAGTCGGGTAGAGGAAATCTTGATCACATGCTTACTGCTTAATTTCTTTCTTGAATTTTCTAAAAATCTTTTGGTATGGCTTAGAGTAACTTAGTATGAAACACGTGTAACATTGCTTAATGTTACAGAACGTGTCAGACTTTCTCTGCAAAGATTTATTGAACCGTGTTACATATTCGTCAGCTGCTAGCCATAGACGTCAAGGACAGCTGGGCTACTGTCCTGTCATGTGGCAGCCTTACTCTGCGCGTGGAGACCTGGGAGGGTGTGCTCCCTGGGTCTTCAGGGAGGAGACCATGGGGTCCAGTGGCTGCTCATGGCTCTTCTAAGGTCTTAACAACTTGGATTTCAACCCACTATCCTTATCCTTGGTTAAGTTCTCTTAGAAAAAGTAGTTAGGAGTTATTTGTACATCCAGGGAAAGAAGGGACACTCCCATTATTCAGGGTGCTTCCTGTATGGGCAGTTTTCTCTGTTTTCAGTCTTTTATAAGACATCACCCCAAATCATGTTTTTCCTACAAGCTTATCTGTCTCAGTGGTTAGCAGTGTTGGTGGGAAAGGAATTTATGCCAAAAAGGTGCATCATTTTTGGTAATTTTTTTTAACTAGCTGAATAAAGATTAGTGCAAAACTAAGCAGCTGGTGCTGTGTACGATTCTGACCCTGAGTCAGAGTTTTGTACAATTAGGCCAGGGCACGGTGGATTAGCCCCGGGTTCTCTGGCCCCACGGTGCGCGCCTGGGTTTCTGAGTCACCTGGGAGGCCTGCCGGAGCCTGCCCAGCCCACGGTGGCTGCCAGCACCACGTGCACAGGCCGGGAGCAGATCTGCCTGCCTGCCAGGCCCTAGTCAGAGGGGCTCCTCTTTGGAAGTAGGCGTGAGACGCAAAGGAGCAGGTCGCAATAACGAGGACGAATCCCCTGCGAAAGAGAACTGCGTTTTAAACTAGGGGATCGCAGAGTGCGTGACCGTTCATGCCCTGGTGCAGCGCAGGCCAGCAGCGGTGGTTCTGTGGTGTTGTGCTCGTCACAGTGTCTCTGTCCAGACCGGGCAGGTGGAACCAGAGGCAGAAAAGGGAGGGGAGCGGCCGGGGTGCTTGGCTGATACTCTCCCCTCAGCACAGAACACTTGAGAGAAGTTTTCTCTTTAGAGAAGAAGCACATGACACGAGGGCTCTGCCTCACGACAGGCTCTTAATCCTGTTAAAAGAAACAAAGTTATGAGTATTTCTTACACTACACGTGTGCCAAAAGCCTATTTCTTTCCGACTTTGGCTTTTAGTTTATCTCAAATTATTTTAAGCACATTTTTCTTCCTACATGCCCCTCTGCCCTCCAGCTCAGCACAGTGAAAGTCTTGCCTGAACCCTTTGACAGAGTTGCGTTCCCTGAGGGCAGAGACTCAGGTCTGTCGGTTGTCCTATCCCAGAGTCAGGCGTAGAGACCGTCCCACGTGGGAACTGGGGGGACCCATAGACAGAGTGTGTGCGGAGCATCGTGGACAAGGGCAGGGACTCGGCTGGGACCCTGGGGCTCCCGGGATCTCCACCCACTCACTGACCACGGACAGTTGCTCCAACCCCTGGGCCTGTAAACTGTTGCTCTGTATCTCTTAGGCCTGTGGCAGAAATTAAGTGAACTAAGGCATATAAAACACTTGGCACACTGCCTGGACTTGCACGATGCTTGCTTTATGCCAGGCACTGTGTGAACACCTCATGAAAGGTAACTCGTTTAATCCTCACGGCCACCAGAGCTGTGTCCCCATACCCGAAGGGTGCTCTCCGGAACACATCGTACACTCTGTTTGGTTCCGCGTGACGTTTGTGTGGTACGTGGGAGTCACAACTGGTATGTGTCCCCAACTCAAAACTGGTCACCGGTACCTGCTTTCCTTCCCCTGCGACTGGACGTCCCCACGCTGGCGGCAGCAGCACCTGCCGTGTCGCCTGCCCCTTGGGGACATCGCTCACAGGTGGCGTTCCCAAACCCAGACCACCTTCCCTCTCCCATGGGTCACAGCAACAAGCAGTGCCCCTGCCTGAGGACAGGAGTCTTCCTCACCCCTCCCACCCTCCCTCTGACTCCCCAGACTGCCACCGTTACTTGAAGAACCGTCTCCTAGCTTACCCCTTCACTCCGTGCGTGAGGGCACCCGCTCCCCCAACCTCATCGGGTCATCACCGGCTGACCTTTGTAACGGCTGGCACAGGTGGGAACAGTTCTAGTGCCACGTCTAAGATGAGAAGTAGGAAAGCCAGCACTTTCAGCCCAGCGGGAGACAAAGAACTAGGCGCCCTCGTCCTCTGCAGAGGCCGCCTGCGAGCCTCTGTGGGGCTCGCCGTCCCCACCGCGTGGCGTTCAGCAGGTCCGTGTGATTCCGCGTCTGTGGTCCTCCCGCTGCGGTCCCCTCCGATCACATGTATTTCTCTTGAGTGTTAGCTCTCCAAGTTCAAGATGGTTTCTTACTTAATGATCTCTATTTGGTTTAATTTTTAGAAGTTTGTTTTTTCTCTCTTTATTTCCGGCACACTGTATAATCAGCACGTAATGGTAACTGACGATAAATGAGCTTTTAGCAGATTGATCTTGTTGCTGAGGGCCCTGTGTCACGTTTGGTTTAGAGGAATAGTTTCTAAGTTTTCAAGACAGTAATGTTGAGACTTAAGTTGCCCTGTTTCAACAAAAGCTCATTGAGAACCTGCTCTATGGCAAGCTGTACATATATAAAGGTGAACCAGACCAACGAGTAACTCATAGGCGGGGAGGGAAGGGGAAGGGGAATCGTTCATAGAGAATTACTGTAGAGAGTTCACTGCTGGGTGGGGTCTGTGGGCGGTGGGGTGGGGCACGGGGCGGGGGAGCCACTGGGGAGAGCCCAGAAGGTGGGGCGGGAAACCTGGCAGGTGTGGCACCCGCCCAGAGGAGCCCCGTTTGTCACCTTGGGAACCACAAGCTGCCCCGAGTGGTGGTTTGCCACATTCTGCAAAAATATGGTTTTTTGCTCAAGTGGTTGAAGATTTCAAATAAGTTGGCCATAAAAAAGAATTATGTTACAAAGACAGCTCCTAGAGTTCACAGTGAAGATTGAATGATTTCCTCTTACCTTTAGATTGAAAATTGACCAATCCTGCAGACATGACTAAAATTATAAAGATGACTCCAAACACAAACATAATGTCGAACATGGCAATAGCCGTAACATATCGAGAGTTTTTAAAACGCCACCCTCCGCACGGCCAGCACCGCTGCGTGGGTTCCCGAAAAGCCACGCAGGTGCGCAGCCGCCCTGACCTCGGCTCCGTCTCCCTCTCCCCAGGCCCCTCAGTGGCTAGAGAGCGACTCCTGCCAGAAGTGCGAGCAGCCCTTCTTCTGGAACATAAAGCAGATGTGGGACACGAAGACCCTGGGGCTGAGACAGGTGCGTAGCCAGCGCGGACTCGCCGCCGGGTCGGTCCCGTCTTCTGTTGCCTGTGCGGTCGGTCTGCCGTCTTGTCCGGAATCACACTCTTCCCTGTACATGCCACTGGTTCGTGCTTTCGGATGTCACCGTCATTGTCTGGCAATAGTGTGTGAGACCTTCCCTGGGGCCGGTGCGACTGTCACCCAGCTGTCCCACTGCCGCTCGTCCTGCACTGGAGGAGCAGGGAGGCACAGAAAGCCCGAGAGCCTGTTTGAGAGCAGATACAGGTCTTTCAGTTCGGGACTGCTGTTAAAGTCGCTGTTTTGTACTAACCAAGCACCAAGTTCGAATGAGTTAGGGTATGTGAGCTCATGCTTCCACAAGCAGATACTGTGACACTAGTAATTTTAGATCAGTCCTAAATTGTTCCACATCAATCTGCCTGGCATACTTTTATTAAGCATGCTGCAAGTACTATGTTTTATTTTATAAATTAAAGAATCGTGTCCCAGATAGCCTGCACATTTCAATGATGCTCTTATCACTAATACTAAAGTTCTACTATATATATATACACACACACACTATATATATACACACACTATATATACACTATATATATATATATATATATATATATATATATATTCTACAGAACACATAAAGGTAGCCACTCACTCAGGTTTAATATGAATTTGTGCAAGTAAGTAAAGAAAGAAGGCTGATTGTATTTATTTTATTACTGGTTGCACCTCTATGAAGGATTGGCCTAGAGTATGCGTGTGGTAATAGACTTTCTTTGATTTTACTTAACACATCTCTTCTCCAGCAAGGTCTCATATGAGATTGTCAGGCAATGCAGGAATTCTTTCAGCACTTAAAAACTTTCTAATCCTCTGAAAATAGCACCCGAATTGTTTCATTAGCCTAGTTCTCACAGTGCCTGTCTGGTGGTAACTAGTGCATTGTGACTGATGGGCGAAGAAGTCCCTACTCGTAAAGGAAATTTACTGTTAGGAGTTAACAACTAAGAGAGGAAATGCACAGGCCTCTTAGTGGCCTGTATGTCCCAATCAGTAGTAACTGGACCATTTTGGAACATTCTTGAAGCTTATTTCCAGAGTCACAATGTGAAAGACTAAAAGAAATAGTAAAACATCTAATTATGGATGTTGGTTTCCTAATGAGGATATGCTACATTTAAAACCTTTTTCATAACTTTCTTTTGACTCAGAATAGATTTTTTTTCCTTCCTGAAATCTCTAGTCATTTGGCCTTCTAAGTGAACTTGAACTTGATTTTAATAGTGGTTGTTGATATGAACACATAATATGAATGAACAAGAAGCAGTATTTGACCAATGTAGTCAGGTGGTCTGGAAATCCTTGTTTGATACTGAAATTGTCTACCTTTCGCCTGTTAACTGCTACAGGGAATTGGTGTTAATTATAATTCAAGGCAAGTCGCCCCACCCCCATCCTGCTCCCCTGCTGTGAAGGGAAACCACAGGCATCAGAGCCAAGGTTAACGCCTCCCTTTCCCTCCTCCCGTGGGTCTCTCTGTCGCCCCGCAGCATCACTGCAGGAAGTGCGGGCGGGCTGTCTGCGGGAAGTGCAGCAGCAAGCGCTCCAGCTACCCCGTCATGGGCTTCGAGTTCCAGGTCCGGATGTGCGACTCCTGTTACGACTCCATCAAGGACGAGGAGTGAGTGCTGGCCTGTCTCGGCCTGACTGTGCGTCTGCAGTGGGAGGACACGTGGATCCCCTTGTGCCTCCGTGTGTGTTTCTTCCCAGTGCCAGATGATTCCTCCGGGGAGGGTTAAGGCAGAGTTCTCCCAGACGCTGCAAGGGGTGACGCTGCTGGGACTGGCTCAGCTGTCCAGTGGACGTTCTTGAGCCCCCAGGCCATTCAGGGTGCTGTACGGGGGCAAGGCCACGTGCACACGGGTGCAGTGGCTGAGCTGGTTCTCTCCAAAAGCATCTCTCATCTTTGCTCACACATACATGGAGATTTAATTACTGGGGGCCGGTTGTTTTTCCTCCCACCAAGATCCGACCCAGCACTCTGTTCTTAAATAACTACTCGTGTTAAGACATCTCTGTCTGTTCCCCATTCTGTCCTGGCTCAGGCAGACCCACTAGGGCAGAACCATCATTTTCTCTCCCTTCCCTTTGAACCATCTTGGAGAGCAGTAGACGGGCAAATGTTGGCAGAGGCCCGGGTTGGAAAGCTGGTGGGCACTGTCGGCGCTGGTCAGTGAGCTCAGCGTGGAGGCTGGGCCTGCGGGCTTCAGAGCAGAGTGCTGCCCCCTGGACGGACGCCAGAGGGGTCTGGGGGAAGCCTACCGCCTTCTTGTGAGTGTGTGCCCGCGCGGCACGGTCTCCTCCGGGGCAGCTCCTCCTCTGCATTACAGGTTCTCGCTTTTGTGTCTAGGGACGTATGACCTTTCCACTCAAAACCAAACAAAAACGGTCATTGGGGGTGTTTTATAAATCCTTCATGAAAGAGTCTTACAACTTACCATGCTCTTTCTTATCCTTGAATTATAAAGTTAGTTTTCAGTGTAACCACATTTTGGGGAGCAAATTTTAACACAATTATTACAGGTACAGTTGACCCTTGAACAACACAGGGGTTTGGAGTGTGGAACCCCTGGCACATGAAAATCCACGATTAACTTTTGACTCTCCAAAACCCCAACTCCTGTTGACAGAGAGCCTCATTAATAACATAAACAGTTGTTTAACACCCATTTTGTACATTATGTGTATTCCGTACTGTGTTCTTTCAATAAAGCTAGAGAAAAGAAAATGCTATGGAGAAAACTATAATTCCCCAAGGAATCATAAATACATTTATAGTACTATGTGTGCTCACTGAGAAAAACCTGCATGTTAGCGGACCCACGCAGTCACATGTGGTGCTCAGGGGCGACCGTAGTTCCTTTGCGTGGCCAGGAAAGCGTGTCCCTTCGCCCCAGGTGCGGTCAGGTGCATCCTCCATGTTCTCTTTTCCCTTTGCCAGTCGGACTTCTCTCGCAACCTTCCATGAAGGAAAACACAACATTTCCCACATGTCCGTGGACGTCGCCAGGGGACTGATGGTGACCTGTGGGACCGACCGTATCGTAAAGGTAACCTGCTCCGCTGTCCCAGTCAGCAGCTCAGTGCAGACCGCTCCCTCGTCGTGCTGCAGACGGGCACGAGACATTTCTATGTGCCATTTCTATGCGCCAGTCTCACCTTCCAATCGGCAAGCTTGCCTTCCCTTTTTATAAGCAACCTGCAGCCAGTTGAAAACCCGAGGTAACAAACTGCATGCCTGTGAGTTTCCATGCTCTTGGCCTTGGCTCACTATGAGGCATTTCCCTTGGCCTGGCACCCCCCACCCCCCCGTTGCTGCCTGGCTGAGCCAGCCCAGGGCTGCCCCCTGCCCGCCTGATCCCGTAGCTGGGCCCTCGCTGCAGTCATTCCTTCCCGTGCTCATGTTCCTTTCACTGGGGACAGAAGGCTGCTAGTTGTAAGAAGTAACCACACACCTTCTTTCCATCAATTCCCTGGACTACTAACACAGAAACTGAAAGTAACTGTTTTATAATTAGTACCACTCTTGAGTTGGGAGACCATGACACATATTATTTCATAATTTTAAAAAGTGGGCTTTTTCCCAGTGGAAACATCATTACGATGTAGTTTTCAGGTGTCTGGATACACTTAGGAGCTTGCTGCACGTTTAGTGTTTTACCGCTGAGATCCTGAGGCAGCTTCGCAGGGAAAGAGGAGAACGCAAGAATGAGTTCCTCTGGCTGCCGGTGTCGGTGTTGGCTGTCCCACGGGCCCAGGTGACCAGTGCGGCCTCCGTGTCTTCTTTCTTGCAGATATGGGACATGACGCCCGTGGTGGGCTGCAGCCTGGCCACCGGCTTTGCCCCGCACTGACCGGCAGCGGCGCGGTCCGCACCTCCCGGCGGCAGCCTCCACACGCCACCCTTCCCTGCGGCGCCACAGTCACCGTCTCGTGAACAGACAGTGGCCGCTTAGACACAGACCAACACTTTCCAAAAGAAAACAATTGTAAAGGTGTGTTTCGGGGAACCTGCAGAAACCACCTGCGGGGTCTGATAGGCGGAGGTTCGTCCGCAGAGGTTCCTGGACGAGTGGAGTTCCTTCTGCGAGACTTCCTCCCGAACACCGAGCAAATGGGGACTAAAAGATCAGTCTAGCAAATGGGAATTTTAGAGCAAAAAATAGTGAACTCAAGAGCTACTGCCTAGAACGCTCTGCAAGCAGTTGCGAGGACACACACACCTGCCCTGTGACCTGCTGGGCCCTGGGGGCTGCTGGTGCAGCCAGACTGGGGAACGGAGGCTGTCTCTGTCCCTTGCGGGGGCGCAGCGGGAACTCCGGAGCCCACAGGGGCCTCCTCCCGTGCTGGAGGGTGTGAGCACACTTTACACTTAGCGATGGGCAGACATGTTAAAGACGCCTGTTGTCTTCAGGGCCATTGTCCTCACTGAGCATCTGGCCGGCTCGCTTCCCATTGCTCCTGCCCGGCAGTGTGCCGTGGGAGAACCTCACGGTTGCTGCGAGTGACTTGTGAAACTTCCGTGTTAACAAGGCAGTCCACATTCTCCCTGCCCCGCCCCCCTGCCACACGTGTGCTCTGGGGACAAAACATTCCTATGGTGCCATTGCCATGAGAGTCACAGAAGCCGCCTGACTTTCTGTCGTTGCCGTTAGTGACGACTGCTGGACAACCCAGCTGCCAGCATGCGTGTGGTGGGAAATGATCCTTCCGTGCCACGGAGCAGCCCGGCCCTCATGTTCTGTTTCTAGTTCCAAGGTGAGCCCCCGTGGCATTGTGGCAATTTAACACGCGCCTCAGATCAGAACTCCGAAGCGCTTTAACCCGTGTTGACTTGTTACTTGTCACTAATGTTATTTTGGCAACCCAGAGCAATAGCGTTAACCAGCTCCTGCACAGTAATTCCCAACTTGTAAACTGCTTTCATAACAACTTGCAAAATCTGTTGTATCAAATGGTGTTGGAAAGGGTTTGGTCGCTTGGTACCAGGATGGAGAAGTGGTGGGGGGAGGGGGCGCCTACTTTTAATATTCAGATATTTATTGTTTGATTGTTTTTAACAATAGTACATGTATCTATTACTTTAGGACTATGGAAGTGAATGGAGAGAGACCTACTTTTTTTAAGGATAAATTTGAAGATAGCAACAGTATTTTTGTTAGTCTTCCTAATGGATGTTGTTAAAAAACTCACTACTGCTTTACTACGTTGGGGTCATATCAAGACCAACGTCACTATACACGATACAACTAAGGAACCCAGTCTGTTTTCTAGCAGCAGCTACGAAGGGCTGTCACACTGGACAGGCAGTCACACTGAAATGTCTTAACGCTGAGGGACTCACATAATAAGGGGGGGGGGGGGTGGTAAGGTGTGTCCTGTTTTAGAATGATCTGCTTTGACAGCTGGCTTGCCTTCAGAAGTAAGACTGAAGCATTTTGTTGCTCCTTGTGATTTTTGTACTATCTCACCTGAAAAATGCTGTTTCCTTTAAAAAACGTTCCCTAGGCTTTCTGCACAATGTACATCCCTAGCACGGTCTGGAAGGCAAATTGAGTGACGGTCACTTTTAAGTGGCAGTGCGGAATGCTGACGTGCGTTCAGTTCTGGCTCGGCCCACCCAAAGGTGCTATCCTGGGGATCTTACGAAGTCCTCGACGGAAAACCAAACGTGGTCAATTCCTTGCCACAATGAAAAGTGCTGAACTGCGGTTTTGTTTTCCTCTGTTCTGTAAAATGTGATTTTTTTTTTAACGTCTGTGGTAGGCTGAGCAGCAGAGCGTCACAGCTGCTGAGAAGATGCCATAGCTTTCAAACTTCTTTTTATTTCAGCAATTTTCAATGCGGAGCCCCAGTGTCCCGTAGGGACTGCACGTTTGTGGCGGTGCCTCTAGGGGCCAGGCTAACAAATCAGAGGAACGCGTGTGCCCGGAGGGAGTGGAGCGAGGTATCCAGGAAGGAAAGAGACACGTTTCTAGACACTTTTCTCTCTCCACCCGGGCCTGTTGCGTTTCTGTCTGGAAACACGCACCCTGGTCTGGTCTCTGACACACACTAGGTAGCAAAGGGGGTACTATTTTTTATACAGGTGGGCAGAAAAATTATTTTCTCAATTTCACTGACTGAGCACATAAGGACCGTACAGCTGCGCTGACAGTTACTGCCTTACTTCGTTCGCATGACTCTTGAGCAGGTCCTTTAAACTAGTTCTTCATATCACGTTTACTGGTTCTTCATGGTCCTCTGTCCAAACGGATTCAGAAGTACAGAATGTTAGAGAAAATCCTCATGTTTAGCTCTAGTAGGTGTGGGATAAGAAAATGCCAATTCTTTATTTTAAACGTGTTTTTAATTGGCCATTTAATAGCACAAGGGATAGAGATACCCCTGTAACATGAAGGAGGGACCATCATTCATTTCGTTGGAAATCTCTGTTTGCCTCATCCGAGCCGTCCTGCTGCCCAGAGGCTGTGAGCAAGGTGTGATGCTCTGGGCAGCTCCTTGTAGAGAATCCAGTTTGTCAGTATCCACATTTTTAAACTGTTGGCACTGGCCTAAATTTGTAATGAATACCATAGTGGCTCACACCCAAGGAGCTATTTTCTAAAATTGGTTTTCTTTCAATTACTTTCTCCTTCCGTTACTGGATCTGATGTCTCTTGAAGTGTAAGAAACCAGTTACTATTCATGACAAATTGTCTGCTCATTACAAATGTGAGGTTGAACAAAGAAGGGACACATGCTGTATTCATTCATTGTGAGCGGATTGCTGAGTGCCTACTCCGTGTGCTGCGGTTTACGATACCGTGACTCTTGGAGTGAGCTGAAGTTGAATTGTGCGACGGATCTGCATCAGAATCCAGTTTACACTGTCTTTCCCTATCGCCTTCCTTTGACCGGGGGAGCCGAGCAATGTTGACTAGCACATTTCGTCCCCATACAAGCAATGTTTCTATAAAGACATAGTGCCCGGCGGATCCCAGAGAGCTAGAAAATTTTGTCCTTTGCTCCTCTTTGTGGGTTCTGTTTTTGTGGGTTTTCTTTTTTCAGAAAATACGTACAATAAAATATTCCTTGCTTGTTACTCTGTGGTTTGATTTCGCTTTTGTCATGTTTGGTCCAGACACAGGGCAACAAGAGCGGCTTCTGTGTGTGTACAGTTGTAGCCGCCCTGTGCTCGGCACCCTTGGTGTGCCGGGCGCCCCACCAAATGTGTGTCATCCAGTCCTGGCACCACCTCTGCCCGTCATTACTGTGCCCATTTATATAGGAGAAAGCCAAGAAGATCCTGTCTGTCTCTCAGTCTGTCTGTCTGACTTGAAAGCAATGCCTTCTTCATGCCGCCTGCCTTGATGTGCTAGTGTGTGGTGCGTGTTTTATGTAAGGGCAGTGGGAATGACGGTGTCTTTTGCAGCCTGTGAAGCCCTGGAGTCAGATGGCTCGGGAGATCCCGGTCCTCGGAGTGCACCGGGCCCTGGAGAGACGCCGGGGTCCGCGCCCCAGTCTCCCCCTCACGGCTGCTGTGTCGGGAACACAGGTGGTTCTGACAGCGGACAAGGGATTCCTGGGCTCACCTGGCGAGAGGTGGATTTGCACACCAGAATGGCAGTTGACTACACCTTTAAAGAGATAGAGCTTTGTTTTCTCTCATCCTCAAAATAATGAGTTTATTATAATAAATAGAGAAGGAAAGCAAAAAGACAATACCAAGAAATATATATCAAAAATTTTTTAAAACCTTTAGCCCTGCTACTCAGAGAAAACACTGCTAAATTTAGGCTGCATACCTTTCCGGTGTCTTTTTAAATGCATGTGTACCTATGTAACACATGCTCCTAGGATATGTTTTCAATGGGCCGTGCTTTTTCCTACTAGCCAGACATCATGGTGGTTTGCCTTGCCGCGGAGTGGGGCTCCGTGCGAGCATTTGTGGTTCTCCACGGGTGGCAGTGGACGTGAGCTCCCCACTGGGCTAGCACTCACTGACTGGGATTGCCAGTCCCTAGCTCTTTGAGGTCAGCTCAGGCCATGTGACTTGCTTTAGCCAATGAAGTGTGGGCAGAAGCATTTAACTGTAGGTAGGTGAGAGACCCGGCCTGGGCAGTCCCAGAAGCGCGTGTTGGTAGAGAAAGAGGACACCGAGCCATCCCGCAGAATCTAGCTTCCCTGGATCTCCAGTGGACTGCGTAAGGGGAAGATAAATCTTTGCTGTGTTTGCCTGCGGAGGTGGGCAGATGGGTGTGTGTTTTACCTGCAGCGTAATCTGGCCTGGACAGCGGTGCTGCATTGTTCCATTATGCGGCTAAACCACCGTGAGTATCACAAGCCCCATGTTGAAATTAGATTACACATTTTTAGAATAGTTACAAGTTTAATTTAAAACACTAAGTATTTAACCATACTAAATTCAGTGTACTTTTATGTTCATCTCTGCTGACTTTTCCAATTCTTTTCTTAGAAGTGGGGATTGCTAGGTCAAAGAATATGCATATTGCAAGCCTTTTATTCTTATTGCTAATACCTTCATGTCCTCACCAACAATTGAATTTGTTCCTTTGACTAGGTGATAAAAAGGCATATCTTAGAGTCCTAATATATGGAATTCCAGTTTATTAATTTACAACGGGAAATTTATCTGCCAGGCAGTCCCCAGTGTCTGTAGGACGGTCCAGAGAGAGCCCAAGTTGCCCTTCGAAGGCTGTTGAGAGGACCAGGACGCAGAGGAGGAAAGGCTGGGTGACCTCAGTGCCATCGGGACAACCTCAGGGGCTCATCGCCAAGGCTGCTGGAGAGTCAGCTGGCCTCACGTCATCGGAAAGTGGAGACACCCCAGTGACTTCTTGGTTCTGGCTCTCCCTCTCTAGGGTCCACCTAGATGATGATCCATTTGTAAAGACATCCCCAGGTCCTTGAGTTTCCGCTGTCTTTCCTGTCTGTCACTCTCAGTCCCTGAGTCTCCTTGACTGGACTTTGATCTCTCTGTGTGTCATTTCGCTACGCACACAAACCATCCCTTAGCAAGCTTATCACACTGTGATTTCCTGCGAAAGTGGAGCCGTGCATTCTGGGGTCACCCCCGTGGCTGCAGTCTCATCATCTGCAGTACAGAACTGGGGCCCGAGAGAGCACTTCCCAGGTCAACCCCAAGCGGAGAACTGAAGAGTCAGGCCCTGCTCTGCCTGACCTCACAGCCCCTGTTCCTTTCCTAGTTCCTGTCTGGTTCTTTCATATTGAGAGAAATCTCAGATCCCGAATTTGACATCTTGGAGAACGACAAAGTAATAGGAATTTCTTGACACCCATTAGCAATGGCAGTATGGCAGATGTGCCCACAACCTAGAGTTGAAGGACAAGCGGGGCCTTAGAAGTCTATTCGCCTTTTTTTTTCCCGGATCATACATCAATGGCGGTGTTGACAGGTGGCTTCTGTGATGACAAACCTCCGATCATTCGTTCCTCATGCGTTCTAAAGAACAGTGGTCCTTAATCTGTATTTTTTGATACTGGACTATTCTTAAGTCCTTTTGGAACTGTTACAGAATTTCTTTCAGAAAGTGCATTGTATTTTTATCTGAACTAGATTAAACATTAATGCACAGTAAAGAATATAGAGTTATCCCAAAACCAAGCTAGTGAATTTGAAATAACTTAAGGAGTCACTCTTGTAAAGTATGGCTGTTAAACGTGTACACACTTCATGACAGGGACTGTCATCTCTCCCTGTAACACGTAGGAACAGCCAATAGCCTGTAGATTCTGCCGTGAAAATCACACCCAACTAATCAAGTCACAAAACAGTCGTATGATTTTAATATTTCAGAGTTACAGGACTCATTCCCTTATTAAATAAATGTAATGTTAAGTTTTGACAACATAATGGCAAACAACTGTATATTTCCATCATTGTGAATTCTTTCAGTTAATTCTATGATGACAGAATTTGTTGAATTCAAGACACCTTAAGTCACAGAGAGGAAAAACTATGTTTTTTTTTCTTTTTAATATTTTATTGATTATGCTGTTACAGCTGTCCCATTACCCCCCTCCATCCCCCTCCACCCTGCACACCCTCCTCCACCCACAATCCCCCCCCTCTAGCTCATGTCCATGTGTCGTACGTTCTTTAGCTTCTACATTTCCCATACCGTTCTTGCCCTCCCCCTGTCTATTTTTTACCTTCCATCTAAGCATAGATGGTAGGAAAAACTATGTTTAAACCATCTTCGGGACCCATCCCATGCTCTCACTCACGTCACGGACTTGACATGCGCATGGCCAGGGCCCACTCACCAGCTCTGGTTCTCGCCCACAGCTCTTCCCGGGACCAGCCTTTCTGTGTCTGTCCTGAGTTTCTGCCACACAAGACCTGCTCAGTCCTTAAAGGACTCATCAGCTCTTTGATTCTCTAGGTCTTTCCTGCATTTCATTTATTTATTCAGCAGATCAGAGTGCATACCTAGGTATGTTCTTCCCATCCTTTGACAATGCCACCTTAGGCCAAGGGTACAAAACGTTGTGTTTTGTGCACTTCATGGAGCTGTTTCCTGGAGCCGGAGGAACTCACTGGAGAGCAAGTTCGGTAAATAAGTGGGGACATCTGGTTGAATTAACGCCTCGCGGTACTAAAAAGAGGAAGAAAGGGAGAGGAAAAAGCTTACGGTCAAACCGAAATTTGTTCATCTGTGGATTTACTTGTGTAAAAACAATTCTTTGCTCAAGTAATTTGGGGGCTTTATTTCCAAGTTATGAATGTACTTTTATATTGCTTGTATTTTGTGGTTGGGTGTGAATCAGATATGTTTTGCTTCAGGAGTCACATCAGTTAACCAATCAAATGAATCCTAAGTTGTGAATGTGTGCTGAAAACAGGCAAACTTGGAGACACACATCTCCGTACAAGCCTATCTGCTGTGCCTTCAAATGATCCCGAACACTTCTCACCACTCAGCTGCTGTTAACCACGGTCCAGTCCCCCATCCACTGATTGCTCAAGCAGCCCCCAACCTGTCTCCCCGATCTGCCCCTGCCCTACCCGCTGGATCTCAGCACACCTATTAAAGTGCAACGCAGATCATGCCATTCCTGTACACAAACCCCTCACCGCTCCCATTCCAGTGGGAGCCCAAATTCTGAAAGGAACCCTCGTCTCCCTGATATCTGCGATGCTCTCTTACTTACTCCTGCCTAGCCACACCTCTTGTTCACCTCCCTCTAACTCCTGGGAACACAGGGAACTTGCACATACAACCAGCAGTGTCAGGCACAGAGTAGGCACTACATAAATAATGATGCTTGTACGTGTGCAACTTGGGTGCTATGTGCATAAACGAAGAGGAGCTTATGCAGACTTTTTGAGGGAGTGGAACAGTGAGCATTGGTTGTCCCTACCACCCCACATCATTTCATGCCCTCTCCTTCCACCTGCCATGCTACCGCTGCAGTTGCCAGAGACAGGGTATGGAGGATAAGGACACGGGGGACAAGGTGAGTTGTTCTCGTTTCACCAAAACAACAACCGCTAATTCTGGTGCCTGATCATCATAAGACTTGATTTAAGTCAATTCCACTTTGGTGGGTATGCTGGTTTTAAAGCATTTCTGCAGATTCTTACACTGTCTGGTGGAGAGGTGGAATTGATGCTTTCTTCCCTTGAATCTGGGCCAACTGTAGTGGCTCACAAACAGAATATGGCAGCAGTGAGAAGCGACACTGCAACTCTGAGGCTGGGTCAGGACATGCTGTGCAGCTTCCCCCTGGTTCTAGGCAGGAGACCAGCTGCCGCTGAGACCGCTGGTGCTCCGGCCGGTGGCCGGGCTGAGCTTCCAGCCAGCACTAACCGCCAGCCGTGTACGTGCATCACCTTCGATGTCCAGCCCAGCTGAGCTTGCAGATGGCTGCAGATGCGACCGACGAGTGACCGCAACAGCAGGGGGGCTGCCCGTGGAATCTCCTGAATTCCTGACCCACAGAAACGTGAACAAAATAAAATGGTTCTTTCAAGCTACTAACTTGAGTGATTTGTGACACAGCAACAGTAATTTGGACAATGGGCAACTGGGGGCAACCTTCATTCCTCATCTGGGGGCCACAGAGCACAGCACCCTGACTTCCTCCCTACGCCAAGAGAAGTAGTGTGGACACAGGCAGCGTCGTACCGATGAGCTCATTCAGAAAGACTGAATCCAGTCCTCCACACTCCCATGACTGTGAGACCTGGTCAGGGCCGGTGACTGGACCACCCAAGGCAAAGGCAAGTTTGGGACCCAGGTGTCCAATTCCCATCATGGGCTGCTGGGATTTTGTAATTGAAAAGACCCCCTAGGCCATACACAGCCTGGACTTACTAATTTTACAGATGATTACACTAAGCCTTAGTGGTGGAAAGATAGGTCATTACTGACCCTACTTCTGAGCTCCACTGAACTTGAGTTGACATCCTCATTTATTAAGTTGTGCTCGGAAAGGTGGTAACCAATTGCAGAAAAAATTCCTAAGAATGGGACTAGTGCATAAAGGGTATTTTCCCACGGAACACCTTGGTCTTTCGATGCAGAGGAACAGAAATGCGCACACTGGTAGCTGTTACTCCAAATGAACACAAGGGGTCACCATGTCCACAGCTTGTTCTGAAACGAGCTCAGGCTTCTAGTCTTCGGAAGCCGCACCACACCTCACTGAAGACTGTTAGAATCGAGTCTTTAGATCCAGCAGGGAAAGCCAAGTTACTTACTGCCCTGGGTGCATCCTTTACCGGGTACCAAACTCTGAGCTAGTATTTAGGCTCTCAATTGCCCAGACTTGTAGATTCGATGCAAGAGAACTATCTAAACAAATGCTCAATGACTACAAAATAGGAAAATGAAAAATGTGGAACATTCCTAATAACCACATCCAAGAAAAAAAAATAACTTCTTGTGTTGCATCAAGGGGCTCAGGTAAGCAAATGCCTCTACTCCAAAGGCCTGAGGTAGGTGATGTCATTTAAAAAAAGATTTAGGAGAGGGGGAACGAGCATTCTGTTCGTGATTCTTTAATGGCTGTGTAACCAAACAAGAACCAAACAGTTTCAGCCGCCTGCTGCCACAGGAGCCAGACTCACGAGGCAGATGCCGCTGCACATGGAAAGAGGTTTTATCCTGGTGTGTGACCTGGGAGAATGGCAGGCTCCGATCCCACAGCCCAGCTCAGGAAGGCCAAGACAAAAGCCCGTGTCCAGAGTTCCTGCTCCAGTTTGAGGTACAGTCCTTTGGAGCTGCAGTCTGAGTTTCCATCCAGGTAGCTTAGCTTGTTCCTGGCTGCTGTCCACTTCAGGCTCCTTCCTGAAGACTGTGTGTGGAGCCTGCATGGCCCTGGGCCTCAAGGTCAAGTATTCCCAGGACTCCTGGGCCCGAGAATACGGGAATGCGCTGGTTAGTGCGTCACAGGTGCGTGAGAGAGAGGCTCCCTCCTGGAGGCCATGGCCCACATGGCCCATAGAGAAACCGGGAAATGCCCGGTGTGAGTTCAAGTCACGAGCAAGCGAGCCACAAACAAGCAAGAAAGAGCAAGTCCCTTTGTCCCTGTGGGATTGTATTAGCTTGTGTGGGGGGTGGACAAGGTGGTTTCTCAAAATGACTAGTCAACATCCCACATTTTCACGTGCTTCAGGTGGGCCCACCTCCCAACCAATCCCTGCTTTCCCCAGGCTACATTGACAGGTCTTTTTGGTCCCTCCCCTCCGCCTGCACTATTTTGTGTTTCTGGGGCAGGTATGCCTGCCTTCCCCAGCCCACCCCCAACCTGGCACTGCAGAGGGGAAGGGCTTTTTCTCTGCCCAGTTGTCTTGCTAGCTCTTTGCCCGCCCAGGCCCCGTTCGATGATATCTCTAGCTTTTTGTGTGCTCAGTGTAAGAACCTCCCCCTGCCTCGGTCTTGGCCAACGAGGGAGATGCTCTGACAGACTGTCAAAAGGTAACAGTGGGAACTAGTAAGATGTGGATGCCATTTTGCACAGAAGGCTAAGAGAGGTTCTTTTTAAAAATCAAGTCCCTGGTTTTTAGCAGAGCCTACACAGCCTGCCTCACTTGGGACCAAGGTCTTGGACTGCTCTGCTCCCTCTTGAGCTGCAGCCCTACCTGCCTTCATTCATTCAGTCCCTCCAAGCATTCACCTGCCCTCTCCCAACCCCTTCACCTGGCTGGTTTCTGTTCCACCTTCAGGTTAGGCATCCCTTCCTCAGAGAGCCTCTCCCTTTATTCCCTTTGATGTAACTTCTCATTGTACTTACCACGGGCCCCTGGTTTTAGCCATCACAGAACTCATCCCAATTTCCAACTGGACTAGTTTTGTTGGTGCACTGGTTTACTTTGCACTAAATTATAAACTCACCGGGCACAAGGGTACTGCCTGTTTCAATGCCCGTGCTCCTAGAACAGTGTCCAGCACATAGTAGGCACTTAATACAGAATTGCCAAATGTGTGGTGCTTGTGAGTAAGGAAAGTGGCCCTGGAATCTTTCTCCATAAGCTGTGAGTTCTGTAATCATTCGTGTTAAAAACTGAGCGATTTCTGCCCTAACTTTTGGGTTCTTTATCTACGTAGCTCTCAGGGAGAGCTGCTTATGAGGCAGTGTTTGGGACTGAACCAAGCTGAAAAATAGCCGACTGTAGGGCCTTTGGAAATCGTGTGGCAAGTGCCAGGGGCAGAGAGGGAGAACTCAGAACCGAACTCGACGGACTCCACTGGTCTTTGGGAAGATGCATTCCGAGTGAGAGCTTCGTTTTTGCCCCCCAAAAAGAGAGAGGCTCACCAATTTGAGTATCAAAGAACAGATTGATTTCCTTTATTAAGTGTTTCTTCTGTACCAGGCACCATGTGAAACACTCTGCAGGTATTATGACTGTGGTTAGTTCTCGCAGCAAACTAGAGACTGCATAGTAGTATCACCTCCACTTACCGCTGAGGAAACAGTGATGTTACACATCAGTCCCAGGGGCAGAGCTAAGCAGTGGTGAGGCCAGGACTGACTGACATCCCAGCCTTGTGGTAGACGCTGAGCCCACGGCCCCCTCGCCACCAGCCCTTGCGCAGATCTGCCGAGTCAGCATTTCCCGGGGCGCGTGGGGCTCGCGTATCTTGAGCACGTTCCCTCCGTGACCTGTGCACACCGAAGTGGGAGGGCCCCTGGATCCAGCGGGGAGGAGGCGCCGGAGTCCTCACGGCTCTCCACGGCCTCTGCGGGACTTCTCCCAGGGATGTTTCAGTTCGTCCTTGAATCAGCAGGGCCCTGACCGCGCGCCCAGGGTCGTGACTGCAGACCTCAGGCTGGAGGAGGAAGTGGGAGTGGGGAGTGCAGGACAGGAAACCTGTGAGACTCTTGCTCACAAAGGCTGAAAGGTTTGGCTGGAAGAAATACAGCCAAGTGCGTGGGAAAGAAGAGCACAAGCATAAAGGAAAGCTCAACGTCTGGGCCACGCATGCGGGTGGCTGAACGACAGCGGCAGTGGAAAGATAACGGACTTTGGGGCCAGGGCGGCCCCAGTCTGAATCCCAGTTCTGCACTGTGCTGGACAGCTGGTCCTAACTAGCCCCTTAACTACTCTGAGTCTCGGTTTGCTCACCCATAGCAGAGGGGTGATAATGTACAAAGGACATCTGGAGCTCTTCCGGTACTTCCTCAAATGTAGTATTAAAGATATAATAAAAAATATAATAAACTATATAATTGTTAAACAATAATAAAGGAACAGAACATCGACAAAGAGGAGATGAGCCTGCACAGAAAACCTCCACTGCCACACAAAGTCCTGGCAATGTTTCGCTTCACCCAATGCTTAAAATACTGGATTAAAATAGCAGAACATGTGTTTTAAGATTTTATTCATTTATTTATTTTTAGAGGGGAAGGGAAGGAGAACGAGAGGGAGAGAAACATCAATGTGTGGCTGCCCTTCACACACCCCCCACTGGGGACCTGGCCCAGAACCCAGGCATGTGCCCTGACTGGGAATCAAACCAGTGACCCTTTGGTTTGCATCCTGTGCTCAGTCCACTGAGCTACACCAGCCAGGGCAGAAGTGTGTTTGAAAGATAAGATTAACAGCCAGTAGTTATTACCTCCTAACACTGTTTTTAGAATATTGACCCATCCTAGAAAAAAGCCAACACGTAACAAAGTATTTGTGATGGCATAATATCATTAGGACAGAAATTAGAAGGCCAAAAAAACCTGGTCTCCTTCAACGGAAGGGAAAACATTTGTTCACACAAACTTTTGAATGTGGGGGACAGCGTAATGATACTTCCTCAGGTGACGATTAACCTCTGCCTGTGCAGACCCAGCCAACAGCCACGTGCATTCACATTACTCACCCCGGGGCCTTGAGGCCAGGGATCTTCCAGTCCTGCTGCATGTGCAGATTGCTATTCTGCTTCTTTCTTGAGTTTCATGTAACACTTGAGCGTGGCTTGCACTGCCGAGGACAAGCTTGCTGGAGCCACACAGCTACCACGCCCTCTCTCGCTCAGCTGCGAAACATGTTTTTGAGAAGGCACACTTGGGCGTGCTTTGGAAAAGGTGTTTTGACTGGTGAGTATACAAGGCAGCTTTTAAAAAAAAATTCATTCAAACATTTACTGAGCAGCTAGGGAGACACAAATGTGATTCACACCTGGTCAGAGAAATGAGGCCAATGCACAAGAAAGTAGAAAGCAAAGGATGGTGTTCCCTGAATCACAGCAATAAAGAAAGTGCTGTAGGAGATTGAGCTTTTTTTTTTTTTTAAGATTTTTTTTTAAGATTTTATTTATTTTTAGAGAGGGAAGGGAGGGAGAAAGGGAGAGAGAAACATCAATGTGCGGTTGCTGGGGGTCATGGCCTGCAACCCAGGCATGTACCCTGACTGGGAATCGGACCTGCGACACTTTGGTTCGCAGCCCACACTCAATCCACGGAGCTTCTCCAGCCAGGGTGAGATCGAGCTTTTAAAAAAGAAAAATTAATACAAACTAAAATCTAAAATGTTTCACTAGTAGTAATCACCATAATAATTACTGAATACTGACTTTTTAATCCTGCCATGTGGTTAGGAGTGTCTACGGAAAGTAACTGCACCGGGGGATCTGATCATACGTTCCTCGCTGGCAGGTCGTGGTGGGTAGTCGTGCCCTGGGCGTGTGACTTTTTAGTAAAATGTTAATCTTGGCCTTAAGCAAGCCCTGGCCATCGTTTCTGTTCATCTAGGTGGACACACCTTTGAAATGCCTCTTTTCAGTTCTCTCTTCTAGAGCAGGACCGCCCTCAAGAGAACACAGAATCTTAATCCAATCCCTGCTTTGCTCCCTCCCTTCTGCACAAAATCTTTTTAAGTTCTCCTTAATTCCAAATGCACAAAAGAATGTGCATATTGTTTTCTTGGGAGCATTCATCTACTGAAGTAAACCCCTCTCGTCCTGTAAGACTGTGCCAATGAGGCAGGACCCCTGGGTTCTGTTGCTCTGGGTTCTATGCCCGCTGCTGATAAGGATCTTGACCCTCAATGGCTGAGTCTTAAGAAAAGGAAAGAAACTATTTATTCAAAAGTTATGCAGGTTTAGAATAATGGTACAATTCTGCTGTTAAGTCCCATGCTCTTTAGAAACAAGAAAAGAACACCCACAAACACACAGTCCTGTCCCTCTTTGCTAAACAAGGCCAGTGAGAGGTGCCGCCTCTCAGGAAAAGAAATAGAAGTCTGTAGTTTAGCCGGGCAGATTCCCATCTGTATTCTGGCTTCTTTCAGTCATCCATGCTCAGCTAGGCTCCTGCTCTTAATGCAGTACTGCCTCATCATGGTGGGCGGGGCAGGGGGTGGGGATCCTTCGGCATCCTTTCAGATTGAGTGGCCAAGCTCCCGGATTGCTGCTACTTGGTCAAGACACTTCTCTGCTCCCGAGCCTCATAGTTCAGAGAGACAAAGAGAGAACACCTCTCATGACTCCTACTCTCCTTCCCACATGGTCCAGTGACACGGCCACTGACCGGCGGTGACCGTGGAACGCTGTGGATGGCTCGTTGACACATGAGAAAAACATACACAGAGACAACCAGGTCCTGTGGGGAAGTAGGAATGGAATGGCCAGTCTCTCTAGTGGGGACCGCCCTGTTCCTCCATGCCCCCCCACCAAGGCTTTTTATTGGTTTCATTTGCATAAGAATTCAGGTAAAGCTCCTTACTCATTTTTAGGAAGTAAGGATCAAACAATAGATAACAAGGAAGTCTGAGTTCCTATTTTGAGTCAGGGTCAAAGAGCTGTAAAAAACTTTAAGGAACAAACTCACTTCTTCCTTGGACCCTTATCATTCAACTGAGAGCATTCTAAACAAAGCAGGTTTCACAGGATTTTACATATT
The DNA here is from genome assembly GCF_004126475.2 of Phyllostomus discolor. NCBI lineage: Eukaryota > Metazoa > Chordata > Mammalia > Chiroptera > Phyllostomidae > Phyllostomus > Phyllostomus discolor. Next base: position 10,944,461 of record NC_040906.2, read on the forward strand.
CTTTCTTAGGCCTGATCACCCGGGGAACCTGCCCTTTTCAGCACAGAGCTGCACCACCCTGTCATTGTTTCAGGCTATGGTGGAGCAAGGGAACTAAGGCAACCAAGGAATAAGGAGATTTTCTCCCAAATGATGAGGACTCAGGCTATGTCAAAGCCAAGGGGAGAGGGTCCATCATCCCCTTTTGCTGTAGCCCCCAAAGTCCTTCCTTGGGGGCCTCCCACGTGCCTGTCTTAGATCATTCCCCCCTTAGGGAATCTTACCTGTCATTGGCTAACCGACCAAACATTGGGGGCCAGGCAGGGTGAAGTAAAAGAAGCAGAAGCGGCGCTCCTGCCAGGGAGATAAGCTTTTGTCTCCTTGCTGGCTTACAGTCCAAGGTCATTCCCTCAGCCTTAGCCTTGGCGGGGGTTACAGCTTCTGCTACCAGGCAGGGCGGTTCCCAACATTCCAGAGCTCACATGGCTGAGAGATATCAGCTTCCCCTGGGCCTGGGTTTAAGTCCTGGCGTGGATCTTCCTCTGCAACCCCATTTCTGACCCTTCCCACACTGGGTTACACCTGCCAGTATTCTGGTTTCTTCTGCCTGCCTTCCTCAGCTGCCATGGTTAGTGCAGGCAGGTGTGGTCCTGTGACAAAAAGCTAACTCCCTTCCTGCTCTCCATACACTAAGCCCCTCCAGCTACATGGAATCCTGAGTTAGACTCACGCCCATCTCCCTGGCAGACACAGATCTCCACATTTCTAGAACACTGGCCAGGTTCTTTAGACATGCAAAGTAAGTCTCAACGGCCCTCAACTCTCTGCTTCCCACATGCCCCAAATGACAGCTGTGGGGGTTTCTCCATTTCTGGGAGGGACCTCTAGGTCAGCACCCTGTTACACCAGCACTCAGCAGTGTATGAGCCACATTTCCCTGGGCAGGGGTTAGCTCTCCATCTTCCCCCTGTCCCAACTCACTGCAGGGTTGGATGGTTCTGATTGTTCTCCATCGCCCTTCCCACTCCTTGCCCCAGATTTTGAACCACTGGTCTTGAGGTTCAGTCCCTCGCCTGTGTGGAGGAAAAGGGGCCACATAGTAACCCGACAGGCTCAGGGGAGGCCTGAGAGTCAGCCTCACAAACTCAGAGACCTAAAGTAACCACAAAGGATGGTTTAAAATTAAAACTTATTAATTAAAAGCAGTTCACAGCAGGTAGTCATGGCAGGTACCCAGTATTTTTCCCTAACAAAGGTCATTCTTTACTTTAACTAGGCCAATCAATTGTCTTTTGGGGTCTATGATTACATACCTTTGGAATGTCAAGGCAGCTTCCCTTTTTCCCAAACCCCTTGGGCACAGCCTGAGACCACAAGTCCCCTCATTGTTATTGTTATACTACTAATTGTTGACTGTTAACTAACCTTTATCCACCTCTGTAAAAGAAGTATGTGTCTATCCTTTTACCTTTTATCCAGTCCCAGAGGTTTCTCTGCTTTGCTTTCTCCTGCCTTCCCTACTCTATCATCGATGCACTTCATGTAACCTCTCCTGGCTTCTCCTTCGATTCTAATGTATAAAATAAGGTGCTAACCTGCCATTCTCCAGAGCATTTCTCAATCCGTTGAGATATTGCTTCCTGGCAACTGTTGTCAGTTTGGCTCAAATAAACACCAAAATTCTCTACAGATTTGAATGTTCCTTATGTTGACACCCAACGCATACATTTCTCTATTGATTCTGCACCTATGTTTCACCTATACGTGGCCACAGGATTACTTGGGGAGTGCAAGTAAAAGCTATAAAACTGAAGGTGGCTGCTTACCAGGAGCACCAGGGCTAACAATTCCCTAGTTACATTGAAATTTAAAAATCAGCCAAGGAGTTGCCCTGGCTGGGGTGACTCAGTGGATTGAGCACCAGCCTGTGAGCCGGAGGTCACTGGTTAGAATCCCAGTCAGGGCACATATTGGTCCAGGTCTCTGGTTAAGGGGCATGACAGAGGCAACCAATTAATGTATCTCTTGTACATTGATATTTTCCTCTCTTTTTCTCCCTCCCTTCACCTCTCTCTAAGAAGTAAAATAAGCAAAATCTTAAAAAAAAAACAATAAAAAATAAAAATAAAAATCAACCCAGGAGTTCCACAGGAAGCTGACAACGTTTAATATCAATGTGGCATCCAGCTTCAGACCAAATGAAGGCCTCTCAAGTGGCAAGGTGTCTCTTCCTGTCATGCAGGACAGGTGGCAAGCCAAGGCAGGGAGCAGGAAGGATACACATCCCACCCACTGACTCAGCGGTCCTTGAAATTCTATGTATCTTTTCCATGATCTGGGAAAGAAAGCCTTTGAAACTGTGCTTCCATACCAAGGCCTGAAAGGCCAGAAAGGGCCCATAGTACCTAACGGAAGAAGATTATTAACACTTGGGGGAATTCATGCCCCCTTCTTGGAAAGCTAGTACCACCTTCACCTGTCAATCAACATGTAACTTCTTCACCCCACTGCCCCCTGCCCCGCCCCACCAACTATGTAAGTCCTCAGAATAAAGGCTCTTATTCTTGCTCTTGCTCTTGCTCTCGCTCTTGCCACCCCTGCCCTCGCCGCTCTTGGTCCTGCCTTTCTACCCCAGCCCATTCTCTCCCATGAGAACCTATCACTAATAAACTCTGCTTGCACAATAATACACTCGCTGATCCATAATTCTTTACTGCATGGGCGAGAAGAACCGAGTTTCTGGGAGTTTCTCCTGTAACATTCCTACCCAGCTATAAGTCTGGCCCCCAGACATCACACCTATGTCTTGGGTGACTCATCAGCGTCACCACTGAATCTGCTGTGCAGTCCCAAGAACTTCCTGGAGAGTGGTAACTGTTTGAACATTCGGAATTCCAAAGTCCGGTGGATGTAAGCAGTAAGGAAAGCGAGCAAGAGTCAGACAGAAGTGGGATGCACTTTTATTTTATTTTTATTTTTTAGAACTTCTTGGGGTGGCATGGATTAATAAAATCGTATAGCTTTCAGGTGTGCAATTCTATAATAATCGTCTGTATATTGTGTGTTCACCACCCCAAGTCAAGTCTCCTTCCATCACCATTTATCCCCCCTTTACCCTCCTCCGCCTTACCAACACTCCCTTTTTCCCCTGATAACCACTCCACTGTTGTCTGCATCCATGAGTTATGTTCTGTTCAATCTCTTCATTTTTTTTCACCCATTCTGAAAATTCCCTCCTCTCTGACAGAAACAGTTTGAACAGATGCCATCTGTTCTCTGTATCTATGAGTCTGTTTCTTTTATTTATTTTGATCCTTTAGATTCTACATATAAGTGAAATCCTATGGTACTTGTCTTTCCCCGAGAGGCTTATTTCACTTAGCATAATACCCTTTAGGTCTATCAATGCTGTTCCACAAAAGGTAAGATTTCCTTCTTTTAAAAAATTTTACCTATTTTATTTTTAGAGAGAGGGGAAGGGAGGGAGAAAGAGTGGGAGAGAAGCATCAATGTGTGGTTGCCTCTCACATCCCGTACTGCGGACCTGGTCTGCAACCCCAGCATGTGCCTTGACCAGATATTGAACAAATGACATTTTAGTTCGCAGGCTGGTGCTCAGCCCACTGAGCCACACTGTTCAGGGCTTGATTTCTTCCTCCCCCTCCACCACCACCACTACTACTTCTTCTTCTCCTCCTCCTCCTCTTCCTTCTTCTTCTATATAGCTAAGTAGTATTCCTTTGTGAAATGTACCACAGTTTTTTTGTCTACTCATCTACTGATGGGCACTTGGGCTGTTTCCAAATTTGACTATTGTAAATAACACTGCAGTGAACATAAGACTGCATATATTCTTTCAAATTAGTGTTTTGAGCTTCTTTGAATATATTTCTAGAAGTGAAATTGCTGGGTCATAAGGCAGTTTCATTTTTAATTTTTTGAGGTATCTTCATTCCACAGTGGCTGCACCAGTCTGCATTCCCACCAACAGTGCATGGGTGTTCCCTTTTCTCTGCATCTTCTCCAACATTTCTTTGTTGGTTTATTCATGATAGCCATTATGACTGATGTGAGGAAATATCTCATTGTAGTTTTAATTTGCATTTCTCTGATGGTTAGTGATGTTGAGCATGTTTTCATGCATCTATGGGTCATTTGTTGACAAGATCACTGAGCGGCAGTGACCGCGGAACGCTGCGGATGGCTTGTTGACACATGAGAAAAACATACACAGAGACAACCAGGTCCTGTGGAAAAGTAGGAATGGAATGGCCAGTCTCTCTAGTGGGGACCGCCCTGTTCCTCCATGCCCCTGCCCCCCAAGGCTTTTTATTGGTTTCATTTGCATAAGAATTCAGGTAAAGCTCCTTACTCATTTTTAGGAAGTAAGGATCAAACAATAGATAACAAGGAAGTCTGAGTTCCTATTTTGAGTCAGGGTCAAAGAGCTGTAAACCTTTCAGGAACAAACTCACTTCTTCCTTGGACCTTTATCATTCAACTGAGAGCATTCTAAACAAAGCAGGTTTCACAGGATTTTACATATTCTTTCTTAGGCCTGATCACCCGGGGAACCCGCCCTTTTCAGCACAGAGCTGCACCACCCTCTGTCATTGTTTCAGGCTTTGGTGGAACAAGGGAAGTAAGGCAGCCAAGAGATTAGGAGATATTCTCACAGATGATGAGGACTCAGGCTATGTCAAAGCTGAGGAGAGAGGGTCCATCACACCCTTTTGCTGTAGCCCCCAAAGTCCTTCCTTGGGGGCCTCCCATGTGATAGTACCTGTCTTAGGTCATTCCCCCCTTGGGGAACCTTACCCATAACTGGCTAACTGATCAAGCATTGGGGGCCAGGCAGGGTAAAGTAAAAGAAGCAGAAGTGGTACTCCTGCCAGGGAGATAAGCTTTTGTCTCCTTGCTGGCTTACAGTCCAAGGTCATTCCCTCAGCCTTAGCCTTGGCGGGGGTTACAGCTTCTGATACCAGACAGGGTGGTTCCCAATAATTTGCATGTTCTCTTTGGAGAACTGTCTATTCAGGTCCTTTGCCTATTTTTTAACTGGGTTGGTTGTTTTTTTGGTGTTGAATTTTGTAAGTCCTTTATAAATTTTGGATATTAACCCCTTATCAGAAGTATCGGCAAATATATTCTGCCATTCTGTGGGTTGTCTTTTCATTTTGTCAATGATTTCCTTTGCTGTGCAAAAACTTTTTAGTTTCATGTAGTCCCACTTGTTTCTTTTAAAAAAAAAGATTTTATTTATTTGTTTTTAGAGAGAAGGGGAGGGAGAAAGAGTGAGAGAGAAACATCAGTGTGTTGTTGCCTCTCACGCACCCCCAAGTAGGAACCTGGCCCACAACCCAGGCATGTGCCCTGACTGGGAATCCAACCAGAGACCCTTTGGTTCGCAGGCTCGTGCTCAGTCCCCTGAGCTATAACAGCCAGGGCCTGTTTATGTTTTCTTTTGTTTCCCTTGCCCAAGGAGATGTATCAGAAAAGATGATACTAGGAGAATTGCCCGAGATTTAACTGCCTATGTTTTCCTCTAGAATTTTTTTTTTAATCCTCACCCAAGGACATTTTTCATTTGCTGTTTTAGAGAGAAAAAAGAGAGGAAGGGAGAGAGGGAAACATTGAGAAGGAGAAGTATCGACTGGTTTCCTTTGTATACACACCCAGAGTAGGGGGGTTGTGTGTAGCATGTACCTGTGCCCAGACTAAGGATGAACCCGCAGCCTAAGTATGTACCCTGACTGGGAGTCAAACCTGCAACCTTTTGATTATGGGATGGCACTTCAACCACTGAACCACACCAGCCAAGGCTCTTCTAGTATTTTTAGGACTTCAAGTCTAACATTTAAGTCTTTAATCCGTTTTGAGTTTATTCTTGTGCATAGTGTAAGAAGGTGGTCTGGTTTCATTTTTTTTGCACGTATCTGTCCAGTTTTCCCAACACCGTTTATTGAGTAGATTGTCTTTACTCATTGCATGTCCTTATCTCTTTTGTCAAATATTAATTGACCATAAAGGCATGGTTTCATTTCTGGGCTCTCTAGTCTCTTTCATTGATCTACGTGTCTGTTTTTATGCCAGTACCAAGCTGTTTCGATTACTATGGCCTTGTGGTATAGCGTGATCTCAGTGAGATGCGCTTTTAAAGGGAATGATGCGAATCCATTCAAACCAAGACCGGGGGTGGAGAAGGCAAGTCCCCAAACACCGACTGAAGGATCAAAGCAAGGGGAAGTCTTCATATGTGAAAATGTTCTGGTTTTTTTGAAGGCTCACAACCTTTTTTTAAAAATGCAAATATTAATTTTATTATTTTTAATTTAAGTACAGCTGACATATAATATTAGTTATATTACTCTCAGGTGTACAATAGAGGGATTCACCTTATACCTTGCAATGTGGTCAGCCCAGTAATTCTCTAAGCATCCGTCACTGTGTAAACTTATCATGACATGGCAGCCGTCCCTTTGGTCTCTGCTTTTACAAGTCTTTATTCTGTTCTGTTTGACTTACACAACAATAAAAGAAGGAATGAAATCTTATCATTTGCGACAGTATAAATGGACCTAGAGAGTATTATGCGAAGTGACATAGATCATACAGAGAAAGACAAATACTGTATGGTTTCAGTTATATGTGGAGTCTAAAAACCGAAGACCCTCAAACCCACCTGGCACCCACTACACTATGCTGACATTTCTGTATTTTCCGTGGCGACTGTAACTGCCTGACCATGAAGGTGTATCTGCATTCCATTTCCCCTTTTCCGTGTTGATACAGCTGGGATAACCATCATCCTGCTTTGTGGAAGGTCCTTGTACCGAGCAAGACAAACACAATGAGAAGCACAGGGACTCCTCTTCCCCAATCCATTATCCTGCGGTTCAGCTAACATTTAACTAGATTGCCATTATGGTGGGAAAGAAAGACCTGGTTCCCTTTCTCACAAACCCTGTTTGATGGCCTCTCCTTGGCTTCTTTTACGTTTTTAAACTCGTAGCTTGATCTCTCTCCATTTCTAGAAAATTAATATTTTGGTGTATGGGCTGGCATCATTTCCATGTGTAATCATGTCCCAAGTTGTTCTCCTCCTCCCGCCTGCCATGAACTCCATGGTGGCTTTCACTTCCACTGCGTTCTCTGTATTTCCCATTACCATGCAGCTAGGGAGTGATCCGAGACGTGAAACTCATACATCGAGCTCCCCTACTACCAGGGCATTGGTGTGAGTCATTGCACACACAGAATCGCACATGCAGGCTCAGACACGACCTGATCTGAAACATACAACATACTGTGCACCCTGGCTTCTGCCGACAATGAAGAATGACACGTGTGGAGCCCCTTGAAAATGGACCTGGAGCTGCCACCCCAGAGGAACTGCCCCGCACGTCCCATTCCTCAAACCTTTGGGCTGCTGAAGCTGGGCAAACTCGCCTCTGGACTGGACCCAAGCAGCACGGTATCCCAAACAACGGTTTGTTATGACTGGAACTGAAAATCAAAGATATGCTTTGGAATGAGCATTGCTGTCACAGGTGGGCACAGGTAACCAGGTCCTTGGTGATCGGAACAAAGAACTGAACCGAACACCCAGAGTTTATAGCAGAGAGCATGGGAGCAGGCCAGCTCCAAGCAGAGGTTGACCTCATGAGCTAGAGGAATTCTATTCTCATAGGGTGGATCCTTCCTGGCTAGTTTGGGCGGGCTTTTATTGTGCAAGGACAAGTAGTCGTATTACTTTAAAGCTACTGTGCATGTGGTCTCCCATGATTCTCCTTGATTGGCCACCGGAAAAGGGGGTCACACAATGTTAACTTATTACAATGCTATTATAATGGAGCAGGGGTCGTGTAGTATCTTCTGTGCAGGTGTATTCATGAGTCACCATGATTCAGCGCTTTTCCAGAAAGCAGGAACAACTGGTCTTAGAACAGCGTCTCTGTCGTGTATGGATGTTCTTTATCTTAGCCCTGGGGCACCTCCGGGGTTTCCTCCTTCCTGACTATCTCCTGCCTCCTCACTATTTAGCTTACCTGCACCTTCTCTTTCTTCCTTCTAATCAGATAATTGTTCCCCTTCCCTTTCTCATACATACCCCTTGCGCTCACTTCCTAATGAGAACTCTGTTTAGGGTTCCTACTGGATTCAGTATTTCCTGAAAACCTACTCTTTTGGATCTCAAGTAAATGCTTGTTGCCTTTCACTTTGGCCTTTTGTCCTTAGATTAATATCACAACAGTAGATTTTCAATCTAAAGGCCCCATCAGGATGGGACCAGGAAACCCCTCTTCACAATGGAACATCCTGAGTCCATTTGAAACTGGAAAAGAGACCAGCTTTCGGGCTGCCTGTCACTACTAAACCCAATAAGCAATGACAGCGATTGAATCTTTTACGGGCGCTTTATTCAGATGGCCGGCGATCTGAGAAGATGGCGGGTTCATACCCTAACTGACCATCTTGTCTTTTCTTTCCAGGCCAGACTTTTTATAGCAGGGGATAAACAAGGTGCGGTGAGGGCTTCGAGATTCAGGGAGGATTAGGTGATAGGAGCTGCAACATTCCTGTCTTGAGTAGTTAGCTGTTCCCAGGGGCATGTGGTCTTGTCTCTTCCTGAAACACAAAGGTCCAGATGCCTCCAGTTGTCCCCAGGCAGTAATCTTTAGCAGTGCCCCAGGAGGTCAGCTGTTTTTCCAGGAGCCAAGCCTGGCCTTATCTGTAGTTTCTGAAACAAAAGCTTTAACATACACGTTACTTGCTAGACTTATAACCTTTCACCTTAAGCTAAAATTTTCCAAGTCTTGAGTCCCCTGTCACCTTAGGGCCTCCAGGTCCTCAACAGAGTTGGCCTCCTTGTTGACCTCACATACAACCTAGAGTTTGAAAGGGAGCGAAGATGGGATAGGGAAGTCAAGACTCAAAAATGCAAGCTATTCCACTGAGACACGTGATTGCTCTGAGTCAAGATTGGTTAACACCACTGCAGTGTCCTGAGTTGGGTCTGCCATGTGTGCGGAGATCCGGAGGGAATCAGTGCGAGCCTCGGTGGAGCCTCGGTACCTGGGTTCCAGGCTTAGCTCTCTGCCTTTGGTTAGCTGTCCGTTCCTGCTTTGGCCTCACTCCCTCTGCGTCTCAGCCTCTTGTCTGTACAATGGGCATAGTACTCCTTGAAACAATCAACAACATGCAGAGGCAACTATAAAATGCGAGAAAGTATTGCAAGCCTTGTATTGAATTACAGGTCATTTGGATGGCCAGAGAAGATAACCTATGTGAAGTGTCCAGCCCTGAGACTGGCTGGGGTGTGGTTTGAGAATCTGGAGGGAAGAACATTACAGGGAGAAGCCTAGGAGAGCATCTGCAGCCTACATCAGCAAGGTCGTGAGGGAGGTTGAGGGCTGCTAACAGTTTTCAAGCTAAACTCCCTCATTCTATAATCAAACTTTCCCTAACATGGGTCACACAGTCAGGGAAGACTCTTCTGCTTTAATCTTTTACTTAAGGCATGGCAAGAGCATTGAGATTTCTTTTGCTTTAAAACTCACCTTTAGTGTTCCCATCTCTTTCCACTAGCAATGGAACCCTTAAAGCAGGAAGCTCTAGGTGTTTTTCATAGGTGAGCCAGGTGTGTGACATGGGGCTGAGCCCTGCCTTGAAATTAGGTAGAAAGAGGAGATCCTACATGCTGAGACCGAAAGTCCCAGATGGGGGGAGAAAGCGGACCCTGCGTGGAGAATTGGGAGTTTAGAAAGCAGCTCTCCTCAATTCACAGTAAGTTGTGGGCCATCTGTCAGGAGGCAAACTCACCCCACCCCCTGGGGGTTCAAGGTTAAATCCTCCTCCAGAGCCCTCTGGCAGACGCTGCACACTGGGAGTGGAAGCCACCGGGATGTAGTGACAGAACATGGAGCCTTTGGAGAACTTTCAGGTTGGAAGCTGTTCTGTCTTGGGGGCTTTTAGTGTGCATGATGCCCCTGATGTAGAACCCATTGCCTTTGGCTCCTGCTCACCTCTTGAACCTCCCCTCGCTTAATCCCAGCCACAGAGGCCTTGTCTGGGGCCTTTTAAAAAGGAAAGCTATTTTTTGTCCCCCCTGAGCCCTGGCTTCTCATCTACAGGTCTCCTGTCACCTCCTCAGCTGTTGGCCTTCCCCGACCAATACTCCCCCTGCCCACCCACCCAAATAAACGTAGTCCCCCCTGTGCCTACCCCAGCAACCTGCGTGCATCTTCTTCTCTGTAATCTCACCTGCCTAGCACTGCTCTCACTTTGTAATTATTTATTTACTTTTTTATGTGTTCCCAGCAGGAAGCCCCGCTCTCCCGCAGGGCCTGGCACAGGGTAAGCACTGGTAAATGAGGCTTCAGTGCATGCGTGGGTGGAGCGTCCCTTCCGTCCCGGTCACCTGAGCCCGCACGCAGCTCACTGAAGGCACACAGTACACCCTGGGAAGGACTCTCACTAATTTTGTCTTCCAGGGACAGCCCAAGCAAAGGTTCTTAACCTTTTGCGGGTATGGGTCTGTTTAGGCGTTTGATAAAACCAACCAAGCCTCCCCAAAGAACATAAATATGTGTTCAAAACTCTTCGAGTATGGGGGTTGGGGGACTCCTAACGTCCCGGGTAAAAACTTTAGACTTAAGAAAAATCAAGGGGAGAAGGAGATTGGAGACTCAATGCCAGTCTTAGGAGAAACCTCTTCAAACCGGGAGGTTTAAAATGACCTATGGCTTTTGACTGCAGTTTATATACAATATATAATAGATACAATGCAATACATATGCAGGGACCGATTCCAGCGCGGGCAAACGCTCCCTCCATGCCCGGTTTAGGAACGGACAGCCCCTGGCACTTTCCGCGAGTGTATCGGGAAGTATCTTCGCCAGGTCTGAACGACGTTTGTCCAGCGAATGACACTTTCGCACCGCAGGGTCAGGAAAGCAGCACCCCCATGCCGGGACTCCCAGCGCAGGGGTTTTCAGGGAGGGCCTCGCGGGTTTCTGCCGCCGAGCAGAGGCCAACGTGCAGACGAGCGCGCAGGTGGATTGGCACCTGAGGCCTCCAGCAAGGCGCTGGGCGGGGCAAGCCGCCTCGGGGTGAGGGTGCGGGGAGGGCGGAGGAAGGGCGGGAGGGATAACGGGAGGGGCGGGAGAGGAATCGGCTGGGAGGAGTCAGCAAACTTTCAGTTCGAGAGCATTGTGGGAAGCAGCCATGGTCTGAGGCGGGTACCTCACCTGTCAGCCCGCGCCGGCTCCTGCACTCCGCTCTGGCCCTCCACGGTACTGCTCTCGCCGCTCGGCACTAGCCAGGCTGGGGAGGCGGAGGCGGCGGCCCAGCCACCATGGTGAGTGTGGGCGATCGGGCGGCGGCTCTGACTCGGGGGTGCGTGCTCCCTGGAGGCACCTGCGGCGCCAGGCTCCCGCAGGGCGCGCCGATCTGTGGGGGACGCCCTGCCGGGTCAGCTGGAACTCCCGGGCCAATCGGCGCCTGTGGCCCCGCAGTCGGGACTGTGGGGACGCGCCGGGACGCTAGGAACATCAGTCTGGGACTCTCGCGGCCACCAGGCACCGCTGCTTCATTCATTCGATCAAGGTTTGCTGAGTGCTTAGTCTGTGCCAGGCACGGGCCAGGCGCTGGGGACCAGCGGGGGACCAGGTGGAGACTGCTATCCGGGGCTCACGTTCTAGGAGGGAGGTGTGGCTGGAGGGAGCCGTGTAATACACCAGTAACATACAGATAACCTCCGAGAGGAAGTGCTCTGATAGCTCCGAGAGAGAGGATGGAGGGGTGCAGAGGCAAGTCTGCAGAGTGGGCGAGCAGGAAAGGCCTCCTTGAACAGGCGGTGGCGTCTGAGCTGTTGGAGGTCCTGGAGGAGCCCTGTGAGTGGTGGCCGCAGAGAGGGCAAAGGCCCGAGAAAGGTAGCGGGGCCTGATGAAGCGGGTCCTTATAGGCCAAGTTAAGGAGTTTAGTTTTTTATTCCAACTGAGTGGGGGGATACTTAGGAGCATTTTCGAGGGAAAACTAACCTCATCCTTTCTATACTTTTTAAAGTTCTTTTTGGCAGTTGGTGGAGAGTAGAATGGTGTGTATGTGCGTGAAGAGGGGTGTCAAAGTGAAAGCAGAGAGACCAGTAGCCGTGCTCCAGGGGACGAGTAGCCCTGGTGGCCTGCACTTGGGTGGGAGCAACAGCTCCAGGCGTCTCCTGCCTGCTCTTGCCTCCCGCCCTGATGGCGTTTCTGAGAGTGCAGTGTCCTGAGCGGCTCTAGACCCACTTCCCCAGCTGAGCACACTCATCGCATGCGAGGAGGGACGCCAGGGACCTGCAGGTCCCCCGTGCACTCTGCTCAAGTGGGCCAGGACAGGCAGGCAGGACAGGACCCCCGGCAGGACCACGTGGGTTCGGAAAGTGGATGGACAAGGGGAGCCGTGGCATGTTGAGTGCCCGGACGGGAAGACCACAGGTGCCGGTGCCTAGGCGAGGTTTGCTGCATGGACTCGCGGCGCTGCTGTTGTTGTCTGTCGCAGGTTCCCTGTAAGTACAGCGCAGTGCAGAAAGGAGGCTGTAAATAATGGAGCAGCTTTCTTGGCTTGCTCAGGTTTCCCAAGGAACACGGTGGTGGTGAGCAGCGCGGCCCGCCGACAGCATTTGCCTAATGGAGGGTGGAATGAGGCCCTGGAAGTTTCGGAGCAGCACGGGCTGGTTCCATTCCACAGGCTGGGCCGGGGTCCATGCTCACTGTGCAGCACCTGGCTGGGGAGATTTAAGTTTTCTTGCTGGAGTCCTACGATCCGTGGATCAGGAATGTGCGAAGTTTCCCTGGTTTTCCACCAGGGCTTGCCCAACAGGAAACATTAACATTCTTGAGCACTTGTGATAGAACAATCTGTATACTCGGCCCTTTCAGTCCATGATCTCAGTCCTTGCAGACAAAGGCAACAGGTGCTCTTTGCCTTTTACCTGCTCTGACCTGGTCTCGCAGCAAGTCCATGGACCATCCCTTGACCTCACCATGCCAGTTTGCTTATGGACGCGGTACTTGTTCCAAACTCACATGGCCCGGGTTCTCAAACGGCAGTCTGGGTACCCGGAGGAGTCCCTCAGACTTTTCAGAGGGCCACAGGCCAAACTGTGTTCATGATAACACGTGGTATTATCTGCCCTTTTTCATGTTCATTCCCACGTGACCATCCATGGAGCTTTCTTGAGGTGCATATGACCCGGGGCGGTGCCACTAGTTTAATGCAGAAGCATCTGGGAGAGTCCAGCTGTCTTCCGTTGAGCCAGGCACCACGGGCGCTTGCCAAACTGCAACAGTGCCACTCTTCTCACTAACTTTTTTTTTCTTTTTGCTTTGGAAAATATTGTTACTCTTCATAAAAAGTTATTTCTGTTAGTGTGTCATAGCTTTATTCTTTAAAAAAATAAACTGGTAAATTATTTATTTCTCTATTTTAATGGATAATAGACGGCTACAACCTACAGAAACCAAAATTTGGGGGAATGTCTATTTTTTAAGAGTGTAAAGGAACCAGAGACAGGTTCTGTGAGTCAGTGCAGACGCAAGTGTGTGGAGCCACTTTGCCTGCAGTGAGTGCTCAGGGACTGTGATGTCTCGTCTATTTTTACTGTCACCTGGTAGGGAAGAATAAGTGGCCCTCCCTGTTGCCCTGCAGCGCTAGGTTTTTGGGTGAGGGCCACTTGTAACTCCCGTCTTTGTCCTGCTCTGTTCCTGGTTCGTGACTCTTGCCAGCTCTTCCTCTAGGAAACTGGAAGGTGCTCATAGCATCCCACCTAGCACGTGCACCCGGGAAAGGGTTCTGGATGCCCTTGTGCCAGTGATCCAGTTTTCTAGCCCAGAGGCTCCCTACTGCATGCATCTTGGAGCTGTGTTTGTGCTTGGATCACACTGTGTGAATCAGCTCTGGCTGGCCTTTGTTTTAGAAATCTCTGCCTTGGGAAACAATGCTGGCGTTATCGTGTTTCAGGGGCTCAGAGCCCAGCGCACTTAAACATCTTACTGGGAAGAATTTGCTATTGAATGGTTGAAATGGTGATGGGAGAGGTTTTTTTTTTAATTGTTTTTTATTTTTTATTTCCCTGTAAGAAGATAGCAGTGAGGATTTATGGAGTGATGTTTCAAAGGCTTTGGGGACACGGTTAATAAAAATGCAGGGGGACTTTGCTAGATGCAGGCCACGTGCTTCTGAAAAGTTGAGGTGACTTCTAAGACATTTAAAAACTGCTCTTGAAGTGTGATTAATCACCTTCTCGTGTTGCAAATCCAGTTCTTTTAAAAAATATTCCATTGCTTTTACTTATAAATCCTTAAATAAATACAAGTCATAGCTCTCTGGCTTCAGTTTGTAAATTTTAGTTACTTCACATGCTGCGAGGATTGAGGTTACAGCAGCTGAAGGATGGAAGAAGAGTCAACACGTTTTGTGGGCTCTGGAAAATTATTGAGTGCAGTGTATCTAAACATTAAAACCACTTGGGATCTTTAAAAATTACTGATGTCCAAGCCCATACCAAGCCGTTTGTCACATTTCTGGGACTACCACCAGGCTTCTGGAGTTTTTAGAAGTCTCCCAAGTCATTTTAAAGTAAAGCTAGGCTTCACAATGTCTGACAAAATTCTCCACGATCTGTGATGATGACAAACAGCTGCTCAGACTCGCTCCCCCTGGGCTCCAGCAGCGGGGTGGCAGCTTGAAAGGCACCAGTGACAGGGAGAGACTGAAGTGTCTGGCATCAGGGCGAGCAGAGGCCATTGTGCCTTTGCTAAACCCTCCCCCCACGGAGCTGGTAAGCTGGTACCGTACGGGAGACTCCGTCAACCTGGCTCCAAATCCAGTTCTTATAACGTGTGTTGTTTATCTCTACTGAGAGAGACTGATTCAGAAAGCGTCAACTTTTGGGGGGCATGTGGTTTTAAATCTTCTTTGGAGAGAGACCTTCCCAGGCTGTGCTGTGAAGCCATGGATTTCTTTGTCAGAATCCATGTCAGTTTGAAGCGGCGTGTGTGCACCCGTCTCCTCCATCAGTGAATTCCGTTTCCTATGTTCATTGGCATCTCTTTATATTACAGAGAAGGTGAAAAGGAATCGGGGAAGGTGAGCGGGGAGAATCCCAGCTATGAAGCTGTAGATCCAGCATGACCCCCATCTCCACCTGGTACATTAATTTTATTGTCTGAGGTTTAAGTGAATGGTTATCAATCTGTGGTCATCTGGGCGGTTTAAATTCCAGGGAAGTAGTGTATCACCATAGACTGTTTGAGGCCAGCAGCTGGTGTTGGGGGGCGGGGGGTGGGCAGTAGGAGGGAAATGGCCCTCTGTGGTGTTCCGTTGTCCCAAGAGGGTTCCCCCACAACAGGCCTTTCCCACAGGTCTCCCAACAAGGTCAGGAGACTCATCTTTGCCTCTTGCCAGGACTGTGACTTCCAAGTTCCCATTCCTAGTTCTTTTCTTATGACAAATACTGACAATGGCTTGCAGTTTTTATGTGGCATTTTACTAACAACAGATGGAAGGAAACGGTCAGTGGACTGCGTGTTTGCCACACTGTATTGTCCAGGCCTGCCCCTTTGGGTCCCATAAACTGTTTCATTACGGGCAGACACAATAGGTACAGTCACCCCCTCCCCCCACTTGAATCAAGGTCTTTGAAGAGTCCCCAAAGACAGGAATTTCTTGACATCTTAGCAAATCATTCTTTCACTTAAAGAATTCTTAAAGTATAGTTGGCCTACGATATTATACCGTTTCAGGTGTACACCGTAGTGATTTGACATTTATATATCTTGTGATGTGATTGTCACAGTAGGTCTGGCAACCATCTGTTCCATGTGGAGTTAGGGTGTTAGTGATTTCTATTCCCTGTGCTGTAGATTACATCCTCACGGCTTATTTATTTTATACCTGGAACTTTGGACCTCTTAGTCCTCTTCACCTTCTGTACCCCCCTCCCCCACCCCCTCCGGCCACCATTGTTTTGTTCTCTGTGTATGAGAGTTGCAAATAACACAACACAGAAACAAACCCCTTCCATTTTATTACTGCAGCCAGACATTGTCCCAGAGATCTGAGACTTCACCGGGGTTACTTCTTCCCCCGGGGCCCATGCTTGCCCCTTGCAGAGTCTCCCTTTCTGGTGTATCTTCTGCTTCTCCGTTGGAATTCTTGGTGTCCCCTGAAGTATCCTAGCCATTTACCCAGGAGAAAGTCCCTCATTACCATGCGAGGCCCCCAGATCCTGGGTGGTGTGTACACAGTTACTGGAGGCAGATGTCCCTCTCAGATGCTCTCAGAGCGGTACTAGACTGCCTCACCAGCACCCTGACTAGAGACAATGCTTTATGGCACGGCTGCTAATAGAGAAGAAGTGAAGAAGAGCTGTTTAAGTTAGAAATGAAATGCCCTTGACCCTTATGAGGAAGGCAGGCTTCAAAAAAAAAAAAATCTCCAATCAAGTCCCAAATTGGAAAGATCTGGATTAGAGGATAGCTTTCCCTAAATAGTTTCTGAAAGATGCCTGGAGAGAAAACAGTACAGTCAGTCACTCATGGGTCTCCTGGTGTGGTGGGGCGGAGCCCTGAAGGGTGTTCAGTCGGGAATAAAGGCATCCAGGTTTTATTCAGAGTGTCCTTTTTGGATTTTGTCTAACAGGCCTAGCGGAATAAGCCAGAGGCATCCTACTCTCCTGGAACTTCCATTCTTGGCAGGAAGTTCTGTAAACTTTCTAAATGTTTTGTATCAAGCACACGGAAGAGAATTATCCTATAGCCTGAATTATACTATAATATAGCCCCAAATAACTTAGGGGCTGTATAAATGTAACTACTCTTTAACTGTTAAGGAGTCGAAATTACATTCAGCCCTTTGAAGGCAACCTCGAGGCTGATGTGGCCCCCGGTGAAAATGAGTGTGACACCCCTGCTCTAGAGCTTTGCTAAGTCTTCATCTCATTTTTTAAAAAGATTTTATTTGTTTATTTTTTAGAGGGAAGGGAGAGAGAGAGAGAGAGAGAGAGAGAGAGAGAGAGAGAGAGAGAGAGAGAGAGAGAGAGAGAGAGAGAGAGAAACATCAATGTGTAGTTGCTGGGGGCCGTGGCCTGCAAACCAGGCATGTGCCCTGACTGGGAATCGAACCTGCGACACTTTGGTTTGCAGCCTGCGCTCAGTCCACTGAGCTACACCAGCCAGGGCTTTCATCTCATTTTTACTTGATGGAAATTGCCGACGTTTCTGAGGTGGGTGTGTGGGGACCTACTTGAGACATGTGTACCAGGGAGTAATGCTGGCGCTGGGGACTAACTTGGGCCCTGACACCCACAGCCCTTCCTGGCCTGAGGCGGTGGGGCCATTCCTCCAGCTGGCTAGCCTTCGCACAGTCACTGTCTGGACCAGTTGCCTGGAGTCTGGGGCGTGGGACACCACGGCTTCTCCAGACCTGCTCTCCCTCGCTGTGTCTGCCCTGGTCATGCAAGTGCAGCGGGGCTCATCAGCTTAGATCTTGTACATTCTCCCCCCATTTGGGTAAGATAAACAAATACTCTACATGTAAGCTGCAAACTTCCAGAATGATATGTGGAGACAGCGCCGGTCTCTGGGAAGGGCTGTAAGCATCTGGTGTGGTCAGAAGATTCACTTTTTATTCTCTGTTCTATTATTCGACACTTCAGTATTTTCTTTTCTTTTCTTAAAGATTTTATTTATTTATTTTTAGAGAGGGAAGGGAGGGAGATAGAGAGAGAGAAACACCAATGTGCGGTTGCTGGGGGTCATGGCCTGCAACCCAAGCATGTGCCCTGACTGGGAATCGAACCTGCGCCACTTTGGTTCACAGCCCGTGCTCAATCCACTGAGCTATGCCAGCCAGGGCCAACACTTCAGTATTTTCTATTTGAACGTAATATGTTTTCGATGATATAAAAATGACTTGATAAATATTGTTGTGTTTATGACTTCTCCAGCAAAACTGTTTTGTGTTTGTCCATGTTTTGTAGCTCATTCAGCTTGGACGTGGTTGGGATCGGGATGGTAGCAGAGGAAATTCCCTTAAAATATCCGCACATACAATTTCTCTTTCTCGAGAACTTGGGCTCTCTGCCAGAGTTCCGGGGCTCCTAGTTGTACTTGGCTTTCCTCTGAGAACAGAGACTAGCCGAGGGGTGAAAATGCGAGCTATCTTTCTCACTCCAGTGACTGTGAAAACTTTTGGTAACAAGGTAGAATAATATTGCTGGTTGCTTCACAGGACTGAACCATTCAAGTACGGAACTGTTTGTCAGGTTATATAGTGCTGGCCTCTCTCTGCATTTGGCAGACAGCTGAACATTCCAGCAAGATTAAGAACCTCATCCCTAAAGATGTCAGGAAGGGCCGGTCAAATCTGGGATCAGGTGCAAATTACCACTGAATTGTTCTGCCCCCAGGTTCAATGTCTGCTCCTTTTCTCTTTTTCCTTGAAAAAACAAACAAATGAAAACAACTGGGTGGCAGTTTTTCAGGCTGCAGATGAATCTATAAGAGCCCCGGGGGGGGGGGGGGCGAGGAAGAAATGCAATGTCTCTTTTAAGAGAAGGGTGAGAGTTTCATCAGGTGACAGAACATGCTGTCAGAGGAGACCTCTTGGTCGTGTGACACGCTGAGCCTTTTGCACGGCTTTTCACGAAGCCTTTGCTTGTTCCCATCTGAGGCAGGTGTGGAATCTGGGTGTGATGTGGCAGGCGTGGGGAGGTGGTGAGCGCGGGGAGGTGGCGAGGCGGACAGCGCAGGCACTGTGTGTGAGCTCCGTGACTTTGGACCCATGGCTCATCCCTCTCTCTCCTCCTCCAGGCCACTTCCTCAGGGGACCTGCGGGTTAAATGAGAGAATCCAGTTCGAGCCTCCTGCACAGGGCCTGGCAAAACTGGAATTTATTCCGTAAATGTTCACGAGGCTACTTTAAGAGAAATAGGAAAAAGCTAATGAATCACTTTACAATGGTTCATTAGGTTTATTTTTTTTCTCCCTGAAGAATATATTTGAGCTGGTGAAATAAAGAAACAAAATAGAAACTGCAAATATGGGGGAGGTGGGAGAAGGTATGTATAAAACATTTTTCTTTGATTTGTTAAACAAGCACTTGCCTTCAGTTTCTTTACTAAGAAGCCACGTCCTCAATTCTAGGTGTGTTACATATGAGTCCTGCCTCTCAAAGTCCATTTGGCCTCATGGTTTTGACACTCCAGGAATTCAGATAATCTAGTCTATATCAGCAATCTTCGGGAGCCTGGACTATGTAACAAGACAAGTCAGATTGAACCTGAACTTTGAAACAGGATGATGGATATGCCATCTCCCACCTCCTAACAGGCTTTGTTCGTAACTGTAGGTATCGTCATCAAGGCACAGAGGCCCTGGGGACTGACTTTTAATGAGTGCTGAGCAGGCTGCAATAGGGAGAAAATGAAAGTTCTTAACAAACATTTAAGTGGTCATTACCATGCAGGGTGCGGAGTTTCGCAGATGGAGCGTGTTTAAGCATAGCCTCTTAAACGAAGTTGTTCCTGGTCACAAAAAAAATTTCACATTAAGATCGAATAAGCATCACTATGAAATATGAATAAGGTCCCAAGTTACTAATGTTTCATTCAACTTCAAAGTCATACTGAAAATTGCCTGGAACTTTCACCCCCTATTTCCAGTATCTTTACCTTCCTTGAAAGATTTGCAACAAGAGTCAAAGGCGAGTCTGCCTCTCGGAAGACTCCAGGAAAACAAATCTAATTAGAGGCATATTTACTGTAAGACAAAATTAACCAACTAAGGGTATTGTTGAGATAATCTAGGTTGATTATGCTGTCCAGAGGAAATGGTACATGGAGAAACAGCCTATGAATCACTCTTCAGGGTTTTTTCCCCCCCACTTGTTAATCTTTGTGTTCTAACTGTGGAGGTTATTAGAAAAGCAAAACAAGTAAGAGGTCTGTTTCCTGAGTATGAGATATTGTGCTGTTGGGAAGAAATTTCTCACATGCTCAGCAGACCCAGCCGAGGACGAGGGTGGATAATTAAGCTCTGAGGCATGTTGTTTGGATTATGGAATGGCTGCGGGGAATCTGTGGAGGGGCCCTGGGGGGGGATTCTGGGGGGACAGGCGAGGGGCTATGCCCCCAAGGGTTCAGCTTTTCAGAGAAGAGTGTGGGGATGTGTGTCTGGATACGTGCGTGGGAAGGGGCTACTGTGTGGACTGTAAGGAAAGGTGGCTTTAAGGAAATGTCCCTCCTGGAGGAGAGCCTGCTGAGCCTCCCACGAGGAGCAGGTCTCTCCCGGACTCCACCTCTACCCTTCCCTCCTCTGACTCCGCCTTCCAGGCCGCCAGCCCCATCGAGAGATGATTTCTCCAGAATGTTTGGGCAATGACATTTCTCACGAGTGGACTTTGTAGATAACTAAAAAGGGCAACCTTTAAAAAATTTAGAGTTAAAAAAATAAATATTAATACCCTCCTTAAGCATTGGGGGAAATGGGGCAAAAGTCATTTAAATCTTGTCCAGAGCCAGGAGGAGCCTTACTCCACTCCACTGCATGGTTTGGAGACGAACGGTCTACTTAGCAGCCAAGGTACAATGTTAACTGAAGTCTCGAGTGTACTTAGGGACGTGTGTGTGTGTGTGTGTGTGTGTGTGTGTGTATTTTATCTCTGAAAGCGTTAGTTTCCTTGTGTATCTCTAAAACACGTCTGCTGTTAACCCCTCCACAACCCCCTGTGTCTGCCCCAAGTTTTCTTCCTCCAACATTTTAAAGTCCGTTTTGAGAGGGGACACTTATTTGAATAGCAGCATGGGACAAACGTCACTAGAAAGACAGAAGAGCGGCATGCTTGGGAGGATTGCTGGACTACAAGGGGAGGAGATTTTTCAGTTCCTCCACCCAGCTATGCCCCTAGCCGTGACCTTCACCAGGTCACCGAAGTTCCCAGAACATGCCCTTAGCTGTCACACCAGGAGAACTTGGGCCTGAGATCTAATCTTAAAAACCCTTTCTGGCTCTTACACTCTGTTATCAGCAACAAGAAAATCATATGCCTCTCTAATCTTAGTATACATTAGTATCAGAATGAGAAGCAGAGCTCGCCTGGGGCTAAGTTGTTGGTCCATGTGTCCTTGGTGTTGCTGTGGACCAGGAGCAGGGCTCATTCTCTGTGCAGCTTGCAGGCAGGGCTCTCGTGTCCACAGCTGACATGAAGGGACAATGCCCACCGCTCCAGAGTGTGTGTGTAAATTTGTGTGGGTCATAGCATTGCTCACCCCTCTGCGTGTGTGTGTGTGTGTGTGTGTGTGTGTCTACTTACTGACCACATAAAGTGAAGTTGGGGCTTCAATCAGGTGAAGTGTAGAAGCAGGACAGCATTGTAATTTTACCAGAGGTGCAGATTTACTAAATACCTGCTGTGTTCTGTACCTGGAACTGGAGATTATCAAGAGACACAAAGGGAACAGAAGTAATCACGCGTGTGATGCCACAGAGCAGGAAATGTATACAGGGAGCCGCTGGTGTGCTGCCCTCAGCTGTGGGTTTCCTCACGAAGGCTGCTGACAGAGATGTGGTCAGGAGGGGCTAGGGTGCACGGGGCAGTGTGAATTCTGAGAGAGGTCCTGAAAGGTGTTGCAGACTTGGCTTGGTGAGGAGCCCGTTTCACACATGGGGGAGGGAGAAGGAGCTGGGTGGTGAGACGGGGCCTGGCCACACGTGTTTCAGGGTCTGTATGTAGGTTATTATGGCTGCATTTGGGGACGAGTTTGGAAAATGCACCCCACCCTTCTCTCTCTCATACACACACACATACACACTCTGCAGAAATTCAGTTCTGAGTCAGTTGGTGGAGAATGCTGAATGACAGAGGAGGTTGTCTCCTTGCCGCTGGTGGGGAGGGGACAGCCCAGGAAGGTGCGGTATGTTGGTTTTCTCTTCAGAACCATCATTTCATAGATGCGGCGTGTGACCGGTGTGACAGGCCTGCTGGGACCAGCTCCTAAACTAGACCTCTGTTCCGCTCTTTCGTTCAGATGTCGGAAGCATTATGCACACATGTAGACGTGATTGGCTTGACGTTTTAAAGTGAAATTTGGAGTTTGGTGTTAATTTTCTTCTCTATTAGATAAGTTGAACCATCCTATCCATATCTCAGAAAAACTTGAGCCTGTCCCTCCATGTGGTCCTTTTTTTTTTTACGCCCTTTTTACCGACATGCACCCACTGATTATGAGCTTGGAGGCCAGGCCAACATCAAATTGCTGTCATAGTTCCTTCTTTTTTTGAGATACAGCTGACATATAACATTATATTAGTTTTAGGTACACAATGTAAGGATTCGATATATGTGTATGTGCTGAGATTGAACGCTACAATTAGTCTAGTTAACCTTCAAAGTTGTTTCCTAAGAAGTTCAAGCAATAAGTATTTATTTGTTAAGCAGCTTAATGTCATTGGCTATTAAAATTCAAACCGTTCAACTTATTGGAGAATAAAACATTTATTCTCCAATAATGCATAATGGACCGAATGCAAAAACTTCAACGAGGGCTTCTTGTGTGAAGTGTTAGGGAACAGGAGTTTGTGCGCCCCAACTGCAAGACCAGTGATTTTCAATTGGAGGAAAAAAATCCTTTTTAAAAAACGACTTCCTTTGAAATCATGGGCTTGTCTCATCAACTGCTGTCTCTCCATATTTATTAGCAAAATCTATGTTGAAAGTGCCTCAGCCCAGCAACCAGCTTAGCGAACACCATGCTAATAAAACTCGTGCTGGTACAGCCTCTGTTCCCCATAAGTCAGTGGTAGGCCCAAAACAGCAGTGTTTTAAAGGCCACACTAAATCTTTCTAACAAGATTTACATTAAGACTTAAAACAAAAAAAAACCCCACAGCTTTTAAACCCCATTTTCCTGCATTCCCTTTTAGAACCTGTGAATATAATTGTATTTGATCAGTAGGAGTTTAAAGGACAGAATACTTAAGATAACTAACTTTGCATAATCATCTATTTTTACAAGTATTTATAACGTGAATGCTTCTATAATATACTTCTAATTTACAGTTATATTTTGTACTAGAGTCTCAACTATGAAAGCTAAAAATTTTTTGGACCTTGAGCAAAAGGACCAAAAAAAAAAAAAAAGAACCCCACAAAATTCTTTTTTGTTAACTGTGAAACAAAGTAACCACTAACAGAGTAGGACTTCCTTTTCTTTACAAAGCACCTTTTTCCCCCTCCCTGGTTTTGTTGAGAAATAATTGACCACAACATGTTGGAGGGTATTTTTTGTTTTTTGTAGCACCCTTGAAAGATTGATAATAAAATCAGTGTTATTGCCAACTGCTCCGTATTTAGGGGTGTCAGTGACTATAGTTTATTCTGTAGCTACAATTGCTAACATTAGCTTCCTGAATTTGAAAATATTTAAAATATTTGGCCAAGAGAAAGTGGAGTATACTTTTCTTACATTGCCTGTTTCTCTACTGGGTGATATAAAGAATGGTTGTTATCAGCAAAAAATGACTCCCAAATGTCTGTTCTGTTCTCCCTTAAAAATTTTCACAATCTCGGGCCGATCTAATAATGAAAGAAGAAACAAGTGTTCAAAATGGAAGACGTGAAGTCCATCCTCAGCCCTGGCTGCACGTGGCTGACTGCTCTGTGCTGGGCCTGGTCTGGGGCTCACCGTGCTGCTTCTGAATAGGGGGCTGGAGACCGCCAGGTAGAGGAGAACAGGTGCCCCCTAGCCGCTGCATGCTTATTTCACTGCCCACCCTTAATAACGTCACATTGGAAGAGTAGAGAAAGCCCATCAAGGAATTAATATAATGAGATTTGCAAGAGGCCAGGTTCGCTATCAAGTAATTAGCCCTGGGGTTACTTTAATGGCAATTAGAGTAGTATTAAACTGTTTCTCCAGGACTGAAGCTTAAATGCATGACTGTTAAATAATGTCACCTTAAAAGTAGCTGATGGTTTGTACAGTTTTGTGGGATAAGAACCCCTTTGGGAATCTGCTACCTCTTCTGGATCTTCTCTCTAGAGCAGTGCTCATAAATCCAAAATTTTGCATATACTTTCTGGAAGTCTACCAACACCCCTTTGCGCTTCCAGACTATCCTCACTAGACTTTGGGCATTTCTTGTAAAGCTGTAGAGCCTTGCCTGAATTTACACCTAGCCCTCCATCTATAGCTTGATGATGCTGGGAAAGTCTAGATGCTAACACCATGACTTTTTTTTTTGTCTTCAATATTGTTGCCTCACCTAGGTAGGTGGATTAAACAATAGAATGCTTGCAAAGATGCTCAGTGTTGTGCCTGCCGTGCAGTGGGTCACTTTTACTGATAAGTACAGTGTCATGTGGAATATTCCATTCAGATTAGCTGAGCTGAAGATTTGAGCTATCCTGTCCGAATGTCTCCTTGAGACATTAGAGGAGGCCCTGGGAGAGCGCAGGGTCAGAGTAGGGAAAGTTAATGGGCCGCTGGTGATAATGCCTTTGGTGTGTGCTGACAGCTGCTGCGTCTACCTCCACTCCAGGGACACAAGGTAACAGCAGATACTCATAGAAGCCAGACAAGACGTGTTTTCCATTAGAGATGTGTTCACGAGTTCTTCCAAACTGTCTTCTTCTTTAAGGATGCTAAGCAACCACTTCTGTTAATACCGTTTTCTTCAGACCAGTCACTGGGTAGCTCCTAGAGTGAGCTATTTTCTGATTGTCATTGTAGCCATGTCATACTGTGACTATGATATGGCCACATTGGTTGGACCGTGTCTTCTACAGATGGCTAACATCACTGCCTAGGGGCTATTTTATTGCCAAGTTATGGGGAGTACCTGTAGTCTCTTGTGACCAGACCGCAGTACTGTTGACGCTCTGTGTCTAGCACAGATTTGAAAGGTTCATGTCACGTAACCAACAGTCCTATCTACACTGTGTGCATGTGAAGACTGCCTTTGGCTGGTGGGAAGGACTGGGGCATGGATGGACGGAAGACCTCAGGCCCTAGTGTCGCACAGGCCTGTGTCGGCATCCCTGCCTGCCGTTTCCGAGCCTTTGAGCTCAGTCCCTGGCGTGGTGGTGTGGGACATCTCCGTGACCTCGTGAACTTCACTATCTGCTCCTTGCCAGTGATTATTATGATCGGGATGCCTGTGGCTAGTCACATTTCCTGCTTCTCCCAGCAACATGGTGCGTGTGTGGCCTGGAACGCTGGCTTTGCTCAAAGAGGGCCCTCTGGTCTCTCCGTTTGTGCTGACCAGTTGAAGCGGTTTTTTTCAAGTGCATGGGAATGGCAGGAATAGTCACCCATGATCTGTCATAGATATTTATCTTTGAATATAGTACCTTATGCTCCTAATTTAACCAATGAACCTAACTAATGATCACATTCATTCTGGTAGCATTATCGTGTTCTATGGAATGTGGAGTAACGTATACATAAGAATGGTGTACGTGTTTGGATTATGCTGCGGAATTAAAAAAAATTTAGATTTCTTAAAAAACGAGGGCCCATTGCCTTATGTTCCTCCCCTGGTTCACATATCAGGCTGGTTTTACCCACTATGCATCATTCATGTTAGGCTGCTGAGCACCGCAGTCGACGGAGATCTGAGGTTGGTTTATAAACTTAGGAGGGAAAGTGATTATTATCTGAGAGTTGGGTCAGACCCTAAAGAATCATTACTTCGGTCTGTCTGAAATTAATTAACCCAGCCTCTCTGTTTTCCTTGGACTGTATCCAAAATCAACCTTGGACGGTTCTCAGAATTAGCTTCTCCAAATTCTTCCTCCCAAAGAAAATGTGTCACATACACAGAGCCCATGAATAAAACTTACCAAACAAGGAGAACCAATGACAGTCCTTAGTTTTATAGCAAAAGATCAAAGATTTTCCACTGAGGTTTATAGAACATTGATATTTACTTTCTGAATTAATTTTTTAAGATTATATTTTTAAGATTGTATTTATTAATTTTTGGAGAAAGAGAGACAGAGAAACATCAATGTGGTTGCCTCTCGTGTGCCCCCAACTGGGGACCTGGCCCACAACCCAGGCATGTGCCCTGACTGGGAATCCCACCTGCCACCCTTTGGTTCGCAGGCCTGTGCTCAGTCCACTGAGCCACACCAGCCAGGGCTCAATGGCATTATTTTACTGACTCTATCAACCCTAAAACCAAAGTAAAAAACTAAATGACATCCATTTAAAGTGAATATTGGGTTTTTGTTATTATTGCCAGCCTGAGATCTCCTGCATGGTCTTAGAATGTTTGCATTTTCTAATTTCATGTACAAACCTCATTTTGATTGAGGTACAGCCAAGAGTTTCTACACATGAAACATCAGACTGTTTTGTGGATGTTCACTTGATTGGTGAGAGTTTTGTGTGTAAGGTTTATTGGGGTCACTGGAAACCTAGTCCTGGGAACATGCCCCTGCTTATTTTGTCATGGAGGAAGGCCAGGGATGGTCCCAAAGTCACCTTTTAAGTATGTTTGGTTCTAGAATTAGGTGATGTCTGAGAAGCAGAAATGGCCAGCTCTTTGTCATTTTTGCCTCTTTGTTAAACAATACTGGCAGGCGCGGTCTCTGTGTGTAGGCTGCGGGCTGTGAACTGGAGAGAGCCGGACAGAAAGGAGTGGCAGAGAACAGCCACTTCCCATTGTTCAAGCACAGAACAAAGAGCAGAGTGTGAGATGGCCAGCGATGCCAGCCGTGTCGTGTCCACTGTGGCCTCTTCCCCGTGATTTTTTGTCCAACTTGCTTTTCTCTGTCTTCCTCTCCGTGGGAGTCACAGGGCGTCAGGGCCTGAGGGCCAGAGGGACGGGAAACCAAGGCCACTTCCACATTCTGAAGCCACTGGCATGAGAGAGAAATGAAGTGCCCAGGCAGAGGGATGCATGTTGTGGCACCTTTGCAAGCCAGTGAGTGTATGGAGTGTGCATACAGCACTGTGCACCTTCAGTTTGCCTTTTGCAATGTGTTTTAAGGATTTATAGAAATCTATTGATTCACTGTGTATGTGTTCCAGGAGCTGGAGCTGGTAGTGGGGCACAGACTTGTAGCTGGATGAAGAACATCTCTGTCTTTTGGCCTCGTTGGGGTTTCTCTGAATAGTGAACAATTCTGAATTCGAGATCCTTTGTGGATGTGAGGCCTGCCCGCTCCTTCTCACCCCTTTCATTCAACAGGCTTCCTCTGAGTCCAAGGATGGTTTGTCTGTATGGGCGGTCCCACCCGTGGGCATTCATCATGTCCATGTTTGAGAAACGGCTTACAGGAAGGATGCGGGGGCTGTGTCAGAGTGGGTCACAGCTAGGTTGTGACCTCCAAACAGGACTGTACTTGCTAAAAATATTCAGAGGCAGGGGATCTGCCGCCAACCTGCCTGGTTTCTAAGTCCAGTTCTACCACGTAGAGCTGTGTGACCTTGGGCAAGATACTGAACCTCTCTGACCATCATCAGTTACTTCCACTTTAGAGATGGAAAAGAATGATTATTCATCTCATCTGTTTTTTTTTCCTTGGGGATCAAATGATGTAAAGTATTTAGCACGGGGCTTGACATGTAGTAAATGATATTCCAAATAGTGAGCAATGGTAATAAATTAGTATTGTTTATTGTGCTGTTCATCCTTCTCCCCAGGATCTTAATCTGTTTACTCTCTTGTTTGGGGCTCATATAGGCCCACGAGTGTATTGCATGGAGATGCTCAGTCTTTGGCATAAATTCCAAAGACAGCTTTGGAAGCCACAGAACGAGTGCTCACTGATATTTTGTAATATGCATTCTGAGGTCAAAATGGCACACCCGCAGCAACGGTAGGAGAAAAGTGAATTTGTTTCATTGTTTTCATTGATAGTTTTGAGTCCAGCTTCCCTGGACCAGGTGGGAGCCGAAGAGTAGGCTGTTTAGAAAACTGCAGACGACAGGGGAGTGTGGTGGGGTCAGGTGTCATTTAGTTTCCCTCTGTCACGTATTAAGCCACCGAGTCTAAATTTTCACTGGCCCTGCTGCATTTTGCTTTGGTCAAAAGACAACTGTACATATTTGATATTCAGATCCCCAAGCTCCCATCCTGACTCAACAGCTTGCCAGCCACGCCAGCCACGCGTGTCTCTGGGCAGTGGCTTTTTCTCTACAGCTGAGCTTTGATTAAATCACACCCGTGATTCTATTCGGCTTTAGCATTCTGCAAAGTCTCTGGTCTATTATATTAAAATTTTTAGTGCATACACAAGTTTAAAACATCACTCTCTGATATTGATCCATATAGCTCTTTTTAAATTTCTAAAACAAAAAACAAAAAACAAAAACAAAACCCCAAACACCTCCAAGACTGATTTTGAATGAAACAGAGGAAAGCCAGTGGACTCATTAGTAGCCCAGACTTGGGAAGAGCCGTGACCTAGATGTGAAGGCATCTTGATGTTGGAAGGCGTTCTGTTATGTCATTCTCCGTATTATTTAGAGAAGCGTATTGTGCAAACCTGAAACCTGTGATGCTGGTGGGATCAGTATTCACCCTGGAGTTCTGCAGCTGGTGGGCACTGCTGCTGTCTTGTCACTTGAGTGACACCTAGAAAAACCGACCCTAAAGACAGCATCTGGAGATGGACGGTGGCAAAGGCTTGGGTCCCCATTCTGAACCCATTCTATTGGTTTGCAAATGAAAACTTCAGTTTTTCCAGGGGAAAAAAAAGGGACATGATGACCCCTCATGAATGATATTAAGGAAACTCTTAAATTTTGAGACCCACCTTAAGTTTCAGGTGTCCTTAGAAGCTTGTTTGCTGCCTATGGTACTTTGGTCATTCTCGTAATTCAGGTCCCTGCCAGACACACGGCCCAGGCTACTTCCATGTTGTCAAAATACTCCCTTTGATTGTTGTTTGTTTTCTGATTGTTGATGGTCTCTGTCCCATTTTCTGGGAGGGGTAATGTGGGGTGTATTGGAAAAGCAGATATTTGGTAGCCCGTTGAAAAGTTAAATATGAATGTATTTATTTCGTGTTCAGTTAAATGTGTAGTCTTCTTGGCAGTTACTTCGTAATTGTTAGTCCTATCAATAAATGGCTAAGGGAAATTTTCCTTGACTATGCTGTGATGATGAAACATTGCTTTTATTTTTAATGTAAGATGTATAGAAAAAAATTCCTAGTGTTTTCATGTTGCTGTTAGTGTGCTGTTTTAGGCTGACCCACCGAAGACTGACACCAGTATACTCATATGTTGATAGTCCGTCAACAGTTCCCAGAAGACATTGCGTTCCCTTCTCTCCTACAAGCAAAATTCTGCCACTCAAATGTGAGGCAATGATGGATTTAGATACCATTTGAAACCCATCAACATTATTCTAAACATCAATCTTCTAAATTTTCACAGCTCTATTGTAAGTTAACTGAATAATTACATTTTCCACATCACATTTTCTTTTTTGTAGTATGAAACTGTCATTGAGTAAATCATTGCTTCCTTTTCTTCATATGAGAGCTGATTTGCTGTAGTCATTCATTCATTCATTCATTCACTAGGGATTTAGTGAGGGCCTACTATGTGGCAGGCACTGCTCAGGAAGCTTGGGATACATCAGTGAACAGAAGGCAAAATTATTGTCCCATGGAACATACATTGTAGAATGTGGAATAAGGACAATAAAGTAACAGATAAGAAAAACAGCCGTAAATACTGTGAGGAATCACAGGGTGGGTCAGAAGGCCAGGAGTGTGGGGGGAGGGCAGTGATGGTGGTGTGTGTTGTACAGGGGGGTCTGGCCAGGCCAAATAAACAGGAAGTGGATTTTTGAGCAGATGTGGTGGAGACGAGGGAGTGACCCATGCAGATATCTGGGGGGAGAGAGTGTTGGGTGGAGGGCGTGGCTGGTGCCACGACCCTGAGTTAGGGTGTGCGTGACCCGTGAGCTGGGACAGGATGTGAGGATAAGAGCAGATGATGATGTCGGAGGCAAAGAGGGGCACTTCGAGTGAGGCCTTGTAGGTCATGGATGGTAAGGACTTGGCTCTCCCTTAGCAGCAAATGACCTACTCAGCTACAATAAACCTGGCTGCCTTATTCATATACCCACGATAAGAGAGCGATGGATGAAGTAGTTGTTATGCTCTTGCCAATGAGGTCTCCTAAAACTCCACCAACCTGTCAAAATGGAAGGGAAATGAAATTGAATTTCTCAGGACATTAAGTTACACTGTGTTCTAGTGCATGAGCCTTATGCCTTCAAGTTGATTTGCCATCAAAGTATCACAATTTAGGGGTCTGTTTAGGTCTGCCGTAATGAAAAGACGAGTCACTGAAAGTTAGAAATTTTACATCTTACAACGTTCTGATGTGAAAGTGATTGAAAAGAGCCCTTCCTTCTCTGGTGGCCTTTGGAATGACAAAAGCTAGTAATAATAAAGAAGTAAAAATCCTGGCTTCTGTGTAGCATTAGATTAGCCTAGGATTTGAAACTTACCCAGAGGGAGGGGGCTCCTCAGGGCAGGGTGGAGGGAGCACTGCCACCCGCCCCTGCCGCCCCCCACCCCCCACCCCCAGCCCTCAGGGTAGTGCTGGCTCAGCCGCCTGGTCCACCAGGTTCTCATGGGCCTTGGAGCTCAGTCTAGCTGTGCCACCTCCTGTGCTCTGCGGTCTTACTTTGCCACGAGGAAGACTTTTATGGCAACTACTTCACCACTTCTGATTAAGAAAAATGCTTACAAATACTAGGCTCTTTCTGGACCTCATCTCAACATTAGCAAAGCCGTGTTTTCTTGGGCTGGGTGTTTTGGAGAGTGGGGTGTGTGTGTGTGTGTGGGAGAGGGGGCACAGTCCCTGTTCCAGGGTCCCTGAGAAATGAATGGCACAGCCTCCAGCTCTCCAGCAGAAGTCCTGAAAACAATGATAAGTAAATCGTGTGGACTGCTTGGTAACCAGGGAGCATAGTTCTTTCCTTCCTGTGTTGAAGTATTCTCTCTTGTCCTAGCAATCTTTATGAGTTATAAAATTATGATAATACATTATCATAGAAAATTTGAAAGAAAAACGTAAAGAGAAAAATACGCCCCCCCCGAAATGATGCCTTGAGAACCATTGCAATCTCGTTTATACCATTGCTTTTTTCTCCTAATATAAAAAGTAAACATGAACAATATCTCAAATTACTGGGGTTCAAAAAAAATATTTACAATCTCAATCAAATGTACATAAAAAATTTACATATATTCTAAATACTGAAATAATTTAAAGTTACCATACTAATTTTAAGTTTACCATTGTAGCCATTTATAAAGTTACTTTTTAAAAGTAAGAAGAGTAAAAAGGAGAGTCTAACAGATGCAAAATGGCTACAATGATACAAAGCAGAGCTAAATGATTTAAAAAGAATCAGATAAATGATATAAAGTATATAGCTGAAATGATATGAAAGTAACCTTTTCTTCATATCAAAACCTGAAATGTGCCCATGCATCTCAGTGGCACGCATTTCACATTTACTGGTGTGATTGCCAGGTTGGGGTTTGCCAGTATCAATAATGAAATCATGTGGTCGTTCACTCAGTTGGAACCTGTCTGGTTTCTTTTTAACTTGGCAGGCATGCCTGCTAGAGAGTGCTGCCGTTTTTCTAATGTTTGTGTTCCAGTCTGTCTTTATTTTTGTTTTTCTACAAGTCAGATGTTTCACATTCTCCCTCTGTCTCTCTCTCCCTCTCTGAAGTTTGGGAAACCTTTTCTCTGTCCCGTACCAACTCTTCTTTAACATTTGTGATTTTGCGTTTTATCAATAAATGTTAGGAATGGAGGTTCCTGGTACACTCAGACTAGTGAAGGCACAGAAACTATTCAGATTTAACCTCAGAATCATCATTTGCAAAGGTCCTGCAAAACATCATAGCTAGATTAAATTATGTATACGACTTGGGTGAGGTGGAGGAGGCAGAAGGAAGGGGCGGGGAAAACCTCAACTCACTCACTGAAACCTCAAAGCAAAAAACACATTTCAGGTCAGCCTATAAGAAACCATAAAACGTATTTTTAGAACTATGTGACATTAGCGATAGTTCCGAACGACAAGAGGCATTAGCATATATTTGTTCACTTGGAATGATGCTGGATACACACCTGAAGTGTCAGATGAATCATCGACCCAGCGGAATAAAGGGTGAGACGAACTATGTTGTCCTGACATCAGAGGTATAGCACCATAGAGGCTTTCTGCTACAGTCTTCAGAAACACCTCTGGAAATTGTGCCTAAGGATGTATTAAAGCGGCAAGAGTCGCTATGTCCTTCATTCAAGCCCATTGACGGGTTTCAAGGCTGCTTTCAATGCTGGCCTTCCCTTTGCGGAGCTATGCAGAGGCAAGTTTTTCCTGAAGTTGTTTCTCTAGGAATGTTTTCTCACAGGTTCTCTTCACTTGACTAAAAGTGTATACGCCTTTGAATGTCAACCCTGTATCATTTCAGCTGTCAGTTTAAGGTGCTTTTCAACTCAGGAGAGCTGGACTGCCCATTTCCTACAACACTGTTGCAGAGTTAAGTCTTTTCTTACAATTGAATATTCAAGATGGACATACAAACACAATATGCAGCTTTTTTTTTTTTAAGATTTTATTTATTTATTTATAGAGAGGGCAGGGAGGGAGAAAGAGAGAGAGAGAAACATCAATGTGCAGTTGCTGGGGGCGATGGCCTGCAACCCAGGCATGTACCCTGACTGGGAACCGAACCTGTAATGCTTTGGTTCGCAGCCCGCGCTCAATCCACTGAGCTATGCCAGCCAGGACAATATGCAGCTTTTATCATTCGTATCCTAACTTGAAAAAACTCCCCTTCCTTTCACTGGATTCGGAAGATCCTAGTCGTTTTCACTCCCCCATGGTCTGGAGTCAGTGACCTGGAACTCGGGAAGAAAGGCAGCTGTGGCCTTGGCACAGCGGGGCTGTTCACTGGGGTGTGCACTGTGAAGTTAATTAGCCGTTACACCTCCTCACTGTCTGCCTAGGCGGCAGTCAGGAATTTGGAGGGTTTGGGATGCGTGCTCAGCCACTGCCCGATGGCTGTTCTGTCCCGTCTGAGCCGTGGGTGGGACCTGAACTTAGGAGCGCGAATCCAGGCATCAGCGGGGGAGCTCTCCGTGTCTAGCTCTACCCGGCTGTGATCACAACTTCTTCTTATTGAAAGACCGTAGTTCATCCAGTGGGAAAGAGAGACAGAGTAGGGTGGGTCACAATGCAGTGTCCTGCTTAAGCAGGGTGAAAGCCATCCTTGCAATCCCCGTTTGTGCTGTTCATCCCACCTTTCAAAGGTCAGGAAAGCTGTACCCACTCTCCTTTGGAGCCGCCGCTTCTGTCTTCATGGTGCCCGTGTCTGGGCGTAGTTACTGCAGACTTCCCACGTGGTCTTTTCAAGTCAGGGATACAGTTTTTTACTCCAGAGATAACAGGAGGCCTGCCACCCTGGGACTTTGGAGAACAGTTATCTTTGAGAACGCACTGTGGCCTGACCGTCGTCGCCTTCACCCTCATACTGGTCGCCACGCTATTAGGTTAAATAAGACCAATTAATTGTTGCATGAAGTGAAAACCACTTCCATGTGGAATTCTGAGTGGTAACATTTACCAACACTAAAAATTGCACTCTGAAATTGGGGCATTATAAATCTTACTAACGGGATCCAGTTTTCCCATCCCATTTTGGCTCCTTTTGACTCATCTTGGATATAAATTTAAAAATTAACTGGCTGTCTTTGACCTTGAATAAAGCTTTAACTTTCTGGAAGAGGATAGACCTATAAGGGAATTTCTCACCTATGAGAGGATAGATGTTGGAGTTGCAGGGGGTTGTTTTCACGGAGCACCAGTGATTGACAAGAAGAAAAACAAATCTTCTCACTTGACTGATAGTAAATGTGTTTGTTCGCATTTGATAACATCCTTGCAATTTAAAGTCGCTTCAAATAGGGTTCACACAGTCACAGAAAAAGGCTAGTCCGTAGTGGCAACTAGTACAGAAATTTTGATTGATAGGACTATTCAGATTTTAACACAATTATGTAGATTGTAGCAATGGGAAAACCATCCTACTGTGGTTCTAGTATATTCTCATTTATGTACCTGAGGGTGTACATACTTGCTGTAGTTTCATCCATATATTATTTGTTCAGAAATATTCCTGAACTATTGGTTGGCAGAAAGATATTTCTTCTGAGAAATCTGGATAGTGGAATGGAATCAAAACTTTAGGAAAAATGCTCCTCATTGAAACCATCGATGAAACTTAAGAATTTACTTAACCCTGAGGTTGAACACGTCTTGGAGTAAATGCAGGAGAAGTACCCTTTAGAATGAGCCTTTGCTCATTTGGGGTTTGTGAGGTCATTTGTAAAGTTGCTTGAGAACTCCTACATCTTTAATACAGCCCACATATTGCCTAAGAATATAGTTTATAATTATGTCAGCTTTTTTAAAGGTAGGATTCATTATTGGGAATCAAAGAGTCAGAAGACCATTAATACTTTTGCATTGCATTCTATGAAAAAATACTTTTATATGTCCTTAAGTTGAAAAACTGTCAACTGTTTTGTCCTGGCAAATAATCACTATTAATTTTTCTTATACTGTTCAAATAACAGTAATTGCGACTTTTATATAAGCATTGCTGACTACATGGTTCATCATTGGAAAATGATTCATTATTGGAAAATGGTTCATTATTGGAAAATACTGAGATCCCCTAACCTACACAGTATTATACATTTTTTTGTATGATATTTTGAAAGGCTCTCTTTCAGTGAATTCCAAATTGAAAAGAAATAGACAAACAACACAGAATGTAACCTTTCTCGCCAGGTCGGACAGATTTGCTTCAGGGAGCTAGTGGGGAAGGGTAACATGTTTGACTCTTCCTGACCAGAAGCACTGAACGAACAGTGATCCTCTATCTGATTTTACTTACTCCCTTTGTGGTCTTGATGAGTCATTTCCTGTCTCGGTGCCTCAGTGTTCTCATTTAAAAGTACAGATTGGAGCAAGTGATTTAGGAGAATTGTCCCGGCTTCATTACTTTCTAAGCCAGTGGTTGGAGGACAGTCTCTACATTGCAGAGGACTTTGAAACTGTACCTGACAGAGTGTTCAAGCCTGTTGCCACCTCCATGACGGCTCCCTTTCCGTTGGTGTATCTCCTAATCCTCCGAGGTTCCTTGGCTCACAAGGTTCGCCACCACACTTGGGAATTATTCTTGACTCTTATCTCTTTTTCACACCCACAGCTCACCAAGTCCCATTGGCTCTATTTGGTTGGCCAAAAAGTCCGTTATGTTTTTTTCTGTATGATGGCTCCAGGAGCGCTTAGTTGTCTTTAACTTCATTTGAAACATTTGTTTTAGATTGTATTGAGACAGCTGTCATATCAGTGTACATTAAAAAACATCAAAATTGGTGAACTTTTGTGCAGCCATTTTAATATTGAAGATGGAGTAAAATATGCAACATTTTCAGCATATTATGCTTTTTTAAAGAAAGATAAAAATGCAGTGAAATGTGGAAAAAGCGTTGTGCAGTGTATGGAGAAGGTGCTGTGACTGATGGAAAATGTCAAAAGTGGTTTGCGAAGTTTCTTGGCATTACTGATACTTTGCCCAAATAATTCTCTGCTGTGGGGCTGTCTTATGCATTGGAAGATGTTTAGCATCTTCCACTAGAAGCCAATAGTGGGAGATGGCCAACATACTCAAAATAGCCAAATCAATAGTTATTGGTGAAAATGAAAAATACATCTTATTTTACAGAAAAATAAGTAACGTAATAAATAAAATGTAACGGACTTTTTGGCCAACCCCATGCCATGGAAGTAGCTTAGAATCCCCCACTTCTTTCAGCCCTCACTGCTGCGTGCTGATGGAAGCCACTGTGGTCATCACTTCCACAATTCGCTCCCTTCTTATGCTTCTTTGTTCCCATCACCCTTAGACCCAAGTCCAAAGTCCTCACTGTAGCTTACAAGACCATCCTCATGTTTGTGTCTGTGATCTCTGCTGACTTTATTTTTTTGTTTTTATTTTTATTGCATTTTTTCCACTACTATTTATTCCCCTTATCCCCCTTGTACCCTTTTCCACCTTTACCTCCACCCCTCTCCCCTCCCCAGCCACCCACCCCCTGCAGTCACCACAGTGTTGTCCTTGTCCCTGAGTCCTTTTTCTTTTTTGGTCAGTCCTTCCATTCCCTGATGCCCCCACCAAACTGCACTAACAAGCAAAACAGAGACAGACTCATGGATTGAGAACGGTCTCTCCTGACATTCATATCTACAGTTCCCTCTGCCGGATCATTCCTACGTAGGCCTACCCTCTCCTTTCTCTAACCATTTCTATTTGGCTAATCCTCTTTATCTTTTAGATCTTATCTTGAAAGTTGCTTCCATAATATATTTAGACAGAGTTATTTTATTTTCCCATGGCTGCTGTGCTGCTTCTGCTTTAACACACCACACTTGGCTATAATTCTGTGTTTAATTGCCCATCGCTGTCTGTTAGGAAATGTAGTCCAAGAGGGCAGGAACTTGTCTGTCCTGTTCTTGGCTGTGTCCTCATCTCTTGGCACCGGGTCTGGTACAAGGTAACATTCAGTCCATGCTGGCTGAATGACTACGTGCGAGAAATAAGGCAAGACATGAAGGAAGGTAAAACTGCATGTTTTGAAAACTGCATTTTCAAGAAGAAAGAAGGCCCAGCAGACAGCAGCTGTACCTTCTTCCTCTCCTTTCTTATCACACTTCTCCCTGCCTCCCGCCCCAGGGACTTTCCTACCAACGCAGGGCCTGTTTTATTTTAGAATCTTAAAGGAAGTGGTGGCTCTTCCTCGTAATAGCATTGTAGACCCTTGGTAGAGATAGCCAACGATTTTTTTTTCTGAATTCTTCATTGCTCTTATTTTGTATGAGAAGAGATAAGGGCCCATGTTTGATCTAGCTCAACTACACAAATGACTTTGGATTATATTTTTCTGTTAATAAAAAACTTTTGGTCCTATAAACTTTATTTAAAGCTTTTTTTACCCATTTTTCGTTACTGCTATGATACATTTAATAGCAGTGACCCAGACTGATTCAGCGCTAATGCTGTTGTGATATTTAGTTGAATATTTATTTCTTCTGTCTTAATCTCTATAAGCACAGGATTTTTGTCCCTTCTTGCTCATTTTAAGAATTGGCACAGAAACTCTTGATACTGGATTGGGCAGGTAATCCTTCAAGAAATACCTTCTAGCCACTATGGAAAACAGTATGGAGGTGCCTCAAAAAATTAAAAATAGAACTACCATATGACCTAGTAATCTTCTTGATATCTACCTGAATAACTTGAAAGCCTTTATTTGCAAAGATATATGCACCCTTATGTTCATTACAGATTATTCACAGTGGCCAAGGCATGGAAACAATTGAAATGTCCTATGTTAGATGATTGTATAAAGAAGATATGCCATATATATATATATATATATATATATATATATATATCTCAGCCATGAGAAAAGATGAAATAGTGCCATTTGTAACAACATGGATGGGTCTTGAGAATATCATGCTAAGTGAAATAAGTCAGACAGAAAAAGTTAAGAATCCTATGATTTCACTTATTTGTGATATAAAATTGAAAGCCACAAGTGAACAAACAAGAAAAACAAAAACTCATAGACACAGTCAACTGTATGGTGGTTACCAGAAGGAAGGGGGATGGGGGGCATTACAGGGTAAAGGGGGTCAAATATGTGGTGGCAGAAGAAGATTAGACTCCAGGCAATGAGCCCACCATGCAGTGCTCAGATGGTGTATCATAAGAATCACACACTCAAAACCTATACAGTCTTATTAACCAATGCCGCTCCAATACATTTAATTTAAATACAAAGAAATGCCTTCTAGTTGCAAAAATGGTTCAATATATGGACTTTGAAAGTGGGTGAAGCCAGCCTAGTTGGTGCCCAAGTCCGTGTCTTTGCCACTCCCCTAGGAGGCAATGCTGCATCAGTTAAAGAGTGGGCTCCCAATCAAAGCCCAGATCCGGAACCTTCCAGCTGATGGAGCAGGAGCTAGGTACTTCACTTTTTCTGGCTCCAGTTTTCTTACCAACCAAATACAGGTGATAATATCACCTGCCTCCCACCCATTTTAAAGGTTAAATGGGCTCCTGCATGTACCTCGCTTAGCATGGTGTCTTGAGCACTCTCAACGCAGGTCAGCCCTTGTAAGTAGGTCTCTGGTGTTTGCATAAGTCTTGCTTGGTTATAATTATTTGCATAAATGGAAAAAAATGTAGAACAGGAGTA
Organism: Phyllostomus discolor; assembly: GCF_004126475.2. Classification (NCBI taxonomy): domain Eukaryota; kingdom Metazoa; phylum Chordata; class Mammalia; order Chiroptera; family Phyllostomidae; genus Phyllostomus; species Phyllostomus discolor. The sequence goes on from NC_040906.2 coordinate 10,982,811, forward strand.
GTCCTAGCTTTGCCAGAAAACAAAAGGTGGCTTAAGGAGCCCAGTGCAAAGAGCCTTGGGCTGGGAGCCCGGAGGGGGGGAGGGGGTCATGGTAAGTTGGCCGCTTGCTAACTGCACGGCCCAGGGTCCAGCCATCAGCCATCAGCCATCTGGGCCTGCGTGTCCTCCTCTTAAGAGGAGGCAGTTTGCACCAAGTCAGCTCTGGTTTCCTTTCCAATAGAGCATTTTGTGAGTCCAGGAATGAGGGATTTTTTCATTTTAAATACCTTACTGTGGTAGACACTGAATAAATATTTACTAACTTGAACGGAATCTGCTGATTTTATCTCCGGAATGTAGAGGACTTGGTTTCATGATTTTGAGCAGCAAACACAGAAAACAATGACGATGATGTTTGAGATGTAAAAAAAAAAAAGGTCATAAAATTCAAAGCCAGAGATAAGATGTACATTAGGGTTGCTGTAACAAACTGGCATGAACTGAGTGGCTTAAACAACAGAAATGTATACTTGTACAATTCTGGAAGCTGGAAGTCCCAAGTCGAGGTTCCAGCTTAGCTGGTTTCTCCTGGGGACTCTGAGAGAGAACCTGCCCCATGCTCCTCTTCTGGCTTCTGGGGCTTTGCTGGACATCTCTGGCGTTCCTGGGCTCTGCCTTCATCTTCACAGGGTGTTCTTGCTCTGTGTGTACTTGTATCCCAATTTCCCCTTCTTACAATAATACCTGTCATACTGGATTAGGGGCCCGGCTTACTCTAGTTTGACCTCATCTTAACATCTGGAATGACCAAGGTCACAATCTAAGATACTTGGGAAGGGGGGGGGTGGTTAGGACTTCAACACATGAATTTTTAAGTGATGTAGTTCAACCCACAACAGGCTGCTGATCCCGTCCTGTCAGTATAACTACCCACATGCCTATCTTTCTATCCATCCTTCCTTCCAACAAACATACGGTGGTGCATATAGGTGGATGGCTAACAATTTTATGAGGAGTTTTCTTTACAGGAGTCTCCAATGTTTCATATACATGTCCACTAGCTCATCCTCGTCGCTTAACCTTTTAATTTGTGGATTGCTCATAAATGTTGTTTTCATCTCATTCCTTTTTTCCCCTTATGGTCCCTCTTTTTCCATCCTTCCTAACAGCTCCCTCCTCACCCAGTTCACCCAGTTCACCTGATTTTCCTTCTTCACTGAGCATTTCACTTGCCATAGCAGATAGTTCTGCCTGCCACCAGATGGTGTGCAAGGATTGGGGAAAGCTGCTTTTCAGCATTTTATTCCAGGAAAAAAAAAAATCGACATAACAAGCCAGCCTGGGGATTCTGAGATTGTGTAGGTTTTACTCCTCCATATACATTTTCTCTGTGTTTATTGTGGAAACAGAAACCTGAGCTGGGTTCTTGAGGGAAAGAAACCTACGAAAGTTGATGAATAAAAGTTCCCAGGAGATTCTGATCTCAACATTAGGCTGGGATGTGGAAGCAAGGTCCTGAAGCCAGAGGACCACTTCCTCAAATAGAAACCACAAAAAAGGGGAACCTATTGAATGCAATAAAGCTGTAGAAGGACACGAGTGAAATGGGGCACTGGGCTGTCCCCTAACTCGGTAGCCTCCCATGAGGCCTGCAGCTCGAGGACCCCCGATGCTCACCATACGCTTTGTTTGGCTCCAACGGGATTGTGGTGTTACTATTGTTATGAATGCCCAACATTAAAATAATACCAATATTTTACATAATCATCGGATTTCAGGCTTCTTTGGTGGGGGAACCCTAAAGACCTGCCAATACTGGCTGATACTTGTTTTTCTTGACAGCACCTTATGGTGGCTGAGTTGTGGCTGTCCCTTTAGCTGGAACTTGGGATTCACAGTTTGACCCTGGGTCTTCCACCCCCTGTTGTGTTACTCTGACCCTTTCCCCTCCTTCTAAATGTTACCTGCCTCTGCTGAGCCCATGAAAGGTATTTGATATGTGACCCTGCTGTCCCCTTTTACAAATGCAGATCCAGAGCCCATAAAGGGGAGCGGGCAGCAGGCCTGGTGCCTCTGGCTGCCCTGTGCTCCCCACGGAGCCACGCTGCCTCGTGAATAGGATCTGGGGGGAAAAGAGAGAGCAAAGTCCCCTCAGAGGAGTGTCACAGTTCAAGCAGAGTCAAGAAGGAAGGTGAACACTAAAACTAAAAACAGTAACCGCCATCGCCCAATTATAGATAAATGAGAACCATGCACACCCAGGAGTGAAAAAATGGGGAACCCTAAAGTTAGCACTTTATAGGGAACTTGGAGAGAAGTAATAAATTCTTGGTCAGAAGGTCACTGGTTAGCAGTCAACGGAAAGAAAGGAGCTTAAATGACTTCCCTGCAAGTTTGGGCTGCCTGTCAACTCGTTCTGTAAGCATTAGAAAGGTCATTGATGAGACCAGGTGATTAAAGAGACAATGTAGCAAGTCAGCTGGAAAGAGGATGTTTTATTACCCAAAGAATGAGCAGGACGCCGCCCTTGGGTCCCTGTGACATGGCTGTCAGAGGCTCTTCCCTTCAGAACGTGGAACCAGTTGGTGAAAGGTGGTGGAAGGGGAATGGAGTGATTCACAAGGAGGAAGCAAAGAGTTTTTTTCTTACCCCAGTGAAGATCGATGGCAGTATAAATGGGAGGGACAGTCTCTTGAAGGATTTATTAGCAGTAGCCAGCATTTCTTGTGAGCTCGCCCTGTGTGGACACTGCACTCCGAGGTTAACCTGTGCCTTACATCCTCCAACGTTGCTCATGTCCTTACTATGGCCATCCCTATTTTACAGAGGTGGAGACTGAGGTCCAGAAAGATCAGGTACCTTTCCAGGTCTACTTAGCTCATACATCACAGAGGCAGGATTCAAATGCAAGCTGTCAAACTACCTGCTAGCAAAGTCTTCCTACTTAACCACCAAAGCTACCCTACCACCACCCCACTTTCTCTGGCCAAGCATGTGGCTTGGCCTAGTGACAGATGCCTGGCCTGCCCTGAATCAAGGATGGGTGCCCTGGGTCCAATCTGAAACAGGGATTGAGATACACCATTTGGGCTCCATGGTATGTTAGAAATTTGAAATAACCAAGAATTTTCATTTCTGGCATATCACAAGTTTGTTTCAGAGAGCCGCTAAACTTGATCCCTGGCAGATTGTCAATGAACCTTCATGCAAAGAACGCGTATAAATGACTTCTGGGGAACTAGAGTGGCAAATGTTATTCGCACCCCGAGCATACTGGTAAAGTCTATAACTGGGTAGATCCCTGAAGGCTTAAGCAAATCATCTTTGCAGAGAAGGCAGCTCAGCTTGTGGAGGAGGGAAGTGTACACCCGGGAACCCTTTGAGCAGGTGAATGCATGCGGCTGGCGAAGAAACGGTGGATGTCTCTTCCCCTTTCTGAGAATCCCTGATAGGGGCTCAGATTGAAGGGAGATGCCTCAGACGGGAAGGAATGGTCGCGTGGCTTCCGGAGCAGGCTTAGAGGGAGGAAATTAGGAACTGTTTAAAGGGCTCATCCCCACGTGCAAATATAAACTGCAGAGTCCTGAAGGAGTGTGTGCCAGAGCAATGGTCTGTAACATTGTCAGAAATGATTGAGCAGACAGAGGACAGCTGGATCTCTTGGTGTGTGAATGCTATTAAGCCTTTCTGGCCAAGGAACTGTTAAGCCCATCAGAATAAGCTGTCAGGAGATCTGGCAAATATAACAAGTGCTAGTTACTTTATTGCATCTGGAGGAAGGCAACCCCAGTTTTAAGCTGAAAAACAAAACAACAACAAAAATACTTTCGGCTTTTAAAAAGTCATCTCTAGAAAACCATAGTGCAGCATCACCTTTACGGAGAACCCAGTTCTCTGTGCAGAATATTAATACAGAGCTTGTTGCCGTTTCTCAAAATTCAACAGTTCCACCAGTATTTATGGAATCCCTATTGTGAGCAAAGATGGAGTTAGACTTGACTCAGGAAGAAATGTGCAAAATGGTAAGGAAATTAAGAAATCCATGCTATGAAAAGAAGCTTAAAAGGGGAGACTTCTTTGTTCCCCAAGTGAAGGGTTGGGGGGCATATACAGAATGCATTATAATGTGAAGGGTAGGCACACGATCAGCCAAAGCCTCTATCAAGTCCCTTTCCTTAAAAATTGTGTTAGGGACGTTAGAATTCAGGTCAAATGTTCTATGCCTCAAAGTAAAACCGGGACATGTGTGGACTTAGCTACTTAGTCTCACACAGCCTTTCTTTTTATTTTAATAAGGGAAATGCTTTTCTATTTATTATGAAACTAGTACATGTCCATTGTAGAAAAACTAGAAAGTAGAAAAAAGCAAAATGAGGAAAGCAATTAAAAGCCCATTTCAGGCTAGAGGTACTCACTGCGACACTTCACACTGATGTACAGATATATTCACACTGCCCTTCTTTTTTCTTTTTAATCGAATTTGTTGGGTACACGGCCATTCTCGAAACTCAGCTTTCTCTTCACACTGCCGTGGTTTTCACACCCAGAGACCCACTGCACGTAGTTGCTTCTCACACTTGGAAAAAATTTATATATATACAGAATCTTCCTGGTACTTAGCTTTCTCTGATGGTAAATATTAACACTAATTTTTTTAAAAAGCTGGGGTTTTTTTTGTTAACATTTCCTTACTGACTAGCTTTGTGTTAGAACATTTTTTCCTCCTTTTTGACCTCCTTGTGGGGGACCTCTTTCTGAGTCTCGTTTTTGTCGTTTTCCCCTTCCCTTTGTCCTCTTCCTCCTTTCAGCCACAACCAATCACAAGAAACACGTTTCACACCACCACCCAGTAGAAATATGTGCCATTGAAACAAAGGTTTCTTGAAACACACACCCTTAACTTGTGTGGTTTTTCTGAAATTAGAGATTGTTTTGCAGTTAGAGACACATGGTTATTGGGGCTCCCCCATCTGAACACAGCGACCGACCATGACCATTCTGTAGCCCCTCACCGGCCCATTGGTGCTGTGCCCACCTGCACCGTCGCAAGGCCGGGAGATGGGCAGTGGACCAGGGAGTCTGGCTACCCCGCACTCAGCCATCTCCCAAGGGGTGTGCCGTCTCCTTCCGTATAGATTTATTGTTGAGAGCACTTGATACTCACTTAGTATTTGGCCTTCAAATAGAATGTTGACTGGTTTTTTACTGAGCTCACTAACATTCTTTTCATTAAGCATTTTTTTCTCATTAAAGAATCACACGTAGGAAGTTTGGAAAATCCAAGTATATAAGTACAGAGAAGAAAATAACATTTATAACTCAACTATTCTGAGATGAACGTGATGAACAATTCAGTGTATTTCCTGCATATCATTTCTATGCACGTATAGCTTTATATGGTTGCTATGATATTCCATGTACTGTTTTATATTCTGTTTTTAAATTAAATTATACCATAGGCATTCTCATTTATTGAAATCTTTTAACAAATACGATTTTTTTATTTTTTAAGATTATTTATTTATTTTTAGAGAGGGAAGGGAGGGAGAAAGACAGAGACATAAACATAAATGTGCGGTTGCTGGGGGCCGTGGCCTGCAACCCAGGCATGTGCCCTGGCTGGGAATCGAACCTGCAATGATGTGGTTCACAGCCCATGCTCAATCCACTGAGCTACGCAGCCAGGGCTAACAAAGGCCATTTACACATTTTTCTGTCACTGGCAATTTAGGTAGTTTGCAGTGTTATTTATTTATTGGTGTGTTACTATAAAGACCTGCAGCGAACATCTCATGCCTGAGCATGTATGTACACATTGAGGTATGTCCTTAAGAAAGGTCTACGGGCGTGAGCACGTTTGGACCCTGGACACTGACAGCTGAGTCACGTTTTAAGAAGGCTGGAATTCTAGAGAAAGCCATTGCTTTCTAAAGATGAGAGAGGGATTTAGTTACTCAGCACCTACGTGTGAGGAGCCTCAGAAGAGAGAGGCGGAGATTGGCAGCAGCGTCAGAATGATGAACCTGCAGCTCCGGAATGACGAATCTGTGTTCCCCGAGAGTTAGGTGAGAGTTGAAGGCCAGGAGATGATGTATGTGTTCCCTGACATAGGAAGAGAATAAATCAGCGCAGGGTGGGTGTGCCCAAGTTTGTGCTTATGGGCGTATGGGTGTGGGAGGAGCCGCGGAAATCCCACAGAATGGTTTTTATCTTCTTGGCTTTTCTTCTCGGAGTCAGGGAGTGAGGATGGAGGTATGGAACCTGAGGGGTATGGCGGTGACCTGGAATAACCTGTGTAGGAAGTAAAGGGGGATTTGCTTCGTGACCCTTTACATGAAGAGGTGCCTGGAAAGTTTCCGAGTCACACTGGTGATTCGGCTGAGCTGGACCAGCATGTGTTTGTGGTTGTGCCAACCTGCAAAAGTGCCTCAGTATAGAAGCAAAGATGAGAGTGGAGGGGCTCTTCTGAGTTGGGGATTTGCAGAGTGGCTGCAGACGTTGGAAAAGGGGCAAAGGAAGGGAGGACCCTACCAACAGTATTGTTTAAGTGATACATCATGAGATCCGGCCACCAGAGGAAGGGCCCGTCAGGTTGGTGGAAATGGAGGAAAGGAACAGATTCTTTGTATTTAATGTTTGCAGCTCAGATCCTGAAATACAAGCTAGTTCTGAAAACACATGTTCATGGTGAGACCGTGTGAGGGACGGGAAAGGGTCCTGATACCCCTCTTCTCAGAGGCTGGTTGTGGATCCACTGCATGGGCTCCGGACCAGGGAGATTCACAAACAGTAAGAACCAAAACCATTATTGGAAGCCTTCACTGTTCATCTTCAACTAGAGGGAAGATGCTAGTTGGTGCACCGCTAGGGAAACCAGTACGGAGTGTCCTCAAAAAATTAAAAAATGCATCTGCCTTATGACCCAGTGATTTCACTCTGGGGATTTATCTGAAGAAGCCAAAAACACTATTTTGAAAAGACACATGCACCCCTACATTCAATGCAACATTATTTACAATAGCCAAGATATGGAAGCAACCCAAGCGCCCATGAATGGATGAGTAGATTTAAGCCATGGTAGATATATACAATGGAATACTACTCAGCCATCAAAAGAATGAAATCTTACCATTTGCAACAGCATAGATGGGCCTAGAGGGTATTATGCTCAGTCAAATAAGTTAGTTGGAGGAAGACAAATACCATATGGTTTCATGTATATGTGGAATCTAAAGAACAAAATAAATGAATGAACAAAACTGTAACAGATTCGTAGACACAGAGAGCAAACTGGTGGTTGTTAGAGGGAAGGGGGTTGGGGGACAAAGTGAAAGGTGAAGGGATTAATAAATACTAATCAATAGTTATGGAATAGCCACAAGGATGTGGAGTACAGCATAAGGAACATAGTCAGTAACACTGTAATAACTATGTATAGCTTCAGGTGGGTACTGGGAATATTCAGGGGAACACTATGTCAAGTTTATGACCATCTAACCACTGAGGGGTACACCTGAAACACTACAAAATAAAATTGAAAGAAAAACTAAAACATAAATAAAAAACAGAAGGACGATGCTAATACTGCTTCAGAGCAGCAGCCCGCATAGTAATAGATTGGTACCTGTCTGCTTTGTGCTTCCTTCTAAGGCCTGATGGCACCCCCTAGACGTGCATCAGGAATGTGTGATGGGGAAAACAGCCAGTTTCCGTCCTGGTTCAAAGTGAGAGTCTTAGGCTTGCCTAGTTTGGTCAAGTATTGTTTTGGAGGACGCTCTGAGGACAAGGAGTGCTCGGATTAACCTCACGTGTTTGCACTTGAGGGGTCATCTAGGGCAGAGCCAGACCCCTGGAAAGGGCTGCTGGTGTGAGGGTTCCTTCTGGGACAGGGATGGGAGATGTTGGTGAAGCTGGGCGACTGCCTGAGGCTGACGCATTTTGGGCAAATGGAAGCCGTCAGACCTGCTCAGTGAACTCCATTGGATTGTCTGGTGTTTCTGGATTTGTCATTTCCAGATGTTACCAGTCTCCCCCTTACCCCTTTGTTCTCTGCAACCTCATTGAAAGAAATGTTCAGTGGTTGTTTTCTGAGGTTGGATGAAATTTGTTGATGGCGTCGGCTTGAATTTAAGTCGGCCCCTGGTAGTTACTGAAGGAAAACTCCCCATGGCCTCATTTTCCTACTCTCAAATGAATGCTAATCAAAAAATGATATTTGATTAACCTCTTGAAACATATTCCAATACGCCTTGAAGGACTAAATTGATAAATTAGATAAAATCAATGCTGGAGGTGATGCCTTGTGAATCGCTGTGATTCGTTCTGCCAGTGGCTCAAGCTGCACTGTTAAACCTGGGGAGACGCACCAGACATCTGACAAGGGAGCAGAACTCGAGCAGACCAGTGCTTTCACCACAGCTTACACACGGCAGTTATTGGATAAACTAGAACCTGCTCGTTGCTTCTTTTTAATTTGGAATGAATGCATATATTTTGTGTGGGCTTTATGGAGACATATAGTATACCCCTGATTAACCTTTCTCTTTGAATTTGTCACTAGAATGAAAAAATTGCTCTTTGTTTATTGTTGATCCATGATTAAAAAGGCAGGCACTTGGTCTTCAGTGAAGATTGCAACAGACAGGAACTAGAAAGTATTCTACAATTAAACTCAGGAATAGTTACAGTGTCATTTAATTTGGGAGGGCCCCAAATTAAAAGTAACGTAGAACCTATGAAGAAATCTGGAAGAATTATAACCATGACTCCTTTGACATCTGAAAATCAACCCAATAAGGACAAGACGTGAGGCCAGGGTTATTTCTTCTGGAAGGAAAAGATCGAGGCTACATTTAAAAGCTGTCTTCAAATACGCAAAGTTGGCTGTTACTCCGAGGATAGTGATATGTCCTTTTATGTACTCTGTGGATAAAATCAGGGCAAATTGGTTTAAATGGTAACAGAAGAGATGTGGTTTGAATGGGGAGAAGAAAATGTTCTGTTAGGAAATGCGGAGTGAACATTAACAAAATGTGTGGATTTCACTTCGACATTAGACCGAATAGTCTCATCCATTGGTGATCATCCAAAGAAGGTCCTTGTTCTCAAGATCCTGAGATTTTATTATTCTCCCACCATTCAATTTTGTGCTTTTGGAATGTCACTTTCATAATTAGATCTTCCTGGAAGCAGACTATGTTCTATTACTGAATCATCTATACCTGCTCTGCCAGTGAAGTGGGTATTAGGAGAATGCTGTGTTCTAAGCAAATATTTTCAATTCCAGACTGAAGGTGATTTTTCTTAAAGCTGCTAGGCGTGTAGGGCTTTTTAATTTGCTTCCTCTTCATTTGCCATGTCTTGGTCTTTAAGTCCTTGTTATAACTGATGTCTCCTTCCTTAAGGCAGAAGAGAGCTTATTAAGAAGACCTGGAATTCTATAGGTTGGGGGCAGAGGAAGCTCTAAAGAGGGCCTAGTTTCTTTTGGCCTTCAGATATTGCTACCTATTTTGTGTTTGTATGACATGCCATGACATTCAGAGCCAAATCTTTTCAATAAAAGGAGTTGAATATTGTATTTGTAAAAAGTTTTAAAAATGAGCCCTGGCTGGTGTGGCTCAGTGGATTGAGTGCTGGCCTGTGAACCAAAGGGTCACCATGTTGATTCCCAGGCAGGGCACATGCCTGGGTTACAGGCCAGGTCCCCAGTAGGGGGCGCATGAGAGGCAACCACACTTATGTGTGTCTCTCCCTCTTTCTCCCTCCCTCCCCTCTCTTTAAAAATAAGTAAATACAATCTTTGAAAAAAATTTTTTTTAAAGTTTTAAAAATGAATTATTTTGGTTCCCAGTATATATTGGTTCCCTCCATGACACCATTAACCTCAGCAATGAGTTTTATTATTTAAAAAGCAAAACAAAACAAGAACTCAAAATAAATTTTGATTCTAAATGTTATCTCTTACTGTGGATTGAGAAAACTTAGTCTCTCATAACGTAAAGATCAGACCATCTATCGATTTCTGAGAAGCAGATCTAGGGTACCTCCAAGATACTGAAGTAAATGTCAACATGTTACAGTGGCTCCCACTCTTGTAAACCTTTTAAAATCCATTAGAATATGAATACTCACCTTAAAAACACAGTTCCAAACGTAATTGAAAACAAGATCAGCTTGCTCCCTAACATAGCCAACTCACTCTCTGAATTGTTAAAAATCTGTTGTGATGCCAAAGACAATGGTAACTTGAGATGGCTGTTTCTAAAGCTCTAAGAGGAGTACCCTGCAAAGTGAAGAGTTTACATTTGGATCTTTAGCAAAGGTGCCAAGAACACACAGTGTGTAAAGGACAGTTTCTTCAGTCAGTGGTGCTGGGAAAACTGGCTATCCACATGCAGAAGCATGAAACTGGACCCTTATCTCACTCCATATACAAAAATAAACTCAGAATGGATTAAGTGCAAGGCCTGAAACTGTAAAACTGTTAGAAGAAAACATAGGGAGAAAGCTTCTTGACATTGGGCTGGGTAACAGCATTTTGGGTATGACTACAAAAGCAAAACTATGCAAATGGGATTGCCCCAAACCGGAAAGCCTCTGCACAGGAAAGGAAGCAATCAACAGTGAAACGTCAACCTGTGGAATGGAAGACAAATATTTGCAAGCCATACGGCTGTTCAGGGGTTAATATCCAAACTATGCAAGGGACAGAAATGACTCAATAGCAAGAAAATAAATAACCTGATTCAAAAATGGGCAAAGGACTGGAATAGACGTTTCTCCAGAGAAGTCATGCAAATGGCCAATGGGTCTATGGAAAGATGCTCAACATAGGTAATCGTTAGGGAACTGCACGTCACAGCCATCGTGGGATTTCACCTCACACCTGTTCACTACTATTCACTACTAAATGGCTACTATGGAAAAGATGAAAGATACACGTTGGTGAGGATGTGGAGAAACGGGAACCTTTGTACACTGTCGGTGGGAATGTAAATGGGAGCAGCCACCATGGAAAACAGTGTGGGGATTCCTTAAGGAATTAAAAATAGAACTACCATAGCACCCAGCAATCCTACTTCTGAGTATATTTCCAAAGGAAATGAAATCTGTATATCTTGGAGAGATATCTGCACTCCCAGGTTCACTGCGGCACTCTTCACAATTTTCAAGACATTGAATCAATCTCTGTCCATCAAACAATGAATGGAAAAGGAAAGTGTAATACACACACATACAACAGACTGTTATTCATTGATAAAACATAAGGAAACCCTGTCATTTGCCATATCATGGATGGACCTGGAAGGCATTATGCTGAATGAAATGAGCCAGGCACAGAAAGACAAATACCGCATGGTGTCACTTAGATGGAGAATCTAAAAGAGTCAGACTCGTGCAGGCAGTAGAACGGTGGTTTCCAGGAGCAGGGAGGTGGGGACATGGGGGGATGTTGCTCAAAGTGTACAAAGTGCACTTATGAGATGAGTAAGTCTAGAGCGAGAATGTACAGCGTGATGTGTCGGTGGTTACTCGTCCTGTATTAAAACTGGAAATTTGCTAAGAGAGTGTGTTTCCGTGCTTTCATCACACACAAAAAGTGGTAACGCTGTGAGTCGATGCTAATTAGCTTGATTGTGGTCATCACTTCACTATACATATGTATTGATACTTGTTGTACACCTTAAATATGTACAACTTTTATTTAAAAAGAATTGGTCCCCTTCTCGCCTTTTCTCTTTCCCCTTGCTTCATCCTCATTCTTGCCCCACTCACCTCCTTTACTCCTCTGTTATTATGTTTCTATACTTGTGATATGGAACTGGGATGTAATTTTTAAAGTAAACTCTTCTACTGTTCTTAACATTTTTTGACTTGTGAAGGAAGAATTGAATGTGTTCTTGAAAGAGTTATATACTTCCTTGACATATTTTTCTCCCTGTACTGCGTTTGTGACTCATACAAGGAATTAAAAAAAGAATTTATCTTTCCTCTGTGATATAAATAACCGTTGTTTGAGGTGTACACATTTCTTTGTTTCTCTGATAGGTGAAAGGTAGTTTCAGAGATAAGACAGTTTTCAGGCTGGTCGGTGTTTTTTCATCTGTTCAGAATTATGACCCTTTGTACACCCTGCCAGCGAATTTCAGTGTCTATGTGGAATGATTTGGTTGACCAAGTTCTGGGTTTTTTTCTTCCTGTCCCTCATTTGTTACAGATACATTTCATATTGCTCTTCAGTCGACAAGGGAAATTACGGCTGCAGAAATGGTACACGACTCTCCCTGACAAAGAAAGGAAAAAGATCACCCGGGAAATTGTTCAGCTTGTTCTCTCTCGGGGTCAGAGGACAAGCAGTTTCATTGACTGGAAGGAGCTGAAACTTGTTTATAAAAGGTGTGAGTAACTTGATGAGAACTGAATTTCTCCTGACTGCTTTGCCTTGTTTAACACTGAACATTTTAGATTGCAACACCAATGTCATCATTTACTGAACTCTTTGAAACTGGAGGCCAAATGTCGGTACCAGTAGACTGACAGGGAAAGAGCTCTCATCTATTGAAAGGCCTTTCAGGGGCCAGGATGGATTCTAGGTACCTAATCTGCCCATGGGTGATGCCTGCCTGCCTCCGGGAAGTATCTTACAAGCACCAGCTCTGTTCCCAGCACTGTCCCAGTGGCTGTGGGTACAGTAGTCAACAGGACAGGGGACATTCCTGCCCTCATGGTGCATGCTCATTAGTTTAGGAAACAAAAGATTTTCCGTTTGTAATAAATACTATGGGGAAAATGCAGATGAATGGGATGCAGAGCTGGGTGGCTCTGTTTATTGTTACTGTCACTCATATTTGCCCATGAAGAAGCTGAAGCCACGGGGAGTTTAAGTAAGTTAGTCCCCGATCACAGTAATTGAGTGGTAACTGGCAGAGTCAGAATCCACATTCAGGTCTTCCTGGCTTTAAAGCCTATATATTCACTCTTTACTGTGCCTGCTTGCATGGAAAGATTGTACGGGAAAGAAACCTCAATTTATAGATGAGGAAACTGAGTCCTCAAGAGATAAAGTAATTTCGCCCCTAAAGACCTAGATAACTGATGGTCAGGCCAGGACCAGGGCACAGACGATGTGACCGATGTGACCGTACATCCGTGTCCTCTGGCAGCGCCCAGAAGGAAAACACACATTAGAGAGGCGTTTGCAAGCGGTGTTTGTAAGACCTGAAGGGGGAAAGACAGAAGTAACCTTTGCAGACTACACTGAATGGATTAAATTACCAGGAAGTGCCCCGGGGCAAAATTCCTTAGGCTGGATCCAAGGTCAAAATTTTTAGTACTTGCCAACCAGAAGCTTGTCTATTTTCTCTGCCTGCTGAGAAAATACAACTTCGGGTTCCATTGTATTTTAAATCATTGTATAAAGAACAAGCTTCAGTGGTTCCCTGAACAAATATTACAGGTGCTGGGTATGCAACGGTGAGCCAGGCAGGCTCCGTGCTTGCCTCTGGGAAGCTGCTGCTCTGGAGGGGGCAGGCGGGGCCGGGAAATGGACAATGAAGAGACCAGATGCTCTGAGCAGGGGGTGGGTGGGGCGCAGGGATGCACAGCAGGGGCGTCCAATCCCGTCAGAGAGGACAGACATTTCCTGGAGGAAATGACATCAAGCTCAGAGGATGGAGGAAGAGTTAGCCACATGAATGGGGTAGGGAAGAGTACTTTAAGTAAAAGAAACAGGAGAAACACAGAGAGGAAGCATATGGGACCTGACAGTCCTAGGGTGGGGTCGTACAGAATATCTCCGGGAGAGTGTGAGGGAGAGGATGGGCAGGTGGGGCCCTCGGCCAGGTGTTTGGAGTTCACAAAGGACAATTCACAAGCCAGGAAGGGGCGTGAACAGACACCCCGGTTAACCTAGACCGAAGGACCCTGTCCCCCTGAAAATAGCTCCTCAAAGTAAAATGTTGTTGAGGGACTTTCACACAATTAACTGAAGTAAACCAGGCACCCCAGTATTTCCATGTATTCTATTTAAATAGTCCCCTTGAGGGAGGACTTGCACTGTGGTGTGCAATGATTTCATCCGTGGGCTCTGGGGTGCAGGTGGTGATGCACCCTCATTGGGGAAAACCCATCTTCGGGTTGTTGAATGGGTCACTGTAGTTTACTTTATTATTTTTTTTTCTTTTCCAGGTATGCTAGTTTATATTTCTGCTGTGCAGTGGAAAATCAGGACAACGAGCTCCTGACACTAGAGATTGTGCATCGTTACGTGGAGTTGCTGGACAAGTACTTCGGAAATGTAAGTGGTTCTGCTCCGCCGGAGTCCGAGGTCTCCGTCTCCGTCTCTGCCCTCACTGCAGTCTGCCCTTCACCGCATTCGTTCTCTCTCTCTCGGGGGTAAAATACGAACTGCATTTGTGCCGGGCATCAGAACACAAGGCTCCCCCATGTCGTGGAATTCTTACATGATCAACGTCGAATTTTCCAGACGTTCCAGATGCAGGGGGTGTCTCTACCTTCAGACCACAATGCTAGAGACCTTGTTAAGTGCACTCGAATGTAATTCCTTCTCTGTCATTGTCATCTCTCTTTTAGTCGACCCTCTCTGGCTTCTTTTACTAAGGTGCACGTGTTCTTCAATGTTCTTCATCCATAAGAACAAAGAAACACCAACGAAATAAACACAGATGAAGCCCCTTTCCTTCACATTGCCGTTTCATCTCCTTGCCTAGACTCACAAGTAGTAAGGGACGCGAGGCGGCCCAACCCTCTGACCTCATTCGCTCCGCAGCAGCTTACCGCCTGGGTTCCCCCTTTGCGGCTACAAGGAAATCAGTTCCCACTGGCCCCCTCCCCAGGAACCAGCACTTGCCCATCATGGTTCTTTCTTTAAATTTGCTCCTTTTTATTTTGTCATGGCACTGAATTCTGCTGATGGCTGGGTTTCGGAAGGCCCCTTCTGGTGTCTGCCGCTGAGTCCCCTCCCTCTGTCTGCCTGCTCTCTGAGCGCCCTGTTGCTCTTCCTACTCTCTCATGTGTCTCCTGGCTCATTTTCTCTCCCGGAAATCTGTTACTAGGCAACCCCTCCTCCTTTGCTGAAGATGCTGTTCGCAGGGGCTCTTGTAATCATCTTAGCCTTTTCCGTGGCAAGAACCAAACTCCTCTTCTGTCTTGTGACTGCGTGTATTGTGTCCCAGGATCATGTCATCTTTGTCCAACCTTTATTCAATCTACCTCTGTCTATTCAAATTGGACTAAAATTCCTCTCCTCCTTTCCTGTCATGAGCCTGGGTTCACTGGGGGGTTACACGTTGGCTTCTCTCTCTCTCTCTTTAAAATATTTTATTTATTTATTTTTAGAGAGGGAAGGGAGGGAGATAGAGAGAGAGATAGATAGAAAGAGAGAGAGAGAGAGAGAGAAACAACAATGTGCGGTTGCTGGGAGTCATGGCCTGCAACCCAGGCATGTGCCCTGACTGGGAATTGAACCTGCGACACTTTGGTTCGCAGCCCACGACGCTCAATCCACTGAGCTATGCCAGCCAGGGGGCTTCTCTTTTAAACCTCCCCTCTCGCCCCCGCCTGGCCTGTTGGAACCATCTTCCTTGCAGAGCACAGATCCAGGGCAACGCTGCTCCTCGGTCACTCTCCATCTGTAATGGGTACAATCCCACCTTCTCAGCCTGGTGTTTTAGCTTTCCAAATGCTGGTCTCAGACCACTTCTCCAACGTTCCCTCTTTTCTCTGTTTACATCCCGGGCACACCAGTGCTCCAGTGACACAGACCACCCTGGTGTTATCCTTAACTGGTGCAGGGTTTGTTTGTCCACCAGGCTGCAGGTGTCTTGAGATGATGACTTAGGGCTTGCTTGTTTCCTTTTTCAACACTTGTAACCAGCTCTGGACCAGATTTTAGAGAATGTTTCAGAAACAATTTAGTTCATACCGAGTAAATAAATCACTGAATTTGGAAAATGTTTTCTTCTTAGCAATGCTCTCTGCCATATTCCCTTGCTCACTGAAGATTTTTTATTAAGTAGAGTTAGGAGAGTTTACTTTCAGAACAGTTTTCTGTATTTCATTTACTGGAACGGACAGCATTTGCAATATTGGCTGGTATTGTATCAGATTTGTGGTAACATTGTTTTATAGGACAAGCACTTGAAAGATTTCTGAAAGAATTTTCCTGCCATCTCATACTCTCTCCCCCTTATTCCCCCCTTTTCTTTCCTTTGTAAATTATGATAAGATCTAAAATGTTGCTTTAGGGACTTTGGGTTGTTGGTCAGTGTGTAAAAGTAATAAGACAGCTAGATCATTTTTCTTTCTCTTTCTTTTGATTCACTAAGTTCATTTACATTTTTAAAAGAGAGATTTGCAAAGAAATAAAAGTATATTTTCATATTTGATTAGTTAATGTTATGCTTTCTGTCATTCAGATGAATTCGGACATTTAGGTGTTTTCTTTTGGGGGGAAAAAAAAAACTCCAGGCACGACCTTTTCCAGAGGCTGAAGGGCTTTTCCTGAGGCCTGGGTCTTCCCAGGACTTGCCTTCTCCCCTCCACTTCTGCATTCTGGTTTGACCCGTTGTGTTTTTCTGGATTAATCCAACTGTGACCACGTGCACGGGGGCTGAATGTTGATCTCAATCTTATCTGACCGTATTTCAGAACACGTGCCTTTCTCAAGGGAGTTTGAATCACTTTCACTAATGCTAGGCTCATTTAAAGCACAGGAGAGTCCGAATGAATTCTTATTTCTCGGACATTAATTTTTCATCCTATTTTGGCATACCTTTAGAAGCTCTGTCTTTGTTTGAAGAGCCAAAATTTAATTCACTAAAAAATTCAATGAATGTTTCATTAAGCTAGGAGCAGCTAAGAGCAATTCAAGGCTATCTGCCCAGTAAGTGTTCAATTCTTATTAATTAACAGTGATGAGCAAAGTGCAGTGATTTTCATTGACATCGTCTCAAAAATATCTCTTTGGTTTAATTTGTCTCTGTGTTAATACCGAAGGAAGTTTCCTTGAATTCTGCCCTCATACTATCTAAGGGAAAAGTTTGTACTGAGCTTCCCTTTTATAAAGCCCTGGAAAAATATTACCTCCTTCTTCTTCTTCTTTTTTTTTTTTTGAATAGTACCTTCTGATGACAGGTACATCAAAATCTCTGGCTGCTAATTTACGTTTTTTTTTTTTAGCGCTTTTCAATTCCAAGGAGATTTACAAGGATTCCCTAGTTAATCTTTCGATCTGCAGTAAGCAGCATTAACCCTGATTTACAGAGGCTAAGCGGAAACACCTCCGGGTCTCACCGTAGATGAGGGTCCGCTCCGGGGTTTGGACCCCCGCCATATTTCCCCATGGAAAACGAGTGTTGGCCGGTGTGCTCCGAGGGTGTGGATGCTGCGGTCTCAAGAGAGCCTGGATCCGGATGTGGGGTTTTCCGGTTGTGGGAAGAGGAGCCCTCGGAGCCTGCTGGACCCTGGTGCCAGTTTGCTCGTGAGCAAGGCCCATGGTCTGGCCCATCACACATCTCTGTTTTACAGAGAAGGAAAAAAAGGACACTCGAAAAGGTTAATGAAAGTATCGATATACTTGGCTAACCCCATGGGGCTATTGTGAGGGTCAGAGACACCGTGTAGCTAACAGTACTTTGTAAACTGTCAATTGCTATGTAGTAAGACCTTGCATTATGATGACTGTAGGTATAGCTTCACACATTTCTTGCGTAGAACTTGATACATTTTGTATTTACTTTGGAACAGAACCCAGGAGAGGAAGGTCCTTCTTGACTCTATCCAAAAGGACTTAGTCATTGAATATCGGAAATGTTCTTACTACATCACATACTCTGATCTAAGAGAAGAGCCTTACACCAGATTATCGTGAAGCATGAGGCTTGGAGATCAAAGATCAAGTTCGGTTATCACTGTTTCTGCCTTTTATAAGCTTTCTGCCAGAATATAGGTCCATGAGAAAATGATTTTTAAAAAAAGACACTCATGTGCTAATTAACACAGAAGCCACGTGTTTGTGCATAATTGGAAGGAATGAAGTTATCTGAGCATCGGCTGTACTGAGACGGTGCTTAGGTGGAATTCCAAGTATTTGAGCAATTAGGCAGGAGCTGCAGAACCTGCATTTATTTAGGCTAAGGCGCTCCTGAATTGTTTTTTTATTCTACGATACAATAACCCCTTGGGGTTACACTCAAGAAATACCCATAGAGTAGCCTTTGGGGGCTGCTGTGTAGGCAGTAGCTGCTCATTGGGAGCATTCTCTACCAGGCCAGCAGAACCTGTGCATCCATGTCCCTTACGACTTAGAGACAGTAGCTGTACATTGAAGTTGTGTATGCATGTGTAGTGCATCTGAGTGTTTTGTGTGCGTTTGCCTTTGCACACCGCCTTGCCTTACCCCTATCCCTTGAACTGAGCAGTGCAGTGCATTAAATGCCCCATCGCTGCTGGGGAGCCCTGCAGGCTCGGGTGTGGGTGCTTTGAGAGTGGGGTATGACATGTCCTCAGAGAGCTTGCATTAGTGTCTGTGAGGTTCACTTTGCAGAATTCTGGCTGCCAGTTTCTCCTAAGGAGGCTCCTGTCTGCCTTGGATGCCTGGTCCACACCTGCCTGGAACTCTGAGGTTCCGCAGCTCTTGCTCCTGTACCTCCTGACTTCCTGCTTCTTCCGGCCTGTGGTAACTGCTTGTTTCTCCTACCTTCTTTCACGTGTGTGGTGTCTGTGCCTTGTTTATCTAGATTGTTTACAATGGGAAAGTAATACATATTTTCACCTATCCTTCTAGACATAAGCTTTTAAAAATAAAAATGGGAGTGCACTTTGCATATTATTCTACAACTTTATTTCCTTCTTACAAGTCTGTCTTGGAGCTCTTCCCATGTCTCCATGAACCCTACCTCATTCTTTCCAACTTCTACATAGAATTCCCGTGGTATATACCAGTCCATACCCAAGCAGGGGGATAGCACACACTATTTCATCAATTCCTTTATGGATGGATTTTGGGTTGTTTCCGGCTTAAGAAAATATTTTATTTTATTTATTTATTTTTAGACAGAGGGGATGAGAAGAAGAAAGTGAGGGAGAGAAACGTCAATGTGTGGTTGCCTCCTGAGCGCCCCCCACTGGGGACCTGGCCCACAACCTGGGCATGTGCCCTGATGGGGAATCGAACCAGCAACCCTTTAATTCACAGGCCAGTCCTCGATCTACTGAGCCACACCAGCCAGGACTCCAGTTTTTACTATAAATGAGGCTTCCATAATTTTTGTTCTTCACATATATATTATTGTGTACTAGTTTAAGTATAATATAGAAATAAATTCCTTGTGGAATTGTTGGGTCAAAGGATTTAAACATTTAAGATTGATAGATACTGTAATTTGACAGTATCAAAAATGTCCTGTAAAATTCAGATTCCACTAACAGTGTGTGTGAATACCTGTTTATCCATAGTCTCACCAGCAATGGTTTTTCTTAATTATCAGATGAAAATTATTATAATCTGCATTTCTCTGATTACTTGTGAGGCTGTGCATCTGATGTGTATTGGCCTTTTTCATCTCTTGTCTTGTCTATGAATAGCTTATCCACAGCCAGTTTTTTGTTTGTTTTTGTTTGTTTGTCTTTCTATTGTAATGCTTCTCTTAGGGATTTGAGAGACTCCATTCTATATCATGATAGTATTCTTTCCCCTTTGTTACCTGTGTTGCAAATATTATCCCCACTCTGTTGCTGTACTTTTCTTTTTAAATTTTTTAAATTTTATTTTTTTTGGTTGTTGTTTAAGTCCAGTTGTCTCCATTTTCCCACCACCACTTTCCCCCTCCCCACCCATCCCCTTTGCTGTATTTTTACCCTTGTTTATAGTGCCTGGGCCACAATGTACTCCGATCTTTCCATGTTTTTTCCTGGGCAATTAGGTTGTGCCGTCATTCAAATACCTGGAATGAGTGTGCTCTGCAAGTAGAAGGTGGTGTTCATTAGCTGAGAATGTGCGCTTTCGTTGTGGCTTCCTTGCTCTGATTGCTGTTCTTAAGAGGGAACCCTAAAGGTCTGAATGCATTCTCATCTTAAATTGGTTTATGTGTGTGTGTGTATCTGTACATACATACACATATAGACGTATATACTGGTAGACACATATATGTCATGTATGTATTCATGTATATCTGTGTGGAGAGAGAGAGAGCCTCTCGAGGGAGGGGAGAGATACATATAGACATACTGTATACACACGTTGATTTGGGGCTGGTTTCCAGGGAATGAAGAGACTACAACCTTTGAAAATGAGCTTTTCTGAGTTGCCCATTTATTATAGTAGTATTAGATTCGTTTGTTTTTATGCTTCTAGATTTAATTGGACCTGTCAACACAAACCATTTTCCCTGTGGAATCTGCAAGGTTATTGAACTAACTCCTGAATAGATGGAGCGCTTTGCTAATTGACATCCACTTTATGTGAAGTCACAACATCCAGCGGTATCAGAGAACCGTTGATGTGGGGGGCCATTAGTCCCCGGCGTCCCAGGATCTGGGCCTGCACGGTGGCCGGCCTTTATCCTGCAAACATTTATTGTGTTCCTCCATGTGCCAGGCATCAGGGACATAAGGAAGACCAGGACAAGGCCTGTGTCTACCCTCACTCTCTTGGGGGAGTGCCTGACGAGGAAGCTGACACTAGAGTGCGTGATGGATGAAAGGGAAGAGGATTTGGGGGAAACACGGTGCTTCTGACTTTTGACTTTGGCCTTGAAAGCTGAGCTTGATTTTGTCAGAAGAATAAAGGAAAGAACATTTAGAGAACATTCCAAGAATGGCTGGAACGCAAAGGGCCAAGGCGGGGAAGGACACTGTGAGTCCGTGGAATGTGTGTCTGTAGTTTCAGGAGGGAGAGCTATCTCAGGGAGCAGAGAACAAGGCTCTGGGTGGGTCACAGAGACTCGCTGAGGGACTCACACTTTGACTTAAACATGAAACCCTGCACAGAGGAGGAACAAGATCAACACTTGAGGAAAGTGTTGGTCGCCGTTAGCCTTGAGCAGGCACAGATGCCACCTAGGAGGTCACTGCAGTGGCCTAACTGTGGCAGGCCTAAGCAGCGTCTGTGACAATGCAGAAATAGGAAGGGGGTTATTTACATGATGGAATCAATAGGAATTGGTGACCAGTTTGAAAGGCACGAGGACAGGGGAGGGAGAGGAATGAAGGGGAGCGGGAAAATGCATCGAACTGTAGAGTGCATTAGAAGGGGCTGCTACATCAAGGGTGCGCTTACTACGGAAAAGAAGGGCTAGAAGAAAAAGAGAGTGCCTGCATTCCGTGTGGGGCAGGGTGACTTGGACTGAGGCGTGCCAGGGCAGGGATGTCTAGTTAGCAGGCGAACGCTTTGGACTAGGCGTCTAGGTTTATTAAGCCACTTGCATGCTAGACAATGAGATTGACAATGACATTGTCGATGTAGAGCCCTTGTCTAGGAGAATACATGAACTACGAGGAGAATACAGGTCTAGGAGAATATAAGCATAATCTATTCTCATGAGAAACACCAATATTGAGATGAAGTTGGATCGCTAGAATGTAAGCAAAATGGAACAGAGGTGTTATTTTGCTAATTGATAGATCCCAAGCACTCCATAGATGCTTCTTTAGTAAAAAAATTTTTTTTACTTTATTTTCCATTCAAAGTTGGCATGCACTATTATATTAGTTATTATGTTAGTTTCAGGTTTACAATGTAGTGATTAGACATGCATACACCTTATGAGGTGGTCTCCCCAGTAAGTCTGGTACCCATCTGAAATGTTTCTTAAGCCGATGTAAGGTAGGGGTGAAGGAATACCATCCGAGGAGCCTGGAGAAGAGTCATGAGAGATGGAAGGAAGGGACAGGCATCGAGTGGGATTGCCAGGGCCAGGGAGCAAGAGAGGGATTTTCAGGGAAGAGATTCGGCAATGCTCCAATGCCGTTGAGAGGGAGCAGTGGGGGTGGGAGGGGGATGGAAAACTCGGAATTAGCAGACCTTCAAGAGGGGGTCGGAATGGAGAGTGCCATGGCCGTGAGGTGAGGGCTCTGTGGGAAGGAGGCAGCAAGGAGAGTGCCTGAGTGGCTGTCTGGCTAAAGAACTGGGCATGAGCCTTGTTTGGAGTATGGCGGTAGATTTGCTGCTTGCTTCTTCACTCGGCAAAGTCTGTGAGACTCTGCTCTGGTCTGTGGCAGTGACCGTGGTTCTCTGCTTGTCCAGCATCAATGACGTCATCAGGGAATCAGTTAGAAGTTCAGACTTGCAGGGTTTTGTTTTCCTTTTTTTACTATTTTATTGTATTTTTCATTACATTTAGTCCCCTTCTACTCCCCACCCCTCCCCTACAATCAGCACAGTGTTGCCCACGAGTCCTTTTTCTTTCTGTTCAGTCCCTCCATCCCTAACCTCCCTGCCCTTGGCTGTCACCCTGCTCTCCATCTGTGAGTCTGTCCCCGTTTTCCTGGTTACTTCAGATTGTTCACTGGATTCCACATATGAGTGAAATCCTATGGTATTTGTCTTTCTCTGACTGGCTTATTTCGCTTAGTATAATGTTCCCCAGGTCCGTCCATACTGTCCCAAAGGATAAAAGTTTTTACTTTTTTATGGCCGAGTAGTATTCCATTATGTAAATATCCTATAGTTATTTTATCCACTCATCTGCTGGTGGGCACTTGGGCTGCTTCCATATCTTGGCGACTGTAAATAACACTGCAAATGAACGTGGGGTGCTTAGGTTCTTTCAAATTAGTGTTTTGGGTCTCTTCGGATATATTCCCAGAAGTGGGACCCGTTTTTAATTTTCTGAGGTGTCTCCACACTGCTTCCCACAGCGGCTGCACCAGCCTGCCTTCCCACCACCTCTCAGGTGTTACCTAGATCCATGCAATCAAACCCCAGCAGTGTGTGTGTTTTAATGAGGTTTCTGGGTGATTCAGACACATTCTGAAGTTTGAGAGCCCCTGGCCTGTGACATAATTTTGAGACCAGTTAGCACAATGGAGCTTTGCAGTACGGGTTGCTGAGGGTCCCAGAGCTGGGAGCCCAGGCTCAGAGCAGGAGACACGGGGTGATGCCGCCTTGTGCCTGAAATGTAGCAGGGCTCAGCCTCCGTCTGTACCGATCGGAAGACGAGCTGCGTGGCCACGTGCCTCCAAGAAGTTCCTCTCAAATTTCTTGTTGTGACATTAAATATTATGTAAGGACATGCTCTGCTTTAATAGAATGTGACTTTACTACTTTATGTATGTATGTGTGTATTTTTATTTATTTAGTTTTAGATTAGAGAGAAAGATGGGAGAGAGAAACAGAGGGAGAGAAACATTGATGTGTGAGAGATACACCAACTGGTTGCCTCTCACATGCGCCCAACTGGGGACCTGGCCCACAGCCTAAGCTTGTGCCCTGTCTGGGAATTGAATAGGCGACCTTGCAGTTCATAAACTGTCACTCAGTCCACTGAGCCACACAAGCCGGGGCATGTAACTTTTATGAAAGGCCTACAATTCCCCAGTTCTATTTTCTGTCCTTAACATACTGTCTGATATTTTTATCTTTGGTATGGCAATAACTTGAAGAAGCTCGAGATACTGGCAAATGTTTCTCGTAACACCACTGCAGTTTATCAAAATATGTGTTGTTGTTTTTTTTTTTGTCCCACCAGGTCTGTGAGCTGGACATTATCTTTAATTTTGAAAAGGCTTATTTTATCCTGGACGAATTTATAATAGGCGGAGAAATTCAGGAAACATCCAAGAAATCAGCTGTCCAAGCCATTGAAGATTCTGATATGTTACAGGAGGTCAGTACTCAGTTTCTCATGCGGTGAGAAAAGATGATGATGATGATGATGATGATGTGATGATGTGATGGTGGTAGGGGTGATAGTGGTAGTGGTGGTGGTAGGGGTGATGGTGGTAGGTGTGATGGTGGTAGTAGTGGTGATGATGGAGGTGGTAGTGGTGGTAGGGGTGATGGTGATGGTGATGATGGAGGTACTGGTGGATGGTGCTGGTGGTGGTGGTGATGATTATATATTAGCCAACCCTTACTGAGTGTTAATTCTGTGCTGGCTACAGTTTCTAAGCAACTGGTGTATTAATTTAATTATCACAGTAACTTTAAGAGGTAGGTAGTATTGTTACCCTCATTTTAAGGATAAGTAAACTGAGGCACAGAGAGGCTAAATGACCTGCACAGCGCCACATAGCTAGTAAATGTGGAATCAAGATTTGAATCCAGGCAGTTGGGCTCTGGAGTCTTTGCTTTTTCATGTTTGTTTGAGCTTTGTAGTGAACATACTTCATTATCAAAAACCTCCCAAATATGTGGTGATGCTCTCTTCAAGAATAATCTTATGAGGGGTATAAAAAGACTTTCATTAAAATATCTGTGCTGCCCTAGGAAAGGAGAGTAGCCGTACATTGTTATTTCTTTTGCCAGGGCTATTAGAGCTTTATTATTGAAGATGGCATTTATCATCTTAATTAAAATTTCTTACACCTCCTCGGGAGGCTGTGTGCGTGCTCTGATTTGCATAAATAAATGGAGAACGCTGCGGCTGGCCTTCCACGGTGTAAGTCGGCCCCGAACCACCCCTTTGCTTGTGCTCCTGACTCTGTGATACGCATACAAAACGGAGTGGGGCTTTTCTTTTAGATGTAGTCCAGATTTTCATTGTACTTAATAAAAGAACTTCACCTACATTACTCCCTTCAGCTCTTCCAGGGACCTGGGGAGAAATAACACTTCTCCCACCTACCTCTGCCCTCCTAAATGAGGCGACCCAACCCAGCTCTGCCCCCTCTCGGTTCTTCTTCCCACAGCACCCTTGGATCTCGCCATCTGTCTATTTTCACAATAGCAGGTCGAGAGATTCCAGAGTATTATCAAGTATCTTTGAGAAATTGGCTTTAAAGCCGTTCTTCCTGCTGATTGAAAGTAATAGACTGATTAACTTAATAAAACACCATGAGGCGTGATTCGCCAGCAGCCGTGTCTGCACATCTTTGAGCTGCTGACTTGCTCCTGCCCATCTAGAGAGCCGGTCTTCGGACACGGAGAAAAACGTCTGTTTGAGGGGTACCCATCAGCCTCTGGCTGTGCCGCCTGTTGGGAAGCTGATGCTGTTATCGTGCTCACCCCAAAAAATGCACATAAACTTTCTGATGTTTACTCGACTCTCTCCAAATGCCACAGGAAGGGAATTCTACAAGGTATTTGAGGAAGCAGTGGCTTGGAAATTCCACAGAACAACCTTTGCTATAAAATCTGCCAGGGGGTTGTTTATAACTCTTTCCCCAGGGTCCTCACTGTGGGATCTCCTTATAGGAGAAACTTTAAGCAGTGGCTTTTAGCACTTTAGTAATTAAGTCACAGAGGAGTTATTCTGAATTCCCCCCATGCAAGAAAAAGTTTTAAAGAACTTGCATTGTTATCTGGTTGGTAATTCAAGTTCCATTTAAACCTGGGAAGCAGGCATTTCAAGGGAGAGCCCTTTCACAATTAAGCAGTAATTGGTAGTTCAGATCCCTGGTGATTGAGTGGAAGGTCCTGATAGGTAGGTCTCAGGGGACCCTCCATTTAGCCCCTGTGTCCCCATAGTGGGCAGGCAATGCCATGATGGTCCTCTAAGTCTCACTGAATTAACAGCACCAGCCAGATCGAAACAGCATTATCGGTATTCTGATAGAGGCTTCTGGTAGTGGAGCTAAATCAATGAACATTTGGGGAGCTGGTTGAAAAACTGACTTTGTATAGCTGGTCCAGAGAAGCTTCGAATGAATGAGCACGAGTAATATGATTGCGTAAAGAAAAAAATTGCTGCTTTCTTTTATTTCTGTCCTTTGGACCTAAGTACATATTTGTAGTGACTAAAGGTTAAGGGAGGCCTTTGCAAGATTGCTTTCACTTTTAGTCCAGCCGAAAATCCGCAAGCAGCCCCTGGGACTATCTCTTACTCCCTACCTAATAAATGGCTCTCTCCCCATATTTGGTAAGAAAATGCATAGTCGCAGAGCCTCCAAATGCTGAAAGCTTATTCTCAGTGCACTGGGGCAAGATGTTGACAATATGGAAATGAAGAACCAGTTTCCCTGGTTGCGGATGACTTTAGGCTGTATCCTATTTTGGAGATAACAACTCAGCAGTGCCGAAGACAGGTACAAAGTGATGAGAAGAAAAAAGAAACTCTAAAAGAAGATAGTGACCCGAATAGTAGGGGCTGCAGTTCCTGAGGTTACCGTGAGGGCAGCCAACAGAAGATGTTTTGACCACAGAATAGGAAAGCACATTTAGAAGGGAGGGCCACGTGGTACCTCATTAGCTCCAGCAACAGGATACTTTGCATGTGTATGTGTAGTTTCATGAAAAATGGACAGGTGCGTCCCCACACGGCCACCCTTAAAGCAAGACCATGTTAGCAGCCCAGCCACCCATAATGCAGTAAGAGGTCAAAGCAAGCCCACTCCTAAATGCCTAAGAAATACAGCAGCGCTAGATGGGTAGCAGGAGAGCAGGAGGGATCGCTCCCAGGGTACGGACTCCAGTCATCTTGTGAAAGGCCAGGGCAGAGCTCTTTAGGGTTGTGCCGGACTTCAGCGTCTGTTCCGATCATTGAAGTAATTGGCTCAAGACAATAGCAAGTTCATGCATTATTGGTTCACGTAGCACAGCTTAGCAGGGGCAGTCCATGTGGGCTTCCACAGATTGATTTAGCCAGTGGTGGGAGAAGTGCCAGTCACTAGAGGCCAATGAACTGGAAAGTCCATGAGATGACAACTCCAGGGCCTCTTGCTGGTCTAGGCCCTTTCCAAGGCTGCAGGCTCCTATGGTCAAGTTCGTAAAGGTACCTTAACTGCAAAGAATATGTGGCCAGGCAATGAATATAAAATATGATAGAGGTAGTGTCGGGCACTTAATGATTAAAAACCGTATGTTACTGTTCTGGATTTTGTGATACTTGTGATCTTTTAAAAAATTGTAATTTACTATCATTCTCTCCCTCATTTTTAATAAACTTGATGCCCGATTTTGTATTTGTAACTTGGTATTTTTTTTAAGTGGCATAAGTTTTAGGTGCCACAAAAATAGGCATGGGCCTCTGGCCATTGTGATGCCCTTACTGAGTTGAAAGACATGGGCAGCTTCTGTGACAGGAGATACAGGACAGAGGTCTCAGGGTGTCTCCTTGGCCAGTGGTCGTCCACCATAGGAGTTGTCAAAGCTTAGCAGGCAAGTGTGGAGCCAGACCAGACCACGGTATTTTCAGCAGGGGAAGGCTGGTGCTCTGAACAGAGCTGGTGGAAACCAGTCAGAACACCTGGAGTGTAACCCTCGCCTCCTCTGAACAGTCTCGCTTGGCCTTGGTCTTGGTCTGTTGGGCCCATGCTGGTTGGTTGTCTTCCTGGCAGGTGCCAGGGAATCACATACTCTGGGGCTCAGGCTTCAGGATGCACTGAACATCTCAGAACGAGCTGTCAGAGGCAGGAGTGTTACCTGGGGCTCTCCCCTTAATCTCCCTTATTGAATTAATCCAGAGGCCACTGTATATTGCCCACACACCCATATTATAGGAAAGGGTGCAAACGTCCATCCATCGTGCATGGTAAAGGGCTTGCAACATCGCTGTGACTTTGAACTCTGCCTGTAATTGTGGACCTACTCAAATATCCCAAAAAGTGCTGGGAAAAAAATTACAGCCTTGTGGCATATTAGCAAACTTGGGAACTATTGAGGAAGATGAGGAAACATAATTTGTCTACTTTGGAAGAAAGCCTCTTCAAAAATACGTGGCAGGAAATCTTAAGAATTAGAGTTGTTTATTTGTTATAGCTTGGCAATAAGAAAGATGTTCTGTACAATATCTGTAATAATAAATATGTTACACAAATAGAATTCCGATTTCTCTCATACGTGTGCCTGGCGATAGTCCTCACGGTCGTTTTAGCAGACACACCTAGCTGAAGTCCGCAGTGATACCTTGCAGCGGATTCATTGCTCTGATCAGACATTCGTTTTATGATCCAGCTTCGTTTCTCCCCAGTTCAGCACTGGTCAGTTCCAGCCCCACGGAGGTGTATACAAATTATGCTCAAACTTTGCACCATCTTCTCTGATTAGAATGCCAAGATGCATGTCCACACGTACTTCTCAAAACCACTTTTCAGTAATGGCAAAGGAGCAAGTAAAAGCACAGAAAAGATTTCACAGTCTGCTAAAGGTTGTGGCTGAGAGGAAAAGCTGCTCTAACGGACGGTTGTCTTTCAGACCCTGGAAGAGTACATGAACAAGCCTACGTTTTAACCGCCCGTCTCCCCGAAGACCCGGAGAGCCTCCCGTCGCAGACTGGCCAGGAAGCAATGCCTTGCCCGCGTGATGGGACAGAGCCTCCGGCACCATGCCAAAAGTAACTCAAAAGGGATGTTTTGTTAACCGGCAGAAATTTAAGTTGTTTAACATAATATATTTATCATTATTCCATGTCTGTATTATATTGCCTATGATTACTTATTATAGCTCTGAAGGTTCACATAACTGCCTCATAATGCAGGAGACTGAACATTTGTTTGCAACGTATTAGCTCCGTGTAATATTTTAAGCTAATTTAAATACATGTGTTGTAGTACAATTTTGCTGCATTTGGTCCTCTACTGACAGGTTGAAAACTGTACTGTAATAATCCATGATTTAGTATGTAAAGTAGCAATACTTTTTTTCTAAATATGTGGCTTTTAAAATTTATACGATCATTCAAAATTATGTCAACAGTCCAGAGTTTATACATAATGCTAGACATTTTTAATGTACTTAATAATGATGTAATTTCAGTCCAGATACAGGGTATCTGGTTTTAATGTCCTGAATTTATTTATTTGTCAGGGTTGGAGTGAAGGAAGATAACCAAAGTTAGTATAGGGGTGAAGCGTTTTTGATGCCGTGGAAACTGCTCTTGTGAGAGGTTTTCATTTTACCTTTTCATTGAATATAAAAAAAAGCACAATAAGGATGTGTGTTCTACAAGCTCTGTACATTGATTAAGGTTTTTAGACATCTGGAGATCCAGTGTCTATGACACTGTATTATAAAAATAGTATAATAGAGGTTAATAACAATAGTAATAATGATTATTATTACTACTCTTAATAATTTTTTATATTTCAAGCACTCTTAGTTGCTTGAGAGATTTTGTTTCAACTATATTTTAATATATTTCTAAGATATGTGAAAACTTAACTGTTTATTAGGTTGACTTAGAGCATTTAATACAGGGTGGGTGACAGTAGGTTTCTAGTTGTTCATATGGAAAATAATACAATAGTTAATAACTAATAATACAAGAGTAAACTGTTTCACGTACTCACAGCTGTAAACTACTCTTTCCCCACCCTATATTATTGCTCTATGGTGGACGCCTTTTCTCCTTTTTCTTTCTTCACCTACCCCAAAATATTTGCTGCTGACCATTGTTATAATATCACATTCGTGCTTCCGGGAATGGAAACTCGATGTCACCAGATGGTGAATGTGATCAGACATGCGGGGAAGTAGCTGGTAATGTTTGTCTCACTGCCCCACTTTTGACGTCTTACCCGCGCATGTGCAGTGTAAGTGCTGAGCTGCGGTGTTAACACTCACAGGAGTGGGTAGGGACCCTCGGGTGCTTTTACTGAAACTGTGATTTCTGTTGGGGTCTCTAGGAGATCCAATAAGGGCTGACCTTCAGAGAACATGAGCTTCTCATTGATTTCTCTTACCACAGACATTTAGGGAAGAATGGCAAGGCAGGAGCAGAAGAATGGAAGGAAATATTGACCAGTGCCTTGATATATAACCATTATGAAACGGAAAAGACCTCAGATTAGAATGTGAAGTAACTAATGTTGGGCTTTCCACATCTAATGTTCTCTCGATTAATCGTGTAATTACAGTTATGGCACCAGGTTGGAGTTTAACTACCATTTGTGATCCCTTTGCCTATGTATTCAGTTTGTGGTCTAGCTTTTTTGTTGTTGCTATCAATGTGGTAGAACTCTATTTTTTAAAAAAAACCCAGTTTTTTAAAGATGGACTTTGCACATCATTTTCTACGTGCTACGTATTCTGGGGAATCCCGTTTTAGGCCCTGGTTAGCTATAGTCAGGGCTCCTCAGGCTTCGAGCCAGTGTCACCACAGAGAATGGACAGGATCCAGGGTGGCATACCGGGGTAAATGTGAGGGATTTGGGGACATCTTACATGGGCCTGGGTGAAGATAATCATCATGTTTTCTATATGTTATATGATTATAATAAAACTACCAAGTGAAAGAAAAGATAATAAATATTAAATTTTGTAAAGACTTCTGAATAAAATGTTTTAAAATTTTTAAGTGAGGAACTTCAGTGTGTTTTCATGAATGCATGTTTTAAAAAATCAGATTTCACGCTTGAAATTTACACCCATGATTCCTGGTGAAGTCCCTTTAATAAGATCATCATTTTCTTGGTGTTTATCCTCACGGACAAACTTCACAAGTAGGTGACAGCACACGAGGGAAATTCCTTTGTTCCCGTCCACCTCTTTCTCACCATTCACCCACCTTTTCATAATCTAATCTCCTTACCAAAAGTTAGTGATGTAGTCATTCTTTAAAACTAGTAACACCTTTCATTAATTCATGTAAAGCTGGCATTTATTGTGATCAAGCAAGTGAATTTTTATAATTTGATATATATATAGTTTTAAATAGTTTGTTTTTTATTGTATTTTTGCATTACCATTTATCTCTCTTTTTTCGTTTTTTAAAAAGATTTTATTTATTTTTAGAGAGGGAAGGGAGGGAGGGAGAGAGAGAGAGAGAGAGAGAGAGAAACATCAATGTGCAGTTGCTGGGGGCTGTGGCCTGCAACCCAGGCATGTGTCCTGACTGGGAATCGAACCTGCAACACTTTGGTTCACAGCCCGTGCTTAATCCACTGAGCTATGCCAGCCAGGGCTTGTTTTAAGATATTCGACATGGAAAAAAGTTTGAATAAAAAGTCATCTGCTTTTCATGGACATGGAGAACAGTGGGGCGACTGCGGAGTGGAGGAGGGGAGGTGTAGGTGGAAGAGGGTATAGGAGAGATACATAGTAATAGAAAAAAACACAGTAAAAAATAAACTTTAAAATACATAGATGATTATAAAAACTCATTTGCTTTATTAGCATGAATGCCACCTTTATGTAAGTTAACGAAAGACAGGAAGTGAGTTTTAAAGAATGACTGCGTGACTATAGGTGAACAGATTAGATTAACAAAATGTGGGTGAATGGTGAGAAAGAAGCCCACAGAAGCGATGTTAGATTTTGGCGCCCCAGCCGGGTGGCTTGGGTGGCTAGAGCATCGTTTCATACCCCAAACAAGGTTGCGGGTTCCACCCACAGTCAGGGCACATGTGTAGCTTGCGGTTTGGAGCCCTGGTGGATGGTTCCCTCTCTCTCCTCTTTCCTCTCTCTCTTTCTCTCAAAACCAAACAAACAAAAAATCAATATAAACATATCCTCGAGTGAAGATTAAAAAAAAAGTTAGACTTTGGCTAATTATAATATTAAAAGCCAGACTGAAATGGTAGATGGATGAATAAATAAACCAAGGCACATAATAAAAAAATGAATGAAATCAGTTATGTACCACTTGGGATTAACTAATCCCATGTGATAATAGCAATAGTTGTAAAGAAAACAATTTGCATATACTTTATCAGTTGAAAACTGTTTAAAATATAAGAGCATAGAGTGAACTAAGTTGAGAGAAAATTTAAATCATAAAGTGAAAACAAGGTAAGTTCATTATTTTCAGAAGTGTTCACACGTGTAGGCACTTCAGTTCAGGTCCTCTTTGCTCCCTCTGCCTTCTGCACTCAAAATCTTTTGAGCCAAAATACATAATTGGTACATTTAGGCTTTTTTCTGAGGCAGCCATCCAAATGTGGCAAACAGAATTTGAATTTTTTTTTAATGGAATTTTTTCTTTCTGTTTTTTTTAGATTTTATTTATTTATTTTTAGAGAGGGAAGGGAGGGAGAATGAGAGAGAGAGAGAAACATCAATGTGCGGTTGCTGGGGGTCATGGCCTGCAACCCAGGCATGTGCCCTGGCTGGGAATCGAACCTGCGACACTTTGGTTTGCAGCCTACACTCAATCCACTGAGTTATGCCAGCCAGGTAATTTGAATGTTTGAATCAATAGAAAATAATGACTTGATTTTCTTATTCTCAATCTCTATGATTTTTAGCCATCAGTTTCAGAGCAAGCAAGTGGGCCATAACTCACTGGTCTGGATATTCTGAGCCACATAATTGAATATCATATTTACGTTTAAAGCATCAAAATGGACTAGAAACTGAGGACCTTCAGGCTGGTCCTGGATGTCCCACCAACAAGGTTCATGAACTTGCTCTTTGGAACGAATGGAATGTGGGAGTCAGATGGGAACACGGAAGCGAGCTAATCGGAGCCGCTCCTGGTACAGAAGAGGAAAGAACAATCAGCACATTAACAGTTATGCTTTGATCGGGTCCCAGTGCCAGTCCCTTGTTTAATTAAACTTTGTCTCGATCAAAGTGTTCCCTCAAAGTACTCAATGAGCCTGTGTACTGGTATGCAATACATGCCTAACGACATTCAGGCATGGTTTTAACCCTTCTAAACGGTACGAGTGAAGTACACTGAGTGCACTTGAAAGGAAGAGCACCTTACTGAGGAGAGACAAGTGCTACTCCTGGAATGTAGATAAAGTGTGAATTACCAGGTTTTCTTGTTTAATTTTGGAGGCGGAATCTTATACATTTCAGAGGGAAGAATAGTTTTATTTTTACTTTTTAATTTTTGTGACCGTTGAATCAAAGGGACTAGTATCTGGAAAAACATCACAGAATTCTGTGATTATTTTTCTGCATTTACCCAGGGCTTATCATTTCAACTTCGTTGGCACCTACCTGTGAAATAAGACCTTCATGTTTGGTTCCGAACCCAGGAGCCGGGGCTCAATGAAAGCAAACACTGCCTGAAAAATGAGGCAGATACCAGCTGTTTATTTACCAAGTCATTTGCTCTTTCCTCCAGGGCACACAGCTCACCTTCGTTTCCCAACGTTTGGTTTCTCCGTGGTGGACTCATGGCCGGCGGATTGTGGGTTGAAATAACAAATGCCCAACAAAAGCAGACCTGACTCATAAACACACTCCCTCATCACCCTCCATTCTCTCTCTTTCCCTGTTCCCAGCTGCAGGAAGGGACTCCAGGATCTGGAGAAGCCAGAGCCATGGGATGGAAGAAACCTCAAAAAGGTCGTCAAGAAAGACAACCAAGTAGGAAGGGCCACACTAGACTGAAATGTGTGTCCGAAGTAAACTTTTATTGTGTCACGCCACTGAACTCCAGAGGTTGTTTGTTACGGCAGTGATCCTACCCTACTACATGAAACAATTATGGGCTACGGTCAGCAGGATGTGGATACATATAATCAAGTTTATTTTCAGGAAATGAAAAAAACATAGCACCCTTTAGAGTTAATACAAGCAACTAATTATGGGTCCCAAGCACCCACACCAGAACCTGACACACAGTAAAATAGCAATAAATATTTGCTGAATGAAAGTTGGGTGATGAAAGACTAAATTCGACATGGCAATTCATTGGCTGCAGGAGCTCCTATGGCAGCAGTAAAATGATCAAAATTCACACTGAGCACTCCCCAGTGGTACCGTAAAGATATGTGTTGTTTCTTGTGAAAGAAGAAACAAGAAAACAAGTGGGATGGGACCAGAAGTTGAGCTACTGCATTTTCAAGCCAGGTTTGTATCCCCTAGCTAGACTGATAGGCCCCTATGGTCAAACACCTTCCCCTGGGCACCCCCCCCCCCCCCCCCCCCCCCCCCCGACAATCTGGTACCGGAAGAGGGAAGGGAGGCATGTAAATCCCCGTGGCGGAGCAATGCTCTGATCCCCTAAAGTGTGAAACGGCAGCTTCTTGGTGAAGCAAACCGGCTCATGCTCCCCTGTTTATTAAGCTCGATGCTTAACTCTCTTTGCTTCCTTTTTCCTTATTAACAATTAGCTAAATACCAAGAGTAACAATATGAAAACAAATCATGTGCATTTGTAAACAGAAATGGAAAAATGCTGTTTAACGAAGCTCACTCTAGCAGAAGGTGGTATTTGCCATAGGAATGATTGACTACCAGTTAGAGTCCACGCTAGACCTAGTTAAGATACTACTCTAAGGGACAAGAAAGGCAGTTTCTGTTTTTTTGTTTGTTTTTAAGTTTTATTTAGAACAGATGCATAGGTAGGGAAGGGCATATAGCAGTAAAGAAGAAAATTATATTTCATGTTAGTAAGTATAGAAGTTCTCCATATATTTGATTCTTTTATTCCGTGCTCTTGTTTATAGATGAAAAAGTGGTAAAACAAAAATTTAGAATGAACTACAATTGTAAAGGAGACCTGAGAGCCAAATTGAATTATTATTTTTCATTGATTTTTAGAGAGATAGAAGGAGAGAGAGAGAGAGAGGAAGATATTAATATGCTGTTCCACCCATTCATACATTCATTGGTTGATTGTTGTACGTGCTCTGACTGGGGATTTAACCCACAACTTTGGCGCATGGGGATGACGCTCTAACCAACTGAGCTCTCCTGTCGCTAATGCATGTGCTGAGCCCCTGGCCTGAAATATCCTACTTTTTTATTTTCTACCTTGACAGTGTTCTGCTCACTGTGGTACTGGCCACTCCCCATCACCACCCAGGCCTCAGTTCCGATGTCAGCACCTCCAAACCTCCCCCCTTCACGCCCTTCCCCAGTATAAGTGATTGCAGTTGTGAGACAGGAGCAGAGAACATGTAGTTGTTGATACGTGATCGTACATGACAACCGGGTGTCCCTCTTCTTCAAGACAGGGACTTCTTCAGGACAGAGGCTATGAGCTTCATTTTGTTATCCACATGGTTACTTAATATTCGCTGCATAAATAAATACATCTCACTTTCAAACTTTAGTATGAGACCATGGCCTGGGATCCCACCCTCCATATCCTCATGGTCACAGCTGACAATACAGTACAGTCCCATTCTCCCTTTTCAATGCTCCAGTGTTGTTGATAGAGCCATTTGAGGACACGTATACTTTTCTCCGATTACAACTTGTACAGGAAAGCGTTAACTCAGCAGGTCTGGGCTGCTCCAGCCCTGCGTATTCCAAATAAACACCTGCCTCCAGAGCGGGCTGGCTCTTGGGAGATAACTTCTGAGCCCTTGGAATGTTTTGCCAGATAAGAGTGTGTCTGCATGCCTGTGAGCTCGGGCCAGGTTGCACAATTATTATCCTAACCGTGTGGTTTATGGTGAACACTATTTTCCTCTGGGCTGTGGGCTGGAGACTGAGTAGCTGAAATCAGTCACAGGGGTTCCATATGCCTGTGTTGACTGACCCCTCCAAAATCTCTGGGCACCAAGGCTCGGTGAGCTTCCCTGATTGCTGGCACTTTGCATGCTTTGTTGCACTAAGTTACTGACAAAATGAAGCATATCCCTGGGTGACAACACTGAGAACGGACCCTAGAAGCTTACGTCTCCTGGACTTGTCCCATGTACCTTCTCCCTTTCCCAATTCTATTCTATATCCTTCTACTGCAATAAACTGTCATTGTAACTAGAACAGCTTCTGAGCCCTGTAAGTCCTAATGAATCATCAAGCCTTAAGCTGGTCTTAGAGAATGCCTCCCAGATTTGGTTGCTGTGACTCAGTATTATGGTATGTGAAAACAAATAATTGTGGTGACCAGCAAGGGGAGACTCTGGTGTTTGGGGGGTAGGGTACAATGGGTTCTTTGAGAATGTTGGGTCTTCCCACTTCGCTGGGATTGGGTGGTTAGAGCCAGAACCGGCATGGCCGGAGTCAGAGAGTTGTGCTTCTTCTGACACAAAATGTGTGTCTACATTTCCAAAAGAAGGGGATGAAGTGAAACAAAGAGCAAATACATGTAACTGGACACTTGAAGATTTTGGGGCTTGGACTCTGCTCAGGGCAGCTTGTTCGTCAGCCTGACTCAGTTGGTCCCTTTGGGCAGCAGGAAAGGCTGACCTGCATGGGAGTGAGCGGAGTGGTGGCCTTTGTCAACCATGCTGACTGTCTCAGCCCTCCAAGGCCAGAGGGATCTCTTTATGTAGCCCCTTTGATAAATAAACCCTTGAAATCAGCACTTGAAATCTCTGAGTTGACTAGTAATCTCAGGAATTTCAGGGTTCATATTCTGATGCTGCTACTTGCTTCTGGTGACTTTGGGCCGATAACTTCTGCCTGCCCCAGTTTCCTCGTCTGTGCCTGGACAGGGTCTGGCACCTAGTACGTGCTCAGGAGATGCCAGCTGCTGATGTTGGTTTCTATTCTGCTTCCATCTAATGAGCAGCGGAAGTGCTATCCTAACTCTGTTGTTGAGAGGAAGGTTCATGTCACCTAAAATAGCTTTATGGAGCTGAGACCAAGGATGGAACTGGGTCAGCATTTCGTGAGTGGATGACCGCAATTGCACTTAAATACCATTTCTTACATCGTCTATTCGAGGAAGAGGATTTCTTTATGGCCAGTAGGTTGGAGTGTTTCCCCTGGTGGGTGCCCTCCTCCCCTTGCCCCCTCCCCCCGTGCTCCTCCGTTGACTCCTGCTGGGGTTGGGATGGGCTCTGCAGGCGGAAGCTGGCCCCGGCAAATTTCTCACTTCACCAGACAAAGCAACTCTGAGACGAACATCATCCCGGAGGCCAAGAGGGCAGATCGGACAAGACAGAAACTTGAATCATAGGCGAACTCTAGGTTTAAAATAGTCTCTTCCTTTGACATATTCAGGATAATCCACAAATGATAAAGCTTATTTTTACACAGGTTTGAAAGGCCATAGGCGAGCTGTGTTCCCCAGAAACAAATGCTTCGGTGCGCTGAGGGACCTTCTATGACACGACTGGGCTGCCCCTCCCCAGGACAGTTAAAAAAAAAAAGGCACAATGGGTCATTTAATTTCTCTGGGGTCATGAGCTCCATTTCCAACCTCACAAGTTTCAGCAAGACTGACATGTTTAAGAAAATGAAGAAGAATTCTTAGCAAAAGTTCTTTGTCTTTAATAAAAAATTCAAATGATATTTAACAGAAAAGCAAAAACTAAAAAGTAACACCCCACGTTGGAGGACAGGGGTAAACAGCACACATTTCTGAAGAAGAATTTGTTAGTGGGTATACATAACGTTATACTGATCGTATCCTTTGACCCAGTAATTCTGAGACTTGAATACAGCCATTAGGGACCTGGCTGGTTGAATCCACTTTGTGGCCTATTTCGGTATGGTCACCGAGGTAGGAAAGGTCTCTTCCCTACAGTTTTAAGGGTTCATTAAACAAAAAAAAAAAAAGGGAGAGAAAGAGGAGGAGGCAGCGAAGAGGCCTAAGGAAGATCTGGGAAAGGAGGAAGGGGAGGAGAGAGAGGAGGGGGAGGAAGAAGAGACAGACTGCACTACAAAGCCTTAAGTTTTATTATCTGGCCCTTCCCACAAGTTTGCCTACTCTTCATGTTATCTAAGGAATAATCCAAAGCACGGAGAGGCTACATGAACAAGGATGGTCTTTGCAGTAGCTTTCTAGGAGTTCAAACGCCTGGGAACAATCCAAGTGCCCAGGATAGAAGGGTTAGGTAACTATTAGGTAACTTGTGGAGGGGGATGTTTTACCGCCAGTGAAGCAATGGCTAGTGAGGGTCATGGGTCTATGATTATGAGTGTTGCCCATCTTAGGGACACTTTAGGGACATCCAAGGCTCACAGACATTTTCTTACTTCTTGGTGCTCAGTGCAGATGCTGGATAAGCCACACATTTAAAAAGATGATGATGTTCTGCCTTAAACATGAAGATCTTGACTTGAGGAATAGACCCTGACAGCCCCTGATCCCTGTGCTCTTGCTTATCGGACTCCTGTGGCAGGGAGGTGACACCCAGGGTGGCATGGTCTACTTGGGGAGATGTTCCAGCTCACAGGGGTCCTTTCTCTTAAGGAAGCGTCTCCGTCCTCCGGCAGAACCCCTTCCTCCACATTCTGCAGATTCTGCTGTGAGTAGGTGGGATTCCTATGCACTTTAATTGATTTATACGCCTTTGCAAAACTGGGGACAGTAAGGCACATTCCGTATACCCCATTACATGGGACTTTTGTCATACTATGCATAGAAGTCTGGCTTCAGAGTCATGTCCAGGAACGTAATCAGGGTCACAGTTTTGCTTCATTGCAAACATCAGCTACAGTTCACAGTGTTGGCCCTGTTCAGGGGAAGAGACAGTGGCCATTGTTTCTTTCAGTCTTTCCTACAGAGAATTTCAGAAGAATCTCCTAACTCAGGCCTCGTACCAGTGATTTCTTAGTGACTGAGCAAAGCACAGTGAGTGCGGATCGGCCCTCCCCCGTCTGCTGCTCTGGGCCTGCGGCCATCTCCCGTGGTCATCAGAGAATGTCCCAGCACCTTGGTGTGGAACCAGGCCTCGCAAATATTACCCTGATATCACGCTATACCTATTAACCTAATGTAATTTTACTCAAGTTTAAAAATATGTGTGTTCATGGAAGGGAGTAGCTTGATTTATATTTGGTTTAGCTTTTTGCTTTGTTATGTCTCTCTCCCAACTTGATACACAAACGAAAGCTAGAAATCATGTGAGTGCATAATGCTTCTATTATTTCACTGTTATTCACCTCTTTCCCCCATTAAGGGTATTTACAGGGTTATGGAAAATGGAGTTCTGGAAATAGCTTCAAAAAGTTCGTTTCGTGTTTCCATTAGATGAGATTGTATTCATGGCAGACAGCTCACGTACAAAGAGGCAGAGGTTAATCGGAGCCAGGGCTGCTTGGTTGCTGGCATAAGATACAGTAAGGGTAGACATTGTTCAAAAGTTTGAGGTTTAAGATGTAAGAAAGATGTGAAAATTGTTCACTCATTCATCGCTTTGCTCTTTCACCCATTTTCCCATTTCACGCATGCCTTATTCAGTAATAGCTCTATTGAATACAAAAAGAACATGGAGTGAATTATGCTCACAGGCAAGAATCAATGAGGTTGTAACAGAGCAGCTAGCTTGGGGTGGGAGAGGTTTGAAGGGGGCTCGATTTCATATTGGAGCTGGTCCCGAACAAACCCCCATGTTTAAGGCCATGGAGTTGGACCTGGGTTTGGATCCCAGCTCTGCCAACTCCATGGAACCCTGGGTTTCGCCCAACTTCACAATTTTTCATCAATAAAATTGGGAGGCAGAGCAGAAATCCCCTTTCATTTAAGGTTGTTATGGGAATTAAATAAAGTGAAACTTGTAAGAACTTGGTTTCTAAATGCCTGACAATTAGAAAGTGCTTAATAAATGCTAGCTAAACCCAGTTGTGGGTACTTGAAAGAATGGAACTAAGCTGTTATGGTGGCAGGCAGCCATTCTTCTGAAACATCCCTACCACAGTCAGAAAAGATATTGGTTTGAAACTCACTAAATAGTAGCAATAATAACAAGACAGTAATAGCAACTAGCATCTCTTGGGCACTCACAGTGTACCAGGCACTATGCTAACCAGTTGAGTAGACTATGTCATATGCTCTTCCCAGCCAGGTGTAACTAATGAGGATGAAATTTTAATTTCAACTACTCTAGTTATCCACATTCGCAGTCTTACATTAGAAAAGTAGCAGGTGTGCACCAGTATAAATAATTCATTAGTTTATTAGGGTGTCAAACTCATTTTCACCAGGGACCACATCAGCCTCGTGGTTGCCTTCAAAGGGCTGAATGTAATTTTAGGACTGTAAAAATGTAACTCTTCCTTAACTAAGGGCAAGGAGCTCGGTGTTGCCACTGGGTAGAAACAAGGTGCCGGGCCGGATAGAACAAGGTGGAGGAACGGATTCGGCCCGTGGGTCTTGTGTTTGCTACCTGTGTTGACAATTCTTTTGGGCTCTTCTGCTTAGAAAACAGTGGCACAGGTGACATTTTCACATCATGAGCTTGGACCTTTTCCAGCACTGGGCCAGAGCTTTCGGTGCCTCCAGGGCTGCACTGCCTCAGTTTTACTATTTGCTCTTTAGAGACTGACTTTGGCATTGACCTCAGATAGCAACATCACTGTCAAGTGACCGATTTACTGATTGGGTCCTATTTCCACTCATTTAATGAGGCTCCAGCCAAAGAAGAAGGAGGAGGAGGAGAAGGAAAAAAGGAAGGAATGGAGGTAGAAGGGAGGAAAGGAGGGAGGAAGGGAGGGGTTGAGAGAGGGAAAAAGGAAAGAAAAAGAGGAAAGAAATTAAGGAAGGGAGGAAGGAAGAAGGTAGCAAACAGCAAAAGCCAACAAATCCTGCTTTGGATCTGTTCTGCACTGTGTCACTGGCAGGGTGCTCTTTAACCTCAAATAAGGATAAATAAAGGTTAAATAAAATGTCCCTTGGTCCTGGTTTATTCAGATAAATCCAGATAAGCCAATACAAGAGGGACAGGTTCAAATGGGTGCTTGATGGAAAACAGGAGATAAACTTTTGGCCATAGCTCCCATAAATTTCCTGGGGCTCTTGATACTATGTTTAGTCTTCTAAATTCAAGTCCACATCATAAATACAATAACTCAGAGGAGCCTGATGTTACTGATATACAAGCTGGTGAGTGTCCTGGAGGGGCATAATTCACAGAGCAACACACAGCTATTCTTGTTTTTCTGCGTCATTGCCTCTTCAGGGAGAATTTTAAATCATCTGTGGGTAGACAGTTCAGCCATCTAAAAGTAAAATCTTTAATTTCCATCAAGTAGATTTTGTGCAAATAAAACAGAACAGCATAGAACATCCTTTTTGAGTGTTTTCTCTCTGTTTGTTTTTTCCTTAGCAAAATAAGCAAAGTCATTCTTCCCAGAGTGGACTAGCTATATGCTGAATACATATTCGTGCTTTCAGGAAATATTCAGTGACAACTGTTATGCACCATGACTGTATGCTAAACTCTAGGGACAAAATAATGACCAACACAGAGCCCCTGGTCTTTAGGAACTTGTAGTCTAGAGACCAATACAGATAAATAGGCCAGCAGTATGAAAATGCCAGGACAGGGAAGAACTAGAGAGGGTGGAATTACCAAGCCTGAGTATATATCACCATTGAGTGGGGGTTAGCAGGTATCAGAGAAGGACTCCTGAGAGTGACATAAAAATAATTTAATGTCAGTGCTTTAGTCAACAAATATTTATTGAGCCCCTTACCTGCACAAGCATTCTTATAGACCCTAGAGATACTGTAATGAGTAAGGCAAAATCCCTGCCCCATGGTAATTAATTGAGAGAGACTGACAATAAATAAGTAGATAACAGGTATACACTATCACTTTAAGTAGTGATAACTGCTAAAAGAAACTAAGGCAAAGAAATCAAAATAACGTATTCCTAAAAAAATAGAAATAAAACTTCCCATTGCACCTTGGATCAAATTCAAATAGTTTTCGCCATCATCTCCTTGAATCTGGCCCCTGCCAGCATCTTTGTCTTTAGTCTTCAGGTTGCTCATCCTGTTGACTCTCTTACTGGGGACATATTGGTTTTCACTCCTGGTTTGTGAGAGAGCCCAGCCAAGATCAGCCGAGCCACCTCACTAAGCCCTAGACACGTGGGCAGCACAAGCTCAGTGTTGTATTCTCTAGAGGTTTTGTGGTTATTACAGGCACCTTTTGTCAATAAAGAGCCAAGTGGCTGGCCTTCTTTACTTACTTATGTTGGTACGCCTCCTACTCAAAGTGGTGGTTTCTGACTGTCCCATCGCTTTCCATTTCTTTATTATTTTATTTTTCTGGTGTCAATTACTGTGTCAGTTGGGGCCCAGTCACAAATACACGTATCAGTCATTTGAGCAGGAACATTTAATGTAAAGAATTGGGTAGACAGAATAGAGGCTCGAAAAGGCCGCAAGGGAATCCTGATGCATTCCCACAGAGGTGGCGGCTGCAGTCAGCACTTTAGGGAACAGAGCAAGGAGGCTGGAGATACTAGAACCCAAAATCTTGGAGCGGGGATCCTCCAGAGCTGGGCCTGGGCCTCTGTGGGGTTTCAGAACTCAGAGGAGGAACCTGCTATTCCTGACATTCAGACCCCTGATGAGGAAGAACGGGAGACGGAACAGTAGCACCAATGTTGGACATATTGTGGGGCTAGGGAGTGCAGGTTCCTTCAAGGGTGTAGGCATGCCAATTCATATTTACTGTGTCAGGAAATTTATTTGACTTGGGTTACTGCAGGAATGGAGTAAGGAAGGAGCATGTAAGATAACATTCAAGAAAATGTGAGATGCTGTTTCATGCAAGTACTCTCACTTTTATTATTTCACTTTATTTTTTTATTTATTTTTTAAAGATTTTATTTATTTATATTTAGAGAGGGAAGGGAAGGAGAAAGAGAGAGAGAGAGAGAAACATCAATGTGCAGTTGCTGGGGGTCATGGCCTGCAACCCAGGCATGTACCCTGACTGGGAATTGAACCTGTGACACATTTGTTTACAGCCCACGCTCAATCCACTGAGATATGCCAGCCAGGGCTCTATTATTTCACTTTAAAATCAGTGCTGGCACAGATGAAATGCCTACAGAACACAAAGAAATTCAATAGAAATACGACGGCTGATTCCTGGAACAGAGGCCACAACCCTCGGGCCCGGCACACAATGGGAAGTGCAGAGAGCACCTGAGCCAGACAAAACTGAGTTCAAATCTTAGCTTCGTCACAAGTTCAGACATTACTCAAGTTATTTAATTTCTCTGTACTGCTTATTTTTCATAATTAGGATTATTACTGCCATCAAACATGAATTTTATTATAGAGCTAAAATCAAAGCCCCATTATGCCTCCTACACTTATTGATGCTCCATTTTGGTCCCTCTCTTCCAGTAAATTTAGCTCTGTATTATAATAACTACAACTCATCTGGCTATTTATAATTTCTACTGGTTATTTGCAACACTTCCCCTTTTCTCTAATAGATGTCTATAGTTTGGATCTGTTGAGGGCGATCTCCTAGAACAGCCTCACTTTCTGATGTACGCCCAAATTTGGGAAACTCCAGATTGAACCCTAGGAAGGTTCAAGGTTCTCAGGCAGATGTCCTCTAGGGGGACAAGAGGCAGAGTCTCCGTGATGGTGATGATAATAACAACCAACACAGAACCAACCCCCTAAAGACAGGAGGAAGGGCAGAGAGCTTTGAAAACAAGAGGAAGACATACAATTCAGAAGATGCGCATTTACATAAGCTTGAGAGAAGGGAGCCAGAGAATAAGAAATGTTCACGGTGTCTCTAGGCATATCCCAAAGGTGCAGGGCTCCAAATCCATGTGAGCACAATCTTATCCTGCAAAAACGAAGGGCTATTCATCAGCTTTCCAAAGCCTATTGAAAATACCTGTTTGATTATTTTTGTTGTTGCCGTTGTTTGTTTAATTCTTATCCAGTTCTCATCAGGGGTCTATCTACTTCTCATTCCAGTTTGCTTTCCTTAGCTGACTTGTGTGTTAGGGAGGACATGCCCTCTGCTAGTGTCAGAATTCATAGGGGAGGTCCTTCTCTCATTATAACTTAGTAAATTAGTCATTGGCTTCCTATTACCAGTCATTCCTGGGTAAATTGGGATGATAATGTTATACTGAGGCCTACTCTCGAACTACTCTCAAGGCTGGCATCGAACTAATGAGGGCTAGTTTTCCACATCAGTAGCATATATGTGAATATGTTAAGGGATCGTGAAAGTCCTTCCAATCCAAAATTACCTTTCCTGCCTACCTGCTATAATATCTGAAATGCTATTATTAGGCTTAGCCATTAGGCTGTGGGCCCTCAAGTTACCATCATGTAAAGTCAGTTCAACCTCACAAATGCTTATTGGGCTGACCTTTAATGCAAAGCACTGTGATGTGTGCTCTGAGTACAAAAACAAACAAACAAAAAATGAAAGAAATATCAGGGTGATAATAAAGTAAGTTTACCTTTATCAAGAGCCACAAAACAAATAGTGAACTACAATGAAAATTAATATATTAAAAATACTCAAAGGAATAATAAAGTCTACTATGCAATAAAATTTCCAAGAACTAAGTGATCAGTAAGTGCTGGAGTCACCAGACATGTGACTTGAGTTGGGACTTCAGAGGAAGACCCAGCAACCCCTTTGTAGTTGTCAACGATTTAGGTTTCATCTGTTAATTAGATATCCAGCCTCCACGGGAAGCAGGGAAAGGTTTAGCATGGCTCTGATGGCACTGT
Source organism: Phyllostomus discolor (assembly GCF_004126475.2). NCBI lineage: Eukaryota > Metazoa > Chordata > Mammalia > Chiroptera > Phyllostomidae > Phyllostomus > Phyllostomus discolor. Next base: position 11,027,162 of record NC_040906.2, read on the forward strand.
CCAGGGGACTAAACAATGAGAGAAGCCTGGGTAGGAATTCGGGACAAATACCTGGAGGGCTGAACTCTGATATAAACCAGAAATTTTCAAGGGCTTATTCATTTCACTCTTTGCACGGAGATGTCAGTTTTGTTGAATTGTGTGACGTGGGGGTTACTTGGTGCATATGAACCTCTGATTGAATAAGTATCAGAGTAAGTAGGGGAATGGCTGGTGCATAACCTGGTAAAGTCCTTGGACATCATGAAGTAAAAGGCAAACTGGAATTGGTCACTATTAAGATGTTGTAAGCAAATTGTTATGTACTGCATGTTTGTGTCTGCCTCACCCAAATTCGTATGTGGATACCCCTACCCTATTTGGAGATGGGGATTTTTGAAGGTAATGAGGGTTAGATGAGGTCATGCTGGTAGAGACCCCATGATGAGATTAGTTTCCTTGTATGAAGACAAAAACTAGACCTCCCTCTTTCTCTGCACCCTGTTGAGGTCACAGCCAGAAGGCAGCCATCTGCAAAAAGGGAGGAAGTCCCTCAACAGACACCGATTCTGCAGGCACCTTGATCTTGGACTTCCCAGCCTCCAGGCCTGTGAGGAATACATGTTTGTTGTTTAAGACACCTGGTCTATGGTATTCGTTACAGCAGCTCAAACTAAGACATGAATCAATACAAAACATGCTGTGAAAGGAATTGCATTCCTTCAGCATTTTCAATAGGAGAAGAACTCACAGCAAAGATCTGGTATTGCCTGACAGGGAGAGAAACTCCTGCTTCTAGTTTTCTAGTCAAACTGACTACAAAATTGGAGTTTTTACAGTTTAAGACTTACTTTGGGTTGAGATCATCATTACCAGTCAGGGGAGGAGGAAGCTGTTATGCCCCACGCGGAACTCAGGAGGGCAACTGGGTCATCGTACCCTGTCATTACCATTCTCTTCCTGCTCCTCCGAGGGAATGAGAGAATGAGGCTTTGACGTCAGGTGCCGATGAGTCATCTTTCCTCCGGGGGGCCTCTGGCTGGGATTTGAAGGCTACCTTTGCAGCAGCTACTCTGTTAGTCATTCATTTAAAAAAAGCAAAGAAAGAAAAGAGAGAGAGAGAAAAAAAAGAAAAGCGTATGGCAGAAGCTGAAGGGAAGTGTTTGAATGAACAAGCGATTACATTTCCGTGTGCATGGCAGAGAACTTGCTTGCTTGCTCACAAAGGCACCTTACGGACTCTCTGTCAATGCTTGTTGATTGGCCGACAAAAAGATCTGCTGGCTCCTTGCAAGTGTTGGTGTTGAAACGGAATCTTCAGATATGATTAGGTGGCTGGTGTACAGAAGTCTCTGCGTATTGACTCTTCCGTGGTATGGCACGTCAGCTCAGATTCACTGGATTGCCATCAAGGGGCTAGCAACAGCTGGCCCTGCTATCACGAACATTCTGGAAGGAAACTAAATAAGGCCCTTTCTGAAACTTTCTCTGCTTGGGCACATGTGGGATTCAATGGAGGGAAAGTTGAATTGGGAATCTAAGAATTATTCTTTGTTTTGTTTCAGGAAGCCCTAAGAAATCTTGTTAGCCCATCTGACAACCTGCTAGACAAAAAAAAATCTCCCTTCTTGCCAGCATATAGAGGAAAAATCATAAGTGAAGAAAAAGGGGCTGTCAGCCTTAGACTCCTCCAGCCTGAGGCAGGATATATTGCTACTGCTTTGCTCTTATTTGGTGGATAGGAAATCTGAGATCCAGAGAGGGGCAGGGCATGAGCCAGTTTTGGCTGGGAACGATGGCCTCCACCTCTCTGCCTCCCTCTTTGGGTCATCTCCATGACTCTACATACCATGTTTCATCAATGTCTCTTTAATTTCTGTCTCTAGCCCTAAGCTCCGACTGACTGCGTGGGGACAGCTTTGTACTTTCACATGAAGGTCTAATGAGTATTCAGACTTCACATGCAAACTGGAGCTCATGACTTTTCCTCCCAAACTTGTTCCTCCTTTGTCTCTCTTAGGGAGCACCAGCATTTGTATTTATCGAAGACAAAAAGGCTAGGAATCATTCTTGATTCCTCTGTTCTCATTCCCTACATCCAGGTCATTAGCAAGACTTTTTACATTTTTATCTGTGTTCCCTCCTCCCCGTGTCCAATGCCCATACCCCAGTGTAAACCATAATCGCTTTTCACTCGGTGGTCAGCAGTAACTCTGAACTGGTGTTCCTTCTTTTGCGCTTGACTTCTGTAATGTATTCTCCAATATGCAAGTTAATATTCTAAAAATATTAGTCAGATTTTTTTTTTTACTTCATTTCTTGCTTTAAAATGTCCAGTGTCCTTTGGATGACACTCAGACCTACCACGGTGGCAGCAGAGCCTTATGTGGGATGGTTGATCTCTTTCCACTCTCCCTCCTGGCTCTGGCCTCTCTCGGTGTCTCCCTTACACCAGTCTGGCCTTACCTCTGCTCTTGCTATTTCCACGACTGGAAACTTTTTCCTTACCTTTCCACACAGCTGTCTCCTTTCCACCTTTTAGATCTCAGTCCTAAGGACTCTCCTTCAAAAAGCTGTTTCTGAAAACTTTTTTTTTAAATCAGTGTGTCCTGCCCACATTCAATCCCTGTGCACCCCATCACTGAGTTTAATTCCTTTGTAAAATTAATCACAAATGGTAATTATCCAGCTTACTTATTAACATTTTTATCACATTCCCACCATTTCCCTGCCTCTTTCCAAGTAGGTTGAGAGCTTTATGTGAGCAAGAGCCTTGTGTGTCTACAAAGAGGTAGTTTGGAGCAGTGGTTAGGCCCTCGCCCTCAAGACAGATTTCTTAGACTCGACAACCAGCTTTGCCACTGACTACATTTGTGCCCCTGGAGAACCATCTGATCTCCTGTACTCATTGGTAGAGTGAGGACTGTAAAAGAACTACTTGCTGCATAAAATTGTTGTGAACAAATCACTACCCATACGACATTCCTGGCACAATGGTACGTCCTCAGCACATGTTAGCTATCACTATTGTTAACCACATACCCACTTAACATGCATGTGCTGAATGACCAGTGCATTCATTTTATGTGTTCAAGGCAGGCTTCTGCCATGTGACAGAACAGGGTGAGAACACGTTGAAAGGGGTCCTTACTGGGGAGCTGAACAGTTGAGTCCTTCTCAGACACTGGTTGGAGGATGGCCGAGAAAGCTGCAGCTGGGGAGAGAGGTGGGACACAGTGTGTTGAAATGGAAAATTATAGCAAGAAAAGCCCGAGTTTATTTAGTACTTATTCTGTGTTAAGTACTGTGACCCATTTTTCTACTTTGTCCCCTCAAAATTACTGATGCATTCCTGTGAGGTTATAGTGTGACGCAGTATGGTTCCTCGTTACACCAACAAGCTGTGCATGGTCCTCTCCTCTGCCTGAATTCTCTTCTCATCCTGCACCCCTGTGCCAGAGTGTGTACCCTCACCCTGCACCACTTACCCATCTTCAACTCTCAGCTGCTATGCCATTTCCTTGAGAAGCTTCATTGGACCCTGATGGAACATTCCGGGGCTCCCTATATTATGCGCTCATCATGCCACTTATCTTTCTTGTTTTGTATGTACCATAGCTTATATTAATTTATGTCTTTATGTTTATCTGTCTTCCTGGCTAGATTCTACACTTTGTGGGACCAGGTTCCTGTCTTCTTTTTCTCACCACTGTACCCCCATAACCCGATAACAAACACCACTCCCCAATGTTTAGCACACTGGAAATACTTACTGAATAAGCAAGTGGGCATCAATATTTCAGTAGAATGAATCTCTCCCCAACCCTAACTCTGACTCTCCTTTGAAGACTGAAAAATGCAAAAGCCGGTTTTGTTGGAATTGACTTTTTGTGCTGATCAACTCCCATGTTTCTTACTTCCTTCCCAATTGCATTTAACCTGAAATAAAGATGAAAAGCAAAATTTGTCTTAAGCTTTAGAAGAGAAGTCACAGAAGGAAGGAAATTGAAAAGAGATAGCAGTTGGAAGTAAAAAATGAAACCAGGATACTTTCTAGCACCTATAAGCTTTTATTCTACTGAGGATATTTAAGAGAAAATAATAAATAATCATTTTTCTTTTTGAAACTACACAGAAAGTCTCACCTGACTCTTGTACAGACTTATCTGTACATTCATTATAACTCCACTGGAAGAAAAGTTTGATTTTTTTCTTTAAATTTTTAAGTGTCAGTACAGGCAAGTTTTACTGATAGCATTAAACTTGTACATGAAAAAATAGTTCTGGTCTGATTAACATTAATTTTTTGAGTCTGTCTCAACAAAAATCAAGAAAACTCAAGAAAAAGAATCATAAAATAGTAAATTTTAAATTATCACTTGATGATAAAGGTCATCCTATCAAAATGAGAATGACTTTAATTCATCATGAACCACACAAATGGTTTACACCTTTTGATGATTCATGCCAATGATTTCCATTAGGGTTTATTATGAAACTAGCTGGAAGGCCGATGAAATTCAGAGGAAAAAAAAAGACAGTATCACAATGATGTTAGTATCATCAGAGAGGCAAAAGTGAGGAAATTACAAAAAGAAGCTATTATTTACCCACTCAATTGATAGTTTATGAAAAGGAGAAATGTTTCTGAGGGAGGGATCACAAAGGAACATGATGGGTATGAATTCAAACACAATTCGTAAGAATTTTTAAAAGTCCAATTGTGAAACGACCTACTTCAAATGTAAAGCCAAATCTTTTGTCTGGAATTTGTCTTTTTCCTAGCTGTTAGCAAATTAATATTTTAAGCAGAGATAAACATTTTCAGAGGGATGTATGAAAGGTATATTTACCATTTGGTATTGGAAATGAGAACAATAAACTGAAATTACATTATTGATGAAGTTAGTGCAGATCTAAGTAATGAAGCTCTAGAACCTGAAGATGCTATTCATACAGCCATATTAACCCTGGAGGAAACCTTTGAAGGGCAAATGGCAGATGATAACATAGAAGGTGGAACCTGCAATGAAGCTGTATTGAGAAGGCTACTCCAACTGAAGTTAAGGATCGCTAGTCTGCTATTGCACAACAATGAATCCAGACTGAATAATGTTCCAGACTGAAACAGCTGGAATTTCAGGTAATCTATCCACTGAACATGTTTGGAGTATATTTTGTTTTGCAGATTTTTTGCATACTGATTTCTACATAGTTTAATGGGCTTTTAAAAAAATGACACATAAATCATAATAAACGTATCCAAAAACACATGACATCCTTTTATGTATCTATTCTTTTCTCTGTGTTTTTCCCACTGATTGGAGAACACCTTTTTTATACTGCATAACTCCTACTTTTCATTCAAAACTCATCTTTGAAGGCAACTCAGACGTGATTTTTTTTCTATGGGCCCCTCACGCTAGGTCAGGTACTCAGCCCTTTTGCAAAACATTAGAATCTTTCAATAAACTACTCACCAATTGTTTTGCAGATTCATTTCTTACAAGTTTATAGGCAGGTTTGCATAGTGGTTAAGAGACAGGGCTCTACTATCAGAGTTCTGGAACTAAAATATGGTTCTACTATTTCTAACTGCATGACTGTGGACACATTTCTGAACTCTCTGAACTCTGAGCTTTTTTTTTTTTTTTTTTTTTTGTATCACCAGCATCCTAATAAAATCAAGTGTCCTGATAACATGAGGTAATCCACTTAAGTAAATCATTCCCCACTTATTAAGCACTCTCTACCTATTTGCTGTTGTTGTTAGTAATAGCAATAGTGTGTTTCATGCTGGCATTTCTTAATTTTTCTAAAGTCTCATTGACATTGGAAATTCCAAGCCAATAAGTACAAAAACTTTCCACCATGTTTAGAGTTCAACCTAGAGGTAAGTACACGGAAAGAAGGAAGTCCAAACATGTATATTAATAGAGGGGAGAAGTCAGTGAACTCAACTTGTGAAAAAATTAGAGAACTTCCAGTCAAGATGACAGCATAGGTAAAAACAGCTCATCGCCTTGCACAGCCACATCAAAATTATGACTGAATTGTAGAACAACCGTCTCTCAGAACCATGAGAGCTAGAGTCAAATAGAAGTCTGACAACTATGGAATTAAAGAAAACACACCCATCCACGCTGGTGGGAGGGGCACAGACACAGAATGGGCTGGTCCCTCACACGCATGCGGTGAATAAAAATTTGGGAGGGATATACTGGGATCAAGGAGTTCCAGCCCCACAACAACCCCCCCAATCCAGGGTTCCAATGATAGGAAGACAAGTCTCCATAACTTCTGGTTGCAACAACCAGTGGGGACTCAGTCGGTGGAAGAAACTTCTGGAGTCCCAAGCAGTTTCTCTTAAAGAACCCACACACAAACTCACTTACAGACTCACTCCCTGTGAGCTCCAGCACCAGTGTGCAGCTTGAAAAGGAGGCACACAAGGAGAAAGCGAAGGGGTGGACATCAAGGTGAGAACTGGGGGACAGTTTTCTCCCAGAAAGAAAGGCCATTGTCCCTTTTTGAGCCCTTCCTCCACACAGCCCCAGAGCTGGCAGGCTGGTGCCATATCTGAGACTCCATTGACCTGGCAAACATTGTTAGCCCCTTACCCTGGAGATTCCCTGAGACTCTGTCCCACCCAATTTATGGGCCCACCCAAGCTGTTAACAGAGACTTTTCAATATTAATAGTTGATCTTGGTTCATGCTTCACAACTTCCTAACCTCTCAAACATGCAACAGCTGGCCTCAGCAAGCCCCCAGCCCCTGTACCTCTTGCTAAGTGTCCCCAGGCATGGAACTAGCTGCAGCCAGCTTAAATTCGCAGTTTGGCTTTGCCTGGGAATCTCCAAGGCCAGCACAAGTAACAACCAACTCAGAATGGTTTAAAACCCAGGCAGGGAGGCCTCAGGCAGAAAACAAGTGGAGGCTGACCTTGGCCTGCACCATCTGGGAAACCAAGAGCCTGCACACCCAGTGAATAGCTACAGATCATGCTGGAGTACCATCATCCTGCCTCTGCACCACTGATCCTCCTTGGAGGACAGAGGTTTGTGGTCAGTGGTCACAGCCATTCCATGCAGGCAAATGGCCTAGGAAATTCCTCCCACTGTCCTTCCAACAAGAATCAAGGCTCAACTATAAGAGGAGGGTATACTTAGCCTACACAAAGGGCATACATTGAGTACCCAGCTTGGATGGTAGAGGAGGTTGTGCCACGGGATCCTACAGGACACCTACTACATTATGCCATGCTACAAGGACAGGGAGTCATAGCAGCTCTACCTAATACATAGAAACAAACACAGGGAGGCTGCTAAAATGAGGAGACAAAGAAATATGGCCCAAATTAAAGAACAGGTCAAAACTCCAGAAAATGAACTAAGCAAAATGAAGATAAGTAATCTATGAGATGTAGAGCTCAAAACACTGGTTATAAAGATGCTCAAGGAACTTAGTGAGGACCTCAATAGCATAAAAAAGATCCAGTCAGAAATGAAGGATACTCTAATTGAAATAAAGAACAATTTACAGGGAAAATACAATAAAGTGGGTGATGGTGAGAATCAAATCAATGATTCGGAACATATGGAAGCAAAAAACAACCAATCAGAGCAACAAGAAGAAAAAATTACAAAAAAAAAAAAAAAACAAGGATAGTGTAAGCAGCTTCTGGGACAACTTCAAGCATTTGAACATTTGCATCATAGTGGTGCCAGAAGGAGGAAAGAAAGAGTAAGAAATTGGAAATCTATTTGGAAAAATAATAAAAGAAAACTTCCCTAATCTGTTGAAGGAAATAGACATGCAAATCCAGGAAGCACAGAGAGTCCCTAACAAGATGGATGCAAAGAGGCCCACTCTAAGACACATCATAATTAAAATGCCAAAGGTTAAAGATAGGGAATCTTAAACGCAGCAAGAGAAAAGCAGTAAGATACCTATAGGTAAGTCCCCATAAGACTGTCAGTTGGTTTCTCAAAAGAAATTTTTCAGGCTAGAAGGGATTGGCAAAAAATATCTGAAGTCATAAGAAGCAGAGACCTACAGCCAAGATTGCTCTACTCAGCAAAGCTATCATTTAGAATTAAAGGGCTGATAAAGAACTTCCCAGAGAAGAAAAAACAGAAGGAGTTCACCATCATTGAACAACTATTATACAAAATGTTAAAGGGACTTATTTAAGAAAAAAATTAAAACTATGAACAATAAAATGGCATTAAATACATCTATATCAACAATTGAATTTAAAAAACAAACTAAGTGCACAAGAAGAACAGAGACAGAATCATGGCTACAGAGAGTGTTTTGATGGGGGAGGGGTGTGGGGAATGGGTGAAGAGGTGAAGGGATTAAGAAGTTCAAATAGGTCGTTACAGAATAGCCATGGGATGTATAGGAGAGTGTAGGAAATGGAGTAGCTAAAGAACTTATATGTATGACCCATAGATGTGAACAATGGTGTGGGGATTGTTTGAAGGAGTGGGGGGTGTTGGGTGGAGGGGGGAAAGGGAAAAAACTGACTGGGACCACCGTAATAACTTAATCAATAAAATATAATTTACCTGGCTGGCGTAGCTCAGTGGATTGAGCTCGGGCTGGGAACCAAAGTGTCCCAGGTTCGATTCCCAGCCAGGGTACATGCCTGGGTTGCAGGCCATAACCCCCAGCAACTGCACATTGATGTCTCTCTCTCTCTCTCTCTCTCTCTCTCTCTCTCTCTCTCTCCCTTCCCTCTCTAAAAATAAATAAATAAAATCTTTAAAAATATATATATATAATTTAAAAAACAACAAAAAATAAATAATTTTCTTTCTATGTATAGAAAAATATACATAGAAAGAAAATATAAAGCACTTAGAAAGAAACTGCTTTATAAGTCTTATTTTAATGATGGCCAGAACTCTGGTCTGGCCAAAACAGACATTTGGATCAACACTGGAATACTTAGATTAGAACTTTACATAAAGAGCTATATCTTTAAAGGAGATTTTGGATTAGATCATACTGAGATTTGTTTTAAAAGGGACTGAAATATTAAAATTTATTGGTTATTTTACTTTATGTTATAAACCCAATAACAGACATTATGTAGTACATGACTTTTATGTCTGAACAACAATGAAATAAGCTTAAGCTAATTCGCATGTTCTGATGAATTTTCTTTCTCCCGATGCCAAGCATTCATAAAATAAAATGGTTGGACGGGGTCATCACTAGGACAGATTATAGTCTTTCAAGATGACTTCTACCTCTGACATTCGGACATTTGGAGAAATTCTGTTTTCCTAAGAGGCTTTCTATGGCAGAGGAGGAATAGTCACAGCAACATCCTTCCTAGTGAGCGTTCCTCCAGGGAAGGTCATTTCGAGTTTAATGGGATTAATTTGGCCGAGGCGTTCCGTTTGAAGAGGAATCTCTGTACCTGTGCCAGCCAGGCACGGAGTTTGCTGACCAAACAGCTCAAATCCTGCCAATTCCACCCGCGAACAGCCCTAAAGCCTGTGACTCCGGGTGACAGCCACTCCCCCGCGACCCCGGTTGCTGAGATCATAACCAGGCAGCTGCAGGAAACGTTCCTGGGCTCCCGCGGGGCAAATCCTCCTTGTCCTCCCGGCTCTCCGGGTCCAGTCTCTCCAACCCTGTTCCCAATCTGTGCGGAAGGGCAATCAGGTTAGAGGGGACCAGTGTTCCTCTACCTCAGGCCTCAAGCACAGCTGAAGGCGCATTTTGTACTAAGACACAAAGACTCCCTTTCACGGAGGTAGCACTGGCGTCCCCTCTGTTCCCCTCTCCCTCTCTGGCCCTTCCTTCCCTCTGTCCTCAGACTCTGGAAGGAATGGCCTCCAGCTGTTCGTATGAGCATTTTCAATGGCAACCGCTGCTGTATCTTTCTGCTATGCTGGCAGGGCTATTTCTTTTATATTCCAGCTGCTTAAATTTTTTTCTTTCATTTTCTGCTTCTTCCTATAGAGAGAGATGGTCCTGGCGAATGAGAGGAGAGAAGGTATAAATAATTAAGACCAACCCAGCAGAAGCTGAGCTCACTGAGATTCCGAATAGATTTTTCCCCCTACACAAGTATTGCCAATTTGGTAGATAGATTCCTTTTTTTTTTTCTTTCCTGTAAAGCCGTGGGTGAAGGAGATCATACCAGACGAGACAGGTATTGATTGATGAAACACATTTCTGGGACCTCTGCATTTTTGCACGTTGAGGTTAATTGATTTGAGAAGACTTGCCCTGGAGAAAACACGTGCTAACACCATCGAATTACTTTATGGCCTTAGTACCTGACTATGGAAGGCAACACCTGTACTGCTCAAGATTTACGCTTTGGATCAAATGGACTTCGCTTCAGCCTAAGACCCACTTCTTACTGCACCATATATATGTTACCTGGGCAAGTTACTTAATATCTCTCCATATTAGTCTTCCCCTCTCTAAAGCTGGGATAATAATAGTGTCTCTTCCACCCAGTTATATTAAGATTAGATGAATTAATTTAAATGCTTAACACACATCAGCTAATATTAAAGCCTATACAATAGTTTTTTTAAATCTCTGTATCGCTTATCCTTGAATCCAGAATTCTTGGCCCGAAGTTAAATATATTTGATAGCCTGAATTATATTGAAAGCAGGGGAAGGAAAAGAAAAGGTTAGCTGACAGAGACTTAGCAATGAGCAAATAGGAAATGTCAGTCTTTTTACAAGACATAACCATGAAATCAAGATTAATTTTCAGGTTTGGAACTTCAGAGACACAGAAGATGGTGACACTAAAGAATGGGAAGTTAGGAAAGAAAAATATTTTGAGACAGACGATGAGCTATTTAATTGCTGATGTACAGATACAGAGACACTGGGAGAATATCCAGAACAAATGTTCAGCAGGCAAATGTGAGAACTGGGGAAACATATATTATTTTACTTTTAGAAATCACTAAAAAATTCTGAATATGACATGATTTTGATGGCTTTACCTTAGATATCTGTGCTTAATATTATTAATAGCACATAATTCCCTTCTTCTGTTCACCAGCATTTTAATGCACTTTTAACCTAATTTTTAAATATGCTTTTCTTTTCGAAGAAACTTTGGGGGATAGTAAATTCTACATTTTTTAAAAAAATAATCTTACCCTTATCTGAAAATTTGTTGTTGAGATGAACATGTACACCAAACCATTTCTTGGAAAAAAAAGGCTATATGATTTGATAAATTTGAAAATAACTATGGCTAATAGAAATATGGTTTATTTCCTCTCACAAGTTACAGAGTTACCAAGATTGGAAACACAATAAAATCTTCTTGGCATTGGTTAACTTTGCTAAACATGATGAATTTTTTCTTGGATGATTCAGAAAGTACACTGTGATCTTTCCTTGCCTTGCTTTCTCTTTCTCCCCTCTCTGTCTAGGTAAGTTCATTCATTTCTGTAGCTTTAAATGCCAGCTATGAGCTGATGCCTCCCACATTTATCTTTTTAGTCAAAAACCTCTTCTCTGAATACATTTAATACCTATCTGACAGTACTTAGATGTTTCACAGACATTTCAAACTTAATATTTCAATCCAGAACTTTTAATTCCACCCTCCAATCCCCAAATATATTCCTACCTAGTATTTCTCATTTCAATAAATGGCATCACTGTTGACTCATTTTGGAAAGTTCAGAGCCATCATTGCTTCTTCTCCTGAATTCAGTCCATTATTGGTGAGTCTTATTTGTTGTTGATTCTCCTAAAAAATGTACCTTGAGCCCATCTACTAGTCTAAGACATTACTATTACTTAAATGTGGAGGGAAAAATGTTACCATGTTATTTTCTGAGAAATTAAAATCATGGGTTATTCTTATGTCTACAATTTGTTGTTTCATGGTTTTCATTTTTTCATTATTATCTGATTAATGAAGAGTAAGGAATGTAAGAGTCCCTGTGATAATTTGGATCAGGTGCTGATGAGAAAACTATGGTTATGGGCTATGTCCTATCTGCCCCATGTTTTTGTGAATAAAGTTTTATCAGGACACAGGAAAGTCCATTCTTTGAAATATGCTGTGTGGTTGCATCTGTGTTATACCAGCAGAGTTGAGTAGTTGCGACAGAGGCTGTGGGATCTACTGAACCTAAGATATTTATTGTCTGACCTTTTATAGAAAAAGCCTGATTTAAATAAATGTGACACTTTAAAGATAGTGACTATTTCGTTTTAAAATGAGTGACTAGTTGGGTAATTATCTTTTCTTTCTATATCAGATTAGGTTATATTTCTTAGGACATGTCAAGGCATGAAGATCATGAAAGGGAAATAAAAACCTTGAGCATCTGTTTTTCTATCAAATGTAATTTGTACATCCTACCAACATCTTAAAATGATGATTGATTAAACATTTTAAATAAATGTGAATATAATCAATGTTTGGTGCTGCATATTGAAGAAGTCAAGAAAACAAATACAAGACAAGAATAATAACAAGATGGCTATAGTAAGTCCTGATCTATCAATAATCACTTTAAATATAAATGGATTATTTATCTACTCAAAAGACATAGAATGGCTGAGTAGACTTGAAAAAAAAACACAAACTGAATGATATATTGCCTACAAGAGACTCACTTCATCTTTAAGGACACATATAAGGTAAAAGGGAAGTACTGGAAGAATATATTCCATGTAAATGGAAGCTAAAAGAGAGTAGGAATAGTTATATTTGTATCAGAAAAATATGGTTTAAGTCAAAATTGTAACAAAAGACAGAGAAAGTCATCATATATTGCAGAGGGAATGAATTTACCAATAGGATATAAAAATTATAAATATCGCACCCAACATCAGAACACCCAAATATATTAAGCATATACTGGCAGACCTGAAGGGAAAAACAGACAGCTGTGCAATAACAGAGACTTTAATACCCCGCTGTAAACAGTGGACAGAGCATCTACACTGAAAATCAATAAGGAAACACTGGTCTTAAACTACATTTTAGACCAAAGGGACTTAACAAATATAAAGAACATTCCATCCAAACAGTAGCAGAATACACATTCTTCTTGAGTGCACACGCATTCTTCTTCAGAAGACGTCATATGTTATGCCACAAAACAAGTCTTAACAAATTCCAGAAGACTGAAATATCAGGTATTTTCCCAATTGCAATGGTATGAAACTAGAAATTAATAAACAGGAGGAAAATTGGAAAATTCACAAAACTGTGGAATCTAAACAACACACTTCTGAATAGTCAAAGAAAAAACATCAAGGAGAAATCAGAAAGTATTTTGAAAGAAACAGAAATGGAAAACAATATCCCAAAACTTAAAATACTGCAAAAGCAATTCTAAGAGGGAAGTTGTAGTGATAAATGTTTACACTAAAAATAAAAATAAAGATTTCAAATAAATCAAGTTTACACCTCAAGGAACTAGAAAAAAAAGAACAGATAAGTCAAAAATTAGCAGAAGAAAGGAAATAATAAAGGTCCAAGCTAAAATCAATGAAATAGAGACTAGAAAAACAACAGAAAAAGATCAGCAAAACTAAGAGCTGTCTTTTTGAAAAAGTTAACGAGGTTGACAACCCTGTAACTGGACTGACTAAAAAAGGAGACAAAACTCAAATAAATAATATCACAATTAACTAAATAATATCACAATTTCTTAACTTGTACACTTTAAATATATACAATTTTATTCATCAATTCTACCTCAATAAAACTGGAAAAATATGTTATTATCTTCATGATATCTCTTTTCTTTAAAAAGAGATGGTTTTATTTATCATGAATGGGAATCCAAGTGTTTGAATGGATATAAGAGAACCAAATGCAACAAAAATGGAAAACCATCTCCCTTCTAACATAAAAAATTTGGTATTTTATATTTCATTGGATAAACTATTCAATGTTTTCTAGACCTGAGGCTGCTGCTATATAGCTGCTATGATTGGTTTTCTTAAATGGTTAATTTAACTTCTTTTTAATACATATGAATTTATATGCCCTACAGGAATGGAGCATAAATTATTTGATTGCCTTTATGAGTTGTTATGTAATAGTAAGTTCTATGATTAATGCAGATATTTTGCTTAGGAAAAAGACATAAAAAAATAAAAATCTCTTGACATTTATGTGAACATCTTTATAAGGCGGCTTGAAAATTATGGGGTCAAGAAATGTATTTTATCTTGCAAAATACATGTATTATAATAAAAAGAGTGTTCAGTAAGTTTACTTCCCACTTTTAAACTGTATGTCAGTTTGGCTGAGTGTGATGCTGAAGTTCAAACAGCTAATACACCATCTTATGACACATTTCCTCTAGTTAGTCACTGAGTCATAACTCCTCTTTGTTCATCTTATGTACGCAAGAAGTCTCAAGATAAACACGAAAGTACCTTATGTTCTTTTTCTAGTAGGCATGAAAGTATCTAAATACGTCCTCATTTTCTTTCAAATATATGCTAAGTGATGTGATGGGTAGCAACAGGAGGTATCATTAAACACTGACCAAATGGTTCAGACTCTTTCTCTTCGTGTTCCTACCTTGTAAACTTTTCCCCCTGTAACCTCTCTCTGTAACTTGCACATCATCCTTTCTGCCTCTAACACAATTGGAACTGACTTGAAATTGTCCCATGCCTGAGATCCAGTTTTAAAACCGAGTCATAAATCCACTCCCTTTCAACGGCTATTTTCCTTTAGCTACCCAACAGTGATGCCACCCACTTCTTGGGTTCCGTGTCTGCACCAAAACAATACTTTCCTTCCCTGCCAAGTCCTAAGGCCCCTCCACCAGCTAGAAAGGCTGGTTGCTGAGGTGGGATGATAGAGCCATTCTTAAGAGGGCATAGTGGCTGGATTCAAAACACAGACACGGAAGTCTGAAAGGCAGAGAACTTGAATGCATTCCTGTATTGCAATGAAGATAATAAAGGCACTAGCTTAATCTGTGTGCCCAGACTTTGTTATTCTGAGGTTATCCCCATTTTCTCTACTGGAGAGAAGGAAACCTTAGAGAAAATCTGTTGAATGGCCAGGAAAGAGTAGAAACAATGTGTGCTGTATATTATGGAATTAGAAGACTCCAAAAGATACTAAGGATACATTGGGACATATATTTTAACAGTATTTGTAGTTGTTTGTAATGAAGAAAAAACCTGCTTTCTAATCAGAATGAATGTCATTTGGAGGTGAGAAATAAAGGGTAAGACTTTGAGTCCGTATAGCTTAAACCAATGCTTGTTCCAAGAGTCAATGCAAAGTCATTTTGAAGAATACATCCCATAGTTTCTCCTTCTTTAGGGGAATGATGCCATTATTTAGTGAACATTAAAGTCTGTGAGTGACAATCAGAAGCATCGCTCAGGGAAGGTCAGATAAACAGTCTTTCTCCTTGAGCACATTCTGCAAATGGGTCTCCTTTCAACAGCATTGTTACGGAGAGCAATATGTTGCCTGAAGTTACCAACAGTGTATTGTGCACTTAGAACATTTGTTAAGAGGGTAGATTTCACATTGTGTTCTTACTTCACACACAAAAAATGACAACAAAGGAAAAACAAAGGAGCAGGAGGGAACTTTGGGAGGTGATGGATAGGTTTATTATCTTGATTGTGATGATGATTTCATGGGTATATGCACATGTTCAAGCTCATCAAATTGTGTGCATTAAATACATGCAGCTTTTTGCCTATGAATTATACCTCAATAAAAAAGAGTGGTATATTAATAGGGAAAGCTATGCTGAAAACATGTTAGAAAAAGCAGGACTGGAATAAAGAGAAGGTAATTTTGGGAAGGGTTGGGGAGGCTATATATACACGTATATATTCCCACCCACTAAGGACCCATAGCCCCTGCCCCTTGTCTCCACCCAGTCCCAAGTATTGCTCCCCTTGACGTTACAGTGATAGTGCCTTACATGACAAGGTGAGTTCAAAAGGTCACAGGTGATCTACTGCCTGTAATGGGAGAAGAGTGTGCACCTGTACTCTGAGGTGTGGGTGGTGAGACCGTCCTTGGCCTTCCTCTTGGAACTGACCCCGGAAGCTGCCATGCCAAAGAGAATCCCTCCCCTAGCTCGCAGGCCCAGGTGGTGGTTGTGCCAAACACCTTGGCAGACGAATGCTACCATCTTGCTGCAGAGATTTTTTTTTGCCTTTGTAAAAGGCTTTGTTTTTTTTATTTTTCCCCCCAAAGCTGAGTTAGAACAGATCTCTCAGCTCCTCCAAGGTTTCTTTCTTTCTTTTTTTTTATAACATTAATGAGAAAGAACTTTGTTTACTTTGAAACCCAGGGGCCGGATCACAGTGTTCCCTGGACTGAGTCATAAAACAGAAGCGAAAGCCATTACCTGTTCCTTGATGAAAAGCATGGGGATGAGGTATCTCTGGAGTTCACATGATTCACAGGAAGTAAACGGGAAGGACAGCCTCATGGAAGAGCACTAGTCGACCTTTCCTTTCCTGGGAACTCGAGGCTTCAACTTCATTTGGGTTCAGCCTGTTTAATGAAGGGAGATCAGTGTCTATGGAGAATCATTTCACTCAGAGAGTTGATCTAATAACCTGTACTGCTGACAAACACCTTGTAGCTACGGAAGTCATACTTTTCATTTAGTAATTTTTAAAAACACGCTACAGTCTCAAAAGTATTCAGTGTCTCAAAGTGCTGGTGAGATGAGAAGCCTAAGAAAAAAAAGTTTTGTAAAACATAGACATATCTGGGATGGACCAGGATACCATGTTGTGAATTTATCATTCAATTTCACTGAACCCTATCAGAGCCTTTGAAAAAATGCATTTCATTTTCACACGCTGCTGCTATCTCATGTTGGTATTCATCAATCATTTCATCTTGTATCTGGAGATTCCAAGAATAGTTCCAAAAGGCAAAGGATTTCTATTATTATAATAACATTTCATAATAAGAGATAGACTAAGATACGTCACCTGTCTCTCTCTTTCTCAGATAAGCCTACAATGCGAAGTAAAAATGTCAAAACACACAGCTTAAACGACTACGCATAATTATGGTGGCTATGTTTATCAGTTGTTCCCAAAGTGTGTAAATGTGCCTAGAACGTTTCATTCCCTTGGAGAGTATTTGTTCACTGTATACATTCAGTTTCACTGTCAGCCAGGGGCACCTATCAGAAGCAGAGGGAATAAACCATTTGTGGATAAACTCTCATGACCAGATATGAAAACACTAGATGACTAGGCCGTTCTTGCTTTCTGCTAAAAATTCATGTTAGAAAGATTCTGGAGGAACCGAGGAAGCCATCTACATTTTTGTCAAGTGGCAAGTTCTTTCCGACTAGGTGAAGTGACATCTCGTACCAGAGGACTGGGAAACCGCCGTAGTCATTGTTTGAATGACTTTAAATGTAGACTAGAGTGGAGGAAAGGGACAAGACTTCTTTGTTTCACTGAGACTGCTGTTCACGACGAGACCTGGTGTTCAAGATGCCCTCTGGGTCTGGATTTACCTGCCTCGGACCTCAGCAGATGCCTGTGAAACTTTAACAGCAGACGCCTGAGTCCCACCCAGACCTTTTGAACCTGAATTTGGTGAGGGGGCAGAGTCCGGTTTCCCTACTCTGGAAAGCTCCAGTGCTTATTCAGAAGGGCAGCCTGCTTTGAAAATAGATCCTTAGAGTTTTATGAATGGATGTGGGCAGATGTCTATAACCCTCTCCCCTTTGCCTTCCGTCCAAGAACATCTAGGTCTTTGTGTGTTCACACCTGAGGTTTCCTTGTGGGAGGGGTCAAATACCATTAATGCAAGAGACTCACAGCTTTTCCATTTCCCCGCTCCCTGCTTAGCAGTACCCCACCCACCCACCCCAAGGCCCTTAGGAGAGAAAGGAAATAACTGATGAGGGTGCATTGCAGGGGGGAAGAAGGACTCAAGAAATCTAGATGGGGGGGCAGAATGACCTGAATGAGACAATTCTTTTTTTTTGGGGGGGGGACAATTCAATGAAAGACTTCCAAGATTAGATAGGGTGCATGTCAAGGTGGGGCCTGGGGTCCAAGGGTTAGTAATTAGGCTTCGTAGATCAATTCTTGGACAATATTACGTTTGAAAAGGAATAAAAATTGAGACTTCTAACCAGGCTTTGCTTTTTTTAAATGTGGTTCTTCTGTGGCATGGTTCACGGAGGAAGGTGTTTTTTTCGTTTAGGGATGCTGAAAGCATTTTGGGGCTTCTTAATCATATCCAGGGGCTTTGTATTGGTCTACTTCAACATCCGTATTGTGTCGGTCTTTTGTTTTCACACTTGCCACTCCGTGGTCTCAAGATGGCATCACATCTAATCTTGGGGCAGAAAGAATAGAGAAGGGGTGAGGCCAGGAGCTCACCCAGGTCCTTTTTACAAAGAAGCAGGAGTTTCCCAGTCCCATGGGCCGACCCCCCACTTTGTGAGTTCTTCACCAAATTGCCCCATGACACTCTTGCATTGCTCGTAGGTGTGTGTGAGCTTATGCAAGTGAGTAGGGGCTAGAATTAGCTGTTGAATAAGCCAGCCAACGGTGACATGGCGTGTCACAATTTCACAGGGCTTATATCCTTGAATAACAAAAAAGCAACAAAAACATGAACCCCAGCAAAAGAAATTAAGAAACCACTGTCTTAAAACAGTCACTTTCAAGTTTTCAGAATCATAAAAAAAAACTTGTTGAAAGCTGGTATCGGGGCCCCAGTCCCAAACATTCTAATTCAGTAGTTTTGGGGTAAGACCTGGAGACCGACCTTTCTCATGATCTTCTAGGGCGATTCTGATGCAGGAAGTCTGTGGGTCGCCCATTCAGAAACAAGGGTTTTGAGAGAGAGAGGCTATCAATAATAGTTCAATGGTTCTTCAACTGGCTGAATGTTAAAATCATTGGGGAGCTTTAAAAAAGCAAATCAAAACAATGCTTGTGTCTGGGCCTTTTCTCCAACCAATTCACTGTCACTGTGCTGTTTTGCAGAACATATTTCTCAACAGACCCACTATCCCGAGACTGTACCAGAAATTAATTATATAGACATTTTGGATTCCTAGCTTCCTGGATATCGTTGGCAGGAGTACAGAAAATTGGCCCATCATAGGAGCTAGAGAGGACAGGAATTCTTTGATGGACTGAAAGGAGCATTTTTGTGGACTCCAAATTCAGTGTCCTTTCCACCCCTGACCCCCACTGCTTGGCTTTCCTACGTGGTGTTGATCTACAACTGTAATAACCTTTATGTTTCACTCCTAGTGGTTTCTTATCGTTACTGTTTTCTCTTGACCCATGTTCTGGCCGCATCTTTCCATAGAAACTCTTCATCCGTGACAGACTTTGACAAGACTCCAGGGGCCCTCCAGGCCTCAGAGGAGAGCGTTTGAGAGCTGCCTGTGCGGTGCGGGGGGGGGGCGGGGGGTGGCTAAGCAAGCCAGAGTGGGCTGCTGGCGCGGCCTGCAGTCACGGCATTTGGACACTCCCAGCCACACGGACGTGCTCTCCGGCGGGGCTGGAATCCCGGGGAAGCTGCAAAGGCTCGCAGGCAGGCAGGAAGCTGCCCGTCGCTGCAGAGAGCGGATCCTTGAAACGCCGCCGACAGAGATGTCTCGAGATCTCATCCCCACGAGTGCTAGTAGCTCATTACGGCTGGAAAATAAGAACAACTCGGCTTCTGCTTGAACGTGACACTTAATATCTGGCGAGAGGTACATTCTGCTGGGGGCTCTTTGTGTTTGCCTCTGCGAGGGATATTTATACGTGGAAGACCAGGTCCCGCCATCCTGGCCTGTGGCCCACAGAGGGGTGTCCAACCCAGATGGATATGAATATGGCCCAACACAAAATCATAAATTTACTTAAAATTTCTTTTTTTTTTTTGCTCTTCAGTTTTTGTTAGTATTTGTGTATTTAATGTATGGCTGAAGATAACTCTTCTTCTTCCAGTGTGCCCCACCGAAGCCAAAAGGTTGGACACCCCTGGTAGCGTCTGATATTCATGGTGACCATATTCATAGAGAAAGCTCCACTGGTCAATACTTCATTTAAATGCAAAACATTCTACCATCACTGACCTCTGCATCAGCCAGGAGAGCTGGGTTATGCAGCAGTAACAAACATTCCCCAAATATTAGTGGCTAGGCAACTTAGCTTTATTTATTGCTCTTTCTTGGGAAAAAAATCCAGCAAATTTATAGGTCTTCTCTTCCTTACTAATTTTTTTCTTCATTGAGTATCTACTAAGTGGCAATCATGTGACTAGTACTTGACATATAATATCTGCTTGAATCTCCCAGAACTCCACGAGGTTGGTGTTAATTCTCTCCTTTTTGCAAGTATGAAACCGAAATACAAGTTCAGTAAGTGGTACACTGGCTTTTGGATCCAAATTTTTCTAGTGTTAAACCTGTTAATCTCAGCTATTATGTTATGCTACTCTTTGAAACATAATTCTCAAGGTTTAATTTTTTAAACTTTATTTTTATTGTCAATGCTATGGAGATGCCCCAAGTTCCACCCTTTGCCCACCTCCACATACTTCTTGTCCACCCTTCCCTCTGGCTATTTTTAAATGTGAATTCGCCAATGTTATCTTTCCAATATAGGGGAAGGGGAGATTCAGATATTATTATTTTGCTATACAGATTGGCAAACCGAGGCATGAGTCGTGTCTCGTAATTTTATCTATCCTGGCCAATATATTTAGTGACAGACTTGGAAATAAATCTTGAGCAGTGTTCTTACATCAGAATTACCCTCTTGTAGCTTGTGAAAATGCACATCCCAAGGCTTTTCCCCATCATCCTGGGGTGATTCCCATTCTGACGGGAAAAGACCTAGGTCTCCAGCTCTCCCAGTATTATTGGCACCGGGCCATGTGGTCAGTGAAAGTGGAAAACTGATGGGGAGGACACGGTTGATACTCTGCAACCCTGCGAAGAATGCTTTTGCCCAGAGAGACTGTCTGGACTTGAAGGTTGCCTTTTAGAACATCATGGAATTGCACATTAACCTCCAACTGCAGCATTAGCTGTGTGAGGACACACTGTCACTGTCTATATTCAAGTCCAGATTTCTGAGAAGACAATTAGTAATTAATGAGTAGTGCTAACCTTTGTAATATTATTATAGAGTCCACAGTCCCTGCTTACTTCTGTCCTTTAATTTTATGTCCTTTGAAATTGAGATGGAAGTGGTGTGTTTATAACTTAAAAGAGACACTCAGTTAGGTGGGGTAGGAGACTGAACAAAATATTGAATTGGCAATTCAAAGGCAAAAATACCTGCTGGATTATTTAAATCTTTCCTATGGCAAACACGACTGTTTCAGCACTGTGGCAAACTTGCTTAAAAATAAAGATTATATACTTTGTTTTTGCTCAAATGTCATTGGATGGTGGCAGGTTAGTTTACCACGAGTTGATTTGATTGTCATTTTTACTTCCTAAGTCCGTGTTTCCAAATTGGCTTCCCATCAATTTTTAAAGGTTGAGGCACTTTTTAAACAGGCAGGTTCCCTGGTGCCCCCTGGGAATCTGTATTTTAATCTACTACTTGGGTCATTTTTATGGGAGCAAATTTGCTCTCATCAGCAGCCCACTACCTGCTTGTAAATTAATGACTCCCCAAGAGTTGACATTATTACCTTTGCCGGTATTGGAATGCTTCCTTGTAGGGCTGGGATAGCGGCCTAATTCTGTCTAGTTTCACACTCACCTTCCTTCATCAGGGCAAAGGTCACAGCTATTTATTTATTTATTTATTTAGCATCTCTAAAACTGTAATTTTGTTTTTCCAGTAGCAGTGACCCATTGTGACCTAACACGTACAACCCAGCAGTTTTTCTGAATTTCTAAAATATGATACATTTCTGTTGACAGCAGACCAAGTGGATTAACGAAGAAAAACTTTGGGAAATGAGACTTTCATCCAAATGATACGTACCTCGCTGGGTGGCCGTAGTGAATGGAGTGGGACTTCACATGAGTGAATGTAACTTGTCCAACGATTTTCCTTTGCCCTTTTATCTAAGACTTATTAGCAAAATCACCACCTTCTGCTGTGCTGATGCTGTGTTGTATTAGGGAGATGAGACATACATACTTCACTGGGGGAAGTCAAACGCTGCTCACACCCATAACTTCTCTGATTCTTTCCAGGATATCAGAGGAGACTCTTCAGTCACTGGGTTCACATTTTAAAAGCACAGGAAGTCGCTTCTTCAAACATGGCTTGATTTACCTGACTTAATTTTCTTAAAAACTCTACAACACCGAAAATATGAAATAATTGTTAAAACATTTTTATATTGACAACCTAGAGATTTTATTAAGTAATATGATCGTAACAAAAAAAAATAAAATTTAACACTGTATGTAGATATAGATATATAGATAGTGTTCTTTCCCTGACTAGAAATATGTTGTGGTTCACAGGTTCATTTGGAAGTCAGGTCCTCGGAATTTGAAAAATTGCCTTACTTCTGATATTGTTATTTATTATTGCAGTATAATATCTGTATACTTTATAAGGACAATAAAGATTACATTTTAAATTATATAATAATTTTTTTTTTGTTGTAACATACCATTATATTGTTTTATGATGTTATACAAGGTGACTAACTCCATGGTCAGCTCATTCAGCACTGGGTTCTTACTTTGTGTCTGAAGTAGTTTATCCTTGGCAACAATTTCCCCCTGTTTGTCATTGCTGCCACTTAGTAGCACAGTTAAGCAATAAGCTCAACATGTTTTGATGGTCTCCATGAGATACACAACTGATAGTTATTACACGGTTCTAACGAAAAGTGTCCTGTAGTGAGAGGAGAGTGTGGCGGCTTAGAAACTACTCCTTCCTCTGGAGGGGGGGTGGCAGATGGCTCGCTCTTTAGACTCAGGAGGTGCCCCACGTGGCCTGGCCCCACCTCTGTTGTGTGTAGATATTTAAAAACCCTGTTTTGTACACAACAGAGACTCTGGGTGACTAATGACAATCAAAATGAGAATCATACAAACAAGAGTAACGACGACTACGTGTTTATTTTGTTCCGGAACTGTGTTAAGACTTAAACTATTTTGCGTCACTCATCACAACGACTGGATGAGGAGGCCGAGCCTTGAGGGGGTTGAGTGACTCGTTCAACACGCAAGGGAGCAAAGGTCTCGAGAGAAGCCAGGACTTGCCCAGCCTGCCTCAGTCCAAAAGCGTGTTGCATCTCCAACATGCCCTCATACCTGCCTATGCTTCTATTTAAGAAAAAAAAATTATGCAAGTTATCCATTTTGTACAAAAAAAGGTAAATAAGATCAGTAGATAGGGGAAAAGTATTCATAACCTTACCAAAGATAACTACTGTTGGGGCCTTCCTAACTCCCTCACCTAAACTCAGGATCTCTGCTTAGGGAGCCCATATTGATAAATGTGACTTGGTTTGACCTTGTGTTCCTGCCGCCACTATCCCACACACTGGGCAGCCGTGTCCACACATTTCCCTGGGCTTCTGCTTGTATAAACTAGAACACTCAAGCAGATATTTTGAAGTGTAGCATTGCTCCTCATGACTCACATTTTGTGTCTCACTTTTAGGGACCCGCTGGGACTTGAGTCTACAGTGGTTATAGGCCTGGGGTGCAGGAGGGTGGTGGGGCGGGCCCTGAGGGGAATTCAGCTCTTTCCTGCAACCTTCTCAGAGGAGGCCCTTGCTGGTTCCCCAGGCAACTCAGGGTTCATCCCCTCAGGGCATGGTGGAGAGGCCACTTCCTCTGGGGGTGGGGGTACTGCGGAGCACAGAGAGCCTTGGCTGGTGAAGACATGGGAATTTAGGAGAAAACTTCTCCCACCACCAGGATTATATAAAATTTCCCCTAAGTACTCTTCCAGTAATTTTTGGTTGCATTTTTGACATGAACATTTTTAATCCTTTTGGCATTTATTTCACTAGGAGAACCGAGGCAAGAAACTCTTTGCTTATTTGATAAGAGCCCTTTCACATACATTATTTTATAATACATTATTTCACATACATTATTTTATACTTGTGAAGTGGATGAGAGGTAAATCATTTGTATTTTACACATATGCACATGGTAACTTGGAGACCGCAAGTGATTTGCCTGTGGTAACACCTTTACTAATAGCAGACTCAGGCCTGGACCCTAGATCGTGCTCATGTGCTTGGAATTCTTTACACCCCAGCGTCTTGCTTCCCCGTTGGTATTCGTTACAGACAGCTCCCTTTTCTGTGGTGCTCTTATTAGTCCCTGGAAATGAACTTGGCCGTAAAGTTCATTAAAACATTCCTGAATGCAGCTCATTGTGTAACTGTTCACAATGGCAGCTTTTTGAGGCCCCTCATCTGTCGTGAACATGTGACCTCAGGCAAGTTTTTACAGGTCTAATAGTAATGACAGTAATTGTTGACATATATTGGCACTTTCCATGTGCCAGGTTCCATGTTAAGCTCTTCACTTGGGGCATCTCATTTAATCCTCACAAAAAACACCCGTGACTAGATGCTGTTGTTGAAATACACAGAGTGTGGCATAGTTGTCATTTTCTGATTTTTGGGTTTCTGACGCTCCCCTTTACATCCTGACATTTCCCGAGGACCCTAAACAGCTTTTGTTTGTGATTAATATGTATTGGCATTTACCACGTTAAACACTGACACCAGAAACAATGCCACTTATTTACTATTTCCTTTAAAGAAGGAAGAACAACCCATTATTTGCCAACCTAGCAAAACATGGCTATGTTTTTCCAAAAGTGGCTCCTTTTCCTTTTGCGGTGTCTCTCTGATGACTGCCTGAGAGGTGACTGCAGGTGTCCCTTTGTCTCCTGCATTAGTCTGTGACAGTGTCACACACTGTCCCCGCTCTGGGGAACTGCCAGCGTGACACCCGGGAGAGAATGAGACTAAGAAGAACAAATTATACCTTACGATTGCTCTGAAAGTCGTTTGATCTTGTGGAAGCTCTGAAGGTCTTGTGTTTGTTTCTCAGCAATAGTCATGCTGGCGTAACACTGGCTCGGAGGGATGATGATGTCACCCTGGCACCGGATACCTGGTTCGAGTCCCCACTTCCCCATTTACTTGCTATGTGATCTTGGGCAAGTTATTTCACACTTTTTACTATAGTTCTTCATCTGTAAAAATTAGGGCTATAGTAGTGAGGATTAAATCAACTAAAATATCCCACACACATATAACAATGCCTGAAAAACATAAGTACTTTATATACAATAGTTGATATAATAATAATTATTATTATTATTTAAATAACAAGTGTTTAATTTAAATAATAATTTATTTAAATACAATGATTTAAATGATTATAGTTATTATTATTGATACATTCCCTTTCTACATTGAGAAATCTGAGGCTTAGTGATTGGCCCCTGGCCTGACATCTAGACTACATTTCTGTCAGTTTTTAACTATGACAGTTTTTAACCTTTGGGAGCCTTAGATTTCTCCTCTGGAAGATGAGACAAACCTAGTAGACACCCATGGAAATGTGGCCAGCTTTAAATGAGACAACACATGTAAAATGCATAGCATAGTAATTGCCATGCAGGAAACACTGTGGGTGGTTACTACTGATTAATTATTGCTACTATTAAATAGAACATCTTATGTATGTATAAGTACGTGCATTGCCAGCACACACTCGGACTATCTCATGGCCCACGGGGACAAGCCAATAAACCACAGTACGGTCAAAAGAATCCACTAAGTCGACTTCATTATACGTCAGGTTGTTGGTGTAGCTGGGATGCTTTGAAGCGAACAGCAAACCTTGCCTCTTGTTAACATTCAGAGGCAGGACCCTATAGATGCTTATCAAGTATCAGTCTCCTAACAACTATAACTATTTAGGTATTAGTAGATTTCCATAAGAAACCTCTTTTTATTTGGTTTTTCTTAGGAAGCTCTGACCTGTTGCCTATTGATGATCAAATCTGAAAACTCCACTCTGACATGGCTGAATGGCTGACTGGTCTTTTGAAATGGTGGATTTTGGATTAATTAGAGATTTAAGCAGTATGTCATGTCACATTCGAAGCTGCATGAGCCCCATCTGAACCCCCTCTTCCGGTAATTAAGATGCGACCTGTGATCCCAGTGGGCTGAGTTTGGTTTGTTTTGTCATAGCTGTCACCTCAGGAAGTTTTTCTTCAGGGGAAATTAGCACTTCACATTTTAACTGTCATATGATAGTCTTTTAATAAGTTAAGGGAAATAAGCTGTGACACTCCTGTTTCGTGGATAAAATAGAGTCTTTTTAAAAATATTAAGAATATTTGGGGCCACTCTTCAAGAAAAACAGGTAATATATATACTTCTCTAGACATCTAGGGCTTTTAGATAAAATAAAAATAAGAAACTTTTTAAAAACATGGCTGTATTAGTTAGGGTTCTCTAGACAAACAACCAGCAGGGCGTTGGTATGTGTGTAAGAAATTGGTTCAGGCAAGGTGGAGGCCGGCGAGGACAAAACCTAGGGGGAGGGCGGGCAGGCTGAGGACCCAGGGAAGAGCTGATATTGCAGCTCCACTCTCCTGCAGTCTGCTGGCAGGGTTCCTTCTTCTCTGGGAAGTAAGTCTTTCTCTTAAGGCCTTCGACTGATTGGGTGAGGCTCAACCACATGGTGGAGGGTAATCTGCTTTACTTCAAGTCCACTGATTTAAATGTTAATCTCACCAAAAAACTACCTTCACAGTGACATTGGGACTGGTGTTTGACCAAAAATCTGAGTACTAGGGACTAGCCAAGTTGACACACAAAATTAACATTACAAGGGCTAATTTTGCCAGAAAAAAGGGGGCGTGGAAGTGTGTCTGTACCAGAATCGTAGAACCGTAGAGAATGCTGACAACCACGACAGAGGAGCCACCTGGTGGACAGCACTGGACCATGACACGGGCCACTCAAGGACAGAGGAAGAAGTTTTTTGGTTTTTATTTTTGTTTTGGTATAATTACCTATACATCCATTTTGCATTTAATATTTTATAGCTTTCCTGAGGTTAGTTGATATATAAAAGCTGCACATATTTAATATATACAATTTGATGAGTTTGAACAAATGCATACACCCACGACACCATCACTGCATCATGGTGAGAAACGTATCTATCACCTTTGGAAGTTTTCTCATGCCCCTCCGGTCATTTTGTGTGATAAGAACACTTAACATGTTCCAATTTTTCCATATCCTCAACAGTACTTGTTATCTTTATTTTTTTTGAAAATAGCCATTCCAACAGGTGTGAGGTAATGTCTCATTGAGGTTTTGATGTGAATTGCCGTGGTGATGAGTGACGTTGAGCACCTTTTCATATACCTGTTGGCCATTTGTATATATTGGGAGAAATGTTTACTCAGGTATATCGCTCATTTTAACATTAGGTTATGAGGCTTTTTTTTTCTTTTTTGCTATTGTAGGAGTTGTAGGAATTGTTAATATGTTTTGGATATTAACCACTTATCACATGTATGGTTTGCAAATAATTTCTCCCATTCTGCGGGTTGCCTTTGTCCTTTGTTAAATGTTTCCTTTGCTTTGCAGAACTTTAAGTCTGATGTAGTCCCACTTGTCCCTTTGTGCTATTGTTGTCTGTGCTTTTGGGATTATAGCCAACAAATCATTGCCAAGTCCAATGTCAAGGAGAATTTCCTTTATGTTTTTCTCCTAGGAATTACAGCTTCAGGTCTCAAGTTTAAATTGTTAATCCATTTTGAGTTCATTTTTGTGTATGGTGTCAGGGTCCAAATGCATCTGGATATCTAGTTTTCCCAATGCCATTTGTTGAGAAGACTGCCCTTCCCGCCCTGTGCATTCTTGGCACCCTCGTTCAAGATCAGTTGCTGGTTTATGTGTGCGTTTATTCCTGGGCTTTCTATTCTGTTCTATTCTATCTGTCTATGTCTGTCTTCATGCCAGCACCATACCGTGTTACTTGCTCTACAGATTTGGTGCAGCCCCTATCAAATGCCCAGTGCTGTTTTATACAGAAACAGAAAAAAAAATCCTGAAATTCATATAGAACTTCAAAAACCCTACAGACCAGTCTGGAGAAAGAAGAACAAAGTGTCCTGAGTGGGAGTGGGCAGAGTACTGAAACCAAAGCACATGCAGAAAGCTGGGACGGGCACAGTGTGTGGAAAGGGAACTTTTAAGAAGAACAACCACCTATTGGCTCTGGAAGGCAGCAAGGACGCTTATCGCAGCGACAGATCAGGGTAGGCAAAACAAACAAACAAACAAACAAACAAAAACTTCAGCAGAAACTCCAGATAAGGGAGTCTCTGCTGAAAAATAAAAACGACATTCGCATAAGTTTGGAGTCTGAATTTTAATTACTTTTGTATTGAGGAAACTCCAGGATAAAATTTACATAAAAATGAGACTTAGAGCCGAGATTCTCCTGGGACATGTGGTAGAAATAAGAGTAAAACTTCTCCCGAGGTTAGATTTCAATACCTCTGATGGGACATTAAAAAAAGTGTCATAAAAGTGAGGTCAAGTAAAAAACGACAAACACATAAAAACACTCCATTGTTTTTTACCAGGTGATAAAAAAAGGAGAGAATTGTTCCCTCCAGGAACAGAAGAGACTATGAAATACGAAAGTTTATAAAGCATCTTTAAAATGATTTAAAGGGAGAAATAAAGTATAAAATGCACATGGAAATAAAGCAATACACTATAAAACAGCAAGGTTTTTTTTTTAAAAAAGTCCAAAGACAACTTACAGAACAAAAACATACAGACATTAAAATGAAAAGCTTGGTGGGCAGATTAAATGATAAAGGAGCAACAACTCAGAGAATTGAGTGAATTAGAATCAGAGCTGAGATGCTACCAGTAAAAATAATAATAACAATGACGATGCTAACATTGGCCGACCATTTACTCTGTGTCAGCCACTATAACCGCTCTCATGTGTTAATTTGTCTGACCTTCACACCACCTCCAAGGACAAAGCAGCACCGAATCCAGCTGGAGAGCAGATGAAATGGGTCCGGCTTAATGTGAAATACATGAATAGAAATGTGGGATGTATTACGATCCTAAAGGTGCAATTATAATCTACAAATTATAATACAAACTGTGTTTCAGAAAGCTTTATACCTGAACTACTTAATTCTGTGTGAGTGTTTAATCTTGAGTATCAAAGGAAGGGAAGGAATGTGTAGAAAAGAAATCCTAAATAACTTAAGGACCCAATTAGAAGTTAGAACCCTGGTCAAGTTACCCATAAGCCAACCTAGGTGCTGTTACTTTTACCCCTTTATAACTTTGGGCACATGACACAGTCTGTTTTTCGTCTGATTCCTCATCTATGAAGTAGGAATGTTCCTAGGAATTTGTATGTTCAGCTTCTGACACAGTTCAGTTGGGTTTGCATTGTCACTTAGCTTTTTAAACTTATCTTTTTTACTTTAGAAGAAGTTTAGATTCATAGAAAACTTGGAAGGATAAGGGAATTTCTGCATACCATTTACACAGGTTTTCTACGGAGGTAGCACCTAAATGAAACATTTCACATAACCGAGAAATTGAAATTGGTACCTTACTGTCAACTAACTTCTTGGCT
The DNA here is from genome assembly GCF_004126475.2 of Phyllostomus discolor. Classification (NCBI taxonomy): domain Eukaryota; kingdom Metazoa; phylum Chordata; class Mammalia; order Chiroptera; family Phyllostomidae; genus Phyllostomus; species Phyllostomus discolor. The sequence goes on from NC_040906.2 coordinate 11,056,757, forward strand.
TTATTTTCATTTCACTACTTTTTCCACTAATATCCCCCTTTCCTGTCCCGGAATCGAATCCAGTCCAAGGCACCACATTACGTGTAGTCATCACATTGCTGTAAATCGCCTTCAACCTTGCTTTTACTTCCAGAACCCAGCCGGTAGAATGCTTAAGATACTTCCCTAAATTCTGTTTTCCTGCTAACTGTCCCTAAATGTATGCTCCTGTGAAGAGCATTCAGAAGTATTTTAATAGGGTAAAGGGTGAGCATAGCAATTCTGCATGCTTTTGTTAAAATGGCTTAATAAATACATTATCTGTCCGATCATGATCATCTGCTTTGGTCAGGACAAAGTTTTTAATACTGTTTCTCCCATGGAGGAGGTGAGCAAAGCCATCTGGGTCAAGGGGAAATGTGGGCTCGGGTCCATAATACTAATCATAATAGCTCACCAGAGGTACCAGGCATTGTTTTGAGAAGCACCTCTCCATCCATATATCACATCACTTGATACTCTCAATAACTCTGTAAGTTAGGTATTACTATTTTTCCCATTTTACAAATGAGAAAATCAAAGGCAACAGAAATTATGTAGTTTGCCCAAAGTTGCAAAGCTAGTACGTGGCAGAGTTTCTGGGTGTGTGTGTGGCAAGCACTGAAAATTCTCAGACGTCAAGCAGAGGAGAGGAAAAGTCGGAAGAAGTGTCGGGAAGAAGGTGGAAATCAGATGCATGGGAAGACCAGCTCCTCGTCACAGCCTCCCACGTCTCTTCAAGCCTGACAGTTCACTGTTACCTTCGTTTCGTAATTGGTGCATAAAGCGACTCTGAAGACTCCACAGTTTTGTAGACAGACTGGGACTTTTCCCTTTGGGTGAACTGAGTAAGCCTGATGGGGTCATGTGGTAGGTAGCCTGCAATCTCTTTTAACATAGTGTATCTGTTAGCATGTCTCTGGCTGCTACAGATAGAAAACTTCAGCTAAGCACTTGAAAAAAAATTTGTAGTGTCACAGAACAAAGAATCCAAGGTCAGTGTCTCCGGGGGTTGTTAACGGAGGAGCTGGGTAGTGTCATGGAGGACCCAGGCCCTTCTCAATGGCCTACCCACCACCTTCAGAAGGGCGGTTTGCCCTCCGTCTCACTCACCTCAGGGCGGCAGGATGGCTGCTCAGTTCCATGCATCACACCCTGACTTGACAGCTTCCGATGAAAGAAGAGGTGTTGTCTGGCCCAGCCCTAAAATAATCACTAGAAAGGGAATGGGATTACTATGAAAGACTAAGGCTGATTGAGATTCACCCTGGGACTGAGGCTTCAGCCATCATCCTTGAGCATGTTACATAGAACAGGGTGTACATGAGGCAAGAAAGGATGGGAGGACGGATGCTGGAGGGGCAACCAACAGTGTTGCTACAAGTGTCCTAATGTTACAGTGGGGCTTGTTGGGACTGAGTGAAATTATTGTATGTTTTCCTTTTATTAAAAAAAGTATGATCTCCTTTTAGTATGTGCTGCTAACAGCTGTGTTCTTTTCAAACTTATTTTTCTTAATTATTTTTTCTGATGCATTTATCAGTCAGTTTGAATAAACAGGTGTTTAAAAAAAATACAGGGTCCAGCACAAGTAATGACCCTTTTTTATTACAAAATCTTTTATTACAAAATCATAAGCATGTAATTCTATAACATATAACATAACACTATCACACTCAAGCACACCATATGACATTTTAGGTGAAATGTTCAAATTAGAACTATAAATTATTATGCCCATATTATTACTGTACCAACCACACTGAAACAGGCCTTACTTCTGCCAGACCCTGTATTATCTTGACCATAAATGAAGAACTGTGGTAAAAGTAATCAATAGTGTTTAGTGTTTTTTTTTAAGATTTATTTATATATTTTTAGAGAGGGAAGGGAGGGAGAAAGAGAGAGAGAAACATCAATGTGCGGTTGCTGGGGGTTATGGCCTGCAACCCAGGCATGTATCCTGGCTGGGAATCGAACCTGCGACACTTTGGTTCCCAGCCCAAGCTCAATCCACTGAGCTATGCCAGCCAGGGCCTGCTTGAAATATTTTCAATATTCAGGTGAGCAAAAGTAAAATTTTATAATTTCTTATAAAATTAAAATGAGTGATGAAGAAATACCTGAGTACCAGACTGAAGACCCCTGTTCTCTCGGAGTTACAGACGGAAGGATCTAGTCAGCCTTTACATTCATGGCCAACTCGAGTCTCTGTCAGTCATCTAGCTCTTAATTTTTGTTTATACCTAAAAAACTTTAACATGTATTTCCTTTATTGGGCATTGAGAATGCTGAATGAATTTAACATTAATGATTTTCTCTTTGCCTTGATCAAAGACAGAGCAGCAATTAAGAGCTGTTTCAAAACTTGGAAACAAATTCGAAGCATTTTAGCAATTAGCATTAAAAGATCTCTTGCTCCTGAGACCCCCTGCAGCAAAGAGTTAAGGTTTAAATGATTTGAAATTCGATGGTGGTTAACAGGGCAGCGTTAAGATGTTAAGATTCTCGTTTCATGACCTCAGATTTTTCTGATGGAAATTTGCAATTATTTCAGCCACTTTTAAAGAAGTGGGTTTCTAATTTCACTGCAATTTTAGGCGACTGTTGTAACACCTTCATTTAGTTTTTGCAATCATGCCATAAGCTACCTTGACATACTGTCACATTTCCAAACTAAAATGTTAGAAGCAGAAGCCCTAAACTTCCTCCAAATCTTAAAAAAGCACAAATTCCCTTGGTCTCTTTTGTCATCCTTCTGTCAACCACAGGAAAATATGGACTCTACCTTTCATTCATTTCTTGTAATACGTGTTGCATTCTTGATGCAAATCGGTGCCCTAATCCACAAAGAGTGGCTGAGCTCATACTGCGTGAGAAGCAATACGACATGCATGCATTGAGTAATGCAAACATTTCTAAGGTAAGTCTTGGCTTCTAAGGAGCTGACAGTCAACTGGGACAGACAACCACACAAACAAACAACAGTACAGGTGAGATTAATAGCGGAAACAAGACAACAAAGGCTTAGGTGTGTGTCCTTAACCTCGAAGGGAGTGTCAGGCAAAGCTTGTGTTGGGGGAGGCCATTGGGAGGACATGGCTGCCTGTTGACGAGAGGGCTAGGCCTGGGCAATTGGAGGCTCCCCACCCCGACCCCTATCCTTGGAATGCACACTCTGCCCATGATTTTCACACTAGGAGCTGTTTTAAGAGTTGTAGTCTTGAGAGAGTGAGGTGCTGTGTGACCGAATCCCATCCCCATTAAGGCCTCTCTATAATCGTTTAGGATTCTGGTGCACGAGCATGGACGTCTACTTTCTCCTAGCTACCCAAGCCGAGCCTCCTAAGTTCCCTTGCTTATCACACCTGCCACCTACCAACTGGCGCGGTCTGCCTCTTTCTTCTCTTTTGCCTTGCCTTTCCTGTGTGTATGTGGTGGGGGGAGGTATAATTTGAATTTCCCTGGGGGAAATCCCAAGGGTGGGGACCAACAGTTTGCTAAGGGCGTAAGATCTGAGTTGAGTCTTGAAGAAAGTGCGAAAGAGCTTGCCAAGCAGAAAAGGGGGCCGAGGGCACCTAGAGCAACCTAATCAGTTATTTATTTAGGGTGTCTTTCCTGATACTGAGCGACATTTTGTCAGGGAAAGAATTCTGGGAGTACATCTCTTAGCATTACTTGTGTTTGTTTTTATCAGCTCATTTCCCCCTCTTCGTCGCTTCCCTTCCTCCTCCCCATGGAAGCAAGTTCTTTATAAAAAAACTCTTTAAGGTGATTTTCCCCCCATGCATTTCATTTTTTGCTGTGTGACCTTCGCAGGTAAACAGTCTGCTGATAACTCCTGTATTTTTGAAAAGAAGAGAGGGTGAGTGGTACTCTACTTCTGCAGCCTGCAGGATGGGCATCATCTTCATTTCTTTCCCATTGCCTCAAGCTCCCTGTCTTATAGTATTTGTGATGTTCTTATTCTGGTTGTTGGCCCATCCCCAGTGCCCACCCTTTTGAGTATATTGTCTGTGATTCCTGAGCCTCACGAACTTGTTAGAGTCTTCCAAGGCCATGCACTGAGTTTTGATGTTTTAAAAAATAAATGGTTTTTGTCCTTTTCCTACATTATATCTTTTTGAGGATTTTTTTTCTCCATGTGGGGTTCTGCTCATCTAATCAATATGCAAATATATTCTGTTTGTTCTTTGATCCCTGGCAGTACAGCCGAGTTTTCTTTTGTTAATTTGAAGTTAGATTGTATCTCTCCTTGAAAGCAGTGGACTTTCTGTTTTAAGGAAATAGGACTCCATTCCCACAACAGATACAGCCAAGAACTCTGAGTCAGTCTCAGCCAGTTGTACAGGAAGAAGGAGGAAGGCCTGTGGATGTTTTCCAAAGGCCATAGAAAGATTAGTTGAATGTTTTCTTTCCAATTTGTGCTCTTTCGTCCTATGGGCCCTTGAACTATCCACACTTATTTTTAGGAGAGAGACAGGGATATTCACTACCCTGTGAAGACTTTTACTTTCTTAGTCCTTTATTTAGTTAAGACTCTACCACATTTTTCATAGACAATGCCCTTAAAGATAAGGAGGCTATATGACCTGCTCAAGGAGTCACATTTAGTGTAAAGCAAGCAAGCTATGAGCTTGAAAAAGATACTTAACTTTTTTTTCTTGCATTGTTTGATCATCTGATCATTCCGCCTAAAATGGCCAAGCCAGTCCGGAAAATTCCAGAATGTTCTCTGGGATTCATTTGCTCAGACTCTTCTGAGAGTAGTAGGAAAACTGTATTGTAAGCCTATCTTATTAAGCTATAGTTCTTCAGAAGAAGCGGTTAGAACATGTTGGATTATCTTATGTTCAAACAGATATACCTTTATTCTTAACCAGCTTTATTTATTTATTTATTTATTTAGCAAGAGGAAGGGACGGAGAAAGAGCGAGAGAGGAACATCAATGTGTGGTTGCCTTCTGTGCACCCCCTCCCAGGGACCTGGCCTGCAACCCAAGCATGTGCCCTGACTGGGTATCAAACCTGAGGTCCTCTGATTTACAGGCGGGTGCTCCATTCACTGAGCCACACCAGCCAGGGCTTAACTAGCTTTCTTGAGACAAATAACAGTTAATTAGATTAGGGTTTGGAATAGTGCCATGCTAATTTTTTTTTCACGAGAGTAATTCACATCTTTAATCAATCCTAGAAGGAGTTTTGTTATTAAAAGGAGTGGGAAGGCGTGCTCCTATGCTTGAGGAGAGGAGACACTCAGCAAATGTCTGCTCAAGTGAAATGAGGGCTTCATGCGGAGTCGCCAGCTTCGTTGTAGAGGCCTTGCTGAACGACAGCCTGGTCCGGGGATGTGTACATACGAACCACTCAGCGTGGGTTGATTGCCCTGATGCATTTGTACTTTCGTATTAAACCAACTGTATACATGGGTTTTTTGAGACAGCTCATCCTCCTCTTTATGTCTCAGAAATCTTGCACATGTCTGTATTTGCATTTGGCTCAAACATATACAAAGTATAAATTAAAAGTACTCCTAAATCAAGTTATTCAGGGTCATTACTAAGTTTTTACTGAGATTAAGGTAGGCATTAGTAGCAGAGTACTGATCAGATTTGTTAGGATGATTCAGTTCAAAGTGATCAACAGCTCTACATAAAATTAGATCTTTAAGAATGATCCATATATCCTATTTTGTGTGTGTATGTGTGACATCTTACATTTTAAAGACTACAGAATACAATAATAAAAGATTTTTTTATTGTCTATTGCAGAAATTCTCTACATAGTAGAGAAACACTAGACTATAATAAACACTTTTATTCCTAGCTGCCTTAGTGCACATCTGTTTGAGCAGTCTAAAAGGAAATGTTCCATAACTTCCAAAGAGAAAGCCGAAGTGTTATTCATTTTTGTCTTTGCTCAGAAACTCAGCTCGTAACCTTGTAAACCATATCTGTTGCCATCTAGAATAATAGCCTCAGGCTCAGAAGGTCAATTTAGGTTTGTCATTAATTTCAATATCTCCTCTAAGAAAACATTGGATAGTTTGATTTTGACTGATTGCAAACCTCTCTAAGCATTCTTAAAAGACCAATTCACCGTCTCATTTCCTTATTTGTTGTCTCAGCCCTAGTTTGGACCTTGACTGTCTGGTAGGTAGACCACTGTAATGATCTGCTAAATAATCCTGCACCTCTTGCAAATGAAAGTTGCCTGATGTACTCTATTGTAACAGGCATTTTGTCTTGTTCCACTACCATATGCCCAACACCTAGAATAGTACTGTACTTACTTGGTACTCAACAGGTTTCTTAGGTAAAAGGATATCTAATTAATTAAGGTAATCTGAGTAAAAAGATATCTAATTATGATAATCCCTTATCTATCCTACTCTAACACCAAACTTTAACGTTTCCTTATTTTATGTATATAGTTAAGTCCTCGGTTCGACACTGAAGGCCAAACCTGATGTTACTCCAATCTATCTAGTCTCATTCTCATCCGTGATATTCTTCACATCCAACTCCATTTCCATTCCGTTGGATCTAGGAAACCCCTCTTTCCTGAACATGGTCTCCCACTACCTGACCTTCGCTCACGTCCTCCTCGTTGATTGGAATGCTCTTTTCCTCACATCCACGTATTAAGTGCTAAGAAATTTTCAGGGCTCAGTCCAAATAGCATTTCTATGTTCCACTGCTGTTTTAACTTCTTCTGCTCTTTTCACTCACATACATGCACTTCTCTGCCCACTAGGTTGTAAACTCCACACCTTGTATATCTGTGTTTTTGACTGGCTGATTCAGAGAACACTGGAGTTGCCCAGAAAAATGTTGTTGAGTGAAATACAGGGTCTGGCAGAAGTAAGGCTTGCTTGAGTGTGGTTGGTACAGTAATAATATGGGTGAAATAATATATAGTTTTAGTTTGAACATTTTTCCTATAATGCCATATGGTATGCTTGAGTGTGGTATTGCTATGTTACAGAATTACATGCTTATGATTTTGTCATAAAAGATTTTGTAATAAAAAAAGGGTCATTATTTGTGCTGGACACTATATTTCCCTCCAATCTGCCCCCAGAAAATCGCCATTGAATTCAGTTCTCAAGGGGCTTTTGAGACAGTGATTTTAATTAGAATAAGGCATTATGTATTTTTAATTTCCTGGAAAGGGTATCCTGTTAATATACTAGTGAATCACTTGGGATGAGTCAGTCTGAGCGATTTTTACATCCAGAAACACTCATATAATCCAGGAATTACTGAGATTGTGTACAGCAAGGGTTTTCGGTATTAAGTAATTATCAGTATTACCTGGGATATTGTAAAAATATAGCTTCCTGGTGGCCCTTACTTGGTAGGTCTACAAACAGGATCAGGAAATCACGTGGTTCTAGTGGCAGCCTGATTTGGAAACTAAAATAATACAGGATTTGATGAAAGGAACATATTCAAGAAGTATCTGGATAAAATCAACATAAGAGAAGTGAGTGCTGAGGCCCAGGGATGAAAAGGAGGCAGGTTGAAAATCAAATACAAGGGGAAAGAAATTTACTCCCTCATTAAATAGGTACTCTGAATGGGCCAGCCCAGGAGTAGATGCAAGGATATCGTGTAAACAAGGACTTTGCTCTCACTGATGTTTCCTGGTGAGGAAGATAAATGATACAAACCCCAGAAAGGGAGGAGTACAGGGAAGTGCAGCAGCAAATGGCAAGACCATCTAACTCAGTGTGTGTATGTGTGGGGAGTAAGGGAGACATCCAGAGGAAATTGGACTTATGGGTAAGAGGAGGCATGAGACAGGAGCTGAGGATGGAGAGGAGTAGAAAGCAAGCCAAGGGGGCCATTACAAGTTTGGTATATTTGAGAAAAAAACTCATAAACACCAGAATGTGGCAACAGAGTAGAGAGGGGTTAGTGAGGAGGGAAAGGTAAGAATTGCTCAGTTATGCTAGATGATGAATGTTCTGGCTTCCAAGTGGAGAATAGATTTGGGAGGGCTCAGCAGCAGTCATCCAGGTAAGAGATGATGGTCTGAACCAGGGTGATGGCCACAAAGGCAGGAAAGGTGGAGACAAGTCAAGAGGTGGATCGCAGAGGGTCTGGGCCTGCTCACAGTAAGAAGGTTCAGGCATGTATCCCACGCCTGTGACTTGGACAACCACATAGATGGTCATTGTCAAAGCCAGAGAACACAGGGAGATGAATGTATTTAGCATAGGGAGGGAAGACAATCACTTTACTTTTTGATTTCTTGAATCTGAGTGGCCCATTGGGCATCAAATCAAGTTACTGAATATCCAATTGAATAAAGGCTGCTGAGTTTCAGGAAAGATTTGGATCAGACAAGCAGGGTCGAAAGTTATCAGCATAATGAAATGAATAATAAAAACAAACATCTGAAGGCTTACTAGATATAGGCATTGCATTGAGCACTTTGTATTGATTATTGCTATCCTCTCAATAGTCCTGTGAGGTAGAGACTACTATCTTTCTCATATAGGTGTGGAAATTGAAGCTTACCAAAGTTAAGAAACTTGCCCAACTTATATAACTAATGGTTAGTGTTAAAATTTACAATTAAGCCCAGATCACCTTATTCCACAGCGCACTCACCTATAAACCCCCTGGATGATCACGGAAGGCAGGAGGGTAAGTGGTAGCTCTAAGGAAGTTTGTATAAAATAGAAAAAACCCTGCAGGAGAAGCCAGAGACACATGAATACTACGAAGGTGGGCAGAGGACCAGGGAACAACCTGAGAAGCAGGAGGAAGTGAGGGTGTGTAGAGGCATGAAACGCAAAGACAATGTTTCATTGAGGAAGGAGGGAGCAATAGTGAGCCCAGTGATGCCAAGAGGTCAAGTGGCCTAAAAAGTGACTGAGGTTAAGTGATGAGGAATTCATTAGCTAGCCCAGTGGTGTGTTGCAGTGGAGAAATGGAAGTAGGTGCCAGATCAGATGGTGTAGGGGGTGGATGAAGCGAAGAAGAAAGAAAGGCAGGAAATGGGGACTACTCTTTGAAGAAGTTTGCCTGTGAAGTAGAGAACAGAGACAGTGTGGAAGTGGGTGGAAGCGTGATATAATAAAGATATTTTAAAATGTTTAACTTATGCCCTGGCTGACGTAGCTCAGTGGATTGGGTGAGGGCTGTGAACCAAAGTGTCGCACGTTCGATTCCCAGTCAGGCCACATACCTGGGTTGTAGGCCATGGCCCCCAGCAACCACACATTGATGTTTCTCTCTCTCTCTTTCTCCATCCCTTCCCTCTTTAAAAAAATAAATAAAAATCTTTATAAAAATTTTTTTAACTTGTTTTTAAATTTTATTGAATTTATTGAGGTGACATTGGTAAATAAAATATCTAGTTTTAGGTGTAAAAATCTATAATACATCATCTGCATATTACATTGTGTGTTCACTGTCCAAAGTCTATTCTCCATCCCTCACCATATACGTGACCCCCTTTACCTTTCCCTACTCCCCCCTCCCCTCTCCTGTGGAAACCACCATACCGTTGTCTGTGTCTGTGACTTTTGTTCGGCTTGTTTGTTCGTTGGTTGTTTTCAGCTTTATATCTCACATAGGAGTAAAGTCATATGCTTCTTGACTTTTTCCATCTGACCTATTTTGCTTAGCATGAGGTTCTCAAGCTCCATCCATGTTCATTTTTTTAATTGGCTAGAGTTGAGCATGCTGATAGAATCACACATTGTCAGGATTAAGGTGGCGGTGACGGAGAGATGGAAAACAGTTTAGAGGGGATCAGCTGTCAGAAGAATCTTGGAAAAGGGACAATAAAGGTAAAAAAAAAGTGCTTGTTGTATTTAGTATAAGAGACAACTTTTCCATTGTCATAGGCAGGAAGAAGAAACAGCTTGGGGCAGATGTAAAATTTATAGAGTTGGTTTAGAAAATCCACAGAGCTCTTGTCTGATATCAACTTTAGACAACTTTAGACATAGGTTACAACCAACTTTCTCTGTAATTTTCAGGGAATGTGAGGGAGATGTGAATGTCAGGGGATGAGACAACATGGAAGTTTAAAATAGTTCCCCTGGGAAGACACGACTATGTGAACTGTCAGGAGGTATTAGTATCCTAATTGTCAAATGGATCAGTGAGCATCCCTCATACATGCTGCATGATTTTGCCAGCAGATGCTAGTGGTTGTTTATAGAAAAGGTAGATAGTAAGATGGCACTGAAGTGCAAACATTTTTGGTTGGGTACCTCACCCTCACCAACCTTCTCCTTTCCTTCTTCCCAACAGAACCCTGTGTTTGTTAAACCACTCTCCTCATATTAGACATGTTTTCCAAGGGAGGCTGGCCCATCCACCCTATATGGAGAGTGACCCTGATTAGTGTAAGCCAACCACAATCGTCCTCTTACCAATGACTGATTTGTACAAAGACATGAACATGTGATGTAATTCCAGGCATTGGGGAAGATTTCATGGACAGGAAAATGTTTTCTTGCTTCTAAAAAGAGAAGGAAATAAGGACTGGTCCATTTTCTACTTTGAGATACTGTCATACCTGCATGGCAGTATGCTTGGTGATGCTTGGTGAACTAGCCCAAAGACAAGGTGACATGTGAGGATGCAGGTTTGAAAGATAAAACTTGACTTTTGATAACATAATTGAACAACTGGCCTTCTTGTTATATGATATAACTGCCCTTCCTGTTGTTTGTGCCATTCCGAGTTGGCGCTTTTTGTTTTTGAGAATCTGGAACATTGTGCCTTGTAACACATTGGAAAGATGGTGGCAAGAAAGGCATCGAGGATATTGGCTGATCCTGCTTGAAGTGATGGACCCTGAAGACTTGGATGAAAGGGGAAGGAAATGATGACAGGGGAAAGCTGATTCAGAAAAAAAGGAGGGGGCTCTTGGCTGTGAAATCATGAAGAAGTAGAAAAATGATGTTTTAGGAATAGTTGAATGAGAAGGATGGAGAAACTTCAGAGAGAAGAAAAACCAAACTTATTCCAATTCTTTGGATTTTCTTAATATTGCCATTTTAAGGTTCAATTTGGCTTTCTATTTTGGTAATGTGAGCATTCCTACAAAGGAATTAATGCACAATCTTGACAGCAGAAATAGAAAATGCTAGAATATTTTGTCACCTTGCATATGTTTTGGAAGTAAAGAGGAAAATGGTATACTTCAAAGAACACTTGTGGGCAAGTTTACTTTTAATTCAGAGCTGCAAATTGTATCCATGCCAGTTGAAGATGATCATAATTAGCAAGGCACACTGTTGTTTACTTTTATGCATTTAATAGCCCAAGCTTTATTCATAGATATTACAAAACAGAGTAGTTACTGGAGAGCAGAACGTTTTTATGTGGGATGTATTTACTTTTAAAGGAACTGTTTGTGCTATGGCATATGTAGTATAACTGTTCCTGACTGTTCCTGCTACCCCATTTCTTTCACTGATGCCATTTTCATAATAGTTCATTCTTCTGGGAAGAGTGCCCAATGTTTTATTCATATTTTATGCGAAACCAAGAATGCTGAGTTCAGAGGAAAGTTGCGTTTTTGACGAGGGTCCTGAAACTCTACCTTGCGACATATATTTATGGTTAGCATTTCCAAGTAACCGCTCTATTTGGCTGCCTCCTACTAATTGGCACATCTCTCCCTCTACTTTTCCTCCAGAATTTTCTGATTTGTAAGATGGATAAAGAGGACAAGTAATGGCCCATAGCAAGGTTATTCACTACTCTTTGGACAGTCTTGAAGTCTTTTCTGAGTAACATTGTGAAGACATGTTGGCTTCCTCATTAGTCATCATTCACTTTTTATTTTGGAAGATTCATGCCTTGTTGTTCAAAACCCTCCACTGAGGCAATCTAGCCAATGTCCTCACCTGTCCCCTTGCCCTTCAAGTATTCAGCAGTCTATCAATAAAAGACCCCAGTATTCCTGTTAAGCTATTTCTAATGAAAAATTTCACAAGTCATCCTTCTCAGGAGTGTGCCCATTTGTTTAACAAGAGAATGTATGGAGATAGAAATACCTCAGTTCAAAAGAATAAAATTACCAACAATTGAAAATAAAGCAGTGTAACTAGTGTTTGGATTACAGAGCTATTTTAGTGCTCATTGACACCACATGCCTGTAGGCTAATGCAGACATGATTTAATTTGTACTATGTATAGTCGAAGTCTATGCAGAAGCTGATGTTATATAAATTTTTAAAAGTTAAAAATATTTTCATGTGTGTTTTAAAAGCTGTATCAGCCCTGGCTGGTGTGGCTCAGTGGATTGAGCGCCAGCCTGTGAACCAAAGGGTCCCCAGTTCAATTCCCAGTCAGGGCACATGCCTGGGCCACAGTGAGGAGTGCTTAAGAGGCAACCACACATTGATGTTTCTCTCTCTCTCTCATTCTCTTTCCCTTCCCCTCTCTCTGAAAATAAGTAAAAGTTGTATCAGTCAGTCTATTCTAGGCTATGCTATAGTAACAAATACTCCAAATTATCATAGATTTAATTCTCAGTGAATCAATTTCCACTGGGTAGGAAGTCTCTCCTAATCACTCAGTGACTTTGGGTGAGGGGAACAGCCTGTCAACATGATGAGCTTCCAGGGTCACCTGAGCTGGGGGAAGAGAGTGAGGTGTATCACAGCCTGGCTTTTTTCATTGTTTAGACAAAGTCTCATGGCTGTGCTTAACTTGAAAGGAGATAAAGGAGTTCAATTCTATATGGACTTCAAAGGCAAAGAGCAAGATATATTTATTAAAGAAGGCTAATAACTTGCATAAAAGAAATGCATAGTCATGGAAGAAATTTAAGAAGACAAAAAAAAGTAAAAACAAATGATTTTAGTCTGCTCAAGCTGCAAGAGCAAAACACTGTAGACTGGGTGGCTTAAACAACAGAAATTTATTTTGCCACAATTCTGAATTGCGGAAGTCCAAGATGAAGGTGTGAATTCATTTGGTTCCTGGTGAGAACTCTCTCCCTACTTGCAGATGGCCACGTTCTTGCTATGTTCTCACAAGTCCTGCCCTCAGTGTGTGTTTGAGGGGAGGGGAGGGAAATGGAGCTTTTGTGATTTTCTTCTTATTAGGGTGTTAAGTCTTATCAAATTAGAGGTCTCATCTGTGTGACCTTATTTAAAATTAATTACTTCCTAAAGACCGTACAGAGTCACATTGCAAGTTAGAGTTTCAATATATACATTTTGTGGGGACACATTCAGTTCATGACACAAATATTGCCTGTAGTTGCAATTTTATTATAGTAACAAGAAGGACTGAGTTGATGTAGGAACTTTTCTTTCTACAAATAGCTGAAATTCTGGCTCAATTATAAGAAACACTTTAATTTTGGATTGAAAGAAAGGGCATTGTTCAAAAATTAAGAGAAGATTTGTGTGAGTCCAGACCAAGGTGGTGACGCGGGAGGCTCCTGAATTTCCCTCCCCCCACGGTTACACCGAACACACAGCTGCACAGGGAGCCATTCGCTCTGGGAGAATTCCGGAAACGAGCTGAGTGACTCCAACACATGGAGACAGTGAGAAAGTACCCGCATTCCAATGATAGGAAAGACTGAGACACAATCTCACCAAACCCCTCACGGAGCTATACAAATTGGGAAGGAAACCCCAACTTCCAATTTTCCCTGGGGGGTGAAGGTTTTGGACCACACATCAAGCACCCCAACCTTTAACATTCCCATCTGAGGGACAGACCCCCTCAAATACCTAGCTTTATAATTCAACAGGGCATGTGTTCGAGCCTCACAGCCCGATAGCAAACAAGTAAGCAGATATTCAAGGATCCAAGAAGCTGCTGTGGCTATGCCCTTAGGGCTCAATGCAGCTGGGAGCGTGCAAAAGCACTCATCTCTCAGACTTTCCCTGGAGGGTGTCTGCATACTTAATGAGCTGCTGCTTAAAGGTCCAGCTTCTAATCAGTCTGCGTGTAAACATGAACTGCAATTCTCCCTTTTGGGTCAATGACAAGTCTTGGCACATTCCCAACTGTTGGGAGCCGCTGAGAACAGAGACAGCAGCTCTAATGCTTTCCCGTTAATGGAATGAAAAAGAACCACGTGATTATCTCAACAGACACAAAAATATTGGAAAAATTCAACATTCTTTTATCATAAAAGCTCTCAATACCCTAAGCACAGAGAGAATTTAATATAATACAGGCCGAATGGGACAAGCCCACAGCTAATATCACATTCTACAGTGAAAATCTGAAAGCTCCTCCTCTAAGACCAGCAACAAGGCAAGGATGCTCAGTCTCACGTTCAGCACAGTACTGCAAGTCCTGCCAGGGCAATTAGGCAAGACAAAGAATAAAAGTCATCCAAATTTGAAAGGAAGAGTAAAATGGTTTCTGTTTGCCGATGATATGATATTATAAATAGAAAACCCTAAAAACTGCACCCAAACATAGTTAGGACCAATAAACATATTCAATGAAGTTGTAAAATACAAAATCAATATACAAAAAACAGTTGCATAATAATGATCAATCAGAAAGAGAAATTAGGAGAACAATCCCAATAATAACATCAGAAAACATATAATGCATAGGGATACATGTAACCAAGATGGTGGAAATCTGTACATGGAGAACTATAAAACACTGATGAGAGAAATTAGAGAAAACAAAAATAAATGGAAAGGTATTTAGCATTCATGAATTGGAAGAATTAGTAGTATTAAAATGTCCATACTACTTAAAAAGATGTACATATTCAATACAATCTTTATTAAATTCCAATAATATTTGCCTCCTCACAGAAATAGAAAATAAAATCCTAAAATTTGTAAAAAATCACAAAAGACCCTGAATAGCCAAAACAATCTTGAGAATAAAGGATAAAACTGAAAGCATTACACTTCATAATTTCAAACTATATTATAAAACTATAGCAATAAAAACAGACACATAGGTTAACAGTACAGAACAGAGAGCTTAGAAATAAATCTACGCATATATGATCAATTAACTTGTGACAAAGGACTCAAGAATATATACTGGGAAAAAGCTCTGCAATAAATGGTAAGGGGAAACTGGACAGCCACATGCAAAAAAATAAAACTGAAGTCTTACCTTACACTGTATACAAAAGTCAACTCAAAATTGCCCTGGCTGGTGTGGCTCAGTGGTTTGAGCGCCAGCCTGTGAACCAAAGAGCTGTCAGTTCAATTCCCAGTCAGGGTACATGCCTGGGTTCTGAGCCAGGTCCCCAGTAGGGGGCACATGAGAGGCAACCACACATCAATGTTTCCTTTGTACTCTTTTCCCTCCCCTCTCTAAAAATAAATAAATAAAATCTTTTTAAAAAGTCAACTCAAAGTAGATTAAAGAATTGGATATAGGAGCTGAAACCATAAAACTTGCAAAAGAAAACACAGGGGTAAGGTCCTTAACATTGCTTTTGCCAATGATTTTTTTTGATTTGACACCAAAAGCAAAGGCAAGAAAAGCAAAAATAAATAGCTGGGACTACATCAAATTTTAAAGCTCTGCACAGCAAAGGAAACCATCAACAAAATGAAAGTGCAAATTATAGAAATGGGAGAAAATATTTGCAAACAAGGTGTTTTTTTGCAAGTGGATAAGGAATTAATACCCAAAGTATGCAAACAACCCTGGTACAACTCAACAGCATAAAAACAACCCCATTAAAAATGAATAAAAGTCCTGACTAGAGACTTTAATGAAGAAGAGTCACAAATGGCCAACAGGTACATGATGAGGTGCTCAACATCAGTAATCATCAGGGTAATGTCAATCAAAACCACACAGAGATATCACTTCACACATGTTAGGATGGCTATTATAAAAAAAGACAAGAGATAACAAATGCTCGTGAGGATATGGAAAAAGGGAACCTTTGTACATTGTTGGTGAGAATGT
Source organism: Phyllostomus discolor (assembly GCF_004126475.2). Taxonomy (NCBI): domain Eukaryota; kingdom Metazoa; phylum Chordata; class Mammalia; order Chiroptera; family Phyllostomidae; genus Phyllostomus; species Phyllostomus discolor. The sequence goes on from NC_040906.2 coordinate 11,072,680, forward strand.
GAACTGGGACAGCCACTATGGAAAACATCTAGAAATTTCTTAACAAATTCAAAATAGAACTACCAAATGATGTAGCAATCCAATCTCTGGGTATACATCCAAATGAAACAAAATCACTATCTTGAAGAGATATCTATACCCCCATGTTTGCTGCAGCATTATTCACGATACCCAAGATACAAAAACAACCTAACTGTCCACTGATGGATAAATGGATAAAGAAAATGTGGTCTACACATACAGTGTAATATTATTCAGACTTACAAAAGAAGGAAATCATTCCTTTTAAGACAGACAGCATAGAGAGAACCTGAGGACATTATGCTAAGTAAAATAAGGAGACAGAAATAGACACATATTGTATGATCTCACTCATAGGTGGAGTCTAAAAAAAGTCAAACTCATAGAAACAGAGAGTAGAATGGTGATTCTCAGGGGCTGAGAAGTGGGGGATATAAGAAGAAGCTGGTAAAAGGGCACTAACGTTCAGTTATAAGATGAATAAAGCCTATGTGTGAGGATTCAATGTATCTTATGGTATCTATAGTTGATAATATTGTATTGAGTCCTCCCCAAAAGAAGAAGCAAATATGTGAGGTAATGGATGTGTTACTAAACTTGAATCCTTTCAGTGTGTACACATGTCAAATCATCATGTTCTATACTTTAAACATATTACAACTTTATTTATCAATTATACCTCAGTACACCTGGGGAAAAAAAAAAGAGAGAATTCAAGGCGAGAGGAGAAGCTTGAAGAAAACCTGATTTCCAAAAGACCAAAATAATATAGTCCTGGATGTGGGCCCTAGGGACTTGGGCTTGGGATTTAATAACCACTGGGTAACAGAAGAAAAGACTTAAAGGCAGAACTGTGACAAGTTCATCTGTAAAAACAAACAAACAAAAAAGTCAGAAAATCTTTACCTACCAGACTGGAGAAGTGACAAAGAACCTAACTATCCATATGAGGTGGGGGGTGGGACTGGGAAACTGTTTTCTGTAACAAATGGAAAGTCTAACTTTGTACTGTAGTCTCCTCTGTGGTCTGATGCAACTGCCAACTTAGTTCAGGATTCTGAACAGAGACATTAACGTAAAAACAGGCCTAAGTTGTAAGAGAATCCTTGTTTTCCCAACAGAATAGAGTGTAAATACTTTAAGGACCTTGGCACAATTACTGTTTGAAATCTCGTCACCCAAAGACAAAATTGGTTAATATGTTGGTAAAATGGCCACTAGGGAATTGTCCATGTATAGATTTTTTTTTGGTACATAGTTGCAACCCTATGAAAAACAAAGTATTCTGCAGAGAAACATGAGTTACTGAACATAACTGAATTCCAGCAATAAACATTTTTTCCTGGGTTCAATGCTCTCTTCCGACATGGGAAGTGTTTTGTTTCTCTTTTATACCTCAGAAATATGGCTATTTCTGTCTGTCAAAGAAGAAAAAAATAACGAATTCAAAACAAAAGAAGAATTTAGAGAAGGATGGGGAGAAAATATGGCTCCATAAAAACCCCAGATGATGCCATTGCTCCTGGTGTGGTGTAACAAGTGTAGAGTCATTTCCGTTCAGTAGATTTATGCAGGTAGACTTCTCATCAAACCAACATCCTTCACATCTGTGTTTCGTGATTTCCTGCTCGATGTCTAATTAGGCTGGAAGATGAATTATGTCTCCAGAGTATCTTCTGGGAATTTGTCTTAAAGAGATTATACATCTGGAGGTTGTTTGGATGAGCTCAGTGTCAACACATCTGTTCTTCCTGTTCAGAAGACATAATGAGGGCAGGAGGAGGGGGCACAGTGAACTGTCAAGTTCACTATTAAGTAGTTTCAATTTCCTTCCAGAATGTGGACTGCTAGTCCTTAGTCACAATGCACAACCTTTCCTTGGGCAGGGTGGACAACTTTCCACCTCCAGCAGCAGCTAACTCTATATGTTTGCTAGGTGTGGAACCTTTGGAGAAGGTCAGTCACTCATCTGTCTTTCCCATGGGTTCGACCCCATTGAGGGCAGGTACAGAGAGCCAAGTAGGGATTAAAAGGCAGAATCTACTTTCTAAATGAGAAAGTTGGTCTGAAAAATTCCACAGAACCCCCTCTTTCTCAGAATGAGGGTTCCAGACTCATAGAACTCTGACTTCCTCACCTGGTTGCAAAAAGAGAGATTAGAACAGAAAGTGCTGAAACTCTATGCCTATTGGCAATAACTCCCTATTTCCCCCTCTCTGCAGCACCTGGTAATCAATATTCTATCTTCTGTCTCTATGAATTTGTCTCTTCTAGATATTTCATGTAAGTGGAATCATATAATATTTGCACATTTACGTCTAGCTGGTATGCTGTGGCGTCATGTCTTTAAGGTCCGTCCATTATGTATCCTGTGTCAGATCTTCTTTAGTATGGGGACGAGGGTATGTGTGTGAGTTAGTGTCTTAGTTCGTTCCACCATTTATAACAGAATATCATGGAATAGGTGACTTATAGACCACAGAAATTATTCCTCACAGTTCCGGAGGCTGCAAGTTAAACATCAGGCACCAGCACATTGGGTGTCTGCTGGCATAGCTTTTAGAAGGGCACAGTCTGATTCATGAGGGCTCCATCTTCATGACCTAATGACCTTGCAAAGGCACTCCACCTCCAAATAATATCAAGATGCAATCTAAGTTTCAACATATGAATTCAAGTGAGTGGGGGTGGGGTGGAAGCATAGTCTATAGCAGGCAACATTTTCCAAGAAGACTTTCTATTTCAAAATCTTATTTTTTTGAACATCATCCTTGAGTCATGAGGTCTTTGGAATAAAGGAAAATCATCCACAAGACCGTGTTGTTTGTGTCTGTCAACACTGTTCTTGAAGTATGAATGGGGAAGCTCAGCCAATCATGTCAATTAAGTACTACCAAGTGTGACAGGTGACAAGGAGAGATTAGCTGGTGAATACACACGGGCCACACAAATAATCTAGACAGTCTGGCATGGCAGAGTGGATATAACAATTTCCCACTCTTTTCACACCTTACAGGATACAGTTAGAAGGAACTAAACAACCATTTGGCAAAGGAATTTTGTCTACTCACTGTCCTGACAGGAGAAGAAATGAAGGCTGAGTATATTCTCATCCCCTGATCATGCTATGCAGCCAAAGACATAAACTGTTCAGAGCTAGGGAAGCAGAATGGTGTAGAGGCTCCACATTTAGACCTTTTTTTGGCTCAGGTCCTGGTTCCATAAGCCACTATCCATATGGCCTAGGACTTGTTATCAGCCTTTCTGAGCCTCAATTTTCTCAACTGTGTAATGGGGGTAATATTAATATTTACCACAAAGGTTAGTTTTGAGCATTAAATGAGCCAATCAAATAAAGGGCTTAACATAGCACCTGGTATACGTCAAGAGCTCAAGAAATATTAGTTGTGAGTCAGGGTTGATATTTGAAATCTTCTAGGGGGAGGGCATGAATAGAGATCATTCTAAATCATCACTGCCTGAAGATGCTCTACTTTTAGTAACTGGATGGTGGGCAGGCCCAGGGCTGCCGAGGATAAGGGTAGGGGAGACTTGAGACAGGGGAGAATTTCAGTATTTCAGTGACTTTCATGACCGTATTTCTGAGTAGCAGGCGTGGTTATTATTGTGATGATTATTCTTGCAGAAGACTATTGTTCTGCAGGCATGAATTTGCTTATCACATTAAATAACTTATTTATGCTGATGACTCACGAAATTTACATCTCCACCCCTCTGCTGCTCTGCTGCCTACTTGACATCTCTGCTTGGATGTCTTCAGGCACACCAGACTTACATTTCCCAAGACAAATTCTTTTTTTTTTTTTAAGATTTTATTTATTTATTTTTAGAGAGGGAAGGGAGGGAGACAGAGAGAGAGAGAGAAACATCAATGTGCGGTTGCTGGGGGTCATGGCCTGCAACCCAGGCATGTGCCCTTGCTGGGAATCGAACCTGCGACATTTTGGTTCGCAGCCCACACTCAATCCACTGAGCTACGCCAGCCAGGGCTCCAAGACAAATTCTTCATCACCCTTGCAGAGCTTCCGCTCCTCTTCTCATCTTTCCCATCTCAACTAATGGTGCCGGGGACTTGGCATGTCTTAGATGTCACGATCTCTCCACACAGAAGGGGCTCAGTGAGAGCATACATGGACATGTTCTGCCTCACTGTGAATACAGCATTCACAGGTGAAGAGTGGATTTAGAGGCTGTTTTCAGAGAGAATCAAGTGTGGTTGAACCAAACAGAATTATACACATTCTCAATTTTGTTATTTGCTAGCAATGGCCTTAGGCAAGTCACCCAATCTTCATGCCCAAATCATTTTCCTGTCACATGGGAATAATAGCACTGCAAGAAGGCACTGTGCATTCAAGGCAGTATATATGAAATGAATGACACACAGTAGGCATGCAAGAGACAAGGGCTCTCATAGTTGTTATTAACACTCTATTGATTTCCTGAGTCATTCAGATAAAAGGCCAGAGAACTCCAGGACTGGTTAGCTGGCCAGAGAGTGAGAACTCTTCTGTTTTCTCTTCCTCACTCACAAACTCACCAACTTTGACTTTGAATCTCTCACTGAGTTTTCTCAGAGCATTCTGCCTCCAACTCATTCTCTCAAAACTGTTTCTAGTGTCTTAATTTCCTCACCTTATCAGTAGAACAGAAATTATTTTCCACTTGTCAAGCTGCAGTGTTTAGATAGTTAAGAAAATTATCCAAAACTTGGAAATAGACAGAAGACATTTTTTGAGTGTTTGGAGTCTTTGAGAGGTAATTAGTGTTAGATGAGGTCATGAGGGTGTGGCCCTTATCCTAAGATTAGTGACCTTATAAGAGGAGACACCAGAGAGCTTGCGCCCTTGCTCTACAGGTGCAGAGAAAGACCTTAGGGGCACACACAGAGAGATAGCAGCTGCCTGTATGTCAGGTCAGGCCAAGAGAAGGGGACTCAGAGTGAAACCTACCTATGAGAACCTGGATTTGGACTTCCCAGCCTCGAGGACTCTGAGAACTAAATCTCTGTTGTTCAAGCCTCCCCATCTATGGCATTTTTGTTACACCAATCTGCACTGATTAAAACAGCATTACTGAGCCCTGGCTGGCATAGCTCAGTGGATTGAGCGAGGGCTATGAACCAAAGTGTCGCAGGTTCGATTCCCAGTCAGGGTACATATCTGGGTTGTAGGCCATGACCCCCAGCAATAGCACATTGATGTTTCTCTCTCTCTCTCTCTCTCTCTCTCTCCCTTCCCTCTCTAAATATAAATAAATAAAATCTTTAAAAAAACCAGCATTACTGAGTGTTCCTTCAGTTGTGTTACATGTTTTCAGCAGGCCCATTCCTCTAATTTTCCAGGTGGATATATCTTAGTTTGGCCTCTTATTTATTATTGATTAGGCAACTTCAAAACTCTGTAAATGTAGAAATTAGTTTGTAGAAAACTGGTAACAATGCAAATTATTTTGTAGAAGAACAAAGCAAGTAATTCCTGCTTCAAAAATAGGTTACCCTCCTGGTTACAGTTTATTGCCTGGTAGCACATTTGCCTGCTGTGATATTATTAGAAAATTCATTTCCACTTTCTGTGGACTGTCTGACTCTGAGTCCCCTTGAACCACTCTTAATACCTTACTGGGTCACTCATTAATTAATGAGTTGAATGGAATATTTGACATGTTCATTTTGTATTTATATGAGAATCATGTTTTTAATTTTTTGAAAATTATACTTTAATAGGAACATTAATGAGTTAGTGCTTATAGAACAATAAATCTCTGACTGAAAGATTTTGCCTCATTGATAAGCATTCTGAGAAAGAGCACTTATAAGAGTCAAGATCCTTTCTGAAGGGTCTCAACCCTTGTATTTCATAGTTTAGTGTCTATCATGTATCTTTGTATCCTTCTAGACATCTCTTTTGAGTAGGACAGAATGAAAATCTGGGATGTTAAGGAATTCTCCCCAACAGGAAATAATGCGGATCAGTTGCTTCTTGACTTTTGAAAAATGACTTTTTCAGCAATGGTTGTCTTCCTTTATGGGGCAATTGAGGTGTTTTTACATTGAGTGCACTGAAATAGGACATTTTATTCACTGCCGTTCTGCTAAAGTGTCTAAAACAGATGAAATGTCACCAGAGTCAGTTGTGGTTGTTAAATTTTTTATTCCTCTAGTCCCACAAATTAACGCAAACAAATCAAATGTCAATCACCCTTCAGGTGCCTTATTCTACCCCAGTCACATTGTGGGATGCCTGTCAGGGTAGACTGTGGAGGCAGACATTGCTTGGTGTCATGGTAAATTGTGAGGAGTTTAAGGGTTTTTTACTCATTCTTGTTTCAACACCTAAGTAAATTTATAGATTTTTTTCTATGTGTCAGGGAAGAAAAAAGTTTTTGTGAAGTTAAGATGAATAGTCAATTCCTTAGTGCTAAATTTCAGGTCCAGGTTATTAAAAGTCTCTGCAGCTGAAGTACTGGAGAGGGTAATTTATTAACCCTGTGTAAATAGTTCTCTTTTCTTTGCATAAATCTAACTGTAGTGACTTTTGGCGATTAATAATAAGTTGGCTTCTTCCATATTTAGGTTATTTTGTACCAGCAAGTGGACACCCTAATGGACACCGCCCATGGCCAGCAGCGTTACAAGAGTGAGAGTCATATCCTTTCAGTTGAGAATCACAGTGGCAACGGAAATGCATTCCCTATAATATTGCTCCCCATGTAATCTTAGGCATAATCTTCATGTTGGTGGAGGAAACATTCTAGAAGAGAACATAGTCATTAAACAAATAATTAGAATGCTGAGGAAGGCTGTGACCAGGTTGTCCGGGAGATAAAGAACATCATGACCTGTTCTCTCAGGCTCAGAGCTTCATGTATTTTTCTGTTTTAATCTTTTCACTTTGTCTCTTATCTTTCACTCAGCTACTGACACGATTCATCACTATTTATTGAACACTTACTACATGCTTAGCCCTGGGTTGGCAGGGAATTATGAACGCCTTGACCTTTGACGATCAATAAAAGGAAAACAATGTGCATCAACCACCAAGGATGCCTACACCAGGGCACATGACCAACAATTGGGACACAATGAATACACTAGATATGTACTAATTAGGGAAGAGAACTCCATCAGTTCCATAGGTTACTTGCAGCTCAGAGAGAGAAGGACCGCTGTGTACTGATATGATAAAAAAAAAGAGATCCATAGGGGAGGTACGGCCTGAGTCAGACAAAGAAAAATGAGCTAGATCTTCAGAAGAAAGGATGAAAGGAGGAAGCTTTCCCATTGTCTTTAAGGGGCACACCACTAATGGAGAGAGTGCAAATCAAAGTCAGGGAGAATGCAAAAATGTTTGCAGTTGTCAAGTGTAGCCATGGAAGTGACACCAGGTGTCTGCTGTATTGCTATTCCCAAAATTAACACCAGCACAAGCACTGATGGGGGAAGGCTGTCTCTGAGGAACAGAAACTCTATTTTTGGATATTTCTTGTTGTGCAGGCTGTTGAAGGAAATGGTTTCCGGGCCTTTGTCACACGCACAACTGTGAAGGAGTGCTGAACCGCTGCTGTCATCATTCTGATGAACACCTCAAAGCCTGACTTTGCATTATCCGGGGCGTTTAAGGTACCAGCGTGCACAAAAGTGAAGTGCAACTGTTGTGATTAGAAAAGCTTACTTCAACCTTGCGGACGAGTCTCCTTAATTAAGCATTACTGCGGGCTGGAGGTGGAGTTTCTGGCATCAAAGAGTAATTGGAAACATGGGAAGTCCAAAAAACTGGGGGAAGGGCACATTAAGTGTAACCTCATGTTTTAGAATGCTTGAGGAAGCATTACGCAGGAGTCTTAACAGGTTTCCTACTGCCTTGCAAGAGTCTAGTTATGTCATTAAAAAAAGAACAGAAATTTAGAATACGTTGCATTCCAGTGACTTGCTGGGAGTCCAACAAGAATGGTGATGCTGATATAGAAATAATCAAAAATAGCAGCAGAAGCATTCATGTGGAAGCAGGAAAACCAGGCCAAAGGTGGGTAGATCTGGAATGTCAAGCCGGCTGGAGTGAGGTTTCTCAGCATTTAGAAAAGTCGTGACGCTCCCTGGTTATATTTCCTATGTTGTTCCTACATGTCCTCAGGGAGCCATATGATTCTCAAGTCCTCAAAAGTGAGAAAGAGGTTCAGGGTAGACAGGAGACGACTCTCTTAATAAACATGCTCGAAAAATCTTTGTAATGTGCTGCTGGGATTGACTCTGAAGTCCCAAAGCCAAATGTCAGCTATTTCTTGTCTCTTAGAGAGCGCAGAGCCATTCTAGGGAGGCAGAGGAGCCGCTGGAGGGTTACAAATGGGCAGGAGTGGTGCGCACAGGGCGCAGATAACACAGACCTCCTAGGGCCCAGATGGAGGGAGGCTCACAGTCCGAAGAGACTCAGGGTCACCAGTGTGGGGGCCCACAAGGATGGGCTGGATAAGGAGCTACACCAGCCAGTGCTCTTGGTATCCAGCCACACATACCAATGCTGACGGACTTAAGCAGCAGTTAATGGAACACGGTTCCTTTAAACAATGGAGGGCGAAAGAAGCAGGCCTGGAAAATCAACCGGGTGGGGGAATTTGAAAGATAAGGTCAAGGCAAGGTGACCTCGTCACACTAGTTAGTGCGGGTAACCACCACTGGCATCTTCCCAGACAGATGCTTGTCACCATGCTGTCTCTCTCGATCTGTCCCTGTCTCAGTCTCTGTCTGCCTGTCTCTCTCTTCTCCCTTCCTCCCTATAAAATCAATACGTTAAAAAAAACTGATAAGAAATTAATATCCAAGACTTTACAAGATAGCAACCATAAAAGAAACACAGGCAAAAATATAAATGATTTAAGCAGCATAGAAAAACCAAAAGACCATCAAGCATGTGGAGGGTTACTCAAACTCCTTAATATTCAGACACATGCAAATTAAATTAACAAAACATCACTTTACATATCTACTAATATGTGTAAAAGTGGGAGACTGGAAAACGCCAAAGGCTCGGCCAGGATGGGAAATCGAGGCTAGAGAAACCTCCAGGGGCCTCTGGAAAGCAACCCCACCCTTAGAAAGGGCAGACTGTGCCCAGGTGGGAGGGGCGCGCCCAGGGTCGTCTCCTGCACATTGTCTGCAATGGTGGAGAGGTGGAAGCTGTTAGAACATTCCTCACTGGGTCAGTGAGCAGACGAGGCGTGGGCATTCATACAGTTCGGATTAGATGAACACCCAGCAGCTAAGCCACAGAGGCACAGCGATAAGGGGGAAAAAATGCAAAAAATGGAAGGCGACAGACAACTAACAGTACAATTTACGTACGTTTAGAAATACATGCGCATAGAACAACAAAGGGCATTTTGCAAGCACACAAACAAGCAAACAAGATAGACATTAATAAACATGTTGGTATGCTTGCCTGTGGGGAAGGGGTTAGGGATTGGGGAATGGCAGTGGAGAATGGGGATAAAAGGGAATTTTTTAAAACTTGTCTTCCGGGAGAAGCAAGCTACTTAATTGGGTTTGGAGGAAGGATCATCTGATGCGATGATCTCAGGCTGTCAATTAAGAAACAACGGGCGAGGTGTTGGGATGCGTCACCTCCCGGGGCTGATCATCGCCGCCAGCTGGAAATAGAACGGGCGCTCGGAGCTCGGGGGGCCTGCCTCCCACAGACGGGGTCAGAGGCGCTAGATGCTGGGCTCCTAATTGGACACGCTGTGTCAGAGAAGGGAGCAGGGGCTCGGAGCACGACGCACAGGATGTCTGTTGAGCCTCTGTGACGCATTTTAAATAGCAAGCGAGAAACAGCCGTGACACTCTTGCATCCTGTGAGTAAGCCGTGGGAGCGCGCTACCGATGCCAGTGTTCTGCAGTGACAGCTCGGTCAACCATCTCGCACAGTGTTTCCCTGACGCCCCTGGGCATCAGTGCACATCTTTCCAGAAACACTCTTCTTCAGTGCCCTGAGGATAGCTCCGAACACAGATGCTTTCTTTCAGATAAATAGAAAACGCAAGCTCCTATTACAGGCAAGGCTCCTGTATTAGATACTTCAAAGTTGCTAAGAGACTAGATCTTACATGTCCTCACCACAAAAAAAGAAATGACAGTCATGTGACAAGATGAGGTGTGAGTTATGCCGTGGTGGTAATTATATCGCAACGCATAAAGGTAGCAGCGCATTATAAGCCTTAAGCTTACACAATATTATATATAATTATATCACAATAAAATAATTATTTCTTTATGTCTAAAATGTATGCCCACTGGGATGTACACCTAAAACTCACATGATATTCTACATCAACTGTAACTAAAAAAAATTAAAGATTATTAAATAATCTTTAATTAAAATAATCTTTAATTCTGAAAAAATTAAATAAAAATAACTATTCTACATCAACTGTAACTAAAAAATGAAAGATTATTTAATAATCTTCAATTGAAATAATCTTTAATTCTGAAAAAAAACTAACTAAATAAAAATAAACATATGTGCCCGTACACAACACGAAGTAAGTTACTGACCACTTACGACTTTCTGGTTGGCGAGGTGGAACCCCTATTTCCTGCCCCACATCCGTGTATGATTTCAGCATTGCCGTATTGCCGAGGCGGTAAGAGATCTGCAGGCCAAGTGAGTGGCCTGTGGAGGCTCCCTCGCAGGGTGGCGTGCGAAAATGCTGATGCCACAGTCAGTCTGAGTGTGTCTCTCCAAGCTGGCAGACCCTCTCACGAGGCCACTGATGCCTTTGGTCTCCGTACCAGTGGCTGGACCTAACTGGAGCTGGCCTTCTATCTCTAGCTGACGGGCTCTGCAGCTGGTCCTATGGCTCCCCACCAGGCATCCTCTCCGACTTAGAGGAGCTCCGGGGACCCACCGAGATCGAGGTGTCCAGTCAGTTCCCACGTTTGGCTGTGCCAACCTGGCCATTATGGCCTCGCTCGTCCTGTGAATTCTGTTCACGCTTCTCATGGAACTGGGGACATTTGTTCTTTTTCAAGGTATCTCTCAAGAGCTAGGTGCCGTGGTATCAAAAGTAAGCCCTGAGAGATATGGAACCTTCCCTCAGGGAGTTTGCAGGCTCGTGGGGGAGACACAGAACGAACTGTCAGCCATAGGAAGGACCACGGGAAGTCCTAACACCGTGAATGTGTTTGAGTGTGCTGGGACTGTCTCCAGCAGGTAGAGTAAGACAGCAGATGTGGTGAAGACTGTCACAAAAGAAGAAATACCCCCCCATCCGGCCCCTGCAGTTTTACTGAGATATAACGAGTGGAGAAGTTTGTCTGGAGCATAATGATTTCCCTTACGTATGTCGTGAAATTATTACCACCGTAGGTTTAGTGGTAGCATACAAAACAGAAGAGAAAAATACATATGGTTACAGAAAAGAAAAGCAAAACAAAATTTTTCATAAGCACGAGACGTTCGTGCACATCCCTACAAACGGGAGACGCCACAAGCCATGCAGGGCCACGTGAGGAGGGATGGGCCCGGCAGGAGGCAGAGCAGGGAAAGAATAGAGCACAGGCCAGAGCCTCTACTGGGGTTTTGGTGGGAAGGAGTGGCTGAAGTAGGGTAGGTGATGCGAGTAAGCTTAGGATTGGCTAGTTCGAATAATTTTGTCAGGCTCTGGATGGTAGATGCCTAATTGTGCGGTGCCTGGCCCCGAGGTGATTTAATGCAGTGGGAATACAGACTTGATATGTGGGAGTTGGGTAGAGGAGATAGTGGGGCGTGGCCTCTGGATTGATAGCTTTTTATACCAAAGGCATGCTTGCAAGGGGAGTCTTTTATTATCTCTTATGACCCAGCTAGCCCTGGGAGGGGAGTCTTTCCAGAGCCAAGACCTCAAATACCAGAGGATCAAAGATACAAAAAATATAGACCATACAATAAGAACCTAGGTTCTTTAAGAGTTTGTAAAAAAGGAACCTGCTTTCATCTGGAGTATCAAGGATGGCTTTCATGAAGACATGATAAGTAAAGGGAAGGCTACAGGCTGAATGGAAATTCATGTGTATGGGCTAGGAGCCATGTTCCATATTTAAGAGACGGCATGTGCAAAGGTCCTGGGGTAGTAGAAAGCTCTGCGTGGTTGAGGAACAGAGAAGTAAGACTAGAGTAGAAGGAGGTGAAGTTTGGGAGACAAGCAGGGGCAGGCTCTACAGGGGCTGGTGAGCAGTGTTAGGGACTGGGATATCTAGTTGAGAGCAATGGCCAGCCATGGAAGGATTTCAAGTAGGGGGTGGTAAAGCACCCACACCCCACTTGCTTGACTGGTCTCTCACATCTGACCTGGGCAGGAGCCAGGCCTTCCTCTGGTAAGTGGGTCCTGTTGCTATCCCTTCGGCTACGAGAATTACTACCAGGGCTGCTCTGTAGCAGACGGGGAGCACCGCCACCCTCCCCTATCTCACCCAGCAGGTGGACCTTCCACAGACCGATGGCCTGGCCATGCCTGTGCTCGCCCCCCGCGGTGCCTTTGCAGTCTAGCCCAAGAGTCCCGCAGTTCCCATCCAACAGCTCTGGTTTTCCTCTCTCAGTCCATGTAGCTGCTGTCCTGTGAAGGAAGCGACATCCTAGTGGGGTTTGCTTTAGTCAAGGGGTTTGCAAGAGGTTGAATGACTTGATGAAAGTGGCCCCTCTGCCCAGGAAGCACTCTGTCCTCCAGAGACACCCCAGCTAATCAAGGAGAGATTGGTATTCAGAGGAGCAGAGAGCTGAAGTCACGTCGCCCTTTCCTCATTAAAAAATGCACGGATAAGTCAGCATGGCTTTAATGCAATTAGATGCAAAACCTAATTTGTAGCCGTTAGGTGAAAGGCAAATAGCTCCATGTGTCCAATTGTGAAGTTGGAGGAGGAGAAGTCGCACAGCGGTCTTGAGGTTCATTTCTCATTCGTAGAGTTCTGTATTTAAAATACAGGAGAAATGGGGGTTTCTGCATCTGGTTCCCAACCTGATTTGTTTTATTTAAGCCTTCTCAAAGTGCATCGAGATTTCTTGCTTTGGTTTAACTCTTGCAGAAAAACAACAACAACCAACAACAACAATGAGTGGGCAATGGGGGGTAGCAGCCGGGCAGTGGGTGGGAGCACCTCTAGGTAGCCAGGAACCTGGGAGAGGTTGGAAGAGCAGCTATGGGCAGCCTGCTGGCGCGCCTCTGCTTCTGATAGTCTAAATATTGGGAGGTTTAAACCTGAGGCGTGGAGAGGAAGAAGCACAGAATTGGAGACAGACAGCCTGTGTTTGGATTTCTGTTCAGCTACATCCCAGCTGCATGACTTTGGGGAAAAAAACAACCCTCAGACTTTCACTTTCCTTATCCTTAGGATGAGATTGATTTAAATGATTCATTTGCAGGGAAGGCGGTGGGAATGCACCCCAAGTTTCATCTGGAAATCTCTAACAGCTTACACTATCTCAAAGCCTGAACTTCTCTTGGTTAGAGGCTCTGGCTTGAGACCTAAATGTTCTCATTAAAATGCAAATTTATTCTCCACACAGTTTCCCCGGTAGTTTTCCTTGTGCTGTCATTTATTTCCTCTCTCTCCTTAGAAAGCGTGACAATAATGAAGCCCCACCCCCCTCACTGGGCATCCAAGTGGGTCCCTATCAGGACTCAAGCCTTGCTCTGCCCTACCCAGCGGGCAGTGTGGGTGCGTGGCAGGAGGTGGCCCACAGGCAGTGCAGGGACGAGTATGGAGGCCAAATCTGCCATATCTGCCCCGAGTTGTCTCAGCGCCTGCCCTCAGTAGAGGCGAGAGCCTGGGAAAAGTCACAGGAACGTTTGTGCCCTCAGTTTCCTTCTGTGTAAATGGGAATAGTAATGAGGACCTCAGAAGATTATGATAAAGGTTAAGCGTTATAATTTATATTAAAACACTTAACCCTGTGCCGGGAACAAGGTAGACATTTAATCAGTGTTAGCTGTTGTTAGGGCCAACCAGATTCTGTTTCCCCAGCTGAGCTCCTTCCTCCCGTCTCTGCGCCTTGCCCGTTCCTTTCCCTCAGTAGGCCGTATTTTTACTTCGCCTTTCTTCTGCATGTGGTCTTTCTTCAAGGCCGTGTTCCAATGCCACCACATCCGCAAAGGCTTTCTTGAACTTCTGGGAGAATTAATTGCTCCTCTTCCCTCTTGGCCCTTTCCTTGAGCCTTTCTTGAGAATGCATTTTATTCTGTTTTTTTTTTTTTTTCTAGCAATGATTTATGCATGTACCTCTTTCACCCCACCTCCATGCACCCACTCGGAACCTCCAGCCACTAGCCCATGAGTGTTAAGAGGGCAGGGAAGGGCAGCTCATTCTTCCTGAATAATTCAATCATTTCAATAAACACTTGATGAATGGGCAGATGGCTGAACGAAGGCAGGAGTGGAAGGCTACATGAATGGCGTTGGCTGTCACTATCAGAGAAAGCAGGACTCCGCGGAAGGCTCAGGTCTGGGGTTTGCAGTGCAGCCATGGAGGGCCAGGCCTGTGTGGGGCCGGGGGATGTGTGCAGCCCGCGAACAGGTGCTACTTCTAATTTTATAATTTCTGGAAATAACCTCTGGCCTTGGTTTCAGTGGATGGTGACAAGTAATTACACGAGAGATGAGGAGTAGACAAACACATACGATGTAAATCTGAATTCATTAAGCTCATACCCATTGTGCTGGATTTCGCACATCTAGTTAAAGCCCCCTGGGTAATGGTGGCTCTTGAAGGAAGGAATTGCTTTAATCCAAGATTCGTGGGGCGGGATGGAGGCTGAAGGAGAATGCACTCACCATGTAGCCTCTGTAAGGTCCACTTACGCAGCACGGGGTTCCAGCAACCCCACAGTTCGATGGAGATTTGGTCATTTTGGATTCTACTTATTTCAAAGATCCTCATTAAATTCTCAAGCTTAAATTGATTTCACTTAACTAATCGCACTTCTGAATGGGATAAACTAGTGAGACTCTGAGGGTGAAAGCTGAACTCTCAATACTGACGGGTGGGGGGGTTAGAGCTCCTATAATTAATTGTTCAGCATGAGAGCTAGGTGCTCACCTTTCCTTTATAGCTATTCCCAGGGCGACAGAGAGAAGAGGAGTCTTTGGAAAGCTTCTCCATCGCCATGGCTCTGGAAAATGGTTGTTTTCTCTCTTTCACTCTCTATGTTCTTCTTATGCTCCATCCTGGTAGGTTTTGTCAACTTCTCGGCATTCCCTTTAATCAGACCTGACAGGCTCATCTCAACTCCCCAGAAACACAACAAAGGGCCTCCCTCCCCAGAGTCCTGACTTTGAACTCAACGGCTGCTCTAGATTCGACTCATTACCGAGTCCCTGCTTTCAGAATCAGCCCTCTTAGCTCCTTACACAGACTCTCCCTCTTGTCCGGTTCCCTGGCGTTCATGGTTTATTTAGAATGATTTGACTTTTGCTTTAATGTAGCCTTGTGCTGAACTGCTGCCTTCAAAGTTGTCCCTATTTCCAGATTCTGGAATCTTGGGCAAGTGGGACCAAACCTTGTGTTCAGCTCAGGGTGCCGGGAGCCAGTCCTTTTTCATGTAACCTTCCCCACATCATTACAAGGCCAGGAAATGTTAGTAAGTGGCACAGCCGGAATTAAAGCCAGGTACGCTCAGCGCGGGTCACTTGCGCCCATTCCTGGTGGTCACTGAGCCTCAGCTTCCTCATGAACAAAATGATGACATTAGTTTGAATCACATGAAACTGTCTATATTCAACCATTCTTGATCGAAAAATGGCAGTTGTATATAGTTCAACATATAATATTCTCTGCCTAATAGATTAGTTGTAAAGATATAGTAGCTGTCATCTGCAAGGCATGTTGTAAACTTAATACGCATTAGCTGTTGAATTGTACCACACCCTTCATTTTCCAGCGTTACTTTTTCTCATCCAAGAATTCCTAAAGAGTGTTTTTGTCTCAGTGTCCTACTGGAGCTTTCGATAAAAGCTATGAGATCCTAAGTCCAAGGCCCCAAGACTGGAATATTCTGATAATACTGAGTAGCTTGGCCTTTGCTTTGGCAAGCCCCCTTCTTGTTCTCCTGATAGATCCATTGTTTTTACTGGTGTTAGTATCCTGGGGTTTGGGAGACACAGCTGTCCCCTGGGACATGCAGGGCCTTCTGCGGGAGCACAGGTGTGGGTGGAAGGCTCCGGGCCCACAGGTGAGGCTCCAGAACAGCTGCCTGTCCCGAAGGTCATTATCGAGGGAAGCTCTGTGTAAAGACCCAGTCTGCCTGGGAGGCTGGGATGAAGCAAGTGCTTCTGTTGCCTGTGTTCTTCTGGCAGCTCCGATCCATTTAAGACAGCCATGTCGGAAGCTTCCCTGCGACCTGAGATCTTCTCCAGCCCTCCTATGCAGAATTAACCCTGGTCTCTCTCCACCCGCTGCTCCTTATATACAGATTCATCTCAGCCCACTGCACTTAGGGGTGTATAGATAGATGTTTTCCCTGCTAGACTCCATGTGGACAGCCCCCAAATCTTATTCACAATGTATCCTGGATACCTAGTGCAATGCTTGACATGGAGAAAATATCCAGTAGATGTTTGCTAATAATAATAGTACTGCATTTATCGAATGCTTATGGTTCCAGATGAAATACACAAAACCCTATGACGCACCTACTAGTGTGATTTATATTTTATGGAGAAGGAAGCAGAGGCACCAACACAATGACCTCATCAGGCCTGCACAGCTAGTAAGTGCAAAGGCAGGGTTCCAACTCAGGCAGTCGGCTGCCAGGGCTTGCCCATTAACTGCCTCTTTCTCCTTCTAGTGGATGGATGATTCTTGACTTTCGGGTAAGATGAAGAGTAATGAAGCACAGCTCAGAAGGAGGGAATTCACCTTTGTAGAAAAAAAAAAAAAACACCCAGGATTTTATGTCCTGGGCTCTTGATTGATATTGTTAAAAGACCCCCAAATCCGACTTCAGCTAATAGATAGTGGGGACACAGACACAGGCAATTTAGAGATTTCAGAGCTGACATCAGGAAATAAATGTCCCAAAGGAACTCTGCGGAGTCTCATTGGCTCAGAACACTCTTCCTGGCTCAGCAGCCCCCGGTGGCGGGAGCCTTGGGGATGGCAGTCGTTCAGGGGTGTGGGGGAGGAGCCCCACTCCTGCGAGCTCTGAAACGAAGCTGCGGCTGTGTTATCAGCATCGCCTAGCTCTCCTCCCACCAGGAACGGACGCCAAAGCATCCAGCCATTTCAGCCTTGTTCCGGAGACTCATTAGGACAGAGGCAGGGGATGAATGTAATGAATGGCTGTGCGTCTATGGATGCGCAATGTGCAAATTGCTTCCAACGTGCCCCTTCGTGCAAGGCTGAGCAGAGACTGGTGATTAAACTGTGAACTTGGCCTTGGGCTGAGGAGGGGGCTGCGAGGGCCTGAAGCGAGGTGTTTGCTTTAATTCATATCTGCTGCTTATTCACCAGCGCCTCTCAGCCCCAGCAGACCGTGACCCACCTTTCATTCCCTGTAGCCTGTGCTCTTTTTTTAAAAAAGGTAATTAATTAATTATTATTTTTCGCCTTACGTGTCGTGACTTGAAATTCATCCATCTGACGCCATGCCGGGCTGAAGTCAAGGCAACCCGTGCTGGAAAGAGCCTACCACACCTGCAGCGTGGAGAGCCGAACTTGCTCCCGGCAGTTCCTCAAACACGTGCCTTTTTTCCCTTCCTTCTACTGGAGGGACGCTGCCAATGCCTTGCCTGGCATTGGCGTCCAGAACTCAAATCTGATCACAATGGTATAGAGGAAATTCTTGTTTTGAAGGTTGGCTCCAGTTTTAAAATCCAGGCATTGCAAACCGGGATTCAGTGAATTCCCAGGGATCGGGAGGTGCACAACGGTCACGCAGAACTTCCGCAGAATGCCTCCAAATGTCCAGAACGTTTTCACAGCTGCAATATAATTGGACCCTTGCTGCTGCTCTCGGAGCCCCGCAGCCCAGGTAACACGACCTTCCTTCGGCAAATGAAGAAACTGAGACCCGGGAGGCTGAGTAAGGTGCCCGAGGCCGCACAGCCTGGCAGAGCCCAGCAGTATTCTGTCTTTGGTGGTGTGTTACCGCTGCCCGTTGGATTTGTTCTGAGGAGAGTTTTACTGCACAACTAAAACATTTTTAAACTTAAAAAAATTTGGTCATTGAATGTAGGATTCTTGGAGACGTGAAGAAGAGGAGGGATGCAAACCAAAGTATCGCAGGTTCAATTCCCAGTCAGGGCACATGCCTGGGCTGCAGGCCATAGCCCCCAGTAACCGCACAATGATGTTTCTCTCTCTCTCTCTCTCCCTTCCTCCCTTCCCTCTCTATAAATAAATAAATAATATCTTTTAAAAAATCAACTGTAAAGATTAAAAAAAAGAGGAGGAGGGAGATGTGATAATAGTTTGGGATCCAAAAATGAGGATTAAGTTTCACTGTAGGTTGAACTACAATGGAACATAAAATTTCCAAAAACCGAGTCATTTGAAGAATTATTTTATCTCTAAGTATTATAAGTACTGTTACTTACTTAATGTATATTTTTCTATATTGAGGCTAACTATAAGGAGGTTTGTATCACTCCCTCAAATAAAAAATTATATCACCTACATAAATAGGAGGCAACAAACCATAAATTCTTTTTTTTTAAAGATTTTATTTACTTATTTTTAGAGAGGGAAGGGAGGGAGAAAGAGAGAGAGAAAGAGAAACATCATTGTGCGGTTGCTG
Source organism: Phyllostomus discolor (assembly GCF_004126475.2). NCBI lineage: Eukaryota > Metazoa > Chordata > Mammalia > Chiroptera > Phyllostomidae > Phyllostomus > Phyllostomus discolor. Next base: position 11,091,481 of record NC_040906.2, read on the forward strand.
GGGGCCATGGCCTGCAACCCAGGCATGTGCCCTGACTGGGAATTGAACCTGTGACACTTTGGTTCGCAGCCCATGCTCAATCCACTGAGCTACTCCAGCCAGGGCAACAAACCATAAATTCAATAAAAATAAGAATATTAATAAATTTCTGGTTAGATCCTGCAACCTGCAGAAACCTTTGAGCCTAAGGGGGAAAAGAAAAAGTAAAGAAAAGAGAAAAAAAAGAAAAGAAAAAGGAAGATGTTCAAGTGTTAGAAAGTATTAAAGACACACTACCTGACAACTGAAATTTTCTTCTTTGTATAACCAGGAGAATTGTGCAAAGAATACATTTTAGACTATGTAATCCAATGTTACTTGATGTTATGTCTATGCCTGGCACAAAACCACTTCCAACAGTGCTGTGGATATGCGTTTTATGGAAACACAGGTGCATCTGATTGACTGAGAACAGAGCCCCCAGGGGAAACCAGGACAAGATCCTCATTGCCAACTCATCTCACCATTCTTCTCTGCATAGGGCTATAACACTAAGGCTATAGACATTCAAGTTACAGTAATATTACAAATCAGTTAATTTCAATATTTGAATCAGTCAGGATAGACTAACAAACAATCCCCCTAAACCAGTTGCTTAAAACAGCTTTATTTCTTGCTCACACGACACACCCATCAAAGGTCCATATGTGGTCTGGCGAGTCAGTGAGAGCCCTGAACACGAAATGCTAAACTTAACCACAAAGGTGCTTAACTTTGATCTTGAAGATCTTTCTACATCCCCTTGTGCTTCTGATAAAAAGGAGGGGAAGAAGTGTGTGGTTGGGTTATTTCCAAGCAGAAAATATCCTTATTACAATACTTGCACATAAATACTGAAAACTTTGGTTCATAAAACAGTTATGCCTGAAGAATCTGAAAGGTTGAGACAATCAATATTGTTTTGAGCCAAATAACTAACTCTTAGTGCACAAACTTCCTTCCCCCAAAACCCACTGAATGAGCAGCTGCTCAGACACCCTGGTATTAGAAGAAGAGAATGGTACTATCTCATTCTCCAAGCACCAGGTGGTTCCAGAATCCAAAGGCAATGGAGAAGATAACCTAACTTTATTTGGTGTAAGTGGTTCTCACTGAGGCTTTCTGAGAAAAACCATGGTACCCAGCAGACAAACGCAAAAGTAACTTCTATTTCACACAGAAAAGAGGCACAGTGTCCAAGAATTAGAAGGGGGCTTAAATGTTATTTAGTCCACCTAGGGCCACCAGTAATGTGGTACATTGATAGAACTAATTAAAAAAATAACAACCTCACAATACTCTCAAAACTCCATGTTTCTTCTGTGCCCTGTCGCAACTGACCTAAATTTACACTTCACTTCGCAATAAAAATCTTTGTTGTAAGAAAAAAAAATTACAAAGAACAAACAAATACTGGAATTCTAAATGACTCATTTGACTTTATGTGCAACTTCAAGTTTTAACTCAAATACCAAGAAAATGTTTTACAAAATGAGAAAAAGTAGAAAAATACAGAGTGCTCCTACAGTGAAAGAAAATTTTCTTAAAAAATAATGAATATAATTTACTAACAGTGGAGAAAGCTTAAATGAATAAAGAAAGTTCATGTGCATAAGGACACTTTGAAAAGATTAAGAAATTTCAACATGGAGTGTGTGAGGCTCTGACAGTAGGAACAAGAAACCATTAATTCAGTTCAGAACAGCTGAATTCATTGTGTTGACCAATATTTTCGACCAGCCATTATATCCAAAGTACAGCACTAGGCATGAGGGTGCAGTGGTAGAAAACAGAGTTCCTGCCTTCTACTGGATTTGCCCAGGAACCTCAGTTTTCAAAGTATTAAATTAAATATATCCAGTTTCTGATTTATATGTTCTCTTAACAGCCGTTTACTAAGCTCTGCCCTTGCAAGGGGTGTGGAAACACATTTCATTTCTCTTTTATAATGAGTTTAAGGAAAAGTCCTTTTATGACAGCAACATTTATTAATAAAGGAAGTGTTCTATTAACCAAAAGAGAAGAGTTTAAGTAAATTTTGGAAGCAATGCATCAGGGAGGTAAAGAGTAAGCAAGGAGTGTAGAGAAGGAAACGTAAAAAAAGGAGAAGGAATGAGTGATGAAAAGTAGCCCTGGCCTTGGAGGGCTTGGGGCCAGCAGTGCAGACCACCACCCCTCCAGTCCTCCCCCGGTGAATGCTGGAGGACCTCAGGTCATCTGCACTGCAGACTGGACTCTTCTGTGGGAGCCTTGTTTTCCAAAGAAGAGAAGAATGAGGGAGGGAGCTAGAGGCAGGGGAGAAAGAGATAGGAGAAAGAAGAAACACTTGCCTTCCTGATCTTAATTGCTTTCAAGTAAATTGAAACAAAATGAGAAGTGTAATGGAGTGGAAGAGAGATATGTTTCAAGTTGAAGAATTGCTAAGGTAGAGGATTGCTTTTACAAATGATGGAAAAAAAATCTGGCCTAAATGAAATATGAAACTGTGCAACAAAGAATAAAATGATCAAGATTTAAGGAAATTCAATCATAAAAGCAAACTACTCCATTTTAATTACTTAGATTTAAATTGTTAATGATTAGCTTGATCTTAACAGCTCCATGGTAAGGATGCAAACTAATTTAGTAAAAAACCATTATCATACACAGTACATAATTATTTTGAAAATGTCCAAGATATGGAGCTTTGCTTCTTGGAGGCAATGGTAGTTTTCAATTTACACCCAACAGAAAATTAAAATTTTGTAAGGAACATTCAAAGTAATGATAAAATGATTTATGCATTATCTTGAATACATTATACATGCTTTAAAAGATTTCACATCAACAAAAAGGATGCTTTCTTCCTACATATATTGCATTTTAACTTCTCTAAATAGATATCTATCAGAGAAAATAGTTCCCTTTAGAACAAATAACTACGGGCAAAAAATTAATGACTTCTGGAGATATATTACATTTCACTTATTGAAAAATCTATAAAGCACAAGCCACTGGAGAATAGAATTTTCCAAATTCAATAACTACTGTCTTATTTGAAAGATATTTAATATGCCCTATAGCATCAAGAAAGTGATTTGATGTTGACTCTTGTTTTCATTTTTTGCTGCCCCAGAGAGGCATCTGGGCCTAGGCTCTGAGGACAGTAACCGGGAAAAGCAACTGGGACAATGCCTGAGGATTTTTGTCAAAGTGACTTCATTCTTGACTTGGATTTTTAATGACTGGAACCATGCCATATTAATTTCTGTATTCCTACTACCTAGCAGAGTACCTGAGTCATAATCTTTACTGTGAAAATACCTTGGGAAAGAACTAAGTTCAAACCTACCTCGCCAATTTTAAGTGAGGGAGCAGTGGCCAACTTATTTCTGAGTTTCAGTTTTTTTAAATCTGCAAAATACATAAAAATAGCTATCCATTATAGTTGTCCTGAGGATTAAATTAGGTTGCTGAAGTTCCTAGTACAGTGCTTGGAACATACTGGAACTCAATGAATGACATATTTATTATAGTATCTTATAGTAGACAGGGATTCAGTGACCCACCTATAACTTATTGCTCTACCCACCACTTTAGCTGATGGAGCCAGTCATTCCTAGCAGCTGCCTCCTGATTTTTTAATCCTATTTGAAATTTTTGAATTATATTTCACATGGATTTTGGAAGATTCGAGACATTCTCAAGAAAGAGGTTGACTTTCAAGTCATAGAAAGAATATAGCTTCTAGTCCTTGCTAAAAAAAGTTCATTTCCACATATGTGACCTAGCCACATCAAGCAAATTCTTGAGAGCTGTTGAGGTCTATGCTGAACCAACTCAACCCTTTAAGAGTAATCTTGTGGAATTGTCTAAGGCTGCCTTGGTACTGCTTAGTTCAACTGGCCACACAGAACTGCTGGAAAGCAAATTAAGTCAAACTCACAGTGGTCTTTGTGAAAATTTAAGAAAATGTTATTGTGTGTGTAGAGCTAACAAAGATGTTAGCAAATGAGCAGGTGTCATTGAGATGGTGCTTGAGAAGTAGGATTTACTCAGGTCTCTTCAATCTAGAACTTCACCATGTTTGAAAAACCCATTATAAAAGATGAGAATATTGGGTGAATTGGCCATAGGACTCTAGGTTGAACCTGTATGAGTTCCCTGTCAGACCACAAATGGTCTCTCACCCATTTAAGGAAATCAAATATCTTCACCAGAAGAGCAAAGAGAGTGAATCAAAGGACAATTTTTCCAATCATTTTTTCCCTAAGGTTTTGAAATATTCCTATTGCCTTGAGGAGTTCAAGAGTATTGTGGTTTATCTAGAATAGTTACATATTTTAATAAGAACTGATGAAGAGAAATCTCAGCTCAGGCTTCTTTTCTCACGATGCTTTTTCCTTCCTGATTCTCCTCCCCCCCTCCCCGAATTTCTAGATTCAACCAAGAGGCAGGCTCTCCACCATGTTCCCCCAAACACTGTTGACTAATGTCTTTCCTAGTGCTTTCCATCTATATCAAAATGATCTGTTTGTCACCTGCACTAAAGCACCCTTAAAAGCTTTATAAACATATACATGCATTGTTAAATATCTTATGTATCATTCATCTTAGTATCTGATGCTTAGTAGTTATTGAAATGTATTGAATGGATAAATCAGTGGCTGATTATTCATTAACAGAGATGTAGAGGGGTCTCTTATGCAGCAGGATTCCTCTGCATACTTAAAGTATACTTCAAATTATATAGTTTTTAGAAACTCATAACTTTAATAAAATAAAGTTAAAATTTATACTTAACTTATAAGTTAAAATATATAATCAGCACAGCAATGCTTATGAATTAAAAATCTGAGAGGTTGGAAGGCAACCTCAACTGGTATGTTATTCCCTGGATTGGTCATTTTTTGTAAGATATTCAATTTATCAGATTCAACAGAGGGAAAATATTTATAGTCTAACTTCCTCTCCATTGCAAATGAGTTCTAATTGCATATGTTACTTTTTTGATAACCGAAGAATTTCTTTTTTACTTAATGGAAGTATTTTCATTAACACTCAACTTCTCAGCTTTCCTTTTTGAGACAAGATATTGTAAAAGATTACAACAGATTCGTATAGAATTATCAATTGTTATATCCCAAATCTTAGGGAATGTACACTTTACAGTTATATCAATCAACTCGAGGAAGCAAAATTCCAAGTCAGTAGAGCCTTAAAGTCTATTCTTATTTAAAAAAGAGAAAACTTTCCTTTTAATTCAAATAAATGTAAGTTTAGAAGCAATGCGGCTGTGGTTATTATATTATATAAGACTTTTCATGTTTATAACGTGTCTTTTGTTCCTCTTAGAGTACACCAAGGAATGGTAACAATTTTTTCGTAGGCAATAAAGAAGAAAAAAAATCCGTGTTTGTAAACTTTCTTATAACAACGACAAGAAAAGCCGCAAAAAGATCTTACCACAAAATATTAGACCATAGGGGAGGTTATATCGTAATTAGCCATGTCTGTTTGGCAGAATTCTTTCTAAGGGAAATTGTGAGGAGCATTCATTGCATTTCAAGCCTCAAAGGTTTTGATAAAAGCAAAAAAAGACAGCTGCAGTTTTTGCTACAAAAAGACAGGTGGCGTAAGCATGCAGCATTTTAAAAAAATATATAAAATGATTATTTTCTCTGGGGTTCTTTGAGGAAGCTCGTTTGTGCTCCGGTTTGTGACTTGGCGCGGTGACGTCAGTGTGGCAGTGCGGAGTCAGGCGCGGCGGCTCCCTATAAGCCGAGGAGCTGTCCGGGTGCTGAAACGGCCCGACCAGCTCAGCCGTTGGACCCGGAGGAACATGCTGTGGATGTTCTCTGCCATCTAAAAAAGAGGTAAGGCTGCTTTTCCGTTTGATTTACTGGAAAGTTCTAAATTGTTTTTTCTTCCCTTAATTTCTAGCTGAGAAGAAAAGATCGTTTGACTAGCTTGTATGTATAGAATAACCGAATAAGCAACCCAGTGCTCCTTAGCTAATGTAAGACACTGTATGCATATATATGTGTTGAATCTATGTTGTATACCACTTGCTGTTAGATAATTATTGACCATGTTATTTAGTCATGAGAAGTGTGAAAAAGTTAAGGATTTTAGGATCAATGCACATATTAATGTGAAGTTAACCAAGCTCAATATTTTGTTTCTTTCCTTAATTTATTGTCTCTCCTCCCAAGAACCAGAGGCAAAACCTTTATATGCTTAATATTTTTAACAGTTGGTTTTCAGTGATTCAAAGGCTGTTAAACACATTAGTCATAAATTTTAGCAACCAATTCTGGAACTATTTTTTCCCTTGAAATTTACCTTGCACGAGCTCAAAATGAACTAACTACATACAATCTTCTTCTGAACTGGTGGTACACTCTGAGAGGGCTTGCATTGTGATTTGATAATTTTAGTTCCAGGAAAGTAAGATTGGAATGATCTCGAAAACAGGCTTCTTCCTTTATTCAGAATGAAATATTATCTTGGGTTAGAGATTGGATATGAGCATGGAATCCAGAGAGATAATTACCTGAATACATGAGGAAAACATTTATAATTGTATAAACTGTTATTATTATGCTTTGATTGAAAAATGTACAGTATTTTGCTAAAGATTTTGAATGGGACAAATGTTTCTTTTTTTCTATATCCTGACTAGTTGAATTGCTTGAATTAGATATATTCACCTGTATTTGTTCATGGTCCAGTCAAATTCTAATAGAAAAGACATATTCACTCATGAGGCTTTAACTCCAACCCTATATAGAATATTAGAACTGTTGAAACCATCTTTACTACTTTGGAGAGCTGCTTCCCAAGAAACACATCCCTTGAGTCTTACTCAAAGACAATAACCATCCAAACGGAACCTTATAAATGACTAAGGCATAGAGCTTGCCAGGCTGTAATTTACATACCTGCATTCAGTATTCTGCCCCAACTCCACAGCAAAGCCCCCTGTTCCCGACCACCACAAGACAATGATTTTAAAGACAGGCACATAACGCATATGTTAAGAATGCTTCAGGAGAATGGCTTAAAAGAAAATGGGTTCTCAAAATTACTATCTTAAATGATATTGTTGAAAATAGATTACCAAGACTAAATTAATCCTGAAATAATATAAAGAATCATGTATAATATATTTTTATTTAGACATGAAAATGTATGAATAAAACTGTTTTTAGTAAACATTGATTCATAGTAAGTATTTTACAAGTTTTCTCTGACATGCCTTTGAAGAGTTTCCTTTCAGTAAATTAAGTAGTCTTGTTAATGAGAATCATTTTAATGAATATATGCATCTGTGCTAAAGAAACTTCTATAACTATAAATATTTTGGGGCTTTAAAAATTACCTAAACACCAATATTATTTTGTAAACAATGATATTTTCTGCAATTGATGTCTAAGCCAACAGAAAATTGAACCCACATAGCTTATATATTACAGAACCAGGATCCACGTAAAGATATCATGACCAAACTTATAAACTTTCTTTATATTTATTTTATTTGCAACAAAATGGCAAGTATTAAGATCATTTTTCAATATTAGCAATGCCAAATGTAAAACTTATGAGAATTACTATCCTTGTTAATTCATATGTGAGATAATAAGGCAATAGAGAAAAATGAATGAAGATTTTTAGGTAGTAAGAATTCAACACATTATCTGTGTATACCTAAATCAGGAATTACATAGTGGTTATTTTAAGATATTTTAACAGCATGAGTCATTTAAAATTTCACAGGTCCAGACCAAAATACACAAGCATAAATCAAGCTGAATCAGAACACTCACAAGTTCAGAAATAGACTGATTAAGTAAACTCATGTTCTCTTTCTAGCATCTGTTATTATTTACTATACATTCTTGAGGGCTGATGAAAAATAGAGCCATGATTGCATTTTGCAAGACAGTGACAATACAATTATTAGAAGAAACATGGAGCACAGGTATTTTAAAACAGTTTATTATTTTAATATGTTTACACAGAAAGAAATTTCATTGAATTAGCCTACTAGCTTGGACCTGAGAAAACACATATTGTGGAGGCTATTAAGGTACACAGCTTTCAAAATTGATAGTTGGATTTGGTGTCAGAGTGAGACTAAGTTAGTTCTGAAAAATATGTGTGAGTGGGATTCATTCACAAGATAGTTCAGTATGTTTGACATGGACATGCTGTATCACTTTATCATATGTAATGATATTATTGCTGCTATATTTCTACAATAAGATTAGGTGGCTAATTTAGGAACTAAACCCCATTTTTGGGGGGTACAACCTTAAGGAAATTATTTTTTGTGTGTGTTTGCATGTGTGTGCAGGTATACATGCATGTTTTAAATGACACCAACTAACCTTTTTGCCAATGATTTCAATAGGAATGCTATTCAAGAAAACTAAAACTCAACTTGGAAAGCCTTTATTAAACAGAAACAATGCATACTAAAACCAAACTCCATGTTTTGTGATATAAAAAATAAAATTTGAGAAATACCATATCAGTGTTTTTATTATCATTTTAACCAGATGTATACCATGTAAATTTGATGCAAAGAGACATCAATTTTGTTAGATCCCTGTGGTTAGCTTGTGGGAATCATGGAGGGTATATTTATAGATTTCAAAAACAGTCATCTTAAGTTTAATGTGAAGTAATCTCTACTATGCCCACTCCCCACCAAACAGTTGATTACTTCTTTTGCTATAGTGTTCCTAGTCTGCTTCATTTGTGTTAACTCATGTTTTCCATCTTTAAGGAAATCTTTCAACATGGCAGAAGCTAAGACCCACTGGCTTGGAGCAGCCCTGTCTCTCATTCCTTTAATTTTCCTCATCTCTGGGGGTGAAGCAGCTTCATTTCAGCGAAACCAGCTGCTTCAGAAAGAACCAGACCTCAGATTGGAAAATGCCCAAAAGTTTCCCAGTCCTGAAATGATCAGGGCTTTGGAGTACATAGAAAAGCTCCGACAACAAGCTCACAAGGAAGAAAGCAGCCCAGATTATAATCCCTACCAAGGTGTCTCTTTCCCTTTTCAGCAAAAAGAAAATGGTGATGAAAGTCACTTGCCAGAAAGTGCAAGGGATTCCCTGAGTGAAGATGAGTGGATGAGGATAATACTGGAAGCTTTGAGAAAGGCTGAAAATGGGCCTCAGTCTACACCAAATGAAAACAAGCCCTATACCTTGAATTCAGAGAAGAACTTTCCAATTGACATGCCTGATGATTATGAGGCTCAACAGTGGCCAGAGAGAAAGCTCAAGCACATGCGATTCCCTCCTATGTATGAAGAGAATTCCAGGGACAACCCCTTTAAGCGCACAAATGAAATAGTGGAGGAGCAATATACTCCTCAGAGTCTTGCTACACTGGAATCTGTGTTCCAAGAGCTGGGGAAACTGACGGGACCAAATAACCAGAAGCGTGAGAGGGCTGATGAGGAGCAAAAACTTTACACAGATGATGACGATGATATCTATAAGGCCAATAACATTGCCTATGAAGATGTGGTTGGGGGAGAAGATTGGAACCCAGTAGAAGAAAAAATAGAGAGTCAAACCCAGGAAGAGGTAAAGGACAGCAAAGAGAACACCGAAAAAAATGAACAAATCAATAATGAAATGATGAAGCGTTCAGGGCAGCTGGGCCTCCAGGATGAAGATCTCCCGAAAGAGAGTAAAGATCAACTCTCAGATGATGTCTCCAAAGTAATTGCCTATCTGAAAAGGTTAGTGAATGCTGCAGGAAGTGGGAGGTCCCAGAATGGAGGGCAAAATGGGGAAAGAGCAACCAGGCTTTTTGAGAAACCACTTGATTCTCAGTCTATTTATCAGCTGATTGAAATTTCAAGGAATTTACAGATACCCCCCGAAGACTTAATTGACATGCTCAAAATGGGAGAGAAGCCAAATGGATCAGTGGAACCAGAGCAGGAACTTGAACTTCCTGTTGACCTAGATGACATTTCAGAGGTTGACTTAGACCGTCCAGAGATATTCCAAAATAAGATGCTCTCTAAGAATGGCTACCCCAAAACACCTGGCCGTGCTGTGACAGAGGCCCTACCTGATGGGCTCAGTGTTGAGGACATTTTAAATCTGTTAGGGGTGGAGAGTGCTGCAAATCAAAAGCCTCCCTATTTTCCCGGTCAGTATAACCGAGAGAAGATTCTGCCGAGACTCCTCTATGGCCCTGGAGGATCGAGAGCAAACCAGCTGTCCAAAGGGGCCTGGATTCCAGAGGTTGAAAACAGACAAATGGCATATGAAAACCTGAATGACAAGGATCAAGAATTAGGAGAGTACTTGGCCAGAATGCTAGTTAAATACCCTGAGATCATGAATTCAAACCAGGTGAAGCGGGTTCCCAGCCAGGTCTCCTCTGAAGATGACCTACAGGAAGAGGACCAAATAGAGCAGGCCATCAAAGAACATATGAATCCAGGCAGCTCCCAGGAGACCGATAAACCAGCCTCGGTAAGCAAACGGCTCCCCATGGGGCCCCCGAAGAATGAGAATATCCCAAACAGACAGTACTTCGATGAAGATCGTTTGTTGATGAAAGTGCTGGAATACCTCAACCAGGAAAAGGCAGACAAGGGAAGGGAGCACATTGCTAAGAGAGCAATGGAAAATATGTAAGAGGCTTTCTTTAAATGCCCTACTTGCACTCCTCATACCCCAAGAAAACCCCAACATTTCTCTTTAGTGTGTTGACTTCTATCCTGTTAACACTGTAATATCTTTAAGTGATGTACAGGCAGATGTCTCCATTTCATTGGGTTGTCTGCTTCACTTACTCTGAGTTGTTCTCTTGTGTATTGATATATGTAAATGTTATGACTTCTGGATAAAAAAAGTAATTATGCCCCTCCTTTAAGAAAGATATCTATGATAGTGTTTAATAGTGTATCTAATGGTTGTGGCACTGTGGATGCTCACATATGATAAAGAGTGTCTTATAATCGTCTTGATAGTTTTTAATATTTATTGAATTATTTTGTTACTGTCTGTAGTGTTTTGTGGAGTACTGAAGCAAAAAAAAATAAAGCATTATAAATATATAGTTTTATTTACAAGGTCTTTTCTATTGTGTGTTTTATTTTTGATTAATAAATGTTATTTCTGGACAACTGTGGACTCTTCATTCTGGAAAACTGGAGACAATGACTATGGAGCAAGCAGTATGGAGCCAGAAGAGAAAATCTCCACCTTCCACGGCCAACCCAGGTAAGAAATCCTGAATCGTAAGTGTGTGACCATGCTATGTGCTTGTAGAATGCGGCATCCTCCAACAGCCCACTAGCTAATTCTTGCCTAAGGTTTTTCACACATATACAACTTATGGAGTAAACCTTTGTTGTCCTATTTATACCTTTTACCTGTGTATGTAAAAACATTTAATTCTTTCATACACATAACCAACATTGAAAAAAAAAGAGCTGTGCACAGGACAATCAAAAATGACCATAAACAAGGAAGCAATCTACCTATTCCTGGGTCACCTTGGTCCCCAGAGTACAAGGCTCCTGCTTCCTTTGTATGATTCCAGAGGGGTTACAAGACCCCCAAACTGACTGTCAGCTAAGGGAGGGCACAGGCACAGTGAGGGCTGGGAGAGAATCATGAATGGGGTGGGCAGTACCTGTTATGTGTGCATCACTTCAGGGGCTGGGAAAGATAACAGCATCCTAACATGGCAACTGGGAATCAACATCAGGAGCAAGAAAATATGCAGAGCAGCGCCATGACAATGGCTGTTAAAACACCAAAGGAATATATAATTATCACTATTTATTGAATGCTTATTGGGCACCAGGCACTATACTAAACATTCTAACACTTTACCTCATTTGGTCTCTACCAAGGGTCCTTGATTTCTCTTTTAATCAGGAAAAATGAAACTCAGAAAAGTTATATATAACTTTTCCGGTGTCACCCAGTATGCAAGCTGACAAAGCCTACATTCTTAACCACTTCACTACACTGACTTTTTGGGAAATGCCCTTTCCTCCGAGACTGGGGACTTTGGAGGTGGGATGGTGAGAAGATCATGAGGTCTCGGTATGGGCCACTCCCCAGTGAGGGCACCAGTGAGTGTGTGTGGGGTGTGTGTCTGCGCTGGGGGTCTGGGCGGGGAGCGGAGACAATCCTTGAATCATCAGAAGGTGATTAGAAAGTCTACATACCTCGAGGGAAAACACTGAATGTAGGTTTTCCTACTTCATAATTTGCCTTGACTGTTTTCTGCCCAATTATCATACAGTTTTATGAAATCCATTAATCTGTAAGTGGAAGAGACCTTAGAGGTGAATTATCTTTACAGTGTTTCTAATGAGTGATTTTTACTCAAATGCTTTCAAGGTAGAGAGTTACTACTCCACAATGTAGTAGTGTGAACTGAGACAGCCAGGACACTTGTGAAGCTTAAAGTTCAGGTACATATTTATACGCCATGCTTTGCAGATGTCCGCATTCACCTCTGCCCATTGGATATTCTCTTCAATTCTCTGTTTCATTCAGTAGGTCACTCCGACTGTGCTGAGTTCACTGTGTGACTATATTCATGCAAGCCCTTAGCAGAAATGAGTACTTGGCATGTCTCCATCCAACAGAAAGTTCCCCTCCTGACAGGGTAGGAAGTGAGAGCAAGTGACCAATACAACACAGCTGATGAGGCTCCCGGCTGGGATTTATACACAAATCTGGGGGATCCTAAACCTTGTACTCATTTCGCTGCAACACCAAGTGATGCTTTTTTCTTTCAAGTCTCTCAGCTGGACTTGAAACTCCGCAGTTCTCTAACAATAACGTTTCAGGCATCAGGATGGGCAATCGGGGAGGTATTTAATTTGGGATATATGTTGTCTGCCTGACTTTGCTCAGACAGCAGTCAGCAAGCCTCTCTGCCTTTTTGCAGTACCACTGTATCTCCAGCTATTGAGTCATCAGACATTTGTTTTTGATCCAAAGATTTTCTTCATCTGTACATGGCTCACTGGCATAAAAAATAAAGTGCTACGTGCCATTCAAGTGTGTAGATGGATGACAGATTAGTTGGAATTAGGGCAACGCTTCCCCTTTTCATACCCGGAAGAAATCTCTTTCACTAGAAGTCATGGAGTAGCTTGAGCTCTCCAGGCAGATGCCCTCTGCAGGCTCCACAGGATGGAGAGAGAAGCTGCACACACACCAACACGGCACCTCTTCTCCACGTGCATGTCTCCTCCGGGAGTCAGATAAGAGCCTTGTGCTCTGTATGATCTCAGCAAGACCCTCACCCACCCAGCCTTCCCTCTCCTGGGTACTCATGGCCTCTCCTCCCTCCCTGCCTTGTGGACAGTTAGGACTAAACCAATTATGCTCCTTATAACAAAACTCCCAAGTCACCCCTCATTTCTCACATTCAAGTCCCCCTACCCCCACTAAAATCTATCAGCTGTTAGGAACCCTATTCCTACTCTTCCCCATATTCTATAACATTGTTCATTATGCCCTTTAATGCTTGAGGTCAGTCATCAGCAAAACCCCCTGCCTCCTCAGCCTCTTCTGTGAATATTCTCTTTACCTTCCTGCTCTGAGGGAAATATCTCTCCGCTGAAGTCTCTGCTTCCCCTGAAACTCTCTTCCTTGCTCCTTTTTGCTGCTTATGGGACATTTTTTCTTTCATGTTTTTTTTGAGGGGAGGGGATATGTTAGTACACACCTTTGTTATTCGTGAGGATTATCTTAGATTCAGTGAAAGTAAAACCAAGTCAAATGAGATGTATCAAAAACATAAATAAAGGTTCACAAAATCCAAGCAAAGGTCAAGCCAGAATGTTGGACATCCAGAAGAGCTGGAATAATGGTCTTTTTTTAAAAAATTGAAATACATTTGATATGTAACACTATGTAAATTTAAGGTGTTCACTTTATTGATTTACTACTTTAAATCTCATGCCATCAGCCAGTACCCATCCATCACCCTTCGCTGTTGCAGCCACCTACTGCCATGGGCCACTCCCCCTCATGCATTTACAAGTAACTCCTGCTCATTGTCACTTTTTCTGACACTGATTCTGTCTAATACTTGTCAATTTCAATATCCATGAAGATGACCTTTTCAACACTTTCCAGGCCCCATCCTCCATCAGCTATTCACTTGCATAATTATGCCCTTGATCTTTTCCTTACTAATTAACAGGTGCAACCTACCCTAAATCTAAATGCTCAACATTTCGCTCTAACAAACGCCTTCTATATTTCCAGCGTACTGCCTTTGTACCTTGTTCCGATAATTCCCCACACCCACCAGAAATGTAACACATGGATCCTACTATCTTTCCACTCTCTTTCATTCCTTATATTCTTCACCACCCACCTTGTCAAGCTTAAATTTCATGTTTGTCATTATAATTACACCTTTGGAAATATTCTTAACTCCTTCTCTCACTCATGCTTTATTGTCATTGTTTTGCTAAACAAGGATTCTAGTTAAGTCCAGTTCTCCGCCCACTCATACTTCTCTCCCACAACTGAACATAGCAGGAAAACACACCATTGCTGATTGATTTTACTTTATTCATGCTGACTTCAAGTGGCCCATAATGCTCTCCTGGAATCCCATATACCCCTAGCCCATTCAGTCAAATTTCCCCTCTGTCAGCAAATATCTAGCCATGCCTCCACAGTCCACACTCTCACGTGATTATATAGCTTCATGTTTCACTGAGAAAAATAAAGCAACCTGAGGAGAAGGTCTATAGACACCCGTGTTCATTTTTACCTAGCTACCCACCTGCATCTGCGGTGATGCACTCTTTCCTTTCCTTTCCTTGTGGGTAACTGGCCTGTGCTTCCGACTTTATTATGCCCTCCACTTGTGCACCTAGTCTGGCCTTCTTGCTTATTTGAGAACCTTGTTTTAGTAATCCTCCCATTCTCTGTGCATCAATGTTTGCCTTTCTACTGGATCATAATCGTCAGCATACAAATAGGTTGCAATTTTTTTTCATCTGCAAAACCAACAAAACAAATGAATAAGCAAACTTTTAAAAACCTCTTCTAACCCCAATGTCCCTTACACCTACTGCCCCATGTCTCTTTCCTGTGCAGAAAAACTAAAAAGCATTGGGTACTTATCCAAATTCTCCCCTTACATTCTCAAACCTCTTTTGTCAGGTTTTTATCCCCACTTTATAGAAATGGTCTTGTTGAGATCAACAATGACCCCCACATTGCTAAATCTGATTATCAATTCCAAGTCCTTATCTAATTTGACTGAGCTGCATCTGACAATGTAATCACTTTTTCCCCTGTAAATACCTTCTTTTCTTGGTGTCCAGGTCACCAAACATGCCTGGCTCTCTACCTCACTGGCTACTCTTTCTCAGTGTCCTTTGGTGTCCCTTGTCATCTTCCCAACTTCTGAACATTGGAGATCAGAGCTCAGACCTTGAACCCTTCTCTTATCTGTCTGCACTCATTCCTTAGGTGATCCCATCCCAGCCTCATGGCTTTACCATCACCACCAGTTGGCCAACAGCTTCCAAATCTGTGTGTTCGCTCATAATGTTTCCCTGAACTCCAAAATGATTGATCCAAAATTGTTTAAATGATATCCTCACTTGGATGTCTAATAGGTAAGGTATCTCAAAGGTAACACCCCCACTCCTTGACAAAATTCCAGCATCTCTTATGGATTTTTGCATCTCAATTCTTCATACCAAAACCCGTGGTTTTCTTCCTGACTCCTTCCTTTATCTTATTAGCCCATATATAAATTAACATCAGATCTTGTTTCTTAACCCCAAAATGTATCCACAGTCCATCTTCCAAATACCTTCACTATTACTAACACACTACTAACCATGATCATCTCTCACCTGAGTTATTGGAATGTGTTTCTGTTGGTTTTACCTGCTTTCACTCTACTTTCACTGAATTTTGAATAGCCACCAGTATGATCGAGTTATAATCTACATCAAATGATACTGGTGAGTGAGAGCCAAAGCTACGGCTATGGTGTGGGATGCCCTACATGATCTAGCTCTGAACTCTCTCATACTACTCTTCCTGTTGCTTCTTTGCACTTGTGCTGGCTTCCTGCCTGTTCCTTGACTAGGACAAGCATCTTCCCACCTCGAGATTTGTGCATGTGCTGTTTCTTCTTTCTGAAGTGTTACTTCCCCATGCTTTCCCCCCAACCTCCTTCAAGTGTTTCATGCAACTACTGACTTCTCAACACCACTCTTTCTCAACCTTCAGTTCCTACACACTTTTTCTATCTCCTTACCACTGATTACATCTAACACTCTTCATCTATAGTTCTACCTTATTTATTGCTTACTCCTCCATCACTAGAATGTAATCTCCCTGAGGGTAATTTTTGTTTGCTTTGTTCATTGTTGTACCTCTAGCTCCCTGGATCAATAACTGGAACATAGAAAGTTCACAGAAACTAGCTATTGACTAAATGAGTAAATTGGGAATGAGGGACAAAAAAAAAAGAAGAAAATATAAAAACAATGGAAATAGTCTTTGAACCTAGAACAGTGAAAACAGGTAAATTCTTGTTGAAAAAAATAAAGAAACATCAACTTCATTACATCAGTACGGATTTAAGACCCACTTTTAATTTTTACAGAATGAAATTAATGTAAGTAAATGACATGAGTGAATTATTAAAATTTTACAGAATAAAGTGAACAAAATAAAATTCCTATCCAGATTTCGATACCCTCTACACCAAGTCTTTCATCTTCACCTAAAGGAGATGTGACAACAGCATTGGCGCCCAGTTACCTCTGTGACTTGCGGGAAGGGAATAGGTAGGGGCTGTCAGCCTGTGACAAATGGGCCCAGATATTTTTTCAGTTTCACTTATGCATGATCAGAAGGGCTGATGCCATGCCTAGGCAAGCCTCTCAGATGCCGTAGTTTTCCAGCATTACCAAATTATAGCAATTTTGGTTTTTTTATTAGTAAGGGAGAATTATAGTTATTTTATCCCTCTAGCACAAAAAGATTATTGTTATTATAAATGTGGTGGAGATTAGTCACATGCTGAAATAAATTATGCCGCCCAGATACGCAGCTACTACACGTAAAGCTGTTTGTGCTGCGACTATTATTCCTGACAGCTGGAAGCCCAGGAAGCCCTGTGGGTTTTCTTCAGGGAGCATCTGAAGGGGAAAAAGAACTGGGGACTGAAAAGCCAGCGCGGTTTCCCAGGCAAGTTGAAGCCTTTGGTTTGGAACAAAGATGACAATTTGTTTGCAACTGTTCAGACAGTATTTACCTTCCAGAAGGTTTATGATAGCAACCATCAGCAAGTTTTTCGGCAGAGCCGAAGCCACATGTGTATTTATAATTAATTTCCATATCATTTACATATGCCTATATACACTCTGTTTTTTAGTCTCAGGATATTTTCAAGTAAATATGTATTGTTGATACCTTGAGGTTTGTTACTTTATTAGATTCTTTTTTTTTCTTTGAAGCTCTTTTATTAAATCATTATCATTGACATGCCTTCCGGGAAGCACAGGGGAAGAGTGGCGGTGGGGTGAAAGCATGGCGTGAAGAATGGCCTGCAACGTCTGTGCGATGACATAATGATGGAAAAGTTACATCGCTGCTTCTTGTTGCCCCAGCACACATTTATATTTTGATGCTTTTGCTTCCTCAGCTTGACAGACCCTTCCAGTTTTTAGTCATTCTTTGAGGCTCAGTGCACACGCTGCTACCTCCATGAAAACTGCACTGATTGCTTCTTGTCCTGGTTTTCACAGTGATTTTCTTTTACCTTCATTGCAGTATTTGTTTCTCTGGGTCTCACTACATAGCTACGGTTAGTCATGCTGAACTGTGGGCCTCGCCTGGTGCATTGTGAGCTCTGAAGTCAGCGCTTCTCAATATCCTCTACAATGGCCAGTGTAGGCCTCTTCCACGTGAGCTGCTCACTATGCCAGTGTTGAATGAATGAGCAATATTACCATCCCTCCCTCTTTGCCCTCTTGTGCTTTAGGGAGGATGCAGGTGTCTTCAGCTCAATTTAATAGGAAAGAATGGAGTGAAATGTCTCCTGGGCACCCCTCATGGTCACCTGAGAAGCTCTTTGACCTTGGTGTTTCCAGAATATCTGAAAACTTAGGATGGTGCCTTGGTTTATGTTTTAAAGAGTATCTAATTGAATGTGTGCCTTAATTTGAGTTTGAACCCAACCCTGGGTTCCCACACTGGCATTCCATTTGGACTGGTAATTTTCTAATCTGGAGATGTAAAAGCACTCAAGAGCTTGCTGTTTTAATTAAGATGAAGTTTTCACTCATGTATTATGGGGTGAGTTTGGACCACCACGAAATAATTTAATTTAGCCTTTCTAATGTTGGTTGGCTTATCAATTCCTGTATCACAGCTCAAAGAGCATTCAGATTTCAGTTCCAGAAGGTCTTCTGACCAGATGGAACATTTATTCGGAGAAGAGGCTTTGGGGCTAATAAAACAAAACAAAACCAAGTGAAATCCTGTCTTTGCTGTTTATTGGATCAGGCACTTACTCTAGCTGGATCTGAGGTAGGATTATACATGTGTGAAGTGGTTTCACAGTGCCCAGAACTCAACAGTTGTTAAACATAAGGCAGAATTTCCCAATCAATTAATAAACAACTACTGACCACTTGCAATGTGTAAATCCTAGTACTAGACATTATGCAGAGAAAGGGGTATAAGAAGGGGATATTGTATTTGTGCAAAAATAGACTACACTGTGAAAACACTTTGGCTTCATCGACAAACAGGATTATTTTTCATGCGGCAGCTATTTTGAGAAAATGGTTTGTGATGAAGCAACAAGTTCTGATTCCATCTGTCCCGGGTTCCAATTTAGCTGGGGCCATTTCCCAGGGATTGGAATGTTCAGAAATCTGTAGGTGATATAAATCAACACTTCAGGTTTATTTTAAGCTTAAAATCCCAATTTATGCTAAAGTCACCCAATAAGGACAGGGAAAACTGACAAGATCAAGTTCTAATTTCATATCACTGTCCTTTCTACACACTACTCCGATGTCATCTTTTTTAAAAATGATTTTTCCATGAGATAATGAAGAGTTTAATTTTGACTATATTTGTTCTCTACATTTGAATGATGATGCAATGACAAATCAACCCTTATAGACTTAAAAGGAATAATTAATACCCACGGTATTTTTAAAAGTTCTACGTGGGTTTTATAGGAAACAACAGACAAATTTCTTCTCTGCCTGCCCATTCATAGACACTGCACGATGAAATGACTGAAAAGTAAATAAGGCAGAAGCCCTTTCCCTTGCCCGCTTAGTGATAATCCCACAATTCATTTCATTCTGAACCAACAGGTTGCTATGGTAGCCGGAGAGTCAGGGTTACTGCACCAAACCATTCTGTAATGTAAAATCAGCATGGCACGGGAGGCATTTCAAGATTCATGAGAATGGTGAAAACAGTTTTGTGCTTTCACCTTCAGGCTTCCTGCATATTGAAGAAAATAAAAATAAGAAGGCATCCGTGCCAACCTGAGCCTCTTCAATGGTTTCGGAGCCTTTTCAGAGTGTGGATGGAGTGAGCCATGACCTGTGCTTTCTATTCATTGTGCTTAAGATTTGTTCCTCATAAGACTTGTATTAGTAAAGGGAAGTTACATGCAACAAAAAATAAATGAGAAGAGTTTCTAATTGTGTGTTCTATATTTCTATTCATTTCCAGTAAGAGCTAACATAAGGTTTAATTTTACATAAGTTGTGTCCAGATATACTGAGACTGTATTATAATCGGAACCATTGAAGCACAGAATTCAATACAATATGAAAAGTCACTTTTGATTCTGCCTATTATGTAAAGAATGCCTTCTTAATATATGTAAATATACCTTATACGTGATATATAATACATGTGAATATATTATGCATATGCATGCAGTCTACATGCATTAGAATGGCATTGTTAACATAATAAACAGACTCATAATATACTCTACATATATCACTCTTGCATGTATGCACATGTAAATATACATAAGTATATTGATCATTTATTCTACATATTTAGAGTCTTAAAAATTTAATAACTTTATATTATCTAAACTGCCCTCCCTAGTCTCTTTTCATGTAGAATTACCTCTTCTTTACTGAGTTGAAATCCTAACCTTTTCTGTGGATGTATCTCTAACTATAAAATTAAAGAAAAATAGTTATAAAAAGATGTTGGGACAGTAACCAGAGGAGAGGTGGGAAGGGATAATGGGGGGAAGGGTTTTCAGGGACAACTATAAAGGACACATGGACAAAACAAAGGAGGGGTGGAAGCAAGGGAGGGAGGTGGGTTTGGATGGGGTGGGGGGGTGGTGGTGGGTAAACACAGGTAACTGTAATTGAACAACAATAAAGTAATTAAAAAAAGATGTTTGGTTAGTCAAAGAGTTCATACGTTTTTTTTCCATAAAATAAAAGGCACATTTTCACAAATAATTTTATTGATTTGGATATTTTGACTATGTTAGCTATTTCCCATGTGGTATAGAGTTAATTATTCTTAGTTAATGCCTCAGTTTGATTGCTATCAACTTCAATTGGTCTACCCAACTGTGGACATTGTCAGGTGAGAAATCTCCAGCATGAAACTTTGCAAACCACTTTTGACAAGTTCAACCAGTCACAGCACTTTCTCCATATTGCTGCACAAATATTTTTTTTGCATTTCAGTTGCATTTTTACCTTTTTTGAAATAATAAAGCATGATATGCCAAACTGTTATGTATCTTCTTCCATCTTCAGTATTAAAATGGCTGCACAAAAATTCACCAATTTTGATGTTTTTAAGAAATGCACACTGATATGACAGCTGTCACAATACAATCAAAATTATTTTGAATGAAGTTAAAGACAACTAAGCACTGCAAGAGCCATCGTACAGAAAAAAACAAACAAACTTTCTGGCTAACCCTGTAGGTAAGCCAATGGATTAGCCTGATTTCTTCAATGCAAAGTTTATTCTTATTTGCTATGAAGCGGAAGCATCTTGGGAGGAAAGGTGCATTAGGACCAGAGATATGCAACGTTTAGGATGGACTAAGTTTTAATGAACCCCCATGGAGATACACCAACAGGGACTTCATGGGAGGATGGGTGTTCCACCACGATGTTTTCTGCCTCAGTGTCCCAGAATATTCCATTCCTCCCATCTGGATGGTCCTCTATTTTGTCTTTTTACCCAGCTTTTGTTTGTTCTTAGAAGTGCAACTTTTTGAAGCCTTTTTGCACATTGCTTTCTCTTACTTCCCACCCTGCAGACCCTGTCTTCACATCTTCTGAAAGATATCACATTAGTCTTTTTCTTCTTTGTATTAACTATTCCTTGAACAACACCTACCATATTGTATTATAATTAGCTGCTTATATGTGACTAATAAAGCATTAAGCTTCTTAAGGACAGGGAACACATAGTGAGAAACCTATTTTTGTTTGTCTGTCTTTGTACACTCACCATTCCATTCCCTTGTTCTTCTGGTCACACCCTCCCACCTGCTTTGGGAACTGCCTCATCCCAATCCATGTATATGTGTTGGAACTAGTAACAATGGCACCTCCTCACTTGAAGCCACAGAGCCATGTGAGTCCCAAGCTCAATCAATCATGGCACCCCACCCTCTTTTCCTTAGCAATGGCTAGGGGATGGGTATGTAATCCTATGCTCTGAGAGAGAATTCCTTGGAACTTTGAATATTTATGCCTGCATACGTCTATTGCCTCGTTGGACTGCCAGGACCGAGTGTGATGAAGGACACGGTATACAGAGGAATGTGTCCAGGGGAAACTGAAGGGAGGCTGAATTGGCCAGACCCCACTACCAAAAACTGACAAAACTTATAGGAAAAAGACTGTGAGTTAACCAGGCACAGACTCCAGCCTGAAATGGCTGGGATCTCATGCAGCCTTGCTCATGCAGTGGCAGGGAACCACCACAAAAAGAACACAGCTCGGTTATCATTTCCTTGCTCAGACATTGGTCAAAGACCCCTGCTCCCCATGTAGCCCTAGCTCAGAAGCTGAGGCAGACTTTGAAGGAGCTAACAGCTGAAGGCTCTCAGCTGATCACTGGCAAGCTGGCCAGAGTTGTTTGCTGAAGTAGGATCTGAGAGAGGCACCGCCACATCTGCAACACCCAGAGATCCGAGGAGAGGATAAGATTGCATCACAGGATCCCAGTTCTTTCCTGGGGTTTCTAAGACACGTAAGTTTTCCCCTAATCCCTTACCTTGTAAACCAGAAAAGCACAGGAGATGGGAAATTATCTCAGAGACCCAGTGTTGTTAACAAATCGAAGGCTATCTCCTAAATAGACTGTTTATTGTATTAGACATTTGGTTAATTTGTTTTTCTAGTAATCCAGGGATGAGAGCTCAGGTGAAAGACTGGATTAGTTACAGGGAAATTAGAGATGTCATCTTTTCTTGCCGTATCTAAGTAGTAGTTGAATTTTGTGACCGTTGTTAGTGTCATTAGCAAATGGCTAAGAGGACACTTTTGCCAAGAGTTTGTGACCAGTGTGTCCAGGGGACAGTTGTTTTTAAGAATTCACATATTAAAATTTTTTTGTTGTTGTTTGGGAGTATAAAAATGTATTCCTTCACCCCCTGAAAGGTGTTTCTTTCTTACCTGTATATTACAAATCAAGAAGAGTCTAGGAAAGGAAATTGGGTACCAGCAATGAAAGCTTGTTGGATGGTGAGTGTCACCTGAGGATTTCAAAGTCATGTGATTTGTGGATTGTGTGTACATAGTGTAGCTCCTTGAAAGCTTTCTGACCTTTATCTTCCTGGACTCTTTTCTGGCTTCCATTCATACTCTACCCAGTATCTTCTACAAGCAACTTTATCTTCTTTCCATAAGAAATCAGAAGACCTCGGGTCAGGAGGAACTACATCTGTCAGGCAACATTTCCCTTGCTCCAGGCTCAG
Organism: Phyllostomus discolor; assembly: GCF_004126475.2. Taxonomy (NCBI): domain Eukaryota; kingdom Metazoa; phylum Chordata; class Mammalia; order Chiroptera; family Phyllostomidae; genus Phyllostomus; species Phyllostomus discolor. The sequence continues at coordinate 11,114,491 of NC_040906.2, forward strand.
TTTCCTCATTTGTAAACACAATCAGGGACCAGATAAGCTCACCCACTTAGGTACAAGTTCCTGTGGATCTGACAATGCCTGGCCTATTAGGACACTATTGTCACTTTATACTGTGGTGTTAGTTCCTCCCCAGGAGGATTGCACTTATCTCTAATGGTGGAATGAAAAGCTTAAATCCCTGATAATGGACTACTTAACTGTAAATACTGGTGAGCAGGAGCGGATACCCTTCCTAATGTCTCTGAATTTTCAGTATAGAAATTGTCTCTATCTCCAAACTGCACAACATATAGTTTTGGATGGGAAGAGGGAAAAATTCTACTTTTTTTTTTTTTGAGGAATAGCACCATGGAAGCTTTTTTTCCTTCAAGAATGATAGGGAAGCCATGGTTGAGAAGATGCAAATGTCCCGAGGGCACATATTTGTGGCTGTGGAATAACATCCTGATTCTGCAAAAATCATATATATTGATCTTTAGAAGAGACAAATAGGTGGCTCAGGAAATGTTCAATGAGGCCTTGGGCGTCCAGAAGCACAGCATCTACTGCTACAAAGTTCCCAGAAATGATTTATCCAGTCACATACTCTGGAAGCTAAACATATTCTCTGTCCCCAGTCTTCTCGACCTCATTCTGAGAAGCAGCTTCCTGGGATTGCTGGGGACAAATAATTCTTCCAGAGATGAGAATGAGAAGAAGATGGGTTTATTCAACCTGAAGAGATATTACTTTACAAAGGAAACAAAAGAGGAGGATTTTTCTTATCTTTTCCTACCCACTGGCTTTAGTTGCATGACCCAGTGATGCCATGACTTTAGCTGTAAGCTGTGAGATCAGAAAGTTTCCAGACTGCCACTTGGCGGGGGCTGGAATCAGAAATGGTGGGTTTGGTGAACACAAGTACATGTGGGAAACAGAGACTAACACGTCTGCTTAGAGTGCTTAGAAAGTTATTGGAACATCTTGCTGTGGTGGTTTTCATGTTGGAGGCTCATGGGGATGCCAAACCAGGCCTCAATCCAGTGCAGATGTCCAGGTTCTTGTTACTGCGCAGGAAAGAATTTGGGAACAAGACAGCCAGCCAAGCACAAAGATTTGATGGAAGTGAAAGTACACACTCAGATAGGCAGAGTGGAGAAGTGAATCGCCCTTTGGTTTTGGGAGCTAGGCTTATACTTTGGGCTAGTTGGGAGGAATTCGGAAAGGGGCGGATCTGGGCAGAGTTGAGGTGGGACAGGGGAGGAGTTGCCTTTCCAAAGGGAGGGGGAGAATGTCTTCAATTGGACCTTCCTGGAACTGTCAGGGCTTTGGTTCATGATGGGTACTGGTCTACCTGCAATGCTAATGATATTATAATGACACCATAATTGGCTATAGGCCACCTTTCAGTCAGGGTGCCTGGCCTGGTGGCTAGAACTGAACCTTGTGTATCTCTGCAGTTTTCTTTCATAAGCTTGTTTCCTCTGCAAGCCGAGAGCAGGAGGGTGGAGGGGCCCGGCACCTCTATCTAGCTATCTGGCCTCAGTTTCATCATTTATTGTGTGTTGCAAGTCAACAGCTGCTTATTTACACTGTGTGATAATATTTTAAAACTTTCACACCAAATCTTAAAACAGAAATGAGCTAAAGAAAGACAAGAGTGTGTGTTTAATAATTACATACAGATTTTCTATTTCTCAAGAAGGTTGCTAATAAACTTGTAATTTGCTCAAAAACATTGCCCACATTTGTCACCCACCATGGGAATTGTGGTGACACAACTGGCCATAAGAAAACCAAAAACACACATCTTCTGAATTAACATCAGCAATGATTTCAAATGTCAGTAATTATTATTTGGAAACTAATGTGTCGCTGTAGAAGATTTAGTTACATATAGTGAGTGACTTTTCACTTAGATCAAGTTACAACACCTATAAATGACTTTGAACTCATTTCAGTTCCAAGTAATAGTTGCTAAGGTGTTGGATCCATGAGCAGAAGGAATCAGCAAACAAATTATGCCAGGTTAATATAGGCATTTTGATAGAAGATGAATTCATTTAATTCAAATATTTTCATCTTTTTTGATGTCTTTGTTCCCCTGATGCTTAAAAACCACCACCACCAACAATAACAACAAATACTCTTCCCTCACTTTTATTTCAGTGGATTTTTAGGAGAGAACAGAGTTAAACACATGAGTTTCCAGAGTGAAGAGGCCTAGTTTTGAAAGTGGCACAGTGTCACCTTGGCCTTGTTCTCTTAGTCAAAGCCAGGCATGGAGGTGGACCAGGTTCCAGGGGTGGAGAGACCCCAAATTTCGATAGAAGGGGCTGCAAAGTCAAGTTGCAAAGGGACTTACATATAGAGAAGGCAATAAATGTGGCCATCTTATCAAACTGCCACAATCTCTTCTCTTGAAAGTGATACCCACAAATATTGTAGATTCTGTCATAGATTAAGGAAACCTGACTGTCTCTCACTTAAATAGATTTTTAGCTCTTCTCCTTGCATCCAATTTGACCTGGCTTCAAATCATCCTCTCTCATCTGAATTAACCTAATCAGAATTACACCTAATCTGAGAATGTCACGTCACTGCTGTAGAGTGTTCAGTAGTTCCTCATAACCTATGAGAGAGCACCCAGATTTATCTTGACATCGAAGGTGCTTCACGGTCTTGTTCCTGTCTCTGTTTCCAGACTTCTTGTCTACCACGCTCGCAAATGTTTCTCTGGGATACAGCTCATTGTCCTACTTGTAACTCTGCAAATATGCTATGGTTTCTTACTCTTTGGGGACTGTATAAATACCATCCTGATGCCTGGGAAAAAATCACTCAGTCCCCACAAGCCTTTACCCTGTTAAATTTTCTGTTTGGCAAATACTTCTTCATGGAAACCAGAGGAAAGGAGAGAAAAACTCCTCTCTATATTCATTTATGCTTTAAGTCTGTCTCTAAGGGTCATGTTTCGCCAACTTAATAGTCTAAAAGTAATAATAAACACCTTGTCCCTTCCAACTAGTACATCAAAAACATTTGCTGCTTATTGCCAATCAAATGAGACAAAGAAAACTATTTGGGAAAAGTTTACTTCAAAGGGCATGAAAGTCTCACATAATAATGAGCAATGTAAGGATGTGATAAGATTAATTCAGGACACACGGGATGCACCAGAGGTGCCTTTTGGGGGCCAGCCAGCTGACTTTGTGAAACTTAAGGTAGAGGAAGCTATCGTTCTGTTCTCATTGCTCCCCTACTTTGAGCAGGGCAAACAATCTATTTTGTCCTTGTAGAAACTTGGTTCGCAGTGCAAAATGATTTTCACTTATCACCAAGCTGAATTAAAATGACATTGGCAAGAAAAGTGATGTATTTTGCTTTCCTCCAGATTGTCCACCAGAGGAGAATTAGATTTCTGTGGACCTAGTGGAAAGAGGGAAAATAACTTTGTAACTCTGGCCAACTCATTTCAGCTTCCTGTTTAATTCTCAGTTTTGTTTTTTTTTTGTTTTTTTTTGTGAAATAGAAAAAATATCCTGGCTATTCCACAGGCAAATTGTAGGGACAAAAAGAGTTAATAAATATGAAAATGCATTGTAAAAGAAGTTATAGAGTTATAGTTTATTATCATTTATTATTTACATGATGACAATTCATATTTCTAAAGTTTTTTCATAAAGCATTAAAATTTGAAGCATGTATCAATTCTATACAATGTTGATTTGGTCATTTTTAACTGGCAAGGTATGAAAATTCTTCTTCACCTTAACAAAGGATTGAACAGGTTTCTTTAGTGCTCAAACTAAACTGCAATTTGGACTTCTACATTTTTTCAGATTTTCTTCCTTCAGTTTTACTGATAGTAGTGAACAACACACTTACCTACCTGCCACATTCTCCTAAATTCAACACATTTTTTATTTTTAATTTGAGTTGTGGCATAAGGTAATGGGGAAATAAGAACAACATTGTCATGAGGACTCCCCAAAGACTCAGGCCTTCTGAGTAAGAAAGGAAATCTCTTTGCAAAACTCCTGTGGATATTGGTGTCGGTATTCACCCTTATAGTTTAGGGTTAAGTGTTTTCCATTCCCTTGTTTATCTCTCAAATTTTGAAAATTTAATCCAAATCCCTTAAAGGATGAGTTTGTTTGGATTACCGTCTTCCCTTTGACACCATTTAAATTCTTCTGTCATGACCCAGGTTACTTCCAGAATGCCAACAGACTTCAGTAATCTCTTTCTTATTAAACCCAATTTTCCTGAGGATTTCAGGAAATCAAGGACAGTCCAGAGATACCATTCACAGAGCCAGTACTCAGGGATGTTTACAGAAGAACCTCAAGAAGAGAGAACAAAATGGTATTCAGAGTTTCATAGTTCCCTCCACCTTTTGAAACGTGAAAGGGAATAAAGAGGCCAGCAACCCATCAGGACAGGCAAGACTACAGACCTAAATGCTTTTACCTGTTTACCTGACCATCAAAGCAGCTAAGTAGAAAAATATTTAATCGATTAAAATCTGTAATTCAGGCATGGTATATTTACTATGAACACAAACGCAGACAAAACTATTTTTTTAAAAAAATGCATTAAATTGTTTTTTAAGTCAAATAAGTTATGTAAATCAAACCCTTGGGAATATGCCTGGTTAATTATTTTCTAGCTAAACTTACAAGCTTATCTCAATTTGTTCGGGTTAGCTGTAAGTGAAGACTACGGGTATAGGCTAATTTTACTAGTGAAGTGTTTTCCTGAGTAAGATTTATTTTGTGCATTCATGCATTTGGCCAGCATTTATTAAGTGCCTACTTTGTATAAGGTACCATAATGAAAGTTTTATTAGGATTTCCACATAAAAATGTATAGAAGCTCTCTAAAAGCAGTTTTCACAGAAGACACAACAATACCTTATCAGCACCAAATCCTGCAATTGCATAAAGAGCTGTATGCTAATTTTTAGCTTTCAGGATAAGCTTCAGGTTGTACTCACAATATGTCAGAATGAACAACCTACCTCCTAAAGCACAACGTCTGAGATAAGAGACAAAATATTTAGAATCCTTCAAGCATGAGAATTTCTTTTTCTCTTAAATTCACTGGGGTTACATTGGTTAATAAAACTACGTAGTTTTCAAGTGTACAATTCTATAATACATCATCAGTATATTGCACTGAGTGTTTACCACCCAAAGTCAAATCTCCTTCTGTCACTATACATTTGACCTCTTTTACCCTTTACTATTAGCAGAGGTCACTGAGAGTCACCCACAAAGGCCATCTGTTCAACCATTCATTCATCGATTAAGTTAGTAAATATGAATGGAGGTTGGGTAGTGGCACGAACTATTGATCCCAAGTGATAAAACTATGACCAGACACAGCACCTGCCTCTGGGAAGTCCAGGCAAATGGGCATTGGGAAGACCTTTATAATGCAGTCTGGTAGGTGGTACAACAGTGATGGGTGTAGGGTATTACGGAGATGCACCACAGACTCTGTGGATCCCAGTCTTGGGTCTCATGGTAGGCCTCCTGAAAGTGTGGTGATAAGGAATATCTAAGTCGGGTCATTAATGGTATAATCTAGATAATGGGTAAGAAGGGAAAAATGTTGCTGTATGTGACAAATCCTAAATTAAGAGAGGGTATGACTCTTATTCAGACTTTTAAAGAACTTCAGTTTGCTTGGAACATAGTCCTGGTGAGGCAAGTAGTGACAATGCTGAGAAGTGAAGCTGAAGAGTTGGCAAAGTTGGATGAAGGACCCTTTTTTCAGGCTAAGGCCTTTGACTTTTATCCTGAAGAACAAGGAACAACACGGAACATTGGTGCTGATCACATTTTTTTTTGTGCTAAGCCCTGTCCAGACACTGCTGGAAAGTCTAATAAAGCAGGATGTCTGTTCTGGTAAGAACCTTTCACTTAGCTGAGATGGTAGAAGAAACAAACAAAATGATCAGTGAAGGATTTCAAGTATTAACAAAATGGTAGGCCAAGCAAACGTCTCTGACCACCAAGAGTTGCACTGTGGGTAACGTCAGTGGGGTTGGCAAGGCGGGACACGCATACTTAGAAAGTTATACCTAATTAATTTCTCTGGGGGTTCATACTATTTACTGCTCTTCAAGCCGGTCTGGGAAATGAGTACCCTTCAAATATTTCTGGTCTGTATAAAACATTATGCAGTATCTGACTCTTTCCGGTGTTAATGGTTGCTCCCCCAACATCCATAACTGTGTTCTACAGCTAGTCTAACCAGAAGTGTTAAAGACTATGTGTTAAAATGCCTGTTCAGTGTTTTAAGTCCTCATTTCCTTTTCATAGAGGGGTGTGCAGATGATTAAGTTGAGAAGTAACTGAACTCAGGTTGAGTTCTTACCCCAAGAGCTGGGAGGAAGGACACGGAGTTTAAGAGACCCCATGTTATGAAAGCAGCTGTTGAGATCCTCATTATGCCCATTTGTTTCCCTGATTCACCGCATTCCGATACTATTTTAAGCTTCTGATTCACCAGAAGCTATTTTCTGATCAAATTAGTCCTCATCCCTCACTGTGTGACCCCCTAATAAAATAGAATCCAAGGAAAGTAATTAATCAAAGCCGTAGAGGGTGCCTGGACTGCCCCCAGCTATTGGACACAATGCAGAGGTAGCCCTTCTAATAAGAGAACTCTCTCTCATGGAAAGTGAGCACTCTCACATCCTTAAATTATTTTCTGCCGTTCAATGAAAATCACTCAATTGCCTTCTTTGCAATTACTCTTAAAAAAATTGTTCCATTAGAGGACATTCCCACAGGCCCTTACTCAGTTGCATAGTTTCTTTTTAATTCATCAATATTATTTTTGAAGAGGGCCTCAAGCTAAGGCTCATTTAGAAGATGCCCCATGGTTTGCATTTTACCTTCACTGGGTGCTTTGGCTGCCTAGAATCCGTCTGAGTATTACTCCATTGTTTCATTGATGGTTTCGTCTTCATGTATAATTTCTTGGTTTTTCCCTAAGAAATATCAATATCTAATCTTGCTTGATCTATGAAAAGGTCCCCCCCCCCACTTGTGTTAGGAAATGATCTGAAATTACTGGAATTGCTGAACATAACTCTCATGATATTTTGTGTTAATAATCAGCCTGGTTTGTTAAAAGAGACCTTTCTAGGAAAGGTTATTATGACCAGGCTGCTTATTAATTCATCATCTTAATGGATGATGAATTAGTCAAATAATTGCATATTCGCAAAAAACTCAGTTTGCATGTTATTCAATATTACTGATTCTAAATTAGGGATGAGTTTGTGCATATTAGGGAAGAATAAACCTAAGATTCAACTCTTTCCTTTCCCAGATCTAGGTGGTAAGTTGTGCTCACAAGAACTGAAAGCCAACGGGAGCCTTTATAAATGTGCTGGCAAGTCTCTCTTATGCCCCAAAGTGCAGAGTCTCTGGTTGTATTAAAAAGATGGCAGATCCAACCTTCCTGGCTTCCATCTCAAATGGAAGGTGGTCAGACGGATGGAGCAGGGACAGCCTGATTTACTCACCAGTTTCAGGGCAGAGAAGTGGAGGGGAGAGAAAGACGGAGAGGAAGGAGGTGGAGGAAGACAGAGGGAGACAGAGAGGGCCGAGGAAGGGAGGCAGAGCAGGAGGGAAGGAGCAGAGAGGGAGAAGGAGGAGGGGAGAGAGAGAATGGGGAGAGAGAATGAAGAGCAGGCTTTCTCTGGAAGGCAGATGGAAAAGCACAGAACCTGTTCCTTTGTCCCGGATTGTCTCTAAACAATCAGATGAGTCATCCTCCTCCCACACACATGGGAAGCAGTGAGAAACTGATAAACACAGATGATGGAAATGTCCACTCCAACATGCCACCCGCAGAGAGAACAGAGGAAGCTCCATCACCTTTAAAATAATCAATTTAGCCCATGTTAAGAGAATAAAAGAATCAATTTCACTCCTCCGGCCCCTGCAGATGTTCCTGCCTCTTGTAGGCCTGGCAAAGCAAAAGGAACAATCCCAACCCCACTGCTTAAGCAGGAAATTTATTACTCTTACCCAAAAGGATGCATATTACAAATACCATATGGATTATCAATGTGCTTTTTGTCAAACTTGATTTTAAGTTTTATTTGAACAGAATGTAACTCTTTATCCTCTAATGGGTGAATTTTTCATGCAGCATCAATATATTTTTTGGGAGATTGTGGAGTGTGATGATCCCAGAGTCCTCTTCAGTTTTGTCTCTCTCCCTGGCTCTGGTTTACGGAGGGCTTATAAGTGAAAATTCCCAAATGGGGGAAGTAACAATAACTCAAGAGAAACATTACCTAGCATGCATAGACAAAATCTATGGTTGCATGGGATGGAGAGAAAGGTGTTAATAATCATGGTTAAACTAAATAATAGGTTTGGATTCAACCACAGGCTGAGAAAAGGGTTGCTTACAAGCATGATTTTAAGATTTTTGCAAGGACCTCTGTTCCCTCAATACTATCTGTATCTGCTCACTGATATTCCACTAACAATAGAAAGAGCCACACAGAGTTATATGGTACTTACCTCATGTCAGGTAGCATTCTAGCAGTATGTATGTATGTGTGTGTATATGTATATGTATGCATATACAGAGAGAATACGTGAGGTTTGTCTGTAAAAAGTCCAACAATTGTTAATACAATGAGAATGGTTTGTGGAACATCGATGTGACCTGTCAGCCAAGGAGAGTGGGCTGTAATGCGCATGTGTGAACAATGACAACTTCACTGTACTAGTCAGTGGGGGTGGTAGACACTGTTGAGTTAGCACGTGCACCATGTGTTAGCATGTTCATGTGCACTGACACTCAGAGGCAGAACTCTTTGTTACTTACAGCTCTGAACAAGAGAAGGCTGCCACACAGAGTGTGGTGTCTGGTGACAGTGTTACAGCAAGCTGTCACTGTAGGTGGTGATTTCTGCCTGGCAAGTGGAGTAGGGCTAGCTAGGTTTTTCAAGGGCTTCTTAGGAATGGGGTACTATGAATAATTCTGCAGGGCCAAAGAAGAAGGGTCCATCATTGGGTTTGGAGCGTGGGGTAGGGGAGGCTCTGGCAGTTGGGTGAGTACTGAACCCAGGAGTGTCTGAGTCTAAAAAGAGTAATTGAGGTGGGAGCTTGGTAAACTGCTGAGAAATAGGCACTGAGGGTTTTTAGCCGTGACTTCAAAACTAGGTCAACACAGCCCTTGTGGAATACTGTGTTACATCTGGGAAAGCTGGGAGGAACAGAGGGGCATTCTGACCCTTGTGCTGGAAGGTAAGCAGCAGACTGCTAGGCAAAGAACAGGTAACGGTATTGCAGGCAGGGTGACAGTATATGCAGAGGTGCAGAGAAAGAAGAGGAACGGCATGTTACAGGAATGTCAAACAGCACACTGCGACGGGCTCTTGGCGAGTGTGTGAGGATGGGACTGTAAGACTAGGCAGGAGCCATGCGGTGACATGCCTTGCAGTCAGCAGATTACATTTATCCTCAGTGAGAACCCCCCTTCTCAAACTGGAGTGAGAGACTTCTGGGTGTGCAGCAATGCTGTGGAAACTCAAACGCAAGGGGAAACCTGACATACTTTCTGGTTACATTTTGGGTAAAGATTTTGGGAAAAAAAGCTTTAAACTATTAAAACAAACACAGATATAAATGGAAAAAGAAATCCTATGACGAAACAAAGGACATTCAAGGAATTTCACAATTTCTTGAATTTCTCCTTGTGCTACGAGACCCCTCCTTCAGGGCTAGTGTGGCATCTGTATTGCCACCGATTGCTATCTGCTAAGAAAACACCAGCTTGCCAGTCAGACCGGGAGCTGTTATTTCCCTTGATGACCAAGTGGTAACTGATTGGCAGAATCCCAGTGGAGGAGCCTTCTTCTTGAAACTTTGAAATCCCTGGCCCAGATCTCATTAATGTTCCCTTGTTTTCTGTGAGCCTTTTGGCCATGCATCGTTGACATTTTGTATTATCTCGTTTCAATTAATAGAACAACTGACATTCTTCCTTGGGCAACTTGGGATCTAACAGGAATCAAACAGCCCACATGGGCCGTCTATTGTGACAGGGCCCCTGGGGATGAGGGCCTTCTGGTGGCTGTTGCAGAGGCACTCGGCAAACAAATTATTGGGAATATTTAACTTGGGAGCTGCATGGATTCGCTGTGGTTCGAAAGCTTTGCACGAGGGCCTGTAAAAGAGGCAAGATAATGAAGCAGAAAGAAGCTGGGGCCGATAGATCGGATTTTGAATCCTGGCTCCTGCCTTAGCTGATGTGGGGCCTCCGGGAAATTAATTACATAAGGTGTCCAAACTTCCCTCTCCTCGTCTGCAACACAGAGATATCATGGGTCTCCTGGAGTGTTGGAATAAAGAATAAATGATAAAATATATAAGAAAACATCTGGATCATAGCAGGTTTTAAGGAACTCTTCTTCTAGGGTACTGCACCAACTAGGGGAATTTCTTTGAAGGGGTGTTATTTATCTTTTAAAGCCAATGGATGAGGCTCATCTGTAAACCTGTAAGATAGAACTAGAAGGTCCATAAGATCTCTTTTGGCTTTAATATCACTTTATCAAGGTTACAGTTCTTGAAGGAATGAAATGAATATTCAAAATTAAAGTTATAGTTGAAATACTTGGCTATATATATTTTAGCTACTTTTAAAATGTCAAAAAACATATAAAAAGCTTTTTTAAATTAAAACAATTTGATAGTAAAAACAGAGCGAGAGAGGAAGAAAGAAAGGACATTCATTTCCCACAGCACTGCACATTGGAGTCCTCCCACCATGAGAAGACACTGGTGACAGCTTGGGGCTCATCATGAATTTTTTTTAGCACATATCTTCCCCTCACACTCAGACACACACACACACACACACACACATGCATACATAGTTTATAAAAACACAAATCAGATTATTATATATATATCATTTTGGAAAATGTCCCCCAGTTCCTCCTTTTTCTGTTACACCTTTTTTAACATACGATTTTCATCCTCAGGATCACTCAGGATCCAAGGTAGCTTTTCCAGTTGAAGACATCGCATCCTTACTCCAAACAAGAATAAGGAAGAAAGAGGTGGGAGAATGTAAAAAAACTAATGGGCTGAGCCAGACCACTATGCCAGTCCCCTTTAATAAGTTTTTCCAGAAGCCCATCGACTTTTGTTTACACGGCTTTGGCTACCTGTCTTTGAAAAGAAGCCTTTCTCGATCTGGACACATTTCTACAGTTAGACTTTAACCAGTAAGGAAAAGGGTTCTAAAGGATATTGGTTAGCTTATATAACAATTATGACTGGAGCTGTGTTTACCGGTCTCTATATATCTTTCTCATTCTTAGCAGAATTGCGTAGTATTCCATAGAATGGATTTATCACACATTACATAACCATTAAACTGTTATGGATAATCAGAGTGTTTCCAGTTTTTTTTAATTGAAGATAATATTAACTATTGCCATCTTTATACAAATATCTGTATGTATGTGTCCTGGTCAATTGTGTAGGTTAGGAACCTAGAGTTGAAATTTCTAGGTTGAAAGATGTGCAAGTAAACAAACCAAAACCAAATTCATGAAAATAATGATATACAAGGTCGGTCTGGAAAAAGTCTAGCCATTGTTAACATAACAAGAATGGTTGGCACAACATCAATGTAACCTGGCAGCCAAGGAGAGTGGAGTGGAATGGGCATGTACAAACAATGACAGCTTCACTGTACTAGTCAGCGAGGGCAGTAGAAGCCATTGAGTGAGCATGCAAACTGTGTGGCTGTCGCATTCAAAATGACTGAGCAAGTAGAGCAACAAATCTCCATCAAATTTTGCATTAAGCTTGAACATCCCTCCCCCGAAACTATTTTGATGATTCAGAAGGCCACAGCTTTGGCAACTGGTGACTGACAGCTTCATCAGGACAAACATGCCTGCTTATGTATCACATCTCGTGCACAGTTTTTTTGTGAAACATCAAATCACCCAGGTGACCCAGTCCCCCTACAGCCCAAATTTGGCACCCTGTGACTTCTGGATTTTCCCAAAACTAAAATCACTTTTGAAAAAGAAGAGATTTCAGACCATTGATGAGATTCAGGACAATACGATGGGGCAGCTGATAGCGACTGGGAGAACTGTGTGAGGCCCCAAGGTCCCTACTTTGAAGGGGACTGAGGTGTCATTGTCCTATGTACAATGTTTCTTATATCATGTATCTTCTTCAACATAAATGTCTCAATTTTTCATATTACATGGCTGGATACCTTCTGGAAAGTCCTCCTAAATGGTTAATGAATTTGGGTGCATGCAGTATGTACAAGTGTTCTTTATTTCATTCTTGCAACTTTTCTGTACATTTGATATTATATCACAATAAAAAGTTACTGAAAACAAGCAAGCAAAAATTATCTAAGCACTGCATATGATAAATCACCAGAGTGTATTATTGATTGTCCTGCAAAAGCTGTTTTTCCTCACCTCCTCAACTCATCTTCCTGGCTTCAATAACCAGCTGGTACATGATAAAAAATGGAGGGAAGGCCCTGGCTTCAGAGGTGGAGGGAATTGGGTATAACCACTCCGACAGACATCAGACAAACACTGAAAATTTTCTTGGGATAATGAGGTTAATGCTCTCTGACACTCTCCCCTTTGTCTGACCCCATACATCTTTCCCTCCCTTAAAAGACACATTCTGTGATAAAATGAGAACCATCTGAAATGAGAGAATGCAGTCTTTCTTCCTGTGAACTGTTATTTTGCTTTATAGATCCCTGGGTATCAGACTAAACTCCCAATTCTTCCCACTTACTCTTCTTATTCGAAAGCCATGAGGCTGAGAGTCAGGGCTGATGGGTTCATACAAAGTGTTGCCTCTAGCAACTGCTTCTTCAGAGGCAAAAGTGCTGATAAAGGACTCATCATGGGCATATTGGAAACTCTCCACAGCATCAGAGAGAAGATGGAGGACACTCGAGATGTGCTGCATATGTCTACCACAGAGCCTCAGGGATGCTTACTCGTGAACAGTCTCACAAAAGGGCTTTATGTGTAGGAAGCAAAAAAGGGGGAGAGCAGTCCCTGGCTACATGGCCTTATTTGGGCAGCTGCCCCATATCCAGCCCCTGGAAAAGGGCAGCAGTCCGAGCTGTGCCATCCTTAGGGGTCTAGCATGAAGGAGGAGTAAATGAACCATGGACATAACAGAAATGGGAATGAATGGACTACAGCTATAGTTTCTGAATGACCCATGTGCTGTCCTCTTTGAAGGGGGCCTTGCTCTCTATTCCCTCTGTCACATCCTGACACAGAGACCTGAGCTGAAGGCAACAAGAAAGCAGTCAGGTCTAGCTCTGAACTTGCTGCCTTCCCGTTGAATTCCATGCATGTTACTGACGGCAGGGCACAGGCTGAACACTGTTTAAGACACGGCTTTTCAGAGGAAATCAGGCTCCAAAAGAAAGTTTTATGAAAAAAAAATTATTCCTGGAAGCCAGACTAAATGCTGATGTTCTGCTGAGAGTTTTATCTTGATCTTTTAAGAAGGTGATCCATCAGCCATGACGAGCTGTCTGTTTTCATGGTGAAAGCAATCTGGTAAACAGGACTTGAGATGAACCAAAAGATTAGTTGAGTGCAAATCATTTGCAGAAACAGCAAAACAGATCACAACAGCAAGCACTTAGAAGCTTTCCTTTTTACAGGAGTTTTGGAAGCTGGTTGTTCTAGGGGGTGAGCAGATATAGGCTTCGTTTGCATCAATTTATCCACAGTTCACTTGGAATGTCCTTCCCCGCCCCCCACCCCTGTTTCAGCCTTATGAATGAGTGATCAACATATAAAACTGAACAGCTGAACAAAGTCATTCTCAGGACAGAATTTCTACAGTGGTGGTGTCTCACATGCCTCCTTCACTGCCGTACCTCCAGCACTCAGTGAGGTAGCAACTTGCACAACCCAATACATATGAGGACATGTGCTAAATGAACAACTGTGCTCTGAGGATCCCTCCCACACTCTCCAGACCTCATGTTAGATACCCAAATTTGTTTCTTTTTTTAAAGATTTTATTTATTTATTTTTAGAGAGGGAAGAGGGGGAGAGAGAGAGAGAGAGAGGGAGAGAGAGAGAGAAATATCAATGTGCTGTTGCTGGGGGTCATGGCCTGCAACCCAGGCATGTACCCTGACTGGGAATCAAACCTGCGACACTTTGGTTCTCAGCCTGTGCTCAATCCACTGAGCTATGCCAGCCAGGGCTCAGGTACCCGAATTTCCTTACTGCCCTCCTGAGGGGCAGAACTCAGCAAACCAACAGCTTTCAAAAACACTCTTCTGAAATCCTCCCTCAGTCTCTAGTATTCTAGCTCTTTTCTCCTCTTTACTGTAGATTAAATCTTTAAGAGTTGGCTGATCTCGATCTCTTAGAAATGTTAACATATGCATCATTCTTGAGCTGCATTTAGTTCCAGAAGTGGACCCAGATGTTCCTACAAGCCCTTGTACTAGGGGCAGAGCTGCCAGCCACAGAAAAAAAATGGAGTCAAAACTGGGTGTCACAGAAAACCCACACACCAAAGCAGGGCCCAATGGGCAAGGCAAGATTGATTGAGTCAAAGAAGTAGACCACAGATACGTCAGCTGCAGACTTGAGCAGAAGTGGGAGGATGGTCCCCAATCAGAGACCCTGTCCCAGTACCTCTGCAGAGCTGAAGCCTAGGTAAGACCAGCCCAGACCCTCTGCAGCAAAAACAGGTCTGTGAATACCGGAGCTCAACGGCTTGTCTCCTTCTTCCCTGCAACCATACATCTCCCTAGAAATCCATCTTGCAGAGAAGAAGTAGGGTAGGAGGATTTGACAATGTTTACATGAAATATGCTGTGTTACCCAAACGAGAATATTAAACTGGAAGACATTGAGATATTTTCAGAGCCAAGTTTACTGTTTTATTCTTGTGTATTCAATAGTTGTTTCTGTTCCCCCGTCGCTCGTGGTGGGTGGAAGATGGAGATTCCTAGGGAAGAGGATTTCAATCAGTTAGAGAAATAAGAGCCAACTTTCCTCAGCGTATTCAGTAGCAGAGCCTGTATGCTCATTTGCAACCCTGGTAGACATGGAGTGTCTCATTAAATTCTTACCAAAAAGCCTGCTAGTTGGGTGTTTTACAAATGAGGATATTGAAAATAGAGAGAGATTATGTGATTTTCCTATGGCCACGCTGCAAGCCAAATGGCTAAATCTGTACTCAGACAAAAATTAGTTGACTTTTAATTTTGACACTATTTTGTGAACTGTCCCGTGAAGGATAGCAATGGTGGGGAATCATTTCTTTATGGTTTGGGGGCTTTCAGGGTTAGCACGGAGGGAGTAGAGTCACTCAGAAATGGTCTGTTCCGCTTAGAGGGAATGTTTTAAGTTTTTCCCCAGTTGCTGATGCAGCGTCTCTGTGGGGTTCTGGATTTCTTCTGGGCTTGCATCAGAGTGGAAAGGCATGGGAACACAAGGCAGTTTGGCTGGGCTCCCACCCTGGGAGCATGCAGTGCAGACGGTCCTCCTGAGGCCGAAATGCCTGCTGGCCAGATGTTGGAGAGGTTAATTGTGCACGTTCTCCTGATGAGTCAGCCCATAATCACAGACACCGATATGTTTGCTGTTGCTGCCTCAGGGGTGTGGTGTGTGAGTCAGATGATGGAAATGAGGAGAAAACTTGTTTCCTGAAATCTTAGAAACTGAATAATAAGTTTTTGAACATGGTTTGTGATCAAAGTCACTTTGGAGAAAAAAATTAAAAGCTGGAATGAAAGACCTATGACTAATATTTCCGCACATTGTGAAGGTAACAGAATCGAACATCTAATTATAATGTAACTGGTGATTAGCTTTTATAAAGGTGAATGAAATCTGTTTCACCTAATTTTAAATGTCACTCTCCCTTCCTCAAGCCCATGTTTCTCATTCCCAGCTTCAGAATGTCCCTCAGAAAGTCAGTGACATCCTTGAACCTGCAGGTCATTGACTGGTTCTCAGCTGGTCAATAGGTTCACCAAATTCAGCCTGCTGGCATCTTGTGAATTGTCTCATCCTTTTTGACTTAAGGTTGTTTTTGAATGTGTGAGGCACTTGTCTAATTCAAGGTATTTTAAGACCTATACCCTTAAAATTCCTATTTCCATTCTATTCCTTTCACCCTCTTAGGTAACCATTTTCATTTGTTTTGTCTGTTTTTTAAAGATATAAAAATGTAGTATGGAAACAACCCACAAGTCCATGAACAGAGAATGGGTAAAAAACGGTAGGATCTTCATACCATGGACTATTATTCAGTCTTAAAAAAGAAACTAACCCTGCCATTGGCAAACACTCATGCACCTGGAGGACAGGAGCCTGAGTGTGACAAGCCAGTCACAGAAAGACAAATAGTGTAAACTCATAGGAGCAGAGAAGACAGTCGAGGTTGCCAGGGGCTGGGGGTAGAGGCGATGGGGAGTTATATAATTCAGTGGGTATAAGTTCCAGTTATGCTGCATAAATAAGCTCTGTAGAGGTTTTCTGTATGACATAGTGCCTATAGCTAACAATATGGTGTTGTGCATTTCAAAATTTATTGAAAGGGTAGGTCCCATGTGAAGTGGTGTTATCAGAACAAAACAAAGCAAAAACAAATGGACCCATGGGAACTTTGGGAGGTGCTGGATACATCTATTATCTTGATTGTGGTCATGGTATCAAGTGTGTTTGCTCACATCCATATACTTCAAATTGTATACATTGAACACTTGCAGTTCTTTGTATATCAATTAAACCTCAATAAGTTGCTTATAAAAATTAGCATATTATGCCATAGACAATATTTTGTATCTCAACTTTTTAACCTTACAGTATATATTGGCATCTACTCTTTATCCATAGAGAAAGCTCTTTTTTTCTTTTTTCTTTTGTAGCTGCAAGGTACTCCACTGTGTGGCTGTACCACAATGTATTCAACAGGCCCCCAGTTGTTGGATATTTGCATTGTTTTCAATCCTTTGCAACTAGAAATGATACCTCAATAAAAAACTTGTGCTTATATCATTTCATTTTATGGAGGTATGCCTTCAGG
Organism: Phyllostomus discolor; assembly: GCF_004126475.2. NCBI lineage: Eukaryota > Metazoa > Chordata > Mammalia > Chiroptera > Phyllostomidae > Phyllostomus > Phyllostomus discolor. Next base: position 11,131,596 of record NC_040906.2, read on the forward strand.
TAGATTCCTAGAACTGGGATTGCTGGGTGGTAGGGTAAATTCACATAGTCATGTAAGTCAATGCCAACTGTCCAGCTTAGGTTTGTATCATTTTGTACAACAAGCAGCAAGGTGTGACTACCGTGGTGTCACCTTGCCACCTATTTCTCAAGCTTTTGATTTTTGCCAACAGAGGTGAGACATGGTATCTAAGTGCTGTTTAGTGCATTTACTTTATTATAAACAAAACTGAGCATCATTTCTTGCTCACATGTTAATGTGTCTTTTTTATGAACTATATTTTCATATTTTTTGTCCATTTTTGTGTTAGGTTTTTAGTGTTTCTTTTTTTCCTTCTTTTAAGAGTTATTTATAAGTTAAGAAGGTTCTCCCTTTGTCTAGGTGGCTAACATTTTCTCCCTGTTTGTAATTTGTCTTTTGACTTTTCTGACAGCATGCTCCCATTAAAAAATATATATATATTTTTTAAAGATTTTATTTATTTATTTTTAGAGAGGGAAGGGAGGGAGATAGAAAGAGAGAGAGAAACATCAATGTGTGGTTGCTGGGGGCCGTGGTCTGCAATCCAGGCATGTACCCTGACTGGGAATTGAACCTACAACACTTTGGTTTGCAGCCCGCGCTCAATCCACTGAGCTATGCTAGCCAGGGCTTCCATTAAAAATATTTTAACTTAAACTTCTGTAGTTGGATTCTCATTTTTTCTCTTTCAAGTTTTGAACTTTCTAGTCCCTTTAACTGGACCCCAGGAGCTCTCTCTTTTAATCACGCAGGTTGCATGCTATGCTTTAATCTGGTAAAACTTGATCCCTCATGTTGCTCTTCTTTCTGTTTTTCCAAGATTTTCTCGGAAGGTAAAAATGCATGTGAACTTTAAAATAAACTTAGTTAGCTCAAGAAAAAGTAAACTCCTTAGATTTTATTGAGATCTCCTTACAATTTATATATTGCCTTGGGGACACTTGACAGATTTATGAAGTTAAATGGGTTTGTTCAAGAACAAGGGTGCCTTTCTTTCATATGTCCCAATCTAATTTTGTCTTTTTTTATTTTAGAGTGTTTTAAAGCTTTACTTATATGGATTTTCCAGATACTTGTTTAACTCATTTCTTCTTTTTTCTTTTTCTTTTTCTTCTATTGTAAATAAGGTCTGCTTCTCCATTATATGTTCTTGTTGGTTATTGTTTGTATATATGAAGGATATTAATTTTTGTAAGCTAGTTTTATATCTTTCCAGCTGGCTGAATTCTTTACTGTTTTTATTGGTTTTAGCATTGATTTTCTCATGTTTTTCCAGGACGCTATGTTATCTGCCAAAATAATAGTGTTAGCACTCCTTTCTCCATTTGTGTCCTTCCAGTTGCCTCTAACTTGTATACATGTTTTTATGTGATTAGCTTCTTAAGATGGGGCACTGCCTGCCGGTCTGTGGGTCTGCTTCAATCCTTTCTACTTCCTGCTGTGACACCCAGCCTGCTTCATTCACTGACATTGCTTGCCTGGCTCCTGACAGCATTTCTATCCACGACCCCTGTCAACAGTCAACCACCTTGATGTGAACTGAGCAGCTGCTCCTGTCCTCAGATCATCATGACACATCTCTTCCATCCCAGGCAGGAGTAGGTGGGTGAGCGTGGGGAGGGTGGTCAGCACCATAAATTGGATTAGTCTTGGGGGAACTGACTATTAATTGTACCAGTTAGAGGTACATGCTCCAGAAAAATAGAGGGAAAAAAACTTCAGAATTAAGCCAGAGAGATAAGAAGTCAATGTCAAGCCCAAAGGAGCAAGAACATGATAATAAATGAGACAGTCGGGAGTAAGAGCTCAGGCAAGGTTGGGTCCAAATGGGAGCAGACCAGAAATATGCAAGATAATTTCATTACTCATTAGTAGGTGTCTGGAGCTTATCTTTATGAGTCACTGATTGTCTGGCAGCTTGGGGCTGGTTAAAAGTCTCAAGATCAAAACAAATAATGGTCATCACAGCAAAATTATTATTATTGAGTTGCAAATGGTTTCTAGAATTTTCTTCTGTATTTTTTTTAAAGATTTTATTTATTTATTTTTAGAGAGGGAAGGGAGGGAGAAAGAGAGAGAGAGAGAGAGAGAGAGAGAGAGAGAAACATCAATGTGCAGTTCCCGGGGGCTGTGGCCTGCAACCCAGGCATGTGCCCTGACTGGGAATCGAACCTGTGACACTTTGGTTCGCAGCCTGTACTCAATCCACTGAGCTACACCAGCCAGGGCTGTATTTTTTTTTAACTGAGAAGGCCAGAGGCATAGTATTTGCCCCATAGAGAAGCACCATCTACAACTTCCTGTACAAAAGAACTGTTTTATCATCTACATTGTCCAACAAGGTAGCCACTGGCTACATGTGGCTTCTGAGCATTTGATATGTGGCCAGTGCAGTTGAGCACACTGTATCTTTACCTGTACTTCATTTTAGTGCATCTAAATTCAAATGGACAATGTGGCTAGTGGCTACCTTATTGAGCAGTGCGACTCTGAAACTTTACATTCTAAAAAGTGTAGAACTGTACGACTATGGTTGTGTATTTGTAGCGTACATCAAACACTAAAATGACCACTCATTTGTAATAGATTTTGTAAATAGATTTGTAATAAAACATATCGATACTATAATAATAATGTGTAATAAAATACAACAATTTTCATTTTACAAAGCTCTTCCAGTCAGCTTATGTTGTAATAGCATGCCTCTGTAGATTATGATAATCCACATTCCATAGACAAGGAAACAAGTCCAGAGAAATAATGGTGCAATAACTTACCCAAAGTCATGAAAATTGTTAGTTTCAAATACGTAGCTTGAACCTAGATCTTTAATTCCAGGATTACTCTTCATTTTGCTACACAAAGTTGTACTTTTCAGACATATAAATTAATCATTCAAAATATGTCAGTCTCATAATGTTAAGTGTTTATACACTTGCCATATAACTTGGAAATTCCACCCCTAGGTATTTATCCAAGAGGAATAAAACCATATATTCCCACAAAAATCTGTACATAAATGTTTATAGAGGCTTTCTTTACAATTGCCACAAACTAGAACTAACCAAAAAGCTTTCATCTACTTATAAGAAAAATACATTATGGTACATACCCACAATGAAATATTATTCAGTAAGGAAAAAAAAAATCCATTGATATATGCAATCACAGGAGAAATATCAAATGCGTTATACTAAGTGAAAGAAGCAAGGCTCAAAAAGTTTATGTACTCTATAAGTCCATTTGTCTGATATCCTGGAAAAGTCAAAACTATAGGGAAATAAAATAGACCAGTGATTGTCAGAGTCTTGGAGTAGGGAATGAATACAAAGTGATATGGAAAAACTTGGGGGCTAATGGAAATAGTCTGTATCTTATTATGGTAATGGTTATATGACTGTATGCATTTGTCAAATTCTAAAACGTTCCCTAAAGTGAGTGAATTTTACTGTATGTAAATAAACCTTAATATACCTGCTATACATAAAGTATAACATGTTATCCTAGGATGGTGGGAAAAGGGGAATAAAACTTGATTAGACATGGTCAAGACTTGAGCAACCCACTTGGGGCAATTGGACAGCAATCCAAAATGCAATAACTAACATAATGTGACCAGATTTCCAAGAAGGCAGATCAGGTGGGTTGTGAGTTCAGAATGGTGATGACACTCAGGTAAAATCTTCTTCATGAAGAATAGAAATGGCTGTATGTCGTGGTTAAAATAGGATATGGCCACCCTTATGAACCACAGGACAGGGTCTGACCCCAGGGAGGCAACACTAAATGTCAAGGTGCAGCCTAAATCATGAGACCAAGGCAGGACTTCCTTGTAACTGAGCAAACAGGGGCCCATCCACATGGCACCTTGGTGAATGGCCCAATAATAAATGCTGGAAGAAACAGGTCTTTATTTACAATATTCCAACCTTGGAATGGCCGGGAGCATTTTAGCTTGGAGCCCCATTTTTCCATGAGACCCAGCACTTCCCTTGTTTCCCACAAAGCTATAAGCCAGAAACCCCCAGATCTTCCTATCTTCTTATCTGAATTGAAGCTGACTAGGCAATCAGTCTCGCAGCAGCTCTCCCCTTCAGGATCTGGGGTAAGTTGTCATCAGACTCCATGTAACAGTCCAAGAAAGCATGTGCCACGGTGCACTGGATCATGGTCAAGTTCAGGAAAGACATGAGTCCTCAGAGTCCAGATAGAATCTGGGTTTGCAAGGCAGCAGGTCAGTGTCTTGCAAGGGAGAGTCTTTGGGGTCAGCCAGAGCAGGCATGACCAGAACAGCAACACGTCGCCTTCCTTACGACACCAGGCCACATGGCCGGACCCTGACTACCCACTACCTAGTTGCATGGGTGCTGCATCATTCCTACCTTATGGTTCTTCTACTCCCTTCCAAGCTGCATGGCCAAACCCCCTCCTGCCTGCCTGCCCTCAGTTTAAATCCTTACCTGGAGCCTTCTGTGGGACCTCATCTCTGATTCTTCCCGCAATGAGCTACACTGGCCAGTTCTCCTGTATTGTTTACATTTATTTGGCTGCCATTCCCAGTCAGGACAGGAGTGACTCAGGGATCCAGGGAAACTTGCCTCCTCTGGCTAGTGTGCAGTCTAAAAGTCACACCCACCTTGCCCCCAGGCAGTGGGAGCACAGCTATTAAACTAGCCTTTGTTATGAAAATTATCTTAAGCTTCAGGCCAGCTTCCCCCATCTCCCAAACCACCGGCTATAGAGATTTTCTCTTATTTCCCCCAGACATCTCTTGCCCTGTACTCCGGGACATTCTCACTACACTTTGGACTCCCTGGACTTATTTCTGGTTTTGTTCTATGTCAACCTTTTTTTTTTCTATGTTGATCCCTGTGCATTAGCTTTTCCCTCTGCTGAGAACACACATGAATAACCTTTCACTGATCAAGTTAGCTAAATTCGCTCCCACCTACTCGCCTTTCACATCACTGAGTTTAATTTCTTCATAATACCTATTACAAATACCTGAGATTGCTTATTTGCTCATGTCCAATGTACGTGTGTATGGAAGGATGAATACCGGGGTTGATTTGCCATTTTCATTTACTGGCATTTAAGCTTCATGGGAAATGTGATCCTATCTAGCTCATTCAGTATTACATCCTCAGCCCATAGCTGACTGCCTGACACTACTGAGTGATCAATGAATAATTACTGGAGGAATGAATGAATGAATTATATGAAAAAGATGCAATTAAGTTAGTTCATTTCAGGTTATTATGCCTGAAACTGGAAGGGCTGAGCAGGAAGCCTGACAATCTCAATAATTATAATTCCAGGCGGTGTATAATCGCAGATGGAGGAGAGCATCTTTAGGCGGGCATCTTTAGTCTGGCTTTCTGTGCCGAAAACCAAGCACGATGGCAAAAGGCTGGCAGAGCGTTTGATCCCAGTGTACTCCTGTGTACCTAACTGTTACCAAAGGCCAATAATTAAGTTCCTTCTGTCTGCATGCTCTGGCCAAAAAATGCACTAACAGGAGTTTATAGGAAAAAGAGAAATTAGTTTATCAGAATTTGCCGATCTGGAGGTGAGGAACTCATGCTCTAAATGACCCGACTCCCCGGTGGTGTGTACATTATAAATAACATAGGACAAAATCAAAAGATACCATGGGTTAGGGGGTTGTGTTAGGAGCTGATCGGTCAAAGGGGAGGTAAGTATAATACACCATTTTTTCAGGTCTCCAGGACAAGTCAGAGGTGAACTCTAGCACCCAGAAGCAGTTTCCAGGAGAAGTAGCCAAGGGTGTCGTCCAGCCTTAGGGCTCAGGGGCCGAAACCTAATTTAGATGAAGATGTGACTTTAGCCTGCCAGGGGCTTACACCTGGTGTGGCTATTGTCTTCTGTTGCCTGAGGGGCCACCGATCATCAAGCTGAGAGACTAAGTTCAGTCTGGTCAGTGAAGGGAGCTGAAAGAGAAGAAAAAAATGACTGTTTTAAAACTACAGTTGAAATCAAGTCAGAATGATGAGGACCCTCAGTTACACAATAGGTACTCACTCCCCCCACAGTCCACACACAGAAGTTGATCCTCTGAGGACCAGCAGTGTTCCTGCCGACGTCCGTTCCAATGTTTGCTCATCTTTCTGCTGGTGCTCATCTTGGTTGCTAAGATGGTTTCTATGGCAAAGGCCCACTAGTGAAGTAAGGATTACAGTCATTGAACATTTGCACAGATGAACTTGACATAAGAGCAGCTGCTTTCACCAAGCAGAAGGGTATGCTGGAATCAGAGCGGCACCTTCAGCGGTGTTTTTGACCTTGGCCACGAAGGCAGTGACTGACTTTAACGCTTTTCCCATTGACATTTATGGTGAAATATGTCTGAAGTCTGTCCATAGTATATGTGCATTTAAGAATATTTCAGTTAACTAGAAGGAATATAGAAGCTATTTTATAAAATAGATGGTTGGCAGGCATTTTCCAAGAAAGAGACTATGTAAAATCAGCTGGAGTTCTGCTGCTGATTGCTTAAAAAGTGAGATTTCTGTTAGATGTTAAGTTAAACAAGGGGAAAGGTACAAAGGCTTGGAGGCGCTTGATGGTTTACCAGGCAGGCCCAAGATAGGTGCTTCCCACCTTGCATAAGGACCTTCAGCCAATTTCACTAGTAGATATGCACCATACACTCTCGAGAGCCATAGACCTATTTTTCTCTATAAGATAAAAATTGTAATCTTCACTTGTCAATTCCATATATTACTGTCACGGATGCTAGAGCATTTACACATAAGCTAGAAAACCTTTTTCTGTACAGAAAGTGAAGCAAATCACAATGAACATTTGCAGATTTGCAACTTGATGATATTCAAGTACTGAGACCTCATTACATCCTTAACTGAAGCTTGTACATAATAAGCTAGTTCTCATCTTCTCTCTAACTTCCTTTTTTTTTTTTACAGTATTGAGACAGGAGTTGCTTTCTTTGTGTCCTACAGGGTTTTTAAAACCTTCTAGCAATCTCTGGGACCTCCACTGGCCCCCATATGCCTTTATCTTAAAGAGTTATACTTTAACCCCAGCTGCATGAGGACAAAAAGAACAATTGCTTCAGTTCAGAGTTCTCCAGCTTGTGGCAAGAATCATCTGAGACCTCCTCTCCTTTATTCATTTCCAATCAAATACTTTTTGATGACCTACTCTGTGCAGAGCCATTGAGGTAGGTGTTACAGCAGACGAGGACATCTAAGATGGTGTGTGATGAGTTCACGCTTCTATACTCAATACACTTATAATGTTTTCAGAATTTTTGCAACCTCCTAGGTCCACTGTGGCCTTCTCTAGTAATATATTATGACCCAATCCTGTGCACGGTTGTGTGTGCATAAACATACAAAGCTGTATTTTGAGCAGAGAATCCGTGAAAGCTGGAAATCATCACTCATAGCAGTCATGCTTTTGACATTTTTTTTTAACTCTGAGTTTAAATGAATTACAGAATTTCCATACTACAAAATGCAATATAGTTGTTTGGAATGAAAATTCAAATGCGTATCTAATGACGTGAACTGTGCATGCTTTATTGTTGAGTGAAGAAAAATAAATTGCAAAATATATTTCAAGAGGAATTCATTTGTAAAAATAATCTATAAGTAGATGTATGTGCATTTACACATTTATATGTGTATGTTTTTGTTTACTAAAAAGAAGTCTAGAATACTACAGGTAAAATGTTAGTGATGGTCCTCACTGATCTGTAGTGTCACAGATTAAGACTTATCTTGATATTTCCCCCCAGGAAATTGCTATAATGATCTTTGTTCTTGTGTGATGGAGGCATTAGCAGGAACCTGGGTTAAGCATGTGGGAATATACAGGGGTTTGAGGGGAATTCCATGTCATAACGGACCTTCTCATGTACATATTTTAGTCCTCCTTGGGGCCTTTTCTCTAGAGTAAATCAGAAGACTGCCTTTTCAAAACTTGGCTCTCTTTAATGAAACAATGATATATCCAGTCTTTTCCCAGTAATTACCTTTCCCCTATAAAATTGGCTTTTTAAAGTAAGAGAGTATCCATAATTCTTTCATACCGAAACTTATGCAGAAAAAAATAGTGAAGCGGAAAATGAATAAGACGAGGAAATGCCTCTGAGGTCCTTCTTAGGAAGTTTTGTAGAGCCCGTGTCTGCTGCCCTGCCTTGCTCCCAGCTGGGTCGGCTGTTCCCGAAAACATCCCCATTATTCTAGTTCTCTGCAGGGTCCCCAGGTTGCCAGAGGGCTTTGGAAGCTGGGAAAACCTCCCCAGCTACAAAAATGGCGCTAGCAATTACAAGGTTTATTTTCCCCGAAGACGCTGTTGCTGGGCTTGCATCCATTTGCTCTTTTCAATGAGCCGTGTACTCGAAATGTCACCTTGCTGCCATTCAGCGTGGCCATGTTCTGACTGTCCAGGGGCCTCCGGGAACAGGCAGCAGATGGATGGTGGGCTGCAACCTCCCTCATTATTTTTCACTGTAAATTTCTTTTATGAGGAGTCTCTCGTGCTCTGGATGCAGAGTGCTGCTGTGTGCGTGCTCTGAAGGAAAAGCGCAGGTAACGTGTGAGCTGATTTCCTAACGGTCTCTTCACCCCAACCCCCGTGACCCCCACAACGTGACCTCAGAGCTAATGGCTTATTTAATTAGCAAATCTCAGTTGAAATGGCGCTAATTGCTGAAGAATGAAAATCAAGGATGTTTGCACGCTTAAACAAAGAAAAAGGTGTGTGTGTGCATGTGTGTGTCTGTGCACACACTCGTGTCAGTGTGTCAGGAAAGAACACTCTTGAAAAATTAATACTGAGAAGAATATATTTGTATCTTATGAGAGATGGCCTTCACTCACCTTTTCCTTGAAAAATGAAAGGAAATTGTTCTTTTTTCATCCCCAAATGCTTCTAAGACTCTTACAGAATTTTTAGAAATATGAATGTACAAGTTAAAATCACCTTCTCCAGAGCAATTACTATTTAAATGAAATTTGGCACACCTTTCTCCAGTTACATATGCAAAAGCCTCAAGTTCATATCAAACCCCTTTTCTGTAAACTGACTGTATCCTTCCCTGCAGTAGCATTGGAAGGCCCCTGCACTCAAAATATTCACCTTAAAGAGGCTCTGGGCCGGGCTCCTCTGTCATTGTTGTCGTGATCTCCTCACTTGTCCCCATCACTCTGCTAGGATGGGCTGTAGTTAAGAGCGACAGCATTCAATTTCTTTTTATTTTTAATTACAGATGACATACAGTATTATATTAGTTTCAGGGAAGAGCATAGTGATTAAACATTTATGTAACTTACAAAATGATCACCCCAATAAGTCCAGTACCCATCTGACACCATACAAAGTAATTGCTTATATTTCCTAGGTAGAGTGGCAGCATTTACCGGTAATTGGGAGAGGAGTGGCAGTATCCATGGTAATCGGGAGAACAGTGTTGACCTTCATAAGCAAAGAAGTTGAAACGCAGTGCTGTCAAGACCATAACTGCTCCTGCTCTCTTCTTCTTCCATGGATGTGCCGTCTGTCTCTTTCACAAAACCAAGTGCTAAGAAGACCCAAAACTGCATAAGCAAAGTGTGATACATCCATACAATAGAATACTATTCCGAAATTTAAAGGAATAACATACTGGTATATACTACAACACGGATGAACCAACATTATGCTAAGTGAAAGAAGGCAGACACGAAAGATCACATATACCATATTTTTTTGGACCATAAGATGCACCTAGGTTTTAGAGGAGGAAAATAGGAAAAAAATTTTGAAGCAAAAAATGTGGTAAAATATTTAATAACCTGTGGACTGCCCCATCCCCCACACCCCACAGAGAGCAAGGCAAGCTACATTCAGACTATAAGATGCACCCCCATTTTCCTCCCAAATTTGGGGGGGGGAAGTGCTTCCTATGGTCCAAAAAGTACGGTATATGATTCCAAACACACAAAAGGTCTAGACAAGACAAATCTAGAGAGACAGAAAGTGGGTTAGTGCTCACCCGGGGCTGCAGAGGGAAGGGGGGTGACCACATATGGGCACAAGGGGTCTTTCAGGCATTATGAAAATGTTCTAAGATTGGACGGTAATGATGGTTGCACAAGTCTACAGGTTTACAAAAAATCTTTGGCCCTGGCTGGCATAGCTCAGTGGATTGAGCGCGGGCTGGGAACCAAAGTGTCCCAGGTTCGATTCCCAGTCAGGATACATTGATGGGTTGCAGGCCATAACCCCCAGCAACCGCACATTGATGTTTTCTCTCTCTCTCTCTCTCTCTCTCTCTCCCTCCCTCCCTCCCTCCCTCCCTCTCTCTCTCCTCTCTCTCTCTCTCTCTCTCTCTCTCTCTCTCTCTCTCCCCTCCCTCCCTTCCCTCTCTAGAAATAAAGAAATAAAATCTTAAAAAAATATCTTTGAATTGTGTATGGAAGATGAATGGATTTTAGGGTATATAAATTAAACCCCCATAACAACATTTTAAGAAATTAGAAATAAATCTGTAGCCATGCAGAAACTCCATTTCTTTAACAAGACCCTTTCTCCTTTCTGTCCTTCCATGCCCCTCCTGAACCATGAAACCCTTGTGACAGCAGAATCTGGTCAGCATCAAGCTGTTTTGAGAACAAAGCCTCAGGTCTGTTGACAACAGAAACAGAATCGCAGTCAAGCTAAAGATAACATCTGGACCCATGAAGGCAGCTGACCCTACGGACCACACTCTCATGAAACCAGACAGAATGACGCCATAGCTGACATCAGGACCTGACACAGAATACTTCTTACCCTTGGCCCCAACCAATCAGTAGAGCCTTTCACCCCAACTCCCTTACCATGATTAATGAATCCCCCCCATATAACCCATCCTCTGGGAGCCATCCGGGAGCCAGGCCTTCGAGGAGTAGCTCACCTGTGGCTCTGGGTGTGGCATCCTTTCCTTAAAACTAGACGTTACTTTCTGGGCTGCGAACTCACGTTTAAGTTTGATTGGGATTTGATGCGTGCAGGCAAATGGACCCCGTTATTCCTGTAACAAATTTCAAATGGAAACAGAGAAGCCCCGGAGGCCCTTCCTGTTGGGGAAAATTGCACGGGTGGATGCTCGGAGTTTCGCTCTGGCTGGGGGAGGCGCGTGGGAGGGGACGGAGGCGGGGGCGGGGTGAAGCCTCAGATTTTGCTGCTTCTTGCTGAATGATGTTTGTTTTTCATATCGGGCTTTATTAGAGAGAATATCAAGGTAGGGAGGTAGGGCGTCCCGAGGTGCTAAGTGCTCAAGATACAAAAATAAAATTAATGTCTTTGATTTGCTTTGTGCCTTTAAGGAGGTCTGGCCTTCAGGAGCATCAGACAAGTAAAAAAATCTGTGAAGAGTAGTCAGTACTCGGGAGAAGCTGTTCTGCCTGAGGGAGCTCTGCAAGGCTTCTTTCTCACAGGCAGCTGCATGTGAGCAGGGTGTCAGTGAGTGAGAAGTAAAGGGCAGAGGGAGAAAGGTAGAGTAGATGGGTGTTTTTGTTTTTCTCAGGCTGGCTTCCCACTCCTTTTACCTCATCTCCTCCTACTCTGCTCACTGCCTGCTGTCGAGGCTGGGTTATAATTCAAGGTTAATACCAGGGAGAGTCCTGCCTCTGGCACAGTATTTGATTCAGGGGTAGGTGCAGGGCTCAAGGAGTGCTCATCAGAATTCTCACTAAAATTTAATATAATCCGTTCTCTTTTTTTTTTAGCATTGAGAGTTACAATAATCATGTTGTTTTCTGGGCAGCAGCAGGCATATTCCTCTGCATTCGGAAGCTTGTCTGTGGAGTGATGCCCACTGACAGGGAGATGCAGAGCAGAGAGGCATGTCATAACGTAACGGGAAGGCGGGGTTAGCTGGTGACACCTGCAGAGCGCTGCACAGCCATGTCTTGAGCAAAAAACACTCCCCCAAACACACCTGTTTCAAAAACTTTATTTACTTTGGGTTGAGTTTGTGTTCCCTATAATCTGGAAGTTTTACTAACATGGAGCATTTGTCATTGGGAAGAACATCCTGTACGTGAGCCTGTGGGCATGAACGGCCCTGGGCTTCTTAGGAGAAGGTGAGGCACAGGTGGCAAGAGGCAGCATGGCCATTGTTTCAATGAACATTATGGTTGTATGGGGCTCTGATGCATCCCATTCTTATTACTCTGTTGAACCTTTCTTCAGCCTTATACTGCAAGCTACCTCGCAGTTCCGAGTCAATGAGGAGGAGAAGGGCCTCATTGCTATGGAAAGACAACAAGATCCTCTCTTGCCTAAATCATGGCTCTTCATGGTGATGATGGCAGCATCAGCGGCATAAACCAGACTACGTTCTCTGAGTGATGTTTAGATGCATATGGTCCTTTCCATGTGTTAGTAGGATCCAGGAGGGAGCTGCCAGGATTTGTCTTCTCCACAAACAAGTTGAAAGAAATGAAATAATCTTCTTCCTGACTGGTCTTGGAGAGGTTCATGTCAGGAGCTGGAAAAACTCGAGTTCTCAAATTTCCAACAAGATCATGTGGAACCTAGGCACCCTCAGAACAAGAGGGTGATAACGTAGCCCTTCAGATCAGCGGAGGGTGGAGCACTCACTCATTGCACAATCTGAGGGCTCAGATATCTGCCTTCTGGGATTTTTCCTGAGTGGGGTCCCCGGAAGTGTTTTGGATTCTGGGTGGAGATGCATAGTTCTTAACCTGTGTTTTCCCATGTGACATTCTTGTTTCTTAGTTAAACTGGTGGTGGCAACTTTCTTATCAATAACTAAAATATTGATGAAGAAATGGGTCATCTTTTTCTGTCAAGGGAGATTCCAGAGACTGTGCTGGGGTTGACCAGTGCTTCTCAATGTTGGCACTATGCCCTGTCTTAATCAGAATCACTAATATCCTTGTTAAATGAAAGATTCTTGGGCTTTATCCAGGAACTACCAGAGGAGTGTGATATTGTGATTTATAAGAAATACACGTCTTTGTTTGATTCCTGGCTCACAGCTCCCCCAAACCCTCAGAATTTCCTAAGTGATAAGAGTAACAAGAACATCTTTTGTTGTAATATTTGGTCTCTTATCCTCAGTTCCTGAAGTTTCTTCAGAGACATGAAAGTGAAATGTTGTCTTGTTGTTCATACCGAGGCCCTTTCTAGCACAACTAGGTTTATGTTATGAGGTGAATTTTGGAAAGCATCAAAGGATGAGGGCTGGTTCCCAAGGGAGCATGCCAGGAATAGAGAGTTGGAAGTTTCAGAGCCACATTCCTAGCTGGGAAGGGGAGAGGGGCAGGAGGTTGAGTCAATAGCCAATGACCAATGGCTATTGCCTATGTAATGCCTATGTAATGAAACTTCCATAAAAAAATGAAAAGGACAGAATGTTTCCGGGTTGCTGAACACGTGGAAGTGTTGGGAGACTAGACATCTGGGGAGAGCGTGGACGCTTGGTGTCCTTTCCCCATACCTTGACCTATGCATCTCTTCCATCTGGCTGTTGAGCTATATCCTTTTACAATAAACTGGCAACTTGATGAGTAAAATATTTCTCTGAGTTCTGTGAGCCACTCTAGCAAATTAATCAAACTCAACAAAGGGGTCTTAGGAACGTCCAATCTATAACCAGTCAGTCAGAAGCACAGGTGTTAACCTGCACTTGCTACTGGGGTCAGAAGTTCATGGGGGTGGGGTGCAGTCTTGTAGGACTTAACCCTTAACTTGTGGAATCCACTGTTATCTCTGTGTAGAAAGTGTCAGAACTGAGTTGAATTGTAGGACGTCCAGTTGACGTCAAAGCATTGCTTTGACTTGGTGTTCATTACTTACTCTCACTGAGTAAAGTACACGTCAGAATTGGTGACCAGAATTTTTAGGGTGTATCTTGAAAATATGAATTGTAAACAAACTCTCCAGGTGATTCACCTGCACATTAATAGTTGAGAACAACTAACTCAGACCTTGGTATGGGCTCATAATTCAGGATAGGGAACTGAAGACATGTTGCTTTCTGAATAAAAATGACGTTTGTTCACTCACAAAAAGGTTTCTATAGAACCACGCCCCTTTCAGTCTACAAAGCACAGGAAGAGCAGGAAATGGAGATGTCGCCATGACACACTTGTAGAAGGATAGACAGTGCTTATATTTTTCAGACGGGATGAAGGGACCTGATTGTTCAGCAAGCTCAGTCATTGCTGGGAGCCAGCTGGTGTGGCTTTTAAAAGGGCACCTGGGGTGTTGGCAGCTGGAGAACCTTACAGGTAGCAAGGATACAACTATTCCAGTACTTCAACTTCAAGACTTAGATTTGTGTGGACATTTGTGAAATGAAAATTATTACCTTAAACACAAATGCTTCACTGTATTTTTCCATTTTCTTATCAGGGCATGTAGATATGCAAAACCCAGAAACTAAAAGCACAGTAAGTATTGAAATATTATATAACTCTCTGCCCTGTTATGCTAAGCAGGTTCATAGTATTCAAGCTCAGGGGGTGTTTTCTGTCCATCAAACAAATGAAGTCCTCCCAATCAAGGCAGCATCTAAATGACAGTTATTTTTAGCTTATCAAACAGACACACACAAAGCAAGGAAGCAAACAACTCTCTTACTCATGAAGCACCAGCCAAGGTCTGATAGTGGAAATGGTATCTGAGTGGCTGTCGACACTGCCTTTTCCCTGAGTTTGCCAGATACAGTGTGTGTGTGTGTGTGTGTGTGTGTGTGTGTGAGAATGACTAATGGAGAGGAAGCTGTTGAAGTGAATAGAATTCAAAACCCCATTAATACTGGTGACTCATTAGCCGGATTCTTTCTCCACATCTGAAAATGTCAGGAAATTAAATAGGCACCATGGCATCTCTGGGAGACAAATCCCAAGTCAGAACCATAACCACTTCTAGATATTCTTGGCCTCATTTGGAAATTAGCTGTCACCTGAGACATGGCCTTGTTTGTAGTCCCATCCGTGGAGTCAGGATAGATGATTAATCTCACTGAGCAAAGCACTCAGCTCCCCTTTAGCACAGTGAGAACTGTGAGGCTTGTTATCAGATGGAGTGACTGGTAACTACACGTGTCCTCAGCTTGGCTTCCTCAGAACAGAAGTAAAGTGGGCAATAGGCAAAGACTAAAGCTACACTGACCCCCTCATTTAACCAAATATTTGTCTTATGCCTTGTATGAGCCATAGGTAGAAAAGGGTATTAAGAAACATCTAAGTGATTGTGTTTTGATTTTTAGTTTTCCCCTGAAGGTTTAATGCTAACAGTTAGCTTCCATTTTCTTGAAACATACTCTATAATCTTATTTTAATCCAAATAGCTTCTTTGCCTACAATATGGGGACCAGTCTCCTTGTGTGTATATGATGAACAAAAATATATCTTTGGGAGATGAAATTTTAAGTCCTTATTTAAAAATTGGATAAAAATATTAAGAATGATAATGTGTCTCATATGGTTGTTAGAGTCTTTCCTAAAGTGACTCTTTGCTATTACTCATGTAATAAACATTTTTTTAGGGTCCCAACCAGGAGCACAGATGATGTGAATCACCAAGGTGCAGAGGGGTGGGGAGGGTCCCTGTCCAGAAAGGAAAAAGACATGTATATAAACATCCATACCAGAGTTGGGCTGTGAGAATCAGATCACAGAAATAAGGAATAGCAATCCATAGATCCTGAGAAGAAGAAATATTTAAGTAGGGGAAGAACCAAGAATACAGTAGAGTCCTTAACAATTCCTTGAGAAAGGTGTCATTATCATCATCATCATCTCTTTAAGTGGGCCCAAATTTACATAGCTTCTAAGTGCCAGTGCCCATGCTCCTACCCATTGTATTATTCTGCCCCTTGTATTATTAAAGATTACCTGCATGGAGTGGAAACACACACAAACATATTAGTTTTTAATTAGGTTTTTGAGTTCCATAACCAAAAGCTATGCATGACTCATAAGTCTGCTCCACTATTGATGGGAAGGGGAAACTCAGTAATCCTGGTTCTGCACCAAGGAGAGAAGAACTCATCTAGGCTCACTCACGTGTCAGTGGTCAGCTATTACAGGTCTAGGACCCCCTCATCTGGACAACTCAACTCTGTTCCATGTGTTCTCTCAGCCTCCCTTCTCGGACAAAGGCAGAGAGGAGCAACAGGGAGAGCGGAGAATTCAGTCTTTGGAGGCCTTAGCTCACAACTGGCACCTCTTCATTTCTTCCACATTCTGTTGGCCAAAGGAGTTAAAAGCCATCCAAGACTATCCAGCCATCTTCTCTTATGCTGATCATCTCAACCCTCACCCTAACCCTAACCCTAACCCATACCCTAACCCTAACTCTAACTCTCTCTCTTCCCGGGCAGGATCTCATCTGCTGCCAAAATTCAATCCAGTTCTTTCCCTTCCTTACTCCTTCCATATCTCCACAGCTGCCTGTTCCTCCTGTATCTCTCTCCCTTGCCTTGGATGGAGGTATAGGAGATTTTGATTGGCAGAATTTTGAAGTCATCTGGTAATGGATATAGACACAGGGAAGAATGAAAATTGTGGGACCATATTTTGCAAACCATCTCCACAGAGAATAATTGAAAAGTAAGACCCAACTTGTCATATGATTTATGACCATTATTTTTCTTATGATCTCTATTTACTTAGTAAAAATTTCTTTAAAAATTCCCACAATTTCATCCCAGTTTCTGGCCTTTTAAAACTTTTTGAAAGCAAGCAACATCTTCTTACTCTACAAAGTTACTGTTTGGTGTGTTCTGTCACTTCCGATTGAAAAATACTACATTTAAAAAAAATTGTGAGGTTTGGGATGACCAGCGGGGAATATTTAAAGTTCCATTAGGAGATACATGGGACTTACTTTGCAGATACAATATAAACACAGTGAAAAATGCACACTTTACTCTCTCCCTTCTTGAGAAGGCCATTATTGTTTCCATTTCATTGTTTTCAAAGCAATTGAAAATGGTCAATTTTGTATTCCTTTACAGTAAACATACTGAGTGGAAAATTTCAAACTCAGCCATTTCTCCTGCTTGATAACATAATTTGTTTTATTAGTCATTGATAGTAAATGAACTGCTGGGACTATTGAACCAGAAGTTTACAGAATATATGTGTTTGTCACATAGTATTTAAATCCAAACTTTTTTTCAAAAAGAGCTCCTACTCACTTATAATAAAATGAATGTATAGTAAATCCTTTAAGAAAATTATGAGAATTTGAAGAGGAGGCAAAAATAAAAGTAGAAAAAACTGAAGCAATGGCAATACCATTTTGGGATTATATCCTAAGAACCCTGAAACACAAATTCAAAAGAACCTATCCACCCCAATGGTCATAGCAACACAATTTACAATAGCCAAGTGCTGGAAGCAACCTAAGTGCCCATTAGTAAATGGGTGGATCAAAAAACTATGGTACATTTACACAATGGAATATTACACAGCAGATAGAAAGAAGGAGCTCCTACCTTTCACGACAGCATGGATGGATCTGGAGAGCATTGTGCTAAGTGAAATAAGCCAGGAGGTGAAAGACAAATACTACATGATCTCACCTATATGTGGAGCCTAATCAACAAAACAGACAAGCAGGCAAAGTAGAACCAGAGACATTGAAATTAAGAACAAACTGACAGTGATCAGAGGGGAAGGAGGAGGGAGGTGATGGAGGAAAGAAAGGGATGGGTCATCAAGGAACATTTATAAAGCACCCATGGACAAAGTCGAAGGGGTATAAGATTGGGGGTAGGATTGGGGGTGGGATGTGTGGGTGTGTGGGGTTGGGGAGAGTGGTGGGGGGAAATGGAGGCAACTGTACTTGAACAATAATAATAAAAAAGTGAAGCAATGGAATGACAAATTATCATTCAATTAGACTTCATGCTTCACAATTAGAAAGAAACAAACTTAGAGATCAGGAAAGTTCAAGTTTGTCTCTTGAGAGATGATCTTATCCAAGGCTTACTAGCACAATAATCTCACAAGTAATTTGCTGTTAATAACTGTTAAAGTTGTTGAATTATTTCCTTTTAAAAACATAGAGAGGAAATATTTACTTTCATTCACTTGCTTTCTTGATTAGGAAAGAAAAGTATATGCATATAATGAGGTTGTGTTTTTTTTTTATCTATAGAACTCCTGTATAAAATGTAAAAGTCGTCTGCTATAGATGTCAGAGTGGTGGAAAGACTGAAAAAAGCTACTCCAAATGGTGGGAATTCCTTGTCCATGACCAATTAATGCATATTGCTTTTTTTTTCTGCATTAATTTGAGATCTTGGGAGAACATTATGAACCCTTGGAATGTCACAGCTATGCAAGGACCGCCTGTAAGGGGATAAAGTAATGGCCAGCAGCAGCAGATAGACAAATACTAATGATATCATTACCATGTCGAATATAATTTATTTTTAGGGTGGTTTTAAGATTCACAGCAAAATTAGAGGAAGGGACAGAGATTTCCATTTTTCCTGTGCCCTTACATGCATAGCCTCTCCCCATGTCCAACAGAGAAGCATATTTGTTAAAATTAACATAACTACATTGAGTTTAAAGTTCGCTCTTGGTGTTGCACAGCTCATGGGTTTGAATTTATGACATGTGCCTACCATTATATTATCATACCAAGTAGTTTCATGGCCCTAAAAATCCTCTGTGAGCCCCTTTTTCATCTTTCTCCAGGCCCCAACCCCTGGTAACGCTGATTTATTATTATTATTATTATTATTATTTAAAAGATTTAATTTATTTCTTTTTAGAGAGGGAAGGGGGGGGAGAGAGAGAGAGAGAGAGAAAGAGAGAGACATCAATGTGCGGTTGCTGGGGGCCATGGCCTGCAACCCAGGCATGTGCCCTGACTGGGAATCGAACCTGCGATGCCTGGTTCACAGCCCACGCTCAATCCACTGAGCTACGCCAGCCAGGGCCTATTATTTATTTATTTATTTTTGCCATCTCTATAGTGTTACCCTTGCCAAAACATCCCATAGGTGGAATCACTAGGTGTGTAGCTTTTTCAGATTGGCTTTTTTCCCTTAGTAATATGCATTTAAAATTTCTTCATGACTTTTCACAGCTTGGTAGTTTATTCCTTTTGAGCACTGAATACCATTTCATTATCTAGACATATCACAGTTTATCCATCACACACTGAAGAAAATCTTAGTTGCTTTCAAGTTCTGGCAATTGGGAATAAAAAGGTTACAAATATCTATATGCAGATTTTCGTGTGGATGTGTTTTCAACTCCTTTGGGAAAATACCACAGAGCATAAATGTTGGATCATATGGCGAGAGTATGCTTAGTTGTTTTAACAAATCGCCCAACTATTTTATGCAGTTACCATTTTGCACCATTTTGCATTCCTACCTGCAATGTATGGGAGTTCCTGTTGTTCTCTGTCTTTGTCAACATTTGGTGTTGTCACTGTTCTGGATTTTGGCCATCCTAACAGGTGTGTAGTGGCATCTCATTGTTGTTTTACTTTGTATTTTCCTGATGACTTACGATGAGGAACATCTTTTTATAAATGTTTGCCATCTGTATATCTTCTGTGGCTAAGTATCTCTTAAGGTTTTTGGCCCATTTAAAAACCTAATTTTTTGTTTTCTTGTTGTTGAGTTAAAGAGTTCTTTGTATTGTTTCAGTAGTAATTCTTTAGTTTTGTGTCTCTTGCAAATTTTTCCTCCCCATCTGTGGTTGGTCTTTTTATTTTCTTGACAATATCTTGCAGAGCAGAAATTTTTAATTTTAATGAAGTGCAGCTCATCAATTCTTTCTTTCATGGCTTGTGCCTTTGGTGTTACATCTAAAAACCCCAAGGTCATCTACATTTTCTTCTATGTTATCTGTCAGCAGCAGATGGTCATGGCAAAGACCCTCATGGCCTAAGCTGTCACTCTGCCCAGTGCATTGAACCATTTATTTAAATACCACTAGAGATGTCCTGGGAGGGGCCAGGACCCGACTAGTAGAGACAAGTTCTTTTTTCCAATGCTCAAAGTCTTACCAGGACAACTGTAAGAGCTGTCTGATCATTAAAAGGAACACCTATTATGTCACAATGTAAGTGAACTGCATTATGGAGATGCCATTACTTTGTAAGAGACTGGAGCACCAAAAAAAATCATGGTATTCCTATCATGTTTCTTCTAATGATAGTTATGGAATTTAAAGCATTTTTAAAGCCTCCAGTGAAAACTTCACTGAAAACAACAGAAAGCAAATGGTGCTCATGTACAAGAGAAGGAGCTCAGCTACACACAGCTGTATGCCTTTCCCCAGTGCCGCAAGTGGAATTTGATTATGTCTGGGATTCATTTTGAAAATGACACATCCTTAACATCACGGTGCGACACCAAGCTTTTGGCAATGATGAAGCGGTTCTTTGTCCTGCAACTGCTGCCTTCTACATACACAGGAAATTAACCACAATCTAGACTGCAATGTCCTTAAGAACCAGGGAAAGCCAGTGAGAATAACAAAAGTGTTTATAAAGATAATAACAATGCCAAAGTGTAATAATTCTGAGATTGTATTACTATCAGATCTGTTCTGTACTAGCTTAAAAGATAGCCCTGGCGTTGG
This sequence comes from Phyllostomus discolor, assembly GCF_004126475.2. Classification (NCBI taxonomy): domain Eukaryota; kingdom Metazoa; phylum Chordata; class Mammalia; order Chiroptera; family Phyllostomidae; genus Phyllostomus; species Phyllostomus discolor. The sequence continues at coordinate 11,152,223 of NC_040906.2, forward strand.
AGACATCACATCTGAAGTTAAATTCTTAATTACTTAATTACTTTTGTGAGATCAAAAATCTATTTTACTTTCTCTTTTTAAAAATTAGGTAACAATTCTTATCTTAAAAGACAGTTGTGAGGATTATATAAGGTTTTATAGAGATTATAAAAGTGAATGTCTCACCACAATACTATGCATATAGTAAGCACTTAATAACATAGTTGAAAAACCAATCAAGTGGAGTGAAGGATAGGGGTATCTGACTGGGCTTTTCTGATTGTCACTTGCATAATTTGAAAGATGTTTATTGAAATGCAAGATATGCAGGGCAAGGCAAGAGATAACAAATGCTGGCGAGATTGTGGAGAACAAGGAAGCCTTGTGCGTTGTTGATGGGGCTGAAACTGGTATAGCAAGTATAGGAAATAGTCTGGGGAATCCTCAAAGAGTTAAAAATAGAACTACCATATGATCCACAATTCCACCTCTGGGACTATACTCAAAAGAATCCAAAACACTACATTGAAGAGGTATCTGTACCTTCATGTTCATAGCAGCATTATTTACAATAACTAAGACGTGGAATCATCTGAGTCCACTGACAGATGGACTGATAAAGAAGTTCTGATATATGTCTCTCTATGTATCTATATATCTGTCTATGTATGTATACACTTTTTTTCTTTTTTGCATCTATATGAGTTGATAGTTGTTAACTAAAATTCTTGTGGTAATAATTTCACAGTATATATAAGTCAAGTCCTTATGTTGTACACTTTAAGTGCTATATGTCAAGTATACCTCAAAAACTGGATAAAAAAATAAAATAAAGAGAAGCTACCAAACAAAAAGAAAGAAAGAAATACAAAATATTCAGGAATATTGTGAGTCTTAGACATTTTATGATACCTTAAAACAAATATATGTTTTACTTTTTGATAAAATCTGTGGTGCTTTTTGGAGTTACCAATTAATAATAGAAAATATAAATGATAAGGTCAAACTTGACAATTAGTCCTCTCTCTCTTTAAATTTCTCACTGAAATAGATGGCATCTAATCTACTAGGGCTGCTTGAATAAAATGCATCATCTCCAACCTTTCATCAGTCAAAATCTAAGTCTAAAAGAAGGTGATTAAGCAGTTGAGCTTAGAATTTAAATTGTGAAAAGAAATTTCCAAGACTTTGCATTTATTAGTGCCTCAGTATTACGATTTTTTAAGGGTTGCTCCTTTAAGGGCTTTTAAGGGTTGCTTCATATGAGGGCGGAAGGCTAATATTTCAACCTACTACTCCGTATTAAGATTTTGTTTCCCAACCCTTCCACTGTTGAGAGTTACTCCTCCTGGGTGCTGGAAGTGGTGTTTTAAATCATTACCAGGCAGTTCACAAAGGAAACACGGGCGCCTGATGCCTGCCTGACTCACTGCTCTGTCAGTGGGCAATGCCTGGCAACAACAGAGCTGGTAAAGTCTTCGGGGAAAGAGGAGGTTCAGATAGAGAAGTCAAAGGTCCTGGGTAATGTTCTGGGTCTCGCTGCTTATGATTTCTGGGACTTCAGCTTTGTAAAGATTGTTATTTAAAGACGGGAAATTACAAAGCTGGAGTCTCAGAAGCCCCGAGTGGCAGAACGTAAACCAGGACTCCTGACTTCCATCTCTGCATTTGAACATCAAGAAGACAAAAATCATGAACCGCAGAAGAAATACACTTTAACATAGACATTAAAATTTGTTAAAGGTTTTGCTTACCTTGCTTCCGTCATCAATTGAAATGGAGACTGCAGTCAAGAAATCAAGAGAAAGCTGAGACTCAAAAAGACAACAATGTAGGAATTAGGGAAAATCGTTAAGAGCAAAGATATGTCACTGACACGGAGGCTGAGACCATCCGTACTCTCATTCCCCATTCCTATGTACAAAGGCAAATTCGGACAGTGAAGAAGGCTGGTAGGAAAAAAACTAATGCATTTGAAATGCAGTGTTGGAGGAGAGCTCCGTGGATACTCTGGACCATCAGGAAGACAAACAAGTGGGTTCTAAAGCAGATTAAGCCTGAAATATCGCTGGAGGCAGAAATGAAAACACTGAAGCTGTCCTACTTTGGACACATCATGAGAAGGCAGGGGTTTTTTTCTTTGAAAAGACAACAATGCTGGAAAAAAGTAGAAGACAACAGGAAAAAAGGAAGGTGAGATATGAGATGGACAGACTACATAAAAGAACCGTAGGCCTGAGTCTGCAGGAGCTGAGCAGGGCTGCTGAGGACAGGGCATTGTGGATGTCGCTCATTCGTAGGGTCCCCAGGGGTCAGAGCCAACTCAAAGGCATGTTACACACACACACAGGGGCTCCTTCTGGAGGAACATTTCTTATCATGGATTAAACACAGTGTGAACTGAGCTCCTTTGCTGGTAAAATCAAGACTTCTGGCAGGAAAGCCAGGGGTTGGGAGCACCTGTACTGCAGATGGGGCAGGAGGACTTCAGGACTCTCTCCACGTTGTGACAGATGCCAAAAGTCAGGGAGTGGGCAACCTCCTGTCCCAGCACTTTAGGATTCAGCAGACACCACTGAAGGACAGGACCAGATATGACCCTCTGAGCTGTCAGTGAAGGTCCGATGGGTGGGCCAGCGAGGTGCCCTGTCTCCACAGTGCTTTCTTCTTCGACTGGCACAGTTTCCCCTCCCAGAGTGTGTTAGCATTTTAAACCTGGCTGTTGCCATCCTATCCATTAGTACTGTGGGCTGTGCTGGCTGTGAAACTTTCTGAGCAATCCCAGGTTAAATGACATGCCTACACTATGGAATTTTTAGGACAAACACGTTAAGCTATTTGTACTTCCTTATTTGTCTATAGTGACGAGACCTAACCATGTAGTAAGATGAATCAGCTATCAACCAGTGATCTGGAATTGATTATTATTTTATATTGGAAAGACTCCTATCATCCTATCATAAGATAAATAAATCCATGGAAATAATAATGACATCTAACTTAGATGAAGTGTTTTTTTAAATAAACTTTCTAAAACCACCACAGTCTGTTCCCTGATGCCTGTGTATTTCTTCAAACAGAAAGCAATTCTTTCCCAAGTGTTGAAGTGAATCAACAGATCCCACGCATGAGAACAGCCTTTGCCAGGATTTTATTTGCTTAATTTTTTAACACATAAGGGGAACCCTATATAGAACATTAATATTAAGAAACATCATTTTTATAAACCTAATGCAATATATCATAACTATTCTATATATACACTTGCTAGGATTTGGGGATACAGTTTTAGCTGTTATATCTCAGAATACTGGCCATATCTAATAGAATTATGCATTAGGTTCTGGAATTGTCCATTTATGTTAATAGAACCAGTGAACCATTCTAAAATTTCACAAATCATTTCAAAATCCAAAATCTAGTTCCTTCACATGAATATGATCAGTGAACCATTCCAAAATATAACTAACTACATTGACAATATACTCTAGGGACTGGGGTAGGCTGAGATTGAGAGAAAATTTCTAATTCCCTGCAAGTTTCCAAGCACTGTGGTTACTTAATTATTAGTAAATTTTTACTTGTTTTGCTTATAATGATGTTGATGTTTCTTACCATTAATTAGCTGGTTCTGCTAGTGTCTGCTTAAATCCCATATTTCCAATGACCACTGTAGAAGAGATACTTCAGAATAATGAGTAATGGTGTGTTACACAAGGTTGATTGTCCCACCTTGTGTTAGACATCCTTCCTTTGACCAAGAGGTTTGTATTCTTTCTGTACTTCTATCTGTCTGTACTAGACCAAAAATAAGACCAACCTAGCCACATATTGGCAGATAGACTTGAAGAATCACCCCTTATGGTAATATCTTCTGTGGGATCCAGAAAGAATATCTGTTTATCTCCACCATCTGAGCATCTTCTTTATTCTAAGGTAATAAACTAAGTACAGCTGACCATCATAAACTGAAGGAAATGAAATACCAGTGCACAATTAGGTAGGCCCCAGATATCCTGAGGGGGAAAAGAATCTGAATTTTAACTCAAAGAGAAAACTTACACATAACCTGGTCTAATCTCCTCATTCAGAGCTCCGGAGAGGATGGTGATTTGTCCAAGGACTCAAGGTGCATCGGTGTGCCATCAAGATTGGAATGCATATTCAAATTTCCTCCGCTGTAAAACAGTAATAGTAATAACCCATCTCACTGAGGGGTTGTGACAATCATAAGTTTCACTTGTAGCACTCTCACCTGTGGGACATTCTTTCAAATATTCTGACATAACTGCCAGTTTCTCTCAATAGGAGATTATACCTAAGTGCATAATGTGTACATTCCTAGCCCTTATTATCTGAGCTTCAATCCCTCATCAGTAAAAGATGGCTAGTGTGAATAATCTCATGTGATTTGAGAGCATCAAGTGGCATAATATATGAAAAGTATTGCAAATTGTAAAGTGATATTTAAATACTGCCAGGTGTTGTACCTGCAAATTCTTGTCTCAATGTAACCTCAAATGTCTTTAAAAAAATCACTTGTCTATTTTTTTTTTCACTTGTCTGATTTTAAGTTTGGGAGACAATCAAGGAATTCAGTTAGTTATCAGAAATAATTAACCTAAAAATATACTCCTATTGAATGGGGAAATCAATGTTTTGACAGTGTAGTTAGAACAAAATAATACCAATGTTGAGCCATTTTGCAGCCAATGCCTTCATGAGCAATTCTACTGAAGTGTTTTGATATATTTTAATTTCCATGGGCCACCAGGTCATAAAATCTGTCTGCTACAGATTACCAGAAAATTGTTCTCAGACACAGAACCAGGTATTTTAATACTAAAGTGGATGAGGAAGGCAGAAATAAGCTCATTGGCCAAAAAGTATTTATATTAAAATCCTTCCATGTGTAAATAGAACTAGAATAATAATTTATATATAAAGAAATTCAAAATATACTATAGTATTTTTTATATTTGTAAGATACATCTCATATAATATCTATTTAAATGGTGCATTTGGGGCCCTGGCTGGAGTAGCTCAGTGGATTGAGTGCGGGCTGCAAACCAAAATGTCGCAGGTTCAATTCCCAGTCTGGGTACATGCCTGGGTTGCAGGCCATGACCCCCAGCAACCGCACATTGATGTCTCTCTCTCTCTCTCTCTCTCTCTCTCTCTCTCTCTCTCCCTCCCTTCCCTCTCTAAAAAAATAAATAAATAAAATCTTTTAAAAAATGGTCCATTTGGAGAATGTGCATTGAGAAAGTTGGACATTGTTTGCTTTTGCTGGTTTCTTGCTAATTTAAACCTTAGGGAAGCTGATGTGTAGGAGCCTGACAGTAGCATAGTTTTCAGAACTTGTCCAGGTGCGAGGCAACTGTCTTTGGGAAATTTGCTTTAATATGGACTTAATTGGCTCTGATGGATATTTTTAGTCCCTGTTTCCAAAGACAATATCAATGGTTCCAGTTATGCTTTCTGTAGAAGGATCCTGGTTATAAGTTATATCCAGCGAGGCACAAATGTTTTCTGGAATGAGAATGGATGTAAACAAACCATAGAGGGAGGAGTATATAGTTTACTTGATTCTTATTCTACATGTGCTTTCTCCTCCTCCCTTCAAAATATATTTACTGAAAATTATAAATGCCTTCTGGTGTGGAAACATTTATTGAATTCTTAACAGTTCAGGGTAGCAAGTGAAATAAAAAATTAGCATTATGAAGGCTATCAGTAATCTTACCAAATTTGGCCCTCAACAGTAAAGAACACACTGACAGCCAGAGGGGAGGGAGTAAGGGGATAATGGGGAAAGAAGGAGAACAGCCACACCAAGGAACATGTATAAAGAACCCATAGACAGAGACAAGGGAGCTGGGGAGGATTGAATGTGGGAGGTGGGGAGGTAGGGCAAGGGAGAGTAATGGAGGGAAAATGAGGACAACTGTAATTGAATAACAATATAAATAAATAAATAGGAAACCCCCCCAGTAACTCCATGGAAAAGGGAATTGCTGACATAATCTATTGAAATGTCTGCTGTCTTCCCCTGATTATTAGATGCTACTAAGGAAACAAGAAAGAGCTGACAGAAACAATGATCTTGTTGGCCTTAGATTATTAAGCTGGTGCTCAAATCCTTTACCCAAGCGAACTCTATTGACCAACCTGAACTTTCTTAAGGAATCACAGCATGACATGAAGACAAGACGTGAGTCATAACCCTGCATGGTGCTAAACCAACTGGCTTAAGTCATGATTCATGAGACATTAGCTTTGGAAATTGCAGTCTTTCTTTTTATTCATAACTAAAAGAGAAAGAAACTTTGATTCTTAATTATGATTCGAAGGAACAACAAAAACAGTGTTTTAATATTATGTTGATCCTTTATATTCTGAATTATATTAAATAGATGATTAAATTTTATATCGTATTTGCTTTACATCTAAGGAAGGTAATTATCTTATTTGCTTTACTTCCAAGGAAGGTAATTTTCTAGTTGCTCAAGCTCTGAGCTAGAACTTAGAAGTCCAGAAAGACATATATTTGATTTTTAAATTAAGTTTCTTTGTTAAAAAGCCATAGATACAAACACAAAGACACCCGTAAGTATAAAAAATATTTAGGCCAGGAGATGACAGTAATACCACAAAGAAGAAACCAGGGCAGTTGAAAAAGAGCAATCAGATAGTGGTGCCTCATTAATACACTGAAACAGCCAGATTTTAAAATAATGGGCTATAACAGAACTAGGCCACCTGACTCACAGTGGGAAAAGGGATTGTAAAGACAAGCTCCTTTCAAGTTTTGGAGGCAAAAATCTTGGCTCTATTCCCTTATACAATAAACAAACAAAAAAGATATAATAGTGTCCAAACTAGATAAAAATTTGATTTCTGAGATTGCCAGGATTAAATTATAATAGGCTTTAATTAAATCGAGCAAATGCATTGTATGTATAGAAAGAGTACTTCTATACATTCTTTGACTGACTGTGCAACATTCAATTCTAATAATACTACAGTTTCTTTTTGGAGACTTACCCGTCTCTCCTTCATTCTATATCTTTTGATGGGAAGATAATTATTTCCATATGCCTCTACCTGTAGAACATCCCTCTTCCTTGTGTTTCAATGGAATGGGTACATGACCTAATCTTGACTGACTGGGGACTTTCATACAGGTTTTTGAATCTTGAGCAGAAGAAATTGTTGGGTAGCATTCTTTATGATGGAGACTATGAAGAAATCACCATATAGATATTGCTATGAGACAGTTGGGTGTCCAGGTTCTCACCCTCTAATTCTCCTTTACCATCTGGTGCTTCTACCACATGCTGTAATTACTCTGCTTATTCCTTAGAAATGCCTGTTTTCTTCGCTAGCCTCTGAGTTCTTTGCAGATAGGGATTATTTCTGTCCTGTTTACCATTGTATCCTGAGCACTAAATACAGTACCTAGCACTTGGAGATATTCAATAAAGATCTGTTATTGTTGGTAGACCAACTGAAACCTACTTCTAAACTAAAACTAATGCCACAAGCAACTCAGGCAGTAATGTTTTCCAAATGGCTAAGAAGTCATTTTGCCAATCTAAACATTTCTCTGTTGCTCATGAAAATATTTTGAGAGGCCATATCAACAGCCATGCTGAAACCTAGATGTTTGCTCCCCACAGTATTGCACTGACACATGATAGAGTGGAGAGTTGGCACAATGTTTTCAATGAGCCTGAAAGAGCGTAAGAGTTTCACATGATGGGGATGAGTTTGTGGAGAGTTCAAGAGACTAGGAGACATCAGACAAGGGTTTTACACACAATCTCTATGCCAGTGATTTCCATAGCATTGACACCCTAGTACAAAAATATTATCTTAATGTGTAATGTTCAGTTCAGAGACCTTTTGCATATATCTTCATTTGGCCAATAGTCAAGGGAATATGAGTCTATCTAGAAATCTAGTTGACAGTCTGGGGCTCTTCTGCTAGTAAAGATTCTGAAGATGCTAATCATTGTGTGCAACAGCAGGACAATGCTATCAGATGTCAGTAATGGGAACCCTGCACTAACTGCCCATCTTTCACACTCCTGAGGGGCACTGCAACCCTAGAGGGAAAGTCTGTGTTTCATTCATTCAAAAATTTTCTCTGTTGCCTTATACTTTTCTGGTGGCTGTATATGGCATCCTTTGATGTAGAGCATATATATGTGATGCCTTTTTTTTTTTTTAAGAATCCATGTCTTACCAACCTCTGCAGATGGGAGTATCTCCAGGTGGTTCCCTTATCACCTCTAGTTACCTATAATCCATGGTGGACTCACCACTGTTGTTGTGGCTTCAGTTTCCCAGTGGAGGGACCTCTGATTTCCCTGGTTAATCCTTCTTTGGAGTCATTGAACCATCTCTGAAATGGTGTCGAATAACATATCTTTTAAGGTAACACTGATTAACTTTTAGTCAAGTCAGTCATTAACATTTCTCTTTTTATACTTAATATTAATATTGGTAATAATGAGTAAATGGGGTTCAGGATGGGGAGCAAGTGGATACTAAAGCAGAGATAAAGTTTTTGTCTGCTGTCTTAGTTGGAAAAAACATGTTCAAACAGGAGTAAGAATTGTATATTCCCATCTTCAAAAGGAGGGAGTTTTCTGTTTTAGAGACTTGCTGATAATTTAATTTTAAGGCAGATTGTTGCTTTTGAAATAGGTACAAACATTACAGTATTGCCATTTGGAATAAATAAGTATAGGAAAAGATTAGCTAATGCCAACTCTTAAGTGTGACAGAGCCAATGTTGCTCATTCTCAAGAGTATTTGTTTCCTGGGCCTGTGGTTTGACAGGTACAGGTGTGTTTATATGGAATTCCCCAGAAACTTCCGCATTGTCCTGAAAGAATAGGATTTACTAAAGCGTTCACTTCTACATAAATGAATGCCCAAGACCTATAGCTAAACAGTGTATATTCTGGTTCCCTTATAATTATTTAAAAAAATAAAGAAGTGCTTTGAATCCCTTGGGAAGTGAAAATGAGGATCAGAATTGAATCTCTTCACCAGTGTTTTTTAGATGGTCACTACTTGTTTTGGGGAGGAAAGATGTAAAAAAGAATTAGAAAGATTTCTTTTTGGTAATAAACCTTAGACAATATAAAGAATAAAGCTTTGATTTAACCTGGACTTTTCCACCCAAACATTGTTGTGTAATGATCAAGATCTCCCCCACTAACCCACCCCAGGATGACTGTTCAATGAACAGGAATCAAAGGAAGCTTCTGCTGAACAGAATTATTTCTCGTTAAAAATTCAACAAAGCTATATTCTTTGCACTGTTCCTTTAGATGTGAAAATTGCTTTGTTTTACATAGTGTCTCATTGCAATGGTTTTTGTACTACCACTCCAATATTCTGTTTCTTCTTCATGGTACTTATAACTTTTCTTTTCAGAAATATGTTAACAAAGTTGACAAAACTTGAAGTTGCTTGGTAACCTCCAGGCATTAAAAGGGATACGATGATTTTAAAACTTGATTTTGAAATGTTACCATTTCTTTCCATGAGTTGGTTTTTGTATAGCACTTGGGACACTGTCTACTCTTTTCTACCATATCAAGTAAAATAATGACATAAAAACTGAAAACGAACGCAAGATTTGGAATCGGAGAAGAGAAGTTGAATCATACCTCCAGCATTAATTTATTGTGGAAGCTTTGAACATCCACTTAAATTCTCTCTGTCCCCTTTTCCTCCTCTGGAGAGTGGAAGTAGGCCCTAGGCTCTGCCTGAGAGAGAGGTGTTGTTGGAACTCCACTGCCACAATGAAAGCAAAAAATCTGGAAACCAGAAAGCACAAAGAAGTATTATGCGGCCATATTACTATAAACAGGCTACCCTCCAAAGTTTCAGAGGTTTTTCAGTTAGTCGTTTGGAACACAGAAGATAGTATTTTATAGACAATTAAATCCAGAAAAGATCCTCAAATTTGTTCAGGTGGTAGTGCACCAGGAAGGCATAGTGCTTTATGTAAAACACCATGAAATACTGACATATTTGATTTTCCCATAGAAACTAGTAATACTCACCTAGAGGAAAATATGAATCAAGTATATGTATTTAATATCAAATCATATCCAAGAGCACGTGTTCATGAAAATAGTTTTTTTCATTTACACCATGAGTTCTTCCTTCAGTCATCAATATCATGTCATTGTTATGCTTAATTGAAGATAAAAAGCAATTGTTGGCAAAGATTCAAGCTACATTAATGGAAAAATTTTAAATGGAGAAAATATCTCCAGTATATGGTTCTACTCCACCTCCCTCTCCTATCTTTCCACAACCCTATAATCGAGATAGGACTAATGGTGAATCATCAGTTATGTGGGAGAAGAGATTGAAAACCACCATCATAGAGGGTGATCCTGCACCCACACTAGCTCACAAACATCCATTTAATCCATAATGTGGCTGTTCTAAAAACAATAACAGTACAGGCCATTTAGAAACTCATTGTTTTTAGATTAGAAAATGTTGTTTCTCAAAATGATAATGAAGATAAATTCTTAACCATCTTTACAGGTACTTTTAGGATTAAAGAAAAACAGCTTATAAAGTCTCTTTTTACATGCCAATGAAACACTGAGATCAAAAGCCCCAAGAGAGCTTCTATTGTTCTTCTTCTTACACAGAAATATTGAAACTTCCAGCCAAGATGGAGGCATAGGTAGACACACTGTGCCTCCTTGCACAACCAAAATAAGGACAACAATAATTTAGAAACAAAAAACAAAACAAAACAAAACAAAACCCAGTACTGACAGAAAATTGAACTGTATGGAAGTCCGACAACCAAGGAGTTAAAGAAGAAATATTCATCCAAACCAGTAGAAGGGGTGGAGTTGTGTGGCCGGGTGGAGAGGACTCAGGGCAAAGCAGGGGCTGGAAGAACCCCGGTGCTCAAGGTGGCAGCGGGCGGACCCAGCAAGGTGGCGGATTGTGGAGGGGTGTGGGGCACAACGTAGCTGGCGGATGGGTGGTCCCACATTCATGCACAGATAAACCAGGTGAAACTGGGGAGTGAGACAGACCACGCAAACCAGGGTCCCAGCGCTGGGAAATAGGGCCTCAAAACACTGATTGAAAACACCTGTGGGGGTTGAGGTTCCGGGAGAGACTCCCAGCCTCACAGGAGAGATCGTTGGAGAGACCCACAGGGTCCTAGAATGTTCACAAACCCACCCACATGGGAATCAGCACCAGAAGGGCCCAGTTTGCTTGGGGGAAGCGGGGGAACTGACTGAAATCAGGCAGAGAGCAGAGCAAGTGCCATTGTTCCCTCTCAGACCCCTTCCCCACAAACAGCATCACAACACAGCAATTTGGGTTGTCCTGCCCAGTGGTGGGGAACATCTAAGGCTCCGCCCCTCATACAAAACAGGTGCATCAAGACAAAAAAATAGCCCAAACAAAAGAACAGATCAAAGCTCCCCAGCAAATACAACTAAGTGACTAAGAGATAGCCAACGTATCAGATGCACAGTTCAAAGCACTGGTGATCAGGACGCTCACAGAATTGGTTGAATTTGGTCACAAATTAGATGAAAAAATGAAGGCTACACTAAGTAAAATAAAGGAAAATGTACAGGGAACCAATAGTGATGGGAAGGAAACTGGGACTTTCAGATCAGTGGAGTGGATCAGAAGGAAGAAAGAAACAACCAAACAGAAAAGAAGAAACAAGAATTCAGAAAAAATGAGGAGAGGCTTAGGAACCTCCAGGATATCTTTAAATGTCCTAACATCCAAATTATTGGGGTACCAGAAGGACAAGAGGAAGAGCAACAAGTGGAGAAGTTATTTCAACAAATAATAGAGGAGAACTTCCCCAACCTGGCAAAGGAAATAGACTTCCAGGAAGTCCAGGAAGCTCAGGAGTCCCAAAGAAGTTGGACCCAAGGAGGAACATACCAAGACACATCATAATTACATTATCCAAGATTAAGATGAAGGAGAGAATTCTAGAAGCAGCAAGAGATAAGGAGACAGTTACCTACAAAGGAGTGCCCATAAGACTGTCAGCTGATTTCTCTGAAGAAACCTTGCAGACAAGAAGGGACTGGAAAGAAGTATTCCAAGTCATGAAAGGCAAGGACCTACATCCAAGATTGCTCTGTCCAGCAAAGCTTTCATTTAGAATGGAAGGGCAGATAAAATGCTTCTCAGATAAGGTCAAGTTAAAGGAGTTCATCATCACCAAGCCCTTATAATATGAAATGTTAAAGGGATTTATCTAAGAAAAAGAAGATAAAAAACATGTACTGCAAAATGACAGCAAACTCACAATTATTAACAACCACGCTGAAAACAAAAACAAAAAGAACTAAGCAAACAACTAGAACAGGAACAGAACCACAGAAATGGAGATCACATGGAGGGTTATCAACAGAGGAGTGGGAGGGGGAGAGAGGGGAAAAAGGTACAGAGAATAAGTAGCATAGATGGTAGGTAGAAAATAAACAGGGGGAGGGTAAGAATAGTATGGGAAATGTAGAAGCTAAGGAACTTATAAGTATGACACATGGACATGAACTAAAGGAGGGGGAATGTGGGTGGGATAGGTTGTGCAGGGTGGAGGGGAGTGAAGGGAGGAAATGGGACAATTGTAATAGCATAATCAATAAACTATATTAAAAATAAATAAATGAATGAAGATTAAAAAAAGAAATATTCTTACTAGTCCAGTGAAGACTTGGTTAATGTAAAAATTACACTAATTCTCTTCTTTCCTATTCCCCATTACCTTAACATTTAACACTTAAAACTGAAATTCATTGGCTACTTGGCCAAATAATTCACTGTAATAGAAGAGTCAGATTCAAAAACATGTTGTTGATTTAGGAAAATTTGATAATCAGTTTCAATCTTCTACTAACACATATCAATTAAATACTAAATTATGGAAGTGAGAGGTCGAATTGTTTTAGTGGGACTGTTTCATTTTCCATGGTTTGTGCATGAATTTCTCATCAACTCCACCATCTTCTCCTCCCGATCACAATCCATCATAGCATAAAACATCTACCACTCATATGAAGGTCACAAAACCCAGTGACAGAAGACTGAATTTTGTTCCCAATACCATTCCATTGGACAAATAACTCAGCTGCTGTGGATGCTGGCTTCCTTACGTTTAAAATAAGAGGATGAAAATTAGGGACTTGATCATAGTGAGCCAGACCAATGCCCCATTTTAATCATCATAAGCCCCTGGGCCTGGAAGAGCTTAGCTTTCCTTCTATCTATTGTCCTCAAAGGTGGGGTGCATGTCTAGGTGTCCCAACTTCTCTCAATATCTGCTATTCATGTCATTCATTCATGAGTGTATCTAATTATAATAAGCATAAGGCATTTGTGAATTTAGTGTGAGATGGCCAATCACATTGTTTATGGGGAATTTATAACAAAACAAACCTCTTAACAGATACTAGTAAAAAGAAGAACGATAAAAGTGATAACCTAGAGTTATGGCCAAATGTAGTCATGGGAACCTGTGCAAGGAAAAATGTAGTAACGTGGCTTTGAGATGATGGCCTGATGAAGGATAGTGTCACTCTCCCCCACATCAACCTATTTAAGGGCTGTCAGCAGGATGGCTGGTTCTCTTGTGATTTTCTGCAGATGGAAACACAAGGGAATTAAGAATAGATGTTTCAAAATATGACTATGATACAGCATGAGAAGCTAAGTGTTCAAGACTGAGTTATTGTTTGAAATTCTTCATGCCCGCTCTGTATCAGAATTATATATATGTATGTATCTCCAGTGTGGCTGGAGTCTCTTTTCCCACTCAAGGATGTTGGATTGGACTTAACTAATGGGATGTGGGTAGAAGTGACAGTGCCAGTCTTAAGCCGAACTCTGCATTCTGTAATTTGTGATAAGAATATACCCCTTTTACCATGCAAAGTAAAGAGTTACATAAAGCAGACATAAACCCAAGCAATACTTTTCAATGAAGTCCAGATGATCTGAAATCACAGAGCTGTTCCAGCTGTTCCAGCTCTCCCACAAAGTCACAAACAAGAACAAATACGTAAGTTCTGCAAGCCTTGCATTTTGGGGTTGTTTGTTATCAGCACTATTGTGGTCATAACAGAACACTTAGAAAATTGTATGTAATGTGTTAGAAGGTGGAATCAACTATAAATAATTTAGGTAGTCAGTCCACCCACTCTTCCTTTATTTCTTCCTTCCTGTCTCCCTGAGCTCTTCCCTTCTTATTTTCCTTCCTTTTCTTCCATAAATACTTGTTGAAAGTCTACTAAGTGTCCAAAACTGTGCTGGGCTGAGAAAGAAGGCTGAAACAACTCCTGCTCTTATGAAACCTGCCAAGTATAATAAGTGTCATGAAGAGGCACAGTGTGATACCTGAGGAAGTTAACCTAGTCTGGAGATTTGCCCAGGGGCTAGGAGAGTTCAAGACGAAGGGCAAGTTGAGAAACCCAGATAGGTGGGGGCATAGTGTGGGAAGAAGAACAGGTTTTAAGAACAGAACAACATCATCATCATCAACAAAAACAGAGTACAGTGGGAAGGCAGAGAGCAAGAAGGAAAGTTATGCGAGACAGTCAGGGAAGCAGGCAAGTATGTTGGCCTTGGTAGGCATTTTGAACAGTTTTCACAGAGAAATTGAGACTCATTGGAGAATTTGTAGCCCAATGCACTTCAATCTTTGAGTTTTTAAAAAAAAAGATTGTATTTATCTTTAGAGAGAGGGGAATGGTAGCAGAAAGGAAGGGAGAGAAACATCAATCTTTAGAGAGATTGCCTCTCACGTGCCCCCCACTGGGGACCTGGCCTACAACCCAGGCATGTGCCCTGACTGGGAATTGAATGGGCAACCATTTGGTTCAAAGGCCGGCACTCAATCCACTGAGCCATACCAGCCAAGGCCAATCTTTAAGTTTGAAAAATATCCCTTGGAGAACCTGTAGGAGGAGGGAAAGAGTGGAGTCAGAGGATTGCAGGCTCTTGCAGTGGTGGGTGAGATGTTCTTGGCTGGGCTAGGAGAAAGACAGCAGAAGTGATAATCAGTCATTGACCTTGAGAGATATGTAAGCATAGAAGAAGCTTGGATATGGAAGTTAAAGAGCAGAAAATAGTTAAAGGTGCTTCTGGTTTGTTAAAGTGGCTGGAACTGGCACCTTTTCCTGCAGAAGAGGACACTAGGCTAGCAGCAGATGTTGGTGGATGTCATGAGTTCATATATGAATTGTTGAGTCTGGTGAACATAAGGACATCAAATAGGGTGTTGAGGCTGGAGTCTGATATTCCCTATATCCATCTAGAATGAGCATGTCTAGAATTGAATGCTACCATATCCCCTAACCCCTCAGTGATGCCATGCTTAATAAAAAAAAAAACAATGAATAACAGGACTAAGTATAATAAACAATTGAAATGTTCATAAATTATTTACATTATAGTATCACTGTTTAATGTGGTGGTAAGGAGAAAAAGGTTTCTCAGGACATTAATAAAGTAAATTAAGAAGGAAGATGAGGGATCTAGAAAACAGGGGCTTCCACGGGAGAGAAAGGTACACGGAATTCCAAGGTGGATGGTCAAGATGACACCTACGCACAACCCAGGAGACAATCGGAGCAGAAGAACCCACCCCTGAGGAGGATGTCTCTAAGGAAAAAAAAAAGAAATTGATACAATATGAATGAGTTGGAACATACTGAAAAGATTTTTTTGTTTGGTAGAGAGTTAGTTAAAGTTCGGCTCACAACAACAAAGATGGTAATGACTAAATCTGCAAAAGGAAAAAATGACAACAGTACACTATATGACTTTACTGGGAATACAACTTAAATAGTTGTAATCATGTAATTACTGAGACTCGATTTAATCCAGGAGGGGGCTATAACTATTGGGAGGATGGAAGATGGTAGGAGGACTTGTATGGGAGATAAAGTCTTATTTATTTTTTAAGGAGAGAATTTAATAGGTAGTATAGAAGGCTGGGAAAAAACACAAATAGCTTTGCAATCATGTTGTTTGAAACTCTTGAGGTACAGAGCAGAACAAATAGATAAAAAAGGTGGTAATGAATGCCAACAAAAAGGAGCAGGAAGAGAGGAGGTGAGGCAATATTTCTTTTAGTCCTAAACCTGGTAGTGTTTGACTTCAGAAATTATGGGCATGTATTTTTTTAACTACATATTGAAAAGCAAAGACAAAGGCAATTGCTAGGCTTCTGTGAGGCACAACTTTTTTTTTTACTAGAATATTCTGGTTGAGCACAAATTTGTAATTTCAATTGCAACAACCTATGTTTCAACTGTTAGAGTCTTCAGTGCAGGAAATAGCTTCCGCTTCAGAGGGGCAAGGATTGTTACCAGTGAGCTAGGATCATCCTTAGAAGCAGTCAAAATACTTGCCGGAGAAAACCTGCTTTCAGTCAAAACCCTGGAGCTCACCGTTCTTCTCTGCCCAGCCCCAATTTCCTCCTCTTCTTTTTCCCCAGACCCTGGGAATTTAGCACAACTTGTTCCCTCAAACCACCCACTTGTCCACGAGAGTCTCACCACCAGCCCACTGCTGCTGGGACCCAGGGAAACCTTTTCCAGCTTCCTGTCTCCCTGCTGTGTCTGAGTTAAGCAAGCAAACCCCTTTTGGGGTTTTGAGCTTTTTATATCTCTCTTCCACAGGAGTGACAGAAATAACAAATGTCAGGGAAATGACTGGGCGGTAAGCGTGGCACAGAGTGAGTTCTGGCCCAAGTTGTCTTCATGTTCATTCAACAACAACAGAGCGAGGCTCGTTCTCCTACCGTTTCCTGAGTTCATGCTCTGAGACGGTCATTCACAGCTGCCTGCCCTGAAAGCCCTTGAGCAAATGCACGTCATTCTGTTTTATCATGAAACAAGTAAACTCTTACCACTGAACACATACGAAGTTATTCATGCGGTTCTCAGCACACTGGTCCCCTGACTGTCACTAGAACACATCAGACACCCTCTCACCGCAGGGTCCTCTCTGCGGGGACAGCTCCTCTCTCGGGTGTCCACTTTCCTTTCCCGGCTACTTTGTCTAAAGTTACGGCCCTCTCTGAGCACTCCCTGTACCCTGTGCTGCTCCACAAGTCCCCAGACCACTTCTTGCCATTTAAAATGCTCGATTTCTCTTATTTGTTTATTGCCTGTCTTGCCCTTTTAAAAGAAAACCCATAACAGGAAATTTTGTATTTTGTATCCCAGTGTCTAAAATAGTTTCTAGCACACATATATTCAGTAAACATTTTAATAAATGAAAGAATATCAATTAATAATAGATCTTAAGCAAAGGTTCAGTGAATAGTACAACTTTTTAAGTATTTTCAACTAATAATGCCACAAGTGAGAAATGCCTTAGATTAATTAAAAAAATAAATCTTGTTAATCTCAGGTCCAAATATTGGATGCCACCAGAGGGAAAATGCCCATTTTTGAACACAGTAGAGGGACTTCAATAAATATTTATTGATGGGCACTGTCAGCGTTAGAGGACATATTCGAATGTAAAAACGTGGTCTCTGGTTGTCCGAGAGATTCACATAATTCTTTGCAAGTAACGAGTCTTGGAAGCGGAACATGAAGGGGGTGTGAGGAGTGGGGTAGAGGCTCCGCATCCGGCACCAGGTTGCATGTGGTCCCCTCAGGCACGGGCAATACCTGCAGTAGTAAACAAGGAGCGATTTGGTCAGGAATGGGGAGGGTGGATCGGGAAGGCTGGGACACATTGGCAGGGCCAATGCGGTGAGAGACATTGATAGTGGGATAGAGAGGAGCATACTGAGACCTCAGTCCAAGTCAAATCTTCAAGTATTCCCAGTGGGATTTAAAAACTAATGCAGTCACTTTGAAAGACTGTTCAGCAGTTCTTCACAATGTGAAACATAGAGTTACTATACGATCCAGACATTCCACTGCTGGCATCTACCCAGTAGAACTGAAAGCCTATGTCCATGCCAAAACTGGTACATGAATGTTAATCGTAATAGCCCAAATGTCCATCAACTGATGAATGGATAAACCAAAAGGGAACGATCCACACAATGGGATAGTATTTGGCTATAAAAAGGAGTGAAGTACTAACACACACCATGATGTGGACAGACCTTGAATACATTATGCTAAGTGAAAGAAGCCAGATACAAAAGACTGCATATGGTATGATTTCATTTACATAAACTATACAGAATAGGCAAATCCAAAGAGTCAGAAAATAGATGAATGGTTCCCAGGCACGAGGAGGAGGAAGCACGGGGAGGAACTGCTTGTGGGTGTGAAGTTTCCTTTAGGGGCAATAAAAATGTTCTGGAGAGAGCCCAGCGATGGTTGTTCAAGTCTACGAAGTATACTAAAAACTACTGAATGGTACGCTGTAAAGGGTAATTTTATAGTATATGACTTATATCTCAATAAAGCTGTGTTTGTAATATTCAGCAAGTGGAGTGGACAGATGTTGGTGACATGGTAAATGTGGAGGATGAGAGCAAGGGTAGAGTAAAAGGAACTCGAACCTTTCAGTTTGTATAACTTACGAGAGGATACTGACCTTTCTTTCCAAAGCAATTTTAGGGCTCAAAGGAAGATAAGCAGGGAGATACCCTGAAACAAATAAGGGGTTGGATAGAGGTTGCCATGGGAAGTAAATCTGTGAATGCAGGGAATTGGGGAACCTTCACTGTTTCGTGAAAATAACTTAAAAAGTTAGCTCAGGAGGAGTATAAATGATGAAAACAGTATACTGCTCTTTAAAAATATCATCAAATATGTCAAGTTTGATTAAGAAGGCAAGTATAAATTGTCCTGCCAAGAAAATATAAAAACGGAGTAACAAAAAAAATCATTTAGAAGGAACAGCTTTTAAATAGTACCACTTCAGCCTAGAGAATTACTTTGGCCCATGGGACTCAGTTTATATTTTTCCATATTCCCCCGGATAAACTGTCTGACCAAAATTGAAAATGGAGTCAGGTAGAATCTAATCTTTTAAGACTTTATGGGTTAGAGGTCGGAAAGAAATATTCTCAGACATAAACACACAGATCTTATGTACTTGGTATTGATACTACCAACTCTAGAAGCTGGTAAGAGCACAAATACTTTGAGTAAAATTGACTTTAAGCTTCACATTTGCCTCTAATGGCTTCTCCCGACCCAGCTCACTACTACTTTTGTGTAGTTCTTTTCCTTTATTTTTTTATTCTTTAATTACAGTTGACATTCAATATTGTATTAGTTTTCAGGTATACTGCAGAGTGGTTAGACATTTATGTAACTTATGAGGTGATCCCTCAATAAGTCTAGTCCCCACCTGGCCCCATACAGTTATTGCAATATTATTGACAGTAGCTCATTGCCATTTGCATCTGTGCAGATGTGGGGCAAAAAAGTTTGAGTTCCGTCTTTCCGGGGTTCTGGGCTCTGGGGCTGATCCTTCCTTCCCAAACCTTGTTCATTTTCAGATGGTGCCTTTGCGCACTAGTACCACCCTCAGTTCCTTATAGCATGAGATGATTTGTGTTAGAAGTTGGAGATGATATTCCAATATTGGAGCAAAGAAATTGTGCCCCCTTCCAACAAAGTGAACTCTGTCATGCACTGCAGCTCACTTGGTATGGGAGAACCAGATGACTTCAGACCATCGCTCTATGTACTGAAGACCTACGGTAAAGCAATATTAACAGTTGTCATTGCTTAGGTATCCACGGTGTGTCACATAGAACATAAACTGAAGTTCACTTACTCAGCCTGTGCAAGCCGATGGCTGATAAGAAGTATGATTGGACTTGGACACAGAGAAACTCATGCCAAAACGATGCCATGTTCACGGCATCGTGCTGCTTCTCCACTGGGAATCCCCCTCAGTAATAGCAGACGTCTTGGCTTCCCCAGCATATTTTTGCCAGAGCGTTTATGCCACAACGAGACTGCCATTCTGCTAGAAAGCCCACAGTGCTGTGTACGTACCTACCAGGAACACACTGTAGGCTCCACGGTGCGTGAACACTGCTGCCCGCGAGCGCTGGGGCACCTGGAGCACCTGGAGCACCTAGAGCACCTGCAGCACCTAGAACACCTGAAACAGAATTCCATCCTGAGGTGGAATCCTGAGGAGTTTACCATCTTCTGAGAAACAGTTTTCTTTTTTTTCTGAGCTGCCCTTCAACAACCTGGTCTCACACCCTGGATGTTTGGTAAGCAGCTGGGAGAGCCAAGTTCATGTTTCATTTAGGGATTATTTTATTCAGAAGCATTTCAACTCAATTTTGTGATTTCAAGAGACACGAAACACAAAGGACACAAATTGAAGCAACATCCGATTAACGCTGAATAATTCAGGATTAATCAAAGTGTATTTTAAGCTGAATGCCTAAGCTAACACTTTTAGAATATGAGCCATATGATTGCTCAGGAAAAAAAAATGAGTGTTTAAGTTCAAACGGATTTAGAATCACCATTTTAGTTGTAGCAACACTTCACAGTCTTCTCACTTCCTTTGTCTCCCACAGATCTGTGTCCTCCCAAATGCTCTTATTTTAGTTCTTCTCTGTGGTAGTACGCATTGTGAGCTGTACTATCAAGCAGCTGCTTCTCACGTCTCCACATCAACAGAGAGGTGTGGGTAGCACAGCCCTGCCGAGGAAAGGGTGGGGCCAGAGGCAGAACGAGTGGCCATTTCTAGCCACAGGAGGTCGTGCGGAGGAAATGCCGTTCTAGAAATGGGAGTGGAAGGCTGGGAAAGCAACACGGTGATGTCCCCCAGTAAAAGTCAGGGTGCCCCCCCAGAGGCCCGTCTCCAAAAGACTTTACATACAAAGAACTACCATCAAGAAAGGAACAGCAACAAAACTCTGTCTACTGGGGGTCCCCACCCCCCAGTAGGGGGGCAAAACTCTGTCTACTGGGGGCAAAGATGGGTTTGCGGTCGTGAGTACACAGAACACAGAGTTTACTCTTGTATCATTATTTATTAATTAGTGTATTATTTTCCACACAAGCAACTGTAAACTCAGTTTTGCTCCATTTTTATTTTTTAGAAGAATGACAAAAGAGACGAACTCATTATAATCCATAACCACACTACATCATGCCCCCTTTCTCACCTTACTTTTCATTCTAGAATCCTCTCATGACCTTCAACCGTACCAACAACACCTCTATTATTTCTGACTCGGTTAGTTCTGATGCCCCTCCCAACCCTCAAAGTAACTGAGTGCTGCTTGCTCTTTGTTTTATCCCATTTCCCTCTCACTTTCTAATCCTCGGTTTCTCCCCCATTTCCTAGTCTCCCCATTTGCATCACTTGTTTAATACAGAGAACAACTGTGCTTCCTTGCGGTAGGGGGATAGCGTTCTTAAGCCCTGGGAGCTGCCAAGGCTTGAGATGCCTGCTATCGTGATTAGATCCTCTTTGCCCAGTGGCTTTCTCATCTAACGGGCAACGCTTTGTCCTCACAGAACCAACAACTCAAGTACTGCCAGTAAAACTTTATTGAGTGTCCACTTATGCCGACACAAATGAAAAGTTCAAGGCCTCTTTTGCTCATGTGACTGCCTCAATTTATAGCTCACTTATCTGGCTTGAAGCAGAGTGGGACCTTGAGTAGGGAGAGAGATGAACCTGAATATGTGTATAAAAGCTGAAGTCTTTCCTGCATTTTCTGCTAATCCAATTTAGCCAAACCTCCTCTGCAAAAACTCAGTGTGAGGTAAAATGATATTTCAAACAGAAGTTCAAGAAAGCCTTTGTCCCAGTTATGAGCCCATAATGTTTTAATCCGTTAAAATATTCAGAAATCCATTTTAAAATATTGCACACGTTCAAGTAATATTATAAAAGCGGGTGAACGTGACTAGGGACTTACTTTGCAATTGTGATCAGGCCCCAAGGCAAATAGGGTAAAATTAGTTGTTAGGGAACAGATGAGTCATTTGTTAGCGGTGCAAATTTGGTCAAGTAACTTCTCTGAGTATTTCTTTCTTAACTTTACAATTAGGGATTAGGTAATCTGGTTTCTGTGAATCTTTTCAAGTGTCACATTTTACGATTTTAAGTTACCCACATTGTTTTCATTTCTCATTTTCACATCATCTTTGATAAACTTCTAAAGTTTTCCTACCTCTTTCTCTATATACTTGGATTTGAAGAGACAAAGAGAACCTAATGTACATTTAATGTGCCAGAGAGAAGATCCACAGGCAACTCTAAGATCAATATTATCGTCTCTAATTACTTTAACAAATGTTGATTTCTCGTACTATTTTTCTGGACTACCTCTAGCTTTTTCTATTTCCAATACAATTTAATTTTAAAGTACCTGACATTTTCTAAACCTTTAAAGGTTATCTTTTCTGTCTGTGTGTGTCTTGAAGAGTTATTTTTTATTTCATTAGGTGTTCATGCAGCCCAGTTAAGGGCAATACCAACCACCTTAATTTTGTATGTTCATGAGGCTTTTTTTCAAAAGATTTGACCTTATAGTCTCTTGCCTAGATAGATGTGGTTGCTAAAATGCTAAAATTCTAAAAATAAGCCTTAATAAGATCTAGGACACAATTATGTAACCTCTAAAAAGTGAGGGTTCTAAAGGTGCCCATTGAAGATGTGTCCTTCCTTTAGGAAATTACACTGTGTTGGTAGATTAATACATGGAATTGCCAAAGCTGTTCTGCTCTCAACCCTCTCCGATGTGGGGAAGTGGTTCATGAAAAGTTGTCTCTCTCAGTTGACCAAACAGAAGCAACAATATTGTACAAATTATCTATCATCTATATTTTATTTTTTAATATATTTTATTGATTATGCTATTACAGTTGTCCCATTTTCCCCCCTTCACTCCCCTCCACCCTGTACACCTTCTCCCACCCACATTCCTTCCCTTTAGTCATGTCCATGTGTCATACTTATAAGTTCTTTAGCTTCTACATTTCCCATACTATTCTTACCCTCCCCCTATCTATTTTCAACCTACAATCTATGCTACTTATTCTCTGTACCTTTTCCCCCTCTCTCCTCCTCCCACTCCCCTGTTGCTAACCCTCCATGTGATCTCCATTTCTGTGGTTCTGTTCCTGTTCTAGTTGTTTGCTTAGTTTCTTTTGGTTTTGCTTTAGGTGTGGTTGTTAATAATTGTGAGTTTGCTGTCCTTTTACTACACATGTTTTTTCTTTATCTTCTTTTCTTAGATAAGTCCCTTTAATATCGTCTATATTTTAAAAGAATTATTATGCCCTGGCTGGCGTAGCTCAGTGGATTGAGTGTGGGCTGCGAACCAACGCATCACAGATTCGATTCCCAGTCAGGGCACATGCCTGGGTTGCAGGCCACAGCCCCCAGCAACCGCGCATTCATGTTTCTCTCTCTCTTTCTATCTCCCTCCCTTCCCTCTCTAAAAATAAATAAATAAAATCTTTAAAAATTTCAAGGAAAAAGTAAAAAAAAATCATTAATTTTCCCTTACGAGCAGCAAAATTAAGGATTTCTTAACTCTCCAATCACATGAATTGAATTAGAGTGAATGAACCACATATTCATGCTTGCTGTGGTCTGATCAGTAATCCCATGCATGAGGATTTTAGCCAATTTGCAAAGTGACTTTTGATGCTTTCTTATTTGGGGGGACCCTATGTTTTATCTTTAGCAATCTTTCCTATAATATAGAAATGACTGGCTGCCTGTCGTGGATAGCTAAAATGAGCACATCTACCCTTGCCTCTGTCCTCATCTTCTGCAATGGGACTTGGAGGCTCCTTTGTTCTAGTGGTGGAACCTATTGCTTCAGTCTTAGAACCTGGGCCCATCTTGTGACTTGCTTTGACCAAAAGGATGTTGTGGGAGCATCATTGTTTCAGGGCTCGGCCTAGAACCAAAAAATGGGTTTCACACTTCTCTTTATTCTCGGACTTCCACGTGCTTCATTTGAACAAACTTGGGCTAGCCTGCTGTAGCATGTGTATCTATAGGGCGACTTCAGCCCAATCGTTCCAGCTAAGGCCCTGTAACTGTGACCTAAAGTGGTCAAAGACATTCACAACTAGCCTAGACTTGGAGAATTACCCTGATGAACTCAATCTACTTTGTCACCCACAGAAATATGACTTCAGCTAATGGCTGTTTTTTCTTGCTTATAAGTCTTGAGGAGGCTTTTCAAGTAGCAAGTGGCAACTAACATACGGCCCAAAGTGCTACATTGACATATTCTCTCATAGTTTATTTCACCTAGAGCTTCCCGCTATAGCATTTATAGTTGAAATTCTTTGATAACACCAACTGTCTGAATGGGTTAGTTTAAAAAAAACTGAGCAGATGAAGTAAGTTCCTATGAGACATCAATGAGACTCCCACGGACAATTTGCATTTAAAAATGGAACTTGTCCAAATTCATCTTAATTGTTAGAATTGGGGAGTGACACCCAGCTTGTTCCTCCTTCCTCAAAACACTTCCAGGACAGTGACGAGTGGGCAATAGACGACACTGGTCTCTCTGCCATCTTGGTTTTCATTTTCCTTCAAATATGGTCCCTTTTAAAGAAGGTAAGTGATTTCTTATCATCCTATTAGCTCTTTCACCCTTATTGAAGCCAAAGCATCATCTCTAATTAGTGCATTAATTTTTAATAAAACAAGTCTTAATTTTTTATTAAAAACATAGTGCATGCTCCATCAAGAAAAGCTAACTAACATTGATTCTTTTTGCAAACTTCACCAGGCACTTATATTAGGCAAAGTATTGTTCTAAATTCATATATATTGATGAGGTTCATTCATACAGCAACATTATGTAGGAGATAATATTATTTCTATGCTTTTCAGATGAGAAATCCGAGGCACAGAAAATGTAGGCAACTGGCCTAAAGTTACACAGGCCCCAGAATGCAAGATTCACCCCCAGGGTTCTGCCGTGTATCCTAAGGGGGTACCTAGCAGCACCCCAAGCAAACATTGGAGATGTTGACAGCCTATATTTATATGCTTTGGATTTTAATATATAAATCAAAGGATTCAGAAAAGCACAATAAATATATTTGGTATAGAAGCCTATTTTATAAAACAAAGACATTAATAACATTTGGCCCTACGTACCTCTTCCCTAATTGTTACATGTCCTGTAATAAATATAGTTTTGTGTGGCCTGGACAGTTGCTGGAGCCATTCTCTACCTGACTTAGAGTTTGACTACACTGTTAATTGATAACAGAGTAATATCTCTTTGCCGTGTGAATCTGGGAGGGCTGATGGGATGATTTTGCACAGACTGCTACCCAAGAACAGAATAATATAGTGTTATATTTCAACACAACTTATTCTTCATACTATTTTTATCACTGAAATTGAGCAGCAGGCAGATAATGAACTCACTCAGAATGATGAAGCTCATCATGTATTTTAGACAATGAATCGGTCATTCTGTAATGTTCAATGGCTAATTTAAATGCAGAGTTTGCCACAGAAGGGAACCTTCTCTGCCTTTATAAAAGTAAAAATGCTTATCAGTAAAATGGACCTTTTATGCCAGCACTGTAAGGCACACATTCACCACTGTGGCAACATCGCAACATTCCTCCTGAGAAAAATTATATTCAGCTAATTAGTTGCACTTACAATTCATGCAACATCTGTACTTCAATTATTAAGCATCACCAATGTTCTAGAATCTCCCCAGAAATCTGGGAACCAGACTGCTTTGCAGGCTTTGAGGGATGACTCATCTGAAACCCAATGACAGAGATGCAGAAGGCAAACATCTGGTCTCCGTGTCACCTGTTCTGAGACCTGCTGCTGGAGTGATCTGTCAGCAATATCTGGGTTAACAGTGACACCCATCACAAATATTCATGTAAACCAAAGGCCTTGGCAAGTGCCATCCACAGTTCCTTGTCAGCAAGAGTTTGTGGGAATTTGGAACCTGTTCTAGGTTAAAACAAGACTCTAAGGGACATCAGTATTTAGAGCTGGCCACATGGCATAGTTGTTGCATAATGCCACTGATGTACTCACTGCCATGCTGGCCAAACCCACAGGCCTGTCACTGGGCAGCACTGGTCTAGTTCTGCTTCAAGAGGTTTAAACCTATCTCACTGATCCCTTGGTTAGGATGGACAGATGAGATTGCTGTCACGTCTCATTCAATCCCTTGCTTTCTAAGACCATGGGTTCTTATACATGGGATATCATGTAATTCCCTTGACCTTATTAAGCTTCTGGCACCTCAGTGAGAACAGTTGTTAAAAGAGGGAGGGCTCTGGAGCCAGAATTCCTTAGTTGGATCTTGGATCTGCCACTTACTAATTGCATGGGCTTGGGAATGAAAAGTAAGCTCAGGGTCTGTACTTCTTTATCTGTAAAGTGGGGATAATAACGGTGCCTGCCTCATAAGGTTCCTCATGAAACCAGAGCATAGAAAGTGCTGGGTGTAGTACTGAGCATGTAGAAATTGTCTCATAAGTTGTATTATCATATTTATTTGTTGTGGACAGAATGGGACTGATAATGCTTGCATTACAATGTCATTTTGGCGTTAAATGGGATAATGCATGTCAAATGTTTAGCATCTTACTGAACATAAACTAAGCACCCAACAAGCCCAATTAATAGCAGTTACCATTTGCTGTGAGTTTATGCCATATCAGGCCTTGTTAACTTAGTTTATATGCATCCTCCCAACAGCTCTTTGAGGTAGGTACTAGTAATATCCTTACTTTACTGAGAAAATATTGAGGTATGGTAAAGTTAAGTAATTTGGCCAAAGTCAGAAAAAAAGTGGACCCACTAGTGATTATGATCATGTGAATTTCAACAAAGGATAAATCTGCAGATCTTAGTGGCTTAAAATAATAGAATATTATTTTTCATGTAAAATCCAGAATAGGTATTCCTGATTGGTAGGAAGCCCTCCTCCAAGCAGTGACCCAGAAATTCAGGTTCCTTCTGTGTTGTGGTTCCACTATCTTTTGCGTGTGGCTTTCAAGGTCACCATACCTGTCTGCCTCAAGGGGGAAAATGGGAAAAGAACAAGAATAATTCAAGTTTTCTGGGCAAGCCCAATGTGCCTAACACTCATGTTCATGTTTCACTGCTGCACTTTAGTTATGGCCACGCATAACTACAAGGGAGGCCAGGACACGTAGTCTAGTCGTGTGCCAAGAAAGCGTAGAGTTTGGTGATAAGTCAGTCATTTTTGCCATGGTAACAAAGATGAGACTCAAACCCAGGGATTGTGACCCACAGCAATTCACCAGTTACTCTCTGTCTTCCTGTTCTCTCTTTTTCCAAAAAGCCACATAGACTCTATGAGACATAATCAGAATGCAAGTTGTAATCCCTATCTTTGGCTTAGCTTCCACAAAGCTGAAGCATTTGCCCTCACTGTAATATCATTTGTATTTAAAATGCTTTCCTAGAGCTGGTATCATAACAGAATTTCAATGATCTTATTCATAAAGATTCTATCCATTTGGCTTCTAACTTTCCTTAGTATTAAATCGACATCTTTAAATCACTAAAATTTACTCTTTGCACCTGCCATCTCCTGGGCATTTCTATATTTTTCTGGGTGTGCCTACTAAACCCTAAATTAAATGAGTCAACCTCATTCAAAGTTCCATTTTTAAGGCATTTAACAAAAGCAACAAACAACCAATAGTGACTGAAGTTGTATTATATATTTTAGAGGCTTGCAATTCCAGCCTGTGACATTTAGGTTTGCCCAGAATTAGATTGTCCTTCCACTGAAATGACTTTTGGGAAAGTGTTTTTACCCCAGGCTGCATTCAGTTGTTTGAGCATACAAAAATGTCCACAATACCATGGGCAAACGATGTCAGAAATCCAATAAGATCCGAGTACCCTGCTGTGTCTAGCGCCAAACCTTTGTAACTTAGGTTTGCACCTAACAAGACTCTGCAAGGTTATGTGGGCTCTTGCAGGTAAATTTTCAGTTTTCTAGTATCTGTAGCTTGTCCCTGTCACCTTGAAGTAAGAATCAGGACTATGAGGTTGATATTTGTTTTCGATAGAAGGTCCCCTGGTTACCATTCAACATGAAAGGAGACCTTCGGAACATTAAAACTTCTCCTTTTCTGGAGTGTGACATTTTGGAAAAGGTCACCATACAGCATAACATTTTCCCAAAAAGCACAGGCTTAAAATGCCATCTAAATAATAAATAAAAGTGCAGCCAAGAGATGTGGTTCTTCAAGGTTAATCTTAGTCACTGTAGTTTATGATTATTTTTAGAAAAGGAATCACGGATCAGGCAGCATTCACTTCCGTGAAGAAATAATAGAACCACCTGCAGTTTTGGGGGGGCCCACTGCAGGGCAGAGCAGCTGTTTGCCCTCAGAGTTTGGCCCCTGACGCTACAAGATGTTCGCCCCCCTCTGGAGTGGGAGGGGATCAAACCACTCTTAGCTATGCGGGGCCGGAGGGGTTTTCTCCCCTCAGTGGGAGATTAGACAGAAACCTGTTTATACATAGAACATTTGCCCTCAGCAATGTTGAAAAAAAAATCAATCTGAGAAGCAAGGATAATTTTCAGATATGCCATTTTTTTTTCATCTCTGATTGTTGTTACTTTCTGGAGTTACTCAAAAGTGGGGTTGGTGGTGATCTCCTGGAGGGACGGCTATATCACACTGTGGTCTGTCCCGGAGATTCTGGTGTGCCTTCCCAAACTGGGCTCCCCTTGCGAGTCCTCATCGCTGCCTTCTCATACCCTTCAGCAAAGCCTCTGTTGCTATCTGTCCCGCAGGAGAATAGAAGGGAGGTAAAGGTCAGTATAGGTGGATCTTATTCTAATGGCTTATTCAGAATATTTTGTTGTTTCCTACTCAAATATAAAATTCTTCAATAGCTCATGTTAGGAAACAATATATTATGCCTGTTTAGCCAGGGCTCATCCTTAGCACCATTAGGGAGAATGGGGAAAAAATGCATTTCTTGCATTTCCTTTGTCTTTTTCAGTTCTCTTCCTGGTTTGTCAGACAGACGAACAGTCTATTTTCAGTAATGGCTACAGGCTTGGTACCTAAATGCCATAAAAGTTCAGTGCACAGATATTTGTAGAAAACACCAGGATGGAGGGATTGAGGGTGAGTTGGTTGGATCAGGAGAACAGTGGAGCAGGAAGACATGTCAACTTCATTCTTCAAGTCCATCTGAAATTCATGGGTTCTTCATGGCTATTGGCCCTGATCTTGAATGGATGGTTAACTGATTACTCCAAGATAAAAGTGGTAAAAAGCTTTATCATGGTATCTGAAACTAATATTCAGTCATTTAATGACTAAATTTAATGTTTATATTTTATAAATGCCATTCTTTTCTTGTTTATGGAAAAGAAGGCAATTTCTGTAATTATGCAAATAACACCTAGTAAAGGTGTTTAACTGTTCAATATTTATGATGTTTCCCATTTTCCCATATTATAAGTAATACTAGGATGACATCAAATTGTTTTATACATAAATATTTGACCATTTCATTTTGTTTCATGAGGACAATCCCAGAGAAGGCATCACTGAGTCCAAGAATATGAACTCTGTCAAGAATCTCATCAAATATCATTAAATTATTTTTCCAGAAATATTACATATATAAATGGATTTAAATTTCTACTACTACTTAAGATAGTATTGCTTTTCCCATGCTTTTGCCAGAATTGAATATTGATATTACATTTAATTCTTAAACACCAACATGCTACTCCTGGGTTGAAGTCTAAAATCAACCTTTTCCTCTGGCTGTACCCCCTCTCCTCAGGTTCCTGCAAACGTGCTGCCCCCACTGTTCCAGCCCTCTGCTGTGGCTCCACGCCATCAAGTCCGTATAGCAGTGCCGTGCTAAGCAGTTCCCTTTCCAATATACTAGAGTTGTTTGTGTAGACTTTGATTATTAATTTTTTGACCTTATTAATCTCTGTACCTTCCTTAGCGCTTACCGTAGGTTCTTATACATGAAAGTGTGCAGTACAAATGCTTTGTAAAATAATTCATTGTCAGTGGTGTTCATTAGTTTGGACACCATACAACTTGCTCTCTTTGTCATTCAAAAAAGCCAGTGTTAAGTCACAAAAGTATCCAATTAGTGAACTACTGGTCTTGATTGTAGACTAGGCATCTGCAACCTGCAGTACTGGTCTGGACTTGGTAGGAACCTGTACGTACAGCAGGAGGTGAACTTGAGTGTAATGCACTTGAACCATCACAAAACCATCTGCCTCCCTGTCATCCAGTCTGTGGAATAATTGTTTTCCATGAAACCAGTCACTGGGGGCAAAAAGGTTGGGGACCACTGTGGATGCAACAAAGGCAATTGTGGACTATAATACTATATTTGGATGGGCAGGTCCTCTGATGCTAATGTATTTGGTTTTCCACTTTTGAACCTAAGGCTAGTTGACTGTTGGTGCTTAATAATTTTAAACAGAAACCACAAAAGATATAATTTTCTCACTTAAATATATTTATTTCAGTAAATGTATGACTGTAAAGCTATAGCCTTGGATGTATGTCTTAGTAGTAATTAATATATTCTTAACATAGTTGTGTAAATATGCAGTAATATTTGTTGAACAACTAAGTAAAATCTATTTTGAGCAACCCAAGTCTGCAGTTTATACTTAAGCTAAATGAATGAACTAAACTGTGTGTATTCTTCCGGCCACATGGCACTGCATTTTAAGTAGCTTAGGCCAGATTCTCCCAAAACGTGTTTCTCATTCAAGGGGAAAATCCAAAAATCTGTTCTGTTTTCAAGAATGTCAAATTACAGTTTCCCACCCTGACTCAGATCTCCAGTTTCTGAGCACTTACTGAGTTCTTTGTAGAAAGTTCCTATTGGCTCAAGTCAATGAAGCTATTTTAAAACTCCTACTCAATACTCTCAGCTACAGAGCAATTAACTGGAGGGCTGTCATGTTTCAGTGGGCAAGCAGACCAGTTTTTTTTATCCAAAACTCCAAAAGTCTAAAAATGTTGGGTGGTAGAAATTCATTTTTAAAAGCCAGCACTAGATCTAGGGTATTTTTATTTACAAGCTGGGCAGTGGTCCTATGGCAGTAAAATGAATTTATAGAGTAAGGATTTTCCACTCCCTCCAGTGCTCAAGGACTATAAAACGGCCACAGGCCATCTTAAGATAAATTTAAGATAGGTAGGCATTTAAGAGCAAAAGGGAAAGTGAGGAAATTCCAAGAGGAATCTTAATAATTTTCTGAAAATGGCTCCTGGGAGTCTGCAAGCAGCAAGATTAAGTGCCTTTCCTGTGAACCCTTTCAGGCTCTCTGTCTTGGTTTCCAGGTAGACAGAAGCACAGGTGAAAGAGAAATGAGCTGCCTTCAACAATCAAAACAAATCAAAGCACTTATGAGATAAAGGGAGAAAATACAGACAGCGCCTCCATCCCAGAAATGTAAATGGCTGAGATTATAAAATCAAAATACTCCTGCACTTTATTCATCTAGGCCCATCAGTAAAAACCTCTCAACATCAGACACCTGCAGGTTAGCAAGAGAAGGCTTAATACTTGAAACTCAGGCAACGAGAGGTGTGAGGTGAATCCAAGGTTGCAATGTGAATGCTCATGCAATGCCTCGTGTTGGTGAGATTTTGAAAAGATGCTTAAAATGAGAATGTGACATAATTATAAATGTAAGCCGATTTGCTGTGCAAATTAGACGAGTAGGTAACCACTTGTACAGACGGTAATACAAAGCAATGTAATAATCTGTTGGGGTTCACCCAATCATCAAAGAGTAGGTTAAAAGATCAAGAGATTTACTAAAGCTTTGGCAATTAAGAAATAATTGCTCACTTCACACGAAGAATCTATGATGTTATTCAAACTCATAATATTATGATTCATTCGATCAATACCTTATAACAGTATCAAATTTATTTAGAATATAGTATGTCAGAACACATGAACAAAACTATGTTTGGTGGAAATTGGTACTTAAGTTGACTAATTCACTAGAGCCAGTTGACTGTCACACATTCTGACACCAGTCCATTCTGAATGTATAGACTTTGGCATTACAGGTGTTTATTTAATATCACGGTTCCTTTTTAAAGTCCATTTTTAAAAAGATTTTATTTATTTATTTTTTAGAGAGGGAAGGGAGAGAGAAAGAGAAAGAGAGAGAGACATATCAATGTGTGGTTCCTGGGGGTCATGGCCTGCAACCCAGGCGTGTACTCTGACTGGGAATCGAACCTGCAACACTTTTGTTCGCAGCCCGCACTCAATCCACTGAGCTATGCCAGCCAGGGCTTAAAGTCCATTTTTTAAAGTGTTTCAAGCACAATAGAACAAAAGAAAATGAAGACATTTGAGGAAAGAAATCTTCTTCTCTCTTAACCTATCAAAATTACAATAAGTATCCACCATTTCCCTAGGAGGAATGAGAAAAGTTATACAGGTGAATTAAAAATTAAGTATACCAAGCTATCTTTAGAGAGAAAGGATTCAGACAATTAGAAAAATAATCATAATGCATTTATCTTAGGTTCGGTATTCACCTAGGATTGACCTTTCAAGAAACCCAGTAAGTGTGCTTCTCCGAAGAATCAGAATTTTTATGCAGAGTGCTAGCTAAGACTTAGCTTTTCAATTTCTCTCTCAAAATTTCCCTGAACTCTGAGTTATATACCCATATGGGCAGAGCTCTGGATGACATGTGAAATGTCTCAACAAAGGCTGTATGTTCCAGAAAATGATAACAAAGATTCAAGGGGAGAGACAGACATGGGAGATTGCTTTGGAACCCTCACTTGTCCGTGGAAAACACTCCACTGTACCCCCATGCAGGCCCAGAAAGTTGGGGCTTAGCAAAATTTGACCTATCAACCCCATTTTATTTAGTTCTCCACCAAAATAAAGTGTCAATTGCCTATGTGCCTTCAGAAAGAAAGAGTAGTAATAATCATATTGATTGACTATATATGAGGTCTTTCCAGAAGGTATCCAGCCATGTGCTGTGAAAAATAGAGACATTTATGGAAGAAGATACAAGATACAGGAAACATTGTACATAAGACAATGACACCTCAGTCCCCTTCAAATTAGGCACCTTGAGACCTCACACAGTTCTCCCAACCACCACCAGCTGCCCCATCGTATTTTCCTGAATCTCATCGATGGTCTGATATGTTTTCCCTTTCAAAGGTGATTTTAGTTTTGGGAAAAAAAAAAAACAGAAGTTGCAGGGCACCAAATCTGGGCTGTAGAGGGGCTGAGTCACCAGGGTGATTTGATGTTTCACCAAACAACTCTGCACATAATGCAACACAAGAATGGTGCATTGTCCTGATGAAGCTGCCAGTCACCAGTTGCCCATAGCTGTGACCTTCTGAAACATTGGAATAGTTTCTGGGGAGGAATGTTCAAGCTTAATGCAAAACTTGATGCAGATTTGTTGCTCTACTCACTCAGTCATTTTTAATGTGACAGCCACAGAGTACACATTCACTCAATAGCATCCTCAGCCCCCGCAGACTAGTACAGTGAAGTCATCATTGTTCACACATGTGCATTCCAGTCCACTCTCTTTGGCTGCCACATTTCGTCAATGTCACACAGACTGTTCTTGTTATATTAACAATAGCTGGACTATTTCTGGAAAGAACTCATTGTATTATGACACAAATACTGGGCCAAAGGCTTTCCATAAGTTATCTTGTTCAATCTTCAATCACAGG
Organism: Phyllostomus discolor; assembly: GCF_004126475.2. NCBI lineage: Eukaryota > Metazoa > Chordata > Mammalia > Chiroptera > Phyllostomidae > Phyllostomus > Phyllostomus discolor. The sequence goes on from NC_040906.2 coordinate 11,185,960, forward strand.
AAAACCTGTTTTACAAGAGGAATAAATTGATGCCCAGACAGCTTATCACCCGGCCTGAGGTGACAGAGCTGGTTATAATTTTGAGTTTAGGCTCCAGACCCATACCGGAACCACTATGATTCCTGCCTCGTGTATAGCTCCATGTGTCGATTTTTGCACGGGAAAATTTTGGCAGGTTCAACAACCTGCTCATTTTGGGTTCCATTTAAATGTTGGGAGGCATTCAAGAAGGGAAAAATGTAACCACACAGCATGAGGACACGAACATGTTGTGCCTGAAATATCCTTTGGCAGCTCAAGACATGTTCCAGATGGTTCCAGATGGGCTATCATCTCATAATCTTTCAACACGGAGTAAGTTTTCCTCGCCTCATTTGTCAGAACCACGTTAAAATCCTGGGACTGTTTTCTCCTCATCCATGTTCAACAGGTTAGTACTGCTGTTTCCCCAATTTGCTCTATCCCAGTGTCGCTGGTGTCCCGGATCTGCTCTGCGTGGGCCCCTGAGCCATAAAGAGTGGGTACTTAGCAACTAGATCAGATAAGCATGCGGTGTTCCATCTTTAGTGACATGATTTACAGTTGAATATGGACTTCAATATCATTTGTTAACATTTTACACTGTAAATGGATCTAAAAACAGTTGAGATTAGCGAATAGACAGGGAAATCATTTCTCAAAAGAGTCAAACAGACAAATGTTACAGTCTGAAGTTTACCCTAACATTTTATGGTGGATTTCTCCCCCACTTTCTTACATTAGAAGTGACTTTAGCTGCATAATAACACATTGCAAAGGTTGACTTAATAATTCCCTGTTCTTATTTTCTTCTTCACCTTGGGGGAAACAGGAAATGAGTTGTTGCTAGGAGAATACTAATAGCCACCAACCGTATCCCTGACATTTGAGCAACTTCGAAGTCCATCAGGAGTACACTATGAATCAAAGCTGGCTCAGATAATTTTACACCCACATCAATCATGGACTATCCCTGACAGACTACCAAGGGAAAAGGACTCATAAGATTCTGTAAAATACCTCTCAGTGTCCCACCTGGAGAATCAGAATTTCCTTCATCTTAAATGCTACTGATGTGCACCCATAAGAAGAGAAACCATGAGAAAAATGTCAACATACATCAAAACTGACCTGTTAAAAAAAAAGATTATGTTTCATAACCAGTAGGCAGATTAAGTAACTTTCTACATCGTAGAATATAAATAACACCATTGGAGAGATCCTTGTCCTAATTTTTTTTCCACAGTTCTGAGCAAAAAGTGTACAACTTCCATATTTCTTATTTCACTGTATTAAAATGTAAAGATCTGACAGGGGCAATAACTGAGGTCATGCAATGACCAGTACCTAAGTTTTCAAAGAAGGAGAGCCAAGACAGGTAACGGAATTGGGAGAGACATAACACAGGGATGGTTTGAGATGAGTGGGCACCTGGAGGCAAGAAGATGGACCGAGTCAAGGTGGAAAATGAAGAGCAAAGAAAGAACAAAGGAAGAGAGGCAGAGGGAAGAGTTTCAAAAGAAATATCAGACAGTCGAGCTTGAGTATACACAAATAAAGTTGTCAAGTGGGCGATATTTATCAAGAGGCTTACACTTGGTTATGTCTTTGGTTTGTAATTCTGTTTTGAAGATTTAAGTCTAACAAAATAATCCTAAACATAGAAAATTCACATCATTATTTATAAAACCAAAAACTTGGCAACCATCAAAATGTCCAACCATAGGCTAATTACTGAGTAAACCATGCCTATCTACTCAATTAAATCTTTCAAACACTGTCAAATTTATGTTTTAAAGAATATATAACAAACATTCATGATGTAAAGTTGAGTGAAATAAAAATATACTAAATTTGGAGTGATTGTTCCACTAAAAATGCATTAACATGTTGACTGGAACATACCAGACTGTAAATGTGTTTTGTTGATGGGATTACAGATGATCAACCCCTCCCTTCCACCCTTGCCTCATTAATTATTTCTTTTGACAATCTGTATTTTCCAAAGGCTTTTTAATAAGCCAGGGCTATTTTTGTAATGGAAATTATCTGAGTATCAACATCACTATGATCCCAAGTCTAGACCCCAAGGCTAGGCAGGTATATATTCATTGCTTCTGGAAGTTTTGGATTTAATCAATGACAACGATCTCAGAGGCAAGAGAGATACCTTGGGTGAAGGATATAGGATTAATTCTTTTTTCCTAGCAGTCTCTCAACAATAATTAAAAATTTACTACCAACATAGGGGAAAAAATACATTCAGATCATTGTATCAGATTAATTCGTTGTGGGCTGTCACATGACAAGTGTAAGTAAGTTTTGGTGGAAATTGCAATATCTTCAGAATAATTACTCAAAGTAATTATTTATAGCCTATTTATAGCCTATTTATAGTAATTATTATAGCCTAAAAGTTAGCCAGAAAGACAGGCGCTGCTGTGATGGTGACGCAGAGATGCGTGAATCATCTGTCGTCCTGAAAGTCCACCACTGGCTGATGTGATAGTAAGCAGATGAGCAGTTATTGCTGCCACAATTAGATTTTATTAAGATAGGAGACAGAAATAGAGATAGACCTATTTCTTCCCTTGGAGATTTGACATTTTAAAAGATATCCCAGCCAGTGGAGAATTGGGTGAAGGCTGCTCTTTTCTCGGGGAAATTTTAAAGAAAAACATGTTGTGTGATGATTCATGTGAGGATGGCAGCCTTTTACATGAGGACAGGGTATTATTTTAGTGCTGTAGGATCCTCGCGGATGTTTGATATTTCAGAGAAGCGTTTACTTGTAAATTAAATTAGTCTTTTCAAGCCTCAGAGGTGGGTTGGGCTGTCGCTAAAACAAGGGGCAGCACGGAGAGCTGGATTTGAATGCCCACCCGCTGCCTGCAAAATGTATTTCGTATCTTTGAGCCTCATTTCTACTCTATAAAAAGTAAGTAGTACTAATAATGACTAGGCGCTATTCTAAATACTTCACACACATTAATTTGTTCAACTCTTATGCCGACTCCATGAGGAAAGTGCCACTAGGAATAAATAAAACTGCGTGTATGAGGCACATTCCATACATGGAACGTATAGATTGGCACAACAGATTTGGATACTTTCTCTTAACAAGAAGATTCGCAATCCTGGCCCACCACCCACTAATACATGAATTGTGAGTGGTTGGTTACAGCACACAGCTTTTGCTGTTTTCTATCCATTTGGAGACACTGGAATTCTCTTGGCTGTACTAAAAGGAGACCCTGGGACAAGGTTTAGATGCAAGTAGTTTATTTGGAGAATGGCTAAGTAATAAGGAAAAGGAAAAAATTCATTAAAGGGTGGATTCATAAGTGAGTCACTGTTTTGGATATTTGGGGTTCGATTCTACCAGGCTCCTTATGGAAGGCTGTTTAAAAAATACCTGAATGTCTTTTTCTAGGAGGTGAGGAACCAGGGAATTTATGTGACTGCGTGAGGGTCACCCCCGAGCCACTGCTCCACTAGCTTCTGATCTTCCCCATGCTCACTTTGAGCAAGATCCCACACCCAGACAGGGACAGTGACCTGCGGAGTGAGCAGAGGGGATACTCCCAGCTTCTGCTGTAGTTAGACAATAACATAACGTATTATATTATCGTATAGTGTGTTATATTAACGTATAATAATAAAACACCAGGCTTACTTTGGAAAGAAAAGAGTTACTGAATTTCAGTAATTCTACATTTTCTTCACTTGAGTAGCTCATATTCTTTTTTCATTTTTCATTTTTTATTGTGTTTTTATTACCATTTAGTCCCCTTATATCTTCCACCCAGCCATCACCACACTGTTTTCTTTGTCCATGAGTCCTTTTTCGTTTTTGCTCCATCCCTCCACCCCCTTACCTCCCCCACCCTTAGCTGTCATCCTGCTGTCTATGAGTTTGTCTCTGTTTCTAAAAGCATATGCCTTGCACATACTCAACAGAAATCACATCACAGCTTTGCATTTACATAAGATGTAGATACACAGAGGTACCATTTAACAAATTATTCTAGTTGTTCAGAGGAAACAATTAAACAAATGGAACCCACTTTTGCTTGTTCTCAGCCATATACTCTAAATAAGAACAAATCTCTGAAGTATTAGGCAAGGGTATTATCAGAAGGGGAGACACCAGTGGAAAGGTGGTAGAAGCCGGGGAGAAAGAAACTTACAACTTAGGACCTTAAAAGCAAATGCAATTCATGGCCTGAAAGAACCCAGAAGAATAGGCTCTTGTAATAGCATAACCATCAAGGGACAAATTCACTTTTCAAGTAATTCAATGGCTTAGAGGCAACAAATATTTGGACAGAGGCAGGGAAATAAGATGAAAACAATGGCCCTTGAAATCTGACAAACGTTGTGCTGTCTCAGGTAGGCGTTGCAAGTAATTTGCCAGGATTTTTCCCAGCAAGAGATTCAAACACAATACTCATTACAATGGTTTTCCAGCGAACTAGACATAAAGGGCAGACCCAGTGTGGCGCATTGAGAAGCAGTAAATAGTACAATTAAAGGGAAGCACAGGTTCTAAACAAATTGGCAGCCTAATTCATTCATTGGCTTTGGGAAGGGGCGGGGAAGGAAGACATCTCCTTGCTTTTAAGAAGTTCATGTTCTACTGGAGGAGGCAAATTTGTAAGTAGACAATTGGAATTCCCTCTGATAAATGCCGCAGTCCAATTAAAAAGAGGGTACTTTGGTATGACAGAAGTTAATTAAGACCATGGGAAGTTTGGGAAAATACCCTCTAGTTGCTAATGCCTTTTCAGAGATTAGAAGAACCGCATAAATGTTTAATCTGGGGATGTGGGACGGATGGATAAACTTGGAAACAGAGAGGTTATCAAATGCACGTTGCCATATCAAGTCCTCCATCCATGAGGGGAAGGTGAGAACAGGGGCACGGGTTACCTTTCTTGGAAGTCAGACACCAGCAGAGTGGCAAACCACGCTCAGTAATCTAACATGTGGTATCATGTACCATAGATGTAAAATAAGTCGATTTTTTATTGTAAAATTTCTTTATTCTAGCATCTAACAGTAAATTTTAAACATTTTTAACATTTCCCCAGGAAGGAAGAAGTTGGCTTCACTTACTTATTTTTTCACATTTAATTTTTTCATGTTAATTATCAGTTGATATTAATCAAAATTAATCAATATTAATTTTTCATATTGAATTCATTTGCTCAAGCTTCAAAGCTTTGGGAAAGTTAATATACTACCCCTCTGTGACCAACGGATGTGGACTCAGGCTGAGGACACTTGAGGGAACCATCTCTTTCTATCTTGATTTGAGCCTGGTGTGTGTTGGTGGGGGTGGGGTAGGGTCAGTGGGGAACTTTCCAACAATTTCCCTTTCATTGAAAACTCTCCTCTCCAAAGGGCACTCCCAGAACAACAAGCATGTCTTCATTTAGGCAGGCCCAATTTCAATAATCAGCGATGTAAGCAGAGCTCTTTTTGCTGTACACTGGTGGAGAGACACATAGGTCCCAATTTAATAAACGGCATCATCTAATGAGATTGCTCCAGTCATCTGGTTGGGGCACTGGGGTCCAGTTTCTAACCAGGATCAGGCAGATCCAGGATTAAGGGACCAGGAAACAGCACACAGGTTGAGTACACTCTGGGGCTATCACCCACTACCCAGGCAGACAGAATTATGTCTAAACTTCTCTGGGGTTCTGGGTGGAAGCTGTGAGTGATCATCATTGCCTCCTGGTGCTTGGCATCAAAGCAGCCTGAGGAACTACTGTGGTACACGAGGAAGAGCTGAGATGGGACTAGAACAAGGAAAAGGCTGACAATATTAACTTAAGGATAAAACTACTTTGATAAGCTCCAGCTCATGGTAACTTCCCGCAAGTCAACTGAGACCTGTATTTTGGCTGCACTTTATTAGTAGATACCGTCTTGGATGCCCTAAATATGGAGTTGGAGGAAAATACACTTGAAAATGTGATTGTTTAAAATTTGTTTAAATATGAAAAAGCCAATAATAAATGAAGCCAACTCCTTCCTTCCCTGAAAAATTGATCAAAACTTGAAACATACCATGAGTTGCCAAAATAAAATAATTCTGTTACTGAAACAAAAGAATAACATGTGGAGGCAATAAGTGAACTTGAAGAAAAGTTCAAATCTAGCTGAACTCACCTGAGATCCTATGAGGATAGAGAAAGGGGCCAGAAGTCCTTAAGCTGTGCTTCTCAAACTTTAGTGTATATATGAACTACCTGGAAATATTGCTGGATGCTGATGGGTGGCCCTGGGTACAGCCCAAGAAGCTGTGTTTCCGACATGGTTGGTTTCTAGCCTGTCTAATAGGCTAATGCTACTGGCTGAGGGGCCTCACTTTGAATACCAAAGGTTTATGCCTCTCTACCATGGACTTTCATTTGCTCTGTCATTCAGAAGATGTGACTTTGTACAGATTTGTTAGAGATGAAGAACTTTGACCTCATTGTGCTACTAGGAATCTCTGAAAAAAAAATCAACAGCAGAAAGTACAAGGGATTTGGCATTTGCAAGGTCTGGGATTGGTTCCAAGCTCTTCAGTTATTAATTGTGTGACTCTGAATTGGTCATTTAACTTTGATGAGACTCAGTTTCTTCAGCCACAGAATGTTTGTAACAATCTCTATCTTCCTATACCTGGTGATAGTTTGTAAGAGTGAATGATGGTGGCTATCATTACTCATGTGCTTAGTGTTTATAATGCGACAAGCCCTTTAAATATATTAATTAACTTAATCCTAATAACAACCTAGTGAAGTAAATACGACTGCTATTGGAACCTCCCTGGGGGTGTGTGGGCCCCTGGAAACATTCACAGTTTGAATGAGAGAGAATAAGTTAGAAAACTCATTCAGAGAAAACACCCAAGGAAGAGAGTGTTGCAATATCAAAGTGAATTCACTGATCAAGGGACAGTTTCCAGAGAGCTGGTGCCTGCATAAGGTTTCATAGCAGTGGACACAGACAAGAGATTATGATAACTGCTGATATTTTTCTTGCTTTATTAAAAAAGTAACACATTCAAGAAGCTCAGACAACTCCAGTCAGGGCAAATACAAAGAAAACAATAGTTAGACAAATCATAAGCAAGCTGCTGAAGACAAATGACAAAAAAATCTTGAAAACCTTCATAAGAAAAAAAAGACACCACAAATTGGAGACTAATGATAAGAATGTAGCTGGTATCGTGTTAGACACAATAATTAGTCAAAGACAATGGAATAGTAAGTATAAAAAGAAAATGACATCAAGCCAGAGTTCAATCTCCAGCAAAGATATTTTTCAGGAATGAATTCAATAAAAACATTTTCAGATAAACAGAAGCTGAGAGAATTAATTGCCAACATACTAATTTACATCACAAGAAATGCTAACATGAATTCTTCAGGCTGAATGGAAATAACACCAAAGGGAAATTCAGATATACAGAAATAAATGAAGAACACAATAAAACATATGCATGTGGAAAAGTGAAAGGATATTTTTATTTTTAAAAGTTAAAAAAATGGGAATGTTTACAGCAAAAATTTAACCTAATGTTTGAGATTTTTAACAAATGTTTATATAAAATTTGACAATTATAATTTACATTATGGGAGAGTAAATGGAAATAATCATACTGCTTCAAGGTTTTAATATTTTATGTAAAGTGCTACAGTATTATTTCTAAGTAGAATGTAATAAATTAAGAATACATATTTTAATACCTGAAGCAGCAACTAAATAAACAAAACAAAAGTTATTGTTAAAAAGCTAATAGAAAAGTAAAAATGTAATACTAAAAATATACAATTGATTGAGAATAAGCTAGTAAAAGAGTAATAGAAGTCAACAAAGCAGATCAGGCTAATAGAAGATAAAGAACAACATGTTAGATTTAAATACAACAATATCAACACTTGCATTAAATAGGTATAGTCTAATTGTTCCACTTAAATACAGAGATTGTCAGACTAATTACAAAAGCAAGACTCAATACTGTTGTCTTCAAGAAATGTACTTTAAATATAAACACACAGGTAGCTTAAAACTTAACAACTGAAAATTGATATTTCATGCAAAGAATAGTCAAAAAGTCAGAATGGTTATTTTAATATAACACAAAGTAGACTTTAACGTTGTTATCAGAGATTAAGAGAGACATTTCAATGATAAAAAACTAATTTAGGCCCTGGCTGGTGTAGCTCAGTGGATTGAGCGCGGGCTGCGAACCAAAGCATCGCAGGTTCGATTCCCAGTCAGGGTACATGCCTGGGTTGCAGGCCATGGCCCCCAGCAACCGCACATTCATGTTTCTCTCTCTCTCTCTCTCTCTCCTTCCCTTCCCTCTCTAAGAATAAATAAATAAAATCTTTTTTTTTTTTAAAAGAACTAATTTACCAAGAGCACACAACAATCCTGAATGTATATGTTCAGTAACAGAGTTTCAAACACAAAAAGAAAGAAGCGACAAACCTACAAGGAGAAATAAATCCACAATAGTTGGAGCTTTTCTTGTAAGTGACAAAGTAGGGAAAACATATCTGCGAGGATTTAGAAAGAACTTTTGGTTTTGACTTTAACGAAGTCACATGGAACTGAACTTGCCTTCTGCCTTACCAACTAGGAAACCGGACAAAATATACTCAGCAACTGTTGAAGAAAATGAACAACAGGCAGCGTGAGGCTGTGGCCCCAGAGGAAGCATATTAAATGTGGTGAGACTTGCAACCATGCAGCCTTCTGCCCGGAGGCACTTTCTGCATTGAAAGTCGAAAGGCGAGCCGGGCTAACTGAAGCAGACTACAATGGGCTCACTGAGCACAAGAGAGAGAAGTAGTTTAAAAGCTTATAAGAGGTTAGAGTTTGTGGGAAAGAGCCCCAAAGAAAAGAAAAACACAGAGAAGGAACTTAAGAAACTGGCATGGGGTTTCCTTTGAATTTATTGCTGAATACTAAACCACACTGGCAAAGGATGAAATACCCTGAGGACAGGTAAAGAGCACCTGGGAAGCTCCAAACTGAACTCTTCCTAGAACCCGCTCCAGGCTAGGAGACACTAAGTTGTGACTCGCTAGGGCACTCAGAGGGGACGACGCCAGGGCATCATGCCTTCGTACTAAAGCTATGCTTGCCCCTAAAGTAAATACTAACCCAGAAGGCTCCCTCACAAAGCTAAATTTGAAACCTGAAACAATCAAGCTGGTCAGCAAGGAACGCATTTGCTGGCCACAACAAAATTTAAAGGACAGAAGTCATAATCCAGAAACTCAGTCATGACATCCAGGATTTTAAAAAAAGATCTAGACTGCAAACCAAAGTGTCACAGGTTCGACTTCCAGTCAGGGTACATGCCTGGGTTGCAGGCCATGACCCCCAGCAACCGCACACTGATGTTTCTCTCTCTCTCTCTCTCTCTCCCACCCTTCCCTTTCTAAAAATAAGTAAATAAAAATCTTTACAAAAAAAGATCTAGAAATACCAAGACACAGATCATTATGACCTATAACCAATATACTAAAAAAAAGTCAATAGCTACAAATCCAGAAATAAGATATTTACAGAATTACAAAATGAATATTAAAAAACAGCTATTACAAATAAATAACCAATAAATGGCTATTTCACAGGCCCAGAAAAACATGATGATAATGAGTAGAGAAATGGAGGATATAGAAACCAAATAGAAATTCAAAAGATGAAAAGTACAGTATCTGAAGTATAACTAAATCCAACATTCATGATAAAATCTCTCAACAAATTAGAAATAAAAGGTATCTTCTCCAACCTGTAATATGGCACTGTGAAAAACCTATAGCTAACATGAGATTTAATGGGGAAGGCCTGAACCCTCTCCCTATCAAGACTGAAGCAAGACATGGATGCCAAACGTCACCACTTCCATTCAACACTACACGGGACAGCAGAGCCTATGAAGCAGGTCAGTAATGATTGGTGAAGTCTGTGACTTACTCTCTCATTGCCGCTCCAGCTGGTTCGTAGTAAGGTTCAAGAAGTCACAGAATGTTCCATCTAGATACAGAAGACCATGAATTCCAGTCCTCTCCTCCAGTGAAGGAGGAATTGTTTTGCAGCCATCTGAGGCTGGGCGGGTTCACGTGGGATTCAGGCAGACAGAAGGAAATTCATAGAGCCACCGGAGTGTCTGACATTCAAGGGTGGGGCAATCCACAAATGCCACAAGCTGTGTGTCACACCGTGTGTCCTCCCCACCAACAGTGGGAAGTTCTGACACCCTTGTATACTAAATGCACACAAAGCCAGCAGAATGCCAAAATGGTATGCAACAAACGTGATTCTCAAGGTTTTGGGAATACTGCTCATCTCAGTTGCCTGGACATCCAGGTGAGCGAGCCTGACTGACTCTGTTTTCCCTACAGGAACGTTAAGCCGTGTCTCGTTGTGTTGAGGAGACGTAGATCATACATGTTCGGCACATTGCAGTGTTCTCTCCTATTTGTACCAGTGTCAGGGAGCCATTCTCTGCCTCCATCCTGCATCCTTCTGGGGGCATGCATCTGCCGTGGGAGGATTAGGAACATGAAAGCAGGGAAACAAAGAGAAAGGGGAATCATTCAACTCATACATACAAACTAGAATTTTCGAGTCTGCAACAATAAAATTGTCTTAGAAGTCAGGCTTCATAGAAAAAGAAAGCATTTTTAAAAACTCCTTTAGACAGCATTAACATAATATGAACTAGGCCTGACAGATGAGATCACAGAGCTCCTTCCCCGCATGGAGACAAGATGGATTCTGCCATTAAGACTGCACTGCGAGGCCTCGCGTACCCAGGAAGATGAATGGCCGCCGGGAAAATACTTAAGGACACTCCATGACAGGAGGCAGAAGGGATGAAAACCTGCCTTTCTGTGCCGATGAAGTGCAGGAAGCATGAGACGGTGCGAGATGAATTAGCTTTTGCTGTAGAATAAGCCACATCAAAATGTACTGTCTCCAAACAACAATAATTCATTTAGTTCATGATTCTGCTTGTCATCTAATCTGATAGAGCTCAGCAGGGTAGGTCCAGTCTTGGCTGGACTTGCGCTGTGATTGGTTGCTAGGTGGACCAGCTAGTCTAGAATGCAATCCGATGGGCCAGCTTGTCCTCTTTTCCTGGGCTTATGTGTACATACGCTGGTGGCGGTGTTCCATGGAAGAGGATGGAGGCACACAAGGCCTTTGGAGGCTTACAATCAGAAATGACATGACATCGTTTCTGCTGCATCTTATTGGTTAAAGCAATTCACAAGGCCAGCCCAGATTTAAGGGGTAGACAAAGACACCCCCACCTCTGGATAGAAGGACTGCAAAGTCACATTATAAAGGAGGATGAAAGGGAGTATCAGTGGCCACTTTTGTAAATAATTTTCCACAAGGGTCATGATCCCTTTCTTCCCTCATACTTCTTCTTTCTGCTGGTGGAGGGGGATGTTAAATAGAATGAAAGGAAAATGGACACCATAGGGTCTTGTCCTGATTCACATTTCAATTTCTAGGAGGAAACCCCAGCATGGACTTGGGGATAGGAAAAGGCTCTAAGATTAGCAGCATGAGCTGCTAAGTCAGAGGGAAGTTCTTAGTCAACCCCGCTGAGTTCTCTCTCGAGTCCTTGGTCACAGTAGCGGGGGGGTTTCCAAGAGGTTCAGCCTTCCCTGGAGGGACACAGAAGACAGCTAGCTGAGGGTGCTGGGTTGTAACTCCCCAGAACTGTCATTGTGCTGGGGTCAGAATGAATGAGGGCCAAAGACTACAGGGTGACCCCCCTGGGCCAGAATCCCATGAGCATCACAACCAGCACCATCTTCAGGGTGATACCATTGCCAAGCAGAGGCCAGGTGGGCCGAGTCAGCAGAGAGGACCACGGTACCAAAATGAGAGGGGACAGACGATGAGCACCCGTTCCGAAGACGTTAGCAGTTGCTCCCAGCAGGCCACGAGTCACCGGTAGGCTTGGAATGACTCCACTGCTACTGAGGGGCTATGATCTGAATGCGTCCCCTCAAATTCCTGTATTGGCATCATAACCTGAAAGGTGATGACACTAGGAGGTGAAAAACTTTGGGGAGTGATGGGATCAGGAGGGAGGAGCCCTCATGAAGGAGGTCAGTGCCCTTATAGAAGAGGCCCAGGAAAAGCTCTCCTTCTACTACTCGTGTGGTTTTCAACAAGTAGGTTTGCAGTAGGAAATGAACACAGCGTCTCTCTCAGCTTGGAGGGAGGTTGGAGATCAGCCCTCCCCAAAGTTGTGTGCTTCTCTCTAGATAGGGTCAAGGCTCAGGATTCCAACAATGCTTTTCTCTTCCTCCATCCCTGCTCCCAAGTCCCCTGTCCTTTTATCTCCTGGAAGCAACAGAGAGGCAGACGGTTTATAATGATACAGCAGGTGTGGGTAGCAGGATCTGTCTTGCTACATCTTGGTCCACGGTGGAGAATGGTCCTCATCACTTGTGGGTCTTTTCCTGATGCAGAGTTACTTCTGGGCTCTCGAGCCCCTCTAGCCCTGATATGAAGGTGACAGAATGAGCCCAACCACACGCTGTCAGATCTGCATCACCTGCGGTGCCGGGCAGACATTAAAAATCGTAACTAGGTTCCGCATACACGAGCTGCACAGTTTGAGGCACAGGTACAGACTCAAAGCAGCGCCTTCCTGACACTAACCATTGATGTTTGTATTTATTGAGTTACTGTCTTTTTTATTGTTTATTCTATTACTTTTGTCCCAGTTTTTTCCCCCTGTGTCCCCTCCACTCAGCCCAGCCCTCACTCCCTCAGTTCAGTGATGGATATGTCTACAGAGTTTACAAACAAACAGTACGGTCATTTACAACAGCTGTCTCAGGGTGGTGCAGGTGAACACACCTTGAGTTGTGTAGCCAGCCTGGTCGGGACACACCTGGGAGCTGGCAGGGCAGGGGCTGGCTCTCTAGCTCTTTGGTCGTCAAAGTCATTCATCACCCTGGTTTCTACCCTGTGACCCACCACTCCCTCCTTTTCTCTTTCCAGAAGAGTTACCTAATGCAGTGTCTGGGGTGTGAATTTTGGAATATGAGTACTCAATCAACCACACTCTGTTTTCAGCTTCACTCCATATCCTGGACTTCATTTGGAAGATTCTAGTCCCTTCAATCACTGTGCCTTTGAGGATTCCACGGCATGAATCAGCCTCCCTATTACTGTCATCCCCCCCTTCCTCAACAGTCAGCGTCTCTGCTCTGCTAAATAAGCTATGACTCATCCATCTGTTTTCCAGCCTTCTCAATTCTGTTGACAATCCAGCTTGCTGTCATCTCTTCTCCTGCTCTCTTGTCTTTGTATAAAGGCACGAAATCATCTATTTTATATCCTTTTACTGTTATTGAAGGGATTTCTGAGATGGAGTGGAGATACCCATACGTGATCCATCTGTCTTTTGCATCTACAAATCTTTCTTTCTTACAACCTCAAGTGATGTATAAATATTCCCTGCAATAAGCAGTGCACACATAATTCGACTTCTTTGGGTAAAAACAGCCGTTTCTCTCATTTTGAACTCCGTCAATAAGATGCCCACGATCTAATGCAATTCAGTAAACCTATAAAGCTTGTGTGCTTCCAGTAGCAGTTTAGAGAAAGTGGTCAATGTGGCCTCCATCAGGGTCAGTTTGTAGCATCTGGTTGCCATGGTCACAGGCCCTATAAAAATGGAGGAAATCATGAAATCAAGGATCCTTCCTTCTCCTCAGTGCCAGACATTTATAGTAGTTGAATATTTACAGGCAGAGCGAATGTACTGAGCTTTCAAAAACGTTAAAACAGATCTGCTTCCTAAAGGGCATACCTTTGCCACTGGCAATTAAAGGAACATAAATACATCAACTTCTTGCTTTTCAGTGTCAGGCATTCAAAGAAAATTAAAATGTGATCTTCCAAGTCTCATTATTAGTTTATTTTCAGAGATCATTTACTTCCCCACAAAAAAAGATTGACTTCATTATTTAATCAATTATAGATTAAGTCATTTGGTCAATGGTAAGTGTTCTAAGACCTTTTCTCATCCTGTTTACACTTAATGTAACTGACCATTAGTATCAAAGATAGATTTATTTTATACCACCACAGATAGCGACTTCAGATTGGGATATCCAAGACTTTTTCCTAATTTTAGTTTTTATTTTGGTAAAAATATGGAAATGAGATATACTCCCATAGAAGACTTTTAAGTGTACAACATAATAATCTTAATTATGGGAAATGTGTTGTGCTGTAGATCGCTGGAACTTGCTTATCTTATATTACCGAAACTGTATCCCTGACGGTTAGTAATTCCTTGATTTCATTCAAATGTCTTATCAGTTACAAACCAACCAATCATTTTTCTTCAGAGACCCTTCCTCTGTATTTTGACTCAAAGAGCCTAGAAAATTCTGATGTGATGATGGTTTCTTAGAAGAATGCAGTAAAATTTAAATCAGAGCATATGCAGGAGAATGAATCTCAGCATTCCAGAGAGGTTTGTGTGGAAAATGTGATTCTCCAGCTAGATTAGTTTTTGCTTTGGTTTTCAGATGGGGGAAGTTGTGAGAACAAACTTGTGATTGATGAAAGTTTCATGGCTGTTTTCTGAGACAGCTAGAATAGCATAAATCTGAATAAACATTCCAACATTTCCCTCAGGCAGAAATTATACGAGACATTTGTAACACCGAAATCAGAAGTATCCTTGTTACTTTGCAGCCTGTTGGTCTCTAGATGAAGGGGATAGATGAGCTTCCTATGCTGGTGATTTTAACAATAATAACAACCGAACAAATGTTATTGTTTAACCCCAAACCACAGAATTTCAAGGATCTTTGAATTGCCAGCATTCATGTGCCTTTCCAAATTACCATTTAGATTCTTTCCCATTCCCTGGTCTAGGCAAATAGATCAACCTAGAATATTTATCTGTTTATTTTGCTGGAGGTGTCTGGTACAAGGCTGTTGGGACAGCCTTGACTATGCTGCAGTGACAGACCTACCTGTTCAGGTAAGGGCCAGGCAACTTTTCAGCTCAGCCACCTTCTGTGTGAGGGCTCAGTCACCTTCTGTTTCATGGCACCTCTGTGTTAGCACGTGCTGACCTGATTTCCACGTGCAAGGGAGAATGAGTTAGAGCGGCAAATACTAGCAGTCCTTCAGCATGGCAGTCTCTTATCTAATCTACTCCCGTTTTCAGCCAGAATGAGTCGAATGGCCATGCATAGTTTGAAGAGGGTGAAGTGTAACATCGGTATACTCAGAAGTGCAGGAAAAACAGATATTATTAATGTTTAGTATGGAAGTCCTAACTCTTGCCTGTTATACTCCTATGTTTTTTAGATTTTATTTACTTATTTTTAGAGAGGGAATGAAGGAAGAAAGAGAGAGAGAGAGAGAAACATCAATGTGCAGTTGCTGGGGGTCATGGCCTGTAACCCAGGCATGTACCCTGACTGGGAATCGAACCTGCGACAGTTGGGTTTGCAGCCCACGCTCAATCCACTGAGCTACACCAGCCAGGGCCTATTTTTTTATTATATATCTGTTTTCTTCTTGTCTGTTCCCACTAGACTGTGATATTTTTGAGGCATTTGTTTTATCACCAGTGACAATAACTCTGCCTTGCATACAGAAAACACGCAAAGAAACCATCGACTGAATGAACAGAGGAAGACAGAGAGCTGCCTGGTGGGATTCGGACAGAGAGTCATTTACATTTAAACACATGGCATACACAGATGATGTATTATACAACTGTACACTTGAAAACTATGTAACTTCAGTAGCCAGTGTCACCCTCAATACATTTAAGAAAACTTTGTAAAAGGCTCATAGAACCCTACAGGGTAATAGCCCTGCTGCTGATATCTGTGGCAATACATTATTAATTCAAAACATTAAAACATTGGGTTAGTAGAGAAAAACAGACACAATTACTGTTAATTTCACTAACCTGAGAGAATTAGACTATTCAACATGTATTGAGCCCCTGTGTTTTCTAAGCCTTACAAAGGTGATTATACCAATATAATCACACCTCAAAGTTATAGTGTCTGCTGCTAAATAAGAATAAAATACTGGTTTCTTTGCATCTAATGATAAACTAGAAGTGATTTTCTGTTTTATGGCAGCTTCATTTCTAAAAAGACAATTCACAGTAGGACTCTTCTCAGGAGCAATCTCCCTAGGAGATCTTAAAATATGTTTCAATTTATACACAAGCTCTTGGGAATATATCTATGAAGTCAACTGTGGCTGTAGTAGTGCTTTAGTCCTACAAAGGTTCTCAATAGGAGTAAGGAGACTCAGGGACAGATTTTCAGGAGCCATTTTGTTTCTTCAGCGTGTTTTACCTCATTTCCAATCTCCCTCTAGTGTCCAAAAAGCATAAAGTCTGTTGATGGAGGTAGTGAATACTACAACCTTCAATTTGAAAGTAGCATATGAAACATTTTAGAGATGATTTGAATAGGACAGGAGAAACTTTAATTGCAAACTACGTGTTAAAATGCTATATCTAAAAATTTTCCTCTTTTCAGACTTATTAAGGTATAAGTGACACATGAAATTGTAAGGTGTTTGAAGTGCACAGTGTGGTCATTTGGTGTGCATTACCATTGTGCAAGGATCCCGCCCCCTCCATCAAGTTAATGAGCACATTTATCTCCTCTTGTATTCATCTTTTGTGTGTGTGAGGGAGAACATTTAAGTTCTATGCTGTTTGGGGTTTTTTTCAAATACAATAAAGTATCTGAAAGGAAATATACAAAATGGCTCATTAGCTCACTGATTCCATACAACTCATGTGTTTGAGTGGAAATTCAAAGACACGGGAAGGCAGGCACAAATCCAAAGTCTCCCTCCTCTCTGCCTTCAGCCTTACTCTTCTAAAGGAATCCCTATTAATGCCTCCTGGTCAAGTTCAGGAAATTCAAACAAAATTGGGTGTATTTTCTAACAGGTACATATCTATATAGAATGTTGCCTTGTAAAAAATTATGTTAAAGGGCTCAAACTATATAAAATGTTTTACATTTTGCTCTTTTCACCAGATCTTGGGAATATTTTCAAAATACCACCTTTTTATTGACGGGGACATAGTATTCCTAATATTTTATGCTTCATTTTTGACAGTTACTAGTATTCTTCCATTGTATTGCATGATAATTTATTCTCTTAGTCCCATATGGATGGAATTTTAATAACACAAATATCATTGCACTGCACATTCTTGTATATATATGTATGTATGTATGTTTCTTGAAATAATTTTGGGTATATGCACTGATAAGTAGAAATGTCTGGGTCAAAAAGTATAAACACTCATAGCTATTAAAATGTTATTAAATTCTCCTCCAAAATAGCAATACTAATTTATCCCTGTGGGTATCAGCTTTTTATTACTAATTTTCTTATATTAGAAACAAAATGAACAGTAATGGAGAAATAAAGAAATACCTAGCAAATTTGTAATCACCAGTCCAGAACTTTTGTTTATAGTAGATTTCAACTGAATTTGTAATAAAGAAGTCTCACTTTAGAGCATTTATTTGTAATTTAGGTACTACGACCTTTATAATACCAAGTGGTCTCTTGGTATCATAAAGTATATGATCATCTTTATTATTCAAAGGTATCAACTTTTTAAATGTAAAAAGAAGATATTTTCAACTTTTTAACAGAGATTCTTGACACTAATTTAACTACAGATATGCTTAGTGATAAGAAACACAAATGTGTTTTTCTTCTTTGCATTTTACATTGGATACCAAAATATTCCTAGTCAAGCTAAAAATATATCGACTAGAAATCGTATATACTTTGGAAAATCTTGTTTTAGTAGGATAAAAGTTTACTTAATTGTCACCAAATGAATTTTTATAGGTCATATCAATTTAAGTGCATTTACATTTGATGCTTCTCTGAAAAAAACAAAACACGTTTATCTCACTCCTATATGTATATATTTTGTTTTTGTTGAAAGAAAGCACTGATAATAAACTACCTAATAACTACATTAGCTAAGTCAACTCTCAAGATTCACAAGTGAAATGGAACCAAGTTTTATATTAAACAGCTAATATAATTTATGTTAAAAATGTCAATATTATCTACTTAATATATTTATCTACTACTACATGTATTAGAGGCCAGTCCTTGAAACAGAATAATGGCTATTGTGAGAACCTGATACATGTAAGACACACATGCTTATGCTCACATACACCAGTCAGTAAAATCATCAGGGAAAAAGAACCAACCGTATTTACCACTTGCCTGAGAAACTCATTTTTATAGGTTGCATCTCTGAAATGGAAAAATTAAAAAATATATTTTATGCAGCATTTATAATAGATCTATATACCCCCAAATATGTTTACCGATTTTACTTGTCTGCTAGGGCTACCTAACAGAACACCACGGACTAGGTGGCTTAAACAACTGATGTTCTGTTTCTCACACTTCCGGAGGTTGCAAGTCCCAGATCAAGGTGTTGGGGGCTTGGTTTCTCTTGAGGCCTCTCTCCTTGTCTTGCGGATGGCTGCCTTCTTGCTGGGTCCTCACAGGACCACTCTTTCTCAGTGTGAGCGTATCCCTGGTATCTCTGTGTGTGTGTTCTGCCCTCCTCCTCTTATAAGAACGCCAGCCAGCTTGGATTAAAAGCCACCCATCTGACCTCACTTAACCTTAATTCCCTCCTTAAAGGCCCCCTTTCCAAATCCAGTCATGTTCTAAGGGACTGTGCCTTATGCCTTTTGGCTTCGATAGGAGAATTCCGGAGAAATACAATCCAGTCCACAATACCAATCTACCTCGACATAATCTGTAGCGTGACCAATAATCTGAGAAAAAGAATTTGCCTCCATGAGAGATTTACCTAATGTCAATGGGCAACAGTGAGCTAGTGAGTGGCTGGGACAGGAACCATTCATGCTTGTTCTTTAGTGTGTGTATAGTCTGGTGCAGGACAGTACGTGATACTCTCAACAGTGCCTGAAAGCCCACTTTCTGCAGCTAGAATTGCAGGTGCAAGTCTCAGTTTCGCTGCATACGAACTGTGTGTGATCTTAGGAAAAACACCAAACAGAACTCCGTCTGTCTCAGTTTCCTCACTTTCGAAAAGGGAGTAAAAATAGTGCTTCCTCCTGGGAACTGTGCAGCACGAAGTGAGTTTGTTCACGTAAAATGCTTGAAGCAGTGTCTGGTACACGTTATGGGCTCCCCATAGTTGCTAATTTTGTTGTTGTTGATAAGAATAAATGAACCACTATTGGATACTTTGACCATGTCTGGAGATCAAAGAGTGAATGAAGTGGGAACTGGTGAGCAGGGGTTCTAAAGATCAAGGTGGCATACGTGAGACAGTTTTTGCTTTTATCAGGTACCCGGTGATATTCTGAGGGTTAGACAGTGAAATCTTGAAGCCAGAACAGCCTGACGTGCAGTAAGACATTCTGACTAGGTCATTTTAACATGACATTTTGACAGCAATGACATTTCGATGTGGTCATTTTATCTTGGCCACATAAAGTAGCTGCTTCAAAATGTAAAAACCTGTTTTATTAACAAAAAAGGGGGCTGAGAAGGCATCCCTGACTCACCCCACCTTTGAGCTGTATTACCTACTGCAAAGCCCTTCCCTCCCCTGAATGTGCATTTCAATGTTGAGTGTAGTTTTGTTCTCTACAACTTATCTGATAATAAGTACTTTTGCCATTGTAACAAAAACAGAACAATGTGTTTAAAATTCTTGGTATGCTTTTCTCTATGTTTTCACATGGTGTGCTTTGGGAAAGGAGCATTGCTAGATGTACACATTGGTTCTGAAAACTTCACACAACCTCCCTGAACCTCCCCCGCTCCATGCAGCCATTGCCTGAAACCCTTTAAAACAAGGAATTGCAGCGGGGTGAGCTGCAGCTCAGTCCAAATGCAATACAACTCTGAACCAAAGATTAATTCTGGATCTAGCCATAAATCAAAACCAAAGACAACTGTGCCACCTTTCATAGCAAATTGCCAATTATAAATTGGCACTAGCAAAATCATTAAATCTCCATTTTGTCTACAGAGAAAATATGATAAAACACAACTTTAGGAAATGGTACTCATTAGAAATTGGACAAAAGATTGATGGACAGAATTTATTTAGTGATTTATCTCTAGAAAAGCTGCCATATTGTGTCTATGAATTTTTACAGTAAATCATATAGACGACAATGTGAAATTAACAAACCTTCTGGAAATAACAATCTCTATTTTATGCAAAATTTTTGTGAGATCCGCAAAGGCCACACATCCTCCTTCTATTTTCATTTCCCCTGTGAGCTTCTCCCCTATGAACTCTTGTTTTAGAGAAGCCATA
This sequence comes from Phyllostomus discolor, assembly GCF_004126475.2. Taxonomy (NCBI): domain Eukaryota; kingdom Metazoa; phylum Chordata; class Mammalia; order Chiroptera; family Phyllostomidae; genus Phyllostomus; species Phyllostomus discolor. The sequence continues at coordinate 11,206,391 of NC_040906.2, forward strand.
ATTTATTGATCTGGTTTCATGTAGACCTATTTATTAAAATTTTAATTATTTCAGGTAATACTAATGTGTATCTTAGTCTGTTTTTGCTTATCATTTCTTTATTCTTGAGTCAATGCCTAATATTCCACTGCTTTTCCTTTTGTCCTGGGGGGTCAAGTGTGGTAACAATTCTGAGTCTCAGTGGAGGAAGAAATTCCTATTATTGGAAAGTGTCCCAAGCTAGTTTTTACTCTCCCTTCTTCCAAACTTGGGTTTCCCAGCTCCTCTGACACCTTTCTCTAAGAAACTGGTAAACTGTGAAGGTAACGTCTCTTTCTTAGCTCACTGTACTTGTTGTCCCAGACCTTTTGAGTTCTAGTGCTACCATTTGTTGGGCACCTACCTTTTGCTAGATACTTCCACTGTGTTGTTTTACATATTCCTCTTGGCAATCCTAGCTGCTTTTATTGCCACCCTAAAGAACTGGGAAAATTGAGTCAAAGGGGTTCAATATCTTGCTAAAAGCTACATAATTAGTAAGCAGCACAGTCAGCATTTAAATTCAGAGCTTTCTGACTCCAAGGGCTCTGGCCTTTTATTCAATTCAAAGAACATTTTAGATGCCTGACATTTAAGGAATGACCAGTATGCGGATTCCAGACCTGGGAGGAAGTTCAGTAAGGGAGATATTTTGATTCAGGGAGTCTTTACACGTATTGAAAGTAAACTACCTGTCACTCATGTGTGGAACTTGTCCGGTTTCCCAGTGGGAATCCTGATTTCCAAGTTTATAGCTAATCTTTACTTGCAGGTGAATCTTAATCAATCATGTCCTCACTAACTCTTTAAATTGACCTCTGATGTGTTCCTAGGCCAATGAGCAGTAGGGAAGTGAGACGTGGCTCTCAGTATCTTTTGTAACCATTGAGGATAAACCAAGGAGTTCTCAACCAGTGTCCTGGAGAAGCACAAGCAAACTGGGGGTTGATGTACTTTTCAAACCTTTGTGCAGACCCCGCAGGTGTTTGGACATGTTTAAATGTGTGGCAGGTAACATTTTTGACACCTGCCTTGAGATTATGAGCATGGTTCTTTGGCATAAAACGCCCATGCCTACTAAAGAATAAGGCTCATTTCTTCTATGGTCCCTACTCAGTGTTTCATCAGCAGGCAGATGACATTTTGATGCTTCTTTATTTTGATATGGCTGTTTTAATCTCAAGGACATTGTGAACAGGTTGTTTTGCCTCAGCTGCAGGAACACTTTGGTCTGGTTTTGAAGCAAATTACTTTGAGTCTAAAGGGAAGGAAATAAGGCTGAGGGTTTGTTTAGACAGCACAGGTAATGTGAATTCAAGTCTGTTGCTACCGTCAACAGAGAGCCGGTGAATTAGTTTTGGATGGTTGTACAAGGGACACGCTGTTGATGGCAAGGTGATGCCATAGGGTTTGGCACCCTTGATCTATAACATCTAGAAAGTGTGGCACTTCTAGTTTTTTTCCCTTTCAAGTTTAAGTCAAAGAAACAGGAAGGATATATGGGAAGCCATTCTGGAACAGGATTAACTCATATGAATGGCTATATGATATAGCCATTATGGTCAACAGGATATATTCAGGGAAGAAGTTGTCTTTTTTTTTAAATTCAAATAAATGATCATTTCCATGGCATTTAACAGTATACTGACAAGGTGGAAGCCACCTTTCCTGTGAATATACAGATTATCACATTTATTCACATTGCTTGAAAATAAATGCGTGTTTATAACATACCAATACATACATGATATAGGCTTACATCATAATTTTGTCCAGAAAATGCACTTTTTCTAAATGTGACTTTATACATTCATAATTGTCTTGCAATGTACACTTTTGCCCTGTGATTCAGGAATCTTGCTCTATCCTAGGCTCGAAGAATAACTTTGGTCAAATTACTTTTCTTCTGTGCTTGTCTATTTCTTCATCTTTAAAGTAAGGTATTTAATGTTGTGATTTTCTACCTTCAACTTTTGCACTGTTGAAGGCTGAATTTTATAGTTATGCCTGTTCACTCTGGTTGGCCATGAAAATGTACAAATGCAAGCACATACATAGTTAAGAGCATGAGTCTTCCTGTTGCTATAGTGATACCAAGGGCACATCTGTACCAAGGTCTACAAACACAATTATGTTAGCAAAACCTTTGGACATGGTTGTGTGTTACTCTGAATATATCAAGTTGACATCTGAAGGTCCTTTGATCAAAAATACTTTAATAGATCCAGAGAACAGACTGACAGCTGTCAGAGGGGAGGGGCTAGAGGAGTTGGGAGAAAAAGGTAAAGGGATTAAGCAAAACAAACAAACAAAGAAACAAAACCCATCTAGACAGACAAAATATAATGTTTACAAGAGGGAAAAGGAGTGGGGGTAGTGGGAGGTAGGACAGGGTAAAGGGGGAATAAAGGTGATGGAAGGAGACTTGAATTGGGGTGATGAACACACAATAAAATAAGCAGACAATGTGTTACAGAATTGTACCCCTAAAACCTATATAATTTTATTAACTAATATCACCCCAATTACTTCAATAATAAAAAGTACTTTAATAAAAATGATGTCTCATTTCTATCAGAAAAGCATCATCTCCAATTGATCTTCAGAAAAGATAGGAAATGATTCACAATTTCCAATTTTCATCCCTTTGTGGCAGATGTAAAATAGACTACGTGCATCATTTTGCCTTTGCCTAGAAAAAAAAATTTGTTTAGAGGAACTGAAAGAGTGAAGTGATGTATTTTGAAATGATGTGTTTTTCAGAGAAACCACCTTTTATCATGATTGATTTTCTCTAATTCAAGTCTTTTTTGGCAGGTACATAGTCTTTCCCTCAAAAACCTTACATCCACCAGAACATGAAGTTCCAGGCTTATTTCATGTGCTTAGGACAATGACTAGCACTTCTAGGGTATCTAGCTAATGTTATTTCCTTTTCGTAGGCCATTTCACCTTTTTACATGTAGTTTACATTTTTCAGAATAGAATTTTTGAATTCTAGTTGAAAAGAAAGTTAAGGAATTTAATATTTTGGATATATATTTTAGTTGGTTGCCTAAGGATTAACATTTGCTCATGAAGGTCTTTCTGAAAGATTGATGGTCACATCTTAGTAAAAAGAGTAATGTGAACTTACTTGAATTTGAAAGTGGAATTGAATTTTGACTTCTCAAGCCATGGCTGATCATCCTAATCTTTACGACTGGCCTTTTTATAACAGAGATATGATAGATGGGGGTATATGTGAAGTAATATCAGAAAACCTAAAAACAGTTGGGCTTTTTAAAAACATCGATGTCCTGTTGTTTTCTCCTTTGTTCTAAAAATTATGGGAATTCAAAATAAATGAAACAATAACTTGAAGTCTCTGTTTAATTGATTGTGTTTTTGTTAATTGATGCTTTGTGATATTCTTAAGAGCAAAATATCTGTTTCATTGTTAGGCATGGCGAAAAGAGTGGAGAATGATGAGTAAATCTAAAATAAATTTGTTTTTCAGTCATCAAAAATACTTAAGTATTGACTGTAGTTTCTGAAAAAAAAAAAAGAAACCAACTTTGATGTAAAAAGCAACATGTTTATTCAGTTTATGAATTGTTATTAACCATTTTTTATACCTATGGTAGCACTTATATGTAAATACAAATGAGAATTAAGCAGGACTGATCAAACTGTATGAAAAGTATTCACTTAGTAGTACTTGAAGTTAATGGCAAAGTGTGTGTATACACACCCACACATCCTTAAGAAGCTGAAGTATGAATGCCCCAATTAACTAATTATTTTTTAAAGGTCACATTTTTTAAAAATGAGAAATATTAGCTCTTTATTTTCTGTCAAAAGGATTTATATTAACGGAAACATTTCTAGCTATGGCTAAGTAAATGTTTCTAAAAACTCTGAAACACCACAGTGTATTGAAGTAAATAAGCTTTTATCCCTCTTCATGTAAGACATTTAGGAAAGAATAATTTGCAAAACACAAATGGAAATTTTATTAGAATTGAGAGTGTCTTTTTAAGGAGGCAGGGATGGCTTCATCAATCAAAGTCTATTTTATAAAACAGGCTCAGCCATGGTCAGGGAGGATTTAAACGTGGATACGGCAGCCTCTCACCATATGTCAGTGCTTTAATAATGCCAATTATCTAGACACAGACATGAACTAGAAAATTCATTTAGAAAATCCCTGGGTCAAGAAATTAAAACAAAAATCACCAAACTCTTTCAATGATGCTTACTTGTTTACTATAGGAAAAGTTTCTCAGACTCTATTATTCATTTTCAATTTGAATGAAATTCTCACAACCCTCAAATTGTGTACCGTAAAATGTTCGGTTTTTAAATGTATAGAGTGGGGTTAACAACAATAATAACAAGATGATAATGATGATTGTGATAACGGTGACGATGATTTTCCCTCTTTAATCTGCTCAAACTTTGTAAATTACGCTAAGAATGCTGGTAACTTGCCAACGTCATTCAATCAAAACGTACTGAGCATCTACTTCGTGACAGATACTCTTCTGGGTGCTTGGGTTACATTAGTGAACCAAGTAGACAAAAGTCCCTGCTTTCATGGTTCTTAAAATTTATGGAAAACAAAAAATAAATAAGAATATAATAAATAATAAAATATTTGTTATGTTAGAAGGTGGTAAATTATATTTAAAAAGGAGAGCAAGACAGTGGGGTGGTCATATGTGTCAAGGAGGGTTGTGACTTTAAATGGAATATTCAGGGTGAGCCTCAGAGATAAAAGAGACAGTTGGGCAAACTTGAAATTCATGGAGGAGCTGGTTGCATGAAGTTATGGAGGAGGAGATGCAGGCTGAGGGAACAGCCATAGCAAAGACCACAGACTGGAATGTGTCTTAAATATTCTAGAAGGAAAGGAAGCTTTAGCTAGCATAGATTGTGAGGAAGGTGGAGTAATGGTAGAAGTGAGGTCAGCAGGAAATGAGGCATGGCAGGGGAAGATTTCCAGGCCCTTCTAGGGACTCTGGCTTTTACTCTGCAAGAAATCGGGAACTTTGGATGATTTTGAGCAAACAACAAAATTGGACTTACAATTTTATGTCCTTCTAGTCAGCTGGTTGTGAACAGACTGCAGGAAAGCAAAGATAAAATCAAGGAGGCTGGTTCAGAGGCTACTGCCGTTATCCCCCGACAGGTGATCATGGCTGGGGTTATGCACAGCCTGGTTTTGAAGTCAGAGTAAACAGGAATTTCTGGAAGATTTTATGGTGTTGTGGAGAAGCAGGAGGAGTTAAGAGTAGCAAGACTATTTTGGAGAGTCAGCTAGAAGGATAGTGTTACCTTCTACTGAGATAGGTTTGTGGGGAAAGATGAGGAATTCAGTTTTGAACATGTCATAATGAAATGTTTCCAAGATATGCAAGAGGGAGTTAAGGTTGGAAATTGTATATGTGGGTCTAGGACTGGACGTGGAGATCTGGACCTCAGATGGAAGTTTCGTGGGTCACAAGTTGTCACTCACTGTGTAGTAAAGAGAACAAGGATTTAAACTGCGGTTGGTGGCCTTTAGTCTCTTATAATTCAGAATATGTTTTTTCAATTACTAAATAATTCAAATTGAAGGGTTATTAACTCTCTGGTTTTTAATTGCCACCTCTCCCATTCCATCAGTATTTTCTAGTGAAGAAACTAAATACCTACTAAAAAATATAGCTCTACAGCCACAGGAATTATATTCGTGCTAAAAAACCTTACTGGTGAGCAATTAAAACACACTTTCACCATGAAATTTGGCTGGGTGTGAACTGGCTGTTTTAGAATAGTAAGGGGTTTAGGGTCAGTCAGTCTGCTTTCTGGAATTCATATTCTGATTTATAGTTTTTAACCCTAAAGCAAAGCTCTAAAAAGGCCTGCACAGAAGCCTACTGTCTGGCTGCCGGTCTCCAAGCATAGGAGTGGTGTCACTGTTCCGCTCTACTTAAAAGTAGGCGCTGATTGGCGGATTTGTAGAAGTATCTAAGAAGCACGTCTCAGGAAGAACATCAGGCATCGTTCAGAGCCCTGTCCTGGTGTAGGCGCCTCCATTTATAGAGCCCTGAAGTGGGGTTACATTGTGAGGAGGGGGATCTTCACCAGCTCCCCTTATATCATACAGGACAGGGTCAAACTTTATTTTTATTAAGAGGTAAGATGGAAGAAAAATATAACTGGTACTTGCAGCTGCTTTTCCTCCCTCAGCCTCAGGAAAGAGAGGCCAGTAAAGACCTCCAAGGGTGTAGAGAGGGGAACTACTACAGGGGCAGGCCAAAGGGAGAGAGGATACAGCACCGTGTTTGCACTGATGAGTGAGTGAGCCCAAGGAAGGTTACTTCCCCCAAGACGGAGAAGACAGAAGGAGTCCGGCAATTTCTTCTGGGGTATGAGCACCGCTGAGTCCCTTAGTCATTAAAGAACTCCTAGAGAGGTAGCCAGACCTCCAAAGGATGGCCTGGAGGATCCGGGGTCCCGTACACTAGTACAAAGACCAGAAGAAAAGGTGCTTAAACCTGAGGCCAGCATAGAAGGAGCAGGGATACTGCCATCTTGATTATTGAATTAGTGAATTAGATTGTGTGTTAGAATGCATGTTTGATTAGCTACAAAATGCCAATCAAGGAAATCACAGAAGAACTGTATCCATTGGGAGAGACATATTGGTTCATGCATTGGGTTACTCAGCATAGTAAAGATTGCAATTCTTCCCAAACTGACGTGTAGGTATAACACAATTCCTATCAAAATTCAAGAAGGATTCTTTGTGGATATAGACAAAATTATTCTAAAATTTATATGGACACGAAAAGGAATACAAAAAGACAAAAACAAAGAATGAATTTAAAGGGATCATATTACTTGGTTTTGGGGCTTGGAAAGCCATAGTAATCAAGACAGTGTGGTATTGGCAGAAGGACAGACACATAAATCAATAGAAAAGACCAGAAGAGATTCACCCAAAAGAAGATATACAGATAGCAAAATCAGTATCTGAAAAGGTATTCAACGTCATTAGCTATTAGCAGATTAAACCCCCAGTGACATACCAATACTAGAATGACTAGAATGACTAAAATAGAAATATGCTGAATAAAAAGTAAAATAAAAAAGAATCAATGAATGGCAAGAAACTGCATCCCTCATTGCCGCTGGGAGTGTAAGTGGTACAGCCACCCTGGAAAATGGGCTGGCAGTTCATTAAAAATGAAGCATACCCTTGTACAACTCAGCAATCACACGCTTGGGTATTTCTCTTAAAGAAATAAAAAGTTAGGTTTACACAAAAAAACACTGTACCTAAATGTTCATAGCAACATTAAGCCAAGAACTGGCAATCAGTCAAATGTTCTTCAATGGGCAAATAAATAAATAAATTATGGTACAATACATCCATGCAATGACATCCTACTCAGTAATAAAAATGAAAAACTACCGATCTCTACAACACTTGGATGGATCTCAAGGATATTATATTAAGTGCAAGAAGCCAGTCTCCAAAACTATACATTGTATGATTCCATTTATCAATCGTTCTCAAAGTGACAAAATTATATTGATGGAAAAGAGATTAGTGGCTGCCAAGTGTTGAGGTTGGGGAAGCACTGAGACTATTTAGAGACAATATAAAGTTGTATGAAGTTGTATATTTGTGTGTGGGCATGGATGTGGAAGGTGACGAAATGCTTCTACATTCTGACCATTTTGAAGACTGCTTGAATCTACACATACAATGAACTCCATAGAACTAAACACCATTTTTCTTAAAAAAAAAAAGAGAAAGATTATATGCAAAAGCTGGTGATGATCTGTACCTTAGTCAATAGTATTATACCAATATCAATTTCCTAATTTTAATAGTATACTATGGTTATGGTTATGTAAGGTACTCTCATTAAGAGAAGCTGGGTGAAAGATATGTGAGAACTTTCTGTACTATTTTGAACTTCCTGTGGCTCTTTATTTAAAAATAGAACTCACCTTTTTAAAAATTCACAAGGTGAGGGGGTAAATGAGAACTCACTGTAGTTTCTGGTCATCTTTTCTTGGGATCCTCCAACTATTCTAAAAAGTAAAAGTCTATTTTGAAAAAATAAAATAAAGGTAAAAATAAAGCTTCATTAACAATTGAAAGTTTATAGAAGACCTTCTCCCTGTGCAATTGTAAATGTTGACAGCAACATATTTGTCTTTTATTTCGCTCCAAAAAGGTTCAAATTACAAATGAATATGTGTCACGGAAAAGACTGTGTTTTAATACCAACTCATTCACAACACCTGACACCCGAGTAAAAAACTCTTGTCAACATGGCAACTGTCTCACTAAGGAATTACGTTTTCCAGAGTATCTGCTGATTGATTCAAACTGTGAGCCTTTGCCTGGGTTATAGATTTGTTACGGCAGACACTCAGCTCTTCTTGTGATGCAGTAAAGAATCACAGATTAGCAAGTCTATTAGCATGCAAACAAGGTTTATTAGTGATATATTCTCATGGAAGAGACCAGGACTTGCTGAGGTGGGGGAGAAAGGTACAAGTTCAGGGCATGGCAAGGGAAGGGTGGCAAGAGACAAAGGGAAGGGTGGCAAGAGCTCCAGGTCCTTTGTTAGGAGAATTTATGTAGTTGGTGGGATGGGGGTGAAGAAGTTACATATTGATTGACAGGTAAATGCGGTGCCAGCTTTCTCGGGGGATGTGACTACCCAAACTTAACTATATGTGGAGGTCTATTAGCTCAAATTCTTATTTTGCTGCAGACTCTATTTGTTTATCTTGTTGAAAAACAAACACGTGACAGGAGGCAGTTAATTAAAGTTGGGGCAGTTACCCAACGTTATTTATGGGCTCTTTCTGGAAGCATTAGGGACTCTCTCATAAAACAGATAGTGACCAGAGGCAGGCAATTAACCAAAGTTGTTTTATGGGTTTTTTCTTTGGGCACTGTGGATTGTCTCCTCTTTCAGGCCTTGGGATGAATACACAGTTTCAAAGCTTTATTTAGCAGACAGCAGAAATGGTACAGAGAAATTTCAAGGAGACCTCTTCTCCTTAGTGTTAGTGTGGTGTTTCTTGTGATGTTCAGAGCACCTGGTCATACTGTCAGACCAGGCTCAGGCCTGCTGAGCCAGTGGGTGAGAACTGTCTCCTTCCTCCATCCTGCCTTGATTTGCTTATCTATCCTACCTAACAGATTCAGGGATGTTGGGTGTGGATTCCAAAACTCAAGTAAGCCTTGAAAAAGCATGCCTTTCAAATCCATTCAAGTGAAGTCTAAGAATTAGGGTAGTTATTCATGTAACCTAGTGTTAGGAGATCTTGGTTATTTGCATGGCTGTCAAATCCAAATTTATACCATCTTTAGTCAAGTATTCTTCATGATTTACATAACCCCTGAGAAATGGCCACAATGACACGATTGAAGACATATCTCCAACGAACAAAGATATCTTTTAAAATATATCCGCAAAAGAAGCTTTGCCAACGTTGTTTGGACCTCCATGCGTCTTTCTAGATTGCACTGCTCACAGGGCTGCTGGTGTAAGAAGCTGTGTGTGAGTGCTTGGTCTGGCTTCTTTTTAGGACTTTTCTCTTAGTTAACACAGGAGGAAATTCAGAAAAGCCTCTTGTCAAAGATCTGGCTATCCCAAGACATATTTACACCATTAAAGGAGCTGCCCATTCATTTTCCAAGGACCTTGTCAAACCATCTCAGATCTACTGCGAGAAGTCAGTAAAATTCCACCCAGATCCAGCCAATGAATCATTTATTTGAAAGCTAGAACTATAATAACTTCACCTGGGGAGAAAGTATTGAAGAACAATTTAAAGGCATTTATCATATAATGTGCCCTTGAGTTCTTACAGAGACCTGAGTTGCTATACAAATCATGCTGAGGCTGAAGCTTCATTTTAAAGGGACTTTGTGGGAGCTACTAGACACAATAGTCATATCAAGTGTCCATAGTCAATCGATACTGTGCTGGGAAGAAGGCCTTAAAAAGCTTAATTTCACCCTTGTCATTAATTGTTCCCTGTAAGAATGACAGGGAATCCATAAATGCATTTAATGCTGCTATAACAAAAATGAAATACACAATGTAAATATATTACTTGAGTAAATATGTTCTCATGCATATTTAACAAATGCAATTACTTGTAAACATTAAACAGTTCACTGAATGAAGGCATTTGATTTTGGAGAGTGAGACAAATGATATAATTTCATGAATATCTGATTTTCACTAAATCATTGAAAAGCTATGAATATAATTTTCTGGTCTAGTTTACTTAGATATAGTAAGTGATTCAAATAAATACCAATGTATTTGCTGCTACATTTTAAGAATCTAAAGTTTTAAAATTTCTTCAAAAATTCTTCTCAAAGATTCTACAAACACACTGAGGCATTTCAGTAGATACCAGCTTAACAACAGAGCCAAAAATCTTTCAAGACATTTTCATTAATTTTGTTTGAGGCTTTCTGAATGTCAATTTTAAGATCACATTTTTACTGAAAGAATTTCTCAAATAATCCTGAAACACAATACCCGTGAAATTACACTAAATGTATTCATTTCTCTATAATTAGGACACTAAAGAGAAATATACATATATAATTTAATGTACTCATATATATTCTGTCTATCTATGTATCTATCTATCAATCATCTATCTATCTATCTATCTATCAAAATAAAACAATTCTGAAATCAATCAGTCAGGAAGAGCATGACTTATTACTTAGAGAGCAAAGAGTATTTACATTAAGGTCAACTTCTCATCGTAAATATAATAGGAAAAAAATAATAGAATTATAACTTTAAAACACTGAAAGAAAAAATATCAACCCAGAATTCTATAGCCAAATTTGTGGAACTTCTACTAGATGATTTTAAGACCTACTATAAAGCCTCAGTAGTCAAAGAAGTGGTATTTACATGCAGTTTTACAATGAGATCAATGGAACAACATCAACAGTCCAGAAATAGACTCACACATACAGGATTAATTGCTTTCGACAAAAGTGTCAAAGCAGATCTATGGGTAAAGAAAAATCTCTTCAACAAATTGTGATACAACAACTGAACACCCTTCAGGGAAAATGAGAGGATCTACCTCTATTCATACCCCCCAAAATAAATCAAGATAAGTCTTAGACCCATGAGTAAAAGCTGAACTCTAAACCTTCTAAAAGAAAACAACAAAAATATGTAAATCTTGATGAAAGCAGGAATAGATAAACAATAAATGCACTAAACATAGAAACAAAGAAAAATTCGTGAACTGGACTTTGTCACAAGTAAAATCTCATGCTTATCAAAAAAACATTAAGAAATAGAAAGGCAAGACACAAATTAGAAGAGAATATTTTCCATACACGTGTCTCACAAAGACAGTGTATCCAGAATGTATTAAGACTGTTGTAACTCAAAAGTTCATTTGTGAACAGATTCTTCACGAAATAAGTTATGTAAATGGTTATTAAGGACATGACAAAATGCTCGACCTCACTTGTCATCAGAAAGTGCATGTTGGAACCGCCGTAAGTACATTACACACATTAGAATGAGTGAAACTTGTAAGATTAACAACAGCAAATGTTGGTGAAAGATGCGGAACGTCTGGAAATCTTACTACATCTGGCAGGGGTGCAGATGAGAAAACTACCATCGAAGAACTGTAATCTATTTCTTAAAAAATTAAATTTAAGTTCTCCTATGACCCAGAATTTTCACCTCTAGGTGTGTACCCAAGAGAAATGAAAATGTACATTGACAAGAAGTCTTGTATATGCATATTTATTGTAACTTTATTATTATCCTAAACTGGAAACCATTGAAATGCCCCTCAACAGATAAGAAAATAAACAGTGGTATATGTACACACACCACTGGTATAATGGTGGTATACTGATATAACGAAACACCTTTCAACAATAAAAATGAATAGATTGCTGATATGTGAAACAATATGGATGAATTTCCCAGACATTATGTTGAAATAAAAAAGAACAACTAGTTCATGCCATATGATTTAATTGTTATGAAATATTAGGACAAACAAAAGTCATCGATAGTGATAGAATTTATATTAGTGATTCTTGGAGCGGGGCTTCGATCCCCTGATAGGAGCCAAGAGGTAGTAATTAATTGCAAAGAGTTGGGAGAGGAATTTGGGGATTAATAAATGGTCTATATGTTAACTATGTTGGAAGCTACATGGTATAAACACATCCCAAATTCATTAAACTTTATACTTAAAATATGCACAATTGATTATACCTCAATGTAGTTTAACAAATGGAAAAAAATAAATAATACACAGCACACTAGCTAGCAAATAGGGTTAATACATACTTATTAGTTTAATTAATCGCTTTAAATAAGAAAGAAAGAAAAAAATCCAATCTTCCTCACGAGACAAGAAAGTCTTAAGTCTTCCCATTTCTAAAAGTTTTGGGCACAAACTATCACACATCCTATGTTGTGTTACCCTGACAATATCGGGAATTACACAGACCGGAAGAAAAGGAGGAGTCAGGAAACTTGCCAGAACAATTCTAATCCAAATTTCCTTGAGAAATGCTACCAAATGCATTAAGAATACTGTTCGATTCACTCTGTACCTGTGGCACAGGTCAGCACACGACAAGGCTGATGAATGTTAGTGAATGGACAAACGAACAAACGAACGAATGATAGTCCGCACAGCTAACATTAACTTCTGATCCAGTAAAGCAAAGCCTAGTTAGGCTGGATTCCCAACTCCGGCTGGGGCCAAGGCTTTGATCCACTTGGCTGTGCTCTTCACTCTTCTTGTCTCTGACAACATACAAGCGAGGGCAAGGCCTACTTTTCCTCTGGGAGATTGTCATAGCCTATTTTACAGGGTCCCCAAAGAGCATTCATACACCACATTTGTCCTTGTGCCCAGCTTGCTCTGAGTAATAACTTTGCAGATTTAGAACAGACCTCAGAGATTAGTCCAACTCCTTTATTTACAGATAAAATTCTTGGCCTCCAGAAGTGACTTTCATGGGATGACACAGAGTGTTGATAAAAAATCCAATTCTATTAAACTCCTAATGTTTTATTATTTTTATTGGCCAAAACACCAATGAAGAAAAAACTCTTTTACCATCATTTAGAAAGAGAGAGAGAGGAGGCAGAGGAGTGGAGGAAAGAAGAAAGGGAAGAGAGGGCAGTGAGAGAAAACGAACCAGCAAATTCCTCCTCCGCTTGCCAAAGCAACTTTCACAAAGAGAGTCAAAGGCCCGGGGACCGCAGTGCAATGGCCACACATGAGTCTGGTTTTCACACGGTTTACTTGCTTCCAGCTGCTTTCCTTTCAGATAAGTCCAAATCCCTTTCAGTCCCTTGTAGCTGTGCTAATTAATTGTTAACTTGAGCCTTCTATTAACAATCGGCAGGACTGCAGGCCAAGAGAGGAGTAGTGAAATATTTAAAAGCCCTAAGCCTGGGACACAAGCTGATCAGCCCCAGGAGGCAGGAAGACTTGTTTCCCCTGGTGCTGAGGGGCTGGATTATGGCAACTGAGGTTGCTGCACTCCTTTGGAAACTCTCCTCTGACTCATTTGCATTTTCAAAGAGCAGACATCAAAGAAGCAGGGCCCACCTGGTCCGTGTCACTTGGGATCATCTAGCCCCTTATCAAGCGTACTCACTGTGCCTTGACAATGACATGATCATTTCCAAATGAGGCCAAGATTCATCAGATTGAGTGAAAATCTTGCAGCGAAGTTGATCCAATGTCACTCTTTGTACATAACTAAAGTACAGTTGAATCCAGGAAAGACCAACTAAATAGGGTTCAAATGTGGTCACTCTGTAACCAATGGTGCGTATTACTAAATGACAATGAATTGAGTTTGATTAATTAAGTAGGAATATCATTTATCTTCTTGCTGGCTGGTAAGCTATGGATCAGAAGGAATTTGGGCAGAGGGAGAAAAACAGAAAATAACTTAGCAAAGACAGTTTGATGCCCTTTGTTCTCATTGACTCACATGTTTTGAAAATTGTTCTGGGGACTAAGGGAGATATTTCAATAATATTAAAATGTTGACTTGGGTGAATCATTGTTCTCTGCATGTTATTAAAAACCAGTGGGTGGAAATATACAATGTGCCTCTTGCCAGAGACAAAAGACTTAGGAGAGAGAACTTCCCATGCCTCACTTGTTCTAAAAAGAAAGAGAAAAAAATGTTCCAGAGGCCCTTGTACAAGTATGTGTTATGTTCTCAAAACAGGTTCTTGTAAGAATTTTAATCTCCCCTTTGACAATAACTCTCTAATCATTTTCTGAGTCTATTATCAAGTATCCAGTGAAAGAAAGGTAGCTTATTTTTCGAGTGGCGATGGATTCACTTCGATTTGGGGCCCTGCAATAGAGGCATGCAATTTCATTTATAGAACAAATCAATCCAATAACTGAAAGCCACAAGAAATCATAGGACCCATTCCTGAGAAAAAGTATCATCTTTAAAGCATTGTACATATTACTCTCTGGGAAATAAGTCATTACTTCTTTACTGGGCCCACGGCTTTGTCATACGATGTATGTCAGGGCCTGTTTTAATTGCTTTATGAAGAGTAAGTCATTTAATATTTGTAATATCCCTATAAGGAAAGGAGCATTATCATTTCCATTTTACAGAGCACAGTGAGCCTTGCTGTGTATAATAAATATACTTGCTCAAGTGGCATAGCTAGTAGGGATTGAAATTGGGATTCAGACCGGCCTGACTGGCTCCAGAGTCCAAATTCTTAACATAGTCTCTTCCCAAAGTCATTTTAGCAGATTAGGAAAGTAGGTTGGAAAGAAAGATGCTCCATGCATTGACACATTCTGAGTCCTAAATGCCAATGATGTCTTCAGAATCACTCAGAGATCTGGATTACTAAGTGCTTGAGCTCATGTTTACCTATCAGTGAAATAAGATCTAACACCTGTGCCACTGAGATTAAATAGTTTAGCGTGCATGCAAAGTGCCTGAAATGTAGTGACCAAATCTTGGTTGTTGGTTGTACCCCTATGACATGACAGGACCACAAAGACAAGTAAGACCCGTCCCCAAGGGCCTTGGTTTCATAGTGAGATCCTCAGGTCAGCCTCACCAGCTTCTTGTTAGAAACCCGCCGTCTCAGGCATGACCTCAGACCTACAAAATCAAAATCAGCATTTTAACTCCATTCTCAGGGATTCGTGTGCACATGAACGTTGGAGACATTCTACGTGATTCACTGCCTGCCAGCTTGTTTCTCCTGTGCTCTCCAACCTGCCTGTACGACGACCTCTCAAACAAGGTTCTCTGGGAAAGTCCCAATGTTAACTACTTCTTCCTTTTGTCAGACAGTGAGCGTGACAGACTGGCTGTTCTGTTGTTACATTTAGAAAAAAATATGTGTGTTTTGTGGCTCAGCATTTTCCAATTTTTCTATGCTACACAGATGCCTTTCATCCTAACTAGTAATTTCATCATCTGCTCCCTCTGCCTGGTTCTGCCTGTCCGCATTCCTGAGGCGTCCCGCTGCAGGCAGGCTGCCGGGTGGGGGGGCCATGTCTCCTGGAGGAGTGACGAGAAGCAGCATTCTTTGGGGTGCTCCTCTCCCCTCCCAGAGTGCCTGATGGGGACAGGGAAGCCTCATACCAAATATACAGTGTCAAAAGCTAAAAATTAGCCCAACCTTAAAATACCTGTTTGTACAATTTTTGAAAAGGTTTTCTTTATTTTTAGAGAGATGGGAAGGGAGGGAGAGTAACAAGGAGAAAAACATCCAGGTGAGAGAAACATTGACTGACTTTGCCTTGTGTGCAAACTGACCAAGGTCTGAACCTGCCATCCAGGTGTGAGCCCTGATTGGGAACCCTTAGCTTTGTGGTAGGACACTACAACCCACTGAGCCACACCGGTCAGGGCCTGTTGATATCATTTAAAAAATATATAGTTGACTAAGGAAATTAAGAGGCCGAAAAAAAAGGAGCCATAGAAACAGAAACTCAATGATGGGAAGTGATCTTGGGATCACCAGAGAAAGGGCTCCAAAAGGCACAGAGTCTTAGGAAGGAAACAAATGCTATTTCCTGGTGGATAAGGATGTAAATCAGAACAAAACAAAAACCACACGGCGCTTTTTGGAGGTAATATTGTCCCATCGATGGGGCTGCATTTGGGGTAGCTTAATAAAAGAGAATGTCTGAAAAGTATTCTTGGCAACAAATTGCAGTGAATGGCAGGTCCACACAAGTGCACTAAGTCCTACAGCCCACCCGTGCACTGTTCCCCGTCTCGTACCTTCAAAGTACGTCTAAACAGGGCAGTCTGATGTGCAAAGAGCTGTGGTCTGGGAGCCAGAAAACCCTCATTTATATTCACAGCGCTGCCTTCACCTAGCATTTAACTGCTAGGTCTCAGTGTTGTCATCTCTTAAATGTGACAGTGTGACAGTTGATCTCCAAGATTCCTCCAGTTCTAAGGTCCCCAGACTGGCAGAGTTCACAGTCATCTTTTGTGCATGGTGCCCCACCCCTAGGAGCCAGGAGGGCTTCTTGTGCACAAGCCACACCGGTGGTCCGCTTCTGCTCATTTTTCTGCTCAGTATGCAGCACACCACCACGGTTCTTTGGATTTTTAGTCTGTTAAAACTAACAGGGAGGGAGTGAGGGAATCTGTCAGGTTTTTGGGAGGAAACAGAGAATTGGCATTAGGAGAAGAGAATGAGGGGAGAAAAGAGGGAGTAGGGGCATTCTGAAGAAGTTTGCCCCTGATGGGGGAACGGGATCACTGTTGGGAAGGGAGGGAAGGAGGGAGAGAGGGAGGGGCGCAGGAAGGAAAGGGAGGAAGATCCCACGGTGGCAAAGAACAGAGGCATGGAATACAGAGTCAGGACGATGGCTAGGTCTAGCTGCCCAGTTAAGGGAGCAGCCATTGCATTTCTCCTCCCTTCGTTGCCATTCTACAGCAAATGTCTCAAAACACGAGAAGACAGCTGTTGTCAGAAGACAGTGACTCAAGCCATGTTGCTTCATACAGACCAAATCGGCTTTTCAGGGCTGATGTCCTGTTTAGTGAAATGGCCCAATTTTGCTTTCGAGGAGAGTGCCAACATCCCTTCTCCTTCCCCGGAGAAGTTGCTGTTTTCATTTGGTATCTTGAATAGTCCTCGCTGATACAAAAGGTAAAGTTCATGTTTGTTTAAGAAAAGCGCTTATTGCATGTGGTTCGACACAAGAGCAGCATTGTAGCTGGACGCCCACAGCCTTCGCTGAGTTCAAGGAAACCTGGTGGTATTGACAGAACGCTTCCTGCGGCGCTTTGTCGAAGCGAGTAATTCAACCGAACACAAGCTGCACCAGCATCTATCAAGGGAGCAGGCGGCAAGGCAGCTGAAATTTGGTGGGAGAGCCAAGATCTGAATTGCAGCCTAGGCTTTGACCAAGTTACTGTTTGATCCCGAGAAAGTCAAACTCCTGAGCATTAGTTTCCATACAAAGAGATGAAGAAATATCAAGACCTATTTTCTCAAGGATGTTGTGAGTTCCCAGCCATCTCTTTAGAAATACACAGTTTCAGTACCTTTGACTTTCTCCTTCCTGAGATCCCCCGTCACACAGGAAAAAAAAAACATTCCTTTTACTTTTCAAAGGCTTCAATGTTGCTTTACCTTGATACACCACCTTCAATTTAATTTGAAGGAAATCAAATACATTTCAATAATATAAGGAGAAATCTTACTGCATAAGAAATTTTAAAAATCACTTTGAAACTTTACTTGGTCTTCAAGAGAGAGACTAATCAGAATTGAAATAAAGGCTACATTATAGAACATCAGAGAGAGAAAATTGGTTTCTTTTATATTTCACTATAACTAGGATTTTCCCAATAGAATATTCAAGTGGCATAACCATTTTGTATGTATATTGGTAGTTATAAAATATTTAAACTTACTTGACTTTCTTTAAATCTTTGTTTAGATGATAATATTACTTAGTAAATCTTTTTTTTTCCAGAGTAAAAGCAGCAGAAGAATAGCAGGCAGTAGTTTTGAAAATTATTACAATTTTTGAATGTGGAGTTTAAATTTCTAAGGTTTCTCACAGAATCCTTTAATTAGAGTGGGAAAACATCTCAGATGATGTTTTCCTCAAATCTTCATTTCACAAACAGAAAAATTTTAATTCATAAATCCAAGTGAATTGTCTTCAGTTACATGAACAGTTAGTGGAAGGGTCGGAATTTGAACACACTTTCTATCAGACCATCCAGTCTTTCTCCTTCAAAGATGTTCATTATTGCCAGTGAGCAAAACTGGTATTTCCAGTTCCAAGGTGGGTTGAGGATTACAATGGCCATAGTGGATTATTAACATCAACCAGAATGTTGGTGTAGGATATTTTGTGTTGGTCAAGGTTAAAACCGAATAAAAATTCTCTGGCAATGAAAGACGATCATAAGACGACATCTTTGACTCTTATTTTCATTGCTTGCTACTCCTCCCCTTCCCAAACTAAAAATGCAAACATTTCCATCTGAGACCTCTGCTTGCTGTTCCCTTAATATAGGCAACATCTTCTCCAGCTTGCTACTTTCAGCTTCTCCCTTATCACCCAAGACCTTCCACAACCCACTCTTTTGTTGGGGTCACACTCTTCCAGATCATCCTCTTGGCAGAAGTTCAATTTAGGATGACCCTATGTACGCAGCTCTATTCTACGGATCTGTATCTGGTGGGAGGAAATCATGCATCTTTGGTTTACGTTCAGTAGTATAGCTCATTCCAAACCCGGCCTTCGCTCTCTTTGCTTGGCCAACTCCAGCCAGTCTCTCCTGGTACTTAAAGACCGGTGTGGAGGCATTAATTTAAGACTCACCTGTAAGTGTAAAATGTTTAATTTGTGCTATAAAGAGAGATAATGAGATATAAAAGAAAGATGCTCAGGGCAAGGGGGTTGGGGAAATGTTTTGAGTTTGTGCTGGTTTAGCTAAAATTTCAAGGATAAGGAAGAATTGGGGGAAAGAACATTCTAGTCAGAGAGAACAGTGTTTGCAGAAGTTCACTTATAATAATGTAAGAATGTAATAGCCTAAGTGAACCATAGTGGACTAAGGTGATAGTGGGGGAGATGGACAGAGGTCAATGATGAGACAGACACAGGAAAACCCCTGGGTCTTGGCAAGGATAAGATATACAAGGGAGAGGGAGGCATCAGGCTTCTTCAAAGATTCTGGAATATAAGCAGGTTAAATGGTGACACCATTCACAAGAAAGTAAAAGGTGATCCCCAAAATTTTAAAACTATTATTTATTTTTAAAAAAGTGTATGCTGAGACTATGCTTCATCCATTATATAGCTGTGGTATATGTTTATATATTTATATTTTATATATTTATATTTTCCTAGTGTTGGAGAGCAGACAGTGATTGACAATTTTTCAGCTTTCTTACTGTGACTTATGTTTCCTCTTGAACCCCACAGGAGTGCTGCCGCTTTGAGTAACACAAAGTTGAGAAACGGTGTCTTTATTAAGTAATATCTATTCATCGCACATAGTAAGAAGTCTTGAGAAAACTACTCTAGGTCAGCTCTAGCTACTCAAAAATATCATAAAACCCAGGAGCCTTCTAGTTTCCATCTGTACCAACCTTACTGTGTGCTTTCATACTCATGGTCTCCAAATAGCTGCTCCATCTCCAGGCATTACATCTTCTTCTAAAACATGAAAAAAAGAGGTAGCATCAAAAGCTCTGTTGCTATAGTTGAGAAAGAAAGCCCTTCTCAGGAGTTTCCATGTACAATCCACTGAAAAATGAAAAGCAGTTAGAGAGAAGAGGATTTGGGATGGCATTAGCTTAGCCAATCAACAGCTCCTGCCACAGTTCTTTTGCATATTTAATTTGGTCTTAACTTGATTTTTCTAGTACATCTATGAAAACTGAAGCCTTGAAATTGTAAGTAAGTTGCTTGAAGTCAACCAGCAAAATAAGTCATAGAGTCAGGGTTCAAACCCAGCACTCCTCAACCCCAAGACCCACATGCTACCAATCACTCCACACTACACTTTATCACACCTTAAAAAATTATAGGTAAAAAGTGAATAAATTATTTAAATTATAGTATGTGGAGACCTTTTGAAGGTATCATCATGATCATATGTGATTTTTTCCATGGCCTAAGTGCATATGCACATATAAAGTAAAATACATACTGATTCTGAAAATCCCTCAATGAGGTTAAAATGTAACTTTGATGGCATCTGTTTTCACAAGTAAAATCTGACAGGAGAGACATATTGCTAAAAAAAGAAAGAAAGAAAAAGAAAAGTGTAATAAGAGTTAAAAAAACCAATAGACAATTCCTAGAAGAACATAAATTGCTAAATAAATAAATAATAATAAATAATAATAAATGTGAGGAAAATTGGAAATTTACATGAAAAAGTAAACTGGTAAGTAGGAGAGCAAGTAGATCTTTATTCCTTCCTTCTTGTGCCCTTTCAGAACCTGTCTTTGTTAAAAAATGGGCAAAAGATCTGAACAGACACTTCTCCAAGGAGGACATACAGAGGGCCCAGAGACATATGAAAAGATGCTCAGCATCACTAACCATCAGAGAGATGCAAATTTAAACCACAGTGAGATACCACTTCACACCAGTGAGAATTGCCGCCATAACCAAATCAACAAACAAGTGCTGATAAGGTCGTGGAAAAAGGGAACCCTAGTGCATTGTCAGTGGGAATGCAGGCTGGCGCAGCCACTGTGGAAACAGTATGGAATTTCGTCAAAAAACTAGACATGGAACTGCCTTTCAACTCAGTAATTCCACTGCTGGGATTATACCCTAAGAATCCAGAATCACCAATTCAAAAGAACCTATGCACCCCAATGTTCATAGCAGCGTAACTCACAATAGCCAAATGTTGGAAGCAACCTAAGTGCCCATCAGTAAATGAACGTGTCAGGAAACTGTGGTACATTTACACAATGAAATACTACACAGCAGGAAGAAAGAAGGAACTTGTACCCTTCACAACAGCATGGATGGAACTGGAGAACATTATGTTAAGTGAAATATGCCAGGCAGTGAAAGACAAATGATCTCACCTATAAGTGGAACCTAATCAACAACAAAAAAATAAGCAAGCAAAATATAACCAGAGACATTGAAGTAAAGAACAAACGGACAGTAAACAGAGCGGGTGGGGGAAGGGATAATGGGGGAAAAAGGGGAAGGGTCATCAAGAAACATGTGTAAAGGCCACATGGACAAAGGCAAAGGTGGGTAGGATCGAGGGTGGGAGGTGGTGATGGAAGGGGCAGCAGGGGGTGTTGGGGGGAAAATGGAGACAACTGTACTTGAACAACAACTTAAAAAATCTTAAAAATCAAGAAAAAAAAAGAACCTGTCTTTCTTCTCAGGTGTATGGGAACTGGGACTTCCATGTAATTGCTTTATATAAAACCCAGAAAGTGCTAATCACATTGTCAAGCTAATGTCTGATCTGAATTCATATTGTGAAAGCTAAAATGATCATCTACATTCTCTACCTGATTACATTTGTGGTTCAAATTAGAGGCAACGCTTTGCCCATGTCCCAGCTGCCAGCTGTTGCCATCCCTGCAGGAAGAAAAAAAATAATCGGGAATAACCCATTTTCCTTGCTTCTATTTTTGTAAGTGAAAACATTACCAAGTAACAGACAGGATAAGATGAGCGATTCACCAATTACTAACCAAAACCAGTTGGATTCCATTGGGATGGATTGTTTCCTTCTATAAATCAGTGAAAGGCTAAAGCTCAGTCTACACAGGAGGCTGCCCAAATCTTCACCTCAGGAAATCAAAGCTTTTGTCAGTGAAAACAGAAACTTTTAATACAGTGCTGAAAATATTTATAAGTAAATTTTCATGACAGCAAATACCATTTCAAAAAATAATGCTGTCAATAAACTTTTTTCCCCTTTTCAAGTTCTATTCCATGAGGAAAGTGAGAAGGAAACTAAAATTTGTTTGAGTTCTTCATTTGTTCCAGCACTGCAAACCCTAGTATATTTCTTGTTTACAGATAAGAAAATTGAGTCTTAAGTTACATGGCTTGTTCCAAGTCATATGACTCATCAACAGAAGTACTGAAAATTGAACAAAGTTCTAGAGGACGCCAAACCATTTTGTATAAACCAGCCCAACAGAGTTCACACCTTTCATTGGAAGAGATAGAGAAGTAAATGTTAGATTGATGAGGGTGAATTTGTGGGGTAGGAAGACTAGGGACTCACCTTCAGGTTGATGGTCAGAGATTTCTGGACAGAGGTCAGGATTCTGGACAGTTCTGGATTGTTTTCCAAGTCCGTGACTCTGCCTTCCTCTCCACCTCAGTGGTTTTTTTTATCTTTTTACATAGTAGTTCTCACTATTGCTTAGATTCTTCTAATATTATTTACACATATACACACACATATATAAGTGATATAATTGCCACATGGGAAAGCAACATGATGTATTAGATATGGAGTCACATTTTGGCTTGGACCTAAATCTGTAACTTACAGTGACATACTAGGCAAATCACATCACCTAATTTTGTCTCCTCTGTCCTCAAAAATAAAGAACCTACATTAATTAATTATATGATAGTGGCTAGTTTTATGCCTAGCACATGGCCATAGGTACTTAGAACAATATTATTTTCTCCCCCACCCCAACAATGTCCCTTTTCATGCAATAGTCAAGGTTCATTTGGTTACAATTGATGGAAAAACAGAACAGCCCAAGCTAAATGAAGCAAAAACAAAGAGCTTCTTGGTTAGCTACTCCCAGCACCTGACACAAAAGTCCCTCCAAAGGTCTAGATGCTCCCAAGCATTCATCTCAATTAAAATTCTTTGTTTATTTCCCTTAACTTAATTTTCTTCATTTTGTTCTCAACTCTACCTCTGGAACTCCCATTTCACCACAAACAAAAGAAATAGAACAATTTTAAACTCTTCCTGTTAGATTCCTCTCACCATCCCCTTTAAACAAAACATGGCATGCCCCAGGAAACTCTACTCCCCGAACTGCTTTCTTTGTCAAACAGGAAAAGATCACTCAGAAGGGTCCTCACTCTGATGTGAGAAAACATACAAACCAGTTCCTCCCCTATAGTCACGTCTTCATTCCGCTTCCTCACTCAGCTCCTTCAAAGACCTCACCACTTCTCAGAACCTCTAATATACTGGCTTTTGTTATCCTTCCACGTATTTGAATCCCATCTGGTTCTCACCGTCTTCCCTGTATGGTTTAGAATGCAACATATCTGTGTCAATTATGTCATTGGATATATTCATTTTATACCTCCAGATTCATCCTCTACATGTCTCCATTTTTGTCTAGTTCTCAGTCTGCATGAACCACATAAAATATGACTAAAAATACTGGTAAAATGACTGGTGCTAAATGTTAAGTGATCTCATGATAGAGCTAAGTTTTTTTTAAAGTGGAATTTAGAATCACTGACAAGAATATAAGCATTATATGCACTGGTGATGTAGAAATTACTATTAAAAAATGGAGAGAAAGTAGAAAAGACATTAAAGGCTGAGTAAATTTGCTGATGCCTCATCTGTAATAGCTAAATATAAAAGGATATCAAAAAGTCAACAGTTCAAATAATTAACCTTCAAGAACAATTAATAGTGCAGAATCAAGCCAGAAGAATGGATATTGTTGACTAAAACAGAATGACACTTGGACACGGATAGACAGCTGACCCACAGACCAGAATAAAAAGTGCACGAATAGACTCAAACATGTACCAGAACCCATTATGAGGTAGAAGTGGACCCACAAAGAGCTAATAAAAAACTGGACCATCCAACAAACACTGTCCCAGCAACTGGATAGTTTTCTGGATCCACAGAGTGATCAGTACAGAGAGGGCACTTACACCAGGACAGACTCCACATGAATCAAAGCACTGAGTGTCTTTAAACAAAGATACTCCCATAATTTAAAAAAAAACCCTGAAATGTTATAAGAGGAAAGGGTAATAAATTCTGCTAAAAAATATTGAAAGCTCTTGCATGTCAAAAAAATACCAAAGAAAATTAAAGGCAAAAATCATGGCAGGGAAAAAAATTTTGTTACTTAATTCCAAGGGGCAAATCTCTTCAATATTGAAAACTTGAAAAGAAAATAACTAACAACCCCTAACTAACTAACAATGGACATGTATGTGGTTAACAGTTCATAGGAATGGACATAAAAAATGACTCCCAAGAAAAGATGCTTAACTTAATCATTATGCAAGCAGGGAAAATTAAAATTACAGTGGTATATATTTCTTGACTTACAAAAGTGGCAAAAATCCAAATTTTTTTATTATCCTTCCTGTGGTAAGACTCTAGGGAGAAAGACACTCATATACTGTTGTGCAGAATTTTAATTGGTATCAATGTCATGAAGGGCAACTTTAAACTCTGTCATAATTATAAATGTACACGAGTATTTACTTTATCCCAGCAATTCCCTTTCTAAGAAGTAATGTTACAGTTACTTCTACAACATGTAATATAATGCAAGTATGAGGTTACTTATTATACATTGATTGTGGTGGTAACAATTAAGGACATTACAAATATAATCAGTAAGAAACTGGGTAAAAATTTCTTTTTTTATTCCAAGTGTACAATGTAATATGACACAGCTATCTAAAGATTGAGGAAATGCTCTTTATGTGATGAGTGAGATATTCTCTCTTTGCTCCTCTCACCCGCTGGTCGGCAAACTACAGCTTGCAGATCAAATCTGACCCCCTGCCTCATTTCATAAACCCAGTTTTATTGGAACATAGTCACACCCATTCATTTACATATAGTATATGGCTGCTTTTGTGCTGACAGAGTTGATTGGTTACAACAGAAACAATGTGGCTCACAAAGCACCAGATATTTACTCCCTGGCTCTTTAAAGATAATACGACAGCCCCTGCCTAATCCACCTTCTGCCCCTCCGGACCCTGCTGTCTGCCCCTGTAGGCCTGCCTCTACAGGCTGAACCCTGAGCTCTGCTGCTCCTGGTTTCTAGCAGGGTTCCAGGCACTGAGAGCCCCCAGCAACAGATCCCTCTTTCCTGGGCTGTGGTTTGGTGTTGTTTCATTTTTCTGATATCACAGAAGAATGTTTTTCTTTATTTTAATGGTGTCACAACTTCCCATGCATCTTTTCAGTATTTGGGCAAAGGGAGTGCTATGTGGACTGAGCAAAACAGGACACAGGGATGAAGAATAGGAAGGGGTTATTTCACTACATTTTTAAAAGAACTTTATTTTTAAAGCAATTTTAGGTTCACAGTGAAACTGAATGGAAAAAAGAGAGAGGGTGTCCCATAGACACCCTGACCCCCCCCCAAAAAAAAGCTCATCCTTCTCAATATCCTGCATCACAGTATTATGTTCGTTACAACTGATGAACACACATCGACATGTCACTACCACTCCCAGTCCATAATTTACATTAGGGTGCACTCTAGAATTCGTTTCATTGTGTTTTTATTTATTTTTTAATTTTTTACAGGTTTTTAAATTTTATTTTTAGACAGAGGTGAAAGGAGGGAGAAAGAGAGGGAGAGAAACATCGATGTGTGGTTGCCTCTAGCATGCCCCCCACTGGGGCCTGGATTGCAACCCAAGCATGTGCCCTGATGGGAAATGAACTGGTGACCCTTTGGTTCACAGGCCTTCTTGGAGAAGAGTCTCCGAGCAGGAGTGCTCTTGGACCCTGCCACCCCGAGGTTGGAACCCTGTTGATAAAAACCTGTTTCCTTTAACACTAATTAATGTTTCCTTTAACACTAATTGTTGGTTCATATGTCAAGGCACCAGGTGGCAGAGCCCCAGTTTGCTTGATTACAATAACATAACATGAAAGAATCTCACTTAATCGTGAAATCAGCAGTCTTCCCTGAGGAAGTGATTTCTAAACTGAGGTGCAAGTTTCTATGGAAGGAAAGAGAGCAGTGTATCCAGGGATACCTTTTACATATGTAGTAGACTGGGTTAGGTGAGCATACAGACATACCTGACAGTCAATTTCTGAACGACCTACATCTCAATTTGACACTGAGAAACAAAGATATATTTTTAGTTAAATTGGTTGCTCCTTTGATTGGAATTTAAAAATAATTCTGGTCGTAATTTATATAGATAGCATCCCATGTACAATCCACTTAACGTGTAGTGTAATTCGTAGACATTATAGCAAAGAGTTGAGTCAGGGGGGCCAAAATGTTACAAGATGTCATTGGGTAAATTTTGTCAGAAAAATACCTTTAAAACAGAGTAAAATATTAATAGAGTTTATGAATAATTGGGGACTGACCATGTACATCTATTTCCTATCCAGAGATCTGCTGGTTATCTCAGGGAGTGTGGTATAACAACAGCATGGAGTTTAAAGCCACACTGTTTGGGTTCAACCCTGGTTACGCTGTTTACTAACAGTAGCAAACACTGACGAGGTCCCACTCAGACCTATTTGGTTCTTTCTGAAAGGTTTTCTGTACGTATCTTTCCAGCTCTACCTGCTTAACTTTTAAAGATGTACCTGTGGCTCCCTTCAGAGGACTGCTCTTAGAAGCTACAAAAGCCTCTTGCCAAAACCGGAAGAAAGCTTGCCTGAGAATTCATCCTTCTAGTGTGGAATGATCCTTACTGACTGAATCAGATTGTAAAAACCCACATGTATTGCCTGGAAGTTGGACAATTCTGTGCAAATGCTTATGAGATTCCCTGACAATCAGGTTAAGACTGAGACTTTCCTGAAGACGCACCCTTGCTTAGCTTCTTCCCTTATCTTTTCTGTTTCCCCCATTCTCTTACGCATTAACTCTTGGAGCACTTTTTAAATAAATGGCTTATACTAACAAATACTCAGCTTGGGGCAAGGAGGGGAGGGTCTTATAAAAAATCTGACCTAAAACCTGTAGCCCGCGAGCTGCATGCAGCCCAGGATGGCTGTGAATGTGGCTCAACACAAAATCGTCAATTTACTTAAAACGTTACGAGATTTTTTTGTGATTACATGTCACAATGTATTTAATGTGTGTTCCAAGACAACTCTGCTTCTTCCAGTGTGGTGCAGAGATGCCAAAAGTTTGGACACCCCGGCTGCATGATCTTGGGCAAGCAACTGAACCAGTATGCTAAATCTAGTTCCCTCACTTGGAAACTAGGAGTGATGAATGGAGTAATTATGAGGAATAATGTGAGATAAAGTATATAAAGAACACAGTGTACTGCCTGGTACATGCTTAACACTAAAAAATGCTAACTACTAATTTTATGACAAAGAACCTAAAGGTTATTGAGCTTCAATATGACTCATAAATTTCTATTGCTCAAAATGATTAGCACTCCAAATTCTTGGCCCTTTTCTATGATAATAAATGGCTTCTAACAGTATGTTACCTTGTAGATAGTTCTGAAAAATATAAATCCACTTAATCTGTCATTTCAAGGTAAAGATGACATTTCAACAAAAAAAAAGAAAGACTCATGTATCTGAAAGATCATTTTGAAGAAGAATATTTGAAGTATTTTTATCATTATACAAAAAGTAAGGTGTCACATAAGAAAACTTGGAACATAATTTTCTGTTTAACAATTTTTTCAAAGAGCTTCAGTAGCTTCTTAATTCAATTTGAAAAATATAAAAATATAATTTCTTCTGATAAGTTCTCAAGAACAACCGATTGACATTGAAGATGAGAGGATTTTACTCCAGAATTAAAAAACTTGGTCTAATTTGATGTGAAAATTAAAAAGAGCATCATTATTCAGCAAGTATAATCAATAATGTGAATTTTTCTATTTAGATAAAAATTTCTTCATGAGATAATTTTTAATTATAACATTCATTAAAACAATTATTGAATAAACTTCCAGAACTTTACATTGCTGTATCACAAAGTGCTAATCCAAGATTTTTAAAAAGACACATTTGATTCAATTAATTTCACTTACATATACTTAATATTTTAATGAGAGCAAAATTTATTTTATAATATAAAGTATAGTATAATTTAATGTATTATAAATGTGTATATTTAATTTTATCTAGTTTTTACTAAATTTATTTGTTGTATATGGTTTATAATTTTAATAAATTATCTGAATATGACTTGTAAATTACTTGTTTAGGATGATACTTGAATATGTAATGAGAGAATGAGAAACACATGTATATAATTTTTAATTATCTTTCAAAAGTTTGTGTGCTCAACTGTTTGAAAAACTAGGCCATTTCTAAGCTTCTAAAGATTCAGCAGAATAATCTAAATATATCAATAAAAAAACAGGTTGTCAGAATACACCACAAAACAAGACCCAACTATATGGTTTCTGTCAGAAATTCACTTTAACCATAAAGACTTATGTAATTTAAAAGGAGAGCAATAGAGAAAGCTATACTATGGTAACACTAATCAAAAGAAATCTGGATGAATTATGCAAATTTTTATCAAACAGACTGAAACAAGGAAAGTCTTAGAAGTAAGAGGACCAATACCCAATAATAAAGGAGTCAATTCTCAGAGATCATATGAGAATTCTAAATGTGTATATATTTAAGAACAAAGCATTAAAATATATAAAGCAAAGTTGATTGAATGGAGAGGAAAAATAGACAAATCCATTACTATAGTGGGGACTACAGTAGTTGGAGACTTCAACACTCCACTGTCAATAACTGACAGATCAAACAGGCAGAAAATCAGTGAGGATAACATAGTTATCAATGACATTATCAATCAACTTGATCTAATTGACTTTTAGGGACTACTCCATTCTGTTGCAGCAGAATACACAACCTTCTCAAACTTTCATAGAACATTCACCAAGACAGGCTGCATTCTATGCCATAATTAATACCTTACTAAATCTGAAACCCTAGAGATCACGTAAAATACATTCTCTGTCCAAGACAACATTAAACTAGGAATCAAGAACAAAAAGATACCTGGAAAATCTCCAACACTTTGGAAATTAAACAGAAACAATTCTAAATAACTTACGGGACAAAGAAGTCTCACAAGTGATGATTTTCTACTTTAGGAAAGTAGAGAAAGAACACTTTAAACATAATTGTTATGGAAAGAAAATATATAACAAAACTAGATCAGAAATTAATGAAATTGATAACAGTTAATCAAGAGAGAAAATCAATGAAATCAATACTCAACCCTTTGAAAACATCAACAAAACAAACAGCTCAACAAAAAGATAAACTTGGGTACAGACTAACCAGAAAAAAAAAGAGACCAGACATAAATGACCAATATCATACATGAAAGAGGAGTCATCATAACTGGTCCTATGAGCACAAAAAGTGTAATAAAGGACTAATGTGAATAAGTCTATGCACACAAATTCAAAAACTTAAATGAAACAGGTCAATTCCTTGCTAGAAACAAACTATCTTTCATCATGGTAAAGCACCATTCTCATCACAGCACATCAAGGGTGCATACCATCAGTATGACTTATTGTTGATGCTGACCTTGATCACCTCCCCAGGGTACTGTTTATTAAATTTCTCCACTGTACAGTGCCCCACCTCATATCTATACTATAACCTTCAGAAGTATGTGAAATTGTTCAGCCCATGGTTAAGGAGTGAACGGTTATGCTTCCTCTCTTTGAGGGTGCCTTAGTTACCTAAATTATTTATAATCCTACAGCATGACAGATTTTTCTTCTCTCCCATTTGTGATCTTCCATTCAAGAACAAATAATCCCTGTTTAATTCTGAGAAAAATATCAGACATATCCTGAACTGAGGGACATTCTACCAAATACCTAACCTGTACTCTCCAAGCTCTCAAGGTCATCAAACACAAGGAAAATTTGAGAAACTGTCATAGCTGAAAAGGAGTCTGAGCAGACTTGAAGACTAAAAATAATGGGGTGTCCTAGAACAGAAAAAGGACATTAGGTAGAATCTAAGGAAATCTGACTAAGTAGGCTTTAGTTATAATAGGTAACAATATTGTTTCATTAATTGTGACCGATGTACCACAATAATGCTGGATGTTAATAGGAGAAAGTGGGTATGGGATATGTGGGAACTCTTTGTACTATCTTTGTGATTTTTTTATAAATCTGAAACTACTTTAAAATAGAAAATTTATTTTTTAAAAGAGGTATTAAGGAGAAAACTAATTTTGAAAATTAAACAATATACCACTAAAAAACTCATGGATAAAAATAAGAAATCACAATGTAAATTGGAACATATTTTGAACTAATTAATAATGAACATAACCACATCATTAACATTGCAGGATATAAATAAAGCTTCCCATTAAAGGCAAATTTTAGCCTTATATGCATGTAGTAGTAAAAGAACAAGAAAGGCTGAGAACAAATGCATGATCTAACTATCCACTCAAAGAAGTAAAAATAATGAAATAAGCAATGAGTAAAAGGGAGAAAATAATAAATAACAATGACACAATAGATGAAATAGAAAATTAGCGTATATCAGAGGCTCAGTGATTTGAAGTTTGTTTTTAAAAAGATCTAATAAAGTTTATTAAAAATCTGATCAAGAACAAAGAGGCAAGAAACAAGAAACAAAAATCAGGAATTAAAAAATGAACATCACAAAAATCCTAGACATTAGATTACAAGTGACTGCTCTGAACAGCTCTTTGCAGATACCATTAAAAATGTAGGTAAAGTAAACAAGTGCCCAGAAAAGCATGCTTCAAAACCTAAAATGGTAAGGAAAAGAAAATCTGATCTGTCCTACAGCTATTGTAGAAATCAAATCTGTAATTAAAACTTGCCCAAAATAAAGAAGTAGACTGATGGTTTTCTTGATAATTTTGACAAAACATTTAGAAAAAAAAAATAACTCAAGCTTATTCAGGGAATAAATATAGAAACAATGTTTATCTACTAATTCTATGAGGTCAGCATAACCTTGAAAAGACATTACCAGAAATCAAATTAAAAAACAAAGATTTCAAATAAATGTAGATGCAAACATTATAAACAAAATGTTACCATGTAAAAATCCAATGGTATATAAAATCAATAGCAATTTGGATTCATTTCTAGAATTCACAGTTGATTTAATATTTTACCACATTAAAAAACAATAAAAATTATATTATCTCAATAAATGCAGAAAAAGCACTTGGAAAATTCAACACTGACATAGGATGTAAAATCAATAAACTGAGAAGGAAACTTTTTTAATATGGTAAAGAAAACCCAGGTTACAAAATCTAGACATCAAGAATTAATTATCCAAAAAGGAAATTAAGAAAGCAATTTCATTTGTAATAGCATCAAAAAGAACAAAATACTTAGGAATAAACTTAATCAAGGAGGCGAAAGACTTGTACACTGAAACTATAAAACAGTGATGAAAGAAATGAAAGCAGACACACAAAAACGGAAAGATACCCCATGGACAGAGGAATTAATAGTAGTAAGATATTGATATTTTAATATTATTAAAAACTGAAACAATATTGTTAAAATTGTCAAAGTGACCTACAGATTCAATATAATTTTATTGATATTTCAATGGTATTTCTTACAAAAAAAGGTAAAAATAATGCTAAAATTTATGTGGATCCACAGGAAAACCTGAACAACCGAAACTATATCAAGGAAAAAGAAACGGAGCTGGAGGCATTAAACTTCCTGCCTTTAAAGTATGTTACAAAGGTTCAATAATTAAAACGATATGGTACTAGGGAAAAAAACCATAGATCAGAGTAAGAGACAACCTTCTCGGGTATCCAGTAACATTTCAGTGGCCTTTTATTTTCCACAATGGACTTAATTTCAGCTCTTTTAATATAATTGATGAAGCAGAAGTTTTAGGGCACCAAGAGACCTAGAGACCAAGGGGTTTGTAGTCTCTTTATTCTCTGTTAAAAACGCTATTACACAATATTTGATTATTACACACAGACTTTGCACCTTTGCTTTCTTGTG
The DNA here is from genome assembly GCF_004126475.2 of Phyllostomus discolor. Taxonomy (NCBI): domain Eukaryota; kingdom Metazoa; phylum Chordata; class Mammalia; order Chiroptera; family Phyllostomidae; genus Phyllostomus; species Phyllostomus discolor. The sequence continues at coordinate 11,238,428 of NC_040906.2, forward strand.
AAAAAAAATTGTTTTCTTATCTGAGAAGAGATGGAGCACATTTTCACTTCCCAACTTTTAGAAGACAAACACAAAGATTTTGCTCTCAGCTGGGCATTTTCTTCAAAGGTGGGATATATTCCTGACACTTTAATAACCTTCCTCTCAACTCCAAAAGTGATTGACAGTGATGAGGACCAATCACAATTTCATTAGCTCTTTTAATGCTCTTCCTTTAGCAGATACCTCTCTGGTTACTTAGTACCAACATTTTAAAAGCAAGCTGGCATAACTTTCGAATGAAGATTACTCACAGAAATTTTAAAGTCTTGACATTCTATTCATTGAAATACGAACTCACAGTTCTTAGTGAGAATAATTCGAGGACAATGCCTAACTGTAACAATTTGTAATTTCCATCAATTTTTTCCTTACAAGGGAACAAGTAAAAATCATTAAAAAATATGGCAAGTGACCAAGCGGCTTTATGCCTGGGACCAAACACTTGGTCAGTCTCCCTGGAAAAGTATCACAGTGAAACTGTCCCTAGAAACTCTGAAGTCTGGGATCTTGGCAGATGTTTTAAGGACAAACTTGATGTGACCATACAATGATTATCTGATTCTTTAGGGAACACTCCTCTATAGCAAAGTTACTCAGAGTATGGCCCAAGGAACACCCACCTCAGGGTCGCCCGAGGATCTGTTGTTTTCACACATAGATTCTTGGAGCCTTCCCCACACCTCTTGAATCAGCATCTCTGGGAGTGGATTTTAAGAATCTACATTTTCAGCAAGCACCATAAGTGATACTTTTGAGAAACTTTTGTGGGATGGAGGTGGGAGATAGTAGTGTTGATAATGGAAAACACCCCAATGAATGTCCTATTGAGAAAAATGCGAATAGAAATGTGTCCAGTGGGAAAATCTGGAAGGAGCTGTGCTTAGTTCTCTAGGATTCAGGCTGATGTCACACATAGTCCATGGTGAAGCCAGATATTTTAGCTCAGGTAGAAAGCAATTGTTTTCTTTTTTTTTCAAGATTTTATTTATTTATTTTTAGAGAGGGAAGGGAGGGAGAAAGAGACAGAGAGAGAGAAACATCAATGTGTGTTTGCTGGGGGCTGTGGCCTGCAACCCAGGCATGGGCCCTGACTGGGAATTGAACCTGTGATGCTTTGGTTTGCAGCCCACGCTCAATCCACACTGAGCTACACCAGCCAGGGCTGAAAGCAATTGTTTTCTTTAACCTTAATCCTTGCTTTAATAGTTGGCAACTGGTAGTTTTAATGGTGCAAAAGAATTGAGAAGAACGAGATACCAAAATCAGTTTTTTAACTCTACTGGTAGATCATCTGAGAAAAAAAATTAAACTTGGTATAGTGAGTACATTTTATCCATGGATTATTGTAAAACAAAATCATTTTTATGCATTTCATGTTTGGGCCAATGTGAGGGGTCACCTGGTTGATAAAATCATGGAACAGCTAACATGAAATGTAAGCCAGGTGAAAATCACTTGCAAAATTCCAAAGTCCAACTGGGAAATATCCAGATTTAAATCCTACTGTAAAGTCATTATCGGATGTTCAAATTTGAGAAGAACTACTGTGGGGGAACCTTCTTTTGACTATCAGTACTAAAAATGAGGCAAATTCTGGGATGTATTTCCCCATCCATGATTTTATAGAGTGGAATTTATGATGACTTAATGAAAAGCTTGTCAAGAATATTTTAACAGGAGAGGTTTTTAAACTTTCTCAATCCACCGTGTCCTTAGTGACTCAATAATTCTTTCGTGGTATCCCTAAGTTAAAGTAATACTTAACATTTTTGTTTGCATAGTTAGGTCCAGAGGACTTGATACTGTTATTAAGAGCATTTGACAGATATTGCTGCGTTATCCTTGAAAATGTATAAAATGCTGCAGTGTCCTTATGTGCTTGACATGGTGTCCCGGGACCCCTTGGCACAAATCTGGGGACCACAATAGTAATGCTTGCAGTATTTATTGCTCTTCTCTTGGCTCTGCAGAGAGCAGGTGAGTATGATCAAGTCTGTGTGAGCTCATCATAGACACTAGGCTGATGATCCTTTGTAGGAACTTCTCCTTAACCCACCCCCAAACCATGGTTCATCACAACATTGATTGGTATAGTGTAAGTGATGCCTTCTGATTCTTCTAGTTTATTGACTTGAAATATTTTTAACTACTATGCTCTTCCTTCTGCCCCACCTCAAGAAACTCAATGCATTAAAAACTGTCTTACTCTTTTCTTAATTCTCCTAATCTTGGTGAATGGCAACACTGTCTACCACCAAAGATGGAAATCACGTCATATTCCTTTAGCTCATCCCCACATAGACTCATGTAAAAGTCTCCAGTTTGGGGGTCTTATTGCAGCCAATTTTTTTCTTTTTTCAAAGCACTTTTTTAAATGCTGGAACAATCTTCCTAAAAACACAAATCTGATTATCTCACTCTTTCTCTTTTCACAATTAAGGAGTCCCCCAGTGGCTCCTTGCTATCTACCCACCTGTTGAGTCTAATTTCTTCAGCACTAAACATGCCATCTCTAGGCTTCATTTCCAGGAACTCTGTTCACTGTCCTTCCTTCCATTTTTTCCACTTGTGCTGTGACCAGCCCCCACCACGAACTCTACTGCTGATTGCACTGCACCCCTAATAACTACCATTAGAGACCAGACCCTGTGAGCCTGTTCTTGAGTTAGTTCAAGCAAGTTCAAAGACATGCTATCACCCATGAAAAACTGTTAAGTTATTTCCTTTAGAAACCTAGACTTGTTCGTACATTTTGAAATAAATGGTTGGAGAAAGGATGTCCATTTATAGTTCTATTTGTAGCCTCTTTGACTCAGTTATCTATGCCCTTGGAAGAACTTTCTCTTTAAACCACAAAGGTCACACATGTCCCAGGCTCCAGAGAACCTAGGGAGAAATAGTGTGAAATACAGGCTTGCTAACTGAAGTTCAAAGTCACACCAGAGTTCATAGAAACACAACATCTATCCCATTTCCAATTTTTATTCTTTACACCACCAACTTCTGTCAAAACATAAATCATTATAATAGTGGTTGTTCTACTAAGATTAGATTTAGAAAGAGAGTGTGCTTCTTAAAGTATCAGGAAGAATTTCATGTACTTCCTTACCTTCTACAATTCCTGATAACTCATAATGTGTGACCCATTGCTGTGGGCTGAGCTCTCTCTTCTTAAGGTCTCTGACTGTCAGGCACAAGTGTGAGCTTTTTATTTTCTTCCATTGAAGGTGAGATCCTGGATAAAAAGAAGGTCACAGGTTCCTGGCCTGAAACAGATAAAAGAAGAGAAGGGTAAGAGGGTCACACTAGAAAGAGTTAAGGGGCAGATTATCAAGATGTAGTTGGGAGAAACCAAAGGTTAACATCTCCTAATCTCACAGTGGGACCTGTTTCTGAGGGTCCCCTTTCCATCTGCACTGAGATTCTGACTTATCCACAATGAGACTTCTTTCAGGCTTTGAATCAGTGAGACCATACGTTCTCATAAACAATTGGGGTGGAAGGAAAGAGATGTTGATTCCAGCTTCATAACATGAAGTAGAAAAAACCATCAGTAAGAGTATCAAGTACAAGATCTTTAAAATATTCATTGTTAACAGAGCAAAGGGAAGAAGCTAGGATAACCATAGCAACACTGAAACACGTAAGCTATAAATTCTGCAAAATAGATAAACCAGCAGCAGCCTTACAATGGAGGCAATAAACCATTATTCTAATATATATATACTTAGCATCAGATTCTAGGGTCAATTTTAATATAGTGATTAATCTAAAAAATAGCCAGATTTTTATTATATGATTTTTTTCACAGGGTAGGAACTTTAAAATCTGTGTGGTTAAAGGAAGAGACATGTAAATTAGCCACTTAAGATAAATTTATTTTCTCAGCTAAATAAAGAGGCTGCAGTTAATGGGAACACAGTTTGATCAATTCATCATCTCTGTGTCATTCCAGATTAGAGAACATGGGGAAACAAACCTTATGGAAAGATTAGAATGAAAGAAAAATTGTAAACATTAAGTTACTTTGGCGTGAATCAGGTTTTTGTCTTCAACACTGAAAAATGTCTTGTTCACTGCCCTGTGCCTTTTGAAATGCTTTAGGCTTTCTTTGGCTGAAATCCTTCCTCTTCCATGAAACTTTCCCCAATTCATCAACCAACCTGAAGTCTCTTCTTTCTAAACACCCAAAGTATACACAGCCCGTTCCACCTAGTAATGACATCACACATTGGGTTGAAGAGACCTGCAAAGAAATACAACGAGAGCACATGATTTCTGGTAGTAGAGGATTCAGAGAATATTTCAACACTCCCCCAATCTTAGCTCCACCCCAGACTCTCAGGCCAGCACTCCTTTTTCTTTACCAAGAAAAAAATCTTTTAGGGTAGTTAACATCACTCTCCGGCACCTTATACTCTTGGTGAAGTTCTGCATCCTGTTTGAAATTAGAAAGTGTTGTAGTCTTATGCATGATAAGCACAGAGCTAGAAATGGAATTTGAAGCCTTCTCCTTTGTTCAGTCAGGACTATGAATCTAAGGTGTTTGTCTAATGTATTGATGCTAGATATTGGAGTGGGAGATATGTTTGCGGAGCAGAATTATTGGCACCAAGATGTTAGTGACACCTTGGTTCACATGAAGGATTCTCAAGTCTGGTTAGTTAGAATAACAGGTCTCCACCTACCAGGTGGCATTAAAGTCCCTGGATTAAATCAACAAGGCCAACACCAATGCTTCCTTCTCCCCTTTTGAAAATGGCCATCATTTGCATGTTATGGATGATGGGTAATTATATAATGCGTGGGGGGGTGCATTTGAATCAGAAGGGGAAAATAAAGAAGATGTAATGAAGAAGAAATTTTATTCTATATAAAAATTTTAAGGTATATAAATCTGTAGGGATTTTGTGTTTTTTATTATTGTAACTGTGTGATAGTAGAGGTGGGGATGATGGGTGTCCTGTGATTCACAGCATTTTTTTAAAACCTTTTATAAATGCCCTTATTGTGTTCCTTATGTATGACATACTTTTCTATTATGTTCGTAAGCTTTAAGGATAGGGCTATTATGTCTGTTAAGTTAGAAAGGTCTTATCCAAGGTGATAAAGGATGAGATGATAAATTCTTAACAACAACAATACAATTTTAATTTGATCTCCAAGTTCTCATTTTAAGTTTTTCATATACTCTAGTCAAAGTTTTGGAAATGTTTAAAATGTTGACGTAGACCTATATATAGGAAGTGGTCATAGTAGGGAAATCTTTCCCATCATTTCCCCAAAGGGCTCTGGCTTTATCATAGGGAATGGAAGAATCCCCACATAAAGATAAACAATTAAAATAGAATACTGACCTGACACAATAAAGACTGGTTGAGAATCTTGTCAAAAATCCATGTATTTGTGATGATTAAATGCAGAAGGCAACTTCTTCACCAGACCTTGAAGGAATAGAACTTGATAATATACTACTAGTAAGCTTCAAAAAAATGGGTTTCAGGAAAAACCCATTTTATTATATTATAGAAAAATATTATTTTGTGCCCTGGCTGGTGTAGCTCAGTGGATTGAGCACGGGCTGAGAACCAAAATGTTGCAGGTTCGATTCCCAGTCAGGGTACATGCCTGGGTTGCAGGCCATGACCCCCAGCAACTGCACATTGATGTTTCTCTCTCTCTCTCTTTCTCCCTCCCTTCCCTCTCTACAAATAAATAAATAAAATCTTTTTTTAAAAAATATTATTTTGCAACATGAATAATAAGTGGAAAAGAGGGTTTGATATCTGTTAAACGCATTATAAAATTTCTCGTTTACTTCACAGCCACCCAGAAAGTGCAGAAATTATTTTTTCCATTAGGAATAAGCCAACAGGGGTTCACAGAGGTTAAAAGACTTGTCCAAGCTGGTAGTGAAAAACAATTCTGGATCTTGATATCAAGCCTAATTTATTTTGTGATAAGCACAGCTACCAAAAACTTATTATCCAAAAGATGGCTCACCTTAAAAACATTACGTGCAAAGGGTCTTGGATTCTTTTCTAAGCGATAACTCCAAAATGCATTCCTAAGGAAATTTGATAATATAGCACTAATATGAATCCTTATGATGTCACGAGAGAAGCTACCGGTTCCCATGAAGCAGGCCTCGGTGCTGCGGAGAAAGACCGAGGGACACAACCACAGTGGCCCGTCACAGGACAGCACTTCTAATGTTCTTAGACAGGGTCATAAGAACGTTCTCGAGAACTTCTTCTAGATGAAATTAGAAATCACTTCAATATTGCCTTAGACAATTTCCAGGGAGAGGTCTAATTATCAGAAGAAAGGGCGGGGAGGTGGCCCAGTGAGGAAGGACTTAGGAAGGACCCTGTCTGCTACATGGCCATTTGTGTTTGCTCTTTAAGGCGACACGGTTGTGGGAGACCTCTTCGTAATATATATACTAGGCTTCCAGAGGTCACATTTTGCTGCCATTTCTGTTATATGTTCTAGACCATGCAATTTGGAATCATCTTATTTCAACACTTCCCATGGATCTTTGGTGTTTCCTTTTGAAAACTTTCAGCCTCAGTCATCCACAGACTTTAATGTGTTATAATTGGAAAATCCTGACAGATGGCATTATAAAACCTAATGTAGTACAGTCAATGGTTGTTTCATTATTTACTCAGCATCCACAATATTGCGTTGGGGTTTCCTTCCTGTTCTTTGCTACTCTCCACCCCCAGCTGCTGCTCAAAGAACACTCAAGTCCAAAATAGCCTTGGGTTTACTCAGCTTTGAGCCTGGAGGAGGGCTGGGGGCTCCTGAATCAGCCCCAGAATGGAGCCCACCTCCCACAGGGCTCCAAGAGAATGATGTCTCCTAGTCATGAGCCCCTTTGGGTGAGAAAATGTCTTAGCTCATTTAGCGCTATTTTCTGTTTAATTTGTTTTATTATAGAAGTAATGCATATTCATGAGGGCATTTTGGAAATGCACACAAAATTAGAATAAAATTAAAGCCATGCATAATCTCACCCCTAGAGATAATCACTAAGAGTTTGTTGATGGATGTTCTTCTGTGCATATATTGCATATAATATTTTTTTCAGGAGGAAAATTCACCTCACTTATCATTCAATATTCTTCTACAACATGGATTTTAGTGGTATATAACATTGCATTATAGAGAAAACACAGACTTTATGGAACCAAGCTACCTAGCACATGGCATTTGATTGGTCTGGCAGGATGCTGTCTTAACTTGACCTTAGACAACTTTGAGAATGATAAGGGTTTGCCAGATGTGAGAACCAAGGTGTCATGTTTGAGATGACACTTCACAAGCCTCAGCCTGGTTCTAGAAACTATGTGGAAGAAAGATACTGGATGAATTCTTGTTGAGCCCATTTTTACTTCCCTCCTACCCCCTCAACCCTCCCTCTCAACGATAGAAAAACGAATCAGGGAAGGGCGTGGAGTGTTAGATGCCGCTGAGAGTTGAGGAGAAGGGACTCTGCCCCCTCCCTCCACCTCATAGCCTGCCATTAGCCCCGAGCAAGGGAGCCAGTGGCATCCAGAAAAGTTTGGGGATCTGAGCATTGAGGAGAACTCAGCTCCTCTCATGGGCTAGAACTTCCAAGTGGCCGCCCTGGTGGATGGAATTCCTGGAGCCACCTGGCGGCAGAAAGGTCTGAGGCACATGATCAGCCTCAGACAGGTAAATGGACACAGCCAAGTTCTCCCTGTGTCCTGAGAAGGGGGGAAGGACCATGACTTCACAATTTCCATGTTCTTTTTATTCTGTTTCCCACTATTAGTAACCCAACACCTGGCATGAGGCAAATGGATGACCTGATACCTTTTTAATATCATAGCAAGTCATGATACTAAGGGTTATTTTATTTTCTAGGGGACTATACTTAAATTTGACTTACTATTTGCTGTTGGTTAGGGTTAAGACTCTGGGAAGTTACATGTTAACTTGCAGATGGCTGTCATACCTTAGGCTGGAAGCTTGTCGTACATTATCTTTTGACATTAAAGATATTGAAAGTCAGCTTTTAGCAGAGTGCTACTCCGATCACTTCCTGGGTTTTGCTCTGATGGTGCTTTTATGCCTATTGTTAGCGATTGTTCTAAACTAGTGTCTAGACTGAGTTCCTCTGGTTGTCATGTAAACTATACACAGTGTGTTCACTTTTTTACCCAGAAAGCTTTGAGCATAATGTCTGTTTTTGATGCTATCTCCTATTTTCTTCAAGTTTCAATTTCTCAGTTTATTCTTGTTTGGCCACTAAAATACTCTTTCTTCTTTTCTGCAGAATGCCTAAAGAATATTAGCTTATTGACAGAGGAAACTAAGACTGGCATGAATTCATTAACTGTTGGTGGGTTCCGGTTATCAGTTCTTATTATACCTTCTATACTCAGGGGATCTGGATCCTTTCATTAGAATTCAACAGTGCCAAGCCCCCTTGGACACAAAAATATTGATCAAGAGAGAGACCAAAGATAAGGAATTTTATTACCCTTGGTGCGGAGATGTCACCAGTGCCTCTGAAATACAAGCGATTCACAAAGCAACCCACAATACAATCCTAATCTCTAACATTATCTCCAGTGGCAACTTGAAAAGAATATTTCTCAGCACAGCTCTGGGCTTTGGAGTCAGACAGACAGGAGAGAAAGTCCTGGTCTCGATCCTTACCAGTTGCCTTTGAGGGGTTTGAATGAAAATGACATAGCTCAGTATCTGGTCTTTGCAGATGTTAAATAAACGATAGCTCTTGGTCATCTCACTGATACTATATCTGTGACCTGCACATGTAACGTATATCATGGAGAATGCTAAGTACCATGGTGCGGATGTTCTTGAGAAATAATTCTATGATTCAAAAATCATTTTATATGTGTTAATGAGATTTTTCTCCCCTTACATGAAAAAAACCTCATTGAATTCAACCTCAGATCTCTCCCCTCTCAAATTAAAGATAAGGTACCTCTCACCTAAAATAGAAAGGACATTAGAAAAATGGATACCTAATTTTATAGGGTAATTTTTGATCCTGTTTTAAATAGTAAGAGTTATTAGGACTACAAAGAAGCTCTTCATTGGGCAGGGAAGAGGCTCCTGAGCAGGATGCCACTAAGAGCTTGAATGTCAAAAATACATCATGACAGAAGTGCCCACTTGGCGGCTTGCATTCGAGTCATTTTTGCCTCTGGCTTAAGTTGGCCTGATGCTGTGATAGGATCAAAAGGTCTTTGAGACGGTGTCCTTAGACACTGTGGTATCTCTATTTGCCCCAAAGTTTCCACTGTGGAATCACAATATTTGAGTCACAATAAGGAGTCAAGAAAGACACCTTAGTCCAATTTTCTCATTGTAAAGATGGGAGCAATAAGAAGTTAAAAAGTTGCTCAAGGTTGTATGACTGTTTCCAAAATATCTCCACTGTTACTTCTATCAGTACGTGGCAATTCACCTTTAGAATCTATTCTTAGTCCTCATTAAAGGGCAGGTGTTCCCAGTGATAGGCCACCTGCAATCTGCATAATTAAATGGTGAATATTCAATGACATCTCCAGGAAAGGGAAAAGGTTCTGTGGCATGAGCCACAGACCATCTGTGGCAAAGAGAATTGCGGAACTGGAGAAGCCAGGAAGATGGAAAGAGAGACAGACAGACTTGGACAGAGGCACAACCATGGAAGACAAGCCAGAAACACCTCATCTTCTTTGCAGGGTTCCTAAGACTGACTCTGGGATGAGAATTGATTTTTTTAAGGACTGCCTTACATTTTTATCTATTTGTTAAAGACGAACTGATATTACTTTTCTTCTTAATAATGACTAAAGGAAATGCAGAGGCATATCTTTGCTTTTTCTAAATCAATGTAAAGCACAATGTAAATCAATGTAAATCAATAGGTGCATTGGTTAAGAGTGTTGGACCTATAATTATAATGCCTGGGCTCAAATTCCACTTATTAGATGTTGTGGTAGTTTCGAAAATGTCTGGAAATCTTTTGATACATCCCCCAGGAAGACACAAGGTTTGTGACTCATCCCGGTCGATCTCTGCTGCCCTCAGTGACCCTTGGTCAGAAATAGGCTGTAGTGGTAGTGATTGGGTGTCACTTCTAAGGTTAGATCAGAACATGTCATTCAGCCTCCGCGCTTAATTCCGCTGAGACACCTACTTGGAGGGAGACTACCCACGATGTGAGAAATCCCTCTGAAGGGAGACCGAGTACTGATGACATCACTTGCAGGCACTGCGGCCCACGGCCCCCGCTGAGCTGCCAGCCCACACGGTCACACGCGGTCATCACTCCCAGCCGCATGAGTGCGTCGTTCTGGGTGTCCTGCTGAGCGGAGCCTTAGGTGACGGCAGCGCCAGCCACGTCTACCTTCAACAACATGAAAGACCCCAAGAGAGAGCGACTCAGCTTCAACCATACTGCATTCCTGATGCTCAAAATCACAAAATAAAATGGTTATTTAAACTGCTATGCTTTGGGGTATTTTACTACTTAACGGTAGTAACTGACACAGAGGTGCCTTCCTGGGTGATTATGTTAGTATTTCTAAGTCTTTGTGCCATTAGATACATAAGGAGGATGATCACGGGTCTAGAATATCCTTTGCATGCTTTCATTTGTGCCTCTTTGGGGTAATTTTCTTCATTTAAAAACTCAGTTCTCTACATATCATTTACATTCACAGTAAAGCAAATGAGGAAGCGAAAGATCATCAAGACTAATATGTACCAAATTTACTCTGAGATTATAATCAAGAGGAAAAGCAAGTGTATAAAAAGAAAGAATCCAGGAAAGACTTAGAATTTCATGGCATTTGGTCTGATGTTTGGATGTTCCTTAAGTCGTATTTCAGATAGAAATATTGTATATCTGCACAGTTCAAAAACATGGCTATTAAGCCCTTAAAATGTGGCCAGTGCAACTAAGGAAATAGCTAATTAAAATTAAAATTTAAATACCCACATGAGGCAAGTGGCTACTATACTGGTAACACAATACTGGATCACGCTTGCTAATCAAGTTTATGACTGAACCCTGACAGTGATAGGAAACTTCCTACCTCAAGCGGTTTGCTTCACTCACAACATTTGCAATTTTAACCCAATTGGTTGTAAATCTTTATCTGTAAATACAAAGAACAGGCATAATGTGGTAGGTAGAATAATCACTCCCCCCCCACCCCACACACCCAAATAGCCATTTTCTAATTCCCAAGATTTCAATATGTTATGTTATGCAGCAAAGGGATATTAAAGTTGCCAATGAAACTAGGTTGCTAATCAGCAGATAAAACATTAGGTTAAATTATGTTGGTGACTCCAGTGTGATCACAGGGGCCCTTAAAAGAAGAAGAAGGATGCGGAAGAGGATGGTCAGAAAAATGATGGGAATAGGGTCAGAGTGGAACCGAACCCAGGTTCGGCTGCCTGCCGCAAGGAAAGCTAAACTCGTGAGACAGGTGGTGGTGAGGAGGAAGTGGTTTACTCCGATGCTAGCCCCCCGAGAGGATGGGTGACTCTGGCCCCACTGCCCATCTTAGCATTTCTGTGTAGGTAGAGATTTTTATAAGGACAGAGAGAGAGGGAAAACAGAACAAAGGGGTCAAGGGGAGGGGGCTGAAAAGTTCTCTACAGGCAGATCAGCACAGCCCATTCCAATAATAACCTTGGACCGGTCAAGCCATGGTCTGGTGTGTGTCATCCTGGTTTTAGTTCACCCTGGTTTTATGGCTGAAGGCCAGCAAAAATCCCACAGAGCTGAGATGACTGTGGGTCAGAGTCTGTATCTTTTGAAACTAGTCCCTAGAATTCTTATGTAAACATGTTGTTTATCTGCAAGTTACATATTCATCAGAGTCAACATTTATAGAAACAATGGCAAACGAATGATAGGGTTGGTTACACTTCCCCACTGTTAAAAGAGAAATGACACATTGCTAAATTTGAAGGTGAAGGAAGGGGATCGTGAGCCAAGGAACGTGAGCAGCCTCCAGAATCCAGGACAAAAAGCAAGGAAATGGATTCCCTTTTAGAGCATCCAGAAAGGGTGCAACCCTGCCAACACCTCGACCTTAGCCCAGTGGTACTCACGTCAGGGCTCTGACCTCCACCACCGTCAGTTAATACATTTATATTTTTCTAAGCCAGTAAGATTTGTGTAATTTGTCAGAGTAGCATTAGAAAACGAAATACATCATACATGAAAGCCTTAACGAATCTGATCAACATTATTCAGTCCCTGCAAGACTTTTCCTCTAACTTTAAACCTCCCTAGGTTCTACAGCTGCTCAGATGTCATAATCCCATTTCCCTGATCTACCTGGATCAGTGTCCTCTGGACAGAAGTCTGGCTGGCTGACAGGGCACTTACAGCATGTCACCCAGCATGGGACACAAAGGTCCATCTGTGAGGACCAGGCATTTTCCCCTCTCTTGCCTGGTCCTTCTTATCATTTCTATCTACGAAAGCTAAGAATGTTTTAGCTTTTCTGGGAGCCACATCTCATGATTGAATGAATGAAGTTACCCCCACCCACCTGCACACTATTGTTCACAGATGCTGCTATAAAACCACCCCGGCCCAAGTTCTCTAGTAATATTCTGTCTATTCTCTAGTGTGTAAAAACATTGTGGGATTTGAATTCCAAAGTATCTGCTCTCTCTTCCAACTTTTCCTGTTCTACAAATTTTACTTTGATCCCATTAGTATCCTCATCCAGGCAATTAATAAAGCCTTAGAAGGGGACAGGGTTCTGTGGTACAACCTATAGACTTCATTCTCCCTTCGTTCATTCATTCCACAAAATGGAGTTAGTACCTGCAGTAGGGAGACCAACCTTCCCAGTTTGCCTGAGGTGGGGGGTTTCCTGGAATTAGGGACTTGTGGTAGTAAAACTGGCACAGTCGTTGGCAAATAGGGATCACAGACCATCTTACACTTCAGTGTGCCCCACTTCATTTGGGGGCACTAGAGAGTAAAATCAAAATAAAGCACCAGTCTGTGCTCTCAAGAATCACACACCTATAATTTAGTTTTCCCCAAAATTTCTTTTTTAATTAAATTTTGGGGGTGACATTGGTTAATAAAATTATATACGTTACAGCTATACAATTCTGCAATACATCATCTGTATCTTGTCTTGTGTGTTCACCACCCCAAGTCAAGTCTTCATCACCACTTAACACCCCTTACAATTTTCTACCACCCACAATCCACCTTCCCTCTGACAATCACCATACTGTTGTCTGTGTCTGTGAGACTTTCTTTTTTATCTTAAGATTTTCCTTTATTACCCACTTTTCTGTGATAGCCAAGAAGATTGATTTAATTTTACTCTCTGCAGTTTAGGTTAAAAAATAGATATTTCCCTGGCTGGCATAGCTCAGTGGATTGAGCGTGGGCTGCAAACCAGGCATCACAGGTTCGATTCCCAGTCAGGGCACATGCCTAGATTTCAGTCCATGACCCCCAGCAACCATACATTGATGTTTCTCTCTCTCTCTTTCTCCCTCCCTTCCCTCTCTAAAAAAGTAAATATATAAAATCTTTAAAAAAATGTTTTAAAAAATAGGTATTTCCATATTTTTTAAGTATACCCCGTTACCACTTTAAAATTATATCAGCTTCTGGTTACAGAAACCAGAAACTTTAATATGGTGAAACAGTTTTATTCTCCAGTCACTAAGAATCTGGAAGAGACTGCTGAGGGCTGTTAGAATAGTTCCGCGGATCCAGGGCCCTCCTCCCTTTTCATTCTGTCATCTTTGCCTGTGTTTATCTCCTTGTGGTTACAAAGGGGCTGGCCCGTGTTCTCGTTTCAAGCGAAAAGAAAGAGAAGAGCAAGGGGCAGACGCTGCATGCCAGCTAAGTTTGCACCTTTTAAAAGAAATTTTCCTCCAATGCCCAGCCCAACAAGTTCCAACCCAATCGATGTCTTGTTCAATATCTCATTAAGCAGAATTTAGTTGTTTAATCACATTTATCTGCAGAGAAATTGGGAGATGTATTTTTTGAGCTGGGCAAATCATTACCATCACGACCACCATTCCCGTTAATTAATTGTGCAATCAAGAAAGAAGGAAGAATCAGATATTTGGCAGTCAGCTAGCTCTCTGAACCTCACTGTCTCTTTTAAAATTGTCACCCTCCCTACCTTCTAGTTAATGTCTGCTTTCCCCTTGAAATCTCTCTGTCAAATGCCTCAATGAAATGTTGTTATACAATGTCAAGAAGACACTGCTAATCTGCTATTGTAATTGTAATCCTATTATAAAGACTTGCAAGCAACTCTGGCTAAACTAATAGAATCTGTATGAATTTATAACCAGAATAATGGTTTCAAGAAATAGGCTGGCTTTCACTTAACATTTCCAGTTTAAAACCTAAAGTAACTGATCCTTTTTCTTCTTCTTTTTTTACATTTAGAGTAATATTCTTTAAGGGTATCAGCAACTACTAAACTAAAATTATAATTAAGCATGTAAATATCTTAAATTTTATATTTTAAAAGAAAATAAAGACATTTTATTAGTCTATTTTGAATAATGTTTAACATTTCTTGGAACAGAAATACTATTCTAGACACAGCCCATCTTTGAGGTTAGCTAACACCATTCCCTTCAAGTGTAAGCACTAAAACAAGGACATTTTCTGACCTTTCTGTGAAAGCTGAGTAATTATTTTGAGTAATTATTTGGTTATAAAGTGCCAAGTGGATTAGCTAAAAGCTGCAGTCCATGGGCTTGTGACATTACATCACAGGGTGTTAAGTATAGCTGTCTAAACTAAAAGGATACTGGGTATGCGGAACCCACGGTTCAAATACACTTGTCATATTTCAGTCAAGATAAAGCAGAGTAGAGGAAGAGGGTGATAAAGCATGGTTCCTGGACCTCTTGTTCCCACAGGTAAATACACTCCTTACAATCAGCATCCAAGTAATGCATTTAGATAAAGACTGACACGACTCCTACTAATAATTCTAACTATCTTTCATTTTAATGTGCCAGGCATTGTGCAAAGAATGTTAATCCATCATCTCTAATGCACATGTCAAGTGTATGACAAACAAATGTATGACAAACACATTATAATCTCCATTTTACACTTAAGGAAACTGAGATCAGAAAAATCTTGTAACTTGCCCCATGTCGGGGAGAAAACTTATGTGCGTGAGTCTCCAAAGCACAGCCTGTCTTTCCAGGATATTTCTCAGCCATTTCCACAGTTGCTGTGAGAACTCCTCAGCCAACAGATTGTCTGTGAATTTGTTATTTTTCTTTTAGAGCCTTAAAGAAGCACTGGACTTAGGAGACTTCCAATTGAGTCTTGTCTTGATTTGCCACTTACCAACTGTGCGAACCTGTATTTGTCTTTTCATTTCTCTGAGTCTCAGTTTCCTCATCTGTATGAGATTACAGTATCTATATCAATAGTCATATCTATCATAGAGAGCTATTGATAGAATTAAAGAAGATAGCATAATAAAGACTGGGGACATAGAATATTCAACAAATATTGCTTAAATCATGTACTTACTCATCACTATGGAATTTGTAACTAAATGACTTCCATCCAAATAACTTTTAAGATTTCATCCTAAGTGCCCATCAGTAAATGGGTGGGTCAAAAAACTGGTATTGAACTCAGAATTTGAAAACAGAGTATAACACTCAGGATATAAATTTCATTCAGTACAAAGTTGATAGGGTGGTGAGACACCTGGTGGCCACATCAATGTGCTGGTGACCTGGGGGCTTGAAGAGAAAATAGTGTGGAAAGACAGTGCAAAGGAACACCATTTTTATATTTTTTAAAGGAGGTAGAGTTACCAAAGTAAGGGACCTAAAAAGTTTGGGTTCTCCAGAAGCAGGCATGAGGTAGAGTTCAGATGTAAACTATTTATTAGGAATTCACCTAATAAGAAAAAGGAAGGAAGAAGAAGCGGGCTAGGGCAGAAGGTAAAATTAAACTAGGTTCAAACTGTTGGAAAACTCAATGATTATGGCTTATCAGGTCATTCCACATCAAGCAGCAATGGCCAGGCCTTACCTCACCAATAAACACACCCCTGGGAAGAGTGTACCTCATTTTAGACAGTTCCCCAAAGACCCTAAAGGAGCTCAGGCTGCATGCTGATTACAGCAAACCCTCCCTTGTAGTGGGACCTGGGTGACGTGTCCCAATTTCAACCTCAAGGCCACAGTGGACTTTGGATTTATGAGACCAGGAGGCCAAGAACCCCCCAAGTTGGGATCATGACATCAGATACGAGTTCTAAGTGCTTCTCCATCATTCTGCCATCTCTGACTGTAAATGTGTTTGCTCAATGATCAATGCCTTAGCAGTTTGCCTATCTATGGAACAGACATTGGGCATCATGACCTCTGAAATCCATCTAGTCTCTAATATTCTACAGTTCTATAATTTTATGCTCATCAAGATGTATTTCCTGAAGACAACCACTGGTAACCACCGGGCCAGCCATTTCTACGCATGTAGGATGCACCGGTGGAGAATATCAACCAAAACTGCTGCTTGGAGCAGTGGTCATTCTAGTGGTTACAACAGTATCTTCATTATAAGAAAAAGCAGTAAAGAAAATATTTAATCAATAATTTTTTCAATTACTGTAACATTCCATGATACTACTTCAAAGCAGAAGAACTTGATATCAAAGGTGCCAGGGAAATATATTTTAAAAGTAATTCAACAAACTGTCTGTGGGGTCACATCATAGCTTCAACACACCATACAGGCTGTAAGATATTCTTTCCATCTTTTGTCTAGGAGAGCTAATAAAATTTTGACAATCTTTCCTTATTGGCAAAGGCTGGGAAGGAAATTAAAGTCCAGAGGGAAGAAAATAAAATAGACATTTGGAAATTTGGCCTGAAAACATGTCAATACTCTTCTCAGTGATTCACCTAAAAAGTTATTAAAACCATGATCAGAACACAAGATATGACAACAAATAAAGAATATTTTACTTTATCTCCTATGTGCCTAAATATTACATTTTTCATTTCTGCTGTTGTGATGGGGGCTGGAAAACATTCCATGAAACTGTCATGATAGCTATGACACATCCCTTTTTTAAATCCAACCATCAACACTGTCTGTGCTAGCTGGCTGATTAAAGTGCTAGGTAAAGCCAAGGATGTATTTTGAGGAAAGGGGCCTTGATTTGCTAGGATTTAATCAGTCAACTTAAGTGAATGCTATATTACTGAATGGATTTTCAACAAGATGATTGTAATGTATGATTCAACAATAATAGTGAAATCTCTTTTTTGGAGAAAAGATAAAAGCTCCTATAATAAAATTAAAAAAAAAAGAAAAAGAAAAAAATAAAAGCTCCTGACCTCAAGCTATGAACCAGATTTAGAAAAATCTCTGCAGCATATTTCAGCATATTGAGTTTTTGTTTTCCTAGTTGGATCAGAAGATCAGCGTGAACACTACACAAATATCTCTGCCCCTTCCTTGGTACACATCCCAGTGAAACTGAACCTCTGGGCCCTAAGGAACTTCCCTTGGGCCCAGAAATGTGCTCTCCCCTGACAGAAGTATTGCAAGTGCTGAAGCTGATTGGGTCTCCAGGCCTGTCCATGATTCGTGGAATGGCGTCAGGATCTCACCTATGGAGGAGTTCACTTCTGGAAATGGCAGACTGGGTAATTCAGACTGGCTTTCCTGCTGAGAGCGATTAGCAAAGGTGAACAACAACAAAAATCCACTTGAAGGTAGTAAAAAGCTACTACGGCATACAGAAATGTGCTACAGAAAATGTTTGTCGAGGAAACAGTAGTACAGTAGAGAAAAAAATGATACATTCTTCTGTGTTGTGAAAGCCATATTTGGGGGTGGGGTGTCCAAGAAAATTATGCTTCCAAGTACCAAATGTTGCACATATTTGGTGTCATCAGGGACAAGCCCATCACAGCTGGAATTTAAAAGGGGGTTGGGTAAGTTTTTGTGCCAGCACACTCACAGCTGTGTTCATTGATTTATAAGCAACACTCAAGTGGAAAGGAGGTTCTCATAGGAAGATAATTGAGTGCATTAAGAAGCCTGGGTTTGTTAATTGACTGGAGAAATGTTCACATAGGCTGGACTTAGTATACCCAGCCCATTTCCTTTGCTTTTGGATGGAGAGGGGCGGGGCAGAGAGGGAGGAACAGTGGTTCAGTTTCTAAAGAAAGATACACCACTGTAACTTGTTTTTCCTTTCTAGATCACAACATGGCTTAACTTCTCACAGCTTGACATCTGGGTTCCGAAAGAGAGTGTCCCAACGCTGAGCATTCGAAGAGAACCGGGTGGAAGCTGCAAGCCTTCTTGTGACCTGGTCTCAGACCAGATCTTAGAACATCATTTCTAATGCGTGTTACTTGTCAAGAGCCACTGAGACCAGCCTAGATTACAAAGGAAAGGGGATTATCCTCCTGAAAGGAGGAGCAGAAATCCACACTTCAGGCGGTGACTTCAACAACAAAAATGCCTGAAACTTTATGAACAGAAGGGTGAGAAAGTACAGGCACAGTAATCTGTATCACAACACGATGGTATTCTAAAGCCACGTTCCTCCTGGTAAATGGTTGTAGATGCTTCAGCTAGAGTTAAAGGTAAGAATATTATTCAAGTTGTTCACTACAGCAAAAACACACCTCCCCTATCTCTGGCTAACTTTACAAGCGTATCTGGTTAGCTCAGAGCAACGCCCAAATGCCTGACAAAGACATTTCATTCCTTGCCCCTACAAAGGAGAGGTATTTTAAACATCCGGTGCTTCTATAATTATTTATTTATCCCTTAATAGCATTGCCAGATAAAATACACTATGTCCACTTAAATCTGAATTTTATATAAACAACAATATTTTCTCTCTGCACTAGTATTGCCTGGGACAAGCTTATGCTAAAATAATCCACCGTTTATCTAAAATTCAAATGTAACTGGTCATCCTGTATTTAACCGGTGACCCTATTCTTGAATAACATTGGGATTTTATTTCAGAAGTTTTTCCTCAAACGCGTCAAGTTGAGATTAATTTTTGCACGTGGCTTCAAAATTATGATGCCTTACTAAATCCATAATCTAATGTAATCCTCTGCATCTAGGTAATCCATATCTAATTACAAACAACCAAGGGTTTTTTTGTGTAGGAATGGGGACAGGAAGACAGAGATATTGAGGATATATATAGACCGCTTTCTTAAAGACATTGAGATAAATAGGTTATTTAACATTTTTCAGTAACTTTAGCATCATGGCACATTTGCAGAATTAGTACAGAATTTTTTTTTCTCTTGGCAACTCTGAAGTCCACCTTGTTATAATTAATTACATTTTCTTCTTTTTGGAGTAGAGTGGAAAACAGCTGGTCACCACATGAAAATACTTCATCTGTGTAAAGGCAAATGTTATCTCTGAGCTTTGTCTTCTTCGGGCCAAATTATGTCTGCTCATTTGTCTTCTTTGGTTCTAGTTCCAATCCTTTTGTCATTTCTGCTTTTCTCTTTTGGCACCATAATGAATTTTCCACATTTCTAAAATTATACTGATTGAAATTAGATTTAGTATTCAAGTAAGTCCTTAGTAGTAAATATAACCATAAACATTGCTACGGCTATATATTATTTCAAATGCATAAGGCATTTAAAGTACATTGACCAAATATGGATAAAGCCAATAGATAAGTTAAAATGGAACTCCATCTTTAAAAAAACAAAATAAAATTCTAAAAAAAAATCAAACAATGCAGAAGAAGTCAGGAAAAGTGGGACAGGGGAACAGAAAACAAGTGATGACCGAAAAAGAATAATAAGCCACCATATCAATAATTACAAAAATGTTAATGGACTAAACACTCTACTTAAAAGACAGGGATAGTCATAATGAATCATAAAGCGAAACAGCTATATGGTGTCTACAAGAGATACCCTTTAAATACAGACACACCGGTAAGTGGAATGAAAGTGTGGAAAGACTGTATATAGTCTATACATTCTACATATGCTATGTAGCATGCAAACAGTGTGCATGAGAAGAATGAGGGGCTATATTAGTATTAGATTCAAGAAAAACGTACAAAATATAAAGAGGACTATTTTATAATGATAAAGGGGTTTTAATTCTTCATAAAACCTAAAAACCTTAAATGTCTATGCACTTAAAAACAGTCTTACTGTATGTGAATAAAAAATGGACACATTAAGTGTTGCAGGTTCAATTCCCAGTCAGGGCACATGCCTGGGTTGCAGGCCATGACCCCCAGCAACCACACATTGATGTTTCTCTCTCTCTCTCTCTCTATCTCCCTCCCTTCCCTCTCTAAAAAAAATAAATAAAATCTAAAAAAAATGGACACATTAAACAGGTAAGTAAACAGTTGTGTGACTGTAGTTGGAAATGTTAACACCCACTGCTTGGCAACTTACATAGTTACTAGACAAAAAACTGTGTAAAACAAACATCATCGACAATCTTGACTGTATTGACGCTTATGGAGCACTGTACTTAACAAAAGCAGAAGGCAGTAATTCTTTGTACTTTTGCCTGTGCAGATCACTCGTTGGACCATGAAATGAGTCCCAGTAAATTTAAAAGAGCTGACACTAGGTAGAGATTATTTTCTGACAACAAAATGGAATTAAAATGCATGAATGTCTTTCAGAGATTTTAATTATCATCATACACATTTCCCCACTTTTCTTAACATAATTTAAATTTCCTCTGGGTATACTAGTCCTGTTTATTTGGACACTTCTCTACAGTTAATGAACCCAAGCTCATTAATACCTTCAATTATCTTCTTATGAGAAAGTCCCTTCTACTTGGATGTTGTTTATAAAGTTACGAACACGACTTGCTCGACAGTACACAGTCAATGTATGTGTGCTGGCATAAAAAGTAACCCCACAGCCTCTTAAATTCCAGCTCTAATGGGCTTGTCTCTGACCCCATCAAACCTGTGCAGCATTTGGTACATGGAAGATAATTTTCTCGGACACCCCCTCCCCCAAACACGGCTTTTATAACGCAGTGTTATCTGTAGTTTCTAACCAAACTTCCTTCTCGACACCATGGATCCCCACCCCCAGTTCCCTCTCTGAAACTCTTCTCTCTGTGTACTTCCCCTAGCAGGGTATATCCTTTGGAGTCTCTGGGCCACACTGGAAGAAGAAGGGCTGTCTTGGGCCGTACATCAAATACACAAACACTAACAAAATCTGATGAGCAAAAAAAAAGTGTTAAGTAAATTTATGATTTTGTATTGAGCCCACAGTCATAACCATCCTGGGCCTCGGGATGGACACCCCTGAAGGATCTCGTCCATCCCTGCATCTTTAACTCCACCTCTGTGCAGATCATTCTTATTTTTACATTTAGTTCCACTCTTCTTGAGCTTCAAGTTCATAATCCCTATGTGGCTTTGTTGTGGGTATGGACTCTATATTAAAAATCCATAGGTGAACAAAATTATTACATTCCTAGATTTCTCTTCATGAAGCCCCCTGAAACTTACTCTGACTACCCAGGCTTACTGGAAATCAATGTTAGTTGTTAGTTGCTGTTTCTTGCTTCATGAAGACAGGTCACAATCTCAACTCATTGAAATCCTTTCCAGCCATCCGTCATCAGGCAGTGCTAGATGCTATTTGAATGCTTTCTGTATCAGACCAGGTTGAGCTGCATTGCTGCTTCCAGACTACACTTGTGGGAGAGGAATATTTAGTAAGTCTGGATACCTGCAGTGAAGGTCTTACATTTTCAGGCAAATCCCGTTGTCCATCCCAGGATGCTCATAATTTGCAGCCCTCGATCCCCCTACTCTCTGCAGAAGCCATCTGCTTTCAACCTCTTCCAAATATGAGGAACAAAATAATTCATTTTATTCTTTCCTTGACCTCAATAACACTTGATCCCTCTATTTGTTCTTCCTCTGGAACAGTCAACACTATCTCTTGAACTAACCCAAGATTTTTGCAATGAAGGTCAAAAAATAGTATTCAAGCAGTATTTGATTTCTGCCCTGCAAAAAAACAAAAAACAAAAAATCCAAGGCAAAGAAATGTTAAAGTGTGTCTGCTTGCTGGATCAGGAGAGGGAGGAAAATGCAGGATGAGCACTTGTGGGTTAAGATCTCAACTAATTCTAATGCACCTTCCTGATGACTTCTGCTCCTGCCCTAAGCATTTATAAACATTGCTCTATATGTGTCAGATATCACCTAACTTAATCATTACTCCTCTTCTGTAAAGTAGACATTAGTTTTCTCTTTTCTACATTATCATTTTTAAGCTAATATTTATTGTGCACCTCCTGTGTGTTAAAAAACTTTACAAGAAGTAACTAATTTTATGCTCACAATAACCTTATTAGGGAAATACTATTATTATGCCTATTTTTCAGTTAGAAGTTTAGAGAAAGTAAGCCATGTACATATTCAGCAAAGGGCAGAGTTAAGATTTTTAATGCAGGATGATTGACAGCTGCTTCCTCTGTCTTGACTTTTAACCACCATGTAATGCAACTCTTTTCCTACATATGCAAATGTATTTTAACACATGTCCACAATTAACCTGAAAACAGTTCCTTTTTTATGTCTATTATTGATCCCACCAGCTCCAGGCTCTTAGAGCTCCAAATTTAAAGTTACCTTTTGCTCCTTCTTGCTTTGTCCATTTTCAGGCACGTGCTAAGTCTTATAAATCCTACTTCTACTCTATCTCTTCAATTTTTCCTCTTTTCCATTCCTTTTCAGATTTGTATGATATCTTTATTCAACTGCTATAATATTATTTTCCAAATGCTTTCTTAGTCTTTTTTCTCTACTTCTTGTAGGGCATTTTACGTACTGGTGCAAAGGAACTCTTGCTAAGACATGTCCAATCATGACTCCACTGCCAACTAAACTTGTTACACAATGCTTTATTCTAGATACCAAGTCCCCTGCAATACGTCTGAGCCTCCTTTTCCATTCTGATCTCTTGCCTTATTCTCTGCCTACTTCTCTCCTGTTACAATGCAAGTTCACTATTTATAAGTTTCTGAGTATAACCTCAACCCTTCTCCATTCTTTGCTCCTGCACATGTTATTTTCTCTCTCTGAAATACCCAAATATCCACTCTCCCTCCAAGGATCATAACAAATGTCTGCTAACCTATTTCAGACAAATTTTTTGGTGAGAAATTGATTACTGGTGCTCACCAATATCCAGTTCTTGTTTCTTTTCTGAACCCACAGAAAAACAAGGCTTTCCAACCCCTTGCAGTTGAGCAGAGCTTTATGACTAGTTGTAGCCAATGGAATGTAAGTGGAAGTGGCACACATGACTTTTGAAATGAGATGTTTAAGACTATGTGCACCATCCCTTATGTTCCCTAGTTCTGTGATCCTGGAAGTTATGTGTCCTAAATGGTAAAAGCTACAGTATGGTGGAGTCTTCATCCCCTTGGATCCCTGAATGACTGTGTGGAGCAGAACTTTTCACTAGCCCACACTGGGCATATAGTAAAGAGAATAACTTTGTTTTGGTAAGCTACCTTAATTCCCTGTTACTTTTTTTGCTATCTAGTGTAACCTGTCTTTAATGGCACAACTTCTTAAATTCTCCTTTTCCAAGTATAATTTATTTCTCCTTTAAACCAGAAATTCATTTACAGTTTTTATGACATCTTATTACTTGTATGATAGTTATTTGTTTGGTTATTTACTTTTTCTTATAAGTAAGTCCTTCTTGGTCAAAGGGCTGCTTCTTAGTCATTCTTTATTGAATGCCTACTATTTGAGAGACGCTAAGCTATATGTTAATGAATCTGTGTCCATTATATGAATAATGCATGGATAGTACAATTAATGAATGCTTCTCAAATTTAAAACAATATGGTATTTGGGATAAGAGAAGAGTGACCCAGAATTTATTTAGGCAAAATTGTCATACTTTCAGCAAATTAAAAGAAGTATTGCCTCTTTCTTTTCCCGGCTATGATTTATAGTTGAAGAAACCAAAGGAATACAGAAGTATCATAATTTTAGATATAGAAATATTTATTTATTATAGATTTTGCATACTATCAAACGTATGGAACTCTACAATGTCAAGATCTTTAAAATCTCTAGAATGTAATTAATAATCCTCACCATAATTATCACTTCAGGTGCCATGGATATAGCTACACAGCAAAGACAGAATTAGACAATGTACAAGAGATAATAAAAGCAATCAAATCACTCTCTAGTTTAGTTGAGATCCCTTTAGTTTCAACCCCTTGAGTAAAATGCACATATGCATGTGTGTGTATATGTGTGTGTGTGTGTGTGTGTGTGTGTGTGTGTATTTCCGTTAAATGGTCTGAGTGATATTGATTACATTCTTTTCTGCTTCATTTCCAGAATTAAGTGCACTGGGTGTGATTCAGGGTGGAAACTAATAGAATTTGTGACAAGTCAGTTCAAATTCATCACCCACAGCCATAGTTGTAAACATTTATCTTTTTTGAATTGCCCAGAATTTATTCAGCTGTTAATAAGAGATTAATCAACCAACAAATATTAACCAAGCACTTGCTCTGTCAACTCTGTAAAGGGAAATGGTGAATTGCTAGCCCTTGAAGAAAAGGATATAAAGTATTGAAATAACTTGATAAACAATTTTTCAGGTTAAGAGAAAAGTCTGTTGGGAGAGATGAGAACACAGTGCCCATAGAAGTTAATTGGGTTGTACTTTCTGTTAAGGATAAAACTCTTCATATTCAATTTGACTGTTATCCCAGGAATGAATCAGAGAATTTATGATATTAGGATAAAGCAAAGATCATGAAGGATTAATTATGAAGTGTATATACAAAGGTCTTGTTTTTATATTTTAAAGAAGTGGATTAAAAGTGTTTAATTCAGATCCTTGACAATCAGGAGAGTGATTCATTCTACCTATTGACTAACTGGGCCACTGGGACACCGGGAAACTCAATTTCCTATTCAGAGTACGTCAGTTAGGGTCTCTGTTGAGAGGCCAGGAACCAACTCTGGAGTCTTTTAAGAAAAATAAATAAGCTTAGTGGAAAGATACTAAGGAGCTCCCAGAATCAAGGAAACACTTTGGCCACCACAGTTCCAGAGGGAGAGGACCCCGGGGCAGCTGTTGTCAGGGTCCCAGGGCAGGACCTCAGGAGTCTCCCCGGAACTTGGACATAGAGGGGCCTGGTCTCGACCAGCTTCCTTCCCCCAGTCACCTGGAACGGAGTCTGTCTTCATCCTCACTCGGGTCTAGGCTTGAGGAGGTCGGGCATTCATGTGCTATCCTCCTGAATCTTCTGGTTACCAAAGAAGGGCAAAAGGGGGACACTGGGCTTCCCCAAAGCATACTTAGCCTGAGTGTACTCATGTCCTCTAAAGCAAGGAGACTGGATCCCTTAGAGATGTCATGTTCCTTGAAATTTTTTCCCATTAAAGCCAAAAAGTCCCATATATCTAAGATCTATTGTTGGAAGGTATCATAATCAATGGCAATTAAAATAAATACCCAGACTTAAAAGGATTAAAAAGACCCCATACTACATACAGCGATTTGTTTGTCATTAATACGCTCTGTGGTCATGGGCCAGTCCCTTAAGATTTTCAGTGTGTTCAACTAAAATGCAGATATCTAAGATTTTGCATGAAACCTGCATAGCCTTAATCATGACTACCTGACTTCCTATAAGGTAGTCTTGAGTAAACATTTTATATTCTAAATTACCTCTGTCGTGATCCCAGATTTTAAGCACTGTTATTTAGACTCCTGGTTAAAATTCTGTAAAATCAGACTATTCTTTACTAATACAAGGAGGAATTAATTGCTTTTGTGGGTAAAAGCTATGATCTTCACAAGTGGAGGCCCTACACCCAATTTTTTTTATAAGCATACAGCTCTACAAAGCATATGGCACATTAAAATGTGTGACAGCTAAAAATAACATTTAGGTACGCAAGGGTAGACGTTTGATGTTCAGTGGTAAAACAACAAAATGGATATTGAACTATAAAATGCCATCTGTTCCACATCAAACAACCATAAAACATAGCATTTGATGTCCTTATACTGTGTTCACTCACCTTTCCTCTTCGAATGGCCTCCATTACTATGCTCCTTCCAGAGGCAGACATGGTGCCTCCTGTCAACTCTGCCAGGACTGTTTGAAGCACCGCCTCTCAGTGCGAGACTGTCTGGCTGCTTGTATGTCCAAGGATCATTTACTGGCTTTGGAGTTAGTCTTCAGTACAG
Organism: Phyllostomus discolor; assembly: GCF_004126475.2. NCBI lineage: Eukaryota > Metazoa > Chordata > Mammalia > Chiroptera > Phyllostomidae > Phyllostomus > Phyllostomus discolor. The sequence continues at coordinate 11,264,771 of NC_040906.2, forward strand.
AGCTGCATACATTTTGCTCAAAAAATAGACGATGTTCACTTTTGTAATTGTAAAACACATACTCATAAGAAATTTGGAAAGCCAGTAAAGAAAGAAATCATCAATATTAAACACTATCTATAATGTTTTTATATTTCCTTCTAGCAATGTGTATGTGTATAATATTTTTAAGTTGTGTCACATAGAAAATAATTTTTATGGTTTTAATGGCTGCATGGTGCACCTTCCTAGGGAATATTTACCAGTGTTCAAATTGGTTTCACATGCCTTCTCTTCCTCTATCAAAGGAATGCCTCTATAGTTTTCTTTGGAAGATTCTTCTTGGCAGTATGAAATTGATAAAGCAAGCATGATTCTAAAACATGAGCTGAATATATATTGAAATTAATAAAGCAGCATATTGAAATCTTCCCATAGTCCTCACTGAATTTTGCAGAAACTGCCTGGTGACTAAACGTCTCTTCTGCTGATAAAATTTATGCCAAAGCTTCAGCCAACTCTTACTATAAAAAGTGAAAAGAAAAAAAAGAGGAAAATGAGCATTTTGGTAATTTCTTTAGGCAGCTGCAATTGGATGATAAGCTGAAGTTGTAAATGGATTTCATACAGTGACTTCATTAGGACAAAAAATGCTTGGTCCTAATGCTTCACATTAAGCTGAAGCTACTTAATGATGCTTGTATAAGAGAGAAAAATATAATTTTGGATCCTGAGAATTAGGAGAAATGCACACACAGACACACACAGCAAGCCTTTAGAGGAGTGCACAAAGCCATGGGTGACATTAGTGACCATTTTGCATGGGACCCAAACTGTTAAATTTTACTGTAGATGTTGTTAACGCCTTCACCTCTTCCTGCTACAAGGGATGGGGGGGGGGGGGGGGCGTCTGGTTGCCTTATTTGGCTACAAGGACCAATTAGAGATTTGGATCATTTTGAAGAGAGAGTTGGAAAATAGAATTTGATGAGGTTTTCTTTGGATCGTGTGCTGTAATTTTCTTCTTCTTTTGCTTCCCACCTAAACCAGATCTTCAGTAAAGATGTATGCTGCTTCTCCAAGGTTTGAATTCTGGTTGTTTTCCTTGTGCATGCATTGATGATTGAAACTGACCTTGATACAAGAGCAAGTCTTCACTGTTTACATATATTTTTTCAGAATTTCCAGTAAATCTGTAATTCTGCTTCATGGGAACAGTGCAGTAAAGTATAAATAGAAATCGAAAATAAAGAGCACTGAACAAGAAGTTTGAAAATTCTGAGGCCAGTGTCTTTTGGAGGCCACGTGACTTAAACTCTCTTTGCTTCAAGTTCGTTATCTGCAAAATGGGAAAAGTAATTTTTCAACCTTGTTCTATCCTACTTCTTGTATGAATATTTGATGAAAAATCATTTTTAATTTTTCTGTAGACCACTAGTGCCTCGTAAGTGTAAATGTATGTCCTGGTTTATAATGAAGGCTTTCTGTTAGCATTTCCCAATGGGAATCCCTTTACTTCCCTGATGGTCTACTACTAAGGTCTCCTTTAAGGCCTGCCACTCTTACAGAACAAACTATAAATGTCTTGGCAACGTGTTTTCTGCTGACCGCCATATTTCTCTTCATCCATGCTCCATGCACAGGGAGGCTGACTGATTTGGGTTGTATCAATAGGCTCCCTTGTCTTCTCTTCAGTGTCTCTGGTTGTTCTGGAGACGCCAGCAGAAGACCAGAAGTGGGAAGGAGAGTGAGGTGACTGTATTCATCCCCTGTTCTCCTCTAGCCTAGTCATGGTGAGCTGCTGCAGTTCCTCGTCAAAGAGCTGCTCTGTCCAGGCTCCATCAGTGCTCCCTCCACCTGCCTCTGCACCCCTCCTGGTGCTGGCTGCTCCTCAGTCTCCCCAGCCCCGAGGCACCTCACTGGACCGTGTTTCCTCAGAGTTTGCCTGTTGCTTTGTAAACAATCCCTTTATTAGATCTCCTCCAATGACCTCGTTTGCATTTGCCATCTGGATTCTTTCCCCAACCCTGACTAGTACAAGTCTCATCGCCACCTGTTTTTGCTCCCTTAATCTTTCATCATCACTCCCTCCAACCAGAGTGTGTATGGTCTTCTAGCTAGTGTTCTGATTTTCATTTCAAAAAATATCCATATTTATTTTGTCATGATGGAGCTTACACTTTTCTTCCTTATTACACAGAACTATACAAAGGAAAAGCTGTAAAGAAAGTACCACAAATATGAAACATGACACAAATGCAAATGATTGAGTTCCTCCTTCCCCCCAACAAACACAGGTAACCATGTTTCACATGTTGCTTTGCCATATCTACTATCACTAGTACAACCACACACACACACACACACACACACATTCACATACACACCCCTCATTCAAAGTCGGTGGGAGGCCCAGAGCAGTGGCCTCATTAGGTTGGAACACTGGTTTTTAAGGAATAGATACAGTTTCTGCCCACCCAGTCCCTCCCAGTGTTCAGAGAACAAGGTGAAGAACCCTCTCTACCTAGTATGCAAATATACAGTCAGAATCTACACAAGGGAAGGTACAAGATAGGAGGAAAGTGGTGGATTCCACTGGTTTGTGGCTAGTCATGGACCACCTAGAAATGCCCAGAATAACTAGACAGAGTGATTTTGTTTTTAGGGATCTGGATTTTCAGCAAAAACAGAATAGGGTTAATGTTGTAAAAATATCCTTTCCAAAGTACTGGGAAAACACATGTTATATAACTTTGAAAAGGCAGAGGGAAAATAATAGTAAAAGACAATGAGACAGTCAATACTCTTCAATACAAAAGAGCCTTTAGAAAGGAGGTGTGGGGGTGGGAACTGATCTGTGATAGGTCCTGAGGTAGGCAGGACCCTCCCCAGAGTACATTATTGTGAAGGAAGAGAACACAGGTTTTTTTCCAGATCCCATCGATGAATTCCCTTTATGCTTAGAATACCCTAGTCAGACTGGCTCTTGTGGCTGATTTAATAATGAGTCTACTGCTGTTTAATGTTTTCATTACAATTTTGAAGGGAACAAAACAAATGGGACTACATCAAAATAAACAGTTTTCGCACAGCAAAGGAAAACATCAACAAAATCAAAAGATGCCCCATGAAGCCCAGGGCAGTATTTCTGTAACAACGCCACTGGCATCTGTTGCAGACAAGCAAAGCTTCGGTTGTTAATGCGGTGCTTTCTTCACCCCGCCCCCCAAGGCCCCATCTCCTCCCCCTCACCTCCACACAACTCCGATGTATCACAGCTTGAAAATTGCTTCTCTAAGCCATCAAACTATTAGCTTCTCATATTATCTATGGAGCTATCAAGGCCATGAGGCTGTACTACAACAGACAAATGTATTAGGAATTGGAGACAGAAAGGAGCAAGAAATATCCAGAAGAAAACTAGAGTTTTTGCTTTCCTGACATATGCTAAGCATCATGCTCCTTCCTTGGCATTCACGATCTCATTTACTCTTAACCTTAACCTCATCAGGCAGAGGGAGTTTTAATTTCATGTTCCAGGTAAAGGAAACAAACCCAGGGAAGTTGTGGAACCTGCTCCAAGGCCCACCGCTGGTACTAATGCAACTAGAAATTGAGCCCGGATCTATACCCTAAAGCTTCTGTTCTTTCCATGGAAGTCTACAATTATTTCCAGAGACTCTAGGAAGTCAAATACTAGTTTCATGTCAGTGACTGTTCTTGTCTATTCATTAAATGGTTCACTGAAAATGAAAATGTTTGGTTTTAATGGGTATTCGACTTCTAAAAAACTCAATTCAGTTTGGCTCATGATTTGTTCTTTCAAAACATAATGCTTTCCTTTCATTTGGGATTCAGTGTGTTGGCTGTAGGTTAAGACACAGAACACTGCATCAAGCATCAGAGGCCTGGACTCTAGATCCCAGTCTGGATAAGAAACTAGCTTCCCTAAACCTTCATTTTGTGCATGAAAAATCAGGAGTCGGGCTACACCAGCGGGACTTCCTGAATCTGAGTGACCCGATTCAAGGCTGTGTGTGGAGCAGGAGCCTTGGAAACCCAAGAAACAACTTTCGGTAAATCCAGTGTTTGTTCAGGATAACATTGGACAGACCAAATTTATTATAACGGTCTTTTAAATGTATCCAGTAGAATATAAATCCCATATTAATGTGACATGCATCATCATCTGTCTTTAAATACATGAAGATGCTTTTCTTTAAAAGGCAGAAATATTGTGTGTTTTTTTTAAATATCTTTGACTCTAATTTACTTCCATTTCCCATAAACAATGTGATCTTAAATAAATGTATGTTATGTTTAGAAAATTTTTATTGATTGCTATATAAATTTCCTCTGCAATAACAATATGTATGTAAATTGAAATATATATTTTCTCCAATGGCTACAAGGCTCTATGTATTAACTTTCCACTCAGGATTGCAATGTCATTGCAATTATTAGAAATACATAATCAATCAGAACAATATAACCACATTATAAAATTTGATATATTTTAAACATGTAAGTTAAAATTTTACTGTAAATGCATTCACTAGTGTTATGTTGATAAAGCTGTTTTCCCTAATTTGTTCATGTGTTTATGGATGAAAATTGCTTAATTATAGACCAAACTGTGGGTAGTTCAGCATCAGCGTGATTTCTGTTTTTCATTTTTAGAAATGCAAGCCCCGAGAAACATTGTCCTCAGAAAGATGGAGCTAAGAATGAAAGTTTGATTAGAAGAATTTCATCCACCCCTTTGAACCCATCACAGTGCTACACCGTGCAGACACCACACAGTGATACCTCACCACAGTTCCTTTCACGCTCAGTTAATTGACAATTCAGGCTTCCTTCCAGTGTATTGAAATATGTTTAAAATTGAACAAACTGATTTGCAAAATCATTACCCATCTGGAGAGTCCTTTCCCAGTTTATCACAGAAGCTTTACTAGGATTTGTAAGCTGCCTGTTAATTATACTCATGACTAGAAGTGATGTGTGCAGTCAATCAACTCCACAGGACTAGACTCGGTCCTTACCGCTAGAACGGGGTCCTACTGACCCCCCATTGTTCAAGGTATTAGCCTTGCTGTTGCTGGATTGTGAGGGCATCTTATAGGCCCCAGGTCCTGGGGGAGAGCCTGGGGTTGAGATGAGTCCAATCTAGGATTCAGGGAGATAAATAGTTACCAATTAGTATGCAAGTATGACAATAGTTCACCAAAAGAATTAACTTCTCTTAAACTTTCCTTCAGAGACAAACTGTTGGTAACAATACACTCAGGAAGGGTGGGGAAAAGTAAAATGTTACATTTCAACTTTGCCAATACAGTATTTTTATTTATTGTTTTATTTTTTAAAAGATTTTATTTATTTATTTTTAGAGAGGGAAGGGAGGGAGAAAGAGAGAGAGAGAGAAACATCAATGTGCAGTTGCTGGGGGCCGGGCCCTGCAACCCAGGCATGTGCCCTGGCTAGGAATCGAACCTCAGATGCTTTGGTTCGCAGCCTGCACTTAATCCACTGAGCTACACCAGCCAGGCTCCAATACAGTATTTTTAAAATCTGTGTTTTCAATATATTTTCACTGTAATTTTGGAGCTATTGATTTGTGTCACTGAAATCATAAACAGCCATCATCTAATCTCATTGAAAAAGGCAGTCTCCATTTTTAGCAAAATCAGACTAGTTCTCCAGCAGGAAAAGTATAACCTTGTCTTTTCATTTTAAACAACTATGTTGAGATGCCTTCCCATGATGCCCATTCTTATTCCTTAATAGTAGTTTTAACCCTAATGGAGAAAACATGGTACCCAGCCAGGATCAGATCAGGCACAGTGCCCTTCAGTACTTTTCCCCACTCGTTTCGTCTTTGCCACACTCTCAAGGAGCCTCTCCCAGAAAGACACATTTTGTGGCCAAAACCAGGAGACGGGAGAGGAGACGTTCTTAGAAAACAATAGCTCCTCTGCTTTCTGCTTCTTCAATAAATGTGAATTCCAGATATCTCAGCGATAATCAACATAGTCCATATAAAACTCCATGCTATGCCCTTAAAAGATTCATATATAAGACAAGAAAAAACACAAAGCTGGACAGCAATATTTCAGTTGGTCATTTGGTTTTGGTCTAGAGGTTCGTATACCCAAAAGTCAATGTCAGCTTGTACACAAACATGCATAGCAGCAATGTTCCCAATGGTCAAAAGGTGGAAATAATCCAAATGTTCATCAATTAAGTGGATATACAAAGTGCAATATACCCATAAAATGGAATAATTATTTAGCTGTGGAGAAGACTGAAGTACTGGTATGTGCTACAACATGGATGAACCCTGAATGCCCTGTGCTAACTGAAAGAAACTACATGCAAAAGGCCGTGTGTCATACAATTCCACTTATTGAAATTATCCAAAGAGGCAAATCCACAGAGAAGGAAAAGAGATCGGCGGTTGCCAGGGGGCTGTGTTGAGGGAAGAATGAGAAATGACCGCTTAATGGGCATGGCCTTTCTCTGAAGCGACCAGGCGACAGAATATTCTGGAACTTGACAGTGATGATGGTTGCTCGACATTAGGAATGTACTAAATGTCTCTGAATTTTATACTTTAAAATAGTAAATTTTGTATTATGTGGATTTTAACACATTTAAAAAAAAATCACACCTACAAAAAAGACTTGCTATCTCAACCCTTCTACTCAGGAACAAATTATCAAACTCTTTATGGTACCTTTTAAATGGCATTTATGTTTTAAGAGCAGTATTACTTCTTGTTCAGAAGGGGGAAAAAAGGCTTGAATTACCCACATTTAAACCATATAGAGACCAAAAAATATCACAAGAAAATGGATGGATATAAAAGTATCTACTCCCAGGGGACAGGAATCAATCTTTCTCCCTCTCAGAGAAATGGTGATTTATAGCAAAACCTTCCTTTGCCAAGCAGGGCCTCTCCACCTTCTAGCCTCTCTCTTGCTTATCGTCCTGATTGCATAGGCCCCTGATGTCATCTTGCTTGGGTTTTATTTAGGTAATCCATTACTTTTATTTATGTGATTCTTCACGTTCTTTAATATATGTTTTTAATTTACTTGGCTCTCAGGCAGAGCAGAATCTGTCAAGGGAAATGGAAAGCAGAACCAACACCTCTCCATTGCCAGGTAGAGCCCCTCGCTCGTGTCCCACACCGCTCCTCAGTATGTGGGGGTGGTTTACAGAACAGGTGTGCACGCACCACGCCGATGTCAGCCCAGGCTGCCAACAGGAGATGGGGAGAGAGAGGGTGCCGTCTTCGGTGTGAGCAATTTTAAAAACACAGAAGTCTGCAGAAGATTAACAACAACGCTTTTCAACAGGTAGGTCGGAACCAGAAGAAATTTAGATTCTTCAAGATTAAGTAAGTTTTGGTTTTGAATATTAGTTAAGGATAATTTGAAGAAATAAACCAATGAAATAAAATATAAGCTGGAACAGTCTTCAAATAAAAGCCAGCAAAACAAAATTTGTCTTGGCCTTATCCCAAGCTCTTGTTTCTTACTTAATTTCCAATAATACAGAAAACTGAAACCATTCTGAATGAAAAGCACATTTCTCTTAAAAGTATCAAATGTTTTCTAAGTTTGTTTGAAAATGATACTTCAAGTGTTGCCTCGTTCCATTTTACCTGACTTTCTTGAATGAGTCACTTAAATTTACCATTTCTAGTCATAAAATGACCAACTTACCAAGTTATTGTAGACACACAATTAAACAACAATCATTGCTGACGTGAATTGAATGCTTATTATGTGTTGGGCACAGTCCTGAGCACTTCACCTGTGTTGTTCTTTATATCAACCTCACTAGGAAGCCACTGTTAACATCATGTTTGGGGGTAGTTCACATGAGACAATGCAATCAACAAGTGGTTGGACTAGAACTTGAAGCAGACGGTCGGGCTTCACAATTCCTGCTCTTGACAACTTCACTACCCTGCATGACACCTTGCAGACAGGAGAGGCACGAAGCCATGGTGCCCTTGCTCCTTACTTGTGGGACTATGGACGCAGGTTCGGAGATGCCAGTCCTCAGAGTGGTAAAGGAAACATCTCGCAGACGAAGATATACCACCTCTGGCTCTCCCAGGTGGAGCTAGGAATTGCATTTGTCCTGAACCTTCTCCAGCTGGATGGGGTCTGGTTAGCCAAGAGAAGACAGCTGGCCAGTGTAGCAGCAGCAGAAAGAGACGTTATTTCCTGAGGGACTGAACACATGCTCTCACATCTACTTTTTTGGTAAAATGCAAAAAAAAAAATACAACCCTGCAAATAAGGGTAAAAATAATTGAACAAGGGGAAAATGTTCCTACAGGAAAATGCTACGTTTACCATCATTGTATTACTCTGAGATGACTCAAGCAAAAAGCATAGTTTAAAAAAAGTCAGTTAACACCAGATTAATTTCTCTGTATTTGTGTAGTACTTCTAGTTTTGGAATCTGTCCCCTCCAGGTTGTGTAATCTGGCCTCTCTCTCCATGGCCATGACGCTGAAGTGGAGGCCGGAGGAAGAGTTGGGGAGTTTCAAACTGGCGAAGACAGACTGTGTGCGAGAGCCAAGGGTCTCGAACAAACCAGTGACCTGCCATGTGGCTGGGGGAGGTGTCTAATGAGCAGACCCTGCGTGGATGCTTGTTTCTGCTGCTACGTTTGCAGCCGGTCAAATTCCTGGTGGAGTGTTATAAATTATCAAGCATGTGTCCTCAGATCTTTACATGGGGCACGAGCACCTATGCACCCATTGAACTAGTCCTTCAGCTACTTTGTTGTGTCAAATCATTCAACCACTCAAGGCTAAGCTAGTCTGGAAAGAAACCCTAAGCCAAAATTCCAACGGAACTTTTCATATGCTATAGTCCTCTGTTTTAAGAACAGTTTTTTTCTTTTCTTTCTCTCTGTCTTTTAGTTTTATATTTAGCAAAGGTTTATTTAGCTCTTACTCTATGGCAGGCTCTGAGGATACTAGGGAGGAAGGACAGGCCCCTCATTTCATGGTTATTACATTCTAGTCACAATAATCAAATCAGCAGAAACACAATATCAGCTAGTGATGTGAGAATCATCTTAACAAACACTGATCCTTCTCCATTTCAGCTGCATCCCAGTGGCCAGACTTTGAGTCTGTGCTCCTGCTGGGGACGGTGCATTTTGATTTGAATGCACTGGTCTTCTCCTTTGGGCAGTGAGTATGCATATCCTTAAGAAACATGAGTCACACCTCTCTCCATCCCCAGGAAGTGTTTTAGAATTACTCTTCCCTAATAGGTACAGTGAATCACAACAGGAAAGGAACAGACATGAATTGATTCATGGCAGGGGAAATAAAGACAGCAGAAGAACAGGCAGGCAGCTCTGTTCAGGGCCAACTAGTCGGAGTTTGAGGGGTCCTCCTGGCCACACAGCTTTTTCTGAAAAATGCCCACCTGCGGACAAAGAGAGGGCAAAGCAGCAGCCTGCTGCTGAGAACTGTCTGCATCTGATTTCAAGCCCCGCGATGGAAAATGCTCTGCTTTAAGCACTGGAGCAAGAAATTAAGCTATGGAGTATCTTCTAGGATTCCTCACTGGAATTTTCCCAAAGTGTGCAAGTTTCAACTGCACTGCAGCCAAGTACAGTATTACACAAACATCCTCAGCTCCAGGCTTCTCACTGCCATGATGAACCCTACACCAAATGAACAAAGAATAAGTAAATGTATCTGCTTAGTTTTCTTCATTCGGTCATTCCTTAGATGCATATTGGGTGCCGACTTGTGTGAATATTGTACTGTTGCATCACACATAATCCCAACCTTGGTGGTTTACACATGGATTATTTCCAAGTTTTTGTGGGTCAGGTGTCTGGGCATGACTCACCTGGGTCCTCTCTGTTGGGATCTCTCATAGGCTGTGAGCAAAGGGTCGCAGGGCTGTAGTCATCTCAAGGCTTGACTGGGGAAGGACGTGTTCCAAGCTCCTGTGCTTGCTGGCACGCCCAAGTTCCTTGCAGGCTGTTTCCCAGAGGCCACCCCCAGTTCCTGCCCCAGTGGGCTTCTCCAGTGTGGTGGGCTGACTCATTAAAAATATAGCCAAGAAGATAAGAGGGAGCCTGCTAGCAAGATAGAGGTCGAAATCTTTTGTAAGGTAATCATAGATGTGACATCTCATTACTGGGGCCACACGCTATTGCAAGAAGCAAGGCCTGAGGTCCCTTCCACATTCAACATTAAGGGATTACACAAGGCATGACCTACCGAGACAGGAGCACCACCGGAGCCACGGCCGGAGTTGCCAACCACACTTCCCCATGGCAGGCTCTGTGCTTAGAGAGGAGGATATAGTGACACACCAAAGAAATAAGGCTGCTGCCCTTCTGATGTTCACTGTCTGGGTTTGAGAAGCTGAATGGTGAAATTCCAAGGAGCATCTGTAAGACGCAGACCAAGGACAAACCAGGAGAACAGAGAGATCCATCTCTGCTTCCTCATAGGTCCTGGGTCCAGTGGATAAGTGAGAGGTGGGTCTCTGAAAACTTTTTTAGAATTTACTAGGGCAATTATTAGGATAGATGGAGTTTGTGGCTACAGTGCAAATTAATTAATACTGTTTCCTTTAGCCGTGCAGAAGCTTTTTATTTTGATGAGATCCCATTTGTTTATTCTTTCCTTTACCAACCATATGGGAAAACATATTTGCCAATGATACCTCAGACAAGGGTTTAATCTCCAAAATATATAAAGAACTCACCTGACTCTACTCTAAGAAGACAAGCAACCCAATTAAAAAATGGGCAAAGGACTTGAACACACTTCTCCAAGAAGGACACACAGAAGATCCAGAGACACATAAAAAGATGTTCAATATCACTAGCTATCAGAGAGATGCAAACTAAAACCACAATGAGATACCATTTCACACCAGTCAGATTGGCCATCGTAAACAAAGAAATAAACAACAAGTGTTGGAGAGGTTGTGGAGAAAAGGGAACCCTAGTGCACTGTTGGTGGGACTGCAGACTGGTACAACCACTATGGAAAACTGTATGAAATTTTCTCAGAAAACTAGACATGGAACTGCCTTTTGACCCAGCAATTCCACTGCTGGGATTATATCCTAAGAACCCTGAAACACCAATCCAAAAGAACCTATGCACCCCAATGTTCATAGCAGCACAATTTACAGTAGCTAGGTGCTGGAAGCAACCTAAGTGCCCATCAGTAAATGAATGGATCAAAAAGCTGTGGTACATTTACACAATGGAATTCTATGCAGCAGAAAGAAAGAAGGAGCTCCTACCCTTTGAAACAGCATGGATGGAACTGGAGAGAATTATGCTAAGTGAAATAAGCCAGGAGGTGAAAGACAAATATCATATGATCTCACCTTTAACAGGAACCTGAACAACAAAACAAACAAATGAGGAAAATATAGCCAAAGACACTGAAATAGAGAACAAGCTGACACTGACCAGAGGGGAGATGGGAGGGAATTTCAGGTGAATTTCAGGGGAAAAGGGGAAGGGTTTACAGGAACAAGTATAAAGGACACATGGACAAAAACTGGGGAGAGGGGGTGGAAATGGGAGGGAGGTAGGGAGGGATGGGTGGGTGAGCTGTGATGGGAGTAAAGGACAGAAAACTGTACTTGAGCAACGATTAAAATAAAATTTAAAACAGAAGAAAATTAATTTAAAAGACAAAAAAAATCTCCTCTGATAAAACTGCTCCTTCAAGCCTCTTTATAAGAGGAGAATCCCTTTATTTCAATCCCAATGACAAATGTATTCTACAGTGTATGTTTCCAGAACAGGTCATTCCTCATCCAACAGCCAAACTAAGGTTCAAACGCCTGCATGTCAGATTCCTCATGGAAGAAAATTTGGTACAGGAGGCCTCTGCCATGGAGTGGAAAAGAAAGAACAGGAGAATATGGGTTGCTGTTTTTTCATTATTTTTGAGAGTAGGCGCCCTTGCAAACTACAGATAACAACAGCACTTTACTGTGTCTGGAAGAGCCATACCCCTCGCCCCAGGAGGTGCACACCCTAATGCCCAGAATTTGTGAATACGTTACTTTCCACAGCAAAAGGGACTTTTCAGATGTGATTCAGGCCAAAAGCCTGGTAATGGGAAGATTAACCTGGATTATCTGGGTGGGTCCAATCTACTTCTGAGTCCTTAAAAGCAAAAGAGGAAGACAGAAGAGTAAGGCAGAGAGATGTAATGGCTAAAAAGGCAGACGAGATTCAAAACTTGAAGATGGAGGAAGAGGGGGAGAACCGAGGAGTGTGGGTGGCCTCTAGAAGCTGGGCACAGTCCTAAAGAATAACCAATAAGGACACGGAGACAACAGCCTTACAACCAAAGACAATTAATTCTGCCAAACCCAGTGAGCAAGGAAACAGACTGTTCCCCAGAGCCTCCAGAAAGGCACTCAGCCCTGTGGACAAATGGTAAACCCCTGTGACACTGATGAGAGCTTTGACCTACAGAACTGTACGATAATAAATCTGTGTTACTTACGCTAAATTTGCGGTAACCAGTCATGGCAGCAAGAGAAAACTCGTAAGGTGAACCCACAAGAATTCAGCTCTCGAGTGCATGTTGAGAGTACTGGAAGCATATCTGTAGACAAGCACTGTGCACATGTTTGCCACTTTTGTGACCCTGTGACCTGGGAATCCTTAGTTTATAGATGGAAAAACATGACCCAGCTACCAAATGGCTTAAGGAGTCTCTCAACACACTGCTGATTTCCAAACAAATCTCTTTTCACAATCACTCATGTCATGTGGTAAGCTGCCGGTTCCTGATGCCAGGGCCCAAAGAAAGGTGCCCCGATGAACAATATTTTTTACACTATCCAGTGAGACAAACACAGTGCCTGCGGATCCTTTAAAATCAATCTTTCTTTCTTTCTTCTTCTTCTTTCTTTCTTTCTTTCTTTCTTTCTTTCTTTCTTTCTTTTTCTTTCTTTCTTCTTTCTTCTTTTTCTTTTCTTTCTTTCTTTCTTTCTTTCTTTCTTTCTCTTTTTCTTTCTTTTCTTTCTTTTTTCTTTTCTTCTCTTTCTTTCCTTCTTTCTTCTTCTTTCTTTCTTCTTCCTTTTCTTCTTTCTTCTTTTTGCTTTTCTCTTCTTCTTTTTCTTTTCTTCTTTTCTTTCTTTCTTTCTTTCTTCTTTCTTTCTATTTCTTCTTTCTTTCTCTTTCTCGTCTTTCTTTCTTCTTTCTTGCTTTCTTTTGCTTTCTTTTCTTTATTCTTTCTTCCTCCCTTTCTTCTTTCCCGCCCCCTGCTTCCCCGTTTCCTTCGTCTTCGTTTCTTTCACCCTTTCTTTCCCCTTCTTTCTTTCTCTTTCTTTCTTTTCTTCTTTCTTTCTTTTCTTTCTTCTTTCTTTTCTTTTCTTTCTTTCTTTCCTTCTTTCTTTCTTTCTTTCTTTCTTGTTTCATTCTGGTAAAGACATTTCCTCTGGATTTAACTTTGTACATTTACCAGTAAAATAAGTTTCAAATTGTACGTCAAACCCCTAAACCTATTTCATGAGATGTGTTCACCTTACTACTGCCAGTACATCACCCCCACTTTTTCTGTTTATCCACCGCGTGTATGCCCCAGCACCTGCATTGCCCAACACCTAGCCAGCACCTACCACAGAAGAGAGGCCCCGTGCTTGCTAACTGAGATGGAGTCGCTATAAGAAGTATCGGGGTGTTTTTTCTTTTACCTACTGACCTTACTAATCAGCTCTCATGCTGATTAACTAACCCTCAGAATCAAGAAACTTGCAGGCGAGTACAGGAAATCAAGATCTTTAGCTCCAGTTGTATAAGCAAGCAACTTAGTAACTAGTGGGGAGCTTAAATCGCACACCTGAATATAGGGTGATCTGAGGCTGTGCGAGAACAGAGGGCTGAATACCATCAAATCAGAGAGCCACGCTGCTTCCCATCCTTCTGACCACTTGCAGAAGTAAGCCTCGGCTTCCTGCTAGGATGCCCTTAACCTCTTTCTCGGTTGGCCTTGGATTGTTTCTCTCTGCCCTCTCAAAAGAAAGAGCCTCAGGCTGAGGGACCCAGGCTGGCCCAGTGTAGCAAGAATTTAATTGCATTGTTTGGCTTCTGTTGTATTTATTTCCATGGATACCTTCTGTGTATGGCAAGTGAAATGCTTTTCTATTTTCAGTGGTGGTATAATGTTTTCTTTTAAAATTACTTCATTTCACTTTTTAAAAAATGAGTCCAATTTAATTTTGTATGTAAATACTGCCCCAGATGGTGCACTGACATGGCAACAATTATAAACATGTTACAAGCATAACTGAAGTTTGGGAAGTACAGTAATAAAGTAGAGTGTGTGGCAGAGGCATAAGTATAATATTCGAGAGGAGTGGTCACTGTGGTCAACTGGGCCAATGTGAGGTTCTGAAAGCCCATCACATTGGAAGTGGAACATGGCCCCAGGCAGTGAGGGAGAGGAGAAGAGTTTGCCATGGTTGAGAATACGGCACGTGGTGTGGGGGTGGGAGGCCTGAATCTAATCAGAAATGGTCTCAGGAGACAGCGGGCAGAGCACTTCTGGTGAAGGGAAGGTGTGTGCAGAGCAGTAATGACAGATGCACCTGGATAAGGTTATACAGAACACCATTCACTAGAAGCTCTCTTCCCTTGGGTCAGCTCTGAAAATTAAGGGTTTCCTGCTTCTGTCCAGGAGCTGACCTGGGGCCAGCTCCCAGGCGTCGCGTGGCAATGCAGTAGAAGGAAGCCGTTCCTGCACTTTGCGATCTGTGTCCCTAAGCTGCTGTGATTAATGCAATTGCTGGGGGCTCTCCCACATCCACAGGGCTTCTGCTGCCCAGCCCATTCACAAAGGCTACATAGTCCTCTGATGTGTCAACACCAGTCCTCTCTTTATTTACCATTTTGGCCACTGGCCACGGGAAGCTAAGCAGGATCTTCCTCCCTCATTTTCAATTTCAAGAGCCTGCAACTCTAAGAATGCCATCCACTGAGTTCAACTGAGGACTCACGGTTTGTTTAAAGTGTGCAAGTTGTAAAAACAGTCCTTTTCTATATCTAGGGATCCCCAGATAGACTTTCCCAAGTAAGTCATAATGCTCCTCTGCCTGTGCTTAATAGCGAACAAGGGCTGAAGTTCATGGGGTGGACTTGAGGGCAGCGGAAGACATGAGGGCAGCTGGCAGTGTCGGGAGGCTTTAGGCTTCATGGATTTTAAATCTTCTAAGTTTAAAGAATACACTCCCGGTGCAAGTGTTAGACCTGAGGTCTGATCTGTTTAGTCTATAATATTAATGATGGGACCTTCTGTCTCCACCTGCAGAGCCACCTGCAGGCTCCCGTCACCGCAGGCATGCTATTGGTATTGCATTTCCCAGTGCTGAAGAGGGAGCCACAGGAACCCCAGCAGGGAAGAAAAGGGAGGTGAGCTGGTTTAGTGTCCTGGAAAAGTAGGTCCTTGCTGACTGGGTTGAGCTATAGGAAATTTGGGTTGGAAGAGCTACAGGAAATCATTGAAACCAAGCATCTATTTCTTGTCACCTGCTATTGTGTCCAACATTATCACCTATTATTAGTGACTAAAGTCTTTGGATTCAGCATTCCATCTCCACTGTGCACATCCTTGGTAAAGTATCACAGATGCCATTGACATCTTAGCGTGAATTAGAAACACTTTGGAGTCACAGTGGGGCACAAGAAACATCAGTTTTGACAGCAAAGAAGCTTAAGGGAGAGTCAGTACATGAGGTAAGCAGATTTTTACAGGCTTACCTTGACTGGGAAGAAGAAGCAAGAGTGATGTACAAAGTATTTATAATAGTGTAGTATGGCACTGACATGACTCCCACCCAATCAGAATGGGCACAGGCCCTCAGCAACTGCTAGGGCTACAGGGGTGCATTCTGGCTGAGCATCATTTAGGAGGACATCCCAAGGACAAACCCTGAAAGGTCATGTAACATTCACTCATTCAGCACAAAGAGCACATATTGATGGTGTGCAACGGTGTGCGATGTGCTGCACCAAGTGTGTGTGTAGGGTTTTGGAAAGGACTACGTTTTATATATATATAGTTGTATGTTTTTCATAACAAATCATTGTTGAACCCTCTATTCTACAGTGAAGTTTAGCAAAAAAAAGAAAGAAGGAAAAAGGAAGCAGCAGCAATGCGATGTGGCTGTAGGAGACAGGCAACTGTGCATGCATCCCTCGCATCCTGTCCCACCACTTGGCATGTCCGTGGACTATAACAGCTGATGAGGACACCGGCCCGCAGTATCCGCAGCGTTATGGATGAGATATGAGACAAATTCACTACCGAGTCCTGTGGAGGAAAAGGGACGGCACGGCCACTCTCTCTAGGGGAGAGTGCCCTGACCCTTGCCTTGACAGGTTTTTGTTGGGTTCCAATTTGCACAGGAATACAGGTAAAGTTCACTAATCATTGTCAGGCAGGAAGGATCAAACAATAGATAGCATACAAAGAACTATGAGGGCCTATTCTGAGTCAGGGTCTGTTAGCTAAAGGGCTACAAAACTTTGGGAAACAAACTCATTTCCTGCTCAGACCCTTATCATTTAATTGAGAACATTCTTAGCAAAGCAGTTTTCACAGGATTTTATATATTCTTTCTCAGGCCTCATCACCTGGGGAACCTGCCCTTTTGAGCACAGGGCTGCACCACCCTCTGTCATTGTTTCAGGCTTAAGCCAGGCAGAAAGAAGAGATTATGAGACTTCTCACAGACAGAATGAGGATTTAGGCTTTGTCAAAGCCGAGGGGCGGGGGCCTCTCACCCCCTTTTGCTATAGCCCCCCTAGTCCTTCCCTAGGGCCTTCATGTGACCATGCTGGTATTAGGTCATCCCCCCCGCCCCCCTTGAGGAATCTTACCCTTCATTGGCTAACTGATCAAGCATTGGGAACCAGTTATGGATGAAGCAAAAGCAGCAGAAGCAGTGCTCCTGCCAGGGAGATAAGCTTTGTCTCCTTAATGGCTTATAGTCTGAAAGTCACTCACTCAGCCTTAGCCACGGGTGGGGGTGGGGTGTGTGTGTTACGGCTCCTGAAACCAGGCAGGGTGGTTCCCAACAAACAGAAATCACTCATTCTCCCTGGGGGGTGGGGGGGGGGTACCTGAGCTACTGAACACTCAGCTCATTAAGTCAAGAGCTTCATAAACATCTGCCAGGCAAAAAGACCCATCGGACCCCACACGATGGTGAGCAAACAAATGACAACTTGGCCTCCTCAGACAAACCCCTTTCTCCTACGCTCTGGTCTTTCCGTCTCTCTACTGAAAGTTGTCAGATTCACAAGCAGTTGCCCTTTTAGGCTGTCATCTGAGGCTGATGGCTTCAGAAAAGCTGCTGTAAAAATGTGACAAGTAACACAGGGGTTAAAACTCACCAACCATCATGGAATGATATGCTAAAATTGACATTAAAAGGTCACATCCACACAGTGGGTGATTAAAATCCCAGTTTTGGGGAACGCTGAAGAAACGGTGAGACAGAATTTTCTGCTCAGCTGCTGATGAGTCAGCTGAGAAAAATCATTTCAACTAAGTCACCAAATTTCAGGAGCTGGTGGAGAAAGCTTCTGGGCTGGAAGTCCCTGTAGCAGACATCCACTGTTTCTCCTGTAAACCATTCTTTTGGTAAAGGCATTCATTTTCCTTGGGGACCATCTTTCTCTTAATTTCAAGTTTTTCCATCTTCTCACCTCAAAGAGGGGCATAGGACTCAGGACATGCTCATCAGACTGTTGAACTCACTGTTGAGACACACTGTTTGCTATAGAGATGGGTAAACGAGACGAGTCAAGTGAGACGAATAAGAATTAGTAAGATTTAGGTAGATTTGGGCACACGTATCAGCAGAGACTACAATTCTTAAACACAAACTCTCCTCTTTATGTAACGAATAATTTTGCCTTTACAGATGACAAAACATGCTCTTTTGGAAGACATTTGATAGTGTCCAAAGTAAAAAAAACAATATCGTAAAACAAAACCAAAAAGAGTTAATACGACTTAACCTTGAGTCCTTAGTTTTAGAATAGTAGAAAGGGATTCTTCATTCCAGTAGGATTACCGAGTGGATAGGATGGGGCAAAGCCCCATTGGCAAACTTCCTGCCACCTCAAGGAGAGCCCAAAGTTGGGATAACATGAAGAAGCCCTAATGACAACTTTTGAATATGTATACTTGGAGTAGTCAGTTGAACAAAGCACCCTTTCTACTTAAACTCATTTCAAAGGGCTTTCTATACAATTTAGGTTATTTTTCCAAGAGGCATTTGTATGTGCTTACTCTAGCTAGCAGATGGAAAATCTCTGTTCCTTGATAAAAAGAAATGCAGCCTTAAAATCTGGGGAATAGGAGCATTCCCAATGACCTGAACCTTCTCCTTAGGCAACAGCCGACTCTTCTGGTCCTGAGTGGCATTCAGGGCCACAAGGAAGTAGATGAGCACATCCAGGTGCCCGTCACGACAGTGGTCCATTCTAAAGAAGAAAAGTCTAGTCACACTGAGCCATAAGGACTAATTCAGCAAAGCCATCTGTGATTATTTTTTTCCGATTTTCAGAACAGCACAAAATGGTCCATTATTCTGCAAACCATTCCTTACTATATTCTGTCTTTCCATTTTAATTTCATGTCCTGTCCTTTTCATTGCCAAATGCCATGTTGAAGAGCAGGAAATGACACCATCACTGTCCATCAAGGTGTCCAGTATTTGGGGAAATCTTTAAAAGCATAAAAGAAAATTAGAGATGTGTGAAAAAAAATGTATTGTTCTACAGTGGTTAATTAGAGGTATGACTGAAAGGAAAATATTCTATGTAAACATGGAATTGATTTCAACCAGAAAGATGAGAGTCACAATAAGAATGGAAACATCCATTCTGATGGACTAGAGAGCTGTCAATTACAAACCTCTATCTTCCTATGACGTAAAGTCTGTGCTCCTAGAAAAATAAAAGTATACCTGAAAGTTTCCTATTTCTTTTCATTTACCTTGTTTTAGGATTAGATCATCATATAATTAGAGGTAAGATCATTAGGATCACTGAAGAGGAAGCAAAACAATAAAGTGTAAATTCTAGAGGTAGATTAACTGATCTTGGTTCAGCCAATTACCAACTATGTAGACAGAGAAGTTTCTTTTTCTGCGACTTAGTTTTTTCATTTATAAAATGGGAAGCCTTACCAGCCAAACCAGTTTACAGGGGATTAAAATGAATAAAGCGCAGAAGATATCAAGAGCTCAATAAATTTTTTCTCATTATTACTCTTAGTATTGTTATCAGCTCAAATCCCTCAGTAGTTGGTATCCCAGGCAGGAAGCTGATATGAGGTAGTTTCCAAGTCTTAGCCCAGAATTAACCGGAAAAGTTGCAGATTCAGATGCAGAATCCAGGCTTCTAGATTCAAAGATCTGTGCGTTTCCCACCTTCAAAATGTTTTTATTTCTTTTTTTAAGATTTATTAATTTATTTTTAGAGAGGGAAGGGAGGGAGAAAGAGAGAGAGAGAAAAACATCAATGTGCCGTTGCTGGGTGCCATGGCTCGCAACCCAGGTATGTGCCCTGGCTGGAAATCGAACCTGTGATGCTTTGGTTCGCAGCCCGTGCTCAATCCACTGAACTGTGCCAGCCAGGGCATGTTTTTATTTCTTAAAAAGAAAAGTTTATTAAAATATTGTGAGAAATAAAAATGTAGGTATCATTTAAATCTAAAGGATCACCAGAGAATAAAAATATTTAAATCTGCAATTAATGTAATAAAAAATTTCATGCCATGCACAAAAGAGGTGATCAATTATGAATTCCCCAGAATATTTGGAGAAACCTGCACAGGCTAACTGATAATAAAAGCTTGTTTGTTAAACATATGGAGGCAACTTTTCTTGGAACAAAGAAATTCCAGAAAGGGTTACAAAACAGAAGACAGGCAGAAATCTTAATTAAGCCAAGTTGTCAGGTATTCCACATGTGGCTTTCACATGTAATTTGATTTCTCATCTTGTTAGGAACTCTCCACCTAGGACTACCTTTTTCATAAAAGCTTTATTTGTATGTTTTAAACTTTTTGCCTTCCTTATGCCTCTCACGCATTCTTCACACCACACCAACAAATAAGTGTCCTATTTTCTCTGGACTCTGTTGGGTGCTAACAATTCAAGCTGATCCACTGTTCTGTGTTAATTATGTAACAGACAATGAGCTAATGGCCCAGCATGCCACATTTAGGGGTGTATCTATATTGTACATAAGTCATTGAGAAGTTCAAGGTCTTCACCCAAAACAAGACTAATGACAGAAACTTCAGACCAATGTTAAGAGGAGGATGAAGATGGTAGCTGGTGGCAAAGCTCTCTAACAGCAAAAATCTCTCACTTGGATAAAGCAAACAGCTAGCTGCTTGCTCCAACATCTCATAGAGCTTGCCTGGAAGCTGGGCAAGACAGTTGTATGTTTAAGTTAACCCAAAACTTTGTATAGGCCTGGCTGGTGTGGCACAGTTGACTGGAGTATTGTCACGTAAACCAAAAGTTCTCAGGTTTCATTCCCCATCAGGGCACATACCTAGGTTGTGGGTTCAATCTCCTGTCATGGCTTGTGAGAGAGGCAACCAATCCATATTTGTCTCTCTTTCTTCCCATCTTATCTTCCCCTAGGACAATAACCAAGTGCTAGGGTGAGGATAACATTTTTTTAAAAATCTGAATAGCCGCTGTTATACCCACACACTGAATTCGACTTGAGCCTAGGCTTCTATTTACAAAAATATTCTTCCTCTTTGCAAAAATGACACCAAGCTCAGCTGTTTGGCTATGAATATGAATAATATTTTTTACTTTTTTCCTAAAGTATTTGCTTTAAAACATTTCAGATTGGTTTAAAAGTGCTCAAAAGCAACATTCCCAGTCCAACACTGTCGCTGGGATTCCGACGTATGAACACGCGCCAGACACCGGCCAGCAGGAGGCCAGATGTGTGTAGATGTCTGGCCCATCACACTTACACAGAATTGATGAAAGCTTATTGAAAAGAGAAATAATTTAATTTGCCTACTTTTCGCTTATTTGCAAATGTAGAAAATCAAATCCTTAGTTGGACAAAGGCATCCAAGGCTCAAACTGAACACAGACGTTTAGTATAAACTTTCAAGCTAGTGCATGATCGTATTCTTTTAATTTAATTTTATTTTTATTATGTTTTGTTGTTTCTGCTATTGCAGTTGTCCCCATTGTTTTCCCTTTGCCCCCTGGACCCAACCCACCCTCCATTTCCATAGTCAATAATTTTAATTTTAGTAATTTTCCAGTGAAGAGTAAACAGAAATATAAAAATGAAACAAACCAAAGACTTTGTTCTGCACAAAACCAATAGAAATCATCCTCTTCTGCACTGGAAAAAAAATGAGAAAATAAAGTCCTGCACACTTAAGAGATGGTGGAAGAACCACAGTGGCCTTTAGTTTGGAAGATGGATACTGGGACATTGTGGCCATCTTCCTTCCAGGTCCTTCCTTCCTTCCTCCACTCCTTCTGTTCCCGGCTCTTTTGGTTCTCCCCAACCTCTGTCCATGGGGTTCCTCAGGCCTCAGAGCTTGGTCCTTATCCCCCACTCTGCCCTCTTCTTAGGTAACTCCCCCATTCCCATGGCTTTAAACATCTGTATATTGAAATGATTCCTTTCATGCCCAGAGTAATAAAATAAAACTTGTACAGAGATAAAGGTATGATTCTCCCCTTTCACACCACTGGGATCTTTCATACACAAAACAACAGTCTGCCCTGCCAACAGGGGGACAGTATTGTCTTGAGAAGTTACCAATGGACCTGGAAAATGTTTCCATGCCCATGAGAGGGACAATGCAGTAAGATGAGCTGATGCAGTGTAGCTCAGGGGTTAACTCACCATGGAACACTGGCTGTGCGTTCCTTGCCAAGGGAGTGCCTTTAGGGTGTTGAATCAGAGGATCTATTTTATCCCCTAATTTAACCAGTAAGGAAAATAGCCCTGAGACAATCTCTGCAAAACAAGAGGGTAATAAAAAATTAATTGAATTTAGTGAAATATGTAAGAAATATCCCTTCAAAACACTCAGACTTGGTCAATTATATTTGTTGGAGATGGTTGAAATCCCAAATTTATTTAATGGAAATGTTAGTGTCCAAAAGAAGATTCTCCTCTCTCTCAGGGGTAATGGAATACTTTTTGTTTCTGATAAAATATATTTTTTTCTGCACGCCTATTAGGATCTCATAAATATTTATGATCAAGTCCCTTGGCTTTTAAACAACATGATCACGTTTATTTAAGATATCTAGAACTTTATGTGGGTTGCTATAAAAACATTTGGTCAGAGAAGTTTTGCATCATGCTTCTAGTGATCAAATCATGAAACTTAATTCTAAAAATTGTAGGAAAAGCAAATTAGATTGCTATACCCCACTCAATTTTGCTTCTGCCTAAACAGAGCAAAAGAATTCAATCCAATGAAGAGATGCCCCAGATGGTCTTAGTCCTGTCCATGGTGATCCCCGGGCCTTCGATTGGGAAAGGCGGGGTGAATTCCAGGGTTGGGCAAATGTATGGCACAAATCCGCTCCAAAGATGACCCGGAACTAGCTCAGTGGGAGCCATGGGCTCTTGTCATGTGAGATCATCTTACCAGCTGGTTCGGCTTCATCAGCCAGAACCAGATGGGAATCCCTTGGGTTTGATCTGGATTAGAACCTCAAGAGTTGGCTCCACCCTTAACTACCTATGTAAATAAAACAGAGTTTCAGCTGTTCCGAATTCTCAATGTCAGTTCATGCTGTGGGCACTTGTATGGCAAGCACCTTACTTGTTTGGAATCTCCAGCATTGTTTGGAATCTCCAGCATTTAAAGCATATACAGCGTTACTCAACTGAGGAAGCACAGATTCATCCACAGTGACACAATTGCCTAATTATTCTCTACACACCTGTGAATGTCTGTGCACATGTGTTCTCAGCTTCTGTTTCATTTGCTCCCCTCTTAAGATCCCTTCCCTTAGAATCACTTCTCTTTCTTCCTGGGTCTCAGGTAGCTGACCCCTGGGAGCTACATCACTGTTCCCTGGTTGGACTGGCTTCTGATTGGGTCTGACCCGAAAGGGAGGGAGATATTAATGCAGGAGTGGGTGTGGGTGGGTACCCTTCCCCCATCCCTGTTTTAACACCATCGCTCGAGTTAGGGCTGGAGTAAAGTCTGAGTCTAAGAGGATAAAATCTGACAGAGATGAATTTAAGTTTTTGTGCATGTACATGATTGGGGAGGGACATAACTCAGCAAGAACACAGTTGAAAACACTTGCATTTAATTAAGAGGTAACTATAGGCTTTGTTTAAATCTGGAGTATGACTTGGCCCCTGAACAACATAGTGTGATCTTCATTTGTGTTAATAAAAGTATGATTTCTCAAATGGAGAAGATAAAAAATCTATTCTACTGTGTCCCAATTAGACTATGGTTGCTAGACTGTAATATAATGGACCCTGGAGCAGTGCAAAGATGTGAAAAAGAACAAGCACACGGATAGGTTGAAGGAAATCCATTTCCAGGTCATCACCATCCATGTCTATTCTTCTCTAAACCTGTTCCCTTTGAGAAGGGGACATTGGCCAAGGTTTTTCTCCATCACCTCTACTCCCCATTGTCAGTTCCCATGTTGTTAAAGAAGGCATAGGTCTCATTCACCCACACTCTTGGTGTGTTACTCAAGGATTTAAAACACTTTGAAGAAAAGTAAAAGAACCAAAAAGACAGACAAATCATACAATCAAAGGTAATTCATTCAAATGCCCTCCCATTTAAAAAGTCCTTACAGTAAATATTTACCTTTATGTTACTAGTGGTTGATCAAAATTTGTAATATCTTTATGCTCAGATGAACGATGTACTATTATTATTGTATTATATACTCACAAAAAATTTTAACACAAATTCTTATCATCACAAGAAGTAAAAAATTAAATTGATAGCATTTCTGAAGAGAATTAGTGTCATTAATATATGACATTACGTAAAATACTATATTACACAGGATAAAATTCTCTGGGGCAATTAAATAAAAGTATGACTTTATGAACAAATAAGAGTGAGACTAAACTATCAATAAACACAAATACATGTTTGTGTATTCAGAGAGAAGAATGGCCGGTATCAAATCACTTTGGTGTTTACGTCCCTTTGGACACATTACAAAGTCAATGTCTCTAATATACTAAAAATTACATTCACTGCAACTAATGACGAAAAAGTTTTAGATGTCTGCTTTAAAATATTCAAGTGAGTATATAGTTTTTCAAAGTTCTTTGAAGGAGCACATAAACAAAAATAATCATTGCCCTGGTAAATCAAAGGTTACTACTGAGCGGAACACTTCAAAAGGGGTAGAGAGAAACGAGAAAGTGTTCAAGGGAGAATCACAAATGGCAGAGGACTTAAAATCATCTCATAGGAGAATTTTCTTTAAATGAGTACTTGTCTGGGGGAAAAAAGAATCTCCAGGCACATAACAGCAATCATTAGCTCTTTGAGGATCTGTATCTATAGCCCATGGGTCAAGGACTAATGCATGAAAAATGAAGATATTTCAGTTCCAATTTTAATTTCCTTCAACACACAGGGACCTTTTACCCCTATATACACAGCGCTCTGATGCAATCTTTGGCGAATAACAGGCACACAACGAATATTTGTTAAATGAATGAGTGAATCCAATATGAGAAACGATTTGTCAGCGTTAGATCTTCCCAAAGATTAAACGAACTGCCACAGAAATTTCCTTTAGAGGAAGTGTTCAATTTTAAGTTTCAAGGGGAATAACACAACGGACTGCTGTTGGCTGAGATAGATTGTCAAGGTCACCTCCAACTTTCTTCTTCTGGGATTCATGATATGATTTCTTCTATGTCAGGAAGAACTCTATTTCGGGAACCTAAACCATTACCAGAAAAAAAATTTCACTTTTTACTTACATACATTTAAGAGCTAGAGATTACTTTCTCTGCCCTCCATTAACAAGAATAGCTTTTGCATAAATGAAAATCACTTTATTTTTTTGCATATGAAACCATCAATACTCTATTTTTAAAGTATATTTTATTGATTATGCTATTATGCTTGTCCCATTTTTTCTCTCCTTTAGTCCCCTCCACCCCACTCCCACCAGCATCCCCCTCCCTTAGTTCATGTCCATGGGCCATACGCATAAGTTCTTTGACTTCTCCATTTCCCCATACTATTCCTAGCCTTCCCTGTCTATTTTCTACCTACTATTTGTGCTTCTTATTCCCTTACCTTTTCCCCCATTCTTCCCATTCCTTCTGTACCCCAATAACCCTCTATGTGGTCTCCATTTCTGTGGTTCCTGTTCTAGGTATTTGCTTAGTTTGGGTTTTCGTTTGTTTGGTTGGTTGGTTGGTTGGTTGGTTGTTGATAGTTGTGATTTTGTTGTCATTTTACTATTCAAAGTTTTGATCATCTTCTTTTTCTTGGTTAAATCCCTTTAACATTTCTTATGATAAGGGCTTGGTGATGATGAACTCCTTTAACTTGACCTTATCTGGGAAGCACTTTATCTGCCCTTCCATTCTAAATGAGAGCTTTACTGGATAGAGCAATCTTGGATGTAGGTCCTTGCTTTTCATGACTTGGAATACTTCTTTCTAGTCCCTTCTTACCTGCAAGATTTCTTCAGAGAAATCAGCTGACAATCAGCTGGGCACTCCTTTGTAGGTAACTGTCTCCTTATCTCTTGATGCTTCTAGAATTCTCTCCTTCATTTTAATCTTGGATAATGTAATTATGATGTGCCTTCATGTGTGATTCCTTGGATACAACTTCTTTGTAACTTTCTGGGCTTCCAGAATGTCTATTTCCTTTGCCAGATTAGGGAAGTTCTCTTTCATTATTTTTTCAAATAAGTTTTCAATGTCTTGCTATTGTCAGGGAACATTAAGTTTGAGATGGACATCATTAATATAATTGGCACAACTTCAATAACCAGAATCAACTAGAACCTTAACAAGAGTCAGGTGGCAGCATTAATTTCTTTCTAATTGTGTCTGTGACTCACTAATTCAATAATTATGACCAATATACTGAGTTGCCCATAAGGGTTGTCTTAACTGAATCTAACTAAGGAAAGAGTCTGGATGCCTCTTGAAATAAGCAGCAGAAATAAAAAATCAAAAGGACTGTCGCTGCCATTTATTTCCAGAAGATTTGGAAATTGTTCTTTCATTTGTTATACTGCAAAATTCCACTAAACTTCTTTAATAAGAAATTGATATGTTTTCTCTAACAAACAATGAGACAAATATTTAGGTGATAATAATGCAAGAAGTCCACCCAAAAACCCTTGGACATTTTAGTTGCCCTCATCCATTTTTGCCCATCTACCTTGATGTCTTCTCATCTCTTTTTAATCCTGGCTTACTGGTCCCTGCACTCCTTTAACCCAGGCTGGAGAACCTGTATCCTGGTCAAGAGATGCTTCGCCATCCCATACCACGGACAGCTCCTCCTCCTTTCCTGCTAAAGAACCAATGATAAAATTCATGTTGTTTCTCCCTCTTCTAAAAAGCTTCTAAGAGGTCAAGTTAGGTGTTCAGCCAAGCCCAGGTGGAAGCTCAATTTTTAACAATTCTGTATCTCTAGTTGACGTCTCTGTAGGTGGCCACAGGAACTCCATAAGAAGCTCTGGCCGCTGCAGAGCAGTTGGCTCAGGCATCTCTCTGAGGCGCTATTTAATCTCTATTTAGAAAGTCAGTGCTTCTTTACTCACCAAGGCTGATACACATCACAGTTTCCCTCATTTTATGCCATATTGCCACTAATATTTTTTGATTTAATAAAGAAGTGGCATTGTAGCTTGTTCTGTTTCCTTATGAAAAGCGATGTAATGCAAATCTAGAAATCTGGGCCCACACCCTAGTTTTACTGCTAACAAACAGTTTCTCTGACTTTTCTGGTCCTTAGTTTCATACAATTTCATAATCAAAGGAAAACGTCCATTACATATTCTCCTAACAGGAATATAATATCCCTGATACCTGGAGTTATATAAAATTTTTAAACAGTGTATTACTTGATATTTCTACATATTATCTGCAGATACATAATAGGTTTTAAATAAGACAAATGCCTCAAAAAGACAGCTTTAAGATAGTGATGGCCTCTGAAGAGGAACAGAGAGAAGAGATAACTGGGGCTTAAACTGTATCAAAAATATTTTATTTATTTAACAAGTGATATGTGTGGGTGATGGGAATTATTACTATATTAGCTATAGTGATGGTTTCATTGGTGTTTATGTGTGATAAAAATGAACAACTGGCACACTTTAAATATGTACAGTTACATGAAATATATGTCGACTATAACTCAATAAAGCTGTTAAAAAATAAAACCAAAAAGTGATGAAGAAAACATGGTGAAAGACAATATAATAGATCTGAATTGTGGTACTGGTTGCCTGTGATGTCTCTCAGTGCTTTTTGGCATGTCTTACATATTTCATAAATAATTTTTTTGAAATGCTATTTTGTCCAGAAAGCAGAAATAAATATAAAATGATAAAACTTTCTTTAATTTTTCATCTAAAAGAACGACCACCTTACAGACTGTTGAATTTGTTGTGCTGGGTGATGGCAGACAAAAGCGCTGTTTTCAGGATGAAGACTGAGGGACAACTGTGGAGCCCCCAGAAATGTGGGGTGTGTGCTTCTCTGTCAAGGGCAGAAGAAATCCTTTCGAGGTTCCATTTTACTCCACAAAGGAGAATTTTTGCCTCTTTTTCTGAAGAGAGGAAAGTGCCTTATATATTTCTATATACATGAAATGTTTACCTTGGAAATTTCCCTTAACATCAAGAAAATCTGTCAGATTCTACAGTCTTCACCTAAATCCAGTGGCTGCCCCCCCTTGTCTGACTGTCTTGCCTGCTCCTGCCTCAGTTCCCTTGCCTCAGCATTTTATTTTCCCCATTTTTAATGTGCAATCCACTGCAGAAATCTCCCTACATGTTCCTACTTCCCATTCATTGTGAGTAACAACCACTAGGATTGGCTTATGACTAAATAAATTAATACAGGTGAAGCAATACATTAAATAATATACATTAAGAAATGTATTAAATAATACATGTATTAAGTAATACATGGCACTGGCCCAGGATATAGTAAGCACATGATAAATGCTATTTATTATACATGTTATTATTTTGTAAAAATAATATTATGTATAAATATATTATTTCATTAAATTATAGATTGCTCCTATCACACCCCCTTTCTTCACTCTGAAGAAACATTCAGCAGTTCCTCATTGTTGTCAAGATCAGGTCCAACCCTCTGGTTTCCCTATTCCCTGTATCAGTGATTTTTACCACTTTGTCCTTAGGAAAAATTGCTGTAGCCAAGTCTTCTATTTTCATTTGAAAAAGCTGTGTATGTATCTCCTTTTGCTCACCCAACCTTTCTAAAACCTCATTCCACAGCACCCTCAGGCCACCACAAGCCTTAGAATCACTTCCTTCTCTGCTCTGAAACCCACTTCCTCCTGGCACCTGAGCTACCCACGCGGATGTTTGGGAGACAGGCATCACAGGGAGAAGTGAAATAAGATGGAGTCTCACGCTTTCCCAGTTAGACTGTAAACTCCTTGAGCAAAAGCGCTCTCTGCATTTTATGGTTGTGTGTTTGACGCAAAACCCGACGTGCAACAGGGACTCAGCAGAGGATGGCCAAAACCACCGGGCAGAGGAATGGTTGTTACGAAAGTGAGGATTACCTCCTTCCAGACTAGTTTTAGGTTACATTTGGAGACACGACTGAGCACATCATTTCCAACACTCTTTAGTTTCTCATTTTAAGGTCAAGGTTCTCAATTTTTCTCCAAGGCTGCCTAATGGTCTGGAGGGCCATCAGCTGCTTTACCAGCTTGCACAAAGCCAAGCTGCTTCTGTCCTCCCAAAAGAACATGTGAAGGGGATGCTGAGAGGGCACCATCCGGCAGGGACCCTTTCTGTGACTTCTTGCTCTCACAGTGCGGACTTTTGCCTGAAAACAAAAGTGCGCACAAACACTACAGGGAGAGCTACATCTAGCCAAAATAGCCAACAGTAGCTATTTGTCTCAAATCCCTTTCTCCACCTTCCCTCATGTCTCTCAAACCTTCACGGTATCCCCAGTGTCCCAGGGAACCCTCTGGAACCTTCCCAATGCCAACACTTTCAGGTCTGTTATTTGACTCCTATGGCATGAATATAAATGTGCATTGTTATTATTATTATTATCCCTATTTTTATAGATGAGGAAATTTATAACTTAGATAAGCAAAATAACTTGCCCCCTTGAGCATTTGTACTTCGAAAAGCCAGCGTTTACAGCCAGAATTGCTTTCCTCTGAAGTTCACTGAGCAACCGTCTCTTCTTGCCCATCCCTGCAGGGAGGGGATTCTACCTCTCCCTGGGGAATGGTGGGCCCCTCGGTTGCTGGGCTGGAAGGAGGGAATTGGACTGGAACACGTCTGGGTCCGGCCTCTGCCTCTGCAGACTCCTCCAGACCAGCCGCCCCACCCAGAAGCTTCGCTGCAGGCTCGCAGACACTCAGATACCTGGAACACCAGGAAGATAACCCAGCCAAGCTCTTTCTCTGCACAGCAACTTTCAGTTCAGTCTCAGAAAATTATCTCATGTCAGTGTTGTTCTCAAAAGTCAGGATACCATTGGGAGTGGAGATTGTTTCTTCCAAAACAATTTGCCAGGCTCATGGGGCTTAGATGTTTCACTACTATGTATACGATAGAAACCCTGAGCTCCTGACCGTCAGTAGGAGGGGAAGATGAAGTCACTCTCTCCTCTCACACCCCAGAGGGCTGCGGGGGGAGCTGCTGGGAGTAGGCTGGGTAGCCTGGAAAGGCTGTGGATTCTCCGTTGCCTCCTGGTTGTTGACTTGCAATTGACCAGCTGTGCCTCCATAAAAGGGGTTCATTTTGCTAAATCCTCCTAGGCTCCCAGCAGAGGCACTCTGTGGGACTGAGGAGAGGATGCCTTTCATCTCAGATGACTTTAAAAAACAAATACCAAGCTTAAACAAATATGCCTAAATATTTAACAGGGACACTGAAGATGCTGAAGAAGGCAATACTTACGAATCAAGAACTGTGGTTTTCAAAACCACAAAAAAGGCACAAAAAATAAAAAAATGAACAATAGAATCATCTGGGGACTTTATAAAAATATCAGTACCTAGGACCCACCTCCATGCTATCTCTGATCTAGCTAGTACAGGAAATTCAATGAGAACCTGAGTTTCCTTAGACTCACTTTATTACCAATTTTATTGGTTAAGAATCATAGGGTATAAAAGTCCTTGCTGTGCCCTGGGTGGTATGGCTCAGTGGACTGAGCACCTCCCTGAGAACCAAAGCTTCATCTGTTTGATTCCCAGTCAGGGCACATGCCTGGGTTGCAGGACCGTCCCTGTTGCGGGGCCCGCGAAAGGCAGCCACACATTGATGTTTCTCTCCCTCTCTTTCTCCCTCCTTTCTCCTCTGTCTAAAAATAAATTAATTAATTTAAAAAACTTTTTTAAAAAAGTCCTCGTCGTTCCTTGAATCATGAAGAATTAACCACACCCAGAATTTCTTAATCTGGAAATGGAAGGTGTGCAGAGCATGCCAGCCCTCCTGGCCATTTGGCAATACCAGCATTTCCCAGGGGCCTCTCTGGCCGGCATCTCCTTAGCTCCCGAGGCTATATCTATTAATCATGCCAGACCCAGAAGACAAATGGCCGTGCTAGCAGAAAAATATCTGAGAGTGAAAGTTTTTGCACTGGGCAAAGCAAAAGGAAGGAAAATGTATGCCTACACACACCAGACATGTCACAAGTCTAAAACAGTAAGATGGCCTTTTTCCAGTTATTTTCAAACTAATAACTGCCAAATATTTATCATATGCCAGACAGTGACATTCATCTAAAATCTCCACTATATCTTCAAAAAGCTATGTGAGGTATAAATCCTTAATTCCCACTTTATGAATAAAAAAATTGGAAGAGAATTTATTACTCTTTCAAGGTTCCATAGTTAGAAATTGGTAGAGTCAGAAAGCAAAGTGTCTTGCCTGAATTAGATGCCCTTTCTTTTTCTATAACGCTGTGTTTTCTTCCCAAACGAGAAACATTTTTCTCCTTAATTCTCTCCTTGGGAGCCCAGGCTTACATCTACAATTGATTTTGCACTTAGTATCTTCCGTGGACCATGCATCCCTTGGAAAAGCCAGAAAGCAGTTAGCATCTGAGATGCTCTGGGTGTGTGAATCCCAGGCTTTCCAAGAGACCCCGCCATGGGCGGGGAGGGAGCGTGGCTGAAAGAGTCCAGCTGCCCACACGACTGTATCCGCCCCTGGCTTTGCCCCAAGACTGTTCTTCCCCAACAAAACGAGTCCTGCCAGTCAGTGACTGAGCGTGATGGGGATATTCGCGCTGGTGCATTCCTGTCTGAAGTGGTGATCTTCCCAGGAGCCGTGTCTTCTGAGGGGCAGCCCATCAGCGTGGCCAGAACTTCCCCAGAATAAGGTCTGGATCCGCTCCTGCGTGACCTTCTGTTCCTCTCTGCTTTCCCAGAACTTCACCCCTTCCTGCCCATTCCGGTTCCATCACCCTTTCACCCTTGCACACATTTCTCCTAAGGAATCCTTTGGCAGTTAGTCTCATCATGGGGGCTGCTCCTCAGAGGAGCCGAACCGACACTTTCTCTCTCTTTCAATCTCTCTCTCTCTCCGTCTGTTCCAGTAGCTGACTTCTAAATCTTTCATTTCAAATTGTGGTCTTCTCTATATTTGTTTCAACTGCATCGTTTCAGGATCTGAAATACTGTCATAGGCTCCTGCCTGGTCTTCTGCCCCTGGCAGATTCCATTGCGTTTACACTGAAGCCCTTTTGGCGGTTACGCATCGTCTGCAGGGTAAGTCTGCAGCCTTCTTTTACACGTGTGAATCCTTCCTTCACGTGGCCCTCCCTGCCTCCCTCCCCACCAGGCTCTTGGTGCCTAAGTTCCAATCAGATTGAATTACTATTTCCTGTTGCTTCATGGCCCTGAACATAGAATATGGGTTTTCTCGCTGCCTAGAATCCCTGCACCATCCACTTGCTGTGGAGCATAACATGGTTTTAATCAGTGAGAATGCAATATTTTGCTGGGTATAATGCACAGTTTTTTGCCCAGATTTTTGAGGGGAAATAAGGATTTGCGTTATACATAAGTAGGAATAATTCCATATCTATATAAATGCTTTTAATTCTTTTATTTATGATTATACATTAAAAGTGTAACTCTGGAAAGCAATAACAATACTGTGTGCAAAATAATGCCTTGGAATACGATCATCGGTTTTGTTTCTGAATATAAATAAATAAAGAGTAGGATTAAAAAATTAAAATGTAAGGTTTATTTCCTGAAAGGTTAGGCCAAAAACATGGGTACACATATACATAGCAAAATATGGGTAAGTGATTTTGTCATGGCCTGCTTTTGTGAGGTTATTTTTTTGTCTGCACAGTAAGATTAAGAAATTGTTCTTTTGATTTATACTGACTGATTGAGTACTTCTTTAAGGAATTTATTCCAAAGACACAATCAATGATGTAAAAAAGATTTCTATATAAGATCCATTCATTACAGTGTTAACTACAGTAATAACATTGTGAAACAATCTAGACATTCAGAAAAGGAGATTGGTTAAATAAATGACTGGCCACCCACAAAGTGAAAATATTTGTAGCCACTAAATATGATTGAAAAAGAGTGATACCTCAGAAAACTTGCAGTACATTAAGTGAAAATACAGATTTTAAACACTGCATGCCTTTGGTAGTCCAATTCTAGAGTACCTAGTTATCCATATCTATGGATCTTTATATAGCAATTAAAAGGGTTTCTATTTTCCAAGGAAAGGAGAAAGTATGAGTGTCTCATCTTTTTCTTAAAATATGTTTTTCTGTATTTTAAAAATTTTCCCCATTAAGATGTTCTAGTTAATAATGAAAAAATAATAATGTCTTGTAGTTTTCAGTGTATGGGTCTTTTACATCCTTTGCTAAGCTTATTCCTAGGTATTTTATTCTCTTTGTTGCAATTGCAAAAGAAATTTTTATATTTCTTTTTCTAGAATTTCATGCTTATCTTCATTGCAGAATCATTCACAGCAGCCAAGATGTGGAAACAACCACCATGTTCCTTGAAAAATGATAAAGAGGTGTGGTGCATATATAGCATGGAATACTACTCAGCCATAAGAAAAGATGAAATACTGCCAATTACGACAACACAGAATGGATCTTGAGAATATCATGCTGGCAAAATAAGTTAGACAGAAAGAGCCAAGAACCATACTCATATCACTCATATGTGGGACAGAAAACTAAAGCAACAATACAAACAAAAACTTATAGACACAATAGAATGGTGGTTACCAGAGAGAAAGGGGGTGGAGGGAGGTGGTGAAGGGTAAAGAGAGTCAAATACATGACAATGGAAGGAGATTTGACCTTGAATGGTAAATATACAATGTGATATACCAGTAATATATTATAGAATTGCATACTTGAAACATATGTACTTTATTAACCAATATCACCTGAATAAATTTAATTTAAAAAAGAAAATATCCAAACAAAATAATTTTTCTCAAAACTTTCTAAAGAAACTTCCTGCTAGTAAACATCACCACATTTCATTAATCACTACATTTCACCATAAATCTTTGAGCAGGATTTATTTTTATATAAAAGAGAATTTCCCCTTCAACAGAAAAAGGGGAAAATTTTGAAAAACATCCTAAAGGATTGGAGGTGTAGGGTAGAGCAGGAGAATTTTTTTAGATTTTACAACACTAATAAAATTTTAAAAATATCCACAGTCTAAAGAATACACTTTTTCCTGAAGACCAACAAAATATTGCTTCATAAATTAAAAACAAATCTTAGAGTTTAAGCTTATACAACATTTGACATTAGATAATACCTTATAAATATTCACAAGTAATCACATTTCACTAATAAATATATATTTATTTTTAAAATTAGTATTTTTACATGATCAAATTTATAGTCTTTCTCCTTCTGGGAAAAAAATGCCAGCAAAAAGACATTAAACTGGTAACAAAACTTACATAAAAGATTATTTTTATTGTGGATTATTTCCTCTTACCCTGAACAAACTAAAACAACTGCCTGGATTCTGCTTTCCTTCCTTTGCCTGGATTGACAAGAGCATAGTTTTTCCATTTGGAAAGCATATAATAAAATCAGATCAATAAAGTAAGCCTGCTCACAGCACAGTAATCTCTCTCAGATGCAAACAGCTTTTTACACGTCTGGATCCAATTTCATTCCAACCACTAGCTAAGGTGCACTCTGCAGAATCTCAGAAATAAACGTGTGATTAAAAAGAAGTGGGAATCATCCGGATCAATAATTTTCATCTTTTTTCATCTCATGACACATATTAACTAATTGCTAAAATTCTGCAACACACCAAAAAATATTTTTTCAAAACTTATTTTTATTATTTATTTATTTATATATTTATTCTTATTGTATGTTTTTATTACCATTTACTCCCCCGTACCCAACTGACAAAAATAAAATAGGTGTGATTGTGATTCATTCACATCAGATGGCTATCATTATGTTGGCTATTGTCATTTTTTTTTTAATTTGACAATCTAAGGGAAAAGAGATTGGTATCCCCAACTAATAGTCATGTACTGCATGTTTGAAAAACCCTGTGCACACCAGTTGAAAATTGCTGATTTAGACCAGTGGTTCCTAATCTTTGTGGGGCTTCATCTTTAAATCGTTAGATTTCCTGGCGGTCTTCTCCAACCTGCATTTCTCCTCCCATTCCCTTCTACAAATGGTATAGGAACGTAATTTTTTTAGGTGATGGGAATTTGATAATTCGATTTCCAAATTTCCTTTGAATGAAGGCAGAATTGGGTGAACATATCCCAAAATCAACCTGGGAAGCCCACTGCAATCACATGCAGAACATCATGTCTCCCTGGCTACACAGCTAGGAAGAGCTGACTTTGAAGAGCCTTTAGAAAAAAATCTAAGCCCAGTCAGATATTAGTGTCCTGTGAGAAGAGAGGCAAAAATGCATGTTTTAACTGTACATGAACAACAATTAAAATAAAACTTAAAAAATGCATGGGATCTCTGAGAAGCTCCCCAAGATCTGTAAATGTATCACTGTTTTGACAATTCTGATTAAATCAGAAAAATTTCCCCTTTTCCCTCTCCACAATGGAGTATCAATATTTAAAACTATATATTTATATTTACATGTATGTGTCAAGTAGCAATAAGTACTATGAAGAATGATACTCAAGTGAGGAGGGGTTAGGGAAAGACTAGCAGCACATTTTAGGAAGAGTGATCAAGGAAAGTCTTTCTTGAAAAGGTGGCGCTTCAGCAGAAACCATAAAATAAATGAGAGAATGAGCCCTGTTTATATCTGGGGAGAGTAGAATCATTTAGAGAAGGTGAGATAGCAGGTGTCAGGATCTTAAGGCAGGAGCCCACAAGAAGCTAGTGTGGCTGGGGCAGAGTGTGTGGGGAGAGGGGTGAGTCTCCAGAGGTAGTGGGGGCCAAACCATGTATGCCACACAGAATAGGATGAGAGCTTGGGGTTTCACTCTGGGCAAAATGGGGAACCACTACAAGTCGTGAGCAGAGGTGTGATAGGATCTTACTTCCATTTCCAAAGGATCACGTTGGCCGCTACGTGGAGAACAGCAGAGCAAAGGGGGAACGAGGGGCCTGTCAGAAGGGTACTGCGGTATTGCAAATGAGACGTGGGTCTAAGGATTTACTCTTACAGGTAATAAGACGTAATTAGATTCAAAGTCTATTTTGAAGGCATATCAAAGGGACGGGCTAATGGATCAGAGGTGGAGTACATGAAAAAGAGAGAAAGCAAGATCTCTCCAAAGTGTTTAGCCTGAGAAGCACAGCATGTGATGGGAGATAGGTACCATTTTTAATTTCACTTTTACTGAAAAATATCTCCCTAAAATGAACTATACTTTATCACTGCCTTTGTAAAAGCAGGAGTATGGAGAAAATGTCAGTCTCTGCTGTTTATTCCAAGATTTTACAAGACGCTCAGGACTGTTATTTAGAATCTATATCACCAATGTGTACAAAATGTGATGTCTTGTGAGTTATTCTTCATTTGTGCTGACAATATAGTGGACATCAAGAGTGGCTTTACAGAGAATTATAAAAATAATATGCTAATGCAAGCTTGTTTTGTGGTTATTTTCCCCTTAAAATGTAGAACACAGAAAGAATTAATGGTTCTGTTGAGTTATACTTTCTATTGTTTTTTAATGAAACTTACCCTATCACTAAGTCATTAATCAGTGCAGAAAATAAATCTTGAAATATGACCAGGATAAAACAAAGGGTTCTCTAATCCAGTAGTCACCAGGCAACACTCCTCCGAAAATCAACACGGCTGTTTAGGGTCAGCGATTTCAACCCCTGGTTTTTTGTTTTGTGGGATCTGCAATTCTTCGCTAAGAGCTAAATATGACAAGATGCTATTAAAATAGCAGGGGCAAAAAGCATTGTCCGGAGAGTAGCCGCTGAAACCAGCTGCCTTGGTCTCACTCCGTGAGACTATAGCGTATTGCCTGCCGTCCTTGAAGAAGAAAAATTGAGGGAGGAAAATGAGCTAGAACTCCTACCGGGCTCTTGTTGAGGTAATAACACGTTATCCCTTTCCTCCAATATGCCTCAGCGGCTGAGAAATATCTTAATGAACATAGACGAGGGCTCAGTGTTGTAATTTTCACAGTGGGGACAACATTTCTTGCTTTCTTGGAAACCTGCCGTGGTCTCCGCCCCGCAGTGATGCTGGCTGCTTTTCACAGGTCTGCTGTAAGCCCTGCGCTTTCTCATTGTGGAAAGTTAGCCCATTATGATTTTTACCCCCTGCTTCTCATATGCATGCTGAGACTGGCTTAGTAGGGGGCCTGACACAACATTTAAACAACTCGGACGAACTGCGGCCACGTGCCTTCCTAATCCCCATGTGCCCTGCTCCCGTCCTCAAAACACTGTCCCTTCTCTTCCATCAGCACTCACTGAAAGCATTACCAGGACCCAGGGATAACTATGACATTTGGCTGATTTAACAGAAATACATTTTCCGCAAGGTCAGAAATGTATATTGTTATTGGTCGCATTAATTCAAGCAAAATGGAGAACCAGCTAATTCACTTATGGGGCAAGAAGGAATTTAAATTCAGATTTCCACACATTTAGTTTATCTTGAGACCTACCAAGGCATAAAAACATAGATTGGTACCATTTTCATTTTATGAAAACGTAAGACATACTTTATGATCCATAAACCATGTTTAAATACAATGGATGTATGATCCATACCTGACGATATTACAGAACCATTTGCATAGAACCTGCTTTGTGCAGAGTGCCGTGCTAGGTACTATGTGGGTAGATGCATTTGCTATTGCTGCTGTGACAGTTGCCACAAATTTACCAGCTTGAAATGACTCAGATGTATTATCTTGCAGTTCTGGAAATCGGAAAACCAACACGAGTCTGCTGGGTTGAAATCGAGGTGTTGGCAGCAGGGCTGTGCTCTGTTCTGGGTGTTCTGGGAAAAACCCTGTTTTCTTGCCTTTTCCAACTCCTAGAGGCTGCCTACATTGTTTGGCCCTTAGCTCCTTCCCTCCATCTTCAAAGCCAGGAATGTCACATCTCTCGCTGACCTGTCTTCCTTAGTTATGCGCCCCCTGCCCTCAACTGGAAAAGGTTTCTCACCTGTAAGGACTCACGTGATTAGATTGACTTCACCTGTGTAATTCAACACTGTCTCCCCATTTCAAGGCCCTTAACCTTAATCACATGTGCAAACTCACTTCTGCTGTATAAGGTAACATAGTCTCAGGTTCCCACACTAAGGGTGCGGACATCTTTAGAGGGCCATTATTCTTTCTGCTTTCCCAAAAGAGACATGATAGAGTGAGACCAGAGACTAATCTTTATATGAAATAGTTTCTGCAATTGACTGTGGTGGGAGTATTTACACCATAAAAATTGGCAAACGTTATACATGAGAGCTTTTCCTCCTATAGGCCACTTTATTAGCACGCCACTGTGTAGCGTTGGCAAGGATGTAGAAAAATCAGACTTGCATATCATCCCAATGTAAATCAATAATGACTTTGGAAGACTGGCAGTAGGTCCCAAACATGAGCAGGTGAAATTCATCCTTAGGTATATATTTAACAGAAATGTGCACATATTATCACAAAAAGACATGAACAAGATTAGTTGTAACAGCTTTGTTCCTAATAGCACCAAATGGAAACAATTGAAAGGTGTCCCCAAAATAACTTTGTTAAAAATGGTGATGTATTCATATAACAAAATACTGAACAGAAATTTAAAAGAAAAACAACAATTATAGACATCAACATAAATGAATCTGCCAACTATAATTTGAGGTGAAACAAACCAAATACAGAAGTATACATATTTTATGATTCCATTTATATAAAGTTCAAACACAGGCAAAACTAATCTAGGATCTTAGAAGTCATGAGAGTGGTTAGCCTTGACATTGAAGAGCTAGCTAGAAGGGCAATGATGGGAGATCCTGCAATCCTAGTAATATGTTATTTTTGATCTAGTTGCTGGTTAATTATATGGATAATTATACGGTTAATTATATGGATTCACTTAATAAAAATTCAATGAACACTTTACTTCATGTTCTAATTCAATTAGAAATTTGACTTTAAGAAGCCAGACACTGAGGAATAGATTCCGTGTGACTGGCTTTACTTAAAGGCATAGACAAACAAAATAAGTCTATGGAGAAAGAAATCAGAACGGTGTTGATTTAATGAGGAGGATGCTGACTGGGTGATGGACAAACTGGGATGCTGCAAACGATCTACATCTTGACCTTGGTGGTTACATGGGCGTGTACGTTTACGAAAAGTCATATTGTAAAGTTAAGCTTGTGCACTTTTAACTGTTTTAAGTTGTAATTCAATGAAAGAAGGTGAGTCTCCATGGGGAATAAGCCTAATAAATCTCATTTATCTTATTGAAAAGGCATTGCTTCTTGCTTGCCATATTCTTCACATTCAAGGGCTAAGCTTCTGGTTCATTTCTCTGCTCACTGACTGGGACTCAAAGATGATGAGAACACAATGAAAAGGATAAATGGATTCTGTTCACAGGTAAAAACAGTGAGAGTTTATTGACTGCTCAGTCAATAAATATAAGGGCTAAATAAATATAAGAACTATACTAAAATCTATGGAGTAACGCTAACATTATAAAAGGCCCTCAAGAGTTTACAATCTACCTGGAAAAAAATAGACTGAATTATGTAAGGCATTTACAAAAAACATAAGAGTAAATTAATATGGTACCACGAACCTAGCTTTTTCTGAGACAGGAGCACTCACATTTCCCTTACATTCATTTCTACTACTAATTCTACCTTCTTTAAGGAACATATAAAGCTACCTGTAACAAACATGGCAAAATTTAAATGCCTTAGTATTTTTAGAATGATTTTCCAATAGTGTGATTTATAATTCTTTTTTTTTTTTTGTACGAAAAATCTGTCCAGGCTAAGTTCAAGCTACTATAAAACCTTTAAAACAAAGCTCTAATTCATTAAGCTGAGAAGAAGCTGGGTTTTAGTGATCGTAAAAAGCTAAGAAAATGAAAGAAGAAGCCCAGACACTCCTCTCAAAATGAAAAAGTGGGATACTAGGAGGCAGAGGGAGGCCAGAGAGCTGCCTGGATGAACCCCCTTAGGTCTGGCGTGTCCGCGTGCCCTGGTTGTCCACCACAGCCCTGGTTCACTGCTGCTGTCCCACAGTCCCGTCATGTTTAGCCTTTGTCCCTCATGCATTAGTTTGTTCAACACCAAGCTAGAATGAGTTTTGAGTTTGGACTGGAGTTGAGAATAGAACTCTGCTGTAAACTTACAGCTTCTGCCCAGGTCTCGTCCCTCAGTGTGAGAGACAAGTGTGCAGTGGGAAGGGTGCTCACTTGAGCAGGTAATGAATCTGAAAGGCAGCCAGTGATGACCCACTGCTCCTCTCCTGACCACACCCAGGTAGGTACGACACGGCTAACACCTCCCACCGAAGGACTCTCAGCGTAGCAATGGCACTTGCTCACACAACGGAGTGGATGCAGATGGTGATGAGAGAAGCACTAGACGCTGTATCCTCTGTCAGCCACGGGGTGGGCCGGCTGGTTTTGCTGAGGCCTGTCCTATAGCTTGTGAGACACAAGAAGCTGCCAGATGGACGGTTTGTGGGCAGCGTGGGAAATTACAAGTAAACATAAAATAAACGTGGGAAACGAAGCCTGAGCAGTCAGTCCTGCCATAGAGTGAACACAATTGTCTGATTGCTCTTCTAGGGTAGTTCTGTTAGTTTGCTTTGTAAAACACGTCAGCAACTATTTTATAGTTTGATCAAGTTCTTTTAGGGTTTTGCACTAAAACACGTTAGCAGCTAATGAACTCAAAAAAGTGCCCGTCCAATGTATTGAACCGAACTTCTATTTCTTAAGAAAGTTCATGATGTAACTTGCAGTTATTTTTTTGTAATATTTGATTGCTTTTATTTAAAAAAATGCAAAACAAAACATCTTGCATTACCAACAGGAAACTCTTTATCCCACTGGGTTTCCACCATGTTGCCCCTGAAGAGTGCTTTTTACCGTGCTTCCTGCCTCGCCCTGCCCCCATCTGGTGGCAGCGTGCACCAAAGAAGGAAAAGATTTTTTAAAACGACATTTGGTAGTCAACTTGTGAAATATCTCCTCTTTTTGTTATTAATTAGGACACTAAAGACTTCCCACTGTTTAAAATACCATGTTTTGACATAAAGACTTTAAGAAACTGACAAATCCATGAAAATAAATAAATGCAGTCTGTTGCACTTTAGTAAAAGCAAGTTTATCCATTTAAATCATACTACAACTGAAGAAAATATTATTTAGAAAATACGGGTCAAGTTGAATCACAGCAAAGATTATTCATAGTAATTCTAATCATTATGTAGCAATGTTATAAACAATCAAGATTGAAATCTAAAGTTGAACTAATCATTTGGATGCTAATGCTGTACATACACAGTAAAAAGAAACAAAAGAAAGAAAGAGAAACAAGAAACAAGCTGTGGTAAAAATAAATATTTTACATAAATACAGATTGGGGAAGGAGATGGCTCATTTCTCTCATCATTATCACTCAATGGTCAAATGGACAACTTTTGGATAAATTAGTTTGAACCAAATGCTGTTCATTCAGGTTTATCTCAACTACCAAAAATAAGCAGAAATACAGTAGAATTGTGTGGTCTGTGAAAGGCCTTCCAAAACCACAGATGTCTTTGTGCTGGGGCCTGAGTAACAGTAAAGTGCCTTCGGTCTATTCACACGAGAGTTAGGGTCACCTGCCTACAAAACTGGACAGAAGTTCACCAGGGGTTAGAAGTTCCTGTCAGTGACTCATGGAACCACGAAAGCTTGATGGATCTACTAGAAGATGAAACCTGAGGATTTCTGAAAACGAAGCATAGAAACCGAATCAGACTGCAAGAGGAATGTAATACAGTAAAACACTGAAAAGAATCATGATTATCAAAATATACATCCCTCTCACATCCCCCCACCGCAGGCACATTTGACCATCCGCAGGAATGTGGAGTCTCCTCTAACACCCACGTTCCTTCTCTCTCACTTTTGGTTTCTTCTGATGTGCCTTCTCTCTCATCTCCAGTTTCTCGTATACTGTCCCTGTGCCTGGAATACTTTTGCTCCCAATTTTTCACCTACTAAGAGCAGTTCCTTCTGCAGTTTAAGCTTAGCTATCCTCCCTTGTCGGCCCTCCATAATCACCAAAGACGGAGGAAGACACTTTGGCCACGGGCCTTCCTAGCACCAGCACACACCTTATCAGAGCATAAACAGACCACATGGTGATGTTTTGTTTGCCTGAGAGCACCTCCCCCTACTCGAAGGGTTTCTTGGAAGCAGGGCATGCAATGTATTCATGAGTAATCAGAGCACCCAGTGTGGCATCTCACGTAAAATGGTGCATAATCATGCTTGCATTCACTGAGTACCTACTGTGTGGCAAGCACTGTCCTGTGCATTTTACAAACATTAAGAGAGTTAATCCTCACAATAGTCACGTGAAGTTGATTACCCCAAAGACACAGAGGGCTTTGGCAGGTGGGCCGAGGACTCATAGGTGGTAAAGTAGCAGAGGTGGGATTCAGAGCCCATCGTCTTTGTCCCTGCAGGGTACGGCCAGTTCCACTGTGACTGTGCATTTGTTCATCATCATTCAGAAAGGATGACTGTCATCAACCTCTTCATGAAAGAAATACCAGGAGGTGCCGAGCTGTGAAGACTGGGTTTCATGTCCCCTCCCTGCTTAGAGAACAGGAGGAGCAGATGCTCTGGATAGAGGAGGAGAGGCTCAGCCTCTGTCTGAGCAGGGGGAACCATAAAACAACCAAGAAGAGAAATTGCAAGTGCGAGACGTGCTGAGAAGCCAAGTCAGAGAGTCTCGAGTTGAGCCAGCAATAACTTGTCACTGGTGTGCTTGGCAACAACAGCTTTGTGGGCGGGGGGGGGGGGGGGGGGGGGGGTGTAGCCATGAGGCCTCATGCACGGAAGAATGGGGAGAAGCGGGAGGGAAGGGGAGGGCTGACATCTCCTTTGGCTCTCAACCTTATAAGAGTTTTTAATGTTATCAAAGCAAAAAAAGTAGAGCAAAGATCAGACCTGCTACATTTTAACTGGGTCAACTTAATTGCTAACGCAATGTTCAAAGCACCTTAGAAGTTGCATTAGAGAGGAA
Organism: Phyllostomus discolor; assembly: GCF_004126475.2. Taxonomy (NCBI): domain Eukaryota; kingdom Metazoa; phylum Chordata; class Mammalia; order Chiroptera; family Phyllostomidae; genus Phyllostomus; species Phyllostomus discolor. Next base: position 11,307,780 of record NC_040906.2, read on the forward strand.
TGGTGAAGCTAAGTCACAAATGGAGGGTCCTAGAGAGATGGAAAAATCTTTAGCTTTTCTTTGGGGTTTTCTGATTACTTTTAGATATAGTAATAGGTATGGATTCAAGTAGTTATCTGTGAACTGGCTGTATCAGAATGATTTTTAATTCATTTAAAATAAAATTCAGTGATTGATAAAATCCCAAACAGGCTACTAAAAAGCATATAGCAACATGCCTGGGTTTTATAGTGTGTTAAAAGTATCAACAAACAAATCTCCTAGTATGGTCTAAGCTGCCCTTTCATTCAATAAATACTCACTGTGTGCTTGCTGTGGGCCCAGCTCTGGGGTCATAACAACTAAATGATGGAACCAAACAAAGCTCTTGTTCTAGTGGCACTTAGTTCCAAGGCTGGGCAGTGGATAGAAAATAATCAAGTAACAGGCCAGGTCCTGATCACCGCTATGAAGAAGACGGAGCTGAGTGAAGGGAACAGAGCGTGACAGGGGCCATTTTTATAGGGGAGTCAGAGAAAGCCTCGGGCAACATTTAAGCAGAGACCTGAAGAGATAGGCAAATCACTCAACACATACCAAGTAGAAGGCATGCCTGGTACAAAAGGCCTGAGATGAGATGACAAGCAAAGAAGCCAGAGTGTAGCTGAAGCAGTGTGTGCGTGTGTGTGTGTGTGTGTGTGTGTGTGAAGCGAGTGGTGGAGAATGAGCTCAGTGTCCCTGGGAGGTGGCAGATCATAGAGAAAGTGGCAGGTTCTTTGGCTTTAACCCTCAGTGAGATCCACCTCCGTTGCATACAGGATTTGGGGGCAGAGAGGTGGCTTGATTTCATTTTAAAAGGATCATCCTGGCTGCTGTTATAAATAATCTGCTGTAGGTAAGGGAGGGGCAAAAGTGGACCAGGAAGACCACCCAGGCAGCTACTGCAGAGATCTGGACAAAGGAAGCAAGTGCCCTGGGCCAGGGTTATCGTAATGGTGGCAGTGAGGAGTCGTTGGATCTCAGCTGGAGTTGAAAGGTAAAACGAACAGGATTAGATCATACACTGGAATTTAGATGTGAAACAAAGAGAAAAGGCAGGGATGCTGTCAACACTTTGGGAATGGAGTAGTCGTTCACTTAAATTTGGAAGATGAAGGAATAACAGGGCTTGGAAAGGGCAGTGTGCTGGGGACGACGGGGACAAAGGATCACAAACCAGTGCTGGGAGGACCACATTCCCTCCACAGGCCCTAGGGGAGAACCCTTCTTTGCTCCCGTTTCTGCCGGCTCCTGAGCCCTTGGCCTGTGGCAGCATAATCCCAATACCTATTTCCTTTTCGGATGGCCTCTTCCCTTTGTCTCTGTATTCTTTCCTTCCGTCTCTTATAGCTGGACTTGTCCTTGTATTGGGGGCCCATTCTAATTCAGGAGAATCTTCTCTTGAAGTCATTACCTGAATTATATTTTCAAAGTCTTTTATTCTAAATGAGGCCACTTTCTTAGTTTCTAGGTAGATATAACTTTGGAGGGAGAGGACACCATTAAACTCCTATGGGTAAGAAATAAGTGATTCTACTTGAATCACTTGAACGTGCAACATTTAGGATACCTCTTAGATATCCTAGTAGAGAAGCCAAATGTTGCATTTATGTTTCCAGTTCAAGAGAAAGGTCCAGAATAGGAAAAAGAAATGAGGAGTCACCAATAGATAAGAGTTATCTTTCCATTATGACCAATCATTACCAAAACATAGAAAAAATGTATTTATCAGCCTGAAACACAAGTCTGAAATCCATTTTTTAACTTCCTGATGTAAAAATGTTTTTTAGAAAGGATCTGAAAAATAGAAGCAAAACAAGTTTATAATAAATGAGATACACAGCATTTGAACATCTCTGTACTTGAGGATGACACTTGATTAAACTGGAACATGTCTTTGTTTGAAGCCAGTAAGTCAGGAAAAGGACACGGGGAAATGAGCCTCGTACATGCTCGCGTGCCAAGCATTGCACATTACATAACGTAATAAATTCTCCGATACGCCATTGCCGCAAGGCTGTGTTCTAGATTCATATTGCTCACCTTTCACCCCTCGTCATAAATCGCTTAGAGAAGAAGAAAAATTAAAGCTGAGAGAAAACCTCAAATCTCAGCCCTTAAGGCATAGAAACTTTCTCTGCTAAGGATATCTAGGAAGTTGAAAAACAAAACCTTCTGTCTTCAATAAAAGACAGAGGAAAAGAGGGAAACCTATTTGTACAAAGAGCAAAATAAATAACTATTGTCAGCTTGAATTTTAATCTGCGGAATTTTTCGAAAGGGAAAAGTATCGCATTTGGAGGGAAACGACTTTTGAAATATATTCTATGCTATTATGTAAGGTTTAAAATAACTCCACTGGACCTAACATAGAAATAACCAGTAAACTCTTACATTTCAAAGTATTTGGACAGTGTAAAGTCAGACAACACTAACGCTTGTGCTGAGTGTAATGTGAATTTCTTAGTAATATTGTTAAGTCCTTTAGTATTTCATAGAAGTTCAAGGGTACCACTGTGCACATCAGTCATCATTATATTAATGAAATGTGGACAGAGATAGTGATTTTAGTTAAGAGGATGCCAGTCCAGCAGAACTTTCTGGATACGTTGTGATCTCAAAATAAATACTCTCACTGAAAGAATCATTTTTCTGAAGAAAAGGATTTTAGAAAGGGAAGCTGTTTCCCACAATTCTTTAGTGTAATTCTAGCTCCGACCCTTCATTCCTCATGCTGGGGCCTACCAGTAGATGGCGCTCAAGGGTGTCAGCAATAGAGCTATGGCAGGGCTCCTTCCTCTGCAGGCTGGCTGGAGACCTGATGACAGAGATGGAAGAGGTCCCAGGGATTTTAGTGCCATGGTACTTACGGAACTTGGTCTCAGAAGACCCCCAGGCTCTGCAGAGGAGAGGAATATTCACAGAAGGAAGGTGCCAGGTCTTCTTGTCTATTGAACGCCTGGTCTGAATTTTCTCTATTTCCAGTGCCGGGAGAAGCAGAGAGCACCTGTGTCCTTTCCACCACACGAGGACAAAGAGGGAAGACTGCCCTCTGACCCAGGCAGAGAGGTCTCGGCAGAAACCAATGCTGTTGGCGACTTGACCTTGGACTTCACAGCCTTCAGAACTGTGAGAAATAAATTTCCATTGTTTATAAGCCTCCCTCCCCTCAGTTGATGAGATTCTGTTACAGCAACTTGAATGGACTAAGACAGTTACATCACGAATTTCCATCACTTTGTAGTATCATATCGGGAAGGTAGTGGCTGTGTCAGGGCTTTCTAGGCAATTATCATTATTCTTTGTTGTTGTTTTTAAATGAATTTTTAATGCTGCAATAAAAGCGCTAGATTAATAGCCTACAATACAGGAAGTCACCTACATTGTTATAAGCATTTCCATCACAGAAAGTAGCATTCCACTCATTGGCTTGGTAGAAAAAGAACCCATAATTGTCATAGAGAAGTCCCAGTTTGGGTGTCAACTTCTTCTAATCTTACAAGTAAAATGGTCCTGTGATATGCTGTACCAGGAAGTCAGTTGAAACGACCTGGACCTTGCATCAATAATGGCTGGAACAAGAAAGGTACAATAGCCCTGGTCTTCAGCACAGCATGCAGCTTTTTAAGTGGGAACTTGCAGACAGAGATGAGAACTGCATGTACTACCTGTGGACATGCAGTAATTATTTCTGCGGGACGCTGTGCAGCCATCTCCCACAAAGGTAATTTACGCCTCACACACACACCATCAGCACTGTTCCTAAAACTTCTGGGTAATCAAGAATGTAACATCCATAACTTCTGAGAAAATTTATCTGGAATTCTTTATCTGGATTATTGCCCCAAATGTTACCCACTGGCCCACCCCAAAAATAATTAGAATTATTATTAAAACTTGAAAACCAAGAGAGTGCTTCTAGTTTTAGTTCAGGGTTAACCTCTGTGGAGGCCATGGTCATTATTCTTCCACCAAGAAAGTGCTGCCGTCAGGATGTTGGCGCTGTACATTTCATCAGTGCGTGTGGTAGACATCAAGGGCATGGAGCCTGGAGATGAGAAGGAAGCCTAGCTTCCCTCCTGACAGTGACCTCAGAGTTTCCTGGTGATTCCGAAGGGGCAAAGCCAGGGATGACCAGCTTCTGGAGAGGATACTGCATTATAGGATTGCCAAAGTTTTAAGGAAAAAGTGTGATATTCACATTTAAAGTTGGTGAGGTTGTTTTATCTCACTCTTCCAATGTTCGGGTACTACACAGTTGCAACTGACTATGTTAAGTTAAATTTATAAAAATACTATATTTTCCTGGCTTGTGTGGCTCAGTGGACTGAGCGTGGGCTGCAAATCAAGCGATCACCAGTTCGATTCCCAGTCAGGGCATATGCCTGGGGTGCAGGCCAGGTCCCCAGGGGGTCGTGTGAGAAGCAACTACACATTGATGTTTCTCTCCCTCTCTTTTTCCCTCCCTTACTCTCTCTCTCTAAAAATAAATAAATAAAATCTTTTTAACAAATGCTACATTTTAGCCTTTTTGTATTGCTTATAGCAATATATATCTTATCTGATGCAGCATTTTAAAAAATAACATTGTGTATTGGCTGTTGAAATACATACAGAAAATTTATTTTATCTTTTTCTATAATACAGTTTAAAGCATGTTAAGCTTGACCTAGCTACATTTTAAAAAATCTTATTTGATTGATGCCGCATAAAGGTTTAAACAAGTGGATCATTTTTCTTGAGTGAACACTGGCGTGGTTTTTTTCTTTTTCTGTTCTGTATTATCATGAAAGGAGACTTTTTCAAGATAAATAGGGTTTCATAAAAGTTTCCATCTATGGGGAAAAAAAGACTTTTAGACTGCCTTTGGAAAATAATGTTACAAAGATTAAACTACACGTTTCGATAAAAGAAATCTTTAGCAATCCTTTAAGCAGGAGAAAATAAAGATTTTTTTAATTTAAAAAGTGCCCTATAAATCAAAGTTCAAAATTAGGACTAGTTAAAGGTTCCCAGGCCTGGTGAATTTTCCAGCACAACCCGTGCTTTCTCACTTAGTTTCGTGGAGCAACTATTTCAGATTAATTCTATTTTTTTTGTCACATAATGGAAACAAATGCCTCATACTTTATTAATTTAAAGAAAAAGGCAATGCTTTCACCAGTGTAATTCTTCATCTTGCATCTTTTCTTGTCATTTTTTTTTCTGCTACCTTAGATAAAATATCACTGGTCTCAACACAGAGCCACGCCTCCAGTAATACTGTGGGTCCCACCTTTCTCCACATTTTCAAAGACTCCCACAATTACTGCCTCTCTCTCTGCCGGATCACCAATGGTGGCCTCTCTACTGGATCATTTCTGTCTATATTAAAATTGGCCAACCGCTTTGGTTGGAACTGCTGAAATGAAATGATCACAGATTTGGTGACTGAATCAATAGACACTGATTTCTCACAGTTCTGGAGTTCTGGGAAGTCCAAGATCAAGGTGTTGACAGATCTGGTGCCTGGCGAGAGCCTTCTTCCTGGTTCACAGGTGGTCATCCTCTCCCCGCATCCACATCTTCACGTGGTCTCTTCCTTGGGCACTAATCCCATTCATGATGGCTTTGCCCTCATAACTGAATCACCCTCCAAAAGGCCTGCCTCCAAATACCATCACACTGTAGATCAGACTTCAATACGTGACGTCTGGGGGGACAAAAACATTCAGTCTGTAGCACCAACTAACTTTAAAAATACAACCTCTCAGCCCTGGCTGGCGTAGCTCAGTGGATTGAGCACAGGCTGCGAACCAAAGTGTCGCAGGTTCGATTCCCAGTCAGGGTACATGCCTGGGTTGCAGGCCATGACCCCCAGCAACCGCACATTAATGTTTCTCTCTCTCTCTCTTTCTCCCTCCCTTCCCTCTCTGAAAATAAATAAATAAAATCTTAAAAAAATACAACCTCTCTCCCAGCATCTAACCTGATAACTTTTCTCTCTGCTGTATAGACATCTACTGAATACACGATCATTTCCTCAAGAAAATGTCTTAAGAAGAAGAATTACAAAGTCAAAAAGTACAACAATGCCTCTTAGAAAATCTTTATTTCAGAGAAATCTGGTCACTTTTAACAAGCTAGAATTTTGTTTAAATTCCCAAGCAGAGTGGTGGCAACGCAAGAGGCAAGATGATGACGTCTGTCCCCGATAAACAAGGCATTACCGCAACATGATGTCACCTGCTGCACAAGTTCTTTCATTTCTAAGTCGTGAACCTGACTCTTGTCTGGAAGATTAATGGAAAGCCAAGTCCTCACTCCGAAATGTCCAGATTCCTTCCAGCTTGCTATTCAGCTTCGTTTTCCACGGACCTGCAGTTCCTGAGCTGAACCCGGGTTGTTCCTTTGTGAGCACGGGAAGTGAAAGTAAGCAATGAATTTAGAAGTATTCTTATGTGAAAAAAGAAATCATCAAAAGGAAGGGAAAGAAGAAGAGTTCCACAATAATCATTCTCCCATTCATTCAACTCACATTTCCGAGAGCTTGCTCTGTGTCAGACGCCGGTCTTGAACTTGGCAGTGAAGGAAAAAACAAAGTCAACTGCTCTCATGTCTTTGCATAATCGTAAACACTGGAATTTGATCAATCATACCTCTTGAACCTAAATTACGTAGTTTCTTTTAGCAGAAAAGGACTTCCCCTTCCCATAGTCTGTAGCTCACATGACCTACTGAGTCGAGAACTGAAACGATCCTTGACTTTCTACATCGCTCATTAAACCTGCACTCCAGACTGAGAAATGATATCTAAACATTTAAGAACTTAAAGAGGCTTTTGTTGTATTTCCTGAGGACAGGAGAGCTCTTAGGCTCTGCTGTATTCTGTCCACAGTCTGGTGTCACGCAGAGTTGACATGCACCATATTGCACTGAATTGTTAGATACGAATATTAAAATCATGCTTGTGTCTTTCATAAAAATATATCCCTTAGCACTGATGGTGTCTTCCAAAACTAAAGTGGTTTTTTTTTTCTTGCTCGGTGGTACATGAAAGGGATAGTGCATCTTACAACCAATGGTGTCCTAGTTTCAGTGAAATGCTGTAATAATGCTGAGGGAGGAACATTTGAAAGTCCTAACAACCCAGATGCTAAGATAGTGATGGGTGACATCCTTGGGCTAAGGAGCAAGAATGTGCCCATGAGAAATCTCTCTTGGTGTGGTTTGCCCTGCTGTCTGCACCTGAATGTGGACATAACCTGTCCCCACAGGCTCTGCCACCTTTTCTGCCTTCCTCTGTGGATCAGCAGACCTGGGTGAGTCTAAGCCCGGGATCTGTAGTAGCACCAAGACCTCGACATAAGCTTATTGTGCCTTTATTTTGATCTTATATGAAGTGTGGAAAATATGCCCTAGAATTGTGCTTGAAGTTAAAGAGATTAAATCATGTAAATTACTTAGAACAGTGCCTAGCAAAGGAAGCTGTCAACGATTATTTTTTCCTCTTTTTCTTTTCTGGAGCATTAAGTTCTGCTCGCCCCTTTTCCACTTTTCCCTTGGACATAGAAGATACACTGGGAGGAACCATCTCTCTAGCACTCTTTAATGGGAAGGCAAAGCTCCAAAGTCAGAGAAATTGTATTCAAATAAAGGTTCTTCTGCAAGATTACCCATCCTTGGCAACAACAACCTTCCGGACCAGATAGTTCTCTGTTGTGGGAGGTCTGTGCTAATATTGCAGGATGCTTAGCAGCATCCTTAGCCTCTACCCACAAGATGCCAGTAACCCTCGCCCAAAGTTGTGATCATCAAAAATGTTTTTATAAGTGCTAACTGTCTCCCAGAAGCAAAACAGCCCCTCTTCCCCCTTTGACAACCACTGGTCCCGTGTTTACAGGCTGATCAGTTGGGCATTTTCTCTGTCTTTAAAATTGGAGTGACAATGTTACAGCTAACATTTCTGAGAGTGAGCCCCCGGGCTGGGAAATCAAATTCTGTACCCTAAAGCCGCTGTAAACTTAATGAGAATTCTGTTTCTCCTTTTCTAATTTCAAGTGGAGTTTTAATGCATATTTTGAGGGATGGTTAGTACACCCATGAAGCTGAAATGAAGCATAGCTAAAAGGAATGATCACACTGCAGGCATCGGGGAACAAATTGTCATTAGCAGGCAGTGCGGGGTTGTCTTGCAGATGGACGATAACCCAGTCAACACGGCAGACTGCTTTCTAAGGCCAGGCTCGGAACCATACCAGCACAGGATTATGTTGGGGGAAGAATTTAAAATCTGCAAGCTAAATATGCCACCTCCAAGGTTACACATTGCGAGTATCAAAGAGTAATTGTAGAATGGTGATGTTTGTCATATTTGATGACATGCATATACTATGTTTGGAAAGTATGAGCAGGACTGGTTGGGCAAAATAGTGGCCATCAGCTTCCTCCCACATTCCCTTCTGTTACCTCTCTCCCCACTAGGGTGCCTGGTTCCTGTCTCTGAAGCCCAGTATCCTTGCCCACCCTGACTCAGTAGCTCTCCCCACTTCCCCATAGCTCTTCCTTGTGGTTCTTCCATCAGATCAACTTCCTGCCTGCAAGGGATCTGGTAAGAGCTCTCGTGAGAGCTACACTGCACCATCCCCAGAGCAGTGCATTCTTTTCAAAAGCACACATTCTGCAATCACCAGAAGAGACCTTTTCATAAATAATTTGTTCCAGACTGGAAAGGACATCACTTTGCAAATCAAAAGACTCGAATCTACCAACATTTCTCTCTAATTCTCGGGTGTGAAATGTTAGAGAAGTAAAGACATTCTGTAAAGTTTCCTTCTTTTAGTTCATTATCTAGAGGGGAGACCTGCACTACTCTTATCTTTGAATTTTAACATTCATGTAATATTTTTAATGACATTTCTTTTTAATCCATCTATGTTGTCTGGTCAAAGCAGTGAAATGTCAGTGTCTTCTAGGCTAAACAGCTGGCAGGATAACTCCTTCCTGGCTTTCTCTGGACGTGATCACGTGAGAACAACTTCTGACTTTGATATAGTAACATCCATTGGACACATTCACTCTGCACTCGCCTCCGTCACGGACACGAAGCACCGTTCTGCATTGCCTGACTTAATTCTTATTTGACAATATATGTTTGTGGCTGACATCCTTCACAAAGAATCTACTGAATTTATATTTGTTTCTAAATTTTAGAGTTTGCTTTTGCCCTGACATTACTTTTATCAAATCACCCATTTATTGTACTATGTAAAAACCAAGGGTAGATAACTTGATAAAAGCTAATTAGTTCAAAGAATTCTTCAATTATATCCTTCCATAACCTTTCCTCTCAATCTATTGAAACCAGTTGCCTTTATAAGTATTCCAATTACCATATAATGCTTTTTCAGAGACTTATTTTGGGAAAAGAAAAGAAATGAAATTTAACAGGATATATTTTTGCTGAAATTAAAAAATAAAAGACTGTGGTTTAAATCTGGCTTTGTCACTTTCCTTTAAGTGCTTTTGCTCCAAGAGGTTTTAAGAGTTTGACAACTGACTTATTTCATAAGATAATAAAAGGGTCATGCACCCAGATCAGACTTACAATAAATGAAGGTGGGAAGGGGCAGATGATAGGAGGGGCAGAAAGAAGGTTCCCCATCCCACATGGCAATTCCTATCTTTCCTTCTCCCATACTCACCAAAGCTGAAATTCCTGCATTAGAAGGCAATTTCCCTAGCAAGGGCAGTAACATATCTTATCTATTTTTTTAAAGATTTTATTTATTTATTTTTAGAGAGGGAAGGGAGGGAGATAGAGAGAGAGAGAGAAAGAGAGAAACATCAATGTGTGGTTGCTGGGGGTCATGGCCTGCAACCCAGGCATGTACCCTGACTGGGAATTGAACCTGCGACACTTTGGTTCACAGCCCGCGCTCAATCTACTGAGCTACACCAGCCAGGATATCTTATCTATTCTAAGATACTTTTTATATTTTCCTTTTTCTTAAATCTGAATGTAATTACAGTCCTTGTCAATATACACATTTAATAGTAGCAACCCACCAACTTCTACTATAAAAATCTGTGAAATATCTTGCAATTAGTGAACATTTTAGTAACAAGGAAATAGGGAATTTAAGGTACCTTGGAAAACAGTTTGACAGAGACAGCAAGATCAAGCCACACCTTCAGGACAGGTTACAAGAGCAAGGCTTGGGGACAGAAGGGATGGAGTTTGCAGAGACAAAAAACAAAACAAAACAAAAAAAACATCAGAGCAATATCACATTTTACCTGGCATTTCAGTGAATAGAATCTTAATCTGGAAATTTCTTGAAGTTCTCCCTCTCTCACATGTAGGTAGATTTGGCTTCTAGGTACATTTCATGGACAGGATATGAAATATCTAAATGCTGTCTTCAGATCCCATGGGATACAGGGAAGAGCTAAGGAAGGAAAGAAAAAAAGAGGCCAGAGACTTAACTGACATTACTTGGAAATCTTTAAAACTGGCAGTGAAATCAGCTGTTTCTCAATCGGTGACTCCCTTTCTTCAACGTTGCAAACCAACTTCCAAAAACCCCATTACTTCTGGGTGGATTGGGAGAACAGTTTTCTGAACCTTTGAGAGTCTGAGACCCCTACTAAGACCAGTCACCTTCAGGCCAAGACACAAGCTTGGGCCTGATTTCTAACCAAGCATCCACAGAGGGGCTTCTAGAAGGTTTGTGAACCAGGAGACACTCATAACTAATTTTTAAATTTTCTTTCTGTTACTTTAGCAATTACCTTCATAGTCTAGGGAATTTCATGTCACTTTTTGCAATTATGTTATTATTTCCTAGTAAGAAGTAAAATGTGATTCATGATGCCACTATTCAGAGTGAGTCATTGAATAACCGCCGTAATTTCCACATAATAGCCTTAATCGGAGTAGGATTTTTTTAAACTAATCATTTTGATTTTGGTATGTGTTCACTTGCCTTGAGCTTCTGATGCTAGAAAATTTTTTTTAAAAAAGGGAAGCACTACAAAACTTATTTATGCATATTAAGGGGTTTATCTTCCTATAGAATAGTTGAAAGAATACCATATGTCTTCCAACCTGGAGGTGCGTCTTTCTGCCCAAGGATGGCTTTTTCTCAGGAGAATACTCACTTACAAAAAGCTAGAACTTCAGCAAAACTTGGACATGTCTCAGTATAGGAGCTTTGTATATTCAAGATGAAGAAAATGCTGGTGATAAAAGCCCAACCAGCCACCTGCCCCAAGTGACAACTCAGGGAAAGGAGTTTGGGGTGGCAAATCTAATGATGCAGGAAGTCAGGGGGCTGCACGGAGTTGCAGATGCCCAGAAAACCAAAGGCCTTGGCAGGAAGGCCCTTTAGTTCAGACCCCTGCAAGTGTAAAATAAGGTCTCACAGTCCTTTTCCAGCTGAAATAGATCCAAACGTGAGGATTTTTGCAGACATCTGGACCAAAGAAACCCATTCGTTTATTCGAATGTTTGCTGCACTGTGTCATGCGCAGGGTGCCACTCCAGGCTGCTGCTCACGGGGGTGCAGCATTGACCGAGGCAGGGAGCACTCCTGCTTTAGGGCACTTGCATTCCAGTAGGGGATGTGACGTCATCAAGAATCCTTAACATTGTGCTGTTCTTCCCTTCCTGTTCTCTGATGACAAGGCAAGCTGTGGGTTTCAATGCCCATTCCCGATTTTCATAGAGATGGAATCGTTTAGTATACCCTCTAGCTTATTCCTTCATCATTATGTCTGGGAAGGCACCATAATTTATTTATATATTATGTTATTATGGATATTTGGGTTGTTTCTAGTTCTTGCTTTAAGAACAAGCCACTGTAAACATTCTTTTACTTCCATAGAATTTAACGATAATGTTTTGGTTTTATTATACCCCTCATAGTTGTATATTTCAGGCAAGTAATGCTGGTTTGCTATTTGAAAGAGTGATAAAACGTTTTATTTTAAATTTAATTAATTTTAAAAAGATTAAACCTATAAGAAATGTTAAGCAAATATGTATACATTAAGGAATATATTTGTTGAAGTTCATGAAGGAAGCAGCCAAAAGAGTTTGGGAAACTCTTCTAAGAAAATAATAGTTAGTAGCTAGAAACTGCAGAATTTGAAGAAGTACTATGGAAATTCAGCAAACACAAAGATGACAAGGGACAGAAGGGAATGCAAGGATTTTGGATTTCACTAAAGTGTGAACACCTTGAGGGAGGATAACGTCTTATTCACATGGGTATGCCCACCACCTGGAAAAAGTGCCAATTCCCAGAACGTGTCACATAGCACGAGCTGTATCTGCACCCTTAAGGGGAAATCATCGATGATGCTCCAGGCAGGAGGAACAGTGTGAAAAGGGAACAGGCAGAAAAGAACAAGTCATGTTCACAGAATATTAGAGAGAACAAACTGACTCCAGGACATCCTTGTAGGGTAGTGGCGAGGGATAAAAGTGAGAAGGGAGGGGTGGGCTGGACACCAGCCGAGGAGGCAGACGGTTGAATTGCAGACCCCACCTCTGTGGGCTTTAGTCAGAGCCTTAATTTTATTGACTGTTTACTGACACACGAGAATGTTTTCATCCCTGCAGGAAATTGGGAAACACGAAGTAGCTTATCAGTGGGAAGCAGCTGCAATGAAGCCTCTGAAATTTCCACAGCAAGTAGGGGCCTCCACGGCTTATCACCTTCCTCTTTATTGAAGGGTTTTCTGCGAGCCCCAGACGCTGATTGCTGAGTGCAGTGTGCTCTCTGTTCTTCGTGATGAAGTACAGACTGCTGCCGCCTGACTCACTTGTTCCAAGAACTTTGCTTCCAGACAAGAAACTCAGTCTCTGTGTTCTCTTTTCATAGCCCACGCCCATCTCGTATTTCATCTGAGTGGGAAAGTTCTCCAAGCAGCGCTCTCCTCCCCTAACCCAGCAGATGTGAGTCTAGAAGGGACTAATGAAGTTTACAGCTGGTCAGGAGTAAAGGAGGCTTTGGACTGTGAAGTATCTTTTCACCGAAAACGTACTTTGCAAAAGCAAGAGAAGCTGCAACACTTCCCATTTCTCAGTAGGTGTGTGCCACGTGGTGTGAACAGAAATCGGAACCTCCCAGCAATATGGACTCTCCTGGGGTTTCGGAGTCATAATCAGCTTCGTCATCACTGTGAGGAGTCAACTTGAAACCACAACAAATGACTATGGTAATATAAGCACTGTCACCTGGTAAGAACACGCCTCGTAAGTGCATCAACGCTGAGGAACAGCACAGTCTAACGCTCCGACGACACAGGGTGTGATCTGAGCAAGGCAGCACCTCCAGGGCTGGCTGGGTGTTAGAGCCGGGCCCACAGCAGCCACGGGTAATGGCTGTAAGGCAGAGCCTGAAGCGTTTAGATACACGGTTTCTCCCAGAGCTCCTAACTGGCCCAGGACAAGACAGTTCACTTACCCATAACTTTCCTTATCATACAGATAAGGAAACTGAGGCACAGAAGATGCTCCAAACTTCCAGCTTTGGCTGTCCATTTCTAGGCCTTCTGCTGTGAGAAGTGAACATTTCAAGGTAGCGTCTTTTACTCGGCGAGCATAAATCTTGCAGAGGTATATTTTTAGCAACAGTGATTATCACCATCATTTCATACCTCACAGAGGGTAACGGTGTTCCTGACGTACCATTAGTGAGGCACGCACTTGGAGCTAGCTGATTTTTTAAACAACGCATGGAAGGTCGGCACAGGCCCAGCCTAAGTCTTTGCCACCATTCACCTGCACGGAGTGTGAATGCCGTGTGGCGCGTGAGTGACCCTGTGACAACAGTAAGTCTGGAAACCTTGGCATAGTATTTTCTGCTTCTTGAAGAGTTTCTGGAGCAAACAGTTTTCATATAGTAAACACTCTGAAAAATACTAGTGTAAAGAAATGCTTGAATTCCATTCCCCCTCAATTTCTTTGGGAGTATTTCCTCTCTTGCCATAGCTCTTCCCCACGCCAAACCTCAAAACATGATTATTGTCCTCACTCATTTTGAAAAATAGTGCTGCTTTGCACTTTACTGGAACACTGAAGGAGATTTTTAAAGTAGGTGGGGAAAAGTAAGCAGCATATGAAAGAACTGGTTTTGGTGAACATTAGGTTACTAGTCTTTTTTTAAGATTCAAACAAGAAGAATAATTTAAATAAGGATTTAGATTTAAAAGATGAAATATTGGGGGGAAACTCCAGACTGAATCACATAGCCAAAAGTAGTCTGACTTCTCCCCTAGAACTGTGAAGTTATTAAATGGGGGAAATCGCAAGAAAAGAAATGCAAGCAACCGATAAATAAATGAAAACATATTCTACATCACTGACACTGAGTAAGAAACACATAGTAAAAGAATATGGAGACACCATTACTTATTCTGCCAGCAAAGATTTAAAAGAACGCTAAGGATCATGATGGAAGAAAGTGTGTGTAAACTGATGTCATCTTCATGGCAAGCAATATGGGCCTACAAAACCAAAAATGCATACTTTTAACTTAAGTTAGAAATTATACTTTTTGAAATATATCCTAAGGCATTAACCAGACAAATGCACAAAGGTGCACATACAAGTTGTGCATCCTAGTGTAATTTATAACAGTAAAAAATGGAAATGGTGAAAAGTGGAAAGCCATGAAAATGCTCACTTGAAGGCAACAAATGACATGGACCATGTGTTCCCCCGAAAACTGCTATGAAGATACATGTTCACTGGGTGGAAAACGTTTAGGGCGTGTTATTTAATAACAGGAAGCAGATTCGGAGCATTATGAATGCTCTGATGAGATTTTGGGGGATGTGGATGATGGTAAGGCACCCTGCTATTGACGGTGGTGATTTCTGGGTGCCCGACTTCCAGCTGACTCTTCCAAATGATCTGACTCTTCTAACTGTACTCAAGTCAAACATGCTACTTAGGTAATAAAAGCAATGAAATTTTTTAAAAAGAGGGCAAAATCCCCCTGGCTGGTGTAGCTCAGTGGATTGAGCGTGGGCTGGGAACCAAAGTGTCCCAGGTTCGATTCCCAGCCAGGGTACATTCCTGGGTTGCAGGCCATAACCCCCAGCAACCGCACATTGATGTTTCTCTCTCTCTCTCTCCCTCTCTCTCTCTCTCTCTCTCTCTCTCCCTCCCTTCCCTCTCTAAAATGAATAAATAAAATCTTTAAAAAAAAAAAGAGGGCAAAATCCTATGTGGGGGTAGGAGCAATGCAGGAAGATTTCTTAAAGGTTTTTCAGCCAAAATATGTTCAGAATTTCTGTGGCCCCCTCAATTGTCCCGCATAGAATACAAGCAGAAAAATAATAATTTTTATTATAAGTTTCTTGAGATTTCTTTTGAAAATATGTCTTATTATAAAGTAAATGTAATAAGCTTTTTAAAAAGCTAGCTAGAGTTTGAAAAATTATTAAACCAACTTTTTCATTTCACAGATGAGAGGAAACTTTCAAGCCTGTGAGGTGATCATAGCTAGTTAATGACAGGATGGGAATCAAAATACTAATTTGAAAAGATACATGTGCCCCTCTGTGCATCGCAGCATTATTTGCCATGGTAAAGATACAGAAGCAACCCACGTGCCCATCAGTAGACAATTGGATAAAGAAGATGCGGTACATATATACAATAGAATATTGTATTGTATTGTAAAAAAAAGAATGAAATCTTACTATTTGCAACGACATGGTTGGACCTAGAGCGTATTGTGTGAAGTGAAATAAATCAGACAGAGACAGACAAATACCACTAATCTCACAATGGCCCTGTTCCTAGGGTACCTTTGTCCTTATTCATATCTTCCACATTATTCAGGGACTCCAAAATGCCATTTGCATGGCTGGAACAGCTGAATTATTGGAAAGGAATTAACATTTTACAAATAAAAACATTCATATTTCTGCCATGGGCTTTGCCTACTCTTAGGACATATCTCTGTCCCATATAAACTGCAAAACCTCAAAAAGATAACAGAGATACACAGACATTCTATAAAAATCAAAACGCAGAAGAGAAATAAGGTAGAAATAATCTAAGGCAGAATATCCTGGTTACTGAAAAATTTTTTGCTAGTTTTTTTTAAAGCAAACCTTTCTTAACTCTTTTTTTTGTTGTTGTTGTTGTTTAGATCAACTTACCCACACCATACTAACCGGTCTTTTATTTCTGTAGGCTGAATTTAACCTTTCCCTTTCATTTCTGAAGGCTATGGGATTTTTCTGTAAATTTGCCCCACCCCCAAAATAAATCTTTCAAGAAATGCAAAAATATTCAGCCAAAAGAGATATTGCCAAGGATCAACTTTTAGGCTGGCTTTGCCCAAAAGGAAAAGAAGTAAAACTTGATCTCCCAAAATTAAATCAAATGTAGAACAGAAAGTAGAACTAAGTGTTTCCATGTCAACAAAACTGTGCCTCTCAGTTAATCTAGCTGTTTGAACTTCAACAAGAAATTCAACCTTTCTAGGTCTTAGTTACCTTCTTTGTGAAAAAGTAAAATCAAACATAGATTTTAAGAATAAAATTAAGAGGGCTAGTATGGAGACTAAGTAAGTGTTAATGTTTACTGTCTGTGTCAGTTATCCATCACTGTGGGACAAACCATACAGCATCATAATTAGAAATCTTTGGGATGGCTGGGTGCTCTCACGTGGGCTTCTTCTTGTGGTTATGTTCATCTGCCAGCTTTGCTGGAGCTCGAACATCTGTGATAGCCTCACCCATATGTCCGAGACCCTGATGGGGATGGCTGGGATGCTGGGACCTCTCTCTTCACATGGTCTCTTGCCATTCAGTGGATTAGCCTATCTTTCTTTATATGGTAGCTAAGTCCCAAGGAACCAAAAGCAGAAGCTTCAAGGGATTTTAAGGCTTAAGTTCTGGAGTCCCCACAACATCACATCAGCCACATGTGATTGGACAAAGCGTTACAAGGCCAGTCAAGATTCAAGGCAGACATAGTATCTACCTCTCAGTGGGAAAAATGGCAGCATATCATACCACACTATGAACATAAGGCATTGTTATTCATTGGAGCCATTATTATAATGACCTCTTTTCTGGCCTGTAGTCTAAAAACTCTGGTTCCAAATCATGTAAAGTTTAACAGAGTCTTTTATAATACTGTTGATTGGAAACTTTGATAAATTATTATAACAATAGCACCCAACGAATCATACCTCCCCCAAAGCATACCTTTGTGCATCCCCTTCCATATTGACTCTGGACTTGGCCATGGGACTTGCTTTAGTGAATGGATCATCATCACATACAACACAAGCAAAAGTTTGATAAAGGCTTGTGCACTGAGGCTGGTTCTCCTGGAACACCACTTTGAGACCACCATGCCGTAAGGACACCTGGATAAAGATCATGTAGCAAGAGAAGTTTGGCTGAGCAACGGTCTCAGAACTTCCACCAGCTGGAAGCAGCTACCTGAGTGAGCCCCGAAAGATTAGCAGAGGGACCCCCCAGTCAGCAGGCAGAATTAAAAAAAAAATAGCAACACAACAAAAGGTAACTGAAACACAAACCCAAACTATTCTAGCTAAAAGATGGACTAAATTCACTGATAAGAATTAGCCTCACTGTAGAGTCGCTAACTCATTTCATGATTTTAAACATACCATAGAATCATATAATTTAAGAACTTGACAAATTTAGAGACTATATAATCTAGTGGTCTTCAAAATATCTTTAAACTATAAAACTCTTACAAAAAAACTTCTAAGTTATTTAAAATAAAGAGGTTTCTTCTTAGGATAAATTCATTTTACCAGTTAGGGTTTATAACATTTGCTTATAAAACCACTTAATGAATATGCAATTTCCCTTTCTTTAGCACAAAAAATATAAATTATTGCAGTCTGAACTTATAATTAATTTATATGTTTCCTTTTGGGAATATTTTATAAAGGAAACTCTTACTTAAGACAGACAAGTAATTATAAATACTAAAGGTCATTTCACTATGTGCCTTGAAAACTCAGGATACTGGGGGGTTGGAATTATATTTATTCCTATTCAGAAAAATACAAACTCATCAAAACAAGCAAATTCTTGATGATGGCCATCATAAGTTTATATTTAAAATATATTACATTTTGCTATGTAAAAATTGCAATTTTTGGAGTTTATAAACTATTTAAAATAGAATTCAAATCAAGATTTGTGAAGCCAATGAAGAACCTCACTGGTCCTCTGCTGTGCTTTGGAATTCATTTTGAAAACAACAATAACACTTGAAAACTAACTTTGCTTTGCCACTGATTTTGTTCAAAAGTAAGGAAAACTGATTGGATGTTTAGAAATTTTTATCTTCCTTATTTCAGTGCATCCTCAAAACCATTTGTGGAGCTCTTCAAAAAATGTTGCTACTATTTTCCCTTTTTGGTCAAGAATAAAATAAACAATGACTGGGTGAAAAGGGTAAAAGGATTCAGCAAAAAAAAATATCATGAACACGGACAACAGCATGGTGATAACCAGAGGGAAAGAGAGGTGAGGGGAGGTAAGAGAGAGTAAAGGGGAGATGAATGATGGCGGAAGTGTTGCCGGTGGAAAGGGGGCTCTTCTACAGGATCACAAGAAAAGCACCCCAAAGACCCACTAAGGGAGATCGTGTTGTGGCATGGTTTATTCATGTGTAAACAGAAGCTGCCCCTTGGGTTTTCAATTTCTTATCTCCTTCCACCCTGCCATGGAAAATCAGGGCCAGAAATAGAGTTGATATCCAGAGATCCTGTGCCATATCAAACTTTAGTCTTTTTGGAGCCTCCACAGTCTGCCATGGGCCCCAGTAGCTGCACACCCATAGGGTCACATGCTCCCAGGTGAGAGAACATGTGAACAAATAGGCAAGTGCATTACTGGGTGGGAGAGAGATAGAGAGAGCAAGCTCCTTTGTTCTCCTTGGATTATATTAGTGTGGGTTTGGGATAAGCCAGGTATTTTTTCAAATGAACCAATCAATTTCCCAAGCTTTGGGGGGCTTTTGATAGGCTTACATCCCCTAGTTAGACTGACAGGTCTATATCAGTCTATCACCCCCTGTGCCCTTGAACAACCCAGTACAGGAGGAAGAAGGGAGGAGTTTAATCCCCTTGGCAGAGCAATGCTCTGATCCCCTGGGGTGTGAAGCTGTAGCTCCTGGTGCAGCAAACAGGCTTATGCTCCCCAGCTCAATGTCTAATATCCTTCGCTTTACTACCCTTTTCTCATTAATAATTAGCTTACTACAGATGGTAACAGAAGGAGACTTGACTTTGGGTGGCAAACACACAATACAAATGTGATGTATTATAGAATTTCACATCTAAAATCTATATACTATTATTAAGCAATATTATCCCAATAAACTCAATAAAATTAAAAACTTAAATTGAAAAACAAACAAAAACAACAACAAACAAGATAGAGAAACTGCCTAGTAAAAGATGTGTCAGTGTTAAGGCTGAATGGTATTTTTCAGCTCATTTGTGCGACCTGACAACACACTTGAGGCTCCAGCAAGGTGCCTGGGCTCCGTCAGTTCAGTCAGTGGAACCGCTCTCTTGAAAACTTCAGTTTACCTTCACCACTGTTTTTGCCACAGCTGCCAGTTTAGAAACAGGAAGCTTTTCGTCCAATTTTAGTGAACTCTTCACTTCCAAAAAGGGAAGCCTGACAACAAAGAAGCCTTCAGAGAAGCCAGGTAATTCAACCATTTGGAAGGAACAAAAGCATTCTGTGAAGGGTGGGAGATAATCAATCATGGTCATTGCGACACTGCTGTAATGCAAGGCCCAGCAGCACACCAGGAAGGTCTGGACTGATTTTTCTTTCCCAGAAACCATCCACAGTAAGACGCATCACAAAAAAATGTGGAAGAAATGTATATCTAAAGGCTAAAAAAAATTGGTATGTTTTAATTAGTACTGCTTGGATAGAAGGGAGGGTAGAGGAAAGGCAGGATAGAAAATGTCAGAAGTTATTTATTGATTCATTCATTTATTTATTTGTTCAACAAATATTTACTGAACTTCTATCTATGTGCAGCAACTGGGTTCAGCACTGAGGATACGACAATGTATGGATGTACAAGAGACCTGGTCCCAACCCTTTGGAGGAGTTATGTACACAGAGTGGCTAAGGCAGAAGGAAAATGCTTAGAGGAGAATTTTTCCAATTCTGAGACCAGCACTCAATAACATATAGAGTTGACTATTTGGAACATATTTCTAATTCTCATTTAATTCCTTTCTCATATTATAGTACATTAAAGTTGAATGGAAATAATGAGGCAAAGTCATGATGTCTGTGAGTTATACAGCTCTCTGGCCTTCTCAACAGGGACCTCCACAAGGTAATTATCACCTTGATGAATTTTTTCAAGTAGGGCTTACAGGCTAAGAACACCAAATTGTTAGTACTCTGAGAAGGGAATCTGTCCTTAAAGACAGATCACAGGGTTGGTGTATAAACTAGGATGCCAATTTATTAATTTACACTTAGAAATAGACTAGTGGATAAACCAACACAAATAATGTATTATTTTGCAGCAAGGAGAACTACATGAGAAACGAAATGATGAATAGAAAGGTGATTATAGACAGCATTTTCCACTAAGATTTTTTATTTTATTTATTTTTCTTTTAATTGTTGTTCAAGTACAATTTTCTGCCTTTTACCCCCATCCCAGCCCACCCCCCAGCCCTCCCCACCTCCCTCCCATTTCCACCCCCCCCCATTATTATCCATGTGTCCTTCATACTTGTTCATGCAGAACATAGGCAGGAAAATCTCAGACATTTCATGCAGCAATATTTTCACTGATATGTCCCCTAGAGCAAGGACATAAAGGAAAGAATGAACAAATGGGATCTCATCAAAATAAAAAGCTTCTGCACACCTAAAGAAAATAGTATTAAAATAAAAAGAGAACCAACGATATGGGAAAACATATTTGCCAATGATACTTCAGACAAGGGTTTAATCTCCAAAATATATAAAGAACTCACATGACTCCACTCTAAGAAGACAAGCAACCCAATTAAAAAATGGGCAAAGGACATGAACAGACACTTCTCTAAGGAGAACATACAGAGGATCCAGAGACACATGAAAAGATGCTCAGTATCGCTAGCTATCAGAGAGATGCAAATGAAAACCACAGTGAGATACCACTTCACACCAGTCAGAATGGCCACCATAAAGCAACAAACAACAAGTATTGGAGGGGTTGTGGAGAAAAGGGGACCCTAGTGCACTGTTGGTGGGATTGCAGACTGGTACAACCACTATGGAAAACTGTATGAAATTTTCTCAGAAAACTAAAAATGGACCTGCCTTTTGACCCAGCAATTCCACTGCTAGGGTTATATCCTAAGAACCCTGAAACACCAATCCAAAAGAACCTATGCACCCCAATGTTCATAGCAGCACAATTTACAATAGCCTAGTGTTGGAAGCAACCCAGATGCCCATCAGTACATGAATGGATAAAAAAACTATGGTACATTTACACAATGGAATTCTATGCAGCAGAAAGAAAGAAGGAGCTCCTACCCTTTGCAACAGCATGGATGGAGCTGGAAAGCATTATGCTAAGTGAAACAAGCCAGGCGTTGAAAGACAAATACCATATGATCTCATCTTAAACAGGAATCTAATAAAAGTACAAACAAACAAGCAAAATATAACTCCATTAAGATGTTATGTGCCCAACTTTGAGACTAGAAGGCCAATATTGCCTATGAGACTAGGTGGAAATTCTTGGCTTTGGTTGTATCTGATGCTTCTGCTGTCAGTCCACCTCCAATGTGGTGGCAGAAAATGTTGCCCTGGCCATAGAGGTGGGCACAACCAGGCTTAGGTGATCAAAGACCTCCAGTCCTGTGAGCCAAAGTGATTGATTCAGGGGTGGGCACATGACCCAAACCTAGCCAATCAGGATTTATTTCCAGGATGTTCTCACTAAGGCTGGGAGCAAAGGCCTCTACCTGCTAGGAAATAACTCATTGCCGCCCTCTGCTCACCTTTATTCCTTGCCCTGAATAACCCTTCAAGATCTTTAATGTAATAACATAAAGGCACATAGTCCTTCAGAGACACTTTGCAGCAGGCTACACACCTCTGCACTATTTTTTCCTCTTCTTTTAAATGAGGGATTCCCTCAGAAACAATAGGACTCATTCATGTTGCAAATGTTTTACAACATTTGAGTAGTCGTTTGAGTAAAAAATTTCCAAAAGTGCTCCATTATTGAGTATCTGCTATATTCCAGGCAGGGTGCTAGAGGCCAGCAATTCAGTGGTGAGTGAACACACATGCCAAAAATCTCTACCTTCTCAGACCTTAAGGTCCAGAGGGAAGACAGACACTATTTTTTTATGTTTGCAGAAATAAATATGTAATTATAAATCCTAGTGTGCACGATAAAGAAAAACTTTATGGCACAATAAAAGTGTGTAAACAAAGTTGCTAGGGTTACTTGGGCATGTTATTGAAGATCCTTTGCCTTGGTTTCCTCATCCATAAAATCAGAACACAAGAATCGATCTCAAAGTGTTGTTGTGGTGATTCAATATTTAAATGCTTAGAAGAGAGCCAGGCCCTGGCTGGTGCTCAGTCAATTTTAGTCTTTATTACTACTATTAGCATCATCAACAGCAATGCTGTTGTTTGTTGTTATTGGGAGACCAGGCATGCTGTAGGGGTGGGAAAGCTTCCCTAAGGAAGAAAGTTTTAAGTTGAGCTCTGAAAGATCAGCAGGAGTTTGTTCAGCACAGGGGTAGAGAAACAGCAATGCAAACATAGGGCAAGCCCGGTGGTGATAGGACTTATGAAGCTTACAAACACTGGGAGAAGCCAGTGAGATCAGTGCACAGTGCCAGGCAGGGAGAGGGTGCCAAGGCTGGAGGTAGGCCTGGCCATGGATCGTGTAGAGTAGTAAGGTAGAAAGCAGGTAGTATAATGAAATTTTCATTTTTAAAGATCACTGCTATGGACTGAATATTTGTGTCACCTCCAGATTCATCTGATGAAGTTTTAACCCCCACTGTAACAGTCGTAGGAAGTAGAGCCTTTGGGAAGTAATTAGGTTTCATCAAGGTCACGTGGGTGAAGCCCCCATGATGGGATTAGTGTCCTTATAAGCAGAGGAAGAAAGACCAAAGCTCCTTCCACCATGCGGGGACACAACAAGAAAGCACCTTGGTTCTGGACTTCCCAGCCTCCAGAACTGTGAGAACTAAATGTTGGTTGTTTAAGCCCCCAGTCTATGGCATTTTGTTACAGCAGCATGAGTTGGGCCAGTGTGGGTATGGAAAACCCTTTGACAAGACAGGGGTCACCTGCACGTGGTGGTGGCTGTGAGAACGACAGAGAAACATTCAAGAGCTAGGTGGAAGTCATATTCCTGGGAATCGAGTTGGCTATGACTGCCATGGCAAGGGATATCGGGTGGCTTCTAGGTTTGGGGCTTTTTCATAGAGTTGGGTGGAGTGGGGTTTCATTGACTGAGAGGAAATTGGAGGAAGACTGGGTGGCGGGGGACAGGAAGCCGTGAAAGTGAAAGTGTCTGGTTAAGGTACAGCAGACCCACGGTGCAGTGATGGAGAGTTCAGATTCAAGAAGACAGAAATAATGGAGTCTCTGAAGGTCCCCTACACTCTGGTCCCAACAAGGCATCACAGACAAACTTAAGTCAAATCATGATCCCTCCAAAGACCAGCTCCGGGTCCTCAAAGTAACCTCCTGTGAAGAATGCTTCCTGTCTCTGCCCCCCTGTGGTTTGCCTTACATAACAAAGCATTCCTTCAAGAAAATTGGCCTCTCGGATTCCATGGAGCAGCAGGAGACTGTGTGAAATGTCCTGCCTTCAGGAAAATGATATCAGAGCAGGATGCTGCTGACTCACCGGGAACATTCTCTGATCAAGCCCACAGCTGACCTGTCTGTGTTCTTCCAGTGTCTTAGTGCACCAAATGCCTCTAAAAGTAGAACCAGACACCTTAACTCTGACGGGGGGGGGAAACTGAGGCCAACCTAGATTATTAACATGTCTGACCATACAAAATGACTTGAAGCAATGCAATGTTAGTATGCTTAGGTATAAAACATTTACTCTTTTGTTTTAAAAAGAATAAGTTAACAGTATTTCATGATCCCAGAAAGAAGGCTTCAAGAAGTGGAAAAGTAATTGTTCAAATTTAGCATGACAAAGTAATGAAATGGAAAGTATATATTGATCTCTAGCACAGCAGCCTTAGTTTTGCCTCTAAAGTGTTTTTAAAAATAATATGAAAGAGTTTCCAACACTTAAAAATTTACAAATTGCAGGTGAATATCAGAACTTTTAGCTTTTCTTTAAAATGAAAAGTTCTAGTGAAGCTGGGCCCAAGTTCACACATGACGACAATAAACTGATGCTCCTTATTATGAGTGTGTCTTGGATACCGAGGCTGAGTAGCCCTGCTGTTCTCTATCATTTTTGCACCATTGTTATTCTGTAGATGCACATGAAAATGAATGTTTTTTCTACCTATGTTTAACTAAAAGTGGGAAAGTTTAAACTAGATGAAGATGGCTATGCATTTTTAGAAAACTTGAATGAGAATGTATGTATAGAAGCCAAAATTATTTCTGTGTGTTCATTGAGCAAGTGTGTCTGTAGAAATCTAATTGGTTCTCTTCAACTGTTTTCATCACCTGCCTGATCTATGTAGCCATTTGAGTTGCCTCCTTAGTCCCCAAAAGCAGAGCCTGAGACCAGGACTCAAGTGCAGACTTGAGAAGTGTTCCCAGGGAGCAATAGTGAAGGAGTGAGGAGAGTGAGAGACACGAAAGCAGTATTACTTACAATAGTCAAGTGCTGGAAATAGCCCAAATGCCCAGCAGTAAATAAGTGGATCAAAAACCTGTGGTACATTTACACAAGGAACTAATGTGCAGCAGAAAGAAAGGAGGAACTCCTACCCTTCCTGACAGCATGGATGGAGCTGGAGAGCATTATTCTAAGTGAAATAAGCCAGGCAGTGGAAGGCAAATACCATATGATCTCACCGTAAGTGGAGCCTAATCAATAAAACACAAACAAACAAAATAGAACTGGAGACATGGAACAAAAGAGCCAATTGACAGTGACCAGAGGAGAAGGGGGAGAAAGATAACAGGAAAAAGAAGGGAAAGGGTCAAGTTAAGAAAAGTGTATATAAAGGACCTGTGGACAAGGACAACAGAGGGGCAGGACTGGATATTGGAGAGGTGGGGTGGGCAAAGCTCGGAGGGCAATGGGGGAAAATAGGGACCACTGTAATTGAACACATTTTTTAATTTAAAAAATAAAGAAGAAAAAGTCACTGGAAAGGTGTGCTATCCACCATCACCACTGTAGGCACTGGGTGTGTGAGAGGCAAACCAAACGTCTACCAGAACTGGATCAGCTGGGACAGGACCCCACGCATTGCACACTGCTCCAGGGTCAGGCCTGGCAGTCATCAGTGAAGCCCTGGGGTGCAGAGTCCAGAGATGGGGCAGATGTAGTGGCATAAGGTAGCTCAGTGCACACCTGTGGTGGAACACAGCCGTCAAGGTGCATCTGGGCTGGCATGGAACTATCCAATAGCTGAAGTCAGAAGTTGGCCCACGTGATGCATCTAAGACATCCACGACAATTGTAAGTCCTGAAACCAAAATTGCCATGACTCTTGGAATTCCCTTGATAAAAACTTAAAGCATTTAGATTCCCACAGCTGAGAGACAGCAAGATATAGTGGTTCTAAAAGGATTAACTTTGGACCCAGATTCTTTGGAATTGAATGTCATCTCTAATACTTCCTGACTGGGTAGGCAAATTACATAACCACTATGACCCTCAGTCTCCTCGTCTGTAAATCAGTGATAAATATAATACCTACCTCACAGGGGAGTCACTACATACCTGGCATATAATAATATTATAATTATTATACTAATTATAGTTATGATAAGTGCTAGTTATAGTTACCTGTTATTGTGTCTAATTTCTCTCACAAACCTTTTTTCACCAGTGATATAAAATAATTTTATTCCCCAGCTAACTTAGAACTAACTCTCCATAGGGGAGCCTGAACTAATATACATATATTTCTTAATCTAGAATCACCTAATAATCCTACAACAATTCCAGAAATGGAGCTGAGTGTAAAATATATATACCTGAGTTCCCTGTTTGATTTCCCAAATATGTTCTTGTTCCAATCCCTAAAACAGTGGTTAAAAATTATGTTTTGATTTAACCAGTGAGCGACTTAAATTGACAAAAAAACGTCTGATTTGGGGTTTCTTCATCCTTCAAAGCAACTACCAGCGCTTTAAAAATCTGAAGACTCATGCATGTCTGCCAAATCTGTCCTCCTAGCCCTGCACTCCGGGAGACTTTCCTCGAGAGAAGCGCTCCTGTATCTCCGTCGCAGAGAGACCACCCGGGACCTTGTTAAGAAGTAGGCTCTTCTCTGCAGGTACACGGCGGGGCCTGAGACAACCCCAATTAAATGGGGTTGTCTTTGGACCAAATTGGATAAAGAGGAGCTCCCGGTATGAGTTCCAGAAGAGGAAAGCCTCAAACGAAACCAGAGGGCTGGGGCGCATGGTTTAAGGATCCAGGCCGGAACTGGGCAGGCAGGGAGGGTGGCTATAGGCCAAACAGCATCTCTGTGAAAGGCCCAGCGACATAGCAGTCTGCCTGCCCTCATATGAGGAGGTTATTCAATTCTATCAATGGGACTGTTGAAACAACTTGAAATCTGGCTTCATGCAGTCCCAGCAAAACCCAGGAAGATGACTGGCTAGATAATGTCTTGAAGTCCTATTCCTGGATGGGAGGGACCTTCCTGAAGCAGTTTGTAATGCAAAGGTGGGCCCTTTAACACTCGCCTACGGTGCATTTGGGATGCTTGCTTACATCACATCTGGCCTCGTGTTTTCATTGTCTCTCTCGACGTCATCATCGAGAGTTTGGTTGGGAAAATCAGGAGACTCGAGGAAACAGGCAGAATTATCACTGGAGAGAAGTCAAAGTCAGGTAGGAAAAGGAAAACATGACTGCAGGTATCATTTCCTTTCCAGCTTCTGTCTTGAGTTTCCCGTCAAAGACCCAAACAATCACTGTGTCCCCCCATCCTCATCATGGGACCCACCCCGAGATGCCTCTGGATTAAGATGATCTGAGAAAATAGCTAAAGATTCCCTGCATATACCTTGGTAGGGAATATGCCTTATGGAAACTTGGCTAAATAATATGTTCAACTTTTTATTATAAAATTGGCTCTGTCACAGAGCAAGTACATTTCCTAACTTTACAAGGAAACAAATCATAGCAGGTTGCTGGGAAGAAAAAGAGCTTGTCTGGTTCTCAATAATGAAAACATATTTCTTGTAAGTGAGGTATTATTTAAGTGGGTTCTACCACAGCTGGCTGGTTCCGAAATGATTGGTAAGGAAGATACACGTGCAAATAGAGAAAATAAGCTTTTCATTTGTGTCTAATTTACAGTGTATGATTAGAAAAAAATAAGCAAAGAATTATCTGAAAGGAAAAAAAAATCCTGAACGATAGTTAAGTCTACAAACTACAGATGGCAGCAAGAATTCAGACTCTGCACCTCCCTCTCATCCCCAAGGCAGAGCGCGTGAGATAAAAAGTTTCAGGAACGAAAGTACTTAAGTTTTGATAGTTCTCAGGGTGCCTTCGAATGAAATCTTCCCCCTGAAAAATTTTAAATTTCTTATATTAAAAAAAGTAAACCATCACATACATTCAGAGAAAAATATGCAAATCACAAGCAAGCCTGCAGCTCAGTGAATTACTAGACGGTGACTACCACCTAAGTCAAGGATTAGAGCACCAACCCCTCTTTCTTCTTTACGGTAACTGCTCACCTGATTTTAACTCCTTAGATATCTCCTGCTTGGTTGTTAAAGTTCAAATGAAGTCACAGAGAAAGTGTTCTTATGTGCACGGGTTTTGTTTTGTTTTGTTTCATTTTGTTTTTGCCTAATACTATGTTTGGGAGATTTACCTAT
The DNA here is from genome assembly GCF_004126475.2 of Phyllostomus discolor. Lineage (NCBI taxonomy): Eukaryota > Metazoa > Chordata > Mammalia > Chiroptera > Phyllostomidae > Phyllostomus > Phyllostomus discolor. The sequence goes on from NC_040906.2 coordinate 11,335,866, forward strand.
GTTGTTTTGTAACTGTAGATACATTTTCACTGCTGTATAGTATTCCACTGCATGCATATACCACAGCCTGTTTGTTCTTTTTAATGTTGATGGACCCCTGGGCCTTAGGCAAGCCTCTTGCTGCACATGCGCAGAAGTATTTATTGAGAGTCATTTGCTGTGTCATCACATTTGTATTTGTTCGGCTATGACAGATAATGCACAATTGTCCAGTGTGCTTCTACCTGAACATGAGAGTGTTCCCACCACTTCCACACTGGGTACTGTGGTTCTGTTCAAGTTTACCTGGTCTGGAGGCCCTGCGGAGGTATCTCATGATGGCTGTAATTTGTATTCCGCTGATTGTTGATGAGGTCAGATGTTTACTGGCCATTTTTTGATAGTCCTCCTTGTGAAGTGATTATACATCCTGCCCCTCTCCTTAAAAAAAAAAAACCTTAGATTGTCTCTCTTTTTCATGAATTTGTAAGAATTTTTTATACAGTCTCTATGAAAACATACTTATTTTATGTGTAGCAATTTTCTTCTCCCACACTGTAGTTTGCTTTCTCACTCTCTCACTGCTGTTTTTTAAAGAACAAAAAATCTTAATTTTAAAGTAATTTAATTAGTTAGACTTTTCTCTACATTAGTGGTTTTATATCCTGTTTAAAAAAATCTTCTCCTGTCTCAAAATTATGAAAATATTCTCTTATATTATCCTTTATAAGCTTCATAATTAAAGGGAGCTTATAAAGGATAATATAGGAGAATATTATCCTTTCATAATTAAATCTAGATGCATCTGGAATTGATTTTGTGTGAGTGTAGGATTCAAATTTCCTTTTTAACATAAAGATATCCAGTTAACGCAGTACGATTGATGGCAGAGACTACCTCTTTCCCACTGGCCTGCGGTGCTGCGTCGGTCATAAAGGAAATGTGGGCTGGTCTCGTTACTCTGGGTTACATGCAGTCAGTCCCAGTAGTGCAGGCCACCTCAGTTTGTTCTCCGTCAGTACTCTCGCCTGTCTGTTTTTCATGTATATTGAAGAATCACCTTGCCAATTTAGGAACATATGTACTCAACATACAAACATACATACTTACTGTCTTCTTGGATTTCAATTCTGATTGCACTGAATATATAGATTTGGGGAGAAATGACTTTTTTTATGATGTGGATGTCTTTATTCTATTGCATATGACACTTTTACATTGTTTTCTCGAACTGTGGCTAGTGTACATAAACATAACTGATTCTTCGTATTGATCTCGTATTCATCAAAATTCTTAAAATCACGTATTCACTCCAGTAATTTATCTTTTAGATGTCTGCATATGTAATCATAGAATCTGAAAATGATGATGGTCTTCTTTCTTCCTTTCCATTCTTTATGACTTTTGTTTTATTCTCTTTCCTTATTGCCTTAATGTGGACTTAATGTGGACTCTCAGAACAATGTTAAATAAAAGCATTGAATCCAAAAAAAAATTAGAAAATACATTTTCAAAAATAATAACTCAGAATAAAAGGTGCTGACAGTGACCACCCATTCCTCATTGCCGTCTCAGGAGGATAACTATCAACATTTCATCAAGTGGGGTATGTACTCTAGTTTTGTAGTCAATATTCTTTATCAGAATAGTAAAGATTCCTTCTATTGCTGCTTAGCTAAGATGTTTACTGGCCATTTTTCAGCAGCCTTCTTTGTGAAGTGACTGTTGACAGCTCCTGGCACCTCTGGGTGTTAATCTCTTCTTAAATGCTTTTTCTGCACTTATAAGTGAATGTAGTTATTTCATTCTGCTAATGTAGTAAAATACATTGATTAATATTCAAGGGATAAACCAACTTTGTGCTTCTGGAATAAGTAACACTAGGCTGCAATGTATTATGTTTTATATCATGGAATTTGGACAGCTAAATTATAGGATACCTTTAATCTATATTCATAGCTGATATTGCCCTATAATTTTCTTTTCTTGTCATGTCTTATGTAGTATCAGACTTATACTGGCTTCATTAAACAGTTCAAGAAGTATTTGTTGTTGTTTTATTCTGGCCTCTCTAAGAGTTTATGTAAGATTTAAGTTATTTATCTGCCAGGAGTTTTCTTTTGTGGATTTTTAAAATACAGATATAATTGTAATCCCTTAAGATATTCTATTTATTCTGTGTCAGCTTTGGTAAATGGTATCTTATAGGAATTTATCAGTTTTATCTAAAATACCAAATATATTAGCATAAAGTCAGTTATAATATCCTATTAAATATGTTGAATATCTAAAAGATCTGTTCCTTCTCTTATTTTTACTTATCAGTCTCACTGAATATTGATCAATTTTATTATTTTGAAAAAATTGGCTCTGAGATTTGTTGACCTTTTCTTTTTAATAATTGTTTTCAAATTGGTTTATTTCTGATCTCATCATTAGCATTTCCTTCCTTCTCTTTACTATGATTTTAATTTACTGGCGTTTTCTTATTAGCTCCTTAAGATGGAAATCTTTTTGTTGCTCTGTAGCAGAAATTTATCTTTCTCTTTTTTTTTTGAGATTTTTCTCTTTAAATCTGGTTTTCAGCAGTTTTACTGAATAGTGCTTATGTGTGAATTTCCTTTTATTTATTTTTTCAGGGGTGCCTCAAGTATGTCTTGATAATTTCATCAGTTTTACAAAACTTAGCTATTATCTCTTCAAAAATTTATTTTGCTGCCCTGGCTGGCATAGCTCAGTGGATTGAGCGCGGGCTGTGAACCAAAGTGTCACAGGTTCAACTCCCAGTCAGGGTACATGCCTGGGTTGCAGGCCATGACCCCCAGCAACCGCACATTGACGTTTCTCTCCCTCTCTCTCTCTCCCTCCCTTCCCTCTCTAAAATAAATAAATAAGATCTTTAAAAAAATTTATTTTGCTCTATTCTTTCATCTCAGTTTTACAATTTTAGTTGTGAATATATTAAATGCTTTTACCATATCCCATACATCTCCTACTTTGTTTTATTTTCCACTCTTTTCTTTCTCTGTGCTTATTTTACCTTAATTTATCTTCCAGTTCACTAACTCACTTATCAACTCTGATTACTCTGCAATTAAATCTCTCCACTGAAATTAATTTCTGTTTTTCAGTTTTAGTTTAAAACTTTTATTTTGTTCTGTTTATAGTTTCTTGTTCTCTGCCAAAATTCTTTATCTTTTCTTTTCTCTCTCTGATTTTTCAAACATAGCTATTTTAAGGCCTGTGTCTATTATCTGGATGCCCCATGAGTCATTTTTTACTGTCTGTTGTTTTCTTGTGATTTGGGGTCACGTTCCGTTCATATGGCTGGGTATTTTGACTAGGATGGTTGATGTTATGTAGGAAAAATTAAATGGCTATTTTGAGGCTCTGGGTGTTAGCATTGGGAATTCCAGATCACCTTCATCTAGCCAGAGATTAGGATGATGGACTCCAGCTCCTGTGAGAACTGCTTTGTTTCTAGCTCATTCTTCTCCCTACCATATAGCCCTTTAAAGTCCCAACTAAAGCTTTGGTGTAATTTACTAGGACTTTTGCTCCTTGGCAGGGCTTAGCATCTAATTTTTGCCCTTTATTCTACTGAATGCTCAAAAGTTACTCCCAGTTTTATGATATTTCTGTCATGTTTGCTAGAATCATAGGGTGACTTTAGACAGAAAAAAGACCTTGCCTCACCTCTCTGGACTTTCATACTCTGTCATATCTTGGCCCTCCACTTTCTTGCAGGATTTCATATACTTTCAACCAGGTACTTTAAAAAATATTTTGTTCTATGTGTCTGCTTATGCTTATGCAAAAGTTATTTTGTAGTCCCCTTTGTTTACTTTTTCCTTTATTCCTCTTGCCAAGAGAGATATATTGGAAAAAAATATCGATATGTGGGATATCTGACATTTTCCTGCCTTTGTTTTCCTCTAGGACTTTGATGATGTTGCAACTTATGTATAAGTCTTTTACCCATTTTGAGTTTATTCTGTTTTATAATGTAAGTTGGCATGTAACAGTCCAGTACTCCAAAACACCACTTATTGAAGAGGCTATCTTTACTCCATTATATGCTCATGACCACTTTATTAAATATTAATTGACCATAGAGACTTGGGTTTATTTCTGGGTTCTCTATTCTGTTCCATTGATCTATATGGCTGCTCTTATGCCAGTACTAGACTGTTTTGATTACAGTGGCCTTGTAGTATATTTTGATATCGGGTATTGTGATCCATCCTACTTTGTTCTTTTTTCTCAAGATTGCTTAAGGTATTTGGGATCTTTTCTGGTTCCATATAAAATTTTGAAATATTTGTTCTAGATCTGTGAAATATGCCATTGGCATTTTAATAGAACTTGTGTTGAATCTATAGATTGCTTTTGGTAGTATGGACATTTTAATAACATTAATTCATGCAATCCATGAACACATTATATGCTTCCATTTATTTGTATCTTCCTTAATTTCTTTCTTCAATATTCTATGGTTTTCCAAGTACAGGTCTTCTATATTCTTCATTAAATTTTTCCCTAGGTACCTTATTTTTATTGTTGCTGTAGTAAATGGGATCAAGCTAAAAATCTTCTGCATGGCTAAAGAAACCATTATCAAAATGAAAAAGGAACTGACCATATGGGAGAACATGTTTGCCAATGATATCTTGGACAAGGGCTTGATGTCCACAATACCTAAAGAATTCATACAACTCAACACCTGGAAGACAAACAATCCAATTTAAAAAATAGTCAAAGGATCTGAATAAACACTTCTCCAAGGAGAATATGGCCCATAGGCATGAGAAAATGCTCAGTATCACTAGCCATCAGAGAGATGCAGATCAAAACCACCATGAGACATCATCACCTCACACCGGTCAGAATGGCCATCATAAATAAATCAACAAACAACAAGTGCTGATGAGGTTGTGGAGAAAAAGGAACCCTAGTGCACTGCTGGTGGGAATGAAGACTGGTGCAGCCACTGTGGAAACAGTATGGAATTTCCTCAGAAAACTAAAAATGGAGCTGCCTTTTGATGCAGTGATTCCACTGCTGGGAATATACCCTAAGAATACCGAATCACCAATTCAAAAGAGCTTATGTAGCCCTACATTCATAGGAGTGCTAATTACAACAGCCAAGTGCTGGAAACAACCTAAGTGCCTGTCAGCAAATGTGTGGATCAAAATCTGTGGTACATTTACCCAATGGAATATTACACAGCAGAAAGAAAAAAAGAACTCCTACCCTTTGCAACAGCATGGATGTTACTGGAGAGCATTATGCTAAGTGGAATAAGCCAGGTGGTGATCTCACCTATAAGAGGAATCTATTGGACAAAATAAAACAAACAAAACAAGCAAAATAGAACCACAGGCATGGAAGCATGGAACAGCGTGAAAGTGACCCGAGGGGAGAAGGAGGGGGATAATGGTGGAAAGAAGGGGAAGGGACTAGACAAGGAACATGTATGAATGGCCCACAGGCATGGACTTGACTTTCTGGCAAGTGTGGAAATTGACTTTGGGAGCAGGAGGTGGGGTGGGTAGTGGAGGGCAAAGGGGGAAAATCTGGGACAACTGTAATAGAATAACAAAAATTATTTAAAATGTTGTGCTGAACTACTAATCTGGACCCTATAGAAGCCAGAAACATGTTTGCAAGTGCAAATCTCATATTTTATATAAATATATCATGTCAAGAGCAGGATACCCAGGACCTGTGTCCCAAGGTATTGTAGTTGAGAGTCACAGGCCCCCCTAATGAGTCCTGTGACTGCTGCAATTCTGAGAGAGAAAATGTAAGATGAGAGAGTTAGTATCCATGCCTGTCTACAAGACAAACGTCTTAGGGAATGACCACCCTTTCAAAAAAGTTGTTATTTTTCTGGTTACCTTTAGGCTTTGAGTACTTCAATGCTGCTGCTCATCACAGTGAACAACATATCAAAACATATCAAACCCACATGGGCAACTAAAGGTCTTCGAAAACTCTCGTGTTTGATATCCATCTTAAACCAATTTTAACTTTGCAAGACAGAAGTCAGGCAGAAAAGGTCCTAATACAGACCAGAAAAACACAAATATTAAAAATCTATTTCAAAAACTGGCTCTCCTCCACTTCCATTACAGTGAAGGTGGCTGCCACATTCTGTTCAGTCGGGCATCGTGTGACAGCTTAGTAGTGTCATGTCAAATAATGTGCTGCCTAAGGATCCCCTCCTTACTTCTAGGTCTTTTCCTTCAGCATATGCTGTTCAGGTCAAGTCCAAACGCATGGCCTATAGGGCTCCAGAGTCTCACATACATCGGACATTTACTCATAGAGGCAGGACCATAGAGACATATAAACTTGGAGCTTAAATTAATTTTAGTGAGTTCCCAGTTAGTTCTTACCAGATGCATCTAATTCAGCTTTTGCTTGAATCGTCCCAGTAAGGAAAACATCATCACATACCTGAAACACACATTTCTGAAGGACTCTAAATAGCAAGATAGTCTTTAATGTTACATCAATATTTGACCACATTAATTTCCACTTCTTAGCCCCTGTATTTAAGCAGACTGGCCCATCCGCTTCTCTGTCTGATGACTGTCTCATGGCGTGACTCATCCATCTCAGTCTGGATCTTCGGCTTTCAAAACACAGACTCGTAGGGGTAGAAATTATTGTCTGTTTCATTCACTGACATATCCCAAATGTCTAGAATAGTGCCAGACATATTGTAGGTACTTAATACATACTTTACATGAATAAATAACAAAATGTCATTTTTTGCCATGCATATTCTGTTTGTTAATAGCACAATATACCAAAACCTTCTCCCATCCAAGTACTAACCAGGCCCGACCCTGCTTAGCTTCCGAGATCAGACGAGATCGGGCGCGTTCAGGGTGGTATGGCCGTAGACTCAAAACCTTCTATACTTTGCAGGAAGTTTAATCTCAAATTAAGTTTTATCCAGTTTCTTCCAAAAACCTCATTGACATAATTCATATTTAAAGGGTAAAAGGACACACTAATCATTTATTCCTCCTCTGAATTTACCCAATTCTCTCCCAGTATAAATTGAGCAACAAAAAGCTACTATACAGATGAAATTTAAAATGGTACTAGACTATTTTTATACCCCATAAAAATGTCTTCCCAGAACAAGAATTAACATAATACCATCTGCTTGTAAGTAGATTTGGAATATGGAATGGTCACAGGAAAACAAGAAAACCCACAGGAAAATGCATTTAAAGGTTGTAAAATTGCCAATTAAGGGATTTTCAATTAAGTGGTTAATTGTAAACAAACCCACAAAAGAAATTTCTGTGACAATAATATGCTGAAAATTTTTAACTTGCCTACAAAAATAACATGTTTCATTTATCAAAAAATAAACATTATATAAGCCATTATGTTTTGGTTTGTTTGCTTGCTTGCCTGGCTGCCAAAGAATCCAGAACATATGTCAATGTTTAAGTGTATAAGTCATTATTAGTATAATTTCTGGTGTAAATATCCCCATGGTATTTCAGATACAGAACTCCTGATGTTTTACTCTTGTTTTAAAGCTCCTTTTGTCTCTGTCATTAGTCTTCCTGCCCTTCCCCAAACCAGCTCACTACCATCTCAGTAAATAACAACTCTATTCACCCTTGACTTCTCTCTTTTATACCTCATGGAAAATCCTTCAGCAAATGCTGCTTTATCTACCTTCGAAATACCTCCTGGATCCAACCACTTTCTTCCCACCTCCACCTAACACCTTAGATCTAAGGTGCCATTATGACTCACCTGGGTCTTCGCAGGAGCAAAGACCTGACCTGTCTCCCTGCTTCACTTATGCTCCCCTGTAGCCCATGGTCCACACAGTAGTCAAAGAGTTCTATTAAAATGTAGATCATCAAATGTCACACTCCTACACTTGACTTTTTAATGGCTACCCATTGTTCTTAGAATAATATTGTATTATGCTCTGAACAGCCTTTTACTATCCAGTACCTGGGTATCATCACTCTAACTTATTTCCAAAAGCTCCTCCCATTGATCACTCCCTTCTGGCCACACGACCTCCTCTGGTTTCTGTAAAATCTCAAGCACACTGTACTATGGTGCTTTCCCCTCCGCCTTCCTCTGCCTGTCACATTCAGCTGCTCAATATGTGCGTGATTCTACCCGCTGCTTGTTTCCTTCAGGTCTGTGTTCAAATGTCACCTCTCCTAAGACAGCAAGCTTTCCTGACTGCTCTCTTCAAGCTAGCACGCCAGTAGTTCTCCCATCTTCCTGCTTTAGTTGTATGTGAAGAATTCTATCATATATTTGTTTGTTCATTGGTTGGTTTCCTGTCCACCTAAATAAACAGTAAGCTCCAGGAGTCAAGGGGGTTCATACTTTGTTTGCTGCTTCAACAAGGCCCTGAAGAATTCAAACTAAATACTGCTAAAGTATAAAATTATCCAGCAACTTTTTCCTGGCTCCCATTCTCCTGACTTCTCTCCCTACTTGACAATGCAATGCCTCCTTCTCAGGAAACCCCCTCTCTGTCTTGGGCTGCCTTCACCTCCCTCCATCCTTCTCTTCAGGACTCTTTATGGCAAACACTGATACACTGATAAATGACTCGCAATGTCCCCTTTCTCTCCTTTTTTCATACCAGTGAAACTTTCAACTTTTAATTGATCACTCGGATCTCTTTATCATTACCCAATCAAAGCACTACATTTGCCAGCCTCTCCTGTAGAGTCCCAAGTCTGAGTCAATTAGAAATAAGTGAAATGTGAAAGTTCCTGGAAGCAAATGTGTGTGCTTTTCCTGCTCTCAGGAACTCAGATGTGATGGTCAAAGCTGTGGCAACTGTTTTAGACCATGAAGACAAAGAAGGTTCACCCCTTTGTAATAAAGAGCTGTGATCCAGAAAGATTCTGGGGCACTCCTTTGTGAGGCCACCATTCTAGACTCAGATCAACAGCTGTCAGCCCTTTCCTATGTCATGAAAGAGACGTAACTTCTATTGTGCTTAAGCAATTATTTTGTTTTTTTTTCCCAACTGATACATCTCTTTGCACACTTAAAGCAATAGCATGCACCTTCAGCAGAATGGCTCTCAACTTACTTGGCCCATCTCTGGATATTCTCCTGAGTTGCAGGCTTGCATATCCTGAACCCATGACCTAGAATTTAAGTCAAAGTGTTATTCGTCATTTTCACCCTCACCCAGCAGTCTTCTGAGATGCCAGCATTTCTCTAAATAATGTCAAAAAATCCTAACCAACACCATACTAGCTAGTCAAGCCTGATTGCTCTTGTTGCTTACATGGTCCCGATACAGATATGCCTAAAATGGTGAATGGAAAACTCTTTCCAGGATTGTAGATAAACAATTTACTACCATAGATAATCTTCCTGTATCCAAAAACTGAGCTCACAACCTCAGTGGAGTTAGGGGAAGACAGGAGTTTCAGAAAGAGTGAAGTCTATGCGAAGCTGAAGCTGTATTAGCCTGACAGAGTAGATTCCAGTATTTATTCTCCATAAGCCAACATTAAAACATGACTTGCTTTGCAGAGCAACCAAGACTTAAAATGGACTATTACAAATGCTCCCCCAAAAAGCTTGGGAAATATGCTTAAAATGAGTGCTGGCTGAAGGCCCACGGGCTTTATAATCCCGTAATCTTATTTGTCAGGTTGTCTCAGGCATCACAGTAGACTAGACAAAGTGGATTCCTTGCTCTACCTTTGTCATACTTTTCACCCCTCAGACCCCTATAAGCCCGTGTTCCTACTGCCTCCTCACTGAAAACATCACCTTGGGGTGCCCTTCCTCAGGGTCAGTCTTCACTAGTGGCCAGAAGGTCACCGAAGGCCAGACTCTGCTCACCTCCTCCCTGCCCCATCCCTGAGTCTGTCACTGTGCTGCACCTCTCTGTACCTCCCCCGAGTCATAACCAGCATGACCACCACAGCAGGGCTCATGGAGAAAAAACAGATTCTTCAGAACTTCCCTCTGCTTTCAGATGGCATTTGTACCTCTTACCATGGCCTTCTGGAGACCGTGTTCCCTGCCCTTCACACTAGACTCAAACAACAAACAAGAACTTGGGCAGCCTGGAGACTCAAGGGCATGAGTCAGGATAGTCAAGATAATCGCTAGAGCTGGCAGGGTCTCATCAACTCGCTCAGGCAAAGAGTCTCCATAAATCTGAAGACTGAGGGGTAAAGGAAGCGATTCTAATCAGTGACCACAACCTAAAGGTAAGACTGAGATAAAAATAACGATGTCTAGTCCTCTGGAAACAATGCATTCTAAATGCACTGCAGTGCGGACACTAGGGCTTCACTGACTTCCACGCCCCTCTGCCACCTGAGTCTACAGCACCTGACAGCATTGATTTTGCACACTCCAAGGGGTCTCTGCCTTGTACCCCATAAACAAAGCCATAAAACTACAGAGTTCTGAATCCTGAGTGCCCTATCTGAATTTTTATCTGCAGAATACATCAACCACCCAAACATATACTAATAAATCCTATTAAGAATTTTCTAGACATCAGAATGAGAGGAAGATGAATTTGAGTAATTTTTTTTTGCTACTTAGCATTTCTCAAAACTACTATAAATTACCCAAGCCTCCTGTATTAATAGACTTTCTTTGAATTTTATGAGCTCCCAATATGGCCTTTTAAGTTCCTGTTAAAGAAATTAACTCCTGAGGGGTAAAAAATTCATGAAAATTTTTAAAAAATACAATGTGGTAGCTTAAAGGTGTTTCTTTGTATTTTCATACATCGTTAAAGAACAAAATTAGTTAATAAAAATACTCAACAGATTTTTTTTGTTTAAGAGACTTAACCCATGTTAACAGGGAGCAAATTCTGACAATAGTTTTAACACAAAGAATAACAAAAATATGATGCTTGCCCCTCCACAGGGTGGAGATCTATTCTATAGGTTATTGTTGTGTTGTTGTTTTGGCACAGCTCTGTAATTTTTTAATATTGACTTTGGGAATAGTTTCCATCAAATCTAGAGACATGCAAATGATGGGAAAAATATTTTAAGGCATAAGTACAAGCACTTCACCCAAATGGCTACCAGTAATTTTTGGCCCATCTACGATATTTACACAGGAGATCCTGGCAGACATGGGAAAAATTCATCTTTTAATAATATCCTGGTAGACATGGGAAAAATTCATCTTTTAATAAATCTGAAAAACATGTAAAATGTTCAGGCAGAAAGGCCTAAGAGTCTGATAAGAAAATATGAGCAGATCCTTGTGTAAATGGTTTTGGTGGAAATCCAGAGGTGCTATGGGTGGAAAGATATGGATGGAATGCTTGAAATGCTCTTGTTCGTACTTTCGTAGATTCCAGCTAATGTTGTACATTTTCCTGAGGGGTTTATATTTATATTAAATATCAGTATAAACCTAAACAATCTTTCTCCTGGAAGCCCAGATGTAAAAAGTTCCTCTGCCCACCGCCCCCAGGAAAACCGAATTCATTGAGTTACAAGTATATTCTTCAACTGCTTCTTCCCTCAGACCAAGTGTGACTTGGTCAGATCTCTGTACCAGGTGTAGTCCTGGAGAAGTGGGGCCATGAGCTGTGCTTGCAGCTTGCATAATCACCCCAAATGATGTCTAAGCTCCATCCTCCCTCATTGTCCACCAAAGGAGACAAATTTAGGACTGCGCAAATGATCCGGGAGGACACGAACCAAAGCAGGGCTCGGTTCACTCTTTTAAGGCATTGATCAGTCGGGGAACTTTTATGAAATTCGTATATTTGCTCTTCTGTTCTTTGCCCAGAATCTCATTGCACCTGACATTTCAGTAGATTAAAAGGCCTCGAGGGATATTAAATGCTTATGCTAGCTGCTATTTACCTCCCAAAAGTCAGAGCTCTGTTTATGCTTACTTATTGCTACACGCTTAGTAATAGTCTTGTGAAAAGCAGTGAAATCAGAAAAATATGACATTTAGTCAATGTTGTGTCAGGAACTCAGTAGCCCAGCAGCCCAGAGCTACCAAAACACAGCTGCTTGGCTTTGTGACAAATGGTCGGCCAAAGGAAGGCACCAAGTCCATGTAGGTCTGAAAATAGCCATGACCGTTAGGCACTTCGGTCCTGCCAGTAGAGTGTGTTTATTACCTGAGGCTCTGGAATCAAAAGACCTGGGCGTTGAACCCTGGATAAGTGGCTTACCCCCTCTAAGGTTCAAGTTTTCCATTCAAAGGAATACCAGTGCTTAGCTGCAGAATTATTCTGAAAGCTAAATGAGAAAATACATGTACAAAAGAAACACTTAACCGTGTTTATTATTGTGTTTGATATGATATAAATGTTTTATGTCAATTTTCTCTGCTGGGCTTATAGCAACAGTTAAGAAAAGCTGGATATAAAATAGCAGCACTTGCCTCAGCCTCTGAGGTCCATGCCAAGGAGATGACCCATTCTCATTCCCAGCAGCTCACTGAGCCTCACAGAGACAAAACATCCAGCTTAACGGCCTGTGGGTCTGAAATTTTACCTTATAGAAATATTTTCATTTCTGTTTGCTTGTCCGAAAGGAAAGACTCCCGTCTGGTGGAATGAGGCTGATCGAGGAGACCACCAGTAGCTTCCACCACAGTCCAGATGCTGTTCTCCTGCAGACCCGTGGCTAGTCACTTGCATCAGGAGCACTGCTGGCCCGCAGGCACCATGATGGGAGTCGAAAGGACATCCATCGATAACCGGTATGGCTGGATCTGAATCACCTGGGTACATTGTTAACCCAAACCATCAGTAGATAATCATGCTTCCCCTATCTATTCCCAGAGACTATGTAAGGCAATCTCTCAGGTAAAAGAGTATATTGTTGAAAAGGCTTTGAAAATTGCAATGCACATTGATCCTGTAAAAGCTTGTCATCTAAAATAAAGACTGAGAGAAAGAAGAGGTCCATTCAAGACCAAAACGATCTCTTAGCTATAATGCTGTTTCCCTGTTTAACCCAGATCACAATAAATGTAGCATGTACTGCACTTGACAACATTTAAGTTCAAGCCTTGGATATCATCAAGATTTGGAATTAATTGCCTCGGGGGCTGCCTTCATAAATGGCTTAAAAGCACAGGAAAGAATTCTCTTACTGGAAGCCAGAAGTCCCAGGTCAAGGTGTTGATAGGGGTGCACTCTCAAAGACTGGAGAAGAATTCAGGTCCTGCCTTTGCCAGCTCCTGTCAGCTCCAGGTACTACAGGCTTATAGCCATAGCACTCTACACACCGATGCTGTGGCCACATCACCCTCTCTTCTGAGTGTCCCCTCTGTGTGTCTCTCATAAGAGCACTCGCCTTTGGATACAGAGCCCACCCAGATAATTCAGGATGATCTCATCCCAAAATTCTTAACTTAATTAATCTGCAAAGACCCTTTTACCAAATAAGCTCCTGTTCACACATTCCAGGGATTAGGACCTGAACATATCTTTTTTTTTTTTTTAGAAAATATTAAGCTGCTTAGGTATCATCTTCTTAACAACTGAAATGGCCACAATGCAGTTAGCTTTTACCCTGTTACGTTGTTAAGGTCAGATGTAACCATGGTTCCCTTCCAAGAAAAAACAAACAGAAAACAAGTTCTGTCATGATAAAAATAAATGAAGAGATATTAACTACAAGGCTGACATTGAAAAACACCGGAAAACAAAAGACTTTCTATGGGTTGCTGTATTAGTTTGCTAGGGTTATCATAACAAAGTACCACAGGCTGTATGACTTACACAAGAGAAATTTATTTTTCTCATAGTTCTGGCAGCTAGAAGTCCAGGGTCAAGGTGTTGGCAAGGCTGGCCTCTTCAGAGGCCTCTGTCCCTGGCTTGTAGGTGGCCCTTTTCTCCCTGCGTGTTTACTGGTTTTCTCTCCACATGCATTGTCCAAATTCTTCTTCCTATAAGGACATACACCTGTCATATGTAATTAGGGCTCATTCTAATGACATCATTTTAGCTTAATTCACTCTATAAGACCCAATCTCCTAGTACAGTCATGTTCCAAGGTATTGAGGGTTAGGGCTTTAACACACAGATTTTAGGGGAATACAGTTTATCCAATAACAATCGGCGAACTTTTTCTTAAAGGGCCAGCTGTGCAGGACATTTGGTCCCTGTCACAACTACTCAACGCCACCATTTTAGTTTGAAAGCGGCCAGAGATGATTCCAACACATGTGTGTGGCTGTGTGCCAACAAAACAAGCAAAGCAAAAATGAGGGGATGAGGTTCAAGAAACAAACATAATTGAGTGACCTTCTAGCTGTAGGGTTCCCCCTTCAGATGGGACTTCTGGCTCAGGGACGCTGAGCAGCCAGGCACAGGTGCTTTGTGGGAACCATGGGGGAACCCCGATATTGCTTTATTTGCTTTTTCTTTTTTAGAAAAAATGTTATTTTTATTGTGCTAAAAACTTGTAGCATATGTTACAATTTACTATCTCCACTAGTTTAAAAAGTGTGTAGCCAATTAGCTTTGTGTGTAGGAGATTTCTAGAACTTTCACACCTCACAAAGTGGAGATTCTGGACTCATTAAAGAGCTCTCCATGTGCCCCTCCCTGAAATCCTGACAACTGCCATTCCACTCTGCTTCTGTGAATTTGGCTACATTTTATATAAGTAGAAACATACAGTCTTTTTTGTGTAGCTGGTTCATTTCACCATGCATATTGCCCTCAAGTTTCATCCATGCTGTAGCATATGGCACAATGTCCTTATTTTTTTAAGGCTGAATAACACTCCACTGTATGTATAGGTCAACTTTTCTTCATCCACTCATCTTTAGATCGACACTTAGGTTGTTTCTACCCCTTGGCTAGTGTGAATAATGCTGCAATGAACATCGGTGTGCAAATATCCCTTTAAGATTTTGTTTCGATAACTTGGATATATTCCAGGAAATGTTGCTTTTTGGATAGCTTTGATTTTTATCAACAACAGAAAGATGCTCTCCTCTGTTAATTTGGAAATAGTTGTTTTGGAGGGTTGTGTCTGTCCGCTCTTAAATAATAATTGTGTGGCGTTGATGGGACATGAGGCTGGGAAACAGAGAGAAGGCAAAGCAGGAAACGAACAAAAAGAAACACCCTTATAGGAAACCATTTTTCCCCACGACTCCTAAATACCCATTAACATTAACAGCTTTTAGACGTGGAGTAAATTTACCTCTTAAGCAGAAAAATATCACTTTAGGGAAAGCCAGAGACTATGAAGGAACTGGATTTCTAGGTCCTTTTTAATTGAGCTTAAAATTTTGCATGTGGGGCTAATTTGATTTTCCAAGGTCTTTGGGGGATTTTTTTACCATCATTAAACTGGAACTAAGTATATGCAAGTTGGAGAAGAGAATAAGAGCTTCCATTTGCTGGATGAAAAACTGAAATCAATGGACCCCCATCAGCAATGGTACGCAGTGTAAGTAAGGTATGTGAGAAGCCCTCATGTAATAACCGTGGAAGGTCTGCTAATGAAGGGCCTGGTGATGTTGCCTCTGAATCCAGTAGTGGTTAGGGAGCCATGAGAATCACTATTTTTTATTACAATCATGGCTCCCATTAAAAAATCCAAAAGGGCAAGAAGCTCAGAAATGGTGGGATCAAGGTCTCAGATATCATCATATCTCAGTCTCTCTCACCCCCTCTCAGAGAAGTTTGGCCATATGGCAAGTACTCTGGCCACTAACAGCCCAACACATCCTTAGCAATTCCACCAGAACAGGAGCATCCCCAATGGCTCTTAGCATAAAAGTCCCAGTGACGGCTCCGGTTAGTGTATTTGGGCCATGTGTCTGTCCCCAAACCTACCACCCGGACAAGGGCCAGTGGAGAAAACAAGAGTTCTGTTTTACAAAGTGAATGAAGAAATATTAACTATGAGAAAACAAGGATGCTTCAATGTTTGATCGAGAGGGTGAGATGGGTTGGTCTCCGTGGCCTCTTGCAGCTTTCCCGAGTGAAACAGCTCAAGATCTAAGTCCTCGGCCACCGTGACTGTATCTGTACAGGTCACAGCACCCACTTGGTGATAAAGACTAAGAGTCGGTTGCTGGTTAGAGGGAGAGGATTTCCTTAAATGGAAGTCACTGGCTTGTTGCACCATACATAGTTTTTCTTTCTGTTGACAGTTACAATTTCATAAGCTAGAGTGCAGCAACGTGGGGGTGGACAGGGGTGATGAGAAAAGGTCTCTCTGAGGAGGTGGCATTAATGTTGAGACCTGTGTCAAAAAGGGAGAGTCACACCATGTTCCGGGGGAAGAGCATTCTACATTCAGAAGTGGCAGGGGCAAAGTCTGAGATGGCCCTGGTGTATTCGGTGCCAGAAAGAAGGCATCTGCCTGCACCACCAGTCCAAGGAAACCATGCAGGGTCTCACAGGGTCCTACCTGATCTGATTCCCTTTCCTCTCTGACCTTCTCTCTTGACACCCTGAACCCTGCACACAAGCCACCCTTACCTGCTGCCTTACATTCCTCATACTCCAGGCATCCTTCAGCCTCAGTACAGTTTGCTGGCTTCTCTCTCGGGACTGTTCTTCTGTTTATATTGACCTGCCCAACTCTCTTTTCCCTTCAAGTTTTTGCTCAATTTTCACTTTTTGCCAAGCCCTACCTTACCTACCACTTTATCACACTTTATCAACTTTATCACACTCTCTCTCCCACCAGCTCACCCACACACACTCAATAGCCTTTGTCTACTTTATTTTTTTCCTTCCCACTTAGCTTCTTCTAATATGCTATGGACTTACATATTACATTTATTGTTTACTGCCTTTTCCTCCAACAGCATGATAAGATCCATGAGAGATTTTTTTGTTCGCCGATGTATCCCAAGTGTCCAGGACTGTGTATATATAAATACATATTTTTTTTGCATGTAAGAGTGGAGGGAGAAGAGAAGAAAGATTTGTCTTCTCAGTCCTAGGTTCTCACTCTGAAAATACAGTGTCTACCTTTGCCCTGCAGCCCTGCCTCTGCCTCCAAGTTTCTGAAGTCTGGTATGTAGTTTAGAGCCTCATGCCCTGAATATTAGGCTTAAATATAACTGCAGAATATTGCCCTGAGAAGAGGCCAAATCCCACTGTCACCCCTTTCAGGGACTGTCCTGTTTCTTTCACCACCCAGAATGGTAATGTGCAGAAGGCTACTGGAAAGAAGTAGGTAGGCCCTTGGCCATGGATGGAAATACATCTGCTGGTGGTCCTGTTGAGCTAAGATGTTTCACTGTAATCATATTGATTGTGAGAGGATTTGAAAAAGTTTTCTTTTAAATAAAAAAAATTGGGGGGGGGGGGGTAGTGATTCCTAACATCTTAGCACCTAGCACAGATCTTAGCACCTGTCAAAATTTATACAAAATCAAAGTTTACAAACAAGCCTTAGCTGTGTTTACTCCTTCTTACAGCTTCCTGTGCCTTATCATTGACTTTTCCTAACTTACAGGATATGTATTCCCTAGAGAAACTGGACATTTTTATCTGCCCATCACATCAGTGGGGTTCAGTAAATCGGACTGAATTTACTTCATCATACTAATGAAGTATCTTCATTAGTATAAAACTCAACATTAAGATCAACCTTTATAACATTTTATCCCCCAAAATTTCCTGAGGGTGCTAAAAAAAGAAATTCTACAAAAGTTTTAAATGTATTGGTGTTGGGGCAGGGATTAGCATAAAGCAGTTATAAAGGCTTACTACCATGTATATGTTGATCATGGGGAGGGAGAAAGCTGGAAAATAGATTCCCATGATCCTTAAGGGCCAGAAGAAAATGCAGGCACACTGGCTTCCTCATCCTCCAAATTAGAAACATCTGTGTTGTCCAAGTTCTCACTTTTCCCATAGTCAAAGGGGCAGTTCCTGAAACCCGGCAGCTTCAACAGTGTATGAGGCTTTTTGGAATAATAATAATGCAGGGTCAATGCAAAGATACTTAGGATCTCCTAAATTCAAGATTGGAGATCCTAAGTATCTTTGACTCTTCGGGGATATGGAACTAATTAGGGTGGCCCCAACTCTTTTGGTTGTAGAAATTGAATAAAAATATAAATACATTATTTTGTTTAAAATACACCACCATAAATGTTTATTTTGTATAAACATTTCTGCTTAAAATATATCTGCTAATGAAGTCATGACTAATGTTTTCACATTACTTAGGACATTTACTTTATCTTTGTAAGAATAAGTGTTTATTATAAATTATTCTTATGCTCATATGTATGGGTAAGGGAAATAAATTGGTTAAGGTATTTCTAAAATTTCTTCCGACTCAGAGCTCTGTCTTCTGAATACATTTTGAACTCAGACTGCTGCTGATACCACACTCTCAAAGAGTGGACTGCTTTCTCTGGATTTTCTGCCAATCCTCTGACATCTGTCCTGAAAGTTTTGCTGTTGGTACTTTCTTCATCTTTTTTAAAAATATATTTTATTGATTATGCTATTACAGTTGTCCCATTTTCCCCTCTTCACTCCCCTCCGCCCTGCCCATCCCCTCCTGCCCACATTCCCCTCATTTAGTTCATGTCCATGGGTGGTACATATAAGATTTTTGGCTTCTACATTTCCCATGCTATTCTTACCCTCCTACTGTCTATTTTCTACCTACCATCTATGCTACTTATTCTCTGTACCTTTTCCCCCTCTCTCCTCCTCCCACTCCCCTGTTGATAACCCTCCATGTGATCTCCATTTCTGTGGTTCTGTTCCTGTTCTAGTTGTTTGCTTAGTTTGCTTTTGTTTTTGTTTTAGGTGTGGTTGTTAATAATTGTGAGTTTGCTGTCATTTTACTATGAATGTTTTTTATCTTCTTTTTCCTAGAAAAATCCCTTTAACATTTCATATAATAAGAGCTTGGTGATGATGAATTCCTTTAACTTGACCTTATCTGAGAAGCATTTTATCTTGGAATTTATCTTTAATTGCTGGATAGAGCAATCTTGGATGTAGGTCCTTGTCTTTTATGACTTGGAATACTTCTTTCCAGCCTTTTCTTGCCTGTAAGGTCCGTTTTGAGAAATCAGTTGATAGTCTGATGGGAACTCCTTTGTAAGTAACTGTCTCTTTTTCTCTTGCAGCTTCTAGAATTCTCTCCTTAATTTTAATCTTGGGTAATGTAATTATGATGTGTCTTGGCATGTTCCTCCTTGGGTCCAACTTCTTTGGGACTCTCTAAGCTTCCCGGACTTCCTGGAAGTCTATTCCCTTTGCCAGGTTGGGGAAATTCTTCTTTATTATTTGTTGAAACAATTTTTCCACTTGTTGCTCTTCCTCTTCTCCTTCTAGTACCCCTATAATTTGGATGCTGGAACATTTAAAGATGTCCTGGAGGTCCCTAAGCCTCTCCTCATTTTTTTGAATTCTTGTTTCTTCATTCCTTTCTGTTTGATTATTTCTTTCTTCCTTCTGGTCCACACCATTGATCTGAGTCCCAATTTCCCTCCCATCACTATTGGTCCCCTGTACATTTTCCTTCATTTCACTTAGTGTAGCCTTCATTTTTTCATCTAATTTGTGAGCAAATTCAACCAATTCTGTGAGTATCCAGATTACCAGTGTTTTGAACTGTGCATCTGGTAAGATTGGCTATCTCTTCATCACTTAGTTATATTTTTTCTGGAAATTTGATCTGTTCTTTCATTTGGGCCATTTTTTTGTCTTGGCATAACTGTTACATATAAGGGGCAGAGCCTTAGGTGTTCACCCGGGAGGGGTAACCCGTGTTGCTGTGTTGTGACACTGTATGTAAGGAAGAGGTCCAAGAGGGAATAATGGCACTTGCTCTCCTCTCTGCCGGCTTTCTGTCACTTCCCCCACTTCCCACAAGCAAATTGGGCCCTTCTGGTGCTGATTCCCAGGTGGGCTGGCTTGTGTACATTCTAGGACCCTGTGGGTCTCCCCAACGAACTCTCTTATGAGACTGGGAGTTTCTCCCACTGGCCCCTCAACCCCCACAGGTGTTTTCAATCAGTGGTTTGAGGCTTTATTTCCTCATGCTGGAGCTCTGGGTTACTTGATCTGTCTCACTCCTCCTGGTTTATCTGCACATGAATGTGGGACCGCCTGCTCCACCAGCCACTGCTGTAGCCTTGCCTGCCCTGGTCCTCCAGCCACCACATTGCCGCGAGTCCTCTCCGAGTGCCAGTCTCCGCCTTTCCTACCAGTCTGAATGACTGTGTCTTCTTTAACTCCTTGGTTGTTGGACTTCCATACAGTTCAATTCTCTGTCTGTTGTGGTTGTTTTTTGTTTTTAAATTGTTGTTGCCCTTCTTTTGGTTGTGCAAGGAGGCACAGAATGTCTACCTACACCTCCATCTTGGCCAGAAGTCCCAGTACTGTCTTTATTTTGTCAAGGTGTCAAATGCAAGTTTTCAGGCAATAGCTAGCTTTCAGGTCTTCAGCCACATGGTCTAGGAATACACGTTTAATGGCAGACTCCAGGGACTGCATGTGACACCTTGCCCCACTTGGAATTGTAACCACCTTTGCTCGCATGCAAGTCACAAAAACTGTATCTCTTGATTGATGGCAATTGTAAGACACTACAAAATGCATTCTAATTTCAAAGATGCTGAATGATTTTTAAGAAGTGTATTTTTGCATTAAAATAATAATTCTTCGATCATTCCCTACTATCCTGACCACTAAAATGACAAGATGGGAATAAAAGCTCCCTGAAAGAATGTCAGTCCCCTTTCCACTGCTTCTCTATAAAATCAACATGCTAGGAGATATTTACTGACTTTTAAAAATTTGAGTAACCCAGTATGGCTGTATTCACACAAGTGCACACTTTATGTTATATAAATTAATACCAGTGCTTTAGATTCTGCTTTCTCAAGACTGCGGGCCTCAAAAATACTTGCATTCATTTTCTGAACCATCTGTGTTGATGAAAACTGTGTAAAAATGAAGAGGTAATAAAAGAACTTAAGAATCCTTACAAAATAACGACAGTTTTAGCCCCTGACGCTTCTATTAACCAAATTATAATGAATTTCAACTGCAGCTCCAAATATTTAGTAACTTAGTCACTTCCGATCCATTTCAGAAGTAGATGGAAATAAATTTTAAATATATTAAAAGGCTTATTAAATTTCTTCATAACATTCCTCATAAGTTTAACATTTTATTTTGTACTACTAAAATCCAGTCTGTGTTTCTGTTAAATGTGATCCATTTTGAGAGATCCATACTGACATTTTCATCACAATTCTTGACCTCAATTGAATTGGCAAACGAAATTTTTGTGCAAGAGATATTATCCAAATGGAAAATTTTTTTGAGCCCTGAAGTGTTGTATCACTTATTGGAGCCTTGGAAACAAATGGAAAATATTTACCAGCCCATAATTTTTAGTAGCCTGCCTTTCCCAAATGTGTAGGCACATAATAAATGAAATAAAACCCATATTCCTTTCCACTCCACCTGGCACAAAATGTACTTGCATTTAGATGAGCAATAATATTCAAGGATTTCCTCCCTTACACGCATTCTAAATTATAAGCAGAACCCAGTATCAAACAGAATAGCAGCACCACATGGGTGTAGAGGAGAACTCGGCAGATTCAAGGCTGGTACTTATCTTCAAATCACTGCAGGCACCATATATCCTCTTGCTCATCCTTTCACACCCTCGCAGTGAGTGAGTAATGGTTTGTTTGCTTTTTGTTTGCTGCTGCTGCTCACAGGGAGGGCAGGTGAGCCATGTTACTATGTCATTAACCAAACAACTAAGAAATATAATATTGGAATTGCCCAGGAAAAGGAACTCAAGGGAGCCCCCTGCGGCCCCACGGCCATCTGGACTGAGTTCTCTGGATAGCCGCATGGTGCATTGCAGGGTGGAGCTTGCCTGCCTCCCCTGTTCTGTAGGATGCCGTCACTGGAAACCGGGGAGAGAAGGTGGTGGCCCATCCTTGTGTCCCTCTGCAGACCCCCTGCCCTGCTTTCCCCATCTGTGTCTCTTTGGTTCCAAAGGAGAGGAAGGTGCATTGAAGAGATGAAGGAAACTGTTACTTAACTATTTTTGAATAAATCTACATACCTCTACATATACATATTTATCCTAAATATTTATAACTTAACTATTACTTAACTATAGTACTTAACTATTTTTGAATAAACATTTGGTTATTCCTAAAAAATATCACCAGGCCTAATAAATACCTCTACATGTTAAATATTTAATAGTTACAGGACACAATATTAGAGTCTAAAAGCATTGTGTGACATTTTCCTCTTCCTTATAGATGAGAATTTTAAAAATCTCTCGAACTACAGAAGCTCAGAGTAAAGCCAAGCTGAGGCTGGTCATGGACTTCAAAGCTGTAGGTGACTAAAAGGTCTTCTTTACTTCTCTTACTCTGTGAATAAGGAAACAAGGTCCAGGAGGCTGAGTGTTGCCCAAGATGACAAAGTTGAGGAACTGAAACCCACAGCAGGATTCCGGGCTCCCAAACCAGCACCCGCCCTTTCACCATAAGGATGAGTGATGGCAGAACCCCAGAGACGCATGCGTAGCTGCTGACTTCAATTTCCTGAGGCCGAACTCGATTTACTTTGAAAAAGTCTGGAGCTGAAATTCTCAGGACAATGGATGCCTACATACCAAGCGTCAGAATGCATCTGAATCAAATTATTCCTAACAGATAACTAACATCAATCCAGCACTCACTGGTAGCGCTCAAACTCATTACTGACAGTAACTAGCAATCCTGCACAATATTCCTTTGAGGTAAGATAGGCGTTATTAACTTTGTAGAACAGAGAAGGGACCCAGGGACACATTTTATGTGTTTGTTGTCAAGGGCCCCAACTAACAAAACTGAGATGTGCTTCAAACCTAATAATTTTTAGGAGAATGCTGGTCTAGTAAAAGCACTAATTTGTAAATTTGGCTTTCAGGTTATCTGGATGTCAGTGTCCATGTATCCTTGTTTCCTTTTAATTTCCTAAAATTTTAGAATTTCAAGCATCAGCTTTTCTAGGTGAGAAAACTCAAACTAAGAGGAGTTAAATGCTCCTACTTTGGGAAAACTCTCATTCTTCTTAGTTTATAGGATTACTATAAGATTCAAAAATTAATAGTACTGATGCATACAAAGGCATACTTTCACAGGGCACTAAGCCAGACTGAGCTACTTACTACTGTGTTTAATCTGCTAAAGTGATTCTGGAAAAGAACAGCATGCCATTTGAGTTAAAATATTTATAATTTCTATTTTAAAAAACTAAAAGAGTAAAAAAAAGTGAAAAAATGTGTCCACGGCTAACTTTTGGCTAACAATTATGTCCAGCTCGTTGCCTGCAAAGCCAGCTGGTCAACAGGTCTGTCCTTCCCCTGCTGATGCCACACCGTGGGGGGATTGGTCATCTGGAAGGGAGCCAGACACTGAGCCCTGCCTGCCTCAAGCACTAACTTAAAGGTAAAAGAGATAATAAATTGGGAAATATGTTTTTATGAGCTGTTATTATCTCTCATCTTGACCATAAAACATCCAACCAAGATTTTCCATTCACCTATTATGTGCATTATTACCCTGTGTAATGTACCGGGAATCCAGCGCTGTCACCCACGTGGCTGACAGCCTGGTGGAGTTTACTTAGGACGATGCTTTTTTTAAAAAGCCTGTGGGTGGGAGGAGCTGGCTTGTATTGAGAACAGGAGCTCACAGTCACTGAGTATCACTGCACTCCACATTATTCCATTTTACTGTTACAATCCTGTGAGGTAGATACTATTGGCACTGTTTTATAAATGTTAAAAGCAAGGTAAAGAGAGATGAAATAACTCACCAAGTGCCAGAGCAGGGATTCAAACCCAGCCCTGAGTGCTCCCCAACTCCGTGCTCATGCCCTGCTGCCGCCGAGTTGGTGCTGCACTTTCCAAGACTGATCTTTTTTCCCCCTTGAATACAGGATCAGCATTTTCAGTTTGCTAGTCTGGAAGGACAGCAACTCTTTTCCACAGCTTTGCAGAAATATTGCCTGGTTGCCCTCAAATTCCTGACAAATCCTAGAGAACTTGTCAACAGAACCTGCTGTTCTGAATGTCCCAGGTTTTTCCAGATAGTCTGTAAGAAGTTTGTTTCTTCTTCTAGTGTGTCCTTCCTTCAAAACAAAATCAGGTCCCAAAGAGTAAGTAAGGTCTCAGCTTTGGCATTTCTAGAAGATAAGTAAGAAGATATTAAGTATGTCTACCTTTAAATAACCATCTATAATTAGATTTCCCTTTCCTCAATGTGAGAGATGCAGATTTTTATATAATTGCTCTCTCTTATTTGATAGTCCCTAATGATGTCCCCTACCAAGTAATCTTCTATTTAGCTGGAGCACTCCTAAAATAGCACAATTTCTGTGACCCATGAGAGACATTGAATACATATCTCCCAATACACTTTCTCAGATAATGTTTCTCTAAGGCCTTTTTGGTATTCTAATATGAATAAGACAAGAGTGGAAATGGGGATAGAGGGAGAAAAAGAGAGAGAGAGATAAAATACCCATCATGTTAATTGTGTAAGAAACATGGATATTTGGGGAGAAATCTTGAGTAAAATATTTCAGCAGAAAAATAAACAGGCTGCCAAATTACACTTTTATTCTTGTTGGAGATACTCATTTGACCTTAACCAGGGCTAACTAACAGCTATTACATTTCTTATGAAATATAAATGAGAGTGTATAGGATACTGTCATATTAGAAAATGTATTATAAAAGCCACCAGTTGAAGACCTAAATTCTAAATGTGGCTTCTAACTTACAAAAAAGCTCTTCTAAGAAAACATACAATATTGTAACTCTTGAATCAACATTTCCACAAAAATATAAGAACTTAAACTTAGAGACAGATACTAACAAATTATGTCATATTGTCTTAGTTTATTCAGGCTGTTGTAACAACATACCATAGATTGGGTGGCTTAGAAGCAATGGAAATGTATTTCTCACAGTTCTGGAGGCTGAAAGTCTGAGATCAGGGCACCAGCATGGTTGCATGAAAACCCTCTTCCGGACCGAAGACTTCTAGCAATAGCCAACATTTATTGAGTGCTTCCTATGTGCCAGGCGCTGTGCCATGTATTTACATGTATCACCCCATCTGACCTTCACAACAGCCTCATGACACTGGCATTATTTTATTATCACTTTACAGATACATAAAATGAGCCCCAGTAGATACTTGACAAAGATCAACTATTTTGTTGTCACAGAATGAGAATTTGATCCCAGGCTGTGTGGCTCCAGAACCCTTTATTCTAACCAATGTGTTAAAGAAAACATATGAACAAGAATCACACAACTAGACCCTGGCTGGTGTAGCTCAGTGGATTGAGTGTGGGCTGTGAACCAAAGTGTCACAGGTTTGATTCCCAGTCAGGGTACATGCCTGGGTTGCAGGCCATGGCCTCCAGCAACTGCACATTGATGTTTCTCTCTCTCTCTCTCTCTCTCTCTCTCTCACCCCCTCCCTTCCCTCTCTAAAAATAAATAAATAAATAAAATCTTTTAAAAAAAAGAATCACACAACTTATATTTTAAACACTCTTGTACGTAATGTGTATTTTTTTATTTCTATCAAGTAGAAAACACAAAAAAAAATCTATTCAAATAAGAGTGCTTTCCATTTGGAGAAGCACTGATCAATAACAAAGAAAAGGTTTAGTTCATGTGAATTCATATCAACACTGTTCATCAAAACAAAGGTCTAAGGTCATTTTGTTTGAAGAAGTTCACCTTTCTATCAGTTAAAGATGAAAGTGTCCTCTAAGACAAATTTAGAATTCCTAGAACAGCCTGACCTTTAATAGTTATGTCATCACACAAATGTACTTTGGTATCATTATCTTACTATCATTGATATATTTTCATTTTTTACCCTTCTCTGTTCATTCATCAGGCAAACATCCTGTAAACAGCTCAATTTATACAGAAATAGAAATAGAATAGAGTTCATTGATTCCCACCAAAATATCAAGAGATCCATGGGGAGAAAATTATGTTACAGAAACTTCAGCTTGGGAAGCAGCCTTTCACAGTTACTATCATTTTATCTTGAGTTATTATTTTTCCTTAGAAAGATTATGAACTTGAGAGCTTAAAAAAATAAAGAGTTCCAGAGAACAGCAAATTGCTTCAGAATAGTCAACAATTAGGGACTTTTGAGATAAAATAGAAAGAGATTATCTAATAGTAATAATTTTTATTCCCTTTGTTTTGTTTTTGAGTGTTTGGCATGTGCTAAACCCTTTACATGGTTTATTCTTCTCTTGGGTTGCTCCAGAAGCAGGCTCTGAGGCAAAGACTCAAAGGCACATGGTTATTGCAGGGTGTAGAAGAAAACTGGAAAGACAGGGAAGGGAAGGCAGCCACTGAAGTATATACATCATCAAGCCATTCACCAGGGTGAGAGAAGAGAACTTAATCTTGCAGGAAAGGGCTAGAAAGCATAATAGAACACATACCTCCCAGTTATCATGTCTGAGGGATAAAGGAGATAGGGTATTTACATAGCAACTGTTTTCAGTAATTATTTGTAAAACACTCTTTTGTCATGAATTCCTTAGCCTTCAGAGCTTCAGTCTTCCACAGCTTCAAAGAAAGCCTCAGTCAGAGATGTAGACCGGACCATTGGAAGCTGACTTGCAGGCATGAAATAGGGACCCAACAGCTTTAGGCAATGTGCCTATGTGCCTGCTACAGGTGATCTAGTTTAATTTCTTGCCATAATCCTGATCCCTCTATGAGTTTGGTGGTATTTTTATCCCCATTCTGAAGATGAGGACTTTGAGGCCCAGAGGTGTTGAGTAACTCGGTTGTAGCCACATAGCAGTAAGGGGCAGAGCTTGCTGCAAAGTAGGTGCTCTGACCCCAAAGCCTGTAACCTCACATGTCACTCTTCACGGTCTTCCAAAAGTCATTGTCCAAGAAGGTATGTCTGTGTCCTGTTTTCTCCAGCCAAGGAGATCTGGTAGAAATTCACTTTTCACGTCTTCCATCATAAAAGTGCTGGGTATTTTTATCTCTAGCATGACTTATGGCATTTAGTATTATGCACTGAACAAATGATGAATGAGCGAATGAATGGACTTTATAAGATTGGCCATAAATACCTATCTACGTAATCCTTATTTCTAAAGAATTCTACTAGAGCCCTGGCTGGCATAGCTCAGTGGATTGAGCGCGGGCTGTGAACCAAAGCATCGCAGGTTCAATTCCCAGTCAGGGCACATGCCTGGGTTGCAGGCCATGGCCCCCAGCAACTGCACATTGATATTTCTCTCTCTCTCTCTCTCTCTCTCTCTCTTTCTCCCTCCCTTCCCTCTCTAAAAATAAAAATAAATAAAAATCTTTAAAAAAAAGAATTCTACTAGATTTCAGTTTAAAAGGAGGTCACAAAAATTCCACCATTCAGCCACATTTTGTTGACCACTCCTCCCCTATGCAAGACCACAGCTTTCTACAAGGACCCCATGGATTACTAAAAGCCTCAAGAAAATATCTCACATGACTCCCACACCGTTCCAGTCACAGACTGTGACAGCCACCACCTTTCCTCCTGTCCGTCCCTTCTCCACTGAATCCTCCACAACTACCAGGTGCTATTGCATCTTCCAGACATTTCCCGTGCTTCCCCGGGTGCTGCCACTAATGGCCAGCGGCCCCACAGTGCGGTGTTGGTGTGAGAGCAGGAGACGACACAGCAGGACGGCCTTGTTTGCTAGTATCTCATATGGGGTAGTTACTGGGAAAATTCTCTGAGTATTTACTCTCAGTCTCCTCTTTCCCCAGCACCTACACAGGAGCCCGTAGACTACTGGGCCTAAAGGGAAGATACCAGGCAGATCCTATGGTGACTAAGGATGTGTACCAAGCTGGGCTGCTTGAGTCTCCTTAGCATGAATCCTTCCCCTGAGGCCTTCCTGTCCTTGCAGATTTGGGGATGCTCAACCAGCCAGTCTGCCTGCATCTAACCCCAATGTTACAATAGTATTCCAGCTAGGCCCCCCGCTATCACCGTTTACACTTGGTAGAATCCATAGCGTTAATATTTTATGTATGATTACATATTCCGCACTGGATAGAAGATTGGGAATGTCACTTAATAATGTTATTGCTGGCTGGTATCTTCTTCAGTCAGTCTCAACCCTCTATTTTGCCATTCACTAAATCTAAAATTATATTCAAAATATGTGCATGATAAAAAAGAAACTGTTAATTTAAAAAATCTACTTTTAAAATGTGTATAAAACCAAGGAATCTGGCAAATCTACAGAATTTACTTTCTTAACCTAACGACGTGTTGCCTGAGCATTCTAACGGAAGACACAAAGAGGAGGTACACCCAGTCCCCAAAGAGTCTCAAGGATGAAATTTCAAGGCTTGAGGCAAGTACGTGAGGGTGACATTTTGAGCAGAAGAACTTTCCCTGACATTTCTCAAATGTGCAGTTAAGCCTCAACTCCAACTGTAAGTGAAGCTGAACATAAATGAAGAGTTCTGTCTCAAATGTTGACCTTTTCAAGTCAAATGACAATGTGCTCTTTTGAGTGGTAATCTTTAAATGCAGGAAATTAAACAACATTCACAAAATGTTTCCAGTTTCAGGAAGACTAGTCTCCCATAAAGTGGGTATAGATGGGTGAATACAAATATAATTGCATTCAGTTTTTAATTCATCTCTGGGAAGAAAACAGTAAAAATAAGCAAACCGAAGGCAAGTGCTATTTTACAAATGCACATCAGAGTCCTATAATATTGTGCGCATAAAGTCTGTGTAACTCAGTGTTGTGAGAAAAGTGAAGTTTTAAATTACAGCCAAAGTTTAATCCAGTGCCCACAAGACTGACATACAGTGAAGACAATCAAAAAATGCTTTTTAAAAAATCTCTGAAATCAGTTGAAATCTTATGGTCATTATTGGACAGGAAGCAATTGTGATGGAATCATCACCACCTGTGCAGGTACATCACCTATTATGGTTCAGAGGATAGCTCTGGGGACAATGACAAAGCACCCTTTTCAGAAATACTGTATCACCCACACACTCCTGCTGGCAAACAGTCAAATTCAGACTCCCACAACTCAGAATTGAAAAGTGATTCCAAACAGTACAGCTGTGGGTGTGAAATTTTAGGTTTGCCTTCACTAATTTATTTGGCTTATATTCAATATTCTACTTCCTGTGTATAAAATAATTACTGTATGTCATAAAAATCTATATTTAAATAAGTCTAAAAATACTATTTTAGTGTTTAAATTAAAAAGTATAAGGTGATAACAAATCATTATATCATAATTTGACAGTGCTTTTCCTTTCTTTTTTTTTTTTTAATTTTGCCTCCATTCCTCCACCCTCTCCCCCTCTGGCCACCATCATCTTATTTCCCATGTGTAATGTAAGGCACATCATACAAGAGCAATGTGTCTTACAATTAATAGCATTGGAGGTTTAGTGAAACACTATACTGTGCTTTAAATAACCACATGTGATTTCATTCTTGAAATGACTCAAAGCTATACAAAGGCCCTGGCTGGCGTAGCTCAGTGGATTGAGCGCGGGTTGGGAACCAAAGTGTCCCAGGTTCGATTCCCAGCCAGGGTACATTCCTGGGTTGCAGGCCATAACCCCCAGCAACCGCACATTGATGTTTCTCTCTCTCTCTCTCTCTATCTCCCTCCCTTCCCTCTCTAGAAATAAATAAATAAGTAAAATCATTAAAAAAAAAGCTACACAAAGTAACTGAGTCAATTAGCAATCCATTGGTTGCAGGACCAAACTAATGCTCTTTAACGCATAATGGAACTCAAATTCAAAATTGGTTAGAACAGTAAAGGAAATGTAAACTTTCAAGTAGCTCAAAAGTCCAAAAGAAGTCCTGGGTTTCCACCCATGTTTAATTTGGCTGTTAAAACAATGTGATTCAGAAGTCTAGTGCCCTTTCATCATTTTGCTGTGTTGACTGTGGGGGGAACGTCATTCTTAAGGAGAAAAATGGCTGCAGTGATTCTGAACTTTACATCATCTCATACACTAATCAAGGGGTGCCCCTCCAAAATTTGCTTGTTGAAGCCCTAAGCTGCAGTACCTCAGAATGTGACTGTTTTGGGAGATAGGGCCTTTTGGTAGATAATTAGGTTAAAATGAAGCCCCTAGGATGGGTTCTCTTTCAGTCTCGCTGGCATCCTTAAAAGAAAAGGAAATTTGGACACACAAAGAGACTTCAGGATTGTGTGGGCACAGAGGAAAGACCACGTGAAGATCCAGCAAGAAGGCAGCCATCTGCAAGCCAAGGAGAGAGACCTCAGGAGAAATCAAACCTACCAACACCTTGGTCTTGGACATTTGGCCTTCAGAACTGTGTGAAATAAATGTCTATTGTTTAACTCTCCCAGTCTGGCATTGTATTAGAGCAGCCTGAGCTAACTCATACACAAGGCAAAAGAGAGATTCTTCCTGTAACTGCAGCAGAAGGAAGGACTGTCTTTTCCCAACAACAACAATGAATGTCTCCATCATGTTATGTTGGTTCTGGTTAGTTAACAAAGGTATGGAATCGGTCCGTTTGCTCTGGCTAATCAGGGCCCACTCTGGAGCAGGGGTAAAGTTGATTTCACCTATCCCACAGCATCAGAATGCTTTTCCCTGGGTGGTTCCCCAGTGACACTTGTACCAGGCACAGTTCCCAGAAGAGGAGACATAGGTGCTGATCATGGAGACGTAAGGAGCCTGCATCTCTCTCCAGGTTTGTATGAGTCAGCAGTCGTTTTTCAACCCGATGTTGCGTCACTCTCCATTGCCTACTATTTTCCATTCTTTCCACAGCCTCGTCAGTGTGGGGAAGCGTCCTCTCTGTCCTTCCCCAGTTGAAGAAAGCTTTCTCCATGAGAAGCTGGCCTTAGAAGGAACCAGGCTTGTGAATGGAGAGAGAAGGACTGTTTTCCCTAGCAACACCTACACTTTTTTAAAAAGAAAAAAAAAAACCATAGGAAATATTGGAAGGAGAAATAGTAACCTCACCCATAGATCACAATTACATTTTTTTGTTCCCCCTCTTCCAAACTGTGACATAGGACAGAAAACGTTTAAAAAACTGCCATGTCAGGAAATTATGTGCATCTGTGATCTTCTATGTTTTATGGACCCGCCTTTCTTTCCACCAGTATGAGGGAGAATTAAGTGCTTTGGGAGAATTAAGAGTTTTGGGGGAGGTGGGGAAATACATTCCTTTTGACCCACACAGCTCATAAAACCTTTTTGGAACAATTTTTGTGTCAAGTGAAACTTCTCATCGGACCCCTGTTCTGGCTCACTTACCAGGAAGAGTCATCCATTTCCACACACTGACCAGGGATGATCCTGATCACGCCCTGGAGCTCTTGTTGCACTAGGAATTCTGAAAAAGTAATTCATCCGTTCTCTGCATACTTGGATTGTCCAAAAACTATCTCCGAGTGAGAACCAGAGTCCATCCTGAGCCTCACAGCTGCTCATCCTAAGGGGTCTGGGCACATTGTCTCCTTTTTGAGGAAAGTGACGGCCCCTAAGTGTGGCGAGTCCCATCATTCCACAGTGGCTTCCATACTTCAGGGGTGTATATAATCTGATCTGTTAATCTCTAATGAATAGAAGTTAAGTTACTACTGATTGCAGAGCTTTGAAACAAGGCTGGGGTGTGGTCAGCTTTTATTTTCAATCACACGAATTCTTTTTTGAACGCAACCATGAACTGTCTATCAAGGAAGTACCAGTAAAGGGCATTTTCTCAGTCTCTTTGCAACCTCTAACCTCCCTGCAGCTCTTTGGAGACAAGCTATGAATCCTTTTACTGCTGTTGGAGGGAAAAAAAACAGTCATTGAGGAAACGTTAAGCACGGTGTGCTGGAAATGCCCGATCTATACACCTACAAGAGCCCTTTGTTTTCCCTGCTGAATGGTTATCAACATTTTGGGGTGGGGGGGAGTTTTTTCTTGTTAGCCAAGATAGGTTCTGTTTTCCCCTATCACTATAATAGTGTTGAAATATAAAATAACATAAAACAGTGGCCGGAGATCTAGAAGAGAAACCTGACTTTCTTCTACCCAACCGGGCTCAGGTTCCTCACGGTAAAATGAGGGCATCCATTCTGGCTTTTGGTCCATTGAGCAAGTGTTTGTCAAGTTTTGGTTTCATGTCAGGCACGGTGTAAGGCACCCTGAGTGACCACAGCACTGACATCAAGGAATGCACAGCTCAGTAAGATCAGGTGGGTAAACCTGGGATACAAAGGCATAAGGGCTATGACTGAGGTTAGCATAGAGCATGAGGTGATAAATCACATATATTAAAAATCATATTAGCCTATAAATAAACTTCATATATACTATTGACATCCTTATTTTAATGACAGATAATCCTAGTGTAGAGTTCCAAGCTTGTTAAGACCTTTGGTTAAGCACAACTATCTATTACCTTATTACTATACAAAGTCAAACTTTCTAGAGATAATTAAAAATGTTAGAAAACATTATCAGAATTTATCAAAATAGACTACTTAGCAAATATAACTCAATAGAACAAAATAGAATAATAATAATTACATTTTTAAAAACTGGAAATTAGGTGTTATTTTTTAAACCATATATAGAATCATTTTTATAGATTTATATAAATTTCCAGATGAGTCCTTCTAGAACCATATTATAAAAGATACCAGTCTTTTTAACTGTAATATTTTAATTGTAATACATTTTCAGTGAAATCCTGTTTTGCAAAACATGTGCTTAAAGACTTAGCCATTTAGTTCAGAAATCCAAATTCTGACATGAATTAAATATGCATGCCCCTAGTTCTAAATTTTCATTCTATACTAACTGTATTTACCATTCAGAGTAAAACAAACACACACACACACACACTATATTCTCAGAGATTATGTACTCAGTAACTTTTGTAGTTTTATTTTGCTGTAATTTTGGTTACCATTAGCTTTTCAAATGTAGATACATGCCTCCACCCCCCTCCAAAAAAATCCATAAATTAGAATAAATGTTTCAACCAAAAAGATGAGTTCAATTTTTCATCTTTTGAGAACTTGAGCTCTTACTATTATGGAATATTTTAAACTTTTTAAAAATAGTCCAATCTGTAGCATAAGATGCTTACCTGTAACTTGAGGTATGGCTTCTTACCCCAAGTTAACTTTCTGTCTTTGAGCTTAATGTTCCGATGGGTGGAAAAAATAAGAAGAAAGAGAAAACTTGCTTTAAAACAGTTTGATGCATTTTTAGTTATTCAGTTTAGACATTTGGGGTTACCCTGCCTTCTAGCTAAAAAATAAACCACATTCTATCAAATCTTCAAATACAAAGTAGCCGTATTTCATTTTTTTAACCATGTGTATATTTGTTTGGAAGACACATTCCCAGAGGGATGGGTTTTGAGGTTGTATATTTGAGACACCCCAAGGTAGCTTTTTCTTTTCAGATTATAAAATTCTTTTACCTGTAAACCAATACAAATTAAAATGGAACTGCTTAAATTTCAGCTTCCATTCAATGACCCCTGTTAAATGAAGATTCTTTGTTTAAAACAGCAATAATTCCAGTACCTCTGAGTTCTTTGTAATCTAAGTTTGCTGTGAAGAAAGTTATAGTCAACCCTTCATATCTGTGGGTTCCACATCTCCAAGTTCAACCAGCCACAAATCAAAAATATTCAAAAAGCATTATATTGTTGCTGACCTGTACTATGTAGTTAGGCCTATGATGGTTGTGTCTTTACTAAACAAGTGCAGGCTTTTTCTGGTCATTATTTCCCAAATAATATAGTATAACAATGATTTTCATAGCACTTACATTGTATTAGGTGTTATAAGTAACCTAGAGGCGATTTAAAGTACATGGGGAATTGTGCATAGATTATGTGCAGATGCTACGCCATGTTCAGTAAAGGACCTGAGCTTCCGTAGATTTTGGTATCCATGTGCACTCCTGGGCCCAGTCCCTCAAGGATACTAGTAGATGACTGTACTCTACTTTGATCCATTTCTAATCACTCAAATGACTGGAATGGGGAGGTATTAATTTCAGGAAATGGACATTTTCTGAAAAGAAATCGTGAGCCCATTTACTGTAGGTAGGAAGCCATCATGGTCATTATTTCTAGAGGATCTCAGTGCTCAGAGACCTCAGGGACGCTGCTCTGAGAGTAGAATCTGATGCCGAGACAGTCTGGTCAGTGAGCAATCCAGCGCTCATGAGAGCTTGTCATGGGGGCAGCTCTAAGTGTAGAAGCAAATTATGGAACTTTCTGAGGTTTCTTGGAGCACTCATTCTCCCAGTTGTCAATGTTGTGTGAGCGCATGTGTTGTTTTTGCCATAGTTACATTTTCACAATTGTGGTCCTATGGAAGAAATGAGACATGAGCCTTCTCTAAGACTGTGAGGGGTTGGTCTTTAGTTCTTAGGGGGGTTATGAATACCTGTGATTTCTCTTCCACCTTAATGTCTTTAATGAGTATGCTTTGTAATGTCTCCTAAATATCTGCTTTTTTTCTCGTAACAACCTTTCAAATAGTATTGATTTTATCCCAAGTTGCAGATGAGGAAGCTGAGGCACATATTGTTAATTAACGTTTCTATAGCCTTAGAAATGATAGTGATAAGTTTGCAAATCCAGAGAGACACCAGAGCCTGTACCCTTAAAAACTAACAATAAATCTTCCCTGGCCAATCACTCAAATGACTGGAATGTGAAAGTGTTAATTTCAGGAAATGGACATTTTCTGGAAAGAAATCGTTAGGCCATATACTGTAGGTAGGAAGCCATCATGGTCATTATTTCTAGAGGATCTCAATGCTCAGAGACCTCTACAAATGAGTATTTGGTTGGTGGCACAGTTGGTTGGAGGGTCATCCCATAAACCAAAAGGTCGCAGGTTTGATTCCCCTTCAGGGAATGTACTTAGGTTTAGTCCGCAGTCAGGGCACATTTGGGAGGCAACTGATCAATGCATCTCTCTCACATTAACATTTTTCTCCCTCTCTCTTTCTTTCCCTCTCTCTAAAATCAGTAAGCATGTCATTGGGTTAGTACAAAATACATATTAAAATTAAGATTAGTTCTACACACTGAGTAGAGGAATAATTCTTTGCACACTACTCTCAATATACAAAGGTCTGGAAAAAGTCCAGCCATTGTTAATACAATGAAAACAGTTTACGGGACACTGATATAACCCACAGACAAGGAGAGTGGACTGGAATGCACACATGTGAACAATGATGACTTCACTGTACTAGTCAGTAGGGGCAGCAGATGCCATTAGTGAGTGTGTGTACCACGTGGCCATCACATTTAAAATGACTGAGCAAGTAGAGTAAGAAATCTGCATCAAATTTTGCATTAAACTTGAACATTCCTCTGAAGAAACTATTTGGATGATTCACCAACTATGGGTGACGGGTGACTGGCAGCTTTATCACAACAACATAACCACTTATTCATCACGTCTCATGCAGAGTTTTTTGGCGAAACATCAAACCATCCAGGTGACTCAGCCTCCCTACATCCCAGGTCTGGTGTCCTGCAACTTCTGGCTTTTCCCAAAACTAAAATCACCTTTGAAAGGGAAGATTTCAGACTATAGATAAGATTAAAGAAAATATGACTGGGCAGCTGATGGCGATTGGGAGAACTGTGTAAGGTCCCAAGGTGCCTACTTTAAAGGGGACTGAGGCATCATTGTCCTGTGTACAATGTTTCTTGTGTCTTGTATCTTTTTCAATAAATGTCTCTATTTTCCAATTACATGGCTGGATACCTTCTAGACAGACCTCGTATACCAGAATATTTATCCTGTTCCCAATATATCCCAAGATACCCACCCTGTTTCCTGTACATATCAGGATATCCACCTTATTCCCAATATAACTCAAGATTCCATGGCAGATAAGAGGGGGTCCTTCTCTAGAAAACCTGAATGTCCCTGGATAATATTCTCAGGGTGATAATAGAAGATATCACATCTATAAAAGAAAAAGAAGATGCTATAAAAATAATGATTATGAAAAACAATATGAAAAATATTCACAGCCCAGTAGAAGAAATAGCAAAAACAATATACCAGCAAGTCAAAAAAATGAGAAAAATATAAATGGCTAATGGTGAGAGAAATAAGAATCAAAACTGCTCTATATAACACAAATTGACAATCACTGACTTAGAAAAAATTTAAAAGTTTGACCATATTAAGTGTAGCCAAGGATGTGGGATGACAGACAGAAAGTCTGCTGGCACAAAAGTAAATTTTCAAATCATCTTTTAAAAACAAGCTTGCCAAGTTAGAGGTCAGTGTAGCTTGTGATTAGCAAGTCTACCCTTAGATACAAAACCCAGAAGAGCTTGTGGACATGCACACGAAGAGCCTCATGCAAGAATGTTCATGTTCACACTGTTAGAAATAGCAAAAAGAGAAGAAAAATTGTAAACAATCCAAATGTCCATCAAGAGGAATATGGATTGTAATAAAAATGAGTAAGTGAGAGCTACATATATCACCATGAGTAAGCCTCAAAAACACAATTTTGAGCAAAAAAGCAAGTTAGGTTATAATTCTTGTGATGCATTTATATAAAATTTTTAAGAGTATAAAGCAATCCCTGACCAGTGCGGCTCAGTTGGCTGGGCATCATCCTGCAAAGCAAAAGGTTGCCTGTTCAACTCTAAGTCAGGGCACATGACTGGACTGTGGGCTTGGTCCCCAGCTGGGGCTCATTAGAGAGGCAACCAATCGATGTGTCTCTCTCACATTGACTTTTCCCTCCCTCTCTTTCCCCCTCCCTTGCCCTTTCTCTAAAAATAAATAAAATCTTTTAAAGAAAAGAACATAAAATAATATGTATGAGAAAATGTATTAAAACCATAAGACTATACACAGCAGTGATAAATATCAATATATTTACCTCTGGAAAGGAAAAGGTGGCACTTTAATTGGGTAATTGTTTACAATGAACTTCAACTCCCTTTGTAATGATTTTTTTTAAATTGGTGATGTGTGTTATTCATTAAGTTTTTCTCTATGCCACTTTGTATGTCTGAGAGAATTGTTAAAATAAACCATTGCAAAATAAAAATATCCTGGAAACTAAAAGATACGGTGAACAAAATTTTAAATGAAATAGAAACATTGGAATATGAGGTAAAGATATCTCCCGTAAAGAGAGATAATACCAAAAAAAAAAAAAAACCCAGAATGGTATGGATCTTCAGAGTAAATGGGTTCAGTGAGGGGCCAGTAAAATGAGTGAAAAGATGCACATGGAACACATGGTTGTAAAACTTCAGCACCCTAAGGATAAAAACAAAACAACTAAAATGTCTAGAAAACAAGGCCAGGTAACAAGGAATAGCTTTGCTATACAATTTTTATACAATTAAACTTCTCAACAGCAACACTACCTGCTGAAAGACAGTTGAGCTAGGCCTTCAAGTGATTTTCATCTAAATTTTGTTCTGCAAATGTTAATCCAATGTCAGAGTGGAATTGCAAAAAAAAAAAAAAACTAAGTTGCATGGGAAATATTTAATGAAGCTACAATCATTTTTAAGAAGGCAAAATAATGTAACCAAATATTGTCATAGAACTATAACGGCAAGATGTGGGCAAGCGAACTGAGTATGTGGGAGGCTTAAATGGAGCTCAGTCCTTAGCCAATGTAACAGACATCTCAGTATATAATGTCTGAAACTGAAAATTTATGAAATAGAAAATGTAACCGCTTTATCGGTTTGGAGGAAAATAAAAAATAATTAACTAAAAGGGGTGCAAACAGTTGCCTGTGTGGTGGAACTAACTGGTGGGTCGGACAAAAGTGAGGGGAAAGATTGCTAATTTTTTTCATTGTAAGTTTACTAGCGTCCCTTGATTATTTTATTTAACTGTATACAGATACCATTTTTATATAAATTAAATTTGACTTTATTAAACAAAAAAGCATATGAAGACACTTTTGCACAAAATTTTAAGAGGCCTGCAAGTAACCTAGAACACATTCCTAGACCACAGAGAGGACCCCAGGTCAAGGGCTCCAGGTCAAGGAGAAGGTGAAAAGAGGTGTCAGAGGAAATTAAAGAGACAGGATCCGGAGCACAGAAAAAGGTCTGCTTTTGATAGGGAATGAGCACGACTTCAATGGCAACAAAGGAATGCGGATGCAGCTGAGATGGCAAAAGTCCAGAGAATTCTCCTCTGAAGACCATGCCGGGGAACGAGAGTAAAGAAGGAGGGAACGGGGGTCTTGCGAGCACAAAAAAGGAAACCTTAAAATGAGAATTGTCCTCTCTTCCGAAATCTGCTTTGTATCGACGGACTCCTGTGCTGTGTGATAACCAGGGCCACAGTGAAGCAGGCCGGTGGGGAGTGAGGCTTAACCCCCCACCGTAGTCTCTCTCCAAAGTCATCCCAAAGAATCATCCGAAGAATCGTCTGCAAATTCACCTGAAAATGTTACTGCCTACACCTTCAAGGCAATGCTTCCAACCCTCCCTTTCGAAAAGACTATTGCTCCTGAGCCAGCCTACTCAGAAATTGTGCAGATTCCATTGATGCATGTAATCAGAAATTGAATATGGGTCGTCAAGGAAGGAATCGAATGTTTTTGAGCATTGAGAGTGATGCAGAGAGGCCGCTCTTCCCCAGCTTTCAGCACCACCATCTGCATCCTGCTGTCAACGAAACAGAGCTTTCAGCTGTGAGAAAGGAGCTGGCTAGAACTGTATTCCTCCGCCGCACTGGGCAGCAGGGAAGGTCCCAGAGAACACCCCAGTGCATACTGAGAAAGTCCCTCTTTGCAGAAGTAGGACAGGATACAATCAGTCAAGGAGCCCCTGCGTAGATCACTCCATCTGAGGTAGCTATGCAGTGACACAGTGACACAGTCTCCCCTTAGGAAAAACCCCGGTGCCTCCTTTTATTGAAAACTCTTTCCCCTCCCAGAGCAGAGGAAATGGAGTTCAGCGTGCTAACAAATCTTCTTGACACTGATTCAATTAGATAGGAAAGTAGCTTCGTCACTGACCTTTGTCGTGATTCTCAGTGGAAATATTAGATGCATATAAGGTCAACTGAATGGACTAGAAAATAAATGTGAGAATGAGGGACTCTCTGTTCCAGGTTATGCCATACCGAGGGTAGAAAACACCCCCTTTCAAAAGCTTTGTACCCCACGGTGTTATTAGTGAGAACCCGTAGGTTGGGCAACTTTCCTTCCAGGGTGGCCAAAATGCCAAAACACTTTGCGAGCTTGATTTCACGGCAGAATTGGCTGGCGACACGTGTTGGAAGGAGGTATGCTTTTTGCAAATCACTGTCATGGCTGATGGAAATGCCTAAACATAATAAAAACAGTCCTCCAAACGTTTACACAGTAGGAAACCAAAACAGCGTCTACCGAATTCAGTTTCCAGAGGCAGCCATCCAGTGCCAGCTTTTGTGCTTTGATTTCACAGCTCTTCGTCTTTCTGTTCTTGTTGCTGGGTCTTTTATTTTTTTTGGAAGAAACAATTAATTTTAATCAGCAAAATAAAATTTGAATGATTTCATTGCGAGGTCTTGCAAACTTGTTTTGAATATAAAAAGGCTAGGTGGAATTTCAAAGGCAGCGAGAGAAAGAATATAAGAGCAGGTGAACGTAAATATTTCTTCCCGTCTCATTCTGTCTGTAAACATTTGTTAGGCTCTGACCAAGTTCCAGCCATTCTATTAGGCATCGGGAATTGTGCGAGTTTCTGGGCAATAGGGTAAACACTGAATCTATACCAGAAACAGGCCAAAAGATCCATAGAATGATTTAACAAATATTTAAATTGCTTCATGTCTTTCTTTGCAGTTGCTGTAGAACCCTTAGTCATACAAAGTGAGCAGCTCGGAGTAGCCACGGTGAAGAAAGCAACAGGACCGCGGGATGCTGTATACCTTTAAGAATGGAATAGCTGAGTCATAATGATAACTCCAGGTGTAGCCCTTTTAGGAACAGCCAAACTGTTTCCCAAAACAACGGCACTGTTTTACATTCCTATCAACAGAGTATAAGTGTTCGAACTTCTCCACACTGTTTCCAACAGTTTCTTATCATCTGTCTTTTTATTATAGCCATTCTAGTGAGTGCAAAGTGGTATCTCATGTGATTTTGATTTGCACTTCTCCAATGTTAAGTATTTTTTCATGGACTTATTAACCATTTGTATAGATTCTTCAAATAAATAT
This sequence comes from Phyllostomus discolor, assembly GCF_004126475.2. NCBI lineage: Eukaryota > Metazoa > Chordata > Mammalia > Chiroptera > Phyllostomidae > Phyllostomus > Phyllostomus discolor. The sequence continues at coordinate 11,376,137 of NC_040906.2, forward strand.
TCAAACCCTTTATTCATTTTTTATTGGGTTTCTGTTCTTTCTATTATTGAATGGTAAAAGTTTTTGTATATTCTAGATACAAATTTCATATTATATATATGATTTTCTAATGCTTTTTCTTATTCTGAAAGTTGCCTTTGCACTTAAAAAAATTATTGTATTTTTCCATTACCATTTAGCCTTTTATACCTCCCTCGCCTCTGCAGTCACCACACTGGGTCCATGGTGTTGAGCCCTTTTTCCTTTTCGCTCAGTCCCTATACCCCCTAACCTTGCCCCCAATAGCTGTCATCCTGCTCTCTATCTATAAATCTGTCTCTATTTTGCTTGTTAGTTCAGTTTGCTCATTAGATTCCACATATGACTGAAATTATATGGTATCTGTCTTTCTGTGACTGGCTTATTTCACTCAGCATGATGTTGCATGCATGCCGTCGTAAAGGGTATAATTTTCTTCTTTTTCACAGAGTACTATTCCATTGTGTAAATGTGCTATAGTTGTTTTACTTATTCATCTACTGATGGACACTTGGCTGCCTCCAAATCTTGGCAATGGTTAATAATGCTGCAATGAACATAGGGCTGCTATGTTCTTTTGAATTCGTGTTTCAGGATTCTTAGGATATATGCCCAGAAATGGGATCACTGGGTCAGAAAGCAGATCCATTTTTAATTTTTTGAGGTATCTCCATACTGCTTTCCACAGTGGCTACACCAGTCTGCATTCCCACCAACAGTGCAAAAGGATTCCCCTTTCCCCACGTCCCCACCAGCACTTGTTTGTTGATATATTAATGATAGTCATTCTGACAGGTGTGAGTTGATATTTCATTGTGGTTTTAATTTGCATTTCTCTGGTGATTAGTGATGTTGAGCACCTTTTTATATGTCTATTTCGTCATCTGTATGTCCTCTGGAAAAGTGTCGATTCAGGTCCTTTGCCCATTTTTTAATTGGATTGTTTCCACTTTTTTACTGGATTGTTTTAGTGTTGAGTTTTGTAAGTTCTTTATAAATTTGCGGTTTTAACCCCTTATTGGATGTATCAGCAAATATGCTCTCCCATTCTGTGGGTGGTCCTTTTATTTTGTTGATGTTTTCCTTTCCTGTGCCAACACACTTTAGTTTTATGTAGTCCCATTTATTTATTTTTTTTCTTTTGTTTCCTTTGCCTGAGGGATATATCAGATAAAATTTTGCTATGAGCTATGTCTGAGATTGTACTGCCTATGTTTTCTTCTAGGATTTTTATGATTGAAATCTTTAATCCATTTTAAATTTATTCTTGTGTGTGGTATAAGAAGATTGTCTAGTTTCTTTTTTCTGCATGTGTATGTCCAATTTTCCCAACACCATTTATTGAATAAACTATATTTATCTCATTGCATATGCTTGCTTCCTTTGTCGAATATTAATTGGCTATAAAGATGTGGGTTTATTTCTGGGCTCCCTGTTCTGTTTCATTGATCTATGTGCCTGTTTTTTGCCAGTGCCATGTTGTTTTGATTACTGTGGCCTTGTTGTATAGTTTGACAGTAGGTAGCATGATCCCTCCAACTCTTTTCTTCTTTCTTGGGATCCTGTTACTGCACAGCCTTTTGTGGTTCCATGCAAAATTTTTTAAATATTTGTTCTAGTTCTGTGAAGTATGTCATTAGAATCTTAATAGGAATTGCATTGAATCTATAGATTGCTTTGGGTAGTATGGATGGACATTTTATTCATGTTAACTCTTCCTCTCCATGAACACTGTATTTTCTGATATTTTCTACTATTTCTCTTATTCTGAAAGTTGCCTTTTCACTTTTTTGATGGTATCTTGTGAAACACCGAAGTGTTTAATTTGATGAAATCCAATTTATCTCTTTTTCTTTTGTCACATGTACTTTTAGTGTCATATTTTAAGAGGTTTTGCCTAACCCAAGGACATGAAGATTTACCCCATACTTTATTTTAGAGGGTTTTCCAGCTTAGCTCTTACATTTTGTCTATGATCCATCTTGAGTTAATTTCTGTGGATTGTGTAAGGCAGCCCAACTTTGTTCTTTTGCATATAGATATCCAATTATACCATCATTTGTTGAAAGACTATTTCCCCCTATTGAGTTTTCTTGGCACCCTTGTCAAAAGTAAATTGACCTGAAATCTAAGAATTCATTTCATTTGTTCTCCATGTTCCACTGATCTGTGTGTTTAGCCTTAGGCCAGCAACACACATCTTGATCACTGTGGCTTTGCAGTGAGTTTTAAAATCGCAAAGAGTCCTCCAACTTTGTTCTCTGTTTTTAAGATTGTTTTGGCTTCTGGTTTACTTGCATTTCCGGTTGAATTTGAGATCATTACATCAATTTTTGTAAAAAAAATGCTAGATGGGATTTTGATAACAATTGTGTTGAATCTATTGATCAGTTTGGAAAGTACTGCCATCTTAATGATATTAAGTCTCTCAGTCTATGAACATAGGACATCAAGCTTCATTTATTTAGGTCTTCTTTAATTTATTTCAACAACGTTTTGTAGTTTTCACAGTATGAGTTTTTCATTTAGTATGTTAAATTTATTCCTAGGTATGATATTCATTTAAATGACATTGTAAATGAATTTGTTTTCTTAATTTCATTTTTGTTTTTGGTTGTTCATTGCCTAGGGTATGGAGATGCAATTGATTTTTTTAAAGATTTTTGTCGGCCCTGGCTGGCATAGCTCAGTGGATTGAGCGTGGGCTGCGAACCAAAGCATCGCAAGTTCAATTCCCAGTCAGGGTACATGCCTGGGTTGCAGGCCACGGCCCCCAGCAACCGCACATTGATGTTTCTCTCTCTCTCTCCCTCCCTTCCCTCTCTAAAAATAAATAAATAAAATCTTTAAAAAATTTTTTTAAAAAAGATTTTTGTCACAGACCCCCATTCGTGGCGTCCTCGGCGTTGCAGCCAAAACAAAAGAAATTCACAGGGACTACCAAATCCTATGGAAGAAAAGGGCCAGCGGCTCCTCTCTCAAGGGGAACAAAAGCCTCAGGCCTTCCTGCAATGAGTTTTTATTGTCTCACTGGGCACATTATAAGAAGGTCCTCATTAACTATGCATAGGCTCCCTTTAGGTCATTACCTTATATAGAAAACAAAGGAGAAGAGGCCAGTAATCACAATGCAGAAGAGGGATATTTGCAAATGAAGAGGCAAAAGTGGTTGAACTGGTTACACTGGTCCTTGGAAGGTTTAGCATGGTTTTTAGGAAGTTACTTTGCAGTAAATGTTTACCACTGGGGGCTGGGCCCACGCCACTGCAGGATGGTCTACTACAGATTTTATTTATTTATTTTTAGAAAGAGGGGAAGAAATGGAGAAAGAGAGAGAGAAACATTGATGTGTGAGAGAAACATTGATCGGTTTTGTCTTGCACACCCCCAACTGGGGACCTGGCCCACAGCCTAGGAATGTGAGCTGACCAGAATAGAATACGCAACCTTTTGTTCCACCAGACAGTGCCCAACCCCCTGAGGCACAATGGTCAGGGCACAACTGATTTTTAAATACTGATTTTATATGGTACAAGCTTGTGGAACCAGTTTAGATGTTGCAATTATTTTTAGTGGGTTTCTTAAGATTTTCTATACATAAAATAATGCCACTTGCAAATAGAAATAGTTTCATTCCTTCTTTTCTAATTTGTAACTTTTTATGGTCAGTTGTCCTGGCTAGAATCTGTAGTACAATGTTGAATAAAAGTGTTAAGAATGGGCATCCTTGTCTCATTCCTGATCCTAGGGAGAAAGCATTCGGTCTTCTACCATTAAGTATAATGCTAGTTATGGATTTTTATAGATGTTCTTTCTTAGAATGAGGAAGTTCCCTTCTGTTTCTAGTTTGTTCAGTGTTTATATCATGAGGTTGTGTTTAGACTTTTACAAATGCTTTTTCTGAATCTATTGAAATTATTGTATAGTTTTTGCCCTTTAGTCTATTGATATGGTATATCACACTTATCAATCTTCAAATGTTAAACCAACCTTGCATTTCTGAGATAAATCATATGTGGTCAGCATTCGGTTTTCCAGTTTTGGGTTGAGATTTTTTATTTGAATTTATTGGGGTGACATTGGTTAATTACATAGGTTTCAGGTATACAATTCTATATTACATCATCTGTACATTGTATTGTATGTTATTGCATATTTTTGTGTCTGTAAGCATAACAGGTATTAATCTGTAGGTTTCTTGTGATGTTTTAGACTGACCTCATAGAATGAGGTTCACACATAGTGGTTGCAATGTCTTAGCTGCACCTGGTCCCCATGACTAGACTTACAGCTGTTGTTGCTGCTGCCACCACCACTCACACTTTCTTTCTTTGGCTTTTTGGACCATACTCCTCCTTCTTTTGTTGTGAGCGGTTTCACTGCTGAAACCCTTTTCAGAAAGGCCAGGCTCATCCTCCAATGTCCAACACTCAAAGACTGCCCTTAAACTTGAAATGAGTGGCCCCAAGCTTGTCTGGACTTCTGTGTCTCTCCTGGTCCCAACACTCAGCACTGCCTACAGAATCAGAGGTGACGCTCATCTTCCAAAGTCAGAAATCACCAACGTCAAATAATAGTACTGCATTTTAAGATGATCTGTAATAATAAGGTTAACAATTTTCCCTCCTTCGTTTGACCCATTATTGAGAAATTCAGATGAAAGTAAATTACTTAAGGCATGTCAAGTTTTATGCTCAGTAGAAGCTGGACATTATAATAATAGTAATTATTATTATTATTATGTCTACTTAATCCACATTCTACTTCTCCTCCTATTCCAGGCATCCTGGTCCTCAATATATGTTGTTTATGTTTCTCCCATGACACAATAACCTACAACAGCAAAGGACTGCCTATTTCCTCTCAATTATTTCATAGGATCCCCAGGGGGGGTGCCCATGAAGAAGTATTCTCAGTTGCAATGTGACATCCACCATTTTTACTGTCCCCTCTTCAGATGCTTTTGACTTGTCAGTTCTTCCATTTTCCAGGCTTGTCGTCAAGAGTATCCAGGTCAAGAAAGCTGTCTTCCTTTGTCCCTAAAGCTGTCACACCCATCCTCCATGTGTACACACCTGCTGGCCAGGTGCCCTGGTTGCTGCTGTCAGAACCATGAGTGTGGCTGGTGTGCCTAACCTCCTACAGTGTTCCTAATGCTCCATTCTTCATCAGCCTTGCCTGTTCATCTCCTATCACTGCCACGGCCCCTGCATCCCTGGCATTCACTGCTTCCGGGTGAGAGCAGGTACATCCTGCTACCAAAGGGTCATTGTCAGCAAGATCAGTGGCGAACATGACTTTTCAAACCCATTAGCAAGGATATTTCTGAAATGTAGATTTTCTAAATCCCCTTCCCATAGCATGAGCAAAACCTAGAAACGTGATCATAAAGTTAAATATGACTATCTTGTGTATAGAAATATTTGAAAATGATGTAAGAACAGCCGAATCCTTTTATTTACTCAGATTCTGCATAAATAAAGAATCCATGGATCCCGTGTCTTCCACTATTACGTAAGGGAAGTCGAATTCTGACCTAGTGACTTAAACAAACAGCTTCATGGCTGGCTAACCAACTAAGGCCAAGTTCCCAAGTAGCATTTAATTTGATTATACGCTCGTGTTTCTACTATGGAATACATTCCTCTGCTGAGCTCTCCTGCCTCTCTTACTTCAGAGTTCTTTCTTTCCCCACTGCCGTTATGTGTAAAGAGACAACATTTTTTTCAAATTGTTTTACTGCAGGATCTGCTTTCATTTCTAATCCACTATAAAAATCAGTGCAACTTCTAATACTTTGAAATATTAGTTGATATTTCCTGTCTCTGCTACAACTGTTTATAACATGCTTCAATGAAAGAAAAATGTTTCGGACAGTTTTGAACTTAAAAACAGAACTCAGAGACCTTTTTACTATAGACATTTTTTAGGTTTTAGAGATCATTGGCCTAAATATTTGGATCAATAAACTTAAAAAAGAACAGCAACATAAAGTAGAAGAAAAGAGATAAGCACAACAGAAGAAATAAATAAGATGGAAAGTAAACAAAAAATACTCTTTATTATTTATAACTAAGCGCATTTTTTTAATGATATAACATAACAAAACCCCTGGTAAAACTAAACAAGGGGAAAGAGACACAAACAATATTGGAGTAAAAAGTGCATCACAACTCAGACACAATCGACCATTTTAAAATAATGAGATTACTACAAAAAACTATAGTCGAATGTTTTCCAAATAATAGATGAAATAAAATAATTTAAAGTACGAATGATCATGATTGACTTAAGAAGAAATAGAAAACTCAAATCAACCAGAAACAATCCAATAAATTGGACTGGTAGTGAGAAACCAACTCTTAGGAGACACTAAGTCTAGGAGACTTCAGAAAAGAATTTTCAACAAAGAGAAAATCTCAGTCTTCTACAAACTCTCCCCACAAGTAGCAAAAGAGGAAAATATACAAAACACATTGTATGTGGCTAGTCTACTTCTCGCTAGAGAGAGGAGAAATGGGAAGAGAGAAAGGAAGTATCAACGCGGGATCTGGTCTGTCAGGGGACCGTATGGGTAGGGGGCGCTGCTGGTCAAAGGCTATGAGACAGTAGAGGAGGTAAGGAAGGGAATTGTTTTCCTCTTAGTTATAAGTTGGAGTCTCTTTAATTTTTTTAAGAGCTCCAGTAAAACATTTAATTTCTATTTAATAACTCTTGGCTACCAGAATTTGTTCTTAAAATGACTACATATGCTCAGGGAAATGTCAGACAAAAAAAAACAAATGCCGTATGATATCATTTGTATGTGGAATCTAAAAAAATCAAACTCAGCAAAATAGAGAATAAAAGTGGTAATTTTCAGGAACTGAGGAGTGTGGGAAATAGGAGATACTGGCCAAAGGGTAAAAATTTCCAGTTATAAGGTTATGTAATAAGCTGTGAATGTCTCATATACAGCATGGTGACTATAGGTAATAATACTGTATCGTGCACTTGAACGTTGCTAAGAGATTAGATCTTAAATGTCCTTACTACAGAGTGAAATGGTAACTGTGTGAGGGCATGGTGGTGGTGATCCTCCTGCAATATATAAATGTGTGAAATCAACAGGTTGTGCATATTAAACTTACACAGTACTATACATCAACTATTATATATCTCAGTAAATCTGAGGGTGAAGTGACTATGTAAAGAGACTAACTAGTTGGAGGGACAGGAGGATGTATTCAGGTTACATAACGCGATTTTGTGACAGAAATAGTGAGAATCCCTCCCGCAACTGTGAGCCTACCTTTGCTCCACCCTGAATAATGTATATATGACCAAATTTTAAGGAAAATAAACATTTTGTTATCAACCTGTGTTTCTTCTCATCTGTCTTTACTTCCCAAGCTATTTTGAGTTTTGGGCTTATCCTGTCATGCTTTCCACCATAGTTTACCATTCTTCGGAAACCATATGCTCACAGAGTTTTCATCTTTTTAAACTTAATATATGCATAAGCTGAATCTCTACTTTGCTTTTCAGTCATATCTTTAAACACAACTACATTCGTGCACATAGTCATGGCTCATTCATTTTCATTGCTGTAGAGGATTCTACTGTCTAAATAGATAAGTTTCCTCTATATTCTAATGTTGAGGAACACTTGGTCTGTTTCCAGTTTTCAGGTGTTAGGAGTAATTCTGCAAAGAAAATATTATATATGCATTCACAAGTGCATGTGCACAAGACTTTCTTGGGTATAAACCTGAATAATGAAGTTCTGTGTGAAAAAAAACATTCTTACAACGCAATACAAAGTTTTTTCCAAAGGCTACTTTACCAATTTATGTCCTCATCAGCACTCCGTGGGCTCCCACTCTGGAGCATCAGGTGTTTTCATTTTTGTGAACCTGATGTTATAAAATCGTGATGTTATTTGCATGTGTTTGTAAGAAATTAGTTACTGCCTACTGAATAAGGTTGGTATATATTTTTTTGTTTTTTGCCATTAAAAGATAATGGCAAGACATAACTTAGAAGAATTTTTCTAAAAGGAGGTCTTCCCCGGGAATGTGCAGCCTGTCCTCAGTGCCCTGTCGGGCAAGGGCAGCTTGAACCCACCCATCAGCCCCCGTGTCTTGCATCCAGCAAAGACTCAGGGAGCTCCTCCACATCACTAGTCTCGCAAAAACCCTCCTGCCCACTCCTGCAGAATCCTCTCAATACCTGGCAGTGTTACAGAAAAGACGACTCAAACGGCTTCGGGGTTTGCAAACGGGAGTTTTATTCATGCATGTGGACCCAGAGGAGACAGATTCCAAATTCTGGGCTCCGAGCTCAGGCTGGGGCTAGCTTATATTCTTGTTACAAAGGCAGAGGAGGAGGGGGAAGGAGTGCAGCTGCTGAAAGTGGGCATGCAGAAGCAGAAAGCGGGGGTTAGTGTACGACCTTGAGATAACTGCTTATCTGGGAATGGCTGCTGTCTGAGAATGGCTGCTGTTCAGCTACGTCCTGTCACAGCAGAACCACCACATCCGCACCAAGAGCTACAGCAGACACCACCCAGCTAAGGGAAGTCCTTCTGAGGAGACTCCCTGACCCTGAACAGTGAGCAAAAACAATTAAGCAGACCCTGACACCATCAGTGTTTGAAAGATAGATGGCACTTTCTGCCACGGTCCTACATGAAGGCTATGTGGAGAAGCTTGCGGTCAGTTTCAATGGATAAAACCTGAACTTGTGTCTTACATCGTGGGAAGTAGTTCGATATGAAGGCATTCTACTTCCCAGTGTAAAACGTTGTTGTATGGGAGGGTGGAATGGCATTTTACAGAGTTAACTTTTTCTGCACAAGCAAAACATACATGTTCTCCCTGTTCAAAACTCTACTGAGAAGCAGTGTCTTCTCAAATGTAATTACACTGGTCTACTTTTATTTTTTAAAACTATTTTTCCTAAAGTTGACGATCTTGACTTTAAGGAAAACAAGACCTAAGAAGGAAAAGAATGATAATCCTGAAATACTTCCCCAAGTCCTTGTATCAGTGTTCACACCCATCAGCGGCGGTTCCTGCTCTTCTACCTTCTCACAGGTTGTAGGGGGTCTGGGCAAGTCCCTGAACCCCTCTTAGCAGGGGAGGCATAATCGACTGCGATTTTCATAGTATCCTAGCTCTTAACAGAAGTACTGCTGTGGGGGCTAAATTCTGCGGGCTACGGATTCCTCTGTGCTGCTTCTGGTAGCTTCCCAGACACAGCAACAACAGGCTGCATAAGAGCGAAAGAGAGGAGGAGCTTACGGAAGAAGAGCACAGAAACTAACATTTAGTAAGCATCGGTCCTCATGGGCCCCGTTGTATGGAAATCCCCATCTTAACAGAATATGAAACCGATACTCAGAGAGTTTAAGACCCTCCCAAGGTCAATGTTTTTTCTGTCCACTATCACACCATCTCTAATACTAAAGATCATCTTTTGTATGGTGTTATTTTTCTACAGGGAATTCTTAATACGTGACAGCCGGTGTTTGTAAAATGAATTGAGAGGCTAAATCCTCCCCCACCCCCCTATCTTTTACCTTGGAACTTAAAGTTAAAAATAAAAAATTCTTTGCAATAAAAACAAGTTAGAATATTTTTCTTGTTAGTTTCATCACAGATAGCTAGAACAGACAAATAAATTAGCAGTTGAAGCTATTTTTATCACATATCTTACACATTTTCTTGTCTTTGGATTTTGATCAAGGGTCAGAGAGTCATTTAGAGTAATGGCCTCAGGCAGTGCATTTAATCAGTTATAAATGGTAGGAAAACATATTATACAGTAAATATTTTATATCTTAAGTGTACAAAGTAAAATGAATAAGATAATAGAGCAGTAAGTAGAATAAGCTATATTTAACATTCTACACGAGTCACGATTTCTATAAGAGTGTGTCGGGTTTTAATCTTACTTTGTAACTTTAGTATTACAAAGTAATACTAAATTACATTTAGGTATAATTTTAGTATTAGTCTAAAAATGATAAAAATGGAAAAATATATTTATCAAGTTTTTATAAAAATTAATTTGCAAAGTTTGCTTTGTAGCCCTTCTTTCTCAGCACTCATTTTGTTATAAACGTGAGCAGTATGAGGCCATGACATTCTCATTTTAAAGATTAGAACCCATTTCCTCAGAAATCGCAATTGTAGCTTTAACTGCCGAAAGGGCTTTCTCATATATTTCATTTTTTAAACATTTTGACCTATGTTTTAATGTGTTTGTTTCTCCTATAAGATTTTTATATATGAATTTCTGAAAATGGGAAGTTTGACAGAATTTCCTGTGGGAACATCTGACAACTGGCTGGTCTCTTTGCTCAGAATTGCTGCAGAGTGGATAAGATCATTCGAATCTTACTTTTTATTACTATACCACTTCTCAACTTTGATGTTTCACAAACTACTCTGAAGTCCTTTATCTGAGTAGTTAGTTATCTGAATACAGGCTCTTTACTGGAATAAATGAGAAACCAAATGTTAATTAAATATCAACTGGTTGAAAATTTATGACTGGCTAAGTATCTTAAATGACTCACAATTAGAAATTAAATTCAGAGCCCTGGCTGGTAAGCTCAGTGGATTGAGAGCGGGCTGGGAACCAAAGCATTGCAGGTTCGATTCCCAGTCAGAGTACATGCCTGAGTTACAGGCCATGACTCCCAGCAACTACACATTGATGTTTCTATCTCTCTCTATCTCCCTCCCTTCCCTCTCTAAAAATAAATAAATAAAATCTTCTAAAAAAAAGAAACTTCCACAATACCAAAAAAAATTAAATTCAAATCTTGTGCAAAAGCACCATGAGGATTATCAAGAAAACTTGATCAACTACATGGACACTCTGCTGCAGTGGAGCCTACATGAAATGTGACACATACGTGGGTCTCCCTCAGGGCCCTGATGGAGGAAAGGCAGGCTGTCATGTACAAACACTGAAGATAAGAGAAGTGATCCAGGTATGCAATCTAATCAACTCACAATTGCAGTGCTCTTCCTACATACAGAACATACCTGTGAAGTGGTAAAACTGGTACTTTAGCTCTAAGACATTTAATAAATAAGAATGGGTGTTGTCCTCTTCAAACCTGAGAATATGCATTCTTATTGTAGTGGTATTGTCCTATCTGAAAGCACTTCATTTTCCAAACTGCCTGTGGACATGTGTGTGCACACACATGCACGTGCACACACGTACCACTAACCTGTTTCTCTATAGTATTACCTCCCTTCTGCCCAAAAAGATTAGCCAGCTTGATATCCAGTTGAGCACCTAAACCCAGGTGCAATATAAGTTTCTAAAAGTCTAATCCCTCCTCAAAAAATTAAAGTTTACCACTATTTCAAGTGGTTTTAGGATGGCAATTCCAAAAGAAAAACTCAAAAGTGTTTCCAAGGTTGGAAACAGGTTTTGGATTACAAGCGTAAGTCTCCCAGAGGCCTACCTTGGAGGATGTTTATTTGTATCAGAGGTTCCGGCAAGTTTGCGCATTGTGTTAAATCAATGACAAGGCACACGTGTTCAGAGTTATAAAGTCTACCATATCTTCATGATAGAGAGGGGTGGGGAATAGCTCTAGGAATCTTTTCTATGACAGGTTAGGGCCAAGGAATTCACTGCCAGTGGGTAAAATGAGATCCACTCAGCTTTTTAAACAAAGAATTCTGAGCATAGTTAGCTGGTATATAAGGCTAGGTAAGCCATAAAGGGGAGAAGGGGATTTCAGCGATCAGTGGTTTGTGCACACGGATTCTGTTGTGTTGCTCAACCAAAGGGTGCACACGGTGAACTCTGAAAATCTTGTTCATGGCACTGTGTGTAGGGAAGAAACCCAGAGGGTGAGCCTTCATCCTGTTTATATTTATAGTCACCATTGTCAACTACAGTGCTTTCAGATCAGTTTGAAATAGAAAGTCCAATAAGATGGTTAACTTCTGAAGTTTTTCAGGAGACTCACTGCTCTACATACTTCCTGAGATCAAGAGCTCTTTGACTTCAAAGAATTTGAAGTGAAGGTCTCTGGAGACCGACCCTGTCAGCCTCTCTAATAACTCATGTGATCCCCAAGCATCACTGTAGCGTACATTTTCCATGTTAAACTACTCTAAGCTCAGTAGAGAATCCTGGACTTGAAGCCCGGCTGACTTATCTCGCAATTTCAGAAGAGACCACACTGAGGAAATACTTGCCAAATGTGTCACTGTGGATCAAGCTCTAATTTCCTATGAAAAATTTCAAAAAACATATCCTAGGATGTGTCCAAATTTTCAAGCATCTGTCCCATCATAACATGAATTTTACTGGGGAAAAAACATCAGGACTCATTATTTCACAAGTGAAAGAGGAGAGGAGAGCATGGGAGAAGGTTCATTCACTCTCAACCATCAAGGAAAGTTCCCAAGCTCCAAAGCAATTGGACTTTCACATACTCAACCCAATGCCAATCATGGGGGCAGAAAAGGGGCCCTGTGCTTTAACCAATCAATTGTTAGCTGTGGATGGTAGCAAATGCACCCAAATGAAGGCTAAGAATGCAGGAAGGACAGTTCTTAACTGAGAATTGTGGTGTGCATAAAGAGGAGATGAGCTAGAAATGAGTAAGCAACAAAGAAGCATTCCGCTGAAGGTGAAAATGTTTATCTCATAATTTCTTCTTCCACATGGCTATCTTCTAAATAATTCTTAGGATATCTGAGCTCTTTTAAATTACCTTTGCTTTCATGGAACTGTTGAGTTAAAAACTAGGACTCATCATCCGAGATTTCAGCTTGGAATTAGAATGGAGACGCATGCTAGGTGGATACACAATCCACATCGCAGCAATTGTTTCATATTTGTAGTGTTGGTGTTGCACGCAGCAGTGACCATGAGATGTTCAACCACAAATATCTTGACTGATAAAGTTGATAACCTTGCCTCACCCATTATTAAAATTCCACCTTTTAGTGGGCACTCGGCTATATCTTGCTAGTGCTTTGAGTAAATGTCTCTGAGACTTGGACACATATTCATAGCATGGCCCACAATGGGGAGCATGCCTGCATTCCAGCAAGTTCTCGGGATCTCTGACTACTGGGGAGCTTCATGGAAAGGAGATGTCTTCTATGGGAATGATTGGGACAGCCCTTGTTATAGGTTTTACAAGCTGCTTCATCTGGAGAAATCTGCCAAGATCATTTGTAGATCCTTCTTCCCTCTGATTCTGAGATCTAGTTGGGGTGACTTAGGCAAATCTTACCATTTCTTTACCCATGCAAGCATGGGAGACAGAGGATCTGAAGAACGGGGTTTCCTGCTATTATTAGTTTCATGGAGCAAATGTCTTGAGGCCATGCCATTTAAAAGAGCTCGTCCACATTGCTAGATTGATATAATCAAAAACTGAATCTAAGCAATAAGGAGGCAAGATATTATCAACAATCTCATTCAGTAAAACCACCTCTCTTCTGTTGTCTCATCTACAAAATAAACTTGAAGACAGGGAGGTTATTTCTATCTGTCAGAAACCATATTTTCCCCCAAAGAAAGTACCTTAAGAAATTCTTTAAATACTAGCTTGATTCACTGCTGTGCAGCTGTGTGGTCAGTAAGGTCACGATATAGGCCCTTGGAAGACGAGAGGAACAGGACATGGCATCCTGTCGAGTGTTTCAGGCTAGCTGTTCCACTGTGCAAACACATCCCACTAGAAAGGGCTAACGTAATTCTAGTTAAGTTACGGACCAAAATGTCGTTTACATAGTCAGGATGCTTGTGCGGGTCTGTATCTAAATCCTCAGGAATAAAATTTAACTGTATTTGGTCAAGTTGAAATATCAGATCTCCCAAATACCATTATGCAGCAATGTAAATATGCAGTGGCATCTCAGAACATCAAAGGCAAGCCTTCTGAGATGACGTAAGGAAGAGCGAAGGAGGAATTTTAGGCCTTGATCATCTGCTGATTTTCTGGGCAAGGCATTCTTTGTTGTTTGAATTTTCAAGATTTCCTCACCAAGCTAATAGCGTCATAATACATCGGGAAATTATATATACATATTATATCTAAATCACCTTTCTCAGTCACATAGAAAGGGAATGGATCTTATCCATTTTTCCTAGGCTAAATTAATTCTCCACTTCCCTTCTATTGTTCAGAGACCAGCGTGTGCACAGTGGGCAGGAAACAAGACACTAGAGGGGTACCAGTCAGGATTCCAGGATTCTGAGCTCCATCCCAGCTCTGAACCAGTCAGTCGGCTGTGGGGCAGGTAGCAGGGAAGCTACCTTTTCTGCCCCTCAGTTTTCTCACCAATAAACTGAGGGGGTTGGATTCATGGCTCCAACTCCTCAATCCTCGGCATGTTCCTGGGTTGCAAAACCCAGCTCCCCGGCCCTGAGGTGACCATGTCAACCTACTGGTGCGTCGATATTTCTTCTCCAATGAGCGCAGGATGCCACCGACCCCAGACTTTCCTTCCCGCGTGCCCCTGATGGGAGAGACAGCCGTTAGTCCACTTCCATTCCGCCATCAGAAAACCTCACAAAGTAACACTGCACTCTGCTGTGGATTTTGTGGAGGAGACACAATACATTAAAGTATTGTAAAAATCCACTGTAGACATGTCTCCCCCGCCCCCAAACTTCTCACCACACAGCAGCTCATCCCCCGGGTAGCTCTCTCACCAGCATGGGGCGCTGTTACTCATCTTCCACTTTCTGCTCCGTGGTTCCCGTCACCCTCTAAGGGCTCCTGTCCACACTGACCCCTTCTCGTCCCATGAAGTCCCTCCAGAAGTTTGTTCCAGCTCCCCTTTTCCCTTGATAAGCCACCATGATTGTGAGTGAATGAAAATATTCCATCTCTTTGTATCTGTAGAGACCTCACGTCTTATACCAGGCTTTACGGGTGCTAGAGAGGTGATTTGGCTCCTACAAAACCCTTTTTACCTGCAGAGCTCCCAAGAGAAGCACTTACTAGAGATGTCCCTTCTCAGGACTAGTTCAATGCAACAAGACAATGCAACTACTGTCTTGATGTAAATGTCTTGAGTCCTGAACAAAGAAGCAAGCTTTTATCTATGGAGACATGGAAGAGTTGGAGTTAATATTTTAATTTTGATTCTGTTTTCATTTTGATGATATAAAATGTTGGTCTGCAAATGGCCGACCTCATCATACATAAAAAAACCCTAAACACATAACTGGTCATTCCGTGTCCCATAGATGTCCCTTTGTGATCTCCATGCACACACCAAGTTCTACTGAAACTCATCTAAAATGTCACAGGGGATATACTTATTTGGAAAATTTTCGGCTGCCTACCTTTTAAGAGATTGGATTTCATGACAAACTGAATTTAACATGTTCAAGTGTGACCACTTCTGCCTACCAATCTTGTCCCCTTGCCCAGATCCTTCATAGGAAGAAACTGAAACCAGCGAGATGTGTTCTCAAGTCATTACTAATTACAAGACTGTTGCTACTGGCTTTCTTCTGTGATTTGGGGAAACAGACCACTGAATGAAAAACTTCAAGTGGAAGAGGTGAAACAGGCCATTTTTTATTCAGTTCTTGGCATTCTGCCTGGCACAAAATCTTTAATCAATAAATTTTTATTAAGTGGATTGATCCAATCGGTCCATCAATGAACACTTTCTTGTTAATGACTCAAAGTTCATATTGTTAGTAAAAATTGAACACAGAATCAGGAGCCATCACTATTCATTATTCCTATTATTCACTATTCCTTATTCATTCCCAATGAATAAGGAAGAAGAAACCCATTTAACTTAGTAAGTGGCCTTGTACCTCAGTAACATTGCAACCTAAAAACAAGACCAAGGTTTGGCTTCAGGCAGAAATGATCCCCTGCCCCTGAAATCTCTCCCCTCCCCACCCACCTGCTGAATGCTTGGAATTTAGTGGCTACACACTGTCGTGCACAGTGCTCAGGCTGGGCTCAAATCCTACGTACAGTACTCAGTGCACTTGGACATGACCTTTCACTTCTTCCTGTCTCAGTGCTGAATCTGTGATGCACCTGCCTGGTTAACACAGCATTTCTGGAAAGGATAACCAACAGCCACATGGAGTTTATAACCTCTAAAGTGTGACTGAGACATAAACAGTTTTTTTGGAGCATTAGTACAGGCACTTTCCCCCAGGATGATATTATCCTCCTCCAAGCAAATGCAAAAAAACTAATATATTTTTATGTGCCAACTGGCTTCTCAGCGAATAAAATGAGAACACCAGGGAATGATACAGAGTGCAAATGTGAGGGTTGATGACAAACGAGTTCTACTAACTCACAAGTCAGACTCGGGCAGATCCTTTACGGAAAACAGCCTTGCACCCACCTGTAGTAGTTGCTGTGGTGGGTTGGCCAGGGGGTCCCAGGGATGGAGACACTCACCTGCCAGCTCCTGGACGTGATGGCTCCTGATTCAAGTGGAACTTGGAAATTGCCCTTCAGCAAGGGGAGCCTCTCCCAAGCTTCCCCTCCTTTCCCAGGAGCCACCCACATACAACCACTGGCAGATCTTGGGAAGGAGGAGACTAGAAGCCCTCTGACCCCAAAGTGGAATAACAAAGGGCCATCCAAGCTGCTCAGCTCCAGCGGGGTGGACCGAGCCTCCGTGGCTGCTGTATCACAGCCCAGCTTCTCCCTCTGCCCCATCCTGCATGCCTCCCTTACTCACAGATGTTGCTGCAGAAACATTCCTCAATAAACTTTGTGTGCGGGAAGTTCAGTACCCGAATTTGTTTCCTTGGAAACTCAGCCTGAGGCACCATCTGAAGCAGGTTGGCGATCATCTAAAGATGAACTGGATTCCCAAGGATCCCCAATTGGATTCTGATGAGAGCATGCTTTTTCAAAAGTGGTAGTGTGCTTTGTATGTTCATTGACATGCCAGAGAGAAATCAGAAAATCTACTACATTCAGCATCTAGGAAGAGCCTAGCATGTAGTAGGTGCTTAGTACATATTTGTAGAATGATTGAAGTGATACCATTTTTACCAGATCAGTGGGCTAAGGATAAGCTGAGGTTAAAACCAGAGGGCCTGGGCCACAGGCTCCCCCCTCCCTCCAATGCTCCTTAGCCCCTCCCTCCCCCGGGAGAGGAGGTCCGGAGGCAATGGCATTTCAGGCACCAGCACCGCGGCCTGAGGCCAAACACCCACCACTGATGGGACAGCTACACCACCAATTCGGGAGTCCCTTTTGAGTCCAGGAGGAGCTCTTTTTTCAGAAAATAAAATCATTTCTAAAAAGCATTTTGTTTTTCCAAACTTAAAAAGAAAAAAAGCTACATCTTTTTTTCATGTTTGTTCAAAGGCAGAAATATAAAAATGGAGATTTGGAGGGGAGGGGAAATGGAGATGAGGGTTCTGGTGGTGTGCGTCTCTTCTTTTTTATTATTTGGTCTGGACAGGAAATGCGTGCACCGAGTGATTGGAAGCAGCTGTAGGCTGTGACATCTGGGGCAAGACTTGAGCAGAAGTCCCTGCAGATGCAGCCCCTGAAGAAACTCCCTGAGCTTGTCCCCTCTCAAACTCTTCACTTCCCCAGCTCTCTTTTCGTCCCCTTTCTCTCCCACATTCCTGGCCCCTCCCTCCGAGCAGCGGCAACCTTGAGTGAGTAATGGAAGAATGCAGGAGACATGTTTCACTTGGGAAAGTTTAAAAAAGGAAAAGGACCTGTTTGCATGGATGACGCAGGCCCTGATGGGTCCTGAACAGGCTGGGAGTGTAACCTAGAAATGACCTCTCAGATTTCAACCCTAAAGCTGTAATACCGTAGTTATATGGTGCACCTGCAGTAACAACACACTGCGTACGGAGGTCGGCTGGGGCTGGGTGATTCTGTGCTAACAAACGAGTCCCACATCTCAGGCCTGATGCATTGGCCATCAGGTGTCAGCTCCAGGCGCTTCCTCCTGCCCTCACTGTGGGACCTAAATGGAAGGTGCAGCCCATGGTGGGGACACCGTTGGGCTCCTGAAAGAGGGAAGACAGAGGAAGAGATGGCTGACCAAGACTTGGTGCTTAAAACTTCCAGATAAAAATACTGTGGGTCACTTTTACTCATTTCATGGGTCAAAGCAAGTCACATGGTGACATCTGGGAATGTGTAATTTTTCCCGTAGGCAGGGCACCGAGTCACATGGTCAGGCCTCCCAAGTGGTGGGAGGGTTCTCCCAAGGTGTTTGTCAGAACTCTCTATGGTACTGTCCTTTCCTGTGCTTAACACAGGGCTGGGCACCAGACAGTCACTCAACAAATTCTTGTCTGAACGAATTCGAGAAACAAATGAGCAAATGAATTACTGAGTGACTATGGAAACTCAACTGCCCAGGCTTTACCTTAGCAGTTAACCTATAGAAAAGACCTATTGGTATAATCCAGTTGAAAAAAGATAGATCCCTTACAAAGTAGGCTTCTAAGTGTCACCTTTCACAGTTCTTATGGGTCCAAGTCATCACCGGCAGAAATGTCAACGCAATTAAGCCACGGGAACTGTGTCCACACAAAAAGGCTCCGTTTCCGTATTTGAGAAGAGGAACCAGGGGTCTGGCAAGCCTGCTTTCTGAACTGGGGTCAAGAAGCGATTGCAGTAGCCCGTATGGAGACTTTGTGTACTTTTCCACTCCGAGGGACTGAGCTACTGTGTGGTATTTCCAGCCTGGCCTTCCTGGAAGGAAGCTCACACTTCGACAGCTCGAACCAGAGTTCAATGATTTGTAAGGGAAATCTTGAATGACATGTCCAGTGTATACTATACTCCCCGAATGACCGAGGACAGCAGCGTCATCTTGCACCAATACTGAGTGAAATGAAAACAAGATTCGACTATGATACTTTGTCCCGACCATTTTTCACTGAACGTGTATAAAATACAAAGGCAATTGGGGGTGACTTTTCAGCCTGTTCTAAAATAATTTGTTTGGCAAATTCAACATGATGAAGACAGATTTAAAACTTTAAAAGTAAAAATAGGATAGAAAAAGCATGTTTTTATTTTCATATGGATGTTACTTTTTTTAAGCAAGGAGAATGACAAGCCCACTGAAATATTTCGATACAATTATATTCGATGCCATGGTACATGAGTAACAATTGACAAAGTGGATTTTTATTCACTTTGTCATTTCTCTCCATGATAGTAAGGAAACTGACTTCCTGCAACTCTAAAAATAAGTTTTCATATACACAGAGGAAATGAACCTTACTCTCACTAAAATCTTATATATATTATGAATGAATACGTATTATAAGCTCCTTGATTGAGAAGTTTAGGTCTTGCCTTTTGTGCCATATCATACACTGGGCCTTCCAACGGGAACCTACACTCAGAGGTGCTCAGTGCAGATGACCAGCACTGACGACCTTGTCGGGGAAGAATAACCAGTAATTGTGCTTCCTCTTAAATCATTCCTAAGGCTCGTGATTTATTTCTCTAAAAGCTTCTTCCAAGATTTGGAGATGTTAACACGTAAACATTTCCTTTTCACAAACCTGCTTTTCTTATTTCAGGAGCCAAGGCCACTAAGACTTGTGGAAGACAGACACCAAATGTCCCCCTGCCCAGTGTTGATTACCTGAGTAGAAAGAGAAACACAGATCATGAGTGGGTGACAGCTCCCAGCACTCAGAGACCCGGACGGGGCCTTTGGTCAGGCTGTGGTTACTCTGTGAGTATTGAGATGGCCTGTTTGTTTATATATTCATTGTTTGGTCTGGGTTTCAGCCATGAGCCGATGGTCACAACAAAAAACAGTCATATTTACTGTGTCTCTTCTATCCGTGTGCCAGGTAATCTTCTGAGCACTTTATACGCATTGCGATGTTTGATACAACCTCTATGTCATGGCCCATGGTCCTCAAACTCCCTGGCACATTAGAGTTGCCTAGCGAGGTGTGGGAGGGTTTATTAAGACCGAATGCCCAGGCCACACCCAGACCAACAAAATCAGAATGTCTGGGGGTGGACCCAGGTAGCAGCACTTTGTAAAGCCCCCTGGATGGTGACCACACTCAGTGAAGGCAGGTAAGGTAAATAGTTTGACCTGTTCTAAAACAGGGCACGAATGTAGTCATACAGCTTTGGTTAATCACTTAAGGCCTAGTCTATGAGCAGGAAATCTAATATTTTCTTCTTAAAACAATTCTCCCCAAGTTATAAATGTAACTGGGGACTCATTTGGACCGGATTTTGGGACCAGTTGAGAACCAGTGTTACCTGCAAAGGCAGGCAGAGAGAGATGCACGGAGTCTAACCAGTTACTCCCTGTTGACACCTGGCCCGTTGCCAGAGGGTGTCCCTGTTTCCTGGCAGTTCGCCACTCTGTGAGTGTGGCTTGACTTTTCCTGGGATGACCTTGCCTGCTTCAGCTTGCCCAGGGACCTCACCTCAAGGTCAGTTTCTTTCAGAGGCCTTGTTGCCCTTCCCAGATACTGAATTTTGGCTAGGACCACACCGTGTACCCTGGAACTATTGCAAAATCTGAGATGGGAAAAGGAGGTGCAATGGAAATTAAACTTTTCCCATACACTTTTTTGATGTTGCAATACCTATTGACCTAGGAGTATTGGCACACTATACTCTTTTTATTGTGGTAAAATACACAGAACATAAAATGTACCACCTTAAGCATTCTGAGTGTGCAGTCTGGGGTAGATACCTTCACGTCGTTGTGTGGCCATCACCTCTGTCCATCCCCACAGCTCTCTGCATCATGTAATAGTGAGACTCTGTACACACTGAACAATAACTCCCCACTCTCCTCTCCCCTCAACCCCTGGCAACCACCATTTCACTTTCCATCTCTTCCCTCATACACTTTTAACTTGTGTATGATTTCATGGTTAGTTATGATCTTGACGGTAATCCAAATACCTTCCCCTTAGTGCCTCTCCGGTGTGTTTGCTCCCCACACGACGCATGGAGAATGGAATGGCACTTCGGCCCCCTTAAGTCACTTGAGTTTCTTGGCAAAAGGGAGGTCTCAGCACAGTCTGACAAAACTTGTGATGGTGGAAATCTACTGTATCTACGCTTTCCAATTTGCTAGCCACTAGCTACGTGCTACGTGTGACCATAGAGCTTTTGAAATGAAGCAACTAGGAGACTGAAGTTTTACTGAAATTAAAATGGAAATGCAATTTCAGTTATAGCTAGCAGCTGCCATCTTGGGCCATGTAGCTGTCCGATAGTCCTTGCTCTAGCCTGGGACCTGGATTTTTGTGGTCAGTTTGCTCTTTCCGTGGTTTTGAATCCTGGGGCAAGAATGGTACTTCAGCTCTCTGAGTCTCAGTTTACCCAATTATAGAGTTAACATAATTTCTATCCCTTAGGTTTCGGTGAGGTTCGTATGCAATAATAGTAGAGGCAGCTTGTGTCAGTTTGCTCAGGCTGCTATAACAAAATGCCACAGACTAGGTGGGCAGCTTAAAAACCAGAAATGTATTTTCTCATAGTTCTGGAGGTTGAGAAGTATAAGATCAAGGACCCAGTGAATTCCTTTCTGCGTGAGGCCTCTTCCTGGCTTGCAGATGGCTGTCCTCTTACTATATCTTCTCATGGTAAAGAGACAGTTCTGGCCTCTTACTCTTCTTGTGAGGACACAGATTCGATCATTAGGTCTCTACCTCATGACCTCCTATAAACCTACTGACCTCTCAAAGTCCCCACCCCCAAATGCCATCACTTGTAGGAGTTAGGGCTTCAACTTATAAATTTGGGGGAGCGGGAAAGACGCACACAGACGTTCCGTTCATAACATGCAGTGAGAACAAAAAGCTAACTGCTTTGCAGTTAGAGATCATGAAGAAATGGTTTAAGTCATGTTTGAGCGTGCAACAAACAAGTCCAACCCAAAAGACAGAAATGGCGATGACATTGACCTCTGACTCTGCTTACTAATGGTTAGGAAGAAGTCTAAAATACAGAAATGGGGTTTTCCCTCAGCATGCCCAAGCCATATGTACAAATTGCTCAATGTTGTCATCCTACAGGGATGGGAAACAAAAGCTGGCTTCTGCAGACTCTGATAAGCTGAGCAAAAGCAGCAAGATAACAAATTGGACTCATATGTCTCGACTTAGGTCCTGTGACCACTCTCCCAAAATAAGTAGAATTGAGGGGAAAAGTCCAGAAAAATATATCCCATGACAGCTTAATAGGACTTAGATGACTCTAAAGGGAACCCTGGCAAAGTACGAAATTAAAGCATCATTTCAGGTGACTGAATACCGTTGTCTATCCATTAAGCCACTGCACCTGCCCTAGACTCCACAGACACAGGGCACAGCTGCTCCCTGCAAATGTGTGCTAGAATTCCTGCAGAGCTGACGGGCACGCAGAAAGTGAGCTCTATGGTAGCAAAGGGTTCTTTTTTTTTTTTTGAAGCTGCGTGTGCATAGCTAGTGCTCGGTTTTTATTTACACTGTATATTTATTTAGAAGGGGTCTGATGGAGATTCCAATAAGCTAAAACCTTTCCAAACCATATCACTGGCCCAGCACTGTGTATCCAAAGTGAACAAGAACTTGAATGGCTGAGTGAAAGGCAATCCAATATGTTTTGTGGTGATATGAAATGCTTCTTTCTGTATTATCCCACTCCATACTTTTTTTGGCAGGAGTGAAAAGATAGGGAGAACTATGAATAGAGAACCTTCTATTCTAAGAGCATTATGAAGAAAGTCCCCAAATTTTTAAGTCGTTTAAATGTTGTGAAAGAGATTTATTCGGAAATGTAATCAGTTTTTAATATTTCTCAGAAAACATACACTTTCAGAGAACCAAGAGACCCTTACTTCCCATTCCCAAAACTGTTGTGTGCCACTGAAACATTTTTCTGAAGGGGAAACTGTCCCGACCAGGAAGAGGTCAGGAGTCTTTGCTATTGTTGACTTAGACATGATTTATTGGATTTCCTAAGAATGAAAAGCAATTAATGCATCTTATGCCAGCAGCAACAGAGTTTATGAATAAAACAAGCCAGTGCCCCTGGGTGAGGCTTGAGTGATAAAGCCTACCTGTAAAAGGGTTGATGGACTCACCATCTGTTGTCACAGCTCTCCTAATTTAACCCCCTGGGAATGTCGTGAATCTGATACAGGTCACCCAGTGAAGAAAGTCACAAGTACACTTGCCCTTCCAAGGGTGATTCTGGCTACTTGGCTCCAAGAAAGAGCTCTAGTGACAGGACTCTTCAGTTAGGGAACTACCTTAGTGTGCCCATCATCAGACCCTCATCTGGGGAGAACATGCGACTCTGGGAATCCCTGTGGGAGAGTCTGTCTTAACGTATCTGCAGGTGAGTTACTCCACACACTTTTCAATGGTTTTGCCTCTGCTTTTGGCAAAGGAGGTATCAGCAGACCTGGGGTGTGATTCTGTCTTTGTTATTCAACTTTGAAAGTTTCAACATGATGTGGATCATTTCATAGGTAGAGATCCTCACTCGTTTTTTTTTTAAGTGGTTTATAATGAAAACATTACTTCATTGACATACTCATGACCCACTTTTCGGAGACTCAGCTCAGTATCACCTACTCCAGAGGTCTTCTGTGATGCCTCTTCCCCACCCCCCTGCACCCCCGCCCAGGATCCATGCCTACCCTCCAAGCCATCCACGGCAACCTGGGCTCACAGGCCTTATCACAGTGTCAAGAAATTTCCTGCTTAGATATCTGTTTCCACAGTGGACTGGAAGATACTGCAGGCTGGGTTCCACGTCTCTGGCTTCCTGTCTCCATCCGCAGCACTGTGCCTGCACGAAGCAGGTTCTCTGCAACTGGGAGTTGAGCTCAAGTGAACTGAGACCCTTGGGGACGGGATTTCCCAGTGCTATAAATGGGCTATTTTAAGTTCCCTTCCTATGTGAAATAAAAGGGGGCTTTTCACAGCCACTAAATCTCCTACGAGCCCTTTCTCAAAACTAAAATATATTTGTGTGTATTTTCAGCTATGCTAACTTTTGGTGTTTTCCGGTCCTCAGCCAGAACTGTTCAAGTGTCTCTATACTTGGTTTTTTTCCTCCCACAAATTATGTTTCCCTTTGGACCTCTTTCCTCTGGCAGTGTACAGGCCCATGAAAGTAAAGTTTGCCTAGCATCTCGGACTTTCACAGAAAGCTCTAAATAAAGGAATATTCTCCATGTTACAAAAAAGATGGTCTGGTACTTACCTACCATTGTAGTATTCCAATAAAATTCCATAGAAAAAGTTTTGATGGGGTACCTTACCTTTTTATGAAAATCCACAATTTTATTTAAATGACAGAAATGCATTGAAAAAATTGGATTGAATATTGGGTGGCGAGTAATTCACGTAAGCCAAAGTATGCAAGGTAGAAAGGGGAAAGCATATAATAAATTCAAAATATAATTAAAAATTGAGGGTGCCTTGCAACTGTACATCTAAAAGATTCTTCTCAATAGCATGTAAACCTCATTATTTATATTACATTAACTAGAATTTAACTCTTGTGACACTGGGAATCATGTTTTGTCTCGCTTATACTCTCCCCAGCTTTCAGCAGAGCACCTGGCTCTAGGGGTCTCAATCTTTGTTAAACAAATTAAGGAATATTTCTGAATAATTAAATGGGTGAGGTCAATAGAAATAAGCAGATCCCACTACTTCCTTCCTTCATATACCTCAATAGAACACTGGAAACAGAAAATGTTCTCAATCCACATTGAACCTTCCAACAATCAGGCTGCAAGACACTGAGGTCAAGTGGAAGTTATGCATAAAATAAAGCTAAAAGATTGGTACTTGTCCCCAAGGCAATATGCTTTAGCTATGGACCCCACACACACATACAACTAACAGGAAAGACAATAAATTCTTCTGTCATTCCATTTTAAAGACTTAACCAGGAAAGACTATAAATAACAATGAACCTATATCCCAAATTCCCTGGTATTTTTAGAGAATGTCTATGAGGAAAATGAATATTTCCTCAACTTCCCATATAAAAATAAGAAGCTTATTGTGCCTAGGACATTAAAGATAAGAAAAGCCCAGAAATGAGAACCTCCAGTTGACCACTTTAGCTGGTTAATGTAATCTGAAATATTTCTAAGAACAGTAGGAGTGAAACTCAATTTTATGGCACGTGCTCTGTCTGCAAGTCTGCAAATGAGAAGAGATGTTCAAATCAAACAGAATCACCCAGAGCTGAAGCAAGATCATGAATCATAAAGCAAAGGCACCAACTTCCCCATCCACTTGGCCTGCTCTGAAGATGCTGTCTTTATTTCAAGCCACACAACCCATCTTAACTCAGGCGCACACCCCAGACCATCACATCAATGACCAGGAATTATATTCCTCTAAAACGTGCTACTAAGTATACCACCTGTCTATTTGGGGGAAATGAATTTAAGCCTAAGGCTTAAGCAACTCCATTTTTCCCATCTGAACCTAATCGTTTCTTAAGTCATTTGATCTGCTTCTTTCCATAAAGCAGATGTTCCTGGAAAGGTCACACAGGGGCAAGAGCCAGCCCTTTGACCTGCATGTGTCTCCACTGGCCACCCATCACCACCAGGCAAGCTGTGGTCTCCGTGAGTCAGAATCTGGCATTTCTAAGCAGGTCTTGCTTCATATCCACACCCTCATCTAATCCCTAAGGAGAACATATTTGCAATGTATTCCCTTAGTATAGACATGCCTGTTCCACAATTGTTTTTCCATGTAATTTATCTAGACACCCTCTCAAGATATGACCCTCTGCACTCAAATTGAGGAAATATGAAAGTTAATGAACATTAATTGAGCACCTACACTAAAACAGGCACTGATGGAGGCACATACACACAGTGACTCTTCCTTAAAACTCTACGAGGTGAGTATTGTTATATTCATGATAGAAATGAAGAAATGGAGGCCAGCTGTAATGGGGGGCAAGTGAAAAATGGCAAGTCAAAGAAAAAGGCAAAGCCAATTAAGCATGGTCACCCACCTTGGTGGTCTCACTGACCGAGCAAACCAATCATTATGTAACCATTTACACTCACCAGTTGTACAGAACAGGGCAATATAGCTCAGAGTGTTCTGATGGATTCAGGCTTTTTCAAAGAAAGTGAGGTGAGTTGGTTTGGGGGCTTTTTGTTGTTGGTTTTTACGATGAAAGGAGGGGTGTGTACGGAGTGGAAAGGGAACACAAACATCTTAAATAAAATGCTTTCTGAGAGTACATTAATCTGTCATTAGAAT
Organism: Phyllostomus discolor; assembly: GCF_004126475.2. NCBI lineage: Eukaryota > Metazoa > Chordata > Mammalia > Chiroptera > Phyllostomidae > Phyllostomus > Phyllostomus discolor. The sequence goes on from NC_040906.2 coordinate 11,402,399, forward strand.
ATAGGCAATACTGAAGTACTATTGAAAAAGATATTTCTTGACCTGTTTTCCAAAGCCATATTCTCTTGCAAACAGAATTGTCAGGCATGGCCTCCTGCCTAAGTGCACAAGATCCTTTTCAATAAGGGTTAAATTAGTTAAGCAGTGAAAACATGTGTCCCTTGGTATGTTTTCAGCTCCGTTTGATTCACTTCACAAAAATTCCTCCTGATCACAAGCCAAGAAAGTAAATCAGTCAAGAAGTGAATTCACCAATTCAATTCAGAGAACTGGTGAATGAATGGGTGAACAAATAAAATTCTGAGGTCATGGAGGCTCTAAAACGTCATGGAATGCTGCAAAAAATACCATCCACAAAGTGTAAAGACAACCCACAGAGTGGGACAATTTGGGGTCCGGCAGAAGTAGCTCCTGCTTGAGTGTGGTTGGCAGGGTAATAATATGGGTGTAATAATTGATAGTTTTAATTTGAACATTTCACCTAAAATGTCATATGGTGTGCTAGTGTGTGATGTTATGTTGCAGAATGACATGCTTACAATTTTTCAGTAAAAGATTTTGTAATAAAAATGTAGTATTATTTGTAGTGGACCCTGTGTATTTGCAAATCATATGTCTGATAAGGAACTCATTACAAGAATATGTAAAGAACTCCTAAAACTCAATAATAGAAAGAAAAATAACTCAATTAAAAATAAGCAAACAAAGTGAGCAGGCATTTCTGCAGAGAAGACACACAAACGGCCAGTGAGCATGTGAAATGGTCTTTTAAATCTCTTGCCAGAAAGGAAATGAAAATGAAAACAAGGAGCTGTCATTCCACCTCCACTAGGATACCTGTGACCAAAGGGAGGATTCCAAGTGTTGGTGAAGATGCAGAGAAACTGGAGCCCTCAGGCACCGCTGGTGGGAATGGAAAATGGTGTAGCCATTCTGAAAAACAGTTTGGCCGTTCCTTAAAACCAAGATTTATGGCTGAAATGACTTTTAAAATAATACCACGGTATCACACGCATTCTAATAAACTCAGCAGGAGGAAATAGCTTTATTCAGTGGGATAGGACTTAAAACTAAGTGGCTAGTTAAAAAACTTGAACCAGGCATGCCACTCTAGATCCTTTGAGTTAGAGGGGACCCCGGAGAACATCCATGTATCACACAAAGTGTTGCACCTAAAACAAGTGGTCCCAGAGCTGGCACATGTGTCCCCTTTGTTTGCATGTGACCTCCTCAGACTTCATCACCATGTTGGCACATCCCTCTCCCCCCTACTGCCAACAGCAAAACCATCTTGCAGCTCAATTGAAGTGGAGAAGAATCAAGAAACACAGTCTGCCCCACTTAGTGGTAAACCGTGATAGGTCTCAGACACCATTACTTCTAAATCAATATGAAAGCATTTCTAGGATATTCAGTACCCTCAGGAAATCGGTCTTGGTGGAGAGCTCTTCCAGTTAGTGAAATGTATCCTTCTTACAATCAAAACTTGTTTTTAAGAAGGAAAACATTATGAACTAGCTCTAAAATGTGTGATGGCATTCTTACCTTTTAAGACAGAAAATGTGGAACAGTCAGCAATTTTTCTTGATGACTCAGGGATTTTCAAGAACGTTTGTATAATACAAGACCTTTTTGACCTTAATGTTAAATGACTAAGAAAGACTGTTGTTGAGTTTGGGGACCCTATGGTGTCTCTGGTTCTTCCCCTGTTAGGCTATTCCAGTAGTTAGGCTACTCCAGTACTTAGGCTACTCCAGTACTTAGGCTACTCCTCACTTCTCTCTTTCTGCTTGTAGTGGTTCCCTCCGGGCCTTGCAATTTTCTCCTTATCTGCTATAGGTTTGAAAACCAAATAGCAAAAGTCATCAGAACATTTGGATTCTTATTTTACATGCAATCCTAAATAAAAAGCTTTCCTTTTAGTCTAGCACAAAATCTTTCACATGTATTAATTATGTGACCCTGCTTTCAGCTCTTTAGAGTTTCCCCTGTTCAATTCATAGCAATCTTTGTTGCCCACGATCAGCCAATTGGACAGCTGACTTCCAAAATAAACGATTTGGTTAACTACACCCTCATTCTCAGTTCATTAGGACTCTTATTTGCAAGTGACCAAAAATCAAATCAGACTGGCTTAAGCAAAATAGGGAATGTATCGACTCATACAACTGAAAAGTCCATCACTTCAGACACAGCCAGATCCAGGTGCTTAATTCATACCAGGAAAGCTGCATCCTTCAACACCTTTGCCGCTACCTTCTGCCATGTTGCCTTGGATGGCAGCCCAGCAGCATGTATAGGCTGTTGCAGAAGAGAAAACAAATGCTGGGCAGGCAATAAGCAAGAGACATCCATTGAAATTCATTACAGATAACTTAATCTAGTTTCCAGGGGTTCCAATACAAGGCAATTGTCTGCATAATAATTTTTCTGGAGAGTCATTCCTATTAGTAACACTCTATTTCTGCATGCAAGAAAATGAACTTGGCTCTGAAACCGTACAAGACACCTCTAACATTAGGCCCTTTTAAGTAAAACATACTTCCGTTTCCTGGGTACAGCATGTTTCTATCATCACCCTTATAATAATTTTCACACTATTTTCTCTCACTTGCAATAAAAATTTCAGTGTGAAACTTCTCTCTCCTGACTTCAATGTCATTATGTTAGCAGTTTCTCCCTTCTTTATAGGTCTTTTTGGAACACTATCTTCTCCTAAAACAGGAAGTATGAAAGCTGAAAATACTCTCTCCTTTTAGCCCAGTAGCTCTCCAGCGAGTGCTGCTGAGAGCTTCAACAAAAGGCAGTATTAGCAGCCAGGGCACTCCACGCTGGTTGTATACAGAAGGCATCTCTCAAATTCCTTTAGGGATCAACCTTCCTGGCAGATGTCTATTGCCCTTTGAGGAAACTGTATTTCTGCAAGAAATCGGCTTGGCTCTGCCCTTGTTGGCATTGACTAGGGCCTCCCAGTTGCAGAATGGATGCACCGAGTACAGCTCTACTCAGTTTCACAGCCAGCATGCTCACACGGTGAGAACTGGCCAGGCACCCCCAACACACCCCAGGCACCCGCCTCCATGAACCCTATTGTGGTGTAGGGGCCAGGAAATGAATGAATCTGTTCTCTAGTCAAAGGCCGCAGAGCCAAGAACTCCCAAAGCTCTTGCGTCAGAGTCCCCAGTCTCTAACTCTACGTTAGGCTCTTCCTTGACCCTACCTGGCAAGGGGCCCCAGCGTCTCTTGGAGTCGTCCACCTCCCTGTGGTTCTTGGAAGAAGAACACTGCATTTGGGGGTTGAAACTCGATCCTGCCACTTACCAGAAGAGAGGTCATTTCTATTCACCTCCATAAGACCTTTCACTCCCTTTTCTAACCACAACCCTTGTTTTCTTTAAGGCGTCTCCCCGCTTCCCACCCCCTGTGCATGTGGTTCAAACAGATCTCTCCCTAAGCCTAAGCCAATCAGCACACTTGCACCCCCATGGCTATGGCCACTGGTACAGGAATGGACATTGGTCTAAGACTGTGGGTCCGAGCAAGTCAGAAGAGTTTGCTATAGCTACTCATATAAGCATGCTTTTACCTGCCAAGTTTGAAGCTGACCTGATACCAAGCACCAACATGTGACAGTTGGCTTGGGACTTCCTTGGCCTTAAAACTGAAAGTCTAATGTCAGGGAACACCTTCCAACCCAGGTAAATCAGAGCAGCTAGTTATCCTGGTTGTGAGTGCTCGATAGGAGGGCTGGAGCTGCTGCAGTCATGTTGTTACCACATGAAACCCAAGAACGATACCAGCACAAAGGAAAAGGAGCTGAGAGAAGTCAGGTTCTGACCACATCTTCAAACCTCTAGATCCAGCCATGCCTGTAGTCAGAAGTTTTTGAAACCTCTCATTATAAGAGAAAATAAGTTTAATCTCTCTTTTTTAATTAAACTTGGATTTCCTGACACTTGCAACAAAAAGCCTGTTCACAAATATATCAGCTGAGTGATGTTATACAAGTTGCTTAACCTCTCTGAGCCTCAGTTCATCTGCAAAGCTGGAGTGATATTTCCTGAAGACTGAAGGAGACACAGAGTCAGTCAAGGCTCTGTCTCAGTGCTTTGCACAGAGTTTTATTTCCTTACCTTTTGTAAGCTAGAACATTCATAAACTCCAGAGAGTGAGGGCTGGGGAAGAAATAGAGGTACACCTGTTCCAAGTTTATTGTCCAGATAGGGAAACTGAGATGCAGGTGAAAACTGACTTCTCCAAAGCCCTTCAGTTAGTGACAAAGTCGGACCTAGAACCAGACCTCCTGAGTTCCGCCTAGTGCTATTTCTACCACATTACGAACCCAAAATCTCATTTTCTCTCCTCAGAGGGCCAGTGTGTTGATGCAGAAAAAAAGAGGACGAGTGTTTCACAGCCCAAGGAGGCTCCACTCAAACATGGTGTCTGTGGCACTTCAGGGACAGTGCCAGGAGTCGGCCCAGAGCAAGGGGATGGAGAAGAACCACTGTGATAACCATTCACCACCCAGATTTAGGGTGGACGTGAGAGAAAGACAGGGGAAGGCTTGGCTCCATCCTGTCACCTGAGGGGCCTACTCAGTGACTCAGTGCTCAGCGGGCCTGCTGCCTCCTTCAACAGCTCAGTGGCATCGCCAGGGGCCCACCAGGGCCTGGGGACTAGAGGCCAGCTCTCGGTTCTGCAGGTGATGTGCTTGCACTGTGCACAGCCTCCTCTACCAGCCTCAGTTGGTTTTACTCTAAGCTGACTCGAGATCATTAAAGGAATATTCTCCTTGACTGCCACATGTTTGGGAGGGAGTCTGGGACAAATGGTTAAGTAATTCCCCAGGGAGTGCTGGGCTTCCATCCAACTGCTCCTTGTAAAAGATCTCAGGGGAATGTACAGTACCGAGCCGAAGGAGTTCTCTCCGTAGACTAGCCGTGGAACCACGGTGCATCCAGAGTCAGAAGAGGGTGCCTAAGACCCATAACACATCAAAATGTGTCTGCCAGGCTCTCGAGAGCCAGGGCCACTCCTGCTTTGCACACCAAGTATCACAACACTATGTGTCTGGAACATAAAAAACTGGGTAAGTGTGCGTTTTGTGTGTGTGGTGCTTAAGAGTTTATTTCTTCACATTTCTCAACCCCACCAGTTCTGGACAAATGGATAAGCAGACAGAAGAGTCAGATCCTGATTCAAACATCAGTTTTATCCCTGGTCAGTCTGGGCTAGAGGTCTTCACTGACGCCTGGAACCAAAGGAAGCTCCCTTCTTCCTTCTGTCTCCCTCCCAGCTGAGCCTAATGGCCCAGGGAGAGGAGGAAGAGCTGGACCTACTTGCGCATTCCCACCAGGTCCTGCCTTGGCAAGCCTTCTACAAGGAAAAGAGGTGGGTTATGGGCAGGCATCTCTGAAGGAAAGGGCCCATAAGGGCCTGAACATGGGGTGGATTCCCTCTGCTCATCCCATCGGTTGTCCAAATCACGCCTTATTGCAGGAAATAGAGGGAGGTGCCACAGAAGGAAGTAGGGAAAGAGTTTGTCGGTTGTCTTATCAAAGGTTTGATAGCATTGCCATTGACGTTCAGACACTGTAGCTACCTGACTGGTAAAAGTGGCTTCTCACTAGGGCTCTAGGTTCTCCTGAAAACAAACTCCCTAAAAATGGCTCTCGACTGAACCCTTATTCCCAAAGTCCAAATAAAAGCAAACCTATCATACCACTTTGCATTCTGCCATGCCTTCACCACATTCTTCAGTTTTTATGAGTTCAGAATAAACAAACAAAAATTCCATATAAAAACATGTGAGGATTGGCGGTCCTATTTCAAAATATCTAAAATTCTGACCAACCCAGCCACCAAGGATCCGAGAGGCTGGTGACCTCGGACGTGGAGATCCCTGCTGGGTGGTGTACGGGGCCAGACCTATGGGGAATCTAAAGATGCTTAACGCTTTTTTCACTCGGCATAACTCCCTTGAGATTCATCCAAGTTGTCGCGTGTGTCAATAGTTCATTTCTTGTTATCTCAGAGCAGTGTTCCATGGTATACATATACCATAGTTGGTTTAGAAGCTTAGGGGTAGGACATCTGAGCTGATTTCAGCTTCTATGAACATTTACGTACATGTTACATATATGTTATGAGCATATATATAAACATAAGTTTTTATTTCTCTGAGACAATTAAGTACCAGACATGCAGCTGTTGTATCATGTGATAGTCATAGATTTCCTTTAAAAGAAAAACTTTCACACTGTTTTCCAGCAGAACGGTACCATTGACCACGCCCACCGGCAATGTGGGCGTGGTCTAGTTTCTCTGCGTCCTTGGCCGGACCTGTGTTATCTTTACTTTTATTTTAGACATTCTGAAGGTGTGTAGTGATAGCCCACCGGCATGTTAATTTGTGTTTATCTAATGGCTAATAATATTGAACACCTTTTCATGTGCTTATTTGCCATCTGTATAGTCTCTTTAATGAAATGTCTGCATGTTTTTTGTTCATTTTTTCATTTGGATTGTTTGAGGGTTTTCGTACGGTTGCGTTTTGAGAGTTTCTTATATACTCTTGATACTAATCTTTTCTCAGATATGTGGTTTGCAAACATATTCTCTCAGTCTGTGATTTGTCTTTTTATTCTCTTCACATGGGCTTTTATAGAGCAAAAATTTTTTAGTTTGATCTTTCTAACTCAATATTTACTCTTACAGATGTTCTTAGTTTATTCAGGCTGCTACGACAAGATACCACCAACTGGGTAGCTTGTAAACAACAGAAATATATTTCTTGCAGCTCTGGAAGCTGGAAGCCCAAGGTCAAGGAACCAGCGTGGTCATATCCTGGTGAAAGCTCACTGTTTGGGTCACAGCTGGCGCCTTCTCCCTGTGCCGTCACAGGTTGGAGGTGGGTAGGGAGCTCTGGGGGTCTCTGTCATTAGAAGACTAGTCCCAATCACGGGAGCTCCACTCTCATGACCTAATCACCTCCAAAGGCCCCACTTACTAATGCCAGCACCTTCACGTTTAGGATTGCAACCTGCAAATTGGGGGGAAGAAGAGCATTCAAACACTAAGACCATAGCATGGACTGTGTTTTCCATGTCAAGGTCAGGAATATTTTGAGTGGCTGCTCTGCCAATCAGTTCACCATGAAGCATGATAGGAAAGTGCAAGGCAGGAGATCATAGGGAAAATGAACGTGCCCCAAGCCACCAGCACTGGGAAGCAAGTAGGTGTGAGGGAAAATGAAGTTTGAAATGCGTAGGGGCAGAAGCTAATCTCTGGAAAATTCTCATAATCCTCAGCTGTGCAACATTATGAACAGCAGATTCCATTTTCACTAATGTCTAGTAAAATTGGCAAAACCTATTAAAAATAAAAATAAAATCTCATTAACCCTACAAGCAAAAAGACCAAATTATCTTTCTATTATTTCTACAGATCATATCATAAAATTGTTGCCATATAAAGAGGTCAGTGAATGCAATCCAAAAAAAACAGTAGGAAGGAAAGTTTTATGGCATTATGAAGGGTAATTAAGTAATAAAAGATATTGTTATGCTTCTGAATTTTTGCAATGTCAGTGTAGTGTTATATGTCAGGTGTTAAAAATGTATAATTTGTCGTGATTGTTTTTCTTATATTTAGGTTTGCTTTGTGATGTTTTTTTGATAAAGTCCCATGAAATATAAGTCCTAACCCTTGTATTTATGTCAGTACTTTGTTGGGGAAGCAGAAACTTGGCAAGAAACCAGAAGCCTTCCACGTCAGGTCATTCTTGAGAAAAATAATAAACTCGCCCCTTGAAGTGTTCAACGGTAACTTATAGTGGGGAAAAGCACTAAATCTGAAGATCAGTGGCCCAAAATAAATAACAATGAGAACATTATACATCACTAGTAGGTACAAAACCAGAAGGTTCCAGCTACTATTTTTTCCCCTCAAGATTCCCATGTCAGGCATGCAACAAACTGGAGATGAATTCCCAATTTTGTGAGCTCTTTCTGGTCACGTCCCTGCCCCACTTCACGTCCTTGAACTTGGATAGGCTTCCCAAGGGGAGGCAGCAGCTTGATTCCACTATAGGCGTCAACTGTGGTCAAGCATTGAGGTAGGAGCATTCTCCATTTACCCTCCTTCAGGCCCCCATGGAAACACAGCCCCCCGAGGCAAGCCATGGCTCTTGCTCCTTCTCAGGATCCATTAGCGATGATGCACAGAACTCAGGACTTGTATAGAGCAGTGTGACAACCAGCTATCCAAAGGAAACAGCATTTGGCTAACAGGCACATGTCACCAATTAATGACATGGAGGACTCTGGATAACACAATTGAACTTCTTGCCTTCGCTTCTTTATGACCTAACCTAATCATGCCTCTTTTAAGTACTCTGAAGCCATCCTCTTCACCATCTTTTGGGCTCTACAGATGCAAAGTCAAGATCTCAGTCTTGCCATGCACCTGTCATGTGACCTTGGGCAAGCTGCTCACCCCCCCTGCAGCTTGATGGGTAGGAACACCTGCCTCATAGTGTGGTTCCAGGACTTCGTGGAGAACATGGGAACAAGGCATACTCAGGGCCTGGAGCCTAGCCAACCCTCAATAGAAGTAATTATTGCTAATATCAACCAAACCTTGTACGCTGTAAAACCACTAGCACAGAGGAAATGGAAGTTAACATTGAAGTTCTGACATTTATTGTGTCTAAAGTAACAGTGCCTTTCAGCCATTCCTATCAGATGTTTTCTGTCATGAGACAAAACTGTTATTGGAACTGGTAAGAATGCTCCAATTTTCATTTCCAGTGTGCTATTTATCTTCCAAGATTTCTCTGCACTAGAGAAAAGAAAGTTTTTCATTTTATTCCATCCAGGCATGAACAGTTTTAGAGAGTTATTAAACTTAAAAGGAAATAAATTAATTCCTCAAGCTCTCAGAACTACAAAGATATGCTCACAAATATGTAAATGCTTGGTTAAATGCTGAGTTTAAATGTGAGATCAGGAAGGTTGTATGGTAGGTACCCTTGCAGTATTTACCAAAATAGACCTAATAAGCAAATTAGCAACTTTTAGACAAGATTTCCAGAAAAGAATGTTCACTTCAAGATATTTCTAAAAGTGTTTATAGAAATGGCATAACCAAAGTGCTAACCACACATTGTTGTTCATCTTTTTATGAGAGCACTTTCCCCACCAGAAACCATGCCTTTTGATACCTTTGAGTATGAGAACCTGAGAGTAATCAAGCCCCTTCGCAGGAGCAGTTAGGGCTCAGGTAGCAGTTAGGGTTCAGGGCACGTGCACGCATTTTGCAATGTAGGACATAGACTCAAATTTAGATGCAAACCCCATTACCACATTATGTTCTCAGACCTTCAGTTTTCTCTCTTTTTAAACCAATTATATCAACGAAAAGTTTCATTTTCTATAGTTAGCATAGGACACCTTGTGATGATCTATCTGGACCATTTCTTCCATTCATACCTTGGGAAAGTATACCTTTATTTGAAAAAAAATTACATGGAGATATTTTTGGCTATAGTTAGATATTTTAACTTCTCTCTTGAAAAGAATGCTCCAATTTTGATCTAAAATATAGTTCTCCTGACAAACTACAAACATCAGAGCCTAACTTATGTTTCTTACGGAAGCAAAATTCCTGCCAATACCTATAATACAACACTTGTCTACAGAAAGTCTGAAAAATTCAGGCCAATGTTGCTTCAAAATCATTCTTTTTTCCATTTCTTTATACAAATCTGCTAGAGTCTCAGGGAAGGTAATCACATGCTAAAAAGTAATCATCATAAATATTTACATTTTTAAAATGTTTTGTTAGCCCATTTCAAGGGCTTGGTTTATCTTCCTGTTTCAAAGACACACCAAAAAACGTCAAAGGTATCCACGTAGCCACCGGTTTTAAACCCTCACACAGTGATAAGACGATGGAATTTTTAAATAAACCAAATAATTTTTTTTGGCCAAACCATTTTTCTGAGTCATGTGAAAATGTGTTTCATAGACCAAGGTGGTGGTGTTTTTTTTTTTCTTTACATTCTCCAAGGACTGAATGGGAACTGGGTTTTGACAGTCTGCCCAGCAGGATTTTTTCGAGTGCAGTGTCCTGGGCGGGCAAACTGGCACTCACAGCCTTGTTAGCACAGTTCTGATATGCACGTCCCACGAGGCAGTCTTTCCAGTCAAGGGTGGAGTCAGAAGAAGTCAGCAGACCAACGTCAAAGCCAAATGGAAAATTACACTCTCAACAACACAAATGTTCATTTTCTCAAGAATAAAAAAGGTGCTAGGGCACAAACAAACTAGCTTTCTCACTTCTCCTGACACACCCAGTAGTGTCCGCCACTCTAGGGAGTGGAAGCAGGGAGTCACCTTAGATCAGACTCTCTGTCGCAGGAAGTTCACCAGAAATGTCCCTTTATGAATCAATTTTGAAGCAAGTGACTTTCAGCAGCACTGGGGGAAAGTTCAAGAGTGCTACTTACTGGGTTTTGCAGTGGCCTTGGACTCAAATCCTATCAGCAATCAAAATGCCTTGGTCCCTCCCAATTAAATAGTTTGAAACTATGAGTTTATTTGCATCTAAGGACTCTTCAATGAGACAGAGAAGTAGTTCCTGACATCTCTCTTTTAGATTCAAAGGTTTCGGCTCAGTCTATTTAAATAGATTGGAGCTAACAGTAGGAAAGGAAAACAAGCAGATGGGAAACTTCCCAGAAGTAGGAAGGTGGAGTCTAGGTGGGTGGTCTGGGTTTAAAACCAGAGTTCCAACACTGGGAAAGTCTCGTGGCTGGTGATGTGGTGGGATCCTTCCTGAACTAGTCGCCATGGCAACCTGAGAAGTCCTCAAGGCAAAGTCAGCTTAAGACTTTCAGAGGCCCCAAAGCCTGAGAAGAGTCTGTCTCCCATCCAATCACCGTTTCCACCATCAATGTCATTCAAACTATTAATTATACTAAACCATAAAGGAAGAAAAGATAAGAAACCCCAAGAGTAAAAACTTCATGCTGATTTGAAGCTTCTATTACAATATTAAAACTTTCAAAAGAACTTTTTGCTGCCATTTTGGTGCCCATTGTCACCTGAATTTAGAGTTGCCGACCCTGTTTTGAAGGAAATGGCCAACCGTTCCAGAATTTAAAGACCCTGAACCTATTTTGGCCTAGGGAACCCAGAGTCAAATGGATACTCCAGAAACAGAAATCCTCTCACCTGTAGTGTGTTTCACAACCCACGTGGTTTCTGGGTCCCTCTGGCTCGCACTAGTGGCTACATAGTCTGTTTCCAGCAACATCATAGAGACAGAGAGACTAGGGCTATGGCTACTTTCCAGGCGAGAGAAATGTAGGCTGAAATGAGGGCAATGGGATGAAAATAAGGTGCTGGACAGAGAAACATTGTAAACGTTAAGTTGAATCAAGTTTATGGTGGATGGGGGTTATGTGTGAGTGAGAGTATGAGTAAGGGAGGGAGAGTTTCTCACTCGGGTTACAGGAATGATGTTAATGCTATCAATCAAGATAGACATTAGAGGAGGAGGATATAGTTAAGAAGAGAGGATGAAGAGCCATGTGGTGTTTGGGGTTTGTGGCAGGTGGAACTTTCTGGCTGTCTCTCCATGTCAGGCTGGCTCTCCTCGCAATGGGGGACACAGACATGGATCTAGAACTCATGAGAAGGAGGGCCTGGAGTCCCCCACAGGATTGAAGATGAGGAGCCTGCGAGAACACCTTTTGCATAAAAGAGAAGTCAGTGGAGTGGAAACAATAACAGAAGAACGACCAGCAGGACTAATGAAGAGACGAGATCGGAGTGCAGACAGATGGAGGAACTAGCCAGAGGAGAAGGAAGAGGGAGCAGGAACTACGGGCCACTGCGGCTCTCTTTGAAAGGACGGGAGGGTTGAGGAAGCTCATGTCAGGTAGTTTGCCTTCTCAGAAACCAGGAAATGATGTCATTCCGGAGCATGATAGGGCTGGAGGTTAATGAAAGGCTCAAAGAGAACAAAAAACATGATTGGAAACACTTGAGAACAGGGGTAGAAAGAGGGATCAAAGCCGGATGATCAGAAGAGGAGCAGCATCCACCTGAGAAGCCTGTCTATCAAGAAAAGAAAACAAAGATCAATGAAAAGAGTTGGGCAGAAAAATAACCAACAGTATCTTTTTGTATTTATCTCCAAAATGTTTTGGTAAAAAACAGAAAAACATTTCTCAGATAACTACAAGCAATCTAAAAACTGACACTTTTCTAAAATATAGGTCCTATTATATTTCAGATCTTACAGAATAGCCTTTTCACAAGTCACAAGTATATTATGATCTAGACATTTCACCGAGTAGATAAAACAAAACATGGACAAGAAAATAATTAGGTATTTTAAAAGTTCTGCATAAATAAGATCATTTTTCCAGCTTTATTGATACATAATCCACATAGGACATTGAATAAGTTTAAGGTATACAACAGGTTGCTTTGGTACACTTATATATTGCAAAATGATCACCACCGTGGTGTTAGCTAACACCTGCATCATGTCACATAATCACCATTTCTGTTTTTGTGGTGAGTTCATTGAAGATCTATTCTTTCAAGTCTATAATGCATTAACTATAACATTGAACTCTACTTTAGATCTCCAGAATTCATCTTACAAATGCGGGTTTATACTATTTGACCAACATCTCCCCAGTTCCCCCACCCAACCTCAGGTAACCATCACTCTAGTCTTTGTTTCTACAAATTCAGCTTTTTTGGATTCCACAGATACATGATATCATATAGTATTTGTCTTTCTCTGACCTTTGTCACTTACCATAACGCCATCAATTTTCAACCATGTTGTCACAAATAGCTGGATATATTTCTTACTTATAAATTAATGATATATATGTTACATCTTTATTCATTTATCTGTTGACAGACACTTAGATTCTTTCCACATCTTGACTATTGTGAATAATACTACGAGGATCAATTTTCATAAACCATGTGAGGAGACTGATCTCATACACATTGTGATGGTTAATTTTCGGTGTCAACTTCAGTGGGCCACAGAGTGCCAGACATCTGGTCAAACATCTTGCGTGTGTCTGTGAGGCTGTTTACTGATGAGATTAACATTTATATCAGTAGATTGAGTAAAACAAATTGCCTTCCTTTTAGAAAGTGGGCCTCATCCAGTTGCTTAGAAGCCTAAACCTTCCCGCAACTAAGAGGAAAAATCTTCCAGGAGACTGTCTTTGATTTGGGACACCTTCTTTTTTTCAATCCTGCTTTTGGACTCAAATTGAAACATCAGCTCTTCCTAGGTTTGGAGCCTGCTGGCCTTTATATTTGAAGTATATCATCAGTTCTCCTGGGCCACCAGGTTGCTGACTACAGATCTTGAGACCTGTCACATGGTCCATAATCACACGATCCAATTTCTTACAACAGATCTCTTCATCCATATGTGATAGAAGAATACATATAAGTATATGTATTTATGTTGTATCTGTAAATATATATTTACATAATATTTAGTAGTAGAATATATATTCTAATGGTTCTGTTTCTCTAGAGAATTCTGACTAATATATATTTTTATATATTTATATAACATATGAAATAAAACATATGTTTAGTTTCTCTGAAGAGGAATTTGGTGTTCAAACTGCGATGTTGTCTTTAACCTGACCGTGTATTTTCTTTTTTTTTTTCAATATTTTATTTATTTATATTTATTTTTAGTGAGGGAAGGGAGAGAGAGAGAGAGAGACAGACAGACAGACAGACAGACATCAATGTGTGGTTGCTGGGGGTTATGGCCTGCAACCCAGGAATGTACCCTGGCTAGGAATCGAACCTGGGACACTTTGGTTCCCAGCCCGCGCTCAATCCACTGAGCTACGCCAGCCAGGGTGACCGTGTATTTTCTCTTCCCAAAAAAGACAGCCTTAAAAAGAAGGAATTGACAAAACTTAATCATGAACCTGGGACTGGTTTTTGTACTTCGTGTTTCTGTAGAGTCCACTTTGCCTCTGGCTGTGCCCACAGGTCCCCAGTCGGCCCCAGCTCCAGGAATGAATGGGGGAAGCTCTTACCAGTTTTCTCACCTATAATGAGTTGTTGCCTCAATGAGAGTCCCAGGACAATGAAATTCAGCAACAGGAATTGGATCTGCCAGAAGGATATGTGAGGGCAGGAAGTCAGGTTCCTCGTGCGTCTTAGCAGGACGAGCCGTTCTGTGGATTAATGATGGCTCTCCGTTCTAAGCCAGGCACACTGTAGGACACTGGCTGTCTTCCTCTCATGACAATGTTTTACCTTTTTCATGACACAAAACTTGTTGCGAGTGCACTTCTTTCTTGTTTCTAACCCTGTGTTAGAAACCAGGGATTTCATCTCTCTGGACTTGTTTCCTTGTTGGCAAAATATTAAGACACTAGGGAAGGGGATCTGGGCCGTCCCTTCTCATGCTAATGTCCTACTATTAAAAGTTAATGTCAAAATGACATTTGTTTAACAAATGGACCATGACCGTTTTGTTATCCATTCAGGGCCTGCTGTCCTTTTTATGTGTAACAAAGATTCAGGCGATACTTCTATGCATCATGAGATCTATACAAGATCACATCAAAATCCCAATTCCAGACCCTGTGCAAGTCCATACCCACCTTCCATCATTTCTACAAACTCCTGGAGCAGTTTCTGGCCTCATGTGAACTTCTGGTGCTAACTGTGGCTTGCACAGTTGATGGATCATGTTGACACTTCATCTCTGCTCCCCTCCCCCATGGACCTAGATGTGAAACTCCATCCTTTCCCCCGTTTCCCCACTTCTAAAGGAAATGGGGGTGCTGACTTTACTACACATGTGAAAGGGATGCAAGAAATATAAACAACCCATTTAAAAATTAGGCATTCCCACTCCCAAACTATTTAAGCATCAGACCACTTGCCTGGTGGGGATTTCCACCGGACAGTTCCCCCTGTGGCACCCAGACTCACTCTGCTAGCCTGTGAGAGCAGAACGGTTTTTATTTTCTTGTTCTGCGCACTTTCACTGTCTCTTTTATTGCTTTGGCTTTATGTTATTGACCTCAGCCTCTGTTGCACCTGCTACCCCAAATGTCTTAGTAGAGTGTTGCTATAAACAAAGACAGTTTTCTGCCAGAGAAGAGGTCAGGTGCTAATGGCTAAGGGAGTATATTTTTCATACCAACTCTCCCAACACACACCCCAGGAGTGGCAGCCACGTTGCTGAATTAAGACCTATCATGTTTCCATAGCTCCCAAACATATTCCAAGAAGTTCTCGTCGTCTGGTTCACAAAATGCCCATGGCCAGATGCTCCGCATCAAATACATAAGGGCCTTGGAGGTTCTCACAAACCAGAGAAGTGCTGATGTCTCCCTCTGTAGAAAACACAACTGGCCTTTAACAACACAGATCCTCCCAACTGGTAAGCCGCAGCTCACTCTTGCACTCACAGACCTGGTGGGGAAAAGTTGTAGGAGGTTTACAAATTAAATTTCGTGTTCGAAGCCATTCAAATACTTCCAACAGTGGAGGTGGTATTTGAAAGTCATTTGCACGGTTCTTCTCATAAGTTTCTGAAGTCAGTAACTATAACTTCGGTGCACAGGGGCTGCGCCCAGTAACGTCTCCCCTTGGCCATCCTGGCAAACTTTCCCAGTAAAACTGGTTTTTACTTTACTCACTTATTTATTACCAGTGATAAGTTTGATCTTGTGAGTGCAGGTAAAATTTTTTCTCTCATCCTGTTTTCCACAATCTTTTCTACAAATAATGGAGCCATACATGCTTTTTATATTTGTTATTGTTGTCTGGCACTACATGTTCCCGAACGGAATATAATGTTTTTATTTTTTCAGTTGTCTCTTCTTCATCTTTTAATGAATCATTTATATTGGCCTTAGATGTCAACAATTACCTCCAGTTGAGTCTTGATAAAATTTCATAAGTATTTTCTACACCAAAAAATGTTTATTTCTAACAATAAATAATGTTTAAACATAATTTAAATAAATAGATTTTAAAGTGTATTATAGATTTTTATAGCTTCTGAATATCAATTTTCAAAATATATTTAAATATACATGAAGTATACAAAAATGATATCTTGTGAAATTTTAGAATGTTGATTATAGAATTAAATTAAAAAATTATATGTTAACACTTGCTATTTGGCGCACATAGAGTTTTTCAATATTTTGATGCAATTTACTTTGTAATGTTCTCACAAATGCAGTCGACCTAAAAATCTGTTCTGAAATTTAATTTTTCTGAAACCGAAACAAAGGGCTATAATCCTCTTAAGTTTCTTGCATTTAAACTTTTCTCACATTTATTTTTGAAACCTAAAGCATGAGACTGGTTAAAGTCAGAAGGCGCTCAGACTCAAAAGAAACAGACAAGCCCCAAAAATGCTTGCCATCCTGTTTAAGCAATCTACTGGGGATTATCACCAATTTGAATTTGTAAGATGGATCCGTCTTCTTCTCCTCTGCGCCAAAGCCTGTTTTCGTGCCCAATTCATCAAGAGAAGGAATGGTGCCTTGCAAGCTGAGACCAACACCTTGCAAAACATCTATAAAAAAAAGGAGTTGAACATTTCTGAGTATTTCCAAGTGCCAAGAAAAGAGCAAAGTCCTTTGATGAGCTGGGTCGCAATAGCACAAGACAGAGTTCATGAAGCTAATAGGTACACACAATTGACAGCTGGCAGCTAATAAGTACACACAATTGTCTCACAATTGACAGCTGACACCCAAGTCCTTCGCCATGCTGCACAGCCCTCCTTTGGCCAGCCTGAGTGAACCCCCCCCCCCACACTGTGCTAGGAAGGCAGTTCTAACAGTAAGCTCATTGTCATCATATCCCACGACATGGAGACAACTCTGATCTAAGATAGTATTGCATGTAAAGCATTTCATCCCAGAATGATGGGTTTATAGGGATTTGTGGGCTAGGACTGCAGGTCAGAAAAGAGTGTGAAATGGGGCTGAGATGATAAAGGATGGAAGAAACATAAGAAACTGTTCACAGTATCATCTAAGAGCCATCTACCCAGCACGCAGCTCCTCCACCCTAACACAGCCACGTCACCTGTCTCCCTCCCCATTTGGGATGGTTCGCGGGCTACTTCTAGAATCTAGAGAATGGTGAAGACAGCAATACGCACCTCACACGGATCTTACGAGGAGGAAGTGAGATGATGTCTAGCAAGTACCTGCCACACAGTGAGTAGAAAGAGAGAGGGTAATGGGAGGAAGAGGGTGGGAGCAGAAGAAGCAGGGGTTTGATATTACTAAAATTATTCTCTGGATTTCTGGAACATTCCATCCATAGTACTCAGGAAGTATGGCTGCCCTGCAGTGTGGTTAATGACTTCAGTGTGCAGCGCATCTGCTGCAGTGGGCAGAGACCACCGCCTCCTCCCAAAGTACCAGGTGCACAGTAGCTATTCGGAAGATGTTACTGAGGAAGCAGCAAATGACAGCCCAGA
This sequence comes from Phyllostomus discolor, assembly GCF_004126475.2. NCBI lineage: Eukaryota > Metazoa > Chordata > Mammalia > Chiroptera > Phyllostomidae > Phyllostomus > Phyllostomus discolor. The sequence continues at coordinate 11,419,937 of NC_040906.2, forward strand.
CACACTCACGGGCGCCCAGTGGCTCACCATGCACCCAGCATGTCTGGGAAAATCTCACGTCCTGGGTCCTGGCTGCAGCCCTCACTCCCCTCGCTAACCTAGGAGACGGGCTCTGATGAGACCTTCTTGCAAATTTCAACTCTGCCTCTTTAAACTTTCCTGGCTTTTTTGGGTCCCTGGATAACTGCCACTTGATTCGTGAGAAAACTAAAGTAAAATTCATCCTCCAGTAATTTTAGAAGAGGTTGGGAGAGGTTTCTGGCTAACTCTCGTGCTCAGTCACTCCTGTCGAGGGTGACTTTCCTGTCAGACATGCCGTGAGTAATGGGATATGGCAGCGTTCAGTTTATTACCCAGTCCGAGCACATCCAAGAATAATTCCACGAGGTTGCTTCGTCTTCAGCCACCAGGCCTCCCAGGGCCTCACTTTGCAGAGATGAAGGTGAGATCTTCAGATCTTCCAAGCCTATCTTCCACAGGTAGCAGTTGGGAAGAAATCTTCATGGCAGTACATAGCGATGGTTAAGGTCATTGCTTAGGAGTTGAGTAGCTTTGGAGTAGTGTCATAGACAGAATTGTGACTCTCTCCTCAAATCTTAATATTGTGGCCCTAAACCTCAATACCTTGAGAAATAAGGCCTTTAAAGAGGTAATTAGAGTTAAGTGAGATCATAGGGATGAAGCCCTAATCCAATAGGACGAGTGTCCTCATAGAAGGGGGAAGAGACAGCAGGCATGGGTATGCACAGAGGGAAGAGCAGAGGTGATGACAGAAGGTGGTCACCTGGAAGCCAAAGACAGAGGCCTCAGGAGAAAGCAAGGCTGTCACACTTTGATCTTCAACTCCCAGCCTTCAGAACTGCAAGAAAATAAGCATCGATTAAGTCCCCTGGTCTATGGTATGTTGTCATGGTAGACATACCGACTACCACAGATAGGGCTTTCTATCTCAGTCTCAGGTCCTCTCTGTAAGTGGAGACAATCATAGACCCTTCCTCAAAAGGCTGGTGTGATGACTGAATAAGGCAATGCTTGTAAAATGCTGGGCGCGTGCCTGGCATTTGAAAAGGGCTCCACACAGGTGAGGTGTTCATTGTAGTAATCCAACTCATCAATTTTAAACATGCACCCTATGAGGTCTGGAGAAGTTAAATCACAGCTCACCAGCAGTCAGTGAGTTGGCAAGCCCAACTTGGAGCCTGTATTCTCAAGGTGGTCTCTCTTACAGTTGCCCACGTTTCTCATTCCTCCCAGCGGTGTAGGGTAACGGTGTGGAACCCAGGCTTGGGGCCTAAACTGAGATCTGGCTGAAGGCCAGGTACAGTTCAGAGGCTGTACACGTGGAGCCGAATGAGGCAAATGAGGTCCCAGGTCTCCTGGGGCAAATGTTCTGCCAGCAGGAGATGGATGATGACTAAACTACGCGTAAGCACAATAATGGCAGAGACAAATAAGGAAGGTGCTCTTCTAGAGAGCGACCCCTGACAGAAACAGGATGTACAAAGGCCCTGAGGCAGGACTAAGCTGAGAATCTTAAATAGAAGGAATTGTGATGGTTAGTTTGTCTTCAACACAGGTTGTTGCTATTCTTCTACCTAGAAACCTGGTTTACTGATAATGTTCCAGATGTTACTTATCACAACAGAAAAGAAAAAGAATCCACCTATTCCTTTCCAACTTAACTGAAATCCAAAGTGAGGGCTGGTTTCAAAGAGAAAAAGTCAAAAGGCATCTGAAAGGGAAGGGGGTAGCAGAGGTGGTGGTCGAAGGTGGCCGCTGCTGAGCAGACACAAGCAATGAGGCCGGACTCAGTGCATCAGAGCTGGGGATAGAGTTCATCTTGCTGGATGGACTCGTTCTAAAGATGGGGATACCGAGTCCCTGAAGGGTTCAAAGCCTTGATTAAAGACACATAGTATAACAGTAGCAGAACCAGGACTAGAACATGGGCCTCCCAACTCTTACCCCAAACAAGAAGCTCATTTTCCTCTTCTTTGTTAATAACTTCCATAAGGGCCTGTGGGGTAAGAAGCTGGGCACAGGGAGTCTTAAGCCACAGTGATGCTCACAGTCCAGGGTCCTGAGCGCACACTATCCCATTTTTATAACAATGGAACCAAGGTTTAAAGAAACTAAGTGACTTGTCCAAGGTTATACAATCAAAACGTTATAGAATAAAATCTTGTCATTTGAGATAATATGAATGGACCTAGAGGATATGATGGGAGAAGAAATAGATCAGATAAAGACAAACACCACATGATTGCACTTATATGTGAGTCTGAAAACAAAACAAAACAGAAATACACTCATAGATACAGAGAACAAACCAAGAGTCGCCAAGGGGGAGGAGGTGAGGGGAGAGGTAAAAACAGTAAAGAGGATTAAGAAGGACAACCCGTCAGTTATAAAAATGGTCATGGAGGAATGGCAGTGATGGTGAGAGGGATCAGAGCTTGAAGAGAGAGCATTGTGGGGCGTTTTTGAGAGCACCAGCTTAGAAGAGTATAAACAACGGCTGACAATAGTGTATTAACATCCGCTTCTGGGAGTTCAGACTTAGCAGACTCTTCCAATTTTCATTCTAAAGTTACCATAACTTGTTAGGAAAACTTATTTATTAAATGCCTCAGGTTGAAACAGAGTGATATTGATTCAAGAAGCTAGAAAACAAGAAGAACTTATAGGAGCCTTAAAGACTATTAAAATAATGGATGGCCCTGTAATAATAAAAGAAAGTTGTCCTGGAAAATTGGATGAAAATTTAATTTAAAAATGTTGTGAAAAAATAGTCATGGAATGTAATATTCAGCACAGAGAATATAGTCAATAATATCTCAGTAACATTGTATGATGACAGATGTTTACTAGACTTATCATGGTGGTTGCTTCATAAGGTATATAAAGGTACACCTGAAACTAATACATCGTATGTGCCAGAAACTATAGTCTTTCTACTTTCAACACCTTGACTCTTAGTTAGGTGTTGAGCAGTGAATATTTGGCACCTATTCACCATACACACAGGCTCATCTGTGATAGAAGGAAGTCACAGCTCTGACTTAAGGAGGGAAGTAAACAAAGGCAACCTCTCTTGAAATCATAGGCTCCTGGTACGCTCAACCAAAATCCAAGCATCTTAGGAAACTACCAAGATGGAAGGGCTCTTACTCCGCCTTTCAGATTCCACTCCCAGGAAGAAGCTTATTTTGATATCTTCCTCTCCACCCACTATGTTCCCCCAGCAATAATGAGGGAGTCTCCCTCATGCTTTTCCAGTACCCTGTGCCTGCTTTCATTGTGTGTGTGTGTGTGTGTGTGTGTGTGTGTGTGTGTATTCACTTGTGAAAACCTAGACAATCAAAACTTCTGTGACGAAGCAAGAGCCCTTGGAATCCAACATCTGACAGCTCCCAGCCTCAAGACAAGGCTAGAGCCATTCCCTCCCATTGCACCTCTTGCCTTTTTAACCTTCACAGCCCCTGGGTGTCAACCAGAAACAAGGTAGAGGGATTCAGAGAAAGAAAACATGACTAAAGGGTATTGGTAGCCCTGAGCCTGAAGGCTCTATGCACTCGCATCCAAAAACTGGACCATTTTATGTTTCAGTGTATAAAGATCCAGACATGAACGGCTTTAGAGTCATATTTTAAACTCCTCAGAATTGTGGTGTGTTTCCACGGCTCTATTTTACATGCTTATTTTATGAGTCTCTTGTTGGAAATCTAAACCTTGAATGATCTTTCACAAACCATTAATCTTTGAAATGCAATTCAAGGAAGCGGCTGTGTGGCTATCAAGTGTTCGCATCCATAATTGATGAAAAACAGAGGCCTCGGGGTTTAAGGAGTGCCTGCAGGTTAGGCCTGCAGGAAGGAGCTCCTCCTGTCACCATAGTAACACATCCAGAGGTGGCACAGCCCCGTGAGCACATTTGTCCTCTGAAACTGCAGGTCAGTTAAGGTTACTTAGCAAGGAATAAAAAAGAAGAAGGAAGGAAGGAAGGAAGGAAAGGAAGAAAAATTTAAAGGTATATATTGTTCCTTAGAAATCAAGACACAGCATAGAAATTCATAGCCCCCCTAACAGAATTTCTATCTTTTTTCCTCTTTCCTAGATTGTCTTTCATTTGAAAAGGTGGACCGCTCTTTCCACATTTGCTCAGCCTCAGACTTTTTTTTTCTAATATCAGCCTTCCCATATATGTTTGCTGAGTGCATGGTGTTTACACAGCAGTACGTGGAAGTATAAAAGATAGAGAGAGTACCTTGTCCCAGGGTTCAAGGTGAGTGCAATCTAAGAAAGAAAATATACATTTTTAAAAATCAATCAAGAATATCCCTGTAGTAGATAGACTCCAAAGAAGGCTCTGTCCTTTCCTTCCCTTCCTGCTTGGGTGCTGGTCCCCTCCTCTAGAGGTAGGGACCGTTTCCCCTCCCCTTCCAAGTGGGCTACCTTTGTGACTTGTTTTTGACCAGTATAGCAGAAGTGATATTCTTCGGGGACACCTGAGTTCGGGCCTAAAGAGCACAGATAGTTGCTGTTCTCTCTCTATGGGAAGCCAGTCACCAGGTCAAAAAGTCCAGCTGCTCTGAAACCATCCTGTGATGAGGAAGCTCCAGCTAGTGAGAGTAAGAGCTAGAACGGGAGAGTGAGAGAGAGAGAGAGAGGAGCCATAACCGCTCCCAGCTCGTCCAGCCATTCAAGTAATGCACCGGGTTTGGGAATGAAGACATCTTTGACAGTTTAGCCCAGCAGATGCACAAGAAGGTCCATGCAGAAGAGCCTGGGACAGATTGCAGAAATATGAGAAAGAAGACATTGTTGTTGTTTTAAGCCACAAAGTTCTGGGGTCAGTTGTAAAACAGCAATAAAAAACTGAAACAACTCCAAAGTAACACAGAAACCCAAGAATTGGTAATATATCTAAATATTGTAAATGAGAACCACTGAGGTGAAGTGTATTCACAGATGAGGGGTTTAAGTGCCAGCCACTGGTCTAAACAATTTACATGTATTAGTATATTTAAACTTCATAATAACCTATATGAAGGACATAGCACTATTATCAATATATGAATTTTGTGAGGACACAATGGACCCTGTGATAAAGAAAAGCCGGACCTGCTAGAGACCTACAGCCCTTACGTTACATGAGGAAAAAAACAATGGATACGGTAAACTGCTGAGTCTTGGTGATTACTTATTATGCAGCATAATTTCTTGAAATCTGTACCAATTCATTAGTAAACCCAATAGCAATTAACAAGCCAATTCCTTGAAAATCTCAGCATCTCACCTTGGAAGAAGAGGAACCCTCCCAACCATCTTTAACGAACACTTGCAAGAGCCCAAAATATCTGGGCAGCTTGGGGGACACATAACGCAGAGAGATAGAGAGGGTGCGCAGTGGGTGATGGGGTCTGGAAAGAGAAGAGCTCTTGGGCAGGCAGCCCTGCATTTCTGATGTTTGAAGCTAGTGAGATTCCACAGAGCAATTCACTCACATAATCATGGTGTCCTGAGATGTTGCTGATAATCAAGAGAGAGTAATTAGTAAGTAAATAGTGTTCAATAGTCAAAGTATCCAGAGAAAGGAATATCCCACTTTCTGTTTATTCACTGAAGCGACCCAGCTGAAGTGAAGAGAAAACTGAGATCAGAACTCATGCTACTTCAGTGTCTACATGCTTATTAAAACAAAGTTTCAGCAAAATGTTCTTATTCAATTCTATATTACTTTTTTGGTCTATTTTCCCCTTCAAATACAGAGAGAACTGCGCCCCCCCCCCTTTTTTTTTACTCTGTAAGCAGATAAGTAACATGTCATAAAAAATAACAAAAATTCTGCTCTGAATTCTTAGTCACTGGGCTTCAAAGGAAACATGACAGAACTATTACAGGTTTTCCAGGCTCTGATTTTACATATATATTTCTCTTCACCTTGAATTTTGGTCCTGACGTTTCATTGTAATCTCTGCCATAACCCTCCAATTACTTTCATTTGCAAGAGCGCTTTCCCTAGATTAAGGCAAGTTTTAGACAGCTGGAGTCATCCCAGCGTAGGTGTGTCTCCAGGCTTCCCCTTCCATCCGCAGGACGTGTGTGACTCTGGTTGACTCACAAGAACATAAAAAGGCCCGGCAGTCTGGGGGTTAAGAGCATGGTGCATGGAGTCAGACTGCCTGGGTCTAAACCCCAGCTCCCACACTTAGCACCCGTATGCCTTCGGTGACTCCTTACCTTCTGAGGGCTTTAGCGTCCTCATCTATCAAACACAGACAATCTAGCACTTCCCTCCTAGGAAAGCCTTTTCTAAAGAGGAAGTAAGCTAGTACATGCAAAGCCCCTCAAACAGTATTTGGCAAATTGAAAGGGCTCAAGGCATGTTTATTATTATTAAAGGTGGTTTTTAAAATCTGCTCCTGGAGATAGAGCTAACCAGCTGGTCACCACTGGTGCAGACAGGCCATTAACTGTTGGGTTGGAAGCTCTGGGAAACTTGGCATCCTTTTTACCAAATGTATGTTCAGCCTGGAGCGGCGGCAGGGTTCCCTCGTAGTCATGACGGGAAGGTTGTTTGGGTTATCACAAGCACTTCCATTCACAAAAAGAAAAAGAACACCCAAGGGAAAATGTTCCCATACCAATGCTGAGTCCTCAATACGTGCACCGTCCCATTCAGCAAATACCGATTGAGTTCTCTCTGTGCGCCAAGCGCAGTGAGCTGAAGGTGCTGCAGGGAAAATAGATACAAATTTTCACCATTTGGGAGCTCACATTCTAGTTGGGGAAGACATCCAGTACATAAAATAAGCAAATTATTCTTGAAATTACAACTCAAAGAGAAATGCAGGTCCTAAGACTCTCCGACAACTCTGTACTCGCCCTTGCCTCAGAATAAATTCCCTCTCCTTTTCTGCCAAACACATCTGCTGGCCTGAGATGTGTTGTTGCCATTGATTACCACATATTTTGAGTCCTGAGGATCAAATGATCTGTTAAAGATTCCTGGGTTTTAAATACTATTATTTTCTCTACCTTGCCTCCCCAGTACTTACAAAGTTGACATGCCAAGACTTAGGGTCCTGGTTTGATCAGAACTAACCATGTAACTCCCGTCATGTCAGTAAGATGATAAAATTCAGCCTTTCCGTGTTTTGCCTCTCTAAAAAAATGGAATTGGCTCATAACTGGTTCTCAAAATGTGTTCCACAACTCAGTAGCATCAACTTGATCTTGGGACTTGTTAAAAATGTGACTTCTGGGACCCTACCCCACAACTACTGAATCATAAACCCGGGAAGGGGGACCCAGCAATTTGAATGTTAACCAGCCCTTTTATAGGCTTTCTGGGGGGGAAAAAAGTCAATGTCAACCTAAATCTCAAAAGAAAATCTATATTCTTTCAGCCAGGCTTCCTGAAGTTTTATAAGCAACATCAATACTCATTTCATAATCCCCCCAACATAATGCTTACAATTTAATCTTTCTAAGTTTTGAAGTTTAAAAGGCATTTTGGTACTTATCTCTTTTCCATTCCACTAAATGATGAGCATGTTTGATGATCTTTTATAAGCCAATTGAATAATGGTGCTTTCCAGCCTCTTTCCTGTAAATTTCCTCATATCTCAAATACTTATTTTGCATGACTGGCCTTACAGTGGAGTGCCTGCCTTCACAAAACCTCCTTTCCCCAGGGTTCTCCGGCATCTCACACAATATGGAACAAATAGCATGCACTGCCTCCTCATGGGGAGATGCAGCAGCCTCTGTAACACGCCATGCGCATAACTCAACGGGATGATACAACCACCACCAACCACATGAGACCAATGAGGAGCAAAACGAATTAGAGGTACTCTGGCAGATACTGTCAACCAGATGCCCAGGGGAATCCAAATTGGACCTATGTGCACAATTGCAGTTTCTCTTTTATTGTTTCTGAGTATTGAAAAAATGACTTTTAAATTTTAAACTAAAAATTTGATTCCCTTTCCACACTCCCAGCACTTGGATGGTAAATCTCTGTCTTTCCCAACACTGCTCCTACTATCTAGTTCCAAGTCAGCACAACTGGCCCGTTCCTCTGCTCTTCTAAGTCGCCTCCTGTTTATCCAATAATGGTTTGATATTGACATATTGTGTTCAATGGGTGGAGGAGTATACCATTTCAGTGTTTCAAAGACTCTTTAGGGTGGTCCACATAAAGTTACTCAGTGTAACAACTAAAAGCAGATACTGTCAAACTCTCTATTCCTTTCCCTTATAACTTTTCTTTCTCAGAACAGAGCTGAGTTTTCCAGGAATAGTCAACTGGGATAACTTGGGTGTATATCAGTCCAGCCACCCTGTTTGGAGATGATCATTTTCAGTCATCTGGAAAAACATGTTATGTTTGTAAAGTGGATACATTTTTTTCTCTTTTTTTATTGTTCAAACATAGCTGTCTCCATTTTCTCCACCATTCCCCATCTCCCCACCCATCGCCACTGCCCACCCTCGATCCTAACCCCCTTTGGCCTTGTCCATGTGTCCTTTATACATGTTCCTTGATGACTCTTCCCCCTTTACCCCCGATATTCCCTCCTACCTCCCCTCTGGTCACTGTCAGTTTGTTCTTTATTTCAATGTCTCTGGTTGTATTTTGCTTGCTTGTTTGTTTTGTTGATTAGGTTCCACTTACAGGTGAGATCATATGGTATTTTTCTCTCACCACCTGGCTCATTTTACTAGCATAATGCTCTCCAGATCCATCCATGCTCTTTCTAAGGGTAGGAGCTCCTTCTTTTTTTTTTTCTGCTGTGTAGTATTCCATTTTGTAAATGTACCATTGTTTTTCGATCCGCTCATTTTCAGATGGGCACTTAGGTTGCTTCCAACACTTGGTTATTGTAAATAAAGTGGATAAATTTTTGAAGTGAGAACCCATTATGGACAGCGATCTCATAAGCTATAAACATTTTTAGTTGTTTGTTTACTTGTCCCTAAAGATAATTTAGCAAGGAAGGAGCTCACTTTAGGACCTGAGGTATATTGCGGTTAACATAGTTGTATTTGTATAATGGTAATATTCTGCAAAGCTCTTTCTCCCAAAGCAATAGAAAAGTAAAGTGACTAACAAAACTGAACAGACTAGCAATAACCAGAATCAGGGGTTGTGAATTTAATTATGAAAAGTGACATCCAAAAAATGAATAAATCAGCCATTTCAGAACAGTGATGATATTTAGATGAACAACATGACCAATGAAACAGATCAACATTCATCAAGAAATTCCTTTTTAATCACAATCATGTGCCTAAAAACTGGAATAGGATTAGACTAAATGGTCCCAAAGGCCCTTCCATTCATAATATCGTATCATTCTATACTTGTACATCTTTGACATAGAGCTTATTATCATCCAAATTGCCCTTGAAGATTTGTTGGCCTAAGTGCTAGATGGTTTCCCAAAGAATCATCCATCTTTATGAAATGCACCACTAACTCACAAGCAATCACCAAGTACTGAAGCATGGTAACCCTACACATTGGGAGAAAAACGAGACATTTATTGAGAAATCATTGCTTGGCTTGTAAAGTCATTCATATAGCTCTGGCCTGCGAGAAGATGGTGGGAAAGACCTCATAAAACAGGGAGAAATTTTTTGAAAAGCATCAACTAATTGAAAATATCCAAGTGCAGGCCAACTCCCTGGAGAAAACAACTTATGTAATGTGATTTATGGGGTTCTGGGAAAGGTCAACCATACCAAAAACAGTACCTACCCTAATCAGCCTTCTCAGGCCTCAAATTCTCCTGTTACTCATTCTTCCCTGATCCTACTTATTAGATCAGATACCTATTAAAACTTTGAAACATTATCAACAATTGCCACCTTAACAGAAATTGTGTTTTATGAGATTTCACACATTTAGCAGGACTCGTTAAGAGACAAAAATAAACAGGTAAGCGTTGGAATGGAGGAAAAATTAATCAGCGTCCAGAGATTTAGGGTAGGAAGGACAGAGTGCCCTCGTGAAGAATCCTGAGACCTTAAAATACAGAGGGAGTGAGAAATAAAGCAATTTAGGGATAGGGCAAAAGAAAAAAAAACATTTGATGCTAGCTACTGTGTGCTGGGCACACTTCTAAACACTTTACGTTTCTTCTCTCATTCCAGCCTCAGAATAGCCTATTGGTTAGGTATTATTAATTCTATTATAACATTACTATAATAGCTGTATTATTTTACAGCTGATGAATCTATAGGCTCAACGAAGATTATACGTGTGTTCAAGTTTACAGAGCTAACAAATGGAAGCAAACTCATATGTATCCAACTCCAGAGCCTGGGCATCTGTGTTTGTACTACATAGACACACAGGTTTGTTGGAATGTAGAGTCCTTAATTCTAAATCTTACATTCCCCAGAAGGTCCAGCACAGAACTTGCCTATTTGCTGTGCAGGCCCTTGAAGAAAAAATGAATGGAAACAACAAAAGTCAAATTCACTTCCTTTCCAATTTTGCTTTGAACCAGTGGTTTACAGTTCTTTTTCTTTTAACCATGGAACCTTATTTTCAAAGTAACCTTAGGTAAAATCCACCCACCATGGAAGCTCCAAGGCCTAATCACAGAACTACGTAGGTGCCATGTGAAAACTTCAAAACCATCGTAGGAAAGAGGGAACACTCACTCCACAAGTGGTCATTCTGTATGTGAAAAACCGCTCAAAATCATTAATTATCAGGGAAATACACATGAAAAAAAACAATGTGAAATCACTACACACCTACTGGAAAAGCTAAAATTTAAGAGATTAGGTTAGCAAAGATGAAGGGCAACTGAAATTCTTAAACACTGCTAGTGGGAACACAAAATGGCATGCCGCTTTGGAAAACAGTTTGACATTCTTCATAAAATTACAACATATCATTATCACATATGACCCAGCAATGTCACTCCTAAGTACTTACCCAAGAGAAATGAAAATGTATGTTCACACGAAGACTGACGCATGAATATTTACAGCAACTCCAGTCATATAGGCCCAAAATTGTAAATAGCCCAAGTGTCCATGAACGGGTATATGGGTAGACACATTGTGGTAACACAAAGAGTTACTGATCATCAATTAAAAGGAAAGAACTCCTGATACACTCAACAATGTGGATGAGTCTCAAAAGCATGCCGCGTGTTAGAGACAAACACAATGGACTACCCTGTGTGATGCTACTTACGTGACATTCTAGAAAAAGCAAGTCTCATCTACAGTGATGAAAGCAGATTAGTGGCCACATTTGGGGTGTGGGACGGAGAAGGGCTGGGAAAGAACCCAGTATTCTGTACTCGATTATGGGATGGTTTCTTGGGTGCAGAAATTTGCCAAAACTCAAAGAACTTTTCACTTATAGAATATGCGCATTTTATCTCAATAAGTCTGGTTTCAAAAAAAAGTAGCACTACAATTACTACGGAACGGTTGAGGCAGAACTTCACCCAATGATATCATCACTTGCGTGACATTTGGTCCTGTATCCTCATTGAATTTTTTATTTCTTCCCTTCTCTAACTCAGCTCTGCTCTCCTCTCCAGCCCCACGAGCGATGGCAACTCCATCTGTCCTGCAAACTGCCAGCAGACTTCATTACAAAAATACCCCAGGACCAAAGCCAGAGCTAATGAGCATCTTAGACCACTTGGAAGAAGAAAGGCTATTTTTTGGCTCAGGGTAATTGAGCTTCACTTCAAATCAGAATCGAAGCTATTATTTTCTCTATACTGAATCCAAATCACTCACATTCCTGAAATTCATCCATGGTTATTTTCTACCTGATGCCAAAATATCCTGATGAAAAGTGAAACATGCAGCCAGTTGTGGGAATTCTTTGTCCTGAAATCTAAAAGCTCAGCTCTTTGGCAGGACAGCAGAATAGCTAAACAGTCAACTGATGCTTACGCTGTGGGCTGAGAGGCTTAGGCTTGTGCAGATAAGGTCTTCTGCAAAAATCCAGTGCAAAGGCCCAATGCCAATGGCCCTCATTATTCACCATGTGGGATCTAGACCACTAAAATCATGGACGTTTGGAGCATAAAGAACCCCTGTTCAACTGTTTATGGATAAAGAAGTTGAAGCAACTTGTGTTCATCTTTTCAAATATTGATCAAACACCATCTTCTCTGTAGAGACTTTCATCACCTCTCCAAGTGACTCTCTCCTCTGGCTTCCACAGCAGACAGCTCACACCCTATTCTAAGACTTTCCCCACCACATGCCATTTATTTGTTTATACATCTGTCTCCTTCATTTATATTGTGAACCACCTAAGTACAGGAGCATAAGGTCTGCACACCCAAATCCTAGCACGTACAGGGTACACAAAGAGTAATAACTGGTTGCATTTGGACTGGGAATCTGAATAAACTTGACCTGCAGATACATTCTTTCTCCATACCCATTTTGAAATGGTGATAGTGAAATTCAATAGAAATTCTAGGCTTAAAATTAGTCCCAGGTACTAAAACCTGAGCATCTTAAAGTTTCATGTTCTTTGGACAAAGAGAAAGTATTTACAAAGTCAACTGTAATAAGCCACCACAGTTCCTAGTATAATAGAAATACTATAGTTTATGGAAATTTAAATACAGTAATAAATATTTTCTGTAGTCATAGCAATGTTACCATGATAGTAATAGTAACTCTCTGAGTGTTTACCATATGTGTGGTACTATTCTCAGAATTATATGTATATTAATTGAAAAACATCTAGTTTATGCTTATTACTAAAACTACGTGGAACTTGATTTTACGATTTGATCCTTGTCTCCTCCTCTTGGTACTAAATGAAAAACAAGGCTGATAGATATTAACTATATTTGGCAATCATATACACATACGTGTGTATATACATATATACACATACATATGTACACACACATATATGAAATCAGTACGTTGTACACCTTAAACTTACACAATGCTATATATAAGGTATATCTCAATAATACTGAGGAAGAAATGAATAAAATGGACAGCTAAGCCAAAAACCTTTAAATTAAAAATAAAGAAAACAAAACAAATATTTTAAATGATAGTTTTCAAACTTCTCCTAACAATCTTTGTTTTTAGATTTTTTGCCCCTGGCCTATTGTGGTGATCCCTTTCTAAAAATCAAACACTTAAAAAACTGAAAATATTCTTTAGACGTCAAATCAGTTTTTATCATGACATTTTGATTAACAGTGTAAGGGGCTAAAAGCAGGAGGGTTACATTTTTTTCAATGACAACATGCGCCTTCAAATCTAGAACTGTGCTTAGAGCGAATTTGTATGAAGCAAGTGTTCCCAAATTTGGCCCAAAATGTTTTCCCTCACTGTGTTGTCTGTCACCATGGAGCTGGAGAAGATTTGATAGATAAGACAGAGTATGAACCTGGCAAAGGAATTCCAATCAGAAGGATTGGAATGGAAATTTCCATTAAAAAAAAAAAGAAAAACAAAGGAATCGGTTGACTCTTTCCATAAAAGCTCATTTTAATTGAATTTGTTCAATAATAAGCCCCTGGTGCACAAAATTAATGACATTTCTTTTCTTAATTAAAATGTGTTTCCAAGCATTTTAAAGGCACTATCTCGTCATTATTGTTAGGTGCTTAATATATGCAACCCTGAAAAACAAGGTGCCCTGTTTTTTCTCTGAATCATTGGGAGCACAAGAACAAAACGATCTTGTACACAAGACTCAAAAATGAATGTTTATTTAATTAATGAATTCCAATGACCTTTCCTCTTCTTTCCAGTCACTTTTTTGCATCAACAAGTCCTGAGATAATTATTCTATGCAAATCAGCAGCTACTACATTTCCCTCACAAATAGTCTCTCAGGCTCTGTTGAAGCCGCTGTTCTAATCTTCAGGTGAGCATCTGCCAGCCCCCAATCTCTTCCCCCCAGGACCCACCTGGTTCTTGACCCCTCAGGGTCCAGCTGTTCCTCTTGACCTTGGCCTTCATTCTCGCAGTAGGAAGACAATCCGGGAAACACAATCTCAATTCACAGTTTTATTTTCATTTTCAATTTTTATTGCGCTAGTACTGCTTTCTCCCCTGAATGATGCTGAGAAGGCAGTCAACAGAATTTGGGGGGTGGTTTAGGATTTTAAAAGGTTTTACAGCTTTCTCAACAGCTTGTAAATTTTCAAACTCATGGAAAAATTATGTGTACTTCAGGTAAAACCTCATATGAATGCTTTTAAGACAGAGAAAAATATACATAATTTCACTATCATGTTGTGGGAAATGAGAAAGACTCATTGGAATGGGAAAAAAATGCCTGTGTTTGCATGGGGTAGATACCGGTTCAAATCCTAACTATGGTCCTGAATAGTAATTTGACTGTGGCCACTTCCTGGGGCCACATCTCTTCGTGTGAGATGAACGTCCTAGAGCCATTGTAAGGACTGAATGGCATTACACGTTGAAAGGCACTAGAGCACATATGGGCATTCGGTAAATGTTAATGGACTTAGCACACACATCATAGATGAAAACGAAGAGATCATTGAAACTGTAAACTTAAACTCTATGGCGTCTCTGATTGATTTTTGGGATGATGTCTCAAAAAGCAACTTTGTTCTCCCGCTCACTACTATGCTCACGTGACAATGGTAATGAAGACTATGTGAGCAAAATAAGTCAGATGGAAGTCAAGAACCATATGATTTCACTCATATGGGAGACATAAAACTGAAAGCCACAATGAGCAAACAGATAAAACAAACGCAAACTCACAAACAGACAACAGTGTGGCGGTGGACAAAGAGAAAGCTGTGTGGAGGGAGGTGGTAAAAGGTAAAGGCGGTCAACTCTGTGGTGATGGTTGTATATACACGAATACACGACCAATATACAGATTGCATATCATAGAGTTGTATACATGAAACCTATATCATTTTATTAATCAATGATATAAATTTATAAATCAATAAATTCAGTTTGAAAACGAAAACCCTGTGGTGCATCTTTTTAATTTGTTTTTCGACATTCATACTTTTAAATAAATCAGATTATATTTTGTCTTAAAAAAAAAAGACTGGCAGATGTGCAGCGTCCCTTCCTTAGGGAGCAGCGCAGGAGGACCGCACAGAAGGGCCAGGTGGGTTGCTTTCAAGACCGAAAACAATCACAACAGAGAAATCGCTCATCTGTTCTATAGCAGAACCCAAGCACATGACATGTATGGGAACTCAAGTGTGTGTGTGCTGTGGAGAGGATCCCCTTATGCCCTGCTGCTCAAGGTCACCCTTAGAGTGAACTACCCAGGGGCAGGGAGCCCACTCTGAGAAACCACAGAAGTTTACATTTTAAGAGCAATTAAGGAATTTTAAAGGATCATTTTGCCTTATACCCTGATTTTGGAACTTAATCCCTGCAGTAAAATCAAACCCCACTTTCTATGAAAAATATGGCCTTGGCTAGTGTGGCTCAGTGGATTGAGCACCGGCCTGTGAACCAAAGCATCACCAGTTGGATTCCCAGTCAGGGCACATGCCTGGGTTGCAGACCGGGTCTCCAGTAGGAGGCACACAAGAGACAAGCACACATGTATGTTTCTCTCCCGTCCGTCCCTTCTCTCTAAAAACAAATAGGTAAAATCTTTTAAAAAATTGAATTTTAAAAAATATATATGGATTCCAATGGTAAAATACAAATATTTGACATTGAAATGTTAGTTTTAGATTTTTCCTTGATCTTTACCTTTATTTTATAGTATCATTTGATTTATCTGAAGATCAAAGTTATGTTTTATATTTTAAAATAACATTTATTGAGGTAAAATTGGTGAATCATATAAATTTCAGGTATACAACTTATCATTTAATATCTGTATACTTTATTGTGTGCTCACCACCCAAAGTCTGCTTTCCTTGGTTATCGGGTATTTGACTTCTTTACCCAATTCATCCTCCCTCCCGCCTCCCTTCTGGTAACCACCGTTCTGTTGTCTCATTTTATCTTTTAATTGAACTATAGTGGTATGCCTTTAGCCTTCTGATTTTCATCTGGTTTTAAACTCTCAGGGTGCAAATTTCTAAACATGATAGCCACAAAATAATGGCATTCATTAAATTACAAAGAGAGGATCACACTAGTTTGAATTCTTCTGTGGTTCTTGGCACAGCATCATTTTTCTAGTCCATATATCTGCCTCCGAGTAATGTAAAGCCATGCTCCTTTCCATCTCGTTTGCGTGTGGGTTTGCAGGATGGGGTATGCCTCTTCGTGGCCTGGGAAACACGGGGGGACTTTAAACCAGCCAGTTATTGTTAGTGTTGCATGTTACAGTATTGCGATGGAAGTCCATGATGTCACCGTGGACCCTGGAGTACCGCCCCCTCTCCACTAGAAAGATTTTGTTTGCATTACCTGCTCACTTATTCAGAAATTTGATTTTTCAAAAGTAATTTGCATCACAGCAAATATACATAAAATATGCCTTAACCACTTTTTCAATACCCAGAAATTACACATACTCCGATATAATAATAACATTATGACATTTTCTTTTTTTTTAAGATTTTATTTATTTATTTTTAGAGAGGGAAGGGAGGGAGATAAAGAGAAAGAAACATCAATGTGCGGTTGCTGGGGGCCATGGCCTGCAACCCAGGCATGTACCCTGGCTCAGAATGGAACCTGCGACACTTTGGTTCACAGCCCGCGCTCAATCCACTGAGCTATGCCAGCCAGGGCTTCGACATTTTCTGTATAAAGAAATATATATAAAATCAATATATAAAAGCATACACCCATTCAGTTTTCAAGCATCTACAAATATTGAGTTCCTGAGTAAACATCATTTTGGAGAAGAACAAAACTTAGGTCACCCGATTATCTTGGGTGTTTCTTTAAATAACCTGAAGAGAAAATCCTGGAAAGGCAGACTTAACAGCAAAATGTGTTCTATTGTCTGCACTGGAAGGAAAATGTTGTGTTATTGCCACATCCCCGAATCGGCCCTGTCGCCCGTCTTCCCCAGGCTGTCTTGGTACCTGCCCTGGGTGTCTTTCATGGAGATCCGTATAAACCTGGGAAAACGTCAGCCCCTACAGAAGCACACACACCTCACTCACTACTGTAAGGAGTGAAAGTCAGTTTGCAATCTACACTTAGTAGCAATTAATGTCAAGTAAAAAAGAATGCACACTCTGAGTAGTTCCCACTCCTCGAATTAAACACACTATACTTGGCTTTTCACAGCCAAACTTCCCAAGTGAGTTGACAATGGGAGTGACTCAATAGTCCTCTGTACTTGTAATATCGCCACCCCACCAGTCTGCATGTTCTGCAGTTTATGGATACTAATCACCTCCAAGTCATCAAAAGGAAGCTTCTTTCTCCTCCATCTCCCAATGGTTGACCCCTCTTTCTGGAAAACCTCTGTTTGCTCAACTCCCGGGCACTCTGCCATCCTGGTTTTAGTTCTTGGACTGTTCTTGTTCTTTCTGCTTTTCGTCTTCCAACCCCCAAGAAGTAGCTGGTCCCTGAAGGGCTGCTCTTTGCCCTCCTCCCTATTCCCACTTCTCCTTGGCTCAAGGTTTCAGCCATGCTCAAGGTTTCGAGTCCCTGTATTCATGTGCATGGTTCCCAAATCTTGTCTCTATTTCCATCTTCTCTCAAAAGTTTCCAAACCGATTTGGCAAATGCTTTCTTGATGTCATGTAAGTGCCTCCCAACTCAAAATGCAAAATTAAATAAATTCTGTCCAGGATTCACTACCTATTTTTACTCATCGCACTTATACTTTCTCAGTTATACAGACTCAAAACCTGAGGGTCATCTTTCATCCCACCCTCTCCTTCATTCTCTCTGATTCACCTGGTTGTGAAATTTAGTCCGTTTCCACTCCTCAGTATTTCTACCTTCTGTGTCTTCACTTCACCTGCCATGACCCCATGGCATGACCCCAGTCCAGCCACTTCTCACCCATCACCAAAATCCTACTTTCAAGCCTCTCTCCTCTATCTTCTTCAGTTCATCTTACAGAGTGGGAAAAATTATAAGCGACATGGTGACAGAGACTGGGCTTTTATCCTTGTAAAACCAGCGCCTTGCACACTTCATCTAAATATTAATTTTCTATTTCTAGAAGCATAGCTCTGACCCAGTTATCTTTCCCTGTTCCAACACTCCTCTTCTCCTCAGTATTTTCCTGCTGGCAGAAATACTTTCTGGGGTAAATCATAGGCAGACTTAACAGCCTATGTTAGTAGAAAGAGATTATAAAGAGAGCCTGGCGACCTAAGGGAAAGAAAAAGTTTGGGTTCTACCCATGTTTTTGACACCTGCAATGTATACATTGGGCACTGGTTTTGCAGGAAAGATAATAGTTTGAGTTTTGATGTCAGAAATTTGAAGTGTTATCGGACATCAGTTGGTATAGCACAGGCATCGGTGTCCATGCGGAAAGTCTGTGCCTGAGCTGAATAACTGGGACTTGGAGACACAAAGGCAGTACAACAGGCAGCTAGGTGTATTGCCTCTGGAGCTGGATTGCCAGGTTCAAATCCTAGTTTTGCTGCTAACTAACCGTCAACATTCCGGACCTCTGTGTGCCTTGCTCCCTTCATATTTAAAACAGGCTCACAAATCACGGTCTCTCAACTTGTCATGTGAGTTAAATATCATGAGGATAAAGTCTGGCACATGGTTACTAAACAGGCATTCATTATAAATATTTACATACTTTATTACTAGTTAATAAAGATTTGAGGTCACCCAGAGAAAAAAATTTTAAAAATACAAGGATAAGAACACAATGAGAGCCCTGAGACATTCCCGCCCAAAGTGGCCACTAACTACAGAAACAATATATATGGTTCCTACTTTTCAGAAGATATAATCCTATGGGAAAGAGTAGAACTTCTGCTACAATCGAGGCATGAAGGTAGTATGATGGGAGAACAAAAGGAAAAGGAGAACATTTTGAAAGAGAAACGGAATCTCTCCATCCAAGCACCATGTCCGGTTCTCCGGCAGAAGGCCTGAGTGAAAAAGGAAGACGGAGATGAGAGACTGTTTCTTCCCCATCAGGGCTACGAATACAGAACTAATGGTCGGCGGTGTGGCTGCTGGTTTCTGCATCCTCTGGGACCTCAGTCTAGAGCTGAGTCTCCAGCGTTTACTTTCAAAAGTCTTTACCTGGCCTCTGGAGACATCAGTCCTGGGAACGCTCTGCCCGTGACCCTCCCTGGCACCAGAGCTCAGCCACAACATGCAAACAAATCAAACTGAAGGCCATAAAGCTGCATGAGGGGTAATTACATTCAACCCTGCTTGAATATTTCTCTCCTTGTTGTAGCGTCTTCCCTTTTATTAAAGTTTCCGGTGGTATCACATTGCACTGTTTTGGGGGAATGTGTTTTCTTCTGCCCACTCGGACCCATCCCCACACGAAGGGCAATAAGTGCCAGGGTTTAATCAGGAAAAAAAAAAGAAGCCACTGCCCAGCAGGGTTCATGGAGACACAAACAGAGATAACACCAGTGACTCGATGCTGCTCAGAGAAGACCAAGGTGAGAGGCTCAGGGAGAAGACACTCTAGGTCATTGGTTTTCACTAAGCTTTGGAGACCTTGAACCAGATGCCAAGAGACTTGAGTTGCAACCCTGGCTCTACTCCTGTCTCCCACTAATGCTTTGAACAAGTCCTTAACTGCTCTGAGCCTTAATTTCCCCATCATTAAACAGAAGGGTTGGGTTAATGATGTAGTAGGCACTTTCCAACATTCGGAGCCTCTCTAATGTGGTCGTACACTGTGTAAACTCAGCCCTTGCTCATGTGGCTCTGTGGGTTGAGTGCCAGCCTGCAAACCAAAGGGTCACCAGTTCAATTCCCAATCAAGGCACAAGCCTGGGTTGCTGGTCAGGCTCCCAGTAGGGGGTGCATGAGAGGCAACTGCACATTGATGTTGTTCTTCCTCTCTTTCTCTCTCTCCTCCTCTCTCTTTAAAAATAAATAAATAATTTTTTAAAAACTCTAATGGGTGACATTATGCCGCAGTAGCAACACTCAAACTTCTCAATATTTGCCATACCTTAGATTATTGTTGCTTTTATGCAAAGCCAGCTGCAGGTCTGGGCAACTCTCCAGATCCATCGTCTCCCACGCAGTAACTCACTATCTCAGGCTGACACAGGCTGTATTATTATTTATTCATACCATCTTGAACATATGGTCTCATTGGTGACATGCAGGTAGAGAGGGTGACATGGGCTTTTCACTGACTCAGCTTAAGTATGACATACATCACTTCCACTCCGTTTACATCAACCACAATGAGTCATATCCCTGCGGACCCCTGGTGGTGGGGGAGGAGGGATGGGAGAAGGTGCTGAGTGGTGGAAATGTCCCTATTCTGAGAAGGGGAGAAATATCAGATATGGGTGAAGGTTAAAATGTCTACACACAGCTCCCTATCAATGACAGAGACTTTTTAAAAACTTTTTCCAGCTGCTTCATAAACAGTTTTGACAATGTTTGAAGTCAGTAGAGAAGCTCTTAATATCTCCATTTTATCAAGAAGGGAACATGCCCAGAAAGTTTGAGCAACATATGCAATGCCACAGAGCTGCCTGATGTCTGGGGTGGGCCTAGATTCCATGTCTTCGGTTCTCTGCTTCCTGGTGATGTACAGAGTTCAGATATAAAGACTGTATATCCAGTGGATTGAGCTCGGGCTGCAAACCAAAGTATCGCAGGTTCGACTCCCAGCCAGGGCACATGCCAGGGTTGCAGGCCACAGCCCCCAGCAACCGCACATTCATGTTTCTCTCTCCCTCTCTTTATCCCTCCCTTCCCTCTCTAAAAATAAATAAATAAATCTTTAAAAAAAAAAGACTGTATATCAGAAGACCTGTCCTGAAATCCTGATCATTCATTTCACTGGCCAGCAACCAACCCCCTGAGCCCCAAATCTTGTGTCTACACTAACAGTACTAGAGACCCACCTTTGAGTTTCCATGGGGGAATTAAATAAGATAATCAAAGGGAAAATGCCTCTCACGGAGCAAAGCGAATATTAGGTAAACAATACACTTTGTCGGACTAATCACATCAGGGTGTCCTCAGTTGTTCAACAGCCAGGTACTCTTACATCGTTAGAACCAAAGGGCTCTGCACATAGAAATATTCAACTAATGTCATCAATGAACCAGAGATAGAGTTATTTTATTGAAATTTATCTATATGAAGACTGCCCTGTCTGGGGTTGGGCAGGTGTTACATTTTTTCCCAGCACCCACAAGTGCCTAGCAGAGAGTAGAAGAAGCTCAAATCACAGGGCTGCGATGGTTGCTTGTAGTATGCTCTTAGCAAGGGATAAGTACCTAACAAGTATTATGCTTCGTGGTTACTGTTATTTTTGTTCCTTTTGTTTAAGAGGAGGAAGTGAGAGGGGAAACAAGGGAGGGACATTGGGAAAAGAGATGTTGTAGCCTGAATATTTGTGCCCCCCCTCAAAAAATTCATATATTGAAATCTAATCCTCAATGCGATGCCATTGAAGAGATGGGGACTTTGGAAGGTAGCCAGGTGGTGACGGTGGAGCCCTGACGGATGGGGTTAGTGCCCGTGTCAGAAGGGGCCAGAGAGCTGGTTTGCTCTGTTTCCGTGAGGAAACAAGGGAAAGACAGCCGTCCACAAATCCAGAAGTGGATCTTCGCGAGAAGCCAGCCATGCTGGAATTCCTGATCTCGGACTTAACAGCCTCCAGAACTGTGAGAAATAACTGTGTGCTGTGTATAAGCCACCCAGGCTGGGGTACTTTGCTACAGCAGCCAGCACTAAGACAAGAGAGAATCTGCCATTTACCATTTGGAAGCGAAAGTTGGATAAAGCATGCAGGACAGGGAAAGAGTATAGCTGTTGATGTGAAGAATTCTTTCATTGTGTTTCTTAGCAACAAGATGCAAGGTAAGAAAATCAAGTCCTAGAGCAGAGATTGCAAAAGCTTAGCCCGGTATTGCACGGGGCAGGAGAGGTGCAAGGAGAAGAAAGACAGAGTTGTCCAGTACAAAAGGAGAGCAGTGGGCTCCCTGTGTCCCTCCTCCATGTCGTGGGTGGAGGCTGCCGTGGGCTAAAATCTTGCGGCCTAAGTCAAGGAGCAAATCCCAACTTCATCAAGTCACTCAGATCCCTTGCTGTGGGGCCACAGGCTCCTTCAAATAAGTGACCTTGGCTGCTTATCTCCATGGTAACTGCTCACATCCCAAACTGTTCCTTCCTGTGTGGGCGGAAACATTTCAGAAATGGGGAAAAGCAGAAGCGAACTGTGATTTTTCTCTCTTTATGACCCTTCTCCTTTGGCAAATGATGCCTTTTTCCTAAACATCGCAGTCTCCTGAGGAAGCCATCCACAGGAGACGAGGTTTCAGAGGCTTTATTTGCAGACGGATGCCCAGGACACATTTTAAAAAGAAGCTGGAAACGGACTTGTCCTTAGACTCAAGATAGCTCAGTATCTCTCCGAGGTTCCCTATTCTTTTCATGAACAGGTCCCCTGAGAGGAAGGCCAGCAAGTCCTCTCATTTTGAGAGAGCTAGAGAGCCACACGGCCACAGAGTTCGTCTAGAAAGCTGGACACAACAAGGCTGGGTCTCCCCTATACCCCACTTCCACCCTGCCTTCCCGAGGTGCAGCCCCTGCCCGACCCACTTTCTTGGTGGGTCAGCTGATATGTCTCCCTCCAACCACAGAGGCCGCCTCCTGCCCCTTGACCCATGGTACTCCCTGTGATCTCCTCCAGCACGGTGCCCAGATTGGGCGTAAGGCGATTGAGCAAACACGTATTCCGTCTAAACCTGGAGTGTCAGTTGCACTGTGAGCTCCGTGTTCTGGCTATTCTGCGATGTCTAGGATCGGAGCAGCCTTTTCTAGAATGATGAATGACCCTTCGCCAGCTGAGCCGTGGAAGTGCACTCCTGGCCACAAAACCCTCCAACAGCAGCTCTCGGATGGACCATGGGGTCTGCTCTCCAGCCATGGTACCGAGCCAAGAGCATTTATTCCCTGGCCCAGCTTCAGCCTTTCCCGACTTCAGCCTTTCCCGGTAGTTCTGAGCCCATGATTCTGTCTGAGAAGGAAATCTTTTTCTCTACAGCACTCCTGCCTGACTTTGACGTACAAAGGTGTAATTAGAACAGCATGGACGAGCCATTTACCTCATCCCTAACATTTAAGTGCTTTAAAATATGTTTCTAATATCCTAGGTACACGAAGCCAAATTCCCTTCTCTGTTTTTCACATGCATGAGTAAATCCACACAGATTAAATCCCTTGGGCCTTAGGTTCTGCTTAGAACTTTTTTTTTTAAGAAAACAAATATTCCATTAAAACGACATAGTGTACTCTGCATATTTTTAGGACAATTAGAGTCTAGAATTCCCTCTTCTTCCGCCTGTGGTAAAAATGTTTTCCTTAACTATTTCCTGACCAAGAATGTCAGTCATTAAGCTGAGATAAATAGAAGGGCTTTGTTGCTTTTGAAAATAATCTTCTCATCTTACGTTGTGAAAGTACCGGCTGATGGATGAAGATCTTTGATGTGTTTTGAGACAGATCCAGGCCCCCTTGTACCTTCACCAGATAAATCCTTTCAGGAGACATTTATCTGTGAGCCCAACGGAAACACGTACTTGAAACAGAAAAGCCAAACTCGCAGGACACAGAGAAACATCAAAGGATGCATGTTCTGTATCATCTGCTTCATTCAAAACGGGTCGTCAGCTTGGGCCGTTTTTCTTTAGCACCCCTGACTGTATAAATAAAGCCACAAAACCTGCAGGCCAGAGCTACAGCGGGACCAGGTGGGAGGAACTTGGAAAGTCAGTCTTTGTGGAGAAGTGAGGGGGAGGGGGCGGGCATCCCAAACCACAGCCTTTGTGCTCCAGTACTTTCCTCAGTTTGTGCTGCTGTGTATACAGCCACTCTCTGCCCGCCAGTCTGTGCTGCAGGCCCCACGTGTGGATAGTATCTGCCAAGCCAATGCGCAAATCAAATGTTTTCTTGCCACTACATTCGGAACAACATCTTTGCAGCAGCTGCACATTCAAGGTCAAGGGCCCCCGTGGCCACCAAATTTAAAAAAAGAGAATTAATGTAAGACTATCTGCCACTTGTTTTCCACTCATTGCAAAGCCTATCACAAGATGGAAAAGCCCAGCCCTGGTCAGTGCACGATGCAGGCAGAAATAAAATATGTCTTCGTGGGAGTCTAGCTTGGAAAATGACCCGGATCTAGACACAGCTGGCAGAACATGCCTGAGGAGTCAGAAAGTAGGAATTACACTGAAGAACCAAAGAAAGAACTCAGAACTTCCTCAAGGAAACGTGTTTGTTTATTTAAATTAAAAAATATCGTGAAAATGACAAACTGTTAAATACAGAGGACAACTTCATACAACTTAATAGAATAAGAAGGAAGTATGTACAGCACTTTTGAACAGGCGCAGCTAGGTCTGCACCAAATTTCAGGATGAAGCAATGGAAAATGTGACCACGCACATGTCCGTTGCAGTAAAGTTTCAGAATTCAAGTGATTCCAGGCAAGGGGCCAGCTTAGCTTGGCTTCTTTCACCTTAAACAGCCCCCTTTGGAGTAAATCCACTGTCTGAATTTTAAAGTGAATACAGGCCCCTTTCTCCCCGACCTCCCACCCCAGACGTAAATGCCCTCTAGCACTGTGTTAAGGCAAGCTGGTAAACCGGCTCCTGCAACTGTTAACCCTTCCATGGGAACAGTAGTTACTGCTGTCTCCAGTCCAAGGAGAGGAAGCTTGTTTGGTTTTTCTAAGGGTTTTTTTTTTTGTTTTTACTAGAATTAAGTTTGACCTTTTGGTGTGGTTCTCTTCCTCCTTGTGTTCAAGAGCCTGGATGGAGGGTCTGCTGCAATGCTATGGACCGCAGGACGACAGGGAGGCGGTTGGCAAGCATTCCTGAGCGTTTGCTTTTGGGTTTCTTGTTCCCTTCACTGGAGGGTTAACATTCCAGAACCCAGAGAACTTTGCAGAGTAAAAATGTGGGATCTGGCTCTTTGGGTCACGGCTGGGAAAAACGACAGCCTGGAGGAGTTAGTTGGTGATTCGCTCTGCATTTCCCAGTTACTTACGTTCCTAGTCTTCAGCTGCCCCTTTAAAACAGATCTTATGTCAGACTAACCGGCCAAAGGGGAAGTATTTTGTCCAAGCTTCCCCACACCAGGCCGTGCAGGATTTATCACAGAGTCTTAAAAGTTAAAGACATCCTTCCAGCCCCCTGGGGATGTAGCTCATCAGGAGTCCCATGAAGGCGGTGAGCCTCCTGATGACACACGCAGGACCACACAGCAAATCAGTGTCAGGGGTTGGGATTGGGACATAGAACTTGGACCCCCCGGTTTGTGCAATTTCTGCCTGAGTCTGCCCTTCTATGTGTCGGCGACATGATGAAAGGCCACACCGCAGAGGCCCACGGTGTGTCCTCCCCCAGCTCAGAGAACAAGGCTGGGAAATGAGCAGCAGTAGCTGATGGTTGGCTTTGTTCACCCCCCACCAGTGCCCCTTCTGGAAAGATGGGGAAGAGTCCCCTGCACAGTCACTGGGAGTGCAGCCCAGATGCTAGAGAAACCCTTTCAATGGAAAAACCTTCATGCCAACATGAAATGCTGGATGGTCCCCGATCGGAGTTCAAGGTCTTAGGTTAGAGAAAGGGTTGTGTCTTACAATCCCAGCCAATGTTAACAAGTTTAAAGATTGCATTTTTTCCCCTTACAGTATGCAAAGAGGCCAGGTTCAGATCTCCAGCGCTCTCCCGTGGCAAGTCCTCCATTACAGGTCCCCCTCCCAACTCAAAAGACCTCCAAAAGAAGGGCTAATGCCACAGGTAAACGATGGGGTACTTACAGCCAATCATAGCTAGGAGAACAAAGCTCTAGGCAAATTAGCAAATGGAACTTAGTCCCCCAGCATGTCCTGGGCATTTGGCAGCCCTGGGAGTGGCATCCAGTGAGAAAACAAGAGCAAGCCCACCGGCCTGCCAAACTCTGAACGGGAACCCCAAGCCCCAGGCCCCAAAGTAAATGTACACACTGCTCGTCTTCAGAGGTTTCGCAGTGGTGCGTGCACACCACAGGCACTTCACGGACTCCTGCTGCTGCTGGCTCCAGCTGAGCGTGGTCCCCACCATCCCCCATTCAGGGGTTTGCTGGGGGTCCCTTCAGAGTGGCAGCTGCACTGCAAAAGTGAAACCAGACACAATAAGTGTCCTTCCTCTCCCTAAGGGTGCAGGCTGATGGGGCCACCTCCAGAGGCCCTGGGGGTGCTAAGAATTCTGATGAATGTTCTCTGAGGACCCTTCGCTGCTCTCATTCAGAGGAGTCTCCGAAGTCTCCCCCAGCTCATCGTCAGCTCCCTCCTCCTGGATGGTGAGATGCACATCGGGCGAGGAGGACTCGGAGCTCACACTGTCCCCCTCCATGGAGCAGAGGGTGCAGGACAGGGCGGGCGCCACGCTCTCCTGCAGCATGTTCAGCATCATGGGCACCTGCAGTGACCTCAGCCCCGACATCATGGGCAGCGGCTTCATGGCCTCCCCCCACAGCCTCTCCTCATCCTTGTACAGCAGCAAGAGGCTGGACTTCTTCTCCCGCCTCTTGGATTTCATGTAGCCCAGCATGATTCCAATCAAGAAAATACCGTAGAAGGACATGACCACCAGGATGTAGAAGTATTCGTTACCATTGCTGCCGCCGTTGCTGGGGACATGGGACCCGAGGGGGCGGCTGGGGGCTGTGGTGCTGGGGTACGTGCTGTTCAGAGGCTCCATCTTCAGCATTGAAGCGCTGGTCGCACGGCCAGGGCCTGGGGAGAAACCTGCATGTTAGAACTCTCCCACGGGTCCGTGGCAGAGAGCGGAGGGTGAGCCCGAGGTCTGTGGAGTTGCAATATCAAACGGCTTATAAAGGCGCGAAGAAAGAGCCCCCACTGAACAGCTAACAGGAGGTAGAAGCTGCACGGGGAAGCAGGCAGGGAAAATGGGAAGGATAGAAGGAGGACTTTCATTTTTCAGTCTATACACAGTCATCACATTTGCGATTCATAGAGCAAGCATGCAAAAAAAAAAAAAGCATTGCTTTTACAATCTTAAAAACCAAAGGAAAAAAATCAATATAAGAAAATAAACTACATTGGGATCCCTGGGAACCTTTTTTTTTTTTAACTGGCAGAGTAGAAAAGAGAACGTTTACATTTTACTTCTCCAACTCAAAACTATTTTTAGTTCAAAACAAAGTTTCCTTAGGACAAAAAAAAAAAGGGAAGGGAAGGAAAACTTTATGTATCAATTGCTGGAAATAACCTCCTTTCAAACGTCCCTGAAGCCAAGCAGCATCCCTCACTTACCAAACGCTGGCAAACGTGTCCGGAGTCCTGATTCCCAAACGGCCCGGTCCGAGAGCTCCCAGAGCGTGCCTCTGCGCGGGGCTCAGCGCTCTGACAGCTCTGGGCTGCTGCACTTGGGATATATAGTCAAGAGATGCATCGTCACGTGTTCGGGGAGGAAAATTTACAACAGAGGTTGGTCGTGGCAGAGTGCACAGTGAACTCGGAGTGCTGCGGCTCCCCGGACTGAACTCTGCAGCTGTGAAAAGAAAGACACTGGGAACCGCGCGAGGGTTCCTCACTCCCCAGCATGGAGCCAAGAGTTTTCAGGTGGCCATGAAAAGGAGGGGGCAAGGAGAAGAAACAGTGCCTGGTTAGAACTCTTCGCCCCAAAACCCAGTCTCACCGAGACTTAGTTCGTGTTTCATGTGCCTGTTGCGTAGGAAGAACTACCGTGCGGTTGGCAGGTTTTTGGAGAACAAAGACCATATACATAATCTGGATAAAAGACAGTGGCAAGCGAGGGCAGCATTTCCTGTCAGGAAACTAGGGCTGACGTTTCCGTCCTTCCACGAACTACTCAGATTTTAAAACCGTCACTGATCCTTTCTGCGCTGCAGATTCCTGGTCTGTAACGCGTTTGGCCCGGGGGAGGGGGGGCGGGGGGGGGGGCTTCGACTCCTAGAATTACAGGCACTGTGCAACCTGTCAGCTTACTCATTCAGGGTTTAAGGCTGGCTGGTGCAGGTGAGCCCTTTCAAAATACAGAGAGCCTCTCCCTGTCTCCCACATCAAGCCCATTAAACTATTTTTTATAGTTAAAATTGGTGTGTCTTTTAGATTCTTTTCAACAGTCTGCGTGCAGTGGAAACGGGTCACCGTGCGAGATACTGTGTAGGTTTCACGCCAGCCCTGCGGGCACAGCTGCTCCTCGCAGCATCACACAGAGACCATTCATACCTCTCTCTGCCTCTCTGGCAGGTCACGGGAACGGCAGAAATCCTCCAGGGAGCAACGGAGCACAGTTCAAGCTTTGAAAGCCTACACAGACCTGTGTGGAAAGGCTTGCTGCGATCAAAATTGGAAAAGGAATTGAAGACTTTGATGTCGGACCATCTGCTTCCTGGACTGTTTATTCTGAGAGCCTCGTGTTCTAAGTTGAAGGAAACTGGGAGGGCGGCTGTGCCCCCAGTTGTCTGCAGCCCATAGACAACCGCCAGTTTATCCTGGGGAATCAGCTCTCGAGAAAGCATCTCTTGTCGTTCAGCTGTTGTTCAACTGAGGCTCAGGGGGAGCACGGTAACACACCTCTGCCACACCTGGGACACATGTCGCCCAGCCACGGGGACTTCCAGCGCTGCTACATAAACCCACCTGGGTTGGCCCCTGGCCCAGATTCTCGTGGGATACCTGTGCAAAGAGCAGGACCAGGAGCACCCGCTACTGTGGTGACCACTGCTTTGATCTCCTTTACAGTGTGGCTTAGTTATCTCACCCAAAAGTGCCCAGCTGGTTTGGTGCTGGCTTGACAATCCAGCACCAAGAACACCCACACACTGGAACTCTGCTCACCAATAAAGATGTCCTCGCAGTTATGTGACTATTTAAAAAGTTCCACAGGTATCTCGGCACAAGCAGACATGACCATTCCAATTGTATTCATGTTAAATGTCTGAAGATTTCCATCTTCAGCTATGCGTGCAGTGGTTTGTCACAGACAATAGAAAAAGAAAAAGAAAAAAAAATGTAAACACTAGGAAAGAAAGACCTAGGAGCGTGATGCCTATCGACTGTTCACCCCAATAATGTTGATTATGTACCTAGGACATACGAGATTCCTAATCCCCCAGGGACAGCCAGCACTCCACGTGGAACCCTAGAGGGAGCGAAGAGGAGGTGGGGGAAGGGGTGACCAGGATTAGGGATCGAGGAAATACAAAGCCCGGTGCCAGGAAGCCAAACAGAGGCTGAATTTTCACACAAAATAAGCTCCCTAAATCGAGCCAACCGTCCCAAGACCGTAAAACCAAGAGGAGACATGGATAAATCTAGTCCTAAGGACAAAGCACTTGAGAGAAATAGGAAGAACAAAATCCGTCCCAGGTCTAAGGGTGGGAAGAGCCCGAATGAAGCTCTGCCGCAGCCTGTGTGGTGACCCCGCCTCCTCCGGGACCCTCTGCTGACGTGGATCAGGGGCTCCTCCTGCAGCTGGGCGAAACGAGGCAAGTGCAGCACTTAGTGCCATGTCTGGAGTGAGTGTATGTCCGATCCACGCACTTTGTGGTCGTTGTTGACGGTGTCCTGTTGCTACCACGGACTTCCAGTTGCTGCCTGATGGGCATGTGCCTTTCTCCAGATTTTTCATTGTTGTTCTTTCTTCTTTTGCCACACATAGAATTGAAGGTGCAGGGCTTGCAATGTCATAACGCATAGCCCAGTCTCTCCAGCCCTCACTCATAACAGTATTGTGGAAAGTATGGAGTGGACAGTAGCATAAATAGTGAGGGAGGAAGGAAAAGTATCTCAAAAGTCATTCTGTGAGGGAGAGAATGGGGACACACGAGAACTATGAATTACATCTACTCGGTGCCAGGTTTCAGGAGACAGCAATGTGAAAGAAATAAACGCGTTGTCCGTGTACTTTCTCTTAGTCTGTGCCTTGCATTTTCATTTTCTTAACAGTGTCCTTTGAAAATCAAACACTTCTTGATACTAATGAAGTCCAGTTTACTAAAAAAAATGTTGTGCTTTTGGTATCCTAAGAAATTTCTATCTAACCCAAGGCAAAGATTCTGTCCTATATTTCTCCTAGAAGTTTTATAGCTTTTCCTCATACACTTAGATCTATAACACATTTCAAGTTATTTTTGCATATGATGCAAAGCATGGGCCAAGGTTCATTTATTTGTTGCATGCGGATGTCTAATTGTTCCAGCACCATTAGTTGAAAAGACGGTCCTTGTCCCATTGAATAATCTCAAAACCTTTGCAAAATCAACTAACCATATATGTGCAGACCTATTCCTGTGATTTATTCTGTTCTGTTGGCTTATCTGTCTATCCTTGCATCAATATCATGCTTTCGAAAAATCCATTTTGAAATGCTATTTTAAGTAAGTCTAAGCTACACTACAGTCCAGACCTAACTGAGTGTCTGTTATATACCAAGCATTTGGAAGAGGCTCTTCTTACTTCAGCCTTGTGAGGTCAGCATTATAATCATTCCTTAGCAGGGAAAGCCTGAAAGACAGACAGGCTAAGCAAATTGCTCAAGGTCATGCTATTAGTAGGATTTGAACCCAGGTCTGTGCAACGCCAGATCCTATTCTCTTTCTACCACCTTTTATCCCACTTAGTAGGAACCAGCAAACTGGGAAAGAGTAAAACATAAAAGGTAGATCATCTCCCAACTTCATGTGGGTCTTCATAAAACTATTTTTAAAGTACATTCCTAAATGGCCAGGTACTGAGACAAAAACACAATCATGCAATGACAAATTATTTCTCTTAAACTCATGCTATCTTAAATATCGGAGGCTGCACTGACCTCACTGTGTTATAGAAGGTATCAGTGGAGTAGTAATACTTCTGTCCTATGCTCATGCTTTCCTTAGTAAAATCAGTTCCCTGCTGTTCCTATACACAGCTGATTCTGGCCTTGCTTTCATGTTTCTCCCTGCTTGAGCCTGATGCACAGCTTTCTCCAGAACTTTGAGTGTTTTCTTTTTTTATTTTATTTTATTTTATTTTTTATTTTAATCATTGTTCAAATACAGTTTTCTTCTTTTTACTCCCAATCCAGTCCCCCCTCCCACCCCTCCCCACTTCCCTCCCATTACCACCCTCCTCTTAGTTTATGACCATGTGTCCTTTAAGTTTGTTTCTGTGAACCCTTCCCACTGTCCCCTGAAATTCCCTCTACTCTCTTCTGTGGGCACTGTCAGCCTGGCCTCTATTTCAGTGTCTTTGGTTATATTTTGCTTGTTTCTTTGTTTTGTTGTTTAGGTTCCTGTTAAAGGTGAGATCATATGGTATTTGTCTTTCACTGCCTGGCTTGTTTCGCTTAGCATAATGTTTTCCAGCTCCATCCACGCTGTTGCAAAGGGTAGGAGCTCCTTCTTTCTTTCTGCTGCATAGAATTCCATTGTGTAAATGTACCATAGTTTTTTGATCCACTCATTTACTGATGGCATCTTGGTTGCTTCCAGCATCTAGCTATTGTGAATTGTGCTGCTATGAACATTGGGATGCATAGGTTCTTTTGGATTGGTGTTTTAGTATTCTTAGGATAGAGTCCCAGCAGTGGAATTGCAGGGTCAAAAGGCAGATCCATTTTTAGTTTTCTGAGGAAGTTCCATACTGTTTTCCATAGTGGTTGTACCAGTCTGCAGTCCCACCGGCAGTGCACTAGGGACCCCTTTTCTCCACAACCTCTCCAACACTTGTTGTTTGTTGTTTTGTTTATGATGGCCATTCTGTCTGGTGTGAAGTGGTATCTCATTGTGGTTTTAATTTGCATCTCTCTGATAGCTAGCGATATTGAATATCGTTTCATGTGTCTTTGGACCCTCTGTATGTCCTCCTTGGAGAAGTGTCTGTTCAAGTCCTTTGCCCATTTTTCAATTGGATTCCTTGTCTTCTTAGAGTGCAGTCTTATAAGTTCTTTATATATTTTGGAGATTAAACGCTTGTCTGAGGTATCATTGGCAAATATGTTTTCCCATACAGTTGGTTCTCTTTTAATTTTGATACTGTTTTCTTTAGCTGTGCAGAAGCTTTTAATTTTGATGAGGACCCATTTGTTTATTCCTTCCTTTATGTCCCTTGCTCTAGGAGACAAGTCAGTAAAAAAGTTTCTTCATGAAATATCTGAGATTTTCCTACCTACGTTCTACTCTAGGACTTTAATGGTGTCACGTTTTTTATTTAACTCTTTTAGCCACCTTGAATTTATTTTTGTATATGGTGTAAGTTGGTGCTCCAGTTTCATTTTTTTGCACGTGGCTGTCCAGTTCTCCCAACACCATTTGTTGAAGAGGCTATTTTTACTCCATTTTATGTTGCTGCCTCCTTTGTCAAATATTAATTGACCATAGAGACTTGGGGTTATTTCTGGGCTCTCTGCAGAACTTTGAGTGTTTTCATTTCCGAGTAATGGCATTTTCACCAGATGACCCAGGATTCCCTGGCAGCACATTCCTGAAAGTCTATGAGCAGGTTTTGTGGCGAAACCGAGTCTGTGCTGGGACAGCAGCACGGCGGTGAATCTCATCAGATTAAATGTAAATCCGCAGTCTGGAGATCTGACCCCGCTCGACCTCACCAGGGCTACGTGACCGGCTGGGTTGCGTAAGCTCTCTGTGTTTCAGTTTTAGCCCCTCAGGCATGCATGTCAAGACTAGAATAATTAATCATCTCAGGATACTCAGAACGTCCCATAATCCACAAGGAGATGCCTTTCCTGCGTAGACAGTAAGGGACAGAGCAAAACAAGATGTGGGAAAGCCAGGCTGTCGAGCTGGCTGTGAAATGGCACCCTCGATGCCTACCCTGGATTTTATTTTTCCCAGAAAGTCTTTCTGAAAAGTTGTGTCTGGGAACCTTTGCTGGGCTCATCGCTTCTAGTACCCTGAGTCACCCTTCCTAGACTCCTGCTTGTTAGCCTTCCTAGCACTTGGAATAAAACCGGACTGGGTACTTCAAATGTTTAATGAGGCCTGCAGACTTTGCTATGACACCGGCGATGTTTCAGGGTGATGTGGCTCTAGACAGGCTCTGCTCGGTCAGCATCCAAAATTGATTAGCATGGAAGAGTCCAGAACTCCTGAAATGAAAGAGTGCCTGGTAAAGTTGCCCCTAGCTGACCTTCGTTATATTATTCGAACCTTTTTTTCACCTGATAGTTATTTAACAAATACTGACATGATGCCTAAAGTGTCTCAGGAACCGTTCTAAGCACTTTATACATTTTATCTTATTTAATCTTCCTAAAAATCCTATGAGGTCGCCTCTATTAGCATCCCTGTTTTACAGAGAGGGAAACTGAGGCAGAGAGTGTTTGGAGTAGCTTCTCCTAGATCACACAGCTCCTAAGTACATGGCTGAGCTGGCATGGGCATTGCAACCCAGATCTGAGATTTTGAATTCAGAGTATTTGGCTCTAGCTGCCACACCATGTGGTCTCTTCTAAGTATGGAGCATTTCCAGCGCAGCATCCTGCACCGGAGCTATAAAAGGTGAAGACGGAAGGGAGAATCTAAGTGTCCCCTCCACCCTGCAACCTGCTGGTCACAGAGGACTAAGGTCATACCCACACTTGGAAAAATCCAGGAGACCGGGTCCAGCCTCAGTGCCAGAAAAAGGTTGCTGAGTTAGGGAAGCCCACGTTCCCAGAGTCTGTCAGGAGAAAGTTTGTTAGTATTGTCCTGCTCCTGACACTGAAGTGTGTCCAAGTGGCCAGATGTAGGCCACACAGGAGGGAGCTCCTTCCCCAAGTCCAATGCTGGAATAAGGTTGGACGTCACGGCCCTGCCCTCCAGCGGCCTGCAGTCTGCCGAAGGCCCAGGGTAGGTGGGGCAACTGAAGGGGGAGGCATGGCAGAAGCAGCTTTAACTCTAGTTGAACTTGAGACTCTTTGACCATCATGGTGAAATGGACATTTTAATTACCGAACTGAGGCTGTTTGGGGGTCCTAGAACAGCCCGAGGACTTCTGTTTCTTAAGGGTGACCACGGAAGTCCTGGGGCCTGCCCCCCGATTTCCACCACACAGAACAGGGGAGGAACTAGCCCCAGAGAATGAGTCTGAAGTAGTATCAGGACTCCTTCTGAAGGTTTGCTTTATGATGATCCCCTGCAAGGACTACGTACTTACCATGAGATTACACATGCAAAATGCTTGGAACAGTGCCTAGAATTGGTGAGAGTCCATTTTTCACAAGTATTAAATAAACAATGCCAGAAAAATGCAAAAAGATAGTACTTGGGGAGCTCCATGGCGTTATCACTCTGAAGTTTACATTGAGGAACCATACATGACTGAGCACCGTGTAGTTCCCGGCACCTAGGACATCACTGCTCCGCAGAAGACCTTCCAGAAACATTTGTTAAATGACTAACATAGAAT
The DNA here is from genome assembly GCF_004126475.2 of Phyllostomus discolor. NCBI lineage: Eukaryota > Metazoa > Chordata > Mammalia > Chiroptera > Phyllostomidae > Phyllostomus > Phyllostomus discolor. The sequence continues at coordinate 11,454,459 of NC_040906.2, forward strand.
TGTTCATCTTTACAGACTTTCTTAATTAATTTTTGCCAGAGTCAAGTGAGAGTTTTCATGAGCAGAACTTTACAAATGTGGAGATTCGGGACAGAGATGGCGAGCAGTGCCCTGGGCGTACACAGCAGCACAGAGCCGTCCGGGGACAGGCCGTCCAGCCTCGTGTTGACACCGCGCCAGGCACGTCCTCGTTCCTGGGCTGCACACTGCTCGGTGGCTGTTGCTCACTTCCTCTGGCCCCAGAGATTCAGGGGGTCAGGACCGGCTTTGGAAGACCATGGAAAAGGGTGCTGATGAAGCGCTTTGGGGATTCCAGCTCAGGAGGGAAAAGCGGAATCTTTTTTTTTTAAAGTTTGAAGCCCTGAAAAGATTTTCTGAAAACTTCTAAGTACCAGTTTACCAGATTATGACACAGAACCTGATAAGAACGAGAGATGGACAATAGTTAATACCGTTTTGTACACTTGATGGTTGTTGAAAGTAGATTTTAAGCATTCTTTTTTTTTCTTTTTTTTAAATGTTTGCAAATCACATATCTTTTTTTTAAAGATTTTTTATTTATTTTATTTTTCGAGAGGGAAGGGAGGGAGGTTAAGAGAGAGAGAGAGAGAAAAACATCAATGTCCGGTTGCTGGGGGTTATGGCCTGCAACCCAGGCATGTACCCTGGCTGGAAATTGAACCTGAGACACTTTGGTTCGCAGCCCACACTCAATCCACTGAGCTACACCAGCCAGGGCTAGATTTTAAGCATTCTAAGCGCAAAAACAAGTTAACTAAATTAGCTATGTGAGGTGGGGGGGGTGTTTATTATTTTTCTCTTGACAGTCATTCTACAACGGACACATATATCAAGTCATCATGTTGTGAGCTTTAAATATATACAATTATATTTGTCAATTATTCCTCAAAAAATGTTTTAAAAGAAACCTAAGAGAGCTTGATTCTAAAGCACAGAGCAACCCAAGACCAACACGCCTTGAAGAAGCTGTGTTTTGCCACATCGTACACGCGCTCAGGGTGAGCCCAGCTGGACAGGGAGATGCACAGTCACCGAGGATGGCTCACCCACTGACATCGCGCAGGCAGGACTGACCTGTAGCATCTGCCACAACTGGGACCCAAAGGTAACAAACCCAGCTCTTCATGCAAAGAGTGGAATGCCTCTTCCCACAAGTAACCAAAAACAAAAAAGTTCCAGGCTCCGCAAGGTGGAGTGTGAGACCTAGGGCCATGCTGAGAGGGCATTCATTTGTTCCCGAGCTCAAGAAATCACTCACCCCTGCACACAGGCGAGAGAGCAGTGTCGGGGATGCTGGCCCAGGCTGAGGAGTGAGCCTGAGGCGCACGTACCAATGCCCCACCCAGGGGGAGCCTTCGGAGTGAGGATGTCACGTGATAAGGTGGTCATTGATCATTGGTTGGCTATTGATCACCAGAGCTTAGTGTCTCAGATTAGTATTTCCACAAATTTCAGCCAAACCTGTGTCACCATCATGGCCCCATGCTCCAATGTACAGAACTGAATGATACATTCATTTGACCCGTATCTGTTCACATATTCATTCATTGATTCATTGATTCAAATAAGTACATACATCCTACAGCCTAAGCCAAAAGGTCAAAATGACAAGAAATGGTTGGTTGCAAAGAAAATAAGTCAAAATAAAAATGTGTTGCATAACAGTGGCTGACACTGGAACTTCATCAGATCCCAGCTTCTTGCTCGATGCCCCTGGTTCCCTCTTTGAATGGGGCTGAATGTTCATCCACAATGAAACACAACCCAGCTCCCAGCTGGTAGCCATAGGACCACCTTCTCCTCATGGCGCTGTATGGCCATGGCCCCCACCCTTCGGGCCTCCCAGCAACTGCCTAGCATGAGGCAGCTGGGCTCATCCCTGCTCTAACTGTGTGGCCCAACCCACAGAAAAGCAGGCCCATAGGCTGGTCTCCTGGGAAGGAAACTTTTTCCTTTTCCAATAAGAGAAAAAAATCTGGATCTCATTTGAAACTGCAAATACTCTATGCCTTGGGTTTTATTCTGGTATAAAGATAAGTTTCATTTTTGTTTGTTTGTTTTTTGAGGAACGAGAGGGCAAATTTGACCCTTTTCAGATCACTCTATGAAAAGTTCATTAGATTATCCAAATCACATAGGCATAATAAGAAAAATAATAATCACAGAGCAGCCAGGCATGGGTAAAGAATGGAATGATGAAAATACAGTTTCCAGAATCCAGCACCTGCTCTCAAATGCCATCTTCTGCCACTCACCAGCTTGTGGCCCTAGGCAACTTATTTTACCCATCTGTGTGTGTGTGTGTGTGTGTGTGTGTGTGTGTATTATCTCTGGCTTGGTTCCTTTTTTTTAACATATTTTATTGATTATTCTATTACAGCTGTCCTATTTCCCTCCCTTTATCCCCCTCTGCCTTGCACCCCTCCTCCCACCCACATTCCCTCCCTTATTCATGTCCATGGGTTACATATAAGTTCTTTGGCTTCTACATTTCCTATACTATGCTTACTTTTTTAAACTATTGTTCAAGTACAGTTTTCTGCCTTTTACCCCCATCCCAGCCCACACCCCCAGCCCTCCCCATCTCCCTCCCATTTCCTACCCACTCCCCCGCCCTTGTTATTGTCCATGTGTCCTTTATAATTGTTCCTGCAAACCCTTCCCCTTTTCCCCTGAAATTCCCTCCCCTCTTCCCCTCTGGTCACTGCCACTATGCTATTCTTAACACCCTTCTGTCTATTTTGCACTTACCATTCATGCTTCTTATACCCTGTACTTTTTCCCCCTATCCCCCCACTCCTCCTCCCCACTGTTAACCCTCCATGTGATCTCCCTTTCTGTGAATCTGTTCCTGTTCTAGTTGTTTGCTTGGTTTGTTTTTGGTTTTGCTTTTTTAGGTTCAGTTGTTAATAGTTGTGAGTTTGTTGTCATTTTACTGTTCGTATTTTTGATCTTCTTCTTTTTTCTTAGATAAGTTCCTTTAACATTTCATATAATAATGGCTTGGTGGTGATAAACTCCTTTAACTTGACCTTATCTGGGAAGAACTTTATCTGCCCTTCCATTCTCAATGATAGCTTTGTTGGATAGAGTAATCTTGGATGTAGGTCCTTGCCTTTCATGACTTTACATACTTCTTGCCAGCCTCTTCTTTCCTGAAAGGTTTCTTTTGAGAAATCAGCTGATAGTCTAATGGGCACTCTTTGTAGGTAACTGTCTCCTTTCCTCTTGCTGCTCTTAAGATTCTGTCCTTATCTTTAATCTTGGGTAATGTAATTATGATGTACCTTGGTATGTGCTTCCTTGGCTCCAACTTCTTTGTGACTCTCTGAGCTTCCTGGACTTCCTGGAAGTCTATTTCTTTTGCCAGATTAGAGAAGTTCTCCTTTATTATGTTTTCAAATAAGTCTTCACTTTCTTGCTCTTCCTCTTCTTCTTCTGGCATCCCTATGATTCAGATGTTGGAATGTTTAAAGTTGTCCCCTGTCTGGTCTGCCAGCTGCTACCTTGCCTGCCTAGGTCCTCCAGCCACCGCCTTGCCGCCCATCCTCTCCACCCCAGCTGCTAGTCTCTGCCTCTCCTACTGGACTGGATGAATGTTTTTTCTTTAACTCCTTAGTTGTCAAACTTCCATCTGGTTTGATATTCTGGAAGTTCTGGTTGTCTTTTATTTTTAAATTTGTTATTGTCCTTCTTTTTGTTGTGCAAGGAGGCAGAGTGTATTTACCTTTGCCTCCATCTTGGCCGGAAGTCCCTCCAGCTTGGTTCTTTATTGCAAATGGTGAGTAAAAAAATCTCGTCTTAATTTAAAATGAGAGTATGCTGTACAAGTGAGTTTCTTTCTCCCCATTTCCATTTCTCCCTGTTATTTTTAAAAATTTTTAGTGTTGTTAAATTATAGTTGTCCCCATTTTTCTCCCATTGCTCTCCCCTGCCCTACACACCCACCTCTCCCACATTCAATTCTCCCCCCATCTGTGTCTTGACTGAGGTTATTGTTATGACTAAATGAATCCCTATATAAGCACTTTGCACATTGGCTCCTCACTGGCACCTTCTAGGAAGAGTGATAATAGCCATCTGCATCTCAAGAATTTTTTCCCAAATTACTCAACCAGTCAGTGAGGCCTCCACAAACTACCTCCATCCCCCACTGTATACCTGGATCTGGGTAGTGTGGTGGGAGAAGTCATCTGTTAACCTACATTGAGGTGGACTAGGACACAGTTGGGTACCCCAAAGGATGTGGGAAAAGAGGAAGAAAGTCTAAGGAAACATTACAGTCTGCTAGCCTGGGTGAAGAGAGAAGCTGGAAGGATATGCTCTTTTGGAAGAGAAATGGACTGTCCCCTTCAGGTTCAAGTGTCTAAGAGCATAGCAATGTGCTGTGCAGAATGTTCTTCCATAGTAACGTGCCTCTGGGCTGCCACTCCCCTGGTCCCTAAACTGTTCACTCTGGAACACTGTCTCTGTCCCCTCACATCTCCCCACCCCACACACACACAGCTTTGTCTTCTCTCTACCTTCAAGGCATAATTCAAGTGTAAGGACCTTGTACCACCCCCCAAAACCATGTCTTTTCCCTTAGCCCAAGGAGACACCTCCTCCCTCTGCTCTCCAGGTGTTCTGCTTATGGGTGACTTATGACAGATATCTAACTATTTTGTGAAGCAAAACATGACACATGTCTACCAGGTTGTAGGCTTCTGACTACAGGGACATCTCATTCATGTTTATTTCCCCCAAGAACTCCAGCCCAGAGCCCAAATATATCTATATTATATATTTATTGACTTTTTCAATTACTCAGTATTTGATACCATTCTGGACAGAGTTTCCTCCAAGGATGGCTAGAATTGTCAGAAAGTTCTTATATCAACCCAAAATTGTGTTCCTATTGCCTCTGACCTTTAGCCATAGCTTCCCTCTTGTGACTATCTTAGAACATTTTCCCCCATCTTCAACATGACAGCCACTTTAAGCTCTTCCTCCTCTTCTCAAACATACTCACAGTCTGAAGGTCATAATCTTGACTCAGTAACTAGACATGGTGGGGGAGGGGAAGGATCTGAGTTCAAAGACAATGAATGGTTTGGATTGATTTGAGGTTTGGACGACATCCAATGGGATGATTCCACAATTCATTCTCAGGGAAGGAAGACACAAGTTCCTGGAATGCTCAGGGAAAAGACTGGACTTGGGTCCCTCCCTCTCAGGGCACCCAAGGAAGGACATTCTGTAACTGGACACAGCAGTCAGTGTTACTCAACCCCCAGCAGTTGAGCGCAGGTTTTCTGCAGACTGTTCCTGCCTCGCTGGAGCCATGAAAGACCAGAGATGCGTGTATTTTATTCAGCACACAAAAGGGGCCTCAGAGATCATCTCATGCAGCACTTTCCATTTATAGACAAGACAGCTGAGGCTCAAAGAGAGGACATGAAGTAAACAGCCGCCTAAATGTATCTCACGATCTAAATTTCCGACGTCATTGACTGGGCTCATGTTCCATCCTCTGCAATTAAAGTTTCAGGCAAAAACAGAAGGGCTTTTCTTTTGCCTGCTCCCTGAGATGTCACATCTTCACTGAAGTGCAGGTGCTCAAGACAAGAAGTAAGACAGGCCTTAAATGATGTCTTCGGCTCCAGGGGGTTCCAGGGTGGAGCCTGCAGGTGGATGCAATTTGCTGTATGTTCTAGTTCTCAAGTAGACCAAGAGCTTCATGAATGCTATGTTATTTTATGTATAATGTATACATACATCATCATTTTACTTTGTATCCAATCTAGTATTTGTAAAAGATGATAAGGGAAACAACATGTGGGCGATTTCCATCTACATTCTTTCCCTCAAGCAAAGAAGACAGAGGGAGACCAGAGAACAAAAACATCCTGAGAAATTTTATAAGGGTTTGTCCTACCAAGGAAGGGCATTGGGAAGGCTGTTCAGGCATTGTTTTTTATTGTGACTGTTTTTTATTGCCACGCAATGTGGACAATTTCCATTCAAACTCCTCCTCCAGGGGTGAGAATATCTTTTGCATATGTTATCTAGAATTTTTTATGCCTGATAGGTGAATGATGCATTTTTAAGTCACATGAAACTGCTGTGTATCCATCATAGAGACTAGAACAAGGAGTTCTTATAAGTCAGCTGTAAACCGAGGATGGCCTTTTTGGTTCCCTTCTGCTGATGCAGCATCTCATTGGGTGGGACATGAGGAGAGAAAGTGAAAAGAAGAACAAATGGACTAAAGCAGGACAGGAGGAGGGAAGCCTGGAGGAAGAAACTCCACCAGAAAAAAAAAGGAAAACACCTGGAATCATACACAGCAGTTAAAATGAATGTACTAGAGAGGCATGTTTCAAAAACATAAATCTCAAGAATATAACATGAGACATTGAAAGAAAATTACAGAAATATACATACACCCTGGCTGGCATAGCTCAGTGGATTGAGTGCGGGCTGCAAACCAAAGTGTCGCAGGCTCGATTCCCAGCCAGGGCACATGCCTGGGTTGCAGGCCATGACCCCAGCAACTGCACATTGATGTTTCTCTCTCTCTCTATCTCCCTCCCTTCCCTCTCTAAAAATAAATAAATAAAATCTTTAGAAAAAAAGAAATATACATACAGTATTATGTCATTTACTTAAAGCTAAAAACATGTGAGACGATACTGTAAGTTATCGGTGGATACAGACCTTATAGGAAAAGTACAAACAGTTCCGCAGGAGTAGCAATCACCCCCTCAAGCTGGTGGTTCCTTCTGGGGAAAAGGAAGGAGAAATTAGAAAAGGATATGAAGGTGGCCTCCGTTGACTCCGTATGGTTCTGTTTCTTAAGCCAGGTGGTAAATATATTCGTGTTTGCAACATTATTATTATGCCTTTTGGTATGCCTGAAACATTCTGGAAGTGCCCGCCACACACAAAAAAACTAAGTCAAAGTTACTCCAAAGGAATTGAAACACCTCCCCCACTGCCTCTTCCCTCTCAATCTCTTTTCTGTCCTTCTCACTATCGGTCCATCTATCTATTGTCCATATTTTACATGTATGTGTAACAGAGAGGGGAGAGGATAAATAAGTAAATTAGGTGATAGATAGATAGATAGATAGATAGATAGATAGATAGATAGATGGAATTATGTGTCCAGTGCTTTTCATCAACTCTCTTATTTAACCATTGCAATGACCCATCTCACAGATGACATAATGAGGCACAGAGAGCCTATGTTCACGAAGCTGTCGGGTAGCAGACACCCAAATGAGGGACAGGGGACTCTGACCCCGGTACTCTGCTGATTTTTCGCACCAGGATGTCACTTGAAATAGAAAGGCCAGGGAGCATTCAAGGTTCCACTCCTGCCTTTAAAAATCCAGAGGTTGGTGAGCTTGAGAAATGAAAAAACAAGGAAATAAAAATAAATCAGTATGTTTCCTATAAACGAGCTGTCCTGAGGGCAGACAGGACAACTGTCCAGGATGATCCATGCACTGTCATCCTGACTTCTGCCTGCAGCTGAGCGCGGTCTGACCCTCCCCTCGCTGTTCCACGGAAAAGACTCAAATCCCTGCAAAGAGCATCTTATTTGACAACAGTTGTGCATTACAAATCTTCTCTCCTATTTTAAGTCACATTAGTTGACACTTCAGCACCAAAACATAGATGCTTTTCTGCATTTGTAAACCCACAGTCCTGGGAACAGTGATGAGCAAGCTGGGAAAGCCTTTTTTGATGGAAGCTATTGTACTTTCCTGGTGCCACAATGAATAACAAACTGCATTTGCCCAGCGGTCTGGGATCAAAGGTTGTGCTGGACAGTGATTCAGGAGGGAAACTCATTGCTGGGTACCTTTGCAGTTATGTGTCTTTTTAAAAACCAACAATGATATGAAGTAGTGGGAGAGAAAATTCATTTAGGAAAGGTTTGATCTGAGGCTGATCAAATCATAATTGTTAAAATTCCTATCTGTGGAAGCAGGCTTATTCTTATTTGAAAACTGCATGTGTAGGTTGTTTCGAATCAAACCTTGAAGATACGTGCCTTTTAACCATCTGTTGCGTGTTTGCTCTTAGCATTGAAGCTGTGGTTAAATGATGCATATTTTACATTTAAGTGTTTGGAAACATGGCCAAAACTCATTTAAAAAAATGAAAGCAAACATTTAGCTTCCCATTTCCTCTGACTAATTTTCAGAATGCTTTTATCTACGCCCTTCCTTCGATGATTAAATCAATCACACCAAAGTCAGATATGTTCGTTTCAGTGATTTCAAAAACATAAGAAATGAACCTCATATTGCCAGCATGTAGGCATTAGAGATTCTTTAATCCAATAATTTCATTCTATAGAAAACTTCCAAGGCACAGACAAAGGAATTCCTTGGACCTACAGGGAAGAAAATTAGCTTTGCTTGTTCACATTCTCCTGTCCTGCTCATAAAGACGAGTTTTTGGCCAAAGTATTACCAGGTTGGAAAGGGTGGGACATTTCTATAAGCCTCAGATTGTGTCATTTTTTTAGGCATTTTTCTCCTCTTGCTTTGACCAAGGTTGAAAATGTCATCCACTTGACTGTTTAGGACTTAAGTAGTCAAAGTTGCATACGTAATTGATAATTATCCAACATCCCTTAGTTTTCTTTTTGCCAATTGTGGCAAAAATAACTAGCTGTTCACCAAAAAGAGTGCTTTCTTTCCGTTGTATAGCTTTTGTTGGGAAAGGGCTGTGAACAGAGGCCGCCCCTTAGACTGATATTCTCAGTCCACTTACACTTGGGAAGGTTGGTTCTCATCAACGGAGCAGGGACAAAAGTGGCGAACATCATGGCTAGTCTGGGGAAGAAGCCAAGATGTAAGGAGATTGGATCCTTGAAACACTGTGTAAAAGTCAGAATGCCAAACCCACTTTTTTAACGGTATGTTTGTTTGTTTGTTTATAGTCATTTCTCCCATGTTTTATATATTTTTAATTATACTTTATTGATTATGCTATTATAGTTGTCCCAATTTTTTCCCCTTTGCCCCTCTTTGTCCATACCCCCTGCTCCATATCAGGCAATCCCCACACCATTGTTCATGTCCAAGGGTCATGCGTATAGGTTCTTTGGCTACTCTATTACCTATACTGCACTTTACATCCCATGGCTATTCTGTAACTACCAATTTATACGTAATCCTCTCACCTCTTCATCCATTCTCTCCCACCCCCCTCCTACGTGGCAAGCATGAAAATGGTCTCTGTATCCATAATTCTGTCTCTGTTCTTCTTGTTTGTTTAGTTTGGTTTTTAGATTCAGTTGTTGATAGATACGTATTCTTTGACATTTTATTGTTCATAGTTTTGATCTTCTCCTTTTTCTTAAATAAGTTCCTTTCACATTTCATATAATAATAGTTTGGTGATAATAAACTCCTTTAGTTGCTGTTTGTTTGAGAAGCTCTTTATCTGCCATTTGACTCTAAATGATATCTGCTGGGTAGAGCAGTCTTGACTGGAGGTCTCTGCTTCTCATGACTTTGAATATTTCTGCCAATCCCTTTTAACTTGCAAAGTTTCTTTTGAGAAGTTAGCCAACAGTCTTATGGAAACTCCCCTATAGGTAACTAACTGCTTTTCTTTTGCTGCTTTTAAGATTCTCTCTTTCTCTTAACCTTCAGCATTTTATTTATGATGTGTCTTGGAGTGGGCCTCATTGCATTCATCTTATTTAGGACTCTCTGTGCTTCCTGGACTTGCATGTGTATTTCCTTCACCAATTCAGGGAAGTTTTCTTTCATTATTTTCTCCACTAGATTTCCAATGTCTTGCTATTTCTCTTCTCCTTCTGGCACCCCTATGATGCAAATGTTGGAACATGTGAAGTTATCCCAGAAGCTGTTTACACTATCCTCATGTTTTTGTATTCTTTTTTCTTATTGTTGCTTTGATTGGTTGATTTTTGCTTCCTTATGTTCCAAATCATTCATTTGACTCTCAGCTTCATCCACTCCACTGTTGTTTGCCTATAAATAGTTCTTTATTTCAATTAGTGTATCTTTCATTTCTGACTAGATCTTCTTTGTGCTGTTGAGGTCCTCGCTAAGTTCCTTGAGCATCCTTATAACCAGTGTTTTGAGCTCTGCATCTGATAGATTGCTTATCTACATTTTATTTAGCTCTTTTTCTGGAGTTTTGATCTATTCTTTCATTTGGGCCATATTTCTTTGTCTCCTCACTTTGTCAGCCTCCCTGTGTATTTTTTCTATGTACTCAGTAGAGCTGCTTTGACTTCATCTCTTGGTAGTGTGGCCTAATGTAGTAGGTGTCCTGTAGGATCCAGTGGCACAGCCTCCCCTCTCATCTGAGCTGGGTACTCAAGGTGCACCCTTTGTGTGGGCTGAGTATACCCTCCTCATGTAGTTGAGCTTTGGTTGCTGTTGGAAGATCAAAGGGAGTAATTTACCCAGGCCAGTCAGCTGCAAAGATTGGCTATGATCCCTTACCACCATCTCCACCTACTGTGAAGGATCAGCTGTGCAAGAGCAGTGTGGTGGTACTCTGACGTGGCCTGTAGCTATCCACTGGATGCATAGGCTCTGAGGTTTCCCAGGTGATGCAGGCCAAGATCACCCCCCATCTGTGTTCTGCCCAGTGTCACCCTGCATGAGCCATAAAGCAATCTGCAGATGGCTGCTACTTGTGCTTGGCTTGAAGATTCCCAGGCAAAGCCAAGCTGTGAACCTAGGTTGGCTGCTGCGAGTACTGAACCTGGGACCACTTAGCAAGAGGTATGGGGGTGGGAGCTCATTAGGCTAGCTGTTGCTTGTTTGAGAGGATTTAGAAAGTTGTGAAGCAGGAGCCAAGACCAGTCATTCATATGGAGAAGCCACTCTTAACAGCTTGGGTGGCCCATAAGTTGGGTGGGACAGAGTCTCAGGGGATCTCCAGGGCAGGGCCAACAGTGTTAGCCAGGTTGATGGAGTCTCAGATATGGCAACAGCCTGCCAGCTCCATCGTTCTATGGGAGGAAAGTTCAGAAGAGGGACAATGGCCTCTGCCCACCTTTCTATCTGAGAGAAAGCTGTCCCTCAATTCTCGCCTTTAGGCCAGACGTTCAGTCCTCCCCTGTACATATGCCACTGATACCTTTCAAGCTGCTCCTCTGGTGCTGGAGTTCTGAGGGAGTGAGTCTGAGTAAGTCCATATATGGGTTCTTTAAGAGGAACTGTCCGGGGCTCCAGAATTTTCTTCCACCAACTCAATCCCCACTGGTTTTTACACCCAGACATTATGGGGACTTATCTTACTGACACTGGAACCCTGGACTGGGGGACCTGGTGTTGAGCTGGGACCCCTCACTCCCAAGGTATCCCTTCTGAAGTTTTATCCACCGCACATGGATGTGGGACCAGCCATTCCACATCTCCGTGCCTCCTACCAATCTGAACAAATGTGGTTTCTTTAATTCCATAGTTGTCAGACTTCACTCAACACAATTTCTGACAGTCCTGAGTGATGGTTGTTCTATAGTTTAGTTGTAGCTTTGATATAGTTGTGCAAGGAGGTGAACCATGTTTAACTACACCTCCACATTGACTGGAAGTCAATAAATGCCAAACCGACTTTGAACTTCATGCGACTGAACAGCAACTTCCATTGTATTAAGCCACTGAGGTTTAGGGGGTCAGCTGTTATAGAAGCTCACATTTTTATTATTAACACATGGATCAAATGGGAAGCATCTCAGAAACATAAAAGTAAGCAAATTACATGGAGCCCCTGTCTGTATGCTGTGCTTATTAATTAGGTGATGAGACTGCAGTCCCCAAGGCTGTGACATCAGTGCCATCATCACCTAAGAAACAGCCGTGATCCAACTCAGGTCAGCCCCAGGAAAATCCACAATCACCACTACGACGATTCTGCTGTGTCACCCAGGATACAGCACTGGACAACCCCAAAATGATTTCTACACTTTTTAAGTGGGATAACAGAATGCAAAGAATATTAAGATACAGAAGTCATTCTGTTTTAAATTGTTAAGAGTCCCTTAAGCTTTTTGTTTTACCCTCACTAAACAATGAAAGGCTTAGCTAAAAATGTCCTTTACAAAAAGGCTTCCCAATTATTCATGCCTGGACTTTTCATTCAGTTCTGTCCTCTTGGCCAAACGGGTCACAATTAACATCAGAAGGAACAAAGTCAAAAAGCCATTGCATTCATTGGGCACGTGACCCACTGAGGAAATGGCTGCGTAAACACAGCCCTAGCTTAAAGCCCTCTGTTTGCTCAGCTGTGTTTATTTGAATTAAACAGTGGCCTTAGCCAGGTCCACTATTTACTATTCAGCCCCCACCTGCTCACCTGAACTTGGGGTTCTTAGTTGCAGAGAAGTAGGACCCACAGCTTAAATGCTTATGATGTGTTTATTTGCATTTAAATTCAGGTGAATCGACAAAAGTTTGTCCCAAGGGTTTCATACGCACTAGCCTTAGAGGCTCAAAGCTCCAGCCTGCCTTGAAGCAGAGCCCAGGGCTTTTCAAACATGTTTCAGCACTGGGGTCCATAGTTCTAAAGAGAGCTTACAGAGAACCCAAATCAAGGCGAATTCTGAGCTGCCACAATTAAAGCAGAGTCGGGGTCCCAGAGCCCCTCCACCACTGCCCCCTTTCTCTGTGCACCCATAGGGCTCCTCTGCCAAACCCTAGGGCTCCAAAGTGCGTGTTATGAAACCATTCATCTTGTCTTTGCCTTCCTGTTACCAAGAAAGAAACTGAGGCAAGGTGAGATGCACATGTCCACTAAGCAAGCCAATGGCTGGGCCAGGACAGGAAGTTGTCTCCGGACTCCCAACCCGGCCCCCTTTCCGGACAACAGGCTGCTGCCCGCCGTGTTTCTTTTGATGTGTTCACATGATCTCTGGGTCTATGAGTTCCCTGCCTCAACTGGGAGCGCTTCCACAGACACTCACCTTCTGGGTCCGAGGTCAATGCACACAGCCCCCTCTGCACAAACTGCCCCGTTTACAAATGAGGAAAAGCATGTCCTGATACTTTATAACCTGGAGAATTCCTTAGAGATCTACAGAGTCACACCTGCGAGGCCACTAGGACTAGTAAGAGGCTTTTGGAATGTGAGTGTGATGCATGGACCACCTGTATTGGAAGTACTAGGGGTGCTTAGTTGAAGATGTAGATTCATGGATGAAACATGAATCTGCACTTTGACCCACCAGCCCACCTGACTATTCTGCATATAGTGCTGCTACAGTGCAAGAGCACAGTCATTAACGCAAGGAGACCTGTATGCACAACCCAGTTCTTCAGTCTTCTAAGCAATATGTTGGAGCAAACCCCTTAACCTCCCTTGTCTCCCATGTCATGGCTGTATGTTAGTTCCAGGAGGTAATAGTGAGTAAACTTCTAATAAAACATTGAAGCAGAGGAAGAAGCTCCCGTGTCCACCAGAGGGGTTCTGTGGCCCCTTCCCAAATACCCCGAATCAGTGAGTTCTGGCCTTCGAGATACCTGTGAATCACACATCAGCTTCCCCCAGCAGCCCGGGGGGACAGTCCCAAGGCTGTGACTCTCTGACTCAGCCTCACCAATATGGGCGTAGAGGGACAAAAGGAATCTCTTCTCTGCCATCCACATTAGCCTCTTTCTTCTTACTGCTAACTTGTTAAAAATAATATGACATTCTCTTAAACAGTAAAATGCTTGACAAATGTAAAACACTATTATTATTCCTGTAAGTCCCGAAGGAGTTGTAAGAGGCAGCTTAGAACTCAGCTAGAGAGAAAGGATGCACTGTCAAGACAGCACTTGAGATGGGAGCTGGCATGAGTCCCTGCTGAAGGGGGAGAGACAGGTCATCATGCAGAGACGCTGCGGGTTCAGGAAGGCCCGTGGCACCAGACAGCTGTGGCTCTGCAGAAGAGTAAACACAGGAGGCAGCTGAGCAAGGAGATCGGCTTGAACAAAAGCTTGACTTAGAACCGGTGTTAGCCTATTCAGGCTGCTACAATAGCATTCCATAGACTAGGGAACTTATAAACAATAGAAATTTATTTGTCAAAGTTCTGGAGACTAGAAGTCTGGGATCAAGATGCCAGCGTGGTTGAGTGAGGGCCCTCTTGCAGGTTGCAGACTGCCATGCTCTCACTGTGTCTTCATATGGCAGAGGGAACAAGGGTGCACCCTAGGGTCTCTTCGAATAAGGACCCTAAACTCATTCATGGGGGCTCCATCCTCATGACCTACTGACCTCACAAAAGCCCCACCTCCTACTGCCATCACACCGAGGATTAGATTTCAACCTAGGAATTTTGGGGAGACAAAAATATTCAGTTTGTAACAGAACCAAAGCCAATAAAGAGGCCCCATGGAGCACATGTGGGGAGTGGTAATGGAGACGCATTTGGTGGTAGGGTGGGCCAGGATTATGGGGGCAGAGAGCCACTCTGTGGGGTGAGCCAGGCACCCGGCCCCCACAAGTCTGTTCCTCATATACGAAATAAGAAAAATTCACGGCCCCACCAGGCTGAGTTTCTGTGAGCATTCAGTGAGCTCGTGCGCAGAGCACTTGGCAAAGAGACCTGCCACTGTGTGAACCCTGTAGGTGATAGAGGGGGCATGGGAAATTGAACTTTAACATCACAGACTCCTCGAACGCAAAACTGTGGGAATGAAAGTTTGGATTTGTTGGTTTGAGAGTTGTGCTGTCTTTCCATAATCTGTCCGTTTCATCTCCAGAGTTTTCCAAATATTTGCATTGTTTTGTAACAACAGTGGGGGCTCTTCTTCCTCCACAGGCAACATATTAACCCAGAATTCCAGTGGAATGTATTAACGCCAGGGCTCCACTGTTGGCCTGCGACGTGCTATCGGTGGGGTGGCGCATGAGGTCCGGCCTCCGTGCAGTGATCCCCTAAAGGGACACTTTACACCCCACCTGCAGGAGGCAAGCCAGTCTGTTCCCTCTACCAGTGACTCTCAGACTCTTGTGTATCTAAGAACAATCTGGGGACAGGAAAATAGTATTTTAAAAGATGGATTCTTGGGCCACATGCCCCGAGAGTCTGCCTCTTTTCCATCAAAACTCTGCAGTTGTCAAAGGCATCCAGGTGCTCCAATCCAGAGAGGCTCACACTTAGGAAACGCTGCCGTGTGCCAGGGACTTAGCACAGTACCAACACCCACAGCATGAGCAGGGGTCACCAGGCCATGCTCTCTCTGACAGCAATGATTGGTCCGGCCCAGGCTCTCAGGTTCAGCACAGCCCCCAGCCAGGCTGCATGCTGTTTTTACATTAACTTCCAGCTATAAGAGCTCTTGAGTCTACAGCCCCTACATTTACATAGACTTATGGGTGCTATGGCTTGAATGGTGTCCCCCTAAAATCCACATGTTGAAGTGCTGACCCCCAGCCCTGTGGAATGCAACCTCATTTGCAAATAGGGTCATTGCGGAGATAATCAGTTAAGGTCATTAGGGTGGGCCCCTAACCCAATACGGCAGGAATCCTTATAAAAAGGGGAAACTTGGACACAGACGCACACATAGAGGAGAACACTGTGGGAACATGAAGGCAGAGGTTGGGGTCCTGTGTCTACAGGACAAGAGACACCAGAGATTGCCAGCACAGCACCAGGACCCAGGGGAGGCCTGGAACAGGTTCCCTCTCACGGCCTCAGAAGGCACCAGCCCTGCCAGCCCCCAGACCTCACGCCGCTGGCCCCTGAAGCTGCGATACGACAAATATCTATTAAGTCACTCAGTCTGTGGTACTTTGGCAAGCCTCGTAAACGAATACACTTACATAAACTTACACAAATCCGTGATTCTCCATCAGAGGACATTCGGCCATGTCCGGAGACGTCTGGTCGTCACTGCGTGACGGGGAGGGGTCTTACTGTCATGCGGCGGGAGAGGCAGCGGTGCTGGCAAACACCCTGCAGTGACAGGACAGCCCCCAGCAGCAGAGAGCAGCCATCCAGGCCCCGACATCCATGGTGCCAAGGCTGAGAAGCCCCGGAGTCAGGCAATGGGCTCTGCACGCATCCCCTCTCTCATCTCCTTCTCCTGGAGTCCTCCTGGATCTGACATCATTATTCCATTATGCAGATCAGGAAACTGAAGCCAGAACTGAGGTGTTCAGTGTGCCACGGTTTGAACCCTGGCATTTTGGCCCAGAGTCCTTGCTGCAGCCTTGTGCCACCCTGGAACCCCAGCAGGTCAGTGAGCTGAACCCCTAAACTAGTGTCCCCTCTTTCCATCCTCGCGGTTCATCTCAGGGAGCACCTTCCTCAAGTTCTCACTCTTTGGTCTGCAAACTCTGAAAACATCATAACCGCCTTTGTCACGCTGATGCCAGCAGGCTCCCTCTGGCAAAAGGGACAGAGGCTAAATGAAAAGACCCGTGATCCTGTTCCCTGGGAAATACCGGGCTGTTCCTGTAACACATCAGGAAACTGCAAGCTGGAGAGCTGACTCCCAGGCTTTCAGCCTGATGCACTCCTCCTTATCCCAATTCTTATTATAAATATTTGAAAAATGGCGCAGTCAGCGTGTAAAATGATGGACGTTGATTCATCTCAACCGATTTCCCTCGGCAGCCCTGGGCGTCAGGTCCGGAACGTTGCTCAGGGGTCATGTTTGCATGTCACAGTCTCTCAAAATAAGGAACCAGACCTCCTGCTTTACAACAAGGGCTGCAGAACAGGGCTCTCTACCTGCCCTTCACTTCTCAGCGCTTCTGAGTCCTGCTCTATAGAACACAGGAGAGAATAACCCCAAGAGCATTGTGGGAAGGATACACAAACAAACACAAGTAAGATGCTTGCGGCAGTGCCTGGCACAGAGCGCATGCTCAGGAAGGGCCAGCCATCAGGACAGACAACTGCTTTGTCCCTGGGGGACTCTGATGGGTTTTCTGATCTGTACAGTGGGAACACAACATAGTACCTACTCTACTGGCATCAACAAAATTTCATGAGATCCGCAGTGGAAACATGGCTTTAAAATCCATTTGTACCTGGCTGGCATAGCTCAGTGGATTGAGCGCGGGCTGCAAACCAAAGTGTCCCAAGTTCGATTTCCAGTCAGGCACATGCCTGGGTTGCAGGCCATGGCCCCCAGCAACCACACATTGATGTTTCTCTCTCTCTCTCTCTTTCTCCCTCCCTTCCCTCTCTAAAAATAAATAAATAAAATCTTTAAAGAAAATTAAAAAATAAAATCCATTTGTAAAGTGCAAGGACTATACAAATGCATAGGTAAGAGTGTCGCCATTCCCTGTGCGGGCTGCAGAGAAAGGCCTGCCTCCTGCAGGTAGGTATTAGCAGGAAATCCAACGCTGAGCTCTATACCGCAGGCCCCAGGGCAAGGGCTGACACCGACCAGGTGCATTCCAGAGCCTGCGTGCTCCCAGCACCTGCCCTTCTGCCACCTGATGGGTCGGTCGTCTTTCTGTCTCCAAAGTGATTTTGTCTGGGTGCCCATCTCTGGGCACCACCCCAGGCACCCCAGTCTACCCTGACCAATGTCAGAAAGTGAGTTTCAGGCGAAGCTTATTGGAGCCCCACTGTTCTCTTCTCCCAAAACCTTCCCCTGCAGCTTCCGTCCCCCACAAATCACTGGCTTCCTTCCCCTATCAAGTTTTCATTCTCCAGATACCCCGTTTCACACTCCACCCTAGAAAAAACCATTCCCTTCCCTTGCAAAGAGGGTCCCTTCCTCCAGTGCCCTCTGTAAATGCCGCCTTAGATGATGGGAACCTCGTGGCCTGGCACCTCTTAGTCTAGGTCACCGAAGTCCTTTCTAAAGCTGGGTTCTCCAGAAGATCAGTTTCGGCGAAAAATGTTATTTGGGGAAGGTTTGTGTGAGGCCCCCAAGTCCCCCACAAATGATGTAAGTGAGCCTGAATCCCAGACTTCCAAAGACTCGATCAAAATGACTCATCATGTTTTAGAAAGCCGTAACTGCCATGCCCACCCAGTCTATTGCTCAGCCGGGTTGTGATTAAACTTGGGTGAGAAGAAGGCATTGCACAAGGCTACCATTTGGAAAGGAAACACATGGAAGCTGACACAGGACAGTGCTTTCAAAACAGACAGGACGCACCAACCATCGTTACAGGGTTTGTCCAGGAGTGGGCCACGTAACGTAGTTATGACATTCGGCACATTGTCCCGTTTCTTCTGCCAGGATTCAGCCAGGGTGCTCAGGGCCTACTGGTGAACAAGGACTGTGCTTGTCTGTCACCCCAACTCAGCTGAGGACAGTGGTGACCTGGCCTCCACCCTTTGCTGGTGTCAGAGCAGGGCAGCTGGCAGCAAGGTCACCGGAGGAGACCTGAAATCCCAGCCCTTATCTGCCTAAACCTGGACTAGCTGGCATTCATCCAAATGTGCCAGAACTATGTGGGAGAAGGAAAAGGTTTAAAGAAGCTTTGGAAATTCAGAGTGTGAGAGGGGAGCTAGTGAGGCAGCCGAGCAAATGCTGGCATCTCCACTCCTGTGTCTTTCCAACCAGTTACCCTACAGTATTCCTTCAGTCTGGGGTTCGGCGGAGTTGTCCTGAACTGGGCTGACCACGGCCACTCCTCCAAGGAACAAGTTGTAAATAAACGAGACCTGGCGAACAGAGCTGCGAGGAAGAACATCAGTCCACCAGACTCGGGTGGTCCTACCGTGGTGAAGAACAGATGCCTCTCACCCGACTCAGACCTGGAGACGGAGGTGGTGAGGGCACAGAACAAGTCCAATATTCCATCGAAGAAAGGTACAGACTCCCACCTACAACACAGACCAGTCATGGAATGGGAAGCACAGTACGGCGACTGTAGTTAATATCAGTGTACTGTGCATTTGAAATTTGCTAACGATCACAAGAGAAAAATTGTAACTGTGTTATGGGGACCAGTGTTAAGTAGATTTGGTGATCATTTCGAAGTACACGAAAATATTAAATCATTTTATCGTACCCTATTGTCCACTATGGTCACCCTACTGTGCACTCCATTCCATGACCGACTGACGCTATAGGGAGAGTTTGTGCCCTTTGACCCCCCATCCATTCTGACCACTCCTCAGCCCCCCCATAATAAACATTTTTAATGTCTTCTTCATGTTCTGAATTATAATCGATAGGTAATATAATTTGCCTATAACATAATTTCCAAAAATATTAATGCATTAGTCTACCATTAAAGGTAAAACACAGAAAGATAATTTATAATCAAATAGCAGGAATGTCATTAAGTAAATGCATGACAATATTATGTGTAACCCAGATACTTGCACTATATGTGGAATCACCAGGTACGCGACAGTGACAAATGCAGCTGGCACTCATGCGTTGTGTTAGGGACGCGAATGCAATTAGCGGCTTTTAACATCACTGGCAGGATTTTCCAGAAACCAGGCAACTGTGTTAATGTGCCGGGGCTGTCGTAATAAAACACCACAAGCTAGATGGCTTAAACAACAGAAACCCAGTTTCCCACAATTCTGGAGGCCAGATATCTAAATGCTTTTCTCATTAGAGAACATCACCACCCCCTACTTTGTTTGCTTAGTAAGTTTGGGTTTTGTTATTAGGCTTTCTAAAATTGGGGGCAAACTCTTATTGCACTCGATACTTGACCTTGAGTGCAGGGCAATGTCCCTACTGGAAGTCACCCAAGTCAAAGAGAATCCCAAATAAAACATCAAAGCGCCCACGACTTGGGTTTCTTCTGAGGCCCCTTTCCTGAACCATCTTGTCCTTTTGTCTTTCCTCTGTGTGCCCATGTCCCACTCTCCTCTTCTTACAAGGACCCTAGCCACACTGGATGGGGAACCACCCGCATGACCCCACTTTAACGCAGGTACCTCTTTCCAGGCCCCAGCTCTAAACAGGGTCCCAGGGGGACGTGCCAGGACTGCGGGTTTCAGCATAAATTCCGGAGGCGCACATTCAGTCCCTAACGGCACCCAGCTCCTGCTAAGGTTGGAAGCAAAGCGAAGCAGCATAACCGTCCCTCAGTTTTCAAAGTAACTGCATCCCCATAAAAGTCATTGTCCTTTTTTTAAACTACACCTTCCCACGAAAATTAACATGATGTTTACATGTAAAATAGAGTCAGTAGACTCCAGGCTCAGCCCCTTAGAAGCGGGTTTTACACCTGCCTGGATGTCCCGTTGGGCACTGACAACTGTGAAGGCCAAGAGACCAGCCACTGGTGCAGGGCCGCTGGGCTCTGAGACAGCCAGGCACCACCAGTGTTTCCTGCTAAACGCCAGGGACACTGCTCCCATTATTGTGACACGCCAAATGCTCCCTGGAGGGCAGAGCTGGCTCCATGAGAATGTGTGACCGAAAGGAACTCCAGTTAAATCATAATCTAAATGTTTCTCTTATCAGAGAAAATTGCTACTCCCTATTTTATTTGCTTGGTAACAGTTTTACTTGTGTTATGAGTTTTTCTAACATTGGGGGCAGACCTGGCCAGGTAGGTCAGTGGATTAGAGTGCCACCCAAAAAGCCTTGATTGGGGGGTTCAGTCCCTGGTCAGGGTGCATCCAAGCATCAACCAACAATGGCATAAATAAGCAGAACATCAAAATGTTCTCTCTCTTTCTTTCTATCTTCCCCCTCCCTCTCTCTCTCTCACTCGTTCTCTGTTTCTGGCCTGCAAAACACACTGAAATCTGTCCCCCTCTTCTTTCCTCAAGGCGCATGTTCTTTGTTCTTTGTCTTCCTCTTTCTCCTAAGCTCCAAGGACCTTTCCCTTGCCTCTATAACTTGTTTCCTGAGTTCATCACTTCTACAGCCCACTTTTTCTACCTCTGTGACTTTCTAAATAAACTTGCCCTTATAATTAAAAAAATGCCAAGATGATTATATTTTTGCACAGCTGGAGACAAGACAGTCCCGCATGACTGGCTCTGGTCCACCATGACCGCATCAATTCCTGCTCCAGCATCCAGGAGTTTCTTCCACAGAGAGAAGGAGAGAGCCAAAGTTCTAATGTTGTTGCCTCTTTTTAACTTACTTTCCTTTGACTGCCGTTATTGATTCTTTTATAGCATAAGTAAAATTGTTCACAGTCATGTCTGTATGTTGAAAAATAACAGACACACTCCAAAATATTAGGGAGCATAGTTGTCATGGTGTCCATGGCCAATGTGAATCACAGTGCAATTGATAACACTAATACTTTGACACAAAAAGTATTTGAATGAACGAGTGGATGTTATGACAGAATAAGACATAAAAACACTGGGAAAGCCAGCAGAGAGTGGCAAATATGGTGACAGATGTGATGAGAATGTCATCTGAATGTCATCTTCCAGTGGACAGAATAGGATTTCATTTTAGCTAAGTCATACCAAAAAGCCATGTGTTTTGCATAATTTTTAGATGCAGTCATTATTTGTGCTTTGAGTCATTAATTCTCAAGGACTTTATTCTGGCAAGAAGAGATGTTGTTTATAATACATTAGATACATGTTATAGTAGTACTTTGTATTGTATCATTTTATGCCAAAATATCAAGTGCCCACCGCAAACTCGGTCCTTCTGATTCTGGGGAGGTTTTGACAGCGTAGGCTTAAAGAACAGGCTGTTTGCCGATGGCGTGTAACCACTGCCCTCAGAGATTCCACAGGCTTTCCTGTGACCTGATCCCACTGGATCATGGTACATACATGTTACTTGGTGTGGCTAATCAGTGCTCCAGGAGTTCAGAGAAGATGATAATCAAAAGCCATTTGATTTATGGATTTAACCAGTCTTTTTCCCTCCCATATCCTTCTTGTCCGAACACATTCAGGGATGCCTCCCATGACTGGTTAGATCACGTGTGCCTGGGGGATCCATCCAGGCCAGTGTCATGAGAAAAATACCCGAAAGATTACAATTCAATTCTGTTGTGCAATTACAATTCAATCATTTGTAGTCATAATATATTCAAACTATTATGATAATTTCCCAGCTGCCAAGTGGAATTGGAACAGTGCCACCAATCTTCCTCTCAGGTCGTTTCTGCAATGCGCCACCTCATGGACTATTTGGCAATGCATTTGAGGGAATTGTTGAACCTTATTCTATAAATGGACCTGAGGCCACCAATGGAATTTTACAAAAAGGGAAATATAATAGTTTACTTGTCCTTCCTACATTCATAGATTTCCAAGACTTTAAAAATTATTCTTCTATTCAGCACACATTCAGCTGCTACGCTCCTGGCATGAAACCAGATACCAGCTATCAAAGGAGGAATAATGCACACCCCTCACGAAATGCATCCCTGAACCAGAGGAGAGACCAGAGTACGGTGACCTATACTATAATGCAGTTATACGACCTGTAACAGTGATACACCTGTGACTGCCCAGGACGGCAGCCCCGGCAAAGTGTCACTACTGAGCACCTGCAATGTACTTGGTCGAAACCAAAACGTGCTGCGAGTGGCGACATACACCCCCAGACAGAGTGTCTTGAATTTGTACCATGTTTAGTTGCCTTTTCTTAACCATAATAGAAAACAAATCCTTTCATTTTTCTTTTTCTTCTTTTGTTGCACGGAATAGTTTTATTTTTTATAGTATCTTTTATTATAATTTTTTTTCAAATTTAACCTTTATTGTATTTTTCCCATTACCCCCTAGTCCCCTTATACCCCCCTCCCCGCAGCAGTCACCACACTGCTGTCCATGTCCGTGAGTCCTTTTTCCTTTTTGCTCCATCCCTCCACCCCCAACCCGCCCCAACCAGCTGTCCGTGCCCTCCATCTATGAGTCTGTCTCTGCCTTGCTTGTTAGTTCAGTCTGATCATTAGATTCCACATGTGAGTGAAATCATGTGGTATTTGTCTTTCTATGACTGGCTTATTTCATTTAAAAGACAATTTTATATTTCAGCCAGCCTTGAAGAGGAGCACAAAATTCACTGGGTTACATTTTTAACCCACAACTCAAGCACCCACTCTGTGCATAGCACTATTCTAGGTGCGATAAAAGGGATTTTTAACCTTAGAAACAGGATTTCACTTTCTGAAATGTTAATATCACCTCTTCCAGAGAGTAAAAAAAAAATAAATGAAATCACCATTCTTTACTACCAATCTGCCCCAAACCCACTTCTGGCTCATGAAAAAAGCTCATTTCTGCCCAATTTAAGATGTTTCAGCAAACTCAACCCCTGCTTCCTCAAAAACAAAAATGCAGACCCTCTTTTCATTCACTTTCAGTTCCCTAGAGGCCTTATTCCCGTTCATCCTGAGTCCACATCATCTGTGACAACGGCTCCTCGCTCGGTGTTTCACACGGCGCCCTGGCTCCTGGGACAGGCCCTGCTTTTTCTCATGCCGTGCTAGCGCTGGCAAGTCTGGCCCACGTGCCGCCCCGGGCTCCCGTGGCTCTGCTCCCTCCTGCTTTCCCTTTGCAGGCCACAGAGATCTATCTGTTCTATGATTCCTCCTCTGTTTATATAATAGCTACTTCAGGCTTCCGTCGTGTTTTTATTTTCCCTCGGGGAGGAAAAAGCTACTCTCCCCAGGATGCATGAGAAAAAAACGAGGAGGGCAGTTCAACTAGCAGTTGTCAGAAGCAGAAACGCACTGGAGTGTTCCGAGAAGGCGGCAAGAAAGGAAGCCAGGGCAGAAGTTAGCGGTGGCTACGAAAGGAGGTGGGGGAGCAGCCCCACAGCCATAGTTTAACCAGGAAAGGGAGCTGGGAAGGTAAAGGGAAATATTTACTACTATTGAGAGAGAAATGAGTGGATGAAGTGAGTTAAAATCTAAATAAACAAACAAACACAAAATAGCCACTTGCTACAGCTATAGAGTTAAGAACCCCCTTTTTTTTATCAGACCGTGTCTTTATTCTCAAGGGTCTACAGGATGATTGGCATTATCTTCACATCTTCTCAGCAGCCTTCTCAGTAGGGGGTTAGGGGCAGCAAAATGTAAAACTGAGTCATAAAGAAGAACATTTCATTTCCAGGCATCTCAGTCTGTGACTCAAGTAGTGAGACCACGTGGTCTGCTCATAAGGAAAGTGTAGGGAATTTCATTCTCTAAAACAAGCATTCAAAAGGATTCTGCAATCAGCTACTGACCAGCCAGGACATCCTAAAAACTCATGGGGGC
This sequence comes from Phyllostomus discolor, assembly GCF_004126475.2. Classification (NCBI taxonomy): domain Eukaryota; kingdom Metazoa; phylum Chordata; class Mammalia; order Chiroptera; family Phyllostomidae; genus Phyllostomus; species Phyllostomus discolor. Next base: position 11,478,597 of record NC_040906.2, read on the forward strand.
TGGGAAGCTGGAAACAGCCTAAATCAACTAGGGTTTGTTGGCTGCAAGCAACAGAAATAGACTCTGGCTACAAATAGTTAAAAAAGAAAACATCAAAAGGCTATGGAATAACTCACAGAACTGAAGAAAAAGCAGAGTGGTCAAAATTTTGTAAAAGCAAAATCTCAGGGATGCTCTGGAGACCCAGGTAGCAGGAACCAAGGGACAGTCTGTTCAAGAGCTTCCTCCAGCACAGCCTGGGCCACCCATCTGTACTTCTTGTCCAGGGACAACAGAGTTCCTCGACTGGCCGTTTCTCCAAGCCCGAAAGCACCAGAGAAAATGTAGTGGATCCTCCAAAGGGAAGAAGGAACGCTGGGCAGACAAGAGCACCAGGTGTCTTCTAGGGGGCCCATGCTTTCACTGTTCAAGCTGTCTACTATTCCGCCCACGCACCTAAAACCTGCCCACCCTCATAGTCTACCTTCAGCCCACTTCCTCCGAGAAGTCTCCTCTGCATACTCCAACCCCTGTAGTATGGACCGCTTTCTCTTCGGAGCACATCCAATACCAGCAGTCACGCACACGCTCATTCATTCAACAATTTTTTGAGCCTTCACTATGTGCCAGGTACTCTATCAGGTGCCCATTCTTCTCCTGATCGTCCTGCTTCTTCTCCCCATGGTGGCCAAGCAAACCTGACCACGCCTGTGGCTGCATTTCTGCCCTTTGCACATGCTCTCGGAGCACTCCCCCACCAACACTCTCCGCACAACACTTATTGCACTTGCATTGAATCGATACATGAATTGATTAGTATGTAAGTATTTATTTCATATGTTTGGGTCTTCTCTAATAGACTAGAAGACGCAGGTGACCGATATGTTTGATTTTATATTCCCAGGCTCTAGCACAGAAACTTGCAGAAACTATTCATGATTAGTCAGTGAATAGATGATAAACACAGTATTTATTTTATCTAAGTCAAGTTGTAATTTGACTCCATTCAACTCAGTTCAGAGTATGTTTCTGCGGAGAACTGGCAGGCCGGGGCTCACCCGTGGGCGTGCAGGCCAGCTCTGCCGCTTCCTCCGGCTGAACCCCTGGGTAAGTTAGTGCCGTTCTTTACACTCGAGTCTCCGCACAGGTGGACTGGGGGTGGGGGGGGCAGGAGCTCATCTGCACAGACTTGTTCTTCCGAACAAGAGAACGTCTGTCAAGCATTTTGCCCTGTGCGTACCACACAGTAAGGGCTCAAAGAGGGCAGTGTCACTGTCACTCTCTTTGCCCAAACTCTGGACATCACACCAGCAGAGATGTTATGCTAAAAATATCAAAATGTATTAAAACACTTCTGATTATGCAGATCTTTCCTCCCAAACTTCTCCCCCAACTGGCAGAGTGTGGAATACTCTGCCTCCATTACCATGTATCTTGCACAAGAATGCACAGAAAAAAAATAAATAATAATCCACACCGATAGCAACCATTTGGCCTCCTTTTCCAATCCCAAGATCCTATTTTCTAATTTTTCCCAATAATGAGTTTGTGAGTTTTACACGATACTGCATTCTCCAAAAGCAATTTGGAATTTACAGAAATCTTGTACCTACTCATTCTCATTTTACATTGAGATCAGCCTAGTTTTAACATTGCTCCAATATGATATTGGAACATAAGAAAGAAGTGATATGATCTGTCTCATATCACAAAGAGTGAGGGGTAGGACCAAGATCAAACCTATGTCTTCCAGCTTCAAACCCAACCTTCTGTAGCTTCCAGTTTATGAGCCACGTTCTGGACATTTCTACAGTAGGAAACAATAACATTTCTGAGTGTCTATCCGTCTGGGTATGATCAAGTCCAATGACTGATCTCCACTCACTCTGAGTCGAAGCTCCAGGAAATATCAGGTTGCACTTGACAAAGACAACCTGAGGTTTCAAGATTTTAATTAACCACTGGCCTAGTAGGAATTTCCTGGAACAACTCAGCTAAGAAAAGTCCAATCTTTAGGAAACAAGTGTCGTTGAAAAAACTCCCACCCTGAGGACATGGTGAACTGGTCTACCACTTTAATAGAGAAAAATAAAGTCTTAGATGTCACAACCCCAGACTTGACAGGATCAGATCATCCAAACGTTTGCTGGACTATTTCCATGTTATTTCTTTTGCGTCTAATTCTATTCAGATTCCACGGGGTGAAGCCTTTTCCTTTTTATCCTCTGGTAATTATCTCCTTAAGTCAAGAAGTACTATATATAATTGTAGCGGTTCTTTTTACCTGAGTACATATACTAAATTCTTAAGTAAGGAAAGAAATGTGAAAATCCATAGCACTATTCAAGGCACAGATGGATACTCAATAAATGCTTAGTAACCAGGAATCTGCTGAAATTTCTTTCCAGCAAACTGTTAGCTTCTGTCAACAGGCACCAAGATAAACTTTTCCTTTAACCCTATCATGGTAGAAACATACCAGAAAACAGATCTCTTTTGAAGCCTATTCCTAGGCCTAAGGGTTTCTGCAAAGTCAAAAAAAATACCATTAAGTAGAGTTTGAAAGTCAAAATCATCAGACTACTTTTTACCACAAACCCTGGAGAAATGGAACTGCACTTATTAGAACAGCGGAGACAAAGCCATCTTGAGAACTGTCCAAAACATTATATCACTATTGAAAATTTTCTCTGGGATGTTTTCTCTCTAAATACTGCAAGAAAAAAATGAGCGGTTTTCACACATGGATATGTCTAAGGCCGTGGCCTCAGACTTCACACACAGACGCCTGGACAAGTTCCCTTTTTTAAAAAAAGGAGAAAGGAAGGCCAGACCTGTGCTTCCTCATTTGCATTTGCCTCCCTGAGTTGTCTTTCAGAGTAAATGCCATGATTGTAAAACGAAGTCTGTTTCCTTCCACAGCCAAAATGTCTTTATTTTGCACCCTAGAAATGCTGGTGTCAATTGCTTCACAAATCCAGGGGGAAAAAATCCCAATTAATTGTAGTTGACAAGACTGTGGCATCTCCAGTCATGGCAGGCACAGGGCTTGTCGGCAAGTGTCTGTTGCCATGGTTACCGGTGAGGCATGACAACAAGCGCAGCCCCTGAAATGAGAGTGTCACGGAACCCGGCATGACTGCGTGTCGCTCAGCTAAATGCTCTCATAAGGCACCTTAGCTGATTATTAGAAAGGGACACTATGTTCCCTCAGGGGACAGGGTCTTCTCACGGTTTTTTCTTCTAGATCCCAACAGACTGTGGTAAAACGATCCCTTGATAACTCCTAAAAGCAGTGTTTCAACCATTTAGAAATGCGGCATCACCGTCGTTGACCAGCTGAATGGCTTGAGGCTCTCTTATGCCAGCGGTAGCCGCTCCCAAAAAGGGAAAACTGTAGTTAATGCGTGAGTTTTCCCGTGTCCGTGACAGCAACCAACCACATTGCTCTTTGCCCTGAAATGGCTGGTTTCATTACAAAGCAGCTGTGGAGAGAATCAGTCTAAGTGTGTATTTTATTATCTAAGTGTATACTTTACTAACTCAAATGAGAAGAGCAAATTAACGAACGTGTTTAAACTGTTTATGTACACGCAGGTGTGTCCACAATTTAAATACCCTTGGCCGCATTTCCTGAGACCCACCTCCCCTCCCATCAAAGGAGAAAGTTGAGAATCAGAAATAAATGCATTTAGGGTCGGCCCGCTGGCTTCAGAAGGCTCCCACAGGGCCATCCCTGCCCTTGTAGGTGCTTATAAGGTAAACAGGCAGTGGTTAGAAAAGAGAAGAAGAATTAAAGTTATAATAGGAAGAGAATAATGCTCTCCCTGTGTAAGACTAGATTGTATTGTTTAAAAGAAATAGACACACATATACACACACACACACCTTCTGTGTTGAAAGGTACTGGAAGGTCAAAGGGTAGCACCCCAACCAATGTGTGAAGTGCAAGACACCCTAAGTCCACTACGTTTTTCCAAGAAGAACCTCCCCACTATAATTAGAATATAGAGATCTAAAAAAGAAAAAACTGGACTGTCCAGATTCCCCACAAAACCCTGCCCCAAGAATGTACAGGACAGAAACTCTTTTTGGTCAAGGGTTGAATGCTGTTTTTGCTTTTCATCCAAAAAAATAAAGACAATGCAAAGGGAGTATTATTTTTTCCTATACAAGCTGTTGGGTGGAAAAATACACATACACCAACATACTTGCAAAAGTCCATAAGCATACCTTCATAAGCATTAGCATATCTCAATTCAAGCTATGGGATCTAGTGAGTCTAGTATTTCTGTTTCTGTGCTATTTCTCAGCTGCCTAGGACCGCCTGAACGACTTCAGCCTCATCTCCCTGGTGGTTCTGTGTCAGAGACAATAACGGAAAAGAAAATCAAAAGCCCTGATTTCACAAGCTGACGCTGGCGGCGACAGCAGAGGGCTCGCAGGCTGAGGCTGGCAACCAGCCCCTTTTCTCACAGAGGAAAATTACCAGAACTCTCCGCCTAGCGAGCGCGGAGCAGCCTGCAGAGCCGCCCGCGTTCCCCTCTCCTCTGAGACTGCGCAGACAGAGCTGCATAAACAAGCGGCAGGGAGAAGCCGGGCAGAGAAGGCAGAGCAGGCCACCTCTGACCGGGTGGTCCTCCCAGCACTTTCAGGGACATCGGACAGACAGCATGAAACACTCAAGGGCAGAAACATCACAGGTGCTTTCTAGGACAGCAGCAACCCTGGAAGTCAACAGAATGGCCCTCACAGTGGGTGTTGGCTGTTCCTTAACACAGTTCTAGAAATGGAAACCCCTCGGACACCACTGGCTTACCCAGTCACCTGTCAGACATGACTCACGGTCAAGGTGTGCATCCAGCCTGGGCCTGCCACACATCTGCTCCAGGCGACATGCTCGCTGGGACCCACGGGACTCCTGTGACAGAGAAAACACAAAAGGCAACTGAAATATTATATTGCAGAGACAATAGAGGTCTCAGTTTATTAACTGATGTTATATTAGTTTTGAGCCCCATGAGAGGAAGACTCCCTGATTCATTCCCTGTGACATTTCAGCTCTGGATAGAGAAACTGGCTCACGGAAGTGCTCAAAAAATATTAAGCGAATGAATGAATATTACCTACTTTTCCACTGTAACCAACTGTAATCATAAAAAAGCTGACATGTGCATGTGTGTGGGGTACACATGTGCATGTGTGTGGGGTACACATGTGCATGTGTGTGTGTGTTCCCATTGAATTCCAACTTCTGAAGTACTAAAGCCCACAGGGAAGTACAGCCTTTATCTGTGGGGATCAGGTTAGACCATGGGAGTGGAATATGGTCTGGCCAACATGTCCTTCTTACTGGAGATTTTGAGTCTAGCCACCCCATGGATAAACCATACATTTGAATACCTTAATATTCAATCCTTATCTTTCTTTGTGGGCAGGAGCCCGAGTCATTCCCAGCAAAGGGCAAATAGGGACAATTGCACCAAGACCAACAGTCTGGGGGAGTGGAGTCTTGGGCTCCAGTGGAACTATATGGTAAGAGAAGCAGGCAAGTGTCGGCTGGCAGTTGAAATGGACCTGCTGGTTGTTAGTCCCTAAAATGCAACCGCAGGTACCTTACCACTGTCTCCTTGTAAACCCCTCAGGGTCCTTGTTATCCCTCCCTGGTGTACATTTCTTCCCACCAGCTGTACTTCCTGATGGTAATGTTTTTATTCTCCTGATCACATCCACTCTGCACATTCTCATTAACCAGTTCTGCCCATATGCCAGTTTCAAGGGAGGGACTACTCTCTCCCCTCTCCTGTGGCCCTTGGGAGCTATGGCCCTGAAAGAAGGGCAATTGGTCTGGCTATCCCAGAGCAGAGAAGAAGCACCGCTCTGAGCCTTTGGCCCCGTTCTAAGCAGAATCTACTGTGAGTGAGGAAGCTTCGACTTCCAGAGCTAAACAGAGTAGCACAACTTCCTGGAAGAATCATCATCAATGATATGAGCAGCCAGGCTCTGGGTACTCTTGTCTCTACCATGAGCTTCTCTTCTTTAAGCTGGAGACTGTTGCAAGTGCACCTCTTCCAGACCATATTCACATGTAAAGGGTGAAGACACACAGCACTAAACATCCTTCATGTAAACCTGCTACCCCCGTTCAGGCATGTCGGCCGGGCTCCTGCCCTTTCACCGACATGGATGGCCACCCAGTCCTTCCACGAGAGAAGCCAACATATTTCCATATGGCTACCGAGTACAGCCAAGTCATCGGACACTTAGTTCTTAAGCAAAGTGTGTCGTCAGTGGAAGACGATTAATATCTAGCTCTTGGGTTGGGAGTAGAGAAAGCCTGAATGGGCCCCACAGGCCCTTTGGGGTTGCCAAGGTTAAGTTCTCCAGTGAACTTCAGCTGAGCAGGCAGAAAGGGAAGGTTCGTAAGCACTGGAAGAGTGTACGAAAAGGAAAACAAACAGAATGGAGGGACAGCTGGGGTGTGGATGTCCGGGTCACTTCTGAACTTTGCCCAGGAAGACCTCACATGTCCTCCTTCCTCACTTCCCTCGGAGGCAGGGACAGATGGACACTGTCCTGCCACACATCCAGACAGGGAGCCCCGGCTCACTTTTTGAAAATCCACGGGGATTTTGCTCTCTGGTCCTGAACCTGATACACTAATACAAAGGGGTACAACCTTGCGTTCACCTCCCTTCTGTCTCCAATGTCCCTCTCCGCACTTGCATCTCCCCCAATTTCCTCCTTCACTCTGTTCTTCATAGCTCTGCTCTCAGCCTGTATCCCATTCTCACCGAAGTAAGTGGGAAAAGAATCCTCAGGAGAGAAAAAGAAGTATAACTTCCTCATCACAAAAATAAACTTTCAGAGGTTTTTCCTCAGAGATTTTCTTAAATAACATATGTGTTTCTACTCTTTCAATAACTCTTGAACACCGACTCTGGACCCAGTTTTGTGCAGAAGATATCAAGGTGCACAAGTACAAAACCTGCTGCCCTAGGAATCCCAGTGTTACAATAACGTGTGTACGTTCCCTGAGGTTTTTGTGCAGAGAGGAGCAAGGCATTGTGGGAATACAGTGGAATCAACTTTTAAATTGTCCCCAGAGATATTAAGGAAAGCTTTTTGGAAGGGGCAGCACTTGAGCTGGCTCTTAAGGGATGAACACTAATTCTCTATGCAGTAAAAAAAAAAAGAAAGAGCTTATGAGAATAAAGAAAAAGCATCTTAAACCATGAGAGGATGGAAAATAACTTATGTATTCCAAAGGCTGCATGCAACAGCTATAGCAGAGATGAGACCACCCACGTAGGTGGAAGCCGGGGCGAGGAGGGCTGTATACTTTGTATTTAGAGTTTTGGACATTATCTCATGGAAATGAGAGAGCCTGAAGTGTTTTAAGTGATGAAATGTCATGATCAAATTTGCATATTAGAAAGATCCCTCTAGCTATGGTACTGGAGATAGTGCAGCCAGAGCTGGAGCAAAGGCAGGAGATCTGGGGACAGGCACTGAGAAGGCCGGGCCAGCAGTGACGAGGGCCTGAAGGGAGGCAGCGCCATGAGTTCGGGGAAGAGGGCTTCGTGCTATTTGTCATTCAGTTCCCAAGGTAACATTGTTTTCCTAATAGTGTAACCAAAAAAAGAGAATATCCACGTTCTAAGGCAAGAATCGTATATTTTCTTTGCTTATTTCTTTGCTTTCTTTGCTTATTTTTCTTCAGAATTATCTTGTTGTGAGCCTGAGCTAAGCTCTTCCACACAGAGTGAGTGTTGGTGGTGGCGGTGGATTGTCCTTTGATGATGATGATGATGATGATGATGGCAACGATGACAATGACCACCCATGGAGAATGTGAAATTAAACTTCAAGCCCCCCTCAACTGAGACTGAACAATTATTCCCACAAAAGGTGGGAGGCTTTATCTTCAGAGATAAAGTTACCATCATTGGTTGAGGCCATTCTTGCCTTCAACCAGGACACCCCCAGGTGCTGTGGAACATCCAAACCAAAGAACAGTGGCGGCATCTACTGATTTAATGATTCTGCAAGTTAAATACAGAATGAAGAGCCTCCTTCTATACGTGCTTGTTGATATTTACTCTTCTCTTTACTTCCCCAACCACATCCCCAAACTCCTATGTAATCCTGCCCCTTTGCACCAAATTTTTACTGAATTTTCTACACCTCCTGCATTTGTTCATGCTGTTCCATATAACTGTGAGTCTTTTCCTCCAGCCAGTCTGCCTGGGAAAGTTCAGCTCATCTCTCAGTCTTAAGCTCCAAGGTCATCGCTGCCTCTTTTCAACTTCTCTGACCCTAGAGTAGAGCTGGTCATTTAGTACTTCCTGTGCCCTTGACACTGTGCTCGAAACCACTAGTGTCCTTAGATATTACACTGAAGGCAAGAAAGCTGATTGAGAGAATGAACGAATTAACAAGAAACTGTAATCATCAGAAGACAGCAATACAACAGATTAAAAAGTTAATATGATCCAGTAATGACCAATGAATAAGAACTGAGACAAAATGGCATGTATGTGCATATTTGTCTAGAGAGAGGGTCAGTGGCTTCTCAGATTCGCAAAGGAGTCTGAGAAATAGTGTTTAGAAGGATACTTGTTATACACAAAGTGAGAAAGAGCTAACCTAAAACATTCTGAAAAAAGTGAAATACTCCAATATATTTCTGTTGAGTCTTGTTCAATCATGTTTATGTAATTGATCCTTTAAGTGTATCACCAAAGAACAGAAATAGTAAATGTAAGTATATCAATTAAAAAACAGTTTTGACTCAAAGGAGAATAACAGAATGATCTAAAGAGTTCTGGTCTCAGATCAGGCAAAGCGATATAACATATCCAAAAATCCAATAGGATATAACTTCAGGTGTCTTATCTAAAGACAAGATATAATTGTTTTTGGTTCTAAGATTACAAATGGCTATAATGATTCTAAAATGTATGAAGTTACATCTCTGAAGATCGCACCAAATTCAAAGATTCAGACACAGAAGGGGAAAGACATGTACATATCAAAAGAGCTTAACAGCTTAGTGGGAGCCATGAGCTTTTCCCGGAGAACAGAAAAATTAGGTAATATGTGGAACTTGCATTCACAGAAGTGGACTAAGGGAATATTCTCCTCATTAAGTCAAGGAATCATTGGCATTACAAATAAATAAGGTTAGCACACACCCTCAAGTTCACAAACAAGGATCCAGTTACCCTCCTGGCCTACAGCTCTTCTAGCAATAACATAAATTGCAGTAAAACTTCAAGTGCAAGGTCTTTCCATTTGTCCTCACAGGGTCTGCAGGATCAGGGACGAGAGGGTTCATCCCAACACAGAGTCCGTATTTTTACAGCTATTTCCTCCAACGCCCAGGAAACACGCTGCTGCCCTTGCTTTGCTACAGTGTGAGCTCCATGCCCACGGCGAATTTCACACCAGCATATCCCGCCCGGCAGGAGCGTGGCCCACACAGAGGAAGTTTGCAGAAAGACCCGTCTGCACCCACGCTGTCTGGGCCTGTGACAGTCTCCCGACCTCCCTCGTGGGTACAGCCTCCTTCCACTTACAAGTCATCTACGCACTATAAACCGGAGCCCCGTGGACCACAGAACTTATCCAAGAAAGACAAGCTTGACTCTTCTGCCCGTCTGAAAATCTAAAAGGGAATCTTTGATTTTCTTTTCCCTGTGGCAGCCTTAGCCTAGAGTACAAAAGTGTGTGCCCTGAGGTGTTCTCATGGACCAAAATTAAATCTCAAAGAGCCAAGAGGTGACGCAGGACAGACAGTATCGGTACCGTTGGCGTACCCTGGAAAACCCCGGGGCTGGCGACCGAACTATGAAATACGCAAGTCCTCACCTTGCTCGGACTGCAGTTCCCTTCCATCCCCCAGGGAGGGCCTCCTTCCCTGCCCCTCCCCTTGGCCACCTGCCTCAAATTTCCTTTAGTATAACGGTGAAGAATTCCAATCAAGTTACAATAGGTGCCAAATAGAAAATATAGGCATGAATGCGTAGTTTGTACATACCCAGTAGGGGGGCTAATGAGAAAAGTAAGCTGCCAGAGTCGAAAGAACTTTATATCATGTATTCCTCAAACGTAAAAATGTGGGGGAAAATAACTTACTTTTTTTGACATGCATATGTGAATCATATTTTACCTGCATTTGCTGGGGTTGCCTTTGCTCTCAAAATGCATATTTGAGACCCTTCCTAGATCTTTACTGTAAATATATATGCATATATATGTATATCTTTAAAATGTAAAAAAAAATACTGAGACAAAAATAAGATGGCCTTGGCCACAGCATGTATTTACTAACCATTTCTGCACCTCCCAGCTAACGTCCATCTCTGCATTTCCAGGGAAAGAAAACTCAGACCCTGAAACACTGCACCAAGCCATAGCCGTGAACCCCTGATGTTCCTGTCCACCCAATAGTCTTATGTTCTCTTCCACCCAAAAGACCCTCCTCCAGGTCAGATCATTGTATAGGTTCTTGCAGCTCAAAACGTGGTCCCCAAACCAGAAGCAGATGCATCACCGGGGAGCTTGTGAGAGAAATGCAGGGTCTCAGGCCCCGCCCCAGACCTACATGATCATCACCTGTATTTCCATAAGACTTCCAGGCGACTCTTGTGCACATGAATGTTTGAGGAATCCTGGTGTAGAATATACTACCTACTGTCGGCACCTGGAGGAAAGGAGAGGGAGAAAGGCATTCACACGTCTACTTCACCAGTGGAGGAAGGACAGGGCCGTGGGCACTGATGTGCCCTTACCTGGTAGAGCAAGAATAACATGTGGATGATGATGATGATGACGGTACCCATCTCTAAGGTGGACTTCAGGTTTGCAAAGTGAGTGATTTTTTTAATGTAATAAATCTCCCTCTACTACTATTTTGACTACTAGCTAACAGTCTTTGACCACTTCCTACAAGCCACACACTACTCTAAGCTCCCCAGGTGCACTATCACCAATAACCCTTTCAGTGATCTCTGAGTAGCTCCCACTGCTTACCCCCATTTTGCAGAAGTGGAAGGTGGGGCGCACAGCTATTAACTAACTTTCTCCAAGTCACTTGGCTAGTAATCCATGGTTCCCTTCAGGCACGTCAGCCCAGAGCTCCCACTGTTTTCCTTAGCACCATCATCACTGCTCCAATGTGGGGTAAAGGTGGGCTTCAGGCCAATGAGCAGAACCTTTGTACACATCAATAGGCAGACAACTGAGCTGCAGGATGGCCAGCCCGAGAGGCAGAGATGAAAGTTCAAGGTTGCTAAAGTTCAGAGGCACATGCTAGCTTCAAAGAGAAAGTCCACGCTCTACAGTAGGGGGCCATCCCCTGGTCACTGGGAAAGAGCTCCCAGGCCGTGATGCCCCGAGGCCAGAGATCTGTGAAAAGGCTGTTATTTAAAGCATGTTGCCAAGAGAGGGAAAATCAAAGCCGATGTCCTTCTAGATTGAAACACTCAGAGCTCCTGGGGGTCCCCCAAAGAAGCATGACTGAGACAAGCATTTCTCCACCTTTGCTCTTCTCCTGTAAGAGGAGCTTAGGCAAGGTCAAGTTCTTGAGGGAGCAGGTAGAAAGAAAAGCAAGCAGCGGGGACAGCGACAACTGGTGGGAGCACTACAGAAAGGCAGCTGGGAAGACTGTGACAAGCAGGAGACAGGGGCAGACGTCCAGAGGAAGTGGTTTTCATTAAGGCTTGCTAAGAGCAACAAAGGTTCTGGGAAAGCCGAGGACACCGTGGGAAGGTGAGTGACCCAGAACTTACAATGTGAGCTTCTTGAGATCAGAGGAGGTCGACGGACTGTGACATTTTTAAAATCGGAGCCTCCGTGAATAAACAAACCTTCAACGCCTTAAAAACCTTCATTTTTGTCAAAATCCAGCCTGATGCCTTTGAAGGCCACCTTGTCGTGACTTCAAGACTCCTTTGCTCTCCTGGATGTCACAGCACAAATGGCAGGTTTCCGAACAGGCCAGTCCACCTTGGAGGATTAGAGGAAAGAGCAGGAGCAGGAGGAGATGGAAAGCACAGCTGTCTCGTTGCATCGGAGCTGTCTGTGTAAGACGCCGGGGCTGCCTCGAGTGCTGTTACATCATCGCCAGAATCTAAGTGTCCAGACCCAGGGCAAGAGGCTGCAGTGTCCTAAGTGCTACTGCAGAACCAGGACTCGAGAAGATGAGCGTTTTCAGAAGTCTTTCCCTCTGAGACCCCAGGGTTCAAAGGTGTCAGCGGTGTGGCTGGCGGGAGAGAGCTAGTGGATCATGTTCCTTTCTTTCATCTGAGCGTTTCATCTCATTATTTATGGGCAAATCTCTTTATTCTGACAACCAACAGATGTATTGTAAGCTTTTTCAAAAATCCCTCAAATTAATGTTTGAGCCATAGATAAGAAATAAAAACTTGCTCCGTTCAAGAAACGACCATAGATTTGTCTTGGATTATCTTATTTTCTTTTGTTTGAGTTGGGGGGGTTTTGGTCCCCACTTCTAAATCTTTTTTTCCCCAGGCAACATTTACTTATAATCCGTTTCATAAAAGCTGAAAGCAGCCCAGTGCTGTAGGTGAAGCTGAGAACAGGCTCTTCTCCTGCACAGACAGTATCAGCCCTCTGTGGACCCAGGTGAAGTTGATGAAGGGAGAGTAACTGACGTGATCATTTACAGCTTTTTCTATCGTCTATCCATTAACCAATTTTTGAAGTTATAGATAGTCTGAATTCTGTCGTCTTGTAACTTTCACACTCAAGTTAGGAGTGATTACCATACAACCTTTACACTAACACAGTATTCTTTGTCTTCACAGTTCCCTTTATAAAGTGAGTTTTATACTTTGGTATACATAAGTCCAAACTCATCACATTGCATATGTTACACCTATGCAAGTTTTTGCAGGTCAATAAAGCTGTTAAAAATAACAGCCAGTATTGTTTTAAAGAGGGGGAGGGGGCCTCAGGCTACTTCATCACACCCTCGGGCATGAAGGGAGGAAGGTGGGGAAGGTCTCAGTGCAGGAGAGAGACTGGGCACCTCGCCCACCACTCCAGGTGGGGCCCAGCACACACTTCAGGGCCGAGGCAGGCAAAGGGGCTGGAGCGGGGTTCAGGTTTGTTCCAGAAGAACTTGCGCATTGGAGGGGCCATATCAGAGCCTCCTAGTGATAACGACGTCTCCTCTCGGAACACTGACTCCAAAGATCGGGGAGGAGCCACAGAGCACCTCCCAGCAGACCCAAGCATCCACTTGGCTGGAGAGCCATCCGTCAGGTGCAGCTGCCCCACGGAGCTCTTACTGCAGGACCTGGAAGGACACGAGGCTGCCAGGTGGCCACAGGTGAAGCTGCCTGTGCACAAATAACCTCCCAACCATCTCAAATCAGACCCCTGAAATGTAACCATGTTGTTCTGTTTAAAACATGGCGTTTCCTCCCGAATTCTACCTTCTACACTGTGACAAAGTGGCATATTGTTTTCAACTTTAAGCTTAAAATCTTCAGTGGTTTTTTTTTTTTTTTGGAGACTCCAGTGGTACCCAAGGGAGAAAGTCTAACTACGAAGACGTAGACTCATAATGGCGTGAGGGCTGTTCCCCAGGAACAACGGTCTGTGGAGACACTTAGCAGTAAACTGAGGTTTTACCTTCCCGGACTCGTGAAGCCGGGTGCCCGCCGTGGTTTCTCCACTCCCTGCAGAGAGGCCTTTGCCTCGCCAGAAACTCTCCCCGCTGCCCCATGTCGTCGTCTGTTCAACATCCACAAGCCCGTCTCGAGCCCAAAAACGTGTCTAGGTTCACCAAACTGATACGGTTGTTACGAAAGACCAACCTTAGCACTGGAAAGCTGCCAAGACCCTTGCACAGGAACGTGGTTGTGACTTCCCTCTTGCTTCATTTTAGAAACGATCTAAATGGCAGAAAGCAATGGACTCGGTGATACTCTGAGTACATGTGTGTTTGTGAAACAGAAGAGCATCTATGCCAGTCAGAAAAGTAGCAGTAAATAAATACGATTGCAGGATGCAGTATTCGTGAGTCTACCGCTTGGCACACAAACGGATCCACTGGCTTCTCAGAGAAAGTTATATTCCCGGGACCACCATGCCCCATCGCTGCTGGAAACACGCAGTGTTGGTCTAGGCATCCAGCAGTTCCCCCACATCACACCCAACACCAGGGCTCGGGGCACCGTGCTGTGGGCACTGTCCCACTCCAGGAGAACCACCTCCCCCGACTTAAAGGACCACTGGACTCCAAGGGCCATCTTTCTGGAAACAATCTGGGCCTGTATTTTAGCCCCTAAAGATGCATCACTGCCTGAGATCATCTTAAAATCCTCAAAATATCTTTGAATTCCCAAGCCATTATAGTCAGCAAACTCGGCGTTATTTATATTCTTCTGTAAGTGCAACTGCATATTCTGGAATTCCCCCTGTGCCCCGGACCGCAGACCTCCTCACACTCACAGGACACTGCCATCAGTGGGGAGCAACTGGAGTGGCTGCTGCAACTTCTTATTATAGCTGCAACTCTGTCTCTCTGTCTCTCCCTGTCTCTCTGTCTCTCTCTGTCTCTCTGTCTCTCTCTCTCCCCTCTCCCCCTTCCCCTCTTCCCCTCTTCCCTCCCATTTCCACTCCAACCACAGCGCCTTCCTCTTACCTTCATTCCTTCATTCCCCCACTTTGCCTTCTCCCATGCTCTGGCGCTGCTGGTAGCATCATCGCTGCCCAGATGGCCTCACACTTGGGATCAAAGTAGCTCTGACCCACGCCTAATTCTAAGATGTTGCTCCCGGTACAGTACCCAGCAACAACAGAAGCTTTTTGGTGAAAAAAAGAGATAAATAGCCCAAACGGTGGATCCCAACAGAGCTGAGATCGAATGTTTCTTTGTGCATGTTCTCATTTTTGCATCTTCCCAAAAATATGTGTTGAGCAGTTTCCATATGCCTAGCCCTGTTTTAAGTGGTGTGGATATAATAGGGAACAAAACAGATTCACTCCTAACCCTTTGGAAGTTTCCAGCAGAACTGAAAAGGCAGGTCTACTAAAGAATGTAATAAATTACTGTTAAAACTTGCAATAAATAATGGGAAGATTATGTACAAGTGGGATAAGAATATGTAACAGAGAAATTCAACTTAGTTCGGGAGAAAGTAAAGTTTGAGACCTTGCAGGTTAGTACAGGGTAACAAGAGCAGGAAAGACTGGGTGTTTAGGAAAAGAACCTAAAGGTTAATCAACAGCAGAAGGACCAGAAAGAACAGCAAAGGCAAAGGCCCTGGGGCAAGAGGGACTGCACAGGCAGGTCGGAGAGGACAGGAAGCAAAGAGAACAAGAAAATGGTGCAAGGCCTGGCTGCAATCACAGGCAGGGCCTGAAGGGCATGTTGATGACTTTTGCATTTTATTTTAAAAGCAATAGAACCTTCATATCCAAAATATGCACTAAAGAAACTCGTCATCTAAATCACAAAGTAAACTAATGAGCAAAATAGAGGCAGGCTCATAGACAGAGGGCAGGATGACAGCTGGTGGGGGGTGAGGGTTGAGGTAGGGGGTGGGGGCATGGAGCAAAAAGGAAAAAGGACTCATGGACACAGGCAGCAGTGTAGGGATTGCAGGGGGAGGGGGGTATAAGGGGGTTAAATGGTAAAGACAAAATACCATAAAAAATTTTAAAAGAAAGAAAAACTCCCACAACTCCCAAATAAACAAACAACTTAATTTAAAAGTAGGTATATTGCGTGAACAGGCATGCCACAAAGGCTATCAAAATGGCCAACAAATATGTGAACAGGTGCCCAACACCCTCAGTCGCAGATTAAAGCAGATGAAATATCACTGTGTAGCCACCAGAGTGGCTAAAATTAAAAAATGTGACAGTAGCTAGTGCTGGAGAGAAGAAGAGGTAACCGGAATACTGCCACACTCCTGGAGAGTGTGTGAATATCTGCACGATCCCTTTGGGGAATGAATGGCAATGCCTACAAAAGCCATGTGTGCTCTGTGACCCACTCCTGGGCACGCTCCCAGAATCCCTGTGTGCACTAAAGCAATGCTCACAGCAGCTTCTTCCGGGACAGGCCCAAACTGGGAAGAGCCCAAATGTCCGCCAACAGTAGAATGACTAAAGAAATGTTGAAATATTATTGTAATAGAATACTACACTTCAATGAAAAAGAACAAGCTACTAAAATATAAACAACAAATATATAAAAAAGAAAATATATAGAAAAGAAAGAAAAAATAAAAAGGACAAGCTACTAAAATATAAACAACAAATATATAAAAAAGAAAATATATAGAAAAGAAAGAAAAAATAAAAAGAATGAGCTACTAATGCACACCACACGAATACATCTCACAGACATAATGATGAGTGAAAGAAATTAAGCAAAAAAAGTACATATTGTATGATTTCGCTCATATAAAGTTTAAAACCAAGCAAAGGTAATCTAGGGTGATGGAGGCCAGGAAGAGGCTCCCTTGGAGGGTTCTGACTTCGAAGGTCATGCAGGAGCTTTCCTGGGGGCTGGGAATGTTCCCCCCTCGGTGTAGGTGGTGGCCGCACGGGTGTACACGCACCGTAAAACTCATCACACTGCACAGGGAGGAGGTGTGCCCTTTCAGTACATTATGCCTCCCTTTTTGCAAACGATGGGGAGAGCAATAGAGGATGAATCCAGGGAAACTGCTGGGAGAGACGGGTGGGTTCAGGGCCAGAAGTCACTTAGCAGCGGGCCTAAGAGCACGTCCTCAGGACCCAGCACCTATGGCTGGAAGAAGAAGGATGGGGCAACCAGCAAAGAAGGGCATGTGGGGCGGGGGTGGGGAAAACAGAAGAGGAAGGGACACAGAGGCTGGCTGAGAGAGGGTCTTACCGACTTGAGATGAAGAAGGACGAAAATAGGGTGATGGGGGGAAAAGGCCTTCCAGCCTCATTGGTGGACATACACACACACAGGAAAGACATACGGCTTTATGAGGTTTGGAAGTTACTTGAGCGACTCACAGACACAGAGAACAGACTGACCAGCTGTCAGAGGGGCGGGGCTTGGGGGCTGAATGGAAAAGGTGAAGGGCATGTGCATGCACTTTATTTTCTGTTAGCTGGAAGGATACCAGGTTCTAATCAGACAAATGTTAAGACGTGATTTAATTGAATCAGCCTCCTCACACAGCAAAAAAAAATATACACATCTTTTCATTAGTGTGAAATGAAAAGGACTCTCACCCTATGAGAGCCCAGCACAGAGCTCAGGTGCTTAAATATTCAATCTGGACACCAGGGCGTGGAGACCCCACACATCTGCAAAAAAAAATACAGAGAACGGAAAATAATGAAACCTGGACCTCCTAAGTGCTTCCTCTGAATTTTCTGGACTTGAATCCTTATCACTTAAAGAGAACTCGTGGTACCTGCCGGGTGTTAGGCGGTGGTGAAGTTCAGGGATCCTGCCCTGTGTCCTTATTTAGGAAACAGTGATGCTGGCGTTGAGGTTTGTGTGATCCACTGAAGGTGGCAGCTTTAAAAGGTGTGCATTGGGAACTGGCAGAGTCCTCCGCAGAGTGCGGCAGAAGGTTCAATAACCGCATTCGTTTTAAGCACACTTCTTTGCTCAAGTGCATACAGTTGTGGAGTTCCAGCAGGGCAAGAACGAAAAGTTAAAGGGATGAAGCAGGGGCCACAGATGGCAGTCACAGAACGGTCCTGGAGGTGCAGATTACGGCACAGGGCACTTAGTCAATAATATCGTGATAGTTACCCGTGGGGCCAGGCGGGTGCGTGAAGCATCAGGGGGGGTCCTCTGTAAAGGACGTGAATTTCTAACCACTTTGCTATACAGCTGAAGCTAGTATAACATAATACTGGATGCAAACTATCGTTGAAAATATTTTTTAAAGATTTTATTTATTTATTTTTAGAGAGGGTGAAAGAGAGGAAGAGAAACATCAGCACCTGCTTGCCTCTCATGTGCCCCACACTGGGGACCTGGCCCACAGCCCAGGCATGTGCCCTGACTGGGAATCGAACCAGTGACCCTTTGATTCTCAGGCCAGCACCCAATCCACTGTGCCACACCAGCCAGTGCTCATTGGAAATATTTTTAAATAAATTTTTAAAGAAAGAAGTTATCTGGGGGACTTCAGATCTTGCTGGAGAAGCATCACGTCTCCATCGAACGGAAGTGGCAGTCATATCCAGGTGCCACAGTCAGAACCCAGAGCAACTGGGGACCCACCCTTCCAGGCCCCTCAGAAATGGCCACCAATGGCCTGTTTCCCCCCAGAGAAGACACTTCGCCACCCTGACCCAGACAACGTGGGGGGGACCTTCCGGGGCAACCAGCCAAATGCAGAGAGGAAGGGAGCCGGATGAAGGACAAGCTGTACTGGCAGACAGCTGTTCACACTGAGATCACTCACAGGAAAACACCAGCATCTGGCTGAGTTCAGGGTCTGAGGGTATTTGGCACAGTGCTGAAGGCAAGTTTGCAACGTAGAGGATTTCTGCAACTCACTTGAAGCACGAGGCTGGAGTGCAAACAGCATCCCCTTCTGCTGACTCCCAGAGCACTTTGGGGAAAAGCTTCCAGACACCTTTTATGTGCTTCCTCGGATCTCGTTCATTTATACACTTTTCTTCCCCTCCGTATTAGACTGTTGACTCCCTGAAGACAGAGACTGAGTCTTTTCATCTTGTTCTCGCCCACTGCCCAGTGATCTGCACCTGCCTGGACCTCACCTACCCGAGTGCAGCCGTGTGTGGGGGGCCTGAGCGGAGCCTTCCTGTGAAGACAGACCCCGGAGGGAGGTCCGCCTTGCAGGCATCCAGATACAACGGCCCGCACCACCCTGAGCCCGAGGCACTGCTGCTCCTCTGAGAGAAGTAAAAATAAACTGTTTAGAATTCAAGAAGGCGTTTCCGAGACACCCAGCCTGCGTGAAGACAGCCCCGTGGCGACAGAAAGAGCAGGCAGAAAAATGGAGCCTGACTTCTGAAGGAGAAAGACAAAGTCGCCTTGGCCTCGGGGCTCATTAGCGGGAATAACACTTGCAAGAAAGGAACATCTTTTAAAGATGTTTGGGAGCTTTTCTGTGCTGGCGAAATTGCTGGTGGCGGTCTGAGGTTTTCACAATAAACAAAGCGTGCCCTCTGGGGTCAACTCGACTCCATCGGCAATTAGCACAATGCAGGGCCCGGGAGCTTTTCTTCCCTTCTGTAGCTGCTAATTAGGAAATCCATGACATGTTGGGTTTTTTAATGGTACCTAATGGGCTAACACTCTGGAGGGTGATGACTAATAATATCAGTGTACGCAAGAATGAATCTTTAACTTGACTTCCTGGGTGATTAGACGATGCCCTGAGAGACTGGACGTGTTATCCTTTGGTAGATCCTTTATTACAGTATATGGAAAATGCAGGAAAGCCGGAAGAATAAAGAATTTTACCTTCAGGAGTTCTCCCTGCTCCCTCACCGGGCAGCAAGCAAGCTGAGGTCAGCGGTCTTCACACACCAACGGGTGTTCCCGGTAAGAAGTGCAGGAATCCGTCCTGGCCAGTCGACCGGTGGACACGAGGCCTTCGCTGTACAGACCTCATTCAAAAGCTCAAAAAGCGCAGTGTAGCAAAGGTGTTTGAAGAGCATGGACATAAAGTCCAGCCCAGTAGACCTGGCTTGCTCCCAGCTCTGCCCCTCACCAACCTGGAGCAAGCTCCTCAACCCCTCTGAGCCTGGGTTCCACTCATCAGTAAAATGGCAGTAGCGATGGTACCTACCCAAGGACTGTTTTGAGAACTGATGGGATAGGAGGACATGCACATGGATTAGTGAAGTGTGGTTCTACTCACTCAGTCACTTTGAATGCGAGGGCCACACAGTACACATACTCACTCAACAGCTTCCCCCGAGCCCACTGACCAGCACAGTGGAGTCACCATTGTTCTCGCATGCACGTAGTTCCTGATGCAGTTCCTGACAAGTGCTGACACGACTCATTATTTTCATCACTCTCTGAAAATGTCCTATAATTTAGCCACCTTTTGTTACAGAGTCTGACCCACTTGGCAATCTTTACACCGTCCAGGAAAAGAAGAAGGGATCCCCGCTAATAGGTGAAAATCACAAAAAAGCTAGTCATGGGTACAGATTTTTACCTGCAAGCTGAAAAGACAACTGTCTGATCAAGGCTAGTCAGGAAACCTCACAAAGGGTCTTACAGATGAGACACTCCTTAAATACTGCACATCATTGCGAGTTTATCCCTCCGAGGTAAACCAAGATCTTTGAGGCATGGTCCTCCATCAGTCCTGTTCTTCCTACTGTTGGTGAGAAGGATCTCTTGGGTTGGTGCTGGGTTGTTGCCCTAAAAATAAAGATGACAGACACCAGCCATTCAAGAAATACTCTGTGAGCTCATTGGGACTTACGGAGTCTGCATAATTATTAATAAAAGGGGGGTGGAGCGGCAATGGCCATTCATTGGGAAACTCTTGGCTTTTCCCATTGGTGGTAAATGGAGTTATTCAACTTCGTTTACTTCAACTTAAGAGAATATTCTTAAGTATTCTTGGTCAGCTGGGCATTTGGAAGCTGGGCATTTCTTTGAGGCTGATTGACCCCAAAAGAGAGAGAGAAGGTGTGAAGTCACATCACTTCAGGGGAATGACAAATGCACATTGTGATATATTACTCTGTCCAGAAGGTATCTAGCTGGTAATATGAAAAATGGAGACATTTATTGAAGAAGATACAAGATATAAGAAACATCGTATATAGGACAATGATGCCTGAGTCCCCTTCAAAGTAGGCACCCTGGGACCTCACACAGTTCTCCCAATTGCCATCAGCTGCCCCTCCATATTTTCCTGAATCTTATCAATGGTCTCAAATCTCCTCCCTCTGAAAGGTGATTTTCATTTTGGGAAAAGCCAGAAGTCGCAGGGAGCCAAATCTGAGTCACCTTTGTGATTTGATGTTTCACCAAAAAAAACTCTGTGGATGTGATGCATGAGCAGGCACATTGTCATGATAAGGCTGCCAATCACCATTTGCTCATAGCTGCGGCCTTCTGAATCACCCCAATATTTCCTGTGGAGGAATGTTCAAGCCGAACGCAAAATCTGATGCAGACTCATTGCTCTACTCGCTCAGTCATTTTGCATGTGAGGACCACACAGTGCACGTGCTCACTCAGCAGTGTCTACCGCCCCCACTGACTGGTACAGTGAAGTCGTCATTGCGCATTCATATACACTCTACTTGCCTGCCAGGTTACATTGCTGTTGTGCAAACTGTTCTCTTTATATTAACAGTGGGCGGTCTTTTTCAGGATATATATGTATGTGTGTGGGGGGGGCAATATATATACATACACACACACACACACACACACACACACATATGTATAATGGCACATTCACCTGAAGTGATGTGACTTCCTGCCTTCATGCCTCTGTGAAGTCAGTCTCCTGAGATGTTGTTATCACTGGGGAGATATATATATTTTTTTATTTATTTATATATGTATCTTTGGTTAGCTGAGAGAGAGAGAGATATCTCTCTATATATGTATCTTTGGTTAGCTGAGTCTCAATGACTGATCTGACCTGGACACCAGGATTATTGAACCAAAGCACAAACAGAGGGTAGTGTTCATGACCCAGAGGAAGTGAAACAATTAATAAAGGAAGGGAAAAGTTTGCAACGTGCTCAACAGAAGTCTCCTTAAAACAAAAAGTCAAAAAAGTATTTTTCTCAGCTATAGATTTGCTCTGATCTTATCTTCATATAAACACCAATTTGTTAACTTTTTTGAAATGGAGAAGTCAGGTTCAGTAAGTCACAGAACCTTTTCCTGTCTAAGACCTAGAACTCCCTAATCTCTATTAAAAATGTGCAGATAATCCCTGAAATGCCAGTGTGAAGTCCAGGACAGGTCCGAAGCACCTGAGGCACATTTGCAAATGACAGATGCTGGGAGCTTACCCCGCAAGGACCAACCTAGGATCCCCAGGAGTGGGACATGCTGTTTTCAGCATCCCTGATGACTGTGATGGGTGCCCAAGGTGGGAAACCCCTGGGACAGGCTGTTTCTGTGCCCAGCTGTCCAGTGTCTGCGCCTGAACGTCATCAAGGACCCTCATTAATGGTCTTCCTTATAACCTTATTGGGAAGCTTGCCCAGCAAGTTCCGAGAAGATAACATGATGTCAACAGCCAGTCTACTGGATAAGTCTACTTATCCAGGGATTTTTTTTTTCCTCCTTCCAAAGTCTTAAAACTTTCCACATAAATTGACTTTTACCTTGAGCCATATCGGAACTTCCCCTCCCCTCAGAGTGGAATCCAATAGCCTCTTTGCACCCTGAAGATATTTTCTGTTGAGAGTCTTGTAAATGCCACATGAGTTTGCCCTCTGGACAGATTGGCTAAATGTCTAGAAAGATCATTACTCCAATAGGTACTCAGTAAATTTCCTAATGAGCCCATGGAGTATCTGTTTAAAAAAAAAAAGTGTTGCATTTTAACTCTGTGTGTGTGTTGTAGAGGAGAGATCTTGAGTCAGATTTAAGCTCAGCAATAATTTAATCTTGCATTCCAATGGGAAGGGGAAAACAATCTGATCCAGTATCTGGAAACCGAAAGAAAGACAAGTTTCTCCTTTATCATTTTGGAAAAGTTCCAGGAGTGAGGAGGCAGGAGAGGTGAAGAGGGTGAGAGAAGAGGGGTTTTGTTGTTTGTTTGTTTTTAATCCGAGTTTTTAAATGGTGTAACATTGTATTGTTGTGCCTAAACCACCGTAAATCATATTTCAGAGAGAAAAAAATCCTTTAACCTCCCGTCTTGGTTAATGGGAAGAAAAATGTCATGGAAACCCTGTCTGTGCTGAATGTAAGTGACGAGGAACATAACTGTTGCCATGACTCCAAAAGGCAATGTCGGTCTCCACGCTGAGATGCGCACCAAGGGTCAGGCATCCTCCCCGGGCTGAGACGCCTTCGGCCACTCCGCCCCAGTTCCTCCTTCAACGATCTCCCCTCGTGCATTCTCCCTCCGATTTGACTTGAGATTGTAAAGCCTCCTTCCAATGTGTCTGCTTCTCCAGATGCTGCCTCTCCCCTCAGTTAGAAGAGACCTTCCTTCCCCTGACTGTGAGCTCTCCAGACCTTGAGTTCGAGCAGGAGTTCCCAACCAGGGCAGTCTCATGTGTCCGGGGATTGGCGGCCATGTCTGGAGACATTTTGGGTCGTTGCACTGGGAGGGCCGTGCTACTGGCATCTTAGCAGGTAGAGGTCAAGGGCGCTGTGAAGCATCCTACCCTGCACAGGACAGCCCCCATGACAAGGGATGATAAGCCCCAGACGTCCACAGTGCTAAGGTTGAGAAACCCTTCTAGAGAGTGGTTTGTGTGCTGGCTCTGTGGCAGCCTGTGACACAGCTGATCTCTCCCTCCGCCTTGGCCTCCAAGACACCACACTCTGAGTTTCCTCCAACCTCACTGGTCCAGCCTCTCGTCACCTCTGCTGGCCACCATCCCCCTCACCTCCCCAACTTCTAAACATTGGAGAGTGCTTGGGTTTAGTCCTTGGACTCCCTCTCCCTACCCATTCTCACTCCAGTCTATGACTTCAAATATCTATAGACCCACCAGACTCCTTCCCTAAATTTAGATCTTTGCCCAGACCCCTCTCCAAAATTCCAGGTTCATAGACGTTAGGCATCCCTCCCCTTGGACGTCTCCAGGGCTTCTCAAACTCAGCATGTGCAAGACTGAGCTCCTGGTCTTTCCCCAGAAACCTGCTCCTTCAGCCCGCCTCGGTTAATGGCATTCCATCTGCCCGCTGCTCAAGGAAGTAACTGTGCAGTCATCCTGACCCCTCTCTTTCTCTCTCACACTCATCCAATCTACCATCAAATCTGTTGGCTCAGAACCTATCCAAAATGGACCACTTCCCTCCGCTTCCACGGTTGTCTCCCTGTCTCCCTGGGGTATGGATACATGTTTTCAAGTTTTTCAGGTAGGTACCTAGAAGAGGGTATGCTGGGTCACATGCTAATTTTATTCTTAATTTTTTTAAAAGATTTTATTTATTTTTTTAGAGAGAGGAGACGGGAAGGAGAGAGAGGGACAAAAACATCAATGCATGGTTGCCTCTTGAGCACCCCCTACTGGGGACCTGGCCTGCAACCCAGGCATGTGCCCTGACTGGGAATTGAACCAGCGATCCTTTGGTTCACAGCCCACCCTCAATCCACTGAGCTACACCAGCCAGGCTATTCTTAATTTTTTGAGGACCCTCCATACTGCTTTCCATAGTGGCTAGGGAGCTAGGGGTAGTAAAGGATGAAGGGGGTCAAATATATGGTGACAGAAGAAGATTTGACTTTGGGTGGTAGGTACACAGTGGGTATACAGATGATGTATCATAGAATTGTGCACCTGAAACCTACATAATTTTGTTAACCAATGTCACCCCAATAAATTTAATTTTAAAATAAAATAAAATAAAAGTAAGTCAGACCATGCTCCTTCTCTTCTCACAATCCTCAATTGTTCCTAGGATTCCAAAGTAAAAGCCCTGTGTCTCCCGGAGGGTCTAGCAGTTAATATTCAGTGCTCTCATTAAAATAAAAGCCAAAGCGCTTACAATATCTTATACATTTTATATGACCACCTGTTTCAAAATCCTATGTTCTCCCAACAACACGCCCCTGACTTGCATCCTCCCTGCCCTCCCCTCTGCATCCTCCCTGCCCTCCCCTCTGCATCCTCCCTGCCCACCCCTCTGCATCCTCCCTGCCCTCTGCATCCACCCTGCCCACCCCTCTGCATCCTCCCTGCCCACCCCTCTGCATCCTCCCTGCCCTCCCCTCTGCATCCTCCCTGCCCTCCCCTCTGCATCCTCCCTGCCCACCCCTCTGCATCCTCCCTGCCCTCTGCATCCACCCTGCCCACCCCTCTGCATCCTCCCTGCCCACCCCTCTGCATCCTCCCTGCCCACCCCTCTGCATCCTCCCTGCCCTCCCCTCTGCATCCTCACGGGCCCCCTTACTTCTCCTGGAGTCTGCCCAGCACACTCCCACCTCAGGACTTTTGCCTCTGCTGTGTGGCCACTGCCTAGAATCTTCCCCCCTAAATCCCCGTGGCGTTCCCTATTAGTCCTTCCGGTCTTACTGAAATGCCTCTCTCCAGAGAGGCCCTCCATGGCCACACTGTTTTAAATTTCAGCCTTGGTCCTCCATGTGTCCGGTTTAGCATTTTTTTTCCATAGGACATGTGACCATTCTTATCTAATTTGTTGTCTAATCATCTCAACGGGATGCCAGCCCTCCAGAGGCCGGAAACTGTTTCCGTGGCGGTCTGCCCGGCCCCCAGACCAGCGCTGCGCACCGCGAATGCCCACTGCGATGGGCGCACGCAGTCCCGGCTGGACTTCGAGATCCCCGAGCAACAGGCGAGGCTCCGCGTCACTCCCACAGCGTCTTGCTCTTGTCTCCTTTTTCTTCTCCCCGTCTGACATGCGTTCTTGTGTAGGCACGCACTGCCCAGGGAGCTTTGGTTCACATCAGTAATTTCATTTAGTTATTAGGAACTCAATCCATTTTTAATTGAACACTCGGTCTGAATGCTTAAGATGTCCGCAGGTATCCTCGCCACAGTGAGGGCTTCATCACGCTGCCTTAACCAGACTAGCAGGAGTGGGGGCCCAGCTTCCTCGGAGGAGGACCCGTGTGAGCGGAGCTCCTGCACCATCTTGTGGCGGTCTCGGGAACTACACTTACTGAAAGGGGTCTTCCTGTGTCCCAGCGTAAGGGTGGAATGCTTGCTGGTCTCCTCCCCACCCCAAAGCCAAGGCCAGTCCTCCTCTCCTCTCCAGTCCCTGGCTTCCAGAACTCTCCTTCACTACAAGTGTGTTAGGGTAGTGACTCTCACTCTTTTTCAGGAAAAAATAACATCCTCTTGGCCCCAGAAGGAGAGAGCCGAGGCTGCTTGAGGCTTTGACTTCCCTCAAGCTGTGCCTGGCATAGCAGTTTCATCCAATCGTGGGAAGTGGCTAGCCCATGGGGCAGGACTTCAGTGCATCATGAAAACCTGTTCCCAAGACTTCACACCCACCAGTCTGACGGGAAGTCTGCACGATGCCTTTTATTCCCGAGAAAGGTAACAGCTTCATTTTCTGTCCTACCCATTTAAATGACCCACAGACGACCTACAGGCAGGCGGCAGAGGGTGAGGGCTGAAAAGAAAGGTCGCTTGTCACCCAGAAGGAGGGTCTAACAGTGGACACTACAGGGCAGGGCCTGTGACAAAGATAGGCCACCTGGGCCTCCGAATTCAACGTCACACGCCTTCCACTGTCCTTCCTGTTCAGCCTGGTTAGCCACAGGTCATGCTGTGGGCACGACCATATGTTTAGGACTGGGGAGAAAATAGGGGCAGATCAATCTCCTGGCAAAATTCTGCATTAAGGCCCTGGCTGGCGTAGCTCAGTGGATTGAGTGAGGGCTGCGAACCAAAGTGTCACAGGTTCGATTCCCAGTCAGGGTACATGCATGGGTTGCAGGCCATGACCCCCAGCAACCGCACATTGATGTTTCTCTCTCTCTATCTCCCTCCCTTCCCTCTCTACAAATAAATAAAATCTTTTTAAAAAGAAAATTCTGCATTAAAATAATAAAGCAATTCTATTACCCTCGGGAACTCCCAACAATATTAACCACAGTCACCAAAGCATGCCCAGCAAAAGACTGCAGCCAGAGGTCCAGGACTTGTAAGCAGCATGTGAATTGTTTGAGAGGAGTTTGCACTTTGAAGGTATGAGAAGTCTCTTGCACCACTTTAGCCAATATTAGAATTGTTTGTTTTTGTGATATCTATAAAGAAAATGAAAGACTGTGCAGCCTGAACTAAATTTAAACCTCAGGCCAGTATATCTGAATTATCATCAGAAGCAGAATGGAAGAAAATAAACATTTCTTAAGAGTCTATTTGCGGAAAGCACTAAGTAGGCATATTACATACTGATTTATCTAAATTTAATAACTCTCTTTAGAGGCCAGCTATGTGACCTTGAACTAGTAGCTTAACCTCTCTGGAGCCTCATTCCCTTATCTGTGAAATCATGCAAAGGAAAAACCATTTGGTAAATTCTCGACAAGTTAAGCATAGAATTACCGCATGATCCAGCAACTCCACTTCTGGGTCTAGACCCAAAAGAAGTAAAAACAGGAGCTCAGAAAGATGTTTGTACACCGATGTTCAAAGCAGCATCATTCACCAGGACCAAAAGGCAGGAGCAGCCCAGATATCTACCAACAGATGAATGGATACACACGCGGTACCCACACACAATGGATTCAGCCTTAAAAAATGAAATTCGGACATGTCCTACAGATTATGTAAACCCTGGAAGCACTATGCTCAGTGAAATAAGGCTGTCACAAAAGGACAAATACTGTGTGGTTCCACTTATATGAGGTACAGGGAATACACAATGTCAATGCACAGATGAAAAATAGAGTAGAGGTTGTTAGGAACCCGGGGGAGGGGGAAATGAGGAGTTGGGGTTACTGGGTGGAGATTCAGTTCGGGAAGATGAAAATGTATAAATGGACCGTGGTGATGGGTGCACAACATTGTGAATGTGCTTAGTTCAGCTGACTTGTACACTTAGAAATGGTTAAAGTGGTAACTTTTATGTTAACTGTGAATACGAGGTCTGTCTGGAAAAAATCCAACCTTTGTTAATAAAACGAGACGGGTTTGCACAACATCCACTTAACATGGCAGCCGAGAAGAGTGGACTGGAATGCACATGTGTGAATAATGACAACTTCAACTTCTCTTCACTAGTCAGTGGGGGTGGTAGACACTGTTGAGTGGGCACGTGTACTGTGTGGCCGTCACATTCAAAATGACTGAGCGAGTAGAGCAACGAATCTGCATCAGACTTTGCATTCAGCTCGAACACTCCTCTGTGGAAACTATTCGGATGATTCAGAAGGCTGCAGCTATGGACAACTGGTGACCAGCAGCTTCATCATGACAACGTACCCACTCATGCATCACATCTCATGTAGTTTTTTTGGTAAAATATCAAATCACCCAGGTGACTCAGTCCCCCTACAGCCTAGATCTGGCTCCCTACAACTTCTGGCTTTTCCCAAAACTAAAATCACCTTTGAAAGGGAAGAGATTTCAGGCCATTGATGAGATCCAGGAAAATATGACAGGGCAACTGATGGCGATTTGGAGAACTGTGTAAGGTCCCACGGTGCCTGCTTTGAAGGGGACTGAGGCATCATTGTCCTGTGTACCATGTTTCTTGTATGTTGTATCTTCTTCAATAAATGTCTCTGTTTTTCACAGCACCTGGCTAGATTCTTCTGGACAGCCGTGGGTATATTTTACTGCAATAATAGATAGATAGGTAGGCAGGTAGGTAGATAGATAGATAGATAGATAGGTAGATAGATAGATAGATGATAAATTGGTGCTCAGTTACCCGGCATTATGTCTTTCTACTATGTTGTCTAATTCCAAGAGTGTTGAATTGTGGCTTTGTTAAATTTTACTACATGCAAAAACTGTGCTAATAGATGCTGTGAATTAATTGGGATAGCTTTAGTTACTAAAGCACAAAAAAGGAAAAACATAACAAAATAAATTTTTCCAAGTACAAAATTCAAAGTAGAAAGGGATCTTCCGGCTCCCTCCTGAGCGGATTCCGCCCTGGACCAGCGGTCTCCCCAGGGAGAGCCCCACCGGCCGGGCGATCCCCCTTCTGGTATGGTTTGGTGAGAAAAGGCTCCACACTGTAGTTTTGTTTTGTCTTTTTTTTTTTTTTCCATTTGCGACACAGGCGACTTTTCCCCCTCCAAATTTAATTGAGGTGGAACATTCCAAGACCAGGAAAATGTCATGCATGGGATGGTGAGTAAGCCGTGCATCATGGGAATGGCAGTCACAGGACACAGCGATTTGCCAAAAATGTGACCTGTGGGATTTAAGGACTGTCGTGCTGCCCCACTTGATGGCTTCTATTTGGATGAAATGAAATCGCTAATCCACTTTTCCATGGAGGGGAAAATGTTCAGGGAGTCTTAGGATGGGAGCCAACATGCAGGGGCACACGTCCCCCTAGGGTCCCCCGTTAGGGTCCCCCTAACTCAGGGACGTCTGGAACTTACAAGAGGAAATAACCTTCTCTTCTTAGTGAACCAAAAAAAAAAAAAAAAAAAAGCAAGGGATTATAAAATAGCCATGTTGTGCTTTTACCTGGAAGAAAAGTGAGCCAAGGGAACTGTAACTTGGAAGATAAGTTATAGAATACAAACCTGGCCACATAGGCACTTACCGTATTTTCTCATCTCTTTCGAACCCTGCAGAAGTGCACGGTCAAGAATGAAAATAGAAAAGGCCATGAAACAGGGATCTCAGTGTCCGTCCCGAGGCCGAGTCCACGCTACGAGGAACTGTACTCCTGAAAACAGATAAAAATGGGAAACACGGACAAAAGTCGGGAAACTTAAAGGTCAAGGCCGAGTCCATTGACAGACTACACCTGAGCACCCCACCGTGTCCCAGGGAGGGGGCGAGGCTCCCAGAAACAAAGAACAAAACGAGATCCTTTCCCCATTCTCGATCATGCTTGACATCGAATTCCAGAAACAGAAAACCGTCCTGATTTGAACTGTCTGTTAAATAAGCATCTGGGACGCAGGAATTCAGTCCTCCTGGAAGGGTGTTGAGCTCGTCCCCCTCCTGAGTCCCACTAAACGGCGGTAAGGAGACTTTAGGGACAGAAACCCGCGGCAGTGGAGAAAACACAAGAGGGCTTGGGGGGGGGGGGGGGTGGAGTTCAGCAACTGTCTGGAACGTGGAGGACAGTGAAGGCCCACCGGAAGGAAGCTCAGAGGGAACCGCAGCCTGAAGACTGCGGGGAGGAAATGCATTTGAGAAGAAAAGCTCCTTTGCACCACCAAACCCCTAAGAGGTCCAGAGCTCAGGCTCCGCCCACAGGAACCACGGAGGGAGGGTGGGCCGGACATGCCGGTGCCAGACGCCACCACCCACGCACGCCTCTCCCCAGGCTGACCCTCGGAGAGACCCCCTGAACGCAATCGACTGACCCACGTGGAGGGGGCGGAGGGCTCGGCGCACACTCTCATCTAACAAGGTCGGATCCCCCCGAAGCCGGCCCACGGGGGCCTCAGACAGAAAGTCCGTGAGGGTGCGCTGTTGCCTGAGAGAAAGGCAGTGGGCTGGTAGGTTTGGGGGTTCCTTGCTCCGTGGGAAACAATATTCTCATCCCTGGTGAGTTCTTTCTCCGAAAAGGTTGTTGAGAAGTCACTTCCCACCAAGGAGATTCCACGTGGCTGCTGGCGTGGTCTTTGCGAAGGAAGACGACACCGTGCACTGCTGTCACCTGCTGACATTCGGCGGGAACAGTGCTGGCAGTCCCTGGGCTGATGAAGCGGTTTTCGGAGCACAGAGATCAGAAAGCCCTTAGTCAAACACATCGCCCCTTTTCAGCCTTTTCATCACGGGCACACACAAACTCATTGCTAAAACTCTGTGGCACACGAAAAATATACTTTCTGTCAATCTGATGAGAAAAATAGGTATAGTTTTGATTCATTCACACCAGGTGGCTGCTGTTGTACTGGATGCCGTCGTTTTGGGGGTACTCTAAAGGAAAAGAAATCAGCACCCTGACTACATAATCAGGTATTGCGTGGTTGGAAAAACCTCCCGGCACACCTGAAGAGGGCAGGTGACGGCATTTTCAGTCATGCAACCAACCAGCCACTCAGCAGATACGAGCCAGGTGCTGAGTGGCTGCTGGAGACACACAGACGGGACAGAAGCCTGACCCGGCCGCGATCGTGAAACCACTAGCAGAGAAAGACGGTAAGAATGGGCTGTGACAAGAGCTGCAAAGCAGGACTAGACACACGGTGCGGTTACAGCACAGAGAGGGAAGCATGATCGCACTGGGGAGCTCAGGGATGGACGGCTTCCCGTCAGAAAACACCGATGCAGCTGGGACCTGAAGCTGCACACAGGTGACTAAGTGAACGAGGAATGGAAGGAGGTCCAAAGAGGTTTCCAGACCTGCAGTGGAGTGAAGACATCACACACACACAAACAAAGCCCCCTGTGACCGAGTCCTGGAGCACAGAGAGAGACTAGGGAGACAGGGGAGGGCTGGGGCGCCAAGGAGAGGGGACCACATTCGTCTAAGAGCCACAGAACGTCACTGAATGTTCTATGAAAGAGGGATGACTGACCGGACGACCCAGGTCATTCCTGGACTCATATCCAAGCGAAATGAGAATTTTGTCCACACAAACCTATGCAAACAGCCATGGAAGCATCAGTCATCACAGTCAAAAACCACCACCAACAGCCCCAGTTTTCAGCAAGTGGGTCA
This sequence comes from Phyllostomus discolor, assembly GCF_004126475.2. Lineage (NCBI taxonomy): Eukaryota > Metazoa > Chordata > Mammalia > Chiroptera > Phyllostomidae > Phyllostomus > Phyllostomus discolor. Next base: position 11,510,041 of record NC_040906.2, read on the forward strand.
GCGAGTGGCGAGCGGCATCCCACACGACGGAACATTACTCAGTGCTCCCCGAAGGAGACGGGGCATGGATACAGGCTACGAAATGCATGACTCTCTAAAACAGTATGCTGAGAAAAAGAAGCTAGTCCCCAAAGAGCACATCCTATATGATTGTATTTATAGAAAATGTCCAGAATAGGCCAATTCATAGAGACAGAAGGATTAGTATTGCCTAGGGGTAGGAAAATGGGGCGATGAGAGGCGACTGCTAATGGGTATGGGGTTTCTTTAGGGGGTGATGGAAATAGCCTTAAAATTAGATTGTGAAGATGTTTGCACAACTCTGAGAATAGATCGAAAAGTGTGTGTTTTACGCCGTACATGGGTAGATGGTATAGGATGAGAATTATGTCAGGAAGGCTTTTTCGGGCATGATTAGATTTGTGTGTTTGGGACAATCAGCCTGGTAGCAGCAGCGTGGGAACAGTTAAAGGAGCCTGAAAGATGAGCACGGAGAGCAGGCAACCTTCCCAGGCCAGGCGGGTGCTGGCGACAGGGAGGGCTCAGTGGCCGTGGTGGAGATGGGGGAAAGCAGACCATATGAGGGAGATATCGAAGGCAGGGTACACAGGAGCTGGAGCCTGGCTGGCTCCTGGGAATAGGGGCGGGGGGGGGGGGGGGGGGGGGCGAGGGAGTCCAGGATGGCACCCAGCTCGTGGCTGGATGGGTGGGCAAGTGGCCACAGTCGCTAAGATGGAGCATGCTGAAGGAGGACCAGGCTTGCTTGTACGGGCAGGGTCATTACGGGTCTAGTTTTCAGGCACCTTTGAGACATTCCGTAAAGATGTTCAGTCAGCAAAGAGACGCTGGATTACCCCTCAGAGAAGACAAAGCTAAGGATGGTCAAGTGTGGGTTACCGGCGTGTTGCGGGAATGACAGGAGGTGACCTGGGGAGAGAAGACGGCTCCGTTTTAATGGCTTGACTGGAGGAAGATACCCCCACGCCAAGGGAGCCAAAGAAAGATCTAGAAATGTAAAGGGAAAACCAGGGGAATAGTGCCAGAGAGGAGTCGTTTCTCAAGACGACTCCACGGCATCAGATAATGCTGTGACGTCAAGGAAGACGAGAACCAGTCTGTGTGCGTTTAGTTGAGCAGCATAGCGGGACCGGGGCTGTAGCGTCACAGCGGCTCCGTTGGAGTGATGCAGCCGGAGCCACACGGTCATGGGCTGAGGAGTGAATATGGAACAGGAGGGTGGAATGGAGATCAGGTGTCTTGGGTGAGGTCCCCGGAAGCAGACTCTGGGCAAGAACACAAGTGCACATGCTTGATTAAAATGCCCCAAGAAAATACCAATCAGGGATGGATAGATGGATGCATGGGTGGATAGGGGAGGGATAGGGGAGAGATGAGGGAAGGAAAGGAAAGGAAAGGAAAGGAAAGGAAAGGAAAGGAAAGGAAAGGAAAGGAAAGGAAAGGAAAGGAAAGGAAAGGAAAGGAAAGGAAAGGAAAGGAAAGGAAAGGAAAGGAAAGGAAAGGAAAGGAAAGGAAAGGAAAGGAAAGGGGGAAAGAGGGAAAAAGGGAAGGGAAGGGAAGGGGAAAAAGGAAGGAAAGGTAGATCTCTCTCTGCATGGCCGCACACTAGGCCCTCACGGGACTGTACCACCACTGAAGTCTGACTCTCGCCCTGGGGTTGGATACCAGGTTTCCTCCTTGCACCCTGTTACCGCCCAGTCTGGGGTCAGGCCTAGTCTGTGTATGTCTACTCTGTGTGACTACGACCAGTTTACTTAATGTCTCTGAGCCTCCATTTCCTCAGTTTAGGATTGTACGTGGACACGTGACACTGGTGTAGGACGTACCCAAACAAAAGGGGAAGGCCCCCCGTGGATGAAGCACTCAGTGACAGCAAGGACTCTGTGTTCTGCGTAGCTCAGTTCCAGGTGCCCCGTTCCTGGCGGCAGGACCTCGGCCCACACAACAGCTCATCTCTCGCAAACAAGCAGGGACACAAAGTGGGACAGGGGGAAAGGACGCAGGAGCATGGGAGCACGGCAAGCTGTCCCGGGACTGTCCGGAGTGGAGGTGGGGGTGTGCTTGTATCTCATCAGCATCTCTGCTCAACAGCCGGGCTGGCAAGCTGCTCCCGGGTCATCGGAACCTGAAGAGGGGCCTTGGGGAGGTAATAACAGCCTCTCAAGTCAGGAGGATCCGTGGAAGCGGCCCTGCCCACCACCACCCCTCCCCAGCAGCTAGGGGGTTCGGTGGGGAGGTCTGGGCTAAGCACAGCCCGAGAAGCTGCTGGTGGAAACTGAGGACATAACAGCTCTCTGTGCCTCCCCACGGAGGTGAAAAGGCCCCATACGAAGGCTGAGGGGAACCCTAGGGGGGCTGCAGAGGGTGTCCGCGTCCCCATAGGCCTCCCAAACAGGCAGCTCTGGGTGAAGCGGCCCGAGGGAGACTGTAGGTGTCTGGGGTTCCCGGAAGGAGCCAGCATGGAGAGCCACCGGGTGCAGGGAACCAGCACCATGCGGTGAGCTCTGGTGCCCGACACCACGGCTGGGGCGGACGGGGGCGGGGCGGGGAAGACCGGGGAGCCCACGGTGGTGGCGATCCCACCCCACCCCCTCCCTGAGAAAGTCCGAACCAGTCCGGGGTGGGGGCGGGAGGGGCCGACGAAGCTCCCAGAGTGTCCGTAGATGGGCTGGACTCAGCTTTTGGAAGCCAGGAAAATGTTCTAAAACTGGATTGCGGGGATGGTTGGCCAACTCCATAAACTTATTAAATATCATCAAATTACACGCTTAACATGGGGGAATTCTATGGTATATAAATTATACCCCAATAAAGATGTTTACAAAGAGAAAAGGGAAACCACCGGGTGGAAAATTCAAATGGAAAATGTGGCGCCATTGTCGTCTGCAAACCAGAACGGAAACTGCCACCATGACTCACGGGCCGGGGGCCAATAACTAACGAGGTTGCCCATCCTAAGCCAAAGTTGACACAACTCTGCTCTAAGAATTTAGCGACCATCCTGTTTGTACACAGTCCATGTGTTCCTTCACCCCCGGTCATACTTAAGCACCTGGCACCGTGCTGGGCACACCTCAGCTGAGCAGGGCTTCCCCAACTGTGCAGGGCAGGTGGTCAGGGCCAGGTAGGATGCCAGGAGGGCCCAGAGGAGCAAGGACACAGTGAGCATCAGAGTGCGGTGGGCATCACCGGTCAGCCGGGCAGCGCGGCGGGGAGGAGAGGCTCGGAGACCTCACAGCCAGTCCACAAGGCAGGCCCAGCAGGGCAGCAACGCAAGGCCTGGGTCTAGGAGATGCTAGTCCACCCTTTGGTTTGCCGTGTGCCGCCACTGCCCGGGCCCCTCCCGGCTCGGTCACCCATGCATTTAACCTCCGCAGGCCTCAGTTTCCTTGTCTGCAAAGACGGGTGAATACGGACGCCCGTGTCCATGGTACTGACATGACGTTCATGGAGGTAACGTGCACCAAATGCTTGGAAAATTCTGTGTTAGCTGTTAATTATTATTATTCCACAAGTTGCAAGCACAAGAATTGTTAGTGTCTTACAGAACAGGGCTGCTCAAGGAGGTTTTTCCAATCAAACCGAGGTCATTTTTCTGTATCTTTGAAGCAAAAAAAAAAAAAAAAAGGCAGGAAGGACTCAAAGAAAAAAAGGGAGAGACCAGTCATCAAATTCAAAAAGCAGGTCTTGTTACCGGTGCTGCAAGGCAAAAGCCGTCCTTTCTTTCGTGATCCAAAATCTGTTTCAACAGGAGGCGCACGGAGGTGACACGTGATGGCGGGTGTGTGGCGGGGGGGGGTGGGGGGGGGAAGGGGTCTGTGTTCCTCCTTCTCTCCACCTATGAAAGCAGGTGTCCTGTTACGCCAGGCTGTCACGGCGCTGTGCGAGAACGGCTCCATGCCTGGGCCGCCGTGAGGAGACGCAGCGGTGAACATCAGCGTGCATGGTGGGCGGCGTCAGGGGGCTGTCGAGTCATCCATGGGGCGTGGGTGGCCCACGGTGGCAGACAACATCAATTGTGCCCGCTGTTCCTGCCACGTCTTCTAAAGGCTGCGGAGGAGGGAACAGACAAAGACCCACAAAGGCACAGCTGTCTCCAGGTTCCACGTCAAATGCCTGCGGAAGCCTGTTTGAGTGACGGTGCTGCATTCATTTCTGTTCCTCTCTGCGTAGTCCCGGGAGAGGGTGGGACACACAGTTCCGCAGGTGACTTGAAGGCATATGAAATTATTATTTAGGATCAGAAAGAAAAGGAAAGGAGGAAGGGAGGATGGAGATAGCTGGGGGAAATACACAACAAAACATAAATAAACAAACAAAACCCTCACCTGACACGGAATCCACAGACGCTCCCAGGACAGGGCCTGCCTGGGTCACACGGCACACCTTCGTGCCCCTTGCTCCCCGCAGTGGAGCTCGGATTAAAGGAGGAAATGACCGATGACAGATGAAACTGACACTGTAGCAAACACTCAGGCTCTCTTAGGAAAAAGACATATTAGACTAAATGAGGGGGATACAAACCATCACGCAAGTGTCACACCTCAGGCATTTAAACTTACCCAAGGAGTCAAGACGCATCCATCCAAAACAAAGTACCAGTTGCACAGCCTGAGAAACGCTGAAGGTGGGGTCGAGCTAGGCCACTATTAGGGAATGTCCCGTAGATACTCAAGTTTCCTCTTACGCACAAAAATGTTCACAGGGGCCGTTTGTCGTCACACGGATTCTGGCAGCAAAAATTGGAATAACCTAAATGCCCAGCAATGAAAGCATGATTAAATACATGGCGATACACCCATGTTGTGGAATACTATGTAGCCATTAAGGTCACTTTATTAATTAATTAGATCAACTTAGTATACTTAACACAGGAAAAATGCCTCCCAAATATACAAATTCAGTTTGGGGTTGAATTGTGTCCTCCCAAAAAAGATGTTGAAACCCTCACTCCTAGCACCTGACAATGCGATCTGATTTGCAGACAGGGTAGATGGTCAGGTTCAGACAGAGCAGGTCATGAGGGTGGACCCTAACCCGAGAGGACCGTGTCCTTATGAAAAGGGGAAACTTGGGCACAGATCCACCCAGAGGGAAGGTGATGTGAAGACAGGCAGGGAATGCCACGTGGAGAACAAGGGCTGGGCAGATACATCTGTCTGCACGCTAAGGGAAGCCAAAAATCCTGGCAAACCGCCGAACTGAAGAGGCGAGGATTCCCCTACGGGTTTCGGAGGAGCGCGGTCATAGCAACCGTGGGATTTTGGGATTCTGGCCCCGAGGACTGTGAGAGAAGGGATTCCTGTCGCTGGACGTCACCCAATTCGTGGCATTACGTTAGGCAGCCCTAGGAAGCCAATAAAAATGCAGCGTGATTAGAAAATAAAAGGCGTTCTTTCCTGTTCTTCCTTTACCAAAACATGAGACAATATGAAGGTCATTTTTTCTTAAAAAGTTGTTGATTTGGGCAGGGTGAGAAAATAAACCTTTAAATAATGCACTCTCCTAAATTTGGATTTTTATAACAGCAGTGATGCCATTATTAAAATAATGTATAAGAAAAGCATGAACTTTATAAAGAAAGTCAGCCCCAATTCCATAACCACCACCACATCGGTACACTCCCTTCCAGGCTTTTCCCTGTAAAAGACGCAACACACACACACACACACACACACACTCCATGACCTGAAAGGCCTATGCAATTTTGATTCCCACATTTCCCCCCAATAATTCATAATGTTAAATCATTCTCATGACATAAACAGTTGTACAAACACATTTGTTGCCTACATATCAACCGAGTGAGGCGTTTAACTGTTTAGATATTAGGGCTCTTAGGTTGTTTCCAACAGATGGTTGCTAAAAACTCCACAATGGTCTCGGTGCAAGAAATCTCAGTCCACATCTGTCGGGGATTTCCCAGACTCCCAGAAGTGGAATTAATGGGCAACACACACAGAAACGCTTTTTCAGCCCGATACATCTTGCTTCCCCAAATGAGGTGAGCTGCTGATCACCTGACAAGGTTTCAGACAGATTCTGAATACCTGTGACACAGCTGTGAAACAGCCAATTCTCCTGACATTGGTAGAAACTTCTAATTCTTGGAAGTCTTGCGGCATTCCTCTTTTTTTTTTTTTAAGATTTTATTTATTTATTTTTTAGAGAGGGGAGGGAGAAAGAGAGAGAGAGAGAGAGAAACATCAACGTGCGGTTGCTGGGGGTCATGGCCTGCAACCCAGGCATGTACCCTGACTGGGAATCGAACCTGCAATGCTTTGGTTCGCAGCCCGAGCTCAATCCACTGAGCTACGCCAGCCAGGGCTGCAGCTTTCTTCTTGAAGCAGAAATCATCCAAACCCAGAGAGGCTGGTGATGATGGTGTCAGCACCAAAGCTGAGCCGAGTGCCCTGGGCTGGCCGGCAGGGACAGCAGCCCCACAGCAAGGCTGGGCAGCTGAGGGTCACAGGGCCCACCCCTCAGCACCACATAGGCAGGCGTCCGAGACAGCACACTGCCGAGGTCAGAGCTGGGCATTTCCTGCAGGAACAGTTCCCACCCCGGCCCTCCTCGGAAGCCAGACTGAGCCTGCTGCCCGTCCAGGCCTGCTGTTAAGGCCGTTCTCTCCTCTCATCCAGGGGTTGGCAACAGCCCCCTTTGTGGGACTGCAGAGTATTTCTGGGGGGTGGGGGAGGCAACAAAGTTCCAGAACAGGGCCATGGGGGCAGAGGGGTGACTAACCCTAATGGTGAGGAAGAGCATTGACACCACAGGAGTTTACGGATAAAATTTGGAAACCTGGGCAGGTTTTTAATTCCTATTTTGATGAAGAACATGGAACTTTGCAGTAATAAAAGACACTATCTTTCCAAGCTGTCTTCCTGACAGCCCCATTTCTTCCCCAACAGGGAGATGGAGGTCCGTGACAATACAGACCTGCCTCATCCCCAAGTTATGCGTGTACTTGGTGTAGTCGGAAGAGCTACCCATGTTTAGAATAAATGAGGCAAGTCAGAGAAATGAGGCACAGATAACGAGAAAAACCACACTGCCCTGGATGGTGTGGCTCAGTTGGAGGGTCATCCCGTACACCAAAAGGTCACAGGTTTGATTCTGGGTCAGGGCACATGTCTAGGTTGCGAGTTCAGTCCCTAGTCAGGGGGCGTAAAGAGGCAACCGAGTGCTGTTTCTCTTTCTTGCCTTTCCCCTGTCTCTAAAGTCAAAAGGCATGATCTCAGGTGACGATTGGAAAAAAAAAAAAAAAAAAAAAAACCCACGCTGAAGCTGCTAGATCTTAAAACTGTTGTTCCGGTTGGTTTGAGACATCACACAGAACTCTTTCTCCCACAAATGATTAAAGGTTGGCACAAAATATGCCACATTAAGAAGAAGGCTGAGAAATGAAGAGTAAGAATTTCTGGAAAACAAAAATGCCCCTTCAACTGGATGGCTAGGCCAAGGAAGAAAATTCCCCCAAACTCCCTTTTTCAACAAGGATTTCGGGAATGTCAACTGACAGTTGAATTTTTTGGGGGGGGACTGGGGGTGGTGGAGGGAGCTTTTCCCTTTTTAGGACAAAATATGAGTTTTAATATCAGAATTGTTTTTACGTATCTTTATTTTTCAAACTTCATTCAAATTACAAACAGTCCACACCATGTAGCTTCCACACTTCCCCAGGCGGAAAACAGCGATCTCCAAGAAAACATTGAAAAGGAACTCACGGTGAATCACCACTACATAACAGTGTGTCCCCCATTTCAGTGGCCCGGTGGGACAGCTGAAAAGTGGATCCCCCTTTGACACATTACAGATGTACAGCATTTCTTTACAAAACAACCCACACATCAGGGTTCCCTTGAAGCTTTCAAGTCGCATCACAGGGACTCACTGTAGTTTGAAAACTACAAAATCTTGTGAATTTCAGCCCCAAGGTTATATGCCAAGTTCATGTTTTTAAACACTTTGCAAAAGTTGCAAACTTTAGAGAAATTGTGGATATCAAACCCACCCCTTAAAAACAAGGCAGTACTTAGAAAGTTTAGTTCTGTTACCGGCAAAAACTTTTTTTGTCTAGCGGGGCGGGGGGGGGGGGGGGGGGGGGGGAGTGGAGCCATGGGAAAGGGAGAGGAGGGTGGCCTCCAGGCTGTGCCTGAACGGCGGAGCTCACCGGCACAGGAAAGGTCAAAGAACTCCTCCCTCAGCGCGTTTCCAGGCAGTTCTCAAGAGCCATCCTCCCAGGACCCACAATCCGTGTACCGATGTGCATTACACATGGCCATTTACTCCAAGTCCTGATTTTCCTCCAGTACCTGCTAGTTAAAGCAGTATTTCTTATAATAGAATTACAGTTGTTGGGTGTGGTTTTTTTTTTTTCCATTAACCAACTTTTTCTCTTTGGAAGGGTAATATTAAAAGATACTGTTTTTTAAGTCACTGTAGGGGGTTTGGTTTAGAAAGTAATTTGTTTGAAAAGGGATTCTACTTAATTTCATATTCTGCCGCGACACCTAACCCCTGGCATCTGATGTTTTAGGACTGAAAGGAATTATAAAACAACGATTAAAATGGAATTAGATACAAATTAAATCAGCCTTATGAGATGTTTCTGGAAAGAAACAACTTTTATTCTGATTCAGTGATGTCACCGGCCTCTCTCCTTTGAAGAAATGAACTTACTTTTTCTTAGTACAACTTTTAAAACATCGTTTGAGAGCCAACAATTACTCTGAAGATAAAGCATCACAAACACCACCCACCCTGTTTTAATTTTCGGATCACAACATCCTGATAGAGTTCCCATTTCATTTCTTTCATATTTTTAATTCTCGGCAGTTTTCCCAAACTTTATGATAAACTATGAAGAGAAAAGCATTCGAAACATAATACAAATATAAAAGAATACAAGTCAAGTTCAAAACCAAACAAAACACCATGTGCAATGTCTCTAAAGATGACATTCGTGACATGACCAGAAACCACCCCTGGGCCCTCGACACCCCCACCACCCACACACACCCATGTTCACGTTTTGTTTCAGCTTGGTTTTCACCTTTTGTTGCCTAAAGAAAGTGAGAATCGAGAAAATAACCAACAGGACATAAAAACACAGTACCTATGTTTTCTTAAAGTCTTGATTTGAACACATCTTCATTGGTACAGTATCACTCTTAATGCTCAAACAGTAGACAAGAAACACACGTGAGAAGACTTTGTGTATCATACAAGCAATGCTTTTAGAATCACAAATAAGTTGCACGCGGACATGAAAATCCACAAATTAAAACTTATCTCATTAAATAGAGTTCTCGTGGAAATCAGTAAGAATACTAGTATCTGAAGCATTCCAAGTTGTTTCGTTTTCTAGTGTAGAAATCTTAGGATAGAAAGGGTAAGCTGCTTTTCCAATAAGCTACAAATAGACACACACACACACACACACACACACGCGAGTGCGAACCATCAGGAAAAAATCCTAACTTGGAAGAGAAATGGGTTAAACATGTAGATGAAAAGTAGGAGAGCAGGATAGAATACATCTCCATAATGAATGTGTCATAAATACAGACAACTCAATGTACATATGATCAATGAAATAAAGACTAACTTTCTACCCTTTGTTTTTTAAGTTCTACCCCATCTAACTTTTAGAACTGCTTTCTACTCTAAAAGTGGGTATGTTTTCCTGGTTCCAGCAGCTAACTATGAGACTGACTGTCTCGGTGATGCGCTAGCAGAGGCTAGTTGCCCACTGGCGCTACCTCTGCTGTGTTTTCTCCTTTCCTGCCAACTCACAGCCCTCCACTGCGCCTTTGTTCCATGCAGCACCAACCACACTCCGTTTTCACATCATAAAAATAAGTGTATAAAAGAAGACGCTGTCAGGCATATATATTCACAAAGTCTCGATTTCTTAAAACGTAAGTATGGGTGTATTTTATTTCTCTCAAATGCATACAGGACAATAATTACACAGAAACAAAGCTTTTGTTCAACAATGACTTGATTCATAAGCATTTAAAATTTACATAATTTCACATCATACATAACCTTACATTTTTAAATACTGTGAGTAAAAAAGCCCCCCAAATAACCAATTCTTATATTTCCTATTTATCCCTCTATACATCCAAACTTTAAAAAGTTACAAACTGAACATTATACAGAACATACAAATCATGTTTAAAAACTTGAGGTTTTAAAATCACTGCTCCCCAGTGCGGTTCGGGAGAGGAGTCCTCATGCTGACGGCGCAGTCCAGGTGGCCGTGACTGCGGGGGAGAGGAGAGAAGAGACAGACGCAATTGCTGTCGTAGCATTTTACTCGTCCTGTCCGTCAGAAGTGGTGACGCCATGAGAAACACCAGTCTGGGTTTCATATGAGGAATGGAGTTCGCCTCACGGTCTGAGACATGCATTTCAAGTATTTTCCTATTTGATCCGAGCTCCCTGCGGCACACTGGTGCTGAAGGGAGCCACTATTTTCTTCCGTACATTCGCTCAATGTCCGCCTGGTAATGTGTTTTCAGCTCTTTGCGCTTCAGCTTGAAGGCATCTGTGACCAGACCAGTCTCCGGGGTCCACGGTTCAGGGCTCAGGCGAATTTTCACCGGAATTTCAAACTTTTCCAGGCTTGCTGAGATGGTGTGGGAAAAAACAGAAATGCAAAGTCATGAACAATGTACGAGTGAAGTTCTTAGTAAACAGTCTTTGAATACCCACCAAAATGCACAGCCCACTGCCCAAGATTCTTACTTCCAAGCAACCTATCCCTCGGGAATGCTATATGAGTTAAATATATATGAATAAGAACAGCAAGAAACTTTAAATTCATGTCCATCGGTAGAAGGAGTTAGCTAAATTATGCTATGGGCATAAAACAGAATGCAATTCAGTCATCAAGAGTGAGTTACATCTACATGGTATAGATATGTGGAGTTTTTGCAACATATTGCTAGGTTAAAAAAACGCAAGTTTTTTTAAATGTTCAACTTAGATGCAGCTAGATGCGGAGGACAAGGGTGCACAGCAAACTACAAACTGTATAAAGCGCTGGGGGCTGGATGCAGGATGAAGACGACAGGAATGGTCACTCTTTACTTCACACCTACTTGTTTTGTCTAAATTCACTACAAAGGCATAACTGTGCCCGAAACTGAGACATGTCAAGTTTAAAGAGAATCCCGTCGCTGAACCAGAACACAGGGCAGGACGCTCGCCCGCTGCGGCGTGCCCGACGCGGACACGGGAAGAACCTCACCAGCAGAGGGAAGGACGGGGAACAGGGAGGCCGGGCTCTGCAGAAACACCGTTCCCTGGCGAGCCCGGCCGGCTGTCACAGCTCTCGCTCAACAAGCACTGAATGAAACACACCGTGTGAAGCGCTGGACTGAACGGTCTTTAAAAATACAAAAACGGATAGTTTCTCCTCTCGAGTGGCACACAACCTAACAAGGGGAAACAGGCAAATACCTAGCCATAATAAGGTGCATGTGTACGATGTGCTAATGAGAGACATTCAAGTGTCTTAGAGACAAGTGATTTATTAATACATTAAAACATAAGCAGAGACAACAAGCAAGGTTTTATTCAGAAACAGAGAATGCCAGGAGTGGCGTCCAGGAGGAAACCACCACGAGCCAAGTGGCAAAGCTGGGACCCCAGGACTTATGGGGCGAGGGGTCTGACACCCCTGAGATGTGGGGGAGACGGAGAAGCCAGGGTGGGGAGACCAGGTAAGTTTTAGGTTTCAAACTGCTTGGCGCCGCCCTCTATGGCCTTACTCAGTGACACGATCCAAACCAGTGTTTTAGAAAAACAAACACAGGAACGAGGACTGTAATAACTATTTCTTCCTCATTTTGCTCTCTTACCCCGTTATCATAATACACACTAATGAGTTTCCTCTGCATCACGGCATCACGCGATGCGGAAAGGGGGAGCACAAGCCCCTTCGCCGCCGCAGGCAGGGCCGCGGTGTCACGTCAGCAGGAGTCTGGCTTGACCACCGCCCTCACTTGGAAACCAGCTGCGGCTCCAGGAGGTGGACAAGGATGCCCAGGTGATAAGGGGTGGACTGTGCTGGTCAGGTTTACGTGTTACCTGGGCTGGGCTAGAGTTCCCAGTTATCCAATTAAACACCAATGTAGGTGTAGCTCAGAAGGTGTTTTGTAGATGTAATTAAGTCTGTAATCAGTTTATTTTTACATGAAGAAAATTATTCTAGATCATCTTCGTGGATCTGATTCCATCAGTTAAAGCTCTTAGCAGAGCTGAGGCACAGCCCCACCCCCACCCCGGCCCGAAACAGTGCCACCACGGACAGTGACAGGAGCTTCATTCAGCTCATGCCGGAGAGGCCCGGTCCGCCCCCCAGCAGCCCGCCCCACGGACCCCCAGCCCCAAGAATCAATCACACCAGCTCCACGCAGTAGGTTTCTTCATTCATCTACAGAACCTACTGGTTCTTCCTGTAGACCCTGACTGATGGAGGTTCGGGGGAAGAATGAGCTTGAAAACCTTCTTCCCATCACATAGACAAATGAACTCCAAATGGATCAAAGACCTAAGTGTAACAATGAAAACTAGAAATCACAGGGGTGACAGCTTTGTGACTTGGGTTAGGCAACAGTTTCTCAGGTGTGATACCAAAAGCATGAGCAACAAAAGAAAAATATTTTAAATAATTGTATCTTATCAAAATTAAAACTGTTGTGCCTTAAAGTAAAAAAAGTAAAAACTAGAATAGGAGAAAATATTTACAAATCATGGATCTGATTTTGGACTCGTATCTAGAATATATATGAACTCATGAAACTCAGTAACAAAAAGACAACCTCGTTTTTAAAAAATGAGCAAAGCATCTGAATAGACGTTTCTCCAGAGCAGCTATACAGTGGGCAGTGAGCACATGAAGAGGTGCTCAGTACCATCAGGCACCAGAAAGTCACAAATCGACACCACAACGAGGTGCCCTTCACACCCGCCAGGATGGCTAGAGGCAGAGGACGGACAATGACAGAAGTCGGCAAGCATGCAGGAAAACTGAAGCCTCACACAACACTGGCGGGAATGTAAAACAGCTCGACCGTTTCAGAAAATAATCTGGAACAAAATATTCTGGAAAATAGTCTGGTGGTTCCTCAAAAGGCCCAATATAAAGTTAATAACACAGGCTGAGCAATTCCACTCCTAGGTATTTATCCAGGAGAAATAAATATAGCCACACAAAAAGTTGTATATGAATGTTCATAGCAGTGTTCATCACTCAGTAACAGCCCCAAGTGAAACACCCCAAATGTCTATGGAAGGGTGAATGGATACACAAAATGTCATATACATATCCACACGGTGAAACACCATTTGGCAATGAAAGGGAAGGAAGTGCTAACACATGGATGAACACTATGCTAGTGAAGGAAACACGTCACAGAAATCGTGTATGGCACGAGTCTACTTACACAAAATCGCCCCAATAGGCAAATCCATAGGGACAAAGCAGATTAGGGGCTGCCAAGGGCCAGGGGCTCTGAGGTACACTGGGGAGTAAGGGCGAAGGGACACGGGATTTCTTTGGGGGTGATAACAATGTGAGAAAACTGACTGTGGTGAGTGACAATTGCACAGTTCCATGAATGCATGACGAACTGCTTAAATAGTACACACTGAGTGAGTTGGTTGGTATATGAATACATCTCAATAAAGCTGTTAATTTATAAATAAAATAATAAGCAGAAAAGAATATAAATCTAAAATTATGCTTGATTGTCCTTTCAAGTATTCTCTTACTTAGAAATTTTGTTGGTTTCTAATGAATATCTATTAACTGAATTTAGCACTGGTCCAAAGTCTTAAGATCCTTAAACTGCTAGAAATGATGCGCAAGCTGGCACACCAACAGATATTACTGTTGAAATGAAGGGTCAGAACAATGATGCCATCGGGTTACGTGCAATTTCATTCCTCACACACTTGAATAACATACCCGAGAACAAAAGGTCGTACCTGTATTGTCCTTAACGCTGGTGACTCAGAAGGTTTTTACTACACCAACACGTTAATGTCGTCTCCTTGCCCCCCTCCCCAACCCCCAGAGCCGGCACAGGGCACGTCAGCACAACCAGCCCCCAGGCCACCAGCAGTGCGGAGAGTGCAGGCAGGAGCCACGGCCGACGTGAGGGCTGGGGCGGCCGGCCCGCCGAGCAGGGTCCCGGAAACAGCGGAGAAACAGAGGGAAGGGCCAGCCCAGAAGGCGGCAGCCGCAGAGGTGAGAGCCTCCGCGACCCGCGTGTCCCGTGGCAGGGCTCCACGGGGGACTGGAATGTTCTTCCACTAATGGCAGGGAAACACGACTGCTGTCTCCGAGGGAAACCATGTAACCTAAGCCCTGTGACACGGCAGGACAAACCCATTTCCGCACCCTCCTCCCACCTCGGTTCCCAGAGTCAGCGCGGGCGCCGCTCACCTGACACGGCAGCCTCAGACAGCACTTTGAGCACCTCGTTTTCCATCTCACAGCTGTTGCACAGCTCCTCCCACGTGCCCCGGAGTCCTTTCTTTCGAGCCAGTTCTGTCAGCTCCTTTTGGTTTGGCACGACAAACCCAATGACGTAAGAATGGTAGCTGAAAGGGACAGAGGGCAACTCAGGGACGGGAGCGAAAGGCACGCCGGCGAGCTGCAGTTCTCGTCGCACCGACACCTCAGCAGCCAGCCCCGCGCGGCTTTACGGAGAACGCGGGAGGCGGGCTGGGCGCTGGCCCACCGCGGCCCGGCCGCGCCGCTGCTGGCTCACAGCACATCCCGACGCTCCGGCAGAGTCCCCTGCTAAATAAACCTGCATCTGACATCCCACGATCAATTTCAAATATACATAGGAATAGTGTCATGCACACATTTTTAAAAAGAAATCACAAACATTAGAAAACTCATCTTTAAAAAAATCAGTAATTCATTTCAATAGGTTAAACAGAAATAAAAGCTAATATAAAAAGTCGTATCTAAAGAAATCTGGCAGCAAACCAAAGCAACGGGACCATACTGGTTTTCCTCTTTTGTCCCCATGAGAATCGGTGTCCGAGGAGGAGCTGGGCTGCCGCTGCAGGCAGGAGCCTCCAGACGCAGCGGCGGCAGGAAGGGAAGGGCTGCCTGGTTAACATCACAGTTTGTAAAATATCCAGAGCTGTGGCATCGCTAACAAAAACGTCATTAAAGGGCCGAATCATTTACACACATAAATGTAATCAATCCGTAACTGGGGCTGCACCTCAAAGTGTTTCTAAGTCGGTTCTTCTGAAAGCAGGGCCTACTTTTCCCGAGTAATTACCACGTCAACCGCTGCAGTGAGGCCGCTGGACTGGCCACGACACATCTGACCAGCAACCCCGGAGGACAGCTCCATCCCACGCAGGACTGCTGGGAAAAGGTATCAGAGCGCCCATCTAAAATTCTAACTCACTTCCCAAGAATGCATTTCTGGGATTTTAACTTTCAACTCCCCTTCCCAGCTGCCTCTAAGTCATCACGGGCTGAACAGCTTGAGAAAGAAGCCCTTGGCCCCGGCCAGGGTCCCAGGCAGGCTCCCTGTGAGAGCAGGGACCCTCCCCCAACCCAACTTCTTCCTTGACTCGAGCTTCCTGGGACGGGTTCTGGGGAGCCTCTCTGGGCAGACAGAGGGCAGGCAGCCAAGGCTACCAAGGCAGCAGGAAGGAGGGCTTTCCTGTCTTCACCTCCCCGCTGCAGAGGGCACTGCGGTGAGACAGAAAGCAGAAAGCCCACACAGGAAGTTGGGGGGCGGGCGGAGAAGCATGACAAGGGAAGAATCAGTTCATGGCTGTAATGAGACAACAGGTAAGAAGGAACGGTTCTTGGTACAATGTCCCAAAGAAGACCCATATAGGAAGGAAACGCTATTAATAGCACACTAAATGGTTTAAGTTGCATGAATTCCACTTTCTTACCTGTTTGCATATGCACAAATGTTGTCTATTAATGGAAGATTCTTCAAAGCTGCCTCTACTTTCCCAAGAGACACATATTCTCCTGCCTGAAGCTTTACAAGGTCCTTTTTACGGTCTGTGCAAGACAAAGGCCGGGAGGGGACGACATTAGAGGACGACGTTAATAACACCTTTGATACAGAGAAATATTGGCCATTCTCTAAGCAATCTGCAGTCAACTGAGATCACTGTAATAGTGATGCTAAAATTACAAGTGCATAATACAATTAAACCCTAATTTTGATAGTATTAAATATATTCTTTTTTTTTAATTAGCTTCTGATTAAGGGACACCCCCCCCAGCAGAGCTTTAGTTATGTTCTTCTCAACAGGTATGTTCCTGGTACACGTTATGCAGGAAGATAAAGAATACACTCAGTGCCACCAGCGAGATTACATTCCACCCGGAGAGATGCATGATGCGAAACCGCCCAGCTTCAATACACTAGGGTAGTGCTAAGTGTTAAGACTCTCAACCTGCTGTTTTGGAAAGAATTCCTACAAGCGAGGCCGGAGCCGAGTCTTGGGGGAAGACTGAGCAATGGTCAAGTGCACCAAGGCTGGCAGAGAGCAGAGCCGCAGACACAGGCCAGCTCGAACTAGCAAACCACGGCAGCACAGAAGAGAGCAATGACCAGAAGGAAGGATGAAGGTGAATCAGGTTTTATTCTCTTTTTATTTTTGTATTCTTTTAAGAATAAAATCTTTAAAAAAAAAAAAAAGAATATGACTCTCTGAGGCTTAGCCAGGAGTAAGTGCAAACGCCACTGCCGTTGAACAGAGTTCGAGGCCTCATAAATCTGCTGTGCCCACAACTCTGCACTGTCCCACTGTAAACTTTTATATTCCGGGGTGACTCAACGGACCACAACGGCATCACACGAAGAGAGATTCGGACGTTACTAAACAGCCTCTCTAAACACGCATCTCCCCTTCTACGAAACGATGTCAGGAACACCCACGTTCAAAAGAAAACATCAGCCGGCTCACCGATAATCTTTAAACACCCGTCGGGGTCAAACTCCCCAATGTCTCCAGTACAGAGCCACCTCTGCCCGTTTTTGTCTTCGAAGAAGTCAGCTTTCGTTTTTGCTTCGTTTTTGTAGTACCCCATGGTCACGTTCTGGCCACCAATAAGGATTTCACCCCTGGGATGCGGTTTATCCGTATTAAAGTACCCACCTAATAAAAAGAGTAACTTAGAGTTAATCCAGCAATTTTATCCCCAAATGCATCATGTGAAAATCTGAAACTGTTCGTTTCTAAACAGGGACACCTAATTCCAATCTGATTCTAGTTTCCCAAAGGAAGTAAGGCAGATGCTACAAATTAACAAAACTCATCAACATAAAACTAGGTACAAAACTTCAGTTACTTAACCATGGAATTTATGCTTTTAAACTACCATTTAAAAAATAAATTCCACTCAAAAACCCAACATCTATCATATAAAATAATTACACACTTCACAAGTAAACTCCTTTAAGATTTCTGTAGAGATTCTTAAATATTATACTAATAGAACTAATAAAAGCATTAAATCGTCTATTTAGTAAATGAACAAAGTCTAAAAAATCAGATTATTGTATATTTAAAAGATTTATTCTTAACAGATTTCAGAATAGTCCAAGTTTAAATGTATTAAACATTTTCACTAATTCTGCCAATAGCTGAAAAACTGTATCTGAGCCTTAGAATCTTTCCTATGCATGAAAGGAAAGAGCATCAAACAAATCACTGATAACATATACATGTTAACAGGACAAAATAAAATTTAAGAATAATCAGCATTTAAGTGGCATATAACAACAGGTTTTTATGAAATTACAGTAAAAATTTCCTTCTGTTAATTCTTGGTTAAAGCCCTCAGGAAAAAGACAAAACTAAAAATCTTTGGTTTCATAGAATAAATTTTACAAATTTGCTTCTGCAAAATAAAAGTTATAATTCCTAACTAATTTACTTACTTGTACTTTTTTTAGTAAAATAATAAACAAAATAAAAACAATTGTAATTCTTCACAATCATCTTTGAAACAAGCAACGTAAATGCATTCATGTGGCTCTAGATAAGATATATGTATCGTAAGGGACCAGAAGGAGAAGTTGTATTTTACATTCTAAAACAAAGAAGAAGATGAAGCACAGCGCTAACTTTGTAACTTAATACCAGACACATTACGGCTGTGGCTGGAACGCCGTTACCTTCCTCCCAGTTCTTTAATTTGATTTCGCAGCAGACCAGCGGTGCGCCCACTCTGCCGGTGTTGTAGTCCCACACTACGGTACAGAAGACAAGTCTCTGGTTACAGCAGGTAATAAACTGCTTCCTTTTTCTAAATTACCAAAAACAGTAATTTATCCTAAATCTTAGACATCCCCAGAGAATCCCTAAAAGCAGAAGTCACAAACTGGTGAACCACGGGCTGTGTGGCCCACCTGAGTTTTTGTTTTGTTTTGTTTTTAATCTGAATTGATTACAGACACTGAAAACAGCAAGCCATTTTACACACAAGGTGGAATCCCCAGGAACTTCCTTCCCAGATCAGCAGCACCTGGAGTCCTCATTAGACGGACAGGCCTGCCGCTCCAGCTCCCCAGGTTCCGCGCCCATCGCATTTCCTTACATCAGGGCCTGCTCCTCTCAGTTAAGTAGCGGCCTGGCCCATGAGTTTCTTGCCCCCGTCTTACAAAATGATGGGGCAGAATGTTTTGCACCTAATTCCACTATCAGACGCGAAACTTTGCAGTAGAAATAGGCTTTCTAACTTCCTCCCACATGTCACTATTTCCACGTGAGACCCAGGAAGCTCCCTCACACATCAGTCATCTATCACACCCTATTTACATTCCTAACTCGAGGGCTCAAAGACCAGGCTGGAGATGAAGATGGCTAACGTCCAAGAACCTGGGAGAAGAACCCAGCGTTATAAATTACTACTGCATTGTTCCTCCTTCAAAGGCCGTTGACGTATCCGAAACACAACGCCACTATTTAACACTGCAGAGAGTTCTATCTAGTTACAACAAACTGTAACTGATTAATCACACTTTCGAAGCAAATCTTAAATACAGAAGAAATTAAGATCCTCAGGAAAAAAGGAACCATATATGCATGTACTTAAAGACTACTTATTTCCTACAAAACAAAACTTAGAAGTAGCTTCCAAAAATATATAAAATACAGAGAACACAACTGAAAACAGGAAAATACAGGAGTAACGCCTCAGAACATACACAGAGGTAAACAGTACACAGAGGCACTCAAGGCAAGTAAGAAAAAACCAGCCATGAAGGGGTTTATTATCTGTCGGTATCTAGAAAACACAGAGTAGAAACACAGCTTTCCCTAGGGCTAGAAAGCAGAGTAACTGTCCCACTGAAGAGGCACACAAGTGCTGTCTGATTCATCTGGAACCTCCCGGGGAGCAGATCACACCCCCGACCACGTCATCATGCAGGCTCTGAAACGGTGCTGCCCAGAGCCCCCCCCCTCTACTTTCTCTCTCCACACTTCCACAAACCACCCCTCCCCCAAGACGCATTTCTGAATGCGAGATGTAATACACAAACTAAAGACATTAATTTTCTACCTAAACAGAACTTAATAACTGATGTAACAAATGTATACAATACAGCCACCACTTTTTACTAAAATTTCTTTTCCAGAATGCTAATTAGTTTTTAATATTACCTAATTTAATACGAAACACTCCTCTAGATGAATTACTATTAGACATACTTAATTACTTAATACATTCTAAAACCTTATGTAAGTAACCACAGAACATGGAATTTACCATTACTGTGCCGGACAAGTATCTCAACCCCCGTCCCCCTGTATATTTGTAGAAAACCACCCATACCAAAAAGTGCAAAAAGGTGACCCAGCCGCGGCTGGGCACTCCGCTCTGGGCGACACCAACCTTCCGTGATTGTCCCAGCGCCAGCAGATTCCGTGAGCCCGTAGCCCTGACCCACGGAACAGCAGAAACAGATATTCATGAAGCGCTGCGTGGCTGCGGAAAGCGGAGCACCTCCACACAGCAGGAGCCGAATATTCCCACCTAGCAAGCTTCGAACTTTCCGGAAAATAAACCTAAAACAAAAAAATAAATAATCAGAGAATCACAGGGTTGTAAAGCTGAATGGGATTTCCCAAATCATTTGATCTCCTAGTTCTGGTATTTAGTGACTTATCCAAGGCCACACACGCACCCAATTCAAGAGATTCTCTTGACCCGCTACTTAAGCCTTAATTTTTAAAAGTTCAACCAAGTAAAGAATATATGATCTTTTCGTAAAAAGTTTTCAGCTGCCCTGGCTGGCATAGCTCAGTGGATTGAGCGGGGGCTGGGAACCAATGTGTCCCAGGTTCGATTCCCAGCCAGGGTACATTCCTGGGTTGCAGGCCATAACCCCCAGCAACCACACATTGATGTTTCTCTCTCTCTCTCTCTCTCTCTCTCTCTCTCTCTCTCTCTTCCTCCCTTCCCTCTCTAAAAATAAATAAATAAATAAAATCTTTAAAAAAAAAGTTTTCAGCTAATAGCTGAATTCAAAATTGTCTGGATTAATATTACATAATAATGGAAAACCCTTACTAATGGGCACAGCAATTTGTTTTACATCATTATAATACATATATATATTAACACTGAATAACCCTATTATGTCTTTCCAAAACTGAGCATTAAAAGCAAATTGTTTGCTTTAGCTTACTTCATTAGAAGTATGTACAAATTTATACATAGCAGTCTAACTTTTAAAAAAATTTCACTAATTCAAGTTCCAGTATGTTTACTGTTTACAAATTGTCTGGTGAATTAAAAAATTCAAATATTGAATTGAAATGTTTCTGAAAATATACTAATAAAAAAGTTTACTCACTACCTTGATCAAAAGAAGGATTTTTTTGTTAAGTAACTTTGAAAAAGGCAAAGACCAAATGGCAATCATTAAAAATATATATATTAAAAGTTTTACAAAATAGGTTATAGATCTCATTAAAGCGATAACTAGAAGGTAGAGAAAAAACTTACAAAGTTTTAAATAAAATGAAGCATTTGAAAACTACCATCTATTAATATTCCCAGAAAAATAATCTGAATGCCATACTTTCATTTTTTAAATTCTAACTATTTTATAATTAAATCTACTTACTCTATTAGTACTACAAAAACAAAAAATAGGTGTTTAAACAGAAGACATTTAATCATACTTGATTGCCACTTTATAGTCATATGAAGTCTAAAAGTAAAGAGAAACTATTACTCAAAATAATTAAAATCACATACGTGTCCATATAAAATATAAGCACACTATTAAATCAAGTAAAAATTTAAGTGCAAATTTTTTTCAACTAAAATGGCAATAATTTTTAAATTGCTCATACTCTTTTTTTTTAAGATTTTATTTATTTATTTTTAGAGAGGGAAGGGAGGGAGAAAGACAGAGAGAAAGAAACATCAATGTGCGGTTGCTGGGGGCCTGACTGGGAATCGAACCTGCGATGCTTTGGTTCGTAGCCCACGTTAAATTGCTCATATTCTTATGCAAGATGGGTTTTTTAAAGAGTCCCTCTGACTTTTTAAAATAAACTTGTTTCCTACAACTACCTCAATTAACAGGGCTACTAACGTGAATAAAATGACTACACGGTCGAGAGGGACAGCCCTGACCTACCGGTCACACAGCGGAGTGCTCCGTCCTTTCGAAATCTGTTCCATTTTGTAATTATAGGCCAGGATAAACAGGTTACGTTGAAAACCACTCATTTCATTCACTTTATTCATGACATTTTTGTAGATTCGATCCATGATTTCCTACATGTATAAAAATTAGTTAATGCAATTAATAATGCTACCAGCTGCCTTACACCTATTAAAAGCGTCACATCAGATTAGTATTCCTATCAATACTGAGACATTTTAAAAGACATTTTATCAGGAACACATTTTTAAAATACAGCCAAAAATGAGTTTAAAAACGAAGGTTCTATAAAAATTTTTAATAGCAAAAATGTATCCAGATGCACATGAGTAGTAAAAAAAAAAAAATGACATAAAAACACTGGGGCAGTAACATGTCATTTCAATATAGATTTTTTATATTACTTTCCATATTCACTCTGAATTAAAAACTAAACTCACTAAATCGATAAACAAACAACTATATGAAACGGTTTTTGGTTACAGAGTACAACATTCTTTGGGGTTGTTCTGGTTGGTGTTTGTCTCTTAGTGCTGCGCCCGGGAAAAATTTCCATTGCACTGCAGGTTGCTCACTTGGCCTGTGGCTACTACGAAGTATACTCTGATGCCTTCAGATGGTTTTTCCTCTACAACTTTAAATAATAAACTTTACAGGAACTGAAAATTTAAAATAAGGTACTACTAAGGAAACTATATACCAAGAGAAATTCTAAAACTATTGGTCATTTACATTGGTTTTGGAATAACCATGTAATTATGCTTAGATGATATCTGATCATAACTCCCAACACTTTCAAACAAAATCAGAAGCCACACACGACTTGCTCTAAAAAGCAAAAGCCCCTGCGGCTCATCCCCACTGCTCTCGCTCCCGGGCCCCTCCCCACACCCGGTGTCACACGAGGATGCGCAGGTCATCGAAGTGGCACTGACTGCTCCTCCCCCTTTTTGGTGTCTAGGCCAGGCATGCCCTGAGGACTCAGGAGGTGACTGCACTCTGCTGAGAAGCTGCTGCTGCTCTTAAGCCCTCTCTCTTACCTCTTGCTGAGCTTCAGGTTTCTACTAATAGCAAACAAACTGGACAAAAATAATTTGAACAAAAAGCTATTTAGAGGAAACAGTTGAGAATATAATACACACAGAGACTAAAAACTAAAAAAAAGGTACAACAATACTGAATAAATCCATAGAGCATGAAGCAACACAGAAACCCAGCAGAAACTGACCCTGCGGGAACCCCGTGGCCACAGCGTCCCTCCCACTCGCACGGCGCTCTGCGGCGGGGCGGCCCTCGCTCCCTCCCCGGGAGCGCAGTGTTACCTGGCGGTCAGTGCTTACCGGCACCGCGGCCATCAGCGTGGGCTTCAGCACGGTTGTATCCCCCTTGCTTCCCTTCTTTATTTTTGAAGACTATGGAGACAAAAAGTGATCTATATAAAGTGATTCTTATTTTAACAATTCAGTGGGATAAGAAAAGCATATTATAAATTCATCATTTTAATTTACTTCGATAAAGCAATTAAAAGGGAAGTGATCATTTTAAGATAATTAACTGTCATCTTCAAAACATACTGACAAACTGATGGGGAAAATGTGCTAAAAGTGATGACGGTTTTTCAGTCTCACAGGTCGAGCCGTTTCATTTACCTGATCTGCTAACGTCTGGGGTGAAGAGTAGCCGATGCGACATCCGTGAGAGAGGCAAACGAGCTCAGCGCTCAACTCTAAAACGTGCGCCAGAGGCAAGTACCCGATGTACACGTCGTCCTCTCTGAAAGACAGGGGAAGAGCAGACGCAGCTGTCAGGCGCGCTCTCTGCCGCAGCACGTGGCAGCAGCGGGACCAAGCCCGAGAAGGCACGGGAAGGACCCTCGGGGCACTCCTGTGACTCTGCCCGAGGCGGTGCTGTGTGTGAGAGGAGAGCGGCAGACACAGAGACAGAGGGACTGACTGACACTGGGGGTGTCAGGGGAAAGAAGTCCAGCTCAACCTAAAGCCGAGGAGGCAGACACTGTAGGTAAGTTGCTGTGTCCAGTCCTACTGGAGGGCACTCACTGATCAATTCTAAGTGCTGCAGGAGCGAGGCGCGAGGCAGAAGACATAAAAGATACGGGTAAGGAAATGAAAGGGTTCTTCTTGAGAAGGACAGAAGAAATCCCAGGAGAAAATGCTCCCTAGTGCTAGTGGGCTACCACACAGAGTTCAAAGAGAATCCCCAGTCTTCCAGGAATTTTACAGAAGAGATTCTTGTGCTGAGAGCTACATTAAACTATATATAATAAATTATGCCTTACATAAGAAAATGTATATGGGTGTGTGTCTGAAAGTATACATTCAAAATTTCAAGAACTGCCCCCTCTCCGAACTGGGAAGGGCAACTGAGGCAAACAAGAAGGAAAAGTGTTGCTCTTAATTCTTTTCTGAAAAGGATGCATGCCTAACAGAAATTTCCCTCCCCATTGCCAAACTCAGTTCCACAGAAACTAGTGTGTGCGCACGTGTGTGTAACCTCTGTGCACAGGGCTCCAAAAATACCCCGCCGCTGCCCCGACCAGTCGTCAGCGAGCTGACGCCATCTCTGGGAACGAGCCCTTCGCAGTCAGCCCCTCGCAGCCCAGCTGCCCCCCCCCCCCGCCCCCCCGCCCCGGTCTTCCCGCGGCAGTGCGCCCTCCCCCGCCCACCACTGCGGGAATCTGTCTTCACAACCTCCGTGAACGCTGACTGCACTGAGTAAGCGATTTGCCCACCTGAACTGTAACATATTTGGGTATAAAAAAATGACCACAGTTAAAAGTTACACTTTTAAAGTAAAAAAAGTTAACTGTCAACAATATCTATAAACTATATTGTACAACTTCACGACTATGACTATTTTCTAATTTCAATGTCCTTTTTTTTTTTAAAGGAAATGCCTACGATAAACAGACTCTGCAGGACTAATTCCAACCATTCGTGGCTAGTGTTGCAAGCGCTGCTATTCCTGCACTACGACCTACCCCAGGCGTGGGATCCTCTCCGCCATGCCAGTGATCCCGGCAATGATGTTGCTGTGGGAGATCATGACCCCCTTGGGCAGCCCCGTGGACCCACTTGTGTACATGATGACGGCAACATCCGAGGGCGCTGGGGTGCTCTCGGGTTTGTGTTCTGTATTGGAGGGGAAAAAAAAACACATGCTTCTGAGAAATTTAGCCAAAGCACCAGTTTTTTCATAACCACTTGTTTATTAACTCAATTCAACAATTATTCCTTGTAATCACACAGAGGTCAACCAGACAGGTCAAGTCCCTGCACATAAGGGACATTCAGTCCATTGGGACAAACACATAAATCTATAGTACAGTAAGAGCTCTGAAGAAAAATAAAGCAAGACAAGGTGCGAAGATGATACAGCAGAAGCTATGTAGATGGAAACATCGGGAGAGGCCTTTCTGCGGAGTTAATGTTTCAGTAAAGATCTGAAGACAGCGTGGAAGGGAGCCAGGAAAACCCTGAGACGGGGAGACTATTTCAAGCAGAAAACAGGCACGTGCCAAGGCCCCGAGGATGAATGTGCCCGGCAGCGTGAGGAGCAGCGGGAAGTGCGGAGGGACGAGTGAGCAAGGGGGAGGGGGCAGGAGACGAGGGTGGAGCGGCGTCCGGGCCCACATCACGCAGAGCCTCCAGGGCCACGCCAAGGGCTTAGGACTGTGCTTGGCGGTGGAAAGCAACGCTGTTTTCTACAGGGAATCGTCGTCATCCTGGGCAGGATCGCTTTGGCTATGATGGCTACGTAACTTACGGGAGGGAAGAAAAGAGGCATGAAGACAAGACAAAGAGCTATGCCAGCAACCGGATCTACCCACCTGCGGACTTCTTAAATGAGTGGGGGCAGACGTGAGACACGTTCCCCGGTGAGCCCGTTCTCTCCCACCTGCCCAGACACACTTCCTCACAGCGGTCCTCCTTCAGGCCCTCCCTTCCTAACGTGCACTCACTCCTCCATCCCCCCCCCCACTTCTCGGAAACGGCTGTCTCGGCAGTGAGATGTGCCGAGGCAGACGGACCTGCAATCCCCGTGTCATCTGACTCCTCCAGCGCACCTGGTCCTGCCTCACCGACACACGGTTCCTTCCCTCCCCTCCGCCCAGCCTGGGGTGCATCCAAATGCACCGTTCTCCGTGGGTGACCTCGCCCACTCCACAGCTGAAATGAAAACCTAACTGCCAGGCCCTAAGCTGTCTGTCGCAGCAGTTTAAAGAGAGGTGCTGACAGCAAGCAGATGCTGTCACCCCTGAGGGCTGTGGGTATAAGCCTCAAAGAAAAGTGGGAGGTTCTACAACCTTGGTGGGAAAAAGAGAAAAAAGAAAACTTCTTCTGGCTTCTAAATCTCAACTCCAAACGTAAGTCCAGAGCACTGGACTTGTCCAGACAGGCCACTGCCCACTAGACATCCACCTCTGATGTCCCAGCAGCACCTAAAACTCCATCTACCCAGAACGACTGCCAGCACAACCCCACTCCAGAGCCAAGCCAATGCTTACAATGAACTAATCACTAACTTCCAACTAGAAAGGAGACACAACCGCAGCACCCCAGCAGCTCTCTGAGGTGCCCCCAAACGCGCGCTCACTAACAATTTCTGACGCTGATGTGAGAGGAGGAACTTCTACAGTCACCATGCCCAGGTGCGCTCGCTCGCTGGGTGGTACAAAGATGCACCCCCCGGAAGAGGTGCAGTTGGAACAGGGAGCAAAAAGGAGGGATCTAGGTTCAGCTATCTTTTAATACTCACAGATAATTCACAGGACAAGTTTCATGCCATTATTTATAAAACTAACTTTAAACCATCCAAAACTATCAGAAAAATTGACCCTTTTTTGAAACGGAAAAACTGTATAAAGTAAAACGTGTTTTCAAGTAATTTCAAACAAATTCTGCTGTTAGAACATTCATACATTGATGTCTGCCTGTTTCCTAAACCTCTCTTGAGAACCTCCCAGAGCGAAGGTGGAGAAACGACCCTGGAGAACAGGGTCACTGCAGAACACACAGGGCCCGGGCGCTGCCACCTACCCGTGCTCGCCTTGGCTCCCAGCGCCTGCACTGCAGCCATGGTGTGCACGATGACGCCCTTGGGGAACTCGGTCCAGGTGGGCGGCTTGCCATCGACCGTGATGATGTGCCGCAGGCGAGGGACCAGAGAGACGATATCCTGGAAAGACACAGGGCTCGTCACGGTCGCTGTTCTCCATGACACAGCTTAGCAAACGGCCCGGGACACGAGAAAAGCAGTTCACCGTATTCGGGGAATTCCTAGTTTCTTGCCTCACAAAAGGGGCAAAGGAGCACACAGGCGTGCGTACCACTTTTTCAGAGAGAGAAATACTGGTCTGAAACGTAAATGACAGTTTCACAGATTAGATTCACTGCTGGTATCCCTGCCCTTCGGTAAAGCCTTAATCGACCGAGTTCCTTTCTCACGAACAGGCACGTAAGCACAGGCTGCCTGAACTGCAGGGAAGCCAAGCCCCCTCAGGGAGTGTGGGGCTAATAAAGACACAGGAGGGGAAGGGGACAGAATGCACTCACAGATTTGTGTGTTTCAAAAAAAGAAAACATCAGAAATTACTGTTTTCACAGGGAGATGTCTAGAAATTAAAGAAACCCATTTTCCCTGTAATGAAGTCTTTTTCCCATTTAAAAAAAATCCTGAAAACTCATAAAGACTCGATGCTTCAGAAATAAAGTTACTAGTTTAAGAATAACCTGTCAAAATTACAAAATTTCTTATTAAAAATAAACTAGAAAATGGTTGAGCACAATAAAGTTATAATCCCTTCAACCTTAGATATGGGCCTATTAACAATTAATCTGTTGACTCCCTGCACTAGTTATACATATATATATATATATATATATATATATGAGATCTACTTTCTCTTTTCTAAAGGAATAAAATTATGATAGTCCCATAAGTTTACAAAGACATCAAGGATGTTAAAGATAGTAAAAGAACTAAGGATCAATAACAGAGCTCATGACACTGAAAATTCTAAAGTATGGAACAGTTTAAGAAAAAAACCTCCAGTCCTCACCTTCAACTTTGTTTGCAAGAGTTCTTTACTAGTGATGATGTTCGTCACCTCTGTTTCATTCAATCCATGGACAATTGCAGGACCTCCTAGAGTCGCGTACAAAGTAACGACTGTAGGGAAAGAAGGGCAAGTCAAATACTCACATGGGTGTGCTAAAGGTAAGCAAAGCCTTTGACAGCGGGCAGGAATAATAACAGAGCTTACTGAATCCTACGTCATTAGATCCATAGTTTATGATCTAACTGTGCTGTGTTTTCCCAAATTACTTTAATATACTAATTAACACTGTGCCTACTCACCCTTCCCTAATTTTCCCCAAGATTCTCAATATTTTAAAATAAAAAAAATTTTAATTTCATTTTGTTTCACCTACAGATGTTTCTGTGGGACTGTCATATTGGAAGCAATTATATACAACTTCTAAAATGTTAAATCTTAGTTGTTAACTGCTTGGTACTAAAATAGAAAAAAAAACCCATAAACCAATAACATAACACATTGGAGATCACATTTAAGATATTACACATTATAGAAATACCATGAATAAGAGTCACACTGCTTATTCTAAAGCAGAAAATCTAAAGAAAAACATTCTTAGAAACGTTGAAATTAAATAGGTGGGTTTTTTTTTTTTTTTTGGCTTTCTGCCTAATTCAAGAGTTAGGCTTTGAGATAATTTTAAAGCTTCTCAGAAACACTTTGTAAACCTAAACCTTTGAAAATTAAAAGGTATGCCAATTAAAAATAAACACAGTGAAGGCATTTACAGCAAGGAATCTGGTAACAGTGTCCTTTCTGTTTCCTCTAAAGGATGAGACACTGTCTGTGCTTGGCATCACACTTGGGCACCCAGACCGCTCCGCGCCGCCTCCAGGACTAAAGCCTCCCAGACTGAAGCGCCACGGACACCACTCGCGCAGCGACGACACGAAACTTCGCCGCCGCTCAGCCGAGCCCTGGGTCCGAGGACTGGACGTGTCCCAGAGGCCCCCGCTACCCCTGACAGAGGTGGCACAACGACATGGCACCGCCTTCAGCGGGGAAACCCTGGGAGACGGCAGCAGCGGGAGGCACGGCTCCCTGCACGCAGGAAGCGCCCTCGCCACAGTGACCGCCCCGCTTCTCCCTCCACCGGCTCCTTTCCCAAAACAGATCAGTACCTCTGAGTTACCACAAGCCCTCCACTGGCTGCATGCAAGGTGAAAAATACCCCGGGAGCTTCAATCTGGTAAGAGGGAAGTATCTGTGACAAAAGTCAGCATCATCTCTTCCACCGCAGCGTGGGTCACTGCTCCAGAAAGGGGGGCTGGGGGCAGCCAGGGGGGAGCCGGGGGAGCCGGGGGAGCGAGCGCACGTACGCTGGAAGTTGTACATGAAGCACGCCTGCGCGGCGATCATCCACTCGGCCCTGGTCTCACAGAAGATGGCGATGTTGGTCTTCGGCTTCTGACCCAGCATCTGTAAGCCATTTCCAAAATTGAAAGCGCTAACGAAGACGTCTTCATAGGAGAGCCAATTGTAGTGTCCCAGAATAACCTGATAGAGCAAACAAAAACATACAAATAGCTTTCAGTATAACCAAAACACTAATTTCTAGAAAGCCAGGATGTGTTCCAAATTTTGACAAATCAGGAAGTTATGTTTGCAAGTAATTAAACTATTTTTAACAAAAAGCCAGAAAGTGGCTTGCAAGTGAAAATTCTATTTTGAAAATTAGCTATTTTGTGGTATCTTCTACAACAATTCAAATTTTATGCTAAATCTTCAACTGTAGTTTTTTGAGGGGTTTGGGGATTTTTTGTTTGTTTTAAAAAATACTCACGGTTTGATAGGATCTAAAAGGTGACCTTTCTGGCCCAAGGGTCATATGCTAATAATTCATTTACAGTTTTTATTTACTTAAAGGATTTGTATGTTAGCTGAAAGTTTAGCCTAGTATCAAGTATTACTGACACAAAATTTTACTTTCCTTTTACTTATGAATTCCTGAATTTCAATATCAGATGGTAAAACATGATTCACAAACGGAGAACTGGCCAGACCCAGACCAACAGAAATGTTTATAACTGTTCGATTTCAATTCCTCCATCTGATGCCGGAGAAGCAAAGCAAACAAACAAGTCTATTTCTGTGACTGGGAGGGGACCAGTTATGTATTTCTAAGTCCTTCTGTCAAAGCCTTAAATACTCACAGGCACTGCTAGAATGTCAACATTCTATTTGTGCTTATCAGAAGCTTAGGTAACATCAACGCTACATTACTAATAATCTCCTTTTAAAGTGGGTTAACATATTTTCATCTTTAGGAATTTTCTCCACCTGAGATCAGACTGTGAGTCCCCAACTATATACAAACTGAATTAAAAGATCCTCTCACTGAAAAAATAGGGGCAGTTCCTAAACATGGCTTTGTCATCAGTATATATTCCATGCCTTAAAACTATCTAACCATATTCATTTTCAAAAATGTATGCAACATTGAAGAGATTTCCAGAGCCTGGATTAAGATAAAAATGGAAAAAGGGTAAATGCTGCCCTCTAGTGTTCTACTTCGTAACAAACTTAAGAAATACTTACTTGATGTATAATGCCACTGTACTTATTAAAATACTTATATTTAACTTAGTGGTCCCAAACTCTCACCTTGCTCTGCACCCCCACGAAATGCTCAGCACGGGGAGCTCCAATGACTTCAAAAGGAGCTCTGTGAGGGTGGGAAGACAGATGAGAATTTGGCTGAAGTGTGCAGGCACTGGTTTACAATTATTAAGAATTTTATACTCCAAAGGTAAGCATGAGCTTCCTCTTAGATTCTAGAATCTAAATGACTGGCTCTATAGTTTTCTGAGCATATGCATGCTTCAAAAAGGCATTAGACACTCTGTCCAAATATGTAAAGCCATGTGATGGTGCCACCTTGTGACTAACAAATCAAATCATGAGTTTAATTCAAGTATCACCAAAATCTGACCTCAATTCCTTAAAACACTGAATCTTCTAGTAGTGATCTTTCCCATGCATAGTACAGTTAGAGGACCCCCATAATTTTATCTGACTTGTTCTGTAAAGGTTTCTAACCCTAACTTTGTCCCTAGGGTGAGCCCAGCCTGAAGTTAAACTCATTTACTCCCTGTCCTGTGCCCCTGGGCACTGCTAAAGAACACCAACCTCCTCAAACCCAGAATCACAGACCCCACCACCTGGCAACCCCGCCACACTTCCTGGCATATTCAGTTTCTCACCCTCTGAAATGCAATTTGGGAACCTGCTCTCTGCTCCAACATGCTCTACCCTCCGCCTCCCTTCTCCACTTTCAGATGATGATAGTGTTTCACACTTCACCAGGAAATCAGAAATTAGACAGAAAGTCCCTTAACTTCCTACCACCAAGTTCAATAACTTACACACGCCTGTACCCACACCCTTGGCAGAGTCCCTCCAGTGTCACAACGGCGGAGGTGTCCCTGACAAAAGCGGAAGTCACAAGGACTGTGCCTTGAAGAGCACCCCAAACTTCCATCCCCAGGCCTGGCCACCCTAGGCCATCTCCCCCCGGAACTAATGAATGTGACTGGCCAGCCTGCTTTCATTCTTACTCCCCTACTACCCATTCTTGCTAAATTTGTAAGCGGTTTCTTTAAAAATACATACATGTGAACTCAGCGCTCCGCTGAACACTCTGCGGTGCGTTCCCTGTCCATCAGCACGGAGTGCACAAACCTCACCCGAGCCCACAAGGCCCTGGGGGACCCAGCGCTGCAGGTGTCCCTGTGCTCATCTCAAGCCCTCCGCCCCGACTCACTTCCTGTGAGTTCAACGTTGTCCTTTCTGCCCTTCAAGCTGGATGGGCCAGGGCAAAACTAGCAGGAGACAAGAAAGGCACCGAGGGCACAGACCTAGAGCAGGCCCGCTCTCCCCCGTCTGAATGCCTCCTTAGGCTCTGCCCGTCAAGTGCCACAGCCAGCTGGGCGCCCCCTGCTTTAAAGCCACTGCACTGCCCTGTCCCACTGCACACCAGGGTCGTTGCCTGGACCCTCCTCATCATTCAGGCCTCCACGTAGCCCCGGCCTACAGAGAGGCTACATCCAATCTCCAGTCGGCCTCGTTTCTTCACAGCTACTCGGCAAATCTATAAACGCATGATTAACTGCCGCTCTTCCTCCCATACAAATAAGAAGCACGAGGAGCAGCCTAGTGCCTGGTTCACCGCCGTCCCCGGTGCCCGCAGTAGCACCTAGCACAGAGCAGGCGCTCGGCGATGATCTGCCGAGTGCATGGAATGGGTGGTGTGGTCGAACACAACTTCAGTTCACTCCGGGCCTGGAGGGAGTCTGCGGCTGCTCTCTCCTCCAGCAGCCACATTTTTCAAAAAATGCTTTAAAAACAAACCATGTCCGTCTGATCATTTAGCTACTTTTGTTCTGACACCACTCAATCGCACACACTTCCTCTGCCTAGGACTTCTCAAATGTTCTCAGCCGCAACCCACGTGAGACATCAGTACGCTGGGTTTTCTGAGGGTCAGGAAAAGGAATGGCGGGGGCGGAGTCTCTGAGCGGTTTCCTTGTCTGTAAACCTAAGGGGCGCACTGGGGTGGTCCCTGCAGCCGCTTTCCTCTCTCACGGTTAGCTGGCTGGATTTCTATTCCACCACAGGTGTGACACACACGTGTGTCACACCGATGTCAGCACTCAGACTGTCACTGCCTGGGACACAAAAACTTGTTTACCTTGTTCAAGACCATGTGAAATTACACATCTGATAACACTGACAATGAGTCTGTTATCTCGAAAGAAAACTATAAAAATAAATAAAGATAACATATAGAACATTCTATAAAAGCACACAAATACTTGACGATTCAGGACCCTGAAGAATGAGACAGTCTATTAAGATCAAGTTTTGAATGACTAAGAGCCTAACCTGAGAAATAGTTCAAAATTATACACTTTGCTGCCTTCTTTAGCAAAATACAGCTGGCTTCATATAACCTTTCTCTCTGCAAATAAAGATCATTGTACTGAAATTATTGCAAGGGAGGCACAGAAAGTGCAAATATTCAAGAAACCTGGATGGTTGGTAATTGTCATGGTGATGGTAACGATGAAGGCAGGGAGCCTGCACTGGCATTTGCTGTGTGTTAGTGCGCTGCAAGAACTAGCTTACTCAACTCGCACGGTAACTCGAAGAGACAGCCACTGTTACTATGCCTGTTTTACATACGAGAATATGAAGGCACAGAAAAAGTGTAACTTCGTGAAATCACACAGCTATTACAAGTGAGGTATTAAGACTACAACCCGGGCAGACTCATTCCAGGAACTAAGGACTAAATCACACTGCTCCACCTGCACTAGGGAAGGGAGCTGGGATGTCAGTGGGTGGCGGACAGTGGCCTGGTGGTGACAGAGGGCTTCTTCGGCTGCTTGGTGTATGTAGGCTGGAATAGGGAGCAAGAGTGGAAGCATAAGACTTGTTTTAAAAAGAGGGGAGGGGGTGGCTGTAAGGGGAAAAAAACCAGACTCCCGATTATCTGATCTGAGCCACTGGGTGCGGATGGAGCCTCTAGCAAAGGGGGCTGACAGAGAGGAACAAGGAGGGAAAGACAAACCCAGAGTTCTGGTTGGGGAGACCCAGGGGAGAGTGATGTAATAACCACACAAACCCCAGCGACGAGACCAACCACTGTATACGTTAATTACGATGTCAGTGTCCCAGTAAGTCAGAACATAAACCTTATAAACACATGCAAACAGGATATACGACACTGCAGTAAGACAGGACACAAAAGCAGGCATTTCAGAGGAGGAAAGAAAGCAAAGAATTAAGGATTTCTGTTACCCTTTTGGATCAATGTAGAAGGAATGTCAGGGTGCAACCTCTTTTTAAGCACTCTGATTACGTAACTGCTTCTGTTTTCTCCTATCTAATGTGTATAAAATATAAGAAAAAAATGTACAGTGTTGCTGGCAGTTAGAACATAATGTTTGAACCAGCCTTGTGCTTTTTTCTGTTCCACTGTAAAGTTATTTTATTCTTTGCCTCTCTGTTCTATTTCGGGCACAGGTACTTTAGAGCTGCTCTGGAAGCCAACACTTCCCTGCTCTTCATTTCAACAGACGCTGGACGGTGCAATTCAGTGCAATCAGGTGACACTTAAAATAATGTGACAATAGACCCGAAAAAGCTTGCTGAGCCTCAAGTGCTGCAGCCACTGCTTCTCTGCCTCCTGTCTTTTTTTCTGTGCCCCCTGGAGACAGGTGGGAAGATAAGAATCCTCACACTGCCTTTTTTCTTCTGCTTTCCCTCCCTTGGTAGCTCAAAACAGACTTGTAAAATAAGATGGACAGAAAGCTTCAGAGTTATTAATTGGAAATAAAGGCTTGAGTAACTTTGCTTCAACCATATCAGATACATTCTAGGGTTAACTCCCAAAGCTCAGCCCCTCACAACAGGGTGGAAACTCTGAGATATTGCTACATCATTAGCTTTCTTTCCCAATTAAGGACTGTCTTCAAATATGGAAACTATGAAGACACTTTGTCAGAAACACATCTGCGCTCCACATTGGCAAGCACCCCGGGGAGAAGCCACACCACCTAGGCGCCCCCATCTTACATCAGCTGTGAATGGTCCCCTCTCCATCAGCCTGTCGGATCAGAGGCTGTAACTGCCGCAACACGATGGGTGGAAATAAGAAACCAAGAGGGGCACAAAAGCCTAGCTGTTTAACACCCAGCAGAGGCACATACCATGGTCCAGTCTGCAGACCTGCCCACGGCTGCCACGCAGACCAACGGACACCAGCCTCAGTGGACCGGTGACTGCACCCTTTCTCACCAAGGAAGGCCGACAGAAAATACCTGCCTCATTTTGTACACACGAACCCTGAAAGTTCATTTACTTTCTAATGATGCACATCGATGGCCATATAACCCTGAACCGGCCTGATCTCGTCTCGTGAGCCTAATTTCAAACAAGGAAAATACAGTGTGTTTTAGTATAGTATGGTGATGCTTCCTACATCCGTTTATATTGACTTCTGAACCTGATGACAAATGTCAACAGCAGGTAGGCAGACCTGAGGGTAATGTGGTACAGACAGAAAACACTGCCAACTAGAAAGTTTCCCTCACCTTTTAACTTTTCTACTTGAGTTCAAATCCTTGTTCATCGAATAAACAACGACTACAGAGGCACCGGGTCGGGAGCAGGCGGAAGGAGCCACACGCACAGACGTAAGCAAACCCACGCCAGGGAGGACTCCTCTGTGTCCGGTGTGCTGTCTGTCCACGTTTACGAACAACTAGGACAGCGCTGGGGTTTTGGTTTGTCTTAAGGATACTGATACCTGAGCTATGAAGAAATTTCATATTCACCATATTTTTCTCCTTTTTACAAATTTGGAGAATACTTTGTTGTTATGAGTATTGACTGATGACTAAAAAAATGGTGCTAGCTTCATAGAAGCCTATAATGTGTGGAATAAGTTTCCTACTTAATATGACTTCTGTTATAACGTGCTTAGATTTAAAATAAAAGGACCCAATCTTTGAATTCAAATAGCATTTATAACTTCCAGATCTCTCAGAGACAGAATCAAGGCTGATATACCATAAAAAGTGGCAACTAAATATGACAAAAACCAGGCATCGTTATGATAAAATACATTTTGCAAACTATAACCTATAGGCTACAGAATAATCAAACATGCTTAACCACATGACTTCAATTTCTAGAAATGTGCTATAAACTCCAGCTAGAACTTGGGTTAATTTAGTAGAAAAAAATTCATTCAAGTGAGTCAAAATTAAGTCAGTAAAAGAAACAGGGAATAGGCCTTGAAAGTGGATTGACCACAAAATGATCCAAAGCACTTCTGAGACCGTCAGGGGAACCGACAGCGTCAGAACAACGAGCATGAACCAGGGCTGCCCCAGCAGAACAAGGGAAAAGATCACTCTGTTTAAAGCTGAGGAATACTCAGATGCCTGCCTCGAGTTAAACCAGTGTTTGCAATTTCTGGGAGTTACTGACATCAACTTGCTTGTCACCTCTTATGGTCAGAAGGACTATGGAATTCATATGGTAAGTGCCAAAATTAAAGGACCACGAATTAGGTTAAACAACGTCCCCTGGGTCCTGCAGTAACAGGAAGAACTCTGAGTATTTTATTCCCTAGTGTGACTACTTGGACTTTCCTCCAAGACCTGAGAGCTCCTTCATGACTAATTAAAAAAAAGCAGCTGGAGTCAGGATGTAGTTCGGGAAAAAGGGGTACGAGGTAACTAGGCCAAACAGATATTAAACCTATAACCTGACCAAATCATCAACCAACTACAGATCACCTTACTGCCTCTAAAAAACGTTTATCTTCAATTTTTACCTACAGGGACCTCAGGAACTGCTTATAACAAAGTCACGTATCCAAGTTCAAAAACAGCATTTTCATGCCATTTCTATACTTACCCTTCACAGTGCTGCAGCACCCCCTCATGTTAGTCTGTATTCACTCATACTTTTTCCAAATCCCAGCTATAGTAATAAACATTACAGCCTTTACACTAGACGCCACAAACTGTACTGTGTGTGTGCGTGTGTGTGTGACACATTCACTTAATCCTCTCCACGACTGTGAGAGCGGGGATTAGTTTAAAGGGGAAGGAGGGAGACAGCCTGGGCTCCACTTTCAGCTTTGCCACCTGTAGCTATAACGTCCTTGGGTAGGTTACCCGACCTACCTGTGCCTCCCTGTGGTCATCTATAAAGTAAGGATGGTACCACTAACTCATTCAGCTATTGTCCATCTTAACTAAGTTGATATATGCAAAGCTCTTACAACAGCCTGGCTCGAAGAAGTGCTAATAAACATCAGCAATGATCGTGATCCCCATGTTACAGGTAAAAAAACTGAGGCAAATTGTTAACTATGTCACACAGCTAGTAAGTAAACCAGCTGAGATGCAAATCCACACGCAGTCTGGCCATGGAGCCCAGGCTCTCACCCACTGTGTCGCACTGCCCCGGGGGATGTCTGACCCCCTTTCAAATCAACAAGGGCAGGTTCTTCTGTGAAAAGACATTCTTAAAACCCATGCAACTGCCACAACCAAGGAACCAAGACATTGTGAGTTCCAACGGAGGCTCCAGTACAATCAGAAACAGTGGTTCCTACTCACCCTAAAAGCCAGAGCAATCTCAAACACACACAGGTGCTTTTGGAACTACCAGGAGTTCTGGGTTCTACACCCACAACTGCCCTAGATGTTCCAGAACAAGCCCTGGGAGGCACGCAGATTCACAAGTGCCCCCTCCAGGGGGTGTTCTCAACGTCTCTGTGAAAACGCAGGACAATACACACAGTGCCGGAGAGTACGAAGGAGGTAAGAACACACAGGGTATCCCTTCCCACGCTGCTCCCCCTGCCACGTCAGCACAGCCCAACAGGAGCAGGCCAGGCCGGTCCCCTGCCGCCACTCCCAGAAGTACATTTCATACAGAGACAATTCAGAGGCACTGGATCATCGTCGCCTTACCTTTTTAAAGATTTTTCCATTTGGTTGTACTTCATCTTCCTCATTTAAAACTTCACGGGTTCCCAAGAGTCTTTTGTCCTTAAATTTGTTTTTTGCATACATAAAAACCTTATCGAGTGTGTCACATCCAGGGTACAACACCGAGGCCAAGCCATTCAGACTGTTAACAGATCTGTATGCAGATCCGGGTTTTGAATTTATGGGCTTTGCTTTAATTTGGTTTGATTTTTCTTGCCTCGACTCAGACAAAAAATAATATGGAATGTATGTTATAATAGTATAAAGTAATACTATAAAGCGTATGAAATATAAAAGAATGGGGTTGATGGTCTGTTTTAGCTTCATGGTAGATGGTGCCGAAGATACGTGGTTATTCATAAGTGCTCAAAAAGTAGGACTAACAGATTTCCATAAGAATCTAGAAGGAAGAGAAAGAAAGATATTAGTTCAAAATCATCTTTAAATAATTTTAAAGAAAAAATCTTATTAGGAAGGCAAACGAAGTTTCTTTTTTTCCATCAAGCGGCAGCTAGTACACTGGCCCCAGTGCGGTCTGTCCATGCCTGACATTCCTAAGAGACTCGTCTGTGCCCTACCTACTAGCAATGGAGCTGCCACAAAAAAGTTCCCACGTCATTCTGTGAACAGGTAGCTTCTCCAAACTAACCCAAAGTACCCACAAACACTTCCCAGAGGTGAGGAGGGAACAAGCCAGAAGACCTACTAAAGAATGGAGACCAAAAATGTGCCCATTTCCCGTTCTTCAGTCTCCTTACATTGAGGATGGCAGCACCTGGCATATCCACCACACTCTCCTCTCCCGGGCCCGGACAGGCTACTGCTCATCTCTGTGCTCTTTCCCAGTGAGCCCCACTCCCTCCCTAGGCAGCAACAAGCCAACTGGAGTAAGCAAATGTGAAATGCACTTCCCATAGTGGTTCTAGATATTCGTCAATTTAAGCCTCTAAACTAGGAAGCAAGAAGGCAGTAAACTTTGGTCATCTTATACACTCCGCATTCATCAGATTTTCTGAAAGTCTACTGTGTGTCAGATACAATTGGAAGCACAAGGAATTTTAACAGTGAACAGAAGGCTGAGTCCTCTCCCTCATGAAGCCTACACAGTCACTGGGAGAGGGGGACAATCCCACTGTGCGCAGCACGCAGACTAGGCTGTGCCCTCCGCAGAGCAACAGAGGATGCACGCTGCAGAAAAAGATAAACTTCACGGCAATAGGCCGGCCAACAATTACTAAACAAATGAGCAAGAGAACACCAGTAAGGCAAGAGGCTGTGGAAAAGAGAAGGAAAGAATCAGAATTCAGAATCAGAATTCCAAATTGCTATAAAACACCAAAATATCCAGCTTAAACCAAAAAATCACAAGACAGGCAAATAAGCAGGAACGCCTGACCCATTTCTACATGGGGAAAAAAGGCAATAGAAATCATCCTTCAGAGGGCCCAAACGTCAAATTTAACAGACAAAACATCAGAGTGGCTATTATAATATGTTCAAAGAACTAAAGAAAATAACGCTTTAAAAAATTAAAAGTCCAGCTCTGCAGTCTCACAAGATAAAAACACCTGCAAATCTGCCCACGCACAGCTGGTGAGAAGCCAAGACCCCCAGCGGATCCCAGGGCTCTGTTCCCCACCAGGCTGCTTTCTGACGGTGTATGGAGTAGTGCTCTGGACAACGAGTCCAGAGAATCTGGGCTTCTGCCATGAAGGGCATGGGGAGCCCCTGAAGGTTCCTGCAGAGGAAGAGGGCACAATGAAAACAAAGGGCCTGCCACCTCCGGGAAGTCGGAGCTGCAAGAACAGACGCACCTTAATGGCCCAGGAGAATGACGTCTCACAAAAACGTATCTTTACCTGTAGATGGTACGATTATACATACAGAAAACCCCAGGGGGCCCTCCGGTCAAGATGGCAGAGCAGACACGCACACTGAGCTACTTCAGGGTAAAGCACCATGATGTCTATCATTTTATATCATGGCACTTCAGTTAAAACAGGTAAATCAAATATGGCAAAATATTAATAATTGTTAAACCTCAGAAGCAAGTATGTAGAAATTCATCATGTTATTCTCTCTACTTTTTTGTATTGTTTTCTTCATAATAAAAAAGGTTTTAAAATGCCCCTAAAAAAAAGAAAATCCTAAGTAACCCACTAAAAAACTAATACAACCAAGAATTCAACAAAGGTTGCAGGATGTAAGGTGAACGTGCAAAAATATATTGTATTTCTATGCACTAGCAATGGATATTCAGAATATGAAGTTAGGAAAAGAATATTTACCACACTTAAGATTAGCTATAGTAAGAAGTACAAAATTTGTATTGTGAAAACCACAAAAAATTGTTTAAAGATACTAAGATGTAAATAAACAGAAAAGCATCCTATTTATGGCATGTAAGACAATACTGTTAAAATGGCAACATTCCCCAAATTGATATACAAATTCAACACAATTCCTACCAAAATTGCTGGCCTTTGTACAGAAATCTGTAAGCTAATTCTAAAGTTCGTATGACAGTTCCAAGTAGCTAAACAGCTAAAATGTAACCTTGAAAACCAGCAAAGCTGAATCCCAAACTCACTGTAAAGCAGCAGCGATCGGGACAGCCTGGCACGGGCGTGAGAACAGGCCGCACTCCTGCAGGCCAGGGCCACAGAGCCTAGGGCCGGGAGCAAGCCCTCGCACCACAGACACCGGGCCCGTGGCAACGCGACACGAGAATCCACCAGTGAAAGAACAGTCTTCGCACGTCCAACAGATGGTACTGGAACAACTGGATATCCAGACGTAAAACAACAAAAACAGACCCCTTTCTTATACCGCACAAAAAAATTAACTCCAAGTGGACAAGAGCTAAAACTATAAAACTAATCCAACTAGGTACTGATCACTGAGAGTCAACAGCACTTGAGGAAGAGTATAGTGAAAGGTGGAGGCTAGTTCTACAGTTTTCTGAGTCTTCTTAGACCCAAGAGCAACTTAGGATCTTCAAGGCTGAGGGGGAGGAGGAGAGAAGAACAGAGATTTTGAGTAACTGGCACCACACGGTCTGAACCAGACCAGAAGCAGCAGGGGCTCCGGAAGTCCTCAGCCACCCCAGCAGAGCAGGGTGGGGGTGAGGAGATGAGGGCAGGTGTTTAAGGCCCCAAACTGAAAAGGTCCAATTGCTGTGGCTTTGAGGCTGGGGAAGGAACTTAATTTGTATTCTAACGTACACAGATGCATAGTTTTAGAAAATAAGTGTACAGGGAGGAAAACTAACCTGAAGGCAGCAGAAACTGGAGGCAAGGAAATTCGATTTTTAAAAAAGTGAAATAACCTTTCACTCCTACATCAGTTAGCAGGCTGGGGTGGCGGTGAGGCATGGAGCCAGCAGCTGGGACTCCCGGTGCCTGATGGCCCAGAGCGGGGCACCGGCAGCAGCTGCTCCTCCAGCCCTTCCCAACAGCTGGAACATTCCTGTGTAAGACAGTGACGGCCTTCTGTATGCATCTGAGTCCTGAATGGAATCCAGTCACAAATGACCGCAGTGGCAGTGAAAGACAGGAAAATACTGTGGTGCTTTCAACCAAGACAGAATGTTTGGTCAGTAGTTGGATGGTTGGTAGAAAGGAGATGAATATAACTCTTGAAAATAATGGGTTTAAGATGCCAGTGAGTCATTCAAATACATAAAGTTTGAAATTTAAAGTTCAGAGCTAGAAGAGCAGACGTACTGGAGTCATAATGAGGTGGAAAATGAGAGTGCCCAGTGAGAACCTTCAGGACATCTCCAAGATCAAGGGCAGAAAATGTTAAAGGGGCCCTGGTTAGATGGTTCAGTTGGCTGGAGCATAGATTCATACACCAAAACGTTGTGGGTTCGATCCTGGTCAAGGTACACACTTAGGTTGAGGTTCGATCGCCAGTAAAGGTTGGGTGAGGAATAAAAGATAAATAAATATGAATAGTCTTAGCACACTGATTAAAACACACACACACACACACACACACACACACACACATATACACACACGCCCTGGCTGGTGTGGCTCAGTGGCTTGAGCGCCAGCCTGTAAACCAAAGGGTCGCAAGTTGGATTACCAGTCAGGGCACATGCCTGGGTTGCGGGTTAGGTCCCCAGTAGGGGGCACTCGAGAGGCAACCACACACTGATGTTTCTCTCCCTCACTTTCTCCCTCCCTTCCACTCTCTCTAAAAATAAATAAATACAATCTTTAAAATAAATAAAATCTTTAAAATAAAAAAAGAGAAGACTTTAAAGGGAAATCCCTGCCAAGACTGAAAGGAGGCAAATCCCACTGAAAAGACAATACAGTAAGAACCTGGAGAGGACAGTGTCACAAAAGCCACAGGAGAGGAGAGTCAAGGAGTAAGTGTTCAGTGGCATCAGATGCAGCCTAGATGCACCAGCCATATGCACATAAGACATTTGTGCATCTAAAATGTCTTAGATAGACTAAAATAAATCTTTGCATCCTACTTGCTAGAGTGGGTGTGGAAAATCTAGAGGAGGAGGAAACCGGTCATAGGCACTTTATGATGTTGCCACACCTTAGAATGAGTATCACCTTTAAGAAGATAAAGTCGGACAATTAAATCTGTTCCTCTTCTCCCTCGCAGCTTCTAGTTCCCATAGTGAAGAAGGCCTCCTCCATCCCAAGCTACACTAATGGTCACCTACATTTTTCATATGCTTTGCATATTTTTTCCATTTAGATCTTTAACCAACAGACTTCATTTATCTACGTAGTATAAGTTCGTCTTTCAAAGGAACTGCCTGAAACCATTTATTAAATACGCCTCCGTTTTCTCAACCAAAATGTCACCTTCAATAAGTTCTCACTCACATTTGGATCTGCGTTCTGGATGCTATTTGTTTCTTGGATCTATCTGTCCACTGCTGTGCTAATACCACACTATTCCAACTGTAGCAGATCTGGAGCAGTATTTCTCAATTGCGGCCCATGAAGCAACCGCATCAGAATTATACTAGAGGATCTTTACAATGATGATCCCTCAAACGTGTCTTACCCCTTCCCTCACTTCCCCAATGCCTACAGATTGAAAACTCAAGTGGCAGGCTCACTTTGAAATGGCATCCATGTGATTTTTATGTACACGAATGCCTGAGAACTTACTGCTTTAAATATCTGGTAAGACCCTCACTATCTTTACTTTTCAAAATTTCCCTATCAATTCTTAAAGATTTATTCCTGCACATTAATTCTGAAGCTTTAACATTTCTGTGATTAAACAATTAAAATATCAAAAGGAAAACAATATTCAGGAAAAAAACGTAACAAAATACACAATGAGCTCCTAAAAACTAAAAAATAAAGTAACAGAAAACTGGGCAAAGAAATGTGTACAGAGAAGCCAAAAAAGAGGAAATGCAGATGGTTACTACATACTGACAATATGTTCTCCTTAACTTGCAATCCAGATTAGACCGGAGCCCTGCCAATTTCCATCCCACAGTTTCACGGACGGGTAAAAGATTGCAATACCCAGAGTCCACTGAAGCAGCCTGGCAGTATTTAAAACACACACACACTCTGCAACCCCACGTTCGGAATCCTGGTCCGCAGAAAAGCAAGCGCATATTAAGCACATAGGAACCAGGATTCAGCTATTCACTTACTCCCCAAACACTGAGCACAGCCTTCGCACCAGGCACTCTTCCAGGGAACAAGTCACAGCCGTGACCCAAACATGAGAGGTGAACAGACCGTGAACAAACAGCTAAGCATCCTGAGGAAAGGCGCGCTAACAAGGCAGGCTAAGGAGGATGAAGACCAGTGGAGGAGAGAGAGGGCCGCTGCTCTGTAGGGTGGTTAGGCAAAGGCATCTCGCATGTCAGGAGCAGACAGTGAGAGAGGGGCGCGCATGGACACCTAGGAGGAGGGGGTTGCAGCGGAGCCCGGGGAGGACAGGGGACAGAGAAAGGAGATGAGGTCCGAGAGCCTACGGGAAGAGGGGGCCAGATGCCAAAGGGCCCCCAGACCGCCATGAGAGCTGTGCTGACAGGGAAGAAATCATCTGACCTACCATGAAGAACAGGGTGCCTCTGGGTGCCGAGGAAGCAGGGAGACTGGTTGGGAGCCTGAGCAGAGATTGGATGGGAGGTGACAGCAGCTCAGGCCAGAGCAGGGACGAAGGAAGTAGTGAGAAATGACCCAATTCTGACTGTTTTGAAAGTGCAGCCTCACATGCCATGAGAAAGAAGGAAGAGTCAAAAGTGACTAAGGCCTTTGGCTTCAGACATTGAAAGACAAAAAAAAAAAGAGCTGTCATTTACTGAGAAAGAAAGGAAAGACTGCAGGAGAAGTGGGTCTGGGGAAAGCATAGTCCAACTTTGTGAAAGGTAACTTTGGGGAGTTCTCAGCATACTGATGGTGTTTACAGCCCTGTCTGGGGCTACAGTCCTCATTTGGAGCAAGGGGAAGTACTGGAGCTGGGTCAGGTGACTTGTGGTGAGCAGCCAAGAGCTGAATGGTCATCCTTTTCAGGGAGAGTCCAGCAGAGAAGCTGAGTTACCTTTTGGTTTGCTCTTAAATAAGACATCACAAAGAGAAAGTAAAGATTCTGTGTATTATTAAAATGATATCCTGTGCTCTATATATCATCAGGTCTTTGATTACTCTGGTCAACCAAGTTGTCTTAATATTTAAAAAGCTAGATTTTACTTATAACTATTTAACTTTCTGTGATTGCCTGTGAAGTCTTTGTCACCACGATTAAGAACTAAGTATTCACCGTGAGTGACCTACAATCCTATCTGACCAAGTGTTTTAAAACTTCTGATATAGTTGACAAACTTCCCATGAAAAAATTAAATTGTGTTTTTAGCCTGAAAATAACTTTGAAATTTTTCAGAAAGATCCCTGGCCCTGGCCAGGTAGCTCAGTCAGTTAGAGCGTCATCCGGATACT
The DNA here is from genome assembly GCF_004126475.2 of Phyllostomus discolor. Taxonomy (NCBI): domain Eukaryota; kingdom Metazoa; phylum Chordata; class Mammalia; order Chiroptera; family Phyllostomidae; genus Phyllostomus; species Phyllostomus discolor. The sequence continues at coordinate 11,554,346 of NC_040906.2, forward strand.
TTGGGTTCACTCCCTCATCACAGCACATGCAAGAAGCACATAAATGGGTGCAACAACCAATCATGTTCCCCCCACCTTCTCCCCTTCTCTAAAATCAACAAATAAAAATATTTTTTAAAACATTTCTGAAAAATTTTAAAGGACATCTCTGTCTTTATTTCCCCTTAAAAGGGGAAATTAAATTAATTAGGCCTATTTGATATGCTAAAATTACATGGAAATTTTTGTCAAATAAATAATTAGCCCTGGCTGGTGTGGCTCAGTGGATCAAGTGCCAGCCTGCAAACCAAAGGGTACCCAGTTCAATTCCCAATCGGGGCACATGCCTGGGTTGAAGAACAGGTCCCCAGCAGGGGGCACGCCAGAGGCTACCCATCAGTGTTTCTCGAGCACATCAATGTTTCTCTCCCTTTCTCCCTCTTTTCCTCTCTCTCTAAAATAAATAAATGAATGAATGAATGAATGAATATTGTATTTGTATGAATATATTGTTAAAAATGAATGTTCCAGAAATTATATAAAATTTCTAATATTCTACAATCTCTTGATATAATGTTTTCAGTTGTAATTCTACTTGTTATCTGAAAATGCTGTGTTTCAGAGAAAAGCAAATTTCTTTGTCAACTGCAATGCAATCAGAGATCTCTAACCATGTCATTTTAAGCCTGTCATTTACAGAGTCATTGTGTTACTCATAGTTTTTTGCAAATATATTTCATCTTCAGAGATTCATGGAGAGGACTCTGATATGCTAAAAACAGGTTTCTGACAAATTTTAACATCATACCTTTGAACTGGGTAAGGATTTGCCGAAATCTGAAAAATTCATAAGACTTAATGAGACTGAATTTAAGGATGATAATTTTATGACTTTTTATTTGAAACAGTACTGGTTCTTTAATATTTTATTTTCCAGATATTAGGAAACCTTTTCTCTTTAAGCCATCTATGACTTACAGCAATCTGGTAAATTATTGATATATCTTTGTAAGCACAAATGAAACACTTATCTTTTTCTCCCCACTTGACCCCTCCAAAATCTGAAAATTCTCAGTGAATATTCTTATTTTCATTGCAATATTTTTATTTGCCTGAGTTTAATAAGAACTCAGTACTATGTAACACAGTGGTTCTCACTCCCACTTTTACTGAAAAAAAAAAAAAAAGAATTTTTCCTTTCTAAAACCCTAAGTACTAACACAATCTGTAACAATCTTGAAGATTTTAACTCTGATCCCACAGCTATCAACTCTCTATGAATAAAAATTAGAGTGTACAGCTGGAAAATCAAGACCATTAATTCATGTAAGTACTTCCACCATATAAAAAGGTCCAGAAATGCTGGACCAGAACGTCAGTTAAAGACACTATTAGAGCACTGAGTCATAGCACCATCTGGATTAGATAGATTTTCAATTCACAACTAGAAAATCTGATAAAAAAAAATAGTGTTTTTTTTTTAAGGAAACTACTAGGCTTGTATTTATTCTAACCTTAGAAAATAAAATTTGGGCCATAAAGACATATATTGGGACAGAGAAATGGAGGAGAAAAGAAGAAAAGCCAGAAAGTTCTTGCCATGAATATATTTAAATTAAAAACTGAAAATCAACTGAGCAGAGCTAAATAACTTTCTGTAATCTTCAGCTGTCTACTGTAATTTTTAAACCTTTTTTAGTCCTTTTATTATAATAGCCAAAATAACAGTAGTTAAGTTTGATCTTTTCCTTTGAAATAGCATTCTTGTACTTTATTTCCACATATCTGTCACCATTTAGTTAATGCACAAAATTTGCTGTGAAGATAAAATGGAATGCAGTAGATATAAAGGTCTTTGGGAAAATGCAAAAGCATTATAAATGCAAGTTAGTATAGCTGGAATGAGCACAAAGTTCTGTTCCATGCAGTTTCAAACCCGACAGGTACTTCTCTTACTTAGGTACTTTATGTGATCTACTGAAGGTCCTGTTTACTTGCAACACTGGTTTGACTGCATATAAAAGATGTTCAATAAACTTGCTCCCTTTAGAACTACAGCAATAAGCTCTGGGTTTGACGCTGCCCCCTCCACTTACTCATCAAGTCACGTGGGACTAGTCCTGAACACCCCAGCTTCAGGTTCACTGTACCACTGGGGTGATAATAGTGAGTACCTCCTAAAACTCCCGTTAGGAACAAATAAGGAAAGTAGGTGAAAGCACTCTACATAAACACGATGTATGTTTTAACGGTACTTAAAATTTTGTTGTGTATACAAAACTATGTATGCTAATATTTTGTTTTCCTTTATTTCTTACATCCTGCTGATAGATACCAAAGTCAATTCAACTGAACTCTTACTGAGAGTTCAGGCTCCAGAGCCAAACAGACTGAGTTTGACACTTAGTTCTACTGCTTACTGAATGTCATCTTAGACAAACAAATTACCTTTCTAACCTCAACGGCCTTATCTGTAAAATGTGGAGAATAATATCCCATCATAAGATTATTAAGAGGATTAAACAGTTAATACAGAATGTAATGCCTGCCTCATAATAATAATAAACACTCAAATCTCCCCACTACTATTATTATTCAAGTTTAATACATTTACGACTTCAGAGGCCACAGGAGGCAGACACCATACACCTACCGTGAAGCCCTCATACAGTAACAGTAAGTAAAATATTTAAGAATGGTACTTAGCACATCTTGTATTTGAAACTGGTACTGTTCCATTTAGCATCCCTACTTAACCAGTCAGTTTAGCGGGTATCTCTCCATAAGTTTCTGTTAGATGATTCCACATTTATTTTTAAGAAAATCATATACTAAACATATTGTTTTTTAAGCCCAGTACCCCAGGGTAAAATTCACATGTCCTGGGATTTTATGACACAGAGCTGTTGAGCCCCACTTTCCGAATCACACTCAAGACCCAAAGGTAGAGAATACATGTGGAACGTAACTCAGAACCAAGTCTATTTAACCAATTCAACTCACAGACTCCACACATCTAAAATAGATGACCCTCAACAGGCTTCCTGATTCTCAAGGTTTTTAGTCTTATGTCCACCCTTAACAACCCCCTACCAGGACCTAGCACCACACAGGGAAGCACTCAGAGGCGGCTCCGTAGTCCATTCACCTACCTGGTCATGTGGTATATCCCCAACTACCCCCTCCCCAGGCAAACCGCTCCCCCACACACACCCCAACACTGAACTCAGGGTGCTCAGCCATTGTGCCTCAGCTTCCTCATCTGTGGAAAAACCTAGTGCTCCTCTGCTTTCTCCTTACCTTCCCAAGCCACAGAGTTGAGCTTTTTATTCAGGACTGACTCACGGAAGGAGAACGGGGGAGTGGCACGTTCAGTCACCATTACGTTACCCAAACAGTGGAGCAGGGGCCCTACTTAGTGCAGCCATCCGACATGTGTATCAGTCCATACTAACTAGCCAACCACTGAATGGCTTGAGTGTATTAAGACCATCTGACCTGGACTACTTACTCCTTTAGTACTATTTATGTACTCCAATTGGCCCCTACAACATGGTTAATGAGAGCCAAGTACATAAACATTTCAGAACATGAGCTATTAGATTACACAATGACATCCTCCTGCTAGTTGGTACGGAGGCTCTTAGTAATTCCAACTCAGTCCAGCCAAGTACTGTAATTAATTCAGCATGAACCTATACCTAGGAGAATGAACAGGAGGCCTAATTTTTAAGTGAAGTTGTTTTAGTTGAATTAACAATTTCACTTTCAAATTTACTTATTTTCTTTCCCAGATTAAAATTTTTAAAAATTAAAGAAAATTTAAAAACCACAGGTTAAATTTGTTTCAAACATACGAAATATTGTCAGCAAAAGTAAATGTGCCTATAATGAGAGCATCATATCTGTGTTTAAGGAAAAAAACATAGTTCTTCAGGTAAATTTAGCCTTTGAGGATGTAAAGAGATTAAAGTATCTTACTTATAATTTTCAAGATAACTTCAAAAATGCTTATTCCATTTGAGTAAGAGCTGTAAGTGCTTAGGATAATTTTGTATTCTGAGTCCATCCAAGACTATCCAATCTAAGGCTGTACCTTTTCTTTCAACTCAAAGGACTGACAAATTGTTCAGTAAGAGGCCTTAGATGTTTCCTTATCTTTTCCTCAGCCCGTCTTATCTATATCTGCCCTATCAGTTAAAACAAACTTTAAAAAAAGCAAATAATACCTAATTAGAAATTTAAGTATATTGCGGAAACATATATAACTACAGAATAAATCACGTACATCACAGCTCACATATTATTTGTGCTACCCAAATGTTAAACAGTTAAGAGCAAGGTTTAAACTTGCAATTGTTCCCTTTAGCCAATACTTAGTCTTCTATTCTATTTTATTCATAGAATCTTAATCATTTTACTTTTCTTTTTAATTCTTTACATAAAATATTTTCTTCTTCCCATAAACTCACAATTATTTTACCACTAATAAGGCCTTTTTGAAGAAACAGGTTTCAGAATCAAAGCCACTATGATAAAAAGTTGTCTTCTCTCTCGTCCTCCATTCTCCAGCGTGCCCAGTTTTCCAGCCTCTGCAGATTTTCCGTTAAGTGTTCAGAAACTAGATTGTGTTTTAAAAATAGAAGGCACAAAAAAAAGAGAAAGAAATCTTTCTTCAAGAGCTAAGAGAATACTTGGTATAACTCTAAGAAACCTTTTTCTGTGAACCAAGTAAACAGGCTGCTGTCTGTCCCCTTTCCTCCCAAGCTTCTAATACAGATCATTCTCACAAACAAGTGAAAATGCTCGGAAGAATTTCTCTCTACTGCATGGCTCTATGCACAGCGTACACTTTCTGCTTCCATCTGCATGGGGATCATCGAGATGAGTGAGGTAAGTCCTGAGGCCGTGAAATCTTGTCGACTTTGTATTTAAATATGAATTACTAGCATCATGGACAGAATGTACTTTCTAAAAAAATTGTTGGCACTATTACAGATGTCCCCAATTTCCCCTCCTCTGCCCTCCTCCAGCCAGCCTGTCCCCACCACCACCTTCACCACATGCTGGCTACGTCCACAGGAAACGCATAGATGTTCTTTGGCTCATCTCTTCCACTCCCCCGTCCCCCGACAGCTGTCAGTCTGTTCCATGTATCCATGACTCTGGTCTTATTTTGTTCATCAGTTTATTTTCCTCATTAGATTCCACATGTATGTGAGATCATATGGCACTGGAACTCTTACCCTTTGCAACAGCAAGAATGGACCTGGAGATTATTATGCTAAGGGAAATGAGCCAGTCAGAGAAAGTCAGATAACAAAACATGCTTTTTTAGTCAAAAATAATTAAGAAAAAAATAAGAATATTGAACTTGCTGTGAATCTGTAACAGACTTAAAACACTGTATAATATCTATGATATTGGGTTTAAACTTATTCATATATAATTCCATTTGTTAATGTCCTCCTTCTAATTCTACATTTCATTTTTAGATGAACTACTAGGAGCATTAAAATAAACTGTATCAAAATTCCCTTCTCCAGATGTTTAAGGAATGTAAATGGTTCCCTTTTAACAATTACGCCAAGGACACACGCACACACATGAATCAGTTCCATTTTTCACACCGTTTCTTCAGCCACAGGACTCCGGAACACGGACAGTTCCCAGATGCCAAGAGAAGGGGCTCCACATTTCAGAATTCAAGACATGGGGTTCCTCAAACAGTCCATGACATTCACTTCGCTTCATAATATTGTTAACCTATATAAAACTCACAAATTTCTTTTCCTTTTTTGGCTGCCTACTCAAGTCTAGGCAAAATTATGAGATAGTTACCTCCATCACTTTATTGCCAGGCACTGCCTCATGGCCCCTAAGTAAATGTACTAAACTCCAAAACCCCTTTGCTATCTGCCCCAATCTAGCCGACCTAGATCTAATTGCAGTCATTTACATAAATGCCATACCTACTGTTTAATATGTAGTAAATTATATTTGCAGTATCAGTTTCATGTAAATCTAAACTTTGCTGATCCATTCTTGGCTAGAAATTCCAAGTTTGGGATTTCCATAACCCACAAATCACAAAAGAAATTCGTAGAGAATGTACTGTGTTCCAATATATTTACTCAATCACTTCAAAGCACTTTTCATTTGGCCAATGATATCACTCAAGAAGACATAGGAAAGAAACGTCTAAAATAAATTAAAGTGACAGCACACCACTGGGCAAGGTTAGGGTTACATGTGCCTCATTTAAAGATGGTAACCTTGCGTATGCACACAGAAGGCCTGGAAGGACCCACTCCAAATTGGTAGGGGTAGTACCTAGCAAAAGAATTGGGGGAAAGGCAAGTTTCCTTTTGCTTACACACACTCTGACACTATTTATAGTTTTTAATAATAAACACACTTTTGTGTAATTTCTTTTTAAAATCAGTAGAAAATATAAGGAATAATAAATTCAATTAATGTGCGCAAAGACTTTGAAATGATTTTCTGAAACAAGACAAATGTCAACAATCCTGATTCTAATAGATAAAATTAGATAAAAAGCAGGTAAAATTACATTTATTGTTTTATAGTTTCAAAGCACTTTAGCAACATGGACTATTCCTGGTCACAGTTCTATCCAATTTCTTTTGCTTCTCACAATGCTAAAAACCTTGCAAGCTGCTTGATCCTTAAATTCTTGCCCCCAAATTTCACAAGCTCTAACTCACTTCAGAAGAAAAGAATAAAATTGTGCTACAGTTCACCCCCATGACAACTATAATTAACATGCACAATTTGCTATAGGTGAACAAAAAGCCCACTGTCCTTTTCCTGGCCTTAAACCTGCTTCTGTTAAAATGTCCAGTTAGAAACTTAAAATAACACTCACACAAATTTAAAATGACCATCACATGTTGAATCGGTAATACTAGTTCAGTGAGCACGAACCTTCGCAAAATAAAGAGACTGCTGAGTTCAAACTCTTACACAGATGCATAATGAAATCAAACACAGGAAAGGAAAATAAATAATGTTGCTGAATAGCATGGCTTAATGTCCCAATGGGGTTGGAGTTAAAATTGGTATGAAAGCTACCATCTCGTAACTTCATAATTCTATAATCGCAAAATGGGAATAATTAGCTTTGAGTTCAGTCACACTTGAACTTAATATTATTTTATGCCTAATAGAGATATTTTGTGATTAAAACGTTTTACCAGTTGACAGTGGTAGGAGGTACTGGTGGCGTCTTCACGACAGGTGCCTTGATTCAACACCTGCGAAAACAAGCACAGAAACAAGCATCACCACTCGCAGTTCGGTGAATCGGAGCCACGCACCCGCCTTCTCCTGGAGACATTTCTACTTCCAAACCTCACAGGAGAATTTCTGCTGAGTTTTTCTGGAAACATCGTACTAGCAAATGACACTGTATCATGTAATTTTCACCAAAAAAGCACAGTATGGACCAATACACACCTATCAGAATGGCCCAAACACAAAGCACTAACATCGCCAAATGCTGGCAAGCAGGCAGAGCACCAGGTCCCACTCATCTCGGGGGAAATGCGAAAAGGCGCGCCCACTTTGGAAGGCAGCTGGCAGTCTTTTGCAGACTCAACACACCCTTACCACAGGATCCAGCCATCAAGCTCCTTGATGTTTACCCAAAAGAGTTGAAAATTTATGTCCACAGAAAACACTGCACATGAACGTTTACAGCGGCTTGATTCTCATGTGCCTAAAGGTAAACTAACCAAGGAGTCCTTCAGTGGGCAACCGGACACACTGTGGTACACGCAAACGATGGGATACTGTTCAGTGCCAAAAAGAAACGAGGGACCAAGTCAGGAAAAGACAGGGCAGAGTCTTAAGTGCATTTTATCAAGTGAAAGAAGTCAGTCTGAAAGGCCACATACTGTATGATTCCAACTATATGGCATTCTAAAAAAGGCAAAGCTGTTGAGACAATATGGACAGTTCAGGGCTGCCATGGGTTGGGGAAGAAGCCAAGAAACAGGCAGAGCACAGAGGATTTTTAAGGTAGTGGAACTACTCTGCATGATAGATAGACATCATTACGTGTTTATCAAAATCCATGGGATATATAATACCAAGAGTCAACCCTAATGCAAACTACAGACTCCGGGCGATAAAGACACATCGCTGTCGACTCAATGTGGATTCATCAATTATAATAAATGCACCACTCTGGTGCAGGATGTTGATGATGGAGGAGGCCGTGCATATGTGAGGGGAGGGGTATATGTGAAATCTCCGTATCTTCTCAACTGTGCTGTGAACCTGAAACTGCTCTCAAAAAGTCTATTTTTTTTTAAATGTATGTCCAAAACTTTTCAAGTACATGAAGTTTATTCACTCATTAGGATGACGGTCAAAAAGAATTACTAATATTTATTATAATCAGTATTTCACTGTGTACACAACACTTTCACACGTTATCTCAATGATTTTCTCAGTCAGGTGGGAAGCAGATAGCTGTCAACACAGTTATTTTAAAAACGTACTGACATCAGCCTAAACTCACAGAGCTAGTAAGTAGAGTTAATTAATTTCCGCACTCCCTGGAAGGCAGCCAGATATACTTAAAAAATAAATAAATAAATAAATACAATAAAATAAAAACAGGCCTTAATCCCTGCTGTTTCTTAGCAGCTATGACTGTAGACAAGTTCATTCATTTATTCATCTATCAATTTGTCCATGGGGGGCGGGGCACGGGGATCTTACAGAAATGAGAACATACATAAACACTCTTATCCATAACATCTGCAGAATTTCTATAAATAAAAAATAAATAACTCAAACAAGACAGCTACTGACATCATTGGGAAAGTGCAGCCACTTTGAAGAGCAAGTTGGCAGCATCTACCAAAAGCTGACAATGTAAATTCCTATGACCTAGCAAATCCCTTCTGAGAAATGGGCCGTGGAGAAACTTTGGCAGTGACAAAACATGACAGGCCCTAGTATTTAACTGGCCCTCAATAAGTGTCGCAGCTCCTGAACAAATATTTGCTAAATGCCCACCCTACTCAGCTCCATACCTAATGATTTTCATTTCGTGGTACTCGGAAAGTTCCTACTCCGGTGGCAGAGACAGACAGGATTTTGACACGTCAAAAGCTACTGGGGAAGCGCATAGACTATATTTAAAAAGGTAAACATGGTCCTCTGTCTAGGAGAGGAAGAGGAAGTCAAAAAGGGTGACTAGGATGAGTTGAATGGATCCCTATGTTTCTGACCAAGGAGTCAACCTCGTGAGACAACTGGAGGGAGTAGTATCAGTATCTGTAAAAGTACAGATATTATCCAAGAAAAGGGCATTTAAGACAACAGTAAGTCCTTGTAGTAGGCTGATAATGGAACCCAAAGGTGTCAGAGCCCCAGTCCTTGGAACCTAGAAGTGTTGTCTTATTTGGGAAAAGGGTCTTGGCAGGTATGAGTAAGTTAATGATTTTGAGATGGGTAGGCAATTCTGGATTATGTGGCGGGCCTGAAACACCATCACAGGTGTCCTCCTAAGAGGCAGGCAGAGGGAGCTCTGACACACACAGGGAGGGCGATGTGAAGAAGGAGCAGAGGGAGGGTTTGAAGATGCCGGCCTGGGAGACTGGGTCTGCGCCGATGCAGCCCTCTCGGAGGCCGAGGAGAACAGCTTCTTCTCCAGAGCCTCTGGAAGAGGCCATGGCCCTGCCAACATCTCAGTTTCAGCCCACTAATGCTGATTCAACACTGGGCCTTTATTAATTGTGAGATAATACATTTCCTTGTTTCACGCCACCAAACCTATGGCGTTACAGCAGCTCTAGGAAACAAACACAGCGTCTCACCGCCCTGCACGCCAGGCTAAGTTAAGTGCAGAGCGGTTCAAACGTCACCCAGGTGTCCGAAGAACCATTCAGGTTTTTTACACAGGAGAACAGAATAACCCCATCTGTTTCACAATGTTAAACCTAGGCTAATATCGGGAATTCACTAACGGAAAAAGACACTAGAAACAGGAGGATGTATCCAAACCAAAAATCCAGACAGAAAATGCAGTTCTTGATCAGCAGATATTTGAGGAAAAACCCATCCAAATGACAGACAAAGACAAAAACAAAAAGGAGAGAAGGTCCTAGCCAGGCAGCTCAGTTGGTTAGAGCATTGTCCTGATACACCAAGGTTGTGGGTTCAATCCCCCATCAGAGCACATATAAGAAACCACCAATAAATGCTTAAGTGGAAAACAAGTCAATGTCTCTCTCCCTTCCTCTCTCTCTAGTACCAGTAAAATTTAAAAAAAAATTAAAGAAAAAGGGAAAGGAGAAAACTCAATGGAAATAGACAATGTAGGAAATAGAAGCAACACTTTAAATATGTATATATAATTAAGATTCTCAAAATATGAAAGGCTATTATATGGATGAAACAAAGATGCTATGGGCTATACTGAAGGACTGAAAATAAGAAAAAGCTCTAGGAAATCAGTAATAGCACTTGAAACTAAAAAGCCAATAAATGTATTAGAAAATGAGGTTGAGGATATATTCCAAGAAAAGCAAAAAATGAAAACAGGAGTCAAAAAGATTTTTAAAAGTAAGATGTTAAACTAATGTAAAAGACCAAGTTCCACTAAAAGAAGGTCTAGAACGAACGAGAGCATGAAGAGTCAGAAATTCCTGAAGCACTCTGCCCTGAAACATCCCAGAGCCCATGGACTCAGGATGAAAGGGCCAGCTGAGTGCAGAGCAGATAAAGCAGGGGAATAGTCACTGCCCTCTAGACAAAGCCCTGTGAATTCTTAGGGGTAAGAATATCATAAAAGCTTCCAAAACACAAAAATCAGGTCGCCTACAAATATGGTGATTCTGTAGCTCGTCAATAAATAATGATACTTTTTAAGAGCACACGCTGGAAGACCTAATTTGAAGGTGTTCCAGAAAAACTGGGATACACAGATACCCTTTCTGTGAAGGAATAAGAACCATAGTGGTTCTTATTGGTATCAGATGTCTCCAGAGGGCCACAGTGTCTTCAAAGTTCTGACGGAAATGAATTTACCCTACAACTCTGCTGACAAGGGTGAAACGAAATGCTCCCATGGCCTTCAGGCTAGTGGCTTCTGCCTAGTCCTGCATGTAGATGTGCTCAGCGTTACAGGAATTCTGCTTGCAGCCTGAGGAGATAAGCGAAGTGTGTCTTGTTTATCAAAGATTTGCGGGAACCCTGGACTGAACTCACATCTTATAGCACAATCTTTCTCGACCCTTGCAGGCATCCCGATTATCTACAAATGAAATGATCAATCACCTCTAGCCCCTCCCTTTTCCCCCTTCCTTTGACATAAAGAATCCTGAACTCTGTACTTTCTTAAGTACAGATGGATCTGAAACACCAGGGAGTCTCCCATCTCCTCTGCCGGCCTCTTCCTGATCAATAAACCTTTCCTCGCTCCAAACGCTGATGTTTTGAGTTTTGGCCTTTCTAAGCATTTTAAACAAATTATTATAAAGAATACAACTTAGGCACAGACAAATGGAAGAGATGCATAAGGCAAAGGATGGAGGGAAGGGGGTCAGAGCTGAGCTTCCAACCCTCTCCAGACACCCCGCCTCCCCACGCCTGGCCGTGTGTGCCAGCCCGTGGCTGACCGACGTCCACTGTGTAAGAGCTGTGCAGAGCTCCATCTCCAGCCTCTTCACTCCTTAGGGAAGTCTGCGGGTGGGACGACAAGTTCAAACCCTCTCAACTCTCAGTCTTTCAGGCGACCATCCCAGTCTGAGGCTGTTCAGGAACCCCAACCCTACATCCCTTCATTAGCATAAACTCAGATGTGGTCAAAAGGAGTTCTTCCATTTGTTTGTCTGTTTGTTTGTTGAGCCGACACAAAGGCAAGGTATTAACAGAAAAGAATAATTTGGAGAGTCCAGTTCACAGATGGCAGCCGGAGACCCCGCTTCCTGCGGGTGCTTCTGGAGGGAAGGGGGTGGTGACACCTGCAGTCTGACCGAAGACAATCCCCTCAGGAAATTCCGGGGGTTTAGGGTCTCCAAGACCAAATGTGTTTTTGAATACCACAGGACACTATTGCTATCATTCTCTATATTTTAATAGTCTAAGTGGGGAGGAAAGGTGTGATGTGATGTCAGTTTTTTAAAAAGTATTTAAAAACAGTAAATATCAACTAACTTTAAAAGGGTCTTCTTACTAAGGGAAAAAAGACTCCTTTAACTTAATAAAAGTATGCCTATTTATCAGAAGCCAATAGCAAACATCATACTCAAAGGTAATTTCCATTCAAGTCAGGAACAACATAAGCAATTTGGCTATGAGCATAAGGAAAACTCCAGCCCTGCAACCACTAGCCACATGTAGCTACTGAACACTTTTTAGTGCGGCTTGTCCGAATTAGGACGTGCTCTAAATGTAACAGGGATGTCCAACCGGCAGCAGAGGATGGCTATAAAAGCAGCCCAACACAAAATCGTAAATTTATTTAAAACATTGAGACTTTTTTTTTGTTTCCATTAGTGTTTGTGTATTTAATGTGTGGCCCGAGACAACACTTCTTCCAGTGTGGCTCAGAGACACCAAAAACTTAGATACCCCTGATAAGATATACACAGAATTGTAAAGACATAGTATGAATAAAAAATAATGTAAAACATCTCATTAATAATTTTATATTGGCCCTGGCTGGCGTAACTCAGTGGATTGAGCGCGGGCTGGGAACCAAAGTATCCCAGGTTCGATTCCCAGCCAGGGTACATTCCTGGGTTGCAGGCCATGACCCCCAGCAACCGCACGTTGATGTTTCTCTCCCTCTCTCTTTCTCTCCCTCTCCCTCTCTCCCCCTCCTTCCCTCTCTAAAAATAAATAAAATCTTTAAAAAAATAAAATAATAATTTTATATTGACTACATGTTGAAATGATAACATTTGGGAATTAAATAAAACAAATTAAAATTACTGTTTCCTTTTACTTTATTTAATAGACTCTTAAACTGAAATTTTAACTACCATGGCTAAAAGTCTTTTCAAAAGGAAGGGTTTATTAGGCCACTGCTAGTAAGAAAAAGACAGGTTTGTGGGGCATGAAGTCTAAAGCACCAGCAGCACGGCCAGGTGGGAAAGGCTAGCACGTCCCCCCTCTCTCGGAGCTGGCAAGTGTTTGTTACACATCTAGGAGGGGGAGAAAGATGCAGGCCACTCTGAAAGAATTCACATTAGCTACTGACAAAGGGATGGGACACAGTGAAATGGGGGTAGTCCTGGGACCCGCGCAGCAGGGCGCACCAAGGTGCATGTGGAGTTTGCATTAGCTGTACGCAGCAGTCAGTGACCTCGGGTGTGAACAGGAGGCTCATGGGGTTCCACGGGGCCTGGTTACTCCCTCTTTTCAGTTCACTGTGGAAACAGTCACCTGGAAGTTCATCTAAAATTCCTGCAGACACTCAGGAGGTGAGCAGGCTTTTGTTGGCTTTGCCTTAAAGTTGTAAACTGATTAACCCCTTCTTGCCTCTGCCTTCCACCCTCTGGCCTACTGTAATTTAATTTAGGACAAGTCAGAATTTTCTCCTTGTCAATGCATACTAAAAATTTAAACTTCCATATATGGGCCACCTTCATGGCTCTCACTACATTTCTTTTGGAGAGCACCATGGTCTAGCCAACGCAATAATGAGAAACAGAAACGAGGGGTATGAATACTGGAAACAGAGACACAAAATCGTCACTATTGGCAGCTAACTGGCTGACAAGAAAAGAAAAATCAAAAAAACCCATCTGAAAACTATCTAACCACAGGGAGAACCACTAAGACATCTCGATATTAGGTATGTATTCAAAACTGGTAGTTTTCTTATATACTAATAACCAGTTGAAAATGAAAAGGGAAAAGATCTTAGTCACACTAGCAAAAGCAACTTTAAAACAATGTACACAACACCTTAAACGTGTGTATAGATAATGTGCTATATATTACACATGTGTACACATATACATGTGTTTTGTATATATATATTTAAAATGATAGAAAAAGATATTAAAAGATCTGCATACATGGAAAGACAGGCTAGTTCCTGAGTAGAAAGGATAATTACAATCTCACCAAAATTAACCTCTAAACCAAATACAATCCCAACCACAAAATCCTACTAGGATTTGGTCACTTATTTTGTATGATTACTTGATACATTAATCCCAAAGTTTACCTAGAAGAAGACATCCAAAGATCGGCTAAAATTTGAGAATATTCAGTGCACACTTGCCCAGAAGCTACAAGGACTGTCAAAGTAAACTCGAACTTCAAGGCTCAGCTGAAGTCTCTATGGGAAGTCCTCCTTGGTCCCACAGACAGCTCTAAAGGGTCCCAGTGTGCTCTGATACCTCCCTCCACTCCTGCCTCACACAAAGTGCCACAGAAAAGCACTGAAGGAGAAATCACAAGTACCTTGAGATAGGTGGACCACAGGAAATACGGGGGAAGTCAGAAATACAAATGGAATACAAAAACATGTTGTAAATAGAATGAGACAGGTTTTTAAGCAAGGTATCTGACCAAATTTGTTTTTCAGAATGATTAGTTGGGTCACCACAGAAAACAAACCAGAAAGGAGTCCAGGTATACAGTTACTACAAGAGCCCAAGTGCACAATGAGAAGGCCCAGAGTTTATGGCGGTACTTAGAGAAGCAGCAGGACCAACTGCAGAGACTTTTCCGAGGTACGGCCAACAACAGGATATGGGGACGTGTGAATATTAATCTTTGACGACTAATGTCAACATTTCTTACATGGATATGAGGGAACAGGAGAAAGAGCAGATACACGAGAGAGAGCATGTGCAGAGGGTGAGGAATGGCCAGAAGAGGTAGTCAGGATGCTGTCAGAAATGCAGACTGGGGCTCCAGAGCTCCAGCTGCAGGTTTCAGAGTCATCTCTGAGTCTATCCATATTAAAGTCAAAACCACAGGATCTGGCAAAAATGACAAGGATGTGAATTGTGCAGGTCCACTTACACATGGATTTTTTTCAATAAATAACATAGAGTACTGTAAACTTATTTTCTCTTTCTTATGACTTTCTTAATAACATTTTCTTTTCTCTAGCTTACTTTATTGTAAGAATAGCATATATAATACATATAACAAAATATGTGTTAATCAACTGTTGACGTTACTGGTAAGACTTCTTGTCAGTGGCAGGCTGTTCGTAGTTACATTTTGGGGAAGTCAAAAGTGATATGAGGCTTTTCAACTGTGCATCAGGGTTCTTGTCAAGTTGTTCAAGAGTCAACTGTATACTCACTTAAGGATTAAGGACAAACTACAAAAGCCAGCTAAGGAAAGTAAAGAAGCCAAGAGCAGTGCCCTAGAAGCCAAAGACAGACATGAGGGTGGATGAGAACATCGTCAAGAGTGTCAGAGGCTACACAGAAGATGACAAGTGGGTATGACAGGAAAGTACAACAAGCAGTTGGCCTGGCCTGAGACAATCCATCATTCTTTTTGCATTCGTGATCACATAATCTTCAAATTTATCCCCACATGACACTCAACCTGCCAGCTATTCAAATACATATTTCATCAACAGTAAGTCTACCCTGAGAAAATTCCTGAGTTCCCACTAGCAAGTGCACACTGGTCATTTTGATGTCAGGTTGTTGGCCTTCCCAAACTCTTCTGCTATTATGCACGTATCTTTCAACTCAATTTAACAAACAGTTACTGAGGATCTCGCCTTCACTGTTGTGGTAGGTGGCAGAGATGCAATGATTGAATTGTATCTTCTGTGCGCTGGGCCCTGGGTGGGCACCCGTGATGAAAGTACGAAGTCCCTGTCCTCACAGAGCCACCTTTGTAGCGGAGGGATACCTTGTACCAGCTACTCTCCCCAGAAGAAGCCCCCCCACAAAAAACACATCATGTTTTAGACTTACCTGAAAAGAAAAACAGCAAACACAATTAGTAATTTATAAAGCTATCTGGAATCAACAGGAAACACGAAACTAATCACCTACAGTTAACATGCCTGTCCTCTGGCATCACACAACATAAACAAACATTATTAACATATCATACAGTCAGCTCTCAGTCATCTGTGGAAAAACTATCCATACATCAAGAGCAATTCCCTAGTACTGACTCATGTTTCTGGGTTAGGTCCCATCCAAACTCCTACCGTGTGATAACACATAATACAGTGCAAGAACATACAGTTTAAGACTTTCACAAAACAATTCAAATCATTATACATGCCAGTTTTACTAGGCCCACCATTTTTCCAACGAACTGGCAGAGACACTCCCTAAACCCAACACCCTTCAGTTGATTTCCCAGAGCCAAGTACCCCAAGCCCTTCCTTCTACCCCATCCCAAACCCAGTTCATCTCTAAAGCTGCCCCCACACTAGTAAGCCTCCAAGCATGGGCCTAGCTTTTATCTGCTAGCTCACCATCTCAAAACTCTAAGGATCACAAAACCCTGCTGGTAAAAACTGCTGGCATTCCAAACATGTGTGCCTTCAATACTGTGTATGCGTACCATATTGTGCACAAAATATAGAATTTTTTTTAAATAAGAAGTAAAAGTTCTACCATTTTCCTCCAGCGCCCAGAGATGGGTTGGACGCACACCCTGGAGCACAGGTGCCCTATAGGCAGACATCATCCTTACCCCAGAACCTGAAGCTGCGTGGTTGTGATTTGCTGTGGTCATTAAACTAGAATGAGGCAGAACCAGGTGATTTGGGGGTTCAAGCAACTGTGTGGTCACAAAGTGCAAGCCCCCTGTCACTCCTCTGGACTGCGCCAATCTCTCCTTATACTGCCTCTCTGACCTCACTACCCGACAGCCACCGCCTCCCACAACCCACCCACCTCCGGATGCCGCTGGAGAGAACAGGTGTTCTTTCTATGCCTCAGAAAACGATATGCAGGCCCTAGCCAGGTAGCTCAGGTGGTTCGAGCATTGTCCTGATGATATGCCAAGGTGATGGGTTTGATCCCAAGTCAGGGAGCATACAAAAATCAATCAATAAATGCATAAATAAGTGGAAGAACAAATCGATCTCTCTAATCAAAATTTTTTTTAATTAACAGGAGAAAGAAGAAAATGATACACAGGCTAAACATTCTAAATTTCTAAGGAAGGTGCTATGCTGTGTAAGCGGGCATCAGCCTGGAAGTCAAACCAGGTTTCAGAGTAAATGATGACTACATATTTTTAGACTCTAACATAAACAATATGGAAAATTGTAACACAAAAGGAAAATGACTTAGGAAAATAGTAATTGTGAATATGTAAAAAACGAGTCCATGTATTATGCTTCATCTGGTATAGTTTCAATTAGTGTTAATTCCGTTTACATTAAAATTGTCAAGTAAAGTTCTAAAATTAATTCATTTGGGTTTTCTGTGGAACTAAAATAAAGTCCGTGCTTCACCTTTGAAAGAGGTAACTACCCCACCCTTCCCCCAAACAAGAGGCTATCAAGTCCGGGGATCAAGTCAGTCTCCAAGGGGAGGAGAAGGTTTCCAGTTGGTTTAGTCTTACAGTAAAAACACAGGAAGTCAAGGTCCACAATGAGAATCACTGCAATCCCAATAAAAGTAAAATAACTAAAAATAACAAACTTTTGTAGTTAAAGTAGGAACTTTTTATAATTTTAGCCAAAATGATACTGAATATTTTAAAACCCAGAAACAGCAATGCAGAAAAACAGTTATATACCTACAAAACCAATTTAGAACTAAAATAATATTAAAAAGGCTAAGACTATCTATGCAGCAGGGTAGTTAGTATCCAATAAAACCCACACAAGTACCCCAGTGAATTCCAGTAATAAACACATCAGTGAGCACACAGGGGGAAATGCACAAAGCAAACTAATAAAATTTCAAAGAAACCTAAGACAAAAACATGGCCAGAAAACAAAAAGCGTGAGCCAAGTAAAATGAAGAGGTAGAAAAGGAGGTGAAGATGAAAAACACTGATGGAGAAGCAGATCATAAGTTTGTTGAGCAAGAAAGTGCTACAGACAAGGGAACTGAGCTCCAGGCAGGCCAAACAGCCAGAGCCTGCCAACTGCCAGGCCTGCTGTGCACAGGGCCACACGGCGGGGCCACACTGGCAGTCATAGCAGCAGGATCAGAGAGAGTTTGGGCCAGACCCCTGTGCCCTTTCTGTAACAACTCAGAGCCCACACGGTTGTCTTCACTTGCTGGCTGCTCAGGCTAGGACCTTTCATCCACTCAATTATTACTTTGTGACTCGAAGGAATGGATAAATAGACGAGTCTGTGCCAGGACTTAACTGTGTCCTCCAACCCAACCTTCGCATTTGGCTTCCCTCCTGGAATGTGATTTATCCTCACAGCTTCCCTGGTCCCCCCCAACAGCTGATGCCTCAATTTTACCCATCAATCCTGTTCTTCCCCAACTGCCCTGGACATCCCCATTTGACTACCTTCCTCAAACTCAACTTTTTCATGAAATTCAACCTATGTCTCATTTTGCTCCGCTGACCTTTCCCTGGCTACTCTGTCCTCTGTACTGCGCTCTCAACATTAACCACACCTTGTAAGCATCTTCCTACAACTCCACTACTGGTCCTTAAATGGTTACTATTTCTTAGTCTCCTTTAAGTGATGTAGGCTTTTATTTATATAATGGCTTTACTCATACACCAGATTCAGAATTTATTCCTTACCAAAACACTACTTCTGAGGGTCAGAAAAAAAAAAAAAAAACACAACAACAACAACAAAAAAAAAACCCAGAGGCACAAGGTAACTTGGAGGTGATGAACCTGTCTATTATTACCCTGATGGTGGTAATGGCTGCACCGGTGTATGCATGTCCAAACTCATCAAATTGTACACATTAAATATGTGCAGATTTTAATGCCTCAGTTAAAGGACAGAAAGAAAGAATGAAGGAAGGAAGAGAGTTGTTCTTCTGTAGAAAGGTGTTCAAGAAGACTGTGCCAACACTGAACTAACAGTGGGCTGATTTTCATGGGAATTTAACAATTCTTGGCAATTGTTTGGAAACTGCTTAGGGCTCCATGATGACATACTGATTTCTATCAGTGCAATGACAGGCCTATCTCCTATTTCTATGGAAAAGGTGCCCCCCCTACCCCCAGCCGGTGCTTTGGATCCCATCCCCTCCCAGCCTCTCAGGAACTTGGTATCAATGAGTAACACTTTTCTCCCACTCAACTCACACCTTCCCAGTCCCTAAATCCAATGGACTGGACTGGATTTCCCTCTCACAGGAGCATTCCACAGTACTAACCGCTTCCCCAGGCTGCAGGGACACCTGCTGCTGGCTGCCCACTCACTTCCCTGGCCACTCCTCTGGGCTCCTTCGCAAGCTCAGCCTCCCCTCCCTGGCTCCATCCCAGGCCTCCTCCTGTTCTTTTTCTAGTCTCTCCACAGACAATGTCACCCATGCCAGGTTTCAGCCATCACCGCTACACTGATGGCTCCAAAATGGCAACGTAGTGATAACATCTCCTTCTCCCTTCCCTATACTATTAATCCCTGCGTCTGAGACTTTACCTCCAAATTTCCATCTTCTCGCTCATGATATAAGGCTATTAAGAGAATCAAATGAGCTAACATGACAGTACTCTGAAAAAAGAAAAAAAAAACACTTAGTCTGAGTATCAGTATTTTTTAAATAGAAGCCTTGAAAGTAAGGACTTTCTCAAGTTCATTTTTTTATTTATACCACATGGCACACCTAACACAGTTCTTTGTATGCAAATGACCTTCAGTAAATATATTGCAATGAATCATTTGTACTGGTTTAATACATATTCAACTCAAATATTCACATATTTAACAGCTTATATTTCCCAAATCATGTCATCACTTTTATATCCTTTGAAGTGAGAATTACTCTGTAACTGTAAACTATGCTGGATACTTTTGATAATTATGATGCTTATTATTTATTTAAAGTCAGAAAATCCTGTCACCTTTTTCGGCCTTGCTGTGCTGAAAACATCCAAATCCCCTCCACAAGTGATTCTTGCTTCCCAAAGGTGAATTTTGAGAGGGGAAAACTTAAGCATTACAGGAATGTTTAAGCTTTAAGTACCGTGAAGGTAGGCAGAATGACTACTTGAAAAAGTTCTCTATCTCATTTTCACATCTTGCAATATGAGTGATATTCTGATTAGGAACAGATACTGTGAAATGAAATGTTGCTCGAAAGTTCTCAGACCCATTAGGTACACTTCATTACAGCCTCAGAATGCACGACTATCATTCTAGTGAAATCCCACATCAGTTTAAAAAACTGCCTAGACTACATTTCCATCTAAATCACAATCCTCATTATAATCTTCATTCGCTTTTCCTTCACTGCATATCCTAACTTACAATTTATTCATATGATGATTTGCTTCACGTTGGTTTTGTGGTTTCCTCAGTGAGGTCAAGGATCACACCAATTCTGTTCACTGCTGTACCCCAGCACCTTACACGGTGCCTGACATACAACAGGAGGTCAAAGGCTCCAACTGAGCAATTAATTGAATGAGGGGTGAAGTAACCATTTAAGCAGAAGCCAACTGCAGAAAAGCACATAAGCAATGAGAAAGAGCTTTAAGATCTGACTCCCCCAAATCCAACACGGCATGATTTTCCTCATAATTTGTCCATCCTTCATTTCTTCCATCCTTTTTTCCTGAAAGGAGGACCACTTTAGACTCACAGAACAGCACAGCTTTAAATCACCCAGTCCAAATGTCTTATAAATCCAGTAACTGAAACCAAAAGACACTAGGTGACTTGTCACCTCGACCTCTCTGCCCTACTTCCATTAACAATGCCACTCTACAGAACCAACCCTTTTGGTAGAAGAGAGACACCACGAAAAAAGTCTGATGTAAAAAGGCCAGAATGACTACAGAAGCCTTACTCATCCCTAAGGGTGAGACCTGCACAGGAAGATGCAGAACAAAAGAATAAAGTCTGTGCCACAGACTCACAACACCTCTTCAAGTAATAACCTGAAACGCTGCAGGAGCGACTCAGCAGCACCCTTGAACTCTGGGGGCTAATCCCACGGTAAGGAAGGTCACGGTGATATGAAAGGCTGCACCACCAAACCACAGTTCTCCTGGCCACCCAAACAAAAATCGGCTGTGGCAACTATTCAGCCGGCCGCCAAGGAGAGTCAGCAGAAGACTCTGAGAGCTCTGGATTTTTAGACAGATGTTCTGAATCCCACCTTCTCTTCTCCACTTGCTGCGGTCTGGGACAAGTTCATGTGTCCGTGTCCAGACTGCAGTTCCTCCGGCTGCTCCGGAACAACCACTGCCCTAGACGGTTGTTAACAGTACAAAGACACCATGCATAAAGCTCTTAGTACAGTGCCTGGCATGTAATAAAGGCTCAATAAATGCCAACTATTTGTCATTTTACTCCGTTGCAATCACTTTCACAAGGCCTAGTCCCTCTCCAGCTTCCATATAAATTTTTCTTTTTATTGAATTGATTGGGGTGACACTGGTTAACCAAATTATACAGGTTTCTGGTGCACAATTCCACAATGCATCATGTGTACAATGCATTGTGTGTTCGACCCTCCAAGTCAAGTAAGTCTCCTTCCATCACCACCTGCTTACGCATAATTTTAAAGACACTGTCCCAACCTTTCTATTTTTTGAGGGGCCATATATACAGTAACCGAGAGCACATTTTTTTAAAACCGGACTGGGCAAACCAGTTCCATGAGTCACTGCCTCGGGTTCCTCATCTCTGAAACGGGCCTGATAATACCTACCCCCAGGACTGCTGGTAGTCAGCACGCCCTCCGCGCTGCACATTCTATTACTGGCTTGTAATTACAACGCATTTAGAGAAAAGTAAATCAACTCCCTCTCTCTCTCAATCCCGAAACAGCGGTCAGCCTTAATCCCCGTCCCACCGCCACGGACTGTAGCCGAACCCAATGCCAAGGTCGACCCACCTCCCACACCCAATTTCTTCTCACGCCCTGCAGCAAGACATCCCCACCCATCCCTCCAACAGGGTTTTCCGAATCGTTGGACTCAGTTTCTCGCAAGGACCGCGTCAGAGCCCATCCAAGGCAAGTTGCCAGCGCCCACCCTACTCCGCCCCGCCCCCAAAGCGCAGGGAGACCCCGTGCATCCTTCCACCCCGGGACAGCGGCGCGCCTCCAGCCGCGGCTTCCCCCGACCGCTCCCCGGCTCACGTGGGCGCTTCGGCCGAGGCCCCACGTCACCCACTTCCCAGACCCGACCGCGGCGCCTCCCACTCCGCCCGCAGCCTGTCCCCACGCCGCTAGCCCGCTCGGGACTCCGCGGCTACCTGCGTGCACACCCCCCGGAGCCGGGCTCCGCGGCTTCAGCGGGGAGTCGAGGCCCCCAGATCGGACACGTTCATCCCCCTCACCACCCCCGCCGGGGCGGCCCTTGGGCCCACCCGAGTCGCACGCGGAGGCCGCCCAGTCAACCGGCCCCTGCCGTTCCCACAATGGGCGCCGTGCTCACCGCGGCGCCCGGGCTCCGGTTCCTGCGGCCTCCGGCCCACGCAGGCCTGGCTGCGTACCAGGGCGCTCACGTCCCGCGCCGTCTCCTGGAGACTCGGGCGCAGCCGCCGCGGCCGCACGGCGAGTGGGCGACCCTGGGCTGTCCCGTCCGCTGTCGCCGCCTCGTCCCAGCCCCGGCCGCGGCGACAACTGCAGCGCCTCTCCCGGGCGCCGGCACACCAGCGTCTGTTGAGCCGAACCGCCCGGGACGCGCTTCCCGGGCAGGCGCTCGTTGCATATGCAAAAAGGCAGCCGCCCATTGGCCCGCGGGCGGTGGCGCGTGCGAGGCTGGGCCTATCGAGTTCCGGCGGCGCTGGCGGCCGGGGGTGGAGCGGGGTTACTACGGGTCATTTGGCGGAGCCTCCGCGGGCAGAACCCGGCCGCAGCCGCCACGGGGCGAGAAGCGGGTTGGCTGAGAGGGTCTGAACCGCGACGGAGAGAGGAGGAGAGCCGGGCTTTGCGGCCGGGACCGGGACGGAGGGAGGCGGGTCCCGCAGAGTCTGCGGAAAGGGCCGTCCCTCCTGCGGGAAAAGACTCCCACACCGCCCCCCCCTCCAAAAAAAAAAACAGAACGGAAAATGCAATTTTACTGCTGTAAATATAAATTCGTCTAGATCAGGAAAAAATATGCATATTATTTTCATTCTTAACTAGAGTCGGTATCCTGTTTTTGCATAAATTTCTGTCATTTTTGTCAAATAAAATGATTTTTGAAAATGCCATAAGCGAAAGGGGCTCAAAAATTCAAAGCATGTTCCTTTATTATTTCTTTTGTTTTGGCTTCACCTAACCAAGCAAATAACCCATTTCCCCTAAATGCACTATTTATGCAAGGTTGGCACTTGTTCTCAAAGGATAAAGTTTACTCTCCAAATTATTGGTTTTGGATGTTCTTATGAATCTAAAAGTGTTTCTGATTAAGAGTTTGCCTTTATAGCTCATTTTAGACACCACAGAAAGGATTAAAGATGTGGAAGGCAGGTAGACTGACTGCCTCACACAAAAAAGTAGATACCAAAACACAAACGAGTAAAACCCTAACTGCAGTGCACTGTAAGAAAGACCACCTTCATTGCCCTTGTAGCAGCAGGTTTGGGCTTTTTTTAAAAATCCAACATATTATTTAGTTAGTCTATGACCAAAATTGTAACATTAAATCAGATTTGATAGCACGGGAAATAAAACAGATTTGGAGGGTTTTGATTTTTTTTTTTTTTTTTAAGTAGTGTTGGGGCTAGAAATAGCGACTTGAATAGTAAAATCTTGATGCTGCGAAGCAAAACATTTCGTTAAGTAGGTGAAAGGTGACAGTCATGAGCCAGCCTCAGGCTAAAGCAGGGGCTCACATCCCAGGAGAATCTCAAAATATGGGAAGCTGTCTGAACTTGAACTAGGTGGAGTGATGATACACAGCGCAAAGCAAGCTCTCTCACCCTGGGCTCAGGCCAGTTTAGCTACGTAAAACAATGTATCCCTGACTCAGGCAACCTGTTCTTCCACTAGAAAATACTGTATGTTCCGTTGCTTGTTAATCCACCAAAACACTATCAAAGGATACACCCTGACAATAAATGGAATACAGAATTTCTTATCTGAAAAGACTACGGCCATTCTGCATGCAGCGGGAAGTATATGTTATAAGTAGTAGCTCCAAGACCAGGAAAAAACAACCTCTCGAAAAATAACTAATTTCAAAGAGAAGAAAACTAATACTGAACCTTAGCTGACTAGCAGACTATCAAATTCCAGCCACATCTTAACATCTTTCTTCATTATTTTATTTTTCTTTTTTCTTCACTATTTCTTTCCATATTATAAAATATATGTGTGAATTTGTATATCTATTTGTATGTACACATGTACGGGTATACATGTACACATATGTACCTTTTATATACACGTACATATATGTACATATATGAGACATATTTTTAAAAGAAAATATTACTCAGAATTTAAATTTTAAATTCTCATCTTGCTTGCTTAGGCTAAACAGAAATGTAATATTTCTAGTCTTTTGATGTTTTGTTTTAAAAAAATAATACATGAGCAGTTGCTTTCTTTTAGAAAAGGTTTCAGTATACTTTTATTTTTATTTAGAGCTTTTGACAGTTACAGAATTTGGCTGCATTTTCCTTTTTAGAAAAATTCAGTTCCAAAACTATAAAGGAACTGAATGAAAATATCCAGCAGGTTCCTTTTATTGTTTTGTTATTTCTCCGAATTACAGAAGTACTGAGGGAAATGCCTTTGTGGTTCTCATGAATACCTAATGATCTGTTTCATTAAGGGAGGAAGAAATAGTCTGTGGCTGTATCGCAAAATAATACTAGCATTTTCTGTAATTTTTGTAATGTAAAACCAGGAGAAGCTTATGTTAAAAGTTTAACAGACACTTTGTTTTTTTATTTCCGGCAGATTGGAGGAAAGGAGGAAGCTGAGGTGGTATATGATACTATGTGTTTGCATTAAGATGATTCTGGCCTGGCTGGCATAGCTCATTGGATTGAGCGTGGGTTGCAAACCAAAGTGTCGCAGGTTCGATTCCCAGTCAGGGCACATGCCTGGGTTGCAGGCCACAGCCCCCAGCAACCGCACATTGATGTTTCTCTCTCTCTCTCTTTCTCCCTCCCTCCCCTCTGTAAAAATAAATATCTTAAAAAAAAAAAATGACTCTGGCTGCAAGGAGAACATTGAACAAAAAACAACTTAAACTATGACATTTGTGTACCTCACATAAAAATAATTCAAGAGGTTGGGCAAGGCCAAGGTGGGTCAGGGACTCTGCCAGGTCACTGAGGACCTGAGCTTTCATCATCTTTCACCATCAGTATTAGTATCCTTGGCTTCATCCTTACATCATCCGAGTCACAGAAAGCAGCCGCCACTTCAAGTGTCACATAAAAACACACCAGTAACTGGCTAAAGAGTAGGGGCATGTTTCCTAAAGACCACTCCTTGTTAAGAATGAAACCCTTTCTCAGAAGGCTCACAACAAGCTGCCCCTCAAGTCCCATTGGGTCACGTGTTTATATCCTAGCTGCAAGGGAGTCCAGGAAAGTATCAGCATTTTTGGCCTCTCCAATGGAAGGCAGGTACCATCAACAAAGAAGCAGCCATGGGAAGAAATCAATATCACCTGAAAGTACCCACCCCTGATGAAAAGTAGCTTAAATAACAACACCATCTGTTATCACACTTGAAATGTCCAGAGGAAAGCAATTCCAGGGGTACTTCTAAGACTCACTGCCTTCGAGGAAGCAGATTTTTCTGTCTCTTCACTCTGCCATTCTTAGTATTCGTGTGCTCTCCCTTCATGGTTACAAGATGGCTGTAACTGCTCCAAGCATTATCTTTACACAATACATCCAAAGCTAGAAGGGAAAGGCAGTTTCTCCTACATGTCAGTATGTGTTTATCAGGGAGCTACATCTTTCTAAGATATACTGAGCCCACTTCCCCTACCAATCACTAGCAAATGCAATCACCTTGATGAACGTAGCTCAATTATAGACCATCTACTAGGGCTGGGGATAGTATTCTAGCAACGGGGGACATGGTGTAATTTGACCTTTGCTTCAAAGTATATACCACATTTTCAAGGACCCCACCCCAAAAGAACATCATCCTCAAACGGACCCCTTAGCTGGGCCTTTAAGAGACTTGTAAGAGTTCTACCGGATGACACTTCCCTATGATGAAGTATTTGGTAGGACCCCTGGATCCCATAACCACACGCCCATTATTGTTCCTCTGCCATAAAATGGGTCTCGTGGTTGCAGACCAGTATTATGTAAGATTTTGTGATGGTTAATCAGACACTCTGAGAGCCCTTGGATTGTGGTGCTGGCAAGGGTCAGTGGGCAGGCATGGCAAACTCATACCCAGGTGACATACTAGCACCTGTAAGGTCAAATCACTGTGCTACACACTAGTAGAGGAAAGCCCTGAAGATTTACAGGTGCCATCGGCATATACTGGACCCGAAGTGCCAAGGGTTTGGATACATACTAGGCACCAACAGCATCTGCCATCAACAGTGGCTGCCATATGTTGTTTTGTTTAAAAAAAAAAACTGGAGTATATTTCAAGGAATTTTCCAACAAAGAATCAGAAGACTCCTAAAAAGTTGTGTGGCCAAATCCTATGGTCCTGTCTTCCCTTCTTTGCACCACAGGGATCAGCCTCAGGAGGGATGCACCTGGTTGATCATGGGGTGAGACACTGCAGTGGGATATCCTCACATCGTCTCTGGACTATATAACGACCTCTAGGATTCAAGACTCTCATTCTCAACATCTCCAATGACACCGGGTTGCATAAACACTCTCCATACTAATATGTTCTTTCTTGGTTTTAAAGTAATTTAATTTCGTTCCACTCTAGTGACTAAGAACCTACCAGCATCCCCCCACTTTTTTTGCCTCCTTTTAATAACCTTTCATATTCATGAAGTAGTTTAAAGTCCTCTTTTACTCTTTCTTTTCCAGGCTAGACAAACCTTTTTGGGTTTTTGTTTTTAACTCTTTTCCAAATGGCCTACCTTCTATCTTTTTAATCATTTTTATTGTTCCTCTCCCTTCATCATCTGGAGCACAAAAGCAGAATACCTAAATTTTAACAAGGGTCTGACAATTGTAAAATATATTGAGAGAATCTATGCCCAGCCCTTACCCAACAGAACTACATTAAAAGCCTAAAATCAATTAGTTTTTAGTCATAATAGCACACATGTTTTCATTCATGGTTTATTTAGATTAATGATAATTTCCAGTTAAGGCAGTGAGCATTTATTAGCTACATATTCTTACATGTCTAATAGCCTCTTTAAATCCATTGTTGGGCTTGTTTGATTACTGTTCTGTATGTGAGTTTCTGCATAGACAGCCTTTTATATTTTCATTAAACCTTCTCTGTAATGTATTAACTTATTTGAATCTCCTCTCCATCTTATATCTGTCTATAAAGAACTCTGAATTCAAGCATTATATTAAACTCTCCAGGGTATTTGGTTTTTTATTATTTTTTACAGATGTTCTGGAACAGACTTGATATATTTGATTAAAAAGAGGTAAGCTAGATCAGTGATTTTCAACCTTTTCATTTCATGGCACACATAAACTAATCACTAAAATTCTGCAGCACACCAAAAAATATATTTTTTGCCAATCTGACAGAAAAATAAGTATAAGTTTGATTCATTCACACCAGGCAGCTATTGTTGTGGTGGCTCTTGTCGTTTTTTTATTTGATAATCTAAGAAAAAAAGAAATCAATGCCCTTGACTAAATAGTCAGGTACCACACGTTTTAAAAATTCTTGTGACACACCAGTTGAAAATTGCTGACCTAGATGTATCAGTTAGAATTCAGTTTGGGTGAATGGAACTGAGAAGACAAAATAATAGTGGTCAAAACATACAAGGATTTTTATTCTATATAAAAGGAGTGTGCAACTAGGTAGTTCAGGGCCAGTACAGCAACTCCATGAAATCATTAAGGACCCAAGGTGCTTCTCTCTTTCTGTTCTACTGTTCTTAATGTGTGGCTTCTTCATGTCTGTCATCCTTATTCAAGGTCATAAAATAGCTGCTAGAGCTCCACTCATCACATCTGCGTTCCAGACATAAAAAAGAAAGAAAAGATGACTACATAAGGTATGTAACTCCCAGTAAATCCTTTAAGGAACTAAAAAGAATTATGGAATTGTTTTTCCCAGACAACATCACACCTTACATCTCATTGATCAGAATGTCATCACTTATGAAGTGGATGGGGACAGAAATTTCCTAAAAGCACCCATTGCCATCTAAAATAAAATCATGGTGCTGTTGCTAACCATGAATGGGGACAAGAGTTATTGGGTAAGCAACCAACATCCTCCACCCCCTCAGTAAGGTAAGGCTGCTGATGGAACTCATAATATGTTCAGCACCAAAATACATTCCTTTAACAAGATAATGCTCAGGGTCTTTCCAGGACCAATAAAAGTGTTCCTGTTTGTTTCTCCCTTTGATTTAGAAGTTTGTGACAATAGAGAGCAACTGTTCTACATTTTTCTGATTAAAAAAAAACTTCCTATAATTCTGAAAAAAAAAAAATCCAAGCCTTCTCTTCTTAGCAACTGTCTGTCTTAATTTCTTTCAGTCCTTTATTGAACTTCTCATCTTGTTTCTTTTTCTCTGGACCTGTTGCAGTTTCTGTACATCATCATAAACCATTTGGAAGCCAAACCTGGGTTAAATGCTGTAATCAATTGAACATTAGTTCCACAAATATCTCAGTGCCACCAGATCACAAGCATTGCAAAAAAAAAAAAAATAGCACTTTTTGAGAAAGAAAAAGACCCTGACCCTCAAGGAGCTTATATTGTAAGATAAGGTCATTATAATAAATAAGTAAAAATAGTAAACAAGATAATTACAGAATCAAAAGTGCTCTTCAGGCATTTAAACAGGGTAAGTGGAAGAAAGGAGAAGTAGAGAGAGTTTTGGGTAGGAAGGTCAGAAAACACAACCCTGCGAGGCGCCATCTAAGTCCTAACAAGGAATGGGCTGGGGTTTGTTTGTTTGTTTGTTTGTTTGTTTGCAGGAAAATCACCTACCAGCCCTAGAGAACCTCTCCCAGAGACTAGAAACATGTTCTTCTATCACATGGACTTGACCTGGCATTTTTAGAAATCCTGTTCAATTCTCAGAATCCATAAATATAACAAGGAACACAGTCCTTTCACCTAAAGTTTTATTAGATCTTGTTTTGTCCTTTAAGGCATTTCACTCAAATGTCATGCCCTCTGTTAAGCCCTTGTCCCACTTCCTGTGTTTGTTCCTGCTATTGGTTTATTGGTTATGCCTCCTTAGGTTGTAAGGAACAGAAAAATGCAAACTAAGTTTGCTTAATCAAATGGAATTTTTGGCTTACAGAATGAAAGGGAGTAGATCTGCCTTCAGGGATAGCTTGATATGGGCTCCACTAAACCCAAAAGAGCAGTTTGACTCTCCACTGCATGGGTCGGCTTCCTCGGTGTAGTTGCTTCATCCTGAGCCCCGTCCCCCCACATCCTACCCCCTCAATGTCAGCAAGATAACTGGAGGAACTCACAGACTCCTATCCCAGTGGAAACTCAGATTCTCGTCCCAGAAATCTCCTTTCCTCTTGAGGTATTACATGTCTGTCTTTACTCAGTCAGTGCATTCAAAACTCCACATATGTTCTCTCTATTCCACCCCTAGGGTGGAGTTCATCAGCCCGCATCCAACAGGTACTAAGGAAATGTATTGGAAGGCAGGGGCAGACATCCCATAGGGACATCAGAGTGCAGTTTTGAGTAGAAAGGAGGAAGGCAAAAAAAGCTCCAGCTGACACCACCCCGAGCTTAGCATTTCCTGTGCTGTCTCAAGGCAGTTATGTTTATCTCTGTCTGTAACTCCATGACAGGCTGTTGGAGAAGCAACAGCGTGTGTTCTTCATGTTGCCATCCCTCAGGTCTCTGCAGTGTGCTGGGAGATGCAATGCCTGCACCAGGTCAGCTCAAGAATGACCTTTGTCCAATTCAACTACTGAATACTCTTCATGCACGCATAAGTGTGCAGTGGTACACCAGCCTATGTTGGTACTTACAGTATGCTTAATCCTTCCCAAGATATCAAAGTGATTCTTTTTTTTTTAAAGATTTTATTTATTTATTTTTTAGAGAGGGAAGGGAGGGAGAAAGAGAGAGAGAGAAACATCAATGTGCAGTTGCTGGGGGTCTTGGCCTGCAATCCAGGCATGTACCCTGACTGGGAATCGAACCCGCAACACTTTGGTTCGCAGCCTGCACTCAATCCACTGAGCTACGCCAGCCAGGGCTTCAAAGTGATTCTTAAAACTGTGATGGGAAGAGAGTCCTCACCCTACATTTACTTCAGTTATGTCTTCTGTAGTATCTTTAGTTTATCCTAATATTCATTCTTTCTACAATGAATGCATCCCTATATTTTTTCTCATATATTTTAATCTGCTTTTACCATTCCATAAGTCTTCTTATCTCTTCCAGTCTACTCAATGAGTGCTCCTGGGGACAGCATTGCCACCTGGGAGCTTTTAGGAAATGCAGAATCTCAGGCCTCGCCCAGAATTACTTGAACCAAATCGCATTTTAACAGGATTTTGTAAGTGATTCACGGACACATTAAAATTTGCATATGCTGGTCCCTTGTTCTAGACTAGAGCCCTCTATTGGAGATATAACAGGATTCACCAACATATTTTTTTTTAATTTTCTGGTAGCCACATTAAAAATGTACAAAGAAGGTAAGTCCTTTTGCAACAGCGTGGATGGAGCTGGAAAACATTATGCTAAGCGAAACAAGCCAGGCAGTGAAAGACAAATACCATATGACCTCACCTTTAACAGGAACCTAAACAAAAAAACAAAGAAACAAGCAAAATATAACCAAAGACACTGAAATAGAGGCCAGGCTGACAGTGCCCACAGAAGAGAGAAGAGGGAATTTAAGGGGACAGTGAGAAGGGTTCACGGGAACAAACCTAAAGGACACAAGGTCATAAACTAAGGGGAGGGTGGTAAGGGAAGGGAAGTGGGAAGGGCTGGGAGGGGGGGCTGGATTGGGAGTAAAAAGGAGAAAACTGTATTTGAACAATGATTAAAATAAAATTTAAAAAATAAATAAAAGTGAAAAAAATAAAATAAATCAGTTGCCAAAATAAATAAATAAATAAAAAATAAAAATGTACAAAGAAGGTAAGCCAAATTAATGTCATTAACATATTTATGTAAATTCAGTATATCCCAAATATCGTCATTTCAACTTGTTATCAATATAAAAATTACTAATGAGGTACTTCGGGAAGGGGGGTACTCTTTGAAACCCAGTGTTCATTTTATACTTAACAGCATCTCAGTTGGGACCAGTCACTTTTCAGGTGCTCCATAGCCACACATGGCTGATGGCTACTGTATTGATCAGCACAGCTCTGGGCTGTAAGATGAATGAAAACAATAGACCATGTCTGTTTCGCTCCCCCACCGATCCCAGCGCCTTGCACAGTGCCCAGTGCATTGCAGGCACTGAATAAATGTTTGTTGAATTAGTAAGGTTGAGAGGAAGGATATTTAAAATATTTAACCAGCACAGCAGAAGCACTTGCCAAACAGAATAGGTCCTTGTACCAACTGAAACTAACACAGGATGTAAACAGTCAGCACTGCCACATTGGTGAGAACTTGCATAACATCAGCCCAGAGCACACACGAGCTAGTCCATTCCCTGCGTGTCTCAAAGGAGAACATGGGATCCAAACAGGGGAGGCATTAGCCCATAGTCACACTTTCCTTATGACAAAAACCAGGACTGGATGCTCAGATCTTGCCTTCCGTCCCAAAAAGGCTTACACTGTGAAGGTGCTCATTAGTGAGCACCTTCTGTGGTCAAAAGCATCGTGCTGGGCCCAGTGGATGAAGAGACACAGAGAAGAATGTTATTCATGCACTTCCAACAATACCCCAGTCAATTAAATCATCTTTATTTTCACTGGAACAGAAACCCCAGCTCAGGCTGATATCAATACACAAAGGCACTTACTCAGTTATGTAATTGAAACAGGGGAGGTAGCGTTTGCTTCTGGGGCAGCTTCACCCGGTCACGTGTCAGCAGGCTCCTCTGTTTTCTGCCTCTCTGGGGCTGTATTCCTACAGGGGTTGACCTCACTGTCCATGACTCCCCCAGCTCTAGACTACCCTTCCTCAAACCACCAGATCAAGCCGAAGAGATCCTGGCTCCCTTTCCCAGAAATCTGGGAGGGTATCTTCTTCCACTGTGTTGACCATGTTAGGACTAACCTGCTATTATTCCTTCAAAAACAGCCCCAGGGTGCAAGGAGATAAAATATTCCAACTCCGGTTATTCAGGGCTCATCCCAACAGCTGAGAGTGGGGTCCAGAATGCTCAGTAGCGTGAGGAAGAACTCTGAGTAAGCTTACCTCGGATCCAGGGAAAGCATGCTGGTTTGTAAAGCACAATGCCGTCTGCTCCAGGACCTGTATTTTTTATGTTTGCTACCCCACTGGTGAGAAGGTGCAAGTCAATCTGAAATATGCCTCCTCTTCACCTCTTTTTTCTCCCCTTTCTTCTTCCCCTGCCCTTCTTCTTCTATTTCCAGCCCAAGATGGAAGCACCAGGTAAACAGGATTGAGATTTCTGGTCAAAGCCAAAGCAAAGATGCCATTTCCGTTTTTTTCTTTTGCTTCTTCAGATCTTGACTATTGAAAACCTTTAACATTTGTATTTTTCCCATTAGATAAAGATAGTTTTTAGTCCAGAAGGTTTTTTTTTTCAGCATCAATGTGTGGTTGCCTCTCACACACCCCCAACTGGGGACCTGGCCCACAACCCAGGCATGTGCCCCGAATGGGAATTGAACTGGCCACTCTTTGGTTCCCAGGCTGGTGCTCAATTCACCAAGTCACACCAGCCAGGGCAGAACTTTTTAATGAAGACTATGTCATAACATCCAATTTTTAAAAAACTAAACTATACACGAAGGTTATTGATTTGCATCTTGCCAGTTTGTTTCTCTTTATATTGGTTCTCTAATGATCTTGTAAATATTTCCAGGATTCATACAAATATAAACACATTTTACATGTTTTATATATTAGCTGTT
The DNA here is from genome assembly GCF_004126475.2 of Phyllostomus discolor. NCBI lineage: Eukaryota > Metazoa > Chordata > Mammalia > Chiroptera > Phyllostomidae > Phyllostomus > Phyllostomus discolor. The sequence continues at coordinate 11,587,566 of NC_040906.2, forward strand.
TCCTATACATTCCACGTAATTTCTAAATCACAACACTTCAGTGTTCATCGCGCCACCACACACTGCTTGGAGCGTCTTTCTCAGACTGGCGTAAAATGTGGAAGTATCCAAGTATGAGCTAAAAGTCTAGTGAGAATCCCTACTTAATCTCACCTGGGTACAAAACAGCTTTCATTAGGGCTAAGGAACACCTACCTGGGCCTTTAGCACCTTGTTACTGAAAATGTATTTTCATGAACCAGCAGCAGCTGCATCCGTTTAGACACGTGGACTCTCAGGCCGGCCCCTGATATACCGAATGAGAATCCGCATTGTGACAACACGTGATTCCTGTGCACACTAAAGGTCAAGAAGCACTGACCCAACACTACGGTCAGTAAATCTACCACCAGATGCAGTTATACTTGCCACTCAGATGGGAGCCAGGCACGGAATGGAAACAGCTGGCCCGGAGAGCAGACAGAGCATCTCTGATTTCCAGCGCCTGGCACGCTGAGCAGGGACATAATGGAGCTTCCCATAATATGCGTTTCCACCCTTTTGGCGTCTGTGGGCCACACTGGAAGAAGAAGAGTTGTCTTGGGCTACACATTAAATACAATGCAACATGTAATCACAACAATATCTCATAATATTTTAAGTAGATTTACTTAAAATATTGTGTTGGGCTGCATTCACAGCCATCCTGAACCACAGGTAACCCACGGGCCGCGGGTCGGACACCCCCTGCCCAGGCACTGATGGAGGAACAGCTGGGGTAAAGGTGATGGAAGGAGAGATCTGAAGTTTGTTGCATGTGTTTGTTACTCATCCTAAAAGCAGAAGCTCCTGCCGTCCCCTGAGCTGTGCTAAGGGAGGGAAGGAAGGAAGGAAGGAAGGAAGGAAGGAAGGAAGGAAGGAAGGAAGGAAGGAAGGAAGGAAGGACCCCTTTTCTCTGACTTCTCAGTGAGCCAAAGCAGTCCCACCTACGCCCTCTCCTGTTGCTCCTTCTATCCTAGGCCCTTCCTTGTCTCACTGTTCCCAGCTTTGGGGACAGTGAAGCAATAAACGGGGACAATAAACGAACTCTCAGAAGAAAAAAGAAATGGATTGAATGTTAGGAAGGGAGACTGTCACTATTACGAAATTGCAGTTATGTCTTTAGGAAACGGAGTCATTTACCCCTTACTGGGTGTTCTGCTTATACTCTGTCATCCTGTCTCTGTAAAGCAGGAATCGTATTTCCAGAGCTTCCTTGTCTTCCTGCCCCAGGTCAGGCAAGCCCAGGCTTCTGAGTAAACACCGTAAAAGAGAAGCATAAAGCCATGCTTCCTTTTGGGCACATTTGCCCGAATCGCTATCTTCTCCCCTGTTTGGTCAACTGGGTGGATCATGTGAAATTTGAATCAGTGTTTACACGTATATTATTGTGTTTAAACTGGTAAATATCCCTATAAGGCATCTGCTGGCTCACTGAAGAAAACACTGACACTTTGTTAGGCATCTCCTTGGAGCCGGCCCCACACACAGCTCTGACTCCCAGCTCATGATTTTCTCTGAGGCATTGCTCCCCTGGGCAATCATGTCAATCATCCTGGTGGTCTGTTTGTATCCCACCAACGGTCCATGCGCTCAGATATTCTGGAAGCATAATCGGCATCCTCTAAGCCTCACTGTAAAATAGTTAGTGTGTTAGGTAAATAATCACAATACTGAGTCTAAATTGAACAAAAGTCCAAAATGAAAACAAAATGCTCCCCACCCCTCCAAAAATGTAGAATACTAGAACAGCGTAAAGAGTAATAAAGAAAGAGAAGAAGGAAGAAGAAGGGAGAAGAGAGCAAGGTTGTTTCTGCCAGTTAAAAAAAAAGAGAGAACTCAAAAAAAGGATTGTTTATCAAAGACTATCCATATTCCATTATAAAATTGGCACATAAGGAAGAATAAAAGATATCGCTCTTGATTTATCTGAAAAGGAAAGGCTAAATATTGTGGGGGGGGGCATTAAATTGAGTCTTAAGTAACAGTTCAGAATAGAAAATATTAGAGTTCCATTACCGCCACTAACGCCACCATCTGCCTTATCTCGGGATTTAGAAGCAGGGCTGGAAAAGTGGGGAAGTCCATGATGTTCACTTTTGACAGGAGGTTTGCTTTTGCCCTGCTGAGAGCTTTGTCCCATTCAAACTCTCAACACACGGGCCCAAGACCTCCCTTCTCAGGCCTGTGTACAAAGATGCCCAGCCCTTCCCACCTTTCCAAACTTGTCCATCCTTATCTCATGACCTGAAGCTATGGCCTCTGTTTTTCCTAACATGGAGAAGCTTGTAAAATATGTCACTGCTGTACATGTGTCTACACAATGAAAATGCAGAAAAGGGGCTGAAACGTGCATGAGGTAATGAGGGGGCACTGACTAGGTGAGATTGTGAGATGAGGGCAATTTCACCCTTTGTCCCGTGCATTTCTGTATTTGTTTTGCATCTTTTATAGTAAGCCCCTGTTTATACATTAATTATATCATTTTTTCTAATGAGTAAAGAGAAAAGTGAGGAAGATTATAGTTTAACTCAATCTCCCCTTCCCAGGACACATTTCACTCACAAGCTTTAGAAGCTTTTTGAATACATAGAAGAGGTTTAAAGGAAGGGGCAGTTTCAGCTCTTCCCGGAGTTGCACAATAGAATGAGAAGCAACTTTGCAGCTGGGGCTTTTCGATGGAACTTTCTCCTTACTGCACAGCACCCCCTGCAAAGTCACCGTGTAAAACTAACACCTCTGTTTCTACGTGTATCTATACTTTATAGGGTTGGAGGTATCCAATCTTTTGGTGTCTCTGGGCCACACTGGAAGAAGAGTTGTCCTGAGCCATGATTAAATATACAAACACTCATGAAAACAAAAACCTCATAATGTTTTAAGTAATTTACAATTTTGTGTTGGGCCATGCTGGGCCCCATGTGGCCTGCGGGCCGCGGGTTGGACAGCCCTGGAAAGAATACAAGCTGAATACAGGGTAACCTCCGTATGGGAATGGTCAAGTAAAAGCTGAGGTTTTCTGCATGTTCTATAAAATTTCCATTTTTTTACAAAAAGAAAGTATTTATGTGGTTTTTGAGGTTAAAAATAAATATACAACAAAGTAAGTTTGAAAACATCTTTCGGCCAATGGGAATGGGATGAGAAATAGGTGTGTGCCGTCTAAGTGGACCACGGTTAAAGCAGTTTGAGACCAGAGCTCCTTCTAGGGTCCCCTTTCCTCCGCTACTGGCCAAGAGGGTCAATGACCCCAGGCCTAGCAGGCCCACACACTGGGCGAAATGGCCTGGATGAAAGGAAACACATCCTTGTCACGTGACCACAAAGCCAGGGTCCTCTGCTACTCACACTTTCCCTCCGGATTTGCTGATTTCAGTATTAATAAAACCTGTTTGGGTTGCAAGTGAAAGAGACCCAAATTTACTTACCTTATTCAAAAATGAGAATTTCTTTTCTCATGTAATTAGGGAAAAAAAAACCCCAAAAAACAAAACAGGCGTGGCTTCCTGCCAAGGTGGATTTGGCATTCAAACGTTGTTGTCAGCAGTTCGGTTTTCTGCCCTCAGCTCTTGCTTCTCTGTGCATGGGCTCCACTCCCAAGGCTTTTCCTCTGTGGAGCCCAGGAGGGCAACCGGTCACAGCAGGCTGACAAATTCTATCTTGCATTTCCACCAAGCAACCTCAGTAAAAACAGAAAATCTCTAGTTAGCTCCAGAGGAATTTCTGTTGTGTAGCGTCATTGATCTGGCGTGGGTCACGTCGCCTGTCTCTGAACCCACTGCTGAGAAAATGAGAATAGAATGTTCTGATTGGACTGGCTGAGGTCACGTGCCAGCCAATGAAGTGGGAGCAGAGGACAGTCCCACCCGAACCACAGGATTGGGTTGGTGGTGGAGTGTTGGAATCGCAAAGACCTACCAAGCTATTATTATTAAAAGAAAGGGAAAAGGTTGCTGGAAGGCAAAACCAAGGGATATCCACCGCTCTCCCTGACAGGCAGCCACATTGAATAATACAGGTTCATTATCATTACCATCCTTTTTATCTCTCCAGTGTCTATGTAACGTGCTCTGACCTTGAGGTCTCAGCTAATAGGTCTTTGCTCCCCAAACTTGGAGTCCCAGGGAGCCCTCAGGGAGGTTTACTGTCAGTGCTGGGAAGGGTTGTCTATAAACCGCCTGTTTTGGGCTGAAAAGGAGTAGTTTTCCAGGTAGGGAGCATTTATTCAATATATGTTTCGCCCTTCTGTGCATCAAACATGTGCTTGACCCAGTGCCTGCCTACGATAATTAACTAGCGAGAAGACTATACAGGGAAATCAGTTTTAAGACAACGCGACTGAATAGGAGTGGAATGGAATCCTGTGTACGCTGATTAGAAGCAACTCTAGAGAAGAAGGCTCCAAGTCAGCTCAGCACAGTCAGGACACGCTTCTGCAGGGAGCATGCCCTTGAGGATGGGTAAGGGTGAGCAGGGGCGTGGAGGATGAGGGAGTGCATGGACATTTCAGGTGGAGAAAACAAGACATGCCAAAGCACAGAGGCAAGGTGGGCCGCGGCACATTTTTGTCATTAAGTAGGCCAGGGTAACCACCGCTCAGGGTGGTGTCGATAAATGGCTGGAGCCAGGGCTGTGAAGAACATGAATGAGCTTGTCAGCCGTGTCAAGCCTGGATGTTTGAAATGTATCTTGCAAGCAATCATTGGCCCTGAAAGCTTTGAGGTAGGAAAAAAGTATGATCACACGTGGTTGTGTTTGTTTGTGTAATGGTTCCCTGGGGGACAGGTGGCGGAGGGGTAAGACTGGAGGTAGGGAGTCTACTTCAGTACGGTCTACCTCAGTGGTCCAGCAGGTTTTGTTAAGGAAGAATTAAACAAAACACAATGGGGGTGGAGAAGGAATGGATTAGCAACATACAGGAGAATTTACAGGATAGAAAAACTAAGGAGAGTGAAGGCAAAGAAGAGAGAGTTGAGTCCAGGAGGGTTCCCAGGTTTCCGTTTTGGGTAACTGGTTGGTTGATGCTGTCATTCCAACAGAAACCAGTGTTTCAGATGAAGATGATGATGCATATGGTTGGGGACATCCAGTTGGAGATATGTATTTGATGCAATGGTCCCGAGTTCAGCAGAGCCTTCAGGGCTGGAATGTAGGTGTCATCATGGACCACGGGTAGCTGAAGCCGTGTTTGTGGATGGGTCTGCCAAGGGGAGAGAGCATAATGTGAAAAGAGAAGTGGGAAGGACCAAACCCTGGGTGTCACCAACGTTTAAAAATCCAATAGATTGCCCTGGCTGGCGTGGCTCAGTGGATTGAGCGCGGGCTGCGAACCAAAGTGTGGCAGGTTCGATTCCCTGCCGGGGCACATGCCTGGGTTGCAGGCCATGGCCCCCAGCAACCACACATTGATGTTTCTCTGTCTCTCTCTTTCTCCCTCCCTTCCCTCTCTAAAAATAAATTTTTTAAAAAAATCCAATAGATCAAGAGGAGTCAAGAAAGAGACAAGAATGAAAGGGCCAGACGTGGAAGGGTAAAGGAGGATGGCTCCCTTACCAGGAAGGGTAGATTCTCCTCTTCATAGTCATTTTCAGTTCTCTTTTGGGAAAGCGGTCTCATTCCCCTTCCCACTCTACAGCTGCAGATAGGGAGTAGGGGTGAGAAAAGGTTTCCCAAAAACATGTAAAAAGGCTGCAGCCTCCACATAGCATCCAGCTCTAGTACGTGAGCAGGTAATCTTTGCTCACTTCCAGCTCCTTGGGTGCCTTCCAGCCAACTGAGGTCACCCATCCATGACACATTCCAGGGACACTTTCAAGGCAAAGCTTATCTTCAGAAATAATCAGCGGGTCTTGAGAAGGCAGAGCCAGGAAATTCTCTGTGAGGCCCACGGGGCCTTCTTCCCTATGCCTGAGTCTGCTGCTGTGATTAAGGACTAAACGTCAATGTGGGGCCATCTTGGCAGGTTGTAGGTAGAGAAATTTACATACTTTCTAGTTCGTGCTGGAGAAGGACCAGGGTGTGAATCCAATCCCAGTTCAGTCAGCAGCGGCTCTTGGCCACGAGCCCCTCTCTGAGCCTGAATTTTCTTAACTGTCAAATCGAGACAATGATCCCACCTCGTAACATTGTGTGAAGATGAAGTGAGATCATCCATGTATGTGGAGCCCCTGGTTTCATGTGAGCAGCATAGAATGGCTATGTGATCGACTTCTCTTTCTTTTTTCTTTTATTGCAGGAGAAACACACATAGGATTTGCCATTTCACGTGTGCAATTCTGTGGCACTGGTTACATGTGCGATGCTGGGCAGCTGTTACCACCATCTGTTTCCAAAACTTTCCTATCACCCCAGTTAGAAATTCCATGCCCGTTAAGTGATTAATGCCCACTCCAGCCTACCCCCAGCCCTGGTAACCTCTAATCTACTCCTTGGGCCTATGCATTGGCTTTTCTAGATCTTTCATGTAAGTGGGCTCATACATGTGTGTCCTTTGGGGTGTGGCTTACTTCACTGATCATAATGTTTTCAAGCTTTTTCCATGTCGTGGCGTGTCAGATCTTCATTCCTTTCTAGGGCTGAGTGACATTCCATTGTGTGTATGGGTCACCCTTTTTTATCCATTCATCTGTTGATGGACAGTTGTTTTGTTTTTCTATTTTTTGGCTGTTGTGAATAATGCTGCACTGAACATTGGTGCACAGGTGTCTGAGTCCTCATTTCCAGTGTTTGGGTACACACTTAGGAGTGAAATGTCTGGGTCATACAGAAATTCTATGTTACACTTTTTTGAGGAACCACCAAACTGTTTTCCATGTAAATGGTCCTGTACATTTCCACCAGCAATGGACAAGGGTGCCAGTTTCTCCATATCCTCACCAACACGTGCTATTTTCTATTAATATTATTATTATTATTATTATTGCCATCCTAGTAGCTGTGAAGTGGTTTTTCATTGTGGCTTAATGTATGTTTAGTTATCACTGTCAAAGAAAGGAAACGGTTCAGATGATCAAATCTAACGAAAAGTTCAAAGATTATATAAAGTTTTGTAACATTTGGTATTACTTCACAGAGTCTGTACCACAGAAAACAAGGGTGATTCTCTGGTTTAAAAAGTATTTTGAGAAAACAAAGCCTGAACTAAATACATATCTGGCTCAAACAAGACTGGAAGCTCCTCCCCAGCTGGATGACTCCCTGACCGTGACCTCTACTGCTCGCTCATCAGCCATGGCCCCAGGCTGATTCGTAACGGCCTGTCAAGAAAGGCAAGGTGGCTGCTCCAAGGCTGTTGTCTTTCTGGTTTATGATTTCCTCAATAGCTAAAGACAATTATTTTGTTTCAGGAGACATAACATCTTTGATTACTGCAAGTTGATAAGAAACAACAATAATATTGTAAAGGGTACTACTGGATGGAAGAAGGGATACTCAGCTTGAATCTTTAAGAGGCATAAGAATTACAAGGATCAGACTACCCACCATTTGATTTATAAGCATTTGCGTTAGAAGATAGTCAGCTGACCATATACTGTGCTCTTGAATTTATAAGGGCCTAAAAAGGAAGAATCTTATCTATTGTAGCTCATTTAATACTCAAAGAACCCTATAGTAGCTATTATTAATGTTCTTATTTTACATATGAGGAAACAGTCTTGGAGAAATTAAATAACTTGCCCAGATGATTGAACCAAAGTCAAATCCATCTGACTTCCGATGACAGTCTGAGCTAAGTGGAGAAGTTGTGTCCGAGTAGCTGTGTTTGGTACCTAGGGCTGTAACAACGAGGTACCATCAGCTGGGTGGCTTTAACAGCAAAAACACATTGTGTCACAGTCCTGGAGTCTCGAAGTCCAAAATCACTGAGCGGTGTCTGTTCCCTCTGATGGCTGTGCTCGAGAATGAGGTCCCTGTCCTCTCTCTCCTAGCTTCTAGGAGCCTCGGGCATTCCTTGGCTTATTGATGGCATTCTTCCTACGTCTTCACATTGTCTTCTCTCTACAAGAGTCTTTCTCTGTGTCCCCCAAATCCTCTTTTTATGATGACTTCTGTCTGATTGGATTAGGGCCCATGCTAATAACCTCATTATAACCTAATTACCCCTAGAAAGAGCCTACTCCACAAAAGTCATCCTTTGAGGAACCGGGTGTTCAACACGTCCTATTTGGGGGCAGGGCACACAGCTCAACCCACACCAGTAACTTGACATTAAGTTGTTTGTACCTCCGCATGGGCTTGTCCAGAGGCCTTAGAACATATTTTACATTCGGAGGGAAAAATAAGTATACGTTTTTAACTGGGAGCCTGCTAAGTATTCCCCGAGCTTCTTAAAAATCCTGCCACATACTCTGGACATCTGCTATTACAATCTTTTCCAAGTTGGAACTCTTAAGGAGTTTGGTTCACCGAGCCTGAGGGCCCACTTAACTCCTAGCCTCGGTTCAAAAGGAAGGTCTTCTTTTATTTTCAAATTGCTTCAAGGTTTATTTTTGAAATAAAGTTTCCATTTCCTATGGAATTCACCAAGTCCGCTGTATCTGGAAAAGAGTGCCTTTGAGAAGTTCAGAAATAGATTTTGGAACATAGACCTCCGCTTACCAAAAAATAAAAATCAGAAAAAGATTTTACCTTCTGACTTTAGTGTTGTGAGAAAATGGACCTACCTGCACCTCGATGTGTATACGGGTTTCTGGTTTGTTTGTTTGTTTAAGGTGTTGCCAGGTCTTTGCCCTTTCTCAGCAGATGGTGAGAACCCAGAGGGTGAGGATGCAGAGAACGGCTGACTGCCGGTTGCAGAATGTGAAGGATGCTCAGAGCTGCCCGGGCCCCTCCCACCACCACCCCTTCAGGGCCGAAGGATTCCTGTCCTCAGCTGCTGGGAATGTTGGCAGCTGACAGCTCTGAATGGCCAGCCCTCTTTAGGAATTGCCCAGACTGGGTCAACCTGCCACACCCAAAATCACAATCTCCTCCTAGAGCGGCCTGCGTCCAGTGAGTGACCGGTGGAGTAATGCCAGACCGGCTTCTAGCCGCACCTCGGGATGACTCTCAAGGGCCCTCCAGCCTCCCCCGTCACCGAGATACGAGGCCTTGTTGTGTCTGCGGCAGCCCACCTCCCTGAAACTGAGTCTCGGACATGCCCTCGCCCCACCCCTGCTGCTGATCTCAAGGACATTCCCTAAGAAAGCTTGTAGTATGTGATAACCTCAGTGTACGCTTCTGGGGAGCCCAACCCGCGACAGGACCCCCGGAAATGGAGACTGCAGGAGAAGGAGCCGACACCGGGGACGAACATGGGGCAGGATTTGGGGCTGCGGCTGCAGTGAGACAGAAAAGATCATGTGGGAAGCCACTTCCAAAGCCATTGTTTCATCCAGCGTCTCAAGGAACAGCTCTGGAACGTAAATGGAAAAAAAAAATCATATTCCTTCAAAAACCCCAAGGGGCACTCAATAACAATAAGGCAAACAGAAGAACAAGGAAGGCGATCCAGGAATAACACATATGGGTCAGGTTCTAAAAGAAAAGGATTGAAAGGGGAAAAGACAGCAATGTGAGTTCAGAGCATTTCTTCACGGTTCGAAGAAAGCCAGCAGGGGAACTTGAAACTGTATTTGTAATTTGGCTCAACTAAGACCTTGACATTTTCTTCCGGCGTTATGAGATGTTGTCTTGCACTTGAACCAGTTGCTCAACTGTAGTGAACAGGACACGTTGAGAGTATTATAGCTGGATAAGCCCAGGCTGTGAGAAAAAGCCAGCATTCAGGGGCATGGTTTTGATGGAGAAATGATCTGTCTTTGCACCCTTAGACGGTGAGAGCAAAACCTGACCCGAGGCAATGACCTGAAGTCTGTTCTGTGTGTCTCTGTGCGTATGTGTCTGCCTGCCTGTTTGCCTCTATGTATGTATGTGTCTCTGTGTATATCTCTGAGTATGTGTATATGTGTCTGTGTGTCTGCATCTGTATGTGCACACTAAGGTGTGAGTGTGTGCACACGTGTGTGTGTGTATGAAGGGTATGGTATGTGTCTTGTGTGTTGTGATAGATTGGGATGGGAGGAGGTGTCTGCTGAGGAGATTATACCCTCTTTGGTCATTGCCTTAGCTTGGCAGTGACCCAAGCAGCTGATTTTATTTATTTAAAAGGCAGAGGCAGCATTTGAGTGCAGGTAGTTTGAGAGGTGGTCCCTGGAAACAAGAGGGAGAGAGCAGAGCCGAGAGAGGAAGAAATGTCAACAACAGTGTGTGTTATCCATTGCTTCTGTGGAAAACGGGTTTGGTACCATTGGGCCCTGCTGAGAAGCGCTCCAAACACTAAGGATGGGAGGCTGGAGCCTTTACTGACGGGCTCCTCTCCTGGGGTGCCCGAGGGCTACCCCTGCAGGCATGGCCTTCCTGCAACTCCAGGCTGTGTTCGAAGGTTCGTAAGCAGCTCCCAGCGTGGGAGAGGGCTCTGGGGCTGCAAATGGAACCACACAAGGCGTCTGCCTGAGGCAAGGTTGCCTGAGCTCACAGGGAACTCTGCACCTTGGCTGTGAGGAAATCGGAGCGGTGGAGGCTGTGGTACAGGCTGCGCCACACCTCGCCTCCAGCCACAGAGTGCCAAGGGCCCTGGGAAAAGCAGTCACATGCTTCACAAAGGCATCTCTTGATAAATTCTTGCCAGGTACTTATAATGCAAATGAAAATATTGATAAAGAAGTTTTATGTTGAGTTCCTTTGATGCAACAACTAGCCACGACGGTTGTAGATGCTTTCTATTTTGGGAGTTTTAAGAGATCAATACATACTGACTCCTCTTTCTTTCCCTGTGGAGTTCTGAAGCGACTGAGAAATAAGACACAGGAGTCTGAGAGACGGAGATGACAGGGGCAGCCAAAGGGGCAGATCTGGCTAACATTCTGTGCCTGCACAGCCTGAACCACGTGACCAAGCACCTGCGCAGAGGCACTTATTTGGGATCACAGGCCTGCCCTGATCTGCCAGAAAGGGGAAGAGAATGAATCTCCAATGGTTGCAGCCTTGCTGACTTTAAATACATTAATTTTACCCAATCCAGAAACATGCACCATTGCCACCCGCCAATCAGATAACTTGCTTCTGATTCATGCAGGCACGTTGTTCTGGTGGGAGTTCCTCTGTGTGGAACAACAAGGAGAAGGATGATTTCTCCCGACACCTGTGCAAAGCAAGCTGGAGGAGCAGTGCACACCCCGGGTCCGCCCTGCCGTTCTAGCTGCTGGCAGCGTTTCATTTGACGTTCCTTAGATTTGTGCAATTTCCCTTGACCACCAAGCACAGACTTGTCTTCTGTTAAGTCTTGTTTCCCAACTACAGGGCCAGCTCAGAAAGTGTCTGTGTCACATTTTCTTTTGGGGGGATCCAGGAAACAATTCTGGGTTGGGGGGTCAGGAAACCCAGGCTGTGCTCCTAGGCCCCAGGACAGTGCAATTTCGTCACATGGTCTTGTATATCCGTTCCAGGCCCAGGTACCAATGTCAGAAGGATCTACAAAGTTGAGTGGACACTGATATGATAGATGGGGTTAGGTGTGACCTGATGCGTAAGGAAAACAAGATATTTACTCACAGGAGGCAGTGAGGGGAGAGAAGCCCAAGGACTAAGTACTGGCTTTGGCCTTGGACGGATCTGGGTTTACATCCTGGTTGCATCACGTTCTACCTTGAGAAATTCACTTGGCCTCTCCATGCCTTCATTTTGTCCTAGGAAAAACCCTCATTTCTGTGTTGGAGGTTTGTTGTCAAGGTTTAATAAAATAGTGTAAATAAAATGAATAAGTACTGCCTAGTAGACAATAAATAGCACTGATTACCTTTGTTATCTAAGGAAAGAATTTTAAAATATCACGAAAAAAATACTTGGTTTGAAAATAGGAGCTTCCTAAGGATTATCTTCGAAGAGTTAATTAACGATCTTGAAAATCTCCAGGCATTTCTGGGTAAGAGTGGGTGTGGAGTGATAAGCTCATAAAGAAAAGCTTTTGGCAGTCCTCCGCATTAACAGGGAAAATGACTCAAACATTGTCCCCTCTGCGCTCATCACCTCTGAGCACACTGGCTTCACCTGAGTTCAACTCCTCCAACCGGGCCCAGCACCTGCACTCCGTCCAAAAAAGGAGACATGGGAAGGAAAACGCAATTCCTGGTGCATAAATACGCGTACACACCGAGTGAGCCCACAAGAGAGCAAAGTAACGAGCAGATGGCTGAGTAAATTACATTCACAAGAAGAAGCACAAATATTCCTTTGCCCTGTGGGAGTGGCCAGACACGACAGGCTACACGGGAGGACACCCGTGTGAAAGCAGCCAGATAGGGTGCCAATGTCTGCGTAGCTGTTGCCTGCATCCATCATTCTAAACGGCAATGGGAATGAAAAGAGCACGGAGAGGAAGGGTGTCCCGAGCATCTGAAGGCTGCCTCTTCCACATCCATCGCTATCTCCTGCCATCGGGGTACAGCAGGAATTTTCCCCCTGCCCCAGGTATCAATCTCATCTCTGAGAAGGGGAGTGGGGCGGGGTGGGTGGTGGCAGCTGACTTATTTAAGGTTATGGATGTGTTTCACCCCCTTGGGTAGACAGGTTACCCGGTTTGGGTCAGAAATGGTGAGTCCCAGGCTTGTGAAGGGGCAGCCACCTTCACAAGTGAGGTCTTGGGATGCTGCCACCATCTGGCCTCCCGGAGCTGCGGGGTCAGGGAGGTGAGACGCCCGGAGAACCAGAAGGTGATCCTTCTTGGTGAGGTTGTATGAACTGTGAGCTCACACCTGGCCTGGAGCCTATCTGTCCTGGGACTGTATGAGCCTATACATCCCCTTCATTGTCTGCATTCATTGGAGATGTTTCTCCGTCGCTTGCAGAAAGTACGAATTAATGCAAAGGACCCCCTTTCCTCCACACCAGATGGAGCGTTGCTAGTGTGCTGACTCTGGCACAAGGTCCCGCCGAAGGCAGTGTCTGAGAGTACCGTATACACCAGACTCTGCCCTGGAAAATTAGCTTCTAAAACACTTCAAAAGACCTTGTCAGGATAAACTTAGTTACCAGGGGCAGTTTTTACCCTGAGTGGCTTTCTGTCAAGTCCTAAGAAAAATGTTCAAGTTTGAGTGGTTCATTACTTAATAAATATTGCTTCAACATATCACTAGACACTGTATTTAATGTATTTGCAGTCTTTAGCACTACATCAAAATCTAGAGGCATCTAGGTTTCAATGAGAAATTGTTAAATGTACATTTCATACAGCAATGTTCAATTCTTTTTTTAATTTTATTTTAGTCATTGTTCAAGTACAGTTTTCTCCCACTTACTCCCATTCCAGCCAATGTTCAATTCTTGCAATCCAAAAGGAGACTCCATAGATGACCAGAAATACATATAGTCTTTGTTCCCACAAATAAAATTTTAAGTTGTAAGGTGTAGAAGAAAATAACTTCCAGCTCTGATGATTAAAGAGGGCAAGCATGAGTTTTAAGAGAATAAAGACAAAATTTTTTTTCAAATCTAAAGGCCCTTCTGCAAAGATGCAGAATCTAAAAACATCATAGTCAAAAATTGCCACAAAGATAACTAAAGAGGTTTTTCAGTTTGATTTTAATTCAGACATTAAGCTTACATCTGATTATGTCCAGAATGCCAAGGTTTGCCAAACATGAAGGAAGTAAATTGTAGCCCACCTGCAATAAATTCATATTCTTTCCTCTTGTATTTTAGTCAGATAACTTGATTCAATTTCTAATTTTCTTCCAAGAAAAGAGATTTTGAAGTTGAATAAGGATTTTAAAAATAGAGGAAGTGAAATTATAAGAAAGAGAAAATTAAGTTATATCTTGGCTGTAGGTACCATGAAATACATATTTTAAAGCTGTAAGGGCAGCCCCAGTTTTTGTTGGTGTATTATAGAGTGATGTTAAAATTTTTCTTCTTCAAAAATAGAGATTATTTACCCACAAGCTTAGAAGAAATTAAGAAGGGATCCATAGATCCCTCTTCTTAGAAGAGGTGTAAGAAGGGATCAATACACTGGTTTTCAACTCTGTGTACTTTGGTTATTGCTTTACGGCTTAGCAACCAATTTAAATTTACCCAGAGAGATTGCCATTTAAATAATGTTGCTCACCTCTCAGCTTAGAATGCAGCAGCATCTAATCTAAAGCACATTGCCTTGCTTTAAAAAAAGCATTGCTCCTTCATTGTTATTTTTGGGTAGAGTTGTTTTGTTTTCAATCGTCTACCAAAGTATGCACCTTCCAATATGCTCAGCATGCAGGAGGGGTATGTTGTGAGGTGAAGGTGAGCAAATTTGTGTGGGAAAGTAGGAGCCTTGGGGAACGTGTAGAGAGAGATGTATTGTATAATCCCTGCCCTTTGGGAGTTCTGCTTCTCTAATAGGGATTTGAGATGGTCTTCAAGGGGAATCTTGCCAAGAAGGAAAGGACTCATTGGCCTGGACGCCTAGGCCCAATATCAGGATTTGGATTATTGATACAGCTGGTATGGATACCAGCTGGTTCCAGCAGAAGGTGCAGCTTAGCCTGACAAGGAAGCTGTGCTTTGGGGAGCTGTGGCTGAACATATAAGCCCAAACCAGGGACATTCACAGAACCAACAACTTCAGCAAATACGAGACCCATCAGTGGGCTAATCAGATTCTCCAGATTCTGTTGGCAAGGTGGTTGGAACAAAAGCGGCCTCTCTGGCCTTCATAATCTGTTAAGTGTTTAGGGAGCGGCCCAAGGGGGAAAGCAGGCTTCCTACACAACAAGGAGGACTCCCGTGTTTCATTTGGTTATGGGAGATGTGAGCTTATCTGAATGTCAAACAAGATAGAGCAAGTCATACTTACTAAAATAACATAATGCTATGACCTTAGCAGGTGCTAGATATTCTCCAGCTATCAGTATTCTAGATCCATAAATGGCCAAACAGGTTTGTTTTCTCAGATACAACTGGCCCTTCTGTACTCATGGGCAGACTACGTTGGAAGGCCGTTAGCATTTAGCTAAATATAGACTTGGTCCTACTGAGTACCAACATCTTACATGTGTTTCTCCTTAACTCTAATAAAGATATGTGATATATACTATCTTTATATTATTATACCTTATGTTTCTCTCTCCCAAATGTTTTTATTTTACCTAAATAAGTTATATTTTAAGTTTTTGAGCAGATAAAACAAACTTTAAAAATAGAACTAATCATGCCCTACTTTAAATTGACTTATTTAACTTCTCTTATGCATTTATATGGGAACTTTACTTGGATAGAAACTTCTAGAAATTTCTTTTTGCAGTATAAAACTATATCTCAATATAAAAATAAATAGCACTCATGTATTTTTAATCACAATGAGTTAAAATATGAATAAAGGGTAATTTAAACTTTATTAATGTGATGTTAATAGAATAAATGCTTATAACTAATTTTTACAGTAACAGAATTATTAACTTAAAATTAGCTTAGTCATGTCCTGGCTGGTGAGACTCCATGGATTGGGTGCCAGCCTGCAGACTGAAAGGTTGCCAGTTCACTTCCTAGTCAGGGCACATGACTGGGTCGCGGGCCAGGTCGCTATTTGGGGGTGCATAAGAGGCAACTGATCTACATAACTCTTGTGCATTGAAGTCTGTCTCCCTCCCCTACTCTCTAAAAATAAATAAATAAAATCTTTAAAAAATTAATTTAATCAATTTTCTTCTATATCTGTTATTCTATAAGTGGTTATCTTGCTAATTTCTAGTATTTGGAGCAAATTTTTAAAAATTAAAAAAAATTTTTTGGTGTTAACTTACTGCACTTAATAAATATCTCAGGTAAAAAATTGCTCCACACATTTTTTTGTTTTCCCTCAATTTCAAATATTTTGTAAAAATAATGCCTCACCTGAACACATTCGATGATCAGGCTGGCAAATTCTTTTTAGGGGGAGAGAGAAAGAGACAGGGATTTTTTTTTTTTTTTTTTGCTTCACCCGTCTGTGCACTCATTGGCTGATTTCCTCACATGCCCTGACTGGGACTGAACCCATAATGCTGGCATATTGGGGTGACACTCCAACCAACCGAGCCACCTGGCTAGGGCACAATCTTTATTTTGAATGATGATTGGGCTTTTTTGTTATCATTTAAAACTTTTTTTCCTGATTACTTTTAGTAATATTACTTTTAATAAGATTTTGTTTTTTTGAAAGACTTAAATCACAAGTTTGAGTTCAGAAGACGTGACTTTCTGCAGCGATGGCAATATGACTGAACTCACAAACATCATTAATATTCCATTTCCAATTTATAAAAATTATAGCCCATTTACCCAAAGGGCTTTCGAAGCTGAGCTCTTACTGTTTTTTACACAGAAAACTGATGTTGGGTTAGGAAGATAATTGGATAATAAAAAGACACGAGTCCTTCAGCAAGTCATCAAAGTCGTATTTAGCACTTTCGGAGCCAGCCTTGAGAAGAAGCGGAGATGAGATGAAGAAGCAGAATATTCTGGAGAGTGCCAGGGAACACACTTGCCCCAGCCACTCAGACTCAGGGTCCCCGCACCCCCAACTGGAACTTCAGTTTAGAAAATGGGGAAGACAGAAGCCATTCTCTCACTGAGTGAATGTTTGAGCCCCCAGCATTCATTCTGTGATATCTTAGCAGCACCACTGGGGAACAAAACAAAGACACTGTCCTTGTCATCTTAAGGTCCAGTAGGGGACACAATCGCATGAGCTCATAAAGAAGGATAAAGACGGAGAGTTAAGGACATGTTTAGTCTGGAAGGTCAGAGGAGGCTGCCCGGAGGAGATGACTTTTAAGCTGAGATGGAATGGAGACAACATTCCGAGCAGAGAGAGACCGAGTTCCAGAAAACCAAGCCGGCAAAGCCTGTGTTTCTTTGCCAACATTAGTATCTTTCATCTCATATTCCAGGCCTCCCTTTGGGAGCCTGCCCTCCCCTCCCCACCCTTCTCTCCCTCCCTCCCTCCCTCCCATTCTTCTGTGCCCCTGAAAAATGAAAGAGTGAGGCTATTACATATATCGAATGAGCCATAACTTTCAGGTGGGAGTGAATGGGGTTAAAACCACAGTGAAATCCACTCAACCTAAAAAAGTAAGACAGTTATTGTGTACAGGGCTACAGAGAAAAGCAGGACCTAATGTATCTACCATGCCAGGAGAAATGAAAGCAAATGTCCCCAAATCCTTCCTGTAATGACTCCTGTGTTGTCACCGCAGTGGTTTCTTGATGGCTTCTCTGGTCTCTTTGTCATCTCCTATTTTTTGGAATTAGGCCTATTGAATCTTGTTTCTGATGGGCTTCGCAATCGAGGGAGTTTCCTGTTTGGTTGGAGGAAGTGCTCAATTGTTGATTGAGCCTATTGATCTATAAAGGGGAGAGGTCTCCTATCAATCTACAGTTTTTGTCTGGTTCTAGGTCAGTATTAATGTTAGTCAGACACTTGATCTTTTCTGCCTGAATGACATATTTGTAGTCATCTGTGTAACGAAGCTAAGATGTAAAGAGACTGTGGAAATACAGAGAGGAAGGCAACCAGCCCCGTTCCAAGGACCCTGAACCTTCAGAAAACAAGTGTTTTTGGCATTTGACCCCCTATCTTCAATAGTGTTTCTTTGTTTCTGTCTACTAGAGGGAGGGGGGAGCAGTAAAAGGCAAGTCTGCTAAAGATGTCTGCCCTGAGAGTCCTGCGGAAAATAAAATGACACCCATTATAAAAACCTACTATATAGACAAAACCCGATGTACTGGATTTGAAATTTACCATGTTGCATGGCACTATACAAATTACCTAGAAAATACCAGAGGGAGATAGGGATATATAAACATCAAATCATTAACTATGGCCCAGCCTATTTTAATGGCCCAGCTTAAATTAATGATATAGCTAATTCCACAAGAAAAAGATAATTCTATACACTCGGGGCCTCCCCCTTTACTTTTTCTAAGCAAAAACCTATATTATCGCTTTGCTCAAAGGAGAGGACTGATAATAAAAATACTATTTACCCACTTTATGAGAGGCCATGGTTTATAACATGAAAAGTTAATATTAAACTTCAAAGGGACAGATAAGAGACTGGATCAGTAGATATACAGCTGATATAATACTTTGTGTTTCGGGAACTGGAAAAAAGTTTAAGCCTGATCTATACCAGCAATGAATTCATTTAGCCTTGGAACACAAGGGTGTCCTCGATGCATCAGAGAAGTTGAAGAATTAATGATAGAGGGCCCTTAGGGTCAGCACTCAGGGTCAAGATTAATTACCAAAGAGAAACAAAGCTTCATGTTGGAAGCAGTCCCAGAAGAGCACTTAGCTGAGAGGCAGTGGGTGTAAGAAGCAGCACACAGTGAAGGTGACCAATAGGAGAGATGAAGGAGAAGCAGGTGGGTTATGTGGAGAGCTGGGGGGTTTGCTCATGGACAAAGCCTTGCGTGTGAGCACTGGTACTGGACAGGCAAGATCTGGGGAATTTTGCATCCCTGTGGTCACTGGAAGCTTCCATCCTTAGAAGAGAAGCTGAAGGTTGACCCCTCCTCCTGCCGACATAGTTTCTTCTGTCTGCTTCCACATGTCTCCAGAATATTAACTATAAGTGGCAGGTGACCACAAACTTTCAATACAAAGATCAATAAGAAACCAAGCATCACTAAGTGTTTAGGGGGAAATTGCTACCATAAAAAAGCAGCAAATGCAACAAACAAAAGAATAAACACCTGAGAAAACACAGTTACACAGGCAAAACATTTTATAATAAATTAACATCTTCAGAAAGATTTGAAAGCATATCATAGAAAAGAATAACTACCAATCTGGGAGATTTTATTTTTTCAAAATTTTTTTGCCCATTACCATTTAGTCCCCAGTCTGGGAGACTTTTAAATACAATAGCCAAATATTAGTAGAAAGATTGAATGGACAAAAATAAAAACCGAGTTTACCTATGAAGAAATGGAGATCCAGTTTGCAATAGACTTAAATGCTAAGTCTTTGCATTTAAGGATCTGATATATTCTCTTTTTTGTTTATATCTTTTATGTATTTCAGTTAAAAATATATAGCTTTTTAAATGAGTTTTCAAAAGAAAGTCATTGCTCACAAATGAAAACTTGAGTCCCTAACCACCACTGAACATTAGCAAATTGTATTGGTTAAAACTGGAGGGGAAATAAAGAAGAAAGAAAAAACCCAGTAGGGGTAGCAGCAACAGCTAATCTGTGCCCAAGGTCATTTGGGGGACAAGACAACAATTTACAATAGAAACTTCTTTAAAAGTCTGGGTCAGTACTGAGGTTACTGGCAGTGACTTTCAAACATTTGGACCACATCCCACAGAAAGGAGTGTGTGTAACTCAGCGCGCACACACATGTGTATGTACAGAGTTTTCATAGAACACTTACACTTAACATGGATTATGAACACTGTTTCCTGTTCTATTACAATTTTTTAAAATTTTTATTTAATTTAAATGCACTTTCTACCTTTGGTGCACATAGCTCCCAGTCTGAGAAGTAAGGAAATTTTAATGGAAAGGCACTTGTCCATGTCTTCCAAAATAGTCAACTCCTCCTCCCAGATAGGATGGGTTCTGATTTTGGGCTTCTGTATGGCACTTGCAACTCATAGGCAAACAACTCTGGTGCATTCTATGAAGATGTCACCTTCCTTCTAAGACAGATACTTCAGTTCTACTCTGTATGCCTTTGACTGTGAGTTATGTACACATGGATTTTTTAAAATCTGCAAAGGCCACATGCCATGATCCCATTCATTTATGATACGAGGAAGCTGACTCTGACTCACTCCTTGCATGGGACCATGAGCTGGCCTGAACATTATTAAGCCTGCCCCTTCAGTATGGAAAGATACCCTCTCCCAATCAACAGCAGCTTTCTGTAACCCATCTACATATACGTGCCACTGGAAAGAGGGGGTGAAGTGACACAACCCTGGTATAAGCTAACTGCTACTTTGGCACCTGGGTATGGAAGGTGAAAGGAATTGTTCATCTGTCCCAAAAACTGCAGACATGCATACAGTGGTCATGCCCAGGGAAGACAAAGTTAAAAAATAAAAAAAAAAAAAGAAGGAAATCTGTGTGGGTGGATGGAATGGAATGTGACCTAACGGGGTTTTTTTCCACCTCAGTAATGAAGAAGATGTTTTGCTGGTATCCTTATTAGAATTAGTGAAAACCTACATCCCTCAAACCTATGTGCGGCCTGATTGGGCAGAGCAAGGTAGTGATATCAGCCCAGGACTGCAGTTGCCTGCCGGAGGCCCACTTGCACGGAGGGCCGGGAGCATCCTGGGAAAGAACCTCTTCTGAGGAAAGAGGGAGCCGTGCCTGCCCAAAAGGTGTGACCCAGGAACCAAGTCTTCAACCCCGGAGAGGAAAGAGGAGTGTTCCCCAGAACAGCCCCAAGTCTGTCCTTCGTGTCTGTCTCTAGCTCCTCTCCACAGAGACCATCGGTCTTATAGGACAAGAGGGGAGGGGTGCGCAGAGAAGGGACTTGAAGTAAAATCCGAAGAACCATTTGACTAAAGCCTCCATGAGACAAAGGGGCAACGTGGAGCCAAGCACTTCTGGTTTTAAACCCTCAAATGCCAATTCAATCACCTACTCTTCCTGGAACAACCTACTTGGAACTCCCTCTGCCTCCATTTTCTCATCTGGCAAAAAGGGCCACCAGCCTCGTTGGGTAGGATTGAATGAGATAATGAAAGCATGCATTTGGCTTTGTGGCTGTCACAGAACACCATTCAGTAGGTGATGTCTGTCATCACTAAGGACGGTACACACTGTCACATGTAGCAAACCATGGCCAACAAAAAGAGGAAGATAGCACCTTCTCCACTTTCCAAATGAATACTAGTTTGGGAGCTTTGTCACCTCGGAGGTCCCTGGCTGCAACAGGAGACAAGCAAAAGGGGGTCCAGGGGAGGAGAAGACAGAGGAAGCAGTTTAGATGTGCTTAGAGGTTCCTGAGGGGAGCTGTCTTATTCGAAACTCTGTCTTGGCGCGTAGCAATGAACGTAGTGCTCCAGGGACTCGGGAAGCTCTTGTTGGATAAACAAGTGAGTGCCCAGGTGAGTGGATCCATGACTGGATGAAAACTCTGAGAACAAGCCATGGCTGTGGGCACGTGGGTGTGAAAGCTAACCTGGAGTGCAGGTGGAGGGCACTTCGCAAAGAGTTGGTGTTGGGTGGTGGCAAATCGTTCAAAGAGCCATTGAAATGCCCACTCATGTGTTCATTCATTCAGTACCAATGACATGCTAGGGACTGTGAGTTACTACAGTTAATATGCTATATCCACCAGCTGCTGAGATCTGGGGAGGCCTGGGATACATAAGGAATTAGCCCAGAAACATTTTTCTTAATGTGCAATATGCTATATTTTGCTTTCTCCCAACTTTTTATTTTTAAAATTTTCAAACCTACAGAAATATCAAAAGAACAGTCAAATGAATACTTATATATCTTCCACCTAGCTTCATCAATTGTTTACATTTTGTCAATTTGCCCTCTAGATAGATAGATGACAGATGGATAGATGTATGAGTATATATGTGTGTGTGTGTGTGTGTGTGTGTCTATACAGAGATTATCCAGCCATGTATTATGAAAAATAGAGACATTTCTTGAAGAAGATACAAGATACAAGAAACATTCTTCACAGGACAATGACGCCTCAGCCCCCTTCAGAGTAGGCACCTTGGGACCTCACATGGTTCTCCCAGCATCTCTTCCGCTGTTCAAAAATCTCTGAAAAATCCTTTGTTGGAATTGCCATCAGCTGCCCCATTGGATTTTCCTGAACCTCATCAACAGTCTGAAATCTCTTCCCTTTCAAAGGTGATTTTCATTTTGGGAAAAGCCAGAAGTCACAGGGCACCAATCTGGTTCATTGGTAGCAGTTTGAATCCAGTCATTAGCAACTGCAGCACGATGTTCCTTCTGCTCTGGTAGCAGAAGCCGTGGAATGAATTTTGCCATGACTCGTTTCATGCCAACATCCTGCATCAAATTCTCAAACACAGTAGTTTTTAGAATCCCCACATCAGCTTCTAGTTCTCACACCATCAGTCACTGATCTTTATTAATTGCAGCCCGTACACATTCAATGTTGTCAGGTGTTCTGCTTGTTGCAGGCCTTCCAGGATGTGGCTCTCTGTCAACAGATTCTTGACTGTGTTTGAAGTGTTTGTGCCACACCTTTATTTGCACTGTACACATTGCATCATCCCTGAACGCCTTCTGAATCATCTGAATAGCTTCCAGAGAGGACTGTTCAAGCTTAACGCAAAATTTGATGGAGATTCATTGCTCTACTCGCTCAGTCATTTTGAATGTGAGGAACACACAGTACGCATGCTCACTCAGCAGCGTCTACCGCCCCCACTGACTAATACAGTGAAGTCGTCATTGTTCACGCTTATGCATTCTAGTCCACTGTCTTTGGCTGCCAGGTTACATCAATGTCCCACAAACCATTCTCATTATATTAACAATGGCTGGACTTTTTTTGGACAGACCTCATATATATACATAAATAAGCAAATATATGCATATATATGATATGTGGTGGGGTTTTTTGTTGTTGTTATTGTTAAACCATTTCAAACTCAATTTCAGATATCATGGTGCCCTAAATACTTCAGTACACCACTCATAAGAATAAATATATTCTCCTACATGATCACAAAACCATTCAAAATACCTAAGAAAATTAGTTATGTCATAAAACATCTAATATACCAATCTACATTCAATCAAACATCCCCTCTTGGGGTTGACATACTTTCCTTGGTGATAGCAGTGCTGGTCGGCATAAGGAACCACTAACAGGGCGGCAGCCCTGTTATTGTCCTTCATTTTCCTCCTTCTTTTTGATTCTAATAGGAAATTTAGTGGAAGGGAGCAGGGGCTCCCAGCATTGATGGGAGGGCAGGGGGTCACGCTTGGAAAAATCCAGAAACTCAGGCAGCTCCCCAGAGCTACAAAGCAGGACACACACAGTGTTCTTTTAGCAGAAACTAGCTGGAAAGCAAAGTGCTGCTGCTCACCAACCCACTCCCCACCCCCCACCCCCAGAACTGCCAATGAAGTCAGCCAGCTCCTCTTTGCCTTATGACCTGATATTCAAAATCCCTACTAGGAGCAGCCACTTGTAGCTCTTGTCCTGAGTTACAAGCAGGTGCGGGGTAGAGTAGGGAGCTGAACGTTTAGGGAGATGGGGCACTACTTCTGCCAAGGTCAAATACAATATGAAATTCCCCATAATGGGTAAATATCCACCTCTCTGCCCCCCTAGTCTCTTTCCCTCCCCATTGTGTTCCATCTTTATTGCTTCTCTGGTAGCCCTGGCCCTGAGTGTGAAATATGCTTTCATCGCGTTTGGGTTCACTACAGCTTCTAACACCTAGAACAATAATACGGATGAATAAAGTAATTCAAACTATTCCTGAGAAAATCTTTGCATAAATTGTGAAATGAGTGGTGTCAGTGCTGGGTACTTCCTGGAGCTTAGTGACAGTATCTGACGTGGACTGAGTGTTTCTGTGTGACAGGCATTGTTCTCAACCTTTCATTACCCCTCCCAAAGGCTCAGGGGTGCCTAGCCTGAGGCCCACAGGCAGCATGCAGCCCGGGATGGCTGTGAATGCAGCCCAGCACTAAATTGTAAATTTACCTAAAACATTGTAAGAACTTTCTGTGATTACGTGTTGCAATGTATTTAATGTGTGGCCCACGACAACTCTTCTTCCAGCGTGGCCCAGAGATGCCAAAAGGTGAAACACCCCTGCACAGAGGAAGAGCCATTTGAGCCCCATTTTCAGGTGAGGAGACCTGCCCACAAACTCAATGAAAGCGGCAGAACAAGAACTTCTGCACAGCTCTCGGACTCCAACCCCTGTAGAAACCTTGTCAGGGTGCTGCTCAGTTTGGGAACCAACCCTCCCCCAATGGCGATGTCCTTTGGGGCTTCTGTTTTCCGTCAGCTGCAGATTTCGCCTGGGAGGTTTCTGGAGTGGTAGAACCATGAACTCTCAGCACGAGCAGAAAACCGAGAGATCACCTAGACCTACGACTGGACTCTACAGACGTGGATGCTGAGATGCAATGGGTGCCGTGAAAGTCCTGCCCCGACTACGAGAACATTCCACTTGTTCCGCAGCTTCCTCTGGGATGTCAGGTTCTAAAAGCGTCTCATTGCAGCAGTCACTCAAGTGAAGGTGGGTATCCCACTCAAATAATGATCCTTGAAAACAAATTGCAAAAGAAGCCAAAATATATCAATAAGCTTCTTCTTTTTCTTGAGCAGTTCTCTGTAGCTGTGGCTGATAGACTACCAGCCCCCATATTTACTCCTTGTGCGTGAACAATAGCAGTAATTACAGCTACAGTGGCATTATTACACTGTATACACTGCCTTTCATCTGAGGTGGGTAGGTCATAATCAACTCGTTAATCATCAGAACACTCCTTTGAGTTATGTCAGGAAGTACTTTTCATATCCTTTGTAAAAACTAAGAAACTGCAACAAAAGTACAGTGACATGCCCGAGGTCACACAACAAAGTAGAGACAAAATCAAAGACTCCTAAATTACTTTTTCATGCTTGTAGACCCCTGTCCTCCTGCTAATGAATGTTAGTGACATTGAGGTCAAGAAGCGTATTTCAGCACGTTAGCATTTATATACCCTAATCAACATAGTTTTGGTAGGATGATAGATTTATTAGGGTTAAAATTTCTTTTTTTTAAGATTTTATTTTATTTTTATTTTTTAGAGAGGGAAGGGAGGGAGAAAGAGAGAGAGAGAGAGAGAAACATCAATGTGGGGCTGCTGGGGGTCATGGCCTGCAACCCAAGCATGTGTCCTGACTGGGAATCGAACCTGTGACACTTTGGTTTGCAGCCTGCGCTCAATCTACTGAGCTACACCAGCCAGGAGGGTTAAAATTTCAACAGCTAATTTATTCTTCTTTAATATGGATGTATCTTGTGCACTTTTTAGCAGTTCCTTATGTTCCATTCTCAAGTTCATTTCATTTTTTATTGGGCATGGAAACTTAGTCACTAATAGTATTAGTATAGACAGTAAGAGGAAGAGGGGAGATGAAAAGACAGCGTGAAAGTTTAAGAAAAATTTACAGAGGGAGCTTGGGTCTGGGCCACAGAAGGAACACAGAGGGGTTCTCTGAACCACTGACATCTTCCAGGTGTTTTCTTTCAAGAGAAGGGAGGCGTGGAGGACGGATCTTCAGCTGGGCGAGTTGCTGCATTCTTAGGGACTCCAGTGTCCCCAGCTATGAGATGACAAGGCTGGTGAGATGGTGGCAGGGGTCACTCCAAGCCTGACCACCCCAAGACGCTACCTCCTTTGATCTCTTCTTGACACCATGCTTTAACACAAAGGTATGTTTTATACTTGTCAGCAAAGAGACTCTGCCTGCATATGTATTTGAATGTTCCTTGAAACCAAATCTTTGTCTGATGGCCCATGATTTACTTAATTTTCACTTATTTCTCTCTCTCTTTTTCCCCTCACTCATGAAATTCCAACAGCCTGAGAGTGCAATAGCCTTCAAGGCTTTTTCAGATGCTGAAATTATACCTTGATTGTACTAAATATTTTCAAATAGGCTTTCTATATAAAGTAATAGAAAGGTCAAAATACACTGGTTTCCTGCAGGGTTATCGCTGTCAATTTTGTCTCCTTCCCAACCCACTTTCCCTCCAAGGGTATTACAGATGTCACAACCAAATTTCTTTCTTTCAGATCAGGAATAACTGCCTCCCACATGTAACCTTTCTAGGGATCCTCTAATAGCACCATAATAATAGACCTTACTTTCCCAAAAGAGAATTATAGAAAACAACATTCTCAAAATTAACCCATGATACAAAATTATGGATGGCTCACCCAAAGTCTCATGCATTTGAATAGTTCTAGGAGTGGATCTTGTCAAGATTCCTCTAAATAATCTGTCTGGGATACAAAAATATGTCACCTAGGCTATAAATTTCTCCAGACTGATGGGGCGATCAAGTGTTGGAAAAATTTTAGTTTCAGGTAATGGCTAAGAAGCTTAGGGATCAATCAAGCTTAGGGAACAAAGCTATTGTTTCAGGAACTGAACGTATGACTCACCTTGACTCCAGGAGACAGAGAGGCAGTCCTACCTTTGTGTCTCTGAACGTATGACTCACCTTGACTCCAGGAGATGGAGAGGCAGTCCTACCTTTGTGCCTCGGGAGGACTGCAAGCAATCAAGATGGGATCTGAGCCATTGCACCCCAGGGCGACAAGTCCACTGTCCAGGACACAGGTAAAGACCACTGCCCAGGACACAGAGGAAGGAATGCTGCAGCTTTCTATCTGATTAACTTTTCCCCCGAATTCCAAACCCCTTACCTATACTTTTCTTCTCCTTATAAAAAGGGTAGGTTTAAAATGGAATGTAAGACCATCGGTGAGGGTATGAACCCGCCATCTTCTCAGGTCACCGGCCATCTGAGTAAAGTGCTCATAAAGATTCGGTCCCTGCCTCTGCTTATTGGGTCTGGTTGGTGACAGGCAGCACGAATGCTGGCTTTTCCAGTTTCCACACTCCCACTGTTCTCTACCCTCTCATCATGTGAACTAACATTTCTGGGCTCCTTTTAAGTGACCTTTTGCAGGAAAATCGTGAAGCTACAGGCTTTTATGTGATAGTCCACATGGACACATGGATGTTCTGAGCCCTCCTAACACAATACGTTCGTCGTGCAAACAGAATTAATACTAAAACAACGCTCACTTCAGTGAACACTAATTACTTCATATGTCTTCGTCCTAAATAATAACTATGTGATTATTCTTTATCATTTCCGCAAGGTTGTCTTTCCATTTTGCAAACAGTGATGCTTTTGCTGAATTTGGCAGGGGCCTCATTGTTTAGGAATCAATAAAATCTATTAACCAGGTCTGTGCTTTGCATAAGCCCGAGGTCAGAGCTGAAGGGCTTAGCTTTTCTTCTTTAATCTATTTTAGGATCACATTACCTAGCCCGGAGAGCCGACCATCTCTGTCATCAAGCGTCACAGCTGTTGCATTGCCCTCAGCCAAACCGCAGGACAGCTTAGATGAGAAAATAAAAAAGCATCTCATGTCCTTTTGAAAGGACAGGCAGAAATCTGAAGGCAAGAAAACGACTGTTTATGGGAGGCAGTGTACTTTTGAATCAAACAAACCTGTTCTGTTCTCACAAGGCCAGATCCAGTGTGTGCTTCTAAAACAATGGGTCAAAGTAGTTCCTGGCACCAAAGGAGGAACTAGTGTGGCATGTGAAAAACCACATCACTAAATCAAGGTGAATCATCATGCTGACGTCTCCATACATTG
This sequence comes from Phyllostomus discolor, assembly GCF_004126475.2. Taxonomy (NCBI): domain Eukaryota; kingdom Metazoa; phylum Chordata; class Mammalia; order Chiroptera; family Phyllostomidae; genus Phyllostomus; species Phyllostomus discolor. The sequence goes on from NC_040906.2 coordinate 11,615,013, forward strand.
TCCTCGAGTCCCTCTCTCTGCAGTTTACATTCCCTGTTGCTGTTGGGAGGGGGAACTCATTCAGCACCCCCTCCTCCTCCTTTCTCTTTTTTTCAGGACAGATGAAGGCCAGGGAGGACCTGGCAGCCCCACCAGGCAGGTGGACACAGTGGGTCTGCCTTCATGGTGCAGGGGAACTTCCCTATCAGTCTCACAGGCCCGAGCCACAAGACTCAGATGACAGATTTCACCGCACAAGCCAGGTGAAACGTTTGTTCTGTGCAGGACAGAACAGGTTGGAATCTCACCTCCATTCACTGCCCCATTGTTCATATTGATTTATGTCATGCAAAATGACGCCACCTAATCTGCGAGAGTCCATTCTTTTCCAAAGCCGTTTCACACACATTCCTGTTATTCTCATGGGTGTTGTTTCCTTTTAAAGATCTTTTCTTTTGGATTAGAAACAGAATCATACTCAATGGTGATCACTGTGACAAATTTCGAGAGATACAAAGAAGAAAATTTAAATGACCGCTACCTCTGTCACACAGAAATAACTGATAGGGGACTCAAGACTTGGAAAATTTTAGCTTAAGGGAAAAAGCTATAAATCTAGCAAGTAATGTGTATATTAAGCTTTGGTTTCAGAAACTATACATAAGGCCCATCCTGGCTTCTGGGAAAAACAGCTGACCTCCTGGGGCACTGACAGAAGATTACTGCCTGGGGACATCCGAACCTTCCTTCCAGGAAGAGCAGATGACCACCCCTCCCCCTTGGAAACAGCTAACTGCCAAGGACAGGAATGTTGCAGCTTCTGAATCTCAAAGCCCTCACCGCACCTAGTTTGTCCTCCCCCCCCCCCCCTTATAAAAGATCTGGCCAGGAAAGAGAAGGGAAGATGGGTTGTTAGGGTATGAACCCACCATGTTGTCTGACCACCAGCCATCTGGATAAAGAGCCCATAAAAGATTCAATCGCTGTCATTGCTTATTGGATTTGGTAGTAACAGGCAGCCCGAACGCCGGCGTGTTTTCCAGTTACATAACTACTGTGAATCCCTGTATTTTTTTTTTTCTGATTTATTCAGTCCCTTGGATTTCCCACATTTTAGCATCAAGACTTCTCTTTGAAGGAAGTAGGTCAGAAATTATATCAGTTCTGCTTTTGAGAAAACTGAGGCACAACGAAATTCCACAGCCTGTCTGCAGAGGTCCCTGGAAAATTAGCATCAGACTTCAAGCTGGGGCCACCGGGGCCACCCAAGGCCCCTCTGCTGCTCTCTTCAAAGGTTGGCTTACCTGCCACACCGCTTCGGCCACCAGGGCCATGTTTCTCAAAGGCAGAACAGGTTTTTCTCAATGATTACAATTACATTCACACCTCATTCTTTGCCAATTCCCTACCTGTAAATATGCCTACTCTTTAAAATTTATGGTAACCCTCAGATGAATACTCCCTGCTCTTACCCTATTCATAGACATGTGCAGACCAGAAAAAAATGTATTGTCCTCCTCAACATTTCCAGCTGAGGTCAAATAAGGTGACACTCTACCTTCTTGTTTTAGCTCTCAAACTAGAAACAGGTGTCCTTACCAAGGTCTACTGAAGTCCACGTCTTTGGCATTTTTTGTGCATTTGTTGGTGATGTTCTTGTTTAAATAGGCCCCAAGCCTAGTGTGGGAGCACTATCTAGTGTTCCTACGTACAGGAAGCACGTGGTATGCGTTCCTGAGCAGATACGCACTTGAGGAGCTTCATTCAGCCAGGGGTTACAGTGGTGTGGGTGCCTGCACTCATAAAGCAGGATTCTGCGTTAGTTACTTAACAAAACCATGGTGACCTGAGGCTCACAAGAGCCTAACCCTGCATTGCTGCTAGGAGCAATGGTTCAGTATTCAGTAATTCAGTGTTTGCAGCAACTTTGTAGTAGTTGCTAATTCAGTGTTTACACCAACTACCACAAATAAGTAAGGTGGACTGTATTATTGTTGTGGCTATCATTGTTGTCATTGCCTAAGATAAAATGGTGCGGCCCCTTGGAGAATTCCAGCTTAGACTTTAGGCTTGTACAAGGGGGTCTGACCTTTAGTGTACATGTCTTCCTGCTGCAGATCCTGGGAAGCCACCATGTCACCCTCTACACCCTCAAGAGCACTTCTGGGCCCTGCTACCAGTTCATCGCTGTCTCAGCCCCTGAGTCCTGTTAGATGGAGTTCTCCTGCCCCTGGCCTGAAAAGCAAGGGGATAGCCCCTTTACATGTTAGGGCGGGCTTGCTTCTGGTTCTGCTCTGAGAGTTCATGCCAAGGTCCTGAGGGCCTGGCCCCCAATCCTGCTCACACTATTCCTCCACTCAGGGGATCTGGAGTCAGTCCCTCAAGAATTTCTGCTGTCCTGCTTTGACATCTTAGGCAGATATGCACACTAGACAATGCCTACCTTGTTTGAGAGACAAATGACTTGCTGATAATAAAAAATCTATATATTTATGTAGAGAGAGATATATGGAAAAATATATAGATCTATAGATATCTTCTGCAGAAGTCTCCAAATTTCAACATATTGAGTGTAAATTAATCAAAACATACATAGATTTGCTTATTCTTTAAAGAAACTTTAGTTTCAAATGAAAAAACTCGATGATAAAATGTCTAATGAAAAGGGGAGAATATTCAAAGGAAGAGCATCTTTTTTTAAGGATATATTAGAGATTATTTTTTCTGACATATTCCAAATGGGACTGGTGACAGGCACCTAACATATAATGAAGTAATTCAACGGGCTATAAATAGATGTTTTATTTCGTGTGAATTGCAGTTCCATGATAAATGCAGTCACATTGCCAATGAAAACAAGCATTGTTAATGGAGGATAATTTCTTCAATTAACCTAAAAAACAAGAGCAAACTGATTTGTAAATAAACAAGTTATAGGCCTCTTGATGTGCACATTATGAGAAAACCATTTTTTATGATTAACAGTATACAACTTTAGTATTACCATCAGTACTAAAATGACCAGATCTTTGTTGCAAATTTCCAGAACAGGCAAACCTATAGAGACAAAAAGTAGATCAATAGTCGACTTGGACAAGGAGGTAGGGTAGGCAGGTTGGCACATGAGAGCTAAGGGGTACAGGTTTCTTTGTGGGGAGTAAGGAATATGCTATGAAATTGATTGTGGTGATGGATGTACAATTCTGCGACTATATTAAATGCCATTGAATTGTATACTTCAAATGGGCATATTGTATGATACGTGAATTATATCCCAATAAAGCTGTTTTCTTTAAAGAATAAGGACGTTCTCTTTACACTGAAATATAAAAAGATCTCTAAGATATATTGAATGAAAGAGCAAAGTGCAGAGCATTCAATTTATTATGCAATGTTTTGAATAGGAAATGAAGATAATAAAATATGCCCTTTTATTTTTTGCTTGTACATAAATAAACACTGGAAAGTTATGCATGAAACTAATAAAAGTTCTCACCCAGAGGCAGGAGAGTGGGAAGGGTATAGATGTAGCTACAATGTCTGTATCTTCGAAATTCTTAGCTATGAACATTAATTTTGATATGATGTGTTTAGCCAGGATACACATCCAGTACTGTTTTTAATCTTGGGACAATGTTTTAAATGATGCAGATACACGACATTTTTCCAGGTAGCTAGCTTTATCCAACTGTCCTGACTGTGTGGCTGTTTGTTCTAACAGGAGATCTCTTTGCACTTGGTCTCATCAACATGTTGGCGAAAGTCACAGCCAGAAGTATGAGAAGGGGCGTTGTGGGTACGAATGAACTGCTGGACTGGCTCCACGAGCACGTGCCCCTGAGCTCCAAAGAGGGTGGCACTCAGCTTCTGTTCTGATTCCTGGGCCTTTGCACAAGGACCCCCGCACAACAGCGCAGTGAGGATCCCCAGCACCCACAGACCGTCACCGCATGCCTGCTGATGTGACCAGGAAGGGACCTGAGAGCAAGTGCTGTGGGGGACAGACCCACCTGGAGACAGTGCTTTGCAGGTACAGAAGCGGGAGCTGAGTTCTGCTTCCTGCCACACTTACATGAGAGAGTCATCATTCACAGATTTCAAAATATCAGCACAATCCCAGCCCTTTCAACTGATTCAGATCCGTCTCCACAATGGAGACGGATCAAAAGCTGGGGCCCAAATGCTACTCTGCCATAGCCGACGGGAAGCATGGCGTTGCTCAGATGTACCAGCTGGGGAAGGGCAACTGTGTAGAAAACATGGCACAGTTGTTCTGGAACTATGGCCTGGGATCTATTTTTTGGTGTGTGTCTCTTTGGGTGGTTCATTGCATTCTCTGTCTTCAAAAACACTAACTTCCCATGTCAAAGCCTGTCATTCCTCTTAGACCACAACTCGGTAAACTGACCAGTTACTGCAGTATGTTAGGATCAGAGAAAAACAAATTTAAAAAAAATGGAGACAACTATACTTCAACAACAATAAAAAAATTAAATTAAAAAAAGAAAAAAATTCTAATAAGGATAGTAGAAAACCCTGTTAAGTTGGAATTGAAAGACTGACAGGAAGTACATTCTTTCATAAAACAAATTGTTAATAGTAATAACATTCTTTATATTAAAAAAGATAAATACCAGAAAATGAAACATATAAAATCAACCCTTACATAAAAGTCACTTGTATCCACTTAACTCCATTAGTGGAGGGAAAGGCAGACTTAAAACAAAGATACTGTTGTCATTTTTAATTTAATTGGTCTGTTTTATCCAAACAGGGTCTGAGAAAAGTAACCATTCTTAGATTAGGGAAAATTGGCAGTCATTTCTGTCATTATGTCTATATGTTACTGTGTCTGAAATATTTTCCTGCTTGTGCTCATATCAAATGTCATAATCTTGCCCATCATCTGAGTCTTGCAAAATAACTTATAATGATATATTTATTCCAGACAAAATTGACATGGAAAAATAATAAATGAAAAAAGAACACTACAAAATATCAGGAGTGTCAGGAGTGTCATATATCAGGAGTGTCAAACTCATTCTCACCGGGGGCCACATCAGCCTTGCAGTTGACTTTGAAGGGCTAAAATAATTTTAGGACCATATAAATGTAACTGCTCCTTAACTGTTAAGGAGTTGAAATTACATCCAGCCCTTTGAAGGCAACCATGAGGCTAATGTGGCCCCTGGTGAAAATGAGTTTGACACCCTTGATGTGTACTATATTATGTTATTTTTTAAAACTACGATTTTTTGTTACACTTAGAAAAGAAGACCAGAAAGGAGACATATTCAATTCTTCACAATGATTACCTTTGGAGAGTAAAGATACTTGAACTTTTTATTTCACTTAACCTGGATTTTCATAGTTAGTATAATTTGTTACATTGTCCTAAAAAATAGTAAAGATATTTTATCTTAGAAAACAGATAAGAAACCTCAAAAACAAACAAACGAAAGTGGGCAGATAGCTATGGACAGCCACCACCTCACAAGACAGGCTTGGGAAGACTCCATGGTCTCTAACACAAATGGTCTTCATCCTAAACCAGATTTCTCTTTCTCGTCCCCTCCTCTCCAGCAGGTGGCCATGCGTAGAATAAATTAAACAGCTAGACATGGCGCTCTGCTGACCGACTTCTTGTCGTTACTTCTGCAGAATGGTTTCAATGAATCCATTTACTAGCTTCTGATATACAACTAAGATAAGTGACAAGGAGGCAATTCTTAAACTAAAAACAATCGACTAGAAATATCTGAGAGCTTCTGTCAGGATTTCTTTTCTTCACATTTGCATAATGCAACAAAGTTTCCTCGTTTTCAAGTTTCAAGTTGCATATAGTACTTCATGTCCCAAACTATAAACATTCTATTAGAAATACTTACTTTTTCTAAGTGACAGAAAATAAAGTTTATCCGAAGATGAGTTTCTAAAAAAAATTATAGTTAACCCCCCATTTTGTCTCCTTGGTTAATGCACTTATTCTACATGAACCTCCTAGGGTTGTAGAAAAAATAGATTACAAAAACATTTTTATGGTTTAATGGGAATAAATGTTTACTAAAATTAAAATTAATTTTGCAGCGGCTGTGACATAAATGCAGCAAGAATATTCGTCTAATTAATGTTTGGGCTAAGAAACAATAGGGCTGCATTTTTCCTTGGCGTGAAATAAGAATGTGTCCGTTCATGGGCTCATTCGTGCGAACCGCATCTGTTGAATGCCGCTCCGTGCCTGGCCCCGGGGGCAGAGCGCTGAGCGGGGTCCTTCCAGTGTTCTCCGTGTTCTGAAGAGCGCCATCCTCAGACTCCCCGGTCCAGCTCCTTTTTGGTAACGGGCTGGGACACGGACCTGGAGTTGGCTCCGTGTGCCAACTAACGCTAGGTAGGCAGGTGAAGGAATTCTCACTTAAGCCTCTGGAGCCCAAGCCCTGCTCGTGGGAGAAGCTCTGCCCTGGGGAGAAGGGGCCCTTTGTATGTTGGGACTGACTAGCTACTCTATTCCCATTCGTCTGAGCACATGTGCAAAGCACAAGGAGAGGTTTGGAAGGGGACCGTTCCCAACGCCACTGCCGACCCCCCTAACTGCTACCACGGACATCTTTAGTGCTGTTTCTAATGGTGTTTAACGTCGCTCCTGCTGAATGCAAGGCCTTGAAGAGGGCAAAGGCTGCATCTCTTGTTTGTTTGTACTCACCTAAAGGGCTTACTTAGCACGTGCCTTTTGTGAAAGGGTACAATGCATGTTTGTCTGTATGATTCGCCTTCTTTCAGGAAAATCAAAGCCACATGTCACGCACGATCAGCCAACTGTGTGAGCTAAGGGGCGGAGTCATGCAGATCAGTCTAAACAGGCTTGTATCCCAGTCCTATTAGATTTGACCACGTGTGCATTGAATTATACTTGACCTTCTCTCTGCTCTCTCCAACCCCTTGCCCCCCACTACCACCCACAACTCTCACTGGGACTAAGAACATAGTACCAGTTTCCCGAGTAGATCCTTTATAACCAGCTTACTGTACCCTTCAAGATACAACATCAAAAAATATTTATCGTTTCTCCTTAAATAAATTTCTTAGCCTTTCTTCAAGTGAAGAAAATAACTCCTTTCTCTTAATGGAATAAAAACTGTCTAGAAAGTAGTCACAAAGTCGCATGCAGTTGTGATAACCTGTAAGACCCATTAGAAATGTCTTCCCCATTAAGAACACAATTGTTTGATACGGGGATGTGAGTTCCAAAATTATACTGCTAATGCCATGCAACAAAATGAAGTAACATTTAAGTGAATTAATCGTTAAGTTATGTTAAGGTGTAGCTCTATGATTAACCGACTTCAGGAATGGGAAACCCTGAACAGGATGGCAGAAAAGAATTTTTCCATGGAGGGCAATTTACCCATCACTTCAAGAGGAAACTACCCAGAGATGTACTGGCCATGTGCATAGCTTTCAGTTCCAGAACCCATGGTGCTGGCTACGATGGAACGCAAAAGGCTTTTGTAAGCCCTTGAACCTAGGATGAGGGCTGGCAGGCTTCATTAGACCGTGAGCCCATCCTGCCCAGCACCCAAATCCCACCTCACACCTGAGGTTCCAGATACTGGGGATTGGACTGGACATAACTGGGGAGCCAAGGGCCTTCCTGCTGAAGTGTTCTCCAATCACACAAGATCAGTTTTGATGGGAACAAACCTGGCCAGTTAAGGGGGACCTTGGTCCAATGAGCAATATCCAGGGCCCCAGCTATACCTCCAGAGGAGCTCATGGATTCCCGAGCTCCCATGACCCATAGGCACAAGCAGAGGTGGGTGAAATGCTGAGTCCCCTGCCAACCCACTGAGTCACCTCTCAGGGCATCAACTAAAAGTATTTACTGCATAATAGACCAGCTTGGATCTGGAGGGACCCAGCAGAATATTATTCTTTAAAAATCACACCATTCTTTCAAGATCATCTAGAAAATTGAAATAATAAAAAAGAAGAGGAGCAGTTACATTTCTAAGCACCACTCAGAAACCGGAAGTTTACTGTGTTTTAGTCACCAGAGTTAGAATGATTCATTAATCATCCTCTTTCTGAGCCTAAGCCTTCTTGTCTTTAAGGATTATAACTATTTGAAAGCAAATAAACAGTAGTGGTAAATAGGCAGAGGGCTGGTTACTGAATGGAGGTTTTTTGTTTGTTTGTTTGTTTCCTTTTAAACAAGGCCAAGAGGTGCTAGCTTTTAGAGCTTTCAAGCAATTCCTTTCAAAAGCAATATTAGGACAATTCTTCACAGAAGGCAGATGGCACTAAATTCAAAAGGAAGAACAACTTGAATAGGAGCTTTTGTTTCCTGGAGCTGAGGAAGGTAAGCTGCAGGCTAGACGATTTGCAGGGGAAGGGAGCTTGTGGGCGGTGACTCTTTTGCACTGATCTGGGTAGCATTAACCTGAGCAAATGTCACCTGCATTTACTTGCTCCGGGTTCAAAGAATGAGCGTGAGTCACAGAATCTGTCCTAACGGGATTAAGCCTTCTTGAAAAAATGGTCTCGCCAGCATGCACTTCAAGTAGTCTTTCCTATAATATCAGAAGCAAGAACTGCTCATTGGGAGTGCCTGCTTTAAACTTCTGTCAGCATTTCCCCAACCAGAAATAGCCAAGGCCTTTGACAAGACCCCTAAAACTGAAACAAAATAATATCGACCATAAACTATAATTGATAAAACATGAATAGGTTTTGAAAGCTGAGGTTCACCTACAGTGAGTGTTTCAGGGGCCACGGGAGGCTCCCTGGGGCTAGGTTGCTGGGCATTGCAAAAGCCCAGTAATGAGCTCAGCAGCTCACGCCACTGCCTGTCGGTGGCCCAGGTGACAAGCTGCAACAAGGAGCCAAGGGCACCTTTTGGGACACTGTCAGCTTCCTGAGACCAGGGCTCAGGCCCAAGAGCCCCACTGCTGGACACTCAAACCCAGTCCAGGCCCTGGCACATGGGCTGCACTCAGTTAACGTTCACTGGGTGACAAATGAAGGCATGAACAGCAGCTGTTGGACGGCTTGGGACCACTTCTGAGGTTTCCGGTTGAGGACCTACACTGCTTTTCCCAGATGCCCCACAGTCTCTGGTGTCAACCACAGCAGTGCACATGTGGGAAATGAGTCCTCTCCCAGGAGCACCTGTGAGGTCTGAGCATGCAAAACACACCTCCATGTGGGTGTTTTGGCACAGGAACACCACACCTTCCTGTGTGTAGGCAGTTTTCCAATACGGTGAAGCTGGCGTCTTCACTGTTGATTATGCTGAAAAAAGAAAAGTGGTCAGGACTGTGGAGCCGCAGAGGGATACTTTTCAGGGAGAAAAAGACAATCTAGAGTCATCTTCAAGGGGTGATTTATCTTGAGGAGCTCTGGGCCAGCACAGTGTGTGTGACCCGGAAGACAACATCCAGGGGCCATCAAACAAAAGGCAGCTAAGGAAAGATGGCTTCTCCTTTGTCAGAAGGCTAAGTGCCCTTCAGGTCTATCTACAGAGCCAAGTTCTGCTTGTTCTACAAATGTACATGCTAGTAACAAGGTGTACAGCAGGATGTAGGACCATAGAACACTACCACATGGTCTTTGTTGAAGAAATGGAGGGTGCATCCAGGTAAGGTTGGAACGTGTGGGCAAATTCCCCAGTAACAGAGCACTCCCTTTTTCCTCTGGACAACGTGACATTTGGGGGAAGGGTGGTAAAATTTGAGATGAACGAGGCTGCTTTTTAATATTTAATGAAAGGGCCTTGAACTTGGGATAATTCTGGGTTGCTCGTAGATATCCCTGACTGACCGATGGATGGAGACTTCTTCTGAGCCCCTGGCAGCTCAGGAGATAGGAATGTTCTTAAGCCCTGAATATCGAGAGTAAAGGCTGCTTATTTGAGTATGTGCAGACATAGCCCTAAATAAGAGGGAAAACAGAAAAAGGAGAAGAAGAAAGAAAGAAAGAAAGAAAGAAAGAAAGAAAGAAAGAAAGAAAGAAAGAAAGAAAGAAAGAAAGAAAGAAAGGGAGGGAGGGAGGGAGGAAGGAAGGAAGAAGGAAGGAAGGAAGGAGAGAATGAGAAGCACCTAGAATGGGAAGAAAAGTTTATTGGGGAGCGGGAGAAGAGCTGATGAAGGAATGCATTTGCAGCTGGAGTGGAAGTTACTCAAAGAAAGGATTTAGCCTGAAAACGGAGCGCTCAGAAGGCAGTTTATTTGGCGTTTGGTACTTCAGGATGGATAATCAGACTGAAGTCCTGGCCCTGAGACTGGACTAGATAAATGTGTAACCTGTGCCGTGAGCAGGAGTAGCACACACACCTGACCTGGCAGAGAGTGGAGGCCACATTCATGGAAGGAGGCGAACGACCACCGGAGACCCACACGCATCTTTTGGGAGAGGCCCAGGGAGCAAAGGCCCAGATTCAGAAACCCTGCAGTACTTTCAGATGTGAGCCACAGAGTGGTGTCGAGGAAGACCCCTGCACCAAGGTCTGGGTCAGCTCAGAGACCAGCCAGAGGTCAAACTGACCTTCACCCTCAGCCGACGTCTTTTACAACAGGCACTGCAATGAGGTTGTGGGCATGCTGGGACACACTCAAAGGCTCACCAAGGCAGGGGAACGTGAGGATCTCCGGCACAGAGCTCCCGGCAAGGCCACAACAAGACATAATGATGCTGAGTCAGACAGACGTGCCTTCCAGTCCCTGCGCCACCATTGACCAGCTGTGGGCTTGTACCATTCACCCAGCCTGTCCAGACCTCCCCTTCTGTACCTGGAATGGAATTATCTGGGACTGGCCTCTAGCCTGCAATCACTGGAATGATGGCCCCTCCAGTTGTTTGTAGCTGGTGTTTGTTCAGACTGGCCGGCACTCATTTGAGCATCGCTCTAGGTATAATAATGGAGTTATTTTGAGAACTGTAAATAATATGCAGATAGTCTGCTGTACTTTGCCTGACACACAGCAGGTACTTAAATAAATAGTAGCTGTTGTTATTTTATTAAAACAGTTGTCACTATTGCTAACAGGTGTGGACTGAGTTTGTACGTTGAAGCCCTTATGTGGCTGTGTCTGGAGACGGGGTCTTTAAGGAAGTAAGGAAGGCTGAATGAGGTCCTAAGGGTGGGGCTGTAGTCTAATAAAATGGATAAAATCCATAAAAATAATCTTGTAAGAAGAGGAAGAGACAGCAGGAAAATGCCGTGTCTGTGTGAGGACACAACAGAAGGTGAACCAGGAAGAGAGAGGTCTTACCAGAGACCAACCCTGTGGGTGACTTGATCTTGAACTTGCAGCCTTTAGAACTATGTGAGAAAATAAATGGCTGTTGTTTAAGCCACCCAGTCTGTGGTATTTTGTTTTGACGGTCAGGCTAATACACTAAGAGTCTGATTTACATTTCCAGGCCACAGGTGGACTCCATTTAGATGCTGCTGGCAAAATAACCTATTCATCTGAGGCCTGCCATTTAGAAGCAGAGGTACTCTGAATGAGATCTTATTTTAGGGCGTCCAGCCTAAGCAGGGGTGGAGTGTCTTCTTGCCTGTAGATCAAAAAAACAGGGACAATCCCGCTGTAGGGAGCTCTACAGGGGTCAGAAAATTTAGGAGGGAGCCTCACGGTCTCGCATAATCCATATAATAACCACACTCTTCTCCTTGGGAAAAATGAGAATGGTCTTTTACTGAGTGGCAAATCTTGTTTTGTCTTTGCAGGGCTCAAAATAACATGTCAGAATGCACTTGAGGCACCCTGTCTCTGGGAGTCTACACAAGAAACTGGTAATAGCAACTGTGTTTGGAAGGGGGCATGACGACAATGGTAGAAACTTTTAAATAATATTTTTGTATTTTTATGCTTCCAGGAAAGTATTTTGGCACTTTTTTCTGTTGGTTTTTTTTTTTTAATTAAGGTATAATTAAAGAAGAAAAAGTATAATTGACACACAACATTATATTAGTTTCAGGTATATAACACAATGATTTGATATTTGTATATATTGCAAATGATCACCACAATAAGTCTAGTTAACATCCTATTGACCTACTATTTTACAGTATTTGTTTTTATGCCTCTTCAACTTTGACCATGTGTGGAAATACAATTTTCTTGAAGAAAAAGGAGGAGGATGAAGAGAAGGAGGAGAAGGAAAAGAAGGAAGCTTTGTTTTGGAAATAAAGAAAACAGCGAGGGCTTCCAAAAAGTGACACAGCAGTGTCTACCATGAGTTCATATTTTTCACATTTTGAAATTCTTACGCACTAGTGGGAAACTTTCTTTTTGAAGAGCAACAGATTTTACAAGAAGAAAAACACAGCTGCCTCTCTCTCTGTTCCACGGGTGACCTGCTTTCCTGCCCCCGCTAATCCTTCAAACATCCTCTTTCCATCTTTATTGACTCGATATGTTTGTTCAAATGGTCATTCCTTTTTTGTATTTGCATGTCTCCAGGCAGTCTGGTGCTGAACCCACACCTTCTCTGCTGTAAGACAGACACCTCTGTACTCAGGGAAGGAAGAAGGACTGCAGCAAACCAGAAGAATCCTCCGGTCAAAGCCAGAGTGCCACTTTCTGGCTACGGGATCCGCCGTGAGCGGTGGGCACGGTGGGCTGGAGGGCGGGGGCAAGTGCTTAGCAACCTCTTCTCAGATGGGAAGACAGTGTTTGGCCTTGATTTTCATACTTGTCAGAAAGGGCCTCTTTTGCAGAAATGACTGCAAACAGAAGTTGTGAACATCAGGGACTCGCGTCTCATCAGCTGCAATTGTTGAAGACTTGGCAGAAATTCCCGTGGGCAGCACATGGAAATGTACACAGCGGGGAGCACGCGGGGTCCAGGCACAACGTCCCCAGTCAGAGCGAGTGCTTTTGTTCTGTACGGTTCAGCCTGAATGAGGCGGCAGGCACCAAGTGCCCTACTTACCACGGGGAGTGGGAAGGCCTGGGCGTGAGCAAAGGGAAAGGCGGTCCTTACCAAGGGCCATTTTTGTTCAGATAATGTCCTTGTTCAGAAATATTCATGAGGTAGTTCACTGTCTCTATCTCAGAATTTAACACATAAAACAGATCTATGGGTCACAGAGAACAAAAGAACAACATACAGCTGATAATCAATTGTAAGAAAGTATTTCTAAAGTTAAGAACAAGTGCCATTTCTTAGTGGGAAAATAGATTTCACTTTTACTGAATGGAGGATAGAACGAAACCAGGATTCTAAAAAGACTGACTTTGAAATTAAACTATAGTATGCTTCATTACTTTGGAATAAATTGTGTTAATTTAATTTGTTAAAATCCAATCAGAAATGTTAAAGAAGTAGTTTGGGGCGCAGGGGCTTGCTTCTGAATACATCCAGGGTCAGCAGGTGAAGGGTTTCTTTCCTGTTCTTTGAGGACTAGATCAATGAGATTTTTTGTCCATGGTTTTTAGTATATTCACAGAGTTCTGCAGCCATTACATCACAATCTACTTTAGAACATCTTAATCATCCCCAAAAGAAACCCATTAGCAGTCACTGCCCATCACATGGCTCAGGGGCAAGTGACTTTTCTGGGGTCCCCTTTTCAAGGGCATTAATCCTATTCATGAGGGCTCTGTCCTTATGTCTTAATTGTCCAAAATCCCCACCTTCTAATACTATCACATTCGGGGGTTAGAGTTTCAACATGTGAATTTGGGGAGGGGGAGGCAGGACGCAGCATTGAGTACCCCCAAGACGACAGGTGACAGTCTTACTGGGCTTGAGAGTCTGACATCTCAGGAAGGTTAGAGACCAGTGAGTCTTGTGGCTCGGTGGAAACTTGCTTTCTACCGCTGATTTTTCTTTTTTGTATCAGAGATAACATCAGTTCTTATCAGTCCCACCCATGAAATTGCACCAAGTTTTAAAAGACCTGGGACTATGTGGGCCTTGGTGGCCTTACCCATCCAGGATTCCCTGTGCTTCTTCCAGACCAGAGATGGATGGGTTAGGAGGCCCCTTGAGATCTCTTCATTTTGTAGGAGGCCTCTACCTATTTCAATGTGTGTGATACTTCTCTGGAAACAATATGCACTCCACCAGAACACCTCTTTCCCCCCTTTCTCAGAATCTTTCCCCTCTAGAACCAGCATCTGTCAGGGGGTTCTGGAAGCTGTGTTCTCATTTGATATATCTTCACAAGCACTTAGTGAAACCAAAGAAAACAGCAAGGTCCTTACCCTGCTCAGCTGAGAAAGGGAAGGACAACAAACACTTCCATGGTTCTTAAAATATTTCAAGAGAAGAAATGGTGTAATTTCTAAAAACAGAATTTTTATCAGATCAAAAGGAAGAATATTGGAATCAATGATCAAAATTATGGAAATGGAGGTAGAGAATGTTCCAGGAAATAAATCACTGTTGATGAGAAAGAAAGAAAAGAAAGAAAGAAAGAAAGAAAGAAAGAAAGAAAGAAAGAAAGAAAGAAAGAAAGAAAGAGAAAAGGAGAGAGGAAGAAAGGGAGAAAGAAAGAAAAGCAGCAAAAGAACAAACAAGCCTCTTGCTGAATAAAGGATGAGGATTTGCAGGAGCCAGAAGAACAGAACATGTCATTCCAAAATCAGGAGACATTCATTTAATTAATATTGGTCAATGCCCTGCACCACTTTACTTCCTGTTCATTTAATCATAAAAATGAAACAGGATACAAAGTGTTCTCAAGATTATATAATTCAAATGAATTCTTTACCTAGGCAGTGAACCTCTTAATCAGTGGCTTTCAAACGTTTTTGACCCTGGCCCACATGAAGAAATACATCAATATTTGACATCAAAATCTGGTGATACGTGCACAGGCACACACTCTTCTAAAAGTCTCACATTACCTTTACAACAGGCGATGAGCACTAATATTTTCTATACAGTCTATTTTACTCCATTTATCAATTTTAAATGTTAGACACCCACTCAGTTTATTTCATGATTCACGAATGCCTCACAGTTCACAGCTTGAAAAGTATTATTAAATAACCTGATATCTGATATGCAGCATCTTAATTTCTGAGGCCACAGCTGCTACTGCTCTGCAGAACTGGGCTACAATGGAGGCTTTCTTCAGCTTGAGCCCACACCCCAGGTCTTAGAATGTGAACTAGACTTCCCAGCTATGCTTCTGGTGGTTTTCTCCCATTTCTTAGAATGGGATGTGGTTTCTTTCCCCTCCTCCAAATTACCTGGGAAACCCGTGTTGTTGGCAAAGCAAGACATGAGCATCCCCAGGATAACTGTGCCTTCTACTCGTCTTTCTTTGGTTGGACACCACCAAGCCACCAGGTCGGTACTGGCCTCCACTTGTGGTTAAAATCGGCCTTAGCTCTGGTTCCAATCAACCAGACTCACCCCCTCTGTTTCCACTGCTGACCCTGGCTGGCACCTGCTTGAGTGCCTCTACCATCTCTCGGAGGTGGTACTGAAACCTGGGCTCCTGGGTCACTGTCCACAGTGTCTCTGAGTCTAAGCTGGTGTGTAGAAGACCCCTCAGTCTGAGGGTGGGCTCCTCACCTTCAGCGCACCAGGGTTGCGCTGGTCTAGCTGCAGAGAAATGGCTATGCCATCCCCAGAAGAAGCTAGTCAGTGTGTGTGTTGGGGGCGGTGGGGGTGGGGGAGGGCAGGAGGTCTTTACCCAAAGTGCCGGGGTTGAGACTCACCCTCTGTGAAGTCTTTCTTCCCCATACCCCGAAGCAGGGCAATGCCTACAGACTTCCTCCTGGCTTAGGGAACCTCTGTTTCTTCAGGACACCCTCCCCAGTAGTTCCCATATGGCATGTTCTCTCCCTCCTGGCAGGGGGAGATGTTGACCCAAATGTATGGGATCTAATGGAAATCTCCAAAGCCTTCCTTACAGACCCTGAACTAAGGAGAACATAAATCCCAGGATGCCACAAGCAGTGAGAACTTGAAACAAACATGGATTTGAGTGTGAAGTTACAATACTGTAACAAATAAAAGCATCTCTCCTAACAGTGGCATTGTGGAGAGGTTCCAATGTACCACTGAACTCTTGGCATGAAGCTAGAGGTTTTGGTACTATACATACATACATAAGGGAGTGTTTTAGTGCTCTTAGTGTACTACCACCTATAGAGTGAGTACTCAGAAGAATACTTATTGGTGAAATAGAGAAAACTTTAAGGAATTAACTTAGTTTGTGGTCTAAAGGAAATCTTAATGTTGGTAGGACTCTAGAGTTCATCGAACCCCCTGACATTGTTATTTGCCTTTCATTTTCCTGGGTTAGTTAGGAATGCATTTGGCTGCAAATAACAGAAGATCTGACTGCTGTTGGCTTAAGCAAATGAGAACGTATTTCTCTCACACAGCAGGGTGCTTGGAAGCCAGCAGTGGCTGCCTTTGGTTTAGCAGTCTGCCATGTCAGACCCGAAGGTCAGCTTCTCCCTGACTGCCTTGGCCTTGTCCTCGGGATTCAAAACCACTTCTGCAGCATTTATCATTGCATCTTCACTTTGGGCAGAAGGCAGTGGGGAGGCGGCTGCAGGCCATTCATCTGTCCCTTCTTATCAGGAAATCAAAAGCTCACTCCCGTGCCCCAGCATGGAATTTCTCCAAGGTGTAAGTTACTCTGAGGTTAGAACTGGGTTGTCTGCTCACCAGCAAATAAAACTGAAGTGTAGTTATACAGGGAGAAAGTGGAGGATGGATATTAAGTAGGTAGTTGTAAGTAATGGCCAGATTTCTTCAATCAGCGGCCACTCAGCCTTGCTTGAATCTCTTTAGGGCAGGGGGACAAACTGTTTCATTCCTGGCAACTCCAGGAAGCTTTTTATTTCAAACTGGAATCCACTTCCCTGTGACATTTCCCTGCAGCTTCTGATTCTGTCCTGCGGGGCTATATAGATGGATTTGACTACTCCTTCTTGGTGACAGCCATGCACATTCTTGAAGACAGCTGCCGTGCCTTCTCCAATTCCCCTCTTATCTATATGGACCTCCCCCAGATGGGTCCTTGTGTGGCATGACTCCCAGTGCTCTCACCTTTCTGTTTGCTGTTCCCTGTGTCTGTTTGAGTTTGTTACCATTTCTGCTAGACCTTGTTTCCTCAAATGATGCCACTGGTGGAGGAGCGGCCTGGCTGCAGTCAGAGAGGTCTGATGATCCTCTGTTTGTTCTGGGTTATCCCTAAGAAGATCAAGTTTGCCTTATTTTCCATGTACTTCCTGCTAATGATTCAACCAAAAAGAAAAATAAAAAAAAAAAGAAAAGAAAAGAAGCCCACAGAAGCTCATATTTCTTATGTATTTGGTCTAGGCATCCTAGAGCAGAATTTATACTTATTTGTAGTATATCGTATGGTGTTTGGTTTGACTTGTATTTCTAATTTATTGAGTTCTTTTCAGATTTCCATTTTTTTTATCCAGGGCACAGGCTATTCCTCCCAGAATCACATTATTTGCAAAGGAGACAAATGTATGTTGTTCTGACCATATCCATCACCTTTAAGTATTTTCCAACAAAAAGTCAGGGAAACTTTCAATCCACTACCAGTGATTTCTTTCTAGAGTGAAGCTGATCACCCTTCAGAGGGGGTCCTCCAATATGTTAGAAACTCCCTTTATGATCACTCAGCCTGCATTTTTACCTTTGTCCTAAGGATCTATGAGATCCTATTTAAACTGCTTTGCAAAAATTCGGATCTATATATGGATCTCCTGGTCAACCGACTTAGAAACCTAGTGAAGTTTATGTGGGAAGACTTTTCCCAGTGAAGACACACTAATTGCATCCATGCTGGAGAGTGCTAATTCCCCTTCTGGGCCCTTCCAATCAGCCTTTACATACTGGAGTCTAGGGCTCTTTATGACCATGCTGTCCCTGTTACACGATACTGGAAAATCAGTGCAAAATGTGAAGCTTAATCACAACCACTGCTATTAAGTTGCACATTAAACCAGGGATTAGCACAAAGGCAAAAATTATGTGCAATTAAAGTTATCTTTGAAAATCACTCAAATGACTCATGGAGCCTAGCATTCATTGAGTGTCATGCATATCTTGTACGGTAATCCTTTTCCTTGTCAGAGCTTGACAGCTGCCAAGCTAGACTAAAGAAAGCTACACAAGGAAGCCCATCGTGGAGCATTTAAAACACTTTATCCAACCCATCTCTAGCAGCAAATGAGGAAAAGGTGAAGACATTGTAAGTATCCTTGTTGTCGGTAAGGTTTAATTTGTGTTGCTTTAACATGAACGCTTTATAATCTTAATATACAGTGATAGACTTTTTCTGTTGGTATAAGGGTTGAAAGTTTAATCTATGAAAGTAACTAATTCAGGGTCTGACACCTAGTAGATTTTAATCTGTCTTTCTAGATTAACCATATACGCACTCTTCTTTGAAAGTCTGGAGAAAAGACCTTGGCCACTGACATCTTGTTTTTCCAAAACGGTCCTTCTCCTTCATGATGTCAGGCATGGATCCTAGGATGAACCCGTACTGTGCATTGATCTTTGTGATTAGTTTCTGGAACAAGGAAATTGCAGAGTTGAAAGGTGGGCTTTGCTTTAAGATGGCAATAAGTAAGCATGACTGACTTTATCAGGTATCAGTTATATGGCCTTAGGCTTTTAGTGAGCTTTTTCAAGCTCAGTTTTCTATCTTCAGAAAAGGTATTGACTACATCAATGACTCATTTTTCTATCTTCAAAAGAGGTATTAGCTACATCAATAACTACATCAATGACTTTGGTCATTTATGTGAAACACCCAGCTCGGAGGAGACCCAGGTAGGGTCTATATTATCCATCCAAGTCACATTTCAGGAAAAGATAGTTTATTTCCAAAAAGAGTTATAAAGGGAAATGATTTCTCTAAGAATTAATGTAAAAAGTCCACCTAGGTAACCAGAAACCCATCAGCAGGTTCTTTTTACCCATTAACATTGCCTCCAACCATATTACGTGCCCGTTGAAAGTGAATTACACATGTAACAAAAGCAGGGAAAGGTTTTGTGCAGTCATTCTTTCCTCTGAAACGTTGACTCTGGGTGTATCGGTTGTCTAGGTCCGCTGTAACAGCACCGGCCCTGCATGGCTGGGGACGCCAGAAATTGTTCTGGTCGTCGGAAGTCTGAAACCAAGGTACGGGCAGGGCCACGCTCTCCCCAGCCTCTCCAGGGGGGGGCACTTTCATTGCCTCTCGTAGATCTGGCGTTGGCCTGTGGTCTCTGACCTTCCTTGGCTTGTGGATGCTTCACTGTCTTCTCTGTGAGGGTCCTCACATCCCTGCACTCTCTATGTGTCTCCTTCTGTCTCCTAATTATCTTATTCTAAAAAATGAGAACACCAATCATATCAGGTGAGGGCCCATCCTAATGACCTCTGTGACGACCCTATTGTCAAATAAGAAATAAGGTCACATTCTGAGGTACTGAGGATTAGGACTTCGACATATCTTTCTTGGGAGGGGGTCACAATTCAACCTGTAACACTGGACTTGAGCAAAGAGTTATGGAGCCGTGCTAGCTTTTTGAGTAAAGGTAATAGCAATAGAAGCTATCTTTGAGAGGTGGGCATTGGGCAGGAGCGGGGTGAAAAGGCAAATCTTCCCACACCACTTCTGTTGATACAACATTTGCAGAGGAACATGGAGACGCACGTGGAAAGTGCAAAGTGGCGGCTTGCTTCAGGCCTCACAATCTTTCCATGTTTTTTAACTCTTTCATGGTAAAGGAGTCTTCGTTGCTTTGTATTGTGAATAGAATAAATAACTAGATATAAGACTTTACTCTCTCCTGTTGCAAGTCACAGCATAACTTAGCACCAACTTAAATGTGTTCTATACATATTAGCACAGGACATGGATGACAACATACAACCGTCTGACACATAATAAACATCTATACTCATACTCAGTAAATACTCTTTTTCTCCCTCCTGTTGACTGGCAGCTCTCCAAAAGCTAACTTGAGTAGATTTACTATGACAGAGAAGAACACCGCCTTGGCGGAACAACCGTAGTGTCTCAGAAGGAAGATTTCAAGGGAGGCTATCTACAGAGCTTGGGGTAGGAGCTCCAGTGACACAGGGCTGATTTTTTAATACTGGGAACCAACTGACATTTGTCAGCGTGTGTGACATAACGGATTAGGACCGGAGGGCACAGGGAAGTAAGGGTTTTGATGAGCAAGCTATTGTCTCATAGATGAGCTTTTCTCACAGGTGAGCAATCTGATTTCGTGCATTGTTTTCCCAGAGGAGCAAACTGTTTTCATGGATAAATTAGTTCACAGGGATCACCTGAAGCGAAGAGCTGAACTGTTTATTTGTTTACACTTACCTCCCTAGGCAATAATTTCCAGAATATATTAACTCACGTCTTTCATGTACTTGGACACAACCGCAAATTATTTGATGTGTGGAAGCTAAATTCAATTATCTTTCAAGAATAACATGGTGAGTTTTCTTTAGAGGACTATTCTCAGTAGATGAAAGGATATGCCTCTTTTTGCCATAGAAAGACCACAGACGTACCTATAGGGGCTTTTTATAAGAGGTAGCCCGTAAACCTGTGGCCAATACACGGTGCTAAGCACATCATGGTCACAGCTGGGCAGGCCGGAGAACGTTTTGTTGCTTTATGGCCCTCATTACACCTATAACCTCAATTTTCCATTATGGATGCCATTAATCATAACAGAGAATAAAAGTGGGCAACATCAGATGAATTCATAATCAGATGAGGAAATCTATCCCCACAGCTATAAAAAGAGCTCCAAGCACATAACCTTCAAAGAAGCATTTCTTACAGAGCTCAGCACATTGGCCAAAAAGCCAGTGTAGCCCGTGTACATCTTATCCACTGTCAGGGCTGACGTAGTCCGTGGAAGTTCACTGAGTTAGGAGGTATTAACACGATAGCATCAAACGAAATCTCCACGATCAGTACGGACTGCCAGATCAGAGCATGCGGGACGCAGGGCTGATGGGCGGGTGTGAACTGCACAACTGGGGGAATGTTTCCCTAAATAAACGGGCTGCGCTGAAGCAGCAGCTTTCCACCTGACAGCGCATCAGCGTTTCTTCAAATCAGACTCTCATTTTCTGCCATAGCAATCACCGGTTTGATGACATAAGCACCATTTCTAGTTCTCATTTTGAGACAAGTTATAGTTCACTGGAAAATTTCTAGCATGGCAGTGTATCCTGGTAGACTCTTTTGTTGCCATTGATACCAAGGATAAAGACCAAGGGAAACCAGAGTGCCTCTCGAGAGAAACTGAATGATAGTGCTCACAATTTTAAGAAAATCTTTGAAAAGGCTGCTTAAGAAGCTCCATTTGAACATAATGAGCTCTTTAAAGACCTAAGCTTCAAGTATGGTTACATTCTGTGGTCCTGGGGGTTGGGGTTTTAACATGAGGATTTGGGGGCTCCATAACAGAGGTAATGAGGAGGGTGGGGGTGCCCACGGTAAACGCACCAGAGGAGGCGAAGCCCAGGGGAGACTGGGGAGACAGGTGCGTGTGTCTCCCAGAAGCCCGAGCAGCCAGGTGAGCTCTCAGACAAGAAGAGACTGAAGAGGTCTGGGCCCTGCTGCTTATGAGGAGCCAGTGCCATTATCTGACTTCAATTTCAGGCGTGGAATGTGTGTGGAAGGAAAGCTCAGCTGCCTGAGGAGCTGCACCTGTTGTGATGGTGTGTATGTCTGTCTTTCTAGATCCCGGGCTCTTGGGGCCAAGGACCCTAATCCAGCCGTCTTGGCGTCCCCAGTGACCAGGGGCCTGAAGGAACACAGCAAGGCTTGTTGAACGAATTAATGGGCCTCTCATGGAGGTGTGGAATGAACTAGAGCCTTCTTTTCAAACCATCTGTGAACTGGGTCACTTTGCAGGGAGGTGGTCCCATTATTTCTAGGTTTATTTTCATCTTGTTCTCAAACTCTGGTTCTTGTCCCCCACATACCCAGGCTGTGTGCACATACACGTGTTCACACACACGTGTATGTGCACACACGTGGACACACACTGTGGTCCTCTGGCTATATATAGCAAGAAAGAATGGCAGAATCCCCACAGACGTGGTACATGCCTGTCTACCTAAAGGTAGATGAGGCCAGACCTTCACTGGCTCATGAGCCTTTGTTTATAAGAACTGCTAGTAACAACGGGGTTAGACTTCTAACTAAGAAACACGGTGCTCACTCTGCCCTTTCTTCTGGCCTTCTTTAACCCTGCCCCACCTCACCACTTTTGGAAACGTGGAAAAGTGGCCTGCAGTCAGTGGGAGTGGTCATCTCAGCTACTCGGAGAATCTGATCCGGGTGTAGATTACTCATGTGGGTGAACAAAGAGGTTCCATGGAGAGTAACCTCACGGGGTGCTCTGATCATAAATTCCTAACTGGGCAGGTCCTGGTGGGTAGTCACCTCCCAGGCATATGACTTCTTTAGTGAAAGGTTTCAAGCCGGGCCAGCCCATTGCTCCGGTGCATCCAGGCTGACGCACCTTAGAACGCCTGAAGTCCTGTGCCTGGAAGCAGGTGCTGATGCTCAAGAGTGCACACCATCTTGCTAAGTACCCTGTGCTCCAGTCCCCACTCTGCTCCCTCCCACCTCCACACAGCCTTCCTTACATTCCCTCCTTGACTGCAAACTCATTAAAGAAGCTGTAAAACTTATTCTCCGGGCCATCTGAGATCTTCTTCCCCAGCTTATGTCATCAGTTTGGTTCAAATAAACTCTGATAAAAACTTTCCACAGGTCTGGACACCCCTTAGGTCCAAACTCATTACATTTTCAGGCACTGCATCTTGTCTTGCTGCATCACCTAAGACGGATTTCCACTTTTTTGAGCCAGTGTGGTCTCTCCCATAACCCACACTGAATAAATGGTGCAGCCAAAACACGCTATCGAAAGTCTTTGGGTTGGAATACGGAAGCGAATTCTTTCTAATCTCAATTTCTGGGATACTAGCATGACCCGGGAGGAAATGCTGTGTCCACATGAAGTGGGCAGGAGGCAGGACAATTGTCTGCTTGGGCGCACGGGGCCAGGTGTTCCCTGTCAAGTCTACCGGTCTACCCCGGGGAGGCCGACGGCCCATCCACGTGTATACATCAGGTAGTGGTAACGGAAAGCAAGTGATCAACTACAAAGGCCTCTGGTCACAGGGGGAAGTATAGTTGCTTCACAATCGGTTCCGAACGTTTAGGTTTTCCCAATTGTGTCCCTTGGACCCAGTATTCCTAATGCCTAACCTTTCACCATTGCCAAGAGACAGGAAAACATATGTCACAATCCCCCTGATAAAGGCCTAAATTGTGCCCCCCCCCCCCCCCCACACACACACTCATATACTGAAGTCCTAGCCCCTCGGACTAAGTTTGGAGATAAGGCCTTTAATGAGAGACTGTGGTAAAATGAGGTCATTCGGGGGGGCCCTCGTCCAATCTGACTAGTGTCCCTGTAAGAGGAGGAGATGAGGACACACACAAAGCACAGACTGGGAAGGGCCTCCAGGGATGCCCGCGGAGAAAAGGCTGGGCGAGGACGCAGAGAGGAGGCGGCCATCTGTAAGCTGAGGACAGAGGCCCCGGGAGAAACCAAACCTGCCCACACCTTGATCTTGGAACTCCGCGCCTCCAGCCCGTGAGGTTTTGTTAGGGCAGCCCTGACAAACTAGTACACCCCGTTTTACAGCGAGCCGTTTGCCCAAGGTCCCTGAGCACATTGGACTTGGACCAAGACCCCTCGGTTTAAAATTTTTTTACGTTGGTCTCATTCTAAAAAGAAACAGACATTTTACTTACCATTTTAAAAGTAGCCCCCCTTGCTTTCTCTTTATTGTTAGAAATGTACATAGGTCTGTTGTAGAAAATTTAACTTTAGAATAATAAGAGTAACTTGAAAGAAGAAAATATAAATTGTCTATTATCCCAGGAGCCTGAGGCAACAGCTGCTGTTGACTCCCAGGCCGACAGCACTCCTGCTGATCTGTGGGCAGAAAATGGTCCACCTCTGAGGGATCATTCGGTCGAAGCCTCATATTACAAACAGGAGGACGACAAAGTGGAAGAAGGCAGTTCCTGATGATCATGGAGGCACCACCGAAGGCATGGGCTACCCATCTTAACTTCCACATGAGAAAGAAAGAAAATTTCATCTGTCGAATCACTGCTATTTTGAATGTTTCTGGTTCAGCATTAGAACCAATGTTGCCGACCAAGACTCAATAGAAAACTTAGAAATTTATGTATGGAGGGTTCTTAAAGTTAAACATTCACAAGAACTCACTCTGGGTGATTCCAGAATACCACTTAGGTGACTAAGGAAGGTTATCGGAATCTCATTGCTTAATCCCAAAACTCTGATGAAAAAAATTCCTTTAATCTTTTGTCTGCTTTCTGTGTCTGAGCCTCTCTAGAACCCCAAGTCCAGGCATGAAAGAGGGGTCAGCCGGATCTACTGTGGGGGAGCATCCGGCTGCCTCAGGGGACCCCATGAACTCTGGGGACCCAATCAGGAGACTCAGGAATTTTACAAATATAATAAATATTCTCTAGAACTATCATAATCGCTACTGTTTATTAAGACCAGGTTATGTGCAGATAAGGTGCTAGAAGTCTTTATGTAATATCTCCTTTAACCCCCAAACATCCTTGGGAATGACTTCCTGTTAGTATGCCTTATTTTAATGAAAAACAGAGACCCAGGTAAGTGAAGTAACTTATTCAAGGTCATACGGGAGCTGTGTTCCCCAAAGGATCTAGAACCAACTTTGGCCCAGTGGCGACCCTCACCCAGCACGGAACCCAAAGGCCTGCAGCTCCATCAGCTTCAGACGGTGTTCAAACCCCGTCTTCAAACCGCCCTTTGGACTTGGCGTGAAGGGAGCAACAAACAGCAACGGCCCGTTTATTTTGCTGAAATGTCATTGAAACTGCTCTTTGTTTTTGTTTAATCTGAGTTCCCTAGGGGCCAGCAAATTGCCAGCACACAATTGAAAGCAGTCTCAATGCGATGACTGCGGAGTTTGCGGGGTAATAAGATGTAATAGAACCTGGTAGGAAGGAGTTAGGGGGCGTGCTTGCTGCTTTCATTGTCCTTAATGATAATGAGTTCACGTAAGGACAGTGCCTTGCTCGGAATTCAGCCTCTGTTTTCTCTCTTCAAGCTCTGAGTTACCTCGTTTACTTCCCCAGCGTTTTACTGTTTTCTTTTTAAAAATATAAGAATATATATATTCTTATAATGCGGTTGATTCACATTTTATTTAAGGTATTGAGTATTTTTTAAATGTCGAGTTTGCTGGGCTTTGCTATCACTATTCAGCATCCTTATGCTCCAGATAATAAATAAGAAAATAAATATACAACTGCAGTATTTTTGACCAAAGCACTACATTTATTAAAGGTCGTATGTCCTCCTCCACCTCCACTGCACTGTCCCTGCTGTGAAGGTTGGAGCAGCTTGAAAATCACATCCTCCTTTCACATGTGAACCAACCCACCTGAATCTATTCTCCCAAATACCCACTTTATCTAAGCCTCACATACCAAGCCAGCATTTGCCCCTACCCTAAACCACCCCTGGGCTCAGGTACCCCTCCAGCCCAAACAAAGCCTGCTGGAATGGTTCAAACTCGCTGGTCCTCAACTCTTCACTCTGCTCTGCAGGCCTGGTCTGGCGGAAACACTAATAAAGGCTTTGACCTTTCGGTTGCCCCAGACCAAACCCTGGTATTTTCTCTCTGACCTTGTGCGGTGTGGCCCCTTCCTCTTTGGAAATGTAAGTAATAATCTTCTCTCAATGGCAAAACAAACAAACAAACAAAGAACAAAACTAAAGCATAGTCCACTATTACATAGATAGAGCCAAGTCCATTTATTTATTAAAACATTATCAGTTCTGCCCTGGCTGGTGTGGCTCAGTGAATTGAGTGTCGGTCTGCAAACCAAAAGGTCACTGGTTTGATTCCTAGTCAGGGCACATGCCTGGGTTGTGGTCCAGGTCCCCACTTGGGGGTGTGTGAGAGGCCACCAATAGATGCTATCTCTTGTGCATTGATATTTCTCTCCCTCTTTTCCTCTCTCCCTTCTCCTCTGTCTAAAAGTAAATAAATAAAATCTTAAAAAAAATTATCAGTTCAAATACCTGGGGCTTGGCAGGGCCGTGGCTGCATGTTTTCCTCCTTGTTGAAGGTCAAGGCCGCCTTTTCCTGCCATCGTAACTCCATCGACCCCTTTCTCACGTAGCCTACTTTCACAAAACATGGATACAGAAAAAATTCATAATGGTTCTTCTCTGTCATTTTGGTTTCCATAAAAACAGTAGAGCTGTTTATCATCCAGGAGCAAAGAATAATGCATGCCATTAGGCATAAAAAGGAATAAAACCTCATTAAAAAAAAGACAACAAAACCAGGTCGTCACCGATTGCTGAAATGCCGCCTGCCAGAATGGCTTCCCCAAGGGATACACCTAGCTCTCTCATTCAATTACGGAAGCAATTTCGCCAGTACAATAAACATTTACTAAGTCCCTCTTCCATCTGGGCACTGTGCTATGCCTCAGCGATTAAAAGACAAACAACAAACAAAAAGCATAATAAAAAAAAGTTATGACTTCCCATGTTCCAAGATCTCACAGTCTTGTGGGGGGAAAGGAGCTACAGACAAGGTCCCAGTTCCCGGGGAGGAGCACACGAGGAGGTGTGAGTACTGTACAGCCGGACGCAGATACGAGAGAAGACATCCATCTGCCCGAATTGTTCAGGAAAGGTTTTGTGAAAGACGAGCACTTAGGTGGGATGCGCATCAGGTGCACTGCAGTAGTTTGGTGGGAGGCTGAGGGGTGAGAGGTGGGGGGACATTCCAGGCAGAAGGACCCGGATGAACAGAGGCACCTGTGCAGCGTGGGGCTGGGTTTGTGCATGGCTATCCCCACGGCCATACTGGTAGGAAATACAGAAATATGACACTGGTTACCTTAGTTCTGGGATTGGAGGTAAATCAATTTAATATTCATCATTCCCCATGTTTTCCAAAATTTGTACAAATAGACTGCTACATTTTTAGTAAGGAAAAAAAGATCACTTTTTTTAAATGCATGCAAATTCGGGAATATGGCGAGGAAGTGAAGAGGTCAGGATGTGGAGGGTGCGCAAGGAGCCTGAGGAAGAAGCTGTGGTTAGGGCGCCCTCCGTTTCCCCGGAGGTTAGGAGGAGGCCTGTGGTTCTCAGTCCTGGCTGGGGAGCTTGAAAATTTCCCATGCTTGGGCCACACCCAGACCAAGCAACAGAAACTCTCTGGGGGAGGGTTTCAGGCCCCTGCAAGTTGGGGTGGGTATGGCCAGACACAAACACTCTAAAATGAGTGTGCAAGGAGAGGCTGGGGGAGGAGCCAGGAGGGGGAGCGGAGACACTGCGGAGGGTAGTGGCCGGTGAGGACATTCTAGGGTTGGAAGAGGGAGGAATTCAGCAGGTAAAGGAAAGGGTGAAGAATAATAGAAGACAGAGGGAGCCCTGGCTGGCATAGCTCAGTGGATGGAGTGCAAGCTGCAAACCAAAGTGTCGCAGGTTCGATTCCCAGTCAGGGTACATGCCTGGGTTGCAGGCCATGACCCCCAGCAACCGCACATTGATGTTTCTCTCTCTCTGTCTCCCTCCCTTCCCTCTCTAAAAATAAATAAATAAAATCTTAAAAAAAAAAGAAGACAGAGGGAAGAGCACAGGAAGGCGTGGAGTGTTCGGAGGAAGGACATAGCGACCCTGTGAGTAGAACAAGGTACAGACAGGACATGAAAGTGGTGAGACTGAGCACAATGGGTTTAATGGATCTGAAAATATCTTTACCACTAAACCCATGGCTCCTTATATGATAGAATGCGATGTGTTTCCTTTTTCTGGCCACTGTACAGTTATGTGCATGGCTCTTGAGTTATTACTGATTTTCAAATAGTTTCATTGATCAAGTTTCAGATGTATGGGTTCTGTGGTTAGTTCTAATTGACCGATGCTTATAAGCTGCAATTTGCTTTAATAATAATGATGATGATGATGATGATGATGATGTTACTGTTTTAAACTCTGGAGTCTGTTGGCCTGGAGCAGGCTTTCTCCACCTCAGCACTACTGGCTGTTGGTGCCGGGTCATACTTTCTCGGTGGGGGGACTCGCCTCTGTACTTCTGCACTGCCAAGCAACACCCCCAGCCTCCACCCACCAGATGCCAGTGACATCCTCCCCTGCCTGTCCCCAGGCATGACAATCAAAAATGTCTCTGGTCATTGCCAAATGTCCCTTGGGGAGTAAAACCCGAGCCTGCCCAAGGTGAGGGCCACTGGTGTAAATCTAACTCCACACAAATTCTTCTCAAACTGTGTGTGCATGGCCTGAGATTTTGCATTTGTAACCAGCTTTTTTAAAAAAGATTTTATTTATTTTTAGAGAGGGAAGGGAGGGGAAGAGAGAGAGACAGAGAGAGAGACAGATCAATGTGTGGTTGCTGGGGGCTGTGGCCTGCAACCCAGGTATGTGTCCTGACTGGGAATCGAACCTGCGATGCTTTGGTTCACAGCCCACGCTCAATCCACTGAGCTATGCCAGCCAGGGCAGTAACCAGCTTTGTAAAGTGGTGCTGCTGCTGCTCTAGGGGCAGCACTTTCGAGGAGCAGGCTCTCTCAATCCCTCATATAGTAGCTAGTGCTAAAGCACATGCTGATTTCACAATGGGCTCGTGTTCTTTACAGCTTTCCATTAGTGCACTTGAGAATTGACCATGACCTCTGTGTATTTGCAGGATCACTTTCTACCTTTTTATAGAATTCATAAACATGGAGACTCACAAATACATTGCATGCTATAAACATGGAGACTGCCATCTGAGTGACTTTGTTTATATAACATTATTCACCTGGAAGCCTTCTTTTTAAATTGCCCCATTGTTAATCCTTTCCACTACAAGACGTGCAATTAGAATTTGATCTTCATTGGCAGCACATATTTCCATGTGGTTATGGGATACTGTTTTATTCTAATCATACTCCACTATCTAATCAAAGTCCATTTTTAAATCATGGGTGAAATGCTGTCCCTTTAGCCTAGGACCCTGTATTAGAGGTTACATATATATTCGGAATGGCCACCCAGATGAGCCTCTCGCGATGGAATGGATGTGATTCAGAGCAGCTGAACTGGAAAATCCATTTCTCAAAGTGAAATAGTATCTTCTCCAACTTATATAATGCAAAGTTTATTTCCCCTGCAATGATTCCCTTAGAAGACAGTATCAGGAGAAAGCCTGTTAAGAATCCATTTAGCATTCTTTGAGTCCACAAATAGTTACTGATGCCCTACAATGGGACGGGGACCATTGCAGGAGCCTGGCACACAGGCTGGGATGTGACAGTGACACGGAAGGGGGTGAGGGTGCTCAGGGCAGGCCTCTGTAGCAGAGTGTGGCAGGGACACTGAGGGCCGAACAAGAGGATATCCCTGCGGAGATCTGGAGGAGGGATACTTCCCAGGAACGCAAAGTGATGTGAGCTAAGAAGACTGGACTGGAAATGGAGGAAGGGGAAATTTCAAAATAAAGAACCAGGGGGGAAAAAAAGGGCCTTGCCTCACCTCAGTTACTTGCTGGCTCTTGGAAGTTGAGCAACCTTCCCTGATCCTTTCTCGGTCTCAGTATCTGCAAAATTAGTTGTTCTCAAACTTGGCTGCATTTTGGAATTCCCCTGGAAGCTGTCCAAACACCAATGGCTTAACTGGCCTGTGGTGAAGCCTGGGCAGAGGGACCCCAAGGGAGTCTACATACACAGCAGCTTGAGAGCCCCGAACTGCATCGTCTGTGACCCACCGTCCCACCCCCTAACACCTACAGTTGCAGGGCTGACTTGGATGTGAAGTGACCTCAGCCAGCCAGCCTCCCTGGGCCCCCAGGCCTCCAGCTGTTGCATGTGCCTAGGTGACCTGGATTTACCTACCCCTTTTGTATTGTTATTATTCTGTGACACGGTTAGATGGTTTGCTTATTTAACCACAGGGCTGAAATCCCATCTTGGGCCAGCAGCCTTTTTCCCAGCTGGAGGAGGCAACGTGATAGGATAGTCCCTGCAGGGTTTCTTTCTGCCTCTCAGCCTTTCCAAAACAAATACACTTTTCCACCCTTTTCAACTGCAGCATGAAGAGAAAGCACCACAGCCTTCATAAGCGTTTCCTTTATGGGAGGAGGCAAACAATAAAATAGCACGCAGCTTGCTAGCCAGCGACACTCAGGACAAATTTAGAAACACCGAACTCGGAACCATCCATTGACGAAACAGGGTGAGAATTTGTTCCTTTTGTTCCCTGACTGTTTCATTCCCCCATGCTCTTTGGAATTCCTTAAACTAGAGTCCCAAGGAACAGGCAGTGTGTCCAACGAGCAATGCTCACTAAAGGACTTAACTCTGCTAATGACTAAATTCCAGCTCAGGCAGATTAGCCACGTTAAGTCCTTGGCATTAGGGTTTCCTGTAACATCCAGGCCCACTGAGCTGTCCGCCCTCCTTCTCACAAATCCTCTCTTAGCTCCCAGCAATAGCAACTTAATCTTCGAAGAAAGCGGCAAAGGAAGAGATCGAAGAACATCCCGTGCTTCCAAGCCGCCCTGCAGAAATATAGGATCTGGGGGAAGTGAGGCCTGCTTGAGTGTGGTTGGTTGGTAGGGTGATAATATGGGTGTAATAATTTATGGTTTTAGCTTGAACATCTCACCTAAAGTGTCAAATGGTATGCTTGAGTGTGATATTGTTATGTGACAGAATTACACGCTTATGACTTTGTAATAATAGAGTTTGCAATAAAAAGGGGGCGTTATTTGTGCCCCTTTAAAAGGG
Source organism: Phyllostomus discolor (assembly GCF_004126475.2). Classification (NCBI taxonomy): domain Eukaryota; kingdom Metazoa; phylum Chordata; class Mammalia; order Chiroptera; family Phyllostomidae; genus Phyllostomus; species Phyllostomus discolor. The sequence continues at coordinate 11,645,857 of NC_040906.2, forward strand.
GGCGGACCCTGTAGCTTGTGAGCCACAGGCTAAGTTGAAACTCCCCAGGAGCCAAACTAAACAGGTAACAACAACAACAAAAAAGAGCTGGAATTCATTTTAATTGATATTTTACCCCATCTAGCCATAGTACTGTTCCAACACGTGACTGATATAAAAACTTCATCCGTGAGATGTTTTTTTACACGATCATTTTCTTAACAAGTCATTGACCCCCCAAGTGTATTTGGCAGCACAGGACAAGCTGGACCGGACACCTTGGCAGCTTCCAGCGGGCCAGTGTGGCCAGTGACGGTGGGGCCTCAAAGGGTCCTGACTGTCTGCAGTGCTGGGGGTGCGGGAGGGGTGAGGTCCCACAAACATTTCTTTAAACAAATGGGGAGCGGTATGAACCCGGCCGAGGAAAACATGTGAGAGAATTAAATTTTTTTATTAAACAGGCAAGCTTGAATGAAAAAAGGCTTTGTGGTTAAATAGAGCTCAGTTCAAATTCCGCCTGTTTTGAGTCCTAGGGTGTTTAGACGAGCCGTCTACTTTCTGAGCCTCACTCTCCTCAACTGTGAAATGGGGACAATCTGTCCTCATCAGTTCTTAGGAGAGCGAAGTGAGGAAACACCCAAAAGCCATGTCAGAGCTCCAATCTGGGACTGGTCAATGAGGAAACACGGACACCCACCCTGGGGACCCCCAGTGCCTGCAGACAGCAGGGGACCCGCTGGTGTTTGTTGGGTTCCTTTAGAAAGATGGCATTAACAAAAGCAGCAGCAGCCGGCCTGATTCTTATCGACAGAAGCTCAAGAGCCATAAACCCTACCTGTTGCAATAGATCCAAAGGCTGTTCATGTATTTACGTGTTCTCTAACTTCTCTGACCTGAACACGGGAACTATTATTTGGAACAAGTTGCCACATCACCTCTTGACGTGACTGCAAGATTGGGTTAAAACTTTCACTGTTCCTGAATGAAAGTTTACTTTAACTTTTCTTTCAGGTGGTTTTCCTTTACTAGAGCAGAAGGCTGTGGCCGTGTGCTCTTCCAGACTCCCGCTGTGACAGGGAAACGAACCTCCTCCACTCCCTGCTCTGGGGAAGCGCCCTGATCGCCACTGAATACCGCCGGATCGCTACTTTTAAGATCTATAAGGCGTTATGCACTTTTTAACTTTCAAAAAGACATAAAATATGCAATTTAAAAACAGCTTGGCATGAATAGTGGGGGAAGCTATGCATGAGTGGGGGCAGGGGGTGTGTGGGAATTCCCTGTACATTCTGCCTCATTGTGTGGCGAGCCTAAAACTACTCCCAAACACAGTTTTCTTAAAAGAAAAAAAAAGTTTGGCACAGGTAAAAAAAAACAAATTATAAACATACAATAATACCATAGCTACTATGTTAGTGTGCACAAATTAGTTCTTTCTTTCCCTTGTTTTTAGCCATAATGAGACCTAGAGAGAAAGGGGTTATCTAATGGACATAAAAGCAAAGCTCAAATTGAGAACTGCAACTAGCAAGTCAATAATGTCTGGATGTCAGCTTGGGTAGCTGTAGTTTTGCCAAACTCAGAGCTGGCAGGGTTGAAAACAAGCACAGGGAGTCTCTGTGTGTGTGTGTGTGTGTGTGCATGCAAACCAATCCGGGTGTAATTTTCATTGCCTGAACTCTAACATTAATATAGGATCTAATAAGACAAAAAAGATACCAGAGTTAAATTGTATCAGTGTCCTAGTTTAAGTTCCCACAATGTGGACTCTAAGACAACTTAGGGCAAGTCATTTTGGGGGAGGTAATCTCAGTACGTACCAGTGAGGGAGCAGGAAAGGAGAAGGGAGACAGGGAGAAACCAGTAAATAAGTGGTATGTAAATAAGTCTTTTCTCTAGGGAACTCTAAGATCAGTCTCACGGGGAGCCACACAGGACCTTACAGAATGGGCCCACTGTGGGGGTTGGGAGGGAAGGGTTTGGGAAGTTGAGTGTTTTCCACGGACTCCTCTCCCTCACTGACTGAGGGCTGCCCCTGAGGTTACTGAGTTCCTGGGCCGTCCAGGTTCCCCAGGGCACACAAACAGAACAGATGTCAACCTGCTTTTGAACTAACTAGCAGAGGGTGCCCCTCCTAGAGGTGGGAAGTTGTTGCTGTGCTGGGAACCGTCCACTGCAGCTGCCCGTGAACTTGGACAGAAGCAGGAGATTGGAAAGGGAGGGGAGGGGAGGCAGAGGAAGCTGGCCCCAGGAGCTCTGTTTAGCAAAAACTGATCAACTGATGCATTCTGCTAGTTTATAATCATGTCCTATAATTTTTTTTGTAATTTGTTCCTCCCTCCCTCTCTCTTTCCTTCCTTCCTCCCCTGTCTTTTACTCCCCTTCCCCGTTTCTTTTTTCTGTCCTGCCTTCCTCCCGCCCTCTTTCCCACCCTTCCCCTTCTTTCCTTCCATCCTTTTTTTTTTAAAATTAAATAAAAAAAACTGTAGACTGTCAGACCCTCACACTAGGGAGGGAACCTAAGCATCCAAACTTGCTCACCACCGCCTGGTGGCAGCTCCTGGGATTGCAGGCAAAGAGATTTGGTAAATAACATCTTGGGTATGATTAATTTAAATCTGATGTATCAGATCAAAACTCCAAAGAAAGAACTAAACAAAATGGAGATAAGCAATCTATCAGATGCAGAGTTCAAAACACTAGTTATAAGGATGCCCAAGAAACTTAATGAGGACCTCAATAGCATAAAAAAGATCCAGTCAGAAATGAAGGATACACTAACTGAAATAAAGAAAAATTTACAGGGAAACAACAGTAGAGTGGATGAAGTGGAGAATCAAATCAATGATTTGGAACATAAGGAAGTGAAGACAACTAATAAGGAACGAGATGAAAAACGAACAAAAATAAAAAGCCCTGGCTGGTGTGGTTCCATGGATTGGTTGCCGACCTGCAAACCGAAGGGTCACCAGTTTGATTCCTGGTCAGGGCACGTGCCTGGGTTGCGGGCCAGGTCCCCAGTGCAGGGCATGTGAGAGGCAACCACACACTGATGTTTCTCTTCTCTTTCTCCTATTCCTCTCTCTAAAAATAAATACATAAAATCTTAAAAAAAGAAAAGGATAGTGTAAGTAGCTTCTGGGACAAGTTCAAGCATTCCGACATTTGTATCATAGGGGTGCCAGAAGGAGAAGAGAAAGAGCAAGAAATTGGAAAGCTAATTGAAAAAATAAGTAAAGAAAACTTCCCTGATTTGGTGAAGGAAATACATATGCAAGTCCAGGAAGTATAGAGTTCCAAACAAGATGGATGCAAAGAGGCCCACTCCAAGACACATTATAATTAAAATACCAAGGGTTAATAAAGAGATAATCTTAAATGCGCCAAGAGAAAAGTAGTTAGTTACCTACAGGGGAGTTCCCATAAGACTGTCAGCCAATTTCTCAAAAGAAACTTTGCAAGCTAAAAGGGATTGGCAAGAAATATTCAAAATCTTTAAAAGCAAGGACCTACAACCTAGATTACTCCACCCAGAAAAGCTATCGTTTAGAATTGAAGGGCAGTTAAAGAAACTTCCCAGACAAGAAAAAACTAAAGGAGTTCATCATCACCAAACCATTGTTATATGAAATGTTAAAGGAACTTATATAAGTAAAAGAAGATCAAAACTATGAATAATAAAATGGTGATAAATACATATCTATCAATAATGGTTCAAGTGGAAAATTTTGTTAATATTTTACCACAGTAAAAAAAAAAAAAGAATGATGAGGGCAGAAATTTTTAAAACCTTTAATAAGTCCCTAGAAGCTATACTTTATAACTATAGTTTATATACTATGACTTTTAGTTAAAAAACAAACTAAGCAAACAAGAAGATCAGAGACAGAATCATGGCTATGGAGAGCATTTTGATGGTTGCCAGGTGGGAAGGGGATATGGGGGAATGGATGAGGAAGTAAAGGGATTAAGAGCTACAAACTGGTAGTTACAGAATAGCCACAGGGACGAAAAGTGAAGGACAGGAAATGGAGTAACCAAAGGACTTGTTTGCATGGCCCACGGATGTGAACACTGGTGTGGGGACTGCCTGAGGGAGTGCAATGTACTGGGCAGAGGGGGGCAAAGGGAGAAATATTGGGAAAAGTGTAATAGCATAATCAATAAAACATAATTAAAAAATAAATCCAATTTACTTCCTTGAACAAAAAGGCCATGGAAACGTCAGGTGAAAATAAAGGCTTCTGTTGTGGGATAACATCTGTGTAGTTCCAGGAATTTTTCTATCCTTTTCATAGCCCCAGTTTCCTAATGTGTAAAATGATAACACACAGAGAGGGTAAAAACATTTAAAAATTGCAGCATTTTAAAAAAAATTCTATATGAATGGAGATTAGCTTCGAACACAATGACAAGATAGCGCTGAAGTGAAATGAACTATTTTCTGGATCCAGAGCAAATGCCATAGCAGCACATACAAGGCTGACCGCTGGAGCCATGGAAAGGGTTTCTCGTTCATTATGGGACTTCTCAGGGCCCTTATGCTGTCCCCTTGTACCTGGAACGTCCAAGCCGAGGGTCTGGTTGGCAGCTTCCTAATGGTTCACAGTGGGATCAATCCGAGGCCCCTGAAATCAGTGTTTGTTACATCGCGGTGGAAATGCCTGGCCTATGAGATGCCTAAAATAAATATGAAGTGAGCATTTTGCTTTACGTGAAGATAAAAAAAAAAGATCCAAAGTTGAAAAAATGCATTGATTTCATTTCTTTTATTTTTAAGAGAGTAACGATTTTTTAAAGTAAAAACAAATGTTTGTTTACTTAAATTTTACTATTGTTTTACGAGTTTTACTTTTTTAGTGATTTTTAGAAAGCATACAAATAAGATAAATAGACCAAGACGAATCAACTAATAGCTGACGAGCTGTTTTGCTGTGGGCCCTTCACTCGTGTTTAACCAGCACCATTCAGCTCACCAGATCTTCAAGTCAGATCTCATTGTTTCCACATAACCCCACTGACCCGTTTTGGATTTGAAAAGGCAAGAATAATGGAGCTCAGTTTCTTAAAAGCAGTGCTGTATATATATATACCTGGCCATGTCCTCACTCCTTTAATTTCAGAGGCTTTTGCAGGGGAAAGATGTGGGAAGTCGGCTGTTGGTGGCATCACTGGATGTCCACTCACATATGTAAAACAGACCTTCCCAAAGTCTCTCTCCTCTTCACCCACTGACTGCTTTAATGAGCAAAACAATGCCTTTAAAAGAATAAATTTGGCCACTTCAATGTACACTTAAAATGCTTCCAGTGGAAAATTTTGTTAATTTTTTTTTACCACAATAAAAAAAGAGAAGGATGAGAGCAGAAACTTTCAATCCTTTAGTAAGTCACTAGAAGTTATAAACTATCCAAATACCAAAGTTCATGCCCTCTACTGCTGCTGTAGTTCCTGACATCCTAGAGGGGTTCCCTTTTCCCTTGTTCTTTAGGAAAGGACGTTCTAATAGCCTCTTCGGTCCTGGGAGATTCATGGGAGACCAGTACTTCATAAGCATGCTGACTGATTCCAGTCTATTATGCCTGGAATATGCCTATTCACTTTTAAAACGTCGAAATAGTTATTCATCATCCTGTCACTTACTGATCAAGGGGAATGAAGCTTGGTTTGATGTCTGTGTCCAAACGCAGGTCCACTGGTAGAGCAATAACCTATTTGAATGTCCAAAGTCCGTGGTCATGAGGTGGGCTGATTAATCGCACTGGCCGCAGAAAATGCAAGTCTTGTTTCAGGGAGTATCCAGCCTGGCCTCATTTTTCCGTGGGGCTGAGAGCTGTGAGAATGCACTCGGTACAGTGCATTAGTGTTGTGCTTGGGGAATTCGAGGACCCGGTCGAGTCCCTAGAGGAGCAGAGGGAGAATGGGCTGTGGAACTCAAGGAGCCCATCTCGAATACCCTGAGTGGCCTATATTTAACATGAATCACTAAGATGATCTTAATGATCCGTAAAGTGCCAGATTGCAGAGCGAACTAAACCCTGGGAGACCTACTGTCTCAGTCATCCAGATAGCCACCTGACCGAATCATAGTTATTATTGTTAACGCTGTTTGCTGAAAAACTCCTACCCATCTTCGGCGTACACATTCAGATTTGTGTGGCCCCCAGCTTACGTGAGCCTCACACAGCCCCTGCGGGTTCTGCTCTTCCAGAACTCTGGAGTTTACAGTTCACTTCATGAGCCGTCAGACTTACTACACTAGGTATATATCGGGTGTACAGTTGACTCTTGAACAACACCGTGGTTAGGGCTGTGGAGCCCCTACATAGTCCAAAATCCATGTGTAACTTTGGACTCCCCCAAAACCTAACTACTCACAGCCTCCTGTTGACCCAAAGTGTTACCGATAATATAAACAGTCAACTAATACATAGTATTTTGTGTGTTATATGTATTATATACTGTATTCTTACAATAAAGTAAGCTGGAGGAAACAAACTGTTATTAAGAAAATCAGTCCTGGCTAGTGTGGCTCAGTGGAGTGACCAAAGGGTCGCCGGTTTGATTCCCAGTCAGGGCACATGCCTGGTTTGCAGGCTAGGTCCCCAATGGAGGCCACGCAGGAGGCAACCACACACTGACGTTTCTTTCCCTCTCTTTCTCCCTCCTTTCCCCTCTCTCTAAAAATAAATAAAATCTTAAAAAAAGAAAAGAAAATCATAAGGAAGAGAAAATACATTCATTGAAAAAAGCTCTGTGTAAGTGAACCCGCACAGGTCAAGCCCACATTGTTCAGGGCCAACTGCGCTGTCTTTTCAACACATATATATAACCCTTCACATTTCTGTTCTGAAAGACCTGCTGAGTTTGCCCCTGAGGGAAGCAGCTGTCCCCACTCAGGCAAACAAGTAAGTTCTGCTTTGTTTCAGACTGCCGTGTGGCTATCTTTCATTCTTTCTTTTACACCATACAATATTAAGGCACCTAATGTGAAACCAAAAACCAATTTTGTACACGTGTCAGGGGCACTTCCACTAGGATGGGAGATTCACATACTTTCAGGCACCGGGCCGGTACCAGGCGAGAGAAGGGCTGATGCAGAACGAGAGGATGGAGGGGAGTCTGTACACTGGAGGTACGCCCCTCTCCCGAGGAGGAAGCTGACTCCCAGCTCCAGGAGTGGAGGCCATGTGGCAGGGCCCGTCTACCACTGAACCATCTTCTGATTCTTTCAGAAACACTGTCAACCTGCCTATTAGTGCGAACATTCTCAGGGTTTGAAAGGGCTAAATAAGCTGCAACTGCAGTTTGGCCTACAACTGCAGGCCAAATGAAGCCTGCCGACTGCCAGTTTTCGACTTCACGCTTAGAGTATTTTAGATGTTGTGTTCATAAAAAGAGCCTGCAGTCTGCAAAGAAACAGACATATGCCAGCAGTAAAGTATAAGGTGAAATGCTGTACTAGAGGGAGGCTCAGGATTGACAAGGGGCACAGAGAAACTAGGAACCCTCACAAGACTTGGCTCTGTCTCACCTTGCATTTGCAATGTGTATCAGGCTATTTATTAGAAACTGGAATTAAAAATGGTTACAATGGCAATTTTTATGTTATGTATATTTTACTAAACACTCAGAAAAGCCCGTGAATGGAACATTCTTTAGAAATAGGTCATGTCATCAGGGTGGCTCTTAATGCGATATGACTGATGCCGTTAAAGAAAGAGGGAAATTAGAGACACAAAGGGAAAACACCACGTGAGAGACAGCAGGGGCAGAGGGTGGGGAGATGTGGCTGCCGATCAGTGGCCACCAAGGCCACCAACGGAAGCTGGAGGAGGCAGGGAAGGGTTTTCCCCTAGGCTTCAGAGGGACCAAGGTCCTGCCAACACCCCGATTTTGTGCTCCTAACCTCCAGCTCTGCGAAACAATAAAACCTTTGTTTGAAGCCACCCAGTTTGCGGCCCTTTGTAATGGCAGCCTTGGGAAGCAAGTCTACAAACCTTGAGTAAATCCCTTAGCTTCTCTGAGCTTCTCTGAGGAAGGTTTCCACCCGTGTGAAAGGTGGGTATTGTTTAATTAAGCTGTACGAGGATGCTGCCAGGATTAAAGACAACATCGGTGATCTCTGGAGGCAAGATCTGCGAGAGTTGTCACAATTTGACAGAGAAATCTTGAACTAGGTCACTATGAATTAAACACACTCAGTACACAGAGATGAAAAGAGAATTCTATCCCGGAATCCGCAACTTTTCTCAGGTTCACAGGTTTATTTCATATTTTGAATCATAGACAGGCCTGGCATTTGCTATTATAACCTCCTACTCTTCTTAGCCCAAAGAGATGGTGAATGCAGAAAAAAACTCACTAAAAAGGGAGAAATAGGCTTTCCCCTTAAATTCTCTGTTCCTGACAATTGGACCCATTTTGTCCCCCATGCCAGCTTGTCAGAACAACTGAGGTCACTGGGGTCGCTGTGAACGCCATGGTGCTCTGCTCACCACGCCTTCAGTCCGGGGGTCTCCCCTGACTGCTGTATCGCTGGCCATGAGAGGAGCAACTACAACTGCTGGTTTGACTGACCAATGAGAGCGTGACCAGGGGCCGCGGTACAGGCAGCCTTCCGGGATGAATTAAATGGATAGGATGCGAGTGCAAAGAAACTATGACTTATTTTTTAAGGGAAATAATTATAGTTACTTCTACCTAGCGGGGGAGAATTCTGAAAATTCATGCATTGTGTTTTCTGGTACAGAATCTATCATTGTGCCTTACTAATTGAAAAAAAAGAATACCTTCTCAGGCATGGTCTGGGAGAAGAGTATTACACTAAGAAATAAATAAAATGTAAAGCATGCCATCTAATGAAGTAACAAATAATCCTGGGGGAAACGGTGAAGAGGCTTTGGAGCTTAGCAGAAAAGGAGATAGGAAATTGGGTGAAAGGTGGGTCATTAACAAAATGAGTTTTAAAAAGAGAGGGAAGACCTTTGGCACCTGGAAGAGCCACAGGAGTGGATAAAGAAAGGCCCAGAATCTGTGGCTGGACGCCTGGTCAGAGGCAAGACCTGGCCCTGTCACACAAACGTCTTCGTACGTAAGTGAGACATTCCCTACCTTAGATGACAGCTGAGTGGGTTGTCACTTGTCCTTTCCGCAAACCCACAGAGAAAGAAGTCATTGAGGTGATCTGGAAGGGACGGAAGTGTCAGACAGGTGTTAACTATGGGACCGAACACAGTGGGTCCAACCAAGGAAAGTCACGAAGCGCAGCCCTTGAGTGACAGCAGGTGCGTCTGCACAGAGACCGCCACGGTGCCTGTGAGGACGGGGCGGTGCACAGCTGCAGGTGAAGACGAAGTTCTCACTGCATGCCTTTCAATGTGAAAAAGTTTGAATGTTGCAAATATAACACCTGCTCAAAATAAAAATAAAAGGAACATGTTAAGTTCAATAAAATTTGCCATGTTTGGTCATTAGTTAATATTTTGCATTAAGATTCCACAAAAATAGTAGGATGGCAAGAAAGGATTCCATAAAGTGTGGGGTTACAAGACAGGTGGGGCAATAGCCCACCCCAACCATGCTTTCTCCCACCTAAACAATTAAAGAAATTCCTCTGGGTGCTACATAGGAGGAAAAAAAAAGATACTTTCCTTTAGAACAAGAGAATGAGGCTAGATGCACATTTCTGAATGTTCTTCGCATGAAAGATAGCTTTGGAAATCTGATTAAATACATCTACAGGCCAGTACTCCCAGAAAAATGCACACTGTGCCTAAGTATTTTTTGTATACCTGAAAGGGACAATGATGAGAAAATGCAGGGGGTCACAGTCTTTCTTCCTCATTTCACATTCTAAAGAAGATACTGTGTTTGTTCTACTTTCCTCAGAGCCTCTGTCATGCAGATCAACGTGAGTGTGGAAGGGAGAATGGGAAGTAACTGGAGAGGCTGGATTGACTTACCAGAGGGTCAGGATGCGAATGTAGAGAAGGTGAGTGAGAGTAGATCTGGGGTAGATAAAATGTACTCCTTCAAAATTAAAAACTCTTGTGCTTCCAAGGACATCATCAAGAAGGTGAAAAACAACCCACACAATGGTGGGAAATATTTGCCAATCCTATGCCTGACAAGGGACTTGCATCTACAATAGATGAAGATCTCATGCAATTCAACAATAAAAAGATGAATAAGCCAGTTTAAAAATAGGCAAAAGACTTGACTAGACATATCCCTAACGAAGTCATAGAAATTATCAATTAGCACAACATCGTTAGTCATTAAGGAAATGCAAATAGAAACTGCAATGAGACACCACTTTACACCCACTGGGAAGGCTATAATAAAAAGGGTGGGTAGCAGAACTGTTGGCAAGGACATGGAGAAATTAAAAGCCTCATGCGTGGACGGCAGAACTGTAAAAATGGCTCAGCAGCTGTGGGAGACAACTTGGACATTCTTCAAAAAGTTAAACATAGAATTATCATATGATCAGCAATTCCACTCTTGGGTATACACCAAGTGAATTGAAAACACATGTTCACAGAAAAACTCATGCATGAGTATTTCTATAGCAACATCATTCTTAATGGCCAAAACAGTTACAGGTGGGGGACCTGAGGCACAAGGAGGTTAAGTCATTGGCCCGAGGCTGTGGAGCTGGTAAGCCATAGAGCCAAGACTCACCCCAACCCAACTCTCCATCAGCTCATGCACAGAGAAACAAAATGTGGTGTATTGGAATATTATTCTGCCATCAAAACAAATGTATTGATACTTGCTTCAGTGTGAATAGACTTTGAAGACATTATGCTAAGTGGAAGAAGCCGCATATCCTATGATTCTATTTGTGTAAAATGATCAGAAGGGGCACATCTGTGGAGACAGGCAGCAGACACGGGGTTGCCAGAGCACGGTGGAAGGGACGGCGGGTGATGACTGCTAACGGGAGCCAGGTCCTTTTCGGGGTGATGAAAATGTTCTGGAGTTAGCGTGATGGCTACACCACCTTGTGAATAGGCTAAAAGCCACAGGATCACACCCTTTAAAATGGTGAATTTTATAGTTTCAGAATTATACCTGAATTTAAAAAAGTAGATCCAGGGGCAGAAGAGGAGAGAAGAAACGCAGAAGACAAGGGAGACTGCGTGGATCAGACTTCTGGGGAGAACGAGGGAAGAAAGTTCCAGCTACCTGCCTTGCATGAGATGTGGGAGACAGGCACGGGCAAAGAGGATTTTTAAGAAGTGTGAGGTATATTTGGGATATATCTCCACATCCTGTTGTTACATATTCTAGAATCTTCAGAAACTACCCATTTTTAATGCATTTTAGAATCGGATTTGTGGGGTTGGGGGTTGGGATATTGAACTGAGACTGGTTCCAAAATAATCCACTTATTTTTGGTTTACACATTCATTGAGTCAGCAAATGTTTACTGAGCAACTACTGAGTGCCAGGCTGTGCTGTGAGGACACTGGGTGCATGATGACGAAGACGGGATGAGCTGCTGCCCTGCTGGAACCTTTGTAGGCTAGGGGGTGTAGCTGTGGGTGTGCACATGCGCAGAAATGTGAGCTCAGACACAGGCTTGACGAAAAAAGTAAAAACATATTATTATTATTCCAAGTAGTAGTAGTAGTGCTTTTAACAAAAAGAAGGTAGAAAACAGTGATGAAGAGTGACAGGATCCTGAGGGCTCCATTTTAGGTGGACATGGAGCCCTTGAAGGCCATTGGTTTAGAGACCCCAGGTCCAGAATCCCTGGACAACATGATATCTCTAAATATCCCAAACATGATATCTCTAAATATCCCATTGATCTAAAAAAAATCTGTGATTCATGGACTAGGTGTGAGAGGTGTGAAAGTGACGAACACTCCAAATTCAGCATAATGTCAGGAACTGGGAGCCTGCCGTTTTGAGATGTGCACTAGTGGAACGAGGAGCTTGGCTGAGATGTACCTTATACAATATTATCAATAAAGAGAGAGTCTGCAAAACAAGCAATGTTAAAGTCAAATCACTTCACCGACTCCCTCAATTAACTCACAGGCATTTCCTGAGGTCCGCGGTGCCCAAGGAATTGAGATGACCCAGAGCAGGCCCCACGTGATGGACGCGAACGCTGGAAGGAACTTCGGCGATGATCTAATAACGGCTTCAATCCCTTCATTGTATAGGGGAGGAAAGGGATATTCAGAGGCTCAAGTGACTTGGCCACGTTTCCACAGTTTGCCAGCCGCAGAGCTGGGATTCCAGTCTAGGTGCCCTAATTCCAGGTTCGGTCAGAAGCATCCATTAAAAATAACTGCAATGTCAATACATGATTGTCTGTTTACTAAACCAAGGGCCCAGAGTTCCCTCTGGAACAATATATTGCTTTTTCATTCTGTCTCTCTCAGTGAACAATAACAATGAAACAGAATTCCGTTTGCTGATTTATTTTTCATTTATTCAGGTTCGCTATGAAACAACACGTCACTTCATTGTTTTATGAGTTAACAATAATGACTGACTGATTGCTTTCATTCACTCAGCACTAGACTGTGCACCATTAGTAATGGGCACGTCATTCAGATGGAATCCCTGACCTCAAAAAGCTAAAAATCCCCTGGCTGGCGTGGCTCAGTGGATTGAGTGTGGGCTGTGAACCAAAGCATGGCAGGTTCGATTCCCAGTCAGGGCACATGCCTGGGTTGCGGGCTGCGGCCCCCAGCAACCGCATATTGATGTTTCTCTCTCTCTCTCGTTCTCCCTCCCTTCCCTCTCTAGAAATAAATGGACAGGATCTTTGAAGAAAAAAAAAGCTAAAAATCCAGAAGAAGAAATAAGACGTTAAATAGTTATGATGTAGGGTAGATCTTGGTGACACCATGAGATGCTACCACATGTCATGATGTTCCAGAGGAGTGAGGTCACACCAGCCTGGGATGAAGGAAAGCAGGAAAATACAGGGTGGGGGAGAAGTGGGTTTACAGTTGTGAGGACACAGAATGCAGTTTATTCTCATATTATTGCTTATTAATTATTGTATTATTTTCCATACGAACAACTGCAAACCTACTTTTTCCCCAGCCTGCATAGTCTGACTTTACAAAGCTTCAGAGAAATAACAAATACAGTTTATGGAAACGGTTTAAGTCTTTGGACAACAAAAAAACCCACATAAATTATGAGGGAAAATTAGCAATTTGCTTAAAAGCACCCAAACTATTTAACCACATGCACGTTGTTGTTTTTTTTTTCCGCAGTGGAAATACAACGTCCTGCCCAGCGGTAGTTTCGGGGTGGAGAGTTTCAGACAAACGGTCCAGAAGTTAAAGAAACAAGGAGAAAGGCCCCACGTGCTTGGGTCAAGCCCAGCCTGCTCCCACGCAAACCCCTTCCCATTTTCTCACCACACGCAGCTGGCACCGGGGCCCAGCGCAATGCCATCTAGCGGAGTTCAGGAGGCCAAAGAAACAAACGGCGAGGAAGTACATTCGGGCCTCAGTCCAGCAGGACAATGCAGCCACTGTCTTCCGTTCTGGCTTCTTGGGTCTTGTCACATCTTCACAGACCACGGATAAAGAGATTGGAGTTAGCCGGGCCGCCCTCATTCTCTCGGCTTTCCTTCTCTCGGGGGTGGTTGCCAAAGCACCCTCCCCTCACATCACCCCACTGGCTTCCTCCTCCCACCACCCCCTCTCGGCGATGAAAGTTCATCATTGTCCGGCAGGCCCAGGGGGAGGTGGAAGATGAGAACGGAGAGCCGGGAGGAATAAGCACGCCCCCTCTCTCGCAGCAGTGGGGTGATGCTGGAGACCTACTTCCAGATCCCCACTCTGCCACCCAATGGCTGTGCAAATAGGGGCATGCTGGTATCTATCTTAAAAAAAAAAAAAATAGGGACTGCAGTTAAGAAGTAAACTACTTCCTGTACAGTAATGTTTTAGGGGTGGGTGCCAACGCTGAAGGGCCGGGGAAGGAGTAGTACTTCTTTCTGACCCTTCGACCCCCCTGGGCTCCACTGTCCTTCACCCTTGAAGTTGGCCTGCACCCACACAGACCAGCGAAACAGCATGCCCAGAGAGGAGCCCCCTTTGATGAGAATTTACCCACAGCCCTCCTAGTTTTACCATTTTTCTGAGTCTTGCCCATCTGGGGTTGGCTTTTCGGGGAGCTCCAGTTCATGGGGTTTTATTTAAGGCCTGTACACCCTTTGCAGGTACCTGGCAAAGGCCTGCTGATGGCCTGTCACGGGAACCCACAGGTAAGGATGAAAATGGCTCAGAGCCAGAATGGGTGATTTCTTTAAAATCTAATCTTATAGGGTAAATGTAATTTTCTTTGAGATATGAGGTATTAACACTTTTTATTATCTTAAAGTATATATAAATATTTTTAAATGTTAAAACTAATAAAAGTAGTTACAGTATATTTTCATATTATCATAAACATGGGTTAGCAAGTCAAGGAAGTCAGCCAAGGGTTGGCTTATCATGAGAGCATCAGTTTCCTGCTTCACCTTCAATTGCCCCTTCCACTCAACAATTTCCAACTTATTTAGCTCTTTCTTTATGTATTCTAATCCGTATTTTAACACATTGTTTGCAGGTAGTTTTTATTGCACGCTCTACTACCAGTCAATGTAAAATGTTTAAATACGTTTCCCGCATACAATGTGTTAAATTATATGCTTACGTTGCTGTCTCTTGATGTGTTTATTTTAGACTGCCCGATGGCTCTCTTCCATGCAAGAGGAGGCTTTTGCTCCCTCATGCATTCCCGTACCTGGTTTTCTCCTGCCCACACCCTATATAGTCACGTCACTTTCTGTTTTCCAAATCCTTTTTGCATAGCATTCTGTTCTTGTTCTACTGCTGCAAAATGTCTTCTAACCGCTCTGAAGATGTAAGTTAGGTTTTCTCCCTCTGTCTCCATCGCCTCGAGTTTCTCATTTGTCACGGCCCCTCCTGTTGAAGGCTTGCTTCCAACATCCGGGGATTCTTGGATGTCTGTGACTGCCACTAAAAAGCTGACCAGCAGCTCCATGTAAATAGATAGGAGTTTATTCATTGGTGCGCCCCCTTCTATTTTGACAGATGGGGACCCAAAAGGATTGGAATCAGTAGGTCTTCTCTCTTGGGTTGATCGACTTCCCCCAAAAGGAATCCTCCACTCTCCTGTTGGGGTGACAGAAAATCGGCTCCCCAGGGTGATGGGAGCCTTGTGTGAGAAGGAAGCTACGGGCATATGAAGAGTTTCTCTGAATCTGCTTTGATGGCACCTCATCATTCCATCATATTCCATTGAGCCTAGTATCCCAGAGCTCAGGGCTTCTCTAGAATTTCCCCGAGCAAAACACCTGTGCACTACTCAGGCGGGGGATGGACGAGCTGCAGGAGCTGGGGCAGGGGGCCCGGAAGTCCGCCCCTCAAAGAGACTCTCAGCTATTTTCTGGTTTCGGTTCCCTCCACACCCCATTTTAAATAAGTGGTATCTCCCCATCACTCGGCCTGAGATTCTGCAGAGGGAGTCAGCCTGCTTCTTAGTGGACTCTCCCCCTCCACTGCCTTTGACATTCAGTTTCTGCCTTTTCAGCTCTGCCAAGTCAGCTACCGCACGCCCATCTGTTTTTCATTTTGCAAAATTGTGTTGGCACCACTTTCTCCTCTTACTCCTCCTTTGTGCTCCTTGACTTTGACTTTTTACCATTTTTCTTCTTTTATCCTTGTTCCCGTGGATTTTCATGAAAAAATGAAGATGAATGCAAGCATTCAATTTGCAGTGTTTACCTGAAAGTAATTAATGTTTAATTCTTAGGTGTCATATGCCCACTTAGCTATTTATGTATATACATGTATGTATTTAGAGACATACACACACACACACACGTGTATCTGTGTATACATTTATAATTGGGTGAGAGAAAGACTATCCTTTCCTGCTTCCCTTGCAGCCTGCTGTACCACGTGACTAAGTTCAGGCCAATGTAATGAAAGTGGAGTGATGTCCGCACTTCTGAGCCTTGGCGTTAACATTGAAGTCAGAGCTGCTCAGCCCTCTCTTTATTTTTCCCATGGGCTGGAATGCGGACGTGGCAGAAGCTCCAACTGTGCATCTCTCTAGGGGACTGTGGAGCAACAAGACAGAGGGACATGGGACTTTGAATGAACACATCTGTCATCCTGGACTGTTTGCCTCCAGACTATCACGTGAGAAAAACATTAACTTCTCTATAGTTTGAGGTCTTTGCTACGGCAGCTTAGCTTAACGCACTCTAATGTGACCTCAGTTCATGGCTTCCAAAGCAAGTCCATGGATGAACTGTGGATCTATTGCCTGGGGGGATTTAAAAATGTACAGAATCCCAGAATGCACTCTCAGACTCAGATTCAGTCCATCTGGGGGTGGGTACGGAAATCTGTTTTTGTTTTTTCTTGACTACCTAGCTTTTTCTGATGCTGTGCCAAGATTATGAACCGCTGACTTTGCCCAATTAACTATAAAACATATTCTTTACATTCCCACAGTCTTTCCATTCCTTATTTATTTTCCTTAGGTCTCCATATTCTCTTTCTATTTCTTTGTTGAAAGTCACATGTTAATGTTGTTGTGCTAAACAACTGTTTGTGTCTTCCCGGAACCCATTCCCCCTGGTTCTCCTCTGGGAACTACTTATCTTTTAGTTCCTGTCCACGTGCCTCAGACAGACCGGCCAACCCCACAATAGCCCCAGCTCTAGGAGGAGGCCTCCAACCACACCATCCAGTCCGAGCCAGGCTGGTCAGCATCTTCCAACCTCCTGACCACGGTGATGTGTTCAGGGGTGGACACATGACCCAAGTCGGCTCAGGGAGACCCTGTCCCAGGGAAAAGAGCAGATTTTTTTCCTCTGGGAAGCCGAGCTGGTAGCCTGAGTGCCTGCGGCTGCTGGTGCCCGTCTTCCTGCTGTGAAAGGAGAGAAGGAGTAAAGTCAACACCGTGGGGAGAAGAGAAGAAAGAAGGAGCAAGACTGACTTCCGATGGTACCACTCAAGCATCTGGGCCCCTGCCTGAATCCCTGGTCTCTCCATCCACACAATTCAGTGCCTTTCATTTTTTAAGGACGAGAGCATCTTATTACATACATAATATAGTTATATACTACATATGCATATACATCATGTTCACATGTACTATATTAGAATTTTGTCATAATTCTATGTTTATGGGTACACATATGTGCACATGTATGCATGCATGTTTATGATGTATATCTTTATGTATATACACAAATACATATACACACAATTATAAAAGTAACTGTAAAATTCAAAAGAGGACAAATAGAAAGCTTCTAAGAGAACATATAGGTAACATTGTAGAGAAGTTTTCAAAAACGATAATCACTAGGTCAACGGATGTGACGTATCACTCCCCTGTTTTTACTGGTGTGTGGGGCAGGGTTTGCTCCGGGTTCTCACGGACAGAGCTCGGGCAAACGGGCCTTTGGGCAGCCGTGGAAATGTCTGTGTTACAGCATTGGGAATTTTCTGCTTACAGTGCTGGACTTTATTCTAAAGTTTTTCCATAGAAAGTTGGATCCCGTTTTTACAGCCATTATAGGCCAACTTAACACACAATATGTAAAATACATAAAACCCTCTGGCCCAGAAGATCAGCAGTACAGATTTTCCGAGTTCAAGCTATCTGGTAAACTTCACATCGTCGACGACAAAGAACAGGAGTTGGGGGCTGACTGTCCTCGTCGATCTCGGGGAAAATGAAAGTTGGCTTGCTAGCCTGAGCTTGTCATCACTCTCCAGCGTTCTGTGTGCAAGGAACGCAGCCGATTCGCAGCCGCACTGTGGTGGCCTCCAACGCCACCCCCACCCCGCCCCCACAGCACACACAGGAAGAGCCCGTGACCACATTTTTAAATGGCTGAGAAAGATCAAAAGAAAAACAACACTTCATGAATAGCACATGAAGTTCAACACTCAGCGTCTATAAATAAAGTTGTGTTGGAACCCAGCCACGTTCACTCATCTACACGTTATCTCTGGCTGCTTTTGCCCCCACACGCTGAGTTGAGTAGTTGTGACCGAGTCCAAACGGCCTGCAAAGCCCAAGCTATTCACTGTCCAGGTCTTTACTGAAAACATTCACTCACCCCAACCCCCCATCCCCCATGGAAAGTCAATCACTTTCCCGTCACCATATGACCCAGTTACAACCAATGAGATGTCAGGAAAGTTTGCAAGAGGAGCTCCAGGAACAACTGTGATCCTTAATAAAGTAGAGGGAGAGAGTGGACTCCTTTTTCCTTCTTGCTTTCAATACAGATGTGACTTCCGAAATGCTGGGGGCATTTTTTTTTTTGTCGCCATGCTGAAGGTTGTCAGCCTTTCTATTGGATATACTATTGCTTCACTGCTTATGAAGATCGAATGCTTTCTTGAGTCTCTGGAGTTGGAATTGATTTGAAGCAGTCTGTCATTTTTCTGAAACTAGTCTCAACAACGGTCTCTGGGGAGAGGATAATTTGGACAGATGCTTCCCAAGGGGAACGAAACGTCCTGTTTCTTTAGGAATTTGGTCGTGGTCATATAACCCCAGGCCCCAGAGCTCAGCGTCCACCCGAATGAAATCTGCCACGGGGTTGGAGTGGGAAGGACACACGGACACATGCAGGAAGCCGTGTCCCGAGGCTAAATGTGCTCACTTAACTGTGGCACAGAGGTAAACACACAGGTGAATACTCGTGCCTACTACTCAGCGCATCTGCTGTACAGGAGAAATAAGTTTATTATTTTAAGTAAATACTCAGCTGAAATTCGATATTCTTATATTCAATTCTCACTTCTGTTCCCTTATGTCAGTGACAATTTAGGTCACGAAATCTCTGCCACGGCTATTCCACCTGTGGTCCTTTCGGGAACAAAGTGTAAATAAATAATGAACTTTAAAATATAATATTTTTAACAGGTAAAGGGCAGAACAAAACAAAATAAAGACTAGTAAATGCTATGGAAAGATGAGGTCATAATGTTTGTTAACATTTCAGCCCTCTAAGTATATCTTGGGTTTCAACAGTCCCAGGGGGGTGGGCAACCCTGTATTAAAAATATTTTGGAAATCCGTTATAGGAGAAAATAATTTTCCCCTGTAGAGAGAAAAACTGAAGCCCAGAAGAGATGGTCACAGTCACCAAGTAACACTCATTCCGACAAAATAATGCATTACAAGGAACTTGTGACAGAATGTCGCTCAAACATATGGAGAACCTTCCAGAACCTTAGGCCTATCTGCCTTCGCTTTGTGCTCCCTGCAACTGGGAAGTTTCAGACTCTAATACGGTATGTAACTACATATACGAAGCATAGGGCACATAAAACCATATAATTTCAGAGTATCCTAGACAAATTTATTTCTTTTCCAAAAATTAGTTTAAAAGCTGCTCTTTGGGACATTTAAAAAAAAGACTCCCTGCTGTCCTTCCCAAAGGTGGGGAGAGTGTCTAACTCTCCCTCCCTGCCTACGGCGGCCAACCCACCCACTTTGCCTGGGACTGACGGGGTTCCCAGGACGGGGGCTTTTGCTGCTAAAACTGGCAGGTCCTTGCCTGGTCCAACCACGGCAAGTGGCCACCCCAGCCTGACTCCCCTGCCCAAGGTCTCCCTTCACGCTCACCTGTCTTCCTCATCGCTTCCTCGTCACAAGCTCGAGGGATCCCGTTCCCTCCATGGCTCCTGCCAGACCCACGGGCAACAGTGTCTCTGCCCACACAGCTGAAGCTGTGAACCAGTGCTGTGCTTGTCACACTCGCCTGCCTCTGTCTCTGAGGAGATGCCTTTCTAATTAAGGGCCCTGGGAGGGCGGCTCACAGGCCCCACCCCTTGCTTCGTCCCACCCAGTGCTTGATCACAATCATTCAGTCGACTGGGAAGGCATTCAGAAGAACCGGGCCCCTAGCATCTTCCTCCGCTCTGCATCCCGACTTCCTCTGGCATGAACAGGGACCGCGCACCTTGCAGCCCGGGCCTCAGCCCCTCCGTGAGTGTCTTTGAATGACTGGAAGATGCAGGAAATTCCAACTGAATCTCGTAACCACAAAGCTGAGAGTAATTTCTTCAGTGGATTCCTGCCAAACAGCTCTGGCAGAGAAACATTCCTGATGCAACTCAGTGAATTAGCAGGAAGAAGCATACATACAACCCAGACAGAGGATTAGACTGAAGTCATTCCATGCCCGTTTCTCAAAAACCAGTGCCCAGAGCAAAGAGGAATTTCTCCTTTGAAATAAGGGCCCCGGAGCAGTTCTTAAGCCTATCAAGATGCGGAAAGCGAAATAACTTCTGCAATCGAGTCAGGCCAAAAGGATGTGGTAACCGATTCAGAGCGAGTCAAGAGAGTTCAGTAAGCAACAGTTCCTAATAAACAGCGTTTTCTCTGGCCGCAGGTGACCATCGGGGCACGCTGCTTCCGTGAGCTCTGCCACCTAGACATCCACACCCAGCCATTGTGCAGCCACATCATCCTGATGGCTTGTTTCACAGAACTCGCCACAGTAGCAGTGCAAATACATGAAGTTCTAAAGCCTATGCTGATTGAACTCACACAGTTTTACCATGCTGTTTTTCACTTGACTGTTGCATCTTTGGACTAGTTCCTATATCAGCTGTCAACTTGGCATAGTGTCAGGGTGGCGGCGGGGTGAGGTCTATTTTCAAACAGTAATCAGGGTTATCAATAGCAGCCGGGTAGGGCTCCGAAAGTCTGAACGGCTAATGCAGGAATGCCGCCTTCAGATCACCAGAAAAAAAGGCCAGGAAGGGGCTGTGCCTGGCTTCAGAGGGGCGCCATCCCCGAGAGAGCTCTGTGCTCAGGAAGCTTCAGGTGTTTCTGCCTGCGGCTGAAATGAAGGTCACGGGATCAAGGACACACCAGGGGATGGAATGGGAGAGGTCTGTTAACAGTGCGCCCACTGCTGTCCCTCCTCCTCTTCCTCAGTAACCCCTCCTGCTCGCTTCCTTTCCAGCTCTTCCCTATTTTCAGCGTCCTTGACTTGACCTTTGACAGGAAATACGTTTCTCAATTGCGTCTTGCAATTCATCTCTTCCTCTTCTCTTGCTTTGATATTTTTTTCTTTCCTGGCTTATGGACAAAAAAGCAAAGCTGACGGAGAGAAAAAATGAAATAATGTAAAAGGGTAGAAAAGGGGAGGCGTGTGGGTGGTGTCTGATCAAGGTCCTCCCGGCTGGGGAGGTCGCCCACCCTCTGCAGCTGAATCCTGGGTGGGAAGGTCGCCCACCCTCTGGAGCCGAAGTGCTTTTTTAAGGGCAGGGTAACTGGTCTGAATCAGCAAAGTCATGTTGCCTCTTGAAGAAACACTGTCGGGTGTCGCTGCGTCGTCACCTGTGTTCCCTTGTAATAATAATGGCACTAAGCTCAATCAACTATGTATTACTCAAAATATGAATCACATTCATCTCTAAAAGTATGCCTTGTTCCCAAATAAATTACACTGCTTTTATTCCCAGTGATTTAAAATTTTCTTTATTTGGGCATGATTTCAAGAACAGTCATGAATATATCTCTCTATATATATAATATATAAACCCTTCTGCAAATCCCAGTAAAATTATTTAATATGACTGAACATTCTACATTCATGGACTCAATATCATTTTAAAGTTAAGTGAATTTGAAACGTTATGATCCTGTTCTTGTAGCATCCCCCGATCTAAGAGAGATGGTTAGCATTCCTTTGTTTCAGCGTCACGCATGAAATGTCAATGCCGGGTCAAACTAAAGATCAGATTTTCTACCCACCGAGAATTTTTAAAGAGTGGGGAACTGGAGAAGGCAGGAAAGAAAAGGAAGTTTCTTCTTTAGTTGGAACATGCAGCAATTGTGGAAAAAGTATTTTTTTAATACTTAGAAACACACATGTATGTGTTCACGTGTTAGAAAGAAACTCTAAAATCAGATTGGAGAAGTGAGCTTCCCCCAGCTAATGCTCCACGTGGTAACAGCTACCAAAAAAATCAAAAGACCTTTAGGTAAACAGGTGTTCTTTTTTAAAAAAAGATTTTATTTATTTACTTTTAGACAGAGGGGCAGGGAGGGAGAAAGAGAAGGGGGAGAAACATCAGTGTGTGGTTGCCTCTCCTGCACCCCCACCGGGGACCTGGCCCACAACCCAGGCATGTGCCCTGCCTGGGAATTGAGCCAGTGACCCTTTGGTTGGCAGGCTGGTGCTCGATCCACTGAGCCACACCAGCTGGGGCTAAACAGGTGTTCTTAATGTAGCATTTTAAATGTTTAACCTTGACAACAAATGTTAGTGCACTTGTGAAGCTTTCTTACCCTGTCCTTCTGATGAAGGACACGATACTGTGCCAACTCACAGCGGGTCCCCAGGGTTGCACTGGTTGCTGAGGATGGCACCCATGCCCTTTGGGTGTGGGGCTGGGGGGAGGGAGGGCATTCAGAAATGGATATAAAATCACCAGTAGATGGACCCACAAAGAGCCATAAAGATCTTGCCCTGCCCACCCCTCTAATACGTGAACAACACAAGGTCACATACATAGAGTCACACAGCAAATTAGTGGTGGAGATGGCAGACACCCCAGGGCTCTCAAGTCCTATCCTTAGAATGAGGGCTCTGGCCAGAGGACCCTGGCACCCCCCTGATCACGGTTTACTCGGCCAAGTTCTTAGCCCCTGGGAGGCCCAGTTTCCTGTGGGATAGAAATAGTGCCAACCTCACGGGGCTATTTTAAGAGCCCAATGTCATAACGAACACCCGGAATTCAGCCCATGTCTGGCACACTGCAGGTGGTCAATCAACACCCAGTTGTTTTTACATGATAACGTGAATTAGCATATGCTGCAGTATTCATAAAATACTGGTGAAAATGAAGGTCACGCGGTACTTTACACAATAATAAAACAGCACGTTCTCTAGCCTATAAAATACTCACAAAGAGTATTAAAAACACCTATTTTCAAAAGAGCACCGGGGATGCCAACAGCTCTCAAAAATCAAGGACTAAACTTTCACGCACCAAGTGCTGACAGGGAAGGGAGGCAATTTCCCTTTTGACACATTTTAAAAAGGGATTTCGTTTTCGGCTGCTTCTGTTCTTTTGGCAAGCGTGCGGCTGACTCAGTTTTATGAAACAGCTTTCTTGAGGTACGATTCACAGACCACAGACTTCACACATTCGAGGCGCAGAGCCCAGAGGCATCCCGTGAGTTCACCGAGTTGTGTAACCGGCACCGCGGTCTAATTTTAGAGCGTGGTCATCATCACCCAGGAAGAAACCCCGTCGCCTTGAGCCGTGATTCACCGAATGTGTCATCTGCACGCGTCTCCTGCGTCTTCTCCAGTTTTCGAAGGTTTCGGGTTCTGGGAGGACTCCTCCCCCCACCACGTGAGACCAGGGCTGTTTCCTGGCTTGTTTTCTGCTGCTGCCTCCTGCTGGGGCTTCCCTCTGCACACCTGAGGTTTTTGGTTCCCCCTGCCCCTGCTTTCGGAGCTGTCCTTCCTCCGGTCAGAAGAACTAAAGGATTGACTCTTCAGTATAAGAATGCACAATGCGCCCTGGCTGGCACAGCTCAGTGGACTGAGCTTGGGCTGTGAACCAAAGCATCGCACGTTCGATTCCCAGTCAGGGCACATGCCTGGGTTGCAGGCCACAGCCCCCAGCAACCGCACATTGGTGTTCCTCTCTCTCTCTCTCCTTCTCCCTCCCTTCCCTCTCTAAAAATAAATAAATAAAATCTTAAAAAAAAAAGAATGCACAATGCTCACAATTTCAATGTCATTCCCTGGATTACATCCATACACAAGTGCAAGTTAGCGCAGCCTTGCCAAGGCGTGTAAAAGGAAAACTGTTCCGTGCAAGTGAAACACCACATCCACACGTTTATGGCTCAGGCATAAAACACATTTATTGGTCAAAACTTTACAAACCGAGAGCTTTTAAAAAGCACACAGCAACACATGACAATAGAGGAAATATAAAAAATCACCATCTCCTGTACAGATTTTAACAAGTAATAATCTATGATTTCATAGTTTATGATTTCATAGTTTTGAACACTATAAAGGAGGAATCCTTGTAGATCAATTTCTCCTTTTTATTTAGAGAATTAAATTATTTCTTAGGAATACCAGGACTGAAGGTCACCATGATGGTGGAGAAATTTCTATAGCAATTTATGTTTTCTATATACCAAGAGAGAGCGAGGTATTCATTTGGACTCACTGTATGCCTGCAGGAAACATCCAGGTAACTCTACATCTCTAACTAGATGTCATTACAATGACAGGGAAAAAAAGTCAGCAGGAACCATAGAAATAGAACCAGGAGGGACCTTGATCATTCACTCTGACCTTGGTTTCTATAGGAAGGAACTGAGCCCGGGTCTCCCAGCCCATTCGTGGAGGACCAGAGGCTAAAGGATTGTTTGAAATAGAAGCCTGGAGAGGAGAAGAATGGGGCACCTAGGTTCTCTGGGCATGTGGCCTCGAAACCACTCCCACAGGGGAGGGTCCAGAATCCAGCCAGAAAGTCCTGGGCTGCTGGCTGGTCTGGAAGGAGAGTTGGCAAGAACTACGCAGCCCTGGGAATCCAAGGGAGGTCAGGTTCATCTTTGAATTCTCAAGAGAGCTGAAGATAATTCTTAACCAGAATGTGAGAGCCATAAAAACAAATTTTAAAAAAGACAGCTGTGGCAACCCACCTAGATGAGACGGGAGCCAGAACAGACTCGGAGCTCAGGGCTATCAGTGATGTGAAAGAATCTGCAGGCACCTGTCTGAATAATGAGGTTGCTTTGTCCTGTGTTAATGCCCGCAACACGGCTGAGAGGGATCCTTTGCAAGGTCTGTCACCATCCTGAGTGCAGGTGCCTCGCCTGATCCTGCTGGGGCAATACAAAAGGCGCTGGTGGCTAAGCTTGCTGTTGAAAACTTGGACTGGACTCAGGATGCATCACCAAAATAGCTCTTGCAAAAAGGGAAAGTCAACAATGAGGTATACTGGTCTCAAAACAGAAAAATGTTCGCCGCCCCAGGAAGACAGAGCTTGCTGGAGGGTTGTCAAGTCCCTTGCTTTAGGTATATATTTTTAAACACACTACTTTTTGGACACTTTTGATTCCTCGGGGAACTGCTGGGTTTATTGATCAATGATCGGGACACAGAAGCACCCCCAGCTCAATCCAGAGCAGAGTGATACAAACACAGAGTCAGTTCCAATCCGCATTCAGCTTCACTGGGATTCAACCGCTTCCTGGGCAGAAGGAATAACTAGACAGACTGTGAAGTCCCTTCTGGCTCTGAAACAGCTTCAGTGACGTGCTCCACCCAGTGGCCGGGTCAGTGCCGTGAGCATCCATTGAGAGATTGCTCCAGGGCCCAGATCGAAATGCACACAAGCCAGGCTCCGCTGTCAGGGAACTCGCTATCCCATGGGTCGGCTGTGGAAAACCTTCTCCATCTCATTTAAGATATTAAGGCACTAGGCTGAAGGTGTTTGGGAAGGATCAGTTTCAAAAATCAACACATCGAGTATTAGAGAAACCCTTTTGTTGTTAATACAAAGAACTGCTTCCGAGAGAAACTGGAGCAGCTAGTTGGTTATTCCGAAGCTGCCTTGTTTTTCTTTTTTTAAAAGATATATAAATTTGACTTGGTGGAACTCTCCCAGCACCATCAATAGACATATTACCACTTATTATAAAAAATACAGGTGATAGAGGAGAACCAGCAATCCTGGATTACTGGGGTTGGGTGGGGGGGGATCCAATTAGCACATCCCATCACCACTGTGTCTTGTCACAGGAAGCGGAAGAGGTAGCCAGAAAGAGGTGTCAGGTTACAGAGGTAAGGGCATCATGCCTGGGTTCCACGCCCCGTGCTTCCCATGACAGAAACGTACCGATAGAGGCTCGCCCACCATCCCTAAAGAAGGTACACTTCGAACATTTTCACAGTCGCAGCGAAGGGTTTGTGTAAACCATACAGTGACCCTGACCCTGGTCCCCCATGGGACGGAGCAAAACTGGCTGGCCTTCCGAAGCCCCGAGGCTGCACCCAGCGATGTGAGGGCCAGGGGCTTAGCCAGACACAGACCGCTTCAAGGCTTCCAGACTGCAGACACAGGAAATGACAGCCTGCAGCCAGTGTGCACGGGAAACAGGAAAAAGAGCTGTCCAAACCAAACAGCGTGCGTGCACATTTTCTCAAGGCAGCTATCCCAGTGTCTCTCCCAGCGTTCTGGGGTGACTGCTGCTGCTGTGCCTGTGTGGCTTTGCTGCTTCAATTTTAGGTGCAAGCATGTAGCAGATGAGAACCTTTAAAACAGAGGTCTCCATCAAACCACACTCGTGGATGCAGTCTATGACCCACATGTGCACTGCAGCCAAAACTCACAACAAAAATTCCTTTGCAATTTGTAGGGCTCTATGGAACTTACAACTGGGCTTTGAGTTTATGGAAGGACTTCTGGCCTGGTGGGATTACCACCTCTGGAGACCCTAAGAAAAGAAGAGATGAACTCCCTAATATTCGTACCTAACGAGAGAATTTGGGGTACACCAAAATTAAAGGTGCTGATGTCTAGATTTTTTTAATGGAGGAATTCTAGATAAATTCATCCAAGCAGAACTTTTCTCATTCTTCAGTGCCTCTGTTTTACTACACATGGACTGCACCTGCTTACTAGACAATGCAGCTGAGGCCGGGGGCCGGGGGGGGGGGGGGGTCAGCTTGGCCCTCTCCCTCCCAACCATGAGGTTAAAATGCATACCTTTGTGAAACTGCAAAACACTATGTGCCATGACCTTTTAATAAGCTCCAAAGGAAGGAAATTCATATGCTTTATAATAACTTGAAGGCCTTTGGTTGTGGTTGTTGGGCCTCACAGTTATACTCTGAGAGGCTGAACTCTGACCAGCTGGAAAGTCATTGCATGTAAATGGTGTTCCTTATCCACATATACGGAAATGTTTGTTTGTTTGTTTGCTTGCTTGTTTGTTTTAGTATTGGGTAAAAAGGATTTACAGTTGAATTTCCACCATCTAGTAAAGCAAGTGTTTACTCAATTCCCTGCTTTCTACAAAAAAAAAAAAAAATCGGGACCTTGGCCACAAAACCTTACGAAGAACAATCAGAAGGGTTCCCTTTCGCCTGTGTGAAATGCATCCCTACGCAGGGCACTACCCAGCATGCCTTCACTCTGCTCTGGCGGAACCCAATCCTGGCTCCAGCCCAGAGCTCGGTGTTTTAAAAATTAGAGGCCTGAAGACATATTACCCAATAAGCGAGAGCAACTCAGGGAAGTTACCCTCCAATACCCGGAGTGGAGGAAGCTCAGAAGCAACACCTAGCAATGGAGATTGTTTGGAAACTACACATTCTTCTTACCAAATAATTACTTAATGCCCAGCGGCTAATTATTAGAAATGTCCCTCTGATTTGCTCCTTCCAAGCCAACCTGCAGTACTGTCAACCACGGGTGTGGCACACTTAGACACACACAATTATCTCCTTCTGAAAGTGGGTCTCGCCTTATATTATAGGTTTCATCCTACGGTAGAGCTTTAAAAATTCTTCACCTCATGGCCAAGTTTGTGTGTTCCTCTGCAAATACATTCATTTAATCATGCACTTGCTTCGTGTCTGCTAAGTGTCATGAGCTGACCCAGGTGCAGAGAGACAGCAGCGCACAGAAGGGACGAGGTTCCTGCTCTCACAGACCTGACCTCTGGTTCCGGGGAGACTCAAATAACCCAAGTTGGCAGAGAACTGGGCACATCTGACCAGAGGGGGGCGCTCTCGTTCATAGCTTGTCTTAATCAAAGAGGACATTGGGGAAGAAAATTAAAACCATTTCTATTACCATAAAAACCTGCTGCAGTGTCAGTGTCCTAAAACATGTGCAAAAGTATGTCTTCCTCCTTCTCCACAGCAAGGGAACATCCTCCTAAGCAGGTGAGAAGGATGAGTACTTGTCAGCATGAACAGAAACGAGGAGCCAGGCTCGAATCCACACGGGTTTCCGTAAGGGAGATCCATCCTTCTGGGACCACGGCATAAAAATCCTGCCCCTTTCTATAAAAATGTGTTGGTTGACATGATCTAATGTATCAAATGATCTAAGCCTTAAAAGTCACATTATTCACTGATGCAATGGTCTGTTCAAGTGAAAGAAAAATAAATAAATGATCTAGTCTGGCTCGGTATGGAAGATTATTTTACACACCAACTCCTGAATGTCCCAGCACTGCTGAACAGCAGCGAACACACTTAGGGAAAACACCACCTTGAATTATTGTGATATTTAGAAAAGGGTCTAATTACTTTTTGAAGCTGTCATATTGTTTTGAGGATGTAATTCTAAACCATTCCTGAACCTGTAAGGTGATTTCACCTTCCTAAAAGTTAAGGAAGGTGATTAAAAGACTTAGTCATCTCTAACCTTATCCTACAATCACACATGGTATTCTTATTTTACACAGGTACACATCAACATCCGCCACTAAAATAATACTTTCGGTTGCACATTTGATTCCACGGTCAAGGGAAAATAATAAACTTATTTAAAGTGTTTATTCTCAGAATGGGATGCTCGCTCATCCTCCTTAATGCCTTCTGAGAGGACAGTTACCGAAAAACGACCGTCTCGTGCTCCGGAATACCGTATTTCCCCTTGTGCTCGTCGAATAATTTCCTTAGCTCCTCCATGTAGGTCTGATGCAGCTCCTCGATCTGCTCTGAGGTCGGGTGCGGGGTCTGCTTGACAGGGATGGGATGGCCAACTGCAAGAACAGAGAGGACACCAGGCGTGAGAAATGGAAACCACTCCGCCACCCCACGTGGCTGCCTCAGTGGCCGGCCCCGGAAAGATCTTCCAATCGGGCCCCACCAGGCCTGCTGGCTCCAGGCCCCCTTTCATTCTCCTGGCTGCCGACCATGGTCACCCCGTCCCACCTGATGACAAATAAAGAACTTTCCTTCTCATCAGACACGGCATTGTCTGTGCCCTGGTGGTTTGGACTCGGAGTCAAGCGAACCGCTGTGCTGACTGCAGCTGGGAGGGGAGAAGCCACCGCTGTGTGTACGCATCCCCAGCATCCCCCCCCCACCCTTGGGGACAGGTGACAGCCAGACCACAGTCCCCTCTTATCACTCACTGACTGCGAAATCTTGACTCATGAGGCATCAACCCTCTGCTCTCTTTTTAATGGTACCCCCCCCCAAAATTCAAAGATGGCTTTGTTGCTAAATATCTGTACTAGGAAACATACATGATCCCAAGGATTCCACTGTTTGTAAGAGTGGAAAACAGAACCAACCAAAAGGCTCACTGGAAAAGTTACTAAATAAACCGGCAAACATTTCATTCAATGGAATCTTAGGCAGCAATTTTTAATTAAATAATATTTTTGTAACTCTGTATAATGAGGAAGTTAACTAGATTTATTGTGCTCGTTTTGCAATATAGCAAATACCAAGTCAATACACTGTACACCTGAAACTAATAGAAATGTAATCGTACTTCAATTTTTAAAAATGAAATAATATATATGTAATACACACAGAGATGTCTAAAATGTATTAAGTGGGAAAGAGGTAAAAAAGTCATATGTTCTCATTTATGAAAAAATTATATTTCTAGATGCATGATAAGCTTTTTGTGTATTTAAAAAGTATGGAAAGAGAGACTAATAACTATTACCTCAAGCAAGGAAGGAGAGATGAAGCAATTTTCACTTTACCTGTATTGTAAATTTCTACAATGAGAATACATATGTGTTTCACCTATGTAATTAAAGATGAACTAATTCATTTTTTAAAAACTGGTAACCTCTACATGCATTTTCAAATGCATTTGTGTAATAAATAACTTTAATCTCACTTGTCTCAGATTTGAGAGAATTCAGACAGGAAGGTACACAGGGCTTTAGCTCTTCTGGGTCCTTTCTGCTGCTCACTGCGCCCCCTGCTGCTCTAGTGCTGCTACTAATGCTGAGTTTAAAACGTACAGGATGCTCAATGACCAGCTGGGTGGCAAACTGCTTATTACCTTTCATTCATTAGCCTGGGCATGAGGTCAAGGGGGGCTGTAGGGAACAGAATAGAACTGATAGGGAAGGAGGTTTCCTTTGCCTGTCCTGAGTCACCTGTGCTACATCCCAGCTCAAATCCCTGTCAGCAACAGCAGGTGGTTACTTAAGGGAGAACCAAGGAGGTATATTTGTATATATATAGACCCTTACTGCAACATTTTAGCAAATTGCTAACTTTTTAACCATTTATAGCCTCAAGAAGCTTGTGTACAGTTTTCTTTATAGCCTGGAGGTCACATTTCTATAGAGTAGGCATGGGTCCTTTGTCCTTCAACATGAAGAACTAGAAACACAAGGGAGGTGGGGGGAGACAGAAGAAGGTAAAAGGGGATGAATGGTGATGGAAGGAGATTTGATAGACACCTGAAACCTGCATTATTTTATCAACCAATGTCACCCTACTACATTCAATAAGTAAGTTTTTAAAAAAAGAATTTGGTAGTTATACAGCTGAAAAAATAAAGCAGCAGAAACATAACCGTCTCTGTCTGTTGTGGTTGGAAATGCACGCCGAGGCTAAGGTGCTGGGTGGAAGTGGGAGCTGGTGACTCACACGGGGAGTCACCAGCTGGGGCCAGGGGGCCACGAGGAGCCACGGGGCCGGACGGCGTCTGGTGCCGGCTCACCAGCAGGCACGTGGAGCTAAGGAGCAATGCCCTCCCTCGCCTGCATTCCCACGTGTGCAGGATACAAAGTACAGTTAGGAAGATTCTGAGGCTCCCTTTCAGCTCTGACCTTTGCTGTTTGAGGGGAGGGGGGAAGAGACATCTACATGTCAATGTGCTAGCAAACTCCTGATTTTATAGGAAAGCTTCTGTTTTCTTAGTGAAATGATCCCAAGGACGGAGGTCAAGTGCAACTAACTGTTCGGGGTGAGAGTGAGGGACCTGTAAAGAGACACGGCTGTCTAAGAAGATGAGGCGTGGTGTTCCCAGCTCACTTTGTCATCAGAACGTGAGTTCTGAGGTTGTCTCTCATTTCCTACGAGTTATCTTACAGTCAACTTCGATTCCCTTCAATGCACATCTTTATACTTCAGATAGTTCTTCCAGAGAGCTCAAAGATGCCTATTGTATTTACCATCATGAGACCTTTCCCTGCAAAGCGTGAGGTGGCGCCATACTTGCCTTCTCTCATTTACACGGACAGAAGCTGAGGTGGTGGCAGTTGCTAACCTACACACACTAAGCAGAGGAAATGGTGATGTATACCCAGTATTCCTGCCCCTCATTACAAAACTGACCTGAACTTGGATTCGAGAGTAAGAAACCTTTCTCCATTACTTCTTAGGGATCAAGCCGGAGGGAACAAACAAAAATTAGCAAATCCGAGAAGGGTCTCCTGAGCCCTAAGAGACCAGAGCTCTCCTCTCCACGAGAAGATGTTTACCACTAAGGAGAAGAAAAAAACACTTTCAACCTAAAACAAAGTTAGTGGCAACCTGCCGCATAACTCTCTTTTTACAATACCAAGGGGAAAACAGCTGCCCCAGACTGCTCTGGGCAAGAGAACTCCCCGCCCTGGAAAATCCACCCAACATCTACTTGTGGCCGAGTCAGGAATCTGAGCTTCTGTTTATGTTTTGGTGCTTTTCGGAGCTGGCAGGTCGCATGTCCCCTTTTCCAAGTCCATGTGACAACTGGAGGTTCGTTATGCATTACCGCTTCCCACGGCCACCTCGCTCTGCTGTCTAAGGTGCTGGGCTGCATTTATCGAGGGCAAAGAACTAGCGACTTTGTGAGCCGCTGTATGTGCAGCTGGAGGACCATTTGGACATGGACGTTATTTCCTTCTCACTGAGGCAAAGCGTAGATCTCTGACAAAAAGAAATCTTTGTCCTGCTTTTCTGTAATTATGAAAACTCCACAGCGTTTCTCTCTCTAAAGGCCTTACACAGGAATTGCTTTCTCCAGAAGCTACAACGCCATACACGCGAGAAAGAACAGGCAGAGAGCTTGTGACACCCACAAGCTTGTGTCTCTGCGTGACAGAGTGGGTGGAGGGTCCCAACGTGGGTGCCAGACGAAACCTAGGCATCAACAGATGCCCCGTGTGAGTGTGTGTGGTGTGTGTGCATGTGTGTACATACACACATTACACACCACACACTCAAGAACATTTACTGAGCACCTTACATGTTATCCTGGGCACTATACTGATCCTGTCAACATTACGTACTTTAATCTCTTCAATTAAAATTTCAATGAAAGCTTCCTCTTCCTTTCTTTCTATTTCAGAGAATCCTTTAGCATGATTTTTTTTTCCTATCAGGATATAATAATGACTTGAAACATAATAGACTACATTTTTCCTCATGTGGTTTCAAAGCAATGTTATTCAAATAAAGTACATCCCTTCTCTATCTCTTTTTATTTAAAAATGTGTCAAACCTATAGAAAAAATGATGCAATAATCACTTATATACCCTTCCACTACAGTCACCAATTTCAAAACTTTTGCAAACACATGTATATGAATCTCATTACAAGGGGGAACTAATAAAACCTGGAATAATCTTCTGAAGGGTGGGCCCCTTGTAGCACAGGTTTCCCCCAATAGGTGAGAGTTCTAGGACCCCATCTGTATCAGTGTGCCAGCTGGCATTATTGAGAGGCTGCGTTTGGCTTCACTGAATTTTTGAAGACTCAACGCATTTGCCTGTTTCATGATGGTGATTTACAAGCCCACCTGCTCACATCATGGTGAGTGGTCTGCAGAAGCCCTCCAAGGGAAATGTTTTGCCAAAATGGAAGAGGTAAAACAAAAAAACAGCAGAAGCACTAGAAGGCATCAAAACGGATGCATTCAAAAACTACTCCGAGCAGTGGAAAAAAGTCTTGATAGGTGTATTGCATCACACAGAGAGTACTTCGAAGGTGACTGAAGTTTAAACATATAAGAATACATAATTTTTTAATAAATCCTGTTTTAGGGCCCCCCTTCATATGTATTTACATGTGTATTATTATTTTTTTTGTAGAACCATCTGAAAGTTGCAGACAACAGTGATTCAGTCATGCTAATCATCCCTACGTACTTCAGCATACAAGAACAAAGACACCGTCCCGCATAACAAGACCATTACCACACCCAAGGAACTGAACCTCTGCCCCATATTATTTTGTACTTAACCCACATTCAAACTTGATCAACTGTCTCAGTTGTACCCTGTATCTCTTTTCCCCCCAATCCACGACAGCTGTTCTCACTCTCTCCTTCCGGTCTTTGGCAACATCGGCATTTTTGGGAGAGTTAAGATCAGTTGTTTTGTACCATGTCCTACAATCCGGACTTGCCTGAATGCATCCTCATTGTCCGGATTCAGATGAACCTTTTGGCCAGGATCCTTGCTTACGCAAGGACATTGAAACATATTTGACAGCTGTCAACAATCTGGTCAGGAATCTACCTTCTGCTCTGTAAACGCACCTGCACACACTCACCTGGCACCTGGCGGCCACAGGGTCCCCCCCCCCCAACCCCCTCAGATCAGCTCATCTACTCCCGAGGGACTCGTTGAGGAGACAGGCAACAGGCAATTATAACCGTCTCCCCTTTAGAGGTGGAAAGGCTGAGGCTCAGAGGAGATAAGGGGAACGTTCTAAGTCACTCCGAGTCAGACCGCAAACCCACAGCACTTCCTCAGGACACCTTCCCGGGCGCGGTATCAACTGTGAGTGGCGATGGTGGCTGAGCATCGGCTGCAGCCGCCACGGTGGGCCTGCAGATGGCAAGAACCAATGCCTTTTTTTTTAGAGAGAGAGAAATTGGAAGGAAGAGAGACACATCAATTAGTTGTTCCACTTATTTTTCCATTTACTGGTTGATTATTTTTTAGATTTTATTTATCTTTTAGAGAGAGGGGAGGGCAGAGAGACATCGATTGGTTGCCTCTCACATATCCCCAACTGGGGACCTGGTCTGCAACCCAGGCATGTGCCCTGACTGGGAATCGAACTAGCAACCCCTAGGTTTGCAGGCCAGCCCTCCATCCACTGAACCACACCAGCCACAGGAAAAACCAATGTCTTAATGGCATTGCTTGTATTTTTTCAATGTTGCCATAAGAGTCCAAATGCAGTAAACACTTCTGTCACACCTATAATCAGAAGACAGGCTGAAGGGTTAACAGGAGGACAGCAGACATTTCCAGGCTAGCGAAGATGGGACTGGACCCCTTTCTGTGCCACATGCAAACACAGCAGGTGAGCCTGTCTGGGTAGCCATACTGCAAAATGATCTAACACTGGGACTTTACGGTAAATGACAACTAACTAATACAAAGGGATGTTGTAGTTAGAAAATCACCAGTTGGCAGCCACAACTATAATAATTGAGTCAGGTCAGAATTACCAAAGGAGAGTGAAAACAAGTGAGTGAAGTTTAATAAAAAACAGGGCAGGCCCTGGACAGGTGGCTCAGTTGGTTGGAGCATCATCCTGTACACCAAAAGGTTGTGGGTTCAATCCCCAGTCAGGGTGCATACCTAAGTGTTGGGTTCAACCCCTGGTTGGCGCACATATGGTAGGCAATCAATCAATGTTTCTCCCTCACATTGATGTTGCTCTCATCTCTCTCACTCTTCCCCTTTCTCTCTCTCTCCCTGTCTCTCTCCCCACTGGCTCTTTCTCTCCCTTCCTCCCTCTCTAAAAATCTGTGAACATATCCTCAGGCGAAGATTAAAAAAAGAAGGGTAAGTCCACAGTCTCTAAGTAACACTACCCCCAGATAACATCTCAATGAAGAAAAAAATCTTTCTATTTCTACATATAACACATAACACATATACGTAAATACATAAAGATTTACACAGACAAATGCACAAATGTATCTTGATAGTGAAAAACCTGGCAAACCCCTAAGGGACCAAAGTTACCATCACCAGCAACAAGACCAAGCACCATCAAGCGCCTCCTGACGTGAGGTGTGGAGGAGGACACGCCACCATTTCTGTGGAATTCCTGCCACGTACGCACAGCTGGGACGGGACACAGTCACAGGGAAACACACTACCCCAAGACGAGGGAGCAAAAAAATGACTCCTCTTTACGGTGAATTTGAATCTGGCCACGTCCATTCGACTGCTGACCAATGAACTACTTGTCAGTAGGATGTAACCAGGCCGTCTACATGACAAACCACTTAAACAGAAATGTCCCTAGGGGGATGGATGGGGACGGACGGGGACTCGACTTGGGTGGTGAACACACAGCACAGTGCACAGATGGTGTGCTGTACACATGTACACCCGAAACTCATATAATTTTATTAAGCAATGTGACCCCAGCAAACTCAATAAAATGAAAATAAATAAATAGATAGATAGGTAGATAGATAAATATTTAACCCAGCCAGGTGAGAACTATAATCGTTTAACCTGAAAACATATACTTGCTTTGAACATTCACAACTTATTTCGGGGTACATATGTGTTATACTTAATTAAACGTTTAGATCCTAAAAGCATGTCTTAAAATTTTTTAAATCCCCCAAAATGCCAACTATAGTAAAAATATAAAATATAAATATCACATAAAATATCAAAATGACTAATTAAAAATATGCCAAAAAATGAAACCAGCTTGTCCTAAAAAACACAATTAAAGACTTACTCTTACCTCAGTATTTCTATTGCACTAACTAATCAACGTCTTCTAACCTTCCATCTGAGTTAAATATAGCATTTAAAATGTCACATGACCACATGTGAGACTCAAAGCTCTCACAAACTAACAGTCGTACAAACCCCTTCTGATGAAACAGACCTAAAAAGAGAACATTTAGTTTCATTTAATGGGCCATCCGTGGTGAAACTATTACTTCTACTTTCCTAGGAAGTATACAATTTTGGTTAACTCTGCTATGAACACCTGATTCAGCAATTTCTAATTTTCAACTCTCCAGTTCCTGTTCCACCGGAGACCTAATTACTTTCCTCCTCAGTCTTTTTATCAACAGGCTGTCACCCTCCTCCCCCACCTCCGTTTCCCTAAACATGCAACTTATAAAAATAAAGTCAGTCTATATTCAGATATGCATAAATATATCTAAACTGCAAAAAAAATGCTTTTGAGATAGAAACTGATGCCAATGTGAACTGAACATGCTGAAGACACCTTTTATCCAGAAATCTGCATATACAAACAGGCTCTGACAGAACTTCCTCTAAGAATCTGCTACAGAGAGACAGGTTTTCCTAGAGGATTAGAAACTTTACTTCCAAAATTAGATTCGACCTGTAGTTCCAGAGCAGGAATCTTAGAAGTCATCAATTCCTATTCAAATGGAAAATACAGTCATTTTGTAAACAACAGGCACACCAAAAATGAAACTCAAACAACATCTGTAGAATTGTTATTTTAGAAAGATCTTACTCGAAGCCACTTCGCTTGCATTAGCACCTCAGTCAAGAAGAATAAATGCTGCTCAAAGGAAGGTAACATTTCTATTCATTTTAACAAGCCTTCCGTCTCTGACGTACGTACCAACGGTGTGAATGGGTTTCCTGTAGGGCACGAGCCCAAAGTTGTACTGGAAAATCCCTCTGGCGTGGAACAGCGGCAACGCGAACCCCATGATCTTCTGTAGTTTATCCTGCACAGTTCGCAGCAGCGAGCCTTCGGGGTTGCTAACTTGTTTAAATAGTTCATTTTCACCAAAGGAAAACACCGGGACCAAATAGGCACTACAAACACAAAAAAAAAAGGTGGGGGGAGGAGGGGAGAATAAGAAATTTAAATGAAGCAGATTGAAAGATGTTCTTCTGTCCAACTGACTTTGCGACAGGCTTCTAACAGTTCTTTGGTGCCCCTTTCCTAGACTGCTAACTTCATGTTCCACACGTTGACACTGACTTACACTTGAATTTCTTGGGTGGGAGGTTGGGGGGGTGGTACATGAGCAGTGTAGTAGTTGGTGGACTTTACTCTATAGAAAATCAGGGTTCCAGAAAAATCTTCCTTCTATAGTTTGGGCCATGGTTCTTTTGTTTATTTGGTGGAAATCTTGCGTTTCTTTATGTACTTTGCTTATAAAGTGTTTAGTTACCGGGTGCCATGGCGGTGAGATGTGGGAAGGTCAATCCCACGCGCCATGAGCATCCACATCCGCTTTTATGGGAAGGTCGACGGGAGGAGGGCTGCCAAAATTACTTGACTCCTTTGTGCTCACTCAACAGTGTCGAAATGAAGAGCCACTTACCCGTGGGTCAGAGCCATTTTCACAAAGCCTTTCCGCTGGCGGATGAACAGGGTGAATTTCCCAGGATGAGCGTCTAACGACTCCTCTGCGCCCCCGAGGACAATGACTGAAATGTGTCCACCTCCCTCCTTGCTCAGCACGTGGCACAAACTTTTCTTGGAAACGGAGACTGGCCCTTAGTGAATAAAACAAAAGGAGTAACTAATCATCCTTCGTTAAACATGAAAACACTTTCATCACAATATTTTATGGCATCAGAGAACACCTAACAACATTTTCTATGCTGCTTAGACTCTGTCTACCTCGATGGCTCAACAACCTCCTCAAACTCTAAGCTTCCAAACCCCATGGACCAAATCCTTTGTCGAAGCTGTTCCTTGTCCAACATTTCCTATCGAGGTGAATGGAACCATCATCGGTCCTGTCGCTCAAGTCAGAAACCGAGTCCCATGGGCATTCCCCTGTTCTTAGCCACCACGTTGGCCCATCTTTCACTCAAAATCCTCCACTGAGCGCCTGCCGCAGGGAAGACACCCTGCCAGATGCTGAGGACATGGGGACAAGATCACCACGTGCTGCCTTCATGGAGCCAATCAGCCACTTAGTCTTGTTCAACCTCTCGACCCTTTTTCCTATTAATCTTCTGCATTTCCACGGCCACCATCACTGTGCCCGCTGAGCCCGCAGCACCTGTCCCTGATCACCGCCTTAGGCCCCTCCCGTCACCACAGTCTCCAGGCACATCTCCTGTCTGGATGACCTTTCAAACATGCAAACGACAGTCAGGTCCCTCTTTTGCTCAAAGGCCCTCACAGGTTCCCATGGCTCACTACCAGGGCTTTAGAGCCCTCGAAGGACAGCCAAAACTGTTGTAATCTGATCTGCACTCCCTGCCCGCTGGCTGGCCAGAAGGGGCAGATGGAGGGGGTGTGAGCCTTGAAACACAGCGCACTCTGGCTGACCCCTGCCGGGCACACCCCCACCAGCCTGAGCCGGGAGGACGGGTTTGCAGCGGGACTGACGCACTTAGAGCCACAGAAATCTCTTGAGTGAGAGCACGTCAGACACCTGACAACACAGCATCTCTCAAACCCTGCTGGTTCTTTGCTAGAGGAGGTCTGGCGCACAAGTCTGTCTGTCTGTCGTTCACACCCCGGCTGCACTTGCTGAGGCAGGCGCACAGTGGATGGGCAGCCTGGGACCAGGGCCTGTCCTGGGAAGCAGGTTTTTGGGAGGCACTGGGAGTTCTCTAAGCTTAGACACAGAGTAGACAGAACCTCTACTGGCTATATATCTTGATATTTTTACTTTTTTTCTTTTAAAAAAGTATTGAATTTATTGGGGTGACATTGGTTAATAAAATTATATAGGTTTCAGGTGTGCAGCTCACCACCCCATGTCAAGTCTCCTTCCATCACCATTTATCCCCCCTTTACCCTGCCCTACCCACCCCCAACTCTCATTCCCCCTGGTAATCACCATACTGGTGTGTGTGTGTGTGTGTGTGTGTGTGTGTTTTACTTAATCCCTCCACCTTTTCTAATGCAGACTCCACTCCCCTCCCCGCTGACAGCTGTCGGTCTGTTCTCTGTATCTATAAGTCTCTATTTGTTAGTTTATTTTGTTTATTAGATTCCACATGTAAATGAAATCATATGGTATTTGTCTTTCTCTGGCTGACTTATTTCACTTAAGGTGATACTCTCCAGGTCTATCCATGCTGTTACAGAAGATAAGATTTCCTTCCTTTTTTTTTTTTTTAACAGCTGAGTAGGATTCCATTGTGTAAATGTGTATTTATTTCGCTTTGAGAACGCTTGACGTCACATCACAGCACAGGACAAGATCTCATGGTGTCGTAACGCAGTGGTGGCAGGCAGGCCTCAACTCACACGCTAGCTCTAGCAAACAGCAGTGGCGGCGGCGGTGGCACAAGAAGGAGAGCGCCCCCCGCCCCAGGTTGATTACTGGCATCTGACATGCAGAGGCAAGGGTGCGCCTGCGTCTCCCGTGCCGCAGATTCGCCACACCTGCTCTCAGTCACGCCACTCGAACTCACCTGCGGCTGCACTTTGAAAACGACACGAGTATCTGTAAATAGATTTCTGTACTTTTTTGAGTTTCCCTCACAAAGGGAAGTTTCCCTTTAATTTCCCTTTAATTAAAGTTTCCCTTTAATTTTCTTGTGTAAAACCCTTATTGCTTTGTTATTTTGTCCCTCAGATTCCACATATGCGTGAAATCAGATGGTACTTGTCTTTCTCTGACCGACCTGTTTCCCTCGGCAGGATGCTCTCCGGACCCATCCATGCTGTCGGGAGGGGACACCAACAAAATAGAAACAGACTCATAGAGAGAGAACGGACCAACAGCTGTCGGAGGGTAGGGGTGCAGGGCTGGGCGGAAAGTAAAGGGATTAGCAAAAAATAAAACCTCATAGACACAGACAATCGTACGGAGGTTACCAAAGGGACAGGGGTGAGAAGAGGCAGAACAGAGGATGGGGGGCAAGTGATGATGGGCGGAGACTTGACTCGGGTGGTGCACACACAACAATATACAGATGATGTGTTGCAGAACTGTACACCTGAAACCTATGTAATTTAATTAACCAATGTCACTCCAATAAATTCAATAAAAAAGAAAAAAAACCTCTAACCCAACATCTGCAAAAACATGGAAAAGAAGGGATATTTTTCCTCTAGAGTAGTTAGGAAGGGTTTAGTGCACCCCCTAGAGGCCACATGCAGTGTCGGCCTCGACTGGACTGAGCCCAGGGCCGTGTCGGAGAAGGTCCATAAACAGCCCCTGAAAATCCAGCCACAGAGCCTGGTCCTTTGGTGTTCAGTGATGTCCTGTCAGCTATTCATGACAACGGAGATTTGGTCAATTAACAAGAAGTAGTGAAAACCTGGAAGACCATGTTATCTCTGAACATGCCATTCATTGATTCTGAAATTGAAATTTTTCAAAAAAGAAACTACCCACTTTTCTTTCTATCCAAGAAACCCAAAGACAATAATACGCATAAAGCACTTTCCAAGTTACTGTAGTTGACGGTTAGTCGATAACTTGCTCAAATTGGAAAACCGAACAAACTGCGCCCCTTCAGGCGAGGTGGGAGCTAGCGACAGAAGCTAGGCCTTCTGTCCACGCTCACACAGTATCTCTACGGCATTTCCGCTGAGCGTGTCCCCAGCACCGGTAGAACTGCAACCTCACTGACCAAAGCGTCTTCCACTAGTTCAAAGCGCAATCAAGCAAGTCTGATTTCTGACCCCACCGAGACGTAATCAGGGAAACCAAAGATG
The DNA here is from genome assembly GCF_004126475.2 of Phyllostomus discolor. Taxonomy (NCBI): domain Eukaryota; kingdom Metazoa; phylum Chordata; class Mammalia; order Chiroptera; family Phyllostomidae; genus Phyllostomus; species Phyllostomus discolor. The sequence goes on from NC_040906.2 coordinate 11,686,464, forward strand.
GCAGATCATGTTCAGTTTACAGCAGGGAAGCAAAAGATAGGTTATATACACTGCCATTACTTCGAGGTACACCGAGGGACATCTCTCATCTCTAACATTCATAAAAGTATACGAGACACCTTTCCGCAGGTGCAATTTATCATTTGTTGGCTTCTCTCTCCCGCATCTGTATACCATACACTCATCAATTTATCCTTTTGTTAAATTCACGTCTGCTGACTGTCCCTAGCTTCCAGGCACTAGGCCGATACTTGGGTGGAACAGGAAAAAAAAAAGACAATGTGTGTGTTGCTGGCACTTTGGGGCGCGCGGCGCGGAGGCAGGAACATCTAACCAGCGCAGGAAGTGCCCTGTTGGGATGCAGACGCTGCGGACCTTTACCCGCACTGGGTTTGGGGCGGGGCCATTCCCGAGGCCCCGCCTCCCGGAACACCGCAGACCCAGCGTGCGCCCTCACTCACCGCTGCTCATCAGATACTCTCGGAAGAGCGGGCACCGGAACCAGATCGGGAGCACGTGCAGGTACGCAGTGAAGCCGGGGAACAGCTCCTTGAAAGCCGAATAGTTGGTGCAGAAATTTCCGAAGGCTCCGGCCACGAGCACTCCATGGGGGTGAAACCCAAATATGTAGTTGTGACTTGGATCCAAATCTGTGGTTTTGATGAGCTGTAACACATTTAGATCAAGATGGTTTTTGTTTTAATGTTCCCTGCTTAGTTTCCAGGAAGAAAGAAAATGACTCACAATTGCCTCTCATATCAACACAATATACAGGTGATGTATCATAGAACTGTACACATGAAACCTATGTGATTTTATTGATTTTATTAACCCGTGTCACCCCAATAAATTCCATAAAAAAGAAAAAAATGAAAATAATATGTAAAATATATTAGGACTTTAAAAAAGAGGAAATAAAGAATATGACTTGTTTTTGTTCTCTGGGTTAGAGCTGTTCCCCCAATGTACTTTTATCTTCACCCAAGGACATTTTTCTTTATTGTTTAGAGAGAGGAGAGGGACCAGAGAGGAAGGGAGAGAGAGAAACATCAATTAGTTGCCCGTCTCACGCACGTGCGTGACCCCAGACCAGGGGTCATATGTGCCTGGACTGGGGATCAACCCCACAACGTAGGAGTGTGCCCTGACCAGGACTCGAACCTACAACCTTTTAGTTAAAGGATAATGCTCCAACCAACTGAGCCACACTGGCCAGGGCCCCCCAGTTTTTATCTATTTCCTGAGCCCAGAGCCCCTCACCATAGCCTTCTGAATTTCGATTTAGCTTAGAGTCCATTCAGTAACTTGGGCTGACTTGGAGGCTTTCTCCCCTAAAAGGGGAAAAGTTTGAAACATGTGTCATAAAAATGTTTCAGTCATCTCAAAATCATACTACTTAAAAGAAGTCTACTCACATGGATCGGAAAATAGTCTTTGAAGTACTTCCAAACGGTCCAGCTTCTGACCCACTCGGATCTCCTGCCCCCCTCCTCTGGGGTACGCCAGTCGAAGTAAAGCCATGTCAGGTACGGGATGTAGAGGAACCAATAGTTGTACAGGATCAGGAGCACGAGGATTCCAATGCACACCTCCGCTGTGAGAGAGGGAAGACCCCGGGATCAGGGTCCACTGGCATCTGCCCACTATTGCCCAGTCATTGGCCCGTGGAGGGGGACTCAATACAGACGAAGGGTGTTAAACTAAGTCTCGGTTCAAGTGGGTGCTAAATCAACACAGCAATGACCTAGTATTATTTGACACTGATTGGATGTTTACTATATACCAAGTATTGTACTGTGTATGCTACCAAAATATTTCCATGTAATCCTCATAGTATCCTCCATGGTATCAACGAAGCAGCCACAGCACTCTTAATGTCCTGGCTACAGAAGAGATGATGGGTTCAGAGGATTGCACAAGCCACATAGAGTACACATGGTTGATCTATCTAAATTCAAAGTTGACATCGACTCCCTGATGAGATACGCAGGGGGCGAGGGGGAGGCAGGGTCAGCAGGGGATCGCGCCGGACAGGGGGCATGCAGAGGGGCTCCTGCAACAGGTGTTCACCTTGACCGAGGAGCGGCTGTTATGCCCGTGCTCACACAGGGGTCCATGCTAGTGACAAACTTCGTTTTCAGGAACTCGACTGCCAGAGACAGAAAGAGTATAGGGGGGATTCTTTCCATCTTAGCTCATCAATCACTACTCGCAACATTTCACAATGACAGAGCAAGACCCAACCGCTCCTGCAGCTAATGAAGCAAGAGCTGACAAAACTTGACCTGGGTGATAATGGGAAGAATATATGCCTTAAAGCAATACCTTACGCTAAGCTAGAGATTTCCTTTTTATGTCTGTGCTACATATTACACTCAAATATTTATAAAAGGAGAAATATATCAACGAGGGGGAGGGAGCATGAAGACATAGAGCTTGGCACATAGCAGGTGCTCAGTCGGTGCCAGCTGTTACTGCTGCTTTAAGGAGAGCCACTGGCTGCCTCTCTGCTCCGACAGGCGGCAGCCCTAGTCCAGGGCTGACTTCAGGCCCCCAAGTCCTCTCCACTGCCTGTGACTTAGTTAAAAGGAGCTCTGTCCTGACCCGATCCACCATGGTACCAGAGGAACAGCGCCTTGATCTATTATTGTCTTATAGACACGGATATTTTTTTCTGCCCAAACCAGAACATGTATGTGTATATATATATTGTTTTCTTTGGGAAATACATAGATTTAAGCCAAACAGAGACTTGAACTCCGTCCAAGGAGTGTGGGTTAAAGGTTAAACGAATGCAGTGAGGAGGCACACACCCTGCACCTCTCTGCGGGCTGTTCTGTTGCATGCTTGGACCGCCAACAGTTTCCACGAGACCAGAAACCAGGCCAAACGGGTGTCCTTTGCCCTCATTCCTACAAGGAACATTCTACAGGGTCCAGCTTGTGCCCTTTTTTTTATTACAAAATCTTTTATTACAAAAGCATACGCATGTCATTCTGCAACATAACACTAGCACACTCAGGCGCACCAAATGACATGTTAGGTGAAGTGTTCATATTAAAAGTATAAATTGTCACACCCATCGGGTCACCCTACCAGCCGCTCTCCTGCAAGCGGTACTTCTGCCAGACCCTGTATTTTGCTTCATCTACTTCCCACTCCCCAGATCGGAGTGCTGACAATTCGTCACCATTGGTTAATTGTTTATTTCACAAACACAGGCAAACAATGCATAAGAACCTTAGGTAGGTGTCATTAGTCCGTACTCTGAGCCACATCCTGTGAGCTAAGAGCAGTGAGGGGAGAGAAGAGTTCCTGAGGAGTGACCGGTCCCCACCCCCATTTACTCCTGCTCGCTGCCCTAAAGGAAGGTAGCACAGTCCCCGCGTGCAGCTGCGGAAACTGAGGCCAGGCGCTCTACGAGTCTGAGGGACTTGTACCTGGATCTGCGTAATCCTGAAACCGATGCACCAGTTTTACAAAACCAAATCGCCCCCAGGTAATGGCCCCAAAATCATAAACTTACAAGTAATTATTGTATATGCACAAGCAGGTTTATGAGGACAGAGACTCAGGCGAATGAGACATTCAGGGTTTGTGGGTTTTGTTTTTGTTTCTTGTTTTTTAACTATAATGATGGAGAAACTGAGGCCAAAAGCAAATTTATTTGATTTCAACCATGGAGTCGAGCAGATCCAGAAATCAAGTCCCCTAGCTGCTAGGTCAGTGTTCCACTGACCCAACCAACCACGCATGTCCTCTGCCTGAATACACGTTTGTATCTCCTTACTATTCATCATGTGCTTTGCATGTATGATGGTTAAGACGTGAATCTGGAATTGTACTTCTAATGCTGGAACCTTCCCTGACTAGAGGCCCGACCTGAGGCAAGTCCTTTTATTTCTTAAGCCTCAATTCCTTTACCTGTGAACTAGGAGAATGACAGAACCTCTCTCCAAGGACTGTGGCGAGACTGAACATGGAGACGTGACAGTACCCGGCAGGGAGCAAGCACCTGGCCAATGGGAGCCAATGTTATGCATATATTTTTTTTACTATTATACAGGGAGAATGCAAAAAGTAGAAGGGGATAAAATGTCACCCACATTCCAGTCACCCAGCGAAAATTACTGTTAAGATTTTCCTTGTACGCACTCCTATGTTCATTGCAGCATTATCCACAGTGTCAGGACATGGAAACAAACTAAGTGATCTTTGATGGGTGGTTGCATAAAGATGATATGGGACATATATACATGGAATACTGCTCAGCCATAGGAAAAGATGAAATATTCCCATTTGCAACATGGATGGGTCTTGAGAGGGTAAAGGGGGTCAAATATATGGCGATGGAAGGGGCTTTGGTGAGCACACAATGCAATATGCAGATGATGTATTATAAGTGTATCCAAGTTTATAGAATTATACACTTGAAACGTGTAATTTTGTTAACCAATATCACCTCAATAAATTAAATAAAATAAAAATAAAAAACATTCCTTGTAATCTTTTTATTCCAGGAACAGATTATATTTCTTTAACATGGTTGATCACATGTATTTTTTATTCTGTATTTTATCACTCACGATGTTCTCATATTAGCTGTTTGGTATTATAAATATGGTAATATAACTTTCATTGCTTTAATAACACTTATCAGTGCTAAGCCAACCACTACTTTCTCTTTGAACATTTGGGGTTCTAATAAATTTTCTCTACAAACGCACATTTGCATGAAGCTTCCCTGCTTTTTGATGTGCTCTCACCGGGCACTACATCCAATACTGGGTCACCAAGCAGAAATGTCTTTGTCACCTGATACACATCAGCGCCTCACTATCTAAAGGGGTTGTTCTCATTTAAACTCCCAGTCCACAAATTGCATACACCCTTTTATATTTCTCATCATACACAGCACAACATCTTTTTTCAGTCCCTCGGTCCTAAACTGAATCAAGGGCAGAAAACCCTACAAAAACTAGGTGACGAGGTCACCTCTGCTTTCTATTTTTATCTCATTAAGCAATCCAAGGTAACATGATTCTTCTACATTGGAGGTCAGAGAGACACAAGGAAGATATGAAAAGACTATCCCAACACATTGTGCAGCTCTCAAAGCTGATGTTGATGCCTGCTAAAATTGTCTAGATCCTCAAACCAAGCCGCGCTGAAGGCCTGAATTTCAGCAGCCTTGACTTAGTACCTCCTGGATGAAACACCACGGGCCAGCCCCTATCACTTACACTCCCACAGGCTGGACTCTCTCTACACTGTTGAGGCACCTGCCTCCCACTATTTTTTTTATCAAGGTGAAATTCACTTAACATAAATTAACCCTTTTAAACAGGCCAATCTAGCAGCACTTAGAATATTAATAACGTTGTACAAGTACCATCTTGACCTAGTTCTGGAACGCTTCCATCATTCTGAGATAAAACCTTGTACCCACTGAGCAGTGACCCCTTATTCCCTCTGCCCTGGCAGCCAATCATCTGCGTTCTGCTCCTACGGATTTACCTGTTCAGAGAGCTCATTGAAATGGAATGATCTATGTACCCCGTTGTAGACATGAAGTTTTTGAGGTTCATCCACGTGATCGCATGTGCCAGAACTTCATTTATTTTATGGCTGCACAGCATTCCCATGTATGGATACATCACAAAGCGTGTATCTATTCATCTGCGGATGCACTTTTGGGCTGTTTCCACCTCCGGCTGTTGTGATTAGTGCTGCCAGGCCCCGCCCCCTTTAACAGTACCAAAATTCAGAAACCAGTAAGATGCAGCCGCAGCACATACATCGTCGGTACATTTAGCATCACCAATACAGTCACAAAATGAGATATGCCACCCGATATGATCTCATGGAAAATATACCGCATCACCTCTGTGGGCTTCTCACCCAAAATCTTTAACCTGACTCTACTCAGCAGAGCATGATAAGGCAACTCCAGACTGTGGGACAGTCTGCAAGATAACTGAGACTGCTTTTAAAATATATATATTTATAAAAGATTAAAGAACAAATAAAAGATATAGAAACTGTTCACTTTAAAGGAGAATCTTAAGACTTAGGGAAATCTGAATCTGACTCAAATAAGATTATTGTATCACTGATAAATTTCTTGAAAATGAAACGGGATTGTGATTCTCTCCAAAATCCTTCTTCTCAAAGACACACCCTGTGATACTTAGGGCTGAAATGCAATGGGTCTACAACTGGATTCTTGTTTTCAAATGGCTCAACAGCAACAACCACAACAAACTTTGTGTGTGCGTGTGTGTGCGCGCACGCTCATACAGAGAGGAAAAGCAAGTGTGGAAAAATGCTAACAGTTGGTGAATTTAAATAAAACACTCTCTAGTGAACTATTCTTTCAACACTCCTCTAGGGTTGAGAACATGTAAAATCAGAAGGTGGGGGAAATTATGCATCACACAGATAAGTGATGATAACACATAGCAGGTCGAGCACGGCTGCCTGGCTGAGCATGAGTGGGAACCGCTAAGAGGGACCCACATTTGCAGGCAAGTCTTAACTTCTAGTCTCAGACAAGGAGAGGTAATGACTGATCCAGTGACCCTCTTCCAGCTTCACAGTGGCCTCTAGGTACCCCTAGCTTTATAGAAAAGAAGTATTCTAGCAAAACCAGGAATGTGCATTTCTTTTTTTCTCTCCATGGACTAAAGACTTGGCAAGGAGAGAGGCCAGGCCTACAGCATCTGGGAGGCGGAGGGCCCTTCAGTGCTCATGTGGGCACTTCCATGTCGGCAGGCAGCCCGGAAGCAGCCATCCCCCTCTGCGGCCCCCACTCTTTCTGCCTCCAGCGCACTCAACTGGAGTCACACGATCAGTGAGGTCACGCTGACCCAGAGCATGCGAATGGAGCGCACTCTGCTGACAGGGGGTCCAGCCTTTTGGAGCCTCTGCGCCACGCTGGGGAAGGAAGGGTTGTCTTGGGCCACACATGAAATACACTGCAACACATAGTCACACGCACACAAATCTCATAATGTTTTAAGTAAATGTACGATTTCGTGTTGGGCCACATTCACAGCCGCCCGGAGCGTAGATTGGACACCTCTGCTGCAGCGTCTGACCCGTGGCAACTGCACCATCGATGTTAGCGGGATTTCAAAATAAATGATCGGCCCGACCACCTGTGACACAGGGGCTGTAGGTAAACGGTGGCCCATACACGCAGGCTCTCGTTTTCCATTGACTGCTTTTCAGTCAGCGGGCGGGCAGCACGCAAGTGAGCAAGTAACGTCGCCCATTTCTTGAATATTAAGACTGGGTCACAGGAGATCCAGCCATCGCACGTCTGGGGGTTCGTCTGAAGGAAAGGAAATGTCACCATCTCAAAAAGGTATCTGCCGCCCCTGCGCTCACTGCATTGTTTACAGTAGCCAAGAGACGGGAACGACCCGAATGTCCATCGACGGATGAGCGGATAAAGAAAATGTCTCTCTCTCTCTCTCTCTCTCTCTCTCTCTCACACACACACACACACACACACACACACATACACACACACAGGAATGTTATTCAGCAACCATGGAAAAGGAAAGCCTGCCACTTGAGATGACATGAACAGACCCTGAGGGCATTGCGTCAATGAAACAGGCCACAGAGAGAAAGACAAATACTGAATGACTTCATTTACATATGGGATCATACTCACAGATACAGAGAATTGACTGGGGCTTGCAGAGGCCAGAATGGGGTGGGGGTGGCAGTAGGGTAAAGGCATCAAAAGGCACACACGTCCAGCTATGAGATAAATAACTCTTGGTGATGTCATGTGCAGCAAGGTGACTAGCGTTAACCATACTGTGTTGTATATCTGAAAGCTGCTAAAAGTAAACCTTAAAAGTGCTCATCGCGCCCTGGCTGGCATAGCTCAGTGGATTGAGCATGGGCTGCAAACCAAAGTGTCGCAGGTTCGATTCCCAGTCAGGGTACATGCCTGGGTTGCAGGCCATGACCCCCAGCAACCGCACATTGATGTTTCTCTCTCTCTCTCTTTCTCCCTCCCTTCCCTCTCTAAAAATAAATAAATAAAATCTTTAAAAAAAAAGTGCTCATCGCAAGGGAGAAGTTTGCAACTATGTGTGGTGAGGGATGCTGACTGAATTTATTGTGGTGATCATTTTTCAGGATGTACGCATATCAAATCATTATGCTGCACACCTAAAACTAACACAAGGTTGTAAGACTGAATGACACACCTGGCTGGTGTGGTTTAGTGGTCTGGGCGCCAACCTGTGAATCAAAGGTTTGCAGGTTTGATTCCTGGTCAGGGTACAGGCCTGTGTTTGGGCCAGGTCCTCAGCTGGGAGAATGAAAGAGGCAATTAATTGATGTTTCTCTCCCGCTCTTTCTCCGTCCCTTCCCCTCTGTCTAAAAAATAAAGTCTTAAAAAAAAAAACTGACACATACTTAACATTTATCTCAAGGAAACAATGTTTGATTTCATGACTAACTGAAACATTTTGCTGTTTTTTAAATAATCCCAAGGGCTTACAGACTCATTTCCTGATGAGAAAGATTTTTCTCTCCTGGTGGAAAGAAAAATGTATTCCAAGATTCTGATTTAGAGATCTTAATATTGATAGTTAATGAAGCCTCTCTTTTCAGCATTAGAAGTAGCTATTACAACAACTTCTTACTTTAAAACGGATAGTTAGGTGGAAAGAAATAAGTGAGCTTTCATCCTACTTGTCCTCTAAGAACTGAACTGTAGGTTAGTCAGCTGGCCCTAAAAATGGGGGGTGGGGGGGGTAATTCCTTGCATGACGTCTGGTTCATATATGAAGAATGAAAGAAGGAATAAGAAAACTGCCATTTCTGCAGTGCAATGAAAACAGTGAACTCAGGCAAGAATCATTAACAGAGACTCAACCCACCAGGCGAAGGGGGAACCCTTCTGTGTGCAGCACGTCAGCGACCACCCCGCAGATTGCGTCCCACCCGATCTCGCTCTTGGACACTGATAATGGGACAACGAGGCATTATGCGCATCCTGACATCATGCAACGGGAAACACGCCGCAGCGCCTAGGAAGATGCCATGCCAAAAAGGCTTCACCTCAACCGAATGGAGCCCTAACTCTAACTTCCATTTTAGAACAAAAAAAAAAGTTCACAGAATTGGGGAGTAGGTCACCACTTCGAAAAAGCAATCAGACAAATTTCAAAGGTGAGAAAGTTCGCCTGACTTCCTCCGTACTCTGCCAGGAAAATAAATGAGAGAGTACCACTCAACAAAGACACAGGAAAACTAGTGCCACCCAAGGGTCTTGTTTGGATCTTGGTTCAATCAATCACCAATAAAAGTGTACTTTGGGTATAATTTAGGAAATGCGATTTGTTTAAGAGTATGTTTTGCAAAATAATAAATAATATGGCAAATTGTTAAAATAATTATAAATCCGGGTAATTGGGAATATGGGAGTTTACACCCTTCTCTCTACTTTTCTGTATCTTTGAAATCTTGCATAATAAAATTTCCAAAATATATGATAATACAAAATAATATGCTCCTAGGAACATACATGTTAAGGGCATGGGAAAAAAAAGCCTTTCAATGAATTGTCTGTTGAGCCACTGTAGTTCCATGTAAATTAGGAATTGTAGGTCATGTCCAAGCCACTGGTCCTCAGTGCTCGCTTCGGCAGCAGGTACACTGACACTGGAAAGACCCCGAGAAGGTTAGCATGGCCCCTGTGCAAAGATGCCACACAAATTCGTGAATAATTTCATTTTTTTAAAAGGAAAAAAATTGTCCTCACCTCTAACCCCTGTGGCTCTCCATGGACTTTGAGCCACGTGACCTTGAGTGACTCATTTCACCTCTGAGCTCTGTCATTTGCAAAGGAGCGCAGGGTGGCCCCTACCTCACAGGGTTGCTGAGAGGATTACTTAAGAATCGGGGCTGTGGGTCAAATAGCTTGCCTCCTGGGTGACCTCGTGGAGGCAGGCATTCGACAAGCATTTACTGCATATGCCTTCCAGGGCGAGGCACGTGCCCGGGGCTCCCTCACTGAGCTGTTAGACCAGGATGGCAATGGACAGACATTTCTCAAGTAACCGCAGACATACACAAACACAAGCAATGACAAGTGCCATAAAAGGATGAGACATGTGCTGATTGTTCAGAAAGTCAGTCCCCAAGTTCAAGTCACTACAGAGGCAGCACAGGGGTTAAAGCAAAGACTCTGGGTAGAACACTTGGGATGCATCCAGCTCCTTTACCTCTGACTAGCTGTGTGACCTTGAATTTCACCTTAGTTCCCTAGTCTGTACAAGCACCATGCAACAAGCTCGGGTATGCATGGTCCTTACACCATAGGGCTGATGTGAGAGTACCCAGTTAGTACCATATGTTGCCCAGAAGAGGGCTGGCACACGCTAAGCCCTCCATAAGCATTTTGGTTATTATCTCAGCGATCCTTTGGCCCAGAGCAAAATGGAGTGTGATGCTTCCCACCCTGTCTGTTTGGCCTGTGAGGACTTAGTGAATCAACTTTTTTCCATTGCTTTGAGAGAGAGGATGTGAGAGAGAAACATCAATTGGCTGCCTTCTCATACACGCCCTAACTGGGGATCAAACCTGCAACCCAGGCAAGTGCCCTGCCCAGGAATTGAACCCATGACCTTTCAGTCTACTCAGGGCGATGCGTCAACCAACAGAGCCACACTGGCCAGGGCATGAGTTAATGTTCCGAATTTCCTCTCTCAGTAAACCCCAGCTGTACAATAGAGTCACTCAGAGAGATTGCTAGAATTTTTTTACTTTTTTAAACATATAAATATAAAGTACATACACATACACAGTGCATAATAACTTTACAGGTATGAACACGTGAGAGTGTATTCTTGTATTATTATGTATTAATTATTGTGATATTTCTTTGTATTACAACTATAAACCTTCTTTTGCACACCCCCATATTTGATGCATGCACTCCATTCTGAAACAAAAGACCTAGAAACTCTAGGGACAGAGCCTGGGTGTCCATGTTTTGGAAGCTCCTCCACTAATGCTAATGTGCAGCCAGGGTTGGGTTGGGACCACGGACCCAGGCAATCACAACGTAAAGCCATTTCAAAGGTATGGGCCCCTCCTGTGCAATGACTTCTCTGTTGCTGCCGCTGTTGTTGCTGCGGCCTCCACAGTGTACAACCCAAGATCTGACCTCACAGCATACAAACGATGTCTTCAGGAGAGTGTGAGTACCCACCGATTTCCTTCTCCTCTCATGCCATCCCCTGTGTCCCCAAGGGCAGAACAACGAAGTCCCAACTCCACTCCGCCTCCACCCCCTACGCCACTGTGACTAGCTCCCGTGGGTTACTATGCCGGCTTAACCTGGCAATCGGTCAAAGCACACTCCTGGGTGGAATTGTTGACAGACAGAGGCCAGCCAACCCAATGTTTGGAGCCGTCTTCTTTGCATCTGGAAGGCCTTAAACACGGAAATGCTAACACGGCTATTTGTCCTGAGGGCGGGGAGAGGAAGGAATCAGGTGTTAAAGGTTTGAGCATTGTTTTTGCATTTATGAATCAACCGTTCGAGAAATGGGCTTATCGGTTTTGCAGAGTTGACATGCAATGTACTATAGCTCCCTCGGGTCGTGGTCACAAATGAGTGAGTACATTTGCCAAGACCTGTTGGACAGTAACACTCACAACCTGTTATTGCAACAGGTTACCTACAATCTTGTATTGTAGGTAAGGTGCAGCTCAGTTAAAAAAAAAATAGCACAGGGAAAAATAAAGTTGGCAAACAGTGGTTCACGAGGGGGAAAGAAAACAGGAGGTCAGTCCCGAGTTAGCTCCAAACGCCCTCTTTGACCTGTTCGCCCCGGCTTAAGGGGAAGGAGGTCTGGAAGGTCTCAGCACGCCCTTGGACTAGGACTGTCGGGGAGGGAGGAGACGGAGTCCTCTGCACCGCGGCGTTTTGCCTGGATCTGGCGCGCCGGGAGCTCGCGGGGTTCTTACCGAGCAGCAGGAAAGACAGGACCCACTGAAACACCGCCGCGGTTTGCAGCCGCCGCGCCAGCGGGATGTTGAGCGGCGCAAACTCGACCTTCATGGCCCGGCCGCCGCGAAGACAGCGCAGACTGTGGTCAACTGGAACCTCGCTCGCTCGCGGCTCTGCACAGCCTGCGGGAAGTGCGCGGCCGCGGCCGGATCAGGGCCCGGCGCAGGGTACCCGCTGGGCGGAGAGTAGGAGGCGGCGGCCCCTGAGCCGGCGGTGGCTGGACTTTGGCTTGAGTGGGAGGGTGTGCCGGGGCCGAGGCTGGGGGCTACCAATCACGCGCGCCCGGGCCACGGAGCAGCTGGCGCGCCTGGGGCGCATTGGCTGGCGCGCCGGGGCGCTGGTGACAGCGCTCCGCTTTGGGCACAAGGGACGCCGAGAAAGATCAGCTGGCTGCCCGCCGGAGCCCGGCAGCGTGGGCTCCTGCAAGCCCTGGAACCTCCACCGAGATCTGACTATTGTTCAGCTGATCGATCACCGTGCGCTCGGCTTCAGCATCCGCCTTTAAACCCACCCCTTCCTCTGAATCCTCGGCGGCTGGGGAAGGGTTAGTTCAAGGAATCGCCTACCAGCTGGAGGAAAACGCGGGACTGAGGTTCTCTGGAAGCTGGCTACTCACCTGTTCATTGGTCTGTGTCCCCCACACCACCACCAAACTGGAGGTGGAGGGCGGGGGTGGGGGCGGGGACCTGGCCTCCTTCCTTTTGTGTCCTCAGATTCCAACACGAGTCCTGGAAATCCTTTACTTATTCACTCATTCAACAGACACTTATTGAGTCCCCACCACGTGCCAGGCGCCATTCTGGGCGCCGGGGATACAACCAGTAACCAAGCCATTCATTGATGCTGATCTCTGAGTACAAATTATAGGGGGGCCATGGGAGGTGACGAACATTAGCAAAATAACCACACAGTTGGGTGTGTAACTGCAACGTGAAACCCTGCTGTGAATGACTGGAAGAAGGTTCCAAGATAGACTAGAGAGTCTGGGAGGTCTCCGAAGAAGCGACCTTGACTTGAACTATAATGATGAATCTAGTCCAGGCAAAGGGAAGCACGGGTGCAAAGGTCCAGTGGTTGAAATCCAAAAGAGACCAGTAGAGGACAAGGAGGAGTTTGGGGTGAAATGAGGCAAAAACCAGGTCCAAGGCTAACGCACCTTAGGAATGCCAGAAGTAACCCCTTAAGACGGGTATTAGACCTCAAGAGAACACATAACCTTGTCAGTTTTCCTGTAATTCAACCCTCACCTTGCTTTTTCCCACCTCCACATAACCTTCCTTACATTCCCTCCTTAATTTTAGTTGCTTAGGGCCCTGGCAGGGGTTGTGCGTGCTCTCTCTCTCTCTTTCTCTCCTCCTTCCTTTCTCTCTCTAAAATCAATCGCTAAAAAAATTATAAGCTGTAAAACTTATTCTTGGGAACATTTGAGAGCACATGTCATCAGTTTGACTCAAGCTTTTATATAAAAATTCTCTACAGTCTTGGATATTTCTTACACTGATACCTGCTTTGCATCAGGCATTGTCTTCGCTGCTGATGACGGAGAAGAGAATTCAGACCTGGTCTGTCTGTCTGTAAGAATTCACATGCATTCATTCATTCCTTGGCTGTTTGTGGAAAGGCTTCAATGTGTTGGCACCAGATGGGGAGAGGGGATGGGCTACAACAGTGAATAAGAAGGGTCTCTGTCCTCATGGGGCTCACAGTCTAGTGGGAGAAGCAGAAAATGAACACGTGAGTGGATGGTCAAATGTGTGCCAAGGCCCTGACAGAAACATACACGTTCCAGCGACTGAGGATAATGAGCACCTGTCTAGAGCCGACTGGAAGCCAGAAGAGTGGAAGTAGGGAGACCCTAAGAAGGCTATTGTAGGGTGGGAGAAGAGGAGGGGGACTCGGTCTACTGTGGTACAAGGGAGAATAGAGACGGGTTGGGGCTCTGCATGGGAGCTGTAAATCGTAGGGCTAGCCGATTCACAATCTATTGGTAAAGAAGAACAAGATACTCAACTCCCACTCCTCATCACTTGGCATTTACGGGACTGAACACAACCATGCTTTTGTCCCTTTCCCACAGTCCTTAGCCGGTAGAAAAGAACTGTCATTGCCCACCACAGCCCATGGAAGCAAAGCATGGACCCACCAGGGTCCCATTTTAATCTCCATTTTAATCAACAATGAACTCACTCACCGGTTCGTTTACCATTCAACACATTTATTTGTGCACGCATCGCGTCCCAGGTTATTGGAGTCAAGCGATTATTAGACTTAAAATGTGAGAGGGTTTTCATTCATCAAGCTGCTCGAAACAACTCATCCGTAGCAGTTTAGCTGATTTCAGGAACTTAAAACTAACAGGAAAACATGAAGCTTAGACGTTATCTTTTCAAACTACACATTTTGTAGAACGGGGAGCCAAGAGCAGAGAAGTGAGGTGATCTGCCCAGGATAACCCAGCCACTTGCCGGCGGGGGGCAGCCCCAGGTCCCTGCATCCCGTCCTGGGACAGGCGGAGGGCGATGTGGTGGGAGGCGGAGGAGCAGTGCGGTGTGGGGGACTTTAGCAGGGGATTTTGAGAAACTCTTCAAAGACCTCGAGTTTGTGAAAGAAATCCAAGTAACACTTCCCTTGTTGGCATGGAATGGGGAACCTGACTCCCACCTTCTCAGCATCATCCTCCTTCATGAGGTGACATATTTTTAGCAAAATTAAACATCAGACAGGAACAGAAAAACCCAAGTTGGAAATCACTGCTTATTTGCCTTCCTCTCTCTCTCTCTTTCTCCCTTTCTTTCTGTATTTCTTTTCTTTTTCTTCTCTTCTCTTTTCTCCTTCTTCTTCTTCTTCTTCTCCTTCTCCTTCTCCTCCCCCCCTTTTGCCTCCTCCTCCTCCTTCTCCTCCTCCTCCTTCTTCTTCTTCCTCTCTCCCTCTCTCTCTCTCTCTCTCTCCCTCTCTCTCTCTCTCTCTCCTTTCTTCTTTATTTCCTGTGTGTGTAGTGGGGCAGCCTAATATTTGGATAAGTAATTGAATGGGGTCACAGCTAACAACCATACGTGATATATCGGCACTGCTGAGTGCTTACTAGCTCACGGACACGATGCTGTGTGCTCCGTGGGCCACGTCTGATTTGCATCTCACAGCTCTCCCAAGTAGGTACTATTATATTTCTTGCTAACCGACAAAGTGAAACAAAGGTCAAACGAGTTGTTCACCTACCAAGTAGAAGAACCAATTTCTGTTTTTTGAAAATAGGTTTGTCTTGCAGAAGAGAAAAGAAAAAAAAAAACAAAAAGAAAACAGGTTGGTTTGTTTCCAAGGTCTGAGCAAATAAGTGGCATAGTCAGCTGTCCCTCAAATGATGCCACGAGGAAGGAAGAAATGTTGAAACTGCAGAGTAACACAGAGAACAACACTTGTCACAGTTTGGTTTGGGGGTTAGTTCTTCATTCAATCAACAAATATTTACCCATCCCATGCCACGTGCTTGGCATTACATGTGTATGAGTAATAAAACTTACTTAAATTTTCAGTACAGTAATTCAACCTGAATGTCTCAAGCCCCTTGGCTGTGGCAGGTCCTGAAGAGCACGTGGCGACAGGACACCAACACTATCCTGTTTGAAGATCTGAGATTCCCCTGGCGGACTGTGGTTCCTCTTTCTACTGCTCAGCAGTCAAGAACAGAAATGACAGTTCAGATTGACTCACAGATTACAACAGCCAGCTCTGGAACATGAGTAATTTAAAGTCATTTCCTTGTTGTAATTCAGTTCCTGTGTATTTCAGTTAGCCAACTTCCACTAGCAAAAAGATGTGTGTCTTTCTTTCCTTTTTTTAATGACTTTATATTTTTTATTTTTTAGAGAGGGGGGAAGGGAGGGAGAAGGAGGGAGAGAAACATCAATGTGTGGTTGCCTCTCGTGCACCCCTGACTGGGGACCAGGCGTGCGCCCTGACTGCGAATCGAACTGGCGACCCTTTGGCTTGCAGGCTGGCACTCAGTCCACTGAGCCACATCAGCTGGGGCAGATAATGGTTTTCTATTACGTGACATTCTAGGCAGTTTAGGACAAAGGTCAGTGTTCTGATTTTCATATGGTGCCTTAATCATAAAGGTAAATATTCTTTCTCACACGCATGAAACCCAACCATCATGGGCACCATCATTCACTGAAAGTGACCAGCTCTGGTCAAAGTCAAACAGAAGGCCATCACTATGGTAGTTTCAAAGGAACGTCTTTCAGGAAGCTCTATTTTCAAGGCTCTTTGGAACTAGATTCAAGGAATTTGCTCTGACCCCTCTGTTCCTCTTTGTCTTCCCGATGAATTACTTCGTCACTCTGAAGGGTCTGAAGTATGCTTGCTCTGGGCGAAGTTGCAGGAGTCTTGCCTGAGAGAGTGAGGCGTTACAGCCACTGTGATTACTGTCCGATGTGTCCTTTCCCACCCATTTTCTTGTTGCTATAGGAACAGGCAAGGTCTCAGATTACACAGCGTTCCTGCCTTCCTGCCTTTCCCATTTTCCTTTGAAAGCTCCATGGATACAAGGTCCACTGACTGGCTTTTCCTTTAGTTTGTATTAGTATATGATGTTTTCTCTACAAACTAGGTGCTCTTTAAGTCGTAACACTAAGAACAACTCTTCTTAGAAATTATTATGGTAATTACCAATATTTAGTAAATGTCCTTTCTCTCCCCATGACCTTCACCCCCACTTTTCCCGTTTCTGTTTGTTCTTGGCCTGGGGACTTCAGCAAGGAAGAAATGAGGAGAAAAGGGCTGGGAATGCCTACGGCTGCCAACCTGGGTCTAAGGCAGACTCTCTCTCTTTTTTTAAAGATTTGATTTATCTACTTATTTTTAGAGAGAACAGAAGGGAGGGAGAAAGAGAGGGAGAGAAACATCCATTGGTTGCCTCTCGCACAACCCTATCTGGGGACCTGGCCCACAACCCAGGCATATGCCCTGACTGGGAATTGAACCCGCGCTTACTCCACTGAGCCACACCAACCAGGGCCTCTGGCAGACTCTTAAAGGAGGCAGACAGCAACGCCGACAGCAGCGTCCTTGGAGGGGTGGCAAAGTAGCCACCTTCGCTTCCTTCTGGTTTCCAAGAAGATCCAATCCAGTGGAGGGGCCTGTAACTCCTGTTGTGTTTCTTCAGGTGTGTATGGCCCCTTGTTATATGCTGATTCCTCTGGTCTACTATTATTACGTTTTTCTTCACACAGGCCATTTCCCCAGTCCCGGCTGCTATCATTTTCCCTTGGAATTATTGCAGCCTTCCACCCGGTCTCCGAGATTTGAGATGTGCCCTCCACGGTAGCACCTCTAACTCTTTTCCCACAGTGAACCCAACGTGATCATTCCAAAATACCAAGCTGATCATGTCATTTCTCTGCTGAAAACCTTTGAATGTCATCTTCCAGACTCCCATGGGGAACATGGTGGGGGCTGGGGGGCTGCAGGCTGAGTGCATGTCCCACCAGGGTCTGCAGCTCCGGGGGCACTTTCCTTGGCACAGACAGCAGGGAAGGTCATCTTTAAACGGTTTTCAGGGCAGCCAACACCAGAGGCTCCTGGGGGAAAGATGGTGAGTTTGCTGGACTCTCCCCAGAAGGACTGGCTGGTGTTTGCAGGGAGTGGTCATTTGACATTATGCAGATGGGGGGTACCACCCAGACCAAGGAGCTGAATTGTCACCCCCTTATAGGCCACGGAGGAACAACAGGACAATGGGGGGAGCTGGGGTTCAAAGCCATCCTTTGACCTGAGGTAAGCTGTCCAGAACCTGCTGTCCTTCTTGCTGCTGCTGCTGCTGAGAGGGAGGCCAGCTGCACCCACCCCTCCCTCTCCGCACCTGCAGTGCCCCTTCTGGGGCCTGGACCCCAGGCAGTCAGAGGAAGTGCTGTGGGCAGAGAGGGAAGGGGGCAAGGGGAAGATCATTAAGCAAAAATAAATAAATAAATGCATGGTAAATAAAAAGAAATCTTTGAATTTCTTCCTATTGCCCTTAAAATAAAGTCCACATTCAATAATGTAACCTTGAACCCTGCATTATAGGGCAACCACTTCCCTCCGGAGCCTCAGCTGCAGCCCTCCAGCTCACACGCTCCAAGCCTTCAGGCATCTGAGCTTGAGCTGAAGAACAAAGTTTGGGGAAGAAGAGGGGCCACTGGGATTTGAGAACAACCAGGGAATTGAATGCGTCTAGGTCTCTCTACACTACCCTTTCTCGCGGCGTCAGCATCCTTTTACGTCACCGCAGATGTTTTCTTCGTGGGGTGGGAGTCAGGGCCACCGGTGGCTCCTGACTTGTAGCCGCCAGCTGCTGTTATCAAATAAAATGGACTTCAAGTTCCCTGTGGCCCCAAGTCCAAAATCCAGCTTGGCTCAGGTGTATACCCCTGGACCAATTCACAGGCATGAGACACAGGGCCCCCCTTGCTCTAACATGGTGACGGGAAGGTTTGCCCTGTGCTGAGAGTAAAAAGGCCTGCTGGGCAGGCATCCCCGGTGTTCCTCAGTCATAACCAGTTAGAAGAGAGAAATGACAGAGTCAGGGCTAGGTCAACATCGGTATTTCTGGCTTGGGTAACTCAGTGGATGGTGGTGACTCTGGAAAGGATCCGGTGTACACAGGGAAGAACAAGTTTAGTGGTAAGTTCAGTTTCTGACACGTTGAGTATAGGATGCCAGTCTGCTCAACATCTGTATGTGAATGTTCAGCAGCCGGCGAGAAATATGCCCAGAAGAAATATGGGGTACAGATCAGAATGGGAGCTGTCTGTGCTTAGTTGGTAGCAGGAGCTGAGATCTTCTGGGGAGAAGATCCCCAAAGAGATAACACTGGAGGGCACCCCACACCAAAGGTGGGGAAGGGTAGTGTAGGAGGTAGCAGGGGCTGTGAGAGAATTAATAGTTATCGAGCCTCCACAGTGTGTCAGCCCCTCACGTGAACTACTTCTCTTACAATTTGCACAACCATCCTAGGCTACACCTATGGGGTAGGTCTCATTATTATCTCTGTTTTATAAGGACCCAAGGTTTACCTGCATTTGGTCATTGGTCCAAGGTCTCAGAGAGTAAGCAGTAGATACAGTATTTTAATCAGTGATTCTTATCTTGTGTTATCTCTCACATAGTGATAGTAGACAAATCCAGAGAGCTAAATAGAGGAGGGTGGAGACAGGAGAATTTCAAGAACGAGGGAATGGTCAACAATATAAAACATCTCACAAGTTTATTTCGAAAGTACAACTGAAAACGACCATTGGTTGGACAATTAGAAAGTCAGGACTGACCAGCCTGATTTTTTTTTTTTGGGGGGGGGGGTCTGGCAGACCTTTTTGGTTCCAGAGAGATCCATCAGTAGAAATCCAAGAAGAGGTTCAGAGGAATGTACAAAGGGATGCGAGTGCCCTGGGGCATTTAGAGGAAAGGCAGATCCGGTTTTAGCCAGAACGGAACCAGTTGTAGATACAGAGCAATTAACACAAGGCCAGTTATAGTAAACTGTGGTATTTATTACCTGAGTTCTCAGCCCTGCCTCGCCTTCCTGGAGACAGCCTGCTGAGTTGCACTGAGCTTAACACCAGAAGATTCATAGTCTCTGATCACATGGGCTGTTACCTGGAGCGTAAACATTTAATATTCGAAGGGCACTTCGCAGGTTTCAGGTTGTTTCCACCTACTTTTACCCTCTTCGCCGGCCAATCAGGTCCTACTCCATGTTACAAATGAGGAAACTGAGGCTGGAACTGGACGGTGTTTGTTTCTGGAGAGGAAACCCCTGTGTGTCACACCCGTGAGCCATTTTAAACACTCCCCTGCTTGCCACAGGGTGAAATGTCACCGGAGGCAGGACTGCAGTTCTAGGACCTGAAGCATGTAGGAAGGATTTCAGACCTGACGACATGTCTTTCCCAACGACCGCCCAGCCCACGAGCCTTACAGGAAATGATCATTGCAGCAGCTTTCTCCACGGTACATGTTTATTACAGGAAAACCGATGACCATTGCACAGATAGATCTATATGGGCTCGGCCTGCCTGTGGATGAGCGGACTGGATTGTCCACCACGAGGTCTGATTGGGCAAGGAGAACTGAACTCGGCTGGGTTTATTTTTGCTCACACTCACACACATACATACAGTCGTTTAAAACATGTTATTGGCCAGTAACTTGTTTTCACCCGATACATTGTGGTCTTTTTTTTTTTCCATGTTAGAAAATGTAGTTCTCAAGCATCATTTTTGACATTTGTATAATATTCTACTACATGGAGTTATCAGACTTGGTTTAGTCAAGTTCCACATTGTTGCACATTTACGTTGTTTCCGAATTTCCTATATTATGTACAGGAAAATACTTGCTTGATTACTTCCTTCGAAGAATTCCAAGAGTGGGATTTCAGGATCAAAGAGAATACATATTTTAAAGCTTTAAAAAGTTTTTCAATTACAGTTGACATTCGACATTATATTAGTTTTGGGTGTACAGCATAGTGGTTAGACATTTATATAACTTACGAAGTGGTCCCCAGATAAGTCACCTGTCACCAAACATCGTGATTACAGTGTTATTGACCATATTCCCTGTGCTGGACTTCACATCCCCAGGACTATGCTGTAGCTACCAATCTGTACTTCTTAATTCCTTACATGTTTTTCACATGGCCCCTCAACCCCCTTCCCATCTGGTGACCGTCAGTTTGTTCAAAGGGAATACATATTTAAAAATTCGATTCATATTGCCAAACTGCTATTTATATTCATGAAAAGCGTGTCTATTCATGTCAGCTTCCTAAACCTCTGCCAACACACAGTGGTATCGTTTATTTATTTCATCTCTGCCAGTCTCCTGGGAGAAAATAGCCCTGCTTTCATTTTTGTTTTAATTTGCATTTCTCCTCCCCTTCTCACTTTGTGTTTTCTGGTTGTATTGGGTAGGCCCAAAAGTTTGTTTATTTTTTTCCACAATATAAGAGACAGATTTTTCATTTTCACCAATAACGTTATTGATTTGGATATGTCTAGCATGCCGGCTATCTCCCGCTATCAGCTTCCAGTGGGTGGAGGCCAGGGGCGCTGCTAAACATCTTCTGATGAATAAGACAGCCCCACAGCAAAGAATTATTTGGCCAAAATGTTGAAAGTGCCAAGAAACTTTGGAAGCCACTTTTGACACATTTGATCAGTTACAGCACCTTCTCCATACACTGCACAAATCTTTTTTTTTAAAATTTCAGTTGTGTTTTTACCTTTTTTGAAATAATAAAGCATAATATGTCCAAAAATGTTGCATATCTTCTTCCTCCTTCAATATTAAAATGGTTGCACAAAAATTCACCGATTTGGTAAGTTCTTTTAAAATGCATGCTGATATGGTAGCTGTCACAATACAATCTAACAAAACCATTTCAAATGAAGTTAAAGACAACTAAGCACTACCAGAGCCATGTAAAGAAAAAATGAAACAAGTTTTTTGGCCAATGCATTATTTAATGAATTGGTTGTTTATTTTCTTTTTCCATTTTTTCTACTGAAGTATCTACTTTAACCAAGTTAATATACCAAATATTCCTATCATTAAAAAAAAAACTTCAATGATTTGAGAGTCTGCCTATGCCAGTCACTATTTGAGGCTCTTGGCGTCTATGAGTGAACAAAACACAACAATCTCTGCCCTATGGAACCTGGGTTTTAGCACAGAGGAACATTTATGTCTATAACCATAATAAATAGTACAGTCAGGGGTAGGTCATTCTGAGAAGCCTTGTAGGAGCTGAGTGAGCTAGCCCTGCAGGAGTCTAGGGGCAAGGACATTCTAGCAGAGGGAACTGCTGGTTCAAAGGCTCTACGGTGGGCCATGACCTGGCTAGTTCAAAAGCTTGTGTGGAGCCCTGGCCAGGTAGCTCAGTTGGTTAGAGAGTCATCCTGGGTCTCTAAGGTTGCAAGTTTGATCTCTGGTCAGGGCACATACAAAAATCAACCAATGGCCCTGGCTGTTGTGGCTCAGGGGATTGAATGCTGGCTGTGGACTGAAAGGTCGCTGGTTCAATTCCCAGTCGGGGCACATGCCTGGGTTGCAGGGCCAGATCTCTGATTGGGGGCGTGTGAGAGGCAACCTATTGATGTATCTCTTATGCATTGATGTTTCTCTCCCTTTCTTTTCTCCTCCCTTCCTGTCTCTGAAGAAAGAAAGAAAGAAAGCAAGAAAGAAAGAAAGGAAGGAAGGAAGGAAGAAAGAAAGAAGGAAGGAAGGAAGGAAGGAAGGAAAGAAAAAAAGAGAAAAAAAGAAAGAAAGAAAGAAAGAAAGAAAGAAAGAAAGAAAGAAAGAATTAACCAATGCATGCATCAGTAAGTGGAACAATAAATTGATGTATCTCTGTCTTTCCCCTCTCTACAGAGCCAATAAATTAAAAAAAAAATTGAAACAAAAAACTTGTGTGGAGGTTGTAGTTCTTGGTTAGGACAATCCCTAAATCCACAGATTATGTTTGATTCCTAATAAAATATTTTTAAAATGTTTTCTAAAACTTCAAAACTTCTAATGTTCATCTAGAAAAATTAACAGGAGAAAATAGTGAGGATATTTTTGAAAAAGAAGTCTTTGGAGGTACACTAACTCTTCCAAATATTAAAATGCACGAGATAGCTATAATAATTAAAAGTAGTTTGGTATTGACAATGGAATTGTTTAGCAATAGGTCCAAATATGTATGCAGATTTAATATATGCTAAAGGAGGTATTTAAAATCTGCGGGGAAAAAGAAAGTTGTTTAATAAATTGTGTTGGGCTAACTGGATCACTGTTTGAAAACAAAATAAAGCTGATTCATTCGCTTGATCCAAAACCAAAACAAATTTCAGAAAGATCTGAGATTTAAATGGAAAAAAAAGAACACATTCAAGACCTTGAAGCAGCATATATGATTTAAAAAATATTGGGTGAAGAAAGAGCTTTTAAAAGGTAACCTGTACTTGAATAATAATGACATAAAGCCATGTGGAGCCTTTAAAAAAATAAAGCATGACCTAAAACCCAGAATTTATAAAGGAAATGAATTATAAATTAGACTAAAACTTTGGAAGGAAACCTCTTTATGAAAAAAAATATCTTTAAATAATCAAATGTTGCCCTGGCTGGCGTAGCTCAGTGGATTGAGCGCGGGCTGGGAACCAAAGTGTCCCAGGTTCGATTCCCAGTCAGGGTACATGCCTGGGTTGCAGGCCATGGCCCCCAGCAACCGCACATTGAATCTCTCTCTCTCTCTCTCTCTCTCTCTCTCTCTCTCTCCCTCCCTCCCTTCCCTCTCTAAAAATAAACAAATAAAATCTTAAAAAAAAATAAAAATAAAAAATAAAAAATCAAATGTTAAGAATTTCTATTGTTTTTCTACTCACCTATAAGCCATCAAGCATTTGTCTCTCCCCACCCCCAAGAAGTGCTACACTCAGCTCGTTTCCCACCTTCATCTTCACTTCCTTAACAATCCATCCACGGAGGTACACCAGGTTAATCAGAACATTGCTGATACTTCTGAAACCCTTTTGGTATCCCAGTTGCCCAGACTGCATCCTTTCCACCCTACTCAGAACCAGCGTGTCTCAGATTTTGTGTTTTAGCCTTCCTTTTCCTTTTAGTTGTGATGTTTATTTATGCCTCCCTAAACAATATCCTCTTTAAGTTAGCTTCATTTTCATTTTTATATAAATGGCACCATGCTATATACATGCTTCTGTGGCTTACGTTTTGGTTCACAGGCCCACACTCAATCCACTGAGCTACACCAGTCAGGGCTGTGATTTACTTTTTTATCCAAGAAAATAGATAACGATAATGACAGTTGCTCAATTTCTGGGAGCTATGATGTAAGAACTGTATTAGTCATTTATGGGTATTATTTCTAATCTTTACAATAATTCTCTAAGGTGTGTATTATTATCTCTACACTGTAGATAAGGAAACTGAGTTTCAGAGGCCACAGGACACTTGGAGTGGCCAGAGGGAAGCAGGTCAGCATGCAATAATCCCGAAAGTCCTTTATTCATTAATTGAGCACTGAGTACCAATTTGGGAGCAGAGAGGGTTGTTTTTTTTTTTGGCATTGGAGAGAGATGCTTGCCGTTAATGGGCACTCTGCCACTCTGGTATGTTGGGCACTGAGAAGGGACTGCCTGTAGCCCTGGAGGGAAGCTACTAATATAGTGGAAAACTGCTTGATTGGCAACCTGCGAAGCCTAAATCCAACCCAGCCACTGCCCCCTCACCTGAATGGCCTTCACAGCCCTAATCCATTGTACAGTATGAAACATAAGGGCAAGGCCTCCTGTGGAACTGCCTCAGCTCTGCCTTGAGAGTTGGGTGACTCAGACAGCATGGGCCTTAGGTTTATTATCTGTGAAATGGGGATAATGGTAATACCTACCCTAGTGTATAAGTTCCCCATGGCTGCTGTAACAAATTGTTACAAACTCAGTGGCTTAAAACAAAGAAATTTATGCACATTGTTCTGGAGACCAGAAGTTAAGTATAGGGCTGTTCCAGAGGCTTAAGGGAGAATCTTCCTTTCCTCTTCAGTTTCTGGTGGCTGCAGGCATTCCTTGGCTTGTGGCCGCATCGCCCCAAGCTCTGCTTTCTGTTTCTCTGTCAAATCTCCCTCCGCCACCTTCTTATGGGCACTCACGTGGTTGCACTTAGGGCTCTTTCTAATAAATCCAGGATACTCCCATCATTTCGAAATCCATAATCTGCAAAGACTCCTCTTAAGGCAACATTTACAGGTTCTGGGGATTGGGATCTAGAATCTTTGGGGCGCGGGGTGGGGGGATGTTAGAGCTTATTCAGCCCAACACACTCAGGGTTGTTAGGAGGAAATATGCTAATACTGGCAGAGGATGGAGCATAGCATTGGCCAGTAGACAGCAATGAGTAAACGTCAGTCTGTTTCCTCTTCTAAAGAGGGTCTCTTATGAGGCCTCCCTTGTAGGGCTGCTGTAAGTTGAAACAAAACACAGGTATAATGCTTAGAAGTGTACAACGGAGACTATGGACGAATGAAGTAAAAGCTGATGTCTGTTACACATTCTCCCACTCCCTTTACTCGGGTTTGCACACCCTTCCCCCTGGATACCTCAAACCCCGCCTTCTCACAGTCTCCCCAATTACCCGCGAGTATTCCCCACCTTGAGGCCCCGCCCCCTGTACGCCCCTCCCTCTTTCTCCGCCCACGTAGTTGGACGTACTCTCTCCGCTGTGCATTAGCAGCGAGAGGACCTTTGCTGTCTGTCTAGTGTACTGCCCACAAAATAGTAGCCTAGTCTACCCAATATTCTGTCTTCTTTATCAGCTTTTAGTTTATTAATCCAACGTACGTAGGTTTACTGAGCATAGTAGTGGTAATTTACTTGCCTTCAGATAGAAAAGAAAAGTAAAAGCTGTTGGAAGAAGACGGGCAATATTCAAGACAGCCTCACGAGGAGGACCGGGTCCTACATACTTCGGTCTTGGAGGCCAGACCTGCTCGCCGCGCAGGCGCAGTGGACGCACTCACTCGCCATGCCGACTGTCAGCGTGAAGCGGCATCTGCTATTCAAAGCCCTGGGCCGGACCTACAGTGAGTGCCCGCCCCGTGGCTTGGGCTCTGTGCCTCTTCTCGGAGGCTGGGAGGTCCCCCCACCCCAATCCCATCCAAAAGGGCATCGTGGCATTCTTCATGCCCCTAGATCTGTTTTGGCACCGGGTAGTCGGGGGGAGAGGCAGCGGATGGACAAAGTGGCCGGCTTGGACTGATCTAACCTCTCGGAACCGGTCTCGCCACGGCTGCAATTGCATCACCCCTACGTGTCCGGCTCGCTGTGTGATTCATTCAGCGTTCTCGCGTGGAGCGCCTACTGCATGCCCAGTGTTAGGGGTCGGTCGCTGGGGATGAAGCCCCAGCTTGTCTCCCGCGTGTCTCAGCTCGCTGAGTGCAATAAGAAGAGCAACTCCGTTCATGAGGGATGGGGAGAAGGTTGAGCCGGGAGGGGTGACGGCATTCTGTTTTTATTATTAATAATTGTGAACACCCGGTTGTCTGCTAGGCACTGTTCTAAGCGCTTTGGGAACACAGCAATGCACATGACACATAAGGTCTACTCGCACGTTCTGATGAGGGAGGCAAACAGTAATGAACTAGGACATAAATAAAACGCGGATAATATTAAATGAGATTAAGGGTGCAAAAAGGATACTGTGCTAAGAGTGATATTAGATAGGGTGGTAACGTTTGAGCTGAGACCTAAATGACTAGGAGTCTACTTGGTGCACTTAGTCTTCATGCTACACTTCACTTCTTCTTCAGTTCTAAATATGTTACCATATAAAAGGGGAGGAGGGTGTTAAGTACAATTACTAGTTACCCTATAGATGTAGCAGTTGAATTTACATCTGTCCACCCCGTAATTATCAGTTGGTATAAAGGTTGAATGTGGCACTTGGTTTGTGAGTTATCTTTAGTTTTAGGGCCCAATATGGTAAGATAGTCCTAGTCCGTACTGCTTCCTAGAATAAGATAAAAAGTGAAAGTAAAGCTAGCTTTTAAAAATGGTTCTAAAGGTGTACTTTTGGGTACTATGTATTCTTGAAGTATTATTCTCCCTAGAGTTCTGCCGTAGGTACTGCTCCTGCCCTCTGAACTTGCCTCTAATCCCTGACATTTTTTATTTCATGATATTTATATTTTTTATTCATCCTTCTAAATCATATACACTCTAATGGTGTATAACATACCTGAGTTGCTTAAGGTGGTATGTGGCAAATACTCGTTCAAGACATTGATTAGTTCCCACTAGGCCTCCATCTCTGGGAAACAAAGATATAATCCAGGTTTTACAACAAGGGTATGAATACCATTCCCTGGGGACCTGTGTTATTCCCCGCCCTAGTTAATGATACCCCCACCACAGACGTGGGAGTCTTCTAGATTCTTGTTCACTCACTGTCCCCACCTTCCATTCAGTCCTTGAGCCTTACAGATCCTGCCTCTAACATTTCTCACACTCTTCCTTCTTCCGGGTACCCACTGCTGCTTTAATCAAGTCCTCACCGTCTCACCTGTACTGTTGCAATAAAGTCTGTCCGCCACCCTGCCACTGTTTTGTAAACTGCGGATCTAAGGATGCCTTTGCCCAGCTAAAAATCCTTCACTGGAACTCCCCATTACTGGCCAGCAGGATGGAGGATAAATCCCTGGACGGGTTATGACCTGGCTTCTGTCTACTTGTTCTATTCTATTTCTTCCTGACGTGAACTTATGCTCCATCCATATTGAACTTTACAAATTTGCCATGCTGTTGTCTCTCTGCTATCTCTGCTTACTGAACTGAACTCATCCTTTTTCTGAAGGCTTAGTTGACCCTAAGTGGAGCTGATTACTTCCTTTGTTACCACCTCTGTACCTTGCACTTAATTATATTTACACATCCGGTTTGTTTACTAGAGTAGAAAATAGTTCATGTTGGAATTGTGTTTTATTTATCTTAGTACAGTGGCTGGCATATAGTAGGTACTCAATAAATGTTTGTTAAATTGATTTACTATTGGGATCTGGAACTTTTTTAAGATTATTTTTTATTTATATATATATTTTAGAGAGGGATAGGAAGGGGGAAAGGGCGGAAGAGAAACATCAATGTGTGGTTGCCTCTCGCATGCCCCTTACTGGGGACCTGGCCCACAACCCAGGCATGTGCCCTGACTGGGAATTGAACTGGCAACCCTTTGGTTCACAGGCCGGCGCTCAATCCACTGAGCCACACCAGCCAGGGCAGGGGTCTGGAATCTTAAGATTAGCTTTTCACTAGAATATGAGGGGAGGACCCCCCAAAATGGACTTTATTTGTAAAAAATTGTGTATTTATTGTTACACATTTAAACTTCAATCAGTGTTAAAGTCCTCTCCATTTTATGTGATGCACCTATGGAGACATTTTTTTCCCTGCTCAAAAGAGTTTTTGAACTCATTGATTTTGATGCCTTTTAGTGCTTCTGCTGTCTTTTGTTTTACTTCTTCCACATTCTTCCACACCCCCTTTGAGGACTTTTTTCATCCAGGGAAACAAAAAAAAAAAGTTGCCCCAGGCAAGATCAGATAACTAGAGAGGGTGGGGCAGGGGGGATCAAGCTGTTTTTGGTCAAAAACTGCAGAACACTCAGCGCATGGGTGTGGGCAGGTGCACTTGTAGATCACCCATCTTGAAATGGGCAAACACATTGAAAGAGTCTTCAAAAAAAATTCCCTGAAGCTGGATGTAGCCTCTCACAACAACACCAGCTGGTACACTGCTCCAAATGGGCTCCTAGAACACTCCCCTATCAGGGGAAGCCTGTTTACAAGGGGCCCACCCTCAGAAGATTGTTCTGTTCTTTGGGGTGTCCCCTCATGTACTGATAATGAAGCTTTGTGTTAGATATTTTGGTAATGAGGAAACCCTCAAAATACCGTATCAGGAAGTAAACTGGAATATAACTTGCAACTAAGGAAGAGAACTATTAATTATTGTAGACCTACTACATTTCAGGGCACTGTGATGAGCCACGCATTAACTGCATGAACTTATTTCAAGTTTTCCAGTAGTTGTATGCTATAAATAAATGGATGTAAAATGCCACTTTATAGATGAGGCATAAGAATGAGGACGTCTATATAAGGTGCCAAACTCTCAGAACTGGTAAGTGGGGTAGTCAGAATTCAAACTCCTGATTGGCCTGGCTCCAAAGCCAACTGTCAGGCTGCCTAAGAGAATTGTGAATGATAAAATTTATATGACATTATTCCATTGTGTTGGATCTGTGATTTGGAGCCTTCACACTTGATCTTTATTTAATAGGTTACTTTTCTTCTAAGTAACTGTAAACTCCCCAGTTCAGGTAACGTAATTCTGTAGTTGATGTTTGATGAATCAATTTTAATAGTTGTGTGTGTTTTTTCTTATTAAAAAATTTTAAGCTTTGTTTTTAAATGATGATATCTGATGACTGATACTTAGTATGCTTGGCATAAGGCAATTAATAAGAAAATGGAGTTTATATGCTCTTCATTTATGCTGATCAGATTAAAACAATGTTTTTTTTTTTCCCCTAGCTGACGAAGAATTTGATGAACTATGTTTTGAATTTGGTCTGGAACTTGATGAAATCGTATGTATTGGATATGTATTTTTCTGATATTCTGTGTTGAAGCCCATTTTTCAGCCCAGTTTGCTATAGTTTATCTTTGTTACCTTATGGTTAGAACACTTGTGGGCCATGGTGACCCTGTGTTCCTCTGTGTTAAGGGGCTGAGTGCTGGGTCTGAGACTGTCTGTTGCTTTGCCTGAAATCTCAAAAGCGGCCCCTGCCTTATTCTGTGTGTAGCACCTGGCTCCTGCTTTGGAGCTGGGTAGCCGTCTTAGGCAACCCTCCAATCAGAGTGCACTCCTTGGCAGTGAGGTGCCTTATGGCAGATAAATCATATGGGAGGGGCCCTGGGAAGTGGTGGAAATGTTGCTTCAGCCACGGTTGCTGTCTCCGTGGCCTCCAGCTCCCCCTTCCTTCTCTTCTCTGTCCAGCACCCCACCTTCCTTTATGCATATTTAACCGATGTTAATTCATTCCTAATTTATTAACTGTATACATTGATCTTGTAAAGTGATCTGTTTGTGAAGAATGGCTTATAGAAATGATTCTGGAGCATTTTCCTAGTTTTTTGATTGTTGAACAATTAAAATATTTTAAAAATAGCTTTATTTACAACTATATTAACTATATTAACTAATATTGATGATATATTAAAGGTGAACTTAAAAGATAATTTATAATTTAGTGTTGTTATTAAAAACAATTTTTTTATTTATAGATTTTAGCAGGGGAAAAGGAGAGAGGGGAACATCAATTTGTTGTTCTGCTTGTTGATGCATTCAGTGTTTGATTCTTGTATGTGCCCTGACTGGGAATTGAACCTGCAACCTTGGTGTATCTGGACAGTGCTCTCACCAGCTGAGCTACCGGCTCATTTGTGGTATTCTCGAATGAATGAGGATGCTACATGTGTGAACTCAGTAAAAGTCATTTTTTTATGTTGTAGAAAGAAATCTGTGTAAGGTAGTTACTGCTTTATAGTGCTGACAAGTAGTTTTTCAAAATAATTTAGATTCATTTAATTTAATTTTTGTGCTTGTTCTAGACTTCTGAGAAGGAAATTATAAGTAAGGAACAAGGCAATGAAAAGGCAGAGGGGGCATCCGATGTCGTTCTTTACAAAATTGACGTCCCCGCCAACAGATACGATCTCCTGTGTCTGGAGGGACTGGTTCGAGGGCTTAAAGTCTTTAAAGAAAGGTAAGGGGATATGTTCACTAAATACTTTGCCAAAGTGGATGTTTTTTCTTTTTTTGTTTTTAATTTATAGTATTTCTTTTTTTTTTAAGATTTTATTTATTTATTTTTAGAGAGGGAGGGGAGGGAGATAGAGAGAGAGAGAAACATCAATGTGCGGTTGCTGGGGGTCATGGCCTGCAACCCAGGCAGGTACCCTGACTGGGAATCGAACCTGCGACACTTTGGTTCTCAGCCCGCGCTCAATCCACTGAGCTATGCCAGCTAGGGCAGATGTTTTTTCTTTGCCTGTCCTTATTAGCAACTCTTTAAGTTACTAGAAAAAACCTTGTTGGACAGGTATACAGGTCTGGTTCTGCGTAGACGGGTGATTGGTGGGTGAGGTTCACATAGGTTGTAGCCATTTGAAACTTTGGGGTATTGAGTCACAACCGTTCATTTTGGGAGCATATTTTACCATGGAAGTGGTTAACAGTTTTATGGAGAACTTTAAATCTTAGGAAGTTTGTTAGCTTTTTAAAAAAATATTCAGTTCAAATTTGATTTGCTGTAACGTCAGCCCATTGTATTAGTTCTGTCCATTTTGTTTACACAGAGAATATAATTAATTTATGAAATGTTTTGGTTAATAATGAGCAAGTTTGTTTTAATATTATTTTAGGATAAAGGCTCCAGTGTATAAACGGGTAATGCCTAGTGGAGAAATCCAGAAACTGATCATCACAGAAGAGGTAATAAGGATAAAATCTTATTTTCCTTTGAAAATCAGTCTCTTTTGTGTATATATAAAGTGGGGAAGAAAAAAGAACAGAGCTAAATTCTTCTGCCAAATATAATTTCTTTGATGATTTGCAAAAATGGATGTATATTTGACCTCTAGCTTTTAAATATTGTCAATTTGTTTGTATCAAGAATGAAAGGGAACAAAAGCATCTGTTTTCTATGAATAATTTTGGAAAATAATATCCAAATGTTTATTTAAATTACATTTGGGATGTATTATTTAAATTGTGGTATAGTAATAAAATTAAAAAGACGCTTTTGGGAGAAGTTATTTTCATAAAAAATACCAACTGAGCAAACTGCTTACTTAAAGGTTAATTTTTTCTTAATTATTTAGTAAATTTTCAGAATTCTTACTGACTTGGAAATTCCACAAGGACAGTAACTTTGTTTTTTGTCACAATTATATTTTGTTGCTTGTTGGTTGAATGAATATACGCTTGTTTGAATGAAAGTTTGTGATAATGTCAGGAGCTCAGCTGACTTTCTATTGCAAGATGGATCACAGAGAAAAGCTTTAGTTAACACTTACCGTCTCTCACGATATGATGACTTTCAGACTGCTAAGATACGCCCTTACGCCGTCGCAGCGGTCCTCCGCAATATCAAGTTCACTAAAGATCGCTATGACAGCTTCATCGAGCTTCAGGAGAAGTTGCATCAGAACATCTGCAGGTCTGTGGTCGTACCTTCTTTTCCCCTTCCCTGCCTTCCTCCTGCTCCTTTCTCTCCCTACTCTTCCTCTCTCCCCGTCTTCCCTTTCCAGTTTCCCTCCTTTCTTCCCTGTACGCAGAATTTTTCAAGGCATTTCTAAAGTAGTAATGTGAGAATAACAATAACAAGAGCTTAAATTTGCTTTACCAGACAGCTAATTATAAATGCTGCTTGTATATAGTGTATTCATGGAGATATAAGAGACATTTTGACGATGCTGTATAGAGAAGAAATACCTAGTCCTAGAGATTTTCATGATTTTTGTGTTTGTGATTTTGGTTCAAATCATTAGTAATGGATTATACTACTAAATATTACACTATGGTAATGTGAAGAGTGATTTGTTCTTTTAAAAATGGAAAAGTTTTGGCTTGAATCTACTTACTGAGTGAGTATAATTACAAATTGACAGTTAAAACTTGAAGCTTTTAATTGACCAAATTTTCTTACTGTATATTTGACATCACCATACATCATTTTCCGTACAACTCTGTATGGTGATCTCCAAACATAAGTAATTCCTGAACTCCTGAAGGTCAAGGAGCATAACAGTGAGAGTCCTGGAAATAATTTCAGTATTTCAAGAATCTAATGAAAATTACATATTTACTGATGATAACAAACACCAGACTTTTGGTAACATATCAATTTTTTTGTGTTGCTTCTGAGGTATATCAATATAAGTTATCTCATTCCGATCAAAAGGTATGATTAATAGTTATGTACATCTTGAATAGAAATAGTAGAATTTCTTTTTCTAATAAATGCAGTTTGGTAAACCATGGAGACGAGAAGAGGCCTGTGTGTCAGTGATGGGCTGGGGAGGGGGCTGAGGGGGCCTGGGTGTTTTCCTCTGGGGCGAACAGTGCTCACAGGTGAAAATAATGCCTGCGGTTAAGCTCACGGGCTCTCCTTTTTCTGAAACATCTTTGCTAACGTGGTAGAAGACACTTTTTTTTTCATATTCCAAATAACATTTATTCCCAGTCCTTTTATAAAAAGAGTCTATTTGTTAGCTTGCTAAAATGTTATTATTAAGCAAAATAATAATTTAAATATAATTTCAGAATAAAGAACAAGAGATAAGATTCCTGGCAAGTATATGTGTGGGTAGTGAGTGTTTCAGCGAGATGACCTGTTCTGGATTTACTTTATTTGAAGACTATTTTTATCTAAATCAGAAGGCATTTCCTCACTTCAACTCTGAGCTTTCATTGGATATATTTGGAAGTCCTGAGTTTTTTTTGAAGGAGAGAAATAAATCACATCCTAACACTCTTGTGTGCCAGAGTCCTGATCTCTCAGTAAATCCCAATTAACGTTCAAGTGAACTTTGGAAATTTGCCTTTTTTAGGGAATATATTCACTTAGTTTAAGTTATCAAATTCATTGGCATAAAGCTGTTCATAAGGTACCCTTATCCTTTTAATGTTTGTGCTACATGTAGTGACATCACCTTTTCACCCTGTGTCTTTTGTCCCTTGGTCCGTGTGGCTGAGGCTTGGTTTCATTGGCTTTTCTCTGCTTTCCCCCTCTGGTTTTCCGTTTTTATTGGTCTCTGTAGGGCTAATTAGTTGCTACTGCCGAGGCAAGACCCCTCGCCTCCTTTATCCACTGCCACACGCACAGTGAGGCTTTCAGTTGGGTGAGCACTGTCCCCTCCAGTTCCCTTGGCTGGTCCTTCCTTCCCGCGTGTTTCCTCGCATGCCTGTGCTCACGGGACTCGGGCGAATCCTTGAGGGGGACCCTCTGGATCTCCAGACCCCTGTCTCTTTGTAGCCGTCTCCTCTCCAGTTCTCTGTCCATTGGATTCCGGCCGTCTTGGTCTTCCTAGACCCTCGGCTGTGTCTCTTCAAGCCAGAGAGTCCACTGGGCCCCACCGGGCCCCCTTTCCTGCCCTGCAGCGTGGACCCCCCCGCAGGCAGCAAGCTGGGGCAGTCGTGGGGCTCACGTACTTGTTCCCAGGCTCTCAGGAACGCTGCCCTCCATTGCCCGATGTCCGGTGCCAGCCGCGAGAACTGGCGTTTCATCTGTTTGGCCCTTTTTATGGTGTTTCCGTCAAGAGAGCAAACCAGCCTCTGTTACTCCATCTCGATTGGAGGTGTTCAGTGAATTCTTTACCTCAGTTATTTTACTTTTCATCTCCATTTGGTTTCTTTTTAGAAGTTTTTCCTTTTCTGCTGATATTTCCTCATCTGTCCATGACGTGTATATTTTTCTCTTGAACACATTTTTGTACGAGGAGCTTTAAAATCTGTGTGGTGTCTTGAAAATCATGTTAACATTGGGTTTGGTCAGTCTTTAATTTATGTAAACTTTCTGAACCACATCTATTTCAATTTATGATAGTTTTGGAGTTCTCTTTTATAAGCATATCACTCATTGAGTGAAGTAGCACTTCCTTTTTGCTTGTCAACGGTTCTGTTCCAGTCAACCGTGTTTACTAAAGTTTTAGTCACCTGTCTTAGAGGTTGACCAAAATCGGTTTCTTGCAAATTTTAAAAACTGTTTTATAGTTATTGCAATAGAGACTTTAATAAAATTCTTGATTACTAATGCTTTTTATCTCTTCATGTGTATGTGTAGTTATACCTAAATATGCAAATATATGCACATACCTCTAAAGCCAATTTCAAGAAATGTTGGGAATGCCATAAATTCTGACCTGCTTTCTCTTTGAATTGTCTGTTGGAACACTTAGAGCCAAATTGGTGGCCCCCGCCTGTTGGTAAAACTGGGTCTTTCGCTTCTAATTTAGTATATGAACAGATTTCCTGGCTCTGTGTGATATCCCTACTTTCGTTTCTTTCTCTCCTAATTTGTAACTTATTGTAAGTTCCTAAAATTACCTTAAATCCTTTGTGGATATATCCTTTGCAGTAGAACAAATAGCTTGTGAACTTTCCTTATGCATTGAACTTTAAATGTAAACTAACAGTTCTTAAAATTAAATTTTATGCATTATTAATATAATATGTAACAGAAAGTTTAGGGAAATATAAATTAGTCGAAAAACACAGCAATTTGGTAGTTTATTCTAATTTAGTAAAACATTGATGTTTACTTGAGGACACTGATTGGAAACAAGGTTAAAAAAACCAGGGGGAGTGTTGACTTGGAAAATGTCCTATAATAACACAGGTCCTGGGAAGGCATATTGGTGAGGAATTTACTTCAGCTACTGAAATGATGTGTTGTTAGTAGCTTTATAATTTCTCATCACTTTCATGGTTGTGAGACTTTGTTCCCTAACTCCTTTGAAGTCGCCATCCGGCAATAGGCAGTTTTAGGGAGCTGTCCAAAAACAATTTTTAAAAACATGCAGTCTATTATCTTCAGAATTTCTGCTCTGGAATATTCAAATCGCTCTCTCCGTCTCTTTCCTTCTCTCTTCCTGTCTCCCTTCCTTTCAACCTTTAGGAAAAGGGCGTTGGTTGCTATTGGTACCCACGACTTGGACACTGTGTCAGGCCCGTTTACTTACACTGCAAAGCGACCTTCAGACATCAAGTTCAGACCTCTGAGTAAGACAAAGGAGTACACAGCCTGTGAACTGATGAACATGTACAAGGTAAATGCTCCTTTATGTTATGCGGTAGCTCTGAATAAATCTTAAAGTTCCTTCAAAGTCAAGTCAGAGAATTATAGAAAGGTGATGAGTGCTTAAAAAAAGAGCGGTCTCTGGGCTCCAACACAGAGATCTGACTGTTTGGTCTGGAGCGGGGTGCTGGGTATAGTTTTGTCTCATTATTACATTTTTGTCCTCTTGGATGACTTTAATGTACAGCCGGGACGGAG
The DNA here is from genome assembly GCF_004126475.2 of Phyllostomus discolor. Lineage (NCBI taxonomy): Eukaryota > Metazoa > Chordata > Mammalia > Chiroptera > Phyllostomidae > Phyllostomus > Phyllostomus discolor. The sequence continues at coordinate 11,722,168 of NC_040906.2, forward strand.
AACCACTGAAGTGGACAGTACCACACTGTAATATTTATATTTGGGTATGGTGAGAACTCCCGTAAGTATAAGGAACAATGAGAATTAGCTATGTTTTGTGGGGGGGGGCAGCATTACAAAGTGCCTGCCTCATTAATTTGACTTTATTGTCCAGCAGTGACAATGAAATCGATGGTCACGTTAGGTTGCGCGTAACAGAGACATAGTGGGTATCATTCAGAAAAAAGCAGCTGTTAGCCTTGGCCTGATTGGCCGGTGGTTTCTTTTGATTTATCTGAACAGTGTTGTGACGGTGTTTGTTTTCCCTGAGATGACTCCGGCGAACCGGCGCAGATCTGCTTTCCCTGTTGAAAGCGGCTCACTTGTGTTCTCACCTCTTCCAGCGGGAGGGGAGGCTGTGCGGGGATGCTGAGGTGCTAATTACTATTAGAAAATCGTAGAAACTTAGAACTCTGTAATTTAGTACAGGTTTGTTTTATGACTTTTAGCCTTCTTCTTAGACTAGGTAGGTATGTAAACTAATTACATCGATAGAAATAAAAACCTAATTTTGTCCGATTTAATTGTTTTTCAGACTGACAACCACCTTAAACATTACTTACACATCATTGAAAACAAACCCCTGTACCCAGTTATCTACGACAGCAATGGTGTCGTCCTCTCCATGCCTCCGATCATCAACGGTGAGCTGTTTCTTAAGCGCCATAGAGTTTCGCTATCTCTTCATATTCTTCTGCATTTCTGTAGCATTCTCAATAGAATTGGCTGAGTCAATCAAATTAACCCTTGACCTGAGAATCTCAGGTCTTTTGTAGACTTTTTTTTGTAATAGTTCTTCCCATTCATTTATTCAATGACATTTTACCTGGGACTTTTATACAATTTGTAGATACGTAAATATTTTTAAGTTCATAAATACTTTCTGATGGCAGTCTCTGGATTCTGTTATATTCCTCCAAAGGGTATTGCTGTTTGGGTTTTAGGAGATAATTCTCTTGGTTAAATTCAAAGTCAGATTCTGCTTTGTTTTATAGTTAAAAAGAAAAACTTTTAAACTGAATTTTACCCTCATCTCTTTTCTGAAGGCTGTTTTGATGAGGCAGCTTGAAGGAAATTACAAAATGATATGATGTTGGATGAGATGATGATACAAAATTTAATGATGTTGAAGCCATAGATGTTTGCTTTTCTGGAGATACGACTGGGATTTAGTTGATTCACCATAGACAGGCGAGTCTTTGCTTCTGAGATCTTGGACTCTAAGTGGTTAAGAATCAGAGGCTGGAGGTTAGCCAGATCCAGCCTCAAATCTTAGCCTTGCTGCTTAATACTCTGTCGTCACGGTAAATGAGCTCCATCCCTGACTCTGAGTGGTCTCTCTGCCCCTCTGCCCTGGGGCTGTGGCGGAGACGAGGTGAGGCACCTCTCTGAAGTGCTGGCTACAGCACCTGGTGCGCTGAGTGCACTCGGTAAGGCCTGTTAGTAGTTCGGTCCGTATTCTGGAGCGGGCTCACTGTTGTGTTTCTCCTTGCTTTGAGATCTTAGTTTGTGTTGTGTTGTAAAGTAACTGTAGGTTCTGTTTGTAGAGCTTTTTAGTGCACTTACATTTCTAAAACTGATTGTTTTGTCATTACTGTTTTGTGCTCATTACAGGAAATCATTCCAAAATAACAGTAAATACTAGGAATGTATTTATCGAATGCACAGGAACTGACCTTACTAAGGTAAAGAAAACTTTTCTCTGTTTTTGTACTGTTAGACATGATAGATTTTACTTCTGGGCCAAGACTCTGTGGCTGAATTTTGAAATGTTTATTTTGAAGGTGGGAACATAATGTAGGAAATTAGAAAGATATAACAGTTTGGTTATGGTACTTTCATTCAGTTGGCAAATGTTCAGTGAGCACCTATTATCTTTTCAGCGCCAAGAATTTAATAATGAGTTGCAAGTTCCTTGACTTCCAGGAGCTGGTAGCTTTGGGAGAATTAGCCACATACCTAACTGTGAAACAGAATGGGATAAGTATGCAATGTGATCTGTATAAATTGTTTATCTTAGTTGGCTCAATTGAAATGCTGAGTAATTTGGTACCTTTGTATAGTTGGTGAAAAGCCTTTAAAAACGAACTGGCTATGAAGAAATTGCAGTTTGCAAACTGATAAAGGGTGTGTGCACACGATACTGAGAATATGTGGAATACTGGCTGTGCCCTCACTTTCGGCTGCTCATCAGTTGGGTTGGATTGTGATGAAAGCTTTTTTCTACGGCGTGTGATTTCTTCACTCGTGTCAAGCGAGGTGCGGAGTGAGGGGGCAGCTAAGCAACTTCAGATAAACTTGAATGGCAGGAAGAGGCTGGAGTGTAGAAGGCAGATAAATGGCATTCATATACGTTAACAGAATCAGACAGTTGTAAGCTATTTCATTTATAACTTTTTGTACCATATTTGCCTTGAGAAATAGTGCCAGTAATATTCATATGAAACCATGTTTAAACTTATATATTAGACATTGCATATCTTTCTTGAAGCTTTTATGTAAGGGTGAGGGATATACAAAAGCAACGCATATATTCTAATAAGGTTACTGTATTTTTCAATTACAATTTTTTAACAGATCTCTATGGCCTTCAGTATGTCAGGCATTGTTCTTTGTGATTGAGAGATAAATATTTTTTCATCCTTATAATAACCAAAATAGGTAGGGAATTTTATTACCTCCACTTACCAGTTGAAGAAACAAAGGTGCAAAGACCATAAGTAACTTTCCCTGAGTCAGACTGCTCGTAAGGAAGTATTTGAGGCATCAGGCCGCAGAGACTTATGGTATTGGTAAGGGTTACCCCTTTAGCCGTTTGTCTTTCTTGAAACATGGAGAATCCAAGGGAGGGGTGTGGAAGTAAATGACTGGTCTCTACTGTGGAGTGTAACTCTCAGAAAACCACATAATGCTGAACACTCCAAGATAAGCACAGACCTAATTTAGCTCCTAAGTGTTCATGCCACTCCCCTTTTTATAATGTGTATGTAGGGGTCCATTTTTAGATCTTTGGGAACTAAATTAAATATTAATTCATTTCCATCTAAGTGAAGAGAAAATACATCTATTTATAGGTTACCATATTTGTCTTTTTCTTTGCAGGCAAAAATAGTTCTTGACATTATCGTCACCATGTTCAGTGAATATTGTGAGAATCAATTTACGTAAGTTCATTTGGCACCTTTATCTGTGGCCTATTGTTCTGAAGGCAAAGCACAAAGGCCTTGTTCTCTATATGAAGATGAAAAATGTGTTCCTGTAACTAGAACATAGAATCTCTTCGGGAGCTAAGACATAGGCATAAACAATATATAAAATAAGAAGTGATAAGCACTTCAGAAAGTTTCAGTGATGTTCTGGCTGTTTGCAAGGGCAGGTTAGTCCCAGCTGGGGCGATCTGGGCCGGCCTCGTGGGGGCAGTGGAATGTCCACTGTGTTCAGGGGTCATTGAGTTTGAGGATGGAGACATGGTGGAGGAGCTGAACCAAGGTAGAGCAGCACATGAGCAAATCCTGTAGGATATATATATATCAATAAGATAACTGTAATGTTTTCAAAGCTAGTTTTTCATTTAAAAATTTTATGTAACTTATATGGCCCTTACTGTGTACCAGCATCATAGTACATTTATTTCAGAATGTTAATTATAATTCAAAATGTGTAGGTGTAGAAATCGGGACTGAAACTGTATGAGCAGTATTGGTTTTGTTTTAACTGATTGACTCTTTGGTGGCTGTGTCAGTCGGCCCTCGTGGTGTGACACACCGCCCTGGGAGAGCCGGGATGCCCCTGTCAGCGTTGGCGAGCAGTCCTGAGAGGATGTGTGCCTGGCGGTGCTGGGAAATACGCTGGGAAATACACGTATGGAGTGGGCGCCGCCTGAAGACACGGGGAGCCGGAAGAGGAGAGTAGGATAGTGAGGTTGTACTTAGGAGGGTTAGTGCAAGCAGCAGTGTTGAAAGTGAGTAGTCTGAATACGTGGGGGCTGCAGCTGTAGGCCAAGTGAAAGATTTGTTAACCATACACCTTTCCAAAATTTATGGACCCTTTTTTGCTTAAGTATTTTATTTCTTTTTTCCCCAGGGTTGAAGCAGCTGAGGTAGTTTATCCTAATGGAAAATCATACACCTTTCCAGTAAGTACTTAAGAAGTGACTTGATGGTGATGATGATGAGGATGATAAGCGTGATAATGGCTATACTGTGCTTGTAGGCTGTCTGTTTATCTGTCCATCCATCCACCCACAGGCCAAGAACTATACTATGTGCATCACACGGATTTAATTCTCACATTAAGCCTATGAGAGTGGGTGCTGTTATAGTGCCCTTCTCTAGACGGAGGTACAGAGACCTTGAGATGTTAAATAGCTTGTCTGTTACTATGAAAGGTGGGGCTTGGATTTAAGCCCGGCCAGCCCAACTTTAGCTCCCAACACACTACATTCTACCACAGCATTATATGGCCGTAATTCCTGTTATTTGCTAGAATCAATCACTGTAAATAAAAAAAAAATGTAAACCAGCATTATTCTTAATTTTGGGCTGCTTTTTCCCCCAAGAGGGCTTTATAAATATAAGCATGGCCACTCTAATAATATGATAGCATCTTAGTCACTTAGTTAAGGTTCTGATTCGGTGAGGCCATTCTTTGATGAGCTGGGGTTTTTTTCACTCTCTGTCAGTTTTGAAGTAAATCAGCGTAGAAGGGTTTCTAGTATTAATATTTAAATAGCTTTTAGAGCAGATAACATCTGTCAACATCAGAAATGTACCCTTCCTGACAACATTGGCACGTAGCATCATCTTTTATTCTAGAGTACTAGTTATAATTCAAAATAAATGGATAACTGTAGAAAGCATGACTATAATGATGGGCAGTATCTTTTTAAAAAATTATTTTTGTACCTGTTACCAGGTTAGCTTATGTTATGTGACAAACTATCCAAACAGTTGATGACTTAAAAGAAGAACGAGTCATTTATCTCTGGATTCTCTTGGTCACCTGGGTAGTTCTTTTGGCCTGGACCAGCCTGGCTGCACTCTGCTGGGCTCGCTCCTGTGTAGTCAGCTGGTTGGCAGGCTAACAGCTGGATGACCTCAGATGGCCTCACTGGCATGTCCCCTTCTGGCAGTGGGGTCAGCAGGTCAAGTGTCTCTCATCATCCAGCGGGATAGCTTGGCCTTCATTGCCTGATGGTGGTTGCAGGCTTCCTGGCAGCAAGACAGCATGTCCAGGGCTCAGGCGCTGCTGAGCAAGCTGTCTTGTTGTCCCAAGCCAGCAGTTTTGCTAGATTGAAAGGGGGAGAAGTAGACTCCGAGTCCACATAGGCTGGAGGAATTTGTGGCCATTTATACAGTTCACCCACAGCGTGGTTCGGATTGGCCAGGGATGGCTTTTAGTCTGTTTTAAAGTAGCGTCTAATTTGAAGAAGTTTTCTTTTTAATACGAAGAATTGCCAAGTCTTAATAAAAGTGTAATAGGTATCAGATTTATTCTTTCATATTAGTGTTTTGAAACAGCAGACCAGGTAATTTCAGTATCCAACAGGCTCTTTGGGGTGGGGGATAAAACTATAACAAGGGGCTGAAACAGAAAGGGGCCAGCGCTGCATCCAACAGGGGCGCTGTAAGCTTCTCCGACTCTCTCTCTCTCAAGGAACTGGCGTACCGAAAGGAGGTGATGAGGGCTGACCTAATCAACAAAAAGGTTGGAATCAGGTATGCTCTGGAACTTCATTGATTTATTGACGGTTGGAGAGAATGCAAAAATGAAGTACGCACAGGTTATTTATTTTTTTCCTGAAACAATGCTGGGAGATACCCCTTCAGAGTAAGTGAAGTGTTGGGAAGACACCTATGAGGATGTCTGCTGTGTCTGGTGGAATTTAGAAAGAAAGGTTACTACTTCAGTTAGTAGCGTGTGTTAAAACAAAATGGAAACACGTTTTAAATAGTCCAGTGACATTTATACATTCCTATTTCAGAGAATCTCCAGAAAACCTTGCTAAGCTTCTGACCAGGATGTACTTAAAGTCAGAAGTCATCGGCGATGGGAATCAGATCGAGATCGAAGTCCCCCCGACCAGAGCTGACATCATCCATGCGTGTGATATAGTAGAAGACGCAGCCATCGCCTACGGCTACAACAACATTCCGATGACTCTCCCGAAAACGTACACCATAGCTAATCAAGTGAGACTGCACCCTTAAGTAAACACTCCTTATTGTTGGAAAGTGCCTGTCGAATGCCGGGAAGGCTGCCAGAGAAACAGAACGCAGGAATTAAGCAGTATCTGGATCTGCTGTGCTATGAGAGGCGGTTTGCTGTGGAGGGGATACAAAACAGATGCCCAGCTGAGGAGAGAAAGTTGAAAACTTGTGATGACTAGTGCTTTGAAGAAAGACAGGTTTTGAGTGTGGAGCCCTTGGTGACTCTCGAGCTGGGAGACTTATTTTCTCAGCTGGGCCTGGAGGCGGGAGCTGTGTGTGGGGAGGTAAACGTGTAGGCGTATCGGGGTGGTGAGGGGTGGGGAAGGGGTGGTACTAGCAATATATTAGTAAGGATGGAAGGGTGGTGTCCTTTTAGTGACATGTTCTGTATAGATCACTTTTTTAAAAATATAAAACTTTATAAAGGTGAATTAAAGTAAACTTTCTTTCTTCCAGTTTCCCCTTAATAAGCTCACGGAACTTCTGAGACACGAGGTGGCAGCCACTGGCTTCACTGAGGCCCTTACCTTTGCTCTGGTATGTTTCCCGGTGCTTTTTGCTCAGCCACCTGTTTCCTTTGAAACTCTGTGCTCTCTCTTCTGTGATTCCTTATATGGATGTGCAAAGTCTAGACTGCCAGAATTTCAGGTTTTAGAAGAGTAACTGTTATTTGAGATGGTACACTTTCTTGTAAAGAAATGTTGAAAGATTTTCCTAGTTGCAGAAAAACATGATGGACTCAAAAAGCGTCTTAAATAACAGATGATAGCGTATTTTACAGTTTCGTATGAGTGTTGATAGCTCACAGTGAATTTCATAACCACATTTCTCAGGTTAGAACTTTAGGTCTCCACTTGGTCGGGCCTGTGTCTGCTGGATGCCACCCTGCTGAGGGTGGGATTCAGGGACTGCTCCACATCAGACTCCTTCGTTTGTCTTTGAACATGTTCACGAGCATTTGCTTTGAGTTGCAAAGCTGACATAAGAGGCCTAAATCAGGAAATGAATTTTATTTCAAAATTAGAAGGAAATCCCCCTCCCCTACCATATTGACCATTTGAAAAGAAGAAAATGTGCATGTAATTTGTAGTTTCCTTTTCTCTTGCTGAGCATTTCTGGGGAGCTTAGTGTAGTTTTGAGCATTCAAGTAAGTTTCATTTACTGATATAGGGCAAAACCCAAAATGCCCAAAGACATCCAAAACAAGCCACTTCTTTTTCTCCCAACAACTGAGTTCCAGCCCTATAATTCTTAAAGTTTTAAAGTATTTACAGAAGGCAGTAGTGGGAATTCCTACCATTGTATGGAGACGCAGCCTCTCCCACAGTCACATTAGCGAGTATTCATAATTCACAAGATACTAACGTCAGAAGGGACCTTACAGATCTGGTTCAGCACCTTGATTTTTCTGATCCAACCATCATTTGCTCGACAGCGTTTCTGCTGCATGTGTTGTGCATCAGGCACAGTGTCAGTGAGGACGGCACAGTGTCAGTGATGCCAAGGCGCCCAGACAGGATGAGGAGTACCTGGCAGTTTACCCGGCCAGCAGGAAAACCAAGGCCAGAAACCCCGCCTTCTCTGTGATGTCATACTGTGTACGCTAGGCTTGTTGTAATGCCACACTGTTTATACATGTACACAAATGTACACAGGAGTTGTGAGCACGGATGACTTCATGTGAAACGAAATACAAAAAGATAGCTTTGGGAAACACATGTTGTTTTTTTAAATGTTATTGAGCGGCACAGAATTTGACTTTGTAGCTAGCCCCAAGCATCTCAGGGAAGCCCGTGGTCTCTCTGCCTCCTGGCGCGCCGCCGCCCTGCAGAGTTGGTTCTGTGCTGACAGCTTCGGTCCACGCACGGTCCCATCAGTCAGCGGGCCCTGTACGGAGGCCTTCCCGGCTCACACAGCAGGTAACTCAGGTAACTTGGCCCACTCCACACAGCAGTCAGCTGTGGGCCAGGGACTTGGCCCGGGTCTATCTGTACCCAGGGCCTGCGACTCCTCTGTCCCACCAGGAGTGCCACTCTGTTCACCCGTCCAAAGTCTCTTCACCACATCCGTTACCACCAGGGGAAAGGAGTGGGGTGCTACACGGCTTTAGATTTATAACTACAGTTTTCCTGTAGGATTTTCATCATTAAAGGTATTTATGAAGTTATATACTATCAAAGCAAAACTAAACTTCTCTGAGTGTTTTATCTACACAAGAGTGCCAGCCCTTTTCCTAAAACCCAGCTGTTGACTTCCCAGGTTTAAATTAAGCAAGTCACATCTCATCATTAGGAGTTTTGCTGTCTGTTTACTTGTTATAATATTTTCTTTTAAATTACCTTTTAAAACTAAATATCTGCTCTAGCCTTATTATAAGAATTATATTTGTAAAAATTGTGGGCTTCATTTACTTGTATTTTCATAACACTTTAAAATAAACACATAAATATTAACATTTAAGAAATATTCCTTCCCATATACTAGCTACTGTCAATTCAGGCTACCTTGCTTTACACTGCTTGTTATTTCTGTCCCTGATCGTCTGTTGTCATGGTCAAGTACAGGTCACTCAGATACCACCCAGCTGCATCAACACGTGTCTGTGGAGCCTTTTTCTTTTGTTCAGACAGTACGAGTTCTTTTGGAGAGTAGATTGCATCATGTAAATTGCATTTCCTAATTGATTGAGCACATTATATCTAAATCTTGTTGTAAAAACTCCTCAGTGGGAAAAACGGTTGCTCCTAGCCGGCTGGCCCCCATTTTCCACCCCAGCCCCCTGGCAGATCAGGGCGCCTTTTCTGCTGTGCCTGGGTGTGGCCCCAGGATCCTGCCCGAGAGCGCGCGGGGGCGAGAGCTGGCGTTGGCATGAAAGGAATCAAACCCGTGCTCGTTTTCTGAGTGAACTACAGGCCTGCTAGCCCTGGAAGATCACGCTGTAGAACTGGGCAGTGAGCCGTATCACGGAGCACTGGGAAATAATACAGTGATCTGATGGTGTGCTAGTTTTATGTTAAGTTTTAACTCTTTTTCAAAGTTAGCATTACTGTATGTGGTAATAAAATATTTTTAGTAATGATTTATTATCATTATTAATAGTTTTTGATCACTTAATTCATGCCAAGCATTTTATTTGCATCATCTCTTCTCATTCATTATTAGATTTGCTATATCTAATAGTTTTATTTTCACAACTCCTGCCTGCCATCCTGGTTTTTAAGGGCGAGCATCTTTGTTTTTGATGGATGAGTGCTCAGAAGTTTATGTATTACCTGGAGCTTTATTGAGTGCATAAGCAGGGAAGTTAAATGGCCACTTGAATTCGGCTCTCAGTCCTGCCGTTCCGCCCTAAGTCAGTACTGACTTAACGGAGCACAGTCGTGGTCAAAAAAGAAAGCCACAGGGACTCCAGGGAGGGAGGGAGCTCTGGCTGGCGTCACGAGGGACACTTTTGTGGAAGAGCTGGAAGTGAGGTCATTGAAGTGCAGCCCTGGGCGGGGGGGGGCGGGCAGCAAGTTGTCAGGAGGGTGTTTCAGGTAAAGGCAGGTGAGAGTGTACGGTTCCGGGGACGGCGAGGGAGTCGAGGGAGGTTAGACGGGTAGGGCAGGTGGAAGGCCAGCTTGGGAAGAAGACGTATCACACCCCCACCTCCGTGTGCACGTGCACTTCAGCGCTCTGTCAGGGGAACGGTTAGTGTGAGATTGCACCTGCTGTGGGGCCGAGTTATTTGGAAAGTGTTTATTCTTAGCTTACTCTTAACTCACTGATTTGAGCAGAGAATCAACATTGCTATAGACTGTTGACTTTCATGGCATTAAATGCTTTATGAAATTCGGTTATTACTTTTCCCTATTGAACTATTTTGTATGTATTGTCTTTCTTAGTGCTCCAAGGAAGACATTGCTGATAAACTTGGTTTGGATATCTCTGCGACACAGGCAGTCCATATAAGTAATCCTAAAACAGCTGAATTCCAGGTAAGAATTTCCAGTGGATAAGTATTTCGGTAAGTATAAACGAGGCAGTACGTAAGTTACGAAAAGTCTCCTCACACTGTTATACCTCAAATGGCAAAATATTAGAGCTTTTTAAAAGTCTCTTCTTGGATAAGTTTATAAGTTCTTACTTTACTGACAAAAATTCTTAAAAGTTTAAAATCTTTTCTTGATTAACTTTATAGCTGGTTCTTACTTGCTATGTATGTTGTCTAGCTCAGTCTTGTCTGAACTTTCCATTTTATAATTGATTTGTTAATACTCTTCTCAGATTTTGTCTTTTTCACCTATTTATAATAGATGAATCAACACACCTGTTCCCAGTATTTCCCTTAAGTCGTTCACTTTAAAATTAGTCGTTACATCAGTTCCCGCCTCCGCTGCCTGTGTCTTCCACTGTAATTGTCTACTTTACTGGTAGTTGCATGAGGAGTTCAGGAATAGTTACATGAGAATGATATTACATTAGTAGTAAATGTTAAATGATCTATGTTATAGATTAGGACATTAACTATAAAGAGCATTTCAAGGCTATAATATATCTTTGCTTATTAGTGACTTCACATCTCTTCCGTACCAATAAGCTCTCATTCTGTTTTTCTTACGCACGCAAGGTCTAGGGGACCGGGCAGGGGAAACAGCAAGGGTGGAGGTCTGAGATGGAAAGCTGCTTGCAGTGTGTGGGTGTGTGGCTGGACCATGGGAAGCCAAGGGGAACGGCAGGGGTTGAGGTGGGAGAGGGGCCAGGTCCAGGTTCTATAGGGTCCCATGTCGGGCATGGATTTTATTCAAAATTGTATGGACCTGTTGGAGATTTTTGAGCAGAGTAGTTTCATGGTCTGACTTAGGCCTGAAAGGGTCACTCTGGAGAGCGGAGCGCAAGGGGGCAGGGATGGCAGCAGAGAAACCAGCCTAAGCAGCTCATGCGAGAGCCTGGGAGAAAGACAATGGCGTGGGAGCCTGCAGCTCCCAGACTCCTGGCGGTGCCGTCACACCATCGCTCTGAAGCCCTGCCGGCAGCACGGTGGCTCCACGGCCGGCACGGCTCATTTGCCTTAGAACGAGACCTGTGTTCCAGGCAAAAGCAGAGAAGTTGTGTGGTTCTATGTTTGTTTGTTTGTTTTAAAGAACTGAGATGTGTATTTGTACCTTTTGGCTACTCAGCTGGAAACCCGAGTCGCCGCCTGCCCCGAGCAGCTGCACAGTTTTTCTAGCACCTGCACATCGGTGACCGGTTTCCCTCGTTGTCCTGGAGTTTTAGTTGCATTTACATTTTCCCTGGTCCGGTTTCTAAATTCTTGATTAGTTCATATTTAATCTATTTAAATACAGGTTTGGGTAAAAGTAGGTTTACAGTTGTGAGTATGTGAAACAGAGTTAATTCTTATTTATTAATTGTATTATTTTCCATATGAACAACCATAAACCTACTTTTGTCCCACCCTGTATTTATATTTCTTATAATTACCTCAACTTAATATAAGGCAGGATATGAAAATTTACATATTTGAAATCTTGAAAGCTAACTTTAATTTTAAAAATGATAACATAACCAATGCTAGATAAAAGCAACTATATTTGCTATAATATTTGTTTATCACTTATTTTTTAAATCAAATTTATGATTTTTTTATTTTGTGAATTCGAAAGTCAGAACATTTTTAGCTTTTTGAATGACCTGAAATTGAAAAATAAAAATGGCTTGGCTGTTGTTACAGCTATATGGTTAACCAATTACTTGTTTTCACTTTTAATAAAATAAATCTTTAATTGTGAAAAAAGTGACAGATATTTAAGCACTGCATTTTCCAGAAGTGTCTTCTTGTGAAGCCACGGGTCTCTTGGCAGTGTCTTCAACCAAGTACACTAGTTCCCCTTTCATATCTGTGGTTTCGCTTTTCTTGGTTTTAGCAACTTGTAGTCAACCCAGTCTGAAAATACTGAATGTAAAATCCCAGAAATAAACAGTGCATTCATTTTAAATTGCAGCTGTCCTGAGTAGTGTGATGAAACCTTGCCCCTGTCCCTCTCCGTCCCATCTGGGACATGAATTATCCTTCCGTCCGGCACCTCCATACTGTTTACACTGCCTGCCACTTAGCAGCCGGCTTGGTTATCAGAGTGGCTGTCGAGGTGTGGCAGTGCTTGTATTCAAGTAACCCTTATACTTAATAATGGCCTCAAAGCGCGAGAGCGGTGATGCTGGCAATCCAAATATGCCTAGGTAAAGCCATAAACTTTATCATAGGTATGTATGGACAGGGAAAATCGTAGTACATACACATGCACCCATATACAGGGTTTAGGACTATCTGTGGTTTCCGGCACCCGCTGAGGCTCTTGGACGCATCCCCTGATGCGAAGGGGGAAGTACTGTGGGTTTGGGTCCTATTTGGCCAGTGCAATTTCCCGTCTGTTCCTGTAGGTGGCACGCACTACCCTTCTTCCCGGCCTCCTCAAGACCATCGCAGCGAATCGGAAGATGCCCCTCCCTCTGAAACTGTTTGAAATCTCTGACATTGTAGTGAAAGATTCTAGCAGAGGTAAGAATGAGCCACCTTTGGTTTGTATACCTAAAGCATTTTTTTATTATGAAAATTTGAACTGTGTGTAAAAGTAGAGAAAATAGTATAATTACCCTCATGAGTCCAACACCCAGCTTCAACAATTATCAAAATCTGGCTAAGCTTCTTCCATTTAGACTCCGGCCCACCTCCCCATATTATTTTAATGCAATTCCTGGACATAACATCGCACCAGTAAGTACTGTAGTGTTGCTTTCTCAACGATAAGGCCTGTCATTTTTGTCTTTTCTAAATAACCCAAATAACAATATCACGCCTTACTATAATTAAACATTTAATTAGCATTTCCATTTTCACAATTGTTGCATAAATTTAATTTTCACCATCAATTTGAATCAATCCAAGCAAGGTCCAGACGTGTGGTTACTGTATCTCGTATTTCTTTTACTAGAAAGCAAATTTTAGCAAAGAATTTAATAACACTTTTGGAAGAGCCCTGTTGAAACCTCAGCCTGAAAACCACTCCTGAAAAGGAGTGTTTCTTTTTTCCTTGCGTGGTACGGCCTACGTGTATATCGTGTGAAGGCACTGGATTTCCGCCCTTCTGGTTTAGTAGCAACTGTCACCACCACTGGTGTCCCGACGGCTGTGTGTCGCCAGTTGGTGACTGTGAATGTGTTTTACCAGTTTTTGTCTGTCTGAATATGGTCTGGACTCATTAGTAGAGCAGGTGGTTTGGTTCAGCATTGGGAGTGTAGCGGTCATTTAATAAATGTGCATTTAGTGAGTGCTTATACCTCATGGCTGAGGAGGTCTGTCTCGGTCAGCTTCCCGTGTCCTGTTCAGACTTCCCCATGTCTGCAAACGCACCCGTTTCGAGCTGCATACGAGGTCCTCTCTTGGTGAGCAGTCCTCTCAAATGACCAAATTGCTGGCAGTATTTCCTTGGTTCCCGGGAATTAACAGTTCAAGTCCCAGCAGTGTTTATTCGGTGAGGCTTACGCCAGACTACAGAATTGCGAGTGTGTGCTTACAAGTCAGTTAACACAAGCAGAGGCCTTTTCCTCGCCCTGTGTTCGTGGACCGTCCGCAGCAAACTGTTCAGCCCGCGCTGGGTTCCCCTGCTCCCCAGCGTGCAGCCTGCTCTCCGTCAGCGGCATCGCCTTGCGTTCATGTGCTGCCTTTACTTTTCAAAAAGAATTTTTTAAATATGCTTCTTCACTTTTGATTGTTAAGCCATCTCTGAGGTAGATGGTACAAAAAACCCTGTCCCCTTTGAATATATAGGAAAATTAAGACAGAAAAATGGTTGTTTTCCTAAGCCTTCATAAATATTGGCCTCAGAACTAGGGTTAGAAGTTTGATCCCCGTGCTTGTGTCCTTAGAGGATAAAAGTGCATTTCCTGCCAGTCCACAGAGAACTTCCCCTGGGCGGTACAGCTGCTGTAACAGGAGCCTGGAAATCCTCAGCGCCAGCTACACCCGGCTATGAGGGCTCTTGCGCCTCGTCCTCCACTGGTGCGGCTCACTACGGATTCGGTCTAACTCTGGTGTCAAGTTGTTCTGTTCCCTGTGACTTGTTTTCTTTCATCTTCTCTGACTTTTATGTTGTTTGACCCTTGGTGACGCAAACGTATTTATAAGTGGAGAGTTAGGTTAGTGACACTAGGTTTCCTCAAAGGTTTGGAATACTGGTTTAGCAGTAAGCCTCTTCCCTAACTGCAGGGGCTCCCTGCAGGGCTGCACGGCTGGGAGCTGGGGGGGCACAGGCAGGCCGCTCAGAGTCTGGGGGGTGGGGCGAGGAGCAGGCTGTGGCCCCCAGAACCGCCGCAAGGAGGGTATCGCCGCTGGCTCGGAGCACTTGGGAGCACTGACTGCACCGCACTCCTGGGCAGAGGTGCCGTTACTGTTTGTCCCCCCTCTGTAGCTCTCGGGGAGGGCCTAGACAGCGCCTCCGCTCTGCCCCAAGGCCTGGGCTCGGGGATAACCCACCCCGGAGAGGGAGCCGGGCTGCAGTGCTGGTGCTGCGGGCGTTGCTGATGATGCACCAGTGCAGACGCTCTTGAACTCAAAGGTTTGCCTTCCCACTGCACTGGGTTCATTCCGTCAGGAAGAGTAGCTCTGGTTTCTGCGGCAGACCTCCCCTGTTCCTGCTTCCCGCTGGGGCTGTTCTGCTCTGCCTGCCCTGCCCGGCCGTGGCATCTGGTAATTACTCTCACCTCTTGTCCTGCACCATTTCGTTTATTCCCTTTCTTTAAAAGTGTCTGTCACTGCGATGTGAGGGATGAGGGGAGGTACATCTGCTCCGGAAGTTTACCGTCTTGAAATCATAGGTTTGCTTTAATTTATTTGGAGTATGTTTCCTCTTTAGCTAGTCCTGGATTTTATTTCATAACAAAAGTAGCTTTTCCGATGGATTATTTTAAATATGTACATGTGGACGCCCTACTTGTCATCTGGTGTGCATAGACACCGCTGGCGAGGCAGCCCGGCGGTTCCGGACGGAGACTGCAGCCAGCGTGTCCGGTCGCGGTCGTGGTTCTGCCGCTCCCCTGCTGCTTCCCTTTGGGCAATGTGTTTGGTCTCTCTGTGCCTTAGTTTCCTTGTCTGTACCGTGGGGATAATAACAGCACTCATTTCGATAGATTATTATAAAGATTAAATTAAAAGTTCCAAGCCCTGGCTGGCGTATCTCAGTGGATTGAGCACAGGCTGCGAACCAAAGCATCGCAGGTTCTATTCCCAGTCAGGGCACATGCCTGGGTTGCAGGCCATGACCCCCGGCAACCGCACATTGATGTTTCTCTCTCTCTCTCTTTCTCCCTCCCTTCCCTCTCTTAAAAAAATAAGTAAATAAAATCTTTTTTAAAAAAATTAAAAGTTCCAGCCACATCACAAGTGCTGTTTGGTATCTACTTTTACTGTTAGGGTAGCAGCAACCCCACACGTCAGGCACTGAGGATCTTGGTTTGGCAGTTTTCTGTGCGAGTGACTTGAAAACCTTTGCTGGCTATTCCAGGATTCATCCCCCCTTGCTGGGGACACTCGGGCTCATTTTTATCCTAACCTTTGCTTAATTGGTTTTTCTTCTGTTGTGTACTATTTTTTTTCTAAGGATATGAAAACCAAAATGTACTCATATGGGAATTTACTTTAGAAAAACAGGAATGTTGTTTTTGTTTTTTTGTTTTTTCAGTAATTCATCACCCACTTCTTTTTAATGAAATGAGCACATATGTTTTTACTGCCTTTCAAAGCAGTAAGCATTTCTTTGTTGGATTTACATTAGTCATTTCCTCCTAAATAATAAACATTTTTGAAGGAAAAAATCTAGTCCAAGAAAAGTGAAATGATAAAGGGGGTTTCCAGTTAATATGAAAGTGTCCAAAATTTTCCTTAGCTGGGGCAAAACCCAAACTGCTGATTCAAAAGGGGGAGAAATGGCCCTAGCTGGTGTAGCTCAGTGGATCGAGCACAGGCCTGCAAACTAAAAGGTGGCTGGTTTGGTTCCCAGCCGGGGCACATGCCTGGGTCAGGCCAGGTCCCCAGTACCGTGTGCACAATAGGCAACCACACATTGATGTTTCACTCCCTCTCTTTCTCCCTCCCTTCCCTCTGTATATAAAAATAAATAATCTCTTTTAAAAATTTTTTTAAAAAAAGAGGGAGAAATGTGTGGCTAGAGTGAGCAAAGCAGTCTCATTCATGGCCCAAAGTACTTTTGAGTTCCTGTTTTGTGTGTGTGTGTGTGTGTGTTTGTTTATGCTAAGGGCTGCTTAGAATATAAGAGGAAGAGTGGATAGGGAACAGACTTCTCTGGATAGATGGGTAGTGTGCAAGGTGCCCTGATAGCACAGGCCTGGCAGTGACCAGTGCCACTAACTTGCTTTGTAAGATTCGGGCAATACCCAGCACCACCAGCCTCCCGCCAGTGCTGTGCGGGCGAGCACGTCTTCCAGAGTGGAGATGAAGGAGGGTCTGTCCTGGGTTTCAGTGCGCCTCCCACCAGCACGCCTGGCCGCGTTCCTGTAAGAGTGACCGAGGGACTGCCCGCCCCCACTGTCGTGCTCGGCCTCCTCCGACAGTGTCCTGTGCCGGAGTGGACTTTTTCACTGAGTGGTCGTGTTGGGGTGCTCCCGGCCTGGCCGCCCAGCTGGTGACTGAGCCTGGTGCACTGCCGAGTATCAAGACTTCCGCTGTGGCTCAGACACGTTCCAGTGCTTTGAGGCTGAGCCAGCCACTGCATTTACAGAGTTTTAAGATCCAGAGTTGCTGCAGCATTTAAAAAAAACTTAGTCATGACTCAGGGGACTGAGCTGATTTATCCCTTTTGTCGGGCAGGGTGGCATGTGTCTTGTGCTGTGGGGTAAGTTTTCGGCTCTATAACAGGGAAGTCGGTAGAGGCAACACTGCCGCTGACAAATCAGGCTGCTGGGTGAGTTATTGATTGGTTCCAGTTGTTAATACCTTTGTTTCTTCTGTTCCACGTCAAGGGTAACTAAACTACAAACAAAATAGTAAAAAATGACTGTAGAGGAGCAGAGGACCTAATTGTGAATTCCTGATCTTTATGCAGCCATATTTTGGGAAGTCCGACATTCTGGCTTTTTATTAAATGCAGCCTGAAGTCTGCCATCACGGTTTATTTCACTATGGTTACCGAGCCACCAGCATGCCTAGACGCTCACTGAAAAGGCGGGAGAAAATGCATCTCGGGGTTGAGTTTAAGTTTAAAGGGACCCACAGCCTAAGAAAGATGACTTAGTTGCCTTCGTAAAGTACGGAGGGTGATGTCGATTTAGCACAAAACAGCCGTTCTGTTGTCAGGGGGCATATGGCTATGGAGAACCCTGATCATCAAATTGCCGTGCACTTTAGTTTCAACTGCTGCGTTCAGAGAATTTGGGGGTTTAGTAATTATTCTAGTGGGTGGAATAGGTTAAAGACCTTTGGTCCCTTGAAGGGCTCCAGCTCCCGCACTCGCCTTAGCACGCTCACGTACCCCGGCCGTTGGCTTCTTGCTCAGACACTTCCCCTCTCCAGAGCGCGGCTGTAGTCCTGCTGCAAGTCTCAGTTCCTCTGCTTCCCAAGTCCCTGCTTCGGTCGCCTCTAGCATTTCTCATTCTCACCGAAGCGGATTTTCTCGTCAGGAATGGTCTACTTCTTACCTTCGTTAATTTGGCTATGGAGCGCCAGAATTTATTTTTCTAAGTTTAGTCGCGATATACTCAATATATTCAAGATTCTTGTTCCTTTCTCCTCTGTGGGCCACTGTAGCTGCTGGGAACATAACTAGTTCACGATTCTTTTATGATTTGGTTTGCTCTTTCAATTTGCTCTTGGTTGGTACCATTCATGTATCTGTCTTATAGCGTAACCTACTGAAATACAGGGTTCAGATCTTCATAGTTTTTCCTATAACTCTTTGATGGATAAAGAACTCAGTAAAAGTGCTTTCATTGTGACCCTGTGAAACGCTTCAGCTCTGGGAAAAGGTCCATTAATTCTGCAGCCATCGGATCGTGGAAGATTATCTAGCGTCCGCATGTGGACTGTGGTTTTTGAAGAGCGCTTATGTCATCCGTGTGGATTAATTTAATTTTACTTCATATTTTTGGCATGTAGGATTTCCAATTAATAATTCAAAAAGTATGGGCGTAAGGCACATTGACATTAACTATATTTGAAGTGGCATCATTCGCATATGTGATGGCATCGTAACTGTGTCAATAACATCATTTTTAATACAGAAAGTTATTTTAGTGTGTTTGGTTCCACACAGATCTGCTAACGTGAGTATAATGTGATCTGTCATGCGTTGCGTATTATATTTTTTTAATAGATAAAAATCCATTCCAGGTTTATGTTAACTAAATAAAAGCCAACCCACAAGACTACAAGTGTGTCCTTCACGCATTGAGAAGGTCATAGATTTTTCCTCACATTTGTTTTTTGGCTTTTGGCATTATATCAAAAAGAATAAAAAGTCTGTATTTTGGTGCTATAATATAGATCCATTTTAAGGAAAAATATTCTTTTCATTATGTACGCTTTTAAAATTGAGGATATATGTGTAGTATCCTTAAGAACTTTCATGAGTATTTATTTCTGACTTGTAAATAATTCTATTCTCTTAATATTAAAAAAAATATACATATGCAACTTCTCCATAATCCTACTCCTAGAATTAGTCGGCAGCCATTGCCCACTCACATGCAGCCATGCTTTACGCTTCTGTGTGTAGCCAGCTATATGGAGGCATGCTTTCTTGAACCGACACCAGTGAAATTATGCTTCACCCGTCCAGCTTTTTTCTGTGAACACATTCTGTTCGCCTCATTCTTTTTAATGACTGCGTAATATTCCATTATATGGATGCACTATAATTTATGTACTCAGACTGTTGTTGAACATTTAGATTGCTACCAAGGTTTTGCTAAAATGTGTCTGTTACAGTGACTATCCTTATACTCCTATACAAACATATAATTTTAGAAATAGAGTTGTTAGGTCTATAGCGCTACACATTAACTGTTGCTCTCTTGTCAAATTCTCTTCCAGGAAGGATTTTTTTACAAACTTGCAGTCCTACCAGGAATGTATAAGGGTTCCTGTTTTCCCATATTAGATATATTTTTTAAATTAAATTTATTGGAGTGACATTGGTTGATAAGATCATTAGAGATCATTTTTTAAGGTGCATGTCTTCAGGGAATTCTTGTAGCTTTCGAGAATCATTTAACACTGCTCTGGAGGTTTTCAGGAGATGACGTTTAAGCTTCAGTCTCCTGAGGACCAGTGTAAAGAAATTTATTGGATGGAATGGACTAGAAGTCAAGATGCTGTATTTTCTGAATATGGCCAGACTGTTCGTCTCGAGCTCAATACCAGCCTGTGGTTATCCTGGGAGCCTTTTTGGTTTTCCAGTAGGCTTTCTTCTGGAGTCTGTTTTTGGGCTTCTGGGTGAATGTGAGAGTAGCGATGCAAAGGGTGAAGAATTCTGCTCTTTTCCGGTCTGTGCCATATATGATAATACAGGCTCACACCCCTGATTCTCTCTTAATCGTTGGTGCTTTAGTGAAAGAGGCTCTACCCCAAGGAGGACCCTATTCTAAAAATCTGAGTTGTGTGCAGGAACCACCTAGTAAGGGACATCATCTACCACCCTTGTTTCCTTTATCTCTTGTGAAAGCTCATCATTTGGCAGGTTCTTCCCGCGTACAGGAGCGGGGCAGCTGCCCCTCTTCTGGGGGGTGAGATCAGCCTCCCCAGGCGGTGCTTTGAAGCCTGTGCAGTGCACAGGTAATTCAGGCTGGCGCGCGGGGCAGGCCCGCTCACAGGGCGGGCTGTGTGATGGCACGACACGCATGGGCGGTCTGTCGCCGAGCTATAAAGGACTGAGTCATTGGCAACAGGCCCTCATTTTGGCATGAAGTTTAAATGCTTCTCATTTTGTGGAGTGCAGTCAGTAAACTTTGTGATACAACACGGTTCTTCAGGGCAGCACACTAGGAAATGGGAATTTTACTATGCATAGCCGTTTCTCCAGGGAGGAATGGGAGGAACTGAGACTGGGGTGCTTTTTCCCTTTTTTCAGTTCAGCCGCAGTGGAGGGCCTGTCTCGGAGAGAGGAGAGGAGCAAGGCCAGAGGGAGGGAGTGGTAGCTCTCGGGAAGTGTGGAGACCGGCCAGTCGGTGGTGGGAGCTGGGAGGGCCACCTAAGTAATGAGTTTCATCTAATTTTTATGGTGGGTTGAGTACAAAGCCCTGAAAGTCAGTGACCTTTCTTAAAAATATTGCAAAACTGAGTCTAAAAATTAAAAATGTATAGCTCATTATTGTATATGTGTGATGTGCATGCAATAAACATCCTGAAACCTTTCTTGGAGTGGAGTTTTCTAAAGCCCTGTATTTTTAATGTAATTTTATTCTGATCATCAGAATCACTTAATTTGTTTTTAATTGTGAGTTTTTAAACTAGATGTTGTTCCTCCTATCAGAAAGGTAAGTTTTACGTAATTTGGAAATCAGCAGAGAAGTATCCCAAGGCAAAGGTTACCAAAACAAGGCTTCCAGTTTACGTTGCGAGGTTCCCTGAGTGGGGGCACTACTGTCGGGCTGTGCTCTCACAGCAGCAGTGGAACAACAAAGTCGTCTCAGTGCGTGTCTGCGCGTTAAAGTGGAAGCATGT
Organism: Phyllostomus discolor; assembly: GCF_004126475.2. Taxonomy (NCBI): domain Eukaryota; kingdom Metazoa; phylum Chordata; class Mammalia; order Chiroptera; family Phyllostomidae; genus Phyllostomus; species Phyllostomus discolor. The sequence continues at coordinate 11,743,126 of NC_040906.2, forward strand.
GACACCAACAAATGGGTACCACATGGCAGAGATGCCCAGGAGCACTCAGCATTATGAAAGGGGCGATTTAGTTCTGTTTCATTTCATTTTTTTTTTTCCTTCAGGGAGGGAGAGGGGAGGAGAGGGCGAGAGGGAGAAGGGGAGAGATTGTTCCTACACAGGAGTCAGGCCCCTCCTTTTAGTCTGTGCGTGTGGTTGGCTTGTTGAGGTTTGATGCCTGCCTGATTTTAATACCAATCTTTACTCTTACACCTTCCATTAACGCTTTTAGATACCAGAATTCTCCATCCTTGCCAACGGAAATGATGGAGAGTGACAGCAATGCAGTGCTCACTTTCCTACATCAGCTGACTCTTACGCTGACTTTGAATGGGGCCTGTGGTCTTCTGGCCTTGGCCTGGTTCAATAGTTACTTGTGTGTGCTCACCTCCCCTTCCAGGCCTTAATTTATTTATTCAGACAATGATGGTAGAAGCGTTAGTTTGGGCAGGTCCTGTGCTGGCTTTGACTATTACTCTCTGGGGTTACCTAGAGAGGAGTGCCTGAAAGTAGCAGCTCCCGAGAAATGGCATGTGGCCAGAATGGTGATTTCTCCACGAGTGGTCCGACAGTGTTTGACTTAGAAGATACTTTCCATGAGTGAAAATACTGTTGGTGACCAGAAACTTCGGTTAACTGACTTCTAAAAAGAATTTACTCCAGTAACTAGAATTCTTAGAACACTCAAACATTAGCTTATCATATCAAAACCATTTCAAGAATGGAATCTTTGACTATATTAGGTAATTATATATCCGCATATGAGTGTGCCCTTAAATTATTTGTTGTCACCTTGGCTGGCATAGCTCAGTGGATTGAGCGTGGGCTGGGAACCAAAGTGTCGCAGGTTCGATTCCCAGTCAGGGTACATGCCTGGGTTACAGGCCATGACCCCCAGCAACCACACATTGATGTTTCTCTCTCTTTCTCCCTCCCTTCCCTCTCTAAAAATAAATAAATAAAATATTTTAAAAAATTATTTCTTGTCATCTAAATCCTTGAGAGATTTAGAGATTTCCACTGGATGGTGGAAAGAGCATGGGTTTTAGAGTCAGATGATTCTGGTCTAGTCCTGGTTTTATAACTTACTAGCTGTGTAATTAGTTACAATTAGCTCCAGCCAGTTGGCTTGGCTTTGTGCAAAATGTTTCTGAGCTTTTGTTTCTCCATTTCATTTTCCCCATTCTATTTTATAGGGATAATAAAACCCAGCTTACATGATTTTCTTGAGAATTCAGTAAGATTATAGATACATTGATAGATCGGTACTGAGTACCTGGCACTTAGTAAATAGTTAACATTAATTTCCCTTTTCCTTTTATCCCACTTATGTGCTCACTTTTATATTACTTTAGTAGTTGAGTACAGTGTCTTAAAATAACATGTTTTATTTCATTATCAGGAAGGTAAAAGGTATTCAGTATTTTGTGTCAATTATGCAAAGGGGATTGTTAATCAAAAACCTTTGAGACTGAAAGTTTTTCTGAAAGAGAGGATTTATCGAGCCATATGCTAGCCAGAAAAAGGACCAGGTCCCAGAGCATATGGTCTGAGCCACCCACAGCAGGGCGACATGGAGAAGACATACGTGTCTGCCTTCCTGGGGTTGAAAGGGCTCTTTTTTTTTTTTTAAGATTTTATTTATTTATATTACAGGGGAAGGGAGGGGGAGAAAGGAGAGGGAGAGAAACATTAGTGTGTGGTTGCCTCTTGCATGCCCCCTACTGGGGACCTGACTTGGCCCACAGCCCAGGAATGTGCCCTGACTGGCAATTGAACCAGCTACCCTTTGGTTCGAAGGCCAGCACTCAGTCCACTGAGCCACACCAGCCAGGGTTGGGGCTCTTTTACACAAAAGGAGAAGAGAGATGCAGGTGGTTTTGGATGAATTTACATTGGCTGTAGGTAAGAGGGCGCTGGAAGAGGAGAATGGGGGCAGTTCTGGGATAGATGCATATTCCACAAGGAAGCACGTGATGCTTTTGGATTGGTTGTGGGCGCTGGTTTGGAAAGTTCATGTGTCACCAGTATGCAGTGCCTTCTGGTGGTCGGCCATTCTCTCTAGGTAACTGAGGAAATGGCCACCGGAGAGTTAATGCACTCGTACACTCAGTTAATTCAGCGTACACTCAGGAGCGTAAGAAGGCATTAGTTGGTTTTGGCCCTTTTACCATTAACTGATGAACCCTTCCTGGCTTTTCTTTGCTCCGTGCAGCCTGATGTGATTTAACTCAGGACATCTCAGAAGTTCTCCTTCTCAAAATAAATCTGTGGGAAAACTTTGGCTCAAGACATGCTAATATAAAGCAGCTTTTCATTTGTAGTTTGTTCCCTAATAGACATTGGTTCTTTCTTTGGTCCTACTTTAAAAAGTGATATGAAACCCACACTCATTCAGTATTTGTATTAGAGCTGTGGTCTCCTCCAGAATTTATTAGGCAGCCACAATGTAGTGTATACCCATTATAAAGGAAATGACCAGATTGAATTTGAGTCTACCTTTATATGCAGTGCACTTCTTTTTTTTATAAAATACATTTTAATATGGGTTTAAATTTTTGTAACCATCACTACAAGATACAAAACTGTTCTATCACCCTGAAAACCCTTCACGGTTTCCATTGTAGTTGCATTGTTCCCTCCACGTCTCACCTCAGACAAACACTGCCTGCTGCCGGCCTTCTCCAGGACGTCATACAAATGGACTCGTGCTGCATGTAGCCCTCTGAGACCGGCCCTTTTCATTCAGCACAGCACCCTCGACAGTAACCAGAACTGCCACGAGTGTCAGTGGGGTTGTGTCTTCTTACTGCTGAGTATGTCGTATGGATGGGCCACAATTTGTTCATGCACACACCCATCAGGGCTTATTTGGACTGTTGAAAATGAACAGCGTTACCTTTTTAAAAATACTGTCGTTTCTGCGCTCTAAGTTTCAAGGTAGGATAATACATAACTAATCAAGGAAAAGAGAGAAATTAGATAAAACTTGGACAAAAATTATCTCTGCCCAAACATAACCTCTGTTAACACATAAATGCATTTGTTTGGTCTTTTTCCTGTGCGTGGAGTTTTCTTGGCTTAAGGATTTATTCACGCAGTTGTAATTCTTGCCTTCATATATTGCTTTTTTTCTGCTTTAGTTGTGAAAAGTGTATATATGGTTTAAAAAGAGTAGTATAACACAAACACTAGTGTAGCCATCCAGCTTCAGAAATGGACTACTCCCAGTATCTTAAGCTTTTTAAAGACCCCTCCCCATCATACCACCTTCTCTGTACCTGGAGTGACCACTGCCCTGCCTTTTGTGGCAGCCATTCCCTCTTCGCTTTCTAGTTTTTGAACCTGTTGTATGTTCTTCCTTTTTCTTTCATTTACTGTTTCCAGTATCTGTTCTAGCTCTGTGATAAACCTTTATAAAGATGTTTCTTAGCCACATTGTATTCTGATGAGTGATTGTAGTATTTTAGCTAGGCATTCCTTCCCCTATTCACGTGTTTTCTGATTTCACAATTGGAAATAATGCACTGTGCAGAAATAATATCTTTTCAGATGAAGCCTTTTTTTTTGTATTTAGGATTATTTCCTCTGTATAATATTATGAAGTTTCAAGGTTCTGATGTATGCTGCTAAACTGATTACAAAGAGTTCTACCACTCTGTACCACTAGGAACCCTTATTGTCTTTGGGCCAGCATTGAGAGTTTTCCTTACCTACCCCAAATAAAAACTCTTCAGGGGATTCAGTGGTTCAAAAACCATCTTACTTTGAGTTTGAGGTTGAATGGTTCCCTCTTGTGTTTATTAAGAAGTTTTCTTTTTTGTTGATCTCGTCTAACTTTGTGTTGGGGTAAATCGGGTTCTTGAGTAATTGTCAGTGTGACCTCGTAACTACTTCTTTTATTTTTTCAGACGTAGGTGCCAGAAACTACAGGCACCTTTGTGCTGTTTATTACAACAAGAACCCTGGGTTTGAGATCATCCACGGGCTGCTGGACAGAATCATGCAGCTGCTGGCTGTGCCTCCCGGTGAGAAGAAGGGCGGCTATGCCATCAGAGCCTCCGAAGGTGAGACCCAGCGGCTGAACCTGGCGTCAGGGATAATGTGCTGAAGGCGCCTATCCCTGTTTTCGATAAAGAAGTTTTTTTTGGGGGGGGGAGGCATTGGGGAGGAAGGAGACAGGGCCTCATTTCAATTACTTGTTAGTAATATCCCTTTCCTCCCTACGTTTAAAGAAACCGCTGTGCAGAGCTCCTGTGCCGCGCAGCATGCTTTCGTTGCACTCCAAGCGTGCTCGTTTCCCACCGTCCCAGGAATTTGGGGATTTCTGCTTCTCGTCCCTGCGGCTCGAACCTGAGTTCGTTTAGTTAGGCAAGAGATCTAGAAACAACTTGAAAAAATTATCTTACAACTTGTTCCTACTGTTTCATTTATACTTTTTTTTATAACTGTATTTGGCTTCTTAAATTTTTAACAGAACATTCCTGTTTTAGAAGTGTTATTTAGCCATTACTTTGTGGTGTGGGGTTGGGGGGGACCGGTTTTTGTTTTTCCCATAGATTTAGTTTTCTTGGTCCTTGGAGGGTTGTCGTCATTGTTGTTTTGTTCTCACTTGTTTTTATTTGGAGACTTCTTTGAAAATGCAATAACCCAGAACTCTATGGGCCCTTTTAGGTTGAAGACTGATGGGATTGTCTGTTTATAATAATAAAAAAAGATGTTACACTTACAGGATTCTAGAGTGTTAGACCTGAGACTTGGGGTTTATCAGGGTCAGTTTCCTGGTTTGACAAGGGAAGGCGCCGAGGCACAGCGGGTCAGTGAGTCGGGCCGGTCACACGCGTGGAGGCCGGGCTCCCTGCTTCCCAGTGTTCTTTGCACAAGGCCGAGTTGCTTGCATTCATCATTCCTTTTACTGTTAAACAAACACCTTTGACGCTAAAAGTTTTTCTGAAAGAAAGGGTTTATCCTCCTACGAGCCAGGAGGATCCCCCCAAACAGGAATTTATTTATAAAAAATTGTGTATTTATTCTTATGTGTTTAAACTTCAGTCACCTTCGAAGTACTCTCCATTTGATGCAATACACCAATCGAGACTTTTTTCCTCTGCTCAAAACAGGTTTTGAACTCGATGATTTTGTTGCTTTTTTAGTGTTTCTGCCATTTTTTGTTTTACCTCTAACACATTGGCAACACACTTCCCTTTAAGGACTTTTTTCATCTGGAGAAACAAAAAAGAGTCTCTTGGGGTGAGATTGGGTGAATAGGGAGGTAGGCACAGGGATCATGCTATTTTTGGTCAAAAACTGCAGAACACTCAGTGCAGTGTGGCTTGGTGCACTCATAAAACACTCATCGTGAAATGGGCAAGTGCATTGAGAGAGTCTTCAGAACAAAATCACTGAAGCCAAACACAGCCTCTCACAACAATGCCAGCTGGTACAATGATAGAGATGGATTCCTAGAACACTCACCTAGGAGGGGAAGCCTGTACTATAAGGGGCCCCACCTCCTGAAGATAATTCCGGTTTTTGGGGGGCCCACCCCTCGTATGCTAGCCAAAAAGAGGACAAGGCCCTTGGGGCATGCAGTCGGAACCACCAGCAGCAGGGCGAGATGGAGAAGACAAACATGTCCTTGGTCCTGAGGTGACGGGGCTCCTTTATATAGTGAGTTGAGGGAAGAAAGATCTAAGTCGTTCAGAAAGAATGGACTTGGTTGGTAGGTGAGGGGGTGGGAGAAGGTGCAGGAGGGCAAGTTCTGGGGTCGATGCAGAGTCTGGAGGGAGCAGGTACCGGATGCCTGTGCACTGGTCATAGACAGCAGCTGGGGAGTTTATGCATAAGTACCATGTGGTGGCATTTGTTGGTGAGCTGTTCTTTTTTGATAAGAGCTGAAATTTTGGCCAGGGGCTTGTCTTCTTCCCACCCTCCAGTCTACTATAATTTAGGTCAGCTCAGAATTTGGCTCTCTTGTCATTACTTGTTCACCAGTCTACTTCTCGAGATTTCTGCTTTGAGATCTGCTTTAAGGTTATCCTTGTTAATAGCAACCGGAAAGCTGATGTGACACATCTTCCAAACCTTACTTCATAAACAGATTAACTGGATAAAAATCAGTTCCCTGAAACAGATTATACCATGTATTTGAGGTCTAATTTTTTTTTTCTTTCTTGAAAGTTTGCAAAGAGCTGAAATGGTAATTTGGAGCATAATTTATTGTGGGTTGATATTTGTATATGTTACTTCTATATTAATGGTGTTTCTATAAACCACAAACCAATGTCTTAATATTATGACTCTCGTGCCTCAGTAAGCTCCTGAGACATTTGTTTCCCACAAGCATCTGCGTTCCCAGCCAGGAGGCAGGGTTTAGGAGGCAAGGATAAGTAGGACACCGTCCCTACCCTCAAGGTGCCTGTGGCGGGAGAGACCCCTGCAGACCTGGTGTCACAGCAGGCTGCCAAAACGAGTGCCGTGAGGTCTCCAGAGAGGGAGATGCTTCAGGGAGGGCTTCTTGAGGGGTCTGGGAAAGTATTCATGCATTTCTGGGCTCTTAGATGGGCCTTTGAAAGAAAGCTATTTGGAGACCAAGGAAACAAGGCAAAGCACGCGAGAAAGCCAAAAAGGATAGGAGACGTGGCCGAGTGCAGTTTGGTTTGACTATAGGGCAAGGAAGGAACTTAGCACTATATTGAGAGTTTTGAATGCTGGAATAAGGAATCTTAGCTAATTAGGGGGAAATATTGAATCTGCTTCTTAATTTTTTTAAGTGAGTGATATGATTAGATCTGTACTTCAGAGGGATTAATCTGGCAGCAATATGTAGGCTGGGTTGCATAAAGAGTAGAGGTGAGGAGATGGCTGGACGTGTTATGGTATATTCGAGAGCAGTTGGAGTGAGGACTTGAACTTGGATGCTGGCCATGGTTACACTAAGGAGAAGACGGACTTAAGAAACTTCAGGAAGGTAGAAGCCACAGTATTCAGCATTTGGAAAAGTTCACGATACGTGCCACTTGGAACCTTTAATGATACAGCTAATACATATTGATCTCCTTTTATAAAGTCAGATTTTAATCATTCTAAACCTATGACACTGTAATTTGAATCTTATTTATTTATTTTGGTACCAAAGCAATGTGGTACTTAGCATGTAAGTTCTCTAATATGTAGATGTCTGATGTTTTGGTTTGGAGTATACTATTTTTATTAGAAGATACATTCATAAACTGTAGCCACTTATGATGTGTTTGTAGACCTGTATGTTCAGTTTTTTTAGGCCAAATTGTTAATATGGTTTTTGGTTACATATGGGGACAGAGTCAAGCTTGTGTTTCCTTTTGAATTCACTTTGGTTCTCATAATAAAACATTGCAACATTTTAAAGTTTTTACATGTATGAGAAGTCCTGGATTTATGAATTTGAGAAGGTTTGGTGCAACTTCTTTATACATGCGTGTGGCCTCCATCAGTACATATTCCAGTGTATCTAACTGGCTTTCTCTGAAAAGAGACAAGCATTCACTTTCGATGTCTCTGTCAGCAGCACCGGCTGCATCATTTTCCTCGGGATGCTTTCTGTAAGAGCCCTCAAGCCAAAGGGAGTGAGTGTCGCTGTAAATAACAGGTCCTCATTTCTCCTAGGGATTTCTAAGTCTGTTTTGACTGTCTAATGGCAAATACGATTATCTTTTTTTTTATGGTTAAAGAAATTAAGGTCTAAAGGTGTGGCTTGTCAAAATAAATCAGCATTAGTTCTTCATGTAAAATTTCATAAACCTGTGAACTTCGTATAGCTTTATCTCGTGAGTAAACCTGTAAACACAGAATTTGGTTGCAGGGGTATGTTTACTTACATCATTTTTTTTCAAATTTATGATTTTGCATGTTAAGTGTAGGTCTTCTGACTATCAAGGAGTAAAGTAAAAAGAGATTAAGAACTGCTGTTTCCTACCATTCTTGATTGCTGAGTTGTCTTCTGTTACTCTGGCATATGGTTTACCTTTTAATAATTAAAAATCCCTGGTGGCTTTGCAGTTACTTTTGAGTTAAGTCTGTTCACAGAAATGCCTGCTCGCGTCAGTCCGCTGGCGGCAGCTCTGCCTGCTCTCTCCGTCCTTTCCCAGGAACCACCCGTTTCCTCCTGAGCCGCTTTGTTTGCAGGTGGGGGCAGTGGAAAAGAGAACGTGATTCCCCTTTGAGGAACTTGGCCCTGTTCATTGTAGGAGAAATCTGGAAACCCATTTAACTGATCACCACACCGATCCCGAGGAGTTTTGTGGACCCCGGCGTGTAAGCCCGCTTGTTGTGCAGGCGGCCGCCCTCGGCAGCGTGCGGAGCCTCCGCTGAGGTCACTGAGCCTTACGGAGCCTCCGTGTGCCGAGCACCCTTGCACTTAAGAATGTCAAGTGAGGTAGATGGGGTCGAGTTGCCAATGAGAGTGAGGTCAGTTGTTGAGTGGAAACAAAGGAAGGAGCAGCTTTAACTTTTTATCGGACTACAGCGCATTTAGAGGGTCTCCAAAGGGTCCACTCAGAATGTTTCGGTGGCACTGGATCAGATCATTACAGCGTCTGGATGTGCTCTTCCCCAGGCTTCTTCCCCTTTGTTTTTGTGGTTTGTTGCAAACTAAATTATGTATGTTAAAATGCATTTCTCCTTTTTAAAAACCACCTTTGGGCAGGGAACATTTTCCACATTTTTGTGTTTAGAGCAGTTATGTGGTTCCCGGGCAAATCAGTGGCGAAAGCCATTTGTTTTAGAAGGCAGAGGGTTTTGTGTGGGATTGGCTGCAGCGACTTAAGGGTGTATTTTTCCCTCCTTTAATTTGTTACCTATTTCAGTTTATTTACAGTTCTACAGAAAACTTCAGTTTAACTTGATACAAAATCTCTGATGGACAGAAGTTGTAGAACTTTTAGTTTTGACAGTGCTAGTTTTCATGCTGCTCGGGATTCATTTTGTGAAGTGAAAAATAACCTTGTAAGTAATGCACACCTAATCCTGCACCATATGCACCCACAGCGGCTGCTTAGATACCTTCTGTTACAGTAACACCTGATGATTATTGACGTGACCTGTAGGTCATGACCTCTTTCCTCTTTCAGGACACCTGAGAAAGGTTTCAGATGCTGACACCTCGGGGAAATTGTGATGTTTCCCTGGTCTTCACACTGGTTTTCAGTGTGACACCAGCTTGGGAATATATGTGCAGAGCAACCTGCTGGAGTAAAGGTGTTGCGTTCAAGGTTTGACTTACATAAAACGTCCTGCATGGAGTGCCCACATTTAGTTACCACCAACAAAGACATTATTCCGTTAAGGCATCAGGTTTAAAAGAAAAAAGGCTTGGAAGTTTTTTAAGCTTCCTGACCTTGTTACTCTAAAAACACTCCTTATTCCTTTGGTTCCCTGTTTTTTGTGTTTGGGGGAAGCGTTCAGATGCAGTTCAGAGAAGGGATTAAAAGACTCGGCAGCACTAAACCTGTCCGCAGTCGCCATCACTGCGCGGTCAGCACAGCTGGTGGCACGGGGCTTCCGTGTTTCCGCAGGCTTCCTCCGTCACCACGCGCGTGAGTGAGTCCTTGCTCTCTGTGTCATTTCTGTGCACGTGCGTTGTCCTTCCCCACGTTTTCTTACTTGTGCAAGGCAGATTTCTCATGACTCATGGTCACTCTTTTCTGGTGGCAGGTTGGGTGTGTTGGTGCTTGTTTGATTGACATTTTAGTGCTCAGCAGGCCGAGTGCTGCACAGCCCGTCTCCCCGGAATGACGTGGGCAGCTCAGTGTCCCGCCTGACACTGTCATGGCCTGGTGCTTCTCAGCCTTGTGACTCTTAAATCCCCTCTCCCCTAAGGAACCTTTAAATTTTAAGTTCGACCTTAAATTTAAAAACTAACATTTAAGTATATCTGCTGAATAACTTTTAATGTTATTTATTTACTTTAAGTTATAGTGTATCAAATTATATATTTGCCAATTAGCAATTTAAATGCTTAATGTCCATATCAAACATTTTAAAAAATCATTCAAAAATTTTTTTCAGCAAAAGTAAAACAATTGAAAAAGTAATTCCTTAGAAATCATTTTTAGTGAATGTGACTTTTCCTTAATGACAGCAAATAACTACCTGATAGTTAAATACGGTCAGTGTCCTTTTCTGTGCAGCACTTGATGTAATCAGTGATGCACTGACTAGCTTTCTGACTAGTTAGACACCCATAGCCTGAGCCACACACAAACTGGTCCTGGGCTCTCGGGACCAGACACAACCAGTGTCCATGAGGCAGCCAGCGGCAGCCCCTGAGCAGCTCCCCACAGGACTTCGTGGTCAGTGGCAGCCTTCCGGTCACAGTCACGGCCATCCACCTCCACAGGCTCGTAGGCCTGACCGCACGTGGACCGACTGTCTCCCACGTCCCTGTTGCACCTGCAAGGCCCGGGGCAGAGAACCCACTGGGAAGAACTGAATACCAAGGAGTGAGATTTATGTCAGGCAGGTTCAGCTGTGGAGGGCCGCAAACCAGGGTGACATGTAAGATTTTTCATACATCCGCTGTGTCCCCAAGAACCGGTTGTCACCCCTCTTAAACCTGTAGACTGGAGCTGAGTGCATTGTGGGGGCTATTTAAATTTAACTACATGTACTGGACCAAAAAAAAAGAGAGAGAGAGATAAAGATATTTTTACTTAGCACTTTGCACTCCTCTCCTGTTCCCAAACTGGATGCAGACTTCCACCGTTCCACAGAAAAGGCCGTGGCCCCAATACAGAGAGATGCAAAAGTTCACCTTTAGCTCCGTGGGGGCCCAGCTTCTGAAACTCGAGAGGATTTGAGGGTGATTTTCACTCCTTAGTCTTTATCTCACACGTGAAAGGCAGGTTTGCTTTCTCGCGGACTGCCGGGTGTCCGTGGGGGCCCCACTTCGGCAGCACCCTGGTGTGGGATGTGGTGTGCCGCGGCGTGCTGGTTGTCCCAGTCCTGCGAGTTCCTGCACCTGATGTGTCCTGGTGAGCTAGTTATCAGTCCTCGGAGTGACCAATCCTGCTGTAATCTGGAAGGACTGAAGGATGCTGGATGGACAGAAAAGTAGGTGAACGCAGGGCGGGCAGCCGCCAGGTGGGGCTGCGGAATGTGGAGTGCTCTGCCGTGCACCAGGCCGCGCAGAGCGCACAGAGCAGAGGCCTTATTTCCTGGAGCCGCTCCTCTGGCTTTGACGTGAGGGGAAAACACGCTTCTGTCTTTTCCAGCCGTTGTATTTGGGGCTTTCTTTCTTGAAGATTAAACTAATCCTAATTTGCCTGCCTCAACTCCTTTGCAGCATTAAAATGCTACCCAGCTCTAAGATAACTGAATCAAGTTTCCAGCCAGCTTATAAGTTATTTTAAAATTATTAGTAAAATCATTCATTCTTTCATTTACTCCCTCTCTCTCTCTCTCAGTTCCTTTACTCTTCATGTTTAAATGCTTTTGATGGTTTGCTCTTTTATCCACGTCTGCAGTGGTTTTATTCCAGACATTTTCACGTGTACTAGCTTCAAGGACGTACTTGTGTCTCGTTGCCTTTAAGGGTGTTACTGCTAACCACTGGCATTTATCTCCTGTTGGCATTTTTACAGCTAATGAGGACTTTGGCCATTCCCAAGGAATACTGCTTTAGAAGATTGGTTTTAAAAATGTTTTCTGGGCTCCCATTAAAAAAAAAATAAAATTGTGTATACACTTTGAACAAAGTTTGAAACCCACCATGTGGAGAATCAGAAAGTCCATGGATGCTGCAGCGATGGTGGTTAGGGGTTCTCCCTCTTTACACCCTGCTTCTCTTGCCTTCCTTTCAGGTGCGGTGGCCAAGGGTGTCTAAGGTGTTAATACTGCTGAGTCAGCGTACCACGTGGTGTAGTACTTTGCGGGTGTGAAACCTGACTGATGTCGATGTGGCTATTCATAAAGCAGCAGTCAGATTTCAGGGTCTGCGTGTTCTCGTAGCATAGGGCACCAGGCACTTAAGGGTGTCCTATGCTTCCGGGTGCTGGACCATGAGTAGTAATTACGTATCATTACATTGCCTTAAAAAGGAAAGTCTGCCAAAACATTGATGATTCAACTCGTATTTCTTAAGTTCTCTTTAGTAATTTGAAGAAAATGTAGTGATATGAGTTGATATTGATACAACAGAAGATCTTTTTGGTTTTTTGCTTTTTTGGGGGGGGTCTTAAGTTCCTAAAATTCCCCAGTAAAATTAACTTAGTCACTTAAAATAATGTATGATATCTAATACTTTGTCAGGGTAAGGTAATAATGAAATGAGAGGATGTTGCATTCCCCAAAATAGTAGGAACTACTGGGATAGAGGAAAAAGCATGTATGCATGCATCTGGATGGATGGATGGATGGATGGATATATATTAAGTACAGAAATAACTTCTCTCCTTTCAGTAACTTAAATCCCATTTTGTTAATTTTTTGAAAGTCACATGCTTATTAAAAATGCAAATACACCTGCATAATTTTGTCAACTAGTGTGACCCCAATAAATTCAGCAAAAAGAAAAAAATGCAAGTACAGTACAAAGTGCTTTTTCCTGAACTATTTGAGAGTAAATCACCAACCTGATATCCCATTTCCCCTGAATTCTTTAGTATGTGTTAACTCCAAACAAGGACATCATCCTACATAACCACAATATAATCATCACCACCAGGAAAATGTTCATGTTAATGTTAACCACCATCCACTCCCATACCCTGTGCAAGTTTCATCAGTGCTCTATGTCAAAGATTGCCTGTTGCCCCCAGCTGTCATGTCTCATTAATTTTGTTCTGGCGTGTTCTAGCACCATCTTTCCTTGACCTTCAAGACCTTGACACTTTTGAAGATTACAAACCACTTATTTTGTAGCGTGTCCCTCAACTTTGGGTTGCCTGATCTTTATTTACTGTTAGATTCTAGTCAAGCAGCTTTGGAAGAACGCTACAGAAGTAATGCTGTGTTCTCAGTGCGTCCTATCAAGTGTCTTACCAAGACAGTTTCCATTTACCTCTGAACTGATAACGTTCACTTGAATCCCTTGACTAAGGCTCTTTTCTGTAAAGTCATTCTTTTCTCCATCACAGTTAACGTGAATGTTCTATTCCTAATCTGGCTTGCTATGTATTTATATCAGTGTGGATTCAGTATTTCCTATTTTATTCAGTGTATTTTAATCCACTGCAGTCATTATTCTGATGCTCACCTTGTCCCCAGTTTGGCTAAAGGTCGCCCCTTCGTGCTGGCTTTTGTGTCCTTTTAACATGTTCCTGTTAGTTTGCATTATTATTAATACTTCCTGTCTTTGTGCACTTTTAAGACTTCCTGTCTTAACTAAGAAGATATACCATGCTTATCTGGAACTTTCCTTTGCTCTGTGTCTCCATCCTGGTTCTACTTGGGGGTTGGGGGTGGTGTCTAAACACCAAGATTTAGGGTGTGTTTATTGCTATTAGGGGTGAGAGTTGCTATTTGCATGTGTACATGCATATGTGCATATGCATCATTTGAGTCCTAAGTCCACAACACTACCTCCATTGCAGCCCAGCCCTTCAGGGCTCATCCCTGTTTCCTCCCGTTCCCTTCTCCTTTTCTCCAACAGTGAGGAACCCGGCTTCTGTTATCTCTTATCTATCTGTCTATCTATCTACTTATTTATTTATTTAACTATACTTTGGGTTTATTTATGTGTGTTTTCATTGTAGTTATATTGTATGAACTAACAGAACCAATATTCAAAAGTTGTTAGTAATGGTACTATTTAGTGATTCCTTTTAAGGAAAAACATAAGGATGAAACATGCTAAATATCATTTCTTTCTTTTGTATTTACTTGATCAGTGCCCCTGGGTGTAACCTGAACTCCATTTTGTCCCCTGCTGTTGGCCCCACTCATCACTCAGACTCGGACTGTCACCTTCTTGCTTACCTGTGGGCAGCTCTCCTTCCCAGGTCTGGGTTCGGCTGAATTGTCCTGGAAGAGAAAGGGAAAGGACTTCTCAAAGTCTGGAGGAGCCCCCATTGGCTGGGAGATGCTTGTTCAGTGGGTGGCGGGCGGTGATGCAGGAAGGAGATTTCTGGGCTCGTCATACACAGTTTCTGTCTCAGCCCTGGAACCAGCTACATCTCCGAGCAGATGCGGTTCCTTTTGGTGGGAAATCGAATTTTGATCACAATCTGAGTGCTAAGGTTGTTCATCACTACTGAGCGAGTCATTGTTTCTAGGAGTTTTTAGAATGTGGAGCTGGGGAACCCCACCCCCTTTTTTAAAGGACAAAAATTGAGTTCATGTGAATCTTACTGGTTTATACTGGGGATTAGAGAATTTTTACTTACTGTGTTTGACTTTATAATTTATAGTTCTTTACACTGGAAACCTTGTTTTTTAAAATTATTATTATTTTTAAAGATTTTATTTATTTATTTTTAGAGAGGGAAGGGAGGGAGAAAGAGAGAGAGAGAGACATCAATGTGTAGTTGCTGGGGGCTGTGGCCTGCAACCCAGGCATGTGCCCTGACTGGGAATCGAACCTGCGAGAAACCTTGTTTTCTAACAAATTTATATTACTACTTACTTGTTTACCCTGTCTATATATACCGTCTGTCCAGCTAGCTTAGTTTCAAAATAATATCAGTATTATTGCTGACAACTGAGTATAAACACAGTCTGTTTAAGCATCATCTTAAGTCTTTTTGTACTTAGGATATACACGACGGGGCAGAAGTAAGTCTACAGTTGTGAGTACGTGAAGTAAGAGTTTATTCTTGTCTTATTATTTATTGTACTATTTTCCATGTGAGCAACTGTAAACCACGTTTCCCCACCCCGAGTACTACCAGCTAAAGCATGTTTAGAGAATTCCATCTTCATTCCCTTCACACTGTTCCCTCCCAGCCTCTATAGTTTATAAAAATGTTTTCGCTTATTTTTCTGTAGTTTTTAAAAAATGTAAGCATGCGTGCGTTTATACTCTCCTCCACTTTCTCAGCCGAAGAGTCGCTACTCGACACCCTGTCAGCACAGCCTGCACTGGCCGTCACGCTACGGCGGCGCCTGGAGACCCCTCCTCCTCTCTTGATTCTGCGGGGATCTGTGACACGGGGTCCACGTTCATTCAACCGACCCTCTGTTGGTGGACAGGCTGCCGCCAGTCTGCACTGTTACAGACAATGCTGCAATGAGTAGCTTTGGGCGTGTCAGGAATTTTTGCTAGGTATTTTTAGGACAGATTCCTAGAAGTATGGGATTATTAGGACAAATGGTAAATTAATATTTTTGCTAGGTACTGCGAAACACTCCTCTGTGGGTCTCGTGATTCTAACAGTGTACGAACTCAGCAGCAGCGTGTGAGCAGAACCCCGTTCACAAGGCAGGTCGTCGGCCAGCCTTTCAGCGGGGAGCAGTATCCCCTGCAGGGGTAACCGGGTCTCCCTCGTTATGGGCAAGTAAACACATCTTCACGTTTCCAGGACACTTTTATCTCCTTGTCTGTGAACTAATTGCCTGTTCACATGTGTGCTTATTTTTTCTTTAAGTTTGTTGGTCTTTTTCTTCTCTATTTTTAGAAACTTTTTATGTGTTTGGGATATTAACACTTCATGATATATTCACCTGTTTTTATGTTCTCTTGTCTTTTGTGTTTGCCATGTAGATTTTTAAAATTTTTATATGATAAAACTTACTAGTTTTTTTCTTTATTGCTTCTGGACTTGAGTCATAGTTCGGAAAGCTTCTCCCACTCTGTGATTAGGGAGGACTTCCCCAGGCCCCCTCTCGTGCTTACATTTCAGTGTCTTACCTGTTTGTAACGTATCCTGAGTACATAGGAGGGATACATCCAGTTGTATCTTTTTCTATATGCTTTGTAGGGTTTTTTTTGATATATGTTGTTTTCCAGCAATTGCTGGGACTTTTTTAAATGGTACAAATGTTTGGCTTTCTGAATTTATTTTGTTTTATGGTAAATGTTTTTTTAATTCACGAAGGAATAGAAGAGATCTAAAATTTTATGATCTTTGATATTTCTAAAGAATGAAATGATTTATAAAGCCCTTCAATCAGATTGACCATGTTCAAGAGAAAACATGGAGATATTTAAACCAGGTAAGAATGAAAATCCAGTCCACATCAGAGCAGAGTTCACAGATCTGTAGTTACAAAGATACAGCTTGCTATGGTCTCTGTTTCAAGAAAAGACCTTTAGCCATAGCCGGGTAGCTGGGCTGGTTGGGGTGCTGCCCCGTACACCAGGAGAGTTGTGGGTTTGCTCCCTGGTCCCTGCACACACCTAGGTTGCAGGGTTCCTCCCCGTGGATGGGAGGCAGCCAATCAGTGTTTCCCTCCCTTTCTCTCTCAGGTCAGTCAACATATCCGCAGGTGAGGACTTAAAAAAAAAAAGACCTCTGTCATTTAACTCTTTTCTTGAGAAGCATTTCAAGAAATTTGCAAGCGTGCATCAGGGTTGCCACAATAGTCTCCTCAATCCCCAGCCCCTGTTGGATCACATTTAAATTCTAAGATTCCTGACCTCCTTCAGATTTTGAAATGTGAGTATGTGTGTATGAGAGGCACGCGGCTAAAATTAGACTTTAAAGTCCATCTTAAGAAATGTTAAAAAGGGATAGCCATGGAAATAAGCTACAATTTTTCTACATAAAGTAAAACTGGGGAATATTAAAGTTATGATGTTAGACATTTAGTCATAAGGTGGTTGTGGTGACCTGTTTTTTAAAAAACTCTTTGTCAAAGACACTTCTCCATTAGTTAGAAGACTAGGTAGTCTGGGCCTTGCCGGTGACTTTTCAAGAATAAAGTCCTACTGGAGCCAGCTGTTGCGTGCACAGATCTCTCCAGGCTGCCCGATGGGATGTCGCCGAGCGCAGGTCGCCCTGCGGGGGCCACGCGGTGGGGCCCAGTGGGTCCTGGCGCTCCCGTGTCGGTTTCCGTTGGGGGAGAGTTAATGATGTCTGCAGGTGCGTTGGGATTAGCCCCGCAGAGTTGTGTAAGGGGTTTTCTTTCTTTTGATCTTCAGAAGGGGATGAAAGATAGCCATTAAACTCAAGGGATTAGGTCCCCTTTCTTTAAAGACCTTAGGTACCATAAATATTTCCCTTTAGATGTAAGATGAAGAATTGTTGTGCGTCTGGGGGAAATGGGTGTTTTATATTACCACTTAGAAATTATTCAGTCTCCACTTACAAATTAAACGGTATTTGCTGAGACATTTTCTTCCAGCCTAAAGTGTACAAAGATCTGAAAAAAATGTGTATGCTTATATTTGGTAGTTAGGCCTTTTTTTTTTTTCTGCCATACTCCTAAACCCTGTCCTTTCTTTACTGTCTTACCTCCGCTGTGCCTTCTCCTCCTTGGGTCCCCCCTCGGTGTATAATTCCATTGGTGCACCTAAGAAACTCCTGGTTCTAACACTGCAAGAACCACTACTTTAAAAAATGGTGCCATGCTCAAATGTATGGTGTGTGTCTTCAGTTTTTTAAAAAGCCTTATATTTTGTTGTCCCTTTAAATTATCATTATCTAGAAAAGCAAAGTGAGGTTCACGTGTCGGCAGCAGGAACACTGCGGATTGTTTTATGTCCTGGGTGTGAGTGTGAGGATGGCTGGTGGCGTGTGGAACGTGTTTTCTGTCTGAGGTTGCACTGGAGTCAGGGGTGGGGTGGGAAGGGCAAGGTTTGCAAAGGTGCCAACCGCCTGTTAAATGATTATTCCTTCCTCTCACCCCACAGTGCGTAAGCAGTCATTTACAACAGGTGTAAAATACAAAACACATTCAGTTGGCCCAGGGGCTTTACTGAATCTGTACGTATAATTCTCCATTTTGTATTTTCTCCCTGAATTTGGGGACCTCTGTGGTTGTTGGTATTAAATTAAGCTCATGATTGCAGTTTCTGTTATTTGCTAAAACTTACGTGACAGAGGTTCCATTTTCAGTGTTCCCTGCCCTCTTTATTTTGTTTTTATTTTTTTTATTGTAGAAAATGTGGGTGGTAAGTACCAAATTGCAGGGAGTTACAGTATGTGGGTTTAAACCACTAAAGCATGTATTAGTGATGTGCAGGAAGGGAAAAGTAAAATTTATTGGTAGGTAAATTAGAGATGAACTGAATACTAACTACCAAGTGAATTAGTTGAGTTATCAATTCCTTAATATTAACCTCCTAGCAGGGGGTTATTATTAAGGAATTAAGAGTCTCATGCTTGATAACAGCCTGGACCTTTTCAGGTTAGGGGTCTGCTCAGTTGCTACCTTAACCTCTTCCGATGCTTCATCAAGTTACAGGGATGAGTCTATGAGGAAAGTTCGTCCAGTCCGAGGTCCTGGAATATTACTCTAAAAGAAGGGGGCGAGGCGACACTGGGGAAGGTGTTTGGCAACGAGCAGGGGAGGGGCTCACTAGCTCTTTGAAGGTCAATTAGCCAGAAAATGTGCTAAAGGCGGGCGCTGCCCGGGATTACCCGCCCAGAATCAGCCCCAGGTCCTCAAAGCAGTCCTGCCTTCGGAGCTCGGAGACAATTACAGACCTCGCAGAGGGGCTACAAAGGCCTTAATTAAGGGACTTACTTACACCCCACTAAGTTTTGGAAATTCTTGTTTGTGCTCAACCTATGTTTCTTTTGTCTGGGCTTCCCCATGTATTTCAACAGAGAACGCTATTTCCCCAAATCTGTTTCATGTTGGAAACCCTTTCACTGGGACGGACACTGGCAGAGCTAAGTTTAATCGGCGTAAGGAGCGAGGGGGGAATCGTGCTGAGAGGCTTTTTGCTGGGGAGCATTTTGGACACAGGTTGAAAATTGTATTTATGCATCTTGGTGCATCCGTGTGCCAGGGGCTCTGGGCTCAAACACATGAAAAAAAAAAAAACAAATGTACTTTGTAGGATTTGAGTTTTAGAATTCCCATTCACAGGGCAACATGACTTTCCTTGAATTGGCAACCTCTTGTTTCCATACACAACAGGCTGTTTTTTCTCCAGAAACATGTCTGTCTGCCTGCCTGTCTGCCTGTCTGTCTGTCTGTCGGCGAGACGAGAGTAGCCTGTATCCATGACCCAGCTCTGCCTGTTCTAAGCCTGGACCCGGGGTTCCATTCGGAGGGGACTTTTTCCTTCTGGAAAGGCTTTGAGTGGAGCGGCATCAGTCCCAGCCGGGGCGTGTTGATCACACGGCTCACCGCCACCCGGGGCTCCCTGCGGCCCCCCAGGGGTGTCCCCTCTGTGCTGCTAGGGACGCAGTCCATTTCTGCCTGCAGGGTCTGGTTTCAACCGTGAGGATTCTTGAAGCGCACTAAGAAATGCTGGTGTTTTTATAACTTTAAATTTTCTTTCAGTTATTTCTAGTTTACATACAACATCAAGTGGCATATTTTGGGGTTTTCTCTGTACCCCTTTCAAACCCGAAGGTGCTTTTGTGTGTCTTTCCGTTCCTGTCTGGAGAACCGAACTTCTGCCTTGCTCTATCTACCTGAGCAGGGAGTCGAAGGGAAAACCCTAAGAAGTGTCTCTGTCGTAATCTGACCTTGTTAGAAATGAAAAAGTGGCAAGAAAAGGTTAGATTGTCATCACAGGCTGAAGTGCCCAGTTTTCTGTAAAGTGGAGTTTATGCAGAGACCCCGTTACTGGGCTGAACTTGCACCCACGGGTGGCGCAGGAGGGGATTGTTGCTGGGTGTGAGGGCCGGGGGCCTGGGGACCCCGCGGGTCCCTCCACGTGCTGGGCTGGGAGTGTCCGGTATTTATGTCACTTGGACTATTCTCAAACTTGCATGTATTTTAAGTAATGCATAATAAGGATTTCAGTTTTCTTGGGAAAGAGAAAATTGTATTTAGTGATAGGAATATTTTTGTTTACCTAGGTGTTTCATGAACAAAGCGAAGTCTGGTCCAGATTCCTGGATGGAGGTGCAGCTGGTATTATCATACCTGCTCACTGAAGAATATGAATACGAACTGAACTTTGCTAAAAAGTGCCGATTCTAAAAGTTGTTTTATGAAGTAAAAATTCTAAATTCTTTCCTCTTAGGCTTTATTTTGATAACACTGTCAGAACTAGCACATCTGGCTTAGATTCTGAAATAGTCTAGTTTTACGCTTTAGTTAAAGGAATCCAATCAAATTGGAATTTGAGGATAGATAAAAGGGAGGATTTGGGTACAGTGGGGATTCTTAAACATGGAAAGGTTGTCAGGGAAGGTCCTGAAAATGGCCTTTCTGAATGGCCTTTCAGGTGGACTGGGGTCATCCGCAGCTCATGGGGGCAGTGCAGAGCGAGGGCAGCGGCTGGGGGTGGGTGACGGACAGACGGAGTAAGTGACTTCCCAGCAGCCCGTCCCGTGACTGCCAGTTATACTGCTCACCATCAGTAACTGTGCCCCAACTTCACTGGTGTCATCTGAAGGTTTCTTTTATTGGGAAGGGGAATGGTACTGTCTTTTCAGTTAGGTTTTCATTTTGATAGAATTAAAGTGTGTGATCTTCATCAGGTTTAGCTCTTCATACATCACTGAGGCTCTGCCTGATCAGTCCAGCTTGGCTTCTCTGTTAGTTTGAGTCCTCTTCCCACTCCTCTCCCAAGGGTACATTAACAATGTAGCCAAATAATTATGACCTTCAGACGCAGGCCTTTGAAATGCCTGCTTTAATAGACAGCGAAACAGAATTCTTTAGTTTTGGGGAGGTGTGAAAAACAGACCACCTTATATTTCAGCCAGATTGCTTTGGGAATTTTAAATAATGACAAAACTTTTTCAGGACGATAAGCAAACGTCCTTCTGTGCTGGTCAGGAAATACGTGTGATCCCCTGTGTTTCTGTGGGGTAGCTGGTGCTGACCTGACACCCCGCCCCCCCCCCCCCCCCCATTTCTGAACTTCTTCATCATATTGACCTTGGAGCCATTAGTGGAGACTCAGCAGTTTGCTCGTTCATAAATAATGCACTCAGTCTGGAGTGGCAGGCTGGAGGCCCGCGGCCCAGCTCCGCGGGGTATTTATAGCTCAGGCCAGTAAACGTTTTGGTTGGATCAGCCAGGAGCTGTGGGCCCGATCCTTTTCCAAGTTGGTGGTGAGAGAAGTGAGTCAGCGTTTTTAGTTTTTTTGTTTTTGTTTTTAATGTCAGCGGAGTGCAGTGTTGACACCTCTCTGGCCCTGGTCATTAGTGCCCATGGAGGGGCCTGTATGTTTGTAGCTCTTTAAACCTCAGGCACTGTCGCTGGTTTGGTGAGGCGAAGCTGTGCATTGGCACCAAGTGAAGAGAGAATGTTCTGCCTGCCTTGAAATAAGTCGGGGGTCAGCCCAGACTTGCCTGGGGCCGGCCTTGGCTGTGGTGTTCCAGTCGATGCTCCAGAGCTGCTTAGCAAGCACCTTTCCCGGCAGGAACATGGATGGCGTCCAGGTGACAAGGTCTTTGTCTGCCGATGACGTGCAGTTGTGTTCCTCTGTAATAAGGCAGAAAACTTCAGTGCAGACTTTTTGTCCAGCGAGTATTACTGAGGAAAAACCTGTTTCAAAACAGGTTCTTCCCACGCAAGGTCGTCGGTTTCACATTTCATTGTTCCCTTTGTCCTTTCTGGACCCGTTCCACACCTGGGCCCGGCCCCGCTGAGACTTCCGCGACTGCGCCCTGCAGCCCCCGCTTCCTTCATCCCTCCTTCTCCACCGGGACCCTGTGATAGACAACACGGGCCCCCCCGCTTCCTGTTGCCCCTCAGCCTTCCTGGGGGGTGCTGGGGTGAGGTAGCAAATACCTCTCCTTAGGGCCAGAAGGTGTGAGGAAGCACTCATTTCCTAGTCCGTGCTTTAGAGAAGAATTGTTATTTTTAGAGTAGACGAGTGAGCTTTCAGTGTTAAATGTCCATTGGCATTTTTGCCAGGAGAAACCTTGATTTTTCTCTCCTTCTGTTTTGCAGGCCCCGCTTTCTTCCCCGGGCGATGTGCCGAGGTCTTTGTCAGGGGTCAGAGCGTTGGGAAGCTGGGTGTCCTCCATCCTGACGTGATCACCGGATTTGAGCTGAGCATGCCCTGCTCCTCGCTGGAGATCAACATTGAGCCCTTTCTGTGAAGATGGGTCTCGGCTGTGTGTTCTCTGCCTGAGAGTCCCTTTTCCTCCACCGGTGTCCTTCCGTTGTCCTCACGGGGAACAGCCACTGTGCTCTGATGTTGAATAAAGCAGAGGGCACTGTCTCCTCCGTGGGTAGGCCCGCCCGTGCCCTGCATTAGGCCAGCTTGCCTGTGCAAATACGAACGTGGTGTCTGGGTGATGCTTCTTTGTCTGGTAAAAGCTCAGTGGTACCCAGGAAACGCACTAGCGGAGGGCGGATCCGTCCGAAAATCAGAGAGGCTCCTCGGACACCAGGGCAGCACACCGACCGTGGGCCGTGAGGACGGCTGCAGGGCGGGGCCCATTCTTCCCAGTGACGAGCGAGGGGGTTGATTAGAGCGCACGCTGACCGAGCGCACCGTGACGGAGGGTTTTAGTTTTCATTCGCTACATTTGACCTGTGTTCATGCTTGGGAAATGATGACATAGCATTTTTAGAACATCTTTAAGAATCAGTGATGGTCTAGTAGTTACAGCCTCTGAAGTCATTTTTAAAGTGAAACAAAAATCTACAACACAAATATGCAACATATCTGAGAGTATGTAGGTGTTTTTTACTCTTACCTGTACTCTGAGACAGACCTAGAGTTTACACAAGATAAGTAAGTTCTGCCAGAAGAGAAACAAAAGCCATGTTGGTATCAGTGTAGTTTGAACACTAGGAAACAATGAAAAACTCATTGCCCTAGGCCAGACATTTTACTATAATCGTTATTCTAAAATCAAAATCATTGTTTTATATGCTCAACTGAGCTGCTAGTCTCTGTCTTATTTTGTAGGGAGGCGTTAGCTTGTGTCTGAAGTTAGGCTTCTGCCGGCCCACCTGAGCTTTCCTCCCGATTTACGTCATGCGCTGACCTGGAACCCTCCAGTGGGTGCCCCCTGCTGCTGCTGAGGTGTGCACAGTTCCTGCTGAGGTGATACGGACCCCAGTAAAATGTAAAGCTCGAGCGGCAGGGAGGTAGAAATAGCCAAGACAGACAGACTAGAATTATGTTTCTGGAACTCTCGCCGAGCCTACTTCTCAGAACAAACACGACCATATTGCTGCCTCGGAGGAGGACAGCAGCGCCCCACTTAGCAAGCTTCGCGACCGCAGACTTGCATCTGTCCCTTCCTGTCTGCCGTAGGCACATCCGTACAGCATTTCAAAAATGGAATGAGAGATGCTCATAAAAAATAATGCTGGTCAAAAGGTTTATATCCAGCATACAAAGATTCCTTACAACTTAATAAGACAAAATTGGTAACTTAAGACAATAAGACAAAGATTTTTATGCAGCTGTTCACACAGCGTTACAGTAGCTACAGCCCAAAGGCTCACCAACAGATGAATGGATAAACACCGTGTATCTGTATTATGGAATACTTATCAGTGAAAAAAAAAAAGGAACTGATACTTGAGTAAATCTCAAAGCACCAGGCAAGATGGAAAGGCCAGCACTAAAGGCCGGATGTGACCCCACTTACATGCAGTTCTAAAAAAGTCAAGGGGACCCACTGCAGAGGGTTAAGAGGAGACCGTCGGGTGATGGAAACACTGAGGGGCCTTTAAGATGTAGGTTATACCTCAGGAAAGCTGGGGGGGAGAGTTAATGCAACACGCATTTTAATAATTTCGTGCAACACCAGCCTGTGCGTGCATGGGGGCGAGAGCGTGAATCATAGGGTCAGCATGGCTGCTCCTGAAGACATTCTCCCCGAGGTTCGGTTTCACCACGGTTCCAATGGTAGCCACTGCCGGAGTGGGTGGGGCCATTCACTCTGGTTGCAGTCAGCCGCCTGGGCATGTTTGGAGTGGTCAGAAACTAGTAATAAAAACCCCAGCGATACCTAATCGTGGATCCCAGCATGAAAGGGGGAAGATCAGGGCCATCCGTCATGCGGATGCTTCTGCCCCCTGAAGCGGGAAGCAGCAGGGGAGGAAAGCGCCGTCGGCACCCGAGAAGAGGAAATGAGCCTCCAGCTTAGGGAGTCGAGGTCCCCCAGCCAGATCACCTTCCTTGTCCCTGGCGAGGCGTCTGAGCCGGAGCTAGGGCAGTCTGGGGGTGCTGCCGCAAACCCTTTCCTGGAGCAGACACACATTCGGGAAAACGGGGGCCCTGGTACTAAAAGGGAAATCTCCCTGATACGGGTTCTCATTTACAGATAACTTCTACTGCAGCCCGACATTCCCGCGTGACTCGAGTTTCATCGAGTATTTTCACATGGGGTCTTGTTTCAGCATTTAAGTGTTTTAACTTACTGGTCATAGGAGGTAGGTGGAGTAAGAATTCCCTCTGATTGATAGAACAGAAGACCTTCAGAGAGATTTCATGGCATGCCCCAAAGTTATATGGCTAATGAGCAGGATGGAGACACCGAATAAGGGTGACTTGGAGTTCACGATCATTCAGTGTTTAGGACTTTATCTCCTTATCCAGAATATCGAGATGTTTTTACCAGGTTTTTATATAAAAATACTGAAAAACAAGAAGTTGAAAATCTTAACACTGCCACTTTAGAAAAGCTGTGCAAAGGAAGGCCTTCCCACTACTGCACCCTTCCCCGCAATGCCCTGAAGCCCATTACCACTCTTAACAGTTCGGCTTGTGTTGTTTCTGACATTCTCCCTTGTTTGGACAGCCAGCCACGCACGTGCCCACAGCGTGTGGGTCACGCTCTGCTTACTGGTTCACAGCAAGTCTTGACTTGTACTTCACCTAGCATAGCGGATGACATTCCACTTAACATGTCCCTCTTTTCCAGCTCAGGACCTACAGACCTGCCTCATTCTTGGACACGAATGGCGTGGCGTTGTGTTACACAGATGTCCATGATGTGTTCCGCTGTTCCATTGAAGACATTCTGTTGTTCCCAACCAACTGCAGTTACAAACAGTGCTCCAGTGGACTTTGCTGTAGCTCCCCTAAAATAGCCCTGGCTTAGGGACCCCCAAAAACAAGTCCTTGGGCTGTATAACTGCATAAGTGCCCACATCTGCTGTCTGATGGTCACATTCACAGATGCATGGGGGTAGATGTTCCCAGATGTGAGTTTGGTGCCTGGGCAGTGTGTTATCCCAGTAGTTCAGAGTCCTAGACATGTAGGGGACGTCAAGTGACTGACTACCTGTACTGTGGAAACAGGAGCCGCCCGACCTGGAACCCGGGAGCCTCGCTGCCACTCCTGCCGTCCCTGCCGTCTGCAGGGCTGGCCCCTCAGGCCAGTAAAGACATTGCTCACAATCCCGTTTTGCTCACAAAACAGCCTGCCCCGGGCAGGCCCTGGACTGGTGTTTGTACCGGGGTGCAAAGAGGACTGGTGAGCATCAGCCAGACCTGACTTCCTCTTCGACTGTCAAGCTATTTAAGCATCTGGCTGATCCACACACCTTTTCTTCTTTCTTCCCAAGGAGCCTCTTCCTACTTTGTATACCCCAGCTAGGAATCCAGACAAAATATGCAAAACAGTGCTTTTCAGGACACTGGACACCAGCAGTGAAGGTCAGTGATCCCTGAGAGGCACGAAATAAACAAAGGGAGGCCTGTGATTACCAGGCTGGCCTTCCGGGCTGTGGTGCAGGGATGGACCCTCAGGAGGTGAGCCGAGGCTGAGAGGCCACAGCAGCCCAGGCAGCCGGGGTTGGCAGGGAAGGTGAAGGCTGCAGAGACATGCACAGAGCCCCCCGCCCCACCTATTGAGCCCAAAGCCTGGTGCTGATCCGCACTTGCACGTGAGGGCACTGCCTGTTACAGAGACCACCTGTGACCTCGCATGACGAACAGAAGGAGCGCTCCCTGGAGCCCACACGGGCCCAGGCTAGAAACCCGGAGAAAATGGGGGCAGGGAGGGCATGGGGAAAGTCCTCAAAAGGCTTTTGCCTCACTACTGGGAACACCAACTTTAGACTAAATGTTCCTCTGGCCCCACCTAATAAAGCCTAAGAACAAGACCCAGAAGAATCAAACTAGTTCCAGGGAATAAACTGCATCCCAGGACAAACCTTAAGAATATTTATAGTGATACAAAAATATCCAGCACCCAACAGTGTAAAATTCACAGTCCCGATAAAAATTACCGGGCAAGCAAAGAAGCCGGGAAATACAGGCCTCATGAAGAAGGGGAGGAAAACGGGAACCAAAAGCTCGAACGTGGCAGGGCGGACAACACTGTGGGCAAGGACACTGTAACAGTGGTGTTCCAGATGTTGGAGAAGCCAGAGGAGGGACTGGCCAAGTTGGGACGTGGAAGAGGCATGCTTTGAATTCCTGGAGAAGAAAACTACGATGCGAGAGGTGAAAAGGAAAAAGAACAAGCTGATGAAAACAATACTAATACCTAGTTAATAGCAGCATTCATTGATTTCATGAAACAAATTACATTAAACTACATCTTTCTCCTCCACAACAAAAATAGCACTCCAGCCTCGTGTTTTAGCAGCCCCTAACTGAGACGGCTAAACTGACCTGCGTCGGGCGTGCCCCGTGCGGGACTTGCTCTCTCGCAGAGCCACCCATCCCGTTCCCATGAGACCGAGAGGGACTGCAGGCTGGACACCCACTCCTGTGTAGACCCACAGATGCAGGCAGATGGCAAGAAGGCGGCCCCGAGTCGCCCTGCCCCGCCCCCAGCAGTTTGAGGCCAGCTGCGTCCAGAAGCATTCCTGTTCCTCGAACACCTCCGCTGGGGAAGAATCTGGCCTGTGCTCCACCCAAGGGGACCCTGCCGTCAGCGCCATGAGGAACGGGGCCAGCAGATGGGCTGAGCGTGTGCACAAGAGGAGCCTTCCTGCCGGAACTGCTCGCTGCGCCCTTGCTTTCCTACTTTGTTTCTGCATGCCACAGAGACAGGCGTGGAGAAGGAAGACGGATTTTTGGCTTCACGAAGCTCCCTTGTCTCATGTGGCCGCAGTTTTTTAGAATGTAACATTCTGTTCCTGGTTCACATTCAGCTCTCATTCTTCGCACGCACCCGGGGACGAGCCACGTCTGCCCCGCAGGTGTGCCCCACTGTAAGGAAACAATGGACGTGTGGCCGACCCACAGTAATTCATTAAAGAGCTTATGTTTTCAGGGATGGTGAGTTGCCATGTGATTTTAAACAGCACACCCCTTGGTGCACTTAAAATTCAAGTTTAGAAAGTCCAAACAGAGGCAGCTTTTAGGACCACAACTGTTCTCTAAAATGAGATACATCTACATGCTTAATCCACTTGGTCCTGGTCAACCTCTTCCTGGAGACCCAGCGCTTCATTCAGTGTCATTAAAGGGAGACTCGACGGATGTACTTACAGGTCCCCGAAGAGCCAGGCTCATGCGAAATGTTTTTTAAGTGAAATTCCACAGGACCAGTTCAGGGAACCGAGCAGAGAGAGGAGGGAGGAAGGCACCAGGGACACAGACCGAGTCCCCAGATGCTGTCACCTCTGCTTAGAGCCAAAAGAGGACACAGGGATGAAGCTGCATCTGAGAGGGTCAGAGCTGGAGGGAACCGGGCGGGAGAGGGTGCCCACTACTGACTGTTGGGCTCCAATGAGGAAAATGAGAGGAGACTGGAGTCACCTCCCGGTGCCACCTCCTCTGAATGGCCCCACGTGGACACAAGGAAATGGACTAAGTGACTTCTCAGACTTCCTTCCTGTTCTTGTGATCTGCTTCTGCAAAGTCAAAGCCCCCTGCTGAGCCTGCCACCACTGTTATTTCTACCCACAGAGGCCAGCACGGGTTTGGCTGGGATTCTCCCTGTGAGAGCTGGACGGAGGTATTTGGGGAAGGCCTCTGACACACCGGGCCCCCCGTGGAGCGCCACCTTGCACCTGCTCCCCTGCACATACCCCCCTGTGCAAACCTCACTGGCTTGTGCATCCCCTCCCCCACGAGCCTCCCTTGAGCTGCTGCAGCCCCCACGCTGGAATTCACCCTCACTCCTCTCAACTCCCACAGCGTGGTTATTTTCCCCCAACAGCCGTAACACTTTGGATCTTGAATTGTGATTCTCTGAACCTGGCCTTCCGCTCTCCCAGGAAAACTCCACAGGGTGGATGGGGGTCTCATCTGCCTATGCCCGAGGTGTTTATTCAGTAGGAAATACATGCTGTTCAAAGTACAAACAGGACTCTATCCTTGACCTTGCAAATAAGAGTGTCAGCTTTCCATACCATTTCAAATAGTAAGTTCGTGATGCTGGAGGGCAGAGCATAGCGTGGTAAGGATGTGAAATAGGATTGCGTCCATTTGGTTCAGCAAACTGTATACCTTTCATGACCTTAACTAGGAAGACCTATAAAGTTTACCTGTCACCACACAGTGACACTTAATCTATGATTATGGTAAAAGGATGCTCTGTAGTATCAAGGAGTTACAGGGTATTGAAGCATGCAGACACACTCTTACTTCCTGCTAATCACACCTGTGACCTCTGCGACACTCGCCGACATTTGCATGTGACTGAATTATGACAGTGACAGAAAAGGACATAGCCTGCTTTATATTGCTGTCCCCTCTGTCGAACTCACACCCAATAAACCCTGAGAAAAAAAGTCTAGGGGAAAAAAAGCCCAAGGAAGCAGAAACTGACTTTTAAAGCACTTAATAAGGCAAAATCAAACAAAAAAAGATTTTATTTTTAAAAGAATAAATTTACATAACAGTACATAAGCAAGACAGCTGAAAGCTTCCAAAATAGAAACCAGAGCATCTGGCCCTGCGACACCACAAGCCTTGATGGCTCTCGGGAAGTCTCAGCCGCCTCTCCGGGCAGGAGGACCCCATGGCACAGCGCGACCGTCAGGCGTGCTGTGGAGCGTCCGTTCAGGAGTCTCGTCTGCGTCTCTTCTGCGTATTCCGTTACGGGCGCAGGTCTGAGCAACACGGGCACAAAAGGAGCACTCCTTGGAGGGATGGTTACAGAAAGGATGCCCTGGGCCAGAGCAGTGGTGGGCTGGGGGCCGGATGGGGGCAGGGAGGAAACAGGCATCATGTCCCACAGCCCCCACGCCCCTCCCCCGCCCCCCCCCCCCCCCACGGCTCCTGCAGGGGCCAATGATCCGGAGGGCTTTGGTGTCACAGGTTCCAAGGGCAGGGTTGGCTGCAGGCTGGAGGATCTTTGGCCTCTACTGGGTACATCACGGTGAGCTTGCCTTTCGAGTTAATTTCTAAAAATTTTGATGGTAGTTGCATTTTTCAAATTTCTTTATCCTATTGATTTTTCTTAAGTATTGATAATTAAAAAAAAAAAATCATTTTTGAAGTTCTTAGATCAAGAGAGGGGCTTTGGAGCAAGGCCGAGGGTAGACCAGCAGGGGGCAGTCTTTCCCCAGAGAGAAAATCAAAGCATCCTCACAGTAGACCCAGACAAACTCGGAGGGGCCTGTGTGGATGGGAAAGGCTGAGCTGGGGCGAGACTATCAGCATGAGAAGCGGATGGAGAGGGCTGACGAAGCGGGAGCGCAGAGACTGAGCTTGGCCTCATCCACGTACGTACACTCTTTAGCCTCCAGTTGCTGTAAGAAGACACTTGAGAAAGCCGCCAACCGTGACAATCCCTGGCTCGTTCTTTGGTGTGCGATGGCTCAGTCCAAACTCCAAATGCAGCCTTGAGGACCTCAGGATAGCGGACTGACCTTCCTACTGTTGGGAGGCCACCGATGGATCGCCAACACCCACTGCTCGTGACGACAAACGGTACAAGTGGCAAAGGCTAATGCTTTTGTCGGGTGGCTTTGGACAAATCAACTGAAATGATTTTGCATAATTACCCAATGGTTTGGCATCGAGGGATGGAAAGCGCCTCACCCACTGCACTGGGGGCGGGGCAGAGGGAGGGCAGGAGTGCCCGTGGGCTGGGCTCTCCCCAAGCACCGCCCCCGCCCCAATGCGTGGTGCCACAAACACCAGTATGATGGAAAAATAGTCAATTGGTGGCCCATTTTTATCCCTGCCTTCTAACTGAAAAATGTGAGAAGAATTTGAAGGAAGAACAGGATGTCTTACTAAAAATTACTCTCAAGAAACTGGAGCACGAAGTCGAACACAAAAGAAAGACCATTCCAGCCTAGAGGCCAGGGGCGGAGATCAGCGGTGTCCGCTTCCACGCTGGACGCAGAGGTAAGAGCCGCGCTCCCCGGGCAGGCGCGGTTCCCCCAGCGTGTGCTCGGCCGAGACGCGTGAGGGTTATAAATAGCCACGGCGGCGGCTCCAGTACTGGACCACAAAAGGTACTTCGTTAACTACGTATTTACACTAACTTATGAGAAAAATTGTTGCTACGTGTTCCTTATTCTTAGTGACAGGAAAGGTGGCCTGCGAGAGAAGCCCCTGGTGTGGGTCACCTATCTACGTGTCCCGAGGACACACCCTCCGTGCAAAGGCTATTGTGTTTGCTTGGCTTGTTTTCCCAAAAGAGGCTGACATTACTCTTGCATTTATTACCCTGAAAATTGCCAAGAGATGAGAGGGGGGAAGACAGGGGGCCCCTGACTCTATTTGGTAGAGAGAAACACAGATGGACAGAAAGTAACGCAGAAATGGAGGAGCGATGTCAGGACAGGCCACGCCTGAGGCTGAGTCTCTCTGTGTCAGGCTCCAGGGAGAGTTACATTCTCTGTTCCTCTCTGGATCCACTTTCACATGCAGACAACAGTCTGCAAGGAAGCAAGAGAAGCTGGAGATGGGCAGAGGGCTCATCCCAAGTCCCTCTGAAGCAGGAGGGAGCAGGGCACTGAGAGAAGCCCCGGGGGGTACCTGCTGTTGAGGGAGGCTCACCCCCACCTGCCCGGTGTGGCAGGAGCAGCCAGGGGTTCCATGGATCAGAAGAGCGTAGCGATGGTGCCTGGAGTCCCTGCAAGTGCACACACGGGGAAGGGCAGACCCCTGTTTCAATATCCACACCTGCAGAGACTGGGACGCTACAGGCTAATTTGATCATAGTGACAAGAGAGTCACTGTAAGGAATGCAGTTTTCCAGGGTGCTGCCCACCCTTTCTCCTGCACCAAAGTTCCAGTTTGGGAAAGGAGACTCAGCGTTGGGCAAGGCCGTCCCCGGAAGAAAGGCCCGCCCCCCAGCCCCCCAGGTCCTGTCCCCCTCTCCAGAGCCAGGTGCAGCTGTGGCCACTGTTTCCACCAGCCCCTGACTTGGTCTAGTGTCCAAGCTGACACACAGGGAGGGTGGGGACCCTTCAAGAACTTGAGTATGGGTTTCAGCCTGGCTTCCCATGTGACATGACCCTTCCCGACTAATGCTCCTCCGAGACAAGTCAACGCCCCCCACCCTCCCCATACAGTAACAGCATTTATCATGGCTATCAGCAAAACAGACATGTGACTTAAAGAATTTCTTCGAAATAAAATGTGTTGTCAAGATTTGCCCACCCCACAACTTTCCTACTACGTCCTGGCTCTCATCCAGCGGGCTCGCTTCCAGCGGCCCGGGCCTCAGAGCAACCCCAGGAACCTGTGCAGCATGGGCACCACGGTGGTCGCACAGATGCCGACAGACGTGTAGGTGACGAACTTGTAAGGCACTTCGATCTCCAGTCTCCGCCTGGCCTCCTTGTTCCTGGTGACCACCTTGAACCAGGAAAACAGCACCTGCAGCGAGAGCTTTTGCACCAGCTGGCGAACCAGGAGGACCAACATGATTCCCACGGCGAATTTGATCAGACCCAAAACCAGCACGTCGGCGGTGAGTGGGGGGATGTGCTGGATCACGGACCGCGAGTCCAGGGGCTTAGACTCGAGCTGGAAAAAGTGGTTGATCCAGAATCCTATGGTCACCCCCGCCCCGGCGGCCAGGATGGTGGTGGTGTCCGCTCGGGTCGGGCTGTAGTAATCTGACGTGGGGTAATTGTAGCACAAGAAGAAGGGCACCACTATGACGCACACAGGGAAGAGGGGGCTGGCTGAGTCCAGTCGATCAATGAGGGTCCAGGAAGGGTAGGTGAGGACGATGAGGACCGCGGTGATGAGGACGCCACCCAGCACGTCCTGCAGGGAGGAGAGGAGAGAAGAGAGTGTGGTCAGCCAGTGAGAGCTCCCCTGTCTGCAGGTGTAATGTTGTCTCAAATATGGCCGATCTGACATGTAAAAACCAATTTTTACACTGCACCATTTTTAAATACATGTTGGTAAAAATGTAGAGTAGACAAAATTTGAAAGGAGGAATGATACAACCAATAAGCATGCTATGCACGTGATGCGTTTTCTTCCAGTTTTTCTTTGGGAAGAAATTCTATTTTGGTTTCTGTAATGCACAGCTATGATCACATGGCTCCTTCCACCTTCAGTTCTTTTTGATGTAATGTTATATGACAAGTATCGCTGTGATCCCCACACAGGTGGCATCGTCCCTTCCTGGCCAGCAGGGGTTGGGGCGGCAGCGGGCGGGCAAAAGGAGGAGGTTGGTACAGCCACGGCCACACCACCTTGCTTATAGGGCTCCCCTATTCAGGTGGCCTGAGCAGACCTCAGGGTGAGGTGGCACCAGAGTGCCACCATGCCACACTCTTACTGAGTGGCTGCTCCATGCTCGCTTTACCCAGTCTTTCTGTACAGCATCTGAGATTGTGGTTTTCTCTCTTCCTCCCTCCATCCCTTTCTTCCTTAAGTGCCTGCCTAAAGTATCTTTAACTCCTTAATATCATCCATCTTCTTCTTCCTTTAGTGTTCCCATTGCAAAATCTACTAGAAGACAAATCAGTGTAATTAAAGGATGAATACAGGTAAGTCAGAATGGGGAGCTGGCTGCAGTTTTGTTACAAAGTTTCATGTGGGTTGTTTTGAAAGTTTATAGTTGAACAATTTAAAACATTCCTTCCAATGCACTGGAAAATCTGGAAGACACCAGGAAGTGATACATATGCAGTTTAATCTGGAAAACACTGAAAAGTGGAAGAACAAAAATAGATCCTTATTTCCACTACCTGCAGTCAACCCTGCCTATATGTTGGCATGTTGCCGTTTACTCTTTTTTCACATACACATAAAATAGAAGTCTGCCCCAGCTGGTGTGGCTCAGAGGATTGAGTGCTGGCTTGTGAACCGAAAGGTCTCTGGTTTGATTCCCAGTCAGGGCACATGCCTGGGTTGTGGGCCAGGTCTCCAGTTGGTGGAGTGCAAGAGGCAACTGATGAACGTTTCTCTTGCACATTAATGTTTCTCTCCCTCTCTTTCTCCCTTCCCCTCTATCTAGAAATAAATTAAAGCTTTAAAAAATAGAATTCTGAAGACTTGATGTTTCATTTTGTAATAACTTCATTATTTCTCTTGCTTACTTTCTCATAAAATGACCTCTCAAACAATGGGTGAGAATTAGACCTTAGGAAAAAATCGCTGAGGCTGCAGCAAATTTCCGGATCAGTGGGCATCCATTCATCCTTCCGAGGAGCACGCACGAGTGACCGCTGTATGCCAGACACGGTGCTCGTGGATCCAGTGTGAGACAAGTACATAATCAGTTCCCATGCAGAACTTAACAGTCCGGCAGAGAGATGATTCGGTTATTTAAGAGGGAGAAGGCTAGTTTGTGTGGCTGTTGGTGGTCCTTTAGGGTGAGAGACGAGAGAGCGAACAGGCAGGAGACACCTCCTCCAAGGCCCTGAAGTCCAGTCCGCTTCCTGAGGACAACATCCTGTGAGCAGAGCGAAGCCACTGAAGTAGCTCTCCATGGGCACCAGCACAAGGAGATTTTCTCCTCTAAAGGACTGTCCCGACTGCAGTGGGGAGAACAGAGGGAGGAGCAGGAGTGGATGGGGTACCACCTGCCTCCTCAGAGGAAGCCCTGTGGCTCCACTGTGCTCTGTGTGGCACCTGGGACTTCACGTGCTCTCATTTCTGCCATCATCTCTCTCCTCAGTTATCCCCGGGGCAGGCTTTGTCATCTCCACGGTCTCCCTTCCCATGATTCCTTTCCCCATGCCTATGAATATGCACAGGCGTTGACTCATTTTTGGAAAAAGGACAAAATCCTTCCTTTAAGCATCCTGATTACCAAAATTAAACCACACTTTTGGATTACATTTTCTATACCAGTTGCGTCTGCTTCTTCAACTTGAAAAACAAGTGCCGTTTAAATTCCTAGATTTAGATTATGCACCATTTTCAAAGGCCACTTACAGACATTAGTTGGTTGTTTTTTCTCCCAATAGCCTCATATTTTACCTTGAGGATCCACAAGGTTCTGGGAAATTATGGAGTTGAAGCATGTGACCTAGGTAGGCCAATCAATATGTTGTATCTCCTGGTGATAGTATTTGCTGCAGGGGTGGCCATGTGACCTAAGCTGCCCGAATCTGAATGAGCTGTAGGGCTTTGGCTTGGAATTCTTGGAAGGAGATGTTCTTCTGGACACTGTCCTGTGGGTTTACACACTTTTATTTAGCAGGACTTCTCCTTTCTTTCCTTTTCTTGCTTTGCCTTTTCTTTTTTTTTTCTTTTCTCTTTTCTTTTCTTCTTTTTTTTTTTTTTCTTTTTTCTTTCTTTCTTTCCTCTTTTTTCTTTCTTTTCTTTTTTCTCCTTCTCTCCTCCCTCCCTCCCTCTCTCCCTCCCTCCCTTTCTTTTTTCTTTCCTTCCTTCCTTCCTTCCTTCCTTCCTTCCTTCCTTCCTTCCTTCCTTCCCTTTCCTGTCCTTTCCTTTCCTTTCCCTTCCTTCCTTCCTTCCTAAAAGGTTTTACTTATTTATTTTTAGAGAGGGGGCAGGGAGACAGAAAGAGAGGGAGAGAAATATCAATATGTGAGAGAAACACAGATTGGTTGCATGTACCCCAACGAAGGACCGGCCCACAACTCAGGCATGTGCCCCAACTGGGAATCAAAGCAACGACCCTTTGCTTTGTGAGCTGATGGTCAACTCACTGAGCCTCACTGTTCAGGGCTAGCAGACCTTTCACATTCAGCTTCTATTAGTGTTACCCTGCACCATCCCAGCTCTTCCCTGACCACTAACAAGTTAGGCTTTTCTGCTTCCACATCCTACGCGTGGGCATTTCCATGGATTCTGTCTTCAAGCTTTGCGTGTTTTCCCCCATGAAGGGTTTGTGCAGGTCTGTGGCTTCAGCTTCCATTCTGCATCTGTGTGAATCTCCAGTCTATGTCTTCAGGTGTCTCTCTCAAGCCTCGGCCCCATGTTTTTTAACTGAACGCTTCACATTTTCTCCAGATGTCCCCTTAGCCCCCCAAGACAACTTTGTCTAAAATAAAAATCGCTAGCCCTGGCTGGTGTAGCTCAGTGGACTGAGCATGGGCTGCGAACGAAAGTGTTGCAGGTTCAATTCCCAGTCAGGGCACATGCCTGGGTTGCAGGCCACGGTCCCCAGCAACTGCACATTGATGTTTCTCTCTCTCTCTCTCTTTCTCCCTCCCTTCTCTCTCCAAAAATACATTTTTTAAAATCTTAAAAAAATAAGAAAATTAAAAATAAAAATAAAACGAAAATAAAAATCACTGACAACCAAACAGAAAAATGAGTAAAGGAAATGAGCATCCTACAGAAAAGGAACTATGAACGCCCCTTGAACATGGGGAAATGTACTTAAACTTACTAGTAAGAAGTGCAAATTATGCCGAGGAGAAATTAACACTGATGTTCACACCAAAACTGGACATGAATGTTTATAGCAGGTCTGTGGATAACAACCCAAACCTGGAAACAACCGCAGTGTCATCCAGCGGGAGCACGGGTACACTGTGCTATAATCACACAGTGGAATATTCCCCAGCAACAAAAAGCACCCAAGTACTGACGCGCACCACCAGCCTGAAATCTCCAGGAAATCATGCAGAGCAGAAAAAGCCAATCTCTGGGGGCTACGTACTCTATGGTTCCATTTATACGAAACTCTTCAAAAGATACAACCGTAGTGATGGGGACGGGATCATTGGCTGCCAGGGAGTTGACAGGGAGAGGGTGACTGCTTGGGGACAGTGCAAGGGAGTTTTTGGGGCGACGGAACTGAAAGTCCATAGACCTATACACCAAACCAGTCAGTTTTACCATTAATTTAAAAAGAAATTTAAAATTGCATTTCAAACACAAATTAAGAAGCTAACAGGCTCTTTCTTTGACACTGAGTAACACCGTTGAGCATCTGCCGCTGTGTGTACAGCAGTGTGCTGGACACCGAGGCTCCTGGGTTGCACCCCGCATACCCCCTACCCCACACCATGCTGAGAATGTTCCCCTCACCTATCAGCGTTACCAAGAATCCAGAAGTGTGACAACATTCTGTTGAGGAATACAGGAGGTGGGGCGGGGGGGCGGGAAAGGGAATTTGTCTATTACCCAGATGAGTGCAAAACGGCACAACCCTAATGGAGAGGAACTTGGCAGTATTTAAAAAAATGACAGGTTCATTTAACCTCTGACCCCCAATCTCAATCTGGGACTGGACCGCAAAGATACACTTGGCCCACGTCTGAGACGAAGCTTTACAAGTTGTCCGTTGTAGTTTGCGTGTTGTGGCAAGAGACGGGAAACACGGTAAGTTTCACCTGTAGGGACCAGTCAAATCGACCCCAGGTGTGGTCATGCCATCATTTTCATTTAAAAATGGTGGGAGACTAGATAGAGACATTTTTACTTGAATACACAAAACAGGTTCACTTAAGTGGGGGGACAGAGTGGGGAAGTAGACTTTTCTTAGACTACTCTTACATGCCTTTCGAATTTTATATCATGTAAATGGATTGCCTCTTTAAAGTGCTTCAGTGAGATAAAACCCGGCCTCTCCTTCTCTAAACGGGACCGGCCTCTCAATTCCCCTAAAGGACCGGGGGGTCCCAGGTGAGCCTGGCCGTGTCTTCAGCAGGGAACTGGAGGCGTAAGTGTAAGGCAGACATGGCGGGGTGGCCTAACGAAACCACCTGCTGATGACTGAGGGCGTCTCGTGTGTTTTAGAGGAACATACATGTCGAGGGGAGGGAGAAACCAGGCACACCAAGCGGGGGGCGGAGACTCTGTCACTCAGATGGTCTCCGGCAGCCTCACCGGGCTTCATGTCTGAGCCCTAAGGCAAGAGGAGGCAAGAGTCATGTCGCCTCCACCTGGAAAACGCAGAGCTAGGCAACGTGACTTTGAAAGCCCCCGGCAGAGGGCTCTCCGAAGGGAAGAACCTATTCTTCCTTGGACCCCAGGCCACAGTGCTTCCTGGGGGCACTTATGACCCCCACCTGGCAGGGCAAGGGCAGTGCAGCTGTGTCATCCACTACGGCCCTTGAATCAGATTCCTGACCGCTGACCTGCTCTGCCCGGCAGGACAGCCGGAGAGAGGCTGACACCATGCAGATCCGCAGGAAAGGGCGCTGTCGCGGGGCAGAGACTGCCGTACTCAGAGCAACAGCAGCCTCCCCTAGACCAGTGGGTGGCACAGTTGCTGCCAAGGTCAGGGAGCTGCTGGGCCTGGAGGGCAGTGGGCAAGACACAGGTGACCAAGGTCACAGGCTGGGTGAGAGTGGGGGAACCAGCAAAGCCACCCTGACACTAGGGCGTCGGACAGAGTGGCACTAGCTCTGGGGATGTCATGGGGGTTCATGCCAGACTCCTCTGGAAAACTCCAGAAACATGTTGTGGGGACGTTTCTGTGGGGGTAGGGGTAGAAGAGTTTTGTAGAGAGGTTCTGCAGGTGCCGAGGGGCATTCTGATGTACAGGTTTCCGTTGGTGGCACCCCAGGCTCCCTGGTCACGGAAGCGCAGAGTCCTGATGGCGAGATGGGACTGCTCCTTCCTCTGGGCTGCCATACCCGCCAGCCCCTGTGCAGCTCAGGCTCCTCCTCATTCATCCACAAGCTCCTGCTCCTGCCCTCGGAGTCCAGACCTTCATTGCGCCTCCTGCAGGCCATTCTCTGGCCCCAGAATCCACTGCCTGCCTTCCGGACGGCTGTATCAATGACAAATGCCCCCGACGTTAGGGTGCACTGGTATCGCCTCGGGAGATCTGAGGAGGTAGCTTCTGGAGGGAGGGCCCTCTGGTTCCCATCTGAAGTGTGGCCCAGGAGTCTGCATTTTCACACTCTGAGGCACGCAGATGTAGCACGTCTCAACAGAAAACAAACGCTGAGAACTATTAGGCTGTCAATCAAAAGTCGGAGCCCTGCATGCTAGGGGTTTCATGCAGCTATCATTCCAGGGTTTTCTCTCACCACTTTCTGGTCCAGTCAATGGGCCTGCTTGCTTTTCCTAAACATGCCTCACAGAACTTTATCCTCATGCCTTTGTCCTTTTATGGACAGCACACTTTGACCAGCTCCATCAAAATCTTGTCCATTCACTTAAGGCTCAGCTCAAAAGCTACTTCGTTTTCCAAATGTCTCCATGTGCCACCACACATGGCAATGACCTCTCCCTGGGCTGACCGTGAAGGCTTTCCCTTCTATTGCCTTTGCTGCAGGCCCTATGTTTGCATGCTTTTCCCCGGAGCAGATTACAGACCTCCGGTCAGTGAGGATGCGTTCTCCTGCATGTCCGCTCCATTCCTCCAAGCTCCCAGCACGGCGCCCGACACACAGCAGACACCCAGTCATAGTGACGGGGGAATGTAATGCCTTTCTCTTATTCTGGCTGTCCACAGTGTTTAACATGCATTGTTTTGGTACACAGAGGGAAAGGAGTCTTCCTTCCCTGTCTCTCTTCGTACTTGCAGTTATCACATTCCCAGACATCTGGTTGGAATATTCTTGCTCAGCCAAGTCTGTTCACCTTCAATGCTGCAGGGAACCGGGCTATTTCGGTCCACAGCCACAGACCCAGCATATGAGACAAAAGTAATTTTAGTCAACATGGCTGCTGCTGTAGTTTTTTTCTTCTAGCCACACACTTGGGTTTTTATCCATAAAAGGTGATAAAAAGACATTTAGGTATTTTTGCAAGGAAAATACTTGAACCATTGCTCATGAGATTTCTAATTTGGGGCTCTAAGTTTTTAACAAAAAGCTACTCTAAACAGCTTCTAAAAAGAAGAACTTGTAGTGCTTGAAAATTCTCCAGCAACATTTTACATTAAGTTTTTCAAGCTACTGGATTCTATAAAAGCTCACAAATCTCCATCTTGGAGTTGGACCTGCTATTTTGTTTTTGGCAAATTTGAAACCAGGCGGTGATTTCTTTGGAACTGAGCACATGGTCAGGCATTTGTCACAGGACATCAGAAATAAGATAAATATACATGCTGCTTTCTTTTCTAATGGTGTAACAGGAACATTTTCCACTTGAAAAGATATATTTCTACAACCTTGAGTTTTTAGGGTTTTTTGGTTTTGCTTTTTGTTTGCTTTTTTAATTTCCAAGTAACCAACCATAGTGAGATGCATCAAACAGAATATAAGCTTGACCTAGAGGATGACCTTAACTACGTAGCATATACTTGCATGCATGGGTAAGATATCAAAAGGAAATAAACTAAAACGTTGAGTGTTTTTTTTTCTGTTTGGACATTACAGGTGATGATTATCTTGTCCATGCTTTGCAGTATTCTTCAAATTTTCTACAGTCAGTGCCTACTAGTTCTATTGTAATAAAATGTAATCAAGGAGAAGAAATTAGGATGTTAAGATCAGAATGTTTCAAAATAGAAAACTAAAAATAACTAATGCTTATAAATTTTTACATCATGCCAAAAAATGAAATGCCCCCAAGAACCTATGCAATAAGCAACATATCATTCCCCCACGGTGTAAGTGACAGTCAAACCGAAAGCACATGAGACACGTTGCCAGCCCAGCCCTAAAGACCATCTTGTTTGAATGTAATCAATCTTTAATTCAATTTACCATCCAAGGTTTGAAGAAAGACTTCTAAATTGTTTGCAGAAATCATCGCATGGAACTAACATTATCTGGAGATAAAATGCAGAAAGATCTAAATCCCTTTGATTTTCGTACCTATTTTCGCTTCAGTTATAAAACTTAGTATCCAGATAAAAGTTTAAGCTTTATTATGTCTCATAACAGAAAAGAGTAACATAGACAAAAGGTGTTCAGAAAAGAATGCTGACAGAGCCCTCCCAAACATCAGGGTAGATTTTCGTGGGTGCTTACACAGAAAAAAGTGTTCTTACTCTTAGCCAAACAGAAGCGCTCCTTTTGGTAAACATCTCTAGATATTTCAAGGGCAGTCCCTAACCCAGAGTCCCCCCAGCATCAGTGATTTCCGACCCTGCATCACATTCCCATACGCGGGTTACAGCGACACATTTCCATTCTCTCTCCAAACATCTTCAGGGAAGAAT
Organism: Phyllostomus discolor; assembly: GCF_004126475.2. Lineage (NCBI taxonomy): Eukaryota > Metazoa > Chordata > Mammalia > Chiroptera > Phyllostomidae > Phyllostomus > Phyllostomus discolor. Next base: position 11,783,499 of record NC_040906.2, read on the forward strand.
GCTTTTGAGCAGACCAACACAACACAAGATTAGCTAAGTAGAAAGAAGCGCCCCCGAATAAACCCATTCATTCAATTGTCAGGAAAGAATGCATTCAGATCTTGGAAACTATTTATGCTGCAAACTCTATGATTCTGGCATCTTCCCCTCTGCTAGGTCCCCTGCTGAGAATGTGAAGAGCCCTCATTGGCCCTGGGCTGCCCTTGCCACTGAGCTGAAGCCGGAGCAGAGGAAAAGCCAGACCCACTTCTTTGTCGATGCAGCGAAGGCTCTGACTGTGAGCAGAGCCCAACATTGAAACAGATTCAAACATCATCAACAAAAACCAACCCCGCCCTCCAAAACCACTACAATTATTCTAGAAGATAATTTGAATTTATGGACCAATGTTTCCTAGTTAACACACTCAGAATACATGCTCTTCTCCAGGCTAGCCCACAAATTAATTGAATTTCTGAGAATAATGCAGAGGAGATTCAATAGAAGCCAAATGGCAAGAGGACTGCATTGTTCATAAATATGAATGTAAATGATTGCGGAGAGAAACCTACAAGCCATGTAATTAGCATATGTATAGGGCAGGAAGAGTGAATGCCTGCGTTCATAAACATGAACTTCCTACTGAAACACCAGTATCCACGGGCATCTGACGGAAGCAGGAAGCAGATTTTCCTGGCCACGTGGTGTGAGCATAAGCAGCCCAACACCCTGACACTCACAGCTATGAATGGGCGTGGTGTACCTGAGGCCTCCCTTTCTGAGTCATGCCTGCCCTCCAAGCATCTCTGAGATCTGAGCACAAATCTACAGCTAAGGGTCCCGAGGTGTCAGTCTATGGTGATTCAGAGGAGGCTCTGGGAAGGGCTTTCTGAAAACTTGCTGAAACTCAGCAGTAGCTTTGTGGGTTGGAATGCCGGCTTTCACCTGCTGCAACCTGAGGGAAAAAAAAAAAGGCCGGCTTGGAAACTAAGTTCATTGAAACCTTCCTGAGAAATCATGGTGACATTTGAACAAAAGTAGGGTTTCTATAAGAGGGTTAAGAAAAAGTATATAAAACTCGGATGTAAGACAAAAAAATATTTCAAGGTCACACGGGGGCAAAGGCTACCCACGAACTACAGAATGAAAAGCACTTTAAGTCACTGTTTACTACTCATTGAAGGTCTCGGACTTAGTGAAGTGACAGTTAACAGAATTTTGCTTGGCAGGGATGCAAATAATTCCTGTCCAGTGGAAGCGACCCCAGAGGTTACACGTGGTAGGACGGTGACCAGTTTTGTATATAACCCAGCAATTTTGATGTATGATTTCTTCACTACATTGTCTGTAAATATTTAGTTCTTCTTTACATCTGATTGGTTCCTTCACTGATTAAGGAGTTGAATAAAACCTTTGACATCGATTCATTTTGTACTTGGGCAGGAGTTATGATTCTACCATTTAAAGGTTAGGTTCTGAAAAACAGATTAGGCTCTAGCAAGTAGGTAATTATTTCAATGTGTAGTCATATGGCTAATTATCGTCAGTGATGAAATATGAATATTTCATATAACAATAATTAGTTTTTATTTTGTTTTCTTTTGTATATTCTACGGGCACTGGCGTGCTAAAAAAGTAAACAAGGCAGGTGTTATGTTTCTTAATGTGATGACATGTCCCATGCTTTATATATTAAATAGGTATTTAGTTACACTGTACATCTCTAAGCTGTATTCCATATACAGCATGGTTTAGGAAATAATCACTTGCTTGTCTTGGCTTCACAGGATCTAACAAGTCCAAACAGTAGAGCTTCATGAAAGAGACAAAGTTCCCTGCCCACAATTCACATCAGTGTGAACAGCTGTAGCTCCAACAGCCCTAGCAGGTCCGGGGGATTGTGACATTAGCCGCAACAAGCTCCCAGGCAGGTTCTAACGTCACCTTCAACAGCTGCCAGGCAGCTCGCAAGACTGACAAGTACAGGGGAGGGCAATCTGCTGGAGGACACAAGGGGGATGTCAAACATTTACGTGGTGTTCCTCAAATCCGGATGGGCAGAGGGGCCTCGGAGCGACAAGGGAACAGAAGAGAGTCGTGTCCGATGCAATGTCATTGTTGAACAGTCCCACACGGGCTGAAATTTAGTTGGCATCGTCCCCATATTAGCTGGGATGAGTGTAGACAGCTTCCATGCTTCCTGATTATACCTTGCATGAGAATCAGTGGGAAGCTTGCTAAAATGCAGGTTTTGACTCAGTGGGGACAGGTGGGGACTGAGAGCCTGCATTTCTCACCAGCTCCCAGGTGACGCTGAGCCTGTGGTCAGGAGACCCTGTTGCAAATGGTCAAGACGACCTCACCTCGTTAAATCGGAGAGGCCAACGCGGGCTCCTCATGCTGGCCACGGCACGTCAGAGCTTCTGGAGCGCATTTTTGAAACACGTAAAATAATACAAATTTGTGAATGACAGGAATTGGACCATACTTGAAAGTGACAGAGCCACCTTTGAAAATCCTAAAGTGATATTCTGATGTAGAAACATATCCGCACAAAGAGGTGTCAGAGAAAGGTCAGAAAATTCTTTGTAGACCCGGTGATGTGGGTGTCATGTGAAAAGCAAAAGTAAATCTGTCCCAGTCCTTTGTCCCTGACCTTGGGGCCTGTGGGCTTGAACCCTTGAGACCTGGCCCCCGGTGCCAAAACAGAACTCCCCGAGTGAGTGCTTTGCTGCCTGGATCACACTAGGAACTGGGGATTACAGGACACTTAAAAACATCAGTCTTGTTTTGCGGCCTGTCCTGTGAATGTCGGAGATGGCCGTGCAAGGTCTTCGATGGGGCTGGACAACCTCAGTGACAGACGGCGCTTCCTTGTCATCGTGTGTCAAGTGCAAATGAGGTCAAGCCGTGCACTTTGTTAACACGGAGACACAAGACCCAGACACAGTGAGGAACATGATGGTGGTCCCTGGGTGACCCTTTGTTTTCACAAGTGTGGGGAGTGCTCAGGGGTGTGGAGTGGAACCCACACTGGGCCACAGACCTAATCACGTGGAATAATTTTATGGAGATTCCAGTGCTTGGAAGATTCAAATGAAGTACCACACTGACAGGAAGCCCTGTGTGCGTTTAGAAACATGGTGCGTGAAGTGTGTGTTTCCTTTCCCGGGGGAGCATGTTTTAAGGAACATTGCCACAGACCCTAGTAAACACAGACCCCAGTAACATTTTGAGATTAAATTCTGGACCTGAGCTGAGTTCAGAGCATAAGAGGCAAGGCAGCCACTCCCCTCCTCTGTCTCTGTGTGCCGCCTACCCCGGCCAGCATTCATCAGACCACCAGCAGGACAGACTGGAGTAACGAGACAGTTCTCAGGCACTTTTACGGACAAACGGTCCACTTGCCCCTCGTGACTAGTGAGATACCGCCATTTCTCTCCACAGGCAACTCAGCCCAGCTCAGTTCCCAAAACCCTTCAAGGTGAATTTTTCATCTTGAAACAGCACCATAGAGAAGAGATGGGTGGATATTAATTCTGTTGAGAATTTGGTTCCCTTTTCAATCAGATTTGGGAGGTTGGGTTATAGCAACTAAGAAGAATGTTGCATATCAGTGGTGAGAGAATTAAGCTGATTCCCAAACAATAAAAGGACAAAAGATATAAGACCTTTGAAACCCATATATTTGTCTTATTGCCAAAATCTGTATTAAGTGGTGTTCTATTAAAAACAAAACAAAACAAAACAAAAGAGAGCCCTCGCTGGTGTGGCTCAGTGGATTGAATACTGGCCTGCAAACCAAAGGGTCACCAGTTCGATTACCAGTCAGGGCACATGCCTGCATTGAGGGCCAGGTCCCCAGTAGGGGGCACACTAGAGGCAACCACATATTGATATTTGTCTTCCTTTCTTTCTCCCTCCTTTCCTTCTCTCTAAAAATAAAAAATAAAAAGTTAAAAAAGGAAAAATACACAGTGTCAGGGAAGAAATCATAAGACATGCAAATACCCAGCTGGAGAAGACTCAGTAAAGTCTAACATCTTCATTCTCTACTGGGACATGTAAATAATAATATATCTCAAATACTTATGCATTCACTCAACAGCTATCATGTGCTTTTATTTTTAGTTGGCTATTACATACCAAGAAATACACTAGGATAGAGGAAGAATAAGATATAGTTTCTGTCCAATAAACAAAAAATTGTTAAAAACAAGTCAGCCTCACTACGAAACATTCATTGCAGAGCTGTCTGTCGATACTCTATCTCCCCCGCCACGCACAATTTTACAACTAATGCCACCAGACTGTATACGCTGATCTATATACTGCTTTTTTCCTCGACAATATGCCACATGCATCTTTTCATGGTTGCAGAACTATATGACTCTCGTGGCTATATAACATTCCATTCTCCTTAAGCAGATCTGATTGTCAGACATTTAGTACAGTCTCCTGTTTGCTATGAACTGCATTCATGAACATCTGGAGGGGCAGTCCAGAACGGTAATTGAAGGCATGGATTCTGAAGCCAGACTGCTTGGTTTTAAATCTCAGTTCGGTCTCGTACCAACTATGTAACTTGGTCAGGTTACTGCACCTAAGCCTCATCTGTGAAACTGGAGTGATAACAGTGCCTCCCTCACAGGGTGGCTGTAACTACCCCAGGAAGTAGTTCATCCATGTAAAGCACTTAGAATGGTACCTAGCAGATCATAAGTGTTTTAGAAGTGTTTGCTACTATTGTTCTTACCTTCATGTTTGTGCAGTTACTACTTTAGAGGAAACTTCTAAAAATGAGCCAAGAGCCTAGAAGGCTATGAACGAACATGTTATATCTCAGTATATTCTGCAACGTGACCTCCAAAAAGCTTATATCGATGGATTAATTGTAACTTTAAAAACAGGTACCCTTGCTTGGTAGTCATGAGGTTTGGAAATTCACTTCCAGTCCGACCGAGCAGCTACACGGATTCCAGGCACATTATGGGCACGTGGAAATGGCAGGCCGTGAGTTCAGGGGCCCTGGGGGAAATGACACAGAGATTCTATACCTAGCAAAACTATCTTTCACAAATGAGAGTCAGATGGAGACATTCCAGAAACACAAACACTGAGAAAATTCAGCACCAGGAGAGCCATGCTACAAGAAACACTAAACAGAGAAATTGAGGCAGAAGGACTGAGATGCCAGATGGAGGACTAGAAGTGTAGGAAGGAATAAGGAAAAACAGAAGGCATAAATAGGCAAATAAACAAAATATGTATAACTATAAAACAACAAAAATAAGTCCTGTGGATTTAAATATATGTAGAATTAAGTTTTACTTAACAACCCACTCTGCCCAGGAAATGATAAAGATACTGATTTGCATTTGACTCCTGTAAGTCAAGGATGCAGGCTATAATCTCTTGGGTCGCCTACTATGAGAATTGTAAAGGCTTTATGACAAGCTAATAGAGGAGGGAAAATGGAAGAGTTAAAATACTTAATTGAAAAGAAGGCCAAAAAAATTTAAAAAGAACAAATAGGGGAGAAGTTAACAAAGAGCAATATGGTAGATTTACACCCAAATATGTCAGATTATATCATGGGATAATAGGTTAGATACAACAATGAAAGAGCGAAAATGTCAAATTAAAAAACCCCAACTATACACCATTCTTAAGAACACAGTGAAAACATGAGGATATAGAAAAGTCAAAAGTGCAAGTCTGGAAAATGCTTTGCAAATGCTAACAAAAGCTGATGTTGCTATACTATTAGACAAAGTAGGCTTCAAGGTAAGAAATATTTTTAGAGATGAAGAACATTTCTTAATGTAAAAGGGTCACTAAATCAAAGAGATAACAATTTATAAACTGTATACACCAAAAAAAAAATAACAGAGCTTCAAAATATATGAGGGAAAAGTGGACAGAACTGAAAGGAGAAGTAGACAAACCCACAATCGTTGTGGGAGATCTTTAGAAACTCCTGTCAGCAATTCAGAGAACAACAAAAAAAAGTTGGTTAAGGGTACAGAAGATTGAAAATACAATTTACAAAAAATGACCTGACATATAAAACACCATACACAACAATTACAACAAAAATTAACCATCTGTAGGGAAATAAAGCAAATTTCAAGAAATTTGAGTTATGAAAATTATATAGTATATCTTCCTAACTACAAGGATATTAGGCTAGATGTAAATTTTAAGACAATAATTAGAAATTTCCCTAATATTTAGAAGTTTATGGTAATATACTTCTAAGTAACCCACAAGGGAAATTAAAGAATATTTTCAACAGAATGGCAATTAAAAAAACAGCTTACTAATGTTTGTAGGATGCAACTAAACACATTATCAGAGGGAAATGTAGAGCCTTGAGTGATATATGGAAAAGAAGGGCTATAAATCAATGATTAAGAATCTACTTCAGACACATTAGAAAAATAACAGCAAACTAATTCTGAAAGGAGGATTAAAACAATAAAGAACAAAAATGAATACTTGTAGAATAGAGAACATTTACAAAATAAAAAGCTGATTGTCTGAAAAGACTATTAAAATTGATAAACTCCTATGAAACTGATAAAGAGCAGATGTACACTCAGGAATGAAGAGAGAGAGATGGTGACAGATTCTACAAAGATAACACGAGACATTGTAAACAACGTCATGGCAACCGACTTGACGATTGAGATAAAATGGGCAAATTCCTAGAAAAGCACAACTTAGGCTGGAAAGGAGAAAACAGAAAATCTGGATTGTCACATATATGGTCTGTCCGGAAGGTATCCAGTCATGTGATATGAAAAATAGAGACATTTATTGAAGAAGGTACAAGAAACATTATACACAGGATGATGATGCTGCAGTCCCTTTCAAAGTGGGCACCTTGGCACCTCACCCAGTTCTCCCAATGGCCATCAGCTGCCCTGTTGTATTTTCCTGAATCTCATCAACAGTCTGAAATCTCTTCCCTTTCAAAGGTGATTTTAGTTTTGGGAAAAGCCAGACGTCTCAGGCACCAAATCTGGGCTATAGGGAGGCTGAGTCACCTGGGTAATTTGAGGTTTCACAAAAAACTCTGCACAAGATGTGACGCATGAGTGGGCACGTTGTCATGATGAAGCTGCCAATCACCAATGGCCCATATTTGTGGCCTTCTTAATCATCTGAATAGTTTCCATGGAGAAATGTTCAAGATTAATGCAAAATTTGATGCAGATTAATTGCTCTACTTGCTCAGTCATTTTGACTGCGACAGCCACACAGTATGCATGCTCACTCAACAGTGTCTACCGCCTCCACTGCCTAGTACAGTGATGTCATCACTGTTCACATATGTATATTACAGTCCACTCTCCTTGGCTGTCTGGTGACATTGATGTCGTGCAAACTGGTCTTGTTATATTAACAATGGCTGGACTTTTTCCGGAAAGACCTAGTATAATAGCAAAGATAATTTTGAAGAACAAAGTTGGAGGCTTTCACTGCCTGACATTAAGACGTTTTACAAAGTGACAGTAAATAAGAGATGAATGTTGGCATGAAGACAGACTAATGAACTAATGCGAAAGTGTACAGAATACACCTGGAGAGAGTATAAATAGTCACATGATTTATGACAAACTTGATGCTTCTATAAATGTAAAGAGGACCATCCTTCCAATAAACAGTACTTGGTACATTAGGTATTACTATAGCACAAAAATGAGTCACAAATCAATTCCAAGTAGATTACAGATCTAAATAAGAAAAGCAAAATAATACAACTTCTCAAACATAAGAGAATATCTCATGACCTTGTTATGAACAAAAGTACCTTAAGCAGGACACAAAAAGTTGTAAAGATAGCTAAAGACTCATAACTGGACTACATTAAAATTAAGAACTTCTGCTCACCTAAAGATACCACCAATGGAGTAACGAGGCAAGTCACAGAATTGGAAAAGAAATTTGCAGTACGTATATCTGACCAGCCCAAAAATCAATAAATCAATAAATCAATACAGAAAGCACAAGCAATCCAATTGTAAAAGTGGCTAAAAGACAAACACCCCCCCCCCCCAAAGAGGATATATAAATAGCCAATAAACATATGAAAAGGGGCTGGATGTCATTCATCAGAGAAATCAAAATAAAAGCACAAAGAGATATTGTCATATACCTACTACAATGGTCAAATGAAATGACACGTTAGTTAGGGCTGCAAGGACATGGAGAACCAGAAATCTCATATCCTACTGGTAGGAGTGTAAACTGGTACAATTCTTCAGAAATCACAACAGCGTGTCCTTAAAGCTGAACACTGCTTCTGACCCAGCAATTTTACTTCTGCATTCATACTCAGCAGTAAAATGTACATACTTGCCCTAAAAGAGCTATAAAAGAAAGTTCAGAGTAGCATGATCTATAAGTCTCAAACTGGAAACAACCCAAATATACATCAGTAGTTGAAGGACTAAAGTGTGATATGGTCATATAATTGAATACTATACAAAAATAAAAATGAATTAAAACTATATGCAACATGTGTGAATATCACAAATAAAACAGTAAATAAAAGAAGTCAAATGCAAAAGAATGCATTCTGTATAATTCCATATACGTCAAGTTCAACTAAGCTACGGTGCCAGAGATCTGGGGAGTGGGTACCCTGGGGAAGATGCAGAGCAGGGGGCATGAGGGGACTTCTGCGGTACTGGTAATGCTGCCCTTACAGAAACATGGGTGGTGGTTACTGGGTGCACTGGAGCAAATTAGGCCTGAAATGTCATTGTGGATGGTGAAAAGGCTAAAGCTGCCCTAGTTCGGGCACATCATGAGGAGGCAGGGTTCTCTGGAAAAGACAATCACGCTGGGAAACAGAAGGCAGCAGGAAAAGAGGCAGACCCCCTACAAGAGAGGGACTGACTCCATAAAGGAAGCCACAGGCCTGAGCCCGCCGGAGCTGAGCAGGGGCGGTGAGGAGGGGACAGTGTTCACATCACTCCCTCACAGAGTCCCCAGAAGCTGATGTTGAGTCAGCGGCATGTGATGCACATGCGCACATGCACACAATGCACACACCTATATCCAAGAACCAGGTACCAGGTTCTCTATTCATGAAATCCTCAAGTTCATTAGGAATGTTGAACTTCCTCGTCCACTCCTAAATGCATTATGATCCCATGTATGAAATGGCGCGTGCGAAGCACTGAAGCGGCAAGTCTTCAGACATTGCTCCCTCTCGCCCAAGCACTGGCCTCTCCAAGAGCCCCAGCGCTGCATGCTGCGGACCACGGCACCTTCTCACACATCCAGGCCCCGGCCGTGTCCAACTCTGGGTGTCTCAGGTGCCCCAAATGCAGCATCCACGCCTGCGTGGTATTTAATGTGGCATGACACCCTCTATTCAATTTTCCACAAGTTAACGTTCATGCTTATAAGCAAAACAAAATAACGTTAAAAAATGAGATGCATGATCTGTAAGTCTCAAACTGTTTCAAGTCTTGAAACGATCCAAATGCACGTCAGTAATAGAAGGGGCAAAGTGTGATCTGGCCTGATCTCCTAGCATAAATGCCACAGTCAAACTAATGGATGACTCTTGTCAAACCTGACTCAGTCAAGTACAAAGAAATAGAAGCAAAAAAAAATAGATTTATGATAACAGATGACATCCATTACAATCCACTTGACACTTACTGCGCACTTACTGGTAGGGTCTCTGCTGAGAATCGGAAGGCAGATTCTTAGCCTCGAGGGGCCCACAGTCTAATGGGACAGACGGACACGAACATAGCCAACCACACGCTCTATCATAGCTTGCCCTCACTTCTACTGAAGTGACATTTATACACTATTTTGCAATATGACTTAAGGGAGTTTGAAAATCAAGTGTCCTTTTGTCTCCTGAAATAGTAACATTTGTATTTAACTTTAACAAAAGCCAAGGTCAGCCCTGGCGGGTGTGGCTCAGTGGATTAAGGGCCAGCCTGTGAACTGATCCCAGGCAGCGCGCCTGCCTGGGTTGCAGGCCAGGTCCCCAGTTGGGGGCGTGTGGGAGGCAGCCTATTGATGTCTCTCTCGCACATTGATGTACGTTGACATTTCTCTCCCTCTCTTTCTCCCTCCCTACCCTTCTGTCTAAAAGTAAATAAATAAAATCTTTTAAAAAAAGAAAACCAAGTTCAGGAAATCCACATTCCTGTCATTTCGGTTGGTACAATGTGCCAAGTTTTCCCTTTGACGCCCCCTGCTAGGATGCTGTCTGCAGCAGGGTGCTCCACAGTGTGCCTGCAGGAAAGTCGGTGACAATGAGGAAAGAGATCCCAGCGCCTGAGGACAATGGTCAGCGGGCACCTGTGACCTCTCTCACCTCCCCGCTGAACGTGAGATGTGGGAAGGATAAACCCTCCATTTTCTAGGCTCCTTGGGAGATCAGGCTCCCCCAGTTAGAGGCACTTGTGCAGAATCTGGAAGGTGGAAAGGAGGGGCCTGGCTTCCATCTTCACGGCTTTGAGTGACGGATAGTAATCTGTGGGATTCTTCTTTCTGCCTCTGGAGATGGCAAATGGCTTATTGAACTAGATTGAATTTTCCTCTTAGGATTGGATTGGATACAGAAATAAGGCTTTAAGCTGGGGTTTTGGTGGTTAGTTGAGGAAACACAGCAAGTCCCGTCATCTCTTTCCCTTTATCCCCCCTGGGACAAACGAGCAGTAGTTTGGAGAGCTGCAGTGCCCGGAAAGTGCAGGGGCGCGCCTGGGTTTCTCAGCATCTCACCACGGCGGTGAGCCTTGTGGCGGCAGCTTGAGTTTCTCCCTTCCAAAGGGGCTAAAGAGTCTTCTTTAAAAATCATGTACATACACGGAAGGTCTGATTCAGTCTAGAAAAGCTGATGTCATAAGCCTTTTTCATGAAGAGAGGTGTATGTGGCTAAGCTTACAGAAGGACTTCACCCTTCTGGGCAACGGTAACACACTATACAATCCAGAAAGCAGGAACCTGATAAAAGAAACAAACATGCAGACTGGCTTCCGTGCGAGACTGAATCAGTGCCTCCTTCTTATTTTACTAGCAGTTGGGAGTCACCGAGAACACACATTCAGCCCGCGGGACTGCTAGATATCGCACCTGTGCTGTCCCTGAATGTGGTGGCTTTTCTTATTCCCTTGGGGAACACAGATGCCTTCTCCACACCACCCAGACTTTAAGAACTTACTTGAGCCCCCTCTTCAGCACTCTGGGATGTAAATGGCATTTGAGTGTCGTTCTCACAGAGGTCAACCACCTGCTTCCCCAGAGCCACCCCTCCTGCTGACTGAGCCGCAGCGGACCACCCCTGTAGCTACAGGCCTCATGCATCTGGCTTGGCTGCCCAGCCATGAGCTGCGGAGAGTTCCCTGACCCCCCCCCTCCCCCCGCAGGCTAATTGCCAGCTGATTCTCACACTCCCTCAGGTCTGCCCACGTGCCATATTGGCACAGCTTCTGAGGCGAGGCCTGGGGCCACAGAACGATAGAGGCCAGCTCGTGTCTGTTACAGCAGGACGGGTTCAAGCCCATGCCTGCTCCAGCCCGTGGGATTTTGGCTCACTGCGCCGTAGGGACCACAGACCCGTGCACGATTCTGGTTCTCTGACCAACTTCTGTCTTTGTACATCTTCTGCGGGCTGTTGTGCGGGCTCAGTCCAGCTCCCCTCCTGGGGTTAGAGCATTCCCCGTAGTCCGTTCACCCACATCTACAGGACAGACGGAAAACCATGCCCTGGCTGTGACTTTTTGGACAGTGTTGAGAAGGGGAAGAAAAAATTCACCAGCTTCTGTTTGTTGTTAGGAATGCACACCATGGGCGGTTCTTGCAGGAAATGGTGCTGAGTCCTCATCCCGATTCGCCCAATACAGAGGTTGAAGTTCCCCCTTATGTCATCTTACCCACGGCTGTCCGGACCTCTCCTGTGGTGGCTAACAGTGATTTGTTTTGCTTTAAAAAAACAGCTTTATAAACAACAGAGGATGAACGCTTTACCTTGTGTACTTACTACTTTAGAAACTAGAAATAATTCTCTTGTAAAGAAGGTACACATATTTCTCTCCAAGGTAAAGAGAAGACATGGGCACAACAATGTGGTGGCTGGCGCTCACACACACACACAACCAGATCCCCCTTGGAGCTCAGGGACGGGCTCATCCAACAGGTAGTAACAGCAAGGAAGGCTGAGTGGGGTGTTAATTAATGTATACCACAATTAACTTTCTTTCCCATATTTAGTAAGGCAGTTTGAAGTAAGGTTGTTTTTTGTTAAGTAGTTTCAAACAACTTGCAAAAACACACCAAAAATGCTCTAGTCCAATGCCAGCACACAGTTTTGTCTGGCCTGCAGTGAATCTAATATTTCAGAAGCCTTTTCAAGATTCTCCAACTCAAACCAAAGCTAAAACAATGTTTATGGGGAAAAAAATGAGTGAGAAAACAAGATCTAATATTTATTATAATTCCACAGATCAAACAGTTCAGGGACAACAGAGCAGCATTTTAGCTAATTCGAGTTCAAAATAATGGAACAACCATTCCCTAATCTAAAACAAAAATTCTGGCTAATTTTACTGATAACGTGTTAGGCATGATGCCTTTATCAGTAAAACATTTCATATTCTGTGTAAGTTCATTTCGGGTATTACGGTATCAGTGTGATCAGCCTTTCCTGATGTGCTCCAGTCCTTTCCCCACGAACACAAATCAAATGTCCAGTTTTGGGGTCTTTGAAAGTGTAGGAAACTGCAATGATGCCCAATGTGGAAAGAATATCACGGGGGGGTTTTGTCTGCCGTCTTCTTCTGATGACACACCCAGTTCTTTTTGGAGAACTGCCCTACACCCACCCACCGCCCCCTACATACCAATTTCAGCTCTAACCTTAACCCTGGCTGCCATCACAGCCCCTGCTTACACAGACTGGCTCCTGACCCAGTGGTCCAAACACAGCCTGCGACACCCCTCAGACAGCGTTTGGCACAGTAATGGGCTCATAATCTAGGCCAAGCCAATCAAATACCTTTCCTGAAATTCTCCCCATTGGACTGCTTTCAGGAGTGAAACAGAAAGAATTTAAGCCCAGACCTCCCCGCGTGTGGTCTGAGAGAGAAGGCAGCCCAGAAGCGTGGGGCCGCCATGCAGACAGAAGCTTGGGAAAGAGTGGGGGAGACTTCCGGTGAAGATATAAGCCTGGGGACCTCTATGCCTATACTGTAAAAACCATTAAGTGTCCTTTTGGGCTTGAACAGGTTTGAGTTAGTTTCTGTTATTTGCATTCATGAACTCCTGGCTCATGCAGGTACAGGGCGACCTTACTGGGTCCCAATAGTGGTGAACTTCCTAGGTTGTCTTCCTAGTCCTAGTGCCTAGGACAAGGGTTCCCAGGGCATTGCCTTTGCAGTCCATAGACAGGGGTGGCTCCTGGGGTCCTGTTTTCCGCCATGACCCTGTCACCCTGCCAAGGCTTACTGGTCTAGGGTTGTGTCTTAAGTAACTTCTCAGGAAGTTAATTAAGGGTTTGATCTGAGAGAGAATTTGGTCAGGGCTGGATTCTGCGTGCGTTGGCACTCTGAAGGGAGGGGAAGATGCAGGCACCACCTCCCTGGTTCTGGCCCTTCCTGAGGCTTATTGATGTGACCCCGTCCATGATGGATTCCTGGAGCTGCCCAGTCCTTCCAAGACTGCAATTGGTGTTACTCCTCAGACCAGGAGAACATGAGATTATACACCAAAAATCTGTCTCTGTAAGTCACTGGTGAGGATACTTTTCACTATGGGAAATATAAGACCTCAAAAACAATCCCCTGGAGCAATAAGGAAATTTTACCTTGAATAGTATGCCTAGCGGAAGGGTGGCTCTGGGTACAGTATATTTAACAGCTCAAGAATATAGAGTATCACCAAGACGCCTATGTTCTATCTCCATGTTTGCCATGAGCAGGGCTGACATCTCTCAGAGGCCGATTCCACTGGGGGCCCCAGTGGGTGCTGCTCACCATTGGGACCACATACGTCATCATCCCCACCCAGCAGGAGATGGAGGAACTTCTCCATAATGGACCAGCCTAAGCAGATTTGGAAATAATATCCTGGCAGTGGTGTGAGAACAGTTCTAAGACATCTTTAAGAGTGAGAATTAATTGGGCATGGTGACTGCCTGGCTGATGGGGTGGGAGTGGGAAGGGAGGGGCCACGGGATGCCCGGGTGTACAATGCAGGCATCTGGGTAGGTAGAGGTGGTACTAGAGCCGGTTTGGCAGGATGGTGACAGTACGTGCAGGTTCAGGGCCTCCCCTGATTTCCTTGGAACTGCCCAGGAGTCAGCTGGAGCCTGTCCAGAAGCATTACCATCAGAGCAAGCCACCGCCTCTGACAGGGCGTGATTTCATCATGGGTGAGATAAGCTCCCTGCGAACTGCTCTCCCCCTTCCTGCCCAGAGAACCACGCACACGAAGCAGGCACCACCTGGGTGACTCATGTGCTGTGGGCGCCTACGCAGCGGCTGTCCCCACCTTCCCTCTGCCCTCCAACTCTGGTTTTGCTCAGGAACACACACACGCCCCACTCTAAAGAGTAATTAGCCTCGTCAGTGGCTCCCAACCCTGGCTGCCCATTAAAATCAAGTGAGGAGCTTTGAAAAAATCACCAGTGCCCAGGATGCTCACATACATATAACTGTGGTAAAAAAACAAAAACCAAAAAACACGTAACAAAATTTACCATCTTAACCATTTTAAAGCGTATGGTTCAGGCATTAAGTGCATTCACACTGTCATGCGACCATCGCCACCGGCTGTGCCAGGATTGTTTCTTCTCCCCGAACTGGAACTCTGCACCCGTTCAACGACTCCTCATGGCCCCTCCCCTCAGCCCCAGGCAACACCGTTCTCCTTCTGTCTCTGTGGATGTGACTTTTCTAAGTGTCTCACGTAAGTGGAACCATACAATATCTGCCCTTTTGTGACTGGTCAGTTCACTTAGCGTTAGGTCTTCAAGGCTCGTCCAAGTTGGAGCACGTGTCAGAATTTCTTCCTTTATTTTAAGGAGGGATGACAATCCACTGTGTGGGTGGGCCCCAGGCTGTTCATCCGGTCATCTGTCAGGGACCCCCTGGGGGGCTCCCGTCCTTTGGTTATTAGAATAATGCTGCTGCTATAAACAGGGGTGTCCAGATACCTCCATATTTTTTAAACGCTTTCCATGGGATTCCAACAGAAGGCAGCAAAGGTTGAGGACCATTAGTGCAGGGTGGTCCCCAGAGATTGTGAGGGGAGAGGCATGTCCCCTTCGCCGGCTCGATCCAGCTGTTCTGTTTCAAGTACCTGTCACATCCAATGATCAGATCTTCCACGTCTGTCTCCATCCACAAACTCGAAGCCTCGGGTGGGTGAGGTCGGTTTTGCTCCCTCAGTATCTCCCAGGTCTAGCTCCGAGTCTGGCATCCAGCAGGAGCTTATTGTGTTACTGCTGAATGAAGAAGGCCACCAACCCACCACTTAACTATATCTGACCATTAAGACCAACTGTTCTGTTCTGCTGCCAGAAATTAGGTACCGTTGGACCCTGGGCCCTGCCTACGGCCCTGCTAGGGGCCTGGGCCTGAGTTGGGGATGACGGTCTTTATGAATTAAAACTATTCACGTTAAAGAAGCCCCAGCACAGATGGGGAGCGGGATGGTGGCAGGAAGAACGGGGCCATGGCCCCTTGCTCTGCTTTCTTCCAGGTCAGATGCTCCAAAAAGGGTGGCTGTGCCCCGCCCTCGCACCCGAATGAGAAGCCTGAACAACCTTCCCCACAAATGTTTGTTTCCCCGTCCCCACAGCCCACTTGACAAGGAAAGGGAAGCCACACCGCCGTGTTTTTACTGAGGCGGGTTTTCGGGGCCTCCATCCACATCTGCCGCTCACATCCTTGTGTTTACTGTGGTTTTGATTTTTAACCTGACTTCCCAAGATCAGTTTTTACTAAAGCCTATGAAAGCTGAGAAGCAGGCCCAGACAAAAGAAATACCCAAACCCCCAAGAAAGTTCTCTTTGCTCCATAGTTCAGTCTATGGAGACAGTCGGAGGGAACCTCCTCCTAATGGGGAGGAGGGGTGTAGCAAACTGAGAATGCCTGTCTCCCCTTTTGTCTTAGAAGCCACCAGACACGCCGTGCAGTGGGACAGGGCAGCAGGCACAGGCTGTGGCGAGCAGAATAGAGAGCATGTCCCCTACTTTTGTCATATTATCAAGACCTGGGAATTGGGGCCAGGATTAGGGTGGGGCACCCAGGCTGGGTTGTGCAGGGTTGGAGCTGGCCTTTATTTGAAATGTGCAGATTTTGCTTACTACAGGTATTTTTTGCATTCATTTTGGTTTCTTAAAGTAGCACATTCAAACCATTTCTCCTGATTGCTTGCTTGGCACCCCGTCCGTTCTGTGCTGTTCTTGACCCCAGTCACTCTGGGCACCTGCCCACTTGCCTCTGAGAAAGCACCTGCGTTTTCAGGAGGAACACCTGTGGCTGCTCCTTGATCTCACACAGCCATGAGCCCCCTTTCTTTGGGCTGACTTCTGCCCTAGTCTCTGCCTCCAGGCATTCTGACAAACCCTCCTCGGTCCGTCTGCCCTCCTGCTCTGCCCATGACCCCCTCCCACCACTTTCCCGGGGTAACCAACTCTAGGGCACCAGGAAGACACAAGAGGGTCAATGGAAGGTGGCCATTCCCCATTCCCACGGGGGTCTTTTGCCCATGCAATTTTTGAGCTTCAGATGGACAGGAACACAATTAGCAAGGGCCTGTTCCTTTCTAAAGAAACCTTTCTTGTACCAAAGACAATGCTAATAGTGCCTGGGGTGAACCATGGCCAGCCTCAGGCTCTGGAACCTCAAGGCAGCGGGCCGGTACACTAGGAAATGGAATTCTACCTAATAATAACTGTACTCAGCATGGCAGCCCAGGAAAAAGTCCTAATAGCATAAAAGGGTGGACAGATCTTTAAATGCAGATGACCGTCCTTGACCAATAACCCAAACAGCTAAATACACTGATCATGAAGAATTAAGGAGGAATGAAGACAACAACTCAGGCCTTATGAAAAGAATTCATGTGTGAGCTGCAAAGAATTCTTTAAGAAGGCCTTAAAATGAGTGTATAAATAAATGTGTGTATCTTTGTCCCCCCCGCTGCCTCCCTAGAACAGTATGGAAGAAAGCAAGCCCATGAGGCTGGGCTCTTCTGGAATGGCAGCGGAGGCCTCTGAAATTCAGGCCCATCTCTGTGAGGACCTAAGAGGGGACGGCGCCCACTCATCACATCCTCGACCCTGGGTGGTGTTCCTGCACTGCTTGCTTCAGCAGCTGTAACCCCACCTGCAAATGAATGACCCAGGTCTCCGTCACTGCTTCAGCCAATCTTCAGAGTCACAAGGCTCTAGCCCAGCTCGTCCTCCTTGGTGCTATCTTAATAACTTATTATTGTTATTATGGATGTGCCATAAAATAATAATTATACTCCACTCACTGGCCTGATGTGAAATGTAATTACATATGCAAATAGCTTTATAAAAACATTGTGTGGAGCACAGATTGACATGCCAGGCACCGTGCTAGGCAGACCAGGATCCCCAGGCCCAACCACGAAGTCTTACCAGCACAGTGTGCATCCCCGTGTACAGCCTGCTGAGGCACACCAGCGTGGAGAACACCACAGCCATCATCAGCCCCAGGCCAAAGGGGTACTGCGGGGAAGAAGAGGACACGGGGACGTTAGGTGGTGCTCACAGACACGCCATCGACGCCCCGGGAGGGAACAGGACTCCTGGTCCAGAAACCGCCAGTCCGACCCTGGCATGCCCTGGACCAGCAAGCTGATGATCGTGGAAACTGGGGAAACTGGGGAAAGAGGGAGAAGATGCCTAGGAATATGGGTTGGGGAGGAAGTGTCACAACATAAGACTTGGCTCTAAGACTCTTGTCCACAAAGATTGTTCTGGCTATTTTCATGGAGCAGATAATTCTTTCTTTCTCCCTGTTCTTAGAGTAAAACTTACGAAGTATACAGTGTTGAACAAGGGGCAAGCTAGCGCTGTGGTGATACAGCTTGGCAACCACGGGCTTCCTGAGAAAGCAGAGGGACGATAAGCCCGAGCTAAGAGAGGGCCATGGTCATGTACAGATGTCAAGGCGGAGGCCCGGACTTCACTAAACCTCAACATGTGCTGGTGGGAGGGCAGCCGGGGAATCCGGGTAATGCCAGATCGTATAAGGAACATGAAAATATTCTGCTTATAATCTAGACACAGGGCTATCATCCCCGTGTTGCAGGGACTCACGAGTCTGGCCTTCCACGGAGAAGAATAAAGCTAATAAGAGAACGGTCTGCATTATGCAGCATACTTTACAGTCACGATCTCATTTAATCTTCATCCAACGCTATGAAGTAGGTTCTATAATTAGCCGCATTCTACGGAGGAAGAAACCCTTAACCACAATAAGTTACATTAGTGTTAAAATTTAGCACAAATATGCTTCCTCATCAATCATCACGTTTGATCCTGAAAACAGGAGCTGGGGCTCAGAGAGGCAGAATGACTTTCCCAAGGTCACATGGCCCGAAGTGACAGGGCCAGAACCCGAAGCCACACACTCTGAGACCAAGGCCCACATATTCTTTCCAATGTAACATGTGAGCACAGTGACACACAGCCGTATGTCTTTTCTTAAGATGTATCATTAGCTGGGTGTCAGGCTGTCATCAAAAGAGTGCTAAACATGAATAAATGGGTGCCTTCTGAAATTAGAGTCTGGGCATTAGGTTCAACATGTATTTATATAAACAAATCCATCTTTAGTGCTATTTAGAAGCAATAACTCAAATAGCTAAATACAGTTATCCTTAAAATGAAATAGGAAAGACCATTACAACTCAAGCCTTATGAAAACTGTTGCAGCCAGGTGGTGAGGGACAAATGCCACATGATCCCGCCTTTACCTGGAACCTAATCAACAAAAGAAAAAAAGCAAGCAAAATATAACCAGAGACATTGAAATTAAGACCAAACTGACAGTAACCAGAGGGGAGGCGGCAGGGGACAATGGGGGAAGGGGGGAAGGTTTTCAGGAACTACTATAAAGGACACGTGGACAAAACCAAGGTGGGGGGTGGAAGCAAGGGAGGGAGGTGGGTTTGGCTGGGGTCAGGGGGGAGTGCTGGGGGAGTAAACACAGACAACTGTAATTGAACAACCATAAAATAATTTTAAAAAAGAGACACTGAAAAATTGAAAAAACAGATTCAGCCTTAAGTCAAATATTCTCTATGAACCATACTGATAAGACAGAAATGGAGGCAGGGGGAAGGTTTTTTGAAAAGAATCTGTGAATGGGGAATATATTACCCAGTGAAACTCATTAAATGTTTTAGTTCTGTTGAAAGAATAAAATATTTATAAGAATAAAAAAAAAACTGTTGCATCATGGGATCTAAAAAGAATTTTTTAGAAAGGCCCCGGTGGCCTCCACCGTGTGTTCAAATGGTGGTGTCTCCCTGCAGCCGGCCTCCACTGGTTGTTTCTTCTAGAGTGGACCAGCGTGTTCGCAGGCACCCTGGGTGCTGCAAGCAGCCCAGTGGGGGCCACTGCAGGGCCCACTGTGTCCTTCTGGGGTAGAGGTCATTGTGCAAGACACAGCTCAGGAGTCTGCTTTAAATCAATTCAGACAGGACTGGGGGACTCAGACATTTTTTGATCCTGGCCTGACGAAGCAAGTTACGACATGAGGTTATACTTGGTTGGAGATATTCCTTATGCTCGTCCCTTCCCCAGTTAGGTCTAACCCCAGGTGACCAGGTAGATGACAGCCAATCCAGGGCCCAATGCTAATCTTGTCCTCTTCCAATCGCATCAGGGCTGACTCCTCCCTTTCTGTATAACCTGGAATGCAGAACATCCCTGCATTTCTTGGGTGTAGGGCAGGGCAAAACAAGAGTATTGTTTATGAATAATACTGCTAGATTCAATGAAATTTACATTTTCTAGCAATCAAAGGTAAAATTATGACAATTAATTATGAAATTTAACACAAACTAGAGCGAGAGTTCCCAGACAGACAAAATAAAACTTCACTGCAGTAATGCTATAACTTTTAAAAAGCCTGACTATAACTGGCGTCTAAGCACATGTTAAGTGAAATTCTTCTATTTTCAGCATTTATTGATCTCCTGTCATTTAGGCTAGTCTAGAAAACATGGAGCCATTACGTCTAATGGTTGAGCCCCACTGTGGTGCAGATACATCTTTGGGGAATAATTTGGGGCACACTCTCTTGCCCACCACCCTGGGAAGTCTAGCAGGAGGATTTGGTGGCCTCACCTCACCTCTGGATGATCATTTACGAGGATGAGAAATGCCCCGTGTCTGTTGCAGACGGGGTGAGAAAGCTGATTCAAGTGCGGTCTCCGCAGGCAGCTCTAGGGGGAAATGCTTTCTGCAGGGGGCAGCGACACGCCCTGGTTCCTGAATTGTCCCTGTTTTGCTGGTGTCCACCACCCTTCTCAGGCACAACCTGACCTGGATGCTATATAGGGCTACTTGACTCAGGAAGAAATTGTCGCGGACAGCTCAATAGGTTCCAGTTCCCCCCAGGGTTCATTTCATACACCTCGAAGTCCCTCAAAGCAGCTTTAAAAGGATCATTGGAAGTGAGACGTCTCTCTGCAGTCTCACTGTATGGAGAGGCTCAGATGGGAGGGAGAAGAGTCAGGCGCCTTACCTGGTACCTGTCCATGGTAGAGATGAGGAGGGTGAAGGAAATGGCAGTGGCCGCCATGGCGTGGGTAGAGGGCATCCCAAACTCAGCAATCATTCTCTTCTCCAGTTTCACGACGGGAGGGGAAAAGGGGCGGGGCCACTTCAAGATATCCTTGGCCACCTGGCCAATATACATCACCAGCTGCAAAACCAAAGGACCAAGATGAATCTATCCAAATGAGCGACATTAGTGAACTCCTACATTTCATGACTTTTTTTGGAGTGGGGGGAAGGATTCCCTGTTTGTTGACTGAAATCCCCTTTCTTTCAGACGCAGCTACCTGCTGCAAAAGCTTTGCAGAGTGATATTTAATTGGTAAAAAGAAAAACAGGCCTGCTGGATTCCACATAGCAACTAAGACATGACATTAACTCCTTTTTAAAAAGATATAATTTATTTATTTTTAGAGAGAGGGGGAGGGAGGCAGAAAGAGGAGAGAAACATCAATGTGTGGTTGCCTCTCATGCGCCCCCTACTGGGAACCTAGTCCACAACCCAGGCATGTACCCTGACTGGGAATCGAACCAGCAACCCTTTGGTTCACAGGCTGGCACTCAATCCACTGAGCCACACCAGCCAGGGCATGATATTAACTCTTTATTTTAGTCATATAGTTAACAAGCATTTATATAGCTCGAATTTGTGTCCAGTACTGTTCTAAGAGCTTTATGAATCATACTAACTTAATCCAATAACATCTGTAGAGTGCAGACCACCCTGTGCAAATGAGTAAACCATTGTATACAGTCAGTAAATGGTGGGACTCACTGGATTTGCATCCAGAGAGTTTGGCTTCAAAATCTGTGCCTTAAACAACCACCTGATAATGTCTATTCAAATCCAGGATGATCCGGGACTAGAAGACCATCTAATACTCAGATCAGAGAGCTGTTGTTTAGAGTTTTAGCCAGAAAAGTCACTGTTCTGTGGAACATCCAGCTGAAAATTTTTTGAATGCTACCGTTATTCCTGTTACATGCAGGCAACATACTGGATTTGACTTAACCTCACTCAGTAATCAGAAGCATCAGCAACATAAATGATATGACATTTTCAGTCCTAAAATAAAGACAACTCAGTCTGGAGGGGGTTTTTTTTTCATGACTTTTGCATGATGACATTAATGAAGAAATTTCCGGTCCCTTTCTGTTTGTTCTTAAAGCAGAGGCAGAAATCAGAATTTGATTTTTGTGGCCCCAGATATGAACAGGACTGTTAACAGCGGACATTTATCTTGTCAGAGAGCTTTACAAGAGGGCCATTTCATGATCTGTTATAAAAGAGGGAAAAGCAAGCCATTGACTTAAGTCTCTGCATTTGCAACTCAAAGAGTGGTCTGAGAACAGCACCACCCCGGCGCTATTTTAAAATGCAGCTCCCAGGCCCCAGCCGGGGCCCACTGAATTCAAACCCCCACTTTCACAAGACTCGTGGGTGGGTCGTGCGCACATGGGAATTGGAGAAGCGCCGCTTTGCCCGGTATCCTTGCGCGGGTCATTTTGCCATCGGCTTTAATCATAAACGTTCTCGTCTTACCACGGCCGTATTGATCTTCCAAGGGCTTTATTTAGCTCGTGATGGATGGGGTTACCTTGCTTTGGAACAAAACCCACTACGGGAGAACTATTTTGGAACAATTTTGATGAGTCAGCCGGGTCGCCTTAGGCTTTCCCACATTCTGGCCCTTCCTTCCAGCTCGGTCCGTTGTTCAGTTGCTGGTTAAACCCGGGCATCGCCGCAGCAGAGTCCATAGCCCCGGAAGGCACTGCCTATGTTTTTGTGCTCAGCTGCCGCTTGGCTCTAGCTTAGAAACCGAGACCCGCTGTCGCTGCACAGCAGGCCCAAGCCACAGGCTTTAAAGCCTCAGGGACAATCACTCCAAATTCCACAGCCGAGATTTCTAATCGGACTTTGAAACTTAAGCTGTTTACCATCTCCTTCTTACCAGCAACCATGGTCCTGGGAAGCAGCTCACTCTTTTATGGTTCTGCCTCCCTCCTGTGAACCGGTAAAAACCACCTCAGACAGACTATTATCTGCGGAGTTGGAGAACCTGCAGATAGTGTTGGCCACCAAGGATTTCTCAGAGGCTGCTTGAGATGGATTTTCAACCCTGCCCCCTCGCCACTCACCAACATAAACAAAATATCACAGGCATAATGACTAATTCTAGTGTGCTCGAAAATACTTTAAAATCCTTGGACACAGGAGACCTTAAGATCGTAAAGTGAAGACAGGCTGGGCAACCCTCAGTCAGACAAAGTTTACTTCCCTTGAGGTTCATAGTTCCTCTGGCTTCATTTATAATTTCACCTCCAATGACTGAAGGATGTTTTTAAGAATGAGGGCAGTGGCTCATTTCATTTTAAAATATTACCATAGCTCTACCTTGTTTCTGATCAATGAATCTTAAATAGCAATTCCTATAAGAACAGCTCTCTTTACACAAGGAAACGAGAGCCGTATTTTTCAAGTCACACAGACAGAGTACCACTCACAGGGGGTGAGTCCTGTCTCACTTTCATTACAACAAAGCTACGAGGGGCCGTGCTCTGTCCCCGGAGTGGGACAGACAGCCACGCAGACGGGGATCTCATCACCACACAGGCACGCTTTGAGACAAACTGTCCACAGAAGTCCATGGGTGTGTCTATATGCAGAGACAGACTTTCGTTCAACCCGGGGGACCAGGAACACTTGGGCTGAACGTTAAAGGACGATCGTTTAACTAAGAGGAGGGACTGGTAGAGAGGCATCGAGGTTGCAAGCAAAGCAGGAGCAAAGGCTTGGAGAAGTGATGCTGGGAAAGGAGGAGCACTGAAGTTTAAACCATGAGGCATAACACTTCCGATCTGTCGGAATGGCTACGATTCAAGGGGCTGACCACACAGGGGCTCAGGGTGGGTGGGAAGGCCCTGGAAGTCTCATACACCTCTGGATGGCAAGCAAAACACCACGGCCACTTTGAAAAGGTGTTGGATAGTGTCCTCACATGTGAAGCACATACTGTCCATAAGATCCAGCTGTGCCACTGCTGGGCATTCACCCTCGAAGAATGAGAGCACAGTCACACAAAGACTTGTGCATAAACGTTCGTGGCAGCTCCTCGGTAATAGCCCCAAACACCACCATTTCCATCCGCAGGTGAACAGGTAAACAAACTAGAGGATAATCACACAGTTGCATACTTCTCGGCAACAACAACAAAAATAAACTATTGATACCATACTTCAGCATAAATGAGTCTTAAAATAATTACACTGAGTTTCTGAAGAAGCCAGACCAAAAAAAAAAAAAAACAAAACAAACAAACAAAAACAGAGTACATACTGTATGTTTTTATTTCTCTACAATTCTTGAAAATGCAAATGACATTCTAGGACAGAAAGCAGATCAGTGGTTGTCAAGGAGGTGGGGAAAGAGATGACCAATCAGTAAACTTCTGGGAGTGATGGGTTCTTACCTTAATCATTGAGATGATTACAGGGATATGTATATATGTTAAAATGTGCCAAGTTATACATTTTAAATATGTCTGTGCTTTGTGAATACACTAAAAATTATTCAACTATATGTTCTAAGTGAATGAATCATATAGTATGTAAATTATACCTCAATAAAGCTTTTAAATATGTGCAGTTTATTGCATGCCAATCACATCTCAAAAGTGGTTGTCTAAACCAGCTTGGATGGCATAAGCCAGGTGGCTTACAAACAATAGAAATTTACTTCTCACAGTTCTGGAGGATGGGAAGTCCAAGTTCAAGGTATCGGTAAGGGCCTGTTGCCTGGGTCACAGATGGCCATCTTCTCGGTACTAAAAAGTGAACTTTCAAGCCATGAAAAGACATGGAGGAAACATACATACATATTTCTAAGTGAAAGAAGGCACTCTGAAAAGGCTTCATACTGCGTGATTTCATCCACATGATGTTCTGGAAAGGGAAAAACTAGAGAGACAGTAAAAAGATCAGTGATTGCCAGGGATTACGGGAAGGGCGGGTGAGCTGGTGAGCACAGAGCATTTTCAGGGTGGTGAAACTATTCTGTATGGTCCTGTATTGGCGGATACATGTTATTATACATTTGTCCACACCCAGAGAATGTACAACAGTGAACCCTAACGTAAACTACAGGCTTAGACGATTATAATACGTCAATGTAGAGTCATCGATTGTACCAGAAGTCCCACTCTGGTAGGAAACGTTGGTAATGCAGCGGGCTGTTCCTGTGGGGAGGGGGCGGCATATGGGAGCTCTGTGTGCTCTTCACTCAATCTTGCAGCAAACCTAAACTATTCTAAGAAATAACGTCTATTAAAAGGAGTCCTGTGGCAGAAGAGAACTACTTCCCCATTCAGGTTGCATTTAAAGAGTATAAGGATTAACGTGATAGGGCCTGCCCGAAATGGAGAACTTTGCTCTGTACCTAAAGGACCAATTAAGTTCCAACATCTTTCACATTCCTTTGGGTTAAGGCCCCAAAGGCCTATATGTGAAAAAAAATTCCACGAGACGACAAGTCAATTACACATCACTGACACCTTAGCAAACCAGCTGGGCCCCCTGCACGGTGCTGGTGGGGATGGGTGGGGGTCCCAATGGGAGTGGAGTAGCATTTCCTGATGAGAAATTAGTGCATTTTCTTACTTCTGCCCTGATTACAGGATGAAGGAAGTATGTAGGTAGGAAGAAAATCCATTTCTCTGGACAGTATGCTGCTGATCTCTAGCAGACAAGAGCTTTTCTGGAGAACCAATTCCGTCAACCGAAATGTGTCCTCCCCCTAGCCTGGAGGAGGGCCTCCCACTTGGGGTCTGTCCTTGATGGCTGGGCTCAACTGGGCCCAGAAGAGAAAACAGCCCATTTTCTCTTAGTGTGGCGGCCTTTCTAGTTATCACAGACCAAAACAACAAGCTTACAGTGTCAAACACATCTCCGACAAACAGGACATTACTCTTCACCCTTGACCTGAACAGTGTAGAAAACAGAAGGTCATCAAAATAACATGATTTCCAGTAGAGCATCCACAGGATTTTCACAAACAAAGCCGCGTGTTCATTCTTTACACACTGAGATTGCTGGCTGCCCCCACTGCTCTTCCTCCTCAAGCAGCACCCCCATCCCGTGCAGAGAAGCTCCAATCTTTTTTTTTTTAATGTTTATTTATTTATCTTTAGAGGGGAAGGGAAGGAGAGAGGGAGAGAAATATCAATGTATGGTTGCCTCTCGTGCGTCCCCCACTGGGAACTGGCCCACAACCCAGGCATGTGCCCTGACTGGGAATCAAACCATGATCCTTTGGTTTGCAGCCCACGTTCAATCCACTGAGCTACACCAGCCAGGGCGAGAAGGCTCTGATCTTATTGCAATAAGAGCTAAGCCCACTTCAGGATGGAGGAGCCATCAAGAGGCTCTTTTCAAATTACCACCCCCCCCCCACGCCATTCATCCACACACAGATGTTGATAAACTCTAACATCTTTCCTCTTTCTGGCCACACCCACAGCTTCCTCCGCCATGGGGAAGTCGTGGCAGAAAAGGGGAAATGACAGGAGTTGTGATATTTCCTAGGTCTCATGGTGGGAAAACACTGGGAATTAGAGTCTATCCATGGATTTATTTTCAATAAGAGAGAAATTACTTATATCATTCTTTATCTGTTGGATAGTTGAGAACAATGAGGTGTAACCCAACTAACAGAGCTTCTCTACCAACACATACCCATAGTGTTTTTCAATTGGTCCATATTAAGCTCATTCTCCTTCTCCTCAGGTTGCTAATATGATGATTTGGAGAAAGAGAAATCAGACTCCCAACCATTCCAGTCCTAGGTACATACCCAATAGAACTGAAAATGCATGTACATGAATGTCCTTAGCGTCATCCTTCTCAATGGCCAAAAAGTTTAAACACCCTAAACACCCATCAACAGCTGAATGGATAAACAAAATGCAGTACAGCCTTACAATGGAATACTATTTGACCAAAGTAGCTCTGAGGTACTGATACATGCCACAGCATGGATGAACCTTGAAAACGGCATGCTCAGTGAAAGGAGCCAGGCAAGAAAGGGGCAAATACTGGATCTTTCCATTTATATGAAATTGTTCAGAGAATGCAAACCCAGAGACAGAAAGTGGATTAATGGTTGCCTGGGCCGGCGGGAGAAGGGTATGAGGAGTGAGTACCAACAGATATGGGATTTATTTGGGGGGAAGACAAAAAATGTTCCAGAGTTAGATGGTTGCACAGCTTTGTGAATGTACTAACAACCACTGACTTACATCGTGGCTTCTTTAACCACGATGCGTGGATGGTGCCACAATTAATACAAGAGGAAGAGGAACTAGGCATTAGATGGGTCCTCAAATACCCCTTTGGTGTGTCCCTTAAGTCCTTTGTTCCAAATGTTCTTGCCAATGTCTTCAAATATTCATTCAGCAGGAGTAGCTACGGGGACTACTAATATTCTTACCTTCAAATGTCCTGCCCAGCTGTGGCTCGGACCCCCAGTTAGTTCTACAGAGCACTGAGGGGGTGACTGCATACGCCACAGAGAAAGCTGGTGAAAATCTAGCTACTCAAAACCATGAGGACGAAATTTGTTTTAGGAGCAGATTTTAGCTGTGGAAGGTTTTAAGATGAATAATTTTACAAAAAAAAAAGGACGGGGGGAGTCTGACTACACTCGCCCATGTTTTGTTTTTCTCCCTGGAATGAATACACACTGCTCTCTATTTGCCTTCAGGGAGTGAATGAAAAGCATTTCTGTGTTGTGGTTACTCGGGAGCCTTCTAGAGACCACTGCTTACTATCCCACATGAAAAGTTGTTATCCATAGATGAACACCCTCTCCTACGTGTGGCATTATTTTTATTTACTTTCAAGAATCTAGGACTCCTTTACAGCACATTTCGTGTGGGTGTGCTCATGTTTATGGGGCAAGGGTGGGGGCGGCAGTGAGTCACTGGGAGAAACGATTGCAATTTTAGACTAATAAAATTTCATTCCATGCCTGAAGCACCAAAACAATGAAATTACAGAGCAGACACTATAACTCACAGAAGCCCATCAGAAAACCGGTCCTCATGTATTCCCAGTTCCGTACACATGAGATGCATTAATGAAAGCAACAAATGGCAGGTGAGGAAAATTAAGTTACCACGTTTTCTTGTTCTAAGTCTCTACTTTTTCAAGTTCACATCTGCTTCTGAAAAAAGTTTTTTTTTTATTTTATTTATTGATTTTAGAGAGAGAGGAAGGGAGAGGGGAGAGTGAGAATGGGGGAGGGGGAGAGAGAGAGAGACATTAGCTTGTTGTTCCACTTATTTATGCATTCATCGGTTGCCTTTTTTAAGTATAGTTTTTTTTTAATTACTTTATTGTTGTTCAATTACAGTTGTCTGCATTTTCTCCCCACCACTCCCCCTGGCCCCAGCCAAACCCACCTCTCTCCCTTGCTTCCACCCTCCCCCTTGTGCAAAAAAATGAAACTCGAGCACCAACTGACACCATACACAAAAGTAAATTCAAGGTGGATAAAAGACTTAAATATAAGTCATCCCTGGCTGGTGTAGCTCAGTGGACTGAGCGTGGGCTGCGAACCAAAGTGTCGCAGGTTCGATTCCCAGCCAGGGTACATGCCTGGGTTGCAGGCCATGGCCCCCAGCAACCGCACATTGATGTTTCTCTCTCTCTCTCTTTCTCCCTCCCTTTCCTCTCTAAAAATAAATAAATAAAATCTTTTAAAAATATTTAAAATATATATATAAGTCGTGACACCATAAAAGCCCTAGAGGAAAACACTGGCAGGAAAATCTCACACATTCCACGCAGCAACATCGGTTGCTTCTTGTATGTGCCCTGACCAGGGACCACAGCCGGGACAATGCTCTCACCAATGGAGCTATGCAGCCAGGGCTGCTTCTGAAATTTCAGAAGACGAACACTAAAGGTGTAAAGATCAGGAGTGAAGTCACAGGTGTGGTGTATCTTTAGGAAAGTCATGTCAAACCAGCAGAGCCTCCTTTTCATTAAGGAGGAATTGTGTTAAATCATAACTCCTGTTTGCACAGTGATTTTTTAAGTGCCTGTTTACAGATGTTATTTAATGTTCATGTCATTCCTATTTTACAGATGAGGACATTGAAGGTCACAGAGGGTGACCGTCTCACCGAAGATGACGCCGTCAGTGTAGAGGAGCTGGACTTGACTCCTGTTTCTGGATTCCAAATGCTATGGTCTTTTCTCCACGTCCCACCATCTAGCCTCCAGCAAATAATACTGAAAGCGAATAGCTACCCTTAAAGCATGGATGTCATTAAAATGGGCTTCAGGCTCAGTACACCCTGAAGGATATTTAGCCTGAAAGAGTGAAACAGGGGAAAGTGTGAGCGCACCTGCACTCACTTGTCCTTTTAGGTCAGCATCTGTGTAGGAGGTCGGGGCGGCGGCCACCTTGCTGACTTGACCGACCGTGAGCCTGATTTTAGGCTGAAGGTCATTAATGTCGAACACCTGGCTGTTCAAGCCAGCACAGACTCTCCTTATCCATTTGCTCAGAGCTGGGTCATGTTACTCTGTAAAGGGATGGTTTTTGCGGCTGAAGAACCTTGGGAGCTGAAGGTTGCCTCGGTGATTCGGCCAGCCTACAGTTTTAGGGGACTCAGAACAGGTGTGAGTGGTGGTCACTCAGAAGAAACAGATAAAAGATTTGTGTTAATCCTTCCAAAAACTTCACAAGGTCGAGCCGTGCAACCTCATCTACGCCAGCTCTGAACCCCAGTCCAGGGAGTGTCAGTGGCTCTCGCCTTCCACGTGACCAGTCAGGTGCACTGCACGGTAAGGCACGGTAAGGAACTGGGACTTGGGGTGCAGGCTGGCACGACCTGTGCTGTAACCTCCGGGCGTTAAAACCACTTCCCGTCACGAAAGCAATGTTCAGGAAGCACTTGATCTGATGGCCCTTGTTTGAGAAAGTTCAAAGGTTAGGGGCCCTCTGTTTGTCTGGATTAGGTTCCCTTTCTCACGTGCCCAAATCTTCCCACTTGTCTTAGTTGGCAAATAATGTAACAGTGAACTTCCTAACCCGTGATAAGAACCGTAGAGGGTTGGCCTCAAACTCTCAGGCCTAAGTGAGTGACCTTGGTCCCTAACAGGCTGACCTTCAGCTGGCTGGCTGCATTTCCTCAGGCTACACAAGTGCACGTGGGTGAGTGGGGGGTGGGGGGTGGGGTGGAACTTCATGGTGAGGAGCTCTGTCCGGCAACAGTCCACAAGCAAACTAAATTAGCAGTGAAGAAGAGGCTGAGAGGAAATGAAGAGCTAAGGAAACGCATATGAAGAAAAACTCAATATGCAGGCTAACAAAATTACGGGAGCCATAATCACAGGATGCAGGGAGGAAAATTCACTTACGACAGCGCAGACGATGTCCGTCTTCGGTCGTCAGAGAGGGCGCCCTGGATACGCATCTGCTCAACTAACGGGGGAGCAGCCGAATGGACTTCGCTATTTCTTTATACAACATCTGTTTCCGCTCTCAGTCTGATGCTTCAGGCTGAGAGATCGGCCCTGGGCAGAGCCAGTGCTCCTTTCCAAGGACTGCCAGCAAGGTGACTGTGAGTGGGCATGGCCACCAGCCTGTGTGCCCAAATGGGTCCAAAGTGCAGAGGCTCGGCGTACTATCTCCACCATACCCTCAGTCGGCTGTGTGTTCATCAGCACACCTATTTACTCCTCACGTGCGGCCCCCCAACTTTTCCCGTCACGGTGAAAACAGTTTTCCTTCCATACCGAAAACAGACATTTGGAGGGAAGTTAGGATCCACACCGTCATCACATCACTGCTCCCCTCTTCCACCACCATCACCACGGGGGACAAAAGCGGTCACATCTCACCTGGGAAAGAAACTGACCTTGGTCTGAGGTGTAACCTCTCTCCTGGGAAATGTCCAAACCTGTGATGGTCTCCTCCATGCTGAAGCAGAGCCTGAGCTCTGTCGCCAGGGGTGGTCCCCTATCTCAGGGATACAACCTCTCAGCGAGAATGGTGGACTGAACAGTCCCCTTGACCCGGGGTTTGACTCTGCCTGCCTGCAGGTAACACCTTTCTGGCAACCGAAGGGTGCAAACATGCCCCAGTCAGGCCCGAACTGAGAGCTCAGTTCTAGTCCAGGGCTCTGTGTCCTGAGTTATCAGGCTCCCTGCTCTAGTAAACACCACCATGGAAGGGCCTGTTGGGGGTAAAAAACAGACTGACACCAACTTTGAGAGCTCAACCCAAAAAATGTCACTCACCCCCTCTTGAGATGAAAATAGTCTAAGAACTAGGATTACACTGCATTTGACAAGGGGTTGTGGACATGTAAATACTGTCTAGCCCATCGACTCCAAAAACCAAGTCTCCTAATTTCCTGTTGGCTGCAGTCATGACTTTCCTCCAAAGGACCGACTTTTCTCCTTATCCCCCGTCTTTGCTGCTCCGTCCTCATCTCCGGCAGGAGGGCGTCATCTCCACATTTCTCCCAGGCAGAGAGAGATGGGTCCCCCTCCCCCCGGCATTAGATGGCTCTCCCCATGAAGAGCCAGTCTTTGAGTAGAAAGGGACAAGAGTCTCCACGGGCCCCCTGCCTGACGCCTGCTCACTGCAGGGAGCAAGGGAAGGAGGCTGGAAAGCAGAGGTGAAGCGGATGGGGAGAGCGGAGAGCCATTGATGTGCCAGTAGGCCAGTGAGTGATTAACTCCAACCCTGTTAGGAGGGGCTGCGGGGCTGTGTCAGAACCTCCCCCAGCAGGACTGAGGGCTGTAACCTCCCGGTGACCCTCTGTAGTGAGCAAGGCTCGCCTGGAGCCTGCCAGCGCCTGCCTTCCAGCCCATGGGTGGCCTCCACCTCTTCTCCCTGGGCCTTTTCTTTGCAGTCTCCACATTCCTCCCTAAGGCTGAGTGAAAGCATTTTCACAAAACAACTGCTGGGTGAAATGTCTTATCAGATCTGAAGCACTGCAAATGTTTGATTGAGAAAACCAACTCAAACATGACCTGGCCTTATACTTTTATTCGTTGATTTATTTTTTTAATCCTTACCTGAGGACATTGTTCTCATTGCTTGAGAAAGAGAGAGAGAGAAACATTAACCAGTTGCCTTCTCATAGGCGCCCCAACTGAGGAATGAACCCACAATCTGTGTATGTGCCCTGACTAGGAACCGAACCTGTGACCTTTTGGTTATGGGACAATGTAGACTAATATTTTTACTTTATCAGCCCCAACCCCACCTCACGTGGATGCTCAGTGTCTGGAACCATGTCTGGCACAGCCTCAGCCCGGAACTCTCTCCCCCAGCACCCCACCTGGCTGGCTCCTTCTCATCCTTCAAGCCTCAAGCTAACTGCAACTAACGCAAAGTGCCCTTTCTTGACCATCTTCTTTGAAGCAGAAGAAGGTCTCTGCTATCACCCTGATTGTGGCCTAAGCAATAATTATATGATCTTTAATGATTGTGTTGATTTATTTATCACTGACTGTTCAGCCTACGACTAAACCCCAGGAGAGTGGGACGGAGTCTGTCTTGTTCACCATTTCGTCCTCCGCACTGAG
Organism: Phyllostomus discolor; assembly: GCF_004126475.2. NCBI lineage: Eukaryota > Metazoa > Chordata > Mammalia > Chiroptera > Phyllostomidae > Phyllostomus > Phyllostomus discolor. The sequence continues at coordinate 11,815,888 of NC_040906.2, forward strand.
AGTGGTACTTCATAGCGGGCCCTTGGCAGCTGTGTGGGAGGTGAATGAATGAATGGCTAAGAAGTTGTTGCCCACCAACTGCAAAGTAAGAAAGAGATCCATGCTTTTTAAAGAGCAAATAAAATCTGGCTTCTGGGTCAAAGATTCCTTAGCAGCTCACTACTTTCGCACTGAAAAACCCTGACGGAATCTTGACCAAATTTGCACCCTGACTGTCCACCAAGGCCGCTGGGGAGCCGTTTCGGTGGGGAACAATTGTGTTTTTAAAAGATCCCTAGGAACTACTTTAGTACTTCTAGATTTTCCTAGTGTATCTTCAGCACCCTGAACTGTAATTACTTCTGTACCTGTCTGTCCTTGATTGGGGAATAGGTCTTAAATCGTCTTTGTAGAAACAGCCTTTATTTACTTTACTCAATAATTATTCATTGAGCTGCTACTAGGTGCCGGGTTCAAGGAACAATAAAGACCCATCCAGGAGGGAGTGTAGACACAAGGTTCAGGGTGGTCCGTCTAGAGATAAGATCTGTGCTGAGACTCAAGCAGCCAGGGGCAGGTGAGATCATGCGACACTAGGAATGAAGGACACAGTAGTGCACAGGCATGTCTAAAACACAGGGACTGGGGAGAGAGTGGGGCGGCAGGGTGTCATCAGGAGCTCTGTGACTCCAGAGAAGAGAAAGGGTAGCAAGAAGGATAAAGGCAGAAATTTAGGCAGAGGTCCAGTTGGCCTGAAAGATAATTTTAAGGTGCTTGGATATACATATGTTTTAAAGAGCCATTCATGGTCATTTTTGCATTTGCAATAGGTCACTTTCCGTTCTGTGGGGAGGAGGAATAGTTGCGGGGAGGCTTATTAGAAGGTGAATGTGATAGTGAAAAACAGAGATGACGCAGGACTGAGGCAATGTTTCCGAACCGGCTGCAAACGTAAAGCTCCCAGTGCCCATTACAGAATAAAACTCCGTGCTCAGTGACTCAGCGCCCACACCGTGGCTGCTGGAGAACCAGACCGCTCACCCCAGGAAACAGCGAGCTGAGACACCAGGGGCTACGGGGCATGGACTGTGTTTGTTGGTTGTGCTTGTTTTGTAGCTTTTGTATCACATCTCCCTGTGTTAAGGGAGACCGTTCAGATGTTTCCATTGAAAAGTCCTGCTTTTTGGGCCTACCAAGCTCATGGAAAAAAAAAAAAAAAGAGTAAACAAGTCACCTATATTGGTAAATAAATTAGGATTTACAGTTTGTGGCCAGTGTTAATTACTCTAGAAAATAACTCTAGGAGATAATTAAGACTCTAACATAAAATACCATGTAACTTCTTCAACAGATATAACATCTAAGATACACTACAGGTTTAAAAAAAGCTATTGTATGGTTCATTACTATAGACCTGATCATACTACTAGTTACGTTAATGTCCCCAAATTAACCAGTACATAAACACATATTTGATGGAGTTAATCCGGCGATATTTGACCTTTTTCTTTTCATGGCACACATAAGCTAATTACTAAAATTCCGTGGCACACCAAAAAATACATTTTTTGCTGATCTGACAAAAATAAATAGGTAAAATTTAATTCATTCACACTGGATGGCCATTGTTGTGTCGACTATTGTCATTTTTTATCTGACAGTCGGAGGGAAAAGAGGCCCATCTCCCCGATGAAACAGTCAGGTGTTGCACGTTGTAAAAATTCTTGCAGCACACTGGTTGAAAGTCACTGTTAATCAACAGCCTAGGTTGATTCTAACAGAATTAAAATGAATTTTCTAACAGAATTAACAGAATTAAAATGAATTTTCTGTTATTTTAAAATGCTGTAGCACTCTTTAATACCCATATTCCTTGTGAACTATTTATTCATTAGAACTAATAATAAGACAAGCTAGTTGACTGTGTAGACACGGCTGAGAAGTAGGTACTATATAGCAAATTTCTCAACGGTTCTCATGAATTCTGGGAAAGCTGGATCTAAAATATTTAAAGTGAGAGAAAATACAAGATGCCGTTTAATACTGGGCTGCAGAGGTGCTGTGGGTCACATTCTAATAGACTTACATCCCGTGCTTGTGCTTCGGAGTATAAACACGAATGAGGACGTCGCTGCATGTTGGAGCAGCCATCTTTCCCAAGCAGATGCCAGTGTTAGCCTCAACAAATGACCCCCTCTCCTCATTTTCTTGCTACTTATACGTTGCTTTGGCTAGAGGGAGAATTCAAATGCTTTCCTGGAAGGTATTCTGCAAGACAAAAGACCGCGTGTTGCCCGAGGGGAGCAGACCCACCGTAAATTCTGCCACAGAGCGACACCAGAGCCTGAGAGCGGTAGTGCAGCTCTGCAGGGGTACCTGCGCTAGGGCTGGAGTCCCCGTGTTCTCTGTCCAATGAAAAACAAGCTTGGATTTAGCTAAGGATAGACTTTGTTTGAAAGACCGGGGAAGGGACTTCCTAACTCATTTTTATGCCCCGCAGCACAAGCATTGGATATAACTATATTCAATGTAACCCAAGATCACCTTCTACAACCAAATATTAAGTGGCGTCTTAATATTTTTTCTCACTTCATCCCTAGTACAGTAGGGAGGCCCCTCTGATTGTGAGATCTGCAAGTTCAAGCAGAAGGGGGCTTTTCTTTACAGGAGGAATGAAGGCTGGGAAGATGCTCCCTGAGTGAGGGGAGGTGGCTAGGACAGTAGGTCAGCGCATGTTCGCCCTAAAATCAGCTCATTCTCAGAGGGGACTTAAGGAAGGGCTGTGTGCTGGCTGGGGTGAAAGTGGGTCAAGGTTCAGGGTCCTGGGGATGGAGAGAGGCTTAGCTCAAAGTTTGGTCAAGTCGAGGTAGAAGGTATTTTGTAGATGGGCCAGTGAGGACCAAGCTCAGCTAGTCATTCATAGGACAAAGAGTGGGAATTGGAGGGTTTGTGTCTTGCCTTATCACAGGTAAACAAGGGGCGCATCTGTGCATTTTGTGTAAGTTATACAGGGACGGCTGGGCCCTTTAGGAAGTCACTTCCTGGATCACAAATGGAACCTTGAAGGTTTGCTTTTCCAGGAGGACAGGGCTCAGGTGAAATTTGAAAGGGTCACCTTCCCTTTCTTTTGTTTTTAAGCCAGGAGTTTATTGAGTGCTTTATCTAATCAGATTTTGACTGTGGGGATGGGGGCGGGGAATGTAGCTTTAAAAAGGGCTTTGGTGAAAGTACTTTCAGACCGGCTCTGACATTGGTAACCCCTGTCAGACTCTAATGCCATCAGCAACTCCTCGATTGAGGACACGCTGAGGACCAGCCGCCAGGAGCTTCCTGAGAAGCTGACTCCAGGCAGAGCCAGAGTTTCCAGCACTAAAACAGGGCAAACTTCCCTTTCAAAGAGAAAACAAAAATGATCGCCTTCACCACAGGTTTAAAGATCTTTAAATCCTGCTCAGATTTGCCCAATATAACTTACAGTGTCTAGGTGTACAGTTTTCTTTGTGAAAATTAATAAAGGAGACCTCAATGAACACTGGAGTTGGGAGGGCCTAGAGGGGGAGTCGCATGACCTAACAGTCTTTCTTGATCACATCAAATAGGAAGACGCCTGCCTTTTACCCCCAATAGAAAGGTGTTTTCTACTCTAATACCCAACCGGGAGGAAGGAAGGTATTCCCCTCCCTTGGCAACTGCCAGGCCAATGAGAGTCAGTTACAACCCAGCCAATGAGAAGACACTACATTTCATATTCCCAATTTCCTCCAATGGGCTCTATGGTATCACAGCTCTTTCCAAATTCTCCTTTTCTCTATAAAAGAACAGTCTCCTCCTTTGTTATCCTGATCTGCCTAAAGTTGTGTCATACTTGCATGTCCTGCATTGCAACGCTCTGCTATTCCTAAATAAATACATTTTTGCTGATAAAATAACTGACTTTTATTCTTAAGGTCAACTTCTTTGAGCTTTTATTAAAGGTGCATTTTCCCATCTATGGATATTTCTCTACAACATTTACCTACAGTCTAGACTATTGGGCCCTTTCCCAAGACTCTTCACTTGCTCCAAAGATCCTTTATTTTGAGCCTGACACAGTACCACGAAATCAAACGAGGGCTGGATTGAGAATGAGATCTGGGTGTCATTAATATCTCATCCTCAATTTCATGATATGTAAATGCAGATATTAATATCTTACAAAATTAATGTGAACGCTGAGATAAGAACATATTTGGAAGTTTTGTGCCATCTGTGAAACTGTGTGCTTCTTTTCTTACACATTATTTTTAGAGACAATAACTGGCTTATGGAAATTTTCCCCTTTCCTACTTACATGCCCCTAATATCATATTTTAAATACAGAATTACTATAGAACCTATTTCTATAGTTTGCTTATGTCCAGCTGTTTCCACAGTAGAGGTGAAGAGTTGACACAAGACCAATTACACTTGAGTACAATCCCATCATCTTAAGAGGCAAGAACAAGGACTTTCTGGTAAAGATGGCAGCTTAGGGAAACACAGGTTGCCTCCTCACACACCCACATCAAAATTACAATTAAAATATAGAATAACCATCACTCAGAACTATCAAAAATCAAGTTGAAAGGAAGTCTGAAACTATGGAATTAAAGAAACCACATCCATCCAGTCTAGTAGAAGAAGGGGGGATGCGGAACAGGCTAGTCCCACATTCGTGGGTGGTCGATAGAAATTCAGGAGGGATGTCTTGGGAGTGAGGAATGGCAGCTCCACACCGGACTCCCCAGCCTATGGTTCCAGTGCCAGGAAGGTAAGTCCCCATAACTTCTGACTACAAAAAGCAGCAGGGAATGAGTCAGTGGAAGAAACTCCTGGAGTCCCAGCAGTTCCTTTTAAAGAATCCACCCACAGTCTCAGACTACTCTGTCTGAGTTCCAGCACTGGGTAGCAGTCTGAAAGGCAGCAGTGGCATACAGGGAGGAACTGAAGTGTCTGGCATGACGGTGAGAACTAAGGGACAGAAAGGTGGGCAGAGGCCATTGCCCCTTTACTGAGCCCTCTCTCCACAGAACCACAGAGCTGGCAGGCTGGTGCCATATCTGAGACTCCATCAACCTAGCTAACACCGTTTGATCTCGCCCTGCAGATCCCCAGAGACTCTGTCCCACTCAATGTATGGGCCCACCCAAGCTGATTTTCCATATGAATGGCTGGTGGCTCCTGCTTCACAACTTCCTAAATTCTCTCAGACAAGCAATAGCCAGTCTCAGTAGTCCCCAGACCCTGTACCTGTTGTTAAATGGCTGCAGGCCTGGCACTAACAGCAATCAGCCTAGATTCACAGCTTGGCTTCACCTAAGAATATCCAAGCCCAGCACAAGCAGCAGCCACCTTAGGTTGCTTTATAGCTCAGGCAGGGTGGACCTGAGCAAATCACAGGTGGGGGCTGACCTTGGCCTGTATCACCCAGGAAACCTCAGGGTCTGCACACCCAGTGGACAGCTACAGAGCATGTTGGAGCACTACCACCCTGTGCCTGCACAGCTGGTCCTCCATGGAGGGTGGTGGTCAGTGGTTACAGTCAGTCCTTGCAGCTGACTGGCCTGGGTAAATCCCTCCCATTGATTTGCCAACAGCAATCAAGCCTCAACTACAAGAGGAGGGTGTACTCGTCCCACACAGAAGGGTCACCTCAAGTACCCAGCTTGGGTGATAGGGGAGGCTGTGTCACTGGACCCTACAGACACCTACTACATTAGGCAACACTACTGAGACAGGGAGTCATAGCAGCTCTACCTAATACATAGAAATAAACACAGGGAGACTGCCAAAATGAGGAGACAAAGAAACATGGCCCAAATGAAAGAGCAGATCAAACTCTAGAAACAGAACTAAACAAAAAAGAGATAAGCAATCTATCAGATGCAGAATTCAAAACACTGGTTATGAGGATGCTCAAGGAACTTAGTGAGGACTTCAGCAGCATAAAGAAGATCCAGTTAGAAATGAAAGGTACACTAATTCAAATAAAGAATTACAGGGAAATGACAGTAGAGTAGATGAAGTCAAGAATCAAATCAATGATTTGGAACATAAGGAAGTAAAAAACAGACAATCAGAACAACAATAAGAAAAAAGAATCCAGGAAAATGAGTATAGTGTAAGTGGCCTCTGGGACAGCTTCATGCATTCCAAATTTGCATCTTAGAGGTGCCAGGAGGAGAAGAGAATGAGCAAGACATTGGAAATCTAGTGGAATAAATAATGAAAGAAAACTTCTCTCATTTGGTGAAGGAAATAGACATGTAAGTCAAGGAAGCACAGAGAATCCCAAACAAGATGGATGCAAAGAGGCCCACTCCAAGACACATCATAATTAAAATGCCAAAGGTTAAAGATAAAGAGAGGATATTAAGGGAAGCAAGAGGAAAGCAGTTATTTACCTACAGGGACATTCCCATAAGACTGTCAGCTGATTTCTGAAAAGAAACTCTGCAAGCTAGAAGGGATTGGCAAGGGATATTCAAAGTCATGAAAAGCAGAAACCTACAGCCAAGATCACTCTACCCAGCAAAGATATCATTTAGAATTGAAGGGCAGGTAAAGAGCTTTCCAGATAAGAAAAAAACTAAAGGAGTTCATCATTACCAAACCATTATTATATGAAATGCTAAAGGGACTTATTTACGAAAAAGAAGATCAAGACTATGAACAATAAAATAGCAAAAATACATATAATCAAGAATTGAATCTAAAAAACAAAACTAAGCAAACAAGGAGAACAGGTGGGGGTGTGGAATCATGGATGTGGAGAGCATTTTGATGGTTGCCAGATGGGAGGGGGTGTGTGGAGGAATGGGTGAAGAGGTGAGGGGATTAAGAAGTACAAATAAGTAGTTACAGAATAGCCATGGGGATGTCAAGTATAGGAAATGGAGCAGCTAAAGAAACTTTGCATGAGCCATGGACAGGGACAAATTGTGTGGGGATTGCCTGAGGGAGTGGGGGTGCTGGGTAGAAGGTGGGGGGCAAAGGGGAAAACTGGTACAACTGTAATAGTATAATCAATAGAATATAATTAAAAATGGTAAAAAACAAAAAAAATGAGGCAAGAACATTTAAATCTTTTTTTACTTCTTTTTTTTTTCAGATTGTGCTATAGTGCATCTAGACGTAGTTTAGGAACAAGATGTTCGTAGTTATAATAATGAATTATGCTCATGGCTACAAGATCCCCAAACAAAACACAGTGAAGGCCGAAGCTTGATGTATTTGCAAGAACAGAAGATTCAGAAGATGTGTGAGGAGACACCTTCAGAGATTGCTACACTTGTCTTCTTATTTGTATCAACATTTATTGTTTAAATGCATATAACCTCAGAATTAAGGTAAAAATTGTCCAGAGGACCTGAAAGGAATATTGAACATTGCCTGTGTTCTTATGTGGGCATCTGTCCTCCTAGGGTTTGCTAGGAGAATTTCCATCATAAAATCTCTGTTCCACTTACCAAGCGTATCTCCTGAACCAGAGCCCATTCTGTGTGTGGACCTCTCTATTTTCCTCTTCAAACGGACACTTTAAAAAGGCTCTGGGTGACTTTCTATCTGCTCTATAGATCTACCTTAAAATACACTCCTAATGAATGCACAAGGTTATGCAAAATTAACATCCTTAAGGGACCGAAATAACAGATTAGCACACATTTAACCATCCTTTTAGGCAGCTCTACTATTTTAAAAATAGGCACCTGGTTTCCTGAAACTCAGACTCTTGACAGAATGTTAATGCTTGAGTCCTTTCAGGGTTAGAGATGCACCCTTTTGATTGCTCCCTGGGGCAAATGTTGAAACATTCTTTGCAGATTAGAAGCTTTTTTTTTTTTTTTAAAAAGCACAAAACGTAGTCTTGTACATTCTAAAAGCTTTCCACAGTACAAATTCAGGTTTCAATTTCTGAACTCAGCCCCCAACAGGCAAAAGCTTGTTTGGAATGCTTCCCCAAGTGAACGAGCCTCCATCTTTCCTTATTTTTTAATGCATTCTAATTAAACAGCTATGCTGTGGTCTCGGTTGACTAGCAAAAAATGGAGCCTTCGGTCCATCCCGTGTCCCTTCTTTCTAGCTAAATGTCTTCCCCAGTTACGTAGACCAACACTGAACAGTGCACATAGCCCGGGTTTAAGAAGTGCTCGTGGGGGTGTGGTCAGGCTGGGATGGGCTTCGTCCCACGGGCAGCCCTAATACAGGGGTGCCCTCGACGGCGGACTTAATTAAACCCAGAAGTAAGCTCCTCCTTTGACTGAGCCTTCTGTTATGGTCTAACCAGAGAAGTCAGCTGTCTTAGTTCACTCATTTAGACTTTATTTGTTTCCCAGTGTCGGTTCAAAAGGAAGCGAGCTTTCTGCTGCTCACAGCTTGGTAATTCCCAAGCTCGAGTTTTGGGGGAAACCTTCAGAATGTTGTTTCCCAGGCCCCAGAGTCAAATTGCGATGCATTTAAACAGCATTTTCAGATTGAACAAAACATTTTTTCCCCTTCTGGCTTCAGTGCCTGCGAATGCCAGAAGAAATTTAATTTTGGGAGGGATAAAAACGTAACATCTCTTTCTAGTGAAATATGAGCACATGCAATGCAAACAGTGAATTTACAAGCATGCGCACACGGAAACTCAGAGCAAGACTTGTGGGCTCCGTGATTGCTCTGTGCCTGCCCTAGGGGAGCCCTGAACCCCACCCAGTCCCTTTGTCCCTTGGCTTACAAGTGCTTCCTCGTGACTCAGACCCTGGGTGAGTTCAACTGTCTCCCTAAGGACTCCTTTCCCAGAGAGTCACTAACTGTCGCTCCTCTTGGGGGCCCCAGGAAACCTGGTAGGAGCCAGCTCAGTGAAGGCATGTGGGGGGTGTCACCCCAGGGAAATTTGATAGTGCCAGAGGCATTCCTGAAGCCCGAAGACACCATTAAAACAGACCGAACATCCTAACAGGTCCACCACCATCAGTATTTTTTATAATTGTAAAGCTTTCAAAATAAGAGGGGTCCCACAGGTATTTTGTTTAACTCTGCTTTCCACAGATAGTCACACTGAGGCCCAGAGATCGATGTTATCTGGCTGGTTATCAGTAAACTCCGGACTACAATCGATCACACCCTGTAACAGCTCTGATGCGCTCTGAGCCACCCCAGCCTGGCCACGGCGCCCCCAGACTCTTAGAGGGAATAAACCATCCTTTGATTTAATGACTCCTTTTAGGTTAAAGATTCAATGGTATCCGTATCCCATTCTCCTTTTCTTAAAAATGTATTTGTAATAAGTTCAAGTCATGTTTAATCACTTATGATCCATTTATCACACAATAGCATATAAATTGTATACTGTGATCAAACACTGCATAGATGGACAGACAGACCAAAAAAGCAAATTACTTTCAATCAATAAATGTAATAGGTTTAGGAAACTTTTTCTTATGTTTTCATTTTTTAAAAAATTAATGTGCAGTGTCACAGGTTCTATTCCCAGTCAGGCCACATGCCTGGGTTGCAGGCCACGGCCCCCAGCAACCTCACATTGATGTTTCTTTCTCTCTCTCTCTCTCTCTCTCTCTTTCTCCCTCCCTTCCCCTCTCTAAAAATAAATAAATAAAATCTTTAAAAAAATTAATGTGCAACTGGTAAAATGAAGAATAAAATTAACTGAGCACACTTAATATATAATAAAAGCTGGATTATACTAAATTAAGGGAAAAAGCTAGTGTAGAACGCAGTGGTTCGCAGCCAGGGTTCTAGAGTAAGGGCCACGGGTTCAGATCCCGGCTCTGCCCCCAACTGGCTAGAGCAGCCTGGCCGGCCTCCTGACGTTCCCTCACTTGTACAAGGAGAGACATAACAGCGCTTCACCCAGCGAAGTTTCTAAAGCCCATAGCTCGTGTGCAGCACGCAGAGAGGAATCAATGTGTGCTGCCTGCGGCTGCACGGTGAGCTCTCGACACCCTGAGAGCGGGCACAGAGGCTGCCCCACGGGAGAAACAACACACCGGGAGGACACGGCCACAGGGGGCCTCCCTTTGTGAATTTTGCAGTGTCACTTATTCCTGAGCAGTGGTGCTACTGCTCTCTGAGAACTAAATATCCAACACAGGGGGCACAGTCAGAGCCCAAGGGCTGGACTCAGCCAAGCGAGGAGAACGCTGGGGCCAGGATTGGGCCTCGGACACCGGCAGGGGCCAGGGTGGCGGGGGGAGGCCGGGGGAGGCCAGAGGTCCTGGAGGGAAGCCCTGGGGTCAGAGTTGGGCCAGGAAGCCTCAGTTTCCCAGTTTAGTCTAAAAAATGGCTGAGGTCCAACCTCCCTGAGGCAAATGCAGTGCCTCCCGGTCACCGTGTAGGCCCACTGGGCCACCGGAGCACGAGGGCCAGGCTGGCGCCTGGTGGCAGCTGGGCCTGGAAGGAACGGAACGGTGAGGGCTGGCATCTAGTGGCAGTGTCCCCCAAACAGGTGAGCACTGCCGTCTGCACCAGGGACAAGGGACCACAAAAGGCCCCTCTGGGGTAGCCCCAGGCTGCACTGGTGAAAGACGAGGGAAGAGGAGAGATAATAATACCAGGTTGTCCAGTAACTCTCCAGCTTCCAGAACATTCCAGAGGCCAAAATAAAGGGTGGCCCGTCCACCTGTAAAGTAGTAGAACACTTAACTGATAAGAACCTTTCTTTCCTGGCCCCAGCATGGGGGCCACTTCCTGGCCTTGGGACTCCCAGGCTGCCAGAGAGCGACTGAGGAATGAAGGCTCCCAGTCCAGCACCCCCTTCCCCCTTCCCCTGCAAAGGGTCGCTGAAGGAGAGGCAGATGAGGCTACCCAGGGGCAAGTGGCCTAGGGAAGACAGGACTACTCAGAGAAAAATGCAGAGCCTTCCCAGAGGGTTCTGTTCCCTCAGGCAAGGACAGTCCCCTTTGGGGCAAATCCCTACCTTCTAACATGACACAGCGGGACCAAGACGTTGCACGTGCAGTGGGCCGGGGCACTGGCCCCGTGCTGAGCACACCAGTGGGCAGCCATCCGGTTCAGGCCTCCAGCCCGGAGACGAAGGCACCCGGGCCCTCCTCACCCTCCCAGGCCCTGTGACGGGAAGCGTAAAAAACCCGGGGCCCACGGTCTGGTAAGTGGCAGGGGGGTGGGAGGGGGTCCTCCCAAAGACCACAGCACAGAGCACTGGAAGGCAAAAAAGCCTGGGGAATCTGTGACGTATGACCATGTATACATAGGACACTCGCAAATGGGACTGTGATGGTGTGTGGGGCCTTTCCACCCAAACAGGCCCGAGCGCATTTCTGAAAAACTGAGTGGGGAGCGGGGGAAGGGAGAGTAGAGTTTAGCCATTTGAGGATGGGTAATGCAGTGGAAACACGGATGGTGTTGGGAGATAGACCCAGGTGCGAATACTACCTGTTCTACTCACTGGACATGTCCGCTAGGGTAATGCACTTCACTCGATGGGTTTCAGTTTTTTCCTCTGTGAAATGGGGTTCTTATCTATGAAGCCCCTTACAGGGAACCGATCGGCACGGCAAAGGCGAATGTAGCCCAGCGCTGACCCGGAAAACCCATCAATACGAGGCGGCACACAGGAGCCAGGTGTGCACATCGACTTTCCCTGGGGAACTGGGCCTGCGTTGTACCTGGGCTGCTGTGAGACTTGCTTGTGCTGAAACTCCCTCACCCTGAGCTAAGGCTGCTGACGTTTAATGTGTATCTCTGAAGCCACTCCCTGAGTCAGTGCTAAGAGGTCCCAAGGACGAAATGTAACCAAATCAATCGTTTTCATCATTACCTTGCATTTGCAACTTTTTTCCTTTTTTGTTATCTTTGAGAAGTAATCACTTAACGAAATCTAGAAATAAGGAGAACCTTCTTTGATGTAATGCAATTAGAAACCAATAAAAGCCTGTCCAGGCAAGGGTCAGCGCGCCCTCCCCTTGAGAGAGTGGCCGTGCCGTCTCTTTTTCTCCACAGGACTCAGTAGTCCGTGTGAATTTGCCCACAACACGCACTCTGGAGAGCCAGAGTCTGCCTCAGCAGCTGACTTGTAGAGGAGGCTCAGCCAGCAGCTGCTGAGAACCACGTCAGGTCAAGAACGCAGCCTGGGCTGCAAAGGGAACTGCTTGGTTTAAAAATAAAAAATAGAGTTGTTACGATTTTATTTGAAAATTTCATCTGAAAGAAAAGTCCCTATGGCCTATTGCTCAGCTCATTCTCTTTCCTTTTGTTTCACAAATGAATGGGAGAGAATCTGGGACACAGTCCAGTCCAGAGGTGCTTGGGGAGGACCCCCCGGGGACCGATTTGCCTGGAGGCGGTGGGCAGAGAGCAGCTCAGCCTCTCATCCCAGTGGACTCCAGCTGAATTCAGAGGGAATCTGAACGCCCTGCGCTCTGCCCTGCCAGCAGCTCCTTTTTTTCTGGTCTGGATGTGATCTGGCCAATACAACCTGTGTTGCTTAATAAGACGTTAAAAGCTATACCACAGACAAAGGAAAAGGAGGAGGACTCACTGTATGAAGCATTTTAGGGGTTTTTTTTGCATCATTTTTAGCAGATCTAATCTAATTTTGTCCTTAAAGACATCCGGCCCCCAGGCCCCTGGTGTTTCAAACAATTTCATACCCAGTTAATCTTTAATCACACCTCTGAGGGATAAATTAAGTGAAAGCATTTAGAAGAGATGCTTGGGGGGTGGGGGAGGTGCTGGTCTCTCTCTGGGAGGATTTTAATTCTGCTCAATCAAGCCAAAACCCAACCCAAAACAGACCAAAAAAAAACGTCAGTGCAGTCTTAGGGGGTTGGGAGCAGGATCAGAAGCTGGGGTGGGGGGGGGCGGTGGATCGGGAAAGGGGGAAGGGTAGGAGAGTGAGGGAAGCATGGGGCACTTTCTCCAGTCATCATCAAAAACGAGAGGGTAGGGAATCATTTTTCAGGTAATCATGGTGGTAATCAGAGAGATCCAAATCTGTCTATTCCACCACAGGAGGCCAGTTTAAAGGTTTTTTTTTTTTTAAAAAAAAAAGGAAACTACACTAAAATCAAAAGATTTCCTCATTGTGCTTCAAAACCAATACAGTTTGCATAATAAACCCCCTAGAGACATTGACTTAATATTTAACTAAGGCTAAATTACAAGATTCTACTTCAGAGGCACTGGGCAGAATCCCCGACGCCTAATTCTGTTCCGTTCAATGCGAGTCAGCAAGGGTTACAATCTGGCCATTGTTGAAGACTTTTCAAGACTCATTAATCTCAAGCAAGAGCCAACTTAACAAGCAGGGCACTCTTTTGAAGTGAACGGTGGTAGTGGTTTAAACAGAGGATTAGGAGATAATCACATTTCGAGTCATCTTCTGGCACTAACACTGACCCCAGTCTGGGGGTTGTGGAGTACAGGGACAGGACAGGCTGCCTCCCTCTCTCCCCTCACCCCGTGTCTCAGACTCCCTGTGACAGATGGCAGCCGGTCCGCATCCACAGATGCCACTGCATTTTTGACATGTTATCCCCAAGCTCGCCTCTGAACCAATTTATAAAACCATTTTTATAAAATAAGACCCAAGACTCTGCTGCAGACAGAAGCTATCTAGACAGTAGGCACAATTTAAACGTAAATGTTAGGTCTGCTTCATACTGTAGATATCAGCCAGCTAGCTTTCAACAGTCAGAAGGTGAGAGATGTGAAATCCATCATTTTCGACTCCAGCTCCCCAACCTCCCTTGTTCGACGTGGAGGAATGGGAACAGAAGGAAGGACTAGTCAAGAGGAATCTCTTACGGCTTTTGTTATCTCCAGGGGTTGGATTGTGCAAGAACAAAAAAAGGAATTTGTATTCATAAAGCAATTAAGCATTTTCTTTTAAAGTACTCCTCCAATCACGTTGGATGCAATACAGCAAATAATTGAACATTACTGAGCGATGGATTTGATACACAGTTCAAATGTACTGTCAGATACCAAGGGGGTTCACAACACAACATGGAATAAGTAAAGCCATGTTAGCACTCGGTCTGCGAAAGAAACAACACTCCTCCTCCTTTTTTTAATGTTGCTCTGCCCAGCTTTCGCTCTTTTCTTCTTACTCCATGTCCCGGATGGACCTCCTTCAAGTGTCACACAGTGAGTGTGTGAAGAAGGCTCATGACCACGTTCCAAGCCTCCAAGGATCCTCTAGCTGGTGCCTTTCATTTTAAAGTTACAGCTCTCCAAGCCAGAATCGTAAAGAGACTTGAGCAAGATTTCACCACTAGGGTTATTGTCCAAATTTCTTGTCATTCCATCCTCACCCATAGCTCTGAGCCCCAATTAATTGTCTATCCCATCCCTGGCACAGTTGTTTGGACCAAGTAGAGCCATGGTACCCACCGGCCAGCAATGGATGGAGTCACACTACACAACGAGCCGGGTCAGACTGTCTTGAAAATCTGAACTAAGACATGGTTGGAGAGTGACCAGCTGGCAACAGGAGGTAAAGACGCAGATACGTGGAATGACAGCTTAATTGTAGTAGACAGCTGTTTACTGGCGTCAGTTCCTGTGCGGGTCTGGTTTTTATGGGTTTCTTCAGAATCTTACAACAAACCCTCCACTTTCTAGAGCTAGTTGGAATGGTCTGGGTTTCTGGAAACCAAAGAACGCTGCCTATAAACATGGGCCTGGTGTTCCTCTCATGGTATTACAGGACCACGAGTCCCTAGTGAAACCTTGAAGCCGCTGCTGGAGGTGGAAGCAGACCCCCCTCCCCATGTACTCTCCTTGCTTCCAATCAGGAAGATCATCGACAGCTATGAATTATCAGCCATGACTGGCGTGGCTCAGTTGGTTGGGCATCATTTTGTGGAGCAAAGGATTGCTGGTTGATTCCCGGTCAGGGCACATGCTTGGGTTGTAGGTCTGGTCCCTGGTTGGGGTGCATACAAGAGGCAGCCAGTCAATGTTTCTTTCCCTCTCTTTCTCCTCTCTTCCCCTCTCTCTAAAAATAAATAAATAAAATCTTTCTAAAAAGCTATGCATTATTAGAAGAGAAATCAACCTTGCCTGGAAAACTTTCAGGAGCTACCAGAGCCTTCAACACAATCAGAGAAACTATAGGGAACAGTTTGGATATGATAACAATTATTTTAAAATAATCACACATGGGTTAGGATGCTGGTGAACCTATCTTTCGATGTTAGATAAAAACATTCTTTTACAAATGGCAAAAAGACAAGAAAAAAACTCAAAGACAAATTTTAACGTTATTGGAGTTCAGTTGGCATACCAGATTTTCTAAGGGCTGGTCATCCCTGAGTAAGCTATCGGGTTGGCCAAATAGTCTGTTTAGTTTTTTCCCGTAAAATAAAAGACACATTTTTCATTTTCACCAATAACTTTATTGATTGGCTATTTTGAGTATGTTGGCTCTCTCCTGCTATTGGCTTCTAGTGGGTAGAGGCCAAGGGTGCTGCTAACATTTTCCAATGCACGAGGCAGCCCCACAGCAAAGAATTATTTGGCTGAAAAGTCAATAGCAACAAGAAACTTTGCAAATTACTTTTGACATGTCTGATCAGTTACAGCACCTTCTCCATACACTGCACACATCTTTTGCATTTTCTTGCATTTTTACCCTTCTTGAAATAATAAAGCATAATATGTCAAAAAGTTGCCTATCTTCTTCCATCTTCATTATTAAAATGACTACACAAAAATTCACCAATTTTGATGTTTTTTTAAATGTATGTTGATATGACAGCTGTCACAATACAATCTGAAAACAATGTTTCAAATGAAGTTAAAGGCAACTAAGTGCTACTAGAGCCATCTTACGGAAAAAACTAAAACTTTTTGGCCAACCCAATATTTTACTGTAAGGAAAGCAGCAGGCCAAAAAGATTAAATGCCTGAAGACAGGAGTCCCAAATTCGAAAGCCTTAAAAGAACCAGGGAGGTCACAAAGGGTCAGACAACAGGGAATGGTGAGGTCTGTGACTAAACTCAAGTGAACACACAGTATAAAAGCATTGAAATTCCATTTCAGTGACTTTCTTAGGTCACCGCTGATGTAGCATACAATTAAAAACCATTTCTCAAAGTCCTGAACTTCTCAAATCATATATAAAGACCTATTGCCTCTGAGCTATGAAAATCAATAGCTCGTTATCATTTTATGTTAGCCCCTTTTAAAAATACTCAAAAAGCAGACTTACAGTTCACAAGAGTTAATACAAAAGGCTAATAAAATTCTAAAAAAAATGTTCTCCTCATCACTAAACATATATGAAAGGAACATGAACTGAGATACCCTTTTTCACTGTTTAAATTACCAGTGATTAAGAAAGGACACCGCCCTGACCGGTGTGGCTCAGTGAATTGAGCATCATCCCTCAAAGCGAAAGGTGAACAGTTTGATTCTGGCCAGAGCACGTGCCTAGGTTGTGGGTTCAGTCCTGGTTGGGGTGTGTTCTCTTCCTCCCTCCCTTCCCCTGCCTCTAAAAATAAAAAAAATAATAATATCTTAAAAAATATTGACCAGACACAAAGCTCATGAAGAGATGTCAAAATGAGAACTCCCACATAGGTGATGGGGGCACTGAAACCAAGCAATATATCGAGGGAAATAATTTTGGCATATGAATCACTGGTCATAACGTGTTTATCAGCCCTATGGGGCAGGAAAACATTTTCTCTCTTAGAAATAAGCCTATTATTTCCCAGTGGATTGCTTTTTTATTTTTTTTTTTTGAGAAATTTGATAAGAGTTTATTTGAGCCAGACTGACACATATGCTGGGAAGCAGGACCTCAAATGCTCTGGAGAAATGAAATTTCACTTTGGTTTGGTGGAGGCCAAGTTCAAAGACAAATTCATGGCTCAGCTTAGAATCATCAAGCTACATTTAACTTTAGACTAGACCTGAATATCCTCTCCTGTCTGCATTCCTCCTAATTTTGATTTTATCTACTTTTCCCATTTTTTTTGGTATATCTCATCTTCAATGCCATGAAATATCTGTGAAAAAAGGCAGACTATAAACAAGTAACATATCATAAGAACAGGGAAAATCAGCCTTCCAAGAATCCATTGTGTCAACGATATTTGCATTGCTACTTTACAAAGTGGGAAACAAACTTATTTAGCCAAAAGTGAATTTTGCTTCATGTGATAAAGCAAGTTCACGAACACCATGCAGTTTCCATGAACTTGCCCCTAATCTTTGTAAGATACAGCACCAGCATTTAAAACCTCTGTGTTAATTTTTGGTGGGGCCGTCACCATGCTGCAAATGGAAGTCGAGATCAGCTAGTCGCTTGGTTGGACCATGGCTCCTTCTGAAGCACTATCTCCAATATCTTTTTATGAGCGTCTAATTAGATAATCCACTCATCACCTTTTCTGTCCCGAAGTCAAAGATTCTGCTGAATCCAAGGACACATTAGAAACTCTGGTAAGCGACAGATGACAGAAATAATGACTTGAGTTGATATCTTTCAGTTAACATAACAAAAGCTTATTTTCTGGGATAAAATACCTTTGACTGCCAAGAAAGGCATATAAAAGACATTTACAGAGAATAAAATTGATAGTGCAATCTGGCCAACCTCATACACAGCCACAGCAGAAAAGCAATAGAAGAGAATATTAGGCGCATCATTGTAATGCTTCAAGCTTCAGCTTTAACACCTCTTTAAAAGAAAAAATCGACAGTGAATGCTTTTCACGTCATTAGCTGTTCTTCTAAGAAACAGAGATGGTAGCCCTTCCTCTCTCTTTAGCGCAGAAAGCCACATTACTCAATCCAATGTGATCCTGGTGAAGTTATTTAACCTTTCTGCATGTCATTTTACTGATCTGTAAATTGGGCCAACAATAACCATTGATCAGGATTGCTGACAGGCTTAAACGAGGTAAAATGTAAAAGGCACTATTACAGTGAAATGCAACATATGACATGGCTTACCAGCATTTGAAGTATTACTATCCTGATCTAAAGGATGATGAAAATGATACTTACTGACTGTTATGAAGATCAAATACAGTCATGAGAAAAAAACCATAATGAAATGGAGGCCAACAGAAGCCAGAAAAGATGTACCACAGAGGGCGGAACAATTGTGATGGTGACGATAAAGCAGTTAGAGGACCTAAGTTCTGCTGAGCTATTCCAGACCCTGTGAGTCACCCTGAATTTAACAAGTGATTTGTAAAAGCAATAAAACCTGTCGGGACTTCATCCAAAAACAACTGTAAAATTAATTAAAAAGTTTGACAGGAGGTCTGGAGCTCCTGAATGCAGCTGCCTTCCTTCCAAAGGCTGTTGGGCGTGATTAGATGTTCAAAGTGACAGGACTTCAAGCTCTGCCCCTTAGGTGATTAACGCTTCTTAATCCTCACCCCAGTGAGGAGGCAGTCGTTAATGCAGGGATTCCCCTTCCAGCAGAGAGGCTGCCTCTCGGGAAAGCTGAGAAGAGCCTCATCCTGCCCCACCCCTCCTTCCCTTCCAGCCCCCAGCACCACCAGGAATTTCCCTTCCCTTCCCTTCCCTTCCTCCTTCAACACCGGAGCCAAGCTGAGCCTCTCTCATCATTATCTGTGTAGTGCAGGGCACCCTCCCTTCCTACCTCTCAACCTTTCTCCACCTCCCTTTCTTTTCCTCCTTTTCCTCCCTTTTCCCCTCCCTATCTCCGCATATCTATCTCTCCAGCCCCCACCCACCCATGGCCTCCCTTCCCTCCACCAGGAACGGCCAGGACCACACGCAGTGCCTTACAGACACAGCTGACCACACGGAACACGAGGATCACAGAACATGTTGCTCTCCGTCTGGGTGCCTTGTGGCCTTGGCCGTGTACCCATTTTTTAAAAGCAAGTCACAGGTCGCCAAAGCTCCGGACAAGCTGCAGAATCAAAGATTGTGCTTTCCTTTCTCTGGCAAAGATTTTATTGGCTCACTCTCTGACAAAAGGCTGGTAATTCTATCTCCAACAGGAAATCCTTTGCACACTTTGAAATGAGGACTCCAAAGCGGAAAATAACAACCGATAGAGGTAATCAGAGAGCCCTCTAACCAGGGTCTCTGATCACCCACCCACCCCCAGGAAAAGCTTCCCACCCTGGGGGTGGGGGGGAGATAATTAGCCAGCCGTGAGCTGACTATACACATTACAATATATTCCCAGGTCACTGTAAGTAATTCACATCATTTGCCCACTCAACCAGCATGAAAGTTGGATTTTGTTTTAGTGTCTCCAAAAACTCAAGCATGGTGGGTCTTTCAAGCACTTTCAGATCTTAAAAACAGAAGGCACGGTCCCTCCCCTCCCCCAGCTCCCCAGTGGCCTCCTGCTCTGCAGGGGTAGAAGCTGGATTCAGATGGGGGGAGGGGGAGCACAACTGCCCTGCCATTCACCTTGTGCAACATGCATATTCTCTCTGAAAGGATCATACTTTTATTTTTTTTTAAAAAGATTTTATTCATTTACTTTTAGAGAGAAGGGAAGGGAGAGAAACAGCAATGTGTGAAGGATACATGGATGGGTTGCCTCTGCCACACCCCCACCTGGGGACCCAGCCCAGGACCCGGGCCTGCGCCCTGGCTGGGAGCCGGCCTTTTGGTTCACGGGTCGGCACTCAGTCCACTGAGCCACACCAGCCAGGTGGATGATACTTTTAGACAGAAGCTGGCTTTCAGAAGAGAGCTGGGCAGGAGATAGGGGCAGGGAAAGAAGAGTGGCTTGTAGCTTTAGGGACAAAAGGAGAAAACAGGAAGAATTTGGGGCCAAATAAGCCTAACAGTAAGCCCTGGGGGCTTGAGTGGCCCTTTAGGCTGGAGGCTTCAACCCAGGCCTTAGATGTTTGGACTTCAAGGGTTCCGTGTTCCACTGGCATGTCATGGTTTTAAAATGTAAGCCTGCATTTAAAAAGTGAGGACAGACCTGGCAACTCCAGCCCATTTCTCCTCACAGCAGGCACAGGAGGCGCAGAGGGACTGCCGATCCCCAGTACCCCACGTGCTCGCACTGTGCCCCCCACCCCCGTATTCCCCACCCTCGCCACCTCTCTCCACCCAGGCTTTCACTGTTTTACTTCTCCCCCTGCCTTTGGGGACATTTGAGTTTATGGCTCCTGATCAAGGCCACTCTGAACTTGTTATATAGGTGAAAGTATGAAGTCCAGGGCCAGGCATGGCAGTCACATGCTTACAATCACACCGCTTCTCAGAGCAGAGCTGCCCAAGAACCCGACTCCTTCCTACACAGCCAAGCACGTCCGTGCCTCCCTTTTCCCTGCAGAATCTTAAGGAAGGAAATTGGTCATGCTGGCATCCCTGTCCCTGAATCTCCCTCTCCTAGCTAAGCAATATTTGACCTTAGAACATCTTGCTCTTAGAAACCCCTTTGTCTTCACCAACTAGTCACTGTGAATTATCATGTTCCCAAGTAGCAGCATGAACAGTCCTCCCACAGGCCAGGCCCTGAGTTCTGTGCACACGCTGTTCATCTTCACGAAGATGCTGGGAGATACGCATTATTAACACCATTTTACTGACGAGACAGGTGAGGCTGAGGGCAAGGGCATCCAGACAAGTGCAGGGCTGAGCTGCCCTTGAACCCAGGCCTTTAGGATCCCAACGCCTGCATACTGGCAGCCCACCTTGCTGCCTTGCAAATATCTACCACCTCCCCAGTGATAATAATAAAAAAAGAACTAATTGGTCCTGAAAGTTAAACAATAGAGTCCTGAGTAAAACCTCAGAAAGGGGTTTTGCTTCCCCAGCTAGAATGGGGACTGGGTTTTTGTCTCCAAGCCAACTGCTCATCCTGCACTAGCAGTGCCCTCAGGGGCGTGCCCTGCCTATAAGTTTTTGTCTCTCTGATGATTATAGAGTTCACTTAATACCGCTTGGAGTTATTAGTCAACAGCTTCTAGTTTCAATTTTTGATCCCATTTTACTAAAATGGGCGCCTCCGGACGCACTTCATGGGTTCTCAGAAAGGCCCTGTCTTCTCTGTCCGTCACTTCTCCCTTCTTCTAGTTTTCATGCACCCCCGGGGAGGCAGACACCAAAGTGCACGGAGTCCGCAGCTTTGTCTGGTTTGCAGACGGAACAAGTTGTGTACGCAGAGTTTTAATTCTTCCTGGTATTTTCCCAAAGTAAACCAGGCAAAAATTCAGCTCTAAGTGATTAAAAAAAAAAAAGGAACATATGTGCAAAGCACTTGAATACCAAGGCCGGTACTTGTTGTAGAAGTAGTAGTGATCCGTGAGTAACAGCAATACTTACCACCCATATGAGGATCAGTCTTCTGGATAAATAAGGGTCAATATTCCAGTGAGTGAATGGAAGAAATGTGATGTAGAACACTTCTTCACCCAAAGCGGCTGAAAATCTGAATAGGTAATAGTAGAAATAATTCTTCACAACGTACTTCTGTACATAAGCCTGAAGGAACAAAAGGTGAGAAGACTGTGAGTTCGCCGGACATGTTACAACCGAGCAAATTTTGAAACCTCTCTCTGAAACTCATGTCTCAGTTGCCAAGGCGCCGCCTCCCCTCCCATTACGTCCTTCATTACGGTATGATTGCGTCGGTGTATGTAGTTGTTGAATGTCTACCGACACAGTTTCTTTACACAATCACAGAAAACGTTAGTTCTTCAAAAAGTTGAATAAGTAATATCTGAGACAGAAATATCGGGAAAACACAGAAAAAAAGCCAAAACCTTTTTCCTGTGTATACAGGAGGTAATAAGTCACAGCAGCCGTGGATAACTAAGAGAAAGACTTAAGCAAAATCAGCTGCTGTCCTGGCTGGCGTAGCTCAGTGGATTGAGCGCGGGCTGTGAACTAAGGCATAGCAGGTTCGATTCCCAGTCAGGGCACATGCCTGGGTTGCAGGCCATGGCCCCCAGCAACCGCACATTGATGTTTCCCTCTCCCTCTCTCTCTCTCTCTCTCCCTCCCTTCCTTCTCTAAAAATAAATAAATAAAATCTTTAAAAAAAAGAAAAATCAGCTGCCAATGAACGCTTTCAGTTTACCTTTTAAAATGGGACTAAGGACAACCCAACACAGTGATGGTGTGAGAAAAGCAGTAAATGCACACGGGGCCTGCCAACACACACTCCCATTTTCTTTCCTTTCCCCTCTTATGCTGGAGTAGAAAAAGACAGGGGGGAAAAAAGACTTAGGTGGGTTAAAATGGGAACAAACTATCTATCCAAAATATCGTAATCACCCTTAAGTTATGGTATGTTCATGATGGGTTAAGACATTAAGCATTCTCTTTGTGGTCATCATGGACTCTATAAAGTCAAAGTAAAATGCCAATGCCAAAAATGGAGGGGGGGAGGGGAGAGGTAGCCCTACCACCAGGGAGACTTGTCAAGACCCTTGTAGATCTGGATTTTGTTTTGTTTGTTTTATAAACATGCGGAGGTCCTTGAGTCCTGGGGGAATTTCGAGAATAAGGTATATGTATTTATTTTGAACACATGCTTTGTGTGCCCGGGACAGCCCAGAACCTGTGCTGGGTGCCAAGAGAATTCAGATGAGTCAAGCATGACATGGGGGTTCAAGGAGCTTTTTTCCAGTGGGAGTCAAAGCATGTAACAATTTGGAGCAATGGATCTTTAAAGGTCCAACACTGTGTTTGAGGCCTTGAAGAAGGCCAAGAGTATGCTGTACTTAAGGAATGAAAAAAAAGATGACCTTGGAAATTGCAAGAATATAACTGTACTTGATGCTGTTGGCTGCCTACCAAGCATGCATTCCTTTCTCTCTCCTCCCTAAAAGGTTCCTGATTTTATTCCAGCCTCTCTATTCCCCTCCATGGAGCCCTGTGACTCAGGGGGAAGCTGACACTGCCCTCAGCTCCAGGGCTGGATCTGTCTGGATTTGTCTCAGCCAGTCACGGAAAGTTCAAGAATTCAGCCTCTAGCCAAGCAGTGCGTGGGACTGTTGAAAGCAACTAGTCAGGGGGGAGCACATGCTGCAAGCCACAATTTCTTCTCTTTTGGGGATGAACTTTGCTTTTAATTGAATTCAAATGAGAAAGAATGGCAATAGATCCACCCTAAATGGGGAAAATAATAATGCACAAAATGAATTAAAGAAGGAAGTGTCTAGTTTCATTTCTCTGCCAAAATAATATTATGATTGGATTTGCAAAATAAGGGCAAGGGGCTGTGAGTAAATAAGTGACAAGCTCCTGTCTCTGTTATCTAATCTGAAAACTAATCTCTGCAAGGTCTGCTCTGTGCATGTAGATCTAATAGGCCCTGCCTTCAGGCAAACGCTGTCAAGAAACCCTTCATCGTGAAGATCGCTTTAACCTGCCAGCTACCGGGTGCACCTGGTAATCTGGCCTGCACTGAAGCTTTACAAGGAGAACTTGAGCCAAACTCTGACAAGGGTCAAGCCTTTCCCTTGTGTCATTTCATGGTTCCCAAGTGCTGTTGACACTGTAAACACTCAGTGACAACCACTTCCCTACCCTGGAGATTTACCTAAAGCCAAGTTCAATGATCTTAATCCTAGTAAGTAATTGAAAAGACCATCAAGGTTGACAGCAAACTGCTCTCGTGTTCCATATTACTAAGTAATATATTTAGACATGCTTCCTACAATCTCGCAGGAATTTTTTTTTTCTTTGGTGTTGTGGGGAGCAGCTAAATATTCTCTAAATCTTCCAGGAACAGAAGAAGCAAAGGTAAAATTCTAAACATCAGCTCATATAGATAGGACACCTACAGGAGTTTTTAAAGAACATCTCTGTACATATGATTAAACTTGAGAGCTATTATTTACCTCCAAATTCTTGGGGGTTACTATGTACCTAAATAAAGCAATGAACTACTTTCTCTTTTTTTTAGAATGAGAATCTAAGTTTCCTTGCAGGAAATCTCAGTGTGTATAACTTCAACCTATTTTTGGAAATAACAAGCATTTCAGTTCCAGTGTAGGTGTCGGTCCCATTGGGAACAATTACAGGGAGAAGACACAGGGGTTAGAAACAGACGTGGCAGGAAAGGTGAATGGCAGAAGGAAAGAGCTGAGAGAGAGGAAACCAAGTGTCAGAAACCCACTGGCACATTTCTGTCAAACTGGCTGTGTGTAAGGGGCTGACGGCCCCTGGGCTGCAGGGCAGCGTCTCTGGGCACAGGCTTAGGAGACAGGGATTAGCAGCTAACTTTTTAGACAAAAGATCAGGAAGGCGCTGGACACGGAGGGGTGGAGAGATACTTTTAGCAACCAGACGCTTCCTAGTATGCCTATTATCCTTCACAAGGCCACATGAAGACGTTTCTAGGAAATAAGGATGATAAGCTGGTAACTACTCACAAAACCATTCTAACTAATTGCAAAACATCACTGATGGTCTCGCTTATTTATTTCATTGATTGGCTTATTTTCCCAAACGTTGGAAAACAAAAGTGTTTCCATAGGTCAGAACGTGTGACCGCAGTCTCCCGATGCATCCCCCCTCTTTGGTCATGAGTTCCTTAAATGCCCGTTTTTCTAACATTGGGTTTTCAACAACTTAGCCTGTGGGCCAGAGACGAGCCGCTCTGTGTTGCTGTTATGGGGGTATTCTGTGTTCTCTGCAAGGCTGTCTCCAACACACAAATAGATCCAGAGAGAGGGGGTGCCACGCGGGCTCGCTGTGTGGGAAGGAGGAGAACATTGAGAACATGGGACTTCCTGGCTCGGCTCAGCTCTGAACCCCCGAAAAGCGTTTTTGTTTTGTTTTGTTTTTCCCCAAGCACATACCAAGGAGTCCGAAAGGCAAAGAGAAGTTGGCTAGGTCGGTGCCCCTGATATATGAAGGGCTTATACGCCCGGGGAAGCAGAGGGGCAAATGCCCAGCAGAGTGTTCAAAGGAGGAAAACAAGGAATAGTTTTTAGCCAAAACAATGGGTGACCTGAAGGAAGTCACTTTGTGTCCTTCTGAACTTCAGAGGCCTCAGCTGCAAAGGACAGAGTAGCGTGAATTGAGTTGCTTTTTGATATACAAAAACTTTTAAAATAGGAAAAGTCCCCTTAAATAAAATGGCACCACAGGCCTATTATATAAAATGAGACTGAAAGTCTGTACTAATTGGTTGAAAGTGAGGGGGCCCAGAGAATCCCTATTTTGGGCCCGACCACTTCCAGCCACCGCCCCCCCCCCCCCCCCCGCCCCCGGCCCTGCTCTGGAACAGCCCCTCAGAGCGGGTCAGTAGCAGGTTTGGAAACCACGGACCTTCGCCTCTGCCAGACTCCCCTACCACCATCCTAGCGTTCACCTCTGGCCCCGAGTACACGGGCTACAGGCACACCCACCCTGAGGTCTTTTCATAAACTCTGGACCAAAAGTCATCACAAAGTCTTACTACTTTCTCCCTTTGCTCAGATCAGAGCTACGAATGTAAGTATTTCTCCAAAGATCAAGTTTGAGACACTCCTGCATCTCAACAGAGCTGAGAGGAGTTCACATCTCGGAGGACACCTGCCACTCCAAGCCGTTCTCTCCAGGTGGACCTCACCCTCGAGGGCTGAGGGAGACCCCACGATACAGGTCCGACTACGTGCGTACAGTCAGTCTTACTTAAACATAATCGTAAATCCCAAGGCTCTTTTGTAGAGAGCACACTGAACAGCAGCGTTCCTTTCATAATGACTTTGCTTTGGAGAAGGTTGAGAGACTGGAGAGGAAGCAGCCAGTGAATGCAGGGTGAGCCAGCCTGGAGAGCAGGAGGGGCCGGGAGGAGGACAACTCTGAGCCCGGCGGCGGGGACCCCGGACGCTGGAGCCAAGAGTCTCAGACCGAATCCAGGCTGGCGCACCCCTCGCTATCTGAATAATCTCAGCAGTGCCTGAATCTCCCAGAGCCTCAGTTTCGCCTTTCAAAGATGTAAATAATACTAGGACATACCACATGGGGATGTGGGGGAGCTTAAATCAGATACTGTTGCCTGCATATGCAAAGCACTCAGTTCAGAGCCTGGAGGAGAAACATCTCAGTGAGACGCAGCTGTTGTCCATGACTGACCACGATAGCGGTGAAGATTTCTAGAAACTGCTTCTCAGTTCTAACGTTCCTTTGAATCACCTGGGTCCTGTTACAATGCCGATTATGGTGCAGTTCCCCTGGGGCAGGGCTGATTGCCCTGAGTTCCCAGGTGGTGCATATGCTGCCATTGTCCAGCCCAGGGACCGCACTTCGAGGAGCAAGGGTCAAGGACTCCCCAGTGAAGGGTTTTAAACACAAAAGTGAGGCTTTCAGATTTGCTGGTCGGTGTTGGAGAAAGCCCCAATGGGAATTGAAGGGAGTTAGACAATGTGATATCAAAGCAGCAGGTGAAAACACTGGCAACAAACCGGAGGGAACCAGGAGTGAGTTCCATGCAGGAGCCCACAATCGTCTGAATGCAAGAAGGGAGCCCAGACAAGCACCTTGAGTGCTGAAGCTACTAAACCAGGGAAGGGCACCCCTAGGAGCTGAAATGGCAGCTGGAACCAACTACCAGCTGACAATGCAGAAGGCACTAAGCCATCTCCAGGGTTTGCATAAATTCTTGGATGACAAATACAAAATTAGTTAGGACTCACGGACCTTAAAAAACATTCTTAGCCTTGAGAGACCATCACGATACAGAAAAACAAGTTTCATTTCTTAAAAAGGGCTTTTTGCATCCCTGTCAGATTCCTGGCTTGGAGACAAGGCCCTCTGTCTCTGCAGGCAGGAACCTCTGTCCTTGCGTCCTCTGCTAAAATGCAGGTGGCGATTTGCCTTTTGTTAAAAAATAAAATATAAAAACTGAGAGTATCCTATTAAGATGGGTGGCTTTTGGAAGTTCCAAAGTATTATCTTTTTTAGCCCAACCTGAAAAACTGTCATTGCCAACTACATCTGCAATAATATACATTCAACCTGCACACTTAGCTCATTAATTTCTGAGGACCATCCCATTGTCACATGCTTGCCCAGGGTCATTTTTCAAGGCAGGCAACATCATCGTGTGCTTGGGATTGTGGGAGAAAAGGGGTATGAGCCGATGACCTCCAGATGGACAGTCCTTTATGCGACTGGGGTCTCCCCAGAGAAAATACTGTCTGTGGTCGAGGGGATATCCCAAGCACAGGATTCAGGACTAAAAGTCAACAATGCCTTGCTCTCTGATTCTCACACTTTGCATGCGTTCAGCCAGAATTTCCAATCTAGAGCCCAGAGATTGGGAAGGACATATTCAAGGCACTGGACACCTCTTTCTTTCTTTCTTTCTTTTTTTAAAATATTTTATTTATTTATTTTTTAGAGGGGGAAGGGAGGGAGAAAGAGAGAGAGAGAGAGAGAAACATCAATGTGCAGTTGCTGGGGGTCATGGCCTGCAACCCAGGCATATGCCCTGGCTGGGAATCGAACCTGTGACACTTTGGTTTGCAGCCCACACTCAATCCCCTGAGCTATGCCAGCCAGGGCAACACTGGACACCTCTTTCAATACAGTCAGTAGAAGTTTCGCTCCTGCTATCTCTCTCTGAAGAGGCCTTGGCACACGTGCCATCACACACCACGGGGATGGAACACTTGGGAAATAAACACTCCCCGAGCTGTTATTTAAGACACCAGCTAGCAAGTTAACACCCCAATTACCCACCAAGCAATGCCCAGTGTTTTTTTATAAAATTGAATATGGCAAGCCTTAGGGGACAAGTTTATATAGACCGTTCATTCATTGCTACACATTAGTGATGGGAGATTGTTTACTAATATGCTCTCATCACTTATTTATCTTTACTTTTAAAAGATTTTATTTGTTTTTAGAGAGAGGGGAAGGGAGGGAGACAGAGAAGGAGAGAAACATTGATGTACGAGAGAAACATTGATCGATCACCCCCCTCCCCCCGCCACACACAACCCAACTGGAGGCCTCTTGCAACCCGGGCATGTGCCCAACCAGGAGCTGAACAGGAGACCCCTAGCCCCATGGGATGACGCCCAACAAACCTAGAGCCACACCAGCCAGGGCCCATCGCTTTTTAAAAAATCCTCACTCAAGCATATGGTTATTGATTTCAGAGAGAGAGAAGAAGGGAGGGGGGAAAGAGTGAGAGAAAGAGAGAGAGAGGTGTGAGAGAAACACTGATTGGTTGCCTCTCGTATGTACCCCAACCAGGGATTGAACCCACAACCTAGGTGTGTGCCCTGACCAGGAATTGAACCTGCAACCTTTTAGTGTACAGCACGATGCTCCAGCCAACCGAACCACTGACCAGCATGCTCCCATCACTTTTAATTACTCTTATTTTTTTTTTTTAATTTCAGTTTAGGAAATCAAGACTTTCCAACCTATAAAGAAAATGAAATGATCACTTAGGAAGCCTAAGAAAGATTGACAGTGTCCCTTGAAGGGGAAACCAGAGGAATGAGACTGTGCAAGGGTTTCTTCTTTCATCTTCAAGTCCAGATAGAATTACAGGCGGGGTGAGCTCACTGATGTCTGCTCTTGTGCCGGGGTGATTAAAATTTCAGGATGGCAGGACCGAAAGTCAATAAAATAAAAGGACACATTCTTCGAGTAAAAGAGCTTGAAAGGGAACTTCACGTTAATCACTTTCATCTGCTTAGTTAGCATGTGTCGAGGTCCCTCCGCTTGTGCTCAAGAGTAAGACGGAGGCTGGAGGGGACTGAACCCAGCGTGGCTTTTATTCGATTGTGTTGGAGCCTTCTCCACACTGCAGCCTTGTTTTCCTCGGGACAGTCCATTGGCTTTCAGCTCCTCCCCGGGACAGCTGACATCTTTCTTTTCCTCAAGAGCCAGCTCCCCTATCGGGCACCATCAGAAAGGGGTAGCCGGTGCTATAAATGGTGAAATTCTCGGAATTGCAACAGTGACCCATGGTGGCAACGATGCTCCACTTGTATCTAGAAACCGGTCATTCAAGGGGAGAAAACACTGCCTTACCATGACTCGGGGAGCTCTGCCAGAAACACACAGTCCCTTAGGAAGCGAGTCTGGGAACGTGAGGGGCGGGGTGGGACATGGGTTTGCAGAAACTGCGGACATGAGCCTCGGCTAGGAGGACTTCCTCCACGGTCGCCACGAGCAGCGGGATCAACACGAAGAGCAAAGATGACTATTGCCCTTTGGACAGGGGGTGGGAGGACCAGCTGCCCTTTAAATTCCCGAAATGTCTTAAGAACTTAACTCTTTTTCAAAACATTTGGATCCCTTAAAACCTGAAACACATTGCGCCAAACGCTCTTCCACTTCATTGTTAAGCCCTCGTGTGTTCGGGGGGGATTTTTTTTGCGGCAGATGTTTCTGATTCGTTTATATTAACTTATCAACGTGACGTCTGGAAGAGCTGGAGGATGTTCAAGAAGGAGCCTTTTAAACGCGAGTTCGTTAGTTTTAAATCCAGGAGTTCTGCCCCTGCTCCGATGGGCACACTCGGAATTCAGAATTTGGGAGGCTTGGTTTGGTTCTGCCCTACCCTGGCAGCGTGAATTCATGCGTTCCTAAATCCCTTCAAAAGAAAACCAAAAAACTTTTCTAAAGGTTTAAAAGGCACCACCAATAGGGGGGTGAAGAAGGCCAAAAGGTACAGATTTGTAGTTACAAACTAAGTCAGTCCTGGGGCTGTAATGTACAGCATGCTGACCACTGTTAATAATGCTGTTTTGCCTATTTGAAAGTTGCTGAGAGGAAAGCATCAAAATTCTCACCACAAGCCGAAAAATTCTATAACCCCATAGGGTGACAGAAGTTAACAAGGCTTCTTCTCATCGTTTTGCAATCTATGCAAATATGCAAATATCGGATCATTATGTTGTGTACCTGAAACTAGTAGGATGTTATAGGTTGATTATAGCTCAACAACAAAACAAATGTCTAAACTTTTTTAAAAGGCACCACTGAAATGTAAGAAAGCTATTTGGACACATATAAGGTTTTCTCCTTGGTGATTTTTACATACAGAGATGTAAAAACAAACGTTGAAATGAGGCAAAAAGAAAACTCAAGTCTGGCTAGTTTGCCACTGAAGGCAAGAAGATTTCACCCAAAGGCTTTCCTGCCCCCATCTTTCTGGATTATCCGGGCACAACGGGCAGGGGTTGTTTCAGCCTGTAGCTCCTCTCGTCTGAGGCTACCACGTTGGCAGTTGTGTGTGTACGTGGAGAACAAAGATGAAGCAGAAAAGTACCTTCCTGCTACCCATCCCCACTTCGGAAATCTAGCTCTCCACCCCTCGAGCGCTCCTGTAACCCGAGATGAGAAAGAGAATACTTGGGAATGATTTCCTTTCTTGATAGGCACCCTCCCTCACCCCCCACCCCCAGGTGGCCATCAGAGCAGAGCAGGGATGGCTGGGACTTATGGGAGGGGGAGGACCTTTTGCTGAGAGGGTCTCTCTCCCTCCTCACTCCTCCTAAACCTTGGGCAAGTGCCATCCCCCTCCGCCAGGTTTCCAAGCTATAGTTCCCTCTGGAAGGCTAGCTCTGGCGAAGCTGGAGGTCGCTGGTCACAAAAACAAACTTAGGGAAAGCTTTGAAGCCGTGAGCACACAGGAAGGACATCCAGAAGAAAGCCGGGCTGGATCGGAACAATGGTGCTCCCCACCCAGACTGTGCTGGCGCACTCGGGTTCCTTTGTGCCCGCCAGCGTTGGGTTGGGGATTGTTGTTCTTTCTGGCGCTTTTGATTTTCTGAGTTAAACACGTGGGCTTTTTATGTTACTTGTTTTTCTGATTATCTGATTAATATGTTTTCCCCCCTGATTAACACATTTTACTTGAGAACACGTGGGAGTTCAAAACTATGTAAAAACAAAGCAAAAATTCCCCATGATCCCACCCCTGAGGCTCGACCCCTGGGAATAGCCTCACTGGTCTCTTCCTGGTGCGTAAGTGAGAGCATGTGTGGCCTGTATTTTAGCAGAATTGAGATTCTACTACGTCCTACATGTTTAAGTATGATGTAGTGTATGTCCCTAGGTCCCTAAATATTACTTTAGATCATGACTTTGGCCAAGCTGGGCTGTCGAGCTTCTGTTCCTTCTGCACTAGGCTCCACCAGCTTGCTTGCCCCTTCCAAGGCAGATCCCAGCCCAGCCCAGCCCAGCCCAGCCCAGGGCAGCAAATGCACCCTGCTGGGGGCTCCTGGGGGCACCCTCCCCAGACTCTCTCACTGCCTCACTCCCTCCTTAGCCTGACCAAATAAACATCCACACCGACGACATCCCCCGTGACCACCTGTTCGGCCTTATTGCTGTTTGCTCGTCTTTTTACCAGATCTTGCACAAGCTTCAGGGAGACACTCTGCATCTGCCCGAGCATCCCAGCTCAGAGCACAGGGCTGAAGAGATGAAGAATGACCGGGGAACGGGAAGGACAGTCACTGCGCTGCAGCAGAGGGAGGGCCCCAAATCCACCTTTAAAACGGTGAAACCAGGTCTTCACGGCTTTGGAAGTCCTGGGGTTGGTACGTGAGCCAGAGCCCTCGTTCCCAGCTACCTCTAGCCAAGACGCATGGGTCTACATGGAGCTAAGAGGGTGTGAGTGTCTGCCCGCCTTGGGTCCAATGACCGATCTACTCGTGCAGCTCTGGGGAAATTTGAACTTCCTCGCCTGTCCAATGGGTGTATTCTCACTTGTGCAGCGGGTCTGTCCTTATCTAAGCTACGAGTTTATCCTCACCTGTGAGGTGAGGTACATCCTCCCCTCTGCTGTAGGACATCCTTACCTCCACGGTAGGTATGTCCTCCCCTGTGCAGTAGGACATCCTCACCTCTACAGTAGGTATGTCCTCTCTTGTGCAGTGGTTGGGCCCTCACCTGTGCAGCGGATATAACGCCAGGTCCCCAGCAGAGACGTTAGAAAGATGCAGTGAAGTCACTTATATAAATTACATCCTACTACAGCAGACACACAGTATGCACTCAATAAATGGTAGTTCTATCTGCCATGCTTTTTAAACAGTATAAATAAGAAAATGCCAGAAGTGTCCAGTTTTGGTGGAATACAAAGGATGAGAAAAAGGTAATTTTTTTAAAAAAAACAAAGACACCCTGGAGGGGGCAGGTACACTGCCCCGGAAGGATGACTGGAACCGTGACAGAAAGAGGAAGGGAGGGAGACACTAAGCTGAAGGGAACAGCATGAGGAGAAGGATGGAAGCAGCAAGGCACAGTGCTCCTGGGACGGTGCACGGCCATGGCTATAGCAGACGTATCTATGAATCGCAGGCAGCGAGGCTGGAAACGAGACCAGACCAGAGAGAGTCCTGAAGGAGGGTCAGTCATGAGGAGGCTGGGATTCACCCATGGGCAATGGGGAGCCACTGAGAGCACTGGAGCAGCGAGTGACCCGATCAGCAGGGTGGTCTAATGGCCACCCACGTGCTCACATTCTTGTCCCTTCTCAGTGATACCCCATCTTTTTCAGATTCGGACGTGTGCAAGAAGACAGGCTGCAACACGGCCAGGACCCCTTCTCCTGTGCTGTGCTCCCCGGGGGTTTCACACACAGCCGCCTGGGCCATGGGCAGGCAGGCCGGTCGGAGCCCCCCAGTGTCTGAAATGGAAGCTGGGCACTCTGAGAGTCTCCAGGGGCCACAAGGAAGAGGAAGGAAGCGTGCTTTCTCTTTTTGGCCTGGCCTTTGCCATGTGGGATCTGATGATACAGTCATTTAGCAAGAAACCACAGGAACATAAACAGTTTGATGAAACCCAGAGAAAGGGAGTCCACCCACAGACGGCGACTGAATGCCGCAGGCTGTGTGCGGGGACCCGCCCGCAGCAGACCCTCAGCTCTGGGTTTCAGCTGAGCCCTGCCGCCGGGGCCCCACACCTCAGAGGCTTCCTCCCTACACGGGGGCCACAGCGCCCATGCCTGAGGATGCGGAACGCACTGAAAACGCCCCAGTGTGGGAACTGTGGTCCTCATTTCTTTTCCTAGAACACAGTTTCCAGGAAGCGCTGTGTGACCAGAACCAATGACCCTCCTGGTGTGTCAGAGATGGCCAGAGAAATGTGGGTTTGGGGCCTGGATAAGGAAGGGAACCAGACGAAGCTCAACAACCCGAGGCAACTGTCCACTTGCGAGGGTGATAAGGAGTCGGGAAAGCCTGGATGTGGAGACTGGAAAAAATGAAATGAATGTTTGGGGTCCTCACAGGCCTAATTCCAGAATGACAGGCAGATGCCCATGTACATAACCCCCCCACCCCCATCTCTCATGCATGCACATAAATGCACAAGCACACCAATGCACACACACTTCCTGCCCATCCTACATTCCCCGCTGTGACGGGAACCTGCCACACTAAGCCAGTTGAAATCTCAACTCCTTGACACACTGTCTGCCATGAAGGCTGCTCTGGTTAAAACAATGGCTTTAGTGTCACCTGTATCCTCAGAGAGGGCATTACTTGTAGAAATTCGGAATCTCAGGCCCCAGCCCAGACGTGCGGAGTCACTGGGAATTTGAGCCGGATTCCGAGGGGTGGGGGTGGCAGGCACATGCAAGTGTGAGAAGCATGAATCCGCATCTATTGAGGAAACGAATGTAACGTGTGAATGTGTGAGATGTTACTGCTCTCTCTGGGTCTGGGTGCACAAGTGAGGGGAAACCGCTTGAGGAGAAGAGAAAGCACTCAGTGAGGACGGCAAACCCAGGGACAGAGAGGGGAGGAGGGGTTGAGGCGGGGGAGAGGGAGGGACTGTTAATGGCTATGGGTTTCTTTTGGGGTGATGAAAGTGCTCTGAAATGGATTGTGCTGATGATCGCACAACTCTGTGAGCACACTAAAAAACAATGAAATAGGCAAACTGCATGGTACATGAATTATAGCTCAATAAAGCTGAAAAATATAAACAAAAACACTCAGGAGCCTTGGAAACACCAAACTAGTAACTTCTGACTCCTGACAGCACAAGAGGCCACCAGCAGAGCCAGGCCTTGAAGGGTGACAACGGGAGAGCCTGCTCTCTCGTCCCTGATTGGCATGGTTCGAGGGGCGTGTGAGGGAGCGGGGTGTCAGCACAGAAACACTGAGCTGGCCCCTGGTCTTCAGCCACATACGACTCGGTGCTGCCCATGGGCCGTCCGGGTCTGTGTCCTGACTCGGTCATTTAGGCACACCATTCTGACCTCCTCCAGCTGTGTCCTTCCACACAGAGCAAGGGAGGATGCCCAGTCTTCTAGAGCATTCTCTAGGCACTGCATGTGGAACCCCCGCATTCCCTGTCCAAGTGCCCCAGCCTAAACCTGGGCCCCACACAGGTCTTTGCCCCGGGTCTGCCCTCCCTAGTGTGGGTGATGCAGCAGGGTGCTGTCCCCAGATCCCAGGGCTGTCCCAGGCACTGGGTGGGGTGGGGGTCATTGTGTGGTCCCAGACAGGTGACAGACTGGTCCCCTGACTCTGCTACCTTCCAGCTGGAACTCTGGGGAGTCTGAAGATTCTAAATTTGACCCTAACTTTCCAGGTCACATAAAGATATCTGTCAAGGCAGGAGGTCAAAGTGCACTACACTAGTGCTTTGTTAGTTTAATAAATAACTTTTAAACACTTGGACCTATAGAATCTCTGTCTCCATCTGTGCACTTGCCTAAAAACCCTGCAGTTTTAGAGGTCAGTTATTTTTTCTTCTAAGTTTGTCAAGAGCTAAGTGAATATTTTTGGTCTTCTCTCTTGTGTGTTATATTTTATAGGTAATTATTAATTATTTACTAAAGGTCATCTTGTCTTCTCATAGCTTCATACATAATAAATACCAAGAATTTATTTTTGCTCCCAAACAGTACAGAAAGTTTTAAGATAAGAAGCATTTTATTTTATTTTTTTGAGAGACAGAGATCGATTTGTTGTTCCAATTACTTATGCAATCATTGGTTGCTTCTTGTATGTGCCCTGACTGGGAATTGAACCCACAACCTTGGCTTATTGGAATGACGCTCCAACCAATTGAGCTACTTGGCCAGGGCGATAAGAAGCATTTTAAATGTCTGCCTTTATATACCTCATACATGCAAACATGGTAGTTTTTATAAAAACAGGAAAACTAGGAGGTAAAAAATAATGAATAAAGGGGCTGCATACTATACGTTAATAAAGTTGAACGTTCCTCTTGGGCTATTCTTCTAAAGGAGAATGGAAAAGCAAATCCTCAAGAAAAAAATGAAAGCCACTGGACACTTTTTGAAAATAATAACAAACACCTTATATGGAACTTTGAGGGGGTCGGTGCAGGGGGGTGGGACTTAATGAGTTGAATCCTGAGAGCTTAAAGAATCGTTCATGGCTCCCGGTTTCTTCCTAACTAACAGTTTGGTGTCAGAATCTTAGAAAGGGCAACTTCCTGTCATCACATGCAACTCTCAATTGGAGCAGGAGAAGCAACCTTCCTTTTGCATCCTCTGAAAATACTCTGCTTTGGGAATGATTTTCATTCCCTGTGAGCCGTGAGGCAGAGGCCAAGTTCACAACTTTCCTTTGCCCTCCTGTGAGCGAACAGACGTCACCCGTGCCTGGTGCCAACCAAGCGGACTCCCGCTCGGACAGATTTCCAGAATAGGCTCCCCAGTCCTCACGCCTTCCCCCCGCCCAACCCCGTCATCTGGGTTCCTTGTGGGAATGCCATGGCTTTTGCTTTGTGCTGAGGATTAAGTTTAAATATAACAATTTGTATAGCATGTGCTTCAACATTTCAATCATTCTGGAAACTGGGGAGGTGGGGGATAATGATCTCAGATAAGAACGAATTGGTAAGTTGCCATACAGCTGCCCTGCCCAATATGGTAGACAGATGTGGCTGTTCAAATTTAACTAGATAAAAAAAAAGCAAACCAGTTACTCAGTTGTACCAGTCAGGCACATTTCACGTGCTCGACGGGCCCACGTGACTAATGGCTTCCAGTTCGGACAGAGCGGACACAGAATGTGTCCATCCTGCCCGGCAGTCCCATTGGATGTGCTGATCTGGGAGAATTTTCGTGTTTTCTCTATAGTCTCAGTGAGCCTTCTTTCACTCTCTCCGTAGTGGGTAGTGGGTATCATCACTTTTGCAACTTACAGCCATTTGTTCTTAAGCCCTAGAAGTATATAGGGATGTACTACCTACACAGCTTCACGGTTACACAGCTTTGTAATATACCAAACCCCACCAAATTATATATATTTAAAAGGGTAAATTCAGTGGTATGTGAATACCTCCATTTAGAAAATAAAACCTAATTGGTCACATATCCAGAAATAAGTTCATGAATCCCCCCTGGCAAGTACCACAGAACGGCCAGAATGACCTTATGCAAATGTAAGTCAGGAACGACCAGATCATATCTAATAGCAAACGGAACGATCACCTTCCACCCTCCAGGGGCTCCCGAGAGCTCGAAGGCTGAGAGGACCGCCCACGAGAGGCCACTTTCAAAGCTTATCGTAACATAGAGCCACAACTAACAAATCAGCCCTGGACTCCCTCCTCCCCATCCCCAGTTCTCCTGCGGCAGGTTTCCGCCTTAGCATCTTCTCTGCAGACACTGCCCCCAAGAGGAAGGGGGCGAACACTGATGTGGGCAATGAACAGCACGTGCCCTGGGGTGCCTGGGGTGTGTGCTCCCCCTTGTCTCTGAGAACAGCAGAAACCACCAGCTTCTTCTCTCTTCCTCTGGAGATTCTTGGCAGGTTAGAGACAAATCTTCCTGATTTGCATTGGCAAATGAGACACCAAGGAAACAGAAGTCTATCTTCTGGAGGTTCCCAAGGGACTTCCTCAGCGCAGGGGAACACGGGTGCTAAGTGTTAGAGAAAGTGATCACTAAAGGCACGGCGCTCTTTGGGAATAACCGAAACGGCCTTGGGCGCCCTCCGCAGAAGCAGCAGGGCAGCCCGCCGTGAAGACTTGGGTTTCAAGCCCTGCTCTGCCTCCCACCAGCCGTGGGGCTGGGCCTTGCGCCTGTTTCCCCAGCTACAGAAACTAAGATATCTATCTCACCGAGTTGTGAAAAACAAGTGTGGCCATGCACGTGAGGCATTTAGGGCCGTGCCGAGTGACTGTGAGTTGTTGATGACGATGATGGTGATGATAAAGGTGGTTGCTCCACCCCAGCGGGCACCAAGCAACGACCGAGAAGCAATGCCTTTCATAATATGTTCCTGCCGCTGTGCTCGGTGAACGTAAGAAGGTGCTTTTAAATGTACGTCCCCGCCTCATTATTCTTTTCCTTCCCTCCCTTCCTCTCATTTAGTTAAAAGAATGGGATATTTCTTTTCGTTTACTTTTAGTACCCTTGCAATGCCATCTGTGTCAAGCCAGAGGCACAGAGCTGAGAGGCTGCGGTCCATGGGGAAGCAGCAGGCACTGCGTTCTGCCCCTGAGATAAGAGGAGGGGCAGCTGTGTGCGGAGGCGGCTGTGACTCCTGGGACAGCCAGTGCTCAGTGCCCCAGCCCCTCGGAGGTCTGTTCCACGATTTGTAGGCCAGGCACAGATCATGCAGAGCGCTCAGGCTTTTGGGGCCCATCCGAATAAGTTTCTATGCACTTACTGACCTAAATAAAGAGGTGGCTGGATAGCGCCATGCATGGTCACAGGTGTTTTCTAAATATTAATATGACTTTCAGAGTAGTCACCATCAATGGGGTGAGGAAGAGATTATCATTATTTTTTTTTAGGTCATCCATAGAAAAATACACTAATCATTTAATAGGGCACATCTTTTCCTTCAAAACATTCCCCAGGTGGTTGATTTCACAGGTACCCTGAAAATGAGTTCTGGGAAGTTGTTTTAGTGGGGAGTTTTGTTCTGTGGAGTCTCTGACTGCAGCTTCCCTCCCCCCTTCTATTTAGCCTGGTTTTTATTCATTTGCTACTTCTTATTGAAGTGAAGAAACGGGAGGGAGTTGAAATTCCAGTTGATTAAGAGAACAAGAATGCATTTAGTCAAATACACAAATGAAACGTTAGGAAAGAAATACACAAAGGAGTTGATCTTCATAAATAAATATAAAATAAACCTCAAAAAAAAAGAAAAAGAAAGAAAGAAGGAAAGGAAAGGGAAGGGAAGGGAAGGGAAGGGAAGGGAAGGGAAGGGAAGGGAAGGGAAGGGAAGGGAAGGGAAGGGAAGGGAAGGGAAGGGAAGGGAAGGGAAGGGAAGGGAAGGGAAGGGAAGGAAAGGGGAAAGGGAAAAAAACTTGCCACCCTATTTATCTGGAGAGCTGTCAGGACTGCCCGGAGAAACATCTGCACTAGAGTTTGAATTCTGGGACACACGAGGAAGGCCAGAGAGGAAAGTAAGGTCCTTCTTCTGTCTTTCTCTTCTAGCATGAGCAAGGCTGGCACTGCCCTCCCCACCCCAGGAGTCAGGGGGTGCGGCAGGAGAGACCTGGCACCAGAGGCGGAACCCCCCTCCTGGTTCCTGGGAGGGGTCTGCTGGCCACGTCTTCCCCAGCACACCTGTGTTCAAAAGAATGGCACCATCAGCTAAGCAACTAGATTTCCACTGAATCATCATGGACCCTGGCTGAAACTGAAATCTGCCTGTTTGGGAGCGGGGACCTGCCTGCCTGCCTGCCCACGATGACAATTGTTCTGTCCTCAGCTATGCCCAGTTCATTTCCAAATAATGATATAGGTAGAAAATGGCAGGTGATGACTATGGGGAAGGTGAAAAGAGAAACAAGAGAAGGGTGATCTCTTTGAGACGTTCCCACAAATGATGTATTCCTATTAGGAGAGCTTCCATGATCTCAAAGCCTTCAGTCCTGGGAAGGGCAGGCTCTCTCTGCTGCCTGGAGGCTAACCAGATGGCCAGTGTCACC
This sequence comes from Phyllostomus discolor, assembly GCF_004126475.2. NCBI lineage: Eukaryota > Metazoa > Chordata > Mammalia > Chiroptera > Phyllostomidae > Phyllostomus > Phyllostomus discolor. The sequence continues at coordinate 11,854,661 of NC_040906.2, forward strand.
TGCACCTGCCAGGCGTGTGGTGCTAAGAGATGACACAGGACTGCGGAGCAATCAAGGAGTTCTCGCTCAGTCTTAGAGGAGGCAGACATGGTCGACACCACAGGAGAAACCAACATTGATATTTTATATCATTATTTTTCTTAAGTGTGTGAAAGATTACTTTTAGGTTAAAGTTCGTGACACTGACAATATTTGGTCATTTTGATATATGAAACAGTGATTTATTTAAAATTTTGAATTTATTGATTTTCAGAGAGAGAGAGAGAGAGATCAATTTGTTGTCCCACTTAGTTATGCGCTCATTGGTTGCCCTGACGAGAGATCGAACCCACAGCCTTGGCGTATGGGGATGATGTCCCACCCAGCTGAGCTACGTTGCCAGGGCTAGAATGGTGATTTCTTAGGGTTCAACCCATGACTACAGAGCTTCTCCTTTATTTTTTATCGACATATAACTGACAGGTAACATGATGTTAGTTAAGACCCACAGTGACACACTCACTTTGGTCCGCAAGTAACCAGTTTCTTCAAAATTAGTTGCCAGGATTTTCAGACTCCCGGATTCCAAACCCTCTTTTGAGACTCGAAGTCTGGCGACAGCGTGCGTTCAGCAGGTCTTGTGGCGAGAACCGGCTCACTCTCAGAAGGGCTGCCTTCCTCAGGACAAGGGAGGTGTTCTCCACAGCCGTTGGAGCCCCCAACCTGACCAGAGCTGCTTCTCCCTGGCCCAGGACAGCTTCTCAGTCTGAGGGCGGTACCTAAACCAGGCCGCGGTTGCTGGGTCCTCTCCCAGAGTGTCAAGGCCGGCCATCGATATGCCAGAAGGCTGCCTGGGTTAATGGGGAGCCCACTTCCCTTCTCCTCCTTGCTACCTCCCAGAGAAGGTTCGTCTGCCCACGGCCCCATCCGGGCAGAAGAGGGGAGAGACAAGACGGAAAGTGCAGTGGGAAGGCGGCGCTCACGCAGGACCACATTTGCAAAATCCCCAGGGACGGAAACTCTACAACCGCTGTCTCTAATCCAGTCCCCATGCTCAGCAGCCTTCCCTGTCAGGAAATCCTACCATAAATAACCCAAATCCTTCACGCAGCTTAAACCCATTTCCTCTGACTCTCTGCTCGCTGGAGATGGGGAACAGCTGGTCACCGTCCTCTGTACCAAGTTCTTTGTCAACTGGATGATTGGATTCTGGCTCCGGACCACTGTCATAATTAGGAGTCTGACCAGTTCCATATTGTGCCGTCTGCAAAAGCATGTCGAATAGGAAGAGAAAATGTTGAGCCTGCTGTGCTTCGGAAGTCTGCCATCAGGGGAGCGCGGTCCCTCGCCATGCCACCGGGCTGTTCCCAGTTCAGAAACGTGTAAATGGGAGTTTCTGCATGGAAAACAAAATGTTGTTCTGAGGCTACCCCTGCCATGTGAGCATAGCATCCAATGACGAGAAGGTTCTCTAAAAGCCAGCAGGAGAAATAATACCCAGAGTGAGCATTTACACAGTGCTTCCATGACCTGCATTATCATCTCAGATGCAATGTACAGCAAGGTGCTGAGGTAGGAACCAGGATTTTTCTTGCTTTGCAGGTAAGGAAACTGAGCCACCCAGAGCTGACTTGTCCAAGTTCATGCATTGGTGTAGAAGTGTTCAAATGCAAGCTCCCGGAGCCCAGAGCCTGTGGCCCCTCAGCCACCCCTCCACTCTGCCCATAAACCTGGTGCCCGTGAGTCCGGGCAGCTCACCATGTGGAATACGGTCCCTTTGTTTCAACACCCACCCTTGGCCAGCAGAGACCAAGAAGTCATGGCAAAAATCAGGTGCTGCGGTCCTGTCACAGCACAGAGGGACCCTCTATGGCATAAACATTCAGATAAGCTTGATGTCACCAATGTTGAATTCTTCTCATGCACAGAGTCCTGGGTGAGACCCGGGGCCTCCCCTTAGATGTAGACAGTAAGTGCCCCCCAGTCCCAGTGGAATGACTGTTCCCAAGTATGTGCAGCAGAGTCTGACCCGGCTCAGAGGCCAGCTTCCACCAGATATCACCTGGCCACGTCCTGCCTCAGTGTCCCCAGCAGTAAAGTGGAGATGACAGAAGCCCCTTCCTGGTGGCGTTGGAGGCATGTCTCCATCCCCCTCACCCGTTATCCCCTTGCCCAGCCGTGCTTCCTCTCTGCACTTGCTTCTAATCATGGTCCTTGTCCTGCCACCTTCGCTTGCCCGTAAGCTCAATAGTGCTTCACTCCCCACTCTCCCCAGTGCCAGCTCCGCACACGGCAGTGCTCATTCGTATCGGGGGAAGGACTGTGTTGTCATTAGGAGAATTAGATAAAACTGCCTATGTAAAATGCAATTAAGCTCAGTTCTTCCCACTTCCTATAGTTTTCTCCTTGAAGTGGAACCATGTGTGGTCACAAATCTGATCTATCAGCATTGGATCCCCCTGTGGTTATGTGATGGTCCCTCCTCCTTCTAGTGTGCAGCCTCGGCCTGGACACCAGGGTTCCTCGCTGCCCAGAGCAATAATACCTCCTGAAAGCCCCGGTGGCTCAGTCTTTTCAAAGCACAGCATCAGGCAGTGCGGCTTTACTTTCTGTGCTGCTTCAGAATGGCTTCTACCCTAAACTTTGGGCCACCAGAGTTATGTTCTGAATGGTTGCATTGAGACATATCAAATTGGGCCTTCCCTCTGAGAGTTTGTGGCGGCACCCATGAGAAGCTGCCCCAACCATTTCTGGGGGTGTCCTGAGGGTTTCTACCCTGGGGACCCTAATTGTTCTCCTTTGCTCTGGAAGGTTCTAGACCAGGAGCAGCAAATTCAAATGCCTACATAGGTCCAGCAAGAAGGGACACAGATGAGCAAAGCCATTGCGGGTGCGAGACAGGCGGGTTGGCGGACTCCGAGGGAGCCTGCCCCGGTCCAGGGAGGTGAGTGTGCCTGGAAACCCGCCTCCCGTGGTGTGCAGCGTGCAGGCCGATGCCGCTCCATGCCCCATGTTCTTAAAAATAAATAAATGAACAACAACAAAAAAAACCCATAAGCCAGAAAATCTGGAAAGGGCTCCCTAGAAAAACCGTGTGTGAAAAAAGCTTGTATGGGGCCAACATTGGGACCTCCGGGCCCTGCTTTGGGACCTCGGTTTTGTGGTTAAAGAAGGACCACCGCCCAGGCCCGGCTGGTCTCAGCAGTGACCCTCAGTTGCCGTCTTCACCCCGCACAGATGGCCATTACCCATGTGGGGCTGTATAGGGATCCCCTTATTCTCACGACTCTGACGCAGTCCAGGGAAAAGGAGACCAGGGCACGTCCTCCTTCTCCTGGTCACTGAGGAGTCAGCGCTGTCCCGGGCCAGGCTGGGGGTTGGGCCAGGGGTCGACAGGAACTCCCACACCCACACACTCAAAGCTTTCTCTTGTGACTCATGCACACAATTTCTTTTCCTGTTTTTAAACTCCCGTATGTTCTAGTCTTAAGCATGAAATCTATATGTCATATGCTGTAATAAAAAAAGGATTTTTTCACATATGATGTCCACATTTATTGTTTAAAATCTGAGAACGTCAGCTGAACTCATTCTATATGTGGTACGTTTCAAACCCTCCAAGAAAGCTAAAGAGCAACTTCTTTCAAAATGTCCACTTAAGAGTTTTCTTACGGGGAACGAGGAAAACTGAGGAAGATCTTGCTCCGTTTCATTGACCGTTGATGACCTTGGAGGGCTTGTCTCCTTGGCACCTACATTACGTTCACGTGTGTCCCTGTGTCCCCTGGTGGACTGAGGGCTCTTCCAGGGCCTGGGGCAGCGGCCGTTCCCACTGCGGGGTGCTCAGAGTCCAATCCGGGGCCTGACGTGTTCTTAGGAGCCCCCCTAGACACTGGCTGAACATTAACAGTGTTATCTCAGAGCAAGAAACACTCTGAAAGGCACTTTCCACAACTCAGCAAGCTCCCAGGAACTTGACCTTGGGAAAGAATTTTGATGGCAAATGACTGGACGCCATAAACTACCAAAAGGAAGCACCCAAGGAATGTAAAATTTAATACACAGCCATGTAAACCATACCATGAGCCCAAGTTTTCGGGTAGAAGCCATGCAGATGTGGCACAGAAAGACCACCTGTAGGGTCCAGCACTCCTCCTCCCCTGCCACCCATGCCCTACTGCATGATGCAACTCGTTCTAGAAAACGCCTGTTGGATCAACACAGCAGCGGGGGTTTAGCAGTGGGGGGAGCAGGAGCTCTGCTGGTAGTGAGCCGCCAGACACAGTAGAGAAGTTAGTGTTCGAGGGCTCACGTGACACCAGCAGGAGGTGTTCAGTACACCTCCCGACGGCCTTCTGTGCGTTTCGGAACTCTGGGAGGTGCATGTGATCATTTCCCCCACATCACACATAAGGAAACCAAGGCGAGAAGGCTTATGGGCTGGGCCCAAGGAGATGTGGTTTGGGAGTGTAAGGAGCAAAGCACGCTCTTAGCCCATTCATTCTGCTGCCTCCTCCAAAGTCCAGTCCGTGGCACACGCAGACCTACTGCAGGGGCAGTGCGGCCCTGCAGGGCTCCCTCAACCCAACCACCTTGGCCAACACCTCCCAAACCAATGGTTCCAGAAATAAACACCAGAAAACAAACTTGACCAAACCTGCCCCTGGCAGCACTCTGATCTGCCGAGGCTACTGGGGAGAAGCAGCGGTGGGAGGAGCAACAGGAAGGCCCATCCCTGCTACCTTCTCTCCAGGTGGCCCTTTGTAAGGCCTTTGCTTCAATAATAAAATAAGCCAAAAGCTTTTTTTTTTTTTAATGATGCACAGGGCACAGCCAGGTATAATTTTATTTCAAAACATAGTACTTCTGCTTTACAAGATAATCGCCATTCTGGTGATATATTTTCACTTTGGATATTGTGACAATTGTTAGGGGAGAAACTACTCAAAATGTCATTTGCCTTTTAACTGTGGGTGTTTTATAAAGGTCACGAGCTGCAAATGCGCCAGTTCCTCCCGAGGTGTCCCTTAGCACAACACTCTGATTCAATATGCAGTCACTCTGATTGCAGGCTTGTTCGCGCAGGCCCCGCTCTGACTGATCTGCCGATTCTTGCTGGGCTTGCAGTGGAGAGCCTCCCAAAACCCAGCACTGTAATCGGTGCCTGCTCCGACGGGGGAGGAAGTCCAGGGCCCTCTGAGGCAAATCTCTCCGGCATTGCTCTATTTTATTAGACTCATAAACTGCTAGACACTTCAGAGTTCACACATGAGCCGAACCACACGGTGCAAGAAGAATCTACTTGTTTTTTCAACATGTTTCATGTTTATCCAAAACAAACTAATTTAGTTTAAACCCTAGGAACTAACTGACTAGTTTATGTGTTAAAGCGTATTTACATAGGTCAGCACCTTCTATGATACTGGTATGTATGGACACTTGAAGATAAGCTGTACCATGACGTTGTCCCGTGTTTTTCTGTGCTTAGGAACAACACCCCCCCCACCAAGCCAAAAGGCCAGGGAAGGCGGGAGTTGGAAGACACTTTTAAAATATGCTAGTGCAAAGAGCCTACTTGATAATATTTTTATATTTGCTAGAAGCAGTAAATGTGATTACATCATGACAGAGACTAAGTATCTGTCATAATGAAAGCTTGGTCCAACAAAGAAATTCTCTTTTAACTCATCCTTTTATAAGATTAAAGGAGATTTTAGAAAAAAAACACCCCACATATGATCCTCTCCTTAGACACAGGAAAAGAATTCAGTACAGCTCAGTCTTGGTTCATGAGAACGTCCCTTGGCAAACAAACTCTAAAAGGGAGGGGACGCTACATCAAACATCGTGCTCTGCAGTGACACCCCAGTGCCGTTCCCCTTAAGGTCAAGGTCAAGGGCAAGGACATCTGCCTCCACCACTGCTACTCTGCCCAGCGCTGCTCAGGTCCTTGTCTGTGCGGTAAGGCGGAAAACAAAATAAACGAATGAAAGGCACAGGACTTGAAAAGGAAGAAATCAAATGTGACGTTTTCCCACTGCTTTCACAGCAAACACAAAGAAATGAGACGATTTGGTAGAATGAATCCAAGTGTGGCCAGGTTGCCAAATCAACACTTAAGACTCAACCGCATTCGAACGCACCAGTCGATACAGCATAAGGATGTCAGTGACCCCCAAGTTAACCCAGAGCTTTAACGCAACTCCAATTAAAATCACATTAAAATCCATATCACCTGCAAATTGTTTTACATTTGTTCAGGAAAGTGAAAAAAGTCATATTCTTAGAATATTCATTTTTTAAAAAAGAAAACGTCTATTCATTCAGTTTTTGAAATTCGTAATTATGCTTTATTTCAAAATAAAAATTGATAAATTCCAGTGCCATCCCATTGAGAACCACATCGAACTCGGGCAGTGGGGGCTGCCATGCCCCTGAACTCAACCTGCCTTAGGACCTTTTTACTCTCGTCACTATCACCAGAGTAAGAGAAACTGAGATCCGTCAATCACAACATGTTCCCAAGGCATCGCCAGCAGGTGACTAAAGAGCTAAAACCACTTCAAATTGTTTGGGCCCAAAACAACAAAAAGAGATCTTCTAAAAACCACTCTGAAAGAAACAACAAAAGATGCTTGCCGAACATTGACTGATGGGGGAGGGTGATAACACTTAACATCTGCTTCTCTTAAGACTTTTCTAAACTCCCTAATAATAATACACTTCTGGCCGGGAAAAGAAGAGATCTTTAGGGGCTGAAATCTTTCCCTGTGTTAAGATATTCCCATTGGTGCAAAAGGACATTATGCATGTTAAGCTGTTGGCGTGTCACGTGGTTGTTTGGACAGAGTAGGAACCTGTGATTTATCATCTCACGTGGTGGTTTTTAGGCAGAGGCGTGGAGGGAGCCATCTTGTTTCATCTCCGAAGGCCTGGCCAGGACTTTGCACGGTTTAATAAACGTCCCCTCCGGCTGGGGTCACAACCACCGCTGCTGATGCTTGGGACTTTGTCACAAAGATGTCAGTGGTGGTTGTAGAAAATCCTCACACGGGACAATGGTAGTTATCTTAGTAACCAACCATCTGATATTCCTCAAAAGCACAAATGAGACCCTGGCTGGTGTAGCTCAGTGTATTGAGCGCGGGCTGGGAACCAAAGTGTCCCAGGTTCGATTCCCAGCCAGGGTACATTCCTGGGTTGCAGGCCATGACCCCCAGCAACCGCACATTGATGTTTCTCTCTCTCTCTCTCTCCCTCTCCCTCTCTCTCTCTCTCTCTTTCTCTCTCTCTCCCTTCCCTCTCTAAAAATAAATAAATAAAATATTTTAAAAAAAAAAGCACAAATGATCTTTATAAGAGAACTTTTTCTATGAAATAAAAATGGTTTAATTTTCTCTAAACTACTACCTTCTATTACTAAAAAAAATACAGAAAATACAGACAAGCATGAATAAAAACTTTCTTATATGTCCAGAGAAAACTACTGGTACCACTGGGTTCATCATTCCAATTTTTTTTTTTAGAAAATAGGTTCCAAGACATGCTTATATAGTTTTAAAAATTGGGTCATATTATAAATATCATTTTAAAAAATTTGCTGCTTTTGGTTGAGGTTGAACATATCATGAGGTTGAGCGTATCAACATGAGGCTGAACATGTGTTTCCATGTCTAGAACTAGGTGGAATTTTAATTGCTTTCAAGATATCCTTTGGATATTGCGGTTTAGTTTTCCCTTTGTAGAATATAGCGGAGGGGAAACCTCTTCAATCAGATATCCGATAAGTTAGATAAGTAAGGAAAGTACCTGTGTGGGAAGAACAAAAATCTACCAACCTAGTCCTGGCCAGTGTAGCTCGGTGGATTGAGTGTGGGCTGCGAACCAAAGTATTGCAGGTTTGATTCCCAGTCAGGGCAAATGCCTGAGTTGCAGGCCATGGCCCCTAGCAACCGCACATTGATGTCTCTCTCTGTCACTCTCTCTCTCTCTCTCTCTTCCCTCTCTAAAAATAAATAAATAAAATCTTTTAAAAAAATCTACCAACCAGACAAATGGGTTTGCCACTTGGGGAATGGGTACACCGTTGACCTTGAGCCTGGAAAAAGCAGCCATTACAATGAGAGTTGTGCATCCCCTGCCACGGCCTCAGCTACTGGCATTCAGAGTGCAGCTGCGATCGCAGAAATCTGTGATCCTCTTTATGACTGTCAGAGACAATGATCTCTTCTATCGGTTTTCATTTACAGTCAGTGGCGGGATCCTGCATGAAATTACACATGGGCACAGGAAACCCCCCAAACAGTATCTTATGCTAAACACTCTCTCACTGTTTTATTTCATTTGAGTTCATACTCTACCACAGGAAAAAAAGCATGGGTGGGTGATAAAGGGACCCGAGTGTAAATCTCAGGAAGGCAAGCGTGCTGGACTTTCTAGGGGCGGTAGGGCTGAGAGTAGCTGGTAGAGTGGGAGGGGGATTGAAGATATGGAACAAATCAGTTTGTAGACTGAGAGACAAAATGACAACTGAGGGCAGACTGATGGACCAACCACACCAACTCGAAGTGGATTAACAAAACAAGGTGCACGCGCACACACGCACACGAACACACACACACACACATACACACACACACACACACACACACAGAGCTCATTTTAATGCGGAAACCCTGCAGCTATAACACAAGTCAGCCAGACTAAAGTCAAGGGCAAATGTGCTTTCCTGACCCTCAAACGTTTCCCCACGTTCTCCCTGGGCAGGTGGCGGGGGCCAGTGGGCAGGGGGTTTGCCATCAAGTCCTGTGGCTCTGGAAACAGACACTCAGAGGGAAAGCTCCCGGATGCCGCCCCAGGTTTCCTGGGCTTCTTGCACTGGTGCTCGAAGAACGCCTGCAGTCCAAGCTGTGACAGGGCGGGCAGGACCAGCTCTTGGCAGGCAGCATTGGGACCGTAAAACTTTTTATTTGGAAATAACAATAGGTTCACAAGCAATTGCCAAGGTAGTACAGAGGAGTCCCATATGCCCTTCAGCTGTTTTTCCACAATGGTGACATCTTACATAATTACAAACACGCCATCTACACCGGGAATCTGACATTGGCACGGTGTGTGTACCTCTCTGCACTGTGTCACCACGCGTGTGGACTCGGGCGACCATAACCATCCTCAACTTACAAAACTGATCCGTCGCCACAATGATCTCCCTCCGTTCCAACCCCTTTATAGTCATCCCCCGATTCTTAACCCCTGGCAACCGCTAATCTGTTTTCTGTCTTTATAAATTTGTCATTGCAAGAATGTTACATGAGTAAAATTATATAGTAGGTGACCTTTCCAGATTGGCTTTTTCACTCAGCATAACGCCCTTGAAATCCAGCCAAGTTGTTGGGGAAGTCAGTGGGTCACTCCTCTTCTATGGCATCGTATTGCACGGCACCACAGTTGATTGGGCCCTGCATCTAGTGAGAGACGTTTTGGTTGTTTCCAGTTTTTGCTGTTACAGATAAAGCTGCTATGAAAATCATGTATAGGTTTTTGGGTGAATAAATTCCTGCATCTCTGGGATAAATGCTCAGGAGTGCAATTGTGGATTGCATGGTAAATACATATTTAGCAGTAACTTTTAAAGATTAAATAAATAAGTCCCAGTTTTTAAAAGTTGAATCTCAAAAACAGAATAAACAAACCAGCGGAACATAGAGAGAACAAACTAATGGCTGCCAGAGAGAGGAAGACTGGGAGCCTGGGAGGAAAAGGTGTGGGGTTAAGAAGTAGGAACTGGTAGTAACAGAACAGTCATGGGAATACAGTCAGTAATATTCTAATAACTATGCATGGTGTCAGATGGGGACAAGATTGATCAGAATGATCACTTAGTAAGGCATGTAATGTCTAATTGCTGGTGTGTACACCTGAAACTGATATAATATTATACGTCAACTGTAATTAAAAAATAAACAATGAGCCCTGGTCAGTGTGGCTCAGTCAGCTGGAGTGTTATGCCGTGCACCAAAGGGTTGCAAGTTCAATTCCCAGTCGGGGCACACATGAGAGACAACCCATCGATGTTTCTCTCTCACACTGATGTTTCACTCTCTCTTTTCCCCTCCTTCCCTTCCTCTCTCTCTAAAATCGATAAACATATTTAGAAATTAACAATGCTTTTTTTTTTGAATCCTCACACGAGGACACACCTACTGACTTTAGATAAATTGCCTTCCTAGCTGAGAGCAGCCAGGGAATGCAGGCCTCCCCAACCCGTTCAGAAACCCTGACGCCCGCCCCAGGCTACCGAAATGTCCCAACCCTTTCACAGGCAGCAAAGGGTGGGCCTGGCCTGGGAAGAAGAGTCAAGGACAGGGGCCCAGGCATGACATGTCTACACCCAGTTACCTTGACGGGAGTGAGTGAGTTATTTCCCTTCTGTCCCTCGGACCCCAACAGCTTTCTCTTTATAGGGAAAGAGTAGAGATAGATTAGTTGTGAGCTTATGTTAACCAGTGTGCAGTCACGTGACGGGCCACAGGTATGCACACAAACGGAGTGTTGTTGGGAGTCATGACCGAGACCCTACATTTTCCAAAAGACAATCAATCAGGCAGGGAGTGGGAAGTATAAGCATGAAGAATTCTGAAATGAGCTTCTCTTGTGGCTCTCAGGAATAATTTGATATTTAGACATAGATAAACATTGCAACAATCTCAATAGAAACATTAGAAAATGGTTAAAAATTTTTAAGTTATAGTTGCATGATTAAGCGATTATACTATTAATATCATATAATTAAAGAATACTCAGTGACATGGGGAAGTGCTCACAATCTGAGTGAAAAAAGTTAATTCCAATATTATATGTTCATAACTTAAATATACTATGTGTGATTAGAGATAAAGGAATCAGTACTCTTAAATGTTAATATTTTTCTCATGTTACAAAATTTTGACAGGATTTTTGTTTTCTTCTTCATACTTTTTGGTGCTGTCCCAGTATTTCTGCATAAGCATGTATTATTTTAAAATTATGAAAATTACCCAATTTTTGATATCTTCCTAGCTGAAAAATCATCAAAAGATCAAAACTCAGAAAGAAGAAAAATACCCCACTAACTCCTAACAGAGCCGCCTTTCCCTTGTGATGCTTTTAACAAAATCTTTGATGTTCCAGCACTTGGCTACCTTAAATCACCGTTCAAGAGAGAATACTTTTTTTAACTGCAAAACAAAAAAGTTCATCTTAGATGCTTCTCTACCCATTAAGCCCTGGCCTCTCAGCATCCAACATTTTATACCTTCCGGAGCCTTCTCATTCCCCATCACCCCTGGTTTGATGGGCTGATCCCCATAACATTCTATGGAAACGAAGTTTCTGCCGCTTGGAAGAATCAAAGTATTCCCCTAGAAGGCAGAGAGGACATTTCTTTGGCAGGTGTGATTGCCATGTACGTGGGCATCAACAAAAGCAAGAATGCAGCCAGGGTTTTTTGTTTTATTAAACTACGGGATATGGAGCTGCCGGTGAGTGCTTGGGGGGCTGGCGGTAACATTTAGAACCGTTCAAGTGCACCATCAATATCTAGAACAGTTCAAGTGCACCATCACTTCCTTTCCAAGATTCCCAAGCCCCACCCTCCCTCAAGGTCTGGGGTGTGTTAACCCTTCCCCCTCCACTCACCTTAGCCCCTGCCTAAAGATATTTTCTTTGTTTTTGTAACACTTTGCTAATTAGCCCATAGTGTGTTTGAAGCAAGAGTGCCTCAAGAAAAATATGTGAATTGTAGTCGTGACTGGATGTTTCAGTTATCTCATCTTCTCAGTATGCAGAGTGCATCTCATCAGGGAAGTAACAATGATAAAGAGCAGCGGAAGACCCCCCCTGCTAGCATTTTCTGTGGTTCCAAGCACAGACAGGAGTGCTGGCTCTGAACGTGCTGCCGGGAAACCGTCAGAACTTTCTCCCAGGAAAGTGGTGTGCTGGGGAAAATGTCAGAATGCCTCTGCCAAGGTGTCAATCTTATCAGAGCGAGAGGATTTAATCATTAACACAAAGGGTTGCCACAGAAATGAAAGTGCTTTTTGAGAATTTAAAAGTTTTGACGTGTCAGCTCTAAGGCAGGTAAGTTCAGATTAGACTGGGCTCACTGAGAACAGCCCTCCTAGACCACAGTAACTGAATCCCACTGTTTAAGTGGGCAGGTATTTCACCATTGCTAAGTTACCTATATCCCCCCACCCCTGCCGCCCAGGTGTCCGAGGGAAGAAAGCAAAGCAGTGAAAAAGTTATTCATTAATCAAAATCCTCCATCTTTTCCTGGGTAGAAAGAAAGGAGCTAGCAACAACAAAACATTACGGTGAAAGGTGAAAGAAGACACAGAAGGTAGAGTGCTCAGGGGTAAAATGACAGCAGACAGGACTAGAGAGAGAAGGCGATCGGATCACATTTCTGCTGAGAAAGAAAAGGAGTTTGGCACCCCTCTCATGCTTCGTTCCACAGGCACCATTAGCACCTGCCATGTCCCAGGCACAGGTGAGGGAGAGGGACCTGGTCTGGTCCCCCTTCCCAACTGCACAAAAATGACAGAGCAAATGATCCAAGCACGATTATGTGCAAGTCCCCAGAATGGTAGGGACCAGCGCTTTCTGGTTGCAAGGGGAGACTCCCCCCCCCCCCCCCCCCCCCCCGCCACAGGTTCTCTCTGGGGACTGGAGTTTGTTACAGGACTCCTCAGAAAGTAAGGACACAGTGCCAGCAGACACACATTCTGTCCTCAGAAGTGGAGACCACCATACTCAAGGCTCCCCTCTCCACTCGGACTTTTTCCTCCTGCTTTTACCATTGCTACAGACGTCCTTCTGCTCTCCTCTCTGCATTGGAGTCCGCTGTCCTACTGCTTCCTCTGCGTCCAGCCTTTCTCTTTCTCTCTGAAGTTTGTCCCTGCTCTGCCATTTATGTCCCCACGTCTGGGTCTTGCATTCAGACTCCCTAAGAGAGCCATCCGGAGGCTACGCAGTATCCCAGTTGGATGGAGTTCTCACACCAGGCCATTTCACAAGATGCTGACCAGCCTACAGAAGGCTGCTTTTGACTCAAGGGCTGACCCCCATCCGCTCAGCTTCTATCCATAATGGTGGGGCCTGTGATTCAAGCCACGGCAACCAGTGTCTTAGGAGACCCTCTGTGGTCTTTTTCCTCCTAAGGTGTTACTGCAGGGTATCATGAAGAGCCTCAAACAGATTATTAAGGCTTGATTTCATGTTTTTCCCCCGTATTTGCTGCTGTTTGAACACACAATAACATCAGCCTCTCTCAAATGCCTCAGTACCAGGCTCCCTTCACAGCCACAGGGCATCGCTGGTCCGTCCCACGTTCTTTCCCATCGAGCACATGACACCCTGAGAACCTTTCTTATCTCGGTGTCCTAGTTGTCAAGTCTGAGCAGGCACCTGGGAGGAAACTGATTGGCCACGCCCCCACCTAGAGGACGAAACCCAAATTCTGCAGGAGGCCACACTAAGGCGTGAGCCTAATACTCTGGCTCTAGCCCAAAATGCCAGCCAGTATTGAATTACCACATCGGCCTCTCCATGCAACCTGTGCTTGGACATTCTCCGTTTGTCCCTCCCACCTCTCTCTTCAGGGAGGCTGACGCCTGTGGTCTGCATCGGCCAGGCTCCCAAGCTCCCTGGCTTCTGATTGGATCTGGCCAAAGGGAGGCTCTGGCAGGATCTGAGAAGACACATGGAGAATGAGCCTCAGATGCATTTCCCCCACTACTTCTTCTGCCTGGAAGCAGCTATCCTGCTCCACCAAAGGCCTCAGCTCCCCGCAGGGGCCTCCCTCTGACGTCTAAGCTCTGCTTGGGGCTGGGGTTACCACAACCCTACCCGCCTCCCCGGCTTTTTTTAGTCGAAAGTTACCTGCTCCGAGACCATGTGAAATTTTTCCAACCCTGCCTCCACCTTTGTAAAAGAGTCCAATCTTGAACTCCCTTCGATGACCCACCTCTTTAAAAAAATATTTAAATAGATTTTATTTGAACAGTTTCAACATCAAGAGAAATTTCAAGCATAGGACAGAGAGTTCCTGTATACTCCACATCTTTCTCATACAATCTGCAGCCAATTTTCCTACCATTAATATCTTATACTATTAGTATGATACATTTACCATAATGCTGATGCATTATTGTTAACTAAAGGCCATACTTTATTTAGACTTCTTCAGTTTTTACCTAACGTCCTTTTTTTTTTCTGTTCCAGTGGCCCATCCAGGGCACCGCAATAACAGTTAGTCACCCCGTCTCCTTAGGCTCCCCCATGGCTGGGACAGTTTCTTCACTTTCTTTGTGTTTGAAGACCTTGACGATTTTGATGAATACAGGTCAGGTGTTTTACAGAATGCCCAATTTGCCTGATGTCTTCCTTCTGCTGAGACTGAGGGCGTGGGTTTGGAGGAGGAGGCCACAGAAGTGAAGTGCTTTTTTCAACACGTATCAAGAGTATATGTTTTCAGTACACGACGTGATGTCAGTGTGACTTATTGCTGTTGATGCTAACCCTGACCACCTGGCTGGTTTCTATGCTATAATGTTACTCTCTCCCCTCCCACCCAACCTTTCCATACTGTACTCTTTGGAAGGAAAGGGTACAGCCCACACTTAAGGAGGGGAAGTTATGTTTCCTCCACCAGAAAGTGGGGTAGACCCTATGTGTCTTTTTTTAATTGGTGTAAAGTATATATAACATAAAATTTACCATTTTAACCATTTTAAGGGTTCCATTACCCTTTCTCAATAGGCCACCTATGGCCCACTGGGACTCTTACTATATCCAAGTTGAACTTGTTGCTATTCACCAAAAAGGACAATCTGTCTTGATGTTTAATCACATGAGATTTCCAGGCAGAGAAAAAGAGCTTCTTCCTTTTTTTCCCCCTATTTGACTCCTACTCACTCTAAGACCTGACCTAACTCAAGACTCCATGGGCTCCTCTGAGGATGATGAGTTTCTCCCCCTATCGTCTCGTCATGCATTTACCCTTCTAGTCTAGTATTTTTAACATTGCACCACTTTCTTTGCGGCTTTCCCCAGGGAGGAACTAAATATTATTTCTCTTTGATTTTTTAAGGCTGAAGACTGCCCCAGAAACACAGTTGCTGATCAATAAATGTTGGAAATAAAGGAAGAAAACTGAGATGGAAGTCAAAGTGGACTATTTTTTCCCGAAGACTAAAAAGTGTTGATACCTGACACTGGTGGGGGTGTGGGAAAACCTGCACTCATAGTTATGTGCCATACACACCCTTCCTGCAGGACAGATTGCTAATGCCTATGTAAAACCATTTTTGAAAGGTTTTCTTTATTTACTTTTAGAGGGGAAAGGAGGGCAAAAGAGAGGGAGAGAAACAGCTATATTCGAGGGACACATGGATGTGTTGCCTCTCACATGCCACCCCCAGCCCCCGGGGACCTGGCCCGGAATCCAAGCATGTTCCCTGACCAAGAATTGAACTGGTGACCTTTTGGTTCGCAGGCTGGCACTCAATCTACTGAGCTACACCAGCCAGGGCTAAAAACCATTCTATATACATCTTCCTACCAGCAAATGAAAAGACACCTAGCAAAGGGAGGAAATATTTTAAAATCATACATCTGATAAGGGATTGATTTCCAAAATATATAAACAACTCATATGACTCAATAGCAAACAAACAAACAAAAACACACAATTAGAGAACAGGCAGAAAATCTGAATAGACATTTTTCTAAAGAAGAAATACGGATTGCCAAAAAGTACATGAAAAGATGCTCAACATCACTCATCATCATGGCAATGCAAATCGAAACCACAGCGATGGATGTATGACCACATATCTGTTAGAACAGCTGTTACCAAAACGACAAGAAAATGACAAGGGTGGGTGAGGATGTGGGGGAAGGGAGCCCCTGTGCGCTGTAGGCAAGAATGCAGACTGGCGCAGCCACTGTGCAGAACAGCATGGAGGTTCCTCAAAAAATTAAAAATGCAACTTCCATATGAGCTAGCAGTTCCACTTCTGGGAATTTACCCAAAGAAAAACAAAATACTACCTTGAGAAGTCAGATGCACCCCCCTGTTCACTGCAGCATTATTTCCAATATTGAAGACCTAGAAACAACCAAGTGTCCACTGATGAATGAATAGATAAAGAAAATGTGCCTGCCGTCCACATGCACACAATGGAATGTTATTTAGCCATAAAAAGAAGGAAGTCTCGCCATGTGCAACAACCTCAGGGAAAGGCCTCGAGGGGAGTATGCTAAGTGACACATCAGACAGAGAAAGACAAGTACCATGTGATCTCACTTAGAGGTGGGATATAAAAACAACAACGGCAAGAAACAAAACCGAAGTCAGATACAGAGAACAGATTGGTGCTTGTGCGTGTGGGGAGTGGTGGTTGAAGATGGTCAAAAGATACCAACTTGCAGTTCTACAATAAAGAAGTCATGGAGATGCAGTTACCGCAACATACAGCACCGTGACCACAGCCAACAGTACTATATTGTATACTTGAAAGTGGCTAAGAGAGTAGGTCTTAAAAGTCCTCATCACAAGGAAAAAAATGTAGCTACATGGTGACCATTTCACAATACACACAAATATCAAATCATGATGTTGTATACCTGTAACTAATACAATATGTTCATTATATTTCAATTTAAAGACAATCAAGATATATAGCGAGATACTTGAACAAAGATGTTATTTTAATGGAAAACTGGAAGCAAAGGCCCATCAGCCAACTAAATTTCGGCAGATCCCTGCCATGGATGACGTAGAGTCACTGAAGATCAGTTTTAATATTTACCGAGTCGTTATCTTTGGTGGTGGTGCAGTGGGCATGGGTCTAACTTTTTCTTTGCATGTTCCCCAATTTTCTAGTCTGAACAGTATCGGTAATTAGAAAAAAAATTGATCAAATATACCTTTGCAAAATGGCTTATTTTACCATTTCAGACCTGTTCATCTAAAGTTCGACCCGCTGGTCACTTTAGTTATAATCAAGCCAAAATGTCACAGCCCCCACAGCAGCAGCAGTGGCCAACAGCTGGCCACCCCTCCCTTCATCCTGAACGCACAAAGAGGGGTGGGTCTCAGGACAAGAGAATTCAGAGCTTTCAGCTGTCTGACAGCTTTTCCAGGCCCCACTTCTGACCTGGATCCTGGACATTGCTTTTTTTGTTTTGCTTTTAAAGCTCCTCTGACAGTACTTTCCAGCCACTATTGGAAAACCATGGTTCTATCCCACTCTGCTCATCTTGCATACGGGATGGCTGAGGCCCAGAGGAGCTCAGAATGACCTTGAGGCAGAGTCGGGTCCAGGTCTCTGGATTCCTCTGATAGTTCTTCACACTTTAGAGGGCCAGTCGAGTCAAGGCTGGGGTGTTGTAGATCGACAGACTTGCAGCGCCCCAAATACTTCTAGTGGGAAAGAGATCTAAAAACAGCCTATCTTTGATCCCCTCTCCAACCCAACCTTAGAACTATGTCTCAGCAAATAGTTATCAATAAGTGTTTATTAAGCAGTGTACTTTGTAAAGATTATCTCTAGTTTAATATGATGAGAAAAGACACCGCAAAGGCTAACTTAATGCAACTGTATTGAGTAAGCAAAGATGATAAAAATCAAAATACCATTACTATATCCAAAGCTGGTTCTATGCCAGAACAAATAAACACAATTTTAATGGGGCCTTTGCCCTCCTAGCTCCGTCCCAGAATCTCTGTCTCTTGCTCTTGGCTATACTGCCAAGAACACCCTCCAATAGTTACCCTTGAAGAGCAAAAGCAAATTCTCTTCCTACCCAATCTCCTCGCTGCTCGCAACCAAGCCCCAACACTTCTCATCTTCCCCATGAGACAGAGTAAGAGAAGCCATTGAATTTCTCTCTGGAGGATGGACAGTAGAAAGAGTTTAGACTTGAAAGTCAAAAGATCTGGCTGTGTGGGCACTTGGCAGGCCAACCCTTCAGGACTCAAAACTCTGTGATGTTCATGACTATTGGAACATACCTGAGGTTCCATCTGACTTATTTCATGACAGCTTTGTACCAGCCAAGACCAGCTCTGGTTTGCAGAAGGTGTAGTTAGTCTTTAAGCTAGCAGTGTGCAATGTGAAGAGAACTTGTAAAGGAAAGGCCTTATTCAATCATTTGTGTACTTGGCCTGTTTTAAGAATTAAATCTAGAAAAGGTGGGAGCCGATAAAGTCAGATTTGTTACAATCTAAGTCACTCAAATGAAGAAAACAACTTCTCTATTGTTTGAAGGGTCTAAATCAATGCCCTAGCGCTTCCTGACTTCTAGGCGTTGTGGGAACACTTGATTTTCAATATTTACTCTTAAATTTTAAAGAAATCTTTGCTTTTTTGGTCTTGAGTCTTTAGCCCTCTCTTCATTTTTCCTGCTCCTGAGTGAATACGGTTGTGTTGGATGCGAAGGAGGAAACCCCTACCATTCGGCTGACGGAAGGCCCAGGCTCTCCGAGCAGCAAGAAGACACTTCTCTGCAAGAAATCTGTATCTTGCTTTAAAGGGCTGATGTTATGTTGCAACCTGCACCCATTCACTCACAAAATCCACTGAGCTCCCATGTGGCAGGCCACGAGGGCGGAGTCGGGAGGGGCTGGGGTGAACAAAGAGAACACCAGACATGCTTCACAAATCCTTCGACCTTGCCTCCCACTGCAGGAGACCGGATCAGGGCTCCACACAAAGGGGTATTCATGCCCTGGCCAGGTGACTCAGCTGGTTGGAGTATAGTCCCATACACCAAAAGGTTGTGGGTTCCAATCCTGACCAGGCAGGTACCTGGGTTTTGGGTTCTAGTCCAGCTCAGGGCATGCACAGGAAGCAACTGACTGACATTTCTTTTTCTCTCTCTCAAATCAATAGGTATACTCTCAGGGGAGGATTTAAAAAAAAAAAAAGGTGTATTTGGACAGTGTGATAAATGCTGTAATGAAGAAACACAAGAAAAAAGAGAACCTATAAAAGCAGGGTGAGCATGGAAGGTGAGCAAAGGTGTCTATTCTTGAGGAACTGACCTTCGGCAGTGAAGGATGAGTGGGGGTTATTTAGAAAGAGAACAGGCAGTGCAGGCAGGCCCCAGGCTGGGCAAAGGCCCCGGGCCAAGGGGAAGGACAGCTGTTGCAGAAAGTTTCTTCAACTTTCCCCTCAGAGTCCTGCCAAGTCTCTGGGGCAGGTATGCAGTCCTTTTCTTTTGGGAACTCACCTGTATTTGCAAATTAATCTTCCCAAGTCACTGGAAACCAACCCACCTTTAAAAATATCTGGGAACCTCTCACTTATCAAATGCTTTCATGTTGTTTTCCTCCATCACACATCACCATGGTGATGCCTTATCATGAATTTCTCGCTCACTCTTACTTTTTCCTGCTCTACAGTGAGTGAGTTGTGTGTTGGAGGGGAAGTAGGAAACTCCTTCATTTGGTTCAGTGAATAATGAGGCTCTTTAAGCAACAAAAAGACACCGCTCTCTGCAAGAAATCTGCTGACAGTGCTTTTAAAGGACGAGAGGATCTTTTTCCAGAATACATCACCAGGGGTGATGTTTACAACAGTTGGAAGTGCACCAGTGGAAAAATGCACTCTCCTTCAGCTTCCTGAATTAGGGACACGGAGCCTGGGCATCTACCTGCTGGTGTCAACAGGGGGCACACAGACAATGCCCTTGCCGCATTTCATGAAAGCGCATTGTCCTCATCTCCCCACTCCGCCCCATTTTTTAAAAAAAGATTTTATTTATTTATTTATTTTTAGAGAGGGAAGGGAGGGAGAAAGAGAGAGAGAGAGAAACATCAATGTGCGGTTGCTGGAGGCCGTGGCCTGCAACCCAGGCATGTGCCCTGGCTGGGAATCGAACCTGTGACACTTTGGTTCGCAGCCCCCGCTCAATCCACTGAGCGAGGCCAGCCAGGGCTGCCCCATTTTCAAGACAAGGCAAGAGGAAGGGCTGTCCCAAACTCATCTGAAAGTTCCTGGACATCACGCGGAATAGAGAAGGAAAGATAAAAGGAGAAAACAGTATTATGGAGGAGGATGTCTCTGCAGTGGAACACACACACCCCCTTCCCCTCCCCTGCCACCATCTCCAATTCTGTAACTGTATGCACACAACATCCCACTGCTCATAGAAGTCAGGTCCTCAGATACTAGAAATCGACACAAAAATAAATGTCACCTTCCTGTTACCAAAACTTTCAAGGAAAAAAAAATGTGGCTTCCTCCATGGCTCCTCTCAGCCCTGTTCCGCCCGGCCCCACCCCAAAGGAGAGAGTTGGAATTGTTAATACAACGCTTCTGCCTGCTGGGCCACACTTTTCACCTCCCTCAGGGAAAGGGCAGTGAGGTGCTCAGGGAATCTCACTGCGGCAGAGAGTCCTCCCTCCCTCCCAGGAGCAGCCCTCCTCCCCGGCAGACAGAAGCCCTGGCACGTTAGCCTCTGCGGCCTGTCTGGCTGCTCCCTCCCGCCCAGAGTCCCGGTGCACTGCGACAACACGCGCCGGCTTCCCAAAGCCGCAGTGGGTTGTGTAACCGCTCTCGGAACACCTAGAGGGGAGCGTGGGGAGCTTCCCTGCTGATCGCATCTGATAAAAGTCACTGGTGCCAGTTGACACGAGTCCCACCAGCCGGGAGCCCCCCCCCCCACCCCGCCCCGCAGCTCTAGGGAAGGGGGAGAATGAAGCGCTGTTAGGACCTCATTTCTGCGGGGAGAGGGGGGCGGCCAGCGGGAGGGGGAGGGGCGGGCAGTGTGTGTCAACCTTTCCAGGAGCAACATTTAAACCCGAAGTTCCGTCCTCAGAGCCGGAGATGCACAAAGGCGAAGGGCACATTGAGCCCCGCTACACCCCGCTAATGTGCATCAGGAAAGGGGGGGTGGGGCGGAAATTCATGAATCCTGGGGGAGTTCTCAGAATTTCCCCCCCGGGGAAGCCCGTCATGGAAATGCCAAGGACATCTCCTCTCCGTTTTTCAATTACGTAACGCTTACCCATGTGGGAGAGGATACATGGACATAAATTTAACTTCTTATGAAGGTAGAAAGTCTCTAAATAGACTTCATTTAAAGCTCTGGGGGCATCTGAAGTCGAACTAGACCTGGCTGCTACCTGGCAGCGTTAAAGCGGGGCATCCTGGTGACTGGACACCCCCCCCCCAGGCCCCCTCCCCTCTGCCCACCGCGCCAGAAGCCGGGTCCCTGCGGGGCTGGCGCCCTCTGCGTCCCGCAGGCTCCACGCTCGCGCGTCTCCGCGTCGCGGAGGCACCTGGACCAGCAAGTCCGCAGGAAGCGGAGCGCGCTGCCCTCTCCCCCCACACCCACGGACACCTGGCCCGCGGTTACCTGCGGGGCCTGGACTCTGCGCAGCCCATTGGCCGGTCCCCCGCCGCCCTTGTCGTTGGCCGCGAGGTGGTGAGCGACCCCGGGAGCCCGCGCCACGCCCTCCGCGAGGCCGGCGCTGTTCTCCCGGGGGGTTTCCTCCGGGCCCGGGAAGAGCCCGCAGCTGCGCTGGAAGCGGGCGACGAGCTGGGAATCCTGCAGGCTCCACAGCAGCTCGGCCATGGTGCGCCCCGGACGCCGCTGCCGCTGCCGCTGCCACTGCCACCGCCGCGCCAGGGCCCTCTGCGCTCGCCGAGTCCCTCGCCCTAGCACCAGCCGGCCCGGCACCGGGGGAGGAGGGCGGGCGGGGCCCGGAGAGCCCGCCAACAGGTGCGCCGCTTCGGTCCTAACGCCCGCCCCCGCCCGGGCGCAGGGGAGCCCAGGTGTGCGCCTCCACCCTTCTCCCGGCACGTCGGCCCGCCTTTCCTCCCCCTCCGGCTCCGGAGTCTGTCCGGTCCCGGCTGGGCGGAGGAGCACAGGTGTCTACACCGCCCCTCTCCCCGCGCGACCGCGCCTCCACCCACTCCAGGCGGGCGCAGACGTGCCACCTAATGGGGAGCGGCGGAGCACGTGGGAACCTGCGGGAGTCCGACCTGCCGAGACGGCCGGCTGCCGCCGTAGTCACCTTCCTTTCACTTCGGCGCCCCAGGCGAGATCAGAATTCCGCCTCCGCCCCCCGCCCCCGCCCCGAAGCCAGCCCCCTACTCGCCCATGACAGCTTTAGACGAGTCAAGTCCTGTAGGGGAAACCCCCCAAGTTCGTCTCACACTCTGCGTGACGCGACATCTCGCCAAGGGCCGAACTTCCTCGACCTTGCTCTAGAGCACGGGAGGCTGAAAGTGCACCTGAGTCATCCGCCGCGTCCCTGTGTCCCTGACCTGTGATTTGGCAACTGGGGAAACTCTTTTAAACGCATAGGTACAAAATGTGATTCTCTCTCGGTTTTCTGCTTTGAGAAAGATGACGCTTGCCCCTCCTTCTCCTTATTTCCCTTCTCTGCCTCTATTTGCCCCACGGAGCAGGGAGGACGGAACGAGATCTTTTGGGACCTTTAGACCCAAAGAGAGCAAGGTGCTGAAGGACTGCGTGGTGATTTGACACGCGGCCGCACCTCCGCCTGCTCTAAGCATCCCTGCAGAGCAGCGAAGGACAGGGCCGGCGGGGCGACATTGGTGTGCCCTCCTGCATCCAGAATCTGTTTCCAGGGGCGCTTAGATCCCGCCTAAGGAAGGGCCTCTGTTCTTTCTTTAAAGATTTTATTTATTTATTTTTAGAGAGGAAAGGGAGGGAGAGAGAGAGGGAGAGAGAGAGAGAGAGAGAGAGAGAGAGAGAGAGAGAGAGAGAGAGGGAGAGAGAGAGAGAAACATCAATGTGCGGTTGCTGGGGGTCATGGCCTGCAACCCAGGCATGTACCCTGACTGGGAATCGAACCTGTGACACTTTGGTTCGCAGCCTGTGCTCAATCCACTGAGCTACGCCAGCCAGGGCTGCTCTTTCTCACAAGGAGTGAGAGGCGGCAGTTCAGGTGCGCCCAGCTGATTAGCCAGCAGCAGAAGTGCAACTCAATCCTTCTGTCTTCCGCCCGCAGCAGAAGGCTGCCCGATTCCCGGTCGCCTGTTCCAAGGCCACGAAGCATTTGGTTACACAAATGACTGTCGGCAAATGCCTGCCACTACTTTGTTTGCCGAGTTGTGCTTTCAGTCGAGGAAGTCTCTGGAATGTAGTAGCTTTCAAGGATGATTGGGTCTCCCTCATGCCTTAGTTTGCGCTCTCGTTGCCAACCCTGTCTGGAGGGCAAGATCAGGGAGGCAGAGAGAGCGATGGAACTCTTGGGAGACACCCTTTTCTAGTTAACAGACAGAAGCAGCACAGAGCTGCTGTCCTCACCCAGTTGGGTCATACCCAGGCGTCCAGGTGACCTGGAAAGAAGGCTCCTCTCGGCATCGCGGCCATCATTGACGGTCACTGGGACCAAACCCTGTGGTTTCGTTGTAGCAGGTCAGGACCTGTTCCTTATCTGTGTTGAAGAAACATGTTCTGCCATAAATTCACTTGAGTGACTGTGTCTCTCAAATTTGATCTTCAATTTTTCTTTCTCACAATCGGGGAGGGGAAAGACAAAGCAGCACATGGTACATGCAGCACAAGGCCAAAGAATTGTAATATTCAGACAATGCATTTTATCCCCTTGGAAGAGCAGGTACATCTGGCTGCTAGTGGCTGATGGCTCAGTTTCTTCCTGTGAGAAAACAATAATCCTCACTTCTTATGTTTCTTATAAGGCTGTTGTGTGCAGAGGTCCTTGGCTCATGGCAATATCACCCCAGTCTCTTCCTCTGTTATCACATGGTCTCCCTGTGTGCCTCTGTGTCCAAACCTCACTCTTCTAAGGACAGACACCAGTCATTGGGTGAGGGTTCACTCTAATCCAGTATGACCTCATTGTGATGTGATGGCATCTGCAAAAACTCTATTTCCGAATAAGACCACATTCCCAGGTTCTGGGTAGACGTGAGTTTTGGGGGGCA
This sequence comes from Phyllostomus discolor, assembly GCF_004126475.2. Taxonomy (NCBI): domain Eukaryota; kingdom Metazoa; phylum Chordata; class Mammalia; order Chiroptera; family Phyllostomidae; genus Phyllostomus; species Phyllostomus discolor. Next base: position 11,878,612 of record NC_040906.2, read on the forward strand.
CTCTTCAACCCAGTGAGAGTACTCGCTCCATGCCAAATACCTGCTCTGTGCTTTTGGAGCATGGCTTAACTGAGTCACTGTATCTCCTCCCAGCAGCTCTATGAAGGAGCCACTCTTCATCCATGTATTTGACAATACATACATAGCACCAGGCACTATTCTAGGTTTAGGGCTACATCAGTCTAACATACAGCCCTGGCAGGCATGGCTCAGTTGGTTGGACATCATCCCGCAAAGCAAAAGGTCACACTGGTTTGATTCCTGGTCAGGGCACTTGCCTGAGTTGCAGGTTTGGCCCCTGGTCGGGGCAGATATGAGAGGCAACAGATTGATGTTTTTCTCCTTCCCTTTCTCCCTCCATTCTCTCTCTCTAAAAATAAGTAAAATCTTAAAAAGAAAAAGAGCCTCTAAATCATGCAACTTATGTTTTAGTAGGGGAGGCAGATAGCAGGGAATCCAATGAACATGTATTTTTAGGGAGTGATAAGTGTTCTAGAGAGAGAAGAGCGTTGTGGGTGGGCTAGGGACATGACATATTTAGGTAACATGGTTACTCCAAGAAGAGGATGTTTGTGCAGAGACCTGGAGAAAAGAAGGACTTTGCCTTATCAAGATCAGGAAGTTCCAGACAGAGGAAATTGTAGTTGTAGAGGCCTTGAGTCAGGCCCAAGGTCATCCTGTTGGAGGAACCACCTGGGAGGCCAGCATGGCTGGAGAGATCGGGGGCAGGGATAGACTTGGGAGAGGTGGGCAGAGGCTAGGCCAAGTAGGGCCAGATAGGCTGCAATGGAAAGAAATCTTCTCATTCTGCAGATGAGAAAACTGAGGCTGAGAGATAGGAAATTTGCCCAAAGCCACACGGGATAGCTTTTGGAGGGTGATTTCAGCCAGGACTGTCTGACTCCAATACTTGTTCTCTTTGTTACTAAAGTACGTTCTGCTCCCAGAATTAATCTTTTTTTTTTTTAAGATGAAATTTTTGGTGTTTTTAAAAGATTTTATTTATTTATTTTTAGAGAGGGAAGGGAGAGAGATAGAGAGAGGGAGCGAGACATCAACGTGTGGTTGCTGGGGGTCATGGCCTGCAACCCATGCATGTACCTGACTGGGAATCGAACCTGCGACACTTTGGTTCTCAGCCCGAGCTCAATCCACTGAGCTATGCCAGCCAGGGCCAGAATTAATCTTTATTCTTGACTTTTGTGTTGAAAATTATTCCCAGTATGCAGTAACTGCTCAATAAATACTGAATCAATGAACATTGTTCTAGGCTAAGTAAAATCTCACATTTTAAAATGTTCTCAGAGTTAACGACTCATTTTAAAAGTGTCCCATGTAGATTCTACAGCAACCTGCGGAAGCAAGTAGTCATATCTTTATTCTATAAAGGAGAAGAACAGAGGCTCTGAGATGCGAGGTGATTTTTCCCAAAGTGACGGAATGTGTTAGGTACTTTCTGTGGGGTCTGCCATCTCCCTCTGCTCTCATAGGAGAATGTCCTTCCTCCCCTACCCCCTGCCTTCCCCAGGGGATGGCGCAGGAATGGGGGAGGAGTTTGGCAGCCAAGTTCGAGCCCTCAGCCAAGGCTAATTGGCCCTTGGCTGGACACCTGACCAAATTTGGACTCATCCAATGCTTTCTCTTTGGGAATTTGAATTCAAAGACCCCAGTAAGTATTTGTTAAACCAGAGGGGGAGTTCTAAAACTGGAGACCGCGCTCTGGTGCAGACAACTGTGCCATATGAGGGAGAAGTGCAGCAGATGGACAGAGAAGTCAGGCAAGGACAGCGAAGGACTCCATGAGGCAGCTCTACACTGCCTGGCTCCAGTCACTGCAGCTTTCTTCCTGCCCTGGGGTCCTGAGTTACCCTCGACTGCTTGGTACCAACCACCCCCGCCCCCCCCCCCCCCCCCCCCCCCCCCCCCCCGTCCCCCTGCTTCTGTAACTTGTGGCTAGAAGAGGCCTAACTCAGCCAGCCAGGCGTTGGCAGGACATGAAAACTGAGCCCCAGAAACCTGAGCAGCTTCCCACCTTTCTGTCACTGTCCCAGGATCACCAAAGCTGCACCCACCTCTTGCTGCTGGAGACAGACATCCTCTTGCTTCCATGGAAACTATTGATTCCTACCTGCCCCAGCCCCCTGGGGTGTTGGAGAGGGCTGCAGAGTCCAGATTTCCTAAGAGATTCTGGAACTCGGAGTGAAACTAGGAAGACTATTTCACCTCATGATGAATTCAATTGCTTCCTAGGCTTTGCTGGGAATCTAGTCACTTTGTAAGGGTGAGTCATTCTGAGGTCCAAGAAAACTCAGGGCATATAACTATTTCAAAATGTACCAACTACTATATATGAATTTGGTTACTGGAAGTTTTTAAATTAATGCTAATTTGTATCTTTGCAAGTACCCAAGGATTAGTAGCTTTAGCAGATTAGAGGTATATCAAATTGTTGATAAATTGATCAGAGCCCCAGGATCCATGCATTACGCAGTTGACTGAAATTTTGGAATGTAAAGCATAAGACTCACTCTGTATAGTTCAAGTGGAAATCTCTTTCTTCTCTCTAACTAATGAAAAACATTATTTTCTATCTGGGCATTTTCAATAAATCATGAAACGTAATAACAACATTTTCTTTTCAGAGGAGGAAAAAATCCCTCTTGGATTAAGAAAATTTTGATTTAAAACAAAAATGAAAAAACAATTGCAGGTGACGTTCCTGCTAACGGGAATGGCAGGAAGGAACACAGTGAAAGAAGGACCAGAGTTTTGAATTTCCCCGCAGCAAACTTTCTAGGAATGGCCCAGTTTGCTTGCTCTCACAACCATGGAGGTTGGTGAAGAGTTTGCTTTCCAGCTGGACTTCTTGGTGTGAATCCAGTTGAGTTAAATCATATGGAACCAAATAGTCTCCTCCAGGGAGGACCGATGGGTTTGACCACGTCTTGAGGAACATTTTAGAGTAGAGCCAGCTGTACCTCACTAAAGAGCTCGGGGGAGGGGCACGCTCTCCTGCCAGCCAACTTCTAAAAGTAAGTCCTCTTTCTTTGGCTTGTGCTCTGATAAAACATCCAAACATCTAACGAAGAAAAGGGAATGTTTCATCCAATTACATCAGACTTGGTCAATGCAGAAAGTGCCCCAACTCAAGACAAAGAAATGTATTTGTCCACAAGTGGCCTTTTAGGGATGGTCACTTTTATTCCCAAAGAATATTTCCTATTAATGTCACTCACTGTGGAATCAGTTTCCTGCACACTTTTGTAGTGTGACTCAGTTTACAAATACAGTTAACATAATACCTTCCGAGACTATTCATTGTATAGATCTGGGTAGGGCTGTACCACTTAGTGAATGAGATTTTAAAACTTCATCCACCTATGGATAAGCTTCCAAATCTTAGTGAAGCATTTTTCAGTATGCTTCATGCATATACCCAAATTCATGAATAATCTATCAGCTAAAAGTTGGTTGGAAAACCTCATAGATATGTACCTCCAATATGTATTGTCTAATAAACAAAGAAAGTTCCAGAATACTATGTGGCAATAGGTATATCATGTGGCTATTTATGTTTAAATTATCAAACTACATGAGTGTCCCAGAAAAGAAAAACTAAGGGAGTTCATCACAACCAAACCAGTATTACAAGAAATGTTAAAGGGACTTCTTCAAAAAGGAGAAAAAGAAAGATCAAACATGTAAATAATAAAATGGCAATAACTACATATCTATCAACAGTTACTTTAAACATAAATTGATTAAATGCTCCAATCAAAAAACATAGAGTGGCTAAACAGATAAGAAAGCAAGACCCTTACATATGCTGCTTACAAGAGACACACTTCAGATTGAGAGACACACACGGAATGAAAGTAAAGGAATAGGAAAATATATTTCACAAAAATGGGGAAATAAAAAGAAAGCTGGGGTAGCAATACTTCTACCAGACAAAATAGACTTTAAAACAGTGGCTATACAAAGAGAGGAGAAAAGATGCAGCAATTCCAGTTTGGGGTATTTATCTGAAGAAACCCAAAACACTAATTTGTAAAGACATACGCATCCATATGTTCACTGTAGCATTATTTACAAGAGCCAGGATATGGAAGCACCCTAAATGGCCATCAACAGATGAGTGGATAAAGAAGAAGTGGTACACATATAGAATAGAATATTACACAGCCATAAAAAATGAAATTTCGCCATCTGCTACAACATGGATGGACCTTGAGGGTATTTTGCTAAGTGAAATAAGTCAGAGAAAGACAAATGCAATATGATTTTACTTATATGTGGAATCTGAAAAACAAAATAAGCAAACAAAACAGAAAAAAGCTCATAGAGAACATTTTTTAAAATATTTTTATTTATTTATTTTTAGAGAGGGAAGGGAGGGAGAAAGAGAGAGAGAGAAACATCAATGTGCAGTTGCTGGGGGCTGTGGCCTGCAACCCAGGTATGTGCTCTGACAGGGAATCGAACCTGTGACACTTGGGTTCGCAGCCCATGCCCAATCCACTGAGCTACGCCAACCAGGGTTCTGACAGAGAACATTTTGATGGTTGCCAGATAGAAGGGGATTGAGACAGTGGGTGAAAAAGGGGAAGGGATTGAGTACAAATTGGTAGTTACAGAACAGTCAAGGGGATGTAGATACAGCATATAGAATATAGTCCATAATAATGTAATAACTGCACATGATGTCAGATGGGTACTAGATTTATTGGGGTGTTCACCTGTGGGTTATGTGAATGTCTAATCACTATGTTACACAGCTGAAACTAATAAAATATTGTCTATCAACTGTAATTGAAAAATGAAAAATGATTTAGAAAAAGAATAACCAAGGGCACAAGAAATCTCTCTCAGCTGTTGAATATGTTCATTGTCCTTATTGTGGTTGGCATGTCACGGGTATGTACATATATCTTATCAAATCATACAGTTTAAATGTGTGCATTTATTGCATGGTAATTATATCTCAACTATTATAAAGCTGCTAGAAACATAAAATAAATAAATAAATAAATAAAATACACATGCATGTGTGTGCATGTGCATGCAAAAGAACAGGAAAAAATGGAAAGGTACCAATTTGTTCGCAGTAGCTGACTCCTGGCATGGGATAGGTGCTAACAGGAACTTTCAGTTCTTATTCTGAGTTCTTGACTTTTGTTTCAATTTTTCATAAACATGTATTGTGTTTATAACTTTATACAGTTATGTAATTTAAAACAACATAGAATATCTGGTAGACAAAAACGACAGAAAGATTTTTAGTCCGCCCAGGGGGCTACTAAAAAAAATTAGTGTTCTTTTAGAACTTTTTAACTGGCCAGACGTGGTTAGGGAGAGAAGCAGGTGTTGGAGGTATTCATATAAAAGACATCATTGTGAGTACTTACATCGAGAGGTGATGTGGGCGACCAGGTATTACCTGTCTTCCCCCACAAAGTTAACAACACCCCTATCAAACTCACCTGTAGACAATCACAATTTTCTAGGGCCTTTTGAGTTTCTAGTTTGGCAACATAGCAAGTCACCAGGTGGTAAGGGCCGTGGGCAGCAGACGGCGTGAACAGGTGCGGAACCCATTGGGTCTCAGTGTTCTTTACCGTGGACGGCAGGGCACTGAAGGTCCTTTCAGCTGTGAAGCACTTGTGACAATGACTACTGTCGTAAACGGGCCAATGACCAGTCTGTAACCGGCTTGAGCACACAGGACTGCCGAGCCCACTCTGTACCAAAGTCTTGACCATACCTCCGGCTGACTGAGCTTCTCCGAATCTGTGCCACACCGTGACACCAGGCACCAGCCTTTCTGAAGCCCAAAGAGCCAGCCCCTGAGCACAGCCTGCGGATGAAAGTCAGGGCTATCGACACACTGCAGCCGACACGTGGAGCGCAGGTCTTGGAGTGTGGTGCACACCTGGATCTTAAAAATGGAATTAATTGCCCACTTTTAAATATCAGATGATACTATCATGTAAAACATACATTTCTAGCCTCTCTGAAAAAACCGGGAACTCCGATATCACTAGGCCCAAATTCATGGTGGCGACTGCTGTGCTGAATAGCTGCTGCTCTCTTTAGACTGGACATTATTGAGGAGTTTTCCACAGCTCTCTCCATTTCATATTATTTTACATCCCCCCTCGGTGACACGCTGCATTGCCAGCTTGGCCCCTGGAGCATCTGGGTTTATATCCACTGCAGTTGAAACAAAGAGCGCCAACGCTGATCAGCAGCATTGTTTTCCAATGGAGTCCCACCTCCGGTGCCAGGTAGACACAAGAAGACATTGTGGTCTCTCATCTTATGGAATAAAAGTTCAGGGGAAGACAGACAGTCATCTGTATCAGTAAACCCAGCCCTGAGTTGGGCCTCCAAATCTTCTTCCTTAGCATAGTTAGTGGCTGTCGGGAAACGATCCTGTGTTTGAATATCCTTGATGTGTTTCAAGTTCGCCCATGTCGACATTGGCAGCAGTCCTCTCAAGTTCATGTTGACACACTTGGCGACACGTTGCTGTCTTGCATCAGTAACACATACTTCCTCAGAAGGATGATTAAGAGAAGGCTAATTTGTAATTTTGCCTCTGGCGCTTTGTCATCGCTAACAATGCCCTTTCCTATTACCAATACTGCTGGCAGCAGAATGATCTGGTAGTGTGGCTTTCAGAGTCAGGCACACCCAGGTTCAAGTGCAGGTCCCTTAGTTCTTGAGCAATTCTCTTCTCTGTGACCAAGTTTTAACCATCTGTGAAACTAGGATACTATCATTCTATATCCTACTTTTCCTGAAGGGCCATCTCATGAAGTTAATGAGATGCTTATTTCTCCCTTACTTTTAACTGTCATAGAATTTTCTCCAGATTCCCCAGTTTTTTTCGTATCCACATCACTGTTGACATAGCCCATTTAACATCATTTGGGTAATTCGCTCTGTGAGGTGAGATGCTTTTTTAAAAATTGTGTTTGAAGGCCACACAGTTCAGCTTAATGCTCACGTTGCGGTCAGTGCACAATGGAGAACAACATCCTTGCTGATCATCTGCGGCAACAACAGGAGGCAAAGGGGACGGTCAAACACACTGACTTCTGAGCTGCCCACGCGACCTCTGAGTTCTGCGGTTGTGAATACTGCAGCCTTTACAATGTTTTTATTTTAATGTTGATATGATGCCCCATTAAAATATCAGTGGGGCCCTGACTGGTGTGACTCAGTGGGTTCGGCATCCTCCCGCAAAACGAAAAATTTCGGGTTTCATTGCCTGCCGGGGCACACGCCTGGGCTGCGGGCCAGGTCCCCAGCTGGGGGCGTGAGAGAGGCAACTGATCGATGTTTATCTCCAGCATCGAAGCTCCTCTTCCTCTCTCCATTCCCCTCTCTGTAAAAATAAATCAATAAAATCTAACAAAAAATATATCAGAGTGTTCCTTGGTTCATAAATGCTTAAGGAGCCTTATAAATTCACATTCTCATTTATTAACTGAGTTTATTAGCCGTGGTAAATACCATTTGCGTAACTGAGGTAATTGGCATCTGTGGATTTGCTGAACAGTAGGAAAAATGCTGGGGAGTTCTCTCAGTGACTTTGCAGATTACTTTCACACAAGTGAGCTTTTGAGTCCTAAGATCCAGGAGCTTGTCCCCTTGTTTTAGCAAATGCAAAAATATTTTCCCGAGCCTGGCTTATAGTTTCAACTTCTTTTTCTGCACTTGGTCAGCATTCACTTTGGTGGTTAGTGTCGGGGAATAGTGTAGCTGAATCAGGCCCAATGTCACTGGCCTAGGAACAGTAAGTATCACCCACAACGTATGGACTTCCAGGAGAAAGTGCCTGTGCCATTTGCTCAGACACTTCAGAGAGTCAACAGGCAGGAGTCCCCACATCAACGGCTAGTGCCATCAGGGCTGTAAGTGAGAACCTTTGCTGCTTGGGAGGAAACAGGACAATTTTGTTTGCTGTTGTTATTCAGCTCAACAGAATGTTATCTTACAGATTAGATTCATTTTTTTTTAAATCTGATTTTTAAAAACAATACTTGTAAGCTCTCCTTCGATTACAGGTGCAGGAGGCCTAGAGCCTGCATGTCCCAAACTCATTCTCACTGGCAGAGATCCGGCGGAGACTCCTCCCCTGAGAGAGGCTGGTGTGGATTTGAAGCTGCGAGTGAAGCAGAAGCCATCTTGCCCCTGCAGCCCGGGCAGCCTGGTGCATGATGCCACAGGTGACAGACAGGAGGTCTGGCTCGGAGCTCTGAGCAGCTTGCCGTGGCTCACCCACTTCCCGTGACTCAGCACAGGATCCTTTCACCCCTTTATTTCCTGATTACCTAAGTGTCGCTGGTGGATTTCCCAACCAGGACCCCCATTCAATAGGTAGTGGGCTTCTGACCCCTGTCTCTGTCTACTTCAGAGAATACCGAGAACCAGGGCTCTTCAAGGACTCAGAACCAATGACAGAACATACATCTACACGTATGTCTACATCTGCATACACCCTGCCCATTGATAGGTGTATATGTATCTCACAAGATTCATTATGCTAATTGGCTCACGTGATCATGGAGACTGGCAGGTTGCAAGGTCTATGGGCTAAGTTGGCTGACTGGAGACCCAGCCCGTGGTGTAGTTCCATATTCTAAGTCCAATGGGCGCAGACCCAGGAGGGCAGATGACATATGCGGGCCCTTTATAAACATTATCTGTAATTGTCACAGCAACTGAAAAGTCTGGAAAAGTGATTATTACCCTATCTGACACACGAGAAAGCTGAGGTTTGGAAAGGTTAAAGCACTCGCTGTATAAAATGTAACTTCAATTCACTATTAATGAGCATTGTCAACTCACTGGTGGTTTAACTATTGAACAATCATGTATGTACTTTAGGAAGAAAAATTGATTTTCCTCCCACTAAGCATTTGTGGGGGAAGAAGTTCTATTTCATCCCCTTACCCAGCAATCATCTATGAAATTGCTGGAAAAGCCAACATTTTGTGCTGAACAGGTAAACAGCTTTTAGCACAGAGTGAGGAAGGCAGGATTGAAGTAATCTATTCTGAAGGAAAACTGGATTGGATCAGATGGATGGCTTGCTTGCTTCCCCAGCTGGTTTCAGCTCCCTCCAGGATGTGGGGCTCTGCTCACTTAGTGATTCTGCTCCTGGTCTAAAGACGACATTCCCCAAGTGTGAGTCAAGGTGTTCTCCCAGCGTTGCCGGTGTTGCTCAGGGGCCGTTCTCCAAGATTCTACAAAAACCATAGGATGCAATTCTGAATCCTTGTTGGTCAGAGCAGAAAAAGAAAAACAAAACAAAACAGGATTTGATTCAATGCTGAATGGTTTAGCACCAGCTAACGGAAAAGCTCTGTCTCAATGCTTTGAGGGTAGAGAGTTGAAAAGAGAAATGAACGTAGCTCTTACCCCCCGTGAATAGTGTGGGGGAAGAAACAGGTGGACCTGGGGGTAGCCAGACTGTAATCTAAGACAGGGCAGTGGCAACGAGGGAGGCAGGAGTTACGCACAGCCGGAGATCCCAGGAAACACTAAGGAGGAGGTAGGATTGGAGAAGGTCCACCCGTGGTGGGAAAGACTCTTACAAGGAGAGCCTGGGGGAGAATGTAACTGATAAAAGACAGGGGGCAGCCCTGCTTGGCGTAGCTCAGTGGATTGAGCGAGTGCTGTGAACCAAAGTGTGGCAGGTTCGATTCCCAGCCAGGGCACATGCCTGGGTTGCAGGCCATGGCCCCCAGCAACTGCACATGGATGTCTCTCTCTATCTCCCTCCCTTTCCTCTCTAAAAATAAATTAATAAAATCTTTTTTAAAAAAGACAGGAGGCACAGCCCCAAGAAAAGGAGAAACAGAGAAGGGTGTGGGCTGAAGTCAGGGAGGGATGTGAAGGGGAACCGAGGGAAGAGATCCCAAAATGCGTGACGGAGATCTTCGAAGGAGGCCACCAGCAGGCTGGGCGTGAATAAAACGGAAATAACACATCATTGTATTCCACTCAGGTCCAAGTATTTCTCAGATTAGTAAACTTAACTCCGAGGGCAGACGGATGAAACTTCTCAAAGCGTTAATTTACAAAAATACACGCGTGCACGGAGTTATTCAGCACGAGTGCCGTCACTAAACTGCACGTATTGGTTTTAAAAACATGAAAGAGAAACCAGTTATCATCTTAAGAACTGCAGTAGGTCTCCATGTCCTGAACGAATATTTTAAAGAAGATGAAGCCCATTATTTTCAGAAGCCGGTACCGCTGGCTGTTGGTCACAATATATGGGCTGTTTTTATTTTAATACAAAAAATGATCTGTTTGGTTCATGTGACACCGTTAAATGGATTAGGATCTATTTTTTTTCTCAGGTGATTTGGATCTGAATATGTTCCTTTCAAAACATAAAGACAAAAGCTTCATCGCACCAACTTTCATTGGGTTAGGGGAATGTATATAAGTGAGCCATCTGCCTCAGGTATGCTCTTGGGTGAGACATTGTTGCTTCAGGAGAGGATGGCATCTCTAACAATAGTCATAAGGATGAAAGCAAGGCTGACCACAGGAGCAGAGCTCATAAGGCGGCTGGTTGACCAGTAGGTCCTACAACTGGCCAAGGGGTATGCTTCTTGGGATTAAGGAAGGAGCACAATCCTGCTGCTAACGACACACATCGGTGTTTGGCTTTTAGATAACAACTGGGCTGCTGCAGAGCCAATCACACGAAGCGAAGGTCATCTTACAAAGCAGCTGTGATCAAGTGCCCCAAACTGTGGTCATAACAACAGACCACTGTATCTTGGCCATCAGATGGAACATTCTTCCATTTGAAGAACGTTGGCAAAATCATCTACGCAGCAGTGGAAGGAAAAGGTCGTGGAAATGTGAGATCTAATAATCAAGTAACTAGGTGATACTTACATATCGCCAGCTTCTCTCGTCATAACAGCTCCTCGGGACAGGGGCCGTTTGTTTTCGTGCAGAGAGACCAGATTTACCTGACTGTGCCTGTAATTCAATATCAAGAACACTAGATTTTGAGTCAAGACGTCTTTGTAGCTGTATAACCTAGGGCAAGAATCCACTTCATTTTTCTGAGACTTAGCCTTCTCATCTATGAGATGGGGTTCATAAACCATTGGAAACTGTGGAAATAAGAATAAGATACCAAAGAAAGGCCAGCAGAAACACTCTTCATTCTTTTCTCTTTTCTCTAAATTGAGTTGAAAATAAAATGAGGAATTCAACCTAAGCGGTTGACCAGATGCCGGGGACTGATTCGCAGTAAGCCATAACTGGGATGCAAGTTGCCAGTAGAGCAAAAACATCGAGAGGATTTTGTGGTGGGAAAGACAGGGACTTAAAAAACGTGTGCAAAGCCCAGTCTCTGCCCACAAGAAGGTGCAGTGGGCAGAATTCTGAGAGAGGCCCCCCGATTCTCAGTCCTTGATGAATGCACACATTTTCCCAATTACAGTCAGGCGGAGCTTAATAACGGGGCAGTTCTGAGAAATGCAGCGTAGGCAATGTCATTGCACAAACATCGCAGAGTGCACTTACACGAACCTAGAGGGCAGAGCCTGCTACATCCTAGCTACATGGCATAGCCTGTCGCTCCCAGGCTACAAGCCTGTACAGCATGTTACGGTACAAAAGAACAGGAGATGCAATGAAGCACGAGAGCAAATGGTGAGATCAAGAGATGCGTGAGCACGAGGTGTGTGAGAGACTGCTGCCAGTGTAACCTGGTCTACTATTTCACCGCAAACTCTTTTTATAAGTAGAAAGAGTACACTTCAAGATAAGAAGTATAATATAATAAGTACATAAACCAGTAACAGTTGTTTGTTATCATTATCAGGCATTATGTGTTGTACATAGATGTATGTGTATACTTTTGCACAACTGGCTGCGCAGTAGGTTGGTTTACACCAGCATCACCACAAACACGTGAGTCATGCCTTGCAATATGACGTGATGACAGCTACCACTTTGCTAGACGATGGGCATTTTTCAGCTCCCTTGTGATCTCATGGGGCCACCGTGGTGACTGTTCATTCTGTTGTTGGCAGAAATGCCCTTATGCAGCGGACCTAATGCTCATCTAGGTGCTGCTCTCGAGGGAATTTGCAGATGTAATTAAGAGCACAAATCAGTTGACTTTAAAATAGGGAGATTTTTCCCGGTGGGCCCGACTTAAGCCCATGAACCCTTCACGGCAGGGTCTAGAGGAGAGAGACAGAAGAAATCGGGAACTTGAAGCCCCAGAGGGATCTGATGTGCGAGAAGTTCTCCAAAGCTGACTCGAAGATGAAGGGGGCCAGGAGTGGGGGTGGCCTCTGGGAGCTAAGAGCAGCCCCTGGCCTATGACAGCCCGGAAGTGGGTTTCTCAGTCCCACAACTATAAGGCACTGGGTTCTGCTGTAACCACGGGAGCTTAAAAGAGGACCCTGGGGTCCAGAGAGAAATGCAGCCCAGTCGACCTCTTGATTTCAGCATTGTGAAACCCTAAGCAGGAAGCTTAGCCCAGACTCCTGACCCACGGAAACTGTGAGATAACAAATTAATGCTGTTTTGTGCTAAGTTTGTGGTGATTTTCATGCAGCAAGAGAAAACTAATATAGAAGGGACTTGAGTGAGACATGTTATAAAGGAAAAGTCAACAAAATTAGTAACTAATAGAATATAGAGAATGGGAGTGTAGACAAATCCAGAAATTCCTTCCCAATAGCAAAGTACTTATTTTTCCTTTAATTATACATGTTTAAAGGTGGTATTGGTTGGGAGTGCTTCAGATTGCAAGTAATGGAATACTCAACTACTGAGTATTGAGTAGCACAAGCAATTTTTCTCTCAGAACCAGTGTAGCTGCTCAATGATGTTGGCATACATCTTTTCTGTGTCTCTGAACCTCTGCCATTTTTAATTTGTTATTTTTTTTTGTCTTCATGTGTCACGATTGCAAGGCAGCTGCTGCTCCTCCAGCACCCCATGCTCTCAGGAAAGGAGGGGTGGGCAAAGGGGTTTGCTGGCTGCGTCAGAACTTTTATATTGAGAGAGCAAAACATTTTCTGAGCCCTGGCTGGCATAGCTCAGTGGATTGAGCGCCGGCTGTGAACCAAAGTGTCGCAGGTTTGATTCCCAGTCAGGGCACATGCCTGGGTTGCAGGCCTTAGCCCCAGCAACCGCACATTGATGTTTCTCTCTCTCTCTCTCTATCTCCCTCCCTTCCCTCTCTAAAAATAAATAAATAAAATCTTTAAAAAATTAAAAAAAAACATTTTCTGGAAGCCCCGCTCCAGAAAAGAATCCCTCCCATCTGCATGGCTAGAACTGGGTCACAGGGCCACCCTTGGAGCAATGCGGAGAGAGAGGGAGAGGAATGAGAGTTCTATCACTGGCTTCGACCAATCACAATTCATCCCCTTGCTTGGGGTAGAGGTCCTTGTCGCCACCTGAACAAACCAAGGCTGTCTTCACAGGAGGGTCAGAGGCAGGAATGGATACTGAGCAGGCAACACCTGGTGCCTCTCACAGTTGGAAAGTGTATTTTTATCTTAGATTCAATAAATACTTATTGAGCACCTACTAGGGCATGGCCCAAGGTTTACAAAGATGATGATGATGATGATGATGATGTGTTGGGAGAAAGGAGGGCATAGGCATGCAAACAGTAATTACAGTGACAATTGGTGTAACTAAAAAATGAAAAGTCTCTACTTCTTTTTTAACAAAATGTACTCTTTCCCATAAATACATTAGGTAAACCACAAAAACAGAAATAATAGGTCCTAAGAAAGTATATATTGATTTATGCTTTTAAAGGGGAGAAAATGTTTTAATTGGTAGAAAATATATTCAGAGGAAATTTCTAAGAACTACTGAAGTATTGATCAATCCTTAGTATTGATCAATCCTAAGTATTGATCAATACTTTGAACTAAATCTGGGCAAGAAAGTAGCTCTCATTTAAAATGCAAAAGTGATGAAAACAGATGTGTAACAGTTTCCAAATGAAGTGTTGCAATCTGTCTTTATGAAAACTGTATCCTTGAGTTTTAATAGAATTTACGTAAGATTCTCAGTAGCTCCACCCACTTTAATGGGCTGCATCTATGTTTAAAGGACTCTGGACTCATGGGCATGGACAACAGTGTGGGGATTGCTAGGGGGAGGGGGTATAAGGGGACTAAATGGCAACAGAAAAAATATGATAAAGATTAAATTTAAAAAATAAAGTACTTTGGGTACTTACATATTATTTACAAATATTTAGCCTTTCATTCACCAGCTTCATTCTTGTGAAATGTTTTTATGGAAGCAATAATTTTTTTCAAACTGTAATCTGCTGGTGTGGAATACGACACTTGAGCTTATTCCTGTTGGAGAAATGTACTCAGTGATTAATTGTTCTGATGTACACTTGGCTGGACGCACGGTAACCAGTTTCACGCTAGCATAAGTAACTTGACTTCCCAAGCCTCTGTGATTCCTAAAGATACAGTAGAAGAGTAATGCTAGTGTGGTTTTCTACTCCAGGATGCTTTAGAATAGGGAGATTTTAAAGAATTTGTAAAAATAAAAGAACTTTTTATTAACATAGCTGAGCATGAGCGTGGGGCGGTGCTGTCTGGGTCTCACTGATTTCCCACCCCGTCTATCTGCTGACTCCACTGTTCTGCCTTCTCCCCACTGCGCTCCGCTCCGCTGTACTCTCTAGGCCAACCCCTGGCTGTTTGGAGAGGAGTCAGCCTTCACCTTGACTCTGCTTTGCTGCTGGTTCATGTACACCCTTGAGAGCCCACTTTGTACGAATGGCACTTTAGGTTCTGGCTGGGCTTCCAACCCTCACGATCCTCATAGCCCACCCGCGTCTGCAGCTTCTGACTTCGCCAGGTACAGATTCACCTGTGTACTTGAACTTACTCATTTGTGAAAGTAATAACCTGGGCATTTTTTGCTGTGTTTTTAAAATTTATTCTTTGATTCTATTTGATGTTTTATATTAGTTTCAGGTATACAGCATAGTGAGTAACGACCTGTTTTTTTAAAGCTAGGGTTTTTTTCTTAGTAACTCATGCACACAGGGGAGAAATACCACGCTTGATACGAGGAACCCGCAACTGCTAGACACTGACGGTTGCTCCCGGGGTCTGCTCTTGGAAACAAGGCTGCGGTGAGCGTCCTATGAGCTGACGTTGGTGCAGAGATTCTGTGCCCGTCTTCTGGTTACACGCCTGGGAGTGGACCTGCTGGGCCCGAGGGTCGTGCGCTGTTAGTGTTGGAAGATATTCCAAAGTTATCTTGCAAAGAGATGTCACCAATTTCAAGTCCTCTCAGAGGACATGAAACTCATTTCCTAATCAATCACTGATATTGGGCATTTTCAGTATTTTAGTATTTGCTAATTTTGTAGGCAGGGTGTATCTCATTACTTTATTTTGCTTCTCTGTAATTATAAAGTTTTATTGCTCTGTACTATTTCCTCTGCTATGAATGGCCCAATCATTTTCCTTTGCTCGTTTTTCTATCTTTTTCCATATATTTTTTAAAAATGTGCTTACAGATTCCTTGTACAGTCACAAACATGGCTCTCTTCACATAATATGTATGACCACATTTTTCCAGTTGTCATTTATCTTTTTTTAATGATGTCATTTTTGCCAAGTAGAATTTTAAAATTGTATATAGTCACGTTTAACAATTTTTTCCTTCATGGAATTAATGCAGAATTTGCGACATGCTGTGTGGGCGAGAAGGGGCCACACGCTGACCCTGACAAGCTCAGGGGGGGCCTGCACAGTGGCCTTACAAACTCAGAGACCCAAAGTAGCCACACAGGATGGTCAGAACATAACAATTCCCAACTAAAATCAAGTTGTGGAGGGCAGTTGTGTCCTAGGCTGATGCGGACACCAGCCTGCAGTGTCTGCTGCGTTATGGATGAGACAAGACAAATTCACACGGACTACCAAGTCCTGTGGAGGAAAAGGGGCGGTCTGGCCACTCTCTCAAGGGGAGAGTGTGCTGACCCTTGCCTGGACAGGCTTTTATTGGCTTTCTAATAGCATTACATCAAGGTTTTCATTCATTGTACTTAGGTTTGCTTTAGGTAATTATTTTTTTACAGATAGCAACGGGAAGAACATTACTGACCACTTTCTACTGATTAACAAGGAAAAAATGTTGTGAATGCAAGGGAACGATAAGAGTGATTGGTCTGGTTACACTTATTCCTTAGGAGAATTAGCACAGACGTCAGGAAGTTACTTTAAAGATATGCAGCAAGGGCTTGCTGCCTGAACCCAGGGTGAGAGAGCTTTAGCAAGAGCAAGTCACAAAGCAGCCTGGGTACAATGCAGGCCTGATCTCCCACGGGAGAACCGATCCGTGGGTTGGCATCCTGTGTGCCGCCTTGCACCCATAGGCTTTCCGACAGGGCTGGGCTACATTTGCCATCCCCGTGGATAGGTTCCCTGTATTAGGTCTGTGGCTTCCTGGTCAAAGGTCGATCTTTGCCTTAAGTGAGCTGGTCTATTATATGTCTGCATCTAAAACAGGTAACTCTGACATGTCAGAGTTATCTTTTCCAGGCTCCTCGGGGCATGAGACCATAGAATCCCTCACATGGTATTGGTCCTGCATACCATCTGTATGGGCTGTGCATGTCAATGAGCATCATGTACCCACCAATGTAAGAGACATACGCATCTCCGTTTTGCCTCTTTATCCAATCCCAGAGATGCCCCCACTTTGCTTGCTCCTCCCTCCTTCATCTACCACCGATGGATTCCATGCAACCCTCCTGACATCTTCTCCTTTTACTCTAATGTATAAAATAACCCGCAAAACTGTCATTCTCTGGAACCTTTCCTCAATTGGTTGAGATTTTGCTTTTTAGCAATTGTCATCATTTTGGCCCAAAACCCCTCGTAAAAATTCTCTGCAGGTTTGGATGTTTCTTACATCGACACTTCACAGGTTTTTCTATAAGTTCACATTGTTGTTGTTTTTTTAAATCCACCCACGTGGTCTACCAGTTCTTTTATTAGTTGAATTTTTAAGTTTAATATTGATGCATGTGGAATGTATCCTGGTGTAGGGACGGAGGTGGAGGTTTAGCTCCGCAGACCCAGCTTGGTCTTACCTGCCGCCTTTCCCTCTGGTTATCCGTTGAGAGCAGGCTGGCCCCTGCACGTGAACTGCTAAGGGCAGAAGCTGAGACCACTAGAGTCCGATTGAATGACCTTGTTAACCTTCTCCTGATCCCGCTTGTCCCACTTCTCTTTCTCCATTCCTGTCCCTTCTCCCTCCCATTCCTCCTCCCTTTCTGCCCCCTGCCCTTCCCCTCCTTCTCATTTTCTTCATCTCCTTCGTCATTGCCCGTCAGGGAGAGCTGATGTTGCCTTTATGCTGTGAGATGATTCTCAAACTGGGGTTGGACTGGAGGAAGAACCTCACCTTGTGAAGCCATCAGATCTGAGAGAGGGACGGTCACACGTAGGTTAAGAACCAAGTAAAGCCCTGACTCGTCGATATAATCTGTCTCAGCCACAAACAAAGGACGGATGAGCTCTCTGTATTTACACAGGATGGGGGTGTGCCGGCAGAGGAACACATTGCTTTCTCTATGCAACACCTACGTCGCCAAGCCTGCCGTCTTGTGTAATGGCGTTTCAGCGGCGCCTGCGTGGTCTGAGTAGAGCTGGTGCTGTGTTCCCCCCCATTCCAGCAGCATCCTCGGGCTCCCTTTTCCACCGGCTTCTTTCCTTCCCACCTCAAAGGTTTCAAAGTTCTCCATTCTCGTGGGAAAACAAAGTGAAGAAAAAGTAAGACCTTCTCAGGACCTGCTGCCTCTCTGGATGTCTCCTCAATGTCCTCCATGGTCTGATCATGTCTTGAATCCATGTCCACCTTTTTGATTTAACAATCTGACTTCAGCGTACACTGTTATATTGAATGTGTTTTCTTTTCTTTTTTTTGTTCTGACATTTTTCTTTATCTCTCTCTCTCATGTCTGATATTGTGTTTCATTCCTTTTGAAAGATTCACTTTTTTTGTTGTTGTTGTCCCATATCCACGCGGTTCTCAACAGGGAAGAGAAGGGAGAGGTGAGACTCCCCCCATGCCAGGGGGCTAAGTGGGTTTTCAGAATAGGCATCTCCCTAAGATGCGCCACTTTGGTGTGTAAATTATTCTGAGCTGAAGGTCATAGAGACCCTGCGGGTTCACTTTGGGGCCTTGCCCACAGTAGGAGTTATTACCAGAGATAACTTTCGATGACCAATCTGTAGGGCAGGACAAATTTCTAATTGCTGAACAGTGCTCCTTTTTCTGTCCCATGGCTGACCTTCCTCCCCTCTAAAGCCCCAAGGCACCTTGCCTCACCCGCAGCTCACAGTGCCATATAGACCGCATTTGAGCTTCCTGCCTCTGAGCTGCTTAGGCACACAGGGTCCCTGACTCGCTCATGCATGTGGGGTTCTCATATGTGGGTTTGTAATTGAATGTGGTGATTTTCTCTGATTAATCAAATCTGTCTTATGTAGATTTACTTGTTAGACCAGCCAAAAGGACTTAAAGGGGTAAAGTTTCTTCCTCCCTCATGGGACATTTGGCAATGTCTGTGGATATTTTGGGCTATCGCCGCTGGCAGAGGGGTGCTCCTGACCTTGATCAATGAGAAGCCAAGGGTGCTGCTAAACATCTTACAACGCACAGAATGCTCCCGCCCCCACCGCAAAGAATTCTATCACCCAGAATGTCGGTGGTGCCGAGGTTGGGAAACCCTGTCACACCCAGTGGTACAGTGACTTCAGGAGCATTAGACCGCCTGAGGAACTGCCCTGGCTGGTGTGGCTCAGTGGATTGAGCGCCAGCCTGTGAACCAACGGGTCGCTGGTTTGGTTCCAATCAGGGCACATGCCTGGGTTGTGGGCCAGCTCCCTGGTGGGGGATGCATGAGAGGCAACCATACATTGATGTTTCACTCCCTCTCTTTCTCCCTCCCTTCCACTCTCTCTAAAAATAAACAATTTTTTTTAAAAAAAGAAAGAAAATGTGAGGAACAATAGGCATCAATTTGGTGGTTACAAAGACGGACTCATGAGAGCCACTGGCATTCATCCTGGGAGCAAAAAGTTGGAAACACCCTCCAGTGTATGGCAGCCACCTAGAGAAGAATTGCGCAGTCCCACATGCCAGTAGTACCTTCTTTTTTTTTTTTTTTTTGAAACACTACAATTCAGTCATACCTATACTTATCTTCTCTATTTCCTTTCCTGGTATTCCCCTTTCACCACATTATTGTGAGTGATATTCAAGCCCTTAGTTTCTCTCTATCTCTGAGAGCTCCTCGAATTTCTTTATTTACTCTGGCTCTAACCACCTAAGCATGACAGTGGTGATATTGGGTGTCTGCGGATGATAACATTATTTCGGCAGTTAAGATAAAAGCCTGGAGCTATCTTGCAGCAACAGAAAGATGGGCTCTGTTGTCCCTGGTGAAGTCATCCATTACTTGCTTTGTAGCCACTCAATGGAACGTGGTTTTTTCTCTGGCTGTCTTTATGACTTGCTTTCATCTGTAGTTTAATCATGATGTGCCCATGTGTAGATTTCTTTGTATTAATTGAGTTTAGGATCTGTGGATTGATCTCATTCATCATTTTGGAATGTTCTTGACATTCTTCACACACGTTTCCCCGCTCATTCTGTCTGTCCGCTACTTCTGGGAACCCAACTCCATATACGTCAAACCATATGATATTGTCACATGGGTCTCTGATGCGCTGTTCTGCTTCATACCTCTCCTCACCTTTGTGTTTCAGTTCGTGGTTCAAATGCTAATCTCTTCAGGAAACACCCTCACAGACACAAGCAGGAACAATGGTTTTTGGGGTTTTTTTAAAAGATTTTATTTGTTTATCTTTATACAGAGGGGAAGGGAGGGAGAAGAGAGGGAGAGAAACATCAATGTGTGGCTTCCTCTCACATGCCCCAATGCCAGGGATTTGGCCTGCAGCCTAGGCATGTGCCCTGACTGAGAATCGAACCAGCGACCCTTTGGTTCATAGGCTGGCACTCAGTCCACTGAGCCACACCAGTCAGGGCCCAGGAATAATGTTTTACCCGTCCTCTGAGCATACCTTTGCCAGGTCAAGTTGACACATAGAATGAACCATCACATCGCCATGAGACCTTGGATAATATATCTCGTGCTTCTAGCACCATCAACTCTGATACTGGACGTTGCCCCTGGAAACTCTGCATGCTTGTCCCCATTATCTCCCGTTGCCAGAACTGACTCTGGATAGTATTTATTTATTCATGCAACACGTATTTACCGAGCACCTACCATAGGCCAGGCCTTCTGCTAGGGGCTGTAGAAACACCAATAAGCAGCTAAAACTCCTGCCTTTGAAAACCATACATATTGTTTTAAGATTTTATTTATTTATTTTTAGAAAGAGGGGAAGGGAGGGAGAAAGAGAGAGAAACCTCAACTTGTGGTTCCCTCTTGTGTGCCCCCTACTGGGCACCTGTCCTGCAATTCAGGCATGTGCCCTGACCGGGAATCAAACTGGAAACTCTTTGGTTCGCAGGCCAGTGCTCAATCCACTGAGCCACACCAGTCAAAGCTGTAGACCATATTTTCTCACTACATAACCAACTTGTCCAGTTTGTCTGGACCGTTCCCAATTTAGCACTAAAAGTCCCACAACCCAAGAAACGCTTCAGTTCAATGAATACCTGAGGAAGAGAATTCTAGCCAAAGGGAACAGCAACAACCTTGAGATGAGTAAAGCCCTGTTGTCAGAAGAATAGCAAGGACCACAGTGTGGCTATGGTGGACTGAGAGAGATTTAGGCTAGTTAATAGCACCTCCAAGTTTCACTTTTGTCATTAGTAATTTGAGAATAATAAACAACCTTTTTTTGCTAGTGCCTGGGTGGGGGGAGGCGGCGGGGGGGCAGAGTGGGGGGTGGGGGGATGAAGAGTAGGGGCTCTTTGAAGACACAAGGCGTGTGGCTCAGGAGTCCCCTCAGCCATCCCACCAGAAGCCAGGAGGAGACTGTGGGTTATCCAGGAAGGATATGTGGGGGAACCTCTTGTCTAATCAAGTGACTCTCTGTACAAATGAAAGAGGCCTATAATGTCCCTGAGAATGTCATGTCATCAGAAGCACTGCCCTGTGGACTGCAAGGGACAGAGAGAGGACAAAAGGAGAGAAGGCTGTCACACCCCTCGAATTCTGCAGGCCAGAGGATGGCCGGTAAGACGTGTAAACTACAAACGTGTCTTCCCCTCCATGAGAACGGCAGGGTGGCTTGAGCAGTGACCCAGGAGGGTAGAATCGCTTCTCTGAACACTGGGGGAATACCCAGGCCATAACGGCGTTTTAAAAAATAGAAACAGGGTATAAATACAACTTCGAAGGCAGAGAAGCCCTTTCAGCTAATTTAACTAGGATAAACACCCTACATTCTGTAATCACCGAGTCTGCAAACCAACGCTCTCAATTTCAGTCACATAGTGATAAAACATACTTTGCTTTCTATAACACCCGTTTCTTTCTTTCTCCATACTTCAGCGTGTTTACAAAGATATAAAAAGCTGTCTAGTTACTATCCTTTTCTTTGCTAAGCAAAATATCTATTTATTCATTTACGTCATTGAAAGAACCCGAGCTTTCCAGGCGTCCGTGCGGTACTGGTCTCCTGTCCCCTTCAGTGTAACTGGGTAGGACACGGCCCTTGCTTGGAGGAATGAATCCTTCCTGAAGCTCTTTGAAGCTGCCCCGAAGACCAAGGCAACTAAGAAGAAGTCGTGGACGCTTTCAGTTTTGACCTGCGGCTGAATGATCGCAACGCAGCTTTAAAATGACTCCTAAAAAAATGTTCTGCAGAAGGAGACATCCCCAGGTTCTGCCATGGAGAAGCAAGCAAGAAAACTCTAATCTTAAATATAATTCTTGGCAGCTGGGTCTCATATCAGTTGGCTCTTTTTTAGTTATTATTAAGGACCTCAAAAGCCAACCTAAATAAAAGATGCTAAATTAATTTAAAGCGATTCATGTTTATAATACAAATACACATAAATAACCCTAATTGTCTAAGACTGGTAGGAAAAACAAATCTGCTTCTCATTACAGGAAAAATAGAGCCAACAACCCCCCAAAGGGACCTTCGGAATATGCCACTTAACTCCTCTATTATGGGAAAGCATACCGATCACTGATAAACTTTGAAAAACCTGAAACAATGTGTCCATCCAACTCCCAATCTTACCAGCCAAAGGGAAGAAGAGGCTTAGACCTCGTGCTGTACAAAATACATTAATAAGGGAGAGAGGTACAAAGCAAATAAAATAAACCCAAACGTACTTTCTGAGGACTAAAATAGAACTTCTCTAAAAGACAGAAAGGATTTCTCGCCCTCACAGCAAGGCAGTGTGGTCCATGGCCTTTGCCTACATTGAGAGGTTGAGGAAATAACTCTGATTTTAATATGCTGTGTGATGTGGCCCATTTCCCATCATCTTCTGGGATCTCAACTGTGCAATTCAAACGAAAGCTTGGGCCAGCGTTTTCCGTGTCATCTTGTTACAACCGTTTGCTTTCCCAGGCTCACCTTAATCATTTGCTTTTCTTTGTTTCCCTTTTTTTATTGCTTTGACAAAGGTGAGCCAATGATAATAAAATTGGTAAAAACAGGGGGTGATACAAGAAAGAAGCTGCAACACAAAGAGGGTGTTGGTTCTCTAAAACTGGAAGGCACAGGCCTGGTCCACGAAAGCCTGCTTCCCAGGGTACTGCATGAGCGGTATTTAGCTTGGATTATTTCTTGTTGGTAAGCGCTTCACTTTCAATTACTTCTGCTTTTGTTCCGTTTATCTCTAAACTCCAGGTGTTTTGCACCCCTTTTTTTTACTTGCTTGGGGTTCTGTTTCCCTCCCTTTCCCAGCCCCCACACTGGCTGCTATTGCAAAGTTTCTGGTATCAAGGTTACCCGGGACACAGTTCTGGCTTTAACAGAAGGTCATTTTCAGCAGAGAAATTCTGGCTTGTGTTCACATATAATACAGCTCTGCTTAGGAACGTGACAAGTGGACAAGGGTCATGGGACACCAGTACGGTGGTCTGTTCAGGTACAGTAAGCCTTTGCAGAAGGGCGTCCCAAGATCAAAAACAACTTCTGGAAATAGGGTCTGTCCCCAGCAGGCTATGCCTTTGGCTAGGAAGGACTGAAGCAACTTCTAAAGCTTTTTACTAGACATTAGGTAGCCTCAGATAAATAAATGCCCTATCTCAAAGAAAAAAAACAGATTCAATGGTAGGGAAGTAACTATACCTAGGCACCCAGATTTTTTCATGAATACTTATCACAGTTAAGTCAAAGTGTTTCAATGTCAACAACCTGTTAGTAATCAGATAGTTTGGCAGAATGTCCCACCTTACTCTTAGTGGTTTAGAAAATAATTCACTTTTTTAAAAAAGATTTTATTTATTTATTTTCAGAGAGGGAAGGGAGGAAGAAAGAGAGAGAGAGAGAGAGAGAGAGAGAGAAACATCAATGTGCGGTTGCTGGGGGCTGTGGCCTGCAACTCAGGCATGTGCCCTGACTGGGAATCAAACCTACGACACTTAATAATTCACTTTTAAACTCTAAACCAGAGAAACACAGAATATCATCTTTTAGGCAGTAATATGAAAATGGATGTTCCTTAAGTTTTAACTGAAAAAAAGTATTCTTCAAAGACCATTTTTTTTTTGTCATTCCCCAGCCTTAGGCGGACCCAGCATATCAAGACGAGCCATTTGTGTGTGTGTTTGAATGAAATGCAGAAGAACTTCATTGCAAAGAGAAGGGCCTGTGTCACATGTTCTGTGTCTTCATCAACGTAAACTGCAGCCCCAAATCATTCCCCATATTCAATTACGAGAGTCAGGACTCGGTCCAGCTCTAATTGACTCCAGGAATATTTTATTTCTTTGCATGGAAAAGATAATTGAATTTGCTGCCATATGGTTGCTGGAGTGGCTCTCTGATCTCGGCCCCGACGACTCCCTGTCCTCACCGCCAGGTGCAGGTTCCAGGGAACACTGGCTCACCCTGCTCTCGTCCCCGCCGATTTCACCCGCCTAATCTACGTCTCTGACTGGCATTCATTCCTCTGTGGTTTCTCCCCCATCCCGTGCCTTTCTCTTTTTGTAATCATGGAAGTATTCATGCTTGAATTGAAAGGGTGAAGTCAGATTTGAATGCTAGATCAAAAATATCAGAGAGGAGCTACCAATTTCACGGTTCACAAGCTAATGGCATCAATCTGTACTGTTTAAGAGATACCAGAATCGCCTCACCCAAACTCGAACTCCATTGGCCTTGAAATAATTTACTCCTATCTGATGACGGAGGAGTCATATGAAGGTTTTGCTTAGAATTTTCCAGGTCGATGACTGTCACCGTCGACTTTCATTCTTAAAGCGGTAGAATTTGGTGGTTTGGCGAGTACTCATGTGAATGTCAGGAGACTCAGATTTGTATTTTCTCGAGAAATCAAATGCCCTCGTGCTACTAATGTGTTCATGGCACTCACTTTTGTACAGAAATAGGAAGGTCTTCTCTAAGTTTAGGTGTGAAATTCATCTTGCCCACAGTATCAATTATTGCTTCTATCATAAACTGCAACAACCACTTATCACTGCTCTCGAGTCTGGGGGTGGGCTGCCTGGGTCTGCCGACTTGGGCTGGGCTTGCTCCTGTGGCTGTGGTCCGGGGGCTGTTGGCCAAACGGCTGGCGGGTCTCGGAGGGCCTCAGCAGCACAGGTCTCTCGCTTCCCCACAACGGGCTAGCTTGGGCACGTTCTCAAGGTGGTGGGCCAATCCGAGAACGACGGCCTGATTGGGCAAGAGCACAAGCAGAAAAGCACACACACTTCTCAAGCCTCTGCATTTTCAAGTTCACTCTTGCCCAACGGGCTAAACAAAGTCACGTGGCAGAGCCCTGAGGCAGTGGGAGAGGGCTGGGGAAGTAAATTCCAAGGTTGCCAAATGCAAGTCTGAAAGTTGAATCCAAATCCGTTGGTCGAACAAGAGATCAAGAACGACATTGAGATGTGCCTCTGCAAAGAGGTGGCATAGACACGGAAAAGCACAGAATGAGTAAATGGAGTGTAGACAGTGATGGGATTTTTGTTTTTCAGATTTGAGAGAAAGAGAGGGGAAAGGAGGGAGGAAGAGAGGGGGAGACATGTTGATGTGAGAGAGAAACGTCAGTTGCCTCTGGCATGTTCTCTGAACCTGGGGGCTGAACCTGCAGCCTGGGCATCTGTCCTGACCGGGAATCCAACTGGCGACGTTTTGCTCTGTGGGACAACACCCAAGCAACCGGGCTCCACTGGTCAGGGAGGTGCTATCTTACCCTGCCTCAGGGAGAGTGTGATGAAGAGAACTTTGATGCAAAACCTTCACATATTTAAGGACATATAGGATATAAACTGTACAAAATGACCATTAAAAAATTCTAATACCTACAGGCAGTGGAGGTTCTAAAATTTCTATGCATCTCCTGGCCTGGTGTGGCTCAGTGGATTGAACACTGGCCTCCAAACCAGAGGGTCACTGGTTCAATTCCCAGTCAGGGCACATGCCTGGGGTACACACATTGATGTTTCTCTCCCTTTCCCTCTTTCTAAAAACAAATAAAATATTTAAAAAATAAAAAATAATAAAATTTCTATGCAAAGGAGTTTTCTTTACTTTTTTTTTTTGTTTGTTTTGCTCTGAAGAAGTAATTGCTACACGCCATCCTCATAGATCCTTAATATGCTCGATGCCCAAGACTCATTTCCTTCAGAACTGGAGGGGAGGAAAGCCGTTCCTCTACATGAATCAAGAGCCTTCCTATGGCTAGCCTGCCAACAAAACTTCTGTAACCCAGGATTTTCTTCTTTGCCTTGGTTGCTAGGAAATTCGGAGTTAAGTTTTCCAGTCTACTGATGGGACTCTTTAGACCGGGATCTTTGGATGTAATTTTTCTACTTCTCTTATTTTCCTCTTTGTCTCCTGTGTTGTGCTTTGTGATATGTCTAGTCGTATTGCATCCCTGGTGTCTACAGAGAGGGCCTTAAGCAAGTTACAGTGGAATGCTGGCCGGTCCCCTCTTTTATTCCAGAATCTCCTAGGATTCTGGTTTCTGTGACTCCTGTTTCTCAGAGAAAAAGGGTGGGGCAGGAACATTCTGGCATTCCACTCAGATTTGGCAAATCCCCCAGAGAATCTCTGCTGGAGGGAACTTGTGCCCCGAAATAGGAAACCAGGCTTCCCCAGCCAGCAGCAGAGCACCGCGGACCCACCTGGGGGCTGTTGCTGCATTTCAGAAGTGAGGTCAAGAGGGCAGGAGGGACCTCACATGACACTGTTCTCCAGGATTATTGCTCCTGCTTGATTCTCTCCCACCCTACTGCGGCAAAGAGTGTGTTCCCAGGTTGCCAGATTTAGCCAGGAAAAATATGGGATGCCTGGTTAAATGTGAATTTCAGATGAACGACAAATAATTGGTAGTATAAGCATGTCCCAAATATTGCACAGGATGTGCTCATACTAGAAAACTTATTCTTTCTTTATCTGAAATTGAATTTAGCTGGGCATCCTGTTTTCTTCTTCTTCTGACAATTCAACCACATAACGTACATGAACATAGAGTCAAAAATGCATATTCTCAAATTTCAAAGACGGCTTTTATTCTTTGCCGACCTCTCTATAGCCAGTTTTCTATGCATACAATGGTATTCACTTACAAGGAACACAGTGGAGAATATTTTTCTTAGTTACATTCCTTAAAGAGCTATTTCAAATGTTCTTTAAAAGGCCAAACACTCTATAAACTTAATTTCTTTTTCAACCCCCAGAACACTTATTCAGCAAAGGGAACAAATTGTAGTATATTCACTTAGTGTGCTGTTCATTAAATCAATGCCTTTAAAAAAAATCTCAGTATTGGAGTTTTGCTCATAGAGATCATTGGGGGGGGGGGTTCACGTTCAGGTAGGCCACTATGATAGATCACAGTTGCAATGCTTTCTGTTTTCTTTTTTAAAAATATGTGTCTAGCCAAATCCGCAATGTGGACCATTCCACGGGACATTTACCCAGGCTTCTCAAGAAGTCAACGGCCCAGAAAAACAAACAGAAGCTGGAAGCGACTAACAGATAAAGAGTTCAGACAGATACAAGATTATAAACAGCCAAATACAATGACTGGATCTTGCTTGGATATTGATACGTACAAACCAATCTTTTAAAAGACGGGTGTTTTTTTTTTTTAGCAAAGAGGGGAAATTTGATTATGACCTGGGTCTTGGATGGCAGGAGGGACTATTGTTAGTTTTATTACGTGGGGCTATGAAATGCAGTTAGACAAGGAAATGTGCCTTCCTCTTCTGAGACTCATGCTATAGTAGTTTGTACTAAAATAACACAATGTCTGAAATGTGCTTTAAAAACATGAGAGACAGCGTGACCACTGATGGCTGCTGAAGTCCTGTGATAATTCGTGAAGGTGATATTCTCCACTTGTGTGTAACTTTTGAAAGTTCATATAATATGCAATTCAATCTAATTTTGAAATATTAAGTAGAATACATAGAAAAAAAATTGTAAGGACACCATACTTTCTTTTTTGAACTTTTAAATGTAGATATTAACTTCATTTACTATTTTGTTTCTAACTATAAACATAGTATATACTCAATGTAAAACAAACTAGGAAACACAACAAGAAGCAAAGAAAAGATGAAAGGCACATGACCTCCCCGCTGTAGCAGCTGGGAAAGTTTCCAACAAAGAGCCCAGAGCGTTGTAGATGGTCTATAAAAATGCTTCTTTTTTTCTTCTTCTTCTCTTCCTTTTCTTTAATTTTTCTTCTTCAATTTCAGCTTCTGATCAAGACAATCCCATAATTGAGTAATTTTAATGTCTTTCTGGTGGTACTGAGTGGAAACTCTCTTTTTATTTTTGTATTAAATAACTACTTGTTTATTTAAAATGTGCAACAATGGAATAGTTACCCGTTGTTGGCAGGAAGATGTAAGCCTGATTCTGTTTACATAGAAGGGTATCTGTACAACTCCAAAATTAAGGAAAGCAAAGCCCTTAGAAATATATCCATCAGCATTACTTTAGAACAATGCTCTAGGTGGTTATAACCTGGTGGGATGATTCTTCTCCTAGGCAAGCGCTGCTGCTGTCCTTGGGGGTTGTGTGGGTCATCATCATTAGTGTCCTAGAAACCCGGATGACTGAAGGGTGACCTGGTACTAAAATCCAGAGGAGATGCTAACTTGAGGGATGATATAAGCAAATAAATGTCTTCTTAATCCACAGTTAACCAGGTTCAAAGTGAGTCTTCTACTGATGTTATAAAGCCTTCTGTTGGAATGCAATGGCAGTACATGGCATCATCTAAAAACATTCCTGCTGAAACACTTAACCTAAATTTAATCAAGCCTCTATATCTGTAACAATTGCTTTTGGTGCAGCACAGATCACCCCAAAATATAGTGGTTTAGAACAATGAGCATTTGTTATTTCATATAATTCTGTGAGTTCAGAGAGATGACCCTTCTTCTGGTCTAAGACAGCTGGATGGTTGGGGATGGCTTTACTCTTAACGTGAGCCAGGAGAGTAGAGTGATGGCCACACGCCTTCCCTAGCCAGCAGACTGGCCCAGTCCCAGGGTCCCCGACAGCAGCAAAGGTCCCCCACACACACATGCACAGTTGCAGCAGTGAGCTCCAATGCACACGCATGTTCCAAGCTTCTGCTTGTGTCACCCTTGCTAATTTCCCACTGGACAAAGCAAGTCAGGTGGCCAGTTCACGAGTCAAGGGGAGGAGGACTCAACTCCACCACTTAACAGGAAAAATGGTGTCAGTTTTGTCATCTAAACCATAACATCTAACATCTAATTTAACACAAACCCAGTATGGAGAGGAACCAGCTAAACAATATCACAAGGAAATAATTAGTGAAATCAAAATGCAAAATATTCTATAGATAATCTGTCTAGTGTTTTCAAAAAGCCGATGCTATGGGGGGTGTAGATGTGATGGGTGGAGATGGGGAGATGGTTCTAGATTTTAAAAGACTAAAAAGACATACCCAAATTCAAGTATAAGTCATATTTGCTTATTATTCAGGAAAATACAACCAACCATAAAAATTTTTTGGATATTTGGGAAAAATCAAATATGGATTAAATATTTTAAATTTTCTCCAATGTGATAATGACATTGAGAAAGCATCAGCATCCTCAAGAGATGAGGAGTGACATATTCAGACATGAGATGTCACATCTGTTGTATGTATATTTTTTAAGATTTTATTTATTTATTTTTAGAAAGGGAAGGGAGGGAGAAGGAGAGAGAGAGAGAAACATCAATGTGCGGTTGCTGGGGGTCATGGCCTGCAACCCAGGCATGTACCCTGGCTGGGAATCGAACCTGTGACACTTTGGTTCACAGCCTACGCTCAATCCACTGAGCTACACCAGCCAGGTGTATATTTTTAAGAGGATCATCAAATCAGTACATCTATATGTGTACATATGATATTCAGAAAGAAATTTAAAAAGTGATATTATAGGTTGAATTGTGTCCCTCTCCTCCAAGATTCCTATATTCAAGTTCTTACTCCCAGTACCTCTGAATGTGACTGTACTTAGAAATAGGGTCTTTACAAACGTGATTAAGTTAAAATGAGGCCCTTAGGGGAGTAGGCCCTAATCCAATCTGACCCGTGTCCTTATGAGAAAAACTAGCACACAGACGCACACAGAGGGAAGGCCATGTGAAGACACAGGGCACCACAGCCATCTGCAAGCCCCTGAGGGCAGCCTCAGAAGAAATCAACCCTGCACACACCTTGATCTTGGACTTCCAGCCCACAGAACTATGAGAAAATACAGTTCTGTTGTTCAGTCTGTGGTACTTTGTTCTGGAAGACCTGGCCAAGCAATACCCACGGCAGAATGCTGTTAATGGTTACATGTAAGTGGGGCGCATCTGTATCGATGTTCCTTCTACTCCTTGTTCTCAGCATTTCTGTATGTTTGAGAATGTATATGTTAAAAAGTTGGAAGGACAAAACCTTCTAGGACATCATTAGTCAACTGGCTCTTAAGAAAATATGTTCAATCAATTATAATTGAATTCTGAACTATCAGGACTTGGCTGCAACTTTGCTCGGAGAACAGATGAATGCTTGGAAGGTTGACAAATTAAATGAGAAAGCCATTTCTCACCGCAGTAGCAGTTCTATTGTTTCAGATTTCAGGCCATTATATCTAGACACACAGTGACATGATTGATTTGGAAAATTATTTTGTGCAACAGAATAAAAGGACAGTGAAGCAATTTCCTTGAGTTCCAGCTCCAAGTTATTTCCTAACAGCAATGATGGCAGTTGGCAAACTTTGGGACATTGTGACATGGATGAGGGACATCAATGGTGAAATTATCCAAACAGTGCATTCACTTCGTCTGCCAACGGCTCAAACAAATATTTCCTGATAAAGTTTTACTGCTTCTTTAGTAAACAATTTAGGGGACTTGGTCACTGGATTTGCTCCAAGCATAAAAGCAGTTCGGTGTGGACAGGTTGCCTGCCTTTTTACTGTTCTCTCAGCTTTTCCAGCAATTGCCCAGACAACAAAGCATTCTGGTTGTGTCTCTCTCCCTGGCATTGGTGAGATGTAAGCAGAAGCAATCATGCACTTTAGATGTAACTCTTCCCAGTAGGGGGCTTGCATGTTTTCTTTTTTTCTTTTAATTGTTGTTCAGGTACAGTTTTCTGCCTTTTCCCACATCCCAGCCGAACCCCCAAAGCCTTCCTCACCTCCCTCCCCCATTTCCACCCCCTCCCTTGTTATTATCCTTGCATCCTTTCTACTTGTTCCTGCAAACCCTTCATCTTTTTCCCCTGAAATTTCCTCCCCTCACCCCTCTGGTCACTGTCAGCCTGTTCTCAATTTCAGTGTCTTTGGTTATATTTTGCTTGCATTTTTAATGGCACCAAGATGCTAAGAGAGTGGTCCTCAATCCTAACAGCACATTAGAATCACCTGAGAACATTTTTTTAACTTTATTTTTATGTTGACACTCTTATAGATGTCCCCTTTCCCCCCCTTTGCCCACCTCCCCCCAGCCCCACCCACTTCCCTCTGGCCATCACACACTGCAGTCTGTGTCCATGGGCCCAGCACCTATGTCCCGTGACCAATCCCTTCACCTTCTTTCGCCCAGTCTGCCCCTCCCCACTGCCCTCTGAAAGCTGTCAGTCTGTTCCATGTACCCAAAACGACACACAAAGATAATGATGTATCCCCAAACATTCTGATTTAATATGTTCTGAGGTAGGACCTGGGTACCATTACTTTTACTTTTTAAAGCTTTCAGGTGGTGCCAACGTGCAGCCAAGCAACAACAGCTGCCCTAAAGCAAATTCCTAACCACAACCCCAGGCTCCTCTCGGGGGTCTCGGAAGGGCCTTTAAAGGGTTCTTTAAATCACCTCCAAAATGATCTTTTTATTTTAAAATTCGTTTTAAAAAATAATGCCTAAGTATGCTATTAAAATATCATTTTACTCAGAAAACGTAACAAGTGTTCACCAGCGTGGCCTGCGCTTGTGCACAACAGGCGGAAGTGTCACTATTGCAGTTGCCAGGCGACAGCGTGTAAGCTCTTTCCCCATTGGCCAGCCCCTAGCCTGGCTTTCCACTGCAGCCCAGATCTTGATTTCTTTTCCCCCCCATATTTAAATGTTGACACTATTACAGATGTCCCCCACTCCCCGCACCTTTGTCCCCCACCACCTAACTCCACCACCCCCGCCTTCACCGCAGAGTTGCTTTGTGTCCACGAACTACGCACGCGTGTTCTTCGGCCTAATCTCTTCCAGCCTCTCCTTCCGTGATCTGTCAGTCTGTTCTCTGTATCCATGTCTCTGGTTGTATTTCAATTTCTAAATAATATTTTCTACTAAAGGAACCAGGAATTCTTAGAGACATGAGCAATGTCAAGCCTGGAGCGTGGAAAGTAGGCAGTGAGGCTAAGGTATCCATCTGCCCCAAGGCAAGAAAGCACTCCTAGTCGGATGAGGGTGTTTCGAGAGGGCTCAGAAGCCGGAACAAAAGAGCTATCAATGGCTAAATTTGGGACCATTTGAGCATCAGAGAAATAATGACTATTAAGTGATTGTAACGCAATAAATTTTTTAAAAATGCACTTCCATTATGACACTCAAAATTAAACAGAAAGGAGGGGGGAAAAGAAGAGATCATTTGCCACTATTGAGGGTGACTATTAATAACTCTTTACACTGAGAGGAGAGAAGGAGCAGACAGTAACCCTGCCCGTGTGGAGGGAAGGAGGCTCCACTCCAGGCGATGGCAGAAAGCTCTTCCTTATGCACAGATGCTACCTGATAGAGGAAAACACAGAAGGTTTTTTTAATCACCAAATGCCAATGAAATAACTAATTAATGCAGCAAACATTAATAAATGTAAGAACCAATAGGTAGAACGTTAATGAGATAGCTGCTTTTATTAAGGATGGAGTAGCAGGGATAAGATATACCTTAAAGCAACTAAAACACCAGGCAAAACAGAAATATGAAAAATGACACTTAGGACATTGAACATCAGCTAATGAAAGACAGTGATCCCTGAGACATTGAGAGCAAGTGAGGTGAGTCCTCTGAGTACCCCACCTTACTGCTTGCAGTGATTCTCCGGGGCCTAGTGTGGGGGCAAGAATCTAGGCAACGCCCAGTGGCCTCCTTGAGCTGAGTTGATGGAGCTGGAAGTCCAGGAAAACCAAGATTCCTAGTGTGTGCAGGGAGAAAGGAAGTGAGCTGCACAAAGAAAACGCTGGAGCTCTAAAGGGAATGCCCCTCAAGTACTCAGGGGAGTGTTGTTCAGCCCGTGCATGTGAGAAGACCACCTAAAATCAGGGACAAAAATGTTTTAAAAGATTGGAGGGAACAGTGCCTAGGGTGACCAGAAACAGTGCCTGCACCCACCAGCTGGAGAGGAAGACCTCATAATTCACAGAGCACCAGGGACGGTACTTAGGAAGGATCTCGCTTACGGAAAATATATGGAAAATATACGGAAAACTAACCCTGGAATAAATGCAGCTTTGGTTCCATCTAACAAAGCCTAATGTAAGGTCCAAAAGAATTGAACTGTTTACAAGTGACTTAGTCATGTTCTAGAACAAAGCTGAAGGCATTTATTTACAAGAATTTTTTAAAAATACATGGTGGAATTCATAATATCTGACATCCAGTTAAAGAAGAGAAAAATCAGTTAAAAATCTCATAAAGAACAGAAAACTCAATCAACTGAAAGTGACTTATATATGACACAAATGGTAGAAAAAAACATTGAAATCTTTATTGTAAGTGTGTTGCATATGTTCATGATACCTGAGCAAATTTGTAATTAAAAAATATACACTAAGCTTCCAAACAAAAAAAAAAACAATCTGGGCCCAGATGGCCTCATTGGTGAAATAACACCAATTTTACACAGTCTTCCAGAAAACTGAAGGTGGGGATATTTGCCAACATATTCTATAAGGCCAGCATTACTCTGATATCAAAACTGGACACAGATTTTATTTAAAAAGGAAGGATGAAGGAAGGAATATAGAAAGAAAGAAAGAAAGAAAGAAAAGGAAGGAAGGAAGAAAGGAAGAAAGGCAGAGGGAGGAAGAAGAAAGAAGAAATAAACCACTATCTTTATAAACATATATGCAAAAATTTGAAACAAAAGTTTAGCAAGTTGAATCCAACAATATATAAAAAGAATAATACATCATGGCCAAGTGGGGTTCGTCCCAGCAATGCAACCATTGGTTTAGCATTTGAGAATCAATGTTTCTAAAAAAGAAAAACCAGCAAATTCAGAGAACGGGGGCCTTCTCATTCTGACAGAGAAGCTATGGGAAATCTACAACTGACATCATACTTAATGATAAAAGACTTGAATATTTCCCACCAGGAACAAGTTCTCACTGCTTCTATTTAACATTGTAATGGAGGCTGCAGCCAGTGCAATGAGTAATAAAAGAAATAAAAGGTATACAGATGAGAAAGGAAAACAAAATACTGTCATTATTCTCAGATAATGTGACTATCTGCATAAAGAATTCTAAAGAATCTACAGAAAAGCAGCTAGAACCAATAAGTTAAGCAAAGTTATAGAATCCCAGTTTAATACACAAAAGTAAGGTGACTTTTTTGTATACTAGAAATGATCAGAAATTAAAATAAAAAACCAATAGCATGGAAAATATTCAATGCTTAGGGATACATGTGACCAAAAATGTGTAAGACCAATATATTGAAAACTATAAAACCTTCCTGAGAGAAACTGAAGAAAACCGAGACACATGGAGAGGTACACTGTGTTCGTGAATCAGAAGACACATTGTCCTGTCAGGTCTCCTCACTTGCTCTCCAGGTTCAATGCTGTCTCAGTTAGAATCCCGGTAGGCTTTTTCTGGTAGAAATGGGCAAGTTGACTTTAAAATTCATATGAGCAAGCAAAAGACCTAGAATAATGACAGCAGCTTTTTTACAGAGGAAGGAAGTTGGAGGGCTGCCACTATCTACCTTCAGCACTCAGAAGCTGCAGCAACCCAGAGTGTGGCGTCACCACCAGGGCAGGCGAACAAGTCAGCAGAACAGAAAGGAGAGTCCAGAAACAGACCTGCTCAGGTCAGGTCCACTGACTGTCAGCAGTGACGCAAAGGCAGTGCAATTGAGAGAGAATAATCTCTTCCATCACTGATACCAAAATAACTTGATGTGCATGTGCAAAAAAAAATCAGTTCTGACCCCTACCCCACACCATATACAAAAGTTAAACCCAAATAATCACAGATCGACATGTGAAATCTAAAACTATAAAATGTCTAAAAAGAAACAAGAGGAAAACTTCATGAGATTAGATTAGGCAGAGACTTCTAAGGTATAAAAAAAGCATAATTGATCAAATTAAAAACTGACAAATTGCATATAATCAAAATTATAATCAAAATTAAGAACTTTTGTGGATTGAAAGACTGTTAAGAAAAGTAAAAGACAAGTCACATGTGTGATAAAGTCCTTATAAGCAAAGTGTGTAAAGAACTACAAACTCAATAATAACAATTTTTGAACAAAAAATGGGCAAAAGATTTGAAGATACTTTATAAAAGAAGATATATAGATGGCAGATAAGCACATAAAAAGATACTCAACATCACTAGTCATCCATCAGAGAAATGCAAATTAAAAGCATTAGGAGATACAACTACACAACAATTGGAACAGAAAAAAAACAAATAAAAGATTGGCCACAGCAAGGCCTGACAAGGATATGAAGTAACTGGATCTCTAATCACTGCTGGTGAGAAACATAATGGTACCATCACTTTGGACAACAGTGTGGTGGTTTCTTAAAAAGTTAATCATATGCCTACCAGCCAGGTATTTACCAAAGAGATATGAAAGCACATGTCCATGCCAAACTTGTACATGAATATTCATAACAGCTTTATTGGTAATGGCTCAAATTGGAAAATGTCCCAAATATACATCAACATGTGGATGGATAAAGAAATGATGCAATATTCACACACAGTGGAATCTATTCAATGATAAAAAGAAATAAACTATTGATACACACACAACAGGGATATATCTCAGAATAATAATGCTGAGTGAGAATCCAGACCAAAACAAAGTACATACTGTAGGATTCCATTCATATAAAATTCTAGAAAATGCAAATTAATCTACAGTGATGGAAAGCAGATCTGTGTTTGTCTTAATGATGAGGGAAGAAAGGTCCAGGGGAAATTGGGGTGGGGTAATGAATATGGTGATTACCTTTATTGTGTTGATGATTTCACACTTGTATACACCTTTCAAAACTTGCCAAGCATGTTAATCGACACTTTAAACGTGTAGTTTATTATCTGCCAATTATATGTCAATAAGGCTGTTGTTAAGAGTTTATAGAATGTTTTCCTACTACCAAAGTATTACCCCACAGATAAATTGCTAACTGAAAGGGAAAAATGAACCTACATAATAGATATCTGAGAGCTGCCATGGTAACCAATTAACCAACATCACTAACAGTGGGCCAAACTGGCATGACGTGCCTCCTGATGTAATCCAATTAAGTTCACATCTTCACTTATTTTCACCAAAAGGTTGAAGCTGCATCTTATTAAATCTTTAGCACCTTAATTTGAGCTTAGAGAGAATACCAGGGATAGATGAAAAGATTTCATGAAATCATTAGACAAATCCAGAATGTGGAACATTCTACGAGAAAATTTTCTTAGTCTTTTAAAAAGTAAAAATGTGGGGGGAAAGTTGATGAGGAATAACAAATGCCATGTGTGTGAACTTTTATTGAATTCTACATTTTAGAAAAGAAACGAAAACTATTTTGGACAAAATGAATGATAATTCAATAAGGACTAACACTCTATCCAATTTTGTGTTTGCTTTAGCACAAAAGTCTTCTCTCTCCCAGCTTATTTATCAAATACCTACGTGAAAAGAAAATTGCCCACATACAGTTACAGAGATCCTGTGTAGCCGTACGCCCTGGAACTGTCAAGCAGGCTCACAGCTTCAAGGAGAGGAGGGAACTGAAGTACTTCCTTAATGAAATGAAGCTACCTCTTCGGAATTACTGTCGTGTCTTCTAATACCTTGAAAAATACCGTAGCTCGGAATGATGGTGGCTCAGTGGGTTGGGCATTGTCCCACAAAGCAAAAGGTCACCAGTGCGATTCCTAGTCAGGGCACATGCCTGGGTTGCAGGTTTGGTCCCCAGTAGGGGCATGCAGGAGAGGCAATCGATTGATGTTTTTCTCTCTTTCTTTTTTCCTCCCTTTCCTTCCCTCTAAAAACAAACAGACAAACAAACAGACAAAGACTGCAGAGAACGTTGGCTCTGCCTTTAGTACGACCTACCAGTGGACTGACTCCCTGGCAATCCCTCTTTGTGCCGCACCTCCGGCACCCAAGAATCCCTATTCGTTATCCTCTTTGGACATGCGAAGACCATGGATAACATTGATAACACGAGAGTGGCATTTGCAAAGGAAAACTTGCACAAGAACAATCTGAATATTGTCCATAGAAATGGAGCCCCATGGTGCCTGACAGAACACCAGTCCTTGTGGTTTTGGAGGAGAAATGTGTGTGCTTCCTAGTTTTCCACGTAAGCAAACAACCACGGCAGCCAAAGCCGCCAGTCTTCCTGCCATGAGTCTGGTGCTCATCTCTGGGAAAGACTTTGGCTTCATCAGACTCGGGACCTCAAAGCACCACTCTTTCAAGGTGCGTGTTGGTTTTAATCAAGGAAGGGCGGTAGAACACAATGTACATTTCCTAGATACAAAAATTTGCTGGCATTCTAGAAAGCCGGTCTTGAACACTTGAATGACCTTCAGAAGAAACATAAATAAATAGAGGGGAGAGACAGGGTATGTTGAGAGTAAAGGAAAATTAACTTAGGACAATTGGACATGGATGAGTTTATTCATGGCTTGACTTGGTGGATACTTCTGATCAAACCAGTGAGGTCATTTTTTCCATTCAAAGCCTCACACACAGTTAAGAAACCTACTGAACGTCCCTTCTGTCCAACCTGGTGCTCTGGAAAAGGAGACAGGAGGAGGCAATCAAATTAACTTCAGTGCTAGAAAAAAAATGTGGCTTTCAACTGAAATAGAGAGCAAAAAAATTTTTTTTCATTCTCCCTGCAGGCAAAACTCTGTAGACACCTGGAGCCCTGCAGAATGCTTTTGATGGCTGTTTCTGCTCCAGTGACCTTAAAATGAAATGTGTGTTCATGATCCTTAACTTGCTGACATCAAGCGTGCAGACTGCCAAAAATGACCTCAGACCAGAATGGATGCTGCACAGATTAACCCGAAAGGTTCTGGGAAAAGTCTGCTGTCCCTTGACTCAAGCCTGTCCTTGTCCAGCAAAGCGTGCGAGGGAAGCTCTGATTCCATTACTACGTTTGTGAACTATTTGAACCAGGGTTTTTCATCACTTGTCAGCCAAACCAAAAATGGAATCCACTGAATGTCAAAGATGACATTTGCATTTTATCAAACGGCATTTCACAGTTTCATCTTCTCATTCATGCTAAACAACAGCAGCTTTGCTGTCAAACTCACTCTTGAGCCAATGAAAGTGCATCTTTTATCTGTTAGTATGGAAAATTCCACCCATTTGCAGCAACTGCACATATTTTCAAGAAATGGCCATTACTTTCTGCCTGAAAAATGGGAGTGAAGTATAAGCATAAAGATTGTTTCTTCTTTATTCTGTGTGTGAAGAATAAATTTCCTTTGTTGCAAAAGGTGTGAAACATTGTGGGTATATGTTTATGTGCATACGTGCATACACAGGGCACGGTTACCATCTTGCGTTGCCAAATACTAAACTTTGTTACAAAACTACTGTGATAAAATGGTATTCCTATACATCAGCTTAAAGCATTGTATGTTTTAGTGTGTAGGGGGGTAATACTGAAAGATTTTAAAAACAATATATTCCTAGTCAACAAGCTAGCATATCTTAATGAATTACTTATTTATGCCAATAGAGCACACTCTGCACCATGATATATTATAGTAGAGATGTCACAGAACAATGCAATAAAATAGAGATGACAGGAACAAATCCAAAGATAATAGAGTAGTTGCATATATAGCCAAGTTGGCGTTTCAATTCAGGGGAATGCATAATTAATTAAATAAATAGTGTTGGTAAGATTTATTCTCCACTTGAAATAAACCCCTGAACAATAAAATTTCATACTAACTTTTACAAATTATCTGGGGAAAGATGCCACAAATTAAGTTGAAAAGCAAATGGTAGGCTAGAGCAAAATAACTTTCATGTGTGATAGGCCAAGTGTCATCTCCCCAATGTACAAATTCCTCCAATGTTCATTCATAAGAAAAGAAAACAACTCATTGAAAATGGGCAAATATATGAAATGGGAAATTTATAGATAAGGAAATGTAGCCATCAATAAATACTTAAAAAATGAATAACCCCACTGGTAGTATGGAAATGCAAGTTCAGCAAGACAAATTTTCAACGTCAGATTCAATTATTAGAGCAAAAAAATCTAATTTTTAAAAAAGATTTTATTTATTTATTTTAGGGAGATGGGGAAGGGAGGGGGAAAGAGAGAGAGTGAAACATCTATGTGTGGTTGCCTCTAGCACACCCCATACTGGGGATATGGCCTGCGACCCAGGCATGGGCCCTGCCTGGGAATCAAACCGGTGATGCTTTGGTTCACAGGCCTGTGCTCAATCCACTGAGCTACACCAGCCAGGGTGGAGGATCTAATATTTTTGAGGATGGAGCTGCAACTGGCAATCTCATATAGAGCTGATGAGAATGTCAACTACTACAATATTTTATGAAATTAATCTGGAATATCTACTGAAAATCAAAATATTCATATGCTTTTAAAAATTCTGTTTCGAAGAATTTAGCCCATAGCTATAAAAACCAACATGTAAGAATATGTTTAAAATTTTTATTATGGCATTATTAGTAATGCCAAAAAGAAATCTATCACTACACAACCTGAATGTCCATTGTAAGTAACAGTTGAATAAACTATGATACATCTTCACCATGTACTACTATGCAGCCATTAAAAAAGGATGTGAAGCCCCTGGCTGGTGTGGCTCAGTGGATTGAGTGCCAGCCTAAGAACCAAAGAGTGGCTGGTTCGATTCCCAGTTGGGGCACATGCCTGGGTTTGCAGTCCAGGGTCCCCAGTAGGGGGCGAGCGAGAGGCAACCATACATTGATGTTTCTCTCCCTCTCTCTCACCCTTCCCATCTGTCTAAAATAAATAAATAAATAAAATCTTTAAAAAAATTTTTAAAGGATGTAAGGTGTACACTATTGCTTGGAGGTATCCATAATATATTACTAATTGAAAAAGAGATGTTGTAGAAGAATGTATGTGGTATAAAATCATTAAAAATAATAAAACTCTCCTGCCCTGGCCAGTGTGGCTCAATCGGGTGAGCATCATCACACAAAGCAAAAGGCTGCCCCTTCGATTCCCAGACAGGGCACATGCTTAGGGTGCAGGTTTGGTCCCCAGTTGGGCTACTGTGAAGGATAACCAATTGATGTTTCTCTTTCACATCGATATTGCTCTCCCGCTCTTTCTTTCTCCCTCCCTTTCCCTCTCTCTAAAACAAACAAACAATCTTTCTGTGTTTATATTTTTATTCGATAGGGACTGTTTAATAAGCATTATTATTCTTAAATTTACTAAATGTATTGGGGTGACATTAGTTTCTAAAATTATAGGTTTCGTGTGTACAATTTCATAATACATCTTTTATAAGATGTATTTATAAGATACAAAATCAAATCTCCTTTTGTCACCATATATTCATGCCCTTTACCCTTTTCTGCCTTTCCCTCAGGAACCACCATCATATTATCTGCATCTGTGAATTTTTGTTTGTCTGTTTGTTGCTTAGAGTTTTCTGTCTCACATATGAGTAAAATCATATGATTCTTGATGTTTTCTATCTGGCTTGTTTTGCTTTATATGATACTCTCAAGATCCATCCATGTTGTTAGAAATGGCAGTGTTTCATCTTGGTCTTAGAAAGGATTTTAAAAATTTGACCTAAAAGTCAAGGAAAGTAAAAGCAAAAATAAGTGAATGAGACTATATCAAACTGAAAACCTTCTGCACAGCAAAAGAAACCATCAACAAAACAAAAAGCCAACCAACCCAATGGAAGAAGAAATTTGCATATAACACCCCTGATAAGGGGTTAATATTCAAATATATAAAGAACTCATACAACTCAACAAATAATCCAATTTAAAAACGGGCAGAGGACCTGAACAGATATCTCCTTGAGAAGATATAACATATGGCCAACACATATGTGAAAAGATGTTCAACTTCACTAGCTGCTAGGGAAATGAAAATCAAATCTACAATGAGATACTGCCTCACACCTGTTAGAATGGCCATTATTAACAAGATAGAAATAACAAGTGTTGGAGAAGTTGTTGGGTAAAAGGAACCTTCATACACTGCTGGCGGGAATGTAAACTGGTACAGCCACTACGGAAAACAGTATGGCAGGTGCTCAAAACATTAAAAACAGAACTACCATCTGACTCAGCAATCTCACTTCCGGGAATATATCCAAAGGAAACACAAACACTAATTTGAACAGGTATCTGCACCTCCATGTTCATAGCAGCATTATTTACAATAGCCAAGACATGGAAACAATCTAAGTGTCCATAGATGGATGAATGGATAAAGAAGTCGTGACATGTATACAATGGAATATATTATTCGGTCATAAAAAAACAAGGAATTTTTTCTATTGGTGACAACATGAATGGAACTTGATTATACTAAGTTAAACCAGACTTACAGTTACCAGGAGCAGAGGGCAGCGGTAGGGAGAATTGGAGGAAGATGCCCAAACGTACAAATTTCCAGTTATAAAACAAATAGGTACTAGGGATGTAGTGTACAACATGATGAGGAGAACTAACACTACTATGTGATACATTGGAAAGTTGAGTAAATCCTAAGCATTCTCAACACAAAAATTTTTTTCCTTTTTTTTTTCCTTTTTGTTGTATCTATCTGAGAAGATGAATGTTAGCTGAGCCTACTAGGGTAATCATTCCACAATATATGTAAATAAAACCAGTATGTTGGCCCTGGCTGGCATAGCTCAGTGGATTGAGCACGGGCTGCAAACCAAAGGGTTGTAGATTCCATCCCAGTCAGGGCACATGCCTGGGTTGCAGGCCAGATCCCTAGTGGGGGCCATGCAAGAGGGAACCACACATTGATGTTTCTCTCTCTCTCTTTCTCCCTCCCTTCCCCTCTCTAAAAATAAATAAAATCTTTAAAAAAATCATTATGTTGCATGCCTTGAACTTATACAGTGATGTATGTTAATCATTTTTCAATAAAACTGGGAAAAACGTAGAGGATACATGCTATTTTTAACTTTTTTGTGACAATAGATATAGTACTGTAAAAACAACAAATCTTATACAAGAAATGTTTGTTTATAATTGATTGATACTGCACAAGTAATTAAAAAATTAGAATAGTTACTCTTTAGCATTTTTTCCTGAATGTCATCTTAAGTCTAACTATCTAAATTTCCTATGAATTAAAAAGATTTATGGTGAGTGACTATTTAAAACAATTCAGCAAATTTAAACACATAAAATATAGATAATAGAAAGATACCCCTCCATTCTAATGAAAACTGACTCTAGAATATTCAAAGAATGAGCATTAAAATTATTTGGGAAGAACTTAAATTTCAACTTAGAAATGATCAAGTTAATGTGCTACCACCAAATTACAATGAAATACTTGTGTGATGATTAAAATTATATTCATGAAGATTTTATAAACACTTGAAAATGCTAGATATATTATCTTTAAAAAGTAGGATACAAAATTCTGTATGCTTATGATCACAACCAAAGAAAATGACAGTAACCACAACACAACTTTTGTACAGAAAAAAGACCAAAAGGAAATAGAATAAACTCTCAACAAGCACTTATCTTTGGAAGTTGTGTAATATGGAATTTTTGTGTTTTCTTTCTTATTTTCTCTTTTTCCCAAATATTCTGACATAATTATTACCTAGCACTTTATTATTATACATGTATTAGAATTTATTTCACTATATTTAGGGCTTTCCTTAGGGATATTACTAAGGGGTGAGTGCAATGCTATACTATTATTTAGAATAAAGTGCTACATAACATGTATATAAACAATGACTTAATTTATACATTATTACCTGTAGCATGTTTTATATCTAAATAGTAGTTATTATTTAGTAAATTGCTAATTGCTATTACTATTAGTACAAAATAGTAATACTACTAAAAACAGTAATTATATAAGGATAAATAATTATATATTAAATGCAACAAAAGTATATATGAAATTTGCATAGTTAATACTTGAATTATCATATAATAAAGTTCTATATATGTATAAATAATGACTTCATATTACTTATTATATATAGTACTTTACCTGTTCATAATAATAGTTATTTAGTAAATAATAGTAATCATTGAAGAATACATAAGCAGCTGAATATTGTAAGGTAAAAAAATAATATTTGGACAGTTGATCATACCTTGGAAATATACAAAATATTTATTTCCTGGAGCTCAACACTGAAACCTTATAGAGAATCTGCTTCAACTCTTGAATATCACGCTTCACCAGCAGTGCGGGATTTCCGCCCCCGTTAACTAACCCCTGCAGTTCTGAGCAGACATTCCTGTGCATTAGCTTAAGGCAGTTTCTGTTTACAGTGTCCAGGACTTTTGAAAAAGTCACTTTGATAGTAAATAAGGAAGCGTGATTATGTTAATCCAGCACAGCACACTCTACGGTGGCATGTCTTGGCGGGGAGGTTAAATACAGCATGTAACCAAGACAACGGAGAGAGAAACCCGAGGGGAAGCAGGAACAGTGTTCCACGCGATGCTACTGGACCA
Organism: Phyllostomus discolor; assembly: GCF_004126475.2. Lineage (NCBI taxonomy): Eukaryota > Metazoa > Chordata > Mammalia > Chiroptera > Phyllostomidae > Phyllostomus > Phyllostomus discolor. The sequence continues at coordinate 11,922,283 of NC_040906.2, forward strand.
CCTCTCGGCATTTCAGAGCCTTTGTTCCCCCAACTGCAAACTGATATCGTGTCTCTGAGTGATCATGTTATGTAGAGAAATAATGACTTGTCGATGAAGAGTATTCCTACTTCTGACTCCTTCCTTCTGTACATAGTTGAATATCGATGCAGTGGTCACCATGTCCATTTGTCAACCAGCAAACTCGGTGGCAATAAAGCTATGGATGAGCTAATGATGCCAAGGACCAAGACCTTTACTGGCACCACCTCCAAAACATTCGCTTATTATTATTATTTTTGTTGATCCTGTGACTCACTAGAAAGCCAAGGAGGTTTTAGCCTGAGTCAACAGAGAGTCCAGTTAAGTCATCAGATCTAAAGGAAACACTTTTCTTTTTTAGCATCCACTATGTACCAGGTTCCTTGAGCTTTAAGGCTTGGAAACCAATTCAAACTAGGGTAGGGAAAACGCGGCGGGAGGTGAAATAATGTAGGGCATCAGGGAAACTTCCCAGAGCCCAAGGGTCATCACAGAACGAGTCCAGGAACAGGCAGTCCTTGCCCAAGGTATCATCCCCACTTCACAGGCCTTGCTCACCTCCTCGGCCTGAGCCCCGGTCTGTGTCCCCCTGGCGGAGGCTCTCACTCTTACTCAGGCCTCTCCTCCCACGTTTTGCTTCCTCGTCTCTGACGTGGTCAGAGGTAGCCACCGCAGGCTCATCTGAACGACCTTTCGGCAGCCCACTGATTCAGATTTCCCTTTGCGTCACTTAGCTCAGATTCTAGAAAGGAAGAATGTTGTCATTGAATCCAGGAATAAATATATGAATTGGTCAATAAATGAATAAATGTAGCATTGTTCTCCTTTGAGTTAGAACATTTATTGAAGATTAAGCAAACCATTGAACCCACTTATGTCCCCAAAACATCCACAGATAGACATTTGCAAAGTTAATTTAGAGTAACAGATTATGCCATCTATTTCATCATGGTGTTACATTATATAATGTTTTTTATGTAATTTTGTGTAATATGTTGTTACATAACATTTAATTATGTCATCGTTGGAAGGCTCTACTCAAAGGCCTTTTGTATTTATGCTTCCAAACTACATCTACTAAATTAGTGTCATGTTGAAATAACATATATTCAAGTGTTAATTGAACAAACTGAAATCTTCTGTATTACAGGTCTGGCACTTGTTAAGTACTTTATTGCTTCATTTAATCCTAAAAACATCCAAAGAGAGGTACTCTTGCTAGATGGGAATGAAGAAATCTAGGCACACCTGCCTGAGAAGTCCTTTGCAGACGCCCCAGTGCGGGCGGAACCCTGCAGCGTTTATCTGGCTGTAGTTCGTGTGTTGCCCTACACGGACCACTCTGTCCTCTGCAGTGAAATAAGGCTTTTAAGTCCCATGTCACATAAATCTGGTTAACATGAATGTGTTGCTAAAGTTTTAGCAATCACTAAAACACTGCGACTAGTTAGCAGTTAGCATGGCCAAATGAAGAGATGGTATTTGTCATCTTTAATGTTTTTTGTAAGCACTTTAAATTTTATAAGGACCTGCAATTGGTCCAGAGCTTTGAATTTAGCAAAATGGTCCTGTCAGCCCCAACACTGCTACCAGTTAGCAAGCCAGAGTTGAACTTACGGTCTTTATTCATAGTAAGAGTAACATACAGAATGGTACCTGACTTGCAAAGCTTAAAAGAGCCTTTCTAAATTTCAACTTGAATTGCCATATCACTTAAAAGTTATTAGCCACTACTTTCAAATATACATAAATTCACATGATTTAAAAAGGAAATCCAATATATAATTTTAAATGTGTTTTATAATTTTCCTTTGGACTTTGTGATCATTGCATATTTGGATGCTTTGAGTATATTACTTTGCTATTATCGCCAATAAACTGTATCACTGCACATCCATCTCTACTTTACCATAAAATGGTAAAGTTGCTAAAAATGGTAAAGTTGCTAAAGTTGCATAAAATGGCTCCCTTGGCCTATGACATGGGACCATAGTAGTTGTCCTTTAGTGCATCCTCTTGTCTCCATGTAACACTTTTAACCATTCAGGTCTAAAGATTATCTCCCTCGTCTTCGAAATCTCCAACAAGAAAACTCTCTCTTCGTTATCTATATAATGGCCTCAGTTCTCCATTTCTAATGCTGGTCTGAAACTTTACTGCGTCATTTATAATTCCATGTTGCATTTCTTGAGTGAGTTGAGTTCTAACTCAGGACAAAAGCAATTGGCAGGTCCTATTTTTCTCTTCTGATGGGATCTGAACTCATTCTGAAGACCAGAGTTCAGGCACAGCATCTCAGATCATCACAGTATTGTACATCACTGAGGTTTTCTTCTCTCTCATGAACCTAGCTCTAATGCTGTCCCAGGCTTATGGGGTCTTTTATTGGCCTTGCTTAAATTTCAAGTTTATCTCAAGTTCGTAGAGCTATTCGAGTCTGTAGAGAGAAGTTGAAGTCAAATGTGGCTTTACAATGATACCTCAGACAAGGGTTTAATCTCCAAAATATATAAAGAACTTACAAGACTGCACTCTAAGACAAGGAATCCAATTAAAAATGGGCAAAGGACTTGAACAGACACTTCTCTAAGGAGGACATACAGAAAATCCAAAGACACATGAAACGATGTTCAATATCGCTAGCTATCAGAGAGATGCAAATTAAAACCACAGTGAGATACCACTTCACACTGGTCAGAATGGCCATCAAAAACAAGGCAACAAACAACAAGTGTTGGAGAGGGTGTGGAGAAAAGGGATCCCTAGTGCACTGCTGGTGGGGCTGCAGACTGGTACAACCACTATGGAAAACAGTATGGAACTTCCTCAGAAAACTAAAAATGGATCTGCCTTTTGACCCTGCAATTCCACTGCTGGGACTCTATCCTAAGAACACTAAAACACCAATCCAAAAGAACCTATGCACCCCAATGTTCATAGCAGCACAATCTACAATAGCTAGATGCTGGAAGCAACCTAGATGCCCATCAGTAAATGAATGAATCAAAAAACTATGGTACATTTACACAATGGAATTCTATGCAGCAGAAAGAAAGAAGGAGCTCCTACCCTTTGCAACAGCATGGATGGAGCTGGAAAACATTATGCTAAGCGAAACAAGCCAGGCAGTGAAAGACAAATACCACATGATCTCACCTTTAACAGGAACCTAAACAACAAAACAAAGAAACAAGCAAAATATAACCAAAGACACTGAAATAGAGGCCAGGCTGACAGTGCCCTCAGAAGACAGTAGAGGGAATTTAAGGGGACAGTGGGAAGGGTTCACGGGAACAAACTTAAAGGATTCATGGTCATAAACTAAGGGGAGGGTGGTAATGGGAGGGAAGTGGGGAGGGGTGGGAAGGGGGGCTGGATTGGGAGTAAAAAGGAGAAAACTGTATTTGAACAATGATTAAAATAAAATTTTTAAAAAATGTGGCTTTAATATTTGAGCGTAGGGTAGACATGTGAGCAAATTTATGCCGGCTTTTCTTTTAAAATTGGCAGAATTAGGTAGAATTCATCTGAATTCTTCATTCAAGCCTTTCACTTTAGTCTACTGCCACAAGAATTTCCATTTTGCCAGGAATTTCCTTTCGTTCTTTGAAAAACACAGGCAAAATATCAATCTTCTATCTATAAGTACAAAAAGAGAAAGCTTCTTAAGATGTATTGGCTTAATGGAAAAAGTATATTGAGAAAAATAATTTAGGTGATAAAATCTTCCCTAGCTTTAGGTGTTCCTGTCCATCCACAGAGGAGAGAAAGCGAGAGCCGTAAGACTGGTGGTCTGAGTTCTTTGTGGTTCTCTGTATCTTCTTGTATCAAGGTTTCTAGAGACAGCAATTTTACTCCCAGCAACTAAAGACAACTAATTAAAATAATAAGACGAGCTGTATCCCCTGCCCCTCACTCCCTTATAATTGTACTATATGAAGCAGATACTCTTCGCTTCAGCCTAAATGTGATTAACCCCCGCTCCCCACCCCCCCACCCACGCTCAGTTACCTTGTAAATTAGAAATGGGCCCCCTGGCTGGTGTAGCTCAGTGGATTGAGCTCGGGCTTCGAACCATAACATCGCAGGTTCAATTCCCAGTCAGGGCACATGCCTGGGTTTTAGGCCACGGCCCCCAGCAACTGCACATTGATGTTTGTCTCTCTCTCTCTCTCTTTCTCCCTCCCTTCCCTCTCTAAAAATAAATAAATAAAATCTTAAAAAAAAAAAGAAATGGGCCATACCATTCAGGACTACACTGTTACTCCCTATTCCGATGAATTCCCTCCCTCCAGAGCACACAGCCAGAGGACGGCATCTGTTCCGAACAGCTTCCATCTGGAGAACTACAGTTCCCATTGTTTTCATCTGGGTGTGTAAGCTTTATCATCATGCAATAGGTTTTAAAAATCATGTTCGATTTCATTAACGCACAGAAAACGTAGGTCCAACCCACAGGAAACACGAGATCAGTGTAAGTACAGCAGTGCCATCTTTTCAGAAAAATCACAGGACTAATGTGTGTGTGAATGGTTTGAATTTGTACCAATAATTGATTAATAAATTGTCCACTGATTGCCATTGCCATGGTAGAATCCCATATATCCCGTGGCTGTTCAATAATGTACATTTTAATTAATGATTTCTTTTCTCCGATGTTGAATTGCCAATATGACCGTAGTGCACTTGCTGAGGACAGAGCTCAGCAGAGGTCTCCAGGGTAGAATTAAAATGGGAGTTTGGGGGAGCAGGGCGAGGAGGGCAAAGGGGGAAAAAGTGGGACAGTCATAGCAGAATGACAATAGAAAATTTAAATAAAGAAATGAAAAGTATGAAGGTAGAAAAAAAATAAAACCGTCCCCACATGACAAAATTGTTATGAGGATTTGAAGAGTTCATCCACATAACTGCCGATAATGTTGTCTGGTATATACAAATGCTCAGTAATCATTAACTATTATTAAAAAAAAAAAAAAAGACAAGAGCCGGCCTATCACAGGAGACTTGTGCGTCAGCTAAACCTGCTCCCTTGAAACATTCAGTCTTGTGGAGAGAGAACTGTGGAGCTGTTCCTCACAAACAACTTCCTGTGGGTTATGCCGGCACCGTGGCTATGATTGATTGAACTAAATAGTTAGGTCTTTGTTTTATGCTCAGAAATTGCCTTTGTTTGCATCATTCGTACTTTGTATCGGCTTGTCCACTCACAGACAATACACATGGAGTAGGTGTCAGGTGGAACTAGGTTTTGAAACTGAATTTCCATTTACTAGTTGTATGACCTTGTGTACATTTCTTGACAGAGCTGAGTTTCTCCATCCAGAAAATGGGTATTCATCGAGGCAGTACCTGTCAAGGGCCAGGTACAGAAAGGCCTTCAGCGAGTGAGAACTGCTCTGCTTTCTCTGGGCACCCAGACCCAACCTGGTTTGGTGTCCTTATCATTTCATATTTCAACAATATAGAAGTTTACCCTTGTATGGTCCTTTGGGAGAAACATGTCACAAACTTCCTAGATTTTCTTTTCTTTTAAGATTTTTAAAAATTTATTTATTTTTAGAGAGGGAAGGGAGGGAGGGAGAGAGAGAGAGAGAGAGAGAGAGAGGGAAACATCAATGTGCGGTTGCTGGGGGCCGTGGCCTGCAACCCAGGCATGTGCCCTGACTGGGAATCAAACCTGTGATGCTTTGGTTCTCAGCCCAAGCTCGATCCACTGAGCTACGCTAGCCAGGGCTAGGTTTTCTACAATGAATCTGTGTGAGTTTTTACATCAAGGGCAAAATGGAACATCCTTGCTTTTTTGACTCAGATGGCATCCACCTGGTGAACACGCAGCTTTGACTCCCTTCTCTCTGTCCATCTCATTAGAATAGAGTGCGGGAAGACAAGTAAAGGTATTTGGAGGGTGACCTTTGTACAGGAGAGACTGAAACAAATTTCCAGAAGACAGCAGCAATGAAAAGCTGATCTTTTTAACGACTGAGGAGACCGTAGTCTGTAGGATTGTGGACGGTGGCTGCAGTGGAGAAGGGAATCACGTGGTTCTGGGTTCAGGTGTGATAGACAGGTGACAGAAGCAGGCCAGGTCCCCAGTGGGGGACCTATGAGAGGCAACCACACATTGATGTTTCTCTCCCTCTCTTCCTCTTCCCCTCTCTAAAGAGAAAGAAAAAAAAGACATGTTCAAAGTTTTATTTCCACTGTATTTTTCTTTATGCCTCTTTATATGTCTTCATTGTGAAATTTCAGAGCACCACGAGTAAAATACTACCCCACATCTACCATGGAGAAACACCAGGACACCTGTAGGAAATAAAACTTAACCACCTGAGCCTTCTCAGCAGCACATTTCTGAGGAAAAATAATTTTGGACCAAGAGTGTCATGCAAGAGTTGTCATCTTCGAAGGCACAATTTAGTTTTGAAGCATTCACTGAAGACGAACACAACTGTGTGGTATAAGAAACCATGTCGCTCTCCAGGAATCTAATGAAAACAAATTTCCTGGTGAAAGTTGCATAGCTATTCTTAAAAACATCAGTCAGAATCGAATGTGAAAGCAGAGGACTCCGAGAAGACACTGTCCGAGAAGCAGAGGGAGGAGCAAAGGGAAGCGAATCCGATCAACAGAATACATAAGCTATGCAGAACACAGTGAAGAAGGCGTATTACTTTTCATCCACCAACAACAATAACAACAGGGAAGGCAATCAGAAAGTAGGAAAAGAAACCTGTTAAAATCTTAATTTACATATACAGCAACTAAATGGGAATGTGGCTGGGGATAACCGAGAATGAGAAGGGAGAAGACATTTGACCTTGCAGCCTAGAACATTTCCCTTCGAGAGGTTCCCGGAAGAGAAACCACAGAGAGGGTTTCACTATTTACATCACCTTACCTGGCTCCGTGATAAAGGAGTCACGACTCTTGTAAAGACTGTGTTTCTGATTGTAACACGTAGAATCAGGCAACCTATAGACAAAGCACAGAAGGCTCCATTATGATCACAAACGAGAATATAAATTTATCAGCATTGATCATATAGAGGTTGACATTCAACCTCTAAAAGAGGCCGGAAATAAGGGAGAGCCGTGGGCAAGAGGGTAGGAGTGTTAGCATCTTCATCATACAAGATGCACAATCACAAGAGCCTCTGAAAAGCCAATGGCATAAGCAATAGTGTTTAGCAGGTGCCATTTGCAGTTACAAAGAAATGAAAAATAGTAGCACAAATCGGGGCAATGGGAGAAACGAGTCCTCACCCATGATAACAGAAAACCCATCTATAATATCCAGAACTGACAGATGAAGACGAGGTAACGTTAAGTACTGAATCCAGAGTTGCATTGGCTGACCGCCGACAGACCTTCCCGCACACGCAGTCCCTGCTGGCTGCTTCTGGAGAGCCGGGCTGGAAGTACGGAGTGAGGACAGATGTAGGGTGGGCCCCTCCTCCTCGTCGGTCTTTCTGAACGGTTTACATTTTTTAATTTTGTGCTTTATTGCTTGGATTTAAAATGTATCAAACATGTTAAAAGCCTAAGTTATGCTATTTTATCCCATTTACAGATAATAATGTAGCAGGAGCACTAAAAACTCTAGGCCTCTACTAACGGGCTCTTCTCCACAGTGGCAACGAAGAAAACTGAGCTTCAGAATCATCACATGGATGCAGTGTGAGAAACTGATATGCTTTTATTAATGAAAAACTATACTGTTTGACAAAACTTAATCTAATTATAATTTTCAAAATTTTGATTGAAAACATGACAGAGACAATGACTCCTTACCCAAATATTTGATTAAAGTGGGTCTTTTTCTCTGTACAACTTCTTGTGAAATAACAAGGCCCTCAGAATTTGGCAAAGTTGAAGAACATATTCTACTTTGATCCTGAGGAAAAGCTAATAAAAAGAACCGAGTGCGGGCAAAATCTTCACTCCAAAAAATGTTTTATAGATGAGCTACTAATTTAGAATCTATGTTATTTTTAACTACTATGCCCATAAACCATTTAGATTTTTAAATGGGATGTCCTTGCTTTATTTTTTTTTTTTTGAGCGAAAGAGAAGGAATCCCGAAAAGCTTGTGTCTTTTTACTATTTACTAGTTCAAAATTAGTTTGCATGTTTAATGTTTCTCTTACTTCTAATAGGCCTAATATAACCTAAGGATACTTATCACAAGTTGGGTTTTCTAGAAGCAATGCTGAAATGTATGTGTAGTGCGAAACAGTACTTGGGATCACGGCCTGTACAAACAGGCGGGAAGAACTGAGCACATGAAATGTAATGCGGGCCCCATAGAGCCCCCAGACCAGTGAGGAGCTGGGTGAGTATTGCTCATTACAGTTGTCCCTCATTGGACAGAAACGGCTGGGCCTTCATACCCCACCTCTGGGCACAGGCTGTCCCAGGGCTGGCATGACTGATCGCAGACCCGGCTGCTCTTTGCAGCCCAGGCAGATCCCGAGGGAGCCATCCGCCGGAAGCTGTGTTCTCATCAACCTCCCACAGCCAGGACCCTCCTTGAAGGGCGATCTGGGAGGCACATGTCTGTGTCCACCTCACCGCTAACCTGTGCTGGTTAAGTGCAGACAAGCACTTATCTCATCGCAGAGAAGCACGCTTGGTAAGCTGAGCGCCTGTGTAGCTGGGAAGTAGCTTTGCGGGTTGCTTCAGCCATCCGTGCATCTGCTCAAAAATTATTTCAGGATCCACAGTTCCACACACTCAGAAATGTCCTCCGGTACGCTTCTGCTGACTCCGCCTTCCCTGGCTTTACACCTCGACTCCACCTCTCTACCAAGCCCCGTCTAATTCACAACCTGATTTGCGACCGTTAGGACACTGCTTGGGAGAACTTTACCCACACGGCGGATCAGCAGACAGGTTCCATGGCAGCCCTCCCGCGGCCCTAATTGTCAGAGGGGCAGGCCGTGACATGCATGACGCCAGAGGCTGGGCAAGTCAGCAAATTCAGCAAAGACCGAGCAAGTCCACCCTCAGCTGGAAGGGGCTCCAGAGGTCACTGGGCCAATCACCCATTTGTCAGTTGTTTCTGCCCGCAAGTCCGATTTTCAGTCGGAGCAACAGCCACCCCCTTCTCGGGTCATATGGATCAGTGAGGGTCACCCAGCCCCCACGTGCCTGGGGCAGTGTGTGCCAGAAGTTCAGCCAGTCAGTCAGTCTGGGTGTAGTGACAGGGTCTGCAACAGACACTTGAACCTGCCAGGGCCATCAAACTCCACTCCAAAACGTCTGTCGGGAGTTCTCAAAAGTTATTTTCTCCATGGAACATGCTCTGAGTAAGGCTGTTTTAAATCCTGATTTAGCCATGCCTGAAACGGGCATTTCAACCACAGGAGCCAGTAAGTTTCTTACTCCACCGGGCAATGTCCAACCTGTGGCCTAGGGGCCCCATGTGGTTCAGGATGGCTGCAAATGCAGCCCAGAACAAAATTGTAAATTTACTTAAAACATTATGAGATATTTTTGCTTTCGTTAGTGTTTGTGTATTTAATGTGTGACCCAAGACAACTCTTCTCCTTCCAGTGTGGTCCAGAGATGCCAAAAGTCTGGACAGCCCTGGAAACCCAAACAAGGGTCTCCTATAAAGCCTCTCACAACCTACTAAGTGCTGGCCCAGCTGATCTGATGGGGAGTCACCACTCCCGCTCACGCCAAATCAAAAGCCTCTTTGTAAATGTACCCTTTATTCTGCCCTGGAGCTGTGGTGAGGAGAGGCAGTCACCCAAATATTTGGTCTGGTGTCAGTGGTTCCCCAACCTGGCAACACATCACAGTCAAGTAGGAAACTGGAAAATCGGAGATTCCTGGGCCTCAGCCTCGGTCTATGGAATCAGAACTTCTGGGTTTATGGCCAAGGAATGTGTATTTTTTTTAATGCTATGTTTTAACCTACTGCCAGATTTCAAAGCCACTGATCCAGATAATGTCAAATAATTGTTCTATTAAATTTAACAAATTGGCCAGCTGGAACACTGTCACGTACACGTCTCCTATGTGTTTGCATTATACTGTCTGCTGATCCGGTCCTTCAGTTCACGAAGCAAAGGTTCATCCTTCCCAAAGGAACAGCAGCAGCGCTGGTGGGAGAGCATGTGGGTGGAAGAAAACTGAGATCTGGATGTATCCTGAAAGAGAGAAAGGGTGAGTTTTAAGGCCCGTCACTTAAACTCCAAAGTGCATCCACAGCCATGCACTCTTGGGAAGTTTACAAGAGTACAGCATTTACCTGCCAACACTTGAGACCACCGTCTCTTCCCACTTCCGCTTTCTCAGTCACACTCCCCCTCGTGCTGGGTGGCACTCGGGTGACCATGGGCATCTTTGGACCATGACTAAGGAAGTTGATGGGTTTGATGGGCTACATATAGTTTTGATTTAGTGGGATATTTCTATGTTTCACAGACTCTTCTGTGTGTAGTTTAGTTACTACCAGCTGCCCTGGTGCAAGAACAATTTTTTGAAATGGTCTTACCACTCACTAAACCGACGTACTTCACCTTGTGAAATGAAGGTGCCGGGGCTTACACCACCCTCAGAATATGCCACAACATTAGGGACACTGAAGACAAGCTGGTCAGTGAGTGGTGTCAATTCAAATGGTATTTAAGATTAGTTCCTGCAATAAACAAACCTCTGAAAGGCCTTGCAATCTTTTTTTTAAAGATTTTATGTATTTATTTCAGACAGAGGGGAAGAGAGGGAGAAAGAGGGAGAAAGAAATGTTAATATGTGGTTGCTTCTTGTGCGCCCCTGACTGGGGACCTGACCTGCAACCCAGGCAGGTGCCCTGACTGGGAATTGAACCAGTGACCCTTTGGTTCCCAGGCCAGCGCTCAATCCACTGAGCCACTCCAGCCAGGGCAAGGCCTTGAAATCTTACAGCTCATATATAAAAGACACATGAGAGAACTTTTCCTAAAATTGATAGCAATCCTAAAAATATACTTACAAGCCAATCAATACTGATGATAACTTCTGAAGACAAAAGAAAATTTTATATGTCATCAATAATAATAAAAAATCATTATTCACCCCACCAGGCTAGAGGAAGTCTAATTTCTCCTGGTCTCTTAGTAGAAAGTGGGACAAAATTATTGTTGTGAGAAGAGGCAATCAAATGTATACAGACAATACTTTTACTGAGTGGAGCATCAGCTAATTATTAAAAAAATGTTATTTCCTAGATTTTGAGATATTTCCAGAGTTTGTAAGCTTTAAATGTTTTTGTTATCATGGTGGTTTATGTTATACTTCCTTTTGTTTAAGATTTTATTTATTTATTTTTAGAGAGGCAAGGGAGGGAGATAGAGAGAGAGAGAGAAACATCAATGTGCGGTTGCTGGGGGCTGTGGCTTGCAACCCAGGCATGTGACCTGACTGGGAATCAAACCTGCAACACTTTGGTTTGCAGCCCGCGCTCAATCCACTGAGCTATGCCAGCCAGGTATGTTATACTTCTAAATGAACATATAAGTTCTTGTCTAATAATTTAAATTATTTTTCTTACAAAGGGCATCCAAACCAGGTCAGCCTGCAGATTCGCCCCTGATTTGAAGCGAGCACCTCGGCTCTGCATGGGACTAGATGTGACCAGACCTCACAGGCCTGCCCTTTGCAGCTGCCTCAGCCTCCTGAACACCAAGTCTGCGTATTATTAAGTCAGCGCATGCGCCGGCAGTGCATTTAATGACTGTAGAAATGAGTCAGTAATGATTCTGAAGGCATCTGTCTGGCCGGACAGATAAATAATACATCATTTTAAAGTTTCTGAACTCTCACAGAGTTTTGGAAGAACCTTCCTAAAACAAAATTAGGAAGGAAAGTATATCGTGGCCAGGGAGCAAAGTATATAAACAATCAATTGTGATTAACCATGCTAGATGAGAGGTGATTTATCTCTTATTTCTCTATTGGCAACACTACAAAATCATCATCACGGGAAGAGGCAATTAGGCAGATCTCATCTCACAGAGCCCGTTTGGCTCGGCCCAAGGACAGCCTCCGCATTCATTTGTTCCTTTTCCGCAGGGGCATTGCTGCAAGCCGGGTTCGTGTGGATGATGCAAATAGCATATGGAAGAAATTGCCCGTGTTTTTTTTATTAAAAACAAACCCAGGTTTCCATGCATGTCCAATCTCTCTCCCAGTTTTGCCCCTAAAAGGCATGATGGGAGAAGTCAATTCCTGTGTTGTGATATATGCTCCCTTGCCCTGTGCCTCCTGTTCCCGGTACCACTTTGAAGGAGCTCAGTGTCTGCGGTGCAGCACTTAAACACTGTTCGCTTAACTTCTCTGCCCTGAGGGCCTTTAGTCATATATCGGTTTCCTAAAAAATAGGTTTAAAAAATTAGGCCTGCTAAAAAATAAATGGGGCTGGAAAACTTTGGTAAATACTGGTTTGTACAACATTGAACTGGTTTTTTTTTCATGTTTGCAGCAAGACTTCTTGGCCCTTTTAATACTGAATCTCCAAGGACAGAGTATAGAATGTGAATGCAATGTTTTTCCAAATGATTTGGCCACAGAACCATTTTTTATGGAACTAATACTTCAGGGACCATAACTTTAATGAAGACTGCTTTAGGCTAAAATAAAATTAGATAATAAAATGTATATGCTTTACATATAAAATGCTTTATGGTAAGAGCTAAATAAATTATATGGTACTATGATAATAACTATTATTATTATTATTATTATTATTATTATTAATACCACAATGCTTAAAGGAATAAATCGGTTCTCTCATTCCTTTCTACTAGAGACCATTTAAACTACCTGTATAGATTTGAGAAAATGACAAAGTAAGACAAACGTGTTAACTTGTATAATTCTCTGTTGTCTAAGTTTTATATCACAAAGAGTTTGAGAAAAAAAATATATAAGCTCCAAGCTTCTGTCTGCTGCTTCAGTAGCTTTCACTACCATATTTTAGATTCTCCACTGCATTTATTAAAGAACAGTGGCTAGCTAATGTAATGCCTAACAAAATCCTAATGGCAAATTTGTGAAGAAATAGAAAAATTCATCCTAAAACTCATATGGTATCCTAAGAGATCCTGAATTGCCAAAATGGTTTTGGAAAAGAAGAACAAACTTGGAGGACTTCCTGATTTCAAAACCTGTTACAAAGATAAAATAATCCAACAGTGTGGTAATGGCATAGACAATGGGACCAATGGAATAGAGTGCAGAGCCCAGAAGCAATCCTTACGTATATGAACAAATGACCTTTGACAAGGGCGCCCAGACTACTCAATGGGGAAAGGACAACCTTTTCAACAAATGATGCTGGGAAAACAGGTTATGTGCAAAACAATAAAGTTGGATCCTTTTCTTCCACCATATACAAAAATTAAATCAAAATGGATTAAAGCCTTAGATGTGGGACCTGAAACTATAAAACTCCTAGAAGAAAAATAAAGGAGGAAACCTTCCTGACATTGGACTTGGCAATGATTTCTTAAATACGACACCAAAATCACAGGAAACAAAAGCAAAATAGACAAGTGGGACTGCATCCAACTTAAAAACCTTTGTGTATCAAAGAACACAATCAACTGAGTGCATGGCAACCTCCAGAATGGGAGAAAATATGTGAAAATCACGTACCGGAAAAGGGATTAACATTCAGAATATGTAGAGAGCGCCTACAACTCAGCAACAAAAACCAAATAACCCAATTAAAAATAGGCAAAGGGCATGAACAGATGTCTCCAAGGATGAAATACAAATGGTTAACAAGCCCATGAAAAGATGCTCAACGCCACTACTCATCAGAAAAAATGTAAATCAAACCATAATCAGATATCACTTCACTCCCATTAGGATGGCAACTATAAAAAAAAAACTCAGAAAATAACAAGTGTCGGTGAAGATGTGGAGAAATTGAAACCCATGCCCACTGTCGGAGGGGATTGTAAAATGATGCAACCAGTATGCAACACAGATTGTTTCCTCAAAATATTAAAAACAGAACTGCCATATGATCCAGGAATCCCACTTCTGGGGATATACCCAAAAGAATTAAAAGCAGAGTTTTGAAGAGACGCTTACTCACCCATGTTCACAGTGGCTCTAGTTACAGTATCCAGGATGTGGAAGCAACCCTATGTCTCCTAACAGATACACCGATACACAAAATGTGGCATGTGTGTATACTACTGGAATGTTATTCAACCTTAAAAAGGAGGGGAGCCCTGACACACAGTACAACATGGATTATACTCTGCAGACAGTGTGCTAAGTGAAACAGACCAGTCATAAAAAGACCAACACTGTGTGACTGCACTTGTGTGAGGTGTCTAAAGCAGTGAAATTCATTGAAACAAAAAAGTACAAGGTGGTTCCCGGTGGCTGGGGGGAAGGGAGGAGGGTAGTTGTTTAGCGCGTGTAGAGTTATAGGTTTTGCAGATGAGAAGTTCTGGAGACCTGTTTCACAACAATCTACCTGAACTATACACTTAAAATGGTTAAAATGGTAAATTCAATGTTATGTATTATTTTTTAGATTTTATGTATTTATTTTTAGAGAGAAGGGAAGGGAGGAAGAGAGGGAAACATCAATATGTGGTTGCCTCTGGCGCACCCCCTACTGGGGACCTGGCCCACAACCCTGGCATGTACCCTGACTGGGAATTGAACCAGTGACCCTTTGGTTCGCAGTCTGGCACTCAATCTACTGAGCCACACCAGCCAGAGTCCATATTATGTATTTTTTACCACAATAATAAAAAAAAAGAACAGTGACAGTCCTAGAACTACATAAAGATGAGTCACCATCATTTACATCTAGATCTTCTAGAACTTCTTTTCAGCTTTATTCATCTTTGTTCTGATCAAATGTAGAAGATTTTTTAATATCCCTTGGAGCCAGAATATTTAACAGATTAAATAGGCTATATATGTATATAAAACAAGAAAGCTAAGGAGAGCTTCACGGTGGGTCTGAAATGTTTTCCATTGGAATTCCCTTTCCTTTCCAATTTGGCAATTGATGATTAAACGCATCAAGGACTTGCTTGGCCACTCAGGGCCTGGAAAGCCTTTCACTACTTAGATCTTTGTGAAGCAGATCTTCCCAAATGACAAGAGTCTCGAAGGTGGGGCCATGTCCTCACCTCCCCCAGTCCATGAGCACCTCCAAATTGGTTTTTTTTTTGGTCAAAAGTGTGATTAAATATTGTGTGTATAGACTTACATCATCTCTGACCTCTATTCTCTCTCAAGGTCATGACAATCCCTGGTGTTAGGCTGGGAACTTGAGTGCCTCTAATTTCACAACATTCGGGCAGCCTTTAGCATTTTTGGATTCATTGCTGTGATATAAACATCAGAACAAAAAATAGTAAGAAATGCAATATGATCACAGCTTTATTTACTCCTATTTGTGCCATCCAAGAAATTTCTCTTTTCCCTCTTTCTTTTCTTTCCTTCCTTCCTTTCTTGCCTTCTTTTTCTTTCTTTCTTTCTTTCTTTCTTTCTTTCTTTCTTTCTTTCTTTCTTTCTTTCTTTCTTTCTTTCTTCTTTCTTTCTCTCTTTCTCTCTTTCTCTCTCTCTCTCTCTCTTTCTTTCTTTCTCTTTCTTTTTCTCACTAAAAGTACTGCATTTTACTTTTGTCTCCCAAGAAGGAGAGTCATCGCTCAAAAAGAAAGAGCTTTTCTAGCTTTAAAACACTTTTTGTACCTAAAGAAATGTTTTTATAGCATCTAATCAAAGAGGAGACTTATAAGAGGGACTTGATGAAAAGGGTCCCAGGCTGCAGAGAGATCTTTTGGAGAAAGGCACATTGCATGCACGTTCCATTAACCTTGGCTTTGCAAAGGGCAACACATGATAGGAGTAGAAACTGTCTGAGAACTGAGCTTGCAGCTGGCTGGCATGTAAACCCTAATCTTAAAAAAAAAAAAAAAAAAAAAAAAAAGATTTTACTGACCTGGCTGCTGTGGCTCCACTGGGTGGTGTGGTTCCACTCCACTGAGTGCCAGCCTGTAAAGCAAAGGATCGCTGGTTCAGTTCCCAGTCAGGGCACATACCTGGTTGGGGGTGCAGAAGAGGCAACAAAACATTGATGTTTTTCTCTCTCCCTTTCCCTTCCCCTAGAAATAAATAAATAAAATCGCAAAGATTTTATCTCAAGGCATGTGTCCTTACTAGGAATCTCAAAGATTTTAAGGGAAAGGAAAGGGTAGGGGAAATGAAAGGGAGAGAAACATCGTTTTGGAAAAAAAAAAACTGATTGGTTGCCCCTCACACATACCCTAACCCAAGACCTAGGCATTTGGCCTGAGGGGGAATCAGCCGGTGACCTTGACCTTTTGCTTTGCAAGACAATGCTCAACCAAATGACTCATGCTGTCCAGGGCAAACCATCTCTTGAATGACTTCCAGAGACTAAGGTCAGCCAATTTTAGCCTCATAAACTTTCCCAGGTGAGCGGAGGCCCCGCCTCCAAGACCTGCATCTCTTCAAAACTTTGAAAAGATCTGAGTAACAAAAAGCTCCACAGATCATACATGGAAGAGAAGCAGGTATTTAAATACTGCAGAGGTAGCTCCTGTTTTTCCATTCTGCTCACGTAGCTGTAATTGATAATCTCCTGTACTCTCTGCATCTCCTTTGATCCACTCATTGTTTGGGAACAATGACTCACAGAAGTCTGAAGGATAAGGGCAGAGATCTGGGCTCTGACGCCAGAGCAGCCGCTGGGAGGAAGGACAAGAGGATGTGCAAAGGGCAGTGAGAGGACAGACTTCCCACCCAGTGGAGCAGAGGACACCTGGGTTCCCTGTCCCTTTTAGCTCCTCCTTGATTTCTTTAGAAAGCCTAGGTGGGGGGGGGGGGCAGGGAAAGAGCAAAGAAAAAATGAATAAACAAACGAGGCTGCCATTTTAGATCAGATGGTCAGGGTAAGCATCACTGATGTGATATCTGAGCAAGAAAATGAAACATGTCCCGGTTATTAATATTATTAACATCCTGGGAAAAAGCTTATCACATGTTTGTTAAATTAATGATTACTACTCACTCACCACAGCCTTGGAAACTCCTCTCCCTTTCTCTGTCTCCACACCAACAAATTCTGCCGGTTTCACGTTCACATGTGGAATCCACAGTCTCATCTCCCTCCCTCTGGTGTGTTAGCCAGAGCCATCTACCCAGGTTACCTGCTTCTAAATCCATCCCCTCTCAGCTCTTCTTCACAGAGCAGCTACAGTGACTCACCTGAAGCCCAAGTCAGATTAAGTATCCCTCTACTCCAAACCCTTGAATGGCTTCTCATCTTACTCTAATTACAAATAAAACATTATTTAAATGATCTAGAAGTCCCTATATGATCACCCTTGCCTGGACACCCTTTGTGGCCTCATCTCCTACCCTCCCCCCTCCTTTTGCTCAACCTGTTGGCTTCCTTGCTGTTCCTGGAACACATCAACCATATTCCCACCTCAGGACCTTTGCACATGCGGTTCACTTTGCTTGGGGCTCCCTTGCAGAACCACATGGTTCTGTCCCTCACTTCCTTAAGGTCTCTGCTCAAATGTCACTTTATTAGATGGGCTTTTCTGGCCACCTTATTTAAAACAGCAAACTACCCCTTCCATACCCCAACAGTTCCTGTCCTTCCGGTCTACGATATTTTTCTTCATAGCACCTTCCAATAGTTATCATTTTATATATTGATTTGTTTGTTTTCTGCATCACACAAAAATACACGTATGCTAGAATATTAGCTCTGTGAAGTCAAGCATATTGTTTGTTTTGTCCACTGTCTTTCATGCTGCCAATTTCAAAAACACTTGCTGGCACATAGTAATTACCCTAAATAGCAATTTGAATGAATAATTCAAATTAAAGTGAAATATCATTACAAGTAAAAACACATGCCTATAAGAATAAATCAATGATAATAATAGCTATGCTGAACTATTGGGTTATAGGGTAATTTTTAATTCTCTTTTCTGAATTTATTTTAAGGCAGTTGCATTATTTCTATACATTAAAAAAATCACTATTATCTGTACATTGTAATTGGACATTTTAATGCTAAGTCAAATGTTTCCTTAAAAGGTCTTTCAAATCAGCTTAATAGATCTTACTCGAAGTGATGCAAATGCACAATGAGCAGATATATCTTAATCCCAGGAAATTTTAGTGGCCTTCTGATTGCAATTCCCCATAAATGGACCACATTTCTCAAATAAACTTTTTATTTTAGAACCCGTTTAGATTTACAGAAACATTGCAAAGATTGCAGAGTTCCGATATAGCCCACACCCAGTTTCCAGTTAAGAACATTTTACACTCATGTGCCACATTGATTAAAACCAAGGAGCTGATACTGATACATGATTATTCACTAAAGTCAATGCTCTCTTTAGATTCCCGTAGTTTTTACCCAGCGTCCTTTTCGGTGGTTGTTCCAGGACCCACCTGGGATGTCACCGCATTGAGCTGTCCTGCCTCCTTAAGGCTCCTCCTGGCCGTGACAGTTTCACCGACTTTCCCGGTTTTCGATGACCTGGAAAGTTTTTGAGAGATATTTTGTAGGATGTCCTTCTTCTGGGAATAGTCAGATCTGTTTCCTATAACAGGACTGGGTTTATGGGGTCTGGGGGGGACCACCACAGAGAGTGCCATTCTCAACACACTGCATCAAGGGGAAGTGCCATCGACTGGTCACTACTGGTGTTACCTTTGATCACCTGGCCAAGGGAGCCTTTGCTCTGAGTTATTTTTATTTAGCAATAAAGAAATAATTTCTCTCGCAGGTTCAATTCCCAGTCAGGGCACATGCCTAGGTTGCAGGCCATGACCCCCAGCAACAGCACATTGATGTTTCTCTCTCTCTCTCTCTCTCTCTCCCCTTCCCTTCCCTCTCTAAAAATAAATAAATAAAATCTAAAAAAAAAGAGAAATAATTTCTCTAGAACAAGCAATTTGCTTGGGTAGGTTTTATTATTTTGGCAACATTTTTAAGACACTTACCACGTCCCAGGCACTGTTGGAAGCTTAGTATAAGTCAACTTGTTTTAACTGCACAGCAACCTTGCGAAGTAGGTAACACTCTCCCATCTTACAAAAGAGAAAACCGAGGCACAACGAGGCTAAGGACCTTGTCCGGCACTGGACGGCTAGTCAGTGGCACAGGCTGTCTGGAAGCAGAGTGCTCATTCTGAACCGCTGGCTCACACACTAAGAGAGAGAATTTATCTCCACAAATGGAGCACATTAATTCTCTTAAAGTTTTTATCTTTGCAGTATATAGCAGTGAGCTCTAGCTTCTAAGTAACCTCTTAATGGATATGCCTCCCTCTGGATAGTCAATTCCAACTCCAGCCAACCCAGCGCTCTGAAGCTGCATCCACTGCGGGCACTCTCATTGTGCAAGGAGGTGGAACGCTCGCATCCTCTGCAGAATGGGTCCTCCGTTCTACAGAATGGAGCCCAGCTTGGCTAGCACGGCCTTCCAGGCCTCCCTGGGCACTGTCCTGCACGCTGCGTGCTCTCTCTGAAGCGGGTCACTCACCATGCCCAACACACCTGCTCTCCCTGCTGCTGCTGCTGCTGCTGCTGCCCTGAGTGTCTTTTTCTCTGTATGTTTCCTTAAGTTCACTGACCATGAGTCTGCAGAAACTTCCTGCAGCGGAAATAACTTCCCTCTCCTCTTTCTTCCCACCCGACCTGGTCCCTAGACCACAAACTTGCCTCATTCTGCCTCCAAGTTCTGTGCACGTATTTAATATCCTCCCTTAAACTCTTGGTTTCTGGAGGCCCAGATAGCTTACCTCACAGCAATAATGCCTTCCGGAAGAGGACCTCAATAAATGTCAAACTGAATCAGGCCAGATCAGATTTTAAAATGTCAACTGTTTGACGGACTCCTTTACTTCTTGCTTCTGAGTGGCATGATCTGCCTATACATCTGGTCTCCCAATACTACCAATGAGGTTTTGCTTCGCCCTCATGTTTCATCCAGGGCTTTATTGCAGCTGACAGATCAGAAATGATCTGCCAAAGGGTTAGATTCATAGGCCCGGCCTCCTCCTGGTCTTTCTGACTGAAAGGCTCCCTGTATCTCTATCTTTGAAATAATGGAAGAGCCGGACCACTCTGTTCCTGATGGCTGTGTCACCTTGGGCTGGTTACACAAACCCTCTGGGCCTCTCTCACAGGGTGTTTGTGAATATTATTAAGATCGGGAATAGAAACCCCTGACATAAATAGCAATGAGTGTTAACAGGGGTTGGGACTCCGTATGTGTTATGTACACAGCTTGTTCAATCCTTGTAACAGACTTACGTGGTAACTGCCCATCCCCATTTTATAGCTGGGTAAATGGAGGCATGGGGAAGTTGAGTAGCGCATCTAATGCTACGCAGAGGGTGAGGAGCAGACCTAGCATTTGGACTCAGGACTGTCGATACTAAAATTAAAACATTGTCTCTTTAGATGGTAAATAGGATGTAGACAAGAGATGACCCAAGATCTTTGCTATCTCCCATTTACTTGGGTTCTGAAAAAGGAAACAAATTCATCAAATACTGAGTGTCTAATATATTTAAGGCCTGAGCTGGGTTCTTGCAATGTCAACACAAATCGTGATGTGAATACTGAGTTCTCTGTGACTTCAGATCTCTTTCAGCTCATTTTTCACCACAGTGCAAACCTAGCTCCTACATGAGCGACCATGCGTCACTACTTGCTGCTGCAAGGGACACTGAGTACTGGGCCTTCCGGTCCATCAGGGCGGGTGCCTGGGTCGCGCAAGCTCATGCTCTTCCCTGCACTGACGGGAACCCCACGTGACACCTTTATGAGTCCGGAAATGAGTGGCTGGTCCTAGGATATACCTAGGATATAAACAGAGAGTAAATTCCAGCCTCATTGACCAAATTCTAGCAGTCACAAATTCTTTCTAGTCACAAACAGATCTGTGACTTGGGGGTAGCCCTGTGATCCTCAGCCAGGGGTGACTTTTGTCCCCCGAAGACACTTCTGGTTGTCCCCAGTGGGGAGGGCTGCTGCTCCCATCAAGTGGGCAGAGGCCAGGGATGCTGCCAGACGCCTGACAATGCACAGAACAGCACCTACGACAAAAAGTATTATCCAGCTCAAAATGTCAATAGTAGCCCTGGCTGGCGTAGCTCAGTGGATTGAACGCAGGCTGTGAACCAAAGCATCGCAGGTTCGATTCCCAGTCAGGGCACATGCCTGGGTTGCAGGCCACGACCCCCAGCAACCACACATTGATGTTTCTCTCTCTCTCCCTTTCTCCCTCCCTTCCCTCTCTAAATATAAATAAATAAAATCTTTAAAAAAATGTCAATAGTGCTGAGGTTGACAGACCCTGGCGTAGCCCCACGTTCGATTCTTTCATTCAATGGTGAGAACAAATGGTGAGAGCAAAACTTGAAAATCTTACGTTTGCCCAAATGCGCACCACACACAAACACGGAGGCCTTCGGAACTCGTTCTCAGTCCCCTTCAGCATCAAGGTCACACCTGTCCTAGGAAATGGGTGGATGTGCAGGACCAACACTTAAATGCACACTAGCCTCTCCTGTTTCAAGTTTCTCTTCTTTCCAAGCCTTGTTTAAAGTTTTTCTGACATCAGCTGCGTCTCTTCTCAGCACAGGGCTAATCAAAACTTAAGGAAGAAGAACCCAGATTAAAACGATGCGCAAAATGCATCATTCTTGGCTCTTCACAGTCAAGGAGGGAAAGGGGACAGGCACCCAACTTCCTCCACTACAGGTGGGTTTGTGTACAATGTTTCAAGGCCAGACGAGGGCCTTCTTCTGATTCTCTGTCACCCTACCTTCTGGTAGTGATGGCCCCCATCAGGAACTGATATACTTTAAGAAAAAAATTAAAAAGGGTTCCCTTAAATTATAAAATTTGAGACTAGGAAATAAAAAGGAAATGGTTGTTAATGAGCTTCATGTAAAGTCTTCGATCTATCACATTTGCGACTCGCAGAGAATACAAAACACATTAATAGGAATGTAATAGTTATTCATGACCATTCCTCCCCTCGCCTGTGCATTGGTAGTTTCTTCGTTTCTTTCCTTTCCTTCTGCTTGTTCTGCATTCAGTCTTCCCTTCCACAGGTGCTCCCTGGGGCATCCTGCTGGCTTCTGCAGAGAATCCAGAGAAAGTGAGAACGTTCCCATTCTCTGGGACCCCAGAGCTCCACCCTCCTCCCCGTCCTTGCTGGGAAGGGGGTGTCTCTTTCCATAGGGTCAGATCCAACCTGGAGAGCGGAACTTTCTGGTTAGGAATATGTGGATAGCACCCAATAGAGGTCCCCCAAAACCCACCACTCCTGTATTCTACTGAGTGTTCTTTCCAGAAGTGCTGCTTTTTTTTTTTTTCTGGCTAACCTGCTTAGATGAGCTTCTATTGGTTTTTAATAAAATCAGGAAGATCCGTCCCATGTTACGAAAGCGGTTTTCAGCTCTCTGCATTTGCGTGTTAAACCCTGAAGTGAAGAAACGGCGAGGGTGAGAGCTGACAGGGGCTAGGATTAGGGTGGACGCTGAAATTCTGTGCGCCTGTTGGACAATAATATTTCCCCCTGTCGGCCTCTGTAGCCGCCTGTGCACCAACCAAAGAGCTACCTCCATCCCCTGCGGTCAGCGTCAGGACATTGCAAGACCAGGCTGAGTCTGCCTGCGTCTTCGTGCCTCCCCGAGTCTCGGGAAGCAGTATTTCTGGGGGCGAAAAGGTACTGTTCAGCTCCCCAATTTCCTCCCAGTGGTGAAAAGGAAAGTACAAGTTCTCCGCCTCCACTCTGAGAAGGCTTCAGGGTGGCCTGGGCTTCGCCAATAAAACCGGAAAGTGTAAATGGCTTGGTGATTACTGGCTTTCGCCCTTGGACGGAGAAATGAGATCACGATTTTCACGGACAGGAGCCGCCGCCGCCGCCGCGGAGGCCGCTGCATCCCCTCCCAGCGCGGGTCTCGCATTACATCACCGGTGAGCTCTGGCTTGTTGGGAGGAGAGGAGGCTTCGCCAGGGACTCAGCTCCAGACCCAGAAGGATACTCAGGGCATGGCCGGGATAAAGGGGGAGGGGGTGAGGGAGAGGTAGAAGGGAAAAGCAAGACCAGGCTTCCCCCCGCTGTCCCGAGAGTGGCTTCGAGGGGCGGGGGTGCTGCAAGGGCGCCACATCTCTAAGTGGCCGCACCCCAAATCTGCTTCCCGCACCGCGCCACGCCGGTCCCCAGGAGCCCTCAACTCCCAATTCCAACAACAAAAACCAAAACCCAAAGCTGCCGGCGGAGCTGCCTTGAGAGGACCCAGGGGGACGGCAGAGAAGCTCCCGAGGCTGGAGGACTCCAGGCGCCCGCATCTGGTGGGAGTGAGCCAAGCGGTCGCCCGTGCGCCCCCGCCGGGCTCAGCCAGCGGTGCCTCCCCCGCCAGGATACAGCAGCCGGAGGGGGGGAGCGGAAGCGCCTCCTCCCCGCCCGGAGCCCGACCCGCGGCGGAGGGGGAGGAAGGCGCCTCACCTTGCCCCCGATGAAGGGCGGATCATGCCATGGCAGCGCCGGCGAGCGACAGCGGCAGTGGCGGCGCCGGCGGCGAGCAAAGCCCAACCAGCAGCCCCGGGAGCTCGACTGGAACCGGGGGCGCTGCGGTAGGAGCCCAGGACAAGGGGGACTCGGGAGGCCGAAGCGCAGTGGTGACAGTCCCCGGTCTTCCTCCGTTCGAGGACTACGAATGCAAAATCTGCTACAACTACTTCGACGCGGACCGGCGCGCTCCCAAGCTTTTGGCGTGCCTGCACACCTTCTGCCAGGAGTGCCTGAGCCAGCTGCAGCTCCGCGCCGCCGCCGCTGCCGCCGCCGCGGCTGCGCCTGAGCGCCCAGCGCCCTGGTACAGCCCTCCCGGCGCCATCGCGTGTCCAGTGTGCCGCCACCGCACGCCGCTGCCCGACAGCCGCGTGCACGGCCTGCCCAACAACACCAAGCTCGCGGAGGCTTACCCGCTGGCCTTGCGTGCCGCGCAGGACCCGCTGCCTCCGGACCGCCTCCCACCGTTGCCTGCTCGCCGCCCAACGCCCGCTCCGGCCCCGCCGCCAGCGCCGGCCGCGGCGCCGCCGCCGCCGCCCACGGAGGAAGCCGCCCGCGGGCCACGGGCCCGCGCCGCCCTGCGCGCTCCGGGAGCCTACGAGAGCTGCCACAACTGCAAGCGCGCAGCGCTCACCGCAGGCTGCGTGTGCGTCGTCTTCTCCTTCCTTTCCATGGTGGTGCTGCTCTTCACCGGCCTCATCTTCGTCAACCACTACGGCGGCGGTGGCGGTGGGGCATCCCCCGGCGGCGGGGCGCCCCCTGGCGCGGCCCCAGCTACCGGGTCGCCCTCACCCGTGGGGCCCATCTGCCTGTCAGTGGCCAGCATTCTGGCACTTTTCTCGGTTGTTGTCACTTGGCTCATCTGCTGGCTCAAGTACCGACCCGAGGGCGCGGCCGCGGGCTCCGCTGGGGGCGGTGGCGGCGGCCGGAGGACGCGGGCGGCAGGTGGAGCGCGGAGGAACGACACGTAGTCAGGGCACACGACCTGTCTCCAGCGCGCGTGCACCCTCAGCCTTGCGGGGGTCCAGAGGAGGGGGCCTCTGGCACGGTGCACTCGAGCCTCTCCGCCCTCTCCCTTCGGCCCCTTGACGCGCACCCCCTTAGTCACTCCGCCACAACGGGGCCTTGGTTTCCAGCCTCTCCGGCTTTCCACGCCCCGCCTCCTCCGCCCTGGGCTAGAGAGAGAAATCGAGGAGGCGGAGATGCTACTGGGGAGTCCATCTCCCCGACAGTAGAGTATCAACCTCTGCTTGGAGCACCACCCTCACCGTCGCCAGAGTGCGAAACCATCCCTCCCAGAGTCCGAGTATTTGCAAAGGGAGCTGGAGAGGGGAGTGGGACGCCAGCCGCTCCGCCTGAACGCTGGTTTTCTGCCTGCCGTGACTTTAGAGTTTAAGGGTGCAGGTATGCGCGCGCAGAGAGCTAGCTGCAGCAGTCCTGAATGCACTTGCATTATCAGAAGAATGAATGAGATGTAAACGGGAGGAAAAGGTCTCCCTGCTTTCTGGCGGCCCTGGAAAGTGAGTAAGCTGGAGCGCTGAGAGCCGTGTCCACTCCGCACTGG
This sequence comes from Phyllostomus discolor, assembly GCF_004126475.2. Classification (NCBI taxonomy): domain Eukaryota; kingdom Metazoa; phylum Chordata; class Mammalia; order Chiroptera; family Phyllostomidae; genus Phyllostomus; species Phyllostomus discolor. The sequence goes on from NC_040906.2 coordinate 11,947,475, forward strand.
CACCGCACGGGCCGGATCCGGGCGGCTGGGCGCAGCAACGTCCAGTAACTGCGAGATCCGGCAGGTGCGCAGCGCGCGTGCGCTCTCAGGTTTGCGGTCTGTGGCTGCTGAGCAAAGGGGGCGGGGCGCACCAGGCGGTGGATCTTGCTACCCACCGTCCCGCAGAGCCCCCCAAGTCCTGGAAACTGGGCTCCTGGAAACTCACGGCACTGTTTAATTCGCGGTACTACCACCAGGGAGTCATTTCCTCCTCTGTAACTGGACTCAGGGAGCTTCAAGAGCTTGTTCTCCCATCTTCTCTCAAAACTGACTTACTGTTGCCCCCGCCTGGAAGGTACTGAGAGCTCTTCTCGCAGAATGGAAACTGCAGGTTTCCTCGCCTCTTTTCTTTATTTCATTTTTTACAATAATTTATTTAAGAATATGTAAATCTGGAAATTTTGTGCGTTAAAATTTCCAGAAAAGATGTTTGATAATCAGTAACATTCCTTCCGTACCTCCAGTCCAAGTACATTTCGAAATTAGCAGAAATAAAAGTGTGTTGGTAACTAATTCAAGATTTTGTACTGTGAAACTACTAATGACTTTCAACTACTTGATAAAATATACAATAGTGCCCAAAGACTAAACTGACAAGTTTTCCTTCCTTTGATTACAAATATATATATAAAATACTTATCAGAAAAAAATATTATTTTGAATTTAGCTATTTGATATTGGAAATCACTATGTTCGGATCCAGTCACATTAAATGAAAAAGAATACATATTCTGATTTTGTAACCAAAAAAAAAAAAGAATTGCAATGTGTGTTACAGGTGGATTTGATGCCTTTTAAAAGAAACCAAAAGCTCCACCTGTTGCAAATGTATTTTAAATGAAAACATTCATTATTCCAACTTTTGAAATTTGGAATAAGACAACGTTTTCATACCTAAACATTGCAGAAGCTACTGAAGGTGTGCTGTTATTCCTCATGTATTTACGCCAGCTGTCTGCATGATATCACGACACTACTCTAGTCTCTAAACTTGAACGAGCATCTGTGTCTGTCATAGAGAGCAGCCATTGACTGGCCATTGATAAGTGGTGTGACTCCAATTCAGGAGTTGCAATATGATGTGTTTTAGGTCTGTGTTGTCTTAATTAAAAATGAGAAGCATTTATAGAAAAAAAAACCTATTTTCCTGAAATTTATTTCATGGGGAAATTGTTCCAAGTTATTTGTGGGGTCTTTATCTTCCTGAAGTACACTGTTCCATCCAAACCCTAATTTCACATTCTAAATGGGGCTGGTATCACACATGAGAATGTACAATGCTAAGGTGGGCATTTCATGGAATTGTTTCTAGTCTTTTTTTTAAGGACTTTAGTTATTTATTTTTAGGCAGAGGGGGAGGGACAGAGAGAGGGAGAGAAACATCAATGTGTGGTTGCCCTTGTGTGCCCCCAACTGGGGACCTGGCAGGAAACCCAGGCATGTGCCCTGACTGGGAATCGAACCAGTGACCCTTTGGTTCACAGGCCGGTTCTCAATCCACTGAGCCACACCAGCCAGAGCAGTTTCTAGTCTTTAACAGGACTCCTGAAGGCCCAGTGAAATCTGTTGTTTTCTGGAGGGAAAAGTGGCTGACCCATCCATCCATTACTATAACATTAACAAAAGGTATTGCTAGATTTTGTTCTCAGATTCTGTGGAATGTTTCCAGGTTCCTAACACCAAGAATTACATTCCAGAGATTGGTTTTAATTTGTACTTCCAACAAGTAACTTGTATTACTTCTATATTTATTATCATTTATTCTTTTTTTCACTTCTAGTGCTGAGATTCTGTTTGCATTCACAACTGGTTAGCTACACGAGTGTATCTACACATGTGTGTGTGTGTGTGTGTGTATACACTATCGACAGAACTTGGCTTTGTGGATGTAACCATGTATACCTGTGTGTACACACATTTGCTATTTCATTCCATTAATTTGGCAACCTGGAAGTCTATTGAAACTTACTGTGGGACCAGCTTGCTTCTTATAGAGTTTATTTATATTCCACAGAGGAGGGTCCACCAATGACATAAACTAAATTATTCCATATAAATGAGAAAGGCATTTTAAAGTTGTCTCAGTCACAGTGCAAGGCACATTCTGCTTCTTTCATAGGTTGCGCATGTAAATTTCTTACAATGAAAATTTTGAGTTAGAATATTTTAAAATCAAAGAGCTACAACTAAAAGCTCAGCACCTAAACATAGAGAGGTTATTTTTCTTGGCTCACCTTGCTTTATTCATTTCTGACTTTTCAAGAATCAAGTGGCAGGATGGAGTCATGGAAAACATTCATCTGATTTGTCTGGTTTCTACTCGTTTTCTGATACTCTGGTGCCCCTGTAGTCTGCAGGTGTGATTTAATTATTTCTGCCTACATCACCTGGGAAGTCCTGGCACACCAATACCTTAGACAGAGCAGGTGTTTAGGAAGTAATTGTTGAAGTGATCAGTGAGTTGTCTGAAGGGTTCCTGTGGCAGTGAGTCACTCTTGTCCCCATGGAAATTCTCATCTTCTTGGAAGTGCTTGTTTCCATCCTGGACACATCGCTAGCCCGGGAGTGTGAACTATTAGTAAGGTCACTGCAGAAAGCCAGACCTGCTCAGTCTGCACGCCTGCTCAAAAAGCCATGGTCCCCACGGCCCAGGTTTTGGGGACTACAGATTAGAGCTGTCATCATGCTTCTAGAGAGTCTAAATTTCACATGAAAAAACTCATCTTGCAGGTGATAAATTAAATCCTTGGCCTCTGAATGCAATATAATTTCAATGCAATATGAACAGTGTCCACAGCCAGAAAGAACATTGCGTGTAGGGTCTAAAGGCTAGTAGTAACTGCATCTAGGAGATATGAGTCCAAATACTGGTTCTCTCCTTTCTTGGAAAGGCCTTGGCATGTAGTTTAGCCTCGTTAAGCCTCAAGCTTCTCATCTACAAAATGGGAACCGGAACTATCAGTCCTGCTTGCCTTGCTTGGTGCAAGGATTTGCACACACACACACAAGACAGTCTATTGGTGAAACTAAGGCTTTGCAAACTGAAGCTTTATGTGGATCTGTGGCCATGTTCTCATTCAGATCTCCAAGGGTCTGATATCACCTCCCCAGAGAGGTTTGCCCTGACCACTCTATCCCAAATGACTATCTATTGAAGTTTTGTTTTCTTCTTAACACGTATTACTGCCTGGAGTGTTCTTATTTGTTATATTCTTTATCCCAACCTCCTGCAACCAAAATGTAAAAAACAAGGAAGCACACTTGTCTGCTCACCCACTCTGTTCACAAAGCCTCAGCCAGTCCTCAGCACAGAGGAAGTGGCACATAGATATTCTGTTGAGTTGGCTGAATGGGAAACTCTCCTCTGACTGCGAATCAGCTTGGCTGCCCTCACCCCACGCTGTCCCGCAGTAAATCCTGAGACCCTGGCTGACTTAGCGGCTTTCCCCTACTTCATGGGGATTTGTAAAAGGTGAAGAAATATACCCCAAAAGCCCTTTGAGTTTTGAGAAAAGTCAGTGCTATCACGATGAAACTCTTACTGCATGATCCTAGCGACAGGTGCCACTGGACACACTTAAGAACCTTTGGCCTCCGTTTCCCATCATTTGCTGCCCTGTGAGATTTCAAGATACGACTCTTTTTGGCTTCCTGCCTCTATGGGCACGTCTGCACCACCCTCTCCAAAACTGACAGCACCTGCATAGTTAGAACAAGCTTGTGTTGCAATGAAATTTCCCACAATACTGAGAACAAAGTTTGTTAAATTTCACATTAGTTGTTACTTTCCATATGGTTAATTCTTCCCCTTTGCCATTTAAAATAAATTACCCTTCATAGACTTGCTGAGTTTACAATGTGAATAACTGAGTAATCCCCCACTTATCCTATGATCCAGCTCATATCCTCTTTATTAAATCATTTGTTTCCCATTAGCTAATATCTGTATTTTAAATTTCTGCCATGATACAGAGATTATTAAATTTATGTCATGGGCAATGAACTGCCCCCTGCTAAGTATGCACTTACACTTCCTTTGAAATAATGTTTTTATTGTGTATGTTAGAGAGTAGAATTGATGAATGTCTACAATTTACTACTGTAACTACTTCTTTTTTTGTTTTGTTTTTTTTAACTTTATTTATTTTTAAAGAAAGGGGAAGAGAGGTAGAAAAATATCAATGTATGGTTGCTTCTCATGCACCCCTCACTGGGAAGTTGACCTGCAACCCAGTCATGTGCCCTGACTGGGAATTGTACTGGTGACCCTTTGGTTTACAGGTCAGTTCTCAATCCACTGAACCACACCAGCCAGGGCTATTTACTACTGTAACTATTTCTGAAAAGAGTGCTAGAAATGGCTGCAGCCAGATTTCAGTTTAAAATTATGTGAATGAAGAAAATGTGAGAGATTTTTAAAATCTATCCTTTGCTTGATTTTCTCTGATTGCCCTTATTAAAAAGCTTTGTGATATACATCATCAGCATTGTTTCTACCCACCAAAACCTTAAGGCTCTTGTTCTCTTATGCAAAACTAAAATATGCCAAAGAGAAGCAAGTTTGTTTCTGTGATAAATTTACAATCACTTCTGATGATAAGATGCATTTTTGGCAGGTAAAAGCAATTCAACATCCAACTTCCAAGAATATTCCTAGGAGCTCAGGAAAAATGTGCACACTTCCTTTAGAAAAAAATTGCACGTAAAATTGGGTTGTCTTTGGTTTAGAAATACCTCATCTCCATGGGATGGAAGAGGGAGAGTGTTGCAGTGGGGGAAAAAGGGGGTAGAGAAAATATACAACAAAGTTCTAGCTCCTACTATTATAAACCCACACGGAAAAATGAACAGAAGAGAAAGTGTCTAATCAACACAAAGACAGAACCCTTTTATTTCAACAGAGAATATTTCGAGAACCACGGTAATATATGGTGGCTCAGCTACCTCCTACCACCATGAAATGTATCATTTCTATATGTTCATCATATATTACTTACGAGTATATTTTACTCTGTGCACATTTAAAAACTATTGTGTAGTCAAACTTGACAGGTGGGGAGCAGTTGGACCTGACTTCGGTTTTGGGGAAGGATGAATTCCAATAAGAAGTAGACAGTTACTGCTCGGGAAGAGAATTTGGGACCCAGCTCCGCAAGCCAAACGATTGGTCCCCAGAGCCCATTTCTTACTAAATGCAAACGCAGCCAACGTACGTCCTGATGCGAGCCTTAGCGGAGGTTCTCCATGGCTGGCCGCAGGTTAGAATAACCTGGAGAGGTTTATTTAAAAACAAACAAACAAACAAACAAACAAACAGCAAAAAAGGCAGCCCTGACCGGTGTGGCTCAGTTGGTTGGGCGCCCTCCATCAGAGAGAAAGGTCGCCGGCTCCATTCCGGTCGGGGAGCGCGCGGGCCGCCACCGACGGAGGCGACCTGTCGAGGCAACTGATCGAAATTTCTCTCGCGCGTAGATGTTTCCTTTCCTCTCTTCCTCCCTCCCTCCCCGCCCCCGCCAAGAATGAATAAATAAAATATTTTAAACATGCGGAAGTCCCCCGAGATGCGTATTTAATTGGTCTGTGCTGGGACCTGGAAGGGGAGGCGCTTCCTTCGGCAGGTTTAAGAAGCGCCCCAGGCGAGTCTGCGGTGCAGAAAGGTTGGAAAGCCGTCACTTTTCAGAGGGTATTGATGGAAAGGGCGACCCCTCCCTCATCTCGCTTGAGTGGGCTGAACACCGCCGGGTTTCCAGCAAACGGAGAGAGCGTGCACCCGTGCTCGGATTTGGGAAGTGGCCGTGATTTGGATAGCTCTGGAATCACTGTTCCGGCCTTGACACATTGCCTCTGTCTGACTCCCTCTCCTCTCCTCCCTCCCCACGCTCCTGTGGACTTTGTGTTCCCGGGAAAGTTAAGTAAAAATTTGCCTCCGCATTTCGAGTGCTGCTTCCTCTCCCAACGCGGGCGGGGTGACCGCTGTGCCTCTGCGATTCACAGGCTTTTTGGGGGGGAGCTCCCCTCGCCCCCCTGAAAAATAGGCAGTGCTTTCCAAAGTCCCATGGGTCACCCAAATCCAGCGACAATGTGGGGATTTGAGGGCGGATTATGCGGATAACCAGGAAAGTCTCAAGGTTAAATGAACAAACCCTCGCCAGCGACAGCTGTGGGTGTCATCGCCGGGGACAGCTGACGGGGAGTCTGCCCGTCGTCGCCAACAGGTGCGAACGAGCGAGCAGATCCAGCTCGCAGGGAGCCATGTCTTAAAATGTTCCCTAGGAGAGTTCTTCTTTCCCCGAACCCTGCGGACTAGCCGTTCAGCGTGCAAATTAACGCCCCGCTCTGGGTACAGGTGCATTCGCATCAGACCCGGCCGGCCACGGTCGATGGAGGAGGGGAGGCTTACCTTGATTTCTCTCCGTTTGGTCGCAGACGCTCTCGGTGGCTCCACGCCAGTGGAAAAACGGAGTCGCCGGCCCCTTCACTGCTGACCTCGCTGGCTCCTCGGGGACCACGCGAGGCAGCCACCGGCGACAGGTTCCCAGGGGCGGATCCCGGCTCCGCCGGGTGGAATCCCGCATCCCGGGGCTGGTCGGTTTCCCACAGGACCGGAGGCCTCCCGTGGCAACAGGCTGGTCTCCACCCAGCTGCGCCCACGACCGGAGCCTGTCCTTGTCGCAGCCCTGGGCTCTGGCCAGGGGAAACCGAAGATGTGAGGACGCTGGCACAAGCCCACTTGTTGCGCGGGAGGCGTGGAGGGAACAGCTGGCACGCGTTGCAACAAGCGACCCAACGTTTCCACGTAGCTTTTGTTCCTTGTTGGTGTGGATCCTGGCCTTCGGCCCCAACTCTCTGGATTTTGTGACTCCCCCACTCCCCCATGTCAGGGTCTAAAGGGTGTATTATTTATGATCCGATGGGATATTTGTCACCCTGGAGGCCCACGCGCCCCTCCCAGCGCCCGTCCCAAAGCTCCGCCTTCGCACCGATTTCGAAAAGGAGCCGAGAAGCCCCAAATACCTGCGTGGAGAAGAAAAGAGACACGGAGAGCGGTGTCTGCGGCAGGCGGCGTGGGGCGTGGAGACCGTGGGTTCAGTCCCTCGTTTCCCCGGTGGTGCCGCCCCGCGCCGGGTTCTCCGCAAAGCCAAGCCCGGAGGGGCTCCCAAAACGACACCCAGCCGCGTGTGTCCATGCCCCCCACCGCTCTCAAAGATGCAAAAGCATCTGTCCTGACAAACCCTGCCCCTGCCGGGGGGTGGGTCAGTGAGACGTGAACGCCGGGGACAGCTCGGAAACTCCTTAAGGAATCTTGGGATGTCCGTCCGCGGAGTCCTGGCCGTCTCCCAGCAGGGCCGCGCCTGCCTCGTGTCCCAGCCAGACCGTCCACCACCGCGGGGCGGTGGAGGTGCCCGAGGTGTGTCCCCTGGCTGTGAGGAAGGACCTCAGGAAGCCCCGACCGAACAACTGCCACGTCCTGGAGCGGCGATCCGCGGGGAGGCAGGAAGACTTCGGATCGTTTCTGCACAGATTCGTCAACCTCCCACCGCGCGTTCCGCCCGAATGAGAGGCAGATGCGTGATGCTAACGCGTTTCAGATCCTTGCTGGCGTAGAAACAGAGGCTGATCCATTCTCCCGGGGGTCAGGGAAAGGCTTGCTTAAAATACAGGAAAAAAATATAGAAGTGAGATTGTATCAGTGGATGTGTTTTAAAAGGTGAAGTAAAATTTCAAATTCTTTTCCATGGAGATAAGACGAATTCCAGAAGCATCAAAGGTACCTTGGGTTGGAATTTATTTGCAACCAGGACAAGACCGACAGCTGGAAGGAAAGTGTTTCAGCAGGTCCCAGAGCCCGTACCTTGGGGTCTAACAGGGATGGCAGGAAGCAGGGCTTTAGTCTAACCCAAGGGGACTGGCCACACAACCTTGTCCCCCGGTTGGAATCCCTGCTCTGGGGCTCTCTAAGCTGTGCGAGGAGGGCAAGTTAATTAACCCCCTGTGCCCTCTTATCCCAAATTAGCTAGATGTGATCTGGCTGTTTTGAGAAGTAAATGTGTCTTTGCAAAGGGCTGAGAACAATGCCAGCACTTACAAAGGGCTCAATAAATACAGTATGCGCAAGTACTGAGTAGTGTATAGTATATTACACAGCTCGTTATACAATGGTAATATGATATTGGAGTGACATAGTAACCATAAAGTACAGTGAGAGTAAGGTCATGTAATTGTATGTGATATCGCTCTTATCTAATTATATGATGGTAATGTGCCAGTGTCATTAAGTACTGTTGCCACCATATGACTGATTCCCCCAGTTCTTCTGCCCAGACAGTTTATACAAGATGGGGGGGGGGCCCAAGTCGCTGGTCCTGGGAGCACCAGGCCTCTGGGCTCTCCTGCCGCGAGCCCCAGGACTCTGGACACATCCTCATAGAGGGCTCGACAGTGTGGTCTGCTTCCTGGGAGGGAGGCAGGACAGGGGGTGGGAGAGGTGGCGTGGCAGTCTGAGGCGGTGGGTGGAAGAGGGGCATCCCTTTCCTGGTCCCCACCCACCCTGGCTCTTCCACCATTGGTACTTCCACAGGGTTTGGTACAAGTGTTGAGTGTATTGACATCCATCTTTTCTTCCCAACACCCTGCACGTTTGCTATGTACAAATCCAAACTCTATTTTACTTTATTTAACATCAGTGAGTTTGAAAACCTTGGGAGCAAACCAAATAGAAATACTCTTTAAAATTTTTTTTAAAGATTTTATTTATTTATTTATTTATTTTTAGAGAGGGAAGAGAGGAAGAAAGAGAGAAGCATCAATGTGCGGTTGCTGGGGGTCATGGCCTGCAACCCGGGCATGTGCCCTGACTGGGAATCGAACCTGCGACACTTTGGTTCCCAGCCCACGCTCAATCCACTGAGCTACACCAGCCAGGGCTAACAAATGGAAATATTCTTAAATTAATAACAAACAATGTGATGTATCTGGCATATACTATTGTATTTGCCTTCCTAATGTCTTTTTCCTCCTCTCAGCCACCTGGATCCCGCTATCCCCCAAGCATCTTCTCCATGGCCACGTATTCTGGAACAGTGAGGTGGGGATTCCGGTCACTTCTCTCCATACAAACGTAGCCTTCAGATCAGAAACAGTTGTTCATCATCATCTAACATGAACCCACCTGGACTGGCATCCATTAGGATTCATCGTATCTGAAATGTCTTAATCATGGTGTTTCTCCAGTAATTGGCCCTTCTCTTTTCTCCTCCTCCTCCTTTTTTGTTTTTCTTTCTTTTCAGTTTTGGAGCAGTCCTCTCTCTTTCCAGGAGATTTTCTTTTCTTTCTGTTTCTAAAAACTTCCGTCCTGCTAGTACATCCTCCTTCGTGAGCTCAGAAAGCATCTTTGATTTCGCTCTCCCAGAGTGCCCTTCCACTTTCTTCCTGAGTGCCCCGGGGTCTGGCTTCTGTCCTCCTGGGTCACCCTCCCCCAGTGAAACTGCACCGTTTGCTCTTCTGAAATCTGGCTTCCTCACCAGTCAGAGTGGTAGAGTACAAAGCCCCTCTCCCCCTGTTGGAAATGTGACCTTGTTCTGAGGGACCAGAGATGATCTTTTTTGTTACAGCCATGCCTTTTTTAATTCCTTGTGACAGACCTTTCTGAGAACCTCCTTGCCCTGCTTTGGAGATAGAGAACTTAGGTCTGGAGGTGCTGTGGGGATTCTCTTTCCACACGAGCCTTCTCACCTCTGCTGCAGCCACACTTTCTGTTTTTCTCCCCTGCTAAGTAGCTCCCAAGTCTTGCAAAATTTTGCTTTGGCAGTCATTTTTATGACAAGTAAAAGCTGCTCTCATTGGCTGAGCGATATTCCTGCTTACTGTTCTAAGAAAGCCATGACCTTTATTCAAGCCCCCACTGCAGGTCTATATACAAGGGGGACCCCTGCAAAACCCAAAATTACCTTCTGGAGGACAGGTCCCTTGTAGTACAGGCTTCCCCCACTAGGTGAGTGTTGTAGGAACCCATCTGTATCAGAGTACCTGCGGGCATTGTTGTGAGGGACTGCACTCATTCAGCTTCAGTGGGTTTTCTTTGGAGACTCTTTCAACCCATTTGTCCATTTCGTGATGGCTGATTTATGAGCGCACCTGCCCACGCCACACTGAGCATTCAGCAATTTTGGACCCAAAACTACATGGTCCCTGTGCTCCACCCTCCCTATTGATCATTTCTCATCTCCAGGAACTTTTCTGTTTGTTTCTCCATGAAAAAGGTTCTCAAGGGGAAACGTTTTGCCTATGCGGAAGAGGCAAAACAAACAAAACAAACAGCAGAAGCACTAAAAGACATCAAAACCAACAAGTTCAAAAACTGTTTTGAGCAGTATAAAAAAAAAAGGTCTCGACAGGTGTGTTGCATCATATGGAGAGTGGTTTGAAGGTGAAAGAAGTTTAAACATGGAGGAATAAATACACAGTTTTTCATAAATAAATTCGGGGGTTTTGTGTCCCCCTTTGTACACTGTTCTCTCCTGATTGGCCCTGCTCATTTCTTTTCCATGTATCTAAGGAAACCACCAGCTGAGGAATGATGGCTGCTGCTCTAGACTCTTGGGCTGCTCTGGAAAATTCCTTCCTTTCCCCTTTCCCTTGAGGTAGCGGCAGCTGCCCAGAACCACTCAGGAGAGACGGGAGCCCTTCCCCCCCACCCCCACAGTGTGCAGCAGGAAGTACCTACCTCAACTAGCTTGAAGGAATTCCCTCCTTTCTCGGGAATGGAGTGACAGGTCCAGAGGTGTGTGTGTGTGGGGGTGGCTAGACACCAAGAGGCTGGGCCTTCTTCATTTTATTTCAAATAAAAATGCAATTTGCAGGCAATGAGGACCAAGAAGAAGGTGCTGATCCCACACTGGATTTTTGAGCCACAACCACAGGAAGGGAGAAGGGGGGGTCTCAGGGCCCTGACCCCCAACAGGGACATCTGCCTTACTCCCAGAGATGGAGAGAGGGGTGGCCTCCCAGAAGCCTCTGCCTGTCGGGGGAAGATTCAGCCACCCCCCCCCCCATGAGCCCTTCCATACCCCCCAGGAGGAGTCTTCAGAAAGAAGGCAGTAGGAAAGGTCCAAAGGGCGTCCAGCCCTGAGAGTCCTCTCTTTCCAGGCATAGTTCATCTGCAAGTTTTGCTGCCCAGGCTCAGCCGCAGTTTGCCAGACTTCAGAACTCAGAGCTCACACTAATTTCTCACTAAAGTGTTGTTGACTACTGTAGTTCCTTCACTCTCGCTCCTCATCCTTCGCTTTCCTTCACGAAACACTCCTGCCTGCCCTCTCTTCTCTCCTGCAAGCCACCTGGCTGAGTGTGTCCAGACTTCCCGGGTTGAAATAGTAATGCCCACCCCCACCCCAGCATTCCATAGCTGCTCTCTCCCTATTTTTCCTGCCACCGAGGATTCATACTTCTAGCCTTTTCAGAGGTCAGCCTCAACCCACAACCAATGCTGGCTGCACTCATATTCCGTTAGGTTATTTTCTGGGACATCAGCTCCGCCAGGAGGAAAACTTGGGTGAGTCTCAGTCACTGGTGCAGCCCCAGCACTTGGGACATCACAGAAGCTCATTCCACTGCATGGAGTGAATGAGCGGACACGTGATTTGCTCTGGAGTACAGCCTGAAGACATGCGCAGCGGACCATTCCATGGAGGAGGAGAGGGTAGAATAAAATAAAGAAAACTGTCCTTGGGAAAGGCTTTGAGGGCCAGGTTTGCCGGTGTTTCAAGCCCTGGAGGTAACCAGTCCGCAAGGATCCTGAGGATTTAATGAGAATTTTCGGAGGTGGTGATGAATGACTGAACAGGAAAATCACTGGCTTGGAGTGTGCCCATCGCAGGCACGAAGGGGGCAGTAGAACAGAGGGCGATGCTCCTTGAGCCGCTACACCGGGCCGGGGCTGCACGCCAAGGGGTTGCAGCTTCAGGCACCGCGCTAAAGAGAGACCTCAAGTTGAGCGTTGGGACTTGCAGCCTAGGGCCGGCTGCGGGAGAGGTGGGGGGGACTCGGAAAGGCCCGCAAGCCACTGGCGCCCAAGGGTACAAGGATGCAGGGAGGCGCACCTCCGTGGCCAGGCTTCACACAGCGTTTATAACTGAGCTGCAAAGCCATGAGGAGCCACTCGGGTTCCGAGTCTTGCCGTCCCGCGCGGAGAGCCCACGGACGGGTTGGAAATAATTGCCCTCCAACGTTTGTGCCCGGGCTCACTCCTCCTCCCTCTTTTCATTGGTCAGAACCTTTGCAGTGGGCTCGAGCGGAAGAATCGCAGCCCCGACGACGGTCCAGGTGGAAGGTGCAAAAGAGACAGGACCCGCTGTGATGGAACTGGAGGGGTGGGAGCCAGAGGGGCAGGAGCCAGGAGGCAAACCCGGCCGAACTGGGAGGAGTGGCCGTGGAAGACACGGATCCTGGGGAGGCCTGCCCTGAAGGACCCTGAATTTGGCAACTCCCGTCTGCAGCAAGCTTTCCACGCGAGACCTGGGGGCGTCTAGATTTCCTGGGTTTCTCTGCCAAGACTGGAGCTCCCCGACCTCCCACTTGCGCCCCACCTGCACCGTGCGCGCGTCCTCTTCCTCCCTGGGCGCCCGGGAAGAGTCGGGCCGCCTTCTTTGCTCCTAAGGTTTCCCCACCCCCACTCCGGTCGCCGAGCCCCAGGGGTAAACCGAGCCCCTCCCTGCAGTCTGACCGCTCAGGACGGATTTAGGCCCCAAGCATCGATTTTTGTCCGGCTCCCCCTCGCACCTGCGGAGGGAGGAGGCGGCTGGGGTTGCAAGCAGGAGCAGCGAGAGGCGGCGGGGGTCCGAGTAGGGCTGGCGGAGGAAAAGGACCTCGAGGTGTGTACGTGCGAGTCTGAGAGTGAGATTCCGCGCGTATTCAGGTGCCGAGCGCCCCAAAGGGGGATGCATGTCAGTGGGGCATCTTTCCTGACGGGTCGGGGCTCGGGGAGCCGTCGGGTCGGCGCGCAGCAGGTTCGGGGCTGCGGCACTGCCTCCTGGCGGGGCCCAGAGATGCAGTCGCCTCCGGCGGCGACGGTGACTCGATTCCAGGAAGGGGCACGTCCGGGGAACCCGCGGCTTCCCGACTCCTCTCCGCCGGCGTCCGGGGAAGGGATTAGGCTCCAGTACTTTCGCTTTGGGTGCGATTAGCGCCCAAAATGAGAACAGCACACTCCAGGGCTGCTAATTAATAAAGATTACTCCCGTTTTGTCGAAACGCCCCTCGTAACTAATGGAGAGAAGGGCGCGGAGGGTGGTTCATTTGCATTTGGAAAATTCTCTCTCTCGTGCTGGCTTAGCGGTGGAGGCCGCCGCGGGGACCGGGACTAACTGGCCACCACTGGGCTGAGGCGTCCTTGTTCCAGATGGAAGTGTCCCCCATTCTGTCCCCCTCGCCTGGCTGTCTCCGCGACCCACTCCCTGAGACTCATCTCCCACCCTGTCTCCGTCTGCAACTACCCTGTCTCCGGTGGGCCTCTCTCGCCTCCAAGGACGCTGCGACGCGCAGGACTCCTCTCCTTCCCTCCCTCACCCCTACCACTGCGGCCCCTGCCTCCGACCTATCTTACCCAGAAGGGAGCCCGCGGAGGCCTCATCACCCCTCCCTGGGCTCGACCAGGGCTCCCGCCCGTGCGCTAGGGGATGGGGAAACGCACACCCTGCGCGGGAATGTATGTGTGGATGGATAATTGCGCGTCTGTGTGGCTCTGTATGTCTGTGTATGGAGGCCCAGGTGTCGGCGTGTGAGAATGCGTGTGTGAAGGCGCAGGACTGTGTCCGTCCCTGCGTGGGCCCTTTGCGTGTGTATCTAAGCACGTGAGTGGTGCGTTTGGCTTCAACACCACCCTTTCTCCCGCCTTACAGCTCACCTGCTGAGGCCCAGGAAAAAAAAAAAAAGTGCCGGCCTCTCTGCTGAGCATGGACACAGCAAACACTCTCGCTTTAGCCGAAGACTCTCCCCCTTCCCGGCGGGGGATGCGAGTGCTTCCCGCCCGGCAGGGGCTGGGGGCCAGGAGGGGGAGGCCAAGCGGCCGCGTGGAGGGCCCAAGAGTCGGGAAGCGGCTTCAAAGGTTTCGGTAACGACTTCTTGGCCTTTATTTATGCCCCTATTAATACAGTATCCATCATGTAGATATCGATCTTTATCCTTTAAACTGATACGCTGGGAATCAATTAGCCATGCAGATTACATTTCCGACGTATCCAAATGTTAATCTTTCGGACTCTGGACCGGTGATATATACTTTTGCAGCCAGATAGGATTCGATTTCGTTTAGAAATGAAAAGAGAGGGGTTGGGGGGCGGGGGAGGACTCTCTGAAGCTCATTCCCTCTTGGGGCTACTTGTCTTAACTCTTGGCCCGGGGCTGGGCGCTGGGACTCTCAAGTGGTTTTCTGGGGAAACAGAAGTACCGCCGACAGGGTGACCTGCGTGCGAGGCCACCGAGAGGACCACAAACAGCTTTCCGAGAGCGCACCAGGCAGCCGGTTCGCGCTGGGTCTGCGCGTCTGTCCCGTGCTCCCTCCAGCCTCCGCCACCTCAGCGGGCCGGCTTCTTCCCGTCGCTTTCGGCTTTGGAGGCGGTCTGCGTAAATCTGTTCAGATTTCCCCCTCCCGGTTCTCCCGTCTCCAAATGCCTAAATCAGAACTATTCTCCCACGTCTCTCCTCCAAATCCAAGGCTCGTTTAAAGTTTAATCTCCAGAAAGTAAAACTTTGTTTAAAAGAGGAAACTGATGTTTTCCCGGGGAAAAGGAGGTGGAGAGAAAGGGTCAGGTCAAGGAAGGAGCTGAACGCAATTCAGTTCTAGACGTTGGAAGGGCTGAAGTGTCCCCTGGGTTTTGTTGTTGCTGTCCTCTCTCTCTCCTCCCTCCTTTTCTCTTCTCCTTCCCACCGCCACGTCCCTTCCCCTTTTTCAGGGGGTGGGGGTCAGGAGAGGATGTATCCCGGGGCACGCGGGTCCCTGCTCTTGTCTTCGCACTGCGGGCTCCCCGAGCCCGGCCGACTAGCCCCAGGTGGACCTAAGCGTGAAACACTCTTCCCGACATCCTCCCCGCGTCCTCACCTGAGCTCCTCTGGGCTCCCGCTGCATCCTGCCGGCTGAGCTCCAGAGGACCCGGCCTCCCTCACCTCCCCTTTCCCCACCTGTTGCATTTACTTGGCTGGTTTGGCCGCGCAGTCGGTGCCCCTGGAGCACTTTTAAAGGCATGCAGGCCATTGGTCCTGGGCTCACTCAGGGCTCTGCCGCCTTAGGCTCTTCGGACCCGCTTCCCATGCGTCCTTGTGAACTACACCCCACAGAGAGATTTCCCCGCAGGGCTGAAGGCTCCAGGCTCCGGGTTCATGTACTAGAAAGCGTGGAGTCGGAGAGGGGCCTGGCCTGATTCAAGTAAAAGGCCTGTTAGCTTCCCCCCACCTCCGTTCACTCCGGCCCCCCAAGTCCCAGGGCCTCAGGAGGGGAACCCACAGTCGGGGCTCTTTGTGTCCAAGGATGGTGCCAAACACCCTAAGGAAGAAGTTCTTGGAGAGGTCATTGGCCTTCCTCCTTGCTCCAGACATTAGGGAAACCCGACAGACCCTCCCGCTGCCCCCAGCATTCCTGTCCAAGTCTCTCAACGTCGCTCCTGCCTCCACTCTGATTCCCCTCTCCCCCAAGGCCCAGGCTCCCCCCAGTACCAGCCAGTTCCTCCCCTCCTAGAGCCCCCAATCCTCAACTTCCCCCTCAAGTACCCGGTATGCGCACACCCTAGACACAAGCTGGCAGAGCAGTTACCGAATTTCCCTCGTGGAGTCTTACCAAGTTGGGGAGAACATTTTTTGAAGATTAGAGAGGACTTACTCTATTTTTTATGAGCCAATTTCCCCCCTGGAGATTCAGGCTTTGCAGTCTTGCCTTCCCTATTTGCATAAAAATATATATTTTTTGCAGAACCAAATGAACATCTGTAAGGTGACGAATTGTCTTGATATTTCTTCTCTTCCTCCCTCTCTGCCTTTTAACAACAAAAAAAATTTCCACCTCTCTTCTTCCCCTCCCGTCTTTTCCCTTTCCTCCTTTTACTTTGTCTTATTTTCTTCCCACAAACCATATGTTCTCTATTGAGAACCCCCTCACACGCTCTGTCCTGTTCCCCCAGCGGCAGGGGCACCGCAGGGGCAGAACCACTGTTGCTGGCCTCGCACCACATTTCGGTGCGGCGCCCACATCCTCATCCGGTCCCTAAATCCGATCTCATCCCTTCATCCCGGCTGATTTTCCAAGGGGGAGAACAGCGGCGCCAAAGCTTTTGACAAATCGCTGCGGGTGCCTAAGGAAGGTCGCTGCGCCAGGCTGCGACGCGCAGCGCGGATTTCACCCGCGCAGTCGCCGATCCGGTGTCGTCGCAGCTATCCGGGAGGCGCGTGGTCAAAGGACCTGGCCTTTAGATTTCCTCCCGGTAAACACGGGAAAGCCTTTCTCCGGAACTGAAGGCTTTCTGGTTTCGTGGTGCTGGTTCAGCCTTCACACTGCTTCTTGATAGTGGTGCCTGGGACCAGGCAGGCAGGCAGGCGGCCAGGCGGGGCAGCCCTCCAGATGGGGGTGGGGAGGACGCCTGGGTGGCAGGGGCAGACGCCCTCCTGGGTCAGGGACGTTATTTTACACAGAACATAATTTCCTCTGAAGGCCTGTGTCCAGCTACACGTGATGTCATTTCTAAGAGACCAGGGAAGTCCATACCGCACGAAACACTTGTTCCCCGGCTCCCACCATCACGGGGCTGTGCGCTGGAGGGCGTCACGCGGCCCGAGCTGACACCCCTCCCCCGCGGTTGGACCGCGTCCAAACCCGCAGAGAGGGAGGACCTTCAAGTCAGGGAAGCATGACCGCCCCCACCCCAAGCTCGCACACGCGGCCGCTGTTTATTTCACCTGCGGTGCCTCCGAAACGGGGGGCGGAGGCGGCGGTGGCAAGTTCCCTTTTCAAAATGAAACGGCCCTACTTTCGTCCTCAAAACTCGAGTTTCATTTTGCACGTGCACAGAGAGCGGGGCGGAAAGCGCAGTGCATCCACAGGACTGGCTTAGAACCCCTCTGCTGCTTTCTGGGTAGCTCGTCCCCACGGAGAAAGGCCGCCTACCAGTCCCAGGTTCGGGGCTGCCGGCACAGGCGCTCTCGCCTTCCAAGCCCTTTACCGGGTCACTCTTTCGCCACTTAGCGCCTGTATCGCGGCCAGACTGGGCACGGGGGACTTTGTGGCACCCAGGTTCCGGGCAGGGGAAAGGGCGCTGGGTGGCGAGTCCCTTCCTGCTCCAGGGAGTTGTGGGCAGGGGGTGCCTTTGGCTTCCGGAGAGACTTGGGAAAGAAATAGCAGGGGTGGTCCAAACTTCGGAGATAGGGAAGGCAAGACTTGAGTGTAGAACCCGGGGTGCGTTCTTCGAAACAAACCTGGGAAATCTGGCACCGCCCTGCCCTCCCGAGACCTGTAGCGCGTGGCGGTGCCCGGGCTGGCTCTGGGCCTGGTCTGGCGTGGCTTCGAAAGGCACCACTGACCGGCAAGGGAGCCTCAGCCAACATCGCCGCCCTGGCCTTCTCTGGTCAAACCTCAGGGGCACCAACCTCAGGGAGCTTGAACTCCCGAGGCCTTTGGAAGTGGACTGACGGCCGTCTCCGCCCAGCTGCTGGGTCTTGGGGCCTTCTGGCCGGTACCAGGGCCGGGTGGAAAAGGGCCGAGCTAACCCTGTGGTTAGTATGAACCTCAGAGCACACCGGCAGGGGAGAGGCCGGGAAGCAGAGAACCCCGGAGCTGCAGGCCCCCAACCCCCACACACCCTCGAGGCTCCCATCTGCACAGTTTTATAGCAAGTGGTGGTCGGTGTGTGGACGCACGTACTCAAGATCCGGTCCTACCGTTAGATCCTCCATTCAAAGGTCCTCCCGGCTCGACCGCATCGGCAACGACGCGCAACCCGGGAGAAGGAGTCTGCAGCGGGCGCTCCCCTCCCCGGACCGGCCGGCTCTCTGCAGAGAGAATGCTTTGGGGAGAGCGTGGGGAGGGCCCGAAAACAAGAAGCTATAGGGGAAAAAAAAAAAAGAAAAGAAAAAAAGAAAAGAAAAGATGAGACTCAACCCTTGACATTCTTTAACGCTCACCGCCCTCCTAGCTTCCTTTTAGCCACAACTTGAAGTTCCTTTGACCTCCTGGAAATACACTTTCGGTACTTCCCTCCCCCCAACAAGTACTGCTGACCCCAGAAAGGGCTCTATCTGCTTCACTCACACCTTTTGGAGACAGAAAACTTGGAACCAAGTCCGTCTCCCGAGATGCAACCCCTGAGAAAGGGCTTAAGAAACAAGGACACAGACTTCGGAGGGGAGGACCCATGAGTGCAAAAAGGTAATGAGGCAGTTTTCCCCTTGACAAGGTGAATCATTTCCTATAAAGCCAGGCTGAGCAGAGCTCCATGCTAAGCAACACCTCCTCTTTGCACCAGGCGTCACACGGGGCACAGTGCGAGCACAGTGAGGGGATGTCCTCAGCCTGTCGCATGCCTGCAGAGGCCTGTCGTGGCTACTCTTAGGTCAAGCAAGCCTTTTGACATTGAGCCCAGACCGAAGCTTCCTGCTTTTCCCATTAGTGAGTGTATTTTTAAAGGACCAACTTGAAGACCATTGAACAACCACACTTCAACCCCCACCCCGCATCTTGCCTTCTGAGTTTGCCTTAATTAGCAGGGGTTGGGAGCCCGAGTTCACTTAAAAACTGTCAAAGGACTCGGGGTGGGAGGGGGAAGGGAGGGCCAAAAAAAAAAAAAAAAAAAAAGAGGGGTGGAGGCCTCCAGAGCAGGAAAAACTCAAAAATTGTAAAAGTAAAAGGGGGAATTTGAAGCCCAGAAGTCATTGTTTCCTTTATTTCAAAGGGAAAAACCTGCCTGTTTCTCATCCTTTTGATTGATTAAGGCCCTGAATACCTCGCGGCCCCGGAGTGACAGTCCCTGAATAGCCCCGCGCGAATAAAGCCTGGTGCGGGCGCGGGGCTGGCACGGGGGGTGTGAAGGAGGCGAGTTCGCTGGCACTTACCAAGTTATAAATAAAGGGCTATGCACAATGGTACCTTCTCCAAGGACAGACAGCCTTTACAACACTCCTGGCGTCATATCCTGCTGGGGACACTTCAGCTCCTAGCCAAGACTTCACTCCTTTTATTTTTCCAGCAGTTTAGTCTGAATGCCATAATAAATTCCTGAGAACAAACGCCGCGGCCGGGCACAACTTTAACATATAGACGCGTCTCTGCCGGAGTGTGGGGGAATCTATGTCCATCGAGATTTAGACCTGGGGCTTCTCGGAGTGGGTTTTTCAATCAAGAAGGGGAGACCGTTTTCTTCCCCTCCCCTCCTCCTCAGCCTTCAACTAGCAGGCCCCGGGCCTCTCCACATCTGCTAGGGCTTCACAGTACCCCTGCCTGGCCACGGAGAGGACAAAAGAACTGATGGGGTTGGCCTGGACTCCTCCTGGGAGGAACCCTGGGGAGGGTCCCCTTAACAAGCCCAGGCCAAAGGGGCATTGACCAGAGGAAGGAGAGCTACACATGTCTCTAGGTTCTCAATGCCTTCTCATGGAATTGCGCCCCCTCCAGTGGCAGTAAGCCAAGAAAAATCAGAGAGAGAGAGAGAGAGAGAGAGGGAGAGAGAGAGAGAGGGAGAAATGTAGACACAGATGCCCAGAGAGCTACAGAATCAGAGTCAGCAAGGGACACACAGAGATGCAGAAAGGGACCAAGAGACTGAGAAGTAGTCAGGCAAGGAGAGAAACACCCAGTGCATAGAGTGACAAACAGAGACAGAGAGAGAGACAGGGACCCCTCTCTATTCCAAGCAGCTGTCATCTCCTCGGGGCTCTCCTTCCCGGTTTCTATGAGTCTTTCCTGGTCTCCTGGGGAAAAGGAGCAGCGCAGGTCCCTCTGGGGCCGGCGGAGGCCTGGGCACCGCCGGGGATGGGAAGAGAAAGTGGCCGCTGTCGCCCAATCAGCGCGTGTCTCCGCCACCCGGGACGGTCTCCCCGTCGGCCAATCGCAGCTCAGGGCTCCTGACCAAGCTTTGGGTGAAAGAACTAATAAATGCTCCAGAGCCCGGATCCCCGCACTCGCTGTCACGACGGGAGGAGACTCCGGCCGGCCACGCTCCCGGCCCCACGCCCCCTCCCTGGCTCGCTGTGGCGCGCTGAGACCCTTCCCCAGCGCCCCAAGCCGCGGGGCCACTCGCCTCGACTCCTACCAAACTTTTCCGCCCTGGGCTCGCGATCCTGGACTCAGGGGCCTCCCAGCCTGGTCCCACCTCAAGTTTCTCCCTGGACTAGAAGCGAACAGTCCTCCTCCCCGCGGCCCTCCCTCTCTCCAGCCTTTTTGGGGAGGGGCTCCCCGCGCTCCGGGGAGTTCCCCAGAGTCACCCGCGCCGCTCTCGCCTTTCTAAATCGCCTTCTCCTGAATATAACTTCCAAGCGAAGCTGCTCCCAGGATGACCACGCTGGCTGGAGCTGTACCCAGAATGATGCGACCCGGCCCGGGGCAGAACTATCCGCGCAGCGGGTTCCCGCTGGAAGGTAAGCGAGGGCCTCCGCGGCGCCGGGAGCCCCGGACTGGGCCGGGGCTACTCCACCCAACCGTAATCTCCGGAGGTTCCTTCGGTGCTGCCAGGGACACCCTTGCCTGGGCACCCTTCCCCCGGGAGGGAAGTCAGAGCGACATCCACAGCCGATTTTCTCTCTGCAAACTCCGCGCGGTTCTCTCGAAAACGCCCATGCAATTTGGCGGCCAGGCCTGCTCCAGGCGCGTCCACAAAGCGTGGCGGGGAAGGGATAAATCAGCCTCTGAACTCCAGAAAGCAACTTCTCCGCATTTTGTGCGCCCCAAATTGTCTCGGCTTTCCCCATATTTGCTAAACGCTTGTTAAGTTGTGGAAGAATGTTCTTGCCTCGCTTTCAAGTTGTGAAAGTGAGGCCTGCTATCTCGTGCTTGGGATTTTTAGTATTCCACGATTTAGAGTTTCATTCTTCTTAAGTGGCATCTTGAAATTTCCATAACCCATTTGGGGAACTGCCTTTCAGGTCATCCCGGGGGAGGCAGGACGTTTTGCAAGCCCAAACCTTTCTGACAGTTTGAGAGGTCGAGGTGCCCCAGGGGGAATGCAGGGTCGGTGGCTCCTGCCTTTCGTCCTGGGTCCGGAGTGGAATGTAATAACACCCAGAGCGTGGCTGGAGGCAAGGGGGCCTGAGAACCAATCCAGCCGTCTCCCTGTCCCCAGACGTAACAGGTGACATGCACTGCCACCTGCGGCCTCCCTTCGGGACACTTTTTGATCCTCGGCTGCTGCCTCTTAGCCGAAAATCCCACAGGCTGTCAGCTCCTCCAGGGCCCTCAGAAAGGAAGCAGCCCTCGCTGGACAGAGTTCGATGTGAGCAGAGCTCCAGAAGGCCGGAGCCTGGGCGAACTTCCGACTCCTAGGAGGCTGTTTCCTGAGCGAGATGCACTTTGTGCCAGCCGCAGGGTCGCCGGGGGTCCCCAGAGTTGCCACCTCACCTGGGCAGAAAGGGAAGATAGTTTCTCTGGGACAAGTTATTTTGCCCTGGTTGTTCCCTTCACACAGTATTATGTGGCCCCGAATGGCTTAATACTTTGCATAAATGCGACTGAGAAGGGGCCTGGGGCTGGGAGCTGAACGTGGGCAGTGGAGGTGCCCAGGCTGTAACACTCGGATTGATCAGTACAGTGCAAAGTTAGGCGGGCTCATCTTTGCGGTTGCTTCCCTCGATTCCCCTGCAATGACTTTGCCTTTGACTGTCTTTTCATGTTCTGCCCCCAGTGTCCACCCCCCTCGGCCAGGGCCGAGTCAACCAGCTCGGCGGTGTTTTTATCAACGGCAGGCCGCTGCCCAACCATATCCGCCACAAGATCGTGGAGATGGCCCACCACGGCATCCGGCCCTGCGTCATCTCCCGCCAGCTGCGCGTGTCCCACGGCTGCGTCTCTAAGATCCTGTGCAGGTACCAGGAGACCGGCTCCATCCGCCCCGGTGCCATTGGCGGCAGCAAACCCAAGGTGAGCAAGCACGCTGACTCTGGAGGCTTCTGAGCCTGCTGTCTCGGGGTTCGGGAAGAGCAGGCTGGGGGACAGGACTGCCACCTGGGAGTTTTCAAGGAATGGTTTTCAAGTCTAGGGAGGTGTGTGTGTGTGTGTGTGTGGCCAGTGTGGGGGACACTTACTTAGGCTGCCTAAGCTGAGGTTCCTTGATAAACTCCAAGGGAAAACTCCAGCCCTTTTGTAAAGAAGAGACAGTGTATTTTTATTGCCCTACACCCTGCAATGCCTCAGCACATTATTTTAATAGGTAAACAACAAACCGTGTGTGCTCACCTGTTGCTGGTTCCTTCCCCAAGTAGCTCCCTAGCTCCCACCCACTGCACCTCTGTTTACAAAACTAACCGAAGGAGTCATTTCTGTTTTTTTTTTTTTTTAAATGGTTTCTCTCCCAACTCCTGTCCCCAATCTCTCCCAGTCCAATTTGTCTCTCCCAGTCCAAGTGGTCTCTCCCAGTCTTCAAAAAGTCAAAAGCTGGATCGTTTGTTTTCTTTGAAATGAGCCAAGGACTTGGTTTTTAAAAAGCAGTTTGGCGCTACACTCAAATGATGTTGGTTCCATTTTAAAAAAGAAAAGAGGGAGTCCCACCGTCTAGGGCTGAGTGGGAGGGGGTTACCTCAGGTCTGCCTCTTCTCCTGGATGTGGGCAAAATGCAATATAATTTTCCAGGTGCCTCAGGGCAAAACCGAAAGGAGAGTTCTGGTGCACTCAAGACTTCTGAGCGCCCTGCACACCCCTCCCTCCTCAGTGCCCTTTGTAACCTCTCTCAGAACCTCTGGAAACTCTTTTAATTGGAGAAGAATTAAGAGCCAGTTTCTCGAATTATCCCCATTTGTTTTCCAATCTAATTTTTGAAAACTTAGATATTCGCCTCCTGCATTTCATTTGGCTCTTCACTTCAGCTAAAACCGTGTGCTCCTTTTAAGAGGCAAAAGTTGCAGATCTCACTTGATTTCTCTGCTTCTCTCGCAAGCATTTTTTTATTTTAGTTTCGTTTTCGTGTTGATTTTGTGTCAGGAATTGCCTTGCCCTATTTCCAGGGATCAGAAAGTGCACCCCACTTTTTCATGTACCCAGATTGTACGAGTGTATCAGGGGAGGGGAGGGCGCCTAGGTTGCTTCAGGGTATGCTGACTTTATGTCTGGCCCTAACTAAAAATAAACTGCCGTAGAGAGTTGGGATCTTCTCGCCAACGAGGAGAACCTTCCCAGGCAGGGGGTGCGGGAAGGCGCATTCCGCTAGGCTCCGAGGCGGTGGTGCCGCCACATCTGGCCCAGACGACTGGGTACCAACACCTGCCCGCTTGTTCTCTTAAAGCAGGTGACAACGCCCGACGTGGAGAAGAAAATTGAGGAGTACAAAAGAGAGAACCCGGGCATGTTCAGCTGGGAAATTCGAGACAAATTACTCAAAGATGCGGTCTGCGATCGAAACACGGTGCCCTCAGGTATCAGGCCCATCAACGTCTTCCCGAGGCGAGGCCATAAAGCGCTATTTCTCGGGCGGATCCTTTAAGCTATAATCACCCCAATGATCGATCTGGGCCATCGGGAGCCGGCTCCTCGGAGGGCCCTGAAATATTCACGAACCAGGGTTTTATGGCGAGAGCGTGGAGCTGCTGGTCCTGGGGTTTTGAGACCGCCGCGGAGGGTTCCCCGAAGAGGATTTCTGTGCAGGAAACAGGGCAGGAAACGAGAGGCGCGGGCCAAGCCTTTATTAATACTGATGTTCCCTTTTAAAGAGAAACAAATGTTTTGGTAACCTCCGCTGCAAGGAGATGGGACTGGGCCGCAGAGGCTTTGCGGAGTCCGCCGAGGAGGGAGGAAGGCTCCACACGGGCCTGCAGTGCCCCCGAGGGTCCCAGGGACCATCCGGCGCCCCTCGGCAGCCGTGGGTGGCGCAGGGGGGAGAGGGGCGAGCGCATGCCGAGAGCCAGGGCGCGCAGGGGAGTTTGTTTTTAATTACAAGGAAACTCCCTTTCCCCCCACGGAGAGAAGGAGATATTTCGGAGCATGGATTTGTTTACCGCACTGGAATCTGGAAAAAATAAATGGGTTGGGGGGGGGGAGTGCATTTTCTTTTGATTTTCACAATAGGAAACGGTTCTGCAGTTGAAATTGAAACCCTCTATAGCCTCAAACAAAACCAACAAAAAAGAGTTGAATTGTAGGGGAAGGGTCCGCTGCGGGCCTTCCTCCCCGGACGGGAACGCTGGGCCCGCCCCGCGCCTTCAGGTGGTGGCGGTGGAGGGGGGTGGAGGGTGGGCAGGCGGGAGTATTCTCTTAGATTGGAGACCTCGAGCCCTGTCTATAGAGTCGAGAAGAAAACGCTTCCTGCTGGAGAGAGGGGCAGCCACGGAGGTCCCTGGCCCGCACGTAGAAGGGCGAGCTCCCCAAGCTCCAGTCTCACTTTTCCTAGATGTTGATTATGGGGGTGGGGTGGGTTCGAAGACATGCTGAAGGGGGTGATGGACAGACGTGGAGGCCTCAGGAGGCAGGAGGAGGCAGAAGTGAGCTCTGCGGGGCCCCGACTCCGGGGCGCGGACTGGATGTGGGGGCGCTCCCCGGCGTCGCCCTGCCCTTCTCAGCCCTTGGCGCTCCCTGCCTCCTTCCACCCCCAGTGAGTTCCATCAGCCGAATCTTGAGGAGTAAATTCGGGAAAGGCGAGGAGGAGGAGGTCGACCTGGAGAGGAAGGAGGCCGAAGAGAGCGAGAAGAAGGCGAAACACAGCATCGACGGCATCCTGAGCGAGCGAGGTAAGCGGCGGCGCGCGGAGGGCCCGCGCCTGGGCGAACGGGCAGGCGCGCGGCGGCGTGGGGAGCCGGAGGTCGGCCCTGCCCCGGCTCCGGCCGAGGTCTCCTCGCGCCTACCCTCTGCTCCCGGGTAAGAGCCTTCAAGTGAGAGACGCTCTTGCAATCAAGACAAAAATCTCTGTCCTGTTTACTTTCTCTATTTCATACATCTTTCCTCCGCATCCCTTCCAGCCTCGAGAGTCTAGAACTTTGAATTGTGTTTTAGGTGCGGGGCCTTGCCTTCGGGAGCACGGGATCGGGCGGCTCCGAGCTGTTGGGGAGAGACAGTGTGTGGTGCTCGCGAGGTTGAGGGAACGGTTGCGCCCTCGGGAAAAACCCAGATCACCAGGGTTTTGCACGTCGGAGGAAGCAGGAGTGGGGGGTGAAGGGGAGAGAGGGAGAGAGAGAGATGTTGATAGGCGCTGGGCCCTCAAAGTTGCCTCACATGGACGACCCTACAAATGTCCTTTGTTTTAAACTGGTTTTCAAATGCGATGGGGTTTGATTTGTGTGTGTCTGGAAGTAAAAACCGCCTAAGCTCTGGGTTGCACCTGAGGGATCTGGGTTTGGAACCCGCAGTGCAGGCACCTCTCTGCCTGAGGGTGTGGGCCACCCACTTTTCATTGGCTGCGACCTGTCAGCATCAGGAGAACCCCCCCACCCCAGAGCCTGGTGTTCAGCCTGCCTCCCTCTCCCACGCTGTGGGTCATCTCCAGACTCTAAAAATACCTATCCCACCCCAAGGAAAGTCGACCTCTTCGTGTTGGAACAGGAAGGGGTGACTGTACCAAGGAGGAACCCCAGCAGATTTGCTCCTCAGCAGTTTTGGCCTTGGGGATGGCTACCCCTCTTCAGATTCGCGAAGAATCCAGAGTCCCTGGGTCTCCCTTACCTGGGGCCTGGATTTTGTAGGGCTGGGTTGTGAGGTGCCCTAGCAGGTGACTCTTCAGGTGGGCTTGGAGTGTCACACACTGTGACTAGCGGGGTCTGTGGCCCTTATTCCTGCAGGACTGTGGATGGTCCTTTTGTTTACTTTCCTTGCCCAACCTCTGGGTAGACCCGTAGGCTTTAGAAACCAATGCAAAATCGGTACACGGCCTCAAAAGGATGCTTAGTGTTAGATGTTACAAATCCAAATGGCTGGTTTCATGGGGTAGACAAGAAGCCTAGATGCTCTGGGCACACACAGGCCATCAGGAAAACCCACCAAAAATCACGGCAGATTGCTTCCCTCCCTTTAGAGCATGGGTCTCACATGGTCTCAGTCCAAGCCCCTCCTTTTAGAGGGGTGCGTTCCTTTCCCAGTCTCTGAGAAGACACCGGTTTCATTCCAGGCCCAGATACAGCATGGAGGTTCTGGGGAGGGAGACAAGCGAGAAATCAGCCAACCCCAAAGCCAATGAGCCATTTCGGGCACTGGGGCCAGGAGCCCAGAGAGTCCCAGAGGCTTGAGAAGAATGCGGGGGAGGCACAGCTTTGCTACTCGTTCCCGGAGGTGCCGGGCGAGGCAGGCCCGAGGCTCCCTCGCAGCACAGGCAACCAGGGCCCAGGAGACAAAACGCCCCAAATGAGCTGGTCAAACATTTGTACAACTTTTCCAGCTTTTACAAAGAAGGCCTTCTCTACACAATCTACACTTGGAGATGAACTTGGGAGACAAAGCCTGGAGAGTCCATTGAAACTCACACTTTAGCTCGGCCCAGACAAAGCTCTGGCTCGCAGCAGCTTGATGTGAACAAAGGAAGGCAACCTTTTTATAATTCAAGGAGAAAAGAAGAGAAAACAGCCCCACAAAGGGCCACGGATAGACATTATGGGCTTGCAATGAGGGATGAATTATTCAATGAGCCCCAATAGTGCTGCGCCAGGAAGTTTTATGGACTCTCCAGCGTGGAAAAAGTGGCCATTTCACCTACAAAATGTTTCTAGTCTTTTGGGCCGTCTAGCTGGAACGGCTGCCATTCAAGGGCAATTGCTACCACTTTAAAAATCTGAGTCTTCTTCCCAGCGGGAGCCGTACCGTTGAAAACACACACACGCACACACCTCGGAAGCCGAAGCCTCATTTAATTTGGGGTTGTCAAGGATGATGCAGCGTCAGTCTCTCCAGCGCCTCTAGCTCTTTTTCCAGGTGGACCCTGGAGGGCAAGAGGGGCCCAAAGAAAGGAGAGGGAAGCGTAGTTTGAAGGGAAGTTTAGAAACCTCAAAAAACTCCCTCTGTTGTTTGAGCATCAAACGTCCCAGGTCACCCCGTTTGTAAGACAGAATGAATGTGGATCAAGACCCCTGAGCGCCCTGGCGGGGGAACAGAAGGGGCCTGTAGGCGCCCTGACCAGGGTGGTGCGCTCTCCCTGGAGGTTCCAGCTTCCTTGTGGGCCCGGAGGGTGCTGCTGCAGCTGACTTCCCAGAGCACGTCTTTCCGCTTGTCTGACGCTAGGACACGGGACAGGCCCTCTGCAAGAGGGCAGAATCGACCTCGTTCTTCTTTCCAGGGTCTTGCTCTTTCCCAAGATGGCCCCTTTCACTTCCCCAACTTTCCCTCGTCCCTCGCCCAATCCAAGAGCAGCTCAGCGGGCGGACAGGGTACCCTCAGGCCTGTGCGCCCCTGCTGGGTCCATTCTTCCAACTTCTTTTCGGGTGGAAGGGTTGCGCAGCCAGGGAACACCCAACTCCCCACCGCCCAGCCCTTAGCTGGCAAGGAGACCCAAGCAGCAGCAGTCGGAGGAGCCAAGTCCCGGTCGCAGCATCGGGGGCTGCGGGTACCGCCCGCTCTGCGGCCACTCAATGGGCGCCTCTGTTCCTCCCCGGCCCGCGGGCGCCGCCACAATGGGCCGGCCCCCACTCCTGCGCTCTGCGCCAAAGCGCCGCGCCGCCCCCTCCCTTACGCTTCGGCCGGCTTGCAGCTTAGCTCGCCGGGCTGCAGCCGACTCAATTGCCTCCTTTATGTCCTTCTCACTTTCATCTAGACACAGCCCGCCCCCTCCTCTTTTTTTTCCTCCCTTGCCTGAGGCTCACATTAGTGAAATTTCTGCAACCTCTCCCCACTTTTTTTTTCTTATTTTAAAGAAAGCCCTGAACACAAAGCAGTGACTAATCAATAGAAACTGCTCCTTCATCTCCCCCTCCTTCTCCTCCTCCTCCTGCTCCTCTTCTTACTCCTCCTCCATCGGAGTGACGCTTTTCCTGTTTGTGAGTTTTGGGAAACATTTTTACCCTGTGCCGTAATGGAATTAGAGGACAGATGAGGACTGTAAATGGACACGCGACTGCAAGACCGTCGCTTAAATATTTAGATGCAACGTTACAATCACTGACTTGTTGCAGCGGCTTTGAAGTGGCGCTCGAGGGTGCAGGGGGAGAGAGGCCAGATCGGCAAATTGATGTTTTGATTGGGGCTGGAGATACACTTTCACAGGACTTTCCCCCGTTTTACAATCACCAGTGAGCGTGGGAGTTTTTGCAACAGTTTCAAAGGTTGATCTAAGAGACCCCCAAGCAGAGGTCGGTTGGGGCTTATATTCCTTTCATAGCTCCCCCTTCCTTTGGACATTTATGAAAAACAGCGCTGTTTTTTTTTGTTTGTGGTTTTTTTTTTTTTTTGATTTGACAAAGTTAAAGTGACAAAAGTTTCGCTCAAGCCCCCTCCGGTTCTGTTTGTAAACCTGAGCTTCTTCTACAAGAAGGGGAGCAAGATAGCGCCATTAAACACGCAGAGAAGTTTTGAAGGATCCTGAAGTAGCATTTCATTTCCAGCGGAATCAGGACCCGAGCGCTTGAGTATTGACGGCAGTGCCACTCACATCGAGAGGAGCTGAAGGCCGTTTCTCCCCGCCCCCCTCACCACCCAGTGGGCAGGGGAGCACATTTTGGCGCGAGGCGAGGGGCTGGCGGACGGACTCTCCCCCAGATTGAAATCGCGGGGTGTAAGGCCTTCGGTTTGTGGCCTCGGAACCTTAGGTTGTCACAATGTACCTGAGGTTTATTACAGTGGGCCGCCCACTCTCCAAGTTCACTGGTCAGAAGCACGACTTTAACCCCAACATCCACTCTTTAGAGTAAATAACGTGTTTTCTGAAGTCCTTTGCGACGCTGCACAGTACATTAAAACCACGTCGGTAGTGCTAGAACTTGGATTGGGTTGGAACCCCACACCGCACGCTTTCCGAGGCCGTAGCGGTCGCCACGTCCCCGGCGGAACGGTGGGAGAGGAAGCAGCGGCGTTTGGAAGTCGGTGTTTCTCGTTCGCTCGTTTGTCTTGTAGGGGTTGACTGCTGTGTGTTTACGTTCCAGCTCTCTGGGACACACGCAGATTTTCTCATTAGTGCTTGAAATCGTTTGTTTATTGGGGGGCTTGGTTTGATCGTCGATAGCGCCGGGACGGGGACGGAGGGGTTCCGCGTGCGCAGGAATGACCGAGGGGTGATTTAAGGGTCCCCAGGGCTGCGCAATGAGACGCGCCGGTGCGGTGAGGCGGAACCGGCAAGTGCGCCTGGGTTCAGCGGAGTGCAGTGCGCGGGATCAATCAGGTGGCTGGCGGGCTTGCCACGAACCCCGTGTCGCCCTCCGCGAATGCATGGACTTGAGGACACACACACACACACACACACACACACACACACACACACACACACACGCCATGCGGTTAGATGCTTCCGTTGTCCATAAGTAAACAACCCGTGAAGAGAAAAAGCCACAACATCAGCAAACACACCAAGGATGCGAGAGCGAGGTTGGCCAGGGCTGGGCCCCAAAAGGTTCTTCTGTTCGGTGAGGTCTACTACCTGAGAAAACGTCTTTCTGCGGGTGCACAAAGCTTCAGGAACCATTAAGAATGCAGATATAGAACTAACAAGGCACTAAGAGGCAATTAAGCAGTCAGTTTAATGCCTTATCTCGCTGGGTGCTCTGGGGTTGTTTTACAACCAGGAATTAAAATCTGAAAAGGAAGTTTTCAGCAGCTCTGGCCAAATATTGATTAAGTAGCTGTTTGTTGATGCCGTTGTCAGGCCTTAAAAGGCCGGGATCGCGGCCCCTCGCGGGCCGTCTTCTATTGTGCGAGATTCTCCGCCGCTGAGATCAAAGCGGGATCACTTCAACTTATCTGTCTTGGAAAATCCTCCTTTTCCTCTGAAACCTCTAAGGAGGATTGACCGATTCTCTTTAAGAAATAGGAACCGAAACCAGTTGCATGTTGAGGGTTTATAGAGAAGAGATTCATGGGGTGTTTTTAATTATCCTATGGTGATTTTTTTTTTTTTTTTGTTTAGAACTTAGGTTAAGATGGCGAATTTATCCTCAAATAAATTTTCATTTTGGGGAGTTGGTGGGAGGCATGGAAACTGCTATATGCGTGTCGATATGTTTCTAAATACGGAAGTTTCACTGAAGTTGCCTTCCCAGCTTGGTGGATGCAAAAGGAAAGGCATCCGATTTTTATGAGAAACTAGGTAGGGAATAATTAAATACACAGGAAACTGAGAGTTATATTGACTACATTTCTCTACATGTGTTTCCATTATTTCTGTGTTTATAGATGGTTAGATGAGACTCAGGTATACTTTAAAACCCCCTATAATGAAGAGGTAGATGTGTTTGTGTGTATAATTTGTGCATCGTGAGAGTTTATTTATAAGTTGGTCATTATGAATTATGCTGGCAGTAAACTATATCCAGTTGCAGAAAACAAAAGTTTATTGGTCCTCCAGATTACTCATCCTAGAGTCATCAGCATTTAAGGGAACAGCACAGCTTCTTAATTGATGCTCAGCACTGCCGTTGAATGCTAGGAAAAATATTTCCCTGAATGATTTTATGAACTTTTTGTTTTTGCTGCTGATTATTAGATGAGTGATTAGATTCTTGTTTAGAATTCAATATCTTTGAGTAGGCTTTTCTTTTCTTATGAGAGCTAAAACTCCTGCAAGAGGTTTTTTTGTTTTGTTTTGTTTTTTTTGTTTTTGGAAATGCCATCTCTGTGCTTAATTTGCAAATGCCAGGGAATCACTCTAAGTGAGTTTATGAAACGTATGCCAGAGTTAGGCTTTGGGTGTTCAAGTGTGCATCAGAGACCTGCCTGTGTGTGGGACTGCCAGGATCCCCTTCTCTGATTATGCTCATTTCAATACTAAGTCATTGTGCCTAAGGCTTTCTTTCTATTTCATTTTGTTTGTTTACTCTTGCTGTTCAGCCTTGCACAAGACCTATCTTGACATACAGAGTCAGAATCATTAGCGGATGTTTTCTCATTTTTTCTGTTACTGTCTTTCAAGCAATGGGACATCTACCTATGCTCAGATGTCCTTTGATACGGTCCCTGTCATTGCAGTGTAGGGTGGCCGCATGACACAGGTTGAGTTGGAAGTGTGAGTCCGCTCAGATCTGTCTTGGTTACCTCCTCCTGGGTCCAGATGCAGCATTAGAAAGCTCCTTGTTGCATGTTCCATACACACATGTATATCTCATATACGCACACAGTTAAAGTGATTCTCCCCTGACACCCTTGGGTGTCAGGGTGTATGTTCATGGACTGCCAGGGGAACAGCAGAATTGAGCTCTAAGTTGGGCCTGATGTCAGTACCAAAGCAGAATTACTGACGTAAGAACTAGGTTTTGTCAACTATATCTCAGTAGAGATGAGGTAAAATAAGACTTTGATAGCATTGTTTTAAAAAAATATAAAAGGACTGGCTGCCTTTAGCTGAGGAAGTGTGAGCAGAGAAAGTGAAAGGGAATTTCAGAGCTGCTGTTGTCTTGGAAGGCACACCAAAGACGTCCTCACCCCACTCACACCGGCCTCTGGTGGGGAGTGGCACCGCTGGGCTTTGAGCCCTGCCTTGCAGTGCGGGGCCGGACCCCGAGCTCCGGCAGTGTCGCATTTTTGCTGGAGTCTGGACATTTCTCCTCTGAGAAACCTTCCACTCACGTCATCTCTGTTGGGATTATGCTCCCAAATGGACAAAAAAAATCATTTCCACTGTGTCATTGGAACATGCCCAGTTATCAAAACACCCACTAACATTATAAAACATGTATTTAAGAGAGATGAGTTAGACACATCACCCTTGTCAATGGCAGGTGTGAAAACCGTGGAAACTATTTGCTGAAAACACTTGAGGAATACTAGGTTTTATGAATTCTTACCTTCAATATGCATTTTCCTTCCTAACAAAAACTAAGAAAAAAAAACTAACCAATAATTTCTGCTGTGGAAGTGACCATTTCTCTTTAAAAACAAGATTGTATCTTAACGAAGGGCCATGGTCTAACATTTAGAATCTGGTTGGATGTACCAACCAAAAGAAAATCCTGAGAAAGAGCTTTACCTGGCACCTTACTTATAGCAAAGTTTGCAGCAGAAGTTCTAACTTCTTTGCTGCAGGAGTTTAAGCAAATGACAACAATCACAAAAAAAGCCCCTTCTTTTTGGGATGAAGCAACTTGGTCAAAGTAGTCTGAATTTTTATGTTTTTCTTCGTGCAGTGGTTGGGAAATGAATCTCCCCCAATACAGCGAATTACAGCTCGTGACAGGCAGTGACAAGCCAGCTGTGCACTGGTCTCCTTAGACCCATTCAGTGATCTCTTGAATCTTACGTATTTTTGTTTGGCCATGTTTTGTCCATCTACAATGCATATTAATATCA
Organism: Phyllostomus discolor; assembly: GCF_004126475.2. Lineage (NCBI taxonomy): Eukaryota > Metazoa > Chordata > Mammalia > Chiroptera > Phyllostomidae > Phyllostomus > Phyllostomus discolor. Next base: position 11,980,086 of record NC_040906.2, read on the forward strand.
ACTCCCAGCTCAAGGAGCCAATTCTGGATCTCATCCTGGGTCTAATTCCAGGGAATTCCACATCTAAAAAGCTGATCAAAATGCTTTGTGACAAGGATGAGAGACTCTTCTTGGTTGACCAGTCTAGGATTAAGGGAGAGGAAATAGCACTGATTTTCAGTGTTTAAAAATTTCCAGGATCGCATTGAAGCTTCAAGTAGTGTAGTTTTATGGAGGCTTACATGTAAATTTTCAAAATTTTTATAAGTGGATAGTAGGCATGTTTCTAGGAACAACTGCAGAATTAAACGTCTTATATCATTGCATGGAAACAATAAGTAAGTTGGGGTAGGTTTGTTAAGAAAGGACAGTTAATTGCCGTGCAATTCATATTGCAACATGGAATTGCTTTAGTTTTTGCATACTTTCATAGTAAAAGCTTGCACGCTCACATACAAATTTGCATTTAACAAAAAGCCTATATTTGCAAGCTTGTAATTTTTATATGTACACAGATATGTTAAAAATACAGTCACCTAGCCAACTTATCTTATTATTATTATTATTATCATCATCATTATTATTGGCAAACCCTAGTATAAGACATAACCAGTCAACTGGCACCTGGGCATTGCATGGGAGTATTAGTATTTTCCTTTTTCCTTTATAAGCTCTATCTTTAGAAACATTCTATTTTTAAATAATTGAAGACTCATAGAATGTATCTTCAAACATATCTTTAAAAATTCTCCTAGTTTTTAAATATATTATCATGGTTAAGAAAATCTTGGCCAAAGGGTGCGTGCATGGCTATATGTATCTCTCAATTACCATGACTGGGATTAACCTGAACTAAAGAAAATTAATTGGTCCAATTCATTTTATTATAAGAAAAGCAACAGGTTTCTTCTTTCTGAATCCCCACTTGGCCAGTTTCCTGGTAGAGGCTCACTAAAGGAAGTGAATATTGCTGGTCTGCTCTGACTAAATACACTCTGAAGTCCTTTTCCACGTCTTTGTTTGCCTTGTAAGAGCTCAGTCCGTGAGGTAAAAGTGGTATGCTCTTGCAGTACTGATTTTGCTTTAAAATCAAGACCAAGCACACTTCAGGTGTGACCCCTTAAACTTCAGTTTCGACATCTGTGCGATGGGCCACGTCATACCAGCACTCCAGGGTGATATGAGAATAACACAATTAGTGCAAGTTATGCGCAAACTACACTTATTGTGGGAAAACTCAGAATCCTGGGGAAGAATAACCCCTGATGTGCAGAAAGTGACCAGCCTGCTGGCAGATGGGCTCTGCCCAAGGGCAGATAAAAAGCTTAATTCGGGGGTTTAGAAGCAACAATAAAGGCCAACACACAGACCCACTTTTACATACACACACGTCATGAAATTCACTTCTATTGAGTCACAAAAGGAGTTTATAAACAACTATTTAATGTAATAGATCTTATTACTTTAATAGACGTGAAAAATAATAAAGTTCTAAAACGATTCACTGAGATGTCAAAAGGTATCTTTAAATTACTTTTTCTCCTGGGTCTATAATGATTACTTTTCTCCCTTATGTTAACTTGGCTTTTAAAAACTTCTCCAAATCAAACTTTTTTTTTGCACAAGTTTTTTTCTCCCTCAGTCCCTTAAATGGGGATTGACAAACAAGTTGCCTTTTGAAAATAAGTTTCATACATGCATTCTTTCTCCTGAAATGCTCCCGCAATCCTCCGCTTTGTGGAGTTTTTTGGTATGATTTCTCATTACATCCCTTCTTCCGTCTACTCCACTGTTCTTAAGTGTCCTTCCAGCTCCGCACATGACATTGTATATTTTTTCTCTGTTCATGATTCTTCTTAATCCCTCTCCTTTAAAATTTGAGTTCAGAAATATTAAGGAAACTCCCCAATTTGTTAAGCTGGAGGATCTATTTCAGTGACCTTTCTATTCAGTGTCCCTCTATTCAGTTTCAAACACTTGGGACTTCCGTGTAATTGGGGTGCAGTGTGAGGGATGAAAGAAAGTGGACTGGCTTGTAAAGATTTGGGGGACTGGAGAGCCCCCTCGCCCTGGTTTTACCGCTGGGGCAGCTTGCCAGTGCCGCCACTGGGGAGAAGGAAGGTTGTTTTCTTATCCCTGCGTGCACTGGTCTGACCTGTCTCCGGAATAGGTCAGGCTGGGGCACAGCCAGTTTATGCAGCTGTTGTGGCTTAGGCGTCACAGCAGGCAGCCAGGGCTCCGCGGCCAGCCGGCCCCCAGTGAACTGATAAAAATTCGCTGGCGTGGGACAGCCGTGGGGCCTTCCTTCTGGACTGAGCTGGCCCCCTGAAGGCTCTTAAGAGGCAAGGGGACTCCTGGATTATGCTGGCCAACTCTCAGCCTCAAAAGGGAAGCCCTCTTTATCTGAGGATCACGCTCGTGTGTGGATCCAAACACTCAAGTGAAATACATACTTTGTCAGATTTTATTTTAAATCCTATTTGTTTTTGACTGGGTGAAACACTCACTGTGTACATAATTCAAAAGATATAAGAAGATGTACAGTGGCCCTGGCTGGATCGTTCAGTTGGTGAGAGCGTTGTCTCCATACACCAAGGTTGAGGGTTCAAGCCCCAGGTAGGGCACCAGAAGAATCAACCAATGAGTGATAAAACTATAAGTGGAACAACAAATTGATGTCTCTCTCTCTTTCTTTTTCTTTTTCTTTTTTTTAAAGATTTTATTTATTTATTTTTAGAGAGGGAAGGGAGGGAGATAGAGAGAGAGAGAGAAACATCAATGTGCAGCCGCCGGGGGCCATGGCCTGCAACCCAGGCATGTACCCTGGCTGGGAATCGAACCTGGGACACTTTGGTTCCCAGCCCACGCTCAATCCACTGAGCTACACCAGCCAGGGCCCGTCTCTCTCTCTTTCTAAAAAAAAGTCAACTAATTAAAAAAAGATACAGTGACAAGTTTTCTTCTACCTGTGTCCCTAGAGTGTCTGTGCATAAACAAGCAATTACATCTCTCTCTCCCTTTAAAAAATGCTCTCTCCTGCCCTTTTGCACAAATGGTTGTGTACTGTGGAAACTGTTCTGCACCTTTTTTCTTCCACTTTTGAATATATCTCAACAATTACTCCACATCAGGGTCGGAAGTTCTCAGCCTGTTTGTATAGCTGCATAGTATTCCTCTGTGATGGCAAATGATGATGCCGCACCAGATCGTTTCCAATCTAACAGCACCATTTGGTGCATGTGTGAGTTTATTTGTAAAATAATTCCTCCTTGGCAGGCACAAAGGGGATGGCACTTGTAGTTTTGATAGCTTTGGTGGAATTTGGGTTCAGTGTTGAGGACAAATGGAGGAGGAATGCTCGGTGAGCTTGGAGTGGGAGTGTGTTTGCCTGTGGCCACTTCACAAGGACGGAGATGCTTGACCACCACATGTATGTAGAAGCACAGGCTTTGGGATTTCCGCTTAGGCAGATGTTCTGCTAATACTGGCCACCTTCTGGAGATTCCTCTCATATTCAGTTATTTCTCCAAAGGCAACATTCTATAAATCCAAAGAAAACTTTTTTTTTACTTATTTGTTCCTCTTTTTATTCTTTTTTTCCTAGCCTATTGCTTCCATCACTTCACATCCAACAAAAATTGTATATGTGAAGCATTCTTACTTTTTTTTTCCTGTGCTGGAAAAAGTATAGTTTTATAACAATACTTAGAAGCAGCGTGTTCTGATTGTTTGGTTACAAAAGCAAAATTGTCTTTCAGGGTCACAAGATGAGGCCTGGCCCAGTGAGAGGGCAGACGCTGGTACTGAGACATGACCTTGCAGCTCTAGTTTTTGAAAACTGCCGGCCTGATGCTCTTGAGTTTGCTAAAGGCTGATTTTGAGTTTTACGGACTTTTTAGGGATATGCATCCATTCCCTTCTGCGCACAAAAGACTTTTTATGTTTTTGCACATACCTCACCTCCCTCAGATCATTTCAGCTTATTTTTTCTCACGTCCAATGCTCAGGAATTCAGTTGTCGTTGCTGCTGAGTACCTGGCTTACTAAGCAGGAAGTTCGAGTCTGTGAAATGAGCTGGAAAGAATTGTGCCCCAACTACAGAGAAGAAGAACCTTCTTGAAACCTTCCTGAGAAAACGAGAGATGTGAACACCAACAAATAATTCTAGTGTGACTGTCTCAAGCCATTCCTTTTTAGGAACAGGTCTTTCAGAAATAGGAGAATGAGTTAGGTGATATGGATTTATAGTTGAAAATCAAAACCTTGGTTCAATTTAAAAGAAAAATAACAGACAAACAAATACAGGTCTTCTTTCCTGACTGTTTTTTTCTGGCTGCTGGGTCCCAGAGAAGGGGGCCTAGTTCTATCAGGAGGAAGGCAGGAAGATAACTCTAGATGACCCTGAATGTACGAGAATGTTCTTTTGCACTTAGATGGAAGGCAGCGAGCTGGGAATTCTGGTTTCTCCTCCTGCTTCCCCTCTGACTTGCTTAGGGGAATCTAAAGGAGTCTATGACATTCCTGAATGGGAATGACAGACCTGGTGTTAAGGCCAGCTGCACCCTGGCTGGTGTGGCTCAATGGATTGGGTGCCGGCCTGGGAACCAAAAGGGAACCGGTTCGATTCCCACTCAGGGCACAAGCCTGGGTTGCAGGCCAGGTCCCTGCTTGCAGGTGTGTGAGAGGTAATGGATGGACGTATCTCTGGCACATCGAAGTTCCTCTCCCTCTTCCTCCCTCCCTTCCCCCTCTCTAAAATTAAATAAATAAAATGTTAAAAGAAAAGAAAAAGGCCAGCTGCAAAGAGCTGCGAGGAATTAAAGGCAGCACCCCCCTCCCCACTCCTGGCCCTCCCCACTCCTAGCTCTCTGCATAATTTGGATTGAATCAGGCCTATAATTTGTGACATCTGATTACTACCTGCAGAAGTATGCGGCTGTCCACATAGGAAGGAGGATGTAGGGAGAGAGCTAATCCCGATGAGAAAAATTTTGATTGTCAGATGGCTGTGATGTTCTCAACGGAAATTCAGACCACAGAGAAGAAGGGGTTTGCAGGCTCGCATCAAAAGCATAATAAGCACACTCAGATCCCCTGACACATGGTCACCTGGCTGTCACCCACGCAGGTGAAGGGAAGCAACAAGCAGAGGCCCTCTCCAGGGCCCCGTGTCAGGGAGCAGGGAATGCGGTGGGGAGTCTGCTCTTTTTCTTCCATATTTTTTAGGTTTGCAACTTTGTAAAAGAAAAAGGGACCCATGGGCGACATGCTTTAATGTTCCATTTCATGATTCCCGAGCAAATGGGGTCTCAGGGCCTGGATTTGTTGGTTACATTTTGGAAAAATCTGTAACTTCTAGCATCCTTTCTAACCATTTCCAAAGGGGGTTGGGGGCCCATCCACTTCAGAAAAGTTGTCCACATCCACCGGGTCTCCTCCCAGTGCCTTCGGCAGACCCGCGATCCGCCCGAGCAGACAGAGTACAATTTGGGAAGCTATCCAGTGTGGAATCGTTCCAGGGGGTAGATTTGCTTGGCTCTCATGCAGACAGGGCACATCCGGGGCTTGTGTGGGCGAGACACACATTTATCAGAGGGCGGTGGGATGTCAACTTCTACAGTTTCTTACTAGAAGCCAGTGTCTGCTTGCGGTCACCGGCCTTGCCAAGCTCCGAATACTTGCTGAGTTTTTATCTGAAAGAAGGCGGCAAATGGAGAGCCGGGACTGAGCATCAGGTGAGAACCTGCAGAGCCAGGCTCAAGGAGCGCAGAGCTGGGCGAAGCGGGGGTGGGAGGTAGGGGTATTGCAAAGCCCCCTGACATCCAGGTGGAAGACCAGGGTGGACCCTTGAGGCCTGGCCTGGGTTGGATTCAGCTTCCAGGCTTTTCCCGGTGACCTTCTGGGGCCTTGACGTCTGCCTGTCTTCTTTCTGCCCGGGGCCCGTGTCAGCTGGCACTCTCAGGGCGCTCCGGAACATAAAACCACTTGGTCGCTGGAAAGGCCACTTCGTCTTGGCTTTCATCAGCAGCTCACTAAGTGGTTAGTAGCGTGTGGGGACATATAGGTCTCCTGAAGGTCAAGGCAAAGTGCTGATGACCAGGCACACCCTTGCTTGGGTCACGTGGTCTGCCCTTTGTAGGTAAATGGGAGCTAAGTCGCTTTGCAGCCTTTTATTCCTAACAGGGCACCCACGCGCACTTGGGAAGATAGGAGAGGAGCAATTTCCTTATTACGAAACACCAACGACAGAGAGCGCCGACTTTGGTCTGACTCTTTGTTTGCTGGCTCTCATCATTTTATTGAATTACTGTAATTTAATGTTGTTAGCTTCAATGAACAATTTTCCCCTGACAGGAATCCTTTTTTACATTATTTTTTTAAATGGAAAACACAAATTAAATTCGTTAGGAAAGACAATGACTATCTTTCCCATTCAAATGCCTGGTACTCGGAAAATCCTTTTGGAAAAAGTTTAGGAAAAATAGGAAAATGGCCACTCACACAGGAGTTTATAGGAAATGATATTCCCAGAACAAGCCTGGGCTTTTCCTAGGGATGTTTGAGCATCTCCCTATCTCCAGCCCTCCTCCCCCAAATCCTTTGAAAACACCCTTTTCTTTCACAAAGGCCTGTATGAGTTGACCTGCGGGAAAAAAAGGAAGGTCAGTCACAAACATTGTCCCCTGTCCTCTCCTGCCCCCTGCATCCCGTTTCCATCTGGCTCACCCTCCTCTCGTGCACCCAGCTCTGCACACCACACACACAACACCAAACTCCATCTCATTCACCTCGTGGCTCAACCGGCTAACCCTCCCTAAAGGCCCCTGGGAGCTGGCATCCTAGCAAGGAGAGTGAACCCCTGATGGCACAATTCCTGTGTCCGTGTGGGGAAGGTTTTTGGTGAGGGGAAGGGATAGTGCCTGCTGCCCTCAGACCGCACCCCAGAAGGTGCTGTCTTCACTGTGAACGGGCTGGACTAGCTTCTGCGACGGGGACGCCCCTTGTGTCTACCGGGGGGCATGGTACCCCCCTTGAGCTAGCAGAAGGAGGCAAGGACAGTTGGGACCCTGGGCCTCCTCCACCACAGGTAGAATTTCCACGCTTCCTGGGAGTCAGGGGAAGGCCTCAGCTTGTGACCTTTGGGCTTCCTGGCCAAGAGTGGGAGCAGAAGGAAGACATGAAGGGTCTGGTGTGGCCCACGAATGTAGGCAGGGAGAGCATGGTGGGGCCCATCTTGCCTCGGAGCTCAACACCCTCCTCCAGGGGCAGACATCTGATCTGAGCTGTCACACCTCTGTGGCTCCTGGACAGCTGTCAGCGGTCAGGAGAGGGAGGCTGCCCTCCTCAAGAAGCTGAGGGGCAGGGAGCATCCATAGTGGATCTGCTGGCTGGGGGAGCTTCTGAAAGGTCAGATTCCCAGATGCTCAGGGCTGGGTCCCGGAGAGCCTCAGAAACACATTACTCTGGAGGACACGAGCCCCGGGGGCCCAGAGGCACAGCTGGGATTGGTTCCCCTCGCGCTCTGCAGGGGGTCAGAAACGGCTGGCTGTGTCTGCAGGCAATTCAATGAGCTCAGATTCCTGCTCAGCCCCCACAGTTGGCACTTAGACTTGCCGGTGTTTTGTAAGTATTAGGTAATGGTGGTGGACGCGGATAGAAACAGCACACTCCCCGCCCCCCCCTCCCCGGGCCCGCTCAGGTGGAGGATGACGGGGGAGTCATGGTCAGAGGTGGGTTTACCAGGGAGCTAACGAACCGTCAGTGCCAGGGCCCCTCACCTGTGAGCCCGTGCAGGTCATGGGAGGGGCGCTAGCAACATCTTCCTGTCATCAAGTTTTTGCAAATGTTGCAAAATGAAGATATGTTGGTCTTTATTTCTCCAGAGGGGCTCCCTAAATTATTAAAGCCTTGGACCCATTTCCTTGTTCACTGAGGGTGAAAAGGTGGAAGTGAGGAGAAACGGGCCCCCTATGCTGGGCGTGTGGGCCTGGCACAGCCATGTGTGAATGACAATGATGATAATAGTAATAATCATCATGCTCAGTTAGCCTCCACTCTCATCTTGGGCTTCAGAGTTTCCAGGATGCTTCCTCGTTTCTTGTCTGGTTTACTCTGAAGCCCAAGTCTGGGTCTGGCACCCCAGGGCTGCTGAGAGTTTACCCCTGTGACCCCAGTGCCACACAGCAGCTCCGGTCTTTGCAGGGAGCTCCAGGGAGGGATCCTGGACCGGCTCCCCCCAAGAAGATGAGGGCCATCCACCCACACCCGGGATATGGGCAGGTGCGCAAGACCCTTACATTTCGGGGGCCTTGGTTCCCCCAGCTGTAAAGGGTGCACCAGGCAATTTTGAGATGTTTCTTGTAGGTCTCTGAAACTGTGACTGTGACTAGGCTGCTGTCCCTCTCTGGACCTCGTTCCCCCTTCCTCTGAGACATGGAACCTTTGGTGAGGAGAAGGCCGCAGTGTCTCTCAGCTTGGGCGGGCTGTGGCAGCCGGGGCCGTGAACCGTTTGAGGGAACCGCCTCCAGGCAGCCAGGGAATCAGGGCAAGGATGGAAAGGTCCTGTGGCCCCCTGATGTCTTGGAAGGTGAGCAACTCCAGTCATGTCTCTGGGAGGAAGGATGCCCTAGTGCTGGAACAGAGAAGGTGGGAACAGACGCTTGCTGAGACATTGAATAGGTGGGCACTCTGGCTCTTCTTCCCCTTCCAGGTGGGGAAATGCATGCAGGTGGGGGAAAGCATCCAGGTAGGGAAAGACATGATTTCTTGGACCTCCTGTCATAGCTGTGGCTTCCAGGTGAGACTGGGAAGGCCTGGGGGCCCTGGTTAGAGAGATTTCCCTTAAGTTAGAGTCGCTGAGGCAAGACTGTAAATCATCTGTGCCTAGCCATTTCCCTCTGTGCCCAGAGAGGGACACAGGAGGCTTCTGGGATCTGATGAAGTCGAAGCTAGAAGCTGGGCCCAAGGAGAAATCAGACAACGGTGACTTCACCCTTCGCTCCATCTGGTTGTGCTGACGTATCTTTAAATTAAATCGGCTCTCTCTCCAGTGGTTGTCAGAAACTCAACCGGATGCACAAGAATTTTTTTTTTTTTTTGCTTCTGAGTTAAAACACATACACACATATACTTACAAATAAAATATAGTATTTGAATCAATTAAAATTTTCCTTGCAAAATAGAGTTTAAAAATTAATCAGGAGATTGTTTCAAATCCAAGGTTTTTTTTGCCAGGACTTTGCTAAGAAGCATTTTAGAAACTTGGAAAGAATGTAAGAAATATTTTTTTGTTGCATTAAAACAATTCAAGGCAAGCTGTTATAGACTATCAAGAGAAGATTTTTATATTCTTTGCCCTCACATTTTTATGCCTTTATTTTTGTGGGAGAAAATTCTTTCAAAAGTCAACATGTACATATTGATTTTTATGGTGTATATTCTGGAAATAGGCAATGATTCATTCAAATGCTGCAATCCTTAATTGCAAAGACCAAATGATAAAATTAACAGTGTAAAATGCATTGTGAAAATTTGTTGTTTTTTTTTTGTTTGAGGAAATTTTAGAGCATAGAAAATACCCACACTAATACTTAGCACTCTTTTAAAATAAAATAGAAGCTGAACAGTATACAATGAAAGCAGCAGGAAGAAGAACTATATAGTTTCATACATTCTGAATACTAAGTACTACTGTTTACTGTATGAAGGACATTCTGTTTTTCTTAGTGATTATCCTGTTTTCAGATAAAATGTCTTGCAGTTTTGAACCTTGAATGGCCAATTAAAATTTTTATTTGATAGAAGAGAAAGTTACTACTTCACTTACAGATTAAAGAAGAAATCTGATCTTAGCTCTATTAGTCTACATGGGAATGTTTGTTGAGTAACTCCATGCAAATCAAAGCAAATCAAATCATTGATTGCCCTTCCAATATCCATAAGCGAACCTTTGATTTACACTGCCACGTAAATTGGGTTCAACTTGGAAGAAGTTTAACTTGTGAGCATTATGGCAATATTCATTTAGCATAGTTTGAGTAGCAAGATTACTGTATGACTTTTAAAGTAGTAGGCATTTAAAATGCTTTGCCAAGTTTGGGGTGGTGAGCAGTGCTGGATCTGAGTGTTTGATTTTCTCCGATTTTTTTTCATGTTTTATTTTTAAGGAAGTGCTACTGGAGATTCGAAGAAGAGTTGTTATTCTGTTTAACTATATAAAAACATTAAAACATTTTAGGGAATGCAAAATACATATGCTTCAGTTTCCAATATGGAGAGACTCTGGATATTTTAATAACATTTCCATTCTAATGTAGCAAAAGCGGACTTATTTTTCAACTACCTTTGTATAGAAGTTACACTTGCTGATTAAAGTAATTTGAAGCCTTTGGAAGGGCACTCCCACTGTTTTTTCTCCTGCTAGTGAAGGAGGTTTTTCTTTTTTAAAAAAAATAATTATAAGTAGAATACTATTATGATTATATACAGTCATTCAGAGGGATTTTAAATGTCAATGTGAATATGAGTTTGCATGCATAAAAGAAAATGCAATCAACAAAGGCTAAACACTAAACTTCAGAATGACATTCTCTAAGGTAATGTCATACATTCCACTGAGATTATTTGTACTAATAATGTTTAAAGACGCTGCTGTACAGCTCACTTTGGATATCTGAGATTAAAAATGCACCTTCAGAATTTGGAGAGAATGAAACTGTTGTGACTCGGAAGGAAGAGGGACCAGCTGAGCGGAGCACAGTCTGCCCTTACTCCAAACATTCTTCAGATGCCGAGCGTTTTGTATATTTGATTTCACCAGCCCTTTGTGAAGTCGATTTCTCAGAGTAGGGTAAAAAAAAAAGGTAACTTCTCTAGAAACCAAGGAAATCCCAAACTCCAAATTCACTTGCAGGACAGCTTATAATTTAGACTTGCTTTCATTCAAAGGGTGGGGACTTTCTAATGAAGGATATGTATTGAGGAACCAAGTTAAGAAATTATAGCACCTACTTTGTTGCATGGCAGTTGGATTTTTATTCTATTATAGTCCCGAGAGCTGTCAAATTACCCAAAGGAAACGACGAGTTTCTACACACACACACACACACACACACGAAAAAGAAAATACTCAGAGATGCTGCAACTTAGAAAACAATTGTCCCTGCTAAGCTTTGTGCAGCTTTAAATGCAACTGAATATTAATTCTATCAGATCTAGTTGACTTAAAAGCTAGGATGGATCAGGAGCTGATTTTTTGGCATTCCTTCATTTTTCTACTCTTTTGTTCACTTGACACACAGCTTTTTATACACGGGCTTTGCGGCTACCACTGGCGTGATCTGTGAACAATCTGTTTGAGGAGGAAAGGTCTCCTCTGACCAGTAGCCAGAGTTTTAATTAAATACGGTTCATCCTGTCGCTCTCCGGCAACTGGAGAAGTAGCTGCTGGCGCGAGGGTACCAAGGAGCTTACACTCACTGGCATTAATAGGGCAAAGAATCTTCCTGGTGGTGAACACACACACACATGCCCCACCCTCCGTCATGTAATTATTATAATTTTTAAAGTTAAGAACAATCACAGTAAAGTGACAGTCCCGTCCGGGGAGCTGGACTCAGCATTGTGGTAGAAGGGACACGCAGGTTGAAGAAATTATTTTGTTTATGAATTCAGGTTACACATCCGGCCAGACCGGCTGCGAGGGAAAGGCAAGAGAGGTGTAACTTTAAGCACACACTGATTTGTTCTTATTACATAACAAAAGTCTATTTCTTTATCATGTTATCATTCAGTTAATAAAAATTAGCTACAATAACAGCATCAACTTAAAAACCCCTCAAAGTCCAGGGGATTTTCTTTCACAATGAACATGAATACTGTTCAGAAATACAAACAGTCAAAGGATAACTTGAGGTCTGAAAGAGAAACCTGGCAAGGGTAATTGAATAAGCCTGGGTCCCTTGACTGTGTCATGGTGAGGGCAGTCAACATGTCATAATTAGGTTTATTGAGGGCCATTCCAACAATCTGCTTCTATTCTTCCTGCCTTATTGTCCACAGCTAGGCAAATAGCCAAGGGACAAAAGGAATCAAGTGCTGACAAAACATGAAAGAGGAAAAAGATTTAGCTGCTTTTATCAAAGAAACTGAGAAGGACTTTGTGTAAATAAAATAAGTGACTGGCCAGCCTGCATTTAGGCAATGCCGTTTCCATTAGAATTAATTCTTGACATATTGGAAGAGTTCCAAGGGAAGGATTTCTACTTCTGACAAGTTTAATTTGTAAATTAAAAACAGTTGGTTAAACATGAGCCTCCATCAACAAAACTTAACCAAAGCCATACACGGCAAAGACCCAAGCAGGTGAAAAAGAGAATTACTTTGAAAACAAAGTCTTCCCCCAAATTATGCAAATTCTTATTACTTCATAACGAATGTTTCCCATTGAAGCCTACAGCAGGATGTCTGCACCCAGAGGTTTGTTTAGATCACATTTTCTTCCCCTTTAAGCCTCTTTGGTTGACATAACGCTTACTCAGGGCTGGTTTTCCAGAGAGGTGGTGGTGGTGAGCTCCGAGGTGGCTGCCTTGTATTTTTTGCAAAGTCAAGCCAGCACAACTTCCGTAAGTCTGCACATTTCAGGACGGCCTGCTTTGCTTTTTCTTCGTTGAAGGTGAGAGTGTCTTCTTGTGTGCTTCCGATTCCTAACTGGGGTGAACGGTGGAGGCTGCTCTGCCGTGTTTCCTGAACTCAACGGTCCCCAGGTCCCAGGTCCACGTTGTCGGGTAGGAGGGTGGCAGGCCATGCTGGCAGCTTGGTGGTTATGACACGGTGACGTAGAGAAAGCGGAAACTTTCACTTTGCAGAGAGACCCAGCTGGCATCTGGACAGGCTCTCACTGAAGTCTAGGGTAGCCCTTTAATAAAACAGCTCTTTGGGGGGTTGGGACACCTTTTCTGTCGCCTTTTTGCATTGCAGCTTGCAGGTTTAGCTTCACAGAGGGTCTTTCCCAGGCACCTGAATTTCAGAGCATGTTTTTTTTTTTTTTGAGTTGCAAAAATGGACGCTGGCTAGAGACACCAACGCTGCTGTGAAGTATTTTTCCCTTGGGAATAGACATTTTATTTGGGTATCAAATGCCCCTTAGTTCTATTGAGAATTACATAGGAAATAAGAAACCTATTACTTGGGTAGCTTCAGTGGCTAGGCTGTTTAGACTTAAAAGCTTCCCATTGCTTTACTTCGTCTGACGCCAAGGCACCTTAGAGCTCTGCATTTACCGTATTCCTTGGTACTTGAAGTCAAAGCGGAAAAAAATGTCTCATCTCAAAGAATCATATTATTCATCAGATAGTGGGTGTGAAAAGCATGTTCAGAGGCGTAACACTCTAGACAAATGCAAGATACAAGCCCTGTCATCAGCATCAGATTGTTTGCTGGGTTCTAACGGAGTTTATCAATGGCTGTTATTTATATGATTGTTGCTTCTGGGGAATCATTGGAGCACGTGGCTAAACATGTGTGCATGTGTGTGTGTGTGTGTGTGTGGCTCATGAAACCATATTTGCAGTGCCTTGAAGTTTCTCCCACGTGTGGGTTTTGGGGAAGAGACTGCAGCACAGTGGACTGCCAAGCCTAGTCCTGCAGCAGGCAGAACTGTGGTTTGAGAGAGGAGTGGCAGCTGGAAGACTTTGCTTTCTGTCCCAGGCCGTCTCTGATTAGCTGTGTGACGAAAGGACACTCACTCGCCATGCTGATCTGGACCCCTCTGAAGGGGGGGTGGCCACACTGGCTCCACATCCTCAGAGAATTGCGATGAACACGTTCGAAGTTCTCAACAAAGAGAGAGTGTTACTGACTTAGGATCTTCTCATTGCCTTTGTAGTCGCTGAAACAAGATCTGGTAGCCGATTGATTTGCCTTAGTGCTTTCTCAGATGAATAAAAATGAAGTGGATGTCCCTGTGGTCAGACCGAAATACATTGAAATAATTCTGTACCCAGGACATCGGGGCCCTCCTTGCTGGGGTAGCATTGCTTTCGTGAAAAGCAGCACACTGGGGCATAGCTAGGAGAAAAGCGGTATGGGAGAAACTGCTTGTATGGGTTTGGAGTTGGGCAAAATAAGTCTTTTGATTTCCACATTGTTCCGATGCCTGTTGGCTCATGTCACCAGATTGGAAGGCCCAGCGGGCCAGGAAGGAGGTTCTCTGGAAGGAGCTGGAGATTTATGCAGACTGGCTGACTCTCTGACATTTATTTGCTGCCCCCCTTTTTTTTTTTTCCCTCTGTTTTGGCAACTATGAACCAGATGGACAGGCTCGTGGAAAATAAGGCCAGTGAAGAGAACGTGCTTTTGATTTCTTCAAAGATGAGGGAGCGCCTTTTCTCTCTTTTAAAACAGTAGTGGCAATTCTGCGTGCATGGGCTCAAAACCGGCAGCTCACTTTTGGAGACTGAGGGGAGCGCCTTGAACAAGGCCCTTCCTTGTGACGTCACCGAGAGTAACATAAGCTCTGTTTTCCGAGACACGCACCAAAGAGAGGTCCGGGCGATGGTCCGAATGTTGTGTCTACCAGAGGCCAACCATCCACTTTGCAGCTGGGCACCAACAAGGATGCTATCTGAGCTCCGGCTAAGATGAAAACGCACCAGGACTGAAATTCTTTCTTAATCACCAACCTCTCCGAAAGCAGAATGAGGAACAGGGGAACGGCAGCTTGCTATTTCACTCTGTAATCATTTGTGATTGGAGCTGCGTTTTACCTTGTGCTGACCTCTGGTGCCGCGGGTGTGCTCACCCTGCAGTTGCAGCTACGGCATCACAAGGGGACAGATGATGACGGTGGCCACTAAGTAGCGAGATCCCTGGGAGAGATTGAAAATGTGGCCCACGCTAGACAGAGAGCGAGAGAGCTAGATAGACGTGGTTTCTTGTTTTAGGCTCAAACTAAACTCCCCATACTGAAAAGAGTTAGCGAAAGATCAATAATTTAAGCAGAAATATTTATATCAACAGGAATTATGTTTTGAGCCCTGGGACATTTTTGGGGGAAAGTTATATTTTGTCTCTGCATTTTAAGATCATACCATTTCCCCTCTGTGTTAAATTTTAGACGGAACATACTTTATCTCAGGCGTGTTGTTGACCTTGGTCCTCAGAATTTCAGTGTTGAAATATGGGATTAAAAATGGTGAATGGATTTGCTAATTAAGTGTAGCTTTTTTTTTTTTTTTTAAGGGAAGTGGAGGAGGAGACCGTGCGTGCGACTCACGGATTTCGTCTTATTATTTATTTTATGTTGTCGCTGTTTGTAGACTCTTTTTTTTTGAATTTGTTTACTCTTGTTTGTTTGAACTAATCACTGCTTAGGGAGCAGTGCTCCCGGGACCGTCTCCCCTTCCGAAGCCTTTAGCTGTGGTGACCATTCAGGCATAAAAACGTGCTTATCTGCAAATGAATGGCAGCTCTTTGCTTCATTAAAGCCCCTTTCTCTTTTGGCACTCGCATTGTGACCCTTTGATATTAATTCAAAGGGCAATTAAAGAATGCGGCCCATCTTTGAAGTGAGGCATTCGGGGCAAGGGTAAGGATGAACCTGGGCCTCTGATGGACTGTGTGTATTCAACAGGCCTTTTCAAGGCAGTTTGAAGTGAGTCAAAGAAAATGGGCAGGAGAAGGTCAAAGAGAAAAAAGGGGCTAAAGAAACAGTCTGTATTTGTTCGGAGTATTAGCCAAGCAAACTGCAAATAGCAACAAAATGAAACAGTTAATAGAGCAGCCAGACAGAGCCGTGTCAATCACTTAACTTGAACAGCATCAGGCCTACGAGGCTCCCTCCACTGTGTTACCTAATTATCTTGGGAAAGGCAGTAACTGGAAGTAATGGTATTGTATTTCTTTCTGCTTACTGCCCAGAAAAGGTGATAAATACTCACTGCTCCATAATTATGCAATATATATACATAAAGGAGCAGGGGGAGGGTGGAAGGGGGCCGGAGGGGGATGGGGGCGGCACTGAAGCTGCGTTCCTAGTAAAAGGGCCAACCAAATATGGCACAAATATGGCATTTTCCAGCATTAGCATTCTGCAGGATCTCTTAACTTGTTTCATCTGGAGCTGGCTGAAATATGCATGATTTTTCTCAACAGCCCTTAAAGACAAACATGTTTAGCCATCTAGGAAAGTTCTTTTTTTGAGGGGAAAAAATTAGGCCGCAAAAGCTGTGCTTGAATCATGCGGGGGATTTGGCTAGCGGTCCCCTGTGCACCCGTGGAAAGGAGGAGGTGCAGAGTGAAGTTGGCCACTCATGTCTGCGTCGTGCCTGGCTGTGGGCACACGGGGGCGGGTGGGGTGGGGAGGGTGGCAGGTGACCTTGCAGGAGGGAACCCTCTGTAACAGGACTGGGAGTTACAGATGCTACCTAGAGGGGCGTGGGGAGGAGGCGGGCCTGGGAGGCTGGTGGGAGGCTGGCTGGGTTTTTGTTAGTGTGTGAAAAGGCATAGTTGTGGATTGCACTTTTGTTGGTCATTATATAAAAAAAGAAAACAAAACCAAAAGGTCAATATTAACCAAGTACTTCTTTTGAAAGTGTGAGCAGATAAAAAAAATTTTTTTCTTGACTCTCCCAGGGGAACTGATAAGAGAGGGGAGACCCCCAAGCACCCATGTAAATGCCTGCAGACAGGTCGGCCGACCGCGTCTGTGAATCGCAGAGCATGGCCAGATTTAAAGAGGCTCTGGAGCACTCTGCTCAGATTGTTGGCAACACGGGCTGTTGTAGACATTTTTGTTTGATGTTACTTTTGTGTGTGATGGGTTCTGTTGGGAGGAACAGTAATAAACGCGAGGGTTCTGTTATGCAGCTTTTTGATAAACGATTCCAGAACGGAGTGATTAATATAAAAGTCTCCGCCTTTGTCAAAAGTCCGTATTGAACCAGCCCTCAGTAGCTCTGCCTTTTAACACACCAACCAGACGCGGGTGCTTTCAAACCTTCTCTTTTTAGAGATTGGTCCTGATCTGAGGGGGGATGGTCACCTAGGGTGAATTGTATACGAAAGTGGGAAAACAAGTCATGTGGTGAATTTTTAAATGTACTGATAACTCCTCTTATTTAGTAGAGTCAATCCATAAATTCTCAGAAGGAAAATTAACAGAAAGATGTTCGCGGGGCTACGAGGTATCTCTACCTTGGAAATGGTCCACAGGACAGGAGTTGCTTAACTAACAGGAATTGACTGTGAATTTGTAAACTTCCTCAGGTGTCTTGGGAGAAAAATGCCACGGAACGCCCCAAATAGTAGCGAAATGTAATTAAATAATAATTGTCCAAAAAAGGGGAAACAGGCAATAGGAATAGAACAAGCTAGGATATTTTCACCAATCGTAATCATGAAAGTTTAGAAAGAGGACATTTCTTTTGTCTCAGTGATTTTGAAAAACTGTTTCTCTTTAGTTTTAAAAATACATACTTCTCAGTGGATTGAGTGCGGGCTGCGAACCAAAGTGTCGCAGGTTCGATTCCCAGTCAGGGAACATGCCTGGGTTGTAGGCCATGACCCCCCAGCAACCGCACATTGATGTTTCTCTCTCTCTCTTTCTCCCTTCCTTCCCCCTCTAAAAATAAATAAATAAAATCTTTAAAAAAATTTTTTTTTAAAACCATAGATCTGCAAATCTTAGGGAATGTCCATGAACTTAGAATACTGAAATGTTGCTGTGACTTCAGATGGAAGTGGGAAGGAAGAAAGGGGGGTGGAGGGTGGGCTTTTGCTTTTCATTGTGTTCTTCCCCCTCCTTCTGGGCAATTTGCAAATTTCCACCAGTTTTTACCCACCCAATCTCTCTCTCTCTCTTTTTTACTCTCTTTCCC
Organism: Phyllostomus discolor; assembly: GCF_004126475.2. Taxonomy (NCBI): domain Eukaryota; kingdom Metazoa; phylum Chordata; class Mammalia; order Chiroptera; family Phyllostomidae; genus Phyllostomus; species Phyllostomus discolor. The sequence goes on from NC_040906.2 coordinate 11,997,941, forward strand.
ACACAAACTCCACTTGTTTGTTGCAAGAAGTGCGGGCTGGGAACAGTGGAGACAAGAGCTATTCGTTTTCTTTTCTGTTTCCAATTTTAACTTCCGCCCACCTTTCTGAACTATCAGAACGGTGTGCCCTCTCCAGGTGAGGCTGTGGTTCTGAAGTCAAGATCAATGTCATCGTTTGCTCTGCTTGTACCTTGGTCAGTTTGGATTGAAATGGCTGAATCAAGCTTCCAGAGCCCAGTGATAGTTGTTATACGCCTACACACAGGTTCAATGCCGTATGTGTCCCTAGGTTTACAGAGCAGTGAACCCACTTCTGTCAGTCCCTAAGCTGCTTCCTAGGGGTATACAAGGAATTCCCGGAATGTGTCTGATCTTTGGGATCTCAGGGTGTTAGTGGTTCCCCCCAAATCAGGGTTCACAATCAGCCCTTCAAAGGGCCAGATAGATGACAAGAAAGCAACAATCAGAATGTACTTCCTATTTTTTAGCTAAGGGTGCAGAATTTTGGAGAGGCTGAGTAGCAAGCTTGTAAAAGGCAGAGTGGGCTGGGAATCCAGGTTTACCTGACTGCAGAACTTGAACTCTTAACTGCCCCAGGGTGCCACGGGTCTGGCAGCTCTTGGGAAGATGAGTGCATTTGGGAAATGTTGAGGAGGGAGCCTGGTTGCAGGGAGGGTGCTTAGCGCCTCTGCAGCTGGCAGGGCCGGGAGATAGGACCAATAATAATGGCCTTATGAAATGGTGATGACAGTTACACGAGAGAATCCACAGGAGCACAAGTTCCCCTCAACAAGCAGCAAGTATTGCCCTTGTTAATCTTATTTGTGCAGTGTGGCTCTCAGGTGGGTTTCCCAGGAGGCTAATAAAACTTAAACTTTTAGGGCTTTTTACATGCACAAAACCCAGAGAGTGTACAGAGTTTGCCGACTGCCGAAGAATGTTCTAGGTAAGGAGAGGAAACCAGGGTGCAATCAAGGGTGTGTTCCTGTAAATCGCCTCCAGAGATGCACGCAAAAGGGAGTGCCAGCAACTTACCATGATTTTTTCCCTCATTCCAAACAAATATTTACTTTGTACCTGGATGTTGTGTTGTCAATTTATATTCTTTTCAAAGGACAGAGTCCCCCCCCAAACCTAGGTCAGCTACTTGTAGCTGCTGGCACTTAGAACCACTAGGAAAGCCTAGAACCTGGGGAACAGGAATTCGTTCTGAAGCAAGGGCAACAGAACCTGTATGAGTCAAGAGAAACCAGGAACTGTTCAGAAATCGATTCGGACTGTTATGGGAAACATCCAACAGTCTGCACAAGCCAATGCCACTTGAATCAAATGCTGACTCTTTGACAGTTACTGGAGAGAATGATGATTAATAAGATATGCTCCCTTCTCTCCAGCGGCCTATTGTCTGGGGGAAAGATGGTCACATGAGCAGATCATGCTGGTCTAATACGTTGAAGTGCTTTAAAAGTCCACGGCACCGTGGGAAGGCTGGGGAAGGTCCTCTGGTCTTCCCCAGGTTAGAGATGCTTCCGGGAGGAGAAGATCTCAGAGGTGAATGTCAGAGGGTGACTGGGGTTTGATCAGCACGAGGAGGACTAAAGAAGAAAGGCACTGCAAGCAGAGGCAACAGCATGGGCAAAGGCGTGGAGCAGTTGAACATGCAGTGTTTGTGGGAATTGGCAAAGAGCTAAAGACAATGAGATTTCTTATTACCAGCACTGCTCAGTCTTTACAGGCAAAAATAAGCCTTTTTTTCTCCCTCCCTTATTTTCTGTTAAAAATGAGCAAGCGATATACTCTAAAACACAACCACATTATCAAAGGCTAGATTGGTCACTTTCCAGCTCAGCTTTACTGAGATATAGCTCACATATAATTGTGTAAGTTTAAGGTGTACAATGTATTCATTTGACACACTTATATGATGTAAAGTGCTGATTTGGTGTACTGATATGTTGCAAAATGATTACGTAATGTTAGCTAACACCTGTATCACATCACATAGTATTCCTTTTTTTGTGGTGTGAACATTGATGATCTACTTAGCAACTTTCAAGTATACGATACAATATTATTAACTACAGTTACTAGGGCATACATTAGATCCCCGGAATTTTCTCATCATATAGCTGGAAGTTTGTATCCTTTGCCCACATCTGCCCCCGCCCCTTCCCCAGGCCTGGGTAACCACCATTCTGTCTCCATTTCGATGAGTTTGGCTTTTTCAGATTCCATATATGAGTGAGAACATACAATATTTGTCTTTCTCTGCCTGCCTTATCTCACTTAGCATAATACTCTCAAGGTTCATCCATGTTGTCGCAGTAGGTAGGTCACTTTAACATTTGTTACTAAGCAAGTGTTGTTTGAAAAGAAAATGAATTTCATACCCTTGGGCTTTTTAGAATAATGGGACAAAAAGTTCTTGCACGATGAGGGACCCTTTCGCAGGAACGTTTCTGGGGAGGAGCAGAGCTGGGTGCACGGACAGGGGATGTCTTCTGGAATGCGGCAGCCTGACTCTTCGTGCTTTTTGCAAGGAGCTAATCTGAGCATGCAGTTACAAACGCATTCATTTTTTCTACTTTCCTAGGTTTGTGACTCTACATTTATTTTTTGAAGTTATCCTATAGTCACATAGACCTCTTTGGAATGTTTATATTGAGGGGAAGTTCATAGAACATAAAATGAACCATTTTAATATGAAAAATACAGTAGCTTTTAGTACGTTCACAATGTAGTGCAGCCACCAGCTCTGTCTAGTTCTAGAACATTTTCATCAAGCTCACGGGAAACCCTGTGCCCATTAAGCATCGTTCCTCCGTCACCTAGCAACCCCCAACTGTGCTCTGTCTCCATGGTTTACCTATTCTGCTTATGTCCTGTAAAGGGAATTGTACAATATATGACCTTGTATGTCTGGCTTCTTTCACTTAGCATGTTTTAGAAGTTCATTCATGTCATAGTATATATTGCTACTTCATTCTTTTTATGGCTGAATAAATTATAAGGATAATATTATTCCATTATGGGCATATACTATGTGTTTATTCATTCATCAATTGTTGAAGAGCTGGGCTGTTTCCACCTTTTGGCTATTATGACTGGTGCTGCTATGAATATACATGTACATGCAATTGCTCTTGTTTTTAGAGTAACACACGTATAGATTCATGTAACTATTACAGCCAGGTTACTGTATAGTTCTATCACCCCTTCAAAATTACCTTGTGCTATCCATTTGAAATCACACTCTCCTTTATCCCTAGATCCCTGGCAGCCACTGATCTGCTCTCCACCCATGTCGTTTTGTTTCTTTAAGAATATCATATGAATTGCATTATATAGTGTATCACTTTTGAGACTGGCTTTTTCACTCAGTCTATTTATTTTGAGATTCATCCAAGGAATGAAGTCCATCAATATTTCATTCCTTTTTATTGCTGAATAGTATTCTATTGAATGGATGTGCCAGTTTGTTTATCCATTCACCTGCTGAAGAACATGTAGGCGGTTTCCGGATTTTGGTGTAGACATTTGTGAATTTGGTCTAGAGTTGGTACAGACATTTGTGAAAAGGGACTGTGCGGACACAGATTTTTATTTCTCTCGAGTGAGTGTCTGGGAGTGGGATTGCTAGTCATGTGTTAAGTGTATGTTTAGTTTTATAAGGAGCCGTTCAACTGTTCTCCACGATGGCTATGCTAGGCTGCATCCCAGCAGCTGTGGATGAGAGTTCCAGTGGCTCTGTGCCGGTGCCAGCCCTTGGTCTCATCAGCCTTTTTTGTGTTCGCGGTTCTGAGCTGATGCATGGTGGCATCTAACCAAGGTTTGGTTCACATTTCCCTAAGGGCTGGTGATATCGAACATATTTTTTTAAAGATTTTTATTTATTTATTTTAAGAGAGAGAATGGAGGGAGAGAGAGAGAGGGAGAGAGAGAGAGAGATACATCAATGTGCGGTTGCTGGGGGCCGTGGCCTGCAACCCAGGCATGTGCCCTGAGTGGGAATCGAACCTGCGATGCTTTGGTTCACAGCCCGAGCTCAATCCACTGAGCTATGCCAGCCAGGGCTATATCGAACATATTTTTATGTGTTTATTTACTACACAAATATCCTTCTGGGTAAAGTACCTGTTGTTTTGTTCATTTTTAATTATTTTCTTTTCTTGCTGTTGAATTTTGAGAGTTCATTGTATGTTTTAGATACAGTCCCTGTGTTGGATATGTGATTTGCAAATATTTTCTCTTAGTGTCTATAGCTTGTCTTCTTATTTTTGTAACAGTGACTTTTGCAGAACCAAAGATTTTGATACCAATGAAGCCCAATTTGTCATTTTTTAATTTTATACCTGTGCGTTTAAGTATCATGACTGAGAACTTCCATCTAGCTCTGCTCATGAAGATTTTTCTCCCATAAAAAATAGGTTGTGCATTTAGGCCTGCGATGCATTTGCAGTTAATTTCTACATGTGGTTTTATGTTTAAGGCATTGTTAGTTTGTTTGTTTATTTCTTTTGTGTGTGTATGAGTATTCAACTGTTCCAACACCATTTGTTAAAACGGCTATTCTTTCTCCATTAAATTGCATTTGTACCTTTGTCGAAATCAACTGGCCATATTTGTGAGTGTATTTCTGAACTCTATTTGGCTCTCTTGATTTATACCCCTTGCCATTTGCCAATATCACAGTGTGTTGATTCGTTTAGTTTTGCAGTCATTCTTGAAATCCAGTGATGTCATTCCTCCAACTTTTTCAAAATTGTTTTTAGCTATTCTAGTGCTTTTTTATGTACATTTTAGAATCTATTTGTCTATAGGTACAAAAGCTCCTGTTGGGAACTGTTTATTTTTTTGAAAAGTGGTGTTTTCTTTTTTATTTGGAAGAGTTTTGGAAATCAGAAAGAAAGAAGATGAATCTATTTTTATTACATGCAAAGTTAATAAAATCGTCTACCCAATTGGAGAGGTCACCCAGTGACAAACACCTCCTCCGTGTTAAGGCTCTCCGTTAGTGAGATGGTTGGCAGTGGGTCAGAGAGGCTGAGCGAAGTCACGTCGACACCAGAGATAAGCTCTGAGGGGCCGCACGTGTTTCACCTGCTCTCCACATTTGTCAGGCCACACTCAAAACCGGTCTCAGAGCACAAGGAAGGCATACATGAAACATTTAATTTATGTTCACGAAGAACAGGTCAACCCACCCTTGGCTTTCGTATCATTTATTTAATTTATATAGTTTTAAGCCTCTGGGTCCTTTCAAAAACATTTGCAAATGTGCAATATTATAGCGTTTCCAGGCCAATGTTCTGGCCTGTGAATTAAAAACTCGAATATTAGGCCCTAGCTGGCGCAGCTCAGTGGATTAAGTGCAGGCTGCGAACCAAAGCATCGCAGGTTTGATTCCCAGTCAGGGCACATGACTGGGTTGCAAGCCATGACCCCCAGCAACCGCACATTGATGTGTTTCTCTCTCTCTCTTTCCCCCTCCCTTCCCTCTCTAAAAATAAATAAACAAAATCTTTAAAAAAACTAGAATATTAGGAACTCAGGGAGGGAGTTAGAAGGTAGGAAGTTTGGTTTTCCTTTTCTGCTTTGAGTGAAGAAGGAAATCTACCCCATGCTTTGCCTCAGAAGCAGATAATTAGAAAGATATTACAATCGTCTTGGTATCTTTTCCTCCTGGTCTAGAATTTCATTGCGAAGTTCCAGTGAACTTTGAATGCCGAGTCCTAATGTTTTATACAAATTGACATGCATGCCAGGTATTTAGCATGCTTTTTTTCTACCCATTTTCTAACATTTAGAATAGAATTAACACTTAACACTTACACAGTCAATGTGAGCATTATGAAAATGAGCTTGAAGTGTAATCAAGGATTCAGTAAGTGAATCTCAAATTTGGCAGTGATTGCCTGTGAAACTCTTTTTTTTTTAAGGGAGGCTGTTAAAGTCTGTAATCTTGAATATCTTGGCTACTCAGTATATGCATACCAGGTCTGCCAGAATACTTCAGTTTGTTGTTCTAATTTTGGAAACTTTGAGTTAGACAAAGTCTGTTTATTGCAGGTTACTCCTTCAAAGCTGTATATTGAAGTGAATGTCTAAGTTTAAAGTTTATCAGTTAAATAATTTGGAGAATTTTGCATTGAGATTACACAGGATGGGGGCTGACTGTGGGAGCAGGACAGGGGAGAGCGATGGGGGGAAATTGGGACAACCATAATAGAACAACAAAAAAATTAAGAAAGAAAGAAAAAAAGAAAGATGTGGTGCTTAATGTTCGTGGTTCCTTAAGTGCATTTTAATTATTTATATAAAGTCTAGGTGGCCCTAGGTAATGCTCCGATGGTTCCGAGGAAGGTATTATTTTTAAGTGTTTTGTTGCCAGGAATAATTTTTTTGTTCCTCACCCAAGACCTTATGGTGTGAGATGCGGCCACATAGATGTAGGTGAAAGGTAGTTAGTTATTGGAGTTCTTCACTGAGGAATAAATAGATAGTTTAGTAAAACTATCCCGATCCAGCAATGAGTGCAGTGTTATGTTTTTCTTTTACATGTGGCTTTTATCTGCCCTTCAAGGCTGTGACGAGCTGCAGAGGCCGGTGCTTTGCCCACTCAGGGGTGAAGAAAGCAGCTCAGGGGGGCGAACGGACTGGCATGAGGCTGCCGAGCTGGTAGTAGGTGGCAGAGTCAGGAAGGGAGCGCCTTCTCCTGAGGCCGATCGGGCGTGGTACTCAACTTCCAGATAAAACGAATTCCTCCCCTGTATCTGTGAGAAAAGGGAAAGGGTGACTCCGTGTACAGGATACGCCAAAGTATTCTGAGTCTAAGGAAAAACTTGTTAGATTTTTTTTTATATATTTCCCGTGAAAACAAAAAGAACACAGACAAAAGTGGTTACTTCTGTGGCACTAGCCCTGTCTTTGAAAACTTGGAAAAGACACGGTCACTTGCATTTTTCTTTTACTGAAGGAATCTGTGTTATCTCCCAGTGTAGTTTTTCTGTTTGGCTTGGTAGTTACAAACCCCTTTCATCCTGATGTTCTGAGTAGACGTTGATGTGCATATGCCTAGTCTTCGTATTTGATAAATCGTACATTTCCTGCAAAAGGCTTATTGGTTTTGCACACCCTTTTCGTCTTCCCTTTTCATTTAGATGTAAAACAGGCAGAAGCCATGCGGCTCCTGCCTTGAATGTAACACGATTCCAGGAATTAGGAATTTTTGTCTCAGAATGCATCAGAAAGTGAAGAGTGGGTTTACCCAACAACGGTGTTCTGTTGCATAAGTTGTGTTGGTTGATCCCAAAGGTGTGTGTGTGTGCGTGCATGTGTGTTTGTGAGTGTTCATTTAGAAGGAGTCAGAGTAGTTTTTTTTTCTCTCCCAACAAACCACCCTGGGAAAGTAGATCCTGGCTGGTGTAGGTGAGGTAAAATATAGAATAAATTTAGTTTAGCAAATTAAAATGTTAGGATTTTTTTTTTTAAAGGAAGCCATAGAGGTGCAAATCTGCGGGATTAAATTTCTTATTCCTGTTCTCTTACTGAGGCCAGATTAGTGGCTCACTGCACGCTGTGCCGGGGGGTCTGAGATTTTTATAGTGTGTCTTACGTCAGTGTCATGCAGTCCCTTCCAGATTTGACCCAAGAGAATAACACTCAGAGGGAAAAAAATAAAACTCAACCGTTCAGTGTTACCAATGAGGGAATCCCCCTGCCCCCTTTTAAAGAACCAAATTTCTGACCCAGGCTTTTGTCAGCACACAAGGAAACTCAGATTAAAAATGAAAATCCTCCACCTGCCCCAAATATTCTCTAATTGCAAACAATATGCATGGTTTAGGACTCAGGTCCAAAGGTTAAATGTTGTTGCTGGCGAGTCAAAGAGGGAGGAGAGAGGTGTACTGATCCATGTCGATTTCCAGATTCTGGGGTCAGGCTGTCACCCTAAGAGAAACAAGGCGCCTTCAGAAAACGTGCGATCATCAAACCACAGGTCAGAGTGTATCTCTAGGTCAGTGCAAGGCGAGGAGGGGTGGTCATTCGGATTCTGAATCTAAGCTTTGTCTTTACGTACATTTGGGGCAAGATATGAATTTTGTAGAAAATTGTCCTGTTAGGTTTATGAAATATGATCTAACCATAGCATCAGGAACATTTTCTCCCATGATTACTATAGAGAAATAATAATAATAGTAAAGTTTCACACACTTTATACATTCAAGGTTCACAACAGCGCTATGAGGCAAATCTTATGCACACTTTGCAGCTGAATTAAGTGAGGCTGGGACGCAGGAGCACCTCTTCAGAGGTCGTAGGAAGGGGCAGGCAAATATGTTATTATTTCTATCACTAAAGTTGCCTCCCAAAATGTGAGTGGTACGATATTAATTAGTCCTCATTTGATTTAACATCAAACAAAATGTGCCCGAGTGACAGCTGGAAAAATGAAGTTAGTTTTAGGATGGCAGGGTGGCTCTGGAATATTCCTCTTCCTTGAAGCGCTCCTTCTCTTCTTTCCTTTTCCCAAGAAGGGTTTGCCATCTATCTTGTTACAAAGCTCCTTCTGTCCTGGCCTGGACATCCCTCAGATGGGTGGAAAGGCTTCTAGCAGGACGCAGGGACTCCCAGCCCAGGCTGGGTGACCACCCGGGGTTCTTGGCAGGCACGAAATGGCCCACTTCCTGCCCAGCCAGGAGCCTTGAGCCTCAAGAGGCCCAGCCTGGGCACTCATCTCATGCAAAGGGCCCTCAAGTCTTTATGACCTTTCATTGTTTTTTTAGGACAATATCCCTGGAGGACATTTCAGTCAGTGATCATTGCATGCCTTCTTATTGGCACTCAAAAAGATGAACCAAGACAGGTAGTTAATTCGATTACTTTCTCTATACAAAATAAAGGATGTTTTGAAACATGGTCTGGAAAATAGGCAGTGTCTCAGCGGAAATCATTGAGAACAGGAGCCTCCATAATTAGAGAGATAAAAACTGCAAAAAATTATTTAAAAAAATTTACAAGCTATGGAGGTTTTAATTTGGTAGCTCTGGGGGCAAAAAAACTGTTTTAGCATAGGACTAATGCTTTGAACATAAAAGTGTATCATGACAACATAAGTGTGTTATTAAAACATAACAGTGTAATTATTAAAATATAAAAGTGTACTGTTAAACATATTATGTTTGACCACATGAGTTAAAAGGAAGGGAAAACAAAACACATCCTGAATTACTGTGACACGAACATTTTAAGAGTCAGGCAAAAAAGTGTGACCTGAAGGGCAGACACACGGAGCTTTTATTCCACAAATATTTATTATGCCCCTCTCAAGAAAAGGCAGCTGAAGACATGGAGGTGAAGTGTAGATGCTTTAAAATGTTTATCTGTGGGGAAGTTTCCCACCCCACTGCCCCATTTGGTAATTTACACACACAGACAGAAGCCCGTGGCATGGAGGGCCTGCGTGGGCCTGCGTGTGCCGGTTCTGTGAATGTTCTCTAGCTGTTACCAGCGCGTGACACGGCATATCACTGTTACTGGTTGCATTTACCATCTCCAGTTTGCCTAACAGACACAACGATCTCACACCCACGGAGTCCACTTCACTGATGCGCACGGGACCAGAGTGCAGTGTTGGGTGGCCACCTCTGTCCCTTGGGAGGGACAGTGGGTCTGGGACAGCACACCATTTCAAAACAGGGAGTCGGGTCCTCAAACGCAAAGCCTGCTTTCTGAGATGGCATCAGGTTACACTCCTGAAAGCAAGTTGTGTAAGGGAAGCGTAATTTTAAAAATATCGTCTTCATGATCACTTTCTGGCTTTTTGGAAAAGCAAGTTTAAAAGATTGTTAGTTGAAATACCTCTGTTATGGGCAGTATTTAATTTTGTATCCATGAGAAAATGAGCTTCCAGGCTACGAGTAAAGAAAGTGAATTCTTTGCAGTAGGGAAATCAGAGAGTAATTTCCAAGCCTCCGGGGCTGAGGGCCTGGAGGAGGTTAGGGGTCTTTGTGTCTGGGGGATTGTCTCGGTGGGAGTGGAGCGGGAGAGGGGAAGCTCAGGGAGGGATCAAGGGAGGGCCGCAGGGGGCTCTGGGAGGCAGGGATGGCATTATCCGCATGGGAGGAGGTCCAGCTGGGATCAAGGGATCTTCCAGGGGCTGGTTGGAAGGGAGAATGGTTTTCTGTGAGCAGAGAGAGCCCTTCACGGAAACTCTGAGAACAGTTAAGAGGATGTGCCCGCCAGCCAGTTTACCCCCTTGGCATGTGATTGATTCTGGCACACTTCCCATCCCAGAAGGAAGAACGGGGCCCATGGGCTCGGAGGCTTGTGAGAGCAGGGTCTGGCACACGCCACAGGGAGTGGATGGCTCGTTCTCAAGGCAGGCTTCCACGTGGGCAAGTGAAGAGTATGACTGAGCGTGTCACGGCTGCTCCGATGTGGACATTTTCTCAAATGCACTTCGGTGCCCAGTGTGAGAGGGTGTGCCCCCTGTCAGTTCAGGGATGAGGTCTAGGGCTCACCTACCTGGTGCTTTCTGTGTTTCAGAAATTCCAGCATCACAACACCATGCAGAGTAGGCACCGCCACCCCTGTTTTGCACAGGAGTTCCCTGGGGCTGGGGAGGTTGGATAATCTGTTGATGGCCATGCTGCTAGAAGAATGACAGATGCAGGATTGGACTCTGTGCATTTCAGTCCAAAACCTTAGCCCAGTGACTCACCAACTTCACAGAGCCAGAGTCTCACGTAAGAGAACCCGAGTGTGTGCATGTGAAATGCTCAGAACATTGACTGACGTGGTACGTGCTGGGTCATTATTAGCATTATTACAATTAATTTCTAGGTCCCTTGCTTAAAAGGATATCTCTGGGATCAACATCAAGTAATTTTGATGTTGCAGATCTGGGGCTGGAGCGCAGAAGTCATCATTTTAAACAAACACATCAGGTGATCGTGATGCAGCTGTTGGTAGATGGTATCCCCACAGAATAGTAATGCTGAGACCTTACCCCCTAATGGGGACTCCCCATTTAGGAAGTCTTGATACCCTCTCCCCATATTGTTGATACCTTTGACCATATGTAGGTGGGGCAGAAGTTTTCTACCACATACCCCTGAAGGGGGGTTACTTCACTCATTCTCAGTATTAAAATCAGATCCCATGACTCATGGTTTGGAAACTACACAGTCTCTCTTTTCCCAGTGAAATACGTAGATGGATTTGGCTTTTGAACAAAACAAAATCTGTATTTCTCTCAATGTTGCAACTTGCCCAGCTGACTGCATTGAGAATAGAAAGCTTAATAGTGAACTTGAAGTATATGAGATTCTATGATGAAATAAACGTGAAATATATGATATTAACTGAGATGTTTGACATATTTATCCTGTGGAGCGATCTGAAAATAAGGTCTCTAAGGGATCTTTGAAGGGTCTCAGCCTGCCACAAAGCTCTCTTGCCTCCTAAGTAACCATAGTGTCGATGGAAATGTCAGTTTAGGGACAGACCCAGAGATGGCTCTCAGCGATGCCTTTGTGATAAAGATAATACTCAGAGACTCTGGGAAGCCCACATTTCCAAAGGTCTTTCTGGACATCTGCGAGACCCTGAGTTTCAGAGGCATTGGACGGTACTGTGTGCGGGGGGATCACGTCAGAACAGACAAGCACACTTCAGTGCGACAAAACCAACCTAAAGGCAAGGCAGGAAAACACTGACAAAACATAAGGTGAAAAAAAAAAAAATAAAAGACTGTGACCACTGCTCCCCCTCCCCCACAGGCAAATAACACAGCCCCTGAATGCAAAATGAGATTAGAAGTCCAACGCTTATCGGGTTGACCATCTAGCATGTCTGACTGAAAACTTAAAGCGAACCTCTCCGCTTAAAATAACATTTGCAATTGGCATTTCCTGGAGACTGCATGTCGGAGTTTCCCTTTTGAAAACTGGGTATTTGCGAGACTGAGCTTTGTTCGGGTCACCTGTGTGAGTGTCCTGCTTTGCACAGCGCTGGGCACAGAGTGGGCACTAAACAGGCCTTTGGTGAATACATGAATGGGAAGTGGGAGACAAATTTGGTGATGAGGTGATTAAACACTTTGATCCCCGCCCCCCACCCCCAGGAAAGAAAACATATGCCTAAACATATGTGGGGTGTAGGTTATGTCCTGGCACCTGGACTCTAGTGAAGTCTTTGACAACTTGTTTTATTGCTGTTCCTGGTGGTTCACCATCTGGGGTTTATTCGCATAGACATTGCCTTGCTTGGCATGAAGTTTTTTGGATCCTGATTCACACCCCAAAATGCCCTTAGCATTTGAGAAAGTTACCGTACTAATGTCAACCAGGGTGTGCATTTTACACTTCGACGCTGTAATTTACTTTCCTGTTATATTTCTATGCCACATTTGCTAGAGTTTGTTCACACCCCCGGAACTGTTTCTCTCCCAGTCACCTGTGGATTGTTATTACCCCTTTATCGACGGGGAATCCAGAAGCCATACAGTCTAGGTAGCTTGCCTAACTGGATGTCTGGGTTGAGAATAGAATCCCGGGAACAAAATACCAGTTCTTTCTTTTGTCCTGCTTCTAGCTTCCTTGTTTCTGAAAAGGTCAGTTTGCTGCCCTGGTGTTGGCCACTCAGATGAATCAAATTGCAGTGGTGTTTGGGGCATCGGGGCCTGGGACTCGGAGTTAGGTGACGCTATGGTGCCAGCATTTCTGCGGTGTGGCCAGTGGTTCATGTCAGCGGTCCCGTGTTCATGGCATAGAAATCCGAGGCAATCCAAGAGTCCGAAGTCAAAGCAACGGTCAATATTGAACTAACATAACAGCAACAGCAAGATTCCAGGCCACCTGGAACACCGTTGTCCAATTAAAAGAATGCCCTGGTTTTCTGTTTCCTTGTGAACCGAGCAGTTGGTTGATACTTGGGCACAATCAGTCCACAGGTTACATTTGGCACCTGCTTCATGAAGCTGAGTAACATCACAGAGATGTGACTCTCATGGGATAAAATCCCCCACAAGTCTGGTTTGTTCGTGCCTGGACATGGGTGAGTGAGTGCAGCAGAAACAGGATGAGGCGGTCCTCTGTCCCCACTGCGCAGGGATTGGGGCTGGCATCGTGCTGTGGAAAAGGGAGCGTTGTGGGTTGTGTATTTTGCCTGCTCTTGGATAATGATAGTGGCGATGGGCTTTGGTGGTGACAGGGAACGTGGGGATAAAGTTAGGCGTGGAACTCATAAACACAAACATCTACATGAGAGAGATGTTCTGCCAACCCCACCTGTGCTCCCTGCTAGCTGTGTGACTCTCTCTGTGCCTCAGTTTTTTCATCTGTGAAATGGGGGATAATAAAATCGTGTCAGTCTGAAGATTAGATGAACGAAAGCCCATCAAGATGCTTGATGAGGTTCCTGGTGCATAGTTATTACCCATACAATGTTGGCTGTTATATAGACCATGATGATTTTTTTCTGTAAAGGGCTCTTTACATGTAGTGAAAATTTTTGGTTTTGCGGACCATTGGTCTCTGTTAAAACTACTCAGCTTGCCTTTGTAGTGCATAGACATAAAGAATACATAAGTGGATGGGCATGGCTATGTTCCAATAAACTTTATTAATGGACACTAAGATTTCATTTAATTTTCTTAAATTTCTTTTTAGTAATTTTTTTAGAGAAAAAATGAAGGGGGTTGGGGGATGGAGAGAGAGAGAGAGAGAGAAAGAGAGAGAGAGAGAGAGAGAGAGAGAGAGAAAGAATTTGTTGTTCCACTTATTTTTTGCATGTGCTCTGGCTGGGGATTGAAGCCACAACCTTGCTGTATCTGATGACACTGTAACCAACTTAGCTACCTGGCCAGGGCTCATTTAATTTTGATGTGTTGATGTTATTTGTTTATTTTCCACCACTTAAATATGTAGAAACCATTCCTAGATGACAGGAAAGGCAAAGACAGGCAGGGAGTTGTGTTTGGCTGACTCCGGTACAGACCTTCCTGTCTTTAACTTGGAAGCATTATTTTACTTGCTAGCGCTACATCTATGTTTGGGGTGATTCTACTATTAGAGTTCTGTTGGCAGTTTCTGGTGATGCAGCAACTTATGTGAAGGTGTGTTGGCCGTGTTCTGCATTCACCGGAGACGGGCTAGACCCACACTTTGGAACACTTCGAGAAGACAAATGTTTCCCTTAAATAATATTTAGTGGTGGAACCAAACATAATAACACAATCTTATGTGATCCATTTATGAAACAAAAACACATGTATAACACATAGACATGGACGACAGTGTGACCATAACCAGTGGGAAGGGAAAAGGGGGACAGAGAGAGACTTGGCTTGGGGCAACGAGCGCACAATGCAGTGTGCAGATGATGTTTCGTTGAGCTGTGCACTTGAAACCTGTATAGCTTTTAAAAAAGATTTTATTTATTTTTATTTTTAGAGAGAGGGGGGAGGAGGGCGAAAGAGAAGTATGGAAACGTTGATGTATGAAAGAAACATCGATTGGTTGCTTCTCACTTGAGTGCCCCATCTGGGAATCGAACCCTCAGCCAAGGCATGTGCCCAGACCTGGAATCAAACTGGTGACCTTCCAGTTTGTGGGATGATGCCCAACCCACTGAGCCACACCAGTTAGGACAAACCTGTGTGGTTTTGTGAACCAGTGTCTAGAAGACAAACAGTGGTAGGATAGGCGGGCCTTTAACAGCAAATGGGTATTTTCAATTTTGTGGAGCCTTGGCAAAATCAGCTCACAATTTCATGTTTAATAAATATTTCTCAAATGATAATGTGTTAGAACTGCTGAGATAAGTGAAAGTTAGTGTTTAATCTATTAAAAATGTAAATAAATGTAAAGAAATTGAGTCCCATATGAGCCATTTGGGGTAAAACTGTGTGAGGTCCTGTATCATATTCAGAATTTAAGAGATATCAGATGAGATTATTCTCATCTGATATCTCATCTGAATGGGGTCTGAAACCCCATTTTCAGATGTAAGTAAAGAAGAAATGCAAGGAATTATTTTGATAAATGACACTTTAATGTCCTTGGGCCTGAATTTAAGCAAAAGCAGTATTATTATAGTTATTTTTTGTAGCTCAGTGATTGCCCCATTTCTTCCACTTCAGTCGTTAGAGTATTATATCAGACCTAAGTCCAGTGCAGTTCCCTCTTTTTATCACATTTTCCCCCAAGTTTCTATGGTGCAAGTATTCTCTGTGCAGGATGGTATGAAGTTAATTAACAGGCATGAACTTTTAGTGGTGTTCATGATTATTACTCTGATTTTTTTTCAAGTTTAGGAGGGTACATCTTTTAGGTACAAAAGGGTTTCACATGCTGATTAAAATGTTGAGTTGACTCAAGATTGTTTGCAAATTTCCCATAAAAGTAGCCAAGGTTTTGGGGGGGTACTTCTCAATTATTACAAAAGTAGTACCTAACTATTGTAGAAAATGATCATTGAAAATAGGATTTCATACATGTTTCAATTACATTCCTTTTGAGGCCTAGTGAATGCGAGGGGATATATGGGCAGAGGGATGACCCTCGTGATGGTGAGTTCATGAGAGTATCAGCACACTCTCGAGATCCCCACCTAGGATATGTCCCAGGTCCCCAAGGTATTTCTTGAAGGTTAGAAAACAAAGAAAAGTGGCTTCCCATGTTTATCCTGAGGTTCTCTGAACTATCCACAACTTGCATGTCTCCATTATGACCCTTGATAGGACAATAGGATGGGCTTTACTCACAGGCTGGGGAAGTGGCTACCTTTGCGGGTTGATTTTAGTGGAATTGGGGAGGACACCGAAAGGCCCCATGAAAGACTCTAGGGAGCTGATCATTGTGAGTATCGGTTGACCTGTCTGTCCCTGCTATTTGAGGGGTAGAATGGGACGCCATTGCTGTTGCGTAGGGCTGTTTACACTGTGTTCACGGCAGGAAAGGTGAATACAGAAAGAGCGTCTTCTCTTGTGCACGGCACGTGGGGACCCTGGTTTTACCAGCGGCTCATGAGCAGAAAGAGGATCCACAGGGAAGCTAACTTCAGAGTTCTCATCGGGAAGTTCTCCCTCCAAATCCCTGCAAAGGGCCCCAACAGTGTGACACGGGTTCATGTCGTCCTTTGGGGGAAATATGCAAAAGTAAGCTAGTTTTCTGTTCTTTATTTTTAATTGTTTAAAAAGATTTTATTTATTTATTTTTAGAGGGAGGGAAAGGGAGGGAGAAAGAGAGAGAGAAACATCAATCTGTGGTTGCTTCTCTTGTGTCCACTCCTGGGGACTTGGTCTGCAACCCAGGCATGTGCCCTGACTGGGAATTGAACCGGCGACTTTTTGGTTCACATCCTGTGCTCAATCCACTGAGCCACACCAGCCAGGGCTAGTTTTCTGTGTTTTAAACACTTCCGCCTCGCAAACTATAAAAGCTTCAGGCCCCAGAAAACATGGATTTGTTTCTGGCTCTGTATTTTCAAGTTGGGACTTCCTCAGACCTTTTTGGAAGTGGAGAAGAAACACATCTTTATTGATAAACGTGTACCATTCTGGAATTTGAGAGTAAATCTTCCCGCAGGCATAAGACTGAAGAAAAAAACTGTACAAAGGATGGATTTTCTCAGGGAGAGAGGTGTGAAGCTGAGAGAGGAACGGCACTGCTGGTGTCTTTCCTGTATTCCCAGAAAATCAGGGAGTTTGAGAAAAAGAGGGGCGAGTGTCTTTAGTTGATCAGGGAAGAATCTCATATACTTACATTTTTATTTTCTGTAGACTGAAAGTTGTAATATGATTCCTCTTTAATTTAATATTGTTCAATAAATTTTATTTAATCGGTGTTCAATGACCTACTATAATAACTACAATATTGTGATGATGATGACAAAAAGATATACGTTATGTGAATGTCACAGCTCACTACACCATTTCATACATTTTCTCTCACTGGTAACTATTAAAGCCCAGAAAGGGTCTCCTTATCTCCTGCCTGCAGATGCCCCCCAAACTGGAATCGTATGAAAAATTGAGGTAAAATGGTCTCTGTGCTCCTCTCAATTACTCTTTTCTTATTTTGCGGCAAAGCCATGACCGCATCAGTCCATTTCTCTTCTTTTGTGAATTCTTCAACATCACAGGAGTCAGAATAACCATTGAACTTTGACACACCAGGCCATTTCTTTTAGAATGGCCTCTAATTTTTCGCTTGCAGGACTATTCAACGGGCAAAGAACCAAGTCCCCTCAAAACCTGCTCTTCGTCAGGTGGTGTTTGCATTCGTTAGAGTTGTCCTTATGAACTTACCAGAGGGCTTGCTGACCTCTGGCTGTTTGGCCCCGTGGATGAAAACGTACCACTGGGACGCACAATGAAAGTTATATAAATCCGAGGAAGTGGTCAATCCGAGGAGTCAGTGTGGTTGCAGAAGAGTTGACCGGAAAGTTTAGTCAATAGTTCATTTAAGAGGGAAAAGTGCTGAACGTATGAGAAATATGGACTGCTCTTGTAGTGCAGAGAAAGAGGACTGTTGATGCCAGGGAGGCTCAGGGGAGGTTTTTTGGAATGGGTCTTGAGACCTGTGCATGGCATTGCGTGTGGCTGGGCACGCAGAGCACGCTGAGGAAAACAGACAGTGAGTTATGTATGGTATGACCAACCCTGTGTCTGCTTCGGCAAGCACGTGGGATTCTGAGAAGTGAATTTCTTCCATGCCAACAAAACCTTAAAAGTCCAGCCCTGGCTGGCGTAGCTCAGTGGACTGAGCACAGGCTGGGAACCAGGCATCACAGGTTCGATTCCCAGTCAGGGCACATGCCTGGGTTGCAGGCCATGACCCCCAGCAACTACACATTGATGTTTCTCTCTCTCTCTCGCTCTCTTTCTCTCTCCCTTCCCTTTCTAAAAATAAATAAATAAAATATTAAAAACAAAACAAAACCAAAAACTTAAAAGTCCACATGGCGAACACTTAGCAGGTTTTTGTTTACATGGTCCACTGCACATTAATTAATGGTTTCTTACATCTTAATGCTGATTTACTCAGGAATATATCAATTATTTCTTGTAACTGTTGCTTGCTATGATCAACTCTTGCATATTTGTGTTACTTGAGTGAAGACATTCGTGAATGATATCGATACATAGATGATCTAGAAAACACTTTCATGCATGTTTAGAGTGAGGACTGGTGGTTGCCTGTTCAACCCCGACACCTAATTGGTGGCGGAGACTGTGGACACGTCCTTTGACATACTCGAGTGTCAACTTCATTTTAAAATAAGTTGTTTTGAAGTTATCATGAGGTAAAGAATTTTAAAAGTCAAAACCAAAAACAGTATCACGTCATGGATGGCTAGAGAATGGTTGAGATGTTGGACCTTTATTTATTGTTTTCCTCTGGTCCCCATCTTGAGTCCAGGTAGTTTCATCTTGTTTCATTGAGTTTTGGGTTCAGTGGGTTTATCAGTGGTAGAAGGACTCTAGCTACCAGATGATGGGGAAATAGAAGTCAGTCCACACGCAGACAGACAGAAAGTTCAAACGTCAAGTGAGTTGATGGTGTGGTAAAGAGGAAAGATCCAGAATTTAGAATTTGAAGATCTAGGTGGGAGATTTAGCTCTGCCGCCAACAAACCAGGAGATGTCAGAGTTGTCATTTCTTCCATTTGAAACTCAGTTATTATTATTTTTAATCCATAAGGTAAACTGTGGTGTGATGATCTTTGATGTAATTTTGATGCTTTTAAAATTCTATGCTAAGCAGCACATCTACATAAAACATGAACATCGGTAGCAGGTAGTAGAAGAAAATATTTTTTAAAGGTTTTACTTATTTATTTTTTAGGCAGAGGAGAAGGGATAGAGAATGGGAGAGAAACATCACTGGGCAGTTGCCTCTCACAAGCCCCCTGCTGGGGACCTGGCCCGCAACCCAGGCATGTGCTGTGACTGGGAACCAAACCTGTGACCCTTTGGTTCACAGGCCTGTGCTGTGCTCATGTGCTCAATCCACTGAGCCAAAACACCTGGGCAGAAAAATATTTTCTTTAATAAAGTGATCTTTCTTTTTTAAAAATATTTTATTTATTTATTTTTAGAGAGGGAAGGGAGGGAGAAAGAGAGAGAGAGAAAGAAAAACATCAATGTGCGGTTGCTGGGGGCCATGGCCTGCAACCCAGCATGTACCCTGACTGGGAATCGAACCTGTGACGCTTTGGTTCACAGCCCTCACTCAATCCACTGAGCTACACCAGCCAGGGCTAGAAAAAATATTTTAAACAGTGATATATTCCTAGTTTTTCCTCCTGCAGTTTACACTGTTAGTGACGGGGCAGGTTGTCTTCCTACGCTTCTCTTGGTTTTCTTCTGTTGTTTTCTTCTCCAGTCACCTTCTCTCTGCCACAGTCTTAGGCTCAGACGTGCACACACTGGTCTTCCTCTGGCATCTTCTACCAGGAAGAAGGAAGCATTTTAAAGATCTCCCCTTCCTTAATGGCAGCCTACTTAGAAATGGGGATGAGGATTTGGGAGAAACGGTTGGGTCGGACAACCACCAGCCTTTGACAAGCTTTCTTAAAACAATGGCTTATTTATTGTGAGAGCAGGGAGTGGCTTCAAGGCTTGTTTGAATGAATTGCATGTCTGTGTTACAGGACTGCAGTGAGAATGCATGCCAATTATCTTGATCCCCAGATATAGAGATGGGCAAATGCTTATATTTGCACACTCAAATGTATCTACAGGTGTATTTTATCAAATTGGAAGAAGTAATGCTACCTCGTTTTTGAACTCAAGTTAAATTCTCACGTAGTGACAATACTACCAACCAGACAATGTTGTTGTTATAACTAAAACAACAAAGATAAGTTCATTTGAACACTTGCTAGAGACAGTTTAAAAAAACTTTTATTTTGTTAATAGCATCCTGGAACAGAAGAATAGGAAGAACCACAGTAAGAGTTTGGTCAATCCTTGTCCATCCATCCACCCACCCATCCATTTACATAATCTCTCTAATTTAAAATGAATACTGTTTGTTTGCCCTGGCTTGTATGGCTCAGTGGATTGAGTGCTGGCCTTCAAACCAAAGGGTTGCCAGTTTGATTCCCAGTCAGGGCACATGGCTAGGCTGAGGGCTGGGTCCCCAGTGAGGGGCGCACAAGAGGCAACCCCACACTGATGTTTCTCTCCCTCTCTTTCTCCCTCCCTTCCCCTCTGTCTAAAAATAAAATGAATAAAATCTTAAAAAAATAAAATGAACGGTGTTTGGATTCTGGGACGATCATTGTTTTTAGACACTGCCCAAATTTTATTTTATAATGTAATGTACTTTTATAATGTAAACACAAAAACCCATTCAGATAAGAAATATAGTATCTTTTGTCCAATAAACTCCTCGTAGGAATGAAGTGTGGAGTGGTGAAGATTAGGGCTTGAGTTCAAACTGAGTCCACAGTCCATTCTTTAAACGTTAGCATTGTCACGACCTATGGATCGCGGGATTTCCAGCTAAAATTACTGGCTGGTGTGGGTAGGAAGGATGAGTATGACTGTCTTCTGACTGCATCCAGGAGGGTCCTTAATTCATTCAAAATTACTAAGGATTAGGACATGTTTTTAGACCCCCTCCCCCCCTCAGATCGGCTTTTCCTAACTTAAAAGGAGTTGTGTTCTGAGTCAGAGTACTTTGGAGAAAGGAGTGCCTGGAGTTAACCCCCTGACTCTGAAACCGAGTAACTGCGTTGCTACTCTTTGCTAACATGGAAAGTTGAGCCTCCTCCCTTTCCTTTCCTTCTCTTCTTTCCTCTTCTCCCTTACTGTCTCCCACCAAGCACTTCCTTACCCACTTCCCTCCAGTTCTGCCGGTTTGTTCCTGAAAAGGCAATGTGGAGAGGCAAGGCAATTGTCCGATAGTTCATGTAGAAGCCTGCTACTAAAGATATTACTTATATACATATTTATATACACGAATGCATTTATTGGGTGCATATGCATTTGTATGTGACTAATGTTAAGACGTAACATTCAAGCTAGCCAAGACCTTGAACCTGTGCACCCCATATATGGAACAATATTTAAGGAAAGAGTTTGTTTGTATCTCTCAGATCAACCGCGACCTCCGCAGGGTTCAAACCAGCCTTCGAAGCAGATGTTTTCAAGAAAATTTTACTAATGAAAAACTGGTTCAGAGGGTTAGGTATTTTGCCCCAAATCCGAGAGGAAGTGGACAAGTGGGTATTTGGGGCGGGGCGGTCTGCCTCCCCAGCTGGAGGTCTTCCACTGTGACATTCAGCTGGGGACAGTTGCTTAGGTACGAAGAGAAGAAAACAAAAATTAAAAAAGCAGCTGCGCTTATCTGAGGGCGGGGACAAATCATTCCCATCATCTACTTAGTCATCTTGACTGGTTTGTCCTGTCTCCCTGAGGCCTCTGGTGAGATGGGACACTGACTGCTCTTAGACCCAGCCTCCTGGCCCTGAGCCTCACACCTCTGCAGGACCAGTGGGGAAGGGGAAATCCACACTCTCCTCTTTATTAGCTCTTTCCTCCTAGCCTCCAGGGAAGGACTTCTCACACAGTCCGTGTCCCACGAGTGATTTCCGATGACGACCTCCATGCTGCTACTAATTTCTTTGCCAGTGAGAGAATTCAGCGTGCCTTCCCTGTAGGCTCCAGAAAGTTCCCCCTTTCATTTGTGTTCCGTCTCTCTGAGAGAGATTCCCTCTCTCTGTCTCCCCACAAGCAATCATGGAGCCTGCTAAGATTTGGACTTTCACAACAACCTCCCTGCTCTGCCCCTGCTCTTCCTTATGGAACCCAGCAGAAAACAAAAAGCAAAGAAACCGTCCGGGAATGCCGTGGTGGAGGTGTCAGTGAAAGCAGTTACGTATGATATTAATTTGATCTCTGTATCTAAGATCGCAGCCTCACAGGCTGTGTGGCTCTGTTATGTAGTAAATAATGTATCTAGGTTTTTCAGCCTGGAGAGGCTACTTAATCTTTCTGTTGCTGCAGGGCATGGCCGGATTATCTTTTGTACACACCGATGCTGGGCTTTGCTTCGGTGGACAAAGCACCGGAGTGGAAGTTGGGTGATTGGAGTCTTACTTCCCCAGGTTGGAGTTCCATATAATACTTATATTTGCATCCATGGCCTCAGGGGCAATATCGGCCACATCCCTGGGATTCAAAAATTGTTTATGGAAAGATGAAAGCTTTGGGATAACGCCCCCGCCCCCCCCGCCCCGCCTTCTTCGGGTTTCAGCTGTAACAGGAAGGCCTTCTTCCGATGATTTGCCGTTTGGTAAATGCTTTGTTGGGAACTTCAGGTCTCTGAGTCATTTATCTTCTTAGCTCTTTACATAGGTGTCTGGCCCCCTACGTGTAGTTTTTAACTTTCTTCTTCAACCTGTTTTTCTTCCGTTGTCCAGACATCTGCCATCATGCTAGTCCTGGCAAAGGGTAGTGGGGTGGACAAAGCTCTATGGGTCGTGTGTGCTTTGGAGTAGTCTTGTCTTAACGAGGATGGCCAAAGCAGTCTTTGTTTTCTGCCCCCGAAAGGCTGTCTGTGTGACTTGTTGCCTCTTTTGTGTATGGAGCCTTCGTTTATTTGTTGGCTTTAAAAATGGCTGATGCCAACAATAGCAAAAAAACAGTCCGTGGTGGAAAGTAAAGTTGAAGGCAGGGTGGTTCTTTGTCTTTGGTGATAGTGTCACGAGTCTAATTGTGTCGCATTTAAAGCTCAGTAAATACAGCTGAGGTTTAGGTTTCATAGCAAGAATTCTTTCTTAGTAACTACACATAACATGGTTTTCACATCCACCAACCACCACTGAAAGTGTCACTCCTCTTTTGTGGTCGTGTTTTTACAACCTATTTGCAGGGTTGACTGTGACATGAGCCCTGGCACTGTAGACCAGGAAGGAAAAAAACGGGACAATATTGGCCACAGATTTTCTTCCCGCCCACGTCAATCCTGTTCCTCAAAAGACAATGCCTAGGAGAGTGCATATTCGATACATATGATCTTATCTTTGGGTAGCTCTCTGTGTCCTTGTGGGACAGACCTGTGACATACTCTCTGGACTCCTTCCTTCTCATCTATAAGGTGGGGGTGACAACACCCCTCCAAACAGGGTTTGGGGTAAAAATGGAAGAAAAGGTAAGGGACTCAGGAGGCAGGGGCTGGCTAGTGTGAGCAGTCAGTGAGCCATTGAACAGCAGCTTTTCTTGTATCACCATCGCCATTATTGATGCAATTTTGCCCAGAATGTTGAAGGAACCGTCACGAGATGGGCTTTGAGAGAGCCATGCTCTGCCTCTGGTTAACCAGTGTACAGAAAAACGTTTTTCAGAGGTAAGTTACTCTACATGGCAGTGGGCGAACCACGTGTGCATCAAAAACTGTGCATTTAATTCCGATTCAGTCACAAAAACATGAGCTAAATCTCCTTTTAAAGTTAGTCTTTTGTAACATGGGTTTTATTTCCTTATTAAAGAACTGTTTATCCAAAGGAGGAAGGTGAGTTTGTTTGGGAAAATGAAGGGGCCAGATATAATTATTTCTTAAACTACTTGTTTTATTGTTCTGATAGCCTTGAGGAAATTAATGCAATCAACCCAGAATGAGAGCATTTCCAATATTGCACAGTACCAAATAAATATGCTATAAATGGAAGAAGGTACATAATCACTACACGGAACACGATCTTCTGTTCTATTTCATTGGGATTTTTTTTTCATTCATAGCATCTTAGAAATGCACATTTAATCGTGAACTGTTAGAAATGCTTATTGTTCTTTCAAATTGTTTGCCCTGTTTTGATTTTTCCCCCAACTCAATTCCATTGAATATCTATGAGTTGTCACATTTTTTTTGTAAGTAATAACTGTGTCAAGCTGTGCTGACAAAATGTCCCAACATAACTGTTAATAAGCATTGTCATTTTAAGAATGAAGCAGTTTGGCTAACGATTTATGTCTTATAACGCAGCACTTGGGGCAGCTGTATGGTTCGTCTCTTTAGCAAGTCAAGTAATTTCTTTAACAAAATGTTAAGCACAGATGGGCCATAAGCTGTCAGTTAACTATTATTGTGTCTGCATCTGCCTGCTCTCAATGCACTGTTTTATGTATTCAGTCAGTTACTTAGCCGCAGCGCTGTGAAAAGCCGGACCTACTCTGATTGGCAAATAAAATGTTCATTTGTCTCTTCTTCCTATTGTTTTGTTTTGGTAACACATGTCAGCAGCTCAATTACCCAGTTCATTAACAGCTCCCAGAGGACACGATGGCCAGCCGAGATAAGAGGGGCAATTGTGCCACATATGGCCAATAATAGCCTCTCTCTTGGCAATTGTAAATAAAAGTCACTTGGCCCTTTTCCTTTCAGGAGAACTACCGTTTTTCCTGTTCCCCTTCACAGTGCAAATTACCTTTCTTGGCCCCGTGCAACCCAATCGCACCGTGCTAACCCAGAACCTGGCTTCCAGCTCTGAGACCCGGAGACTGGCCATCCCGCGGCCAGAGCTCTGCCTCTTCCCTTTAATTATGACTGACTTTTAAGCTCTCGAGGGGGGAAAGTTCTTATCATGGGAGACTATTCTTAGAAAGCTGTTAGCTGATTAATTAGCTAACTAATCAGTTTTCCTAATTGAATAGCAACACATTTTCTTGGGGCTCTCAGCTCTTTTTCTCTTTGAAATGCTCTGGTGGCGGTTACCATGGAGTTTAAAAAAGCCATGTAAAAAAATTGCAACTGGAAATTATTTGCAGGGGTGGCCTAAAGGAGGTGTGACTTGAGCTTTACCTCACCAGGGAGATCCATGCTGGGAAAGGAATTGTTGTTATACACGGCAAGTCTCCAAATAAAGGCTTTAAGAAGCCACTCGGTGAATTCGGGCGGGTGCCACATTCCTGCTTCCCGTTGAGCCTTTGGAAGGAGGTGCTGGAGCAGGTAGTTTGTTTTGGGATTCTGTGACTCCCGCAAGCAAAATGTTGCATGCGTCAGGGGAAAGAGAAAGTCTACGGGCACGCTTCTACTTAAACACACCAGCGAATATTGCTGCTACAAATAATAAACGTGGCTTTTGTTTCGTTTTGTAGCTTCGCTGTTACAATCTTTTAAGAGGCTGATGGTAAGGTGGCCGCCATCCACAGAAAGGCTTCTCCATAGAAGGTGGACAGCAGCCCGGCTTGCGGCCGAAATTCAGTGGCTGGAACCCTGGGATACGGGGTTGTTTGGGGCAGCGCAACTCCGCGCCTCGGGGGCAGCTTGGAGGTTCTTCCAGCCTCCGCTCCTCAGCCCTTATCTTAAATAAACACCAACGCCCACGCTGTGCGTTTAAAGTAATAACTGCGGGGCGACGGGGCGCGGGGCGGGCCCTCGTGGGCCGTGCCCGCAGCCGCTCATATTCATAAGCAATCTGTACTCACCTCCCAGGGCAGCAGGCACTCGGGGAGTTGTTGAGTGTCAGGGTTTATTTGCGCTATTTTGATTAGCACCAACCTGGCAGGAGCTTATTTTCCTTCTAATGACCCCGTGCTGGGAGAGGGCGGTTTCTGAGGGAAGGACCTGGGTGAGAGGGGAGGGGAACAGCGTTACAAGTCTCCAGCTCCCCAACGGGGACTGGCTGGGCACGGGGGGCGCCAGGGTCGGTAAATGACTGGAGGGTCTTCATTCGATTGGGTGTTCTTAAAAGCACCTCCCTGCAAGAGAGTCCAGCATATCCTTGCCATACATTCTCTCCCTCTCCCCCTCCCTCCCTCACTCTCTCTCTGGCATTTGTTGAAGATTGCTGTGCAGGCACATTTTCATAAAAAAGTGTAGAGGCAATGAAAACAAAACAAGACTCTCCGCCCCCAAATAGACCACTGCTGTGGCTGTAATTCATGTTTCCTAATTTATCAACTAACAAAATAACAATTACTCAAGTCCTAGCTCTGGGTTAGGAATTCTGGGTCGCTCGGTTTGTTGCTGGAGAGATTGTTAGGCTCCCAGACTTTCTAGATCTACTTGAGGATTTTTGTGGAAACCTTGTGCTTGTTCCTTTCAGCGTGTCTCTCTCTTCTCTTCTCGACATATACACAATTTTAAACCACAGAAAAACAATGTCACTGATTACTTCTTAGCTTGTGAATTAATGTGGAAGAGAAGCTCCCAGGTGCTCAAGTCTCTCCACTGGATTGGATTAACCCCTACTGTGCATCCATTTCAACCTCCCCCACCTCCCTCCTCTGGAAGAAAAAAAAAAAAACCAACCTCCCTTTTCTCATCCACTCCCGCTTTCTTTGTGTCTGCTGCTCCCTGCCAGGCAGGTGTCAGAGCTCTGAATGAGGGTAAATGCCCCGTTGATGGATTCCACAGATGGAGCGTGGAAATCGGGAGAATAGGCTTCAGCCACAGGCCATTTCTTGGGATCCAACAAAAGCCTCCAAATAAGTCAACAAAAATCCCAAAGATCACAAAGGGAAAATGTCATTTGTCATTTACTCTGGGTCTGGGAGGGAATATCAGTCTTGCTTCACTCCTCCTGGCTTTCACCCGAGTAAACACGAGAGGGGTCATTCACACCTCTCTCCGGGTAAAGGGGCTACTTCAGACCAGAAATCAGTGAGTTGTCCCACTATCCCCTTCGAGTGGAATCGTGCAACCCACAAACACAGGAGACCTTCCTCAATTAGCCAAGTAGGAGCATCAGACTTCTGGTTGCCCTGTCAGAGACCTCATGGAATATTTCTGCGAAGTACTCTGAAACTCAGACACAGGGTAAAACAACCTCACGGACCTCTCAGAAACGATTTTTACATTTGTCTTCTGTATTTTTTTTAAATCAGTGGAACACAGCTTTGAGTACAAATGCCGACAGGTCTAGCTTGGAAAGGTCAGCACACACGCAAAGACCCTCTGGTTTGGTCTGAGGCCACCTTAGAGTAAGTGACCGGTGATGACTAAGGAAGTTCAGCCTCCGTGCCTGCAGAAAGGGCCACCCCCCCCCCCACCTCCTCCACGTCTGTAAGTCGCATTGTATTATATCTGGGGCAAACACAGAGTTTAAATGGTTGTCATGTTTTGATCCTTTAATTATTCAAATGGAAGGTCTTGCTGAGAAAAAAGACAATGTGCCAGATTCATGCTTGTGAGTTATTTTGTCCACCCCCCTCTTTTTTTTTTTTTTTTGCCTGTCTCTCATCTCTGACTTATATTGGTCTGGAAACCAATGATTATAGAATCTCACGTGACTAAATCCCTATACAATTGAGGTAAGATCTCATCTATAATAGCGGTAACTAGGATGAGTATTTCCTGAGGTTACAGAACAGGTCAAAAAGGGTTAATGGACAAAGACATACGCTCTAACTCTGTAATTCCTGCTTTAATTAAACTTCATGGTTGGTCCGCTGGTGGTAATACTTGGTCCGCCTTCTCCTCCCAGTTGGATTTGCTTCTGCAGGAAGCATTTGTGATTCTG
This sequence comes from Phyllostomus discolor, assembly GCF_004126475.2. Classification (NCBI taxonomy): domain Eukaryota; kingdom Metazoa; phylum Chordata; class Mammalia; order Chiroptera; family Phyllostomidae; genus Phyllostomus; species Phyllostomus discolor. Next base: position 12,025,421 of record NC_040906.2, read on the forward strand.
TGGGGGGAGAATTGGTGGTTGTTGCCTAGGTGTGTTCCTTTTCCTTTCTAACGGACGATGTTCATTCTCCCGAGGTTATTCTTGGGAGCTAACCTGCGTGGTGGGGCTGACTGAGGATGTGGCTCCTGAGATCTGACATCAGCCGGAGCAGGAAGGAGAAATGAACTTGCTAACGAAGCGCAGAGTAGAAGCACTCAGGTGCCCGGGGGAGCTGACACTTCCCGTGGTGGCTCTAGGGTCTCTGCTGAATAACTTGTGAATAGTCAACAGATTTCAAGTGACTTATTCCTGCACTTTTATCTAAAATGAATTTGAAAGACGGGTGTAGATACTCTGAATAAATATTGACTGTGTGCTACAAAGTTTTGGTCGGACATCGGACATCGTGGTGGTGAGGAAGAGAGGAGTGAATAGGAGGAGATTAGGGTGTTTTATGTCAGCTTTGCATCCTCCCTGTAATGGTGGGTACGTAGCACTGGACGTTAGTGAAAACTCATAAAGCTGTCCAACAGAAGGAGGGAGTCCTGGTGCAAGCCACGGGCTTTAGTTAATGATGATATATAAATATTGGTGTGTCACGGGTAACGGAAGTACTACGTTCATGCACGATGTTGGTAATGAGGGAAGGAATGGGGGAGGGGAGAACAGGTGTATGCAAACTTGGTACCCTGTGCTCAATTTTTTTAAACCTCAAACTGCTGCAAAAGTGTTATTTTTAAAAAGCGTGAGGTTCTTTACAACTCTTGGTATTCCTTTCATTAAGATGTCTTTAACACCTCTGGCCCCAAAAGAGAAGGCTTTATGAAAGTGTAATAAAAGGAGTGATCAGTTCGACTCTTTGTGAACAACAGTTTGTTCTAGATTGATCCTGGACCTTAAAACCTTCGTATCTTGTGATCTGTGGATCTGTGATCATTCTCACCAGGGCCATGAGCGGTCAGACTGACTATTTTGGTTTCTTAAATTCATTCATGATCTTGGTGAATGCATGAATCTCCTAGCACTTTACTGTTGTTTTAGTAAGTACAGTTTATCTTGAATATGTAGAGTTCTGTATATGGTTGTTGAGTTGAATTCAATTAGAAAAATTGTTTGATTTGGTGTATCATACTGACCAAACTGTTGTATTTCTGTACGTTTCATTTGATTCTAGGAAGTTTTTGAAAGTTTGGGACAAATTAGAGCAATAGTGTCATTCAGCTAAATGATTTACATTACATTTCCTGTTCTGGTTGGTTTCTGGTGTTTCTCCTCAAAAAGACTGTGCGAGCATGTGTGTGTGTATGTGTGTGAGTGGGTGTGATAAGCAAATCAGCACCTATTTAGGACACAGCAGGTTGGAAGAGGGTCTGTTTTCTGAAGTCCCATAGACCTGGCTTAAATCCTAGCTTCCCAGAGTAGCTTCACTGAGTCGGCTTCCTTTTTCTGTACAATGGGGGTGAGTCTTTACTTCACAGGGTTTTTGTTTAGTTACCTGGGGAACAGAGAGACATCCTCACCCTCTTGGTCAGGTTTGCTTCAGGTTCATTGTGACACTAAGTTAAATTCATGTATACGTCAGAGAATGGATTGTGAGGGCATTTGGGTAACCGAGTGAAAACTTTCAATGAGAATATGGGTTGGCATATGCAATTTAAAGCAATAAAAATCCCACTTAAAAGGCCATGGGTTATATATTGATATGGATTTTCTAATGAAAACTATTCTGGAATTTGAAATTGGGGGATTACTATTTCTGGTCAATGAATAATAGAGTTTGTGAAGGCATGTGTAGAATATGATCAAGAAACTTAAAAGTAATTGAAAAATCTCCCCTTAATATTAAGGGTAGGCAGTAGAAATTGTCTAAAGAGATCATATTATTGAAGAGATTATATTTAAACCTAGTCACCAGAGCCTATCAATTTATTACTACTTTAGATAACTGTCTTGATAATGCTGCTTGCAACTTCCAAGTCATAGCCTTAGATATTCTGTACAGAAAAAAACAATAGATAATTTCTTTCTGTCCAGCTATCTTTGGTTAATATTTAGCAAGATAGGTTACTTTGTATCTAGTATCTATTTTGTTCTAGTATCTAATTTGTTCTAATATCGTGACTGAAGTTGAATATATAAAATAGATGATATTCCACAAAATAATTCCTTTTGTGCTGTTAACATAAGATTTAAATTTTAGATTTATTTTTTGGTAAAAACTGAATGATTCAAATTCGGGACATTGTGGACTTTGTTCTGGGTAGATAAGGAATTTTATTTTTCTTGAGTGATAACAGAAAGTAGTATTTCCATCTTTAGAAATAGCTAGTACTTCTTAGTTGGTAGATTAATCTTGGGTTGCTGACTTAACATATTTTTAAAGCCCACATCCTTTTGGGGTTTACAGATGGGGAAAAGTTAGAATTAAGTTGCAAAATTGTGGCTTCATATTGCCAAAAACGATCAGTTGGTTCAGATAATTTCCCCCAGAAAAAATCAGGAAAATTATTTCCTCTGTGACTGTTGAAATGATGTCATGTGGAGGCTCTACTACTTAGATGTAACCTTTTGGATTGCTTTTGAATAAACAGACTAGAAATAAAAGTAGTGATTATTTAGCTCCTTAAAGAAAATGTAATTTTTGTTGCTGGTGTTGTTCATCTTTTTAAAAATCATAATCCTGCCCTGGCTGGTGTGGCGCAGTGGATTAGGCACTGGACTATGAAACAAAGGGTTACCGGTTCGATACCTAGTCAGGGCACATGCCTGGGTTGTGGGTTAGGTCCCCAGTGGGATGTGTGAGAGGCAACCACATATTGATGTTTCTCTCCTCTCTTTCTCCCTCCATTCCCCTTTCTCTAAAAAATAAATAAATAAAATCTTTAAAAAAATAAAATCAAATCATAATCCTTTTTGGAAAAAAAAAGATAAATATCCCCCAGAAAAATGCAAGTATTGCAAATACTTGTGAGAATTTCCAAGTAACTTTAGAGCAGTCACAGACCTCCAACATTCACGTGAAAAGATGTTGGGAGACTCATACAAGCAGAACAGCCATCTAAGAATATAAGGACGATAGAGAAATCAGTGTTAGTTCAAAACTTAAATTTTACCTGGCATACTCATTTAGTCAACATGTATGTATCGAGCACCTACTATGTTCCCAGACTTCCTGCAGTGAACAAGCCAGAGAGAGGCCTCGTGCTCCCAGAGTTTATATTCTGGGAGATGTTCATCTTGAAGGTGAAACACAGGGGTCCTGACCCTCAGAATTGGCTCTTGCTGGTACTAAGCGTCCCCCTTTCTTCAGGAACCAGAGATGATTTTGATTAATTGACCTGACAGTGCATGACACATCATATTTACTTGGGAGGATTTAATAACCCCTGAGACTCCCAAAGGAAACATGAAAATTTCCACATACTATTCTCCTAATGGGGTCATGGTAAGAGAAAGTAGCAGCAAAGATTTAAAGTTCTCACAGGCAGAGGAAGCCTTTGGTCCGTCCTGTTACCTGATTTCACATGGGACAGAAAAGTCAGGCATCCTGAGCCAGACCCATGAAAGGAAAACATTTTATGGGAATTTATTGTCCTCCGAGGGAAATAGGTAGTTTGTTTCTTGGGGGTACATATTATTTATAACTAAAATATATACACATGTGGAAGCAATGTTTTTGATAAATTGTGGCAGGTAATATTTGCTGTATTTGGGAATTCTGAGAAGGAAGGGAATCATTCATCTAGAATGGTCTGTGGAGGTGGTTCTCAAAGTGTGGTCCCGGACCAGTAAAATTAGCATCAACCCCCTGGGAATGTGATAAAAATGCAAACTCTCCGAGCTGGCCCAGACCTACAGAGCGGACAGAAACTGTAGAAGTGGGGATAGCAATCCGAGTGTTAGCCAGTGTTCCGGGGGACCGTGGTGCTCCAAAAGTGCTCTGGCTCGTGCACTGCAGTGAGAGCCACTGCTCCACCACTAGGCACAAATTATCGCTTTTAAAATTTGGCTCATATTTATCAAACATTTACGCATGCAAGTTGTCTTGGGAGCTTTTGAAGCGTATGATGCAATGCACCACATACTTCTTTGCATGTTAGCCCTCCTTTAAAATGCCACCATCCTTAAGGAAAATTTATTTTCTTTTTTAAAGTTAATCCTAAAACATTCTGAAACAATTAATTTATATTAAAGTAGACCAATTTTATAGTACATTAGATAACATAATTGAAAACCTAGCACAATGTCTAACACACTGTAGATGCCGTGCATATTTTAGCTCTTTTTTGCTTTTATGCACAAGTTATTTACTTTTTGAAATTTGTCCTGTGTATATTAACTCACTCTGTCAATTTCGGTGTTTGAATATAAACAAAGTGTAGATGTGTTAAAATATTAAAAAAACAAAATTAAATTTATGGGGTATTTTGGACATGTACCGTTCGGGGCAGCATATACTTTACACTGATGCAGAATGAAAGTTTAGATTTCCGTAAGGCAGAGCTAAGTTTGAGCTGAAGATCCAAGAATTAGTAGCAGAGGAGACACTGCATTTTCACATTGCTTCTAGCCTCCCCTGCGTTTCCCCAGGTTCTGCCAGTCTGAGGGTGCAAGTGAGTGACCTTGACATTGACATTAATCATCTACAATTTTCTGGCTTTCCTTCCTCGTTTGCTGAGAGCACACTTCAGCCCCTTCCCTAGAGGAATCCCCTGTTACTGGGGAGTTTTCAGAGCTCATTTGGACATGTTCTGGAGCCAGGCAGCTCGCATTCCTGCACTATACTTGGAATCTACGGCCCGACTGACTTCTGATGGCCCTCTGCCATCGCCCTCGTGTCCAGGGCTCTGGCCAGGGGCTGCTCTCCTGCTCAGAGCCCTGTGTCGGGTGCACCCTCAAAACTCAGAGTCCTCTGCAGGCCCACAGGTGCTCTGCTACTATCACAGTTCACAGATGCCATCTTGTTTCATGACCTCAAATTCCCATCTGATTTCCCAGCACCTTCTCCTCTTTCCTAGGTACCAGTTTGGAAGTCTCCTTCCCAGATGCACATTAATGCAGGCAAATTCAAGCTTTGGTGGGGAGGGGGCCACAGCAGGGCTGGCTTCGGGGACCGACCTAGGCAGTTGCCCCAGGCCCCACACTCAGAAGGGCCCTGTGCGTGGTTTCACACTCTGTTGTCGTTGCCTTGAAATTTTGGAACACAGGGTCCTGAAATTTCATTTTGTACGGAGTTCTTCAATGAGGTGCCAGGCCCGGCAGCTGCCCTCCCATTCAGAAGGGACCCAGTCTCTGAACTTCAGTTTAGGGACAGGTTATCGGTTGATGCCTGCTTCTTCCTGGATTTGTCCTTTAGATTCACATGGACAGTTTCTAAGTTCTCCTCAAAGCATTTCCCGATGTTTGGTAATGAGATAGTTAGATATGATTTTCCTTAGAGGAGAGGTAGAATCTATAACTTCATAGGAATCCTGCAACAGCGTATTATTGTTGCTTCTTTTGGTACTAAGTTGGTTTTTGATTATTCATTTAAGACGTCACTTGTGTTAACAGATTTTTCTGGTGTAAAAGTTGGTGCAAGTTTATCCAGAACCAAATTAAATGTGATTCATTCATTAGACGTTCAGCACATCATCCATTAAATGCTAAGGATGAGGATCCTAAAAATGCAGTAAGTGCTGCCCCTGTTTTCTTAACAGCTCATAACGGACGTAGAAGGACAGGTGCAGAGTGCCATTACTTCTGCTTGGGGCACCAGCAGACCGCGCAGGGGAGCAGATTAAATCCCGTTTCATAACGTGACATCGCAAGGAGGGGCTTGGACTCCAGGAAAGACAATATACCTTAGACTGGGCTCGGAATCATGGTGGCTGTTCAGTCCCGTTTTATGATTCACATTTTTACCCTTTTTTTTCCTCCCGTTCTCTTAGCTTCAGCACCCCAGTCGGACGAAGGCTCCGACATTGACTCTGAACCTGATTTGCCACTGAAGAGGAAACAGCGCAGAAGCCGAACCACCTTCACAGCAGAGCAGCTCGAAGAGCTGGAACGAGCCTTTGAGAGAACCCACTACCCTGACATCTACACCCGGGAGGAGCTGGCGCAGCGGGCCAAGCTCACGGAGGCCCGCGTGCAGGTACTGGCGGCCGCGCGCTGGTCCTGCCTCCCAGTCCGGGATGGAAACCGAAAGGGCCTTCTCCTTTACAGCAGGTTTGAAACCAAGACAGTAGCTATCTTAGCGATGGCACTTGGTGAATCGTAGCCTCTGGCATGATAAAGTTCTCTCTTTTCTCTCTAATGCCTTTTCTTTATATTTTGCCTTGTCAGGATGAAAATGTTACAGCCTCTTTTATCTTTTTATTTGCATTTGCCTGATTCAGCCTCCCCTCCCCCATCTCTTTCATTTTAGGTATAGCCACTTAGCAATATCTTACTTTGCTAGTCAGTCAGAAAATTGTTTTTTTTCCCCTTAATAGGTTGGTAAGTCCAATTACATTTATGATGGATATGATGTATACTTCTTGGCATTTTTTGGTATTTATGAAAGTGTGCATTCTTATTTTAGAATTTGTCTATTAGTAGGACAATTTGATTGTGTTAGCTGTAACACACAGAAATGTGTCAATTCCTGTTTTCACTCATCATTTCGGGAACCCTAATTATGTACCAGGCATTATATGGAGTTTGGGGGTGCTACACAGACATTAGCAAACCAATTGGGAGTGGTTTTTCTGTGCCAGGGATTGTTCCAAGTGCTTTACATGAATGAACCCATTTACTCGTCATTAAAACCCTAGGTTGGTACTATTATTCTCCCCAATTTACTTTTAAGATTATTTAAGTGATTCCCCAAAGTTACTCTGCTCGTAAATGACAGCGGTAATGGGACTCCATGCATTTCCTCTCCACAGCCTTTCAGTTACGAAGATGTGCGAACGTGTGTAAGGTAAAAATCCCCTCCTTTAAGGGATTTATTGTCTAGAAGCATTTCAAGTAACTATATTATTTTGAGAATAGTTTGAGTTATCTTTGGAACTGTGAGATGTACACCTGATCCTTGAACAGCATGGAAGTTAGGGGTGCTGAGTCATGAATAGTTGAAAATCTGTATATAACTCTTGACTCCTGGAAAATTTAGTTGCCCCTTGGGATCCCTGGGGGATTGGTTCCAGAGCGCCCCGCAGATACCAAAATCCCAGTGCGCTCAAGTCCTCTGCACCCACAAACTGCCAGCTGCGGGCTGAGAACACTGTAGGTATTTGCTGAAGAAAACCAGCATGTAAGTGGATCCACGCAGTTCAAACCTGTGTGGTTCAAGAGTCAACTACACTCTGGAGAGGGCTTCTTGGGGATAATATGTTTCTGTTGAGTGACAGAATAATGCTTTCATCATTAATGATGAACTTTCCCCTCGAGGACATAAAGCATCGTTTGAAAGATTATAAATGTCTTGCAGGGGTGTCCAGCCTGCAGCCCGCGGGCTCAGTACAGCTGAGGATGGCTGGGAATGTGGCCCAACACAAAATCATAAATTTACTTAAAACATTAGGAGACTTTTTGTGTCTGTGATTATATGTCACAATGTCTTTAATGTGTGGCTCAAGACAACTCCTTTTGCTCCAGTGTGGCCCAGAGACGCCAAAAGGTTGGACACCCCTGTTAGAGTATCCTGGAAATCCAGAAGTTAAGTCACCTTATTTGGAAATGTTGTGTTATTCCCAGACACCGAACTTTTATAGTCAAAGTGAGTTTGGGAACTCAGCAGTGAACGAGTCAGTTGATATGGTCGCTACAGTGATCAACACTTCCTCAGATGCAGGTAATTACCTCGGCTATCATGGAATTTTACAGCAGTAACCCGTTCCAGGCTGCAGAGTCTAGTTAGAGGAATCGTCGTTTTCAATGTAACTTTCCAAATGATCGTCTCAGTGCTAGGGAAGTCGAGGAATGCGAAGGTGAATTAAAATGAGTCTTTTAAGGAGCTATAATTAATATGGGTAATAAAGTAAACACAAGTAATTTTCAAAACAAAGCAGACACGTACCACAAGAAAGAGACAAAATGTAGTGGGAGTTGAGAAGAGGAAAGGATGAGCTCTTGCTGGAGCAAACAAGGGAGGCTCATAGAGAAAGAAGATTTAAGATGGACTTTCGAGGTGAAATAGTTACTCATTGGACTGGGCAGGTGGGGGAATGATGTGAGCAAAAGCACAGGGAGCTGGAAGCACATGAGTTACACATCAGGTGACTTCTCACATTCACTCACACTGAGGGAGCAGGGAATAGTTCAGCGTGGTTGGAGGGTAAGGAGTGGAGGGTGGCAGGAAGGAATACGGCTGGAAATCTAGGCTGAGGCCATCCTGTGGAAGCCCTGGGTGTCAGGCTGGGACGCTTACACTCAGTGTGATAGGCAGGGGAGGCTGTGGGTGCGAAATAGGTCAGTGATGGCAATGTGATGGGAGAGGAAAGGGGGCCGAGAAAGGCATTCAGAGGTGGAATGCAGGCAACTGATTGTGACAATGGGGGGTGGGGGGAAGGCTGAGTGAAAGTGAGGATCGCAGATACGCCAGTTTCCACTCAGTACTCTTCAGCCCCTCTTCCTGTTACATGGGGGCATTTCTTCCCAGAAATGATCTCCTCTAACCATACACCATAATAATATGCATATTTAAGCATTGTATTATTACATAATGATATATGGTATACGTATTATGATATTGTATATGACAGTGCTATAATTATTATATGCATCAAATCTATTTTGCTTTTATTATAGTTGCACGGGTACCTGGTTTAAATCCCTCCATTCTTTCCGCAAACCTTTACTGAGCGTGCACTGTATTCCAGGATTTGGTCCCTAGACTCCATGGCTGGCCTTGAGATAGGTCAAATATCAGCTCCAAATTCAGAGTCAAATAAATAAACCTTGCTTTTTAAGGAAATCAAACAAAGCGAGTGATGGAAAACTGCAAAGGGTGTTCGGTGTTGCTCTACTTCATTCTTGCCTTTGCCAAAGACGAGGACGGGGGACAGGATAAGTCACAAGCCCCTGTGGCTCGGACAGTGCCTGGCATTTGCACCCGGCTCCGTGACTGTCAGAGAGTAAGAATGGCCCATTAACTTCCAGAGGACATGGGATCAAACCAATAGAGAGTGGTTCATATTTTTCTCTACAGTGACCTCCTCTCCAGAGCAGGGCCCTCATTAACTTAACAGCTGTCCTAATGTGGCTTTAACCCGGTGACACTTTACATTCCTTATGGCTTCATTAGTTCCCTTGAGACACATCACGTCCTGAGCCACGGCTATGATCTACAGCCTAACAAATTCCCTGCAACACCCGGCATATGGATCTTTTACTTAACCCAGCAGGAAAAAGAAGGGAGTAGTTAATCACTGATTAAAATGCCAGAACAAAACCCTTTAGTTTTTAGAAGGAGCTGGGAAAGCAGTAGCAAAGTCAACTCAGTTTGAGTGATAGCCAGAAAGTGTGAGTTAGTTTAATTTGGGGCACCTGGGAAAACCAACTACCAAACTAAAAAAAAAAACCCCAAACCCAAACACTTTCCTTTTTTTTCCCCCTTGAGGAAAAATATTTCTAAATTCTTCTAGATAGAGCTGAGACTAAAGCTATAATAATGTAAACCTTTGTCAGCATTTCATAAAAAATTTGTTGGGAGAGTAGCTATGTTGTTTATCATAGCCAAATCTGAGTATGTAATCTAAGAATTGTTGTTCACCAAAGACTAATTTGCCTAATATACTTCCTGGGTAGCTGTTATTTTGTAAATGATCGCAAGCATTAAAGCTTTGTGGGGAAGGATGACTTACAAATATTTATGATGTGCAAAAGTTGCAGTAAATAGTTGCAGGAAAGAATCATTCTCTGTTGCTACCAAGATAATAGAAGACAGGAAAGGAAGTTGCTTGTAGAAACAGCTTTTAACTAGAAGTCAGAAGATGTGGGTTTTGGCCTCAGCTTGTCAAAGCATTTTGTTGAGCAAGTCACTGAATTCTTTTATAATCCGGGTGTGCTTCAGATCTTTTTTTTCTAATTTTGCAATTTGAGGTAGGTTAGAGGAGGTGATCTCTGTCTGGGTCTGTGGACGACCAAGAAAATCATGGATGACTTCAGGAGACTGGAGACTGGTGCGCAAAATTGTGTGCCTTTGCTTCTCCACCTCCTCCTCCTCCTTCTGTCTCTTTCTCCTGCTGTGTGTGTGTGTGTGTGTGTGTGTGTGTACACAGGGCATTAACTAGGGAGCAGGCCTCCAGCTTTTATCATATTCTCAAATGCCGTCTTCCACTGTTCCATTCCCCAGTTGAAAAATACTAGGATGGTCGTGACCCCTGTGGCTCAGTTGGTCGGGCGTGGTCCTGCCAAGTGAAAGACCGCCGGTTGGATTTCTGGTCAGGGCACACACCTGGATTATGAGTTGCTCCCCAGTCAGGGTGTGTGCAAGAGGCAATGGATTGATGTTCTCTTCCACATCAATGTTTCTCTCCCTCTCTTTCTCCCTTTCTCTCTCTATAAGAATAAATAAATAAATAAAATCAAAACAATAACAACCACAACAAACAACTACTGGGTTGCCTGATCTCTGAGGACCCTGCTAGCATCAGTAATCTGGGGTTCTCAGGGAGGCCCAATGATGTTGAAAGCCATCCGACAGATCTGTATAGTTCAGGAGTTAGGATAGGTATGGAATAGTTGACATTAAACTTCACAATGAAGCAAAAATATGGTCATCCTGCCACTTGCCGCATGTGCTCAGTGCTGGAATGGGTGAGATGCAGCTGAGTGTGCTTTCATGTGTGGCCATGGTCCTCTGACACTCCTGGAGCATGGTGTTTCTCCCTCCACCTCTTGCTCATCCTCTCCCCACCCTGCTGGGCACACAGTGGTCAAACCTGGGTGGCCACAATGATAGGGTACTGGGTGGGTGTGGCCGGGAAAGGGAGAGCAAGTGGAGTAAATGAGGAGGTCCAGGGGAGTTTAGCTACTAGGAAAGTCCTGTATTTGGCATTGCAGCATTAGACATCACTGAATCTGGAGTTTAATCAAGCATTTTATAATCTTGTTATGCATTCCCTGTCTAAGGATTACGTATTGCATTCTTTTCCCATTTTTCAAATTGCATGTGAAGTAACCCATCTGGAATAGCGTAAGTTAGATTGCCTTTGAGGACCACACCAAAAATGTGAATCAGTAATTTACGCCTGGGCAAAATTAGGCTTGCACCATGGGGCAATTAGCACTAATCCATGAAACTTGGAAGCAAATTTGACCTACGTCTCCACTCCAGCCAAACTGGCTTTCAATGATTTGAGGTGTTACTTGGGCACTTGTCTGTCTGCTCATGGGCATAAATGGCTTTGGCTGTAGACCAGAGTTAAGGAAACAAAGCAAGGCTTTAATTCTTGGGTTGCTTAGAGGTGGCAATGAGACATTTTGCTTAATAGCAAACATTTATTGAACACATAGTATCTCTTAGGTATTCTTTTAAGGGCTTTTTTTTTGCACTGTCCTATCTAATTGTCACCACAGTCTTGTAAAATGGTTTCCTTATTTCCCCCATTTAGCAGATTAAAAACAGTCCCACAGATAGTAAGCAAATTGTTCAAGGTCACAGAGGTAGTCCGGGGGGAGCTGCACGTCAACTTTTCCCTGGTTTGCGTTGCACCCATGGGAAAAATATTACTGCATCTTTTCAAGGCCTAAGTTTTTTCCAACTTACCTTGTTGAGGGCCCGAACAAATCGGTTACTTATTTTACTCATGAGGAGAAAAATTTATGAAAATCTTTTTATTCTTTTGTGATTCATTATCTTGTCCCACCTCCCCCCACCCCAACCCAGTCACCATGGTGTTATGGGGACCTGTCAGTCCATTGAAAGTCTGCTTCAGAAAATCATTGGACCTTGCATTACCTCAGAAGTGCATATAAAATTTATTTCCAAAAGGCATGAATATGGCTCCGTGGAAGGACTCTATAAAGAGACAGACAAGTAGGGAGAGATCCGGAAGGCGGCTGAAAATGAACCAGGCTTCAGATCAGCAAGTGATGTAAAAATTTCAAGGGAATAATGTCTTTCAATTAAAGATGGCGATAACGTCCCCCAGGATGACTGTGCTTGGCTAGTTTGGGATTGAACATGAGGGTTATTCTAAGGGCAACTTTCTATTTCTGTTAAGAATAGAGGACATGTCTTTGATGAGTTTCAAAGCATAAAGAAGACAAGGACTGCTTTCCAATGGGCAACTTCAGTGCATTTTTCATTTGATGCTTCTTTTGGCAGACCTGGCTGGTGCTGAGAGAGGCAGAAGGCTGGCCAAGGCAAGGTGATAATGAATTTGGTGAGATGACCTGAGATGGGCCAGTCCTCAGTATGCCCTGGTTCTCTCAGGAACAGCCCTCTGGATTTATTTAGCCCAAATTTAAAGAACATTTAAATTCCTCCCTTTAGCAAACTCTTAAACCTCCTGTTGAAGGTTCTTTATTTCAGTAAAGATGTGCTTCCCCACGATTTCTCTTCATCTTTAATTGCACTCTGACCTAAGAACTTTTAAATCCAACTCTTGGTGGGTTCACTCAATGTCCTCAACATTTTTTGTATCCTTTTGGAAAAGTGAAAACAAAACCCCCCAAACCGTATACCTCTCATCTTTCGGATTTGATCATTTGAAGGTATTTGTGGGAAATTATGATTTAAAAAAATTTATTATTTGAGGGAAGACATTATTGATTTAAAAATCAGGCTATGGAGGAGTTAGAATAAAATTAAATTAAAAGGAGGGTGAATTGATGGAGTGACCAGGTATGGCCACCCACTGGACGAATCACGTGTGGTTTACGCAGCTAAGGGACACAGAGGGAAGTCGACAGAGGGAGACTGGCAACAGGCTCTGATAGTGTCAGAAGTGCAGGCTTCTGGGTTCTTCATAAAATATCTCAGCAGTACAGCTGAGAATAGTATGTGTGAGTGAATGAAGTCACATTGGCACTTTCGGAAATTCAACTCTTCTCTCAGCCTAGTCCATAAAGCTGGGGATCCATGGTAGGTAGGTTGGCCTAGATAGGTGTGGGAGATCATGTCACCTGAGCCAGGTAGCCTTGTTAATCTCAACGTTTCTCAATGTAAAATAATATCACAGTGTGTGGTATAGTACAGTGTATACAGTGTAGTCAGGCATGAATATGCCCCTAATGTCTCACCTTCAACCTCCTCAGACGAACACAGCTTGTTCCAAACACTTCTGTGAAAACAGTTTTCTTACCCTGATGCCTCGGGGAGTCACAGCAGCAGATGCTTAGATTTGCAGCGAGAAAACACCATTGATGCGCACTTTCAGCTGCGCGCTGTTCACGTTCTATTATCCCAGGTGGCAATTTATTACATTAAGTAAAATCTAATTCAATTATATATCCACATGGGAAAATATTGACTTACCTTCTTTTTTGGGGGGAAACGTAAGGAGTGTTAAATGTTAGTGCTTTGAGGATGTTTAAACAGCTCACCTTAACAGTATCTTGCAACATGCCCAGCGGAGACTGATCTCTTTCAGAGCAAATGTTGAAGCAGATGCCTTGGCAAAATATTTGTGAAATCAGGCTTTCTTGCCCCAGAAAGGAGAAACTCCCCCTCCAGTCTCTTTACGGTTGTACAACTTATAAAATTACTGAATAGTTGTGTAATTGTTAACTTTGTTTTCTCAGAGCTGGTCTTCTCTTTTCTTAGAACACTCTCACCTGCGTTATCACTGCCGTTCAGAGTCCCCTCCTGTTGAAATCACACCCACGCTGTGGAATGAGTTGAGACTCTGTGTCCACTCTAAACTTTTCCCGGTTCTCAGCCTCCCCACATGTGGAGTGTCTAACTCCAGCGAGCAGTTATCTTGGCTTCCTTGATGACTCTGAACTGCATGAGGACAGGGCTATAAGCCCGTGGGGGGCAGGGGTCCTTTCTTCTCCTCTCATCTCATTCACGTCTTTGCCCCTCTGACCCCCCAGGCACAGTGCTTTCTCCATACTACGTTTTCTATGGACTTTTGATAGAGGAATTAGCAGAGTTTTAATTGGTAGAAATCCTCTCTCCCTTTGGGGGCAAAACACATGTACACTCTAGAATAATCATTCCAAGTTGTACATTGAAACTCTGAGGGTGTAAGATTGGGCAAGATCGTGGGGCTCATTAGACGCTTTACAGTTTCTCAATATTTTAGCTGTTCAGTTACTCTCTTGCTCCTATTATTGCCATTTTCCTCTAGCTGCCCATACAGAGCACTTGGGCATTTAATTCCTTGAAGGCATTTTATTAGATTGCATCAAGTTTTTATGAATGTACCTGGTTAGCATGGCGCCTAGCACAGAGTACTATGGATTCTTTAAAGTTGTTGAAAGAAATGATAGGCTAATTATTTAAGGGATCTCCCTACAGAACATGCTCTTGTTTCTTGAAATATTTACTTCTGTGACATTTATTTCCACTAAGATCTGTACAATGTCTCCCACTTTGAAAGTGATGGTGAAGTGGCTTCATTCAGCCTCTTGGTCAATTTACGTGGCCATCCAGGAGCTATGCCCATCATGACCACAGAAATGTGGAGGCAGACTGATAAAGAATAGAAGACACAAGAGTGAGTGTCACTGGCAAGTGCAGATTAGGACATACGATGTGTGGGGGCCAGGCGCTCACGGATCAGCCCCAGAACACACGAAGGTGGGAGGGTGTTGGTGGTGATAACGGGGTGTTTCGGTTGTTCCCGCTCCTGCCCAGCCATCCCTGCCCCTGGTCACCACTGGACTCGTGGGGGCTCTGTGAGTCCCCGGAAGGCCCTCAAAGCCCCTCTGTGACCCCTGACATTTAACCTGCCTTTCTCCCCTGACAGGACAACACAGGGCAGAGAGCTCTTCCTTCTATTTGCCCCATCAGTAAAGGGCCTTTAATCTGGTTTAGCATGAAAAAGTCATTAAGAATGTACTATCATTTCATCAATGAAATCTTCACATTTTAAATTAAATCCATAGGTCTGGTTTAGCAACCGCCGTGCAAGATGGAGGAAGCAAGCTGGGGCCAATCAACTGATGGCTTTCAACCATCTCATTCCCGGGGGCTTCCCTCCCACCGCCATGCCCACCTTGCCAACATACCAGCTGTCGGAGCCCTCGTACCAGCCCACTGCTATTCCACAAGGTATGGGGGACAGGAATCAAGGCCAAGTTAAAATGTAACTCCGGGTAGCTTTCCCTGCTGCCAGTTTTAAGGAAGATGATGCTGTTGTTGTTGTTGGTATGTTAATGACATTATATCAGATTGTCCTGAACATACCAGTCACATTTCAGAAACATAGTTTGTTCTGGAGCAAATCCGAATCTCTCTAAATAAATTGTGTTGTAATATAATCCTATGTCAGTACTTGGAAAAACAAAACAAAAACAATAAAACCAAACAACCTTTCTAAAAAGTATGCCATTTGCTTTTCTTTCATTAAAAATTTGCTTCTTCATTTGTGCTCCAGTGTGCAATTAACTGAAGTTCTATGGTGGGTACTAAGTGCAATAGTTATTGAGGGAAGATAAATTTTGACAGAGTTACTGTTTGCTGGCACATAGAGGTGAATGGGGTGAATGAGACAAAATTCCAGGCATTCAGAACTAGACTATTGTATTCATACTTAGGTGCTTTGAAAGTATATTTGCTAAAGCAATTTGAGACTTGCAACTCTTACACTGGTTAATTCTTATGTTGATTAATAACATTCACTACCCAAATACGTTTGTTAGCGTTGTTAATGTGATTTCTGAATTCCTATTCTGGTTGCGTTTGCCGTGAAAGTATATAAATAAGTCATGTACATGTGTGGGGATGTGCGCATGTCAAAAATGCAGTTGAAGGTGAACATGGGGTCTGACCAATCGATGCCCCTGATGGCGTGGTGACTGTGAACTTGGGCGCCGAACTCTTTGTGCCAACAAAGGTGCTTGATGGCTGACTGTCTTCTTCATTGCAGCCGTGTCGGACCCCAGCAGCACGGTTCACAGACCTCAGCCGCTTCCCCCGAGCACTGTACACCAAAGCACTCTTCCTTCGAACCCGGACAGCAGCTCTGCCTACTGTCTCCCCAGCACCAGGCATGGATTTTCCAGCTATACAGACAGCTTTGTGCCTCCGTCTGGGCCCTCCAACCCCATGAACCCCGCCATTGGCAATGGCCTTTCACCTCAGGTCAGTCCCGTGTTTCCAGACAGACGATTTGCTGTGTACCAGAACCGAATAGTCAATTCCCTGAGGCAGTGGTATAATGAATTGCCAAATTTAAACCATAATGTATTCTTTATACGAGCCACATGATTTCAGTTTCCCAGTTTCCTTTCTCTCCAGCCTTCCTACGGGCTATATCAGAAGTTGGAGCTTAGACTTAAAATCCAAGTGACTTATAATGTAATCATGAAGATTTTATGTTTATACATAGTTGTCAAGGTGTTTGCCATCTCTGCTCCTAGTTCTTCTGGTCTTTGGGTAAGAAACTCACCCACATTTTTTAAAAAATGGTATTTGGTCAGCTGAGAGGGTTGTGAGCAAAACCAACTAATAAAACACCAGATTTTATAAAAACAATTGAGAGGAAGCAAACCAGTTATGTAGCGGGAGGGCTAATGGCTACAGAACTCTGGGATAAATGAGTCATAAATGCACGAATTAGGAGAATTACTGCTCTTGGGGAATATAGAGATATTTGAATGTTGTAATTGTTTTTCTAATTTGCATTGCACTATGAGCTTTTCTTGAGAGATCATATTAATAAATTGCCTTGATAATTGCATGTCAGAGGGTTGGTTAAATTTCCTACATGTGGCATCTGTCTGAGGTTGACATTATTAGCAATTGTTTAAATACAGATCCCTTGATTTTATTAGAGAGCTCTTGGTCCAGGTGGCCAGGATAGCCGCCTGCTAAATTTGGAGAAATGTCACGAAGGGGTGGCAATCTATAATTGCAATCGAGAATCTCTTCGGGGGCTGAGAGTGAGACTTTTAACAGCTTTATCTTTTCTTAACCCCCTTTTTCCTCTTGGTGGTTAGAAAAACAGAGGGAAGCTCCGAATGACACAAATGAAAAGTGAAAAGACAATTATAGTCAATTACACACTAATCACTGACTATCACCGCTGCCTGAGCACCAAGAGGGCATTCTAATAGGCAGAAAATGAGATTTTAATGGCACAAAGGGTGGCCAAAATAACGACTCATATATCTTTGCCTTCTTCGTTTTCTTCCACTTGTGGTTTGCGTCTTGGGAGTGGGGTTCCTGGGCTCTGCACCACGGTGATAACTCTGAGCAGCTACAAAGTTCAAAGCTGTTGCAGTTGAAAAGAATGAATAGTAAAAGCAATGAAATAAACATTTCTGCCTAAAGGCAAAAGTTCATAAATCCTTTTTTTATTTTTTTTGTAACCGTAAATGTAATTAAGTTTCATAGATTCCTATAGCACATTCTGGGATAAAAAAAATTAAGGGGCAGCTTTAAACCTCAGCTGAAAATAACAACATGAAAACAATGAACGTGCTTCCGACAGGACTTGCGTGCATTTAATTTGCAAGTGCTGGCATTTATGAATGCGATTTTGCATGAAAACCGTGAACTTATACTGATAGACACATCTTGAAAAATGCCCAGATTTGTAGCATATAAGCATCTTCCACAGCTTAGAAGTCACATCAGACATAGTTATCGCTGCAGTTTTTCTCAGAAGTGGTTTGAGGCCATGAAAAAGCTTTTTATAAACATGACTTGGTTGAAAGTTTTCATAAAAGTAAACTTTAAGCCTAACCACTTCTGTAAGGTAAGGCTCCGGATCTGTCAGCATTTCGTAGTGTTCAGTTCATAGTTGACATAATGAGACAATCTGTGTTCTGTAAGTGAAAGGGCTAGTTTTTCTATAAGTGTATCACCTTGTACACACTTATTAGTGCTCTAATAAGTGTGTTTTATTTCATTATGCAAGCATTACAAAAGTGGAATTACTAGCACTTGATCTTGAAACTGTTAATCCTTGATTTTCAAGAAGCTTGGCTATGATTCCAGGGCTGGCGGGAGGGTGGGAATCATTCCAATATCAAGCAATGGAAAATTCTGCAGGCAATTTTTTCTGTATTTCTTTACTACGCCTTTACATATTATGTTAATTCCTTCCTGAAAGCATTGCAACTATCCAGGATATTTTGCATTTCTACCATACGTTTCTGCCTCAAACCACCAGTAGGAATCCATGTGGTCTCAGTCCTGGTAGCTCCCCCAAAGAGTTAGCAAAGAGAAAAATAATATGAAGCTTCTTATTTTCTCACACAAAACTGAAGAATGAAAGACAGTGAGTGAATTAGTATCTCGTCCAACATCTTTACAAAAGGTGGGAGTAGAACCTTCGGGAATTAGAACTGAGGTTTCTATAGCTTTCGGGATTGATCACTCCTCAGGAACACCTCTGTCTGAGCAAGGGGGGTGGGGCGTGCCCCACATTTGATTGTCTGGCTTTATTAAAGATATTATGAAGAAAATTTGAAGAATAAAAGCCCATGTACCTGTAAACTAAAGTAGAGAAAGGGTGGGGGTGACCCTTTAGTCTTATTGCTTATTTTATAGAAGAGTGTATTAATGTATTAGAGTATATAATATTAAAATGAAACTAATCCTAGGGTTACCATTTCTTCTCTTCTCTTCACTTTTTCACTTCTCTGCCTCTCTCTGGACACCTACAATGCAGACACATCGGCTGAAGCTCAGAGAGCTGGTGGCCTGCAGAAGCCACAGGCCAGACAGTGAGACAGTTGGGGTTAGAGCCTGGGATTCTCGGCTTCCAGGCTTCGGTGTTATTTTAAAATCATTTAGTAGAAACTAGTTTTCTAAACTTTGGGGGGTTCAGGTTAAATTATACTCTTTGTGTTAATGCACTCTTTTTTTAAGATTTTATTTATTTATTTTTAGAGAGGGAAGGGAGGGAGAAAGAGAGAGAGAGAGAAACATCAATGTGCAGTTGCTGGGGGTCGTGGTCTGCAACCCAGCATGTGCCCTGACTGGGAATCGAACCTGCGATGCTTTGGTTTGCAGCCCGAGCTCAATCCACTGAGCTACGCCAGCCAGGGCAATACACTCTTTCTATCCATATGTTTGCTTTGTGCACTTTGTCTATTACTCTTCTAACTTGTACTAATAATCTGCATGCTTACTGTAAAAAATGGAAATATTTTTTAAAAGTGTTTTTTAACACTTTTTGGAGCAGAAAAAAAATTACGTTGGGCAACCCCTGTTAATACTTTCGCTTGTTGCGTTCTAGTTCTTCCTTTAGGGTCTTACACCTTTTTCAAAACACACCTGAGGTAGCCATGTGTGTGACTTTGCATCGAGTCTTTTCTCAGCCTTCGTATTTCATCACAGACCCTTCCCCACCCACTAGTTTCAATGGAATCATAGCTAAAGTTGTTTGAGTCATTATGACCAGTCCATTGTAGATCTCTTCAGTGGAGGCTATTTGAGATGTTAGAAATATTCGCACATTTCATTTGACTTTTTCCCTAGTGTCATTCAAGTTGATGTATTATGTGCCATCCGAGCTTGCGAATCATGAGTTAGAATGTGCGTGAACTTTTGTAGGAAGGGCTTTCTAAGTTCCTTGTGAAGGTGTTAATAGACGCCAGGACGGGCTTATCGTTTCTCTGTGTGTAGACTGTAGTTGCTTTTCTTCGGGGGCTTCTCACCTATCTGCCCCCTCAAGCAAAAAACATCTTTTCAAACCTTGGAATCAGAGTTATTAGCTGAGTGGAGTTTGTCAGATGCCCTCAGCCCGTGTCTCAGAGAAGGTCTCAGCTTCGGGAGAAGCCAGGACTCAGCTTGTACAGCAGGGACTCGGGAGGGTCACAGCTGTCCAGCTGCTGAGATTGGAGCAGCAATGGGCTGACATGTACGTGTGACATTATACATCTCAGAACACTGACACCAATTTTTAGGAACATTGTCCGTATCTTTCCCCAAGTTCTGAAAGGGTGTGTGCACTGCTTAACTGTTGGCAAGTTGACCTTGTTCTGAGGAAATCAGTAACTATATCCAGGAGCAAGCCCCACTTAACTTATGGGAAAACTGAGGCCAGGGCACCCAGGTATAGCAATGACAGGGGGGTAATAGCCGGAGTTAAGAGCCTTATCCATCTGTCTTGCAGTTGTTACTAATTCTTCTTCTATAAACAGAAATGACACAGCTTACTTGCTGAGGAAGCCTAGTGTCCTGGAAAGTTCTCCAGGGGCTCCAGCACTGATGTGCAACCTGATCTTCCTGCAGGCAAGGCCGGAGGGCCTCAGAATGGGAGTGTTTGGTCCCCCATCCCCTCAAAGACTGGATCTGTCAGGGGACCTGAGGCGGGATTCTTAGTAACGGGTGAGGGAGAGGGGAGGCTAATGACTTCAAAATCTTCTGCAGTTTCTGAGTTGCATTTCCTCTGAGCTGCATAACCCTTGTGGGAGACAGGGCTTGTGTGATGAATGACCAAACGCCCTCTGAGAAGAAAACCATTCAACTCACTCTGCAGAGGGATTCATGCCCCTGGCAGTAGCTGCCTTCTTGGGGAAGGTCGTGTTCTCTTGGTGCGAGACGGCGGAGAGAGAACACAGGGAAACAGGGACCATGCCTGTTGCCAGCACCTTCCTGCACGTGCAGGACAGAGAACGGAACGTGGACTTGGAATAGGGAGTGCCAAGGAAATACTACCACGCGCTCAAGGCATGAGGCTAATTAACATGTTCTTCTAATTAACTTTGTGAGAAACACTACCCTCACGGCTCCCCCCAACTTCCAAAACACATACAGCCAAGCCAGAAAAACAAGGCTTTTGACCTGAACAACCTTTCATCATTTCACGCTCTGCCCCCTCTCTACGTCTGCAGACTCCACAGTTCTTGGTGACGGTCGCTAATAATTTCTCGAGTGACATACAGTATCGGTGGGTTACGTGATTTCGAGGAAGCTTTTGTTTTTTATTGCTATGTCGTATACAATCGTGAGCCAACTTGGCTGCATTTAAGGTTCATCAACCATTGCAAATGATTCTTCAAATGTTTGGGGTTTGGTAAAACGTAAAACACATTTTGCCAAGCACTTTTCCTCCTTAATTTTTCAAACTGTGTATTTTAGGGAAAATTTGATCCATATGGTTTTGATTCATTTACTCATATCATTGACATTTTTTTTTTCTTACGGAGCCATTTGATATCCAAGAAGCTTTCTAAGCCTTTCTTACGTTCATTTTAAGCATTTCCCTCCTTAAGAAGAGGAAGTCCTCTTTGCAACCTCAGAGGCCGTAAATTTTGAGTACTCTCTCAATTCAACAACACTTAAAAATACATTTGGTATAAATCTGGATTATTATGAACACATTTTATGTTTAGAGCAGATGGGCAGTTTTTTCCTTCTGGTTTATGAGTGAAACAAATGACGAAATAAGAAAATAGGCTTAAATGACAAAAAAAAAGAGTTTTGTTTGAGAGAATGTTTAACTGTTATTAATAAATCCCCATGGTAAGAACTAAGCTCAGAGGCCTCATTTCAAAGTTAGTCCAGGTCTTGGGTAAGATGTAATTGAATAACCAGTACACCTGTCCTATTTCATGGATAATCTACTGAGGAAAGAAAAAAAAAATCCTCATAAAGATTTTTGTCCCAGGCTGGAAAACGCTTGAATGTTTGCTCACCCCCTCAGCAACTCAAGAACAAAGAGTAGGTCTGCAGATCTCATCAAGTTTATCGACCATTCATCTGCTAAGTCTGGTCGAATCATCACAGCTTTGTGGGGACGCGGCGCGGTCTCAGAAATGAACTCAGGGAAGAGCGGAGAGATCTTTATATTATTAGCGAGGTGGTGGTTAATGGCAGAAGACACCAGGATCGTCTTTTGTTCTTGTTCCCATTTCACAAAAGAAAACCTTTAACTCAACCACCCCCCTAGTTGTTGCTTTTAAAGAATAATATTAAAATCGAGATTATTAGTGTGTAATGTATGTAAATTGCATATTTGGTGTCAGCTACGCTTATTAAGCCGCTTCTCCATTTCATGCATATATGTATTAGACTGTTGTGGTTCCATTTCAAATTAGATTTCAATTGCTCAGCACAGTTCCCTTTGACAAACATTTGTTAATCCTGAAACTTATTAGGGAGAAGCATTTAAGTGTTAATATGTGTACACAAAACTCAAGGCTGCTTTTGATTTTGCTTGTCATTTTTGGGACCACACTGTTCACAATTATCCCAAATTCCTTAGCTGCCTGCAAGATGGTGGCTCTTTGTCCTTGGAGGCAGTAAGGGCCTACTATGCATCAGCTTGATATGTGGATGGGGTGCAGTCATTAAAAATGCTTGTGACGGGTACGTTTTGGTTTTACATCGGGAGGCAATTTTTTTCACTGTGGCACGGTCATTCCTTGACCTTCTCTTGTGTTGCTGAAACATACAAAAGCAGTAAGATTTTCCCTGGTGGGAGGGCCAGCTCCTGGACAGTTTGGAGCATGCCTCCAGAAGCTACCCGATGCCAGGCCAGTCATCTTGTCCATTTCACACACAGGTTGCAGGTTCTGTGCCCTTGGCCTACGTGTATCATTATGCAGAACCTCACAGGCAGGTGGCCTGCTACCAAACATCGCCCAGCAGAGCCGCTTCCTTACCATCACCCTTTCCAGAACTTCATCTGTGGAAGAAAAAGAAATGATTTTGATTAAAGAGATCCGTGGGGTGTCCAACAGAACTTGGACAGAGAAACGTTCCAGACAACAGGGGCAGCTTGAGGCTCTTTCTGTTTCATTTCTAAAGCTGTTCATGGGCTCAAACCCAGGGGTGCAAGAAGCCTGTCATGTTTATGAAGGCTCAAGTTTATGACCATCAGTGAGCCCATCCCAGCTACAATGGAATAACCATTGGCCATGTGCGTGTTTCCATTCTGCCATATTAGGTTTTTGAGATGTTCTCTCGGCAGCGAAAAGAGTGCTGCTAATCCATTTGTTGAATTGATGCAGACTGTAATTGACTTGGTGCCATTGGTTTTTCCCTGAAGGCTGTGGTCACTACCCCTAAAGAGTATGAGGAGAGCCCTGGTTTATGTCAGCTCTAGCCACAGTCTCTTGAGTTAGTTACAGATTTGGAGCATTGTGAGAGAAACAACTATGTGGCCAAAGCCTCTTTTTTGGAGAAAAGGAGGGAGGAGCAGCCAGTGATTGAATCTTACATCATGTCACTGAAATAAGCCACAAGAAAACCTTTCTTGCTGAATTAAAACTTTCTGGTGTCTGCTGAACTGATTTAAATAGAAACTCCATCAGCAACTTTCTCCCGAAAGTTACACAAATCAAATGCAACAACCCCATCGTTTTTAGGCCCATTTGAATTCCTTCAGCCATTGAGGAGAAAAAATTGAGTGTGATTGCTTGGTCCATAACTAAGCTACTAGAATAAAAGTTTTTCTTTGTATTCAATAATACACGGTAAAGCTGTGTTGGATTCTAGTGTGAGGCCAGTGGTCTGAATCAACCCTTTATATGGAGTTGGAATGCAATCTAAAGCTTTTAATTTATTACTGCATTTGCAAAATGGCAATATCTTCAGAAATCTGAATACTTGCATATTTATTCAATTAGGGGCTGAATGTGTGCTTTGTACTGCAGACGTAGAAGGCTGGATTCAGTCATTAGTTGTGTACTGTTTTTTTGTTTTTTTTCCCCCTCAAGAATCTGTCTCTGCAAAACAGTCTGGGTTCCATCAGAGGTGTATATTTTTCAATGTACAGCGCAGTATTTAAAAATTACTCTTGACATTTCGCTAGAGTTTAGTAAACGAGCATTTGGGAGATTAGGGATGGCATTATCCCTGCTGATCCCTGCGAAAGATGGCAAATTGGGACGCCCTGGAGACAGTGCACTTTGTGGAGCCGCAGGGTAGCATTTCTACCTCAAAGGGAATATTTCTTATGTGGGAGCTGGCGGGGCAGCTGGCCCTCAGTGCTGAACTAATGAAGGAGGGAGTTATTATTGAAAGAAATCATTAGTGTTTTCCCCTCACACACCAGTGTCTCACTTGGTGCAATTTGCATTAAAAAACTGAATTAAAACTTTGCATCTGTTTTGAGATTTAAAAGCCTTTTATACCTGGATGGCGTAGCTCAGTGGGTTGAGCACGGGCTGCAAACGAAAGCATTGCGGGTTCGATTCCCAGTCAGGGTACATGCCTGGGTTGCAGGCCACGGCCCCCAGCAACTGCACATTGATGTTTCTCTCTCTCTCTCTTTCTCCCTCCCTTCCCTCTCTAAAAATAAATAAATAAAATCTTTAAAAAAAGCCTTTTTTTTCTTTAAGATTTTATTTATTTATTTTTAGGGAGGGAGAGAGAGAGAGAGAGAGAGAAACATCAATGTGCGGTTGCTGGGGGTTATGGCCTGCAACCCAGGCATGTACCCTGGCTGGGAATCGAACCTGGGACACTTTGGTTCCCAGCCCACATTCAATCCACTGAGCTACGCCAGCCAGGGCAAAAAAAAAAAAAAAACCTCTTATAGAGCTGATCCTCCTACTTATATGACTCCATGGAAAAAATTCTAGTTCAATGTCAACCCTTCCATAACTCTCCCAGGCAGAATTTGTTTTAGCCTCTGTTGATGTCACATTACTCTGTTCATACCTTGCTAAAACACATACTGCACTGTATTATAAAGTAACCATTTCCTTTTTTGACTCTGGGCTACTAGAGCAGTGATTTTCAACTGTTTTCATCTCATGGCACATGTAAACTAATTACTAAAATTCTGCAGCACACCACAAAATATGCACTTTTTGTTGATTTGACAAAAAATGGTTATGATTTTGTTTATGCATACGGAATGGCTGTTGTTATGCTGGCTGTTGTCACTTTTGGAAGTCTGACAATCTAAGGGAAAAGAGGTCAGTGCCCCTGACTAAGTAGTCAGGTGTTGAATGTTTAAAAAATTCCTGTAGCACACCCGTTGAAAACTGCTGTTCCAGAGGAATGGTCCTCAGTCATAATCATCTTTGAACACCCAGAAACCAAATGGTGTCTCATAATCAAGGCTTGTTCCCCAAAGTGGGCTCCTTGGAATGACAGTTTGGGGGAAAGTGAATTCTGAATCAACAACGTGACAGATGTTATGAATTACATCCCTTTGTCTTTCAGGGTCTCAGTATGCGTTAGCCCACTGAGGTCTCTGACAAGGCTGGCAATATGGGAACATGTCCGCGTAACCCGGCGTTTTCTGTTTAACTAAGTGGCGCTTTGGTTGAGTCTCAAACTACCAAGTTCAGGAACATCTCCTAGGAAATGCTGAAAGGAAGAAAACACAGGTGGAGACCCAACTCATGATTCAACCGTTTCTAAAGTGGTTCCCTTGATCTTTCTTACAAAGGAATGTTTCTATGAAACATCCGATTCTGTGGTCTGCTCCAACACACTGTCGCCCCTCTGGATAACAACTTAGCAGGAAAGAGTAATTTTAAAGAAGAACCCGTACACCGCTTCATAATGTTCACTTAGCTAAGGCAGTTAAGGGAGTAAAGGAAAGAAAGAGGATTCCTGTTCGGTGAGTTGATTGCAGTGCAAGCAACACTCATCCCCCTAAACAAGGAGCCCCAGGGTCGAAAGCACCAGATTCTAGTACTGACCAGCCCCTCACTAGCTGTGTGTCTCCAGGCAGGCTGCTTTAACCATCCCAGCTCGGTTTCATCTTCTTGTTAACCTTGGAGGATATTTAAAAAGGATAGCCTTATAGAGCGCTGCTGAGAAACACAGCACCTAGGGAGTTTAAATGCTTTATGATAAAGTAATAATGCTGTTTCATTTTTGTTTACTTAAAAATATCATGTGAACCTCTGGCCAAAAAAAACATATATATATATACTTTTGTTTGTCCCTGACAAAGAGCAAATGTAGAAACTGAGTAACATCAAAGAAAGGCAGTTTCCTGGTGGGCTGAAGTCTTTTCAGGTCCTATTACACTTAGACATTCTAAACAACTAAGGACTCATGTTGGTGTCCATTCAGAATGCAGTCATTGTAGCATGCCTGGGATATGATAGTTCCCAGAAATGCAACGTAAAATATATTGATTTTGTCTGAGTAATTAGGATCACAAGAATGTGAGAACCCGCTACAATGAAAACGGAAGCCAACAATCCTTCATCCCATGTGGCTAAGTATGGGGAGGAGAGAGGATTGTCCCATTGTTTTCCTTTTCTTTTTCTTGTTTTGGTTTATTGGAGTATGATAATATGAACTCATTTAAAAATGATACAGTCCAGTTTCTATGATTCCAGATACTGGAGAAATTGGAAGGATGACACTTACCTCAAAGGCAGAAGAATCTGATGGTTTTCTCACCCTAAAGGATAAAAGCAGTGAAAACAGCAGGGACACTAGAAAGGTTTTAGACAGTAAGGGGCCATCTAAGTAATTTTGAGTTGATTGATTAGGAAGCATTCTTTCAATCACTAAATCAGAAAGACTCTATTCTGTCTAATCTGTAGGAGCAGACGATTTCTGTAGATCAGAGACCTATGTATGTGGCTGCCCTGTCTGTTGCCAGCCCACACGAAGTTGCCTGTGCAACAGGAGACATAGCTACCACCCAATTTATGATCAAGGGCATAAGTACATTTTCTAGTGGAAAAGCGGTGCAACATCTCTATTGGTCCAGTGCCCCTGGAATCGGGAAAGGGAGGGAATTAAGGTGTACAGGATTCTAGCCTAGTGGAGTTGTAGCTTCAGGTTCTGGGAAGACTCTGTGCACAGATGTTGACCCAAATCTGTCGAGTTGCTGCACATTTCCATGCATCTGAAATGAATGCTTATTCTTCCTTACCACAGAGCCTGTGGAACTGGCCAGAAAACATTTCCTAAAGGATATGCTCATTCTCGACATCCATTCATTCAATCAGTATCCCTTGGTCTGTTCATTTGGCCCTTTTCTCTGTCCTATCTTCCTTCACATGGAAAGAAGGGAAGGGATGCTTCTCTTCTATGATCTTCAGGCATTTAGTAGGTGGAATCTTAGGACTCTGACTTTGGGCAGCCACAGACATATTTGCCTCCTTCACAAATGATCTGGAAGAAAGAAGAAATTTTCCTGATGAGCTGGGCAAGTGTTTTCCTCCCTTAGGAGGCTGGAATGCCTGCCCTCTATGTGTTAGGGCTTTGGAAGGGAAATTTTAGTGGGATGGAAGTGGTGGAGCCTAATATCCCTCTGGCTAGGAGAGGCAAAATTGAGTCTCTTCTTGCTAAACGGCAACGTGTAGTTCTGGTTTATTATTAAGATTTTTTTTCTTGGTGAAACCCAGAGCTGGGCACTTAAGGTTCTCCGAGGTTCAGATTTATGAATGGTTATTAGGGAGAATGAGCACTGCATGGCCTCGAATGCAGATTCGGTTCATGGACAACTGGAATAAAGTTTTAAAATGCTATCTCACTGAAGTATTGTGGGGTGCCCCAGCACAGAGTTTTCCCCTTTCTATATTTGGAATTTTAGGTCCCAACAGGTCAATTGATATTTACCAAACGTGCCCTGCAGTCGTCATGAAATTAAACCGAGATATATATTTGATTTTCCACAGCCGTGGGCTCAGACAGGTTTTTGAAACGATGATAGGTTTGAGCGCTTACCCTTAAAGAGGGCTACTGCGGTTGTGAGGAATTCCCTGAACCCAGAAGAGTTCACAGCAGGTAATGTCATTCCTTCCCGAAAGAGTTTGAGACTCTCCTGTGAAGTGATGAATGAGGGTATCTGACCCGCATCTGTTTTGCATTAGAATGGAACATTGCCCTGACATCGTTAGGAGCATTTGTCAAGATTCCCTGGACAGAGCTTCTGTAAATTACATGCTGCAAATGTGTCAGGGTCAGATAAGAGGATATCATTAACTCCCCCAAGTTCACTCAGGGCTCTGTCAGTCCGTCTCCGTATGCTGTCCGCCGACAGTTTTCCTTGAGCTGTTTTGTTATATTTTTCATTCATAGAAGAAAAAAAAACCATGTATGTTGTACTTCCCCTCCCCAATATTGCACATGTTCTTTTCTCATAAATCATATTAATTATAGACATGGTCAGAAGGCATATTAAATGCAGGCATGCGTAAATGAATTAAAACATATGAGAACTTTATTACGGCCCATGGTGGGTCTAACGTAGTCAAATACCAAGTGTATTAACTGGCATACTTTCTCGTTTAGATAGAATAAGGTTTTTTTTTTTTAATGGACTTTATTTTATTGATAATAGGTGGACATAATATGATTGTTCATTACTAGCTAGATGTAAACTATACATATTATGGATATATGTCTCTATGCACATATACATATACATGCATTTTGCAAGCCTTTTCTATGCTAATTCTTTGCCTACATTTATATTTTAGACACCAGTCCTTAAAGAATATTCCTACCAGTTTAACAGCTTAGCTCTAATTAAGAAATAGGAGTTCTAAAGAATTGATAAAGTAGAACCGATTCTGTCATTGGTCGCAGGACTGGAGATTAAAGCATAGAGTGTTACTTAGAGCTTAATGGAGACAGTACTTACTGTACTCTTCACAAACAAAACGTGCAAATATGTGCAGCATCTGAACCACCCTTGTCCGGCACTCACACTCTTTCATCACGCATTAAACGGAGCTACTTGTAAAAGGAGCTAATGATGAAAATAAAAAATAATGATGTATTTAGCAGGGCATGTAACAGGCGCTGGGTTTCTGTCAGGTTTGGCGGAGGCCAGCCATGCCCTTTCCATAACTCTGGCCTGGGTGAGAAGGTCACCCTGCTTACCTTCAGAGAAACTTCTGCCTCCCGGCAACTTCCCTCATGTAGCTTTCAAACAGACAGGGCCCGAAATCTAATTATTTAGATGCTAATCAACTGCAGGATAATTCCTAAGGCATTTGAATCTGAGGACAAGATTTTGTGGAAAGTGTCTGCCGTTCCAGCGTAGGTTTTTCAGCCTCGGAGATGCGGTCACTGAGATGTAACCATTAGGTGACTTCAGCGGCACCCGTCCTGCAAACACCATTTGGGCAGAGGTTTGCATATTGCTTTGGTTCTGGGAATAAGTGATATCCAGATTAAGCAAATAAATATAGTCACTGTAGTCAGTAAACTTTGGAGGGATGAGAAGAAGTTTTTTAAAAAATGCCCTTTATATTTCTATGGCATTTATGAACGTGGCCAGTGTTCCAGAGACAGAATTAAGTTTATTTCTTTTCCTTTGAACTAGTTTGTGAAAGGCAGGCAGTTGTGCTCCTCCTACTCCAAAGTAAAAAAATAAAATGTCAGGCAAAAGTGGCCCTCCCTGTAGTAGGGATAACTTACTAACTAATGGTTTATGAGAGGAAAAAAACACACTTTGCAAGAAATTAAGATTTTATTTTATGTTTTGAATTACAATTGCTGTAGGGAAAACATGTACAGAAGAAATCCTGTTAATATTCTAACAGAGAAAAGGATTGGAAGACATTCCATAACCATCCTCAGGGGGCGGGGGGGATGGTTCCAAGAAGTTCGTTTACCAACTTCTTTGTGCAGGGAAAAGAAATTTTCATAGCTTTCCTTAAACCACATGAAATAGAAAATAGCTTTTAAAGAAACATGTATAGGAGTGTAATGGGACCCTTCCACAGAGATTTGAGGTTTTGAACTGTGTCAGGGGAAAGTAATATATTTTGTATTTGTGTATTCATTATTTTTTCCAACAGAGATTTCGTTTTTACGTTTTAAATGATAAGTTATTAAAATGTACATTTCTCAAGTCTTATCAATGTGAAATATTGAAATAAATCCCATTAGTTATAATTATTAATTTCATTTTGCAACCAAATGTAGGAAAATTCTAGCATGCCTTTCCTCATCCTCCTACAATGCTTGGGAAACAAATCACAATTATGATTTGTGACAATCCCAATGGAAATATGAGTTTGTAGGAGAATGTCTTATTTCTTGGGCTCTATCAGGGAAATCAAAGGGACCAAAGGTAATTGGTCTCTGTCCTCTTAATTTCTTCACGTTAGCCACTGCAAGTGTTGGGCTGCTGAGCTAAGAGCTCTTGCTAATGCAGGAGCCACTTGTCATAGCCACTTCCCGTGTGTGACAAGTGGCAATACCGATAGGAAGACCCAATAAGCATCTCTTCTGTTTCATTCACCCAGCAGCCGTCCTTTCTGATTGGCTCACGCTCCCACTGTCTTAATGACACTGTACCCTGGAATCTTTGAGGAACGGTCTCTCTATTGCCCTAGCATATAGCTCTGCCTGAGATCTTCACCCACCAATAGTTACATTTCAAGGTGTTAGATTTAAATCCTGTCCTACCTTTTTTCTAATTCAGCAACTGCAGAAAGTTGCCCCATGAGTGTCAGAAGCAGAATTTTGCTGATAGGCAGGACTCATTTCTTCTCTTTTAGAATCTGCATGGTTTTCCCCCATGGTAAAAGTTACTGCTGCCTTCAAAGTTATGCAAACAAGAAATGTATGGCAGAGGATGAAAAAAATCTTTATCACAAAAAATGTACATAGAGCTCATGGGAGAGTGTGCATGTTTTGAATAAAATTCTGCTCTTACTCTCCAACTATAATTATATGTAGAGTATTCCATTTCTTCCTTAAAGTGACATACCATTAATTGAGTTTCAAGTATCTGTCTTCATGAAGGATGCTATTAATGTAAAATATCTTCCTTTTTACCTAGTACCACTGGATAATTTTCTTCTCTGGATTCATACACTTACAGAATTGCCTTTTCTATGTGTTTCTTAAAAAATGAGCACAGCTTATTTACAGTAAAATATTTGTACCCTGTATCATTCTCTCCTTTTCATTAAGAAATCACTTTTTTTGGTATTTTGACTTTCCCTATCCATTTTTGCCCATTATGCTAGTACACAGAGAGGTACCTCTGACTTAATTAAGAGTGAATTTTGCACCAAACAGCCTTTATTTAGAAGATTCTTTCCTTCTAATAGACATGTAATTTTGGCTTGAAATGAAATATTTAATAAGTTATTATGTAAATTGAAGTCTATACATTTTCCAAGTATGCACTCTAAAATCATCTATGCAACTGAAGGAAAGGCAGAAAAAAAAACCCCACATAGTTGGAAGAATATTCAGGAAATAACTTCAGTGCTTCCTAACTTATGTTCACCTTTTTAAAATGAGAAAATGAATGAAGTAACTTGCTGTAAACTGTGGAGTGGGTCCCCCCCACACCCCCAACTTCTGTGGCTTTTCCACACTCCTGGGGCTGGGAGTCCTATTGACTCTTACTTTAGTTTGTGATTTTCATTTCCCCCAAACCACCAAGAAAACAAAACTATGCTCTGTTGCATATGGTGATTTTTTTAGAATATATGCAACTTTTAGAGCTTTTTAAAAAGATATTTCACCACACAGCTGAAGACAATCTGGAAATGGCCTTAAAAAGTTGGACATCTCGACAAAGAAGTGGAGACAGGGGTAATCTACAAAAGGTGGTGGTGGGTCTCTCTGTGTCTCCCTCATCTCTTGGGGCTAATTGAAGATGGATCAGTTTAAAGCTTTCTTTCAAGAAGATTGTGTTTAGCTGTGAGGATTATGCAAACCCTTCCCGAAGGGGATTGTGGCCTCATTGTTTTCTGGAATCTAATTTCGGATGCTTTCTGGGATGTGAGACTAGCCTCTCCCTCTTGTCTTGCTGGAGGCTCTCTCTCCGGGCATCGCTGCCCCCGCCTCCTGCTCTTCTGTGTACACTTGAAGCTTCGTAGCCTTCCAACGTCATAAAACACAACAGGGCTGTTACGGCAGTGCTGTACCAGCGTGGGCCCCTGCCTCTCCGCACTCTGTGAGCAGGTGATGTTTTGTGAGCACCCGGGGCTCTTTACCCAGCAGTTGATTTTTTCTGCAGTTGCTCCATCAGCCCTGCCACCGAATTGTATGAACTTGAGAAAAATCGCTTCCTCTCTCATGTGACAGGTTTCCAGCTGCAAAATTAATTATCCACTTACTTCTGAAACAAGGTGTTGTAAGGGTCAGCGAGCCTGAGTTTGTGAAGCATGTCACTGTGCTAATCTGAAAGTGGTTCTGTTATCACAGTTTTTTTTTTTTTTTTTTTTTTTTTTTTAAGTTCGCTTGCTCTTTAGGGTTATTGACAAAACAGAGTGGACTTTTTATAACATGTTTACGTTTTGGGCGTTTCTGTTCATTTAACACTTATTGTATGTGAAATTTTAGCTTAGAGAAGAAATGGAAGAATAAGCAATGGAAACAGTTACTTGGAGAATCATTTACCATTTATTCATTCATTCATTCATCCATGCATCCATTCATTTATTCATTCCCTAATAAGTGCTGAGCACTGTGTTAGGCACTGAGCACATAAAGCTGAGTAGGTTAGTCTCCTCAAATCTCTTGCAATCCAATGTAGGTGACTGAAGTAACGATTACGCGGTGGGAGGGGTGAGAGAAGTACAAGAAAGCATCAGGGATGGAGTAATTGTTTCTAATTACTGATGGGTGCCCCAGATAGGGAGGAACTTTGAGAGGGAACACTTTCAAAAAAGATACAGAGATCTCAAAATAAAGAAAAAGAATTTGATTTGAATTCATTTAACTTGAAAATCATATAAGCAAATGCCTGTTTAAAATGACATGCAAAGTAGATGTAATATATGGTTCAACATTGTTCTATATGAGCAGATATAATTTCTCCTTAGCTCTGTCCCTGTGTCCCTCCTTCCCTTCTCCTTCTTTGAAATCCTGGTTCGATTTTATCAGTCTCTCTCTCTTTTCTCCCTTTTCCTTCCTTCTTTTTCATTTCCCTTTCTCCTCACATGCCCTCCCCTTTCCCTTTGCTGAAACTGCAGTCAGATGTAATTGTTGGGCATGATGTAATATCCCTGCCACTTTAAATTGAAGTTGCTGTCTTCTGGACAGCCCTTTAACCGTGGATTTCCAGAGAAATGAAAATGGGACTTTTCCAGTCGTTTTGTCAGCGATACCCTATGATCTGGTCTCCCTCGAGTTCTCATGCCTTCCTAAACCTGCCTGTTTATTTTAGGTAATGGGACTCCTGACCAACCATGGCGGGGTACCCCATCAGCCCCAGACCGATTACGCTCTCTCCCCTCTCACCGGGGGCCTGGAGCCCACCACCACGGTGTCGGCCAGCTGCAGTCAGAGACTAGAGCACATGAAGAGCTTGGACAGTCTGCCAACATCTCAGTCCTACTGTCCACCCACCTACAGCACCACCGGCTACAGTATGGATGCTGTCGCAGGCTACCAATATGGGCAGTATGGACAAAGTACGTCTTGCACTTTCTAGGGTGTCTTTGCTTCTGGGAGGGTAAAAAATGTCAAGCAAGGGGAGGTGGCGGCCTGATTCAGCCTCACAGCCCAGGATCAACACTGTGGCAAAGCCAGCTGATTGTTCCAGCAAGGACTCGCTTGTACAATTATTTTCTTAACCGATGTCAACAACATCTTGCGGTTATTAATTGCTGAGATGTGAAACCTGATTGCCACTAGGTGAAACACGAGGGTTGGCCGGAATAAAATAACCCCTGGCATTGGAAACATATGTTCTTAATGAGGTCAGCTCAAGGATCACGTGGAGTGTAATCCGAAAGACACAGAGTTGTGTCAAACTTGTCTCAGGAATAAAAATATTAGTCTCGATCCTTTGATACCACGGTATTAAATATGACATTGTCAGCCTGTATCTAATTTTGCCCCTTGCTGTGAATTGTCCCAGCACGACCTAAAAAGCTGTGTGTGTTTTCTTACAGGTGCCTTTCATTATCTGAAGCCAGATATCGCGTAAATGGACTGTCCACTTGGAGCTGAAACTGGCCCTGGTTCCGGTCTCCACAGCTGAAACATGAAGAATCTTCTCAGAAAAATATATTACCCTTCTGGGGGGCAGTCTTAACAGGAGAAAAAGGAGAATGATTGATTTTCTTTCTCCAGTAGTTGGTTTCAAATTCTTTTGAACACGCTGGACAAAAGCAGTGGAGAAAGGGAAGACCCGGAACAATAAAGATGAATGCAACATTTTAAGGCAATGATTTAACATGGCTACTTATCAAATATCCCAATTCTTTAGTGCTGATGATCAAGGAGCTAAAACATTCCATTTGTGTGTGTGCATGGGTGTGCATGCATGGGTGTGCGTGCACATGTGTGTGTGAGATTTATCTGGACTGGTCTGGGCAAACCGAATGTTATAGAATATAGTCAGAGATTCTCTAAAGTATAACGTGATTGATACCCAATGCTGACACTTGTACAACTTTCAAACTGCTCACTTAATGAAGCAAGAATGGAGGAATCCTTCATTTTACACACTGGAAACGGATATAAAAATAAATGCCACCATTTTTAGGAAGTTAGACTAGTAGTAAAGGACCTCCCCAATAAATTATTTGTTATCTCATCCTCAGTTGTACTTCAGTTGTTACTACATGTCCCGGAAGGATACATCTTGCTCATAGGACGTGGGGTGACAGGAAGAAAGCGTGTTTTCTTTCCCATCGTGGGGGAGGGGTGTGCGTTTCCCCACGCATTTTCCTGTAGAAGCCGACTGGGCGGGGAGGACGGGTGGAGCAGTGACGTGCGTCCCCACAGCTGCTTACCAGTGTGCAATACTCTGTACCTCACGGGAGCTTTGGCGACGGCCAGGGTCGTATTCACAGAATCAGAACTATATTTTTGCAGGTGCTTTTCTTTTCGCAGCTCACGCGTCACTGTGGTCGAGTGCAGTGATGTTTGCTCTTTGCTGGACAACCAACACCCGGCTTGATCCTTTTGACTAGAGAACGTGTTTGAGAATAATGCTTTTAAAATGACTACGTTTACATTCTCTTTTCTATGAAAGGCAGGGCGAGAACAGACATGTCCACGTGGCTCTCGTGTGCTTTTAAATTATACAGTGATATCCAATATGAAAAGATTATAGGACTGAGGTTTACATACGTTTGCGTGGTGACATTTTAGAATGTCAATAAATTTGTTTTTTTGAGATGTTAAGAGGAGCAAGAAGGGGGAAGGCAGCGTTATTTATTTCTTTCTATTCTTGGAACCATGAATGAGGTAGGCACAAATACATTCCCTTTAGAGCTAAGAACTAGGACATAGTGGGTTAGTGAGACTAGACGTAGTGCCGAGTTTAGTTCATACATTGGTCTTAGAGGGTGATGGATGGAGAGAAGTTCTATCTTTGTGTTGCGGCCTCCACCAACAACAATGTGTTGTAAAAATGTCTTTCATGTAAAAAGTGCAGTAAATATTTACTATTTATAATGAATAAACAGCTATGAAAACTTGTCCCCACACTGCCTTTTTTGTGGGAATGGGTGGATGTAGTATGTTAATAAAAACTTGGAAATGGGGAGCCAGCAAAACACGGACTTCGCTTCTAATGGTGCCTTTCAGACTCGGTTATAACATGGACAAATAAAGTCACACAACCTAGAGGAGTATATTCTTAAAGAACCTTGGTTGGGCACACTGTTAAGAATAGAAGTTTGAGCGTGGGCTGCAAACCAAAGCGTTGCAGGTTCGATTCCCAGTCAGGGCACATGCCTGGGTTGCAGGCCCCAATCCCCAGCAACCGCATATTGATGTTTCTCTCTCTCTCTCTCTCCCTCCCTTCCCTCTCTAAAAAATAAATAAATAAAATATTTTTAAAAATCTTAAAAAAAAGAATTGAAGTTTGTATTTTCGTAGAGGTAGAATCTAGAAAAATCCTTAAGGTCAGATTCCTCTGTCCTTGGTTCTCTTAGAACTCGTTCCCATCACTGAACTTGGAAGGGTGTCCTCCCTCCACCCCCCAGAGCACCTAACTTCTTCCTCATCTCCAATGGCCATGTTCGCTGAACTTTTTATCAAAAGCTCTCATATTTTGTTTATTTTGCTTTAGATGCTTTCTTCACTCTTCATGAAAAACGTTACTGCCTCTTTCATTCATTTTTTTATCCTTCCCTCACTCCCTTCCTCCCTCCTTTCAACACTTATTTGAACATTTATTTAACGAGAGCCTAAACGTGCCATCTAACAGGTAACAGATGATGGCATTAGCATTCTTCTTTTATAGGTGAGGCAACTGAGCCATGTGGAGCTTCCGCGAGATCACCCAGTGGCAGAGCTGGGACTTGAATGCAGGCAGGCGGATTCCAGAGCCCATGCGCTTAAACGCATATTCTTCTGCTTCCCCGAGTCCAGTCTGGTGTGGGGGAACTTTAGAGTCAGAAAGGTATCAAGGAACCTTGTTCAATTTGGTAGCAACTGGCCATGTGTGGCTATTTAAAGTAATTAAAAGTAAATGAAATGAACGAGTGAGTTCCTCAGTAGCACGACCCATGTCCTAAGTGCGTACTGGTCAAAAGCTACAGCACTGGGCAAGAAAGATATTTCCCGTCATTGAAGAAAGTTCTGTCGGTCAGCGCTGACCTGAAGCATGTGAGTTCATCTCTTAAAAACCCCAAGGCCTTGAAATGCAGTAGGTAAAAATTTCCAAATTCTTTAAATGCCTTTGGTCTTTTTATCTTACCCACTTGTCCTTTCAACCATGTTGGCTTCTTTTCTGAGAATCATTTTTCCGAAACTATTATAAGAAGAGAAAAGGAAGGCAATCCTAGTTACGTTTGTTATCTCGTTTAATCCTTACAAAATCCCGTGAGGCAGGCATTTTTAGCCCCAATTTACAGATCACAGTGGACTGAGGTGTAGAGTCGTTGATCAGCTTGACCAGGGGCGCACACAGCCAGACACAGCAGAAACTGGCTTTGGCTTCTACGCAGGCTAGTGGCAGAACCTGGTTTCCTATCGCCTTTTCAGATGCTGCCTGCAACACTCACGTCACTGTGTCAACCTATCCTCCGTGCCAAACTCAAGTTGAAAACAGCCAAACTCAAGTTGAAAAAAAGCACTAAAAAAACGCACTCCCAATTCACAAGAGACGCTACCAGGATGTGGGATTACACAACAGCAACTGATCTTACGTATCACTTTCCTTTCCCTCCTGATCTCAGAACTTGCTGTGCGTGGCTCATATTTCTGTTTGATATACTTCTTCATGTCCTTTTATTTCTGCATGCCTCGGAGACGGGTTGCTTGGCTCATATTTTTTTTGTTGAAAGTCCCCATAGAGCATTTGCTCCCTATTTTTTTGTGTCAAATCTATCTCCAAGGGAATGGGGATCTGACCTCCCCAGTCCTAATCCTAGTTGGGGTCCTCACTTCATTCCGGGGGACAAGCAGCCTTAAGGACTTTGAGACCTTGGCATTCAACTGGGCTTCAACCTGATTGTGTCTGGAGAGGTTCCCCTTTGTTCACTTAGCTACACAATTTCATTTGTAAAGTTAAAACTAAAAACTGAAGACCGAACTTGAAATTATTAAATGATGTCTGTATTGATGTCAGCTGCTGAGTCATTCCTTGGCAGTGATAGGTACCGTTTTTCACATCTGTGATGGAAACACATTGTTTTAGGCTTTTAGCCCACTTTGAAGTGTATTTACACATACATTTGCATGTTTGGGGAACATTCTGTGTTTGAAGGGAGCTTATTAGTGCTAGCATATAGAACCAATGGAATAGACAAAGTCATTGACTTAGGAGTTTAGGAAGAGTCTTAAATGGGGAGGGGACAGATTAATACTCACGGTGTGGACATCAAACTATGTAACTACCACATGGAACCAGAACCAACATCTCTATAGGAACAAAATCTGTTTGGGGGACAAAGACTTGGGCCTCAACCGTTCAGAGTAATTTTGAGTGTTTAATCTTGTATAGATAAGGAGAGCTGGCGTCAAACGTTGAGGAGCAGGATAAGTGACAAGTGGCCGTATTGATGCAAAGAGATCCACAAAGCCCTTCTCAGTGGTAGACGTGTGCTCATGGGTCTGGAATTGTAGTGTTAGGTGATAAATGAATGAAAAGAGAGAAACAGAGCTAGGCTCAGGCTTCTTGCCAAATACCAGTGATGTAAGCTAGTTCTATCTTTTCTAGAGATGGAACTCCTAGGTATTGCTGACCATTGTACCCCATCATGCCTGAGCCACGATGGGTACTCGATACCTGCTCGTTCCATAAAAGCCCTATTTCTGTGTTTCTGACTGATGCAGATGACACAAAGTTGATTTCTCTGGATTCATCATTGGGAAGATGAGAATAGAAAAGGGAAATAGCTAGTCAGTTTGTTGCTTAGAGCTCTGGTTTCCCCCCGGCTGCATGGGATTCTGAGGAATTGTTAAGATGACAACAACCACAAGCAGACTAATGCTTGGGCGCACCTGGACTGCTGGAGCCAGAATGCGTGCAGGTGGAGTCAGGGAGGGCTGACAAAGCAGGAACTCGGGGAGAAGTGTTTGGCTGCATTGAAGTCTTGGCCACACTCAACCAGAAAACTGACTGATGAGCATTCTGGGACTCGGAATCGTGATTAGCGTCACTTAGCAGAGCAGAGCTGAGAGAGGGAAGTCACTTTGGAGAATGGAGACACTTCAGCCTCATGTGTCCCCAAACCCTACTGCCAGCTCTCGACCTAGAGGGAGGGGTATAAAAAGCAGCAGTGACGTTGGGGGAAGGTAAGCCGTGGAACTGGTGTTTGGTTGACACGTCCTAGTGGGTCCCTAGCAGGAGGTCTACAAAGCCCCATTCCCCGCCAAAATCCCTAGTGCTGGGGCTTCCTCCAAAAAGCGTGTTGACATCTTGGTCCTCAGGCTCTCATCTGGCTCCCCCAATCCTTGGAGACGAACATGAATTCAGCTCCTGAGCCTTGAAAATGAGGCCCCCAGCCAGCCCTTTTCATTACTTGCGGAGTGAGGGAGATAGGCAGTGGTTTTTATTTCCTGATTCATTACTGTGTTTGATATTTATCATGGTCCTCCTGCTGTCAAAAGACCACAGCCCTTAATGAGCTCGATCAGTAAACAAGGAGTTGGAACACAAAGTAACATGTAAGGAAAAGTTAGTGTGGGAACCCCGAAGAGGAGGACATTGGAACACTTTTTAGAAAAAATAACCCTTTCTAGGGGTAAATATTGGGTTGGCCAAAATATTCATTTTTTTCTTTCTTTTTCACTTTTATTCATTTTTAAATCTATTTTGTTGATTATACTATTACAATTGTCCCATTTTCCCCCTCTTTGCCCCCCTCTACCTGAGTACCCCATTTCCTTCAGCAATCCCCCCCTTAGTTCATGTTGGTGGGTCGTACGTGTAAGTTCTTTGGCTTCTCCATTTCTTAACCTCTCCCTGTCTATTTTGTACCTACCAATTTGTACTTCCTTTTTTTTTTTTTTAAAGATTTTACTTATTTATCCCTAGAGAGAGGGAAAGGGAAGGAGAAAGAGAGGGAGAAAAATATCAGCGTGTGGCTGCCTCTCAAGAATCCCCCACTGGGGACCTGGCCCAGAACTCAGGCATGTGCCCCAACTGGGGATAGAACCACGACCCTTCAATTCACAGCCTGCACAAAATCTACTGAGCTACGCCAGCCAGGGCTCAATTTGTACTTCTTAATCCCTGCACCTTTTCCCTTATTCTCCCCATTCCTCTTCCTCCACATGATCTCCATATTTCTGTTTTTGTTTTTTTTTTGTTCTGCTTGTTTGCTTAGTTTTTTTAGATTCAATTGTTGATAGTTGTGAATTTATTGCCATTTTATTGTTCATAGTTTTGATCTTCTTTATCTGAAATAAGTCTCTAACATTTCATATAATAAGGCTTGGTGCTGATGAACTCCTTTAACTTGACCTTATTTGGGAAGCACTTTATCTACCCCTCCATTTAAATGATAGCTTTGTTGGATAGAGTAATCTAGGTTGAAGGTCCTTGCTTTTCATCACTTTGAATACTTCTTGCCAGCCCCTTCTAGCCTGCAAAGTCTCTTTTGAGAAATTAGCTGATGGTCTTATGGGAACTCCTTTGTAGGTAACTATCTGGTTTTCTCTTGCTGCTTTTAAGATGCTCTCTTTATCTTCAACTTTTGGCGTTTTAATCATGATGTGTCTTGGTGTGGTCCTCTTTGGGTCCATCTTGTTTGGGACTCTCTGTGCTTCCTGGACTGTGTGTCTATTTCTTTCACCAAATTAGGGATTTTTTTCATTTTTTTCAAATAAGTTTTCAATTTCTTGCTCTTTCTCTCCTCTTTTGGCACCCCTATGATGTGGATATTGGTATGTTTGAAGATGTCCCAGAGGTTCCTTTGCCTATTTTCACTTTTTCAGATTCTTTTTTCTTTTTGTTGTTCTGATTGAATGCTTTTTTTCTTCCCTATGTTCTAAATCATTGATTTGATTCTTGGCTTCATCTCCTCCACTGTTGGTTCCCTGTAAACTTTATTTCACTTAGTGTATACTTCATTGCTTCCTGGGTCTTTTTTATGCTCTCGAGGTACCCAATGAGTTCCTTGAGCATCCTAATAACCAGTGATTTGAACTCTGCATCTAATAGATCGCTTATCTCTATTTTGTTTAGTTCTTCTTCTGGAGTTTTGTTTTGTTCTTTCATTTGGGCCATATTTTTTGTCTCCTCATTTTGGCAGCCTCCCTGTGTTTGTTTGTAAGTATTAGGTACAGCTGCTTTAACTCCCTGTCTTAGTAGCATGGCCTGTTGTAGAAAAATCACACCTGTAAGTTGGATGGGGTGGAAACTTAGGTAATCACCAGGGTGGGGCAACACCTGTCGCAGTTCTGTGGCTCTGTGTGAAGGAGGGCTCACAGAGGGGACAGTGCCGCTGCCTGGCCTCTGGAGTTTTGTCTGGGAAGAAGTTGTCTCTTGGCACTCACCCCGATGATCTCCAGTTTATAGGGTTCAGAAGGTCTGAGGTTAAGAAAAATGGGACATTTCTTTATTCCCTAGAAATGGATTGAGAGACTTTCCACCTCAGGGGCCCAATAAGAAACACATGGGAGAAGGAACACGTATCTTCCACGATTGTCATCTTTCCAAGTTGTCCCCTCAAAAGCCTGGTAGGGGTGTCATGCCAGTTCTTAGTAGCCCAGCTGTGTTTCCATCATTGGGAAGCTCTGGATGCTGCGGTGCCCTTTGTTCCAGGTTGACTGGGATGACCCATCCCTACTAATTATCCAAAGATGCGTTACTGGCCCCATGATCGCTTTGCTTAGCCTGGATGGACAAAAATAGGAAGAACTGTCTTTCTTATTTTTTGTTTTTAAGCCCCAAGTTTAAATTATTTTGAGGGGCAAACTCTACCCCATCCCCCCCAAACACACTCTAGTGTGTCCTTGGTTATGTAAAGGGAAAGCAAGTATCCTGCTGTAGGAGGGAGAGTCAAGAACATATACATGTACGCACGAACGTTGAGAAATGAAGCAGCTTTGCAGACAAATGTAAAAAGCTCTCTTCGTAGGTGTTTTGTGTTTACATATTATATTTACCTGGAGGAAATCAGTTCCTTCTTTCTGGGCTTGGAAGAGTAGAGACCTGCTTAGGGGAAGTGAACTGTTCCCAGGAGCACAGGGGAAGAGCCTGGTGGGAGTGTTTGGGTCTGGGTCTCAGGCAATCATGGGTTACATCAGTCAGAGTCAACAGGAAACAGATGTCACTCTTGAATGTGGAAATTTAGGGAAGGTCTTTTAAGAAAGAGTGTTTACAAAGTTGGAGGGGTGTAGGGGAATCGCAAGGGATTATACGAGCAGGAGAGAAGGAGGGCTGCTATGGGGTGGGTGGGCGAGTCCTGGAGAGCACTTGACTCTGACGGTGACCTCTGATGGAGGGACACAGACATCCAGAGGCAGCTGCAAGAGGAGTGAGGCAAGGGAACACTCTCCGAACTCCTGCTGGGGCTCCTATGGGCTGAGCCCAGTTAGAAGCCAGAAGGCACAGGAGCCAAACAGGTGGGTCTGTGCAGTAGCTCCTGCAGAGGGCAGGATGGGGAAGGGCGAAGAGGGGTCTGAGAGGGGTCCGAGGGGCCCACAGATTGTAACGAGGTTTAAGCTTTCTGTTCCACAGTCTCTTTCTGTTATTCCTGACTTTTCAGAGAAAGTCAGCCTTAGCTATTGCCCTAAGCAAGGAGGGAAGGGTCCGAGCCCCAGTTGGGGAGAAGTGGTGGAACACTGGCAGACGCTGCCTGAGGAAGACTGACACGGGGAGGTTAAAATGTGTCAGGTACGGCCGCTCCAAAGCCAGCTGGTTGGCTGAGACGGTTAAGTGAGATTTATATGCAAGATGTAGTCATTTACCAAGCATTCCCAGAGCTGTTCAGGTGAGAGGAGTCTGGTTGAAGGTTGGACTTCTTGGGGTTAAGTAGTGTGGGTGTTTGCATTCTAAGAGTGAGGATGCTCTTTGATAGTTACAGAGTGTTTTACTACAGTTCCAGGAGGAATCGCTTCTCAGCCTTTTGGCCAAGATCAAGTGTAGTGTCTGTTCTTATCAGTTTAACATAGTTCCGGGAGATCTGGAACATCAGACTTGCCCATGTAAACAATTTCATAACTATTTGCAACTTTTCTGTCTCCTCCATAGTTTAAATTTATGAAGATAAGGACAGTATATTGGTTATTTTTATATTTCCAACTTTATTTTATTCATTGTCAACCTGCTTGACATGTTTATTGAATAGAATCAAATATATTTTTTACCATTTACACTGGGTTATTATGCACCATGTGATAGTTCTTTATACCTTAAACACAGCATATTCACTTGTGTGATTGATTTAAATACTAAATTCTATTCTTGTGTGCTTTTGTCTTCACAGTTTGCTGATAATGTAAGGCCTTATGGACTGATTGATTGAGGAGGGCAAGGGGAGACAAGAATCTGGGGTAATTTCCAGGATTCTTGCTCAGGTGATGGGCTTGATGGTGGTTTTTTTGTACCAAGAAAATAAAAGCAGGAGGAAGAAGAGTGGGTGTGGAGAAGCTCATGTATTCCCTTTTGGGTATAATCTACTCATGGGAAAGTGTCTCAGGGGCATCCAAAGAGGACTGTCTAACAGGTGACTGACACATAAACCTGCCGTTAGGAAGTGGTGTCTGCTGAAGATTATTGTTTGAGAATAAGAGAGGGATGCGTAGGATGCGAGATTTAACCACGTTCATAGGCTGAGACGAATAGGCTGATGGCGTGGGAGATTCTTGTGGGCTTCATTGTGTCTCCCCAAAATGCACGCTCAAGTCTTGACTCTTCATACCTGTGAATGTGGCTTCACTTGGAAACAGAGTCCTCATAGATGTCATTACTATGTAAGCTAAGATGAGGTCCTAGAGGAGGAGGGTGGACCTTTAGTCCAACATGCCAGGAGTCCTTATGAAAAGCCAAGAGCCTCAGATAGACACACGTGATGACGGGCAGAGATGGAAACGCTGCAGCTACACATTAAGAAACACCAAGGAATGACAAGGATAGCCAGCCACCACCAGAAGCTGGGAGAGAGGCAAGGGACAGCTTCTCTCTCAGTGCCCTTAGGAGGAGCCAACCCTGATGACCCTGTGGACTTCTAGCTTCCAGAACCATGAGACAATACATTTCTACTGTTACGAGCCACCAAGTTTGTGGTAGGTTGTTACAGCAGCCCTGGGGAACTGGTGTAGAGAAGTTGAAGATGCAGAAGAAAAGAGGGCACCGATGGAAGTGAGCGAGTCCTCGCCGAGCACGGGGGGGTGAGAGGGATTTAGAGGAACTGGCTTTATCCAGGACAGAGAATATACTTTTATACCTTTTCTACTTAAATAACAGAAGTGGGAAAGAACATGGACATGTTAGCAGGTGGAAGAGCCACACAGTTGTGGCTGGGAGGAGGCGGGCATTTAAAGTGGCTGCAGAGGAGCAGTAAGCTCTCCGTCTTGGTACACAGAGAGGTTGTGGAGCAGCCGGGAGTGCCCAGGGGCGGGCGGAGGGATTTTCTTTAGCCCCACTTGGAGCTCAGGAGCAGGGACTGAGTGGACTGTAGGCTAGACTGATTTTTTGGGAAAGATCTGTAGCAACTCCAGCTAGGAGGGAGTGGGGGAAATGCTACTGGCAAGGATGGCAGAGGCTGGCTTTTGCAGGGTCTTGAGGGACGTCATAAGGGTTTCCTCCTACCTGCAGGTGAAGCTGCTAGACCAGGGTTTCCAAGCAGGGAGGGACACGACCTACAATGCATTGTTGGAAAGATCATTTTGGAGAGCTGCTTTTGGAGCTTGGGACAGTACCCGAGATGGGAACCACTGCATCTCCACCCAGGGATTCCACGGATAGGCTGAAAAAAAAAAACCCCACACAAACAAACAAACAAACAAACAAACAAAAACGCCCAAGCTGCAGGCCCTGGCTGGCATAGCTCAGTGGATTGAGCACGGGCTGCAAACCAAAGCATCGCAGGTTTGATTCCCAGTCAGGGCACATGCCTGGATTGCAGGCAATGACCCCCAGCAACCTTACATTGCTGTTTCTCTCTCTCTCTCTTTCTCCCTCCCTTCCCTTTCTAAAAATAAATAAATAAAATCTTTAAAAAATCTTAAAAACATAATAATAATTAAAAAAACCCAAGCTGCTGGAATTGATGGGAATCCTAAGTAGGGGGTACATTCTTCTGAGACAACCCTCCTTCTACTCCTTTGCATTATCAAAGTCCTTAAAAATGACACATCATTCTGAGAGTGGCAGGCTGTGTAACCTAATGCTATAGACCTTGGGGGACTGAAGACCTCAGTCTTAAGTTCTGGATCAGCAAGTGAAAATTTTTTACTAGCTCTATGATTTTGGATGTTACCTTATTTCTCTAAAGTAATTTTAAATTCTATAAAGAAAGCAATATGGTTATGGTGCCTTTATTGACTCTGCTGAGGGTTGCATGTATCTTGCAATATCAATGCAAGTGATG
Organism: Phyllostomus discolor; assembly: GCF_004126475.2. Classification (NCBI taxonomy): domain Eukaryota; kingdom Metazoa; phylum Chordata; class Mammalia; order Chiroptera; family Phyllostomidae; genus Phyllostomus; species Phyllostomus discolor. The sequence goes on from NC_040906.2 coordinate 12,070,292, forward strand.
AATAATCAATGTTAGTTATTGATATTATTACTTAATCTCATTAATCATAATATACAGGTTATAAAATGTGTTTCTTGGCTTTTAAACTTGTACACTAATCTATCCAAGTTGCTAAAATAATGACGGGATTATTTATTTTTTAAATTTATTTTAAATTATAGTTGACATACACAGAAGGATTATTTTTAAGGACCGTAAATGGAGAAGTCACAAAACAGCTCCTTCCTGTGAACGTAGTAGGTTGTGATGTATTCACTGTTTCTCTCTTTTGCCATATAGGGTCATAGTTTTACATCGGACCCCCTCTTACCACCAATAGTCCCAAAACTAATGGGACTGAAAGTTACAAACAATAAAATAATCGTCTGACCTCTGCTCCAAAGAATCTTTACCGACAGCGCTTTATTTATCACTGCAGCTGTCGTCATGAAAACAGGTCTGTTTCTAAGGCCTGGAGGAAGCACAGCAAGGGTCGGTCTGAAGCACTGGCCTCCCCGCATCCGCCCACCCCCTGTGCTCACACACGGAGAGAGGTTTGCCTGCAGGACTGATTCCTAACAGCTGCACGATGGCACTGGGGATGTCAGGCATCTCTTGGAGAGAAGCATGTCTAGTTTTTCTTGGGGAGACACTGTGAGCAAATCTCGTTGCAGGCACAGGTCTGTGGGCTTTTAATCACATGGTCCAGGGCAGGAAGTGATCTATTGTTCGACTACCCAAAGGGTCATTTCCCTTTGTTTTCTTTGCTGAAAGAGTCCCAACTTTGGTCAGTTGTGCAGTAGCCATGTATTGGGTCAGACGGATCCCGTGGAACCCAGGGCAAAGGTGGGGAGGGAAGGAAGAATCGCTTCCCAGCGATGCCGCTGACACGCTCTTGGAAATGAGAATGGAGCCAATGCTGGCTGATGGCAGAGCCAGACCAGTCAGGCCAAATGACCTTTCGGGTAAAAGTGAAAAATTTTGTTAACAATTAGAATGTGAAGTGGGGGCCTGAGGTCTAATTTTTAAATTTATTTACATATTTTGCTGTGTGTAGTGCATACTTCTTTGCCCAAATTTTTCAGGGAAAAATAAGGGTGCTCATTATACATGGTTGTAATGATTACCGTATTTTGCTGTGTATAATGTGCACCCACGTGTTTGGCCCAAACTTTTAGGGGGAAAAATCTTTTGTTTTAATTTTTTAAATTCAATTATTTACTTATTTATACTTATATACTTGTTTTTTTTTGTATTATAAAGGGATTTTACAATTTATTTTTGAACATATTATGATACAAGAAATTTTATGTAACAAATAATTACAAAAGGCGAGATGCAAGGTATACCCATGTATAATGCGCACCCTTATTTTTCCTGCAAATATTTGGGCAAAAAAGTGCCTATTATACACTGCAAAACACGGTAAACTTAGTAAATACGTTTTGAGAACCTTCTTGTAGCCAGGAATTGTGTTAGCATCTTTGATGTGTTGTTCATCAAAGAGACTTGGTTCCTGGCTTCTGAAGCTCAGGTCAGGAGGACATATATAAATGAGTAAAGAAACCCACATATAATTGGGAATTGTGGTGAGTGTTGGGAAGGGAAAGAATAAGACGCAAAGGGAGAATAATAAGACCTATATAGACTGGGCATCAGGGAAGGCTCGCCAGGGAATAAGAAATCAACCTTGCGAAGTTGAGAGGCTTTGTAAGTAGAGGGAACGGCATATGCTATGCGATGGCCTGCATTTGAGAAAGACCTTTGCTTGTTTGAGCTACTGAAGTTAGGTGCTTACATCTGGTATGTGAAAGGGGAATGTGGCTCAAGATGAACCTGGCCTGGGTGGGTCATGCTGGCCCACTGGTAGGCCACAGTAAGGAGCTGAGGTTAGGTTCTATGTGCAGTGGGAAGTGACTGAAGACTTTCACGCACAGGAGGAATGCTCTCTCATTTCCACGCTCTGTGGAGGATGTGTTGGATGGAGGCAGCTCTGGAAATGCTGGGAGGGTAGATGATAGGGCTTGGCCTGTGGGCACTGTAGTGGAGAGAGCACCAGCTGTGGAATCAGTCGGATGTGGGGTTCGGATGCTGATTCGGTCTCCTGGTATTGGTTTGCTTATGCCCTTGAAGCGGTAGCTTCTCTGAGCTGCCGCTTCCAGAATTAAGTGACAAATACTGAGCTCATAGCATGGTGAGATTAACTGGGTTAATTTTATGTGTTTTAGCACAGCTCTAGGTCATAGTGAACTTTCAAGAAACATTCTTTTTCCCTCCCTACTGGGTATAGAGACAAAAGTCATGTCTCTCTGCTTCTTAATGAGGAAGAGTGTGTTGTGTAGAGGCCAATGGGTTGGTCTACAGAGAATAAGACAGAGAAAATAAGACAGAGAAAAGACCTTGATTCTTGCCTTATGGGGTCAACTATGGGAATAATGATGATTGTTAGTATTTACTTCAAATGTTGAAAATTCTGTTTTCATGGCAAAAATAAAAAAGTCCATTAAAGAAAATTAGAAAACACAGAAAAAATATTGAAAGAAGAAAATAATCCATTTAAAGAACCATAACCCAAACACAACTACTGATGTTTTGTTTTTTCCCCACCTCTTTGTATTGGGGATAATGACACCAGGCAGTGTCTACTTGTTAGAGATGCTGAAAGGAGAATGAGGTAATATTTGTGAATTTGTGAAAAAAATTTAAAATTGTTGGATGAAAGATACATAGAGTGCACTGTGGTTTTACTGTCACTTTCAAAATGATCATCAGAATGATGCAATAAAAGTTTAAACATTGGGGTTCTCTTTAGGATTAATCAGCCTTTTTGAGTCTCAAGCATCACCCCAATATTTGAAAAGAGAAGATATCTTGACTATGAGAAATTTGGTAGCTTATAAATTATTATCTGGCAGCTAAATGGATTTTATACCTCCTGTAAAGTGTCATTTATGGCAACTTGGAGTATAGGATTCCTTATGTCTGTACAGATGAATTGGAACTAGTTGCTTTTTCTATTGATAACCAGTTAAGTTGTGCTTTTGACAGCTGGTTACTGGAAGATTTTTCAGACACAAAAAAAAAGAAAGAAAAAGAAAGAAAGAAAGAGAGAGAGAGAGAGAGAAAGAAGGAATTGGCTAAGTTCCTACACATACCAAGCATCGTATAAAACCCCATTGTCTAAGTGACTAATATCACACCACAGGAAATGAACACTTGAGCATAAATGTCTTCCAGTCTCTGGAAATACAGTGTATATAATCCAGTTACTCAGTCTGTGTCATGAAATATGAAAATAGATCAGGAAAGACACATCCCTCTTGACCTTTGCAGAATGATTTAATAAAGTTCGCTTGATACAAAAATATAAAAGACTAATTGCTGATAAAAGCAGGCTTGTGGCTTCCTTCTTTCAGATCCTCCTCTCTTTGGAAACACTTCACAGGCTTTATTGAATCTTTAATGCCGTTGCGATTGGTGGCATTTGTCCCCGAGGCCGTGTTACCAGCCCTGGTGTTGGGTTCCATTGGAACAGAGATTTCCCCTCTCCTAGGTTTTCATCTCCTTTCAGCACTGGTCTTGATATCTTTGTCTGCATAATTAGGCAAATATGTTTTCAATTGTTTTTACGTGTGTACGCATTTCACCCCTTTTACTGCTATCTGGATTGATGTTTTATGGGATACGTTTTCCACGGGAGGCCTCCCCACTTAGAGAGGTGCCAACGTTTGCTTCTGTCTCCACTTAGGATTCTATCGGTTCCATCTGCAGGTGTAACTAAATCTGGTCCCGCGCTTTCTTGGTGAAAGCAGGACCTCCTCCCGGGTTTTCCACTGAGGACTCTATTACCCCATCACTTTATCTGCTGTGAGGTATTTATTTCAGGGTGTTATTCTGGCGTACAACGAAATATAGGCCTACTTGAGAATATTTGGAGACTGTGGAGAAGTTTAGAGAAACTTCGTTGTGGTTTTAGAACTAGCATTGCAATTGCAACCATCAGCTGAAGTGATTTCTTCCCAGAGTCCTCCCTGACCTCCCAGGCTTGTCACCCAGTCCCTCCTGTGACACCATGTGGCTTTCGTTTTCATCAGAGCCCATATCATTACCTGATCTCTTCTTCCTCATTTATTTGTGTTAATTGCAAGAGTTGGGATCTTGTCTGTCTTATTTAATGGTACTTCCCTTGTGCTTATAATTGCCTGGGACATATTTGTCCCTCTAAAAATATTTGCTTAATGAATGAATGAGCCAATTTACTATTTTAAAAGGCCTTTTCCCCTTTAGTATTTAAAAATACTAAAACATTTTAATGTAATTGCTAGATTTATGCTTCTTTATACATTGACATTTCTTCTGTACGTTGCATCCATCAGAATAGGCTGTGCCATGCTGCCATAATACGCAACCTCCACTGTTAGTGGCTTAAGATAACAAAAGTGTATTTCTTGTCCTCTCTACATGTGTGAGAGAGAGAGAACGAGATGTGGTTTGGCAGGAGAGCTCTGTGCATCGTGGTCGCTTGGGGACTCTGGCTGATAAAGGTTTTATCTCTGCACATGCTTTTAGCGTGGCTGGGACAGAAGGGGAGTTGGCCTTTGGGCACTTAAGATCTCCACTCAGACACGACTCATTTTATATCTGCTCAGGTTGTATTGACCAAAGGAAGCCACGTGACCTAATCTGAAAAAGGATTGGGGAGGTACATTCCCACTCTTGTGCCAAGGAAGAGATCTCGAATTACTCCAACTGTATAGTGCTCATGATGACCATGTGCTTTAATAGCACACTTGGTAAATCATGAGAAGTAATTGAATTTCTTACCATGGACCCCAAGTCCTTCTCTACAGGGGTAGCCACAGTTAAAAGAACTCTGTTATATTGTGCTCAGAATACAGAGACACATATGTCGTCTATAGAATACATATGTAGTAGGTATATGGATATATGTATGTCTTTCTCTTCTTTAGTATTCAAATAAGAATATTTAATAAACACTATCCTGTGTTTTTTCTTGGTTGTTGGATTGTTTTATTTCTACCTAATACATATTAAAAAACTTTCTATATATACCATATAGTTCTCCTGCCTTAGTGGCCGTTATCGGATGTACCACAATCTACTTCACCACTCCCTTTTTGGCTAAGAAGGCAGGTGCTTCCAATATATCCCTTTGACAACAATGCAAACAGTGTATTCAGGTGAAGTTGCTGAAATGTAATGTAATAAGATGTAGAGTGACTTGGCTTTAGAAAGATCTGGTTTGCAATCCCACGTCCCACTGATTAGCTGAATAGGTAACTCATTCAACCTCATGAATCTTGGTTTTCTTAGCTATAAAATAGCAATCTTCACTCATCCTTCACAGGGTTGTCGTGAAAAATAAACAAGATAGTTCTTTTCTGCAGCCTACTGGCTGTTCAATAAATATTTGTTGGGTGAGTGTTTCAAGTCATTGAACTTGAATTTAAGGATTTGTTCACATTAAATCTTATTATGATAGTAGGTATCAGTAACCATTCAGATGTATGGTCACCAGGGAGATTCTCTTATTCTTTTTTGTATTCTTATGTGTGAGTAGAGGCTTGGCGATAGATACATGAAATGACACTATCACCCAGATCATGGAGCACATGCAAACATAACCATGGAAGGAGTGGTCGTGACTGGGCCTTTCAGTCCTACTGATGTTTTGTGTCTCATCTGAGTGATAAACTGCTATAAAGAAAGACAACAAGGCAGAAAAGGGCCAGGTCTTGCACTAGGTTGTGTGACTTGGGGATGCTCTCTATCGACTTATTTTCACTTCCAGTATCCTAACTAAACATAAGGACAACATTAACTCTCCTGTTATGCTAAGCCATCGAGTACTGCAGAGGTAAATGAGATGCAGGTTAGCAAAGACCAAATATTGTTTGCCAGTACATACATTCTTCACATCTTTCTTGCTGTCTCACACAGCTCAGCATAATTGGCTGCAGTTTTATGACAAATGTGTAGTTCTTGCCCTTTGGCATTTTCTATCCCATCCCATCCCATCCCATCCCATCCCATCCCATCCCATCCCATCCCATGCCGTCCCATCCCACTCCATTCCATCCCGTTTTATCTCACCCTACCCCACCCTATTCTGTTAATTTCATTTCATTAAAAAATCTGGCCACAGCCCCTACATGAATTTCATGGCTAAAATTCACAGCAGGAAAAACCCTGCCCTCAAAGCCCTTATTTGTTCCATGCTGTACTAGCTAACCGTTTAGACAGTGATGTCACTTAAATTTATGTCTCTGCCAGAATGACACATTCATTTCTTACATTTCATTAGCCAACACAAGCCACAAAGCTGTTCTGACTTCAAAGGGACCACTCAACTTTTCCAAAGACAGCTCGAACTTAATGTGTCCTAAGTAACATTCTTAATTTTCTTTGTCACCATCTGATTCTATTCTATTGCTCTTCAACTAAGTATCAATAAGTGGCATCACCAGTAACCCAGGGGATTGTGTCCCCAAATTGAGAGTCATTTTTAATTCTTCTCTTTCTCTAATGCTGTACATCCAAATTATCAGAGCATTCAAAGAGCTTTGCATTAAAAGCATATCCTTAACCCCATCACCTCTTATTACTGCCATTGCTAACATTCCAGTGTAGCCACGACCCTATCCTAACCAGACCAGTACCTCTGCACCTACCCACCGGACTCTCTGCTCCCCCTCTTTCCACCTATCCCCAAGTCTGCTTTCCACATGGCTGCCAGACTGATTCTTTAAAATGTAGTTCACATCTTGTAACACCTCTGCTTCCGATGATGTTTCTCACGCTTAGAATGAAAGTCAATGTGGTTTTCAAACTGTGGTTTGTATGTGTGTGTGTGTGTGTGTGTGTGTGTGTGTCACTTGAGCACGTACGTGTATATCCCATGTACTAGTTTGTAATGAAGTAGTGGTTTTTTTAAAGGGTTAGTAACAACTTTATTCTTTTTTAAAAAGATTTTATTTATTTAGTTTTAGAGAGGGAAGAGAGGGAGATAGAGAGAGAAACATCAATGTGGGGTCGCTGGAGGTCATGGCCTGCAACCAAGGCATGTACCCTGGCTGGGAATCGAACTTTGGTTCGTGGCCCGCACTCAATCCACTGAGCTACGCCAGCCAAAGCTTGCAGTAGTGTTTTCTTACTTTGAGTTGCAATACATTTTTTGGTGAAACCTGTTTTTTATAATCTGTCCTTTGAGTCCCTTTACAGCCTCTTTTGTTCCAAACTTCCTGCTTACACAGCCACGTCCACACTGGCCTCCTCGTTGTTCCTTAACACTTCCAGCACCTGCCACCCCCGGGCCCTTGCATGTGGTGTTTGTTCTTCCTGAAACACTCACCCTCCAGTTAGTCTGCAACTTCAGTTTCCTTTACCTACTTGGGGATTCTCCCTCATTCTTCTTTGTCATCTTCAGAGGCCTAAAGGTTGGTTCAAAAAATTAGATTTTAGAACAAAGACTCCTTTTAAAAATGGATAGGGAATAACACTTATGTATTTTTGTCCTTAAAATCCTTCTTAGACTATATATATATATATAGTCTAATATATGTTATAAATAATTTATTCAGTCAATATATATTATATATAATTGATCCTATACTTCTTATAACCAAACCAGAAAGAGGCGTATAAATAAAAAGTTTAAGTCTGCAGATCTCCCTCTAGTCACCCAATCTTTTTTTTAAAAGATTTACTTATTTATTTTTTTAGAGAGGGAAAGGAGGGAAAAGGAGAGAGAGAGAGAGAGAGAGAAACATCAATGTGCAGTTGCTGGAGGCCGTGGCCTGCAACCCAGGCATGTACCCTGGCTGGGAATCGAACCTGCAATGCTTTGGTTCACAGCCTGCGCTCAATCCACTGAGCTACTCCAGCCAGGTAGTCTCCCAATCTTAACAGTATCCTTTCACTGACTCCTAATGTTCATGGACAATGCACATGTGCAGTTGCTTTTTGGTTTGTTCATAGCACATTATTTTTCACTTTATTTTTTCACGTAACAGTTGATACGATGGACATCCTGTTACATAGTATTGCAGAGGGTGGATCCATCCTAATTTATGATTCCACCTCCCGATGGAGGGAAGAATGAATAGTCAGATTTTTTTTCTGCTAGTAAATTTACTGGGGCAAACTATATAAAACCTTCCCTGCTGGCACTTTGGTTTCCATAGGATGGATTTCTATTGACATTGCTGTGGTAAGCAACTCTCATTTCAGCCAGCTTCGCATTGGCTTCAGTGACCCGTCACCCTTCTCGCCTTAGCTTCAGCATGGGGCGCACCCCAGCAAAGTGCACACAGGGTGGAGACCGCAGGCAGTGAAGTGCCCACGGCGGCTCCTGCCCTAAGATGTTTGTTTCTCGTGACCTTCCTCAGGAGTGACACTCCACTCCTCTTGACAGCTGACAAATGGGCCAATTAATACAAAATGCTTGTACTTTTCTGCATTGTATTCTGTGCTACCTGTCTTTAAAAAAACTGGAATAAAATGAAAAGCACCTAGGATTTAGGAAAAATTTTACATAGTTTATAAAAGAGGGGAAGAAAAATGAGATGCTGCTCAATGTATTCAAAGGTTCATTAAATTGCATTGTTGGTATATATACATATATATACATACATATATACGTACATATGTGTGTGTATATATATATATATATATACTGAGTGTTTAAGAATGAATATATTAAATACATCATTAGAGCACCAAAAGGCCATCAATAATATCTTATATAATTTTATCTCATGCATTAGAATTTAAACCTTTATTTTATTAGAATTCCTTTGGTATTAGTGTAATATAACAAGTTTTTAATTTCCCCCTCCATTCTAGCTTCTACTTCATGATTTATTCTTTCTCTGTGTTGTAAAGCTTCTAACTTATTTGAGTTTCTGTTTTTAAGCTATTAATATCTGAGAATTAAAAACATCTCTAGTTAAAAGAAACCCAAACATGTTTAGCTTTGGGTTAGCTGGAGTACAACCACCACAACAAAAGAAGCCAAACCCAAAGGAAATATGTGGACCAGAAAAAAGAATTGGAAAAAAAAATCGCTGTAAATTCATCAGGAATAAAATAAACTAAATGGTCTGAAACACACACATACACATATTCAATAATAGACGGTATATTCCTTTTTAAGATGTGTAAGATCAATTTTATCAAGTATATAGAATCTGAAAAGTCAATTTAAATGATCCATTTCTGATATCAAAGTGATACAACAAAAAAGCCCAAAAGGTACTAGCACACAAAGACCGTTACTCAATGACTCTACATGACAGTGTCGGCTACCTGGTTTTCCTATGTCTGCTGGAGACCTACACTCAGAACCTAGGGCACTGATCACAGAAAAATCAAGAAATGAAAGTCAATTTCTTGACTTCATTATTGTTGACGATGCTCTCTCTTAGCCTGGGGTTTCTTTCCCTGAGAGAAGGAAGAATCTGATTCTAGAACGCGGTGGGGGTGTTTGCAGAAAACATGCAACTACAGTGCTATCGCTTCTATTCTGATCTTGCTCAAGTTCATCAGAGAAAATTAACCTTGGCAGCCTATTCAGTGACTAAATCTTGATATTTTTCTGGCTTAATTCATAACATAACTGTAAGCTATTGCTCCATGTTTATATTTCCCATCCATTTCTCACATTTCCAAAGCATGCTGATATGTGATCCGGGCAGTTTAGCTACTATAATTGGCATTTTTTCTTGGGCCAAAAGGAAACAAATTCCTTATCCTCCATACTTTTTTAATTTCTGAAAAACAACAAGTAACATGGTTAATCCTCTTTTTGATCTTTTTTTCCTTTTGAATTTTCCTTATTTCTTTTCCTCTTTTAATCTTTTACTCTCTTTTTAATCTTCTCATTTCGCCCCACCCCTTTTATTTGACTTCTCGTTATGTATTTCTTTAAAAGAATCGGTCCAGTCTATGGAAATGGGTCTTTGGAGTCTGTTCAAAGAGTCATTATCCACATTTAGAGGCCCCACTACTTCTTTAAAGGGTTTTGTTGCAACATTTGCCAAGATGCCCCAACAGACTATCTTTCATAGTATTAATAGACCATAAATCTTAGGGACAAGAAATAATGCTCAGTGAAATTGCTTTTGTGATGGAAAATTTAGAAAAATCAGACTTGTCATCTTCTACGTATATGTGTGAGAGAAAAGGTTATCTTAACAGCTCAGAAACATTGGTAATTGGTTTAAAAAGCCTCTTAACTTCTTCAGTCAGAAGCACCATATACATACATTCTTTTCTTTAATTCTGTTAGATTGCTTTGGTGACAGGGATGGCAGCAGAAGAATAGGGAAGTTTCAGATGGAGGCGTGCTGGAGAATCAAGCTTAATTTTCTTAAGCCATGACGTTGTCCTTGCATAAGGCACCCTTTAAACAGTAGCCGACGACAGTTTGGAAGGCAAGGGATCAAAATCAGCGAAGTTAAAAACCAAAACCCTCTAGGCCTCCTATGTAACTTGAAAGACTTATTTCAAATGAGTTGCCTATTTCTCTTATAAGTCACATTTTCAAAACACACTCATAAGATGTTTGGCTGCTGGTCTAATATTACACCTTTCTCTTTCATCTTTCTTTTTACTACAAACCCTTAATGACAAACGCAGGCGAGCCCGTGATACCGATATACCGCGAGCTTAGCATGTGAATTAGTCATCAGACAATCAGTTCAGGGGTCAGGCTTAGAGAAACAGCGCAAAGTTTGCAAAATGCAGGTCGGCAGAGGTGCCCTGCACTTCAAAGGGGGCGTGCTTGGCCCTGAGAGCCCCGATCCCAGGCAGAAACAGCTGCGATTGTCGTTTGTCCAGAGATGGAAGGTTTGTGTGTGTTTGCGCATGTTTGCAGCTGAGATAGGATTTCACTACTTTGTAAAACAACAATTTACTTTAGATGGCTGTGCTGGTAAAACACAATAGGACGTTTGAGTCCACAGAAGCCTGGGTCACTCACGTATCAAACAAGGGCACCCCAGCCAGGACAAACTACACCGAAAACACATCTGAAATTTCCCTGGGCCGCTGACTGGCCCAGGACCGTTCAGGATTTCATTTGCTAAGAAACTTAGGAAAGCATTTCCTTTTCTTGGGGGGCAGTGAAGTTAAAACATGGTTTTGTTTGCTTGGGAACTACAATGAGAATATTAAATTTGGAGTCAATTCTGAAGATTTAAGATTATGCTTTCCCTATCTCTTACTTTTTCAGGGGCAAATAAATGAAATGAGAGGAATGATTTAGATTTTTATTGAAAAATAACACACACTAAACCAACGTGTCCTTTTCAACTTTATTTTTCCTCTAAGAAAGAGAAGTCAAGCCTGCATTTTACCCCAATACTAAAACTTGTTTTAATTAAAGTTGCAATGAACATTTACATTTATAATCAGTCTGCAAGTGCATTTTAGTTTCTGTTTCAGAAATGAGTTTTCTTCTCAAGGTACTTAGGGTTTTAGGGCAAAACACCGTCCAGTAGCTAGAACTGAGCACGTAGGGAAGGTGCTTTCTTATGAAGGAGGAAGCAAAGAAGGAAATGAACAGGACACCGGCTTGAGCTGAAGCCGAAGTTACCCCTCCCCCCACAATTCTTTTAAATTCTTGAGCAAGGCTGCAGTATAAGTCAAGAGAACTGGCTTCTCAAATCTTCAGTGTTTTTTTTTCAACTACTGGAAAGCAAAGCAAAGAATGTGACAGAAGGGAAAAAATCCCAAATCCAAACCATATGACAGTGCCTATTTCCTCGTTCCCTTTGTCATGTTGTTTTGCTCTTTCCTGGCATTCACTGTCTTTTTGGGGTACAGTTGCTCCAAGAAAGCCCTTTCAAAGAGGGATCTGTACCAGCACAGTGACAGTGAGCACTGTGACGAGAATGTGACCGTCCACCATGGCGAAGAGTGGCTTTGAAGACAAACGCATTCTTTGAAAGAAGGGTACTGTGTTAAATAGTTGTAAAGGCCCCTCTCTCTCTTGGGGGTTGTAGATATACCTCCTTTGGCTAATTCCAGCCTGATAAGCCAAAATTATTGCTAAGTTCAGATAATGCCTGAAGCAAGAGAAAAAGCCCACTTCCTAAAATGCTGATTTATTTACCAAAGGACTTGCAAGAAGCAGTGCGATGTGTAACAACTTTTTTTCTCCTTAGAAGTTGGTATTCACATGCCATTAATTTATCGTGGAGCATGAGTAATGGAATTTTGGGATTGTGTTCTTTTAAATGATGGGCAGAAAAAGAAGCAAAACCATTTGAATCAAATGGTAAGTAGTTCCAAGGAATTTGTCACTCATGATGTTATCTGGCGAGAAAGACCACAGGTTTTTGCTTTCATTGGGCATTAGCTCCAAGTGTATGTGTGGCATAGCAGGACACGTTTTCTCCCTGCTTATGAGCTAATACCGCTGAATATGGAAGTATATCAATTCCTTTCCTGCCCCCCCAACCTGATGGAGTTCATATGCTATGGGAAAATTATTAGCGCAACATCTGCAGAACATAATTATGGTGCTGTTTTATATCCTTTTACTGGAAAGCTAGGAGTTGAAAGCTGACATTTTTGCTTTCCACGACTTGGAAATGTTCATAAATCTTATAACCCTAGTGTTTCTCTGATTTTCATTGGTGTCTATTAATAGTCATTGATTTCCACAGGTTACTCTGGTGAATGTAAAAGAAAAATAGATATATTTTTAATACTAATTAAGGCAAAGGCACAGTATATTTAATGTGTATTTGTTTACCACTATCAGCTTGTCTAACTCAATGATTTCTTTGACATTATGGACTGATTTAGAGGCTCTTTGTGTTTGATTTCACATCACAGTTTCGGTGGCACTCTTGAAAGGGTTATAAGGATGATAACAACATCATCAATACTAACAGCTGTTACACTGCAAACATCGTTAATAAATAAGGATGGCTCCCACTGTCTGTGAAAGCATCACAATTATTGCATTGTGGCCAACTTTTCTCACTATGCTATAAATTCATTAATTGAGTGTCAACTATGTGACAGATGCAACTCTAGGAGCCAGGGACAATGAGTTAAGTGCCAGGTTAAGCTGTAATGGTAACAAGAAACATAAAGCGGGTAAGAGGCTAGGGTTAGGAGCGATGTTTTAAGAACAGGGTTAGACCCAGGGTGTCTGGGTAGGTGGTATTTGTGTAGGATTGAATGGCAAGAAAGAGTTACACATGTGATGATCTGGGGCAAGAAGATTCTAGGCAGAGGGATCAGAAAGTGTGAGGTCAATGCAAAGGAAAGAGCATGGGTGTGGGAATGTGAACTCAGTTGGGGAGGAGCAAGGGGGAGGAACTGGGGGACCCGAGTCTGGGAGAGTGGGCCGGGTCCAGATCATGCAGGACCTTGCTGGTCACAGTCAGATCACTAGATTTTGTGCTACACATAAAGGGAAGGCACTGGGAGGTTTTGATTTTTTATTTTCAAGTTTCGCTCTGGCTGTTATGTGAAGGACAGACTGTAGGGAGGCAGGAGTGGAGTCAGGGAGATCAAGGCGGAAGCTACTGGAATGGTCCAGGTGAGAAGCATTGTGTCTGGGACCTACGGTCGCTGGTATAACTGTGCAGGTTGTGCACAGGCCAGAATGACCAAACACAGCTCCGCCCTGTCATTCTCCTGTTCATGATCCAAAACTCAATGTTGCGTAATCTTAGTGTGCACTTGAGCTGTACATAATTAAGATGTGGAATCATCCACATTAATGAGAAGCAGCATTTTAGGTCATGAAAAGGTTCTTCATTCTTTGAGTGCAATATGCTATAGCGGGTTGGATCTTCGGCATGTCATAATATTACTATTCGTTTTTCAAATGTGAGGAGCTCATTTAGGAGAAAAGGAAATGTGTTAGATGGATACAATTGAGATAGGGAAAGGTGGATAAATAGCCAAATACTAATAGAAGGAGCGTTCCCAATAAATTTATTGAGTCATTGTTCCTGCAGAAAAAAAAATCCCCCAAACTCTAGCAAGGACAGTTGTCTCAGCTGGATGAAATCATAGTTCTATCCTGGGATTTTTTTCTTAAGCTTTAAAGTAAAATACAGATACAAAAAAAAGAATGTGAAACAAGTACACAGCTTCGACACCATCCCACCCCCCAAGCTAAATCCTCTTGTTTCCTCTACAATTCCACCCTAGGCCCAATTCCCTCCTGGGAACAACAGGTGGAGTATCTTTCAGTGCGTGATTCTTCTCCGGTTGAAACGTTCTTTAACAGACACTCAGTGTAACAGATGAACTCCTGCCCATTTTCCTGATTTTGTATTTGGTGTTGTCCTCCGCTGCTCCCTGCCTTGGATTGGGTTCCCAAGATGCTGAGAGCCCGAGACAGGGATTCTCGAGCAACTGGTTCAGGAGGCAGCACCCCTGGTGAATACCATCAGGGAGTAAGAGTGGCAGAGAGAGACAGAAGCCAGGCCAAAGGTGGCTGTAGCTGAAGCCCAGCCTCAGTCTGATCGCACGTGGATCTCTTCTAGTCAAGGATGATTCTCAGGCGAAGGGCACAGCCTTGAACTATTGGCACTCATCCTAGCCTGGTGTTGGGAGTGCCAGTTCTGTTGCGGAGGTCTGGGTGGGTACCAACTGTGTCTGCTACACTCATGATCTGGCTTCGTGTGTCAAGTGTTTTCCTTCCCTGCACATGCATTTACAGTATCTATAAATTCCATGTGGACCTAACACGTGTATAGGTGTAGGGGTACACCTATGCATCTATGTACATATGTGTACTTATAAAGTGTATGTATAATATTATGCATTTGTATATCTGTATGCTTATAAATACATGCCTTTTAATTTTTGTGCTTTTTCCATTCCATTTTTGGTCAATTTAGACAAGTTGTGGTATAGGTAGGTAGTCAGCTTGAATAAGGAGTGAGATGGAGATATGGTGTCTGGGGACCCCTGTGACTTCTACTAGGAAGATGCCCCTATGCCAATGGGTATATTTATGGCTGGGAAGGATGGAAAGGTGGGGATCTCCCCAGGAAGGCCAAGGAGGTTCCTTACGAAGGGATAGCCCTGGGCCCTGAGTGTGGAATCAAAAGGGGCAGGAAGTAGCCCTTTAGGTGCATAGGGCACTTCTAAGTCAAATGTTCTCTAAAAGGCAATCGTTTGTTTTGGAAATCTGTGGTGTCTCATATTTTGAGGCTTACAGTGAGAGCCACTCCTTGGGTTGTGGTGTGGGGGAAGTGTGGAGGCGGCAGGAGCTGCTGAGTGATGGAGCGATTAATGTCTCAAGGTCAATTTCATCTTTAGGATCTGCAGTTCTGTGGTTCCTCTTTGTTTTTTTTTCTTTTTGTAGTAAAACTTGTTCTATAAATATGAGAGTTATATGGACCTTTTGATGAGATCTTCAAGTCCATAGAAAGCACCATTGAAGACCTTTTGACAGTTCACATTATTTGGTTCAAATGTGTATTTCAAATTTTTGTGGTGAGAGCTCATAGCTATTTGCCTTTCTAATGGGATGTTGTATGGGACCTCATGACATCCGAAGACCCCCCAGAACTGTTTTAATACTTGTGTGTATTTATTAATTATCTGTAACTTGCAGCGTATAGAAGGAATCCCATGTTTTCTATCCAAATGGGTGAAAAGAGAAAAACACGCAACGGCATCTCTTCTCTGGTATTCTATGTTTTAAGAATTGTCAAAACCTCTTTGTTTCCTTCCCCAGCGTGGACCCCGAAGGCAGAAGGGATGGTAATTTTAGAAATGGGTGCTCCATAAGGAGGCCGCATCCAGGAGGTCACTGACCTCTGGCTTCTATAAGTGAAGAGTTTCTATTTTGAGAGAGCCGTGTTTGTGGCCGTTCCCTGGTTCTCTGCAGATCTGACAGCAGGAGGTGTCGGGGTTGGCCTCCGGCCTCATGTTCCTGCGGGCTTTCTGGGGACCAGACACAAGCGAGGTCTATCTGGTAGTGACGTTCTTTCTCTATGCTTCCGCATTCCTGTTTGTGTCACATTCTCACATGGTTTAGGATATTTTGTATATGTGTATATATATATATCCCTTCAGTGAAGACTGCTGAAAATTTCTAGTTCATTTTGGTGTGTGGGAGGTTTCCTTTTTCTTTTTCTTTCTTTTTTTTTTTTTTTTTTTTTTGCGATTGGACACAGATCCTGATTTTTGAATTTCCTGCGAGACCCCTGTTTGAATCTCCATAAAGGGCATTATCTCTAGAGTTTCCTTTCCCTTCAGGCTTTAGGGATCCAGGGTTTTCACGTTCTGGCTATTGGGCAAGAGCTATGATCCCCTAATTAAAGATCAGCTCATGTTTAATAGACTTTTCGTGTTTGAAGCTAGTTGACATTATAAGCTGTCGTCATTTAAGAAATGCCATCAGCCCAAAATGTCTTAATCCAGCATGAAACTGAGGTATGATGTGTACTTTGAAGGGCCTTTGGGGAAAAGGTGACATTTTCAACAAACAAAGTGAAATGAATTAGAAGATGGTAGCTTCCAGAACCGAGACGTTAACTTCGGATCATGGGACATGAGATAACGTCTTCCCAAAGAATGGATCCATTGAGGCAATGAGATGACCCTGTTTCCCACGACTGGAAAACACTACCCAATGTTTCCGATCACATGGCTTCATAAATATATTTCACGGCTAAGTGTGTGGGACTGGAACTGGGTGGGCACAGGGTTCGTAGTTTAAAACTGACAAGGCGTAGAACTGGTTTTCTCCTGTGGTTGAAGCAGTGTTCTCAGACACCGATACACTCCTTCTCAAAGCGGAGAGCTTGTAGTTCATAGTAGCCAGCTGCCAGCAAGGAAAGTCACGAGCTAGATTCTATGAGATGGGAAATGGCAAGTGATTTTCCGTGAAGGGCCAGATGATAAACACTTTAAGTTTTGCAAGCTAAGGGGCAAAATGGAAGATATTAGGTAATTTCTTATATAACTAGAGAGTAAACATTTTCTGCAAATTTTTATTGAAAAGATTAAAGTATAATAAAAAAGAGAATCATCGTGTACAATTTTTGCAATGAAGAGCTCAGGAGAAAAATGTTTTTTTTTGGGGGGCATAATGTTTCACTTAATTGAGATTCAAAGTTAGTTGTTCATCATCAAACCAATTGTATATGTTCATCTGTAAAAGCCGTGCTTAGCTGGTGGGCCCCACGCAAACAGGTGGTATTCTGGATTTGGCTTACTGGCCACATGCTAAGAGCACCCATACTGAGCACCCCTCTCTGGGTGCTGTGTCTGGTGTTTATTTCCGCTGCTTGAGGAAGCATGCTATATGTGTTTAAGAATACTTCCGTATGAAGCAAAAATTGTAGTTTGTGTCCACCTTTAAAAAATAATGAAGAACTATGGTGCTCTCTGCATATGCTCATAGTGATCGATTTTAGCCCCCTTCTTTTCCAGTGAGTGGGTCAATCCCAAGATGCCACCCTACTAGGCATGACCTTTGCCTAGATGCACTGTTGTGTATTTCTTAAAGTTTAAAATTGTCTAGCACACATCAGGTGATGGGTTTACAGTGGTGAGGAGGAGTGACAGGTTCTACCATTAGGAACTTGCATCTGAGTGGATCAATGGACAGCTGTCATTTGTTAGACACCTACCAGTGAGCCATGACCAGGCTAAGTGCTCCACACTGACCATATTTAGCTCACACAACAACCCCTTGATGTCCTGTTTGCATCCTCATTTACAGATGGGAAGTAGAATTTAGAGTAACAGCCAATGATAACTGGGTACATACTTGCTATGTGCCAGACTCGGCTCTGGGTGCTTTACATGAATTGTCTCATCTAACCTCAGCTTTAGTTCAGCTGGCACCCTTGTCCTCACTTTACAGGTGTGAACCCTGAGGCATGAAGAGGTAGAGAGGTGTCCGGTAAGAGGCGGAGCTGGGATTGGAACCCAAGCAGCCTGCCCTCCAGCACCCAGGCACTTAACATTATGCTTTTTGGATCTTCGAAACATTGTTACTTGCCCAAGAAAGATCTCACAGGGAGTAGATGGCAAAACAGATTTGAACTTCAGGAGTCTGACTCCAGAACCTTTTAAATTTACTACCTGTCCCCAACAGTCCCCATCTGTTGGGATTGTCATTGGGATGGAGTCCTCATTCACCAGTGAGTTGGTTCCAGGGTGAAGGAGGGAAGCGGAGCTCATTCACCAGCTGGTAAACTCAGGGAGCTGGGAGGACAGCACCCTGCTCTACACCATTTCCCAATGGACAGAGGAGTGGGAGTCGCACAGGATGGGTGTGCTCCGTGGATAATGAACTTGAATCAGGGAGGCTTGGTTGGCCTACTTATTTCCTCACCGATATTAGGTAAATCACAACATCTCTAATCCTCAATGTCCTCACCTGTAAAATGGCGCTAATTAAAACTCCCCTGGAAGGAAACTTAACGAGAATGTGTTTAAAATGTTCTTGTCCTCTGTGATGCTCAGTTTTCTGGGTTAGCTTGGCTATGCTATAGTACCGTGAGTTAATCAGACATTAGTCCAGATGTTGGCATGAGATGTGAAGGTATTCCTAGATGTGGCTCACATCTGTTCCCCGTTGACTTTAAAGTAAAGGAGATCACCCTTGATACTGTGGGTGGGCTTCTTCCAATCAGCTGAAGGCCTTGAGAACAAAAACTGAGGTTCCCCAAAGAAGAAATTGGACCTCCAGGCTGCAACATAGGAATCCTGCCTGAGATTCTAGCCTGACCGTCTGTCCTCCAACCGATACACCTTCTAAAGGCCCTTCATACACAGTCAATAGGTAGCTACAGCTACAGAGGGTATGAGGCCCATAGAAAACCGCTGAACCTCGATACAAATGATCGAAGTACCCACATTTACTTTCATCTAGCTTGCGCATTTCAGGCCTGCAAAATAAAAGCACTCCTACCTTTGAATCTCATTCCAATTACGAAGTGTATTGGCGGCACAATTTTCTTTGAGCAGGTCTGCTGTGGTACAAATGCAGATATGGTTGCATCATCAGAAAGCCTGACGTGCTGATTAAAGGGGAACGCCATGGTGAATTGAAAGACGTTTTAACTACTATATCTAATTACAAAGAAGAACATGTTACTTACCAAAATTCGAATGCATTCTATAATAAAAAACAAGGGCAATTAACAATCAAACAAGCAACTGCTTTCTTGACAGGCAGATGACACAGAGCAGGACTAAGAAAATGTAGAAAGGTTTCACTTGACGAGGAAAGCTGAGATGTCCCTTTAAATTGTAAGGTTAGATCCCCCAAAGCATATGACTTTGTGGTTGTAAGGCCAGGGAGGGCCTCAGGAAGTACTGGAATTGCTAAGCTTGGTTCTGAGTTACTGAAGCCAAGTTTTATTTATCTTTAAGATGAAGGAGGGTGGACACGTATTTATAGGTTCTCAGAAATTTTGATATAAAAGACACTTTTTGTTCTCTATGTAATTTTACTTGGAGATAAACTAGTATTTATTTTTTTTAAAAAAGCCTATTTAAATGTGTATATTCCTTCACTGTATAATCCTGTAGATATTTTGTTTTGCATTCCCAATTTCAAAGTCCGGTCTCCTGACAATCTCATAGCGATCTGTTTGGTTAAGAAGTTAACATCCACGTATTATCATGGCCTCTAGGAATGAAAAGTCCTAAAAAAGCTAACAAAATTCTTTTTTCCCCTTTATTTATTTATTCATTCATTTATTTATTTATTTTAATCATTGTTCAAGTACAGTTTTCTTCCTTTTACTCCCATTCCAGCCCACCCACCCTACCCTCCCCACTTCCCTCCCATTACCACCTTCCCCCTAGTTTTTGTCCATGTGTCCTTTAAATTTGTTCCTGTAAACCCTACCCATTCTCCCCTGAAATTCCCTCTTCTCTCCCCTCTGGTCACTGTCAGTCTGTCCTCTAACAAAATTCTTAATAAATACAATTCTTTCCCCTTACAGGAAGGAATGTGCACTGTGTTGTTTTTCTGGGTATTTAACTGCTACTTCCCTCCGCAATTATTGTTAGTAAGCTTGAGAATGGGCTCGTGGACTTATCCTTGTCAGCTGAGGGGGTGGATGCTTTGTGCTCAGTTTTATGGTCTCCGGGAACACAGAGCATATATGAAGACTCAGAGTTAGCCATGACTCTCCTGATGAGAGGCCCTGGCTGGCAAACAGCAGCACGCAGAGGAATCACCTGAAGAGCTTGCTAACAATGTAAAACCCTTGGCTACACCTCCAGGGATTCTGAAGCAGTAGTTCTGCGCGAATTCTCCTTTTTAACAAGCACCCCAGGAGACCCAGAGGCACACAGTTCACGGACCACATTTTAAAAACTACTCATCTGGAGTGGAGTTACCCACCTTTCACGTATATACTTTCACCTGTAACCACTGGTAGGAGATGCTTGCACACCCAGCCCTAACATTTACTTATTTATAAATTGCATACTAATCTAATTTTTTATATACACACACATATTCTGTGCATTGTAAAACGTGTAAGAATGAAAGCTAAACATTTTAGAATGCTTTCAAGAAGAAACACATAATATTTTATAAATATTAAAACTTCGTTTTATTCATTATTGCGTACATTCTTTTGTTCTCACTAGAGTATTAATATACGTAACTCTTTGCTGTTACTAATTATGTTGCAATAACAGCTGTGTGAACAACCATGCCTCATTATTTTGAAAATATAGGTTAAATATATTATGTAGCAGTTCCATAAAGATCTGTCTCAAAGTTCAGTCTATTTTGATGTTTTGTTATAGCAGATTTTATGGCTGAAAAAAATACCTTTCAAAGATGAATAAATTCATATAAAAGACCTGCATCCATGGCTGGGCTTTTTTTTTAAAGTGTATATATATATATATTTTAAAGATTTTATTTATTTATTTTCAGAGAGGGAAGGGAGGGAGAAAGAGAGAGAGAGAGAGAGAAACATCAATGTGCGGTTGCTGGGGGTCATGGCCTGCAACCCAGGCATGTACCCTGACTGGGAATCGAACCTGTGACACTTTGGTTCACAGCCTGCGCTCAATCCACTGAGCTACGCCAGCCAGGGCTATGACTGAGCTTTTTAAGCTATGGTACTCCTTTTAAAATTCTATTCATCAATCATGCAACATATTTACTGAAATTTGGCTGGTAAATTACTGTATTCTCTGATGCCATTTAATTTTTTTTATTTTTCAAATTAATCAGAATATGCTAAATTTTTATATTAATTAAAAGCACTCCTGAAATTCCTTATTTGGAAAATTTCAAAACAGGCTTGAAAGTTCTTTCCCAGGTTTGAGTGCGCAAGTCTACATTTTTATAGTGACCTACATTTTTTCCTTCCCCGAGTCATATAATAGTGAAAATGTTTCCAAACTTCCATTTTGAAATGCCTGAAATTCACAGCTTAAATTCTCTAAAAGCAATACCATTTTTTCAGTTATTATTAAACTTCTACCTTTATGTGGAAGGAATAGATGAAATTTAAATACATAGATAAGCATACTGATATATATGACGTGGATGGGTCAGCTAGCATACTAGTCATCACGGGAACGACTGAAACATCATGAGAACGACCAGTCACCATAGAAACGCCAGCAAATTTGGAACGTTTGTGTTACAGTCCAAGAAAAATCCATAACTCTTTTTTTTTTTTTTAAGTTGGGAAACTTACAACTACGTTGCTGAGAACTAACCGGGGAACCGCTGTGGTACCCGAGATTTTCAGGATTACTCCGTCTCACGACAAAGCAGGGCGAACATTCCGTTGTCGTGTCGGGGGCCTCCTCGGAACCCTGAGCCCTTCTGGCTATCACTTCGTAGCAGCAGCCCTGAGCGGGGCAGGGCGTGAGTTTCAAGTGGGATAATGTGTCTGTAATCTCAGCCTGGGATGGTTTGTTCGTGCCACACAAACATGTTTTGGTCCCTCATTATTATGCAAAAAACCTCACCAGTGACTACAAAACATCTTTCATCAATTTTCAGAGAAATTTTGTCCAGCCCTATGACTTAAAAAATTCCTGGAAATATCACAGTTTGGATTTCATGTCTTTGAGGCTGATATATTTTTAAAAAATTTTATTTATTTATTTTTAGAGAGAGGAAGGGAGGGAGATAGGGAGAGAAACATTAATGTGTGGTTGCCTCTTGAGCACCCCCTACTGGGGACTTGGCCCGCAACCCAGGCATGTGCCCTGGGAACAGAACCTGTGACTGGTTCGCAGACCGGTGCTTAATCCACTGAGCCACACTAGCCAGGGCGAGGCTGAGGATTTAAATGCCTTACTCATCACGATGACTGAAACCATTCCTTACATAATATCTCGGGTTGCATCATATACATACTTAGGGTGAGGTCATACTTCAAGGGGTTTTGATAATGTCTAATTTTGCTGGTCGTTCTTTTTGTCACATTTGATGAGATTGTCATTTTTCTTTACTTATGTGACTCCAAAGAGCTTGTGTTAGGGCGTGAAGTCTCAACTCTACCTTTTTTTTGTTGTAAATTGTTTGCTTGTACTTTCATTATATGTATTATCTTCAATGCATTTTTTCCAGACTCGTTTTACTTCATTTGTCCATTTTGTTACTTAGTTCAGTTACAAGCAGATAATACCCCTTCTAAAACCATTCAGCCTGGCACTGATAAGCCGCAGAATGTTCTAGAGTGCTGTCTGTGAAGGCAGGAGAGCAGGTGTCTCTGTCAAGCCCCACTGCGTGAGGAACCTTCTGCTCCTCACTCCGGTCGCCCCAGGGACCAAGGAACAGGTGGCAGAGAGACCAAATGAAAGCACTAGTGCCAACCCGTGCATTAAATATTGAGAAAGCATGATTTATCTTTAAAATGAAAGTAGAGTGTCTGAAATTGTCTTCCTCCACCCCAGTAGTTGCTTTGAGCATTCCCTGTGGTGTGTCCTCTCTGCATAGCCATAGAGGGTCACTGGGACGCTGCTTGGGATGCAGGTGTCCGACCCTGACCCTCTAGATCCACCCCTGGGGCTGTGTGTTCGCTGAGATACACAGCACCGGGCATGCTGCACTCACTCCAGTGAGCTCTGCGTGTGTGTGCTTCCCTCACCCTAATCATGTGGGCAGAGGGCACACTGCATTCTCCACTTCTTACAATGCAGCAGATTATCATAGATGACCCAAGTGAGAAAATACAACCTAAGAGTGTATATTGACCTATCTGTGATTTGAAGACAACACATCAAAAATTCAGAGATCACTGTTGAGGCCTTAATAGTGATGGTAGTTTGTATTATACATCCCTCATCTTTCCCAAACATGCAGGACTGCATGTTCCCTGAATGCAGGGTCATGTGTCTTGTTGCTGCACTGTACCACTGCACAGAGATGAGTGCAGGGTAGGCATTTGGTAAATGGTTGTTGATTGAATGAATGAAAGAATACGCAGATAAGTATTTACCTCTTTCCTGGCCTCTTACGATTTTCTTATCCTTGTTTTCCCTTTGCACTGATTTACTTGTGTATTTCATGTATATTTGTAAGCTGCTTTAAATTGGACAGTTAGTAAGGTGATTTATAGTATTATAATTACAGGTATCTCTGCGCTATTGAGGGTGAGGCACTTTGCTAAGCACTTCATAGACACTGGCATATGCATTTCTCATAGCTGCACGAGGTGGGTACAGCACAATTGAGGCTTCAAAGAATTAAGTAGCTCGTTCAAAGTCACACTGATGAAGTTTCAGCTTTGGGGTTTTAGTATTGATTTACCTCTTTTCACAGTTTGTGCTTTTAGAGTGTTTATAACTCACCATGAGATGACTTAAAAGTTTGGGGAGAGGATAAACTAGGGGAGAGGTACAACTTTTAAAAATGTTTTGCAAATCCGTGTTTTTCTAACAGCATAAGTCTTTTTTGGATCTATTGTTTTTGAAATATCTTTTAAAATTTGCTTTGCCTGTGGGCCAAGGTGCAATGCCGCAGCTTCCGTCAGCTACCTACATTCTATCTGGCCTGACACCATCACTGGAAACCTCACATCCCTATGAAAACACATCATTTAATCTTTCTTAGGAAATGTTTCAAAATCGGTCTTGGTTATATAGTAAGGATCATCATGGTGTGAGAAAACTAAAAATTCATCCTTACTGTAATATGTAAATCAAGTGGTGACTCCACAGACCTGCAGGGAAGCAACCGCAACGCTGGGACACTGGGCGGCATTTTACCTGGGCTTCTCCAGGTCAGAACACGTTTAGTTGGATATTCCAAATCGGAGCGTAAAGAATTTCTCAGCTTCTGAGCGCGAGCTTTTATTAATAAGATTATTTCTAGTGTCACAAGAGTCTCCTAGAAACAAATTGTCTTTTTGTCTTTTTTTTTTTTTTTAAGATTTTATTTATTTATTTTTAGGGAGGGAAGGGAGGGAGATAGAGAGAGAGAGAAACATCAATGTGCAGTTGCTGGGGGTTATGGCCTGCAACCCAGGAATGTACCCTGGCTGGGAATCGAACCTGGGACACTTTGGTTCCCAGCCCGCACTCAATCCACTGAGCTACGCCAGCCAGGGCTTCTTTTTGTCTTTCAAAAGTCTGTCCTTCATCTCCATTTTCCTTAATAGAAATAGCTTCTTATTTTGAAAATAAGAACCTATGCCTCTTCTCCATCCTTCCCCACCGCCTCAAAATGGGAAGTCATCTATAAACTTGAAGAAAGTCGCTGAGGAAATTACTCGCCCTTGGAGCATTCCATGGTAATAACCGCAGCCACATTCCAGATCAATTAACTGCCACCCTGACGCACCATTCATTCGGCACCTTCCATTGTGTGCTGCAACATCGGCATATCGGGTGTCAAATCTTCCTTAATCTGGAGAGACACACCTCTGCGGAGGCCTAGGCGCTGTCAAAGCAAACCTGTTTGTGTGTGTGTGTGTGTGTGTGTGTGTGTGTGTATTTAGATGAAACTCTAAGCCATTATAAACAAGTTTATAACCTCCCCAGTAGGTTTCGTAGGGTTTTAAAATGGGAATTAACTCGCCTTTATTGTGTACATGTGTTTGAAAACCTAAGGGAGACATCCAAACTAGTGTCATGAGTGTATCTTGAAAATTTAGGTCATGGGACCTGTCCCTAAAACTCAGAAAACATGTTGGTGGAGGCAAGTATGGTTCTTTGAGAAAGAAAGCAAGTTATCTAATTATAGGTATGCAACTGTTGAGTGAGAAATATGTCTCACTGGAGCAACTGTTTTAAGAGCGTGTCTTCTGTGAAATTTGCTTGAGGCTGAAACCGCTCTCATTTATTTTAAAGAGTTAAGTACTTGACGAAGCGCTGTTTTCCCTGCCTTAAGATTCATGTGACTTATCACATGCAGAGCCGAAAGGGTAGAGATGAGTTTTGTGGGGGAGCCCCCACTTCCCAGAGTAGTTCTGAAAGGACATGTTTTTCAGACGAGAGAGGCAAATCAACAAGCAGAAACGATTAAATTCGGATTGGGAATTCCATGGAAATTAGCAGCCTGCGGACCACGGCTCTGGCCTGAAATGTCATGGTTGGACCATGACTTCCTATGGGCCTGCTCCTCATGGCCAGTTTCTTGTTTTTCTTTCCTCAATGTGTACTTGTGCCCAGAGGCTGTTTGTAATGGGAGGATTTTAAGAAATTTATAAATTCAAAACACCCCACACATACCAAAGTCTTTCTCAGTGTGTCAACTTAAAAATTCTTATCCTAAATTCCCACAAAATAAGAAAGCGCAAGAGCCACTTTCTCCAACAGTCTATGTTATGTTTCATTTTTCCTGGTCTTTACACAATAGGTAATATCCCAAGAACAGGAATATAACTTGGCCATCTGAGTTTAAATGGCCAAAAGTCATTTTTTCTGATGTTTGTCTCTTTGAAATAAATGAACCTCAAATTGAATTTCAGAGCAAACGTAGTCTAAAGAAATAAAGCAAATTTGCAAGCCTCGACAAGGAAGTTGTAACATGTACATTTAAAACGTGTTTATGTGATATGAATTAACTTGCTTTGTATACAGAAGGAATGCAGACTCCTCAAAGGCCGAGCCTCTGATCCTCAAGAACTGAGTTCATTGAGGTTAAATTGTGTTCAGAGAGTTGAAGGTAAAAAAGAAAAAGGGAGATTATACCTCTCCTTATGGCAGGAAGAAGCTCATTTCCAGGGTAGAAACCCCTGAAACCCATAAAATATGTTCCAGATCCAAGATTTGATAAGTTCATGCATCCTGTCTGGGCGCTCCACTCCTGCTGGAGAGACATTTGGGACCAGCTTCCTTTCATTTACTGGAGAGGATGCCAAAAGTAGATGTGAGAGACAAATTTAAAAAAAATTAAATTCTGTTTTGTTTACCACTAGCGATCTCCTTTTATTAATTCAACCTTTCAAACATTACAAACCAAAAACCACAATGTGGGATAAACACAGAAACACAGAGCATTGATGAAAATCCACTAGACCAATAGCAAGACAGCCCTTGAAATTCCAGAAGAAGGTGAAAATACATGATCTAGAGGTTCTCACCCTTTTTCTGTGCCACGGATGCGTTAGCAGTCAGGTAAATGGACCCTGTGTCAGAATGTTGTTTTTCAATGCCATAAAACACAAGGCACAGGACTGCAAAGAACACCAATTAGCTTGAGATAAAATATTGATTCAAATCTTTAAAAAACAGGAAGTTTGTGACCTAGTAATACTTGTGTTTTTATTAATGCATTGAATATCAAGTTAGCAAGAGGGTTGGTGACAATTGTCATTCCAAAGTAGGCATGGGCATAAATGATATATTGAGATATCTGCAGTTATAATGTGATATGAAAATATCTGTGATTCCTATTGGTGTCAGTGTCATAGAACCTGCTAATAATACTGCAGTTTGTGGAAAGAAAGCTAGATTTTAGTTGGAGGTTAATGGCTCTGAGGATATATTTTCTTCCCATTCAACTTCACAGGCCTCCCTGACATCTACTGAAGAACCCCTTCAGGATTGCTGACCCATGTTTGGAAGCCTGTTCGAAATTTAAAATGTAAGAGCATGGCTACCAGTACACTGTTCAATGGGCTTGACCTTGGTCAAGATTTAGCCTAGTAGTTTGGCCACCTTGGTGGGTGAGTGGTGTTTATGACATGGCACTGACTTCAAGGATATACAAAGCAGAAAACCAACAATTGGCAAATAGCTTCTTTGTTTGGCTTGAGGTTGTTTCTTTAAAAGTACAAGAAGAAAGACACCTCTCCTTTAAGGACCCAGATCACTAAGGTTTATCCCATTTTGTCTATAATTATATAGCTTGTGGCTAAAGTAGATTTACAGTTGTAAATATGAGAAACACAAAGTTTATTCTTATATTCTTTTTTTAAAGATTTTATTTATTTATTTTTAGAGAGGGAAGGGAGGGAGAAAGAGAGAGAGAGAGAGAGAGAAATATCAATGTTCGGTTGATGGGGGCCATGCCCTGCAACCCAGGCATGTGCCCTGACTGGGAATTGAACCTGCGATGCTTTGGTTCGCAGCCCACACTCAAACCACTGAGCTATGCCAGCCAGGGCTATTCTTATATTCTTATATATTAATTACTGTATTATTTTCCATACAAACAACTGTAAACCTACTTTTGCCTTACCCATTATTCTGTCAAATAGCACCTCTTGCTTTGTGTGTTTTAACCTTTTAGGTGCATACATCTGAGCAAGACATTGTTGCAGATTCTTCAAGAGAAGGGATATTTTTTTATGCATAATTTTTTAAAATTTAGAAAATGTCTAGCAAAGAGCTATGCACACAGCAGAAATAGTACTTGCAAGTTGAAAGGAATGAGAGGTTATAAAATACCCATATTCACCACATACCCTTTAGAAAAGCTTTCCCTCAGTTACTGATGGGCACTTAGGCTGTTTCCAGCACTAGGCTATACTGTGAACACTGGGGTACATACATTCTTTTGAATTGGTGTTTCAGCTTCTTAGGGTACAATCCCAGCAGTGGAATCACTGAATCAAAAGGCAGTTCCATTTTTAATTTTTTGAGGACAACTGAAATTAAACAACAATGTAAAGAATAGCTTTCCCTAGAGAAGTTAGAGGTTATTTAAGGTTTTTACCCCATTCATCTTTTGAGAAATGAAGAAGTAAAAGGGAAAGGTGACAAATAGAATAGGTACAGATAACTTATTCGATAGAAAAGTTGCAGGAAACCTTATCACTGAAGATTAAGAACAGATTATTTTGCCCAACGGCCTGCCACATCTTCACTAGATGGCCACCCAGCATCTGTTTTAAAGCCTTGTGACAGGAAACTCTCTCCTTCCTGAGACGGTTCATTCACTTTGGGGCAATCATCTTACTGTTAGGAAGCACTTCCTCAGAATGAGGAATAGTTGCCTTCCCTTTGCTTTGAAGAAACCTTTATGGTTTGCAGAGTAGCAGGAGGCAAGAATTTTGCCCTGAAGGGCTCTGTCTGAGGATTGGAGAAAAGAGAAAAAGACATTGATTCTCACTATAGCCACAACTGAAATGATGGCAACAAAATAACTTTTAATGATCCCATGTGACAGAGCGACCATCTTTTGAAGAAGCTTCTATTGCAGAGTTTGTTACATGACATGTCTGGAGTCAGGCTGAATAGGTCTGCATCCTAGTTATGACTTCAGAAACTGGCATGAATTACTAATGCTTTATTAAGCTTTAAGTTCTCTTCTGAAAAGCAGCAATAGTTAATGTCTGTCTCCTAGGATTTCTAAGGAAAATGAAACATGATAATGCAAGAAAATGATCAGTTCACTGCTTAGTATATTAGTAGTAAATCTTTCAGCTGCAGTTCATAGAAAGATCAAAATCAAACTATCTCAAATGATAGGGGCATTTGTTATCCACGTAAGAGGTTTGGAAGTAGGAGATTTTAGAGTTTGGCTTATAGGATACAATCATGACATCAGACATCTAGATTTTCTCATCTTTCTGCTTTATCCACCAGTTCTTTGCAGTATATGACCTTGGACAAGTCATCTACCCTTACAAGCCTCAGTTTTTCCATTTGCAAAATGGAGCTGAATAATTATGCCTATTCCTCAAAGTCATAAGAAGATAATATATATGAAAGCCACTTATCAAAAGAGCTCTCTTCAATTTTTATTTAAAGTTAAAAATAGATAATACAGTGTGATGATATTACAACTTCCTTTGAAGAATATAATCATTCAGCTTTTCAGTCAATGCTAACAACTGAGCCTGGCTCTCTTGTGGTTTCACATATGCTCTTAAGAAAACATTCCTGTTTTGTACTATAATAACCACACAAAAAGTGCATATGAAATATTAGGAATAGCTTAACAAGATTAATTTACAATGAGTACTCCAGGTCAAGAAAATAACATGGCAAGCACCCCAGAAGCACTGTGTCTTCATTGAATCTATCGATCTGTCTCTCTCTCTCTCTGTTATTTACTTTGCACAATCAATAATCTCTCTGTCTAGTAGTTTGACACTGTCTCAACGATCTCAAGCTATTTCATGTTCTTGTATTGACTGTTCTTTGCTATGTTCTCCTGCAGTCATCATTATTACTGCACAAACAGTGACGTATGCGTTAGACGCCATGCCACGTACGATTCTGTCTCTTGATGAAGGCACTCCCAATTCTTCTTGGGGTCAGAAGGTCAAATTTTCGTTCACATGACTTCTTCTGTTAAATGCCATGGCTCAGAATTTCAGATTATTGTGCGAATTTAAGCAAATCTTTCCCCACATTTGCAGAATGATGTGCCTCTAAGGAAGTTTGCATTATTTTTAACCGCAAAGATGTGTCAATTGTTGACAAAGAAATTTTTTAGAAAATTTAAGTTTTTCAGTACACTTTATTCATGTGTTTTTCTTTTTTTTCCCCTCAGGAGAGCACCTCCAAGTTCTGCATTATCCCTTGCTATTTGTTGCTTTATAAATATTTAAGTAGTTTAGTAAAATTGAGGACTTCTATTTCCAATTAAGATGGAGTAATAAGAACTGGATTTATCCTCCCACCTGAAACAACTAAAGAACTGGACAATAAAATGACAGCACTTGAGATACTGGACATTGGGCCACCAAGGCCAGTGGTCCCTAATAGTTAGGAAACTAACAAAGTGACACTCAACATTGCCTTAGTTTATTTTCTTTAGGGCAGTTTCCAACTTCAGTACACCAAGTGGAACACAGGAAGATGCACAGAGTCTGTCTGAGTTGAGAAGACAATCTGGCAAAGACCAGGCAGCTGGAGTGGGCTGGGCAGAACACCAAACCGGAAGCAGTTGCACAGAGAGAGAATGGAAGAGATCTGCAGGAGGTGCCCTCTCCCCGAAATACCCAACTCGAAAGCTGATCATCACTGATGTGTATTGTATGAGGGCACTCCTGGAAGCTGGGAAAGAACCACCTAAGAGGACTGGAGAAAACGGTGCCTAAAAGTCACAGAGGGCCAGGAATAGTGCCAGTTCCCAATGGCCAGAGTGGAAAACTTCACAGTCTAGGGGTATCAGTTCGATGTACTAAGAAAGGTAGAGGTACGATGAAGGGTTTTTCCAAAATATTAGGGAAATAAAACTAGACTAAACACTGCTGTAGTTCTGCCTAATCAAGCAAGGTCTGAAAGCCTCAAATGATTTCTGAGTAATTTAAGCATGTCACAGAATAAATTTCAAGAATATTTGTAGGAATACAAAAATAATTAACACCCAACAAGGTGAAGTTCAAATGTCTGGCATCCAATAAAAAATTGCCAGGCATGCAAAGAAGCAGGGGAATACTACCAATAATGGGGAGAAAAATGAACCAAAACTGACCCAGATTGCTGCAGATGATAGGATTTGTAGACAAGGACATTAAAGTAGTAGTTATGACTGTGACCCACATATTCAAGAAGCTAGAGGAAAGATTGAATGTGTTAACTAGAGGCATGGATGATATACAAATGACTTCAGCCAGTCTTCTAAAGAAAATATCAAAGTGTCTGAAATAAAAAAACCCCACTGGATGGGATTAATTGTAGATTGAACACTACAGAAGCAGATATTAATTAATTTGAAGATGTAGCAATAGAAACTACTCAAAATGACGCGTATGCACACACACACACACGACTGAAGAAGAGAAAGGACCGAACACCGGTGAGCCATGGGAAAACTTCAAATGGACAAGCATATATGTAACTGTAGTTTCCCACAGCGGGGCATATGGGATGAGGGAGGGCAGAAAGTGTATTTGGAGAAATAATGGTTGGGAACTTTCCAAATTTAATAAGAACTATAGGTTCACAAATATATAAAGCTCAACAAATCCCAAGTGCAAGAAACATGAAGAAAATTACACCCAAACAGACCATGATTAACTTGCTTAAAGCCAGTGGTAAAGAGAAAATATTAAAAGTAGCAATTGAGTGTGAGACTTTACTGCTTTACCCAGCTCCAACCACATAGGTACACCCACGTTTCTCTCTCTCTCCCTCTTTCTCCCATACGCACGAGCACGCGTGCACGCACACACACACACACACACGCACTTTAATAAGTTTGAGTGAGGTCTTTCTGTCCCCAGCATTTGGTTTGATTAAAACTAAGCATTTGCTTTGTGTAACTACAGAAGGACAATTTTTATTTTAAAAGCTAATTCATCTCATTTGGAAATTGCTTATCCCCTTAATCATAAGGACTTAAACTCAAGTGAGACAGCTGTTTCCACGTCCTTGCCTGGGAACCCTGTCCCCCGCAAATGTTTCACATAAACGTGCAACGCCTTTAAGCTCGTGGTGATTATCTACAGCAATTAGGATGCTATGACATCTGGTGTCTTCTTGATTAGATCTTTCATGAAAGTTCTACGTGTCAAGAAATAAAATGGTGAGGATGAGCAGCCTTTTTCGTGGAACAAAGGGCCTTTCTTTGAGACAATCACTTAGGAGCAGGGCAAACATTTTCCACCATGGATGATACGGGGCAGCCTTGTGGAATCACGGAAAGGATCCCAGAGATCAGTTTGCCTTCCCCTCTACAATTACAAAAGAATAACAGAAGTCCCAGGGGTATTTGATGACTTGTCTTGTTTCCAGATGAGAAACCACTGACTCCTAGACACTCTGATGTAATGAAATTCCAATTAACCAAATAATTTGATCATCCCCTTCATAGTGGTTGCAGTGGAGATTGCTCCAAATGTTATTACCGGGAGGGACAGTTCAACATCTGGTCTTGGCCATCTCAAGTTCAGTCCCTAACAATTGCTCCAAGCAAACCAGTTCTGAGATTGTCACACCACGTTTAAGTGCCTTGGTTATTCCCAACCTCCATTCTCTTTATATTCCTCCGTAATTTATCTTTCCATTTCTTTTCCTTTTGTGTCTATGTTTTTGCAATATCTGTTTTCATAAAGCCAAATAACATACCACAAATTCCTTGTAATGTGCAAATGCCACCTTACTACTGAACAGTGTTAAGCCGGTTCCTTGGCTGTGTTGCTTCACAGTTTCTACTGAGGCTGTATACCTGCTAGGTAATTGGGGTGCCACCCTTTCCATTGTGGTAAGATTACCATCAGGCAAGAATGCCACCTATCTAATGGTATAAAATTCAGGGAGAATTAAGTTGAGATACGCACAATGTGTGAAATCACAACTAAACATTTCTGGTATTTGGAATCCTTAATTACAAAAGCACCATTTATACGCAACTCACCCAAAGAAATGAAAATTCTCACCATACCAGAAATGCTATTGCTCAATTACCTTGTATAATTTTTGATTCTTACCAGAAACTTCTTAAACTAATAGATCGTTATCAAAGCATATTTGAATATATTATGTTCTCAAAAGTTTAAAAAAAAGCTTTTAAGTCTGGGCTTACATGAAAGAAAACAAATTAAACCAACTTTTGTGTACAGTTGCAGGTGGTATTTTTCAAGAACAGACACTCCCGTATCTGCCTATAAGAAATTTCATCTGCTCAAGGTTATTCTGTCTGTCCTTTTTTAGTGCATTTCAAGTGTACCTCTTGGAACCACGCAAGTGGTTGGGGACGCCATTAGCAATTGCAAGGGATGCTGCAGCCTTGCTCTCTTTCTCTCTGCTTTGCCACTCCTCCCTGAAGGCTACCATGGTTTCTTGTGTGGGCTTAAGCTTTTGGCTCTGCTTTCTACTCAGGAATCTTGGGCTTGAACCACTTGGCCTGTGTGTGTGTGTGTGCACGTGTGTTTCAGTTGTGGGGCTCATTTGCTCCGTGTGCTGGCTGTAGTCTTGTGTGAGAATGACCCACCTGTACCTTTACCCAGTCTCTTCCAGGCTTACCTGTCACCCGGTTCCGTGACAGGAGAGGAAGCCTGCCCAGGTCTGCCAGGGTCAAGTGAAATGCCTCAGAATACCTGGAAATGAGTTAGCACTTGTCATATATCCATCTCCATCATCCAGAAATATTTTTAAGGACTATGGTTGTTACGGAATATATCAACTGCTAATGCACAAAACAGAAACAGTTCTCTGCTGAGCCAGCATGTATTTCTTCACTCAGGTGCTGATTCATTCACTCATTCATTTGAGCGTGGAAACCCCCTGGAGCATGTTTGAGGTGCGGTGCTCCTCGCCAGGGGATTACGCCCCTTTGCAGCGCTCACCTTGGGGAGCAGTGCTGCTTGTGCAGTGGTTACCCCTGCTTGTCTCTGCGCCTAAGTGCTGGCATTGTACAAAAAGATGAATTGTACAGATTTTCTGAGTCGGTAATCTGAGATCTACTGTTTTGCTCAAGGTTCCACTAATGTCACAGGTAATTAATTACCACGATCTTTAAAACCTCCCCTTATATCAAAGCACAATTTCTAAACAACCAGACTTGCCCGTCCCGGAGAGGATTTCCAATACGCCCTGCAGGGTTTCTGCCACCCCAGAGTCTGCTTGGACAAAATTCTGGAAATGCTGCTGGGGCTTCTCAACAATCTTTATGGAACACCCTGTTGATATTCTATCCACCGTCGTCATCTCCTATCTTAAATAATTGCTGTGTCCTAACTCCCTGTTTTCGATATCCATCCTTCTCCCTGGTACCCTGAAGCACAGCCTCCAGGTCCCCATCCCTACTCTTTCCTCTCTATTGCCTCCCATCCGGGCAATCTGGACTGCATGCTGTTGGTTTCCTTCCACACTATTTTCCATGCACGCCTTTCCTTACCACTGTCACTTTTTCTAGTTCATTAACTCATTAATTAGCTCACTCATCTACTCATTTATTCTGAAAGTAGTTAGGGAGTGTTCAGTGTATGATTTTTCAGAGAAATCTTGCCACTGAAATTTAAAGATGATTCAGATACCATTTTTATGCTTTGGGAGTTTAGAGGCTTGCCTGTAAAGGCAGGACTGCTAAGGGTGGGTCATAGAAATTCAAACTGGCATTGCCCTAACTTTCCAAGCCCACCTCCCACTTCTCCTGGGTGTGTGGTACCCTGGGCTCCAGCCAAACCTTCCTTCTCTGATCCCTGAAAATGCTTCAAGTACCCTGCTCTGTTCTTCTCCCGTCCTGCCCCTCTTCTCTGCCTCTTCTTCTATAAAAATGCCCCTTAAACATCAGTGCCCACTTGGAAGGCTACCTCCTGTTTTTCCTACCTGCCTACAGGATCTTTCCCTCCTTCCCACACACAGCATTTTCTTGGCGCTTTTCTATGCCCTGATGCCATCTCCGTGTTATAATTATGTATACACGGGATTGTAGATCTTTGAAGCAGACTGTGAATTACTTATCTTTGTTGATCAGGTTCTCAAAACTATTGTGAATTAAGTTATGAATGTGACAAGATGGGGTTCCTATATGAACAAAGGCTGAAGAGAGAGTCAGCGTGCTAAGATCAGTTTTCCCCCCGATTTGTGGTCAAGCCCCCCCAAATCTCTTAACCTCACAGTCTCCATATACGTGCTGACAACGTGGGAATATGGCTCAATATTAATGCCTTATTTATCTTTGGCATAGTGGCCAATCAGAGGTTAAAATATGGCTATGGAAATATTTGAAAAATACCGAGAACCACAGAAATCTGTCATTGATGACAGTGCCAAAGAAGTGAAGGATTTCTGTGAAAAGTTTTAAAAATGTGTCAATACTGAAAAATGCATATTTACTAGTTTTTAACTAAGCCTATGATTCAAACCCTTTGGACATCCAGGGGCTGTCATACAGATCCTAAAAGACTTTTCCAAACACATTTTTATCTGAGAACATCTATGGCCAGTTCTTGGCTTCCACTTAGCTGAAGGTATCGAGTTCTTCCTCAAAGTCCAGGCTGCACCTTATTTTATTGAAATGACAAAAAATATACTGTGCTCTTGAGTAGTGTCCTTTTCAACTGGGAATGTTCTATTATTAACGTACTTCTAAATCTTCTAAGATTTGTTATCAGTATGGTTATAACCAGATTTCCAGATTTCCCTACCACTTTCTTTTACATAGGCTTTTGGAGATAAGAATTTTGTTTGTTTGTTTGAGTTTGCTTTTCTAAAAAAAAAAGCATTTCCATAACACCTGAAGAAGCTCCCCTTTCATCTCAACTAACCACAACTAGTGAAGATGAAAACATTAATTGGGGAATTAAGAAGCAAGGTATTGACATGCACTGAGTAACCACCGTGGTCAAGGCGCCATGCCAGGCAATTTGTGTACATAACCACATATAATTCTCACATCTCCCCCCGCAAGTGGGCGCTGTTGTCCCCATTTGGAGATGAGACATCTGAGGCATTAAGAGGCTCTCCCCTGGGTGTGTCTAGATTCAAATCCTGGTTTGTCCTTTGATGATTCCAAAGCCAGGATTTTTATTTTCTGTGGTGCAGTGCTTCCCAGGTTTTCTTTGATTACAGAGATACTTCTGGAACATCTCTTTTAATTTCAGTCTACGGTAAATTTGCTGATGGTAATAATGCGATTTTTTACTTTTATATCCTCCAACACTACTGGTACAGCCCTCTTGGATACCAAAAACTCAAAGAGTTAATTTTGAATAAAGTGGGTCAGGGAAAGTCTTTCATTCTTGTAAACTTTGCCTCAGTTACAGTAAGCATTTTGTCTGCATTGTTCTTTTCCTTGATCAATTCTTCTAGATGAATTTTTTATCCCTAAGTTTTGCTATAACGAGTTATAATGAGTTAACTTATTCAATGGCTCCTTAGCCCTGTAATCATGCATCGATGGTTGCCTGAGGCCATCAAAGATGTGCCCAACTTCATCTGATCTTCCATTATATGAGGCAAGAGCATGGTAAAAAAATTCAGGAAACATCCGATAGATGCCTCTTTTAGGATGTGATTGCTCAACAGTGGTACCCTTGACCTTCTGGGCTGGACACGTCTTCATCACTGAGGGCTGTCCTGTGCTTTGTAAGATGTTGTCCAGCAGCAACAACTGGGAAACTGCTGTTCGGGAGTAATGGGTTCAGTGTCTTGTACCCGTTAGATGCCAGTAGCACCCTGTCCACACGACAATGAAAAATGTCCCCATGCATTGCCAGATGTTCCTGGGGAGCAAACTTACCCTCCTCCCTCACAGTGGAGGACCACTGCTTTGGTACATTACAGATGTAGTAACACAGAGAGAAAAGGACAAAGGCTTCTATGTCTACAACCAAACCCAGACTTTCTACTCAAAGGCACCTTATAAAGAAGCTGGATATGTCAATGCTTAAGAATGGGTTTCATTTGATTAAATTGGGAGCATGAAATTAGATCACTATTCACCTTTTCCTTAACTTTATGTATGAGATTCACTGGGTTACAAAATAGGTAAATTTCAATCTACCTTAACCTCTTATAGTTGAATCACCTGGTCTGTGATTAAAAAAAACAACTTGGAATATATTGGTTCTGCTTTTCCCACTAAGTTGTTTGTTTCAACTTTATGAATGAGAGTTGTGGATATGGTTATTTCTGACAGACATTCAGGGAAGCCCAGGTCAAAGGGGCTGTGATTGTCCTGCATTGATCTGCTTCTTCCTGAGTTAGTGTGACTTTCTTCTTTCATTGTCTTATCTTATTTTTCAGTGTGAAGCCATTTTCTACTCGATATGTAAAATGTACTTTACTAAACTGAGTGGTTACCCAAAAGGAAACACCCAATCAAAGCCAAAATATAGAATGCAAAAGAATTAGGTATCTGTGTTTTCACCAAGCTGTCAGAGAGATACATTTTCCATCATCATTTTGGCAAACCCTTGATTTTCTGCGGAAGCCTGCTTTCTGACTGTGTAAGGTCGGTGATGGATGTGGGTTCAGGGCGTTAGTCCCTTTTTGACACAATAGTTTTCTCAATGTTTATGTGTTCTGATTTTAGGACTGTCTTTTTTAAAAGATTTTATTTATTTGTTTTTAGAGAGGGAAGGGAGGGAGAAAGAGAAAGAGAGAGAAACATCAATGTGCTGTTGCTGGGGGCCGTGGGCTGCAACCCAGGCATGTGTCCTGCCTGGAAATCGAACCTGCAACACTTTGGTTCGCAGCCCACGCTCAATCCACTGAGCTACGCCTGGGCTAGGACTGTCTTAATAATTAAGGGATTATTCAATTACACAGCATTTCTCATTCTGCAAACATTCAACGTACCTTAAATACAAATGACATCTTTAGGCACTATTTCAGACTTTAATTTAGGCAGCACTCTCTCATTTATTTTCCACAAAAATGCTTATGGGGCAGATATTTTTATTGTCATGTCAAAGAGTAGAAATAAAAAAAAAGCTTAGCAAGTTTAAATGATGGGCCCAAAGAATGACTATATGTTTGTATGTATTTAGTAAGCATTGGCCACCTATGGTGTATCAGGTGAAAGTTTAAGCCAATGGTGCTCCGTAGACACAGAATGTAAACCACATAGGTAATTTAAAGTTGTCTAGTAGCTACTTTAAAAAATAGAGAAACAAGTAAAATTAATGTAAATAATATTCTCTTCAACCTCATATATTGAAAATATCATTTCAAGAAGTAGTCAACAAAAACATTACTTATGAGCTGTATTTTATTCTTCTCTTTCTATGAAGTCTTTGCAATCCACGTTCAAAGATTACGGTGCATCCTGATGTACCGAAGGGGCCACCATTCAAGGGCTCAGTACAGCTGCGTGGTGGGGCCTGTGGTTGTGGTTTCAGCCTGTCCATCTCTAGGCATCCAGGAGGTGGTGGAGTCTAAGGCCAGCTCTCTGGCGACAAACCTTGCCTTCCAGCACAGAAGTCAGATAACGAACAATATCAAGTGGCAGAAGTAAATCTGTATCTTCTGACTCGAGATCGCAAACATTCTTTGTTGTGGGGTCGGGGGCACACTTGACTGTCGAGCCGGTTTTCGGGACGTGAGCCTCAGAGCTGCAGCGATGTGGTGAAAGTCACACCGAGAAGGGGCAGGGAAACCCTGGGCGAGCGGGAGTGGGTCCCAGGGCATGGGTGGGGAAAGGCTTTGGGTTTGATGAGGAGGGTCATTGAATCTGAGACTTCAAGAAGGTGATGGCAGGTGGATACAGGAAAGGACATTCAGGTGGACAGCATACTGCTGGAGACCACAAAGGGTGGCACGACCTGAGATGCAGACTGGAGTCTGGAGTCTCGGGGCCGGAGAAGAGAGAGCCACCGTAGACGGACGTGTTCTCGGAGAAGCTGGCAGCCTGATGTGGTTTCCACCAATATTCATTCTCCACCTGCCAACCACCAGCTGTCAGTGGACAACCTGCTGTTTATAGTCTCCATGAAGTACTTTTATTTTTTTAATTTTATTTAAATTGTTGTTGCAGTACAATTTTCTATCCTTTACTCCCATTCCAACCCACCCACCCAACTCCCCCCTCCCTCCCATTTCCACCCGCCCTAGTTTTTATCCATGTGTCCTTATACTCGTTCCTATAAACCCTTCCCCTTTTCCCCTGAAATTTCCCTGAAATTCCCTCTCCTCTCCCTTCTGAACTCTGTCAGTCTGTTCTTTATTTCAGTGTCTTTGGTTATATTTTGCTTGTTTCTTTGTTTTGTTGTTTAGGTTCCTGTCAAAGGTGAGATCATATGGTATTTGTCTTTCATTGCCTGGCTTATATCGCTTAGCATAATGCTTTCCAGTTGTATCCATGCTGTTGCAAAGGGTAGGAGCTCCTTCTTTCTTTCTGCTGCATAGAATTCCACTGTGTAAATGTACCATAGTTTTTTGATCCATTCATTTACTGATGGGTCCATTAAGCACTTTTAAAAGAAAGAGCAAAGACTCCTAAGGGTGTGCCTTTGCTTTTGTTCATAGCCTTTGAAAGTGCTCTTTCATTGCATCCAGAGGTTACAATATTGATACAACATCAGTCTCTGAGGACAAATAGGGATGTGGTA
This sequence comes from Phyllostomus discolor, assembly GCF_004126475.2. Lineage (NCBI taxonomy): Eukaryota > Metazoa > Chordata > Mammalia > Chiroptera > Phyllostomidae > Phyllostomus > Phyllostomus discolor. Next base: position 12,109,624 of record NC_040906.2, read on the forward strand.
TGTCTTTTTGTTGCTGCCTTTTAAGATGCTCAGCCTTTCTTTATCCTTTTTTTCTCACAGCGTTTGTTTCTCAGTTGTCTTCCTCTCACTCAGAAGAGGCCCTTACACCTGGTGTCTCCTTTTCCTCTGGCCACACACACTTACCTGCTCCCTGTAACACCCACCTCTCCCAGTCCCATTATCCCTGCTTTGTCAGAAGGGGGAGCAGGGGCCCTGCATACTTGGTTCCATAGCAGCCAAGGGTGGGTCCTGGCAAAACGCTGTGTTGCAAATTCTCCTGGGTGTGCTTTCACCTTCCTCCCTCAGAGGGTCCGCTCCTCACTGCCTCCATGTCCTCCACCTGAAGGGTGTCTGCTCCTCCAACTCAATACCTTCACATGGACATAGACTCAGACTTGTCTAGTTCCTGGCAAAGCCTAGGCTACGAGAGCACAAAAATGCATGAATAGCTGGGCCATTCCAACAAAAACTGAGAAACTTGGATTGAATGTGGGAGAGGGGGCAAGAGCCCCAGCTAAGCCTCCCTCTTCTCTCCCGATGCTGAGCACGCAGTTGACTTTGAACTCACTCTGAAATGGTCCCACTGGAACACCCTCAGAAGTGCATTTTTATAAGGCCTCGTAAAGCTCGTGTCTTGTCTTTCCAGGGAAGATGGTCAACATCCAGCGGTGCTTTTTGGCTGTCCCTGGCACACACCAAGTCACACATTATGGGCTGAACTGCTGTGCCAGAGAGTGGAGCAGGGCAGGCAGACAGCGAGCCGCTCGGAGCCACGGCTGATGGGGCCGGCCACGGTCCGTGTTTCCTGTAGTGGGAATGGCATAGCTGGGTCGGCTCTGCACAGGGTTGACTTACACGGCAGCTTCCCTTTCAGGCACACCTGTGTCCAATTAGGAGCAGGACTACTTCCAAGTCTCGGGAAGGTGCCAGCATTCCTGAAGGGTCTTCGTGTTGGTCCTCCAACTTGTTTATACTGCTTAGCTACCAGCCTGCAGCATTTTCAAGGCCGCAGAGAAGAGCCATTGCATGGCGCCGATTTCTGGCGATGAGAGACAGAACTTTCTTTGTAGATGTCTTAAGAGCCTATCACTCCCAGGTAGAATGGACGTGTGTGTGCGTGATGTTTGTGCACTGCAAGAGGACATCTGTGCTGGCTGGTCACCCTGTTTTCACCTGCATGGACCCTCTTTCTATTTCCATATGGTGTTCATGTTTGGAAAGGTTTGCAAGACAAACAAAACCTTTGCATTTATTAAGGAATTGAAAGAATTACAACACAATTGATACTCATTGTCCAAATTGAAACCATATAAAAGTTTGGAGTAGAAAGTGAAAGACTGTGTTTGTCTGTCCTAATCCGAACTCTTCCCCTCCCTGGATGTTACCGGTTCAGATGCCCGCTCTCCATTTTCTTTTCTGTTAATGTACTTAGCAGGTACCCAGAGAATATGCATATCTCTGTCCAAATACACACACATTTCCATATTTTCTTAACCCAGGCAAGAGTGAAGGCACATAGTATCCATGTAGTATGTGTTTCTCTGTGACCTGCTCATTTTATTCTGAAACATATCTTGAGATGGTGCCTGCCCTTTTTCTGGTTTCATAGTATTCTATTACACGGATAAGCTCTAATTTATTTAGTTATTTCTTTATTGTTGAGCATCTGGTTTTTCCTCCCCTCCCCACCTCTCGGTACCATAACCATAATACTGCAATAAACATAAATATCCTGGCACATATATCTTTATGACATTAAGTCATCATTATATTCTTGAAACTGTTTTATTAACCAAAGACACATGCAACTCCCAATCAGCCTTCCCAATCACGATGAGATGATTAGTATGATTGCACTGAGTTGAAGTCATTCTCCTCAAAAGCTTAGGAATGTGACTAGTTAGCCTGTTCTGCTTTATTTGGGAGACATAGTTGATACTTATGAGACTCTGAAATGCTGAAAATAGTCTTCAGACCTCCCCCCTGCCCCATGCCACCTCACTGCATTACTACCTTTGAGAACAGGAAGATCTGGCCCCTGATTGTAGTGTGTTCTACACACACGTGTAACTCCCAGGGGAATAGACAAGTCAACTGGTAGTGGTTTTGATTTGCAAAATTAAAAATGAAAATCACAAACAATTTGACTTTCTTTTTTTTAAGATTTTATTTATTTATTTTTAGAGAGGGAAGGGAGGGAGAAAGAGAGAGAGAAACATCAATGTGCAGTTGCTGGGGGCCGTGGCCTGCAACCCAGGCATGTGCCCTGGCTGGGAATCGAACCTGCGACACTTTGGTTCGCAGCCCACGCTCAATCCACTGAGCTACGCCAGCCAGGTCAATTTGACTTTCTTAATGTTTAATTACCTGACTGAATTGACTCATTTGATAAGTTTAGTCAGTCTTTTTGGGGTACTTTGTATTATTGACTATATGAATTTAACCACATACCTAATACAGTCCTGATTTTATTATTTTTAACCATCAATTTTATGTAGTTAAGCACGAGAGATGTGCAAGTAATTTTTACCTTCCAGAATTTCATGGAAGTTCTTTGTAAATTCCAATTTTATTGTAAACTCTTAATGATTCTGATGTAGTGGAAATAACTCTAAAATTAGAGTACTATAGAAAGACCTGGGTTTGAATTCTCTTTATACTGTAATTAGCTGTATGGTTTTGTGCAAGTCACTTAGATTCTTCCCATGTAAAAAGTGGGTAGGAATGATACCTACTTTAGTCACAAAGGGTATGAGGGTTAATTCAGATAATGTCTTTAAAAGCACCTTGTTTATTGCTTGACATATTAGAGACCTGATGTTATTGTTAGACTATTATCATTAGTTGATAAATGGAGCATGTATTTGTACTTTTAGAAAAGACATATAAAGGACTCATGGACAAAGACAAAGGGGGGTAGGACTGAGGGTGGGAGGAAGGAGTTGGTGGGGTGGGGGAGAGTAGTGGGGGGGAAAATGGAGACCACTGAACTTGAACAACAATAAAAAAAAAAGGTATGACCAAAATCAGAAGGTGCTTCAACTGGTAAGATAAAAAGTCTTCCTACGAGAGTTTAGAACTCTCTCCTCCGTGTCCCAGAGAGAAGAAAGTGGTTGTTGTCATAGTCACTTTAGCCATGGAACTCTGAGACACCGCCAGATTAAGCAAGCTCCCATGGGGATGCAGAATGGCAAGTGGGAACCAGAGCTGCCATCCCGAGGGGGTTGACCCCAGCGCTTGGCCAGTAGGCACACTGCTTCTTCACGGAACTGTGCCTTCCCCTTTGAAATATTGGAGTTGGGAGACAAGATCGATGCCCATGTGACAACTGGAGGTAATTGCTAGATAGAGATAATAAATGCAGAGATGGTTTGGCCCACAGCATTTTGGAGTTTTTGAAATCCCAAACCAGAACTCTTTGGCCTGACTGCATATGAAGGTATTTTTTAGGACCAGAACAAATATGTCACTTTCCTTTATAGGGAAGATTGTATCTTAAGACAAGTCTTTAATTATTTAAACTTAACACAGAAAATATTATCAAAACTAGTCAGTAAACAACACTGTCATAACTGTGGTTGCATTTGTATCATTTCAAGAAATATTGGCCATATATTATCTAAAATTTGGGGGGTTTGGGCACAACCCAGTGCAGAGGGAACTAGTGACTAGTGCAATTCAAAAATCTTTTAGGAAGAGCCTGATTTTCATTCTTCAAGTACGATCTATTTAATCCACATTTTTGTCTTTCACATTGAATCTTGACTAACATCCCTCAAATGATTCAAATCTGACATTTCTTTTGCTTCCAAAATATAGGTTTTAAATTAAATTTGTGAACCAGCAGTGGTTAAGAGAAGTCTGTAATTATTATTGTACTTTAAACTTAAGGCAGGAAATATTTTTAAAACTAGTCAGTAAACAGAACTTTGTCATTCAATTGTCATGTTTGTACAGTTTCAAGAAATATTGTTTCATTTATTACTTAAAATTTTAGGGATTTGGGCACCACCCACACAGAATGGATTAATTTCATGGTTTCTATGTGCATTTGCACAAATTAAAATTTAAGACCTCGCTTGATTTTTATGAACTCCTTACTTCATTTAGTTCTGTTAGCAGAGCCAATAAGACAGCAAATTTCAGAAACAGTCCCGTGTCTTCTATAGGTTTTTGTTATCATATGTGTCCGTGTGATAAGATGGACACCTGATTTATAAGTTAACCTGTTGTACCATTTTGCCTCAGCGACAAGTCCTATATATAGAACCTGCAAAATAATGACAAATCCTTCTCTGTTGGATTCTTCTTTTCTGCTGAAGAGCAAGCATGAACTTCTAGTGGGCAATGATGTAAGAAATGACGCTTACCTTTCATCTTTTTTTAAAGGAAAGCCAATTCTTGGCTAGAATATTTTAACCTCATATTTTAAAGACATTTAAATAAGATGTTGGTCTTACTGAGGCTTCCAACAGCTAAATTGGAAGTCAACTCAAAAGTCAACTCCAATGGCCTTAATTTGTAGTGAGGAAATCAAAGCTTAGGAAGCTGTGTGAAAAGTAATCTAGTCATTGGTAGAAACCTGGCCTCCTGGCTCTAAGACAAGGTATCATCTCAATGCCCATGCTATTACCTCTAACAGTGGCATTTGAGGGTTGGAGATATGTGTTCTTTGATGATCCTTCAGAAAAAACAAATAACTAACTCTATTTGCCCTACCTCACTCGCTCTACAGAGTGAGTTATATATAACTTCATATAACTTCTATTTTGTGGCTATAGCCATTAAAATAATCTTTAAAAAGTGCAATCACTTTAAGAAACTAGATTTTTATTCACTCTATAAAGTTTCACTATGATCCCAGTATGTGTGGGTCCAAGGCAAGTATTGGCAAGAAAGGAAAAATAAGCCTGTCTATCTTGGAACTCACAACTAGCAGAAAAGAATAATTGATAAAGTGACTCTATCCATGCTATTAAAAACCCACTATGATTACCAAATGATTTTTAATGAAATTACTTAACCAATTATTCAGTCATTTTCCTAGGCGTTGGAAGAGAGTAGGAACTGTTAGAGAGGTTGATTGATAAATGAGTTCTTCCTTCGTTCATTCGTTAGGAGTCAGCAACAACCAGTGCGTGCTATGTTCCAGAGGCTGGGCTAGGAACTGGGCAGACAACTGTTATTGACTAGAGATTCGACTACTATCAAGGGCTCCAGGCTGGTGGGAGAGTAAATACTTCTACAAGTATGTAATTATAAGCTATGCTAAGTGGTATGAAGGAAAAGGATGAAATGCCACAAAAGAGAATTACAAGGAGACTTGATTTAGATTGGGGAGTTAGCAAAGTCTTCTCTCAGAAGTAAACTTTCAGCTGAGACCAGAAGAAAGTGAGGCGGTCAGGCAAAGAGGGGGAGGAACCACATGTGAAGTGGGAAGAGGACATCGACATGCGCATGGGGTACTGATGAGCATCACGTGGTGGGTGTGGGAGACCTGGGTGCAGCTGAGGATGGCAGAGGGCTGACTATACAGCCTTGTGGTGGGCTCCAACCATCACCCGGCCATACGACACACCGTCATGTGTATGTCATAGTCTATGTCTCAGCAAAAGGATCTGAAGGGTTAAGATGTAGGAGTGCTGACTTTGGTTACTGTTGGTTTCTCGCATTATCTTTTTCATGCCGATGTGTACCTGTTGCCCTGGACGTTCTCCAGTTCTGCAGTTGGACCTTCTAGATTGTGCTCCTGGCAATTGCTTGTTCTGTACCCGACAGGACCGCATCTAGTGATTCCTGGTATGTGGCGGTGCTCCAGCTCTGCCTTGTGCTAAGTCAGACATCTGGAAGCAGTAGTGGGTGTCTGCTCTAAAAGAAGCTTTAGGGGCAATTTTCTTCTTAGCCTTGACAGGGATGATTATAGTCGAGCAAATCACTCATTAATCAGAGTATAAAGGCAAATAATAAATCGTACCTTGGAATCTTTCCTCCTGGCCTCTCTCTCCTTCCTCTTTCCTCTCACTTCCCTCTCCCCTCTTCCTTCCTGTTCCCTTTCTTTTAGATGACACATGCAGAGAAGCTCATAAAATGTATATATTCTACTTAACAATTACAACACAATATTCAGGCAATCCTCACCCACAATAGACGCAAAATAGAATATAAAATAGAATGTTGCTAGCACTCCAAAGTCCCTAGCAGGTCACTGCCTTAAGTAATCTCCCTCCCCAGTATTCATCACCATTATCCTATTATCATGTCTTATTATGGGATTGTGCTACCCACATACCTATTACAGCATTCATTTCCTTGCTTTTCTTTAGAGTTTTACTACTGACTATGTATGCTTAAAGAGTGCAAATAGAACCACACAGAATGTATTCTGTTCAATCTGGCCTATTTTGATTAATAGTAAATCATTAATTTTTTAAAAGATTTTATTTATTTTATTTTTAGAGAGGGAAGAGAGGGAGATAGATAGAGAGAGAGAAACATCAATGTGCGGTTGCTGGGGGCCGTGGCCTGCAACCCAGGCATGTGCCCTGACTGGGAATTGAACCTGCGATGCTTTGGTTCGCAGCCCGTGCTCAATCCACTGAGCTACGCCAGCCAGGGCTTAATGGTTTTTAATTTGGAAGGAAAAACTGAAATGTTTTTAAATTACAAAAATAAAATAGTACAAAGAACATCCACTTACCTTTCATCCAGATATGCCTCGCTTGCTTTGTTATTTGTGTGTGTTCTCTTTCCCCATGTGTACATAATTTTTCTGAACCAACTTGAGAGTCAGTTTTATCCATTGTGGCACTTTAACTCACACATACTTAGTGTGCATTTTCCCTAAGAATAAAGATGTCTCTCATGTAAGCACAGGGCAGTGATCAACTTTATAAATTTGTGTTGGTACAATACAATGTGTTGTCCATAATCCATCCACTTTGTATTAGTCGACCTAACAGCTGTTTAAAGCATTTTCCCCTTCCCAGCCAAGGTTCCTTCTAGCGCAGGACCTAACCTGTTGCTGTCCTTCGTTGTCAGGTCTCTTTGGCTTCCTTTACTCTGAAATATTTCCTTACCCTTTCTTTTCTTTTTTTAAAAGATTTTATTTATCTATTTTTAGAGAGGGAAGGGAGAGAGAGAGAGAGAGAAAGAGAGAGAGAGAGAGAGAGGGAAGAGAGAAATAAATGTGCCTTTGCTGGGGGCCGTGGCCTGCAACCCAGGCATGTGCCCTGACTCGGAATCGAACCTGTGATGCCTGGTTCACAGCCCGTGCTCAATCCACTGAGCTACGCTAGCCAGGGCCTTTTTTTTTTTTACACAATAATGTTTTTGTCATGCATACCTCTCCCACCTCCTTTTAAATAGATTACTCCTCCTTCCCTGTTTGATTCAACATCATTTCTTAAAATTCATTCCTGTTGTATTTGTAGTTTTTTTTCCATTTTTGTCATTAAACATGTGTATAACATTTCAAACATGTGGATGCAAATAGGGCAGTGAATAATTATTTCACATGTGTCCTTACGCTAATAACTTCCTTTAAAAAGGGAAGTTAACTGAGCTAGTATGATATTGAATTTTCCGTTTTTGAGGAAAGCCCAGCCAGTGGATCTATGGAGCTGCACCCACAGTTACCTGGAGGAGAAGCTACCTGAGGCTGCAACGATGACTTGGGGGAAATGAACAGCCTCTGAAGAAGCAGAATGGCAAACCCAAACCCACAAAGTGGCAGTAATCACAGTCCTGGGGCTTCAGCTTTAAATGTCTGTTCTGAAAAGAAGCAAAATTATCAGTCATTGAAGCCAGTGGGCTGGCATCAGGGGGTATTAGGATGTACAGCTAATTGGAAAATGACTAGTGATGGATAAACCTCAGAAACGCTAATATTCGGGATGCTTATGCGAGACTCTTAAAAATACTTTTAATCAAATGGACTCAAATCCTTTCGGTTAAACCCTTTGCCTCAATTACTAGTTCTCTTTCTCCTCAAACCAACCAGAATTCAGATGTTATTTGCCTCGCCTCCATCAAGATATTCTTTCTCATGTCAAAGAGTGATCGTCTTTGTTGATATTTCACTTTGAAGTCGGTACAGGGTTGCAGTACATGACGATTTTTACGATAATAACCCCACATTTGAGCCAAAAAGAATTCCAAGAACTAAGTTTGTTCCAGGAAGTGGTTTTAAACTCCATTCTTCCATGTTCAGATTCTGCATTTATCTGTGACTTGCTTTGAAAAAGGTAGGCACTTGTACATTTAATATGTATATTTCCATCCTGTCTGGACCCTGAGCTTTCTTTGTCATTCTTTTCAATTAATTATAGAGTGGGATCATAGATGATATTTCCCCCTTTCTACACAAGATGTGTCTCATTAAGAAATCGATCACTGAAGGTTGAAAACAACGTTTGGCATTATCCTAGGTAATTCTGGTCTGATCCTTCTGACAAAAGTGTTTACTCTATTGAGGGGCAAACTGAAGGCTGAGAATTATTACAACATTTTGATTATAAGTAAAAAATATTTTCATTTAACAATGTTAGAATTTGGATTACCTTTAGAGTCTAAATTGCTGGAAAGAAATGATGTATACAGCTTTTTGCAGGAGAGTAGAGGGGGACCTAAAAAACAGTAATTCTTTGAAGATAGTGGACAGGCAAGGAAAAGGGTTTTCATGTCCACAGATGACTCACATTGAGAATAATAAGATGTAGGTTCTAACAATGCAGCTATACAAAAGTATCCAATTTCAAGAAAGTGAGATTTGGGGAATTAAGAAGTCTAGTGAATAAGGTGCAATAAGACATATACAATTCACGGGCATGAAAGCATCTGAAGAATCTTTTAAGACACCATAATTAAAACTCAGAGAACTGCAGTCTTTCTGAAAAAAGAAGAATGTGGGACTTAACAAAAATAGTGTGTGCACAACACACCGGAGAATGCCAGGAGACCCGTGCAAAGACTGGAGAGAGACGAGTCATGACAGAGCAATTGTCCTGTTTTCTGATGGGAATGGCAGGGGAGCTGCAGAGGGCTGAATGGAAAATAAGTACAGAAAAGTCACTGAAGCACTTGCTAAAAAATAGAAACAGTCAAAATCGCTTCCTTTTAGTCATTGGTGATGACAAAACAATTTTTATTCGGAATGCAAAAGAAATAAGCAAAAACAAAACAGAGAAAGCATACTTGAAAAAGTATCAGCCTAACATTGCTGAAATGATTGATATGAAACAATCATTTTAGCTCTTTAAAGGAGAAAGCACATGGACAGCTGGGAATAATTATGCTGTAGTTTAGTAATGCATCTGAGCTTTCTAGGTTTGGTTAGATGGGTGCTTCTGTGCATAAGGCTGTGAGGTGAAGAATTTGGTGAAAAGTCCAGGAAGAGGATTTTGGTCCAGAGATACAAAGGTTTGGGGTCTAAAGAAGATCTAAGAACAGAATCAGCATGGAGAACCCCGTGTGAGAGGAAGCAGGAAATGCATTTTCCCTTGTGGTAGAACAAAACCAATGACGACTCTTAAAGGAAATAGATAAAGAGGGAGAAATGACAGTGGAATGTCAGGCTATTTTTTCTTTACGATGAGCTTAAGCTTACTCAAAATTCGTAGTGTTCTCACCTCTGGTTAGATGCTACTCATCCATGAGCTCTCTCTCACGCTGGCCCCCAGAGGTATAGCTAGCTGTCAGAGGGAGAAGTAGGATAGTGGGTGGTAGAATCTTTGAGGGCTGAAAGAGGTCTTAAGTATTATTGAGTTAAATCTTCTCATCTACAGATGATGAAACTGAGATGGAGAAAGGAAGAGACCTAGCAAAGATCAATAACTGATGTCAATGACAGAATTTTGTCCACCATTCAACCTCCCCTTTTTAACATTGATGCCCCCTCATCATTGGGGTGAAGTTTCTCCTTCGGGACAATTTGTCTGAGAAGGGTCTGCTTCCCTTTCTCTGTGGCAGTGGAGCCCAAAGAAGACAAATGACCTGGATTTGGCCAAGTAGTGCCTTTCTCCGGGAAGCTTGGCTCTGATGGAGAGATGCAGAGCTGTGGGGAGCTCAGGAGCCATTGTCACATTAGTGGGATGTTGTTTAGACCAGGGAGTTCTTGCTGCAAGAATTTTGTTGTTCCAGTTGCCAAGTCTTTATATTTCTCTAGTTTTTGTTTATTGTCTAAATTGGGTCTTCTGGCATTTTGATACAGTTTTTTTGTCTACCATAAACAGTCTGTTGCAACCACGAGCTGCATAACCAAGCAAATAAGTTGGATAAATACAAAGTGCCTCTCAGTTCATTTTGCTTCCTGTGACTTAATTTTTTTCAGCAAACATCAGCATCTGTCTCCATCCTTTCCACCACCACTACTGGGAGGGGAGAAGCAGAGCTATGAGGCTATAAGCTGAGCTATGTACACAAGGAAGGATTTTCTGATGGAAAAATGAACCTCTTGTTTGATTTTTGCTGCTGGTTCACTGTTGACCAAAGAGAGGTGTTCTCCCCCTTTTCTGAGTCAAGAAGGTAACCATGACTTTGTCAGATGAAAGACACTCTTTTGCCCTGAGAGAATGGAGATTTGCATTTAGATTGCTCAAAGGAGTGGGAAGGACCAAGAGGAGAGGCTTGTGGGTTCTCCAAGGGTTGGTTCCTGAGTCCTGCTTTCACATGGTGCTCTGGGAAGCAGTGCCTCTGATTGGGCCCCTGGAAACCGAGGAAGAGGACTCCAGGTGCTTTGGCGTTGGCAGCCCCCCAAAATGTCACTGCTGCTAAATTGGCCCAGAAAGGTTAATACAGTTGATGGAATCTCCACTCCACCATGCATTGCAAAAAGTTGTGCTACATCTGACACCTGCGTGTTGGGAAACAAAGTCATACTTATGACATGTTTCATAATGCTGAACATCTAAATAAAAGCCAGTACTTCAAAGGGTCAAGTAGTTTGTCTATCAGCTATCAAACCTTTGAATATTTAGAATCCAAAGTAAGCAGAACTTATCACTTTCATTTGGATATTTGACGCAGTGTGATGTGGCTGGTGTTTGTTTGGCCATGGCCCTTGCTGAGGAAACACGGTGGTTTCTTGTAGGTCAGAGAACTAATGATAGAGAGAAAGTTGGTAATGGTGTAGGAGCCAAAACAGACTAGGAAGGGTTTCTTTCACACAAGTAGTCGGAGGACCTCATTTTTTGTATCACTTTAGAGGTTTTCTCTTTCATTCACTCATTTGTGTCACCCACTTCTTCATTCAATCCCTCCCCATGAACTCTTATTGAGTCAGCACGGTGGTCCGCACTTGAAAGGTTGTCTTCTCTTTGGCTCCTCACAACGCCCCTTTGCGCACAGCAGCCACTTTAGCCTCGTTTTAAATTGAGCAGGAGACACCGGTAACAGTCACAAGACGTGCTTCTTTCCATCAGCCAGTAAATGATGGGGCTAGTCAAACCCAAATCTTTAGATGCTGGGCCCAATGCTGGCCAACATTCCCATCCCTGCCCCGCTGCCAAATTCTGACTATGACCCAGCAACTGAGATTTCCAAAACCGTACAACATAATTCTGTCCCATGGGGTGCCCTGCGTTTGTACCTTAGTTTGGGTTCCCTCAGAAACAGCCTCTGCGTAAGACGAGGGGTCAGAGGAATGGATTGTTCTGAGAGGTGAATGGGGAAGACAGGGGGGACCGAAAGGCAGACAGTGAAGGGTGCGTTAGTGACTGCTGCTGGCCTTTGGCGCTTACTCCCTCTGGGCATTTCAGAGAGCCAGTGTGGACAGAACACATACATCACAGATATCCTACACGAAGAGTGAGGAGACTGAGGTATTTTTACATCAACTCCCATCTGTTCTTGCTGAGGATTGTTTCCTGTCTCTTCTGACTTGCTGTACGGGTGGGCACAGAGGGCTTTGGTGGCCATAGAGATCTGGCAATCAGACCAGAGTGCATTGAAGCAGAAAGGCCACGGAGATACGGGCAGGGTCCAGTAGCAAGTGCTGCAGTTTGTGATGGGACAAAAGTGGTAATAATAATACCTAATACTTACTGAGGATTGGTTGAAGCTCTTTACCCGAAGTCTCTTATTTAAGCGTATAACAAATCTATTTTTACTACTTTACAGATGAGAAAACAGAGGCTGAGAGAGGCTGGGTAGCTACCCCAGTTCCCATAGCCAGCAAGGGCCAGGGTGAGGATCCTAACTTAGTTCTGCTTGGCCCCAAAGCACCTGCTCTTTCCCATGAAAAGGAGATGTGGATGTGATGATTTAAAGAATTGAAGGCATTCGCCCTCCCCCAACTCCAGTTCTGGTCTGAGCTCAACTATAGCAGTGAGAACATGGGATGAAATGACAAACGGAGAAAGAGGACATTTTCCAGAAAATAAATTATTTTTTGCATCATGATATTCAAGATTTTGGGTATGACAAGCTATGATACAAAAACATTGTATGTGCGTGTTTCTGTCTGAGCTGTGTGCACCACCTCGCTCCTGAAACAAGGGAAAAGATAGTCAGGTGTGATTATTATGGTTGGGAAATAAATCAGGTAAATACAGCGTGTGTCACAACCAGCAAACACGTACAGGAGGCATGCGGGGGGCTTTCATTGGCTTCAGGAAAAGGTGGGTACCCATCAAGAGTTCAGAGGTCAGAGGTCACAATGTGACAGCCAGTGAGGCAAGGCATCACCTTCCTTGGTGTGAAATCTAACCTGCATCTGGCCTCTCCTAAAAGTCCTCAGGCTAAAGCTATCCAAATGCATGTAATCATATTCATATATATGATATGAATCATACATATGAATCATATCATATATATCTCATATATATGTCATATATATTCATATATGTGTGTATATATAAGAGAGAGAGAGCTGGTAGATGGATGAGTGGATGGATGGCTTTTGGGTAGACATAGATATAGCAGTAGAGGTATAAATATATTTTTTAAAGATTTTATTTATTTATTTTTAGAGAGGGAAGGGAGGGAGATAGAGAGAGAGAGAGAGAAACATCAATGTGTGGTTGCTGGGGGTCATGGCCTGCAACCCAGGCATGTGCCCTGACTGGGAATCGAACCTGCGACACTTTGTGTTTGCAGCCCGAGCTCAACCCACTGAGCTACACCAGCCAGGGCAGAGGTATAAATATTGATAGCACAATTTCTTATATTTCAGGATGGAGGTGAGACACTCATCACACAGGTCCCTTCCTTTTGTTAAGGGAATCGAGAAACAGGAAATAGTCATCATTCAGTGTCTTGAAAAAGAGGTTTTATTGGAGAACAGAATTTTAGAGAGAATATTCCTGCCCACCTTCATGAGTGTGGAAGGCTGGGAGGGACCTCAAAGATCATCAAGCCCATTTCCGTTATTGTCCAGATAAGGCAGGTGTGTTCAGGCGGCTTGTCTGATTAAAGCAAGGCTGAGGTTAGAGCCACGTCTCCAGACTTCTAGAATCTTATAGTCAACCCTAGCATGCTACATCTACATTGTACTTTGGCTTCTCCTATAGACCAAGGCTGGAGGCCACGGACATGGTTAGGATTTCTCTTGGCATTATGTCGTAGCATGTGAAGTATGCGAACTGTGCATTTGAATTGAACTGGCCACTGAGATCTGTTGACAACGTGCACCCAAAATAGACATTGTGCAATGAAATCAATGCTGTGCAAAATTCTCAGTCCTCTTAGGAATGTTTCTCTGTAAACTCTCTGGAAAACAATCTTAAAAAAATTTTTTGATTCAGTCATCACCATTCCAGTTCAGAGAATTTCTTATCCATTGGTGTTTTTGTAGCGCATGCACTAAAATGCATGTAACGGTAGTTATTATTTTCCCACACTACTGAATGGGAAATTAATGAAGTGTAGGTCTGAAATTAGATATAACACAATATAAACCTGCCTTCTCCTCAACAAAATGGGTATAGCAATCACATAAAGTGCCGCGTTTGGAAAGTTATTAATTTGATCCACACACCTAGGAATCTTCATTCACTCACATAGGCAAAAACAGACAGACAACCTTCGAAGGGGTTGGGCGTGAGGGAAATGGGATGGGGTGGAACCGAATGGGAAGAGTCATTGGTTAGGACAAAGGAAATAATTCACATTTGTAGAAGAAGCTTTGAAATGTATATCAAATGGAGCTTCCCTGGTCTGTTTACTTTAGCTTCTATCTCAGAGGCTGGGATTTCACATGATTTATGTGACAGAGCGATTGCATCCAGTGACAGGCCCTCCTCATGGCGCTGTGTCTGCAGGCAGGCCCGGCAAGGCCCGGCCTCTGATGGCGGGTAGGAGCCCTCACGACTTCTGCACGGCTAAGCTCCAAGTCGGCGGCGTGGGGGAGGGGGAGGGGCCTTTTTGTCCGGTGATGACAGTAGCTGCTGCAGCATCTGAGGCTTAGTGAGTGACACTGACATGTGGGGTCTTTATGACCTCTAGAGAGTTGGTCACAATGGAAATGAATCTTGAAAAGGACAGAAAGACAACGTGTGCAAATTATCACGGTTTCCCTCTAGGCGAAGAGCAGAAATGACGAAAGGGTGTGTGCGTTTTCTAGTTATTCTCCCCCCATCTCTGGGCTCATGAAATGGCGAATTCACCCAGAAAAGCCAAGGAAAGCCTTCTTTAACTCGAAGCTCACCAAACACAAAAGAAAAACAGTAGCTGAGATGGAAGGAGCCTTGTAACCCTCTTAACTGTTTCTAGCCTACCCTTCCAGAAAAGGTTTATGCAAATGCAAGTGCACATGCACAACTATATTTGAACTTCTCTCCATGCTTGCTTTTTTCTTTGTTTACACAAATGATATTATAGCGTATATATTCCTTGTGCTTTGATCTAAAGAGATTCTTCCAGAACAACGTATATAAATCCAACTCATTCTCTAACAGCTGCTCAGTATTCCGCTGCATGGAGATACTCTAATTTCTTGGTGTAAATTAATATTGTTTCTAGTTTTTTGTTTAAACATAGATTTGTTTATTCAGGAGATTGTATCCATCGAATTTGTTGGGTCAAATGCATGTATGTGTAAAATTTTGAGAGATATTGTCAAACTGTCTTCCCAAAATATCGCACCATTTTATAGGTTCACCAACAATCGACAAGAAAGCCTTTTTCTCAACACTGTCAGACACAGTAAACTGTAATTATACTTTTAAATTAAAAAAATTTCATTTTATAATTGAGAAAATAAAAGAATTCTGTTGTTATAGTTTGCATATATTTAATTGTATATGAAATGAAATATTTTTATATATGAAACATTTTTTACAAATCGACTAGCTATTTGTATTTAATTTTCTGTGAACTACCCATTGACAGTATTTGTCAACTTTTCTATTGGGTGCTCATTCTTTTTTATTAATTTTTTAAAGCCCCAAGGACATGATGGCAATCCTATCTTTTTCTGTTTATCCTGACTTTTTGCACTGTATATCTACATATTTATCTAATATCTATCATCCTATCTGCCTCCATTTGTGTATATAATATTTCTGCAGATGTTTTAATTTTTTTCTTTATGCTTTCTTGATTGTGTGGAATGCTACAACGTTTTTAGGATTAGGGACTTTCAAATCTGGATTTAAATGCAGTCGTTCTATTTGGTCTTTTTCAAGTTTTTTTTATGACATATCTGTGGACTTCTCTAATGTCAATTTTATTTTATTTTCATATGATAAAGTTCTAGAGGTAAACCATCATGGAGGTGAGGAATGAAAGCACATCTCTTTTTGGGGGAATTATGGTTAAATTTAGTAAGGAAGAGGTGCTTTCCTGCTTCTGTAAGAGAAAACTCCTCTGTCCTGCTGAGAAAGGACTTGAGCTTCACAAGGTTAGCATGCTTGACCCCTACAAAGGAGAGGTCAGCAAAAACACCATCTAAACTTGGGCAAATTTTCATGTTCCCTTGAAGAAGGATGATTTGCTCACAGAGAGGGGTGAAAGGGGGAGAACCCCATTATTCAGGGTACAGGCAGTCTCTGTCAAACTCCAGGTTTACATGCCAGGAGCAGAGTTTATAGCCTTACACAGCTGGATTTTCTTGCATAGGAACTAACATAAAATGTTCAAATGTGTTCTGATGACCACCATGCAACAAACACACATACCCACCCATACTATTCAAACTCATTAAATAACATTAAAATATGGATAAACAATAAATATTGAGATGGTATAATCTTTCTGACCTTTATATAGTTGATTCTGGGCTTGACAAAAGAATTAATGGGGCATGCTAACACACTGAACCAAAGTCAAAGGCTTTATAAATTATTTTAAAAAAATTTTATTTATTTTTAGAAAGGAAAGGGAGGGAGAAAGAGAGAGAGAGAGAAACATCAATGTGTGGTTTCTGGGGGTCATGGCCTGCATGCAACCCAGGCATGTGTCCTAACTGGGAATCGAACCTGTGATACTTTGGTTTGCAGCCCGCGCTCAATCCACTGAGCTATGCCAGCCAGGGCTTTGGCTTTATAAATTATTATAAAGATGAAAACTCATGGAAAAATCATCCATTGCACACCCATCAATTCCATATCTACGCCCAGGTGTTGATAGATGAGGAGAGGCTGATGCTGTCTGTGACCTGAATGTCCTTGCTCGGTCTCATTGTCATCCTTCTTTGGAAGCCTAAGCAGGGTTTTCATAATAAATCTTACTCTGGGAAAATCTTAAGTGTTGGTCTCAAAGCCAGAACCACTGTGTTCGCTACCAATGCAAAAGGCAGGAATTTACTGCAAAATGTATCTTGTGTAATTAAACAATGTGATCACAAAATAACCTGTAGGGGGTTGTTTCTAAATGGTAGGTCAGAGAACATGTCCCTTTTACATCCAGTTTGTGTTGCAGACAGTCCTACAATGGTCTTACCAAAGAGTTCCGTTCATTTTCTGTAACAGAGACATCCTCCAAGGTGGTTGCTATGGGGAGAGGACCATCGTCAGGGCTGCCGCGAGGAGACCAGACCCTCCAGGAGCACTGGGGCTGCATGAGGTCTTGGGAACATGTGAGCTCCTTCAACAGCCAGGTAGACGAGGAGTTTGTAACTGGTTGGAGGGAAGGAGGGAGGGAGGGAGGGGTAAAGAAGAAGGACAAGGGGTCTGAAAGCACCAAAACCGGTTTTAGAGGTACGTATTCCAGTGTTAGTGAGTGGCACTATGGGTGGAAGGGTAACAAGAAAGGAAATTCCAGAAGATACAGTCTGAACAGGTCTTTTTTAGTCCATCGGGCAAGGAAGGTAGAAACGAAAGTATTAAAGCAGAAGCCAGAGGGGCAAATTTTGCAGGGACAGAGCGAGGTTTCAGGGACAAGAAGTTGTATGGGAGGGAATTACTGGCTCCTCTCTCTCTCTCTCTCTCTCTCTCTCTCTCTCTCTCTCTCTCTCGCTTTCTCTTCTTTTTTTTCCAGTTTTGTCTCTCTTCCTCTGATTTTTCCATATATTTGTCTCTTTTCAATCATTTGGCTTTTTCATATTCTCTATCTCCAGCTTTTTTTTCAACATTTATTGACGGTACTCTTACGCATGAAATTATAGATACTTTTTTCTAGACATTGGCTTGATTTTAACTTTTCTCACTTCTAAAAATAGGAAAACGCACTAACATTAATTCCAAGTTGCTTTTTGTAACGCCTTGGCTGTTTGTCCTTTTGTCTTCCCATCTCCTTGGGGAAGACCTCTTCGCCCCTACTGCCAGCTCAGTGCCAGGCTCCAGCACTCACGTTGGAAGGCCATTTGTGGTCCTCAACCCTCAATCCACACCCAGGTCAAGCAGCAGCCACTCATCCTTTTTGCTAGCTCTGCTCCACGGGGTGCTGGGCTCGTGGCTGGGCTGCTCTCTGCCTTATTCTTGAGTCCTACCCTGTGGCCTGGGTCAGGTATCTGAGTCCTTGTCACATTCCCTTTGTGCCCAATTCCTGTTTGTGATGCTCTGCCCAGGTCTCTAGGCCTTGGAGGACAAGTGCTTACTTTTTTTTTTTTTTGCCAGAATAGAAGGGATGATTGTTTGTGATCTCAGATGGGTTCGATAGTAGTCTAGTTATCTGTTATTACTCACTTAGAACCTACACTGGTGGCCTGGTTGCATGCCACCTTCTCCCTGCCTCCATTGTCCCATTTTCCAATAGTGGCTTAAACGGATCCTCCAGAATTTGCCACATGAGGAGTTGTTGATGAATTGAGGAACACAAATACAAATAAGGAGTATATACTCCATTATTCTACTAAAAATACTGTTTCAGAAAAACATTTCCAATCAACACATCAATGCAAAATTGTTTTCTTCTTTTTATGTTTAATTAATGGAAATTTAGAATGAAGAAAAGACCAGTGTTTTCATATTCCAGAATAGGGAAGTGGGTTCCAAAGAGATGAGACTCCAAAGAGTTTAAGGTCACCCTGTAATAAACTTGGGTCCAGACCCCAGATCCCCCAGTTGACAGTCTGCTGCTCTCTCTGTTGTCACATTCTTTCTGCTTCACGCCGGGTGAGCAGAGGAGGATGTCCCAAGAAATATGAGTTGTTCTCAATGCTGGCTCCACCTGTGAGCCATCAGAGAAGCATTTAAAAAATACAGATGTCTGGGCCCTGCACTCATTGGTTCCCAGTTTTACGTGGCCTGGAGTGGGCCCTGCACAGGAGCAGTATTTTTATAAGAAGTGCCCCCACATGCCGGTGATTTATAGCTGGGGCAGAAACTCGTTGGTGTTATAGAACGGGCAATTCTGAAATTCTGTGCACCTTCCCACTAAATTTTGTGATTCTTGCTGGTATTGACAACAGGCATTCTTTGTTAAGCTTTGCACTGTACAATCTCCAATTAATCTGACTTTATTTTTTTCACTAATTTTTCGATAAAAATCCTAAGTATTTAGAAAAATAAAAGGTATAATAATTTACAAAAACATCTATGCTCTCCCCAGCCAGCATTAGTATTTGTGACCCTGTAATCAAATTTGCTGAGTTTATTTTTTATTATTAATAAATGAAATGAAAGTCTTCAGACAGAGTTGAAGCATACCCTTTGGAGCTCTCATTTTATTTTCAGGTTTCCCTGATATGATAAAGATCAAGGAACAGACAAACAGTTCACTCCCTTCCAATCTCCCCTCCCATCCTAAGCATTCAGAGGACGTGCTCGTTGGCAATAAGGAAAAAGCCCCTGAGCTCTCAGAGAGCTTTGAGGTCTCTGGGTCTAGGATGACTCTGTTGGGCTTCGGAGCGCACCAGCTGAGTCAGGGGAGGAAATGCCTCCTCCCCGTTTGGGGAGGAGAGAGCTGGCTCAGTGAGAAGTTCCGGGAGGTCAGTGCTCAGGCTCACAAAAGGACTTGGGAATCGCAGGCCACAGACATGTACTTAGGAATGCAAAAATGCAATAGCTGGAGATATGCAGAGCTATTCTTTTTCTTGGCTGAGACTGATGCATTTTTTCTTTTCCCCATAAATTAAGGTTTTAAGCTGTTGTTGCTACCGCTTATTTCTCTTGGCATATTCGATGACTGTGTTTCTTTGTTCCCACTGCCTTTTCTGTGGACCCTCTTAAACTCCTTCCCTTGAGTAAATAATCGAGCTTTTCTGTGGCTTGTGCAGCAGCGTAGCACTCCTCCGGTAATTTTCCCCCTCTGGCTGTGGGCTTTGTTGACCGTGTTCTTAGTACGTATGCTAGCCTCCTTCAGCCTCTGAAGTTAAGGGTGTTTTGTTTTATTGTCCTCCGATGGACAATTGTCTTTTCCCCGTCTGCTCTCCAGTAAGCACCTTGACCTAAACTTCTGTTCTGATTTCACACTCTGTCCGTTTACAGTCAGCCCACCTGGTTCAGCCAAAGGAAACGATTCCCCTGGTACACTGTGTGTGGGGTACGTTTCTGTTGAGTGGAATCATGTTCTTACTTTTTCTTTCTTAAAGAAGACAGGTAAAGATCCTTCATCCTTAATATGTTTCAGTTGTCTCTCTAGTTTTCATTTTTTTCATTCAAGTCTCACATAGCTCTCTCTCTCTCACGCTCAACACCTTGTCTTTCATCATTATGTCTCATCCCACCCCAAATGAACTTGGGCTAAAGCTAATTGCTTTTCTCCTTTTTCTGCTTAGCACTTGCTGCATATTCCATAGTTGTCAACTCAAATTGTTTGCCAAGTAAGAAAAGACCTGGAAGATCCAAAAATCTCCCATAAGCTGATATGTATATATCTATTAATGTGAAGTGCACCAAATATTTAAAGAAGAGAAAGAACCTGGCTGGCGTAGCTCAGTGCATTGAGCGCGGGCTGCGAACCAAAGTGTCGCAGGTTCAATTCCCAGTCAGGGCACATGCCTGGGTTGCAGGCCACGGCCCCCAGCAACTGCACATTGATGTTTCTCTCTCTCTCTCTCTTTTTCTCCCTCCCTTCCCTCTCTAAAAAATAAATAAATAAATAAAATCATTAAAAAATTGAAATTTAAAAAAAAAAGAGACAGAGACCATGGCTGTGTAGTAACTTGAACCACCACATCCAGCCATTTAAGAAGTTGTAATATTGAAAACACAGTGACTGCCCCCATTTGTTCACAGGAGTAATTTGCTTTCTTTTCAAAGCCTTTTGAATTGTGAAATGAGAGCTTGTTTCTCTGTTCTGTACTTTGGAGATGGTGGCCCAGTAAACACGAGGAAGAAAACATGATTCTCAGCATAAGAGGGAGGGAGGTGTTTTTCTAATGGAGGTACGGAGAGGTGCAGGGCACCCACTCAGGAGCTCCTCTCTCTCTCTGTATCTGGAAGACAGCGATGATAAAAGTGATGAGTCCCTAGGTCTTCCTCTGGTTTGCCTCTCAGAAACACATTACCAGCTGCTAATGGGTTTATACTTTTTAAGTTTAGCTACGTCACCTACTTTGGGAGAAGAACTTGATGATGGACGGGGGTGGTGGATTATGCTTGTATTTGCTTTATGTCGTCCAATCTTACTTTGAATTCCAACTTCTAAAATGCCTTACAAATGGCTTAAAGTCATTAACGTTGTTTTCCTTTAAGAAAGTTCCATTGCATTCTAATGAGCAGTTTAATGCTAACAGAAGCTACATTGCCATGCAAGCTCAAGTTGGCCATATGCTGAACTCCTGTTTCATACAAACACGAAGTGTGCAGAATGCAGCGTAGCCTCAAATATCCAAGGGCAGAGTTAGGCCCCATACACAAGTCTGTGAGTGAAGAACTTGGCTCATGCATATGCCCTTGGAAAAATTTTCCCATAGTTTTCTTTTCTCTAAGGTATTGAATGGGCCAACACTTGTCCTCATGTTCCAAACATTTCAGCCCCCCTGAAACACTTTGATTGCCTGTTATATTGACTAAAATTGCACAATTCTATGCTCCAAATGGTATCTTTTTCGCTGGCTTCATAGAATTTCAGCAAAAGTCCTCCACTTCCTACACTGTGTCCTTATGTGCATGACTTCTATTTTTACTTTTCTTTATCCTCTGTTTCCCTTCTACTATTTCATCCAACATGTTTCAAATTTGTGCAGTTGTTTATATTTGAGACAATCATCCTGGAAACTAACAATAGTTACTTTATTTAAAAAATATTTGTCTTGATGCAATTCCCAATTTTGGAATCTGGCATGTCAAACTCAATCGAAAGAATTCAAGTCTTGGGGAGATGGAATAAGCCCATGATGTAATCGGCAGAGTCGACGTGTTGATTCCATTCTTGTGGAATTAGGATCTTCGTTTTATTATTTTTGAAGCTCAACAGTAACAGACACATAAGAAACATTTAGCAGTACAAGCTAGATGTTTTTTCATGTGAATGAGAAGACTTGAAACAAGACCACACTAGTGGTCTTTTCGTCCATTGCATTTCATTCAATCATCAAATACGTGCCTAGGCACCTAAGATGTGACAGATGTGTGTGTTCTCATTGGAAAGTACTCAGATGTTTACTGGTAAGTCAACAACTTGCCTCACTCAGGATTTCAGGAGATCTTTCTAGATCTACCCCTGAAACCCAGAAGTCACCCCGCCCCACTGGGTGGGGAGATGACCGTGAAGCTTGGCTTTACATCCTGGAAAAAGTAAAATCAGACACAGTTTCCCTGGTGCAACCTGACTTCCTGGGAAAAAACCCAGTTTTGTGACCCCACTTTCAACTAAGACTTGATTGTAATCCTGTAGAGGCGTCATTAGTTTATAATATGCAGACTTTCAGCATGTCTGTAACTCATTTGCCTGAATTAGCTCCCGGCTCCAGGTTTCTCCTGCCTAGCTCCTCTGCTCAGAACTGACCCTCTTAACTTCAAACAAACTGCCCCTGAAGTCACTTCATATCCCTCCGTGTGCATCCCTGATCACCGGATGAAGTGGTGGGAAGGTCCGTGTCCTTCACCTATTGGTGCTCTGTAGTTTTGACCGGTTTCCTACTTTACTACTTATCACCAGTGCCAGTTTCATCTCTCCCAACTCAGCAGCTCGATCTCTGGAGCAGACTCCTTCTTCTCCTCCCCTCCCCTTGGCTTGAATTCTGATAATTCCATAATCAATTAGGGTTTTATTTTTGCTCTTTGCTTATCTTGAGTTATCCCACAGTGGATCTCAGGAGAAGATGAGATAATCTAAGAAAGAGGGGAGAGAAGGGGAAAGAGAGAGAGAGAGAGACAGAGCGCCCTGGAAGGTGAGACAGGGAAGAGAGGACTATTTAAAAAAAAGAATATATTAATGATTGGGGCTGCTGCTGGGGGGAACAGACCCAGTCCCTAGGGGGATCTTCTGAAAGACTGTGGAGCGAACACTTCAGAAGTATCCAATACCGAGGTGTGAAGGTTGGAGTATTTATCTCACGGTTCCTTGAAGTTTGGGGTTTGTACTGAACTAGGTGTTAATAGCTGACATTTGCAGTCTGCCTGGTGCTCTCTCCCTTGGTCACATGAGACACTCTGACAGGTGGGCACAGGCGCCCGAGCTAAGACACCGTCCAGAAGGGTCTATGGAGCTGCAGGTGACCACCCGGTGGGGCTGTGTCACAGTTGGGTAGGGTACCAGCAGCCTTCGCTGCCCTGGTTCTCAATAGCCAGGCCTTAAAGAACTCATTAGAAGGAACTGTGGCCAAGAAGTGCTAGTGAAAGAGGATTTATGTCCTGGCATGGGGAGATTGTCTTTTTGGCTAGCTCTTCCCACCGAAGGCAACACTGAGGTTCCAGAGAAGAAAGCAAATGCAGGCATGCCCCTTGGTTTGCAAACCGAAGGCAAGGCCCTGCCCCAGTGAGAAGATGATGACTCGCTTTCGCTGAGATACTTGCTTCATTGTGATTGGTGGTCTGGAAGCAGACCGGCCCTGTCTCGGAGGTGTGTGCCCATAGCCTTTTCCACCGGGGGTGAGAGCGGAAGGGGGCAGCCAGTGTTGTAAGGAAAGCCAGCGTCTGGGAAGGGTGTTGCAAAATGCCTAGCATTGGTTTAGGCTATTCGAAACTGTTTGGTAATTTGGATCTCTGAGACTTACTTGTGTTTCCCAAATATAAGTGTTGTGTGTGTGTCTTCCATGACACACATTTTTATAAACGGCAGGTCAGATCCACTTTATTGCCGTTTGTGTGTGTGTGTTGTTTTTTCCCCCAAAACTTGCATGTTTGTTAACTGGTTTGATGAAGCGCTGTGCTTGTGTCTTAAATAGGAGGAAGGGCTCCGTGACTGAGCCTGACCCTCACCTGGACGGGACCCCTATGGGCACAGCACGGAGCTGAATGAACACCCGCATCAACTCTGCTTCTAATTCCGAGTCGGGGAGGAGCATGAGAAACCTAAATGGAACTCACATATGCATAGTTTGTTTGTAGATATGGTTGTGTAAGAGATCTGTAATGAGTTGTATATGCTTAATTTGAATGCTTGGTAAATTTTGGTTATATGCTTATGCATATGGTATGTACATTAAACCGTTCCAAGGGGAGCCTTTGGTTATAAAGTCTCGGTTTAAGAACTCTGGCAGGCCAGGCCCCGCTCCACATCTGGTTGTTTCTTTGTTCCCAGGCGGTGACTAATTTTGATCAGATCTACTAGCACCTCCTTCCTACCATGTACAGAGAAGGCGGCTTTGAGAATTCAAATACCAACGCTGATGTTTCTACATAGAAATTAAAAATTTCTCTACAAGTCATAGAATCTTAGCTTCCTCTGCTGGAGTTTAACTTTAGAGAGGTTAAGAAATAGAGGTTTATGGAAGAAAATCGATTTACCCAAGGTCAAGGAGGTCATGGCTTATTTTTAACTGGTTTATCATCTTAGCCATACACTTGCTGTGTTGATAACAGACTATCAAATTTTGATGAATACTAGTGTCTGGCATCATGTAAAGTCAAGACTCATTTGTGGGTTCCTTTCAACACAGTAGAAGCTATCGCAGTCATAAATTTCCCCGTGGCAGCTGCTGTGCAAGACAGTAGGAGAACGTCTAACATCAATCTCTCGTTTTTTCTGAAGATTTCAGTACGTCATGGGCTTTGAAACCGCCCTTTACAAGTTGAAGTGAGGCCAGATGGCAATAGCTTTCGCCAGTGACAAGAAGAGCCTTGATTGATGCACATTAAGGAAAAAACGCTGGAAAAAACGAGAGTAAGAGCTGTTAATTTAGAAAAGGCATATGTATACAAAGCTTTCAATCCCAGCTAGTTGAGGCTGTGAAAAAATGACCCGGTTGGCAACCTGCAAAAGGAAATATGAGGCTAAAAGTCACAGTAAACACTCTCTCCTCATTTCTCCCCCAAAAGAGTGTCAACACATTTTTAATTCTCAACAGATACATTATACCTACAGCTAAACAAGGTACAGATTTATCTTCCTGGGAATAAGTTATGTATCGACTCTGTGACGTTTGGAGAAGGATTGAACCACTTATTCTATGGTCAGTAATAAACAAAAACACACAAAAAGGAAATCACTCCCTCAGTGCACCAGCGACCTCGCACTGTCTGCTTTTGTTTAATAACTATCCATGTTTATAACTATCACTGTTTTCTGACTTCTTGTCGGAAAAGATCATTGCATTGGAGTTAGAACTTATCCAAACAAGTGTAGCAAATTTCTTTGATGCCATGGTGGTATTTTTTTAGAAATGGATTCCTTAATGGATTATAGGTTTCTTTTTTCCCTTTGTAACATACTCAAAGCTGAACAAAGCATTTAAAATACAACATGCTAATGACAAACACCATCTCCCATAAAGTAAGCAGGAAAATAAAGGGCCTCATTCTGGGGTATGTTGATGACTTTCATTCAGCAAAGAAAGATAAAATAAACTCCTAGCTGTAACTGATGATTTAATTTAATGCACCTTTAAAACCCATGGAATAGTCCAGAGTTGAAGACACCTGCCACCAGGATGCTGAAGCTGAGAAAATGTTTCTTGCCCAAGATTGTAATTGGAGGTAATTTAATTGCAATTACTGCACAGAATTTGTTGAATGCCATTCTAATAAACTCTGCTGAGGTAGATATCCTAGTATTACAAATGTAATTTCTGATATTCCTTGCCTAACGTAGATAAATGATAAAATTAAGTGCCATTTCCTAAATATCTAAACAGCAACTATGATCATCACTGAATATAACAACCTTAGTCTGTTCTCTAATCTGTGACTCAGAAGTCAGAAAGCCATAAACCTGGTCTATTAATGTGATGAGAAAATTAATTTCTTTCCTCTGGAGGCACGGAGGAAAGGCATTTTCTCAGCCCTTTGGCTGTGCAGCCAATGCGATGAGAAGATGAAGCTCAGGACGAGCGTGTTGTGCTTGTCTTGAACAGCAGAGGTGCCTATGCCCAGTGTCGAATCGAAGTGTCATCTCGTAGGTGTCAGACTGGAAAGCCAAGTTGAGAGAGAAAACTGCCCTGCGTCTTAGAATTCCTCTAAGTTACAGAGCTTTGAATGGACAAGCACATACCTAGAATTTCTTTGAAGCTGAGTCTTCAGGGAACATAATTAGAAGAGGGAAACTCAGAGTTTAGTTGTTTGGAAATCACACCCGACTATGCTTTCCAAGCTGAACACAAGGAGAACAGTAGGGAAGGAAAGACTTGATGGGTTTTCTATCTTCATCAAATTAACTTGATGACTATAAAAATCACCTGTGCGAGTGCAGCAATGGGCCAGTGTTTAAGAAGTGTGTGCTGTGGACTAGTATGGGATTTCTACCTCTAGAACTCCGTAAAGAAGCTGAGCTATCAGATCATTGTTTTGGCTAAAAGCACGTGGATAGTGTATTAGACTGCCAGGGCTGCCGGAACAAGCCACTACAGACTGTGGGGCTTAATTAACAGATGCTTATCTCCCCACAGTCCTGGAGCCTAGAATCCAAGAAAAACGTGTTGGCAGGGCTATTGCTTCGGAGGCCTCTCTCCTTGTCTTGTAGATGGCTATCTTCTCACTGTCTCTTCATGTGGTCTTCCTTGTGTGTGCGTCTGTCCTCATCTCCTTCTGATAAATGCATGGGTCCTATTGGATTAGAGCCCACCCTAATGACCTCTTTAAAGACTCTATGCCCAAATACACTCACATTCTGAGGGTGTTAGGGCTTCAACAAATTTTGGGGGGCACAATTCAGCTTGTAGGAGGTGGGTTGTGTGATACCTGGAAATTTTATGGACAGTCCCTGATAATGCTATGAAATGTCTTAGTTGTGCAAATAATGACACTTTGTTTTGTTGTATACTGAGAAATGTAAGCAAACAGTTAAAGCAGACATTTGATTAATTAAAAAGATTTCTCTCTTGAGGGAAATGGTCATTTCGACTGTGGTCTCTAGATTTCCCCCTAACACACTTCCCTGGCCTCTGGGTGGTTCCAGAAGGAGGAAGGCAGCAGGACGGAGCTGTCATGGACTCCGTGCCACCCGTGAAGTGAATAAGATCAGTATTAAGGGGAATCATAACATGTCACGTTTTGGAAAATTGTACCACTTCCTGGTTGTGAGTTTCAAAGAAGGGAAAGGGACCTCTGCTCCTAGTTCACTTCCTGTTCCTGGGAGTAGCCGGCTGCTAAGCCACCAGCCCTTGGGTTGGCACTTAGAATGTTCCTTTATTAATGAAGGCAAATGTGTTTTAGGAGAAACTTTCTCAATTAGCTAACTCCCATTAACTGTGGCATCAAATCATTTGTATTAAATATGTGCAATGACCTGACCTCAGGTATGGCTCAGTTGGTTGGGTGTCATCCAGCAAAGTGAAACATTCCCTGGTTCGATTCCTGGTTGGGGCACCCGCCTGGGTTGGGAGTTCTGTCCCTGGTCAGGATGCATAGGAGAGGCAAAAAAAATGATGTTTCCCTCCCTCTATTTCTCCCTCCCTTCTCCTCGCTCTAAAAATAAATAAATAAAATCTTCAACATTGTGCATTAAGCCACAAAGAGATTTCTAATCACATCTGTAGTTTGCAGAGGAAACTGGCTTAAATAGAATAATTGGTGGGTTCTTTCAGGACAAACAACTTTTTCATTAGTTCTCCCTTCCTCCACTTTTAACAATGTAATGGGGTCTCCAGTTCCGAGTCAGGTGCCTCCCACACTGTCTGGACGATGAGCCAATGCTTCTGGGTGCCCATTTTAGGATTTATTTTAAGGGTGTCTTTTTGGTATGCCTATACAATGTATACCTTAAAATACGTCTTCCTTTGATGAAGACTAGTAGTTATACAGACATAGGAAAGGTCATTTAATCTAAATATGTTTCACTTACCTTGTGTAACTTGAACTTGAAAATCCCTTCATGGTGCGTAGGACTTAGGGTTGGTAAAGAACTTCCATGTCACTTGTTTTGAGACTTGGAATCCATATGGGTAGATTAGGTAATTTCTCAAATGGAGACATTTTGTCTCAGAAGTTAAATGACTTGTCCAAAGCAATATATCTATTCCTGAGTGGAGGTACCATGGCTCCAAGTTCAATGTTCTCTCTATTACCGTGTACTTGCAGAGAACTAAGTTAGTCCTTTAAGCCAAATTTACTGTGTAACAGGGCACCTTTCTTTGACTAATCTCAATAACTAATATACTAGTTTAAAGAAAACTAACTCAGTTTTGTGTTCCCTATATGACAGGGAGAACAGTCAGTTTGGGCTTCTCTCTTCATTAGTAAACTTTAAAAATAATTTTCTTGTCTATTCTTAGTGTATCTGTGTATGAATAATATAACGACACCCAGAAATCTCAAAGAAATGGACAATCTTTTTTTTTTATTTGGGTATATTTTTTCATAGTTGATAGGGTTGAGAGTAAACAATCACGGTCAAAAGGAAAACAAATTTTGGAGGGAAGAAAAGCTCAGAAAACCCACAGAGAAAAAAAATAAAGTGAGAAAGATTACTTCATAGAAAGTAGTTACTCCTCAGAGTTATAGACTATTTTAAAATGTGTCAAAATCCCTCTTTACCTTCCGTTGCATTAATAATTTTCTCGCCCTATTTTCTTTCTGCACAAACTTTCTTTCCTGGATTTTTTGTAGCTCTTTCTCAGAAGCACCCTATCCTTTGCATTACTGTTTATTCAACAGTCGAACCAGGGTGTGTGTGATCGGACTCAGCCACCTGAGGCGGCCCCGAGATGAGGAGCCCCCCGTTCCAGTGCTGGTTCACGTGTGGGTGTGCCTGATTGAGATGTTCGTCTGCACCGGACATGTTCCTGATCCTAACATTTATGTTCCTCCTGTTCCAATGATTTTTCTTTTCTGAGAGACTTGTAGTCATATTTACAGTATTTTTACTAGCATCCTAGAGATATCAAGAACCAACCTATCTCAATATTTTATGCATCTTTCTTCTCTTCTTTTGTTTAGTTTCTTTGGCTGCATGACATTTAAAGGTTGTTGTACTCAGATTAGTTAGGCTGGAATGGAAACAAACCCAAATTCTAAATAACTTAGGCAAAAGTAAGAATTTTTAGTTCATGGAACTGAGATGCCTGGAATCAGGTGGGTATTGCTTTGGGCAAGGTATAAGCTGGGGGGTGGTGGTCAAATGAAACAAAAGTTGAAATGAAGTTCATTCTCTTTCTCTCTCTCTCTCTCCCATCTCTCAGCTCTGTTTACTTCTGGATTGGCTTCTGTTTCAGTTACTATTGCCAAGAAAAAACAAACAATCTTACTTTTCCCATTACAGTCATGGCGCTTCTGGGTCAAGAATCAGAGAGAGCACATCAGGGATGGCTTTTCTCTGCTATACAATGTCTACAGACTCAACTGGAGAGAATGGTCTGCAGGCTCATTTACTCACGTGAATGATGATTGATATGAGCGGTTGGTTGGAACCACAGTTGGAGCTGTCAGCCGGCACACGCTGACATGTATCCTGTCCCTGCGGCTGCTCGGGCTTCCTCAGAGCATGGTGGCTACGTTTCATGAGCATGTATTCCAAGAGAGCTAATAAACCTAGCTCACCTTTTATGTTCTAGTGTCAGAAGTCACCCACTGTCGTTTGTGCCATTTCCTAGACTTAAGGAGAGGAAACATAAACTCCATTGCTTCCTAGGAGTCACATCAAAGAAGAGAAAGTGGAAACATGTTTGTGGTCATCTTTGCAAAAATATGATCAGCTGTGACTTTATTCTGAGCCTGACTCTGCCCGCGTCGTGTGAGATGGTCCACGGTAGCTCCAGGCACATGTGGTCCTTATTGCTGGGATTCTCAGATGGAGAAAGACTGTGCCTCTCAATGTCACTGTTAATCCCAGGGAATGGGCTCTGATGGGTCAGCCTGGGTCACACGGCCTCTAGTGACAAAGAGGTAGGGCCATCTGATTGCCGGCAGATGCTGACAAGGCTACAGACAGCCAGAGGCAGTCGGTTCCCGAAAGGAAAATAGTCATTTTGATACAGCTGATTTCTTTAATCAGGGAGTAAGTATATGCTGCCCCTTCCTTAATCTACGTCAGCTCATGTATCCCCAGGAAGCCTGTATTTTCCTCTGTGATCGTGTTCACCAGACCACACCACAACCGTTGAATTGTCTTCCTGTCTTCCCTGCTAGAGTCTAAGCTTTGTACCTTCACGGTCATTTCTTATCTGACATCATGTCTATCATGCTACCCACCTCCCACCTACTGAATCAGAAATTCTGAGGGTGGGGTGCCCAGCACTTTGTCTTTAACCAGCCCTACAGGTGATTCTGAAACACGCTGAAGATTAAGAATACAAGTAGATGCTCTGAAAAGTTTTGTCATTGTTGAATGAGTAAAGTACACCCCTTCCACCCTTGCCCAAGACTTTCTGTATAAAGAGTTCTCTGGCTGGTGGTTAAGACTGCATGCGTATTAGATATTTGTTTGGTCCAGAGCAAATGCTTTGCCAGGGAAGGTAGTTATCCAGAATTGGGACCAAGGCCTGGCATTGAGGCACTGCCTCTTTAATCGCTATAAATGGAACAGGGTCTTCCAGGAGTGGGTGGGGGAGAAAAATAGATGAGACCCTTCTGGTTACCAAGAGGAGCAGCGACTGCTAGGAACCACCAAGGCACAAAAAGCTAGGCAAGGAAACGCGGCTGGTCCTCACATTTACATTTTCTTTTCATCATGTTGCCCTGAATGCCGTCTGGCAAGAGATAACTTACTCCAAACAGCGCAAGATGCCTCCCCTGTGCAGCCCGGCCTCCGCGCCAGCACCGGTGTAAAGACACATGGAGACAAAAGCACATCTGGCCAAATCGTCTCCTCAGTTACACATGTACAACTAGTAATGATGTCAATGGGAGTGGCTTGTAATAACCAAGGGGAGGGTTTGGCCCATGCCGTTGAAATTGAACTAAAGCCCAATTTGTAATACTTTAGTTGAAAACCAGCAGTGATTATAAGACTAGCATGTGATTAAAGCTTCACCTTCTAAATTGGCTGCCCAGAAATAAAAAAAATGTTTAAAAAGCCATTATGTATTTTTTGCAACTTGTAGTAAAAGATGGATTGTTAAAATGTCCAGCCTAAGAAAAGAATTAAAGTATTGGGGGGAAATTGGATAGTCAGGGTGGCTGTTTCTCATTACTCTGCAGCTAATGAAAAAAGTGAAACTTCAAATAGGAATCTGCTTTCATTGTTCTTCTTCCCCAAAGGAACTTCACCCAGGTTTTCTGAAACTACAGCTGTAAGTTTTTTTCCTAAAGGTAGTCTAATCCTAGAAGACATTTTATGAATCTCCAAACCCTTAAATTTTAATTATTACTTTATAATTCTTCATTGTCATTTGCTATTTCTGTGTAATAAGCTACCCCAACACGCAGTGGCTTAGAAAAGCTGTTTATTTTGTTCGAGGTTTTGTGGGTCAGGAATTCACAGAGGGCTCGCCTGGCATCAGCCCAGGCAGCGGGGACTGTACAGGTCACGTGCAAGGTGGTTTCTTCTCTCACTTTGATGCCACTCTCTCCCTACGTGGACCTCTCAGGAAAGTCATCCTTCTTCCCCAGTGGTTTTCTTCTGAAAGACAGGAAGAGGACCCTGCCAAGCCAGTTAATGCCTCCGCTAAAACTTGGACCATGTCACTTCCATCAGATCTGTTGGACAAAGCAGTCACAGGACCCACCCAGACTCAAGGATGGGAAACAGATTGTGCTTACTGACGGGGGAACGGCAAGTCCCTAGTATAAGCACGAGTGGAAGATGAGCAATATTGTCATGATCACCTTTGAAAAATAAAACCCAGCACACATCTCAATACCTGGATTAGCTTAACGTATCCTCATTTCAACAGCCAGTATGCATTTTTGTACCCAGTTGGTAATACCGTGGTCTGTGATCGCAAAAACCAAATGACATATAATTTCCTATTGTTAAATATGCAGCAACCATCCTTTGTACAAAGGAAAATGTGCAGCCACGTGTAAGTGTTCATTTTGAATTACTAAACTGTAAAGTCTAGATGTTGATGTGGACTGAAGTAAACAGGCTGACTTTAGAAGCATGGACATTTGCTCAGTTACTGTTTTTGTAGATAAGAAGGTCTGGTGAGGTTTTCTGAGCACACGGAGCCCGTGTGTCTTGGTTCGGGTTTTCCCTGAAGCCGACTCTAAGACAAGGACCTGGTCATAGTTGTCAATGTGAGAAGTGATCCTAGAAAGCTGCTGTGAGCCTGTGGGGAAAGTGACAGGGAAGGAGGGAACCCCAAAAAGGGCACGTCAATGAGTGCGTTACCCCCGTGGACAACTGAGGCCCAGTCTCGTGGGAGGAAATGCGTGGAGTGCATCTCAGAAATGTGCTGCGGGAGCGTGGAAAGTCGATTAACTTATGCACCGGGAGCCCCTTGTTGGATGGTTGCCCTTGGGTGGGCTCTGAACTTCTGCTCTCAGTTCAGTTGAGCAAGTTTTTGTGTGTGCCAGGGGATTCCCTCAGGCCGGGAAGAGAGATGCTGGTGCTCCACGTGGGAAGTGGACTGTGCTAGAAACTCTCCACCACACCTGCTGGTTAATGCAGGAGTCTCACGGGGGCGCAGGGCAGGTGAGGCCATTGGCAGGTGGAGTTTGAAGTGTTATAATCACTACCATTTTTTTTAGCACTGACTCTATTCCGAGTGCTATTTGTATTATGTTATTGAATCATCAATATCAATAAGTATCGACA
The DNA here is from genome assembly GCF_004126475.2 of Phyllostomus discolor. NCBI lineage: Eukaryota > Metazoa > Chordata > Mammalia > Chiroptera > Phyllostomidae > Phyllostomus > Phyllostomus discolor. The sequence goes on from NC_040906.2 coordinate 12,142,177, forward strand.
TTACCCTTTTTAATAGAGGAGGAAACTGGGGCCCACAGAGGTTCAGCAAGCTCTTCAAAGTTACTTGGATGGGAAGTGGTGGAACTTAGATGTGAACCGCCATCTTTTTGATGCCATAGTCCTTGATCTTAACTATTACACTATTCTAAAAACAGGTTCATGCTATCGCTATGGTATCTCATCTGGACTCCCTCAGTGGTCTCCCAACTGTTCTCTCTGATGTCACTTTTACCTTCCAAAGAACTGGAGTGGCTTTTTTAAAAAACTGCTAACACAATTTTATTAATTGCAATAGATGAAATTTCCAGCTATACCATTCAAACACAAACCTTTCTTATGCATTTCAGTAAGACAGGGATGGGAGTATTTTGCTTAAGAGTTTTCAATTGTCTTTAACACTAGCTTCTTTTTTTAAAATTTCATTTAAATTGTTGTTGCAGTACAATTTTCTATCTTTTACTCCCATCCCAACCCACCCACCCAAACCTCCCCTCCTCCCTCCCATTTCCACCCACCCCTAGTTTTTATCCATGTGTCCTTATACACTAGCTTCTGCAATCAATGACTTGGAGAATACAGCACAAAAAACCTCTGTGTCTTTCTTTTTCAATCTCCACTTATTCCTTCAAAATTCCCTCTGTGGTAATATGCGTTTTGGTGGCTGTGCCTGCTCAGGGCCGCTTTTCCCACCAGCCCGGATCGCGTCTCCTTCCTCCACGAGCTTCCCGCTGCATTTGGACTAATATCCAAAAGCTGTACCAACGCCTACAAGACCCAGCATGACCTGGTTTCTCCTTACCCCTTTGATTTTAATGCACTACGTGTACTCTGACCTGTTATGCCCCGCCCACACTAGTGTGGCCTCCCAGCTGTCCTGGGACACCTGAGCTGCTTCCTGTTTAGGGTCTTTGCGCTCCCCCTTCCCTCGGTGGGGACTGCCATTCTCCTGGATCTTTGCAAAGCTGGCTCCTTCTTACCGTTTCTATCTCAGCTTAACTGTCCCCTCCTCGGAGAAAGTCTCTGGCCCAGATTATGAATGCAACAAATCGGGTTTCTGTAAGACTGAGCTGTGAGTCTTTGTTGGCTTCCTCTAGCTTTATCTAGAGAGATGTATTATGCACACATGGTTCATATATATATTTGTATATATGTACATACAAGGATATAGATAGATATAAATATTTTGCCGTTACATTTATAACATCTTATACAGGTGGGGCAAAAGTAGATTTATACTTGTTCATATGGAAAATAATACAATAATTAACAAATGATAATATAAGGAAAAACTCTATGTTTTGTGTACTTACAAATATAAACCTGCTTTTGTCCCCTGTACGTACGTACCATGTTGTGCATACATGTGCTTCGTACATATAGGTAGATACAGATATTTTGTTTGTTTGTTTATAGGAAGTAGCTTTATTGTTTTGCACATTTGTCATTGAGCAGCATTTCTGTCCTGGTGTCATCAGCACTAATAAAACTTGTTGTTTTAATCAAGTAAATCACACCAAGATGTGTGTGAGTGTGTCTGTGGGCACGTATACACCCAAGTCTATGGGAGAAATGATCTAATTCGAGAATAGTATATGAGTCCTTCACTGGTATCCTTCATCGTAGTTGATTTCATCCTCACATGCAGACATCCTTGAACTGTTTTAAAATACAACCTTTTTTGAGGTATAATGTACATGTGACATAATTCACGCATGGCAAATATGCAACTCAATGATTCTTTGCTAATTTACACAGCTGCACCCAACAGCACAGCCCATTTCGGAACATTTCTACCACCCCATTGAATATCCTCATGCGTTCCCAGTGGATTCCCATTTCCATTTCCAGCCTCAGATAACCACCGATCTACTTTCCGTCTCTGTAATTTTGCTTTTCTAGAAACTTCATACTAATGAGATCTTACATGTAGTGTTTTATATCTGATTTCTTCACCTGGCATAAGTTTTCAGGTTCATCGGCTTTGTTGCATGAATCAGTAGTTTTATTTTTTAATTGTATGGAAAGACCACATTTTTTATCCATTCATCAGTTGATGGGTATTTGGATTGTTTTTACATTTTAGTTAGCTTATATCAACTGCTATGAACATTTGGGTAAAAGTTTTTGTGGCAACATATCTTTCCTCTTTCCTTAAATAATAAATGGTAGTAGAATTGCTAGATATATGGTAGGTGTCTATTTAAGTTTTTAAGAACCAGTGTATTTCCAAAATGGTTATATTATTTTACATTCACATCAGCAACCTGGATGTTTTAAGTTTTTTCAGATCTTTGCCAATGCTTGATATTGTCAGTCTTTTTGATTACAGCTATTCTAATGAGTGTATATAGTGGTATCTCATTGTGGTTTTAACTTTAATTTTCTTAATGATTAATAATGTTGAGCATCTTTTCATATGCTTATCAATTATTTGTATATCTTACTTGGTGAAACATCTATTCAAACCCAATTTTTATTTCTTCCTATTAAATTTTAAGTGTGTGTAATATTTTTTAAAGCTACTTTTGTGGCTTTTGTTTTTGGTAGCTTCAGAACTGTCCCTTGAGTGATGGTGTCATGATCAGATAATGTCAACACATCAGTGGCCTTGGAGTTCAATTCTAGTATTTCCTAGGGTGGTGGTTTAGGGAGGAACGTTTTAAGAGATATTCAAAGAGTTCTTTTCTTAAAGAAATTTGGTGAACTCTGCTCACTGTATTCCTTATCCTAAAGGGTTATACTAGATGTTAGCATGTTAAAGGCCCTGAGAAGTTCTGTGATAATAAACTGTCAGCCCTTTAATCCAACATCTCCTAAACTCACCCGAGCCTAGGTCATGTCAATAAGTAATTAGAACTAGTGATATGAACATATTTGTAAAACAGAATTATTTCAAGCTGTATTCCATGGGCCTAATTAATAGATGAGCATGGAAGAAGGAGGTTTAGAGGGTTTCCGTGATTTGCTCAAGTTAGTGACAAAGTTGGTGGGGAAGAGCACAGTTTTCTGGGTGCCCATCTTTGTCCTCTGTCTTTAGTGTTCCCTTGGGTTGCCTCCAGCTGCTGTTAAAAACCAAAAGAAGAGACAGCAGATGAGGCTGAAATATTTATGGGCAACTCCAACCGATGGGTTGGCATAAGGTGACTTTCAAAAGACTTCCTCTCTTTCACATCCAGCTGGTTGGAGACAAGCTGTTTTACTAATATGCTTCTTTTCTACTTCTTTTTTATTTTCAAAGGCTAGTATTGTATTTCATTTAAAAATTATATATTTTATCTGTGGAGTGAGTTGGGGCACACTCTAGTCTGAAGCTTCTTTAATAGAACTGTATATAAAACAGTAAAAACTTGGGCCTTTCTCCATTTTTCTTTTTCTCCAGGTTCTTTGGCTTACATATTCCCAGGTATGTAATGAACAAGGCACTAGGGACTCAGGAGGACAGTGACAACCAAGGCATCATCACCGTGCTCATGGGGTGAGTATGAGATTAGACACGATCCAGAAATGAATAGACAGCTGACGTAGCGTTCTGTGCTGGGTAGAGAAATGAAACAAGGGTGTGAGGAAAAGGGATAATAAAGAATAAGAGAGGGAGTGGTTTTTGTAGAGCCTTAGATGAAAGGAGGGACAGAGTCATGTGACATCTGGGGGAAGAAAGTTTAAAGCTCATGAGTGGGGAATGCAGAAGCCTGAACCAAGAGTGAGCATGGTGTGCTGAGTGGGGGCTCAGTGGAGAAGGTGAGAGGGAGAGTGCGGGAAATGAACGAGGCGGGGCGGGTCACTAGAGCCACACTGTGGGCCGGGATGCAAACAATTGTAAGGTGCAACTGCCACACCCAGGGGAGTGGGTGTAGTTTAAAAACAAAAAGAAACTATATGATTGAATTTCTAGATACTTTTGAGAACTGCATCCCATACACTTGGAAATTCACAACACACACATGTGCACACACACAGATGTTTCTAAAAAATCTATCAGTAAAATTTAATATTATGTTTAAGTAATTCACTGAGGGTTTAGTTCAACATATACCAAATTATTTTATCATGGAGATATTTTGTTTCTTAAAGAATGCTTGTCATCATCCTGAGAAATAATAGCACGAGGTAATCAATTTTATTAGTCAATGGCTCTCCCTTTGGGTGATCAGAATTCCTGGGAATTAGTTTTCTCTAGTCATATTCTTGTTCTTCTCATGGAAGGCATTGAATGTGGCACTAAGTCCACGGGACTAAGAGGGTACATTAGTTTAAAAAATTTTCTCTTTATTTAAAGTTAGACAACGGACAATTTTTACTTTGAAATACTCTCCCAATTTTTATCATGTCCACTGTGAAGATCAAATTTAATAAAGATGAGACCTGCGCAGTCTTATTAGATCCTGATTTGACTGTTTGGACAGCTCTTCCAACATGTAGTCTTGTGATTTATGATGCATCTGAAACATAATCTTTTTAGAGAGTCCATGGTAACAACATTGTTAAAGTGCTAGATAAATTCCACTGCGGGTATCAGATGAGGAAAGTGTACCCTTTATGAATGCTAGCTTTCAAGGCACAAAAAATGGAATTCCCATGAAATTTTATGTGTTTCAGAATGAAATGATCCCTGATTTGTACAGGGAGCCCATAAACACTGATGTTATTTATGGGACACGAAACTGTGAGACTTGGCACGCTGCCGCATTGGTGGTGGCTCCTCTAAAGGCTGCAATAAAGTCCACCTGTTCCGACCCCATTAGACCTTCTGAAGATGGAAGGCAGGCTGATCAAGCACGGAAGCTGCCTTTCTTATGCGGCTTTCAGAAATCAGTCTCATTACCTTGGACCCTACATCAGAGAAAACTCAAAGGCTCGAAGCAAATGGGTCAGGAAAAGAAGAAAAATGAATTTTTAAAAAGCCAGTTAACCAGGGAATGAACATTGACTATATTCTACTTCCCTTCCCAAGGGTTCCTTCTTGGGACACGTGGGAATGGTCAGTGAGTGGTCTCAGCCTGGGATGCTCTGGAAACAATTGAGCTTTCATGCCCGGGACCTCCTGGAGGGTGTGCCTTCACTAGGGTGCCAGTGTGGGTGCTCCTTGGAAGCTGGGTGTCTACCCCTGAAGGGAGTAGACTTGGATATCCAAAAGGACACTGAGTTAATGACCTCTGGGAAATGAGGAAAGTTATACCTTCTCTCCAGACTTCAGTTTTCTTCTCTGAATGGAGCTTTTGCGTTATGAAATCTCTGTGATTCTATATTTTTATGCCAAAATTATTTCCAGGTTATTGTTTCTTTAAACGGCTTAAAGGCCAAGTAAATAAAAGTAATGAAGAAATCCAGTTCCGGGAAATGTTTTGTGTTTCTGTATTCACGCTTTCATCTTTTGAACCCGAAACCCAAAGCCCCAAAGCATTATTTCACCATTTTCCTCTCTATACTTTTAAGCCTTACAGGCATTTACGAGGACAAGCCCTTAGATATGTAGTGATCTCCTGGCACTTTTTGGAAAGCCTGTTCTTCCTGCTCTCAGCAGGACGCGAGAATGGTTTACTTTTCCCATTTCTTTCAAATCGCGGCCACGTGGCCTTTGCACTGAGCTCCTGTTGAAGGGAAGCAGGATTTTAGTCTATGAGAGTTCATTGCCGTCAAGGTTCGTCTTTTCTTCTACTGAAACCGGAGTGCACTTTTCTTGCTCTCAGCCCTTCCCTTCCAAAGGCCAGCCTCGTCTAATTGCCCACACGGCGGGCAGGGCCTTTGTGCCTTTGTGCTCCCTGACTTCGTCTGTGACTTCCCCACATCCTCCCGATGGCTTCCATGGCTACCACTTTCCAAGCATCTACATTTGTATTTTTACATCCTGTGTGCGTGTGTTTGGGGAGGGGGAGAGGAGAGAGGGAGAAAGGGAGAGAGTGGGGGGGGCGCATCAGCATCTTCAGAACCATGTCTGCTCTCCAGGATCGGTTTCATGACCCTCTTATCTGAGACACTGAGGTGAAATATCAGGTGGGAAGTGGCTATGATGAGAGGTTGGATGACAGTAAATTATTTTATAATAAACATCAAGGAATTCTCCAAGTCCTTTGGCTGTTTTGCATTTTTTTAAACTGTTCCTTGATATCTCTTCCTCTTTTCGTGATTCTGTCTTATTGGAAATTTCTGAGTGAGTATGCTGGCAGCCTTGATGATATTTTGGTTGTGTTTAGGTCTTTAGGATAAGAAAACTCCCTTGTGATGTTCATGAGCTCGCAGGTGTTGGGACAAGGACCTCTTTTGCCTCATGTTTCTCTGATGTGGGGGGCATGGGTAGAAGTAAGACGCTGTTGCTCAGTGTCCCGCTTTTATTTGTCTTTACAGGGTAAGGAGGAGCTATGTGATGGGCTGGTTGGGGAGAAGGAACGTGATAGAACCCTTCCTCTCTCTTTCTCTGTTTTTCTGCCTCTGGATGCCTTTTCTGTATCTGTCAGCCTGCAGAGACAGTATAGGAGGTTTACGTTCGCCCAGCTCCAGAGACCAAAGGAGTGGACAAGCCCATTAAATTCAAGGTGAGGTAGTTACACTTTCGGCCATAACTTCAAAGCCACATCCCCCCATCTAGCTTTGCTTCCTTCTCCTTCTTCTTCATCTTCTTCATAAGCAGTAAAGCTAACATTTTGATGGCCAAGTATTTGATTTCTCTGTCTTTCAATTTTCTCTGAACGCTGGAGCTAAGATATATTCAGCCCTAATTCCTTGGCAGTTTGGAGACCCATGTCATTTTTTTGTTCCTCTGTTTTCCACATTTTGGAATGTTTTATGAGACTGAAAGAAACTTCCAGAAATTCCTTGCAAACAAAAACTAGATTAGCCTTTCAGAACCAATTAAGACAAATAACAATGACACTAGGGAAGTTTACTTAGCAACACAACAGTCCTCAGGAAGCAGTGATTGAATCATCCCCACCGAAAATGGAAATGAGAGTAATGGTCTAGCCTCAATTTCAGAAAACATTTAAGTGCATAAACACATGTCCTTTTGGGCTGCAGTTTTGCAGTAATCAGTTCCTGCCTCTTACCCACCTGTGCAACAGTAGGGATTAGTCAAAAGCTTTCAATTTATACGTCATACCACACGCACGCCATGTGGGAAATACAGCATGGAAAAAACCCAACTCCTACTTTTCAAAACAAACATGGAAAGGGATATTACACAGTGAGTCTCGGGAGGGGAGCAGAGACCCTAATAGTCTTAATGGGTGTGTGGGGAGCTGTGGGTGTTAACCTTCATGGAGACAAACTGGCAAGGAGCAAGGGAGTGAGAGAGTGGCAGAGGTCTTCCTTGAGTGGCCAGCTGGTTGAGTCCGGCACTCTGTCATGCTTTTCTGTGGTCCCTTATAATATGTGCTGGTTTTGGTTTTGCATATTTGACTTTCAGAGGCAAAAAACCCCTCCTCTTCCTGTACAATAATATACCTTAGTGTATTGTGATAGTTTGATGCCTAAGGAAAAATGCCAACTTATGATGTCTAGAAAAGACTTTTTCTATGAAACTTTAAGTTAACCTAACAAAGTCTAACTTTCAATAAGTTGGAACCATTTTGGAAATAAAAGTGCAGTACATCCAAAATTTTACTTGCTTTTCAAATGTTTTAATATTGTTTTACAATTATAAAGATAAGTATAAATAGAAAGAATTTCTAAAAGCTTTGAATTTTCTCATATATATTTCACATGGCTACAGATAAAATATTTTTCTTTCTCTGGTATTCTTGGCAAAACATTCCAGCAGCTTGAAGATAAAGGGGAGACTAAAAGCAGGGGGGCTGTGTCCTCTGGTTGTGTAGGTCAAAAAGGCATTACCCGCGCCATTTCTGATAGCAGGCCCCCCAGGTGAATGTCTTTTTGGTTGGAGAGTGAGTTTTTGTCCCTCGATTTGGCACCTCCCAGTCTGCTGGCCTGCATTCTTTCCTGTGCACCTGTGAGAATGCTCGAGGAAGCAATTCGCAGTTGTTTTTGGACTTCTTGGAGAATTCACAACAGCCTAATTTTAAAAACATGAATGCTGGAACACTGCCTAATTGTGAAATATTTTAAGGTATTATAATATGCTTTGCAAAGCCTGCGTTTTAAAAATAACTGGAAAGTTCATAATTGAGCTGTGCATAGGTAGAAAGCAAAAATTAAAAAAAAATAATTAAAAATTAAAAGGAATTGGATGTCTTGGGAATCGTGTTTTGGATTATCTTCTTTTATGATTTGCAAAAAATGTATCAGACTTAAGAAAAAAAGTAGGGTACATATGTTTGTACTGACATTTCTCCAATGGATTTCTTTATAGTCAACTCAAATAAAGTCATATATTTTTTATTGAAAAATATTCCTGTACATCTGGGAAGACTATGCTTTTCAAAGGAGCAGGCATTTTGGGGAAAGACTCACATGGAATTGCAGAAGAAGCCGGTGATAGCCCCATGCAGTGAGATGGGCGTTGCCATGGAGGGCATTGCAGATTGTACTGTTGCATTTTGGCCTGAGTAGGGTTGATTCCCCAGCTATAGCTTCTTGGTTTGACCTTAAAGGGCCAGAACCTAGAGTAATTCTATCTCACTGGCTGCTATATGGGCTTGTGACCAATAGGGTAAAGCTCATGTTTTTTGTTTAATAGTTGCTGAATCAGGAGCAGTTTCTCTTCTCAAGGTTAGTCTATCAATGTAAGGCCTGGGGTTACCATAGCCATTTTGCTACTACAAGAGAGAAAGCCAGCTTGAATATAATCCATCCAGGGCAAAGCCAACCAACACATATTATTTTCTTGGCCATTGGGATTAATTTGGAGGCGGATGCATAATTACAGTGGGTCCTTAAGGGAGAAGCTGATAGCCTTTATTTGATGATTGAGAAGACACAAGTCCTCACTTTTTCTGGGAGATACGGTGTGAGAAACTGACACCATTTTGCTACAAAGAAGGAAGGTGAGCTGAGGATGGAGCCATTCCGTGGAAGGGCAGAGTATGAACAACTGTAGAGCAATGGAGCTGAAACCTTCATCAAACTTCTCAAGTGTTTCACTTTCCTCAGCTTTGAGTTTTGTGAGCCAATATTTTGTTACAAATAAATGATTTGGTTGTGTTGGAAACATGAGTTGATTTAAATAAACTTGAATTAATGTTACTCCCTGAAGAAGAGTGGATACGTTATACTGTTGTATGCTGTCATACATACAAAAATGCACATTACTTTATTAGAAGTGTCCTAAGGGGAACATTTACATGTAAAAAACAAAGAACAATAAAACATGCAAATTTAAATGTGCACCTTTACTATGTAGGTCAAATGTCACAGTCACTTAGTTTCAACTGATTTACTGGAGAAAATACAAAAGCATATAATAAGAATCAGATGTATTACAAGTTGCATATAACTAATTGGATTCAACAAAATCTTGGAGATGTTTCTGCTTGTTTTTTGAGCAATCCAACAATTTAGTCAAAATAGAAACTGTCTTCTTTCAATTCAGAGCAACAAATAAAAAATATACAGCACAACATGGGAAAACAATGCAATTTTATTCAATTGAAGGACACACACACACATACCAAGAAAACTACAAACATATATACACAAACACACAGAAAAAATTATACAGGGATATACACACCAATACTTCACCTAAACACAAAACTAAACTCTCTTACATGCTGAAATCCATGGATACCAATACACAAAGAAAGGGTATCTGCCCTATTTCAACAATTACAGTTTGCTCTAATGTGACAACCAAAGCAATTCAAATACGCAGTGGTTATTAAATGTATAATAAATACTTTAATATTTGCGTGCTTTTTCCTTCTTAAAAAAACAAAGAAAAAAAGCCATTAAAAAACTGCCCAAGAACCAATCAAACCCTAATATAAAAGCAATGGAATTAGAAGGTGCCTTGAACTTCTTTTTTAAAAAATTCTAAGACCACAAGGCAGGTATAACAAAGAAGAAGGAGGAAGAAGACAAAGGGCCGGGTAACAGAGAATAAAGAAAAAAGAAGGGAAAGAGAATAATAACTAGAACTGTGTTATTTAGCAAATGAATGATGGACAAATTGGAAAGCCAGAGAAAAATGCATGGATGATATTTCCGGGATCTCTAAGTCCCATCATCGACTTCATTACTACCTTCAACCAATTCGTCAGCTTAGCTGTGGTCACGATGATGTCAAGAAGTCATGTGAGTTGGTCAAATCAATTATCTTAATAAAAATGTTAAATCAAAGTTTTTAGAATTACAAGAGCACAACCAAAAATTGTTCTGAGATGAAAATTGCGATGCCTGTTTTGCCCACAGCCTAAGGGGAAAATTCCTGGCCCACAGCAACTGTTGAATTGGTGCTTACATTTTATACCTTGTTTATTTAGGTTCTGTGCTCACAGGTCATTAAACCAGATACAGGCGTCTGATTCCAGGCCAGCAAAGCCATAGGCTTACCAGCAAATTTGAGCATGACCCGGAGGCTAAGAGACAAACTGGACTAATCAGATTTTCTACCTTGGGGACTGAAATTAAGAAAGACAAAAGGAATCCGCCAGCTGGGGTTAACACAGAAGCTGAAAAGTTGCTTTGACGTGAACTTTGAAGCATCATAAGCCAAAGCCGTATGCAGCCGCAAGTATGCGGAAGGAGAGATTTGGAGGCAGGAGAGGAGGAAGCCTAGTGGGGAGTGGATAGAGTCTAGTGGAGCCATAGCCTTAGTCACCCTGAGGGCAGAATGTTGGGTAAAAGGTGGAAAACTGTACTTGAACAACAATTAACTCCCAATACCTCCTCGCAGTATCTCCCAATGCTTTCTGAGGTGGGGATCCAATACAGCACCTGTCTTGGGAGAGGTGGTGCCTCTCAGTGGTGCCAAGTGTATATTTGCAATAAACTCCCTCATTACCTGAGCTAACTAGGTGTGTTTTTATTCCTGCAAACCAGGGAGTTGGACAAAACACTTCTCGACTTATTTTAAGCAGCTTTGCCTCTAAACCATCATGTGAGAATTAGCTGGGGAGCTTGTTAGAATTATAATTTTCTGGAACAGAACTCTGGAGAATATGACTCAGTGAGGTGGAGAAATTCCTGGGGTCTGTATTTTATTTTATTACTTTATTTTATGGTAGCTGTCAGGGGGCTGGTACGTGGGAACCGTTGCCTCGGTCGGCTTGTCCCTTTCCTAGGAATCCTCTAATCCTGTGATCCTCAGACATTTTAGTGTCAGGATCCCTTCTCACACTTAAAAATTATTGAGGACTCCAAGAGCTTCGAGAAATTAAAAATGTTAAATACATTTATTACAAGTAGTAAACCAATTACATGTTGTATTCGTTTCCTGGCACTGCCGTTCCTAAGCAGCCAAACAGCAGAACTGTGCTGTCACAGCACGGTAGACCAGATGTCTCAAATCACAGTGTGGGCAAAGTCGGTTCCTTCTGAGGGCTGTGTGGGAGACTCTGTCTTCGTGCCTCTCCCCTAGCTTTTGGAGCCCTCAGGTGCTCCTTGGATTGCAGATGACGGTCTCCCTGTGTGCACATCATGTTCCTACTATGTGTGTCTGTTTCTGTGTCCAAATTTCTTCTTTTGAGAAGGACACTGGTAGCATTGGATCAGGGCCCACCCTAATCACTTCATCTTAACTTGATTATCTGCAAAGATTCTATTTTCAAGGAAGGTCACCGTCACAGGTTCTGGGGGTGAGGACTTCAACATCTGTTGGGGAGGCACAGTTCAACCTGTATCACATGTTAACATAACATATTTTTGTGAACTAACCATATTTTCCAACAGAAAACATTGAAGGAGAAGGTGGATGTTGTTTTACATTTTTATAAATCTACTTAATATCTGGGTTAATAGAAGACAGCTAGATTCAACTTCCCAATTTGCTAGGCTATATTGTTTTAGTTGAAGTACATGGAGAAAATTTGATCTCACACAAAGAAAGTTGAAAAAGAGAGTTATTTTAAAAGCATTTTTCAGACAGTTGTGGATAATTATCTGTGGTACTACTATATGCAAACCTGACAAATTATAATTTCATAAAAGTTACTGTTATGTGGAATTGAGGTCATATTGATAAACTTTTCATATATTATCACTTTGAAATTCATTGGTATGTCTTAGTATTTTTGTGAAATAACATTTGCATCATGGATTAACTGAGAGGGTCTCAGGACCCCTACTGGTCCCCAGGCCGTACTTGGAGAACTTCTGTTGCAACCCATTCTTGCTTAAGGAAATTCTACCAACACTTCAAGCACCATCTTAAATTCTCTCTTCTCCAGGCATCTTAACTGATTCCCCCAAGTAGATGGAACGGCCTTTTCCCATGTATGGCTCTATTTGTACGCTTGCTATGTGGTTCCCTTGGGGACAGGATCTTATTTACATTTTTATCACCCTATGTAAAGAACACAGTATCTTGAGACAAATCCTTTTGGGTCTTTAACTGGATCAGATTCATTATGTTGCTTTGATGCAGAATAGCTGTTCATAACCAAAGGACCCAGCGTTAACAGTTGCTGCGGCCAGTGTTTATCATAAGGTGGGCCTTTTCATCTGTTGAAACACATTTTGAATTCCCTACCTTGAAAGGGAAAATAGTTGGTAACAATAAGTGCCACATATGTTGGCTTGAAATTCCCTAGACGCATCCTGAGGTTTTCCAAGTGTCCAGATTGTAGCCCGCCCGGCACCCTGGCGCTCACCCTTCACAGTGCGCGTCAGAAACCACCTCGCCTGACGTATGAGACACCGTTCACCTTCTAACGCAATTTTCCTCCTTCTCTACTGTGCTCTAATGTCCTCTTCGCATTTTTTTATAGGAGTCTCTCAAAGATGTGTGAGCGATTCGTAGAGGAAGACATGTATTTCTAGCTTCTCGTGTAGTTACTAAGGGCTACAGTGCTGTGCTCTGTTACTCAGGTCTACATGAGCGCCTTGGATGGGGTTATCCCAGTCATCTTAACAGCTTACAGGTTACATTTCCAACCAGGTCCCATTGGTTTCCAGGGGAAGAAATTCAACTGCAACTCAAGTAAAACGGGGGGATTTTTGTGTGGATATTGGCTGGGTGTAAGGTTTACAGAATCGAGGGACAGCCTCAGGCAAACAGGAACCAAGGTCGCTCCAGGAAATTCAGAGACTGCAACTGGCACCAGAATGCTCTCAGAACTCCAGGTCTCATTTTCATTTCTCTCTGCACACCAGCTTTCCCCATGAAGCTAGAACTGTGGTCGCTACCTGCAGGTCCCGGAATCATGCCTGGCTGACCAGCATTGCCATCCACAAGGAAGGGGATTTTCTCTTAGTAACAGGTGGAAAACCTCAGGGCCATCAGATGGCCTTCTTTTGGATTACCTGCCCAGTTCCTGGACACATGACCGTGACCACGACCAGAATGGTAAAGAACTGGATGAGGCTTGGATTGGGTTATAGGCTCATTGTAAGGACAACTACTATGTCCAGGGAAGGAGTCATGGGAGAAGATGACAGCAACACTTTGAACCTAATTATTAGAATGGGGGAATGAAAGGAAAGAGTGAGGAGAAATAGTTCTCCAAAAAGAAGGCAAGTACTGTTTTTAGGGAAAAGGAGGGGTCTTAGATAGTCTAATTGTTAGTTGTCTACCATAATAACTGCCTGGTCTGTCTTTACAAAATCCCTCGTGAAGACATTTGAAAATACGACGTCAGCCTGCCATGGCCAATTTAATCATGTTGTATGCTTTGGAGTAGTGACATCAATTAATATCTGTGGCTGAATGAACTTAGTTTGTAATAATTGCATTTTAATATTTCAGGTTACATGCTTTCCTAGTATTGCAAATCAGTACTTCACAGGGAACTGTTTGTTATTATTTTCCTATGGCAAGTAATGTGATGAAATTACACGGGCACTACTGGGCTTTATGCAGAACTGGCATTCACATTAGTTCCCATCAGTTTCCCCAGGATTAGTCTGGGCCTGCCATGACATGTGGACTTCCCTGGGTAGCTGTTGCTGTGATAAGGTCTTCATGAGGCCTGGACTGATGACCCAGAGCATTCAGATGACTTGACTTGTTTAGTCCACTCTTGAATACCAAGTACAGGGCTTGGCACAATGGATATAAGGTGACTGGTCACCTTAGAAAAAACTCAATGTCTGACTGCTCTTCCCCAAATAATTCAAAGGCATATGAATCAATCTCATACTCTACTGTCACCTTATCTTTAGTTTCTCATTCATTTATTAATTACCTCTTAATTTGTGTGATTACCCATCATTTGGTGACAACCTAGTTTACCTCTTAATTTGTGTGATTACCCATCACTTGGTGACAACCTAGTTTAATTTTGCAAATAGAAGTCTCTCAGATATTCCTGGCCTCATCGCTCTATTCCATTGGCTCTGCTGAGATCATCAGTGTTGATACCGGTTGGATGTCAGAGGGCCTTTTCCTTGGTTTCAGTCTATATTAGATTTCCTCTATTAAACTGTCTCATTTTCCTGGCTGGCATAGCTCAGTGGATTGAGCACGGGCTGTGAACCAAAGTGTCGCAGGTTCGATTCCCAGTCAGGGCACATGCCTGGGTTACAGGCCATGACCCCCAGCAACTGCACATTGATGTTTCTCTCTCTGTCTCTCTGTCTCCCTCCCTTCCCTCTCTAAAAGTGAATAAATAAAAAATCTTAAATAAAACTGTCTCATTTTTTCTTTTCTCCTTTTATAGCACTGAATATAATCTACAATGATATACTCATAAGTTTATTTGATTAATGCCACCTCTCTAACTATAAGCTCATGAAGATAAGGCAAGGCAGGTACCACATCTTTGTCCATTGCTTCTGCCTAACACAGGACTTGACGTATGAGGTGCTCAAAACAGTATCTGTTCAATGACTGAGTGAGGAAATGAGGAAGCACATTTTTAGTCCTATTCCTTCATGAAATAAAATTTGTTCTACTTGCAAAGGGTAGTTCTAAGTAATGGAGGAGGGGCACATGAAAAAAAATGGCAGACAGCTGATCTACAAAGTCAGCGTAGGTTTTTATTTTTTAAGTATTGTCTCCAAAAGTGACCTATGCCCTGTGATGCTTTTAACACTGCCTGTAAATATGAAGTGCACATGTTTTGTGTTTAAATACATGGAAGCAGGAGGCATCTGGCTCCCACTGTGAACACTCATAGGATGGGTGGTGGTGACCAAATGCTGCACTTCTTGATTTCTCTTTATGTCTTTGCTTTTCAGACTAGAGAGATTAACCAATGGAGACCAATGGTGTGACCATCTCCTAGAAGGGGTGCCCAAGGTCATTCCTTCACACACTGACCACCTCTGGGGGAAAGAAGAAAGAAAACATTGAGGCCACAGTCATGCACACTGAAAACATCTTCCTTTCTCTGAACTGCAGCATGTGTTTTTCAGTTAAATTGGAATAATTTCTTTTCAAAGAAAACACAAAGGCTATATTGTTTCCCAACCCTCAACATAAAAGTATTTAATGAATTATCATCTGTGCGTAGCACTTTGATACTCACGTGCTAGTTCCAAGTCCACTAATCAGCTGTGTGACTTGGGTGTGTCATTTTGTTTCCTGTCGCTTTTTACACTAACTTCCTTATTTGTGAAAAAAAAAAAAAAAAAAGTGGAGTAGACTAAGGTCCTTTCAGGTTTAATAATCAAGAAAGAGAAAGAGACATCATATCCCATATTTGTAAGTTTATTTAAAATAGCAAAGTAATCATTTGTCCAAGGAAACTAAGAAGTCCAACTTTCTTTCTTTCTCTCTTTTTCTTTCTTGCGTCCTTTCTTCCTCCCCTCCCCTCCCTCCCTCCCTCTCTCTCTCTTTCTCTTTCTTTTCTTTCTCTCTCTCTCTTTCTTTCTTTCTTCTTTTTTCTCTCTCTCTCCTTCCCTTCCCTTCCCTTCCCTTCCCTTCCCTTCCCTTCCCTTCCCTTCCTCTTCTCTTCCCTTCCTCTTCCCTTCCTCTTCCCTTCCTCTTCTCCTCTCCTCTCCTCTCCTCTCCTCTCCTCTCCTCTTCCCTTTTCTTTTCTTTTCTTTTCTTTTCTTTTCTTCTTTTCTTTTCTTTTCTTTTCTTTTCTTTTCTTTTCTTTTCTTTTCTTTTCTTTTTCTTTTCTTTTCTTTTTCTTTTCTTTTCTTTCTTCACTCCTGCCCAGACCTATAGTGTAGTGGTTAGGGTATGCATGTTGCAGCCTAAGCTTAAATTCCAGCTTTGCCCATTCCCTAACTTTGGACACGTTGTTTAACCTCTTTGTTCCTCAGTACCTTACATGTAAGAGCAATGGCACTACTACTTAACTGAAATGATTCTTGGGAAGATTAAGTGATAAAA
Source organism: Phyllostomus discolor (assembly GCF_004126475.2). Lineage (NCBI taxonomy): Eukaryota > Metazoa > Chordata > Mammalia > Chiroptera > Phyllostomidae > Phyllostomus > Phyllostomus discolor. The sequence continues at coordinate 12,158,507 of NC_040906.2, forward strand.
TGTAAAAGATGCCTACAATATATATTAAATATTCAATAAATATTAGGTGTTATTATTTATTGAGAATTAACTTGGTGTCAGGTACACTGGGGTTAAACATTGGGGGTATAAGAATAAATAATGGGGCAGCTAGATTTTACTGAATCTAATCATGCAGCTAAACCAGTGGTTCTTAAATCAGGCTGCACATTAGAATCATGTGACAAACTTGTAAAATCCCATTTTGTTTCACTTTGTGGGAACTGGGACTGGGAACCAGAACAATTGCTGATATATCACTGTCATTTTTGTGAATAATAACCATCCTTTGTCTCTGACCTAGGAGTCCTGTGTCTTTTCCCAGCATCCACAGGGCTGAGACAGACTGATATGTTAGCTTGCAAGTAGAGTAAAGTCTTAGACCTTTAATAATTCTTTTTTTTTAAATTATTTTATTGTTGTTCAATTACAGTTGTCTGCATTTTCCCCCCATGACTCCCCCCAACTTCAGCCAAACTCACCTTCCTCCCTTGCTCCCACCCCCTCCCTTGGTTTTGTCCACGTGTCCTTTATAGTTGTTCCCGAAAACCCTTCCCCCCATTATCCCCTCCCACCTCCCCTCTGGTGACTGTCAGATTGTTCTTAATTTCAACGTTCTTGATGCAGTATAGATCGAACCATGAGTTTATAGAAAGTACAATGGAAAGAGAACAGTTTAAGCAATACTAAGAGGATACAATAAGCCAAAGTCGTTCTCAATATAAGTTTTACAGGAGAAATGATTCAGTTTCTTCAATAAATAAATAGCATGAAGTAAAAGGGTGGAGAGCTGCTATTATATATTAAAGAGACTTAAGAGACTAATATCAATATAAGTGCATGAACTTTGCTGGAGCCATTATTCAAGTAGAATTTGCCATTCATTTATTCATGCATTTATTTACTCATCCACTTAACTGGGCTAAGGGCTGAATATGCATAGACATAAGGCATGAATTCTCTGTTCTCAAGAATGTTATCTTTTAAAAAAGGGTGGAGCCAGGTGGAGGTGAGGAAAGGGAGAAGCAGCAGGAACAACTGTAACAGCATAAAAAATTAAATTAAAAAAGAAAACATAAAAAAAGAGAGAGAGACATGAAAATATAAAGATGCACAAAAGTAGCAGAGGCACTTGCTGGGATGGTGCTCTGGCTCCTGCTGGGTGTGGCTGATGGATCATGGAAATGAAGAAACAAGCATAGAAGCAGGTTGTATTGTCTGAGATTCCCGAAGGTCATTCAGGTGGAGACATCCACAAGGCGTTTGGATACATACAACTGGGCTTGCCATAAAGATTTAACTCTCATTTCCTATAGGTGGTAGCTGAAGCCAGGAGTGTGAATGAAATTACCCAGAGAGGACTGAGGAGTGAGAAGAGCAGGCACAGGATAAAACTCTGGAGGACAGAACCAAGGGAGATGCTGTGAACTAAACTGTCCACAAAACAATATTTATATGTTGAAGTGTTACCCCCCAATATGACTCTTTTTGAAAATAGGGCTTTAGGAGATAATTAGATGGAGTCGTAAGGGTGGGGTCCTAATCCAATAGGATTGGTGACTTTGTAAGAAGAGAAAGGTCTCTCTCTCTCTATACACATGCCCAGGGATGGTCATATGAGAACACAGCAAAAGTCAGCCATCTGCAAGCCAGGAGGAGAGCTCTTATCAGTAACGGGTCCTGTTGGGTGTTGGGTGTTGATCTGGAACTTCCAGCCCCCAGAACTCTGAGGCTAAGTAAAGCTCTCTCGGGGAAACCTACTTTAAGAATGTATGTACTATGGGGCTGCAAAGCATGAGAGCTGATAGCTGGCGTCAGATGGCGTCCATTCTGAGTTCTCTTTTAAGCCTCATTAATTTCATTTGTACAATAGAATGTGGAATAACAGACTCTACTTCTGAGAGCTATTAGGAACCTTCAATGAAATAATATATACCAAGCCTTGCCACAATATTGGGCATATAGAAAGGGCTTAGACTTTATTAGTTACTTGGATATATCTTTTCATGGAGATCTTCAGAGTTTTCAGTAGGAAAAAATATTTTTTTTATTCAAACCAATAGTTCTGTAACTCGGAACTCTGGAAGAATTTTGGGGAAGAAATGGGATGAAGGTATTTGTAGATACGAGAGCCAGGAAATTGTTAGAGGGGGAAATGAAAGAATGATATGCAGAATGGACGGTAATTAAAATGCTGGAAAATGAGAAATAAATGTAAGTCTGAGCAATCTGGTAGGTTCGGTGGGAGGCAGTGGACTAGGGGTCAGAAGATAGAGTTTTGACATCACTCAGGTGGCCTCAGGAAGTCAGGAGCTTTCTCTGCACCTCAGTTTTATCCTCAGTACAGTAGAGCCCATCTTCCCCAATCTGCCTGGCTCTACAGGTTACTGTGTAAATCAGATGAAAAATAATGAGCCTATGAAAGTGCTTTGCAAAGGGCACTAAATATGTTGTGTGGATGCAGGCATTTAGAAATGAAAAAGAGGATGTCTTTTTCAAAAGCCCTGCAAATGATCTACCTTCTCTTATTTTAGTGCCACTTTTTATTGCTATTCTATTACTGTGGTCCAAATTTTTCCCCCTTTGCCCTCCTTCGCCCAGCCCCCCGGCCCATCCCCACAGTCAATCCCTACATCCTTATCCATGTCGATGGGTCATTCATTCATACATGTTCTTTGACTAGTCCCTTCCCCTTCTTTTAGGGCCTTTTTTTAACCTCCATTCTGTCGGGACAATTTGAGAGGGGTAGCCTGCAGGGAAACTAACAGAATAATCCAGGCGTTCACTGCTTGGTGATTTCACTGAGGGCAAACCGGATCTCTGAGGGAAGACCCGGAATGAGGAGTCACTCCTGAGCCCTGGACTCTGCCCCTCAGTTTCCTGAGAGTGTGAACCTGGGCCAGAGACTTCATCCTTCTGCATCTGCCCCCTTAGCCGTGAAATGCTGAGGCCAGCTGCTCCTTCTGTCTTGCAGGGTTATTTTGAACACCAAATACATTGTGAAAGATCCAATACAAATAGCTTTTATTTATAATCCATAGATTATTTAATTCATCTGAATTATAGATGTTATAGAAAATTAGGTGAGGTAAAGCATTAAAAGTTATGGCCCTACCATAGGACAAAATATTGTGCCACACCAACCAAATTGTGTTTGTGAAGAAAATTTAATAATTTGGGAAAATGTTTATGAAATAACATTAAGTGGGTAAAAAGGCACATGTATTATGTGTATACTCACTCATACCACCTGAGTATGAAAGAAATACCAGTTGAGAAGTAGGATACCAAAAGAGCAATAGTAATTGTTTTTCTGAGTATTCGGATTATAGATTTTTAAAAAAAATCCTTTAAGCTTCTCTGCGCTTTCCAGTTTTTAAATCTTATGTGTGCATTGATACTTAATAGGAAAAAAAGAGTAATTTTTTAACAAGTGAAATAGCCCTGGCTGGAGTAGCTCAGTGGATTGAGCATGGGCTGTGAACCACAGCATCACAAGTTCGATTCCCAGCCAGGGCACATGCCTGGGTTGCAGGCCACGTCCCCAGTGGGGGCCATGTGAGAGGCAACCACACATTGATGTTTCTCTCTCTTTCTCCCTCCCTTCCCCTCTCTAAAATAAACAAATAAAATCTTTAAAAAACAAACAAACAAGTGAAATAAAGTACCAAAGGTTTGCAAGCAGTGCCAGGCGCACACTGAGTAGGAACATCGGAGATGCTAGCCAGAGCTGCATGAACGCTTGAAGAAGAAGTCACGGAAGGAGGCGGTATGTCCAGGGCTCTGCCAACAGATGACGCTGTTCAAAGGCAGTGAGTAGAAAGACAAGATCTGTCAGACATGCCACCACTTTAAGGCCTGGACACAGCTTTCCAGGGGATGTTAGGAAAAGCTTTGACCCCTGAGCCCTGAAGGGGTGTTGTGACTCCTTCTACTTCCTTCAAGACAAACAATGAACATTTCAGCTGCTCTCGTCCTGGGTACGATCAGAACCACGTGGAAGATTTAAAATATCGCTGGGATGACATGCTACAGCGCAGCTGGCTGGCTGGAGGGGTCCCATAAATGTCACAAGGAAACTCATACCCATAGGGAAGGCAGGAGACAAAAATAATAACAATAACTCTTGGCGTTCACATGTTATCTTTCATCTGAAGAGCTCAAAGTATTTTACAGATGTTATATCCATTAAAACGTATGTGGCAAGCATTACTCTCCCTGGATTACAGATGGGGAGGGGACTGTGATCCTGTCATTCGGACTCAAACTGGAATAAACATCTAATTGCCTTTGAGAGGAAGCCTTTCTAATGTAACCCTTTCCTTCTGCCCTTCCCTATTGCTCCTGAGTGAATAGGACAGGTCACATCCTCGGGTCTGGAATATCTGCTGCAGGTATCCGAGCACTGAAATGAGATCACCTCGCAATCTCTTTTCTTCCCAGACGAAACATATTTAACTCTTCAAATCTTTCCTCAGAAGCCTGAGCTTCCGCTTTCACGTTTGCCTACAACCTGGAGGTGGTTTGCAAGTTGAGTAACTAAAACCAGTGCCCGGCGCCTCACCACGAATCCACCGGTGACTTTACCTGTATGAACCACGGTCTTGAGGTTGGATTCGTGTTTTTGCAGCTGGGCCCTAATTGGAGATATGTTGTTCCTGACTTTGGCATTTTTCTGAGAAGGTGATGACTTCTATCCTATTTCTGAGTTTCAATATCTCCTTTGTTCCTTCCTTTTTCTTTTGGGAGTTAAACTTTTTTTTTAAAAAAAGGCAAAGAATGTTTCCTTTTTGTCTTGTTGATGTTTCCTGTGCTATGCAGAAGCTTTTTATTTTGTTATAGTCCCATTCATTTATTTTTGCATTTATTTCTCTTGCCTTTGTGGACAAGTTCATAAAACCCTAACACCAAGGCCCATAAATCTAGTACCTATGTTTTCTTCTATGTATTTTATTATTTCATGCCTTATACTTAGGTCTTTGATCAATTTTGAGTTAATTTTTGTGTGACCTGGGATGGGAAACACCCAAGGCAATACACTGATGATGTGTTATGGAATTGTACACTTGAAACCTATATAATCTTATCAACCAATGTCACCCCACTGAATTAAAAAAATTAACAGAAGGCAAAGTATTCCATTCTTTTCTCATCACGGCTATTATCTTTGCATACTCCATTTTGTTTTATTGAAATCACGCTTTTCGTAGGGTAAAAGTACTGTTGTACAGGAAATTTTGTATTCTTCAAATTGTATTCTGCTTTGGAGATTCACATTATATTATAATCATTCTTCTCCATTGCTTCTTGGAAATAAGCACAATGTTGACTGTATAATCCAGATTCTAAGTTTGTATTATGTTAATTTGCTTAATCATACTAGTGGAAGATATTAGATTTGCCTCCAGTAGTTTTTTTTTTTTTGTATTATAGTACATTGTTTTTTGTTGGACAACTTATACTTAAAGACTCTTATATTTTAGGTTGTCCTGTTGGGAACTTTGGATATATGTATTTCCAAATAACTTTCCCAAATGACTGAAGCTAATTACAGGGTCCCTAGTAATGTGCAGAAGTATATCAGTTTCACTGCTCTCCTATTAGAACTAAAATTTATTAGTTTTTGAATTGGTGGAACTATTTACCTTGCTTTAAAACATAATTGAAGCTCCTTACTATCAGCAAAATGGGCTATTTTCCCTTTTCAATTTTTATTTAGCAGACTAAATGTGCTCCTTCTTATTTGGGAGTTACACTTTGAATGAAGGATGGTGCATAAACCTAAACTAGGTTTTTAAACAATCTAGATGTGAAACAGCAAAAATAAAATCCTGTACCAGAAAGCTTTTTCCTTCCTGGGGTCCCGTGTGTGGCTTTATTCTTTGAAACGCTTCTGTGAGCAGATGAGAAGGACCGCAAGTCAGTTTTAAGAGGAGAGTAACAAGAACTGTACACCCTCTGTCACGGCAAAGGGTGCCGGTCGCCTTTCCTTACTGGTTCTCCCTGGACAGCATCCTCAAAGCCACTGCTTCCGGGCTGGGGCGTACCCCTGCCCACGTTCTTCAGGCATTATTGCCGTTCCCTTTGTGTTTTGAATACACACGTGATTATTTATCCTACACCCAGAGAGGGAGGGAAAAATCAGTTGAGCCAGTTGGGCAGTGTGTGAATTTAATCTGTTCTCACAACGAAAATGATTTTCAGACGCATCAAAGAGCCAGGCTCGTCCGTGCCTGTAGGCACCGGCTCACATGGACTGATCATCGTTGGTGATGCATTTCCTATTTGGGTTGAGCTCTGGGAAAACCTTGTTTATTATTTAGCTCTATGCGAAATCCTGGCCATGAACCATGGGTTTTAAATGCTTTGATGGTCTTCGGTTCACCCTTTCCAAAACTGTGCTTTCTCTGTGTGAAGTTGTCTTCGCTTATAAATTCAGACGCTTTTTCCCATTTGCCATGACACGATCGCACCAACTTGAAGAGCAGCATCTACATACACTGTGTTTCCTCCTGAGGTTGGTGGGAATACGTTCCATCTTTCAGGTCGAAGCTCTGAATTATCTTCTTTTGCAACCACCCCTATCGTCCTCGGTCCTTTTTTAAGAGCAGTCAGTGCTTCAGTTACACAGATGGGAGCGAACTGACTTGAGCAGCATGCCGCTCAGTGAAATTTTTGGAATGTAACTAGGTTTTTGGAAAAGTCACTAAGTACCCACATTTCCCTACAGTGTCTCTCTCCCATAACCTTCTGCTTTATGGGAAGCTAAATGGGGGCGGGGGGGGGGGGGGAAAGCAGATTCAGGACATACTTGTCTTAGAGTTCAAACACTTGGACTGGATTCATTAGCAGAAATGCTGCAGATTATTAAACAATGAAACCTTTTCAATTGGGAGATAAAGTAATGAGACATGGCAGGAGGGAGGGAGGAATGCTGACAGCGAAACAGCAGAGCGCGGCAAGCCTGATAAGATCTCGGGGAATCTGAGACGAATCCGAGTCAGGCTTGCGAGGACGCCTCCCTCGCTCTCTGCCCATGGCTTGGCCCTGGCCCTTTCCAGGACCTCCTGTTGTGAAAGAGACCTGGCCCACTTCCTTCCCTTTCTTGCCCTACCTTACCTTTTGGGAGGGCTCTGGGTCCGCTCACCCAGCCCTGGTTGCTGCGAGGCTGAGACCCTGCTCAGCTGTTTCTGCTTTGACCACCTGAGAGTAATTAAGTGGCCTCTCCTACCTAGGGCTGAACCGACTGGTTCCAAAATTACATTTTCCTGGAACATCTTGTTGAACTGGAATGCACTGGCGGTTAAGAAACCGCTGCTCACACCTGAACAAATCAATCTGTTTTTTTTCCTGAAATAGAGTCCATGCTCCCTGCCCCGTTCCAACCGCCCCTCCCCTCGCACATGCCAAGGTAACTGGCAAATCCAGTTGTCTGGCTGAAGCTGACTGTGGAGAAATCATGATATCATGTGTAGAGCACAGTGTTAAAGACTGCGGAAAATCAAAAGTTACACCGATGGATTTGTAGTCTAATCACGCAAGCAGGTCAGATAAAAAAAAAAAAAAACAGAGAAAAAAAAGACTAGAAGGAATGGCCAGAAATGCTGGCAAAGGTGAGTCTACCTCTAAGAAAGCTGATCTTCCAAAGAAATAAAATTCTTGAATTATAAGATAATTCTTATGCGGCACATGTAAAACACACACACACACTCTCACACACACATGGAATCTCTTACTATATCCTACCCCTTTTGTTGGAAAGTAAATTCTTTCAAGAGTCAGAGTTCTGGCCTATAATTTTATTACCATTATTATTTGCTTTACTACTTACCACCTCTTTTTCTTTGGGCAAAAGGCAATAACTCCACACTAATTTGTAGGGCAAGCTGAGAAAGAGTGTGGCCAACGTAAGTCAAAACAAATGCTTAAAAAGCACTTAACTAAATGAACCTTCGAAAGTGGTTCTCCCACATCCAGATCTAAAGGTAATAATTTGGGGGGAAAAAAGAGTACACATTAGAAGCATTTAGGGAGACAAATACACTAGAACTGGAAGGCGTAATTTTTTCCTCTAGCATTCCATTTCCAGGGACGGAGTTGGCTCCTTATTCTCTTCTTACTATATGTGAACCCTGCTCTTTAAATGTTTTGGAGAACCGCTGTGACTAAAGCGCCACATGCATTCTGAGCTGGCCCCCCTTCCTCCCTCCCTCCCCGCTGCCCAGGAGGAAAAGTCTCTCCCGGAGCCCACGGGGTGACACTGGAGAGCCCCCGGGTCGTCATCTGCACCCGTGGCGAAGGGCACCACGTGGTGCTCTGGGACCTGGCGCGCTGTCTGGGAATATTGGACACGGCGGCCGAGAGCTTTTCCAATGCCATGGGAAAATAGTTCTCCTCCAGGAAACAGATAAAGAGTCGCAAGAAAACCCAGAGATGAAACAAACTCCTATTGTGATCTGGTCTTGCTTCGTTCCGTCAAGCATCTCTGACTTCTGGCGAAGGCCAGCCCTCTCTCTCTTGCTGGGACTCTGCTTCCCTGCAGGATGTGCCCCTCAGTATTTGCCCCAGAGCCGCAGCGGGGTATCAAACAATACAAATGGTCTTCTGAGCTTTAAGAGCTTCTTTCCTTTTTTTTCTTTATGGGAAAACATGATCCACAGTTTTGAATTCACGACAATCTTAACTTTAGGTGATACGATAAATATTTGGAAGGTTGATATATTCTGGGATGAAACTTTAGGTTGGCTTTGGGTGGTAAATGAAGTTACAAATATTTAGACTGAACCATCGGAGTCGCACACTCAGACGCAGGGCTCTCTGTCAGTCAAGGGTCCAAGGGCGATCCCAGCAGAGGCAGAGAGCACGGGGTACCACCTCCCCAGTGATAACCAGTCAGTGTCCTTCTTGATCCAGGAGATAAAGACAGTAGCTGGCACTCCCTGATTTGTGTTATGTAATCTGACGTGACATGTGCAAAGCCATGAAAAGTTACTAGCGCTCAGGACTCAGTACTACTAGGGACCTCTCGCGATTGTGCTTCTTGCTGGTATGTCCCTTCAGCTGTTAATATAATGCATGCTCTCATTTCGAGAGACAGTTTTAAACCACAGTTACATTTTATTACTCCTTTAAACGTACTTCTCGAAAATCCCATGTCAATGACAAGCGAGTCAGTCCAATCTTTTATTGGGTGCAACCCTTGTCCTATTTATGACCCACGACAGAGGCACTGGCCTCCAAATATGATTTCTCTTAAGCCCAGCACGGCAAGCACCTCAGCTGCCCTGACAGGAAGGCATTTTGCAGAAGGGTTTTACTGCTCTAAACGTGGCCCCTGTGGCCAGCGAGGAAGCAAGGCCCCCGTGGCTCATGGTCCTGCAGAAGAAGCACAGCATGTTTTAAAGAAGGTCGTTCTCACTGACGGGGAACATCTTGAACTGCTGAAGCTCTAATGCACTTGAAAGAGCCTCTAGAGAATCAAAGGAAGAACAAAATGACGTAATAGTCTTGAAAAGATAAAATACAAACGAAATCTAAAAAAGCTTTAATTCGTTTCAGAAAGAGATGTCAACTTTCCGTGTTTGTGGATAACGTTGCCAGATAGTCTTTCTCATCTCAAAATCAAATTTTGGGGGGCCCGGGGGGTGGGAGGGGAGGTTGCCGAGTAGGAAATTCGGGCAGGAAGAGGACTATCAGGCAATCAGTGCCATCTAGTGGTTGTTTAGGATAAAGACAGAGAATTTCAGCAAACGGGGAATTAGCTTTTGCCATTGCAGAGCCTGAAAAAGGTGCCATCAGGCCAAGTGTGAAGAACACCCATCTGAAGAAATGGTTTCATCCCGAAGCTGGAACACACGTAATTGAGCAGGTAAGCTCTCCGCTTCCTGATGCGGTCACTCGGGTTGAAATCCCTCTCTAGCTGAATCTGCTGCTGAGCCTCTCTGTGTCTCTCAGTTTACCCAGCTCAGGACGCCTGCCTCACAGGAGAGGCGTGCGCTTTAAGTGAGTTGGTCCAGGGCTGAAACGAGCACCTAACCTCTAGAGGTTCTCAGTGATAGCGCTTGTCATCGTGCAATGCAGTTGTCGAGTTTCGAACCCGGTAGCCAAAATCCCAAGATGGATGACCCAAACGCACCATCGAAACTACCAGCAGGTCTGACTAATAAACACACTGTGCCAAACATTGAATTAGGAAGCACATATTTCAAAGAGGAAGTAAAATCATATATTTCATATACTTTAATACTGAAAATAACCCTGCGAGGGCATTGGTATCCTATTTTCAAAACCTTCCTTAGGGGCCTGATCCTAAACCCTGAATCAGTGCCCGATTCAATCATACAGATGAAGTGACTAGAAGACACCATATTTTGGGGAATTATTTTTCATTCACCTAATCAGCAAAATACAAAAGCTCTGGGAGTTCTCAAAAGGTACTGAAAAGACTGGACTTGAAAGGCTGAAGGAGAATCCATACCTACATTAGTAAAGAGAACTAGTTGGCGAGGCTAAAATGACCTAAGCCAAGGGCGCAATCCCGCACGAGAGGGGGAGGGAAAGCAAGACCAGCGCTCTCACACACATGAACTCGCCAGGTCTCTGTGACACATGTAGAAATCATGGCTTTCCCCACAAAATATTTAAAGCACACACTATGTTTTAGACATTGCGGTAAGAAAAGTGAGCGAGATGAAGTTCTTGTCCTCAAGGCATTTAATTTCCGAAGGGGAGACCGAGGAAGCGGGAAGTCTGCCCATTGGCGGATGGAGACAGAAGGGTCGTTGCGGGGGGCGGGGGGGGGGAAGTAAGTTTTGGCTGATTGCACATTTGTGATGATGCCACAACACTCGCAGTGCTTTCTGGGAAAAGCCCAGGCATGGTTTCGAAGGTGAAGATTCCTTTCGACATCGACCCAGCAGAACACAGATCATTCTCCTGCTCCATCCATCACAAGTGCTCATGGCCTTCTCTTTGTTGTTTGGGATGCAACTAAATTTTAGTGGAAAAGCTTCGAAATGGGCATCAAGGGATCAGTGCTAGGTTCTCAGCTTTGCCACTTGTTAGCCGTGTGGCCGAGTTTTGGTTTGCTCAGCATCCTGGGAACAATGAACCGTGTCACAGGGCTTTGTGGGAGAAGCTAATGTGTATGAACATCTAGAAAGACAACTGGTCCACGGCTGGCAGGCAGGTAACTCTGGGGAGAACATGGTACCACCTATGATTGCTCACTTGTGGGACTAACTGAGGAAGCAGTGCATCCCGGGAGGGAAATAGCTCTGCTTACCTTGTTGTTGAGTCTTTTCATTTCTCGTATAGGTAGCACCTGCCAAACAGGGCGATGGTTGGCGTTTCAACACTAGACCAGGTCAATGCAGCTAGTAGAGTTTCTGGCACAGGACATATTGTGATTCTTACTGTGATGGGTGAGATGTGTTACCCATTTGGATTAAGACCCTCCTGATGTGTTTAGTTACACAGACTGGAACGTTCTGATCCAAAAAGCATGCAAAAGAAAATCCATTAAAAAGGCTGGAAGTGTTACATTTAAAGGAGGACATAGAATTAACCACTAAGTGTGGGTAGTTCTTCCTTTGTTAATTAGAAATTCAGGAGATCTTAATACACGCCACTCCAAAAAATATATGTCTTCATACTTCAGATTCCACCCCCCCCCCCCGCTCCCCGCTTCATATATAAAGGAGAAAGCACGCATGGCCTCCGCATCAGGTACTAGCTACTTCTAGGAGAGAGATGTTTGTGGGGAACAGGTTTTTCCACTGACCTCACAATTGCCTGATAAGTGTGGGCATACTAATGGTGAGGCAGGAATGGATGTTTAAAGCTGAGAGAGTTTGGCACTGGAGGCACAGACTGGTGTGGATGGGGAGCTTATTTATTTATTTACTTACTTATGTCATTGGGGTGACATTGGTTAACAAAATGGTACAGGTTTCAGGTATACAGTTCTATCCCACAGCATCAGTATATGGTATTGTGTGTTCACCACCCCAAGTCAAGTCTCTTTCCATCACCATTTATACCTTTTTTAAAAAAATATTTTATTTATTTATTTTTAGAGAGTGAAGGGAGGGAGATAGAGAGAGAGAGAGAAACATCAATGTGCGGTTGCTGGGGGTTATGGCCTGCAACAGAGGCATATACCCTGACTGGGAATCGAACCTGCAACACTGTGGTTCGCAGCCGGAGCTCAAGCCACTGAGCTACGCCAGCCAGGGACCTTTTTTTTTTTTTTTTTTTTTTTTTTTTAAAGGGGGAGTTTGTTTCTAAACAATATTTGAAAAACCAGGATTTAAATGTAAATACCTGTTCTCAAGCCATCTTTCTCATGTTAGTGCCCTGGAACCTCCCCATAGGTTTTGGGGCTGGACTTACTCCTCAAGTTAACGCCCTCCCCAGGAGGGGCTGCTGGCGAGGGACACATTTGGGACGTCGTGCTGTCGAGCTTTCTGCTTAGCTGAGGAATGATTAAATGATTTTCTCTTCCCAACGAGCACGCGCGCGCGCGCACACACACACACACACGCACACACTTCCCAACCCCATCAGCTCTTCTTGTTGTGTGGTAATGGGCACGCCAGGAGCTGGGCCTTAACTGCATTCCTCCAGGAGAAAGAAGAGGCTTTTCCCTCTGCAAGAACGATGAGGGCGTTGGTGCCTCCTGCCGAGCCATTCTTCCCGACTAAACGAATCCTAACTCTGTTGGAAGAAGCTCCATGAGGCCAAGCCCCGAGGCTGCTTTCTCCTGATGCAACCAGAGCCGTTTCCCTCCTGGTCTCCTTTCCCACTGCTTCCCGGAATTTCCCTGTCCTGGGATCCTTGGTGATTTCTGCTCTTTCTGGGCCATTCCCTGCTTAATTAGGGTATGCTTTCCGCCCTCGCAGGCCCCCAAAACGGATCTGTTCCTCTCCGATTACGTTTGACTCAGTTTGCTTAAACACTGCCCGGGAGGAGCCGGTTGCCGGCTGCCTATTTCCGTTCCGCTGCCTTTCAGTGCCCCCTGTTGGCCGAAGAGGCTACTTCACTTAACCCTTGAGGTTGAGATTCCAACTCAGAAAATGATGATGAAAACTTTCAGAGGTTTATTCAGTCCGGCTTCCAAACAGGTTAAAAAAGAAAGACAGAAAGAAAGAAACGAAGAGGGACTGAAATAATACCCTTCTTGTTTTCACTTGACTCTTAAACATAGGTAATGTTGAAAAAGATCCTGCTTGGGGGATTTGATTTCAGTGGATTAAGCAAAAACAAGTGGCTTATTCCATTAGTCTGAACAGCACCTTTTGATCCTCAGTCTCTAGATAATGGCACAGTTCTGTCTTTTACATAGTTTGGAGGCTCCTGCACACGAATCAGAACTTCTGGCATGTACTTCCAGGTCATGCCGACGCTGCCGGTCCTCGGTGGACCACACTTTGAGCAGCAGGGCAATCAAATCATCTGATTAAAGGGATTCCTTCTAATTAAAGTGTAAATGAGTGTTAGGCCCAACACAGCTGGTGTTTGCATTTTAATAGAGTCCTGCTCTTTCCAGCAGCTCTGGGAGATTTCGGGAAGCACCGAGGTGCATTTTTCCTTTTAAGCCTCCTTTGCTGAAATAATGAGGGGCCCAGGGATGAAGTTAAATCCAGGAAATATGCAAAGGTGTTTCTTTGGCCCTTTCCTGCGCCCCTTTCCTCCTCTTCCATTCGCGGCTCATCTTCTCCCGTACCCCTTTTCTACTCTGTGATTCAAGGGCATGAAAAAGCTACATGTTTTCATGATATTACTTCATATTTACATATGCTTTTGTGTAACAAACATATATATATATATATATATATATATATATATATATAAATTCTTGTCAATGACTGGTTTATATTCTCATTTGGTTACAAAATGGCATGTTTTTTGACCAAGTGTTTCAGGAGCCAAAATTAGCTTCTGAAAAGTAATCAAGCTTCATCACCCCAGTAAATTTAAAAAATAAAAAGAAATGAATAGGAAGCTTCCGTAATTTTAGAAATGAAAAACCAGTAAAACTGGGGGGTACAATGTCTGCGCTATTATGAATTACACAATATCTGTTTGGCAAGGATATTTCTTTGGAGAGAATACCGGATTGGCGCTGAGAGAGTTTGGTCCCGTTTCGACTCTGTCTTCTGCAGCCGAGGGACCCTGAGCGGCAGCGGCAGTAGAAACTGGCCTCGGTTTTCCCGTGTGTCACACCTATTCATTCGTCGAACAAATATTTATTGAGCGCTCACTATGAGGTCTTTAGACACTTCGTAAGTACTTAACACTGAAGTATTGGTGAAGTCCTTGTGTGTGTTTAAATCATAGGATTTTTGAGGTTTGCATATCTTTGCTCCCAGGAAATGATCTAGGCACACAGGATAAGGGCTCTTATTTTTTTGCGATGTGCTTTTGGTCGTGGTGGGAGGTCACATCCGCCAGTTTCCTGCATGCGAGACTGTGTCTCTGAGAGTCCCAAGGACCCAGCAGGCTGATTTCGCAGCAACTTTCTCTGCTGGGTGGTGGCCAAGGAAGGTGTCCAGCTGCGCTCGAGTAAACTGTGTCTGGTGAGCTGGGACTGTTATAACCTGGGTGGGCTCAGCTGTCAGGGATGCTGGCCCTGGCCAAGAGGAAGTGCTAGGGAAACCTAGGACCAGATGGGACCGGGGCTGCGGAGCTTTTTCAGCGGAAGGGCCTGCTCCAGAGCCAACAGTGCCGTGTGCAGAGTCAGAAAGGTCAACCGCGTCCTGGCTCCTGAGCGTAAGCGCATTTAGAACGGAGCCCCTGCCAGCAGCTGGGAACAGAGAGAACCAGCCGTAGCCTCCATGGGAGGGACAAGGGCAAGTGTGCTGCAAGGTGCTGAATTCCTGCCCGGTGAGCTGTGGTGGTTCTAGGCGAAGGTCCAGACCCAGCCGTGGACGGAGTGCTAACAGGAAATTGAGGCTGAAGTCTGGTGAGAGAGCAGGGCTGCAGCCCCGTGCTTGGGGCTCAGCAGACACCAGGCCTGCGGCAGCGAGCTGAATTCCAGACTCCGGAGAGGGGCCTTAATCCCTTCCCTAGTCCGGACTGATTGACTCAGAGCAGGGGCAGGGCTGAGTCTGCAACTGCTGAGGGAGGACTCCCTGGAGGGAGGAGCTCTGGTTGAGGTATTCAGTCCCGATATTGCCGCCTCCACCCCACCGCTTACTGGGGCGTCGCATTATGCGGGCAGAGAAGGATTTTAAACAAGAGCAATTGTGCCAAGTGATAATATTTCTGAGAGATGTAACATCTGGAGTTCTGCTTCCCTTTTCCTGTACTGAGAATTCTGAGAGAAATAAATGTATGGTCAATGTCCTCCTGCCAAAGACCACCAGGGGCACATCTGTAGCTAGACAAGTCGCGTTGATTGTTTTTTACAAGGTGGGAGAACACACAGCGAGGGGCCACGTGGGATGTCTTGGTGAGAAGGTGTTACCAATGAGTTATTACAGGGTCTGGGTTTTGATTGGGTGATTCTGGGGGAGGGTCTAAGGAAGCAGGCGTTTGTTCTAGAAGGGCGTCTCTCAGAAAGCAGGGGCAACCCTGTGGTTAGGCATCTCAAGGACATAATCGTGTCTATAGGGAGGGGTCTCTGGAGCAAGGATAAATCTGTGACTGCTAAAGAAACAGCAGTCAATCCTGTTAGCCAAGAACGACTGGGGTGTTTGACAGTTGGGCGATTGCAGAGTGACCGTATTTTTGTATGTTCTTAGATAAAATTATAAAGTGCTCGTTTTGTCTCATTTTTCAAGGGCTTCGGAGGGACCACGCCTGAGGTCAGTGTTCTGTGAGGCCGTTCGTGCCCAACGGGAGACACAAGGGCCACGCTGTGAGATGCCGGCCAGCTCCTAAAAATGCCACAGCCCGGTTGTAAGTGCCCGGCCGGTTCTCTGACGTCAGGGTGCTCCGGCCCACGTACTCCCAGCAGGCTGGGAGAGGTAGGGCTTCCTACATGTATTTCTGATAGTCAAAGCTTTGGGAACGTAGAGAAACTCATGTTCTCGTGCCAATATTTTGCATACTTTCCTTTGTCGTCAGGAAATACAGCACATGCCATAACACTTATTAACTCCACGCAGGTGTGGTTATTCACATCTTTAACAAAGAGAGACGATGGCACAGAAAGTTAGGCAAGTCATCACAGACCACGTGAAAGGAACCGCACGGAACTAGAAGCGGCGCAGGCCGAGCTTGTCCAGTCACACGCCAGTGGCTGCTCACCGGAGTCAGGGGGAGGCTGCCTGCTGCTCCCAGCCCACCCAGGTGGCTGTGGAGGGGGGAGGTGCCGTGGGTGGTGAGGATGACGATAGCCTCAGGATTAAGAATGCGTCATAGGCACACCTTGCTTTTCTTGAGTATAGATCTATTTGTTCTTTACCATAAGTCATTATATCATTATCTACGCATGTTTTTGGAACCAAGTTATAGTTTTGGCCAGTTGTGTTTCTCTGGACACGAGCCCCTTGAGTTTACCAGCCATTCTGTTAAGGAACACACCCTCATTCAGCTTATTTGTACGTTTATTTAACTCGCTGGATTATGTCCTCCTCAAAGGCAAGGACAGTAGCCTCCCGACTTGCTGGAGGGCAAGACCGAATAAACATCTATAGGGACACATGCTTATTTGTTTTCCGAAGAGCTGTATCATCAGTATCAGTGATCAGGCTTTACTATATCAGTGATAAGACTTTATGATAAACCCCAAATCTCATCACCACCATAACTGAAATTACAACTCCCCATTTTTTTATTCTTCTCTGTTGAATGAAAACAAATATCCACAAAAGACCCAGACATGAATGTTTTTCAACAGCGTGATTCATCGAAGTTGAAACTGGGAATGACTTAGATATACATCAATAGGTGAATAAATAATACACTGTGGTGTATCCATACAGTGGAATATTACTTAGCAATAGAAAAGAAGTACTGATCCATGTATCAACATGGACAATTCTCAGAAACAATATGCTGAGCAAAATGAGCTGAACATTGAAACATTTGCATCCTCTAGGATTCCACAGATGTGAGATGCTAAGATAACAAATTTCATTTATGGTGACAGGAAGCAGGTTGGTGGTTGCTGGGGTCTGCGAGTGAATGGCAAAAGGCACAAAAGACGTTTCCAGGTGAAGAAACGTTCACCACTGGATTGCGGTGGTGCTCACCCAGATTTACACATTCGTCAAAGCTCCTTGAATTACACACCTGAAATCAGTGAATTTATTACGTGTAATACACACACAGTGACGTTGATTTTTACAACCCCCTTCAGCTACGATACTTTTCCTTGATCCCCATTCAGAGCAAAACTTCTCATAGGAACTGTCTATAGTCTTTTCAGTTCCTCTCCTCTGATTCTTTTTAGAAGAAAGACTCTTGTCCGAGTCATCTATGACCTTGGCACTGTGACCCTGGTGGTCAGTTTCAGGCCCTCAGTCTCACGAGACGTCAGCAGAGCTTGCCCCCCCTCCTGGACACACTTGCAGCAACTCTCGCAGTACTGCCAGGTGGCTGGCAGCTCTCCTGCGGTCTCCTCCTCTGCTTCCTCACCATACCCGGACCACTGGATTTCGGAGGCTGATGCTTCAGTGACCCAGTCTCAGGGCTTAAACTGCCATATCTATGCTGGTGGTTCCCAGAGTTCTATTTCCAGTGCAGACCGGTCCCCTGAATTCCACGTTCATAGAACCAGCTACTTCCTCACCGTGTCCATTGGATGTATAACTCTCACTCGTCCTCTCCCAGTCTGCACCCCTGACTTCCAGAGAGCCCCCTGCTGCACCGCTGCTCAGCAAGCGAGCTTCTCACACTGCAGTCCTCACGTCAGTGCAGGGCAGCTTCATGCTTCCAGTTCCTTCAGCCCCAACCTCGGTGTCGTCCTCGGTTTCCTTCCCACCCCACCATCATTCCTTTGAAATTCTGCTGACTCTACCTGAAAAATACATCCAGACTCTAAAAGCACTGTGCAGTCTCATTTCAAACCAAGACGCAGTTGTCTAGTGCATGGATGATTGCGAAGCTGTTCCCAGATGTCCTTCGGTGAGGAAGCCATTGCTCTGTGTCCCCCTGTCATCTAATCCTCACGCAGGAGTTGCATAATCTGTTAAAAATGCAAGCCAGATCATGCCACAGTGCTGAAAACAAACTGCCGTAAGCTCCAGTGCTCCCAGCCTAGTGCTTAAAACCCACATCCTTGACCTGAAAGGCCTAACGAGATCTGGACTCCTGTTGCCTCGCCTGTCCTCATGCTGCCCCAGCCACACTGGCCGCCTTGCCACTCCTCGGATGCACCAGGCACTCTCATACCTCAGGGCCTTTGCATGTCCTTTCCCCTCTGCACCCTTCTGAATGCAGTCTCCTGGACACCTACATGGCTCACTCCTGCACTTTTTCAGTGACTTTGCTCAAATGTCATCTTCTTAGGAAAGATCTGGGATGGCCCTCTGGAAAACTATAATCCTTTTCATGCCTTTCTACACTGGGATGCTTTATTTTCTCCTCTGTTTTATTTTCACAGAATGTATTGGTATCTGACGTACTATCGACAGTACACCTACGTATTTGTTTGTTGCATACCTTCCCCCGCTTGGATGGAAGCTCTCTGAGGCAGGATTTTTTGGGTCCTTTTCCTTGGCATTTTATCTGCAGAGCTGAGACTGCAGTCTGGTGTATGGGAGACTCAACAAATATATTGTTAATGAATGAATGAAAGGAAACTGAGGCATGGGGAAATTAAGTGAATTGATAAAGGTTGTGTAAGAAAGAGATAGGACTGCTTTTTAGGAAAATCACTATACTACACTTGGATTTAATCCTCACACTGTAGAATAACACAAATTCATTTACTGTGTGTGCGAACTCACGTATGTGTTTAATAAACTTTCCCACATCAGCAAGATGTGTCTAGAACTGAGTTAGCAGTTTTACGTTGATGACCTTGTTACTTTCAAGGGATTTGAGATTGCTGATGAAAGAATATAGGCATTCTCCACCAGCCTCTGAGATAAATGTTTCTTTTAGGAGTTTCTGCATTATTCCTGTGTAAACAAGCTGAACGGACGCTTGTCCCACGATAGGATAATTAGTATGAAACACCAGCCCATTTTCTGCAAACGCTTGGTGATGAGGCCCCAAACTGCCAGCCTTGGGTCTCTCTGGGCAGGGGTGTCCCTGATTGGGAAGATGTGAAAGTGGACCAAACCCCTGTGAGTATGTTTCTGAACTAAACTTATAGTTAAAAACACTTTCAAGATCTGCAGTACCCTAAAAAAAAAAAGAGTGAGAAAGTGTCTACCATGTGGCGTTAGAGCAGGAGGTTTAAGCCTACAATTGGATAAGCCTAACATATTTTTGTGATGAAAAGGTAATAGGTTTTTAGTGACTGCGAGCTTACTCAGGTGTGTCTCTCGTTCCGTGTGTAGCGACACGCCGCTCAGGTCTCCAGACCACGTAGGTTTGCCTGGTAATTACCTTACTGAAAACCAGATTACTTATTGTTTGGATGTCAGCTACCTGAAAATGTGCCAAATAGCTCTCAGACAGCTGGGAATTAGCACAGCACTTGCCTGATGAGGCGCCTGCTTTTTTCCTGTTGCGTGTACTGCTGGAGGGGTGGTGGGGGGGGGCCCATGGTTCAGGGAAGTGGAGCAGCCCCCACTAATCCACCCCCGCCCCTGCTGGGGAAATCTCACAGCCATTATGTCTTGTGATGGGCGGGGACTCTGAGACAGCTCCTGAGCCTGCAGTCAAGAGGAACAAATGATCGGACATCTGTCTGTCTGTCAATCCCCCTCTGCTTGGGGACTTCTCAAGTGCTATTGACATCACAATGCCAGAAAATTAGATTGTTTTAGAAACTAGATCTGTTTTGAAGACTTGGATACAAACAGTATGTATGTATGTATGTATGTATGCATGTATCTATCTGTGTATCTCTCTCCATATACATATATATACACACACATATATACTGATATAAATATATGTCTTAGAGATGTTTGCTTTCTATGGTGAAGGGTTATGAAAAGTTAGGAGTTAGCCTGCTTGATTAAAATTGGCTTCCACCATCTTCTTGTTACCTAATCTCTCTAAATTAATTTTCTTCTTTCTAAAATGGGGATAAAGTAGTAAGTCATTTCTCATAGTTTTTTTTTTTTCAGATTAAATGAGGAAAAACGCATGTAGGAGTATCGGACAAGAAACCACTCATTAGCTATGAACACAAGCGAGCGTGTATTGAAGTTTATGATCAGCCAAGTTCCAACAGGGATTTAGACACAGATAAACGAGGTTCAGCTGACAGGACAATTTTCTAACCCCCTAATCTCTCTAACACTCAGCTTTAGTATTTGCAGTCCCAGGATAGTGCTGAGCAGAGTGCTTGGTACCCACACAGGGATTAGCAAACATTTGTTGATAATATTACTGTTGTGTCATGCTATGAGGTTTAGGAGTCAAAGGTCATGCAATTGATAAGCAATTACTCGAGGTGCTTACTGAGTCCCAGGGCAGGAGTGAGGAAGTGGGAGAATGAAAACATGGACGTTGCAGTTTAGCTGGTGAGGCCGACGGCTTTAAACTCCTGTAGTCTAGGTGTGTATACCTGTCACCTGGTTTTTAAGGAAGAACCTGAGGTTTGGAGTCAGAAAACTTCAATTTCTGGTCTGCCACTTACCAAGAGGCTCCTTGGACAACCCAGTTAACTCTGACCCTTAAGAATCTTTAATCTGAGAAATGACTGTAAGAAAAAAATGGGTTTGCAGCCAGGATAAAATGATACAATGTATTTAACACTCTTTACTAAAGGCCCTAGGCCTATAAAGTATTGTCAGGAGCTATAAACTGAAATCTTATGGAACAAGTGTCTAGTTAGCCAGACAGTGAAAGTGTGTAGGGAAAGGGGAGGTCACTGTGGGTAGAATAATCTCAGGGAATTTCATGGAGAGAATGAATTTAAAGCTAAGCCTCAAAGAAAGGATATTATTTAAAAGAGAAAGGTAGAGGGAAGTAAACCTGCCAGTGGGGAAAGCAGCATGAGCGAAGAAGCATGGAAACAGAAATGCAAGGTGCGTGGCTGGCAGCTAGGAAGGAGTCTGGCGGTCCAGCTGGGATTTGGAATCCACACGGGAACGTTAACTCCTCCTGGTTGCTGTAGAGTGTGGTGGTCAGGGGCGAGAGGGTATGAAGTCATATGGCTCGGAGCTTGAATCTGGGCTATGTTAGTGGCAAACTGTGCAATTTGGCGTAAGTCCATTTCACTTCATGGAAATGATGCCCACTTCTCAGGATCGTTGTATTACATGGGCCAATACAGAGAAAGCATATTCCTGTGCCTGGGACTCAGTAGTCGCTGAGAACATGCTAGATGTCATCTGGCGGTGTTCACTCATTGTGACCCTCTCACTTTGGTCTGTTGTTGCCGCTGTTTTCCAATTCCACCTCCTTTCAAGGGAACCATCTGTTTTCATTCTTTGCTCACTTTGTTATAGGATCTCTGTGCTTTATTTATTTATTTTCATTGAATTTATTGGGGTGATACTGGTTAATGAAATTACATAGTTTTCAGTAGTTTGATCTTTATTATCATCATCAGACAACCAATAGCAGGACGTATTTAATTATTCATGGCATAAGTAATAATGATAATGGAAAACACCTAGAATTCCAACAGTCAAGCAAATGAACCACTTTATTTTTATTTTACATTTGCTTTTGACCATTTGCATACCAAATCATAGTTTTAAAAATACAATAAATAAAAAGTTGATAAGAAATGCTGTGTATGTTTTTAAATTATACATTCAAATGTGATATACAGGTTTTTTTTTTTTTCTAATCTTGATTCTCCCGGAGTTTTGGTAACCCACATACTTGAAGATATGTTGGAAGCTTCAGATCACTTCTAACCTTTTCAGGGGAGGCTTTACAAATGATGTTTGTATTTGCATTTATTTCCCGTCTCTCTCATCGGAATGTTTGTGAAGGGCTGTGACATGGGAAACAACCCAGGGTAGGAGCTCTCAGTCACGGAGCCCTCCTTCTCTCCAGGGGACATTTTGTAATATGTGGGGACATTGTTGATGTCAAAGCTTGGCGGTACAGGACGGGATGGTGTCACTGACATCCAGTGGGTGGAGGCCAGGGAAGCTGTGAACACAGGACAGTGCCCAGGACAGTCCCTGCAACCCGACAAGCTGTCGGTAATGCTGCTGAGAGACCACGACCTGGGCGGGGTGGTTACCTCCGTCCTCACTGTCTTGAGTTAGGCTATATGACACGGCCAAGGGTTCTTGAGGTCTGTAACTAAGCCTAAGATGACGTAACCGGACATTTTTTTCCCTTCGCTCCTTCATGTCTGCGTCAACCCACTCTAATCCTATTTTTATCTGCCACACTGGAGCGAGAGACCCTGGAAAACCCCACTTCACAATCAGCCGACATGGCCACTGTGTTTGTGTTTAATTGGGCGCAACCTAGTGAATCATCACCACTCAGTTCTCAGGAAGTCGGAGATTGCAGCATTCGGTTGGAACCTGTTCCATCATCGCCCATGGCCCTCGCTTAGCAGAGGTCTGCTGTCCACGGGGTGCAAGGTGCTGCTTCCAGCGCTCATCTCATTCCCATTATTTCTGGTGCCCTTTTGTCATGCTCTATTTCATCAGATTTAAAAGCCATCTAAGATGCGTCATGATTTCTCTCTTAGCTGTGTGTATTCTACGGAGAAAGAGCAAAAATGCTGCCCATTTTAATTGTAAGATGCCATTTAATTGTAAGAAAAGCAAAGCCCAAGTCCTTTGCCTGTTATAGTAGCTCTAGCCAGCCAGAGAGGGGAAAAAGAAAAGCTGCGTGATCTGTGACCTTAGGTTAAATGTGGAAATCTGAAAATGATGATCATTATGAAACAGCAGAGTTCCTTAACAGGTCCTGTAAGAAGATGACCAGAATCTAGGCTCATCAGCCCTACATCAGACCTAAAAGCAAACTAAGTATTTAGTTTGGGCTGCAGTAGTTGCTTTTGCTTTCCATGGTGTTAGTCACTCCTGATCAACCATGGTCAGAAAAATATTAAATGGAAAAATTCAAGAAATACACAAATCTTAAATTTCACAATCTTCTGAGTAAAGCGATGAAGTCTCCCGCCACCCTGCCTTGTCCCACCTGGACGTGACTCGTTGTCCCTTTTTTCCAGTGTGTCCGCACTGCAGGTGGCCCCTACCTGTTAGTTACTCAGCAGCGCCCCCGGGTGTCAGAGTGACTGCGGTGGTAATGGTCCCCAAGCCCAAGAATAGGGATGCTGGCAACTCGGACGTGCCAGAAAGATGTGCTTCCTTAAGGAAAAAGGTGAACGTTCGCCACTTAATAAGGAGAAAAGGAATTGTATGCTGAGGATGCTAAGAGCGATGGTAAGAACAAACCTACCCATGAAATTGCCCAATTTTTGTATTAAACTTTATCGCAAGCATGTATGTGTATTGGGTTTAGCCCTACTGCGATTTCAGGCATCCACTGAGGGTCTTGGGACAGATTCTCCAAGGAAAAGGGAGGACTGACTGCAGTACGTCCTCACAGGCTAACTAGGGGAATATGACTTTAAAAAATAGTTGCTATTTGAAAAATATGCAAAACCCATTCCTGTGGAGCTGGTTGCTATCTTCAAGGTTGCTTTCTCTAGTCTTCTTCTTAAAGTGAACAAAACCGTGTTTTATTATAAATCCAGGTAAAATAGGAAAGCGATAGTGTAGTTTATACTCCAAATGGGTGACCAAAGCTTCCATTTTCTGTGTGGCTCTGCATCCTTTTCCTCAGAAAATAACCCTGGATGCTTCCCTCTCCGTACAAAGAAATGCTGAAAGATAGAAAACAAACTATTTCCATATATTTACATCTATTTAAGAAAAATGGTATTTTTGAATATCATGCAAAAGTGATATTTGTAGCTGCTCAGCTTGAAATGTGGAACCAGAAGATAAAAATGAAAAACCAAATCGTGGCAAAGCAGGTTAATGGAATGACTAAAAAAGAAGCTTGTATGAGATAGTTATTGACTTAGCCAGGTACATAAAACATCAAGACTGGTGCACTTCTAAATCAAAACGAGAGCATTCAAGTTTATTTTAAGTTGTAATCATGGTTTTTTTTTCACAAGGAAATTAAGCACAGAGTCCTAGAGTCAGCCCTCTTGTGGCAAATGTAGATAATGATAGAAATGATGATCTGAAAAGTTCGATACGAGACATTTTTTCGGAGTCAGAATTATTTTTCTCTTATACTAAATTTCAGAATATGTTCACTTAAAAAATCATTATAAGAGTTTGCAAGCACAAAGCAGAGTGGAAGTGTCTAGACGTTGGAGTCAAAACAACTTGTTGGAAAATCCCCGTTTTGCCCCTTGATAGCCACTGCCCGATCTCTTGGGCAATAAATAATACAGGTGAGGTGCAGGTGAAAATGACTCCAGCTGAAGGAAGAGCAGTGTCCTGAGGCAGAGAGAGCGTGTAAAGCCTTTGTAAAGCCGTTGTTAGCGAAATGCGCATTGCGGAGAGCAGGAAGGAGCTGAAGACAGACAGGCCCGCGAAGGTCACCAACAATTTCGCAGCCACAGAAAGATGCTGCTTTCCTCCCAGTGCAGTGGGAAGCTGCTGGGGAGTTCGGGGAGGATCCTGGCACGGTCCGATTCACATCTGCGGGGATCGCAGGGCTGCCATACGGAGCACTGACAGCCGTGAGACGAGAGCGAAAGGGCTTGCTGATGTTTTCTTCGAGGGATGATGGTTGTTTAGACTTGGAGGGCGGCAGGGATATGACTCACAGAGGTCAGGTTCAGGGTACATTGTGAAAGCATGTGAGAAGGGGGAGAAGAGAGACTTCGCGGGCTACAATGAGGTTTTGATCTGTGCCACTGGAGGAGCTGTGGTGCAGATACGGCTCCTCAAGGAGAAGCAGGATTTTGTGGTGGCGGGAACTTAACAGTTTTGGTATAGCATAGATGTGTCAAGTTCGAGGCATTGCACAGAGAGGCATTTGAATCTGGAGTTTGGGGTAGTCTGGGATAGAGACATGAATCTAAGATTCTTGAGTTTATAGATTTCACTTAATCCTTTAATGCTGGGAAAGAAATCTTGATGAAAACAACAGCAACAAAAATATACCCCCTGGGACACTGTACTATGTAATGACTGGGGAGAGGAAGAACCCACAAAGGAGGGTAAGACAGAAGAGCTGAAAAGGTACATGGGACATGAGAACAAAGGAGTGACCCAGGAGCCAAGCGAAGTGTTTCCAAGACGAGTGAGCATCCAGCTGGACACAGAAGAGGAGGGACAATGGTGAACCGCTGGAAAGGCCGGGGGAAGGCAATGGCAGTTGTCCTGGACACTTTCGTGCAGCACCTCGGAACCCTCTCAGCTTCGTCTGTGTCTACAGTCATTGCTACAGTGGGCAATGCAGTGCCCACTCCAGCTTTGACCAGCTTCTGCCACACGCAGGCCGACGGTGCCAGCCCCCGGGCAGCACTGTGTACCCTCTTCTGCCCTGACGCTGCGGGGTGAGTCCCTTGCAGGAACCTGCTCTGCACTCACACAAGTACAGCCAGCAAGTGTGGGAGGTTTACTGTGCACAGGACCAGCCTGGACCAGAGAGTGATAAGAACCTATGGACTGATGCTTTCCCTCCTATCCCTGTGGGGAACAGTTCTGAGATGCTTCTTATAAGGGTCTTCAGAAGGTCTCAGAGGGCTGAACACCAGCTGCCAAACTGGTGGCCAACTCAATATTATATTCTTGTATTCCCTTGCCTCTTTCCCTGTTTCCCTTCCACTGTCCTTTGCTCCTGCTTCCTGGCACCAGATTCCAAAATAAGCTCCCTCAAACCAGCCTTCCCTCCATGGCAGAAGATTGCACTGGTCCTTCCTATGTTATATGACCCTGTCACTCTGGTTCCTGCCAGGGGTGTCCAACCTTTCGGCATCTCTGTGCTACACCGGGGGAAGAAAAGTTGTTTTAGTTCCCATATTAAGTACACAAACACTCAAGAAAACTGATGAACAAGAAAAAAAGGTTTTAAGTAAGTTTATGATTTTGTGTTGGGCCTCAATCATAGCCACCCTGGGCCATATGTGGCCCACAGGGCACAGGTTGGACACCCCTGTAAGCTGACCTGGGTCATGTCTTAGCACAGTCCTGTTGAGATCTAGAGCACCCGTGCTTACAAGAAAGAGCTTATGAAGGAAGCAGCTGTGACACCTGGTTGGTATGCACTAGTAGAAATTATGAGAGCACATGCAGACGTCACCTGGCAGGGTGGCTGAGTGGTGGGGTGGTGGCCGGAAAATGGAATATAAAACTGTAGAAGAAAAAGTTGATCAATGTGGGAAGATATTCTTTTGACCTGGGAATTCTACATTCTGGCAAAGACTGGTCACAGAGTACCACTGGGACAACTCCTCAAACTTGGCCAAAGTAATGGCTTTGGGTTAACAAGGTGGGGCTCTGGAACCACCCTGGCATGGCACTGGGGAAAGGGTCGGGGATGGGGGGTCACTGGCACGGAGAACTGTCCTCCTGGTTTACCACCCATGTTTCATCTCACAAGTCATTCAACTCTTCTGCCTGACAGCTTCCCTGGGGGATTCGGCTCGACTCCGGTAACCAGTAGGTCTCAGAAACAGAATGGAGACTGTACACTCATAGCAGTTCAGCTCAAAGTCTAAAGAAAGACATTTCTCAGCCTCCTCCCCTGCGTTGCCAGTGCCCCTGGCAGTTGAGAACATTAATGAGACAATGTTGTTCAAAGAGCTTTCAGCTCATTGAAAGAAAGGCGGTCCATAAATGCAAGGCATCATTATTTCTGGCTGCCAGGTGATTCTGCACAGGTGTCCCTTCCCTGTAGCCTCCGGTTTCATAATGCCTGGTCACCTGCACAGTGGGTGTCGCACCCAGGCAGGAAGAGTCCTGGTTAAGGGAAGTTCAGTGCCATGTGTTCCTTACTTGCCTCATCTTCTCTGAAGACCCCCATCTTGGCTTCAGCCCCAGGCAGGTCTCAGGCACCTCTCCCAAACACAACCTCAAGGTAATTTGTAGAGACAACAAAAGGATTAGTTGGGTTGAACAGAAACTATTATATGGGATGCTTTTCCATTCGGTTTATGCTGGCATTAACACCACATATAACATAAGTATATATTTATTTACTCCCTTCATATATAAATATATATTCACTCTCTCCATATATATACTTATATATAGCAATGACACAAAACATGCAAAAAAGGGGATGGTACAACACTAGTATTCACTCTCCACTGTGATAATGGTGAACCTTTAAGCCAGGAGGAACCAAGACATGGATGCCTCTTTTCTGCTTCTGCTCAGATCCCCTTCTTTTGCTCATCTTGATCCAGTTGGTGACACTCCCTGGGTTATAGTCTCTCATGATGCATGCAGATAATTTAGCCTCTCAATCATACTCCAAATTCAGGCTATAAGGTATAGATTAGAGTTCCACCCTGTTGTTTTCCTGTTAGCTTCTGTGTAAGTTATTGCAACATCGGAATTATCAAAAGGTGTGGTTCTCCTTCCTGCGCACTGAAAACATCCAAATTGGGGCATTCTCAAGACAGCCCACAGATGGCCTATCCACCGTGCCTACAAAGGTGGAAAGGAGAGTAAACCCTCTTTGCCAGGGTGGGCAGGTGCTTAACCTGGTGGGCTGGATGCTGCCTGAGCAAGCCAGTCTCCCCACCGCAAAGACAGGACTGAGCACTGACATGAACCGCGTGCTCACCATGTGCCAGGACCTGGGCTCAGGCTTGTTGCATGTGATATTCTTCTATGACCTCTCTGTCACACCACAGAACGCCCTCCTCCTTAACCCCCAACCTCAACTGTGGTTAAAGCTTTTCATTGTTGCCTCTCTTGGGTTTCACTCTGAACATCGTTCGTGAAAATTATAGTTTTTATGTGCTTTCTAGTATTCCCCAGAGAGAAGTTACACGATGCAAATGCAGTGTATTTTAGTTACATAAGGAAGTAAATTCTTTGTATGTCTGTGCTCTTTGTAAGCTCTGAGCTGAGTGGCTGATGGCTGGATTTCGGACACTCTGGGTGGGTGTGGAGATGGGGCGCTAGACTCTGCCTTGCTTTTCTCCCACCGTCCCACGTTTGCCAAGGCCCCTCCATGTACACATCATCTTCTATATTTGGTGACACTTGAAGGCTCTGAGTCTTCCCCCTGGCTTCCTAAGGGGATCCCCATGCTTTTCTGTAGTCGCACGTCTTATTGTCAGTGCTAAGGGCTTGGGGCTGTCTGTCTTCTACTGTGGAGAGACGATGTGGACGCTGGTCTTTCAATAGAGGAAACTGCCACCATCACTCTACTCCTTCTGTTCAGGGTTCAGTTGCCCTCCACACACTGAGACCATGGTTACGTAAGGCAAGCCCTGTCAGGTGGCCCAGACATGGGGATCTCATCTGTCTTCTCACCTTTGTTTCACTGGCCGAGGCAAGTTATTCTGGTTGATTTTTAGCTTAGTTGGTTCAACAGGATGTGTGTGTATGTGTATGTGTGTGTGTGTGTGTGTGTGAGAGAGAGAGAGAGAGAGAGAGAGAGAGAGAGAGAGAGAGTTGAAACAGAAATACAAACTACAAAAGAAGCAATGAAAAAATATTTAAAAGGAAGCAGAGAAATGAAGGTTTTCCTAACTCTCCATAAAGCTATATTATATTTCCTTTATTTGTCTAGCAAAGGTCACTGGTCTTTATTTACTTCTCCCCTTTGGTTTCCCATTAAACTGCCCAGGGAAGCCCCTCTTTGCAACTCTCTCCCTCTCCTGCGCACCTGACCACCCAACTTCCATTTCTTTTCCTTCCTGAGACTTAACACCACCTGTTCAGCTCTGGGCCAAGAGAAGGCTCTTTGTGACCTCTATATTTAAGTTATCCCTGGAGAAGAGACTCTTTCCTGATATAATCCAAGAATATTGCTCAGGATATTCTCTGGAATATGCTCTCATGGGGTCTCCAAAAAGTTTGGTCTCTCTGTGGCCGTCCCTTGGGATTTTCATCTTCAGCTTTCCTGGTCTGCCTTGTCTGAAAATTCCTGGGTGCGGAGGCGTTTGGGGACTGCAGGGTGGCCAGACTTCTGCACAGCTTTACACGTGGTGATCATGTTAGGAAGAGAAATGCCAAAATCAAAACCCAGCAGAAGCAGAGCTGGACAATCGAGGGAAAGGGCCTGACAGCCCAAGGCAGGTGTGCTTGTGTAAGAGCTGACACCTTCTCCAGAAGCTGCCTGTGAAGGGAGAAGCGTTTCCTTCCCCAGGCTTTCATCCAGCCTCTCACCCAGCCTCTGCCATGCCGGATAGGGAATCCAGAATTTCCTCATTCTTCCCGAGCCAAGGCAGCGGCCAGAGCAGTGACCTGGGAAGTCACTTTGGCTACCAATGCTACCAAATAGGACTTTAATGTCATTCACCAAAATTGTGCATGCCAGATCCTATGTTGGGCTCGGGAGTCTCTAAACAGAGTAGAGAAGGATCAGCAGGAATCGGTGTCACAATGCACCTGGGAGGCTGGAGCGAGGGTGGGGTAGAGGGTGACTCCCAGGTGTCCTGGTTGGGCAATTTGTAGGAAGGGGATGATGTCAGAGAACAAAGGGATTGTGAGAGCAGCAGGTCTGAGCAAGGTGGGGCGGGGAGGGAGTGGGGAATGACATGTTTGGTTTGGTAGGTGTTGAGTGGAGCACGCCATTAAGACATCCAGGTGGAGATTCTGGAAAGAGGTGGAAATACAGGTCCCGGGTTCAACAGAGAGAGTTCAGAATTGGAAAGCTGATTTGGGAGTCATCAGTATAGATGGAGGCAATTTCTAAAGATGGTCTGACTTGGGGTTTTCTAATATGGATAAGGGGAATACATGTCTGTTGTAAAATAATAGAAAAATATGTATTGGTCTCCAACCCTGGTTGCTGGCAGAGAGCTCCTAAGACAATTGTGATTTTCTAAGTGATAAGAGCATGGGGAGCATCTTTTGTCTTTTATGTTTGGCCTTTGACCCAGTTCCTGACCAGAGCCTCTAAATCCCTTGGAATCCCCTGGGTGACTGGGAGTGTCACTTGTCTAAATGAGGAAACTCATTTGGGCTCCTCAGTAGCTTCAGGATAGGTGCTGCTCACCAGGAAGACCAAGCCATGATGAGAAACTTGGAACTTTCAGCCCTACCCCCAGCCCCATCCTCTAGGAAGGAAAGAGGGCCCGGAAATGGACTTAATGATCATTCATGCCTATGTGGTAATGTGCCCATAAACATCTCAAAGTACTGGGTGCAGAGAGCTTCTGGGTTGGTGGATGCGTCTGCATGCCGGAAGGGTGGTGCACCCCAGGTCTACAGGGATGAGCCCCTGAAGTCAGGACTCTCTGGACCTTGGCCTATGTGCCTCTTCATCTGCCCTTGCATCCACATTTTTTTGTGTATCCTTCATAATAAACAGGGAAATGTAAGCGTTTTTCTGGAATTGGTGAGCCATTCCAGAAAATTATCACACCCAAGGAAGGGTCATGAGAACACCAATTTACAGCCAGTTGGTAGGAAGACAGCTTGGAAGCTGTGATGAGTGTCTGAAATGGGAGCGGTCCCATGGAACTGAGCCCTTAACTCATGAGATCTGACTTATGGGACCCAGGAAGGTAGTGTCAAAACTGAACTGCATTGTAGGACACCCAGCTGGTGTCACATAATTAGGTGATCTATGTGTGGAAAAACCACACATCTGGCATCAGAAGTATTATATGTGTTTTTCCTCTACACCTGCACTGACAAACTCATGGGGTTATTGCAAAAATCAAGTAAGATAATTTACATGAAAATATTTTTAATGTGCAAGGGTGTGCACTTGTAAGATTCTAGGATTACTGCTTGATCACTGTGTTTATAATGAGACAGCGGTGTGGGGTGTAAAGTGAGGGAAGATGGAACCCTTCTTTAAATTAGGAGCTTACAGTCAACAAAGGGCATGGAGAGAACACCTGTGCCTACAGAACAATGAGAAAGGTGGATCTGAATGGCTTTTTTCAGGCCCTTTTCCAACGTGCAGGCAACGTACAGGACACCTCTTGTACTTGGAAGATGGCCAGTGTTTTACAACCTTGAAACACCCTTTCATACCTTCTCTACAGAGACCTGACAGTGTCTATTAGCAAAGCAGAGAGCGATGGGGGTGAAAATGGAGACAACTGTACAAAAATTAAAGAGAAAAAAAAAAGCAAAGCAGAAAGCTGCAGCCAAGATTGCCTATAAACTGTATGGGGCTCAGTGCAAAATGAAAACACGGCCCCCTTGTTCACAGATTATTAAGAATTTCAAAGTGGTGGCAGCGGAACACCAAACCAAGTGCAAGGCCCCTCTAAGCGTGCAGAAGTTGCTCGCCCATGAAGCCCACTCTGCCTGCAGTGTTTCTAGAATCTGCTATGGGCACGTCACAGGGTCGCCATTTGAACTGAGGGAAAGGGCTTGAGTCTCCAGGTGCTCAATGAACAGTTGTTAAATCATCACAGCAGGAGTCTCTTACGTGCTGGGCCAGCCCAGAAGCAGGCAAGGAGTTGATCAGGACAGATAAAGCTCTCTTCCCTTGAACATTTGCTTGCCCAGTGGAAAAAAATAACATATATTCTTTCTTGAAAGTCCAGTTTAAATGCTACCACCCAAATTGTCCATTTAGAATTTCCCCTTCCTCCTGTGTCCCCACAGTGCTCCCTGTACCCTGACCATATTCTTTCTTCAGGAAAATGGACAGAACTTTATGAACAACTGAATGTGGGCCCAAACACAAGTCTTCCTGTCCAAGGTGGGGAGGGAGGCTTTCCAGGGGACTTCCCACAGCACCATGTGATGATGGGGTCACAGGAATGAGGAGATAGTGGGCCCTGGGGGCAGCCAGGTGGGGGGCAGTCAGGTGGCAACAGGCATCCCCTTGCTGGTCGCTTTGGACATGAGCACTGTATTTTTTATGCATGTGACCATCTGAAGAACTTCATTCAAGAGGTCCTGTGTCCCACCACAGTTCTTCCTGGGCACTGAGCTGCTTAAGCACTGAGACTCTCACCCCATGTTCACATCCACCTTTCTTCTTGGGAAGCCCCTGGCTATCCTTTCTTTTCTTTTTGTCCTTCCATCATGGCATTTGTGGGCTTGTAACAAGGCCAGGACACAGGAGCCACGGCCAGACCACTGCCTCGCAAATCATGTCTCTACAGTGCCCTCATTTTCTTGACTATAGGCAGAATGGTTTGGCGGGTCTTCCTTCCTCCTGGAAGGGAGAGACGGTGTTAAGGCCAGGCTGGGGGAGATGAAGGCTAAGGCAGCACGTCCCTTCTCCCTTTCCCTCCTTCTCTCCTCCTTCTGCATCCAGAAGATGTGATTCTTCTCTGTACATCCTGTCACACCCCTTCTTTCCTTTCTCCTTCCTCTGTGTGCACACTCTCCACCCGCACAGCATCGCCTCACTGCTGCAAGGCGTTGTCTCTCCCAGAACCCCTTTCTTCAGACCGAGGTTTGCCATTGGACCATCTATTATGCAGAGAATGTTTATAAGCCAAAGACCTAGTGCTGAATCTGTCAGGGGAGTTGTTGCTCACAAGCTGAGAACTGAGGGAGGAGGTGTCCCAGAGGCTGTGGTACCCAGGAGAACTGGGTCTCCTCTCTCAAAGAGCTGCTCTGCTCTCAGCTTGATGCCCATTGTGCAGCCGACATCACTTTCCCTTTGGAACGGAGGGCTGAGGCCCAAACCCATTCTAGGTTGTAAAGACTGCCTGGATTTTCAGAACTACTCCATAGACGTAGTTTGGTGGAACTCGACCAAAATGTGTACAGCTTTATCATATGTTGTTGGAATACTATCCTTTCCCTTACCTGAATTTCCTTTTCCTTCTTTCCCTTTGGTTTTGCATTTTGGTGTGTGACTTGTATCATATGCTGCTTTAAATATCTTTTAGAAATGAGGCAAGGTAATAAATAAAAACATCAACAAACAAATGAATGCATAGTGTAAATGAATTTCTAACCTGTCTTTAGAAATCATCTCTCTGTTGGTTTTTCTTTTCCACTTCCCTTCCCACTACATCTGCTCCACAAATCCCCAAATAACAGAGACAAACACCAGGGAGAAAAGGAAATGCCTGATACACCCAAGAGTATTTGCCAAAGTGTACTGAGGATCACGTGACTAAATCATCCAATCACATGCCTTATTGC
Source organism: Phyllostomus discolor (assembly GCF_004126475.2). NCBI lineage: Eukaryota > Metazoa > Chordata > Mammalia > Chiroptera > Phyllostomidae > Phyllostomus > Phyllostomus discolor. The sequence goes on from NC_040906.2 coordinate 12,191,803, forward strand.
TCAGTCCTGTGTTGGTGCTTGCTTGTGTTTTGCAGAAGGAGGCATATATGCATGTGGAAAAACAAACTGGGAGATGGAAAGAATGAGTTTCTCTTTAATCAGCTCCAGGGTCCTACTACCTTTGTGGCCACAAATGGAATGTGTTGATGTTGAAATGGGCGGGGCTTCTGTAGGGGCTGTGGAAATGGCTGTCAACGGCTGGATACATAACTCTGACTTTAAGATAACTTCATTCCAGGTCTGCAACTGGGGGCTGTGGGAGGAATCAAATGAGCTTTTAGAATCCTTTCAGCCTCACATTTATGGGCTGGAGGTTGAGCCCTGCTCTGCTGTAGATGCTGTCCTGTGTGGTACTTCCCATAAATTTAAATCTCGCTGCTAATACAAAGTACAGTGCAGATGCACAAAGTTACACTTTGTGTAACAAGCATGTTTCTGGGCACTTCCATGCAAATTAGGTCTTTGTACAGTACATGAAATCATTTAACAGGCATCTGGGCAGCTCTCAGCTCAAAGGAACCCTGGAGCGAACCTTTTGAAAGCAAGTTTCCTCTGTGACTTAAGTAATCACACTCTCATGCATGTTTCTCATAACTTGGATTGTATCTTCAAGCATTTCTTTATAAATCTTTACTTAATCTAGTAAATAAATTAATGCCTATTGTGTAATATTTTCCTCAGGGACAAAATGATTATAGACATGTCATACTTATAATTATATGTTAAGTCAATGATTTAATTGCAGCCTTCGGAGAGATACAGATGCTATGAGAGGTTTCTGCTCATTAGCTCTTATAAAGGAGGGACAGACCAAAGTCTCAGTTTGCTCGTCTCAGAATGGCTAAGAATGACTGAGGGTGGCTGTTTCCCCGAGTCTTCCTGAGCTCTTTAATGAGAGGCTGCAGAGGCCTGGGGGGTACGCAGCGTGCACGGAACAAGGAGCGATTAGTTTCAGTCGTACCTTAATTCAGTTGGTTGTCTTAAACCTGTTTGACCTTGAGCTAGTCTCTTAAAAACCACTGAGCTTTAATTTCCTCAGCTTAAAAAAAAGGTTAAATTATTACACAGGGTCTCTGTGAGCATGTGGAAGGACAATTTTTATAACATGCTTTCTAAAGTGTCAAGTACAAAGCATGCTAGGCATTGCTAGAGGATGGGGTGGTTTGCTTGTTTGTTTTTTATAACGATGCCTGCTCTTTAAACACAGCATTTTCTCAGTGGCCTCTGATTCAAGTTCTTTGAATTGAGCCTACTGAAATGTTTTAAGGATTTCTCAGAAACTCGCAAACCTGTTTAGAAAAGACCATCTTCGGTCTTCATGCCTTTGAGAGGGTACAGATTATGAGGATTTCTAGAGAAGAGAAAGTTTGCCCTCTCATGTGGCCCATGAGAAAGAGGGTCTGTGAATTTATGAACTAGTGGCAATGTGCTTTTTAAACAGGCCGCTCTCTGAATTATTATTTTATTCTGCCCTTTGAACTCTCACTTCTTTAATAATTTAGTTTGGCTACTAGATATTTACTCACTTGCTCATCCAATGAGTCATTTATGTTTTCTAATATTATATATCCCGCTGGCTTTTTAAACCAGTGAAGACATAAAATTTTCAGAATTAGTTCAATTTTATTTTTACTGGGTGGTATTTTTATAGTCATGGTTGTAATGTGAATGCTAAGTAGAATCTTGCCTTAATTTATTTTGCTTGGGTTTAACTTTAAATTAAACTCAAGCAAGATTATGAACTGAAGTGGCTGATGTTGTGTGTTTTGAAAGACTGTGCTCCTGGGAAGTAGGGAAAGGGCAGAGAAGTGAATGCTGTCGTAATTTTAGAATAATGACAAGCATTTAATCTCATTAACATACAATACAGCAATGCACAAGATTTTTTTTTCCCCCATGGAGTTACTGGCTGCTTATGTTGTCTTAAACTGACATGAACACATCTTCACTAAGCTTTGAGTTTTTTGCCAACATTTTGTTTTTGGGGGTGGACACCCCCATAAAGAAAATGTAGCAATGTAAATTTCTCAAGGCACACAGTTAGATGTACAAATATTTCACCATCTTTATTTTCCTGTTATAGGACAATATGTGTGTTGATTCCTCCTTTTCCCTTGTAGCAAATAAACCTTAGCCGACTCGCTTCCATATCTGGAGGTGCACATGAGCTGGCTTGTACCTGCATGCAAGGGGCGATTTTTAAGTTTTCAGAATGTACACATACTGGTGTTATTACAAATTGATTATGGAGAATTAAATTGTGTACACTTACAGCCAAATAAATTAAATTGAAAACAAGATTAGAAATGTGCAAAGCTCATCACTTCCTGATTGAGTAGTTGAGGGGGGCACTCCAAGGTAACACAGGGTGTCCAGACTCGCCGTCTGCTGCGCCATGCCTGCCCCATGGGTCCTCAGCCCTGACCTTTCAGCCTTTTTTCCTTCCAGGGTTCTACCCAGCTGGCCAGGCCATTCACCACGGCCCCGGAATGGGGCCCTTTCTCTGTCTATAAAGTGGATGATCTGGTGGCTAGACGCACCCCTTGCCTGCAAGAAAGGCTTTCCAGAGCTCCCCTGAGTGAGGCTTCTGCACAGTGTCACCTTGTCCCCACAGAATAGGGCTGACTCATAAGAAACTAGGCTCTGGCTTTGTCCCCCTCCTCTGGCTGGCTGTGCAGCATTCTCCACAAGCGCGGGAGGCGTGAGCTGAGGAAGGACATTATGTGATGGTGGCGTGTGGGTGTCACAGAGCGTGCTTGTCCATTCTGATCCTGTACATTCTCAGCCCTCATGTATCATTTTCATCTTATGATGAGAGTCTGCTGGGCCTTTATTGTAACTCGGTGGGTGTCTGATGGGACTCAGCTCACAGTAATTCTGACCAAATGGTTACTTGTGGTTCCATCTCTGCCAGGGCCAAGCAGCATGATGGGGATTGCTTTTCAAAGGTGTGCAATCCTCCACGGCAAAGACATGGGCTTGCTCCAGAACCTCAAGGGCCTGTGGTATGAGTCTCCCACTAGAGTTTTTATTTTCTCACCATTGATCTCTTCAACATTATGCATTTTCCAGATTGTTTTTCCCTACTGGAAGGGTGCCTGGGCCTCCATCAACACCCTTTCCCCCAGCACCACTCAGATATCACAACTTTTTATATCACCCAGTGTATAAGTTGGAGCAGTGACCTTGGGTATGGAATATACCGGTCCCCAAACCCAAAGAAGCCCCTTGACATTGCACTTATTTTTTTTTTTTTGTTATGGGGTACATGACACAATCAACTGCCCTTTACTTTGGACTGGGTGCCTTGGCATGCCCCTCACCACGAAACATATTGCAGAGGCAGCAAGTTCTGAATCTTTGCAAGGTTGATTTTCCTTACTCAGCAGCACATGTGTGGCCTGCAGCATGCAAGCAATCTCTTGCTCATCCAGCCTGATCCACATGATGTCACTGACGTGATGGATTGATGTGTTATTCTGTGCAGTGTGCAGATGGCTCGGAACTCTTCTATTTCATGTCAGAGAGAGAGAGAGAGAGAGAGAGAGAGAGAGAGAGAGAGAGCAGGAGAGTTAATGCAGCCCTGGGGCAAAACTTTAAGTGTATTTTGTTGTTTATTCCATGTGAATGCAAACTCCCTCTAATCCTCTTTTCTTGTAACAATAGAAAAAAGACACCTTCGCCATATCGGTGGCCACACACACACAGCAGAGGCGAAGACACCGCAGCTAGCATGGCAAGGCTGAGCTGGGGCAGGGCTTAAAGTCAGTTGTCCTCGGTCCTCCCCCAGGAGTCACCTGGGCTCTGCAGCAGCCAGACTGGGGAAATGAATAAGAGGTATGATGGGGACTGTGACCCTGTAGGTTGACTTTAGATCCTCAAGGAGATCACTCACATCTGCCAGCTTCCAGGGATGGAATATTGCTTTTGATTTATTTTCTTGGCTTCAGAAACCTCACTTAGCTTCCCCCTCTAATAGCTGTTATACTGCAGAACCTGGTGTCAACTGCCAAGCATGTGGATTTTAACAATATAGTTTAGAACTGGAGACATGGCCTGGGGTGTTCTGCAGGCCCAGTGTGACCCACTGCGCACCCAGTGTGGTCAGGGTTCCATTTAGTGCATGGCTTCTGTATGCCGGACTCCAACAGGGGAGCGGCCAGGGCTCCTTCAGGGGTCTGGGTGTTAAAGTCAGTTCAAACCCTCTGTCCAGCGACACTCAAAGGTGTTAATGGGCTTCTTCCTTTAGGCACTTCTTTTCAGGCCTTGCGATGGAAGCACAGCTTCAAAGGCTTTCTTTCCCAGATCGTGGAAGAGATACACAGAATTGCAAGGACTGCTGAGTCAGTGGGTGGGCGGTATATCCCTCCTGCTCCCTGCCTTGGTTTGCCATCTATCCTACCTAGCATTCCCCCTTCAGGCATTTGGAACCCAGATCTTTGGGGGTTTGGGGTGATGACCGCTCTAGCTGCTTCCTGCTGCAAAAGGGACGTTGAGAGTTCTTTGGGTTCTGTCTGCTTGCTAACCATTGGTCGGAGGAGGTGGAGGGAAGTGTTATCTGTGCATTGGTCATGTTAAGTGTCCGCTGCCTGAGGTCGCAGGCATCCACAGTGATTGTTGCATCCTGGAGGCGACACATTTGACAAGAAGCTTAATGGGGTGGAGGACTTGGAATTTCATCTGCTAAGGGTTCAGTCCAACAGGAGTAGGAAATCTCCGTTCTGGGGAGCAGCCAAGCGTACTGACAGGCTGGTGGAAAGAGTCTTAGAAATATGGGGAAGACAGTTACATTGAGGTTCAGTTGTTGTATTATTTATCTGTAACAGGTTTTTTTTTCTTGAAGATGAGTTTGAGGTCATTGATGGGTTCACAAGCAGTTAGTTGAACCTTTTAAATCTCTTCCTCCGCCATCGGCCACCACGATTCTGTCCTTTGGGCGCTGGCCATTGCTTTTTCTGTGTTTCTAGGAGCCATGCTCATCATGAGTTAGCGCCCTCTCTGAGGGTCATTGCCAAGGTGATAAAGCCCATCTCTGGGGACAGAGATAGGATCCATTTGAGTCCACCAGCTCTTCCTTATCCAGTTTTACGTTCTGCTTCCCTTAGTCAAGCATTCTTAGAATTCATTCCCACCTGTGCTTCCCCTGCTAGTGCATGCGGGCTTCGTCTAACCACACCTCTTTTTAAAAAATAACTTTTTCAAATACAGTTTCATCCAGTATTATTCTATATTAGTTTCAGATGTCCAGCAAAGTGGCTAGAAAGTCATTTACTTGACAGAGTTCTTACCCCTCCTTTGGGGTATAGTTTAGGCTTCCCTTAGCAGGTCAGCACTTCCTCAGCTGGGTTCTGCTATGACAGGTTATAAGCCTAGTGTCCAGGGTCCAGAGAGGGCACCCATGGGTTCTGTCTCTAACACCATCTCTGGAGAACGCTTCTGGGTTCCCAGATTTGTTGGGGGCCTGGCTCACGCTTTCCGCAAGATCCTTTGCCTCCTCTCCCGGAACACCTGTTACATTACGCAGTCTTTCTCACTGGGCTGTAAGCATCATGAGACAGGGAAGGACAACCTGTATTTCATTCACTAGTGTATTCTCTGTGCCTAGTTCTGTGCCTGGCCTGGATATCTAATAATGTGTGCGTTGAATAGGCCCCCTGGGACAAAGGCCAGCAGGTGCTGCGGTACTGAGCACTGGCCACGGGTCAGGCTCTGCTCCAACTCTTCCACAGGTGCTGGTTCACTTAGTCTGTGTCTCCATCTTCTGGGTAGAAACTACCATCAGCCCTTATTCTGCAGCCAGTCTGCTCTTTACCTGTGTGTCCACAGCGCCCTATGCAGTCCATTCTCATAACAGTAATTCCATGATGTACCTCGAATTATTTCTACCTTGGAGTTTAAGCTATATATGAGTGTAGAATCATGGACATTCAATAGAAGTTTCTGTGTGTATTTGTGACTGAATGAGGGAATAAATGAACTCCCAGAAATTAACTAGAAGGGTTTAAGCATTTTATAATTTCACTCTTTTTGTTAAAGGACTACTGCATATATATATATATATATATATATATATATATATATATTCTTCTTAATTCATGCATACTGTTAAAGAAAGGTCAGATCTTCTAATCTGAATTTCATGAAGCGATTTTCATAGTCACCTTCACAATCACGTGTGACTAGTAAGCAAGCAGTATATTTTATAGATCGGGACATGCAAAACTTTATTCCACACGGCACACCTGTTTCTTTTATGTGCACCCTCTTCCTCTTGCAAACGCAAATCCACTTTTTTATGTCTGTCAAACACAAGCCTACATTCAGTGATTAACAGTCCAGTGTTAATGTGATGAAAGAAATTGATTTTTAGGTGTGTTTGGAGTTTAGAAAGAATTTGTGCGAAAATAAGATCCTGCTGCGATGCAACTATTTCCTATCAGTCTGAAATACGCTGTCCTGGGAAATGTGTCATCAGCACATCTATCATTGATCACAGCTCATTTCTTCAAGGGCTGACAGTAGCTCACTGCACATTTATTAGGGAACTGAGCCTTAATCATATCTGTGGTTTTAAGAGTTTCTGTCCTATTAGATTTGCGACATTTTTTACAGGAGAATTTTAAAAGGAAAAAGTCTTCCAGACCTGAAGCTGAAAGGATGATAATTTTATAGAGTACTAAAGAAGAGTTATAAGGACTCACCTACATAAAAAGGATGGCTCCTATTTTATTTTTATGTTCTGATGAGCAAACTCAATTTTTGCTTCCATTCCGGAGCTCAAAGCACGGTTATACTCTGAACTTACAAAACTCCCTGCCTTCTAGAAATTTCGTAACACTTTCTTTTTTCCCTTTTCTTTCTGGATTTCTGTAAGAACCAAATAGGTGCAATAATAATTTAGAAACACAAAATCAAGAACAAATCTACATGACCAAAAATCCTGCTTTCAAACTGTTGCACTTTTTAAAAGATTTTTTAATTTAATTATTTCAATGAATGTTTGGGCCTCCATAAAGTGCTGGCCACTGTTGTAAGTGTCAGATCCATCACTGATGAATGTATCTACAGGGAAGCGTCCAGGAGAGCGTACGTGCCATTAAGAGTAGATATCAACAAAATAAGCACAGCATATGATCAAGTTATAAAGTATTAGTAGGTGCTAAATGCTATAGGGAAAATACAATCAGCTGAGAAGAAACAAGAGCACTAGGGAAGGTCTGCAGTTGTAAATGGTGTCACTCTTCATGAGATGCTGACATCTGAGCAAAAACTTAGAGGGGTGGGGTAGGCCTTGGAGATATCTGGAAAGCCTTTGCAAATATAGGGAACAACTAGATCCAAGGCCCTGGGTTGGGTCTGGGCCAGCCAGGAGACCAGTGTGGGGGAAGCAGAGTCATCCAGAAGGAGGGTCGTAAGGCGTGAGCTCAGAGCAGGGTCCACAGAGTCAGGTCCCAGAGGGACCTGCAGGCCAGTATACGGACTTCGGCTTTTACTGTAAGGGAAATGGGGAAGCAATGGATTGGAGCAGATACAGGACATGATCAGTCATGAGGACGGCACTGCTGGGTTAAGAGTAGACTGTGGGGTGCAAGGGTTGATGTTGGGAGACCAGTTAGGAAACTTGCAATAGCTCAGGTAAAAGATGGTGGTGGCTCAGATTGGTGGAGTGGCGGTGGGGGTGACTAGAAGTGGCCACATTTGTTATCAAATTAAAACATAAAAACAACATTTTTAAAAAAGATGTTATTTATTTATTTTTTTTTAGAGAGGGAAGGAAGGGAGAGAGAGAGAGAGAGAGAGAGAGACATCAATGTGTGGTTGCTGGGGGTCATGGCCTGCAACCCAGGCATGTGCCCTGACTGGGAATCGAACCTGCTACACTTTGGTTCACAGCCCATGCTCAATCCACTGAGCTATGCCAGCCAGGCCAAAACCAACATTTTTAAATGACAGATTTGGTATGAAATGTAAAGAAGGAATAGATCGAAAGTGAATCCAAGTTTTGTTTGTTTGTTTGTTTGTTTGTTTTTTGCCTGAGTAAGTAGCAGCATGGAGCTACCATTAACTGAGATGGGTGAGTCTCAGGTGGAGCAGTTTTGGGGTGGTGGTGATAGTGGTGGAGGTCCAAAACTTAGATCTGAGTACATTAAATTAGCAATACCTGTTACGTTCAGGTGAAGATGTTGAGGATATATATCTTTTTTTAAAAAAAGATTTTATTTATTTATTTTTAGAGAGAGGGGACGGGAAGGAGAAAGAGAGGGAGAGAAACATCAACGTGTGATTCCTCTCACACACCCCTTACTGGGGACCTGGCCAGCAACCCAGGCATGTGCCCTGACTGGGAACTGAACCAGTGATCCTTTGGTTCATAGGCTGGCACTCAATCCACTGAGCCACACCAGCTGGGGCCAGGATGTTTATCTTTGTAAATTATCAGTATATAGATAATAATTTAAACCATGAGACTGGTTGAGATCACCTATAGAGTGAATATAGATTAAAATAAGGAAATTTAAGAATTTCTTTAATTTTGTGTTTATACTTTATAGTTGGCATGATAGTTAAATAACATAATACAATAAGTGCAGCTGACATTAAGGAGTTTTCAGAATAAATACAAGTTCTTTGGAAATTGATGACTCACATGCTAAGAGCAGAACTGAGTGAGAAGCCACTGAATACCAGGCAGGATGTGGTTAAAGGGGGATGAAGATTGTCAATTAAGCTGAAGGGTTGGTTAAGAAGAGATTATTATTATTTTTTTAAAGATTTTATTTATTTATTTTTCAGAGTGGGAAGGGAGGGAGATAGAGAGAGAGAAACATCAATGTGCAGTTGCTGGGGGTTATAGTCTGCAACCCAGGCATGTACCCTGGCTGGGAATCGAACCTGCAACACTTTGGTTCACAGCCCATGCTCAATCCACTGAGCTATGCCAGCCAGGGCAAGAAGAGATTATTTAAGAGAGTTTTTACCTTATTGGTGTGAGTAAATGAAGACAGAGAATAGGAGTCCCAGTCAATGCCATCATTGGACTGCTCCCTCTACTCTCTACTCCACCACCAACGCAGGCAGAGTCAGGGCGGGTGCTGTTGCCATCCACCTGGCCTCCTGCTCTCCGCCTTACTCGAGCTTCTAGACTGGATCACCTATGTCCTCTTGCATTCTGTCTTCCAGTGGATTCCTCAGCGGGGAGGCCTCTGTGGGAGGTGAAGGGAGAGAGGCCAGAAGCCTGGAGAGTTTATCCCTCTTTCTTCATCATAGTTCATTCAGTGTCGATGCCCTTCCATGACCACGGCTGATGCTGAGTGGTGGCTTCAAGTCTCATCCCAGCTCCTTACCTGTTGCACCATTTCCTCCACTTGCTTCTTCGGCTCTAGGGCTGGTGTTGGCTTTCTGTTGCTCATAGTCCTTTGGGTACTCAACAGCTATTGTCCACACACTGCAAAAGCCTTGTCATTAAACTTTCCTCGGTTAAGCTCTAAGAAGACCATCTTTTATATCTATCTATCTATCTATCTATCTATCTATCTATGATCCTGTGGGTCAACGAAATTGCTTTTAGCTGCACAGTATAACAAGCTAATAAATGCAAACTTCCACTTCTTATTTGGTTCTTATTATTGTACAGGAAGATATAAAGGCTATCTATGATACTTTATATGATTTAAGTTGAACACTAAATGAGTTATTCATTATCTTAGGTACAGGTATTTGCTAAAAATGAGGCCTCAAAATGCCATCCTAGCATTACTGCATAAAATAGTCCAGTGTACAGAGTTTGAAGTAATCAATACCCACTATTCTTTTATTCAATCAGAAAACTTTTATTGAATATCTTTTATATGCCATCCTCTATGTGAAGAGCTAGTTTCTATGGAGCATGATAACTGCTTTGATGGAGGAGAATGCAGGGAACTGTAACACAGAGGAGCACTAAGCAGGGGTAGTCAGGAAAGGCTTCCCAGAGCAGGCAATGTTTGAGGTGAAGCTGACAGATGAGTAAGGGAGCGGAGTGGTTGGACAGGAGCTTGGGAGAAATGCCTGAGAAGTTAGAGATACAGACTTTGGAATCTACAGGGTATTACACAGATGTCAGTGAAGCAGAGATGTGGAGGAGATCTCTCATGAAAGGTTGCAAGAGCAGAACCAGGGAGGGCTCAAATATTTTATAGACTGGGACTGTAAAGGGAAGTCACCTAAGGAAAAATTTGAGAATGAGCTAGTGGAGAAGCTGGGGAATAAACAGAAATGTCATCAGAGTGAAGGGGATAATCTGAAGGATGAACGACGTGAAATACAACTATACAATGAGATCCAGGAGACTGGACTCAGGGAAAGTGCGTTGCATGTGCGGTTGGGTGGGCCACAGCTCGAACAGTGTGCAGTTGAAGAGGGGAACACAGTGTTCGCAAATCACTACTTTAAGGGGGTTGACCTTGAAGAAAGAGACAAGGAGTAGCTAATGGGCATCACCAGGTCATTTAAGCATTTTCTGTCTTTATGCTCAGAAAGATATGAATCTGCTAAAGCACTGCAAGAAAGAAGACAGAAGAGAGGAGAAATTAAAAGTGCAGGATAAGGAGGGAATTACTATGAAACAAAATCTGGCCTCACCCTGAAGGAGAAGGAGGGAATGTTATCACAAGCATGGGCATCATATATTTAGCCTCCTATTGTGTGAAATAACCTACGTACATGAATACAGACATGCAGATAGACTAGACCACATTCACATATGTGTGTAATCTCATTAGAACATTTTCAGTAATGAGTCGCCATATCTATAAATTTAATTTACTAGACTTTTTAGAATTACTTAGTTAAGTGGGAAGTTTTGTCAGGCATAAAATGGGAGTATTTTAAAAAGAAAATCAAACACATTACATTTATACCGCTGTTAAAATGTTTGAAGGCATATAATTAAGTTTGCAAATTGGAGTAAGTTTATTCAGAGCTATTACATTTTGTTAGACTTACAATAAAAGAAGAAGAAGAATGTGAACCTCAAACTTAAGATAACACGTGTGAATTTAATCCAGTGAATGTTGCTTGACTAACCAAAGAACAACCCCAGCCAGTCTTTTCTGCACCCAAACTCTGCTCTCCAGGGCACCAGATGCTCCCAGTGTATCCACAAGCTGGTTCTTCGCTGGGATTCCGGCTAGTCCATTGTCAGCTTCTGCCTATTTCTGGACTTATTGTTAAGAAATAAAAATAAGACCAGGTTTATCAGAACCGGTGTCAGATGAGTTTTTATTATGCTGGCCTTCTTCTTGTTCTTGTTTAATGTTAAGATATAGACCGTTTATCTCTGAGGTCCAGCATATCATGATACCTGCCCCCTTCAGCATTGCCGAATTCAGAGGCAGGACAGAAGAAATCCCAGAAGTACATCTGTACCCCGGGGGCTTATCATACAAATCCCCTCAATGGCACCTCTGGTAAGAGGTTGTCTAGTCACTGTGTGAGCGGCCCCAGTAATGGGAAGTACAATACCTAGATAGAATCTTGTTTTTGGACCACTCCAAAATTTAGAAGGGTCTTCCTTAGATTCTGCTGAAATATACCCTCCTGCTTTTTCCTTCCAATTCGCTTCATTTTTCCTTGGGACCTTAGGACCTTAGGAGTAGCTTTGGAGTCCTGTTTTTTTCATCTCTGGGTTCAGCATACTTTCTCACTGCCACTGCTATGTATGTGACATTGGGCAGACCCTTCTTGATGTAGAGTGACCCTGTGTGATGTGAGAAGCCTGATCTGCAGCTAACTGTTGCCCCTCAGCGTTCACCTCTGCAACCTCCTATTTTTAATACTGTATTCCCATCGACTCTCACTTTGTCTTTTTTTTCCTGTCTAAAACCTTTGCCTTGCAAAATTGAGAAGCTTATACAAGCCAAATAGCTTAATTCCCCTGGTATCCTTATGCTGATCCCTTTCCTTGTTTGAAATTGGTTTTCATACCAAGTGCTGCCGTTATTTTTACACAGAATTTACGGTTTAAGTTGAGACTGAATTCTTAGAAACAATGGATCAGAGGGCCATTTATTGCTGAGTCTATGGAAGTTTTAACATTGAGAGCAAGGGAAAAGAAAACACTTTCTTTCCTATACTTTTAAGTATGAAAGGCTCAGAAATGTCTTTGTTAGCTGGGCTTATATAGTTCCCACTTTTGGAGTAAAGGGTTCAGCTCTAAGCATCATTTGAAGAATTTCTGCAAAGTGAATCGTTTCTTTAAAAGAATATACCCTACACGAGAGTATTTGCCATGCTCATTTATATCCTGAAAAAGTCATGCTGATTTAAAACATTAAATATGCAAAATCGAAAAGCTACAAAGGAAATATGAAATTTAAACTGCGAAGCAATGCAGATGGTGAGCCAATGGATGGTCATTTGCTTTGCCTATTTCTTCTGGGAGAAATCTATTATGTGGGGGAGGGAACCTGTTCAAGAAGTAGACACCGGTGAACTTGCCCTGAATTGACTCTCCCTATATTTGGTTAAGATTATGTATTTATATGTTTCAACTGTCTCTCTTAGTTCATCATTGTCCAGGTCCTTCAGGAAATGAGATCTTCCCAAGGTAGGGCCTAATGACCACATTCACTAACGGAAAAGTAATAGAAATTTTGCTGACTGATTTTTTCCCTCTCACCATTAATGTTTCCTTATAACGATAATGAAAAACTTGAAATATTAACTCAATTAAATGTTTTATAGTAAGAAGGAATGACCATTTTATAGAAGTTGAATTTCTGGCCCGATAAGAGGTTTAGTGGGTTGGCAAATGCAGGAGAGGTGGTAAAAGAATCAATGACTGTAACACAAATCTCGAAGTGTGAACTTGGGAGGGATTTTTAACAGCTATATTCTGTTCGGATTAACTCTCCTTTTCCCAGAAGCAAAGGGGATGCCCTCTGCTGAGGCAAGGCACTAGGACAATCTGTCTTCTTTAATAATGCCAAGGGGAATAAGAAAGCCGTTTTCAAGTTCTTTTGTTTTAATTAGACGTTGGGCAACTCTCATCACAGCTCATTCTATTCTTTCTTCCAGAGTTCATGTATTATAGCTATTGTGGAAGTGGAAGTCTTATTTTATAGACAACTGTTTACAGCCATTCTGGCTAAAGCAAGTCATTTCTATATATTATTTATTAAAAAAACAATCTTTATTATCTTATTTTGTAGTATGAGGGAACCTACCTATGGAGCAGGAGAGGGCTACGAACAGATGTGGGCTAACCTGGGGGTTCATGAGGTTGGTAAAGGCTATAGGCTTTCTCCCCTACAGCCCCGTGCCCATGTGCTATGTTACGGCTTCACACTGCAGTCTTCCCCTCATGCAGACCATGACCAGCCCCACAAGAAGGACCACTGGGCCTGCTCTTGGAAAGTCAGTGAGGTCCCCTTACCTGTCCTTCAGTGTCTTTCACTGCATCATGCCGTCTGGTAGCTAGTTCTCTAAATAAAGGTTCTCTGGGGGTGGATTCAACGCTACTCCAACAGCAAGATTCAGCTAATTTTCATGCTGGAATAAGGCGACCGAGTCCTCCGTGAAATTGTGGGGCTCAGGAATGATTTGGAGGGCAAGCATAGCACTTGGAAAGGTGTCAGGCTGCTGGGCATGCCAGATTCTTATATCTAATCCTCTGTTTTGATGCTGCTTGTTTCAACCATGAAGGAGTTTCTATTTTATGCAAATAAGCTAACTCTATAGTGATTATGTATTAAAGATAGTTCAAGTATTTGTGGCTCAAATATTAAGTAACCATCATAGGTTATTCATGATTTGAGCCCTTCAAATATCAGCCAACTGTATCTATCTATCTATCTATCATCTATATCTATGTTACACTGTATATAGACTATAAATTATGCATAATGTAATATTAAAATTCATGGGATAATAAATCACCATGAAATTTCTTTTCTTCTTCCTCCAGTTCTCCCTCCCTCTCTTTCTTCCCTTTTTCTTTTCCCATAAACTGTCTCTCTCTTTCAACAAGTGTTCATTGAGCCAGAAGACCTGAACTGTAAACCAACCATCACTACTATACTAGTGTTAGTATAACCAACCATCACTACTATACTAGTGTTAATGTAACCAACCGTCCTGATTTGCCGAAGATTGAAGGGTTCCCCAGGACCTGGAACTTTCTGTACTAAATAAGAGCAGTCCCAGACAAACTGGGATGTTTGGTCAATCCTGAATTATTTAACTTGTGAAGCTCAGGCCTCTCACCTTTAAAACAGAAAGTAATAATGCCTACCTAATAATGCCACGGTGAAAAGCTAGTAACGGTCCATACAAAATGCATGAGACATAATGTGAGGATGTGGAGAACACTTAATTTTCTCAGCATCAGACCTCTCCCCAGGGGAAAGACGTACTGGTTAGATAAATAGTTCGATAAGCAGTGAGGGTGGATAAAATGGCCTGGAGGCCTGTGTGCGGGGAACTGGATGACACCTAACCTGTTCTCTAAGCAGGTAGCACCCTCACCTTGTCCCACTGAGTGGATTTTCTGTTGAAGGCCTGATAAGAAAATAATTTCTACAGGCCTTCCCCGAGTATGAAGAAGATGGTGTGAGGAGAATGGAGATACCGAATGTAGAAAGGGATGAAGACTTTTATGACATGTAATATATGCTTCCATCTTCCTGTGAAACTCTAAAAAATACCTACCTCATTCCCTCACACATTTGTAGCTATGCCTTATTTTTCGTTGCAATGGAGAACTGGGTGTAGAATCAGGAGGGCACAGGACAAGAACAGAAGCCACCCTCTAAGGGATAATAATTGTACCTTCCGTATAGGCTTGTGGTTAGAATTAAATGGCCTGATGTGTATCTGTGACATGCTGTCTACAGGACAACTCACAGAACAGTGCCTGGCATATTTTAAGTACTCTAAGGGTTCACTTCTGTATTATTATTATTATTATTATTATTACTATTATTACTATTATTATTATTACTACTACTATTATTATTATTACTATTATTATTATTATTACTATTATTATTACAATAGTCTGCTCTCAACGAATACTAATTTCCTTTTTCCTCCTTTCTTCTTGGGCCTTGCTCCCTCTCTACACATTCCTGTGTCGAATTAGTTCTTAGTATTGGATTAAAATCTAACACTGTCAAAAAAAAAAGGGCTTCTGTCGTGAGTGGCATATGTAGGGCAGCTTGATTGCTCTATGTGCAGAATCGACATCAAGAGATTTCGGAAGCATAATTTTTTGGTACCTGGGCAGCTACTGATTGCTGGTCCTGGCGCCCTTGACATACTAAAAAGAAAAAAAAATCTAACACTGTTTTTGCAGGAACTTAAAAAACCCTGGGCAAAGTAACCTTTGTCCATGTTGGAGATACTGTCTGCCATTGGCTCAGCAGAGTCCTGACAAAGCACAAAGCTCGTTATTCCCTGCGGCCCTATTTTCACCTTTTCAGGATTTCCAAGGCTCGGTATCAGAGGTAGTGGAATCTAATATATTTTTATAACTGCTTGGCTCTTTTTCTAAATTTAGGGAGAGGAGGTAAAAAAAATTTGGTCAAGACACTCCAGCTGACAAATAGAGCAGGAAAGATAAGTAATTTTTTTTTTGTAGTTATTGGTGTTTTGGGTAGAAACTAAGTGTTTTGACCTCCAAGATTTCACAGGTCAAGTTTCCACACTCAAAGCCTCATGAATAATTGAAGCAATTACACAAATAGTTCTGTTCGAAACCCCACTTGATTTATTCAGCTTCTGGTTGTCTCACGTCTGGGTTATTCATTCAGAACTGCGTCTAGATGAAAGTGACAGCTTCAATTACCCAAACCCCAGATCTGTGTATTGATGCCTGTACATTCGAGTAATTTAAGGGGAGGTTCTTTGAGTCAAATCCAGAATATGTTACAATTACGTAAGAATCTCAAATATTTTTATATCCTACCCCAAACTCCCTTTGTGCAATAGCTAAGGTATCAATAGATGGTACTAGAAGGCTACTGTTGAAAACCTGAATACTGGTGAGTAAATCATAACCCATCAACCATGCGAGGAAAAGCTAGATCTTTCGTGGGGCCTTCTGCTATCATTGGTAGATAGAACCTCCAGGGGCAGGAAGTACAAACACTGTTTGGAAAAACAGACTTAGAAAAATATCAGAAAGGAAATCTATCTAAACAATAACCCCTACTAAATGCTCTTCTTTTCTATGCGCCGTAACACAAATAGTTACTGAATTTTTGCATGGAATTGGTTATCTATTGATTCATGCTTTTCAGTGTTTAGTGTAGATAAAGCATTAATATTTTGGAGCTATAAAAATGCTCTTTAAATATTAAACCTAATCCAGTGGGCAGGATCATTTCCTCTGCTGTGTTGAAAATCAGCCTGACCATTCATGCATGCCTAAGGTCAGAATTTATGACATCCTTTATAAATATGGAAACACAGAAGAATCCGTGCTTCCTTATGCTTGTGTACTAGAAAAGAAATAAGTATTTTTATATTTTTAGTTATATGAAGTTATACAAACAATGGGGTTAGTGTTTTTCACGGGTAGAAATATATGAGGAGGGACCCCAAAAACAGACTTTATTTATAAAAAAATGTGTATTTATTCTTACATGTTTATACTTCAGTCATATTGAAAGTACTCTTCATTTGATGCAATACACTTACTGAGACATTTTTCCACTGCTTAAAACAGTTTTTGAAATCATCGATTTTGATGCCTTTTAGTGCTTCTGCTGTTTTTTTGTTTTACCTCTTCCACATAAGCAAAACGTTTCCCTTAGAGGACGTTTTTCATCCAGGGAAACAAACAAAAAGAAGTAGCTTGGGGTGAGACTGGGCGAATAGGGAGGATGGGGTATGAGGGCCATGACTTTTTGGGGGTCAAAAACCGAACACTCAGTGCAGTGTGGGCAGGTGCACTCATAAATCACCCATCATTAAATGGGCAATGTGCTGAGTCTTCAAAAACATTCACTGAGGCAGAACACAACCTCTCACAACAATGCCAGCTTGTACACTGATACAGAAGAGTTTCTGGAACACTCACCGAGTGAGGGAACCCTGTGCTACAAGGGGCCCGCCTTCCAGAAGACAATTTTGGCTCCTCCCCCCTAGTATCTCTATACAAATAGAAGTAGATGTTATTCTCTACCACTTTCTAATCAAATCAACCTAGCAGGTTTGTCTTACACAACAGTTCTAATGTTTACCTCTTTTTAAAAATTACAATATCTTTAGGGCAGTTTTAGGTTCCCACCAAAACTGAAGGGAAAGTACAAAAAGGTCCTGTATGTCCCTGTCCCCACATGCATAACGTCTTTCATTATCAACACTTCCTACCAGAGTGGTATATTTGTTACAATTGATGAATCTTCAGTGATATGTTCTAATCACCTGAACTCCATCGTTTACGTCAGGGCTCATGACTGGTGGTGTAAATGCTATGTGTTTGGACAAATGTATAATGACACACATCAGCTATTACACTGTCATACAGAGTATTTTCACTGCCTTAAAAATCCTCTGTGATCTGCCTATTCATTCCCTCTCTCACTCCAGCACGTAGTTTTGCCTTTGCCAGAACGTCACATAGTTGGAATCATGCAGTATATAGTCTTTTCAGATTGGCTTCTTTCACTTAATAATGTGTACTTAAGGTCTCTCCATGTCTTTTCGTGATTTAATAGTGGATTTTTCTTTTTAGTGTTGAAGAACATTTAATTGTCTGGACACACCATGGTTTATTTATGTATCCAGTGAGGGGTATCTTGGTTACTTCCAAGGTTGACAACCATGAATAAGGCTGCAATAAACACTCATGTGAAGAGTTCTTTTGTGTGTGTGTATGTGTGTGTGTGTGTGTGTGTGTGTAAATCTAAATTTTTACTTCTTTTGGGTAAATATCAAGGGGCACAGTTGCTGGTTTGTATGGTAAGGATATGTTTAGTTTTGTAAGAAATTACCAAACTGTCCTCCAAAATGCTTGCATTACTTTGCACTCCTGCCAAAGGTGAATGAGATTTTCTGTTGATCCACATCCTTGCAGCATTTGGTGTTGTCAGTGTTTTGGATTTTGGCCATTAATAGGTATATAGTGGTACGTAAATATTGTTTTAATTTGCGTTTTCCTGATGACATATGATGTGGAGCATCCTTTCATAAGCTTATTTGCCATCTGTATGTCTTCTTTGCTAAGGTATCTGTTAACGATCTTTTGTTCATTTCCAAACTGAGTTTTCTTATTGATTTTTAAGAGTTCTTTGTAAATTTTGAATAACAGTCTTTTATCCAATGTGTCTTTTGAAAATGTTTTCTCTCATGCTGTGGCTTGTCATCTCATTGTCTTGACAGTGTTTTTCACGGAGCAGAAAATTTAATTTTAATTAAGTCCAGCTTATCAGTTATTTATTGCAAGGATCAACCTTTGGTGTTGTACCTGAGAAGTTACTGCCATCCCCACGGTCATCTAGGTTTTCTCCCATGTTATATTCCAGGATTTACATATATTTTTGTAAATATAGGTAAATATATTTACAAAAGACATACATGTAAAAATTAATTTTTACATTTATTAATTAATTTTTGTGGGGGGTGAAAGGGCTGTGTCCAGATTTACTTCTTTGCATGTGGATGTTCAGTTATCCCAGCACTGCTTTTTGAGAAGATTCTTCGCTCTATTTCTTTGCCTTCGCTCCCAGGCCGCAGACCAGGTGACTCTGTTCCTGTGGGGTCCGTTTCTGGGGGGCATCTCCGTTCTCCTCCATTGCTCTGTGTGCCTACTCTTTTGCCAATAGTGTCTCTCTTTTATTTTATTAAAAACACATTTTGGCTGCATATCCCTCTGCCCACAAAAGGCAAAAATTTGTGCATGATAAAGTTTTACATGCTATGAAAAGCTACAATTTTATTAAAAAGCCAAGTGGAGAAGATAAAAATGTGTTTTGGGAGACTACCTTTCATTTCTGAAAGGAATGTGATTTTATCAAGGTCCCCACAATCAGTATTGATAAAAATGAAACCAGAGGTTAATTCACCTGACAATACAGTCTGAAAATTATATAAAGCTTCCTCTTTTGTTAGGAAGCTGCATAATTCAACACACCTGGGAATACTGAAAACTACTAAGCATCAAGAGAATGAGAAGGCAAGCCAGGAACTGGGAGATTGTGCAAAAGACAGATCTCGTTACAAAACTGTTATCCAAAACGTACAGTGAGCTCTTAAAACTTGATGATAACAAAAGAAAACCTGGCCTGAAAATGGGCCAAAGATACATA
The DNA here is from genome assembly GCF_004126475.2 of Phyllostomus discolor. Classification (NCBI taxonomy): domain Eukaryota; kingdom Metazoa; phylum Chordata; class Mammalia; order Chiroptera; family Phyllostomidae; genus Phyllostomus; species Phyllostomus discolor. The sequence goes on from NC_040906.2 coordinate 12,211,095, forward strand.
ACCCCCCAAATATACATATATGTATGTATACATATGTATATATGTGTGTATATATATATACAAAAATATAAAATAAGCACATAAAAGAATGTTCCACATAAAAAGTCATCAGAAAAATGCAAAAGCAGCTTTATTTATAATTGTCAAAACTTGGAAGCAACCAAGATGTCCTTCAGTAGGTGAGTGGATACATAAACTGTGTTACATCCAGATGATGGAATAGTCTTTGGTGCTAAAAAACATGAGCTATAAAAGCGATGACATGGAGGAAACTTAAATGCATTTTAAGTGTGGGTGACATCAATCTGAAAATGCTCTGTGCTGTGTGATTCCAACTATTTGACATTCTGGAAAAGCAAAGCATGGAGACAGTGAAAAGATCAGTGGTTATGAGGGGTTGTGGATGAAGACGAATGGGCCGGGCAAAGGGAGTTTTTAGGGCAAAGAATCTACTCTGTCGTGGATACCTGTTACGATGCATTTATCCCATGGGATGTACAACACCAGGATGGTCCCTCATGTCAGCTACGGACTTCAGGTGATAAGGACGCAGCAGCGTGGGTTCACAGATTGTAACAAGTACCCCCCGAGGTATGGGGTGTGGACAGAGGAAGGCTGTGCCTCTGTGGAGACAGGGTGTATGGGAACTCCCTGTCCTTTCCCCTCAGTTTTGCTGTGACCCTGGAACTGCTATAAAAAAAATAAAGCTTATTAATTAAAACAAAACAACAACGACAAAAAAACTACTGAGCTTATCTCATTCTAAAACTCTCTCTTACTGACAAAAAAAGAACTTCTAAAACAAGGGTGTAAATAGGTCATGGCTTCTCCTCATCAGCGAAAAACAACATTCTCTTTAGTGAGCTATATTTTGGCTGGTATCCTATAAACTTAGAATATTTAACCAATACTAATTATTCTAGTATAATGAAAAAATTTACAAGTAAGCAACAACATATGTTTTAAATCTGTGTCCCTCCCCTTCTATTGTATTCCTCCTTTTCCTTCTCCTCCTCTTTCATGATCAGCCGGAACTTTCAATGCATCTTAAACATGAGAATATGCGTGTTTGCATTTTCTGTTAGGAAATGCGCCCATCCAGAGTCTCAAGAGGAAAATGTGCTTGTTGAAGATTTCCTAATCACGAGTCCATGAAAATATGCATACTTTTCGGAAAGCTCATGTTTTGTGGTTTTGCGTCCTTAAAATGAAATGACATATTCAGAATGGATGCAAGTGTCTCATTTAGTGAGCAACTCTGTTCTCTCTGGAGTATTGTGAGGCTAATCAGGGAAGTGGCCAATTTTCTTGGATTAATATTATTTGCTCTGAAAGAATAGGTAGTTTTTGAGTGCGCGCGTGCGTGTGCATGTCTGTATGTGACCTGAGCCTAGTTTGTCTTATACTAAAAGGTAAGTTTTCGCCTTTTCAACAGTGTTGTATAAACTGCAAGTTATGACTCATTAATGAGTAGTTATGATTCATTCATACTGGTAGACTGCAGCCAGTATTTATTTAAAACATAGCATAGAAACTATCAGAGTATGTGGAACTTAGAAAAGGTAAGTACTATTATATGAAATTTTGGTTTCAGGATTAGTGAATGATTTAACATAAAAATTATATGCATTTTTTGTTGTGGCTTGCAAGAAAATAGATAGAAAACCATTGTTTCAGGATCACGCATCTCTCCCTTTAGCCATTAAGAAAACAAAGTAATAAAACACCAATACCTTAAACTTACCCAGTCGCCCTTCCCTCCTAAGCACTCCCAGTGGTTCACGAATGATATGATCTCATTCGTAGCGACAGCAGTCTCGTCAACTGTGCGGGGAGCAGCTGCTGCAGACGAGTCGTGGAAGCCCACGGGAGACTCGTTCTGGAGCTGGGAGTGAGCTGGCCAGAAAGCCTGCAGGAGGAGGATGTGTATGAGAGCAAAGGTGAAGATGGAATAATTCGCCCCACCTTCTCCTTAATCGCTTACAGCCCTCTGGACCACCTGTCCAAAGGATGCATTCAATGTTTTAAATAAGTTAGAACATCTGGTACAAAGGAGCACTATCAAAACTCTACCAGAAGTCACAGAGAAACCTGGGGAATTAAATGTGCCTATGGAATTCTATGCAGCAGAAAGAAAGAAGGAGCTCCTACCCTTTTGCGACAGCATGGATGGAGCTGGAAAGCATTATGCTAAGCGATATAAGCCAGGCAGTGAAAGACAAATACCATATGATTTCGCGTTTAATAGGAACCTAAACAACAAAACAAAGAAACAAGCAAAATATTACCGAAGACACTGAAATAGAGGACAGGCTGACAGTGACCAGAGGGGAGAGAAGAGAGAATTCCAGGGGAAAATGGGAAGGGTTTACAGGAACAAATTTAAAGGGCACATGGACAAAAACTAGGGGGAGGGTGGTAATGGGAAGGAAGTGGGGAGGGTAGGGTGGGTGGGCTGGAATGGGAGTAAAAGGGAGAAAACTGTACTTGAACAATGATTTAAAAAGTTAAAAAAAATAAATGTGCCTAAGTACAGAGATTTGGGTTCTGCTCATGTAGTTCTTAGAATGGTCTTTCTTTGTGAAACGTCTGAGTACCATCACTAGTGTGTCCGTGGGTGCTTTCTTCACGGAAGGCTAACTTAGCCAGAGAGGAGGAAGGCAGGTGTGGGGCATTCATCCGGCCCTGGGCTGGAGAGTCCCACTGGGACTCAGGCTGCTCAGCGAATGCCAGGAGCTGCTTTAAGCAGAGAGGTTCCCACCGAAGGGGGTGACTTTCTCCACCGCCTCTACATCTCGCTGCCCAGCATTTAATGCTCCTGTGAATATTAGCGTCGACTCCCTAGGTCAGCGATTTTCAGCTTTTTCCATCTCACGGCGCACACACACTGATTACTAAAACTCTGCGGCACACCACAAAATATATGATATTTCTGCCAACCTGACAAAAAGAGCTATAGTTTTGATTTATTCACACTGGACAGCTATTGTTGTGTCAGCTGCTGTTATTTTTTTTATTTGACAATCCAAGGGAAGAGGGGGCAGTGCCCCTGACTGAACGAACAGTCAGGTGCTGCAGGTTTTAAACATTCTTGTGGGGCACCGCTTGAGAGTCACTGCTCTAGATGGATGCTTCACTCCCTAAGGATCCACGACTCATACTTCATCAGTGGCAACCCCATTTGACAAGCTGGGGCACATCTTTAGAAAAGCAGTTGGTGGTTCCTGGTGAAATAACACTTAGGATCGATAAACATCTGGGACTCTGTGGCAGGTGCTGAGCCGAACAGAGAGACACAAAGGGACAGTCACACGACCCGCTGACATTAGTTGAGCGCTTGTTACTTTGTAGGTACTTGGCGTGCTCAGGGCTCTGAGCACCCAGTTCTGCTGTGGTGGTGGGAAGTTTTCCCACACCAACGAGAAATGCTCCATCACCATCCGGGTGCTCTACACTAGTTACGTAGGCATGATGTCAGACCCCCAGGTTAAGGGTTCAGTGCTACAAAACTGCCTGCCCCCCCAATTTCAGATAACCGGTCGAAAGCCTGTGTGCTTCTGACTTACTGGCTATAAATTGGAGGTTTGGATCACTCCCTCCTTGGATTCCAAAAATATGCTAGAACAGCTCACACAAATCAGAAACATTTTACTTACTAGCTTACCAGTTTATTATAAAAGAATATGACTCAGGAGCAGCCAGATGGAAGAGATGCATAGGGCAAAGTATGGGAAGGGATCAGAGGTTTCATGCTTCCTCCCTGCGCTCCCCTCTCCCTGAATCTCCACATATTTACCAACACAGAAGCTGTCTGCACTCTGTCCTTTTGGGTTTTTACCAAGGCTTCGTTACACAAGCATGACTGATGAAATCATCGGCCGTTGGCAATCAGCTCAGCCTTCAGCCCCCTCTTTTCCCCTTGGAGATGGGCAGAACTACCTGTCCTACCCTCTATTCACATGGTTGGCTCCCCTGGCAACCAGCCCCCACCCTCAGGTAACCTAGGGCGTTTCCAAAAGTCACCTTTACTCTATCACCCCTTAGGAAATTCCAAGGGTTTTAGAAGCTCTGTGTTAGATATGGGGATGAAGACAAAATTGTATATTTTTATTTTTATTTATTTATTTAAAAAAATTTTTTTTAAAGATATTATTTATTTATTTATTTTTTAGAGAGGGAAGGGAGGAAGGTAGAGAGAGAAACATCAATGTGCAGTTGCTGGGGGTTATGGCCTGCAACCCAGGCATGTACCCTGGCTGGGAATCGAACCTGCGACACTTTGGTTCCCAGCCTGCGCTCAGTCCACTGAGCTACACCAGCCAGGGGTGTAAAATTGTATATTTTTATTACAAATCACAATATTACACAGGCATTACTTCCTACAACCTTTTACAGAGGATACTGCAATCATCTCCATCAAACAGAGATGGAAATTAAGACTTGGAGGAATCTCTCACCCAAGGCCACACAGTGGCCAAGCTGGAATTCCAAGTGTATCTTGCTACAGAGCTGAGCACTGTTTTCAGGCCAATGACCATGTTCTGTCCATGAGGCAGGCAGCATCAGGTCCTGCGGAGAGATCCACTCTTTGTCAGCATGTGACTTAGAGCAGTTGCCTTCTCTTTTCAAGCCCTGATTTCTCTGGTTAAAGGGTGACAACGATACCTTCAGCATTGATTTGTGAGAGTTCATTTGGGTGAGGGAAGGTGCAGGGAGCATGGTGTCAGGGTCTGGCACACAGACAAACTTGCATGTTAGTTTTCTCTTGAAATGGGCAGTTGGTCACTACAGACTATGGACCACAGTCCAGGCACCTCCAGTGACTTGCTGGATGAAGATGTGGATTGAGTGTCGCTCCCGCTCACCCACTGGGGGCAATAGGCCCTTGGAGGTCTGCTGAGACTGGACAAGCCATTCGCTTTGCTGCTGAGGACTCTCAGGCCTGAGTGCATGCTTTCTCAAGACAACTCGCTTGATAGCTGGGACTGTTGCAACGTCTCATGGCACAGCCAGCAGGGACAAGCCAGACTGTGGCAGACTTCCCCTCCCACTGCCGTGGCTTTCCTGCTGTAAGCATTCATTGTCACCCTTCCCGACACCCTCAGGAAACACAGGAATCGGTGACTTATCTGTAAGGTATAGTGAGCAATGCACTATGTGGGCACCCGTTGATGCCCGCTCGTCTGTATGGCAACAGGCTCCATCTGCTTAATGATGCTCCCCCAGCCTCACATGTTTTTCCTCTGCCCCTTGAACTCTCCAAGCTCCTTCCTGTTAGGAGTGTACCTGCTCTTCCTTCCAGAAAACACTCTTTTCTTTTTTTCTTTCTTTTTTTTTTTTTGCATTCCTGGCTTCTCACTATCCTATAGATCCCACCAGAGATCTATAGGATCTTTGGCTTCTTGACAATCTCATCTATGGGGCCAATGTCATTCATCTGTAACTCTCTAACAATTTACCTATTTTTATTTCTTTCTTTGCTGTTATTAATAGTTGAAACTGGAGCTTAGACTTCCCAAGGCCAGGGAGTCTTGTAACAGTGTCTGGCAGTTGATACTTGTCGAGCGAGTGGATAACTGAATGAACGCATGCATGCATCGGTTTACCTGGACGTTGCTTACTCATCTTCTTCTGTTAGCATGTAAGCCCCTCAAGAGCAGGACCTTACCTGTTCAGTTTGCTGCCGTCGCCTAGGACTTAGCACAAGGTAGGAGCATAATAAATATTTTTAATGAATCAATTAAACTTGGACTCCCTAACCTAGCAGACTTACTACTCACATTGTCAGGGTCCAAGGCAGAAGGACAAATGGACATCCATATACCCTAAGTATAAACATTTATTTATCAAGCTAACATGTTTAGTAAAATATTATCTATTCTTTTACCCTGATACATAATCTTTTGTAATAATCTACAAAAACAGAATTTTAGGTTCTAGGACTTCCAAATTCCAGAGTTAGGTACTGAAATGCAGTTGGCCCAGGCTGGCCATCCATGCCCATGGCCTATACACTTCTCCATCTCATACCTTGGGGGTACTAAATAAGCATATATTTGGACCCTTCAGCACGCATACTCAACTTTGTCCACATCTCTCTTGCAAACAGACAGCCATTGGACGGTCCTTGGGCTTGAAGTCTTCCCAGCAGAGGATGAGGCCAGGGAAGAAGCCCACACATCTCTGAGAGTGAGCTGGACCTCTAGCATTCCCGAGCATGATCTGGGGGTGGTGGGTCCAGGCCCTGGGTAGGCATGATCCCTTCCTTCTGTGGACTCCCACCCTCATCAGAGGGTCACAGCTGGAAGAGGGGAAGGGCAAGACTGTCTAAGTTTATGGCCTTTAACTTCAGGCAGGAATGCATGTGAGAATGGGGGAGGAACTGATCTGAAGTTGAGCAGGAAGAGATTGGAAGGGCAGGGAAGAACACAAGAGGTTGTCTGGGACGTGTGTGTGGTTCATTGGGCTGCTGTGCTGTCTCCCCGCTGTGCTCATGTTCCCTGTCCCCTGCAGGAGGACAGACAGGGAGGAAACATGGTCACTGAAAGTAGACAGAGGCGAGATGGCAGGTTTTGAGCAGAAAGGTAATAGCCTGCCCCCAGAGCATAATTCTGTTGACCTTATCCAAATCAAACCAAAGAGGTCAGTCATGCTGATGAATCACCGTAGTTTGTTTCTCAGTAAAACCAAACTGACGTTAAAAAGAATTCTTTCAACAACATTCAGCAAAACCTGGAGGGAAGAAAGCACATGGAAAGACGAATGTATGCTATTAGATGGAAAACGCTGAAGAAATATCCATAATGAACTTTGGGGGCGCCAATGCTACTTCTGAGTTTGTCCAGGAGACTTTATATAAAGGTAAGTCAATGTCATGTTGCAATTAAACATTTTGGGCTTTTCAAGCACCCTTTTCAGTGCGAAAACATGTATTAGGCACTGGAGACCCAAAGATGAGTAGTTTATGACCCCAGCCTTGGGAAATATGTAGATTTTCAGATGATCTACATAAAGATTTGCTGTATGATCTTTTATAAGTAAAGTCTTGAAAACCTTTTACTTTGTCTCCTAAAAGCTTTTATGTGAAAATGAATAGGTTGAGTTAAAAAAATAATTTAACTCTTTAAATCAAAATTCTACCAAGGCAAAATACTGAGCCTCTTTCATTTTCATTAATTTGACTTAAAGGGTCTTAAAAAATGCATTACGGTTCCACACCATTTCACTGTAATTGTAATTTATGTTTCTTTCTTCCTTTAACCTCTGCCTCTAGGACTTTCTTTTCATTCTTTATTTTCATTTTACCTCATAGCAGTGTTACAAGTCATCACCTTTCAGAGTAACAGGAGTTGTGATAGTCAATAATTATGTGATTTTTAAAAATGGTAAGTTCTTCTAATTGCTTTAGCTAATAAAATGGCATAGAACTGATAAGCTTGAATAATGCTGCTTAATTGCCTTTGCCAAAGATAAAGTTGGCTAGCATTAGTTATAGTCTCTTAACTTTGAAGAAGCAATCCAAATGTTAGAGAAAACGACTATTAACTCTTGAGGAAAATGGAACTTTTTTTTCTTCTTGTTGGTAGGAAAAAGTATAAAATATCTTAGGGGCAACTCAGTTCTATGATCTTATAGTTTGATAAAAATTATTCTTTTCTGAAAGATAGTAAGGTACAGCAACAAAAGAAAAAAGTAGAAAAACCTGATATAATAGAAAAGTTTTACAATTTGTACTTCAGAGAACCCCATTTAAAAAGTGAAAAGACAACTCACAGGAGGGGAGAAAAAGTTTATAAATCAGGAATATGATAAGGAACTGGCATTTAGAATATATAAAGAAGTCTTAACAACTCTAAAACATGTGACTTCATCTAAAAAATAGACAAAGGGAATGGGCATTTCTCCAAGTGGAGAAATAGATATGTCTCCAAAGGAGATGTACAGGTGGCTTATGCGTGAATAAAGATTCTCAACCTCATTACCCAGCAGGGAAATGCAAATCAAAACCATGACGAAATTGCACTTCACACCCACCAGGATGGCTGGAACCAAGGAACCAGATGATAACAGGAGCTGGTGAGGAAGTGGAGAGATCGGAACCCTCACACACCGCTAGTACAAATGGCACACGTGCAGCTGTTTTGGGAGTCAGTCGGGCAGTTCTTCAAATGATTGAATACACGTGATGCAGCAATTCCGTTTCTAAGTACATGCCTAAGAGAAATGAGAGCATATGTCCACTCCACTCTCCACTGAACCTGGGCATGAGTATTTATCGCAGCATTATTCATGGTAGCCCACAAGTAAAAACATCCCAAGCGTACACCGACTGATGAATGGATACATGAAATGTAGTTTCCCATACAATGCAATGTTACCTAGTAATAACGAGAAATGAAGTATTGAGACTTGTTACAACATGGATAAACTTTGAAAAACCGTGCTAAGTTAAAGAAGCCAGTCACAGATGACCACATACTGTGTGATTCCATTTATATGAAATGTCCAGGATACGCAGTGAAGTAGATTAAGGGCTGCCTAAGGCCAAGGGAGTTGGGAAGACAGGGGCATTGACTATTGATGGGTGTGGGGTTCTTTTTGGAATATGAAAATATTCCAGAATTAGATATTGATGACAGTTACAGAACTCTGAGAATACGACCAACCATTAAACTGCACATTCAAAAGGATAAATTGTATGGTATATAAAACACATCTCAAAAAACTGCTATAAAACAAGACAATTGTCTGTTATTAAAATTTTGTAATCTTTATTTCTGTGTCTCAGAGCCTCCTTGGGGCTTTCTAAGGTAACAATTGCTCTTTTATTGGAATACCTTAAAAGAGACAGTTTTACTCTAATATATATATATATATATATATATATATATATATATATATAATTTCATCCTTTCCTTTCTCCTCAGCAGTAAAATTTAACCAAAATCCATTTTAACTACTTTATTTTATGATAAGCACCATATAGTAATCATAACTTTAAGGTAACACCCTTGTTTTTTTTTTTATACCACTTGAATCTTTAACATGAGTGGTTAATATGTTTGCTTCTTAGAAATCCCGGGAAGAAGTTCAATCTGAACGCGCCCAAATTCTCCCCATCTGCTCCGCCAGTGCCCTATTCAAACTCCCACCATTTACTTCCTGTCCGTCTGATAGGACTCCCCATGTCCTCCCTGGCTTCTCCCCAGTCTACTCCCCACGCTGACGTTTGAGTTCTTTCCAAGTGCCAGTGGAATCATGTCTCTCCCCAGCCATAGCGTTCTGCAGTGCCCCTTGGTTGTCCTTAAGATAGGGGCGAAACTCTCCTGGCTGATTCATCAGGCTCCACAGGGTTGAGCCTTGTCTGCCGCTACTCTCCTCCTTGCTCGTCCACTCCAGTCACACACGCCTCCTTCTGTCACAGGGACACACGCCTCTGCCGTCCACCCACCGCACAGCTGGCTCCCGCATCTGGATCCCTCTTTCCCACTCACCCTTCAGGCTGCGGGCTGCATCCTGCTCTGTATGCCAGATTTCAGCCTTGGCACCATGTGCCTTTCTGCTGTAGTCCCTGTCTTAATTTGCAGTGACACATTTCTCACTGAAGGGACAGCAGGTGGTGTGAGTCAGCAACGGCACTTCCACCCACTGTGCCACAGCGCGTCGGAGTATGTCCCAAATGACCGGCTCGGTGTCGGGGAGAGAGGGCAGGTCCCCCAGAGGGGATGGCATTTGGACAGGTTCAGGCAGGGAGGGGGCACTTCTAGGAAGGGAATGAGGTTGGGAGAGCCTGTACCAGGGCACACAGGCACAGAAAACATGGTGTTCAGGGAAAAGCAGGAATCCGATGTGTCTGCCACCTGGACACTGGGGCAGGCGGTGAGTGCCGGGTGAGGCGGGAAGCAAGGCAGGGCCGATGTTGGAAGGTTAGGCTGGTGAACCATGGGAAGTCCCTGAGGCTTTCTAACAGGAGAATGGTTTGAATAGACCTTTGTGCTAGGAGGATGGCCTGGGGAGCAAGGTAGAAGATAGACCAGAGGGAAAGAGTCTCAGAGCAGGAGACTGGTGGTCCCAACAGGGAAATGGTCAGAACCATGAGGCTGTGTTCTGCATCCCCCCGTGTAGGGGCTACTGGTAGACCGGCTGTGGGTGCAGGAGCAGTCAGGGCCCTGCTGTTCAGGAACTAAGTGATTCCAGCCTCAGAAAGCAGCCAGACCCCTGGGCAGATATCCAAGTGCCTGTTAGTCATCCTATGAAAGGAAGGGAAACCATCTTTCCTTGTTAGATTTTGCAAAATGTCTATCTTGCTTCTGAAGAGGGTGGTATTGGCAGCCAAGAGTTCAACTATACAATTCTACTTCCTTTGTTATCTTCTTTCTCTTTCCAAGAACGCAGCAAAACAAAGTGCAGAATCACCCAGTATTAAAGCTATGCAAAGTTTCTGTTGTAAGCTCCTAGTTGGCGGTCATTGAAATGGTGACCTTAAAAATACACACATATTCAGTAGGCTTCGTGTAAATCACCTTTCCCACTGGGTGGACGGTGCCTCTAAGTTCAAGTTAGTATGAGTCAGTACTTTCCATCATGGTCAATTACTATAGCAGTCTATTCTCACGTAGTAAAACGTAGTTCTAGTCAACATACAACTCTTCTCTTGTTTTCCCAGCACAGGCTAGTCCTGTGGTTACCTCCGCAGCCAGTGAGCCAAAGTTGGTGAGTGGTCCCCTGTTCTCCCCTTCCCCTAGGACCTTCCTTTGCCCCTCTGGTGCTGGGGAGTAGAGAAGGGGAGGGAGAGTGGTGATAACGCCTGGCATGACTCATGCTCATGAGTCTATTGGCTCGGTGTGGGTTGGTGCAGGTCTTGAAATGCTTCATGGAAGAGGTTCAGCTTCCAGCAGTTTCCCTGGGTTTTGACGCTTACTTGTCAAGCTCAGCCGTATCTTTCATTTGAGGCCTAAGTTGACCTCCCGTCACAGCCCACAGTTCTCTGACCCAGGTCACGGATGTCTCCAACAGATTTACCGCAGTTAGTTGTCCCATTCTGGAAACTAAAGATGTCACCAACGACCTTGACCAGGCGTGGATCCCTCTGAAACAGGCCTGGACCAGCACCATCCCGCCCCTGTGTCCTGCTCCTCTCTCCCCTAGCAGCAGGGTGGGCAAACTTCCAGTCAAGGAAAAAATACTAGGTCCCTGCTTGCAGATACAAGTGGGTATTAGAAAGGATGATAGTGAGGACTCCCCTCCCTGGCACTGGGGAAGGAAGCAGCTTTGCCCTTCTGAGAAGGAGAGGAAGTGCCCTTTCCTAAGCGTCATATTTGCCGCATTTGGGGTAATTGTCTTATAAGTTTCATGGTAAAACTGTCAGCGTGGATCCGTCTCCTTCACCCCAGGGCATGAGGGAGTCTCAGGGGAAGAATGGAGCCTGATTTGAACTAGATTCCACAGATTTGAGTCACTTTCTTCATAATGGGCAGCATGTCTTCACCTGCCTTTTTAAAGTTAATCTCGGGAGAGCGGACAAAGGTGCCAGTCAGTGTCTCCCACTACATGTAGGTGAACCCACTCCCACCTGTTTCTTTAGAGATCCACTTAAAGATTTTATTTATTTATTTTTAGTGAGGGAAAGGAGGGAGAAAGAGAGAAACATCAATGTGTGGTTGCTGGGGGCTGTGGCCTGCAACCCAGGCATGTGCCCTGACTAGGCATTGAACCTACGATGCCTGGTTCATAGCCCACGCTCAGTCCACTGAGCTACACCAGCCAGGCTAGAGAGCCATTTAAATGATCTAATGATAACCTTTCGGAACTGCTCTTTCCACCAGGTGGATTCCTGCCTCTTCCACATCTAAAGGGAGGGTTCTCCTCCATCTGTTAGTCCTGCTCTCTGTGGTGAAATATTTCCTTCCAGTCTTTTTGTGACCCTGCTTCACCAGTCGCCCTCTTCAGGAACTCTTTTCTTCCAGTCATTCCTTCTGCGCTTTGGCGTGACCAACACCCATTTCGTCGATACACATACTGGGCTTCCCTGGTCCCTACTGGTTTCCCCACTAGTCTGTGGAGCAAAAAATGGTGTTTCCCTCATCTTTGTATCCCTGGCGTTTAACACAATGCCTGAAACACAATCAATGCTGAAACGTTCAAAATGTGGTGTTACAAAAACACATTCAAAGCTGTTCCTTGCAATGCACCAGGGTAGGAAGGACAAATAGTATCCCCTGGAGGGCTAAATCTGCCCCATTTGTGATTAGCGCCCGTCTCCACCAGTGATCAGCAGCCGTCCCTGAACCCAGAGGGAGGGAGGTCTCAAATAGTATCAAAATATATACCTGAATATTATTTAAAACATATGCATGCTTATTACTTTGGAGTGGATGCTGTCACTACTGATGGGCAAAGAGTGGCCCCCGTAGAGAACCCGCTTCAATAAGTAGATTTGCACTGGGCAGCTAAGCAGGGCTGGCCTTTGCACGGACGGTAACTGGCTCGTGTAGAGGTGGGTGTTTGTGTGTTCCCTCGAGCACCGAAGCACTGCCTTGGGGATCTCCTGCGTGCAACCGCTTCACAGACACTTCTTTCGCATGTGGTGGGAAGGTCAATGCCCGCCCAGCTCCTCCCTCAATTATGGCAAATTCTAAATGGATGAAGTCAGCATTAGTGAGGTTCCTATTTTGTCTTGTATTGACAGAATTTTGTGTCCTTTTGCTTTGTCTTTTTGTCTCTGTGCTTGGTGTTTGTTTTCTGTACGAATGCCTGTGTTAGTCTTGCCTGTTTTGAAATGAGAAAACTATAAAGGTTCGGCACAGACATCATTTGAACTTCTTCAATTGTCATCAGAGGCGATGAAGAGGGCAGTGGACTCCAGGGGGAGCTGCTGGTGTGGAACTCGGCTCTGTGATGTGCCACTGTGGGCGAGTCTTTTCACCCCTGCAAATCTGCGTGTTTTCATCTGCTAAAAACCAAAGTTAATAAGGATGATTGAACAAGATCAGATACATAAGTTACTTTTTTATTTTTAAAAAGATTTTATTTATTTATTTTTAGAGAAAGGGGAATGGAGGGAGAAAGAGGGGAGAAACATCAATGTGTGGTTGCCTCTTGCGTGTTCCCTACTGGGGACCTGGCCCACAGTCCAGGCATGTGCCCTGACTGGGAATCGAACCAGCAACCCTTTGTTTCATGGCCAGCATTCAATCCACTGAGCTACATCAGCCAGGGGCTAAGCTGCTTTTTGAAAAAAATCATAGTGCCTGGCATATGGTAAATGTTAGCTATATTTATGATAGTAGCATTGGATCAACCATTGTAATAATGTGCATATTGGCACTTGATATTATATGAGTATAATGAAATAGTAGTAAAATAGCAATTCTCAGCTGGGGTTGAGTTTTTTTCCACCGGGGGACATGTGCCAGTGTGGAGAAGTTTCGGCTGTTGCAGCTGAGGAGGAGGTGTCACTGGTGTCTACCTAAACTTCCTGCCACGTGCAGAATGGCCCCCAGCAACAGACAACTGTGCTGCCCACAGTCGAGAAACTCTCTAGTAAAGGGTGAGATCACTTACAGGAGGTACGATAGGAATCCTGAAACGTACAAATGTATCTAAAACTGTTCCATTTTTCTAATTTAATATTAAAGATGAACAGATTATTGCTTTCTGTGTAGAGTTATTTCCTGCTAGTAAGTGCTACCTAAGGAATTGTTTTAATGACTCAGAAAGATTTTGTTCAATTGCTTTATGGGTGTGAAATGCGCTTCTCTGCTATTCCGGTGGAATCATCCTCATGGAGTAAAATGTTAAAATTAAATCATTGGGCATAAGAGGTTTATCTGACTTAGTGCCTGCTATTCATATTTGTTGTGAATTTTTGATAGTTGCCAAACTGCCCACATACAAATGTGGGAATCAAAGAAGAGGGCAGTTATTTGCATATACACCTGTTTTTTTGGAGGGGATGTGTCACAGAAAAATACAACTGTGTTTCTTAAAGCAAGACCCACAGACTCCCTGCTCAGAACACTGAACATTCCAGTGCCGGGAGATTCCTGTGTTCCACCTAAGATGTATGGAGTTAGAATCTTTGGGGGATAAGGCCAGGGGATCTGTCTTTGCCAAAAGACTCCCAACGATTCCAAGCACTTTGATGTTAGAGCCACTGGAATACAATGCAGAAGAGGTGTCAAAGGGTGGCAGGCAGAGCTGCGTTTCTGTGGTCTTAGTTTTTACATCAGGCATTATGTGAGCCCAGATTAGAATGTACAGATCCCCAGAGCTCTTTGGTTTAGAATTTTCCTTGCTTTTTGCCCTGAAATGTCCTTCAAAGTATTTCTGCACCTAAAGATATTAGTTCCACATTCAATAAAGGAACCTGCTGTTTGAGCTCTTGGTGAGGCTGCGGACAAAGGCAAACTGATTCTACATTTAGAATGTTCTGCGGTGCTGCGTTTATGACAAATCCATTCTTGTTCCTCTTAGCATGGCCGGGGTTTATAAAGCAGAGAACAGTTTACTCTATTCTAGCCCTTCACACTGGGTAAAAATTAGGATTGTTTATGTGTCCCCGAGGAAAGATAATCTATCTAAAAGCACATTTTTCTTCCTTCTTCACACATCAGTTCTTAAGTTAAAATAACATCACACCTTTAGTTCTTATGTTATGAGTTAGTACACCTTTCCAAGTGCCAGTGTAAAGTCTACTGATGCTAATTGCTAATAGGAATTATATGTTTTGAGAGGAGAGCGATAGGGGGAGCAAATTAACTCAGACCTAATTTGCATTCCCTTGCCAAGTTTGAATTGGACCAATTTGCAAGCTGAATTATCTCTGTAGCCTTGATAGAGTTTATAATAATGCTGAAAGTTTTCTTAGCTCACGGCAGTGCCTTTTTAATAAAGACACATTCACAGCTGCAGTCTGGGTGCCTTGTAACATATTGCTAATAATCGGGCTAATAAGATTTTAAAGTTAATTAAGAGCATGGGAAAACCCATAAAGTCTGATGCAGCTCACACTGGTTGCTGACCAAGCAAAAATGCAAAGAGAGAAGGGTAAAACTGTTCATTAGTGACTTACCACTGATGATCCTTTTAATTTTTTTTTTTTTTTTTGGTAAAAAAGTGACCATCCTTGCATTTCCCTTGAAACAATTGATAACCATCTAATAAAAAATATTCATTACCCATGATCTCATTTCTTTTTTTAAAATAGAATTTCCTAAGTCAGCCACAGTGGTGACACATAAGTAATTTATCATTTTGTAAAATTTATTTCCCGTAAGAATCTGTGGCACGTTCAATGTCACTTTGTCATCCAGAGGGAACCTGAATGCTCTTGCCTGGCTCTCCTTGTCCAGTGGTAATTCCCGCAGCCTCTCTTAGTACCAGGACTCCAGGACCAACATGGCGGGTACTCATATAACTCCTGTCTGACGTTTCAAAGGCCCTTCAAGCTTCTCCATTACGAGCATGCCTCTTGCACTCCCTGCATGCGCTTTTTCAAAGAATGGTTCGTCCTGCAGCTTTGTGCAGAGTGGTGACCCCGGTTCTCCTGTGCTAAGGGGCAGTGTTCCATAGTGCAGAGAGGGGCAGCCTTTGGCATGTATGCTGGTTTCAATATGGCGTCCAGAAGTAGAACAACAGAAGGGGTAGAGCCCAGCTGTGGTGCCGTATATAGCCTTTTCTGGATGCTAACATCCGATACCTCTGCCTGATCTCTGAGCTAACTTGAAAGGCTGCTTGTCTTCAAGTCCCTCAGAATACTATGTTCTGGCCCAGTATACCCCAGTATATGATTTGGAACTCTGAAGTAATCTTTTTCTTTTACAAAGGTTCTAGATTAATTGTTCTGAGCACTAAACCCAGTTTGCCTTCCCATAAGTTACACTAGAGCCTGTTCTGATAACTTCTAGTTTTGGTATTCTTCTTTAGTAACTTGGATCATTAAAAGAAACACATGCATGCCATTCCAATGTGAGCTTATGTTGAATTTCGGTTATCTACATTTTGAAAGCCTGTCTTCACCCCTTCACTCCCATCCTCCCCTTTTGGTGAGTGTGAAATTGTTGGTAGACCAATAGTGGGCTTTTGCATGATAATCTATATCTACTTCTCACTCATTGGGTATGTATTTTGTTTTCTAGCATCAGATTCTGATCTGAGCAGCTCTTGCTGCCATTCTAGGGGCCTGTCAGCCTCCCAGCGTGCATTCTCTCCTTCTACAGAAACATCTGTGATACAACCGCTGACATTTAGCCTGGCCTCAGGCTGCTTGGAGCAAAGCTCCCCCTGTGGCTAAGGGCTGCTGTGGAGCTAAATCCTGGTCACTGCTGCAGGCCATTCAATGCTGCAAATTATCCTCAAAGGGAGGCAACATTCCTTTCCCCTCTCCCTTTTTCATTCTTGCCAGCTGGAACGTGGAGGTGATGGCTAAAGTGGGAGCCACCATCTTGGACAGAGGTGACCTAGGGAATGAAACCACGGACTGAGGAGCAACCAGAGAGGAGGAGCTTGGGTCCCTGGCACTGCTGCATGCCATATGGCCCTGAACCTCCTAGCACCAACTTTTTTTAGGAGAGGTAAGTGAATATTATCTTGCATATTTTGGGTTTCCATTACTGCCAGTCAAACTGAATACTGTGTACTTTGTGTCCTTCAATTCTCAAAAAGTCCTTTACAAACCGGCTCCTTGCTGTTTGCAATTCTTTCAAAAAGGCCCAAAGCCCATCATTTCAGTTTGTTAAAAGAATGAATGAACATGAGACCCTGAGGCCTTAGAATACATTGACTTAGATATTCCCTAAAGGGTAAATGACTGACACCATAGTCAATACAGAGCTTCCCATATTGAAACATTTTTCCATAAGACTGAGGCTGGGAGGAACTTGGATCAGAAATTTATCTAGCTTTGTGTTTTATGGACACTATTGTGTTTATGGACACTATTAAATAGAGATTGATGTTTTTGTGTGAAGGAGAGATTGATCCGTTTATGTGAAAGAAGAGGAGAAAAAAATCAGGTGTTGAAATCTTTTTCAATTTTTTTCAAATCAAATAAGCATTCTACTAATGACCAACAGAATCAGATAGTTACTGAGTATTATTATTATTAAGTATCTCTCTTATTCAACAATCTACACAAAGGCTCTGTACAGGCAATCAGACAGGGGCCTCCTTTTAAAGAAGTAAAAATGTAGTCAGGGAGTGTCTCAGCTTAGGTGCTTCAGAAAAGCAGGTCCTGAGATGAGGATTTAGATACGAGCAGTTTGTTTGTGAGATGCTCAAGGGAGCACGGGGAGGCAGGGAAGGGAGGTAATAAAACAGGTCGATGTTCTGAGCATCGAGGACACAGTCATATTAAGAATCTTCTGAGGAACTGTGTGGAGCACAGCTCAGGGTCCTTCCACCCAGGGTGAGGAAGCTGGGGCATCACCCACCAACTCACATCCTTCATGGGTTGAGGGCTGCTCCTGAACATGTTGACTCATTGGTGTTTCTGGCCCATCTTGTGCACAGCCTGAGAACAGTGCTGGGGACACGTAAGAGGTGCAGGTGCTGGGGATAAGAAGCTGTGAGCATGTGTGGGAACTGGTCTCCGAGCTGCACGTGACTTCTGGTGTTGTCCAAGGGGCTATGAAGAAGACACCAACATCTAAAACAGTCCATCCCTTGCACTGTTTAGTCCACTCTGTCCTATCATATAGAGAGAGTGGCCACCATAAGGCTGCATAATAAATGCTTGATAGTATCATCTCAGCATTTCTAAGGGAGGACAGGTCACTGTGGGCCATAATAGCTGAAGGAGGGGCTTGTGTATGATATGAAAATCACTTTCGCCTTGAAGGCTGACCAGGACTTAAATAAGAGGGGAGAAGAGGAGGAAATACATACAAGAACAAGGCATGTCGTGGGCAAGGGTTGGGTATGAAACCGTGAAAAGTACAATTTGTGAGTTGGTGGTTGGAGTTCAAAGGCCTAGAGTGGGAGGTAGAGGTGAAAAGTATTAAGGAATTAAAAAAAATTTTATTGAATTTATTGGGGTTACCTTGGTTAATAAAATTATACAGGTTTAGGGTGTAAAATTCTGTAATACATAATCTGTATATTGTATTGTGCGCTCACCACCCGGAGTCGTGTTTCTTTCCGTCACCACTTATCCCCCCGTTGCCCCCTCTACAGGGACCTTATAATTCAGACTAAGTGTTCTGGCGTGACTTCTTGCCAAGACATTCTTTTCTATTTAATGGGACTAAATTTATATATAATTAAAATTTCTAGCCCCAATTTAATGGAAACTATTATATGCTCTTACAGGGGTACATTTAAAGCAACTGTTCTGAACCTTTTTAAACATTCTATGATGGTAGACATAGAAAAAAAATGATGTTAAAATATAGCACATACTCCTAGATGGGATGTTTCTAATTTCCTGTAGGTTAGCTCCACCCTTTCATCTTCAGTTCAGAGATGCCTATCAGAATGCAGGGGAGAATGGGAAGGGTTTACAGGAACAAATTTAAAGGACACATGGACAAAAACTGGGGGGAGCTGGTAATGGGAGGGAAGTGGGGAGGGTTGGGTGGATGGGCTGGAATGGGAGTAAAAGGGAGAAAACTGTACTTGAACAATGATTAAAATAAAAAAAAGAATGCTGGTTTGCAACAAGAAAGGCATTAGCATGATGGAAAACAACGTAATTCGTTAAAAATAAAATAATTTTCAGATGTTGGTTCTGTGATGCTTATGGAATAACAAATTATTTGCGGCACACTTCAACACTAGGTGTGACATACCAGTGTCTCTAACAGGATGTCTGACAACCATCTTAAAAATCAAGGTTGCAAATGAGTGACCTGCAGGTAGAAGCCACCGGCAAACTTTCTGTGACTGTCTCACAGTGTTGGTCTCAAAGAGATGGAGGACAGGGTCCCTGTGAAATCAAGGCAATGACAACGAGCTTCCTCCATAGAACCAGGAGTCAAAACGGGAGTCAGAACCCAGGGTTTTGGTCAACTGTGCTGCTAATATCCTTGCACCCCAACATTCCCATGTGGGACCTGGCTGGGGTGGAAGTGCATGGCCGCACCTGGGGAGCCTGCGGTCCCCAGTTCATCCCTCTAGGCCTCCTTCACTCTTGGACTTAACTTGAATGGTCTGTAGACATTTGAGGCTGAAATGCCACTTTGGAGCATAGAAGGGACCCCTGGTTTCTGGAGGCTCCCAGAGCCAGCTGGTTGGTGCTTGGACTTGGAGTCTGAGAGCCTGTGTTTTCCATTGATACTTAGGCAATTGCTAGGTAATCTCAACGAGAGCACCTTTAACTGCCAAGACCTTGGTATCTTAGTGAAGACTATTGTCTAGCCCCATAATCCTTCTATCAAATGTACTTTTCTGTCTCTTATGAGACATTTTTTCCCTCTCTATAAGAATATAATAGGTACTGTTAAGGCCCCTTCAATTTGCAAATCTAGCTAAGGCCATCTAAATGCTCTGTTAAGACAGGATCAGTTTTGTGAGTTGATTGTCAGCTGGATCAGTAGCCTCTATTTATTCAACAAGTAACAGCTGTTCATTGAGAAGCTTCAGTTGACCAGGCATGGTTTCAGGGGCTGAGAATATGACAATGAACTCCACAGAATTCCCTGCCCTCAGTAAATGTACACGCATATTCTAGTTGGGGAAATACTATCATAGATGAATAGATACCTGATGTGTCAAATGGTAAAGTACTAGGAAGAAAGCAAAGCCTGGTAGATGGAGGATGGGCGGTGTGCCCTTTTATACAGACCGAGGGGAGTCCTTTCTGAAGAGGTGGAGAACCAGGGCCTTGAAGGGTCTGCAAGGGGAAAGTTATGCAGAGATTTGAGAGAAGAGTGTCTCAGTTGTGGGAGCAGTAAATTCAGGGTCCTGAACTGGGTATGTGCTTGGAATTTTTCTTTTTTAACTAGCAAGGAGGTCAGTGTGGATGGAGCTCAGTGAAAAATTAGTGGGAAATTATATTGGAAAAGTGGGTGGGGGTCAGATCATGTAGTGTTTATGGGCAAGAATAAAAAATTGAATTGTATTCTCAACGGTGGGTTTTGAGCAAAGAAGTGGCATCATATAAATCATTATTCAAAAAGATTATTCAGGCTGCTATGGGGGAAACAATCAATGAAAGTGGACATGGGGAGACCAGTTGGAAAGCAATTGCAATATGGTGGGTTGGGTTTGGATGGTAGCAATGAAAGTGGGGAGAAGACGGTAGAGCTGATAGGTTTGCTGATGTGTGGTGTGACATAAAGAGAGGCATTTTCCCTGGTAGACTCGGAGACAGGTAATACTGCAGGAACAGAAGTTTTGAGGGTGTGGATGAGGGTGGAAATCAAGAGTTTGGTTTTAGATGTATTAACCTTGAGATGCTTATTCAACTTCCAAGTGGATATATCAGATAGGCATTTTCATATATGAGTCTGATGCTCAGGAGAGAATTTGAGGATGCAGAATTACATTGGGGACCCATCACTGAATTTAAAACCTATGGAACAGAATGAGATTCTCTTTGAAGTGAGCATGCCCAGAAAAGGGGTCCAGGCGCTGTGCTCTGGAGGGAGGACTGAGAACAGATGCCCGGGTTTGACTCACTGTTGGCGTAGGCAAGAGCAGTTTCAGTGGGTGAGGAGAGCCTGACTGAGGAGGAGAATTGAGAGTGGGAGGGCAAAACACAGAAGCAGTGAATCTGCACCATTCTATGGCAGGGAACAAAGAAACGGGAGAGGGAGAGATGGCCATATGCTCCATGCCGACACTTCAGGCTTCCTCTCTCCTCATATTCACCTGCAGACCCTCACTCAGGTGTGGCTGGGGAACTTATGACATGTTTTATGCATAAGCCACACATCTGCTTTCGTCTTTTTTTCCCTGTTGGCTTCTAATCTTGATTTTCTGAATCCAGGCCCTTGTCACTGTTCTCTATTCATTGCTTTGGTGCTGCCTGGGCCAGCCCACAGTTACCACTCACGTGCTCATAGTGACCCACCTTGACTAATGGCATCGCCTGAGCCTCTGTTTCTGTCTCTGTCTCTCCACCATTGCTAACACAGGCATGGGTGTCGTCTGCACTGTGGCGCCGGGCTGGCACAGTGAGTTGTCTCCGTAAGAGCCAGGCTTCCTGTCTGAGCTGAGACTTACCGTTAGGCTTTGTAAGTTTAGCACATCAAATCCATTTTAAAATGTCAGTTAAAATTTTGTGTTTTCAGGCAAACAATTGTTGTCTCTTGTGTGAGTCCTTTCATGTATTTGTGTAAGTCTTGAATTTCTGAAAAAGAGAAAACATGCACATATAGAAAATGACGTTGAGCTAGATTTCCCAACTTGCTTCTCTTGGTGATACCTCCATGGAGTTTAAGCATGTCTGTCCAGGGAAACAGAGTCCTCCAGGCAAGGATTCCAGAGGAGATACTGCTGATTAACTCCGATGTCTAGTATTTTTCTCTCTTTCCATTTCTTTCCTCCCTGGAGATCATTCTTAGGTGGCAGCTCCAAGTCTCAGGCAGAAAACAGATTTCTCCCCATGTTTCATGCCGATCATATCCACAGAAGTAACTCCATCTCAAAAGCAGAGGGGTTTTCAACGAGCACAGACCAAGGGGCACTCTTGTAAAGGCATTGTGTTAGACTCTCCTGGTGGCGCTGGTAACACTCTTCAAGGTGGTTTTTGCTGAACTCACCGAACCCTGAGTTTGAAGATAAGGAAAGTTATACCTGTTCTTTTCTCCTACCATAATTCATAATCTTCTTAGGTCTCCCTGTCTGGAAGTTTTTTATTTTTAATCAGTTTTAATTTTGCTACACCAGAAAGGAGTTTTATGAGGGGTTAAGAGTTTTGTAGCTTATTGTTTATTAAAATATATTGAGTTTTAAAATAATGTTTGTAAATGGTAATTGTTCCTTTTGACTACACCCTTTGATGAAAGAGCATACAAAGCTCAGATTATCCAAATTCTTCTCAAATTATAGATTCAAACGTAAACTCAGATGACCTTTGCAAGTCCTATTAGTCCTTTCCAAGCCCCTTACCTAGCAGAGTGGTAGTTCAGCTAACTCACCAAAACAACAACAGTGAAAAATGCCCATTTACAAAGTGAGCCTTGCGTTATAGAAGCAAACGAAGCTCCAGCTTCTTGCTTTTTAGAAACACCAAATTCAACCTTTCTTTCTCTTTAGCTGAACAACTTTTCCTTCAGTGCTTACCTTCGAAGGCTCTGTAATTATTTCCCATGTTATCAGGCAGTTCTGCAATATTTCTATTTCTAATAGGAAATATTGCAAATGAGAGCCTAACGTTGAGACCTTTGTCCCTGGCACTCCACTAGCTTAAAAACTGGCATTGCCGAGGGAAGCAGACGTGTCAAGTATACGTAACACCAAGACAAGTGGGCCAGCCTGAAGCAGATACACCAGGTCACTGCTCACACGGCAAGTGCAGGCAGGGGCCCCTTGGGTGAGGCGATGAATCAGGAAACGGTCTCTCTCAGACACACGGGAGGCCAGAGAGAATGTTGTCCTAAGCCTAGTAAGAAAGTCAACTCCTACTGCTCAAGAAAAACTCCAATTCCATTATTTAACAAGCGTCTGAGGTTTTTAGAGAGCAATGCAACTGAATAAACGGATGATAACCAAACAGGAAAGCACCCCTTTCAACCCACACTTGAAGGAACCCGAACCGGCCTGGCCAGTTTATAATTACCGTGCATGTTGTAGTTAAAACAAGCAATTTATCAGACCTGGACCAAATTTAAATTTCAGTGCAGAGGCTTAGAAGGAGAAATTTTTCTAGTCTTTGAAGGACTGACTTCATTTTCCTTGCTGAATTTCATTTCAGTTCTGGGTGCAGAAGAAAAAAACAAGTTAATTCTCTCTCTTCAAGGTAAGTGATTAGTAAAGGAAACCCTACACTTCATTTTGATACACATCAAACCCATCAGAAACCACGGTCACATGGCTCAATTCATTTCCCCAGCGTTTGCTCCGTGTTGGGCCTCTGTGACCTGTGGGCGGGCAGAGAATGCAGGCTTGCCCTGCACTTCATTTCCAGCAATGATTTTTATTGAATATGCATGACAATTTTCGTATTCATACAAAAGTATTTTCTATTTAGTATCATGAAAGGGTGTGAATATTTTATGATAAATGCCACCTTAAAGGTGGAAAAAAGATGGAAAACTCCAATAAAGTTAGATAATTGGTGTGAAATGACAGTTTAACCTAGGCTTGAAACTTTTTCCAGCTTGTATTGTGATATGAACTGTCTGTGTGATTCTTTAGGGTATTTCCAGGCATTTTATCAAGATGGGTGTATCGATCAGTCAAGGCTTTTTGCTTGTTTGGGACGTGGGCTGCACACAGCCTAAGAATGTGCAAAAACTGCAACACACGTCAGGACTTCCAAGCCTTGCTGGCGTGATAGTAAAATCAGAACTCCTAAAATAATATTCCTTACCCCTCTGTCGCTGAGATTAGCTCTACTTTCAAATTCAAAAATACGATCTTGTTGACAAACCAGAGTGGAAGCTAGGCGCTCATGAGTCCTAGTTAAGTTAATTCAAACTGAAGCTTACTGTAGCAAGAATATAATATAGAATTTCCAAACCCAGGTCTAGATGTAAATTTCCTTCTATGATAAGAAATTATTTTAAAGTAATCTCAACAAGGCTATATAATAACATTAAAATGTAAAACATAACTGGGAAGTGATATGATTACATTATAAGAATTAAATGACGTGCATTTACCCAATTATACTAGGAAAAACATATGCTAACCTGCTATAGGACCCACCCCAAGTCCACTCACTGAAGAGCCTTCCTGTAAAGAGATTTGACCGAACCATTTTCTAAGTTTTACCTTTTACAGGCTTTCTCTGTACCTCTTTTGTGGGACTTGTGTTTCTCATGGAATGAATGCACTCACCCAGCAAACTCAGGGAAATACCCAAAAGGTATAAAACCCACACTCTGTCCTCCTCAAGTTTACATTCTGGTTGAAGAGAACATGCACGAAAAACCTTTGAAGTGACTGTGTAATTGGTCTTGTAGTAACTAGGAGACCAGAGGGGCAGTGCGATCAGAGTGTGTGAAAAAGGTATTTGAGGAGAAGTTAGGATTTGATGGATGAAAGAGATCTGAAAAGGAGGAGAGAAGGTGAAGCAGATTGGAGACAGGACGGAAATAAAAGTGAGAATAAGGGAACGAGCTCAGAATGTATTCATTCAATAATTTTTTAAAAGATTTTATTTATTTATTTTTTAGAGAGGGAAGAGAGGGAGAGAGAGAGAGAGACATCAATGTGTGGTTGCTGGGGCCCATGGCCTGCAACCCAGGCATGTGCCCTGACTGGGAATTGAACCTGCGATGCTTTGGTTCGCAGCCCGCGCTCAATCCACTGAGCTACGCCAGCCAGGGCCCATTCAGTAAATTTTATTGACTGCCTCAGAAGAATATGGCAGTAACTAGGATGCAGTCTTGGCTCTCATGAAGCTTCCATTCAAAGGGTCATGTGGAAGGTAATAAAACAAATAAACAAGATATTTTTAGATTGTGAGTGTGCCATTAATGAAATATATAGGTGAAATGATAAAGACAATAAACTGAAAATTTGTGCTTCTCAAGATTTTAATGTGCTTAAGAATCTCCCAAGACTCTTACTAAAATTTTGATTGCAATTTGGAAAGTCTGGGCTGGACCTGAGAGTCTGCATTTTCTGAAAGATCCCAGGTATTACTGATGCTAACTACTGATTTCAGGTTCATGGACCACAATTTGTGTGGCAAGGCTTCATATTGTGTGAACTGAGTTTCTTGGCAAAATACGACTGGTTGGAACCCAGGAATCCTGGTAAAGTGGGGCGAGGAGGAAGGATGAAAGAGAAGGTTAGGAGGAAGATTCGGACCATACTGAGGAGGACCTAGAATGCCAAGATTAGAAGTCAGGACTTTGCAGCAAGGCCAGGACTGAAGGTGTCTCATGTGGCAGGCACATGCAGGATGGGTTCGAGTAGGCTTGCAACTGTCATGGCAAGGCACACGTAGAAAAGGACACTCACTGTACAGTGGAGAAAAGTAGGCTTCTGCTTGGAGCAATCTGGGTTAAAAGAACAAAAGACATTGGATTACAGTGATCCAAATCTGCCTGATGAGCCCCTTGTGGATGGAAAGGAGGAAGTGAGCAGGAGAGACAACTGAACAGAGAACCTGTCTTGTTCAGGATTTTGTGAGTGTTTGGCCGTCCATTGTGCAGAGGGAGGTGGTTTTAGGGGTAGTGGGACATGAAGGACTCCAGCAGGCAGTTGAACATACATGACGGGCACTCAAGTGGGAGTTCCGCTTAGCTGTCAAAAGATTGTTTAATCAGACCATGAGAGTTTAAGATGTGTACATAAATGATTTCTTTCATGCCAAAAGTATGAAGGAAAAAGAGAAGATTATTAAGGCTTTGGGGAGTATTGACAGTTTATGGAAGAAAGAAGAGGAGCGAATGAAGAAGGTGGGAAGGGGATGGAGAGAGATTTAAGAAGATCTGGGAATTGTCAGGTTCAATACAGTTGCCCCTGTCCAACATAGTCACTGGACACTGTGGTGATAGGGCTGTCGTCACAGGCATTGTAGACGGGCGCATTGTGAAGACTTTATTTCTCCTACCACTTGCCTTCCTTCCCCCAAAAGTTTTTAATTAGACCACAGCCATGTGGTCCAACTCTCCCTGAGAAGTGCCTTCCGTCTCTGTGGGAGAGGGGCAGGTGAGCAGGCAGAAGCCAAGCCTGGACCAGTGCTGCACCTGCTCTCACACGGCTCCTACAGCCCCAGAGACCCACAGTTCTGCCCAGGATGCACTGCCAATCTGAAGGCACCCCAGAGGGGAGTGACAGGGAGCGGAGCTGTCCTTTCTCTTGGCTTGTATTACAGAACAGTGGAGTCGTGAAGAGGCTCAGCAATTTAGGAGAGGAGATGAAATCTGTTACCAGTACCCTAAGAATAAGAACCTACACTTTTCTTGATGTTCATAGTGGGGATCTTGCCATTGCAGCTATGATAAATAGTGAAGCGTGTTAAATATAGAGGGTATATGTAGCCTGTCGTGTTTCTGAGTGGATGGGAGCCTTGGTTTTTGCATTCATTGACATTAGTCTGTAGCCCTTCTGGATTCAGGACATAAGGTGACATTTTTATGTTGACTGTTCTGCATGTTATGAATAGGGAAAAACCTTCCGCGAGTGTTTCCGGCAGCTCCACACTGAAATACTAGGTGGCAGTCTAACACTACCTTTGGGTGTTTAGACTGCATGTCTGGGTTTTGAAATGGTATTTTAATGAAAATTAGGGGTATTTGAAAAATAACTGTAAGAGGCAGCTTAACAGAAATAAATAAATGATGTGTGTTACATTTCAAATGGCATTTCCCCCAAACTCTACAATCGAGTGCATGTGTAATATACAGTTGAAAACTTAAGACTTAGAAAAATAAACAAAGGACGCAGATACAGTTTTTCATAGAGGAAATACATATGACAACAAACATAGGCAAAAACGCTTAACCACTAATAAGAAAGAAAATTCAAATTATATGAGAACATTTTTATTACCTCTCAACTTGACAGGATTATTTTCAAAAGTTCTGTCTGAAAGAAAAATTACGGATGTGGTCAAAGATTTATGTATAAGCATCTTCCCCGATGTTTTATGACAATCTGAAGACATTTTTGCTTAGAAAGTGGTATTTCTTAAAGTGGAATGTTATACATTTTTGATTTATACGATTTGACATTTTAGCCAGCCTCTAACGAAGTTACACTAGTTATTGCCATGTCATGTAAAAATACAAACACATAATAGTTAAAAACTCACTGAGAAGGAATCCACGTTAACCCCTGCTGGGAGGACAGCGTTGGTTGTACAGTTGGGGGTATCAGGAGAATGGACCAGCTCTAACTGTATTTGAGTAGCTCAGTGCTTGGGCTGATTGATGGTGAAGGAGCAGACCCATAGCCGGTGGACCCGCTGGTGGCTTCAGGCGGTTTTCAGAATTACATGAGTGCCTGTGTCGGGACTTCATATACACAGAGGGCTGCCTTCAGCTCCTAGATATCTCAGTGGCCACTGAGAAGGAAAGAAAAGAACTCAGAAAATCAGAAAGAAACTCAAATCTCCCTCCTGAGTGTGTATTAAAATATCATCATCTGTAAATATTTTGCCACATTGACAAATGTGTTATTTTTTGTTAACACATTCTTTCCTATGAAATATGCTCTTTTTTTTTTTGTCGATAGCAGAAGATTACAACTGCCTGGCTCGTCATTTGCTCTCTGTGATGATATGGCATAAACAAGAGTAGGGAAAAATCAGTAAGATTGCCTGGCCCAAGAGGTTACTTGTTGCATTCTACCAGAAATAGAAGAATTGGATGTTTAATTTATTTATTCACCTAATTTATTGATTCCATTTCTTGTTGCCTTTATTGTGGAAATAGTAGATAAAAACGAAGGAAACCTTTGGCAAACTGGTCTGACATCTTGAGAACGGTAAAGTATGTGGGATACAGAGACTCAATCTTGGAATCCAGTACCCATTATATGTTCTATAAAGACCTCAATTTTTGGATGAACATTTTTAAAAAATAAGAGCCACATATGGTCCCAAATGAAATATAAAATTATCTAAGCAAACTCAAATTTCTTTTGCTGTCATCTAACAGGTCTGAAGTATACCTTGTGGGAAACCCGGTTGGATAGTAACTTCTGCAATGATTATGCTTTCAGCAATTTATATTTATGTATTTATTTTTTTCCTGTGAATAAAAGAAAAGCTATGTCAAGATGCCCCCTGATAGTATTTTTCTAGATCCTGCCCTTTGCTAGGAAACAGACTGTGAGACCTCTAAGTTCTTTCTTCAACTTTTACCATGATCAGAAAACCACATCACTACCCATACGAAGAATTTTCTTCACCTCTGAGATGTTTAGGTACGTCCTACTTCCCGGCTCTCAGCCGGCTGCCGAGGTCCTACCCTTTGTGTGAGATGACAATGCTGCAGACCTATTGTGATCATTTCCATGGAGAATCACATCATATTCAATGGGGGAGAAATGGTGGCAATTACCGCCCTCCCCGCGTCCTCTCTTTCACAGATGAGCTCGCAACATTTGAGTGGTTTTCCAGTATAGGTCAAAACCTGCCTACTCAAACGAGACAGATGAAACAACAGATTCTATTACAATGGAACACAAAAACGCTTCTAATGTTATTCATTTTTTTAAAAAAATGTGTACACTTGAAACAAGTGTTTAGGCTGCCCTTTATTTGTACAATTAATAAGGTGGAGGGTGGAAGAAAAGGAATTAGGTGGATTTTAGTAAATGCAAATTTTGAGAGAATCTGGAATGTTGGGGAGAATAGATGTTTGCCTTTCATTTTTTTTTTGCATTTTAAATGTTTCATTTTAAAATTCTATTAAATGTATTGGGATGACATTGGTTAATAAGATTATATAAGTTTCAAGTGTGCAATTCTATATTACAGCATCTGTATATTGCATTGTATTTACCACCAGAAGTCAAGTCTCCCTCAGTCAAGATCCATTTGACCCCCTTTACCCTCTTCTACCTCCCCCCTTCCCGTCCTGTCCGGTAACATATTGTTGTCTGTGTCTGTGAGTGTTTTGCATATCTTCTACAATTACATTTCAGTGAAACCTGAGGTCATCTTAATAAACATGCTGATGGTTTGTAAAGGCTTGCAGAACTTCTCTTTTGTTTGTAGGAATTGACTTATTTATGTAATCGTTGTGCCAAGGCCCTGCCTTGCTCATTGTTCAGGGTTACTTTTGCCTCCATTTCTACTTTTTCAGACACACAGGAGATGAGCTCCATTTGATTTCCTGGCTCCTCAGTCACCTCAGAAGCTGTGGGATCCTGAAGGGACCACTTGATCCTGCCCTCTCATTTTACAAGTGAGAAAAGCAAAGCCTGAGGATGCTGAAGTGTCTGCTCAAGGTCAACGGCAGAGCCGAGACAAAGATCAGAGTCTCTCACCTGCCTGAAGCAGGGTGATTTTTCTACCTCACCATTTTTGCCTCCCAGGTATTTTCTCTTCTCAAAATTTTTCTCCAAAATTCTCAAAGGACTGTATTCATAGCACTGATAACTAACATAATTTTATATGTATATGTGGGAGTATTTGATCAAAGTCTATCTTCCGCACTAGACTGTACACTGCATTGGTTAGCATAGCAATTTTGTCTGCTTTTGCTGACCATTGGCTTCCTGGTGCCTGCACAGTACAATATGCATTGTAGGTGCTCAGTAGCTCCTTTTTAAAAATGAATGAACGAATGAATGAAGTTGGGTCTATTAGAGTTTTCATCTGGAGATCAATCGGATGACTGTTATACCACTGAGCGCTCAGGAAGGGCAGGACAAATAGGTGGGTGGAAGGAGATGAATAGGGTCACTGAGTTTTGTACAATCTGATGTGGGAAGTGAGGCTCTAAAGACAAGTTGGTTCTCAAACACACAGAGCTAGAGTTACCACTTCTTTTTGTAAAAATGGATGCGTTACCTTCAGAATTTTACGATGTTTAATAACTTACATGTGATCAAATGTATAATTTTGAGTGCACAGTTCAGTAACTTTTGATAACTATGTCATCCCCCTGACCAGCACCGCATCAATGGACATACTTCGGTCCATATCTATTGTCACTGTCTGAATCAGGGTGGGTGTCATTGGTGTCACTACTCATTGGTCTTCCTCCTTCCACACGTGTTCCATTCTCCTCCAGCAACCAGACTGATCCAGTTATTACATAAACTGGGTTGTTTGATTCTACTGCTTACCAGCCTCCCAGGGCTCCCAACTATAACAGAATAAACCCAGGTTCCTTACTATGGCCCAAGAAGTGTTGTGTGATTTGGCCCTTGTCTGGATGCTAGTCTCATTTTACACTATTCTTCCTCTTGCATTCTCTATTTCTACAACGCTTGTCTTCCTTCAGTTACTTGAGCTTGCCAAGTTCTTTCTTATTGTAGACACTTAGAATGAAACAAGATTTTTCCATTTGTTATCCTTCAGGTCTGCGATAAACAGATGATGGCCTCCCAAAGATGTCCAAATCCTAATCCCCAGAAACTGTGACTATGTTGTTAAGTGGTGAGAGGAACTTCGCAGATTTGATTAAGGATCCTGAGATGTGCAATTATCCTGGGTGAACGGGTGGCCTCTGGGAATCACAGTGTAATAACAAGTGACAGAGGGAGGCAGGTGGGTCGGAGTCAGAGAAGGCCAGGTGAGGCAGGAAGCTGAGGCATTATGATCACTGGCTTTGAAGATGAAAGGAGCCACAGCTAAGTATGCGGGCAACCTCGAGAAGTTGGCAAAGGCGAGGACTGGATTTTCCCCAGAGCCTCCAAAGGAACACAGCTCAGCAATCATCCTGATTTTAATTGCACAAGACTCATTTTAGACTTCTGATCTCCAGATAAGTTTGTAGGATAATAGCAAGCTGTTTTATGCCACTACATTTGTGGTTATTCCTCACAGCAGCATAAGAAACTAATATGAGTTCCCTGCTTAAGATGCCATCTTGGCAGGGACACCTCTCTCCAACAGCCTTCTCTAAAACAGAACCTTGTATTCCCTCTTTCTGCTGTTCTCCCCGTACCCTGTTCCCACCCCGCAGTCTCTGCGTCAGTCCCGTGTTGGATGCTTTCATAGTGAAACTCACCACTGATGGGCATCTTTCACTTGTGCTTCGTCATCTTCACTAGAATGTGTTCTCCGAGGCCAGGGATAATATCTCACTCACCATTGTATCTTCAGGAACTAGTGCCTGCAACTTTGTAATTATGTGTTTACTAAATATTTATAAATGAGCCAGGTCTGTGCTGCCTAATACAGTAGCTGCTAGTTGCACGTGGCTGTTGATCATGGGCAACATGGCTAGTGAGATGGACTGCAAGTAGAAAATACCAATTTCTAAGTCTCCATGTGGAAAATGAATGAAAAATATCTTTATATTTTAAAAACTAGTATTTTAAATACATGATTTAAATATACAGGGCCTGGCACAAATAACACCACTTTTTTATCACAGAAGCATAAGCATGTAATTCTGTAATATAACAGTATCACACTCAAGCACCCCGTATGACATTTTAGGTGACATGTTCAAATTGCTGTCCCTCTTGTGTGAGACATTCACGTTCCCTACCAACCACATTCAAACAAGCCTTACTCCTGCTGGACCCCATATATGAACATTTCTATCTTAATTATAAGTTGAAATATATTTTGGAAGTATTAGATTACATAATATATTATTTAATATTAAATTACTAAAAATAGTTTCACCTACCTTTTCCTTTTTATTATATATTGCTACTGGAACACTTAAAAATTATGTGTGTGGGGCTTACATTGTAGTTCTAGTGGACAGTGCTTATTTGGATTGTGAGTTTCTTGAAGGAAAAACCTCACTGTATGACCAAAAATGATTCACCCAGAGTAGCTTTTCAGTAATGTTTGCTGCATCATAAACTTTTGTTTGATAAAAGTTATTTTATTAAAGTATTTATTAGTGTACTAATGCATGTGATTGGGCCAAAAGAGAAGATTGGCATTTAACAATTTTAACCAACTATATTTGTGGCTACGTATAATTTTTCACCTGATGAATTTTCTAGTTGCTTTAAAGTAACACTGTTAATATATGTTATAAATTAGTACCTGGAAATACAGGTAGATGGCAAAATGTTACATCAGACATTTTTGTATTATTTGGTAGAATGGAATTCTACCTTCAGAGGTACAGCTTTTTACAAAACATCCAGTTTTTAATGAAACACTTAAAGCCATGTCTAAGGAAATCCATTAGATCAAGTGTCCTCCACCTCTGGGCTGGGGACCAGTACCAGTCTGGGCTTGTAGGGAACCAGACCACACAGCAGGAGGTAAGCTTGAAGGCAATGCCTTTGAAACATCCCAAACCATCCCCCTCAACCTCGGTCTGTGGAAAAATTGTCTTTCACCAAACCGGTCCCTGCTGCCAAAAAGGTCAGGCTCCCCCCGATACTGGTCCCTGGTGCCAAAAGGTTGGGGACTGTGGCATTAGGCAATACTTCCCACTCATTGTCTGTAAATGGCTCTGAGTGTCCAGGGAAAGTGTACTGAGGACTTGGGAAATGGCAATATTTAAGACCTAGCCAAAGTCCTGCCCAGTCCCAGTTTGCCTGAGTTTCCTTTAACACCCAAAATTTTGTCTGAAAAAATTCATCAGAACATTACATGCTACTCTATAATTTGTATTTGTTTTAGTATAAAATATTGCTCTGTGGTCCAAATCCTCAAGTAAAGTAAATCGTCCATGCTTTTGTCTGAGCCTGTTGCGTGCCTGGCGCGCTGGCACCCCCAGGGCACTGGTGCTGGAGCTGAGCACCACGGAACTGGGACCCTTGTCCTGAGCCTGGCGTTCTGGGGCATCCTGCACAGCGGCAGTGACCCCTGGTGGAGCAGTGAGCTGGTAGAGCTGGGGGGAGGCAGTGGAGGAAGCGATTCTCCCAGGTGAAGCAGAGATGGAGGAGGGCGAGGAGAACAACAACAAAAAAATCCTGTCAACAAAGATACATACAGAGAAACTTGTGTTGGTGACAAGACAAATAGACAGGTCAGCCTTGTCTCTGACCGCTATCCATTTCCCTCTGGTTTCAGGCTGCCTTGGAGATTGGGGCGGGGGTGTGTGTTCACAAGCGTGCTTCCATGAGCATGCGCCCTTGAAAGCAGCACTGGAAATCCCTTTGCCTATACAAAAGCTGGGAAAGGGGGAAAGACAGAGGGCCATGAGTTTGAAACCATTCTTTTCTTGGCCTAAATCTATGAAGAGATAGTGTGGCCCATCCTCCTTATTCTGGTACCTGGCTGCTTGCATACACTGTATTCTTTAATCCCCATTTCAGCCCTGAAAGATAGGCATCAGTCATCACCGTCTGGTGGTGGAGCGAACGGAGTCTCAGAGAGGTTACGGAGTTTGCCCTCGGTCCATTCGGCTGTGCACGGCAGAGTCCGGAGGGAGGCGCTCTGGCTCCATGCTGTTCCCATCACACTTCGCCCGTCTCCCCAGCGGGGTTGAGAGACCAGTTTAACTTGACTCTACTTCTTTTTAGTGCCTCTGACATCCGACGGGCCCATGCTAGACTTAAAGGAATGCACAAAGATGAATAAAGATGAAATAATGAATACAGCAGTTTCCTGCTGACTCCCGAGCCCAAACGTTGCCCCTCCACGACACTCAAAGGCAGCGGGTAAGAGGGGTAGTAACTATTAGATTACTTTCTCTGGGCCATTCATCATGAGTAGTCCCGAGTTAAATGTTCTTATTTAACATTGGCAGATGGCGAATGAGGCAACAATGCCTGTAATAGAAACAAAACAAAAGGAATAAAAAGAATTGGCACTTGGGCAGAAAAGACGAACCATCGTCCCTGCAGGTCCTTTGTCTCAGTCATTCAGGGGAACGAAAAAAATCGCTTTGTAAATCAGTCGGAGTTGGTCTCATTCTGCCATTTGCAGCCCATGGAATTGCTTGCTTGGCTGACGAATGGATGCCTCTGCCAAGGCGCTGACTCTGAGCTTGTATAACTTGCAGCACAATTATTACTTACGTCCTAGAAAGGACTTATTTATTGTAGCTTGTATCATCATTTCATTTTTTGAAGTGTGTTCTTTGTACGTTTGCTTTTGAAAATGGGAGTAGATGCCAGTAATAAAAAGAAGCTTTTCTATTACTGTAACTGAAATATAATTTTGCAAGTGAGTGATACGAAACAATGCATTGATTGTTTGCATTTTATCATCAAGGCCAGAGCCAAAGGAAAACAGCAACTGCGTTGTTATAAAAATCAAGGCTGCTCTGAAATTATGGTCGAATTTCAGTAAGCACTAAAATCAGAGTGTGTGGGATGTTAAAGCCCGAAATTTGTTAGTCCACAACATGTTGGTTCATTACATTTTGGTGATTAGGGTCCTAAAGGGATAGATACAACTACTCTTCATGTAAAAATATATATATATGTATACATGCATAGGTATATGTGTGTGTGTATGTTCATACACATGTGTTTATATACATTGTCTGGAAAAAGTCCAACCATTGTTAACATAATGAGAATGGTTTGTGTGACATCAGTGTAACCTGGCAGCCAAGGAGAGTGGACTGGAATGCACATGCTCGAACAACGATGACTCCACTGTACTAGTCAGTGGGGGTGGTAGATTCTGTTGAAAGAGCATGCGTACTGTGTATCTCTCGAATTCAAAATGGCTGAGTGAGTAGAGAAATGAACCTGCATCAAATTTTGTGTTAAGCTGGAACATGCCTCTGCAGAAATTATCCAGATGATTCGGAAGGCTTTGGGGGACAATGCAATGAGTGCAGTGCAAATAGAAGTGTGGCCCCAAAAGCTTCAAAGATGGTCGAGAGTCTGTTGAAAGTGATCCACGGTCTGGAAGGCCTGCAACAAGCAGAACCCCTGAGAATGTTGAATGTGTACAGGCTACAATCAACAAAGATCAGTGACTGACAGTGTGAGAACTACAAGCTGGTTTGGAGATTCCAAAAACTCCTCTTATCAGAGATTTTGAAGCAGGATCTTGGCATGAAACATGTTGTGGCAAAATTTGTTCCATGGCGTCTACTACCAGAGCAGAAGGAATATCGTGCTGCAGTTGTTAGAAGTGCGTGAGGTCCCAAGGTGCCTACTTTGAAGGGACTGAGGTGTCATTGTCCTGTGTGTAATAGTTCTTGTATCTTCTTCAATAAACATCTCTATTTTTCATATTATAGGGCTTGATATTTTGAGGACAGACCACACACACACACACACACACACACACACACAAGTTTGTTTGCAAAAATCAAATTCTATCTTTATCCTCTTGAGAAAGGTGAAAAGCTGAGTCTCCAATTTTTGCTCCGTGTATCCTATAATCTCAACTAATACCTCTGGGGACATGAGCTGAAATGCAGCAACAGTGTGTAACCTGGTAATTGGGCATACCTCCAAGTCATTCTCTAGCATTCCTAAGAGTTTTGGTGAAAGCTGAAAATTAATCTAAACCATTGTTTATATTTTTAACATTGTGAATATTTTTTTCTTCTTAGATTATGGCATGTCAATTTCTTAAAGTGAAATTAGAACTGTAACTTTTCACTGGGTAATCATTCATCCTTTGACATGCAGTCTGGGACTGTCCAATGTACATCTGATTTTCAAAGTGAACAAGAAATTGTCCAATGAGCACCAAGTACCAGTATCCATTGGGCTTGCAGCTGAGTCAGCAGATTCATAGAGAATTGAAACTGGAATTTTTTGATATCTGCACACATGTTGTATCCTATATGTTCCTGCAGAAACTACATATTTCTTTTCTAAATAAGAAATAAATCTAATTATTTAGTAAAATCCAGGCTCTATCCCATCTTCCCCATTTTTAATTATGTTATGGCTTAGAAGTAGCATTTGTAGTTAATTTTCCCTTTTCCCACATTTACAACTACCATTTTTCAACCCACCGCACTATCCCCTTACCTTACCTAATCACCAGTCAAGACAGGATTGCTTGACTTAATTATTCTTCTATCTTTTTTAAGACCTTCTTTTTAAAGAAGCTTTCTACTTGATAAGTTGTGAGTTTTAGGTAGCAACTCAAAGAACAGACGGGGGAAGCAGGCTATCACTTTTAATGCATAACCCAAACTGAGGTGTGTCACATACACTTTGCGGGGTCAGCGGAGTAGATGTTACATTCTGTCCTTGGGTCTCCTTTCCTCTTATTTTTCTCTCCATCCTTCTCAGTTAGGCAGGCCAAATGAAATGTTATGGAAACAGCAACTGAAAAAGAGACAGCTAGATACACACTAAAACAGTTGTGGGACTTATTGCACCCTCTGTGTAATGTTTTGATTTTTCATGTTGATTTCAACTTTAAAGTCTAGCTAATTTAATAAAATATCTTTCTTTTCATCTTCCAGATTCTCTCACCTCATGGCCACCTTGAAGATTGTCCTACTTCTTGGCCCAGTTTGGTGAAATTCTTCTCCCTTCTTTCCTTTTCCCTTTCCCCACCTGTCTGATTCTTTGTATTTCTCTCATTATTTAACCTATTATGTTTCCTAGGAATCTAGAATAGTTTAGTTAAAAAAACACAACAACTCCTGGGGTGGGGAAGGGGAGGATGAAGCCAAGTGGCAAAGATAAAGATAAAATGCCTGTCGTGCATGGGATAGAAGGAGCCCAGACGAGTGTGAGGCCACCTCTGCATTATTTTTTTCTCCAGTACATCTAAATTGAGACATCTAATTTTCCTTTGTCTCTGTAGACTTCTCTTCCCTCACTCTCAAACTTTTCATCTTATTTCAAATTTTGGAATTGGAAATTATGTCTGCCAGTCTCCTAAAAGGAATTAAGTCTATAGCATTTGAGCAGAAACCCTGTATACTTACATGCACTATATATCTGTAGCAATTCTTTCCATCACTATGGGTCATGTAATGAGGCAGATGCACAATAGATGATACATACATCATCCTGTGGACACAGATGGAAAGGTAAGCTTGTTAGAGAGCAGAGATTTTCTTGACACTCCATGTAGCATCTTCTAGTACTACGACAATTACATGAAGTGAGGTGTGACCCCCCACATGCTTGGTTATCCTATTCAGGCTTCAATAAAATATTTTCTCTAAACCCACCATTAAAAGTCTTCCCCAAATGAGACTAATGTCTCTTTTTAAGAATGTAAACATTTCTGAAACTATGCTTGAAGAAATATAGTCACATAAAAATGAAAATAAGACAAATACATATTTTA
The DNA here is from genome assembly GCF_004126475.2 of Phyllostomus discolor. Classification (NCBI taxonomy): domain Eukaryota; kingdom Metazoa; phylum Chordata; class Mammalia; order Chiroptera; family Phyllostomidae; genus Phyllostomus; species Phyllostomus discolor. The sequence goes on from NC_040906.2 coordinate 12,247,984, forward strand.
AACATATGAAAAAATTCACGAATTAAAAAAGAGATCGTGCCAATTGAAAACTGCCACTAACTTATAGCATACATATACATAGAACTAAGATATGATGTTTGTCAGTTATACATTTATTTTATACGTTTTTATACATTTTGAGAGATTTCTTTAAATTTAATATATATTTTTAAAGATTTTATTTATTTATTTTTAGAGAGGGAAGGGAAGGAGGAAGAGAGAGAGAGAAACATCAATGTGTGGTTGCTGGGGGTCATGGCCTGCAACACAGGCATGTGGCCTGACTGGGAATCGAGCCTGCAACACTTTGATTCACAGCCCACACTCAATCCACTGAGCTATAGCAGCCAGGGCTAAATTTAATATATTTTTTAAAAATCACACGTTTTTTTCTTGTGTTCATAGCAAAAGGAAAAGGAAGTGAAAGTGGTTAAGGCATCTCTGAAGTTGCTCACATCGAGACTCCAGTTCTCTGGAATTATCTCTGGCTCGGTGCTGCTGGTATCCCTGATTTTCCCACGTATTGTCATCCGCTGTGCCGTCCAGGGCACTGATGACATGGCATTTATTTCTTTTTTTCTGAGTATAAACACATCCATGTACCTGGTATAGCATACTCTATTCTAGAAGTTTTTAGTCATTTTAATAGACTATTTTCACATTTGATTTACTAGTTCATATACTTCATTGTAAAGTCCATTAGAAATCTTGTTCTTCAGATACATACACTACTTACTGAATTCACTTATCCAGTTGTTGAGGGAAAAATGGAGTGTGCGTGACTAAGTATGGGTTTCAGAAAGAAAGTAGATTCTATCAAAAGTTTGTCCCAATCAAGCACAGACGTGCCTATAATCCTTATAAACAATTCCATGCATAGTAGCATGTTCAAAAAAAGATTTTACCATTAGTCTCTGAAAATGTAGTCTCTGAATTTGTCTGCTAATGTACAGACAAATAGATGAATGCTCAGAAGTACAAAGAATCATTAATACTTACTTATCACCTGCCAGTCTCACCATTTATAAGGTAGCAAATATGTTTCTCAGATGGCCATTGAAGGTGTGCTAGTTCATTAGCTGGAGTGATCGTGTGAAACCATGTCTATCTGAACCCCGAGGAAACATTTTGGATTCCTGTGACTAGATATGAAACATCTCCACTTGTTTTTCAACTGTTCTGCCACAGCATGTTTGTGGCACCTGAACCCTTCCTAGGTAAACCACTTAATGTAGTATTAGTACTTTCGTTTTTCTATTATCTTTTTATTCTATGTTAATTAAATTTCAATTACAGCTGAAGTGCATTGTTCTGTTAGTTACAGGTGTACAGTGATATGATTAGACATTTATATAACTTACGAAGTGATTGCTTCAGTAAATCCGGTACCCATCTGACACCATACATAGTTACCACAAAATTGACTATATTCCTTGTGTTGCCCTTTCCAACCCTGTGACTGTTTTTATAACTGCCAGTTTAACATCTTTCTTTATTATCTCTCATGTTAATTAATTTTTGTATCTAAGTAAACATATAGACACAGGTTTTAAAAAATGAAAAGGTGCTAAAGATGATGTAGCATTTCTTAGAAGTGTTCTAATATTGTGTCTGGGATTTTCTTTGAGGCAGCGGATCCCTATTTGCAAGTTGTGATGCCTGTACTTTCTGAATTGCACCAGAAGGTGTCAACAGAATATTTTCAGATGATAACCAGGATTCATATTCCTTCCTCAAATGGACCTTAAGTGGCTTGTTGATGGAAACATTCTGGGGTTATGATTGTCCTGTCGGGTCAGTAGGAGTAACACTCGAGTCCAAACAAGCACAAGTAATGAGAAACTACTTTGAAATTCCACCCAACTGACAGCCATTGTGAGATGCATTTTGATTTTATAGATGCAAAATATGAAAAATCGTTGGTCCCAGAATTGATGAGAAATGATGGACATTTTATTAGATGGCAGACATCTTGCTAGTTTAATTATTCTGCAAGAAAAAGAATCGCTGAACCAATCACTCATTTTACCATTACGGCCTTATTCTAAGGTTCACTGGCCATGCTGTCGGCAGCTATCTTACTTTTTTGTTGATTCTAGATCGTAGGGAAACGATGGGATGCTGAAACATCGTTTGATAAGATTGTGGGCTTTTGCCTTACGTAAGAGGTGGTTTAAGCACAGTGGATGATGCTCAGGTCCTCTTCCTGGGAGCTGATTCTTTTTTTTTTTTTTTTAAGAGAGAGAGAGAGAAACATCAATGTGCAGTTGCTGGGGGCTGTGGCCTGCAACCCAGGCATGTGCCCTGACTGGGAATCGAACCTGTGACACTTTGGTTCACAGCCCAAGCTCAATCCACTGAGCTACGCCAGCCAGGGCAGGAGCTGATTCTTAACCTTGGGGTGCAGGCAAGTTGCCACAGGGACAGTGACATGGGCTTTGAAGCCTGAAGGTCTTGTGGCCGCAACTGGAAAAACTTGAGAGTCTGTTTCTTTTTCTTTTCTATACAAAGAAGTATGTTGATATTCACTTGCAGCATTATTTAAAAAATTAGAATTGTTGGAGCCTGACGTTATTATATGTGGTCTACCTCTATCTGGGTATCAGGATGAGGATTTCAACTGTCACTTGGGGTCATTTGATTCAATACCTTTGTTTAGCTCTTACTTAGAGTGATATTTAACTTGTGGTTTTATGAAGGCTAAAATTTAAATAGTATACAGTAAACCATGTAAATTTTTTTAAATGACTTATACACATATACATGAACTTTAAATGGTGTTATGAGTCAATTATCATGTGCCTTTGCCCCACTGCCTCCCAGGTGCTTCTCATCAGACTGGGTTGGTTGAGAGTGATAATGGTCATTTCTCACATTTGGTTCCATTACAAATACCCTTCTCTCATTATCAGACTAAGCAGCATCTTCTGCTCCATTGTAGTGATTGTGTGTGGGTCCCTTATAGTCTTTGACGGGCAAGTTGCTTTCTTCCATCATGGCTGTGTTTTTATTCTCTGGTGTACAAAGCCTATGTCTTAAGCTTGTCAATATTTATCAACTATATTTGTTTTGTCCTAATACTCTCAGCCCTACCCATTATTACAGAGTTTCTTCCAACACATATATGGTATACCAATCTCTCCATTGAAATAAATACCGTAAACTGCCTTTTATTACTAGGTGAGTTGGATTCTTTTTAAAAAAAAGATTTTATTTATTTATTTTTAGAGAGAGGGAAGGGAGGGAGAAAGAGAGGGAGAGAAACATCAGTGTGTGGTTGCCACTTGCATGCCCCCTACTGGGTACCTGGCCCACAGCCCAGGTGTGTGTCCTGACTGGGAAACAAACTGGTGACACCGCTTTGGTTTGAAGCCCAGTGCTCAGTCCACTGAGCCACACCAGCCAGGGTGAGTTGGATTCTTATAACAGTATCTCCTTTCATTGCTTTTGGCTTAGAAATCTTTTCTTCCATGCTTGCTTCCATCCTCCCACTGTTAGAAATCCCTAGCAGCAGCTCAGATCAAACCCAGCTTCTCTCCTTAGGTTTTCTCTTAAAATGCACTTACTCTGGGATTACACTTCTGTAGAGGTGCTCTTTGACATGCGTCACAGGGGTGAAATGGCTGTCGTCACAGGATGGTGACCATTAAGTATTACTTCAATTACTTCTATGCTGGGTTCGAGTATCTACTCTGCCACTCGTTAGGGCTGTGACCTTGTCCATTTCGCATAATATCTCTGAACTTCAATCTTCCCATTTATAAAATGAAGATAATTTTACTTTGTCAAATTAGTGCGAGCATTATATAAGATGGTATTTGTAAAGTGCTTGACACAGGCAAAGCCCTCAATAAGTATTTGCAATTATGTCGTGTGCCCTCGTCTTGCGTTCAGTGAACAATGTGGCATCGGATCCTCTCATTTAGAAATTGTTTCACCGCCCTTAGGCTGATGAGCTCTCTGGATTCTCCCTTGAGCTAGCTCACTGCTGGTGGGCAAGGAAGAACTGTCTTTAAATAGCATGAATGCCACAGCCATAGTATATATATTTTTGAAAAAGCAAAACTTAACCTGAAGAACTTGTTTCTTCTACCACTTGAAAGGCATTTTTTGAATTTAGTGAGGATGATGCCTCTGAAATGGTTAACTGGTTTACTGAAATATTGAAAAGTGCCAATATTGTGTACTGAAATATCGCAAATATTGGTTCAAATCGCTCATCTAAGTTTCATAAAGGCCAGCATTGTACCACATGGACCAAAGGCCACAGACATCAGGTTCCCTAACATCACCTCTGCTAGATACTCCAATGCATGGGGCCTTGAGTCTCAGCATCCCTTTTCAAAGCACAGCATGCTGCCAGTGTGGGGCTGGTTTACACCCGTTTGAGCTTGAGATCTTCCACATGGAGGGACCTTTTATTCCCAGAGCTGTTAAAAATATGAGCGGAAATGGACAAATATTCATACTTTCTCATACTTACTCCTTATAACGATGGAAGAAATATGTCAGGAAAAAACATCTACCTTTGAAGGATAAAACATTATACCAGATATGTCAAAATGCTGGTACTTCATTTAGGAATTGATATTATATGACAGTTCCTGCCAAGCATTATGCCAACAATTGTTTATTCCGCCAAGCATTCAGAGCATGGACCGTTCTCAGTTGCAATTTGTAAAGACTGTGGTAATCACCGAGTTTGTAGTACCAGGAACTTCATTTTTTTTAGAACGAGTTTTGCTGATATATAATTGCTGGTATAGATGTTGGCACTCCCTTAACTAAAGTGCTGATAACAAGTGTTACTATAATGAAAACAAATGAGACGAATGACTTCTCCAGGTCTTTTTATCTGGCAGTGGCTGTGAGATTGAAATCCCTTTAGCTTTGCTTCAGACAGGCTTATTTTTCCTTCTTTAGTCTAAAATATTTTCCCAAATTTACCTGCTTGGTCTTTTTTAGAATATACAAATGGTCTCGGGAACAGAATTATGTGTACACGTGTTGAGAAGAACTGTACAAATGTAAGGGAGTCTTAGAAAAAGAGACCTGTGAAATCAATGAAAAAAAAAAAAACCCCATGCAGTTCTTCTTGTAAAATGTGCATTATTTAATATAAATAATAAATTGGTAAAATATTAATTCCTTTCTCTAAATATGGTATAAACTGTAACCAGAATAAGTCAGATTTTTAATGTCACAGCATAAAATTATCTTAGGCAAGGTTTTTTCCCCTAAGCAAAATAGAGTGCATACATTACAAAATGATAGTATACAGCTGATGTCATTGCTTAATTAAATAATTGTATTTTGCATTTTATACCTTTGCCTATTTTTGGCAATTCATGTTTTACTGAAGCTAATTCAGCGATTAGCTATTAACCTCTAGCTAAGCACTGAATTTGTCTACCTAAAGGGTTTATTTAACCAGAGTTTTAATTAAATAACAGAGCTATCACAGTGAAGAGATTTTTATTCCATGCTAAGAAATGGTACAGTACATTGGTTTCTTCTAAGACTATCATAAGATGACACATATTTTCATTTCTGTATTCAAGAACAACATTGTTGAGTAAATATTTGCACTAATACATTGCCATTTTAGGATTTCCTGAGGTGTACATAGTCCCACAAGGTAAATAATTAAAGGATCTGCCTTCCCGGGTAGCACTAAGCAGTGCTTGATATAAGTTTGATTATTTCACTGGCCTCTTTGATAATCCATAACTGTCCTCTGCAATTATTTTCACCATCCAGCCAAGCAAAGATAAAAGATGGAACATGTTTCTGTTGCCCACTCCCAAGGAGTGGCATTACCCTTGAAAGGCCATGTGACAGCCTAGAGCCTGATCGGGGTTGGAAAAAAGCGATCTGCAAGGACAAGTTAAGTGGGAGCCAAAAATGAAGTTGTTACCAGACAGCAAACCACAGTCCTCGCTCCTTATGAATATTTAAATGAGTAACTAAAAACAGCCTAGGAAAATCTAAGCAACTGTGACAGCTAAAACTGCCTGGAAACCAGGAGTCTACCAGGACCATGATGAAAAGATCACCCGTCAGCCTGTACCTCATCCTGCCGCGGGTCTACAGAGGAAAAGTATCAGATCTATTTTACCCAAATATGAGCTCTGAGAAGTCTGATTTATCGCTGCAGCTTCAGGAGCCGATCAGCCCCCAAATCTCCTGTGTTATTTTGAATTCATTAAAATGCAATGATCTCTAACAATCTTTTCAAAGCAAAGGAATGGCCGTGTTTTTTCGGACCCTGAAATATTGATGTTGCCGTTGTTTTTACTCATAGAAAATTGGCCCTCGTCAATCTTTCATGAATATATTTCAGTTTGTTCCATGTGGGAAGAAAGATAATGAGAACAGAGTCCCTAAAGCCAGAGTTCTCTGAGTAATTCTTCCAAAAGCTCTAATAAAGAGTTACCAGATACATGGCCTGATTTATCTAAGCTCACGGAGTTTATTGTTTTGCTTCTCAGAAGGAAAATCAGATAAATAGCTGTTTTTGTTGAAGTAGAAAATTCAGAACAGATTTTGTCACATAGAAGAGTTCTAGAAAATATCTGTAAAGGATACATTTCAAAAGACAACGGAAAGTTTATTCTCCTCGGATATGTAAACAGAAGATGACTACTTCAATTACTGTCTCCAGTTTACTGAGGAGTAAAGAAGCACACAATTTTCCAGTCGGTGCCTTCAACTGAGAGAGCTGTTTAGTTCCTTTAAGATGGTATAGTAAATTCTACTCAAAGAAAATCTACTTAGTTTTGCGCGTTTTGATGAATAGCATAAATCAAATAGAGCCCTTTTATAGTTCATCAGTTCCTAGTAAAGAAAAAAATAAAACTATGCCATATGTACATCCGACGCAAGCATCTCTACAATTCAAAGCTAGTAATTAACTAAGCATAAAATCAAGCTGAGGTTACCATTAATTCAGTGGTTATTTGTATAATCTCTATAAAACATGAAGTTTTAGTCAGAAAGCCTCTGGAGAAAGTTCCGGAACGCAGAGGTCATTGCTTTAATTGCTGAAGAGTTTGAGGGTATTTTCAACAACAGTGGGGACCCCAGTGGCCGTCTAAGAGGTCATTGCTGGAGCCTCTGTCCTCACTGCTGGGGCTGAGAGATGCATTTCCAGTTTCTTGGTGTACCTGCAGAACGGCAGCCCGACCACGGCTGTTTGCTGTCTCCTTGCTCTTTAGCCACGCAGAGGTAAGGTTGGCATTAGATTTCCAGGCTTGCAGTGAAACGTTCAAGGGCATGCAGAATGACATTCTGTGTGCTCCTCCAGTGGAGAGGAGAGACTTCAGCTTAGAGAGAAGGAACTAGACAGAGGGAATGCTGGTCACACCCCCATTGGAGACCCAGCTTCTCGAGGCGAAGAGGATGATAGTTACTCTAAAGGAGTGTGAGGAGATGGAGACCCATGTTAAAGTGCAGAGATAAGCCCTGGCTGGCGTAGCTCAGTGGATTGAACGTGGGCTGTGAACCAAAGTGTCGCAGGTTCGATTGCCAGTCAGGGCACATGCCTGGGTTGCAGGCCATGGCCCCCAGCAACCACACGTTGATGTTTCTCTCTTTCTCCCTCCCTTCCCTCTCTAAAAATAAATAAATAAAATCTTTAAAAAATAAAAGTTCAGAGATAGTCAGGTTGAGTGCCAGTTGACAAATCTCATTAAACCCAACAGGGCTCTCAGAAGAATGTTGAATCGGAGACCGGAAGTACTGCTGGCTCCATGGTCTTCAGTAAGTAACGTAGGTGCGCTAGGCTGTTCTCTCAGCCCAGAGGCAGTTCTGGGAACAGAATGAACATAGCTTTTATTTTATTTATTTATTTTTCTTGAGGCTTAAAGAAACTCATGTTGTTTCTTTATTGATCCATTATCAGGAACTGTAACCTATATATATTTGTGTTTGTGTATGCATTTTTTAAAAAATGTTACTATATGTGCTTTATTTCTGATAGATTTTTTACTGTTCTTTAATTACAGTTGTCCCCATTTTTTCCCCATTAGTCTCCCCTGCCCACCCCACCTCCCACATTCACTCCTCCCCGCCTTTGTCTTTGTCCTTCATGCGTGTTCCTTGACTTGACCCTTCTACTTTTCCCCCCATTACTCCCCTCTCCCCTCCCTTCTGGTCACTGTCAGTTTGTTCTTCATTTCCATGCCTCTGGTTCTATTTTGCTTGCTTGGTTGTTTTGTTGATTAGGTTTCTCTTATAGGTGAGATCATATGGTATTTGTCATTTATCACCTGGCTTATTTCACTTCTTGTAATAAAAAAACTGTGATACATTTACACAATGGAATACTACGTGGCAGAAAGAAAAAAGGAGTTCCTATCCTTTGTGACAGCATGGATGGAACTGGAAAGCATAGCTTTTAAAGTCAGATGATCTGGGTTAGTCGTGTCAGCTTCTGGAACAATCCAGGGCTCCTTTTGGGAGACACATGCAGGTGCTCAATAAATGTTAGTTTTTGCCCTCCCTGAACTCTAAGGTTTTTTCCAGTTTTAAATTCTGCAAAGTATGAATTGAACAAAGTCTTTCTGGAGGTGTATTTGCAGAGGAGTGGATCAGCTTTGTAACCGCCGCTGTCTCAGGGCCACATCCTATGTGTGGCACCTGTGCCCGATTTCAAATGAAACCTTCGGGGTGCTGGGAGGTACCAGGAGAGGAGCCGATGGTGAAGGAGCACAGGGTCAGTGGGCATCACCAAATCTGATACTTTCTGGCTCTTTTGTTTTATGGCCTGTGATGTAAAACTGTTTTATTGATGCCATATTTTAATTTCATAAGTCATCAAATGTCATTTTAATTTTAAAAGCCATAACTTGGTCAGAGTCTGAAAAGCAAAGTCACTTCCAAAGACTTATACTGTTGGGCAATAAATATTCATTGACATGTACTCATTTTTCTTAAATTATATTGGTTTTTAAGATAAATGGAAAAAAAACACAACCTTGTAATCAAATGACCTTAAAAGTGGCCTCAGAGGACAAGACAATATTCCAGCAGGAGGGTGCAATTGGCTGCCAGCAGGGGTGGATTCTGAAACATTTTGCCTGAATGCGTGGGAAAAGCCACCCCCTCCCCTCTCTGTTTAAGAAAACCACCTCTGTTTCAGTTCTGTTAAAATGATTCAAGGTATAAGACTCAGCAGTCCCACGTTTAGCTATCTGACCTGCGGAAATGCCATTGTAATAATAGAGAAGGGGATTCACTTGTGTTAAGGTAGCATTGTCTTTAAGAGTTACTAATTGGGAATAGTCTTCTTTTCTGTCCACAGGAGAATAAATAACAGTACATACACACCAATCAATGTGACATTGTCATTAAAACGACCCAAGTGGATCTACGTATGTAGCCATGAGAATATGTATACTGTTAGGTGAAGGAGTTACTGAGCAGTACAGCAGTATGCTTAATACGTACCCATTTGGAAACAAAAAGTGTATTTTCATTTGCATATATATATGTATGTATATATGTATGTATGTGTCATGCAAACGTGTATATGTTAGGCTAATGTAGAAAAGTACTCGCAGTGATCTATGTGTAGCTGTTCAGAGTGATTACTCCTGAGTTAAGATTTTTTTTAATGTAATTTTGCTGTGATTAACTTATTCTCACAAATACATGTTTGCAATTAAAAAACAAAACTTAAATATGAGTCAAATTCTTGAAATGACTTAGGAAATCAACACATTTATTATGGGCCCTTGTTTTCTAATAATTTAACACTGATATGCTTTAAAAACGTCCATATGTAAGACATAGTTTGTAGCCTTGACTCTGTGCTTTTCTGCCCGGAGTCTATTCCTGACTCTTCGGTGACCTCTCTGTGCCTCTCAGATCGTTTCAGCCCTAAACTTCCTCATCTATAAAATAAAAGGGTTTGAGATAAACAAAGAGCTTGGAGAGAGACATTTCCTTCCAGTTCTGAGATACTGCACGCTCCTGCCGAAACTAAATAAACTTCATGGCCCTTTGTAGTTTAATGCTTTTTTCCCCCACATAATATTTTACAGCAAGCAGCCCATTACTTTATTGGAGAAATGGCCATCAGTGATTTCCTCATAGTCCCTGCAGTCTTGCCTTTTGTTCTGAATATCCTGCGTGCCAACATGTGGACCAGGAAGCCCTTCACCGTCTTTGCATTGGGAGGGTTCGGGGGTCTGACCTTCCGTTGGAACAAACGGTGGCCAAGTGCATCCTCCTGTAGGAAGTGACGGTATTGCCTCTGCTCTTCCTCACAGTCTCCATGGCTGTTGGCATATGAAGCTCACAGCCTGTTCCCTGGCCCACAGAGGCCCAGGGGTGTGCTGGGCAGATATCGAGGAATATTGTGTCATGGACCCTTGATCATCTTAGAGTTCAGCTGGTCCACCGCATATATTTGCTGCAAGCTGGCCTTTCAAGAGAATGCGTTGTGAATAGAGGCCACCATGATTTGTTTGACACCATTAAAGTTATTTTGCTTTCTCTGACCAGAGTGAGATCATGAATTATGCCCCTGCGCTGGAGAACCGAGTAAACATGGCTCTGAGGACCAGCCACTGAGTGCACAGGGTGCGGGGAGCACAGAGGGCGTTGTGCCTGCCATCAGAAGTATAAATTTGCACTGAGGGAGACAGAATGGAAACAAAATAAATCCACAGACGTAATACACAATGTGCCGTTAAAATAAAATGTAGCCAAGATGAGTGTTCCGAACAGAGAGATATGGAACTGTGTTCCGAGAAAGTACTGACGGGGCAGCTTAAGGGTTTGAAAACACGTAAGGCAGAAAAGTCAGATTTTTATATCACCCATATAAAGGGATTTCTATGACAATTTTTTTTTTTGGTAAAACATCTTAAGCCACATTGGATTGACTTGTACTTCAACAAGCTAAAATAAGGTGCTCACTTTTATATTTCTAGTACATTAATATTTGACAGGGGGCTCCTATAGCTAGGAGTTGAAGGAGTGCCCAAGGGTCATCTTTTGAGTGGGGTCATCATAGAACCGTCTATTGGAATAAGGAAAGAAAGCAGTAGATCTTTATAATTTATATCTTATTTTATCCTTTGAAATATCCTATGTTTGTATTTGCTTTGTAACTCTCATGCACATATTAGAATTACAAGTATGCAATTCATAAACAAACATTCATGGCTGGGCCTGCATATTGAGACATTTTTATTAGAAATCAATGCTTTTGAGGTAAATAACATCTAATTTAATTTGTCCCATAAACTGTAGTTTTTTCATAAGGAATCTTACTCAGAGCAAAACTAGTACTTTTTCTGAATTTCTTACATGCCAACAAAATCCTTCTGTCTGAAATGTTGTTAGAAAGATCTGTGATGAACAGATAGATCATATTTCTTTCAAATGCTCTGGCTTTTGGGCTAAGCCATTTGGGTTTTCATGGGGGTAGAGCATTCTGAGGAGATTTCTCTCATTCTTACGGTGCAAATGTGAGGCTTTCAGGCTTTCTGGGATGTATGGACAATGAAGCAACTGTGATGGGATGTGCCACCTGAAGTGTTCTTGTCATTGTGTGTACATGGGTGCTGCGGAACCCGCTGTTCCCAGCATCCCTTCCCCACGCCACGCAGACCGTGTGGTCACTGGGTCAACTACTTTGTCTGTTTTATTTTCTTTTTTTTAAATTTTATTTATTTTTTTATTTTAATCATTGTTCACATACAGTTTTCTCCTTTTTACTCCCAATCCAGTCCCCCCTCCCACCCTCCCCACTTCCCTCCCATTACCACCCTCCCCTTAGCTTATGACCATGAGTCCTTTAAGTTTGTTCCTGTGAACCCTTCCCACTGTCCCCTTAAATTCCCTCTTCTCTCCCCTCCGGTCACCGTCAGCCTGTCCTCTCCATCTGTTTTATTTTCTGTCAGACCCCTTCCCTAATCCTGTGGCAGGTAGATGGTGTTCATTGAATTTCCACCTGATTATGTAAAATTTCCTTTTTAAAAAAACGGAGCCTTTAAAACATTAAAAAAATCTTATTGAATTTAATGGGGAGACATTGATTCATAAAATTATGTAGGTTTCAAGTGTACGATTCTATGATATGCATATATCACCTGCATATTGCATTGTGCGTTATGTGCAATTTCTTGAGTGCAAATACAACATCAAGTTTTGACAAAGGGATTCTCTGCTGATTGTGTGATTCTTGAAGAGGAAGGAGATTCCTATCTTCTTTCAAAAGTATCCATAAACAAGAAAGGGGAAGTAGGTAATTGGTAAAATATGTATTGCAGCTATAAACTAGTACATTTTTTTAATTTATAAAATGACTCTTTCTCCAGTAAATGAATAATGAAAATTGAATTTTATTAGTAAAATAAGGATAGTGCAGAATATTCTTAATATCTGTGTTACAGTTCCATAGAGAAATAGCACCAATAGTGTGCGCACACACACATACATATACACTTACTGGGTGAAACATACCTACACTATGGAGGACAGTCCACTTCACTCAAAGCCTATGGATTTAAGTGTTAATCTCATCCAAAAAATATACCTTCACAGAAGCATCTAGAATATTATTGGACCAAATATCTGGTATTGTGGCCCAGCCAAGTTGACACATAAAATTAACCATCACAACATGCTAGCAAAGTCTTGGACTGCTTGATAAATTACTACTGTACTGTCTATATTTTACAAAACTCCTCCTCATGTGCCTCTCTGTGCTAGAAATAATTATAGTCTAGTGACATCACTCTCAACAAAAGCACTGTGGTTGTTTCCTTTTCAGAGAACTCAGAAATGAGCTTTGATTCCTGAAGGCGGGAACTCTCTGTCTAAAGGTGAATTGTCAACCAGCTTCTGTCTGAAGACCCAGAAGGAGGAGCATCTGATCTGGATGCGCACGTTGGATGCTCCCTTGTGTGTGGAGTCAGGGAAAACGTGGCAGGTGACATGAGCCGGTAGAAGTGACCCCTAAGTACCTCCTCGGTGGACAGGGTCATCATTTCCACTTTGATCAGATCCATACCTTTTCAAAGCAATACAGTGTGTGTAAATGTCAGTCCTTTTTAAATTGGAAAGCACTCCACCACTGTGAGAAATTAATATTACTAAAAAGTCATAATTAGCCCTTAACGTCCAAAATATCATCAGGAGTTGAACTCTAAGATCACCTCTCCTGAAGAGCACATTTCTTTTCTCTGAATTGGACGTGCCTATAGGGAGAGGGGAGGGAGGGGAAGGGGAAAGAGAGGGAGAGGGAGGTAAACATCAATGTGTGGTTGCCTCTTACACCACCCGTATTGGGAACCTGGCCCCGAAACCTAGGCATGTGCCCTACACTGGGAATTGGTAACCGGCGACCCTTTGGTTCGCAGACCATCACTCAATCCACTGAACCACATGAGCCAGGCCATTTTCTTTTGTTAGATGAAGAAATATGATATGAGACCCTATGACTGTCTTTCATGAAAACACCCTAATTGAGGTGGCTATAGTGGGGATGGTGAGACTCCTGGTGTCTTTCCTCTTGTACAGGTTGCACTGAGATGATTGTACCTTTGTCCAAAACAGCTTAGTTTTCCAGAGTTTCTTTATACAGGGGAGTGGATAGAACATTTTACTGATGGGTAACTTCTTTCCCCTGAGGAAAGGAATTACATTTGTTTGGGAACCCACCTTGAGAAACTGCTTGAACAGAGAAGATTACGCTTTTGAGAGCAGATTGGAAAGAGACGAGAGAGAGAGAGAGAGAGAGAGAGAGAGAGAGAGAGAGAGAGAGAGATAGCTAAACTTTTCTTCAAAGGAAGGAACTGGTGAGGAGAAGGGGCAATAGGGAGCAGATGAGATGCAGTGGAGGAGAGAGAGGAAGCATGGGTTACTGGGGAAAACGATAAACATTCAGATCCCAAGTTGATGCCAATTGTCAAAGGACAGGTAAAAAAAAACAGAAAAGAGTAGTATCTTGTTCTCAGTCATTTTGCTGGAAATTTCTGAAACATTATTCCTTCTTCTCCAGTAGATTTCTGTCTCCAAAGGTACCTTGCATGAGTAGAATGGTGTATGTGTGTGTTCTAAGAGGGTGGAAGTGCAGGGAAGAAGCACAGGCACCATCACGAACACAAAACACACACAGAGAATTGAGAAATCAAAGCCAGGATGACTGAAGTGCAGTGGGAACCCCGACAAGGTCCACCTATCCCCCAGGAGAACTTTGAGATCCCTACAGGATGTGAGACGACAGTTGGAAGCCATGTGACATGGACAGGACGCAGGATGACCCAACATGGTACTTTGATTACATTGAACAAGGATTGCATTTTTGTAACTTAAAAGAAGTCATACAGGAGCACTCATTAAAAAAATGCCGAGTCTCAAGAACAATAAAGGACAAAATAAGTGGATCACATGGGTGTAGAGTGTATCTTAGATTCAGTTTGTTCAATGAAACAAGGAGGCACCCCTGTAACCGTCAGTGTTTTCCAAAATCCACATCAAATCACTGTTAATTACAGTGGAGGGTAAGCGTGTTCCCCCAGGGGTCTGGAACTCAGCCTCCTCTTCTCCAAGTCTTTGAAGGCTCGTGTTTTATCCTGAAGAGTCGTTAGAAATTTGTATAATACTATATAAAACATCCTTTAGTTTTCACATTAAAATTCCCCCACCCCCGCACACGATGTTTATGGCAAAACTAGGTAAATTCCCCACCCTTGGTACCAACGTATGCTCTCTATTCTCCTTCTCAGCTTCAAAAGCACATGTTTTAACCTAGTATTTAATTTTTATTGATTGTCTCCTTAGGTAGAATGTACGGTCTAGGAAAATAAAGAATCTTTCTTTTATTTATTCATGTATTCCGATGAGGAGACTAGTACATATTTATTAAACACACGAATAATCTGTGGCTTGCATACATACCCCTGGGTTATGTTGCTTTATATCCCCAAGGGTATAAGTAGTCAGACAAGTCTTAAGTAATGGGAATTATTGAGAATATCCCAAGTTTTCTGTTCCAGTTCTGAGTCATGCTGTTATCTCTCCTAAGACATAGCTGGTACATAAGGAATGTTAGTGTGAATTAGAAAAGGTGTTTCCACTAGAAAAGTGAATTTTAAAGTGATGTCTCTTTGTCTGGGTTGGTATAACTGATCCTAGGGTTCATGGCTTGGCCTCATGAACTAGGTTTGCATAATGCAACACAATGGTCTGGTCTCTCTCTGCACCTCTTAAAGTACCTGTCACTGATGGTCTCTCTCTCCAGTCTCCAGCCTCCTCAAACAAGAAGCAACCGGATTGGTCCACTCAGCCACCATGGTACTATTCTATTGGGCTGTTGGGCTGTGGTGCTATTCTATTGGGCTGTTCTTGGATTAAGCTCCACTCCCTGATCTACTCAGTGAAACCCCCGTGGTAGGATTGCCTGGTTTTCTCAGAAGTGCACCAGAGCAGCCTGTATAACTTACAGACTGGGTCTACTTTAGCTTTCATGATGGATACAGCTTCATAATAGCAAACTTATGTCAAAAGGTGAAAGCAAAAGCCACAGATGCCATCAAATTTTGCCAATGATAAGAAAAACATTGTCATAGAGTTACCACCCCCAAGGAACTGAAGTTGAATTTGGATTGCTTTAGTATGAAATGTGTTGTGGTATTATTCCTATTGGATGGCTGAGGAAACCCACCTAAGGGTCACATGCCTTTAGGTCAACCTGCCTGAAGTCACATTACCAGGAAATGACAGACTGGAGATTGAGACTCAGATGTCTTGTTTTCTTGTTTTCAGTCTATTACTCCATCACGCCATAGTGCTTGCATTTCAAGAACAGCCCCACAGCATGAGGTTGTTAAAGGCAGTGATTTAGATGATAATATTTTTCTTCTATCTACAAAGATGTTTTTTATTTTTAAAACATCTGAACAACTGCCTAAAATTACTTAATGTCACCAGCATGCTTCAAATTCAAATATTTATTTATTTTTATCCTTTAGTATTCACTGGATTTCTTTATTGTGATGGGTCGACCTTGCCAAGTGTCTTCCCAAGCCATTAGATTTGTTAAGAAAAGATAAATCTTCCAGAAAAACAACCCTTAAAACCCCGATGACACATATTTTGTCACACTGCCATATTTTCCTCCTTTTCTGTTCCTAATAGCAGAGCAACAACTGAATAGAAGTACTCTGAGGTCTTCCTTAATCTTAGTTCTCAAGAAGAAATGTGAAGTAACATATCACTGATATATATATTTTTGAAGATTTGCTGATGGATTCTCAGTAGCACCATAGAAATGCCTTTTCACTTTAGGTACAGAATTCCAGCTCTTCAGCTTTTTATTTAAAGGTACGTGGTATAGAACAAAGTGGACCCAGGAAGTTGTCCCAGTCTTATAATTTTCAACTCCTCAAATGACATGATATGCATTTCACATTCACAGTGTACATGCCATATATCACATTCTTTCTATCCATTTTATTCATTAGTTTCCTCATGTATAATTTTTCATTAGCTGCTTTTATATTTTCATTTTGAATGTTTTTCATCTCCAAAAACATGGCTCTTTGGTGCCAGGACTCAACACTAGGAAAGGCCTGCCCTAGTAAGGCGATCAACTGCATTCTCCTCTCAGATTTGTGCGATCACGTTTTTTGGTCTTCTGCTTGGCTGGGAGGAACATTTTGAAGTTAAAGGAGATAATGTTTTTAAGGGGAAGGATCATTGGAGTACATGTATAAAGGACCCATGGACAAAGCCAAAGGCGGGGAGGAGTGATCGTGGGAGGTGGGGGTGGGTGGGGCAGGGGAAAGGGGTGGCGGGAAAATGGAGACATCTACACTTGAACAACAATAAAATAATAATAAAAACAAACAAACAAACACTCATGGATCTTCTGAAGGAAGACCTATGAAAATACAAAGTGATGATGATGGTGGGATGGTTAGCACCTCATTTAATACCCAAGCATTTAATACCTAAGGAAAGAGCATGAATATCAGAAGAGCAGTTCATTAGCAATAAATGAGGAAATAATTACAGACACAGAAGCTGGCGTAGTTCATCCCGGGACGTCTGAGAAATGAATCCACTCTCGACGCTGCTCAGACTGGTTTCCAAAACTTCAAAGCTAACAACCAACCTTGGAAGCTTGGACTTATAATTAACGGGAGAGCCTGCCTTCTATTCCATTTTACTCACATTTATTTTGCGTCTTTAATTAGGTAATGAGCTTTTTAAGACCTGAAACTGTGATTTGATGGAGCTTCTTTAGGACTGTCCTTCGCTAGAAGCAATATTGGGTAGATAGTAAGTGCTCAAGAGCTACCAGTGGAATCCCATTATAGGACAGCTTACATTGGACCTTCTGCAGGGATTCAGGGGTTACTGCTTATCGATTACTGCCCAGTGCTCTTCGTGTCCTCCATTCCAGGTCTAACGTTTGGTCTGATAATACACTTACTGGTTTATACTATTTCTTGGGTTTCTGTAGGCAAATGACAAGTAAGAAACAAATAAGTTTTACTCCTGTGGCCTTTAGAACCTAAAGTGTCTCATTCCATGTTCATGTAACATCAAAATAGTGAGAACTTAATAAAATTACAATAAATACATCTATTTTGACATCATGTTTTTACCCCCTCTTTTGTCAGCCCACACCTTCTAACTGACCCTCCTTACTTCACTCCCAGCTGGAATCCAGGGTTCCACGGGTTCTCCCTTGCTCACTTTCCACTTTCAAAGGTCAAATGCATCTATTCCTTTTATTCGTTGAACTTTAAGTAAATATGCCCATGACTTGATTATGATAAGTGAAGTGAGTCTGTAAAAGCTATGGCAGAAGTGTGCCAAAGAATCTCAAAAGTGGGAGGTTTACTGTGTTGAGAAAATTTGGGGATGGTATATACTCATCTTCATGAAAGCCTGATAGTGTGGACAGAAGGGAAAATTACCTGCTACTTGTAGAATGGAATCTAATCTAGAATCTCAATACCAATGCTTGTTTGGAATCACTGTATATAATTGGAGTCACAAGGCAAATATTTGGACCATCTAAATCTCCTGGGTCCGTCATTTTGGCATGCTGCCTTTACACATATAGAAGAAGATCCCAGTGCAAAGAGCAGGTTTTCTATTGGCTGTACTAACAGGTGGGAAAGATTATACACAGATTTTTGATGGATGTTTTCTCTAACAGTCATTGCGAATGCCTGTCTGATATCCCCTTGGCCATTTCTAACTCCATTTGCAGCCATGGTGGACAGTTTTTGTGCACGGTGACCATTGTCTGCTGGAGGTTCTTTCCAGCAGGACGGGAGCTGCCCCTATGTCATCTGATCAGTGGAGCCGGCGAGGGTGCGTGTCACTGTTCTTCAGCGGGAGAATTCAGCAGTCGACATGGGCAATACCTCAGTGGGTCCTGGAGCACTGAGCTGCAGTTCCTGGCAGCTGCAACCCACTCAATACATCCTTCTCTGGGGTTTTCCTCTTGGTGATTAGGTAAACAGCAGAGAGAACAGCGTACCTGGTTCAGATCGTTGGTCTGTGTCTAAAGGACGTTCTTGTGTGTATCTGTTAACCAATGCAACCACTTTGTTCTTTGTTGCCATTACTCTTCGTATTCTTCTTAGTGCTTAACTAAACCCACTTTCCCTCATGGGGAGCCATTGCTGTTTTGCTTGTCTCTGTATCTCCAGCAGGTAACATAAGACACAGTGCGTGGGAGGCCCTTAATAATATACTTCAAATGGAAATGCATATACGTATGCATGTATGTATGCATGTATATATTGTACAGTTCAGTGGATTTTACCATATTCACAGGGTTGTACAACTATTACCATGATTTAATTCTAGAGCATTTCTATCACTCCAAATGGGAATCATGTACCACCCAATACTTCCCTTGTCCAATCTTCTGGCAACTACTAAACTATTTTCTGTGTTGATGAATGTTCCTATTCTGGACATTTAACATAAATGGAATGATACAATATGTGTTCTTTCGTGTTTGGTGTCTTTCACATAGCATAGTATTTTCAAAGTTTGTTCATGTTGTAGCATGTGTTAGTACTTCATTCCTTTTAATAGCCAAATAGTATTCTCTTATATTGATCTATCACATTTGTTTATCCATTTATTGGTTGATATTCATTTGCTTTTTTCCATTTTTTGGCCATTATAAATTGGTGCACAAGCGGTTGCAACAGTTTACATTCCCATCAGCAATGTACGAAGGTTTCAATTTCTCTACATCCTCACCACTTGTTATGGTCTTTGGAGGATACCTCCGCATTCTTTTTTATCTAGCAGTCAGCTTCCCTTGGGCCTTCTCTGATTTCATGGCCATACAAAACAGAGCCCGCACGAAGGGGCGAGCAATGTTGATGTACATGAGAGCTGTGGGCATCCTGCAGTGTCGAGTATTTTCTCTGGCATTTCCCCTTTTCCGATCCAATAAAATCAGACATGGTTCAGCACAAAAAAGTGCATGCTTCCTATCAAGTTGTGTGGCCACGGAAAGCCACTTCTCCTCTCTGGACCTCAGGTATTTCACTTGTCTATTGAATAAGACAAGTTCAGTGTCATGTTGGAATGTTGAAATAAACCTTCACCAAGCTTACTTTTAGTTTTGAAGCTCAATGCAAGGCAATAGATGTCTGCTTTAAATTATTTTATTTTATTTTTCATATCCCATCCTTTTGGGAATTCATTCTCATTCATGGCAACTGATTCTTATGTTCTTAGGGGAATCACGTCCCTCACTTCAGAGGTGGGACTAATTGAAAGACTTCTTCCTGGGCAGAGTGATAGGCACCTGGCCCAAGCAAGGGAAGCTCCAGTCTCACCTGGGATCTCTCAGCTGGAGTTATCAGGGAGGGCGCCATCCCCTGCTGGAGCTATTGTGCTGAAGGAATATGACTCTTGTGCTGCTGCTGGCCATTGGACCCACAGCATGGACAGTACCTATCTTCAAAACGGTGAGAGGGATTTTATCATTTGAAGTTCCTAATCCTCCTGTGCTTGCCGTCAGAACTACCCCTGCATTGTTCAGTTCATTTTTTAGTGTGCATAATTTAAGTGGAATTTCTGTCACGTCTATTAAGCAGGTGTCTAAGATACATACAAACAGCCATTGAATGCCTATGGTGAATATTCTGGAGTAGACAGAGGAGTCTAAGCCCACACTCTCAAGAAGTTTGCAGGTCAGTTTCATGGCCAACAGGCAGAAGTAAGAAAACCAGCTTTACAATCAACCTGACCCACATGGGGGAAGGGATTTTGGGGTGCACCTTGCCGATCAGCACCTTCACCCACGTACCGTTGCAGAGACTCTGCAGTTTCACGGCACCGCCTCTCGCGTACTTGGGGCACCTGATGGCCCCAAATGCCCCATAAGCTGCACGACTTCACACATGTTTTCTTAATGTCAAGGGCCTCATGTTTTTGTCATCCATAAAATAGGGATAATATTACTTAGTTCCTGGGTTGTTTTGAAGATGAAGTAAAGCAGTTCACATAGCGTGGTTCCTGGTATCTAATATATCCCCATCCATGTTGACAATCAAACTAATTCAGGATTTGCTTTTAAAAAATACATTTACAGGAGAAAGCTTATTTTGAAACAGTGATATGAAATAGTTCCTCCTAAATCTTTTAAAATAATAATGATTTATTTGTCATAATGAATTCACAAATACATTTAAACAACATAATTTAATGGTTAGCCCAGGGGTTGGAATAGTTTAGGAAAGTTAGCGGGTAGAGGTCGATATTCACTGAATATAACTATCCCTTATACAGGATGAAGAGGATAGGTAATTAGAAACTTAAACAACAACCAAAATTTATTTATTAAGAATTATTTTGGAGTGTCGCAGTTTCGATTCCCAGTCAGGCCACATGCCTGGGTTGCAGGCCACGGCCCCCAGCAACCGCACATTGATGTTTCTCTCTCTCTCTCTCTCTTTCTCCCTCCCTTCCCTCTCTAAAAGTAAATAAATAAAATCTTTAAAAACAAACAAACAAAAAGAATTTTGGGGGGCATGGATTTCTGATTATGAGCTGTAATTCTAACAATCTCCATATCGCATTGATAACATAATCAATGAATCCACTTGTCATTGACCCCAGGACTGGCTGGCACATAAATAAAAAGTGAAAGTAATGTGTTAACCCAAAGGGTATGCTGGTGAGTCACCCCCATATTGTTATTATTGTTTAATGGGCACACATGATAAATTAATGTCATATTAATGCATAATCAGTTTATCTTCCAGTGACCAAGAGCACGCATAAAGTGTTCATTTGATTTGAAGTTGCATTTCTGTGTTTTCTGAACCATAGTTACTATTCTTAGTGGCTCTTGTCTTTGAGTCTGACCCTAGCTGCAGGGTGACTGAAATTTGCTGAAGCAGTAAAGAAGCAATTGAAAATATTTAAAGATATTTCCTGAAGATAATTATTCATTAGTGTACATGTATAAACCAAAAATCTGAAATTGAATGAGGGTTGCTATTCCAGTCTAAAACAATGGCAAGTTTGTTTATAGAGCAATCATCTTATGAATCAATTATTGCGCTGATTAGATTATACTCATAAAGAAATGAATGCAGTGCCCTTTAGAAATGCAATATAGTTATGAAAGAAGGAGCCCACCCTCTCCCTGTACATTTTAATGATTAGCAAAGCTATCTCATGGTTTGGATGGAGGCCCAGGAAATGATCCAAATGGGATTATATTTTCTTAATCTATTAGGATAATGTACAACTTGCTTCCATTCTCTACCCTACCCCATCTAACTTGGCAAGTACTGTTAGCCAATCCTGAAATAGTGATATTCCAGAGACAGACTCACATATAGTTTATCATCTCCAGACGCTGGGTCTGTCACAGGCTGAAATCTCAGAAGAAAATATTGCTGACTAGAAGAGGATTTATGTGTTTTAAAATTTGATTGATTATGGGCACCCAGTTAATAGTGCGATCAGCATTATGCAAACATATAAAGGTCACAGCCTTGGTTAACTAGAAGGGATTGTCACACATACACACAACTTTAAAAGCAACAGCGAGTGCTGAGTTTCAAATTCATAATCAAAATGAGGAAAAATCAAGAGGATTTAGGGGAATCATTGTTTCTCAGCACCTTTTCTTAATCTGCATGCTCAGCCCAATAAACATAAGTGGGAAGAAGCAGAGACATGCTGTTTTGCAATGAATAGGAGGACCAAGGTAGGCCACCATCGGAACCACTTGTAGAATTAAAGAGGCTCAAATGAAAAAATGGCCTCTTTGTGAATTTTTTCATAAATCCTGCTTGGAGAAAACACCAAGAACTTTCTCTTTGCTCAGATGAGGTTGCTAGACTTGACTATGACCCTTGAGATGCTCAAGGATAAGAGCAAAAGTGGATGCTGCTTTTTCTTCCCCCTACAGATATTCACAGTCCCCAAGGTTCCCTGGAGGGCTTTGGGTTCTGGGAGATGGTACCATGAATTAGGAGGAACTTTTATTTGGTGCCTCAGTTGGAACAGGCTGCTAAGGAGACCAGGCCAGTCATGTGTGTAGATCTTCCATAGCTGTAAACCTCAATGAGCCAATCTTGTAACAGGGTGCACCCAAGAGGGGGGCCCCAAATAGGGATTTGGAATGGGGCCCAGAACTCAAGGTGTTCAGGAAATATTAGGATGTCCTCCCCACCCCTAGTGAGGTGTGGGTTGGAGGCAGGGACACATGGAGCAGGGCCATTGAGAGCTGTTTTGCACAGCAACAGCTTTGTAACTAACCTCTGGTGTGGTCATTTAACATATCTATAACCTTTAACTGGTTTCATAGATATGTTAAATAGCTGTAGGCATGCTCTGAGCCAGGGGAACGGAAGTAACTTCCCCCCAAGATGTAACTGGGGGGGGGGGCAAGTCTCCTGAGTTATAGCGCCTGTGTGGGAACTTGGAGAAGATTGGCTCCATGACATGGGGCCACACCTGCCCAGACTCACAATGGCAGCCCAGTAAAGCTGGAAGGATATGAGAGTACTGGCAGGTGTACCTTATTGTGGGAGGAGCTGGAAATGGCACTGCAGAGCTTGAAGATTGGAGCAGGGATTTAAACCCAGACTCGGTAGCCATTGAAGAGAGAACCACGCGGTTTTGGCTGAGTGGAGACTCCTGCGGTCCTGGGAGAGAGGACCACTCGGTTTTGCCAGAGTGGGGACTCCCGTAGCCTTGTGAGATAGAATCACCATGTGGATTTAGCAGAGAATCTCCACTCAGCTTTGGCAGAGTGGCGACACCCCTCTTTACAGCCATTGAGGAGGGAGAACCACACAGTTTTGGCTGAGTTGGGACTCCTGCAGCCGTTGTGCCGAGAGGACCTCAAGGTGTTGCCAGAGTGGGGACCGCCACAGCTTTAGAAGGGGAACCACCACCCGGCTTTAGCAGAGATCCCGGCGACACAGCTGATGGTGCCGAAAACCGAGGGAGGCCTACCAGCTGAGACGGATTACTGGGAAGAACAGGGGGCTGGCTGAGCCATGAACTTATATTTCTTTTCCTGAGATACGGTACACCAGACGGGAAAGGGGGAAGGAAGGACTGTGTGTGTTTGTGGGTGTTTTAAGGGACTTTGGGATTTTGGTGAAGACATTAGGTCAATACTTTAAGTCTTTAGAGCATTAAATAAACATTTCCTTTCCTTTTCACGAATCTCTGGCATTGAGAGACATCTTTCCTCTGGTGGCGGACATAACAAACCTGGGGGATTTCTTTCGGGTAATAGTACATTGCTTTTGCCCCACCCCCTTCGCCCTGTAACAATCTGACTACCCAAAATGCAAGGAATCCAGGAGGGAGCGATCCTGCAGCCACTCTTGTGACATTTTGGACCTCTGAGGGTCCTCTGAGAGAGTGTGGTACTATAGGTAACTAACCTAGACCATAGGGTTGTTGACTGTGCTTTCTCTTAGAACTGGTGAAATACTTTGGTCAGAGAATTGAGGAGCATGAACATTTGATAGTCTAATAAGGCATTTGCCGCCTACTTTCTGGGTGGGACTTTAAATAAAGGAGAATTTAATACTCTCCCCCAATAACTGCATCTATTATTACAGACACGTTAGAGGTGAATTATGCCCAGGTATAACCTTATTTTGTCTGCTCAGGTATATAAAAGTAGCTCCAAAGAATAGGATGGGGTGTGGATGAAGAGAGCACCTTCCCTTTTAGTGAATCACCTCTGTGTTTTACTTATTTAAAATAGGCAAGCATTAGCTCGGATTAATATTTTAGAATTAAGAAATGGAGAAAAATTTAGCCCCACTCAGGACTGAGAGTTTTTCCTCACCCGTGATGGAGAACCTGTAGGTGGTGGGACAGCCTTATGCGAAAGGATTTCATAAAAATAGGTTAAATTTAGTGAGACTACTGTGTTTAGTAGAGAGCAATTATTTGGGGTAGACTGAAGGAAGGTAGCTTGGGAATCAACTTGGCATTCACTCGTTTATTTATTCAACCAATGTTTATAGAGCACCTACTCAGTGCTTAGCTCTGCATTGGCAATGGATTCTAACAAAGAATAAGTTCTAATAAAGAATAAGTACCTACCTTCACGTAGATTACAACCAACAGATTAGCAAATATATTGAACACATGTAATGTGCAATGTGTGGTGTGATGGTATGTACTGGGTGTGGTGTGCAGATGAAGAGCGGCCGCCGTGTCTTCCACAAGTTTCCACTTCAATGGTGACATTGGATCTAAACATTAGTTATCATTCCAGGCTGCGTGTGATTAGGACTACAAGAGTTACAGGTCAAGGACTGGTGTGCATAGAGATTTTTTACTCCATTCTTGTATTAATTTTAAAAAAATATTGGTTTTATAAATGGTAATTTAGTCAGGAAAATCTGTAGAAAGCAATGGGAAGAATGCTTCGATTTTAGATTTTTTCTTGATTTGCCACCCAGTGGCGAAGTTCCACTGTGTTCAGGCACTACTTAATTTCCCTGTGAGAAGGATCCCCGAGGTCTCCTTTGGTCTCTGAACATGCAAATGAAGCTTGCTTCCTCAGGTGCTGGCTTTGCCAGAGCCAGCGACTGCAGGTTGCCGAGACCCTCAAATGAACCCTGGGAGGATAAGGCTGCACAGAACTCAGGGAGCTTTGAGGTTCCCACACTGCCTCCAGGACTCCACGGTCTGAAGCCACCACTTAGGTGCCATCTCTTCTTGACCTGTCCATCACCCCCAAAGCTAAGACCAAGTTATCCAACAAAGCTATAATGGAGCTAAAAGTTTCTACAGTCCTTACAGTTACACTTTTCATTTGTTGCTCCACTCAATATGACAATATTTCTAGAAATATATGTAGCAACTAAGTTAGCTATTTAGGAGTCCAGAGGTGGGGCTGTTTAAATTATTACTCTGAAAAGGGTGATTTGGAGTCTCAAATATGTTTGTCCTTTAAATCCTTAACCTTTAGCCAATTTCATGTTTGTCATGATTTATTTTCTACATATGATTTTGACCTTCTCTTGGCAGATGGCTTCAACATTATCTTTGCTGAGAATGATTCTGACACGGGCTCGAGAGATACAATTGTGTTCTGTTTATGCAATCTAGAAAGCCAGAGCACTTTTTTAAGCTGTCGTCATACATCACTGTCAGTATTTTGAACCACTAAATTGTTATTAAAAATTCAGGGACAATAATCCATTTTGAGAATACCATGAGAGAAGCAAATACTGTAATGACTGATTGACATTTCAGGAATAGCATCATTCAAGGCATGCTAATTTCCCTGCAACCCATTTCCTTGGATAAGTGTCTATTGTATAAATAAGTTTGGTTTCCAACCCCTTCCCAGCATTTACTTTTGATGAGGGAGTCTTGATATTAAAAGAGAAAAATCATCTTAAATGAAATTTGCTTCTGTTCTGTATGGTTCTACAGGCAAATAACAACAGTAAAAAAAAATAGTCTACTTCATGGCTAAAATAAATGACTTTCATTACCAGCAAAGAGTTTTGTATCATTTGGTTTCCACCATTTTTCAAGAAACAAAGCGCTACAATAAGCACTGGTTCAGGAGTTACGAGCTGTGACGAGAAACTCACTAGACAGAGAGCTGGGAGATGAGAGTTTGGGTCCCAGCTCTGCCACGTCAAAGCTGCCAACATGTCCCTTAACAGAGAATTTAATTTCTCACAGCTGTAGATTTGGGGGTTTTATATCTTTTCTGTTTTTGTTTTTAATCAAGCCTGTTTGGGTGTGTTCTAGGTCTGGTAGCGTTTGATATGATGTCTAGGTTAAAATGTAAGGGAATGTTTCACTGATACCCTTCCCCTGTGTTCTTTAGGAAGAATCAGGTTTTGTTTGTTTGTTTGTTTTGCCAAGAGTGGGAAATGGACCTTCAAATCTTACCATTTTCAAATATCTTCATCCTATGAAGCATTTTGGTGGGACAAAAGGTTCACAGAATATTTGTCCTGTAACTTCCACTTGTCACTACAAAAGTAAAGAAAACAGAAATGAGTTTATTAATGAAAAATATGTTGCGTCTTCCAATCAGTTCTTAATGAGAATGATCATAAGCAAACTGTTAATGCTTTTTTTTTAACCAGAAATCATAGATTCCAGTTTCCTAAGATGATTGATAGCAATAATATGCATTTATGTAGTGTCCAAGTTTATAAAACCCTTGCATTAAAAAAAAATCTCAGTTGACCCTCCGAGAACACAAGAGTATGATCTTTTCTATTTGATAGATGAGAAAATTGAAGCTGGGTTATGACGGGTAGAGCCAGATCACCATCCCTGTCTTCCATGTCTTAATCCAGCTTGCTTTTTGTTATACCTTGCTGCTTCCATAATCTCTTAATGGGGTGACATAACAGGGTGACAACTGGGGTTGCTGAGTGCCTCCTACATTATTTTGGGATATTGAAATTTATTATGAACACATACTGTTCATAATAAAGTGTGCATTTTAAGAAAAATCACTGAGAGAGGACAGTGTTAACACTAGAAAGATAATTGTGATAATAAAGTGCACCTCATATTTGCATAGAAATACGCAGTTGACTGAATACTTATTTCAGGGGATGCCTAAACAGCAAGTTGACCTGGCTCCTATTATCCTTTGGCTACAGATGTGGAAACCTGTGATAAAAGGATGAACGCTTGCCTGACCACTGGTCATTTAAAAGAGATGACACCCCTGTTCCTCTTATTGCCAGCAAGTAACAAGAGACATGTGCAGACAGTGGAGAAGGTCTGGGATTTGTTGCTCCATTTGCAATGCTGATTGGCATCATAACGAATAAAGCAAGAGGAAAATTAGGAGGTATCCAAAAGAACAGAATGAGTTTAGAAGAATAACACACATGCTTTGTTTATCACTTTCGAAGGCATTCCTCAATATTTCTTGCCTGAAATCCAAAATCATGTCATTGTTTTAAACAGTCACTTAGTGGGGGAGGGGCGGGAAGTTAGTGATGACACTGCCCTGGTTTTGCATACATAGATGAACATGTATGCAATTGCAATACTTTTGAAATGCATTTGTAGACTGCTACATACAGGGTGGGGCAAAAGCAGGTGAACAGTTGTAAGTACACAAAACACAGAGTTTATTCTTATATTATTATTTATTAACTATTGTGTTATTTTCCATACAAACAACTATAAACCTACTTTTGCCCCACCCTGTGCATTCATTGGGTATTTGAGAATTAAATGAAACCTCACCTCTAAGGCACTAAATATTGTAACCCTGTGCTAGGTACTGCTTCTTTTTACAGTGAAGAAAACAATACAAAGTGTAATAATAATAAATATTGTTTAGAAATTGAGATCCATAGGGCAGAGCTAAGAAAATGCAATGCCTGGGGGTGGAACGAAGAAAAGAGAGGAAAAGGGTTATTGCTTTGTCTGCTTTGAATTCTGGCCCCAATGAGGTCTGAGGTAGTTCTTTCCTTGCCTGCTACCTTTAGGCTTTGTGATTGAATGCTGGTGTTATTTCACGAACCTACATGAGAACCAGGATGATATCTCTTCCCACTAACAGATGCCAGGAAGGCCTGTGAAGTGAGAAATGTACAACGAGGCTGAAGCTGAAGCCCAGCAATATGCTGGCAATATGCTGTGGTTGCTGGCATTATGAAGATGGAAAATGCAGAACTGATAATCAATTGTTTTAGCATCATCTCCCATGAACTCTTCAGCCAGAGCCCTAGTGTTTCATAGCAGCCGCCTAGAGACAGACATCTTGGTCCTGGGACCTTCTCCAGTGGGCCATCAGTGCAAAGGAAAGTGTGTCACTTTGGGTGTGCAGTGAAGGTTCACTGGTAAATACGTGTAAGTCATCTATGAAGGGAGTTATAGAAATGGAAAGTACTCATGAAAAGTTCTCCTTCTCCAAAATAACAAACCCTGCCCCCAACTCATTTGTCTTAGGTACAGTAGGTCATGAGCTACCTATTCAATTAACTTAGGTGAGAACAGAATCCACCCTTCGTACCCTTTATTTCCCCCCAGGGAAAATTGCTTTTTCAAATTGCCATCTGCTCCTCTGTCTCTCTGTGCTTGCTACTCTTCAGTATGATTTGGGCCAAATTCAACAGGAGGGCAGAGGGCTCAGAGGTAGGTAGGCGTCTGACAAGTGTCACAGAACCAGGACAAATGAAGGTGGTTTCTCATGCCTAGAGCCAACACGTTCCCCTCGGTTCAACGTGCACCACTAGCAATGACAGCCGTGGCCACTGTCCACCCAGGGATGTCTATCTCAAAGATTATTTTTCTTGCCAGAAATATAAGCCTGTTCAAGATGGAATCTCTTTTTTTTTTCCCTTCCTTTGCTCCTAAATACAACTTAATGAGTGGGGGTGATTTCAGAACCTCCGAGGAAAACAAATCAATTCTTTTGGTTTTTAAAAACTAACACAAAATGCTGAGTGAGTAAAAGGCAATGAGGCAGCGTTCCGTAAAAGCACAGCATCAGGAGGGAGGTCAAGTTAAAATTGTGTTTGACTGTTGGAGTTTGCTGAAAAAATTTCAGTACCATTACTGGAGATAAAATATTATATGTGTGCATTAGCTCTTGGCTGGATAGCCAATACTCATGTACATGGTATAATTTTTATATATAAATGGACACACCACAAATCAATGCTCTCTAAGCTCAGCTGCACCCTCAATGCTGCTCAGAAGCCCTGTTATTCATCTGACTTCCTATCACACTTCCCCCTTAGGGCCACTGCAAGCCTTTTGTAACTCTGACAGGCTCCACTTTCTGACACACTATAGCTGACGGGCTCCTTCCCCAAAGGCTCCCTTTATTTTCGTCCCTTTCCAAGCAAAACCCTTCATGTGTAGCCTTGGTTTTACCCCTTTCCATCCTTTTGGTGTCAGGATCTAAACTCTTCCTGTTAGTCCTCCGGCAAATGTTTCAGAGTTTGCAAGGTCGCTGCTCTCCCTTGCTTCTCGGCTGCAGGAGTTTAGCCTAAGTTCTTTATTTACTGTGTGCCATAGACTCTCTTGCAAGCCGAACTGCTGAGTTTCATGACCCCCATGATAATGCCTGACCTTGTCTTGTGCAAGAACATTCCAGAGCATATCCTAGCTCCTTGCTTTTCTCTCTTGCACCTTTAGTGACATCTTTATGGAATTCTTCTCCTATTTCAAAAATACCTTCCTGCAAACCTGACTTTCCTTCCAGCTATGACCATCTTTCTTCTTTCTTTCGTGGCTAAACTTCTGGAAAACAAATTTTTAGATGGATTGCTTCTGCCTTCTCACCTCCCACTTGTATCTCAAGCCCGTACACACTGTAAAAAAAATATTTCTTTAGCTTCTGGGTTACTGTATTTTCCTATTTTTCCCCCTATCTGGTGGATTCTTTCCATGCTCTTCATTTTTTTCACATTCTCTAAACGTAAGTGTTCCATGTTGCTTTATGTTAGGACATCTTGGAGATTTAATTCATTTTTATATTTTAACTAATATCCTCATACCAATGATTCTAAACTCTACATCCCTGTTCATCCTTTCTCCATCGCTCCAATGACCCATTGCCAAATCCACTGGTAACTTCCACATGTACATTCATTAATACTCCACCTTCATGTTCCAAAACTTGGCACATTGTCTCCTCTTGAAAAATCCCTCCTGTTCTTAGCTTTTCCAATTCTGTTAATGACACCATAACAAAACCATCATCAAAATCTTAGTGTTATCTTCACTTTTTCCTGTGCCACCTCAATTGGTCACCACGCTCTGATGAACCTACTTCCCTCTGATTTCCTGTGGATCCCTGCTTCTCCGTGTCTTCCTGTTGCCATGATCCAGGCCCTCCCTTTCTTTTACCTGCAGCCGGAGCCCTCACTGGCCTCTCTGACTACCAGTAACCGCTCCTGAAATCCACCCCTCACACGGCTCTTGGAGTTTTCTTTCTCCATCTCAGTTACCATCATACCAAGTCTCTATGTATAAGAATGTTCTGGACTTTTCTGCCTGAAGAGTCATTTCAAGTCTTGTACAACCTAGGTGCAGTCTCTTTTCTCTTCCATCTTCCCATTATTTTCTGTTACTCACCCTATGATCAGTCTCTTCTTTTACCTTCTATCTGTTGATGTTAAATCCAAAGTTTAAAGACTAGCACAAGACTCAAAAGACCTTTGTACAAACTCTTCTGTGGACATGCTGTTAATAATAGCCTGTTCCTTCATCAGCTAGCTTCTTCTGTGGTGATTGCTCAAGCCCACACCTCTGTCTTATGTTACTGTCCTGTGAGTCTCTTGAGAGGTTGTTTACCTTGAGCCCCTCAAAGTGCCTGGCACCTTGAGGAGGTGTTACTATCCATAGTTAGCTAATCATTAATTAAAAAGACAAAGGGAATTAGACATTGAGCTTAAAAAATGGGGAGCATGAGCCTGTTTGCTTCACCAGGAAGCTACAGCTTCACACCCCAGGGGATTATAGCATTGCTCTGCCAAGGGGATTAACACTCCTCCCTTCTCCCCTCCAGAACCAGATTGTTGGGGGCCAAAGGGGGAGGTGCTTGACCAAAGAGGCTCTAAGTCTATCTACAGTGTGGATTTATCCCAAACCTGCAAGAACGTGGGAAGTCAATTGGTTCATCCCAAATCCAAGCTAAAATAATCCCAGGGGAACACCGAAGCTCTTGTTTTCTATCTCCCCCACCTAGTAACTCACTTGCCCTAGGAGTCTGTGCACTCTCCTGCCCAGAAACACGCGATCTTGTGGGTCTAGCAGCTACTGGGGCTCCCAGCAGACTGTGTAGTTTCCAAAAGGACTGAGCTTTAACATGAAGCAGAAACTTTGGACATTGGCTTTTGTCTTGGCCTTGCTGAGGACACGGTTGGAATTTTTCCATGGCAGGATTGAGGGGGATTGGACCTTGGAAACCCAGGCAGCTTCTATTTCTAGCTGAATAACCCTTGCTGCACCATAATCTCCTGTGCACACGTCCTTAGGATGCTTTCCTTGAAATCCCGTGAAAGGGCCTAATTCTCACTTAATAACATAGGTACTCACTGCTTCAGGGATCAGACTGAAGTTTGTGTTGACAGCGGTGGGAACAAGAATTTGATGTTTCTTATTTTGAAATCATTTTAAAAGATAGACATTTTCAAAGATTTTATTCAGCAAAGTCCAAATAGAACACTGTTCATTTTTCACGGTTTGCAGTTTATTCTATCAGACAGGTGTGAAATGGCCGTGGAAAGGCAGAGATGCAAATTAATTATCCATTTAACCTCTCTGACAAAAGAAAATAATCTGACACCTTTTCATACATCTTCCTTTTCTTCCTCTCAATCAGGTTGATAATATAAAATTTTACTGATATCTTTCAAGGACAGTGCCACGTTTATGGTCCTTTGTCACACCGTCTCCTGCAGCTGAGCACACTGCGAGCAGGTGATAAGGTGGGTAAACGGAGCTCTTCTGAGAGGGAGGCAGGTTTACGCGGGATGCATGGTGATTAAGGAAGAAGCTGGGTTCTATCCGGTGGGACTTAAATGTGCATTAACGTAAAGGAGGAGACCAGGGTTAATGATTCTGAATGAGAAGAATGGTAAATATAGATTAGGATTGTACTTCTGGAATTGACATTGTAAAATTAACTGAGGCGGCATTACGCTATCTGATCTGAACTCCAGAGAATTTTCTTGCTGAATTGCAGAATTTTCCCTTGGCTGGAACTTCGAAGACTTTTCCTCCCTACATTCCCAGCTTCTTTGCTAAGAGAGAAAAACATTAAACAGAAGTCACTCATTCAACTTTGCTCCAACAATATTTAGCATAGATCATCTTTTGCTTTCTAACAAGGCCACATTTCGCAGGGTATTTTTTTGAAGAAATGACAGAAAAAGAAAAGATGATTGTCCCTCAAATGAGTTTTTAAAACATTATAAAAACATGGCATAGCCAAATATCTGTATAAAAGTTCAACAACTTATAAACAAACTGAGAGTGACAGACTTCAAGCTCAGTATCTTGAGAAATAATTTCTTAAATGAGTCACGTAAAGCCAAATGAACTTTTAAAATGGTCATTGATTCATCAGGAAAGCATTTGTAGCATTCCTTTAAAAATAATGATATGTAAATAATCTACTTTGTATGGGACTAATTAGACATTCTTAAAATTGAAGTTCTCTATTTTCCTACCATGTATGCACCAGCCAATGGGGAATTAGAATATTTGCAAGTGCCCTAAATTTAATTAAAAAAACAAAACAAAACAAAAAACTGAGTTGCACCTAAGGTAGGTACAGAAAGGCAGGAAGCTGGAGGTGAAACGCTGGCTGAGACCACGGCCCATGGTGCCTGCACACACGAGGCTCTGGTTTTCCTGAACCGCCGCCGTTCCTAGCAGGGCTTGCTACAGGGAATAAAAAATATCAGGAACGGCTCCTCTAGTAGAGAAATGGCCCAGCTCCCTAGGATCACCCCCCAAGCGTCTCTGGGCCTGAGGGTTGGGTGACATCAGCCCCGGTGGCCAGGTGAAAAGCTGGGCCTCTCTCCTTTAGTCCTCCACAGTACTCCTTGAAAACACCAGCACATGGCTCCCTCCCCCTGCTTTTGAAAAAAAATGTTACCTCCATTTGCTGCGTGTATTTCCCCATCAAACCGAACTTCAGCCTTCACTGGTTCACTCAAGTCATCCCAGTGGCCTCCTGGTCCCCCACTTCAAGGTCTGCTCCCCAGTCCTCATCCTACTCTATCTCCCCACCACATGGACGAGATTGGGTTAGGAGCTACATTTATGTTCCAACTTCTCCTTAATTGTAAAAAGACAAGATCACCCATTCTGCAAGCAGATCCTCTTTGTATGTTTAAGAAAATAAAGCTCCTTTATTTAATATCATATTATATATGGGGCATATAAATACATATGTATCTATACATAAATTATATATAAAGACATATAAATTCACACATATATGAAGTGTCAGAAAATACAGTTAAATGAAAGGCATAGAAAATGGCCATAATTATACTTGCCTACCACTATTTTCGACACCTTGATTTATGTCCCTCCTGACTTTTCAACACCTTGGTGTACGTCCTGCCCGACCATCCAAAATGAATGTAAACATGCACACATTTAAACAGGATCACACACAGTTTCGTGTCCTATGCCTTTTTAAGTCCTCAGCGTATTTGAATGTGTGTCCGTGATAACACGTATTTACCGACGCTGGACGCGCCGGCAGTTTCCCTGTCAGCTCTCAGGTCCCCTCCCCACCATTCTCCTGCTGAGCCCTGTTCCTCCGGACCAGTCCCTGCAAAACACACTTCCGATTCTGAAGAGCTTCCACTGAAGTTAGATCCCTGGGAGGCAGTGGGCTAACGCAGCCGGCTGGGAAGATGGGGCAGCCTGGATGTTTATCTTCCCCTCTCTCCACTTTGGGTGGGGTCTCTGGCAGAACAGGCGGCGTGATGCCCGAGGTCCAGTGCAAACTGGAAATGCAGGCCTCTTGTTCAAAACTTATAAAAAATTTCAAGCTGACAGCAGAGCATGAACACCACTGTGCCCTGGGGTCCCTCGGAGTGTGGCGTTCTGTGTGGCCGCACAGATTACATGCCAAGGAGCCGGCTCTGATCCTCGGCAGGGGCCCCATCACTTCTGGGGTTGCGATTTGCATCTGGCGGCCTTAGCCCCACGGCCCCTTGGGTGACTGACTGCCTGGACGGCACCTCTCCAGTTGTCCTTTAGCCCTAGGGGTGACAGTGGCTGGCTGTGGTTGTAAATCTTTGACTTGTCCCACTTTCTCTGTCTCATCGTTCAGCTTTCCTAGCGCTTCTGCATCTAGTTCTCCCTGGTCCATTTCTTTAATAAACTCCCTGTCTTCACCCTGGCTGCTAGCTACGCTAAGGGTAGGAAGGACCAGGGCATTGTATCTCTACTTCCTGTAATCTGCTATTATTCCAGGCATCACTAAAGGATAGATACCAGCTTTCTTCTGTGGGGCCACACTCAGTCTCAGAGTCCTCCTCCACACAGTGTTTGCTGTAGCGAACACGTGACATCAACTGTGGTCTCACTGCTCTGCATCATCGGTGAAACAGCTCCATGCTTTCTATCGTGCCCGTAGGGCATTTTATTGAACTAATTTCTGATGACAATCAGTATGTTTTTAATTTCTCACCAATTGTATCATGAATAGTTCTACATGGGTATTTTTTTCACTTCTCCAGTTGTCTTCAGGACGTCTTTGAAGCGGAATTGTTAGGCCAAAGGGCATATGCATTTAAATTTTGATTCCTATTGCCATTTTAGAATGGGTGTACAAATATTAGAATGGGTAACTACGACGTATATAATATGCTAAACGTGATCTTTTCGCCCCCAAGTACTTGGGAGTTACTATACTTCTTTCAACAAATTATTTTTGTAATTCCTCTTTGAAATTGTCTCCAGATCTCGTGTCAAAGGTGCACTTGATAACAACTTACAATTTATTTTTAAATAGAAACAGTATTATTCAGCTTAATCGCCTCTCAGTCTCCAGATTTGCTTTTGATGGACTTTGGAAATTTCTCAAAAATGAAAATCTATTTTTATGTGTTGATGTTTTCTTATTTTTGAAGATAGTCAAAACAATAAACTGCTGTCCCTGAAGGCTTAAACAGAAAACTTGGAAACTCTTCTAAGAAATTGCGGGAGCCTTGTTTAAGCTTAGAGCTTCCC
Organism: Phyllostomus discolor; assembly: GCF_004126475.2. Classification (NCBI taxonomy): domain Eukaryota; kingdom Metazoa; phylum Chordata; class Mammalia; order Chiroptera; family Phyllostomidae; genus Phyllostomus; species Phyllostomus discolor. The sequence continues at coordinate 12,283,192 of NC_040906.2, forward strand.
AAGGTAATCCATGTGGTGGGGGGAGGCAATGTGTACTGAGATATGCATGTTTGGTATGTTTGTTTTAAACTCAGGTGCTTTGTGTCATCAGGGAATTTCACCTTCATTGGTGGCAGGTTACCTCTACTATCATTCCTTTAATCAAAATCTTTTGTTAAAAGAGCTATAAAATATTTCTTTAGCTTGGTTTCACCAACATCGCGATGGGACTGTCTAATCTATACACACCTCATCTTGCACCTGGAATTGTTCTGACAGAAAACAATGTTTTCCTGTAAGTACACAGTAAATCATGTTTCTTGATTTTAAGAGATAGGCCACCCTTCAAACAACTTTGGGTCATTCTTTTTGGCACACTCTGTCCAAGGTAATATCGAATTTCCCTTTTTTCAAAGACAGCGTGGAAAAGCGCTCTCATATGATTTCATGTTTTCTCTTTCTGTTCTTTCCAAGAATGTCATGCAGCATCCACATTATCACAGAGCAAACAAAAACACCCTCCCTCTTCCCCTCTGGTTCAAACCTGTGGGTTTAATGGGAATGTCTGGTTTCAGTAATATGGAACTCTTTGTTAGCCTTAGAAATGGGAGATCAATGACTTATTCTTGTAAGCCCTTAGCTCTTAAACAGTCTACCAGAAAGGTGATTTCAAAAAATGAGACCAGGCTTTGCATTCAGATAGAGACTCAAATGAGTCACTGGAAATGTGCGTGCCCCCTTTTGGCACCGCGTGCTTGTCCCATCAGACCAATAAATTCCTACAGGTCTCAGCTCTTTAATTCCCTTCAGGGAGGACTGGGATAAAAAATATCAGCCCATTCTAAAAATCCTGCTGTTTTTATGACACACAGAAATAGCTGCAAAAAAAATACCTTAATCATTTTTACTGGCAGAACTGGGTACCATTTTTTCCCCCCCCTCAAAAGTTAATGATCACTGAGGGCCCGCACACATGCATGCAGAACCCTAGCCCTCGGGTCTACCTAAGTCACCTTTACAGCACAGTCCCAAAATAAAATTCTACTTGGTTCTCTGAATTGGCGTTCCGGCCCTACACTTCAGGGTTTATAGGCTTTCGTTTCATTTCCTCTGGTAGCCAGGCCGCAGCTATAATATTTCGGTTCCTGAACAAGGTACTTAGCAGGGCCAGGCTAATCCAGCTTAAATTTGCACTCACGGTGTAAAATTGATCGAGGCTTGTCTCCGTTAATTAGAGTCCCCATCATCTGTCTGGACCCCTCATTCTTCTATCTATGCTGTTGCGAGTTCTTGCGTCTGAAATGACCCTCCCTCTGCAATCTGTCTAATGGAATTCTTTCTCCCGTGAAAGCTGAGGTAAGTCCTGCCTCCTTCCAAGAGCCTTCTCTAATTTTTAATATTGCTGGAGCTTTATAATTCCTTTTCTTCTTTGAATTCCTGTAGCACAAAATACAGTATGATGTTTTGAATTTATTGTATCATCTTCGGGTACTTGTTTTCTTTGTTTTAAAGATTTTATTTATTTATTTTCAGAGAGAGGGGAAGAGGGGGAGAAAGGGAGGGAGGGAAACATTGGTGTGAGAGAGAAACATCGATCGGTTGACTCTCATAGGCTCCCTGACCAAGACCAAACCCACAACCCAGGCATGTGCCCTGACCAGGAATCAACAGACGACCTTTCGCTTTGCAGACCAACGCCCGACCACAGGTCAGGGCTGGGTGATTGTTTTCTAAAAGGGACTATCTGCCACTTAAGGGCCGATGACGTTGCATACCTCCCGGCAACCCTCTGTCTCCCACACTTCCCAACACGGGGCCAGGGCAAGAGTCAGACCGAGGGGCTTGCTACACGTCCTCATCACCTTGTTTAGTAATTTAGTCTTTGTGCAGTAAAAGATGTAAAAGTTCAGGGACTTTATTGGTTTTGTTCACATCAAAGACATGACACTAATTGTTTTGCTCATTTTCTTTGTTTGATGAACAATTACATTAAATGTATAATATTCTCTTCATGACATTAATGTGTGTTACCTTTAACACTAATCCCCTCTCTTCCATTGTTTCTTATTAAAAAAAACTAAGCAATGTATTTTTTTGGAAATTTTTATTTTTGTTTTTCTTTTCAGAGCTCCTTTTTTGTATTTTTCATTTCTATCATGTTTTCAATTTCTAATCATTCTTGAGAATACAAAAGATTTAAAAAGAGCATGTATATGTACTACTGAAAGCTTATAAAACTTAAGATTGTTTTCACCAATAATGTAAATTTAAGTAAATATAAAGTTTCTAATTATTAAAATTGTATAAGACAGTTATTTTTTCTCTAAATTATTCAAAATTATTTACTAAGATTAGAAGGGATGTTATTAGAATAAAAATTCTAAATAAAATTAAGTTAAACTGAACTGCAAGCTTTTATTTAAAAATCTTTTCCTGTTTTAGACCAGAACTTTTGATTATGGAGCACACCAAACAAAACGAAGGCAGGAGAGTGTAACGAGTCCCCACGTACCTACTATCTAGCTGCAATAACCAATCCGCTCACATCCAATCGCGTTTCATCTCACCCTTCTCTCTCTCCCCCTTTAAAGTAAATCACACCTATCACATCATTTGATTGCAAGTATGTCAGTGTTTCTGAAGGTAAGAAATGTTTAGCACAATCACACTATCATTATTATACTTAAAACATAATAATTCTTTTTTTAAAAGATTTTATTTATTTATTTTTAGAGAGGGAAGGGAGAGAGAAAGAGAGAGAGAGAGAGAGAGAGAGAGACATCAATGTGCGGTTGCTGAGGGTCATGGCCTGCAACCCAGGCATGTACCCTGACTGGGGATCGAACCTGCGACACTTTGGTTTGCAGCCCGCACTCAATCCACTGAGCTACACCAGCCAGGGCAAAACATAATAATTCTTAACATCAACAAATAATAAAGGTTCACTATTCCAATTAATTCAAGTGGTACTTATATTTTTAATAGTTTGACTCAAAATCCAAATGAAGGCCACTCACTGCAATTTGTTGAAGTGTCTTTTAAGTCTCTTAATCTTTAGGTTTTCTTCTCCTTTTCTCTGTGTCTCTGTCTCTCTCGTTCTCTCAGTCTCTCTATCTCTGCCTCTCCACCCCTCTCTTTTTTTTCATTTTATTGTTGAAGGGACCACTTTGTTTGTCCAATAGAATCTTCCCCTGTCTCGGTTTTATTAAGTACATCCTTATTGTGTTATTTAATCTATTGATATTAATATTTAATAGAGGAGAGAGGGGGAAAGGTACAGAGAATAAGTAGCATAGAAGGTAGGTGGAAAATAGCCAGGGGAAGGGTAAGAATAGTGTGGGAAATAGTAGAAGCCAAAGAACTTGTAAGTATGACCCATGGACATGAACTAAAGGGGGGGAATGTGGGTGGGAGGGGGTGTGCAGGGTGGAGGGGAGTGAAGGGGAGAAAATGGGACAATTGTAATAGCATAATCAGTAAAATATATTAAAAAAGATTTAATTAAACCCTATTTAATATTTTATAAAATAACAAGTATTTGCAATTTTAGTATTCAACATCCAATTAGTCACCAATGTCAAGAATCTGGATGTGTGTGTGCAGATGTGTGCACACACACATTTAAGAGTAAAATGAGCTGTTTTTGTAAATATTGTAAAATATTGTAAAATATTGTAAATATTGTAAAAATATTGTGAAAATTTTCCTCATCCACCATATGACTTTTGCACTAACCCCTCAAATTCACTGATACTCCCCAGAACGACAACTTTGAACCTGAAGAGAAGCAACAAAAGAATGCTGGACACTAATGGAAACCACGCTTCGTTATGCGGGAAGCTCTCATGTTTGTGCTGGAAGAGAGATTTCCAGGTCACTAGATTTGTCCCTTACCTGAGCTTCCCCACTTCTGTTCTCTACATTGCCTGTTTCTGCTATCGGGAAGCACAAAATATACAGCCCCACAGTGCTCAGGTTTGGTTCATCTCACCGAGGCCATCGGGTGAGCAATCAGTAGAAGCATTTCCTTGGGGCATGAATGGATGAGCTGCGAGAGGGACGTTTACACCTAGTAGACCTATAGGCTGTGCTAAACCAACACTGAGTGCTGGAGCCCCTGAGAGAGGAGCCCGTGTGTGTGCTCATTTTCTGTGTATTTGTGATATTTGGTGAATCTATCATGCAAGAGCCAAGGCAGGGGTTCTTCTCTGCATTTAAATTCAGTAGTTCTGTCTCCTCACGGGGACCATGATTTCAAAGCTGAGTCGTTTGAATCACCACCCTCATAGTTCTGCCATTGCTGCACACCACTTGTGTTTATTATCAACTGTATAAGTTTTCTCTTGCTGAGTGGCAAATTACCATACACTTAGCAGGCTCAGTTTGACTGGGTTCTCCGCTCAGGATCTTGCAGTGCTGAAATCAAAGGCTTACAGGTATCAGCGTCTCATGTGGAAGCTGGTTTCTTCTTCTAAGATCATTCACGTCATTGGAAGAATTCGCATTTTTGAGATTGCGGGACTGGGGTTCCTGCTTTCTTGTTGGCTGTCCACAGACACACTTACTCAAGGCCAACTAGAGAGACCCTTAATTGATTATGACATTGTAGACATTAGATGGTGTAGCCTTGGGAGTGTCTACCCTATCCTAGTCACAGCTTCCTCCCATACTTAAGGGGAGGGGATTACACAGGACATACGTACCACAGCGTGGGGATTTTGAGGATTGTCTGAGAATTCTGTCTGCCACAGTTATTCAATGTTTTTCAATAAGTCAACTCATTTTTTAAACTTAAATATGTTTATTAAACCTAGTATTGGGTATTTGATGTGCTGTGTGTGTATGTTTAAATGTCTTTCTCTCTCTATATATATATTCATACACAAACTAACATAAATATACAACCAAAAAATAAAAAGTACTTATCAGTGTGTTCCTTAAAATAATCTTACCTCCTCAAGGCTCATGGATCACAAATGGGAAACAATGCCCCTGGGAATAACACTAATCAACCACTCGTTAAATGTATGGTGATTAAAATAGTTATAAATTGGAGAACTTTTGTTTTCATGAGGCCAAATACATATTTTATATTCCTACAATTACATTGATCTGATTTCTCTCGAAACTCATACAAGTGGTATGTATCAGCATGCATCAAATGTATCATTTTCTTGACTCTGAAAGGGCATGACTGGGTGGTAACTCGGTGTCCATCAGTACGTGGAATGTTCTGCACTTTAAGACTTCCAGGTTACTTGGAAGGTAACCTGAAGTAAAAGCTAAAGTGGAAGACTGGTAGACCAGATGTTCCCTATATGTTTTCAGTATTTATTATAGTGCCATTTATTTCCAAAAGATATACACAAGTTAGGTTCCATTACCAGAGAGAGGCAAAGATAAGAGCGAATATCCATGTGTTTCTCCCAAAGAGGAAGTAAAACTTTAGTGATGACAGGCATATCGATAAGGACTTGACTAGCCCCTTGTATAATCCTTGTGGCACTAAAACTCTTCCTATCACAGAGGACAATCTACTGGTCTGATCATATCTATAATCCAACCCTTAGTTACTGCCCAGAAACCTTTGGCTTCACATAAAATCAGCAGATAAACATGTTGGAGAGAAGCTGCGTCTCTCTGGACTACCCTGTAGATTTATTGCAGCCCTGCAACTCATTTATCTGATGGTTGCTAAGAGGACCACTCATTCTTATTCTTATAATCACTTATTATTTTAAATGATTGCTTGGTTTTGCCCATTGTTCCACAACAAACGAGACGATGACTGTTGGGGCGGTGCATGTGGGGGGCTGGTTCTCCATCTCGAACTGACTTGATGCATCTTTTTTGGCTTTGGAAGTTTTCCTATCCAGATGGAAATCCTCCTGGCCACGTATTTCCACGGCTCTGCCACGGAGAGGGTCACCCTTGACCTAAATTCCTTGCTGCTAGTACATTCGAAGGAGACTGTAGGGAGGAGGTCTTCCCGGGCCTGAGGGATCTGGAGCCGTATTTGCAAGTTACAATTCCGCTGGTGACCTGCTCCCTGTGAATGGGTCCGCGGGTCCTTCCCGTCCACAACGGTCTCTGTGTTTTCTGGATTTTAGAGTGTGTATCACCTGAAATGCCCTTTCAGAGAGATTTTGGCCTTTTTTTTTATCACTTAACTATTTTCAATGGTCATTTCTTATAACTGTATGTGCATTCCTGTTGATTGAATAAAGTGACTACTTATTGGGTTTCTGTTTCCTTTTCTAAGTATCCGGAAGAGAGTAGATCATGAAATACTTTTGGGTGAATGATTTCTCTTAGTAGCCAGTTGATGGTTGTGGTGTGGAGAAAAAGCAGTTTCAAACAAAATTGTAGCATACTAAATGAAGCTCTGAAAATGGCTCATTTTAGAAGGAAGTTTAGCTTCTCTGACCATTGGTTTATCTTTTTTCATCTTCAAATTCACCACATTTTAGTGTACCTATATGTATATATATAAATGTATATGTATCAATTAGATCTATGCTATACTACGCATACTGAAATACAGTAGATTTAAGGTTAAAATACATAGTGTATATATGTATTATACATACCAATTACACATAATAAATAAAGTTACTTACAAAGTCCATCAGGCACATTATCCTTCAACCTTACAACTCCTCTGTATATTATTATACCCATTGTATCAGGATGTTCTTGGCAGCGAGTAAAAACTAATTGACCAAATTGGCTTCAACAATAAGTATTATTTCACATAACAGTGAGTGCAGAGGTAGGGCGAGCTCAAGACACAATACAGTCTCTGGCCCAGAGACGTTATCAGGTACCCAGGGACTTGGTACCCAGCATCTCTCTGACTTCTACACTTTGACCTCCCCTCGGGGTGGCTTTCATCAGGGTCGCAGGATGACTGCCGATATTCTAGACGTCATATTCAGATATGACAAAGCCCAGAGGAGAAAAGACCATTGTTTGCGATATCCTTCCCACTGAACATCCCCCAGTCTCGGTGACCAGCATTCCATCACGTGCGCAAGTCTGAAGCAAACCCCGAAGTGTCTTAAACTCTGTGGATACCGTGGCTAGAGCAAGGGTGGGGTCGCTTTCCCCTGACTCCTCAGGAAAGGGCGAGGTAAGTGCATAGAATTGCATTTTACTGCAGAAGGAAGACCTGAGAAACTACCAAAAGTATCTGCTGCAACTATTTGGTTAAACAAGGACAGTTAGCCATAAAAGGTGAGGTAACTTACTTCAGGTCACAGGTTGAAGAGTGGGACCCAAATCGAGGACAACTGTCAGGACAGAGCTCAGAGACTGCAAGGTCCAGCCTCCTCAGCTTCCAGCCCAGGAAACCTGCGGGTCAGGATGTTTAATCTCTCGTGCAGTAGCACAGAGATGTAATAGCAACAGAGGTGCGAACAAAACTATGGTTGGCTGCTTCGCAGTCCCGTGCTTGCTTATGCCTGCGCACTGGTTCCATTGTGCTAATTCATATCTCGCGATGCTACGTGCGGATGAGCCAAGGAGAAAAGGAAACGTGCCTGTGTGCGGAAGCACTTTATAAAGATGATATTTCAGTGTTACAGACATCAACCGTCCTGCAGAGCAGTATGCGGATTCAATTACAAGGAGCAGCACACTGGCGGTTTTTCAAATCGTTCAATCGTGTCAACCTGGACGAGCAGAGAAGTGCTGCGCTAAGCTAATCTCGGGCTGCACAAGCGTTTTAAGAATAAAAATAGATGAGGTATGAAGCCATCCAAAAGTTGTTTATGAAAATAAATAAAGCAGCCACATGTCACCCGTTCCCCATTAATAATAAAGATTTAATAATTGAAGAAATATTTTGGTAAAGTTGTCTGAGTCTTCTATATCAAAATAAATACGTTTCATCCTCCTCATATTTCACTACATTCTGCAGGGCCATTATTCTCTGGGTTCTTGTTTCCTGGATTTATATGGCATCTATTTCTGTTTATACATTTATCTGGGCATACTGATTTTTTAAAAAGTAACTTGTTTTTCACCGAAGTGTGACATACAGACAGAAAGGGGTACAAATCATGGTGCATAGCTCAATAAATTTTTACAAAGTGAACACGTGTATAACCACCACCCAGCCTGTGATGCGTGAGTCTGAACAGCCTACTGAAGGCCACTTCTTAGTCATTAGACCCTCGGTCAAAGGAAACCACCATTCTGACATCTACCACTGTAGATTATTTTTGACTCTTTTGAACTCTGCATACATGTAATTGTTCAATGCCTGGATTCTTTGGCTCAATAGTATGTAAGATCTTTCCATGCCATCATGTGGTATTTCTAGTCATTTGTTTCATTGCGTTTATGGTGTTCCATTGTAGGACAGCCATGGTGGTGGGCGTGACGTCCTGGAGGGCTGCAGGCAGCCCACCGCCTCCAGCTCCAGTGCCTTCGGGACCTGCAGCAGCAGTCACACCTGGGACAGCCGTCTGTGTGCAGCTTCCAGCCAGGAACTGAGCATGGCTGAAGGGGGCTGGCATCAAGAACTGAGTATTTCTGCTCAGTGTGGGACTTCTCCCTGGGCAGTATCTGCATGCAGGCTCCTCAATGGACTGACTGAGACCTTCCCAGAGCCCCACCGTAGTCTGAAGATCCTCCCTCCAGATTTTCCTTCCCTCCCTCGCATTGCATTCTGAAGACTTACCCCGTCTACTCCTGCTTTATCCATTCCACAGGCATTCCGCACAGACATGATTCCGCTCTACTTCTGTAATGAATATACCCAACATGTCATCTATGTTTTTGTACTATCACTTTACTTTCTGAAATATATGAATCATAGTTATTTTCAGGTTTCATGCTCACAACTGTAATGTTAAAATTTTCAGTGTATGGCACTTTAATTTCTGAGTTTCCTCTTGAATTTCAGTCTTTTGGACTTGCTTAAATAATTGGTAATTTTCAATTGGATGCTGGACATTGTGTGTGAAAACCCCTTAAAGGTGTGGGTAGTTTTATTCATGCACAGGGGATTTATTTTATTTCTTGCAGGCAGTCGGCATACATGTAGATCATCTTGAACCAATTAAATATTGAGATATTTTAAGACTAGTTTCCAGTTTTGTGAGAAACTCTCTATTTCAGTTTTCTCTGACTCGAAGGGTGTTGCTATTCAAAAATCTCAGCTAAGAACCTAAAATATTAACCAGAGTCTTTCCCTCCTAGCAGGTCCTGAATGCTCATTTCTTTCTCCCCAGCTCTGCGGGTCAGTTAGGAGTTCTTCTTAGCTTTTTAACATTGTTATTATTAATAAAGTTGGCTTTTTAGAGCAGTTGTAGGTTGATAGTAAAATTGAGTGGAAAGTACAGGGAGTTCTCACATACTCCATGTCCCACCAAAAAACCCATCCTCTCTCACTATGAAGCTGCACGAGGCTCCTGCATTTGTTACAATAGACACATCATTGGCATTGACACATCATTGTCACCCAGAATTCATAGTTTACACCATGGTTCACTCTTGGTGTTGTGCCCTCCGTGGGTTTGGATGATGGGTGATGACATGCATCCCAACATTGTGGTAGCAAACAGAAAAACTTGCTGCTCTAAAAGTCCACTGTGCTCCGCCTATTCTTTTTAGCCTCTTACTAGCTACATTTGTCTTAATGTATTAGGATCTTGCTTCCAAGCTCTTAGAATTATTCTAACGTTAAAAGTGCAGAGACTGCATGCTATGTTCAGCTCCCTTCTCTGAGACTCTGTTTTCTTTTACATCTCTGCCCTTAAAGTCCTAGATACCTTGGTTGTTTTCCAAAGCCTCAAATAGCTGCTGTTTTATTTTTATTGTTTGTTTCATATAGCATGCAGATTTTATATTTTTTTTTTCTTAGAGGGAAGTTTTATCTGTTCAAAGCTAGCCTTCAAGCTATGTCAGCTTTATAAAACCACCAATATAATTGTTTTCTGCTGAGCCAATTATTTTGTTGACACATAAAGACTATAAAGTTGTTAGGCTAGAGAAAACCTTTTCCCAGGGTGACTGCATCTCCCCCTCCCCAAGAGAGACCATGTACCCATTTATTCATCCCTCAAAAATATGAACTGAGCATATTCAATATATTTATATGAAATGTAAAACATGCTAGATTCTCAGGATATAGAATTAAATTTAACAGGGATTACTGGATTTGAGAAGCTTTTAGCTGAGTAGGTTGCTTGAATGGAAAGATTAGAAAGTAGAAAGATACCAAGTTTGAGACTCAGATGGACTAAGGTTATTTATTACTTGTGATCTTCAACAAGTTATTCAGTTATTTCTGAACTTTAACTGGGGAAAATATTGAGTGTTATAAGATTAGATAAAAAGTATGTTACATGTCTATTGCTATGACTGAAATATAGTAAGATATAAATAATTTGTAATTCTTATTGCTGTTTCAGGCGGAGAGATATATAAAGTGTAGAGTCCCTGGGAGTGTTTGTGGAAAATAAGGGGAGATTGTATAGAGGTTAAAATATACAAGCAATATAGATCACCATCTGAAGCAGGTAGTAAGGATAGAGCTAGTGTGTGTGTGTGTGTGTGTGTGTGTGTGTGTGTATGAGTGGGGATTTGAAATTAGTTTGGGACATAGGAAAAAGAAAGCCACTGGCATGGAGTGAATTATACAGGTGTTTCTTTCTTTCTTTTTTATTACAAATTAAGCATTTTTGTGTGTCTGGCACAGTTTCATGAGGACGCAATGGTGACTAAGAGAGACATAGTAGATGGACCTACTTTACAAAGCTTGTGGATGATCCAGGAGACCGACAGCAAGGAAGCAATTATAAATAGCGTGGAACTGTATATCTGTAGGGTAACAGCTCATCCCACAGCTATTCCTCTCTTCTCTAAAATGCGTCCTCTGTGAGATGCTTATTGCAATTAGAGCCAAGACAGTGATGGCAGACATTTGGGATGGTCATTCAGGGACATTTCATTTTCTGCATGTGGCAAAAGCTGTGGCCTACCAGATGACCAGGGTGGAGAAAGCTGGTTTGTAGAAACTGACGGGAAGGAAGAAGAGATGCAGAACTCCACCAAAACCTGAGGGAGAAAGAATCCAATCAATGTACAATCTCAGGTTCTGGTCCTTTCCTACAGCCTGATTTCAATCCTGCCCTGATTCCAGTCCCACCACACGTATGCATTCCTTACATTCCCTCACGCTGATCTCCATGTCTTATAAGCAAAGCGTTACGTAATGGATTTATAACCGATGCTGAGAGAGAGGATGCATACTTTGCCAGAGGATCACAGGTGAAAGGTAAGTAATGCCACTTAACTGGTAGGACCAGGAAGATTCTTGAAGTAAAATGTCTAAGTTGAGATTGGAAGGATCTGTGGGAATTACCCAGGTGAAGAGAGGGAACATGATTGTTCTGGGAGAGGGAAAGGCAAGTGTGAATCGGAGAGGTGAGGGTGGTGGGGGAGGAACAGCCAAGTTCTACCTGTGCTGACACAGTGTTGGGGGCTTCGGGGGAGGAAGAGGAGGAGACGGAGGAGGGGTAGCCAGGTATTGAGCTGGAGAGGTGAGCAGCTTCAGATCACCCAGGCCTAGTTGACAGGACAGAGTGGATGTCCTCATCATTATATTTCCTGTCTCCCAAATCCACTTTGATTCCCCTTGAGTAGCTCAGATTTCCCTAGAGTAGCAGTTCAGGTCTCTTACCCCACCCCTACCCCCTTCTCCACGACGGAGAACTAAGGTATCTGGAGGTTGAGTGACAACCATTGTTCCACATATCATGATAGGATGTAGCTCTAGATTAAGAATGAGGCATTGGTTTAATTCTCCTTTCTCTCTGCCTTTCTAACTTGCTCTTCGGAAATACACTTTGTGTCAATAGGGTGAGGGTAACCATTCATTCCCAAGCTGGCTCCTGAAAAGAGATTTAGGTATTCCACTCCTAAGGATGGAAATCTAAACCTGGTAAACTGGTTCAGACATGGATAAAGGATTCCACAGGGCCCACAATGACATTTAGCATTGACTTATTCTAGAGACTGCTAGGTCCAATCAGACAAGTGAGTTATAAGTTTGCAGTAAAACACTTGGGTTTTATTAGAGTAAAATACCATTCGGTATTTTTTTTAGCTTTTTAAAAAAATAAACACCTTGAGTTATTTGGAGAAGTATGTTAAATAATTATGCTGTTTTTGAAATAAATAATAATTTACTTTAGTAATTAATATTTCTTGTAGGCTAGTATTAAAGAGTGTGACTTTTATTTTGGTAATTTTGGGTGAGGGAGAAAGCAGGCTCACATGGTACCTTGCTGTTTCCCGTGGGCTCCACGCTCTTTCCGGAACAGGACCTCAGGGTCGGCGGGGGTGAGAGGCCATGCCCCCATTTCTCCCTCCTCTTTGAATAACAGGCGTCATATTTCTCCATCAGTTCCAGGTCTTCCCCCTTCTGCTGCTTAATCAGAGACAGGATAAGACTGGATCTGGTGTGTTTCCATCTTATCTTGGAACTCCGTGTGCTTGACGGGACTCACACCCCGACGACCATCCATCGTTACAGATGGCCTTGCTTGTTTATCTCAGGCAAATACCAGTGTCTCTGGAGCAGCCCCTTTCTCTCCAGTCAACATCCGATACCCAGTGACAGCTGGCCTGAGGAGGATTTGGAGGATGATAAATTAAACGGCAAAAATCAATGCAGACAAGGATTAAGGAATTTATGTAATCATGGCAGGTGCATGGAAATGCTAACTGGTATATTCAGAACATCACAAACACATGAGAACAGAAGCTTATGGAAACCAGGGCATTGGGGGTGGGGTGGAGCGGGGTGGTGTCAGGCTGCCCTTAATACACACACACACGAAATGAGAGATACAATTTTTAAGTGTTACCATGTAATAGGCCCCGGGTTAAGCACCTTTTGTGGATCATCTTACTCAAAATAGGCAACCTGATGAGCTAGATGCTACCATTGGCTTCATTTAATAGAAAAAGAACACCCTGAATGGCTTGAGTAGCAAATGGCAGGGAAGGCTGTGAACCTTGGGCGGTGCGGTTCCAGAGCCCAGGTCCTCAGTGATGTACAGGAAGATTTTTTGACTACTTTGCCTGCTTCCTTTAACAGCTTGACCCCTGACCTCCTGTTTATTTGGGCTATCTGGACATTTGCTTTGTGACTTTCTCAAAGTCCTGCCTGGTCATACTCACTCCCTCATTATTCTCTAGTATTACCACGATCAGGATGCCAGATATTACAGTGTCCGCAGGTAGGGACAGTGTCCGCAGGTAGGGACAGTGTCACCCCAGGAGGCAGGCCGGCCGGCAGCCGCCTGGACTTGGTTCCGTGTCAGGACGGCTCCACGCTGCTCCTTGCACTTCCTTGCTTCAATAAAACAGTGTTAACATTACCCACTTTTGCTCTTGGCTCCGGCTACCGAGCAGCCTGGCACCGCCCCCCTGCCATGCGACAGCAGACTCTCAGCCAGGCTGTTTCTAATGTCAGCTCTCCCTGCCCCCGTCACTGCCTCCCACTCCCGCCCCTTGGTGGGCCTTGAGCTACTCCACCAGCTCTCCATCTGAAGAGCAAGGTGGTGGGCGGGGGGCACAGGGGGGGCTGCCATGAATGCGTGAACGGTCAGTCCTTTGTCCATTCCTCTGGTTACCATTCCAACATCTCTGCTGAAATGGAATTTGAATTTCAAAAGGTTTAAAGAACACTTTGCAAAACCCCACAATTTCCCAGCAGCTTGTAAACCTCTTACAATATTCCCTTCAATCTGTTGCTAGCGAGGAGTGGATGTAAGCGCTTCTGTGAGCTGTGTCACACTGGTTAGTCATGAACTGCCTGCCCAGTCTCCTTGGCTCACCCAAAAGACAGCATTCAAACCAACTAGGCTCCCGTTGGTTTCTGGGAAGAACAATCCAATTCCCAGAAAGCTGATACCTATGGTGTCTCAGCAGTGGAGTAATTCCCAAACTGCATAGGGATGCTCATGTAAATAAGGAACTGGAGGGTTGAATTAGAGGGTGCAGGGGGGAAGAGAGTATTTATAGGGAAGTCTAAGGTAGGTGTTTCTCTTGCCCCTCCCTTCCCTGGGGCAGCCTCCAAGGTTAGTGTTTTAGGTCGTGACCTCTCTCTGACACCAGTCATTTTTATTTAGGGTGAACGAGGCTGCCCCAAGGGAGTCCCATTGTCAGTGCTGCATTAAAGGACCATTAAAATAAAGTGTTACTGTAAGAAGCTTTGTCTGCTAGGCGTTTCTCAGAAGAGCTTTGTGCCTCTTCGGGGGCCTGCCTGCTTCTTTCCATTTTCGAGAGGGGAAAAATTGTCTCTAATGAACTGCACCTTTTTAATTGATGGTAAAAAAAAAAAAACAGGAGAAAACACAGCAGTGGGAACTGTTGGTAATGTTTTACAGCAAGTGGCAAATCGCTGCATATTCATTTGTTTCTCATTGGCCAAGATGAATCCTCTCCTGGTATTAAAGCAAATGTGCTGTGAAGTTGCAGAGGACAGGGCTTAACAACTTTTCCTGGCTGGGGGCCTGAGCAGTCTTTTTTTTTTTTTTTTTGTGGCATGTTAGAAGAGCCAGGCAGTGGTGGGAGCAGGGAATGGAGCTGGGGGAGAGAAGAGGGAGCGTTTTAGCAAAGGCAGGTGCTGTGTAACCCTGAGATGGTCCCTCCAGTAGCTGAAAGGAGCGGTCTTATGTGTACGGGCATAAGGTGGGAGAACTGTATTATAATGCGGTACCTACAGGAATAATCTGACTGCAGGGTGGCTCTACCTGGCACGTAACACAGTCACTGTAGTAATCCAGAAAATCGAACTACATTGATTTAGTTCATGACAGAAGAGAAGAAGTAGCTCACCAGACCTCAGTTTGTTTTCACAGTGTGACTAGCTGGATGCTTAAGTAGCTGGCAGGGAAGCCGGCTGCATTTTATGGGAACCAAGGAACAGGCCCTGCTTCCTCATCCTTCTTACCTCCTGTGCCTCTTACACCGCTCGTCCCCCTTCCGTCTCATCCCATTGTCTTCACTTCCACATGTTCCCCTTCCGCTTCGGGAAATCTGGACCCACACAGACAATTCAGTCCCTTTCAAACGTCGGTTTCGTCCTGCCTCAGGACCTTTGCACGTGCTGTTCCTTCCACCCAAGAGGTTCTTCTCCAACCCCGGCTCTTTCCCACATGACTGGGCTGGCTCTTACTCATTTTTCTAGCCATAATATAGCACTGCCTCCTCAAGGAAGTCTTTTCTGGATGACCTGACCAGCCTGAACCCTCCTGCCAAGGTACCTTCCCACCGTACGTTTTATTTTTAGCAAGTACCACAACTTTAATTAAATAATCACTAGCTGCACCCAGCATAATATGGATAGTTTTATCAACTCTTCATAGTTATTCATAAAAAAATCACAAATCTCATGTTTCTATTTCTACGTTTCATTATGAAAAAATCACAACATTTTTGATGATAACATTGCGGGATCTCAGGAATGTAATCCCTGAGAACAGCGGCTCAGAGTTCTATTAAAGGTGAGTTCTTTTCAGTTGAACCTCAGGGACACAAGTCATGAGCACTTTATACTTTCATCCTGGAATTGCCCAGGACTAGTAGCTAGTTAATCAAGTCTTTTAGAGCAGTGAGTTAGGGGGCAGAAATAAAACATATCTTTAAATATTTTATTTAAGTTACAACATAAATATACATCTGTTTTCCCATCTTATGAGGGAGAAACAGGCTTTTTGTTTGAGTCTGGGTGTACGGACTGAAGTCTTTCATCGTGTGTCTTGACTCATCACCTAAAGTGCAGTATGCACATTTTCTAGTTTTTTTTTTTTAAATAAACCAGTTATCTAAATGAGAACTAAACAAAATTTGGGAGGAAATCTAAAAGCAGGATCTGTTATATTTTACATTTTTCTACCCAGTCTTTTATAGTAGCTGCGCCCACACTTAATGGACTTTTTTTTAGTAACTTGGCTTTATTGCATTCGTATAGTTTTCACAGAAACAACTCTTCTCACACTCTTATTTTATACATTTATGTAATATGTAGCAGCGTTATTGAATTACAATAAATTATACGACTGACATCAGTGGGTTTGGGAACAACGTCACTGAGTCTTGGAAAGCCGGTAACATAATTGAGGGAACCGAGGAGCTGAGCGCTCAGGCAAAGGGTGATCGGCAGACTGTGAGCTCTGCCCGGAAGTTTCACACACTGAATGGAGAGTGTTGCTTAATCCCTCAACCTGTTAGTAGTGGGTAGTGAAAAGAATTTCTTCCATGTCGAAATGTTTTATTGGTGTCAGTCTCTCTTGACATATAGAAAGTTCCAAAGAGGCAAGAACGGTTCCTGCACTTACTACTAAGTGCTCAGTCAAAACTGGCTGAATGAATGATTGGCCTACAATAAAAATTCACTATCCAGGCCACGCTTTTGCTGATCATTTTCTTCAGGTCAGTTTTTACCCCTAACACTTTTTGTAAAACCACCTCTTTATTTTGAGTGAGTGATTCCCTAAGAGCAAGAGCCACAGGAGCAGCTATAATAGCCTTACGTGAAGGCAAGAAATTTTCACTTTTCTTCCTCAGCCAAATAAACTAACAGAGTGAGGACTGTCTGCCAATCTAGAGATTTTCATTTTTTAAAAAAGTGTCAAATTGTCCCTATATTATGAATAAATCTGACAGATAGAATGTAATAACATTTAAAGCTACAAAAGCATTGGCATTAGAGGGGGATATTTGCAATACAGCTAAAAATACCTGAGTCAAAACTGAAGGGATTTCATAAGACTTGATTATCTCCAAGTCCTTTCATTGCTCTAAATGCTGATATCAGAGCAAGGATTCCCGATGCATGGCTCTGAAAATAGGAGCAGCTGTTTCACGAGAACCTACTGACCGCCAGGTGCCTTGGCTGTGCTGGGGGGCTCTGCAGGCTGCAGGTGGGTAAGGTGTGGTCTGTGTGTTTAAGAAGAATACAATCCAGTGGTTAGAATATAATCCTTTTATGAGGCAGAGTGAAGAAAAATGCTATGAGGAGAGAGCATGAAAGAATGAGAGATTCTATTCAACTGGAGAGACTAAAAAAGAGATTTCCAAAGCCACACAATGGTTAGCAACAGAAAAAAAATAAATCACATTTAATTAATCTGCTTGGGAATATTACCTAGAAAGGTTGGCTTGAGTGGGTACGAGTCTCTGGATCACAGAGAAGAGAGACCCAACAACCCAGAAGCCCTGCTACTCTCTCACCTCTGCCTTGTGTCAGGGCCAGAGTCGACTTTCTCTTAGTAGTATTGTTAAAGAATAACAATAATGATGTCATGACAGCCGCCTTCTGTGCCCAAGGTCAACAATGCCTCATTAGTAGCAAAGAAGAGCAGGCAGATGGGTGGTGGGAGGCTTCCGTGCAGAAGCAGCGACTGAAAACCTGGAGGTTTCGAAATCTGCCATCATCTCAAGTGTACCGTCATCAGCTGAGGCTCGTGGGTTTTCCTGGACATCTGTGGAAATGATATTCACTGTGTCTTTTTCTCCCTGGTGTGAGGGTGTGGGCTGAGGACAGGTAATCTCGTCTTTCCCCCTTCTTCTGTGAGGTGACAGGCATATCCTCTGAAAACTCATGAAAAATGTCAGAGAGGTTTGTGGTAGAAGCAAATGCATATAATAAGAGGTTTATGGACAGTAGGAAAGGAAGAATTTATGCCGGAGGGCAAATGGGAAAAAGCTCTCTTCTTAACTGCAGGCTGGTTGGTTTGTGGTGATGGGAAAGTTGGGTTGTGTAATTAAAACCAGGAGCTCAGTGTACAGCGAGGCTGATTTTCATCCAAGAGTATCAGCAAGTGCCTTTCATATTGCTCTTCGAAGATTCCTTGAGTATTGTTCGGAGACTGCATTTACTTACCGTTTCCAATGCCCTTTCTGATTGGTTGTGTGCCACTCAGTTACTTATAAAGTTTGTTGGTGAACAAAGTGAGAAAATTAGTTTTTAGGGAGAATAGCATTTTTACAGAGTTCCTGATATGGAATCTATCTCTGGCTTCATGAACTCTATTAAACACAGCCTTCTAGGATCATGGAGGAATACTCAAGAATATAAGTAGTATAATGTAGGTAATGTGAAGAATCTATTACTCTGATGGGTCATGATTTTCTGGAAGAATCGTGCTGGTTGTGCAGCAATAGTCAATTTTCTTGGGTCCACAGATACTGGCTAAACACCAGCACTCAGATAGACAGGTCTATCACTACTCTTCAAATGAAGGCTGTATTCGAAGGTTGGTAAATTGCCAGAGAGTCCAGATAAATTTACTTTTATTTTTAAGAGTGATTCATTTTTTATGAAACACCTAGAGAAAAATTTCAAGGAACCACAAACCTCAGGTTTATTAATATTTCAGTTCTAGAAACTCTGCTTGTACTTCTAATTAACTAATGGCCATGCCACGGCTATTGAAAAGACCCTAAAGGAATAACATCTTTGTGAGTAATGGTCCACAAATTATGCATGCATTTTAAATATGTTTCAATATTATAAAGCGGGTAAGATGCTTCTTTAGTGCCCCATTTCCTTTCACACACTTTGATTTCTAGTGTGGCACCCCCTTATCTGACTTTTCCAGGCATTCAGAATTCCCCAAACTTGTAATCTCTGCTGCCTCTCTTTTCACTTCCTCTCCTCAAAGACTGCTCTGATAAAAGAACTTGATATTTTGTGAATTTTTAAAATATATTTTTATTAGAATTATTGGGGTTACATTGGCTAATAATGTTGTATTTCAGGTGTACAATTTCACAAGACATTCTCTGTATATTGTATTGGGTGTTCACCACCAAAGGTCAAGTTTCCTTCCATCACTGTTTATCCCTCTTCTACCTGACGCCACCCCCTTTCCCTATGATAATCACCATACTATTGTCTGTGTTCCTGAGATTTTTTTGCTTAATCCCTTCACCTTTTTCATCCAAACCCCAGAACCCTCTCCCTCCTCTGACAGCTGTCAGCCTGTTCTCTGCATCTATGACTCTGTTTCTATCTTGTTAGCTTATTTTCTTCATTAGATTCCACATATAAGTGAAGTCTTACGGTATTTGTCTTTCTCTGACTGGCCTTATTTCACTTAGCATAATGCTTTCCAGGTTGATCCAGCCCGTCATAAAGAGTAAAATTTTCTTTTCTTGTCTTTTCTTTTTTTACGGCTGAGTAGTATTCCATTGTATAAATGTACCACTGCGGTTTTATCCACTTATCTACTGATGGACTTGGGATATTTCCAAATCTTGGCTATTGTGAATAATGCTACAATGAATATGGGGGTGCATAAATTCTTTCAAATTAGTGTTTCTAGTGTTGGGAGCTGCCCTTACTGGTTTCAGGAGCTGTAACCCCCCTATGGCTAAGGCTGAGTGAGTGACCTTCAGACCAGAAGCCACTGAGGAGACAAAAGCTTATCTCCCTGGCAGGAGCGCTGTTTCTGCTCCTTTTTCCATAACTGGCTCCCAATGCTTGATCAGTTAGCCAATGATGGGTAAGATTCCCCAAGGGGGTAACAATGTAAGACAGGCATGATCATGTGGAGGCCCCAGGGAAGGACTTGGGGGGCTATGGAGAAAGGGGGTGATAGACCCTCGACCCTTGGCTTTGACAAAGTCTGAGTCCTCATTCTACCTGTGAGAAGTCTCCTAATTTCTTGGCTATCTTGCCTCCTCTGCCTGACTTAAGCCTGAAACAATGACAGAGGGCAGTGTATCCCTGTGCTGGAAAGGGCAGGTTCCCCAGGTGATCAGGCCTGAGAAAGAATTCATAAACTCCTGTGAAACCTGCTTCGCTAAGAATGTTCTCAATTAAATGATAAAGGTCCAAGCAGGAAATGAGTTTGTCTTCCAAAGTTTTGTAGCCCTTTAGCTAACAGACCCTGACTCAGAATAGGCCCTCAGAGTTCTTTGCATGCTATTGTTTGATCCTTACTGCCTGACAATGATTAATGAACTTTACCTGTATTCCTGTGCAATTTAAAAGTCAATAAAAACCTGTGAAGGCAAGGATCGGGGCACTCTCCCCTAGAGAGAGTGGCCAGGCTGCTCTGAGGCATTATCCCCTTGAGAGGGTAGCCGTGACGTCCCTTGTCCTCCACACGACTTTGTAGTCCATGTGAAAGTCTCATTTCATCCACAATGCTGCAGATACTGCGGGCCGGTGTCTGTGTCATTCTAGTTTTTTTGGATAGATTCCCAGAAGTAGAATCATTGACTCAATAGGAAGCTCCATTTTTATTTTTTAAAATGTTCTCTGTAGTGGCTGCACCAATGTTAACTCCCACCAACATTGCATGAGAGCTCCTTTTTCTCCACATCCTTGACAACACTTGTTATTTGTCCATTTATTGATGATAGCCATTCTGACAGGTATAAAGTGATACTCCACTGTGGTTTTAATTTCATTTCTTTGATGGTTAGTGAGTTGAACATCTTTTTATCTGACTATTTGGCCATCTGTATGTCTTCTTTGGAGAAATGTCTATTCAGATCCTTTACCCATTTTTTAAAAATTGAATTGTTTATCTTTGTGATGTTGGGTTGTTTGAGATCTTTATAAATTTCGGATATTAACCCCTCATTGGATGTATCATTGGCAAATATGTTCTCCTGTTTATCTGATTGCTTTTTCTTTTGTTGATGGTTTCCTTTGCTGTACAAATTCTTTTTAGTTTAATGTAGTTCCATTATTTTTATAATTTATTTTATTTTATTTTATTTTTGCCTGAAAAAATATATCAGAAAAATATTGCTATGAGAAATGACAGAGAGTTTATTGCCTATGTTTTCTTCCAGTAGTTTTATGATTTTGAGTCTTACATTTAAGTCTTCAATCCATTTTGAGTTTATTCTTCTATATGGGGTAAGAAGGTAGTCTAGTTTAATTTCTTGGCATGGATCTGTCTAAATTTTCCTTCACCATTCATTGGATAGACTGTTTTCACTTCAATGTATGTTCTTGCCTTAACTAACCATATAGATAAGGGTTTATTTCTGGGCTCTCTAATCTGTTCCATTGATCTATGTGTTTGTTTTTATGCCAGTACAATGTTGTTTTGATTTCTATGGCCTTGTAGTATAGTTTAATATCAGATAGCATGATTTCTTCAACTTTGTTTTTCCTCAAGAAAGAAGAGGCTATTTGGGGCCATTTGTGGTTACATATAAAATTTTGAAATATTTGTTCTTGTTCTATGAAATATACCATTTGTATTTTGATTGGAATTTTGTTGAACCCATAGATTACTTTGGGTAGTATGGGTATTTTAATGATGTTAATCCTTCCTATCTATGAACATGGTACATGCTTCCACTTATTAGGATCTTTCTAAATTTATTTCTTCAGTATCTTATTATTTTCTGAGTACAGATCTTTTAATTTTTTTGTTAAATTTATTTCTAGGTACCTTATTTTTTGTTGCAATTGTAAATAGAAATGTTTTCTTAGTTTCTCTTTCTAATAGTTTATTCTTGGTTCATAAAAAATGCCACCAATTTCTGAGTATTAATTTTATATCCTGCTACTTTACTGAATAATTTATAAGTTCTAGTAGTTTTTTGGTGGAGTCTTTTGGGTTTTCTATATATAGTATCATGTCCTCTGTCAATAATGACAGTTTTACTTTTTTCTTTCTGATTTGAAAGACTGATTTTTACTTCTTGTCTGATTTCTGTGGCTAGGACTTTCAGTACTATGATGTATAAGAGTGGTAAAAATGATATCCCTATGTTAATTCTGATCTTAAGGGAAGCAGTTTTAGTTTTTGGTCATTAAATATGATGTTAGCTATGATTTGTCATATATGACCTTTATTATGTCGAGGTAAGCTCCCCTGTTTGTGAATTGCTGAGAAGTTTTATTATAAGTAGGTGCTGTATTTTAGCAAATGCTTTTTCTGCATTTATTGATATGATTGTGTTGTTTTTATCTTTCATTTTGTTTATATGATGTATCACATTTATTGGTTTGTGAATATGGTGCCAACCTTGTGTCCCCAGAATAAATCCCACTTGATTTCGGTGTATGATCTTTTTATTATATTGCTGGATCCAGTTTGCTAATATTTTGTTGAAGATTTTTGCATCTGTGTTCACCAGGGATACTGGCCTATGATTTATTTCTTGTAGTTTCTTTCTTTTTTTAAGATTTTATTTTTTATTTTTTTAAATATATTTATTGATTATGTTATTACAGGTTTCCCATTTTCCCCTTCACTCCCCTCCACCCTGCACGCCCCTCCAACCCACATCCCCTCCCGTTTAGTTCATGTCCATGGGTCATACATAAAGTTCTTTAGCTTATATTTTCCTATTTTCTACCTACCCTCTATGCTACTTATTCTCTGTACCTTTCCTCCTCTCTCCTCCTCCCACTCTCCTGTTGCTATCCCTCCATGTGATCTCCATTTCTGTGGTTATGTTCCTGTTCTAGTTGTTTGCTTAGTTTGCTTTTGTTTTAGGTATGATTGTTAATAACTGTGAGTTTGCTGCCATTTTACTGTACATGTTTTTTATCTTCTTTTTCTTAGGTAAGTCCCTTTAACATTTCATATAATAAGGGCTTGGTGATGATGAACTCCTTTAACTTGTCCTTATCTGGGAAGCACTTTATCTGCACTTCCATTCTAAATGAAAGCTTTGCTGGGTAGAGCAATCTTGGTCCTTGCCTTTCATGACTTGGAATACTTCTTACCAGCCTCTTCTTGCCTGTAAGGTCTCTTTTGAGAAATCAGCTGATAGTCTGATGGGCTTTCCTTTATAGGTAACTGTCTCCTTTTCTCTTGCTGCTTTTAAGATTCTGTCCTTATCTTTCATCTTGGGTAATGTAATTATGATGTGCCTTGGTGTGTTCCTACTTGGGTTAAATTTGTCTGGGACTCTCTGAGCTTCCTGGATTTCCTGGAAGTCTATTTCCTTTGCCAGAATGGGGAAGCTCTCCTTTATTATTTGTTCAAATAAGTTTTCCACTTGTTGCTCTTCCTCTTCTCTTTCTGGTATCCCTATAATTTGGATGTTGGAACGTTTAAAGATGTCCTGGAGGTTCCTAAGCCTCTCCTCATTTTTTTAAATTCTTATTTCTTAATTCTTTTCTGATTGTATGTTTCTTTCTTCCTTCTGGTCCACTCCATTGATTTGAGTTCCAGTTTCCTTCTCATCACTGTTGGTTCCCTGTACATTTTCCTTTATTTCACTTAGTGTAGCCTCCATTTTTTTTTTCATCTAATTTGTGAGAAAAATCAACCAATCTGATTACCAGTGTTTTCTGATTACCAGTGTTTTGAACTGTGCATCTGATAGGTTGGCTACCTCTTTGTTACTTAGTTGTATTTGTTCTGGAGCTTTGATCTGTTCTTCTGTTTGGGCCATTTTTTTTTTTTTTTGTCTTGACACACCTGTTACGTAGTAAGGGCTGGAGCGTTAGGTGTTCACCAGGGCGGGGCAACCCAGTCGCTGGGTTGTGATACTGTATGTGGGGGTGGGATCTGAGAGGGAACAATGGCACTTGCTCCGCTCTCTGTCAACCCTTCTGCTGCTTCCCTCAAGCAAACTGGGCCCTTCTGGTGCTGGTTCCTGGGTGGGTGGGCTTGTGCACCTTCTAGGACCCTGTGGGTCTGTCCAATGAACTCTCCTGTGAGGCTGGGAGTCTCTCCCTGTGCCTCAACCCCCACAGGTGTTTTCAATCGGTGTTTTAAGGCTCTATTTCTTGGTGCTGGGACCCTGGGTTGGGCAGTCTGTCTCACTCCCCAGTTTTGCCTGGTTTATCTGTGCTCAAATGTGGAACCACCCGGTCTGCCAACCACCTTGTGTGCCGCGCCCGTCCACAATCTGCCACCTCTCTGGGTCCGCCTGATGCCACCCTGCCTCAACTCCTCCCCACCTGGCTGCCTGACTCTGCCCCTCCTACCGGTCTGGATGAATGTTTCTTTTTTAACTCCTTGGTTGTCCGACTTCCATACAGTTCAATTTTCTGTCGGTACTGGTTGTTTTGTTTCTAAATTGTTGTTGTCCTTATTTTGGTTGTGTGAGGAGGTACAGTGTGTCTTCCTATGCCTCCATCTTGGCCAGAAGTCTTTTCTTGTAGTTTCTTTATCTGGTTTTGGAATTAGGATAATGCTGGCCTTGTAAAATGAGCTTTGAGTCTTCTCTCAAATTTTTTGGAATAGTTTGAAAAGGGTAAGTGTTATGTCGTTTTTGAAGGAGAATTTTGGTAAAATTCTCCTGTGAAGCCATCCAGTCTAGCACTTCTTTTTCGCTGGCAGCTTTTTGATTACTGATTAAATTTCATTAGTTGTAATCAGTCTGTTTAGATTTTCTGATTCTTTCTGATTCAGTTTTGGAAGACTATGTCTCTAGGAATTTTTCCATTTTGTCCAGGTTGTCCAATTATTGACATATAGTTGTTCATAATATTTTCTTATAATTTTTTATATTTCTGTGTATGTGCATCTTTTTATTTTTTGATATATTTTACTGTTCATGCTATTATAGCTGGTCTGCATTTTCCCCCTTCATCCCTCTCCACCTTGCCTGCCTCCCCACTTCCATAATCAGTCCCTTCGGTGTTGTCCATGCCCATGGGTCCTTCATAGGTGTTCTTTGATTACTTCCTTCACTTTCTTTCAATCAGTTCCCACCTCCTAACTCCCATCTTATAGCTGTTCCATGATATGATTCCTCTTGTCCTATTTTGCTCATCAGTTTATTTTGTTCATTAGATTCCTCTTATAAGTGAGATCATATGGTATTTGTCTTTCAATGACTGGCTTATTTCACTTAATATATTCATCTCCATTCCCATCCATGCTGTCACAAAATGTAGAAATTCCTTCTTTCTTTCTGCTGCATAGTAGTTTGTTGTATAGATGTAGCACAGGTTTTTTTCTTTTATCCACGAATGTACTGATGGGCATTTAATCTGTTTCCAAATCTTGGCTGTTGTAAATAGATCTGGAATGAACATGTGGGTGCATGAATTCTTTTGAATTGATGCTTCTGAATTCTTCAGCTATATTTCCAACAGTAGAATCACTGATTCAAAACACAGTTTAATGTTTAATTTTTTTAAGGAAATTCCATACTGTTTTCTACAGTGGCTGTACCACTCTGCATTCCCACCAATAGTACATGAGGGTTCCTTTTTCTCCACACTCTTGTCAGTACTTGTTATTTGTCCATTTATTGATGATAGCCATTCTGACAGGTGTGAGGTAATATCTCATCATGCTTTTAATTTACATCTCTCTAATGGCTAGTGAGGTTGAGCTTTTTTTCTTCATACGTCTATGGGCCATCTCTATGTCCTCCTTGAAGAAGTGTCTATTCAGGTCCTTTACCCATTTTTAATTGGATTATTTGTCTTCCTGGCATTGAGTCATGTAAATTCTTTGTATATTTTACAGATTAAACCCATGTCTGATATTTCATTGGCAAATATGTTCTCCCATATAGTTGGTTTCCTTTTCATTTTGATGATGGTTTCCTTAGTTGTGCAGAAGCTTTTTAATTTGATGTAGTCCCATTTGTTTATTTTTTCCTTTGTCTCCCTTGCACTGGGACATATATTAACAAAAATATTGCTACATGAGCTATCTGAAACTTTACTGTGTTTTCCTCTAGGATTCTTAGGGTATCATGACATATTTGTCATTTATCCATTTTGAGTTTATTCTGGTATATGGTATAAGATGGTAGTCTAGTTTCATTTTTTTGCATGTACCAGTCCAGTTCTCCAAATACCATTTATTGAAGAGACTGTCCTTACTCCATTGTATGCTCTTGCCTCCTTTGTCAAGTATTAATTGACTATAAAGGTATAGGTTTATTTCTGGGCTCCTTATTCTGTTCCATTGATCTATGTGTCTGTTCCTATGCTAATGCTGGACTCTTTGGTTACTGTGGCTTTGTAGTATAGTTTGATATTGGGTATTGTGATCCCTCCAACTTTGTTCTTTTTTATCAAGATTGCTGAAGCTATTCAGGGTCTTTTTTGGTTTCATATACAGTTTTGGAATTTTTATTCTAGATCTGTGAAATATGCCATTGGTATCTTAATAAGAAATGCATTGAATCTATAGATTGCTTTGGACAGTATGGACATTTTGATGATGTTAATTCCAGTCCATGAACACAGAATATGCTCCCATTTATTTGTATTTTCCTTAATTTCTTTCTTCAGTGTCCTATAGTTTTCCTAGTACAGGTCTTTTACCTTCTTGGCTAGATTATTCCTAGGTAAATTAATTCTTTTTTGTTGCTGTTGCAATAGTAAATGGGATTGTGTTCTTACATATGTGCATCTTCATGCAAATTCAAGTAAGTGTATTACCTGGAATAGGGGGCAAAATTAAGGACAGGGTAGGGAAAATGTTTATCTTCTAAACAATTGTAGAAAAGAGATAGTGTTTTCAGTTCAACTTTTTGAGTAGATGATACATTCATATCATTTAAGACCTTTCTTCTTTTTGTAACATTTCAGAATTTTTATGCATACAAAAATAAAAATAAATATAATTTTTGATCTCTTCCTTTATTCCAAAAGGCTGCATATTATGAGCACTGTTCACATTTTACTTTCTTCACTTAATGCATCTTAAAAATCTTTATCAGTGTAAAGAAAGTATACTCATTTTTATTTTTACATTCAAACAGAATTTCATTTTATGGGCACATCATCAATTATTTAGTCGGTTTTCTATTTGGAAACATGGAATTATTTTATTCTCTTGCTGTTAAAAATAAGGCTGCAATGAAGAACTCTTTCATAACCCATTTTGAACATGTACAAATATATCTGTAGGAAAACTTCCCAGAAATGGAATCTCTAGATCCAAGGGTCCATGCATTTGTTATCTTGATATATATTGCCAAAGCACCCTGTTGGATTTGTACCCATTCATACTCCCACTGGTGATGTCTGAGAGTGCCCATTTCCCCATAGCCTCAACAATAAAGTGCATTATAATGGAAGGGTTTTAATCCTTGTTAAACAAATTTCCAGGATTAGCGAGCTTTTGAGGAAGAAATTTATTGCATATCTAAAAACCTTCTCAGTCTTCTAAAACCACTTCCCTTGAGCAGAAACAACAAAGCAATACTTGCTATGTTTCAGGCATAGAGCCAATAATTAGGGAAACAAGCATTAGGTTTTATGGAAAGAAACTTTTCTTTCTTCCCTCCTCCCTTCAAGGTTACCAAGGCCTCTTGATTTTCCATTACAAAGCACAAGGTTTATGTATGAAACCTGTCTTCTCTCTGTTCCTATAAGTGTGATTGCAATAGCATCCTAACTGTCCTCTGTCTTGGCCCCTTCCAGCTTTAATCAATCTATAGTCTCTGTTTGCCTAAATTATCCTTCCGAGACATGAATTGAACCTTGTCACTCTTGCTCATCTCTTTATGGCTCCTCTTGTCTTAAGAGGCCAAGTCCAAATTCTTCAGTTTCTAAGGAATCTAAGACCTCATAGTCTCACAATCACCCGCCTCTTTGGCTGTTCCCTTGGAGCTCAGCTCTGGTGTGATTTCCTTCTTCTGTAATTCTCTTCATTGTCTTCTCCACCTGAAGCAATCTCTCTCATCTAATGCCTTTCATTTTAAGCACCATCTCCTGTTTTATGTTTTCCCAGAACTTGGTCCCGAATGCTGCCATACCAACTGGAATTAATTTTCGCGCCTTCCTGTGATGTCCTGTAATGTCATTTCGTATGTGTGTTTCTTCAACTCAGTTGTGAGCTTGTTGAATACGGAGACCATTTCTTAATCATCTTTAGATATTCCGTGTGATAACTGCGGTCAGAGAAACTCAATAACTTTGTTTAGTTATTTAATAATGATGGGTTGATCAAGTTCTGGATTAGTTCTGAGATGGTATTCTAAAGAGAAATTGTTTTAGTCCTAAGGCTGGCGGAAATGGAAATGAACAACCTTGAATTCAATGAGCCTTCTGTTCTGGGTCTGTTTTGTCACAAGTCTGAATTTATAAGTTCAGACCTGTCAATCTCCCTAAGATGTGGGTAAGATTTCAGATAATAATACAGCTTTTCACACGGTGGCAGAGAACAGTCAGACACTCATCCAACCCATTCCTCCTCCTGAACACAGGGATCTTCCTGCTGCCCTTGAAGTTAGGCATGACCTTGGACCAAGTTCAGTCCAATGAAATATAGACGGAAACAGTAAATGTCACTTCCAGGTCTAACACCTTAAAAACTCATGCGAAATTTCCCACATTTATTCCCTTCTCTCCTTTTCTGCCTGAATGCAGAAAGTCATGTTGGAAAACTCAGGTCTTAGAAAATGGTGGAGTTTTTTTTTTATCAGAACTACTACATGGGAGGCCATTCACCAAATATCTAATTGGATGTAATAGGATTAAAAATGAAGCATTTATGGTGTTCAGCTGCTAAGGTCATAAGCTTGTTTGTCATAGCATTTAGCTCACCCTGAAAACACACGATTGCACATGCACACCCACACAAATGTCGTTTAATAGCCACTCAGACCCTTCACCAGAGGAGAAAGGGTGGTAGGTTCGGGTGCAAATAGAGCCGGTCGGAGTGGAGACATTCCCCATCCCCCTCTACAGGCAGAAATAGATAATAACCTGCCAGTCTTTCTCGCCACACCGCGGTGTGACCAGCCCATGAGCAAAGTGGCCAACAGTGTTCAGTCCAGGGTCAAGTGCCAAGATGCCTGAGGGGTGGTGTCATATTAATACCTACTTACTTTCTCTTCCAATCAGTAACAGCTGCTCTGCATGTGCAGACACCACTTTCACTTTTCTCCACACAGACGTTTTAGTCCCACATAAGCATTTTTTTTCTTGTATAACTTTCTTTTTGGACCTGTGTTAATTCACAGAGGAAAACCCATTACACTAGATCCATTGTAACCACAAATCCTGCTTCCTTGCTTCAGAGCGTGGAAAAGGGTTTGCCAAGGGATTTTTCAACATAGCATCGGTCACCTTTTTTCTGGATGACATTTATCAGCATAAATTGACCTGTATTCTGTATTCTTACTCACAAAGTACCATAGTTATAGGTTTCTTTCTTCTTCTATCATCATACTCATTCCCTGGAAGGTATTGTATTATCCAGCCTCATGACGGAAATCATCTGTGTGCTATTGCCTCTCAGGTATGTACCACAAACTGTCTCTCCTGAACTTCAGATGTTCATACACGGTCTCCTACTCCATATCTTTAGTGTATGTGTATAATAATCATCTTTAAATTCAAGTTGTGTTCCTGGTCTTTCCTGCTGTCCCATCCTACCAGCCTGAATGAAAGCTTCTTCTTTAGCTACTTAGTTTTTGGACTTCTGTACAGCCTAAATTCTGGCAGTTCTGGTTATTTTTTGTTTTTAAATTTGTTTTTGTCCTTCTGGTTGTGCAAGGAGGCAAAGTGTATCTAGCTATGCCTCCATCTTCTGCCCTCAGATTGCCTATCTCCTTATTGTATTTTTCTCCTCATCATGGTATTATCATCCAACATATGTATTTTTCTAAATTATCTTGTTTATTAATTATTTTTTCCACTAAAATACAAGCTTCAGGAGGTTAGACCTTTTAGTTCAAATGTCTTGAAAGAGGCTGCCGCATATTTGGCATGCAAATAATTATTCAATGAATGGATTAGTCATTCCTTTTAAATCAGTTTTATGATTTTCTTTTATCCTTACACTCACTCTGAAATGATATAATTCTAGGCCTCTCAGTTTATCTATCTTCAGGCTAGACTTGAGGCAACAACGTACAACATATGTTTGTGACAAACAAGAAACTTAAGAAAATCAGTTTAGAGAACGTGCCTTGTTAATGACATAAGTAACGATATGCTGTATGTAGACAGCATCGTATTTAATTACTTCTGTCTCACTGTGTGCCTGTCTCTGTTGAAATGTAAAATCTTCAGCATACTCTTTCCATCATACGTTTAACCCAAATCTGAATTAAATATGTTTCTAGTTTGCTCCCATGCAGAACAGCACCCCCTCCCCAACAACGGTCTAAGTATTTGAAGAATAAGGGACCCTTTAATCCTATAGCTCTGTATTATGTCATACAACTTCTCTGACCTTCCTCATTAGTGTGGTTTCACATTCCCAACATTATTTTAAATCATTTCTGCTGCTTATTGTCGGAGACAAAAAGCATGTATGTGGACATAGCCAGTTAGAGGTAGGAAGTGAAC
Organism: Phyllostomus discolor; assembly: GCF_004126475.2. Classification (NCBI taxonomy): domain Eukaryota; kingdom Metazoa; phylum Chordata; class Mammalia; order Chiroptera; family Phyllostomidae; genus Phyllostomus; species Phyllostomus discolor. Next base: position 12,313,400 of record NC_040906.2, read on the forward strand.
CCATGGTCTCGATTCTTCCATAAAAAGAATTATTCTGCCGGAAGCTGCCCTCATTTAGTGAGGGATGGTTAGCACCTACTGATGGTTTCCTAGCAACACAGAGCTTTCCTGCAGCTAGGACGAAGGGTCACTTTTGCATCTTCTCTTTATTTTCTCCTGGACTCTGTGAGAAGATATTAGATTGGAAAATTTCTAGAACATAAGCTGTATTACAAAGTTTCTATGTGTGTGTATGTGGCGGGGGGGGGGGGGGGGGGGGTCAAAGGGAGTGGCTGTGCCTCTGGACAGGGGGATGAGGAAGGAGAGGAAGGAGGAAAGAACCTTCATGAAAATGTCCGAGGGGCCAGAAGAATTTCTGGAGTGTGTTCTCTCATCGCAGCCCAGACAACCCGTGTTCTTTTAGGGGCCGAGGAAGGTGGTGCTTATTCACCAACTTAGAGCTTACTTTGTGGGCTGAATAAATTGAACAAACAGGCTCTTTAGACTTCTGCTTTTTTTATAAGCCAAATCCACAGGCATTCCCTGTCTAAATTCTGTAAGTTCTTTTGCATAATAACTATATTTAATGTTGTTTCTGGTTGCCGCTGTTCCTCTTCCAGGAGAGTGGTCTTCTGAAGGGAAATACATCAGTTTTAAGGCCCCTGACACACCTGGCTCCCCTCTTTGATAACCACCTATGGGCTCTGTGGCACTGGCCCAGTGCGAGACCTCCTGACCTCGCAGCCCGTCATATGAAGATAGGAGGAATATGACCTGTACGCGCAACTCAGCTAATCACCTTATCACTAGCCCTTTGTCTTTTCTCTTTATTAACATTTCCCGGATTTGGTTTGGGGCAATAATGTGTCTGGCTTCAGGAGAAAAGAAAATCCAACCCAGTTTTCCAGGGTTTCTTGCAGGGTTCCTTATAGTTCTGGCCAACGAGATATAAACAGAAGTCTACTTAGTAGAGCTCCCAGGGAAGGTATTGTTCTCCTGATAGTAAAGAACTAACTCCACTGAAATGGATCTTTCACCCCTTCCCAGCCCCGGTCTTCAGTACTGCTGTAACCCAGACGAAATGCCTTGAGGGGCGGCACTGGCGAGTGACCATGAACACGAGGGCCATCCGCTGCGGCTGTAAGAGCATGGAGACCCCAGGGGCCCAGGTCCTTACTGATTTCCTCCAGCGGCTGTGCCCACTCTCTCCCTTCAGGTGGGCTTTTACAGGGTAGAAACAAACCTCTATTTAAAAGCCACTATTTGTTGTTTTCCTGTTTGTTGAGTTTTCTATTTGCCATCAAACTGATACTCTATGTCGTAGACTGGTTGTGAAGATGAATTCAGTATGATAATTAGTGGAAGTACCACATGGAAAGGGCACCCAAATAGTTCCCTTGCTTATAATTTCTCAAATTCTGTATTGTTGATATGACATTTTCTGTTATTTATTTTTACAAAAATTGGCACTGACATCAAAATGAAAGTAGATTATCTTTGATTGCTTACAATTTTTGCCATTATATGTATAGTTCACCTCTTGTAATACCATGTATAATCATAATTTCCCCTCATCCCCCTGATATTTCCTAAGTAAAATATAGGGAGTGTGGGAAATTCTGATTTTATTGCTTTATTTCTGCCACTGGCTTACTTTGTAATTTGTACAAATTCCTCTCACAGATGTTTTTCTTCACTTTTAAAATGAGGAAATTAAACTTGGGCAGCATTTCCCAGGCTGTATTTCATGAAACGTTCATAGGATTTTCATAAGAAAGAGCTCTATGGTCAAATAACCCTGGGAAATGTTCTGTACTTCCCCGTACCTTTCTTGGAGTGCTCCATACTTTTTTTTTTTATGTCTCTCTTGAAGGTGCACTGAGGATATTAGTATATTAAGGGCTGCGAGAGCTATAACAGGAAATAGATATAGTTTTAGTTTATGTAACCAACACTTCCAAAATTTACTTGACTGCTTAACCATTTTATTGGCAAATATTTTATAATATGTGCTGACCTAGGGTTTCTAAGATCCCAATTTCAGCAAGTCAAGATCAATGGATTCTTAAATTTCATCCCAATTCCAGCACGCTTAGTTTTTCTGGGTTTTTAATATCCTGATACTTTTGGGAGTTTCCACCAACCTTTCAGATTTTCAACTCCATTTCCTCTAAAACTCTACGTGACTTGGAGCCACATATCAGTGGGTGGCAAATGTGACTCGGGGCAGCCAAGATGTCCACCTTTCTCCAGTGCGTCATCCATAATGCTTAAATAAAAGATCGCCTTCAGTAATCTTCTTAAGAGAATTATAAAGGGATACTTAAATATCAGCTGAGCATGATGACTATAAGTTTTCCTTCATTCTAAAGATCTATAGCTCAATTGGTTCTTTAAAGATAAAGAATTGGCCCTGGCTGGTGTAGCTCAGTGGATTGAGCGTGGGCTGTGAACCAAATTGTCGCAGGTTCGATTCCCATTCAGGGCACATGCCTGGGTTGCAGGCCATGACCCCCAGCAACCGCATATTGATGTTTCTCTCTCTTTCTCTATCTCCTTCCCTTCCCTTTCAATAAATAAATAAATAAATAAATCTTTTAAAAAAAGATAAAGAATCTATTGGATTTCTAAATCATGACTTCCGTCAAGTCAAAGGCTGAAGTGATATTCAGGGGGCGGCACGATCGGCCATCAGCTCACGGGTAAGTGGCAAGAGCTGGGCAACAGTGAAGAGTGTTTTCTGTAGCTTCTCTCGAACGTGGCGAGCAACCAGTTAGAGTTTCTCAGCTCTTCTTCTGCTCCAGCACAGTAAAGCGCTTTTGGCGTCAACATGTCTCTCCTCAGGAGTTAAACTGAAAAAGGAGAGGGAAAACTGCACACACACATTTATTTCAATACGAGTGTGTGTTTCTGCACACACATGTGAAAAATTGACCTGTGATAGACAAGGTAGATTACTCCAGGTGATTGCTCCAGGCTGGATAACACGAATAGGTTTCTTCTTTAGACTCAGTAGGTCTCGTAGTGTGAACTTTTTTATTCTAGAGCAACGCTCAACTTTTGTCCTTTATTTTAATACTGGTCATATTTTGGGAAGTTATTTGATTTTTGCCAAAATGATAACGATCCAATACAAACACAAAATGTCAGGAATGACTTGACCTGAGAAAAAGGTACAGTTTGTGGGGATTAGTTTCACTCAGAAAACTCAACTGTAAATTGGAGACTTCCTTGGTAAGCAAAGATTTACCTCTCAAGAAAATCAGATGTAACCAGAGGCAGTTAGATCAAAGAAATTATGCGGGTATGAGACCTCCTTGTTAAGGATATTAATCTATTTAGTCATTAGTTTATTTGTACATTAATTGATCAACAATCATTTATCGAGTGTCTACCATATTCAGGTAGAAGAATCTTACCTGTAGAATTAAGATACAGAAGACAGTAGTTAGTACCTGGTCCTTCTTTTCCTAGCTTTTTAATTCAATACACAAATTTCATATCCTGGTAACAAAAAATTTATAATTCATTAAAACAGCCAAAGTTTTGGCTTATCTTACATTATTACAATTTAGAGGGATTCTTAAATGATGAGCAATAGATAGTAGGAAAGAACATTTAAAAATCAGCAATGTTTAAGCCACAATTTAAAAGAAATTATAATTAATTTTATTTATTGGGTATTAACGCTCATTAACTTCAGTTTTAGAATGACTTTTTTTCTAATAACCTCTTTCCCAGATTCTGGGTCTGAAACTCAGAGATTTCCTATAGCATGTTGCTCGTGTACTATAGATAGGCCTTTGAAAAGTTTATGTTTTGAATAAATTAAATTATGTTTTTCAATTGTCTTACAACATCTGTGCAGGGGTACTATTTTTTTTTTAAGAATCTCTTATTATTCATTAACTGCCAAGGGACTTTAACTTCTAGGCTTTATGTCTTTTCCCAGAACTCTTAAACCACATTACCTCCACTCTCTGCTTTCTTAGGAGGGCACATGTAAACAAAACAAAACCAATTTAAGAAAGCACTTGTATAGTTCTTTTTTTAAAAAGGTAGGAACCTTTTGTAGCACGAATAATATATAGACTTAGTAAAATCTGATTTGAATACATTAGGGTTTCTTTAAAATATCCAAGTCTGCATTTAGTTACAGGAAAAAAAATCTTGTTATTCTAATTATTTCTAAATGTTCTGTTTTAGAAATTATAAAGAAGATATTTATTATGTTACAAGCATATTTTCAAAAAATTCAGAAAAGTTATCTACAAAATATATTCCCACTGTCTTATTTAACATTGTTCGCTTTTGGATTTGAACTTGATACATTTTTGATGTTTGAGTTTTTTTCCTTCCTTTAGCCCACATTAAAATAAATAGTAATAATTTGGTTAGACTAAGATCCCAGAATTAATTGTGTCCATAATGTCATAACAGAAAAATACATTGGCTCTTCGTTGTGCATTCCACTACGAATTTCATTGTCCTTTTGGATTCAGTTTATCATTGCAGCAATGATTTGGGTTCAATGTTTATGGTACAGAAACCTGCTTGTTATTATGCAATACAAATGTCATGATTAGTGAAATTAATTTTACAACAAAAAAATAAAACACATAGTAATACTTTGGAAAGGCTGGGAGTTTCTATGAAAGCCAGGAGACAGGCCGTGTGTCAGGGTGGTCCATGGAGTCGAACACCCTGGGGCCAGCTCCGTGGGAGGGGAGCTTCTCGGTCAGTGCCGTTTGCTCTGTTGGTCCTTCCCTGCTTTTCTTGTGTAGCTCGAGGGAACCGCTGAAAAAAATTTAAAATCACGGTATTTCTTTATCTATGCTTAACCATTTATTTTGAGCATGATTCATATTTTATCAGCAAGTGTTTCTTTACCGACCGATGTTAGGGCTTTTATTACATCCTCAGTTCATTTTATTTAATTAGGTTGATGTCAGAGGCACGTGACCGTCTCCTTCGTTGAACATTAGTAACAGAACATTGGATACATACGAAACTGTTTTGTGTGTTTTCTGATATCGCTGCCGAAATCAAAAGCGTGGTGTTTTCTGATACCAACCAATGCTTCAGCTCACTGGTTGTCTGACATCAAATGGGCATCCTACAATCCATTTCAGTGCTGGCCCTGCACCCGGAGTCCGGCGAAATGGGGAGAGCGGGGGTTTAGTGAACAGGCACACAGGACCTGGGGTGGAGGTGGGAAAAAGGCTGTGGATATTTGGGGTCTATTATTTGTAACTTCAACTGGTTAATTCCGGCTCCTGTGTGTAAAAAGGAGAAAACAGCAAAGGGAAATAGACTGAAAGGTTGTTGCTTTCAATTTTGTACTCAGGAACCAGCCAAGTTTTTTTTCATGTTACCATAGGTTTATCGGGTTTGCCTAATAGCATTTTTAAATTCCCACTGATTTTTCCCTTTTGTTTGCTGCTCCAGGAAGATCATTAAGTGAGCTCTCTCTCATGCCATATTGGCACTCTCAAGGAAGACTCATGATTGGATTATGTTCCCAGGCAATATAAATCAAATCTGATGGCAGGGATATGTTGACGGCTTGAAGTAAGTGAAAAATAAATTAGGAAACAAGAAAGCCTGGGGTAGCAAAGACATAAATTTAACATTTAAATCTCCAAAGATGAAAAACTACAAAAGCTATTTTGAAAACCTGGCTTAGACTCTTACAAATGAATGGAAATCAGGAGCAAGGGGAATAAGTTAGGAGCATGAGAATTTGGTTTACATGGAAGTCCTCACAACTCTGCAGAGAAAGTCTGCGTGTTTTAAGCAATACCAGAAGGTCCTTTCAAAAAGTATGATAGCCTCAAAAGAAATCACTTAGTATGTTTTTAAAAATTTAAATAATAAAATAGATTACTTGTGGCATTTGGAACGAGAACTTTATATTGAATATGTACAGACACCAGGCTAGGCAAAGTTTACTAAAATGAATTTCTTACATCTGTTGGTTTTATTTTTCTCATATTATCTGCTTTCTTTTGTTCTTTGAGGCTAAGTACACATGATTCAGAATTCTAATTACCTTGGTTATTGGAACTAATGGGAAAAGATACTCTTAAGAATGGCATAGGAAGAAAGGGTTGGTGGTGTTGGACTCAAATAGTTCTTGAGTTGAAGGCTGTCTCTTAAGCAGCTGTATGATCCTGGGCAAGTTACTTGACCTCTGAACCTCAGCATTCCCAACTCAGAGGATTTGGCAAAAATGAAGCAAGACACATCCTGAACTAAAACCACAGTGCCAGGTGACAGTAGGTGCCTAATAATTCTAGATTATTAATAGATCCCCCTTTCCTTCCCTCTGAAACTTGAAGCTTAACATAGCAAGGTTTTAATTTATGTAAATTTGTCTGAGTTTAGAAAGAAATAGCTCCCTTGTGGCAGAGATAAGGAGGATGATTATAAAGTTCTACTAAATTAATAAAATGGTGCATTTCTAATCTGCAGAGATTTCACTCTACTAAAACTTATTTAAAGTTTCCGTATCGAATGGTTTTCTCTCCCAGTATGGACATCTGCTGCTCCTTCTCACATCCTCTTCCTAGGGGCCTGGGGAGTGGCCTCAGGTTGTAGATTATTTGAATTGAAATTAAAGGTGAGCTGTGTTCAGAGAATTTTAGATTCAGGAAGTTTGAATACATTTTGAATGAGTGCTATTTTTTACTTGAACTTTTTATCCAAACTTCATTTCTAGCTTCTTTTCATCATCTTCTTCAAATGTGTTCTTTACTGGGTTCTAAGGGTAAGGGTCAAATTTTAAGGAAAAAAATGGCACAAATTGACGAAGGACAAAGTTAGTTCCCCACTGCTTGAGTCTGGGTGGTGGGTCTGGGTTCTGCTAGCCTGTAAACAGTGACAATTTGGGTGAAGGTGGAGTAGGGAGGAGAATTTGATTTAGTTTAGTTTACTTATAAGTTTCACCTTTTTTAAAAGGCAAGATGCCTAACTATTTCAAACAATGGTATACAACTTTTTCTGAGAGCTGTTGGTCCTGATGGTGTTGTCTTCCCTTTCAGGTTCCTCTCCGGTGCTGAGGACATCCCAGCATTCCCTGCGGGGCTCCTCTGGCAGGGCACTGCTTCCATACAATGTGGAGTCATTGCAGCTGCTCTGCCCACTTTGGCCAGATACCCCGGGTCAGGAGCTGCTAGTAGGGTTTTCAAGTTGGCTCTGCTTTATAGACAAAATGATAAAAGGGTCTAGTTTGAAGGTAAGGAAAATAAAGTTTAAGTAAGCTTGTATTTCTTTTATAATATGCATGGTATGTTTATTATAGACATATAAAAGGTAGAAGGAAGAATAAACAATTCCCCATAAATCTAGCACCCAAAGATAGCCACTGATAAAATAGGTGTGAATGCCTCCCCCCCAAATTTCCCTGGTGTTTCAGTGATGCTGGAATGAGAGCTTATCCCCCTCATCAGACTATGTCAGAATGATCATCTGTGATGAGTGAGAAGGTCACATGAGGCTGTTGGGAACTCGTCATGGGTTCCAAGGACTTGGTCCATTTCCTTCTACATTACCCTGGGTCCAACTTATTTGTCATCCTGTCTCAGAGCGATGAGTAATGCTTACCTCCTTTGCTCTTACCCTCTAGCTCTAATCTCTTGAACACATGTGCGTGCTGCCTGTCAGTTGGTTCCCATCAGCTCTGTGTGTGGCTGCGGGGGCTTGCCTGTCTCCTTAGGGATCCCTAGCTCATGTGTGGTCATTATGGATTCCGAGGGGAGGGAATGATGTGGCAAGACAGAACAATAGTAGTGCCAGCAGTTCCAAAGGCGTTTGCCAAAGCCTTTCACTTAGACTAGCTAACATGACATTTGTCTTAGGACATGAGATTTCTCAAGCAGCTGGCCATGGTTCTGTGAGAACCGAGTTTTGTGGGGTTTTTTTTAAATCCTCACCCAAAGACATTTTTTCATCACTTTAGGGAGAGAGGGAGAGGGAGAAGGGTGGGGAGAGAGAGAGAAGGGTGGGGAAGAAGAGAGAGAGAGGGAGACACAAAGAGAGGAAGCTTGATGTGAGAGAGTAGCATCAATTGGTTGCCTCCTGTAGGTTCCAGGACTGGTGGTCAAACCTGCAAACTAGATGTGTGCCCTGACTGGGGATCGATCTCTCCATCTTTCGGTGTATGGGAGGATGCTCCAACCACTGAACCATATCAGCCAGGGTAGAACTGTGATTTGATCGGCCTAGTCCCTTTCTTTTTTTTTTTCAATTTTTTATTTTTAGAGAGGGAAGGGAGGGAGAAAGAGAGAGAGAGAGAAACATCAATGTGCAGTTGCTGGGGGTTATGGCCTGCAACCCAGGCATGCACCCTGTCTAGGAATTGAACCCGTGACACTTTGGTTCACAGCCTGCACTCAATCCACTGAGCTACGCCAGCCAGGGCTTCCCTTTCTCTCTAAGCTAGGGAAGACACAGAGCTGGTTCCTTACAATTGTGGGGTGGACAAACCACCAGAATTTACTGAGAGGTCTGTGGCTAATGGCATACAGTTTTGAGTAAATAAAGCACGTGGTTCTGGGAGTCACCAGAAAATCTTCAAACGGCGCTTTCCTTCTCAACTTCTTGCTCTAAAGACGTCTGAATCTGGGCAGAAAGAAAACAAATTGTAATAAAATTGTAAATAAAAAAAACGTTCAGCCCTCATAACCTTCTTCCTTAATTCGGAATCCTCCCAACAAGCTCAGGAGTAAAACATTTAGAAGTAAGGACATGCTATGAATAAATGATGTGCATTTATTTTCGTACCCCTCAATTGCAGTGTTAAAACATGGGACTTCTGGGGGTCACAGAGGTCCTAATGCAAGAATGTTGGCACTGATCATTTCAAGTTAGCTCATTGGAGTAGGCCCCAAAATAAACAACAAGCATGTGGGGTGCCTGGGAGGTAAGGGGATAACCAGAGAGGGAGTGAATAAGCTCAAGGCTTGACCTGTTCAAATGCCCAGATCCCACCATATGTTAAACTTTCTTTCACATCCACATGAACATTTGGTTTAACAATCTGGATTCTCAGTTATGGAATCCTTCCCATGTGCCCATCCTTGCCGATGACCTTCAGACTTCTAAACCTGCAGCTTGTGATCTCTCCAAGTTGTTTCACGCGGGACTCCGTGGAATAAAAGCCTACTCTCGGACCTCCATCTCCTCTCCCGCCAGTTCTCTCACTAACCACACCCGCGGCCTCTGCTCTTGGGTCTTACTGAGACACACCGAACCCCGAGTCCTCCTCCACCACCACCCACCCACCTCCTGCCGGCCTTGCCTCTACTGCTCACTGCCTGGTGTCCATCGCTTGAACCGCTCTCTCACCATTGATCTTACCCACTTATTTTCCTAATACCTCTGCCTGTCAAAAACCTAAATTTAGAACTTCCCCATTACTAGTGTCCACACCTGGATTAAACTCAGTTTAAGAGGGTTAGTTGAGCAGTTAGGGACATGAACTCTGTGATCAGACCACTAATATTCAAATCCCAGTTCACCACCTACAGGAAGTGAGGCCTGCGGCAAAGGATTCCTTTATTGTGACTCTATTTCCTTGACTGTGTAATGGGGATATACAAGCAGGGACCCCCCCCCCAAAACAGAAGTTATTTATGAAAAATTGTGTGTGTATTTTTACATATTTAAACTTCAGACACCTTCCAAGTACTCTCCCCTTGATGCAACACATCTATTGAGACATTTTCCACTGCTCAAAACAGTTTTTGAAGTTCCTTGATTTTGATGCTTTTTAGTGTTTCTGCTGTTTCTTTTTGTTTGTTTGTTTCACCTCTTCTGCATTGGCAAAAGTTTCCCTTCAAGGACTTCTCTTATCCAGGGAAATAAAAAAGTTGCTCAGGATGAGATTGGGTGAATTGGGTGGGAGGGGCACAGGGATCATGCCAGTTTTGGTCAAAAACTGCTGAACACTCAGCGTGGAGTGGGCAGGGGTGCTCATAAAGCACCCATCATGAAATGGGCAAATGCATTGAAAGAGTCTTCAAAACAAATTCACTAAAGCCAAATGCAGCCTCTCACAACAATGTCAGCTGGTACACTGATACACATGGCTTCCTAGAACACTCACTTAGCCAGGGTTGCCTGCAATACGGGGGACCTACCCTCCAGAAGATAATACTGGGTTTAAAAGCAGTTGCCTTATGTTCTGTTGTGATTACTCAATGCCAAGTGTAGAGAGCAGTGTCTGACATGAAACTTCAAACCCATCACCATCTATCTCACCTTCGCAAATGGTCATTTCCATTTAATGAAGTAAACAATAGCCATTCACAGAGACAAACTCATTATTGGCTCATGAATTTTTCAATTGGCAGGGTTTGTGATAATCTTCCAGTCATGGAGATGATAATCTTGTTGTTCTGTCTGTGTTTAGAGGGTGAATAGAGTACCCTACAGACTGGGAAGTTGGCATTCCCATTATTTATAATCATAATATTAATCTGACAAATGTGTGTTGAATGGATATTTGGTTGCAGACACATGATTAGGTAAAATGAGGGATAAATAGTCAGGTTGGATGGGTATCACCAAGGGGAGTTAGATTTTCCTGAATGCCTAAACCTTGTCATCTTCAACTTGGTCAAGAATCTATGCTTCTCACTTTGCCTTTTCCTTTTCTTTTCTGTAACTTGAAAAAAGTATCCCCCGTTTTTATAACTCCATAAGAGATGTCTGATACTGGAGAATTCATTTAAAAAAAAACAAATTAAACATGTCAGAATACTAAATGAAAATGAATTATGTGCACCAAATTGGAGCATTGCTCCTTGCTCTCTTTGTAAAATTCAGGTGTTTGAGCAATAAATGCAAGTCCATTGAATTAGAAAATTTTAACTTGGGGGCCCATTAGTTGACACACTTAGATATAGTTTTCTCATGCACTACAGCCCTTATATCACCTGCAGACTTTACTGCCCTCTAAATGATTTATGACAGTGTAAAATGTCAGCTCTAAGCAATACGACAAAATGCCAAAATTAGATAAGTCACTCACTGTTTTATGAGCTACGGTGCTCTAAAAAAATAGCCTCTTGGTGCATTCTCTCTACCCCAGCTAATTTTTTATTTATTATAGTTGACATATAATATTATATTACTTTCAGGTGTACAGCATAGTGCTTTGACATATACATAGTTTACAATGCTATCACCATGATAAATCTAGTAACCAACTGTCACTGTACGACATACAAAGTTATTATAATATTATTGACTGTATTCCCTATGCTGTACATTACCCAATTGTGGCTTATTTATTTCTGTGATATGAAAGGGGATGCTCTAACTATATGACACAAGTAAAAATGGTGGAGTAGTGAACTTGAAGGCCCCACTTTCCTCAAAACAATGAATAAACATGGTCAAACACTGGCAAAACATCGTCAGAATCAACTTTACCTGAACTCTGAAAACTAGCCCAATATTTACAGCAACTGGACAACTGACCAAGGAAAAGGTGGCTGAATCTCAGCAGGGGAGCTTTGCGAAGGTTTAATTTACCTTGACCCCAGCTCTCCTCCTTAGCTCAGGAGTCAACCTAAAGGTGGCAGCCTGCACCCCCGGTGTGGGTTGCTGGTGCTGGCTGAAGCAGAGCAGGTCCGTTCTCAGAGAAGGATGGTTCCAGCTTGTCTGGTGTCTCCCTGAAGGACTATCTCCAAGGGATTGCTTTTATTTGACCTAACTGAGCATGCTCCCATGATGTCAAGATGGCTACATGGGACATTTGTTAAAAACAATGAAAGACAACTGTATTAGCTGTTGCCTTTCTGGGAAAAAAAGAGAAAGAAACAGCAGTTAAAGCAAATAATAGACACACTGAAAGGCATGGAAGGCAAGTCTCAAAAATAATATGCTTTAGAAGATAAGAGCTTTGAATGTCCCCACCTATTCTGGGGAATCTGCAAGGCCATATGCATGAAGAACAGGATGCACACTCAGAAAACATGTGAGAAAGCCCCGAGCTCCCGCCTTGGCTGAACGTGAGGCTATGTGCAAGCAGAAGGTGAAGGTTAAGGCAGAGTTATAAACATCTGAGCTGCATGTGGATGGTGTGCCCCAACACTACATAGTTTATCTGAAAAAAGGGGAGCCTTTGGGGGGTGTCTTAGGTACTTAAGGAATTCTCTGACAAATACCTAGTGACCACTAAGTTAACCAAATGGAGATATCAGAGCCATATACATGACAAAAAAAAAGTACAGATTTTACAAGACTAGTTCAGGAAACAAACAATATTAGTCAAAATAAGCAGCAACAACAGCAACCCTGGGGTGGGTAAGAATCTAATTTCGAGAGTTATCACATTATAATACTCAAAATGTTCAGTTTTTTGAAAAAGCATTCAAACAAATATTAATGCATAGTCCATACACTGAAAAAATAAAAATGTATAGAAAATGTCTCTGGGGAAGACGAGACATTAAATAACTTTTAAGTATGCTCAAAGGACTAAAGAAACCTATGTACAAAGAAGGAAAGGAGAGATGAGAATGATATCTCACCAAATAGAGTATTAATAAATAGAAATTATAAAAAGAAACTAAGTAGAAATTTTAGAGTTGGAAAAATAACCAAGATGAAAAAAATCACCAGAAAAGTTAACAGCGGTTTTAAGGGGGCAGAAGAAAGTACAAGCAAATTTAAATCTAGTTCAATTGATATTACCTAATTTGTGAATAACAAAGAAAAAATGAAGAAAAATGTACAGGGCATGAGATACCTGTGAGATACTATCAAGCACACTAACATAGCATAATGTCAGCCCTTCAAGGAGAAAAGAAAAAGGACCAGAAAGAAAAATAATAATATTTGAAAAAAATAATAGCTGAAAACTTTGAAAATTTAATTATCAAAATCTACACATCTAAGAAGCTCAATGAAACTTAAGATAAACTCACAAGAAAAACCACATCGAAAGATTATAATCAAACTGGTGAGTGCCAAAGACAAAGAGGGAATCTTGAAAACAGCAAGAGAGAAGTGACTCATCGCTACAATTGATCCTTACTAAGAGCCACAGCTGATTTCTCATCAGAAATCACAAAAGCCAGAAGGCGGTGAAACAACATATTCAAAGCGTTTAAAAATGGTAAAGCAAAAATTCTACATCTGGCAAAACTATGCCTCCAAAATGGAAATAACAAGATATTCCTTAATGAATAAAAATAGTTTTTTTTTTTTCTAGTGGACTTGCTCTACCAGAAATGTTGAAGGATTTCCTTCAGGATTAAATGACAAGACAGTAGAAATTAACTCAAATTAGAGTTAAGAAAGTCAAGTAATTACATAAGTAGATATAAAAATCAGTATTCATGTATTTCTGGTTAGTAACTTTTGTGCCTATATGGTTTAAAAAAACAACTATATAAAATAACTATAAGTCTACATTGATTGCCACACAGGCATAAAGATATAGTTTGTAACAGCAATAAAAGGTGGGTCATGGAGATATACAGGAGCAAAGGTTTTATATGCTATTGAAACTAGGTTAGTATTAATTCAAACTACTATAAATTAAGATATTAACTGCAATCCCTAGAGCAGCCACTACAAGTAACTAAAAATATATATAGTATAAAAGAAATGATAAGGGAATAAAACTGTCATACTAAAAAACATCTAAAATAAAAGAAAGCAGTAATGAAGGAATTCAGGAAATAAAATTCATAACACGTAGAAAACATATAGCAAAATTACAGAAGTCCTTTCTTACTAGTAATTATATTGCATGTAAACAGATTACACTAATTAAAAGGCAGCGATTAATAGATGAATTAATAAAAAAAGAAAAGCTTGATTGAATTGTGCATTTTTTATGAGACTCACTTTAGAAAAGTTACAAGTGAAAGGATGGAAGCATTTATTCCACGCAGATAGTAATCAAAAGAGAACTAGAGTAACTATATTAATATGAGACAAAATAGACTTTAAAACAAAAATTGTTATCAGACAAAGGACATTACATAGTAACAAAAGGGTCAATATGTTATGCGGATATAACAATTATAAATATGTGGACACCTAACAGCATAATCCCCAAAATATATGAAGCAATAGTGATAAAATTCAAGGGCAAAATAGTTCAACAGTAGTAGTTGGAGAATTTAACACCCTATCTTCAACAATAAATTGAACAAGTAGGCAAATGATAAACAAAAAATAGAAGACTGGAAAAAAACAATATAAACTCATTAATACTCACAGACATACACAGCACTCACTCCACCTAATAATAGCAGAATAGATATTCTTCTTAGTACACACAGAATATTCTCTAGGATAGACCATATGTTAGGCCATAAAACAATTAAAAATAAATTTTCAAATATTGTATCTCCTCTAAACACAATGGAATAAAATTAGAAATCAATACCAAAAGGAAATTTTAAAAATTTATAAATATTTGTTAAAAAACTCATAACTCAGTGGGTTAAAGAAAAAATCAGAAGGGAAATTAGAAAATACTTTGAGTTGAATGAAGACAAAAACACAAGCTATTAACATTTATGTGATGCAGTAAAAGCAATGCTCAGGGAAAAAATTATAGCTGCAATTGCTTTAATTAAAAAAAACTCAAGTCCTGGCTAGCATAGCTCAGTGGATTGAGCTCGGGCTGCGAACCAAAGCATTGCAGGTTCAATTCCCAGTCAGGGTACATGCCTGGGTTGCAGGCCATGACCCCCAGCAACTGCACATTAATGCTTCTCTTGCTCTCTCTCTTTCTCTTTCTCCTTCCCCTCCCTCTCTAAAAATAAATAAATAAAAATCTAAAAAAAAAAAACCCTCAATTCAATAACTTTATTTTCTACCTTAAGAGATTAGAAAAAATAAAACTAAACCTAAAACATACAGAAGGAAGAATACAATAAAGATAAATAAGACAATATATGAACAAGAGAGAGAGCCAATGAAACAAAAAGTTGGTTCTTTGAAAAGATCATCAAAAGTGACAAGTCTTTAGATTACCCCCCTAAAAAAAGGAGTCTCAAATCACTAAAATCAGGAAAGAAAGTGGGGATATTATTGCCAATCTTACAGAAATGCTAAGAATTACAAGACAATGTTATGAACTATTCTATGTCATCAAATTAAATAATATACAGAAATGGGCAAATTCCTACAAAGATGCAAACTACCAAAATTGACTAAAGAAAATAGAAATCTGAATAGCACTATAACAAGGAAAGGGATTGAATCAGTAATCAAAAACTTTGCAATGAAGAAAAGCTGGAACCGTCTTGCTTTACTGGTGTGTTTTATCAAATGTGTAGAGAAACATTAATACCATTTTTTTTAACTTTTCTAAAAAATTGAGGAGAAGGGTGATACTTCTTAACTCACTTTATGAGGCCAGGGTTACCTTGATCCTAAAGTCATTCGAAGACATAACAGAAAATTACAGACCAACATCTCTTATAAATATAGGTTCAAAATTCTCAATCAAATAAGTAGCAAACTGAATACTTAATAAAGGATTGCACATCGTTATTAAGTATTATTTTTCCCAGGAATGCAAGGGTGGTTCAACATAGAGAAATCAGTTAATGTAATAAAATGAAGAGTAAGTTAAAACAAAGCAAAAAAGATTATCTAAATCCAAGCAGGAAATTTTTTCTTTTACAAAACCCAACCTCTTTAAGGACAAGAATATACAATGAAGGAGAAATAAAAGGAGACTTTCTTAAAATAAATGGGATTTATAACAACCCTAAAGATAACATCCTACTTAGTGGTGAAAGACGGAAACCATCTCCCCTAAGATCAGAAACAAAATAAGAATGTTCATTCCTATTCAACATTGCACTGAAGGTTTTAGCCAGGGAAATGAGGCAGGAAATAAAAGCCATCCAAATTGGAAAGAAAGAAGTAAAATGATACTTATTGGCAAATGGTATGATCTTATATAAAGAAAACCATGAGAATTATTAAAGAACCCATTAAAACTAATAAACAAATTCAGCAAATTTTTGAGATTCTGCAAGATCAACATATAAAATCAGTAGTATTCCTAGATTAAACATATAAAAATTAACAGTGTTTCTATGTGCTAAATAATCTGAATAAATAATCTGATAAATAATCTGAAAATAAAATTCTGAAAACAAATCCAGTTACTATAGTATCAAAATTAATAGACTTCTTAGAATTAAATTCAATCAAGGAGGTCGAGACTTACACATTGAAAACCAACAACAAAAAAAGCTATATTGAAATAAATGGAAAGACATATCTTTTTCACGGATGGAAAGGTTTAACATTGTTAAGATGTGGATGTTTAAAACAATCTACAGAGTCAAGGCAATCTTTACCAAAATACCAATGGTCTTTTCTACAACAGTGGAAGAGCTGATTGTAAAAGCCATATGGCATTGCAAGGGACCCCAAATGGCCAATCTTGGAGAATAACGTTGGAAAGCATGTACTTCCTGACTTCAAAGCTTGCCACATGCTCCAATAACCAAAAGAATGTGGTACTGGAATCAATGGCATCAAGTTGAAAGTCCAGAAATAAACCTGTGTATCTGTGGTTTTTGACAACACCATTCAATGGGGGAAAGGATAGTCTCTCCAGCAAATGTTGCTAAGACAGCTTGATATCTACATGCAAAAGAGTGAAGCTAGACCCTTATCTTACACCATATACAGAAATTATCTCAAAATGAATCATTCCAACCATCTTTCAACTGAAAAAAAAAATAGATAAACAAACGTGTTACTTCCATACAATGAAATATCATTGACCCATAAAAAGGGATGAAGTGCTGACCCATGCTACAAGGTGGATGCACCTTGAACACAGTCTTCAAAATGAAAAAAGGCAGAACAAAGCCCATGTTGTGTGATTCCACTTATGAGGAGTGACTGCTTAATGGGGATCTCTCGGGGGTAATGGAGATGTTCCGGAGCAGATAGTGGTGGTGGTTGCACAACACTGAATGTACTGGAAGCCACTGGACTGTGCATTTTGAAGTGGTTAAAAGAGTAAATGGTATGTCATGTAAATGTCACCTCCATAAATGAAACAATCAGAGACACATTAAAAACAGGAATGCTTCAAATCAACAAAAATAAAATAATTGCTTAAAAAATCATCTAGACTCTTTCTTCTTGAGTTACAGTCTTCAAATGAAAAACCTTTATGTTCCTTTAGCAATACAACCTCTGCAGTAGAGTATAGCAACATGCCTCATGCTGCTATAATTAATTCAATTTCATTGTGAAATTACATTTGCAATACTGTAGATGTGTTTTCAGTTGTCTTGTACTCCTTCCAGATAGCACACCATCATCATGTATTATGCCAGGAACTGCAATAATTGAATCAATAGTATAATTAAACAGTCCCACTATAAGTATATATTTATATACTATGGCCTTGACAAGTGGCTTTTAAAGAGCCTAGAGTTTAATAGTTTTGCGCATCATTTACAGTTCCTCTGCACCACTGACATGATTGATTAGCACCACAATAAGAAATTATGTCTTCTGCAGAATCCATCCTATATCGGGAGAATTGATTATATTTCCCCGGGGAGGTCAGGTCTCATAATGCAAATGTTAATTAATTTTTAGTATTAAAAGCTAAATACAAAGATTGAATCACTTTTATTAGGAACTTCTTTTAATGAATTCACTGCCCTTTGAACCAAAACAGTTTATCTTTTGGCACATGCATCCTATTAATGAACAAAAACAATTGATTGTGCAATCACCCACGTGGAGTCTCCTTCCTAGGTTCTGAGATGTGCAGCTATGGCCCTGCCGCTGCTGTTCAACTTAATCTCAGACACTTAGCAGGTTTCCTTGCCTTCATTTTTCTCTTTTTACTTCCTCTTTTCCTTTGAAAAATAATTTGAAGAATAAGTCGGGAAGTTAAGTATCATCATTTTATTTCCTAATGCGAGGGTGCAGAATGAAATGGGATTACAGATCCTGTTTATTTCAAATATATTGCACTAAAAAAGCATCATGTCAAAAATCATCGGGGCTATGCAGATGATGAAACTGTCTGTAATTAAACTAGAGAACTGCTAGGATATATTTCATGGGCGTTTGTGTGTTATAAAAATTCATGACTCCAATGAAGATGAACTCATATGTATCTGACCAGAAATTTCACTGGAAATTGAAGTGAAAATGTAGCCATGGTAGTTTGCAGTCGACTAGTCCTTACAACGGCCGAGCGTGTCTGAAAGCTGTGCAGAGTTCCGTAGCTCTGGTATGATCTAGCTTTTCTGCACTGAGACTGTTTTCCACTTTGATGGTGCCTACTTTGGTTACCCTTCTACTTAAGTCCAGATTCCTGGGACCCAGGTATCACATTCAGTTTCTCCCCAGTTTAGAATCCATGCTTTATTTTCTTCATGTCGTTCCTGTCTTCTTTCAAAAAATTTTGTAAGTCCGCCATTCCTTTGAAAATGTCATCAGGTATCAGGTGAGAAAGTCGTTAAGTGTGCTAATAAGGAAAGCACGCTGTTCTTTGAAATCTGTGTTACTTGGAGTGCTGCACTTCAGAGCCCTGTGCTAACCAGGCCATTACAGGAAACTTCATCAAGGGCCGTCTTTTATGCATGTAGCAGACATGTGGCTCATCTGCGTTACATCGATGGTGACAAACCTTCTAGACACCCCAGCTGTGAATTAATTATCCCCAGGCAATTTTCCTGGACTGTAATCACTGCTGATGTCTCGTAGAGCTTCTCCCGCATCCCTGTACACCAGGACTTACCTGAAACACAATGACAACCTGAGTGGGTTGTCTTTAGCGTTGTTCTTTTTATCCATCCTCCACTACTCTTTTGGCATCTTCTCTGACTTCTTATCTTGGCACCTAATACTTCCTGTTCCCTTCTCACTCCCAGAACGCACTGCTCAGACACATTCCATCTAATGGTTCATGGTTAAAGGGCAACAGGAGGTCTGTACTCCACCCCATCTTGCCACACCCCAGAGAGGGGTCAAATCATACCTCCCAAAGCATGGTAGCAGAGGATGCCTACCTCATGAATTATAAAAAAAAATCAATTTTATTTTCTTGTCCACAGTATAAAATTGCATCTTTTCAACAACCAGGAGGATGATGATAGCCATTTTAATGCTGTATTAATTAATTGTAAATATTTTCAGTCCCTTACTCTCTTATTCTAGGGAAATGAGACTTCTGTCAGTATCTTAGGTCCTAGTGTTGGGAGGAGCTGGGAATGGGCAAACAGCAGCCAGTGATCTCAGACGAGTTTATCCACATCATAAAAATCTGAGCCAGAGAAAAGGGCAAGAGACAAGGAAGTCTCCAAAAGCTATTGATGATAATACGAGGGAGCTTGGAGTTGTGGGGGCTGGGTTACTGGAGCAGGTGTGGCATGTGCGTGAAATGAAGAAAGATGAGAATAAGGATTTCTGAGTTTTGTTTTGCACTATAAATATGCATTTCCTTAGATTATGAAAAAATATACTGGGGGAGGGGTGAGTCCACAGGTAATACCATTTTATACTTCCCACAGCTGTGACTATGAGCGCCCTCTGGTGGCGAGCTTGACTACTACTTGGTCATCTGTCTTAACACGTGTCACTGTCTCAAACTTTGACACATCCAGTGGGTTTCAGACACTTTCTTCTCGATCAAATTACCTCTTTTTGACCATTTTCCTTGAGAATGTTCTTTCTGCTGCCTATCTGTTAGGTTCATCTGGACTGATGGAAGGTGACACATAACTCCACCCGATTTGAGTTTCTAGAAAATACGTTCAACTCTAAGGAGACTTTCCAAGTGTGGAAATTTCAGGCATCTGGACTTGTAATGACACCTTGCCCCGCCCCCCGATCACCAAAATACACTCAATAGGAACGTACTTCTACTTTGTATACTCACTTCCCACTGTTTTTCCTATTTTTCCTTACAGAGATGTCTTGCCTTCTGAAGTCAGTGATTAGTGAGGCTATGCAATGAAAGAGAAGGCAGAATAAGAATCAAATATATGACCAAATATTTAATAAACACAGCATTTTGCTAAGTACTGTGGTTATGGTGGAATACAAAAAAAAATAAGTTTCATACCCTTAAGGAATTTTTAATCAAATGGAAGTGGAAAATGTATACAAATGAATATTCATGAGTATAGCTGTACACTTATTTACTGTAATAAGTGCTATGAAGAAAATAGATAAGATGCCATAAGAGCATTGAACAGGGGTCCTGCCTTAGAGTAACATCAAGAAAGACTTGTCTGAGGAAGTAACAATTAAGGCAAGATAATATTTGCAGGTATTCACCAGGCAAAGGGGATGGGGAAAGAGTGGTTCAGTCAGCTACAGGGAAAAGCATGTGCAAAGGTCCTGACTCGGGTCGGAGCGTGGGGCATTTGTCCAAAAAAGCAGAGGGACGTCCATGAGGCTGCAAGTACGGGGGGAGGGGTCGGGAGAATGCAGTATGAGCCTGAAGAGACAAGAAGGTCAAATCAGGTTGGACTTTGTGGGGTGATTAAAGTTGTTTTCAAAATAAGAGCTATGGAAATTTAAAGATGTGCTTTCAGCAGGGAAAGAGCAGATTTGCTTTAAGAACATTTAGCTGAGAAGGACGAATGCTGGAAGATGAGCTGAAGAGGGTTCCCATAGCCCAGAAGACATATAACAGCAGTCTGGTCTAGTTTTGTTTTGTGGGGGACAGAATTAAGGGAGAGACTGGGAAGATGTTTAGGAGACACAAAAGTACCAGAGTGAATGAGGAACTGAATGTGGGGTTAGAGGGAAGCAGGTGTCGAGACCACCTCCCAGGTTTCCATCCGCAGGGAGCTGACTGAACCGAGTTGGGCCCTTCACCAAAGTCAAAAACAGCAGGAAAGACTAGATTGGAGGGGTGGTGGAGAGGATGGAGCCCGGTCATCAAGGGGCTCTGTTTGGTCTGGCTGCAGTGTGAGTTGCTGAGCTGAGGTTTTATCAGCTCTCAGGTGAGCCTGGTAATGCCTGTCTTACAGGATAGCGCTGTGTCTTACGGGATGCGGTGTATGCAAAGCATAGTTCCTGCCACTTAAAAAGCCCCCCCCCCCCATAAAGGTGAGGAGACTGCTTGTGGCATCATGTGTATGTGTGCGTATTTAAGCTTGCATGTCTATGTGTAAATAATCCCACGAATGCTCTCCAGTTATATTTAAATTCTGCCAACAGAAGGCTACTATATATGAAGGATAGTTTTTATGTTTCTAATTAACCTGTGAACTCCTGAGTAATTTAATTCCAAATACGAGATAGACAAGATAATATATAGCCAGCTTGTGCTATGCCATTTTATCTCTGCGTTCATTGGAGCCTATGAGTTCACAAAGTCAGTAAAAAAAAAACATATTCTCATTCTAAATAATTACAGTATTTTAACTTTAATTTAATTATGGTGCCTTGAATGGTAGACCTTTAAAGCCATGTGGTGATTTGCCTCCGTGAGTTAGACTAATCAGGAAGCCTCATTACATTCAAGACATAAAAGGATGTATGCTTCCCACTTCATAACACGCTCCTGAGGGTGCTCCCACAGTGCTATCAAAGCTGAGGCCAGAGCATTTTTGGAGCTTGTACTCCTTCCTTTTAAATAACAATCCTCCGGTGTAAGGTTTTACAGGAAAGAGCGATGGGGCAAGAAAGCTGGCAGCCTCTGGATTCTGAAGGAGCCGCAGAGCGTTGGCGGCTTAATTTCTCCCTGACAGGTGACAGAAAGATGATCTATGGAGTCATCACTATCTACCCGTGGATGGGAAAAGCACATTAGGGAATTCTGAATGACGATACGGAATGCCATGACATGGCCATGAGCATTCAGGGGCTGTCCTTCTGCAATTGTCCAGAGAGCTCTCTTTGGGAAACGACACAAGAGGTACCTCCTTTGAGAAGATGGAGACTAGAGTTAGTGCTACGGAAAGACCGAGACGGCATTGATCCATCAGCTACATGCAGTCAGGTTTTAAAAACAGAATGAGACATTTTATTCCGAAGGAAAACAGTTACCAAAACAACAACAGTTCCTGAGCCGTTTCTCAGATTCTCTGTTTGATGAATGGTACAACCACCGAGACTGAGGGATGGGATGGGCAAAGCTGGGGCGTGAGTAATTAAGTGAAATCGAAGGAAGATGAATTAGGTTAAGCCATTGGACGGTGAGACTGCCTGGTCAAAGGATTTCCATCTTTATTGACTTGACTGTGGGAACCGAAGATGAAATAGTCCAGGCATTGAAAATGAAGGCCGTGTCTTGAAAGACATCCAGACTTAGAAGGCTTTGGGCTTAAATGGCTCTGGCCCACCTACAGGATGGTGCAGAGTAAACCTGGAGTGATCGCACAGACAACTTGCCAGAGGAACGGGGCCCTGGGTATCAAATAACAGGCCTGTAATCCCTGGAATATTAAACAACAATGTGGCTTTATTTATATCCTGATGAATTGCAGGAGATGGTCAGGTACCTGTGGTTTGGATAAAAATGCACCATTTCTTTTCCTAATCCAGCCTCTAATGTCCCTGCAGCCATTAGACTCGGATGGAAGGCTGGAGCCTTCCAAAGACTCTGTAGTGGAAGGAAAAAGGTTTCACTCATGGGTGGTGGTAACCCAGACCCAGAGCACTGCTCAGAGAGGGCTTCCCACTTTGTGGTGCTGCCTATTTTTCACCGCCACCCCTGGAGGGCTCAGGAATTTCTCCTCCAATAACCAGGTCTTGAAACCATTTTTCAGAATGATGAGAATTTGGACTGGGAATTGACTTTGTCTCTTTTCTTGTACATTTTTTTGCCCCCCCCCAAGACTAATGGGTTTGCGGAATAATACACATAGTTAAAGGGGGCCTAGTGGAAGAACCCAGTTTTTCCAGGGTTTGATAAGCTAGGGCACCTGTACATAGGTGGGTATATATTTCAGCATGAGTGGCATTCATTAATTCAACCTGCCTCAGTCTTGCTGTTTCACGTCCTGACCTTTTCCTGCGTGTCTTTTCAACCCAGGTAAAGATGTCTCCGGAATCTCCCCTCTCTTCTTTGCTTCTTTCAGTGTTCTTGGGTCTTTTTTTTTTTTAATTTTCCTGGGCAGACAACAAAACAAATGAATAAACATCTCTCTGAATTTCTCACTTTTGGGGGATATTTTCTCTCAGCCTGGAACACTTTTCTCTATTTAAGCCTTTCTCACCTGACTCTTGCTGAGTCTAGTGACCCATTGATAGACTCCTTCCAGTGGCACCTTTTCAAGTTAGATTTTATTTCTTTACCTGCAAACAGTGTTCTTTCTGCTCTGAGCTCCACAACTCTCTCTCTCTCTCTGTCTCTGTGTCTCTCTCTCTCACACACACACAAACACACGCAATCACACACGAGTTAGCATCAGCAGGAACGTGGCGTGCCCTCAGCAGATAACTTTTATTTCCATGTTAAAGCTTTCATCCCCTGGCCCCATTGCTCTTTTTCTGCCCTGGCATTTCTCAAGCGATGTGGCCTTTCATAATTTCTTACTTGTACAGTGGAACAGGGGACTATGTAAAGGAGGTGGCGGGGGCTCCTGCTGCCACTGACCTCGGTGATTTGCAGCCCTCCCTGGAGAGCACGGCCAGAGAGTTTAGAACATGTGTTGTCTGTACCAGGTACCGCTGGAGGTGTAGACAGCACACATATGAGATCTCGGTCGAAGCAGCGGGGCCCCTGTTGGGGACATAAATATTGCAACACCAGAGCTTCTTGATTGTTTTGATTTTTGTGAATTGTGAATTTTTGATGGCCGTCTCTATCAAGTCAGAGCAGCAAGGACTCGCTGGCACTCCGTGAGTGCATGGCTGCATCAGGAAGCTGAAAGGAAATTTGTCATCCTGCGCACATATAATGACACTTTCATACCAGGCGATGATTATTTTTAAAAATACACACACAAAGAGAGACATGTCATTTTCTCTTTTATTTTTCCTATTTCTCACCTTAAAGATGTCTTGGTTTGTGTGACACAGAGTTAGTTATTCTTATTCCAAATTCATGAATTGAAGCTTGGAGAATGAGTTTATATCACTGGAAAGTAAATTCTTCTTTTTAAACTTCCGCTAAAGAAATAAGGATGCGTTTTTCTGCCTCCAAAATAAAAACCTTTGAACATCTTTTCATTGTGTTATGTGCTTCAAGTGTTTACCCAGGTAGGAGACTTTATTTTTATACTAGATACAGATTTTTAAAAAAATATCCCCTGTGTTGATACAGAAACATTCAATTTAAAAAAAGGGCACCTTCAAAGACAAGCTGAAGATTTCTCTGGCACACACAGGCTCTGATCTGCGTGCTCTCAGAGCCGAGGAGCTGCCCCATGGAGGGTGGCCTCCTCTGCACAGCTGGGAGCGCAGGGGCTGGGGCAAAGAGGAGCCACGTAAAGCAGGCGGGACCCAGGGAGCGGGGGGGGGGGGGGGGGGGGGGGGGGGGGGCGGGGGGGGCGGGTGTTGGGGGCGGCAAGGAGACTGTGAGATCACCTTCTCCAAAGTGGTGCTTCCTCCAAGACTTGGTGCCTTTTGCTCCAGGGAGTCCTGCCCCTCAACCACTGAGCACCACGTGGTCAGTGCCCTTTGCGGAAAGATCAGAGCACTGTTACCCGATTGTGAGCACAGCGTCCAAAGGAGTGTCCGCGGTTGTCCCCTCCCGCCCCCCATCTGGTCTCTCTTCCTTCCGAACAGAGCTGGCCTTCACTCAGGGGGTCCTTGTCTGTTTCTCAGTCCCCCACACCCACCCTGCCCTCTTACCAGTACCTTTGACCCAACCGTCCAAGATCCTTCGTGGTTAGATCCAGAGGACGCATTTTTCTATCTACCCTGCCCTGAGGGATTTACAAAAGAAAAAAATGCACACAGTTAATGTATACATCTTGGTATACACATATTTGTGTTATCATCACCACAATCCAGGTAAGAAACATTACCATCACCACCGCAAGTTTTCCTGTGTTTCTTTGTGTAGTTTTGTTTTTGTGGTAAAAAAAAAAACACAGCATGAGAGCTGTCCTTTTAACAAAGTTTTAAACTCGTAACAGCTTGTTTACTATAGGCATTACACTGTACGAAGGGTCTCTGGAACTTCGCTGGGTAACTGTACGTTTGCCCTCACGGATCAACAGCTCCTCTTATCCCCTCCCGCTGTTTTCCGGAAACCACCATTCCGTTGTCTACTTCTATGGTTCTGACTATTTTGGGGGGCCCTGTGTAAACAGGATTGTGCAGTATCTGTCTTTCTGTAATTGACTTACCAGAGTGTCCTCCAGGGCCAACCATGTCGTCACAAGTATCTATCCCTCAGTTTAATGTGGGGTGGCCATCATCAGTGGCTCCCAACATTCCATAGACTGACAAGCCAACCTCTCGTTAGCCTTGACTTCCTCAGGTGGTATAACTTAGAGGCTGAAAGTTCCCCTTCCCACCAGGCGTGAGAATAAGAAGGAACTCAGAGGGTAAGGAGAGAAATCATACTGTCCCTTTAGGCCATCGACTTTCATTCCAACGGCCATGACTTTGGGGATATTATTTTTAGAATGTAAAATAGTTATAAATTAATCTAGTTGGGCATTCTTGAGGTCTTGGTCTCACAGAAAAGGCCTTTGGGAAGTCTGTATTATTTTTACTTCTTGATATTTGCTTTTTCACCTGATAACGACACGGGTTTCTGTGCTCATAAAGAAGGAGCAGAGTTAAAAGAGGCTAAACCATTTTAAAATCCCTCCCATACGTGATTTGCAGAATTACGGTTAGGATTCAGAATTCTTGGTGTGTATGAGGAGTTAACTCAGGTAACCCTAATTCCAAGTATCACTAAATTTTATGTGACCTCTCACGGCATCTATTTTGTGAAAAACTCAGGAATATAAAGAGAAGTCTTTGACTCACTTAACAAGCCAAACTAACCGATGCAAGCAGTGGTCAGTGTCCAATGTTCTGCCTTGCGTAGAACTGAGCATGTTTAAGGCAAGTAACAAAAGTCAACAAAACGTTGAGTCTTAACTACAACTCGGAAAAGCGCATTTGATCCCATGGTCGGACACCTGACTTGGGCCCAGCGGACCCCAGCGCCTTTGCCTGGGGAGTCACACGGGAACAGCACTGGGCAGAACAATTGCATCTGAGAGTGAGGTTTGCGGGTGTCCATTGTCCTAACTGTCCATCACATGCTCTGTGGACAGTTTGACGGTTTCGGAGGAAATGCAAAGAAATGATTTATTCCCAGACGTTGCTGAATTTGAAAGGTATGATTAATGATCGTATTCTGAAAGGCTCTGCCTATTCTGCAAGGATGGTAGTGGCCTTGTTCTTCTTGCCAGTTCATTCAGTAAACAGGGTGTGGTGTATCTTGACTAATTCTCGCCTCCTTTACATATTTTTGTTTACATTCACATTTTTCCACATTTGACTCTTACTTTTCGAGGGTGTTACATTCTTGATTCACAGAAGTGGATTAGTGGCTGAAAAGTTGTTAACTGAAGCATAAAAGTAGTGATGGAAATAGTAAAGCAAGTACCACAACTTAAATAACATCGTAAATATAAATAGCGAACAGGGCTCAGATGCAAAAACAGAATGTGATTCTGCATCTACCGAGATAACTGAATCCTTAAATGTGCTGAATTTTCACAAGCTGTAAAAGAAAAGTGCAAATAAGAACAAAGGATGTTGGAAAATCTGATTCTGTTGAATCAAGCTTCCATTTTCCCTGAAGATTTCAGCACTGTGTCTAATAGGAAATGTTGTCAAATAAAGGCAGAGAACCATCAGATTTTCAAGTCATTCTGAAGTATAGTGAACACACTAGACAGTTTATCGATATTTTTTTCAGAACAATAGTAAAATAATGTTTTCCACTAATCAATGTCCAAATTTTGTTTCTCAAGATGGAGAAAAGGTCATTCAAGGTTTCCTTCCTGGAGGGAAAAAAAAACAAAATAGAAAATGAAACCTGTTTCAGTTATAATATGATAGACAAGCTTATAAAGTTTAATGATAATATTATGCTTGGAGCGGAAGTAGTGTGAGCTACTGGAAAAAATCTTTTTATCCAAGAACGCTGTTGAATGTCATACAATATCAATGGCATGGTAGCTGATACATATTTTTTTAGAGTAACGGAGACCACAGATGGGCAGAGTATACAAATCAGCTCTTGCCAAGTAGAAAAACATATCTGAGAAAATAGAGTAAACATATATGAGGCTCTCCTGTGCTCTGTGCTTTAGGTTTTCTATCTCATTTTTAACTCCTAATTTCTATAAAGGGAGCACTATTCTCATTCGCCCTTGGCAGCTTGGACAATCACAGCGAGCAGAAGGTTAGAACTACAGCTGAGGTGCTTGACCACTAGGGAATCAACTCCAGAGACTGAGCAAGCACCATCTACGGCTTCTAGGGAAGAAAAAATGATAATTTTTGTTTATCACTGAAACATATACCAAAGAGACACAACTGGTTATTTTATCAGAATAACCTACCAAAATGCACTGGGGTCAGTAAGGACGAAAAACCATAGAACAAACATCAATTTCTAAGTGTACTTTCCCTGCTTAGGCTCCCCAGGAAGCAGTCTCTGAGAGGGAAATTAGCATGAGGATGTCTATTCCGACGTGCTCTTGGGACTGACGTCTCTGGTCTCTGACGTGGGAGGGAGGAGGCAGCATCAGGCAATGGGGAAGCTGAACAGTGCCGTTGGAGATCTCAGCCGACTTCTCGCAGGGCTCTGGAGAAACAGTGATGGCCGTTCAGGACAGAGGAACTGGGTGTTTAGATCCTTGTAGAACAGGCATTGGTGTGAACTGCCCTCAGTAGGAGTTGTTACCTTGAGCAGAGGGCTGATGGCTAAGGGTCATCTTTCAACATTGTGTCCGTCAGGTGAGTAACTAAGTCCTTTATTCCCGAAGGAGACTCTTTACAGAGAGCCCTCCAGAGTGTAAAGAGAAAGACGCAGTGGGTCAGTCCTTTGCTTTTCTGCTCTAGGGTGTTTTGACGGTTGAAAAAGTTATGCACAATTTTTAAATATTATCATGTGAACTGAGACAGTTATGATTCTAATGACTTTCCCATGAAGTGTGTAAATTGTGTATCTCAGCCGTATTCTGTCCCTTATAGAATAGCCCATTCCTTGGGGCTGATACAGCATCCATTTTAGTTGGATTATAACTATCAGGATTTCTCAAAACTCAAGAGTTGTGGTGGGAAGAGCTTAATCACTAACAGTTTGTTTCTTTTCTAACTTTCCCCCAAAAAACTCAGTGCCAAAATACCAATTGAGGTGCAACTGGTATTCATGAAAAACCAAACCAAACCAAACCATGCACAGTGCCTGGAAAATTCTACAAAGAGAAGATTTGACATCCATTTATCATGATTCCCCAGGTTGAAATATTTAACCCTGTAGCGTTTGAGAATAATGTGCTTCAGTGAAGAGTAGACTATGGTTAAAGAAGCAGTCCTGGAGTCTCTGGATCCATGATTCATCTGGATACATGGAACTGTTCGGCGTCTCAGCCTCCCCCCACCGCCCCAAATCATGGATGGGGTGAGGGAAGAAGTGACGGAATGGGAAAGGGGACCAACGGCTGGAAAACACCCATCATCTCTGTGAATGAACACAAACTGGAAAAAAAAAAATCAAGTGGTGTCCCCTCACTCATGAGAAATAATCATCAGCTTTATTCTTAGTTTTTTTTTTAAGAACACGGCATCTTATTTATTTTTTTTTTATTTTAATTGCTGTGCAAGTACAGTTTTCTGCCTTTTACCCCCATCCTTTTTTCTTAGTTTTGAAATATTGTATTTTTAATCCATGCCTTGATGATAAAAGTCTTTTTAAGATGTACTCAAAATGAGTGTCCTGACCATGTGCCCAATGTTGAATGAGGGACCTAGA
Source organism: Phyllostomus discolor (assembly GCF_004126475.2). Classification (NCBI taxonomy): domain Eukaryota; kingdom Metazoa; phylum Chordata; class Mammalia; order Chiroptera; family Phyllostomidae; genus Phyllostomus; species Phyllostomus discolor. The sequence goes on from NC_040906.2 coordinate 12,342,303, forward strand.
GATACAGAATCATAGTGCAGAGGAGACCAGTTACGAGGTTGCAATTCTGATTTGGCTGCAATAGGGCTTTGTGACTTGGGCTCATCATTTACCCTTCTGGGCCTAGGGACTTTCATCTGTAAGATAAAGGGGCTTGTGCACATCAGTTTCTCGGCTTTGGCAATGTTGGCATTCAGGGCCAGATAACTCACTGTTGAGGGCAGGGAGGTTTTCTAATGCCTTGAAGGATGTTTAGTAGCATCCCTGGCCTCTGCCAACTGAAAGTCAGTAGCACCCACCTCTGCCTCCCTTTCATTGTCAAAAACACAAATGTCTTGGGCATTGCCAAATTTTCCCTGGGGGACAAAAGGGTCCCCAGATGAGAATCACTGGTCCATATTTCTGTCAGTTTTATGAACTGTCCCTGACATGTGTCTTTCAGAACCAGTACTGAAGGATGTGGGCCATTCTCAATTTTCCCCCATGGCAGAGGATGCTAAAATTAAGAATTTGCTCCTGGAAGCATGCATGGCTTAAGGAAAAGTCAAGGATGTGGCTGTACAACATTTCACTGAACCCTGTTACGGAAACTCTGAGAGATCCAAAGATCAGAGTACTTACCAGCCAGAGATTCAGGGCCATAGATCTTATCAGTGAAACCAGAAGGCCCTAGGAAATAAGGGCATTGCCATTCAGCCACCTCAGCAGGAGCTAAAGCTAGAGAAGAGCTTATCCACAGTTGATCCAGGCAAAGAGAGGTGACAAAGGTTTTCAGAGCCAACATTCTCCTGACAAGAAACACACGCTAAAGCTACTCAGCTGAATCTGCAAGCTGCCAATTTTCTCGGACATGTGGGATGCCTGAGGGCAGAGCCAGGCGCACAGAGGGTGACCCCCGAGCACTGAGGGGATGGTTGGGGGCCACAGAAACCTGACACCTAAAGATGCCTGACCTACTGGATTTCAAAACTGCTTTCCACCAGGGTCTGCTCTTCATGTTTCACTTTACCCTTTTTTGGTAACAGAATGTCTATACCTTATGCATGTTATCTTAGGCATGTCCCAACATTGTATGTTAGGAGCAGATAGATACCCGATTCTTTAATTCCATTGATCCACAGATGGAGAGAAATTGTGTCCAGGAGCTTCAGCAGCACTTGACTAAAATGATTATCTCAAAGTTTCAGTGAGAGTGTGGGTTTTTGGCTGATGAGAGTTCTGGACTATGAGCTGATACCATGATGGGATGGGACCCTTAGAAACTTTGAGGGTATATGGATCTATTTTAAACTTAGGACCCATGTGAATCTCTGCATGCGGGAGCATGGGCTGTAGTAAGCAGAATCCTGACCGGCCATCCCTCTCCCTCAAATATGTTCCAACCCAGTCCTTGGCACTTGTGAATATGATGAGACATCACTTCCTTGATTATATTATGTCATATGGCACGGTGGACCTTAAAACAAGGAGATTTACAAGTGGGCCTAATCTGGTCCCATGAGCCCTTGTAAGCAGAAGAGGAAGATTAAAAACATAGGAAGGGTCCATGTACCATTGTTCCTTTTGAAGGTGGAGGAGAGAAAAAATGTGAGTGGCCTTAAGAAGCTCTGAGAAGCCCCGGTCTGACAGTCAACAGAGAAATGGGGGTCTCAATCCTACAACTGCAAGGACCGGATTCTGCCAGCCTAAGTGAGCTTGGAAGGAGATTCCTTCCCAGAGCCAAGAGATAAGAATCCGGGCTGGCTAACGCCTCGTAATACCCTCAGCACAGGACTCCGTTGAACTCTCTCAGCCTTCTGATTTATAGAACTTAGTGTTTTAAGCTAAGTTTACAGAAATCTATTATATGATCATAGAAAATAAATATATGTTTTAAAGGTAAAAGAGCTGCTGAAAGATACAATTTGAACATAAAAAACAATAATAGCATATTAGAAGATATTAATGCAACACACAACTTTCTGGAGCTTAAAAACATGATTCCCCCCAAAGTGATACAGAGATGAATTAAAATGGAGGATAGCCAGTTTTTTTAAAAGATTTTATTTATTTATTTTCTTAGAGAGGGAAGGGAGGGAGAAAGAGAGAGAGAGAGAGAGAGAAACATCAATGTGCGGTTGCTGGAGGCTTTGGCCTGCAACCCAGGCATGTGCCCTGACTGGGAATCAAACCTGCGATGCTTTGGTTCGCAGCCTGCGCTCAATCCACTGAGCTACGCCAGCCAGGGCAGATAGCCAGTTTTCAAACATAAAAGTGTATGTATCCTGTAATATCAAAGGAATAAATATCCTCAAGTAAATGTAAATGAAGGGAAATAGTGACACAAATACAGGGGGGAAAAAGAGAAAAAGACTAACAAAGGAAAATTTAGGAAAAAAATGCGAAGTGAAAAATGACAAAGGAACTAAAATTATAAAATTAGAGAAAGAAAAATTATGAGACATTATTTGTACAACCCTAAGGGAATAAATTTAAACACCTTATGTGGAAAGGTTAACTTTATAGTAAAATATAATCTACCTCAAATGACCCCAGTACAGAGAGAAAACATAAACTGAAGTTTTCATAGGAAAAAATGTATACAAAGTTGTAAAAGAGCTCCATCAGGAGAAAGTACCAGGCCCACATAATTTTACAGAGAAATCTCACCAAATCTTTATCAAAGAGGCAATCCAGTGCTACTTGACATGTTCTTGAATAAACAGGGAGAAGGAAAACTTCCAAATTCTTTTAAAGAAACAAGTGGATGTAGATTAACATTTCCTAGAGATTGCTCAGAAAGAAAAGCATACACTAATCTCACCAATGCAAAAACCTTTTAAAAACAGGTTATATAGGAAGTACCAATGCAAGAATCTTTTAAAAACAGGGACATATTCCAACAACACCTTAAAATAATACATTATTGCCAAATAGGGTTTATTGAAATCTTAGAAAATGTATATATTATTTATGAATAGATTATTAAAAATCTAAACAACTCATCATATTAACACATCAGAGGAAAAATCAGGATTATTTCCATAGTGTTTAAAAGACACTTTATAAAATTTAACACCCAGTTTTGATAAAACCTATCCATTAAGCAAGAATCTTAGTTTTATTCTATAATTATATATACATATGTCTAACCTCTGAAACCCGCCTCTGAATGCTGATACTTTAGAAGCATTCTTGCTAAAGTGAGGAACAAGATAAGGTTGCCCAATATAGCAAATACAATGTAACATGGTTTTAAAAGTGTGAAGCAAAAAAATTAAATGAGAAGAAAATTAGATGCATAAGAAGTAGAAAGAACAGGTAACCTTTTGAAACTGTGCATCTGGGAAACTTAAAAGAATGATGAGAAAATGATTACAAACAAAAGATAGTAAAAAAAGCAGGATGTGAAGGTAATTCACAGAAATCAACACAGTTTTGTGTATATGAGTTCGATGCTGTAATGAGAGAAAAGATCCAATTAAAATTACAACAAAGAAAATTAAATACCTTGTCATAAACCTAAGAAATGTACAAAAGTTAAATAAGAAAAAACTTTAAAATATCCCTGAGACCCTAAATTAGATTTGAACAAGTTGGAAAAACTTCCAATGTTCTCAGATAAGCAAACTCAATGTCATAAAGATAGTAATTCTTCCTAAGCTATTTTATAAATGTAGCACAATCCTCATAAAATAGTAAGACAAATTATAATGACGCTACCCAAGTTGATTTGAAATTGTACTTGGAAAAATAAGCAAACATAGGTAGAGAAACGTTGAAGAATAAGGGTATCAGTGGTGGGGATGGTGACTCGCCCTGTCACGTGGTCTTGTGTGGATTCAACCCTTCATGTGAGTGTGACAGCGGTGCCTGCATAGGCAGGTGGGAGGTCACATGGAATTGACCCCAATGCGCATGGTCATTCGGTGTTACGTATCTGTAGGGAAAAGCCGGACTTTCTAATGAATGATGTCAAGACCTCTGAAAAAAGATGTGTTTAAATCCATACCTTACTCCATAGACCCAGATAAATTCCAAAATGACTGAAGGTATGAATGTAAAATTCCAAAGCACACAACACTTGAAAGCAGGCATGAATGAATCTCTTATACATTGAAGGGAGAGATGCTTACCAGCTGTGACTCAAAAATCCATAAGCAATTTAGAATAATTAGCTTCAGTTACATAAAAAAGAAAAAAGGCACCATATGCAAAGTAATAAAATAAATAAAAATATTTTCCATTTACACAAAGGGTTATAATCACTGGAATATAAACCTCTACTACAATTGAGTGGGGAAAGACTAGTAACCTAACAGAAAAATGGAAGAAAATACATGAACGTGTAATTCTCAAAAAGTAATTTAAACAACGTTTAAATATGAAAAGATCATTAATCTAACTCATAATAAGAATAAAAATTAAATTGTGTTACCAATTCTCATGTGTCAGTTTTGCAAATATCTAAAAATATGGAAATATAGAACTTAGGCAAGGCTATGGGGAAACAACCACTTTATATATTTTGTGGGAGTGTGATGCCACGCAATCCCTACAGAGGGGCACTTGGTTATATCTAGAAAACTTGTGGATGCATGTATCTTTTTTTCAGCAATCTCACTCCTAGGAATTTAGCCTAGTAATAAAACAAAAAATATCAAATAACTTATGCTCAAGATTATTCACTGTGACATTTTTTATAGTAGCAAAAAATTGAAATCAACCCCAATGCTCATTATTTGAAGACTGGTTGAATAAAATAAGGTGCATTCATATAATCTAATATTGTGTGACCGTAAGACAAAAATGAAGAAGGTTTTTATATAGTCATGTGGCTTGAGAACCAAGATATAATTTAAGGGAAAAGAGCTAAGCACAGAGAAAACATAAATTATATGCTCATTTTTGTGTAAGAAAAAGGCTTAAGTATATAAATGCAAATGTAAATAATATAGTTGAAAAATGCTAGAGAATTAACTAAAAATAAATAAAAACAATTGCCCATAGGGGAAGGAAACCGTAGAATGGGGAGTGACAGAAATATGGTTTCTCTGAATGTAATCAGGTATATAATTTTGACTTTGAAATCAAGTGCAAGTCTTACCTATTCAAAATTCAGAGTCCTAAAAGGAAGAAAGCGACTCCTAAAGACTGAAGAAATTAGAATCACCTGTTATTAACAGGGATCTAGGAAGAGTATTTTCTCATACATGGACGGTATGAACTAAAACATTTCTGGAAAGCACACTGCCTGGCAATGTTTATCAAAATGAAGTATTTGTGTGTGTGTGCACGAACCCACTGACCTAACATTCTACTCCTGGGAATTTATACCAGAGACGTAAAAACATGCAAGATATACAGACATGACATTTATTGCCGTACAAATCTGGAGGCAAAGTTTATGTTCTTATGAGAATGATTGACAAAATCATTTCGTGTGTACACTGTGGAACATCACACAGTATTAAAGAAAATGAATTGGAACTCTACTAGGAGATGTAGAGGAATTCATATGAAAACATTTGAATGAGAAAGATAAAGTGCAGATAAGTGTGATTAATGTAATATTATTTTTGCAAAACGACCAATGAGGGAAAACTACAGACATGTGTATGCGTGTGATTATGTAATCATGAGGCTAATATGTAGTACTGCATAAGAATAGCAGTTAACTGTGTAATTAGGGCACGTGTTAGAAAATGGAAGGCCAAGCAATACAACGAGGGCAACAAAACTTTAAAAATGGATAAAAGCAACGTTTATGTATATTTGCACAGTTCGAGTCCATTTTGCTCTTCTGTAAAATTACATGCATGTGACTATGTGAGAAAACAGGCCACCATTTAAGAAAAGGCATGCAGTTACTAATCTTGGAGAGGGTATGCACAATTAAGGTTGACTCAAACCTTTGAAGAGAAACCAAAGAATATGAGAAGAAAGAACAAAGGAAAACAGGTCAGGACTGGAAGACTCTGGAGGAAAGAGAAATAGGAGGTATGCAGGAGGTAGGAGGCTCGAACAACAAATACCCCAGAGGGCACATGTCAGCTCCGGGTCACAGCGGTGGCCTGGAGAAACTTGCTAACATCTCCGAGCAGTTGTATCTTCTTCAGCAAAGCCTTCCTCTCGACTCAAACAGAAATGGTTGCTTTCTTGTTAATGCCACCTGCTGTCTGGGTGTACCTGAAAATATCTCATTGTGTTGTAATTCTGTCCTTGTACTTTCTCTCCTTTGATCTTTTTGTAGTCTTTGTTATTAACGTCTTTGTAAGCTCGACCTCTGTGTCAATATCTTGCACATAGAAAGCATTGTAAAAATATCAAAAGAATTGTTTAAGTTCAGGGGATAAGGTCAAACCTAGGTCTTCTTTCTCTAAGGCTACTTTGCTGCCCTGAAAGTAACTTAATGTTATAGAATGGAGATTCCATTTGGAAGTTTTGGAGCACTTGTTTGCAATGTCCCAAAAGAGCAGAGACACTTTCCTGGGAAGTCCAGATTGGAAATATGCAGGAAGGAGAAAAAGGGTGGGACAGACTTCTGACCTGCTCTTTATTCTGTGTTGCTGTTAATCTACGTGTAAATTAACTTAGCTGAACAGCTAAACTGTTTTTTTTCCTATTGGGGAAATAAGGCTGGAAGAAGGGCTAAAGTTTATTCCCTTTGTTTATGGCATTTGCAGGCTCCGAAATAGCAGATTTAGGGACTGGAGACAAAAGCAGCCTCTTCCACTCGGAGAGTCCCAAGAAGCGAGGCGCCTCTTCTGTAACAAAGGCCTGGGCTGCCTTTCTGCTTTCCGCCTCTTCACTGTGCTTTCTGTCCCCATGCTCAGCCTGGACTGTGTGTATGTGTCACACAACCCCTCTCTCAGAGGAAGAGCACCCAGCTAGCCCTGGGCAAATGCTTTCCCATCATCACCCTTTTTCTCTTCTCCTTCTTTATTAAAACTCCAAGCTCTGGGGCTTACGTGGCCCGCATGTGGTCTTAATTCATTCTAAAAATGCTAAATCTATTCAACAGTTTTGAATTACAGGAGCAGGGTGATAAACTGGGTGCCTTCCCATTTTAGGGATCTATGTGCATAAATATCTCTAAGCAGTAAAGTCTTATATCTCCGTACCATTGGGTGGTAAGTTCCCTATGTGAGGCTGAAAGTGTAAGAAAAATGTTATGTTTTAATATATATGTATCAAGGGGATTTTGATGATATCTATCTCACTAGAGAGGGGTCTTATATATAATTTATATAATTATATATTACATCATATGTTTTCATAATGTAATATACATATATTATATACTATACATCTATATGCAGATATATGTAATATATCCAGATGTGAAACAATCTATGTAGATCTATATATATATATATATATATATATATATATATATGTATTTATTTATCAAGAGAGAGAATGAATAAGGAACTGGCTCCCATAGTTATCGAGGCTGAGAAGGCCCCAGATCTGTGGTCAGCCGCCTGCAGACCCGGGAGAGTGGGTGGTGTGGATCCCGTCTGTCCGAAGGCCCGAGCACTGCGAGAGCTGCCGGCGTGTGTCAGAGCTGAAGTCCGGAGAAGACTGATGTCCCCTCTCACCTAGGAAGGCTGGTAAATTTCCCTCTCCCCCAGTCTCCTTCTTCTCTTCGAGTCTTCAGTTGATTGAAATGATCAGCCCCCACGAGGGAGCGGAGTTGCTTTGCTCAGCCTACCAATCCCCATGTTGATCTGACCCCGCTACACCCTCACAGATCCACCCAGAATCATATTTGATCAAATGTCTGGACACCCTGTCAAGGGGCCCAGCTGAGTGGACACATAAAATGAACTGTCATGCCATGTGAACCCGAGCACAGTCTTTTGAAAAATATCCTTTGCAGATGTGGCTGGAAGAGTAAAGGTATTTGATTTCACTTAAATAACTCTCATAAGAGATATTAGATATTGCAAACATGGGCTGGCAAGCCACTCTTGTGGCCTGAAATTGTCGTGAGCCATCAGCTGTGTATTACAGGTACAACTTATTTCATCTATTGTTTGGATTGGAGCTCAGCATAAATCCTCATCTGGCACCGTGTTGGTATAGTTCCAACTTCTATTATTAGGTAGATCAATTGTTCTTATTTAGAAATGTTTGATGTAACAATTTTCTAAAATAGTTTTTAATAAATTATCTGTCTGACAGGTTTTTTTTCTCACCAAGGTAATTAATTTTATATTTTCGCCCCATCATTAAATATTTTAAATATGCAAATCTGTTGGCATTTAGTACTGTCTATTATAGTCGTGCCAAAAAAGCCTGCAGGATAATCTTGTTTTCAGAGGTTTTTCTTCACGAGCTCCCTTAATAGGGTGTAATTTGCATAAAATAAGCTTAAATTGATTACATATTTCTGGTAAGATTTTCTATTTCACAAGACTGGCGTCGGGAGAAGGCATCTGTGTGTCACCCCTGGCTGGTTGTCCTCCCTCCGGTGAAATGGCTGTCCGCCACTCTGAGCCCAGAACAATGTGCTGGAGTCAAGGAATCATTTGTCAATGTTCCTTTTAACACGGTGGTTATGCATTCCATGATTATTAAACTTGTACGTAGCTGGTTAGGGTGCTTCATCCAAATAAAGACAAGCAGAAAGGGAAACAAGAAAAGGACAGCGCTGTCATAACTGGTTTTCCAGAGCCTGAGCTTCAGTGTGGTGGCACTCGGGGTGCACAAGACAGGGATCTGGAGAATGTATGTGTGGATTCTGGGGGAAAATCACGATGGAACTTATTCATTCAGCACCCAAGGGTCCATCCAAAGTGCTAAAGCCCCCCAAACTTGGAGATATTTCCCTTGCCTGCTCAAAAAAATCATAAACATCCCCTTCCTTCAACTATTTTCAATCAACAAATATTCGCTGTGCCCAAGTCCAGGTGCCTGGCTAGAGAGGCATGAGAAAGGGAAAAATGAGACCCGTTTCTGCCCTTTGGAGCCTCCAGTATAATAAGGGAGACACACACTGACACAGGGAAGGTAGGAGTACAAACCGAGGCAGGCTGGAAAGAGAAAGAGCTGCAAACTGACTCAAGCCAATGCGATCATTCGCCGTGTTAAGGTTATTTACGGTAGATAAAGGTGCCTCCACAAATGAGTGTTGCCCAGGTCTGCAGTTCTCCCCACTCATCTGCTGACAACCAGGTGTCAGGTACAGTGACAGTAGGCCTCAGATGCAATTCTGTCACACAGATGATTATCAGTAAGCCTGCCTCCAAACAGGGAAAAAGTGCATTTACTCATCCTGGCCTGTAAGTCTGATGAAGTTCCAGCCTCAGTCCTTAAATGTAGGCGATGTGCAGTGGGCCCGGGGGGGGGGGGGGGGGGGAGCTGAAGGCTGCATATGCTCAGCCTTCTCTCAGGTAGGGCTGATACCGCGGTCCCCCAATCACACCTTGAGCTGCAAAGTTTTAGATGCTCTTTTAAAAGTTCACTTGAAGTTAATGTGACAGCATTCCAGCAGCGGGGTTCAGGTGTCAACAACAGCCTGGGTACACATCTGGATCCAGAACCAGATGGGCTTCTGAGCCTAAGGCACGCTTCCGAGGAGTTTATGCTACTGGGCTTGCTCGGTTCTTTACCTTGTTTCTGCAGAAGCAAGAGAGGTTATATGGGATTTCTAGCCAATTCACACTTTTAAAATGTCATTCATAAAACACTGAAAAAAAATTTTAAATGCAATTGCCCAATTTGTAGACCCTCTGGTGGATTAAAGACGGAGATAAGTGAAGCCTTTGTGTAGCTGCCTCTGAAATGTACTTTTTTATTTTTAGTTATAACTTTAAATTTGAACTATACCTTCAGTGTGTATTTTCAATGAAGGTCTTGCAACTATGAATTAAACACCCTCACGATGGAGGTCAAGATGTACAAACACACTGTTTATGCGAAAGTACTGATAAGTAGTTTGTGGCCAACATACATTGTCTATACCCGGGTTCTATGCATGACCAGATTACGAACAATGGCCCGGACTGGGAGTGGCTTCCCTGGGAAGAGCTGAAAGCTACAGGACGAGGGCAGGCTGCCTTGGAGGTGAGAGCGTCCCAGCCAAAGGGAATAACCTGTGCAAAGCCCGATTCCGCAACAAGAGAGGTGGTGCCTTCCCGTGTCCTGCCACGGATGCTTACATATGGGTCACAGCAAGCCTCCCAGGGTGGACCAAGGAACACAGCCCTTGGTTCTTCCCCTTGGGTCTGAGAGTCTCAGTCCTGGAGTGTACTTGGTGGCCACAGTCACAGTTTCTTCCATGATTAAACTGTAAAACCGACCTTCCTGGTAAATCAATTTTGTCTCCTGTCTAACTGTGCCCTAGTTAACACCTAGGCAATTGGTACTCTTCTCGCTGCTAAGGAATTGCCCGAGGCTTCTGAAAGAGCAATTCAGTGTGTCAGCTAAGAAAACCAAGTCGTGTTCAAGGAAAATCATCTGTTAGCAATAGAAAACTTTGCATTTGATTGAAGGGATGGTTTTGTGTCTTACTGTAACTCACGTGACTCAGTGATCTCACCTACAACAAGTGGGAACTAATCAACAAAACAAACAAGCAATCAAAATAGAACCAGAGCCATTGAAATAAAGAACAAACTGACAGTAGCCAGAGGGGAGGGAGGAGGGGATAATGGGGGCGGGGGAGGGAGAAGGCTTTTCAGGAACCACTATAAAGGACATGTGGACAAAACCAAGGAGGGTGGGTAGTATCCAGGGTGGGAGGTGTGGATGGCTGGGGCAGGAGGAGTGGTGGGGGCGGGGATTGGAGATGGCTGTATTTGAACAACAGTAAAAAAAGGCAAAAATAAAAACAAAAAAGACAAAACTTGATGATAAATATGAATCATTTTGATGTATCCTACTAAAGATGAGCCCATATTATGCTAGGAAAAGGAGGGGGCTGGGAAAAAGACTCAGATAAACTCCTGTGGGCAGAATCAAAGGTTTTATTTGTTTGAAAAACGAATGAGCAGGTTTGAAGATGAAAATTCATCATCTTAAGACTTCTGTTTTAACCTCAAGAGGCAACGCAACTGAACAAGTGTGTCTGGTTTGGCTGTATATATACATATACACACGCAATATTCATTTTTAACTCCAGATAAACATCCAGACTGAGGTGAGGGGCACTAAGAACAGGAAGAAGTCTTCTATATACATACCTTATCTCCATCGGTCTAGATTGTGCTGTGGGTTGTAAACTATGTAAAATATCTTAAAGTAACTTTAGTTTAAAAATGCGCTCACCTTTGACTGCGTGAGGATTTATTGGTTTAAGTGATGAGCTCGTTACAGAGAAAGTTGTGCTGGTTGAACTGCCAAATCCCGCTACTTGGCTTTGAATGCCATTGACCCCGAGTTGTGTCTGGTGGGGAAAAACGCACGTGTGAGCTTTGTTATCTGTTCTGCCGCCTCCCGGTTCTGCTCTGTTATCTCCATGGCCTCTTCCAGGCTGCTTCGGAATGGGTGCAGGCCAGAAATAGAAACTGCTTCACAAAGTGCCTCGCTAAACTCATGGATGGGCCGTGTCATTAATTATTAAGGGAGGCTGGCATGGTTGTGTTACCTCCCTCGCCTCTTCGTGGTTGAGATCAGAGGCAATAAATACCCTCTCCTGCCAGACTGCTCTTTGAGACAAAAAGGATAACTGCATGGCCTGACCTAATGAATGTAATGAACATTTTTATGACCTTGTAAATCACCTTCTATTTTTAAGAAAGGGAGCAAACTCATAATATCTCGGGGAGATTTGCTTCGGCAGTTTAGACTGAGTCTGCTTGGGGGAATGGCTCATTAGAACTGAGCAAGGCAGGCTGTGATCTTGAAAGGCGGGGTGCCCAGCGTTGCCAGGTTGAAAATGTGGCTTCCGTCACAATGTGAATGTGCGCTATTGAAATGATTGGAGAGTTACATGGCTTTTTTATAGTCATAGACTTTAAAAAGTAATTGTGAAGGTGTCTGATGGGTGTCTAGGAGTTCAGTATCCCATTCTACTTTTATATACATGACATTTTCCATAATAAAACTTTTAAAGTAATCATTAATGAAGCCATTCTTGCATAAAGGGGCTATAAAAGGGCATGTCTGGCCTTATCAATTTGTACCTAAATCTGATATAATTTAGTCACGTTTAGCCCTTGACCACTCAAGAGGCCGCGGGGAAACACAGACGTGAAATGCAGACATCACGGATTCCAGGGCTATCAAGGGTTCAGCAAGAGCACAGAGTGGACGCTGCCAAGACCAAGGAAAATGAGAGGCGAGAGAAATCATCCGGCCACCCAGTGTGGGCGCAGCCGAGTCTCTGCTAGGGTTCAGGTTGGAGACTGGGCGCCTGGTTGGAACGTGAGGAAAAACTGAAAATAACCAGAGATGTGAGGGGTGAGGTGGGAATAAGCAGAGATTGCAAGGCGATCTCAGGCTCTTCCTCCCTCACGGGAGTTTAGGACGTTGCACTGAAGTTCTTCAGGGCGTGAAAAGCGCTAAATGCCTGTGTGGAATCAAGACCTATTCTTCAACCTTACTGAGACTCACAAGAATGTGCTCGCCTTAGAATCACAGACAAGGACAGACTTCAGGAATTCTCCCAGTCTGAATATCACCAAAGGATTTTACAGAGATGATAGAATTAGTAAGTCAAACACATTTTTTTTTAATTTTATTTATTTATTTTTAGAGAGGGAAGAGAGGGAGATAGAGAGAGAGAGAGAGAGAAACATCAATGTGCGGTTGCTGGGGGTTATGGCCTGCAACCCAGGCATGTACCCTGGCTGGGAATTGAACCTGGGACACTTTGGTTCCCAGCCCGTGCTCAATTCACAGAGCTATGCCAGCCAGGGCAAGTCAAACACATTTTTAAAAAATAAATAAGTAAAAGAATCCCACTTCTTCTAAAATCCCAGCACAAATCCAAGATGTTAGATGCTAAAAGAGAGTTCCCACCTTCGGTTATTGTGCTTCCTCCAATTCCCGATGTGAGCCTGTCTCCCTGATGTAGGAAATAGATTTATTTCAGATTCTGGCAGGTCTTTCTGACAAGCGCTGAAAACGCCTCAGTTCTGGGGGCTGTTTATAATTTTACTCTTTTATCTTCATGTGTGTCTTCTGGTCAAACATCTGCAGAGTTGTTCTTGTTCCAGGCAGAGCAATAGGTCCGGAGATAAAATTCTGAATGACATAGAATTCTCGCTCCCAAGTGCTTATGGATTTGTTCTAATGATGTCTTTTGGGCAGTTTCAATGTCGTAAAAACAGGATGCTCCTTGCTAAGAAGATGCCTCTGGGGTCTGTGTGTCAGGGCCTGTCACTGTGGGTCCCCTGCTGTCACCATCACCTTCATCAAGTGATGAAAAGAGGGCAAGGGAGTCAAATCAGGAAACACCGTACATTCTGCTTTCCCTGACTGCCCCTATCCAATTTTCTATTTTTTATTTTATTTATTTTATGGGTTTTTTGTTTGTTTGTTTGATTTGTGTTGTGCTTCAGGTGGCTGAGCAAACTCACAGAACGTAATCTGGCTGAGAACAGAGGTGACAGAGACTCGTCTGCATGGGGCAGCACGTCATCTGCAGTGAGGGGAGGGGCCTGGCGGTCCTCTCCAGTCTCCGTGGGTCTGTCTGTAAACAGATGTTTTCTGCTTCGCTAATCTCCACAGCGCAGCTGTATGAGATTTCTGTGTTCCGTTGGCTTACGTTTCTCTTGATGCATTCCTACAGAATCTCCTTCTAGAGTGAGTCATATCCTTCAAAACAAGAAACATGTTCGGCAAGCCGCAAATGGAGGGTGAGGCCATTTTACCTAGAGTACTGAACATATTCCTAGAGTGATATTTATCCAGAATTTTCTTTCCACTTTTACGGCCAGTCTTGTCCAGCTGTAACAGCAGTAGCAAGTCACTTGGTCATCAGCAAATAGAGACACTGTTGTCACGGAAGATGTTAGATTTAGAAGACTAGAACCGTTTTTTGGGACAATATTCCTCTTTAAGACAATCTTATCAGCTTCCCTTTGAAGCAAGGAGCAGAAATAGGGATGATATACATTCTAATTTGATGGAATCACTCAAACATTTTCCTTTCTAAGTCAGTGAGGTTTTTTTGCACTTTCCTTTTTGCTTTTCCTTTTTTAGTAACTGCATTCTCCTTCTCAGTTTAACTTTCAATAAGTTCCTGGTATTGGAGGAAAGGGGCACTAAATTGATATGGGAAGTAACAGACGGCTTTGTGTTTTTTGGATCTTGCCTTTCTAGCAATAATAAAGGCAAGGTGTTTTTATTTCGCAATCACAGCTGGTGACCCTGCATTTCTTCTTGCTTTTGATAATCATTTCTTTGTATTCACCTGGAGGACCGGGTTATACTAATAATACTAATAATTGTTGTAACCCCTTACTTATTTTATCCTACAAGCTAGTCACTGCCTGGGCACTTCCCATATATTCCTTTTCTCAACCCTTGCAGACAACCTTGATATTATTATTATCATGACTTTACCTACTAGGAAACTGAGGCACAGAGAAGTTATGAAAATTGCTCAAGTTCACATATCTTTGTATTGTCTTATGTGTCCAAGCTTCACGGCAATCAAAATTACCTGTAGTCTCTGTTGAAATGTCCTCTTCGCTCAATGTATGCTCATAATGTACTTTAGACATTTAACTCAGGAATTGCATGAGTTAGGATGGAAAGAGGGATACACCAAAAGGGCCAAGGCTGGCAAACTAACTTTTCTGAGCTTTGCTCCTTTATTAAAAATACAAACAACCATATTTGCCTTTTAAGAATGTTTTCAGCTTATATAAATTATGACACTTCCTATTATGTACCAGAAGCTCAGTAATGTCAGGTCCCTGTTTCTTCCTATAATAATTATGGTCTTTCTGTTCTCTTTCCTCTAGACTCCACCCAGTTAATCCTAGTGGGGGACGGTTGGGCGTGGCCAAAGCTGCAACAATCAGAGTATCTCTTTCCCCTGACCTCAGTGATTGGTCCAGAGAAGGACATATAACTGAAGCCCCACCAATCAGAACAACCCCCAGGATTTTTCAGACTGAAGTTGGTGGGGATGACTGACATGTTCCTCCAGAGCATGAACTTACTAGGCTGTAAACTCAGGGACGGTCCCTGCAGTCATAGTCCCCTCTGTACGGGGCAAGTTAACATGTTTGAAGACGGACTAAGCCAATAAAGAGAGAAATACAGGGGGCAAGTGGTAGAAAGAAGAAAAGAAAGACAAAGTGTTCAGACTTCTTTCCAATCCCTAGGTCTTGCCATTCTTAGGGCTGCATCCACACATTCCCTTTGCATCAATAATGTATTCGAACTCCTTTCTTAACCCTACCACCTCAGAAATGTGAAGTTTTTCCAATATCACCTTTCTATAATTGAGTCCAGGTGAAAACTGAATATATATGATGTTGGGGAATTGCTTATAAATAACGTCAGGATGGGGTAGTGGATGAGGGTGTAGATGGGGTAGCATGGGCCCTGGGTTCGTGGTTTTGTGGGGACATGTGACAGGTACACGAGGGTTTATTATACTGTTTCACTTAGCTTTTGTATGCGTGAGTATAGATTCTTCATAATATGAGTTTAAACTATCAAACAAACAAAAGCAACAACAATAATAAAAAAAACCCCAAACCAGGCCATGAAACTGAGTCTCATGTTCCTAAAAAGATTCATATGACCTAAGAACAGTTCCGAATAGACAAAGAAGAAAAGTCCGTTTGGTGCTCGAGGGAGAACACTGCAAGAAAGGAAGGAGCGCAAGACGAGGGATCTGTCGAACATCGTCTGACTCCCTTCCCGGGGTGAAATCTGAAGGAAGTG
Organism: Phyllostomus discolor; assembly: GCF_004126475.2. Lineage (NCBI taxonomy): Eukaryota > Metazoa > Chordata > Mammalia > Chiroptera > Phyllostomidae > Phyllostomus > Phyllostomus discolor. Next base: position 12,358,119 of record NC_040906.2, read on the forward strand.
GAGAACAAGACGGGAAAGCAAGCCTAGGTAAATGGGCTTTTTGTACTTTTTCCATTTTTCTCTTTACGTACACCGCCCTCAGAGGGTTCTGGAGCGGCGCAGTAATGTGGTCTGGGGAAGCGTCTCATTATTCACTCATTTATTTATTCGTTTGCTTATTCATTCATTCGGGTAATAGTATCTGATTCAGGAAGCAGAAAAGCCTTGCTAATGCAGTATCTGGCATGTAGGTAGCTCAATAAATATTTGTCGAATTAATAAATGGAAAGAGGGATATGCTATCAAGAAACACCTTTAATTATGGGACTCTTTTGACATTACATCAATATTCAAACTTCTACTTTTGGAACCTGCCAGAACCTCTGCTGCAGATTCTGTTTCGAAGGCCAGGAACACATCACCGCGGAAATTCTGCATAGACATCCACAGCTTGAAATGTGTTCCAAGTGACAGTGTTTGAAACCTCTAAATCGAGTTTTCTGGCTTTGACTGACAAGGATGTCAAAAAGATGGAAATTAATCTTTCAAAATATGGGTCTTGCTTGTTGAATTGAAAACCTTTTATTTTCTTCTGGGGAGAAAAGGTCTTTCAGTGTGATGAATTCATGATGTGGATTTAATTGCCTTAGTCATATTAATAGCAGTTAATTTTCAGGGGCTGCAATAAGCCTTTGTTATGTTGAATTGATGAGAACCTAAATTGTGCTTGTGTTACCTATTGTCTTATGTTGTATGTGTAGACTGCCCCGTGCTCGTCCGTGCCTCTATTTGCAATGTTCATTTGAACCACAGATATTTATAGACTAGAAGGCACGATGTGCTACAAAAAAGAATGAGAAGGCATGGCGCATTCCATCAAAGAAGTAACAGGGGACAGAAGCTCTATCATTCTTGGATCTTTCCTAGGCAAGTCAGTTGCTTTAAAAATAAACAAGGAAATTGTTATAAATTACGTGCTGCCGTCTGGCACGCAGTGTGCCGCTCCGCCACATTCTTCTCCCCGAGCTGCATCCCTGCGGGCAAAACAATCGTCATTCTTTATCCCACTGTTTGTGTTTGTCTCCAAACATGGGAAGGTAAACATAACTGGAGCTCAGAGAAACTGAGAAATCAGCAGAGTTTGTGTAACCCAAGTGTCCCAGACACATCCAGGTCTTCAGAGAGCGCTGTTCCTTTGTTAAAACAATCAAGTCAACTCTATTTTTAGAACAGTCTTAAATTCACAGAAAAATTGCTAAGATCGTGTGGTATGCTTGTATAATTAATGTAATAATATAGATTATTATTGTTAGCTAAAGTTCAGACTTTCCTTTGATTTCCTTAGTGCTAGCACTTTTGTCCAAATAAGGGTAATCTGATACTGAAAAAAAAAATAGAAAGGAATCATATGGAAAAATGAGGTTGAACTGGCTACAGTATGACTAGAATGCAAAAGCCAAGACCTTCCTGGGAACTACTATGGGATTGTTTTGTCCTTCGCTCCTGCCCCTGCCTCCGTTGTGAGATACGCAGGTGACCGCAAGTCTTAGCTTGAATTAATCCAAAGGGCCCATTCAGATGGTTTTTCTAAAATCGAGGAGCAATTTGTCATCAAAGTTGAATTCAAGCCACCCCTCAAAAGAAACAGAAACATTATTTTAAAATAATTTGGCTGACCTACCCCCACATCTATCCACCCAGTGAAAAGAAATGCAGATATAGATGCCACTCACCTTCATCATTCCGGGCTCCCCCTTGATAACAGCCCCCCACCATGTGCTCTCAGGTGTCCAGTTTGGACATGCCAGGGTCCCGGAGCTTTCTTCCCACCTCAAGAATATAAGAAATGTACCAGGAAAGTGAAAATAGCTTTCACAGAACAGACCCTCAACACCAGCTATCAACCTTGCCCTGGTAGGCAAAGGCCAGCGGGCCTCATGAGAGGTCCTCTATTGCCTACAGATTGCGTCCTCCGTCTGTTGTGGTCAAACCATGCAGAGATGGGAGGCAGCCAGCAGAGCACGTCAGAACTGGAACCTTGGCTGGGCTCGTTACTGATCCAATTTGCCTTTGTCCTGCTAGACAGGTCCAAGGTGGAGTCGCTGTTATGACGAGGCTATAGGAAGACAGACTACGCAAGAACTGATTTCCAACAGACACTTCCTCACAAAGGAAAACGGCTGAAGTGTGTTTAATCTGGAAATTATAGCTTAATAAATACCACCTTAACAAAGGCTTTATGAATGTATGCATTTTAAGTGTGCTAAGACAAAGTGTTATGAGTGATTTTATTCCTTTAACTGTGCAAAGATGTAGCTCACTCATTCACAAAGATGTCCTAGAGGAATGTTGTTTACGGTTGCTTACAAGGTTTTGTCCACCCAGGGAGCTAGAGTCTTCTCTGTATCCATCAAAGAAGATTTACCTATGTGAGGTTCCCAATACACATCAATACAGGGAGGTATTTCTTTGGGAAATTGGAGATAACCAAAGGATTTATTGAGAATGAACTGAATTTACAGTATGGAAGGAGAAAACACTATCCACGAATAAGCAAAGAAATCATTGTGAAAATTATAACAGATATACAAAGTTTCCGAAATCAACTTCTAGCTCCTTTTGCGGCTGAATAGGTGAGCATTTCAGCCAGCATGCACTGGTCTTGAACAAAGTTCTCTCCTCCCAGTTTCTAAAGTTCCCCTTTCACACCCAGCTGATGCAGGCTTGTAAGCGAGCAGCCCGGGCGGTAGCCTCCTGCTACCATGCATAAGCATAACACAGAAATGGATGAGGAAGGAAAGAGATTTTTATTAACAGGGTTTCTAATTTGGGAGAGCTGAGGTTTCCCCTGCTGCAAACCATTCTCTTCCGCAAAACACAGAAATCCTCTTGTTCCTAGAAAGGCTGCAGTCCAAACCCATGCCCAGAAGTTCATCACTCAAGTAGCCCAAGGCGGCTACCTGAATGGATTGCCATCTCTCCAGTTTTCAGGCTCTCTTTTTGGGGTGCACACTTGTGGGTTCCAGAGTCGCCATTGTATCACACAGCTTCCTCTCTCTCCCAGGGCCTCGGAGTACTACCAGATCACTCCAGCCAGTAGTACAAGGGGCTCAGTCCTCTGGACCTCAGTGTCCAAGGCTGTTCACGCCCTTGGGGTTGAGGAACTCCCGTGGCCCATGTGTCCGTGTGCTGCTTTCAGGGCCAGAGCCCAAGGAGTCCCATGACTGCTCTGTGCCCCACCCCAACTGGGGGTGAGGGGTGAAGAAGAGAGAGAGAGAGTGCTTGTGTGCACATTTTGTTTTAAAGCTTTGGCCCAGAAACTCATGTGTGACAGAGCATTTGGCTTTTCAACCAATGGGGGCTAATGTCCACCATGTTGGTCACAGTGTCTTTGCCCCTCTTCTGGCTGCCATTCTGCAGAGAGGGGCAGAAGTTTCCCAGATGCCCCAAGGTACACAAGCGTCTCCATCTGAGGCAGGGCTTCTGGCCCACACAGTTCACGCAGGCTCCTTGCAGGCTGTGTTGCAAGCCGCTCAGCTGCTGGGGAAATGCACACTGGCTTGCGCAGCAGCCTTGCTGCCGTTGCTCACGGTAGCCCCAGACTGTGGGAAGGCCGTCACACGGTTTTGGTTGTGATTTCCACTCAGGGGGACTCTGGCACTTCCTGCAAACCCCCTCCCTTTGACGGGGGAAGGTGCTAGCTCCAGTGCTACTTCTGGGGTTCCTCACCTTCTCCCCAGTAATTTAGGATGATCCATGCTGTTACAGTCTGGGATGGAATGACAACCTCTTAAAATTAGAATTCTATTATGATTTCAGATTATTCTCTATCTCTGTTCTCCTGATTGCATGAAGCTTGATAAAAACATGATCACATGCCTTTGGTGGAGGTTTTTCTTTGGCTAATAAGGTCCGTGAAATATGGCTGTCCCTGTGCTGGGCCGCCTGGCTGCCACACTGCTCTGTCACTGTATTTGAAGACTTTTGCTGTGTTCTCTGCCATCCTGCTGTAATAGGAAGGTTATCCTCTCTTCCTGGGCTGCAGGTGGGGAGAATGTCAGATTCGATTGGGGTCTGTCTCATATATTAGTGTCTGCCATTAGTCACTGCCAGGCACAATATTATATCTCAGGAGCAGTAACTCAGGGGACTTCCCGTTTAACCACTTCCTTCCCCATGACCTAGAGGCAACTTGCGAGCAGCCCTCAACAAGACGGTAGCAATTTTGGAGAGCCCCTTAGGGCATAAACCTAAAGAGTCTGGAAGACTAAAAGATAGCCCTGGGCATCAGACCATTCCAACACTACCTTCTGTCCTGACCAAGGTCATTCTTAAAGAGGTTACTGACCTGAGAGAGGCAAGACATGCACCTTTGTCTTTGGAGCAAAACTTGATAGAAAGGAGACTGCCATTTTCTTTTCTGGTACACTTACATGAAATATTTCTTGCTCCAAGGCAGTTATTTTTAAAGTTTACTATGCATTAGAATCATCGGGCTAGTTTACTCAAAAATAAGAGTCTCTTGCAGAACCCATACAAATTTGAATTCAGTAGGTTTCACAGGAAGCCCATGTATATTTACTTGTCCTATTGGGAATTCCAATGCAAGCGGTCCTTTGATCAAGCACTGAGAAGCTCTGACTACTCTAAGAGAAGAAATGGGCCTACTTTAGTCAATGAACTTGAGAATCCAGAAAGAACAAAGGTCAAATCACTGGATTTAGTTCTTGGTTTGTGAGCTTATTGGTATAGTGCAATATTGACATCCAAGGGGTTGATTTAAAAAATACGGATTGCTGGGTTTCCTCCACACTCACTGGGAACTCACACTCATGCAAACATTCCTAGTGATTCTTGGGCAACTTGAAAACTGCGGAAGGAAAGACCTTGTATTCAGCCAATTCCCACTCATTTTCCAAGAAACCCCCCAAAAATAGGCTGATTAGTAAAGAGCCATGGAATGGGAGCTTCTAGCAAACTTTGGCAGCAGGCAGTAATAGCTTACTTAAAATTTGTATCTCATCTCTGCTCCTAAAATCAATCCCACTACCATAGGAAAGAATTACCTCCATCCACCTAACGAAAGGGACTGATGAGGCTAATCTACATTTGAGGGGCTTGTGTGTGTGTGTGTGTGTGTGTGTGCATGTGTGTGTGTGTGTGTGTTTTCCTTCACTGGACTGAGCACCGGTAACTAATGCCGGTGTAGTCACCCCCACAGTCGCTCTTTTGGTAACAGCCCAGAGCCAAGCGTGTACTTCTCTTTTTCCATTTCGATATCCTAATGGAATGCATGTGATATTATTTATCAACTGTAAGCTGGATGGAATACATCATATAAATCATCTCAAATGTTATTTGCCACCTTCCTGCCTGTTCTGAAATGCATGCCGGCTTAATTAATCTAATTAGTCAATGCACAGATCAGGAGCACATTTACAGCTTCTCTGTCCTCATAAATAAGGTAGCTTTGTTTTCATAGGCTAAATAATTCATTTTAAGGATGGATACTAGGAAGAATCCGGGAGAGCTGACCTCTATTACAGTAAAACACGGAATAACGATGACAGGGTTTTCTTTCTGTTCTGCGTGCCCTCCATTAACCTTCTATTAAAATACTTCTTTGCAGGGGCGTCTCGGGGGGAGGAGGCGGCACGCAGCAGAAATGTCATGCCCTCCCACCTGGAGAGGCCTACCTGCCATTTGCTAAGAATGAGCTTACCCATTTTAAACCTCATGATTGAAAGACACATGGATTCTCAAGTACACGCATGTGCACTGCAGAGCTGAGGACCACGGATGCTGTAAATTCAGGAGCCCACGCTGCTGGGCTGAAAACAATCCAGAAGGAGAAAGGGGCCAGAGTCGCAGCTGAGAAAGGAGGCTAAGCGCAGCGAACAGGTTGGGTGTTGTGACTGGGCAATTGTTTCTTTTCACAGCCGTGGTTACCGGGTGCAGCCAGCCTGGCTGCGTGGTCCCCGCCTTCAGGACGCACACTCGCCTTCCAGCAACGTGAGCGGAAGCCTGCAACATGGGCAGCCCCTAAAGGGCACTATCTTCCATTATTTACATGCTGTGCCCCTTAGAAAATCCAGCTAGCCTCTTTGTGTGCTAGTTCTTCTGGGTGTAATGTGGATATCTCACAGGACTGTGTGAGAAAACTCGAGCACTGGCACGTGACCTGCTCCTCACGTGTCTGTGGCTCAGAGAGAGTATGAGTGGAAGCCCCTCCCCCCAGCCCATTGCTTGTTCTCTTAATGCCTGTCCCCGTTCCCTTCCCCACCCCACCACCTAGCACACAGCCTTCCCTTGGCATCCCCTCAGCCTCGGAAGGACCTGGGAGTGGGTTTGGCCCATTAGGGCAGAGAATTCTGGGCCCTGTTATTCAGAGGATGAGCAAGACGGCAGGAGCATGGTGGGGTAGGAGTGGGCAGTTGGTGCAGGCTCTTCCCTTCATCCCTTTCACTGGCTCATTTTAGAAGCTTGCATCTTTTTTTTGAAATAAAAGTATTGTCTCAAAGCAATAGAACTACCAATGACAGAGAGTGAACTTTAGTGTATGTAAGTTAAAAAAAATACCGCCATCAACAGCCAGAGAGAGTGGTGTGCAGACTATAACATATGGATCTGATTGCATTACATATGTATGACATAACTTTAGAGCAGAGGGTGAAGATTAAAGGAGTTGACCCAAATAACTCTGGGAAGCAGTGTTTTGACTGGGAATGGCAAGAATAACATTGGTTTTTAGCCGGTAGTTTCTCCCTTCTGGTAGCAATGATGAATACTTCTGAAACCACTGTGCATGGATACTGGGGTTGAACACATGAGTAAATGGGTGATGGCTGGTGGGAGCTAGGTTTCTCGCCGTTGAAGAGGGAGGTGACAGATGAGCAAGAAGGGAAGGTCAGAAAACGCCATGTGGCCCTGGGTGAGAGTCTGAGACATCCGTCTGGACTCATGCCTACTTGCACGTAGATGGCAGAGGAACAATTACAGATATGTGTGTGTGTATGCATGCATATACTGTCTAGCTGTGTGAGCTCAGAACCCTGGGAACAACAACACCCTGGTAGCCATGAGCACGTACAGCACCCAGACCTTAATTTCACAACTCCGTTTTCCAATAAATGAAACCGAGGTCCTTGGAAAAAATGGCTGATTCTATGGCTGGGCAGAAAAAATATCCCAAACCAGTCCTTTACTTTAAAGGACGGGAATAATCTTGCTTGAGAACTTGTGATTCAGTCCAATGTTATAAATAGTGGACTGGGCCAAAACCCGTTCAGCTCATTGCCTGCCAACATTCACCGCAGCTGCCACACTCAGACGGTCTGGCAGCAATTACTGCATTTTACTTTTCATAAGAGAAGTATCATTACCTACAGTACAGAGAAAGGACCTCTGAGTTCTAGAGAGCTCTTTGAGTTTTCTTTTTAATTTTATCCTTACCCAAGGACATTTTTCCTTGTGTTTTTAGAGAGAGAGGAAGGGAGAGAGAGAAACATTGATTGGTTGCCTCCCATATGCACCAGGGCCAGGGATCATACATGCCTGATCCTGGGATCTAACCCGCAACCTAGGAATGTGCCGTGACTGGGAATGGAATCCACAAGCTTTGGTTACAGGATGACACTCCAACTAACTAAGCCACGCTGGCCAGGGCTCTTTGAGATTTTTTAAATGGTAGAACGGTCCCATAAAAACATGCCAGCATATTCCAGCTAGCTGGTAGCTATTTTTGTGTTTCATAGCTAATCCCCAAATTGATAAATAAAAACAATGAACCCTTTGCAAAAAATGTTTAAGCGTGACTCATGACCTTTGGAGTGTTAAATTATATCAAGTGGCTACTTAATTTGATACTCAGAACACGGGTGACATCTTCCCCCTGGACAGGCACTATCTAGTTTTCAGACAAGGCAGTTTCTAGAAGTCTCATCTTGGAAAAAAGGCAGCTTCATCGAGTTTCTGTGGTAGCTCTGCATCAGCAAGACCCGCAGGTCCCTGTGCCTCTTTGGATACACAAAACACGGGCTGTAAATTGGACTATTTCAAGCAGTAATTAATGTGGGACTCTGATATTTCATTCCAATTGGCATCTTTCATTTGACTTCCAGTCAACACGATGACATATTTACATTTTGTGTTAAGCAGGGAGTAAACTCTGGGGGGTGCAGCTAAGAAACAACTTCCTCCCATCCCAGGATGCAGACTTACAACAGAGCTGTCTGCCAAATTAAGGTTGAGTCAAAGACATACTGTTTAATTGGCACACTGGAGTCACAGGAGCCACTTAGAGTGATCGCTGAGTTCTCGGGTTACGTTCCAAGGATTCCGGCTGCATTCAGGCATTCCAGTTTAACCTGTTTCTTTCTCTCAATTATTTATACAGACCCTCACGCAACCCTGCAATAAGCTTCCCCCTTGCTGCCCACTGCTCTTGTTGCCTTTTCAACTTCATCCTCTGAGTTCCTCCCGGGCATAACAATCACAGTGGGCCTGCCTTCGTGTCCTTGCCTGTGCAGCCATCCCAGTGGTGAGGCCAGAGAGAAGGTTAAGTTAGAAAACAGATGTGTAGCGGCTTGGCAGCCAGCCACTCGCCCCGGTGGCACCGGGTGAGAGATGGGGGCCCTTGGGTGCAGCAGGAGCTAAGAAGCGATACTCCTCTCGTCTCTGTCGGGATCTGTCACAGTGATCCCTCTGGCAGCTCAGTCCCCTTCCATCTGATTCTAGCAAACAACTGAGCTATCAGACAGGGGTAGATTTTTTCCCCCTCGACGGCTTTGATAGAATGATTGGTGCAACATCCAGACTTGAGGGTAAGGATACATATTCTTGCTCTCTTTTGATTCTTTTTTTTTCATTCACTTCATCTAGACGCAATTTTTGTATTTATCCACAACAGAAGAAGTCCACTGGGTATTCAGTGAGACAGCCGTGGGTTTCAGTTAGGGCTCCATTATAGTCTAACTAACTGTGTTGCTTCGGGCACGAGAATGCTTGTGATATAACATTGAGGAATTACAGTCTTCTCCTCTGTATGACGGAGACCCTACCACTTATAAGGCTGTAAAGATTAAATAAAGGATTTATTTACAGTCATGAATGCAATACCAGGCCTTTGTGGCAGGTGTTAAGGACAAAAAAAAAATCATCATACTTTGTTCAGAAGTAGGAAGAGTAGAATATGAAAGTGTCTCAGATGTGTCTATTTTTTTAAAGATTTTATTTATTTATTTTTAGAGAGGGAAGAGAGGGAGATAGAGAGAGAAACATCAATGTGTGGTTGCTGGGGGTCATGGCCTGCAACCCAGGCATGTACCCTGACTGGGGATCGAACCTGCGACACTTTGGTTTGCAGCCCGAACTCAATCCACTGAGGTATGCCAGCCAGGGCAGATGTGTCTATTTTTTATGGAATTAAAATAATTGAGAAAAAGCAGAAGATGCAAAAGCCATGAAGCACAACTGTTATCATCCCTTGAAGGGGAAAAATAAAGCATGGTGATGTGAAAATGATTTGTTTTGACCATGTAGGTAAAACAACAACAACAACAAAAATCTGATTGGTGTGACAAGGAGAGGCCAGAGTGATTATGCTAATGTTCCAACAATAAAAGGAATTCTTTAGCTTGTTAGCATATTGTTTTTCATATTGTGTCATCCGAACATCTGGGCTCCTGTACTAATTAAGTGGTTTAGGAAAGTCAGACAAATCCCTGTCCCCTCTGCGGACCACTTTCCTCATCAGGAAATGTCATGAGTGAAACAGCTCACCTCTTAGGTCCCCTCCCATGTCCAACCTACAGTTTCAGGATTTCGATGCTCCTGGTCGATGGAAGCTGTAAGAACAGGAGCTGCATAACAAACAACTCAACAGCACGTGTGGCATCTAAATACCTTTTTCTATACGTGAGTGTCGTCCTCTTCAGGCCAAACCCTGAATTACCGCTGTGATGATGTTAAGCTTAAAATTAGTTAAGATAAAATGCAGTCATCAATGTTTTGGAATAAACAGCCTGACCTTGGTTAAAATGACAAGCTGTAGCAGAAATGAGATTTTGGAAGCACACTTCGATTCTGTGTGCATCGTAATTTTAGTTAAAATGTACACACTTAAAGTATTTGAAATTTTATTTCCCTTGCTTATGTAATTAGAAGTTAGCGTTACTAGGGACATCTTCTTGTGTCGGGTAAACAATTGCAATTTACAAAAGGTCAGGCTAGAAGGTAAGGGGGACAAATGGCTAATAAAGATGTTGGAAAATTGTAATTAAGGATGAACGGTTTTCCTTATAGCTTTCCTTTTTTTCCCTTTCACTTTCTTTCCCTCCCATCCTTTGTTCTTTCTTCTATGCTCCTTCTCACCCCCTCCCTTCCTCTTTTTTCTTGTACAGTAGAACACTCTTACTTCGCCTACCTCCCTGGTTATGGGGACAGACTTCAAGGACTGGCTAATTTTGTCGCCTTAGGCAAGTCACATCACCCAGTCTTACGACTATTTTCATCATCTGTTACATGGCACAATCAATAAAAATATCGGCCATGGGGTTTCTGTATGGGTAAGATAAGATAAAGTGCATGCAAATGTTTTATAAACGACACCATGCTGGCATGTATTAATATTGCCCGCTAGGTCTGTGGAGAGAGCCAAGGCTCTACCTGATCCATCCTACCATATAAAGCCCCTTCTTCACTTTACCCACTCACTCTTAACACCCATCTGGGAAAAGTACAGAGACCTGTGCTGTTTCCTTTGTTTGTGAGACTCATTCTGTCATGTACTAAGTATATGACACAGCAAACGTTTCAGGAAACACGTAAGAATGAAGGGCACAGGTGTTGATGCTGCCATAGAAAAGCATCCTGCTGGTTTTCTGGGGCGGAGGGAAGGTGATGATTTTGAGTTCTAGTGGGTAAATGGCATTCCTGGTATGCATGGTTCAAATCACCTTTAGAGGACCAGTGCATACAGCATTCTTGCTCTGTCCACCTGCACACTGTTTTGTTAATAATTAACAGAGCAAACTACTCACAACTGATGGACCAATAGTTTTAGTCCACCACATTCTTGAGCAGAGGAGGAATAACTGTTACTACTCCTCTCTACTCCTTACAGACTACAGTTGACAATTTTGGTTTTGCATCTTACCCCACCCTATCGCTGACCTTAAAAGACCCCAGTTTAGTCCTTTATGGTCCAAGGCAATGCTTCTCAAACCTTCGTGTGTGTGTACGAACCCTCAAGGGTTCTTATCCAAATGAAGGTTCTGGCTCAGTAGATTTGGGATAGAGCCCAACTTCTGCATTTCTTACCAGCGCTTAGGTGTGCCTACGAAGGGGTAGTGAGGGCAGTTGTGAGGGAGAGTGGACCTCAGAGGGCACCTGCCCCAGGTTTTCAGCAGCTGCTCCTGCCAACGAGGCAGAGTCAGGGCATCTAGCTCGTATTCCCAATCCTTATAAATTTGAAGGAACACAGCAGAGAGGGATTTTCCCTTCCTGTTGACTGAGGAAGAAGGTTTCTTGTTCCCTTTATATGTAATTTCCGCTCTTTCCTGACTCAACACACAAAGCATGGATTTTGAAACAAACCAACATGTGGATCTTTGACATAGTAGCACAAGATCTCGGGCAGGTACCTAAAAACCCAAGTGGTCAACCATGTTATGTGATGTTGGAAGCTCAAGGAAATCTAGTCTTTCTCAAAATATCTCCCTCCTGACATCACAGCAACACCCTTGTCTGTGGCCCCAAATCGGTACCCTTTAAGTCATCCCTTCCCCACCCAGTACATAACATAATATCGGGCATTATGTCCCAATGATTTTTGCTAAGTGTACATGCTGTTGGAAGCTTTCTCCTCCATTCATGTCTCATCATTGTATTAATTCATCTTAATTTGCTAGGGAATTCCTTCTGCCATCTCGAAAAACCAGGAGACTCTGACCTTGAAGAAATGATTCTGAGACTGTCAGAGTTGGATAAGACCCCCAAGATCATCAGACCCCTTTCCTTTTTTATATATACATGAAAAAACTAAGGCCCATAGAGAGAAGTGTTTTGTGCAAAACCAGAGAATCAATTAATGAAAAAGCTCAGTCCAGAAGTTGTCTCTTTAGTTTAGGGCTCTACTTAACAGAACATACAAATTTCTGTGGGAGAAATTTTGTACCCACCAGGACTGAATGACAGATCTGAGCAAAGCAATGTTTTACAGATGTAGGAAAGGAGGATGTGTGTATCAATGTGTACATGTATATGGGGGTGGGGAACCACTGGGGTTTGGGAAAGCAAGAAGCAATATCCTTTATGGTCTCAAGCACAAAACAATTCATAGGTACAGTATGAAGAAATGAAGGTTATACGTATCTGTTTTATTACTAGTAACACCAATCAGAATTACTATTTCCTGTGTAGAGCCACCAGGCTTGCTAACATTTGTATTCTTCCACTGTTAAGAATAAAGAAAATACTCAGAGCCGACTTTTAGACTGAATGTCAGAAATAAATATCTAAGATCACCACTTACTACTGATCCAGAATAGGCATGAGACAAAGAGACCGAATCTCCATTGCTTATAGACTTTAAATAAATTAATTTCACCCAGCACCCATATGTGGACAAATGTTTGGTAGATCCCTACCACCCGCAAATCCAAAGTTGCTTTTGTTCCTGTAGGAAGGGAGAAGTGACACTTATAACTAGCCAAACCTTTCCACAACGAGGGAGGTGAGCCTGGGGACCAACATAAAGACAGTATGCCATTGCCAAGTTGGGGAGCAGCCTGAATTATGGGATATATTGATGGGAAGGACTTCCAACCTTTCTTCACTAGCAAAATTCTTACCAGACTAAGTTCATTTTTTGAGTGACTGAGACACCATCTTGCTGTATCCTCTTATACTTTATTGCATATGCCTAAAAGGCAGGGACTTACCTTATTTTACTTGGACTCTCTAGAACTTCACATGCTTTGATGTGATGCATACAGAGCAGATGCTTGCTAAAACTTTGAGGAGGGTAATAATCTTAACTGCTCACATTTTCTCTCTGCCTTTTCCCCTTTTCCTAACTCCCTATACAGAGGGGTTTGGGCATAAGATTTGGGTTTCAATCCTGCAACACCACTCCCTATGCACGTAAGTTTAGAAAATTGCCTCTCCCCAATAAGTCTCAATGTTCTTGTTCACAGAATTAGGATGATAACCTTGCAGGGAGGATTAAATGAGATAATTCGTATGTTTTCAACAGTTTTCCCCATGCCTAGGAAAACGAGGCACTCAACACGTCACAGCTATGTGTACCTGGGTCTGGCTTCATGGGTGTGCCACCTGTGCACACAAAGGCACCACGTTTGGTTTCATGCTCTGCAGCCCCCATCCTGAAATTCTTAATCAGCTTCAAATGATGTACCCTGCATTTTTATTTTATACCAGGCTCTGTAAATTGTGTAGTTTGTCCTTATGATATAGTTATCCTGGATGAATCTGGGCACAAAGTACAGGGAAAGAGAAGGGCAGTGAGAGAGAAGCGAGAGAAAAGAAGCAGAAGGGGAGTGAGAAGCATCATTATTGGCATTAATCAATTTCCCCTGGAAAACTAAAATATTAAAAATATGAGTAAATCTCTTTTTTTTCTTGCAGAAATAGTCCCATGAGAATTAGGATAGAGTGGGAAGAAAAAAGACGTTAGTATGTAGGTCAAAAGATGGATGGACTGCTAAAGAAAAATTTAGCATATTTTTTCTTAATGCTTAAGGATCATCCAGAAAAAGAGGTGAAATAAAGAAATTCTTTTGAATAGACAAATAAAGAACACAATACCAAGAAAATCAGTGTATGTTGCAGTATTATAGAAACCTCTGACTGCAAGACTGATGTAACATTTTTTAGTGGAGAATAATATATTGCTTACCCATGCAAGTGAAAAAGCAATCTTTACAACATATGCATTAGTTTTTGTAGAACATCAGAGATTGATTTAAAATACACTCATACCTCCTCAAAGCACTAGGAAATTTAAAACCTTGAGACAGTAATCTCTTTATAAATGCTTGTGGATTAGTTAATTAATCACCCCCTCTAGCCGAAGGGATTCTTGTACGAAGCCTGCACCGACCTGGAACTGGCTTCTTCCTGTTGTTCCACATTCTGCTCATGGAACAATGCAGCACAGCCCACACCTTCGTGTCAGCCCCCCATCATCAAGAATAGGTTTCCTTCATTCCTAAGTCACTTTTGCTAGATTAACCCTGTCTGGACTTTGTTCACGTGGCAGAGTTTCCAAATCCTGCATTATCCTAGCCATTTCTTCTAAATAGGTTTTATTTTGTTAAATAGATCTTAAATTATGGTGCCTGACCTTCAAATAGTCCTCTCGATATATAAGTAAATGAAATCAGAGTAAAGTGGGTGACAAATTCCTACTTCTGTGGCCGCAGGTCACAGTTATTTTATCTGAGAGCTGTCCTGTACTGTTGGCAAATGTTAGTCCAGCCATCAAGTAACACCTAGAGATGGGAAGCTTTTCATGGAACTCAATCAAAGATGAGTTTCATGGGACCTGTGAGCTACGGCTTTCTGTTTATGTCAGCTCTAGGGAAGGAAGGGAGCTTTCACTGGATTCTCAAAGAGAATTTCCTGGCCCCTAAAATTCTGAAAACTTTTGAAAAAGAACTATAGTGTAAGTTTTATGGTACAAAATATTTTTAATTTAAAAAAATTATTTTATTGATTTGAGAGAGAGAGGGAGAGAGAGAGAGAAACACTGATTTGTGGTTCCACTTATTTATTCATTCATTGGTTGCTTCATGTATGTGCCCTGACCTGGGATCAAACCTGCAACCCTGGAGTATTGGGATGATGCTCTAACCAACTACCTGGCCAGAGCCAAAATATATATTTTTTAAATAAGCTGATTTTAACAGGGAAATTGTAAAAAAAACAAAAATAAAAACAAAAACAACTATAAACATGTTGTTTGGCTTAAAACATGCATATGCAAATTTTGTCTTTTTCTTTCTGTTCGGGTAAGCTGATTGAAATTCTTTATTTGTTTTATAAAAAGCATATCATTAAAAGAATCATACATTAGTTGCAGTTTCAGTTTTTTTTCAACTGAAGGGAGAATTTTAAGACACTGGAGAAGTAATGTGAATAAAGAATCCTAGATTTTTATAATTTTTGACAAATTTTTATAGTTGTCATGCTCACACATATCAATAGCATTTATTAAATGACTTACCTTTGTCAAGTCTTTCCAAAGTATTCAACTTAGTGGAAATAATAATTCTAATCACATTTCTTCAATTTAAGTAATATTAAATTAAATATTATAATTAAAATTATTGACGTCTACAAAAGGAGGCTCAATAATCAACACCCTTCTTTCCTAACCAGGTTGTGAACGATTTGAAAATAAAAAAGAGCAAATATCGAGGTCAGACTATTACTTTTAAAATTCTAGAATCTAACATCGAAGAACTGGACTGTAGATTTATTAGCTAAATTAATAGTACAAGTAGGAATTAGGATGAGAGGTAACCACCCAGTCCCAAGAAGCACTGGATTTAGGCTGACCTTCCTAAACAGGACCCAAGATCTTGGGTGAGCAGAATTAAGCTCCTTCATCCAACCCAGGTTTCTTTCCCAGCTGTACCATTTGCAAATTCCCTCGCTAGGGACCGCATAAATGAAGAAGAGGAGAGAAATTTGGAGAAAGACTGGGAAAAATCTCTCATTAGAGAATCAAGGAGTTAAAAAAAAAAGAAGAAATTCCCCTGTATTAACAGTAGTACCAGTGTAACTGGCTTCAACAGGTTCAAGAGCAAATCTGTCAGCCACCGTGTAAGCACAGGACTGACTCATGAGAACAGGAGTGCATGGCTCCACTGGACAAAGCCTCTGGGCTGGGCGTGTTTGGTCGGCATGTTTTTCAAAAGCCATGATAAGTGTTGGCTGATCCCTTTTTTTTTTGCAGAAGGCAGCTGAGGGAAGTTAGTATCTATTGAGCCCAGGCCTGCCCCATCCTGTCGTAGAAGAGTTTATGCACGAGTTAAGTGCTTAATCTTTTACATTTCATCTAACGTATTTCAAGATGTGATTTTAAGATCCCACTCAATACTGAGGAGCATTAGGAAATAACTTTCCTGCAGGCAAAACTGAAAACTTATTTTTTAAAACCTCTAGAACTTTCAGGAGGCTTTATGACAAAGCAAACATTTTACAGTCATTAAAGCGTTAATGAGTATAGTACAAGGTATTAGTATAAACACCCATCAAGCTCTACACTCAGATGATGATAATTGTATTTTGTCAGGATTAAAAACTAAGAAAAGACACTGACCCAGTATCTTTGACAAAAGTTTGTCTCAAATACACTTAATAAAAAATAGATATTTGTTTAAGACATTTCCCCCTATATGGAGCATCTAGAAGGTTTAAAATATGACCTGGGTATGCAACAGCATAAAAAAATATCTAATTGTCTTTATGAAATTCTTTTTTTAAAGATTTTATTTATTTATCTTTAGAGAGGGAAAGGAGGGAGAAAGAGAGAAAGAGAGAAACATCAATGTGTGGTTGCTGGGAGCCGTAGCTTGCAACCCAGGCATGTGCCCTGACTAGGAATTGAACCTGAAATGCTTTGGTTCGCAGCCCATGCTCAATCCACTGAGCTACGCCAGCCAGGGCTTTATGGAATTCTTAATAGAGAGGAAAGTAATTATTTTAAAAATATAGCTTTTATTTTAAACATTTCAACCTTTAAGATAGAAAACATGCCTATGCATCACAAATTTTTTATGAAATGTGTTCTGATTCTTACCCTAGGTGAGCCAGTTTGGGAGTATTCTCTGAATGCACTCCTTTCCAAGACTGAGGAAAATCACTCATGATCCCCTTTAGAGTACAGGAATTAATTCTGAATTTTATTATGTAAAGTGAAGTCTTTAATCCAGACGCTCTACTCTCCGTTCCTTCCCACCTCCACAATATTGTAATCACATATTTGTGACTGGGCATTGTTTTCATGTTT
This sequence comes from Phyllostomus discolor, assembly GCF_004126475.2. Classification (NCBI taxonomy): domain Eukaryota; kingdom Metazoa; phylum Chordata; class Mammalia; order Chiroptera; family Phyllostomidae; genus Phyllostomus; species Phyllostomus discolor. Next base: position 12,375,136 of record NC_040906.2, read on the forward strand.
TTAAAGACAGGAAGTTTCGTGAAACAATTTCACTACTACCAGTATGAGTGAGTTTCAAGACACTTTTCTAGAAAAGATCTGGGAGTCTGAAGGGGACACTAGACTGAATAGAATTATGGCCTTCACGTTTATTGTCATTGTGTTTGACCTGGTTGGGCCATTGGACACTAGTGACCACAACCTCAACCCTCAGCCCTCCCTTGACTTCCGTAGTGTTTCTTCCCCATTTTCCCACTCTCCTGGTCATTCCTTGTTAGCTCTCCCTTACCCATTCTGTTAAATATTCCCTCAGCATAAAGTACAAATTCCTGAGCTGAGCTGAATACCCTTTGTACTCACCTCCTGCCTGCTCCCCCAGCCTCAGCTCCCACCGCTCCGCCTGCGGCATCCTCGCCTGTAGCCAGACTACATTACTTGCAGTTCCCCACGTTGCTGGGCCAGTCTTTCCTCCTGCCTCTGTCTACACTGTTTCCTCTTTCCTGACCAACCACCAAGTTTCTTCTTAGAGGAATATCATTCAGGATCTTTCGGTTATCGTTAACATTGCAATGTTTACATCTACATGTATATGTATGTATATCTACATAATATGTATATATATTACATATATCCATAATATATACTCGTTTGGTGGAAATAAGAATTTAGAGAGAGAAGACATACCTTTCTACCTTAGATATACTCATTGTTCCTTATCGTCCCTTTCTTTCCCTTCCTTTTCCTTCTGATGGGTTTCTCGTTCCCTGTGATGGCTTTCGAACAGAACAGGTCAACACATGAATGAAAAAACACATGGGAGAAAATGAAAGCCGCTTCTTTAACCGTGTATCCCTCATCTGTGTAACTTTCCTGGGTACTCCCCTAATGTTAAATGTTCCCCTCCCCGCACCTGCAGAAACAACCACCGTGAGGTCTTCTCAGCACTTCTCATTCACTGGCTGCAGAACTTGGGCCAGTCCCTTCATGCAACTACTGTGTCAGAAAGACTGCGCTGGGCGCTGGAGACACTGACCCCAGATGAAACAGTTACACTCTGCCTCTGGTCTCACAAGGCTTGGAGTCTCATCGACTCTCTGGAACGCTGACAGTCCTGTTTAAACTGGTTAAAGTTAACCATGTAAAGGTTAGCCCATTACTATAATCTATTGGAATCTTTTTGCAACTTAATTCTGTGGTTATTTCCAAATGAAAAATTAAGTCATTTAAAAACAAGTGTTCCCAGAGAAAAGATGAGTTTCAGTCTCTGTTGTTATCTTCAGTCTCAAGTCTTAGTGGGAGTCCAGGGTAAAACTTATTGCACTGGGTAAGTCAAAGTTAAAGTGAATTCGTAGATTCCTGAGTACCTCTGATTAAGCTTTGCTCACACACTCTACACATTCAAAGTAGGTCATCATTTCTTCAAGGGGGGGATGTGAAAATATCTTGTATTTTTCTGTAATGTCCACAACTTAAAGATTACAATTCCTCAATAAATATTTTACTGATTAATAGATTATAAGACAGTTAATAAAACATGTTCTACATTTGAGAAAGTGTGTCTGGGAACAGAGGAAAAGCAGTGTTGAGGTATCTATATCACACAGGAAGGTACAGTAAAGACCACTTTTACTCCCTGTTTCAATCTGGAGCATAAATGACAGCGTCAATGGTTAACAGTGTGTCTGATTTCACCGTAGTCACCTCGGCTAAGTTTAAATAATAGACTTGAAACTGACAAAAATCCATTTTTGCCCTTTGAGATTGCCTTTATCAGCACTAAATACCCACCCTGTATTAAGATAATTACATGAGATAGTCATACCTAACTAACAGTATCCCATAAATAAAGATTTAGTGGAAAAAAGTTATCAGTGACTTTAAAATCAGACCCTTCTCTCAGCAGGGTGACCCTGGAGAGACCTGCAGTGTCTTCTGGACTCACAGGCATTGTCTTCTCCTCCGAGCTGCTTTCAGCTTATATTGATTGGATGTCTCCAACCACATTGTTTGATTGTAAAGCTTTTTGCCACTGAGTAAAAGCAGTGACAGAACAAAACACCAGGTTGCCTTTGTTCCTCCCACAGGTCCTCCCTGTCGCCGTGGTTACCCAACCACGTTGGGGAAAGATAAGAGAAGAATCTGGGGCGGCCATACCTTTGGTGGCTGGGCCCAAGGTTCCCAAAGCAGAGGGAGGTTGTAAAGGGTGCAGAGTGCTGAGTGAGCCACCCTGCACCATGCCTCCCAATTCCCCAGCAGGATTCAGCCACACAAATGGAATTTTCCCTGGGAATTCAACTTGCAAATTTTGCAACCAGTGCATGGTTAACATTTAAGCTTCTTGTCACTGGGAGTTAACAGTTCACCACTCTGCAACTTACACGGACAGAGCTGGGTGCGGAGAGAGCAACTAATTGATAACATGGCACAATCCAAAGGAACAATGAGCCTGTGTGCCCACACAGTACCGGGAAAATGCATGCTTTTGAGTTCTTTTACTAATGTCCGAAACCAAAGAAGTTGATTCATGTATTCAGTAAATGTTGTGTTATCATCAAGTCATATTTCTCACAAGCTTCCAGAAACTTCTAAACACAGCTTCCAGAAACACAAGCACACACCACAACACACACAGAAGATACCACATCTAACACTTTGTGGGAGTTGCAACTCTAGTTTGGTCCCTGTAAGTTTGTTCACATGAGGTACTTGTTGATATAAACAAACTTGACAACATGTTGTTTTTTTTTCCTTAGGAAAAAAGTAGTTGGGGATGTGAGATATCTAGTGAGACTCAGTCTCTCTTTTTCTCTCTGTCTTTCATTTGAATATGTAGATAAAACCATCCTGAAATATTGAACTTTTATTTAAAAATAAGGGAGAAAAAAGAATAGGTGGTCAAGTATAGCACAATAGAAGAAAATGTGGTTTGGGCACTTAGCACATTGCCAAGCCCAGAACATGTATTACTGGAGGAAATAGTTTCCTCTGTGGTGTCACGGGAAAATAATTTCAGGGACTCTCACATAGGAGGGGTTTTAAGGGACAGTGTAAAACCTTATTAAAGCAAAACACAACAGTACACTCTCGGAGACAGAGAGTGGGCAGGCCACAGTGCAGCAGCTGGTCCGAGGTTTTTGATAAATTTCCTCATTGGGTTTGGGAGAGAGTAGGCGTTCTGTCAGACTAACCAGTCTCTGCCTTGGCTTTTCTTGGTCTTGTGTTTATGTCCTCCCTCTATCCGATCTCTTTCCTGGATTTCGGGGGGTTCATGCCCTTCCATTAGCTGATCTTTTTCCCAGATTTCCCCCTGCTGTGCCCTCCTGCTTTTATGGTTGCTATCTTGGCTTCTACTGTGCATGCACTTAGGAAAAGGAATCCCCCTGCCCTTTTCTCCCTCCCTCCCACCTCCTAGTAGTCAGGCAAACTTCTCAGGGTGACCAGAAAGCCATCCTTCCCACCTAGTCAAATGTTTTGCTCTGTTGGACAGAACAATGTTGGTGACTCCCTGGGGTGGCTGCAAAGCTGCTTTTCATACTTAATCACGCTTAATCAGATATCTGGTTCTATGTGCGCCCTCCTTTCTTGTTAATATCTAACTAACTGCTTACTCTAACACAGGCACTGCATTAATTCTTGTTGAGAGACGACATAAACAAATGAGATGAACCTTGACATACATTCTGATTCTCATCCTCACTCTCTGTGTGATTGCCCCAGTTACTTAGCATCTCTGAGCTTCACTGGCCTCATCTTGAAAGTGAAGATGGTGCCCTTTGCCAAAAAAATGTGGTGAAGATGAAATATAATGAGACAATGTATGGGGGGTACCAAGTACTTACACAAGACGTGGCGCACTTAGTAAATGGCTGTTGTTGTTTTGTTATCCTGCTTTTGGCTCTGCTAAGGGAGCTTCTCTGTGAGCTGCATGAAGGCACGAACATCTCAGTATCCAGAGGTGCCCAGAATCACAGACAGAGCTCAGTTAATGCTCTTCCAGACAACATTTTCTGTTGCATCGCCTTCCTTTACTCCAAGGAGGAGAAGCTTTGCCTCTGCTTCAGGTTGATTGCCATATATTACCTCATGAGCTTAGTTTACTGAGCTGGGAAGTAGCTGCCTGTAGCAAACTAGCACTGGGAGTGCTCTCTGCTCTGGGCCCAGGTGCTAGAAGCTTCTTTCTTGCTACTTCTGATACGCACAGTTAAGTATGAAGATTGCTGGCCTATTTCAGGTTCCACAGAGTTTTGCTTAACTATGCAAGTCTACCACTTGCCATTTGGTAAACATTTGTGTTCCAGGCACAGTGCAAGGTCAGGGCCACAGAGATCAGCAAAACACAACCTCTGCCATAGAGAATCTCAGAATCTTCTGTAGGAAAGACAGGTAAATGGATGAAATCAACACAAGGTTTCTGATGCTGGAGACAAAAAATAAGCACACAGGTCAGCTTGATTCCAGAAGTTCTGGACTCAGGTAGACTGTCATTACCTAGCTACATGACAACCTAGGCTGCTTATGTGCTGCTCACTCTACTTATGCCTCTTTTACCTACTTTCTGGCAACTCCAAGTGGGAGTCACTCAATTAGCAGCGTCTGTACCCCTGGGAGCATGTTAGAAATGTGCAATCTCACACCCCCACCCTCCCCTAGTAAATTAGAACCTGCACTTGAACAAGACCCTTAGCAGTCTGTATGCACATTAGTGTTTGTTAGGCCTTGATCTCCAACGAGGTTTTGGGTTAGGGGTAAAAATAAGTGAGGCGCCAGAGGTTGGCACAATAGGTGGCACATAACACTAGTTTCCTTCTTTTCTACAGGGTGTATTTTAAGTAAGTGATATTTCAAGTGCTACTCAAGTCATACCTACAGGCACTAGTAAGAGAAGTGGCTGTCAGTAAGTAGTGCCTTAGATCTACGGCTTCCAGGAGCAGCCATACTAATGCTGATTGGGAGGAAAATTATTTTTAGACTTAACTCCAACCAGAAAACAAGTCCTCATGTCGAAGAGAATAAACTCCTCAGTTTTGTTCATGGACACCACAGGGAAGGTCAATACCAATAGGCAGAAAGTGCAGGTGTGAAGACAAATAAAGAACATTACTTCTGGAAAAATACATCCACGACAGAAGTGAACAGAAGAGGTGTAGGCAGCTATGGTCAGCTGGTCACAAGTATCAGAAAGAGAACCACAGTCCTAAAAAGGGCTGCCAGGAAGCAAGCCAGGGGGTTAGAAAGTCCAGATGGTTCCCCACATGCCCATCCAACATAGGAAGATATATTCAAGCTCAATAGTTATTAGGAACATACCTTAGACTAACAAGAATTAGAAAGACTCCAACACCTACTTCTGGAACTGGATGAGGAGAAAGGGATACTCACATACATGGTTAATGGGAAAAGTTTGTTAGAGCCTTGTGGAAAGCAACCTGGCAAAGCCTACTAAAATACAAATATATACTTAAAAGTACCAGTATAGTCACACGTGCATGCACGCATGCCATATACATACGTCAACAAAGACAATCCTGAGTCAGATTTCTTCATTTCTCCCCCCACATACCCACTGTCTACCCTTCCCACTTCCAGCGTGCAGCAATCTTTATGGAACAGACAAGTGGGCTCTCTGAAACCAATTACTTCCTGTTAGGTCCAGCCAAACAGAAACGCTGGCAGGAGGGGAGTCAGAGCTGGCAGAGTTTTTGAACATCACGGCTTCTCTTAAGACGGCCCTTTGTCTATGACTCTCCTTGTGCCTCTGGCAACTGCCTCCTTTTCTCCTTCCATTAGTTCTGTGGATGTTAACAACCCTGGAGTATAGCTTCCACCCTATTTTCTGATACCCTATCTGCACTTTGATAAATAATTTCATTATTAGATTCTTCTTGAACCATCTTCACTGGAAGTTGCCATCTGTTTCCTGCTGAGACCCTGGTTAATACAATTTTATTTCTGAATGTTTATATATGTATATGCGTTTTTGTAAAAAATGGAGAAATACAGAAAGAGGTATGTTATGTGGTTAAAATGAGATAGAGAAGTTGGGTGGAGGGGAATAATTTAGTGAGAACAGTCGTGGGTAGAACAGAGGGTGCAGAGAGCTGAGAAAAAGAAAGAGAACAAGAAAAAATCTGTACTAAATTAACCAAAAGCAAAAACCACACAAAAATACACGATATCACATTTAACATTTTATACATATGTATGTATGTATATGTACAAAATTTAATTAAAAATCAAGTGGGCAATATGGCAAAAGGGGCTAAACAGCAGATTTCCCAGGGGAAGCAGAATGAGATGTTGAACATCTGGTCTGTAACACAAACTGAAATAGTCCTAATAGGAAGGAGGGTGACCCAGAGAAAGATGATGTTTTTAAGCACATTGATGGACTTACAGAGAAGAAGAATTCTCTTAGTGATTGAATATGTTCAAAGGGAATACAAAGGCACATCTCAAACATTTCTTCCTGTAGAAAAGTAAGAAGAAAAAAAATCATAGCTAAGAAATTGATTCAGTCTCATGTTGGAAGAGGTTTGTATCTGTAGATCAGAACAAAGAAACACACACAAAATCAGTCAGACAGCACGGTACTCTATTCAGTGATAAAAGGAAGACATGATGCGATGGGACACCCAGGATTTGAGAGAATGGTGGACTTGGCCTAAGACCAATTTTATTAGCCAAGAATGACAAGACTTATTGGACGGAGGTGTCAGAGCTGTGAGAAGTGTGTAAGCAGAAGTCCAGAGCAGAGAGGGCAGCCAAGCCAGCGAAGGCAGTGGTTCATAATCCAGAGGAGTGCTTATGCACTTAGTTTCTGTCCTTGGAATTGGACCCCATGAGAATCAGAAACGCTTCTGTGATAAGACAAAGTAATAACCCCCACCCCCCCTCCCCCGCAGTGACCCGGAAAGAGGCTGGCACATTATGGAACACTTTCGTAAGCCATTTCAGTTTTTGCTAACGGTCTCTAGGGAGCAGAGTGTCAACTTTGAATCCAAGTTAATTAGAGAACTAGAGGAGACGATTGGGTTTTAGAAGGACACAAGCCCTTTCCAGGGGAAGCCTTGGGTGGAGAACCAACAGGGCATCGTCCGACAAACATGCTATATGCCTCAGGTGAATGAACGTGCCCAGCTTGCAGACAGTGTGGGAGACCCCACGTCCATGCCTTTAGTCTTCCTTTAGCAAAGGGTTAACATATTTCCGGTAACCTTTACTGCCAATTGATTTGGTGTTGGGTCCCAGGGAAACGGATCAGCAAATAACCAACTGCTAATAGTATGATACATCCTTTCTTTCTTCCCCTGGGGAGCCTTATTTCCAAACAAATTAGTCCCCGGATGCCAAATGTATTGCAAATGAAAGGCATTTATAACACATTGACAAGTATTTATTGATCACCTCAAATTCTAGAACTAGAAAGGTAGGAAAGATTACGGAGATGATTTGCCTCAGCCTTTATTTTGTAGATGAGGTCGCTGAGGGACTAAAGAGGATAAAATATTTGCCCAATATCTTCCAGTAAGTTTTATAAACAACATAATCTCCAAGTGGATCCCCAGCTAATGAGCGTGTAGGAATCTGTCCGAGGTCAAGAAGGGAGAGTCACTATAAATATGACAACAGTTACCAGTTTAAAACATTTATTAATTACAGAAATCTGCACAGCCTCCTTCAAACACAACACACACACACAAATGCAAGGCATTCATCCTCCTAACAACTCATGGAGGCATAGCCACCCTGTATTTGTAACCAGGGGAATGGCCTTGTTTCTCAAGCTAAAGAGACAACAGGGACGTGTGCCAGCACATGATTAAAACAGGAAGGCATGGTCCTCCAAACTCTCTCTTCATTTTCTATAACCTTAATTCCCAGCCTCATATGTCAGCTCACAGTGCCAACTGATGTCACAAGTGAAGAAACCCGTTCCGGAGAGCCCCTGCTGCCGGAAGCCCATCCAAGAGCGACTTGACCCTTCCCTTCCTCCTTGCCAACAGATGTGTCAATGGCTTGGACTGACCACTCAGAGAGTGATCAGTGGGAGTGACAGCCTTTCAGTCCTGCAGGAACTGTAAGCCTGACTCCAACAAAGAAACAGACAGGAGCGACTAGAGTCAGGAAACATGGACCCCTTCGTTCTCTGACATTCCCTGTTAGCTTGACTTTGGCAAGACATGGCACCACTAGTGACTGTCAGCAGTGGCATGAAAAGATAAGTGTTTGAGAAGATCCTGACGGTCAGCCAAGGGTACCACAAGCTGGAGGCTGATCTCTGCTAATGTAATAGTATTCCAGTTTAAGCTAGTTAATTCAGTTAAAGTTAATATAAATTCCATCGTTTAGGTGAGTGGTTGAGGTCGCTAATTATGCTTTTGACAAACCCATTAAAAGACAGCTACTCTACATTGGCTGTTGTAAATGATCTGATCAAATATTAAGATCTAGACCTCATCTATTAGGTACTGAGTAGTACTCTAACCAAATGGAATATGTTCAAATCAGAGAAGAGCACAGACAGCAAATCATATTAATAAATACTTTCATGCAAAAGCCATTCCTTAGAAGCATCTTCTTTTCCTGGATTCTCTGTTCATTTTCTTTTCAGAAATCTTCATTTCTTATCATGTTGTTACCTGGTTCCATTTTGTGGTAAAGCCCTGAGTGCTCACACAGGGAAGCTGTATCTATTTAGGCATGACTGCATTACATACCTTCCCTGTTCTTTAAATTCCTCCTCTTTAAAAGGAGAAAAATAGTAGTGCCTATTTCACAAGACTTTGGTCAGGAGTAAATGAACTAAAATGGAAAGATTAATTAATGCCTGGCACACAGTGAACACTATTTCAACATTTGCTATTTTTATTATTTAGAATGGATATAAAAGGCCTTGAATATTCCATGGCCACCAATTGCTTGTGTTGGTTCTGTGGTCATTCGTTGTGTTAACTAACTGTGGTCATTCTTTGATGAATCCTAAATCTCTCTCTCTCTCTCTCTCTCTCTCTCTCTCTCTCTCTCTCTCACACACACACACACACACACACAGAGTCATGAGTTTTTTTGTGCATTGCAATATACATTAATTACTCCCACACTTCACAGTTATATTAGTTTCAGAGGCCTCATGAAGGAAGTCTCTATTGAGATCACCTATATGCCAGGTATTTGGAAGGTGCTAGGCATATAAAGAACAATAAGACACAAACCTGCCTGAAAGGAACTGATGGTCCAGCACGTGCACATGCTGACAGGTAATTGCCCAAGGCTGTGATGAGTGCCACAACAGAGCACAGAGCTGCCCTGGGGGCCCAGGAGATGGCGCCTCTCCAAGGGAGAGAGGCATGAGGGAAAGGCGTCCTGGAGTAAATTCCTAAAGTATGCACAAGAATTTAGTGATGAAATGAGGCAGGAAAAGACAGTTTTTTTTAAGACAGGCATAGACAAAGAAAACAAGGTGTAAAATGTCACAGCATATTTTAGAGCACTGTAAGTCAGTAAATGATGGCCGATACAATAAATTATATCTGTCAGAACGATCAGAAGATAAGAAATGGCAGGAAAAGTACCAGGAGATGAAGCTGAAAATGGGCCCTGTGGCTGTATCTACAGAGGCCTATGTGTCACTGGTGGATCTTGATCATGATCTACAAGTTAGATGACAGTCCATAGCAGGATTTTAAAGTGCATGGTCCCACTGACATTTGGGAAAGGTCACACTGGCTGCAAAATGGAAGGCGGATCGGGAAAGAGCAAGTCAGGTGGTGAATGGGTCCCATGGCTGGTAGCTGCCTGTGGCTCTGAGCAGTGGCTTGACTACTTCTCTTCTTCTCTTCTCTTCCCCTCCCTCTGCACCAAGGAACACAAGGTGCATAAGCAGATACTCATCTCACCCGGCCCAGTGGGTGGCATGTGACCAAACTAGCTAGAACACTCCTTCCGGTTGCTAATGGCCTTCGAAGCTGCAGCCCATGATGAATAGGCAGGCCAAGAATTAGACCCTTACGAGGGGAGCTGAAGCCAGTCAAGGGGTAAAGAACATATAGGTGGGAGGTGACGAAATCTGTGGACTCAGATCTGGTGGAAACTGCTGAAGGAAGTTACAAATAAACTAGGTAAACATTCACTTCTTCTCTGGAGACTCGGTTAGCCACACGAGTCCCGTGTGGGGGACATGGGCTCAGCGTCCTCGATGGCTGATGGTCAGGAAAGTGAGAGCTCCACAGTCCATGTTCTCTCGCTCCTGAGCTCGCGCCTGGGCCTACATCTCTGCTTAACGAGAAATGGCATCCAGGGAGAAGGTGGCTCCAGTTTGCTGCAAATGGCAAAACTTTTGTGTTTTTTTTTAACTCAGGTAAGTGTTTTCCAACTTTGAAAGTTTTTTTAAATTAAGTACAGAGAGGATGAAGTCAACAAAACCCACACTTTTAATGCTTTTGTGTCAAATTGAAGACAATCCCTATATGTCTGCTGATGAAATTGTGATGTTTGTAATGCGTTCTTAATGTTTAAGAGATGCTGGCATAGTTGACCTTATAATTAGCCATGTGATTCTACTTTAAACGACTAATTAAGTGGTTGACTTCAGACTGAAGCTTTAAAGTTGAAAGTTCCAAGAGAGGTTGGCTAAGTTTGTAAACACTACTGAAAGATTTAAGAGAACTTTGGGGTCACGATATTTAAATGTTTAATTTATTAAGTTTATAAGAACCGCTTAGGTACTTGGGAAAGCTTTGCTTGTTAGTCAGGCATTTGAAGTGCTTAAAAAGAAAATCGCATATATTACATTTATAAATGTGATTTAGACTCTTGAAGGGAACTTAATTGCCAAAATTGTAAAGTACCCCTTAAAATTTTATTGGATTTATAGATAGAATAATAAGATTTGTAGTTTGAACTTAAAAGCTTAAAGAAAAAAAACCTTCATTACTTCGGTATATTGAATATTTATCTTAGAAGCCAAGTAGCTGCAAACAGTCTTTTATGTGCACGAAGGCTGGTCTCTGGGGCCCCCAAAACTTCTGCTGGCTTCTTCCTGGGGGTTGCTTGACCCAAGACGGGAGGCTCGGTTTCCTCTCCTGGTTTGAGCTGAGAAGCTGGTGGGCCGCAGTGGGCAGCAGCCTCAAGGCCCTGGGAGGGTGAGGCTGACGGGCACAGAGCGTTCTGGGGGGATGTTGGTCCTGGGTCGCAGTCAGCTCAAGGAATGGCTCCGCTCCCACCATTGCAATGGGAGGTGTGGGGAGACAAAACATCACCCTCATTTGCTTTAGCTGGAGGGAGCTGTATCTCAACCATTTCCAACTGGAGAGTCCCAACTCTTGCTGAAGACATGAAGGGAGGACCCTCATAAGTGCCCCTTGTGGGTAGAATTAACCTGTGTCATTTGAAAACAAGCAAAACCCTACAATAATACATGCTTAATATTTTGTTTCTCACGTAGCATCTTCCTGAGAGTTTTCCTATCGTCTCTTGCCTTCGGATGAGTTTGGATGTTGACCTGGCCCTCCTCTCTCCAGGGACTCCTTCCCCCACTAAAGCCAGGGAGGCAGGTGACACCAGGAGGAGCTAGATGGCAGGGTGTGGACCCTTCCCTCCTGTGTTCCCACCCTTTGTTTTTTTGTCTTTGGGTCTAAAGATATGGGAGGAGGAAGAGGGGCAGTTACATAAGAGAACCGCATACCACCGTGTATTTTTTTCTCAGTTCGTTATGTGACCGGTCTTCAGATCTAAAGAGAAAATACTGTGGAATAACCATGGACCCGTACAACAAAACAGAAAAAGAGTCACTTTAAAATGGACTCGGAGCCGCCACGCCAGAGCAACTGCCTTGCACGTGTCCTTCCTCAAATCTTTGGACTCTTGAAACTGGGCAAACTCGCCATTGGACCGGGCACAAAGCAACACTGCATTCCTAAAATGTTCACTCCGAGTAGAGCTGAAAATTAAAGGCATTCTTTAGCATTAGCATTACTTCATTAGCTACAGAAATGTATTCCTTCTACCCATGTAATTGTTCCCCTTCTCTTCCTCCTAACTAGCTCTTGCCTTTACCTCGTAATGGGATCACCATGTGGGTTTCTGTCTGAGTCAATGATTCCTAAACGGCCATTCTTTGATCTCAAATAAATGCTCGTTGCCTCTCACTTTGGCCTTTTATTTTTAGGTGGTGATCTCTCTGATGAAGACTTTGAAAGTCTGTTCAAGGCTAGCAGAGTGCAGTTCAGGATGATGCCTGCATCCTCACTTCAGCTGTTTGGGGGCTGTGCTGCCATTGACTGAAATTAGGAACTCAGGGGAGCAGATTTGGCATAAAAAGTGGGGTTTGGTGCTGTGCGACATTCTGCTGGGAGTGACCTTCAGGCAGTGGGGTGCGTAGTTTTAAAATTCAGGAAGCAGACTGGGATTGGAGTAACGGTTGTTAGAATGATCGCTATAGAGGTGGTTACTGAAGCTTGGTTTCCCACGTTTGCACTTCACCTTGCTGGTTGCAAATCATTTTGTTAGGTACCAGGCAGGGCTTCGATCTGTCCTACAAATGTGTTTGGCTCAAGTAACAGAAAGCCCATCACAGACTGGTCCAAAGAGATAGGGATTCTTTTTTAAACTTTTTAAACATATATAGTTTAAACTATAGTTATAGTTTATAGTTTAAAGTAGTGTAATTTATAGATTTTTAACATAACAAGACAATGCAATATATTTATTGCAATATGATTGAGATGTAACATTGTATTATTTTTAGGTGCACATCATAATAATTTGACATAGGCATACATTGCAAAATGATTATCGCCCCAAATAACAATTTATCAGCACACATACTTACAAATATTATTTATTTTAATGAAAACGGTCTTTTCATCATTACCTGATAAAGTACCTGAAAGAAGGCAGCTGCTGACATTGGTTTCATGGCTCCATGACGCCAGAGCTGGAGCCTGCCATTGTCTTGTCATCTCCCTTACGGTCTCTGGGTGGTTGCTGTGTCTCCAGGCACAGTGTCTACATCCCAGGTGAGGCTCAAGGCAGAGGCATGCTATATTGGTCCCTTTTATCCAGAGAGAAACATTTTGCAGGTCTTCTTGCTTGGCCCATGGGACTTCTGCTTCTGTGTCGTTGCCTAGCACCGTGTCTGATGGCTGCCTCCAGCGGCAAGCAGAGCTCGGGAAAGGCAGCAAGTAAAAAGGGAACTGCGGATAATTGTGGAGTCAGCCCATGCATGATGATCCTACCCTAGAAAGTTACAGTGTTGTGACTATCATTTGCTGACCTAGGCATCTGGAGCCCGGGACTGGTCCATGGTCAATGCCTTGATTAAGGCGATGGCTTAACAATTCGCTTAACCTCCTGTGATTTCATTTCTTCCCCTCTTGAAATTGTCTCTATTTTCTGGAACTCAATCAGTCATTTTCTAAAGTCTGCATTAGCAAAAATGATATTGTTCATATCTGACAATGTTGAATCTTTCCTAATATACAAAGAATCTGGATAGAGGTCTCTGTCCAAACTATTCCCCAAATACAAAAGAATACCTTTTGCATTCCCCAAATGCAAAAGAATACCTTTTGGAAATAACTCTGACCTAACAGAGAAGTTATGGAAATGACAAAGCACCTGTGGGTTCTGACTAGGACTCTGGCGAACCTTGGCCATGAACGTTGTTGGAGGATTGTTGCAGGAGACTCGTCAGCAGGTCGGACACCTGGGTGTGGCATGCTTGTCCGGCAGGGCGATGCCTGAGGCTAGAACACTGCCTGCACAACTTTGAATTCACCAGAAAGCTGCAGCCTCCGTCTTGTGCTCCTTGGGACAGCGGGGTATTTCTCTTGAAATGGCAATATTGCAACAATTAAGGGGCTTGTCACAGTTCAAAGGAATGAAAGAAAAGCCTCACAAGGAAAGAAACTCTTCTGTGGTTTCTTCAGCGTTCAGAGTTGCTATTTTTAACGTAACAGGCCAATGCAGGGCACTGGGGTATAAAGGTTAAACCTACGTTTATTTTTTGAAGAACACATAAAAGAAGAACCTCTGTTGGGAGAGCTGTGGTTTTGTGTTCAAACTGCTCTATTGTTTTGAGGGAGGGTGCGGGGGAGGGGGCCTGCGTTAGAGCCGTGCTCATAGCAAGATACTTGATTCCATAAAGTTCTGGACTGGAAGGTGCATTCTAGTTACAGTATCAGCTGCCTATCAGATATCACAAAAAACTGCCACCACTCAATGTTAACTTTACGACTTATTTCTTGACTTCCAATTCAATTTTGTGTTGTAGTGCATAATCAATGCATGCCATGTATTTCCTAGTAGGAAGCTTAGACATATATTCAGTTTTAAACTATCATCCTTTAAGTGGCAAGAAATGTTTCTCTCCTGAATTTGCATTCTGTATCAGAAATTTAGAAGTCCAATTCTTTCCCACTGATTTTTACTTCGCATTTGGAAATGCTTTGTTTTAATTTCTGATCGGTGTCCCATTGGCAAAGGCTCTAAGAATGCGCCAAATACAAGATACCGTCAGCCACCAACCTCTGTGGCGTGTCGTTAATATTTCATGGGCTCAGAACATGCTCTAGGAGCTTATTAACCTAGATAATGAGATGGAGGGTTTTAGTCCTAAAATTCCAGGGCCCGTTCCATATGAGATTAATAGTACGCACAGGACTTCCCTGGAGGCTCTGCCTGAAGCAGGAGTCGTGAGTGGGGCGTGGAGCCCCTGCGAGGAAGGACTGCATGGGAGAGAGGGAGGGCCGTGAGTGTGCTGGCATCGGAGGAGAAAGAGAAGGTCAGACAGAGAGAAGCGGACACACAGAAACACACACACAAAGAGACAGTGTGAGGAAGAGAAGCTATTGTGGAGTCTTTGGGCAGAAGGACATGCCATGAAGAACTTCAGGGTGTTTCTCTGTGCGATGTGCTATTTAAACTCATACACACATCTTTCGGAGAAACCAAATGTAACATTTAGATTGTTTTCAAGACTTCTGAGGTCAGATGCGTGTTGTTCTGGGGGATGCACCGATGGACAGAAACTGGCCTCGACGCTGCTGAGATAGTGTTAGATCCCATTGATAATGTTAGCCTCTTTCCTTCATGATCACCCCTTCCTATCAGCTCTCTAGTTGCTGGGAAAAGGTATTTCCTTAAAGTGGGGCATCTCCCAAATGAGTTATATACGTGTGGATGGTGGAAAGGGTATCAGACTTGGAATCAGAAGTCCTACTTTCCAATTCCAGCTGTGCCAATTACCAAGTCCTTACTTGAATTTTCTTACCTATAAATGTGACTACAGCACAAGGTGCTGAGAATTAGATGAAATAATGTCTGTGAACATTCCTTCCACCATATCTGGCACATAGTGGCTTTAATGGATCTCACACCTGGATCAGTGGAGAATACCTAATTACACCATCAGATTATTTTTATCCTGACCTGCCCATAATGGGTAGAACCGAAGAGTCATTTCTACTACTAATATGTTTTTCTAATCGAGAGCCATCTCTGGAGTCATCCGTTTAAAAACATATAAATTAGTGTCAATGGACCTATTGTCCCACCTTTAAAAAAATCCCAAACTAGTTAAATATTGCTGAATTGTGCACCAAGAGGAAAACTGGAAGGGGTGGGTCAAACCCCCATGCTTTCTGCTCCATGTATAACTGCAACAGGCCCGCTGTGGAGTAATTTATTTCTTTTCAGTCAATTGGGCCAAAGGAAACATTTGCCCCGGGAGCCACTGGAGCTCTGATGGCAAGATGCTCAGTGCACATTATGCATCCAGGTGTTGACACAGATGAAAGGGGCCCATCGCGGCCCCTTGGGCTTGATCCTCGGAGCAGGGCACATATGTTGGCTCTCACAGCCAAGAGTCCTTGTGAGGACACTCACTGCCCATGCGCACTTCAGCTCAGCCTTGCTGTCTTGCCTGGGGAATGGCAGGGATGGCGTCACCGTGCCTCTCTGCAATGAATGCCAAAATGGTATCCCAAGGCTGTGTCTTGGTCTCCATCCAGAACGATGACATTTCACTGTTAATTAAAGATGCATAACACTCCGGGCTTTCCACCAGGGACAAGCAACTACAGCCTTCTCCGGTGTCATTTCTTAAATTGACCGTGATTCCAGAAATAACCTTGGACGCTCAAAAAGTACGTCGGGTAAGGATGGTGAACATGAGGATTGAAAGGTAGCTGGAAAGAATGTTTGTCTTCCAATCCCTACTCTGTCGACTCACAGACTGAAACAGCCTTGTCTTTCCCTGTTGATGGAGCGGGAGGACCACGGGACCTCAGTTCCACTCTTGCATTGGGAAACTGAGGCCACGTTGGATCTGCATAATGCTCAAGTCTCCTAATTATTACCCTTGTGCTCTCTCTTTTCCCCATACAATGGAAATATGTGGGTGCTTGTAGGGGAAAAGGCAAACGAAGAAAGAAAATATTTTTGTCCCAAGTATTCTAAAATATTTTCTTTAGCAAAAGGTATTGAAATTGCAATACATAGCACGTAGTTCTTCTTAGAATTGCCACTTTCAAGAACGTCTGGGAGAGGGCTGCACGGATGTCTAATTTGAAAGAGGACTAGAGACGGAATGTTGCTAGATTTCACATTTTTCTTCTCAATCAGGGACCTCTGATTGTCTGTGCTGGGCAGTGGTGGCTCGGGGCTTCAAACTAAAAGCACTCCCTTGTCTCCGTAAGGAGTGCTCGTTGCCAGCGGTAACTCATTCCCACAAAGCCCAAACAGACGATTTTTGTGTATCTGTCAAATGAGAGGTACAGTCTAGCAACTACTGCATGTTTGCATTTCTCTTTAATAATGCCTGTGGCTTGCATTAATATGGAAATAGATGCAGCCCTGAGGCACTTTTGAAGTTGTCAGGGCTGTTCTCCTGTGACAAAGTTTTCATGTCTCCGTTCATTGTACAGTGCTCCCTTGATTTTAAAATCTGTGCTTACCTGATGTATTGTAATTATGGGATCAAAAATGACAGGATGATGCTGTTCCAGAGTTAAAATGAATGATAATAATACCTTAGGCTTATAGAGTGTCTTTCTTCTGAAAAAGTAAAGGATTTTTTTTTTTGCATGCATGCATTATCTCATGTATCCTCTCAGCACCCCTGTGAGGTGTCGTCAGCCCCATTTTATAGACGGAGGACATTCCCGGACGTCCGAGGTGAGCTGTGTGCTCTGGGCACTGAATCGCCCAGTAGAAAGCTCGAAGTGCCCATCTTCACCCGTGAACTGCCTCAGCACTTACACTTCACCTAGAGCGTATTTTCTCTGTCCCTCCAGCTAGGGATAATGATGGTGTTTACTATTTCCTCCTAGGTTCTTGATGATCAGATCAATCACTCCTTCCTTTCCTTCTCTCCTGCCCTACTTTTCCTTTCTGTCTCCCATGAACATTACGAACTAGCTCGGCATTCTGTTCGATTCTACCGAGTTAGATTCTATCCTCAGAGAGCTCACCGGCTGGTGAGGGAGCCCGAGAATAAAGCAGGCAATTATCACATGGTGCTCAGGGTGCGTCCCAAAGCAGGAGGCTTAACAGTGTCTGATGGGACAGAGGACTGATCCAGGAACATGGTTAAAAACAAAGACCCTATGTTCATCCTGTTTTAAGTTTCTTACACCCACCCAGAGACTGCATATGCAGTAAAATATCAAAATGTGTATTCTAAATCTAGTTCACAGACTGCTAAGAGAATTGGTTCTGTTTCCTACCTTGGCAAATACACCTTTGTCATAAATGACATGGTAGGCTGGCTCCTTAGAGTTCTAAGCTAGATGCATGAGGATAGTGACCCCTGCCCCAGCCTGTGGCACTTAGTTTGCTTTCCTTCCCTTTTCTTCTTATCCCAGGCTCTGGCTGCACCTTGAAGGGCTTATGGCTGTGGCTGCTTGTATGGATTCCCCAGTCTGCATGTACACGCTCCATTCAAATACCTTGCAAACATTCACCGTTGTCACAGAGGGGTGCACATGGGAGTGTGGTCTGCCTCGGGAGGGTGGGCCTTTGGAATAAGCTCACACAAGCCCTGAAAGTGGATTTAGGACCATGGAGCAGGGAATTCTGGAATTCCGATTCCCTGAAACATGCTCTAGAAGGAGGGTGGGGTCTGAATAGGCACATCCCTTGGATCAATGGAAGGGCCCCGTAATCAGGGGTGCAGATGACGAAGGGCCGGAGCAGATCCTCAGGCAGAACCCACCCTGACAGAGTCTAAGAATAGTACTGGTGGCTGTGAACTTCAGAGGGCAACCCAAGGTGTCTTGCCACATACTGGCAAAGACTTTGAAGTCTTTATCTTCATTTTGAGGAGCCACACAAGGTTTGTTTTGCCCCAAATCATCTGAATACACAGCAGATCCAGTTTTTCAATTGCTTAGGGTACCACCCTTACAGTCAACTTTGACTCTTTCCCTGATGCCCACTTCCATTGGCAAATTCTGACACATATTTCCAGATGCTAACCTCCTGTCACCACTCTCACTGCTCTGGCTAGAGTCTAAGCCACCATCATGTGTTGTCCAGAACTTCCCAAGAGCCTCTAACTGGTTTTTCTGTCCCTCCCCTGTCCCCACCTTGTTTTCACCATTTGTTGTCTCCCCACAGCCAGAGGGAGCCTCTTAGTATTTAAGTCAGACAGGGTCACGGTTCTACCTAATATTCTGCAATGGCTTCCCAACACATTCAGCGTGAAAGCTGAATTCCGTACTTCTCACCTCCCACATCATCAACTGTTTTTCCCCTTAGGCACCCAGCTCTTGTCTCTTTGGTCTCCTTATTGTTCCTAGCACCCACAAAGCACACCCCCACCCCAGAGAGCTCTTTCACACCCCGCCCCTTGCTTAGGATACTCTTCTCTAAGATATCTGATCAGCTCCTTCCTAATTTTCTTCAGGTCTTTACTCAAAATGACCTTTCTAGGCAATCATGTACCTGACTCCCACCATGACCACATTCCCCCAATCTTACTTCATTTCTTCCATTGCCTTGATCACAACTAGCACATGCAATAAACACATCTCCATTTTATGTACATCTCACCACACATGCACAAGAATGTAAGCTCCATGACAGTGGGCACTTGACTCCATTGAGTTATTGTATAAATGAATTAATTTTAAAACTCTGTTCTGAAATTTATACTTTATTGTTTTAGGGGTTTTTTTTAGTTCCTTAAATTAAAACAGAAGTGTTAGGGAAATGAATCTGGGATATTGGCATTGGCTGTTACTTCAGATCTCCAGATTGAAAGTAATGAGAGCTGGTGCTCAGTAAATGCTTGCTTTCTAAAGAGTTATATTTACATTTGTGGGGATCTAGGCATATGTGACTAACCTGAACCTAACCACGTCCCATCTTCTGTTCTCCTGGGTGATGGGTAAAGTCAGCTAAGGTCGATTGGCCCTCTTAAGACAGATTTAATAGTACAATAAACTTGTTCAAGGGGTAACAAGTGACTTTTACAATCCATTCCCCTATCATCTCAACTCTTGTCTGTGCTGTATTTGTATGCCCTTGTTTACTTTTTACTTTGAAATGCTCTCTAATTATGCTCTGCTAATATAACCAATTTCCATATGCCACACATAAAACCCTAATCATTATTGTAGTCAAATCTTGCCTAGACATATTGTAACCTCCTCAAAGTCAAGAGCTTTTTCTTATTTTCATTTTTACCCTCAGCTCATAGGGCTCATATCCATTCTTTTCCCGACATAGCACTAAATGAGTCATGAGTATGCAAGCCATTGCTCAAGAAGTTAAAGTCACATAAGAAAATCTCTTTAGTAATTTGAGATTTCAGGGCAGACTAACCTCTAACACAAGTGGCTGAAGGTTTCTTCACATGCTCATTGATACCCTCTAAGCGAAGTCCTTCTAAGATTTTACAAGTTGATACTCATTATTTTTATTATTATCATGGGCTACTAAACTTAGATCACTTAAAGAGGAGGCATGCACTCTATCCACATCTTTACTAACTTTTTCTAAACTCCTGTATATTATGGAAAAATTTGGTAACATAAGCAAGGGAAAGAAGAAAATTAAGTATTCACTCTTTATTCCCTAAGGATAGCCATTGTCACCATTTTAGTTTGTGACTTTCTTTGTTGGATCATAATGTATTTATTGTTTTGAACCTCATTTAGAATTTTTAAGTCATTTACACATGCAGTAATTCATCCTCATTTTAGAAAATATAAGTACACAGAAAAAATAAGAATGAGTGGAGGCGGTAAATCACTTGTAAACTCACCACTGTTACTATTTTAGGAAATACCCATTCACATTTGTACCTATGCCTATACTCATGCATGAATATTATGGAATACACATTGTGTTTCTATCAAAATGCTAAAATATGGCATACACTACTTTACAAACCTACTTCTATCACTTAATAAATGATGTCATTAAATACTTTTTACATTATCATCATGAATTTTGTGAACACACATGATTCTATTATATAAATGTAGCAAAACTTATTTTTCATCCTCTACTGTTGAACCTATCTGCTGTTTTCTCTGTTTTCTTGTTCCCTAAAGTGAAAATCCATGCAAACAAGCATTTTGCCACAGTCATGAAATGTGTGGATGGGGCATTGCTGAAGCAAGACACATCCATATTACTGGAACTTCGTTTCAAAGTAGAATCTTCTATGGACTTCTCTAACCTTTTCACGTCTCTACACAGAATGTGGACATCTCTCTGAATATTTTTCCTTAAAGAATATTCACCGCACACAGGGAACTTACACTGAACCGAGTCCTCATATTTGTCAGGCAAACATAACATTACATTGAAGATTCTCTCAATTTGATGCATGCTTTTGTTGTTTGACGCACGCAGTCTTGCTGAACCAAATCTCCCATTGCAGACACCCTGCCATGTACCCCTGGTAACTTTAACACTCTTTGGAAATTAAGCTAAGTATGTTAAATTTATGAGAAATACTTTATTCCCGTATTTGATGCTACAGGTTGACTTCAATCGACATCAGTTCAATACTACAACCACGACTACTGGGTAATACCTGCTGCCCCATACTGTAACTAATCTGCCAAATCTCACACTTGCATAAGTAAATATACTTATGGTAATTTTGACCTTTTATCTCTCTTTGCTTCTTGAAACAAGCCAACAATTCTGATGCAATAAAACTTACAATAACAGTGTTCCTTCCAAACTTGTTAGGAAAAACAGGGAGAGAAGGCGGTAAGGGTCCATACTTCCTTATACCTGAATGCAAGCAAGATATGTTTTGTTGATATATGTGGTGTCATTTCTGAACTATTAGAAATACTGTCACCTCCGGAATGAAATGCTGCACAGTGATTTACCAGCAAATGACATAACATTGCACTATCATTTAAAAAGAGAAATGAGAAACACAACCATTGAAGCAAACATGTTTTTAAGTTTATCACCTTAAAAAATAAGATTCTGTGCAGGAGAAAACCTGTAAATTTATTTTCACTGATCAAGTTCTTCATCTAAATCATTTTGATTTAAATGACAAACTGAGCTTTGGGGGAATAAACAACTGAATAAGAGAAAAGCTTTTCCCAACAGAGCCAAGAGAATGCCTGGTAACAAATTGCAAGCTCTTTGAGAAAGGCTTTCAAGGCCATTTAAACGATTTAATTTTTTTTCCTGTTCTGAAGACTTCATTCATCTCTAGACTGAGCCAGAGTAAGATGACACCAAAACAATCACTTTTTTTCTCCTGTTTCACATGAGCTTCTCTACATGGTCCAGAAGTAGCGAAGCCTCAGAAATAGCAGGCCCCTATTGTGATCCCTCCTACTTTGTTCTTCTTTCTCAAAATTGCCGTGGCTCTTTGGGGTCGTTTGTGGTTCCGAGAAAAAAGCAAGTAATGGCAGGCGCGTACCTGTGGCCCATCTAAACGAGTTACAGCAAACTGCACATGCCCGGTCTTCCTCTTTTGCTGCAGATACGGTCTAAGCAAGAGAGCGCCAAATAGACTTGGAAGACTTTCCTGTCATAAAAGGGTTCATTTCTATTTTTGTATTACTTTAAAAAATAAAGATAGATGCAAAATTTTGTAAAGACTGTCGATAAATGTCTACTACTGAAGTCAGTATCTATCCAGAAATCATCTGCAGAATCTGAAGCATTTCATGATCAGAAAACATAGATATATTTATTTTTGTCATAACCACAGATGCTCCATTTAATGTTAAAAGTAAATTTTTGAAGTTTATATTCATTCGTTCTGCTGCACTGACAAATTGGAGAATAACTAGTAGGGAATGTGTTATATGAGAAATATCTGAAGTTCTTAGATCTAAGAACACAGATGATAGCTGAAGATTTGTTAGATGAAAGAGAAGTGAATTTATTTTGCATTGCTCCAGAAAAGAAATAAATGTGCTAAGGAAGGTAAAGTCCCCAGAAAAATTCCTGGCACAAATACTGAACATGTGTTTATAGGGTACTGCCTAGCTCCTAGCTAATAAGTGACCAGAGGCATACCTGCTGAATCACGTTCATTCAGAGGCCATGTTTGTATAAAATGACCCTGCTCTCTTGGTTCCAACTAACTGTGCGAGGGTCACATGTCTTAGATCCCCTTCCTCAAAAACCCAAGGAAAGAAACTGCAGGCAGATGGCTGGGGAAAGTGGAGCTGGGTCCAGGGTCAGAGCTGGCTTAGTGACAAGTCGGTGTCACTAGAGCCTGCTGGAAGAATCCCAACTATAAAAATTAGAGAGAAGCAGATGGTCAGGGAGAAGAGATACGATACTTTGAAAAGGAATAAAGGAATTTCCTTTTATTGATATAATCATGTGGTTTTTTTCAGAAAGTGATGGAGAAAAATAACTGGTGACATTCCAGATTCTGGCAGTCCAGAATTTGGTTATCCAAGATGACCCCGTACCCTCTTAATAACCCCTGCTTGCCCCCATCCTTTGTGTAAGCTATTTTGAGTAAGTTCTTTATTCCTTGAAATCAACAATCCTAAAGAAACCCAATAACCCAATGCCTCCTCTTTTCTTCAATCTTCCAGATGCTAAAACTGGGACAAATATAAATTACAAGGAAATGGATGTCATTTATTGATTGAAACTGTCCATACCCAGAATGTACTGTCCCTGAAAGCGTTCAACGCGGCCCTCTAATGACCCCCTCGCCGTCACAAATCATGCATTAGAGTTGCTCACGTTTGTTTCATCCCATTTATAATCTCGTCTATCATCAGAGCGGTGGTTAAGGTTTGGGAAAAAGTAATGCCCTAACTTTGTCCACATGTAACTGACCCTCACCATCTGCCCCAAAATACCACTGACACTCGTTTACTCTGTAGAAGGTGTGTGGGGTAAACGACTGTACATCAAAGCTGCCTGACCTTGCACACTATTTATAAACCTCATAAAACCTGGATTTTGTCCTCCTTTAATGGGGTCCGCAATCCCTTCATTGAAGTCTTTAGACCAAAAGTATTTTGGGTTTCAGAATTTGAAGACGTTAGATAGCCCACGTGGCTCTTATACTCTGTGTAGGTGCATCACGGAGGCTTGGGCAGACACGCTGTAATGACACCGTGTGTGCAGGAGAACATCGGGACATTCACGCCAACTGGTATGAAGAACATAAACAGGTCTCACATCAATTCGAGCCAGATTTTGCTATCAAGTGAGTCTGCCACAGATCCAGTAAAACCCTTTTGTATTTCAGAACTCTTCGCCTTTCAGGATTTTGGGTGGGATTGCAGTGCTTATCTCTTAGGGGCAATCTGAGAATGGAATGTGACCAACCCTAAAAGCAGGGGGAACGGACATGGCGAGTGTTCTGTGTTGACCACTGTCAGGACTATTTCCACCACCACTGTGGTATCATCGTTATCTCCTACCCGCAGATGCTAAAGCTCACTCACAGTTCCTGTTTCAGGGAGAATTTGCATCCTAAGTGACATTTTACTGTCAACACAAAAGCACAGAAAAACAAAGGAGCTGGGGACAGTAAACACGAAGCTTCTTTTCGAGGTGAGCGTATAGGTAAAAGGAAGTGTATATCCAAGCGTGCTCTCGTGGTCACCCTTATCTCGACTGCAATCAAGCCATCGGGTTCGAATGAGCTGCAGAAAGAGCACTAAAAATTGGCCATCTGGGGCACAGGCCCTGACCATTAAACCAAACCACACGCAAACACACTGTTAAACGAGCTATTTCAGCAAATGTCACCCATATACCATTACTCTTAAGATGTTTTAAGACAGAAGAACAGTCAGAACTCTTGTGGTGGGGGGGGCTCCCCTTTCTTTCCTAGCCCAGGAGTTTTTTATACCTTGAAAATGCCGCATTAAAATGCCCAGACGGTGCTGTGGTGACCGAAGAAGGTAAAAAGTGCTGTCGGCATTAAGGTCAACACAGCGTCCGTCTTTCCATCTCACTTGACACAACCTAGAAGTCTGGGAGAGTCTATGAACTGCTCTTCAACCATTTTGAATTGCTGGAATTCTGGGAGAAATTTCATTTTTCCACCCTGTTCTTTCCCCCAGAACTAACTAACTGCTAACTTCTTTTTGCCAGTCACAACTGAACCAAAATCTAAATGTTATAAACATAAAGTGGATCAGTAATGGATAGTTAGGGAATGAGAGAGAGAGAGAGAGAGAAGTTCAAAATGCTTCATAAACACTAACAAGATTTATTAAGAGATAAATCTGCATGTTTCAGGAACACAGTTACATATGATAGTCCACGTACGTGAGGCCAAACCTCCCTGTACCAAAACGACCTAATGTGCTGCATACCGGTAATAAAAAGTCAATTGATTTAATGTCATTAACAGTTAACCCCCAGAAGCACTGATGTAATAAAATTTTCACAAATTCGCTTCTAAATAAAAATAAGAATAATCAAATTTAGAATTAAATGAATTACTTTAGTCTGCCTTTAAAAAACTGCGCAGGTAATCTAATTAGCTGAAGTTATTAGGCGTAAATGTGAATGAACTCAGAAATCGAATTTGGGAACTAGTACTAGAGCAACCTTTGCGTCAACACGTCAGAGAACAGAGGTAGATGCAAGTTCCTTTTCTCTCCAAAGCCTGAAAATACACAAAACAAACAGAGGATGATGTCCAGATGAAGGAGACTGAGTCTGCTCCCACAGCAACTCACAGTGAAGAGTCAAAGGCATCCATTAGAGTCAAAACACCCATTTTAGGGTGCTTACGGGTCTGCTTCTGTCCTACAGTTCCTGAAGGAGTTGGTCAGTTACTTCTCAGTCTGGTCAGCGGATTTTATCAGTACTTAGTAGGCAGTGTCAACTTTTTACAAAATTTCCCTAACTCTCTTCTGCTGATTCACCTTTACAGTTTAGGTGTAGGTTCAGTTGTGATTGCTCAGAATAAGAATTAGCATTTGGATTTGAGGGAGGGGCAAGTGGAAGAGGGCGAACGGTGTTTTACAGGCCAGATGTGGAGAACAGCTGCTGCCCGTTTCACACTCACGGGATAACTCTTCCTTGCGTTCCTGCTGTCACCCTAGGTGTCCACGCCAGTGTCATTTAGATGACAGGAAATGGGAACCGGCTTGTGGCCAGATGCTTGATACAGCATTTCTCCTGAAGCCCCACAGTCCTGTAGGGTCACTCTTACTGCCCTCCTTTACAGATGAGGAAGCCGAGGCCCAGAGATCCCAGACCATTTCTTAGTGGAGTTCAGCTAGTAGGTGATGGGATTAAAATTCATAATCTTATTTCCGTGAGGTCAAAGATTATCTAGTAGTAAAGCTTGCTCAATAAATACTTACTGTATTTGAATGTTTACCTTTCACTTAAATGGTCCAGTATCCACTTCTAATAGCAACAGCAATGGCCAACGTTGCTTTTCTGCACTGGTTTCATCCTCACAACAGCCTTGAATGTTGGTAGCAAGGACAGCCATCACTCTCACTTCATAGATGAAGAGCCAAAGGCCCAGAGAGTGTAAGCAATGTACCCACAATCACACATTCATACATAAACTTGGATCTTGGACCCAGAGGTGTCAGTTCAAACCCCATGCTTGGCACTAGCCAAATCCCATACTGTCACCTTTTTTATCCAAGGAAAATGAAAATAGAATGGAGATCCAAAGTCCATCTTCTGATGTCTGCTGTCTAAATATGACTAGGTCTCTCGGACTGTGCTTACTATTTATTTATTTATTTATCTATCTATCCATTCATTCATTCATTCATTCATTTGGATTGTATTTATTTATTTTTAGAGAGAGTGGAAAGGAGGGAGAAAAAGAGGGAGAGAATCGTAAATGTGTGGTTGTCTCTCATGTGCCCCCTACTGGGGGCCTGGCCTGCAACCCAGGCATGTACCTTGACTGGGAATTGAACTAGCAACCCTTTGGTTAGCAGGCTGGCACTCAGTCCACCGAGCCATACCACCCAGGACTGATGGTGTTTATTTCAAGGAGGAAAAAAACTATATAGCAAATAGTTGATTATATAATTCAAATTAATAAGAGGAGATTAATCATTTGACGGCCTAATTGTTGATTTGACAAGAAGCAGATTATCATTTGGGCAGCATGATGACCACTCTTGTAGGACAGGTAAGCACAGTCCTCCTGGAATCGAACACCATTGCTATTGGAAAAAAATTACCCTTTTGGTTTACTCCATAAAACACCTGGGTTACAATTTAATTCCACCTTGGTTAAGCCCCCTCAGGGACACTGGGTCGCTTTCCTGATTTATAGGGAGAATGTTAAGCCTCATTTTTCTTGCACTAAAAGACCAAAGCAGTCAGGAGCGGAGACAACAGGGACCTGACAAGGCCAGGAGGCAATTACCTGCCTCTCTCGTGTACCTGCCGGGATGTTTATGTGGGATTGGGAAAGGACAAGGTGTCCTTCCTCTTATAAAGCCTCTACTGATCACAGAAGCAGACTTCAAATAATCTGTTTCTCTTTGCTCCTTTGGGCTACTTGGCTTTGTAAACTGGCAGCAAAGCTCTCGAAGGAGGGAGCTGGATTGGCAATCTCTCCGGGCGGATGCAGCCCAAAGCATGCCTGCACGGCGGCAGGTGCAGGGGCTGGAGCAAACGAGAGCAAACCGTGCCTGGCAATATCCTGAATTCCCGAAGCTCATTAGGCCCTCACATTCTTCTATGACAGCAAATAACAGGTAGCTACCTGGAGATCCCATTAGAAGCGGCACACTTTCAAGGCACAAGAAATGGCCCGGGTATCGCTGTGGGTAAAATGAAACCTTTCTTTCTGGGTTTGAGATTGTTAGCTTTCTGTTTTATAGCAGAGCATCCGCTGTTCTTATCTCCAACCAGGGATGCAAGGGAAGCCCTCTTATCAGCGCCTGGGACCGACTGTCGGCCACAAATGATGATCACGCCACATCAGAGGAGTGAGTCGGGGCCAGGGAGGGAGTAGGAGAGAGACAAGTGAGTTCTTATTATGTGCCTGGTCCAGGCAGAAAGAATCAGATGCCTGATTTCACCTACTATTTTCAACAACCTTGTGGGTTGATAAGTTGGACTCTTATCCCCATTTCAGAGACTGAGGGGACTGAGGCTGCCCATTATCAATGTCAATGGGAAGAAAACCTTAGAAATGTTTCATAAAGAGCAAGGCACACGCTCTTATTGAATGTGAAGCCCCATTCTTTGAAGTGTAAATTCCCCACCGAGGAAACCCATTCGTTTTATTCCATAATATTTTAGCAGGTATGTTGTAGCTCCTAGATTAGCCTTCATTTATCTTAAAATCCACATCCAATAAATGTAATGTATAAATTAGAAATAATTTAAAAATTGCACTAATTATCCTCACTAGCACCACACCATAAACAAATATGTAACAGGTGAGCAGAGTCATGAAATATCCACTCCACATGCGTCCCATCGAATGTCCTCCAGCAAGTATTCAAGTGGCTACTAAGGGCCAGTCCTGTATTAGACGGTAGAAATTTCATTGGTAGAAAGATAATGCCCTTTAAAAAAAAGGCTTAAGGAAAAAATGCATTAGAAAATGTATCACTGTGTATAAATAATTTGTTGTTTCTAAAGCTGAAATGTAAAATGAAAAACAAGACCCTGGTGATTCATTTGTATTATAAACTTCCCTACAAAAGAGCCCCAAATGTGAATTACACAAAAAAATGTCACGTAAGAACAATTTTATGAGAGAAAGAAATAAGAATGGCCACCGTGACCCTTAAGAAGGGGTTATTAAAGAATTAATGAGAACATAAAAAAGTAAAACTATAACATGATGAGCAATAGTAACACAGATTTTTTTGACATGCTTCATAACCATATGTGAGATGCCTCACTCTTGTGTATTATTAGAATCCAAAGTAGGATCCAAAACAAACATTTCGTGGTGTGTGTGCTGGGTATACACTTGATTACCTTACCTCCACAGAAAGTACCTCCTTGAGCAGATGATGTTTTCCGGGTGCAATTGGGGTTCTCCAGTGAGGAAGCTTGTTCAGTCATTTCCTAA
Organism: Phyllostomus discolor; assembly: GCF_004126475.2. NCBI lineage: Eukaryota > Metazoa > Chordata > Mammalia > Chiroptera > Phyllostomidae > Phyllostomus > Phyllostomus discolor. Next base: position 12,403,613 of record NC_040906.2, read on the forward strand.
TTTTGAAGGATGAGAGTTAGGAAAAAGAAATACAAGCAACGTCTGTTACCCACAGAGACAAACCAACTGAAAGCATCATACGACACTCTTGAACTGCTCGGGGGATTTGAATCATTTTTGCAAAGACTCCACCAAGCATACCTCCATTAGAAGAATAGCCATGAGACCTCCAATTAGAACTATAATTAAATGTCATTTGGGGACTAATAACTGAGGCTCGCAGCATTATTTGAGTTGATGACAGTGGGGAAGGGATGAAGTTACACAGTTCAGCTTCTGGTCAGGAATGCCAGCTGGTCATTATACTCCAGTAAATTTCATGCACCAGTGTATTTATAGCTACTATCAACGGAAAATGTGAAAGGAAGATAAAGTAGCGACGTATTGATTATATGATGGGCTTGGGGGCTTTAGTGTGAGAGCCACTATTCCTTAATAACAAATGCACCTTTTGGTTTTACCCAATCAGGCTTGCTCCCCTCTATTTTTAGTCTTTTTTTATGAAGATGAGCTTAAAATTAAAACACATCCCCAAAAGTAGTGTCTGCTTTCAAAGTTCTGACGTTTTGCCCCGGGACAGTGGTTTGGCCTCAAACCTCTGTCCTTAGTGGAGAACACTGAGCATGTAGAATTTGGAATATAGATCTTGAGAGGTTTGGGTACTTTTACTGATTTCCCTGCAAAAGACGGGAATACTCAATCAGCTCTTGAGATAATAAATCTAGACCAATAGTAGGTTCAGAAATGGTCCTCTTTGGAGGCAAAATTTTGAGATAGCTTTATTATTTCTTTGTTTTACCTCTGCAGTCTAAGAAAAAAAGGCACTGAGAAAATCACAACTTGCCTTTAATAGATTTTTCCTCTTAAAGTCTTTTTTTGGTGCATGTTGGCCTCAAGTGCTTGAAAGCCAGAAGTGAGAACACATGGCTGCTCCCCTGGTCTGCGCAGAGATCAGGAATGGCAAGTGCATGGCCAGGATATGACTACAGAAACTGGAATGAACTGGACGTCGGGAAAGCACTTGAGAACATCATATAAAAGAAGCAAACACGTCACTATGCTTATTTATACATAAGTGAAGTAAGCGAGCATAGATTTAGGCTGCTTTGAGGTCAGAGAAGAAAGTGACTCTTGTATAAATAGGAAGGAGTTGAGGAAGTCAGAACATAAAGTGAGTGGGAGGCTCTGAGCGGTTGAGCAGCTGTCTCCTGGCTTTGCAGGACCTATTTCGGCAAATCCGACATATGTGGCCATGCGTCAGGGTGGACTCTGGGGGGAGTCCTATATTTACCAGGTAAGTGACCAGATGTCTTTCCCAATGTATAATAATTTGGGGGGAAGGAATTTTAAAAGTCAGGCCATACCATTCAAAATAGGAAACTGGCTCGTCTTGCTTTAGAGGAAATTTATGTTTAATTCGAGATAAGCCATCTGTGCAATAAGAAATACATATCCTACAGATGGTGAGAATTATAGGACACATAATATTGTTAATAATAGCATCAGTTTCAGATGTATTGTATGAGAAGTTTATGTGTATATGTTCATTGGTTCTGTTAGGGTGGCATTTTATATTTACACAACACAATTTGATTCCATCTCTGATACAGTTCTGGACACATAGTAGGGCCTCAAGAAGTCTGGAAGGAAGGAGGGAGGAAGGAAAAAATGAAAAAAGGAAGGAAAAGAGGGAGGGAGGAGGAAGGAAGGGAGGGAGGAAGGGACAAATGAACTTTAGGGTTATCTGTTGTAGAGTGTCTGTTACAGGTATTCACTGAAATGAAATATAACAAACCATGCACTGAGCAAATCTGAGACTGACTGTGATGTGACTGAGGCAAGGAAGTAGAAGCAGATTTTATTTTGTACCCTAGTCCTCTCCTCCCTCACAGCATAGCGTGGGTATCTGTGTACACGGCCAGTACCGTGGGGCCAGAGTGTGGGCAGGGGTGAGCCTGTAGTTCCAGGCCCTTCCCTCCAGGACGGGCACAGGCAGGAACCAGGGGTCATCGTGTGCCACGGCTGAGGCTGCAGTTACCTGAACTCACTTTGAAAAGATGTGCCAATTCCTTCCTCACATTGTGGCTGATTCAGGGTGTGCATGGTCATTTTGATTAATTTCATATCGCATTTTGACGAGTTTTGTATTAATCTTGTGTGGTGTACTGGAGCCGACTGGTATGGTCACTTGTAAAATTTTAAGGGAATCTGTGAGCCAGTTGTTGAACATAAGAATTATGACAAATGCTGTTATAAATAAGCTTGCAATTGAACAAATTGTATTAAAAACAAGGTAGTAAATATTCAAACTCATTACCACCAATTACTTTATTGCATTTTACTAAGATCTATGCCCTGAGGTTGTTTACTTCTATTGTATCTGTATAGAGAAAAAAACTGTAAAACACGATTTTATTGTGTTTATCTTCCTAACTCCACGTTCAATGATTGTCACATGGGTAGCTTTAAATTGGCCATGGTAGCAATATTTACTCTATAGAAATAGGAAAATGCTACATACAATTCAGGAATTTAGTTTGCGGGGTCCAGAAAGGAAAATGGTGGTTAAATTTTCACCAGCATACCACTGAATAGACATCTTGTTTTTCACTGGGTCAGTATCTCTTGCTCCCTACCTTCTGGAACTGTGTCTTGTTTGTTTGTTTTTTTAAGATTTTATTTATTTATTTTTAGAGAGGGAAGGGAGGGAGAAAGAGAAAGAGAGAGAAACATCAATGTGCGGTTGCTGGGGGTCATGGCCTGCAACCCAGGCATGTGCTCTGACTGGAAATCGAACCTGCCATGCCTGGTTCACAGCCCACGCTCAATCCACTGAGCTACGCCAGCCAGAGCCTGTTTCTGTTTTTTTGTTTTGTTTTGTTTTGTTTTTTCAGATAACTACTCTTTAACTCCTTTATGCAGTTTTAGTGAGGCTTCCAATCACACTACCTCATTTCTTGGTCACACATACAAGAACACGACCCAGGTCTGGCCAATCAAAATTACCCTCCCCCCTGACAATAATGATAAACCCAAGCTGAACCTATGACCTAGGGGAAGCTGATCAACCTTTCCCTGAGGAGTTTCTAAACAAATGTTAGGAATATAAAATTTGTCTTTTTGCTTGGTGTTTCTAAGATAAGGTAATGGAAACCTAAGGCCGTCTGTGGCCACGCTTCCTCAATATACACCTCACACATGGAAAGCCAGTATGTACCCATGCCGAGGGCCTGGGGCTAGCTGCAGTGAGCAGCAAAGACGGGAATGAGACAGAGGACAACCTGGGGATATCCTCTGAGCTCCTGGGTCCAGGCTTGCCTGTTCCCCCGTGTTCTTTCCAGTGACGTAGTCAATAAACTCCGGTTTTTGCTTCACCTGTTTTTAGGTGGGGTTCTGTCACTTGCAATTAAAAAGTTATGACTAATACAGTTTATTTAGAATTACCCAGTTTTTCTCTCTCATTGCTCTGTTTCCTTGTTTTATCTAATTCATGTATGCATGAATGATATGTTGATACTTCAAAATTTCTCTAGAGAAAACTGTCATTCTGGAAAACCAGATGCAGTCATCCAGGAAATGCATAAATCTCTCTTAACTAGTACTTCCAAGGTTTTGCTGTCACCATGGGGATTGGGGTAATAAAATGCGGAGGTTTATCACCTTCAAACTCAAGCTCTGCCAAGGAGGAACAGGAGTCCAACACTATAATTCATTAGCATTGCTTCAGAAGAAGAGCTATACAATGGTGAAAATATCTCTTGAAATGAAGTCTTAATGAAGGGACTGGTTGGTTTGCTGTCTGGATGAAGTTAGAGAAGCTGAAGCCCACTAAATAACTTATCAGCAGACCTGTGACTAATTGGTATAATAAAGGGAGGAAAATATAGTTAAAAAAAGAGAAGCAGAGAAAAGAAAAATGGGGAATAAAGCCGAGAGACCAGTTTAACTCTTTGTGCCTTTTGTCCTGTCTAACTGTCCGTCTTTAACTGTTACCATCTTATGGTAACATTCTGGGACTCAGCACTGGCTGCCTCTGTTGGTAGGTTGGGCACCTAGTGGAGGGAGCAGCCTTGTCACCATGGGTAAATCCGGAGATTAGGGGTCAAAGTTTTGCAGAAGTCTCTGAGCCCAGCCTCCCTGATACTTCCCCAATAGGTCTTGTGATATGGCTTTAGTGACAATGATGGAAATTATGCCTAGGCTCAATCATAGAGACCTCAGTCAGAAGTCACCTGTGTCCGGTGCCAGTGGGGCTGCTAGTGCAAGCAGGGACACCCAGCATGCAACGGGAGTAGCAGAGGTATCTCAGCAGGCTGGTTTTGCACCATGATTTTTGATACTAATCTCCATTGTGTAATCTCAAACCTTTCAGACTTCCCATAGACCCTGCAAGCTAGTCTATAGACCTTTGATTTTTTTTTTCCCACTGAAGTCAGCCAGAGCCATTTCTCTTACTTATACCTAAATATCTTGAATGACTCACTGCGACAACACAGCACCAACACCATGGTTAAGAAGGCAGAGCTTAGGTTTAATTCTAATGTGAGGGGTGAGGTGTGAAACAGAGGAGTAAAGTAAAGTACAGCATAAGGATTACAATCAATAATGGTGTAATAACTGTGTATGGTGGGTGCTGGAAATGTCAGGGGAACATTTGGTAAAGGATATGATTGTCTAACCACTGTGCCATACACTTTTAACTGACACAAAATAATACTGAAACCATCAGAAGTCAGGCTGGGATGCGTGTGTGGATCGTGTCTGCAGTCGAGCAGAAGCCCGTGAGCAGCCAACTGAAGTCTCGCCTGCCTTAGACAGCAGATCGAACGACTCAGGACTCTGGGTCACACTGGGAACACAGGGCGCTCGGACCTTTCCAGACAATAGAAATTAGAAAGGGGGAAGGTTTTATAGTCAGCATGGTGATTTTTCCCAGAATTGGTGTTTTAGCAGGAACTGTTTAATTGTGGTAATACATCTATTGAACTTCAATGAGGCAGATAATAGGATATTAATGTCATATTACTCAACACGTACACTTTCCATTCCAAAACACATTGCTCAGAGCAAAACTGTTCTAGAAGATATTGCTGCATGTTTCCTATCTTGCAATAAGGTAAAAAATAGAAATAATTTACATTTATGTGAAATGAACATTTCCTTGGAAAACATCCACTTTTTAAAATCGCTCTTTGGATTATTTACATTTGAGTGAATTACCATCCTATAGTAGTTACAAACCATTTACCTATTCCTTTCTTATTAATATTTAGCATTTAATAGCACTTTCTCATCGGATAATGTTCTTTCCAGCTTTTTATTTCTAATAACTTGATTCAGTTTTTCATACACTAGCACCAGGCTCCTCTTCATCTTTTTTATGAATGGAATTTTCCCTAAGGGATCATCTGTAGGCACCACTATTTCATCTCTGGTTAGTGGATTTTTTGCTTACCCTTAATGAACTATGGTCATCCTTCTGTATTTTGCAAAGCAGGAGGTGATGAAGGTGATGAAATTGGACCTGAGTCATCCGGCTTTAGGCGTCACGGGGACAACGTGCTCTGACAGAGGGACCTTTTCTCCAGGAAAGAGGTGGGTCATTTGCCTTCACAGCTTCCATCCTGTCCCGGGATCTTATAAGAATGTATGGATTGGCAAGATGATCATGAGTAAGGTATGGCAACTTTTGCACATGTTAGCTCCTCTGAGGTTGACCCACTTTTTCTACCCAAAGAGTATTCACTTCAGACCCTGGTGTTTTTTGCTCCTTCCTTGTCTGAAGGACAAGTTTAAGGGTAACCCAACTCCAACGGACTCCAGAGTACCTGCAGGTCAAAATCTACTGTATGTGAGAAAAAAAAATGACTCAGGGTCCGGGCAGTGAGGACAAGAACTTGAGTGGTGAGGAATCAGAGCACTCTTTGACTATAATCTAGAAAAGTGAATGATTTAGTCGTTTACTTGATTCAAGTAGGCACAGCCATGTTCCCCTTTCTCCTCCTTATCCTGTCTTTCTGTTTTACACACTTCCACGTCTTTTCAGAACATGACGCTGCCCCTGTAAAACCATGGCCCAGTGTGTGCTGTTTCTCCAGACCGAAGCTCCAGGCAGCAACGCCCCGTGTTTCACCCTGTGGCTCACATTAGCCCATCACAATTGCGGGCGAGCACAAAGTACCACTTTCAACACTTAGCTCAGGGAAAAGCTATAGAGCAAGCATTTGTTCCTGCAGGCTAGCGTTCAAGTGAGGTGGACCATGATGAAATATTGTCAGATACATGAGCTCAAGGATTTTTTTACTGCTTCTCATGGTCCAGGTTTAGTAAATAATTGTTCATAACTGAATGCACAAAGGACCTATGGATATTTATGTGGTTGAACTGGAAGGTTGGGAACAGACCTTCCCTGCATATGACAATGTATATTATGGACTCATCCAATGTGAACTTAATACCAGAGAAGCAAGTGATGCTTTGCTAAGAATGTCAACTTCTGATATACTGGTGTACCTCTGAGTTGCAGGCAGAGTACTGAAACAGCCTCAGATCTCTGCTTTCACTGACTGCATCTCCAGTACCACTCACTCTACAATCAATTGCAAAGGCTACCTGTACCTATTTCCAGCTTTCCAACAAGAAATCATGTACATAGTTGAGGCTGTAATAGCTTGTCGGAGTAACCATTAAAGTTGTTTTTCAGTCCAAATGCTACTTAAGGGAATGTAAAAATGCCTATGATTTTACTCATTTGTTTATTCAAAGTACATTATGAGACACTGTCATAAAAAGAGATACAGTGATGAATTACGAATGGTCACTCCATTGTAGGTAGGTAGATGATAAAGAGTTAAGAAGGTGAGACAGCAAGGTCAGTCACTGACCTCTATGTGGGCAGTGTGACAGGAACTGGAGGGGAGCACCAGCTGGTGTAAAGGCAACACACCGTAGTGACTGAGGGTTTGGATTTGAGCTCTAATCCTGACTCTTCCATTTATGGACTGAAGTAACTCGAGGCATCTTCCCTGACCACTCACAGCATTGTTTTCCACATCCATGAAACAGGAATAGTGATATTACTTACCTTACAAATTCTTTTTGAGGATTCAATTAGAACAGAGGTTCCCAAAGTGGGATCTTCTGAAGGTATGGTCTGGAGATTCCACGGGTCCCTGAGGTTCTGTTAGGGGTTCTGTAAGATCAAAACTAGTTTTATAATAATAGGAAAAAATATTTATTTTTTCACTCCTTTTATTTTTTATAACAATACTAGGATGTTATGGGTCTTTCCTCTGTTAGTCTTCCATGAGTGTGCAGTGGAGTTTTCAGGAGACCACCTGATGCGTGACATCTCAATGATCGAATGCAGAAGGAGATGGGGGAATCCAGGCATCTTCTTCTGAACCAGACATTAAATAAGTTCACAGAAATGTAAAATTCGTTTCCTTTGGAAAATATACTATTTTTACTAAGATATACGTTTACTTGTTTATAATAGTTTTTGCCAGTCATTATGTTTAAATGGATGAGTTGATAAATATTTTGAAGTTATCTCCGTTTTAATTTCTGTATTGCCAGTATTGATCAATACGACCCACGTAAAAAGAAGCTCATTGGTGTCCTCAAGGAACTATATAGAGGAGGCTGAAGAGCAAAAAGTTGGATAACAACTAAATTCAAACATACAAAAGTTTTCTAAATTTTAACTTCTACTGTTGGTATAGACCTAGAAGCTATATTGTGATGAGGATTCTCTTGTTGATTCAAGGCACATACCGTCAAGGAGGCTGAGGATCAAATGCCTAAACAGAGTGTAAAGTAGCTGCCCCACTGGGTATACCCTGCAACTCTGGTTTTAAGAGGTTGCTGATAAGTTAACCTAGACATTGGCCACATTTGCCATATTGCTTTTATTATCATGGGGTCACAAACAGAGGTACAAGATGATAGTGGCATCTGAGTAGCTGAAAGTCCATGTGGAAAGACAAACTTTCACGTAAAACTATAACTCATGGTACAGGATTTCAAACAAGAGATATTTCTCAGCAAAGGGGTGATATGGGGCCCCCCCAAAAAAAGGCCAGTAATAGTTAGAGGATTCATAGGAGGTTTTCATTGAAAGAATATGTGGTTATCTTTTAGAGTACACATTTTCTTACATTTAAAATGATACAAGAATCACATCAACATATTTGTGTAAATATTCTAACATTTCCAAGTGGATTTTGGGGGTGGGGATAAAAAGTGAAGTTGAAACTTTAGCTCTCCACCCAATTATCTTCTTTAATTCTGAGACGGTTGCCATAAACAGTTTAGTAAATATCCTGAATTTTTGCTATTTATTACATATAGAGAGACTAATAACATTAAAACTTATAGTACTTTAGAAATGCCAGACACAATTTTAAATCATTACCCAGACCAACTCATACAATCCCCACAAACTCCTGTGAAGCATTTACCATTATTATTCCTCTTGGCCCATGGGGGCGAGGGGATACCCTGAAGTACAGAGAGGCTAAGCAACTTGCCGAAGTCACAGAGCTAGTGCATGACACAATATGCTTCACTAGATAGCTAGATCAACAGACATATAGATAGGAATTACATGGAAACCTAGTTTCTAAAAAATGTGTTTTTACATAAAGGGGATTGCTTGTACACGTTGCTGTATGACTTGTTTCTTTCAGTTAACAGTAAAAATGCAACATGACTTTCATTAAGAGTTTCACAGTCTTTTTATCAGCTGTGTTATCAGTTTCATGAACATTATACATCTCTAGGATACAAACATGAAAGTGTTTAATTTTTCTCCAACCATATCCCTTCTAGTTCTCTTGTCTAGCCCTTTGACGACATCTAGGCCTGATCTCTCGGTAATTTCAACAAGAGCAAACACACAGTAGTCCGACTCCCAGCACCCATCTCCTCCCTGCTCCGTGCAGGCCTATCTTGCAGCATCTCCCGCTTCTCTGCTGATTGGGTCTGGGGTGGGGGGCGGCGCTGCTGGTGGCACTGGGCCAAAAGAGCAGCAGCCACCACTTCCCTTATCCTGGGAGTGCAGCCAGCACTGCTGGGTGGTTGGAGCCTCCTGTGTGGCAGGTGTCCAAACACTGGCTTACCTGGGGGACATGTGTGGGTTGTTCTGGGCTCTCGAGACCTAGGTGAGAAGCAGGTGGCTCTAACCGAACACTTGTCATTAAGCAAGAGCCCTTGGGGACCTTCTGATGCGAAAGCTCGTCTCTCAGGGTTTTCCAATGAGCGGGGAATAGTCTCCTGTGAGAATTAAACTCCTATGCCACGCTGGTGAGCAGGAGGTAAATGCATGCTACCCATGGGGGATGGGAGGCCCAAACAAGAATTCATTCACATCGATAGGAATCCAGAACCCCTGGAGTTGTTTTATATGTTTAACTCTTTAATCCACCAGCTACTTATTCAGATGATGTAATGATCTTAGCTTATTTTCCCAAACGAATGCCGATTTTCCCCAAATCGCTGAATAGTTCGCGTTCCTTCACTAATTTTGAAATGTCAAGGTGATCATAATAAAGTCTTAAATATTCCATATATATGTGAATCTATTTCAAGATGCTGTTCTCCATTGTCTATTGCTCCACCAACACACTCTTTCAGTTTATGGAATTTTTAGCATGCTTCCGTGTTAGGTTTGGAGGGTGATCTTTTATAGTTTTTTTTGTGTTTTGTATTTTTCCACATTATTTTCTACCTTTTAAATTCTAGATTATGCACTCTCAATCGAAGCATCACTTCCAAGAAAGTTTGTTCTTGGGGGTGGGGGGGGTGGGTGAAAAAAATCTTACTTTTTAATGTATAAGTGCCAATAGATAGGCATACAGTACTTAAGCAGGTATGTTCTCTATCCGTGGGTATTAATATTTCATGGGGGATGCAATTAGAAATTAAAAAGCCTCAGGGTGGTAATAGTATTAATATAATAACAATGGTAATTTCAAAAAAAATGAAAAGACACTGTTCTAGATGAACTTTGGAATTAGCTTGTCAATTTCTCCCGCTGATTTTTGCAGCGGAAGGCCCCGGAGATGGGGGAGATGACTTGACTTGACCTGGGTCGCATTGCAAATGAGGAGCAGAGCTGGGATGCACACCCACTCCTGACTTTCACTTCTAGCTTCTTTTCACTGTGCAGGCTCTTTTGATCTCTCTTGGCACCTGGGATGTGAAATCTCTCCTCAGCCCCTGAGCAGCTTCCGTGCATTGGACAGCCCTTGGCACGAATTGCCCAAAACTTTCTCCCTTTCTGCTGGAGAGGCCGTTTCTGCATCTTCAGGCGGCTGCCTATCTTCTGGTCTGTCCCCTTCTTTCCCCTCTTCCTTGCCCCTCCTTAGAGCCCGAACAGCCAATAATGGCATGAAATGAGACCCTCCAGAAAACAGCAGAGACCAGCACCCCCATCGTGAGACCCAGGGCTCGGGCTCCTGTCTCTGCAGAAACCGACCAGAAGTCTGGAAGAGAGGAAGGGGTCTGGGCTCTGTTTATCGGGCAGAGAAATTGTAGGGAGCGAGAAAAGACGAAGATGGCCAGGGAGATAGAACAGGTTCTCGGATAAGAGAAGAAAATCAAAACGCTGACAATTGCTGAAACTGGTTACATGATACCTTTCTCTTTACTTTTGCATAATAAAATGTAAGCAAAACAAACAAAAACTAATTTTTCATCAAACTCAAAGGTTCTACTTTTTCACCAACTCACACCTCTGTGATTTTGCTGATCGGTGGTAAAACAATAGGCATCTATCAACCTTTTTCTTTTCTTTGATCCACCTTCTGTCCAGCTGCCTCTGTTCCTTCTGACCCTGTCAGGGACAGAAATAGCAGGACAAGAAAATAAAGGCGAAGCGGGGAAGCACTTTCACTTAGCAGAAGCTGCCTGTACCTCTCCCGTGGCTATCGCTTACAGAACACTGTCTGTAAGCTGGCTGGCCCCTTACCGCTCCCCCTGTGCAATCAGCGGTGTCCCAGTGACCCCCACCTGCTGGTATTCTGCCTTGTGTAATCTCTGCCTACATTGCCCCAGGGCTGGTATTGAGCAGAAGAGAAATGATGACATATCAATTCTGAGACTAGGTTATACAACACACAGCAGCTTCCATCCCAGTCTCTTCCTCTCTATCATTAGGTGCTCCAAGAAAACTCAGCCGCCATATTGTAAAAAAAACTCTGTAAAGAAACCAACACACTGAGGGACTGAAGCTGCCTTCTGACAACCGTGTGTGCGAGGTTGAATACAGACCCTAAAGACCAGTCGAGTCTTCAGGTAACTTTCTGCCTCCTTCCTTCCCAGCGGTCCCCGGGTGGCAAGAACAAGAAATATCCTGATTACTCTCAGATTGTCCCTATTAGTTTCCCTGATTCCACTCTCAAAATTGTCCTGGTTGGGACCAGTTACATGAGCACCTGAATTAAGGCTTTTTTGGGGCTAATTTTAGCAAATCCCACAGGTAGGTATTTAGACCCTTGCTTTAAAATCTTTGGACATATGCTATCAAATAATCTAAGAGATAACAGAATAAGTTTTATTTAGCACACAATTGAACTTATTAACATTGATTTCCTGAAGAGTGAGTACCCTCGAGGTTTGAGGGTAAAATAATTATATAGTATGTGCCATGAGGAGGAAGACAAGGGATAGAGGATGAATGCCTCAATGACCACATTTTTAAAGAGAGAGGCTGAAAGGTTTCTGGAAATCAGTCCTGATGCTGGGGCAGAACTTTCACCCCGGAAGTCCTTTGGAATTGGGGGTTATACAAACAATGTTTCCCAAAGTCCAACCCTACCAGGGAAGGGCTGGGCGTTTGGGTCCCTAAAGGTGAGGCCACTTTGTTCCACACACCTTGCTCAGACTTATGATGGGTTAAGAGCAAGCCCCCATGTGGGAGCAGGGATGATTCTAGCAGGCCCAGGCTGGTCAGGTCAGCCACAGCCATGATCTCTGGAAAAGCTGGTCTCCGGGGACCGATTGACTGGTTTCCCTCATGACACTGGGACATTCCATTTCCAAACACCAATATGGGTGGACTGGCCTATGGGTGAGAGCAAAAGGAGTGTCGTCACTGTCCCTCAACAGAGGGGTCCTTGTGTTCATTTTTGCTGGCTCATTTGTATTTGCATATCAAACTGTACTATCTGCTGTATTCCAGTCACCTAGGAAAAGATTGTGGGTCTTTAGGTCTCAGTTTCTTGTTGTATTAGGTGTAAGTGCTATACATGTTCCATGGTTTGTAACTATTTGGGGGAAACAATCACCTTTTCAACTGACTAGCTGCTACTCACCCTCCAGATATTAACTTAAATGTCAGGTTTTCCAACACTTTCTTCTGACAACACCTCACCCACCCCTCCCACGCTAGGGTAGTTACCCGGTTCACACACTTCTTTTGCTATGAGATAACCAAACTTTAGCTTAGTACAGTACTTGGCACCTAACAATGCAATAAATGACTATAATAGAAATAATATTAATAATTGCTACTGTTGCTGCTATCATTGTTAGCTAAAATTCCTGATCTCTGAAGGGATGATGTTTAGAATATGATAACACCTCTAATTTTACTTTTAGGTCAGATAAATTATTTGATTATTGTGTCATGTCTCATTTTAAAATAATGCAAGGTAGTTATGCATATGTTGAAACATTCAGCTTTCAGAATTTTTTTGCAGCATTGTTTATAAAAGCAAAGTAGAAATAACAGAAAACCTGGAATCAATGTAAGTTGTCCAAAGAAAAAAAGAAGACTTAAACAAGTTATGGGACATACATACAGGGATGCCAGGGAGTCATTGACAATAAGGTTGTAGAAGTAAATTGGATTGTGTATAATGTAGCCTCATTTTGTAAAACCATACATAATTATTTAGACTCATGGATATTATACCTAAGTGTTAACAGTCATTTCCTTTAAGTGTTAAAATTATTCTTTCTACATTGATTCTGGTAATGTTTTTAAACAAGTCTATCTTCGTGAAATCTGGAGTATGCCATGCGGAGTTTGAGGAAATATATGGTGGGGTCCGAGAATCACTGAGGTAGATGAAGCCATTAGCTACATCCGCATGGGCATAATCGACTTACATGTTTAAATCATTACTGTTGGTAAGAGAACAAATTGCTTCATTGCTAACTGTTTATGCTAACTTGTTAGAGGCTCCACGGAATTAGAATGGTCAAATCGATTGCGTGCAGCCATGACCTCAGCCCATGAGGTGTGCTAAAAGGAGCAAAAGGGGCCTTCTGCAGAAACGTGTTTCCCGGGAGGCAAGATAACATATGGACCTTGACTGGGGCTAGAAACACATAGGTGAAGCCATAGAAGCATTATCCCGTATCAGGTCCAATCGAGGAGGTGAAGGGGAAAGACTTAAAAAATGAATTGGATATGAATTATTGGACTTCCAAAGGGATTAATCCTACTGTAAAGATTTTTATTGACTCTAATGAAAGCAATAAAAATGCCAGCTCTTATTCTGGGCTGTTTGGCTATGCACAGATAATGTGGAATAAATACTCCAGAGCCTTCCCAAAACCATAGGTAGGTTGCTTGACACTGGGTGCCTCTGTGATTGAAATATTGTGGGGCGTCTGCTTTAAAAAGGTGACAAACATCCTAACATTTAGAATAAGCACCTGAAGTTGGTTTTAGTCATTTGAGAAGGAGCTCATCATTTGGCTCCCCCTGAGATCACTAAGGTGGCATAATATAAAGATGGGAAATGTTATATTTTATATAACTTAGGCCAATGTGGTTTGCATATGAAGCACACTATTAGTGTAAAGTCTCAGCTTATAGCAATCATGTAAATAGTCAACTGCACAGGAATTGTACTTTGGGAAGTTCACTATACTTCAGTCATTGCAAGTCATCTGGACAATATGATGTCAGTTGACAAGAAGTGTTGAAATGCAATTCGCTTTTTTATTTGCTTATACTGTAATAAAGGATAATAAATGTTCACTTTGATTTTCAGAAAAAACAAGCACATTAAAAAACTAATAATTCAAAGTAAATTTACTAGTTACTCTTGTAATGGTGTCAGTGTGATTACTTCTTTATTTATCACCGATTTTGTATATTTCCAGCCAGAAGAAAATTCTGGTAAGATAAGTCCAGGGTTTAAATAAGTTCCCGATTTTAGAAATCATCAAATTCTAACTTTGGTTTATCTTGGATGTAACCTGACTTGGTTCAAATGTAGAGGCCAATCTGCACCCAGCTCTCCCCCTGGCAGGGGAAAGACAAGGTGTGCTCACAATACATTTTTCAATCACAGAAAGTGGTTACAATTATACAAAGAAGATATTACTTATAGTATTGATACTATTCGTTTTTCCAAGTACATCAAGAATATTTCATTTCTAAAATGTATCTGGTGAAACTGAATTACATTTTACAGTTCTGGAACTGGGACTTGCTTGTTCCTTTCCATTTACGTATTTGCTGGCTCATATTTATGCGAACATGGTGGGCACTTATGATCTGCCAGGCCCTGTTCTGACGATGGAGATCAAAGGCGAACGAGCAAGACAAACCGCTGCTCAACCAAAGGCACGTTCTAGTAGGAGAGACCAGAAATAGGCACACGGCGGAGCTGGTTTCAGGTGGTTGATGAGTGCTTTGAAGAAAATCAGACACGGGGACAGGCGAGTGCTCAGACAGCCTCGGGTTGAGAGCGGTCAGAGAAGGCAGATCTGCAGAAGAGGCACTGGAACTGAACCATAAGAAACCAGTCCCGGGACCTGTGGAAGAGCCTTTCAGGCAGACGCGAAGAGCCAGTGGTAAGACCCCAGGGCTGGAAGTAGTTCCGGGGGGCATGAGAACGTTAAGTCACTACGGCTGAAGCCTAACGAGTGGGGAAAAGCTGAGGCAGGTACGGAACGGGGGAGCTGGAGGCTGGGTTTCTGAGTAACACAGAAGACAGCAGAAGGCTCTTGAGTGACAGTGACCAAGGATCAAATGGTCCTCGTAAAAACAATTGTCCCACGAACAGTTTTCCATTTACTTCAGAAAAATATATATAGAAAGAGATGTTTTCCCCATCACCTGGTAGTATCAAGTTGCTAGAATAGTATTTGTGAACTAATTAATCTGTAAAACACATTAAAACGGTCCCGCTATATTCCAAAAAAAAAATTCCCATCTCTTAAAGGTCTCTTTCCATTCCAGAAAATCATGCTTGTACTTGTTAAAATGGGCTTTATGGCCTCAAAATGCTGGGTTAAAGCATTTCCTTAACTGAGCTCCCATAAATTAGATGGTCTGAATACTGCAGATTACTCCCTAATTTGTTTCCTGCCAAATAGATAATGCATTCAGCATATCATATTTATTAGAGCTGCGAAACTTCTGCCCTTTGCTCTCTCGTTAGGCTTTGCTGGTTACTCTGTGTTTCAGAAAATACGTCTGTTTCAGCCCTTAAACCTAATGAGCCCCAGCTGGGGGAGGATTAGCGCTGCCTCAGGCAGGAGTGGGCTTAACCTTCGCTCAACTGGGCTCCTTTGGATTACTCAGCCCGAGGGGCTGCTGCTGAATGGGAGGGTCCACCACCAGGAGCTTGAGCTCAGCTCCCTCTGTGTCACTGGCCTTCACTGTGCCCTATTTGTCATGGTAGCTGTGGGATGTCTCCATCAGCAACATCTAGAAAGTTACTTAAGGAACTCCTTGTTGATGGGTTACTCGTTGCGAGATGCACGGAGGGTTAGTTAAGTGGAGACGAGCTTGATTACTGCCCAGGCTTTCTGTGTTCTAAGACACAACTGGAATTTTACTTGGTCTCCGCCTGAGGCTGCTCTTAATTCAGATCAACACTAAACTGCCAGGAGTATAATTGCGGGGCCCTTTTTGGTAGTTTCTTTCTCTCTCTCTCTCTTTCTCTTTCTTTCTTTCTTTCTTTCTTTCTTTCTTTCTTTCTTTCTTTCTTTCTTTCTTTCTTTCTTTCTCTCTTTCTTTCTCTCTTTCTTTCTCTCTTTCTCTCTTTCTTTCTTTCTCTCTTTCTTTCTCTCTTTCTTTCTTTCTTTCTTCTTTTTTTTGTATAATAAAAGTGATGAACTATGTTTCCTTCCTTGGGGTTTGATGACAATGTGCTTCCTTCTGTGGGGTTTGGACTGGAAAGAACACAGGAAGAGATTCTGGGAACTAGGTATGTGTGATTTCTTTACCTGGGAAGGAATTATATTGTGTTCACTTTACATGTATTCATCAGGCCAGACATATATATATCCTGTGTACTTTTAGGTGTGTATGTCTATTTCACATTTTTTAAAAAGTGTGATTCATTTGTACGTGTGTATCTCTGTGAGGACAAAGAGGGTACAGCAAGAGATGCCGCCTTTCCCCCAGGCTGAGACCAGGTCTCAGCTACTCCAGGGCTGTTGGCCATTTCACCCACCTGAGACCCCATCGTCTCACGGATTGGGAGTGTGTACCAGACACTTCTCTTTCCCTCGTCAATTATCTTCATTTTTGTTCCGTTTGTTATTATTTTCTGCGGGTTCTTTTTCTTCCTTCCAAAATTATTAACTTCTCAAAGACTAGATTAGAGATGATCTCTTCTGCTTTTTATCTTTGCTGAAAACTTCTTAGGTGTTTAAGAAATGCCTGTTGATTAAACCTAGAAGATGTTAAACTGTTGTGTTTCCTTCCCTCAGTAATGGGACCCAAAGCTAACAAATCAGATTGGAGATACTTGTTTTAGTTGTGTTGGTTTTTTTTTTAAGGAGCAATATTGAGTATTAGTCAAAAACACGGCTTTAGATACTCACAGGCTTGGAATCAAATTTCCATTCCAATGCTTGATAATTTACACCTCTGAATCTAAGAAGATTTAGTTTCTTATCTTAAAAAAATACCCTCTTGAAGTTTTTGTAAGAATAAATCAAAGATAATGCACCTGGAGCATTTAGAAAGCCACCTGGCACATTGTAAGCATTCCACAAATGTAAGCTATTATTATGCCTATTATTATTATTACTACTACAACCTCAATAACTTCAGCATTAACCCGTGGTCAATTACTTATCTCAACCACCTAAACTCTGACTCTGAACACTGTAAGTTGTAATATGTCAAGTTGGGGCGAATACTGGAACGGGAAATAGAGTCAAGTGTATCGCCATCCATTTCCCCGCTTAAGTAGGATTTTTTTAAAAAAATGATGGACACCATTAAAACCCACTGTAGTCACAGATGACTACTTAGCACATGGAATCCAGTGTCAAGCGGTCTGCATGGACCTCTTCCAAGAGGACTTCGTTACCAAGTCCACCAGAAGGATCTCATTATCTCGCAGTTTCACCTCTAACAAAACCGTGTCACTGACTCCAAGGGCAGCAAAACATCAAGGCTCCGGGGGTGATGATTTGTGTTGGCATCTCTTTCCTCTTTGTGTGCCATGTGAGATTAATTATGCCCATCTATTTGCATTATGTATGCTGTTTTCCCACTTACGCGTTATAAGACAGAGCACTTGGAGTAATAAAAGCTACCACTTACCGAATCGGGGCTGGACGGGGTGTAACGCCGCCAAGACCTAGGAATTTCACTCGAGGAAAGTGAAATTCGGTGGTCTACACCAGCTGCCATGAGAACCATCCACCAGGCCAACATTCCAGCAAAAAAAATGGGGGTTTCTCATCTCAGCTCTTGATCCTTTTCCAGACACTAAACTCTGACCATTTAGCAATTTTCTGCTTCTTATGATTTACATTTGCCTTCAGACAACCTCTCAATGGCTTATTTCCTTTGTGTCTGTAACCTAGTCTTGCCTCTTCCTCTGTATATAGTGTTATTCCCACCCAGTTTAGGCCTTCACCTTCTCTATTTAGCTTTATCCCTGTGTAGTGTGCACCATAGTTAGGGTCCAAACTGTATTCCCTGCTGGGACCTCAACGTGTCTGAATATTCTGGAGGCTGTGGGGAAACTGGTTCTTGCTGAAGTTTATGTATATGATGAATTCATTCCAAGAAATGGAAAAGTCAGCACCTGGCTAGTCTCAATCATCAGAAGGGAGGAATAATCCTAAATCAAAGTACATCATCATTCATTCATTCATTCATTCAGAGGCTGGAGTGACCTTAGGCCATACTTCATCTCATAGCCCTGGAAAGCATCTTCATAGGTGATAAGTGGTCACCTAGTTTCTGCTTAAGCAGCTACAATGTCAACCAACTAACTAGTTAAGCATATATAATGCAGCTTTGCCTCCCATTGTTTTATTGGTAGTTGAGGAAGAGTGTGGTGGAGAGAAAGGTGTTAAGAGTAGCCATCAACTGGTGAGAGAGGAATTTTGCAGGGGTCACTGTGTCCCAGGATCTATCTATCCTTCTGCCTTAAAGGCTGCTTGACTGTTAAGGGGCTGCAGGAATCTCATGAGAATCAGTTCCCGGGGTGATGTTCGGATCATGGGAACCTCGATGCTCCAGAATCTTAGGCAGAAACCAGAACACCAACTTGTTAACCCGCAGCACACACTTAAAAGGCAGAGGGAACAAAAGATCCATTTGCTTCACTCTCCCCATTGTCATTTTTATGTAATGCCAAATTAGGATCAGAAATTACATTATTTTTTAAAAATGTGTTATTGATTATGCCATTACAGTTGTCCCATTTCCCACCCCTTACTCTCCTCCACTCTGCGCCCCCACTTCCCACCTGCATTCCCCCCCTTAGTTCATGTCCATGGGTCGTAAATATAAGTTCTTTGGCTTCTACATTTCCTATACTATTCTCAACCTCCCTCTGTCTATTTTCTGTCTACTGTTTATGCTTCTTATTCCCTGCACCTTCCTCCCACTTGCCCCCTCCCCCTCCTCACTGATAACCCTCCATGTGATCTCCATTTCTGTGATTCTCTTCCTGTTCTAGTTGTTGGCTTAGGTTTTGTTTTTCTTTTTTAGGTTCAGTTGTTGATGATTGTGAGTCGGTTGTCATTTTACTATTCATATTTTTATCATCCTCTTCTTCTTAGATAAGTCCGTTTAAATTTCATGTAATAAGGGCTTAGTGATGATGAACTCTTTGAACTTGACCTTATCTGGGAAGCACTTAATCTACCCTTCCATTCTAAATGATAGCTTTGCTGGATAGAATAATCTTGGATGTAGGTCCTTGCCTTTCATGACTTTAAATACTTCTTTCCAGCCCCTTCTTGCTTGCAAGATTTCTTTTGAGAAATCAGCTGATAGCCTATGGGAACTCCTTTGTAGATAACTGCCTCCTTTTCTCTTGCTGCTTTTAAGATTCTCTCCTGATCTTTCATCTTGGGCAGTGTAACTATGTTGTGCTTTGGTGCACTTCCTTGTGTCGGAGTTCTTTGGGACTCTCTGAGCTCCCTGAACTTCCTGGAAGTCTATTTCCTTTGCCAGATTGGAGAAGTTCTCCTTCATTATGTTTTCAATCTCTCACTCTTCCTCTTTTCCTTTGGCACCCCTATGATTTGGACATTGGAATGTTTATAGTTATTCTGGAGATTCTTAAGCCTGTCCTTATAGCTTTGAATTTTTGTTTCTCCATTATGTTCTGGCTGAATGTTTATTTCTTCCTTCTAGTCCAAACCATTGATTTAAGTCCCAGTTACCTTCCCATCACCGTTGGTTCCCTGTACATTTTCCTTTAATTCACTTTTCATAGCCTTCAATCTTTCCTCTGTTTTGCTACCATGCTCAACCATTTCTGTGAACATCTGGATTACCAGTGTTTTGAAATGTGCACCTGATAGGTTAGCTATGTCTTCAGTGCTTAGTTGTATTTTTCTGGAGCTTTGATCTGTTTTTTCCTTTGGGCCATTTTTTTTAGTCTTGGCATGACTGTTACGTAGTAAAGGATGGAGCCTTAAGTATTCGCCAGGGTGGGGCAACCCATGTCACTGCATTGTGGTGCTGTTTTGGGGGGAGGTGTCTGAGAGGGAACAATGCTGCTTGCTCTGCTTTTGGCTGGTTTTCAGTCGCTTCCCCCACAACCCACAAGCAAATTTGGCCCTTCTAATGCTGATTCCCAGGAGGGTGGGTTTGTGTACATTCTAGGACCCTGTGGGTTTCTCCAGAGAACTCTCCTGTGAGGTTGAGAGTTTCCCCCACCCCCAGGTTTTTTCAGTTAGAGGTTTTGAGGCTTTTTTTCCCCTTGCTGGAACCCTGGGTTGCGTGGTCTGTCTCACTCCCCAGTTGTTCCTCCTGGTTTACCTACACGCAAATGTGGAACTGCCCAGTCCATCAGCCACCACTTTGCAGGGTCCTCCAGCCTCTGCCTTGCCGCAAGTCCTCACTGCCCCTCCTACCAGTCTGGATGAATGTTTCTTCTTTAACTCCTTGGTTGTTGGACTTCCACACAGTTCAATTTTCTGTCAGATCTGGTTGGTTTTTGTTTTTAAATTTGTTGTTGTCCATTTGGTTGTGCAAGGAGGCATAGCATGTCCACCTACTTCTCCATCTTGGCTGGAAGCTCAGAAATTACATTATTAATCAACCAAGACAAACCACCATTAGAAATCAGAAATAACTCAACGTTCACATGACCAATATGTACTTTCTCTGTCGGCAGACCCACATGGGACGCCGAATTCTAATCAGAAATTTGGCATGGCTTTCGTACAGAGGGTGGTAGATGAATTGACAATCCAATGGCTGAGGCGAAGGGTTAATGGAAGAGGATGAGGGAGCTGGCTGTTCCAGGTGATGGGAATCTTGCCAGGGGGACTTGCACTCAGCATCCATGCTGGTGATGGCTCTGCCGACACCCAAAGTCTGGATGCAGAGACTTCTCCCTCCCTTACTCTTCATGTGTTTACTTACTTATTTGCTTCCACGGCTGAGCACACCCACC
Organism: Phyllostomus discolor; assembly: GCF_004126475.2. Lineage (NCBI taxonomy): Eukaryota > Metazoa > Chordata > Mammalia > Chiroptera > Phyllostomidae > Phyllostomus > Phyllostomus discolor. The sequence continues at coordinate 12,424,468 of NC_040906.2, forward strand.
TTCATTTGTTAGACATGTTAATATTTTCAACCAAGTTATAGTTAGTTCTGCTGGTCTCGGCTTTCAAGTCAGGTCAGCAGGGAACTTCCTTGGCATTAATGTAAATTTAGTCCTTTACCGCACTGTCATGTTAATCTGCACATTTTCACAATTTGTAACAGCACATTTATTTGTGTTCTTGTCTATTGCTTGTCTCCCCCTTAGACTTCTTAATTTTCATATCGGTGATATGATCCATTATGTGTTGATCTTAATATGTATCTGCCAGAAAGCAATGTGTACTCATTTACAAATGGAGCATGGAGCAGGGTGATAGCAATGAGCTCACCAGAGTAACCACTGAGTATCCTTTAAGTGATACTCATGTTCACCATTGTTGCTGTTTTTTTTTTTTAATCCCCCTTAAAATCTCTGTGTTTTGTTGGAATTATTTGGCCTCTGTAGCTCTATACTATGATAGTTTCTTCATAACCTTCTCTTTATTCTTTCTTTCTCCCAACCACCTTTGAAAGCCTTTCCTGTGGTTTCCATGACAAGGAACTGGTGAAGCAGGGTCAGCAAGTTTGGGATTGGCTGCACTGAATCCGGTTGGCAGGCTCTGGGGCATAGGGACTGTCCCAGCAGATGAATAGTGGCCTGGAGTGGGAGAGCAGATAAAGGAAGTGTAGGGATGTAGGGTCCGGATTGGTTTATTGTATTTATAAAGGGTTTATATTTCTAGGAACTGGCTGGCCCTGGAGGCCACACCCCAGGGTCAGTCTCTGCAAGGTCAGCGAGGCCACAGATGTCAGAGCATCAGAATACAGAAAATAAGAGACTCGGTTCATGCACTGTACAAGTCAGGAAGGCTCTAGGTTATGCTACAATAACACAAATCCAAAACCTCTTTGTTTTCCTCTCACAGAGTCTGCTGCGGGTCTGGCTCGCTCTCTACAACAGCTTTGCCCCATGTCACAGCTAAGCGATCCATTGTGCTTCCATCATGACACTCTGCTGCCTTAGCTCCAGGTCTCTGCTCATGATGGCAGAGAAGAGAGAGCCTAGAGGTCTACATAGCCTTTCCCCTTGGCTTTGCTCCCAAAGAGCACATGTCACTTCTGCTCACAGTGTATTCACAGTCATTAGAGTTCCTCATGGTACTAACACTGCATGGAAATGGGCTGTATTGCCTCCCACTTGCCTGGGGGTTCAGGGTGGAGGCTGCTGCCGAGGTGGCCGGTGGACAAAGCTAGGGGTTGGACGGAGGACATGACTAAGCCTAAGAACAGCAGCATCATCAAGCATCTTTGAGTTAAGACCACCGGAGTAAGCCACGTGCTGCCCCAGACACTGACAGACATGAGAGTACAGGCAGCAAAGGCCGTTGTCCAAAGGCCAGAAAGGGTGGAGTTCCTCCCACCTGGAGGTCAGTGGGAGCCAGAGAGACTGGACGGGCAGTTGTAGGATGGGGGCACATTTGCTCTGGGCTTTTTCCTGTAGCCAGGGTGCTGGGTGGGAGAAAGAATGGGTGGGAATAAACAATCAGCAAAATTGAGCATTTTCCCTGAAGAGACGCTGGGTGTCAAATCAGCAATGAACCTAGTTACAGCACATGGGCATAGTTAACTGTTTTCCCAAGCAGAAATGCAGGCTCCCAAACTAGGCTGCATTCTTTGGTAAAGAGTGCAAGAAAATTTTATTTACACACTGCCATGTGTGACTATAACATTTAAACCTCCCTACACGTGTCTAGTGTAATTTTCATTTACTATAAATTAAATTGCCATTTTTTTGCCCCAATTAGGTTGGAAGTGGGGTCACTGACATTTGTGCATATTAACCCTACATGTCAGCCATTCACAATTACCGAACCATTTGCATTTGACAAATATATATTGAGCATCAATTATGCTGCCTACAACTGTATGAGACTCCAAGGATACAGTAATAAACAGGAGATAGATTCCCTGCAATTACAAAGCTTATGGTCTACCAGGGGCATTTCTTAAAAAATTGCTCACATAATTAATTAATTACAGTTGTAACAGACGCTATAAAGGAGAAGCTCACAATGCTACAAGGTATAGATATGACAAAGGAGGGTGTCACACTTTCCTGCTTCTGAGCTCTTCCCTGTTTCTCTGTGTTACAGTCCTCGAGCAGCCTCCCACACAAAATAAAGTGTCCCTCAGGAATGTGGCTCTCTCTGTCACCTCGGTAAGAAGCAGCTTCCTTCCCCTTGGATCCCGAGGTACATCAGTTACCAACTCCCTCATCTAACATTGAACTTAGGTTGCTTTTCTAAGGGGGTCTTCAAAAACTTCTGTACACGGCACAGTCCTCGAGGGCAGGGACCAGTCTCCCACGTACCTTTACAAACCTCCTTAAACCTATGCCTTACAAACAAGCATTTAAAATAAACATTTGCTGAATAAGTAAATCACGTTCAAATCCAAATCAGGTGATCTTTGTCTCTTAGGTATTGAAAGTTCATTTTGGTAATGTTAATGCTTATTGTTGAGTTAATAAATATACGCCCAATATTGGATATTCAAATAAAATGTTAAAAAATAAAAAGGTTATTTCTTATTTTGTTTAAAAAGTAATATTCAGTGTAGACATAACATTTCAAATTTAAGATTTTTTTCTTGTTTTTCTCATGTTGTATATTTAAAAATTTATATATACATGTAGTAAAAATGTCAACAGGGCATTAGGATATACAAAGAAAAACAAGCTTTCTTCATTCCCTAGGCTCCCGTTCAAGTTCCTTTTATCCAGAGGATCTCATTAAATCCTCAGAAACACCTTGTGAGTGGTATTATTACTGTCTTAATATTACAGATAAGGGAGCTGCATGGCTCCCAGAACTTAGTGATTAGAGCCAGATTGCACAGTCAAGTCGTAAAGAGCTGCACTTGACTCAGACTCTCTTACCGAAACGACCTTTTACAAGAAAAGACCCTTCTTTGTCAATCTTTCTTCCTGCCTCCCTGCCTTCCTGCCTCCCTGCCTTGTGTCTGTATGAAGCAGACACCGTGTTAGATGTTGGGGTGCTAGTGGTGAGCCGCAAACAGATTCAGCCAGCCCCACGATTATGACAGCCTGGCTCTGTGGTTTGTGTAAACAAACAAAGACAACCCAAATGAGAACAAGCAAGAACTATTTAGTTACAGTGTACCCTGACAAGGGAGTCAGCGACCATCACTTACGTTTTGGTGGGGACTCAAAGGCAGGCAGAGGAGGTGGGGAGCTTTATAGTGGGAAACAGGAAAGGCACCAGGCGCACTGCTGTGGGGAGGCTGTAGGAGGGCTAACTAGAAGTGGGGTGTTCTATGTGATTCGTGAGGGGTGCATATTGGGCTTGCTCCAGTTGGTCCTAAATTGGAAGCTGCAGCAAAAATTAGAGATGCTGTTCATTACTAAACAAGCCCTGGAGACTTGGGATGAATGGTTACAGGGACTATTGTCCGGCTTCGTGGACTAGCTGCTTCAGATAGTAGTTTGCCTTCTTGGACTGGTTACTGTACACAGTTGGCCTCCTGGGCTGATTGCTACTGGTCGTAGGTCAGAGTCTAGTTTTATATGTAGTCTGGCCATCGTCTGTTTATATATTCATTTTCTCAGGTATATTTGACAGCCTTTCCTGCTTCTCAACCCAAAACAGGTCGTTTCCTACAAGTTCATTTGAGCTTGACAAATGGAGCTTTCAAGCACATTTTTTTCCCCAAAGAGTCAATAAGTGCCTAATAGCTCTCCTTTAGTGATCATTCAGTATATACCCAGCTCAGCCTGATAGATGTAACTCCTCATTGGTCCTCATAACGACGCTGTGAGGTAGAAGTTGTGAGTGTTCCATTTCACAGGTGAGAATACTGAGACACAGAGGGGTTAAGAAATTTGCCCAACACGGTCCCCTGGATTGAAGGTGGAGGATCAGGAATTTTCACTAAGACAGTTGGACTCTAAACCTTCTGATTTTAACCAATGTACTGTTGTCTCTATAACACTCCTTCCCAAGATATTTCTCAGTTAATAATAGTTCTCTCCTTATAAAATCCGAGCATGTCTATGGCTACCCACCCTATTGCAGGGGTGAAGGACAGGACCAGAATCAGCAGGCCCTCTGAGGACAGAATAAATGGAAGGCTCCCTTAGCAATGTCAACGTCAAGCACAAACGCAAAGGGGCTTTGGTGGAAGGCCCAGCCGTTCTGTAGAACAGGTCATATTTGAGGTCGGTTGTTCACGGTCAAGGACAGCTTATGTTTTTCTGTTTATTTTTTGACCCCTTCACATCTATGGTCTGAAGTAGAATGTGTGTGCAACAGTTTCAGGTGCCACACAGAGGGCAGCACCATGGCATGGACCTTCCATCACTGCCTTCCCGATGGCGTGGGGAGCCCTGTGTTCTGCCTCTTGCCACTGTTTTTATGTCTTTCTTGTTCATGATGTTTCTTTGCATTCCAGGCTTTGGAAGGCGGTTGCCTGAGCACACATCTTTGAGCGTAGTGGGTGTTCAGTACATTTGGTTCATGTGCTTTAAAAAAAGGAATAAAAACATTGCAATTTTTCTCCCTTAAAAGACAACTCCTTAGAAACTTGGAAAACTACATTACAAATTAAGTCAACAGTTTGCCCTGAAAGGGCATTTTTCATACATTTATAGCATATGAAGTGAAATAAACATTCTCTTTGGATACCATGAATAATGTTGTTTCCCAATGATTCACTCTCGTGTTTTTCTTATAATGAATATTCTAACATTATCGAGATGATAGAAATGTGTTTGCTACTTTAGAGTAATCTCAAAATTGTCCAACCATGTTTCTCCAGTGGTATTGCCTCCATTTATCTTAAAGCAGCTCTAATTATGAAGCATAACTATTATCAGGGTATGGCTACACAGTAGGGTTTTTTAAAAAAAGATTTATTTATGTATTTTTAGAGAGGGGAAGGGAGGGAGAAAAAGAGGGAGAGAAACATCATTGTGTGGTTGCCCCTTGCGTGCCCCCTACTGAGGACCTGACCCACAACCCAGGGATGTGTCCTGACTGGGAATTGAACTGGCAATCCTTTGGTTCACAGGTCAGCACTCAATCCACTGAGCTACATCATCCAGGGCTATACAGTAGGGGTTTGATGTCCCTGTTGTGTCATAGTCTTAGCGTCGCACTTGTAAGAAAGGACAAGTGGCCTTCTTAACTCCTGTGCAGCTAGCAGGGCTCTTGGGAAGTTTTGTTAACTCTCACAAGGCACTGATGTTCTGCTTAGTAAATCACTGTTCCTGTGTACCAAGTAGTAACACTTTTTTTAAATTTTGTTTTTAATTACAGCTTATATTCAATATTATTTTGTATTAGTTTCAGGTATACATCATAGTGGTTCGACAGTCATATACTGTACAAAGTGGTCCCCCTGATGTTTCAAGTACCCACCTGGCACCATTCATAGTTATTACAATATTATTGACTGTATTCCCAATGCTGTGCTTTACATCCCCATGATTATTTTGTAACTACCAATTTGTGCTTCTTAATTCCTCTACCTTTTTTTACCCAGTCCCCCAATCTCCCTCCCTTCTGGAAAACCAGCAGTCTGTTCTCTGTGTCTATGAGTTGTTCCCATTTTGTTTGTTTATTTATTTTGTTCTTTAGATTCCCATATAAGTGAAATCACATGGTATTTTTCATTCTCTGACTGGCTTATTTCACTTAGGTCCATCCATGCTGTCACAAATGGTGGCTGTTTTTTTTTTTATAGCCGAGTAGTATTCCATTGTACTTCTGTACCACAGCCTTTTTATCCACCTGTCTATTGGTAGACGCTTGGATTGCTGCCATTTATTGGCTATTACAACACTAATTGGGAAGAATATATGCACCGTTAAGTAGTGTGATCTTTAGAGTTCTCACTGGGACCAAACTCGTGGCTCAGGAAATCCTGCCATGAAGTGACTGGAAATGGAAGGTTGGTCAGACTGTGATGTTTCTCTGAACAGGATGAGCCACCACATTTGAATCTTCCGCACCAGCGTGGGGGGCCTGAGCTGCAGGTGAAAGCATGCCGTAGTGGGAGTACAGAAAGAGTGTTTTTCTCAATGCACGGATTGGCCATCGTGACCCGCCTTTGGTGGGTGATAGAGTCTCACTCGCTTATCTGGTATCTGTCTCACTCATCCCTCCCATGACCAAGAATCAATTTTTTCATGACAATTTCCCAAGGATCAACCTACAGAGAAGTGCTCATTTGTCATCCAAGACAATGCTTCTGAGCCTGGCTAAGGTGGCCATCACCAGTGCAAGTCCCTGAGCTTATTCTTTGCAGTGGATTCTGTGCTGGCTGCTCTGGTGCAGGGCGTCTAAGTCAGCTTAGGTCACCTACGCACCATGCACCTGAGCTGTTCTCATTTTAATCTCGTATCCAGTCACATCCAGCTTTTTGGTTCTACTTCTCAACCCATCCTCTATTCCTAACCCTCTGTTTTGATTTAGCATTTGGACTTTCTCCAATAGGCTTGGCTGTTCCTCTTGTTGGAAAATAGAATGGAAAACCTATCTTTTATTCTGCAACCATAGAAACCAATGTTAATGCTAGCCATTTCATGTCTATGTTAACAGGTACAGCAACTTCTGGGAGGAGAGTACACAGAGCCAGTGGGTCAAACTGAAGTATAAAGGTCAAAGATAGTATGGAATTTCTATGCATGGCTCCATGTGGAATTTTAAAATATAATAAGGATTAAATACTTATTCCCTTTAATGTTGTGTTGAAGCTGTGAAGTTTTAAAACCTGTAACTAGCCCTGGCTGGTGTGGCTCAGTGGACTGAGTGCTGGCCTGTGAACCAAAGGGTCACTGGTTCATTTTCCAGTCTGGGGCACATGCCTGGGTTGTGGGCCAGGTCCCTGGTGGGGGGTGTACAAGGGGCAACCACACATTGGTGTTCCTCTTCCTCTTTTTCCCTCACTTCTCTAAAAATAAATAAATAAAATCTTTAAAAATTTTTTTAAACTGTAATTAGTATTTTAATTTTAATCAATGTGAGAAATGAGGTGTAACCATTCCAGACTAGGCTAAAACTCCTTTGGTTTTAGAAAAGGCACTTATTCTGCAATAAACTTTTGAAAATCTTTTCCAATACCTAACTCATAGAATTGACATCTTGCAAAGTGTCGCCTCGCTTTAGCATTTTTATCCAATAATAATAAGATTTTGTGCTGAGGAAAGATGAAGGAACACATTTCTGATTGCTGACTCAGCATGTTGATAACCTAACACCAGTTTAATATGCAATTAGCACAATTAAGCTGCACTCCATCGATTAAACCTACTGCGTGTAGAAGGTGGCTGCCTCGTTAGAATGACAAAGTTTCACCAAGGGATTCTGGGCTACCCTGAGCAATTCCAATCTCTTCTCCTTCCCCAACTTGTGCCCTACTTCTTGGGAATTTAATTTTCACCCTAATAGCGGAAGCTGGCATTCCAAAGAGTTTTCTCTAACATGAGTAATACCCAGAGATCACTCTGGCTCATTTAACCCCGAGAGAGCTGTTCACATAAAGGGTCAGGATCTGAAAGGGATTACGTGGGGTAAAAGATAGAAGACAGTCTATGTAGATTTTCTTTTCTTTTCTTTTTTTTAAAGGTTTTATTTTTTTATTTATTTTTAGAGAGGGAAGGGAGGGAGGGAGGAAGAGAGAGAGAGAGAGAGAGAGAGAAACATCAATGTGTGGTTGCTGGGGGTTATGGCCTGCAACCCAGGAATGTACCCTGGCTGGGAATCGAACCTGGGACACTTTGGTTCCCAGCCCGCACTCAATCCACTGAGCTATGCCAGCCAGGGCTTAGATTTTCTATATAGAATAGAGAATGGATGCACATGTTCAATGTGGGCATCCCTGTTACAGAAATCCTGCTGAGCTCCTAGGCACTGCTCAAATCTCCCCTCTGCCAAGAGGCTCACAGTGAGAACCAGCCCTTCTCTCTCACTTCCGCTGAGCCACAATTTGACATTTCACATGCCTGTCCTGTGGCCCGCCTTTTTGCTCTTAAACTTCGGCGGGCAGGTACCATGTGCCCCCACAAAATAGGCGCTGGGTGTGTTTGCTGATCAAGGGCTGTGGAAGAGATGCATTTGCCAGGGCAGGGAATACTTAGACAGCCGTGTCTGGCACATCCACATTCTCCCAGCCCACCGCACTTCTGTTTTCAGATGTGTTGATCCCAGCATCCCAGGGGAAGGGGTGAGCATCGCATCAGATAATGTTCCTGGAAATGTGTCGTCAACTATAAACTACAAACCGACTGCGCATGACTAAGGCTGCCGAGTTACAACCCAGAGTCCGAACATTCAGATGGTCCATCACACAGCAGCGAGGTAGAGCGGTGTCGCCTTTCCTCACAGGCGAGGAGGACACGTGGAAGACGGTCTGCTCTGGGAATCGGAAACTCTGGGTGCAAGTTCTTGGTTTGCCGTTGGCCTTGTGTCTAGCCTGAACTTCACGTTTTCCTCCTGTAAAATTAGGCCGCTGAACAGGTTTATTTGCACATTCTCTTCTGTTGCTGTAAGGAAGCAATTTTGCAAGAGAAAAATATCAACCCTTGTATTTATATGAAGGGCAGCAGGAAGAATATTCTATAGGAAATCGACTGATTTTTTTTTTAGATCTATTAGAATGCAGACGAAAAGCAATTGGTTAATAAGATCACTTTGATTCCTCATGTTACAGAAAGGTGGGGGGGGGTAAAGGAGAACATTTAATGAATAAAATATGTGTATATATGAAGTAAAATATGCCAGTTCCTCACATTTAGATACCTGGCAGGCATTTTCTTCTTACAGCACATCTAACTTCAGATCAGCCGTGTTTCAAGTCCTAGTGGCCACATATGCCCAGTGGCCGCAGTCCTGGGCGGTGCTGGTGTACCTCAGAGTGGTTAGTTCATGGAAAGGACTTTGGATTTTATTCTAAGTGGGATAGGAAGCCACTGGTGGGTTGAAAATTCGGAAAGTTGTGTGTGTGGTGACATGATTTATTTTATCTTTCAATCGTCACTTAATGGATGTTTCATCAAGTATGAATCCTACTACACACACACAGTTAAGGAAGAAATATTTCCCTGATTTATTCCCTTAAAGTCACATTAAACCCAGTTCCAAACTCCACCTGCTGGGTTGAAAGGAAATTCATCCCAAATTATTATTGTGATTTCTCTTCCCTTTCCTCTCTTTTGCATTTTAAACTGATGAATGAGTGAATGTGGTGTTTGTGTGGTGGTAGGGGGAGTGAGGGGTCGTACAGTGCGTAGCACTGGAGGCCCTCCCAAACATCAACCGCCCCCCCCCGCCCCCTACAGGCTGCTATTGAGATGCTCATTTCTGGAGCCCAAATATTCTCAGAAATCTGCGGCTTCCACGCCACCCACAGTGGGAGCCCAGGACCGAGTGCCCAGCCTGCCTCGTGCCCCTCACTGGTGTCCTGCACACTTCCCAAGTAGTTCTTAAATCACTGAAATACCCTAATTTCCCTCTCCTTCCTGTGTCTGGGGACATATTTTCCCCTTGTTTCTTTGTTTCTCTATTTTCTCTCTCTCCTCCTCCTCCCAAAGAGTGCCTAGTATGATCTTTTCAATCACTCATATTTCAAAAGAGACAGGAAAAGAGGTTGTCTGTGGCGGCCTTTGCGTGTCTGCAGCAAAGGATTTGAATAGGCTTGACGACTTGCTCAGAACAAATGAATGAGAAATAAAGGGGAATAGATGCAAATGAGTACTTCAGTGATTACCCTGGCACACCAGCTATTATTATTGTCTAGAAGACCGTTAATTGGTTATTGAATGTTTCTAAAAGTCTCTAACCTGGGTAGAGTCGCATCAGCCAGAAGTGCGATCTGCGTCTGGCTCTGCAAAAGCATCCAAAACAAAGAAATAATTCCCCAATGATTTATTCATGTCTAGTTTCCTCCGTGTCTAAGATCTCGCTCCTCAAAGTGAGGTTTCTAAACTGACGGCATTAGCATCCCCTGGCAGTTACAAATGCAGAGTCCCAGGCACCACTGCAGTGCTGGGAACCAGAAGCCACATGCTAACAACTTCCCCGAGTGAGGGATGTGCAGTCAGGTGTGCACTGATCTAAGGCACGCTGACTCTGATTTGGAGCTTACATTTGCTGTTAGCCTGTGGCTCTTCTTGATAAATTAAGTTTCGAAGGTAATAATAACCGGGTGCCCGTGATATGTAAGATGCTGAGCTTAGGGACTGCCGGGGATGCCTAACCATATAAAACAGTCTTTGCCCTAAAGAAGCTCATGGTCTAGATAAAAAAAAAAATAGGATACAAACCCAGGAAAACTGAGTAAGGATCTAACCGAGTACAAACAACAGCAGGCCAGCGGGAGTTCGTAATGGTCAGGGGCTTAGGGGATAGAGACGTGAGATTTCAGACAAGTCTGAAAGATGGGAAGGATTTATGTAGTGGTAGGGGGAGTGAGGCGTTCTAAATTGTAGAACATTTTTTTTCCTTTTTGAATCTAAAGTCACAAAACGATTAAAAGTGAGACAAAGAAAGTTTCCTCTAATAAAGAAGTACAAGCCAAAGGCAGACCACACTTCTGAGAAGAGCGATCAAGTGACTTTCTTTGTACACAAACCCAAGCAGAGAATTAGGCAGGCTCCAGACGGTGACAGTTTGCGGCCAGATTTCTCTGTTCCTTGAGGCATGTTTGGTGGCAGAGTGCTGCAAAGAAATAGCTAGCAAGACATTCTTGTAAGCACCAGCCTTGTGGCCTTGCACATGGAGGGCGCATCTCAAATTCTGGAGGACACTCCTGGTTTCCAACCAATGGGGGCAGCTTGTAGAGGCATGAAAGTGAAAAGGTCATGGATGTGCATATCATATTCTTCTTAAGCTTAAGGCTTCTCACTTCAACAGGAAAATCCAGAGAAGAATGCATGACACCTTACCTCTAAGGAAATTGTTCAGATGGTCAAGGGATTATAGACATTTGGTCATCACAGTAAGGTAAGGTTCCTAAGGTTGGAGACACCCAGCAGACCAGAAAAAGATGCTATAATTTGTCCCCATGTAGGATCCTTGTCTTCCTTTAATGCTAATAAAATATAATAAAGAACCCCTACCTTTCACTGAACTCATAATCTTATTTCAGCATTTTCATGATTATTCTCTCTGATTTGTGGGGGCCACAATGTCCATAATGCACAATTAGAGGTAAGATGCCCTTTCCAGGGTCAACGGTTCTACACAACTTTTGTAAATAGGATGGGCATATTAGACTCTTATTATTTGATTAGCTTTGGCAATCAGGAGTTGGAGCTATAATTGAATCATGTCGAGTACATTTACACTGCACATGAATCCAAGAAAAGAATGTGATGAGTACACCATAGTTTTAATTCAGGGTTATCTAATCATTTTATTCTAAAATACAGCTCCTCTCATCTTGCTGGAACCCACACACTAAATTAGGGACTTCTCACTGCCAGAATTCATTTGTGTTCTTGGATTTTCACTTTGAAAACTTCCGAAGGAGACCAGGAATCCTGCTGATAGCGGAATAAACCTCAGCTATGAAAGCAAACTGGTGATAAATATGTTTTACAAAAACCCTAATCAGCCTTAATGAATACAGATAGTCTAATGCCTGGATCAGGGGAGTCCAGGGTAATGTTCAGCATGGTTCGTGGGTGGAATTCAACAATTTTTTTAAAGGAGCGACTGTTGAGGTAAAGGGGCCCTGGTTATGATAAACAGTAATGATAGGGGGCATATGAAGCAATTGATTCATGCTTGTTTAATGTCTTTCAGGGTTAAGGCTTAAAAAAACACCTTTCCTGTTCAAGGCAATGAGAGAAGCTGAGTGCATGCACATAGGCTAGGAAGTTCCTGAATCAGACTTCTTAGGTTTAGGTCCTGGTATTTCCAGTTTGTTCCAACACCAGAAGAAAGACTGGCTCTGATGGGTTTTCAGAAGAGCAGTGTGCATGTTTCTCTGTCTTCACCAAGGAGGCTAATTTGCCTCTTTGAGACCCAGGCTTTTCACCTGTTAGGTGACAATGTAATACCCATTCTGTCATATTAAAAGAACATATATGAATATATTGATTACACACAAATATGCATGTCCTATAAGAATGTCTGGTATACATATGATAAGCATCAATATTTGTTTTTATTGATGTTGTTGCAATAGCAATTATTATTATTGTTTTTTATTTTAATTATTGTTCAAGTACAGTTTTCTGCTATTATGGTTATTGTTGAGCTTTGAATTAGTTGGTATTACAAGAAAATAAATCAACAGCCTGGTCCCATGGAACAAAATTGTTTCTAAGTCTTTTCCTTAAAGCGTTGAACATATAGAGTAATTGTTTTAAGTAGGATCATTGGTTTAACCAGGGACCTTGAGCCGCCAGCTGCGGGTTAGAAATGTGAAGGCTTGGTCAGCAGGAGAAGTGGCCGTGTTGCAGATATGCGAGGAAGGTCCCTCCTGAGAGGGTGTCTACATTGGTATCTTCAGGACAAAGAGAAGTTAACCAGGCAGAGGTGGAAACAGAGGGCACGTGCAAAGGCCCAAAGGCAAGGGAAAGTATTGCCATTCTAGAGAGTGCGACTAGTTCAGCGTCACTGGACGTGGGTATGGATAAGGGTGGTGAGAGAAGGGGCATGCAAGGAACAGGGGGAAGACTGTGATAAGCTCCTGTGTCAGCCCGAAGACTTTAGATTGTTCCTGAGGACAATGGGGAGCAGCTGAAAGATTTTACACAGGGAAATGAAGGTGCGAGTCATGATTAAATCTGTGCATTTGAGCTATCGTTCTGCTACAGTGTAGTTAATGGACTGGAGAAGATTAATGCTGGAGGATGAGAGTCTAGTTAGAAGACTGTCATTATAACTCAGACAAGAGATCTTGGTACCCTGAAATAAGCACAGAGGAGTTTCGTCATGTGTTTATTGGAATTCAATTATATGCTTTAAGTGACAAAGTGAGAGGAAGGAATTGGAGGAGGAAAAGACATGAAGAAACAGCGCTTTAAATAATGTTAATAAAAAGAGTGTGTGTCGCAGAGAAAGCCCCAAACGGGAGCTATGACACTCTTGTTCCATCACTTTCCCATGGTACAGGCATCTCGCCACGACAAACGCTATTCTACTGTTCACATATGTACATATTTTCACCCAACGTGCCCCTTAAATACAAATCAATGTCTTTATTTAGTGCTCAAATGAAGAAACAGAAATTTGCTCCAACATAAGAGAGAAAACTAACTGTTGGTTTTTCTTAGAAACCGTATGTCTGTCGCCTCGCCACCGAACCATCTTCCTGTGGGAAGATAATCATATCTATACATGACTTACATCTTAGCCTCAACTGTTTAGAGCCTAATCCTTAAGCGAGATGTGACTACCCTGCAGTGGCAGTGGGAATAGGAAAAAGTAGGGGAATTGGAGACATATTTAGTAGTTAGAACTGACAACACCCTACAAGAAGTAGGGGGAGTCAGATTGATGCCCAAGGGTGTCAATAACAGGGTCCAACCCTCCCTTTTCATTCACTAATATTATCCAAAAAAGTAGTGAATTTTTCCTCTACATCTTTGGGTTCTGAACTTTATAGGGGCAATCTGGATTTATTCTTAGAGAGTAATACCCGGAAAATAATGTTGTAGACTCATCTCTTTCCTTGTGTTTATTCAGGAATAGGTTCAGATCTAAAGAAACACAAAGGACAGACAAAATCGAAAAGCTGTGATTAGATTTCACCAGTGGTTAAAAGGAGTCTGTGGAATTCCCAGAAATTAAGATACTCAGACCCTATAATCTACACAGGAGGTTCAAAGCAAGTAGATTCCTTGGAACTAAAAGATATATAGTTGCCACTTGACAGGTGAATAAGCAGTGTGGCAATGAAAGGAAGAAAACTAGGGATTAGTCTAAACTCTGGGGAGGTAAATAATTTCCAGGGTTGACAGGCAGTCAAAGACAATCCAGGAAGATAGATGAGCCAAGATCAGTAAATCCTAGTGTAATCCTCATGCCAGAGGCTGCTCTGACATGAAGGGCTGGTATATATTCTAGGAATTTATCACATTTGTTTGGCTAGAGCCTCCATCCAGAAATCTGCCTAACTGTATTCATACTAGCTTGTTGGAGAGGATGAATGGGGAGAAAATTGGGAGGGAGATTAGAGCGATGTATTTGTCTTGGTTCTCCAGAGAAATGGAACCGATAGGATAATGATTTATTATAAGGAATTAGCTCACATGGTTATGGAGGCTGAGAAGTCCAAGGATTTGCAGTCAGCAAGCTGGAGGAGACTCAGGAAGCCAAGGGCATGGTTTCCGTCTGAGTCTGAAGATCTGAAAACCAAGAGTTGATGGCCCACATTCCAGTCTGAGTCTGAGACTGAAGGCAGGAGACGGCAGCTCGTCTTCAGTTTGAAGACAGTCAGGCAAGGAGAGAGGAAATTCTCCTTTACTTCACCTTTTCTTGTTCTAATCAGGCTTTCAGTGGGTTAGATGAGGACCATCCATATTTGGGAGAGCAATTTGCTTTATTCAGTCTACCGATCCAAATGTTACTTTCATCCAGAAACATCTTTGCAGACATATCCAGAAATTACATTTAACCAAATATCTGGGCACTCTATGGATCAAGCTGACACATAAGTCAAGTCAACATATAGAATCAACCATCTCAGGGGCTTGGGTTTTCTCACTCTCAATTCAAGTAGAATAGCTGTGATTGGATGAATCTTCCCTTGTAATCTGACTTGAAGAAAGGACTCCGGCTGTAATGAAAAGTTTGCAGCACGCTTCCAGAGCTGGAATCACTGAAGCACTTGCAGTATTTATTGACGAGTGTCCGCTTGTCCCCGTAATTGTTTTCATAATCCCTTAGATACACCAGTGTTTGTTTTGCTCTCTTGAGGAATCCCTGCCAAGATTATATATTTAAAAAGTAAAATTAAATAAAATTTGAAAAGATTATATGTTTAAAAAAAAACAAAACGAAAGAATACCTACTTATTCCATGTAGCTCACTCAGAAGCACTGTCTTGCATATTTCTCTGGTTTCCCAGGATTTGCGATGCGTCATTCCTGCATGACCTCAGGTTTCTTAAAATAGGCACCTTCTCACCCAAAAGGCATCAGTTTGTCTCTTTAGTGTTTGCTGCAGGATTTACTCTTCAGTTTGCACTGTATTGTGACATTATCATTTTTAATGCTTACCTGGTTATAAATCAAGCCATCACAACTAGGATCGGAGGTTGACCAGAAGCCAGTGGGTCTGCCCCAGTTCCTCCCCAGATCTTTCTCTGGAGCTCCCGCAGCAGGAAACAAAATGGAATTCAGAATCAGGAGGCTTGAAAAGAAATCTTGTCCAAGTTCTCATTTTCCCACCATTTTGATTCCCATTACTGTTGGGGAAATTCTTGTAAAACACTCCACAGATCTTTAAGAAGTGAAATAGATGGACAACAGCTAAAATATGCTCTCATAGGATAGAGTTTCGAATAATTTCAGGTGCCCTAGTCACACAAAAGGATGATATTTTTGAAGAACACCAAAAAATAATCATTTTGTGTATATATATATATATATATATATATATATATATATATGATTGCAATATGTCAGATACTACAGATACTATAATATAGTAGGGATGATATCAAGTGCCAAAGGTTCAGGTCACAAGCTGTGGGAAAAGGCTGAAATCATTATCAATTTTAATGGCAAATGACAATGGCAATTTTAATGACACAGTCTCTTTTGAGCACTACTGAATTAGGTTATAGAGGGTTATGTTTGTAAATTCTTTCTGTGTTCTATTTGTTCACTTTTAGCATATTAATGCAACTGAAAACCAAAATGTATTATATACCTAAATATGATATCATACACAAATTTTATATTTCCCTTATTTATTAATTAATGGGGCTTTTGATACTTACATTTAACTTTCATGCAGTCAAATCTACCTAAGATACTTAATCTACCTCAGGTACTCAGACTTTGCTTCAAGACTAAATTTACTTATGAAGATTCATAATCAGTTTTACAAGGTCATATAACTAGTAAGTGAGGAACTGAGATTTGAACTCAGTTCTGTCTGATACGTAAGTGTCTTCCACTCTCAAAGGCTCAATGCATCTTTCTAAATTATATTTTTGGTTCTCTTGGCCCAAAATTTATGACTGATCTTCAGTGTAGCTTTATTGTAATGAGAATGTTATATCTCTATCGATTGTAAGCTGCTCTGTTGAGATAATATGTGTAGTGTATGGCTCTATCTTCTTCACTCAACCTCCCATCCTCCACTTTTGTGGAATAAAATACAAAATACAAAAGAACAGATACCAGAAAATTCATGTATTGATTATACATACATTTAACTGAAATAAATATAATGCCCAGATTGAATAAATTAAAAAAAACACTTAAAATAATGTAAATGGAAGGTTGATAATAACAAAAGAAACAAGAGATGGGGAAAGATCACATTATTCAAATAAAATGTTACTTTAGTAAATGGAACATATGGCTCTGAGATGAAATATATTTTTAAAGATTTTATTTATTTATTTTTAGAGAGGGAAGGGAGGGAGAAAGAAAGAGAGAGAGAAACATCAATGTGCAGTTGCTGGGGGCCCGTGGCCTGCAACCCAGGCACGTGCCCTGACTGGGAATTGAACCTGCGATGCTTTGGTTCGCAACCCGTGCTCAATCCATTGAGCTACGCCAACCAGGGAGAGATGAAATATTTTTATAATGAAATAATTTTATCAATACCAGTTAAGACTGAAGTAGGTCAGACAAACAGGACATTAACCCAAAGCATGGTGACATTGTCCATTACAAGAACAAATACCACAAGTAGAAGATGCTCGCCCTGCAACTTTAGAGAGACACTAATGACACATTCTTCTGAGGAACACTCTCACTTGAGTCACTCATTCCACGAGTCCTTACTGAGGCCAGCTAAGTGCTGTGACCGCAGTACTAAGTCTCACACAGAGAGGCTGGCCTTTCCACAGGGAAATACAATCACTGAGAAAGACAGGTGGCAAAAGAACCATAGTACAGGGCTGAAAGAAAAAAGCAATATACAGCAAAACAGGGTATGCTAGACTGGGTGGGCAAACCAGAGAAAAGTTAGTTGAGTAGGTGGTATTTAACTAAAGGCCTGAGAAATAAAAGGGTTTAGACGGAAATAAAAAGTATTTTTCAATGAAAGAGCAACGTAAAAGGAAAAGGCATGTGAATATGCATAGACAGTGTTTTTAGGGTACGTGGAGTAGCTTAGCATGAGTGAGACACAAGGTTCATAAAGGCATACAGCAGTAAGTGGAGCCACGTTCAGTGATGGCTCTTTGGAGTGTGATAGAAATCTAGAGTAAACTAGTATAAGCAGAAAGAGGTCAATGGAAGGATACTAGGCTATTCATTTCATGGACTGCCCGCATGTAAGAGAGTGAATGGAAACATCTGACCCTCAGAAGCCATGAGAAACAGTGTCCTGAATCTCATAGTCACCTTATTCTCCTGTCTTTTCTCTCAAAATGGTGCTGTTATACTTCTCCAGACCTTATGAGCCCAGTGATGCACATAGTCGTGGGTTTTACGTGGTATAGCCTGGGGTCACTGACCCAGCTTGGGTCAAGCACCCACCTCAAACCACTCAACTTCATCAGATGAGAGAAAGACATTTCCTGGAAGAAGAAAGAGGGCAGAGAGCCCTACAGAGGGCTGGACAGAGTTCTACTGCATATGGGGCATGGCCGCACCATTGTGGACAACTTTCAAGAGTCTGATTGACCTTCCAGTGATCTTTTCTCTGGTCCTCTTCTCCTTCCTACCTCAACTTGTGAGCCCTTGCCTGGTTTCCATCCCCTTGACCATCCTCCCTTCCTCTCCTGTGGCCTTTTGCTGTTCAGCAGCTCCTTCTTGCTGGGATGCCCTTTCCACGTATATTTCAAAGCACAAAAGCACCAGCTGAATGGTCCCTGTTGAAAGTAATCAGCCCTAAATTAGGATACTACTTCCTTTCATTCATGTTTTTATTCATCATTTGCTTATTGATCTCTTGGCAGGAACAGTTAGGATAAAGAGATTAAAAATAATAGAAATACTAAGCTATTAAGCTATTGCTTAAATGTGTCTAGTCATCACCATATGTTGCCCACTGTAGCTCTATTAACTCCTTTCGTCACACATGGTAACTCAATTATTTTTAAAGTAACCGAATAGTGTAGCTGGGATGTAGAGCTAAGCTCGTTGACTCTCAAATCCTTGTGTATAGCCACTAGTCTGACCCAAGGAACACTATATCTGTCCCAAAGATGGTCCCCGAATAGTAGACCATCTTTGGATGGTCTTTGCTGTCTTCAAAGACAACATCTTTGAAATGCTGTACAAAGTAAAAAATGCTGTGATGTTGTTAAGCATTGGTTTATTAGTGACAAGAATACCTGGGGTTGAGAGACAGCTGACCCATTCTAGGAGGGAGGGAGGCGTCAGAGAAGACTTAGCCTGAGGTACAGGTGACCAGGTGAGGAAGGGCTCAGAAGTCTTCTTTGGGTGGAAATAAACAGCTCCCCATGCAGAAGCAAGAAGGTGGTGGTAGCGAGTACACAATGAACAATCCTCATTGAATAGGTTTAGCAGAAGTGGTCCTTAGGCTGGGATGAAGAGCAGTGGCAACAGATATAACTAAGAAATCAAATAAAAGTCACGTGAGAAGGGTGTGGTATATTACGCTGAGGACTTTGGGCTTTCTCCAGAGGCAGTAGCTAACCTCTAAAGGATTTTAAACATGATCAAAGTAATAATTTAGAAAAGTCATTCCTAGAAGCAATGCAGAGGCCAGAGACCAGGAGGCTTAATGAAGAAGCAACATCTGGGGCAGGTTTAAGTCTTTCATTTCTATGTAGCCAGGGCCTACCCAGTGGTGGCTGAACACTTGCGTGAATAAAGGTGCTGCTAGAGTGACCTGGGCGAGAAAGAGCAAGGCCTGCGTTCAGACCGTCGCTGTGGGATGGAGATTGTAGGATGCATTCTCAAGATGACAGAACTTTAAAACACTGCATCTGCCTTTCAGTTCGTCGGCTATTATATTCTCTTCTTTTATCCTGAACTACGTTCAACATTTAGCAGTACAGAAAATAATATACAGGTTACCACCTAATAGTAACACAACTCAACTGCACGCCATATTTACATTATGTCTTAACTATTTTAAATAACGTTGTTAGAAGTTATAATTATTATTTGTAATTGCTTTATGGTATACAAGTTGATCTAGGTGGTGCACCATAATTTACTTGAGCATTTTGCTATTGTTAGATTTATGAGCTACTAGTCATTTTTGACATATCCAGCTCTTAGAGAAGAATGCTGTGATAAGCAGCTGCAGACATAGCTGTGTCCTTGAGAAAGATCACTTCCTCTCCTTTGCTGTCCATTTTGCCTAGTATTTGCAGAGATCAGGGTGTTGGAAGAGACTGTTCAAGTAGAGCTGATGTAGATATATGGGTTATTACTTGGCTGAAGGCTGTACAAGGGTTGTGTGATTAAATGGCAGGGGAACCGTTCTTGGAACAGTGACTTTTTTTGACAAAATATTATTTTTATCCCACTTATTTAAAAAATATTTTAAGACTGTATTCATATTGTTTACATTTAGATAATGTTTGTCACATAGAAGCTGCTCAATATATATTTGCTGAATGCATGAATGAACCAATGAACAAGAGAAATTGCAAACAAATCAACTAAAAAGACCAAAGCCCGTTCCGTGTGCATTTATTTGTGTTCAGGATCCTAAGACACAAATTCCTTCAAGAGACGATAGTTCTGCCAGGATCAGAAATGTGATGGGAAGGTTTAGAAAGAAGTCAAATTAACAGGACATCTCATCTCCATAAGAAATGAAATGTCTTATTTCAAAGAGAATCAAATCCGCTAGAATCCTCTTGTGTGTAATAGTGGGAATTAGGCTGATAAATCGTTGCTCGCATGAGTAGGACTGTGGCGCTAGGCAGGGATCAGGAACGAACTGTGATTTAATATCTGTTCCTCCACTAACTGAAATCTCGAGTTAGTCCATTGGAAAAAATCTATGTGCTTTTGAGTTTAGTCTCTGGAGACCAGCACACTTGGTTTCACCAGGAACTAGTGACTATTTACTTAAGCTTTTCCAGCTTTTGTTTTCATATATATATGAAAAGAATGAAAAGAATACCTACTTCATGAAGTTTTTTGAAGATTCAATGAAATAGCATAAAGTCCTGGAACATGACAACTTCTCCAAAAACTATAACAATTACTGTCATCTATCTGAACTGAAAATCTATTGTTTATAATTATGGTCTAGTTTAAACCATATTGCAGTTGAACAGGGGGCAAACTTATTTACATAGGAAACACGATCCCTGTATCTCTGTTCTAGCCTCACTGTAGCAAACACCATTTCCTGACTGCCTCAAACTGTAACCCCCACCCGTGCATCAGAATCCCATGAGAGCTTTCAAGACACGTAGAAGCTCAGACCCCATCCCCAAAACTATTGAATTAGAATCCGAATTTTACCAGATTTCATGGAAGTTTTGCACGCACGAGCGTATGAGCAATGCTCTGCCACCCATCAGTCGCTTTCATCCCCCATTTGAGCTACTGATGTCAGCGAGTGCATTGAGTTCAGCCCCGGGAGACAAGTCATGATCATTCCAGGACAATCCTAACCCTCCGGCCTCCCTAAGACGCAGCAACAGAAGCACCAAAAGTTTATTTCATTTTCTCAGCTACATTCTGAAGTTGGAGTGACATCCTTCTGGCCATTGTTGGGAAGCTTCTGGGGACGTTTTTCTCTCCCTCTATACTTCTTCCCACAAATCTTGCTTCTTCTCTCTGCATGCTGGAAGAGGATAGAACCCCTGAGTCTGGACTGCCATTCAGCACCCAGATGACGAGAATGAGAAAACGTCAATACAGTGATGATGGAGTCCTTGAGAATATTACTGACATATCGAATCAGCCCTGCTACCACCTACTTCAAGGGTTTTTACTGAGAGGATACGTGGTGCAGAAGTAACCTTACCAAATCCGAAGGGCAGCCTGGCTTTTGCACTTGACTACCGGGCAGTGACCTCGGGTCCCTGGAACATCATGTCTGATAAGAGAGCCTTCATTTGGCTGGGGGCTCTTGGTGGAGGTGGTGATATCAGTTCTGCCTTGGAATGGACTGAAGACTAAATGGATCAACCTGCCCTCTGGAAGGGGTGGAGAGTACAGATCAGACATGCAGGTGGTCTGTTATGAAACCCCAATAAAAACTCTGGACACCGAGGCTTGATGAGTGGACTTCACTGGGTTGGCAGTAGTCCGTGGGTTCTAACATGTAGCAGGAAGACTTCACCCTGTCCTTGACTCTACAGGGAGAGCTCGACTGGTAGCGCCACATCAGGAATCTGCCCGTGGCTGATTTTTATCTGCATGCTTTCCTTGTAATAAACCTTGAGCAGCAGTTTTCAGTGAGGTCTGTGAGTTCTTCTAGTGGATCATTGAAGCTGAGGGCTGTTTTGGGAACTTCTCAAACTCGCAGTTCATATCAGAAGTAAGGAGGAGGTATGGAAGACTGTTTCCTATAACTCCAGCAGGTGGCTACAGCTCTTCACAGTGGGTAGCGTATTCTGCCCATTAAGCCACTGTCAGCTGGAATTCCCATGTCAGTGTCAAATTCCTTCTGAAAGATACTCCAGTGGTTCTCAAACTTTTTGGTCTCCAGACCCCTTTATACTCTTTAAAAAATACTGAAGCCTTCAAATAACTTTTATATAGGTTAACTCTATTAATATTTACTGTGTTCAAAATTAAAAAGAGGTTAAAAATATTTACTTACTAATCCATTTAAAAGTAACAATAAACCATTACATATTAACATAAGAGATATAAACTCTGTAGTTATATTTTTACACTAAGTTGATAGAAACAGCATTGTTTTACATTTTTAAAAAACTTAAATGTTTGGCTTCATAGACAATGTTCTTCTATCTGCTTCTGTGACATGTTGAAATATATTGTTTTGGTTGAAGCGTATGAGAAAAATTAAGCCTCATGATGAAATGTAACTGGAAAAGGGAAGAGCGTTTGAATAGTTTTTTTCTCAGGTATCTGTAGATTTCTTTTTCTGATACGTTAGTCAAACCCAGCAGGGGACCGTTTCTTAAAGGTTAGTTACAATGTGGAATCTCTAATTATATCCATGAACTCCTCATATTCTGTTACCACTGTTATAATTCTGTACCATCATTCACATAACACCATACACTGGTCACGCAGAGAAAAGTTGGTTTGCTGTGTTATGCAGATCTTCCGGCAGCACATCTCATTATAGGACACCGGTAAGTCACATTTGTTAATACCAGTCCTGAGCTCATCAGAAATGTCTTCAAGTTTCAGGAGGCTGAGAAGCTGATGACGGACCATACAAGTTTCCCAACATTCTAATTTTCTCTTAAAATATTTGGTTGTATCATTGGTGTAGAATCTTGTCAGCTGTTTTCCTTGGATAGGTGGCCTAATTTTAGATAATGTCTAAAGACCTAAATTTGTCTGTCAATCATTCTTCCAAGTGAGAAAATAATATTCCATGAAAACTGTGGCCAGTTTAACTTGTAACTTAAATAATTACATGAAGATTTTTTTTCTTGAGGTGTTCAACAGTCATACTGTGGTGTTCAGCAGGCTAGCTTTGTGCATACATCCTACTTTATTACAAAGACTATATTAAAATCACATGGATTTAGGACCAATATTTAATAAAATTAATAATTTTTACTGCTTTATCAAGGTCATTTGTATGTGAAACCGGCATATTTTTAATGAAAATGTGTGCTGGAGAAGGATTCAATGTTTGGTGCTGTGGTCCTAATTCGCGTTGAGTTGCCAGCCATTTTACCTACTGTTTGCTTTTGTACTGTTACTACAAAGGTTAACGAAGTGAAATATGTCAAATGGTGTGTATATTGTTAAAATAATTTTGACCTTGACACCTTTTTGTGACACACTAGTGGTTTAAAGGATGTGGCATTGGTTTTAAGGAGAGAACTTGGAGATGTTATGGTGTGCAGCAAAGGACCACCCCCACCCACGTTGGTCCAAAGGCGAGCTGTGAGTTCCAGAGGGATGCTCTGCATGGTCCAAACTCTTCCTCTGCCATCCCTCACAATGCCCCTTCCATCTTCCCACTAATGAATCTGAAAACTTGTTCACACTAATAGAGTCGTTAGAGCCAACGGCTTTGACATTAGACCATCTTGGCTCTGTCTTATATTAGCTGTAACCTTGGGCAAATTCACTTGTCTTTGCTTCTGTTTCTGCACTTGTAAAATGGAAACCATTAATAGGTTGTTTTGAGAACTGAACAAGATAAATACTATAAGGCACTTCAAACTCTCCTCAATGCTGTAAAAACTATCAGCAAGAGTTCATTGTTTTTATTACTGTTGTTTAATAATTTACTCCTTCTAGTGAGATTTGCGTGTGAGCCAGAGATATCTTGTGTCATAGGACTGCATTCCAATGATGGGATTTCAGGTGCAGTCAGCAAGCACGTTAGGTTGTTTTTAAGTCTTTGGGTCTAGTTGTTGGGAAAGATAGAGATTTCAGAGCTCCCGGATCCATCCCTGGAGTCCTAGTTACTCACATTAAAGGACTGTGTTAATAAGCTTATTCTTAGCGTTCAGCTAATACTATCTTCCCAAGGAATTCCACGAGGAGGTAGTTATGTCTTTGTTCAGTATTTATGCTCTGCTAACACCCTCATAGGGCAATTTGCACATGGTTGAGGCCTGATAAATGCATGTAAACTCTATATCCTCAAAAGAAAAAAAAAACACTCATTTGCAAGTGAGTTGCTCCTTTGGAAAAAAATTCTCTAAAAGCAATATTTTCTGAGTTTCACTGATCAAACCAAATCAAAAAAAATAAAAAGAGAAAGAAAAGAAAGGAAATGTTGGAATAATGTGTGTCTTCTGGCTATAGCTCCCCGCAGCGCATTGTGAGGGCGCCATCACTCCCCGGTCCCTTTGGAGACGGAAAAGGCAGCTGCTTGTTGCATAAGAAAAAATAAAGGCTTAAAAGTTATTTCCTTACAAAACGAAAAACAGGTTATTGCAGGTATTCAGATTAGTTCCCAACCCAGCAAAGAATGACTTATATAATTGTATTTGGGGAACTCTCTTGCAGAGAGAGATTTATAGTTTGCTGGGTTTTTTCTTGTGGTTCATAAAAAAACTATTTGTATTTTAACATATAGACTCTCAGCAAGTGTCACCCTGAAGAATTGGGACTACTAGACTATTTTGTTACATTTTAGGGGATTAGAAAAACCACACGACAGTTACACTATTAAGGCACAGCAATGGAGCTGCCACTCTCCACCTCATTACTCAGGGCTCTCTTTAGTTCAATTATACACCTCCACGGCTAAGGAAGATAGATGGAGGTCATTTGGGAGCCGTAAACCACAATGCCTTGAATGCAGAACGATGTTCTTAAACTGATTTACACCTTGTTCTCCAGTGTTCTACAGCCAGGGCTTGGATTGCAACGCCGGGGCCATGATTGAAAAGGCTTTTCCTTGGTTTTAACATCACAGCCCATGCTGGCCAGCAATGATTACCTTCAGAGAATGTCGCCTTCGTGAGTGACTTCAGTGGTGGCAGCAAAACCAAGGCAGACTAAAAAGGGAAATCGGGGTTCTTGGCCAGAATAGCCTCTGGGGAAGGAGAACAACATTTACGTCTCCTGTAAGTTTGAACTTGATTATGTGTGCGGCCCCAGCGGGAGAGGAGTTGTGTAATTGAAAGAAGCAGTTCGCTTTCGCAGCACTGACAAAAAATACTGTCACGCTGCTCTGATTTAGCTCCCGTGTATCTCCCGGTGTGAAAGATGTAAAGTGTGCTAGAGGAAGTCAATTACACAGGGAAAACCCACATGAAACTTCACGGAGGAAAGAGGGGTCTTTGTAAATTTAAAGGAAGCGTTGTTCCTGTTCTGTGGCTACTCTTCTTTAACATCCTGGGTTCAATTTCTGGAGCTTCTCCCCTGGCTGTTCCTTTAGTGTCATGTCAGAATGTTGTCACCAATGGGAATTAAAAAGCGCATTAGAAAATAATTAGCAAAAGGCGGGGGGGAAGTGCCTGTAAGAACTGCAAGCTCTCCTTATCTGTATAAAGTTGAATAGAGGGATGTGTCAGGAAATACAGATTCTACTGCCCCCAAGTTTACCCTAATGGGTCACCGGGAACAAAATAGCCCAGATCTTTTAGTGATATGTGATTTCATTGGACACATATCCACAATGCCAAAGGGGTTCATAAAAGTTCACCTCTGAATTACAGGCTATAAAGAGTTTTATTCCCACTGAGAGGTTTTCATTTAGAAAGGAATAGATCTTTCCGAGCACCTACCTGAAGCCACACAGAAGCAATCTGGTTTTCTTCTCAGAAGAAAATAATAATTGAATTCAAGTCGTCTACCAGGTCTTCTGTAACATATTTTCCCTGTGTAAGTTCATCTTCAGTTAGATTCTTTTTTTTTATGAGATGGTATTTAAGATGTTTCTTAAACTACTAACAGCCTTAAGAACAGTGGAGTTGTAAAACATTTCATTAACATTTAAAGTTATCTTAGACATACTGCCGAGCTGTAGAAAGTATTTTTAAGGGCTAAACATTTATGGCCATCCTAACGGTGCCTTATAAAAGAACTGAAACATTCTAAAGCTTCCCTCTGCCCTTAGATTCAATAGATCTTATGGCGTGCTATAAGTAGAGAATGAAATGGAGCATTTTTCTCATTCTGCATAGGTAGGGTTTGCCTTTGAAACCATATTTATCACTGTGAACAAAGAATCTGTTACATTTTGAATACCTACTACATATTTCATGCTATCGGAGCCTTCTTTGTTGATTTCATTCTGTATCACGCTCCTTCTCACGGCCCACACTTCCACTGCCTCGGCAAGCTGACCCCTACAGACCTTTTTCCTGGGACTCTCCTCCCGTAAACATATGTATAGTGAGGTCCTGTTCACCTCTGGGATGAGCTCAAAATTCCCTTTGGAAGAATTCTGCTGTGACCATGCCTGTCCCCAGTCTATCACACTACCATGTTTATTTTTATTTTCTTCAATGTACTTATCATGATCTGAAAGAGTTTGGCTTATTTGTGTTTATTATCTGTCTCTTGCAACTTTAGGAAACTCCTTGGGTGTAGAAGCTTGTCTTGCTTACTACCAAAGCTGTAGACCCTGGAGTGCCAGGCAGGCAGGCAACTAACACTGATTAGAATGAATGAATAATAGGTTTCAAAGAGCTTGGGAAACTCATGATTACTAAGAGGGTAAATACTCTAGTTAGTTAGAGTATTAGAAAGAGTCAGAAATTTTTAAACAATGACAAAAAACCATCTATGAATAATTGTTATATGTGAAAACAAGTTACAGAATAATCCATTTAGAAGAGTATATTTCATTTTAGTTAAAAAAGCAAAATGTGCAATTATGTGCATGAGTTAGTATATAAATAAAACACTTAGAACAATTTGGTAAATAAGAGTAACTATTCCTGGGAGAAGTAATTACATGAGACTATACTTCCTAAATTATATGTGTCTATAGTATTTTAGTTTTTACAATGAATAATTGGCTATTGATAACTTACTGTAGCCCAAGGACTATTCTTCATGTCAATTAGTATATAAATGAGCAAGTCAAAGTTCCTACTTTGACAGGAAGATCCTACCTTCACAGGCCTTCCATTACATTGAGAAAAACAGATCTGATCAAGAAAAATAAAGCCGACTTAAGACACAGAGAGGAAGAGAGGAGGTGGCTAAAGGAGACCTTTCTGATGTGACATTTAAGCAAAGACATCAATAGGATGTATCCAGTCAGGAAAGCCTCAGTCGCGCTGGAGTAACCCATAACCACAAGCCCTCAGTGGCTTCAATAACAAAGGAGAATTTGTTTCTGGCCCACACAGGTGTCCGACTTGGTCTGGTGAGGGCTCTGCGGCCATGTGCTGTAACGCTAGCTGACAGAGCTCCACCACTTGGAATAGTGCCATCTGGAACACGCGGCCTTCCTGATGGGATGGGAGCGCAGAGGGCTGGAGTCAAACGGCACAGCTGACCTCCACTAAACCCTCCACTGGAAGTGACATGCCCCTTCCGTTCACATGCCATTGACCTATCATCACAGGAAGCCTCTGTGCACGCAGAAGTAAGAGAGAGGCAGAGACTAGCGAACATCAGTGTTGTTGACTATAGAGAGAAAGGCCTATCTCTCGGAGAGCAAGTCCCAGTAAACGGGCCGAAATCGCAAAGACCCTGAGGTGTGTATGGATATACTGGTGTTCCATGTAGGTAGGAAATGTGGCTAGACTGCAATAAATTCAGAAGAGAAGGAAAAGTAAGTTTGAAGAGGTAGTCAAGGGTCAGATCCTGTAGAGTCTTGTAGGCCATCATTATTATACTAAGTATGGTGATGAGAAGTCCCTGGGAGGGATGTGAGCCCGAGAGCGGTGTTATCTGATTAATGAAGCACTCTCGTTATCATAAAAAGGCAGCAACCTAGAGGTAGGCATAATAAACAAAAAAAAAATGATGATAGACTATCAACTTGAATAAATACAGAAAGGGAGAGAAGAGACACTAATCAGTTGGATAAATAGAGACCCAAATGGTTTTAAGATAAAAGCAGTTCCAAGGTTTTGATTGCACATAAATAAATCCCTCAGCTCGTTTTTTTAAACACCAGCTGAAGCCCTGAAATATCCACAAAGCACAAAAAGAATATGAGCTCCTTTAATATGGGTAAACAAATTAATTGAGTATGCACAGATGGCTACTGCACGGAGCAGGTGATAGGGCAGCTTTCCGTGGAAGCTTTCAATTTCCCAACACTTAGGAAAAGAAACACATAGGTCCTCTGAGAAGTTATTTGCCATTTCAGCAGGGGTTTTATAGTCTGTCATTCCTTCTCAGTGTTTCTGGAGACTCTGAGTATACGTGTGTTTTTTTCCTAGACGCAAGTAAGTCGAAACAACCCTGGTATATTTGGTATATTTCTCAGTGCATAAGGTGAATCAAATCTCAGTTTCCCAGGTTCACGTTACTGAGCATCCCGCCCCACTAGTAGACCTTTGGGCCTGCTTGGGTCTATTCCTGAAATAATTAGCTGACATTGTAAAGAGCAGATAGTGTTATGTGAATATAAATTACCATCAATTGAAAAAAAGAAGTCAGATGTCCTATAGGTCTTACAAGGATGTGTGGTGTATTTAAAATAAAAACAAGAAATTTAGGATTCCACATGAAGGCCCAGAGACAAAAAAAAGAATTCAACTGGCCTGTGAAACGTGACACCTGGCTGTTTTCCCACTGACACTGTCCTCCATTTCTTCCCTCCTCCCCCTTAGGTAAGGAGGTCACCTAAAGCTCTTCTCCAGGCTTAGAATAGTGTCCCTTTGACTTCAAACTACACCCACCTCTTTTGTAAGGATTGGTCTCAATTTTCTCATGGACATGGTAAGAACTTCTACCTCACTGACTTGCTTTTAGGATTTAATAATAATAATAATAGTAGTAGTAGTAATAATTTTAAAGCACTTAGAATAGTTCCTAGCACATATAAGTGCTCATAATCTTAGGAAATATAAAACAAATGTATAATAGAGAAATTTTAAATATAACTTTAAAAGTAAATATTAAACAGTAAAATAAATATTAATAAATAAATTTCTAATGAGTTTTTTCCCCCACTCCTGGAAATGGCTGTATGTCCCCTTTTACAGTCCACAGACACTGCTTAGAAGATCATTGTACAAGCTGTCATACAGGCCAGGGAATCCTGGCAAAACTCTCATTCATGAAGCAGGGTAGGAATTCATTTACGTAAAATCACAGAATTCTAAAACTGGAAGACAGCTTCCGAACCATGTTCCCCAACCTCCACTGTGTTATGGATAAAGTATCAGAAAACCAGAGAGATGGAATGCTGTGCCCGAGTCACCTGGTTCCTGAGTATTGGAAGGAGTAGAAGCAGGAATCTCCTTGGAGCTTAGAGAAAGGAAACCTGAGATAAAAAAACGGTTCTGTTTTTCATACAGCCACTAGTAAAACAACCTAGATCCAAATCAACAGTATCGTTGTGTACCAGGATGTTCCGGGAAATATCTTACCAGTTTTGGTGATAGTCATTTTAGATATTTTTACAACTGACTTTCATGTTACATAAACCAGCATTTTTTTTCTAGAAAACCCAGAGAGAAGTTGTGTTGAGATGGTAGGTATGAAACATATTAATGGAGAACAATTTCCATGAAGAATAATTAAATACCACTTAATCATAGTGGCGTGATCAATGATAGATAATATTATGCTAATCCAATGGGCATTGTCAGATGATTAGAGTCCCCATTTAGGGTCCTACTTAATTATACTTCCTATCATGGCAGAGACTTTGGTGCCTTTTGTTAACCAGTATCACTCTAAACCACTGTGAGACATTCAGCCAATCAGACCACTCAATTAGTGTGGTGAATGATCTTGACCTCATAAATATGAATAGAGGATGTACACAATAGAGCAGTAGTTTTAATGACAATGAAACTGCCATGAGGGATAAAAGAAAGTGTGGATTTAAAAAAAATAATTAAAAATTGCAATGAGAAAAATCATAATTAGCTGTGAGGATTATATATATTTGTTAAAATGTTCCTCCCTTGCCTTTTGGACAAGAGCCAGAGTGAGTCATTTCGTACTTTATTTCTTTTAGATATGTACATCCCAATTGCTGGTAGCTGGACTTATGTTGCATTTAAATAATGTAAAGATCCCTGTAAATGTTTGGACAACAGAAGCAGAGGATAAGAGATCAGACAGGCTCTAGAACCAAGTGTCACAAGGTTTGACTAGAAATATAAAACTCGAATGGTGCCCAGTCAACACGTCATGGTTCAAAGGCAGTGCGGTGTGAAGAGTGTCCGTCAAAACCCTCGGATGTGGTGGTACTACACAACAGTGTGAAGGGAGAGAGTATAAAGTGTGTTACATTTACTTACTTAGTCCTCTCCTTCTACCTTCACCCCTTCCAAAAAGTGTTGTGCTTTTGCTTACAAGGATGCAAAAAGAAAAAAAAAAAACAGAGCAAGATGACATAACTTGTAAGTAGAGTTATTTGAGAAGGAGAACAGAAATACAAGAGCTGGGCCCTAAATAAAGACATGGATGAAGTCAATGTACGAACACAGATGCCATGAAATGTTACATAGAGGAGGCCGACACGATCTGAATTCACCCCTCCAGTCTCAGATGTCACAAGGCTTGCATAAGAAAGCCAAGTCATGAAGATGCTCACTAATTAGTGTCCACTCTAAACATGATCTCTTCACTTAACCCTAGCCTCTGTCCTCCCCGGTTGAGTCCTCTGTCAATCTCTCCCTGATAATTGCCACTGTACAATGCAGACATTGTACATTGTGTTGTTGAACTTGCAAATTTTGAAAAACATGTAGGGCTTCATGGAGTGGGCGAAGATCAGATTGGATAAGTTCTTGAATCACAAATCAGTGGCAAATGAGGATCGGGCAGAGTTACATGAGTTAACAACCAAATACGGGGAAAATGAATGAAGAAGACACAACTGGTGTGTGCTTCAAAAGCCCAAAATTTGAATATCAAAGGATTAAGGAAGGCCCTCGGGGGAATTGATGAAGCTCTTGAATATTTCTGAAGAAATGACCTTCTATATCTTACTATGAAAGTCAAATGTGAAAGATGTCTTACTAAGCTATTGCATATTTTTATCAGAAAGCAATGCCAAGTAAATACACATAAGATTTTTTGGCTTGATACGTTAATGCGTGGTTTTTAAGTATGTTAAGGATGAAAGAAAACCAACTTTTTAAATAATTTTAATTTTGATTTTTGAGGTAAAATGTCTATCAACCTCTCTAGCCCCACCACGCTCTTCATTTTTACCCGCTACTCAGTCGCCATGATCATTTACTAAAGAATTTTGGTCTCTGATTTAAAAGGTCCTATTTTTAGTATTCTTTATTGCTATTAATAAATGCCTTACAGGTGCCTGGAGCCAGCTACTGCTATCCATGGATCAGCTATAGACCTGTCCTGCCTAGTAACCAGCTCAACATTATTAAATTCTGAGTTTCATAGCACATTTGATCACTGAAGCCTCTTTTCTTTCTGGAAATAAGCTGTGTGAAAAATTCCCAAACTGTCATTTTGAAATAGATGTGCATACCACAATCAACTACAAATTGTTTGAAAAAGAAGACACTAACACTCCACCCCAAACCACGATACCAAGTCGATGATGTAGAGTGGGTACGATTAAATAAGTTTTAGAAAGTTCCCTAGGTGATGTTGATAAGGCTCTTAACCATTATTGGAGGCAGTGGAACTTGTTAGGAAATACAAATTCTTAGTCCACGCTTCAGGATAGGATACGCTATAGGACAGCCTATGCTATAGGATAGAAACCCTGTTGTGAGTCCATCAATCACCTCAATGTGATTCTGTCAGAGAACCACTGATGTGGGGGAATGATCAGAACTAGCTGTACTCTGGTGGTTTTTCCACTGAGCTTCTCACAGGTTTCGAAAGATGTGATACCTTCCATATAAGTTTCAGAGTTCTGAGATTATTACTCTGAAAAGAAGAAAAGCAGTTTTTTCTTTAATCTTGCCAATTAAATTCAGAGTCAATGGTTTTAGCCATCAGCTGAGCTTGTACCTACAAAGACCTGCATCTGTATAGAAGTTCTCCTGGGTGGTTTTGTACACCGTCAGCTTAGCTAAGCTGGAAGCATGAACCCAAGAGCCCCATTTGCAGTGTGGTTCTGAGGGAAAGAAGGCCACTAGAGAAATGTGCATAAGGTTGGGAAGGTGGATGAGAAGCAGCAGACCTTAACCCTCTGAAGGTCAATGAAAGGTGTCAGGTGTGGTTGAAGCCCTTGCATGCTGTGACATGTTGTTGGTCTGCCTCATTCACAGAGGCCAGTGCCGATCGCTGCTCTGCCTCCCTTCAGCCCTGGAAGCCTGGGCCAGGGGTGTGGGCAGCTCCCCAGAGAAGGTCTGGAGCACATTCGGAAGCCATTCACGTCATTGGGGTTAAAATGTAGGTGCCAGTTTGTCCCCACTCTCCTCTGCTTCACATTCTCTTTCTTCCTCATTGTCTGCCATGCTGGCCTGTGGCGACCTGAGACCCACACTCAAGGCACAGGCATCTGCCATTCATGTGCTTTTTGACCAGCCAACCCCTTGGTGTTTGTTGGTGAGCTTCTTATTCTGGATCCTCCAACCACCCGCTTTGAGATATACACTTACCACATCACTTCAGTGATGAAGTCATTGAACATTTACACAGGACTGTGTGCTGTGTTGTTGCATATGTGCATTTTTTTTTTTTTTGTATAGCAGGTCCATACAACGCTCATCAAAGGATTTTTATATCCTACAAAAGATTGCAAAGAGATTAGCTATCTATAAAAATTAAAAGTTTTCCAAACTCAAGCAGGAAGAATAAACAGGTTTTAGCTTAGCCTTTCGTGGATGTTCACTCTCTGTCAGGTCTGGTGCTGAAGGCTTTTCACAGATCACCCATCACTCGTCATTCAACTCTCACGACACTATCACACTGACACCCTCCTCTCCCCCGTTTTATATGTTAGGAAGCTGAGGCTCACAAAGGTGCCATAGCTCACCAGGTGCTGAGTATTTTAGAGATGTTTATGTTAGACCTCCTCCTAAGCAGATGAGAACAGAAATCGAACTCATACAATAAACCCCATTCCTTTAAGTCCATGTTCTTTAAATAAGCTTATGATCTGCTCATTCTTCGACATATTTTTCTTATTGTGAAAGTAAAATATTTAATGGCAGAAAATTGGACAATGCAGTTAAATGCAAAGAACTGAATAAAATCACCCAGAATCCCATCAATTAGGCGATTTCTTTTAAAATGACTTTCTGTTGCTTCTACTTCCTATAAAAATAGGCTTTATTTTTATAGGTTTTCTGCTCTCACCACTTCTCATTTTACATACACGTCTGTTTCTGTTAAACATAAGATGACTTCCATTTAAAGTTTATGTAAGAATGGGCTCTTTGGTGTGAATACAATTATCTGCTAGTTGGAATGCACTCATTTAGTTAATGGTTAACATGCCAAGAAAAAGAGCTTAAGACACAATAAAAAAAACAAGGGGTGGTGGTGGAATTTGCCTTTAATGATCTCTGATCAGTTTTCACTTGTGTGCTGAAAAAATTCTTTCACACTCTTTTTTACTGCGATGCCACAAAGCCACTGGGGCCACGACTTGCTGTTGTTCATATGCCCTTCAGTGATGCTAAGTTCAAGTTTGAATGGCTTATCAGGCTCCCTCCAGCATAAAACTCCTGTAGTTTCCTGGGCTCACCATCATAAATGGGTCTTCTATGAGAGGAGCTAACCAACAGGTCAGCAAATACCAATGACAGGCGATCAACTCTTTTTTGCAGTTCTTTGTGTTTTCGAGGGATATAAAGATGAGTGGGTTCTGTGTGCATAGGTCATCATTCATCGTGAGCTTCCAGCCCTTAATATACAGTCTTGCAAATGATGAACTCCAGCATCATTGTAGCACTGGGCAATTATCTAATAGGGAAGTGAAAGTCGTCCTGTTTTTTTAAGTAGCTCTCACGGATCAATTAATTAAATGAGTGTGAATGCCTCCAAGTGAGAGAGTCAGGCCCAAGCCAGACACTCGCATGATATCAGAATATAAGTAGCTAAAAAATGAAAGAGGGCCAGGAGAAATAAAGATAGGCAAGTTTAAAGAAAACACAAACATGATTTCATTTATATGAAGTTTCTAAAATAGTCCAACTCCTAGAAGCAGAGAATATGATGCTGGTTGCTAGGGGGTGGGAGGAAGGCAAACTGGGGAGTTGTTCAATGGTTATAAAGTTACGGTTACATAACATAATGAGTTCCAGAGAGCTGCTCTCCAATACAGTTAACAACCGAGTACAGTGCACTTAGCAACTTGGTCTTGCACTAAGTGTTCTTACTGCACAACACACATGTGCACACACACGTAAAGCAAAGGGACACTGGAAATCTTTTGAAGGTGATGGATATGTTCATTACCTTGCTTGTCTTGATGGTATCACGGGCGTGCAAATATCCAAACTTACTCAAATGTGTACTTCAATAAAGTTGAAAAATGCAACAAATTCTACCCTCTTCATCCAAAGTCAAGAGTCATGTGAATCCATATTGGTTTGGCCAGCATGAATTGCTGAGGTCCCTTCCCTCACTATTGCTTGAGTGCCTTAATGAGCAAATCTCCATTCAAGGATATTTGTGCCATAGAGCCTGTCTGAAAATGGGGTGTTATGTAGTTCATATACTATCACTTGATTGCTTTAGATTTAGTGACACTGATAGAGATACCCATTTATTCCAGGTACTTAGCTTTTCAGTCAACTCAAGATTCCTGGTCATGGAAGTTCAGCTTTGGCTGGTTATAATATTTGCTGGTGTGACAGAATTGATTTAGAGAACTCAGCATCTGCATTATTCTCATCTAGCATGTTTGTTCCTAGAAGAAGGAGGAAAAGGAAGAGGAACTCTTAAAACAAACAAAACCCTTGAAGAGCATAATTTAAGACCACAACAAAAGTATGACAAAAAAATAAGAAAAGCTAGGTACACTTAGGTGACATTCACGCACCAGTGTTCACTCTCAGAAGCCGCCGTGCCTCATGAGGTCCATCTGGATGTGCTCACACCCTAGAAGTTGGAACCCAATACCAGGTCTGCATGGGAACAGGCTCCCCACTTCCTCCACCTCTCGGACTCTGCTTTCCTCTTCAGCTGTCGTTCTCCCTCATTCTGTTTCCCTCCAAGTGAAGTCTAGACCCACTTTTGATTTCCACACCAACAACAGCAAAATCACCTGCAAAGATTTTTCTGTTTAATAAATTTTACTAAACATGGAGGGGTGCCAGGAAGGCATTCTATTTTAGCCCTCAATCTTTGCTTCTTGCTCTTTGTTTTCTTCTTCCATTTTTCTTTCCCTCTCTTTTCTTCTCCATCTCGGATGCTCACTCTATTATGCGGAGCAGCTTTGGACCCTCTCCTGAGCTTTGGCACAGGGACACCGATGCCTCACCTAGGCAGGAAGTGAAAGGTGGAGTGAGGGGGAAGGAAGTTCACTTTTTCCTGGAAGCCCTGATCCATGAAATTTTCTAGGCAAGCCAGTTTTCTCTTGAAGATCATTTTTATTGAGGTATACTTTATAGTCTATAAGATAAATACATAGATCTTAATATACCATTTGATGAATTCCGATAAACTTATCTGGTGGCTGAATAACTATCACATGGTTTCTCAACACCAATCAGTAGTTTGTTTCTTTTTTTAATTAAGTAGAATTCCATGGTATGGATATGTTATCTATCCTGCAGTTGGACATTTAGGTTGTTTCTAGGTTTCTGTTGTTGTTGTTGTTATGGAAAAGCTAATCTGAACATTCTTGAACAACTCCTTAAGTAAACATGTGGTCTTATTTCTCTTGGGTAAATATCTAAGAGTTCAATGGCTGGCCAATACAGTATGCTTAATCTTTATAGGAAACTACCAAATCTCTTTTTAAACTGGTTTTATCATTTACATTCATACCAGCAACCTAAGAAAGGTCTGGACTGTTCCGTACCTTCACCAGCACTTGGCATTGCCAGTCTTTTTAATTTTGGTTGTTGTGTTGGGTATGTAGTGGTATCTCACTGTGGTTTGAGGTAGCTATTTTCATGCTAACTATTAAGGTAATTCAATTTTTCTCTACCATGTTACAAAACCAGATTTTAGGTGTTATTAGTCATTGCTTAGAAAAATCCCAACATTTTCTATTTTTGTGAGCAACTAATTCACCTTGAAGTTTTTTTTTTTTTTTCATTTAGAGTATATTAATGCTTTTATTCATGGTTTTGGAATCAATAGTTAGTTTTGAACCAAAGTTCCACCTATCCAATAATTTTCCAATAATTTTCAACTTCTCTATCCAAAAATTTTCAACCACCTATTTAAAAATTATTTTTAGAAAATCCTGTTTTAGAGGTATATACTACAATATTTACAAATGAAGTGATGTGAAAAATAAAATATGTTTCAAAATAACAAAGTTGGAAATGTTGTATAGTTTTAGGGTATAGATAAAACAAAATTACACATGAATTACTCATTGTTGAATATAAATTTGAGTACATGAGAATTCTACCTCATACATATTTGAAATTTTCCTTCTTGAAAAGTTAAAATATGTTCTGAAATTTTGTTGATTGATGCTCTGTTTTATTTCACCATTGATTTTTGGTGACTAAGAAGAATACATATTGTGAAATGGAAATATACAAGCAGATAAAAATCATGAATCACTAAAACCAACTACGAGAGCAAGAAACAGAATATAGCAGGTAGTTGTGGCTAAAAATGGCAAAAAGATGCACCTATTTTTTGCTCTAATCAAGATGACGAGCACACACCCTGAAGGAAATCTGGGTGAATAGCTTTTACGTGCTCCCTCCTGGGGGCCCAGCCAGCTTTTACCTCCCAGTTGGCAGGCAGAGGGGCAGCTGGGCTGGGACTCAGGATGTGGCTCCAGAGCAGGGCTGGGATCGGGAGAGGGAGGACCACAGGCAGAAGAAGGTATATGTGGACTGCATGGAGAGCCACACTGTTGAACTGAAGTTTGGATCTAATGCTGGCTCCTCTCTTCTTGGTGGACAAAGCACAGAAGCAAGAATGATCAGTTACATAATTCTGCACTTCACATAAGGGAAAGTATCTGGTCTTCCTAATACATGGAAACATGGAACTACGTGGAGACCATGGTTCTTCCTAATACATGGGTCTGAAATATGTGTGGTTGAGTGGTGTGGATGCGTGTGTAGTTGATAATGGGAATTGGCTTCAGGGAGGCTGAGAGCTGGTTTAGCCACTGTAGAAAAGCATTTTGAGCCCTCCAGCAAGGGCACAAGAAATAGCGTGCGCACACACACACACACACACACACACTCCAAACCTTCACACTGCATATGCATTGCTATAAAAGGTGGTCGAGCCTAACCCCTTCCATCCCTCTGGCCCAATAATGTGCCCAGGCTGCCTTGCTACCTGCTAGTGGCCCCAACTGTTTTTCAGTGATTAAAGGGACAGCCTTTTTTCCCATTGCCTCAATGTTCTCCACAACTCCATTCTTATGTTCTGTCAATCTCTGAAAACTCAAAAGAAAAAAATAGCTGATAATTGTGTAGCTTACTAAAAGAAATATCCTCTTCCTCTCTGCTTAGTTGCTCAGGTCTCCCATCAGAAATATATCTGCCCAGTGGCCTTTAATAATTAATTTGAATAAACAGAATTTAGATCTATTTGGGATTTAGAAACATTCTAGTCCAATTTCTTCACTTCACTGGGAAGGAAACGGAGGCCCAGCCAGATTAAGAGACCTAGCTCAGGGCTCCCAGTTGGAATGCAGGCCCCGCTATGCATTCAAACTGGGCTCCTGAGTCCCAGGCTCTGGCTTGTCCCTGGGCAGAGGACACCAGCCCCGTGTCAATGTTTGCAAATTCCCCGCATTTTTCACCCACTGGCCCTGGGGTGTTCTTCTTTTATAGATCATGTTCTCTTTCACAGAACTTACCTTTTGTAAACACTTTCAAATGCACTGTTTGAAAAGCTGGATATAGAAATGATTTTATTTAGCTCAAGCTTGGTATAGAACAAAAGGGCAGAAGCCATTGTTTATATCCTTCCTCTGCTCCTCCATGGATGAATTCCTTCACAATACACAATTTTCAAAATTTACCTTTTGCCTTTTCAGAAATAATAAAACCCACCATGTTGACTGAAGGGCAACACTAAAGCACTGGTCACAGGACCACAGTCTCATGCTTGCTGCCCTCCGGTGGATGTCAGCTGCGAGAGGGGAGCATCCAGCAGGGGGCAGTGTTCGGGGTGGTCCTCTCCTATGTGGTGTGTGGGAGCTGGTGAAGTTCAGAAGCCTGAGTACAGACGACAAGTCTCTAAATTGAATGCAGATAGGGATCATCATTGACCTCAGTACTCATGCAGATTCCCAGGACCCCACCCTAGACCTTCTCACTAAGGTGGGGACAAGTGGGGAGCTGGCCTTGAACTTGTGTTTTCTGCACACATGGGAGGAGACTGTGATAAATGTCACCCCATTCTACTCTTAAAGCAGGATTTCTCAACTTGACTTCATTATCATCCCCCTAAACAACCCTTTCAGACAATTTCCCCAAATGTCTTTCATTCATAAAATTTTAATAGCACAGATACACCGTATATACCTGTTGCCATACAAGGACCCTTCAGGAGGTCACAAACCATTGCAATAGCTAAAAATGTTTGGTTCCCCCCAAAGACTCAGTCTTTGCCCCTGTTGGAGCAATATCACCCCCCATCAAGAGTACATGCTTTAGAATAAGAAACACCTGACATCAAAAGACAAATGTGAGCCTTGGAGTTGAAATAACTGTGCTCAGGTCTTGATTGTAATTCCTGGGTGTGTTCACCTGGGTAAGGTCTACAGCAAGATGAAGGATATTACTTTTCTCACATGAAATAATAACAGCCTGCACTTAGTATCTCAGTGTTGGTCTTCTAGGTGCTTAGCATCATTTAATCAACAATCCAATGAACTCCATATTATTTCCACATTACAGATAAAGAAATTGAGGCACAGAGAGGTTTTTCTAAAAAAAAAAAACAATTTGTTCAAGGTTACACAGCTAAAAAGTGGAGAGTGGTGAGCTGGGATTAAATGCTCTAAATCTAGTCTCTGATTGTAATCACCATGTTTAACCCTCTCTCTCTCTCTCTCTCTCTATATATATATATATAGATAGATAGATAGATATAGATATAGATATCTATAGATACCTATATCTATATCTATAGATATATATATAGAGAGAGAGGGAGAGATATCTTTTTACTGTTGTCCAGTTACAGTTGTCCCCATTTTTGCCGCCATTGCTCTCCCCTCCCCCATCCAACCCTGTTCCCAAAGACAACCCCCACCCCATTGTCCTTGACCATGTACATATTCCTTGACCCTTCCCCTTCTTTTCCCTGTTATCACTCTCCCCCCCACCCCTCTGGTCACTGTCAGTTTATTCTTTATTTCCATGTCCCTGATTGTTTTTTGCTCATTTGTTTGTTTTGTTGAGTATGTTCCACTAAACTTCTCTTAATGCATTAGCTGTTGTGGTTAGGTCTTGCTTTGTGAGCAAGAATGTTTGAGAAAAGAAAGTTCATAGACTCACAAAAACCATAAGGTTGAGTTTTATCTCTTGTATTGACATGATTTTTATGATTTTTTGGAAAGAGCCAATGCAAATATTAGTAGTAAGGTAACAGTCCATTTACATGTATTCTAATGGAGAATAATTCTACTGAACATTTATTTCTGAAATGTTATGGTTAAACTTTAATTAAGAAAATACATGGAACTGATCTGTTATAGAGGAGTGACTTAATTCTCACCCTAGATATTGAAACATTCATTCATAATCACATATCTTAAGATATACTCACCAATAAAGTCCTAGATAACTCTTGAGAAGCTAAATGGGATTCAGCCAACTCTTCATATGTAGAGACTTAATATTCTTGGTTTTGGTAATTTGGGAGAGGGGTCAGAGGCCCAAAGAACATGTCTGTTTTCTGTGTAATAAATATGAATCCTATGAATTTAATGATGATGCTTGGGAGCAACGGATTTAGCTAATAAGTGAGCACCCCTGACCACTCAACTCTGCAGATCAGTGACAATGTTACTAACACTAACAGGCCATTCCCAAGTTCTCATCCTGGGCCAGACTTTGTGCTAAGTGTTTTGTGTTCATGATTTCAATTAATCTTTTAAATAACCCTGTGGGTTAGAAGATACTTCTTCTTATTTTTTTTTTCTATTTTATAGATAAAATAACTGAGGATTTGAAAAGCTGAATAAATTGTCTCAGGGCAAACAACTAATGAGGGTCAACGCTAATTAAGAATAATTCAGGTCTGCCTGAAATGCAAGCCCACACAGTATTTTGTCGCCTTCTATCTATGCATTGTGATGGACTAGCTAATGATAAAATAATACGTATTTCAAATAAGAATAAAAGTAAAAATGGAGTGTGTGTAGAACAGCCTTTCACTGACTCCACAAAGATGGATTGACCTACATTGGGTGAGCCCTCAAGGATACAGCAAGATCAAAATAGATACATTCTCTGTCCTCCTGGGATTTACATTTGGGTGCCAGGGAATAATCACAGAAAAAAACTTGAGTAATGCAAGTGTAAACAAAGAAAAGTTGGTGCTACAAGAAAATATTGCAGGAAGCAGTTTAAACTGAGAAGTGACCATCATGGGAAAGATAAACATTTATCAGAAGTTGAAAAGGTGACTATTCTATAAGGATGTAAGGATATGTGTAGGGCACACATTACACTTCATGCACAGGTGAGTCAGGAGAAATCCGTGCAGAATCTTGTACACTTGCAAAGGCAGAGATTCAATACGGTCTTCTGAACACACCCACAAAGAAAAAAGACATGTGTATGTCCTGTGTATTTACCTATGCGTTGCTCTACAAAGAACAGTTGACTTCATGAAAGACTAACGAAAAGCTGAAATCTAGGACCTTAAGCCCTGCAATGAATGAGCCAAACTAAAAACACTTTGAAACAAATGAATAGTCTGAGTTTGAATTTAGCAAAACACCAAATCCCAACTACTTCAGAATTAAGTTAATAGTCATCCAAGACTTTCCTAAGTCCCTGCCTTCCAATTATCAGAGAAAAATAGCAATATTATTTGTGACTCTCATTTAAAATATGCTTCCTTAGAATGATTGAGTATGCTTTCCTATCATGCTTCTTCTGCCTGTCCAGGTAAATACTGCTAGTAATGTTTATGTTTTCTTTCTAAGTTGTGTATCCTTTCCAATGTTCATGAATCCCACAAAAAGAAAATTCATAGACTCACAAGTTTCTAGGTATATACATTCACTATAAATGAATATATAGCTTTATTTCTGCTTGTTTATACATAGCATATATCTTACTATACAAACTGTTTTTCACATTGCTTACTTTGCTCTTATCAATCTCTTTTAAAGATTGATTTAATGCTTTACCTCTTTCCCCTCTTTTTTTTACCAGTATATAATAGTCCATTATATGAATCTGCCATAACGTATTTTATCAGTACTCTCTTGATGGTTGTAAATGTTGTCTCAGTTCTTTGGCTATTACAACCATGATGCAATGAATTACCTTGAAAATATATACTGCTCATGCATGAGTATGTCTATAGCATCAACTCTGAAAGGCTTTGCCACTTTTTGCTTTTTCTAGATATAGTTAAATATCCCTATGTTTCTGTTCCCCACTTCAACAAAGTGTGCTCTCAAATTTTGGATTTTTATTAATGTGATATGTGGGGGAAAATTCTATTCATTATATTTTTATTTCATTTTTATTTTATTTTTAATGAATTTGGGTATCTTCATAAGCCTAAGGAATATTTGTGGGGGTTTTTTTTCCTGCCTGGTCATATATTGTTCCATTTTGAATTAAATCACTGATTTTTTTTTCCTAATCAATGTTTTGCTTTGTAATATCATGAAATTAAGACATCTATGTATTTTCCAAATCCTACCATAACTCTAAGTGGCTGGACTATCTTGCCTGTGCAAACTTGCCTGAAATAACTCAAACTAAAAACAAGGGCATTATGAAAATGAAGATAAATAATTCTTCAACTTGACATAAAATTCTTTCCAAGTTTTAAATCAACTTGCACTGTGCCACTTCTTATGTGGTCATGGGCTTTTTAAAGCACAGCCTGAAGAGAAGAAAAGTGTATTTAACTTTTCAAAATAAGGAAACTGAAAAAGAAGGAGTGGCCCTTTTTTACTCACTCCTTATTATATGATTTGGAGTAACACTTGATCTTTTCAGTTCAATCAACATGTCATCTCCATCTGAAATCTATTCAAAGAAGGATTTGTGAAAGGGGCAGTAAATATAAATATTATTAAATGAGTCTGTGGGGGGTAGTTAATTTGTGGAATTATCTGAGCATCTGCCTACATATTTCTTTGACCTCAGCCTAGGCAGGATTATAGATTCGAAAACTGAATGCACAATAAAAGCCAAGCTTAGTGCTCCATTTAGTAAGCAATGAAAGTACAAACAGATCTGTTCTTTTCTCCTGGCCTGACCACTGTTTGTCTGATATGTTTGTCAGTGGTCAGGATCTCCAAGTATTGAAAGGCTGATCTCAGCACCCCTAGAAAACAGTATCTCATAACACATTCCTTGTTTGAGCATCTTGACTCTCTCCCAGGAACCCCATACAAGTGTTCTCAGTCCAATTTGGGAAGACCTTATTTATGTAGAGATGTGTCTAAAGGAAAGTTTGGTTAATTTCTCTTCTCTGCCATAGATACTGCACTCAGCACAATTCTCTGTACATACTTTGACACAATGGTTTTGCTTATAAGATGAATCAATGGATTCTGCATCTTGAATATTGATGTTTGCACTTTTTCCGTTGTTTTTAGAGCAGAATCTCAAGTAGTGGAATTTCCAGAGACAGTTATTTTAAAAAATTGCTACTACATCTGCTCTTTACCACTTTTTAGGCTTCTCACCAGCCATCCATGAATTCTCAAAGATAATGAGCTCTGGTTCTGTGCATTCAATTCCTTAAGTGGCCATGACGTATCACAGGGTTCATAGATACTATAGCTGCATCT
Organism: Phyllostomus discolor; assembly: GCF_004126475.2. Classification (NCBI taxonomy): domain Eukaryota; kingdom Metazoa; phylum Chordata; class Mammalia; order Chiroptera; family Phyllostomidae; genus Phyllostomus; species Phyllostomus discolor. The sequence goes on from NC_040906.2 coordinate 12,467,378, forward strand.
AATTTACTTACAGAATCTCCCTATTTTATGGTGGCTTTGATTCTCCATTCACAAGTGTCTCTTATTTTAGACTGTATATGACCCTCTTTATTTTTTTAAAAAAGGTCTACTAAAAAATCTCCTAAACTATTGAGAATATTCTATCTTTTCAATGTCATTGTACTGTAAGGACATTTAAAATGAATAACTCACATAGCCATGCATATACTTTGCTATGTTATACAATGATAATAGAGGACATTAAAGAGTTCAATTGCAATTGGGTGGATCATTAGCATGTGTTGATGATAATGTCTGCTTCTATGAAGAGATCTCAGATATTGGACTGCATAATGACCACCAGGAGAGAGTAGCATGCCCTCTCCCATTGCCTGCACTCCTTCCCTTTCTCTTCCGTGTGTTTTACACCCTGCACACAAAGAGAGCTCACTGCTCTTTCATTTTGCACAGAGGCCACTATAATTTTTCTTGACACGGCAATTACTTTTTAATCTGGTTAGCATAGACTGTAATGGAACCACGTTGTAAAGCATCCTTTCCTGTTTACTCTTTTACTTTGCTTTTAATTTATTGCCATGATTTCAATCCTCTTTATAAACCCATTAAAGCTCAATTACTCACTTTGAAGTCAATCACTAATCAATTCATTTATTTTTGTATTATGGGGAGCAGGGAGGCTAGTTACACAAAATGTCTGCATTTCATTAAGTTTTGTGATAAAGATCGGGTGGTCCTATGGCTTGCTGACTAGGGAAAGGGAGAATAAAGGGAAAGTCTCTGGCAGCAGGGGCAGCATCCACAACCTGGTTGGTGTAGCAGGTAGAGAACAGATAGGATATGCAGCACCCGAAATATGCACTGACTTCGTGACTTTAAAATGATTAGCAAAGGCCAATGAATAACTGTTGCTTTCTTGTTGGCCAGAGTCTCCTTTGTAAAACTGAGTCAGAGAACTCAAGGGTGAAAAGAAGGGCACATGTTGATAGCGGTTTATAATTTTTAACATGCGTACTCTACATACATAGCTTCCTTTGTGTTTTCTTCAATGTAGCTCTTGAGATAGGTTGGAGAAGGCATTGATTTTTCTACTGTTTAGGTTATAACAATAAGTTGCAGGAGAAATTCAAGCAATTTGCCTATAGTCTCATAGTTTCTACATGGAAAATCCTAGATCTTGTGCCTTGATGTATTCTACCGGCAGGGGTCCAGCCTTATGGCATCTCTGGGCCACACTGGAAGAAGAAGAGTTGTCTTGGGCCACACATTAAATACACAAACACTAGTGAAAACTGATGAGCAAAAAAGGGTCTCATTAAGTTTATGATTTTTGTGTTGAGCCGCATTCATAGCCTTCCTAGGCTGCATATGGGCCGTGGGCTGCGGGCTGCGGGCTGCAGGTTGGATACCCCTCTATTCCATGTCATTCTGGACAGTACATTTCCAGGGATTTGGTCTACACTTAGCCCTTCTACTTACAAACTGTGAGTCGCAGGATTGCTAAATGAGTTTTTCCTATTAGATTTGATTCTGTAAAGATGAAGGCACACTGGAATTCTATGATGTGTTTGGTTTCTGGCAGTAATATATCAGTAAATCATCTTCAACAAAGAGATAAAAACAAAACCTGATTTGTAGCATTTGCTGATTTCTGTGGTGTAAATACTATCACCATGACTGATGTTCAGCTTATGCAAAAGATAGCTCTGAACTCAGAGCTGGGAGAAAATGCACACATGTGGTCCTTCCCAGCCAGGACGAGTCAGCTCCAGCCCAGCAGTATGTCGCTTCACTGTCACAAACGAGCACCTTCTGGGCCTACCTGTGAGGTGCGCTGCTCTGAGAACACAGAGGCAATATTTCAAGAAATGTGGTGCATATATGAAAAAGCCAACCTGATCATTCTAAAACATTTTGAGAATAGCTGCAACATGTAAGACTCTGTGTTGAGCTCCGTGATAGTCGAAAGAAGAGGATCTAGTCTTCTTTCAAGAGCCGTATCATCTAATGCAGGTAAGAGACATGTGCACTATCAACAGTAATTCAGCAGAAAGTCCACCACATGCTAAAATGGCAGTGCATTAGAACGGGTGTGAATGCATTCTTATTACAGGAACTGATGAAGAAAGAATCTATTGATGAGTTAGTAGTTGTGCTGACAAATGAAAAATAAGGAGGTTTTCCACCAAGTTGTAAAAGTAAAGAGAGTTTCTGAGATTGAAGGGGAAATAAAAACAAAGGAAGAGTTCTGAACACATTGTTTGTGGAAGTACAAAGGTTAGCGTAGATAAAATGATGAGTAAGGGAGTAACCTCGAGAGACCATCTGAGTGAGGACAGGGCTTCTCAAACTGTGGTCTGCGCCTACTGGCGTTTGCATCACCTAGGAAACTTTCTGAAAGCATATAAATCTGAGGAGCCTACCCCTGGTTCACATTCAGAACTTCTCCAGCTCATTATGCACTCTCAAGTTTGAGGATAACTGTGTATCAACTTTTAAAAAAAATCCAAAAGAATTTGAGTAAGAAAATGGTATGTTAGAGAACAAGAATTCTAGGTGCACTGTGGATATGGACAAGAAAAAGAATGCACTGGGATTGGAAACCGAGTTGGATTGAGGCCAGAGGTGATGAGGGCTGAAAGCACAGTGGAGGCCAGAAAAATGAAAAAGATCACCTACACTGAAAAAATGTGTTAGGGGTTCCCAACCCTGAGTCCCTAGACAACTAGTGGACACCTATATGGTATCTGGGGTGTGTGGGGGGGTCTGTTTATTTTTATTTTTTAAAAAGATTTTATTTATTTATTTTTAGAGAGGGAAGGGAGGGAGAAAGAGAGAGAGAGAAACATCAATGTGCGGTTGCTGGGGGCCATGGCCTGCAACCCAGGCGTGTACCCTGACTGGGAATCAAACCTGCGACACTTTGGTTCACAGCCCGTGCTCAAGGTCTGTTTATTTTTAAAATGGCCTAAAATTTTATACAATTGAGTACATTGTTCCATGGAGAAGATTCATGATTTCACAAATTCTCAAAGGAGTCTATAAACCACAAAAAGTCGGAAAACCATTGTTTTCAAGGAAAAACTGGCTGCAATTCAGAATTGATTAATTGGGTTGAAGGAAGGGGGCGGGTGTTAAGGGGATGGGGAAAAAAAACAATAAAAAGACCAGTAGTTCCCAATCTGAAATCAGTGGAAGATTAATATTATTAGTCAACATAAGAACAGTGAGGCCCTGGCTGTTGTGGCTCAGTGGATTGAGCACTGGCCTGTGGACCAAAGGGTCGCCAGTTTGATTCCCAGTCAGGGCACATGCTTGGGTTGCAGGCCAGGGCCCCAGTAGTGAACACTTGAGAGGCAACCACACATTGGTGTTTCTCTCCTTCTCTTTCTCCCTCAGTTCCCCTCTCTAAAAATAAATAAATAAAACCTTTTTTTTAAAAAAAAGATGCTCCTAGTGCTTAAAAATAAATAAATAAAACAGTGAGAAGAAGAGCTTTGTTGGAAAATAAAACAAGTTCTCTTTTCTACAGAATAAGCTTAAGATATTTGCATTTTCTCATTATAAACATGTCCCTTAGACTCATTGAAAGGTCACAGGACACAGTGACAAATAATATTTTCTTTAGTGCTAAATATTCATTGGGTGCTTTCTAAGCCCTTCATATAATTCTTATTTAATTTTTAATAACAACCATATGGTACATATTATTCTAATCTTACAGAAAAATCAAGGTTACTAACCAAGGCCACCAACCCGGAAAATGGCAAAGACAGAATTCAGACCTTGATGGTATTCCCAGCTGGCCCCAGACCTTATTTTGAACTTCTCTGCCATAGCTTACACCTTGGCATTCAGCAGTTGAAAATGAGGCTGATTTGAGCAAAGCGATAATGATGTTTTCATTGGGGAGAAGCTTAGCTACAGAATCCACTGCATTTTGTCCCCACATTTAAAGATAATGTTGTCTTGGGCAAAATCAGAAAAGAGAAAACCACTAAGGCCAAAGATGCTGGTGTGAGCATCACCAGTGAAAATCGGGATTATCTTAAGTATTACAGCTTTACCTTGGATCAATTTCTGAAGCAAACTCAATGCTCTTTCTCTACGCTATGCACCTCTGTTCATCTTCTTCTCCTATTAATAAGTCACTAATTTGATTTGAAAGCCCACAAAAGAACGCTCAGTACAGTCAAGTATTCCTTTAAAAAACCCTGTGATTGAGATGATAATTATTTGAACAGTGTGATAGATGGACAATTTCAGCATAATGTTAAAAATAAGCAATTAATAGAAACATATAATTATTTAAACATGGTCTATTACATGTGTAAAGCTACTTTTACTGTCAAAATTTTTTTTTTTACTGCCTTATATCGTAACAGAAGCCAAACGCTTTTTCCCATTCTTTCAGGTAGATGGCTTCCTTGGCTTAGAGTGAAAAGAATTGAGATAAAGCACAGCAAGCCTCTGACTGTCTGTTAACTGGCTTTCTAGTTAACTAGATTGTCCTGGTGGGAATGGGAGTAGAGAGGGGGAGTTCTTTGTAGGAAAAATGGAAAGCTGAGAGCAGTAATTGAAAAGGAAGTGGAAGTCTGTTTAATTCTCAGTGCACTTTTGGATTTTGTATCGGGAACCAGGAAAATGTACGAGGTGAAAGGAGGCCGTGTCCGCACAGACTGAGGAAGAGGTTTGAGCTTCCTAAGCAGTCAAGAGCCTGCATCACGAGAACACAAAACAACAAAGATGGAGTGTTATTTTTCCCCCGCTATTGATTTTGTTTCTCAAAAAATATATACCCTGACATTGCTATAATAGAATAAAAAATAGACTAAATCAAGAACTCCATGAAATCAATAACTTTTTTTATGTTTGAAAAGACTTATTCTTCAGAAATATCATTTAGTCTCCCATCAGTGAGGTTTTGTTTTGTTTTGTTTTGTTTCCACTCCAGATTCTCTTGAGGAAAAGCCTAAAGGGCATCCCTTTCCCAGGGAGGAGAGACAGGAGCTCCTTCCTGAAACTGTGGGGGGCTTCATTCTGTGGGTTATAACACTCCCACTTCTAGTCTTGGAATCCCCTACGATGGCGCCCCCTCCTCCGACTCCCCGTCAGTCACCAAGCCTTCCCTAGGGTTCTCAGGATCCTCTCTGCCTTCCTCCTTCCCCTTCGGCGAACTTGAGCACAAGTCCTCCTGTCTGCGAACCAACATTTCTCTAACTTGTCCCCCAACCTATGCCCAACTCAATCACGCCTCCCATCAATGCTGCTTTCACTGCGGGTCGCCCTCTCAATGCCTCTCCATAACCCTAGTGCATGTGGCACCAAGTCTACATGCCCCTGCTCAGTTTTCTGGGTCTTTCCACGCCTCCCCCTTATCCTTCTTTAATGTTGTTTTTTATTCTCTGTTAAAGAGAAGCAACAAGCCTAAAATGAAGTCATTTGGGCTAAACCCATGACCCCAAACCAAAAGTTTATACCTGACCAGGTTACAGGTTTGACCTTCCTCATACATGTGATCCTAACAGGTCAGCGTGGAATGTTCTGATCAGGACCATGAGGGAATTTTCCTAATAGACTCTGTTGTTCCCCCAGAGGATGGTGACCTTGCCCGAAATAATCCTTTCCTTGTGTGTTTGTTTACGACATCCTTGTGTGTTCAGCTCCTTCTCGGTCTTTGAAAATGTTTTCCTTCCTGTAGCCCCCAGGAGCTCCTTTCCCTTTGCTAGATGGGATGCTGCCTGATTCATACATTATTTCATAAAATCAATTAGCTCTTTTCAGTTTTGCTCAGTTAAAGCCTGTTGTTTTAACATCTCCTACACGGAAAATCCAGGTTTTGTCCGAAAGACCTCCTGTTCAAACGGCCCCTTTCCTGTCCTCTAATTCTACCGTGTCGTGCCAACTTTTTATCTATGTAAGTTGCTCTCCAGATTTGAAATTCCATCTCCTCGATTGTGATATATTCAAATGCTGAGACTTAGAATCCAGTTCAAGTGTTATTTCCTTAAGAAAGTGTTCTCCAAGCATGCCAACTTTCATTTATCTCATTCTCTGAATTCTGAGAGCACACTTAACGTCCACACCAAATGAGCCATCTCCCCTGATCAGACACTGTTGTTTTTCTCTCTGCAGTAGCTCTGAGTAGATTAGCATTGCCATCCAAGCATTCGTTAAACTGCTTAATGACAGTAGAAATGCATGTTATGCTTGAATATAACTTTGCAGGAAAGGGCGCTTAATAGAAACTCAGTAAATTCTCAATATTTGACATGTAATCCACAGATCCATAATTTGGACTAATTTAATTGATTCTCTTCTGTATGCCAGGTTTATCATGATAGAAGCCTTTCTGAAGTTTTTTGTCATTACTGGAGCAGAAAGAATGCTTTCCTGGAGGAGAGAACGCATGCACAGGAATATGGCTGTCCAATCTTCTGGAACATTCTTCTAATATGTTTCCAAAGGCATGTCTGACCTATGGAAATTTTCTGCCCTCCAGGCCCTCATTGAAGAACAAGCATAAGAGAGTGGAGATCCTCTGTGGCTCAAAGGAGACAAACATGCTCATTAATGAGCAGCATCTCCTTTGTTTCAGATGGTTTCCAATCCTACTTACCACTGAATCAGAGCAATGGTTTATGGGGTGAGCACACGATCAATTACTACAAGCTTTGGGAAGAAAACCCTCGCCAAGCCACTAAATCTGCTGTACCATGGACAGGGCCAAAGGGCCGGAAGGTCAGAGTGGCCGGGACCTGCCTGCAAGGCAAGTTGTCCGCCCCTTCAGGGGAGAGCTCCCCTCCCAGAAGGCTCTTTCAGAATTGCTGTGCCTCCACTGTCCTCCAAATGGTGATCCCAGAGGCAAAAGTGAGCATTTGGTTACAAATGAGAAGCTAACCTCCTTCCTAGCTTTACTGGGTTTTTTTTTGAAACTCTTTTTCATTTAAATAAACAAATTAGACATTCTGAAATTCAAAGGCCTATACAATGAAAGCAGTCACTGTTCATGATGGATTAGTCTGGTGTTTAAAAAGAAGGCAAAGAAAATGCAAAACGTGCTGCCACCACTGGTTGCATGAGAAATAGATCACAGGTGACTCCGGCTTCTGTTTCGTCTGTGGGAGGTTAAGGAGACATACATTCGGAGAAGAATACACTCCGCTCGGGGATGACTGCTGGGAGGCCTCTGGGCTATGTTTGCATATTATTCTTTTGAGAGCATCTGTACACTCCCGGAGATTCTAGCTGCTTGGAATATTTTTCATCCAGAAACGCAACATCAGGCTCAGATTTATTGAGAAGAAACTCCACCACCCCTCAATGCCCTTCATCTGTGTCATGTTTTTTTAAGTCCTCATACCCTAAAACAACGGTGGGTCACTTCCCTAATAAAGACTCAACGAATTTACGTGGAAAGAAATCTTGATATGTTGCCTTCAAATTCTGGGAATAAGCTAATTCTTTATTTACAATGTATCAAGAATTCGTATACCTGTGGTTTATATATGTCTAGGTTATGGGGCTGAATGGTAAAGTCAACGGAGTTGTGGCTTTGCTTCACTGTGTTGTAGCACAGGCACATGATGTATACAGGACCTCCATGGAGTAGTTTTTCACCTCCCAAATGTCTGGAAATTATCGGGAGCAGACTATGGCTGCTTCTAGCAACTTCTAAGATTTGATGGGCTCCTCTTTCTGTCATCGATTCCTAGTGATTAGAAGTGGGACCTGAAGAATGCAGCCATCTTCCAAACAATCTTCCTTTCTCCAAGCCGTCTACTGCCAGACGGGTCCTTCCGAAGAAAATGTCCAACCAGCTCCTCTCCGGTCTACTCCAGCCCTCCACTTCTACTAAGTTCAAACTGCCTAAAAAGGCATTCAGAGGCCTCAACCATTTGGCCCCAAACTATTTTAGCTTTATTTAGCCTAAAGCTCAATTTCACCTTATCACTAAAATCAATCAGCTCTTCACTACCACGGGCTGGTCTCCCGATATGCCCTGAATTTTTATGCCTTCTTCGGTTTACTTTTTTTTTCCTTGGCTACAGAGCCAGAAGTCCCAGATTCAAGTTCTATTGCCATCTTCACAGATGTGAAACCTTCAAAGATCATTTAAGCTCTTCTCAGTCTCAACGTCTTTAAAATGGGAATAAAATTCACCTAGTAGGTTTCACAAGGGTTTGGAAGATTAAATGAGGTAATGCTGGGGAAAGGAGACATTATGGGCTGGAAATGTTATTGGTTAGATTGGTATGTTATTCCCGACAGATAAGTTGGTCAGGTCTACCGAGAAAAACAACCTATGTGGATTTATTTGGGGATGACAGTTAGCTTTGTTAGCAAGGGTTTTCAGCCTCAGCACTATGGATATTTTGGGCTGGATACTTTGTTGTGGTGGCTCTCCTGGGCACTGGAGGACATTAGCAGCATCCCTGGCTTTTGCCCACTAGATGTTGGTTGCATCATCTCCCAAAGTTGTGACAACTCAACATGTTTCCAGACATGACCAAATGACCCCCACCCCACTTATTAACCCACAGGGCAGAGAACAGAACCACCCTGCTAAGAACCACTGTTAGAGACTTCAGAGATGTTATGTCCACATCACTGTCCTAATATACTGAATGCAATTTTCTAAAAAGACACAATCTCAGCTCTGGCTGGCGTGGCTCAGTGGATTGAGCGCGGGCTGCGAACCAAAGTGCCACAGATTCAATTCCCAGTCAGGACACATGCCTGGGTTGCAGGCCATGACCCCCAGCAACCACACATTGATGTTTCTCTCTCTCTCTATCTCCCTCCCTTCCCCCTCTAAAAATAAATAAATAAAATCTTTAAAAAAAGACACAATCTCCATTTGGGGGACATTATAAACTAGGAGGCAGACAGATATGTAAGCAACTCCTTATAAAACATGTCCCCAAAAGAGGATTGTTATAGAAGAAGCAGAAAGTTAAAGCATCTGAGGCGGACAAGGAGCCATTAAGATTTGGAGAGTGGAGGCTGCATTCAATGAACAGCACAAAGAGAAATTTGCTTCAGCATCAGTCTGGAGATCAGAAAGGCAACCTTTGGCTCCTGGAAAGCTCACCATTAAAGGTGAATTTCAATACAGCTGTTGCTAGGGAGACTGCACAGGTAAGAGTTTTTGCAGACGCTGAACTTTCAAAGAAGCCTGGCAGAGAGGAAGGACGGAAATAAAAGGACTCAAGAGAAATGGCAGGCTTTGTAGGACTGTTTTGTTTTTCTTAACTTGTGCTAAGCCAACCCTCTCAGTCCACTCTGGTAGTCCCTTTACTCACTATTTCTCCTCCTTAAGAAATAATATTTATATTCTTGCAGTTCAGGTTTTGAAGTCTTGATACCTCTACCCCCGCCTCCCACAGTTGGGTGGCATCGAAGGGAACCTAAGTTACTGGAGTATTCTGGTGAACCATAGTGGTAGCCTTTCCTGCTTTGTTCTAGGCACATAGATCATCACACAGTGGGCAGAGTGAGGACACGTGGGAAACTCCGTTTCAATGTTAATCTTCCCTCCTTGTCTATAAGAAATTAGAGATGTATACAGTTTACCTTTGGGACCAAATTACACAAGTAGGTGCATAGCAACCCACAAGGTAGTCAGGACAGTAGTTTAAAAAACTAGAAGCCGGAGAACATGCCATACAGACAGTGTTCAACCTGGGGCTTTCGAGGTCATGGCTACACAATACCTCCTTCTAGTCCCCCCTTCTCAGTGAATGCTGAGAAAGCCAGGGGGGATGGAGATGGTGCGCTGTAAACACGATCGCTGTAAATATCTCCGCGTGCATCTTGCTGACAGTGGGAAGTCCAGCTCTGGAAAAAACACTGTCAGCAGTAGCATCTATTTATGTGAAGGATTAAACTAGAAAATGCTTATTCTTGTTGATATTTTTAGGAGTTCTCCCAGAATTTTGAAACTGTTTTCAATATGCTTTCTTGCAGGCTTGGACTTTCATAGTTATAACTGATGCTGTTGAAGCCATCCATAAGTTTTGGATGGACTAAAAACACTTAACACCTAAATTAAATAGGAAACGAGTGATTAATTTTTTTTAAAAGCCTTGCATCAGATATTAGGAAACCTGCATTTGAATCTCAGATGTAGCAACTATCAGTGAGTTGACCTTGAAAATGTCATCAACTTTTTTCATAAGACTTCAATATCAATGTAGTGATGCCCATTACTTAAAATTCCTAAAAAGCTAAGGTAAATTGCTATACATGAAAGCATTTGGAAACTACACAGTTAGATAGAGAGAAGAAGGGAGAATGAAAAAGGAAAAAAGAAAAGTAGGAGGGAAGGAAGGAAAAAAGGAAGGTAGGAAGCGGAAAAAAGAAAAAAAGAAGAAAAGAAGAAACCCAGGACTTTCAACATTTTATTTTAAAAACTTGACCAATTCAAAACAATTTTTCAGCTTTATTGAGGTATCATTGACAAATTTATTTTATATATATATAGTTAAAGTATGCAATGTGATGATTTGATATACGTATACACTGTGAAAGGATTCCCTCTATTGAGTGTATGAACACAGCCATCCCCTCACACATTTACCTTTTTTAGTGAGAACAGTTAAGTTTTATTCTTAGCAAATTTCAATTATACACTATAGTATTATCAACTATAGTCACAATTTTATATATCAGCTCCTCAGATCATATTTATCTTATAACTAAAGTTTATAACCTCTTTTACCCACCTCTCAGATGTCACTATTGTCCCCATCCCTAGCCCCACTGGCAACTACTTTTCTCCACTCTGTTACTTAATCTGCAATAGAATCTGTGAGTTCACTCTGCAAGTTCAAATGTATTTGTTTATTTCAGATTCCACATGTAACTGATACCATGCACTATTTGTGTTTCTCTGCCTGGCTTATTTCAGTTAGCGTAATGTTCTCCATATTTATTCATGTTGTCACAAATGACAAGGTATCTTTCTTTTTTAAGGCTGAATAATACTCCATTGCCTATGTGTGTGTGTGTGTGTGTGTGTGAGCACCACATTTTCTTGATCTGTTCACTCATCAACAAACATGTAGGTTGTTTTCATACTTTGGCTGTTGTGAATAATACTGCAACGAACATGGGCATACAGACATCTCTTTGAGGTAATGGCTAGCAAACTGGAAGCTTCTGCTCAGTAAAGGAAACCATCAACAAAAGGAAAAGGCCAACTGTAGAATGGGAGAAAATTCTTGCAAATCTCATGTCCAATAAGGGTCAATATCTGAAACCTAGAAAGAACTCATGGTGGGAATGTAAACTGGTATAACCATCATGAAAAACAGTGTGGAGGTTCCTCAAGAAATTAAAAATGATTCAGCAATTCCCCTTCTGGATACATACCCAAATGAAACCAAACACTTTTTAAAGTGAGGTGAGAAATAATTCTGAGGGAACTATTAGATCCTGGTTAAGGGCCACCTTCAGTTAAATACTGACTCTATGCATAGTGGGGAGGAGAGAGAGTAAGTGACTTTCTTTTCATTTACTAAGAGTTTGGTAAATAATTGGTGTCAAGCCCAACCTACAGCCCACAACTTGGCTGATGGATCTTCACTGATGAATGAAAGAGTTTTACCTACCTAAGACCACCTGAGGAGACTTATTGTTAGGAAATGCTAATGTTTTCTGTGTTTCCACTAAAGGGTAAATAACAGCTATGGAGTAAGGGTAGTAACCTCATTGAATATGACTGAAAGGGTTACTTCTGACTGACACAGGCTTGTTAAGATGGTCACAAAAAAAATAGGACAGTCTTGCTTGAGCCCCAGTTGTTCTTAAGAGTAATTACCTGAAAAGAACATTTGCATTTTAAATAAGCCAATCTAATAATTATATCTTATTTGCTCATATTTAAGTAAAAGGGTAAGATAAGGTGATACAATTGGTTTGCAACAGTCTACCAACTGAAGGGATTTTTTTGTTGTTGATGTTGTTGCTGCTTTCTTGCTTGATTGATTGAGTGTTGTGGTTGTTTACATTTTCTTATGATAAGTGACAGAGGACATTTTTTTTTCATTTTAGTTTCCCATTAGAAGGGTTTGCTGCCATCACGCAGACAAGACCCAGATGTAATTTCACTGATGAGCGAGACATCTCTGCCAACTGAATTCCTATTGATTAGCATCTGATTTTGTTTGTCAGCAAAAAGAAAAACTTATTCTTTAATGGCATGTTTTGGTACATAATCAGTGGGTTCATGTGTGTGTGGGAGGGGTGTGGACAGAACGGCCTCTTTCAAAAGCTGATGAAACGATATCAGTGTGTATGGTCATTTCTGCTCTCAGCCATAAAAATAGCACTTGCAATCTCAAAGCAGCCGACAGCGTGTCCTGAAGATGAAAGGAAGCGACGGCTCCAAGTTTTTAGTTGGCCTGAGATGGGGGTCATGATATGCTGACTGTGGGACCAATGTCACTCACTGTTCACGTGGTTCTCTGGATCCTCCTCCCCAGAGGGCTTGTGGGGTCATACACAAGTCAGTCATTCTCCTCAGTGGGGAGAAGGAGAAGAACAGCAACTCCTACTGACCCATTACAGCCTTGGGGGGAAATACAGCAGCAGGAAGACAGGCTCCTCCCGAGAAGAGTATACGTAGGAATTTGGGGGCAAACAGAACTTTCTAGAGTCTTAGGACCAGCCATACACTGCAGACTATACTCCCCTCCAACACTTACCAAGAAGCTGTTTATCTATTACATCATTTGATCATGACTGCAGTCTCATGAGGTCATGAATACTATTATCTTTATTTTAAAACTGGAAAACTCAAGGTTTAATAGTGTCACTCATCCAACATTATACAACTTGTCATTTTGGGCCCGTGTCTCTGGTCCCAAGTCCAAGATTCTCCCCAATACACCAATTTTTCTCTCTTGCTTTACCAAGGGAATGTGTTTCCCGTGTTTTTCAAGTGAAACTCTTGTCTCCCATTGGTAATATTTTTCCCTAATGAGAATCTTTTATTACAAATCGTATAAACTTATAATAATGTATGAGTGTAAATAATGTATTAACTAAGTGTCATAAGGAACGAGCATAAAGAATCAGTGTTAAAAGCATTACAACTAACCTATTTGCATATCACTGATATGCTTCTTTCCTATTAACCTGTGTGTCTGTATCATGAGAGGGAAGCAGAAGGGTCACAACATGATTAAATAATACATAAAATTTCCAGGAACGACTTAAATGAAATGGATTTTCTTAAGCGATTGACCGAAGACCTATCAAGAGTTCCCACTCTATTCCCCACACAGTCAAGAGTACTTCTGGTCAATTGTGGCCCTGAAGGATTTAAGAGGTCAGGATGTGCTCACAGTACGCAGATAGGGTAACAGGCATAAGGAGGCTGGCATACAAACATGCAGCCATTCAGTCTGCATACATCTAAGATTTTCTGAAAGAGCCCACCTGCTCCCAAGTGGTAATAAGGACTTATTTAGCAGAAAATGGGCATGTTACCTCCATCAAAGCAAATGAGATGCTACTGCATGAAGCAAGGTCACGAAGCAGTGTTACTGATTTGCACTTCAATATCATGTTTTGGACTTTTTTTCCACGTGAATTTCCTTTCTGCATTTCTGTAAAACTCTTGTTGATAATGTTCTTTTACATCTCAGATTTCATCCTCTATTAATGCGACATGAAAAAATATTTTTGGCAGTTTAGTTTCGAGGAAGAAAAACAAAAAATTAACACCTACTAGTTTATGTAACGTATCACATTTCTAGCTTTAACCTGCCTGTTAAGATGCATAGACCCAAATATTGTGTGAATCACAACATATTTAAACCATGGTTAGCATACCGCATCTTCTTTTCTTCTCCCAGCTGTCTTTTCTTCCTTCTAATGCAGCTTAAAATCATTTTTGAAGGAGATAGAGTATATCTAAGTTATATAAATTGATTTAAAGTATGCCTTTCAGGAGAAAATTCTTAAGGAATATGGTTTCTTATGGGATGACTATATATTCAGAAAATGTAGATATATTATAGTTATAAAAATGGGAGAAGAAAGAAATAAGCATGGAGGTTCTGTTATTAGTAATTATATTGATAGTGACAGTATGAATATTATTTAGATAGTATGAGTATTATTATTATATTATTTAGTATGTACTAGGAATAAAGTTAATAAGTTAAAAGCAATATTCCAATTCCATTATCCTCAGTGTCCTAGGGAACCAGAACATTTGGTGTAGAAGAAAGGAGGCACACATTTAACAGACAAGGAGGTAAAGAAAAAAACCCTGTAGTCTTGAATTTTTTCTAGGAGCGCCAGTATATATTCATGAAGCAATTCATCTTGAAATAATCATAATAATATAGATACATAAATGTAAAATAATTCTAATAAAAAACTCAGCAGGGTTTGTGTGTGTGTGTGTGTGTGTGTGTGTATGTGTGGAAATAAATGAGCTGATTCTAAAATGTATATAATAAGTCAAAGGAACTAAAATAGCCAAAACAATTTTGCAAAAGAACAAAGTAGGAGGACTCACGTCACTTTATTTCAGGACCAGTATAAAACTACAGTAATCGAGTCAGTGTGGGAACGGCAGAAGGGTAGCAGCAGAAGGAAAAAGAGTCCAGAAATACACACACACATCTATGGGCTGACTGACTTTTTTTCAAAGTTGAAAAGGCACATTAATGGTGAAACAATAGTATTTTCAGCAAATGTTACTGGACTAATTGGATATCCATATGCAAATTCAAACCTCGATACAGACAAACCCTCAACTCACAATGATCACAGGCTTCATGTGAAACCTAAAACTATAAAATTTCTAGAAGAGAGCATAGAAGAAAATCTTGGCTCTGTAATTTCTCTATTTCACCTCCAGAAATCAGGGAGATTTCAGTCTATTTACAGTGTCTCCTAGAATTTGCTGGACATCTGATCCACAGGTAGTAGAGAATGGCACTTCTGGGGTACCCTCTGACTGTGGGAACTGTGGGAGCCAAAACGATTCCGAACATGCTTCAGCCTTTATGACCCAGCTGCAATAGCTGTAACGTAGCCACTGATGGGGGACAGTGGAGAAACTGATACGATCCTCTGGCTTTTCCCAATCTTGCAAATGGCCCTCCTGGCCTAAATGGCCATTTGGAGCCAGCCTACTTTTCATCTTGTGAGTTAGAGAGGAGAGCTCCTCTTGCCCAATGAAGGGAGAAATGTGTGGCATTCTTCATCCCCTTTCCCACTGATGATTTGTTTCGCAGCCTCTCCCTCGCTAGTGCTCTGTAGCAGCTGTTCCTTTTCCTTGCTCTCTCTATGTCTCCTTTTTATCTTGGCAGACAGGCCAATTTCTTTGAAATAAAGCCCCTTCTCTGTTGCAAGTGACCTTGAGACATTTCAGTGCTATCATTTCCCAGCTGTATTAGTGACTCCAAATTCAATTTCGAGGTTCTTGAAAGCTTTCCCTTGTCCACCTTGTGTTTACTTGCCTTCATTTAAGTGTCCTACAAGGCAATTGCTTTGGGATCCTGGTATACATTTTAGCATGTGTCTAACTTAGGGAAAGAGAATTGCAGCCAGCGTGGCTTCAATGCCTGGGGCCTGGCAGGGGTCCAGGGATTCAGGGTAGGGGCCCCTGTCGTGTCTTTGGATGCTGTGAATAGCTGGTGATGGGAAATGTCCTGTTGGACCTGGAGTCCAGATCATGCAAATCATTGAACGACATATAGTAGAAACTCCATTCCTCACAGTATCCAGGACCAAGAGTGATTTTTTCAACAATAGACTTGAATAATAAATAATTATAGACACATTTTAAAATGTAGATGCATGCTTCTGATTTATGAGTGAGATGGGGTACACAGTGATGCCATCAAAACGTACTATTTATGCTTGTCATCAATTATACTGGCGCTTGTCATCTGTAAACTTAGCTTCCTCATTTGTAAAATTTATGTCTAAGAGATTGTTTCAGATCAGGCCTTCTGGCCACCTGTTTAGTGAGTATTCAGAAATATATTCGAATCAGCTGTCTATAAGTTCTTGTCTTTTATCCCACAAATCCCATCCCAAGACTGAGAAATAGGTTTTACCCCTAGGGCCCAGGATAATCAAGTGGTCATGGCTGCCTGGGTTGCAAAGAATTCTGAAACTGTGTGTAGGATCGCCTAGGCGAGGGATGGAGGACCAAGGAGCACACGTGTCTCAGGAAGGCCATTCTGGCCTGTGGGTTTATCTCAGTGATGTCCCTACTGTGTCTGGTCTGATGCCTCTCCTCCACTCTTCCTGTTGGTGGGATTCAGACTGTATGAATAACATCTATCTGGCCAACAGAATTTTTAAAAAGTTAACCACCTTCCCTCTGTTTAGAATTTTAGCCAATTATAATTATAGGAGATACTGATGGGAATTAAAAATAAAGTTGAAGGTTCAAATTAAGCAAAAAATCAAAAAATAATTATACCCAGTCTTTATTGAAAAGTTGGTGGATTAATCCTGTATTCCTGAAAATTTCAACTTTTTTCATCTCATTGCACACATAAACTGATTACTAAAATTCTGGAGCACACCAAAAAATGTATTCGATTTTTTGCCAATCTTATAAAAATAGGTATAATTTTGATTTATTTACACAGACGGCTATTCTTGTGTTGTATTTTTGTATTTGACAATCTAAAGGAAAAGAGGTCAGTGCTCCTAACTAAGTACTCAGGTACCACATGTTTTAAAAATTCTTGTGGCACCCTAGTTGAAAATTGCTGCTATATTCTGATATGTCTAGGAGTTTCTTCTTGGACACTCATGGGAGGGCCATCAGCTCTATTTTTTGCCTCTTACTCTGTCCCATTCCATTAAAAAAACACTTAGTACTATTATTTCCTAGGCATGATATCGAATACTAATAAATACCACTTAGGAATATGTACAGGCATGTCAACATTCATAGGAAATTAATCTATATTATGAATGTAACTATAATAATAAGTATTTTCTCTAGTCTTAGTCCCAATTTCTTTTCTAAACAGGAAAGTTTAGCTTCAGTTATTGCCTGAAAATGTTGTACTCAGTACTGAATATCATTTTAAATTTCAGGGCTGTCTAACCAACCAAAAGGTCAACCACGATTCCCAAGAAGTATTCACTATCATTGCCTGGGAGTAATTTTTGCTATTTTTTTGAAGTAAGGGCATCATACTTTGTCTATCCAGGCTCTTAGAGTTTGAAACTTCAACTGTTTATCTTATTGCATCCAGTGACATTTAGTCTTTTGTGTTCAGAAAAGTGATGCTTTCTCTCTCGTGTTTTTTCATGCATTTAGTTTGCCACTTTGGAGATCTTGGGCCCTGCTGTACATGCATGTTGCAGGTGTGTGTGGGTGTGTGTGTGTATATGTCTGTGGGGTGACTTCCAGTGTTCCCTAGACAGGTGCACAGAATAAGTGTTGTAGGGATGGAGGTGAAAACAGGAGGGTGAGCCCCGGGGCATCTCAAGATGGTATAAGCTTGACCCTACCTGCTCCACCCTTTTG
This sequence comes from Phyllostomus discolor, assembly GCF_004126475.2. Lineage (NCBI taxonomy): Eukaryota > Metazoa > Chordata > Mammalia > Chiroptera > Phyllostomidae > Phyllostomus > Phyllostomus discolor. The sequence continues at coordinate 12,484,899 of NC_040906.2, forward strand.
CCTTATCATGATTTATTCTACTATATTCTTGTGTCTCTACAGTCAAGAGTAGGTAGACCTTTTTCCATATTTTAAGATGCCTAAGGATTATGGATAAATTCCTAAGTTTTCCTTTAGATTGTGAGCATTATTTAAAAAGTAATATACCCGCTATAATGAAAATCTTCGAAATAGTCTTTTTAGGCCTTGATATTTGACATGAGAAAGTATCTACACTTATTTTATTGCCTAAATTAGTAATTCCCTTTAGTTGTGGATCTAGTGCACAAAATGGAACATAGTGCAAGACTAACCATCAATGTCATTGAATGAATAAAGTTATTCAATAGTGGTAATGATATTTTTCAATATTGTATCCTTAGACTCATAGAATTTCAGAATTTCAAGAGAAATTAAAGTGTATCTTGTCCCCAACCTTCATTTTAAAAAGAATCTCAGACTTGAGAGAGCATTTTTTTAATAAGCCTTAATTCTACAATGGGGAAATTACTTAAAGGGTCGCCTCACAGACAGAAGCAGATCTGGGTTTAGCACTTAGGTGTCCTGACTCCTGTTGACTTTCTTATCCTTCTCTCTCCCCTAACCAGCATCCTGTTAGAAATAAGAGCCATATTTCCATTTTTCCCGGTGGTGTTTCTGTGTATTAGAAAGTGGGAAGACTTAAAGGGAGTCTCATGAGAATGGCCTGTGCCCTAGTAATGTGAAAGCTATTATTATAAAAGATATTTTCTTTCCTATTTTTCTAATATTATTTTTTAAAATATCAAGCCCAAACGTCCCTATCATTTGATCCCCAGGTGTCTGACACCTTTGTAGAAAAGGTGCCACGGAAAACATTTCCCTGTGAGGGGGTCTTTATAGGTAGGCCAACACCACCTGCCATGAAATGTAGATGGGGACAATGTAAAGATACCTCCTTACAAACAATGACATAATATTCTGAGCAGAACAATCATATCATTGAGTAGTTCAAATCTTTGGTATATAAAATTTAGATACTGGGATGAGAATATTATTGAGTTATTTTTGTTTAAACTCTGCATTTTCCCCTAGATATTCTACCTTCTGTCAAGATTTTGTTTTTGTTTAGGGCTTAATATTTGTCATGATGGAAATGGCTTTGGTTCCACAGTGCCGTGGAGAGGAAAGAAAACAAATTTCACAGGCTGCAACCATACACCCTGCATGTCAAGCCCAGTAGCAACAGTCGTTCTCGACACAGAAATCGAAGGACCTGCACAGAAATGTCTGCAATGACAGATCAACGTCCACATGGTCAAGCTGGGTTTTCCTGACTCAGGTCCATTGCCAGAGAATGGCTGGGTATTCATGAGCAACACCTATGACTCCTTAGCCACACCTCTGTGAGTCCATTAGACATAAGCTTTTTAAGACCAGAACTAGATCATCTTTGCCTTTTCCTCCCAGTCTAGCAAATAGCAAATGCTCAACAGAAGTGATCTGAATGAACCAATTTATAGTAAGTAGAAGTCGAGGCCACTGGTTCTCAGTAGAGAGCAGGTTTGCTACCACCCCCAAGAGGACATTTGACAAAATGCGGAGACATTTGTAGTTGTCACAGCCTGGCGGGGTGGGGGTCGGGGGGATGATGCTATTAATGTCTAGTCAGTACAGGCCAGTTAAGTTTTTAATATTCTACACAGTGCAGCACAGCCCCACGACAAAGAAACGTATGGTCCAAAGTGTTAATAGTGCTGAGGTTGAGACACCCTGGCCTAGGCTAGCCGAGGGAAAGGTGTGTCACTCACTCCTTAGCTTTTCTTTCCACTGGAGGTAGCTCCATCAGCTTGCCACTCACAGACCCATTCTGCTCCCTAACACAGAAGGGGGGTGGGTAACTCCTCATATTGGTGAGGCCTAGAGGAGAACTTGGGATGCAAAGACCTGCCCTTTCCTCACTTCGCCCAGCCTGAACCTGAGCAACTGTCTGTCTAATTTGGAGGTTCAGTATGAGGGAGCCTATTTTTTTCTCCACACCTATAGCACCTGTGCACCTCTTAGTCAGTTCACAATTCAGTTAGGGAAAATAAGGGCCATGTATAGTCACCTACATTTTCCAAATAGGCCAAGTCTGACCTTCATTAAGACCCATGGATTTGTTTCATTAGGAACAGCCTGTGCTATTTCACTCTAGAGGGGTGGGGATTTCTTGTCAGTGGACAGTTGCTTCCAGGATCAAGTGGTGTCCAGACAGATATGCAGGGGCATGCTCTTGTTATTAGGAAATGGCCCTGAATGATTAGGAAGCAGGAGGCTTAAAGATAAGTTTGAAGTCATCCTCAGCCTTCACTGCTGCGATGGTAGACTTGAGCCACTTTGGAAATGAAGGTTTCTGATTAAATACCAAACAGGGTTTGATAACATGGGGAGGGCAACTTCTGCTGGCGGGCTGGGGCAGAGGTGATGCTCTCTCAGCCTGAGCAGGTAGGGAGGATGGCTAAGCACCATCCCTTTCTTTCCAGGACGTGGCCCCCAGATGTCCTCGAGATACTAAAAACAGAAGGGTGTACATTATCGTTAGATGCTCTAGGCCCAAGAGACTTTTTTTCGTATTATCACTCTTCCATAATGGTAAGCCTTGGGGGAAAAATCTTAAAATGCCCTCACCAAAATGGACAGAGAAAAATGACTCTAGTGGGTTCCACTGCTCACAGCGCCATTTAAAGCCTTCTCTCCCTAGACCCATTTGCCTGCTTTTTACGGTTTTTCCTATCACATCAATGATTATACCTGATTCCTAATTAACTTAGAGAATACGAGTAAGACTTAGGGTTTCTCATGAATACTTAGATTTATGAAAGACACTGTTGATGAGTTTGTTTGCCTAAGTTAACATCTCTTCCTAGACTCAGTTTTAGCTTTCTTTTTTTACTCGATGGTATAAAATTGATCTTTGATGTGAAGGAGAAAATATTTCTTTGTGAAAGTGTCTCCTCTCCCCAATTCATTATTGTGAATTCGTTTCTTAGCTCTTTCATTATACCTTCCAGTTGTTAAGATTAAGCTGACATCATCAACATCCCCAGTGTCATCATTACTATGGTAACAGCTCTCATTCCTTGAGTACTTTTTTTGTATCACAAATTGTGCTTGGTACTTTAGACAGCATTTCCTTGAAATCTTATAATAACCCACGGAATGGGTACTTTTACAGGCATGGAAACTGAATCTCAGAGAAGTTAAGTAGCTTGTTCAAAGTCACATAACAAAGAGGGATAGAGTCAATAATCCGAGGTTCGTCTGACCCTTTCTTAGGATTATCTTAGCAAGGCACAAAGCAATTCAACCAACATCTGTTGAATGCTTCTTCTGTGGGATGCCCTGTGCTAGCTTTTTCTAGGAATAATAAAATGGCAAATGCTAAGCCCCTGGGATCAGGAAATGCCCTGAACAAGGGGGTAGAAAATAGCAAGTACTAAGGTAAATAGCAGTGTTTCTCTAAGTTTTTACCAATGTACCTCTTAGGGCAGTAAAAATTATTTTATGATTCAGAGAATCTGTATGTGTGACCCCAAATGACTACAATGAGCATGGCATATCTTTGCAGTCTTTTGTTTAAAGTTTTTATTTATTTATTTTTAGAGAGAGAAGGGGGAGAGAGAGAGAGAGAGAGAGAGAGAGAGAGAGAGAGAAACATCAATGTGTGGTTGCTGGGGGTTATGGCCTGCAACCCAGGAATGTACCCTGGCTGGGAATCGAACCTGCGACACTTCTGTTCACAGCCCGCGCTCAATCCACTGAGCTATGCCAGCCAGGGCTGCAGTCTTATTTTAGGCTAAAACATGTATACGTTTTATGTATGCATGGGTATATATATATATGTGTGTGTATGTATAGTATTTTATTTCATAATATGCCCATGCTGTTTTAATGTAAAAACAAATTTTAAAATTACTTAGCATTGACTACAGTGGGTGCTCCCCATAGATGTAACACTTTCTCCTTGTGGTTTCATGGGGCCTTTGGTACATCACACAGCTGTCAACCTCCTCACAGCACAGGTTCCCAGTCTGAGAAGCAAGGAAGTGCTTGGTGATAATTTTCCACAACACACAAGGTAAGAGATGGGGGAAACTTAAGTAACTTACCAAAAACTTCTATTTTCTTTCTATTTTAAGCACTGTTCATCCATTCAAAAACTGAATCTGATTTGTATGGTAATGGAACTACTGTATGCCTTGACTAAGGTGCTGGGCATATGCATACATGTGATGAAATTACAGAGAACAAAACACATGCAAACACATACACAAACGAGTGCAAGAAAAATAGGGAAAATCTGAATAAGATCAATGAATTGTATTAACATCAGTGTCTTATTTGTTAAAAGGAGCTGGTCACATGATTACTGAGGCTGGCAAGTCCTGGAGTGCAGATGGGCTGTGGTTCAAGTCTGAAGGCCGCAGGCTCAAGAGCCGGGAAGAGTTGCTATTTCGGTTCAAAGGCAGCCATGCAGGAGTAGCTTTTTCTCACTCGGTCTTTTTGTTTAAAGTCAGGCCTTCAGCTGATTGTCTGAGGCCTGCCCACATGAGGGAGAGCAGTGTGCTTTGCTCGCTCTACCAATAGTCTCATCCAAAAACATCCTCAAGGAAACCCAGAATAACGGTTGACCAAACAACTGGGCATCCTATGGCCCAAGCAAGTTGATACACAAAGTTGGCCATCACAATCTCAGTTTGAAATGAAAATAAAAAATAAAATATAAAAACCTGTCTCAAATGAAAGGTTTCATTTTAAAAAGTGAAAAAAGGCATCTCTAGCTTAAGAGGGGGCAAACCTGAGCATGATACAGACAACGAGATCTTGGATTTTGAGGATGAAGTGCCATGATTGGATAGAAGTTTGAAGGTCTTCAGGTGCTGAGTACTATAATTTTCAAAGGGGAGGCACATAAATAATTGTGCCGAGACTGGGGACTGTAGTAGATTAAATTAGAAGGTCTAGCCCTTCACTCCCCTCTACACCTGCATCTTTTGCCATGTGACCATGTATCTTTTCAATTAGTCAGAGAACTCCCTCTGCCCCTTGTGTTTGGCTTTAGCCATGTGACTTTCATTAGCAGTGGAATATTAGCAAGCACAACACTCACAGAGGCCTGAGATATTTTGTGCAGATGACACGAAGGTTGCCCATGTCTTGCTGCCAACCACACCTAAGCCTGGCCTCAATCAATGGACTCAGCTGAACCTCACAAACACGAGCATGAATAAAAGGCTGTTGTTAACCATTGAATTTTGGACTGGCTTGTTTCACAGAAAACCTACCTTATCCTTCTACCTTAAAATACTATTTTTTTATTCCACAAATACATGAGTCCCTACTCTGTTCCAAGAACCGTATTACCTGCTATGGACATGCTACCTGATCACACAGAGTTTACAGTCATGAAAGTATTATTCCTTGCATTAAAAAGAAAAAGAGTTCTCGCTTCACATTGTGAATCAGTATCTTCCACTGTCTACTGCTTTTAAAATTAAACGTGAGTCTTGAAAAATGTACATAGCCATAATGTCTCAGAAACAAAGCTATAATACAGAAACTAGACAATGTGCTAAGTTTTGTCTTTGGTGTTTTTTGTTTGCCTGTATGTTTGTTTTCCTCTGAAGCAGACCAGTATAATTAAGGATATATGGTGGACGAATGCAGTAAATCGAACAATGACGTTCTGAGCATGTAAACGTGTATCTATGATGTAAACATATTGGAAATTTCAATAAACAGCATTATTATCTACTCAGTTACCAAATGCAAAACCTGCAGGTTATCCATCAACTCATTTTTCCAAGTTTTTTTAAATACCCCTTGAATATGTACACTTCCCTCCCCTATCACACCATTGTCCTAACTGAGCCATTACCATCTGTCCCCTGGATTATGAGTCAAGGGCACCTTAACAGGTCTCTCTGCCTTTTCCCAGTCTCCTCTCCCTGCCCATTCTTCATCAGAAAGATTTATCAGAAATATAAAGCTGATCTTTAACTCCCGGCCATGATGCTTTTTGATGTTTTCCTGTCCCTGCAAAATGAAGTCCAAGCTTCTCTGCACGCAGAACAAGACGTGGCATTATCTTATCCCTGCTGTCTCACTGTGCACGACTTTGTCAACACAGACCCAACACCCTGTAGGTAGACACATCATTAGAGCAGGGGCTGGGGTTGTAGCAAGGTATCTAGGGCACAACCTTGGAGGAAGTACTGATCCTTGGGGTCATATAAGTACCCCTGAGAATGAGTGTCTCCTTTGATTTTGTTCCCTAAGCACCTCTCTCGCCTCACCCTGGTCTCCATGTTGCACATCGCCTTTTTTTTTTTTTTTTAATAATCCAATCCTTGGCTTATACTGTTGCCTCTGCTGGAACACACACAATGCTCACCTGCTTTTCCATGCCAATTGTCATTCATATCTTTTATGTTTGGCCTGACTGTGGATTTCCTAAGAAACATTCCCTGCCTTCCAGGCTGGTGTAAGTTTACTCACTTCCTCTGTGATCTCATAGGAGCTCTGGGCTCATTTCTCTTTTAGCATTTAGTTCAAAACTGCTCATCTCCCCCCGCCCCACCTCCCAACCCTGCCGTTGACTCTAAACTCTGTCGAGATGTATTCTTCTGTTACACGATAATTCTCATCTTTGTAGCACAAAGGGGCTAGGCCAGTCATCTTTGAAACTTTCCCTCTTTCTAGTCCCCCATGTCTAATCCACCTCTAAATCATGTGGCCATTACTCCCTAAGCATCTTTCAATGCCATCTGCCCCTCTCCATCTTCACACAAACCACAAGGCTATCATCTCTTAACCGCATTATTACGACACCAGGTTCTCACCAGGCCTCCTGTGTCCACACATCCCTCTGCCCACTGCGCTCACTTGTTCTGTGCATTGCAGCCTTGGTAATCTTTGCAAAATCTAAATAGAATTATATCTCCAAACTTTAATGGCTTCTTACTCTTCCTAGGATAAGAAGTCACATCCTTTGGTTGATGTAAAACTCCCCTGCATGATTTGGCCCTAACTTCTAAAGCTCATCTCATTAAACTTGAGCCATTGTTTATATGCCAGCCAACTTTCAGTTCTAGAATATTCCATACAGTCCCCCCCCCCCCACTACCAGTCTGGACACAGGCAGGTCTCACCACTTGCAGGGTTTTACCCCTCTATTATTTCACCAGATTAAAAGTGCCTCCTCTTCATATCAGTCCAGAAATCACATTTCAAGCTTTCTTTATGCCTCAGTCTAGGTCAAGTTCCCTGCTCTTCATTTTCCTAGTTCTGTTTCTTTTCTTCAAAACACTGATCTTAATTCATAATGTTTCATGTTTCTGGGCAATTATTTTTTGCTTAATGACATCTAGTTTTGTGTCCATAGAAAGCCACATTTTATTATGGAAATTTTCAAACCTGTACAAAGTAGTGAGAATATAATGAACCCCATTTCCTTCTCCCTGCATTAACAATTAACATGTGGGTCTTTCATCTTTTATATTTTTTGTACTGCCCTACTTCCTTCCCAACACCACATTTTACCCTTAAATACTTTAGTCTGTATCTCTGGAAAATAAGGAACCCTTTCCTCTCCCCAAAAAACCCTCAAAGTATTTCAAATGCACAAAATATTCTCACAATTCTGAAAATGAATGAGTTTCTTAAAATTTTCAAATATCCTGTCAGTGGTCAAATGTCATATGAGATTTTAAGTCTGATTTCCCATCTTATCAGAAAGATCTCTGATAATTTTTTTCTGAGAAGAGGACAAATCAGCCCAGCACAATACATGCCACACAGTACTCAAATATAGCTGAATAAGTCACTAAATGAATGGTTACTTAATAAAAAGATTTGTAAACTAACCTGGACACAGGCTTAAGGATGCCTGGGGAGCAAGTCCCCAAGAAGACCCCTTTCTTTATTCCATATGGGCCAAACCTCCTTTTCTGGTGGCATTCCTGGGCCTTGGGACAAGATGGTGCCCTGGCGCAGACTCAGAGTCAAGGAGAGGTGTCAAAGCTTTGCCCTCCTGGACTTGGTGTGCCCTGCTTTCAGCCTGGGTGAGGCTCATGGATGTCAGATGCTTCCTGTCACTAGGAGGTTTTACTTTCTCTCTTCCCAACATTTTCCCTTTTCCATTTCCGAAGAGCACTGGTCATCTACAAGGAGTGTCTGAACGGCACATGGCGGGGGCTGGTAGCTGGTCAGGAGTCACCGTACAGAGAGGACCTGGTTACCAAGTGGGTCAAGGTTTCTCTGATCTCACCTCTGGGAAGGCAACGGCTATAGTCACATTTCACCAAGGCAGGAATAAAGCACTGATGCTTATTACTTCTCCTTTCTTGTGTTTTTATCTTTAAATATGTAGTTTATAATTTTTCATTATAAAAATAGTCTTAACCCTAGTTGTATCTTTTTACTCCTTCAGAAGCATTTATCCCTGATATTACTAGCTCTTGCTATAATCTTTTACTCCATAATACCCTATTAGATTCCATTTCCAAACTTTGTTTAGTGAATAAACAAAGAGTGCTTTAGGCTGCTTCCAATTCCGAACTATTATAAAAATGTTTTTATGTACAACTTTGTACATAATGCTTTTTTTGTATGGAAGATAATTTCCTTAGGGTGGAGTCCCAGAAGTAGAGTGACTGGGTCAAAGAACATAAACAATTTTAAAGCTCATACGAGTATATTCACATTACCAAATCTCTTAGAAAGCACGATTTAATTTGCCTTTAAATTAAATTTAATTTAGAGGTACATTTTATTGTTTTTTTCTGTTGCATAAATGATTCATAATTATCATAGGAAAAAATCAGACAATATGGATATGTAAAAAGAAGGAAATAAAAGTGAAGAGTAATTTCAGTACTTGGAGTTAACTATACAACATCTTATTGCATAGATTTCCATATAATTCTTTGTGCATATAAACAATGGAATTATATTGTGCATGCATGTATATCAAGGTCTCTATAAGGTCTCAAAGAAAATCATCACAGATTACTATCAACATGGAGGATTTGTCTCAGGGGTCCATAGGGACTTGGAATAACCAGGGAAGCGCTTTCATCAGCAGCACAGCCATTCCAGACCGAGGTCTGCCAAGACAAGGATTTGGCCAGACCTCCTCTGTGGACATCCCAGCCTAGTTCATCAAATGCTTTTAGCATTTTTGCTTGCCAAAAGAGAGTTCTGACTGGGTTTGTTTTCCACCCTCCAGAGGGAATACTTCTACATCACCTTGGGATAGAATTCATTTCAAGTCACCCCAAAGCTGCTGCCATTTTTTATACCCAGCCCTCTGCTCTTCCACAGAGGTCTTTAACTAGCTACAGGGAGGGTCACGTGACTGGTCTCACTCACCAGGAAACTTGTGAAGCAGAGAACTAACTGACTGAAGCCACGTTTCCCTTAAGTACAAGATGAGAGGAGGGCACGTACTGAAGAGGGTGACGGAAGGGGAAATAAATGGTGATGGAAGGGGACTTCACTTGCAGTGGTGAACACACAATACAATATACAGATGATGTATTGTAGAATTGTACGCCTGAAACCTATGTAATCTTATTCACCAATGTCACCCCAATAAATTCAATAAAAAATAAATTTTTAAAGAAATGTCATTCGTATTAGTGTCAGCATAACATTGCTTTGTAATTCATTTTACTAAGTTAGACCACTGAATTGTCAACACTAACTTTTAAGATTCTACCATATGAATGTGCCAGAAATTATCTAGCCAGTCCCTTTTAGCTAGATACCCAATTGCTTTCAAATTGAGCCCATCATTTTTTTTAATGATAAAAGAAAATCTTTGCAGACAAGTTTATTTTGGGTTCTTTGTATCCTAGCATGTCTTTGCTCATCTATTTTATTTTGTAAATCGCTTTATTTTAGGTATGCATCTTAAACCAATCAAAATATCTGTTTTTAAATAGAAAAGTGTGGCCTATTTGCACCAATTTTAATAACCAAATATGTATTATTTATTTTCTTTTTTAAATAAGTCAGTTTATATACACCAAAAAACCCCCCAAAACAAACACATCTGTTTCTCCTCCTACTATTTTGTTATTTTTTTATGCATCCTTTATTGATTTTCACTTTTTAATCTCATTTGTTTTATCACTTAAGTTTTATTTGGGAAAAATGCATTCTTTGGTTTAGAAGAATACTTGCTACTTTTCTGCTAGTTACCTTTAAAATAAAAAAACAAAATTATGTGTTTGTAACAAATGAGATAGCTTCTTCTAATGCTTTTCATAGAGATTCATAGATTTAGAAAAAAATTAATCCATCTCCTGAACTTACCAAACAGAATTTTGTAGGTATAACAAAATTTTATAAGAATAAACATATCATTCTACACAAGCAGACACATTTTGTTCTTCCTTCCTCAAGAATTTCAAGAAAATATAAAACTTAAGAATGTTAATGTTTTAAGTTTTATAACCATTTTCATCCCATTATTTATATACAAATTACAACTTACTGATTTTAGTTATCAACATCATTTTATATATTTTCTTTTATTCTCTATGCAATATGTTGATTAACTCATTAGTCAGCTGTGGCATTCCTTTAGGAAAATATGTGGATAGCATACTTTCTTGTCTGATGATAGGATAATTTTTTAATTTGTTTTAATACCTGCACTGATTTTCTGTACTAGCCAATCTGCTAGTGACTACCTCTACCTCTTCTTTCATTATTCAAAATCCTAAAGAATTGTATCGATAGCATACATTTGTATACAGAGTAGGCAAAATCTGATGAGCTGCTTTTTTGTAAATAAAGTTTTATTGGGACACAGCCACAGCCATTCACTTACACATTGTCTATGACCGCTTTCACATGCCACCACAACAAAACTGAATGGTTGGAACCAGGGCCAGATGGCCCTCAAAACCTAAAATATTTATTACCTGCCCCTTCCCTAACCTAACTCACGAGGACAACTCTCACTGGAACAGGTCTGACAGAGGAACAGTGGGAAGACATTTCGGAGCTTGGGAGTATTTTAGCGGTGCCACCAAGATGCGCCGTGAATGCGGCCTCTCTCAAGCCCAACCACATGAATCCCCTGGGAAAGCACAAACACGCCAAACATCTGATACCCAGACCAGTCTGCACCAACTCTGATGCCGAACAGCCTGCCAGCGCCAACCCCATTCACTCTGAGCGATGGAGGAGCCAGGCAGAGGGAAGACCGTGACCTTTGTGAACGGCTTTATAAATTCCGCGGCGGACCCAGCTGCCGTGTCACAGGAGCGCTTATTGCTGGAGAGCCCCATTTCCTTTAAGGGCGCACAATCACACTAGCGGAAGAGGTTTAATTTATAAGCAGTCTAATTTAATTCTCTCTGTTCGGATGGGCTTCCATCCGGTGCTAGAAAGAAACCCTTTGAAGACTTGGTTGTTTTAGCTGACAATTAATTACATGGCTTTAAGTGGCCTCACCTCCGAGCCTCAGTGCACACCCATATGTGACAGCTTTACCTTCTTTTTCTCTTTAGGTGCTATTTTAAATCAGCACTAGGGTGATAGCAACTTAGGCAGACAAGAGAGCTAATCTAATTCTACTTATGCCAAATTACATTTGGTATAAGGCAGCAGAACATTTTGAATCACAGAATCCTAAAAATACAACCTCTTTTAAGGTTCCTAATCAGAAAAGGTAACATATTCAGTAACACCCTGGGAGTCTAGAAGAGCTAATTCATCTCACCAAAAGAAGCAATTATTATCAAAGACCAATGTGCTTAGCTCGTTCCACACAGGGCCAGGCACACAGAAAGGAACTGGGCCTTGTACAACACGGCATTTCATCTGAATTTGCTTTCTGTCCCATCTACATGAATTTAACTTGTATAAACCACTGAGCAAGCAACACGAGTTTCAAGACCATTATCTAGTTCACCGTTTTCATATGTGTCTAGAAATAGTCCGACAATCTTAGCAGGAGGAGAAATCAAGGCCATCTGCTTTGGAGACTCAGAAAAGCTCCCTCTTTCCATTGCTGAGTGCTTCGAATGGAGCTCTGCAAAAGCGGGTTCACTCGGGCCAAGCCACGCACTCTCAGATCCTTATTTAACGTAACAAACAATGGCACAGTGCTTACTTTGATGCTAGGCACTGTTTTGAGCCCTTGAAAAGTTAGAATATTTAATCTTCACAGTGGTCCTATTAGGGCGGGCACTATTCTTAAAATCCACTTTACAGTTGAGAAAACAGAGACACAGAGAGATTAAGTAATTTGCCCAAGATCAAGAAAATAGGAAGAAAGTCAGGATCGGGATTCATACACAGGAGCTATTAACCATGAAGCTGTGCTGCCCTTGTCCATTTCTGTCAGCATCCCTCACCACCTAAGGGTGTCCAGCCTTTTGGCACCTCTGGGCCACACTGGAAGAAGGAGAGTTGCCTTGGGCCACACAGGAAATGCACTGTGACACTTAATCACAAAAACATCTCATACTGTTGTAAGTAAATTTATAATCTTGTGTTGGACAGCATTCATGGCCATTGTGTGCCACGTGCGACCTGCAGGCCGCAGGTTGGAAACCCCTAAGGGAAATACTTAAGTCTCTAACTTTCTATCCAGCGTCCTCGGCTCGCCACGAGTCACCATTATGAGCTAACTTCCCAGGGAAATCCTATAGCATTTAGCTTTTGCTCTGGATTGCCACTGAGGGTCCTTGTCTTGTGACATTTCCGATATCTGCTGTAAATATTACCCTCTCAGTTTTCTTGGGAAGATACAGACCCAGCACTGCACCCAATAAATACCTATACACTGACTTCCTCATTGACCCTTATTGTTCCTGGAGTTACATAGACTAGACTATGTGGATGTTTTATTGACTAAAAACGGAATTGTCTTTTTCTGATGTGTTTTACCCAGGCCAGTTTGCTGGTATAGAAGATTTTAGACCTCTTCTAGGCAGGTAAAGACATCTCAGGCCACGGTATTTTGGTGGTGTTGGGACTTCTAATTTCAAGGGCTCTGGCCGTTTTCAAATGGGCATTCATAGTTCTGAGTATCTGTTGATAAACCAAATTTCAGAATTTGTGATAACCTTTTTTTCTCCTTAGCATGAACTGGAATTGCATGTATTTGAAGGCTAGTATGGAAGAGAAAGCCTCTTAGCTAGAGAGAGACTTCCTCATCAGCCAGCCATCCTCTCAATGAGCTTTGCAGTCTGTTTTCAACACATGAGCACACCTAACCCTGACCCCTGCCTGTGATGTCATTATTACCATGACCGCTGTGTAGATGAGAAAGCTGAGGACATTAATTGTGAAGTTGCTATTTGCAAATGCGACTTTGAGAATTATGAAGGTCTCAATAACAGAACTTTGGAGAATCTCAGGATATAATCTTGATATAAATTTAGGATATAATCTCAGGATATATTCTTGGTTCTATCACAGTGAACAATTTATAGATCGATTTTACCATGGGCCATGAATTTTCATCACATTTAGAGCAGTGGAACTTTCTCTAAAGTGAAATGGTACATGGAAACCCAAAACATAAAGCCAAGAGACTATGCTCGGGTGGCCTCTGTGGGCCTTTCAGAATGCCATCTGGAAACAACTGCTGTAGGTCAGGAGAGAGACTATTAATAGTTTTCTGCGGTGTTGGTTGGACAGGGTTCAGGCAGGAGCTGGGGGTATGTACCTTTTATTTTCATCGCATACTTTCATATGCAAAGATGCAAAGAACAGAATTTGTTGAATTTGCTTAGAATTCAATTTAGGTTATCATTTAGGGATTTGCTTTATTTATACTCAGATTAGATTTTTTTTCCATAGGCATGAAAACATGCTTTATTTATTGGGAGTAAATTCTGAAGAAAATTAATAGTAATCTAAGAGCCCTCTACTCAAGGCAGCTTTATAAATTTCTAAGTCCTTCTGCTCCAAACACTTACAAGGACTGATGAGAAGCAGAAAGGGGGGTAGGGCGGCAAGTAGTCGAACTGGCACCCCAGACTGATGGGCTGTATTGCTGGTGCCCAGTGTGTGCATAATAAAGATTTGTCGGGTTGAATTGAGCTGAGCCAAATCCAACTGAGTTGAACTGAATTGCTGGTCGTGAAGATGGTGCAGGGATTCTTCTGCCAAAACATCACAGCAAAAACAAGGACCAGCTCTCCAGGGCCAGTCGAATCTAGGTATCAACAACTTCAGTGTAACTACAGTCTGTCCAGCTGTAGTGAATTTTGCCCACTGAGAAAAACAGTCCCTTTTCTGATTTTACGTGTAACAATGAAACCCAGAGGAAATATGGCCTTAGGATCCTTTGTCACTGGATGGTTTCTTATTTATTTATTTACTAACAAGTTCTCTACCCCAGAAGCAAATGTGTCACAGTATTTATTATTATGGGTAATTTGATTATTTTCAAAACAAATTGAGCCAACATTTCCCTTCTAGAAAAAGACATCTGAGGTACATTTTTTAATATGCATCTGAAAATGTCCACTTCTTATCAGAATATTCCATTACTTTCTGGTTTGCCCTTTACTCCCTATGCACACACTTCCTTTAACGTGTCGCTTTTCCAGGTGACAACTTCCTTGAAGAGGCCGGTGTCCCACAGCAATATGTCAGCGATGATAAGCAGTCTCTGATTACACACAGCTAAACACGGACTTTCAAGCACTGGTCTTTCCAGTCTATTACCTGCTTCCAGACCTTTGTTTTGCTGTCACGAGGGAGGAGAAAGTGTACAAATCAATTGGGCCAGGACTTTTTTTTGTCTTTGAATTAACTTGTAAAACCTCCCTCTCCTCTATTCATTTTACTTACGCAACTCATAGTCCGTCTTAATTCCTCCTAACGGCACAAGACAACTGCGTCACATGGTCCCTCAAAGTGCAGGAGGCACGGTGCTTTGGGCTCCAGTCGGCCATAGCACTTACAAATGAGCACAAACTATGGCGCTTGTGCTACAATAGCACAAAGCAAATTGCTCCTACTTTTAATAATGCAGCTTTGCACTCGGAACGCATAATGGCCTTCAAATTAAGAAATTAGTTACATTTCTTTGATAGCTCACATTCTTATTAGCACACTTGGCATATTTACTTCAACTCCTAATTTTTCATAAAAACATCATCTCACACGAGGTATCTCATGTTCCACTCATTATTCAATTTTTTAAAAAATGTTATGACTATTATTAAATGGCATATGCCCAGCTATTTATGTAAAAGAAAGAAACAAGAAAAGAAAAGGGAAGCTCTTTGCTATAGAATGGAAACTAATAATTATGTTCTGCTCTCCACATCACAGATGCCCGGCTGGCACAATTAAAGAAATAGCTGATCAGTTCCAGTTATTGATTCTGCTAACATGTTTGTTCACGGTTGCTTCTTGTCTAATTAGTTTTTTCTGCTTTCTTAGTCTAAAAGCATACCTTTCCAGACGGGGCTATTTTCAGACATTAGTGAGCAAGGTTTCCTTCGGTTGCCTCTAGATTTCTTTCTGATGCAACCGTTTTCCTATTCATTGAGCTCGGAGATAGCCTGAGAGCTAGACTTCCCTCTGAATCCCTTATTGAATTTCAAATCTGGGTTTTACACGCTTCTCCCTTTCAATGGATATCTCAGCAGCGTCGGTACAGCCACAGTTGAAGCTGCTGTCATCAGTGAGTGATGTGTGATTGGGGCTGTTTACACAAACTGGGACAAACTGAAAATGCGTAAAAGATGCCACAAGTCCTACTTGGTGAGGCTTGACAGGAGCATTCGTTCTCTCTTTTGCCAAAAAGGGAAAATCTAACTCAGCATAATTTCCATTCCCTGAGTGTACATTGTAGAAGAAGTGAACATGTGTGTGATATTGGCAAATCGGGGGCCCAGTGCAGCATCAGTTTCCAGAAACAAACGATTCTAGTCTTGGTTCTGAAAAACCGATGCGTGTGGTATGGAATCTTTGCCTTTGTCCAAGTTTGTAGAAAGAGCTTTAAAATTCAGCAACAGATGCCCCTGTGAAGTGGAGGCAGAGCCCGTGGGCCAGCAGAACGGTTCACCAGTAACGGCCGCCCTGGTTCTGTGGCTCTGCTCAATTGCAATGGCAGCTGTCATGCAGCTCGGGGACGCCGGCGTGCTGTTAAGATTTTAACCGCTCCTGTACAGGCGAACAATAAATGTTGCTCTTCTTTAATACTGCTAGTGTTTTTTTCCAAAGCGAGATTTAGAAGCAGGGGAGTTTGTTTACTCGCGCATTAAAATGAAGCAGAAAGAACCTTTGAGGGTTTTGATAGGAATTTCTCCTCTCTCGGTAAAAGACGATGGGGCCAATCCATTTTTACCCGGTGTTTTCACTGTTAATTGCTGATTACGTAGTCCTGTTGCTATAAACCTTTCAAACCATGGAGAATGAGCTGATTTTCTTTCTTCAACAAAAGAGCATGTTGCAGATTATAATATTCCATTAACTTTACAGTTTTACTTGAGCACCATATCTAGGCATTGGGACACTTTGATTTAAATGATAGAAAATTAATTTTCACTTTTTTATTACATTTGCAATGGAAAACTAGTGATGATATAACTGCTGTGGCATAAAAATGACACAAGAAACTATGAATTTTATTTCCTTTAGAGAAAAGAAAGTGGACAATTAAAAGCTTTAACACTATCCAACCTAAACGTCCACGGAAGAATGGAATTTGAAAAAAGGGAAACAAAGGCTGGTGTAGCTCAGTGGATTGAGTGTGGGCTGCAAACCAAAGCATCGCAGGTTCGATTCCCAATCAGGATACATGCCTGGGTTGCGGGCCACGTCCCCAGTGGGGGCCATGTGAGAGGCAACCACACATTGATGTTTCTCTTTCTCTCTCTGTTCCCCTCTCTAAAAATAAATAAACAAAATGTTTGAAAAAAAAAAGGGAAACAAGACAAAATGTGAAAAGTTTTAACCTTTTAAAGCTCTGCTTAAATTTATTAGATTTGGGTGTAAAACAACATAGAATGTAAATGAAAATAAATCACATCAGCTCAACAGCAAGCAGTTGCATGTGAAAGAAATCTTTAACAGAGAGAGATTTTAACAGAGAGAGACTTTAAAGATGGAAATATAATTCAAGGATTGGCCAACTGTGGCTCATAGGCCAAATCTGGCCCACAGCCTTTTTTTATAAATAAAGTTTTATTGGAACACAGCCATGCCCATTCATTTACATACTGCCTATGGTTGCTCTTGTGCCACAATAGTAGACCTGAGCAGCTGCAACAGAGAAATTACGGCCGGCAAAGCCTAAAGTATTTATAATGGGCTCTTAACATAAAATGTTTGCCAAGCTCTGGTAGAATGCATAAAATATTGAAATGTAAAATATTTAGATATTTCCTCCCTTTACGACAACAACAAAATAGAAATGAGACGGTAGGTCCTTCTCTTCTCTTACTCTCTCTTTCTCTCTCTGTGACAATGGGAATTGCAAAGGTTGGAAATTGTAACCCATTCCACCATTCTTTTGACATGGTTTCTGTAAGTGCTGACGCTGACTAATATGTAGCTGAAAGGACAGCGTATTTGTATAAGAATCCTGGGAACTAACTTTAAAAGATACAGACTCTGACTTTCAGGCACCTCAGCTCCAGCAGATTTGCCGACCTTCGACTGTGGAGACAGGGTGATGGAAAGTCAGGACTGTGTGACTCCAGGTGGCGAAAGCAGGATGACGCACACCGGACCACCACTTGCCTTACCGGAATGGACTGTGCTCACCTGCACGAAGAGCACTTTTCAACCCCCTCCCTTGATCTCTTTGTTCTGTTTCCCTCTCCCTGTTTATAAAAACCTCTGCCTCCACGGAGAGGTGGAGATGGGCTGTGAGACCTGAGTCCCCATCTTCCAGATGGCTGGCATCTGCAAATAAGCCACTTTCCTTTGCATCAGCACCTGCTTCTCCAGTGCTGGCTTTTGAAGAGGCAGGCAGCCAGAACCGCATTCAGTTATAGTTTTTGGCGACTCAGCCAGGACAACGTGGACCCCAACAAGGCTCAGAGTCCCCAGGCTGGCGTCCCAGCTGACTTGTACTTGGTTACACGTCTCTTTCTCTCAGCACAAAAACATCCAAATGCTTAGGACAATAATACTGACTTGAGACACCAGGTCATTTCCACAAGGATGGCCCAAAGGGACTCTCAATGAGAATCAAAATCTAAATGAAAATGGAGACTTTGGAGCATTCCTGAAGTAATAAAAGTGCTGACAGAGTTCATCTACTCAGATACGGAGACAGCACTAAAACAGGAAATGCTGTCACCGTACTTTTCATTCAGTTTATTACCAGGTGGTAACGCTTGAGCTTCCAACCTATTGACTAAATCCACTCGTTCCTCTGCTGACACCTTCCATAGTTTCTGTCACTGTCTGGTTTATCTCCTTTACACCTGTTTAAATCTGTCACCACACAGTCACACAATCCACGTCCTGTTACTTTGTCCTTCGAGATGAGTCTATACAGGGTGGGGCTAAAGTGGGTTTACAGTTGTGAATACACGAAACACAGAGTGTACTCTTGTATTACTGATAAATTATTGTATTATTGTCCATGCGGACGACTGTGAACCTTCTTTCACCTCTCCCCCTATTTGATGTCACTAAGCCCTAAGATTATACATCTCTGCCTCCCCCTCTTTCCTACCCTTCTTCCCACCTCAAGTATTTAGTCATTTCAGACTCTCCTCTTTGTGCACAGTTCAAAAACTGATTCAAAAATGAGGATTTGCACAATTTCCATTGGGTGTAATACCTAATAAGATTAAGGCCACACTCCCTCCTCCCCAAAACATCAGTTTTATTACAGGGATGCACTAAATGAACATGTTGATACTTCAGGCTTCAGAGAGTCAGGCACCCGCTCCGGGGAATGCTGCTTGGCAGAGGGTGGTCTGGAGAGGTTTGGGCGGGGTGGGGGCGGTGTCACTGAAGAGGAGGCTTCCTATTGCTTCTCAGGTGGTTTGACCAAGCTACTGCCCACATCTGAGATTTTTGACAACAATACAGTTTGCTACTCCTGCTCCCACGTCCCTTTATGAGGTGGCACCAGGGACTGAATCCGCCAAACTGTCAATTCATTGAGGGCAAACCCTGTCTTTACCTCCACCACGGCCTCTCCAGTCCTTGGCAAAACACTAAGTTGGAAACCCAGGTCCGTTACGTAGTTGAATGCGTGAGCACGTTTTGCTGCTCAAAAAGCCCCCGCGGCTGCCCTCCTGACTCAGAGTGAAAACCAAAGTCCACACGAGGGCCCTAACATCCCAACATCGTCTGGCTCCCATCTCCTGTCTGATGTCATCCCTCTGCTCACTGTGCTCAGGGCGCACCGGCCGTCCCGGGATCCTCGCTGCCTCTTCTGTTTCTTCTGTGCAGTTTCACCCACGGCTAACCGCCCTCACTTCCTTCAAGCCTCTGCCCCGTGTCATTCTTGCCCATAACCCTCCATCCCCTGATGCTTGCTTTATTTTCCCCATAGTATTTGTCACCTTCTAAGATAATATACGACATACCTGTTTATTTCTCTTGCTTTGTGTCTCGTTCCATTAAAACATGAACTTTACAAAAGTAGGGCTTTTGTTTGCTTTCTTCGTGGTTCTCTTCCCAGGGTGCAGGACAGTGCCTGGTTTGCACGAGGCGCATTTGTCTTTTCTGAATGAATTACTTCCAAAGCATGTGAACAAGAAGCAGACTTCCCATCACTCCCTCTTTCTCCCCCTCCCCTTGACCCTGCATGGTACCTATGTGCAAACAATGGTCAGTTTATAAAAATATGCTTCTTTCCCTGTCCCTCCCCTGTACTGTGTCTCGTACTCCATGAGCTTCTTCTTACCTTCTCTCTGAGGTGGTCTCAGATCAAAGAGAAACATTTTTCCCATCTCCCCACCCACCATGCATTACCAGCCTTGCTTCAATGGGCTCCTTCAAACTCATGCAGCATCGCTGTCCAGCTGCTAAAAAAATCACAGAAACTACACGATGAGTGGGCTTCTTGGCTCATCCCACAAGGTCCCAGATGGCACAGGCATCGTTCAGACAGCAAATCTAATATACATAGAGCCTGCAAAGGCCACCGTGTTCTGTGCCTACAGAAGAGAGAACCTCTAGAGTGATCATCATTATGTAGCCATATGACAGTCCCCTTCTCTGACATATGGGCTGGGAATTGGGATGGCTGCCCCCCTCCCCTTGTTTCTAAATTGCTGAAGGGCAAAAGAGCACTTCTCAGGACCTAGTAAAACTTCATTGCAGCTAGCATGTGCTTTTCTCCCATGAAGCGCTCCGTGCAGAGATACTGATAGACAATAGAAATGAGGACACAAAAGAGAAATTAGGCGATGGCTTGCTTATTTGTCTAGAATTATGTCATCACCATAAGTAGGTAATAGCTCTAGTGGGAATGTGACCCGATGCACAGGAAGAGCTGTTTTACAATACAAGCAATAAGTATATGGAGAGATGCAAACGGGAAGAATGTACGTGTATGGAGAAAAACTCAAATACTTTTATATCTCAGTGACTTCATGCTCTTTTCTTGTAACATCCAGGATGAAAAAAAAATGCACAGAAAAACTTATTTGTTCATTCCTGTGATTTTTAATTTTTATACCACATTAAAGTTTGTGCTTTTCTAAAACGGAACATAAGATGCAGCATTTCCAGAAGGAGCTTTGCATCTCATAATTTCTAAATACATTTAAATTTGATTAAACTAGTTCAGCTCTTATTCGTAACATCATTTATGTCTTTTTCAACTGGAAAAAAAATGACCATGTTACCATGGTTCCTGGTGGAAAAAAACAAAACACAAAAGTACAAATGATTAAAAGAGCATGTGAGCTTCCTATGGTGAGCATGGAAACTCACATTTAGATATGCCCGGGGCAAAAACTCCAGCAACCCTGCTAGTTCCCCACTTCTATGTCAGCCTTTCTTTCCCCCAGCGACGAAAGATCATCCTCTTCCCTTCCCAGTCTGTAGATCCCCTCCACTGCTCTAATTACCCTTCCTATCAGCTCATCCATGAGGGCAGGAGAGGTGGGACAGAATGGCAAAGGCAAAGGAGGGTCACAGTTCTGACTGTTTGTACCCTCATGGCCGTGAACTAAACTTTCCACCCAGAGTCTCCCTGTCCATCCCAGCAGCTCCTCCTCATCCCAGCCCCTGTCTGCCTCCCCCACCTTTGTCACATGCCTCAGGATGCCAGTCACATGGCTCATTCCAGAGTTCCTACAGATGTTCAAATCCTCGTAACATAAAGAGCTTTTATCCCAAACCCCCAACCTTCTTTGGCCATAGGAAACCCCATCAGTAGCTTCAAGCCTACAACCAACCCAAGAAGGCTAAGTGGTGTGAGAAGAAAGCACAGTGTTCACCTGTAGGCCTGCAGTTAGGAGGTGTGTTCCTGGTATTGACATTGGCTGTGGCAATGTGCTTCCCCACAGGAACTTTGTTACATGTGGTATCGGATTCTTTCATACCATACAACCAAAACCCCCCAGTAAGTGAGAATGGGAGGAGGGAGGTCAATCCCCACAAACACTCATGTGCCAAGTTCATAAGGAAAGGGGGAAACTTTGTGACCGTTGCAAAACTTTTCCCAAATTTTATTGAGATATAGTTGACATATAGCATCATCTAAGTTTAATGTGTACACGGGATGACTTGGTATATGTATATATTATGAAATTATTACCAGAGTAGGGTTAGTTAACATCTCTGTCACTTCACATAAGTACTTTTTGTGTCTGTGCGTGTGCACACCAAGAACATTTAAGGTTTACTCTCTTGGCAGCTTTCTAGTATAACACAGTATTGTTTGCTATAACCATTATGTTGCATATTAGATCCCCAGAACTTCTTTATCCTATAACTGGAAGTTTGACAACTTTGACCAGCATCTCCTCATTCTCCCTGCTACCCAGCCTTGGCAACCAGCATTCTACTATCTGTTTCTGAGTTTGACTTCTGCAGATTCCACATGTAAGTGAGATCATACATTTTTTTCTCTTTCTCTTTTGTCACCAATGGCAGAATTCTTTTTTTACAGTCCACAGGCTTGGGCTGACTTTTTATACATGCTTACTAGCTATCTGCAGAAGCTGGCTCTTGCCATCATCTTCAGCACAAGTAGGGAGCCCCCTTTGGGGTGGGGGTGTGGGTGAGGCTCATGCAGTATTGTGGGAGCCCACAGGTCAGAGGAGGGAATCTATAGGTGAGGTTTCCCCAGTGGCTCCCGAACAAGCCTCCCACTGAAGTCCCTGATGTATCTGTGTCCCTTTAGTGTGTTCCATTTCAAGCCCTGGCTGCTGTTCTCACAGCCAACCACCCCTCCCCCAGGTGTGTAGCGCATCATTCAGTAGTCCGGATGTGGCGGGAGAGAGATGGGCCTCTTTGGCAGTGTTCGGCACAGCCGAGGACGCTGGATGCCCACTCACACTCACACTTACTCCCTGCCCCCCAAGGAGAAATCACTGGCAGAAAGTGTTCTGCTGTCACTGAGCCGTGCTGCCTTGAGGAGGGGTGAGGTAGACAAAGTCGAATTGTTCTTCTCACCTTCTCAAAATTAAACTTCTCTGCTGGATCCAGGACTTCTACACATGCTCTCTCATCCACAGGTGATTGTCTAAGATCACGTTCTCTAGGGGCCCCCAGATCATGGTGAAAGGGGCTGGAGCCAGTTCACGAGGCACTTCGGGGTCCAGAGCCAGAGTCAAGGTCTGTATACCTATTCCCTGATTCGTGGGTGCAGGAGCCTCCTCCCAGGTCCCTTGGCGTATGGTACTGGTGGCAGAACCAAAGCCAAATGGAGCTGCAGCCAAGTCCTTATGGGTATCGAGCTGTTTCTAGGCCTATCGCTGAGGCCAGCATCCGTCTGCCAGCCACCTGGGTGTGTACCTGTCTCCTTGAAATAGCCCTCCTGCTCTTGGACTGTACTAGGTTTCACAGTCTCCTGCCAGGATCTCCCAACTCACACAGAGTCACTTTTGTCCATGGATGGGTTACGGATTCTTGTTGGGAAGAGGGGCATATGAGCAAGGGATGTCTTATTTGGCCATCTTGCTGATGTCAAGCTCTGGTACTTTTCAAAGTCATCAAGAATAAATAAACCAATTGAAAACTGCTAGCCTGAGCCCTGGCTGTCTAGCTCCATTGGTTAGACCACTGTCCCTATAATGCCAAGGTTGCGAGTTCCATCCCTGGTCAGAGCACATACAACAAGCAATGAGTGAATGCATAAATAAGTGAAACAACAAATTGATCTCTCCCCCTCTCTCTCTCTCCCTTCCTCTCTTCTAAAATGGATACACTTAAGCATTTTAAAAAAGGAAAACTCCCATCTGGAAATTTCACACAAAACTTCTTTTCTTTGGATAAAGTTAATTTTTGCAGATATCTGAATCATCACAGTCAACTGGTCTGCCTTCCACACTGGTTATGTACTGAATTGTGTCCCTTTCCAAGTTCATTGTTTGAAATCCTAGCCCCTACAACCTCAGAATGTGACTGTATTTAGAGACAAGGTCATTCATAGGTAGTAAAGGTAAAGTGGGGTCACTAAGGTGGACCCTAATCCCATATGACTGGTATCTTTGTAAGAAGAGGTGATGAGAACACAGACACTTACAGAAGAAAGACTGAGGAAAGACACAGGGAGACAAGGACCCTCTGCAAGCCAGGAAGAGCGCCCTGAGAGAAAGCAGCTCTACTGACATTTCGATCTCAGACTTCGATCCTCCAGAATTATGAGAAAATATTCTGTTTGTCACTTAAGTCATCTAATTTGTGGTATGTGTTATAGTAGTTTCAGAGAACGAATATAACATCCCTAAATATTATAACTTGCTTATAAATAATGTGACCCTAATTGGCAATCTTAATACGCTTAACTTTGTTTCCATGTGAAAATTATATTTAAGCTGTTAACCTATTAGGGAGAAACTTTGGAGATGCTATTTCTGTTGGGGACCTAGAAGTCTCAGTGCTTCTTAAATTCCAGTCTTATAATCTGAAAGAAAACGCTGGAGGTACCTACCTAAGAAATCCTTCTCATATCTGAATTTGAGAATTAGAAATCTGGCAGTCCTAGTGATGACAAAGGCTGCAGTCCATCAATAATCTTCTTTCTCCTCTTCTTCTACTAGAATAGAGTGTTTAGGTGGGTAAAACAAGCATCACATTACAAGTACATTTCCCAGTCTGCATCCTAGGGAGGAAAGTTAACTGTAAAGCTAGGTTCTGAGTGATGTAATGAACAACCTTCTAGTCATATCCATAAAGAAGAAAAAACATGGCCTCTTCCTTTCATTCCTGAGTCTGAGCGTGAAAACGGTGATGAGCCTACCTCCAGGACATCAGTACTCTCAAGGTTCCAGATACTGACATAGAAGGAGTTTGGTCCCCAGCACCGCTGAGCTGCTCAACATCCTGGCCTAGTCTGACTGTTACATAAGATATAATCAGTATCTTAATCCACTGTGTTTGGAATTCGTTGGTAGACTCGATTATATTTTAAGTAATATTCAAAGGCTGTGAAAGAAGAAAATAGATACAGATCTGGAAAGGAAGGAAAAAGAGAAAGAGTGAAAATTTTCTCATGTATATAATTAATCAGTGCACTGACTTATCACTCAAAATCAATACTTTTCTATACTCAATAAGGGAAAAATAAATGACTCAATAGAAAATAGGCTTCAAAGAAGACATTCACGTGAACCATAAACATGTGGAAAGGTGTTCAACCTCATTAGTTCTCAAAAACAATACCGCCCCACACTTCTGGATGGCTAAAGCTCAAACCATTGACCGCACCAAGTGTTTTTGAAGACGGGAAACAACTGGAATTTCCTTATGCTGTCTGCTGTTTAGAAGAAGAATGGTACAATCATGTTTGAAAACTCTTTGGCAACATTTACTGTCAAGAGTTTATCATATATGCACCCCCTATGTCCCACCAATTGTAACACCTAAAGAAACCTGTGCATATATTTCTCAAGAGATACAGATACTGGAATGTTCCTAACAGCTTCATTTCTACCCGCCCAAAACTGGAAACATCCAAATGTCTACCAATCATAGAACAGATTAATAGATTGTGGAATGTTTATGCAATTGAATATTGCACAGAAAACAACATGGATGAATATCAGAAGTATAACACTGAGTGACAGAAGCCAGATACAAGAGCAGAGAAACTCCCTGACCTATTGCTTCTAGCCTCAGAGAACTGCCGGTTCCAGTATATTCCAGCCAGTTCTTCTCCCTGGCTTCCTGATCCCTTCATATCAACATACAAACACTACTTGAATGAGGACATTCAAGCCTTAAACAAAGACAAATTCTTCTCCCTAATCTAGTTTAGCCAAATAAAATAGAAGGAAGGGCCATCAGACATGATTATAAGGGGAAAAACATTTTCATTATAATATTTACAAGAGTCACGTTCATGCGTTTTAAATTACAAAGCAAAGAAGGCAAGTTTCCAGTGCCCAGGTGCATGACTGGGAGCTGGGTCTCACCAAGGAGAGGCTGTGAGCTGACTGGTAAGAGAGGCTCTGGCCGGAGAAGATCGTTAGTCATAGACCAGAGAAGAAAGGTCTTATTAAGAAGTTATCTGAATACATGAAGGAGAGAAATCATGCTTAGAAAATTGGGTCTTGGAGCCAGATGGAGCCTAGGTTCTAATCAGAACAATTTCCTATCCGTGTAACTTTGGGCAAATTACCTTGCCTCTCTAAGCCTCTGTCTACAACATGTGAGAATGTTTGTTTCTACCACACAGAGATTTGGGGATATATATAACGCTAAGTACATTTAAGGTCTAATTACTCTATAATTACTAATAATTTTATTATCGTTATGATCACACACACGCAGCTTAGCAGGGGTATTGCCATTAAGGTATACGATTCTCCATAATTCTGTTTTACACGGTATATAAAGTGCTTGCATGTTTATCATTACTGAATCTTAGGAAGAGACTCTACGCTTAGGAAATTTATTGACTGAGATATTACTGTTCTTGAGAAACTCTTAATAGGCCATATTCTGGGTGATCTCATCTACACTCTTGTTAAGAGTGCCACTCGGGGGTCCCCCGTCCTGCTGTGCAAATATAAAACTGAAAAATGCCACTAGCCATTCGTTATCAGATTATACAGATGTGAGCAAAAGTAGATTTACAGTTGCTAACATATAAACTAATACAATAATTAACAAATAATAATATAAGAATAAACTCTAGGTTTTGCTTACTCACAGTTGCAAACCTGCTTTTGCCCACCCCTGTGTAGCTGTTCGAGGTCCCCTATGCCTTTGTGACTCCATGCCACACAAATCAATTGAAAAGAAAAACAAGCGCATTCTCCATATACTTCAAGCAGGAAATATCTTGTTAGAAATAAATTTAAAAAGAAAACTTTATTGAATTATGTCTTCTGTGATGAAGCTCACCATGGGGTCGTTCAACTTAGCAGTTTATTATATTTGTATCACCTTTCTATGCCTTTGCTTTCCAGTTTTACTTGCTTTTATGACATGATATTTAGTGTTTTCATAAGCAGATCTCTAAAATATGGAAATCTTATTTGTTTACATGGATTTATGGAGAAATACCTGTGTTAATGCTCACTGTCTAAGATCATTAGGAACAAAGAACCCTCTGGATTGCTATAAATTGGAATTTCTAATCTTACCCCCCACCAAAAAAAATGTGTAATTTTTTTGCAGTCTGAATTTATAGACTGTTTTGGATTCTCACATTTCCATAGTCATTTGCATAGTACAGAAAACATATTGCATAACAAGTCAGTCAAGCTAAATTATAGGCAGTTCTTTTCAATCAGGCCACCGCGGTTCTGTGCTGCTCAGTTGAGCTCCTGTCTCCCACTGCTCAAATGTTGCCATGGTGACCGATTTTTGTCATGTACATTCCCAGGTCCCATGCGGCCCCCTTATTCATAGCACTTTGCCATCACAACAGTGACTGCTAGCTGTTATCTTATTATCTAATCTCCCTTTAGTAATACATATCACCTTTAAGCTACCTGGGTGCATTGGTGAAGCCCGAGTATAAGTGACATGTTACATAAACAAGCAAATAAATCTCTATTAAATAAGAGGATAATGATGACAACACATAAATAAGACTCCTTATTCATCTGTAAGCAGGAGCTCTATCTAACTCCCTGTTCTCTAGCTATATCACTGTCCGCATCATGGGAAGACCAGTTTGATTCTTTTATGGCAAATGGAAGGACAAGATTGCAAAACTGTTGAGCTGAATTTGAGCATGAGGCAATACATCTGATTGCCAAGCTTTCCACTGTTATGGCAGTTGAAAAACACAAACTATCAGGATATTGGAAGAAGAAGCTGAGAGGTACTGAGAGAGTCTAATTTACCCAGATGCCTAAAAACACAATGTCACACAGATAAACTAAATCTCACTTCTCTCTCCTTCCTAAACATTGTAGGCTGAATGCATTTTGAGTAAAAACACAACCTTAGAAACAATCACAAGAAACCAGATCAAAGACATAAATAGAACAAAATATGCACGAGAGATCTCATCCAGGATCAAAGATGTGAATGTAATTGCTATGAATAAGAAGTGCAGAGCTCACCAGAACAGAATGTCTTCAGCACACAGAGATTGCTACCAAAAAAAGAAAAGGAAGAAAAGGAGGGGGGAAATGTCTTTGGGAAATCAAACCCTCCACAAAGCAAGTGAAATGTCTTTATTTTTCCCTTCACAGGAAGGAAAATTTCTATGCCAGCCCATTGAAATCATCAAACATGGGGCAGTGTTCACTGAGTCCGGAGGTGGAAAGAATGTCAGAACCCTTCTATTTTCTGGGCTAAGCACTTTTCATGCTATTTTCCTGCCCAAATCTACCCCCAAAACTTTCATTTTTAAAAACGGTTCACTGTAAATCAGCCTGGTATACTGAGAGTTCTCAAGACTGTGAAATATTGAGGGGGTATCATTGGAGAGAGCAGCCTGGCTTGTTAAAATGAAGTAATTAATTTAATGCATATGGGAAAAGAAAAAAAAGTAGGAGGAGGTCCTTTTATTAAATATTTATCACTGGAGCCCTGGGTGGATGCCACTCAGCGAGGCAGTCATTAGAGATGGGACATTGATTGAAGTGAATATTAAGCAGTGCTCTCCACTAAATAACAATTGCTAATTTCTTAGGAAAAAAAAGTTCTTGAGATTCTTTGACACTGCTCTTTTAGAGTGTCTTACTGCATGCACTTAATTTTAAGTGATTCAGTCTTTTTAAAATGTCTGTCTTTGACCTTATAGAACTTTCCTCTCATTCAAGTCAATGAATCTAACTCATAACCACCACTCCGCAGTAAAGATGGAGGAGAGAGAGGGAGAGGGCTGGGGAGCATGAAACAGAGTGACAGCGAGAACACTTGAGAGCAGATGGCTATCACAAATGAAGCTTCTACCTGAAAGAAGAGGAGAGATTGCAAATGAATAATCCATGCTTCTATTTATCCTACTGGGAGAAGACAAGTTTAGGAACCCAAGTAAAGCTTGGTCAGGTACGTTAGCACTGAGTGTACATTGTCGGAACTTGATTCTTGGAAGTGAAAATTCTTAGAAAACAATGCATATCTTACTGCATTAAATCTTTTTTAAAGATTTTTTATTTATTTGTTTTTAGAGAGGGAAGGGAGGGAGATAGAGAGAGAGAGAGAGAGAAACATCAGTATGCAGTTGCTGAGGGTTATGGCCTGCAACCAGGCATGTACCCTGGCTGGGAATCGAACCTGTGACACTTTGGTTTGTAGCCCGCGCTCAATCCACCGAGCTGCGCCAGCCAGGGCTGCATTAAATCTTTATGCTTACATATCCATACATGTTTATCCTTAGAATATAGGTGTAATGATTGTAAATACTTTAAAAAATAATTCTAATTTTCAGCAATCCATTTCTATGGGGAGAATGTCACCATAGTCCCTGAATTCATTTTGAGACTATTTTTTCACATTGTAGTGCTATTACAGAGAGCACAATTTTCGTATCAGTTCAGATCCCTGAGTATTATTTGACTTTTATTCTGACCAAAGGTCTTTACATGTCTAATAAGCTAATTTCCTGGGTTCACTTCATTTGAAAGCAACATACAACAAAGCACCACTCAAGGACATGGGCCCCTTATCACAGCAATTTTATCGTAACATGAAGTCCAAGAAGATGATGGCCACGTTTATTGGGGTCTGGAAGGGGTTGTTTGTGGGAGGGGGACAAAAGACATTATGAATAAATCTAGAGAGACATTGGGGTGTATGCCCCCTTAGCCCTAAGTATGGTAAAACAAACAACAATAACAGCAAAAACTTGTGCAGAGAAGTCGAGTCACCTCCCCATAGCAGATTTTCCTGTAGCACAATTTTTTTGAAAGAAAAAGAGTGGGTTACTGAGAAAGGGAGTCCTTTTTCCTGTAGCATCTGGAGTCTCTAAGAGAAATGCTCTTTTCCCGAACCCTCCATTCATGTCGACATTGCTATGGACAAACTGCTTTGGAGGCTTCTATTGACTCCATTTTTAGGGACTTCAGAAATGTGGGATTAAGAAAAAAATGGGCATTGTTCCATAGCTAAAAAGAACAGTGTTGTAGTACCACTGATCACTAACACCTTTGGGACTGTTTTCTCGACAAGCCAGTAAAATGGCCTGGTAAAATGGGATAGCATTTCTCTGAGTGACACATTGGAGTGGTAATGTGGGTGTCAAGGAGAGGCAACCCTCCCTCCCCACCAGGGGACACGCAGCAATGTTGGGAGACAATTTTGTATGTCACAGCCGGCATCTGGTCAGCAGAGACCAGGCATGCTGTCCAATGTCCTGCAATGCACAGTGCGGAATCCCCTCCCAAGAAAGAATTATTCCACCCGAAACAGCAACAGTGCTGAAGCTGAGGGATCCTGCATTAGACAGTCTGTTCCCTTTTCCCTCCACTATTCTCTGATTTCTATAAGCATTTTTACCAAGAGAAAAGTTTATATTTGCTTTCAGGAAAATCAAATCTCAGCTTTTCTTAGGTAACAATCACCTACTTGTAACCCATTTACAGCAATGACACTTACGGTGCCTGGAATTCATGTATTAAAAATTTAAAGTTTTATGAATATTCCGCTTGATTTTTGGAATTGTCACTTAGTGACTGGGCTCAAGCTCAAGTCTTTTGTCGGGAGAAGTGATTCTCTACTCCATTGTTTCATTCTTGCATCCCTCTTGTGATTAGGGGTCTGGTGCCCAGAGGTGGCTTGGCAGCTCTGCAGACCACGCTTCTACATCGCTCTTTGTATGGAGACTTTCCAAAGGCCAGGCAAACTACAGATAACATTTTTACCTTGGAAGTCACTTGATTTTTACAAATTATGGCCTTTACAAAAAAAGGAACAATTTTCAGCCATCTTTGCATCCCATTTTCTCTTGAAACACAAAGGTAGACTTCTGGAGGTTTTCTCAGAAAACTCAAATACATTTTTTTTCTTTTTAATTTATTTTATTTTTTAATATATTTTGTTCATTATGCTATTACAGTTGTCCCATTTCCCCCCTTCATTCCCTCCCCCCTGCACGTCCCCTCCCACCCACATTCCCCCCCTTTAGTTCATGTCCATGTGTCATAAGTTCTTTAGCTTCTACATTTCCCATACTACTTTCTCCGTCCCCCTATTTTCTCCCTACCGTCTATGCTATTTACTCTTTGTACCTTTCCCCCTCTCTCCTCCTCCCACTCCCCTGTTGCTAAACCTCCATGTGATCTCCATTTCTGTGGTTCTGTTCCTGTTCTATTTGTTTGCTTAGTTTGTTTTTGTTTTTGTTTTTGTTTTAGGTGTGGTTGTTAATAAGTGTGAGTTTGCTGTTTTTTTACTGTTCATGTTTTTTATCTTCTTTTTCTTAGATAAGTCCCTTTCACATTTCATATAATAAGGGATTGTTGATGATTGGGGAAGTTCTCCTTTATTATTTGTTCAAATAACTTTTTCACTTGTTGCTCTTCCTCTTCTCTTTCTGGTACCCCTATAATTTGGATGTTGGAATGTTTCAAGATGTCCTAGAAGTTCCTAAGTCTCTCCTCATTTTTTTGAATTCTTATTTCTTCATTCTCTTCTGAGTGTATGTTTTCTTCTTCCTTCTGGTCCACTCCATTGATCTGAGACCTGGTTTTCTTTCCATCACTATTGGTTCTCTGTCCATTTTTCTTCATTTCATCTAGTGTAGCCTTCATCTTTTCATCTAATTTGTGACCAAAATCAACCAATTCTGTGAGCATCCTGATTACCAGTGCTTTGAACTGTGCATCTCATAGGTTGGCTACCTCTTGGTCACTTAAAAGTATTGGCTCTGTGGCTTTGATCTGTTCTTCTGTTTGAGCCATTTTGGCAGCGGGGCGGGGGGGTCTGGTCACACCTTTTATGTAGTGAGGAGCAGAGCCTTAGGTGTTCACCAGGGCGGGGCAACCCAGTTGCTGGGTTGCGGGGTCATAGAGGGAACAATGGTGTTTGTTCCACTTTCTGTCAGATTCCAGTCCCCTCTGCTACCTCCCACACACAAATTGGGCCCTTCTACTGCTGGTTCCCAGGTGGGTGGGCTTGTGTATATTCTAGGACCCTGTGGGTCTCTCTGACAAACTCTCCTGTGAGGCTGGGAGTTTCTCCCAGCACCTCAACCTCAACAAGTGTTTTCAATCAGTGCTTTTAGGCTTTAGTTCCTGGTGCTGGGGCCCTGGGTTAAGCAGTCTGTCTTGCTGCCTGTTTTCACCTGATTTATCTGTGCGCGGATGTGTCACTGCGGACAACCAGCTGCCTTGCATACTTCATGGGGTCTGCTCCTTTTCTCCCTGTGCCTGCACCTGGGGTCTGCCACTGGGGTCTGCTAGCCACCACCTTCGCCCTGCATGCCCAGGTCTGCCAGCCACCGCAATTTCCTGCTGCGACCCCTCTCTGCTGGCCACCGACTCTGCCCCTCTTACCGGTCTGTATGAATGGTTGTTGGGACTTCTGTACAGTTCAATTTTCTGTCTGTTCTGGTTGTTTTTTTGTTTCTAAATTTTTGTCGTCCTTAATTTTGGTTGTGAGAGGAAGCACAGTGTGTCCACCTATCCCTCCATCTTGGCTGGAAGTCCCTCAAATACATTTTTAAATAAGAGACTTGCTATGGTAGGAATTTTTTTTAAGGGTATTCTCTGTGCTAACCTTTTTGAGTCATAGAACTGCTAGTTCTACTCAGGACTCTAGATGGTGATGAGTTGATAGGGAAGGACTCTGAGCTGGGCTATACAGTTGAACACGGCATCGATGCAAATACAACATCTTGTTTTAGCTGAGACCTGGCTCAGTGAAAGATGCAGACTAGATACCATTATGAACTCAGAAACCAGCTTTCATCCACACACTATGGCAGTATCCACTGGACAGTAAGTCATGAGATCCTTTAGTAACATGCAATGTACTCATTACAAGTCATTTATTTCTAAGAATTCTAATTAAAACAGAGAAAGCAAGACTTTTACTTGAAAAATGCCTCTTATCCATTGTCAAGCTACCCTTGAATGTTTGGCTACATTTCTTTAGTAATGTTTTATAACCCAAGGTTTTCATTCAGTCATACAAAGATGTCTTTTTTTAAAAGATTTTATTTATTTATTTATTTCTTAGAGAGGGAAGGGAGGGAGAAAGAGAGAGAGAGAGAAACATCAATGTGCAGTTGCGGGGGGCCATGGCCTGCAACACAGGCATGTGCCCTGACTGGGAATCGAACCTGCGACACTTTGGTTCACAGCCCGTGCTCAATCCACTGAGCTACACCAGCCAGGGCCAAAGATGTCTTTTGAGTGCCCACTGACTAAAGGATAAGGTGTAAACTTTTGCTAGGCTGACTTCTGAGTGTGAAAGTATTTTTTAAAAAGTAAAGAAAAAAAATCTAGCAAACTTGTATTTTTCCTAAAGTCTGTGTCTCCCAAAATGTCCTGAGCATAAGAATTGTCTGGATTACTTATTGAAAGAAAAGACTGTTAGCCCAACTAAGGCCTCTGTGGGCAAGTCCTAGAGAGCTGTGTTCCTTAAATAGCGCCCAGCGAGTCATATGGCTTGGTAATTTTGGGAAACAATGCCTTAGAATGCACAGATACATGGGGAACCACAAAAGACACCATATTGAATTATTAATAGATTGGGGAGCCTGATCAAAATCAAAAGGCTGTTTGATCCTTACAGAGTACTTACAAAAGTGTCTGACACATAGTGAACTTTTAATAAGCATTAGAGATGATTGTTTTTGCTTGTCATACTCAATGTAGATAAGAATTATCCTTCCTCTAGGTCATCCTTGAGAAACCATTAGCCTTCTCTGTCAATGGGCCCACATGTTGTACATTTACTGCATATGTGACCCTTTTCCTCCTTCTCCTTGGGCATTGGACCAAATGCCTATTTCTTTTTCACTAACTCTCTTATTTTGGTCGCTTCCTTATCTCCCCTTTTAACCGAGTGCTCCTTATGATACTGACTTCTCTGAGAGTCATTTAATTCTTCACCTGTGCACATTAGGAGCCCTTTCTTGGAATTCTAACATTCCCCTGATAGCCATCAAGGAATGCACCTTGATTCTAACCTCTAAATCCAATTTACCTGTAACCTGGAGTCCAAGACTGATTATTTAAAATAAATCAGAGATTTCCAGGAATCTCTGTGGCTTTCACCCACTATACCTAATTTGACTTCAATCCATAAACATTTAAGCATTAGTTTAAAGTATTTCCTTTGAGCAGTCTAACCCACGCATACTTCCCACATATCATGGAGGACACGTTGAAACTGTAAGAACCCTGATGACATCCTGATTTTTTTCTGTAATTCAGTAGAAATCCCTGTGCCTACTCACTGACTTATCTACCCATGATTAGTTTTACACTCTCTATTATATAATGTTTGGAACAATACTAAGAAAGGAATAGTAATGGGTATGTATAATTAATCAGCTCTTCTCCATATTACTCATCATTGCAGCTTTTCCTAAGGAAAAACGATTTGCTGAATAAATCAGACATGTATGATTCATGTCATTGAGCAAAGAGGGAGAAAAAGAAGCTATTTCTGAGGTGTACTACCAGCTCTAACTCGTGCACCTGATATCAATATTGTGAAGCTGAATCGTGCAACTGAGAGAGCCCCTCACATTCTTTAGGAATTCCCGTTGTATACAGATGGCTTCCTTCACTAAGAAAATGTTTTCTTTCTAAAGAGTTCCTTACTTCTTTTATTTGCTGATTCCATCCCTTCTGTTTTTACTGAAATATATCAGTGGCACCTCCGGAAATTCCTAAATGGCCACAAACTACTGCTACTCTGTGTTAAAAAGAGGTTAAACGGCCCAAAGCCCTAATTTCAAGTCTTCATTGAATGCCAGCAATTCAACCATGAGCAGGACCCCCAGAAGAATGGCGGAGTTCTCCGTGGGCTCCGCACAAAGGGGATGCGTGGGTAGATGCCATCTGCAGCTCAGGGGTAGGGAACAAAAAGGCATTTGAGGAAAAGGGAATTTCTTACAGATATGATATAATGGGAAAGATCTGAAAGTCATCCATCATGACTGTGACATACATCACACCCAACAACAGCCCAAAGCCACGAGATGTCACGTACCGCCTGCGGCGTGTCAGGCCTTCTGGCATCAGCACTTTTGTGCCTCCTGCCACCGCCCCCTTTGTTGCCCGCTTGCCGCAGCGCATGGGGAGGCCCATGAATGCCTCCGCCCACCCCCACCCCAGCGTTTGCTAGTGTGGGCTTTATTATCACACACCCCAACCGGCGCTCGGGGCACATTCATCCCCTGACAGGGAGTGACAGGCGGAGCAGAAGAAGGACGCCAGTGCCACCAGATGTGGCCGGGCCTCATAAATTCGGTTAGCACGACCACACGGCTCCGAGAGGGTCAGAACAATGTGGGCCGGGCGAGGACGCACGGCCGCGCTGAAGCTCACCCCCCGGACAGCTGCTCAGAGACACCGGGATGAGGGAGAGGCCCCCATCCTCTTATTTCGGTTTTATTTTTGCAGGGCTGAGTTTTAAGTAATTATCGCAAAATTTAAAATTCAGATTGGGTTAAGATGAGCAAGTAAAATATATAAGCTATGTTTTCATATCGCTGTGTGATAGCAACCTGTCACTTAGATCCAAGTGTTGATCATTTCGGAGTACCACATGGCATGTGGATACACACACGCGTGCGCGCACCCACTAAACATTAGAATGGGAATAATTCAATTTGTAGTATATTCTCTTGCTTTAACTTCTGTCTTGGTTTTTATCTCACCTTCCCAATGAAATCACAAACTCTCCAAATGCAGGGGCCATGGGTAGCGGTGCCCCTTTGGTCCTCACACGGTCTCATTCAATATTAAACACGTACCAGCTGCTTGATGACGAACCAGAGGATTTCGAAAGGGTTTGCTTTTGCTTTTGCTGTTTCCAAAGACTTTACATGAAAATCGAAGACAACATACAGAGTGAAAGAAAAAAAACCAAGATGGAAACTATTGATATGGAACATGAAACCATAAAGCTAAGCAGTTACATTTCATCACTTGAACTGAGTATATTAGTACCGTCAAATTCCTACGCTTGTTCGGAATGATTTTCCAGGTTAATAAACTAAAACGCGTGCCAGCGCTTCATGCTCCAGGCTTGTTTACAGCGCCGTGCAAATAGCCTACTTGCAGGTGCATCGATGTGTACGTGTTACTAACTCACAGCAACCCATAAAAGCTACAAAAAAGGGACACTTTTTCAGAGTAATGACTTGTTTGAGTTTCACATAACTGGCTGCATGAGTCGTCGTGTTTTCAAACAACTCCACAGAAATACCAACCTTATCCTGAGGCATTTATCTAGGACATTCCATGTAATCTATGCCTCGTGTACTGGTTTTATCTCTACTCCAGCATCCTTTGTGTAAGTCCACATTAATTACTTCTTCTTGGATCTTAATTATTCTTGCTTCTCCTGGCATTTTGTAAATCTTAACCACACAGAGAAAAAGAGTTAATTTGTATTCCAGTAAAATGATTGTGTTTATTCCTCAATATATTATTTTGTTTGAGTCCCAGAAGTTGGTACAGTTTCAATATTGTATTTTATCCTGAACCCACTTCTGTTTTAAGCATTGATGAAATAAAAATATTTCGTATTTATACATGTACATAAATGGGAGAGACTGACTGGTGGAAATGACAAGCTCTCTTTCTGTTTGATGGAAAATTCACATTAAGTTTCAATTTATAAACAGTGGCACAGAATCTGGGGTGGGAGAGGCCAGAAAACCAAATCAAGTGCATGATTACCGGTAATTATTAAGGATGTTAGTGAAGACTCAATAAAGGTACTGTATCTAATCTAGTTCTTCATCTCCAAGTCAAACAAAAAATATGAACCTAAGGACAATAAGAATGTATTCAACATAAGTTCCCTATAACACAATGTTTTCCTGTTTCTTGTTAGAATGAAATAAAATTAAATACACAGATTAAATGAAAGGACGAGATGATGCTAAAATAAGTTAACCAGTACTTGAAGTGTCTGTTCCTTTGAGGTCAGGCACTTTTAAGTAACTGTTCCTTTTAGGTCAAGACTGATATTCTAACTTTGATGAGTAAGGGTTTATCTTTCAGTCAACACAAAGTTATATATGAAAATGTAATTTATGTGGTGGGGGGGAGAGGGAGAATGGGAGAAAGTAGGGGAAGGGCCACCAAGGAACATGCATAAAGGATACATGGGCAAAGCCAAAGTGGGTAGGTTGGAGGGGGGGAGGCGGCAATGGGTGGAGCAGGGGTGTGGTGGGGGGAAAATGGAGATGACTGTATTTGAACAACAATGAAAAAATTATAAAAATAGCCCTGGCTGGCATAGCTCAGTGGATTGCGTGTAGCCTGTGAATCAATGTGTCGCAGGTTTGATTCTCAGTCAGGCCACATACCTGCGTTGCAGACCACGGCCCCCAGCAACCACACATTGATGTTTCTCTCTCTCTCTCTCCCTCCCTTCCCTCTGTAAAAATAAGTAAATAAAATCTCTTAAAAAATAAAAGCAATGAAAAAGAATAGAAAAAAGAAAAGGTAATTTATAGACTACATACATAAACACTAGGACACACCAGAGAACGGAGTCTAAATGTACATGAGTCACCTCGCCTGAGTGGCCTTGTCGGACACCTTGCTCCTGTGGCAGCAGTGTTCCTCTGCTTGCAGCTGTGGTGACCGTTTATCATGTATTGCATGATGTGACTTCCTCGTTTACTTTACTGTCCCTTTCATCCACTACAAGTTTACTTCCAGGAGGACAGGCCCTCTACTACTTTGGTCCCTCCAGCATTGCTGGTACTTCACATAGTGCCTGACACTCAAAAATTCTGTGTGAAACATTTGAATATATATGGGACACGTGTTCTTTTGGAAAGAGATAAAAGAAGAACACCAAGAAGGCTTTGCCTGAGTGCAATTATGATCTTATAATGTCAGTTGTAATATAAAGTATTTCATTCAAATTCGGTGTTTTACACCGAGTACTTTCATACGCGTTGCACAAATAACCTCTTTCAGTAAATCATTTTCAATAAGTACTTTTCCATTGAGTAACTGAAAAGGGATCGTGAAAGGTTACAGATAATACATAATAAAGCTCCCTGATTAAAATTTCTGAAATCCCCAAGGTAGTATTCTAAGATTCAAGAAATAAAGGCCCATAAAAATCAATTAAATGAAATCAAGTTCAGCATGTCATATTCAATACTCAGATTTTCTGAATTTTATACAATGTTTATGTTTGCCACACAAATGCATTATTTATGCCTCCATTAGATTTCCTGATGGTGAGCAACCACAGTGATGAATGAGGAGATTTTCATGATCACAGAGAATAGCATGTACACTCTTTTAAAAGCTTCGGTGAATGCATGCAATTTTGCAGTGACAAAATAAATTAAAACAACCTGAAGTGTTTGTAATGTAATAAGCACCTCTAATTCTAGTTACACCTAAATGTACAGACATATAGAAATGTTGATAAAAACAGAAAGTAAATTTCATAGTGGGAGATTTTAGTGAATGAAAATCTTTCCCCTAGGGGACTTGAGATTAATACTTTGGACGAAGGAAAAAATTCAATGATTTCAAAAACTTAAAAATGTAGTTTTCTTACCAATTGTCTAAGATAGTTTCCTTTAGCTGCACTTTACCACGGTTGCCTGGCTTCAACATCCAAACAACTGACGGGGACCACTGACAGAAGACAAATTTTAGACAGTCCCGCCCTTACGGGTAACGTGTTTCAGAAATGGCACCCAATGTCAGGCTAGAGCTCTCTCTTTGAGAGAAGACCAGAAATGCATGGTATTTCATTCTCCATATCCTGTCTTTCTTTGAACAAAGTTGTTGGATTTTTTTTTTTTTTTGCAAAACTAAATGCACATTTACAAGAGTCAAACATCAAAAAGTAGGAAAGGCATATAGAAAAATCCCCCCTTCCCTCACAAAGACTTTTGGAGTTGGTTTCCCAGTGTCATCAAGAATTAAGTTTGCCTGGCTGGTGTAGCTCAGTGGATTGAGTGCGGGTTGCGAACCAAAGTGTCACAGGTTCGATTCCCAGTCAGGGCACATGCCTGGGTTGCAGGCCATGGCCCCCAGCAACCGCACATTAATGTTTCTCTCTCTCTCTTTCTCCTTCCCTTCCTTCTCTAAAAATAAATAAATAAAATCTTAAAAAAAAGAATTAAGTTTGCATCTTTGTTTTCTGTTCTGCACCTGGCTCTTGAGAATTTCTAAGAGGTGTGTTAGAGGGATGTTTATCCCAGACAGTCTTGCCTTCCAGTTTGAAGGATCAAACTTGGGCCCTTGTTCTTTCTCCAGTACCCTGGCCTCTCTATGGCTCATGCTTGCCTGACTGGAAACTTGCTCTATTATCTCATAACCTAGAAAGGAACATTCTTCCACCTGAGGTGACCTAATCCTTCTGTAGTTGTCAGTGTCAATGTTCCGCACAGAATCACCCAGACTCATTGCCACCATCTTTTCATCACCACTGACACACTCCTTAACTTGGTGAAATCTACTTTCTACACCAGCACCATCGTCAACCCCTTCCAAAGACATGCACACATGCTCACACACACAAACACAGACCTGAACGTAGTTTCTCATTCTAAGACCACCGAGACCTACTCATCGTCCTACCAGCAGTTCCTTTCTCACCAGCTGCTCAGTCACCCCAAGAACTGCATGCCTCTCTTTCTGTACCCCTCCTTTCAGAAGATCCCTTTGTCCAACCTGCCTTTGTTCTTCCCTGAGGGCGCTGTCTCTGTTTCCTTCATTGGTGCCTTTTCTTCCTTCCAGTTTTGCTGATTTCAGAGCTTCATTTCTTTTTTTTTATTTTATTTTTATTTATTTATTTTTAGAGAAGGAAGGGAGATAGAGAGAGAGAGAAACATCAATGTGCGGTTGCTGGGGGTTATGGCCTGCAACCCAGTCATGTACCCTGGCTGGGAATCGAACCTGCGACACTTTGGTTCGCAGCCCGCGCTCAACAGTTTCATTTCTATACCCACTATCCACTATCGCTTCTTTGCAAGATAACACAAAACCTTAGGCAAGTTACTTTATTTCCCCATCTGTAAAATGGGCTAAGAGTAATGACTACTTCAAAAGCCCATTGTGCAACTTAGAATAGTCCCCGGCATATGGTAAGCGCTATAATATTAACTGTTGTTCCAAAATGAAAGAGAGGAATGCTATGTTATTGCTCTCACAAATTCTCATTTGAAGGCTGCTGCTGATATATAGTGTTAATAATGTTATATAGCCTATAATGCAGTAATCGCTAATCAGTTGCTGAATGTTTTCTGAAAAATATCATCATCCAGATTTTTTGTGTGTATGTATACATTTTGAGAGGCTCTAAAAAGTTCCAGAAACCTTAAGAGTTCCTACAAAATTAAAAAAACCAGTATACTCACTATTCCCTACATCAGTGGAGCTCCCCTTGTTGCCAGGGTTATCAAGTTTCTGAAGTTCAGTATTCAACTTGTTCACTGTGAATTAATATGTGGCTACGATCTACTTGGGGAAACTGTAAAAAGCAATTAAGAGCAAACCAGACCCACGAATAAAGGGCAGACTTTTCTTTTCTTTTCTTTTTATGTTTTCCCAGAGTTTCAGTGTTTTTCACTGTATGTCTCCATGGGTGGGTTAGGAGGTGGAGCAATTTATGAGTGATTTATTTTGAAATTGTAGAGGGAGTCAGCATTTCTCCCTCAACCTGCACCTTCTCTGCAGAGTTGCTGGGTCTCCTTGTTCTTTGACCTCTTTCCCCTGGGTGGTCTCTCTCTCCCTGAGTGATGGTAAAAGCGAGGAAAGTCAAACAGATGGAACAGCAAGGACATGTAACTACCTGCCTTTATTACCCTGTGTACAGGTAGCGGGCTACCACTTTACTTCATAACTCAAATCCATTCCTTTTGTGATCTGTCCTGTGTAGCATCAAACTCTCAAGTCCTCTCTCAACCACCACCCCCTTAGTGGAGCTAGCAGACAAATGAGGATCTGCCTGTAATTATTGCTTAATTCATTTGCATGTGGATGTTCCCATTAAAATGTCATTAGCATGGGGGAAGGGAGTCTGGTTGCCAGAGCAACCAGGAGTGGGGCAGGTGCAGTTCAGCCTCAAATGGATTCTGGGCTGTTTGGTCAACTCTCCACCTGTATCCCTGGCTCGCATCACTCCTAGAGTTGCCAGAATGAAAACATTCTGCAGCTTTACCCTCTTTATGTTGGCCGTGTCTCTAGAAATTCTTGGTAACCTGTACAGTTCTGCCTGATTTACTAATAACTGCTTTTATTTCGACTAGCCATGCTGGGGACCTGAGCTTCTTGTCTGTGCTAACACAGTAGCCACTTGCCACATGGGGCTACTGTAATTAGCTGGAATGTGTTGTAGATGTAATAATACACACAAAGGCATTCAAAGACGTAGTCTGAAAAAAAAAAGAGTGTAAATTATTTCAATAATGCTCTTAATTTTGAATATGTGTTGAAACGGTGATACTTCAAATATGTAGGGTTAAATAAAATATATTATTGAGGTTGATTTTACCTAGTTATTTACACTTAAAGCACATCTTAAAAACATTTAAAATTAACTGTGTGGCTCAGATATAGGTGCCATATTATATTTTCACAGGCAGCGTTGTCTAGGGTGACGGAGTCCTCTTTCAAATCTCCTGTCTGATCAGTCCTGCCTTCTTCGTTCTTACCGAATTTACAACAGCTGTCATCACCTGCAGAACATCTACGCCTAATTCTTTCTGGATTGCCAAGCAATTTGCTTGTTTTCACCATCATTTCGTAAGTACTCTTAGAGGTGAAGGAAGTCCATTTTCCTATCAACACAGGAGTTTCCTCTTAGAGCATTGCTGTGGAGGATGCTTCACCAGGCTCTGCCCGAGTCTGTCCCTGGGGCCACCGCCTTACAGAACCACAGATGGAGGAGAGCTCCTATCATAAGAAAGCTTTTCCCTTACGTGGACAAAAAATCTGCTTCCCCATGAAGACTACCCACTGATCCGAGCTCTGCCCTCGGAGCAAAGTAGAGCCGGGCTGCCGCCCTTCCACCGGACGGCCCTCCATTTACTCGGAGACAGCTGTCAGGGTCCAGACGAAGCTTCTCTTTGTTCCCCATTACCCACTCTCCCCAACCGTGTCTCACAAGTCATGGCCCCGAGGCC
Source organism: Phyllostomus discolor (assembly GCF_004126475.2). NCBI lineage: Eukaryota > Metazoa > Chordata > Mammalia > Chiroptera > Phyllostomidae > Phyllostomus > Phyllostomus discolor. Next base: position 12,526,729 of record NC_040906.2, read on the forward strand.
ACGGGGCCCCCCTCCCCCAGGTTTTTGTCATTTGTCAATGTCCCTGTAAAAATGTGGAATCCAGAAGAGAACAGCCAATTCCAGATGTGCACACTGAGTGTGAGAAGATGGTAAGACCAGTCTTCCTCTTCTCTGGGCACTGGGGTTTGGTATGTTCAGGCTAAGACTGCGTCTCTTTGGCCACCTCCTCTGTGCACTCCGGTGGACCTTTTCATCCTCTAAACCTAACAGATCTTTTTTTTCTTCACATACACTGGTATGAAGTCATAGGTTCTTTAACTCAGACGTGTACAACTGATCCCTTTAAATTGAAACCTAAGATAATATTTCTCTCAATAAAATTATGCTTTGGGGCTTTATTCCACTGTTCCAGGGTACAAAGAAAATTTTAAGTCTGGTTCTGGCTCAGAAAATTAGCTATTCTCCGCTGTGTACCAAAGACACTGTTGTTTTCTATCCTTGTCATCATCACTGATAATTGTGTTGAACTAGACAGAGCTATCTTGTCCATTAAGATACAAAAGACTTTGTCAACTGTCTTTCTAAAATCAAGATACACTGTAGTTTTATCTAATTCATCTACTAGGAAAAAAAGGACATTTAGCAACTATTTACTGTGTGCCTACTATATGCCAGAAATTTTTTAGGTGCTGTGGTACGACTTAAATTTGGTGACACAGTTCTGATGCCCAGTGAGTCCCTCTTCCTTCTCTATGTGTTTCCAAGCCCTGCCTTTAGAAATCTGTTAGGACTGTTAGGGTAGTTTGCCAGAGATCCTTATTAAGTTTACCGATTTATAATTTCTGTAGTCCAAATTTTTACTTTTTAATAACAGGCTGCCTTTTGTTGCTTGTCATTTTTTTAATATCCCATTCATTCTCAGGGTGTCTTAAAGATGATTAACTATACTCTGGCTGGTGTGGCTCAGTGGGTTGAGTTCTGGCCTGTGAACCAAAGGGTTGCCAGTTTGATTCCCAGTCAGGGCACATGCCCGGGCTGGAGGCCAGCTCCCCAATGTGGGGTGCATTAGAGGCAACCGCACACTGATGTTTCTCTCCCTCCCTGTCTCCCTCCCTTCTCCTCTCTCCAAAAATAAATAAATAACATCTTTACAAGAAAAGATAATCAACTATGATCCCACTATTACAGAAGTAAGTTATTTTATTTTCATTGGAAAGAGTTAAACTATACTTACTGATTTATAATTATTTAAAGTTGCTCTCTATTCTCCTCTTTCTTTGCCCCCAACCTGGGAAAACTGTACCTGGGAAAAAGTGTCAGGCACTCTGTTTATAGCTCCATGGGAAGTACAGCAGTCCATTCCTGTAACCGTCGGAGGTAGGCACTCTTCTTAGCCCCATTCTATGGATGACGAAACTGAGGCACAGAGAGAATTACTCTTTGTGAGGTGAACAGCAGAGACCATGAGGGCTGAGATGGGTTGAATACTGGTTGAGCCCTTAGGACCCTTTAACCAAATGACTCTCTTTCTTGCTTTAGCCATAAAGTACGAATCTGTCTTGGTTCCCACTGCAGTCTGGCATCCAACACAGGGGCTGATCATTGACTGCTTAAATTTTTATCATTTTCCTTCCTTTCCCATTTTGAAAGCCTGTCTCTTCATCTCAGTGAAAAAGAAGAAAGATTAAATTAAATAGGTCATTTGCCCCCTTTCTTTTATTATCAATATTGAAGGATCTTTCTTCAGTCATGATCAACAAATGTATTTCTTATTCATTTTCCAAAAGAAAGGCGCACCAAGTTTTATACACATAACATTCATCAAAACAATAAGAAAGATTCTGGGGGGCTCTCTTGTTTTCGATACCTGAGTTTACTTCTAGATCATTTGAAGGCATTGAATACTTGTTTTTCCCTTTTAGAGTAGGTTTCCAAGTTATAACAATGCAAAGATGTATTCATTTACAATAAAAAAATTGTACAAATTGTCATCAGATTTTTCCATAGAAATAAATCATTAATTCCTAATTTGGGACTGATGTTTTTCTTTTGGTAGCTTTTGCAGAAGCATTTAATATTTTTCCATTAATACAGTTTATTAAATGGAATACTCAAGTGTAGTTAAACTCATTATCCTTTTAATTCTAAGCTCAGTGTTTGCATTGCTATGCGCATATATATATATATATATATATATATATATGATTGGCCATTCTAATGGTCTAGTGTCAGCCATTGAAATGTTTTTTGTATAGCAATGCTGTAGGGTCCCAGAGAAAAAGTTCTAAGCAGGTGCTTTTAAAGAAGAGGATGAAAATTGTTACTATCCATGTTGCCAAAAAGTAAGTCATTATATATAATTGAATGAATCTTGAAAAGTACTGCAAGCTATGAGTTTAGTGTTCTGCATTTATAAATGTTACATCCACACTTAGATTGTATCTGCTCGTGTAATGAGAAGGCAAACTGTGAAAGAGCAATTTGTCTAATTCAGTCAAAATTATCATATCAATCATCTGAATATTTCAAAAGAAAGTTTTAAGTGCCTGAATTATGGAAATAATTACTTCATTTCTCCATTCCCTTTACTCTGTTCATATAAAGAGATAATCTGATAGACTATTTTTTTCTTTTTAAATAAAGACCGTTATTTATAATTGGGACCACCCAATATAATCTCTGAAAACCTTTTAAAATTTTGCATCTGGCTTCTTTTAATCAATATCACCTTCTCATTTTTGCAGCAATTTTTCAAAGTAAATAGCATCTTTTTTCAAAGTTATTTGTCAAAATAATGCATATTAAAAATTGAAGCATAATATTGTCGATTCTCTCTGTACAATATTGCAAAAACAGCTTTGAATTGAATTGGATCCCGCTGGCTGGCTTAACTCAGTTAAAATCAGTAAACATAAATGCAAGTAAATACTGGTTGCAATTTTATTCACATCTTAAGTTTGCAGTAACCTCAGATGACTTTGTTTGATTGTTTTTCCACCAAAAATTTGGTTTAATTGGTCACTACACAAAGTCTGAACAGGTTATCAAAATATTAAAATATACAATTCTTTTAGGATACCTGGGCTTCTCAGATAGTCCTTATTTTTTCACCCAGTGAAAGATTTTGTTACAACCTGAACAAAAAGTTTTCTAATCAAAAGATAGCAATGGATTGACTAATTAAAAATGCATTCATCTGTCAGTTGCTTGTTGACTTGCCATTTGAAACAGGCAGGTCTAAGTGGATTGTTTTATTTATGAAGACCCTCTCACTGTGAGATTTGTGAATTCATAAGCTTGCATTCACAAACAAAACAAAGGTTAACATTACAAGAAAAGTTAAATATACTGAGAATTTTATATATTCCTTTAAGAGGTTCAGGTTTTTAACACATAATTTTTAAAAACAGCTTTTTAAAATAAATTGGAAAATAAGTTTTAGCTGTTATCACTATAGAATTTTTACAGAACTTAAGAAGATTTACATATAAAAATATCAAGTTGCATATGCCCATTCAATGTTTGCTTTTTTCCTGAATAGTAGAGAATTACTTTGAAATGATTGAATAAAGCTTTATTCTTCCCCAAGGAAAAAGTGTAGCAATTGCTAGAACTAGAATTATATTATATTAGGTTGAAAAAAATCCATAAAGATGACCTAGATTGAAATTTGAGGATTAAAGAGATATGATTACTTGTCCAACATCAAACAATCCAGAATCCAGAATCTTGCTGTCTAATATGACATTTCTTTCATGTGTAACACACCTTTGCAGCCCCCTGAGCTAAAGCATTTAATTTCCATGTCCTGCTTTGTTATGTTACCAACACCATCCACATTCCATTGATGACGATTTTGCCACCTGTGTTTGGGGTTGAGCAATTGTGACTGACATGTGTATTTCAGTGTAAATTTCAGGAATAGAAAAGAAGTTACGGCTCATACTAAAAAGTATGCCAGCAGGCGCACATTCTGCAACAGATGAAGGCAAACATATAAAATATCTGAATATAAAACCAGATTAATCTCTGCGAGATATGGCACATGGGAAGAAGGCAGTTCCCCACTACAGACTAATAGTAAATCTACCTGTGAAGTGAAGACTAATGATGAATGGAAACAGCAACCTTACACAGAAAAGTCCTTGTGAGGTTCTTTGAAAACATCTTTCAGACAATTCTATTAAACAAAGAAATGTATGGTCCCATATAAAAAAGAAGGTGGTTTCCTGGCAATTATCTAGTGCCTCAGCATTGAACACCAAATTGAGGTATAATTGTATGAATAGCAAACAGTGATGTTGCGTCAGGCACTCTGTTTATGGCTCTGTAGGAAGTACAGCAGTCAATTCCTGTAACAGTCGGAGGTTTCTTAGCCCCATTCTATGGATGATGAAACTGAAGCACAGAGAGAATTACTCTTTGTGAAGTGAACGGCAGAAACCATGAGGGCTGAGATGGGTTGAATACTGGTGGAGCCCTTAGGACCCTTTAACTAAATGACTCTCTTTCTTGCTTTAGCCGTAAAGTACGAAACTTGAATTTGGATCGCAATAAAGTTATGAATCATGTGTCAGGGGGCAGTGGAGGTCACGTTCAAATGGTCAAAACCTTTAATGTTAAATCCGTAATTGGGTGACTATGCCATCCATGTCGATGAGGAGATCGATTTTTTACACAATGTTTAATTCTGATCATATTCCTGGAAGGTCAGCCAATTCTAAACTATTCTTGATCCCTGAAAAAATGGAAGCCAGGATAAAAATTTCAAAGCATTTGTTTCTCTAAATCTCGTTTTAATCACCAGTTTGAATCTTAGAAACCATCTAACTTTTAAGCAGAGTTGCTGACAGTTAGCTAAGCGATTTGCGTTTCTTTTGGGTTTTATTCCTATTTGTTGGGAGCAGACAAATAGTCAGCTGAAAGGACAAATATTGGTGGCTTTGGGAGACATCTTCAAGTTCCTGAAATCAAAACCCACCACAGCGACGACAACAGGGAATGCAATTAGGCACTCTGTTTACGGAGTGGGCACATTCATCCAATAAAGCACAGCACAAGGCCGTTCGTTTTGATTCGGCATCAAGCAATGGCACAAAAAAATCTGCATTTGCTCCCCAAATGGCTGCAATGGATGAGCCCCACGGGGAGAGCCCGTGCGCATGCTGCATGGTCACAGAGAAGGCGTAAACCTTCCGGAGTCCCGGGAAATTGTTCACCGTCAGCTCGTTGAGTTTTATCACATGAACTAATTACAACCTGATTCGTCGGGAACACACGTACAGGAACACACATCTTTACACACACGACGACTACCTTCCGAAGTTCATTTCCATGGTTATTATTTCCCAAATAAAGTGCCCTGGGCATTAACAAAACATGTATTCTCCCATGGGGAAGAAAGAATTAAAAAGATACTCAATAATATTGATGTAAAAGCAAAAAGCAATACTTATTTTGAGGTTTAGAGACACAATTTCATACAGATACCAATTTTTAAGTTTATTTCTTTTCTTTAACAATCAACTCTCCTTCCCTCTTCCCCCCCCAATATAAATTGCTTTATTCTGAGTTAGAAGGCAAGAGCCATTACTTCAAGTCCTATTCTTCAGGGATAACAAATCTCAGTGGCTTATCAAGAGTATTTTTGGATTTATGGGAGTTTGTGCCTATGTATGTGCATATGTGTGTGATATTTGTACAGATAATCTCCAGGTACACTTTTTATTGAAATAAATCAAACCACCCCAGATTGAGTTCTAAAGGCCAATATTATTCTTGGCATTATCTTACTAAGGAGACGATTTACTAAAAGCCTACTTCTCTGCACACGTAGAGTAATTTATGGGAGGTTTCCAGATTTTTAAAATATTCATTCCAAGCACACTTCATTGGTTCTCACCAATTTTATCATTTTGAAAATTAATTGACTGTCAAAAAAAAGTTGAACTCTAAGTGATATTAGATTTAAATTATGCATGTGTGTTTTATCAGAACATGAAGAGCAAAACAAATTACAGAATTATAAATAGACAAATTATCTCTGAAGAAGAAACAATCTATGTAAACTGAGAATAATCAATAATATGGCTTTACTATTTTTGCAACCCGTCAGACAGATGTGTGCCTGCGTGTATGTGTAATTTCCAGACTTTATACTTAGGCTTATTCTATGTGTATGCTAAGGACCAGGAGAAGCACTGTTTTGAAGTTTAGCTGTGTTCAGAAAAATATAGAATCACAAAATTATTTTCTTGGTCATTATTAGCTTTATATTACAATAGATTCAAGGCACTGGTGAATCAAACATTTGCAAAATATTCCCAGTGGATTTGCCAAGAATCTGTGCTAACATCCCAAACAAAGTCCCGGGTTATAAAAGTATTTACTCTGGGTTATCGGTGACACCCTTGCCCCTGCACAAACTGCTGCTTGTCTTCCACCTAATAAAGGAAAACACCCAACTGTCACACGCGACAGCACTCCCAGAGAGACAGCAAAACCGACCATTGCTACAGAGTGATGAACTATGATATTCACATTCATATCATTCACACGTCTCTCTTTATATCTTCTCATCTCCAACACGACAAAACTAAAAACAGAAACACAATGTAAGTAAAATATGAGTATAGCTATGCAAAAAGTAAGGTACAATACATGTCTGTGTTACAATGTATTCAATATTTTAAGTGACAAGGACCTTAACTGAAACGGAAGGAAACACATTTCATTTCCTACAACAAGGTGAAAATCAGTCTGTTTATTTTTGGAGAACATCAGGGCTGCTAGTGATTTAATAATTAACCTGGGGCATTTTGTTTAAAGATCCTGAAACTTTAGCTGATCATAAATATGATGTCAGATTTAAGGGACTCATAATTAGGATGCAGATGGCACCAAATAAAAACAAAAGCAATTAAATAAAGCCTACATTTTAACTCAAGTTCTCAAACTTTTAATTCGTGCTGATGACTTAACCGACTTTTGAGGAAAGTAATCTACTGTACAAATAGAATTGTATCAATAGTGTGTCTTCATATTCTACAGTGCAAACTCCTTCCAATATTAAGACATTAAATTACACAGGATGCAATCTGTACAAGGTCTTAAGCAAAAGACTCCTCCAGCTATTCTCCAGAGGAAATACTCCCAGAGTAATTTTACGAAGAGACATTAGTACTTACAGGTCAGCTAAGAATCAGTCAATCCAAGAAAGGGGAAGCTAGACACGTCTGACCACTCACCCTGGGAGATAAACTAGGACTATTCCTGGGCTCCCATTCCCTGATAAATGTCAGCAAGGGAGACTTTTTTCTCTGCCTCCACAACCCTTGGAATGCCTGTCTCCCCCTCCCCCTGCCGCACCTCCCCCAGGGTAATTTCACGTTACACTGGTGTTGGGCTACAGCTGTGAGGGGTTTGGTAGATGTGTTTGCATTTTTTGCATGTGTTTGAGGAAGCAGTTTTTGAAGATTGATGGACCAAAATCCTCCCACCACTAGTCTCCCACCCTCAGCTTTGGAAGAATGGGTTACGCACCACCCTCCTCCCTCCCTCCACGCTAACTCTTTCCATCTAAATGTAGTGTTGGGCCTCAGGAGGCCTTGGCACACAAAGCTCCCATCCAAGGCTGTCACTTGACTGACAGCAAAAAGGTTGCAGGGAGATGGACAACTGTGTGTAGGTGGACAAGGGTAAAACAGGGCTGAGCAGATTAAATCAGAATACAGCAAGAGGAGGGTTCTAAATCACAGACTTTTCCAGATGTAGACAGCGCTAGGAGCTTTAAAGCTGGCTAATCTTGTTTTTAATCGAAGTCGGGTTTTCAAAACAAGGACTCGAGTTTATAAATAGATGGGTATCTGTGACACATAAATACACATTGTCAAGTGGCACCAGAAGTGGATTGCTAAAGGGGGCTATCAGTGCAAAGACACAAAGCACCCTGGATGTTCTCATCACCGGGGGCTGTTCAACCTCTGTGGTGATTCTGCATTGCAAATGTAATTCTTGGACTAACCCAACCAGGGCGGCCTGCTAGGCTGCACGGGCACCACTAGACATTCATCAAAGTATTGTAAGTGATAACAATCACGGTGGAAACTGTGAAAGTTTCAGATGAGAACGTAATGAGACACAGAGGAAGCAGGGAGCCCGGCTTCACTGAGCAGCAGTCAAGTGACCATTGAACGGGACAGACATGATTGATGTCCTGGTGGTGTTCGATGACCTCTGAGAGGTGTCTAACGTAATGTAAAGAAGCAGGTTAGAGTTTCAGAGATGGGACATCACTCTTCAAGTTCACACATGTTGGAATCCCTCTCATAATCACCTGTACATATTGGGGTTCCAACTTTTTTTAATTCAGAGGTGCAGGCGATAAAGGTGATAGAGGCTTCAAAGAAATGGCATATAAATTATCCCACAAGTTAATCCTGAATCCTAAAGTGAAGTATCAAATCTCAGGAAATAAACTCTATCTTTAATAATTATATTGTATAAATATTCTATATAGGAAAAGGCTTATCCCACAGTGGGATAAGTCGGTGTCTAATCCAGGTAGAGATGGTTAAGAGTAGCCTTTTTAGAATGCAACTTTCATACACAGTCAAAAACTTAAATAATAAGTCTCATGGGAATGCCATTCTCTGCTTTTAATGCCTGTTTTTTAACTCCTACACTTATTGCCCAGCAAAAAGAAAACTGAGGGTGTGTAACATAGGATTGAATAAGAAGAAAAACAAATAATGGAATTGATATACTTTAAATGTCGGCTTAAGTCAAATGATCTGTTGCTAACTGAATTTCTTTCTACCTCCCCACTTCAAATAACTCATTGTTTGCCTGAACTTACACCAGTTTATCTGGGCAAAGACAGTTAGGATCTGAGGAAAAGCGATCCTACCTGTGACTAATTGAAGAGGGCTGCTCCCAGAGCACATTTTAAAGTTGCAGGATGTATGTATGTGCATACACTCTGGAGTGTGCATTTATTTTATATGAATTCTTCATTTTAAAAACATCGTATGTCCGGAAAGTCCCCAAATAGAGTCAGTTCTAACCAAACCATGTGGATGAATCTCACTTTTGTATTTCTTGATATAAAGAGTTTATTTACATTCACTTGACTTCAGTAAGATTTCATTGGTTAACAGCGGTGCTCAAGTAAAATATGATTTGAAGCAAAAAGCCGAAACTACGTTTCTTGGAGTTTTGACCGAGTTTCCTCTTTAGTCCTTTAGCTCAGTGGTCAAGAAGCAAAATCTTTTGCAGGCCAAAAGCTTTTCCTGTTTACCAATTGGAATGAATGATTAGATTAAATAAATAAAATATAAATATCATTTCAAAAGTACCATTTCTCTTATAGTATGCTAATAAAGTTCCATTATCTAGCAAAACATTTAAAAGATTTGTATTTTACATAAAAATACATTATGCGCCACTTTAGACATCTTTAGAATATTCAGAGATCTTTGGAAGTACGGAATAAGTGTACGGGCCGGAAGTCCCCTGTAACAAAGCACTCTGCTCTGGACTGTGAGAGGGGAAAGGAAAGTGGGTTCCCAAACCCCCATTCTCATTATGTAGTAAATCATCAATAGTGCCCATGGTCATTGTTTTCTGACATCATTTCATTGCAATTACAGCTTTTCAAAAAGGAAAAACAAAAACAGAGGAGATATTTTTACAGTATTTTTGTAAGTCGGTTCTCTGACCAAATAATTATTTCTCTTTTAAAAATGGTTAACAAAGGATACCAGTATATGTTATGCACATATATTGTCATTAGGTTTTCATCATAGAACAATTGTTATTTTTTTAATTGAGCTAATTCTTTTTTCTTTTTCTTTTCTTTTTTTTAAAGATTTTATTTATTCATTTTTAGAGAGGGAAGGGAGGGAGAAAGAGAGAGAGAAAAACATCAATGTGCGGTTGCTGGGGGCCGTGGCCTGAGACCCAGGCATGTGCCCTGACTGGGAATCAAACCTGCGATGCTTTGGTTCTCAGCCCACTGAGCTACGCCAGCCAGGGCAGAACAATTGTTATTTCAAAAGCTCTTTTAATGATTATAGATCAACACCACTATTAAATATTAAAGTATTTAAAAGCTAGACTACTTAATGACTGTAACTTAAAGATTCAGGTGGGTGTTTGGATGGAATAGTGGGCCCCATTTCACAGACATTTTACTGAAGACTTCCAAGTACAAAGGGTTTTACCTTTCTTTGGAGGCACGGCTTTCACGCATAAAAAACAAAAACAGTTTTGATATTTAACCCACTTTCCGAATTCAGCCAAAAACGTGAGAATGATCTCCTCTGAGTTCTCTGGAAGAAAGGTTCATGGCCTCTACATCATGTTTAATTCTAGGGTTCTAGAGTTTTTGCAGAACTAAACTGAGGGCCTTCCTCTCACTCCACCTCCCTCTCCGGGCCTCTGGGGACCTGAAAGTTTGTTGATTTGTGCTCCTCTCTCACGTCCCCTCGTGGTGGGTGTCATGCCCGGCCAGGGCTGAGCAGAAACCTTTGACATCTTAAACGTGGGGGTTAGCACATAGCAGGTGCTTGAGGCTGGTTGTTTAGAACTCAACTGAAATTTAGGTAAGGCACCCAAGTTTGAAACCAGTCTTTCCCCTTGAGAACCCCAACTGGTCATTCTTGTCCTTCTTCATCCCGGGGACTCTGAAAGCCTTGTCCTATGCCTTGCTCTCTCAGCCTTCTGACTCATCAAGGCCTGAGCTCTGTGGCCATCTTTCCCATTCAGGACTGAAGGGTTAACAAGATCCTGCTTGTTCTTGCACAAGAAATAGTATCAAAGCCCCGACGGGAAGGATGAAATCTCCTCCAGAGTTCCCTGGGGGCTTTAGGAAGCCCATCAAAAATCCTTCCAGGTTCCAGGTTGTTATGTTTCAGGTGGTTATCTTGGGGCTGGGAGTGATCTCCCCAGCCCCTGACAAAGGTGGACATTTCACCGGGCAAAGCTTTGGTTATTTGTTACCACCAGTATTTGACTCGGTTGTGAGACTTTTGATTCCTCACGTGTTCTTTCATTGAATTATTTTTGAAACTACTGTTTTGGGGGACAGGTGCAATCCCTAGGTTCAAATTCAGTTGAATCATCTAGTAACGGGTGTTGATATGAGCTGTTACAAGTGAACCACGAAAGGGAAGAAGCAGAGTTTACTTCCCTCCCCTACTCCAGGAGCTGATGGAGCAGAGCAGTCTCCTCGAGTGCACAAGGTGACCCCACCGCCTGTCTCCTCGTGAGAGGGAAGATTCAGGCTGAGTAAAAATGACTTCCCAGTTAATAACATTAAGTGTTAAAGGGATGAAATGAAAGGATTAATGCTGAATTATTAACTATCGATTCTTAAAGAACTATTATTCACCAGTAATAATAACTGCCTACCATGTGTCAGATACTATACTCCATGCTCTTCAACATTCACTCAGTTTTTAGAGGAATCACGTAATGACTCCTGTTCACCGACAGGGGAGCCATATCTCAGAGAGACGAGGTAACTTTCCCAAAGATACACGGCTGGTGGAGGACCAGCTAGACGTGAAATCAGGGGTATCTGTCTTGAAAACCCTGGTCCTGCCAGTGTCACTGTTGTAGGCTCCTTTTTATGGACAAAAAGATGGACATCCAGGAAAGTCGAGCTAAACTTTTGAAAAACTCTGGCAGCGTGTCTAGTAAAAGGCAGAGTGGGTTCGCCTTCTGGTTCTCACCCTCTCTCCAGTCCTCCATGCATCCTCTTTCTCGTGGCTTCTTTGCCCACAGGTCAAAGGCCCTTCCCTCACTGCTTTGGTGAAACTGGCCCTCCACTTAGAGGTGGAAACTCAGAGAGACTCAGGGAGATGTTTAAATGTCTTTAGAAATTAAAAATATCTTTAAAATTCAACCTTAATTTGTCTTAGCTTTTAAAATGTACTTTGCAGCTCAACTCTTTGTCATAGGTACTTTATGAGAGAGAAAATTTACAAAATTAATTAATTACTATTTTCCTTAAGTATATAAATACACACACACATACACACACGAATGTCTCTTAATGGATTCAAAATTATCTCAGATTTTTACAGCACCCGGGGGACTTGTTTTACCGAAGAGTCAAGCTAATTTATCTTAAAAGTAGGTGACTTAGGCACTTTTTGAAAGTGTGGTATTCTGTTGCATCCTTATGACTCAATTGGATGATTAAGTTGTAGTAAATTATCTCAAATGTTGGACAAGTCCTGGGTCTTTTCCAATCAAGTTGGAAATTGATTGGAACTTCCAAATCAAAGTTGGTTCTGCTTTGATGGTGGATCAGGGCCACTGTCTTTTTCCATCGTTACCCTATTTGCAGGCAAAATGGTATCGGTCACATTAGAACCCTTTTCCCCCAGGTAGTCAGAGCGGATAGAAGAATCTTCAGCTGTTGGTTTCTGATCTTCTGCCCAGAATCGCTTTCAGGGGGAAGTTATAGTTGGGTTTTCCAGAGTTAGCATTTCCTGCCTCCTGGCTCTCCAGATTACTGGGCGGCTCTCGAGCCTAAAAAGGGAAAGGGGGAGTCACTGAATGTACCCTAGCAAACGAAGCCGCGCTTCCAGGCAGCTGTGGCTGGAAAGACTTGGTTTAATCTTCCGAGTGCATGTGGGGGGTGGGTACATGTTTTAGAAATTTTACTCTTTTTAAGGAGGCGGCCGATTTCCCATTTCAACCGCGCATGCGTGCAAAACTCCAGCCCTTGCAGAGAGGCAACCAGCAACTCTTGCTTCCAGGGTTTTAAACGGAATTCGGATGGCTCTTTCTCTTTTGAGTGTGTGCACCGAATGACAGGGGCCGATACTCATTTTCTTTTCCTCTGAAACCGGGGGAAACACATGAAAGAACCCCTAAATGCATTCCTTAAAGGGGCTTCTTGCAGTTATATTAATTTATATGTACACACACATACATACATATCCCCCGTGCGCGTTTTTCCCCTTTTTGCCCGTATGAAATCACTAGCTGCAATAACTGAAATTCACTTCCTCCGACTCTGACGTTTGAGCTAGTCTGGCACTGAGAAGCCAGAATGCCTGGAGCTGCGCAAGCTGTCCGTCTTTCTTGTCTACTGGCTCACAGCGACTGCCCAGCACCTCGCCAAGCGCGCTCCAGCACTAGTTGCCTGTCTTATCAGCCCGGGTCTGAGTTTGCACGAGTACAGCTGTCCAGCCGCGGTGACACGGTGTGCTACGGCGGAGGCCAGTGACCTGGAGCCATGGCCGCAAACTGCTCTCTCCTCCACACCCCCCTGCACCCCTCCCGCTTTATCTACGATTCCTTTTTCAGGGACAGCGACTGCTCAGACACCCCCCTGGGATGTTGACTATGAGTTTCTCCTTGAAATGTTTTCCGATTCCGTCTTCCGTAATCCAGTTGGCTAGAAGCGCGATGAGACTCCCGGGGTCTCTCCATCGCCGCCCGCCACCACACTATAGGGGTGGCCTGGGTGCGCCAGACTGGGCAGATGGATGAAAAGATGCGCCACCGAGACACCTCCTCTCGGCGGGTTGCGAGTTGCGGGTGGCGCATGGAGGTCTTTGTCCGTTTGCCCTTCAGCGGGGGCCGCGCACTCCAGCGTATGACCGGCAGGTGGCGCAGTTGATTCACGGTGAGCCGCCGCGGGAGAAATCTTCCACCTCCTGGAGCGTCGTCCTCTCCTTGGGACCTAGGCTCTAGAGGAAAACCCGGCCCGACCCCGGAGGCAGGAAGAGGAGGCACGGCCTGGGAGGCGGGAAAGAAAGAGGTCTGGTCAGGCATCGAGGCCCCTGCAAACGTCCGGAGCAATGCACCGAGGCATATCGGGGCCAGTTCCCCCGGCCGCCCGCCGCTTTGCTCTCCGGGCTCTCCGGGCCGGCGCTCAGGTGGCTACGCCTGCGGCCAGAGTGTGCGAGACGGACCAGGGCCCAGTAGTGCCTGCCTCCCCCGGAGAGCTATCAGTGACACCCGCGGCGCCTGGGCAGAGGCAGCTGAGCAGATTCCTGCGGGTCCCGCTGCCCAGCACCGTCTCTTGGGGCTGGGAGAACTGTCGGGACCTGCTGGGCTGCGTGCGGAGCGCAGAGCTGCAGCAGCCGCTCCGGACAGCTTCCGAGGTCCCGTTCGCGGTGTCTGGGCAGCGGGCATTCTTACTTAAGCCCTTGGCTTCTATCCCCGGTGCCCGGGACTTGCTAGGCCGGGTTCCAGGGCCTTCCCCCTCCTGCCTCCCCCCCCCCCCCCCCCCCCAACCCCTGGGTAAACACACAGTTGGCTGGCTCCCTGCAGACTGGGCCATCTCTGAGCGTCTTGCCGCGGTGGGGAGTAGGGACCGGGAGGAGACCCTCGGCGTGAACGCCGAGATGGGGGCAGAGAGGAGCTTCTCCGAAGCTAGAGGATCGTTCGTTCAGTTTCAGAGCTCAGGTAATATCTGAGCCCAGCTTCCGGCGAGGTGCTGCACGAGACGAGGGGGGCCGACTAGGTCTGCTCCCCAGGCATCGAGGTAGCCTGGGAAGAAAAGGTCAATCAAGTCACGAAATTCCCTGCAAACAGCATTTCACATAGGGATGCACTATGAAGACACGAAACAGGGCACGGTAGCAAAGGGTGGCTTCGGCCGTGCTCAGGAGTGAGTGCGCAGCCCCAGACCCGGCGCGCGGGACGCAAATGCTTCGACCCTCCGAAAAGAGCAACCGCAAAGAGGCACGTCAACTTTATATTTATTTTATTACAAGTGAAAGGGCCTTTTCCTGTCTCAAATCGTCCGTAGGGGGAAGAGGTGGTAGCTAACCCTTCCTCCGGCTCCCCGAGACCGGTTCAGAGTCTTTCCGAACTCCTTCCCCTGCCCAGGTGCTGGACCCCTGAGGTGAAGTCTGGGGACCCCGCCGCCTCCCTCCGGCGGGGGTGGGGACCCACGCAGAGAGTTCGCCCCCTCAAGCCTGGGGAGACCGCGCACCCCGCTGAGCCCCGAGGGGCGGGGACACAAGGCGGGCTCTGCTCAATAGGGGCGGGGCCAAGTCGCCCTGTCTGTGTGGCCATTGGCGGCGAGCTCCGGACTGGCGGGTGGGCGTCACGGGCCGGGCCCACCCCCTTGGCAATGTCTTCAGCCTGCTGCACTCCTAACTTAAGCATTTATTCCACTGGGATAGAAGCGGTAGGAGCAGCGTTGGCACCGGCGAACCATGGCTGGGATTTTCTATTTCGTTCTCTTTTCGTTTCTCTTTGGGATTTGCGACGCTGTCACCGGTTCCAGGGTGTACCCCGCGAATGAAGGTGAGAGCGCGGGGGCCTTTCTGCGGTCGGGGACCGAGAGCGCACGATCCACCGGTGAACGTTCCCCTGAAGCGCGAGGCTGGCCAGTGTGTGTGTGTGTGGGAGGGGGCGGGGGGATCCCGGCGGGAGCGGTGCGCCCCGACTCGGGAGAAAGGGGCCGAGGCGAAGGGATTTGCGAAGGGGAGGTTTGGGGCGGCCGCGTAGCCTGACCCGGGCGGTGACCCGTGCTTTTGGCGAGGCTGCTCAAGTTTGCATCGAAAGGACAAAGTTTATCAGCATCCACCGGTGAGGCCAGCTCGAGGCGTCCTAGGGGATACCCGGGAGGCAACGCGAAGATTAAAAATGATAATAATTCTGTGGCCCAAGTCCTCGCTACCACCTATCCGCCTCACCCAGCCCCTGTCGAGGGGGGAAACGGAAGCCTGGAGCCCAGTGAGGGCTTGGTGCTCGCGGGTTCTGGTGGAAGGCTTTCGAGCTGTGGTTTTTGCAAAGTTTCCCGAGCGGTGCGCTTTCCGGGACCGTGCTGCTGGGCCTCCGCTGCGCAGCGGTCGTGGCGCGGCTGGCGGGTAACGAGTGACCCGATTTCTAGCACTAGCGTCAGACGCCTTTCTCTTCGCTGGTCTCCGCGCCCCGGAGGGTGCGATCCTTGGTCTAAGGGGTCCCACGCTACTCTGATCACCCCGCAGACTTGGTGAACCCACCGGCAAGTTGAATGTACTCGACTTTTTGCGGGTTTTTTTTTGCCCCAGAACTGTACGCTGGGTTCGTTCGGAAGGAACGCGCGGGACCGACTGGAGTCGTCTCGGTGCTCGGCGTTCTGTGCGTCTGTTTGGACGTGCTGGAAGGGTTGTGTGGGTCTCTGCGTGGGAGAGGTGGGGGTTGATCATTCAGTTTCTGATGATCTCAGTGAGGGCGAGTTGATTGTGTGTGTGTATGTGTGTGCATGCGTGCGTGTGCGTGTGTCTGTGTGTGTACGCGCGCTCGCGCAAATGCGTGTCTGTGGTGCACGGGTACCCGCGTGGACGCGGACGATTTTGTGCCTGTGCGCGAGTGCCCTGATTGCGTGCGCGTGTTCCAGCGAGTGCTTGTACTGGAGCCTGCGATCCTCTAACCTAGTATCCGTCTCGCCTGTTCGTTCACGCGTCCCACCACCACCCCCATCCATCCATCCATCCACCCATCCATCCACCCATCCACCCACCCATCCACTCCTTCTTCGACTATCTCTCCATATCTGTCCGTCTATCCTGTGCAATATATTATTTTCCCTGTTCCGAAGGAGGGAGCCAAAAACCAACTTAGTCTTGGCTGGGCAGCCGGTACCCAGAGTTCGCCAGACGGAGGCTCGGAGACGTTTGCACACCTGCCGGCAGGCACTGCTCGGGAGGAAAGGGGCTCTCACGCCCTCCCTGCCTCTTCCCTCCTTCCGACGTGGCTCTCGGTGCCACCTCCGCCGCTGCCGCGTTTTCGCCCCCACGGTTAATTTTCTCATCCGAATCTCGGATCCCGCGTTCTGCTGGTTACTCTGCTCACTTGTTAGGACGTCCCTCAAGACCTCGCTGCATCAGACGCAGATTTTTATGTTTTACTCGTTCCTTGCCTTTTTTTTTTTTCTTTTTTGGAGGCGACATTTGGGAGCCCTAGACACAAAAGGCGCTGATGGAGCTGTAGGCTGATGTGGAAAGAAGGGGGGGGGGGGAGTCGCCCCCTCTCGAACCCCTCCTCCCCCTTAGAAATTAATTCATTTTGTTGCTTTTTATTCCCATCACGTTTCCTTTTCTCCCTTTTACCCTCCCTTTCTACTCCCTCCCTTTTTTTGTAAATTGGGTCTCATTGTTCCCTTTGTGTCCCTAATCCACCTTACATAAATCCAAATGGATGTAGCGGGCCTTTCTCTAGGGACCCAGAAGAGAGAATGAGGCCTGCGGTGGGGGCGCCACTCCGGGCGGGAGCGACCCAGGGAAGGCT
This sequence comes from Phyllostomus discolor, assembly GCF_004126475.2. Taxonomy (NCBI): domain Eukaryota; kingdom Metazoa; phylum Chordata; class Mammalia; order Chiroptera; family Phyllostomidae; genus Phyllostomus; species Phyllostomus discolor. The sequence continues at coordinate 12,543,937 of NC_040906.2, forward strand.
CTCCATTTTAAAATAATTAACAGACCCCAGGAATTCAGGCTTCCCGGGAAAACCGGGAGAAAGAGGCTGATTTTAACTCCTTGGACTTCGTGGTGCAATGAGAGGAGAGATGGGGTAGAATTCAGAGGCCGGGGGCGGGGGGAGGCGAGGTTGAGAGTTGGGGTGCGCAAGAGCAAGAACGAAGGCTTCTTATTCCCACCCCTCCCCCAGCCTGAAGAGCCAGCCTCGCCGATTAAATTAATAACCCACTGGTTCCTTTGAGATGGGCCTTTCGACCCCCAGGCCCGCAGATCTCGGTGGGAAAGAGAACGTGGGAGGGTAGACACTGACCGCGTCCTTTTCAGTGTCCTGGGTGCCTAGGGCTGCTCCAGCTTGGGCGGCAGACAGCAGCTCCGTCGCCGCGCTGCCGGCCCGCCTGAGCTTTGATGCACACTCCTAGGTGTAGCGCAGGCGTACCCACCTCACTCCATACCTAAAATTCAGGCCAGTGATTTCCTCTCGGGTGGAGGAGGAGTCTCCGATTGTCCTCAAAAAGACCTGGGGAAGAGAATAAATAATTCAGTTCATTTGTATTCCAATTCTACACGTCTGTGACCCCCACCCCCTTCGGAAACTTGGATATTTAAAAAAGCAGCGGATACCACATCCAGGGCCGGTTTGTTTGGTGGCGGAGGGGGAAATGGTGAGGGAGGAAGCCTTTTCACGACCCTTTGAGTACCCTCAGATAGAATTCACTTGTGGCTCTGTCACCATGATGATGAGTTATGCGGTCATCCGAAACTTGTAAAAACAAATAACTCCAGTGGACACCAGACAGAGATGAATGCAGATTTTGCTCTGGAGTGCAACTGCCCTACACAGATATATTTATTTTTTTTTTTGAATTGTACTTGAGATTCTCTATTCATCCTTTTTAGAAAATGAATCAAGCAAGTCCTGGGCTGGAATTTTAAATGCTAAGCAAGTTAAATAAATAAGAACTTGCAAATTTAAAGAGGGGAGAAGATCAAGTGAGTAATGATTATTTACATAAGTGAGACCAAGTTTAGGTTTTGATCAGAGTGGGGTACGCGCACCCTCCGCACATATGGAAACGCTCAGGCAAATGGTTTTTGTAGTATTGGCTTTTTGCAATTGGAAATTAATCTATTTGCCTTTGTTTTTTTTTTTTTTTTTTTTTTTTTGCAGTTACCTTATTGGATTCCAGATCCGTTCAGGGAGAACTTGGGTGGATAGCAAGCCCTCTGGAAGGAGGGGTAAGTTCCAAGTGGCTCTCTGCTCCAAAGGGGAAAAAGGGAGTGATTAGCAACTTTCTGAGAGTCCTAATGGCTTGATTCTTGTTGATTGTGGTGAGGGGGTCAGATTTCCACCGCGGCCTATGAAGTGAATTACGCTTTGTTGCAGAAATCCTATACTCCCCCTGGATGGGTCTGTCATGGAAGAACTGGAAACCAAAAGGGCAGAAAGAGTTTTCGAAATTAGGAGATTGGTTGGAGGCACAGGCTTAGATGCCTATTTAAAACTAAAATACCGACAAGAAATGCAATCTGGGGACCAAATTAGAATTTATGCCTGTTTTACTGTGATGGCTATGAAGGACTGACAGGGTGAATGTTAGAGCAACTGTTCTGTTTCCAGATGAGGGAAACAAGTAACTCAGGATACCAGGGAGCAAAGCCTCTCCTTGTACCAGTTGCAGGTTCAGCTCTGTGCACAAGCAGCAGGAGCTCCTCACCACGCTCCCAGGGCGGCCTTGAATCAGCTGCTGCACGCTTGCACGCTGAGAGAGAGCCTCGTGAACTTGTGCCAGGGGTGCAACACAGGCACCAAGCAGCACCACAAGCCTGAGCACTGTTGATGCTAAATGTGAAAAGTTGAAGTATTTGGGCATCTTGGATCTTTGGGGATGCGGAGGCTGCATTATAAGCATGAAAGAGAATGCACTGTTCATTTCTTCTCGAGGTTGCCATCGTTGCCTCCACTGGAAGATTCAGAGAACAGAATTAGGTCACTGGCCACATTCTCTCACCCCGACCTTACCTCTTAATGACAGGCCAGAATGAATCAGCTTTGGAAAGAAATGAGTACAATATGTATCTCTGGCTTTTGCCAAATTGAAACAACTCTGAAGTCCTTTCAAAATGAAGCATATTATCCTACGTTTTACATTCTTGATGGTCTAGGACGGAGCCAACTGATTGAAAACAATAAGGATGAAAGGGAGATTAGGAGTGTTTACCAGGCAAAACTTGTAATGCCAGCCCCCAATATGGTGCTTCAACCTGTCCATTGAATAAGCAATAAAAGATGAAAAGAAAAATAAAGATTCATAGAAAACCGTTGTAGAAGACGAGTTTCAAAAATATGACAGTCAGGAAAAGGGAGAATTTTAGGCTTCCTCTTCCAAAGCCTTTCTTGTAATCCATTCTAAATGAAACGGAGAGATTGCCCTGCCTTCCTGTTTTTCTGCCTGAACTTGACTGCAGTTTAGCTGGGTCTCTGCTGAAAAATTCCAGTCTGGCCTCAAAACCATTTTTTTTAAGGGAGGGAGGATGATTGGCAGGCCTCTGGCAGTGTAGACAGGCGGTATTCACCGCTGATTGCAGGCAATTGGCCTCTTCCTTTGAATGCGAAGAAAGGTACAGCTTTATCTTGTGAGAGTCAGACTCTTGTTAATCCTATACCCTGGAAAGGTCACCGATTCAGGAAGGCTTTCCCATGCTACACGAGGGCTCTGGCTCTGTAGGTTGAATGCATTAGAATTCCCTGCTAAATCGAGGATGGAAGGTGTTGGTACTTGCATTAAAAAATTTTAATGAGCCTTGTTTTTCTTACTGGCTGCTCTCAGGCTTGAAGAGAGAATTGCATCAAGTTATGACTTTGCATCTGACTCGTTCCCCGAAATGTACACGGGCCTGTTTAAAAGCGAGGAGTGACACATTTCTGAGGACGGTCTATGGTCTATCTAGTTTCTGGAAAGCTTTTACTGCAATTTAATATGCTGCAGGCTCCACACACTCCGCCGCCCCCTCCCCACTTCCCCGAACTGCTGAAAAAGCACCTGGTCACTCTTTCGAGACATAAAACTTCCCTCGGCTCTCTTGAAGTCTCTTTAAAGAACACTGTGTGTACTGATTATTGTATACAACCCAGAACTTTTTATGGGCTGATGTAGATAGCTCTTCCTTTCCTCAAATATGTGTAACATTCTAAGTATCATTGTGAGGGGTTTATCTGAGGGGAGAAATAGTCATTCCAAAATATATAACAGCTGCCAAGAAACTATGTGCCAAATTATAAAATTTAATTCATCTCTGTATTTTGTATCTGAAGAGGACTTTTTTCAGGCTCAGATGCAGAGTGACAGATGAATTAGACATCTACCAAGTAGGGATAGACTGGCTTTGAAAAGTTCTTTCCAGCTAAAGGAAAAAGCACATTGGAGTCTTTTAATTATTCTGAAATCTCTAGGTAGAGTTAGAACAGATAACATGTTTGCTGGAAACTTGGGATGAGGGTTTGCCCAATAATGACATTTATCTGTTGTTGTCGTTACTTTTAAAAAGAAAAAGAAACCCTTATTCCGCGATGCTACCAACGAAAAACTAAGCTACAGTCACAGGCAACGCTCAACTCTTTTGTTTTTGCATCAGAGCAACTAAAGAAAACGTGAGAATAATGGGAAGTGATGGCTCCTGATGGCAACATTGTAGCGAAACCCTGATTTCTTGGCAGTGTTCATTTAAAGGAGTATATTGAGTTTCTGACATTGATTGTAAAATATAAAACTAAGGGAGTATTTGTCATTGTTCTGGTGAATTGATCAGCGTGTTTAGACAATCAAGTTCAGGCTGGAAAATTCATGTTCCACCTGAATTATCCCCTGTGAACTTCCTGGAGATATCCCTGGGCTTTCATTTACATTGATAAATGTGTTTTTCCCTATTCTCTTTGTTCTGAGATGAGAAACACGCTGAGTGGTTTTTTTTTTTTTTTTTAAGGTGGGGATCTATTTTTGGATTTACATGAATTTCCCCAAATAATTAAATTACTGGTGATTTATTAGTTAGTGGATAAAAAGAAATTTTAATCACCACAGGGTACTTATCCCTCCCAGTTCCAACTTTCATGATGATAGCAGAGGAGAGGGATACAGAATTTTATGCATTATGGCCCTTCACAGAGTAACATTTCCATCCATTAACGGTTTTCCGATGCACAGATGGGAAACGTGTTAAAAGATGCAGTATGACTGTATGTACTCATTTTATTGAATGGAGCTTTAAGTGGAGCTATTAGAGAACACACATTTTTTAAACTATCCTTTTTTTTTCTTTTAATGATATTCATGTGTTACACATTTAAGCTGAGATATACCAGATCTGCATAAATGCACTACTTGTAGATATTAATTAAGAGCCTTGCAGGAGCCCCAAACCAATCTTGCTTCTTTTAGGATTGTTTTTTAAAGTACAGAGCGAGTGAAATGACTCCTTCAGTCATAGTAAATTCAAACTGTCCCACCATTAGGATCTTTGTTAAGAGGTAGATTACAAAGAAAACTCAACCACCCTTTCTTGAAATGTCTTGAGCTTTCAGTCACAAATATCACTCACTATTTCAGTTTCAGTATCCCCAGAATAGTTAGAAGCAAAGCATGGCTGCATTCTTGTTTGCTTACGTGTATATGTTCTGAAAGTAGGAACAACACACAAACATTTAACTGAGTACACGCTCTTGACGTGTTCCACCGTCACAAATGCCAACGCGTCTGAGAAACCCAACCAGGACGTTTAGTCTTTCCCTTCCCAGGGTTACCTAACCCAGAATCGTGAGATTTTTCTTTCTCCCTTAAAAGAGTAGTAACAGTGCCAAAAAAAAGAAAAAAAAGAAAAAAATCCACTGACTTTTCTTTTTTTTTTAGGTATTAGAGAGCAAAGTTCTGACAGGAGCACCACTAATTAACTGATAATTGTCTTCCTTTGGCAAGCTCTGCTCTTCCTGCTCTTAATTTGCAGGTCTCTGTTCAGTTGTTGAAACAATACACATACGAGTTTTTCATTTATGAGTAAATTTGAACTGTTGCCACTTCAAATTGTAGCTGTTGTAATAGGTGAATTTGAGGTTGTTAGACCACCGCAAGGAACTGCTGAGAACTCATAAGTAATAAATCCACCATTGCCCCTGGATTTAAGGCAAAGGAATGAAACAATTAAAAAAAACCAACTTCTGCAATAAAATACTGTCTCATCTCCTCCAGAACATGCTTTACCAGTGGGGACTGGGGCTCAGTCGTTTTCTTACTGAAAAAAAAAATAGTAACAATCGAAGTCCTATGAGAGTAGAGCAGGATTGACGGATCACTGTGTGGTAAAGTTTTATAACTGATGCATTTCCTTTGGACCTTTGCAGTGGGAGGAAGTGAGTATTATGGATGAAAAGAACACGCCCATCCGAACCTACCAAGTGTGCAACGTGATGGAACCTAGCCAGAACAACTGGCTCCGAACTGATTGGATCACCCGAGAGGGGGCTCAGAGGGTATATATTGAGATCAAGTTCACCCTGAGGGACTGTAACAGTCTTCCAGGCGTCATGGGGACTTGCAAGGAGACATTTAACCTGTACTACTATGAATCCGACAACGACAGGGAGCGTTTCATTCGAGAGAGCCAGTTTGCCAAGATCGACACCATCGCCGCTGACGAGAGCTTCACCCAAGTGGACATTGGCGATCGCATCATGAAGTTGAACACCGAGATCCGAGATGTAGGGCCATTGAGCAAAAAGGGGTTTTATCTGGCTTTCCAGGATGTGGGTGCTTGCATTGCCCTCGTGTCCGTCCGTGTGTTCTACAAGAAGTGTCCGCTCACAGTCCGCAACCTAGCCCAGTTTCCAGACACCATCACGGGGGCTGACACGTCCTCTCTGGTAGAAGTCCGAGGCTCCTGTGTCAACAACTCAGAAGAGAAGGATGTGCCAAAAATGTACTGTGGGGCAGATGGTGAGTGGCTGGTACCCATTGGCAACTGCCTGTGCAATGCTGGGCATGAAGAACGGAATGGAGAATGCCAAGGTAAGACGAGCCATATTGTACTTTTCATTAGGGCTTAGTGCACATAATTAAATCAGAGATGAGACTAAATGGAGTAGAGCCAGTAATTAGCAGCCCCTGTGGGATGTGGTGGGACAGAGGGGTCTAATGAGCAAGTGCTGTAGCTCCAGGTGGCAAGGCTGAGACCGCTCTGATACTGACAACGTAAATGATGCTGTCGTAATCAGCAGAAGGCCAAACACATTTGCTAACAGGCACTTAGATCTGAACTGGCTAGATGCACCCTTGGAAATGGAAATGATCAGGCTGAAGAAACAAGCCTGATTGATCCTTCCTTCCTTAAAGAGGGTGGACAGATTTTCAAACCATAGTACTCCTGCCTATAGATTTTATAAAATGGTAAATATCTCCGGTTGCCTGCGTGTGTACATAAACAACTTACATGTGAAATTAGGGTTGTGTTCCAATTCTCTCGCACTGTGTGAAGAGTGCCCAGCGCACGCATCTCTGTGGACCAGAGTAGACGTGACTCAGTGAGATGGAGTGAGAGTGTTTCGAGTGTGTTTGTTCCACGGAGCACCTGTTGCTAGGGTCCCTAAGTGAAATTAATCTGGGTCATTTATTTCCCCTGGAGGTGATAAAGAACTAGTAAGAGTTTTCTCATTGGGTCTGTGGTCAGAGGGAATATTAAGTTGTGATCCATTTTGATTATTGAGTGTTTGAAGAAATCTAGGTACTTCTATTATGTTAATTTCTATGTAGCATTATTACTAAAGTGATTTTTTTTCTCACCTAAAGTTCACTGTGTGTAATTCCTTCTTCCTATATGTCCCCTTTCTGTCAGCATACGGGGGGTGGGGTGGGGGGGAGTTTATAAAGTTTTTTCTTAAAAAACACTTTGTTTCTGAGTAAGGGGTGAGAGTAATTCATTTGTACATGTATCATTCATGTCATGTGTGGTTTAAGGCTTTAAACAATCAGTATCCAAGGTTTTTATTTTTGCTTGGTATTTGTTTTTAGTGGTTATCAGGAGACTCTACTGCCAGTCTTATTGTGGTTACTATGAAACCGTGAAACGGGTCCCATTTATGGAACAGATCAGATTAATCTTTTCTCAGGGTGATTGTTGAGCCATGGACTGCATTGCCCACGGCCCACCTGATTTGGTGATTACAGAGCCTGAAGTAGCCGCCTGCCAAACAATTTGTCTGGCATTCCAACCATCTTAATGACATGGTGGGATTAACTATGGGGCAATCCACCTGACTGGGAATCAATAATTATAGCCAAAAAATTACATTTTTTGATAATTTGGTGTCACTGATGTATATGTTTGTCCTTTCATAGTTTATGCTTTTCCAAAGTGTCATTCTTGAGTTGCTGTAGTTATTTCTAGGAGTAGCTAACAATGACTGTCTTTTAATTTAATTGGAAATAAAATAGTAAAGGCCGACTCCCTTTTCTGTTGACCTAGAGTAAAAAAAGTGTATTTGTAAACTTGAACATTTAAAAATTGGGGTTTAAAGTTTGCTGTTGACTTAGCAGCTACAAGATCAGCTGTACCAAAGTGAAACCTTGGAGCATACTCTGGTAGTAATATTAGAAAGTATGTGAGTACATTGTTACTGGTCCATAAAGTACAATAATCAGAGAAGGAATAGTGAAATGAACTAGGTGATGATACCATGTCACATTTTAGAGTCAATTATTATGCTTTTTCGATTTTTGATGACAGGACATGCACATCTTCACATGTCAAGATTCATATACATATGAATTCATATATGTTCATATATATGCATATATGAATTCATATATATGAATATATATATGAATATATATATATATATATATAACACTTGTCTTTTCATTTCCTGCTCCAATGTTCACATGTCTGGCATTAGAATCTCTCTGTATCTAATGTCATTGATTTTCAATTGTCACAGAGCCCGGTAACTCATATGTTGCTCCATTGTGAAACTCCTTGACAGTTTTACAACCCAAATGAGAAGAAAAAGAGAAAAAGATGGAGGGGGAAATGAATGTAAAGGCAATTGAACATGTTAGTGATTTGTTTTATGGAAATAATCTCGGGACTCTAGTTAATCATGTGGTTCATGGAATGGGAGCAACTCCATGCTTTGGGTCCAGTTCATTTGTGAGCAAACTGTTCCTAACACAGGGGACAGACAGTCGATGGAAGGGGGAGGTTGGCTGAGCCATTTTTGAAACTCTTTGGTGTTCCCACATCTGCTCCCCAAGGTTTTTTTTCCTACTCATAAAATGATTAACTCTTTTAAGAAGACACTTTTTTTGCACAGAACCTTGCACTTTGTTTATGATACTCCCTGTAAAAACCTCTGAAGAATTTAGGGAGAAAGGAACAACTTGAATGACAAAGGATTCTTAAATTCCAAACCTAGGTGAGACTTCTTAAAGACTATAAAAGTCTAAAGAGTAATAAAAATGGTGGTCCCCATCCTTGACGACATTATTGGGGTTTCAGAGAAACATCCAAGAGGAGCCGAAGGAACACAAGGAAGCCGTGTCTCAATTTGGTCACTTAGTTGTATGACTTTGAACGTGGTCTTAGGCCCTGTGAACCTTGATTTCTTCCATCTATAAAGTGGGTTGACAATAACTGTCCTTACCTTACAGAGGTGCTATGAGGACCTGGAGCTTTCAGATTGGTGAAAGTCACCTTGTACATCATAAAGCATGCAACTGGTGTTAATAATAGCATTTCTTTTAGCACTCTGCTCTTCCCAAGGCCATAGCTGATGACTTCAAAAGGTGCTGAGCTGAAGCAGACAAAAGGTCTTCATCTCCCAGTCACTCTCGGAAGTCAAGGCTAAAGATAGGAAGAATTGCCCTTGTCCTAACAAAGAATAATGTCCATTTCCACACTTCATATTGCCAACGATTTTTGGAGAGTGCCATTTCTTTCCCCTGAAGGAAAGCAAACTTCCCTTTGAGTAAGAGCAAAGTGATTTGGGAGTGGGGGAGGGCAGGAAAGAGGAGGTGTGAAGAGAGCTTAAGAAGGGACATAATGGAGGACTGGCAAGGCTTCAGAACGCTGGCAGCAGGTTCCTCCCCAATTGTCTCTTCAATGGCTATGCTGTGGCAGGACAAATAGAAGAACAGGTGAAAGGTCACCTCCTTCCTCATCCATCTTCCTTGGGGTCTGGGAGGTCAGAGTGAAGATTGATTAAGATCTTAACTGTTTGACAAAGGATCCCTGGGCAAAAAATAGGCAGGGCGGGTGGGGGCCCGGGGCGTGCTGTTGTTTAAATCTAACCCTGGTCATCTGCCGGAGTCCTCAAGGGACCTTGGGGACAGGACTACACTTCCTCTTGGAGTTCTTACTTCCAAGCAGTACATGCTAATGGAGACATGAAGAGCTGCCTCCACAGTGTCCAGAGCGGCAGGGTGATGGCGGGCTCGCCCTCTGAAGCAGCCGCAAGTTCATTGTGCTCTTGAATAACATTTTCTGGAATGATTTGGCCCGGCCTCAGCGGGACAACAAAGAGTGTTAGTCACTCAGCTGCCCTCCCCAGGAGGGTGGAAGGCTGGCCTGCACTGTGGTTTGAACTTGCCGGGTGACTGGGTGCAGAGGATAGGAAACTATTCCAGTTGGTCAGTCTAGTGACCGGTGCTCCTCAGACGGTCAGAAAGAGAAACAAAGTCCGCCTCCGACACCCCTCCTGCAGTGCACCCGTGCATCCCCCTCGGTGAGGAAACCTTCCAGATGTCTTACAGGCGTGTCCTTATTACTGCAGAAATATATGAAGTAATATTTCTTAAGCAGAAAGCAGAGAGGAAAAGACCCCTTATGCATTTGTTTTTTGCTTAATTAAAAAACAAAAAATGAAAGTCACATTCACTCTGTGAAATATTAATAAGCAATATTTTCGGAGAATATACAGAAAAATACAATTAATGAAAAGAAAACATGTTTACGGGGTCACTCTTAAGGGCCTAGTAAGTGATGACAACTGTGACAGAATTTTGTCAGGTATAAATCGAGCCTTGCTACAATACACAATTTTGCTATAAATTGTTTTGGGTCACATATACCTGAGACCTATATTATATATCACGATATGTATATGGTGACTTCCTGTCAGCACAGGTATGTTATTAAGAGCTCTTTTGAGAAATGCTTTGATGGCTGTAAAATAGATTTCAAATATGTGCTCTGGAAAGAGCTATTGGCAAAAAGAAAAAAAAGAGTAGTGATGACTTTGTTTTCCTAAGGACCTGAGGAGAATGAAGTGCTGGAGAGGAAGCATTTAAAACAGAGTTCAGAAAGATGCTGCTTTATGTCCTTTTCACTTTTGAAATGTTCTTCTACCTTTGAATTGTGTCTTTAAGAATCAATGGCTTGAATTCCCACGGCCGCTTTCATCCCAGCTTTGAAGCGTGGCTGCGGTCATTGAAAGACTCAATTCTTTACGTGCGAGAAGAACAGGGTTTAATTGTTGTCCTTTTTCTGTTCCACTTTTTTATTCCTCCTTCTTCGGGGCACCAGGCTTCTTTTTGAGAGTGAGCGAGGCGATGGTCTCAATTTGGGGTTCACCAAAGCATCACATAGGCATTATCTCAGGGGTTTTTGAAGACAGCATTGAAGATTTGATGATTTATTTTAGTCTAACTGAGCCTCCTTGTACCTTTCAAAAGTGAACTAAGACAAAATTATTTTTGTAAGACATGAGGCTTTAAGAAAAAGACGGATTAAATGGCTTTTTAGTTACCACTGTGCAAAACAGAGGTGGTTGTGATATGTTTGACTTTCCCATCATTGAACTTCACTACTTAAGGGTTTTTCTGGATATAATTGATGACTGTAATATTACCATAGAATTACATACTTCACTCTTACTCCAAATTTTTATGCATTGCCACAGCTTGCATTTGGCAAGTAACCCAAATATATCTTTATATATGTATTTAAAAAATAATAAATGGAATCATTCTTGTAATTGTCACCTTATTTTTGATGCTTGATTATCACATCAGAGAATATAACTTTTCTCCATTCTTCACAATTGATGATTAATATTCTACAGTAAAATATACCATACTTTAATGTTTCCTTATTGGTAGATATTTAATTTCTCTTAGTTTTTCCTGGTAACATTTTTAAACAAACACTTTAATTTGTAAATCATGCATGTATACTTCTGTTAAAATTTTGGATGATGAACCTTGTTCTGTTATTTTTCTGGCTTTATCTTGCACAAGTACATTTAGTAAAACTTCCACACCATGAGATAGAAGTGGGCAAGTGAAGATGGGCATAACCAAACGAGTAACCCCGGCGACTATTCCGGAACATAGCGGGGTCTCATGAAATGTTCATCGAGTGAATGAATAAATAAGTGCATGAGGAATTGTGGTCTGTTTCATATTAAACATTTATTTGATGGAGTAATGTTTCAGGGAGTCAACATGATATATCAGAACCGCTGTATGTGACGAATGTATTAATGAAGTCCTTGTTTATAATTCCTGCTTTCGTTGGGTCTTGAGAATTTTCATCATGTTTATGAATCATCTCTGTGACTGAATGCTCAGAAATCTTTGCAGCGCATGACTTAACGTCGAGCTATTTTAGTACAAAATAGCTAAGCCCCGCCTTTGGAGTTTGAGACTTGCGTTTAGTTTCTAGCTGTGCTACTTACCCAGATGTGTGATCATGGACACTAACTTAACCCTCCCTGATCTCGAGTTCACATTAGTAAATTGATGGCAATAGTATGTGATTACATATAATACACACACACACACGCACACACACACACACACACACACACACACAGGCATGTAAGAATGGAGTAAAGAGTTTAACACAGTGCCTGAAATCATTAAACATTCAGTAAGTGGAAGTCATTATTGCTAATTTTACTGTTGTTAGAGAGAAATGTGGTAACAGTATGGGCTATTTGGGCAGTGTCTGTTCAACAAGGAGAGCAGTTCATGGAGATGCAGAATAGAGTTTTTGCTGTTCGTTTTCTTTTTGGTTTTTGGAGGAGCAGTGCTAACACGTGAGCAAGGGGAGGGGATGGTGTGAAATGGATAATCTTGCCTACGTTTGTCCTCTGCTTCCCAAGTGACCACACTAGCACGGCGGTTCTCAAAGTGTGTCCAGCTGGGTTCCCCAAGACCCTTTCGTGGGGTTTACAAAGTGAAAACTTTCTTCATAATACTAAGATTTTATCTGCCGTTTCCTTCTTCTTCTCCCATGAGCGGAGTTTTCCAGAGGCTACCTGATATGTGACACCTCGTCAAGTCAAATGCAGAAGGACATACGAGACTGTAACGGTCCTCTATTAAGCCAGGCATTAAAGAGATTTGCACATTAATAAATAAATAAAACTGCTCTTCTCACTAATTTCTTTTTTTAGCTACTCTGCCTCTTTATTTAATATATATTTTTTAAGATTTTATTTATTTATTTTTAGAGAGGGAAGGAAGGGAGAAAGAGAGAGAGAGAAACACCAATGTGCAGTTGCTGGAGGCCGTGGCCTGCAACCCAGGCATGTGCCCTGATTGGGAATCGAACCTGTGATACTTTGGTTCACAGCTTGCGCTCAGTCCACTGAGCTATGCCAGCCAGGGCCCTTCTCACTAATTTCTTTTATTTGTGTTCTCATGTAATGGGTTTACCATTGGCATTTTAACATGAATTAATAAAGAGTTACAAACTTTTCAGTTTCAATTTCCAGTGATATATGTTGATAGCTTTAACTCACATAAACAAAAGCGCTTTGTCCTCCTCAATATTTTCAAGGCTGTAAAGGGGTTCCGAGGCCCAGAAGTCTGAGAACCGCTGCGACGGTCCATCATCAGCCTGTTAGATGCTCTTGCAGGTGATAGAGCACACTGCAGACTTGATGCAGACGCTTTTAAAAATTAAAACGAAATAAGAAAGCTCTGACAACGGTTTCTGAATCTGGGAGATTTAGGTAGCTTAGAAAAATGGTGTTTTATGTATTCAAACTTTCAGACGTTTCTATAAAATTAGACAGCGATTTACAGCTCTTGGTGTTCTCAAAACTGTTTGTCTGTGTCCAATAACATGGCTCGGTTCTCTCTCTAGTTTGGTTGTGCTTGCGAGAAGGAATGATTAAAGACGGCCCAGCTGTCCCCAAGGCCCTGAGAGACTGTATCTTTTCCACTCAGGGCACAGAGCCTTTCTCGTGCCCCTTACAGCTGGTACCTCAGAGCTGTCCTGCGGGGGAGAGCAGGTGAGGTCACTGGGTCCCATGATAGGCAGGGTAATTAACAGTCCCATGACTAAAGGGACATTTTATGAATATTCAGGTCTGTTTTGGCTTCCCGGGAGACAATCCTGTCAGTACCCCTTACAACTCCCTTCGGAGACACCAAGCGTTTTACTGGGTGAATGGTGGTCCTCAGCTGTCTGCCTAGGGTTGCTTCTCCAGGCAGCAGATTCTTCATTTGCATATTCTGTATTCACCCTCATGCAAAACAGCACACCCATCTCTCCCCCTTTCACAAAGGCAGTGAGAGCTTCCTTTGGAGACTCCAGCCAAAACCTCCTTCTGTTTATGCAGAACCCAATGATTTAGATGCCATGCAAATTAATTCGAGTTTGATTTGAATGCTTCCAGAGACTGGGGTTGGGAGGCATGGAGTGGACTGTTTGCACAGGGCTCTTTGTGCAGCCCCTGCCCCGCCATCACCGCCCTGATGTGGCGGTTGTCATTCCCCAGCCTTTTACCCCCCCCCCCGCCCCCACCCGTGCAAAATAACCCCCGGCTCCCGCTGCTCATTTTATGTTGACCTTTGCAAGGAAACCTAGCAGTTGGTGACTCCCTTGGCTTGTCTGTTTGGTGACAGCTTCAGCTGGAATCTCGCCGTTCTTTCTGGGGTGGGAGGGCGGAGATGACACTATTCAGATTATGCTAGGAATGTTTAGAAGTGTCCCAATAAAGGGCTTGAATACATTGTCAAGCAAAAAGATCAAATTCTTTGAAAAAGGACTGCCTAAGTGAGAAATGTTCAAACTGTAGAGAATTTTTATGAGGTTTTTTCTTTTCTTTTCTTTTTTTCTTTTTGAGCCCACTTGGTGACAATTGCTGGGAATCAAAATCTCAGGGGACTGAGAAAATGCTTCAGAAAATGGCAGTTTGCAACTTACTTTATACATTGCAATCAAGGGAGGAGACAGAGGGAGGGTTTCGTGAAATCCAATGGAGGTAGATTAAGAGGGTGGGGAGAAAGCAAAGTTGGGTAGTCTCTGGGATTGGATAATAAGGCAAAACAGAGAGACACATACTTCTTTTCCATCGGTGGGTCCAGGACAGTTAGTAATTATCATTTACAGCACAGAGGGTTGGTATGCGGGCAACAAGCGAGCATGCGGAGTTCTGTGGTCTGATCCTGAGGGTGTGCCCTGGGGAGTCTGGGAGAGGAGCTTTCTCTGACATTCCAAAGGTATGTTATCTTAGATGCAAGAAAACAATAGAAAGGCTCACTTAAGGTAAGTTAAGGATTGACCTTGGTCCAGGAAGCTACAGTCCTAGGACAGGACTGCTCTACGTGACTCTCTTTTCCTTAGGAATTTTCATGTCCAGACCCATGTGGTTACTCCTTAGCTCGTCAGGTCTAGTCTGTGGCCCTTTTGTCGCCCACACGCACCTTCCACAAACAGATGTGGAAAGGGCGGACTCTACAAACCACCGCTGGTGTTTTCACGCTTGGTTTCCACATCTATGAATGATCGCATCAGGCTCCATGCGTAGAACCACGTGATTTTACTTTATTTTCACTGATGTCCCAGATACATTTCTTGAAAAGGTATATTATTACAATTCCAGGCCTTACCTCGTGTGTGTACTCACTGGAGGTTGCATTCCTGTCTTCCCATCCTGCCTAGCGTTTCCAAGTTCCCTTTCACCGTCGCCGTCGTCCCCTTGCGTGGCAACAGCAAGCACACAACCGATCATACCCAACAGACATCACTCTCTGCTTGAAAACAGCGCTCTCTTCAGAAGGCCATGATCATAAGAATTCTATAAACTAGAAGAAGAGGACTTCGCATGAAATGTTTTTGAAGTTCAATTAGTTTGGAGTTCAAGCTAATTTCACAGGGCAGACATGGGCATAGCCAGACTCGGAGCATAATTGAGTGGAGGCAGGGTCAGCTAAGACAACATCGAAATGTGGAAGAGCTTTGCTTTAGCTCCACATGGTCTGACAGAGTTTGATGATGCTGTTCAAAGTCCATTTGGGATGGATTATTAGGATTAAAGAACAGCAGAAGGCTCTGTGCGCGGTACATTCTCCGGTGTCATTAGTAGATGAGAAAATTCAGCTGCTTATCTGGCTCTTGTTTCTAAAGATGGATTTAAACAGACCCGCACTTCTCAAAGGTGATCTTACTAACCTCTTCTTAATAAGTTACAGATCTCAAATTGCCCAAAATCCTTAAAATACCATTTGAAGTAAGTTGATTGATAATTATCATTTCCCCTATGTGTGCAGATATTTTCCGCAGCAGTACAAAGCTATGGTACAGTTTCTTAATTACCCAGATAATCCTGTTTGCTTGTATTTTAAAACTATGAAGTGCTGGGTAATTATTCAATTCTTAATAGAAGGCAAATGGCAATGTAAACAATAATTAGGATGTGAGACAGACTAATGTGCTTCAAAGCAAATTGGATTTTTTTTTTCATAGTGTTCAGCATGAAGTCCCACAAAGCTAACAATTTAGAAGCAAGGCAAAAGAGGTGCCATTTTGTTCATATTTTATGGCGTTATCTCGTCATGTCTTGCTTCTGTGAACAGCAGTGTGACCCAATGAGGCTGGCTGTGCCCAAGCCAAACGTTTCCCTAACAATCGCTTCCCTGCTGTTTGACATTTGGCTGTCTTCTCCCAGGGCTCCAGATTGGTCCTTTGTCTGCTTGGGATCCCGGGGGTCAGAGGTTAACAGAATACTGATTTCCTCCCATAAGACCATGGCAGGTAAATATGGGCCAACCTCAGGATCAGTTAAGACACAGCTCAGCGAGGAATGCTTTTCTCAGGGGCTTTTGTCCTTAAGAACTTCCCTGACTTAAGACGCAAACTTTCCCAGCTCTGACTTTCCACAAGGGATCCTCCATTATCTGTGCTGCCTTCCCTTTCATGTGGCGTGTTCATTCACCACTAACAATGTGTCCCCAGAAACACGCGACCTGAAAACTATGAACAAATCATTGCTCTCGATTAATTAATTTTACGTATTTAAGAGGATAATACTTCCCCATCTTTGCGTAGTTAATTATGTCTTGTAGTCTTATCTGTGCTGTATGTTTCGTTGGTGAGACAATAAGCCGGTGACAAAAGCAGCAGACAAAGATATTTTAATGATGGTGCTATTACCTCCCTCCTCCCCTTTCTCCCTCATCTAGCCTCCACGGTGTGTCGCCGGTTGGAGGTGTGATTAAACGAACAATCAATTTTATTTTCCATTTTCATCATTTATGGAGATGTCTAAGCATTCGTCAATATCCATGTTATTAATGTTTTACATCAGTTTAATTACATCAGTCTTATTTTTTTCTCCCAAGACTAATGTGACTCAATAGGTTCCTTTCCGATTGGTTAGGATGCACAGAGAGCCTTTGAAAATTTAAAATACATTTCCAACTTTCAGGCTTGTTGTTATCATCAATTAATTTTAAGCCACTTTTCTATATATGAGCTCTCCCGTTCCGATTTGGCCAGCCTCCTCCTCCACATTGCACTGTGAACTTGATGTTTAGGTTCATTTGTTTTCCGTTTTACGTGCTTGAAAGGGACCTCCCCACTTTGAAAAACAAGTTTCCTTTTCAAGTGTCCAGCTTGGCAATGACTGAAGCAGCCCCCAGGCAAATTACCATGTTAAAAGAGCAGATCAATACCTTTCTGGCTCCACCACCCTTCTTGCTCCCTTCCAAGGGGGGAGAGTTGTGAAGAACCCTAGGAGGCCCTTGACAGATGTGCCAGGAGCCTTCAAGAGGATTGTCAATTGCTGAGTGGGGGACATTGACAGTTTGATCTAGTGCCCAGGCTGCTCCTCCACTGGCCATCTGCAAATGGATGCAGGAGGAACTGACAGCTTCAGGAAAGACTAGCAGTTTATGTAATTATGGGGAGGATTAGAAGAAAAGCATTGGGAGAAGTTAGAGATCAATACTGGGGCACGAGTGGACTGAACTCACCTTGAGCTGTTAGAGCACTCCGTTTTGTAACATTTAGCCTGTGCAGAGAGAAGATTATTTTATAGGGTTTTTTTTTAAGGGTTGTGTGAACCTATGCATAAGAAAAAAAAAACACGCTGATTTTTGAGAGCAGACTTGTAGGTAATTAACAATGTAACGCTTCCAGTACTTAAAATGTGAAGGTGCTAATTAACTAATGGAGAAAATTGAGACTTCATTACTCTGTGTCTCTAACTGAGGTGCTAGTGAAGAAGTGCAGGCGAAGGTAGTATTTGAACATTTAAGTTTCCATTTATAGCGTTTTGTTCAGGAACTGTCTCTCTGTTTTTATCCTGGAGTTCAAATTATGTAGCCATAATTCAGGGCTACCTCACAACTATATAAAATCGTGTTATTTTAAGAAAGGAATTCCTGTGCATGGGAAACAGAACGTTAGGTTTTGCAAAAGTGAAGGAAAGCATTTTAAAAAGGGGCCTGAAATACATTGTTTGAGGGTCTCAAATGGTGTTACTTTTATGAAGTTATCCTTCACAGGGCAAAAATGGCAACTGTACTTAGCTAAAACAAACTCAAGAGCATAATTTATTTTAACTTTCATGAAGGATTCTGGGATTCTCTTCACAAAATGTCATAGGTACAACAATTCTAATGATTTTTAAATGGCTAGAATTCTGCACTGTAATTTTAGAAATTATACTGAAACTTTTTTTAAAAAATGTTCATCATTAGATTTTTTCTTTTTTCTCCTAGAGAAAAATAAAGCCATTTATTGAAGAAAAGTAATGTCTGATCTTATAAAAATCAAAACCATTATTGCAACTTTACAAAATAGATATAGTAAAAAGAACCCCTTTCCCAAAAATGGATTGTTGACTTTTATAGATAATGAATGAAAAATACAAAGCTACCTAGTGAGTTTTTCCAATATTTTCCATTATATCTTCTAGCTGGTTATCACTGATCTACAGGAAAGCTATTGATTTTTGTATGTTTATCTTACATCCAATCCCTTTATTGACTGTCTCGTGAATGCTAATAGGTTTTCAGTTAATTCTCCAGGGTTCTCTAGAGAACTAATACTTTGGATGGCAAGCAATTATTGTTTCTCTTCTTTCCAAAAATTAGAACTCTTATTTCTGATTTTTATCTTTCAACATTGGTCAGAATTTTCAGACTAGTAATAAACACTAATGTAGCTTGTGAGCACCTTTGCCTTATGGCCAATTTTACTGGACATAATTTAAGTATGCTGTGAGATATATTTTCTTAATATCATATTACCAAGTTTTAAAAATTTCTTAGAACAAATTTTTAATTTTGTTAAATCACTTCCAATGTTTTTTTAATTTATGTGAACTTTTACACTTGTTTCCTTTCCTGATAGTGAATATAATAGTAGATTTTTTTCCTGATAATAAACCATAAAATGTCTTTGCACTTGTGGGGAAAAAAATAACCTTATAAGGTGGGAGTGAGTTTTGATAAATAGATTCTTGAGTTCTTGTTGTTAATTGAAAATAATAGCCCTGGTTGGCGTAGCTCAGTGGATTGAGCTCGGACTGAGAACCAGGCACAGCAGGTTCAATTCCCAGTCAGGGCACATGGCTGAACGTGCCTGGGTTGCAGGCCATGGCCCCCAGCAACCACACATTGATGTTTCTCTCTCTCTCTCTCTCTCTCTCTCTCTCCATCCCTGTTTAAAAATAAATAAATAAAATCTTGAAGACAAAAAGAAAATAGTAAGTAAGAGCTGGAGCTTTGGAATAAGAACTGAATTTTAATCTCAGTTTTTTGTGTTTTTTTTTTTTACTTACAAGGTGATTGAGCTAGGTAGTTACCTTCAGTACTTTGGCTTTCTCCTCTGCACCATGGGAATAAGATGCCTACCCCATAGCTATATTTAGGCTTAAATGAGACAATGCATGTAAGCCTCAGCTAGAAAGTGGCACCTATTCAGTGCTCAGTAAAGTGTAGATATTTTTATTATTTTGTTTTGAAGCTTTTACACATATGTGATATTAGTCTACCTATTCTCTCTCTTTCTAACCCTGTCCCTTTCTCTTCCTCCCTTCTCTTATTTTTGTCAAGTTTCAGGATTATAGTCAAGTGGTAAAATTCATTATCGTAGTTTTTCATTTCTTAATTAATACTGTAGACAGTTCATGTGCAGGCCAACTAGCTCTTCTCTGTACGTCTGAGAGATTTCACCGTGAAAACTGACGCTGGGCTGCGCACCTGTGATTGGGGCACTTTTCTGTGTATTTGCTAGACTTCCATGAGAAGTGCGACACACACAGACAGGAAACTGGCCGTGGCACCTTGTTGAGTTGCTTTCCAAGTCACACAGAGGGCTTTCCCAGCCCAGCATCGTACACATGCTCTTGGACTTTGATTTGGGCTTTTGCCAGCCTCTGCTGACTTTAAGGTAGAAAGCAAAGATGCCACATTGCTCCCATCCATAATTACATTACTGAGATTTCTCATTACCTTGTGTAGATCTTAAGCATATATGTTAAAGGTAATGGGATCGTTAAACCTGGAGTTAGTGCATAGACCCGGTTGAGCTGTCCATTAATCATGAGGCTGGCTGTTAATGAGAATCCAGTTGAGAAAATATTTAATATCCCATTAGCAAAAGCCGCATTCCACCACAGAGTGAAACGCAGCCCTCAGAACCGCAGGGCTTTGCTCTCTTTTTTTTTTATCGAGAGAGAAAGAGAGAACATGAAATGACAGATCCACATTTATAGAAACATCTGGTGCTCCTTAGAGCTGCAACTTTGACGTACCAATTTGTAAAATGTTTTTCTATTGGTTTGGAGGATTGGCAAGTTTTGGTTTTCATTTTAAATTATTCTGTGGGCCATGGCAGACGGAAGGAAGACCAGAGGATAGGTATCGCCTCGAGATAAGGAAGGATTGTCTGATATTTTCAACTAGACATGAGAGAGTGTGATGTCTTTTGAGACGATGATGAGCTACACATCTGCGGAGCCAGTGTTCACCCTGGCCAGTGACGGCAGCCCTGCAGGGAGATATCAGGGGCTGCGTTTCCCAAAAGGAGCACCCTTGTCATGGGCAGGGCGATTCTTTCTGGAGTAACGTTGATCAGATAGCATGGGTCTGTCCTGTGCACGGCAGACACGCACATTGCAAGGCTTGTCCTGGGGCGCCCAGTGCCTGCGGCATCCTCCAGGCCCTGGGACAGGCCACCACCTCCCCCCTTTGTTCCTGGGACATCAACAAATGCCTCCGAGATGGGGACTCATCTCAACTGTGAGCTTCTAGACTAGGAAACTGTAAGATTACTGGCAATTCTAAGATGGATATTTGGTGCCTTATTTTAACTATTTTATATGTTCTGTAGGTAGGTCATGTAGGCCTAGGACCCTGTAGCACAGAAAGGATGGAGAAGCTCTTCAAACAGTCCCAGCTGCCAGCTTCTCTGTTTTTATCTTTCTTAAATCTAAGTGTATACCACCACATCTCAGAAATGGTTTCATGTGTTTCCCCAACAGGCACCAGTTAAAGGAGATGGTAAATGTCTTTTGGAAGAAGTTATTAATGTTTTATAAAAGTATCTGTCATTATGAGCATCCACCAAGGGCTCTTGGTTTTAATGTCTTTGGTCCTAAAACAGTCTTATAAGGCAGATACTGTTGTCCCCATTTTACAGTTGGGAAGGCTGAGGCACGGAAAGGTGCTTACAGCCATGCAGACTATTCAAGATGACCTGAAGCCAGGTCATCTTGGCTGGCTCCAACCTCCACAGCTGCCAGCTCTATCCTGTACTTTCTCTAACCGGGAAAGAACGGTTAGTAAGAAAAGCCCTCTCTGCAAGTTAACTAAGGATACGGGATCCCTGTATTCTTACAGAGCAAGAATACTTAAAATGCATGAATTATAGAATTATGTAAAACAGGGCCCTATACTTACTGCCAGTGAGTGGCCTTTATATTATTTTGAATGGCCTCGCCAAGAGCACAAAGGGACTTTCCAATTATTAAGGCTGAAGACTTTGCCACAGAGTGTATTACTGAGCATATTGTTCTTATTCCGACTCTGTTTCAGAGCGGGGAGGAAGGTCACAAGCATAGAGAGCCCAGTTTACAAGAGACAGAGCACCAGCTCATCCTAACAGGAGGCCAGACTAACCAAGTGAGGACTTTCTGATCTGTGCAGTAAATCCAAGGGTATTTGGGAGGGACACCAATCCACAAAGGGTCACTTTAGTAATCTATATGTCGTGCACATGTTTGAAAGCTGATTCACTTAGAGCATTTCATTGCAAATGTGAGCGGAAAGAAATAGCAATGAAAGGGAAGACAATTGGGAAGACAATTCATTAAAGAGAGAAGGGGGAAAGACACTGCGTGGGTTTGTGGGAGGGTGTAAACAACTGCAAATGGTGGGGTGTGTCCACTCCTTTGGGACCCGTGCGTCCATCCTACCCTTTCTCCATTGTGTTGCTCCCTTGTATTTTCAGCGGAGATGACTCACCTTTCAGCACCCCAAACCAGCTACATTCTGAATTGTCAGATTATATTAATCACAAAAACTTGTCCTTCTTTCTGAGTCGAAACCACTTAGAATGATGTCTTCTGTTGAACGCAATGCAACTGTAATTAATAAAGGAGGTCACTACTTTAACTTGACAATTCCTTTAACATGCAAGCTACTTTTCTATACACAAATGTTGCACGGAGGGACCGTAATGTGTTTGCCCATGTTGGGTAGTTACTCTCCCAAAAGATGTCTTTATAGCCCCATGAACAAAGGAGACATCTTGGAGGCTGTTTTTTCTTCTTTCTCTGCCTGGGGATAGAGTGTGGTCGTTTGGGTTCCACTGCTGACAGAGGCAAGGGCACAGGCCCTGTACCCAGGCTGTGTGAAGTGGGGGACATCTCCCTTCTCAGGGTGGGGGGCTATTCAAGTTGGAAGCACCTTAGAAACCCTTTCTTTATAGTCCATGCTTTTCTTTTTACATGTTAGGAAAATGAGGCTGAGATCAATCAAGTTCAGAATACATTGGTAAGACTGGTGCCTGAAGTCTGGAATTTCACAGTCCTGCCTCCTTGGTCATGCTAAAGGGAGAAGAGGCCCAGAAAAGATGTGGGTACCAAGGCAAAGTAGCATCTTTCTCCTTTGGAAGTTGGCCTTGATAATCACACTCCATGTACTCAAGCCTCCTTCCCAACTTTGGGCTTCTGAAATGAGATTGAATTTGGTGCTTGATCATATTCTTAGGGCTTCAGTAAACTGTTTTCCCCCTCATATGGGCTCGAAATGCCTGAATATACTGTGCTTTTTTCTGTCTACATCAGTACATCCTGACATATTCCTGTCTGTCTATGTGCTGTTCCCTTCACCAACAGTTTGTAGCCTAAGGGAGGGGACAGCCCTGTAAAAATGTTTGTAACGTGTGAAGGAAATAAGCTCAGAGGGGGACCTGGAGGAGGCAGGTGCTGAGTCTTACTGGGGATGAGATATGAAGGACAATTTTTGGAAAATTAAATAGTATCAAAGAGCAGCTGATTTCAACAGTGAATAATTCTTAAGCATCTACTGTGCCTAGTCCCTGCGGAGGCAACTATGCATTTGGCAGGAGTCCCTGCGGTGAGCACAGAGTGGCTGAGAGACAGGGTGTGCGTGAGAGGGAGAACGTTGAGTCACTTCTAGGTTTTAGGCTTGGTCCAGCCATTCTTAGATTAAGGAAATCCTACAGGATGAGATCATTTTTAAGGGATGCTGGTTTGGCATGGCAAGATGAAGGTTAATCGTAGTTTATACTTGCTAAATGTAGAATATACGAATGGCTGAGAGTGCTGGTCTAGGGAGGGAGGGTGATCATATATCTGTTTTGCTGTTCAGTTCTGTACTTGACTTTGTAAAGAAGTGAGTTTTGAGAGGCTTTAGCATGATACTCTAGGAAATACCTTAGTCAGCTTGACTTACCCTTCCAGAACACCACAGACTGGTTGGCTTAAGTAGAAGTGTATTTCCTCACGTCTTGGATGCCAGAAGTCCAAGATTAAGGTGCTGTAGGGTTGGTTTCTGTGTACAGACAGTCGCCTTCGCACTGACTCCTCATGGCATTGCTCATTACACGTGTGCGGTAAGGGGGAGATTTCTGGTATCTTTTCCTCTCCTTATAAGGACACCAGTTCTCCTATAGGGTTAGGGCTCCACCCCTACTACCTCATTTAACCTTGGTTCCTTCCCTAAAGGCCCTGTCTTGGCTTTCAACATATGAATTTTCATGGGGACACAGTTCTTTCCATCACAGGAGATGAAAAATGCCTTCCTCTTTGTTTTACAAAAGCCATGTGAACATGTGCCAGATCATTGAGACGTAGCCTTTGTATCAAGGTTTCTGTCTTCATGTCCTGCAGTGTGTTGGCCCACGGTGGATTCTCAAGAAAACAGTGTGGCTTGGTGGCCTAGGGCTTGGGCCCTGGACCCGGGCTCTTCCAACCTCTTCTAGAAGCTTGGCTCTTGTGCAAACTGCTTAATCCTTCTTATGACTAATCCCTCGTATTTCTCATCTGTAAAATGGAGATGCTGCTACTTTTACTTTTGCAGTATAGTTCATACGGTTCGTATCCATATTATTGATACATTTATTATGCCTTTGGTTAAAGAAGATAGTTTAATATAGTTTTTATTTCAGCAGTTTAATGCTCTACTAGGCTATGGTATAGTCAGAGCCTCAGTAATTTTACTGTGCATAGTTGCTAAGTATAGCATGGGAAACCCAGGTATGGTTTTAAACCATATTAAGGGGACTAATGAATAATGAAATTACCTAGTTAAGAAAAAAAAGAAATAAATTCATGCTGTTCATTAAAAATGTGGTAATATAAACAAGTAAAAAAATTAAGCAAAATCACGTGTGTATCACCACCTAATGAGAGCCATGCTTATCAGCTGGCTTCTGAACTTCGACACTTCTCTGATGAGGGTGTGCGTGTGCGCATGCACACACGCTCACACACTAAAGTATTGATCATGTAGCATGATCATCCAATCTTTCCAGATCAAGAAACATAACTTTACAACATTATTTTTAATGGCACAGGATTTTCTGTTGCTTGAATATACCACAGTGTTTTTTTCAGCTATCCTCTGTTCTGTGATGTTTAGGTTGTTTTCAGTTTGGTCCTTTTAATAATATTGCCCTGAATATTCTCACAGTAAAATCTGCAAATAGAGCCTTCATTATTTTCAAAGAATTGTTGGGTTGAAAGATACATGATTTCAGAGGCTTTGCTATTCAGTTTTGAGATACATGCTTACTTGCCCAAGCCCGAAACAATGAGGGATAGGGCACTTCTGGTGACATGGCACCTTGATTTTCCTGCAATGCTCATTAGTGGCCTGAACACAAAGTGGAGGGAGTTTTACTCACCAGCCCTTACCTGTGAGAAAACTTCTTTTAAGGATTTTGCCAACGAAGCCTTCATTTTCATTCTAACAATCAGTGAATTTTTATGCTTGTTTTAAACAAATGGAGAATTCTCTGACTGCCCGTGACAGCTGTGGACAGCTACCCTGTGATGTAAAGGATAGCCTTTAATAGAAAGGGTTATATCGTTCAGTTACCTGTTGGAAATTCTTGCCTCTAAACCTGCTGGAAGTTTTCCCTCCCCATATCTAAGGAACATCATTGCTCTGAAAACCCGGGGAACCGCTGCCCTTCAAAAAGACATTGTTGGTCAGTGAGCATGACGAGACTGATTGTTTTTATAGAATTTCTTAGACACTGGTGTCCTACAGGTGTGCAGGATGCCTCAGGGTTTCGCCAGCTGCAGGGAAAATGGCTTCACGGACCACGTGTGAACTTTACAGTACCGACACACACAAACCAGGAGATCGAATCCCTGTGGGGCTGGCTCATTCTCCTTCTTTATGAGTTAAACGCATTGATTGCTGTGACCTTAGAATTCATCTTGTTACACTCCAGGGCTCAGCCACCTTTAAACTCGGCTACCCAAGTGCCTGCACTAGCTTTATCTCCCAGGACCACTTATTCACCATGGAATTATTAATTATACAATTTGCCTTTTCACCTTCCCCCTTTTTAAAACAAATTAAACATCTTGCAAGTTATTTTCCCAGTTGCATGGACAGTATGTGGGAAAATGCGTATCCTTTCTGTCCTGCCTTCCTTTACTCCTTCTCAGTAGAAAAATCCTGTCCACCCTGGCTCTAAACTGGAAGACCTTGTCATTTGAAGTAGGGTAGAGTCTCCAAGGACAGTGGGTGTGTTTCCTTGAAACTAAAACATTCTTTCTGATTTCTGCCACTCATCTCTTAGCAGTATGGAAAGTAAAACCATACTCTTTTGAATATTTTTTTTAAGATTTTATTTATTTATTATGGGGGGGCGGAGAGAGAGAGAGATACATCAATGTGAGGTTGCTGGGGGCCATGGCCTGCAACCCAGGCATGTGCCCTGACTGGGAATCGAACCTGCGATGCCTGGTTCGCAGCCCGCGCTCAATCCACTGAGCCACGCCAGCCAGGGCATCTTTTGAATTTTTTTTTTATTAAACAAATTAACACCTTATTCGTGAAACTAATTCTGTTCATTGTAGACCATTGGGAAAATGCAGGGAAAGAAACACGTTCACACAAAAGAGAACTTGAAGTCCCATTTTGGAACATCACAGCACCTATCCTCTGGCTTCTTGATCTACTTGCCTAAGTCCAAAACAGTTCTACTCGGCTTGCGTGGTGGGGCCGGCCTGTTCCTTCCCACCACCCGTGCAGGTGAAGGAGATGGTTCGTGGTAACCTCACAATCAGCCACTTGCTGGGAAGGGGTTGGCTTTGCCGTTGTAGACCGCATTCCTGTCCCGTTTGGGAAGCGTATTGGCGTCGACACGCCTGTGGTGTTAAAACTTCCCACACACAATTATTGGCCCAGACGCTACAACTGCTTCTGTCTCTCTTTCCAGCTCCGCATTCCAGTTCCCACTAGAACCAGCACCTTTGGCTGTTAGCGCCAACATCCTCTACGAAGGAACTTGCCCTTCCCTTCCCATAGGCTGCTTCCCGCACGCTATTTCTCAATCCCGCGGAATCCTGATCTGAATCAGCAGGAACTTGAATGTGGGTCTCTTACCTTCTACACCCACTTCCAGAAGTACACCCACTTCTAGGGGGGCACTTTCTTAGGACCCCCTAGTTGCTCTGTTTTCTGCCCTCTAACTGAAAGCCCACAGAGTCTGATGTTGTCCCCAATCAAGACCTTGTTCCCCACCACATTTTGGATACTGATTTGGCTCTACGTCAGTCTCTTTGGCTCTAGTCCCCCAGATACCAGTTACTTCCTATCTCCCTCTGTTGCCTAAGGCAGTGAGGTTCCTACAGGCCTGGCCATCCATCCGTCCAAGATAAGCAGTAAGCTCTACGCCCTGAACAGTCTTTAAGCGGAAACTAGAAGGAGGTTTTAGTAAGAGAAGCTTCTGCAATATCGCTCACTGGAAAGAAAGACTGGAATAACTGCTCTGGCCCCTTATAATTTTCAGATTATTATGATTGAACAATAAGGGCCCCTTCCTGCTCACAGATTCAATAAAAACTCTCTCACTGTTTCCTCAACCCTGCACGGAGAGCAATGTTTGTCTGATACAGATCTAAGGCTGTATGGTGTGCCCATCGATGTACAATCCAATTTAATAGAGACCCTATCAATACCAAAAGGGGAAAAGGAGTAAGTTGATAAGAAGTGGCCTGCGTGGACATTTCAACGCATTGGTCGAATTATTAAAACAGATTCCGTCGCCTTCCGTCTGATGTTAGGACAGCGGAGGAAGAGGACTTCCTGCCCGGGACTCGTTTGTTTTGCACGTGGAACCTCGAGTGACCACCAGCGCAGCAGCTGGATATTTGGCTTTGAATGGAGACATTTGCTGAACTAATTAAGAAAATTGTCTCGTAAAAATGGAGTGGTAGTAAATGAAGCAGTATTTGGGCATAATGGCAAACCTGCCCTCCTCTCTCTGCCCCCCTTCCTGCAAACCTGTTTAGCCTTCAGTGCACAGGTGGGATGATGTCGCTACGGCAGGCTACGTGGTATGTACAGGGTGGGGCAAAAGTAGGGTTACAGTTGTGAGCATGTGAAACACAGAGTTTATTCTTATATTCTTGTGCAGTAATTATTGTGTTATTTTCTACGCAAACAACCGTAAACTTGCTCATGCCCGGCCCACATATACACCTTGGTAAACCTGAGCACCAGTCACGTGACACTCCTACTCTGAAACCGCCCTGGCTTGCCCAGATGGCCCTGCCGGGAAAAGGGGGTCCAGGCTCTTCCTTTCTTCAATGTGTCTTCAGCGCTTTAAGCATCCGGCTGCTGGGCCTGGGTGCACAGTGTCGCCTGCCCCACAGGCCTTCCTGCCCGTCACAACTGTGCACACTCTTCATGGCCTGCTCCAGCAGCATGCTCTTCTCCCTATGGATTTTCACAGGCATTTTGATTGTACTTTGAAGTGTCACTTACATTTTCTGTTAACATATTCTGACTTGTAGAGTATTAGTTAGGGAGTGTATGCCTCACAACTTGTTAACAGTTGTAGTTCAGGCAAGTCAATCAGTTTCTCTGTGCTTAGTTTATTTGTGTATAGAATGCAGATAGCAATAATAAGTCCATCAGGTTGCTGTGTGGATTAAACATGTGCATACTTGTAAATAAACTGTGCTTGGAATATAGTGATTATTCTGTAAATAACAGCTCACTCAGTAAAAAATACTAGCTCTTATTACCACTGCTACTACTGCTACTGGGTTGTAGCCCCGTGTCAGAGCCCTGAGGCTGGTGAGAGGGGGTCCAGCTGTACTTTGGACTCCACTTGCCCCCTTGAGCTGAACACTCTTGTTCGGTGCGCAGCCTGGACCACTGTATATGACAGGTTAGTGCCGGGACCTAAGCTCTTCCAGGAATAAGTCTATATCCCATTGATCTCCGCATCCCTCAGAGGGCCTGAACCGACAGAGTGCACGGTTTTACTCTCTCCTGGCACTCCCCAGGTGATCATACAAATGAATGAATATACAAACGGAAAGAGAAAAATGCCACTGTTGCTTTGTTTATCGGTCAGCACTCCACTGATTTCTGAGGCACGCTCAGACGGTGTCGTGGGTTTTCAGGAGGAAACCAGTATTTGTCATCATCTCTTGCAAGACTGGGTATGTCGTAAATTTAAAGAGTATAATTGAGGCTGAATGTCTCTGTGGGTTTATTTACTAGATCAGAAAGTGACTTCAACTTTTAGCACTTATTTTATTTGCCAGCAGAAACTCTTGGGTTTAGTCGAGTGCCAGAAGAAGAAGTTAATCATCTGAATTATGTGGATTTTGGCAAATCGCTCTTTCTTTTTGGGGGGAAAAAAGAACTTTATGTCTTTATCTCCCTTCAGCAAAACCAACTGATGACATTATTAAGAATACAACTCTATTAATTAATCTACTAGCTCCAGGCGGCTCATTGGTCTAGAAAAGTGACATCACACAGAATAGACTAGTTACTCTTACTGCATGTCACTGATATATAATTCAGTTGATTTTCACACTTTCTAGATCCCAGAATGAAATACAGCTTTTGTCATGTCACTAGATTGGAATTCTTTGACAATACTTTAACATGCCAAACATAACATTACACTCAAGAATAATGTGGAAATAAATTACAGGTAGACCCCTATCCATCCCTAGGGACATTTTCATGTGTGTCTTAGCCTAGAAGACTTATCACACGACTCACGCATCTATGCCGATTTGGGTCCAGTATGTTTTGGGTTTTTCGTTCAATAAATTACTCATTTTGTGCTCGCCCCATGCCCATCCCCTGGTTTTGCTGAGCAGTGAGTATATTTACACAAAAGTCTGCATGAACCTGACGTACAACGTGATTTTTTCAAAGAACAATTATGGAGACTTCCATGCAAATGATCCTTGAAAGTTGGCACTTTGAAGGTTTTATAGGATTACTGTAATATAGGAACTTTGGGGAACTGGCTTCTTCAAAATGCATAATACCTTCTTTTCAAATGTGCTTAGTTCTGGACAATTTTGCCTGTTAAGGTGGATTTAATTTTGGAAGTCAAATAAATCATAGACAAGGTTGTTGATAAATAAGATCATTGTTTTAGTCAGGAACAATGAGAGACTGCAAAGTAACAGACCTTTTTCATGAGTAACTTTTAACTTGCTTTGAATGCAGCTTCCAAAGCAGTGTTTGGAGTACTGGTGACCTTTGGGAAGTAAGGGCATGGTAGGTCTCCTGCATCCTTGGACTGAATGGTCAACCTCCCAGTGAAGGTGGGCTTGCTTTGCTCCTGCCAAATCCTCAGAGCCTCTCACTGCGTCTGACACTTAGTTGCCATTGAAATGAAGGGTGAATGAATGCATGCATGAATGAACAGTCACAGCAGTTAACAAATATACGCAAAGACCCCTGGCATATAATGGCTTATCCTCCCCACTGCCCCGGAGTTCATTTAAATCATTTGTGTTAAGATTGCCCTCCACTTACCCTTGAGAATACGGCTCTGTGCTAAGCACTTCACTTTGAGCACTTCATTGCAGCACCACAATAACTTGGTGAAATACTGACTATCACTACCCCCTTGTCCCAGATGAGGAAACTAAGGCCCAGGGAAGTGAAGCGATGTGCCTGAAGTCACATAGCTAGTGAATGAGGAGTCCGTTCAGCCTGAAAAGCCTGGCACCCACAACCAAGCTTCTGAGCTTCCTGCCACTGCATCTTTGTTCTTCTTATTTGATACATGTTCTCACACTTTGCTCTCAATCATTCTAAACTGAGAATAGTATAACCCTCTTTCAGAGATAAGGGAGCTGGCTAAATTTCATCCTATAGAAGGATTTTCTAACTTAGGAGTTAATGGAGATTTGGGGAAATATCTTTCAAGAATACAAGGGTATACAGCAGAATATCCCAAGGCAAGGGATCTGCAGGTCAGCCCTCCTTGAAAGAATCAGCACTAGCACACACATGAAAAAATAATTCCTCCTCTAAAGCCCACGTTCCCCCAAGGCCTCCAGTCTTTGCTGTAGGAAGGAAACGCTGAACTTCTAACCTCTGTTCTGAAAGGTATCCAGTGATCTGATTAGGGACCAGTTCCCCAATCAGCTTTCTCCCATACATTTTATCATCTTGAAAAGAATGAGCTGGAATAGGTCATCTACGGGATGGCTCTTAGCTCTTAAGTGTTAAAATGTGTGATAGGGTAATAAGGGCTACTTCCCTGTAGATCAGGAAAATAGAGCCTGTGTGGACCAGAGTTATCTGGACAGGCTTCTAAGGAGAAGAGAAACTAGATAGAGTGTAGATCAATAAAGGTGGTAGAATAATAAGGACCTCCTCCGAGCCAGGAACCTGGAGTTAGCCCTCTTGCCCTGGGGCTGAGGAGACTGGGTTTTTGGAGGACTTCGAAGGGCAGAAGAGGGTTGGGTCTCTTCCTCTGGTCAGTTTCATCCCACAGTCCTTGGTGTTCTGGCCCCTGAGAGCCTTTGATCTTGGACAATTCTAGGTATGCCATTCAACCAAAGGGAATGTCTCACTGATAGGAAGGTTTGCAATGTTTACTCAAATCTTTGCTCTGTCACTTTAGGCTTGAAGGAGAAAGATAAAGAAAGCCTCGGAGTAAAGCTGACTTGAAGGTTCTATTTAAAGGATGATTGGATTTTATTTAAACAAAGGAGAAAATAACAAATCAGTTGTTTCATGAGCAAAAACCAAAAAAAAACAGCTCCCTTGATTTGGCGTCATTGATGCTTTATTACCTCGTAGATGGGTGATTTAGGATAGTCAATAAGTGATGATGGTGTTTACTTGGATTTGGGATTTGAAACTGTTCTAGAAGTTCTGCACATAGGTATTTTTTTTTATGTGTAAGAATGGCGTAATGTAAGTTGGGGCAAGATGATGGCTTTCTGGGTTCTTCTCTGTGATGCTGGACCCAAATTTCTAAACACGAGTTTTCTATAGTAGAATTCTTTGGGGTGCTTGCTTACACGTACGATACTTAAGGTCACACCCCTAGAATTTGAGTTCTAAGTTTGTGATCTGAATTTTTAAAAAGCCCGGCTCAAGATGGTCCAGTTAATTGAAGTATTTGGGTCCCACCTGTGAATTGTCCGCTGCCCGTCCCACTGAGTCTGATGCTGGTTGACACAGAACTCAGAGTGATTGGCTGGCCCCCCTTTGCTAAGTATAAGATCCAAGGGAGAAGACAGGGCTGCTTGTTTCTCTCTCCCCTCGCTGGAACAGAAAGGCCTGTGGATCTGAGAAAGCGCGGTGTCTGCGCTGGTGTGGGCCCGCGGCGTCCATCCCAGAGAGACAGAATCTATCCCGTGTCACATTTTTGGGGTCGGGTGCTGCGAGTAGTTTACTGCTCTGTAAAAAATTAGATCATGTAGATCATCGAGTGAAGAACAATTATGTCGACTGAAGAGATGTGCATAATTCATCTCTTTTCTGCGGAATTTTTTTTTTTTATTTTGGTGGGAGAAGTAGTTGGAATACACCTGCACAGAAGTCAAAGGCTGACAAGGATAAAATTATCAACTAAATGTGGCAGACCTAGTAGAACAAATAAGAAACAATTAAAAAGTTATCCACGGTTGGGATTTTTAGACAGAGCCACAGATTGATTTTGGGTTCCAGGAGTAATCACAGACAGCCTGGAAGGTGTTTGTTCTCTCCCTTCTGAAGGGTAGGGAAACTCACAGGACCCCAGCCGCTGCAGCCAGACCCGGGAAGAAGGCCATTCCGAGCTATCAGGCAAGTGCACTGGAAGACAGATTTTCTGGGAAGGAGATCCTTCCTAGGTACCACTGTTACAACTGGCAGCATGTGTAGATAAAGAGTCTTGGCATTTTCTGGAGTTAGGGTAGCATTTTGGTTAAAAAAAAACTTGTTTAGAGCAAGGCATGATGCATATTAGCCAGGAAGACCAACGAGAGGAAGTGGATCCGGGCCAGCACCAGAGCCGGGGCCAGGGCCGAGACATCTTCCAGAACCACTCGTGGGTATAACTGGAACACCTATGGTTTGTTTGTTACTTAGTGGTCTGTTGTTGCACAAAGTCCTGCTTTAGTAAACATGATACCATTTATTCTCCTTGTGAGCCATCCTCAAATCATTCTTTTAGTTACCCTTATAAAGATATCAGTTAAAAAGCTCCACACAGATATTCTTCAAGAAGAGTAGTTAGATTGACCTTTGCAATCAAACCTCTGAGTATCCAGATTAGGCAGCCTGACTGATCACCACCGAGAACACTGGGTGCCCTAACGAGGGCTCCTCTTATATGTACATATTGTTTACTTAGGGGTGAAACACGGGGTGTCCCAGAGGTGTGGGAGCAGGGGTCTCACAAGAGACTCTGGCCCCTCCTCCTCTGGTGTGGCTGTGCTGGGTCGCTCAGTGTGGCTTCCAGTGGACCAAGCGTGGCACGTGACTGTGAAAGAGTTCTGTAGAAAATGTTGCTCTGACTTTCATAGCGGCCTGGTTTTCGGTCCAGTCCTGACAACCCCAGGACTACCTCAGAGGCATGTTTTTGACAGAGTGATCACAAAGGAAAATGCCAGGATGCCTGTAATCACACGGGTTGCTTCAGAAGAGGCACCATCCAG
This sequence comes from Phyllostomus discolor, assembly GCF_004126475.2. Classification (NCBI taxonomy): domain Eukaryota; kingdom Metazoa; phylum Chordata; class Mammalia; order Chiroptera; family Phyllostomidae; genus Phyllostomus; species Phyllostomus discolor. Next base: position 12,576,874 of record NC_040906.2, read on the forward strand.
GGGCCGGCACTGCCACATCCTCTCTGCAGTTCCACGCACTGGAGCTCATTCCGTGTGCCTTCATCTGTGCGTCAGGGGCTGTGTTGACTCCAGAAGTCACAGAGGGGTACAGACCGGGGCTTCATCACCTTTCCTTCGGGGACGTACCTTTGAATTGATGCTTCGAATGCGTCGGCTTTCCTTCTCCCTCCGAGGCACCAAGCCCCTTAGTCACGCACACTTCTGTATCCTTCACCGACACGCGTGGGGGGAGCGGGGTGGTCACTACCACGGCCTCCACTGGCTCTTTCAAAAACTAGCAAAGGGTCGCCAACAGAAGTAAAGAAACCAAATCAAAAGAAGATAGACCAGACTTAGGATTGGTTGTATCATTTTGAACGGAAAAATGCCAGGGTTTGGAGATGTGTACAGCTGCCCCAACAGGACACATAACGGGTTGGTTATAAGGCAAGGAAAACGTAAAATGCAACTTTCTCGTAGTTTCCACGCCGAGGCCCTTCGTGTGGCTCACGTGACATGTGACAGGCAGCTTGGACGCGGCAGCTTTGGCTGGATCTCCGGTCTCCTGGAAGCTGGTAAAATGGCTCAGAAATGCTGTCTCCTTGAGCAGGAGCTGGAAGTTAGTAAACTACCTTGATAGTGTACCATCAGGACTCTGGTTAATTTGCCTCCTTAGCAAATTAAAGTGGCCTACAGTCAGAAAGATTGCTAAATCTCGGCTGATCAGTTTCTCTCATCTCTCAGTAAGCTACATTTAAATATCTCTGTGACCATTGATTCCATGTGTGACATTGCCCTTACAAATACCCTAATGTGCTTGGTTTGTCTGAGTCGGTCCTTTTGAAAGAACACTGGCCCCTCCCTCGATAGAGGAAAGTCACTGATGCAGTTGGTGGCCTCCGGCTCTTGACACATTTTCATCGGGAAACTCTGCACATGGCATCCTCTCATTAATTCCTCCCTTCGTTCAGCAAACCCTTGTGTCTTCAAAGTCTCTGCTTCCCTGAGAGAAAAGCCAAGCTGTGGCCTTTGCACACGTACAAGATTCTGTTTGGCTCAAATGGCTATGATGTAAAAAATAACAGTAAAACAGACGTCTAGATGAAACGATTTTGTCTGGACCTAAGCACAGAGGCATGGCTTGGACCAGATATAAATGTGCTGTAGGTAGATGAACATAACTGTGACGTAATTGGTATTACTTTTCTTCTCGTACATCAGTGAGGAAAAAGGATGTCATCCAGAATCAGCCCTGAGTTAGAAGGCAAATGTTTGCATAAGGAAGTAGATTTGCATATTTTCCCTTTATATCATGATTTGGTCCTGAATTAGAATATCTTTTGTTTTTCTGCATCCATTGGTGATGACTCTGAAATTCCTGCCCGAGGACCGCCAGGAATTTTGTAAAAATTATACAGTACACAAGTTCTCTGAAAGGGGGTTTTGCGTCCCAGGCATGCTAGCTCCTTAAGCTCAGGAAGTACGCGTGTCTCTGGCAAGCAGAAACAGGTTGAACGCTTTGAAGAATGTAAGAAATGATCAGCACTTCAGAGGCGATGAAGTGGTTAATCTATGAATCTATACCAGAGTAATAAATGCCCAGTATAAACATTTCTAACGAGATAGTGGTGTTCTAAGCTTATCTCAGAAGGAAAGCTTAACATTAGTGTTCGGATTTTGCAGTTTCAGTTCTAAGCATAGTTAGAAGCCTTTGTTGGACCTTTCTAGTAATAATCCTTGCTTCACTTTACTTGCCCGAGTGCTCTTGGAACATATTTGAGCCACGGAAGCAGTGCATCCTAACTTTTAAAAAATACGTTTATTGTGCCCTGGCTGGTGTAGCTCAGTGGATTGAGCACGGGCTGCGAACCAAAGCATCGCAGGTTCAATTCCCAGTCAGGGCACATGCCTGGGTTGCAGGCCACGGCCCCCAGCAACCGCACATCGATGTTTCTCTCTCTCTCTTTCTCCCTTTCTTCTCTCTAAAAAAATAAATAAATAAAATCTTTAAAAAAAGAAAAGAAAAATTAAAAAAATACGTTTATTGAGATGTAATGGGCATAGCATCGCGTTAGTTTTAGATGTCCAACATAATGACTTTGATATTTCTGTATATTGCAAAATGCTCACCACAATACATCCAGTTAACCTCTGATCCTTTTCTGTACCTGATTGTTGCGTGACACCTGGGGCTGGTTGTGTGATTCTAGCCTTTATACATTAATTCCTAGGCCTTTGAGGTGTCTATTCCATCTTCAGCCACTTACAGAGCTGGTGATTGGGTGCTCAGAGAATCACAGCCCAAGGAAGTAGGGGAGTCTGGGCCGGGTGTTGAATGTGCTGCTTTGGGGCAACAGAGAGAGCTGCCTTCTTGCAGACTGCAGAGTCTTGCTGTCATCCTTCCTCTCCTGGCTATGGGTGCACCCAGTGGAGCCGGAGAACAGGATCCCCTCTGTCCTCCATTCCCAAGTCATACTCATCGAGCCCTCGGTCCACATATTTAAGGATTCCTTGCCTAGTGATATTGCTCCATTCCTGAGAAGGAGGGTCAGCGGTTCATGGCCCCCTCACTCCTGCCCCTGGTATACGACCTGGGGTTCTGCTGTGTGGCAGAGCCCCCTCTAGAGGCATGTTGGGCACAGGTATTCGCCCGTCCCTATGCTCATCAGCCCACCCGCTGCTGTGTGTTGCTCCAGTGTAGCCTTTGCCTCCAACTGTGCTCCAGTGTTTCGCGTTAGAGAATGTGAACTGCCGTCTCCTCTCCGGGGCCTAATGCGGAGCAGAAAGGCAGTTGAAAGTGATCACAGCCTTCCTCTTCCCGTTCTGATGCATGAGTCAGTCTCCTCGCCTTAATGTTGACACAGATCCTCAATAACAAATAACAGCTGATGGCGACTTGCTGAGACATGTACAATAAGGAAAGAACTTCCGTATTAAAAGATTTGGACTTTGTCCCATTTTTTTTTAGAGGAAAAAAAAATGAGGGAGGGAGGGAGGGAGGGAAGGAGGGAGGGAGAACCTGGTGCTAATAACCAAGTCTGCGCAACAGTGTTCCTTTTTTCAGACCTAATGAGGTCCGATTCCCACAAGTATTTTGATTTATTGCCTGCTCCCACTGGCCTGTTTGCTTTGGATGTTTATTATTTTGATATTCAGTTAACATAACACTTGAAATCATTTCACTTTCTGACTCCGTTTTTCTCCCTTTTCATGAGCGGTTTTGTGGTAGGTCGGATTTCCTCATGTGAAAACAGCCGTCCCATTCAAACACCTTTTCCCTTTCCAGCGTTCTGTCTTCACGTGAGGGAAAGTATGCCGGCATGCTTGCCCAGATGAAGGAACAAAAAGGGTGTTTGATTTGGGCCTACAAGCTCCGTGTATTGTGCCTAGGAACCTTTCCTGTCGATGATGACCTGGCTTTCGTCTTCCGCCTCGAGCAACGTTACTGAAGAACTATGAAAAGTTAGTGTGTGCTCTCTGTCCCATCTCAGCTTTTGCTTTTTAAAGACAGTGTGTGATGATCTCTGAGATACTTTGGGGCCAGGGAGTTGACACCGAGGGGAATCTCCAAGCATTAGGTCAAAGCAATGAGCGTGGCTTACAGAATAATCCACTCCCTCTCTGCTCAAGGCCAAACCACCTTTGACACTTGTGTTAGAGCATCGGCATTCTCTGTTGATACAAGTCAGCGTGTTTCCTCTGGGAGGGCGGCTGTTTCCCAGAACTCACAGGTCTGCTGGAAAGAGGGAGCCATTGACTCAGTTTCTGCCCTGAGCTCTGTGGTGGGTAGGGCCGCCTTTATCCCGCAGGACTGAGCAAAATAAGTCCCCAGGGGCTGCTATCCCTTTTCTTTCTTCCTTAAAAGACTCAGCATTGCAGTGTGCTCATTGCTTAACATCATTTTCCCTGTGTCCAGCAGTGTAATAGATAGTAATTATGGAAAATTCAGAAAGTGTACAGTGTGACAGTGAGAATGCTACCCACCATCTCATCATTCAGAGAGAACCAGTATTGCTCCATCGTGCATATCGTTGCAGGTTTTTTTCCCCTCATTTTCTCTGCCTCTGTTTTTTTTTGTTTTTTTGTTTTTCATATGAATAGATTTTAAAAAATTCTCTCTCCTTTTAATTTATTTGAGACTGCAAATGCTAATTTGATTCTTTATCTGGTTGCATCAGAGGGGCCTGACAGGCTAGGAACGAGCTTGCCTTTAATTACGTGAGCATTTGAAAACTATTTGAAATTCTGGGATGTAGCTGATTCAGTAAATGGCGCAGAAGAGCACAGGACCAGACGGCTGGGATGGCAAAGGAAGGGTGTGCTCGTCCGTCCTCCGAGGGCCTGAGGTCAGTGGCATGGGAGACAGCACTGGCTGCAGCATCAGATCAGCTTCCCAGCTCTGCTGGCTGGGTAACCTCCCAGGGGCTCAGCTTCCTAGCTTGGGAAGTGGGAGAACGACTTTTCTGGGCTGTATCGATGGTTCAGTTCATAAACGAGGCACTGTTGATGCAAACGATTGGCAAACAAGCTCTGCAAGACTCAGATAATGTTATTATCATGGAAAGGTATTCGGTCTGGACCATGATGACTCAAAGGAAAAAGGAATAAAGTGGACAAAGTGGCTGGAAGTTGTAGGTGGGTGAGCAGGTAAAAGGTGTATTGGTTTTTTGATTTTGTTGTCGTTGTTGTTAATGAGTCTAATGGTAAATATGTAACTTTCTGTTAAGGTGGTTATCCAACCTGGAATTAGGATTATTTTATTTGTGATTTTGTGCTGGTTGCTCTATCTTCTTTTGTCTGTGTATTTTTAAGTCAATGAGTATGTTGTCCTGCAGAGCTAATATGTTTGCTCTTTCACCTAAGAGACAGTTATCAGACTTTTACTAGGGATTGGAGGGCTCCATATCAGGAATCTTACTGCATTTACACAGGAGTGACCGGGACAGGCAGAGCTCTGTGTTTTAAACAACAGATAAGATTTGGGTCGTGTTGGGGGTAGGATAGGGGGAAAAAGAGAGGGGAGGGGAAATAGGGAGTAAATGAGTGGGGGTAGGGCCTGGGAAAGGTATATAAACACCTTTAATGTGTGAAAGAATTCCTTTGTCTCTGCTCAGGAGCCTCAGAAACTGAGGGGACATTGAAAGAAGGGGTTTGCAGGCAGCATAGCGAGCTCTGAGACCCCGGGCCTCAGTCTGAACCCGGCCACCCCAGTCACTTAGCAGTGTCCCAGGCAAGCTCTTTCATGGTTTCTGAGCTTCAGCTTTCTCTCTGTGACATGGTAATTATAACAGTATCTGCATCGTAAGGCTGTTACGGGGTAAATATCAGACACTGATATTTTCAGGACTGATCTCTGTGCTCTTGGTGTGGAATCCTCACGAGGGCTCTGAGAAGGCGGTCCCGAGAAAGCACGGGCTGGCAGGTTCTCCCACTCCGAACACACCCGAGGGTTGCGCACACCCATGAGGGCCTCTACTGTTGGGGCGGGGGTGGGGTGGGGGGGCATCGTGCTCTCTGTGAATGTCGAAGTGGGAATGAGGGCGGGGCCTCAGGTCAGACTATGACCCCTCGGTCTTGTGGGGTTGAGCCGTTGTCCTAACTCTGGAGGCTGTGAAGGTCTGTCCAAGGTTTCTTTTGAGGACTATGTCTGTTCATTTTGGCTACCCCTTCCCAGGGTCGTAGTTTTGTATTTCTCCTTTTCTCTTCCGTTCCTCTTCGTGTTTTCCTAGGAGAGATGGGCAGGTGAGCATGTGCATTTGGTCATTAATCAGAAACACTTATCATTGAAGAGTGGCATGTGTTTATTAATAAGAATCCTCAGAACCATGAGAAGGTGGGGATGCTGAATTTACTCAATGGCCTCATCATTCTAGTTCATTCTCTTATGTGCTAAGACAAATTAGTAGACTGGGATTTTAATACCTCTCATTTTAAACATTTGTGTGCTTATGTATGTGAGAATGTGTGTGTGTGTTGTGTGTGTAAAGTTTTTCTGACCCTGGACCCTATTATTTCCTTAGCGTGTAGGGGAAAGACAGAAGCTTTTGAGGACTAGATGTGTTTTGCCTGTGGTTCGTATAGAGCCTTGGTTTAAATACTGACTCTGAAACTCACTAACCGTGTATTCTTACCAATTACTTTTTGAAAGATTTTATTTATTTATTTTTAGAGAGGCTAGGGAAGGAGAAAGAGAGAGAGAGAGAAACATCAATGTGCAGTTGCTGGGGGTCATGGCCTGCAACCCAGGCATGTGCCCTGACTGGGAATCGAACCTGCGACACTTGGGTTCGCAGCCCGTGCTCAATCCACTGAGCTACGCCAGCCAGGGCCTTACCAATTATTTAATTCTACTTGCCTCTGTTTCTTTAGTTTAAAATGGAGCTAATGTGTTTCCTTATTCATAAGGTCATTTTAAGTATTTAGTAAGGTTTTGTATGTAAAGTACAAAGCCATAATCCTTTAATAAGTATTAGCTGTAATTATTTTCAGAATGGGATAAACCTCAATTCGACTCTCACTTTGGCCATTTAACTCGTTGGAAGCTGTGCTGAGCCTCCGTTTCGTCATTAAAGAATGAAGTGGGAAGAACAGCGTCTGGTTCAGGGTTGTAAAGGGGATCATCTAGGAAGCCCAGTGCTGCGGGGACGCGGCGCCTGAAGGCCCTGTGCCAAGTGCAATAAGTCAGGCGGAGACAACTGAATACCATATGACTTCACTTACATGTGGAATCTAAAGAACAAAATAAATGAACACACGAAACAAAAACAAACGTGTAGATACAGAGAACAAATTGATGGTCACCAGATGGGAGAGAGTTGAGGAGATGGATGAACAAGGTGGAAGGGATTAAGAAGCACAAGCTGCCAGTTATAAAAATAGTCACGGGGACGTGAAGCACACAGCACAGGGAACACAGTCAACAGCACTGTGATGACTGTGCGTGGTGTCCAGGGGGTGCCACCTTACTGGGGGGATCGCTTCATAGGCTACACGAATGTCCAATTGGTGTGCTGCACAGCTGACACTAAGATAGTGTTGTACACCATCTATAACTGGAAAATAAAGTAGTTTAAAAAATTACCCCAAATAAATAAAATACACACTTTAAGTGACAAAAAAATTAAATAAAAATATAAATACTCAGGTTTTTTTTTCTTCCTTGTTCACTCCTAGCAACATGCTTTCAGGGAGTCTGCGTACCAAGAAAAAACACTTCTAAAGAGAGGTTCTAAGCTCCAAGTTCAGGCTTTTCTGGGGAGGACCGCGGGTCCGCCTTGTAGCCATGCGTTCTGAGTTCCCGTGGGCACCTTCTTAGCATTCCTCGCACAGCGTCGTCCCCGCGTCATGGAAAAAGCTGAGAGTTAGGTGTCACGTGTCACGGTGAAGAGGCAGCTCTATCATTTGATTTAAGTCTGTCTGACTTCTGGGTGTGTGCCTAACCACTGGGCCATTCTGCCTCCATGGATGGATGACACACGGGAGAGATGTGATCGTGAGCATCCCCACCGTTGGGACAGGGGACACTACATAAAGGACAGACCCCTTTCTCACCTGCCTTACCTTGTGTCCCTGAAAGGTAATTTAGGGCTCATACGGTGACTTGTTTCCCTCCGCAGCTCGAAGAGCCAGACCCTGAGTCAGGACATCCATTTTTTAACTTAATATACATGTTGTACACTGAGTCTAGTGCTCCTGTTCCTCCGTCTAAATGGTAACTTTCACGCAGCATAATGGATGTTCCCTCCGCGTGCGCACTGCAGGGGACGAGGGCTCCAAGCTGCTCTGCCCCGAGGCCGTCGTGAATGCCGAGTTACTTGACAGATGGGTCTGGTTTACATCATCAATTTTTAGCGCATTCTTTTATGAAATAGAAATTTCTATCATGGGCATGAAAATGGATGTGAGTACTGAAAATAGGAAGGTCTTTCAGAAGGCTATAAAGCTACATATTTATAGACTTGGGAAATTTGCTTTTTTTAACGTATTTTTTATTGATTATGCTATTACAGTTTTCCCAATTTCCCCCCTTTATCCCCGCTCTGCCCTACCACCTTTTTTTTTATCCCTAGCACTTATCCCAGGTAACTGAGACAATAGATAGACACTGTTGGGAACTTAGCTATAAAAATGTAATTATTATTCAGAAAACTTAATTTTATGTCTCTGAATTGGGGAACACACACCTTAAATGTGAGTGTGTTCATTTGAACTCATTGGCGATAGCCATTGAGATGTGATCGGGTCAAATTTAGGTTTTAGGTGCTGGCAAAGATCCATTTTGTGGCAACTCATCCAGGTTGTGTTTAGTAATCTGAATTGACCCTTGAGATGTTGAAAATATTGAGAATTCCAAGTCCGTCTTTCTAATATGAAATACTTTCCCAGTTTACATAAAGCCATTAAGGTATTTTTACAAGCCCTGGCTGGCGTAGCTCAGTGGATTGAGCGCGGGCTGCGAACGAAAGTGTTGCAGGTTCAGTTCCCAGTCAGGGCACATGCCTGGGTTGCAGGCCATGGCCCCCAGCAACCGCACATTGATGTTTCTCTCTCTCTCTCTCTCTCTCTCTCTCTCTCTCTCTCTCTCCCTCCCTTCCCTCTCTAAAAAATAAATAAATAAAATCTTTAAAAAAAGATATGTTTACAATTTGTGTAGTTCATTAAGCATTTGGGGAATTCTGAAAGGTCTTTGTAGGACTATACTTCTTTGTCTTTTCTAGTCTGCCTGTCATTTTACTGACAAATGGGTCAGTAGGAAAGGACAGCTGCCCTTCACAGGCGACATTCACTCTCACGTGAGACTGGGTACAGGGCCGATTTGGGGGTCATAATGACTTAATCAATCTCCCCCAGATTGAACATGGATTAGTCATTGTCTTACCTTCTCATTCTTACTCTCATTTTAACAAAAAGACCTGGAAAGATAGGCAAACACTGGAGGAATAATAAGAAATAATAATAATGTAATAAGAGACACTTACCTTACCACTTGTCTTATTGATTGTGCATAAATGGTTATGCTTTCTCACGTTTTATTTTTCTTTCTTTCATCCAGACACCTGGCATTAATGTGCAACTCAGTTTGAATCTAATGGTTATAATGCTTATCTGTTGTGGGGTGCTGGTACCAGGGAGCAGGGTTAGTGCCTGACAGGAGGCAGCACACAGGCGTGGCCGGCGTCTCTGCTTCGGGTTCTCTCCTGCGCTTGACCTTCAGCCCATCACTTCACAAACGTCGCCTGGCCCTCTCTGCAAATCGAGCGTTGCTTTGGTGCCTCAGTGTTCTCAATTGTGATATATATTCTTCCCCTCCCCCACAAAAGAACCACTTTTATCTAGTTGGTATTTTATATGTATATAGTTTTGTGTTTCTCTTCATTCCCTTCTCTGTCCCACACCCATTTAACAAGGGGTTTTTGATTTATCCCTAGCACCTAGAATACCAACTGACACACACACATATATATATATATATAGGTGCTCAAAAAAATTTGTTGAATGAATCAGTCAATAATAGCTCTTATTCCTTAAAATTGTTGAGAGAAGCTACTGAAGTAATAGAAGTGCACATAGAGAGTCCCAATAACTACTTACTACTCATGACCCAAGCCCTCAGCCAGCATTTTCAAAAGTGCAGGAGGCATGCTGGGGATACTAGGGCTCTCAAATTCTGGGTGGTGATTAACAGTTAAAATTTTAATAATTAGGATTTGATCTTTATTATCTTCAACTTACGGCAAGAGGGTACTGGGGCTTGTGAGTTAAGATACTGAGAACATAATTGAATTCTCAGAAGGTAAAACTCATGGATGTGGAACACCAATAGATGAAAAGTAGGAGACTCCGCTACAGCCGTGTTCTGGGGCCGGTGTTAAATGGGCGTGTTTGTTGGTTTAAGTCCCTGTAGTCATAAGCTTTGTTGTAACAGCGGTCTGTTGTCCATATAATTTCTGGATTGGTTATTGCGTAGGTGTTATTAGCTAACTGTTTGATTCATTGTGACTTATCAGTTGGACCAAACCTACATTTTGGCTTCCACCTACCTTACTCCGCGGGTACTGTTCTCAGAAGCTGGAAACATCTTTGACATTGACTGTCCAAGAGTCTGCCTGAGTTTCCTTCTCTTTGATATCTTCCTTGACAGTTTGAACTTCATATCTCCTTTGATTTTCTTTATGCCTTTTTCTGGTTCCTTCATGATGAGTACAGTTTTTGATTTATGCCATTGGTCCCTGAAATTTGCAGATGCCTCAGCTGCACCGTGGACATAACTGGCAGTGCTCAGGTCAAGAGCTAATGGTGAGGGTTGGAGGAGACCATGTATTTCAAGTACCTGGCCAGGTCTTTGGGGGTGGTCAGTAAATGCTAGTCCCCTATTTACTCTGTGTTCTCATGTGTATCCTGCCTTTTAATTTCTTTCTCTCTCTCTTTTTTTAAAGATTTGATTTATTTGTTTTTAGAGAGAAGGGAAGGGAGGGGGAGAGGGCGGGAGAGAAACATGGATGTGTGGGAGGGTCACCCACTGTTTGCCTCCCCTATGCCTCCAACCAGGCACCAGGCCCACAGTCCAGGCGTGTCCTGACCTGGAATCGAACCGGTGACCTTTCAGTTTGCGGGGCTATGCCCAACCCACTGAGACCCATTAATCAGGGCTAATTTCTTTTTCTCCAACTGCCTTTGAAATATGATGTTTCCAAGATTCTTTGCTGAACTTTTTCTGAATGTACAGTTCATCTACTTCTCTAATTCTTGAGCTCTTTACAGATGTTTTCAAACTCTGTGCTCCTATTGACCTCCAGACCGGGATTTCCAGTTGCTTTCTGAACACCTCAATTTGCATATCTCTAGTTCAATGACTGCCTAACTGACCTTCCCAGATTTTCCCTAACCAACTCTCCTTCCTCTAGTTCCTATTTCTGATGTAGGATCTCTACTCTGTCAGGCATTTGGTCTGGACACCTTAAGGCCAATATCAATTCCACTTTTTCTGTATCCTGCAAGATCTAATCAGAACTGTTGGTTTGGTCTTAGAAAGAGCTCTCTTCCTTTTCTCATAGAACGGAAAGTTTGGAAGTGAACTTGGCTGCTTGCGGTTTGACCAAACAATAGTTCCTTGATTGACATTCACATTCACAATAGTAGGTCAAAGAATGTGAATGGGTGAAAAATAGGAAAGGAATTATTGCAAGATGTCCCTGGACTGTAGCACCGTATGGACCAGATGATGAGACCTTGCTGTGTGTAGAATAGCCAGTTTTTCATAATCTCTATTTTTCAAGTATATGCAGATACTACTATGGTCAATAAAATGCAGATATGGCTCAAAGAGTTATTGATTTGTATTAGCCCTTTGTAATAATCTTCCAAGTAGTGCGTACTAAAAGTGAAAGTGTCGAGGAGGTTCCTCACACAGGGTATATGCTATTGTATTATGAAACACGGATTTCAAAACAATTCACTTTCATTTGTTCAGTCGCCAATGCCTCGGGAAAAACCCAGAGACTACCACTGAGCTTTCAAAAATAAGGTTTTTGGAGAGAGACATTGGAACTAAAACTCTCACAACACTTGACTAGTAAGTTTAGCACTCTTAGTGTCTAAAAACAAATTTATTGTATTCAAGGTATGATAATGGCCTCTAAATGTGTGTGTGTGTGTGTGTGTGTGTGTGTGTATCCAGTTTAAGTCTTCGCCTTGGATTTACTGGTTGCTTGCTGGATAATAAGGAAAGTGAATATATGCTTAAATAAGTATAAAGATAGAAGTGCTGTGTACACAAAAATAAATTTGAGTTCTGGTTCCCGAGCTTACTAGAAGAGGTGGTGGCTGATTTTCGGCTTTGAAGAGAGGTTAAGATTTTATCATTCTGAAGTGATTGAGAATGTGCGAACAATCCAAGCCAAAACAAAGGCTATGCAGTCTGGTTTGATTGAAGCGTAGGGCATTTGAGGAACAAATTGGGGCTAGACATAGGGCTCTTCGGTTTCTCTACTCTTCTGTTTGAATTTTCTGAGGTGCAGAGTGGGAATGCTCAAAAGATTTTTCAACACAGGCATGGCACAATTGGCATGAGCATCGTATTTCCCTTAGGACACAAAATGATATCTATAATCTTCAATCTAGATAATGTCCAGTAAAGGAACGGGAACAGAAACTACGGAGGAAGGAAAAAAATAATCTTGGTCCAAGAGCTAGAAAGGATACGGCTGAGACTCTGGGTTATGATGGAGGAGGCCTGCTTTTGTTTGTTTGGGCTGGGCTTAGAATGCTGGCGTCGCCTAGCGTTTGCAAGGTTAATGCAGTTGTTCCACCTCTACGCACAGGTCTTTTAATGTTCTTTTATTGTTATACCCAGAAACGCTGCCTTCCTAGGTGCCAGTTAGTGGTAGGACTAAACTGGAGCGGCAAGGCCCCCAGTGTTAGCACCACCTAGCACAGGAGTCTTCCAGGTGGGATGACTCTCTAGCTGGAGTAGACATAAGTTCTGTTGGGTTAGCCTGAAGAACTGAAGGAAAGGAAATATGCTTTCTCAATGTCAGCTGTCCCTTTCTCTTCTCTGTCTCACAGCACCGTGGGATTACCGTCAGCTCTGTTGTTTGTGACTTAAGGTCCAAACACCCCTTTTCAGAAACCGTGCATCATTTCAAGTACAATGAGGAATCGTACTGGCTTTCCTCTGTGGCCATAGGACCCTAGTAATCTTATTATTCTAGTATTGCTTAAACCCTGGACCATGTTTTGTTATGTTTTGCTCCTTTGGATGGCTTTTCTAAAAACCTTTAAACCATATTTAGAGGTAGTCTAGCTGTTACCCTGCACTATGTTTTGTTTAAAACACGCCTGTTTTGTTAGTAAAAGAACCTGTGCCAAGAGAATTGTATGTGGGAGGGTGTGACTAACTTAGCAAAGGGACTTATCTCGTATCCCATCTGCCTGAGCTCTCAAGGCTGCCTTTGATATGACTTATTTCTTCCCCCTCCGGCCCCACCCACTCCAACCTTCGCTGCTATCTTTCCTTCCCGAATTATTCGTATCTCAATATTTGAGCTCTCCAAAGCTAATCTGCTCTCTGGATTCATTTTCTCTTAGGTGATCTGAACCGCTGGTTTCCTACTCTTCCTCTAAGTGACAAGTGCTCAAATGTAAGAGCATTAAAATTCTGCCTGCCCACTCCTCCCACCCCTTAAGTAATATCAGCAAGCTTGCTTGCCTGCCTGTGTAAAGATTGTCCTGTTTCCCTTCTGGCAACTTGCAGCAAAGCCTGTAATGTTTCCAGGTTGTTTGAAGTTGAAATCTAAGTCCCAATGGCCAAGAAACACTGGAGCAGGAAAGTGAACCGGAAATGATCTTTGCAAAGCTTGGATTGCAGCCAAGGGTGGTCTGCGTTGCCTCCAGTGTCCAGACTTCTAGAGGTGGCCATCAAAGTTTCGATGTTAGAGGCAACTGTGCCCTCATTTATTCATCTATTTGTTTACAAATATGTAACGGGAGGCTACCATTACGAGACACTGTACTCAGGGCTACACATTTCATGGCAGACGGGACAGGCATCTTTGCTGCTGCTCTGGAGCTAGGAATGTGTTCTGTAGCGGAGATGGCCAACAAATCTTTGAAAACCACCATTCATTACTGGGTTATGGTTGTGCAGAAGGAAGGGACAAAAGAGAGTCTGCCAGAGAGAATCTTTTGTAATGGGCTGGTACAGGCTTCGGAGAATCCCTTCATTTCTTACAAGCTGGACGTGAGGATCATTTTGCACTGGAGGTCAAGGACTGAGCTCTGCGACCACGGGGACAACCAGGGGCAAAGAAAATAGCACGAGTGGCACCAGATCTGAACAGTCGTCTCATTTTTCAGTGCTCCTGGAAACCAGTGAGCTATGTGCAGCCTCCCAGTTAGGTCCGAGTGGCCCTGTGAGGAAACAGGAAAGTAAAGGCCTCACTCAAAGAACAACAGAGCGCTGCCCACACCAACAGCTACCTCATGTCAACTGCAAGCCTAATAACTCTTCATTCACTTATGTTGCTGTTGACAAATTCTTGTCAGCTGTGCTCTTAGTTCCGGTTTGAATCACGCTCAGGAATCCGGCCCCTCGGCCGGCTCCCTTGAATCAGTGGGTGCTGCCACGCAGCTGCCGTCGAGGTGTGGCTCCGCTCCAAGCGGCCAAACTCAGGGCTCCGCCACCAGCCTGGTGCAGGCTGTCGCGTTCACAAAGGCAGGGAGCGTTCTGTAATTAGCGGTGGACGCGGTGGCCCAGTCTGCTCAGGTAGAGCGAGACATGACTCATCGTGAAGGACCGAGCCACAGGGAAAATCAAAATTTGCTCCTTATGTCACTTGTTTGGTATCTTAAGTCCACTTGAAGGAACCCCTCGTGACCATGGGGTAAAGCAGAGTGATATCTTTATGTCACTCACCTGGAACTCAACCACCGATCTCAGCTCTACGGGCCCCTCCCATGGTCCAGGTGACCACGATCTCTCCCTGCGCTCCCTCGACTGGTCACTCTACTGGTCACCCTGCTTCTGTTAGTACTTCCTGCTGCCCGTGCTCGGCCAGCAGCCTAAATGATCTTGTGAAAAATTGCTAGCAAGTCACATTGCCATAATGACCATACACTCTAACCTCTTCTTTCTCTAACATGGTCCTTGCTGGCCTCTTTGAGCTCAGCCTTGGCATTGATCTTCAAACACACCCCAGAGGCATCACTGTTCCTCCTGCCCCTCTAACACGCATTCACCACAGGGCCTTGACAGCTTTCTCTGTTTCTTAAAATGCTTTTCCTATGTAAATCTTTACACATGCTGTCCCTTTCTTAGCTCAGGGCCCGCCTCGTGTGTCGCCTATGAGAGGCCTTCCCTGAGCACCTGCTCTGAGCCCTTTCCCGACCCCACCCTCAGTCCCTCTCACATCCCTGGTTTTGTCCCCTCATTAAATTGTTTCCCTGTCACAAGGTCTCAGTGCTTCAAAAGCAGAGACCTTGTCAGTCATCTCCTCCCTATCCGACGTATGTAGGTGCTTAACAAGACATGTGGAATGTGAAAAGATATTTCTTTCATTATTTTTTTCTGATTTCAGTTAGTGGCAAAAAGAATGCAGGAGCTCCCAGAAATCTCTGCTAAGACAGACAGGAGGACGTTTAAGGAAGAGTTTGCAGTTATGAATTTATTAGGGGGGAAAAGGTTCTTTAGGTAAGCCTATATAACTCGTTCCTTGCTCACGGTTGCACGGCTGGTGGGTGGCGGAGCTCCGATCCTGGGTTTCCCGATGCGCCCGCAGCAGCCCTGGAAGGGGAGGGACACGTGCTGGACTAATTCGCTGATTACCATTTGAACCCAACTGGAAATGACTTTTGTGGTTATTCAATTAACATCTTTGGCTATTTTAGAATCATTGAATGTATCAGATCCTGGGAAGAGTATAGGCTTAGAATTTTTGAGATTTAAGAAGAGATTTTATAAATTATTTGGTTTGGTGTCCTCAGAAGAGACGGAGGTCCAGCTGGAACATGCTTGGGATGGGAATCCAAGTCTGTTCCCCGGGATCCCCCTGTACGGGGCCCAGGGTCTGGGCGGGCCTGCTCTCTGGATCCACTTCTTGTACCTACATCTGTGTGCTATGGATTCCTGGCCGTGGTTGGGACATTCCTGGTGTGACCTTGACATGGCCTTGAGGAGAAAAGGTTCATGTTGTTCATGGAGATGATCACCCACCTGTCAAAAATTTTTAATGCTATTCTCCGCCCTCCCAGGAGAAGGATTTATGACTTCATCCTTTTCCCCCCTTCAAATCCAAGCCTCTTTCAGAACAAAGCTGCCTGATTTGTTCTGCTTTCTTTAGATCAGCTCTCACTGCCGTCCCATCCCTCTTTTACAAAGGGGAGTCATTCCACTGTCTCTCCCTTTGTGACCCAACACTGTGGGACCATGTCAGCACTGTGGCCTCATTTATGTTCTTCATAAATATCAATTTTTATCACGGTTGCTTGTGTTTGCTACTTGGGATGAGATGTGGACAGACGAGCAGATTATGACTTGATATTTCCACTGGCATCCCTGCCTGTGATTTATAATTTATACCTGGAGAAGATTTCCCGACCTGACTGATAATCCTTCCCCACAAAAGATAAACACACTTATAAGTCATCAGTGTGAAATCAGATGCACTTGAAAGGGACAAGGAATTCACCTGCAAGCACTTCTGGCACCTTGCCCTTTCCCATGAATTCAAACTGATGACAGAGAAAGCTGAGGCTTCGGGAGAACATCCCGGAGCCCCTGAGGGTGGAACCAGCCCAACCTGCCACCCTGAACGGAGGATCTAGAGCCCGGCCCTGTGTGATTTATAAGGGCTCAAGGGGAAGCCAGTAAATTGTCCCAGTGCTGTGGAGTACAGATCTGTGAAGGCACAGCTCTCCGCACTTCCCGTTTGTCCAGGTGTGCCTGTAGAAAGCTCCTAGGTAAGCTCTGACAAGTTGCCAGGCTGTCCTGGTCAAGGTGGGTGTGCGTGAGCTTTCCATGTCACATGCGTGTCCCTGCTGCAAGTTAAGCTGCTTTCTTGGGACAGCGATTTATCACCCGGATGTGTTCAGAATGCGTTAAAAAGGTTATCAAATGTCCCCAGCTTTGGGGAGGTAACTGAGTCAGCCAGAGAGGATGGCTTGGTACTAGTGCTAGTGTATACAATAGCAAAGTTCTCAACGTCATCTTAAGGTTTAGCCTGATGCTGGCTCCTGCCCTCATCTCTCAGATTGCCTCTACCTCACCAAAACCAGATGGTGCAAGTTCCCCATAAATTTCCCTTGGTCTAGACTAGGGCTCTTCAGCGAGCTCCTTGGGAATTCTTTATTTTGTTCTCTCAGACGTAAGCAATGTTGCAGTAATCAAACACATATAATATTAAACGCTGGCAGATAGTTATATAAAATCATTAGTCCACTGTAGGTAATGCCAAAAACAGATGTTTAACCTGATTGTAGCCATTAAAATGAGTTACTTTTTATGATGAGTATTCAGAATTTTAAAATTCTTTAAAAAAATTCTCAATAAATAATATTCACCGAAGGGACCCGGATCACAAACCTCATCAGAGAATCATAATGCGCTGCTAATAAATAACTGTAGTATCGGGGAAGTCAGTCTTTTAAAAAGTCTTTTAAAGATTTTTTTTGAGATGTCCAGGCCCCATCCACATAACAAAAAAGAAGAGGGGGCCTGAGCAGTTATTACCGCAGTCTTTTCAGCTGCCTAAATCATGATTTGTGACAACTTGGGCTGTAAAGTCATTGGCATGACAATGACCAGCAAGACAGCGGAGTTCATCAAATAATCGTCTCACACATGTCTCTCTTGGTCTGGATCTCGCTTCAGAACATATTTCACTGTGTCCCAGTCTTTCTTCCAAACTTTAATATTTAATAAAGAAACTGAGGAAGTGCAGGATGTACTTAGAGTTGAGGAGAGAACCTCTAATTGAACTGCGATCTCCATGAAAGGAGGGTCTTTCGTTAAAATCGGCTTCGTAGATACCTGCAGGAGCCACCACTCACTGTTATTTTAACTCTGGTGAAACCAGCTTCCTGGCTAAACCCTTTTTCTTCGGGAGTTTCCAGGGGTCACCTAGTCTTTCAGAGGCTATTTTTCTAGTTAGTTCCTTCTACATGGACGCAGTCTGGGTTGAATACAGAGGATGAGTCCCCGTCACTGTTTGCAGGCTCCTCTGCCAGAGAGAGCTCCTTAAGATGTGATGGTGAGCAGTGGTCTGCCCCCTCCTTGAAGGCAACAGCTTCCCATTCCTCAGCCTCTCAATGCTTAGTACATGCTCAATAAATACTGGTATTATTGCTACTCCTATTATGGTGTAAAAGCTTAATAAGTTTGCTAAAATATGAATGGCTGAATGCATGAATGCATGCATACATACACCGCCTAAAGGACAAACTTTTGACATGATGATGCTAATCGCCTGTACGCTAGTGTTGAATCAGATGGCGTAGTGAGAGGAATGAAAGAGAAGAACAGCTGCTTCCTTTGTTCGGTGCTCTGACCTGTTATTTGCAATCAGTGGAAGTGTAATGAACCAATAGTCCTTGTGTACCCCGAATATCAAAGGGTGAAGAAGACAATAGCGACTCATCAAAAACCCTGTCCCTCTCTGAAATGTCAGGGGCAACCCAGTTTGGTGTGAATGGTTCAGATTTCATGCCATCTCTGGCCTAGGATCTGTCGGGGCTGAGAACTGCTGTGGCAGCTCGTACTTAGATCTTTCAGAGTAATCTCATATAGTTTTATTATTGACTTTGTATTCAAATTCAAGGCAGGGATTATGTTTTGTTAAAAACATGATTAAACACTTTCTACACTTATCTCATCTAAAAACATTGGTTTTTCCTTGATTTTTTCTTTTTATTATGGATATTTGTGATTTTTTTTTATCGTCCATGTGTTTCCTTTCCTGCTGTAAACTTGAACAGATTCAAAAGCAGATAAGCTTAAATTTTGTCATAAGCTTAAAAACATTATTATAAGTCATTCATTACATTCCGCTCCATCTACTCAAATTTATACTTTCAATAGGATTGATAAACTGAAAAAAATCAAACTGATATTTCTTTAATCTCAAAGTTTATCAGAGAAAGTCATGATCATTGGTATGTGATATTTAGGTATGCAATAAAAGGAAAAATACCCACCAAATTTGTAGCATGCTGAGGATGAATTCCCTGAATTCCCTGACAATTAATTCAAGGCGATATTAAAATCCGTGATTGATTGATTGATTGATTTTTGTAGCAAATTTTCAATATCCTAAGTGAGAGAACAAGAATAAGGATTAGAGTAGAAATCAGGAGTCTTTAACAAACTATATATTTTAAAAATATATATATTGTGATCACAGTTTGTTTTGCTGCCTTCTATCAGTGTTAAAATTGTCACCCCTTATCAAATTGAAATGACTTACTTTCTTAGCAATGGTCTATTGTGATTCATTACAAATTCATATTAACTCCCGTTTTATAAAAATAGAAAAAAAAACTGTAGTGATCACACTAAATAAAAGTTTCTAACCACACTGTGGTGGAACCTGGTAGCAGCCTCTGAGCTTTAGATCAGAGCAGCCTGTGTCTTTGTCAAAGACATTGACACCCTTTACTTGTGCTCTCAGGCAGGTTACTTACAACTAAATTTGGAAGCGTAATTGCCTTAAAAATTCCCCCTTGAGAGAGAATCCCAGGCTTACTGGCCAAAAATTGAAGGTACAAAGATTAGAGCTAGCAAAATTCATTCCCACTGGTACCTCTATGCCTACAGGGAAGAGAGCTGTTTTTAAGCACAGTGTCTGACGCTGGAAATTAAGCCTTATTAATATGCTGAGTCTACTGCTTACTTCGCTTCTCTTCCATGTTTTATTGAACTTTGTTTGCTTTGGAAATTCTGTTTAAGTTGACTCTCGCCAGATTCACCAAAGAGAAACAGCTCCTCAGATAATTAGATTGTCTATTTTCAACGCAAGCGGGAGAAATAATAAGTTATTTCTCCATCGCTTTGTTTTTGTTTGTGTTCAATAATTTTTATGGAGTTAATTTAGATGTGGCAGGCTTTATGTGAACTTGCTTCTGGAAGATTTACTGCATCTTCTGTGAAAACGGCCAGCACCTGACATTTCAGAATTACCCACCTATTTATGGGATTATACTGCATTCTGGTCTTGAAAGAGCAAGCCAATTTTCAGCATAGACTTCTTTTTGTCATTTTTCTTCTTTGCCCGTTTCTGTGAAAGCTAGCTCCAAGGTATGAGTGGAAACGGTGGGAAGAGACGGAGTGTGGAGGGTAGGATCCAACTGTGGCTTGCTCGAGGACATGGTCTGGACCCTAAACTCCTCGCAGAAAGAAGAAACCTTAAAAATGCAACCTAATCATTTATTTAATTCAAAAATGTGATCACGTGTTTTAAAAATAAAAAATAAGTATTTAGTTGATACCTAGCTTTTCGATGGTCCTTGGGGGACTCCCTAAAGGACCGATTGCTGGGACCCGATCCAAGCTTGTGGTTGTCTGGTGGGGCCTCCAAGTCATTCTGGTCCACACTAAATTCTGAGGATGGCTGTTACTGAAAATAAGAGTTTACATCCTAGCTGAATTTGGATCCAGGTCATTGTCATTCCAATGGCTTTTTTTTTTTTTAGTCAACTGATGCCTCACACTGGAGCTTAGGCCACACTAAGAATGAGCTAAGAGGCCAGTTATGTCTTTCAAAGTACTTGAACACTTTTATGTCTATCCATATCTCGGAGTTGGGAGTAAACCCATGTCAACTGGCAAAGGTTAAGGCAACATTTGTCCACATGAGTCATACATGCAAAGCATTTCAACTACTATTTTAGTTTCATAGTCTTGGTGGCTCAGAAACCAAAAATCAGTGAGTGCCATTCTTTTATTTCACAGATACAATCCACTAAAGTTCAGGATTCCCGGGAAAGAAAAACCATAAAAGAATGTAATGTTAAAATGCATCATAATGTGTAATTGCAAAATTTGAAGTGCCTAAGTGGAACTACTCCCCAAATGGAAGAGGAATACCCCCCCCAAATCAGGATGTACCATTTAATCAAGAAAATTAACCGAAAGGTGGATTTACTTTTATAGTAGTGACTCAAATCAGTTTCCCAGTAAGATGGCTGACGGAAAGTTGACTCTTGCAGCTATGGTAAGAAAGTGCTCTTTGTTAAACTTTGTCATTAAAAACTCAGGGGGGCACTGTAGGGTAACAGAGATCAAGGAACCTTGGATTCCAAACTTGAAATCCATGCCCTGGAAGAAAGGGTGGGCAAGTCATCCACCTTGAAAATGAATATGTTGGACTAGATCGGGTGTCAGCAAGTGTGGCCCCCAGGCTTGCCACCTGTTTTGTGTATGGTCTGAGAGCTAAGGGGGTTTTTTATAGATGACATTTGTAATCAATTTGATAATAGGAAATACGTTTCCAACCCCAATTAAGTGAAACGTTATCTCTTCAAATCAGAATTCCATTCTTCTCATTAGTAAATCCGAACTATTTTTAAAAAGTACTTAATTGCTATTATATTTTGAATTTTCCCAGTAAGTTTTGGGGCAGAAATTAGTTAGACTATCCTGTACTGCAAATACCTGCTGAGTACCCTTGGTCTTCCTCATGGCCTGCAAAGCCTGAATGACCGGTATTCACTATCTGGCTCTTCACAGAAATGTTTGCACCCCTTGGATTAGGGCATCTTTAAGTTCCTTTAAAAAAACCCAATTCTTATTTTCTCTTAAGACATCAGTAAAAAACAGTTATGAAATGTGAATGACTGGGACGGTGCGGCTTTCCCGGTGCTTGGCTCTGTTTTGCTACATGTGAATGAAAGAGAAGCAGGTGGGCCCAGGGCAGAGCCTGGGCTAGTGAACCAACCCTTCTTGGGCAAACCCTCAACCTCTCTGCCTCAGTTTTCCCATCTGTCTTATGGGCAGTCATTCATGTTCACGGCGTCTTCGAAGGTGGCCCCGGATTGGACACTTCAACAAAGATAAATAATGGCCGATGACTTTGATATTTCTAAAATAGATTCCTAAGCATGCTGAAAATACTAAACAACCAGGACACCACAGACCGAGCTCCTGCAGTGCCCGTCCTGCCCACGTGAGGTCGGAGGGACAGAGGCCTCCCAGAGCCATCTGTGTCCTGAGTACACAGAAGGCTCAAATTTCCCTGGGAGAGCTACTGTTGAGATTTCAGCTTTGACCTTCTGCAGATCCATATTAAAATGCAAATTTGTTACCTAGGAAGGTAATGTTTAACCATTTAATACCTATTTCTTAGTACTTTAGCTCAAATTAGTTTTTTTTTCTCAAATTAGCTAGCTAGCTGGGTGAGAGCAGTCTTGACTAGAAGTGAGTCAGTCTCTGAGGTGGGCTCAGGGTAAGTTTTGAATAAAGGGCCCCGGGTGGGGGTGGCACGCCCCCACCACTGTCAGCTCCAGCATTTACCCAGAGTGCCCCAGCACGCATGTGCCCACAGGGCATAAAGGTCCAGACTCTAGGGTAGCATTGCCCAACAGAAATAGAATGCACCCCACATTGATCATTTTAAGTTTTTTAGCAGCCCCATTAAACAAATAAGATGAAAAAAGTGAAATTAAATTTAATGATATTTTATTTCACTCACTGTTGTGTCCAAAATACAAACTAAATGGGTCTAAAAGTAAACTATAAAGAGAGGCTGTTGTCAATGTTTCTGTATTTGTTTTAAGAAAAGAAAAATGACTAATAACATCTGGATAGGCTGTGTTTTCAGAGTAGATTTAACTAGTTCCTTAAACTGGGCCTCACACCTCATGGAAGTCATCTGTGCAACAAGAAATCCTGAAGATAGTACATCACCTTCCCAACATTTTTGTTTCTGTTTTCAACCCAAAGTAATTATGTTTAAGTATTCCACCAAGAAACTGCTACAGAAGACTACCCTAAAATACAAGGTTGGGCAAAATTATGTTTACAGTTGTATGGAAAATAATAGTTAATAAAGGATAATACAATAATAAATTCTGTTTCACATACTCACGATTGTAACCCTTTTGCCCCACCCTGCACAAGTAGCTGCCTTAGGGATAGGGTGAGCCAATGAAGGAAAAGAGGGTTTTTTCCCCCTCCTCATCCTCATTTATTTTTTCTATTACTTAAAGTCAGCCGAAAGAACTGAGGCAAAGCTAGAGGAAATGAATCCAAAGTGTGCCTTGCACATGTGAACAAATCTTCCCACAATGGCGTATTTGAAAGGCCAAGTGAGACCCTCCTTTATACTGTCCCTCATCTAGAGATCCCTTACCAGCGAGACGGCAGAGGAAAGGTATCTCTTGGGTGTCAGTTTAGTGCTCTGCAAGCCAGCTCACCAAGTCATTATCATTCCGAAATACAGTGTGACTGTTCTCACCCACAGGAGAAGGACAGAAAATCATAACGCATGTTATGATTGCTATTCCAAGATGCTTGCTATTCCAAAGACACCTTTCCCTGGGATTGTCTTTAAAATGGAAGAGGCAGTAAAAATTTTAAGATGCAAAGAAGGGGTGAATAAATACAGGATGTACTTATACATTCATACACCAAATGCTGGGAGGCTGTGAACCACGCAGGCAGAGCAAAGAAATGTACCGAACCGTCAATTTAGTAGGTCATTTCGAACTGTAGGCAGCAAAATGGCAGTGTGCATGAAAAACTACTGCTATATTTTCAGGGATCCTTTCTAAGAATCCTGAAATATTAATAACATGGTCTTAATGTAGTTGAAGACAAAAAAATGTGTTAAGGGTAGCAAGATTTGCCCAGAATAGCACAATGACAAGTTTGTACTTTCAGCTTGGGCTTATAAAAGCAAGAGGGAAAGAGAATACAAATCCTTGGTGTGTTTGAAGAGCAGCAGCCTTCAATTTCACGAATAGGTGTAAAACCATATTCTCCAAATGAATTCACATGTACATGTTCTTGGTAACAGACAAATAGGAGCTTCAAGGATATGTAGAAAAATATATATATTTAAAAATTTTCAAATTCATTTTTTCTTACTCTGGCTGGCATAGCTCAGTGGATTGAGCGTGGGCTGCAAACCAAAGTTTTGCAGGTTCGATTCCCAGTCAGGGTACATGCATGGGTTGTAAGCCATGACCCCCAGCAACCGCACATTGATGTTTCTCTCTCTGTCTCTACCTCCCTCCCTTCCGTCTCTAAAAATAAATAAATAAAATCTTTAAAAAATAGTATTTAAAAAAACTTTAAAAATTCATTTTTTCTTAAATCTACATATGTGTGTGTGTGTGTGTACACATACACACACACACACATATACACACTATATTGCTAATTTTTGAACTATAAAAAAATTCAAGACATCCCCCAATTTGATTTTTGTGAATTCTGAATTTAATTCTTTAAGTGGAGATAGACCTACTGGAATGGAAGTTGAAGAATTAGCAATGCCCCCCACCCTCCCCTGTTTTTTCTCAGTAGCTTTCGCTGCCATCGTGAGGTTTTAGACTTTGATGCCTGAAACGGTGGTGTGCAAGGATGGATCAGGAACAGGGAGAGTTTCCCTTCCACATCTAGATGTGAAAACATTAAAGCCGTGTATGCTGTTTTGGCTGTCCTAGCACCGAGTGACAGGTCGCCGTTGTGGGCCTGGCTGAATGAGTGATAGAGAGGACCCATGGGTTTGCTCCAAGTTCACGGACTCGTGGCGTGTGATGTGGGATGCACGAGCCTGACCCTCGGTGCTTCTTCCTGCCAAAGCTGGGGTTTCTGATTTTAGTCCAAGCCCTAAGGCCACCATAAGCATGACCAAAAGGTTCCTTGCATGTTGAACCCCATCTAATTATGTGAAGCGTATAAACTCGGGGCACATAAATCTCAGTCATCGGAGCAATTTGTTTTTCTAAGATGCTCTGGTCCAATGAGAGATGAAAGCAAATAAGGGAGAGATTGATCTCTGAGCGCTTTTATTGTCGGTGCGCCACACGTCATAAACTTCGGGCTCGTTAAAGGAAATTCCATAAACAACTTTAGTTAATAGTGGAGAAGGCACTGTGTACCTTTCTGGCGCTTCTGCTCAACTCCCTTTCCGGCTGCGATTGTAAGAGCACGATTAAGGAAATACCAACAGGATGTGCAAGGGGGAGGGGCAGACTTCGACTGGAAGCCATACAAATGGTTGATGGATGAGTCATGAGACAAGGGAATGTGGCCACATCTACCCAGAGAATCAAGCAGTTCTGTGGATCTCTTTGTCGCTATGCACTCGAATAAAATCTGCCAGCTGGCTGGCATGGCTGGTCTCCTTTGGTGGGTCAGGCCAATGGAAAAGTGCCTGATGGGTCCTTCTCCCAGCTGATATTTTTGATGGTATAGAAACATCTAAGGATGTGATAAATGGAAAGAATTGGGAGTGAGTCATACTGGAAAGATTGTGGTTAACTGTCACTTTATTTTTTTACCTCTGGTCTCATGAAATGACTTTATGTTTAATGGCCTTGTCACAGGGGGTTTAATATTGATGGTGTTGGTCAATTTTTATTTCAGATTGAGACAGATTTGGGAGGTGATCGTGAAGGGCAGGGGCAGAAAAAAAGAGGAGCAAACGTCTATTAATTATTTTTTATTGTGAGGTTTCCCAGAATTAGTGGGTTTTTCCACATGAGTGAAAGCGGTCTTCGGTGTCAGTGTGGTGATGTTTGTGAAGATGAAGTCATGGAAAGTGTGTCAGGTGCACAAGGAAATGTGTGGCCCTGTTCCCTGCACCAGCCGCTTGGGGGGTGTGTGCGGACGGTGGGAGGGGGGTGTTGAAAACCTGGAGCGGGGGAAACAGGAGGGTTTTATTAATTAGAAAATAAACTCAAACTATCTGCTGATCTTAAAAAAAGTTTTCAAGCTTATTACATTCCAGAACCTACTATTGATAGTTTCTCGACCTTTCCCCTGAAACTGTGGCTCGTGTCTTAATAACTCTTCTTTTCTATTTGGTTCTTTTTGTTGGTCTTTCCCTTGGGTCCTGTCTGTAGCTGTAGTTAGAAAATAGTCTGCAACCAATTTTTTTTGCTAGCACTTGGATACACTTCCAACCGGTTGGTTCAAGACCATGTTCTCAGATTCCAGAGCATGTGGCAAAGAGTAAAGGCTTTGCGGGCAGCACAGTTGGGGTCAAAGCTGGTCCCTGACATTTGCCAGACGCAGGTTAGGTACTGGCAGTTTACTGCTCACGTCCAAGGTGAGGCTAATAATAGTGCCTATAGAAAAAGGGGTGCCATAAGGACTAAACATCATGCGCATTAGCAGGGTCCTGGCACACAGGAAGCACTTGGGAAACTTTGCCCGTGATTTTGTTGATACCATTGGTTTTTCCCACGGGGCTCCTTTGCCCTCTAACCAGAAACGTCAGTGTCCCTTAAGGAGTGACTGTACTCCACAAATGTTTCTGGTTGCTTTACCTGCCTCTCAAGCCATTTTTGATCAGCAAAAGTGTCTCCCTTCTTCTGAATCAAGGAGGTGATGTTATGCTTTTCTGTATTAGCCGTGGTTTACATTGGGTTGTTCCCTCTTCTTCCTTTTAGCCTGCAAAATCGGATATTACAAAGCCCTCTCCACGGACGCCACCTGTGCCAAGTGCCCGCCCCACAGCTACTCCGTCTGGGAAGGAGCCACGTCGTGCACCTGTGACCGAGGCTTCTTCAGAGCTGACAACGATGCTGCCTCGATGCCCTGCACCCGTAAGTTGTGTGCCCGTCACTCGTTTCTGCGATGCCAACAGCTCTCATTACCCCCCAGTGAAGCACTGCCAGCCCTTTTTCAGGGTAACTGTGCAGGGGGCAAAGGACATCAAACAAGCATCCTTTCTTAATCATACCAGGAGAAAAATGATTATGAAAAGAAAGGGGCTTTCTCACTGTTCTGGTTGCCTTCAAAATGCACAGCTGCCCACCGACTACTTTGCAGAGCAGAGACGGAGCATTCAGGGGGGTTGTCTGACAGTGTAATCAGAGCTGAGATTGGAATTTATAAATGGCTTTACTGTTTCATCGGGGACTCGAGGAAACTTTGCAGCACCAGGGGAACAGGTACAGGGCAGTGTTCTGAGGACGGGATCACGTGTGGACGAGAGATTCCAGTTCCGTGGGACATTGACGTCATAGCTTGTGTTGCCATTACTCTCCTTCCTTCTCTCCTCCTAGTTTTGTATTCTTAGCAGTTGGGCTTGGATCCTAACACATGCTTGTTTAGTGCTTGTTTAAATGCTGGGTTAATGAAAGGATGGGATTGGGACCGTAGTGTGCTGGGGGGATAGAGAAATCTTGTCTCACACTTCACATGCACAGGGTTCCCAGGTATTGGCATTCCTTTCATGGATACTCTGGACTTCACAGAGCCTGCTATGGCAGTGAACCTTGACCAGAACAGGGGGAGGTGTGCCCAGGTGTCCCACCTGTGTGTTTTCCCTAGGTGAGTCTGGGTACAGAAGGACAGAGCCTAGTGGCCGGGCACCCAGGCTTTCCACAGGCATTGGCTTTGTTTCCAAGTCTGCCTTTTCGCAGCCGAGTGACTGATTGGATAGTCTCTTCAGCCTCAGTGCCCTCATCTGTGGAATGGAGTCAATAGTAAATAGCGCCTCCCTCATGGTTGCTGCTACTCAGCACCCTCATGTTGTTTACTAGTTATGTAAAATGCACAATATGGTGTGATTCCATAGAATTTAACCTTCACCGCCTTTATGAATTATGTTATTTTTTTAAGTACT
The DNA here is from genome assembly GCF_004126475.2 of Phyllostomus discolor. NCBI lineage: Eukaryota > Metazoa > Chordata > Mammalia > Chiroptera > Phyllostomidae > Phyllostomus > Phyllostomus discolor. Next base: position 12,604,164 of record NC_040906.2, read on the forward strand.
CTAAATTTTATCTTCGCTGGCTAGAGCCAACATCACTCGAATAAAAGTACTTTCTGGTTTGGAGGCAGTAAGGGTCAACTGTTCAGCCTTTGTCCAGCCCAGTCAGGCACTGCCTTTTAAAGGCAAAAAGAGCAATTTCAGGACCATCCTAGATTTGTACTGAAATTGCCATACGCAGGAGTTTCTTTCATAACCAGAGAAAATAAGAGCAATAACAACAACCACCTTTTATAATTATTCCTAAGTAATGTGCTGGGCACTTTCTTTTTCTTTTTTTAAACATTTAAAAAAAAGATTTTATTATTTATTTTTAGAGAGAGGGGAGGGGAGAGAAAAAGAGAGATGAAGAAACATCAGTGTGTGGTTGTCTTTCACATGCCCCCTACTGGAGGTGTGGCCTGCAGCCCAGGCACGTGCTCGGACTGGGAATCAAACCAGCAACCCTTTGGTTCACAGGCCGGCACTCAATCCACTGAGCCACACCAGCCAGGGGCTAGGCACTTTCAATAAACGTCATCACAGGGTTCATAATAAATCTATAAGCTAGGGATTATTTTCATTTTTTGGAGGAAGTAACTGCCAGCTCAGGGATGTTAAGGAACATGCCTAAAACTCCACCCCAGCGTGGCGGTTGGACTGGACAATGAGAAGACTCCCATCTCTCTCTTTCACTGGGGGGTTCTTTTACCAGCTGCCTGAGGTCAAGCTCAAATGTCCACAAGGAGAGAATACATTGGGAATGAAGATATCTTTGCCGTCTTCTTATTCTGTTCCTGCCACAGACTGAGTACTTTCTCTGGGTGAGCATGCACATTTGACATGCTCAAGTCCTAGCCTTTTCTTTGTTTCAATCTAAGTATTCTTACCTTATGTTTCTTTGTGCATGCTTGGTTTAATAACTGACTCTTCTTCCTCTATGCATACCTTCTACCAGAAGTCTTCCAGTTGTGGGATTTGAGGGCATGATGGCAATCTCGGAGGGAAATATCGTGGGCTGACGGTGTGATAATTGCCCTTGTCTGCATCAAGTGGTCCTTCCATACAGGTGTGCCTTCTCTAGGGTGGAGCTTGATTGTCAGGAACCTCACAAAATTCATCTTTGATGGCAAGACAGCCTGGCTCTTTCTCCCAGGTATTTTTAGTCTCATGAGAGTGATCTGTTGTCTAGCATTCTATGGGACCATGGACCAATTGCTTCATTGCTATAGCTTGCTATGTGGAAATTCAGGGAGACCCCAAATATTGCCATGTGCCTGAGTTACTGGAATGTTTGCTGAAAAACATTCAGTGTGGTAGCTGAGCCCTTGGAGTTTTATGTTTTTGTAGGAATAAATTGTTAGCTTTATCTTGAAGATGCAGATGAGAGAAAGCAAATGTGGATTTTTAGCATATGAGCCAATCAGAAAGTTTCAAAACTAAAGTAACTCTTGCATTTTTTCAGAGGGTGTTTTCGGTAAAGTAAGAGAGGAAGACTGGTGGCTTTTTGTGCCATTGATAAAAGGTCCATAAATACGCCAAAGCAGCATGTGATCCTTTCCTGCTGGTCCATTCCCTGGTGCCCCCTCCCACCCTTCAGTAACTGAAACTCTTCACGTTATTGTAATGCTCATTGCATCTCCCTGAACCAAGTTAAGAAGAAACACAGGGTTCATCTTACCGCCATCAACTCATGAGTTTGTTTAAGCTCCCCAAGCCCCAGTTCACTCATCTGCAAAATGGGATTCTTACTCTCTACTTGGGAGGTGGTTTTAAACATTAAATAAAATATTTGAAATTGCCTGGCACCTGGTAGGGATCTAACAAATGTGTGTCCTCTTCTTTCTTCCTCGCTGGTCCTGCCCTCCCCCGAACCTCCTCCACAGCCGATTGCCAGTGCCCATCTCGGCCTCTGTAGTGGTTTTCTCACCGACTGAACATTAAATCACCCAGAGGCTGCCCTGTGCTCCAGCTCTCTGGAGGCAGGACCCAGGCACCGGCATTCTCAAAAGTTGCCCCATTCGTCTACTATACAGACAAGGTTGAACCCATTTCTCTACTGAGTTAAATTTTAAGATTTTTTAAAAGATTTTTTTTATTTATTTATAGAGAGGGAAGGGAGGGAGATAAAGAGAGAAAGAAACATCAATGTGCGGCCGCTGGGGGCGTGGCCTGCAACCCAGGCATGTGCCCTGACTGGGGATCGAACCTGCGACACTTTGGTTCGCAGCCCTCGCTCAGTCCACTGAGCTACATCAGCCAGGGCAAGATTTTTTTAAAATGTAAATTTAATGAGCATTAACTACATAAGACTCTTAAGACCTCCTCTGAGATACAGATAAACTGGGAGGCGACCATGTTTTGCTAACAGGTGTGTATACTAGTCATTTAAGCAGCAGAATTAGAATCCGTTCTCTTCTTGATGAATACAGTAGACCTGCACTGTCCTATATAGTAGCCACTCGGTGCACATGGCTACTTAAATTTAAAGTCAGTAGCATTCACTTTAGAATTCAGCTTTTAATGTGTGTTAGCCACCCTTCAAGAGCTCCAATAGCCATGTGGCCAGTGGCCACGCTGCTGGACAGGACTGCTGTAGAACATTTCTATCAGCTCAGAAAGGTCTGTGGGACAGTGAGTGCTGCCACGGACATTTCAATTCAGAAGACAGTGGGGGTTTGTCAAACAGTTTTCTTGTGCAACCACAGGCTGAAGCCCCCCTCACCCTGCCTCCAGCTTTATCAGATTCTCTTGGCTTTATCAGATTCTCCTGACGTGATGCGGGGGTGGGAAGGAACGTAAACATCGGGGATCCTTTCAAACCGATTCCAGCCTCTAATCAGTTCTTCCCAGTTGGTTAAGCCAGGTGACAAATCCAATTCCCTTGTGCTGACAGCCATGGTAATCAGGCACCTTCTTTGTTCATTATGCTGCCCTTACCCCCGGCATTCTCATGCAGCCCTGCATTTAGTGATCGCTCACTGTGACGGTGCGCTAATGAAGAAATAAAACACACTGGCTGAGGCTCATTCTTCTAGCCAGAGACGGACTCTGCTCCACTGGCTTGTAAAATCAGGTTTTTGTTCTCTTGGAGAACAACTAGACCAGGTGAATGCAAGCAGCATTGGCTAGTGTAGAAGGAAACACCTAAGAAGTTCTTCACACTACCTACATTGCTAGAGAAATGGAGAGAATTTAATGGAAAATAAATCTGAACTTTGGGAAGAACTTGGACGGAGCCTCTAGTTAGGTTGACACCGGTGTCTACCTCTGAGGTAGACAGCATTTCAATGGGGGCATCATCTGAATATTTTTCAAGGACATAATCCTTATTTGTTAGAATACAGAGTTGAAACAAGGCCTCTTAAATACAGTTGTGCATGGAAAGTACCTAGTGCTTGGTAGAAGTCAGACCTGACATTCTGCGGTTCTAACAAGTTCCCAGATGCTGCTGATGCTGTTTGTCTGTGGACCACTTTTCCATAGCAAAGACTTAGATCCTCTGTGATGGGTGGGTGGCAGGAGACTGAGAACCCTCTCGTCCACGCTTGTAAATTACAGGGATCCTCTTCGGCTCCATGGCGGCTCTAGGAAGATCTTTGCAGGATTCTGAACATTATTCTTTAATGGAAGTTGAATGCTTCATTTGTCCCCCAGATGAAGAAAATCCATCTGGTTTGCAGTTACTTAACCCAGTGCACTCACTGCGGCCCGGTGACTGCCAGAGAGTGGATATAGATATTGTCACGTGGACTAGTCAAGAAAGGTGATGGGATTTTTTGGTGACATTGACAGCAAAGCAGACAACCAGATCTCGATATCCACAAGGGTGCCATTTGAGTTGATGAAGACCTTTTGATGACATAAATCGTGTTTTAGAAGAAATTTCAATACGACTTTAGTTAAGGAAGTTAATATCCTCTAACTCTGCCGATAACCAACCCTGCAGAGCTAAGGCGAATGAGCTCAGATCTGATTCCCCTTCCCTTTCCCCTGTGCCCTGCCATCAGGAATGTGGCCTGGCAGTGACAGTGTTGGGGAAATCAACTGCAGGCCCGTGCAGAAGGACTCTGAGCGCCTTTGTCATTTAGTCCCTTGTTCAGTCATTATAGCGAGAAAGGTCTTCTTTTCCTGCACTGGGAGACTGAACCAATATTGTGTTTAAGGTAACTTTTCAACCCTTTATTGTGTTTCAAAATGTACTAGGAAAAAACGCCTTACAGAAGAAGTAAATTGGTTTTGGATATCTAGAGAGAAATAGCTAATTTGTTATTTTGGCAACTTTACTTCTGAGCACCATTACCAGAGTGGTTTTACGTATTTTTCAATTGGAAATCTGTCTTTGTGCTTTTGGGTCCTCTTTACTTAACATGTTTGATGAAACTTATTTGAGCCTCATGATTGGGAGCACTGCGTAAATAAGAGATTATTATTTTAGATTGCCAACTTGAAGGACCTTCACAAATCTGTCTCCAAGTAAACGGCGTTGAATAATTCAGTCAGCTGTGCCAAACAAAGAGTGAGTGATTGATACTTAGACGTGGCCTAAAATATTCCAAAATTGCAGCTTTTAAGACAATTTATACTGGCGTTGCTTAGAGCTAATGAGGGCAAATTTACCAAGATCTATGTCGAAAGGTCCTGATTTGAAAAAGCTTTTTGCAGGTTTAGGTTATTAAGAAATTGGAATAGCCCAGCTCCAAACAGCAAACATCACTTACTTTGGCTCTACATTTGCCTTTTCTAATTGAATTTAGTGTGCCACTGTATTTCCTTCAGAAAGTGTATTGTTTTAGAATTACCATTTCAGTTCTATTACTCAAAGCCTTCGCTTCAAATGCTTTCTGACAGTTATCAACATAATGAACCATAATGAAATGATGAGCAATCTTCAGTGGAAACCCAATGTGGGTCCCAGTGGTGCTGTATGACTGTGTTGTTAAAATTTGAATGCAAATTAAAATAACATCGTCCTTACTTGTTTCCAAGGTCAGGAGAAGAAAGAGATTTTTTTTTAGAGATTTTATTTATTTATTTCTAGAGAGGGGAAGGGAGGGAAAAAGAGAGGGAGAGAAACAGCAATGTGTGGTTGCTTCTCGTGCGCCCTCACCTGGACACCCCAACCCAGGCATGTGCCGAGACTGAGAATCCAACTGGTGACCCCTTTGCCTTTCCCAGGCCAGCACTCAATCCACTGAGCCACAACAGCCAGGGCTAGAGAGAGATTTTTTTTAATGCTTTAATTTTTGAAATCTCACAACCACTTTCATGGAAGTCCTTGAAGGTATGATGTTCTTTTCAATTCTCTACCCCTAAGATTTCCTTGCTTAACAGTCTGGCTCAGTGTTTTTGGAAGGGATGTCTAGCATGAGGCTTTGATGTTTAAAGCCATAGGATAAAAGGTAGTCTTCAGTTTCAAGTAAACTCAATGTTTTCCTCCCCCCAAATATAGTTCTTTTTGCTTTAAAGCTACTAGTAACTAATAATGAAAGGGGGAAGAACATTCTCTGACATTGATTAATGACAGTGCAGTTAGCTCTAGTGAAAGACTACATAGTAGAAGACTGGGAAAAAAAGGCCAACCATTCCCAAAGTTTTGTTAATGAAAAGTGCTTCAGAAGATCTATCAGTTGATCTCTAACCATTTCAGGTTTTATAATCCACGGAATCAATCATTCTTGCGAACACATTTTTATGAAAACTTTTGAGTCTAAGATTTTCAGGAGAATTTATTATTTCATGTTTATCAAATTTGCAACATCAGAGTATGGTTTCATACTCGATTATATATGTTAGAGGTCCAAAACTCTGACTGAGACGTCGACTCTCTCGTTGCCAGATTACGAGGCATGGGTTTTAGTTCAGAACATGTGGTCCCGCTGCCTGTTAGCCAGTTGATCAGCAGATGAATGCGCCTGTCCCCTGGACCCCACAAACTGATCAAAGCAACCAAAGGTGTTTTTATGGTTTAGATGCAGCCTTCATTGACCTATTCCATTTCCAGACTGCTCTTTTAGTGAGAGCTCAGTAGTTCAGGGTGTGACATCAGCTAGTGAGTGAGCCACACCCTCGTCTCTGCTGTCTGAGCTACTTTTCAGCATTTTGAATACTAATGGGAAAGCACACCTGGACAACCCAAGTACATGATTGTTGTCCAATGGCAATTTGAACACCGATGAAAAGATCGCCAGGTGTGCTAAGTGAGAGGAAGTGGATTGATCCAAGGCTGATCCCTTGCCATTTGGTTGTTTGCAAGTTTTTGAAAAGCTTTGGAATATTTAGTAATGATCAGGTATCAGCTCAGTGAATTATTTGTTTAAAAACAATGCTATTTTAGCATCCTCCTTAGCCACCCAACGCACTTCTCATTTCATAGGGATTAACAGTACGATGTGGATTCAGCTGGAAAGTACGTAAGTTTGAGGAACGCTAATTTATGTCCAAGTGAAAGGCGGCTGAAATAGCCTGCCAATGCCATTTAGCCAAGTTATTACTGTTTTTCTATGAATAATTAAGAATGGCTTGTTATCAACCAAGCCTTGTCATTTCTAGATAACATGCTTGACACTATTCATGGAAGTCATACCGTGGTTTTGCACAGCATGCTTCTATGAAACAGGGTCAATTATACATTTTCCTGAGATCCCCTGGGGTGAGAGCTAGCTACTTCCTTTGCTATCAGCATTTTGATTTTCTTTTCATACTCACCTCTTATTCCACGCACTGTTTACAGCTCAGCAGAAGATGAACTGAGAGAAGGCTCCTGTTGCATAGGTACCATTGCCCCCACCAGCCTCCTGTGACCTTCCACCCAGAGAAAGAACTTTAATAGAAACTCCCAGTTACACTCCTGTGTGGAAGGTAGGACGCAGTGGAGAGGACAGCTCAGCTAAGACCACAACAGCACCATCCAGAGAGTCATGCCAAAAATTGCCAGCCACGAGCTCGAAGAAGTGGGGAGAAATGTGACTTGAGGTGACCTGAGAATATTGGGAATGATCCAGTCTGTCCGACCAAGAATTCATAGCTGCGATTCCTTTTCTCTTGCCTTGTCTCTATCTGCGTGATGGGTGGTTGTAGCCCTGGAGTTGGAGTTTGTGATTGCCACTTTGCACTAGTGCCTGTCTTAGTTTGGGCAAGTTGCTTGACTTAGTTTCCAGTGGCTGTGGCTAATAAATAATTGTGTCATATGTTATTATGGGGATAAAAGAAAATAAAATAAAAGATGAAAAAGTGCTTCACAAGGAATGCAAATTAGTTCACAAGCTAGCTAATTCTAAAAACACTCATGATTTATATATGTATTTATACATACAAATATATATATTTATTTATAATATATATTATATACACACAACTTTAGATTACTTCACTTTTCATATTGTAGCTTCCTCAGGGATAACGGGAAGTTTACTTTCTAAAGTACTTCCGCTGGAAACTAGTCATCTTAGAAATAAGAAGCCAAAATTACTTTACCAATTAACGCAGTAAAGAAAAGAAGAGCTTCCTGCAGAGGAGAATGGGAAAATAGATACCCTAGAAAAATACACGGCGGCAAAATTTCAGGAAGAAGTTACCTTCATAGGAAGCCTGGAGTTTTTCATGGCAGCAATCAATGATTGATTGGTCCAAACGGTTCTGTGTTTTAATAACAGGCAGTTCTGCTTTGGCACATGGTTAAAACACAAACTGCTGTGATAAAAGGTTATGCGCCGCTCATACATCTCAGAAGAGCTGTCCCTGAGCAGCAGCCCTAATGTAAACTAACCCGCGGCGGCAGGGGCTGACAGGAGGCAATTAGCAGGGGCCACATACACAAGTGTCAGCGGGGACAGCATGGGCTTTATTTCAGTCAAAACCCACACACCCCGCTTAGTCTGCCTTCTAACCTACCCTTCAGCTGGGGAGAGATTACCCAAGGCTCATCCAGAGGTTCGGAGGGTTTTACAGCTAAAGCACTGGAGTACGACAGACAACCCAAAAGTCGCCCGTGCTTAACGACGCCTTATGAAATGCACCTCAAGACGCAGATTCCTCTTCCGCAGAACATGTGCCTGGGAAGCCCTGGCATTTTAGTAAGGGGACAGTGGGGCTTAAAGAAACTTGTCATTTACGAGTTATGTTTCTGCCCATGCTCTAGGGGAATGTGATTGAAAATCAGTTAAGTATTAAAAGTTGCTGATAGCTCTGGAAACCACTCTATGCGGGATCCCTGCTATGTTGGTTTCCTATCAACTGTCTCCTAGCCTTGCTTACAGTCTTGACTTTTTTAAACCTTTTAGCATGCAGCCACCATTTTTATTGGATCAACTGTTGTGATATACACAAGTGCTATGAAGGTGATATGCATCACCTGTGGGGGGGAAGCATCATTTATTTTTTATTTATTCAGCAGATGCTTAATGAGCATCTACTGTATGTTTGGCATCCTTGGAAGGACTGGGGATACTCTTGTACATGAGAAGAGAAAAATATTTCCTACTCTTGTAGAGCTTCTGTTGTAATGGGAATGCAAATATGAACAAGGTAGTTTAAAGTAGAGTAGTCAAGGGTGAGGAGGGTGAGCTCTGGCCTGAGACCAGAGGGTTGAAAAGACGGCCATGGGAAGAGCCAGGGGAGAGAATTCCAGGCAGACCTACCAAGTCTAAAGTCCTTGAGTTGCATATTTGAAGTTTTTCTAACAATGTGAGCTTTGAACTTGACTTATTCTTCCCTTGGTCCTGAAATCTGTTAGTACTTTAATTCTAGCTGTTATAAGAAATTTCAGGTTCATATGTCACATTACCCCATGTGTCCATATAGATTTGAACGCTTTGACAGACCTACTGCTAAATGCAATTGCCTTAACATGTTTCTACCATTCACTAAGTTCTAGTTATTTTCTCTAAGAGTGAAAAAGTACATTTTACCTAACTGGTGGTTTTGGGGTGGGGTACTTAGGGTGCCATTATCCTGACCTAGACTTCCTGTGGGATGGTTCACAGCAAACTCCTATTTCCCATCAGAAGCAATTTTTGACTTTAGGTTCAGTGATGGCTGATTCTTTTTTAATTTAACCTTCATACAGATTTCATGTGGGTATGGAAACGTTAGGTTATCCTAAATGGAGCTACTAAATCCTATGTACGCCAGCATGTGTGTTCTATAAACTACTCAGAAATTATAGCTCAGTCTAATATGTGGGAGGGAAGAACAAAGTATGGTAGAATTACTGGAGTTTTCTTTTATATTTGGAGTATTGCCCTTCTTAAATGTCACATGAACTCAATTCCTTTAGATAGTGGATGGTGGCTCATTTCTGGATGCTGGACTTTTCCCAGAGGAGAGCACACGATAGGTTAAAGAAGATCAAGACTCCTTTTCTGATGTAACATGATATAATATGATATTTTATGACATGACGTGACATGCTATGACATGATAGTCCTTGGCTTCTGCTGTAATTCGGCTGTAGTTTCTTTGGGACTTCACACCGTCGGCTGAATGCAAGTTGACATCCCGCTAGAAAACAATCATTACCCACTGTGGCACCCTTCGCCAGGACCTGCTGCACAATACAGAAAGTATTTCACACCAGTGAAGCGAATGGATGCTCATTAAATGTATCCACAGTGGCAAGAAATGCAATGCCTATTTCTTTTAAAGCAATGAGAAACTCAAGAAATAGGCCAGAATGTTACACATCTTTTATTCCTTCCTGGAGTCAAAGAAAGTAGGGGTCACTTGGGGTTTAGAAGCCAGAGTTGTTACCTGGACTGTACAAGTGTACAAGCCAGGGCTTCTTGGACTGAGCTTCCCTGGTAGGTTCAGGGTATACTTCAAGTCCCTAGAATCACGTGCAGAATTACGGATTCCTGTATCTTCCCGGGAGGAAGGTGCATTGTTCCCATCAAATTCTCTAAAGCAGGGGTTGGCAAAGTATGACCTGCAGGCAAAATTCAACTGCCCCCTTGTTTTTGGAAATAAAATTTTCTTGGCACACAGCCATGCCTGTTTGTTTGGTATTATCTACGGCTGCTTTCGGAGCACGGTGGCAGAGTTGAGTAGTAGCTACAGAGGTCCTGTGGCCCATAAAACGTGAAATATTGACTGCCTGACCCTTTACAGAGAAGGTTGAACGCTGCTCTAAAGGATTTGCAAGTTAAGGACTATTGCATTTCACTTTTGGCTCTGGAAGTACAGCTATTATCTATGCCACTAAATTATATTTAAAGTGTGAAGGGCCCTTTAAACGTGAGAAGTTTAAAATAGCTTAACATGCTATCCCCATTCCTGCATGCAGGGAGAGAATCTTCGGCTTGTACGTGAATTCCAAAGGGGTTTTACAAATAACATAAAAAATGTAAAGGAAGGACATGCATTTTTCCTTTAAACACACTTCAGTATTTGATTGATTTGTATTTTAAAGTGTCTTGATTTTAATGACAGAAGTAAAATGAAAAGAGCTGTAGCTCTCTAAAGGCTCATAAGGAAAATGCCAGCCTATCTTTGAAAGTGTTAAAATTTACTGACTTCCGAGATAAAGTTTTTTACAACTCCATGCCAGCATACATCGTCACCTAAAGTCCAGATAGAGAAAGAAACGTCATAATAACCAGTCCCAAATTAATAACACTCATTGCGAGAGCTCACATTTTAAATTCCCAGCCATGCTGGTTGGTTGGGGAGCTCTGGAAACAAGATAGGGTAGAGTGCTTGCCTGCACATCCTTCCGATGCTCACACAATCCGCATTTAGCTTCCTTCAGTTCTTCCTTTCTCTCCAGCTTCCCTTCTTTCAACCATGCAGGGAAGGACAAAATGCATCATGTCCGCTCCTTTCTCTTCAAATACTGGACTCTCAATAGTAATACTCACTGAACAGGTGGAAGGCCCCACAGTCCACTCCCAAAGAAGTAACCACCAACAGTATATATATCCCTCCCTAATTTTTCCAAAATGTTTTTTTTTAATTTTATTTATTTATTTTTAGAGAGGGAAGGGAGAGAGATAGAGAGAGAGAGAAACATCAATGTGCGGTTGCTGGGGGTTATGGCCTGCAACCCAGGCATGTACCCTGGCTGGGAATCGAACCTGGGACACTTTGGTTCCCAGCTCGCGCTCCATCCACTGAGCTACGCCAGCCAGGGCCCAAAATGTTTTTCTAGAAGAAATTGAATTAAACTAGTTACATCGAGATGCGCCTTTACAGGACTTAATGCGCATGAATCTGTACAAAAAGCTGACTAATACTGCTTTAGCTCGGAGAAACCTACATTAATTCCCATGTTAAAACAAAACAAAACACTATAGGTAGTTGGACATGGTCGTTGGCCTAGGGGACTTTGTTAGTTTTCCGTGTAGTCATTTACTCAGTCATCGATGCATCAAATGTTTATTGAACTTGCTCTTAACGCCGAATCATGGTAGACACCGGGCAATGAAGACACCAGTTCTCTGGAGGAGCCTGTAGACGGGTGACAGAAACAGGTGTGTGGGATGTGTCTGATTAGCAAGACCAAACAAAATAGGGGCTAGAAAGAAAGACCTGAGCTGCGTGGAACAACACCATCAGCAGGGTTGCTGTCAGTCCTGCATCCAGGGCCAGCGCTGCGGAGCTTTGGAAAGCAGAAAACCCTTCAACTCACACAGACCCGAAAGCTACCTGATGCTGGCGTCTGCTCAGTAGACATGATGCCAATATGAAGCCTGGAAAGTTAAACCAAACGTTTCCTTCATTCTTCTTTGTGATGTGTCTTATATTTGTCATTGGAAACTTATTTGCAGGTGGGCATATTTCTGATGAGAAACTCAGTCACCTTTCAGAAATGTAATTATTCCTAAATATCCAGATACAGTACTTACGTGAGCAAAAGAGAAGGTAATCTAGAAGGTTTTTTTTTCTCCCCGGATGTTTTGTATTTATCGAGAGAACTAAGAATGCCTGTTTTCTTCTCTTTTTAGCCATCTCTACAAGCAGTTGTCTTAAAGTGCTGCTAAGTATGACTCTTGGGCCCAGATCGGCTTCTGGCTATAATAAAATCCCTACTTTTGTCTTTTGTCTGGAGAATAGAATTCTTTCTTTTCTGAGGAAGCGATGACCCCTCCTTTAAGTGGAAACACACTTCATATGTTTATTATCCTTTAACTGGCAAAAGTTTAAAAAAAAAGAAAGAAAAACACAGTCCCACAAACAATACAACCACCATTACGATTTTAATTTACAAAGCATGCATCCCTTCCCAGGCCCGTGTGGGCCAATGTCATAATCATACGGGGTGGGCATTTCTGCATTTCCTCCCCTACTTCAATCCTACATTGGAGTCTAATTTCCAAGCTGCAGCTATGCTCATATAACTACGACTCCCCATGGCAGCAAAACATAAAACATGTTCCGTACAGTTCACCCAACCCTTCACTGGCGTAATACGGAACTCGAATTTGTCTAAGTTTTCTTTCTCCCCTTGAGCACCCACCCAGGTCCTCTTCTCAAAGGAAGAAGGTCGTTCCAAGCTGGCTCCCACCCCTGCCAGCCCTCCGGTTTACGATTCTGCAGCACTGTTTTTCTCGTGTCTGTGTTATATCTCTGAGTCCTGCGACCATCTAGTTTTCTGCTCCATTTCTTCTTTGTTTAGACACGGCCGTGCCCCGTCCCACATACTAATTACTGACTTCTTGCTTCTGTGGTGCTTGATTCATTGTGCCACACTTTCCCATGTGAAAGTGGACCGGGAACCTTGGCCAGAAGGTTAATGGATTTGAGAGCCACTCTTGTTTAACCGTGAAAGTTGGGGCAAAATAAGAAGCAGTGGCTGACCCTTTTTGTAAACCAAACTGTGGTCAGCTTCAGAGGCGAGCTAGTGATGGATTTCTCCACGGTGGCCAGCATCGACGGGATCTGAACAGGAATGAAGAGACGCACTCCCTCTGCCTACCTTTACACGTCAAACTTCAGCTGAAATGGCTGCTTCTCTTGTTCTTTTCTTTAATTGGGGCCATATGGTGGAGGAGAAACTACCCCGGAGTGGGAGTCAGTTCTGATGGACTTCAGATTCTGTCACTAATTGGATTGCACAAACTGTCCCTATTATCAGATCCACTTCCTGCATCTCAGTCTCCTCATCTTTAAAATGAGGGTATTTGACCAAATGATCTTTACTACCCGACCTGGCTGTAGGAGTCCGTGATTTTGAAGAGCTCTGCTCATTTATTGCAAAAGCATTTATTTGACCCTGTTCTTTTCCAGTCACTGTGTTAAGGACCCGAGATACACATTTGAAGTCTTCAACAAGGACATTTATATTTTCTCTCTGGGGAATTTCTGTGGGTTATTCTTACCTTTAACACAAACTTTACAACATTGTTTTCCCTGTAAGGTTCCCAGAAGGAAGAGTCGGGGAGGGGTGGGGGGACATAATTAGTTCCGAGAGGGGATGGGAGAACCCACTTATCTTGTTAAAATAGAGTCTGCAGTTAAGCTGTACAAAGAGAAAGAGAGAGTTAACCTGATTCCGTACTACCACCAAAATTCTTCAGCTCTTCATCACCATGAGCTAAGTAATAAATATTAAACAGGCACCCTTTCATGTAGGACACCTCCCGCAGTTCGCCGTCAGTGGCCACTTTGGAGCGAGCGGTGCATTCCACCGTGGTGGACGAGGGGAGGAGGTTTCTCCTGGCTTCACGCGGGCCCCCAGTGGACTCTCTTCCAAGCACTCATTCCAAACGCATGAGCGGTAGAACAGACACGGCACGCAAGAAATCTCAAACTTCCACTAAAACTCGCTTTGGCTCTTCTCTTAACAAAACTGCAGTATGACAAAGGAAGAAAAATAGAAGGCTTTCTTAGGGTTGCGAAGAATGGATAAATATTTTTGATTAGAGTGTGGAAGTGTCTTCTAAACTTTTGGAACCAGCTCAGACCAGGAAAATTACCTCCCTCATCTCCCACCCTGATTTTTCTCCCTGAATTAGTTTGTGTTATAACTTCTGGACACATAAAGGCTAAGCTATAGACAGAAGTAGGAGGCTTCAACATGGTTCTATAATCTTATCTATTATTATTATTATCATTATTATTATTCATCAGCCACTATCTGTTGGGATCAGCTGTTCCAGTTCAAAATAGCCATCATCACCAACTGTATTTCAGAAACTATTCGATGTCAGTGGGAATGACGACAGGTTTCCCCCCAGTATCTGAAACCAGAGAGTTTCTGTGAAACCTTTCTTAAGCCGAAATGGCACCAAGGGAAGAAGTAGTCACCGCAGGGCACATCTTGCCAGGGGACGCACAAAATACATCGAGATAAAGCACAGTCGCTGACAGACACAGTTCAAAGCCAAGGCGGCGTGGTGCTGCAGTGCTGAGTGTGGGTCCCGGGGAAGGAGGTCGGAATACAAAACAACCACCGAACACTCTTTTCACTGTAAGGGCAGGAGTCATCTGTGGACTTCTTTCAATTAGTGAAAACGGGTGCTAATGTGGGTCTTTTGTGAAAGCAACGCGGCGTAGAGCCAGCTTTTGAAAAACGGGATACCAGCGTGCTTGAAAAGAGCCTGCGCAGCCCTGGTCAGCTGGAGGGCTGCACGTGGGGCTGGGTGCCTTTGTACAATGTCTGCCTCCAGTTGAGATCTTTCCGTGCCAGTTGCCTTCTTCCTTCAACATCTCTGCAACCAGGCTAAACCGGTTCCTACTAATTACCCATAAACAATTTCATCCTCACCTCCCATGTTGAATTGAAGAGGCATATCTCTACGGTTCAGTTCATTTTATTCCATATTGATGACATGCTCTACTTAGGAATCATTTATTTTCAAAAGGGGTATATGACTCTTCATTTACCCGAGTCCCACAGCAGCCCTGGGGATTAGAGTCACATTTGCATGCCCATTTTTCAGACGATGAGATTGAGAGCGGATAAGTTGTGATGTGTTCCCGCCGCTCAAAAGGAAGCATAGACTTGGGGCTCATTCGATGTTGAGTGAATGAGCTTTACAGCTCCGGGTGGCAGGCATCCATGCCTGTTTGCACGCAAATGAAAACGACACACCTACAGTCTTCTATTGTTCTTTTAAAAGATCTTTTATGCGAACTTGATTTGCTTTCTGCTTTCTTTGCCAAATGGGCCCATCTTACTCCTTATGACTACAGAGAATGATATAAACGGAAAGATTCCAAAAGGGTTGCCTCAGTGCTTGGTGTGACGGTATGCTTTTTTCTCTCTCCAGGCCCGCCATCTGCTCCTCTCAACTTGATTTCAAATGTCAATGAGACATCGGTGAACTTGGAGTGGAGCAGTCCTCAGAACACGGGTGGCCGCCAAGACATCTCCTACAATGTGGTGTGCAAGAAATGTGGGGCTGGTGATTCCAGCAAGTGCCGACCCTGTGGAAGCGGGGTCCACTACACCCCCCAGCAGAATGGGCTGAAGAGCACCAAAGTCTCCATCACTGACCTCCTGGCTCATACCAATTACACATTTGAAATCTGGGCAGTGAATGGAGTGTCCAAGTATAACCCTAGCCCTGATCAATCAGTGTCTGTCACCGTGACAACCAACCAAGCAGGTAGGAATTGTATCCACTTTATTGTATGATCTAAATGTATATAGAGGAAGGATTTGTGTCAATATCTATGAATGACACTGAAGTTCTACAATTAGAGTAGAACTACATGGATGTATTTATAAACCTGTGAGCTGTGTTATAATACAAAAGACACTTAGAGGGGCATTTGTTCATTTGGCAAATACTTTTTCGGATGTCAACTGCATAGCATGCCCTGTACTGGGAGGTGGAGATTAAATGAAGATTAAGGTAGTGATTTAAACCAGGTGACAGTCCAGTGGCCTAAGTCACTCCATGCTGGACTTCTCTTGTAAGGGATTCATACTGGCCCCTTTAATCACAAAGTCCCTGATTGGACATTAGAACATTTACAGATTATTTGGGATTATAAAATTGATTTTTACCAGCCTGTATTGGTATATTTATATTTGATGTATTTTCCAGCAGAAGCATTCATGGCTATAGTTTTGATCTTGTTTTTTTTTTTTATTTCAACATTGACAAAATAATCGACATACAGCTATACCAGAATCACCACGTAAATCTGTGAACAATGAACAATTTAATGGGCAGCTTGATCTGTATGGTTGACAAACTTTTCCTTAAAGCACACACTACTTTTGCAGCCACTCTCATAGTTGAATCCACAATTGACATGTGGGGTGGGGGAGGGTTAATTTACCCCATTTCCTGCATCGCTTTTCTCTTGTAATCGAGATGACTAGAAAACATTTTCTATTCGTGAGTGTTCCTGCTGAGCTCATTGCAGAACTACTAC
The DNA here is from genome assembly GCF_004126475.2 of Phyllostomus discolor. Lineage (NCBI taxonomy): Eukaryota > Metazoa > Chordata > Mammalia > Chiroptera > Phyllostomidae > Phyllostomus > Phyllostomus discolor. The sequence goes on from NC_040906.2 coordinate 12,620,466, forward strand.
AGAATCTTGACTACCAGATATTTCAAAGTACGGAATAGAATCTAGATTTCTAGGTTCCAGCCCATGGCCTGCTCAACCCCATTCCTCCCCTGAAGACGTTTCCACGCTTTCTCATGACAATTTTCCATTCTGCATTTCTGCCACATGTTTCCTATTGCTGGATCCCTGTTCCTTATTTTTGGAGCAGGAAAAAGGACTGTGGTTTATCCTGTTGTTAGGCTTGCAAGCACAACAAACTTTGCTGGAAAGGGATTATAAATTGCCCACAGTTCTAGCACCTCTTCCTGCACTTTTCTCTTAAAAGCATGTCTCAGTAAGTGCATTCAATAGTTAGGTAAAATATGTCTGTACTAATTGATCTATACTGAGAAGTATTCCAGTGTCCCCATCCAAAAGCCATTATTTTTCTACTTTCCCCTGAACTCGTTAGAAAAAATAAAAAGCTTGAGACTTGGGGAAGATTTTGAACTGGAGCTGAATGGCAAAATTTCCCAGAAGGCAGCTTCAGTGATACAAATGTGGCCAGTCTTTTTTAAAATACCTGGTGTGAGCGGGTCATCTGGTTATGCTTCTGTCTCTTGGTTTTTCACCTTCAGGTTGTGAATACTGTTAGTGGTCATCGGTTTTATTTTCCTATAAAGACTAGTGTGACTTAGGAGGTTTTGATAGCATCACAAATACTGTGATTGCCAGTTTTTTCATTAGCTCACTTCTGGAAAAATGCAATGGGAATGCCGTGCATTGATTCTGAGAAATGCATTGTGTCACTGGTGTCTCTGAGTGAGGAGGTGCCAACAAGGTGCAGAGCAATCTTCGAACCCTCTAGAGAGTCTGATTGGTGATGCAGTCAATATTCTTACGTTCAGCCCTGAAGTACCTTTTCTCCAAACACATCACTACTTCGTGTTCTTAACTCCACTGGAACTAGGGATGGACGTTTTGAGGCTTTCGTGTACAGGTGAAGTCATTTTCTTTGGCGAAAAGCAGCCTCCGGGAGATGTGCTGAGGACAGGCTTGGCTTCCACAGGTTTTGTGGGGAGACTTTTAGGACTCTGATGCCTCAGGATTCAAGCCAAAAGATTATGTCAACTCCCACCAGACCAGGAGGTGCAAGGAACACAAAGTAGGCTAGAGAGAAAGGGCAATGTTTTATTAAAAATGTAGGTGTAATTCTGTTAGATCTCGGAGAAAGGTGGACAGGGAATCCCTGTGACACAACAAGGCTGTCTTCTCTGCCACGGCGAGCAGTCCTGCCAGGAGGTTTGCTGAACAGGACAAAAATCCCAGCTCCTTACTTTAATTTTCATGAAGGGTAACGCTGGGAAGCTGTTCAAAATTAAAAATAAATCTTTCAATAAGGAGACCTCCTATGTGGCCAGCCAGAAAGCTTTCACTTAGCGGAGTTGTATATGTGCAGAACAGGGCCTCATTATGCTACCATAATTTGGAGTTCACTAATTCAAAATCATTGGGGTAGTTTATCTTTAATTAACAAACCCTTTCTTCATAGTAGGGCAAATTAATAATGTAGGCCAGAATTCTGGGTGAACATAGCAACCATAAACTACCAAAGCTCCCCTAAGCATATTTACAAATACACAATTATATTCTAATTGTAGTCGTTCCTATCATTTCATTAAATTAAATTCCTTAGGGACCTTTATAGGCAATGATGCCTCACTCTAGAAGGAATACGCGGCATAAGTGAGTGTTAGCATTCACAACCTGGGAGCCACAAAGTTTCGTGGCTCTCTATTTTTGCACTGCGTTCACAGGGGTTTTTTTCCCCTCCTCTCTCACTGATAACATATTTAAGAACAAACACACATCTTTCTAGAATTCCTGGTTTTATCATCACCACCTCTGCGACCACAGATGAACATGATGGCGAAATGATTCACCCAAGCTAATGTCAGAACCAGTACCCCTTGAAGCCAGGGAGAGCACTGCTTCCTACTTTTAAAATGATTAGATAGTTCATCTCACCCACGTATTTAGCTTGGCTTCCTCCCCACTTGTGAGCGCAGACCCTGGGTGTTGAGGTGTAGCTTTAACTGGGCTTTGATCCGTTAGTTGTAGAATGTGGTGTGAGTGGGCCAGTCTCCTCTCATGGTAATTGAAACCATTCTAACCTAAATCTTACTGTCATGTGTTAGGGGCTATTGACACTTTTTTTCTCCCCTCCTGAGTTCAAACTCCGTTGACCCAGAAGAGAGGACACAGGGAACTCAAAATGTCAGCTTTGTTGCTGATCAGCGGATGGAAGGATGTCAGCTTTATATTGGCGGCCAAAAGGTGATGGGTGGGAGCTCCACCTGGTGTTGCCCCATAAGAAAACACTGGAGGGGGCAGCTCTGGGTGGGGGCACGGAGGACACAGACAACAGTGTGGCGCCTGGGGGTGGGAAGGAGAGATGGGTGGGAGTGGAGGAGGATATAAGGGAGACACATCGTAATGGAAAAAATAAAATACAATGAACTACTTTTTAAAACAAGATAAATGGAAGTTCTTCGTAGAATTACTTCCCGGCATTACAGTCCTAAAGGAACCAAGTGAGATTCCCCCTTGAAAACTCTTATTTCCCTCCCTCCGTTTTCTATCCTCTAGCAACGGCTCTGCCTTTTGTTTAGGAAGAGATGGTTCTGATGTTTATGAAAAATGAATAAGCAGACTGCTGGGTGATTTGTTTTCTAGATGGCTTGCCTTCAGTTTACTCTTCCTTAAGTGGACCATCTCAGGCAAATAAATACAGGCTGTGTCAGGAGGAGAGAGAAATGCTGTTGAAGAGAAATAAGGTTTTCCTGGCCAAACAACAGACCGGTGACTGTGTTTGCTAAAAATGCTGTGATGGCCACCGGCAGCTCTTAATATCACTGAGCCTGTTCTCCCCATACACCCCCAGTGCCCCCATGCCCGCCTTCCAGCTATGGGGGTGGACCGTTCTCGAGGTTGTGTTATTTTAAGTCATTGTGAACTTCTATGGCTGGAACTCTATACTAACTCAAAATTGCACCCAAGGGCAGTGATTGTTGATTTTTATTTTGCATGTGACTCTGTTCCAGATACTTCGCAGGGAAATATATCTTCTGATCTCTCCTTGGGACCGTTGTGGTGTCCTAGTGACAAGGAGCTTGAAAACTCTGAGTTTTTGGGAGTTCCAATATTTGATGGATTATATACGTGTTTGAACCTAGCTGATCTCTAAGAATCTTTTCCAGTCCTGAAATTCTGTGGTTCTGAGAATACAGACAGGAGCTCCGAGCATGGAGAAGGGGAGTTATTTCCCTCTGACAACCAGAAACTGGCTCTAATGGCAATTCTAAGAGTGGGAAAAATTCCAAAAATTCTTCAGCAGAATTATCAGAATACATCAGAATTCTGCCTTCCCTTTATGCCTTTAAATCCCACCCTGCCAAACAAAGCATTTACTCTGAAGGGCAAAACAGTAAGCTAGCTGTATCTCTAGTTCGGTTATTTCAGGCAATGTCTGGGGGCATTTCTGGGTGTCCCAACTGAGAGGAGGACATGTGCTATTGCACCTAGTGGGTATAAGCCAGGGGTGCTGCTAAACATCCCATCGTGCACAGGACTGTCCCCCAACAATAAAGATTTATCTGGTTTGAAATTTCTCTGGTGGCAAGAGTGAGAAACTCTGCCCTAGTGGTATGATTAGAAAACAGAACTTGTGACTTTGGCAATGCCCACCTTGCAAGAATTCTATCATCAGCTTGTCTCAGCTTGGTTCCACTGCTCTGCGCTGGGAACCTAATACTCTCTCTCAGTGGACAGGGAGTTATAAAAGGCCCTTTGAGGCCTGTTGAGAAGAACCCCAGTTGCTTTGCCATCAGGGGAACCAGCTCTGCTTGTTAGACTAGCCTTGTTCTCTAGGACAGACAATTTTTAAAAACTTCCAGGAAATGCCACCCTGACGACAGGGTGGCAGGACACCTTGTCATGATGCCACTGCACGTAGGAGATGTTCAATACCTGTTCGTTGGTTAACACCTTTAAGTGCAGTAAAAACAGTCAGTGAACCCTGTTGAGTAGTGGTGAATTTAATATAACCAAAATAATGAGTAGAGAAAAGAAAAGAACTAAGCACAAGAAGCATACTGTCTTTTATTGTTCAACTGGTAAGATTTCATTCTTTCCTTCTCTGCCATCTTTTAATTAGACCCATTATGTTATTTGAGTGAGATAATGGAGAACAGTGGGAATTCTCATCCCTACTGGGTATAATTGCTACCTGTCTTCCAGACAGTAAGAGGAAAGCTTTAAGGAGATGGTAGGAGAGAAGGAAGCATCTTAGAGCAACTAGTTGGGTAATGTGCTCTCAGTATGGTGACCCCAAGTTTTGTGAGGTCTGAAGCTTAGACAATGTTATGGTGATTTAAAAAAAAAACAAAACTACAAAATTACAGCTATCAAATGAAGACTAGACCAAATCTCTTTGGTTTTAATGTATATGATTCTGCCTCTGCCCAGATTGAAATGAATGTCCTTCTCAGGTAAGGGGACTATTGTGTAACTATGCCTAAGAGCAGAAGGGAACAAGAAGGAAATAAAGCGACCAGGAGGTCCAGTCTGGCCTCGTTGGAAAGGTACTACTGACGCACAGGGTCATAATGTAATGGTTCCGGTGTGAGGGGCAGCGCTGGGGGGCACCTGAAGTGTGATTTCATACCAAAGTAAGAAACAGAAAGACACTGTTGGTGATTTTGAGAATGGAAATGGAATGTTCAACCCAAGTGACTTGTGACCAAGACCGAGGCTTTTCCGTGGGCTTGAAAAGGAAGGGGAAAAAAGTTCTGTTGATATTTTTGAGTCACACACCTCTGGCTCGTGTTAGTGCCCTGGAGCTGGGTTGGCAAACTGTGATCCAGAGGGTCAAATTCTGATCCTCCACCTGATGTTTTCTAACTCACTTAAGACTAGTTATTCCATTTCTAAAGGATGTAAAATAGTCAAAAGCAGAGTCACATTTTGTGGCATTTGGATATTATACAAAATTCACATTTCAGTGTCCATAGAGAGGTTTTACTGGAACAAAGCCCCTCACATTTATATTGTCTAAGGATGCTCTTACTGGTCAACAGCGGACTTCAGTAGCATCAACAGAGTGAACGGCCTGCAAAGCAAGTATACAAGCTGGGGCAAAAGTAAGTGTACAGTAGTTCATATGGAAAATAATACCATAGGTGATAAATAATTATAGAAGAATTAACTGCGCTTTACCTCCTCACAACTGTACATCAGATTTTGCCATACCCTGTATGAACCATCTTGCTCTTTGGATAAAAATGTTCACTGACCCCTGCTCTGGAATACTAAATCAAGAATGAGGACCAGTCAGAAAGGAGGTGGAAAAGATGCTGAAGTGTTGGTGTCACTGGTTGGAAAGGGCTCAGCAAGGGACATGGTGGACCAGCATTTAGGTTCATCTCACAGTGGGAACAATTCTGATACTTGGAAAGAGCCCCCTTTTTCTCCTCAGACGTTTGGAGTATGTCAACAAGATTTCACAAAGATAATCTGGATGTCAAACATGCCTTTGCTTTCTTGTACCTCACGTGTCCAGTCAATGACACCCGCCCGGTTAAACGCACAGGGCGGAGCGTGCGTGACTGTTCTGATAAGACGGGAGGCTGAGTCTCTTGAAAACTTGCATTGTTAGCACGCACCGTCCCATGGTTCTTAGACAGTGATAGCAATTTTCTTTTTAAATACCAATATGTGCTGCCCTTCCCCAGGTCTCTTCACGGAAATGGTTTCTCGTTTGCCTGTGATCTTAAGTAAATCTTATTATTTTTTTCTTACTGCCAAGAAACTTAAAGAAAAAAACACATGAGGAAACTAGTGAAATCTATAAATCAGAAATCTTTCTAAAGACCTTTAAGTCTTTCAAACAAATAATAAAGCAATTCCATTGAGGGATTCTGTTGAAAAGTTGTGTGAGCATCCTCAGAACAGTTGACTCACAATCAATACAGGTTTGAACTGGCTGGTCCACTTATATAAGGATTTTTAAAAATATATAGTGTAAAGATATTTTATCTTTCTTATGGTTTTCTTTTTTAAAAAGATTTTATTTATTTATTTTTAGACAGGAAAGAGAGAAAGAGAGAGAGAGAGAGAGAGAGGGAGGGAAAGAGACATCAGTGTGCGGTTGCTGGGGGCCATGGCCTGCAACCTAGGCATGTGCCCTGACTGGGAATCGAACCTGCAATGCCTGGTTCGCAGCCCACGCTCAATCCACTGAGCTACACCAGCCAGGGCATATGGTTTTCTTAATAACATTTTCTAGCTAGCTTACATTATTTTAAGAGTATAGTCTATAATTCAAATAACATGCAAAGTATATGTTAATCAACTATGTTATCAGTAAGACTTCTGATGAACAATATAGGCTATTAAGTTTGGGGTCGTCAACAGTTAAAAAGTGGACTTTTGATTGCAGGGGAGTGGGGTCAGTACCCCTACTCTCCCCCACACTGTTCAATGTGGATGTTATGTAATTATAGATGCTGTGCAGTTGTTGGGACGATTCTCTGAAGTAGAAGCTGGTTTGAAAGTCTTTGCTGTGCCTGAATAAACGTACAATGGGCTTTGGAGAGGCCAGGCTGTGGTTTTTCTCCCTGACAGTTCTGATCTGGCCAAGGGCTCCTGGCTGTGTTCACCATGCCTGGGAAATGTGCATTTAAAAAACATGTACAATTTTTTAAAGGGAATAGTCTTTTGATTCTAACTTTATACATAAAGTAATTTTATGTTTATAGAACATTGTACCACCCCTATAATTATTATGCATACTCACTAGTTATGATCATAATTAAGGATAATATAAACCTTTTCATACACGATGGTACAGCTTCTGGTGTGTGGCACCAGGGTTCGTGAATTTGTATTCAGTGTGGGTGCCTCAAGTCCTCATGAGGAGAAAAAAATAAAAACCTTCTGAAAGAACCTACTAAATTATCCCGCTTCAAGGCTGACTGAGCAGCATGGACAAATGTCTACAGAGCCTGTGGTAATTATTGCATATGAATAAAAAATGGGTTGCATTTCTTTTTAAGACGAGAATATTTCACTCTAGAAAAATGAAAGTTTTATTTATACACCCAGGACTGAGAACACGATTTTTCCTGGTTCCGGCTCCTTCACTCTTACATTGATAGCCACACATGTTCATTTGTGAGAAGAGAAATCCATTCAGCAACATTCACTCTAAAGACTTGACAGTCTGATTCTGATTTGTCTTTTTATTTCTCCGAGTTATGCATCTTTGAATGCTACCACCAGCTTCTATACCCTCTCTCTGGGGAAGCCATCAAAGGATTTGAGAAACAAGTGTCCGACCAAGATGAGAAATGAACAAGGCAGGGACGAGCAAAAGTCTGAGATGGGCTTCTAAATTGTGTAGCTGTCCCTCCAACTGGATAAATTCATTACTGTCTCCTAGAGAAGCCAGAAGAGGCTCTAGATTCCAGTTTGCAACTGAACATCTATCAAAAGATCCAGAGAAACTTTATCAAAGCTTCCATGAACCCCTACCGATGTCTTCAAAGATTTTTTTCCTTGAAAAACCAGGAAACCCAAAAGGCATGCTGCAGGACTAATCCCGCATTGAGGGACCTTAACTCTACAAGAACAAATGCTTGTCCCTGTCACTCCAATACACAGAGCCTTCTCTGGATTTCAGCATCCATGAGCTGTTTCATAGAAGTATACAATAAGAGAGTATTCTATATGTGGTCTTCAGGTAAAGACTCGTGAGTGTTTTTCTAGGTTTTATGTTTCAGTCCATCAAGATAAGCAAAGCTTAGCTCTATCTGCCATTCTTGAAGATACCTCTTTTTTAGTGAGTCTACCCCCAATGTCTACCTTTCACCCCAACACACACACATGAACACACATACAACACACTTTTTTCATTATTGCCTGTGAAGAACAAGTTTTCACAGTCTTCCCCAAAACTCAAATAACCGACAAAGAGAGATGATGCTGGACATCAGTGTGGTCTCATGCCTGGTGAACATTGTGGCTCTGTTGGGAAATGTCACTCACGATTGGGATCCACGTGCGAAAGTTGGTACCCAGAGTGCTGTGGGAAGCTGGCTGAACAGTCAGCAGTGGCTGCTGATATAGACACATAGCTGAAGGAATAAATCTCATATTTAATTCCTTCCTTCTCTATTCTGATAAATTGGTCAGTTCACCCTAATGGAACTTTATTACGGCATCCCTAATAGGTTGTTTGTTTTTGTGTTATGACAAAGCACAAGTGCTCCTTTCCAAAACATAATCTACATAAACGATCTTACGGGAGAAATGGCAGTGACTCGAAATATTTGTTCCGTTTTGCTATCACTCTTGGAAGGAGGGAGGGACAGGAGAAGAGGAAGGCTGGACCGCGTCCTTCTGCCTGGCATCTTCCAAACGATAATCTACATACATGAATTTCTCAGGCAGTTTGGCCCTCACTGTCAAAAGTCCTCTTTGGTGAAGTCTCTGGGTAGATTATTTTTTAAAAATCCTATCCGGGAACCTTGGGTCGGTGACCAGTGCATATAAATAACACTTAAACATGTCATTTCAACTTCTCGGCTAAATAGGGACCTGCCGCCAACAGATTGGTTGTGCGTGAGCAGCTTGGACAAGATCCATCCGTTAGAACAAACACCGAAAGGGGCAGGCTCACAATGACCCCCTGGGGAGCTGGTGTTGTCTAGATAACACACTGCAAGCTGTAAATCTGCCTCCTGAATCAACTCTATTTTTTTAGTATAATCAGTATGTATTTTGAGCATAACAAGTATGAAGGTAAATGAGAGCGAAGCTTCCTCCATGTTCCCTTATCAGAGCCAGGGCCACAATATGCAAAACAGACAGTGATTTTGAATATGCAACAGGCTGAGAACTTAGTCAGATGTTCCTCCCACTCTTCAAAATAATAGCGGACTTTTTTTTTTTTATCTGAACATGGCAGATGATTCTAAGAGGTGTTAGTGGAGCTCTTGCTTGTGTGGAATTCTCCCAAATCTGATCCTGGTCCTCCAGGGCTCGAGGAGGATATTTTTGGAGGCTTGGAAATTCTTGAAGCTAACATCATTCATTTCTCCTCATTTAAAATAGGAGCAGAATTGTCATTACAGCATGTAATTGAAATTCTTGTTGCTTTGTTTGCCACTGAGGAGCATAAATATAGCGGGATCTGTCCCTTGTGAAAATTAAGAGTATGTGTTACTAATCAGAAACAGTGGTCATAGATTTAAAAAACCACACGTCATCTTCACAGACCTTATTGTAGACACCAATGCTGAGTTGCCAGCTCATTCAGGTATGGCTCTAAGAGGCTGTTAACATAGTTAGGGAATCTTTATACCATATAAAGTGTATTGTTTGGGAAGAATGATAGACATGAAGCCCTTAAAATCTCATTAATTCTCTGGCCGGCGTAGCTCAGTGGATTGAGCACGGGCTGCAAACCAAAGTGTCGCAGGTTCGATTCCCAGTCAGGGTACATGCCTGGGTTGCAGGCCACAATCCCCAGCAACCGCACATTGATGTTTCTCTCTCTCTCTCTTTCTCCCTCCCTTCCCTCTCTAAAAATAAATAAATAAAATCTTTTTTAAAAATCTCATTAATTCTTCAAGGTTATGACTTTAACTGTACATGTGCTTTGGACGATGACTTTTTTCCCTTTCTACTTTTTCCTTCCTTCCTCCTTCTTTCAGAGCACACATGGCATGCTAGAACTGAAGCCCTGCCCCAGTGTCTCTCCTGGAGACCGTGTTGGGGAACTATTTCTCTGCGAGCTGTTGTTCTAATAAAGTCCTTCCGGCATTTACAGATGGACTCCTGGGTGGAGTCAGTAATGCTGAATTTCACACTTCAGCAAATTGTATTAAAGACAGGCTCCAGTGAGATGCTGTGAACCCCTGAGTCTAAAAAAAAATTCAAGTCCTCAAAGTTACTGCTTTCCTAATACATTCTTTGTTATTCTTTATGACTGCAAGATTCATCTTGAATTCTCAAGCACAGATCCAGTTGGAGACATCTATTGGCCTTAATAATATTTTAAAATTTAATAGCTGTGTTGTTTCAGCCTTGGTCTTATAATGCCTGTAGGAGTTTAAACTATCTGGCACACACAATTTATGTATCTGGCTGATACCCCAAAATAAAAAAAAAATAATAATCCTATGGTTGCAAATTCCCAAGCTTAAAATCCCTTGTCATAAATTATGCTCCTTCTCCTAACCTCTATCATAGCTTTTAAGAGAATTGCCAAAAAGATAGAGTTTCAAATAGGAGGCCTGCAAGAGTATCATTTCATGGCCACATTTTTGAGAGCATAGCATGTGGTGACCATTTGTACATGAAGCATTTTCAAAATGTGCTGGTTGTAATTTAACCCAAAGGTCTCTGTATCTCTTCTCTCCCCTCACCAGTCACTTCTCTGTGCTTGTCTATGGAACAGGCAAGAAACTGGACAGGAAATAGTTTGGCTACAGATAAAACGAAGTCTTCCTTAGGTGGTACTAAAAACCAGCTTCTCAGCATGCTAGGCTTTGTGGATATGGTCCCCTAAACATTTTGGTACCTTGTATTCAGAACTTTCCCAGACTTCTATGCAGTGAAACCACACTGTGATTGCAGCTGAAATGGAGAGTCTCAGAGCTTCACTCAATGCTCCCTTCCTCTCTCTCTCTGTCTCCATCTCCATCTCCATCTCCATCTCCATCTCCATCTCCATCTCCATCTCTTCCACTTGTGCCACTCACTCTACCTTATCATCCCAGGTCATCGCGTCTCAGCATTTACTTCTTGTTCTTTAAGCCAAGCAACATTTGGACTGGGACAAAGCCTGAGTCACACAGAACACCTAGATTGGCGACGAAAATTACATCGAACCATTCCCTCTGCCTCTGTCACCCCGTCAGTGATAATCTGCAGCCTGTAATTCCATGCTCTGGTCTATTCTTTGTGAGACACTTTTTTATTTCTCTTTTTCCCTCTATAGTGCCTGTGTGTTCCAAAAACAAAAAGGAAATAAGAAAATAAATAAATAAGAAAAACAAAAATGAGTTACTAAAAGAGTAGTTTCAGAGGTAAAAGTGGCAATGGCTAGTGAAAATACTGGCAAGTGAAGGAGGGTATAGCCTTGATTTATGGATACTGTGACTTTTTGGAGCCACTCATGTGGTCCTTTTAAACGACCGTAGGGAATTATAGCTATCCTGTTCCAACTGTGCATGCGGTGGGGACCTGAATGGCTCAGGAGATGACTAATGGGACTCTGGACCTTTCTGTCTTCAGGTCACTTCTCTGAATCTGGACTCCATCATAAGTGGTCCAAGGCTCGGCCATCTGGCAGCCATTGAGTGGCTATGGTAATGGAATTGGTCTCGGTCCAGGTCTTAGCCGACAGGTGTTCACATCATAAGTGACACTAATTGACTCCCTAGTCTTTCAGCTTGGAAGACGGTGGACTGTCACTGTGACGATGATGGGAAAGGAGTTATTCGTGATATATTCAGACGCCACTGAAAGCCAAGGAACTCAGGGCCTTGAGCTGGCACCCACCTGGCACCTTGCAAATACTGTACTTCCCTTTCATGGGTTCCATTAGCTTCAGAAAGAAAAAAAAAGAATAGAAATCTAATTTCAAAAGGTTCCCAATAACTCAAAATGGCTAATGCTGCCCTTCTGAGGCTACATAAGCATCGTGGGCTGAGGCTTTCCTCTTCATTTTGTGTTCTAGTGACTAGATGCCTTCGACGAAAATGACATACGAGGGGCAACAAAAGAAAATTGGACTCTGGGCTTCAATGTAATATCATTCAGCCTATCTGCTTTTATTTCTTTAATTTTCTCTTTGTTTTGGGGTTGACTACCAGGTCACTGCTATGAATAAGTTATGAGTGATGCTCTTTGATGGAGAATTTAATAAGGCTATTTTCAATGTCCTTGTAAAGTGGAGACCGATGTGAAAAAACTAACTTTGAGGCTCTTTTATTAACCTAAATTTCAAAGCATGGAATTCAAGGAACTTCATCCAACCATATGCTTTCCCATTGTTCCAGGTATGTGAATGAATCCAGACTAGTTAGCATTTATTCCCTCCCACTTGGGGACCTGATCTGAGAGTGATTTGCTTCACTTGGAAGCGATTATTGGTACAATAGTATATTAGTGGTATTAATATTTTGTCCCCTGAAGTTTCCTAGGTGTATTTAATTGCCTTTTTCAGAACAACACAGATGATTTGAGTGTCCCTGTGGCAAGTGGCAAAACCACACTCTTGAATTAGTTATCACGCTAAAAAGTAAAGATGACAACGGCCACCTCGGATCTATTTATTGAAGCAGACAGGCTCTTTTAGTGGGATGATCAATGTCTTACCCTTTTTTGAAAGGCTTTTTGGGGGAAGGAAATTGTCAGGCATCTCACAAAAAAGTAATGAACAAGGCTTTTTATTGGTCTGCTTCTGGAGCAGGCTTTTAAGTGTGTCGGCCTGTGAATGTGGCAACCTGAGTGTGGAAAGTAAAAGGCAAGAGCAGAGATTTACTGGGTGCATCTATCATCCTGGCTTTTAGAGTCTTTGTGATTAATACATCTTTAATTGGGGACTGATCTAGACGCTTTGGATGTCAGAAAGCTAAATGTTGCAGCATTGTCTCATGGTTCCTCACACAGCAGGACGATTAGCAGCCGTCTGAGTCACAAAGAGAACCTGAAGCCCACAGCACAGCTACGAAATGTGTTTCATTTTCCGGATTTGGGATGCCTGGAGCTCTCCAGGGGAGTTGAAAGCTAAAGGATCGGCGGCCTGGTTCACAGCCACTCATCTCTCTCTGCTGTGCTGTGTTTCTGCCCGACAGGAGGGAACCTTCCCTTTTCCCCGTCCTCCGTGGTCTAGATGAATTTTGGAGGGCATTGTTGATCAAGGGGACGCTCACGCTCACTTTGTCCGCACCCCTTTGTCCTGTCTAACCAAGACACATCTAACATAATTTCAATCAAGAGCTCATCCTAGGTACTTTCCACATACTGAGGCACAGGGAGAAGTTTCATCTTCCCAGAGGCCTTCAGCGAAAAATGCTCATTTCCTTTTTTTCTTATCGCTGGCTTGGGCCCATTTTCTTATCTTAAAACAGTTGTCTCGCTCAGGATAATTCTTATAAATTGCCTTCCAGCGGACAGACTTGTTTTCCTGTTTGCTCGGAACTGGCATTCTTACTTCGTAGGAAATGCACCCTGGATCCTGCCATGTTTCTGTTGACAGGAGCTGGGCCATCCTTCTGAGAACCTGGCAACACATTTCTTAGCAAACAAATAGGAAGTAAAACAAGCAGCTCTCAGACAAAACAGAAGACACACACTTGAACTGCGTCAGAGATGGTTGGGTGCCTCTTAAGTCAATTCCCAGTTCATTCTGGGGGACGTGGGTCTCGATTTCGAGGTATACCACCACTCACTTCTCATTCTGCAACTAATGGCGTGGCTATACATGCAGTAATGTTAATTCCAGATAGCAGCTATTTTAAAACGTAAAATAGGCCTTGCGGTCATGAACTTTCTCTACTACAGAGAGGAGGGATTGCTGTATGGCTCAGGTATTAAGCATAATGATTAAATAGCTACCCCCCAAAAGCCCCGATTTGCAAAAACTTAGATCTTTCATTATATCTTCAGATCTGTCTGTCTAAAGATTTTGGACAAGTCTTTCTAAAATACTTCACCTTTAATATTTAGTTAATATTCTTATTTATTTTTTAATACTTCTATAGTAAAATATATACATATCAAAACAGTGGGCAAGGTTCACGTGTATGGTCGATAAATGAATGTGGGGCAGATACCAGGCCAAGGATGGCCCGGATATAGCATTGCCCACCTTCCAGAAGCTTTCTTAGTGCCTCCTACTTCTTCTCTAACTCCAAGTGCTATCATTTCATTTTGTAATTGAACTTCTCAGTTGTAGATAATTCTCTTTTTAGGTAGCTCGAATATAAGGTGATTTGTCATCAGAAGCTTTAGTGTCGTCTGTGAACAGCAATCATGTTTAGTTTCCACCAGGCTTCTGGCAACCAGGAATGTGAAGAGGTAGCCCTGCACCTAACACACGGCAGACCCGAGATGGCTCTGTTACTGACGCTGCTGCCCATGCTGTGGGAGAACAAGCGGTTTCACCTCCAAGTCTGAGGCTGGAGACTTTCTATAGATCAGGGGTAGGGAATGTGGGCTCTAGAACCAACCTGACTTTTGAATTTACCACTTACATGCTGTAACTTGGGGCAAGCTATGCAAACATCCTGTATCTCATTTTCCTAATCCTAAGAATGGATATAATAATAGTACCTGCCTCATAGGGTTTTTATAAAGATTGTGTAAATTAACCCATGCAAGACACTGGCAGCAATGCTGTGGAAACATAGTAGTTAACTCACTGAATGCTAGTGCCGTGCGTGCGTGGTTACAGACAAGTGCTATATGGGGGGAGGATCACGTACATTCGAGTCAAGCAGGCTTGATTTTAAAATTAAGATTCTATAGCTTCGGTTAAATCGTTTAATTTCTTTGTGCTGTGTGAGTTTCCAAATATGAAATCAAACATGATAATTATCACTACTTCAGGGAGTTGCGAGGATTAAATGATTTTAAATATGTGAACGTGCCTCACAGAGGGGGCCCAAGGCGTCTTTTTGCTCATTCTTCTCTGTTGGGCTCTGTTGCACATCAACCGTGGAAGCTGCTAACTATGCAATGAAGACTACGCAAACTCTTCTCTAAAAAGAAAGCTCAACCGAGCCATTTCGAAAACCCCACTGTCCTTTCCCACTTAACATGGAAATAAGCCCCGTTGACTGTTTTAGCCCAGTATTGTGCGATTCTGAGAAACTCCTTCATGCTAGAAGCCCTGTGACTGTGACTGTGGCCCCGCAGAGCTGCCCAGCGGTCCCCACACCGCCGACCTCAGGGCAGCACTCACCAGCAGGGCACTAGTGGCAGGTATCTCCGCACTGTGAGTGCCTGGAGCTGGAGTTTCTCCCGAAGGCCATTCAGGCAGCTCTAAACCAAAGCTCGGTCTTCTGTAGGCCACAACATGACTATATACTGTGTTTTAGTGAATTAGCATACGAAAGTGTTATTATATGAATATGCCTCTTTTTTGCTGAATGAGCTTTACTTGACCTGAGTGGGTGTGTGTTGTAATCTCAAATGTCAGTTAGTTGTTTCATGCCACAGAAAATTATTTCTTGATCGACTTGCATCCAGTGAGTGGTGCCAGGGGAGGCTCGGTGAGGGGCGTCAAAGACGGGCCTGGGCAAGCTGACAGGTTGTGAGAGAGAGTTGCTGGAGGGCCCCAAGGGAGCTGTTTTTGTGCATGAGGACTAGAAGAGGGATCACTTCTATATACATTTCAGGGCCCAGGACTCAGTCACGCAAAGGGGTCTGGGAAATGTAGTCCCTGTCTGAGTAGCTCCATCCCAGGAAACCATCTTCATGGGAAGGGCACTCTCATCTTTGGACAGTTAGCCCCAAAGGCCAATCCCAACCCCTCCAGTTTCCTTATGAAACACTAAAGATAAAGGCTAAGAAGAGCATTATTTAAAATGCTGTTGACAGCTCTCTATAAAGGACTTGTCTGACATATTCTGCAACCCATTTCTTCGAAAAAATAAGTAAAGTGTCTTACTCCTTAGTGTCCCAAAATCAGATTCTGAAAATCACTGGGAACATGTACCTGTTGTATTCTTTGGTAAGTGTTACTTTGCCTTGCTTTATATTACTGTATTTGTTTAAAATAGTCTCTATGCATTGACCTTGGATATCACTGTATGGGAAAAAATGTGCTCCTCATGCATTAAGTATAAGCCTAATTAATATTAATATTTCCATATTTAAATATAAATGAACTTCATTTAATTCAGAGTCTTCTAAAGGTTTTAATTAAAAATTTGGTTCTAGGCCTTTTGTTGAAGGAAAATAATTCTGTATCAATTCTGGAACGATCAAGTTTTTCTATACCTTTTGTTGGTTGGGTGGTTTGTTGGTTGGTTGGTTTGAAAAACAATTTCACTTGTTGGCCATGAGAAAATGTGCTTAGGTGTTTATAAATGAAACAGCAGCTAGAAGTGTGAGATGCACAGCTGAGGTTTTACAACATCAATGATGTAACCAAGGAGGGTGGATGGGGATCTAGTCTTTGACTGATTTCTACCTAAAAAATAGCAGAGGCTAACTAAGCCAGTTCATTGAATGTAGTGCAGATGAGACCCCGTGCACAGGAAAGCCCTCTGTACATTGCTGAGTGCTATAAAGCACTTGAGTGATAATTGTGAAAAAAATTACTCCGCGCTCTTTGGTGCCATAGATAGTGCAGAGCTCAGAGAAATCCTTTCCTCCCTTTGGTGGGATGTGGAAGAAAGCAATTAATATTAGCTCCAGAGTTCTCAGCATCTCTGCAACAGCAAAACCCTTAATCACGAGGATATCATTAGTGCTCTGAAGCATTTAATTTTGATGCTTGACAGCATTTTAAAATGCACAAACCTTTGATAAAGAGCAAATCAGAGCTCAGAGTTGAAATGAGAAAGAAAGGGGGGACAAAAACCACCTTAAGCTCTGAGTAATTAAATTTAAATAATGCTATTTGCATTAAGCAAGAGAGATGTATAAACTGTGCGTTTATTTTTCCTGTCACTGAAAGACCCCTTGAATAAACAGCATCTCTTTAAACTCAGGTCCCGGGAGGGGACAGTAACCCTGCTGTGGTTAAGAAGTCATCTTTCCTCCAAACGCTAGGCATTGTGTACCACTGACATCCACCCTTCAGGTTTCTTGACTTTCATAAAGGGCTTTTTTCATTCATTCTTGCCTACAGGCTGGAGACCTTTCTTTGCATCTTTTTTTCCTTTATTTCTTATTCCCTCCGCCCAACTAATCTGAGCCAGTAGTGAAATGCAGTCTATCTGTTTCAGCTAATTTCACGCCGCCCCCTACCCCCCGCCCCCGCCACCCAAGTTCCGCCAAACTGTTTTTAATTCACTGCCTGTGATGCTGGACCCAAGAAAATAGTTTCATAGCCCACCCCGAGTGAAGGTTTGTAGGGGCTCTGTCCTCCCTTTCTTGTCTCCATATCTCTTTCTCTCCTCTCCATTCTATTTGGGTGTCACAAGTACCAAATTTGCTGCAGTAAAAAAGGCTTGTAGGTGTTTAATGGCAAGTCATTGAGGAAGTGAATAAAAGAAAATTACAGCATTCGCGCCAGTGGGGAGCAAGGAGAACCGCTGAGCTTTGAACCAAAGAAAGTTAAATTTACTATTTTCTTAAAAGGAGCCACCTCTGTTTGACATCAAAGCATCTCTTGTAATTCTTCATTGTGAACCGCGCCACTGTGAGAAAGCCATGATCCAGCCCCTAATCTGTGCTGTTTCTGTTTATCAAAAACACACACAGAGATAAAACCCACATGTGCCTTCTGGATGCATTGTGGCTGCTCGCAAACCAAATGGAACCACAGGCACATAGCAAATGGGGATTTGATTTAAAAGCCCCCTCCGTTTCCCGGGGAAATGTAGAATGGTGAATACAGAATTATTTGGGGGGTAAGGGAGTTTATCTTGGCTTTCTGGTAGAAAGCTCAGATCATTCCACCGCCAAGCTGTGGTGAATTTTTCCTTTTACTCTCTTTCGGTTTTATTCCAACTTAAAAAAATGATATTTTACTGCCATTTTATTTGTTTCCAATAGGTGTGTGGAGACAGTCTGTTCCACATGCTTAATCTTGCTGCCCTTCCCCTGGCTGCAGAGGGCTCTTTACTCTGGTGCCCTGACACTTCAGCAATGATGGCCTTCTGGGGGGATTTCAAGGGCAAGGGTGGTAGCTATGGCTTCTCCTGCCTGCGACGGGCTCAGCTTATACTGGTGCGTCTTTGGAGAAACTCTGGGTGTTGCAGAATTGTAAAAAAAAAGGGGGAAAACTTGTGGTTCTTTTTGGATTTAGGATTATGATGTAGGGGTGGATCTCAATGCCACTGCACTTTCATGATTCGAATGTCAGGAAAACTACTGCATACACCCCCCAGGTACAGCGAGGAGATACGGAGTGGCTTGTCGACACCTTACTCACCCAAAAGAGCGGCGCATCAAAATGCTACCTGTAACACGTGCACTGAAGCTAGTTTTAATGTAAACTTCCATCTGAATGACCTTTTACAGGCTGTGTGTTTGGAAGAAGCTCAGAAGCGTCCCATATTGCCTAGAAAACAAACTCTGTTTATAATTAGAATTGTCATTTGCTTCCTTCCTCATTGTCAATATCTTAGCTCACCTAAATAACAAAACCAAACCCACAAAAGGTCATCCCAAACAGGTGCAGATAAAAAGTTGTTTTAGGGACGACTTACTTCTGGTGCTTTATATTTAGAAAACCTTGTTTTTTCTGTCTGCAAAGTATATTTTAGATCTGTTTTAACATTTAGTTCACTTTTACTCATTTGACTAATCTACAGAGCACCCACTCTGTGGCAGACATGATCTTAGATAGTGGGGACGGACAGGTGAACAAGGTAAGCCCCTCCCCCTCTGTATGGAAAGTGCAATCCGATAGCTCACATGCTGGCATCTGGAAGGGAAGGCGTCTTACAAAGGGAAGAACCAAAGTGAGGAAATTTGAGTAAGTTGCTCAAGATGGCAAGTAGTAAATATCAAATTTGGAATTCTATCCAAAATCCTTTTAAAGTCAATTTCTTGCTCCCAACATGTTATTAAAGAATGCTTTAAGTATGTGGATCAAATAATATTTTCATCTCTACTTCATTTCATGTGTCCTAGATGAGCCCTCGGCCCTCCCAGAACAAGGGTGCGGGTGATTTCCTGAAAATTCCAGTTACCTGTGCAGCAACTCTGCTCAGCCTTGCTTTGTCCTTCTCTCCCTCCTCTTTGTCCCTGCAAATTGTAGCCATACTGCCCACCCCACCCTAACCCCTTCCATGGTTCTCTCAGCCATCCGCAGCGCATCTCTCCCTGTTCCGGCTTCTCGTCTCAGTCCCTGTCTGTAGTTAGCCAAGCGTGGGCATCTATTGGCCACTGGAAATTCTGCTTCAAAACATTGAAAGTTAAGAACTGAATTAAATTAAATCACAAACCTTAAAAAAACGACCCTTTAGTAGTTCCCGTCTTTGTCATTTTTACATCTACCAGTCACCTTTCTTTAACCGTACATGCCAACTAGCATTGACCACCTCTTCTTGTGGGGCATTATGTCAAAGTGCTAGCCATTACAGAATGCCTGCTTGTGTCCACCAGTACGAAACGTCCTTAGAGCAAGCACCTCTTTAGTGAAGGGTGTCTGGGTAAGTAGGAGTGCTGTTCACTCTAAGACGCATCTCTTTCTCTAAGTTAGGGTGCTGACATCAGCCCTCAGCTTCCTCTTGGCTTTCCTGCTGACGCTCAAGCAGGTACATGGTGTGGTGAGGAAGCACCCACCTCTGACTCCTCCCCATCTCTATGAGAGAACTTGGATCACAAGAGGGGATTTGTCAGGACTGTCTCCCCTTCAGTTCTAGAAATTGGGTGCTCTGAGTTGACACTAAAGAGTGTCTTCTCTGTAAGGCTATTATAAAATTTCCCCCATCTTTTTTTTTCAGTTGAGAGAAGTCTAAAGAATCAGGTGGTACTTGGTCTGGTACCAAGGGCTGTATCTGATAGAGCACTGTTTGCCTTCCCCTTCTTCGCTTTGTCCCATTGGTGCTCATTCAGTGTATGCTTCTTGGATGAGTTGATTCTGCAAAAGAATCATGCCTCTGGAAGGTTTCAGAATATAACTCAGAGAAGTGAGAGGCAAGCAAGACCTTTCCTCTGCTTGGTCTTTTCACGTTGACCAAAATTCCCACTATGAGGTAGAAATCTTCTTTTGAATTAAGGCATTGATTTGTGAAAACTCCTATTAAATTATATATTTGAGCCAAGTGTTCAATCTGTTATTTTATTAGTCTATTGTTTTTTTTTCTTCTAATTCTGTTAGCCAAGGGCAGAGCCCTTGGGCTTTGGGACTCAGGACCCAGGACATTTCTAAATCAACTGAAGTGTGGTAGTGTTTACCAAAGTGTGGAAACATACTATTGGTGGCCGGAGAGATGATTTTAGGGAGGACTCAGCTGAAACATTGCATGATATCGAATTGCTCCGTGTGGAAGGTACTTCCTCTTTAAATCTCTCAAATTCTGGCTCATCCATGTTTTTGGCAAAGCATGGGGAGTCAAAGGTGTCCAGCAAACATAGATAGTCTTGTTTTATTTAGATGCTCTTTTCCTCATTATGGTTACTAGCCATCCTTCCAAGTGATAACAATAATGCGACACTTCCTTTCAAAATATTTTTTCAAAGTAGTATAGTGTGTCAATTTACGAACAAATATTACTTAAATCATACTCCAAGATGCAGAGGGCTATGACATCAATTAGTGGTATGGGTGGCATGAGAGAACTGATTCTTTGGAACCACTGGGGGAGGGAAATACCATTGAGAAATGCCTCCTCTCGGGGAGCGAGCCACGGGAAGTCAGACACGGTGGGGTGATGGCTTCCAGACGCAGAGCTGGAGGCTGTGTTGGAAGCCTAGTAGCCATGACCAGGGAAGAACCTTTATGTGGCTTATAATGGGGAGTGCATCCCCGTTGCCTGTTCTTTCCCAGGTGGCAGTGCGGCGGAGCCCAGCTTTTCCCACGCTGGTGTTCTTTTTTACCTGCCAAGGTCAGAGGTCCTCTTCCACGGGGAAGAGTGACTGCCGGATCATACCGCAATGCAATAGGTTGTTTGAAGTGTGTTTCTCAATCTCACTTGGTCGTGGGTTCCTTTTGTCACTGTGGCCTGATAAAAATGCTCTTCTGAAAAAAACCTCTGTAAAGCAAGAACTCCGACTTTACAGCCACGCATCATCTTTTTTTGTGTGAGTTCCAACTATTTATTCTACTTTGCTGTTTAACCCCGTTTTCCTTCGTTTTTACGACAGCCAGGCCATTGCACACTCTGTTGTTTATTTTCACATCTGGGCCCATGAGTTTTCCAAGTAGGGCTGCATTAGAGATACTCAGTGAGCACGGTCAGGATGCGAACTCTGTGCCTGAAATGCATGGAGCAGCTCGGTTGAGCTCGCAGTGGCATGTGAATGGGCACAGGGCACCCCAGCTCTAACTTCTAAAATGGAAATAGGATTCATTTCCCACGTGCAGCCCCTGACTGATGATAACCCAACTAGAGAGAACCCATCTCAGTTCATCAGTGCCCTTCGAGGACCACCGGGCAGTTCTTTTCTGAGAAATCTGTTGATTATCAGGCCCTGACCCAGACTGTTGTGGAGAGAAAGTTCATTTTATAACTTTATGATGTTCTTCCCTTCTGCTTCGTTTCTAATGGCCCTGCTTTTCTATTTCATTTCCCAATCCTGAACATCAGAGATTAAAGCGCTCCTTTTTATGGAGCACATGCTAAAGTGTTCTGTTAGGCAATATATTTATTACCTGGAGTGAAATGGCTTTTCACAGCCAGGCAGCCTTCTTAGCTTGCTTGCTAACTCTGTATTTAAGGAAGTCACCCCCTGTGTTTTGTTGGACAATGGCTCTGTGTCAACGAGTAAAGAAAGAGAAATTGCATGTGTATGTGTGTGTATGTGTGTGTGTGTGTGTGTTAGGGGAGGGGATCCTTAATACAGCTAATGAGCACATTTCCGTTTTTCATTTTCTTCAGATGTTCAGTGGCTTCCATATGTCTGCTGCGTGCAGCTCTGTTCATCCCGTTTGGCATTAGTAGCTTTGGAGTTGCCTTTGATGGAAGACATGTGTATCCACTGTATCTTTCACTAGTGTTTATGCCTGAGCTCCTATCTGGAATTGCTTTGAGGGTGGAGGTGGGGGAGGAAGGAAGAGAGAGAGAGAGAAAGAGAGGGAAAGTGAAAAGAGAGAGAAGTGTGTCTGTGTGTGTGTGTGTGTGTGTGTGTGACTGTCTCAAGGTTCTCTTAACAGAGAGTCCGGGCATCAAATGACCACCTCCAACAGATGCCCCCAGCGGACTGGCTTCAGCTGGAGGAGTCTCTGCAAATGTGCTGTGTCTGTGTTTTCCTTGCCATCAATATACCTGTCAGATACAGTCAAGTGGGTTTGAAGCGACCCCCATTCCATTTTCAATGACAATTTATTTTATTTTTTTTTTCGAGTTAAGGTTTTGGCAGGTGTGTGTGTTCGTGTGTGGAGAAAAGCAGCAGGAAGACCAATGCTACGTCATTGTTCCTCAGTGGCCATTTTTTTGATATTTTCATGGTATTTCACAGTTGGGGAACAGAAAACAATATACATTCAATTTAGGAAGGCCCCTGATCTGGTCCTACAGAGCACCTTCCTTAGAGAAGACTGCAAATGTCATGACTGCCTCCTTTTCTCCCTACCCATTGTCAGTCACCGCGGAGCTTAACAGCAGCTGGCTAGACCTGTGGCCGCCATAATGGAGAAGCAAGACTGGGTTGGCCTGCTTATACGCATCTCAGATGTGTTCCTTCCGTCCACCCCTGATAACACACCCAGTAGAGGACTGCTTTGGTGTCTTTCTCAATGGGTAGAAGTTTTGCTACTCAGCAGGCAAAAGCACTATTTCAACTCTTGTAAAATCATTGCAAAAAAGCCATATATGTCCAAAGAGGCCACCACTGTTTTATTTGTGTTCTTCGTTATTTGCCTGGTTGTGTTCAAACTGGAAACATTCACTGGAATGAAACAGTACTTTTGTTTACATTGGAAAGTATGTAAATTGTTTGCCTATGGCATTCCTTCCAGTACCTTTGGAAGAGCTGGGAGTCCTCTTGCTTGCGTAAAATTAGAGACCAGTAAGATGACACTCAAGGAGGACGAGATGCAGTTTCATTGAGCTTAAAAGGAAATCTTCCAAAAGCTTTCATGGCTTGCACAAAATCAAAAGCAAATAGCATTCCCTACAGCCTTTCGTGAGGAACGGTTCCAGGTGCTGCGGACGTGACACCAGAGGCCAGTGGACCTACCAGACTTTTACTTCAGAGATTATTTTTCTAGAAAAAAAACACATACTAAATGAGACTGGAGAGAACCGTAAAAATGGTGTATGGTGTGCTTTTGTTTGGGGAAAGCACACAATGGGGATTGGGAGGAAGACAAGGCAATCCTTCGCACTTTCTCGAGTAAAAGGAAATTATTGACTGATACCACTATTTTTTCCTCCTGAAGTAAACTGTTGTTGTTGTTGTTGTTGTTTTAATTTTTTTATTTGTTTTTCCCAATAGCACCATCATCCATTGCTTTGGTACAAGCTAAAGAAGTTACCAGATACAGCGTTGCTCTGGCGTGGCTGGAACCCGATCGGCCCAATGGGGTCATCTTGGAATATGAAGTCAAGTACTATGAGAAGGTATTACTGGAATGAGCGAGGTTCCCCACTCCCTTCCTTTTTTTCCTTTTCTTTATTTTTCCTCCTTTGCTCTTTTCCTTCCTCGCTCCCGCCCTTTCTCCTTTTTTCCTTTCATGTCTGGTTTTTGGCCAATTATAAATCCTGGAGTACCAGTGAATCTCAAAGCCAAGTGCATTTTGCATCTTAGTCAAATCCAGTTATGAATTTTTTTTGTATTAAGTTGGTTATCTTCAAAACCAGGAAAAAAATACATTGCATTCTAATGACATTTTTCCTAGCAATGAAAATCAAGATAGCTAGTTCTAATTTATAAACCTTCTATCAAAAGAGTGACTCATGGAAGTCGAAATAGCCCTGGCTGGTGTGGCTCAGTTGGTTAAAGCATTGTCTTGTGGACCAAAAAGTCATGAGTTCAATTCCTGATCAGAGCACATACCCAGGTTTTAGGTTTGATCCTTGGTCTCAGGGCACATATGAGAATGTAACCGATTGGTGTTTCTCTCTCACATCAATACTTCTCTCTCCCTCTCTCTCTCTCTCTCTCTCTCTCTCAAAGCAATGAAAAAATGTCTTTGGATGAGGATTTTTTAAAAGGTGAAACAATGAGCAGCTTAAGTAGATCACTGCTATTCAGAATCAAGGCGTGGCTTTTGATGACTTTTCATAGAGAATCAGAGAAGGAAAAATACATTTTTCTGCCTCTTAAAGTTATAGAAAGACATTAGTTTTACAAATAGCTTGCCTCTCTTGAAGGACAGAAGTGTGAAGAGAATTATTTGCACTCAAGGTTGCCTAGAAAATGAGCAACTGTCTTCTCTTTCTTTTTAAAGATAATGACTTATTATTGGCTTTCTAGTAAAAGCAGAAAAGGGACACAATTGTTTTCATTGAAACCAGATTACGACATTTTCTAGACAGACAGTAGAAAAAAGTCAAGGGGATTTCTTACAGTTATTTCTTTTATATTGATGGTCATGGAGTGAGAAAAGCCACCAGGCATCATCCAGTGTTCTTTTCAAAAAGGTGATGAATAAAGATCTAAATATGCTCGGTGTCAGCCATGATCCGAAAGAAACTCTGCATTTCTTTCAACAGCTGAAAAAGTAACAATAGTACTGTTAACATTGACAAAAATACAGGGTTAGGAGAGTTGATCAATCTCCATTCTCTTTCAACTTCTGCGTGGAGTGGTTTGGCTTCTTTAACTTTGTGCCTAAAATGAGTGGGGATTGACTCTGCCATCTTCCTTCACAATGTAGGATCAGAATGACCGGAGCTATCGGATTGTCCGCACAGCAGCCAGGAACACGGATATCAAAGGTCTGAATCCTCTGACGTCCTACGTTTTCCATGTTCGGGCCCGAACAGCAGCCGGCTATGGAGACTTCAGTGAGCCCCTGGAGGTCACCACCAACACAGGTAACCAGTTCTGAGGTTCTTTCTACCATGCGGGGCGAGTCCTGTTACAGTGACATCCAAGGAGCTGCACATCATTTTTGATCAGGCAAACATTTTGTTTCAGTGAACTATGCCTGTAACTTAGAAAACCTCGTGCTATTTAGAGAAGACTGTTTTTAAAAAATAATATTATCAACCTGTTTTCTCCTGTGATTGAGAAAATGTTGTCTGTTTTTCCCCTTGTTTTCCGCATCCTATAAACCATGAGAAATGGGGTTGCTAAACCAGCTGATAGTTGCTTAGCTTTCCTTCCTTTAAGATAGGAAAGTTTCCTCCTGAGATTGGAGAAGGGATCGTTGTTTGCCTTCTCTATTTATTTCTAGGAGTCTTTTCAAATCATCGGAGCAGGTTTCTTTTTAAGCCCTTTGGATAAATATATCCAACTCTTCCAACATTCGGAGTTGGAGCAACTGGTTGATTGAGTCAAAAACACTAACAGAGGGCAAACCCATCATAAGCCTGGTCACAGAAGGTATCACCGCCTCCATAACCAAACAAACTGAGCCTCCCTGACCACCTGACAAGGAGGGGGCGGAGCAGAGTTTTTGACACCAGTTCTAGAAAGTAATTATATTCACAAATTATTAAGTAAAATAAAAATTTTTTTAAGAAGAAGAAAAAGTACGCCACGATTGCATTTGGAAGGGTTTGACATTCTTTTGGAGTATGCCCAAGTCTTCCAGGAGGAAGTGGCCTTTGAGCTGGACAGTAATAGGCAAGTTTTTGATAGACTTCGGAAGGGTAAGAGGGACAGGAACGTTCAAAATCACTTGTCCTTTCTAAAATTCCCCGCTATAGAATGCATCAGATTTTTATTATGTAAGTGTTAGGGCCAAGAGTAGAAAGGAAAAAAAAGGGGGGAAAAAACCCTGAGTGGTAATATTTACCATAGGATTTAATAACAATCTTCTGGTTGAACTTCTTTATACAATTATAAAAAGAATGCCCTTGTCTCATTAAGGCTGCCTTAGAAAATGCTTTTCCATGAATACTTAACCAAGGGCAAAGAGGCTGTGAGCATTCTGAGTGGCTTCAGAAACTTGAAACTTGTGACCCAGTCAGAAGGGCTGCCACCTCTGAGGACCTTCCCAAAGGTGACCCCTGTGTGACTGACTGTCTTTGCCAGTGCCTTCGCGGATCATCGGCGACGGGGCCAACTCCACAGTCCTCCTGGTCTCCGTCTCCGGCAGTGTGGTGCTAGTGGTCATTCTCATCGCTGCTTTTGTCATCAGCAGGAGGTAAGCACTTAAGCCACTCACTGGACGCCCCCCTCCTCTTTCCCCAGTTTTTATGAGGGAGCTTTTTGTCCCCTCCACACAAAGCAGAGGCTTTGATTAGCATTATAAACACGACATTTGCATCTCAAGCCCCCTTCTCTCTCCTTTGATCTCCCCACACCCCTCCTGGAGCTGCCCACTGTACCCCGGTGGCAGCTCTCAAGAGTTGAGAGCCTGGAAAGACCCAGCTAATTCCAGGAAACCAGGCTGAAAAGCAAGCCAGTGGGAGATTTCTAGATACTCTAAGCTGTAAGGTGTTACATTTATATGTCTCTTAAGCTTGGACTTACTGCCAAAGGCAAAAAAAGGAAAAGCCATATAAAACGTGGGACCCAAATCGGTGCTCTGCCATTTGTCAGCTAAATGGCTTCACCTCTTTGAGTCTTTGTTTTTCTTTTATAAAACAGGGATAATAATATCTGCCTTAAAGAGTTACTGATGGGGGAAGTTTGATAAGCAAAGGAGATAACGTGGCACACAGTAGGGGCTTTAGCATGTCCCGACAATATCGTAGACATAGCACTGTTCTTGGAAAGAAGTCTAAAAGAGTGGAATACTTATTCTCTATCACTGTACGATCTGACTTGATACTTTAAAAACAATCTGCAAAAGGAAGAACTAAAAATGGTTTGGCAGCATATTCTTTTGAACCACTTTTTGTTGTCTCCATCTACTTATTAATAGTGCCAGAGCCCTGGCTGGCGTAGCTCAGTGGATTGAGCGCGGGCTGCGAACTAAAGTGTCGCAGGTTCGACTCCCAGTCAGGGCACATGCCTGGGTTATAGGCCATGACCCCCAGCAACCATACATTGATGTTTTTCTCTCTCTCTTTCTCCCTCCCTTCCCTCTCTACAAATAAATAAATAAAATCTTTTAAAAAATACTGCCAGGAGCCCCGGGAGGAAGGAGCGTGGGCGGGGGTGGGGGGCGGCAGCTGCTTTTCTGCAACGTGTGTCCACATCTAGGCTTCCTTTGTCTCCTGTGAGAGAAGCTCCCCCTGCTCAGACCTTCCCCTCCTGTACCATCAGCTGCTCCTCAAGGTGAGGCTTTAGGGCGGAGAAAGGACACAAAAAATACAGAACCTGGGAATGTCAAAACGATCCTCTCCAATCTAAACCTTTCATGTTAGAGCAGAGGAAAACGATATTCAGAAAGACACAGTGCTTGTGCAGGGTCCTGACCCTGCCCTAGAGCCAGAGCTTCTGCGGGAGCCGCGGCAGCCACGCTGGGCTCTCAGGCCACAGTTGCATGCTCTCTCCCTGTCTCTGTTGCCGATGACCTCACTGATGTCGCAAGGATGCCTCCGGCTCTTTCCACGGTCTGGGCAAGTCAGCATGCCTCTCCCTCACTTTGGTGTGATACATTATAATTAGGGTGATGACTATATATCTTACTTTGCCTAGATAAGGTCCCGGTTGTCACATGTATTTATGAATATCATGTCTCCGCCCTCGCGCTCCAAAACGCCCTGTTATACAGAGATCAAGGACAGTCGCTCTAACGCGGTATGGAGCCACTCCTCATGGTGTGTGGGCCACCTGCGTTTGTCATTCTGTTAGCTCTTTTCTGTGCAAAGTCTATAGCTAGGTGAGTTAGATTAGAGCAGTGTCTCTATCTTGAAGAAGCTAAATCTACAACAAACTTTCAGCCTTGGTGCTATAATGCACACATACATATATACATGTCTGATCCATCCTATGCAATGGTATATCTTGGACTTTGGAAACTTTAATTGGCCTGAACAGAATTTGAATTTACAATTTTTTTTAGTATTCCCCTGGCATTGATTTTGGAAGCCAATCAAACTGGACTTTTTTCTTGTTCATTGTCATTTGATTTTGTGTGTGTATATATGTGTGTATGTGTGTGTGTGTATACCTGCTAGCCACATAAACACTAGGGGAATGATATGCATTAATATGGATACATCTGATAGTGGGATATATCCTACTAACAGGAAGTCAGGTGGAGGAGGAAAACAGAAATTACATGGACTTTTGCTTTCCTTATTACATATATTCCTGTATTTGAAAAATTTTCCAGTGTATATAAATAACTTTTTTATCAGAAAATGTAGACATTTAAAAGTCTAAAAGTAGGAAAACATTATTAATTATCTTCCAAAAATATTTGGCTGAAACCCAGCACTGTGTGATGCTCAGAACCATTTGGGACAAATGGCGCTTGTTTGCAGGAAGTGGGTCTCTCCTAATGTCTTGAAACCTTCTCTCCAATGCTGGCTGGAAGCACTTTCTAATCATCATCCAACTTTCCTTTAATGTACATTTCTTTTAAAGAAAATTTAAGTTGCCCTGAATATAGCAGTCAAACCCATGTAATTAGAAATAAGTCACCTCATTATGAGTTTCTCTCGGATGTTCTGCTTGAATGAAAAGAATGAAACTGTAATGCAGGAAGACAAGTTTATTAAAAGCCATAGCTCTAGAAAATAGCGTCACGAGCCTGATGACTTAATTTCCTCTCTGCGTTTATTGATCACTTTATTATTTAAGGCAGGATGGATAGCAGGATGCATCGGATTTCCAATTATGCACCCCCACCTTAGAGAATTGAGCCTGTCGAGTTCCCCAGCGATGATGCCTGTCCCTTCTTCCCCATTTAAAAAAGAAATGTCACTTCCCAAGGCTGATAAACACTGCTCGGTGATTGGTCTTCAATGGATCACTTTTTAGAAAATGAAATGTCAACCCCTTGCCCTCCTATTGATTCTGCTTTAGTGTTGGCCATAAAGCTGTCACGGGAAGGCTGCCTGGAGCCAGGTAGCTGGCAGGCTTCACCGGGGCTGATGCACACTCAGCTGATTCTTCTGCACACGCAGGCCTGCGCTCTGTCATGTCCAACGGCAAATGTTAAAATGGGACAACAGCGGAGGAAGAGAGAGGAGACAGGTAGTGCGGATGAAAGTCTGGCCCATGCTTTTAGTGAGAGTACAAGGGAAAGGTGGCAAATGGTACCCCCGAGTAATCTCAACACACTGCAGCCAGACGTCCAGGGAAAGCAACCGATGAGATACCCTCCATCCTCGCCTGAAAAATGATGAGGCTGCCTCTGGCTTCTGAGACTCACAGAATATTCATGGCGGGATGGATGCCTGGAGCCAGACCCCTGGGAGGGTGATTCCCCTCCACGGGAATCCAACCCGGCTGAGGCATGTGAGATTTTAAAGAGGTAGAAGGGCAGGGACCCACAGGGTGAGAAAGTTTCAGTCCCTTTGATTACTTCAAAGAGAAAGTCTGTTTGGTGCTAATTTGTCCTTTAAGGAAGAGGAAATGGCCTCGGGCTCACAGCTGGTGTCTTACTAGATTTTTTTAAAATACTAATTGTGTCATTACTGTCATCACATTTGCTTTACACTAGGAAGCCTGAGCTTTAGGCAAGCTGGAGTAATCGTCACTTTTTTTCAAAGAGAAGATCCACGTTTTTCTTTCGGCTAACTTGGATGTGTAAACATTCAGGGATCTCGGTGACAGAGTCAAGCTACCAAGTGTATAAACTTTATGTATTTAAAATGATATGTTAACAAAGCACGTTGAGCTCGATGTCCTGTATGTTTGTACCACCTGATTAGGTTAAGCAAATTAACTGACATTTTATATAGGCACCTTTCACCCGTGCCTTCCTTGTGACTCAAGTGATATTTTAAGGCTTCTGTCAGCTTTTTGGAGAGGACAATTGTACTTGCTAAGTGGGCTGTTGAAGGCACAGCTCTTCTTGTATCCATGGATGCTGTCCCTAGAAATTGCATCGCAAACCACATATGCACATTCTCTTGTCAAACAGCGTCACTTCCCCTTTTTCCTATAGGGACATATTTGTAACCTCTACTGTGGAAACTTCTATATTGCTTTTTTGAAGTGGTATTTGAAGAGACAATTCACAGCGACATTATAAAAGTCAATGATAAGGTCATCACCCCCAGGATGAATGATCAAATGTGTTAAATTTCTATGACACCCCCCTTTATATTAATGATTTCACTGGGCTTTCTCCAGAAGCATCCCAAATCGTATTAATTCGGGTTGCTTTAGGCTAGTGTGTCTTCCCCAAACAGTCCTTTGTTGTTCAAGTATGAAAAAGCCTTCTAAGAAAGGGCTAGAACTCAAGATGACTTCCTCCTTTCTGGAGGACAGTTGGAAACCAGAGGCAAGGATTGGCTGATAGTGGGGTGTAGGCTGCTTGGATACTCACCTGGGATGACGGCTGGGGATGCTGCCTTTCCCTGTGTGTTGGGTTATGAAGTACCCCTTCCACCTGAATTAAGAAAAAGAAGTGAGTTTACTTTAAGAAGAAAATGAAGTATATGACAAAATTTGTGAGGGAGTGTCACCGGCATCTCTGGTTTAAGAAGCCACGGAGCTCTAACACTGGCTCCTTGTACCTTAGGAACTGAGGGCTGAGGAGGAGGCTAAACCATCAATGGAACCAAAGGCATACAGCTAGTTAGTTGCCTGAGCAGGACAGGAGTTCACCTCTCCTGATTTCCAATCCTGGCGTAGATAGACTATTTTAACGTCTTTTTAACCGAAAAAAAATTGACCTACCTCAAAAGCTAATGTCGACGGTTCTGTCGAACCAAAATTTTAAGAGTCTGCTCAGCGATGTTGGTAATATTTGTAACCTGTGAAATTAATGTGCAAGTCTAATGCATACTATAAAGTCAGATATTGAACCTTGGTGTTGTCTTCTTAGAAGGAAGGTTAAGATTTTCCACTTGGAAGATAACTGCACATTATGCAAAAACGTTACCACTCTGTATGTGCCTTTCCTCGGTGTCCTCATTGGAATATGACGATCACGTAAGAATGAGTACACTTAAACGGTAGCCTGAATTGGCTCTGATGAAGCCATGTAAATCCATACAATTAGGGGGCAGATGGTGCTGCAGGAACCTTTCTAAACAAACTTTGTGCAATCACACGATACCGTTTCAACCATTTCAAAATGTTGCTCTTGAGGAACATTCAGGCACCGTTTAGAGTGAGAAGAACAATAACGTAAGGTCAGGCAAGGAGAAGGGTGGCTTCCACGACTCTTGCTGGGGGATGCCATTGAAAACCGGGAAGGGTCCTCCGGGAGCTGGGCTAGTTATGTCCTTGCTTTATCTTCTTTAACCTGTACTTCAGGTGAATAAATCACTTACCTTTTACTAATTAATCAAGTGCATCCACTGGGTCAGGGAAGTTAGTGTTTCGATAAGAGTGAGTTCCCTGTCCCCCTCCCTCCACTATTTGGTTTGCTGTATTGAGCATCTTCAAGGTGCCAGGAACAACACATCATTGGGGAGGGCAGCGCTGGGGGCTCATGCTGTTCCCCAACAATGTCCCTTAATACTCTTATCACGCCTCCCTTTGACAGAGGGAGGGCTTAGCTCACAGGCTTTCGAAATTTCACCTGCAGAGGGGACCCTTTAATTTAACTCCTGCCATGGAAATGTCCCATGTTTCCTTCTGGGGCATTCACTGACCCACCACTCCCCTCCTTGCCCTTTTTAAATCAGCTTGCCCACATCTCAATAATTAGAAAGTCTCCAACAAAGGTTTCCTTCTGCCATTCAGGTGATCCGCCTTGGACGTCAGTACCGAGTTAGCACGTTTTTAGGCTGTGTGCTTTCCTCCGGGCTGGCTGACCCAATAAGACGCTTCACTGGGCTTTCTTTCTTGGGACTAGAAAGGCCACATTGTCCTTCCCTGAGACGAGGAGAAAGGGTCACAAGGTGACAAAGGTAGAGCAGGACTGAGGCATTTTACTTTTCAAGGTATTATTAAAAAGCTAATAGGCTACAATTAGCCTTTGAACAATAATTCTAGTGTTCCTTTTTCGGCATTCCCTGGACTCTTGTAGGGTCCTCTCCTCTAAGTCACACTCCAAAGTAAAGAAGTTTCCTTAAAGCTACACCTCCCCCTCTAATTTAATCCCTCCTCTATGTTTAGAAGCCTGAGGAAGGGATGGACATGTCAGCCTTATAATTAATGATCCCTGCCATTTTGCATTTCCTCTGGCTTTGCACATATTTAACTTAGTGCTCGATATAAAACAGATAACCCCACCCCCGGGCAGCGCAAAGCCACTTGTTTCTCTTGGTGCACACCAGAGTTTTTGATGCATTCAGCGGCGGTGTAAGGTTGGTACCAAAGCTCTCCTGCTCTATGCTCCTGTTCCACCCTTTTTCAAGAAAAGAAATCCAAAATAGTATTGGAGATCTAAAGTGGTTTAAAAGATATACTTGTAATTTTAGATAATGCTTTTAGGAGCTCTGATAAGATACAATCTCTCGGGCTGGCAGGGCCCTGTCGCACCCTTGGGACAGAGCCAGGCGTTCCCCTGGTAGAAGAAGCTGTTTGCATAGTTCCCGACTTAACACTCCTGCATTGCCTTTAAAAAGCGGCGGCTTGGAGGGAACAGCATCTTTCTTTCAAATGTTGGGTTGCAGGATATTTAAACTTGTTTAGTTTTGTTGATGAAGCAGTGGATGTTGTGAGCAGAGTAGAATACAGTTTAAGTGGATTCACTGGCATAAAATGTAACATCACTGATAACGAACTCTCCTGCCCTCCTGTAACATCATCTCCCTGGTGAGAGGCGTGAGAAGCGTGAGGCGCACAGGGAGAGGCACACTCCAGCACGTGCAGGGAGAGCCAATGGGTGAATCTCTCACCAGCGGAAGTTCCTGCATCTGCGCAGTGGGGACTGACTGTGTGTCTCTCTGCCTGATGCTTTCATAGGGTTGATGTGAAGATGCAACGAAATAATAGATGTGAAGGCTGTTACATGCAAAGTCAAAAGACAAGCTGTTATTTGGGACTGAATTACACGTGCTTTGCCAGTTCACTCTAGTAGCTGGATCTCTGTTTACTGAGCTGCTTCCTGCTTTGCAAACAGTTAGGGGAGGAGATAATATATGTGAGGGAAGCACTTTGAAAAATTAAATGCAGTGTAAAAGTGCAAGGTATTATTATTTGCAAGGGAATTACAGACACGGAGGAACATCTGTGGGTTCTGAGGGTCTGAGCGGTGGGCAGGCTCCCGCCTTGCTGACAACAAGGGAAGGAATGTGGGTGAGAAGCTCAGAACACAGGACCGTGATGGTGGCCTCTCCCCTCACACTGCGTGGCTCCTGTAGGTTCTCTGTTTTCTCTGTGTCCACTGTCAGGCGTTCAGTTACTGCATTCTAACAGGACCACTCTGGCCTGCAGAGAACAGTTTGTCATCTCAGAACCTCAGTTTTCTCTTATATAACAGTCTCCACTGATCTCTTTAAAGCTCCAAGAAAATGCAAGATGATTATAAACTCCAGTGTCAACTTGACATCTTTGACAGAAACACATTGTATTCACTAATTTGGTTTCATCTTCCCAAAGTTTAGAGAGCTGTAATACCAACCAAGCTGATTTTTAAAAAGATTTTATTTGTTTATTATTTTTTAAAAAATTGGAAAGGAGGGAGAAAGAGGGAGAGAAACTTGTACAAGAGAAACATTGATTGGTTGCCTCTCAAATGTCCCCAGCTGGGGACCTGGCCCTCACCCCAGGCATGCGCCCTCACCAGGAATCAAACCAGCGACCTTTTAGTCTGCAGTCTGGCACTCAGTCCACTGAGCCACACCAGCCAGGGCTGATTTTCTCATTCACTTATCTGATATTTTATACACACATATATGCATATACATACATACATACACACACATACACACATATATAATGTATTAAGATTACTGGTTCAAGATTTACATATAGTCAAGATTTCTGATTCTCAAAACTTTATAGCAAAGCCAGACCTCACTCCTAGAAGGTATTCGGAGCAGAATGAATGCCAACTGCAAGACCATACACCATTTTTTTTTTGGAAAGAGAATTAGACTGCAAATGAAAGTTTCCTATTTTCACTTTTTCAAGTTTTCTACAAACTCTTAAGGAATGTAATCCAGTACAAAGCAAATATTTACCCTTGAAATTTTCATTAATAATTGAGGGTTTGGATTACCCTCCAAACTGAAGTGATTCCCCTCCACGTGAATCTAACATTCAATTGTATGCAGCAACTGAAACCAGTAACCACAAAACCATTGTTTTAAGAATATCATATAATATGATAATGCACTACCTATCACATACTGGGTATTATTGCCGTTTGATTTACCCAGCATTCACCCATGGGAACTTATTTTAATATAGAATACATGGGGGGAAATTAGTCAATCCATTTCTACTCCATCTTCAATAATATACATTTCTTTTGGGAATTTGAAGTTATAATTACATTATAAAATACTTGCTTCATTACCTCAGTTCAGTATAGTAGTGAAGAGCAGAGATTGCTCTCCGACTGCTTGTGCCTGATGCCCCCTTCACTACGGAGATGACGGTATCTACCGTGTTAGCTCACCTCCCATGAGCCTCGGCGTTTTCACCTGTGAAATGTGCAATAGTGTGTCCGCCTGACTTACGTGGTGAGAGCAAAGACTTACCTTGTGGTTTTCAGATTTTAAAAATGACTTTCTTTTTAAAACTTTTTTAATAGACGGAGTAAATACAGTAAAGCCAAGCAAGAAGCAGATGAAGAGAAACATTTGAACCAAGGTACAAAAGACTGGATTAAACGTAATTTTAATTTTAGACCATGTCTTCTGTTTTTAGTTTAGAAATGTCTAAGTAGTATCCACATGGCTATTCATATTGTATTCCTTTTATGGAATTATCCAAAGAATGTCCTTCAAGGTATTGAACTGAAATAGGTAACTGGGGATTCTTGAAGGTGACAATAAAGATGGGAGTTGGGGAAATTCCTTTAGATTCTTTGTTTTCCTTTCCTTTATCCTCCACCCTGAAAGCATATTGGTCTAGCTGGCTCCTTTTTATAGCTGGGTGACAAGATTTAACAGATAATGATTTTGTTTTTTTTTATATTCAGAGGTAAAATTTGCAGAGAGAAGGAATTCAAAATTGAAATTTAACTGCTATGCTGAAAAAAATAAGTGGAATTCAGGACCATCGATATTGCTTTGGTGGATTCTGGTTCTTTCGATCCAAATGGGGTCACAGGACACGTTTAGAAAATTGGCTCTAGAATGACTTGAGCAAGGGAGGAGGCTCTTCAGTGGACAGAGGTTGATAATTCAGGAGCACTTCGGAAACTTCTCAGATGCTGACCCAACCACTGCGGTGTCTCCCCCTGCACCGCCCAGAACATTAGCCAGTAGCCATGTGGACTACTAAAGACTTGAATTGTAGCTAGTGTGAATGAGGGAGTAAATTTCAAATTCTATAGAGTTTTAACTAATTTACATTTAGATAGTAATATGTGGCTAATAGGTACCTCATCAGACAGCACAAGGAGGCAAACGAGGCTGGGGTAGGAAGAATAATATGAGAAAAATAAGAAAGGTTTTCTTGGGTGGAGCATCTAAAGTGATAAAGGTTGTGGAGTTCCTGACAACTTTTTTATTTGTTCACTTTGTGTCCTTTCTAAAACCTTTTTTTTTTTTAATTTGCATGATGTATATATTTTTGAAAACAAAAATGTAATTTTTTTCTTTTTTTTTTTTGTGGTGAAGACAAGACTGACAGGCCTGGAAAATCAAACAGATTGGGCCACTCAATGTCTTAGACCCTCTCTGTGCCCCAAAGCTGCAGGAGCTCAGGCAGGAGAGGAGAGGTGTGAATACCAGTGGAGGGTTCCTCCTGGTAATTACCAGTGCATCTCAGGGCTGCTGTTCCTGGTTGCATTCTGAATTCAGTTTGCAAGTGACTGTGGGATATGGCTGAATTACACTTCCTGGTATTCAAACCATTCACATTAGGCTCCATTGCATCTGCTAAAACTTCCAGGTAAACTTCAATGTCTTTACTCTGTCCCAAAACAGAATAAAAGCAGAGATCCAATACAGAGGCCATATTCTCAAGTCAATCAGCAGATCTTACTCCTCTTGTCCATTTTAATCCAGGTTTAGTCTTAGTTTGTTCATTGTTGGTCACGTATCAGTTGCTCCAGATATTGGGCAAAAGGTGGCATCATGTAGATGAGGCAGCTGAAAAAGAAAGCTTTCATTATTTTCCATGAGGGAGGATAGCGGGAGGTGGTGGGTAGGGCGTGAACAACTGATCAGAACAACAATATTCAGCTAATGCATTGCAAATTCCCTTCTTCATTTTCTCCCTTGGATGAATTGCTTTTTAAACATTTGTCCTTGAAGTGGGAAGATATTCCACAAAATCAGTAGAGCTGCAGCTTCTTTAGTAGCTAACAATTCTTCGTTTATCCACTAAGGAAACCCAGAGCGAGAATTTAAACATGTTCACACGTCCACGCTAAGTATTTGTCTCATTCTGAAGAAACGTTTCCTGCGCTAAATAAGCATTTTTAGACTGAGACACTGTCAGTTTATTAGTGGCTCCTGAGAAGTGTTTGGTCATCCTATCACGTGTTTATTGCGTAGGTGTTAGAACTTACGTGGATCCCTTCACATACGAAGATCCCAACCAGGCAGTTCGAGAATTTGCCAAAGAAATCGACGCGTCCTGCATTAAGATTGAAAAAGTCATAGGAGTTGGTAAGTCTGAGTGGCTGTCTAATAAGCCTATTTCCTTTTGGATATTAAAAAGGACCCATGGACAAAGCCAAAAGGGGGTAAGACTAAGGGTGGGAGGTGAGGGTAGGGGGGTGGGAGGAAGTCGTGGCGGGAAAATGGAGACAACTATACCTGAACAACAATAAAAAATAATAAATCTCCAGATATGATTATACCAGTGTATGAGTGTAGTATAGGTACATGTATATATGTGAATATCTCTACACGAAATCTCCTTGCTCTATGTGAAACACTAGCACATTGCCTGGCGTGTAATAAGCTCCCAACAAATGTTTGCTATTACTGTTTCATCTTGACTGTGTTTCTGGTCCATGGTCCAATCTTTGTCTCTCCCAAAGGTGAATTTGGTGAAGTGTGCAGTGGGCGTCTCAAAGTGCCTGGCAAGCGAGAGATCTGTGTGGCCATCAAGACGCTGAAAGCCGGTTACACGGACAAACAGAGGAGAGACTTCCTGAGCGAGGCCAGCATCATGGGACAGTTTGACCACCCGAACATAATTCACTTGGAAGGCGTCGTCACCAAATGTATGTGGGTCACTCCCTGCACAAAGCCGAGTTAGAAGTTACTGGCAAATTAAACACACATTTTCTTTCCAGGGAAATGACAGATGGAGCAGGCCCACTGATTGCTAATAGGAGGAAATCAGTGCAGGACATGTCATTAATCTTGTAGTCAGCTCTAAATGGGTCCATGGTTTAGGCTGATACCACTCTTTCCAAGGCAGCTTGTGTGAGATTTTAGGGAAATGAATACTGCCGGCTTTGGGTATGCCTTGCCACCTTTCAGATCTTTGCTAGACCCAACTGATTGTCACAGGGAAGGTGCAAGCAGATGGTAGGCAAAATAAATTTTAAGTACTTTTTCTATAAAACACAACAAAACCTGGCCACGCCTTGCGCTGGAGGCTTCCGTTCCAGATGCGGGGAGGAGATCCTGGGAATCTTTATTAGACCCGGGGATTTGCTTGTCTGCTCTGCCTGATTTATGGCGGCTGCAGCGCAGCACCCAGTCGCAGTAACACCTGGTTGAACTTTCCTTTTTTAGTCCATTAGCGCTCCCTGAGCCTGTGAACCACGCTTCAGTTAAAATACAACACGGCTCAACAGATGTATTTTACAAAGCAAACCCTGACTGCACCGCGAAGGCTGGCTAAGACCAACTTAGAAAAGGCCACACGGACAGTGCAGCTGAAGTGGTTATTACTGACGGTGGCTCTGTTCCAGGAGCCTTCGTACCTCCTGCAGTTCCTGCACTCGAGGACCATGTGAGCCTGGGGCTACGTCTCCAGGAAGCCAGGGTGCCTCTCTTTGATTCGAGGTGCCTGTGAAATGCATCCTCAGACAACGGTCCAGAGACGTGCTGCTCCAGGAGGTGAAGGGGAGAAGGAAGTGGCAGTTAAAGATTAAACTTTGGAAGTTAGACCTGGGGCGGAGGGCCAAGTGCGAGGTAGCACATAAAGCCTTTAAGGAGAGAACATGAGGTGACTAAAAAGTGAGAGAGTAGTTCAGAGGCCCCCAAACTTAAACATGCATCAGAATCCTGGAAAATTCTCAAAACAGCTTCCTGAACCTCATCCCCAGAGATTTAATCCAGCAGGTGGGGTGAGGTTCAAATTTCAGGCCCCCAGGTAAGCCGGAGGTGCATGCAGGTCCCGGGACCACACTTGGGGAACCTGCATTGGGTCCAGAGACCAAACACTCACACGCCTAATCCACTGCTAGGTAAGCAAGTGGTCATAACACGTTGCTCCATGTATCAGTCTCCTCGTCTGTGAAACAGAGATAAAAATAGAACTTGCCTTACAAGGTTATTTTGGATGAATTCTTCAGCATATTTGGCATAATAGTTGGCACATTAAAAAAATTCAAATGTTAACTGGTGTTACTATATCTTAAGAAGTGTATCTTCCCCCCCCCACCTTCAAATCCTTCAGACAAGGAACTTCGGTGCGAAGGATATATAATTTCTCCACCTAAGGTGAAGGCTATAATTAGCATAGAATAGCTCTATTTGCTTTTTAAGATTAGTTTTGCAGACAGGATATTTTTCTGTTGCCTGTGGCCTTCGGGGCTGCCCAGAGTCCTTCACTACTTTAATTAAAAGATAACATTCCGTTTAAATACTTCTGCAGGTCCAGTTTCTCAAAAGGAGGCTCTGTGCAGCTCGGGGTATTTTTCCTGCCACAGACAAGGACTTTCACAGCACCCCTGTAGAAGGGAGAAGAAACAGGGGATCTTTGTGCAAAAGTCCCACCGCGCCTCTAAAACCCGCAGCTATTACAGCTGTAACTGTTATAAACGACTGAGTGCATTTGCATAATGCAGTTGTCACTGAATTAAAATGATTTAAAATTTCCACCAGAGGAACTGTCCCCTCCCCTTCCCTCTCCCCTGCCCACTGCATCCCCCAGCCGGTTCCAAAAAAAGGAACCGCCTCCCTCCACGATCCCAGCTTAGGTCCATTTTATAAGCCCCCTCGCTTCTGGAGACGTTCATCTTTATTTCGCTTGCAGAGCTCGTAAAGATTCTGACAAATGGATACTGTTAATAAGCAGGAAAAGGAATGCAGAAAGATCGTGAAGATGGTGCCAACAGTCGGACTGGGGAGGTGTGAGGGTGCAAAGGTGGACTCGGAGAGTGTGAATTCATTACCAGCGGTGACTGGAGTAACTTTTTTAAATTGACAAGGAGACTATAAATTCTCTCCGCCACCCGCCTGTCCTTTGGATCCTCTACTCTCTTCTCCCCACCTCCAGAGGGGCTGGCGAAATGGAAGTAGGTGTTAATGCACCACCAAGGGAGCCGCCCTTCTTCGTGGGTTGACAAAGTATCTTTTGATTGAGGCAGGTTAATTAAAACTCATTTAGATGCATTTGTCCTGTCTGGAAGACGGCGGTCACAGATGTAGAGGGTGAACGAGGCTACGAAGAGCTTCCTCCTGTCCGCAGCGATGGAGCGTGCGCCGGGGACCACTCCCCGCAGCCAAGGGCAGAGACCGGAGGTGGTCTCACCCCTCCTTCCGTCTGCACTGAGATTTCTGCTTTTCCTTCCAGCGTTCATTTCTCGCTTGAAAATCAAATCGCTGTGGCATTGGTTTCGAATCCAAAATGTTTGCTTGGGAAAGGTTTCTTAGACAGGACACCAAAAATACCATCAAAAACCAGATGGATGCATTGCACTTTCTTGAATTTTAAAAAAAAACGCCTGCTCTGTAAAATGTTTGTCTCTGGAACAAAGTCGGGTGT
Source organism: Phyllostomus discolor (assembly GCF_004126475.2). Taxonomy (NCBI): domain Eukaryota; kingdom Metazoa; phylum Chordata; class Mammalia; order Chiroptera; family Phyllostomidae; genus Phyllostomus; species Phyllostomus discolor. Next base: position 12,660,489 of record NC_040906.2, read on the forward strand.
CCTGTCCCCACATCTCCACAGAGTCTAGTTTGACAGAGGCTCTGGGTGGGGAGTGTTTCAGTTTAGGATAATCTGGGGGGGAGGGTCTCCTCAGCAGTGACATACCCCAGCCCATTTTCCCTAAGTCCAAACAGTCCACAATTAACAGCAATGAAAGTGTGAATATTTTTGATTTATTATCAGACTAATATTTTATTTTCCTCCCAGGGAATCTTTTATGTTCTCTTTGCTCTAACCCTTCCCTTAGTAAAATATCGAGAATTTATACGCCACCCTCACCCTCACGCCTCCCCCGCCACCCAAATCCCCTTTAGAAAAAGGGAATTTCAGGCTTTGAGTCCACGGCCAGCGACTAAGAAACTAAAGAGTGGTTCTTATTTCCTACGGTCCTCAGAAAGAAAACTAAAGTGAAATAAAAATGGTGTTTCCCCCACTTGCCCCAAACCTTAAAATTGTTGTGATTTCTTTGCCAAAAAGAAGGTAGAGAGTGGGGGAAAAGAATGTTCCCTTGCGGAATTAAGATTGCTGTCTGGGATGAAATAATTTAATGAAACTTTTCGGTGATTTTATTGTTGCTGCTGAAGTTGGTGGCTTAAGGAAACACGAGAAAGTGCATTTATTTATTGAAAGGAAAAGGGGAAGAGAGGACACAGCCCCTAATCTGAGGAAGACAGGGAAAGAAGGGAATATTTTGCATGCCTGAGCTGTAAGATGTGTCTGAGCAATGAAGTAGTTAACATAGCTACGGCTCCCTGAACATTGTGTCTCTCCAAATAAGTAACAAACTTTCTCCACCCATCGATTCCTCTAGCGTAGTTCAGAAAACACGTGGTCCTTCTGGGGACAAAATAAATTAATTATTCTAAAGACCTTTTTTTTTCCACCTTTAAACAAGCCTGCCCATTTATCTTCTTCCCCTTTGGCTTGAGAGAGCAATTACCCATTCACGTGCTCCCTGGATACCAGAGGCCACTTTAGTTAAAGACCTTGTCAACACGCCACGCGAAGGGTTAACCTTCCAGATGGAATTTAAACCGACTCGTCTTTTTAATATTTCATTCCTAGCTCCCCACAGCTGAGGCATAAGCTTGGCTTGTTTTAATTAAATTAGATCGCACAAGACAGGTGTCTTGGCAGTAAAATTGTGCACGGCCCATTTTTATCTCATTAACTGCAGGGCTCATCACGGGTTTGTGTTTCTCTTTCGGAAAACTCTAGGTAAACCAGTGATGATCATCACCGAGTACATGGAGAATGGCTCCTTGGATGCGTTCCTCAGGGTATGTGACTGCTTTATATCAAAGCCAAGGATGTTGGTTTTTGAAGAAAACTCTAACAGACTTTTCTCATCCATTCTATCTGGTGGTATTTTCTTAAATGGGGCAAAGCAAGAAGAAGAGAAATAGAGAGTGACATGATTTTTAAAAACTATTAAAGAGTCCGTGTTCAGTGAGGGTAGGATTTGATTTATTCTCGTACAGTGGGGCTGTCTGAGCCATAGATTCATTACGGTTGGATAATGTCCATCTGTCACAGGAAGCAAACCCAGCTTCCCGGATAGACTCACTTTGCTAGTGAATTAGTGACTTTGGTCAAAAAAAGCCCAGAAATAAGGATGAGTTTGATTGCATACCAGATACAGATATCAAAAAAGATCCCAGTACTATAAAGGCTTGGTGAAAATTAATTGGGCCTAATGCTAATGAGGTTGTCCTCCGCTCCTTCCCTCTGCAGAAGAATGACGGCAGGTTCACAGTCATTCAGTTGGTGGGCATGCTTCGTGGCATCGGGTCCGGGATGAAGTATTTATCTGATATGAGCTACGTGCACCGAGATCTGGCTGCACGCAACATTCTGGTAAACAGCAACTTGGTCTGCAAAGTGTCCGATTTCGGCATGTCCCGGGTGCTGGAGGATGATCCAGAAGCGGCTTATACCACGCGGGTAAGGAGGAGTTGCAACCTCTGGGTGTTAACTCTGAAACCGTTCCTCTCTTTTTATTTTGACGCTTCAGCTCTTTGTGATTTTACAAGTTTCCTCACCCTTCAGAGTCTCTTTATAGCTGTGGCTCCATTCTGCAGCCTGTTTCCCAGAGAAAGATTTTGAAACCGTTTGTATGTGTGTGACCACTTTACAAAGCCTCAAAGTGAGGCTTCCCTTACTGCATTGTCTCTACATTTGATTTTTCTTCCTTTCTCTCCCTGCCTCCCTCCACCTCTCCATCCCTCCTTCCTTTCTTTCCTTCCTTCTTTTCTGTTTGTTTCAGATTTTCTGTGTGGTTCTTTCTTCTTATTAAAACTGATAGTATTTTAAACAAGACACACAATGCTCCTAGTTGGTTGGCTTCCGACTCTGAGAGTGTGTACAGAGGATTTATAAAACATTTACTCTGCATGAGGTTTTCCAGGATCTAATGGCCTTCATTTTACTGCTGGTAGATAAGCCAGGATTAGGGCACAGTTAAGAGTTATCAGTATCCAGTTAATGGCTATGCTATCTTCGCTGGACCATCGGAATATAAGATACTAATGGAATAAACACAGAATCATAAAAGTTATTGGCCATTAGGGCTGACACTGTTAAAATCAACATGAAGCAGACAGTTACCAGCCACTTAATGCTTACCATTGTGTGTCTGCAATCCTAAGCACTGGATTTTTTTGCTTGTTTGTTTGTTTTCCTTGTATTGTTCCATTTCTTTGGCTCTACTTTTAATTCATACACATGTCCTCTTTTGAATTTCAAATGCTTTGGTTTAGGAAAGAGTACATCTTTGCAAATGCTGAAGATCTTTTCTTTTGTCGACTAATTAGACAGAGACAAGTTAAAGGAGCCTTCTTGAATGATACGTTTATGTAGACAAAACCTTAGCCAAATATTTAGGGGAGGCAGAGGCAACACAAGTGGCCTGCTGTATATAACACGTGTACATGTGACGCGGGGTTTGCGGAGTGCATTACAGTGACTCAGTGCAATTTTCAGTACAATGTCATGTCCTGTTCAGTAGCCCTAACAAAGCAAACTTCTTTTAAGGGATGTCCTCTTAAACAGTGTTACTGTCTAAATTCAAGTTCAATTAATTTCCCCAGACGGAACCCTAGAAAAAATTTGAAACTCAATGAAAACAAAAGGCATTTGAGGGGGAAAAGGCATTGTAAACTTTTCCTGGGTCACAGTCAGCTGCTTTACCAATGCTGCTGGTGTATGTGTGTGTTTTAATAAGTGGTTTGTTTTTCGCTTTACTAAAGTCAATACTGGCTCTAGCATCTGCCATTATTTGGCTTCCTCCAAGAGTCTATTGAGTGTATTATCTTCTAGTTGTGTTCAGCATGTTTCGCATGCCTTTGTGCTGCTGGGTGACCAAATTGAACAAGAAGTCAAAATGAGTATCAGCTGCACCTCCATTGATACACCGCGGCGAACACATCTATCTCATAAAATTTGAGACTGTGATGCCTTCTCTTCTACCATATTGCCTTAAGCAGAGCTCAGATAATAGGTAGGCTTTTAAAAAATAATTAAACAGATTACTTGTTCACTTCCCTGCGACGAAAGAAAACATCTAAAGAGAACTGTTTCTACCCAGAAGATTTTAGTTACAATAAACGAGTCTCCTAATGTTATTTGGAGAGCTGTGTCAGGAATGATTTTGTCCTGCTTGGCAAACAGTAACAACATTCAGAAACTCGAGTGGCACATCAGTAAAATACTTAGGGAGTAACTTACGGCTCGGATGTTCATAGGGTGGCAAGATTCCTATCCGGTGGACTGCGCCAGAAGCAATCGCCTATCGTAAATTCACATCCGCCAGTGATGTATGGAGCTACGGAATCGTTATGTGGGAAGTGATGTCGTACGGAGAGAGACCCTACTGGGATATGTCCAACCAAGACGTGAGTCTCTGTGTTCTGCCATATATGCCTTTGCATTGAAATTCAGGACGTTTCGCATTAGTGTATGATGGAGTGTGTGTTGGGCTTGAAATGATGCATTAAACTCAAGATTCTCCATACAGATGTGTCTAGTAATATAGTTAAACCGTATGGTGGTGGATTTCAAGGACCAAAATTACATAGCCGAAATGTTACAGTGTGGAGATAGATGAGAGAGAGAGAGAGAGAGAGAGAGATGCTTGGATTAGTGACGTGGAACAATATTTTAACTCAGATAACTTTCAAATTCATATGGAAATAAAGTTAAACTTGGAATTTTTAAGTGCAAGGATATATGAAAAAACACACATTTCACATGTGATAACATTGACATGAAAGGTTTATGGGAAGAAAACTAGTGAATATTTTAAAGCTGACAGAGTTGTAATTAGAGCTGGCCCCTGGAGGACTCTAAAATAAAGCTTCACTAAATGACCCTTTGTAAATTATGCACATCCCTTTAAATGCACCATCTGGACTACTTCGTCAGGGAGTATCCACAATGCCTGCAATTTCAGAAAAGCATTCAATAATGACACTAATAAGATTCCAGAGTAATAGAATTTAATTACAAACATCTCCAGTAAGAAAGGGGGAGGGGGAGGCCCTAGATCAGTGGGTCTTCCTAGAACACTTATTAGCTAATTCTGGAAAGGTTTTCATTCTGGAAGGGTTGCAAATCAGATCACAATAAAATGTATGCTCTCAACTTTTAAAAAATTTATATAAACGACGTAGGATATTAGCACAGAGTGTCTACAAATGCAGGTATATTCCCTTTATATTATGTTTTAGAAAAAAAATGATCTTTTAAAAAATTCTCTGTGTTGTGGAATATCACCTGACCATCTGCCATGCCCTGAAACACAGGGTCTTGCCCTGACAATTCAGTGGAGAACCAGGCGTGCTTAAGAAACAACGTGCTTGGAGCCTTATCGGTAAAAGAATGTTCAGAGCTACGGAGAAGCTACTGAACTCCACGTCTAGGGGGGCAGAAAGAGTTCTCTAACCAGATTAAGAGGAATGGTGGTGTTGACATTGGATTATCTGTGAATTGTGAAGGAAGGTGCGTAGCAGATGGGAGTGAAGACAGCAGCTAGCATAGCTGATAGATAATTACAGGCTGGAAAAGACTATGGACGTGGGTGGTGCGTGATCTATTGCTTGATGTGCTGGGCAGGCACCTTTTAGCACCTGTCTTGTAGCAACATTTGGTTTTGGGTCAGAGACTTTCAGAGGGACAAGGGCAGGCAACCTAAGTAAGCAAGTGATGTGTGTATTCATTTAATCCTTTTATGATTACACTTTCCTTTATTTTAGCTGAGAGTCATGGTCAAATGCTCGTCATAGCAGGGTAACTAAAGATTTTGTTAGTTTCCCTGCCCTAAATATTTTCAGACCTGCAGTTTTAATAGCTTCTATATTCTATTAAAATGATTTTGATTTTAAATTTTCAGTTGTCTGGCTTTATCTATGAAAAAGCACCTGAAGCATTTCTCTCCCACAAATAATACTGACCTAGCATTCAGGTGTATTTGTCTTGCTGTTGGATTCTGCGTAGAGCGGGAATCAATAGGAAATGTAACTGGAGAACTACTTTCATGAGTAGAATTCATCTGGCATACAGTGAATGAGTCAATATAACTTAAAAATATGTCAATCTTATCAAGTTATTTGTTGCTTTTATTTTTATTTTTTTTTTAGAATTTCTTTATTTACTTCTTGGAAAGAAGGGAAGGGGGAGCTAAAGAGAGGGAAGGGAAGAAAAGTGTGGAAGAGATACATCAATTGTATCTCTCTCGGGTTGCCTCTCACACACCTCCAAGTGGGGAACCCAGCATGCAACCCAGGCATGTGCCCTGACCAGGAAGCAAATTTGTGACCTTCCGGCTTACAGGCTGGCACTCAGTCCACTGAGCGACACCAGCCAGGGCAATATTTTGTTGGTTTGAATCCTCTGCTCCCCCCTCCCCAAAACACAGTCAGCAGTAAACTGAGAAAATATGCTTGGTTAACCCATCAGCCGCCTTCCAGGCCGGCAGTGGGTAGGGAGCTGAGGAAAGAGTACTAAGCAGTCCGAGGATTTACAACACATTGTGTCAGCCCGGCATTAGCCCAGTGCTGCTCGCGTTGTCATCAGTTCAGCATGCAGTGTTTTCTTCAACTCCAGAGTCAACACCCTGCACCTGGAAAGATGAAAGAAAAGGGAGCGCATCAAGCTGACCTAATGTGATTACCAGAAATGAGTAGAATCCTGTTCAGTGAGGTAGCGTATAGAAATAATTTAGAAGGAGAAGTAAATTAATACTAGTACAACAGGATGTTGGCAAAAATTCATGGGACAAAAAGGACCAGAGGGCTCAATAAATCACAAGATGGTTGTTAAGCTTGAACAGTGTGCTGGTTGAAAACACAACAAGTCTCACTGGTACGGAGAGACCGGACCCAACAGAACCGACCCCTCCGTGTTGAAGGCCAATGGCTCAGCAGTAGGTCGGGGAATCCAGTGTGCTCGCTGGTTGTTTTGCTAGCAACTAAGTTTTTTTTAAACAAATAAAACTTAAAAAAATCACCAAACAAGCAAAATCACCTCCAGAATCTCAGAGGATACCCATAAACAAAGTTTATGAGTAGCCAAGAAATTATGAAGTAATTCCCCTCTTTAAATTTGGCATGAGTCATGCTGTATTGCGTTACTGGGATTTACGCCACGAAGAAGGGGGGTTTAGAGAAAAGTCAATAAGAAAAATACTGTAATGCCTGTGAAGACAGATTAGAAAAATTAGAATTAGAAGAAAGACTGTTGAATGATTTATTTCGGTCTTATTAGGCACTCTGGGTAGTAAGACAATTATCTCCTCCCAGTTGAACTTTTTTTCCTTAGATGTGGCAGGGTCCCCTTTAAAATATAAATGCCCTAGAAGAAGATTAAACATGTTTTTGCTATTACTATTTTTTTAATCTACTTAGCAACATAACGCCCTTAACAAGGTCAAATGACAGCCAACTGAGACAAAGAAAGAGATATAAAATTGGCATATTGGTGTGGTTTGGTCTCACGGAAATACAAATGTTTGGGCATCCAGAAAGACAGAGGAGTGTGCTTTTTGAGAGGTTGGTGGTGTCTTCTGGATTGGGACGCCTGGAAGGTAGTCTCCGGTTTTGACCCATTAGCTGTCTGAAGGAGAAGGCACAGGTTTAACACGATGCAAAGTGGCTTCCGTTTTGGAGGCAACTATGAATGCTTCCTAAAGAAGGTCATTAACCAGCTCACACACGGTCTCTGTTGACTGAGAGTTTTTAGCAGATGCTGAGTAGCAGAATGGGGAGGGTCATTGTCTTGTGATTTCTGAGGGTCAGCCCTACCCCATGTTGTTAATCTGACTGGGTCCTAGTCCCTGGGACATGCATGTATCTTTACTTGACAGTTTCAGGCTGGCAGGGCCTGCCGGTTGAGAGCCCCTCATAGCAACAGCTGACTCCCCTGCCCTGTTGCCAGTGATATGCAGGTCCAGCGTGGCTTCTGTGGAGAAATTGGAGGTGTTGCCATCTTCACACTGACTGGCAGCTCCATGTAAAGGGAGCTTGCCGATCAGGATGGTGAACCACTAACAACAGCTTGCCTGGCAGCTTCACGTACCCTGTTTTCTTCAATAGGTGATTAAAGCCATTGAGGAAGGCTATCGGCTCCCCCCGCCAATGGACTGCCCCATTGCACTGCACCAGCTGATGCTAGACTGCTGGCAGAAGGAGAGGAGCGACAGGCCTAAATTTGGGCAGATTGTCAACATGTTGGACAAACTAATTCGCAACCCCAGCAGCTTGAAGAGGACGGGGACCGAGAACTCCAGGTGAGCCATGCTGGCTTAACAGTGATGTATGAAAGAGTGCATTAGAGATGGCAGGCCGGGGTGACTCCTGTTAATTCCCGCCTTTTAGTGGGAGTGCGCTTCACGGCTCTCTGCAGCCTGGGTGGTTTCTTAGCTATTGGAGTATTTATGGAAGTTCTCTTCATCATTTTGAACAGCCAAATACCTGTCAGGCCCAAGGAATAGTAAGAAAAACAAATGTTTTTTTGGGGGGAAAGAAAAAAAGCAACAAAATAATGAAAGTGCTCATTTCATGATGTCGGACCTAGACAGTTCGGAAGAGGGATGAATGTGCTTTTGGAAGACATTCAGGTTACTGGATGTTATATTTGGAGAAGGGAAGGGACACTGGGTTTGTAAAAAGTAAGGATGAGAGGACAGCTCTTTATGCACTGCAATTTTACTCTGAGTTATAAGGTATTGATTTGTTGCAAGAGGTGCATTAGGCTTCAGTTCTTAAAGTCTCTCTTTTCTGAGTCTTTCAAGAGTAGTAGAGGACAGGACCAAGATGGAAACTGGTCAAGTCATGAAGCAGGCAGAGAAATGTTTGAGAAGCATTTTAAAAACTCAAGTGATTCAACCACCTGTAAAAGTAGTTTTTTCATGGGGAAGAGCAAAATGAAGTGTATCATCAGTCCAGAAAGAAGATAAAGATACTGTACGTTCTATAGTTCAGTAGGAACTTTTCTTCAGAGAGGCTGAATTTTCCTAGTTTAAGGTTGGGGATACCTAGATACCAGCTCCATTGAAAAAGGTGCAGACCATCCTTATCAGCTAAATGATTGAAGAGGTCGGCACAATAAGACCAGGTGATTCAGGCCTGTGTGAGGTGAGACTCCTCTCCAAATCTGCGCTTCTCAAAGGCCTCTCTCTCATTATGACCTTGAGTTAAAAAGAGAAAGACATTTTCCCCATGCTATGCAAACCCTTCCCGTTGGCCAGAGCTGAGATGTCCTCCTCTAGTCTTTCTCCTGAAACCTAGCCTGAAGATGGCACACGAGAAGGACCATGCTTGCTGTAATGCATGACAAAAAGCATGTGGGGCAAACAGCGGAGGTGCCTTCTGTTCTCTTTTAGGCTTTCAAATTCCCTGGCCACTGTGCAAAGGGCTTAGTGGTCAAGCGCTTCTGCAATAACACCCGGCTGAATTCATATGTTCCTTCTGCCACTTGGGAGATATGCAACCTGAAAAATACCCCTAACATCTCTGGGTTAGTTTCTGTTCTTCTGTTCACTGAGAGGGTGAAAATAGATGGCTCTCAAGCCGGGTTTCCACGAAGCTGGCTTTGATTCTAACTAAACCTCCAGCTTCTCCAACTCCATCTCCAGAGCCCGTGTGCTGTGTTTGAGAGTCCTAAGGCCAGTTGTTCCTATAAAAAGCTTGGAGACTTCCAGAACAAGTTTGAGAATATTCCACAGAATTAATTGATATGGAGTGAGGATATTTCCATCCTAAGGTCATTCTGACTTTCTCAGATACCAAGAGTTTGCACGTTGCCTGTTAATGTTCTTGGCTTAAAGTTGTAAGTAAAAATGGTTGCTACTTGTTTAATAATGAATGTTTGAATGCAAGTGGTTGCTACTTGTTTAATAATGAATGTTTGAATTAGTACATATTCAGCACTAATGTCTGAAATTCTATGTGGCAATATTTGCTATTGCTTCAAAACTGGGGGAAGAACTATATCTTGATTATTCTTGCCATAAAAGTTGGCAATATTTTACTTAGAAAATTGGATATAATTGAAATAATGCACACAAAAGGACACAAAGGCAGAATATTTGGGTGCAAAACTACTTGATAAAGCAAGTCTGTTAAAATATTTACATAAAAGTAATGTAAATCAAAATAACTTAGGTAAAAATTAAAATAGAAGTGGGATTGCATTACTTCTGCTATGTAAAAAAATAAATCAAGGCATTATATTGATTTAATTTTGTTTTTACAAGAAAATAACTTTTTTAGTTGAAAATTCAGTAATGATGATATACTTTTGATTTAATAGCTTGTGTTCAAGGAACATAGCCTCAGGGTGAAAGTCATTGCAAAATGTTAAAATAAACTTCATTCCATAATTTCTAGAGGGAAGAGAAATTTGTTGTTATATGGGTAATTATAGTGAAGGTGGCATAAAATACCCTGTAAAGAACAATCCCGTGATATTAGGTATTTTGATGATAATGACTTATTAGTTTGTTATTAAATACTTTTCATTAATAGATTATTTATTATATATCAATATTATAAAGAATGGCAGAATTTCTAACTTGAACTGTAGTTGCTCTTAACAATGACCTGATATATAACACCTGTCCCGAGAAATGAGTACACTAATAAATAGGTTAATAAAACGTGCTCGCATTTTGTTGAAATGATTATTTAGGAGCCCCCGCAAAGGAATACAGGAGCGCATTCCACAGTCTAAACAACGATCAAAGTGGCCATTCTTCCTTCCAGTCTTGGCACACGTGCTGGTCAGGCCTGAATTCATTAAAGGGGATTAACTCCCTGCTGTCTCAAGTTTGTTCGAATGCACTGAGACGGCCTGCAAACCTGGCTGGAAACACACTGGACTTGAACTCTTGCTGCTTTCTCCTTCCATCGAGCCTGGCTGGTTGAAGCACACAGTTTCCCTTACTCATACTTCACTAGGGTTTCCATAGTTGCTGAACCAAAGTCTGTAATATTCAGCCCTGGCAGGGACTAGACTCTTTCTGCAATCTCCTTCAGCCACAAGGGCTCCCCCAATCTGTACCCCAGGCTAGGATGGTAAAAGACCTGCTATGATCATTAATGCACTAGGAGGTTCACATGAAACAAATATGGGGCATGAACTTAGGAACAGGCTGATTGCTAACATATTTTAGAAGCTTTCTCTTGGTGTTTCAGTTCCATGTGTCTGTCTCAGGCAACCTGATTTCTGAGTCTTGCTGCCTCATTGATAGCTGTCCACACTTTCTTACTCCGTTTCCAGACCTAACACTGCCTTGCTGGACCCAAGCTCCCCTGAATTCTCCGCCGTGGTATCAGTGGGCGATTGGCTCCAGGCCATTAAAATGGACCGGTATAAGGATAATTTCACGGCTGCTGGTTATACCACACTAGAGGCTGTAGTGCACATGAACCAGGAGTAAGTACTCAGCGATGTAACACAAAAGGGTAAATCTAGATTTAATAGTATTTTCCTTTTTTGTTTTTTTTTTTTGCTTTGAGCTGCATAATCATCCTACCCATTATAAAAACCAAAACCAAAACTGGAATGCCTTTCATTTTGATTGAGTATAATTGTACACAGCCTTTATAAAGCACCTACATTGTTGCCTTAAATTGCTTAATTAAACATGTTAATAAACCTGCCTTGTTGTGCTGTATGAATTGTGGCTGATTCCAATGTGTGTCTGCATGAAGCCCGGAGAAGAGATTCTCAGCCCTCCTAACGTGACTGTCCCTCCTTTCTCTCCCCTTCTGCACAGTGACCTGGCGAGAATCGGGATCACAGCTGTCACACACCAGAATAAGATTTTGAGCAGCGTGCAGGCGATGAGAACCCAAATGCAGCAGATACATGGCAGAATGGTTCCCGTCTGAGCCAGTACTGACTAAACTCAAAACTCTTGAAATTAGTTTACCTCATCCATGCACTTTAATTGAAGAACTGCACTTTTTTTACTTCGTCTTCGCCCTCTGAAATTTAAAAAAAAAAATCTATCTGCAGCGTTGCTTGGTGTACAGACTGCTGGAAACTGGGGCTTACAGAAATGACCACCGTCATTTGACTTCGACCTGGAACAAATTGTTTCTCGGAAGTACTTCGTCCGTCACCAGTTTGTAAAATACGTGTACCTGTACAAATAGGGCACCATCTCTGAGTTTTGATGCCATGTTTGCTGCCAGACACTGAGCTTCTCTGAGACATCTGGTCCTTTCTCCACTGGGAATTACAGCCGTGGCATTTTGTTTGTGGCATAAATTACAGTTCTCCTTCTTTCACTGGAATGAAGACCATGCCCAGGCACATTTTTGAAGGACTCACTTGTAGCTTTTAAGGCTTGTTTCACATGAGGGGGAGAAACCGAGGTAACAGCCACGTGGCTCATCCGTGTTGCCCCTTGGATGCTCAGGCCACTGGGTGGCTTGTGATGACACGAGGGGGTGAAAAGTAAAGGAACGTGGATTTAAAAATAATCATACTAAAACCCAAGCACCATATGTACCCCCTAACTGGACAAACAAGGTCTGTTTCTTTGGGCCCGAGGCTGTGCCATATAAAGTCTTATTTTGGGGACTCTGCAAATTTACCGTACCTACCTTAAGGATAGCGGACTGGGACAATCTTGAATAGGGAACTTTCACACTTCCCTTCTTTAAAGAAGCAAACCCAGATCTCCAAGGTAAGGCCAGAAGAACCAGCAATGGTTTTCTCCAATGAAAACATTGTTTTTTGAAAACTGATCTTATTTGAGACACTGAGCAGTAATTTTTTTTTTGACATCTGTCAGGGAGTTTGGGATTCTTTCAATATCTCAATTCTCTCAACAAGGGGAAAGGAGACCAAAACCAATATGGCTTCCCTACTATTCAAGAAGAAGTAAAATAAGAGCCATATTCAATCCGATTCAAGAGGATGGGCCCCACTGGCTGTGCTTTTCTCATATACAGGGTTCTCCTGGCCCCTTGGTGCCCTTCATGATACAAGTATTTATTGTGCATCTTCTGGGTACCAGGTAGTAACATCGAACCTTGTGGGGTCATGCACATGCCCATTCTTCGGGGAGTTTGCTTCAGTGGAGAATCTTCTCTGTTAGTCTCATTTTATGTGCTGCTCTAGTAGCCCTTGTACCAAACGGGGTGAGCCAGGGAGGATTTGCCTAAGTGTCAGTGGTGAGACCTGAAACTCACCTGAATTTCCTCATTATCAGAGAGTGATCTGCTAAAAAACATGTGTTTCATCCAGAAAGCCCTTAAACCATAAGATGCTTCTATTTTAATCCTGGAATTTTCTTCTTGAAACTTGTAAATGGCTTTCTACATGCCTAACTTTTTTAACTAGACCAATTTTAACTTTTTTTTAACTTCCATCTTTATTACTTTTAAACAACAACTTGGCTGATTTTAATGACCTTTCCCCCGCTGGTTTTATCCTGAAAGCTATTCCAGTGAAGAATATTAAACATGATGTTCTCAAATCATGACAGTTTAGGAAAAACCTTTTGCAACATTAGTTATAAAAGCTTTTCTGTTTAGAAGGAATGCAAAATTTGTTTTTTAAACTGCCTCAACAATTCTTGTCTCATGAACACTTTTGCTAAAATCTGGGAGTTCTCAATATTCATGATAAAAGTTGGCAAATATAGATTGGGTGTTTCTTTCTTTCTTTTGTTTGCTTTTTGAAAAAGTGTAAAATTGTTTTCTTTCAGAAACACTATGGATTATTTTATATTCAACCTTCACAGACTAATTCAAATAAGATAACACTATAGCATTATTTTATAAGTAGGAAGAGAATGTTACCTTGCATATGTTGAGCAATTAAAAGTTTTGCTTTCTTAAATTCAACAACGTAAGGCTTGAAGTATTTTTCTAAACAGTGAACATATTCAAAACAGAACATTTTAAATGAGACAGGGTTGATGCTAAAGTATTCAATGTAGGTATCATTTTGCTACTTTTTAATAGGTATCTCTTTAAATGAAATAATCAGGTGGGGATTCAAAGAAAGGTGGAATATGAAACTTTCATTCAGAGGTTGCCTTCTGAATCTTTTTTTTTTCAGATTTTATTTATTTATTTTTAGAGAGGGAAGGGAGGGAGATAGAGAGAGAGAGAGAAACATCAATGTGCAGTTGCTGGGGGTCATAGCCTGCAACCCAGGCATGTGCCCTGACTTGGAATCGAACCTGCGACATTTTGGTTCGCAGCCCGCACTCAATCCACTGAGCTATGCCAGCCAGGACTTGAATCTTTCATTTAACACATGCAGGAGTTACAGTGCACGCCACTGGAAAAGCCAGTGAAGGCCTTTCCGAGTATCTAAAACAAAATCGAGTAGCACTAAGAGCAATAACATCACAGCTTCCGCAAACCAACATATTTTAGAAGAGCAATGTGAAGACAATAGAAATGTTGCATTATTTCCCAGGGTGTGGAGCCAGACTCAGGCAGCTAGACAGCTATGGATTCTAAAGCCAAGTGAGATGTTGACACTGGGAAATTCACTCCACGTTTCTCTGCAACTCAGTTCCTTCACCAGGAAATTAGAGATAATGAAACTTGAATAATAACCCCTTTCCTAACACACGGTATTGTAAGTGCATATGAAATACGCTTATGTAGGACACACTGAACTTTACATAAGAGAGGTGTACTCTTCCTCCATGGTTTCCCAAGTGTTAGTCATCCTTCTTTCACTTGTGGATCCAGATGTTTAATTGCGACATGCCGGAGCGAGGTGAAATGAAGTTCAGTGGTAGGGAACCACACGGATGAAGCTTCTTCACGTTATACAATTTATGGGTGTTTGAGGGTAAACGCGCACCTGTACAAAAAGTGGTAAACCTATCGAATGACTCCTGTATTATGTAGCCTCAAAATTCATGAAATTTTGTTCATTTAAAATGGAAAGAGGGAAGTGCCCTAGGAGGGCTCATTGCCACGAGGAACTGGATACTAACGACACGGTGATGCCTTCCTGGCTGACTCAGAGGGACAGTGCTTTGTTTGTTTAGTCACAATGAAAGTCCCAGTTTTTGCTGACGATCCCACACACGCCACAGGCTTCGTCTGGTCTCTGTTCCAGCAATTCCCCGTGATAAAGGAGTTGCCTGAATTCAAACGAGAAAAGAAGGTTTATTTTTCTCTACTCTGGCTCTGGCATTAAGCAGACAGAAGCCTTCATGTTGCCACACTTCTCACTTCAAACACCCAATCCTATTCGCATACACATGGTCCCCAAATATTACACATATATTTGTATAATATATATTTACGTCTAAGTGTTGGGAAGAAGGGATTGGAAAACTGAAAGAAGATAATGCTTTTTGATTTTTTAAGAAAATTGGTATTTCTATTTTTTACTTTTTGTTTTTAAGTATTTTTTATTGTTTATTCTATTACAGTTATCCCAATTTTTTCCCCTTTGCCCCTCTCCACCCAGCCCACCCCTCTAGAGCAGAGTTCAATCCCCTCTTTGTTATCCGTACCCACGCATCATTCATACCTGTTCTGTGACTAGTCCCCTCCCCTTCCTGCCACCCCCCCACCCCCCACCCCCTCCCACATCCCCTCCTACATCCCCTCCCACAGCTGTCAGCCCGTCCCATGTTTCCATTCTCTGGTTCTATGTTTCTTGTTAGCCCATTTGACTTTGAAACTGCTCTTTCTCTTTAGCTAAGAATGGGGTTTCTAGTTGCAAAAGATCACTGCCTTCAGATGCTTGCATACCCCATTTGGTGTTGCCTGCACTGCATTAGAATCTTAAGGTCATACTCATGTTCTACTTTTATTTTATATAAATACCTGCCTGCCTGATGAAATCTTGGCACATTCAGATTTGAAAACTGCATTCAATAGACTTACCCATTTCCAGAGAAGAAACAGTGAGAAAGATAGGTCTGACCCCTTTTCTTTCATTTTTCATAACTGTCAAAACGATGATGCTGACAAGTAGCTTCCTAAGGACCTTGCTAGTTACACCCTTACCCCCATTTATAATTTTTAATTGCTTAAAAATTTCTAGCTGATTTCTATAATTACTATACTATTTTATAAGACCACTTTGTTTCTCTCTTTCTAAATAGACTAAATACTTTCTAGAAGTTTAAAATGTTCATCTTCCTCAAAGAAAGTAAATTTTATTTCTCACACAATAAATAAACATATATATATAAGCCAATAAATAGGTGGTTTAATAAAATAAACAAAATAGTCTGTGGAGATACATTTTGGTCTTAGTCCTTGCTCCATACTTGAGGCCACCAACCACCAAGCGTGGTGATTGTGGTCACTGGGGTGGGAAATATAGTCCAAGAAGCAGTCTCTATAGTCAGCTGTCACAAGGGGAAGAAGAGAAAGAGCTTCTTATGCCTTGAGTTGATTATTTGGTGAGTGAGGAGCCCTGGTGCTTTTGCTGCATTGCCCCAGCCTTGTTCAGTTCTAGACTGAGGGGCATCTTAGGCAGATTCGTTCTTGGTGGGCTTCAGCCCCAAGACCGCTCTCCCTGTGACACCAAAACTCTCGTGGTGCCCACGGCCCCAGGTCCCCTCTCTCGCTGCCTGTCCTGAGCAGAGTGTATGGATCTTTGACTGATGAGATAATCTCATTCATTAGAAGTGCCTTTCTTTTTAAGAGAAACACCCGACACTTTATTTTCGTAGTTTGTATGTTGTCAGTTGTATTGTTGACTATTAGTGGTGGATTGGGATGTTTCCAAATATAGGGTGGGGCAAAAGCAAGTTTATTGTTCCCATGGACAATAATACAATAATTAATAAATAATACGAGAATAAACTCTGTGTTTCATGTACCCACATCTATAAACCGACTTTTGCCCCACCCTGTACGCCCCCAAGATACACAGCTTCCCACTTTGGAACGACGGGATGCCAGTGCCCAGGCTTTTACCGCCGGACCGTTTGCCCTTCACCCACTCTAAGTCCTTCTCAGCTTACACAGCTGAGCCCTAGCCGGTCAGAAGTTTCCTTTCAAAGAGAGGCTGTTCACACAGAGCTACGTACGCAGACCATGTGGGTTCTTGTCCTGGTTTTGCCACTGGAGCCTCTATGACCACGAGCAGGTCGCATAGCCTGTCTGTGCTTCAGTGTCCTCATCCGTGCGATAGGAATAACAATGCTACTTCCTCGGAGTGGTGCTAATTATGCTGTGAATGCACAGAATTTTTTGGTCATTGTCGTTTTTCAGAGGAGGAAACGAGAACTCATGATCTCCCTCCTGGACTAGTACTTACTGAGCCATACCAACTCCTGTGCACCTATAGACTTCCTTGCAGTACTGCTTGACCACCGGCTGGCAGTATCAGTGGACGTTTTGTCTAAAGCCTTGTTCTTTTCTCTCCAGGGAGTCAATTCTGCTATCTTGGCCTCACAGCCCTTCCTGTTGATTACAAAGCCCACGGAAGAAAACAGAACACACCCCCCTCGGTTCCTTCTACGTGTGTTTCTTCTGCTTCTACTGTGCACAGTTTTGGAGGGAAGACACAGATGAAACAGACCCAGCACCTGCGAAGAATAGATGCATGACCTTCAAATCTCCCTTCCAGTGAAAGAAACGGCAGACATTCAAGGTTCGGCGTCTGTTCTCCGGTCGCACTGAGGAACGTACTGTCTCGTAGCACCAGCTCTGCAGAACCCCTGTTCCCAGACTCCTTGTGGTTTTATTTATATGTATTTCCATATCTCATTGCTGTACGTCACTGCTGCATTGGTGTGGCAGCGAGTGACCAAAGGCTACAGGTTTTACTATGGACACCAGGCCAGGTGCCACCATGCAAAACAAAGCCAGTTCCTATGAGCTGCCTATGATATGCATTGCTGAAGTAACATTTTACCCAGGGTGTGCCATTGCAGTGATATAAATATATTTTTTTCCTAGACTAAATATGAGCTGACTATCTGTTTTGATGTGTGTACATAGGCGTGAGTGAGTGTGTGTGCGTGTGTGTGCACGTGTGTAACCTCGTGCTTAGAACTGCCTGTGAATGTTGTGGAATGCTACACCTGGAAAGTTCTGGTTTTCCACCGGTTCTGAGATGAAGAGCCACACGAGATAGTGGGCCTGGAGACCATGCCCATCCCCTTAGACAGACAACCCGGAGATGTTAAATGTCCTGTATTTATATTGTATTTCGTAGCTGCCACACTAACCTTAATAGGTAATGACACAGCTTTGGGCAGAAGCGTTTTCACCTTAGTGGTGGAGTACTATTAGAATATAAACCCATGTCAGTGACAATCCATCGTCCAAGTCACGAATTCTGACTGAACGCCTCATCTGAATCACCAGTTCCTTGACGGAGAGAGAGAGAGAGAGAAAGAGAAGGGGATGGCATTTGTCTAGTAACCCCGAATGGAGTACAAGTAGCCTTCGTTTTCCTGCATAAATGGACTTGATGAATGCGAACAAATATATGCAATTCATATGCTTTCGGAGATGAGCGTAGACATGTGTGTCAGCTTTGAGATGATGTGTCCTGGATTAATACTTTGTCTCTCACTGTCACAGAACAATACATGCCAGGTTAGCATAGTTGGGATTCAATGGCTGCACGCAATTTCAGGCGCCCAGTCACTTGGAAAGTTCTACGGTTATTGATGTAGAGCTAACTCCCATGGCCCACAAAAGTACATCAGCCTTCTAGAATCTGAGGTCCACTGTGTGAAGATTCTGTTTTGATATGATATGTATACCAAACTCCAGCCAACGTACTGCCATGTTTCATAATCTGAGTGGCTGCCTTGCTTATTCTAAGCTACGGTTGCAGAAACTGTGGCCATTTGTATAAGCTATAACATCAAATCAGGGAAATACGGGAAACAAAAGATTCTGAACCCTGTGTTGTTGAATCGGTAAAGAAAATCATTGGTGAATATTTATTGCATTCTGTCAGGGTGTATGGCATTGTATTCTTATAACTATGCCAGAGTGACAAAGTTAATTCACCCCTTAGGGGGGACTTTAATATATTTTTAAAGGGATGTGCCTATGCATTGATGCCTGAAAAATATGTATAAAGAAATGAGGTTGAATCTCTGAGCAGGTCACCTTTCCTCTAAAGGTAAGGGCAGGAGGCCTGCTTTAGCGGCTGGGTCTAGCCCCACGAGTGAGTGCTGGCCTAGTGAGCTCAGATCTACCGTTAGGAAGCATTAAGCTGACCCCTGCACCAAATCAAGTAGCTTCGCCATGTGTCCACTGGCCCCAGATTATTTTTAACAATATTATGAATAAAATGTTCTGGTGTGTTTTAAAAAGTTACTTTGAAGAAAGGCTGTGCTCACTACACGGCTGGTGTGTGTGTTTTGAGACCTCTTGTATTCAATCTGTGAAGGATACGCGTATTAATCCATACAAGCTTATAGCCTCAATATTTGTCTGAAGACACTTAAATTCTGACCAGTAAAGTTCTAGAAGCAATATTTTCACTTATTTAACATTCTCCAAACAACATCAAGCATTGATACACACTGAAAAGTGTATTTTTTTTATCACTCCAAGTATGTTGGAATATGCAAGGACTGTGGTTAAAATTAGAATGTATAAGGCATATTATAATTTAGTTCATACTGAAAAAGAAATTAACTGAACATAGAATCATTCATACATGTTCCCAAATTTGAGCAATCTCTTGAGTTAGACATAGATTTTCTATTTTGTTTTAATTTGTCAAGATATTTTCTTCCCTTCATAAAACTTAGGTACACATAACTTATGTCATTTATTTATGGTCTTTTATACCTAGTTTGTAAAATTGTAAAATAGCAAACTAAATGCAAAGGGTTTGCATTTGAAAACAATAAAGTAGTTGCCATATTCAAACCTGGGATCTGGTTGTCTCTTCAATAATTTCCGCCATAGAGAGTGTGGTTCTAAACTAAGTAGTCGTTCGTGGTCATCTGGTGAAAACTCCAAATCTTAATTGCATTAGACAGACTTATTCAGAAGATAAACAGCATTGACTCTTACATGGTCCTCACTCTTGAGAACAACACATTAGCAAATCTGACTTAGATTCTGTGAGGTCTCATGTTCCCTTTTAATGACACTGAACTCTGGCTGCAATTCAGGCTCCACTTCTCCCTGATCGTTCAGTCTGGGGCGGCAAGTTTCTTAACTTCCCTGCGTCCTTTTCCTTGTTTGTAGACTGGCAGTTACAATGCCAAGGGCTTTTATGAAGACAAACACCATACAACCTCACTTGTAACTGGATCTACTGAACAAAATTAACTAACGAACAAAATGGAATCAGAAACGTGGAACAGACTGACAGCTGTAAGAGTGGAGGGGTGGGTGGGAACTGGTTGAACGAAGGTGAAGGTGTAAGATGAAGAACATATATGAATGACCCATGGACATGAACAATGGTGTGGGGATTGACTGGGAATGGGGGGGGGCAGACTGGGGAGAAGAGGCACAGTGGGAAAAATTGGGGCAACTGTAATAGCATAAAACAATAAAAATGACTTAAAACATTAGCACAGTGTCTAACCAAAAATCAATGAATGGTGGCTATTCTCAAGAGCCTTTTTGATGATATAAGCTGTCTTTTCTAATATCCCGAGTTCTACATCCTCTCAAACATCTTTGCTATTGATCCAAATGGCCAGCTACCCCTTTTACTGTGGGTTTTAAATCTGGATCCTTAGATCCTGGGCTTCTTGAGGGAACATTGGAACTCCAAGGGATCCAAGAGAGTCCCTAAAATATGGTGCAAATGCTAATGATTATAGTTTGTGTTTTGATGGGCAGAAAGACCGGATCAGAAATGTCATTAAGCTTCAAATTAGTCTGCAATGCAAAAATATTAAGGATGCATGTTCTCGTCATGAATGTTTTCCTCATTAAATAAACTATAAATTTAATACACCTCTGTTCATTGAAAATGAGGCTCAAGACTTATAATAATATAATAACTGAAGCCCTTAAGAGCAGCTAGCTTTAAAGGGTGCCGTTGTGCTGTTCAGTGTTCCCAACAGGGCCTTGAAATGAAAACAATCTGGATATGTCTGGTTATTTCTTCAACATTTCTCTAAAATCAACTATTTTAATATATAGGGTTGTTGACAACATATTTATGATTTCAAAAAGACCAGGCTTGGGCATGTTTTTCCTCACTTGTTTAGCAAGGATAGAAAGTCCACTGTATTAGGATTCTCCAGACAAATAAAACCAGTAGGAAATGCACCTATAACTCTCTGTATATGGATATATATATGGTGAGAGAGATATCTATATGGCGAGAGAGAGAGACTTTCATGAGGAATTGGCTTATGCAATTCTGTAGACTGTGAAGTACCATGATCTGCAAGGTGGAGACCTAGGAAAGCCAGTGGTGTAATTCAGTCCAAGTCCAAAGACCTGAGGAAATAACTGAGCTGATAGCGCAAGTTGCGATCCCAGTGCAGGAGAAGATGAGATGCCCCAGCTCAGCAGTAATGCAGGGTGATGCAGGGAATAAGCCTGGGGATGCACTCTACTGCAACAGGAAGCTTTCCCTGACCTCTCCTAGGGGCACGGTTCTCCTTGTATTTGTGGTAGAGACAGGCTAGCTGTTCAACAGCTTTAGTTCTTACTGTGCACGCAAGAGTATATTTCCCAGCCCCTAAACCTTTAGGACAGGCACATGTGATCAGGTTCTGGCCAATGAGATAAAGGAGGAAGAAATGCAAGCCCTTTCCAAGCCCAGCCATCAAGCCTTCTTCTATGCAATCATCCACTTTCTCTTCCTCTCATGTGGTAGACTTAGAGGCCACATGTTCGACATGGAAGCCTCACAGGAGGGAAGACCATGCATCCCTGAGTCACTGTTTGGAAAGATGACAGAAGATACTCTGGACTTTTATCAGGCTGTGATGTGAGCTAGAAATAAACCTTTATCATCTAAGAATATGGGGTCATTCATTACAGAAGCTAAAAACGAGGGAATTCCTCCTCCTTTTCCTTATTGCTCTATTCAGGCCCTCAACATACTGGATGATGCCCACCACAGCGGGGAGGGCCATCCAATCTACCGAGTCCACTGTTCCACTTTGATGGTGATGGCACATGCCACGGTTAGCAGATATATGTGCCAGTACATTCTTCCCTAAACACCACCTGCGTATGTTGTCGCCAGGTGGCTTGCTTTTGACCAATTTGTCTGGTTGATTATTTATGTTAAGCCCTAGGGATAAAAAGTATAAGTTAAGCACTATATTTATCTTACTGTGTTTTGTGAGAATTAATTTCCAAAGTCTACTTTTCCCTAAAAGCAGAGTGTAATCCATTATTTCTAAGATATCACCAGCTGATATACAGCGAGTGAAGAAGTGATTTTCTTTAATTATCATTTTTGTGTTCTAAGCATAAAAGTCATGGAAAGCACTTTTCAAGTGCCATTCCTCATTGTGAAGACGGCCTGTGACAAAGAGGGTCTAGTCATTAACTAAATAGAAACAAAAGGCGGGTCCAAAGACAAGAGGAAAATGAACTGAAGTAGAGGTTGAATATGACGCAAAAGTGCAGGCTTCACGTGATCCCTGCCTCAGCCACTCACTACCTGTGGACACTGGGCAAACCACGTCGCCCCTCTGAAACCCAGTTTACTCATCTTTAAAATGAGAGTAAGGACTCCCTACTTTGTCGGGGTCCTCTGCGAATCCAGTGAAATCAAGTCTATAGAAAGCATGTAAACACAGGTGTTTACATGGGCCGGTAAGGCCATGTGCATGAGGGATACTGTCAAATGCAGCACCACAGAGCAGGGATTTAGATAAAACATTAGGTTGACAAGATGTTAATGAGTATCAGTCAGTGGGTGGTAGGTGGTGGCCAGGAGGGTTCTACAGCCACGTAAGACTGGAAAACGGTGATGCATCCCACTACACACGTTTGGGGATCCACACATCACATTGGTCCTTAAAGACTCCAAGAAGGCCTGCAGTAGAGACACCAATTTCACCAGTTTATCCTAGCATTTTCCAAGTCTGTGAGGAGATAGAGTCCTTTGAACATATCCATGGGATGAAAGCTCTCTGACACATTTTGGATATCTAATTTGGGGGTTTCAAATGAGAAAAGCGAAGGAGACAGAGGCAAAGAGATGCATCCTGGGTTACCCAACTTTTAGCTCAAGTTCCTGGCTCCCAGCCCTAATGCACCTACCTCAGCACCCCAAAGCATACTCCACATACAGCAGGTCCTGGTTCAGGGTTGTTTTGTCATACCGTTGATGAGAGAAAATTTGATTCAGGGCTGTGTGGAGTTCGTGCGATCTCCCCAGATCTTCTCTGAGGACTCTGGTTTCCCCTTGCGTTTCAAAGACGTGCATGTGAGGTGCATTTTGTGTCTCCACTGTCCCTGTCTCCGTGAGAGTGAGTGTGTGTGTGCGAGTGGCCCTGAAATGGAAGGGAGCCCCATCCAGGGTGGGGTCCCATCTTGAGCCCTTCGCTGCCAGGACAAGCTCTGGCCATCCTAATCCTGAGCTGGAACAAGCGGGTTGGAAGTTCTTTATTTCACTTGTTTTTCCTCATCTTTCTTAAATGTATGTGTCATTCACATTTATTGTAATGTTTAACATTAGAAGTGTTTGGGGTCTTTATTTAGAAGTTTGGTGATGCTTTTGTGACCAGAAATAGGCCTTAGGAACTTTGGTTTATGTCTGTGACAACACTGGTTTTGTTATACATCACTTCACGTCAAGTCAGTTTCCAAGAATCTATTGATGCTGCTAAGTGAGGACTTACCGTGCTTTTCTAGGTTTGCAGCTGCTTGGAGATTTCCATTTTCTCCCTGTTGGTCCAGTGACTTTAGTACTGGTCAAAGATCGAGCATGTGAGGTGGGGAGAATGGGTTGAAGAGATTCTGCTACCAGAGAGTATGAATATCAAGTCCTGCTATCAGAGCCCCGACAGGAGGTTTAAATCATGAACTGAACTGTGTGAGCCAAAGTCATGACCTGGGCCAAGATGTCTGAATTCTTCCAGTCACAGCAGAGAGCCAAATGGATTTTGACAATAAAAAAAAAGGCACAGCAAAGTTCCATCAACAACCCTAATTAAGACTTGTAGTGATATTGCAGGCTTTGGCCTCAGTTATTTTATCCTTTCCCTTCGGAGGAAGTGCCTTCAGCCACTGACTGCTTGCTGTTGCATGGGTAATAGACCCCTGACATATCTTGTTTCTGGCAATCTCCCTGGACATAATTCTTTGTTTACAACACTGCTGTAGAAAACTTGATGAATACTTAGGAGAAACCAGAATTAGGACCTAAGGACCTAGTTAAAATCAACTTAGGAGAATATAGACATGGCTTTGTGTAGGGCTGGAAAATACAGCCACGAGAGAAAGTAGCTTTAGCGTACACCCAGAGAAACCATATATTATACACATAATATGTAAGAGGCGATTATGGCCTAGTAATCTGCAGTGTATCACTACCTAGCAATCAGATTGACGTATTCTAATGAGACCCATGTTGTTTGTAATCAGACTGGCATTGCTTATTCAGATCTCTATTCCATAAGATGCACTTTTAAATGGCTCAGATTGCACCAGATGCTATAAGAAATAGCATTCCATTTTATTCCATTACCAGCATTTTTCCCTCTTCCAATTAGCATAATTTAAAATCAGCCAGAGGCAAATGTGAAGGGCTGAAAAGTTGCAAAAAGTTCAAGAAATACTTGATAGAAAAAGGCAAGAAGACACACAGGCACAACAATTTTTTTTTATGTAGGCAAGAGAAAATCACAATTAATAAACTTGTATTCTCTTAATTGCTCAGAATTTATTTCTGTGACTTATTGAAATATTAGAATCTCTCAGGGGGGCTAATTGCCCTGTAGTTGCTTCTTGCTTATGCTTTATCTCGTGAATGACATAATAGAATCATCACCCCATTTACCATTCAGTTAAGGTTTAATTGAGTCCATCTATTTCCCCCCCCACCTCCCTCAAAATGGCCAGGAACTTAAGAAACAAAATAAATGATCATTTGTAAAAGGAGAAAATGCTCATAAATTGCCTCTTTATAACTAAGGTTCTGGCTGTTTATAAAATATCTGAAGTTAAAACCTGAGCTAACATAAAATATACTTTTCACTGATGTCATCTCCCATGATGTTAGAAAGAGTGCTTGCTTTTAAAATTAGGAGCGGCATTTGATATTGGGAAACTAATTTTTACGATGACTTGCCTCCCCAGTATCTTTGCATCCTCCTCCTGATACATTCTAAACTCTCCGTGCTGTCTTGAGTATTTCCTGGTAACTCACCCAGCATTCACTCCCTCTTGGTTCTCTTCCCAATAGCACTAACGGATTTTAATACAGGACTCAGGTTCTCTCCTTATGCCATTTGAGTGGGGCTGACCCAGGCCCAACTACAGTTACTCTAATGGGTCTGAATGAGAGTAAACACTTGACACATAATGACTGGTTCCAAGGAGGTCCAACCAGAAACTTGAGACATCTTTCCCACCGTGTAGGAATCCTTCTGCACCCCGCCCTTCCCCGCCCCCCCCCCCCCCCCCCCGCCATGAACAGAATGCATCATTTCCTGGTAGCCATTCTGGGGTCATGAGAAAAATCATCTTTAAGGTGAAAATGACACACATAGGTAAAGAGAATCTCAAAGAACGAGTGTGGGACCCAGTGGTACACGGGGGGCAGCTTGTACCAATCAGCTCATGAGAGCAGACTGTCACATTTTCAGGCATCTTGTGAGCTGATTAACAACACCATGTTGGTAGCTAGAAGTTGGCTACAGTGGTAGTATTTATAATCACATAAGTCTGCAAACACTTCTTTCTTCTTTTTCTCCTCTTCTTTGTCCACCACCTACCTATATTTTAATAACCACTTTTAATAAGTTGGTTATCAAAAACTTACGAGTTTTCTGCTGACTGTACCACCAGTTGAACTATGCATGAAGGTCGTCTAACTCTTGACCTTGTGTATCAGAAGTCCAAAAGTCTCCTTTATTGTCAGTTTGACCCAGATGATGTTCTGCAACTGTTAACCAAAAGCATATTTAACATGGCCTGCAAAGTTGTCCATGATAAAAAGAGCTAACTTTTACTGAGCATTTACCAATGTCCAAGGACCATGCTAAGTACAAATTCAGCCATCTCAAACCATTCACCTCTCCAAAAAAGGATT
Organism: Phyllostomus discolor; assembly: GCF_004126475.2. Lineage (NCBI taxonomy): Eukaryota > Metazoa > Chordata > Mammalia > Chiroptera > Phyllostomidae > Phyllostomus > Phyllostomus discolor. The sequence goes on from NC_040906.2 coordinate 12,686,157, forward strand.
TTTATTATTTCTCATTCATGCATGAAGAAACTAAACCATAGAGTACAAAGTTCTCTTGCCCAAGTTTCAAAGAGACCTACTTCCAGTTTTCCAAATGTACCAAGGCTTTTCATGACTCCATGCCTTCCCTGTGCTGTTTCTTCTTCCTACAGACTGTGTCCACGTAGTTAATGATTCCAGATCCTGAATCGGTGTCTCCTGGAGATTTTAATCTTCTTAGTCTGAGCCAGAGATTCCTCACATCACCCTCTGCCTATTTGCTTAGAGTGCTTTTAGTAGCACTGAGTACTTACTGATTCTTGTTGGTTCCCCCACAGTAGATTCTAAGATCAATAGAACCTTAGAGATGTTAGATTAAAAAAAAAACTTTTGTTGTGTATACCTTTATGTCTCTTACCATGTCTGCCACATGGTAGTTGCCCAAGTAATGCTGACTAAATTACTTGAATGAATGAATGTGATTTGTTCTCACCGCATTGAAATTCAAGGGAAGAATGAATACTCTGGCATTACCCTTAGCACAGATTCTTACTCTAAATACATGAATTATTATAAAACTATAAAACTCCTGGTCTTCTATTGTTTTTATTTTTCTCATGTTCAGTATCACCCTCTTCATTACTAGGTAGTAGACAAAAGAATATGTTCAAGGGTATAAGAATGATCATTGACTTTGATGTCAACTAGACTAGACGTGAATTCTAGTTTCGTCCTCTGTTGCCTGGGTCATCTTGGGCAAATTGCGTGCTCTCCTCACACGTAAAATGAGAATGATGGTTAACATTGAAGGTGGTTGTGCGAGAGTAAATAGTTGGTGTAAATGGCCAAGTGTATGGGAATAGACTCTTAAGAAATGGTAATCCCCTTTATCTTCATGTCTTACAACCTTAGCCATATTTCGCTTTTCCTTTTCCTGAGAACTATCACCTAAGATTTAGTATCCGACCTCCATTTACTTTGTTTGGATATTACAAATTAGTATGGTATCTTACTAATCCTAATCACAAGAAACAACAGCCACAAGTATCACTTTGTACTATGGTAGATTGGAGGCTAAAGTTATTTTTTTAGGCTGAAACTCTATTACTTATGGGTTTGTAAAACATTTTCTTTTCAAGGTCAGGCTATTATTTGTCTTTGGATCCCTCCCATTTTTTTTAAATTGTTAGATCCTGAGTGTGTGTGTTGGGGTAGGTGGGGTTGATCCTTGCTCCCAGGAAATCAGAAGGTGAGAACAAAACATAATTGGAGTAATGTATACTTTGTCATGTTTTGTATTTCATTATGAAATAAATACTTTGAAAGTTAAAGAAAAAACTATGTCCATCTTAGCAACTTGAACTAAGTTACTGTTGTGCTACATACGGTGTTGAGATGAACCATGGCAGGCTTTAGAAAATATCCCAGTGACTCTTGCCAATGTTATGTAGGAGCCACTGGGCCAAGTTATTTGCAATAGGTGGCGATTTTGCCTTGGTTGAAAGGTTAATCCCTGTCATCATCCTGAAAGAGGGAAATTCTAGGGCTGGACATGAGCTGACCCAGGATTGATAGAGAAGCCACTTTTATTCTATGGGGTTCCAGGTGGGGAAGTGAAGGTCATCCTGGACGCTAAGCATGGGAGAGTCTGTGTACTTCCAGTGTTGTAATACCTGCATACGGAGGCAGGCAGGAAGATAGGATCGGCATGGATCTACCAAGGAGATCTAAGGCAGAATCTGGGCATATGGGGTGGTAGCAGTTGTGAGTTGTTACCTACTGCCCTAAACTTCAGTTAAGCTGGGGTAAACCACATCCTCCCTAATCCTTCCCCAGGTGTGGTGTGGGAAATGGGGTTGAGCGTTAAGCTCATAATAAGACCAAGGAGGAGTCAGTGGGGCCCCATAGTAAAAAATAACTACCCAAAAGGGGAATGCTATCATGGAGCTTGTCAGTAGCATAGAAGATCCAAGGACTACATGGGAGGCAGGAGGCTGGGAAATGCTCAGCAAAATTCGAGGAGGCAGTTTGCCAGGAGTTGGCTGGAAAGAAGTCAGATCATAATAGTCTAGACATGAAAAGAAAATGTAATATTACGTTGTAGCCACAGGCAGGTAAGGTTGGTGACTTATCTTATTTAATTCCCACCACAACCAGGTTGCAAGTATTACTACTCCAATTTTACAGCTAGAGCTATAAAACCAAGAATTAAATAGATTAAACGCTAGCTCAAGTTTTAACGGCTTGCAAAATGGCTGCACTGAGATCTGCACCACATCCGTCTGCCACCAAAGATGAGGTTCTTCCTGTAATGCCATCGTGGCACCTGAAGGAGGGAAATGCAACTGGAGAGGACTGTGTGTCTCCTTGGTTCATTTCCTGTGAGGACTCCACAAAGCAGACCTGTGGAAGGATTACTTTCTGTTTGTTTCAGCAGTTCTCTTTCTCTCTCTCTCTCTTTCTCTCCCTCTCCCTCGGTATAAAAACACCCCATTATTATTGTTATCTCTCCAAACGTCGTGATGGAGAAGTGGGATGTAAGGGAAATCCGTGTCTTCATGAGAACCAGTAACATTACACATCTTAAGTAAGACTTTTAATTCTCTGGTCGATAGCCTGAAATTGATTTTCTCCCAGCTGTAGACCAATGTGATAGAGAATCTACTTAGTGTAATAGGCACTCCATCCCTGATGCTGTTGAAAAAGAATATTGTACAGTTTAGAAGGTGTTAGACCTAGCCTGAGCCGCCACAGAGAGCTTTGTGAGCACCAGGATTTTGCTCGTGACTCCTCATTCTAAAACCAGGACTCGGGCTTCCTAATCTCTACTATTGTTCAACTGAAAAATCCAGTGCATACTTTAAATTTCTTAGTTCCTAGGTACAAATTTCTGAGTGCAAGAATGCTTACATACAGATACAGAAAAGAAAGTCAGCACTGATACTTCGTAGATGTGCCCTGGCATGGCAGTCACCCTTGTCACACTACTGAAGCACTTCCTTGCTAGTGGGCACATGGCTTCTGCTTCAAAGCTCTTGGAATGGCTCCTGTCACCCAAGGTGTCCTGATCACCCCCCATGCCACCCTGCAATCAGTGAGTCAAGGCATTTTATGGAAGTTTATTATCATTTAAGGATTTAAACATATTTTCACATGTATAAAGTAACAATAATTCTGAATAAAGACTTGGGCCATAAAAAAAGACACTGAGGATAGAAAAAGAGAGTTAGGAATAGAGATATTGGGAGGGAGGGTGGGAGGGACAGTGGCTATCACTAAAGATCAATAAGGTCGACCTGAAAACACCGTAGCAGGAGTGCAGAGTGTCCTGTGTCATCTGTGTCTTTTCTTTCTTTTTTTCCTCCTTCTTTTTAAATGTCTTGTTTTTGTCCAAGAGTTAAAGGAAAGAAATTTCTATGTTCAGATTTGTCTTGAATCTTCTACTCAAGACTGTGAATAGAACAGAGCTTTGAATAGTTAAGGGCCTTTTATAAAGAAATTAGATTTCCACTACTTTGAGAATGGAAACACACAGAAAGAAGAAAAAAACTATCTTGTGTCCTAAGTGCTCCCTTTATTCATTCTTCTATTCAAAAACGAAGAAGATGTCTTGGGCGGGAAAGGGAATGATGCACTCACAATGCCGGATCTTTTACTGACTCCCAGCCAGAGCTCATGCAAATGGTAATCTAATAACCTTCTGTTTCATTTAAGGACTATAGGAGCTTGTACATTTCTGGACAGTTTAAATGATCTGCCCAGTGACCCTTCAAGCCCTTCTGATCCAAGCATTGTTATTACTTCGCCTGATGGGAGTTTAGGTGGACTGAAGTTGAGTGAGACCTTGGATGCTTATATATATAGCCTGCCGGTGTGTGGTTTTCTTTCTTACAAGTCAGCCACATTGTTCAACAAGGTCCCCCCACGTCAAGCGCGTGGCTCTGAATGTTTGTTCCTCTGATTGATCTGAGCAACTTTCTATGAGGATCCATTGCTGTTCTTGACAATTTTGTAGTTGATTGCTTTGAAGCCCACTTATCTTCCCAAGCTGATTGAAGATGTCGCTGACGTGCTTTTTTAATTAGTTTGTGGAGTGGGTGGAGTTGGAGCAAAGTCAATTTCATCCTGCTGAAATGCAATCAATGCCACCTGACAGAGTGACTTCAGTTTGTTCAGCTGATTGACCATGGACTTCTTCAGAAGTTGTTTTCTCTTATTTTCAATGTTGATGATTAAAAAATGATGTGATTACAGAAGTCTCTTCCATGGTGCTTAATATGTTGGCATGAAATTGACTCCACTTTTCCACCTCATGTATAACTCATAAGGCACAAGACAGGTCTGCTGAATTTAGTAATAGTTACTGTTGTGCATTGTAAATAAGACAAACACCTTTCTTTTTTGATTTTTTTATTCCTTTACCATCCAGACAAATATTTAAAGGAAGAAAAGAGTGCTCAAACCTTGGCAAAAATATTTACAGTTTACTAACTTTTGTCACAGCTTACTTTAAGGTTTTTAGGATGCGTGCTTTGCAAATCCTTTCACTGGTTAAACTTCTCTTTATTGAAATGGTGAATAGAAAAACGGTGGTTCCCATTTATTTAGAGAATTATTGTGACTGGCTGCCTGAACATCAAGCTGAAATGCTTACAAAACCATTCCACATCCCAAACAACAACCAACCGAATTTTGTTCCTGTCAAAATAATAGAAACAAATGGTTCCACAGCAGAAATGCTGCTAGTAAACATTTTCATCAGAATCAAGCACTGTGGCTATTAAAATTCATCCAAATTAAATGTTTATTTTTGAAACAAATGCTTTCTTTCTCAAATATTTGCCAGTGCAGATAACACTAACCCTGTGGGGTGAGTTCACTTTACGTGAAAGACCTATGATTCATGAGAGCTTAATTACATAGAGAAAACTTTAGTAAACTTCTCTCTAAAAATAAATGTTCGGACTGCGCTTTTTAAAGTGGTAGTAAAACTTGTTCTGAAGTTGTGTTTCCAAACACCATATTTTTCAAAGAAATCCTACAGGCTGACTCATGAAGAAGATGGGTAGGTGACTATTAGACAAGTGTGCCAGGATATCCAAGTTGAGTTCCCAAGTTGAGTTTCCAAGCTACATTCAGGTCCTTGCTTCATTTTGATTGGTTTAGTCTTGAAGTATCAGAAAGAGGACAGAGGTGGTAGATTAACATTTAAAAAGTTGGATTGGCCTGGCTGGCATAGCTCAGTGGACTGAGCGCGGGCTGTGAACCAAAGTATCACAGGTTCGATTCCCAGTCAGGGCACATGCCTGGGTTGCAGGCCACGGCCTCCAGCAACCGCACATTGATGTTTCTCTCTCTCTCTCTTTCTCCCTCCCTTCTCTTTCTAAAAATAAATAAATAAAATCTTTCTCTCAAAAAAAAAAAGTTGGATTGGTGTCTACCCCTGATGGCTTAGCCTGAAGGACTGATTTTGAGACCAGAGAAGAGGATGTAAGTTGGCTATTGCCACTTAAAATCCATAAACAAATGACCTTAAAATGCTACACGCATTTCAGGCCTCAGCATGGATCGTGTACACGAATATCCTTTTGGCAAAAACAAGTTATGAGGTCGAGCTCCAGATGAAGGGTAGGGAAGTACATTCCTCCAGCCATGAGGTCAAAGCAAGTCACATGGCTAAGACCAATATCAGCGGTTGGGGACATATTCTCCTGTCACAAGGAATGAGGGAGTAAGCAAATGCTTCCTGAACAACATTGCAACCCACCACAAATTGTGAAGCCGGACAATAAGAATATGTATTTGTGAAATATTCATGAGTCAGGGGCCAAACAGTGGTATAGACCAGTGATTTCCAACCGGTGTGCTGCAAGACTTTCTGAAACATGTAACACCTGACTGCGTAGTCAGGGGCACTGACCTCTTTTCCCTTAGATCGTCAAATAAAAGAAATGACAACAGCCAACACTAGAGTCATCTGGTGTGAATGAATCATAATAATACCTATTCTTTTTGCTGGGTTGGCAACAAAAATACGTTTTTTCAGTGTGCCATAGGATTTTGGTAATTCGTTTCCATGTGCTGTGAAATGAAAAGGGCAGGTTGAAAACAGCTGCTGTAGGCCACAGCACGGCTGTGCCATTCCTGGGGTTTAGCGTAGCCACCAGTGGGGAACCGATGGGCAGGACGAAACGGCACTTCTCCATGGGCCCCTTGCCCGTAGTCAACGGCCAGGTAACTTGGTAAGACGTCGGAACAGTGGAACAGGGGAGTGCTGGGCACACATCAGATTCTACCGCCCCAGGAAGTGTAAGAAACACCTGGGTGAGAATTTCAGGGTGCTTGCCTCCTGGGCATTGGGAGAATTGGGACAACTGGGAGAATCGGTACAGGTTAATTTGTGTTTGTCATCTTTGGACATTGTTGTTTCATTGGTGAAGTGGGAGATTGGATTCATTCTCTACATGCGTCCAAAATACAGTGAGTGGTGTATCCAGGTTGTAAAGCTGGAAAGAAAGCATTTGGCCTACCACTGCGAGCTGCATGTTGAAGTACGGAATGACCAACAAAACTTATTTTTAGACATATAATGGGATGAATACGTGTGCCCAGCGGTAGTTTCAGTCAATAAAAAATTAAACAAACAAACAAAGGCAGGGAAGCCCCTTGGAAGTATACAATGTGCTTTTGCCATTTTATTTTGAAAAGCCACAAAACTTCTATTTGTGGAAGCCATTCGTGGTCCTGTCTGCTCCTCCATCTGCCACCCTGTCCCTACTAACACACACATAGGGACATTGTCCCATTGTAGCGGCTACCGGCGTGAGCATGCGATTGAGTGTGGCAGAGACTGCTAACTCCTTACCAAAACCCTGTCCTCTTATTCCTGAACACACAGCTGAACTGTGTGTCGCAAGTGCCTCCCAGGTTGCTGTGGCCCTAGAACTAGTCCTGACCTTCTGGAAGTGACTGAGGTAAGCGGATATTGCAAAACCTGATTGGATTAGCCATGGTGGCCTTTTAGATGAAAGAATAATAGTCCTGCTCTTAGCCTTTTGTTAGAATTGTTCTTGGTCCGCGAATGGGGGTCAGGTGGGTGGGGATGGGGCTGTAGGAGAGGGGACCTTATCAGTTGCACATGGAATTTGCTGGTCTCCCTGGGTCTCCCTCGAGGGTGCTGCGAGGGTGGCAGGAGACACTCCACAGGCAGTGGGTGGTGTTGCAGTCCTAACAAAGGCTGTTGGCAGTCCCCACAAAACTCTGGAAGTCCTACTCACATTCCTGTTTGCTGAGCGCTGTCTGCCTTGTTACTAGATCCAAATATCCTTAGGGGTCAGGAGAGTGGGGTCAATAAGATCCTGCTTTACTCCTGGTCACCACTGGATCAGGAAGCGAAAACCAAGTCAAGACTGAACATTTTATACTTAGCTGCTTCTTTTTCCTGATCTTAAATGAGTCTCGAAAGACTAAAACCCTTTTCCTGCAAGTCTTCAATTATGATTAAGCACAAGTGAGTGAATTCAACTGTTGGAAGCCAGACGGTGCTTCTTCACCTCTAGCAGAGAAGGCCGAGGGAGGGCCGTGGGGACCGGAGGCAGGAGTGGAAACCACGGAGCCAGTCATCCATCCTCTCCCCCACCGCAGTGCTCCACGGACCCCGCCAGGCACTCAGTCTTGCTCCGCGTGTTTCCTAGTCTGCTAAATCTCTCCGGAGCGCCTTGCGGAATAAATAATTAATGGTTGCAAAGCATGAAACCCGAAGTGCTATGGAAACAGAAAAACAACAATAAAGGGACTCTCCTTGCTGGTTGCTCAACTTCAGCACTTGGCAGAGCCACTCTTGAAACGCGACCCCACGCAGGCATCGGGCAGGTTAGGCTGAGAAGTGAACTAAACTGGGCGACAGGGACTAGCCCAGCCTTGTCCCTGCCACTACCTCCCCGACACCCACCCATCCTCCCCTCCCTTTCCTGGTCCAGCAAGGAGGAAAACAGATCTGATTAAACACGCTCACACTGGTGTGGTTTAATTGCATGCATTTCACTCTTTCAAGTATCCATTTAGCACCTTTACTCTCTGCTCTATTTGGGCTCTGTCCTTGACCTGGTTACGAAGGTGGAGGGTCCCAGGTCGAGCCTAAGCCGCATGAATAGGTGAGTGGCAGTGTGCCCTCACGTCTGAGTGAGCAGGAAAACCTGTGGGGCAGGCTCCTTGAGAGCCAGTGCACCAGAGCCTTTGAGAAATCTTGGGAATGGAGGAGGGCGGGGAGCAGGACAAGTTTGACCCAAACACGAGGGTTTTGACCTCTGTCTCCAGCTTAGACTTGGCCGCCCCTGGTCTGCATTTTAGTAATATAATGTATATTCAGTGACGTGGACTTCTGTGTAGACAGTCTGTTAAATGGATTTTGGCTTTTCAGTGGTTTCTGAAAGACCAGCCTTTGTAAGATGTCACAGCCAGGGAGCATGACGTCACACTGCGTACCTAAGACGTTCGACACTTGCCGCACGTCACTTTTTAGTGCTCTTCAACTCAACCAAACTATTCTCAGTAACAATCATGTAATAACAGTTATTATTAGTATAGTTGTTATTGTCTTGATTCATTCTTTAATTAAAATACAAAAGCTACAAACTAACAAACAGCCCTGGCTGCCGTAGCTCAGTGGATTGACTGCAGGCTGCAAATTAAAGCATCGCAGGTTCAATTCCCAGTCAGGGCACATGCCTGGGTTGCAGGCCAGGTCCCCAGTGGGGGCCACATGAGAGGCAACCACACGTTGATGTTTCTCTCTCTCTCTTTCTCCCTCCCCTCCCATCTCTAAAATAAATAAATAAATAAAATATTTAAAACATGCAAAAGCTATTTAGTATATGGACTAAAATTTACACCTACCAAAACAAAACTCACAGTTTGCACTCTATTTCATTGTTTTTAAATTTCGAACACACACAAAAAATCCAAGTGACCGAATGGAACTTGGGTTCTGTCTTTTTGCATTCATAGTCCCTGTGCCGTCATCACTTTGAACCTGCTGTTCAAGGGTAGGGGTGCGTAGCGTCTGGGGAACTGAAGAAAAACTGCACCCAAAGCGAGCTTTGCTGATTCCGAACAATTCCTTGTTCTTCAAATGAGATTGTGTGGCCGAGTCTGTGTGTTGGGAAACTGGCTGTGTAAGTGGGAGTTTTCCGAATGGACTTTCTTGTAGAACACTATGTTTATTAACACTTGTTAACGGGAAGCCTATGTTATTATGACTGGTGCTGTTTTGTTCTTATCAGGACTCGTTTGGCACTACCGCTTTAGAATTTAGACCAACTAAAGATGATTTCCTGGGAGCGGTTTATCATTGTGAGAGTCACCAGTGTGTAGTGACAGTAACAAGCGGGTCAATGCTTAGTCGGTACTATTGTTTTAATCCTCCGCAGACAATGCACCCTGTATTGCCTTCACATAAGGCAGGCCCCTCCCACTTCCCATCATTCCTACCCTTCCTACTTCGGGGAATCCCAGAACAAGTCAAAATACAGACAGAAAGAGAAAAGTTCTTTCCCATATGCTAATAAACCACTGTTCCATTTTGCTATGTAAGCGTTTCAACAGCACCTGGCCAATGATAATCACGGTGGACAGAGAAATTGATACCCAGAGGGAAGGGCAGGTGTGTCCACAGAACTCACCAGGGCCGTGGTGCCTGCCGGATGGAGCAACAGTGTTGTAAAATCCCAGAAATGCTTTCCAGGTAGGGAGGTTGCTTTGCAGAAGCAGGACCCTGGGCCAGCCTGTAAGGGCAACAGCGGGCATTCCTAGGTGCACCCACAGGGGGTGGGACAGAACCAAGACTGCCTTCAGAGAGGTTGCAGTCTAAGTACGGCAGAAACCAAACCAATAAACATTGCTACATAGTATAATACAATTTACTTTAATATGGTGCATAATCCAATGCCCAGAAGCGAGGCAACTGTGTAGGAGATGTTTGGGAAAGTTTTCCCTGGGAAAATGACACCTGCACTGACTCTGAAAAGAAGAGCAGGAGACAGTGATCTTCAAGACTTAATTCTCCTGCTGTGGCTCCAGATGTGGCTTCTGTGGAGATAAGATACCTGGGATAAGATAAGATCATGGTGGAGCTTCCAACGATCCCCTGAAACTAAACAAGAGTATAGTCCCAAAGGTATATTGACCATTTCCAAAGTGCCACAATGAGTGTGCAGTGGCTTATCTTTATCATCTGATTTTATCTCAGTGCAGCCCTATGGCACAGGCGCGGTTACCATCCTCACTTACCAAAGAGGGGAAACTGAGGCTAAGCTGCATGAACAGGTGAGTGGCGGTGTGCTCTCAGGTCACATGTGACCAGCCAAGCGTCTTGCCAAAGGCCAAACTACTGAGTGACAGAGATAGGACGTGAATACAAATAGTCTGACTTCAGAGTCCAGGATTTACTCTTGCCATTGTCCCTGAGAAACAAACACAGGAAGGCGTTTCAATGATTGTTCCCTTGAAGGTCGCAGCTCCCCCACCCCCTAGGCTGTAGGGAACACTGGCCTGGCTCTTCCGTGGCAGCCGCTGCCTCATACATAGTCCACGGAGCTATGGTTGACCAAGCCCAGCGTCATCACCCGCCGCCACCCTGATGGGTAAGGCTTTGTGTTCTAATTCCCTCTCCACTACTTCCCGGCATGGTGACCTTGGGTAAGTCACCTACCCTTTCTGAGCTCAGTTTTCTCAGCCATAACGCAGGGCTACCGTGCGCTGGGCCTCAGAATTATTCTGAAGGTGAAATGCGGGTAAGTGAGAGAGCTCCTGGCTCGTAGTAGGCACTTTTTCACGTGCCGCTCTGACAGTGTGAACTAAGGAGAGCGAATCACTACCTTGTTTCCGAAGCAAATTGAGCTGGCATTCAATTTCCTTCTTCCACAGTGACATACTTTGAATCCTAAGTAAAAGACCCCAGGATTGCTATTTATTTTAAATAACAAACACCTGTCATTGCTCAAATTAGAAACACTTGCAGAACCACGCTCCAAAATATTTATAAATTCACAAATGTGTTTTAATTGCTGCTAAGTAAAAGGAAATCAGCTGTAGTTTTTCACTTTGTAAAAAAGATGACTTCATTTCTTTTTCCCCATCCTAATTGTAACTGTTGAATATTGAATTTGCGCTGCCAGTTTACGGTATTCGTGGGAAAGGGAAGCTTGGGGGTTGGAAGGGAAGAAGAGGAAGGTGTTGGAGAGACAGGGCATAACGTGGATGAGAGAGAATATTTCTATTTTGCCTCCTAGCTCCTACCCACAGTGGGAAGTGCATTACCTGATTTGTGAGCAGTGTTTTTGTTTTAATTAATAATGCAGGTCTCAAGATATCCATGTATTTTCTCATATTTTTTGCTTCTTTTTAGAGTCTAGAGGAAAAATAATAATAGTGTTATCTAAAAGAATAATTCAGTCTACTGCCATTGGTTATGACTTTTTAAAAATTGTGCTCCATGCCCTGGCTGGCATAGCTCAGTGGACTGAGCGTGGGCTGCGAACCAAAGTGTTGCAGGTTTGATTCCCAGTCAGGGCACATGCCTGGGTTGCAGGCCATGACCCCCAGGAACCGCACATTGATGTTTCTCTCTCTCTCTCTATCTCCCTCCCCTCCCTCTCTAAAAAAAAAAAAATTGTGCTCCTGACCCAATTTCCTATTAGACTTTCAAAAATGGAGGCCTTGAGTGTTACCTCTGTCTAATTTAAGTTCTTGGTGGGAGAATTATAAACTAAGAACCAGTTAGGTCAAAGTCTACCTACAAATATGTTTTATTTGATGTTTGAAAACTTTCAAGTAAATATTTTAAAAAAATATTTAAAGATTTTATTCATTTATTTTAGAGAGGGAAGGGAGGGAGAAAGAGAGAGAGAGAAACATCAATGTGCGGTTGCTGGGGGTCATGGTCTGCAACCCAGGCATGTACCCTGGCTGGGAATCGAACCTGCGACACTTTAGTTCGCAGCCTATGCTCAATCCACTGAGTTACGCCAGCCAGGGCTTTCAAGTAAATATTTTTTAAAAAATTGGGTAATTTCATATAAAATCTGGACTTTTTTGCTTGTTCCCAACAAGAATGGAACCTAAGCTACTGATGATCCCACTGTGTCCGACGGCCGAGGTCTCAAGGGCAGTTACTGTGGGAGCCGCATTAGCATCACCGCGGACTGTGGCGGGAACGCGGGGCCCTCCCAGACCCGCTAGGTTGGAAACTAGCGTCAGGCTCAGCCAGCTGGATTTTCACCGGCTCCGGGTGATTGTGGTGCACGCAGAGTGTGAGAACCTCTGCCCTTTGCAGCAATCTGCAGGGGCCCCTCTGATGCAGGCGTCTTCCCACGAGCTTTCGGTGTTCTGGTTTGCCATGGACCCTGGTGAGGACATGCATGTGTACACATGCTCACTGGCTCCTGATCTCCTGAGGACGATTTCTTAACCAGTCCCTGGGGCCAGCCAGCGTCATGGGTGAGTGACCTGTGCAGTCCCAGGGCCCCACTTTCAGAAGAGGCCAAGTTCAGTGTAATGCTCTGCTGTTCTCTCTTGGAATTTTCAGTAATTTTAGCTTTGAATTTGTGTTCTGTGAGTGAAATGTGATGGGACCACTGGAGCACGTGTGTGGGCAGAGCAGACACGCCAGTGAGCAGCATGCATGGGCTCAGGCGAATGGGAACAGAGGGCGGTAAGCAGCCGACACGCGATGCAGTTGGCCTGGCTGCCCATGCGTGTGTGCAAGCCTAGGGCGGTCCAGAGCACCCAAGCTCCCCAAGCGAGTGAGAGAATGGACAACAGGCATTTCGATTCCATGCATCCAGGGTGGGAACTGCTGGCACCCAGGCAGGAAACTCTGTCAGTCAATTACTACTAAATAATAGTGTACAGATGAATGTTGCCATAAAAGAGAGCAAGCAGTTACTCAGAATTCTTCAGAGTTTAGAATCGCTGGCTTTAAAAACTGCTGCCCCATAGCAAAGCAAATATCCACAGGTTCGGAAACAAAAACTTAAATTAAAAAAATCATTACACTTTCCCTGGCTGGTGTAGCTCAGTGGATTGAGCGCAGGCTGAGAACCAAAGCATTGCAGGTTCGATTCCCAGTCAGGGCACATGCCTGGGTTGTGGGCCAGGTTCCCCAGTGGGGACCTGATGTTTCTCTCTCTCTCTTTCTCCCTCCCTTCCCGTCTCTAAAAAAATAAATAAATATAATATTAAAAAAATCATTACACTTGATAGAAAAGAATACTATTTTTATACGAAGTGTTGGATTAGCCAACTATTAGCAGGAAAGTGGTTTGAAGACTAATGTTTCTCTGTTATTGAAGCTACAGTGACATAATGCATAAACAGGCATTTGAGTTATACACAAACCACCATGAAGCCACTTTCAGTTTCCTGTGTGACCTCCACAGGTTTCATAAAATTCAGAAGAAACGTTGAAATTCTACTGTATAAATTTACTCCTACAAGTAAGTTCAGACTTACCCAAAACTGATTTGCATGGAGTGAAACCTTCTGAGAAAAGTGTTTCTTAAGAATCTTCTGCTTTAAATGCACTAGTTTACATTTCCAAATAACATAAAAAATTTATCCCAGTATCGCCACAGCCTAGAACATTCTCTTAATGACTATAGGAACTGTTGCACCAGTGTAAATAAAGTCCCTTCTCAAAGTTAAAAATTATCAAAAATAATTTGCTATCTTTCATTCACCAAGAACAATCATTTCCAATTATATTGCTTGAAAATAAAGTTGTGAAAAGTATAAATTTGATGGATCTAGTAAAATAATAGGCAGAAAAGATAAAAAGTTTATAATCAACCAATGTAACTTATGAGTATTTATCACTAATAAAGGATCAACTTTGGTAGTATTAATTTTATAAAATGTGACCTTTTTTTGCAATTTGTAAGCTTATGTTGTTAGTCATGAATTACTGCCATCCCTATCATGTCTCACAGTAATAATGTGTTCTCAAAGATAAAAGTGTTGCCTGCCCTGGCTGGCATAGCTCAGTGGATTGAGCACGGGCTGCAAACCAAAGCATCGCAGGTTTGATTCCCAGCTAGGGCACATGCCTGGGTTGCAGGCCACAGCCCCCAGCAACCGCACATTCATGTCTCTCTGTCTCTCTCTCTCTCTCTCTCCCTCCCTTCCCTCTCTAAAAATAAATAAATAAATCTTTAAGAAAATAAATCAAAGTGTTGCCTTTTAGTATCTTAAGCATCACTCCCCCCTGGTTTTTGAATGAGAGGTCCTGAATTTTCAGTTGGCACAGGTCCCCCCAGTTACGTAGCGGTCTTGCTTGTGACTTCTGACGTCGCCATCCTCAGGACTAGAAATAAACAGGAACAACAATGAGCAAAGTCAGGAGACCCAGTTTCCTAACTCAATTCCTAACGTACATTCTGTGAGAGATAATGTTCTGCTTTTAATGCGCTGATGGCCAAAATGGTGCTGAGACAGTTAGAATCGAGAACACTTAAGGGACTGATAAGTAGCAGTAATACAAGAACTTTCCATCTTGAATGGACAGAAAGCTATAAAGGAAATCTGGGGGACAACGGGGAGGGTTACAGATGGACTGGATATTAGATGATATCACTGAATCAACATTTAATTTGTGGTAACCAGGGTATGGTGGTTATAGGGGAGAATGCCCTGCTCTTAGGAAATGCATGACGTTGTCAGCAGTGAACGGTTACAGTGGTTCTCACCAGGTTAAGCAGAAGAGAGGGCAGGGTGGGGCTCGAGAGCAAGCGAATGTGGCTAAATGTTAACAATCGATGAACCTAGCTAAAAGGTGAGCAATGTGTACTGTATCACTTTTATTTTTTGAAGGTTTGAAGTTTTTCAATTAAACAAAATTGGAGAAAATAAACAAATGGTAGCGTACAAGGGGTCTTTCTAGAAGGTTGGTAATGTCTCACATTTAGACATGAGTGGTTATTGCAAGAATGTCAAGTTTTAATCATTCACCCAGCTATTCATTTCCGTACCCTTTTATATATAGTCAAATAAAGTGTTTTAAAGTGGTGCTTCATAATCGAGTAAGAAATACCCAAATGTGATCAATTGTTGTACTGCTGAGTGAACTTCCAATGCTCAGAGTTTTTCGGTGAGTGAGAGTTTTGCCAATTAATTGGACGATCACTGTGTTTTGTTGGTTTGACACATCAGGGTCCAAATTTTGCATTCAAAATTTGAAGCAGAAGTTCATTATGGGAGAGGAGCAGTATTCATATGGGGGAAGTTGATTGGCAACAACTTTCACAGGGTGGTAGGACTGGGTACTGTGCAGCTTGAAGATGACACAATTTTGAAGGCCCTCCTTAAGGAAAATAATACAAAATTTGGACTGAAAGTAAATATATTTGGGAAGAGCCTAGGAAATTCAGGCTCAGAAACTTGCATATCTCTGCCTTCATGAGAAATCTGCCTCTGGTGTATTGTTCATTATTTTAAGTTGGGGCAGAGGAAAAACTTAAATTATTCTGATTTTGGTTGTTCCTACAGCAATCTTTACCATGTTTACTCTACTCACGTTCCTTCCCCTGGGCAGCAAGGACAGTTCTCCAATGACGGTTTTCACTTCTTTCGTAATTAAGGCACCCACCCAGCCTTCTCTGTTGCTTCCAAAGAGCTGGAAGAGATGCACTAGATCTATCGAACAGCATGCTGAAAAAGAGAGGGTTAGTGCAGAAGGTCTGACCTCCTCCTATCTAACATTCCATAAAACAATACATACGCCCCCATCATTGCCGAGTTCAGAGTGTAGCATGTGTGCCAAGCACCATGCAATAGCTCACAAGCGACCAAATCAAGCTTTGGTTAGTCTTCCCAATGGCCTTCCGAGATGGGAGTCATTATGCATAGTTTGTAGGTGGAAACCCTTCCGAGAGTTCAACCAGAGGGTGGTACCTGAGCCAGAACTTAGAGTATTGTGTTCCCGGCACCTACTGCACTAACCAGTAGAACGACTTATTTCATAAGATGGGACATTCCAAGGATTGACATCTTAAGGTCAGCGGTCTGATGTCTGATTTTCATGCCTCTAATAAAGTAGATAAAATGCAGAATAATTGAATCTGAAAGTGTAGAATGTCTAGAGTAAGGAGGTACAAAGAATAAGCTGAACACAGCCAGCTGCATGGCTTAAGCTTTTGCTTCTAACTAGATCATTCTTCTTCCTCAGCTCTTGTAAACTCTTCAGAATGCCAAAAGGGAGACAAAGAAAAAGCTATATTTCATGAATAGAAAAAAGCATCGGGCTGGTGTACATTTAGGGCTTTTTTCACCTTAATATTCATACTTAAGTCACTAAATTAATGCAATTTCCTAGTTCCTTTTCCTAATTAAATTATTGTCCTCTTAGACCAGTCAACTAAGCTTACCAAGAAACGTTAGGGACATAAACATTTTGGTTACTTGAAACAACTCCTTTTGCTCCACTTAGAGTGGTTTTATCAAACACACGCTGCAAAGGCAATCAGCTTCTCTCTCTCCTCTCTTTCCTTTTAAGGCACTGACAAACATCAATAAATAAACCTCAAGATTTCGCTTATAAATGAACATATCCAGATTCTGATGCTTTTCTGTTAAGAAACCAAATGGAAAACGTATGGGCTCTTCCCGCTTTGTGTAAACTACAAATCAGCGTCAATCAGCCCGTCTTGATTTGGTATCAATCCCCAGACATGTGACTGGCAAAGTTTAAACAGGTTTCAGGACCAGCTTAAAAAGGACAATCACTGGTGGATAAAAAAAAACAAAACAGTTTAGTTTTTGAAGGCAGCCTCTAAGAGCATTTGGTAAAACGTGGGCATCCCTGGCACGCCCATGTGTTCTATTATGCACCCTCTGTTCTCTTAGGGCCTTTCTCTCCAGCCTGAAGGGCCTCCCCTTCGTTTAGTGACCCTGTCCACGGACCGGTTCTCTGCAGTACACAAAACAGATATGTTTCCCTTATAGATCTGGCAAATAAGTCTTGCCTTTCATTACAAAGACAAGCCTACTGGCACTGAGACAAGCCGAGTTCCCATTTCCCCTTGCGTTTGAGTTCCTGGGCTGTGGCTGAGATCACCTGGAAGGAAGCACGGAATCACTGTTGGCAGCTAGTTCAGACCTGATTCTTTAGAGCTAAAACTTCTTTATAATAACTCAAGACATAGAGTGCATAGTAGGTCCTTCCTCTTCTGGTAATTTTTAATTGTTTTTAACCAGAGAGTAGAGGGTGGAGTAGCTGAAAACATTTTTAGCTATTGTCTGAATTAGAAATGGCAGATACAGTCACCATGTCAGATGTAGTATTTATAATTTCTCTCCCACTCTTTCTGTTTGGGAGGACTACAGTCCCTTGTTTCTTGGGAGTAGAGAACAAAATCCTTTCAAATTGCCACTTTGAGCCATATTTTTTTTAAGATTTTATTTATTTATTTTTAGAGAGGGAAGGGAGGGAGGGGGAGAGAGAGAGAGAGAGAGAGAGAGAGAGAGAGAGAGACAGACATCAATGTGCGGTTGAGAGAGACATCAATGTGCGGTTGCTGGGGATTCTGGCCTGCAACCCAGGAATGTACCCCGGCTGGGAATCGAACCTGGGACACTTTGGTTCCCAGCCCGCGCTCAATCCACTGAGCTACGCCAGCCAGGTTGAGCCATATTTCTGACAGGCAGGACAAAGCTTCTTGGTCAACCTTCCATGGTCTCTTAGAGGACATCTTAACTAAATTATTTTTGGGCAATTGAACAAGACACTTCTCCATCCAGTGTGCAGCCAAGATGCCTTGCAGGTCACTCCAGAACTCTCTGTGGTCGGGTGCGATGTATATGTTCTCCGAAGAGAGAAATATTTTGTGGGCCAATTTTGTAGTTTTGTCTCGGGCTTACATAGCCCTATTGGAGATGCCAAGGTAAAAGGTAGGGCCAAACCATCAACAGTCATTTACTGCAGCTGATAATAAACAAACTCTATCAACACTGTATTATCTTTCTTTACAATAATTAGGTCAGTGCAATGGTCATTAATAACATAAACAGATAAATTTAGCACTACGTTTATGAAAAACCATGGACTTTACATGAGCCTATAGTTAGTTTCTCCCCAACCAAATCCAGTCATTATTCAACAAATGTGCCAGCGTAAAAAAAAAAAATGACTTAAAAGATTGACTGAAACCTTGCACCAGTGACCAACCAACCTCCTCAGAGGTAACAACGAACAGTGATAGATGCTAAACACTGAGTACAAGAAGCAGATGTGAGAAGCAGAGAGGACTGAAGCTTATAAATAAACAGTGACCAATTAACCCTAAGTGATTGAGAGTAGGCCACCTGGCTATTTTCAAGGTTATAAAATGAAAGCAGAGGGGAAGTAAAATGATGAATTCTAATAAACCAAAGAACTAAGCACAGGGTTTCATTTAGGATCCCATCTTACAGTTGACAAACTACGCTGGGAAATTATGCAGGGATTCCAGGAGCCGGAGCACAAGTGAAAGGCGACCCCCCCAAAACTGTGCCCGCAACTGCCGTGACTTGTTGCTAAACATGTAAATAAGTGCATGGTCACTGGTGACGGCAGGAGGAAACGTATCGTTGGAGCCTGAGACTGGTGCTGGTGGAAGGAGCATTGAAGATGACCTAGTGGAATGATTCCCCTCTTGCCTTGACATTTACGGAAATAGAACTGGGTTTCAAGAAGTGGTCTGTGTAAGGTCACATGTCAGGTGAGCAGCCGACTGGGTGAGGAACCTTGTCCTCTTTAATTCTTTTAGAATCCGATAACCCGGGTGTGCAAAAACTCACCACAAATGAAAATGGTAAAGGTCTATATGCAAAGCCTCAGATATAAAGCCTATAAATATTTGTGAAAGTGTGCTGACCCTGGCTTTTACCCAGGGCTACATTTGATAATCCTTTCTGATAGATTGTATACATATACAGGATTACATGAGAGAAATGAGATAAGAAAAATTGGGAAATGCATGGGGTTGGCATAGTCCTTTGGAACATTTCTGAAACCTCAGACTTAGATTCTGGTAATTGAAATATAATAAGAAATGGTATGAATTTCCAAACAGGAGACTTATAAAAAATGTTTGCAGCCACAACACTGGAAAGAAAACTGGTTCTGTAGAAGCTATTAAAAATGTGGTCACCTAGATATCACTACAATGTGGGTCGATAAGGTCAGTTGGATACTGATTAGGTGATCTTGTATGAAGCACTGAGTATGATATTCGCTCTAGATAGAGAGATGCATTGTGATGAATATAATGCATTCTTTATGGTAGTATTGTGCTCATTCATCTTATTTTATTTAAAAAAATGTAATGACTGCCCTTCTACCTCTAAAATCGGGAGATTACTTTTACATTCAGATCTTTAAAAAAAAGAAAAACATGATAATATATTTCTTATTCATGATGATACACTGATTTGGGTTTCTTGGTTTTTAATTCATAGTTGGGCAGATTCATTCAGAAAATGTACAATGATTGAGTTAGGAACTGATGGAGTCATTGAGTGGGTGAAGGTTAGTACTGCCAAGTTATACTTAGAAATAGTTTAACATCATCTGACTTGCTGGTAGTTTTATTTAGCTAACTGTTGACTGAGTGCATGTGTAAATAATTTTGCAGGGCCTAATGAAACTAAAGGGATTCAAGCATTTGTCCCCGAATGCTTTTTTCTTTTGTTCTACCTACAGCTACTGAGAGGTAGAAAATAGAAGCCAATAAAAAATTGACAATGGCAACTGATCAGAGGATTTCTGATGGAAAATGTCCCTTTGAACTCTAAATAAGGGTAAATTTGATTGTGCATCAACAAACTTACCACCCAGGGAATTTTATACACATATCATGCTGTGCTTTGTCACACGACTCCATGACAATTATGTTTCCACAAGCCAGGAGTTTTATAACTATTACAAATTTCTACAGCCAGTTGGTCAGTGTGTTTCTCTTTTTAAAAACCTTTTCACTAACTACTCATTTTTAGTTGTTCTTCCAGCAAGAAAGAAATGAAGTGGAGAATAATGGTGCGTTAAATACAACGGTGAGATACAATTCGATTTAGTAAGTACACATTAAGTCCCTAGTACAAACAAGGCCCTGTGTTAATTCTTGAATGCACCAGGAGGTTTGCGTCTAGTCATTTTCATAGACTGAGTTTGTGCAGTTCTTGGGGTTTTGACCCTGGGAATGTCCAAATTCTTGCAGCTTCCTCTCTTTAAGTCCATCAAGGAAAAGTAGCCCTGAGAAAGGACATTTGTCTATTCCAAGGGTCCTGGGCGTCCTGCTGGAATGTATCGTGGCATCAGCAGCCAGCTTCCCCAGCAGAAGAGAGCGATGAGGGGCTTTTACTAACTCACATCCCACTCAAATTGAACCTGTCTTTTCATGGGGAATAAAGTATGAAATGAAGTTACACTGAAAATGTTATGGAGGAAAACATGTTAAACTACTGCCCCTCACCATGTAACTGTTATCCATGTCTATACTGTCTACTTGAGATTGTTGTTCCAAATATTCTCAAAGCGAGAATAATGCTGTGACTGTGGAAGCATTAGTAACCCAAAGTTGAAATAGCAAGGTGCTCATTCAGGTGGGAATGACATGAATAAAAAGAAGGGAAAAGAAAGGAGCTTAAGATTTACTGCATGAGAGAAAAAGGAGAATTTACCTTAAAATTAAGATTATTTCAAGAGCCCTCCAAGTAAGTTCCCTTCTTTCTGTTTCACCTTCTCCAACTTATTCTAGGCTGTCAAGTGATCCCTCTTCAAAACTATTTTATTTATGAATTTTTCTTTTTCTTTTTTTAAATTTTTTTACTTATTGTATTATAAAATTATCTTCATTAAAAATTTGATATATATATCTTCTTTTTTTCTTTTTTTATTTTAATCATTGTTCAAGTACAGTTTTCTGCCTTTTACTCCCATTCCAGCCCACCCACCCAACCTTCCCCACTTCCCTCCCATTACCACCCTCCCCCTAGTTTTTGTCCATGTGTCCTTTACATTTGTTCCTGTAAACCCTTCCCATTCTCCCCTGAAATTCCCTCTTCTCTCCCTTCTGGTCACCGTCAGCCTGTCCTCCATTTCAATGTCTTTGACTATATTTTGCTTGTCTCTTTGTTTTGCTGTTTAGGTTCCTGTTAAAGGTGGGATCATGTGGTATTTGTCTTTCACTGCCTGGCTTGTTTCACTTAGCATAATGTTTTCCAGCTCCATCCATGCTGTCGCAAAGGGTAGGAGCTCCTTCTTTCTCTCTGCTGCATAGAATTCCATTGTGTAAATGTACCACAGTTTTTTGATCCATTCATTTACTGATGGGCGCCTAGGTTGCTTCCAGCACCTAGCTATTGTAAATTGTGCTGCTATGAACATTGGGGTGCATAGGTTCTTTTGGATTGGTGTTTCAGAGTCTTAGGATATAGCCCCAGCAGTGGAATTGCTGCGTCAAAAGGCCGATCCATTTTTAGTTTTCTAAGGAAGTTCCATACTGTTTTTCACAATGGTTGTACCAATCGGCAGTCCCACCAACAGTGCACTAGGGATCCCTTTTCTCCACAACCTCTCCAACACTTGTTGTCTGTTGCTTTGTTTATGATGGCCATTCTGACTGGTGTGAAGTGGTATCTCATTGTGGTTTTAATTTGCATCTCTCTGATAGCTAGCAATATTGAACATCATTTCATGTGTCTTTGGATCCTCTGTATGTCCTCCTTGGAGAAGTGTCTGTTCAAGTCCTTTGCCCATTTCTCAATTGGGTTGCTTGTCTTCTTAGAGTGGAGTCCTGTAAGTTCTTTATGTATTTTGGAGATTAAACCCTTGTCTGAGGTATCATGGACAAATATATTTTCCCATACAGTTGGTTCTCTTTTTATTTTAATACTGTTTTCTTTAGCCGTGCAGAAGCTTTTTATTTTCATGAGGTCCCATTTGTTTATTCTTTCCTTTATATCCCTTGCTCTGGGGTACATGTCAGTAAAAAATTTTCTGTGTGAAATATCTGAGATTTTCCTACCTACATTCTCCTCTAGGACTTTAATGGTGTCACAGTTTATATTTAAGTCTGTTATCCACCTTGAATTTATTTTTGTGTATGGTGTAAGTTGGTGCTTGAGTTTCATTTTTTTGCATGTAGCTGTTCAGTTCTCCCAACACCATTTGTTGAAGAGGCTATTTTTACTCCATTTTATGTTGCTGCTTCCTTTGTCAAATATTAATAGACCATAGAGACTTGGGTTTATTTCTGGGCTCTCTGTTCTGTTTCATTGGTCCATGTGCCTGTTTTTATGCCAGTACCAGGCACTTTTGATTACAGTGGCCTTGTAATATAGTTTAGGATTTTTATTTTTCAAATACAGTTGGCATTCAATATTATATTTGCTTTAGGTGTACAGTACAGTGGTTAGACATTAATATAACTCACGAAGTGACCCTCCTGATAAGTATAGTACCCACCTGATACCATGAGTATAAAACTTCTTAAAATCATACATTGCTTATGATCTTGAAAACCTCCAATACATATGATGCAAACACTTTCTTTATAACACCCCCATGCATGTTCTCATAACATCAGTTTCCCCCTCCTCACCTCCACACTTTGGCAAAGCTCACCTCTTTCTTGTTACTCTGTATCCATATGGAAGCTATCTGCTTTAAATGAATGGATAACCAAAGAACTGGATCCAGAATCAGGTTTATTCATTTGCTATCTGGTTCCTCAGCACCATCCCTCTCGACACCCTTCTTTTCACCCTCTCCACTTTGGCAGTTTTCAGGATGAATCCTTGAAAATTTGAAATTATACCCTCCCATCACTTCCACTGTCAATTTGCCCTGGAAAGTCCCTCCCCAAAAGGAGATGTGCAAGGGCCAGTTTGGCCTTCCGATGTAGATGCTTGTGCAATTTTTTCATAGTAGAGACTGGCACCAATATGGAGGTGTGCTGTATCTGTTAGGGATCTTCTTTAGATGGCAAGCCCGGGTATGTAAGATAATTTACAGGTGCATTACCTTACTGGAGCAATCTAGTTCTGCTCCTTAAAAAATACCACACACACACCTGAATCAACAGAGCAGATCCCTGGCAAATAGGGTGTTGCTCCAAAGTAGGTGATTCACTCTATTAGCCACTTCCTCACTACTTCTCCTGAAACAGGAATCAGAGCTGCAACTAGCTTGAAACCATCAAGAATGAGGAAAAGGAAATAGAGATGTTGAAGATGTAAGGAAGAAGTAATCTTCCTTAAGGCACATAGGTTCTTTAGAATGTAGAATAGGAGAGGGAATTACAGATGTAGAATGAGAGGATATAGTTTTTAGTAAAAGTATAAAATAAAACCCAGACAGAAAAAATGAAACCGTTTTTTTTAAAAAGAGAATGATGAGATGCTATCACATAGCAATTAAAATAACAAAAATATATTGGATGCTGGTGAGGATGTAGAGCGACTAGAACTCCCCTATGGTGCTGTCAAGAATGCAAAACTGGGCAGCCACTTTGGAAAACAGCCTTCCGTTTCTCATAAAGCTAAACATACACTTACCCTATGATTCATCATCCATTCCTGGGTATTTACCCAGGTGAGATTAAAACATATGCTCAGACAAAAACCTGTACCTCAATGCTTACAGCTGTTCAATTCATCATTATCAAAAACTAGGGGGAAAAAAACCCAAGTGTTT
The DNA here is from genome assembly GCF_004126475.2 of Phyllostomus discolor. Lineage (NCBI taxonomy): Eukaryota > Metazoa > Chordata > Mammalia > Chiroptera > Phyllostomidae > Phyllostomus > Phyllostomus discolor. The sequence goes on from NC_040906.2 coordinate 12,709,861, forward strand.
TCAATGGGCGAGTAAACAGTCCATGGTACCTCTACAATGGAAACCCAGTCAGCAATAAAAAGGAATGAACTACTGACAGGCGGTACAACTTGGCTGGATTTCAAAGGCGTTGTGCTGAGATGATGAAGGCAGTTTCAAAGGTTACATACTACATGATTCTTTTCGTATAAAAGTCTCAAAAAGACAAAATGGTAGTGACAGAAAACAAAACAGAGATTGCCAGTGGGTAGAGGTGGGGCAAAGGGTGACCACAAAGGAATAGCATGGGGGAATTTGGGGGTGTACTAGGACTGTTCCACATCCCAGTTCTTGAAGTGTTTCCATGAATCTACCTGTGTTAAAAGTTATAGACCTGTACACACAAAGAATTCAATTTCACCTTTCTTTAAAACTTAAGTACAAAAGAAAGTATTGCAAAAGGATTGCTTTTTGGCTGCAGAAAGAACTACTGACTACCTACCAGATAAGTTGCTAAGAATTTATCATGTTATTTTTTTTATCTGCAAAATGGAGTCTTAACATGAGAAATTTACGTTATGATAGAAACCAAAGGGAAGCCACGTTTTTCTTCCCTTGCACATTCATTGCCTGTAAAAGAGGCTTTATGAAAATGTGGGCAGATGAAAAATATTTCCTGAGGAAAGTTGAAAGTTTAAGTCAACATATTATCTTTGGAAATGACATTTGTTAATGAAAAACCATTGGCTTCTTTAATAGGCAAGTTCTCCCTCCTACTTTTTATGGTTTTGAGGCCGGTTGCCATGGATGGACACCAAAGCAAAAATAAGGCAAGTTATTTTATTTATTTATTTTTTGCTCCTCTCTTTAGCTTTAGATTTAGCTGTCCATGCCTATTATTATGAGAACTGATGGGCTCAATCAGAAATCAAGAGACATAGCTTTGTTGCTTATACAGCAAGATATGACTTTGTGTAGCTATGCATTTCAAATATTCATCAATCCCCATAATAAGGTAATTCCTTTCTCATTTTTGTACAGCATCTTCCTCGTCACTGTGTGTATGAATATGGTTTTATAATTAGGCTACAAATTTATCAGATCTTTGTTTACATTCTTAATACCAACAGTGGACCTCAGTATATATTTTTCCCTTTGTGATATTGTTACTGACATGAAAGACTATTTGTTTGGTAAAATAACCTAATGTGTTGCAATCCGATGCTTTTGTATAGGCTAGGAATTTTACAGTTCTCATGGCTATAATCCCATCTTTTGAAATCTATTATCTCTACTCATGGGTGACCCCTAAGGACAGCTACCATTTGTCCAAACACAACACTGCGGAGCTCAACAAAGACATCTGTGGCAGAATAGAAGGGCCTAGAACAGGAGTCAACAAACTGCTACCTGTGGGCAGGCTGCCCGTTTTGTAAAGAAAGTTTTATTGGAACATAGTCACATGGATTTGCTGATATATTACCATTGTATATTTCATCGCTCGATGGTAGCGCTGTGTCGTTGTGACAGAGAGTCTATGGCACAAAAAGCCAAAAATATTTACTATCTGGCTCTTTCCAAGAGTGTTGAGCTGCAGACAGAACATTTATCTCAACCAGTGCTTCATTTTTGTTATGACAGATTTCATCTTAAACATTTTAAAAGCTCAGATGATATGTAAATAAAATCGCAGTTCATCCATTTTTAAACACATCTTGCGAGTGTGTTAAATGGCACTTGAAATTAAGCATTGGACAAACCCATGGGGATGCTCCTTATCAAAACCCGAATGTGGAAGAGCTAGGGTGAGGGCCCCACGATGAAATCCATGTGTAATATCCGCAAAACTGTTCAACATCAACGTTCCCCACCACGCCTGGCTTTGCCAAAGTGATAGATAAAGTGTGAGAGAAAAATGAGCATTTGAGCAATGAGAGAGTGTGCTCAGTAACACTTAACCTGGAAGATACACATATATCATGTTACCCTAAATCCTATCATATCTTAAAACAAAAACAAAAACAACCCTTCTACCTCTGAGCCATTGAGACATAAATTAAAGATGATTAACAAAAGGAATTTGGGGCATTCAAAGTAGTCACTCAGAGGAGCTAAGTCTTCAGGATTTCCTTTGTTGGGTGGATTTGCGTGGTAGCCAACAGGGAAAAAACACAGTACAAATGGAACCAGTTTACCTACTCTTCTCTGTTTGGAATTATGAATGAGTCGTGCTGACCTTAACATCCCATTTTTTATTGGCTGTAAAACCTTGCCTGATGGCAGGAGATATAACCTAAGTCTCCCGGGTTGGTTTAAAAAGTCCATCAATTCTGGGCACTGCTGCCCACCAAGCTGCAATACCAGGGCCAGTTTCCTGCAGCCCAGACCCGAGTGATGCTGTGAACCTGCCCTGCTGGGACGAGACTCACCCTCTGTCATCTTCTTGTTGTTGCTGCTGTGTTACAGTCTGGGGGTCTCACGACTGCTCTTTATAGGAGGCCAGCTGCCCACATCTCCTTCACCGCACTAGGATGCACATGCTACCGGGGCCGCTGTGCAGGTCGGGCTCCAGAACCACCACCGGGGCACTGTGCCAGCAGAATTGTTTTTCTCTTTCTCTACCATCCTTGGGCCTTAACATTGTATCTGGTGGAAGTACACATGCCCACCCTCTAAGTGAGGTCGCTCCTAGGGCCTCTCTTGTCTTTCTGGTAACCTGGCTCCGGTTAGAGTTACTCTAAGTAACCAGAGATGCATATTTGAATCTCTAAGAATAGCAGAGTGCAGTCTTTTTGTTTTCCCCTCAGGAAGACTCCTTTGCACATCTGTAAATTAGAAGCAAGCTGATTCTTTGAGGGAGGGATCCAACTAGTTTTGCTCTCATCAAAATCCAAGCCTTAAGTGCCAGTGGATTCCTGGGGTGGGAGCTGGCCTTTGCCTGCCATGTTCCAGCCCTGTGTTTCCTCCTTTCAATCATCAGAGACGTAAAAATGCTGTTGTTGAACTCAGCTGTGGAGGCTGAGAAATTCCACACGTTTTCTTTCAAACTGTTCCATTATTAAAGCAAAGGACTACTTCAAAATGTGGTTCCAGAACCATCATAGTGGAATCATCGGGACATTCTAAAACCACCAGCCCCTAGCATGTTTCCCAGCAAACAGGGTGGAGCCTAGGAACCTGTTGGTCAGCGAGCGTAGCAGTAAAAGGTAAAGTTACACTGCAAATGTATTTATATGTTATTAGCAATGTTCGATGCATGGCCATGTTTACTAAAAAACCCTTCATATAATTAATTTCTAAAATGCACCTGATTTTGTTCAACCAGTCTTTTGCAGCTATGTCTCCAAGGGGCCTCTCCTGACCTTCGATTGATCATTTTGGAATATTTCACACCAAGAGTGTCTTGGGCTGAAACTCAATACCAGATGCAAGGTGTGGCAAAAGTAGGTTTACAGTTGTGAGTACACAAAACACAGTTTATTCTTGTATTGTATTTATTGATTATTGTATCATTTTCCATACAAACAACTGTAAACCTACTTTTGCCCCACCCTGTATATATCAACAAACACCTGTATGTTTTAAAAATATCCTCCTAAGAGTGCATCCTTCAGATTTCATACACTTGGTCGATACCATGTAGATGTCGTGTAAGAAGCTCACTGATACGCATTACTATTACAGAATAGTAAACAAAATTAAAAATAGGACTTTTCTGAGAAACCATTTTTTACAAGTATTGGGATCTGGGATTGGGCTAAAAGCTGAAATACAGACTGCTACTAACTTCAGTCAATGCCATAGTCTTTCTCTTTCCTCTTTTTCTCTCTCTCTCTCTCTTTTTTTTGGCAGGGGTCAGGGAGCAGTGGTAGGGGACTGATGTGTTTTTCTCAAGCCCAGTAACATTGAGACTGAAAAAGAAAGTTTGGAAATCATTTGCTTGTCAAAAGGAAGGCACAGATTTAAGAAGATCCCCTGACCATACACTGATGGCCAGTGTCCTGGGAAATTAACCTTCTTCAGTGTGATATCTTCTCATGCATAGAAGTTGAAAAAAACTTCAGGTAGTTGGGTACCTGGTGTTAACCATTTAAGAAGTTGAAAAATTAGCATAAAGTTTATCTTCCATCCCTCAGTTTTCACCGAATTTTTGTTTTGGTAGACAGGGCATTGGTCACTGGTATATTGAAAAGTATAAATTTACATTCATGCATATAATAATAAATATTACACATGTTCAAATGTATAATGTTTGTTCCATGAATTGACCTACCAAAGAATAGCTTTAAGGCAGTCTGCCTGCTATGTTCTGTTACAGTATTTCATTCTTAATTGTTTTTGATGCTTCTCTTCTCCTCACTCCACCACATCACCTTCTTTATCTTTTTCTTTTTCTCTGATTTTCTCAATCCTTCTCTCCATTTTTTCCCCTCATTTGTTACTCTTGTGTAGCTTTGTTCCTGAAACTAGGTCACGAGACTGTCAAGATGTCAGCTTCAAATTTAGTTCTCAATTCCCTGTCTTTAAACCACTTTATACTTTGGGGACAATTTGCTCTTCTTTGTAGTTAAATGGAACAATTTGAATACCCTTTCTATTGCACAGGAGGTTTTCTTTATACAGGCCTGCTTAGAGGGCTTCTTACAAGTCGTTGCACACTGGTATTTGCACATTGCAGAATGTGAGTTGTTTAAACCTTCAGGTCTTGATCAGTTGTGTGTGTGTGTGTGTGTGTGTGTGTGTGTGAGAGAGAGAGAGAGAGAGAGAGACAGGCACCTTACAAAGGAAACATGAAGTTAATTTTTGTCACCACATTTATAAGCCAGTTCCACTAACCAAATACAGCCTACTTCTTACAAATGCAATTATGGTTATGCCTCATTGAGGGCAAAGATTTTAAAATATTGAAAATAAAATGAGCCACAGAAAACTCAAATGTCCTCCCCGAGGAACAAATAGTAAAATCTGGTGTTCATTAAAATACTTGAATGTTAATGGAAGAGAAAAATGTAAGCCCTGTGTCTCCATTTCTTTGGACCAAGACATTGTGGTTTCTCAGTTTTCCCAAGGCCTGGCCAACTTAGGATCTGGTGAGACTGTTTGGAGACAGGAAATGTGAGGTTGGATGTGGAGTACAAATGGGTGAAGTAGGGGCTTCCTTTGAGGTCTCCCGGCCCTGTGAATCTCCTCATAAGGAGTACTCTCAGAAACAAGGAGCTCACTCTCCTTGCTGGTCCCCCTCTATTGCCGGAGATTCTACTCCCCCCAAAGTAGAGGAAAATGATCTACAAAAAACCCAGACCGAATGTGAAGACTTCAGAAGATCTACAGGTTTCAGAGAACAGACAAGGAAGACACTTTGACATTCAAAAGCATCATAAAAGGAAGCCCTCTCACCTATCTTCCCCCGCTCCCCCTCCCCCACATTCTGACTTACCTGCTAGACATTTAACTAGAGCAGGACAGTCCAAAGATACCTGCTTGATTTTTTTCACTTTAGTTGGCCATATTGGTTAACATTCTACATTGAGAGTCGAGTTTTTTTGGTGACGGAGTCCCCTCCCTTTTTACATCTTAATTTTATTTTTAATTCAAATAACTCCTGGAAGATCAAAAGATCTTGTTCAGTTATTAATGCTTCAGAATAAATTAATTGAATCAGGTTGCCTTCCCTGTAATTCCTGGATAAGACCAGCTGTACTAAGGAAATCAAATCACTGCAAGGCAGGGAGGGGATTTGTGGGGAAAGAACTGTGGGCGGAGGGAGAACGTTGGAGGTCTATGTGGATAGGCAGAATCCGAGGCTTAGGGGATCTTGTAGGTTCTGGGGTCTAGAAATGTATGGAGTGGAATAAAAAGGGAGGTGGGTGGCTGTTCAGGTCAATACTGAATTACTTCCAGTGTTTGCCTCTGGCCATGGGAAGGAGGAATGCTCCCAGCTTGATGGCCTCCAGGAGAACTGCCGGAAGGGTTGTGTGAAAGACAGCCAAGGGTCACACACTTCCGGCTGGCTAATTAGGTGAAGGGCAGCGATGACTTCGTTATGTGTTCCTTCAGATCTTGTTGCCTGTTCTCTATCTTTTTAAACTGATGTACACACACATGCCGAATTTTGTCACATACTATGTGTAAATAAATGGTAGCTATCATTATTAACAGTGTAGATTTTTAAAATAACAGATGATCTCTTATTAATATGGATAACATTTAATTAAATAATTTATGTTTTTGAGTGGGTGACATGAAGAGAATGTATAAGCTCAAGAATGAATTGGGAGATAAGATATACAAAAATTGTTTACTCTTTTATTATAGAAATAGCAATAGATAGAAGTATCCTGGTTATTATAAAGGAGAGTCACCCTGTAATGACACTTATATTTTCTCTCTCTTTTATAAAATATATAGTAGACATGGTTCAATGTGATTCAGTAGAAGCCCATACTATTTTTAATGCCTGAAAAGCTTTCTGCTATGTGAAGTCACACATTTAACAAATAAATTCTTGATATAGTCTCAGATTGTTCCTAGTTTAAAAAATTACTGTTATAAACAATGCTGTGATACATTTCCAGGTTTCTATTCTTTTGTTCTAAAACCTTGGTAATGGGCTAGGGCATTCTAATATTATGCCAAAGAAAAAATCATGAAAAGGTAGTCTCAATTATTTTAACCTTCCCCGAAAATCATACTACTAAAAAATGGAAACAAATTCAATTCTATCAAGAATTTTAAATGATAAATGACAAACTGGGAATTATTTGCCACATAAATAGTAAAAGTATATATTCTCAATATATAAATAACATTCATGAATGAAAAATATGTTTACCCTCACAAAAATATTTGAAAAGGCCTAGGTACTAGGTAGTTAGGCCTTCATGGGTAGTTAATCAAAAAATCAAATGGCTGTTAATGAGATGCCTTCTTTTTTGCCAAGGATCAAATGTTTTATTATTGTTTTAAAAACAGTTCTTAGGGTTAGTGAGAGAATAGGAAAATAAATGTTTTAACATATTTTCTCCTTTTCTATTTCTATGGATTTTCCAAATGTTTGTGTGTATCCTTGTCTTTAAATATCACATATATTCCAACTATTCCCAATTGTGTTCATCTTTTCTTTGGGCTTCAGATTCATATGCACATCTGCCTACTTGAGCTATCTATTTCACTACCTGGAAAATATCTAAAAATTCACTTACCTGAACACTACTTTTAATTTTCTTCACAAGCCTGGCCCTCTCCCAGTTTTTATTTATGTAGGGATGCACGTATCAGAGTAGAATTATTCTGGATCCTTCCCTTCTTCCCCTCCACACTCCGAATCACAAGTCCTACCAGCACCATCTCTGAGTATATTCTTAGTTCCATCACTTCTCTTCACATCCATCAGGATAACCACAGTCCAAGTCACCACTCACTCTGCTCTGACTTCCAGCGGGTACTCCCTCATGGTTCTTTTCCCCTCCTCCCCTTCTCTACTGGTTTTCTACTCAGTAGTCAGCACTATACTTCTTAAATGTAAAAAGGTCATGCTTCTTCTAAGCTTGAACTGCTCAATGCCTTTTCATTCATCTTTTATTCAATTCAAACATTTGGGGCCTAGATGAGCATGTATTCGGCACACAATAAATGTATATCAAATAATGCATATCAGGGCCCTCTGTGGTATGGCTGGAGCTTATGTCGAGGCTGTCTCTTGCTCTCTGGCCCTCTCCGCTTCCTCTCTCCTCTTCTAACTTCCCTCGAGGTCCTCAAATGTGCCCAGTCCTTGTCTGAGTCAAGAGCTTCGAATCCACAGTTCCCTTCCCTTTAGAATGCCCTTGCTCCCTCTCAGGGAGCTTCCTCCTCCTGGTCACTCAGGACACAGCACGTAGGTGCTTCCTTCCTGGGAGGCCTTCCCTGAACACTTTGTCTAAAGTAGACTCACTCTGTGATTCTCTCATAACACCCTACACCAGGGGTGTTGAACTCACGTTCACCAGGAGCCACATCAGCCTCGTGGTTGCCTTCAAAGGGCTGCATGTCATTTTAGGGCTGTGTAAATGTAACTACTCCTGAACAGTTAAGTGAGAGCTCTACACTGCCGCTGGGTAGACACAAGGTGCCGGGCCGAATAAAACAAAGTGGAGGGCCAGATCCGGCCTGTAGGGCTTGCGTTTGCCATCTGTACCCTACGCTATTTTCCTGCACATAACTATCAGACTTTGTATTTATAGATCCAATTGTTCAAGAATGTAATTGTGAAACCTCCAGGGCAGTGACAACAATGCTATTTGGTTTATGATTATGTCCTTCATACTTCTCATAAGAGTGAAAATTGGAAGCCAAGAAAGAAGGGACAAAATCATACAAGCTAGGGATTAGCAGATTGTGAAAACTTGTTTTATTCCAGGTATTCTGCCTCGAAAGAAAAAAATACACATAAATAGAAGTCCATGAGGTATGGAGTTAGAAGACTGTCTGATGCTTGGTGAGCTGCAGAAATATTTATAAACATACATTCTTTCATTGCATTCTCCCGATCACCCCACACGGAAGTCTACTTATTTCAGATTTGGGAAAATTTGGTCTGGACCCAAACCCAGGTTCATCTGACCCAATAACCACTTTTCTGTCTCCAGTTAGGGGTGCCTTTGTATCACACCATTTTCAGAGGAGCCTCTGTCCTTGGAGGGCTGACCTTGACCTCTGACACTGGCCCATTAGAGCAGGATCTTCTACTTTTTTCCCAGACTTGGGAGCTGGATGAGGAAACAGATATAGATATCTCTCAGAGAAAGAAGAGCTAAACTGAAGTCACTCCCATTTTCTCTTCTGACATCGTCCATAAGTAGAGGGACCCTCCATCCCCATTTGCCAGAGCAGTCTCAGTTTACTCCAGCCATATCAATATTAATAGCAAGGTGTCCCTGTGTGGACGATAAATCACAGAGTCCCTCTGTCTACAATGTATGGCATGGAGCTGGGTTTTTAGCCTCCGGTCTCTGCCTTCCTCATCATTTACTATCAGTGCATTGCTTTCTGTGCCCTGACACATCGGCTCTCCCAAGTAGTTGCTGACTTTTGTGGCTACCCAATGACCTGCCTGGCTAATGCACCTCTGAGCTAGCTCAGAACCCAGCCGTGGTCAGAGAGAATTGTAAGGCATGAGGACTGGGGGCTCAGCCTCTATTGTCCCGCCCTGCTCAACACACAGCTGGCGCCGTGCCTGCACACTCCTGGAGAAGAAGGCTCATCACAGCTTCCAGGAGCCACTCCAATCCTGATCATCTTTCATCTCGGTCCTTCCACAGTTGACTAGCCTCAGAGATGCATCAGAAACCTCAGGGAGAGCAAAGGCACTCCCCCGCTCCCTTGCCTGTGGGGGCTGCTTTGTGTGTTCAATGGGGCTGATTTATTTCGCCCCCTCAAGCCCTTAAGGAGAGGGCATGTGTCCTTGCCTCACATCTCTGCTTCCTGTATTTCCTGCTCAAACCCCTGCTTCGTTTGTGGTTTTGAAATGATAATGAGCTGCTGCTTTTCTTCCCTAGTTTGGAGATCCTTGTTTCTAACAGATTGAACAGTGTGTCTCTTGATTTATCATCTCAGGAAGATGAATGCCACGTGTCGTCACGGTATAACATCATCTCGCCTGCTTCCGTGCTCCAATGTAACCATCGGCAGCTAGATGCTGGGCAGCCTGGATTTATTTTTCACTGCATTCCATCAGGCACATAACACCATGTAGAGAATGTCAGTTTATTGCAGCTCAAGGTGAATTTCTTTCTCCTCAAGGCAATGACACAGAAGTTCCCCAGGGGGCAGCCCCTTGCAGACCCTGCCTGATTGTATTTTTCCATAAATGAGCTTTCAGGGGAGCGTAGGGCTCTGGCTTGATAAAGCTGGCTGGACTGGTGATGGGATTGGATATTGTCGCTCCATGCTCTCTTCCACGGCAGCGCTGGATTGATTGCATTATTTAGAGTAAGCACGACCCAGAAAAAAGTAAAGTGCTTGACTTTCAGGCGTTTCCTTGAACAGAGGGGAGCAGCAGGTAGTTTCATTTAAAAAGGGGAGCCTGACAGCTGAATATTCAGTCCGTGGTCTGTTCTTACATGGACTTCATTTGTCCTCATTGTCCCATCCCACTGCTGTCGTTCAGGACACGGAGCACGCGGCCCTGCCAGGGGGCCTGTCCTCAGTGGGAGGCTGGCCACGTGAGTGAGAGCAGGTGGTGGGAGCCACGGCAGAGGTGGTTTTAACTAGCACTCGGTGGAAACCAAAGGTTTTCTGGGAGGTCAGCAGAGAAGCCTGGAAAACAATGTTGGAATGTCTGAAAACATTACTTTCTAGCCATGCCAGCCCTTTGTTTGTTGTAGTTTCTTCTATTTCTAAGCAGACTTGCCAGCGGAATAAATCTCCTAAGTCGTAGGTTAACTGAAGTAGAAAGGGAGCCCAGACCTTCCCAAATCGAATATAATTTGAAAAGAAGGTCTTTCCCGTATGGATGTGTGGTATTTGAACTGAAAGCATTGTGTAACATTCAGGGGCATTCACTGGAAAAATTAGATTTCTAAAGTAACTCTTACAAGCATCCTAGAACGAGTAAGGGAGGGAGCTAGTCGTATGAGTAAGGCGTTGGTACCCTAGGGGCCCCTGTCCCTCACCTCCTCCCCTGAGAAAGCCTGTGTGGGAGAGAGCCCCTTGGGGCCTGGCTAGTGGCTCCCAGGTCCTACTGTGTCAGTGATCCGATGGCGAGTGAGGCCCACTGGGATGAGGCGGGAGGAAGGGTGAGGCAGGACCGGTCATTCCGGTCATTGCATAACTCTCTCTGCTTCGCTTCCACCCCCATTCCTCAATTTAGAGTCATCCGTGGGGATTCTCCTAGAGGGCAGGCAAAGCACGGCCACAAGTGACATGAGTGAAGAGGGTCCATGGACCGATGGTCCTGTCGCCCTGCTCTGCTCTTTCCTGAGGCATCGCTCCTGATGGGCAAGGAACAGCTCCGAGTGCTGCCATGCAGTTCGTGTGAAAATACTCAGAAAGATCATCTCTCCAAACGTCTTTTGAGGCTCCTTCCCTTAGACACAGTGATGGCTGTTTCTTGGCTGAAATTCAAAGAAACCTTCAAAATGAAGGAGGAAACACTTTCAATCACTTTGCAATCCCCAGCTTGTCTCTCCTGGTTGTCTAAGTTTATTGTATTATTTTTAGAATGTTTACTTAAACAGCGTGCAAAGCTGGCCCAGCAGGACATCTGAATCTTGCATCAGAACACGTCCGTGTCTTCCATCACTGGGGTCCAGCGGCAGGAAGCTAAAAATAGCCCGCCGAGCTCTTTTCTCCACCAGAAGGAGTGTTTATTTGCCAGAAGGGGAGAGAAAACAGAAACTCTCCCCTCGTCCCTCCCCTGGATTTCCTTCTGCCAATGAGTAAATGCTTTGCTTCAAAAATTAAAGTTATTTGAGTGGAAATGAGTAGTTGGCACTTTCAGTCCATTTCAGTGAAGTTGACGGTGACCTGAATGCCCTGGTCATGTCACAGATTTGCTCTAAAACTCGAACATCTCACTTTTGTCTGTGAGGTGGGACTTACATGTCTTGCACTTGGTACTGAAGTCTCTTTGAACTCAGCCCCACCTCCAAGTTTCCAGCACTATCCACAACTGTTCCAGAACTTACAGCTGCAGACCCATGTCTTCAGTGTTCCCCCATACCCTTGGTGTTCACCTGCCCCAGTGAACACAGTATTCTCTCTTCTAAAATGCCTGCATCTTCCCATACACAGTCTGACCCTGCTAATTTTTCCAAGGGTGGCCATGAAATACCCCTTTGAGAAGCCTGTGCCAACTGCCAAAGTTATGACAAGCTTTCCAGACCCCTGGAATACTCCCAGTCCACACCAGTCTGCTGTTTTTGACTCTTAGTAAGAGAGGCTTACATGGTTGCCTTTTCATGTGCAAGTTGCATTTTTTTTAGAATCTGGAAAACTTCTGGGAATAGGCACCATAGGTTTCAGCCTCTGCATCCACTCCAGCATTTAACAAATAGTAGGTGCTTCATTAGTGTTTAATGATTGATTTAGAAATTCTTGCTCTATTCCCACAGGATGAGTTGAGCACACTTATCATCTCTACTGGGGCCATCCAACTCTGGGGCAGGGCTCCCCAGGGGTTTTGTAGTGTTTGATAAACACTCCTCCCCCTGAAATGCTTGCAGGGGGGAGATGGTGGGTGTTGTGAGGAAGAAGGTCACCTCTGTGGTTTTTTAAAAAAAAAGAAACTGCTTTGTACAATGTCCTTATTGAGTCACAAGACCCTTGAACACATGAAAGGTGCTAAGAAGTCTATAGTAAAGAAAGGTCTTTTATTTTGTTAAACCCACCATTTCCCAAGTTAATTTTTACCATAGAACTGTTTTTTGTTCCCTGAGAAGCAATAACATTCAGCATTCAGAAACGCTAGCTGTCTTAGTCGGTTTGGGCTGCTCGAACAACATACCATGGACGGGGTGGCTTAAACAACGGAGTTTATTTCTCAAGTTCTGGAGGCTGGAAGTCTGAGATCATAGTGTCAGCAAGATTGTCTTTTTTTTTTTTTTTTGTGAGTGCTCTCCTCATGGCTTGTAGGTGGTTGATTTCTTGCTATGTCTTCACACGACAGCTTGAGAGAGAGAGGAAGAGAAGGGGAGGGAGAAAGAGAATTCTCTGGTCTTTCTTCCTCTTTTATAAAAAACACTAATCCTACCCTCATGAGCTCATTGAATTATGATTGCCTCCCAAAGGCCCCATTTCCAACTGCCATCCAATTAGGGCTTCAACCTATACTTGTGTTGAACATTTGGATAACATTTAGTTGAACATAAATTTTTTCATCAGTTAGTGCATAACACAAAGATTCTGTTGGACACAATTTGAGAGTGTCTTCTTCCTCTTGGCTTCCTACCTAACCCCCCTCTAAGTCACGCCTATGAAAGTGTTTTCCTAATCTGTGTCTCTGAAATAATCTCTTAGATATCTGGATTCTACTACACTGCGAAGTATTGATTTTGCCCAATTTTTATTATTGGAAAACTCCTCCCATTCCCACTGCTCTTGTTTGCATTCTTCTTAGGCAAGTCTAAATGAGGACCAGAAAAATTAATCAATATTTCTGGTAAGTTAAGTAATCAGTAGATTTAACTATCTAAACAAGTTATTGTGCCTTAACATTCTTGTTTGACCAGATTTTTAAAAAAATACATGAATTAATTAAGAGATTGGAAAGTAAGTAATATATTCACCAACTGGGGCAAAGGTGAATTAACTCCAAGCCCTCAGGCTTTCAGGTTAGGTGGACTTCTCCCTACACCTTCTTACTTCTCAATCATGTGGAATCTCTGAAGTCCTGCATTTTTAAAAATCTTTTGAAATCAGCTGAGATCAGCCCAAGAAGAAAAGAAAGTTCTATCACATTCTTTGACATGTCTGGCTTCCATAGTAACAGACTTTTCAGTTCTTCCTTGCATGACAAGCTCTTCATTCACCTCTCTACTCTGGTCATCCTTTTTGGAGTGTTTTCAAGTCAATGTCCGTGGGAAAACATGGCACGCCAGACAACACTCAGTTGTCCAGATGTGTCCTGACTTGACAAAGTACAGTGGGGCTCTCCCTGGACCCTTAATCTAGGTGTGCTTCTTCTCTGGCTGCGGAGGAAGGTGTTATAATTATCACTGCTCCTGGTTATTCTTTAATCGTGCCCTTGCCTGTCTCCTGACCTGGAGTGTGGAGTGGAGTTTTAAGCCCTCCCATATTGAGTTACTCTCTAGGTTAATTCATCTCATCACTTGCTACATCCTAGGCTTTTGTCCTCCTGTCAGACAAACCTGCCCTGGCATTTCCCTAAACCTGCTTTTGCTCCACTTTCTTAAAAAGAAATTGCTGAACTCTGGGCAATGGTTTTTTTTTTTAATCTCCAATAATTACTTCTTGTTTCTGTAGGCTAAGTGATGACCCTCTCCTTCTTTAGGTCTTTGTTAAAGTCTCATCTGCCCAATGGAAACTTTCTAGACCAAGCTCTCCTAGTTCTTATCCCTCCTTGAAGCCATGCTCTTTTCCTAGTTTTCTTTCTAAATGTTCAGAACTTGGAGAATATTCTTTGTACATCCTTATAGCACTTGGTATAGGTTTCTACCACTTGTCTTTGTTAGTCACCTTTCTATCTCTCGCACAAGAATGATTGCAGCGGCGAGCACTTGTGTATTGAGATGTCACAAGGTGCTTACGGACACACTGGGTCATCTGACTCCCTTCAGTCTTGTATGGGGGTAGGCAAGTAGTAGCGTCCTCCTTATTTTCAGAGGGCAGTGAGCCTCAGCTAGGTTACCTAATTTGTTTAAGATCTGATAAACCGTGCCACAGTGATTTCTTATTCAGGGGTGTGCTCCTTCAGAATTTCTGCATTTGCTGCTAAGATAAAGTTTGTGTGAGTGGAGAACAAGGTTTGAAAATTCCTAATATTGTGCAGCAACCTTTTGATTTTGAAGTTTTCAGAGAGGAGGTAGGGTAGGGGAGAGGCCGCCCTCTTACAGGTCCTCTCCGGTACCTGTTGGAGGAGAATTTGCTCATCCTGGAAAGTACTTGGATTTCAGATCTTTTTGTTCTTGCCACCCCCTCCTTTCATTTTCTATTTAGCATGTAGTCACAAAGGCACCCCTGAGGGGGTGGCATGTGAATTGAAATTTGAATGGTAGGACATCAACAGCCAAGTAAAAATTGGGGGCTGGTTGTTCTGGGTGGGAGAACATGAAAACCACAAGGGAGGAAGTGCTGCGTTGGGGGCTTCAAATGAAGGCCAGCAAGGGTGGTGCATCACAGGTGAGGAGACCAAGAACAGGAAACTGCACGTTTACATAGGTAGCCTGTAGAGTAAGGGAGCCATTGGAAGGTTTAATGGGGAGGAATGGTGTAATCTGATACAGATTTTAGAAACATCACACCACCTGCTCTGTGTGCAGAGGGGATTATTGGGAGGAAAGGGTGGAAGCAGGGAGGTTATTACATCAATATTACTCCAGGTGAGAGATGGTGGTAGGTTGCGCCAGGTATTAAGGATGATAGAAATATAGATTTAGGGTACATTTTTTAGATGAAAATGATACTACAGGCTAATAGATTTGACACAGAGGTGAGGAGAAAATGAAATCAAGGATGACTTCTAGGTGTTAATGCTAAAGAGTAATTTGCTAGGGCTGTGCAGAGTCGCCGGCAGAGCTTGAGGGGAGGCCCAGCATTACTGCTCTGGCATGTACTACTGCCCAGGGCGTCCAGCCTGGGAAGCTCCATGTACGGGAGTGTCTCAGACATGTTGAGTAAATACTTTACATGCCTTCTTCATAATGAAGATGCTATTATTTCATTGCAAAATGTAAACCAGAAACAATCCGGAGGAACAGAGTTTTAATTTAAAAGCAAAAAAAGTCTTTTAATGATTGAAATATATAATATTCAATGCGTACAATGAATCATAGAAAATGAGTTGCCTGTCGTTTTTGGTGCTCACCCAGAGAGGGACTAGGCAGTTGTTTCTCCTGGGGGTGAGGTTAGGCTTCTTGACATTTAAGCAGAGGCATAGCCCAGTTCTAGCACAGGTGGGGAGGTAGCTGGTCTGATGTTGGCTCCCTGCTCCACCCCCTAGTGTTGTCAGAGGATAACCAATGTGTGGATGGTATGACCTAAGGTATCAGAAAGACACCATTCTTCTGGGTGTGTCTGACTCAAGTCTTATTTGGACATGATGTTCTCTAAGACTTTTGCATCAGGGTTTTAGTTAACTATTATGATGTCTGAAGAATTCAAGAAAAGGAGTTTCTTCTAGAGACCTCACCAAGGAGGTCTTGTTTCTCTTCTCTTTGCCTAGCTGTATGTACCAGTTGGGATACTTGAAAAAAACCATCTAGCACATTGAGCTGGGATTTTTGAAGACTTTTAATGAAGGGACTAGTGGGAAAGAGCCTGCCAATGATGCTGAAACACTCAGAGACAGGAAATGGTGATGAGATCTTATAGGTACCCAGAAGCAAGGGTTACCAAAGCTTGAATGAGATCAGAGGCATAAAAAGAAGGGTCATTCAAAGAAGCCATAGAGGCCACAGCCACTGCTAGAACTAAACCCTAGCAGGAGGGGAGCAGGGATGAACTATTCTCACTTCTCCCCTGCTGCCCTCAGTGTCTGCTGGGGTCTGTTATTGGCTGATCCCCAAAGGAAGTCAGAGGATCAGGATCTGGGCTCACTATCCCGGGGCACAAGCCAGGGCAGAGACGGGTAGGTAATGGACTTGGGGGTGAAACCGCCCATTTGTTCCTCTAAGGTCACTTTTGATTCTATGGTTTCATAATTATACTCATTCTTATGTTAGTTGTTTTATGTACTACCTTTTACATGCTGAACACAACACAGTAGAAATAATCATTGTAATCACCATAGAGATAGTAGTTAGCTATTGATTCCGAGGGGCCTGCAGCTATCATTTTGCCATAGCTGTGCAAAACTTTGTTTCTAAATGCACAGATTGAAAAACAACAAAAACAATAACAAAACCAGATTCAATTCCAAACTATTGGTACTGTCAAAGTATTTTTAATCGAGTTAGTGAGCAATTTATGTGAGAATACTTACAAGAAAGGTATGGGACCCATGGCTGTTTCTCTTCTACTTCTTTGGCACCAGATAAGTATTTCAGGGATTGGATATGCAAGGATTTAGACGCAGCAAAGAAAGTGGAGTGAATGGAACTTGGCCCAGCTCAAGAACTAAGAATTCCACCCCATGTTGCTTAATCTCCATCCCTATTTAGCTACTGGATGTAACACAAATCCTCCCAGCTTCTTCCCTCTTATCTGAACTCCACTGCAGTTATTAAACAAATTGTGGATCCGCATCCCCTGTAATACTTTGAAAACTGCACAATATAAGGCTTAATGAAGGTGGCATGCCTTTGAATGACTTAGAACTGAAAACATGACTACATCAACCGTCTCTAGAAGGCAAGATTTTAATGGCTGAATAATATGCTGAAACAGAGGAGTAATTTCTCCTCGAATGCTAGGATGAATTATTTATGCTTTGACAACATTATGTGTCTCTAAAGCAGCTTTTAGTTATTCGCCACTTCTGGGCTACAGCTGATCCTGCTGCCCACTCTTGTAATTACATTAACCTCTTGACTTTACATGACAAGCTTTTCCTGTGAGCGCTGATCAATAGCCTACAACTACACCTCTAATAGGGCCATAGTTACACCTCAGTTCAGACACAATTAACTTTTGTCCCCCTTTTCTTTTTGGTGGGGAAGGGAATAAAATTACTTATGTTAACATCTGAAACAAAGGGGATCACTTTAAAAAAATACGTAAAAATATGCAGATCTGATGGGGAGATATGATTATAGTGATAAATAGGCCAGTTGAAAATCCATTTCTGCCAACACATAGGATTAAAAACCCTGGGAGAAGCAATGGATTTCAAAGCCGTAAATGTGTGGGGTGGCCTTTAAACCTCTGCTTTGATAATCTTTTTATTTTCGGTAGGATTAAAGGTGCTGTGGACCACCTACTTTCCTGCTCAAGCTGTAGTAATTAATTACAGGGTATATATTTAAATAGAAAGAGCATAACGTTAAATGTTGAAACACCTTCAAGGGCAGCTAGTTAAATCTTCCTCTCTGACAAAGAGAAACAGAGAGGTACATACCAGTGGTGCGTTAGAGCCTGCCAGCTCAGGAAAGCGGATTTTGTTTTCAGTCACGTTGGTGGCTTTAAATCAGCCGTTGTAGGAGTATTTACACCAAGGAAATTGGCAAACATTATGAACTAGTGTTTTTGCCTCCAAAGAGCTAGTTAACACTCACCTGAATATCATTGTATGTGTGTGTGCATGCACATGCATATATGCGTATATGTACTATATATGTATGTAACACATATATATGTAATTGTGTGTATATTATGTAGACCTTTATCCACATTTCTCATATTTCTTACAGAAAGTAGTCTCATAAAACTTTCCGCCCTGGCTGGCATAGCTCAGTGGATTCAGCGCGGGCTGGGAACCAAAGTGTCCCAGGTTCGATTCCCAGCCAGGGTACATTCCTGGGTTGCAGGCCAGAACCCCCAGCAACCGCACATTGATGTTTCTCTCTCTCTCTCTCTCTCTCTCTCCCTTCCTTCCCTCCCTAAAAATAAATAAATAAAATATTTAAAAAAAAATTAAAAAAAACTTTCCCAGATACATGTTGTGTTAACATTTTAATGCCATATATATGTTTGCTTTACAGTATATGAACACACTGGAACACAAATACACACCCACAATAGACAGCCACACAGACTTGCAGGGACTTGTATTTTCGATCAGAATTCAGATTGTGCAGAAGACCTCTGAGGATGTGTGTCGCTATGGGAGACACTCAAAGGAAAAGTCATGAGAGTCAGCTCAACAAAGATAGGCACGGCCGTCCAGGCTACAGCCAGACACATTTGAAACACTAAGGGTTTTAGACATGAACTGAATGAATTTTCTCTCTAATTTTATAAATTTGTTCAGGAGCAAAGTCTGTTGCTGTCTTCTGCACCATATTATCAGAGCAACATATCTTAGAGATAAAATGAAGCTCCCCGTTACCAATAACAATAATTTAGGACCTATTCAGTGTCCCCTAAGAAGTAACTGGTAACTGCTGAAGTCCTATGAGGCTTCTCTAGTTTTCTTTTATGACAATACCAGACTTACCATATTGCAAGGAAGTTATCTACATAGCATAGATGCTTCATTTCTACATGTATTACATGGTCAGCAAATTTAACATGAGTAGATAATATCCCAAATGGGCTTCAGAGTCAGCAGAAGAAAATTAGAGTTCAGCTATCACCAGGAAAGACTACAAGTAGAAAATTTATAATGTCCTAGGACTTGAACAGTCCCTGTTCCAGTGGGAGAACGCAAGTACATCCATCAACATGTCCTAGAGTCTTTTTTTATTTTTTAAAGATATTTTTAAAGATTTTATTAATTTTATTTTTAGAGAGAGAGAGAGAAACATCAATGTGTGGTTGCTGGGGGCCGTGTCCTACAACCCAGGCATGTGCCCTGGCTGGGAATCGAACCTGCAACACTTTGGTTCACAGCCCGCGCTCAGTCCACTGAGCTATGCCAGACAGGGAACATGTTCTAGAGTCTTAAGTAAAGATTGACATACCTGGGCCCCAGTCTTTGACCCACTGAATCCAATTTCCCAAAGTGATTCTCATGCATACTCAAAATTGGGAATTACTATTATTGGGCTATATTTCCCAAAGGATGTAAGTTCAAGAAACTGAAAGCTTTCTTTTGACATGTGCTGAAGGTAAACTAGAAGAACATATTTTACTTTTGGGGGAAGGGGGAAAGACATGAGAAACACCAAAACATAGGGGAGCCACCTGCTCCTCACACTCTCAACCCTCTGCATCCTCCCTCCCTGAAGTTAGTATGAGGACCAGGGCTTTCAGACATAACTTCTAGGCAGCAGGATGCGATGGAAGATGCTTTGGGCTTGGACATGTGAAATCAGGGTGGAAGACCCCATTCTGTGTGGCCTTGGATAAGTTGTTGACTTCTTCTGAGCTTCATTTGCTTTATTGGTTACATAGACATAATCATATTGGTTCTTTATATAACAAAGAATTGTTCTGAAAACTAGGAGAAATATAGGATGTAAAAAGTTAACCCCAAGTGGTTAGGTATAAGGTTGTGTCCAGGTTCCCATGACTTAGCTGTGGGACTAAGTCACTTACTCTGAGGTAGGTTTTAATGGGTTTTGTGTAAGGAACTTTGGTTTTGTGGTCACGTCTGATTGTCTGAGTGACAAGTACTAGAAGTGGGAGGTAAAAGGGGAAATGCAGAAAGCATTAACAATGGTTACTTTAAAGACACTTTTAATTACAGCTAACCAGTGTTTTTTAAGATTTTATTTATTTATTTTTAGAGAGGGAAGGGAGGGAGAAAGAGGGAGAGAGAGAAATATCAATGTGCAGTTGCTGGGGGCTGTGGCCTGCAACCCAGGCATGTGCCCTGACTGGGAATCGAACCTGTGATGCTTTGGTTTGCAGCCTACGCTCAGTCCACTGAGCTATGCCAGCCAGGGCAGCTAATCAGTTTTGATCACTTACCATGGTAAGTACTTTACGTAAATAATATTATTTTCTTCCTAAAATAATCCTTTATGTATGTGTTATAATCACCATTTTCCAGATAAAGAAATGGAAT
The DNA here is from genome assembly GCF_004126475.2 of Phyllostomus discolor. Taxonomy (NCBI): domain Eukaryota; kingdom Metazoa; phylum Chordata; class Mammalia; order Chiroptera; family Phyllostomidae; genus Phyllostomus; species Phyllostomus discolor. The sequence continues at coordinate 12,730,082 of NC_040906.2, forward strand.
GATTAATTTCATGATTTGCCCAAAGTCCCATCATTTGTAGATGGAAGAATGTGATTTGAATCCAGAGTCTTAACCATCAAAATTAGTAAAACAGTTAGGTTAGCAATGGGATTAGATTAGCCCAGTGGCAGCTGCTATAACTATACAACTTGAGCTGTAGGACCAGATAGCCCTGAAGGGCAGGAGAGATGGAGTGTGAGCAATAAAACTACATTTCTTGCTTTCCCTAATACCCCAGAAACCATAGCATAGGGAGGGTGGGTTGTTAATACCCAGTAAATCCAAAAGGACTTAATTTTCTTTTCATTGAGGGTCTGTAGACACTTGGTTAAACTAACTAACGATAATAATTACAGAATCTGCTTCTCTTGGGGGTTTTAAAAATGTGGGCTATTTTATGGCTAGAGCTGTAAATGCAACATGTTTCAAAGGTGAGTAGGGAGATGGGCTAGATCACTTTCTTGGGTCTTCCTGATTCATTAAGTTTGTTTTAATTTAGTTCAATGGGGAATAGCCAATTTTTGCAAGGACATAGTACCTAATAAAATACTAAAAGTTCACACTCTTCATTAAACTCTGGGGATGGTCATTTTTTCCCCTTTTTACGGGTGGTCTGTGGGATCCAGTAGAACAACAGTCTCCAGACCCATCAGAAGGCAAGAGCATTGCAAAAGCATTTTGTGTTTTCGATGGGTTTACGTCACACAGAAACAAACCTGGACCCTTTCATGTAGATGGAGCTAAAGGGTCTGCTATCAGCCTACAAAACAGCACTTTGCCAAATCCAGATTCTTTCAGACCCGATACAAATTCTCATGAAACATCTGGATCTATTTCTAGATGAAAAACTTGGGGGTTAATGAAATTGCCAGATGTGACCACTTGCCGAAATATCAAAATGCTTTTGTTAGTGAGTCCCTACTTTAGGGATGTATAGGCTAGGGCTTGAATTACCATTGTGATATTAGTCTTCTAAACAAATTAACATGTGAAAGCTTTGCAGGCAGATATTGTTACTTGAACAATTTACACCAGAAAGGTATTTTGCTTCTTGGGTAGGTAGATAAAACCCTGATTTGAAAGCCCGTTTCTCACTTTCACAATAAGTGGCACTCTATTCTCCTGCAGAAGTTGATTATGCTCTCCACAACCCATCCCATGCCCCCATACGCCTTTTGACCATTCATGTATGGAATCCTAAGAAAAATCTACTTTGGATATCTAAATTCAGAGATGCCTATCTTTATTCTTATTTCTCTACATTAGATTCAGTTGTGAGCATTGTGAAACAATGTCTCCTTGCTCGGGAGAGGCAAATAATTTCTTCCTGAAGGGTGAATCACTCAGAAAATAATAAATCCTCCTCTGTTTAAAGTTGCAATTCCTCCCTTAATGGGGACATCTGACCCTAGTAACCTCTCTTCCCATTCTCAAAGTACAGCCTCAAACGCAAATAAATAACTTTTCCCATCAAAGAGCTCGGAAACAAAATGCTTTTGGAGAAACAATGGTGGCAGTGCCTTAAGATTTACTGTACTGAGTAACTTTAACACAACAATCCCTCTAAAACCAAGGGAGATATTAAGACGACGATGCAGACAGATTAGGAGCAACAGACTCTAAACGCTGGTTTCTTTAAAGATCCAGGAGCTGTCCTGAATGGTCGCACAGAAGCCCAAACAACAGATGGGAGTTCAAGGAACCAGGAAATTCCTTATTTTGATCCCTAGTGAGAAGAAAGAAAGGGAGAGGGAGGCAATGACAGATGACCCGAAGATGAGGGAAAGGGACGGTAATGTAGCCCTGCCCGCTGGAAGAAAGAGGTTGTCTGTCCTGGAAACCAGAGCAGGCTGCTCTTCTGGGGTGACTGGAGTAGCCCTTCTTTGTCACACTAACAAGGGTCCCCATGTCTTTGAAGCAAATATGTATAAACGATATTTTGTGGGTTAGATGAGCTCCCACAGTTTCAGGGATCCAAGTCTCTTCTTTCAGGATGAAGCCGATACCAGAATATAAAACAAAACCTGAATGAAGCCAGAAAAGGCCTGTTATTCAGGAAAGAGAAGCTGGAAGGCTACTGGGTCCTAGCCAGAATTTGGCAGTCTGGACTTAAGGGTCAGGGTAATTTCTGGCTTACACTACAGTGTCACTCCGCAAAGGTTTAGACTTGGACAATGGAGAAAGCACTGGTGGAAGAATCTGGAACCTGTGTTCTGTACCCAGTGGGTATGTTTCCTCAACTGAACATTGTTATGTTTGGATCCATTCATTCCCTTTACACTTTTTTGACAGGTGGGATTTTTACTTCTGTCTTCCTCTCACGTGTTTGCCTCTTCTGCTGTGTTCTTGCTTTTCACGTTAGCTTGGGTTGGAGGTTAACCAGAAGTATATCTTTTAGGTGGAATCTCTCACGGCAATGATCACGTACTCCATTCCATTATGCAGTTTCCCAGCACATAAGGGGCAGAGGAGTGTGTGAATTGTTCTAGTTCTTAGTTTGATATTTAATCTTCTTTAGGACAGATTTTTAAGAAGGAAAAAAACATCTTGATATGATTCATCACTAACCCTCGTATCTCCTTTGCTACCCTCAATCACTAATCTAGCTTGAACTGAAGGTCCGAACATTTCTGCAATCACCAGCCTGGCACTCAGATAACAAAGAAAATCACACCAATCTTACCTTATTCTTTTTTTTGATCTAAAGTATTTGGAGATTTTCAAACAACAACAAAAAAAGAATTCAAGACTAAATACACTGAATTTTTCTTCCTTACCTTAGGTCAAAGCAGCTCATCTTCTCGCTCATTGTCTCTGCATTTTTCTCCTTTGCATAGACACTTCTTCCAGACTTCAAAAATTGAAGTTTTCTTTTCATGTTCTTAAAATGCTAAATGCTCCTTGGAGGACTTCGTATAAAGAACAAGCCGTCTTTCTTTAGAAACATGAATAATCATTTTCTATTCAGACAGCTGTCTCTAAAGGCCTTGCTATTGCATACCTTGCAAATTGAAGAAATAACATTTCTGTGGAAATAAATGACCAAAGCCACTCCAGAAAGCAGCAAACCTCAAACAACCTGGTAATTTGTAGACCCCTCTGACATCCCAAGTGCATAATGGATTTGCAGAGACCCTGAAGATTAAGTAAATTCACTACGAAGTCACAACTCTATTTAAACATTTTTTTTCCCTTTAAAACCTTTATTTTTGGGGAAATATATTTGCTGACAAATATTCCCTGAGAAGCCACTGTGGTTTTCATCTCTGTCCCTGGTAGTCCATCTATCTGAGAGATGCAGTTGATAACATCCACAGGCTGAAGGCCAAACTTAGCCCTTGTGGATCATGGAGTCTTATTAAAAAAAAAACAATTTCAGATATTCCGGGAGCTTTCTTAGAATAACACTCTGGAAAGGGTGTGTTCTGCTTGTGTCATAGGCATTGGAAAAAAATCCAGAGTGTATCCCAAAGCAAAGCATTTGAGGCTTCTGTTCTGGGGATGGGGCCATTTTATCGAGCACCGTCGCCCGCATTGGATTTATGGGCACCGGCAGACAGCGGGGGGGCTGTAAATCCTGAGGCCTGCTTATTAGAACCCGAGCACATTTGACAATGCACATAATTAACGATCATTTGCTAAAAGTATTTTTGGGGATTTTATTCAAACAAAGTAAGAAAGAAACACATTAAATATTAGTCCTGTTATATATTATGGGACATTATATCCATTTGTGCGCCCATAAATCATTTAGCTATGAATACTTAAGAAGAGCAAGAAAGCGATACCCTATGTACACTCTGAGATAATATTGTCTTAGTGTTTGATTACAGGCAGGGTGTCCTTAATGGGCAGATTCATGCTCCGTATCCAATGTCCAGTTGGAGCTGCGGCGCTAAGGAATAGTAACAGGACAACTGGAGTTCAGGAGTGTGACACTGGTGATGAAATAAGACTTCTACTGGTCTTGTAAAAAAACAAACAAAAAAAACCCTTTGTATCTTTTATTGGATGGTTTTCCCGTGATTGGTTTTGTTGCCTCGGTGTAGGTGTTTATGTGTGTATGTTTTTGTGTATGTATATTTTGGGGGATAAGGTGTTAAAACTATGTGGCCTGGTTTGACTGTCTTTACTGGGTCAAAGACAGAGAGAAGGGCGGAGGCTGTTTCTGTGAGACCAGAGGAATAAACCCAACTGTTTTAAAAAATGGGTTTACTCCTTTTGAACAGCTACAAAATAATCATTGTGATTTGAGTTAAACCAGAGTCAACTCTTTGTCTCTTAGCAGAAAATTTAAAAGAGAGGGTGGAGGGAAGGAAGAGAAAAGACAAAGCCACATTGCCTGGGAAATTCAGATGCCCGATGCAGGCTTTGTGGAGTGGCGGGTAGACACAGGGGCTCGTGTTAAGTGCTAACTACCGTGGAAATGCCATGTGATTTAGGGCAGACCACTTAAACTCTCTGGCCTCAGTGTACAATTCTTAAAAAGTGAAGGAAAATCAAGCATTAAAGTCACTAAGGACTTCCTAATGGCAAACATGTATGAGTCCAAATGGATATTTGCAGGAAACACACAATTACAAAAAAAAATTGAGGATTTTTCTGCGTCCAAATGATGCCTATACTTGTTTTATATCTCTGGTTTCTTAGACGCAGACATGCTGTGTCTGGCTGCCACTGTGTATCTTTCCTAGGTGCATAGTCTAAGCATTTACTGCCTGCCTGGGAAGAAAAAAAATGGTCTCAGAGAAGATTATTTAAGGTCATAGAAGCAAACTGTGGGAGAGCTGTAAGAAATCTTTTAAAAATTTGAGCTGAGTGCAAATCTTTAAACTTTGCCTGAAGAGAGGGAGAGACTTCAAATATTTGTTGAGACTGGTTGGTGCACGCCACATTGATCAGCTTGTTGACCTATTTGGGGATTGTTGTTGATATTTCTTCTAAGTTCCTGGTTGCCAATAGTGGAGAATTTTGAACTCAGGACTGCTAGCTTGAATATTTATTGTAGGCACCACGAGTTCTTTCATTTATGGCGATTTAGACATAATAGTCGAAATGAAAATTATGAGAGTTAAGCTACACCATTCTGAGATTTAAATGTTGTAACAAATCAGTATGTTACCTTGTCTAGTTTTATACCAATGACTTGAAGAGAATTTCTGTCTATGTATTTTTGTCAGTATCTGCGATGTTCCCTCATTGTAGTATTCATTATGGATGAGGGAAGAGGTTGGGCAACTAAAACTGTTTTCATTCTCATCCTTAAAATTTAGGCCATCATTGGGTTAGAAATATTCTTTTACTTTTGTGGCTTCTCAGAGTCCACACTAAATAAGATGTGGGAGAAAATGACAAATGCATTTTAAATCAACATACCCACGATTATGAGATCTTGACTCCACTTTAACTTGTTAAATGGAAGATTTCACCGTTGATGAATGAATTTGCTTCTCTGGAACGTGGCACCCATAAAATCGATATTCTGCCCACAGGTCCTGAGTTCAGCTAACTTAAAGGAAAAAAAAATATTGGCTAATCATACACTGTCTCAAGTTATAAGAGATTCTTTGGGGGTGGAGGCGGGGCGCTGGTCCTGACCCTCATCAGATGTTGGCAGATGAGCCGACAACGGAGCCTTTTCTTCTGTGGGGCCGCAGTAAGGTTTCCGTCCCCAGCTGTGCCTGCATGCAAGCCCAGGGGGAGGAAGGGCATGGTGTGTTTTAAATAATGCAACCCAAGCCGTTTGGGACAGTTAGAAATTTATGAGAGAAGACAGTCAGATAATTTCTCTGCTCATGCAGTTGGGAAAAACACCATATCCCAACTCTTGTTAGTCTGTTTCCATCTCTCAGACACAAAAAGGCACTAGGAGAAGGCAACTTGGCGTGCTGGCTAGAGCGGGTGGAAATGTTAACATCTGTCAGGTGTGGGTGCTGGATATGTGGCTCTCTGTTGCAGTAATCTCTGTCTTCCTTCGTGTTGAAAACTTTTCATGATTAAATAAAATGAGTATGAGTTTGGAACTCAGGCTTAGGTGTTAAATCCCTGTCCCCTTACTTTCTAGCTATGGTGAACTTGGACCTGTTAGGTAACTTCTCAGAGCCCTGGCTCCCTCATTAACAAAAGGTGAATAATAACAATACCCATCCTGAGGATTAATCTTAGGATCCTCGATACTACTACATACAGTGCCTGACCGACCAGCGGCTGGATTCTCTGTTGGTAGTGGCTGACACCCAATTTGAAATCAAAACTCAGCTGAGAGAAGCAATCTCCAGGGAAAATTTCTTGGAAGTCATGCATCGCATCTGTTCTTCCAGATCTTCATATTTAGCTCTGGATTAAGTCAGATCATCAGGGATCAGTGTGTCTGTACCACATCATTCATGCTGGGAGCCCGTCAAGATGTTTATGCTCCATTGTCCTTGGGAAAGGTGGCATGGGCGTTCGAGGAGGAACACTGTTCAAACACTCATGACACTTCTGCACCCTGCCTGCAGGTGTGCTACGAAGATGTGGTTCACTGCATGACCCTCTATTCTGTGTTGCCCCCCTGGGAGACGTTTTTGTCTGATCTTAACATCTCAAATAATTGCTTCTTCTGAGTGACATTTTTGTTTTTTTCTCTTAAAAACCTGTACGTTGTTAGACTGATTGGTTTACCCTTTGGGGCTGGTAGCTAGGGACTTGTGAGCCAAAACAGATCTGTCCAGAATACTTGTATGGGTCCTTGTGGTATGAAGATTTGCATTCACTTTATTCCAAACCCCATTTTACATTTATACCCTTGCTTTCCAGACTTCTTTTTTTTCACTTACTTTAGATTTATCTCCGATTGCCATATTTTAGGTATTCTCATAAGTAATCTTAAGTTCTCTGGTATAACAAGTAACCAGGTGGCATATAAATAAATCAATAGGGAAAAATATACAGCAGTCATCAATAATAATAATAGTAATATGAGGTACAGCTAGAAAGAGAGAAGAATGAAGGCAATAAATGTTTCTGAAGAAGATGACATATCATAGCAAGACTGAATTTTTTTAAAATCATTTTTTAAATGATTTTACTTACTTATTTTTAGAGAGGGGAAGGGAGGGAGAAAGAGAGAGAGAAACATCAATGTGTGGTTGCCACACAGAGGCCCTCCACGGGGGACCTGGCCCCCAGCCCAGGCATGTGCCCTGACCGGGAATCAATCCAGCAGCCCTGTGCTTCGCAGTCCAGCGCTCAGCCTCTGAGCCACACCAGCCAGGGCTGAATATTCTTAAAGGGCCAAAAATCATTCAATCTCCTAAGTTTTAAAGATGGGTTATTATTAATTTTTTACAGCAAGATTAATTGGGGGGGTGGGCAATGAAACCAAAAACCTCAGATAAGTGAGGAGGAATTTGTAGACATTGCTTAAGTCACCTTTGGGTGTTGGGCTGGGGAAGGCAGGACTTGGCCGTATCAGGAAAATCAAGGGTGCCTGAAAAAGGCAGGACATACCACGATGTGTTGGGAAGAGGGCAGGAAAGGGTGGAAAGAGAAGCAGAGAGGAAGATCTTGGAGATATGCCAGAAGAGCCTGTGTATCCTTTATTAGGTTAAAACCTGTCACATATGAAATATAAAGATCAAGGTCTATATCTAAGGGAATCAGTCAAACTTCTTCAGGGAGCCCTAAAGAGCAAGCACAGAAGTCTTGCCTGGAATGATACGGCCAAGGATGAAACAAGAGACACAGATTTAAGGGCTGAGTTAGGAACTCAACAGGCACTCAGGACATTATTCTCATCAGCTGCATAGTGGTCCTCTTGGAGCTAGGAGCACGACCCTGAAGGAGCAGAACCACCAGCACAGGTAGATTGCAACTGAGGTTAAATTCCTTTGCTCTATTTTTCTCTTCATCCTCCGAGATGCCAGAGACCTTTCATCACCTCTCCAAACATGAGAACCTCCAAAAACGTAAGAATAGATTCAAAAGGGCTTGACTACAGCACCCAGATGGATCTTCAAAAAGCGTTCAACATTAAACTGTCCTCAGAGGAATATTAAATAGTTGCCGAGGCAAACGGCAAATGGTGCACTATATTATGGAAAGAAATTTATTCAATCGACAAGTATTTATTTAACACCTAGTATGTGCCAAGCACTGTGCTTGACATTTTGTACAATGCAGACCACAACAGCCAAATCATTTACTGGTAGATCTTATAGTCCAGAGGAGAAGTTCACACCTTAAGTGATTCAACTCAATGAGTATAATAAATAGAAAAGAAAAGACTTGGATGTTTTGATATAATAGTAAAGACATGAATTTGTTTAGGGTAATGCAAAAGGGGTGATTTTATCATTTAAGAATTGAACCTGAGAGAGAGGGAGAAAGAGGAGCTACCCACATCCAGGAGGGATATTCCAAGCCGAGGAAATAGATCAGGCAAAGATGCTGGATGGGGAGTGTACTGGTGTATTTGAGGAACTCAGAAAGACCCCTTGGGCTGGAGGTCAGATAGAATGGCGTGAGATCAAGCTCTAGGAAACCTGGAGCCAGATCACATGAGGTTTGTAGGCCATTTTGAGTGGTTTCAAGGAGTGGGTGAAGTGACTTCACTTGTGTTTTTATATAGATCAGTGTGTGCAGAGTAGAGAAAGGCAAAAGCAAAAGCCACCAGACTCATTAGGAGACTATAATGACGGATAAGATGATGGTGGCCTAGATTATTCTGAATGTAGTAGAGATGAAAAAAGAATTTAGTTGATTTGGGATACATTTTGGAGTTATAATTGACATAACCCATTGATGTTGCTCAATTTAGGGAACAGAAAGAAAGAAGAGATGGTAAAGAAAACTGAGAAATGCCAACCATAGAAGCAGGAGAAAAATCAATAGAGATTGCTATCATAGGTACCACAAGAAAAGTGTTTCAAAAATCAGAAGTGATCGGAAATTTAGGAAGACGAGGCTTGAAAACTTCTATGGGGTGTGTCAAGTTAGGTCATTCATGACCTCTGCAAAAGCAGATTTGTAGAGAGGTCATGGCAAAGATGGCACTCTGGCCAGAGGAATTGAAATGGCAAAAGAGCAAATGAAGATAGAGGGTAAAATCAAAGCTTCATCAAAGTCTGACTTCTCTTTATAGATGCGAGTTCTTCGCCTGATGTCTGGAGAGCTAGCGATGCGCTCCCAATCACCACTCTGAGCAGAATGGTATCAAACTGGGCGGCATTTCAAATGTTCAATAGCTCTACATTTCTAGTAGCTACCATATTGAATAGTACAGGTATAGAACATTTCCACCAGCACAGAAAGTTTTATTGAACACTTCTAGAATCCGTCATTTAAATTTGAGTATTTCTGAAATTAAATGGGGTGATTGTTCACTAGCCCATCAAGACAACAGGCTGCAGCTATGACAGTCATGGGAAAACCAGGACGTATTGACGCCTCATCCCCATTGATCATTTTAGAGGCTTCATTTCTAGTCTTCGTATCTCATAACTGACAAGACGTAAGTAGAGCCCATGGTCTCCCCATGTTCAAGCCCATCGGTGACTGTGGTTGGCAGCCTCTCAAACGGTCTCCAGGGATCCTTACTCGCCAGTATTTCTGGCCTTCCTGTCATTCAAGGTATCATTTTCACACCATTTTAAGGAGTTGGAAGCTGATATGCAAAAATTGTACCTCGTTGCTCATCTCCCCCAGACTCAATTTCTCTTCTCTTCTTTGGTATTTTTCTTCTACATAGCCTTTGAGAAGGCCAGTGTGGACCTTGAGTGAAACATAATAAGCTTCAATTTATGTTTGCTGACTAAGTGAAAAAAAAAATGACTAAAAAGTAATACAAAGTAGGTAAGTTTTTCTTCCTTCCCTCATCTGGAGTAGATGGCCAATATTCAACTCAGGAGAAAAGTAGCTCCTCAGTATAAACAAACAAACAAACAAGAAGATCAGAAAACTCTGTGGAAGGGCGTTTATTAAATTAAAAGCCACCCATTTTGTGTGTGTGTTCTATTTTCTTTTCTCTCTGGTGACTGTTTTTTTTTTTTTTTCATTTCATTCATCATCGTCCCACATATTTTGATGGCCAGGGCAAACTGAATTGTGAAAAGAGGTCTTTTACTTCAGGTTCCTTGGGGCTCATTGAATGGGGAATGTTGTGACCAATGCTACTTGTCTGAGCCTGTGACCCTCCACCAGCATTATTAACTCAGTAGAGCTTGATGGAGTTCTAGTCTCATCTAAGAGCATGTCTGACAACTAAAGTATATACATTTGCTCTATGACCAGGAGAGTAAGTCTGTGCTGTCTTGGAAATGCTCCTTTGCTATGGTTGCAAATGCCCAGAAAGTCTAGAATAAATCCATTAAAATAAAAGTTGTGTAATACCATTAACCTAAAAAGGCAATATCAGCAAAATTACTCCACAAAACCAATTTTTAAAAGGTGAAAAGGTATTAATAGTGTAAAAATGAATTCAGAAGCCGAGGGCTGAAATGTTGAGAGATTTGGAATTAATGCTCAGCGAGTAAATATACTCTGGTATCCCAAGCCCCTTCAATGGGACTATAACCAGGACCTAGGATAAAGGTAGATGTTTAAGTATCTTGGGACCAAAAATAAGTAAACATTCCAAGCGAGGAAAATAACATGCACCAAGAGAAGGGAAAACATTTATGATCCTACTGAGAAAAATAATCAGCAGTCATCTGATGAGGTCAGGACAATAAACACCTAGTGTAACAATAATGGCCTGAATCACCGTGAAAATTAGCTACCTACTTCTCGTTCTTCAGGGACAGCACAATTACCATAGCTGGCATCATTAACAAAATAAACAACAACATTTCAAACAGAGGCTCACACAATGTTTTTTGTTAAGAACCTCGGCATGTACATTGGAGTCCCTGAGCTACCTCCCATATTGTGAATGTGGGTGTCCCTTTGGAATACTCTCTCTCTCTGCTCTCTGTGGGTAAGGGAGCTCAGGGGCCTGGAAAAGCCCGGAGGGAGCTATGCACAGAATGGTTCTTCAGGGATTCCAGAACCGTTTATGGAGAAATTTTTAAAAAACACATAAACGATATGAGACATGCCTTCAGGAAACTGGGAAAGAGAATTTATATGAAGCTTCATAATATGATTCAAAAATTATTTGCTAGTTAGGATCAGTATGCAAATTCAAGACCAGGGAGTTTACCAGCAATGTTATGGGAACAGATGACACACCAATCCTGATTGTCAGGTGACCTAGACGAGCAATTTACTCTAAAGATGGGAAATCCATGGATTTCTCTGATTCACCGAAAGCTCTAGATATTGGAAAAGAGTTTTTTCTAGCATGCATGAAAATATTCCTGCTCTGTCCTGCTTTATCTTACCCTGTATTACTTGCCTAAATTTCTCTCCTCTCCTGTTCAAATTATATTCCTCCCTTAACCTTTTTTCTTAAGAACAAATATTTTCTGTGAACCTAACCTTCCTCTTTCTTGTTTGTGCTAGCTTCTAATAATCACTCTATCCTTGAGCTCAAACAGCCTTGCAGGTTAGTGTACTCAAATGCATGACTAACTTACTGTTAGTGTATGGGTGTATATAAGTCTGCATTGGTTCTTTGCTCCTCAACTAAATTGTAAGCTCCCAAGAGGGCAGAAAGGATGCCTTACCCTTCTCTGTGCCCACCTTCTATACTATTAGCCTATGAATAATATAAAGGTTTGAGAAGAATATGCCTGAGATAAATGTGAGTTACAGCTGTGGTTTTGTTACTGAGCAATGCTTGGGGTTCCGCTGTTCACTGCCCCCCTCGTCCACTGGGAAATGCAGGCACCTTCAGCACGATCACCCAGGCATTCTCCAGCCTGTGAGTCTGAGAGCCCAGGCCTGAGCCAGAGCCAGCTCAGGAGCCAGAGAGTCCTCCTTTAGCCAGCCAGCCAGCCCTCTTTATTTCCATTGGCTCCGGAGGCCTCCCGCTTCTCAGCCAATCCCATCTGAGACTGCCCACAACTGCCTTGGCAAGCTGCTCCTATGGGCCCCTCCCTGCTTCTTCCTCCCTGGTAATCTGAGTTATCTTAATCAGATTTCTCCGTATGAGGTTGAGTTTTAGAACTCCATATAGTCAACCCTACTCTGAATTACCAGTTTAGAAACCCTGAGGATAGAGTTGCCTTAATCATCAGAATTTAGTTATGGGAGGAAATTTGTGATGAATAATAGCTTATAATCACTAGATGCAATCCTGCAGAGATAAACATTTAGTTTGAATAAACATCGATGCTTAATACTTGCCAGGCACTGCCACATTTTACCCTCAGACACATCCGGCGAGGGTGTTATGAGCCCCAGGTCACCAGTGAGGGAGATGGGCCTGGAGCAGAGGTTCCGGTACAGAGTTCGGGCAGTGACAGAACACAGGAGAAAGCAGGCCTCTTGGCTTCAGCTCCGTTGGGTCACAGCTCTCTCTTGGGTGCTATTTTTTTCAAGAACAAAGTTACTCTGTGCTTTCAAGTTGCAATAATGAAAAGGTATAAATTGAACCCTAAGAGATTCTCATATCACACGGTCATGTCTGGAAATAAGTGTTAATATTTTTTAAACAAACAAAACCAAACAAACTCACCGACTCAGGAATAGAAAGCTTTATTCATCTTTCGATGTTCTCTCTCAAATAAAATATCTGTGGATATTTTAGGGTGACTAGACCATTTGGGGAGAGTCTTTCAGGACTGTTTGTAGTGGATTTTTTTCTTCCTGTTTAACTGAAGAACTCCCTTTCTGGTTCTGGCAAATCTTTGCTACAGGACTTGGTGGAAGGCTGAGTTACTGCTTTATGGCAGAATCTACCCAATGTGTCCCCATGTCTTGCAGGTCAGATGGAAGAAAGCGCAGTGACCTGGGCTGGGCCGGTCTGATCACCTCACCCAGGACTTGGGACGTGGAGGGGGTGATCTTGCACGGAGATGGTGTGACCCGGCAGAGTGGGGGGCTCCTCGGGGTCTGCATTCAGTGGTGGCGGAGCTGTCCTGTGGCAGCGGTGGTGATAATGCTCTCGGGAGATTACTTCTCATCCCTAGACTCCCTTGTTCCCTTCCTGTTTCCTAATTCTGATTCTTTAGCTTCTCCTTTCAATTTGTTTAGCAGTTACCCTTACAAATCACTAGGCCTTAAATTAACTCAAGTGGTTATGTGGGTTTGCAGCCACTAGCATATTTATGTGATAGCACACTAGGAAAAATATATATCATAAAAACCATAGTACTAATGGGAATGATGCAGTTAATGTTTATATCTCTAGTTTATACCAGGGGCATATAGACGGTTTTCAAAACATAGTGACTCACAACCCAAACAGATTCCTATAGGTGTTCAGGGTTAACAGCCAACGTCAAAATAGATGCAATATTTGATGTGTGGGCTCATGTTTAGCCTGGAAATGCTGATTGTTTCTGGGGATGGGGCACGTGAACATGAGATGCACAAAACTTAGAGGCAGAGGGGAGCGGCACAAAGAGCATGAGCTTTGAAGTCATTTCCCTTTGCACCAACGGCTGTGCAATCCCTACAATTACCCAGCTTCTCTAAGTTTCAGCATCCTCCTGTGTTCACTGGGAATAAATGCACACATGCTCTTCGAGCTGCAATAAGACTTCATGAATGTAAGCACCTGGTAGATATCCAATGAATGTTGGCCAAGTTTTTTCTTCTCTTATTAAAACTTCCGTTCATTTCTGTAAGTGGTTGGAAACCACAGTCCATAAGGAAGGGATAATAAAGGAGTAGGTGACTCAATGAGTTGTCTGTCAAGGGTCAGGGGGAATATCACATATACATAGGTGTATCTGTGTGTGACCTGAAATACTTGATAGTTTCGGTAAAGCGTATGGATGTTTGAACTGTGTTCTGGAAAGCCAGTGAAAAGGAGCCAATCACGTAGCTGGTGGGCAAACCCAGCTGAGTCCCAGCACCAGCATTTCAGCTCATCTCTGTTGTTTTCTGACTTCTATATATCGTGCACTCAGGAGGTGATTGGATTTTACCTTCTTTGTGGAAACTCTTCGAAAACGTAATTCCAGCCAAGAGAGAGTGAAAAGGTGCAAGAATAAGATATTTATTTTTTTTCTATTACAACAGATATCTGAAAGAGTTGAATCTGACCTCAGCCATGGCTTGGACCTGTGGTGGGTGAAGTTCCACGTTTACTCCCCACTGGATTAAGGCATAAGGCTGCATGAAAGTATTTCAGCATTTGTTTAAGCCACCTCAATGTTGTTCCTCAAGCGAGAGAACATGAAAAGGCTGAGAGGTCATTTTAAATTTGTACTTACATTTCACTGCAGTTTATGGGACTCATTCTCTGTAGCAGTACTTGGGAATCTCTTGGTTGGCAAAAGTTCCTGACTAGCAGATTCTTTTTCTCTCTGTGAGTGAAATTTAGTATAATGTTAAGGGGATGGGATTTTACAAGGGGAAAAAAACTATATAATAATGAACCAATTATCTACCAAAGAATTTCAAGAACAGCATTTTCAATGAGAATCATCAAATTACAGAGCCACCGAGCACCCCAGCCTGTCTCTCTAGTTAGATTAGATGGTGATGTCGAATTAACATTCTAAATTGTTTATCGTTCCACGGACCTTTATACACAGGAAGTTTGGGAAGTTAGCTGTTATCAGTCAGATCAACAAGCCATGGAACAAATCCTAAGCTATGCGTAGGACGTGTGGGGAGGCCAGAGGGGAGACAAAAGGGTCATTCAGCTGGTCACCACTTCAGGAAAGGCTTTGGCTTGGAATATAAGGCCTGTTGGTACCGGGAGAGTGAAGGAAACATACCTCCCAGCTGCGCTCTTCCGCCGTGGGAGGCTCAGGGTTCTGAAGGAGTGTTTGACAGAGAAAATAAGGCAAGGAGAATTATGAAGGCTAATTAGAAAATATCTGTAACTCTTCGTGAAGTTCAGTTTGAACGGGTAGGAACTGCTTGGGAAGCAGAGCTTCGGTTCTTTATTAGGATTTTATGTGATACTGTGCTTTAAGGGATGTGCACCCATTATGCCGTCTCTTTTGATGGATGAAAAATGTTTCCTCTGCAGTCTCCACAATTAACATTATATTGCTTTATTTCCTCTCTCTGAAGGACACATTATTTTTACAGGTTATTTATTGTTCAGGCACGTCCTTTCTGTGATTCCTTCCTCTGATGATGAGGTTACTCAGAATATCATCCTGCAGACACATAGCAAAGCTCGGTAGCAGAAAGAATAACAGTGGCATTAACCTCCTTAACACTGGAGATAAATTAACACTAATGAGATAGGTGCCAGGGTAGCAACTGACTTGACAGGATGGAATTCAAGCAGCCTAAGGAGAGGGTAGCCGGAGTCACTGTGCTGCGGTCCACAGCCGTGTGTGGATGCGATGGCCAGAGAGCTTCTTATTCCTGCCTTCACGATGTTCAAGGTGCACTGAGTTAAAGTCCAGCTGACCCAGGGCCCCTCAACCCTCTGCTGCTGGCCTTCCTGATGGAAACCAGAGCCACCGGTTTAATTTACATCTGCACGGATCAAATAACTTTCCTCATCTCGTTTCATGACAGTCTATCATGACAGCTTCATGGTAGATATACAGGTCAGGACAAGCGTGAGCTCGGCCCCACTGCAAAACATTTCGTCTAGGTATTTAAATGACATGCTGGGAGCAGAAAGAGGCCAGAATGAGTGTCTTAAGAGAAGCAAACTAGAAGGGGAAAAAAACCAACAATCTAAAAATAGAAATCAGATATAACATGTTGTTGGTTTTCTAGAGGTCCCCCAGGTCACCTTTGACCAGCCGTGGAAATGCATTTTAAGTTCCCATTTGTTAATTAAACACTAAATGAATATGGCAATAATTAATATTTTTACTGCTTATTAATTAGCAAATTGTGCCCCGTGTAAGCTACCTAGAAAGATGATATATGAGGCATGACTAAGTTGCAGCGCCACTGTGAATTGATTGTGGCCTCACACTTGGAAATATAAATGTGCTCATCATTTTGCTTTATTATTAGCGGGGCCTTTAATACACTGACGGTTCCTCCCATTGTTCCGTCGCGTGCTTGGATGGACCGCAGTTACGCACAAAGGCCGATGCTCTCTGCTGTTTCTGACGTCACTGGCAGGCCGAGGCAGTGCGCAGCCCACAGCTCGTGGAAGGTTCCTTCTGAAGAGACTTTGTCCGTGGCATGTGGAGGTTTTCAGGTTTACGCCTTCATCCTGTTGCCAAAACATCTGGTTCAGTTTTGGGGAAATATTTGTAGTTATTTTTCCATCCGGATTTAATTACTGCCACTGAAACATTAATGGCTGCCCTGCTGGCCTAATGGATTTTATCTGTGCGCCCTCCTATCTGCGAAGTGTGACTGATGAATCCGAGCCCGGCTTTGCTGTGACTTCCCCAGACTGGCCACAACCTGAAGTCCTCAGGAAGCACAAGAGTCACGGGATGAAGAGATGCTGGATTGGCGAGACAGGAATTGTGATTTGCAAAGAAGGCTGCTTTTGCTACTTCATTTAATATTCGTTGAGAAAAATCATCTGCTGTGTTCCAAAATTAATGCCTTAAATAAGGTAGATCTCTTAATAGCAATCATAGAAGTATATATTTTAACATGGAAACTTATAATCTCTAGTATGTTGAATGGAAAGGTTTGATTATGTTGTTTAATCTTTCAAACAGCAGGTTATATAAAATAGAACATGAAAAAGGAGTCACTGTGTATACCTTTATATAGCAGACAATGTCTAATCTCATTTTCACGATTGCAAAATGGGAGGCAGGTATTTTGATGGTCCATGTTATAGACAAGGAAATTGAGGCTCAATGAGATCTTACAACTTGACCAGGATCATACATTGAATAATTGGCAGGTAGAACATACCTTATTCTTTGGACTATAAGATGTACCCCCCCCATTTGGAAGGAATAATGGTTGTTAATGCTGCTGTTGAGTTCTGTCTACATTTACATTGGTGAAATATTACGTTGTTTATGTTATTAAATATTTTACCACATTGTTTGCTTCAAAAATTTTTTTCCTATTTTCCTCTAAAACCTGGGTGTGTCTTATGGTCCAAAAAATATGGTAAGTGTGTTTGACTTTTTTTTTTTTTTTCAGAAAATTTTTTTTAAGATTTTATTTATTTATTTATTTTAGAGAGGGAAGGGAGGGGGGGAGAGAGAGAGAGAGAGAGAGAGAAACATCAATGTGCGGTTGCTGGGGGTTATGGCCTGCAACCCAGGAATGTACCCTGGCTGGGAATCAAACCTGGGACACGTTGGTTCCCAGCCTGTGCTCAATCCACTGAGCTATGCCAGCCAGGAAGTGTGTTTGACTTTGAGTCCATTCTCTTCACTATGGTGCCAGTAACATACCCCTATTTTGTCTTTATCAAACATCTGTTAAACACGTACTAAGTTCCAGGCAAAGTACTTGGTGCCAGGGGCACAGAGGTGGACCAGGTTGAGTTCTGAGACTGCCAGAGTGGTTAGCAACACCAACAGAGTGTCGATTGTGTCACATAAGGTCTGGACTAGCCTGGTGCAACACTACCTTGCTTCCTGCCATCTCAAAGCTTCACCTCACTTTAACGGTGGGTATTAATATTGTCAGAGTAAATGAAACAGATCTTTAAAAGATGTACGAGAGTGGTAGTTTATCACCACCCAGTCTTTAGTGGCAAGGTCGTGTATTTCAGAGGCTGAGACCACCAATTTCGGAAGTAGCAGAATTTGCATCCGAGCACCTGCTCATGCTTACTATCTGAACATCGTTTAAACTTTTGGAGCCACACTTTTCTCACCTGTGAAACGGAGACACTGTCTTTTTCACTGGGTCTCTTTGAACACTGGATGAGATTATTATCATTTAGAACAGTGTTCAGCACACAGCTCCATCTGAAAAATATCATTGTTGCTGTTGTTGGGGAGAGACAATCACAGGAACTAACCTCCTCTCCATGCGTTCGCTTCAGCCGGGGGAGTCTCGTGGGTTTCACCCCGTCAATGGGCTCTTCTCAGCAAGCGTATGAAGCTCTCGAGATGAGGCAGCTCAGGAGCCCACACCAACCCCGCGCATCTCCCTGCTGGCTGGAGTTCTGTCTTCAGCTTGTTCCATTTCCATCTGTACCTGGATTGTTTGTCTCATGCTCATGGGGGTTTGGAGGGTGGGGCAGATTTCTAGACTTCTGAGGTTTTTTTTCTTGTCTTTTGGATATTACTAAACACACCTCCTTTACACACCTCTTTTCTTTAAAGTACGCTACCATTTGGTTCCCCAGGGAAAAATGCCTTTGACTGGTTTTAATCTTGACCACAGAATCTTGCTCCCAGGACAGCTGCTGCTGCTCATACCCTCAAATAACAAGATGTAGGTTATGTCTGACTGGAGTAGGGGCATGTTTGAACAGGACAGGTATGGTGAGAATGCTGATTTTTAGAGAAAACATGTCACTATTTTGCTGGAAAAAAAATTGAATTGCATTGCATCAATGTACAGCATCACAGAAAACCCCTCAAGGTTATAACTAAAGGGAATCCTCACAGAACTGAGGGGAAAGTTTGCTTCGTGGGAAGGGGTACAAGTATGTAATACCTCAGAGTCTGAAACTTAACTCTCACAACAATTTGCTATATAACTTAAAAATCACATGCTCTTTCTGAGTTTTTTCCCCATAAGGAGATTATGTTACAACACATGTCAAAGATTATTGTAAAGATTAAATAAAATAATGCAAAAATAGTTTAAATATTTCCTAGTGTGTAGTGGCTGTGATTTCTCTTGCTGAATTCATCCAGATTTTCTTGCACAGTAATTGTGCATGTGGTCCAGGCCCCAAGGCTGTCAGGAGTAAAGTCTAGGACTCAATTAAGGTCAACTTCACTTTGTTTTGCTATAAAAAGTTTGATGAGTTCAGTAGCCTGCATGGAGTGATGGCTTTTGAGAGGAATTGAGGGGGTGGCGGTTTGATTCTGAGTCTTCTGTTCTCCTGTCGTGTAGCAGTGATGTATTCTTTTATCTTAATTTTTTTAATGAATAGACTTTAATTTGTAGAGCTGCTTTAGGTTTCTAGAAAATTGAGTAGAAAGTACGGAGTCCTACACACTCTCTCCTAAGGCCCTCAATTTCCCCTCATATTCACATCGCCATATTGACAGCATCATCTCCTGTAATTAGCACCAATGTGATGTATTCATTAGGACTGAGGAACCAAGTTCAATACATTATTATTAACTAAGGCCCATACGTTTCTATTGAGATTCACGCTTTGTGCTGCATAGTTCTAAGGATTTTGACAAATGCGTACTGTTATTCGTCATGCAGATGTAAGTTTTCAACTCATTTGAACACATATCTAGAAGTGCGTTAGTGGATCACATGGTAAAACTATGTTTAGCTTTGTAAGAAACACCAAGCGTCTTCCAAAGGGGCTGTGCCATTTTGCATTTCCATCAGCAATGGGCGAGAGTGCCTGCTGTTCTATATCGCAGTCCGCATCTGGTGTTGCCAGTATTTTGGACCTTAGTCATTCTGAAAGGTATGTAGCTGCATCTTGTTTTTCTAATTTGCAATTTTCTAATGACATATGCTGTGGGACACCTTTTCATATGCATATTTGCTATCCACATATCTTCTTCAGTGAGGTGTCTGTTCAGATATTTTACTCACTTTGAAATTAAATGGTTTTGCCCTGGCTGGTATGGCTCAGTGCATTGAGTTCTGACCTGCAAGGTAAGGGGTCACTGGTTCAATTCCTGGTCAGGGCACATGCCTGGGTTGTGGGCCAGGTCCCTAGTAGGGGGCACGTAAGAGGCAACCACACATTGATGTTTCTCTCCCT
Source organism: Phyllostomus discolor (assembly GCF_004126475.2). NCBI lineage: Eukaryota > Metazoa > Chordata > Mammalia > Chiroptera > Phyllostomidae > Phyllostomus > Phyllostomus discolor. The sequence continues at coordinate 12,749,940 of NC_040906.2, forward strand.
CCCTTCCCTTCTAAAAATAAATGAATAAAATCTTTAAAAAATTAAAATCATTCCTGGTCAGGGTACATGCCTGGGTTGCAGGCCATGACCCCCAGCAACCACACATTGATGTTTCTCTCTCTCTCTCTATCTCCCTCCCTTCCCCCTCTAAAAATAAATAAATAAAGTCTTTAAAATAAATAAATAAAATTAGGTGGTTTATTTTCTGATTGTTGTTGTACTTTAAGAGTTATTTGTGTATTTCAGATAATGGTTCTTTATCATAAGTGCTTTTCAAATATTTTCTCTAAACCTGGGACTTGTCTTTTTCTTCTTTTAACAGTGTTTTATAGAACAGACATTTTAGATTTTAATAAAATCCAATTTACCAATTTTCTCTCTCATGGCACATGCTTTTGGTGTTATAGCTGTAATGTTATCCTCAAATCCAAAGTCACCTTGATTCACTTCTGTTCTATCTCCTATAACTTTTATAGTTTTGTGTTTTACATTTAGGTCTAGGACCCATTTTGAGTTCCCTTTTTGTTTATTTTTTAATGTTTAAAATTTTTAAATAATTTTTTTACTGAACATGTTTGAGTCATTGAGATGAGAGACACTCTAGAATAACCATCGCAAGTACTGGTGATAAAGCCCATACTATTGAGTTGTTCTTTTTTTCTCTTTGAGGTGAAGCTGTATTTCAACACAAATGAACAGTTTTTACATTACGTTCATTACTTTTTTTGAAATGGATCTATAACATAACCCTTGTTCATTCTGTGGTCAGTGGGGAATGGGTGATTCAACTCATACTCAAGGTGATAGTCACTAGTGTTATCATGGAATAATGGCCACAATCAGAATGATCAGAAAAAGGGTGTCAGGATTCCAAGTAGTTTCTGTGAACTATTCTAAGCAGTCAGAAATGTGGAGTGGCTGCTAGAGTCTCATACGTCTAAAACCCTCAGTGATTTTAGAAGAGCAGAACATTGGTGTGATTCCCCTTCCATCCTCCATAGTCGCCCTGATGGAAAACTCCTGTAAGTCTCGGCAGCACAGCCCCAGGCCAGCGGGGACTTGGGGAACCCACAGCAGACTGTGGAACAAATTTGCAGGATTCAGAAAGTATGGAAAAATCAGAATTATTTCTTGTTTATCTGTCAAGCTATAGTGAACTTTATACACAGTGCTTCTCAAACTTGTAATGTGCAGTTGAGTCACTTGGAGATGTTGTTAAAATGTGAATTCTAGTTTGGTAACTCTGAGGTCGAGCCTAAGATTCTGTGTCTCTCACCAGCACTGACTCACCCGTGAGACACAATCTTAGGGGCCCAGAACAATGTTTTAATTTCTCTTAAAATATAAAAAAGTTATATTATATAATATTAATATATGTATAAATATATATTTTTAAATTGAGAAAGGGACCAGGAAGACAAAAGCATCTATGGCCCACTGAAGTTGTAATGAGGCTCTTTTTCTTAACCAGCTCCTAACAGATAGGGAGGCAGCTGGTTCAGGGATGACACTTGGAATAACAAGCGGTTATCAGGTTGTCTTGCAGCAGATGATGAGAGGAGTATCTAAAACCATGCAGCATAATTAGGGTTCCCTGCTTATTAAATACAGTCTACATACACATGCAAACTCCCATACCTGAGCATTTCGACAGAGAATGCACTTTTGCCAGGTTCTGTGTCACTCACTTTCCTGAAGGCTGGTGTATCTTCCGTTTTGAATGCAATTCCCAAATACTGGATCCAGGGTGTATAGTTCACTAAGGCTTCTGACTGCTAGTGCTGGCTTTGGTAGGTTTTCTTCAGTGTAAACGTTCTCCATGTTATGGGGAGATACATTCAAAGCAGTCTTGAAATGTCTTTGCTGTTTGCTCAGGATTTCTTTTTTTTTTTTAGATTTATTTATTTATTTTTTTTTTTAGAGAGGGAAGGGAGGGAGAAAGAGAGAGAGAGAGAAACATCAATGTGTGGTTGCTGGGGGCCATGGCCTGCAACCCAGGCATATGCTCTGACTGGGAATCGAACCTGCGACACTTTGGTTCGCAGCCCGTGCTCAATCCACTGAGCTACGCCAGCCAGGGCAGATTTCTTCTTTCCCTACGAAGAGCGCAAAGCCATTGACCTCCCCTGTTCTTTTAGCCACTGTTGTGTCCTAAATTTAACCAATATCTGTAATGGATTTATTCTATGCCTGCACATGATCCTCACCTTCAAATTGCTCTCTTAACTTTCTTTTACTTGAGGCCTAGGACTCCTAAGTCAAGGAAAACAAACAAACAAACAAAAATACCAAATAACTCACCAACCAACACAACTAACCAAAAAAATCTCACCCATGGGAAAGCTCTCACCGGGATCACTTTTCCATTTTCTGTGACATTGGTTCTCAAAGTGCGGTCCCAGACTGGCAGCCTCAATAAAACCTGGGGTATAGTTAACAAAAACCAAGTCTAGGAGCCCATCCCAGACCTACTGAATCGGAAACTCAGGAGGAGGGGCATCAACCCAAGTTTTAACAACCCCCAGGTAATTCCGAAGGAAGCTAATGTTTGAGAACCACAGCTCTAACACATTCATTTTTAACTAAGCTACAAAATAGAACTACCTGGAGAGCTTTAAAAGACACAGGCTGGGCTCCCATCCAGACATTCTGATTCAATTAGTTTGTTGTGGGGCCCGAGCATAATATTTTAAAAGAGCTTCTCAGATGATTCTAATGTATAGCCAGGGTGGAGAACCACCATGCCATCTGTTTCTTCACGTCGAATTCTTCCGTAACACGTGGGAGTGTGTAAATGTGCCTCTGTGTGTGTGTGTCCTGAAATTCTGCCTAAGTAAACTTCATTGCTCAAGCACTGCCTGTCACTGACAGCGTTCTAAAGTAACCTAGACGTGGTCAGCACACTCAGACCTAGGGCAGCCTCCAGCCTACAGGCTGCCTTTGAGCTACAGATGTTTTTTTTGCATCTTTAAGGGCTTATGAAGAAAGCAAAGAAGATGATGCGGCATAGACTACATGTGGCTGACTCAACCTCAATATTTACCCTTTGGTCTCTTGCAGAGTATTTTGCGGACACTCCTAGGAGATGCAACAGGGCCATCGAGAGAAAGGTTTAAACAATAGTTTTAAAAGCAAGGGTAACATACAGCAGCTACAGTATAAGGTTCTTTGAGACGTGAGGAAGTCAGAACTCCTCTAAGCATTGATGCATTTGGGTAGGCGGTGGGAGGAGGAAGGCCCTGCATATAAGGCTTCTGGGGAAGGGGTTCAGACTTCAAGAAAGTCAATTTCAAAAACTCCTCTCAACTTCAAATACAACATTCCTGACACTGTTGGGTTCCTGCTGTGTCCTTCGTATAAAACATGCACACACAAACAAATAAACACACAAACACTCCCAACAACATGTGCTGAGTCACAGGGCTTTGCAACCAGGGTTGTACTTTGCTTTAAAGGATGTATAATTTTCTATACATCCTGGATAGCTTTTTTTTTGGAGCGGGGGTAGGTTGTAAGGTATCCTACTCAAGGGAGGCCTTTTCTAAGGCTGACATTTGTCCTTACTGCCCCATCTTCCTCTCACTCTTCAGTTCACTCTGTGGGGCACTGAGCATCTCCTTAATGACTTTCTGTGTTTCTATTGCCTGTCTCACCCTGCTCGAATGTAAGAGCCCCATGCGTAATCCTGCATCTCCAGCACAATCCTGCATCTCCAGCATGGAGCACTGGGGTTCATGTGGAGTAGGCACTACATGAAAAGTTTCTAGAATGATACTTCATGGCTGGTACTATTTTTTTGAAATGCAATAAAAATAAACAAAAGATTTCTAAGTTGCTTATCCTTGGAGACTGGCTGTAACCAAGGAAAAAAAAGTGTTCTTAACTTCAGGAATTATCATAACTCTTAATATGCTAAAGTTGCAGCTTGATAGGTAAATGTAATATGCATTATAATATCAAGGAACCAAAGTATTTATTACTGCTTATATTAAATGCAGATACTATAGGGCAGAATTGTGGGTGAAAACATATATATATAAGAAAATGGAACTGTTACAGTCCTCATCAGCACAGGCAGCTCTATGCTGATTGGACATTTCTTGGTCTTACTTTCTTGAATATCTCTGTAGTTTATACAACTGATTGGGCATGATATAATCATGAAGAATTGTTACCATTGTAGTCGCCTGGATAGTTTTAAATTGTTGAAAATGAGATTGAGTCCGTCTTCTTAAGAGTCATTCTTATCCGTGATTAATGGGTTCCCAAAGTAAAGCCCAGTTTACAGAACCAATCACTTAAGAAGAGTACCCAAATTATTTTAATATATAAATGTAATAAGCCATGGTGGTTTGGAGTACCATGACATCTTGCTCTCTATTCTTATGGAAAATGAGAAGTCTCTCGTGTAATTTAATTTGGGGAGATCTATTCACTGCAGATAATCCTGCAGTTACTCAATTAGCCAAACACCATCATTCTTACTTTTTAAATTAGTTGTAATTCTCTGGTAAAAATCAGTCCAGGTTGAAAATCCACCCAATCATCCAACAAAAATTAGACTGCCCTCTGAGTTCAAGGTGCTGTGTCAGGCTCTCTGATCAATAGGAGACAAGCAAGAAACGGTCAGGTTCTCCTAACACCTATAATTTAGCAGAAAAGCTGCTATTCCCCAAGTTCACAAAGAGACCTTGAAGCAACAGACTGGAAACACGAAAAACAGTAAAAGAATAATACGGATGCTTATCATTCAAAAAATAAGAAAAGCATAAGATAGCCAATCATCTTTGTTCTATTGATAATTTTTTTATGTACTAAAGGAGAAAATGGATAAAGCCCTGAGCAAGCTCTGAAAACTTGAGTTAGAAAGCTTGATGAAGGACATCACAACATAGTCCCTGAAACAGAGAAAAATGCCGTGCGCCTCACATTTTACAGAAGTGGGTACCAAAAAACATCAGCTTGCCCTGAGAGTGTGGTAGCAACTATTCTATGGGGATTCCAGTCGTCTGTCAGCTGTGATAATTGGCAATAGCTGAACAATGGAGGAGCCGCATGGTTGATGAAATGAGCAGAATAGCCATTGATTTCTCATATTTGGTTCCTGTTATTTCAGCTATCAAAACAGAGCAAACTAATCTATTTCATAGTTGTCAGCTATGACTATGGCCAAAATGTATTTGATTGGGAAATATTAAACACAGTTTCAGTGTTGAGCTCAATAGATACAGTCTACTAATGACAGCTTAGAATAGGAGATTGCAGCCCCTATTAAAGCTGCCCAACATTTCAATTTTCAGTCTTTTCCAGGCCCCAGTGGGAATAGCAAGTGAGTGTTTTATTTGTTTGTTTGTTTGACTGTCAAGTGAACTTGAACTTGAAGAAGCATCATAGGTTTCCTTCTCTTTATATTCTCGATATGATTTTCCCCACCATTAGTTCTATAGTCCTATAGACACATTCTCATTGAATTTAGGAAAATAAATACTTAAGGACATAAATTCCCTGGCAATAAGACATCCAATGATACAAAATTCTACCTAGAAAACTCCATATTTTTACTTGGATTCTTCCAATCAAGGTTCATTCCAAGCGTGGCTTTGAAAAGTTGCATCTTTCACTTAACCAAAATTTGATCTTACCTAATGGTCTACTTTTAACAATAGAAGGAGTCTGCCACCTGAAAACAATTTTAGCAGGCTGCAAACTGAGCACTGTTCTTCTTTACCTAAAGTGTGAGTCACACCACCGTCCTGTTTTCTCCCTGGCTTGCTTTGGGGAGTTAATGCTTTACAGAAGTCGTAGGGATGAATTGATTTGCTTAGGTGTTGGTTTCGCTTTGATGTGCAACAGACAGATGCTGTTGGCTGTCGACGTTGGGAAGACAAGGCAGCCTCATCTATCTCCTAAGGAGCCTCGAGGAACTCATTTCACAACTCATTCATTAGGAAACAAAGCCCCTCTCAAAGGAGATCAACAACAGCACGCCGGAGCCCCCTCCTATGCAGGGGAGAGTAACCCCGCATCTCTGGGAAGACAGATCAGACTCAACCTCTGAACCTCAAAGAAGGCTTTTTTGCTCTGAAGAAGCAAAGCATGACAGTTGGTGGACCAAAGAGGCATGGACATTTGAAGGAACCAGGTTAACTGAACATTGTCTTTCTGTTGGTGGGGATGGATTGATTCTTTTTGTTCTTCCCCTTTTAAAGTATTTCTAAAGGGAAGAAAGTCTCCAGCTCAATCACACTTGAAAACTAATATGCAGCCAATTCTAAAAGCACATCGGAAATCTCTCGTCCACGAGTGAGAGTTCCAGGACCGTACTTTAGAAAAGAACTTCACCTGAGCCGTAGTCAGTCGTTGAAGATCCGCGTGGATCCTTTGAAAGTTTGGGAAGTCTTCTAGAGCAGAGGTCACAGCTTGATCTTAGCCAGCTTCCAGCCTCCGTGTGGAGACAGCAAGCAGTTTTATTCTTCCCTGCCAGTCAAGGTGGTGGTCAGAGACATCCAGTTATTCAGACCCTGGGGTTATTTTCATCACCAGGGCCACGAACATGCATGAACAGAAACAACAGCCCCTCAGGTCAGGTGACCACCTTCTGATACATGTTATCATGCAAAAAACAACCTGGTAAGGAATGCTTATGTTCCTTACGTGTACACTCCATGGAGAAAAATTTAGAGCATCTCAAAAGCAACAGCAGCATAAGAATGGAGCTGAACTAAAGTTCATCTGAGAAGCAGAACAGCCAAAATTACTTAATCTTCACCTTGAGTACCTGGATTTCTAGATTTCTGTATGTACCACTGTGGGTTGCTTAACCCTAATCTTGCCTACTTTGAACTTTGACTTTATCTTCTAATAGCTCCCCAGTATTGAAAGATTACTTTTATCCTAGTTCTCCCTGGTGACTCATTCCATTGCTATTCATGTCTGTTACGATAAACAGGATGGCATTTTAGAATTATAAATTGAAAAGTTCAAAATCTGTGTTACTCTGGACTCTTTTTCTGCTTATGGGACTAATAAAAAGACTATCAAAAATTAAAAAATGCAAGTGCAGGACTATGTACACAAATACCCAGGATGCTTTTCTTTTCTTCTGATAAAATCCAAGGGAGTCAAGCCTGGGGTGGGAGTTTTTGTTACCATTAGAACAAAAGTCATGTTAGTTTTAAAAATCAGGGGCTCATAGGGTTAATATGAATGATGCCAGTATTTTGAGTCCACCAAGCAATTTTGCCACCCAGAAAGTTTTACCCTGGTAACTCCTTATTCTGAGCTGACCAATATCCCAGAAATTCTGATTCCTTCAGGCAGTTTTTGGGGTGAACAGATTTAGTACCAAAACATTCAGGACTCTACATTTCTGGTCAAAGAGCAGGTATCCGGGGATCCATCCAACAGAAGAGAACTGAACACTTACAACATTAAGCCGTCCAGATCCATGGAGTTTAATATCAAAATGAAAGTCCCCCCACATGAACTTCTTTCACAAGCCAAGCTGCCTAAGCCAAAGAATCTAAACAGTGAAGTGATGTACTGAGTATAAGGGTTAAGAACTAAGGACTTTTAGAAAATTATTTTTGCAGCATCAAAGACAGCATCAGCGTGTAGCTAGGAAATGTCTATGCCGCATGCTGGGCTTCTGCCTGTGGGTGTGTCTGTGTGTGTGAAACCTCCCAGACCTACCTGCTCCTGCAGAAAACATGATCCAGGGCAACGAGTATGTGACTGCAAGTCTGCACAGTCTGAATATTTACTCTGCTTTTGGAGCATTTACTCTGTGGTGCTTAATATGTACATTCCATCTGACCTTCACAATCACCTTGTATCCCAGGGATTATTATCTTTTTTATGCAGCCGTGAAAATCAAGTCTCAGAGAGGATCATTTGCCTAAAATCACATAGCTAGAACATGGCATTTAGACCCATCATTAATCAGTGGAACCTGAAATTATAAAGTGGGAATGATAAAATGTGGGATTGCTATAGGGACCGAGGGAAATATGGCGTGTTAAAGCACTGTCAGGGCAAGTGAACTCGATACAGATGGTCATCCTTGTTTTCCAGCCTGTCTCACCTGCATTCGACCTGGAATTCCATCCTGTGTCGGAGGACCTCTCCATCCTTGGGGTGGACGGAGAACCTACCTGTGGCTCTGTCTGATTGTGGAATGAATGAGAGGTCGTGAGAAGCCTAGACCTGTGCTGTCCAATATATAAGCACCAGCCTCAGGTGGCTATTGAGCACCTGAAGTGCGGCTGGCTCAGACTGAGCATGCTAAAGTTGTAAAAGGCACCCCAGATTTCAGAGACTTGGTCCATAGGAAAACAATGTGAAATATCTCAATAATAATGTTTGTATTGTGCACACATTAAAATGATAACATTTTAGATATACTGAGTTAAATAAAATAGAATTTAAAAATTACTTTTAGTCTTTTCTTCTTATTTTTTAAATGTAAATATTATTAGATGTAAATTTATGTATATGGTTTGCATTTGTGGCTTATGTTACATTTCTATTGCATAGCACTGGCCCAGAAGCTTGATTACTTGGTTTCTCTGTTTTTAGGACTATCTTCTAATAATCTATGGTCAAGGGACCTAATGACCTTTGGATTAATATTTTTCAGAAATAGACTAGTGTGTTCCTGTCAGACATATACATTGAGTAAAGATCTATTGTCTTTGTAAGCGTTAACTTTTCTTTAAGATTTCAGTTGTCTTGGAAGACTCAGGAAAGTCTTCATGGGGAAGGGAAGAGGAGCTGTGACGCATAGGACGGCTGACTAGCATGCCAGATGGCAGAGGGGACACTTAGGGCCACAGACGGTTGGGGGCAAGATGCATCCGGTTGAAGAGTAGGGTTCAGATAAAAGATTGTATCAGATCAGGTTAAACTTCGAATTTCTTCTAAGAGGATCCATATCACCATGGATGTTGAAGTTATACTTTTAATATGCTTTCCAGAGCAGTTTTAGGTTCACAGCAAAATTGAGTGGAATGTCCAGAAGGTTCCCATAGAGTCCCTGTCCCCACGCATGAGCAGCCTCCCCAGTATCAACATCCAGCATCAGAGCGATGCATCTGTGATGATCAATGAACCTGCATGGACACATTGTTGTCACCCAAAGTCCACAGAAGTTTTGTCTTTTGTCTTTTAGGTACTTTTTATTTTCTACACCTAGACATGAATATTTGTATACATATGCATACATGCGTACCCACTTTCCTATATTTGGTATCATGAAAGAGGTAACTTTTTAAAAAAATTCAGAAGAGTAAAAGTTATCGTTTCGAGGGAGATAGTTGGGAGGTGGAGGAGCTGTTCTATTGGCCTCCTGTTCTGTTGAAATCCAAAGCAAAGTTCTCCTCTGTGGTTCAGGAAATAAATGTCAAACTTTAGAACATGGGATCCAGGGCTAGGGGTCAGAATACTCATCTAGAGGCAGAAAACTGCCTAGGTTTTGCTGTTTAGTTTCCTCATCTGTAAAATGGGGATGACGATATGACCTCCACGCTGATACTTGCATGAAAATAAGAGAATACTGCCTGTCAGATGTCTATGTGGTCTTTGATCCAGAGCAAGCACTCAGTGAATAATAATAATTACTAATTCACTAAATAATGCACATATCAAATAGTCTCTCCTTTGGACAGCGAATGAGTCCAGCCTGAGTCACTTGCCAGTGTGTACTCCAGGGCTTTGAGTCATATTCTAGATTGATGAACTTGCAATATGGTTGTCTGGTCTTGCCCACAGCAGCGGTCTTGGACATTGCCTTCCTGTTGCTCATGCTCCCTTCAGCTTGGAAAGGTCCAGTTTTAATCTTTAGGAAATCTAGCTTGCAAATGCTGTGGTCTTGAAATGTTTTACAAACCCTCACCACTCTAAGTGCTCTAATGAAGAGAAAAATGGTAATTGAAATGAGACTAATTAGGTTGTCAATTACCTGCCTCCTCACAAAGGTAATTGAAATCCCCCTAATTATGTTGTCTGTGTGTCTAGATGCTTTGTATGGAGGAATTATTAATGGAAAGCAGGCTTAGATGAAGTAATAAGAAATCTTGAAAAATGATTTAGAGAAAATTGGTTCTAAAGTGTTCATTCTTTACAAAGCAAAGATGTTATATATTCAATCCAGCAATGAAGTCATCAAAAAGGAAAAAAAAAATCAGTTCAGTATTTTGCCTTGACTATAAAGTTCCGGCTTAAAGACAGTAGAAATGATATTAAACCTTGGCCTTGACCTTGGTTTTTATTTACTGTATCATTGTTCTAGAGAGAACACTCTTTGGGTACACAGATTCTTTTTTCTTGGAAGGGGTAGGCTTACAACAGCAGGTGCTTAGAGGGTCTCAAGATAAACATAGAAGGTGGGATTTGCAGATGAGGTGCAAAAAATGTACACAAAATTAAATATATATATCAAACAAATGACTTCCTGTGACGTGACTGCCCACTAGGAAGAGGCTTTATTGAAGTGGCTTCAGGGTGAGTAGGGAAGGCAGTTTTGATTCTGGAGTAAAGTAATAATGATGAAATCCTTAGGGTTCTCACCGCTAGAAAGGTAGTTTCCTATTTTAAGCCAAGTACATTTTTTAGAAACAAGACCTCTTCCACACTTGTTTTCAATTTTTTAGTGGACGAGTTTCCTTAGAGTTATGAGGTCATATTGTTGATCCTATTGTATTTATATTAGAATAATTTAAAAAATTTTTAATAGTACCGCAACATCTGCTGGCTCATCAGTTTTGTAATACACTGGAAGGTAGGCAGGGAATGTATGATAAACCTGGACATGTGAAGAGAGACTGATGCAGAAAGGTCACGTGACTCCACCCACATGACCAAGCTTGTCGAGTCGAGTCTTGGTCCTTCTTCTGTGGTCCTTAGTTCCCTGGGGTGGAGCAGGGGCCTGGTTGTGGAAAATGGCATTACTCTTATTAATCTGGTAAGTCTGCAGTAGAAAATATGCCTGTCTCTTTTCCTGTACAGGAAATTTCGATAAATGGGGCAGATGGTCATTTTGCGACTTTTAAGCATCTCCTTTTAGTTATATAAATGTAAAAAACATTGGAACTCATTGAAGGTTCAGTATTATTCTGGCTTTGCAGCCATTATCATGGAGCTTTTGTGGGTCCCTTGAGCTGGAACTGACCGTAAGAGAAGGCCAGCTCTGGAATGCCGTTTAGACTTAACCACTAACTCTGGTGTATTGTGAGGGAACTGCTGCTATTTTGCTCAGGGTGTGACTAAGGTCAGGTTCGTACTGCAGTGCCAGCCAAGCTCCGCACCACTTAATCCCAGCTTGCTTGGTGTTCACGTCTCAGAGATAACGCGAGTAAACAGCTCCAGCGGTGGGAGTCCAAGAGGTGAAGCGAATCAATGGTCTGTGCACATCTGGAAAGGGGTAGATGGTGTCATTACATCAGATGGCAAAAAGGCATTGGCTTTGCTTTCAGTAGCAGCACAACGTGACAGCAACAGTTGAGAAGTACACTCCCCCTGCCCAAGTTCAATAGGTGGCACAATACAATCATTTTAGTGGGTTAGAATTAGCATATTTTTGGTGTAAATATAACATAAAACATCAAGGAACAAAGCATAAATACAATGAATTTCTTGAAAGAGAGAATGAAAATAAATGTTTATAATTTGACTTTCAGATTTATAGGACATCCCAGTACCCTCTCCAGGACACAGGTAGAGATAGGACTGTATTGTGGACTAAGCAAGTAACCTTCTGATTCTTGGGTATTTGAGCAGTGAGTGGAGAGCCACACAGACTTAAGGTGAGGAGGAAGGGGTGGAGCAAGTCAATTTGGTGAAAAAAACAAAGGATGCATTGTTTTTGTTCCTCAGGCTAGAGATGTGGTTCATGCTGATTATAACAATAATTAAATAGCTTTGTTTCAGGAATTCCTAAACTGCTTGGCAGCTTCTAAAGAACTATAAGAAATTGCAAGTTTTCTAATCTTGTTTGTGATGGGTTCAATCAGTGAGGTGGGAACATTTTGTTAATAATTTTCTGTCCTCCATCTGTTCACTCTCCCCTAATTAAACACATTTCTATACAGCCAAAATAAAAAAAAACGATATTTGAAATAAAAGAAAATGTACATACTCGTAATCACTGGGTGTGCGTGGGCTTGAGAGAGGGAAGAGGAGGAACGACTTGAAAATGTGTCCTCACGCTTTCTAAGAAACTGCTGACTGGCTCAATGGTTCACCTAATAAAAAAAATTTCAAATTTTTGGAGATGGGAGATGGGGCTCCCAAACCAGAACATGTGTTTTCGGATGTTGAGATTTCTCTTGTTGTTGTTGCTTTGAGCACAGGCCAGAGATGGCACTATTTCCTGTTCCTGGTGTCACAGGAAATCGGTAGAAAAGCAAAGATGTGTTGTGATGGAATTTGACTAGGGAGTTTTTCATTCTCCCATCAGCTCTGAGTGCCTTGCACTAGCAGTGCCATCCCTCAACCTGGTTCGGCTCTATGCTACATGCAGTCACTCTCAAGCATCTGTGTTGCACTTTTCGTAGTTTCAGGCTCTGTTCGTCCATCCAGTTACTGATGCATCATTTACAGATTCCTGCTGTGTGCTGAGGCACAAGATAAGAGAATTATAAATGTTTCCTTTTAGAAACTTACAGTTTTCTTAAGTATCTCCAGCCTCAATGCACCACTAGGAATCTGTGGCATATGCTGTTTGTTGGTTAACCCCACAGCTATTTCCAACGTCCTCTTCACTCTCCATCTTTTCATGCAGCCAGGAGTGAGCACATGGCATTTTTCTGACCAACAAAACATCAGAAGAACCTAACTGGGGGAGAGAGGGCCCCAGAATGTGTATTTCCTGATAAAAATGTACAAAAACGGCACTTACCTTTCATGTTTTCTGTCTTGAATAACTTGAAACACCTGGCAGTAGGGCAGCCATTTTGAAATCATGAATTGATTGACAAGAAGTAAAAGCCAGGAGAATCACAAAGACAGGTCGTCCGAACTAACACTATTACCAATTATTTCAAGAGTTCCTGCTATTTAAGGCCCTGTAAACCAGGGTAAGTTCGAAGGGCTGTATCTCTTAGTTGCCTGGCTTTGCTGGACATTTTTGATGATTTTCCCACCTTCATCTGTTCCAGCTCAATCATTTTTAACATAATCCTCCAGCAGGTAACCAGGCTATTATCACTTCTATTGTCTACCAGGAGACCTCAGGTCTCCCAGACACTTTTGGTTTAATTTCTCTTTTACCCCACTGTAGCTATTTAAAAAGACTTTCACCAAGAAAGACAAAAAGAAAACAGATCAAGATATAGAATTTCATAGAAACCTGGCTTTGAATGAAATTGTATGTGATAAGCTCATAGCACGTAGTAGGTGCTCAACAAATACTGACATCCTTTCACTTTTTTCATCTTAAGCAGTTGAAACTATTTATGGATCCTGCAGGTAGCACAGGCTCTGGGGTAAAAGCAGCCAATTGATTTTCATTAATGTGGCCTAAAGAAAATTGTTCAAAACTCCCTTAATAAGCCCCCCTCCTTTCACATTTTTGAGTGTGTGTGTGTGTGTGTGTGTGTGTGTTTGCAGTGTTGTAGAAAGAACCCATACCATGAGTTGGGAGAAATGTGTCTTAGCTCTGGATCTCCCATTAATTCACCCCATAATTATGCCCAGGTCACTTCAGTCACAGGTACTGTAGGGGCCCACCATACATCGGTCCCTGATGCAGCCTAAGACACAGAGATGAACAAAGAGATGTGGTTCCTGCCATTGAAAACTTTCAATGTAGTTAGGAAAAAGAGATATGTGAACAAGGAATGACAATCCAATGTTGTCTATGCCTTGATGGAGATACATGTAGGATGAATGGGAACACAGCAAAGAGCCCTGGGATTAGCCTTGGGGTTGGAGAAGGTGATGCTGAGGGAGAGTAGTGGCTGATGACTAGGACGTAGCAAGGCGAAGGAGAGGGGGAAGGCTGTCCTAGGCGTGGAAGGGTATTCGGTGGAAATCAGGCTCATTCACAGCGTTGCAAGGAAAACATTTCAAGGACCCAGGCATGTGAGACTGTGGTGTGGCAAAATTTTTTCAGGTAGAAATTTGCCCCTGGGTTTTCACTATCCCATTTGCATCTCTTTTGCCATGGAGAAAGTCTAATTGTGCCCTCGCCAAGGCCAGAACAAAACTCAGTGTCTGAAGTTTCTGCTTTATATTAAAGTTTAGTCCTTTGGAGCCCACACCATTTTCTGTGGGTCCCAGGAGCTGCTAGACCCACGCGGTCACATGCTCCCAGGCAGGAGGGAGTGCATGAATGCGTGGGGCAAGTGCAAGTCAGAGAGAGAGAGAGAGAGAGAGAGAGAGAGAGAGAGAGACGGAGAGAGAGAGAGAGTTCTTTTTTTTCTCCTGGTGTTAAAACCAGGAGCTTTTTCAAAATGACCAATCATCTCCTTAAGCTTTTGTGGGTTTTTTGATAGATCCATCCTCTAATCAGACTGACGGGTCTCTCTGTATAGTCAAATATCTCCCCCTGCACTCCCCCAAATCCAGTACTGAAAAGAGGGAAGGAAGGAATGTTAATCCCCTTGGCAGAGCAATGCTCTGGTCCCCCTAAAGTGTGAAGCTATAGCTTCCTGGGGAAGCAAACAGGCTTATGCTCTCCAGTTTATGAAGCTCAATATCTAATTCCTTTTGCTCCCCTGTTTTATTAATAACTAATTACCTACCTATGGTAACAGAAGGAGCACAATCAAAGACCATTTTCTCCTATGTAAATGCAAAGTTTTGGACTGATGTTTCACAAGGTGTCTTCTATTTTTAACACCCTATTCTATATTTTTTATTTGTTTTTCTCCAAAAAAGAGATAAAGATTTATTTTCCTGACAGCTGTCAACTAAGAATCAAAAGAAAGAGTAGAAAGAATCTGTGTTAGCAGAGCTGCGTACAATAATTTCCGCATGTCTTCTCTCGGATCTCAGCTTTTATTATTGCCAAATGACACTTGTACAATTTTATTCTTTCCCATGAATAAAACTTTATTAAATACTTAAAATAATATAATGGTCTAGCAGTGGGTATTGCTACATTTTAGAAGAAAAAAGCTTTGGGCCTTGTAGAATATAAGTGATTTATAAACTTAATTAAGAAGGCGGCTTCTAAAGTTAGGAACAAGGGGCGCTGAAAGTTATAAGATGTGAACTTTGCTTGTTCTGCCTCTGGCTAAGGCAAGGTCAATGCCCTGTAAATTATACCAGTGGGTCAGGAAAAGTATTGGAGTGTGATCTGTAGGAGAATCATGCCTTGCTCCTTGTTGCATCACTGATACCTGGAATCGTGTTTAGTGTATATTTGGTGCTCAGTAAATATTTCAATGAACAGGTGCCTGTGATGACCTGTTTCTATTATCAGCTGTTTGTGCCACAGGCAGCTATTATACATCCAGTTGGTAATAACAGATCAAAATATAAACTTCACCTCACAATATAGGGCAATTGGGGTGAGCTTTTCAAGCAATGGGGGCCCCAAACTTTCCCAAGCTCTCTTGCTGAATGAGAGGCACCGAATGTAATTCTTTCTTCAGCTTATAACCCATGGAAATCGTATTCCCATCTATTGTGCATTGGCCTATAGGTGAGCAAATTCAGGCTCCGTAGAGCCAGATGAAAATAGCCCTTGTCAATGTTCAAACGCATAAATTTAAAGACAGATGACTCTGTTAAAATTAGTTGCCGGCTGATGGAAAGCCCATAATATATTTCTTATCAAATAGAAGCTGGATTTAAGTTTAAACCTTCAGATGTTACCTTGTTGATGAACTGACCTCTGGTGTAGGCAGGTATTTTTATGCATGAACTTTGCGTGAACCTGGAGAGACAAAAGAATAATGTGCTCCTGGGCCAGGGTTAAGACAGTGACCTTGCCTGGGTCACTGTGGGGATTCCGCAGGGACACCAAAGAGGGCCCTGCCATGCATTGTCTAATAATGTCTAATAAAAGGGAGAATTTGTCCTCATGTGGTGTTGGCACGGCTATAAATTCCTATGTGATAATAAAATAATAGGATGTTATTAATTCAGCCATTCTGGTTGCTTCTGAAATAGTATTAATGCAATATCATTGATTCATATTTTTGGCTGATAATACATTATTTTCTAGAACTATTAACTGCATTAAAACCAGTGTGCTATAATATAGTGAGACGAGATACTGAAATATTTCAACTAATTCCAGCAATTAAGTTAATTTAAGGCCACTCTGCACATTTTAGAATTAAGAATTATGCTTTGGAATAAGTTAGAGAAAAAATTAAACTGAGACGATGAGTATTTTTGAACTTCATTACTCAGTCTTACAGGTGAAAATTAGGTCACAGGTTTTTTTTTTTCCGTGAAAAAGAAACTTTGGTAGACATTTAAAATGTCAATCTTCCATATATTTTGTACCGTTGGATCAGGAGAACAAAAAAGAAAGTATAAGCAGTTATTAAATGTCAACTTTGAATCAAGCACCTGGTGCTTAACACTTGCAGGAGATTGGTTTATGGAGCCGTGATCTAGATGAAATTGGGACAGGTTTGCTGTCTTCTCTTGGCCCAGACCTGTAATCTGAAAGAATAAGCACATCTGAACCAAGTTCGAAGAATAGGAAGGAGTGGCGGAGTTTGGGAGATGATTACATTTGCCTTCTCACATGCTGTGGAGTAGAGACTATTACTGGAGTCTTGTGTTAAAAGACAATAGTTTCAGCTGTTAAAAGCAGCGTCACTGCACACAAAGTATACTGGTATCGGGACCAGGAAAAGGGAATACGGAAAGAGAAGAAAAGTTTTTACGGCCGAGCAGTATTCCATTGTGTAAATGTCTCCTAGTTGCTTTATCCACTTATCCACTGGTGGACAATTGGGCTGTTTCCAATACAGAAGAAGGAAATTTTACCTTTTGTGACAGTATGGATGGACCCGGAGGACATTATGCTAAGTGAAATAAGCCAGTCAGAGAAAGACAAATACTGTATGATTTCACTTGTATGTGGAATCCAGTGAACAAACTGAATTAACAAGGAAAACAGAGACAAACTCATAGATAGAGAGCAGGATGATGGCTAGTGGGGAGGCTAGTTTAGGGGGTTCGAAGACTGAGCAAAAGGAAAAAGGAATCCTGGACATGGACAGCAGTGTGGTGATTGCTGGGGGGGTGGGGATGAAGTCTAAGGGGACTAAATGGCAATGGAAAAAATACAATTAAAAAAGATTTAAATAAAAAATATAATAAAATAAAAACATTTTTAATCAGTAGAAACTGGAGAAAAGAAACTTGTATGATTCTGTACAACCAAGAGGTGCACATTTGTATGTGTGCTGTTGAGAGTGGTTTGGTTTATAGAAGGGTTGAAAACTACAATAAGAAAAAAAAATAAGTGGAGGAACATGTGTGTAGGGAGAACTTCTGCTAGTGAAGCTGGAAAAGTTTGTCCAGACCAAGAAGTCTTAATAACCCCTCCTCCTCAGACCTTGCTCTGTCAACCACTCCTGGAAGTGTTTTGGATTTTTTTTTTTTTTGAGAAACCAGCAGATCAGCACGGGCAGGTGTGTGCTGGGCTCTTTCAGGCTGCAAGGAACAAAGAGAAACTCAGTAATAGGCATTTTTGTTGTAATTTATATCTTTAATGTAGGTAAATTATTGCTTCAACCCTATTCTTATATTCATAATTTTATATCCTTTTTTCTTAAAGAGGGCTCTCACGGTCACGTAGGCTTCGGGACTCACAAAGCTTAGATCTTTCACGGGGAGAGGCAGAAAGCAATCTCATCTGCCAAAAGGCTGTGTCTTAAAAGACAATAGGAAGTAGAACCAGTTGCATAATTTGCCAGGCTCAGTGCAAAACACAGACCTGGGGCTCCTTGATGAAGTTCTGAAGAATTTCAACATGGTCGCAGCAGCTTTAAACTGTGTGCTGGGCCCTTCCTTACACAGGGCCAGAAAGCCAGGCTCCATGGCCATGTAGCTGGCCCTTGCAGGAGGGTGGTCCATGGTTATGCAGTTACGTCTGGTTTTCTGGCTCCTCCTCAGCAACAAGCATCTGAGGCTTCCGCTCCCAGGAGCAGCCATTATGGTGACAGCTTATATAGCTCTTGCTTCTGTGGTCAAATGGACCCATCACTGCTTCCTCTTTCTGACTTCTATTCCCTGCCTCTATGTGTGTTTTATACCTCTGTTTCCTCCCGTTTCTCGCATTCAAATTCTTTGAGGGCAGGAAGAGAGGAGAGAGGAAGTGAAACAGAGTGAGAGAGGAGAGTTGATTAGGCTCATTAATCATTACCCTGAATGAAAGCATGAAGCACCTTGTTGGCTACAACTCTCATGAGCAGCTGATTCCTGGATCCCCAGCCAGCGTCTAAATGGATGCTTAGGGTCAGGTGACAGTCTTGGTTTAATCAACCTGTGACAAGGGTTTGGTGTCATATAGCTAAAAGCATGATGACTTTTTTGCTTCTGATACATCACTTAGAGCTGTGGGCATGTAGCAGTGGAAAGCTTCTCAGGTGGGCGGGAAGGCGGGAGGACATCCATCTGTCTTGTCCAACTCAAGGTGCATAAGGTTTAATGCTCCACTCCTGGAAAAATATTCAAGTGAATCGTATATCGCAGTCCAAAAGTAGATCTTTGCAAGTTAAAAAATACTGTGTTCCCAAATTGGGGTTATGCGAACATTGGAAAAACAGAAGGGAGGGGTTGGTTTCCTCGAAGAATCTCACTTGGCTTCCTTATCAGATTTCAGCTTTCTGTGAAGGCATTTTCAAGTGGGCTGTAATTGCCTGCTGGTATACGCTTTGTACCCTCATAAATCTTCACTAGCACGGGAAAGTAAATTGTGTTGTGTTTGAAAATTCTTTAGAAATGTTGTTGGATCCTGAGAGGGATACAAGGTAAGGGGAGGGGTTGCGTTCTCAAGGTCAAAGTCACCAGTCTAAGCACGAGGTTCTTAAGAGATGGCAGTGAAGGCAGAACCAGCTGAGGCCCTTTGGACACCTGACCTTCCTGTGTAGGAGCACAGTGATAGGACAGCTGTGGCTAGCTGTCCCCCAGCGACATTTTAACTACTGTCTGTCCAGAAGCTGCTGTGGGGGTGACAGCATCCTATGCCTCACAAAGTGGTTGAGCCTCAAAATCCCTGGGGTGGATTTTTATAAATACAGACTTCAAGCATAAATTTTCAATCACAGTTGTCTAAGCATGGTTAGGAGTCTTTGTCTGGGGTCAGATTGTTGGTTCAAATCCCAGTGACCACTCTGTACGCTCATGTTCTCATCTATGAAATGTACACAATAATCTTTCCTTTTCCATGAGGTCTTTTGAGACTATGTCCGCACAATGTATAAAAATTTTGGAGCACCCAATAAATCCTGATTGTTACTTTACATATTCAATCTACACATAACCATGAATAGAGGTGCTCAGCACAGGTCTGTGCTCGGATGCACATAGAAGCACAGGTAAATTGCATTAAGGCTTCACGCACCATTGGAAAGAGGATACCTTTGCTGTAGTTTCTTTTGAAACCTACTCTTCCAAGATAAGCACAATACACTTGAACGTGTGTTAAAATGCAAATGAAAGCTCCTTAAGAGGAGTCACTGTTATAGATGGAAGGACTTCAGCTTTGACAACCAAAAGATAAATCAGATTTATTTTAGGGGAAAATATTCCAGGGCTGCAGAAACCAACCCCTGTGTTCCAAGCATAGGGAGGGAAACAAGCCCAACCAACAGAAAGATTGTATTTTACAGGCAAAGACAACACTAATTCAATGAGCAGCCAGGCACCAGTGAAAAACAGAGGCAAAGTGCAGTCTTTTCTCTGCGATTTATAACTACCGCTCTTGGGGTTGTCAGTTCGTGCAGGGCATGGACCATGTCTGCTTCACTCCCTTGAGCTCGGTCCTTATACATCACTGTTTGTGGATTAACATTTAATAAGTGTTTGTGAAGATGACTGATGATACGGCCAGTGCACTTGGTAATTTAGGGCAGGCTGTGTCGGTAGTGAGAAGTTTTATTTCCTTTCCTTTGGAGACCCCTTCTCTGCTTGAATTTTGTTGTTATTGTTGATCGTAAGCTCCCTTGAGCAGGAAACTTGTTTGTCTGCATGTCTATTAAGAGGCATTGAGCAAATTGCAACAAAGCACACAGTGGCAACAGTGAGTAAAAATTTCATGAGATGCTATCAAATGATTCATTAAAAAAAAAGATCCAGGATATTACCACCAACTGCTACATTAACTAGTCATGTCATAACACCATCAAAATGCTAATTAGGTTTTCTGGCATGATTTGTTATTAAAAAATTCAACCCAAGTTTCCTGTAGTTCTTAGATTTGGATAGTTTTTCCTATCCTAATATTTGCTTCAGGGTGTATTGGGTATCATTTAGTTCTTCTCTTTTGGAGATAAACAAAGCTTTTGTGAATTCCTCTATCACGCTGCCTGTGGCCTCCAAGCACACTAGACTTGCAGAAGGAGGTCCAAGTTGGCAGAACAGTGCATTGAATTTACTAAAAGAGGCTAAAGCATGGTGTTAGATAGGTGCCAGGGGGAAGAGACTGCTCATGTTGTCCTAGCTTGGGATTCAGCCAGGACTGTCTGGCTGGGGCCCTGCAGCTGGACAAGGCTGGTGGGAGGGGCTAAGACCTAGAGCGGGAGCCATCCATTGGCAAGAGCTGGGAGCTGGCAGGAAAATGGTGAGGGCAGACTCACACAAAGGAAGTTCTGTCCAGCAGGCCAAAACCGGTGTCTTGGGGAGCAGAGGTTCTAGAAACAATCCGTGATGGACAAACATTCAAGATAAAAAGGGTTGTCCTAGTACGTGAGAGTCACTCAGTCTTGGAAGGGGTGGATGCCTTGAATTATTTTACGTAAGCGGCCACTCAGAGCAGGAGTCTAAGTGGAAGGCTAGCTATGGAGATGTTGGGGTCCCCAGCGAACCCGTGATGACAGCAGAATGAAGCATCGCTTCCCAGACCCAGGACACCAGGTCATGGGTGAACGGACTGCGAGATGACATACTGAACTTTAGCATGCTGGTGCCAGCAGGGGCAGAGTTGTTGCTTTAGGTTGGGAACTGGGAGCAGGGCTGAATGGTCCTGTTGGAGAGGGGAGGAGACAGAGGCTGGCAGCCAGCAGAGCCTCGGTATGTGGCAGCCAAATCTTTTGTTTAGACTTCTGTCCCCAAATCTCCAGAACCATGAACCTGGCCATTGTTCCTAAAGGCAGAGACAGCAGAGCATACATAGTGCTTCGGGTAGAGGTTCTGGAGTGGGATGGTTTAGCTTGTGCAGTTAGTTGCAGGTAGCGACTGCAATTAGCTGGCTTCTAACTACAATTGCTAGATTTAGCAAATAAAAGTGCAGGGTATCCAGTCAAAGTAGAAATTCATATTTTTTTAAAGTGATTCATTTTTAGTATAACTCTGTATTAAATATTACACGGGGCCATAATTTTTTAATATAAGTATACCCCACATAGTTATATTAAAAATTAGTCATTTCAGTTTATCTGAAATTCTAATTTAACTGTGTCACGTATTTTCTCTGGCAACCTGACTCTAAACTCTCCTGCTTTCTAGTCATAGGAAGTCATTTAATGCCTCACGTTCTTCACCTGTAGAACTGAAATGCAGATTAACTCATAAGGTTGTTGTGGGGACTGAATGAGTTAATACAGGCAAACCGCTCTGAACAGTGTCTGGCACGCAGTGAGCGGTCAAAGATGATTATTTCTGCTTCCTGTTACTACTATTGCCGTGTCCGAGGGTCAGTCTGAGTTACTGGTGTCCAGCGGGATCTTTTTCCCTCTCATGAAGCGATGCAGGGCAAGGCGTCAGCAAAATGATGAAACGTTTTACTCATTCATTCGCTCCCCATTATATTCCAGACAAAACAATCTTATGATTTTACAATGAAAGCACAGGTAAAAATATCCCCGAACATAATTGCCATAAGTAAAAGGATAATCACTGAGAAGCTACAAAAGAGATAAAGGGGAAAAATATGAAGGGGTTCTGGTTGGGGATAAAGTTCCACAAAGCAGTTGAGTACAAAGCTCAGTTCTGAGTTTCCTAATAGCTCGGGAATCAAAGGAGATGCTGGGAAATTGGGAGGTCCATGTAATGCACATTTGCCGTCCCCAAACTCCTTTTCTTACCACTTTCTCTCCAGACGCCCCATTGCATTTCCTCCTTTTAAAACTTGCTCCAGGAAAAGACTCTTATATCCTAATAACAAATTAGTCATTTCCTCTAAGACCATTTCCACTTAAAGTCATTAGAGAACAAAAGGGCTTACTTGCTGTTGGGAAGAACACCCAGTGCTAGTGCTTTGTGGGGCAGAAGTGAGTTTTGTTTTATTTTGTGTCGGTTTTGGCCTGGGAGGTCGCCAGCCAGAGCAGTGCTCCTTGACCTTGTTGGACAGTGGGTTCACCTGGACAGGTTTTGAAACTCCAGAAGTCCAGGCATCAACTTACACAAATTTCCTTAGAATTTTGGGGGGTAACACTGAGGAACTGCCTTTTTAAAAATCATTTTTACTGTTATTCTATCACAGTTGTCCCAATTTTTCCCCATTTGCCCCCCTCCACTCATCCCACACCCCACTCCCACAGTCAATTCCTACATTGTTGTCCGTGTCCATGGGTCATTCACACATGTGCTTTGTCTAGTCCCTTTACCTTCTTCCCACCATTATCCCCTCCCCTCCCCGCTCAGGTCACTAAGCACCCCAGGTTACCCAGCTTGGGCAGCCAAGGTTGATTTACAAGCATCGAGCTAGTGGAGTATACCTCAGTGCAAATACTTTAATTATCAGGCTTATGAGACAATCACAATCCAGGAAATAACAATAGTACCTATGACTTCCAAAATTTCACTATATGTCTGTTATATACATAGACTTCTAACCTATATGACATTGAAGGGTAGGTATTTTTTATCCATATTTTACAGCAAGAAAAGTGAAAATGGAAAAAAAAAAACCACAGTAAGTAAATGTATCCAAAATCAATTGGATGCCTGATTCCCAAGCCAGAGCCCTTTCTAATGAGCCGTATTGGGGAAAAAGTACAATCTCCTCTTTTGGAGACTACAAAGTGTCCTTTCCTTGGGTCTTGTTTTTGCCAGTGCTTTATTGTTCTATTAGATATCATTGCTTTGTGGTCTTTGAGGCCTGAGTCTTGGGAACTTGGAGAGAGAGAGAGAGAGAGAGAGAGAGAGCACGCGCTGTGGCTGGCCTTCACTCTAACGTTTTCAATTCCCCATGGGGACGCTGCCCCTCCCACACAGACCGGTCAGCCAGAGTAGAAGGGCAGACACACGTATCTGAGCCTTGTTGGACAAACGTGTCTGAAGACAGACTTGTGAGTGGTTTGCCAGGGATCTCCGGCTGTAATTAAACAGGGCTTTGCCTGACCGGTTTAGCCAGTCAAGCAGGACTTGCCTGTGCCTGTGCCAATGACAAAGCTCGAATGAAAAGTAGGAGCAAAACCATTTCAGCTCTTCTCATCAAGCCATAGTTAACTATTTCATCAGGAAATTCTCCTTTGCTAAGAGTTCAGCACCACTATATTTTATTCTCATCTCATGCATGAAAGGAATCGACAGTTGGATCCAGTAAGACTGTGAAAACCTTGACTTTCAAGCTTGTCTGCAGGTACATGTGTATGCATTCACGTTTTATTTCATTCATTGTTCATTCATTCATTTTCCTACTCATTAATTGGATCACGCAACCACTATTTATTGAGTGCTTGCTATGTAGCCAGTCCTGTGCTAGGTTCTGGATACTCATCTGTAAGCCAGACAGACGTGGTCCTGTGGTCCTGGAACTTGTAGGATGGGGATGGTGGGGAGAGCTCCTCAGTAAACAGATAAATTATATGCTTTACCCATGTAATTACCCATTGTGTTAGAGCCTATTAAAGAAAAAGTAAATGGGTGTTATGAGCAAGGAGAGATTAACTTTTTGATGGATAGAAGGATAAACAAGTAGGGCTATGTCTGGGAAGCCTTCTCTGAGAAAGTTATCTTTGAGCTAAGATATAATTTTGCAATTAAAAATATTTCTTCATCAGATTGTCCTTGGATGTTTTCCTAAATTCTTGTTTCCTTTTCATTAAATTTATCAACTACACAAACATTTTATCTCTGTTTTTCTAGTGGCTTCCCGTGTGTAGATTATTGAGCCAAGGGTCACAGATTGGCTATTCAGAAAAAGGTAGCCCCGGCATTCCACCAAGGATTATTGAAGATTTAACCACCCTATTTATTTGCAGAAACCACCTGTTTGCTACAACTATGTGCTTGTTTCAGGGATGCACTTTATTGTTTGCAGAGCACTTTCACGTATATTACCCAGTAGATCTTCACTAACAGCCCTGCAGAGTACAAAGAGCAACTCATCTCTGTTAGAGTGAGAAACAGGATTCTGGAGAATCAATGTCTTGTCCAAGGCCACGGGCTAGTAAGTATCAAAGACAAGAGAAGGACCTATGAGCTTTTACTCCTAGGCCAGGAATCTTTCCTGCACAATGGGAATTCTAAAACTCTCCCCTTCTCAACCTTGGCCCTTCCCCCACCCTGTTTTCCCAATCCAGAAAGTTCTCTTTCTGATTCAGGGCATTTGGGGAAGACTGATTTAGAAGCTTAATTTCTCTTGTGCATTACCACGGATCCCAGATAATCTGCCCGGCCCCTGTTTCAGAGCCAGCTCTCCAACCTACATTTAATAAATAGGTAAACAAGTAAATTATGAAGTTCAATGTAATGTATTAATTGCCCAGTGTGTATCAGATGCTACTTTGGGCATTGGTAATACATTGTTGAGCAAATAGACAAGAATCTCTGCCTTCATTGACTTTACATTCTGTCAGCAGAGGCAATCAATAAGTGAATAAATCAGTATACATAAATATGATATGTCAGACGGTATATGGTGGAGACAAATAAAATAGGGAAGAGAATTAAGAAGTATTGGGGAGAGGGTGTTGCAATTTTAAAGAAGATGGTCTGGCATGATTTTCCTGCGAGCGTCCTACTTGTGTCATCACCAGGTCATCTTGGGGGAGAATATTCTAGGTACAGCGAACACCGGTTAAGCTGCTGGCTGAAGCACAGAACTCATTCAATGCATCCCCACCCTTGAACCTAACTGTTTTTCCAAAGGCACAATATTAAAAATGCCAGTTAGACACAGTTGAAATCATACTTTTAAGGATTAGGTTCTATATTCAATTTCATTTTGGGTTCAATACCCTATTGTGGACGGTCCAGAAAGCCAAACCACCATGAATAATGTTTCCATGGGAAAATGTTTTCTGAGTTTCAACCTGCTGACTTACAAATGAAGTGAGGAGCTGAGCTGGTTAGTAAGTGGAGAGCGGGCTGTATTAATTAAGGGGCAATCCTCCTACCACGTCTCCCTCTTTTGGCTAGAATAGAACGCTATTGACCGAGGCTCCGACATTCTTTCTCTGTCCTTATCCTCTCTCTAGTCTCTTTGGTTCCAACCTGTATTTTCCATTTCGCCCCGCAGGGCTTCTCTTTTTGCCCTTAGATCTTTGAATAATCCGTCGTGAAGCCATAGTGAAAGCCCTTGATTCCCTTATTCTTCTCCTTCAGAAGAGCTGCCGTCTATCTCACCTTAATTGTAGTGTCTCGGAGATTTCCCAAGGCTTTTTTCCATGCACATGGATTTATTTGTATTATTTCACTGTCTGCTTCTGGCAATTGCCGTGCGTTTAATGCCAGTAATGAGCATTGCACCTGGAACATTCTGAGTACCTCACAAATAGATTAATGAATATATGGTGTATGTTTTTAAAATAAAACTAATGACTACCTGCTCTTCATTAGATGTGAATTCTTAAAGATCTTTTTTCTCTGTAGGAAGGCTCCACTGTCTGCTTGAAATCGACTGTGCATGTTCATAAAAGTAATCAGCTAGTCTGACTTTCTTTCTCTGCTTCCACTCTGGCTCGCATTCCTTGAAGTCAGGGGGGATGGATAACAGTTTCACATCTACAGAGAGGCACAATGGGGATTTATAAACCTGCAGGATCAGAGTAACAAATAACAGGGAGCTGGGGCTTGCAGTCCTTGTATGCTGGGAAGACTATTTGGATTCCTTCCGTGAATCATTTACCACTGGGGTTTGCCTGGGTCTGCATAGAAGCTATATATGTATATGTGTATATATATCTATATATATGTTATATTATACATATATGTTATATATATAATATAAAGAACATATTTATAGAGATCTAACCAGTGGGGTCAAATACTCTGGGGTGGGCTTGTGGGGACGCGAAATCCAGAGAATAATAATAGCGAACAGATTGTGAGCAGTTGCTCCGTTCCAGGCACCACACTTCCTCTGAATTAGTTCTTTTCTTCACAATATGCATACTTGGTGAGCCCCTGAGACAGACAGGTGTGGTAGTTTGCCCAAAATCACCCAAATGGTAGAGCCAGGTTTTGACGGAAGACCGTCTGTAGGACACAACTTTAAACCACTATCTACCACCACTGCCAATGGAAGATGAAAGAAAACAGATTTTCCCATTTTCTTTTTTTTCCCTTTTTTACTCTAGAGGTAAATGTAACCCAAAACTACTTTGGTAGATCTCAGATGAAAGCTAGGTACTGGTTCTCCAAGGAGCATGCGTCCGAGTTACCTGGGGGACTCCTGGGAAAAGAGAGAGCTGGGCCAACCCCCCAAGTTTGGATTTGATAGGAACTAACAATTTCCCAGGTAGTGCCGCTGCTGCTGAACTGGAGAGCACACTTAGAGAAACCAGGTTAGGCACTCCCCCAGGCCCTCATAGATTAGCAGCATTCACAGTTCTAACTTTGCATTCTATAGCGTTTTTCTCCCTTCAAAGCACCGTGTCTGTATTGTCTTGGTTCTTCACAACAGTGCTTGGCATTCTCTTGGGCACATGCCCCCTTCCTTGAATGGATGAGTAAGTAGAGGTTCTGTCAGCAAGTGACACGTTCCTCATCATATAGCAAGTACGTGGTAGAGCCAGGACTTAAGCATTTATTTTTTAATCTACCCTTGTAAATGCTCTCAAGAGAGGCCAGCTGTCCATTCCCAGCACTCAGCTCGCAAACTGGTTTGTTCACTTGTCACCTCGGGCTCATTATGGGAATGAATGAGCTTGGGGAAATCATCTCTCGTTCAGAAGGAGAAACTGTGTCTCCAGATATCCGAGCACAAAGGGAGGCGGGCCTGCTCATCTCCGAAAACAAGATCTCGACACTTACATCCAAATTAAAGGTCTCTGAACTTGAGTTGGGCTGGCTAATATTTTCTCTTTCCTTCCCGGTTTGCTGAGCTTATAAATATCAATTATAAGGCTGAGTAAATTACAGGGATGTTGAACTTTGAATTGTTGTAGCACTTTAAAGTGTCTATATAGGGATAATAAGGAGATTGTGAAAATCTGCTGAAGGAAATCTCACACATATTTATAGATAATTAATACAGTGAGCGGAAACTGAAAATCAGCACTGAATTCTTTAAAGCAGTAATTTAAAAATGCATTATGGCAACACATTAAGTTAGCAGTTATTCAACAAGGATATGCAAAGATTATTAAGCTAATTAAAGGTAATAAAAACAAGGTGTTCGGCACACAACTTTGAAATTATTAAAAAAAACCCTTGGTTTATTCTTACTCCTCCTAGGCAAGTCACAGATGGTAATTAATGCATTGATAAGTTACTGGATTTTTATGCAATAAGAAAAGATTGTCCTATAAAAATATATTCCCCAGAGAAGCACACAAGAAGGACAAGGGGTGGTTCCTGCGTAACTCGAGCCGCTTCCGCGGGCCCTGGTGCGCACATGTGCGCTTTCCCTTTCTCGCCACTGGATGAATGATGGCTATTTCGGGAACTTGATCTTGGAAAACTTTCTCCAATATATCTGATCCCACTCAGCTTCCAGATCCTGTGGCCTCCCTCCTGATCTTGGGGCTCTGTTCCACTTCAGGTTACAGGACAGCGATTTCTGGGACGGTTTCTCAGGCTCTTCTGCACGTGGAAGCCGTGTGCTCTGCGTGGGAGCAGTATCGCTGAGAGAGGGAAGCGCGCACCGGAAGTGGGAAGCTGGCGTTTCTGGGTGATGCGAATAGACACCTCCTTTTGGTAGAGTGGGTTCTGCTCTGCAGGGTCGATAAGGTTCTTTGGGGAAAGATGAAGACGAATGGGAGAATAGTGTGGGAGGCCATACATTAGAGAACAAACAATCGCACATGCGACAGAATAATATACTTGATGTCCAGACAACATTTCGTTTGTTGACTGGTTATTGAGGAAGAAGTGGTGGCAACAGGAGGGGATTAGCCAGCCTCCAAATTAACCGTGCCTGTGTCTGCCAGCGTGGTTAAACAGATTATTAAATGCTCTGGAAGGAATCTTGGGGGTGTTTATTGCAACACAGGATTTTGCAATTTCAAATTAAAGCTGGCTCACGGTTATTAATTCTGGTAGAGGACCCTCGTAAACTTGAGCGCTGAACAAATTGGAGGATGTGCCCAGTTAATGGGGGCAAAGGGCTCATCACAAAGCTGGTTGCAGGGAAAACTGTCCAGCTGGTCAGACGAGGCTCACATGCAGTGACAGCCATTAAGAAATAAAAAGTCTATCAAAACAGTTCCAGTTTGTCTAATCCTACGCAATTACAGAAAGATCGTGTCGAAGGTATACAGGAAAACTTTGGGTTTTGTGCCCTAAAATAGTTCAATTGTTTAGTTCACTAGGTTCTATAAAAGTCTTGGTGAACTCCGTGTTTTCTAAAAATAAGGAGAAAAAATCATCTTAAAGGGCACTTTGATCCAACGCTTAAATGAAGATGCTTTAACATTACAAATTATTTGGTGGATGATTGTGCAAGTTTTGTCTAAGATTTCTAAAACCTTTCTTCTAAGACGCTACATAGGGGAGAATTTCTTTGGAAAGCTGGCACACTTTTATCAGTGAGGTCACACTAGGAATTTTAGGAGGACAAGTAAAAAATGACTTCCTCCAGCCAAGGGGACCCTTCAGGTCATCAGAATGAATTGTTTCAAAGCTTCAAAGCAGCCTTGGTTCTCATTACTGGAGCCTGCCTTTTTTACGAAATGCTTTTTTCCCCCCATTATTTTCACTTTTCATTAGAAGTCTTAGCAGTCGCTGCTCACCTCGTTAAGTTCACTAAGACGCTACGCGTTTAATTTCCATGTTATAATTTGTAGCAAATTGTTTGACATTAAACCCAGTATTCTGAATCCTTAAGATTTCTGAAGGTTTCCCTCTGCCCTTCCCTCGTAGAACCAGTTACCTTTTTGAAGGTTGAACAAATTAATGTAATTAATGCAATTTGTAATTTCACCAGTCTTGATTGCTGGAATTTTGTTCTGATAGGTTGTCCCGGCCACGGTGCCTTCCAAGTGTAGGAGAATTCATTACCAGATGCCTTCTGGAAACACATTCCGCCTGCTTGTTAAATGTCCCTCCTGATCCAGCCTCCACTCTCGTTACTTAGTGATCAGTTGGCTAATGGAAAGTGTTCAGAAAATGTTTCTAATTCACAGCTGAAACGTTCCTCTACTAATTTATATCAAGGAATGTTTTCCTTATGCGGTGTGCGCACATTCCAGGTATTTGTAGCTTTTATCATTTTGCCCCTCAGCTATTGCCCAGCCAGGTTCCTTGATTTGACTCCTTTAATCTTTTCTCATCAGTCAATCACTTCCAATCATCTCATTCCTTTAATCATCTCCTTTGAACTCAGTCCAAGTTCGTTGGGTACTCAGGTACCCAAGACGCAATACAGTGGTCCGGGTGTGGTCTCACCACAATCACACGCGGCCAAGAGAGGGGAAAAGAGGAGGAGGCTCTTGAATGCGTCTTAAACTTGGTCTAATTTCCATTTCAAAAATAGCGCTTCTTGTCCACCCTCCATTAGTGTGCCTCTCACTTTTCCTTCTTTGCAGGCTTTTCTCCTCCCGCGTAACACAGTAAAGACGCGGGGGGGGGGGGGGGGGGGGGGGGGGGTTACTCTCACCACGTGTCATGTCGCAAACGGATCGTTCCCATCTTGCAAAACTGGTGGCACCCTGGACCTCAAGCCAGGTGGTGCTTCTGTGACGTCACTACACAAATGTACAGACCGCGAGCAAAGGCAGACTCTGAAATTTCACATAAGTTGCTTTTTTCATTTTCCCTGCCTCCCCATCAGCCTACAGAGCCTGAGAGGATACACACGGGAGACTGATCACTGACAGTCTGGCAAACGTCAAAATGCATCGAACGTGGTAGATCGCGGTGCTTCCTGAGCTGCGTATGTAAATGTCCAAGTTCGACAGCAGCCTCCGATCGAAGGGAAAACCCCATGGCTTGCAGCAGGGGTGGGCAGCACGGACATGGGCAGGGGCTACAGGCATCGCTGTGCCTGTGAGGAGAGGGAAGCTGGACACTCTCCCGTCACCTTTCATCCCACATCACCAGTGGGCCTGAAGTTATGAAGGAACAGAATATTAAACTATCACTCCAGCCAAAGACCAGGCTTCATGCAACTGTCATTTAGGTCGAAGCATAAGAATCCGGCCACTCATTAAGGATTTAAAGTTGGCTTTGTGCGACGCCCCAGAGCAGACCCCTCTGCTGTACGTCGTGGGATTCTATTAAATTCACGGCGCTTTCCCAGGGACCATTTACTGCCGCTTTAGACCCTTCGTTCGTGGAGGGACTAAGTTTTTCCATTTTCACAGCTCAGCCTCTTTCCTGGTAATAAATTGCCCTGAGTAGGAGGCCTAAGGCTGTCAATTTGCACTTCCCTTTTGTATCTCCTCTTGTCTCCTGTTCCAAACGTGTAGAACCATGACAGGAGATTAATACTGAAAGAGAGCTCTTCCCCCACCACGTGCGTGTGACTTGCCCACTTCTGCCTTTTCTTTCTTCCTTTCTTCCTCTGAGAGTTATTTCCATTGGGCAAAAGCCTCCAGGTTAATGTAACAAAGGATTTCTCCCTTAGCTTACCGGAGTTTTCTGCCCACGGGTGACCTGTTCTTCCACCAACTGATATTTGTCACAGAGTGATTCTGAATGTTGATCTTGGTTTTTTGGGGGTTTTTTTCCCCTTCAGAGGGAACAGTATGCCTTCAGGTCAATATCCCTTCTAACCACAACAGAATGTAAGCCTCATTCTCAGACAGAAAGCAATGCATTTGTCCAGAGATGAAGAAAACATGAAAGGGGATGAGGCTGAGGATGGAGACAGTTTCTGGGCGTTCACAGGTAAGCTGATACTTGGAGATTCTCAGAGATTAGTGTTCTATCAAACAGCAGAACATCTCTGGCAAGAGGAGACCTAAGGGATTAATGGTGGGGTTGGGGAGGGGGGCTCACTTTGAGAGTATGGGGGACAGATGTGTACAGAGGGTGTAAGAATTATTCTTCCAAGAGCTGGGAGAAAAGTTTAGACATTCTGGGGATTGAGCCAGCTAAATTTTATTTGAAGCCTTCCAAATCAGAAGATTACAACAAGCACGGACAAGTTTAATTACAGTAGATAGAAGGTTACAAGGCACACGCATTCACACCCAAGTGTGCACACACAAACACAGCAGCTCTGTTGTGTGTGTTTTTTTTCTGTGTGTGAATGCATGTTACTGCTAATTGCTTAGGGGTAAAAATTAGGTGCAGCAATTGCAGAATTCTCTGGCATGTGCTATAAACAATGTTAACGTAATAAAAAGAGAAGTTAACTCTGACACTAAGCTGACACCTTGAAGAGAGTAAATGAAACAACAGAAACAGCATTGGAGAGTACAGATGGATCCTGCTTGATTCTAAACACGACTATCATTTTGCATATGTGAGTGCATGCATGTGTGCGCACATACACGTGTGTCTGAATTAAAAAAAAATTCAGCCATGAGGAAGAAAAATGAATGTAGCTGCAACAGAATGTATTTGAGGTTAATACAACAGAATAGTTTTAGGGCTAATATAGAGACTGCCACCAAAGTGTAAGCCCTGAAGCTGAAATAGGGTGGTGTCTTTTTTGTTCTCTATTATAACAGACTTACTGATTTAATTCTTGTTATTCCCCACAATTCTTTGCCTGGGGTAGACACAGCTGAGCAGCTCTACTGCAACGCATGGCGTCAGCTGAGGTCGCTCCCTTGGCTGCGTTCAGCTAGGAGTACCCTTAGGGCTGAGAAGGTCAAGACAGACTCCCTGGAAGGCCTGGGGCTCTGGTGGGGGGAATTGGAAGCCTGGGGCCCCTCCTTCCCTAAGTGGTCTCTCTGGTGGAGTAACGGTGTCCCTTTGCATAGTGGCTCAGGGCTTGCAGAGATTAAAAGCAGGGCTAGGCTGGGTCTGGCACAATGTCACTTCCTCCTCATTCTGTTGGTGACAGGAAGTTACCAGGCCAGCCTAGAGTCAAAGGGAGGAAAACTAAAGCCCACTCTTCAGTAGGAGGAGTGAGGGACAGGTACAAGCAGTGCTGGAGCTGCTGGTGGTTTACCTCAGTCTTGTGAACATACGGGGTCAGGAGTGGGGATCAGAGAAATGGAGATCACATGGAGGGGTATCAGCAGGGAGTGGGAACGGGGAGAATGGAGGAACAGGTACAGGGAATAAGAAGCATAATTGGTAGGTGCACAATAGGCGGGGCGAGGTTGAGAATAGTATAGGAAATGGAGAAGTCAATGAACTTATATACATGACCCATGGACATGAAATAAGGGAGGGAATGCTGAAAGGAGGGGGGTTGAAGTGTGGAGGGGGATAAAGGGAGAAAAACAATGGGACATCTGTAATAGCAAAATCAATCAAATACACTGAAAAAAGACAACACAGTGAGGGATCACAAATCTGAACCCTGCTCCACTTTTTAAATAAATAGTGTCTTCATGCACGAGACAGTCACAGTTTCCTTTCAACTCACAGGCAATCGTGAACTTTTTCATTTCAGCTTTCAGCTGACACGTGGGATTAGATGCCTTCACAGGTTTGCATTCCCACGCAACTGGGATGCTTCCTTAGACCCCGAGGCAGCGGACTGGGGGTCGTGGAATTGCAGCTTTGCTGATAGCCTTGCTTTGTGCCTTTCTCCTATTGACAATTAATTAGAGGGCTTTAAGTAATTGTAATTCCTTTTTCCATTTTCTGCTCAATTTGCGGTAGCCAGACTAGCGAACCAGTGGAGGAAGACAAAATGCTATAATGACCAATGCTCCATTTTTTTTAGTTTTTTATTATCAGAATCACATTAAAAGAGAAAAACCTTATATTGATGTTTGCTTTACTTGTATCTGCAGTTTATATTTTAGTTCTTATACACTTATATCTTAGTCAAACAATGTAAAGTAAATAAGGCTCCTTGATTTTAAGGTAAAGTTACTAGGCCTTCCATTTGGCTCTCTTGTCCTCAAGATTAATTTTATAGTGCTTTTGGGAACTTTATCTTCCATTAATTCAGGGCATGTTTATTGTCTACCATGTACTCTGTAGTGTGTGTTTTCAAAGGCAGCACTATTTTTTTCCAGAAACTGAGTCACTCGATTAGGTTTTTTGGGTACCAACCCACATGGAAATCATGATCCTGCACCATCATCAAAATAAATTAAAAAATAAATATGTTTAAAAACTTGACTGATGCCCTGGCTCATGTAGCTTAGTGGGTTGAGCGTGGGCTGCGAACCAAAGCATCGCAGGTTCGATTCCCAGCCAGGGTACATGCCTGGGTTGCAGGCCACGGCCCCCAGCAACTGCACATTGATGTTTCTCTCTCTCTCTCTTTCTCCCTTCCTTCCCTCTCTAAAAATAAATTTAAAAAACTTGACTGACTACTAAAAAATGAACCCACAAAAAATAATGTATTCTATGACAAATACAAATGTTGTCTTAGTGTCTTCTGAGCAGTGAGGAATATCTCCCTCCATGGGAAGCCAAAGACTTGTTTGTAGAGCCTGAAGCAGACAGAGAGGAACAGATCAAGGGGGGTGTCCGACATAATGAAACTATTTACAAACTGTAATTCTATGACAGCAGACACTTGCCCAGTTGATTGTTTGATATATTACTTTAATGTGAGATATTTAATGGGAGAGTATTATTGAAAGATGAAACAACCATGGATTTAAAAAGAAATATAACAATCAACATTAATTTAATCCATTCCAGAGCTTTTTTTGTTTTTTTGTGTCTTTTTTTTAAATGTGTGTTGTGGGAAATGAAAGTAAGAATGAGCGTAGAGGGTAAAGTAACTTTTTATTTTACTTATTAACTGTTAAGAAAACAATATAGCTATAAGAAAACAATGTTTTTTATAGTCATTTAAAATACTAAAAATTTTATTACAGTTCTAAATAGTTTTCTCTCAGAAGCAAACATGCCTCAACATTTTAAACGGTGTATTCTCTCATCTCTATCAGGGGTCCGCAAACTACAGCTCGTGGGTCAAGGCCATCCTGCCACACCCATTGGTATCATTATTGTCTATGCCTTTCAGTAACGGCAGCAGACCAGCGGTGACAAAAACCAAGGCTGCAGGCCTGCAGAGCTGACCTTTGACAGAGAGAGTTTGCTGACCCCCGATCTAGAATGTATAAAAATTGAAAACTTTTGTGGTGTAGTGAAGATAAAGAGGACCTTGACTACAAGAGGTCACAATATGAATGATGCCTCTGCTATGTTGCAGTAAACTATTCTCTGCAACTCTGTTTTATTCTTTGCTATAGCACAAGGGTTTCAAAAAGAACTGTTAGCATTGGAACTCTCTCCATCCCACTCCAAATAAATCACACCTGGACTCTCTGTGTATAAACTAAAGATGGAGGTAGGTATGCAATGGAAGGGGTGATGTTTTTAATGTGGGGGTGGAGGCCTTAGAACTCTGGCAGTTGCATTGTTTTGTAAGCACGTGTCTCTCCAATAAAGATGAAGTTTCCTGGAGAGACTCCTGGACTCCAAGATCACTTCTGGACTACATGGATACAACTAATGAATGTCAGAGCTAAAAGGAATCATAGCAGTTGTGTTTTTTTTTTTTTTTTTACAGAGGGAGAAATCAAAGGCCAAGGGATTTACATGCTTTGGGCCAGGGGCAACACCAGTTATTGGCAGAACCAAGACCAGAACCAAGGGACGTCACTTGCAGTCCACAGCTGCCTCTGTCCTGCCCTGTGGACCATGATGCAGGGCTAATCTAATCCTGGTGACATGGTACTCCCAAGATGAGCAATACCTTCTTCTAACCCACTTGAACAAGTCCTTAAATGGTGTTAAGCATCGATGTAGGAAGAAACAGAAAAGAAGACTCAGATGAGATAAGAGACAGCCACATTTCAAAATAGAAGAAATAAAAGGCGGATCACTGCAAGTGAATTTTAGTGGAAAGTTTTAAAATAAACTCATGCCACAGTCAAGTATTTCTATGTTACAAAGGATGCTTTCAGATTTCATTTAGCTAAGGGTACCTTAGACCACCTGCATTTGTATTTAAGACTTTTTTTTCTTACTTCAAATTAAGGAAGGTGGTAAAGAGCAACACTTGTAACTGCTAGAGACAGGAAGAGAGAGAGAGAGAGAGAGTGCTGATGGGATGAATCATAAAGCTATAAAATTAATCTAGAAGAGGAAGTGAAGAATCATTTACGTACCTTAAATTATAAGTAGATTTAGGTAGACAGAATTGAATTACTAAAGCAGGAATTTGGCAAGGTACTAAGGTTAACAGCTTGAGCCTTATGACAAAGGTTACAGGATTCCAAATGAGGACAGTGGCCAGGAGAATCTAGGTAATACCTTTTTCAATTTATGGAAGGGGTTAGAAATCTATTTTGGCCTGAGATTTTTCTCAGCCTTAAACACAGATTTCTGTTGCTTATACTTCTAATACTATTATTACTACTCATGGATAGAAGCTGAAAGCGAATTAGGCTATTAGCCATTACTACCTGTTATATCTTTTAAGAGGATGATGTTTTTGAAGTACCACCAAAGATCTAATAGCAATTACTGAACCAATGCCCATGTCCCCTTACTCTAATGGCACTATCAATTTTATAGATGAAAGTTTGAATGAAAACTTTAGGAAACTTTAGTTGTAGGCACCCCGCCAAAGTGGAATTAGCATGCTTAGGAGAATGAAAGAAAATAATTCATTCGAACTCATATATCT
This sequence comes from Phyllostomus discolor, assembly GCF_004126475.2. Classification (NCBI taxonomy): domain Eukaryota; kingdom Metazoa; phylum Chordata; class Mammalia; order Chiroptera; family Phyllostomidae; genus Phyllostomus; species Phyllostomus discolor. The sequence goes on from NC_040906.2 coordinate 12,786,181, forward strand.
CTCTGTTTCTTGAGGTATTCATGTTTGCCTTCTGCATTGATCTGCCTTTTCAAAAGACCATTGACATTGGAGGTAAAAGAGAGTCAAACTCTTACAACAGATAATGGTTTATTTTGGCTTCTCGAGAACATATGTGGACAAAATATTGTAGCCACATGGAAACCTACTGGAACAAGGGTAGTAATAGTTTATGGAGAGAAAAACACACTAAATCAGGAATCGGGCTGTGAGCCCTGGCTTTGCCATTCATTTGCTTTGTGACTTTGGGTCTAAGTGATGACTCTCCCTAGGTCTGGTTTTACTTGTCTCTACAACACTAAACAATATGCACAGATAAACGATATGCACAGATCCGTCCCTCCTAATGATTATGTGCTAGAACATTCTCTGATAGCTTCTACTTTGTCTGGGTAACCCAAAAAGAACCTTAATTTTTTTTTGAAAACTTACTATTTTTATTTATTTATGTTTTGCTATCCTTCAATGTTTATGAATCTTGCAGATTGTAGGTTGGAAAAGACCTGAGATTATCCCCACCCCACCCCCCCAAATTGCAGATTCAATAGACTTGGAGTGAGCGCTCAAATATGCATCTTCAGTGAGTTCCCAGGTGACGTGGACACACTGGACCAGGGGCCACAATTTTAGAACTGCTGGTCTCTCTCAAAGTCATTATTTACCAGATCAGAAAACGAGCCTTGCAAAGTTAATTGAATTACCCATGCTCCCTCATCAATTAGTGGCTGCACTGAGACCAGAAAAACCCTAGTTTTCCAGATGCTGAGGTCAGAGCCTTTTCCAGGACACGACAATCCCCCACTTTGAATCTGGGTTACATGATACAATACCAAAAAATCCAAATGAATTTATTTCAATCCACCCTGCCAGTCGGGTGAGGATAAAAGAAAAGCAAGTATTTATGCCTCTGTGAAGAGAAATACTTTCAGTCAGCAACAAAGAGTATGAAGACCCAGTATTTTTGTTTTTTTAATCAGTGGTGTAGACCTGAGCCATGTTTGCATGACAGGGAAGTAAGGCTGAAGTGGGGATGATGAAGGCATGACTCATTGTGAGTGGAAGGCTTCCGCCACAATGAAGACAAAAAGAAGACGACACAGCTTATTGCTACTAACATGTTTTAAACTATTTTCATGCTTCAAAATTTATTTTAATAACAAAAACTGAGTAGGTTTTCATTTCATGAAAGATTTCGTGGTAGATTTGGACTTTTATTGATGAAGAAAATTGCTAGATCCTGGTTATGGAGAGATGAAATTTTAGTTTTGAGTGCCCGGAAAGGAGCACACATGATGACTGTGGACACAGCTGAGCCCTCTAAAAGACAAAAGGTGGCCCTGAGTTCACTGAGCTCCGGGCTTTAACAGTGCTTTCATTATTTTTTGGAAGGGTCCTTCGACTCTTCTTTCCAACCAGTTTATCTGGCTACTGCCCCTTCAGGTCTGGGCTTCGGTGCTGTTTGCTGACCGTCCATGTCTAAGCCAGAGACTTGGGCTGTGTGCCCTGTAAGAAGACTCTCAATCATCCCATATTCTTGTGCTCTTGCCCTTGTGGAGCCCCTGCCCTTGCATGTGGGCTGGACCTAGTAGCTTGCGTCTCATGAATCTAATATGCCAAACATGGAGGGGAGGTATTTCTAATGTGAGGGCTCCCGGAGACTCCGGCCTCTATTTCACTTGCCCTCTCTCATTGTCATGCCCTGAGCTGCCCTATGGAGAGGCCTCTGTGGCAAGAAGCAAAGGGCCACAGTCAACAGCCAGGCAGGGACCGGGGGCCCTCAGTCCTACAACGCTCGAGGGATGGAGTCCTCCCGCATCTGTGTGACTGCACTTGGAAGCTGATCTTCCGTGGCTGAGCCTGTGGCGAAGACTGCAGCCCAGCAACTTCGAGAATGACCTTGAGGCAGAGAGCACCCAGGCAAGCTGTGCCCAGATTCCTGACCCAGGGACACTCTGAACTCATAAATATTTGTTGATTTACGCTGTAAATTCGGAGGGTAATGTGGTGTGCAGCAACGGTAAACTACGACAGGACCCATCCCACTTACTGACTCTCCCCGTGGACCAGTGGGTCACAAATGTTAGCTGGGGAGCTCCTAAAAACAACGATTTCCAGTCCCAACCCATGAACAATCTGATTCAGTAAGTTCAGAATCAGACCCAGAAATCTGTGTTTGTAAACAAGGATTCTAAGTAATTTCTAAGCATTATAGTCTCCTGGCCACACTTTGCGAAACACTCTCTTCCAAATATGAAAGCCACAAACAACCATATCCAGAGTGGGGCAAAAGTAGGTTTACAGTTGTAAATATGCAAAAGACAGACCTTTTCCTTGTATTATTATTTATTAATTTTTGTATTATTTTCCATGCCCCACCCTGTGTGTCCTGCTCATGGCTATGTACCCAGCTCCGTGCCCACGTCTGAAACACAGCAGAGTCAATAGAACTGTGATTGAATTCATGAATGCCTACCGATGCACAATACAGAAAAATTTTAGGTGGCTTTACACAGCTTCCATTGTATGCAGCATTTGAATAAGCAAATCAACTTCTGTGCTCTCACAGCCCCTGTGTGGGCGGCATAGCTTCCCTCGGCTGAAGCTGGTTTTGCATGGGCTCAGCATGTTTCTCTTCTTCTGAGGAACAGGGGCCATGTCTCCCCCCTTTTCACACCCACCCGGAACCCATGGCACCCAGTGCTGTGTCTGGGCCTATGCTTCATTTCAACTACATCTGTTTATTTCTCTTCTGTTTATTTGTTATAAAGTAACTATATATACAAATATATACATATTTATATCAGATAACTATTGTAACTTATCACAAGCCCTTCAGCGTAACAGTCAACCTAGCATGGATAGGATAAACTTTCGAATTATCCTGGCTTTTTAAACCCCAGTTTCTATATCTAATAACTGCAAGTGATTTGGTAAATTCTTTAAACACTCTGTTTTCTTCTTTTTAAATAGTGGCCTATGTTCTTGTAAGATCTAGAAGAACTAATGTGTAAGAAGTTTTACACCTGGTGGATGCTTGCAGCCACATCATTTTCACTTATTTTTAGCACACCCCTTTCTTTTTGCTCAGGCTGTTGGTTGAATACTGTATGCCTCAAATTCATGGGCTGAGGCCCTAGTCACCAGTAAGTACATCAGGGAGTTACTGTATTAGAGATAGGTCCTCAAATGAGCTAATTAATTTAAAATAAGGCTGTTGGTATGGCCTTCATCCAGCCTAACTGGCGTCCTAAGGAGCAGAGAAAGTGTGGACACACAGACAGCCAGGGATGCGTGGACACAGAGGAAAGACCACGTGAGGACTCCTCAAGAAGGGGACCATCTGCGAGCCAAGGAAAGTGGCCTCAGGAGAAACCAAATCTGCTGGCACCTTTATCTTGTCTCCGGCACTATGAGAAAATAAATGTGTACTGTTTAATGCCCCTCCCGCCCTGTGCTATTTTGTTATGACAGCTCTACCAAATAAATACTCTTACTTTCATAATATGTTTTCATGCTACTGTATATTTGTAGTCATGACTTGGAATGACTATATAATATTCCATGGAGTTGTGATAGTTTAGACAACAACCCCATTGGAGATCTAATATTTTTGTTACTTTGTAGACAGTTCTGTCCGGTCTGGACTGTTTTGCAGACTGGCCCTCTCTGGCCTCTTCATGTGATAGCAATGATGTTTTGTTTTGTTTTTTTAAATATATAATTTTTAAAGATTTTATTTATTTATTTTTAGAGAGGGAAGGGAGGGAGAAAGAGAGAGAAACATCAATGTGCGATATTGCTGGGGATCATGACCTGCAACCCAGGCATGTGCCCTGACTGGGAATCAAACCTGCGACACTTAGGTTCGCAGCCCGCATTCGATCCACTGAGCTACGCCAGCCAGGGCATAGCTTTCTTCATCCTGAACACCAACCGTGACCTGAAGCAGGAGACAGCACTTAAGCAGTTCGAGTGCCTCAGCCTTAGGCACAGAGCTAAATGCACTCTCACCGTGGTGGGCTTCTCCACTCAAGCCAGTTTGCGAGACTGGGCTCCGCCACGGTGTTCTTCAGCTCTCCTGTCCTCTTTACTGGGCTCCTCTCCTGGTCCTTGATGCTGACACTTCACCAGCTGAGGGTCACTTCCACAGAAGGTCAAAGAGACACCCCTCAGAGAATTTTAGTTCAACTTCTACTAGCCTGTTTTTTCTAAGCCAGGAGTCAGGGAGACACTTGGGGATGTTGGGGAATAAAGTCACGTGGGCGTGCCCAGAAAGACTGGGGAGGAAAGTGACTGTGTGCGCTGTGGGGGAGGGTGGGAGGCAGCGGTGGCGAAGGTGGGCAGGGGAACAACCTCGCGCCTTCTAACCCTCAAAGGGTTTCTCTGTTTTAGAGGCTGGAGTTCCAGGCCATGGAAAACAAGGCCAGAAAATATTCCATTTCCTCAAAAAGTAGAAACATCACAGACCTAGCTCAAGTTTCAGCTGCAACCAGAGGGCCTTTGATTATAAATAAGGAGAAATATTCTGAAAAGAAGGGTGGTGAAACATCATAATATGTTCCTAAAGGGGCTTGTTAAGTCACTGTAATGGCTGGTCTTTAAAATACAGAATGTCTCCTCCATTTAGGGTCATTTAAGTGTAGTCGACTTGAGTCTGAAGTGGAGAAACAAGCGGGAGGACTTATTAAGGGCACATTCATCCCTATAATTCTATGGTCTTCATGAATCAGCAGCCATTTCTCAGTGGGTTTACCAATTTTTAATAGTTGATATTATTTGAAGCTTGCCAGTGGCTGCTTCTTAAACACGCTTCAGGCTCCAAGTCTGTGCATACCAGGATTTCTGGTAACAGCTGGATATCCATAATGATAGTTCACTGGGCACAATGCTCATCTGGCCAAATCTGTAAACAAAGCTTAAAGAGCAAACATCCCATTTATATGAGCAGATCCTGTATACTGGGAGATCCACGGCCAAGGGAGGAGAGAGCAAGCGATTCTCCATGATCTCTCCCTCCATCCGAGGGTGACCATTTATGGCTTCCTAGGAGAGCAAAGAAAAAAATTAATATTTGAAGACTTAGATGTAAAGAGTGAAATTTATCTAACAATATATTCCTTTATGCTCTTCAGATAACTTGAAAAATTGGTCAACTTTACGTTGTTGAAACGTCATCAGAAAGAAAATGATTGCTTGAAAGCAATTTTCTACTGGAATCTATCCCCTGCAGGTTTGTCTTAAGGAAAACTTCTGGATTAACTACCAAAGACTCTGAGGTTTCTCTGTCTTAGTGTCTTTTTAAAAAGTGCTTAAAGTACCATAAACCAGCATGAATAGAACGGTACAGGGTGTAGAAATAATTTTGGGTTGGTAAATGAAAATCGATCCACCATATCAGTTGCATTTAGAATAGGCACAGTTTAAGGTAGGATATGAAACAGTTAAAGTTTGCTTTTTTTAAAAGCCACATTTAATAACCCCTCACTATTTCCCATTTTACTCCAAGTATTTATTTGAGAATAGAATTTGATGGAAAATATTTTCAACTGAATGAACTCGTAGGCAATTAATGATTATAAGTCTAGTAGAAGTGACAGAGTGTAAGCCCACAACTACACCGCAAGAGACATTCCAGCGACTGCCCAGTATTTGTGGTGGCTGAGGAACGAGAGCATGCCTCTCACTCATTCCAGAACAAACAGTTGCAGCGGTCGATCAGGCTAAATTTTGTGCAGTATTCCGCTGCTTTACGAATAAAGGCAAACATGCTTTCTCCTTTCCTTCGCAGTATTTTTACTTTTGTTTGGCTTTCAGCATATTTCAACTAATTATTTAAGTACTTAATACAATTTAAACAAAATAAACCAACCAGAAAAAAAGGCAAATTGCCTCTATTTGTCACACGTTAGGCTTCCTGGCATCAGTCACTGTCTGAATGTCCCAGAGCACAAGCAGATGTAAAATCTGATTTTAAAATATCCCACATGAGATGATTGGGTATTTTAGCCTATACAAGGTCTGGTTATTGTGTATCACTTCTTTTGTGGACTGACATTAGTGTGCAAGTAATACTGAGTATATCTTTATACTTTTTTTCCATGTCCTTAGACTCACTAAGCTCTAGTGCTTATTATTTTAATTGCTTGCCTCCACTTTCCTATGTAAGGGTGTATACATCTTAGTTAAAAATTAAAACAAATAAACTAAGAATCAATCAGAGGAGCATACTCTTCCTTTTTGAGGTTGAAGTATAACATACATACAATAAGGTGTGAACTTGCTGTCATCTCCAGTAATAATTTTTTGTGTGTCTGTGTAACTATATGCGTGTGTATATAATTACCATTCACACTAAAATATCTATTAGGTCCAGCAATCCAGAAGATCTCTTATGCTTTTTCCAGATCAATATACCTCATTCTCTCTAGGGGGCGGCCACTATTCTGACTTTTATTGCCATCAGTTAATTTGACATGTTCTGGAAACTCATAGCAATGGAATTATATGTGCCCCCTTTTGTGTCTGGATTTATGTACAAAATTATTAATACACAGTTTTATTGTTGATTCTATCACAGATGCCCCCCACCTCCTCCGTCTTTGCCCACCTCCACCCAGCCTCCCCTTTTAACGCCAATCTCCTGTCACTTTAAGAGAATGACGAGTAGAGTGATTACGTCGTGTGTGGTTTCAGAATACTGCTATCAAAGAAATCTGACACACGTGAAGCACTTAATTTTTAATCAGTTTTATTCTGAATAAACCACACCAAGGCTAGCCAAGAACGATATAAATTTTAAAAGTTCAAAAACAATGCACGTTTTTATTGTTCTAAAGCCAAGGTTGGTTTTATCAGAGGAAGAAAGATGAGATTAGCCAGACCCTGGTCATCTTTAAGTACATGAATTGTTTTTATGGAAAAGAGTTGGGGGCAGTTGTTCTATATATCCTTGGAGGAGTGAAAATGTAGGTGTATTAAAATTGAAAAACATTGAAGTTTCTACCTAGGACAAGGGTGGGATGTCCTGGGAAAACATTAGTGTGTACCCAGGTTTCAGTGTTGGCTCTGCACCCAGCTGTAGACTGAATGAAATGACTTCACTTCTCTGAGTCTCAGTTTTCTCACCTGAAAAAGACGAGGAGTTGTAAACTTAAATTACTTATGGGGGCCATGCACATAATGTCGACCCACGAAACGGTCTGTGAACGACTGTGACCAGCTGGACAGAATCAGCCAGTGATCACGGCTTGCCTGATGGGTACACAGACCAGTATAGCCAAAAAACGTCCCAGTTTTCAAAACTACCTAGAAATCTAGAATTGTTACGTGAAGTTCCTACTTTAATTTTTTTTCTATAAAATAAAGCAAAATTAGTCCTTCCAAGTAAACAAACAGCACCCCTCATATATATGAAGCCAAAAGGTGAAAATCTTTGATTTATGTATTTGCTGACCAGTATGGTAACCATTACCTGCATGCAGCGATTGAACGCTTCAGATGGGGCTGGTCCAAATTAAGAAAGGCTATAAATGTCAAATATACTTAGTGCAAAAACCTATCTCATAAATATTTTTTATTGATTGCACATTGAAATGATATTTTTGATATATTGGAGTTAAAAATTGCAAGGTGTATAATCCTACATATCCCTCTTTTCTTCCTCTTCAAAAAGAAAAAAGAGAGAAATAAAAGATAAAATGCACTTTGGTCAAACAAGTTTTGAAAACACTAAATTAAATGACAGTAGTCAGCCTTTCGCAGACCAGTGCATGCAGTGATTTTTCAAGAGGATGTGATCTAAAATTCTAAATTTCTTCCACTTACTTGATCCCACACAGAACCGTTTTGTTTTACACAGATTCTCATAGAACAATCATCTGCCACTTAGTCTCAAGAAAAAAAGTCATATGGTTCTGAAAAAAAAAAAACCCAGCAATAGCTCCAGAGGAAAAAATCAATAGATACTGACATTTGGGGAATTTCATAATGAAACAGCCAAGACCCCCTATACTTACTCGGAAGTCCCTCCTGTGCTCAGAGTTTGTACTCGGCTCTTTAGCACCCCAGCAGCCACTTGAAGGAAAGCTCTAAAACAAACTACAGAGATGGAAAGAGACAAAAGGACCCAGAAGAATCAGAATCAGTGCAACAGTTAAAAGGGACTTTCTAATGACAAGCAACCCCAATCATATTTGCTACTTCCAGAGAGCTAAGAGAAGATGCTGCATTGATGAAACAAGTAAATGGTTCTGTCACACATGAGCATTTCAAGGAGAAATAGCTCTGACAAATTAAAAGCATGGTCACACACAACAAAAATGTATTGGCAGAGACTTGGAAGACACAGATAATTTTCAAAGAAAGTAAAAAAGCCCTCTAAATGAGGAAAAAATAGAAAAGACTGGGAAAAAAAATAGAATTCTTACATAGGGGAACAATATGCAAATAAGGGGAAGTTTTGTACAAATCAATAAACTGGAAGTGGTTAGGGAGACATTATTTTAAACATAATACAAGACAATTCTCAAAAAAATGAAAATTATGTCTCTGGATTGAAAGGGCCCACTGAGACCCCAGTCCAATAAATGGAAGAAAAAGAAAAAATACCAACAAACCAACCAACCGACTAAAACCCCTGTAACAAAGTATATCACTGTATGCTTTTGAAACGCCACGGGTGAGAATCATAAGACATTTTAGGTAGAGGGTTGCACAAGAAGGAATACATGGAAAAGACTGAGGATAAGCACAGAAACGACTCTTAGTAAAGGCATCATTAAAAGCTAGAAGCACAGCATAACCTTAATGTTCTTAGTGATATTCAACCTAGAACACTATACCTAACCAAAACATTAATAAAATGAGTGCAAAGAAAAAAATTTTCAAACACTAAAGACCTGAAAGATAAATACTTTAAAAGGTATTTTTAAATTCTTTAAAATCTTTTTTAGAAACTAACTAACGGATATGTTTATATGCATGTGGGTGTGGGTGTGTTTATGGTGAATCAAGAATCAGGAACAAAATGAGGTATCGCAATAGGACTTCGCAGGGAAGAGATGGAAGCTGAGCGGTAGCTGTGTACCAAACCTCGAGAGCAGTCATTTGAAACTGGAGAACATTGGAGAACTCCAGGAGAGGAAGCTCCAGAAAACAAACAAAATGAAGCAAAACAAAAAAAAAACTTGCATAATGCAGGATGCATTTGACCATGTGGGAAATAATACTAAAATAAATTTTAAAACTTAATTACAAAGTTTGGGAAAAATTAGTGATAGGTATGTAAAAAGTACTAAGTAGTCTTTTAAATGGACACAATTATTAGTTCCTAAAAGAAAAAAACTATGTTGCTAAAAAGAAAATATAATCACTCCTATTATATTATCTGTATTATCCACAGTCAATATTTACATAGTGATAGAAAGATTGATGCAATTTTTTAAAACATTTTATTTATTTATTTTTAGAGAGGGAAGGGAGGGAGAAAGAGAGAGAGAGAGAAACATCAATGTGCAGTTGCTGGGAGCCATGGCCTGCAACCCAGGCATGTGCCCTGACTGGGAATCGAACCTTTGATGCTTTGGTTCGCAACCCACACTCAGTCCACTGAGCTATGCCAGCCAGGGCAGATAGATGCAATTTTTACTTAACAAAATATGACGTAAAATATGAGAAAGCAGAAAAGAAGAAAGACAGGCTAGTATTGGCTTAGGGTTGAATCTGCATTTTTTAATATAGGAAGTCAATACAAAATGCCTAAAATTAATAAATCAAAGAATGGCTATAATACAAAAAAAGAAACATCTAGGAGAGTTGTATTATTTCCTGTGTTGAAAAGATTCAGGAGTTGAGTTGAAGACTGCTGTATCTTACTATAAATGTAGTACTACTTGACTTTTAAAATAAGCTCTTACTCTTGTTTGATCAATCATAAAAAATAACTTCTAAATAAATGTAGTTTTTAAAGCAATCACCATATAAATTATAATACCAATTAAAGAGGTCATTAAACCAAGGTATTTATTCTACTAATTTATGTATATACTCCCCTTTATAACAAAGTATGAGAAACTTACATACAGATTTATAGTTACCGGGTGAAAAAAATCTCAATAATGACACTGTATTTTGGTGTCAGATTCTAAGCTAGTTCTTAAATTAAGAGATATCCATAAATTGCTAGTTCAAAAATAAGTTATGTTTCATATGTTCTATATATGATTTTGAAATTATGCTCTCTAAAACAAGATAAAGCATGCCTCTCTAGAAACAATTATTTATAAAAAAGACTTACTATGACCTTAGGAAGCTGACATTTACAAGGAGGGTCTAAAACATTAAAAAGTCTTTACCATGAACCACATTAAGAATGAAAGGAAAGTATAAACGCAACATAGGGGGTTTGGACATAAATAAGGAGATGTTCTGACTGAATAATTAAATATTTTGAGAAAAGTTAAGGATATGTTTGAGAATGACTAGATCTATAAATTTAATTTCAATCAAGTGAAAACACAAAAATGATGAGAATTAGGGAGATAGAAAGTTAGGATTAGGGGTGAATATTAGGTTGAAGAGAAACTGGATATGAAGCTTATTTAGCTATAAAATAGAGGGAGCATAAAAATAAGGATTTTTCTTTTTTTTAACATAGTTGTTTTTTTTAAGATTTTATTTATTTATTTTTAGAGGGGGAGGGAGGGAGAAAGAAAGAGAGAGAGAGAAACATCAATGTGTGGTTGCTGGGGGTCATGGCCTGCAACCCAGGCATGTACCCTGGCTGGGAATCGAACCTGCGACACTTTGGTTCACAGCCCGCACTCAATCCACTGAGCTACGCCAGCCAGGGCTAGGATTTTTCTTTTCAGAAACAAATATATTTTAATATAAATTATTTTAATGTAGTCTTTCTATAATTTTTGTTTTCCATAATGAAGTAAATATAGATAAAATTACAGTGCAGAGGTTCTCTAAAATAACTTATTTAAAAAAATACATAGCTTCTCTTAACTGTAGCATAACCCACAGAAGGCAGAAAGAAATCAATATTTGTTCTATGCACAACTGTAAAAGATAAAAGGTTATTTTATATATTTTTCTGATTATAAAATAGATTTATATTATAAATTATTTATAACATGAGGAAAAGGCAAGAAACTCCTTTATATTCTCATCACACAGTGATGACAAACCAACCAGTATATTGTAGGTGCCGTGTGGGTGGTACCCGGTGTCCGCCTTTTTCACACTGTATTTTCCGCACCTAGCACAGGAACAGAACAGGCATTGGACATTTGTTCATTCATTAATTTTTGCCTTTTTTGCTATATTTCCCCAATGTTGTTCTGTACATGTTGTATGTATGGTATATAGAGGTTATATTTTGTTTTTAATACCAAAACCTATTATTAAGCATTCTTACAAAATATAATCTATAATGGACATAGAATGATCAACTACATATACATATCATAATTGAGAAAAGTGTTTTTACAAATATCCTCTCTACTCTTTTAAACTTGAAATTGAAATCATTGCATTTTTAATTTTTTAATTTATTTTAAATTACAGCTCACATTTAATATTGTTTTGTACAAGTTTCAGGTGAACAGCACAGTGGTTACACAGTCATCTCCTTTACAGAGTGTTTCCCCTGTATTTCCACTGCCCGCCTGGCACCGCACATACGAGCAGGTATTAGAATATTATTGACCCTATTGTCTATGCAGTACTTTGCATACCATTGTCTTGAATGCCAAGCGATTGGACAAAATACCCATGACTTATTTTTGTGATACACATTTAAATTCTGAGGGTTTCAATACTTTATTTCTGAGGCAGACTTGTACTGTGGCATGCACCAGGTATATGGGGTTCAAGGTTTTTCTTTTTTAACAGTTACCAGCTATGTGACTTTGTGGAAGTTATGAACTGTCCGTAGTGGTTTTACCTCCTGTGATAATGGGAGATTTGTATAGTTTTCCTATAGAGTTGTTGTGATGATTAATCATTTTTAATATTAGTTTGTAAAAACAACAGGTCATACTAAATGCCATACTGGGCAAACTGCTCCTGAAAACACAGTGGGGCCCCACCCACGTTAACCCACGTTCATGCTTTGTCTTCTTTAGCAGTGTTTTCCAAACCAGGAGTTTGGTATTTTAGACGTTTGGGAGACCAGGAACAGGCAGGACAAAAGAAGAGAGAGGTATATTCCTTATTATTACTAAGTCTGGCAGGGACAGAACAGGCATTAGGTACTGACAATTTAGCTTACTAGCCTCCAGACCAGCACCCCTGGTCTGAATGCAACTACCAAGTTCAATATCATGGAAAGTAGATATTATATCCTCTGGGACTCCATACAAGTGGATAGCATAAAAGACTCTTAACTGAAAATTACAGAGCAGGTTTCTCTGTACTTGAGTATGATTATATGATCTGCACACTCAAGTTTATAAGCAACACAACATTCAGAACTGGATGACACCCTGGAGCTCCTTTAATTCAAGGTCTCCATTTTAGATGAGGAAATAAAGATCCAAAAAGTCGAGTTACTTGACCAAGGTCAAAGGTATTAAATGTCAAAGCTAGGATAAGCCTAATGCATTGTCATTATTTCACACAGCATCTTGTTATATTAGTGTCCCTTAGCCAACATTATCTATTGATATTTAAATATAAATGCTCACTTTTTATAAGTATACCCTAAATTCACATATAAATTTTCGTATGTTCTTTATATTTCATGTTTTTCTATAAATATTTGCAAACCCAACCAAGATATTTGGTTGAATATTTGGTAATTAAATTGTCAGCTCTGCATAAGGAAATGGGTGGCCTTGGGCCATCTGGTCTTGATTGTAAATTAATCTTAAAAGGGTGAAGATAAATAGGATTCCAGATGAACAAAGATTAGAAGGTCACCATCTTACGGTGTTAAAAAAACCAGATACTCTTTTAATTGTCTATACAGAAATTTTGTGTGTATTCATATCTTTGTGTTTGGAGGAGATTTTTCCCATAAGAATGATAGAATATTAAATATCACGGAGTCCAACTGGCTTCATCTTTCACATAAGAAAATTGAGATTCCTTGAAGTTAAATGACTTTCTCATGATCGTTCTTCTAGAGAGTGGAAAGAAAGGCAATTATCCGATGGTAGACACACTTAAGCATATTTTGCAAAATCTTTTCATTTATATATCATTTGTTTTATTATCCATAAGACAGGAATTATTTTCTACACTTAGTCTTTGGACAAAACAGGTCTCCAGAAACATTGCAGTTGTTGGGTTTCAGAAACACATCTTCTGATTCTACGAAACCCTTTTTACCACCACATATACTTGACAAAAAGTGAAGCTTAGAATCAAATTCATGTTCTTGGACTTCTGACTTTTCGACATAATTTTAAACGTGACATTGCTTGAATACATTTTAGTTTTCAAATAAACCTACTAATGTGATATACCTTTAAATAGGCAAATAGGATATGTCTTTGTGGCATATTATTACATTTGTACTATTGGTGGGGGTGAGAACAGAGTTTGGTCTAATGCCTTTAAAAGTGCTGGCCCGACAACAGAAAACTCCTACATCAACAGATTATATTCAAAAGTAAAGGTTTAAGATCCTCTTTTTAAACTTAGCAGTTAAAATGTAATGTCTTTATAAAAAGCCTTTAAACTGGGAGGCAAAAATGTCACCTTTATTGTGGGTTACATTTACTCTGTGGACTTATTTTGTGGAGGACATAATTTATCCTGCTATATATCCAGATTTATGTAATAAACATGTGGCACAGGTTACTATTCTAGCAATTACTTTAAAATAGACCACGCATCTATTTCTTTTAAATCATGTGCTTTGCCAACTTACGTCCAGTCAACATAAAATAAGTTTGGCTATGTGACCTTTCAACGAACCATATGATTTAGTTACACATATTAGTTTCAAAAGGATTTACTTTTCCAAAGTCATTCTCTATGTGTAACACTATACAGGTAGGGGAACTTTAATGGGCATTAAGCGTTTGGAGAAATGCATTATACATATTTAAAATAAAATACATTGATTTTCTATGATGTATTTTTCAACCAGGTATACAGCAGTTTTATGCAGGAGAAAAGGATTTTTATCAGCAGAGATGACTAGAACAAAACTCAGTGGGTAGGAGCCAAATCTCTCATTTACTTCTATATGTATAAGAATACCCTACACTTTAAAAATTAGTGGCAGGAGAAATTGAATTTTCTTGTATGAAAGGAAAAATATCTAGTGAAGTAAGAAAAGCATTTTTGTGTTAGAAAAAATATGTTTGGGAAAATTTAATAATTTTATTAAAAAATTAAAATATTTTCAGAAAAAACATACACACACCTGTCTCAAAGATTAAATGTGAGGAAGATAAAACACTGTGTGGGAAGGTCTTATGGTCACTGTGGGGAAACACTGTTCGCTCACCAGCTTTTTGTGGATGACTTCGACTCAGAATGAGCCTTCATGATTAAACCCTCGGTAAACAGCTATCATTGATTTGGTCTAAGACATGGGTAAATTAGGAGATAAACCAAGAATTCAAGCCCTCTCTTATTATAATTGATTGCATGACAGTCCACACATACCCACCCAGGGAACAAAGAACTCTGAAATGTCTTCATAGATTAAGGTATAAATTTCCCTCACAGGTACGGTCTCCTTGTCATTGGTAAATAACTCTTAAAAATCAATAAAAGGTAAGGCTGGGTTTGAATCTGTCCTACCGAACAATAAAATGGTTCCAACTGCATGTGCCTTTGTTGTCACCTGAGTAGTCAAAGAATGGCGGCAAGAGGGACAACATTTTATTAAAGTAAATACTGAGAAATTCTAACATTTTCTGCAGCAAGAATTTGGCTTTGAGATGTCTTAAAGAGCTTAGATTTGCCATCTATCAGGAGGAGATACAGCTTTAGAGTATGGTTTTTAATTTTTTTGAGTACACGGAGAATTTTTCTAAAAAAAAAAGGTAAAAGTCACCAATATAATTGATGAAATCATAAAATAGCATGCCAAAAAGCTACCTTGAATTCAGTAATGCTTTTAAATAGATTTATATTGTATAATCATAATAGCATGGGTATAATTTTTAAAGAATTATGTATATATTTATGTATAATCTGGTTTTACATATATGATGCATGTGTATATTTATAATACATATAGATATCTATGTAACTATATATATTTTATGACACATATAACATCCAAATAGTGTATAATAGTGTACTTACATGGCATATTGTTTATTCAGCAGTTCTGCATGCAGTCTTAAGAAATATATAAATAACTATCTCTTAAATAACACTGAGGCCATCCAACATGAGAATCATTGTTTTTGGAGATGCCTTTTTACTATAACTTAATGCCTTGGTTTGCCAATTCATGTACCACCTTGTCCTAGGTGCTAATAATGCTTTTTACCTTGCTAATTTCATAGCCATTTATTAAAAAAATTTTTGTTATTGGTCTTAGGAAATGTTGATGTCATTCATTAAAGGCTTTCATTCTGACCGAAGAGACAGACTTTCCTTTCTTTATATCAGTTCTGTTTTCGCTATCTTTTAAGATGAGCTCCATTTCTATTTTTTGAGTCATATGTATTTTTTAATAAGTACATCACCAAGTTCTGAATTTCTCAAGATCTTTTAGAATGTTTACTTAATTTTTAGCCTCTTCTGTTCAGCCAAGTAAGATTTTCTCTGCCTTTAATTTTATGTGCACAAAAGCATGGCATTTGTGCAGTAAATATAGTTTCCACCTCTTGACCTCCTTCTCATAATTTTTCTCTTTAGAGAGTCTAGTTCCTTAAGGCTACTGAAAAAGGCTTTTTTAAAATTATGTCTCTTATTTTTCCTTACATTTAAAAAAAATTCTTAGCTCTACCTATTTATGAGCATTTTTTCTAAGTGGAGTATCTTATTCAGTTTAAACACTGAATGCCATTGTATTCTGATTTTCCCTGAAGAAGAGCTCATAGCTTTTCTCCACCTCAGCAAAGAATGTAGACTTTTAAATAAATTGATAATCAATGTACATAGGTAAATGTTGTTCTATAATGACCTTTTAAAGTAAAAAGGATTCTCCTATACCTGGAGAGACTTAATTATTACCTGGTTTGAAGGCAAAGGATATGATCAGTTAAAGCCAGCAAATCTCAAAAATATTCTCAGGATTCTAGAATTAGAAGGAAACTTGAAAATTAATTCAGTGACATAATTCAATTGACCAGTCCTGGAGTCACAAAAAACAGATCTATACCCTCTTCCCCATGATAGTCTCCATAAGAACTGAAACCCCATAAACATGTCTCTTCTCCAGACTTAACATCCACTTTGATGATGTGATTGCTCCCCTAGACCCCTCATCACTGTGGACTGAATGAAGAAAATTGCATAGATAAGGACCATCACCTCCCTTATCTAGAAACTAGACTACCATTAATGCAACCCCAGAGAGCATTAAGTTTAATGGCACACATATCACATCATCCACTAATTATGATCTTGTTAGCCCCCTCTCTTTTCACTCTGCAGTTGTGTAATCCTGTCCCTAAATCCTTATTCTACAAAGCCTTTGGATTTTCTGTTACTACAAAAAGTGATATGTACTTTATTGTCACCTGGGAGTTCTAAGAATGGGGAAAGGGGAAGGTAATTTCCTAGACCACAAGAGGAAGGAAGGATTTCAATTCAATTCTTTTGAATGTGAGACCCAGATGATAGGATAAGAATGAGAATTACAGACACTATGTCCGGTCATCCCTTCAGCCCACTACTTATTTGAATCAATACGTCTTAGATTCTATCTAAATTAGAATTCTGGAGGCGATAATGCATTCAGACTTGAGTTTAGACTTTATTTCATCCATCCATGAGAAATGATGGTTGTATATTACCCTGAGAATCTAAGTGGTTCTCCTGGTCAGTCCTGATGATTTAGCACATTCGCCCTGCAAAACTCAAATAAATAACATCCCTGTGCCAGAATGATTTGATTTGACATCATAAGTAAGCAAATGTCTTCATAATTAATTGTTCTTTTCCCAAGCTTCTTTATTTCAGCAGCGGATAGGCACAAACACAGATACTTATTTGTGCAAAACTTTCTAGTGTAAATGTGTACATGGATGTATAAATAAATTTTTATAATGGAAAAACTGTGTTAACTGTTTTCCCCTAACTGTGTATTCAATATTTTTTGGCTACTTACAAGAGAGTATCTTCTATATTCACGAAAATTCTGGGAAATGGAAACTGAACTTTGGCGAGGAGCACACTACAGTGTGTACAGATGTTAAATTATAATGCTGTGCACCCAAAATTTATGCAATGTTATACAACAATGGCTCCTCAATAAAACACTTCACAAAATCATGGGCAAAAGGCAAATTTTTGTAAAGCATATTCAAGAGAGTATTTACTTTCAATTGTTTTGGGATGTATCTATTTTTCATATTTTATCACCCAAAACACTATGTTTTTCCCCCTGGGATTATTTAGTCATTAAAAAAGAAATAAACACAATATCTAATTATTTTACTGTAAAAGAATGTTGGGATCAAGCAAGAATAAATGGTTCTCATCACGAGAAAACATGCTTAACATAAAGGCTCATGCCCAAATTGAGAGAGAGAAAGACAAATTTATTAACACTTGTAAAAACCCCATTAAAATCTTCCAATTTATGGCAGTGAAGCAAGTTTATATGCTGGAATCACTTGAGATTTCACATTTAAAGCAGGTCATTTGATGTTTTATGAATTATCAGAGTTCTAAGAGACAGATACAACATAGTATTACATTTTATGGAGGACCTGATTTTCATATTCATCTGAGATCTTATTTTACCGTTTTTGACAAGAGTGAATCCAGAGAGATACTTCTTTATAGTGTTGCAGGAAGGAATAATGGAACAGGAAACTGTGAAGAAATTTACCTGTCCTTCCTGGCAATAATGTACAGAAATTGACATTTACAGGGTTAAAGATTCCAAACAAAAATTTGTAATGTGAAAAGGAGAACAGATGACTTGGGTATAAAAGGTGATTTTGGAATAGAGCTGGCAGTGTCTCTGTTCTTTGTGGTCGGCCGCACACGGAGAGAACATACGATGACCCGTGGTTTGCCACCCTTGCATTAGGAATGTCTTAATCGACAAACCCTGCCTTTAATTTTATTTCTTGTAAAAGATAAAGTCAAACTCAACGTCTATTCAGGAAACTGATAATGTACCTTTGCTTTCAGGAATCTGCCTCCTTAGAAGAGTATCTCAGGATATCCAAATAGTTAGGTGAAAATCACATTTGTTTTTGAGGTCTTCCAAAGACAGATTTTTCAAACTTCAGTGGGTAGCAAATTAAGCAGTTGAACTGACCATAATGGTGTCTATCACAATGCAGGTTGAGGCAGAACAGTCAGTAACGCTGACCTTTTCTTTATTTAAAATTTTGATATTTCATTAATCATCAATTTTGGACATTAATTTAATCTTTTAAAAGATAATTGAGCCCTGGCTGGCGTAGCTCAGTGGATTGAACTCGGGCTGTGAACCAAAGTGTCACAGGTTCGATTCCCAGCCAGGGTACATGCCTGGGTTGCAGGCCATAACCCCCAGCAACCGCACATTGATGTTTCTCTCTCTCTCTCTTTCTCCCTCCCTTCCCTCTCTAAAAATAAATAAATAAAATCTTTAAAAAATCACCCTGTGAAAGAAAATTAAAAAAAAAAAAGATAATTGCATTAAAATACTTCATTACTGAGATTTTGGTGTCCCCTTAAATTTTGGGTGCAAGGCAAGTGCCTTGCTTGCCTCACACTAGGATATATATATATATGCACATTTTCGAAGTTGTTATTTATATCTAACTTTACCCTTTTATTTTATAGTGGAGGCCTATTTCCCCTCCCACACCCACATTCTTAGTGGACTTAAAAAACGGATAATTATACTACTCTTTTGTCAGCATTTTCCCCACAGTTTAAGGTTAAATATTTTAGGCTTTGTTCTATGTTGTACTAGTTTTTTTTTAAAATTATGTCAGGACTGTTTTTTTTTTCTTGCTTATTCCCTCCCTATTGCTAGGGAAAGGGACAATTTGTCATGGCGACCTCGAGGAGCGACCTCTCTGTGGAGGGCCCCGAATGCTAACCTAGGCTGGTGTGAGTGAGTGTGTGCACCTGTGGGAACAGAGCTCCTCAGACCAGTGTGCCAGGACTGTTGTGCATGTGCAGAGCAGGATTTTGGAGTAAGACTAACCTTTCTGTGAGATGAGACTCCTTATGTTTGGATATTCAACAACAGTATAAGTTTTTTTAAGATTTTATTTATTTACTTTTAGAGAGGGAAAGGAGGGAGAAAGAGAGAGAGAGAGAAACATCAATGTGTGGTTGCTGGGGGTTATGGCCTGCAACCCAGGCATGTGCCCTGGCTGGGAATTGAACCTGCGATGCTTTGGTTCAAAGCCCACGCTCAATCCACTGAGCTATGCCAGCCGGGGCACAATATAAGTTTAAAAACTAAAATACAACCTGCTCTGGTTTCCTCTCACCCTTTTGCTTCCTCTTCCCAGAGATTTAAGAGCTAAAATCACTGGATTCATCAATATAAAAAAAAAATGGAGGAAGAAGGAGAGGAAAAAGGCTTTGACCATCACCAAAGAATAGGAATCTGTGACCAAAATTCTGAACAATTATTTTCTTGCATATACCTAACTTTTCCCCATCTTTTTAAGGTAATACTTGTTCTTCAATTGTCCACAATCGTCATCATTCAATTTTATTTTGGTTGTAACTGGTTTCTTTGGCTATTTACTCCATTGCTTTGGATTTCATCCCACCGATTCCACCAGTCTGACCTGCTCCCCTTTACCCTTCGGAGCTTAATAAGAACCTTCTCTCTGTTGACTCCTCTCGGTGACTGCTAGAAATGTGAAACTGCCACAGGCTCAGAGCTGACTCTGGAGGAACCATGGCACCGTTTGTCGCGTGTCCCTAGGCTGACACTGATCCATCGATAACCTCTCTCTGGGTCGGACTTCCCAGCTGGGCTACTACTACTCACCTCATCACTGCATGGTTCAGACCTTGTTTTTCCACTTAATTGACATGTATGCTGTGTCAGGCAGAATCAAAGACCCTCCTAAAATGTAAGATTGATTGTATCTCTGGCTCCCTGCGGTCGACCAGAAGCCCCACAAGGATGCCAGCCCGGTCAGACTAGACATGTTCTTGTCGGGGCCACTCTGGTTTCCTTATCAAAGTGTTTACTGTTTCATGTTCCGGTAGTTTTACCAATATTTGTTTTTTTTTTTTTCAGTGTCAGATCCTGCTGAAATTACAATGCAGAGCTCAGTTGTGACTGAAGTTTAAAATCCAGGAGAGCTTTTAACTTGACATTTGCCGAAGAAAAGAACCTTTAGGAATTCTTTTAGCGTCTTAAGGCAAACTTGATAGAGGCTAGGGAATAGGATTTGGGGGAACAAAACTAAGGAATCGGGGGTTTCAAGAGAGCCTTCTGGGATATATCTATGCCACTTTGCTCTTTGTTTCTTTCTCCTCCTCTCCTGGACTTGGCATACTTTCTGACAGTCGTTCGTGTAAAAAATCACCTCATGTTGAGAGCTATAACTTCATCTTGTTCATCAACATCTCTGCTTTAGGGTAAAAAGAACAGGCACATCAATGTCTACCTGCAGATAAAATATAAAAATAGATGCATCACGCAGAGATGGATCATTTGTCTAGTTTGTAGGGAATTCCTTTCTGGGCCCAGGGAATTGAAACATTCACTTGAAAGCAGCAGCCACGGCACTGAGGCTTCTGCTGTTCTTCATTCACCACAAGGCCGTAATTCAATTAATTGATTACTCTGAAAGGCTTGGACGCAACAGCGGTGTACATGACATGCCCGTGTTGGGAACAGACGAAAACGCTGTGCTGGCGAAAGGCTTCCATCTTCTTAATGAGATGTGATGTTGTTTAGGGTATTTGAAGGCGTCGGAATATGTCGGAAATTCAAACTAAAAGGAAGGGAACATTTAAAAAATTGGGATAGTTGAGATGCCTAATAATTACCATATATTTCTTAAGATAGCTGATTTATCTTCAGAAGGGAAAAAGTTTACTGTTTCTTAATTTTAAGGGCAAAACTATAGGCTAACTTTCTAGATGTTTCTGTGTATGTGCTTTTGAATAAAAGGGGTCACAAAAACATAACAAAAAATGTAGAATGCAAGAAAGATACCAACTTTCCATGACTATTTTAGATATGGGGGTGCTGCAGGCGGAGGAATCCCTCCATACTTGTATGCAGAGGGCTCTTCTGGAGCCTGGACACAGCAACGAAAGAGGAAGGAGCCTTGGGCTGTGTCACTAAGGAGCTTCCACTGTAATTCTGGGGCTGGACAGACACCCAGAAGGAGGTCCTACATCATCAATCGCACTGCCGGCCAGAAATTAACGTGAAACACAGCATGGTGCCCTGGCTCACTTCAGCACCTAAAACTGACACCCTCTCAGTTCATCCCCAGGCACCCTTCGGTCCTCACGGACCCTTCCTTACCTCCGCGTGGGAGCAAGTCTCTTTCCTTACTGATTATAAATCCCCTCAAGGCACTGTGCTGTAATATGAGCTCAATGAAGTGTTGTAAATAAAAAAGAAAAGAAAACACACTGAGGAAAAACACACGTGAAGTTCAAGAGAAACTGTGCAACGGTTCAAGCAAAATCCAAGGTGCGGGGCTGGCACGTATGGATGCGCAGCGTGGGCGCTTCCCAGCGAGCAGCTCCAGCCCAGTGAGGCCAGCCAGGGTTCTGCGCACCGAGCCTCATTCCTGTGGTAGAGCCCCTGCCTGATTTATAGCCTTTTGTCCACCCTGCCACAGGTGGGTGTTAGTTAGATGTTACCTTTGGATGTGAGCTTTCACTACTGTATCAGCAAAGAGACAAAAATTATCTGCAATTTGTTTTCAAATCTCTAATTCAGGAATCTCAAGGCATATGGCGTAGGACGCAAGAGCATCCACGGGCCACGGAGGAGAAGAGAACGTAAGGAGGGCTAAGGGCCTACCTTTAACCGTCCTCACCAAAGGCCTCAATGGCTCTCTGGGGAAGAGAAGCAAGATGTAGATATTTGATTTTCATTTGTAATTCCTTTAATAGATACCAACGACTATGTTTCCAGTAACTATTCAGTAAACTGATTGCGATTCAAGTCCGTAGCGTGGGTTCTCACTCTCAGTGACGCCTATTATTTTTCTCTACGATCTGCGATGAAAGACACAACAATGGTTATAGGGTGTACTGGAGCCCCAAGGACTGCACGTGGTGACTGCAGTCATGATTTAGGTGTCAGGGAGGGTAAGCCAGGCAAAGCAGAATCAGACAGATGCCTTGCATGGCTTGTCTGAACAGCAGTGTCTTCTGTTAGGTACGTGGAGACTCCTGCAGTTACTAGTCGTACAGTCACGGGTGGGAGCCTCTCCTGGAAGCTGTGCCAGGCATTGGTTCAAGTAGTCAGGGAGCTCTGCGTGGAGGAGGTGGGCTTTGAGGAGCGCATGAAAAGAACAGAAAGCCACCTCAGGAAGAAAATAAAGGGAATTGTAGGTGGTTTATGCTGAAGGCCTACTGGGTGAATTTGGTTATTGTGTATGTTTGATTTGGCCTGCAGAAAGTTTATGTAACTAGAGATATATTACAGTTCATCACAACAGTACTGCTTTAGCACCTAATGTCTTACCCGCAGCTTTATTCATTTGTGTATCCTGCCTGGCCCTTAGGAGCTGTTGAGTTTTTGAATCTCACGAGCATCTCCCTTTGGAAGCTGAAATAGAAAAAGATCAATTGCATTGAAAGAGGATGGACAGGAACAATCTTGAAATAAATATGGTAATGTTTAATCATGATGTATTGAGCATTTAGTAACGTAAAATTTTTTTAAAAATGTTTGCGTTTAGTTAAACTTACTGGGTACTACCTCATAAAACATACCCCAAATTACTTCTGGGATGCATAATTTGTGTTCTAGAAGATGAGTATTGAGTAAATATAATAACCTGGAGAGATACATCTCCTGTGAACTTGAACTCATAATGGTTTGCCACTGTTCCACAAGATCCCTCTTTATTGGGATGGAGCTTTCAGGAATGCATGAGGACATCTAGGGGCTAGAGTGCTCTGGGGGTTACAACCAGAATATCCTAATACATAATTCAGGTATATACAATAGTGTCTTGGTGATTCCAGTCTTACTCTTATTAGTGCTTGAGAGTTGAATGTCTAAAACTGTAATAGCAGGTGCTGCTCCGGAGAGAGAGTTCAGAGCACCCAAGAGAATAACACGGAGCCGAGGGAGGAAGAGTGTTCTGGAAGCAGAGCCCATCCAGGGTGCCTACTGCCAGTGAGACTCCCTCGGGCCTGTGCTGATGTCTCCTGGGGAATTTCACTTATCACTCATGGCATTTGTATGCTTGCTTTGGTAAGGAGTTCATCCTAAATTTGATACCATCAAGAAAAACCGAGGTTCTAGGAAGAAATGTCCCATTGATTCGGTCTACATCACCTGCTCTCTCTGTGGATAAGGGTGAGGAAGGTGTAAGAGTACCCCAGTTTCAGAAATCGACGAACCAGGGAGGCCAGAATCAGAGCCAGAAGCTTCCGCACTGGGACAATTCAATTCCAATGAGAGGAGACCGAAGAGTGTGTGTCCAGAGGAAGCCTCCGCTTACCTGGCTGCTGTGTCCCCAGCTCCCATCCCAGCCACAAAGCCCACACAGGAGACACAAGATGCGGCCATGGGGACATTCGACCCATGTCCAGGAGAAAGGGCTCAACATTACTAAAGGGATGAGAACACCTTCCCATAGGTCTTAGGTACCAACAGGTTGTTCTTAAAATTTTTGCTCCACACGGAATGGACATACAACCCAGAGTCCCAGGAGCATTTAGCTTTCACTTTCAGCTCACTTTTTTTGGGAAAAGCTGTTTTCACTTTCTGCCTAAATCTTCTCGCAGAGCGCCGGGGTTAACTATCCATGCATGACAGGTGATGTGCTCTGATAGACATGAAGAAGAATTACAGCAAAATGCATACACTGTTTTAAATAAAATCATCGATGCCATGGATGAAAAAAACAAAACAGATGGAATTGTGTCTTTGGTCATGCCTGAGAAGACTTTCAAACTCTTCTAAACCACTTAACTTAATAAAGAAATTAAAAAAAAAACTTTCAATATTCCAAATGCAATAAAAGAAAAAAACAACCTAATTCTATAATCACATTGGAATTTGGTATCAATAGTGTTAATGTCAGGAACTCGCTGATGAAATGACATTGAGGTTCACGGGGAATACACTGAGGGTGAATCATGGAGGGAAAATGGCTATCGATTCAAAAGTCACAGACCTGACAAAGTGGCTTTGTGTTAGCATATGCCATGCTAAAGGAAGGATCTGGTAAGTGAAACTGGTCCATGAAAGGGAGACCTCACATCAAATTGGTTGAAGCACGCCCGCCGTCTCTTTGACGCAAGTGTTCAGCTCCTCAGAAAAACATTCCAAGCAAACAATTCTTCACAGACGACTTCTCTTTCCTTGAATGAAAGAGGGGTACCCCGGGTGTAATCACTTGGCTAGCTCAGAGGCACAAGAAAAGTCAACAGTCTTGAGGTTGCTTTCTCAATGGAATGCTTCAACTTGACATCAACAGGAAAGCCCAATCAGTCTTAGATTGGAAGGGCTGGAAACTTTCCCCCCCAACTGATTGGTGGGGGGGAAGAGGGAAGGAAAGGAAAGGATTTACTCAAGACCAGGAGAGCCGAATAAACAAGTGCCATCAGAGTTTCCTGCAGGAAAGTGGAAAGATTAGTCTGGTTTATATTGAGATGAGGACAGAGCTTAACTCGGGTTGTAGCTGATTAAACAAGAGTGAATCATTGTGCTGCCCCATCTAGATAATCTCCAGCCAGTATCTTTCATAATAACCGAGAAGCCCCGAGCTTTTAGCGAGCCCCTGGCTGATTCCGTCAATGGGGTGGCGGAGCTCAAAGACAGGCTGTCATTCCTGTCGCTTCGCCGCCACAGCATGTTCGCTCACTTCTGCCTTTTAAAAAAATAATATGTGAGACAACAAAACAAATCCTGATCATGAGCTTTTAAATCATGCTTAGAAAGCTCGGGATCGTTTTCGGGGTCTTGGGAACAAAGTCTCTCGCTAAATGTCCTTGGGGACCTTTGTTACTGGAAGTGGGCATCTTGCCAGATGCTGCAATGAAGCTTTATAAAAATAGACAAGATAAATGGACTTTTAGTGCAGTATCGTGCCAGACTTTTAATTTTCAGGAAATTATTTCTTTTTTAACTTAGCTGAGAGTCAAGGCAATTTGTGAATTAGTTGAAAGGGTGGCTGGAGAGGTGGGTGGGGGCGGGGGTGAGGCATTTGACATTTCGAGTCAGAAAAGCCTGCCACCCAAACAGATTTCTTCGGCAATCAAGATAACTTAACAACCATAAACACATTGTCAGAGGGAAAAATTACATTTTGCTCTAACGCAGATCATGTACAGATGACTGGTTTTCCTTTCAAGTTCAAGCACAGAAAGACTGTTTATATATATCAACTTTCTGACCCAGGCAGGCAGAACGATCCTAGAGGTCTGAACAGAAACGGCTGGAGAGCTTTGGGCTATTTCTTTGCTAATGATGTGGCGTTAACAGCCACGGGATACACACACGTCCCAGATTGCTGGGCATCAGGACAAGGGGATGCCACTGATCATTGGCCATACTTTCCCCTTTTTATTATAATATGCAAATGAGGCAGCACAACTGCTGTTTAAAAAAATGTATTTCCTTTTGCTTCACTTGGTTTATTTGAAACATGACAGGGCTTGTTTCCCTGTTTCTGAGGGGTGCTTTTATCCCCCTAAGGATGTTCTAAACGGACACCCCAAGATTTTATTATTATGGTTTCATCAAGTTTTTAGCTAATGAATCCTTCAGATAGCAAACGTAAGAGACATATTGAAAATGACAATGTAAGTTAAGAGCTATATGAAACTAAAAGCATTGTTAATTCCTTACCATCATTATCATGAGTGCTCTCAAAACCAAAAAAGCATAGGAGAGTTACTTTTTAAATTCACCTGAGACCATATTGACATATGGCAAGGCTATTTGATGTAATTGATTTTATTTAGAGTGGAAGAGAGAAAAGAGTTGCCCAATTCTCCAGCAATTTGTCCTCACTTATTGCAGCAAGCATATATCAAATATGTATTTACTGAGCACATTTGATATAATGGAAAATGTGTTAGATACTCCTTTTTTATGACAAGCTACAAAGAGTCCTTGCCCCCCAGAAGTTTGTAAACAGCTGGTTGTACAGGAAACACTCGCTTGTGCTCGCAGATCCATAAGCACACCTGTTAACAATTGAACAATGATACAAGACAGTAGTGCAAATAGCAAAAAAGGAAAAGTAAGCCATGGTGTGTCATGAATATCTATTTTCATTGTGAATTTGGAAAGATCACACAAAGGTGGTGTGGGTGTTTGTCTTCTTGGCTTGTCTTCATGTAACCTAAAGATGTATTCCTAAAGGCCTTCTGAAAGAGGAAAATGTTTACTGAGCTCATGCTGTGCAATAGGCACACGGCATTTACTCCCTCATATAACTGTCAGAACAGTAACTGAAGTAGGTGTTATTGTAGATTCTGCTTCAGAGACCTGGAAACTGAGCCTCAGATACAAAGCCAATTATCCAAGTTGCATCAGTGACAAGATGGCAGACCTGAACTTTGATTCCATATTTTTTTAATTGAAATATGATTGACATATAGCATTATGTTAGTTTCAGGTGTACACTGTAATGCTTTGATATATGCATTTATATTGTGAAACGTTGACCACAATAAGCCTAGTGAACATCCATCACCATATATAGTTAACTTTTTCTTCTTATGCTCTTAACAGCTTTTAAATCTACATTGCAGTATTAGTAACTACAGTGAACACGCTGTCTTCTACCTCCCCATGACATGTGCCCTCTGTGCCTCCGTGAAACAACCCACCCTCATGTTTGACAGGTGAAGGGCTCTCTTGCCGGTTTCCTGTGGCTCTTTCTCTCCACTCCAAAAAGTAAACAGGGCTCATAACCCTATTACAGTTATTTACTGCATAACCGGGAGTTTGTGCCTTTCAGCCAGCTTCAACCATTTTGCCCAATCCCCTCTCTTGAATCCATAATTTTATGATTCAAAATTCTGTTATCTCTTTCTCTGCACAGATTTTTCTTAAAGTGAGATTTTTGCAGACCTGAATAAGAAGCACTGGTGGAGAGGTGGTGGGAAGTGCGGGGAAGGGGACAGAGGGATGCCTGGGAGATGCAGCCCCCTCCCTCCTTAAACGCGCTTAACCTGCCTGGCACCAGCTGTCTCTCTGACTTAGATGTTTTGTGTTTCAAGTGCACATTGTTGTCTAAGGTGAAAGAAATAGAAAAAAATTTCAAATTCACTGCTCCTTGAGCTGAGGTCACTTGAGCTGAATTCCCTCCTGTTTTCACTAGAATTTTTCGGGAATCTATGAATCATTGAGTGAGTAAAAATTCTATTTCTTCCCTGAGGAAAAAAGAGGGATGCCCTCAGGAGTACCTGGCACCGGGAGAGTGCTGCCTCTTTAAGAGACAGACGTCCAGGGTGTTCACTGAAACCTAATGTAAATGTCATAGCCATTCTGGAGCTTTCCTTCTCACGTTTCAGTTTTATCCAGGACTCTAAAGCTCAAAATAAATTTAGCCGGAATTTAGAATGAAAGAAGTTTCTTTATTAGATTTTGGTATGAGAGGAAAGTTCATTGTCACAGAAAGATCTTCATCTATTTTATAGTATGCTATTGGGATATAAGAGATAATTGGAAATTAATTCATAGATTCAAAGCATCCTAAGATTGAGTAGAAATGTGATTATTTCTACTTGGGAAATGGTGTTTGTGAAATATTTGCGTTCATTACCCTTCCTCTGAGCAGAACAGTACTTACATCAAGCTCCTTCTGTTCTGTGAAATTGGTTTCTGAAACTGAAATGTAGGATTTTACTTTACCTAACTATGTTTAAATGCAGCTTTGATGAATTACTTTAGTATTAGTAGCAGGTACTATTTACGAAGTGGTAACCAAGGGGTTAGGCACTTGACCATCACCATATTGCCTGACTTCATTGAGAATTTGATCCTTTTGTGCTGTCTTTCAACCTTGATCCCCTGACATATCTCTTCTGGGCAAAAGGGTATCTCACTTCATGCCACTAGCTTATAACTTATAATTTATTACATGTTTTACAAGGGTTATACATAATATACCAGTGCAAATATAATGTGTAACACACATATATAAACAGTTGCATGCATTTCCTATTTCCTATTCATATTAATAATAACAATAACAATGTTGGTCAAGTTTAATGCCCATGAAAGCCATGCAGGGTAGCTGTAATGCACATACTATGGATGATGAAACTGAGGCTTAGGGAAATAAAAAGATAAAATTCAATGATTCTGTAGCATTAGCTTGCATCACTTAGCGGGTTTGTTAAAATAAAACAGTGCTGGAGTCCCCTTCCAAATTTCTGATTTACTGTACTTTGGAGTCAGGTCAGGAAAACTATGGCTCTCAGAACCTAGAGTAAGATATGAAAATTCCATATATATATGAGGTCTATCCAGAAAGTATCCAGCCATGCACTATGGAAAATAGAGGCATTTATTAAAGATGATACTAGAATCATTGTACTTAGGACAATGACACCTCTGTACCCTTCACCTTGGGACCTCACAGAGCTCTCTCAATTGCCATCACATGCCCCCTCATATTTTCCTGAGTCTCATCAACAGTCTGAAATCTCTTCCCTTTCAAAGGTGATTTTAGTTTGGGGGAAAGCCAAAAGTCACGGGGCGCCCAATCTGGGCTGTAGTGGGTCTGAGTCACCTTGGTGATTTGATATTTCACCAAAAAACTCTTCTTGAGATGTGATGCATGAGCAGGCACATTGTCCGTGATAAAGCTGCCAGTCACCAGTTGCCCATAGCTGCGGCCTTCTGAATCATCCAAATAGTTGCCACCCAGGAATGTTCAAGCTTAACACAAAATTTGTTGCAGATTTGTTGTTCTACTCATTTAGTCATTTTGAATGCTACGGCCACACAATTGATGTGTGTTACTTGGTACCTGAATCTCAGATATGAACAAATGTTTGTTTTCTTTATCTGATTAAACCTCTTGAGTAAACCTGTAATTATCACTTGGCCTGTGTTCTAGAAAGTTAAAGCAAATGAATGGCAAGCACTTCAGCATCAAAATAAGCAAGCCCGTCTGCTCGTCAGGACACACCCAAACTGTACCACCAATTAAGGTTCCCTGGGGGTCCTTGTCTCTCCTTGTCACAGCTTTTGGAATTATTTCTCACTCACCCTGTGCCTCACAAAATGGCTGCCATGAATAACAATAGACATTGTAATAACAAGGCTTCTGGGGAAATTTCAGAAAATGGCCAGGAAAGAGTGACATCCACTAGATGCTGGACACGCTGAAAGGGGATGAAACAAGGCAGAGAGTGCAGAATCAGGGTCATAAGCAAGTCACAGACACGGGAATCACTTGACAGTAGGGTAGCCCGGTCCACCTTAACCTCTGGCTGTCATCAAAAACTCAGGATGATGAAACCAAACCAGAAAAATACTCTGGAAATGAAGAAGAACACATCCTATGCATAATACTAGCAGTTTTATTGTTTGGTGCAGGCTGATTGTTGCTCAAGTGTCAGAAGCAAAAGAGGCCAGATTCAGAAGAAAGACAAGCCAAGAAAAACCTTTTCAAAATGAAGGGCCTCTCAAAAACCTTCAAGGGTTTTAGACAGAAGACCCAAAGAATTTTCATATAGTGACTTGTCATATTTTATGCAATTTTTTTTATATACTGAAGCTTTTATCAGAGCCCTGTGCTTGGCATGCTGGCACCTGTTGGACAGCCAGATCTCCAGAGGTTTGGAGGGCCCTGATCTGTGGTGTTTGCCAGTTTTGGGTGATGTAAATACTTCCCCCATGACCAGTTTCCAGCCACCGACTTGATGTCAACTGACTCATAAGATTCCTGAAATTTTACCAGTTGGCTCTGGCATGAGCTGACTCAGCCCACGCTGAAATTACAGAGTGGAAACTCTAATTATCTCTGCTTCATGTATGCATTTAAGGGGTAGCTGTGTGGCCCTCCCTGTGGGTGCTGAGGTGAATCCGAGATTGTCTAGAAGAAAAATGTTATGGATTCCTTTGGTGTCCTGTTCCTAAGCAAGACTGTTCTGATACCACTGAACATGAAGCTTCGGCACAGAACCTCGACTGCTGAGGTCACAGGGCACTGCTGCCAGACCATCCGAACACTGTAATCCCCTCAGGCAAAATCAGTGTGGCATGCAGCCCGCTCTGATGTTTCAGGTGCTGAGACTCTGAGCACAAAGGCAGCCATTGTTAGAAGAGGGGATGGTGCAACCTTTGCGAGGAAGAGAAGCATTTGCCCTGGGGTGGGAGACAATAATAAGGAGATAAGGAGGTGGAGACACACTTACCTGTCCCAGACCCAAGGCAAGTTTAAACATAGCAGGTAGAGAATCCACCAGGACCATATAAGGGAGCAGCTGCGAAAGAACGAGGAAAAAGAAGGAAAGGGCGAGGATGATTTCAGAGTGACAGCTGTAGGAGAAGGAACAAGGAAGAAAAGGAAGGAACAATGAGAGGAAGGAGAGAAGTGGCCACAGGAAACTGGCAGGAGAGCCCTCCAGCTGTCAAACGTGTGGGTGGGTTGTTTCAGAGAGACACAGGTGGGATTGTGTGAGGAGAGGCTGATTTCACAAAGAGGCAGGATGAGGGATGTTTGCAAGGGAAATCTGTTGCGACACATTGTGAACTTCCTATGAATAGGAATGAATATATATCCATATATAAATACATAGGTATTATGTATTTATATTAATAATTTCACCCAGGAAAATGCTGAAACCCAAACTGTATTTATAACCAAAAGAGCAATAGGTACCATAAAAATGAAGATACAAAAATTCTAATGTCTGGGATGGAAATTATCAAAATACAGAGTTGATTATTTGTTTAAAGGGACAAAAATAGAAATCTCTGCTATTCTTCATACCTTTTCATTTATGATTATGTCTTAATAATCTCAGTCTCCCAAGACAAAGGGCAATGGATATCCTTAAAGGAAAAAAAATAACCCACATAAGATGTATCCTTGGTTCCACACTGAAGGTGAGATACATAGAAAGACTAAGCAAGATTTCTGGGTAATTTTTAAAAGAGGAGAGAATGGATGACTTGGGGAGGAGGAGGAGATTTGTGCAGGAAACAGGCTGCTTTATGAAGAGAATTCTATTTGCTCCTGGGGACAGTGATTCCTGCTAAGCTCCTTTTGGGTGTGAGGGAAACAAATGGCTAGCAACAAATGTCCTATGTGTTTTTGCTTCACCCAGAAGCACGTGCCTGTTGAATTTCGAAGGAGATAAATTATAATAAATATTCAAAGAATAATCCAACTGGTGTCTCTAGTCCACCTCCCCTGCAAAAGGAGACACTAAAAATCAGTTGAAACAGTTATGTTCTCAGCGAAGGCATTAGGAAATTGCTGTTTCTCTCCATTCCCAGACTCGTATCTGAAGAAGGATGTTTATGGAGTTTATGATAGATAGAAAGAAGTCAAAGACTTTGAAATGCAAGTGCATGTTAATTCAGAAAGGATATTCTGAAACCCATGTAGAAATATTGCAGACTCAGCTGAGGCAGGGCTGAGTTTCAGCCCAAACCGAGCCTCCGACAACGCTCACTGCTTCGGACAAGTTGCAGGCCCTCTCCAGCCTGCCTTTAACACATTGCAGAAACTGAGCAGGTGCATGAGGTTCCTGTTGGGCATGAAACTGACAAAGCCTTCTACAATCAAGGGAGACCCAGTCTCTCTAAATGCAAAGTAAGTAATTCATTTTAAAATTTAATTAATCCATCTTAAGTACATAAATAATGCATGAATAAATGTTCTATATAAAAATTTCAAATAATACACAAGTAGATAGAGAACAGAATTATTGTGTGTTTATTTTCCTCCCCCATCTCATTTCCCTCAACACAGGCAGAAACTGTCATTCACAGTTTCCTATTCACCCTTTGTGTTCTGTTTCTATTCACCTATTTATAAGATCATTTTTATATTTTATATTATTGAATCAATGGAGAGAATTTTTTAAAAAACATCTCACCACTCAACAAAAATTCAGTAAACTCATTGAACATATTTCTAAATGTTCGTCTATGAAAAATTTTCAGTAATAGCAATAATATTTTAAAAGGGACAGGTATTTAATCCTTGAGTCAAAAATTATTATGATTTAGTATTTTTCTTTGAGGTGATATATTAGTATGTTCAGTGTTTTTAATAGGACATTAGATGCCAGATGTCTCTGAAATAGATAAGGAAATCAATTTCATGTTTAAAACATGTAAAATATGAACAACGAATCCCCTGTTTGGGTACTCAAGATGGATGGTAAGTGCATTCGAGGAAAAAAACAAAAACAAAAGCAGTGGTTAATGTCAGAATTAGAGAATGAAACAATTTTACAGCTCAGAGGACATCGAGGTGGCACCGAAGCCATGCTTCTTGTTTTATAGAAGAGGTAACGTAAGCTTAAGAAAGTTTTCTCAAGGTCACACCACTAATAAATGATAAATCCAAGATTAGACCCTCCCCCTCGTACCATTTTCCCACAATACGATGGGAAGTTGGAAGAGAGACACCTTCAGGGCTAGAAGGAGTTGGATCTGTCTGGTCCTTTATACAGAAGAGCTTTTCAACGAGCAACTCCAGACCCACGCAGTGTTTTACAGACATTAAAACAAAAGTTTTCAAACATAATCAGGTCCCAACATTTGAAAATGCAAGTTTTGACGTCTCTTGAAATATCTGAAGATCCCCCAACATGAGGGCGAACAATCGCATGCGGCAGCTCTGGGGCAATACCTGTTTACATGTGTCATTGGTTTGCGCCTGCGCGTCACATCCCCTACCCGCCTGCGGTATGCAGGGCACCTGCGGAGCTCCCAACCACAGAGGACGCAAGTCGTATCCATGTGTACTCAGTCACTTTTGAGTGAAAGTGTTTGAAAATACCGTATTTTTCAGACTGTAAGATGCACCTAAGTTCTAGAGGAAAATAGGGAAAAAATTTTGAAGCCAAAAATGTGGTAAAATATTTAATAACATAAATAACATAGTATTTCACCAATGTAAATGTAAACAGAACTCAACAGCAGCACTAACAACCATTATTCCTCTCAATTTTTGGTGGGGGGGGGAGGTGTATCTTATAGTCTGAAAAAAAATACAAGTATTATGTTGAGACAAGAGACAAAAACTAAGATTGTCCAACACAAATTGGAACGCATTGCCAACTTACTGACATCTATCTGAGTGTGTTAACATCGTTTTAGATACAAGGGCTGTGTGTGTTCATGCTGTGTCTTATCTTGCATACAGCTCACCTCTGGCCATCACCCTCTTCACTTGACCCTCTCCCAGGCTCAAGAAAGGCAGGTCCCTTCTCTGAAGCTGTCCGGTGGTCCTAAGAGTCACAACTATCAGAAACACTGCTAGGTCCAGTTGAGAATAAGAAGTAAGAAACTATTTGTAAAAAAAAAAAAAGAGCTGATTGGGGAAATGTTAGAACGACAATGATTCAATGCTTCATGAAATAATTTTTAAGTGCCAGTATTTGGTAGACATTTTGAAAATGACACGGGAACCTAAGAAGGATTTCGTGCTTTAAACAGCTTAGAATTCAGCTTAGATGAGCTCTGAAGGAGGAGGGAGGGATGAGTTCAAAGGAACCAGTGAGTTCAAAGGGACATCATTTGGCTTTGCAAGAAGGGCTTCGAGCAAATTCACAAATGGTAAGTAGGATTTAAGCTAAGAGAGGAAAACAAAAAAAGTTGGCATTGGACAGAACTGATTGACCTAACTAATGCTATCCACCTTCTCTTTTCCGAGTTAGAGCAGCATTTGCAAATCTCTTCATTTTGCTTACCCAAGGACAGGGTAGGGAAGGAAGGAGAGGAAGAAGGAAGGAGGGAGGGAGAAAGAGAGGGGAAGACAGAGAGAGAGAAGGAATACACACTATGCCCATCTTTTTTTTTTATTTGCTTTCTAAATGTTGAAACAAGCAGATGGAAAACAATGTCAGTTTATTTTACTGCTTGAAGAGCCAGGATGAAAGTTAAAGTATGCATGCTCCTCCTCATTACTCTGGGGAACTGCTCAGGTGGCTGAGAATCACTCTCTAAACAAGTGGTACTCAACCTTATCACCCTCAAAAGTGCTCTGGGATAATAAATATTCTGTAATGCCTATTTTAGTATCCTGAAATGAAATAGATTCTGCAAACTGTCCTCCATATACATAATTAAAAAAATTACAAAATGCTTACTGTAATATAATGAAGAAATAAAAGTATATTATAATATTTATAAAATGTTTTAATATGTACCTGCTAATGCATTACCATGATAGAAGACAAAAGACAGATGATAGATTCTTATATCTATAGATGGATCCATGAGAACAATGCAGGTGGGTTGTTTGGGTATTGACATGTATTGGGGTTTTCAGAAATGGTGAACGACTTATTAATATTCTGAATAAAGCCAAGTCCAATCTTTCCTCTACCGAGTAAATTTCACTACTGTAAAATTCATTGTACATTTGGAACATAAATGTGTCTATACACTAAAGTGAATGAGGATCTGGGCCTAATAGATTATGACTTATTTGGGATTGTCCTGGTCATTGTTGTCTGTCTAGTAATCTTGGTACCTGCCGCAGTAAATGTCACTGTTGTCCCCCTTTCATTACGACAGCCCCAAACTGTTCCTCCAAATGTCTGAATTGTTCTCTAGGAGCAATAAGTACTATTGAGAACCACTGCTTTGTATCATTCAAAATTGGTTATTAGAAGAGTATTTTAAAAATGCAAGAAAGATAGAAGACATGATCTAATAAACCCTTAATTCTGTGTTAATTACATATCAACAAGCACTAAATGCTGAAAATGTAATTCCACAGGCGTTCTGCTGTAAAGAACCCTTCCTCACATTGATCGGTAAAATTTCTCAATTCTTAGGTCACATTCCTGATTCTAAATGAGCTTTATTTAGAGACATGTCCTTGTAATGAAAGTGGTTAGAAATAAGAAAGACAGGACAGAGAGAAATAGAATATAGTATTTCTTACCCAGGGAAAAGAGGAATTAAATCATAAAAGCACTATACTATTTGCCATTGCTAGGGTGAAATAGATAATTGGTACTCAGTGTTTTGGAGAACCCCACACTTAACATTGAGCAATGTCTCAGGAAACAGTGAGAAGAGTCAGGAGAGGATGCTGGCCCTGTGTCTAAACTGCTCTGAACATTTCAGGGTGACAGGGAGGCCTTTAGGCAATCCAAGTCTCTGAGGACCTGTACTTGGACTGACCGCCAGTGGCCTTGAAGCTCCCCTTGATGACCGATGTAAGCCGATCAAGGATGGATACCGTGA
Organism: Phyllostomus discolor; assembly: GCF_004126475.2. Taxonomy (NCBI): domain Eukaryota; kingdom Metazoa; phylum Chordata; class Mammalia; order Chiroptera; family Phyllostomidae; genus Phyllostomus; species Phyllostomus discolor. Next base: position 12,821,876 of record NC_040906.2, read on the forward strand.
ACTAGGAGCATGGAGAGTGATTGGGAAAATCCAGGGGAGTACTTGGCGTAGGCTTCTGCATGACTATGGTACAACATTAACCCCGACCATCTCAAAAGAAAAATACTTTTTTCCTTTAATAAAATTAAAAAGTACTAAAAACATGCTCAGTTATCCAAGGTCTCAGGAGACAGGTGCTGGGAACTGCCCTGCCTGGTTTCAGAAGCTGGAATCCCCACAGGATAAGGCTGAGTGAGTGACCTTCAGACCATAAACCACTAAGGAGATAAGGGGTTTAAGCTTATCTCCCTGGTGGGGGCGCCACCTCTGCCTCTTTTACTTCACCCTCCCTGGCCCCCAATGCTTGATCGGCTGGCCAAAGATGGGTAAGATTCCTCAAGGGAGGGATGATCTAAGATAGGCATGATCACGGGGGACCCCAGGGAAGGGCTTGGGGGCTACAGAAAAAGGGGTGATGGACCCTCACCCCTTGGCTTTGACATAGACTGAGTCCTCATTCTGTCTGCGAGAGAAGTCTCCTAATCTCTTGGCTGCCTTACTTCCCCTACCTGACTTAAGCCTGAAACAAAGCCGGTGGTGGGTGCAGCCCTGTGCTGGAAAGGGTGGGTTCCCTAGAGCAATCAGGCCTAAGAAAGAATATGTAAAATCCTGTGAAACCTGCTTTGTTTAGAACGATGATTAAATGATAAAGGTCCAAGCAGAAAGTGAATTTGTTCCCCAAAGTTTTATGGTCCTTTAGCTATCTGACCCTGACTCAAAATAGGCCCTCAGAGTTCTTCGTGTGTTATCTATTGTTTGATCCTTACTGCCTGAAAATGATTAATGAGCTTTACGTATACACCCTGTATTCCTATGCAAATTGAATCCAATCGAAGCGTCTCTGGACAAGGGTAGCTTCTTCTCCCTCTTCTCTTGAGAGGGTGGCCAACCTGCTCTGAGGCTTGCTCTCCCTTCGAAAGAGAAGTCGCACCATCCCGTTTCCTCCACAGGACTGGGTAGTGTGTGTGAATTTATTCTGTCTTATCCATAACGCCGAAGACACTGCAGGCCAATATCCGAGTCGGACAGGTACTTTCATATACTACTCATGGGGAACAATTTGGCAACAGGATTAAGAAAATGTATAGACAGATACATGGGTAGATGGATGGATGGATAGATCAACAGATACAGAGAGAAAATGTCATATCCTTTGACCTAGTTACTATCTTTAAAGGATCTAAACAAAAGAATATGCACAAAACTAAATAAAAAGATTTGTGCACAGAGATGCCCATTTGGAGATGTGTAAATAGTAAATGCTTAACAACAAAAGATTCTCTAGCCAGCTGTTTAAGTATCTAAGTATCTAAGGAACATAGGTGCAAAAACAGGAATATCTATACACACACACAATAAACTCTTACCAATTTTTGCTTATGTACAGTAATCTGTAACCATTTAAAGTATATAATTCATTGACTTGTACACAGCCCTTAACCCAACAGCACAATCAAAATATTAAATATTTTATTAATAGCTACAATTATGTATCTATCTTGTATTGTTTGTGGAAGCTTTCATGTGTTTATATGTAGATAGGTATGACTGTTTATACACAATATATGAATATAATACAACTTCAGGAAATAGTTAACCCCAATATTCTTAAAGTAATATTATTAGTATTCAAAAATATTTTCTTTATAAAAAATTCACATAATCTAAAAAATTACAAAACACATATAAGCAAATTAATTTAAAAAGGCAGGAAGAATATCCCAAATTCCAACACACAGAAATATCCTCTTAACATTCTAATATCCGTTCCCCTGGGTGTTCCCCAGGAATTGGCACCCTTCTCAAATAATGAGAGACACGTTCCCTCTAATATTTCTCAGATTATGTGGCCTTTCCTTCTCCATCTCTATACAAGCCAAGAAAATAATGAAGTGTTATTTACCCATCAATCAGTGCTAAATCTAGATCCATAATTTAATTTCTCAGGTCCTTAGGTTTAATGCATTTCCATCACATTTGATTATACATTAGAAACAAATATAGAACGCTGCCAAGAACTAAATATAACAAACACCTTCTCTTCACCTCTCCAAATGCACTAATATTTACCCACTTAAAATGCTTCAGATGAAGAATTATTATAAAGCTGGGAAAAAAAGAATTATTATTATTATGATGTCCAAGTCCCTCATGTCACTATTCCCAGTCCCATCCCTCTCTTTTCCCCCCCTACCCCTAGAGCAGAGAGCAGACACTGAGACCATTGGTATACATCTCTGTTACCTCGATTAGAGTAGGTGCTCAAATCTTTCTTGAGTCAATATCTACCCATATACCATATATTACCATATCTATAGTTACACATAACATCTATTCTTGTATATCTGTATAAAACATGAAATGATATTTTGTATATTGTTACATCTGTATAAAAGTGATATTATACTGTAGTTATGTAGAGACTTAAGTTGCCTTGTTTTAAATATTAAGTACCTTATTTAATGGGAATTCTTTGGAAGTTCATTATCTATTATGCTTGTTGGTGTTTAGCTGTTGTAGGTGGTTAGCTGTAGGTGTTCAGCTCTTTATCAGATTAAGGTCATTGTTTCCTATTCTTAGTTTCTTTCGGAATTTTATCAAATGATTTTTCTGCTCTTCTGGTTTTTCACTTTCAATCTCTTATTTTTTTTATTAAATTGGTTTTATGATGTTGAATAATTGTAGTACTACTTAATCAAGTCCTTGATTATGATGTTTTAAAATATGCCACTAGATTAATTACATTTTATTATGTTGAGGATTTTTGTGTCCATCATCATAAGTAAAATAAAAGGTTTTACCTGTTTGCTCTCTGATCTATTTCTTCTGCCTCCACTCTGTGTGTGACAAGAAATATTACCATTTTTCAATGACCTGGGACTTGGGAGCACATCTGGCCCACCAGAAACACTGACTGTAGACTTAAAGGTGGAAAAAGAAAAGAAAAAGCCAGAGTATTATGACTCCAGCCTGTCTGCTTAGTGATGGCTGCCGCTCTTCTCTGGCTCCCTCTCCCACCAGGCATTGCTTACTGGCTCCTGTCGCTGTCGAGTGGCCCTGGTTTGGGCTCCAGCACAACCACCTTTTGTCTTTGGACTTTTTGCCGTAGGGGTAATAATATTGGATTCACCCTGTCACTGGTCCCTCAGTGACTTCACAATCCTTCTTCAGCCATTCAAGACAAAATTTTAACCACCTGCATTACCAATTACATGTTTTGAGTTTTCTGTGCTTAAGCCATCTAGAGTAGGCTGGGTTTTTCTAATGGAATCTTGACTGTGCATCCTACAAAGTTACACTTATTTACTCTTTTTGTTCCATTTGACATCACGGCACACCTTCATAATATGAAATCGGTAGTTATCACTCTTTCTTTTCTTGGGCACACCGCATTGTTGTAAGACAGAAGTTGGCATTGACAACCTTGTCTGGTGCCAGAGAAAACTAAAGAAGTTACATTTCACATAAATAAATGCTGTATTACTCCCCCCACCCCCAGATTATATTTTAAAAGACAACTGAGCTTGGATTTACTCTATGTCTTCAAAAATCCCATAACCATTTTCCTTAAAGAGGGGGAAAGTTGAGTGCTACTTCTTTGTATGAAGTTAGTGTATAATCATCAAATTCCTTATATAAACATAACTGGTTGTCATGTTGGATTTTAATCCTGTTGTAGACTATCTTTTATGTTTGGGGGAAGACTTTTGTACTATAGATATCTTAGTGGTAGAACTTAGACATAAAAGATGCTCATGTATATCTGTAAGGTGTCATTAATTTTGTTGTTGTTATTATACAAGGATAATTTTCTTTTAGTCAGTGGAGGATGAGTTTATGTAACTCCACCCAGCATTCCAACACTCCCTTTCCCATAATGGAGTAAAGGAAGTCATTGAGACATTTTACGCTTTGTTTATGTAAACGTGGTACACAGGGAGAATAAAACCTGTGTAATGAAATATTTGGATGCTTATATTCTAGTTAAATGTGTAAGCAGGTAAAGAATGTTATTATACTGGAACTCAGTTTTATCTCAACTGTCTGCTATCTTAACCTCCAAAAATTCTTTTTGGTGTTAAAATGTTTTTTAATCATTTGAGAGTATTGCAATGATATGTTTTCTGTAACATTTATTAAGTCATACTATTTTAGTTCTTCTACATACATTTTCATTAATAGTCAAAAATCCTGTGATTCGAATTATTGCAACCATTTGATAGATGGAATCTGAGGCTCATTGCAATGAAGTCACTAAAATTTATAGAGCCAGGTCAGTGTCAGTTGATATTTAAGAATTAACTTGCCTGTCTTTAAATAGACTACTACGTGATAGGTACCACAAACAACAAACTATCAAGCCATAGTCTGTTGTTTCAATACCAAGTCAGAAGCTTATATTTCAGGGGTTTCTCCTAGATAAAAAGCGCATCAGAATCACGTTAGGAAACTTTTTGTAATACACAGATGTCCAGGGGTGGCATTAAAATAGGTACCTACCTCCTTGTCTCATCACACCCACATTTGTGTGTAACTGCTGAATGTCAGTCTTGCTTATGTTCAGTCTCATTCCTTTCTCCTGTTGTGATATGCATTAAGAGTCTGAATCATTCAATTTAATAATCTATAAGATTTTTTAGTTTTCTGACATATACTGGGAGGGAGAAGAAAAGGAATGTTGGGGGAAGAAACAGCCATCTGACCACCAAACGCCTGTCATCCCCCCAGTGGACACGTGTTTGTGTTTGTTAATAAAACTAACCCTGGAACTTTCCGCAGTCCACACACAGGGTAGGCATCCTCTCCCTCCTTTTCACTGGACTACTCATTTCTACGATACCTTTCTTGCAAAGCGTCCAAAGTCAGGGGAAACTATCTGTGCTGTCACCGTACACTAAGATCATAATTTTGGTTTATGGCCATATTCTGCACAATGACTAAGGAAAATGTAATACATGGTCTCTTCGGAGTACTTACTTCTGTTTCTGGGTCTGGAGGTCAGCTTAACTCTTCACGAACATCAGCTTCACGGGTTTGATTAAGCTGGGACAGAATGCCGATTCCTCAGTCTACAGCAAAACTTTGCCTTAAGAGACCAGCCTCATGTGGGGAAGGCACCAGATCTCTGGCAGCATCCAGAGAGGTGATGCAATGAGAAGAATTATCATTGACTCAAAGGCCACCCTCAGAGGCTGACTATGGAGACCTGTTCAAGGAACTAAAAGAATATCTGAATTGTGTAATGAATGTGGAATCATAAAAAAGGGCTGAGAATCATGAGCTGTTTAGACAACTTTTCTCACTTTTTGGAATACTCTCTTATCTAAGAAAAGGAACTTTTGTACTCTGATTAAACGATTTTCTCCTTCAGTGCCATATTGGGCTAATATTACTACTGATCTTGTGTTTTGCTGGTTTTTTAAGATAACATTTCTTTTTTCCAATTCTGTGACTTCCGTCGTGTTTAATAATTTTCAGATGATATCACTTTCCCGATCTTTCAATTTCTGTGTTAGTATTCCTATTTAATTCCCTGAAATTAAATAGGAGCTATAACTTTACATATGCTATGCTTATATGGTCATGCTCATAAGTGTGCATGGTTAATTCTAGATGCCAGTTCACTCTCTGTCCTGGCTAGAGATTGCTTTTATTTTACATTTAATTACATTGGGGTGGAATGTTGATACATGCTGGTTCTTGACCAAGACCACTGGTCTGGGAATCAGAAATCTTTGTAAAATTCACTTAACCTCTGTGAGCCTCAACTCTCATTATTAAAATAGGGAGTTAAGAGTAAATGTAGGTCTTTCCTTTTTATCAAGGTCTGCAGTAGTGCTTGGCATTACAATAAACACGCAATAATTTTTTGTTAAATTAAATTACATTATTTATTGTTTCTTTCCATTCAAGCTACTAAAGAAAAAAATTTCATTTTATTGTTATTTATTGTATGGGACTATTATCAGGGTCTCCTTTAAAATTCAGGGAACATGACAAAATCAAATTATGAGTAATATAACTCCAAAATGAATTTCAAAGGAATTTCTGTTTTTATATAATGATGTTAAAATTGGTTTATGAATACATGAAAACAAATTCGCCTCAGTACTTCAACATTACACCCGTTTAGGACAAAAACATGAATTACTGGGTTTTGTCAGCCACCTTGTTTACTGCACTGGGCTTTCAATGACTTTTGATTGTTTCCCAAAATCAAATCCTACTTCAAAGGATAGAGATTTCTTAACACTGAAGGATTCAAAAGATTGTGCCATAGGCTCTGATCTGAAGGCAACAGAAAGAGGACCTGACAGTACCTTTGTTATTAATTATAAGAAAAAAACCCCACAGATCAGAATACCTGGTTTCCAGCTCTAGCTTTGCAAATAATCAGCTGGATTTGGGCAAGTCACTATGTCTTTGCTTCTCTATTCCTGCAGTGAGGGGTTTGGGCTATATGATTCCTTTCAGATCTACTACTTTGATTTGAGTCTAGTTAGAAAATATGGGAAAAGTATTTTTATACAGGGAATCATCCAAGTTTGTGATAACCTTGACTTATTTTTTTAAATATAGTTTATTGATTATGCTATTACAGTTGTCCCATTTTCCCCCCTTCATTCCCTTCTACCCTGCACACCCCTCCCACCCACATTCCTTTCCTTCAGTTCATGGCCATGTGTGATACTTATAAGTTCTTTAGCTTCTGCATTTCCCATACTATCCTTATCCTCCCCATGTATTGTCTACCTACCGTCTATGCTACTTACTCTCTGTACCTTTTCCCCCTCTCTCCTCCTCCCACTCCTCTGTTGATAACCCTCCATGTGATCTCCATTTCTGTGGGTCTGTTCCTGTTCTACTTGTTTGCTTAGTTTCTTTTTGTTTTAAGCATGGTTGTTAATAACTGTGAGTTTGCTGTCATCTTACTGTTCATATTTTTGGTCTTCTTTTCTTAGATAAATCCCTTTAACATTTCATATTATAAGGGCTTGGTGATGATGAACTCCTTTAACTTGACCTTCTCTGAGAAGCACTTTATCTGCCCTCTCATTCTAAATGAAAGCGTTGCTGGATAGAGCATCTTGGTGTAGGTCCTTGGCTTTCATGACTTGGAATACTTCTTTCCAGCCCCTTCTTGCCTGCAAGATCTCTTTTGAGAAATCAGCTGACAGTCTGATGAGAACTCCTTTCTAGGTAACTGTCTCCTTATCTCTTGCTGCTTCTAGGATTCTCTCCTTCATTTTAATCTTGGGTAATGTAAATGTAATTATGATGTGCCTTGGTGTGTTCCTCCTTGGGTCCAACTTCTTTGGGGCTCTCTGAGCTTCCTGGACTTCCTGGAAGTCTATTTCCTTTGCCAGATTGGGGAAGTTCTCCTTTATTATTTGTTCAAATAACTTTTCCACTTGTTGTTGTTCTTCTCCTCCTCCTGGTACCCCTATAATTCAGATGTTGGAAGGTTTAAAGATGTCCTGGAGGTTCCTAAGCCTCTCCTCATTTTTTGGAATTTTTGTTTCTTCCTTCTTTTCTGTTTGGTTGTTTCTTTCTTCCTTCTGGTCCATTCCATTGATCTGAGTCCCAGTTTCCTTCCCATCACTATTGGTTCCCTATACATTTTCCTTTATTTCACTTAGCGTAGCCTTCATTTGTTCATCCAATTTGGGACCAAATTCAACCAATTCTGTGAGCATCCTGATTACCCGTGTTTTGAACTGTGCATCTTATAGGCTGGCTATCTCTTCATCATTTAGTTGTATTTTTTTTCTGGAGCTGTGATCTGTTCTTTCATTTGGTTTTTGTTTGTTTGTTTGTTTGTTTGTTTGTCTCCACTTGCCTATTAGTAGTGAGGGGCAGAGCCTTAGGTGTTCATCGGGGCAGGGTAACCCACGTTGCTGGGTTGTGATGCAGTATGTGGGGGAGGGTTCAGAGAGGGAACAATGGTGCTTGCTCTACTCTCTGCTGGATTTCAGTCACCCAAGCAAACTGGGCCCCTCTGGTTCTGATTCCCAGGTGGGTGGGTTTGTGTACATTCTAGGACCCTGTGGGTCTCTCTAACAAACTTCCCTGTGAGGCTGAGAGTTTCCTGGAACCTCAACCCCCACAGGTGTTTTCAATTGGTGTTTTGAGGCTTGATTTCCCGGCAATGGGGCCCTGGGTTGCATGGTATCTCTCGCTCCCCAGTTTCACCTGGTTTATCTGTCCAAGAATGTGGGACTGCCCGGTCAGCCAGCTGCCTTGCGCCTGGTGCCCCGCTCCACAATCACCACCTTGCTGGGTCTGCCAGTTGCCGCTTTGCCACGAGTCCTCTCCACCCGGCTGACTGGCTCCACCCTTCCTACCGGTCTGGATGGATTTTCTACTTTAACTTCCTGGTTGTCGGACTTCCATACAATTCAATTTTCTGTCAGTACTGGTTGTTTTTTTGTTTCTAAATTTTTATTGTCTTTATTTTGGTTGTGCAAGGAGGCACAGTGTGTCCACCTACACCTCCATCTTGGCTGGAAGTCTTTGACTGTTATTTATGTTATTGTTATTTTTGAGTGGTTTAGAAATTTAGAAATTTATTTGGAATTTTTTAAATGGGAAAAAAGGTAAAAAGAAATTGAGGGTTAGTAGTTATTTTTTGATAGGACAAAAAAAGTCCATGCAATTCAATGTTATAAGCCATATATAATCTAATGTAAACTAGTTGAAACAACAAAGACACATACCAATACATGTAATCAAAACATCCAGTGGAAGATGCCTGATTCCTGACTTCAGTAATGTCAGTAGCATCCCAGTTTCTCACTCTCTATGTGTTGCCACCTTTCTTTCACCACTTCCTCAAGCTCTACATGGGGACTCTTGCCAGTCCCAGTTCTTCTCTCATAGAAACAAAAGGTTTCAGACTTCAGAGATTCATGTGCTGCTACGTATAGAAAAAGAAAGATTTTATCTGATAGCTTTTGTAAAAGAGAAATATTACTTTCTTTGCAAAACCTCCAAATATGTCCTATTGCCATGTGAGCTCTGATTGGGTAACTCACTCTTCTCTGAGCCAATCACTGAAGTCAGTGAAACCAGACATGAATTTTGACTGAAGCCAATACCAACTCACCCCTGGAGCTAAGGGTGAGGACATTTTCATTTATACCATATGATGGGGAATGGGGAGGCTTAGGAGCTTCTAGGTAGAAATTGTTGCCTGAAGGAGGGGATATGAAGCCTGGAGAACAAACACAAGAAATGCTTATGACACAATAGGAAAAAATAATAATAACCAAGATCTGAAGAAGCATTTATGAATTCCTAGTTGTAATAACACTTTATATATAAATAGCACCTTACAATTTATGGAGTGTTTTTGCATATTTGATTTCTCAAATACCCATGTAGAAAAGGTAAGATAGGAGTTCTAATCCCCATTTAACTGGTAAAGAAACTAAGACTCAGAGGATAAAATTTTATGTTAGTGGCAGGGCTGGGACTAAAATCTCACATTTTCTAATTCCAGAATTTCAGTACTCCTTAGGTTGCTTATGTTCAAAGTTTAGCTCCACCTACCTCTTGGTAAATTTCTTGGCTTCTTTTAGCCCTGGCTTCCTCATCAGGGAGATGGAAAAAATATAATGCCAATCTAATGTGTTTGGTGTATAAAGTGAATGAACTGTTTATTTATTTAAACCATTTATCACTGCATCCAAGAGATAGGAAACATATAGTAAGCATTAGTGGTTATCATCATCATCCTCATTATCATCACCACCATCATCATCATTCCATGATAACTCTTAGGTAAAACATTAATTGCAGAATCCATCTTGTATCACATGAAATACAGTTACTCTGGGTCATCTCACTACCATTGTCATATTTCACTTAAACAAAAGCCTTAACTTTAGAGCTTGCTTTATAATGCAATTTCCTTGAAATTCCTTAGTCATTGATCTTTACTAAATGGGGATTATACCACTTATATTTATTGTGACATTTGAATAGTGGATATTTGTCATGTTTTCTGGCATGACCTCTTTTCCCTCTCTTACGTTTGGAGGCATTCTTGTGTTACATTGTCTATTTCCCCACTGCTAGCCTCCTAGGTGGCGGGGCCCCAGGCATGTGGGCTGATCTAGGCTCCAGCCAATATCCCCATGGGACTTCAGTTGAGAAGCAAGCACAGTCAGGTTCCTGTTTTGCTAGATTCATTTTCTGATGAGTGAAGTAGACTTATTTGATTCTTAGTGGCCAAAGGTGGCAGAGTTATGGGTGTCCAGGTCTTTACAGTGCCCCTGCAAGCAACAGCAGGGCCCTGAGGAGGTAGCAACAATGCTTCCTCAGGAGAAGCCTCAGGTTGTGATAAGGTTTTGTTAATCACATGCAGTATTGGTTCTTGTCACCAAAACTTCCAGCATGACATTCGCGCCTGGTTCTCTGGTTTCCTGTAGACTTGGCAAGCACTTAGCACCCTTCCACGCTTTTATCTGCTTGAACGAGGCAGAATGGATATTGTTGTCTGCAACTAGACTGTTGACTCACACACTGAGGTTCTACTGGAGTCTGTCACTTCATCATGTGGGTACTAACAATTTTCTCACAAAATATTTTTGACTAGCGCAAAAGCATGTCCTTTCACAGGGTAGAAAAGAAGTGAAGTGCATGATTTGATGCTGATTGCATTTAGTACAATTTATGTTTGGAATTTCTTGATTTTTTTATTTTCCAAATTTCCCAATTATCCTGGTTTGATAGAATTAACTTAAAAAGTGATCAGGAAAATGTATTTAAAGCTACTGCTAATTGAACATTTTGTCACCAACTGCTTCTCTCAGAAGGCAGTGTCGTCAGACAGTTGCGTGTCATGAGGATTTGACCAGTGCCTGTTACTCCAGAATATTCACAAATTGGAACAAGTCTCTTAAATTAAATAGCCTTTCCAATAACCTGTGCACTCATGGACCTTTTAAGACTAATTGTGCATAATTAGTAATATGTCTCTGCTAGTTTCCATTTAATTTTCTGGTCTTTAAACGTCTATAAACCAGAGATGTTAATGATTCCTAAAGTATGAAGGAGGACATGCCATTCAGATGCTGAAAATCTGTTTCTTAAGCTCAAAGGAGTTGGTCGTTCTGGGACTGTTTCAGATGGAATCACGCAGCCACACTCAGTGAGCCGCATTTGGCCTTTGTGTAGCGGTTTCAGAATAATGGAACGCCGAGTCATTGCTTTGCACACTCGTTATCTCTTGGCACAATTTCAAGATAAATATTTTCCACTTAAGCTCACACCTCAAAAGAAGTCCACAAGCTCAATATTCACAATTCCTGAGCTGCTCTAGGAAAAGAAATAAATTTAAGGCAGAAGGAAAAGACCTTTGAAAATATCAAAATGATATTTTAATATGTGAACTAAAATACCTGAGAATTTCCCCAAACTGACTTACATTAAGTTGTTTTAGATTTCATCTGAGGGCTAGGCCAAATTTTAGTTCACACTGATCAGATAAATTGAGGTAATTTGAGAATGATATGCATATACTTGTTTTTAAAGTTAATTGTAATGTTTATGAAGGCAGTATATTCATATATATGAAACTGTCCAATTTCCTAAACATGTTTATAAACTAAAACAGTCGTCCTTTTCCTCTCCTTTCTAAAGTTAAGTCACATTTCTTGAGACAGTCATTTTGAGCTCTTTTTTATTTCTTCTGAAAATCAAATCCATGTTCTTAAGCATTATACTCATAGTGATTTTATCAGTATTGTATATAAACTATTAAATATACTGTACTATTTATGAAGATAAATGTGAAGATTTAATTATCTTATCTACACACACCTCCCCTACTTCCAGTCTCTCCTTTTATTTGATTGTACTTATTTACATTTTCTGGTGAACCAAGGAGTGTTGTATGATTATTTTCCCTTTCTTATACAATCTTTCTTTTCCTAAACCTAATAATCCCCTTGTTTTTTATTTTGCTTAGTGTTCTGTGTACCTATTGCATTTTTTTCCCTGTGTGTTCTGACACATGTATTACATACTTATCTGTAATATTTTCCAACTGTTTAATTCATCTGAAAATTCATCAGTGCCACTTTCTTCTGGAATCCTCCATGTTGGAGACCTCCATTTCTTTCTTCAATTGGATGCTCTTTTGACATCTTTCTCCTCCAATCAGGTGGAGTACGCTTTGTGTCTTCCAGCTCTTATATGAAGGAGTCCTTTTTGACCTGGTAGTGACTGTCCTCTGGAGATTATTTTCTGTTGCTCTCCTGGATGGGAAACAATACAGATAACCAGAAGCTGAAATCGAAGTTGCATTGCATTGGTTGACCATAGTGGTAGCCATAGTGGTTCACATCACTGTGAACAGAGGAATGGCCAAAGGAGTTATGGAGAGCATTAAGGGGAGTTTTGCTAGTTTTTCACATTTCATGTAATATATGAAATCCATTTAGACTTGTATATGAAATTTTTCTTTGGAATTACACATTGAAATTTTTCTTTGAAAGCAAGATTATGACTTTGATGGGAATCCCTAAGAAGGTCTCCAAAGTTTCTAAGGTCCTTTGTCATCTAGCCAACCTCTCAAGTGTCACGTTGCTCCATTCTCTTGCTCAGTCTCCTTGCTGGAGCCACATGGCCTTCTGCAGGTGCTGCACATGTGCCCCCACCCCCAGCCTTTGCATGGGCGGTTCCATCAGCCTGGTGTGCTTCCAGCTAACCCAGTGCCCCTTCTCCTTCCACTGGCTAGCTCCTTTACTTTTAACTCAGACCTGACTTCCTGGCAGGAGCATTGCTGACATCCCAGCCAAGTTCAGTGTCTCCTGTAAGTGTGTTCTCACGGGGTCCTGTCTTCCCCTGTACATTGTCCTGACCACAGTGCGCTTTAACATACTTGTTGATTGTTGGTTGTCTCAGTCCCCTAGGAATTAACTGGCTGCAGGAGAGCGGGGGCCATGTGTGCCTTGGCTCACCATGGGTTCCTCCAGACCTGGCATAGTCTCCAAAACTAGAAAGCACTTCATAAATACTGACATGACTGAATAACTAAATAAATAAGAGCTAAATAATTAAAACTTGATAAGAAATTGGCATGTCACTGTGGCTTCATTTGCTCTACACTGAATACGAAACAGTACCTGCATGTGGTTATAATTTAGTAGATATTTCTTGAATTAATGCTTTAGTTGATGAAATTTAACTTGGTAGTTTCAAAGTAACAAGTTATGCTAGGTTTGACTCTAAGAGAAATGTGAATAGGGGCATATTTCCTTCAAAAACCCCAAGGACCCAAATTATCATTAAATACAGATGCATGTCCATTGTACTATTATTTTAAAATTTGTCCAAACCATTCTCTGTTAGACTGCGTCTACTTGGTAATTGGGTCCAGACTGCAAAAGTTCATTCACTTGCCTTTTGTTTTGTTTGATTTGGTCGAGAAATCACAGAATCCATGAGGTAGAGTCATCTTCTAGATATCCACAGAAGGACGCCTTGGGTTTTTACCTACTGCTTTTTTACACTTACGTTACTCCCGTTTTATTAGGCTTGGTTCTCAATCTCAATTTTGCAAATTAGAGGGATTTTATTAAAGAATGAAAAAAAGTTGATTGCAAAGAAGGTGACAGAAAATCTTTCAAAGGCAAATGCAATTAAAACATGCAAACACACACATGCACCCATCCACACAAACACACAGAGAAACTGGAGTGATTAAATTAATTTCCAAAGTGTTCTACAGTCTCCGGTTGAATCTAAGGACATCGAAGTAGTATTAAAGTAAATGATTTGCCTTAAAATGCTTTTGACTAATTAAGAAACCAACTCAGTTTAACACGCAGGGAATGCCCAGTCCGTTTTAGGAATGTTTCAATTCAGAGTAATTAAATAACCTAGTTTCGGGACTTAAGGGAGTTTGCCCTCAGGGATTTCCAAAGCTTGGCTTTCTGGAAGGATCCATTCTCTAAGGATTCTGAATGGCCAAGGTTTTATTGTATTTCCTGAGTTAAATTTCCTGCTGATAATAAAAAAAAAAATAGAGGGTTTCCTGTTTGGTTTTACTTGTTTGTGTGTTTCCATAGAATTCATGGTGGCCACAGAGTTTAAAAGTGACAAAGAAAAATTCAAAATATGAAGAACTCTTTTCCCCCATGTTGAGGACTTTGCAAAAGTGTATGTGGCTGTGTGTACTATTTTTTTTGCCTGTGCAGTGAGTGATAATGTTAGCTGAATGTTAAAAATTACTTGAAAGACAAGAATAGCCAGTGAAATATTAGGACTCAGTCTCTTACAGGCACTGCAGAAAAGGATACCTTAGTTTTTCTATTGAAAACAACAAATTAAATTGAGAAGATCTAATGGTTCAGGTATGGATTCTATTACTACACACTTCTTTGAACAAAGGTGCTATGAATCATCTTGGGAAAGTTTCCTTATGAATTAAGTGGAGCCTACCAGATTGTTAAGGTTGGGATAAACTAATAAGATATTCAACAGAAGGTGGATTTTGAAAAGAAAAGAGATATAAAAGTCAATCACCATGTTTTCATATGCTCATAATAAAAACAATATAACCTTACTGGCTTAGGTACATTGTATAATTATACTGGCTTTCAACAATGCTTCTGACTTAAATTAATATTCTAGCCAAAGCAAGTAGGGATAGCGGCTTCAAACAAGCTGTGACAGTACTAACTGTCAGGATTCTTATTGTCCCGGGGTCGAATTTCCATTGGGTAAAGTCAACTTTCTTTCAAGTCTCAGGTCTGTTTTAGTTGACACCCACGTTGCTGAAAATCTGGAACAATACTCAGCACGTCCCTCTCAGCCGCGCTGACGTGGAGACAGCTTCCTGCAAATGTTCACTGACCCAAGTTCTGTTTCTACCCTCGAGCTGGAAGTGAGAGGCCCCGTAGTCCAATTCCTTTGAGCCCTGATGTTTCTTTGTTTTGCATGAACAATGCCAAACACGTTTAATTATTTAAAAAATAATCTGCATGCAAAATTGCCAAGCATTTCAGCGCCACAGAGATTTACAACGAACATGAAATAGTAAAATTGCTTAGGGGTCACACCAGATTTTCAGTGCAATTGGAGTATGCTGACATTTGCGGGGTGGAAACTGGTAAAGGAGACTCCTCTTAGACTTCATCACAGAACTTGCTGATCGGAATGTCCTCGTAATCCTCCTGGGTTTGGAGAGGCGGGGCACGTGTATTCAGATACAATGAGTGAATGGCTTTACCAGAAATCACGATTGTCAAGACTGTTCCATTTTTCAGCCATTTTTTTCTTTACAAGTGGTATTGTACTATTTAAAACTAATATGTTCCAGGGAGGTTAAGAAATCCAAATTGTCACAAGCAGGGAGAAACGTCTTAGCATCTCTCAAACAGAATCTCAGAGGTGAGGAAGAAAGCAGGTAGTCATCCCCAAGTGTTATAAAGCAGTGAAGAGAGGCCAGTCCTATTCTCACTTATTTCTAATTATTTGCAACAAGGAACCGACATCCTTGTGATTTAATCACAAGGAACCTAGCGATTAAAACCACCGCACTATTCTGAGCAGATAGCTCACAGCACAATTTGCACCTGAGTTTTGGGGAGATGTCAGCAGTGTGACTTACAGAGGGAAATAGCAAAACTTTCCTTTCATGAATCTTGTGGTTCTATTAAAGCAGGCTAAGTAAAGAAGACAAAACTCTTCTGTAATTTAATTCTTCTATGGTATAATTTTTCAAATGTCTCTCTGTCCTGTAAGAATTCTGAACCTACATGGCAAAGAAAAATAACGACAGATAAAGCAGTCAGCAAGCTGGTAGAAGTAAAGTGATTTTGGTATAAGAGGCTAATCAGATTGAAACCAGCGAACCCAAACAAAATGATTCTATTTTGATGGGTTTTACAAAATCATCAACAAAGCCCTGGTGATTTTTCTTCTCCTCCTCTTACTTCTTAATCTTTCCCCTTTTAATAAAGTATCCTCCAATTTTCTAACTGATGTAAGCCTGACTTACAGTCAAATGATGTTGGAATGTATTGAACTTCAAAACGTATTATTCAATGAGTGACTATTTATTATCTTTAGTGAGAACTCTTCTTATCAATGCCCCCCAAACAAGAGTATCAGAAAAATAATTTCCCTGTGTAAAAAAAATTTGCACATAATCAGGATGGCAGTGGTTATAAATCAGAATTATGATTATACATAAAAATATTCTTGAACATTTTTTTCCTTTGTCATTCTCTGAGTCTCATTCCCTAAGTCATCATTTAAGAGCCATTTATAATCTTGCCAACAGCCCTGAGAATCTTCCGCTGCAGAGGACAGTTATTAAGGCCTAGACCCTGTAATATCCAGGAGACAGAGGAGGGTCCAGAAAATTCTGTGACCTGCAAACAAGCATGGATTTTGCCAGGGAGGAAATGATCCCTGATTGCACTCTGAGGTGCCTGATTTGAAACTCCAACCTGCCCATCATGTTGATGTATGAATTCCTAATAACCTGGGAAACAAGAAAAGGATGCATGCCGAGATTCTTTCTCCCTGGCAAATGCTTTTCAACCAACTTACCTGCTGCTCTCTGCCTCCTTACCTTCATTGCCAACAGCGTTGTAAGTAGGGCCAAATTTGGTTAATCTTTACATTAGCAGAACAAAATCTGTGAAAGACAGCAATAGAAAATTGTTACCAGTAATGGAAAATTAGGAATTGTTCAGTGTTTGTCTCACTTTGAAAGTTGCTTTTATTAGGGTGTTAATTTGTAACTAAATAGCACAAAGTAAATTTTAGACCAGGGTTTGGCAAACTATGACTTGGGAGAAATCTGGCCCGTTGCCTCTTTTAGTAAATAAAGTTTTATTGATTACAGCCACACCCATTTGTTTATAAGTTATGTGCAGCTACTTTCTCAATCCAATGGCAGAGTTGAGTAGTTGTGAAAGAAACCATACGCCTTTGAGAACCCATATACTTACTATCTGACCCTTTAAGGAAACTTGTTTGCCAACCTCTGTTCTAGGCATGTTAGACATGGCCATTTTTTACTAAAGTGTTATTGTCTCCCTCTCAAAGTACACAATTATGGAAAAACAGCCTTCTAGTAACTGATGTAAGTTGTTTCTCTTCTCTCTCTTTCTCTCTTCCTCATCCTCCTTTTCCCTAAACTACTGGCGTGTTCCAGGAACTATGCTATCCATATATATTATTACATTTAATTTTAACATTCTCTCTGTGAGAAAGGTATTTCCTCATTTAGTTACAAGAAAATCCGATTTCGAGAAGCTGAAAAACTCATATAAACTACCCAACTAGCAATTAAGGGATTAAGGACTCAAGTCTGTCTGACTCTAGTACAAAAAAAACCAGTTTTGGAGTTACAAGTATGTACATGCATATGTACAAACACTCTCCAGAAGGGTTGATGGGATGATCGAATAACACAATGCGTATCAGGTATCCACAAGTGTCTGATATAACAGGTGCTCAATAAAACTTAGTCTCTGCCCTATTACATTTGGATTTCATTATCTTTGTTGAATGGAGTTGAAATCGAATTTAAAAAAATCAATGTATGTTTGGCATGGGAATAGTGTAGTGAATTTGACTAAAACACAAAAGTCACAGAATTTCTTCCTTTAGGAGGAGCTCACCCTCAGTCAATCATGAGTGCCTTTGTACCATAAAGGGTGGCTGGGAGCCATCCACGTGCTCCTGCCTGGTCTCAGCTGGGAATAGGGATGAGCCATTGTGAGGTGGATGATTATGGTTAAAGGTCCAAGCTATGACTATGGGAATGATTGTATTTTTTTTTTTTTTTGTATTTAAAACTCACAGATTCCTAGGAGACAAGCTCCCTGACCTTGGCATCATTAGCACCAAGCTCTAACCCGCTAAGCTAATTGGCCTATTAGGATTCACCAACTCAAACTCAAAAGCTCAAGGCTAGGAAGAGGAGCTACCTAGATTGCTGTGTGCTTTAGTGAACTTATTTGATTAGATGACTCTTTTCTTGTGTGACTGGGCTTTTAAATAATACATTTTTGGAGTGTCAGATGATTATGTCCTCTTGTTTTTGTAACTCAAGTGACATTGGCTTTAGGAGAGGACTGAAAACAAAATAATAGCATAATGACAATTGTGTGCCTAGTTCATACAATATCTACACATCTGTGCTTTTTAAAGAAGGTAGAGGCTAAATATTTCAGTTCTTACTGGAGAAGCGATGGCCCACAGGCTGTAGCCCTGGGCATGGAGATAAGTTGGACTTTCATCTGGACACTTATCCATGTTAGGTTTTTCTTTTTCTTTTTCAAAAAGATTTTATGTATTTATTTTTAGAGAGAGGGGAAGCAAGGGAGAAAGAGAGGGAGAGAAATATCAATGTGTGGTTGCCTCTTGCATGCCCCTCACTGGGGACCTGGCCTACAACCCAGGCATGTGCCCTGACTGGGAATCACACTGGCAACCCTTTGGTTTACAGGCCGGTGCTCTATCCACTGAGCTACACCAGCCAGGGCATGTGTTAGGTTTTTCAATAGCCTTAATTAGATTGACCTTGACTTCCATCAGATCATCTTCCAGTTTGCACAGAGCTATTCATTATCTGGCAATGGAAAATAGACATATTCTAGATATTACTAATGAACACAGTCTTAAGTTTGTAGTCATTCAGTATTTACCTAAATGCTGGAGGAAAAAAATCAATATGAAAAGATTTCTTGACTTGGAAATCAGAAATGAGAAAACAATGAGATCAGTAAAAAACACATTTGGTTGGTCTCTTGTAGAGTTCCATTTTTTCTTTTTCTCATTTTACTGAGATATGTAGTGGGGGGACCCCAAAAACCTAAAATTATCTTTTGGAGGACAGGCCTCTTGTAGTACAGGCTCCCTAGCTAGGTGAGTGTTCCGGGAACCCGTCTGTATCAGTGTCCTAGCTGGAGTTGTTGGGGGCGGCTGCAGTTGGCTTCAGTGAATTTTTTTAAGACTCTTTCAGTGCATTTGTCCATCTTACGATGGATTTTTTATTAGTGCGCTTGCCCACACAATGCTGAGTGTTCAGCAGTTTTTGACCCAAACAGCAAAACCCTTGTGCCCCACTCTCCCTACCCCCCGATTTTGCCATGAGTGACTTTTTTTATTTCCCTGGTTGAAAAAAAATCCTGAAAGGGAAATATTTCACCAATATAGAATAAGTAAAACAAAAAAGCGAAACACTAAAAAGCATCACAATCAACAAGTTCAAAAACTGTTTTGAGCAGTGGAAAAATGTCTCTTTTTTTTTTTTGAAAAATGTCTTGATATGTATCGTGCATCACATGGAGAGTACTTTAAAGGTGACTGGTGTTTAAACATGTAAGAATAAATACACAATTTTCTATAAATAAATTCTGGAGTTTTGGGGTCCCCCCCTTGTAATGGACATATAACAATGTATAAACTCAAGATATAAAAGGTGATGATTTGACTTACACCTATCATGATATCAATACTACAGTAAGTTTAGGTAACATCCATCGTTGTATACAGAAGAAAGAAAACATTTTCCCTGTGATAAGACTCTTGGGAGCTACATGTAGGATAGCTTTCATGTACGCCTACAGCAATGCTAACTATAGTTACCATGTTGTGCCTTACATTACTAATGCTTATTTATCTTATAATGCAAAGCTTGAACTTTCCAATCACCTAAAAATTGCTGTTCTTGAATTCTCTTTTGGTGGGAAGCTATCAGCCTATGTGAAGAGCTATGTTCAAAATAGGACTATTAAGTTGATCGTGGCATTTTTTGTTAGGGGTGGTCTTGGCTACATGATGCATTCTCTCATCTTTAGGACTTTGGAGTAAAATCCTCTATCAATCTTCCTATTAAGAATATGTGTAAGCAACCCTGGCTGGCGTAGCTCAGTGGATTGAACGTGGGCTGTGAACCAAAGTGTTGCAGGTTCAATTCCTAGTTAGGGCACATGCCTGGGTTGCAGGCCACAGCCCCCAGCAACCACACATTGATATTTCTCTCTCTCTCTCTTTCTCCCTCCCTTCCCTTTCTAAAAATAAATAAATAAAATCTTTAAAAAAAAGAATATGTGTAAGCTACCTGGGAAACTGTTTATGGTCTGTTTGTTTGTTTGTGTTTATCTTAGGGGCTATGAATTTGGTATCTAAACTTTCCCCTTTCAGCTGGTGAATAAAAAGCCCAAGGTTAAATCTGCGATGTCTCTCTAGTGGACATGGCACTTGTGCCTCATCTCACTTTAAGCCATGCTTATTTTTATTCTTTTTTTTTTAAAGATTTTATTTTATTTATTTTTAGAGAGGGAAGGGAGGGAGAAAGAGAGAGAGAAACATCAATGTGAGATTGCTGGGGGCCATGGCCTGCAACCCAAGCATGTGTCCTGGGAATCGAAACTATGACACTTATTTTTATTCTTCAGTAAATTCATGCTCCTTTGTTACAATGTCTGGAACTGTTTCTTTGTAAGGCATATTTTTGACTGTGTATTTGAAATATTGAGGCTATTTGAGAAGAACTGACAAAATTGGACCATTCGTAAGCTTGGTAAACATACAAGAGAAGTGTTCCCACTTCCCAGGCCCATGCCCATGGCAGACATCACTAATCAAGAACGGGTCTCATTCACCACTTCAGATTCCTTCTCAATCCATGTTTCACGTAGTCACTGCCAATTGATTAAAATAGGCACCCAGGATGAAATCTATTTGCCATCTCTGCCTTAGAGGTTTTTTCCATGCAGTTTTTATATGCTGCCTCTCACCTGTAACTTCAGTAAAATTACTTTCTGGTTTTCTTAATGTGAAATACAACCTTTACATTCATTAAAAAAAACCATTAAAATAAAATGGAGCTTTAATAGCAACAATATGTATGTTAGGAAAATAATTTAAATGAATAATCTTCCAGCACGTATCTCTTCTAATACTGAAAAAATAAGTCTCTCATTTGCTTTGGCCCATCAGATCGCCGGCACTTAGGAAGTAGAATAGAAGGACCATACTCTTACTTGAACTGCTCTGGCTCTTGAGGATCGAACAAACCTTTGCCTAGGTGTGACTTAACTCAGCCACGTATTGTGTAAGGAAAATGATTTCCATATGTCCCCACTGTTTCACAGCCAAAATATTTGTGCACAGGTTCGGGCAAATGCTTCCCACAGGGTGTATTCCCTTGATTTCAAGTCAGGAGTAGAAAGGCTTTGAATCACCAAAAAGAATTTGACTCTCTTTACAACATGTACAAACACACACACACACACACACACACACACACACACGTGCATGTATTCTCTTTGTCTTACAGTGATTTAAACCTGTGTTGGGGTCACTAACCAGATATACGTGCTCTAATGCAAATGCCGTCATCAGTGCTAATGAGCGAACTTAAGTCCATGTTATATCAGACAACATAAGGTAAAGTATCAAAGGGGAAATGGTTATAAAAATTTATTTTGGTGTGTGTCTCAAAAAACCTCAGTGGTCCAAATATGCTGCTTGCCTTCCTGTATTTCTAACTCCCCAGAGTAATGGTCCATTCCGAAGCCAAGCAATTTTGAAAATTAAAAACATATTTTATTAATAGCTCAAATCCAGGAAGAACACAACGACCCTTCCTGGTGATGTAATTGAACCTGATGATTTGAATTAAGAATATGCTAACATCTGGTAGTACCAAGAACATGGCCTATTAGAAATGAAATAGGCTAATCTCTGAAGTCATATTCAGACTTTCTGCATATTTTTTCAAAACGAGAAATCTATTCCCCCAGTAGAAATCTGTGCCATTACAAATGGAGAATGTTTGCTCTAAGGTTGTGTTCAAGCTTACAGAAGGGACAGTGTTGCAAAAAAAAAAAAAAAAGACTTTTGAAGAATCAGAAGCGTCAGGCATGGGGTAAAAACAGGCAATTCCCTTCCTGAAGCTACGTCAGCCTGTTGCTACCCAATCAGAACCAAAGGAATGTGTGTTTTTTTAGCATGATAGAATTTGGAATAAAGTACATAGATAAGTACATGGATACAAGTTAAATTTAGGTTGCAATCTTAAATAAGCTCCTTAATGAAGTGTTGTTATTAAGACATTGTCAGACCTTGAAAGAAATTAAATTATACCGTGACAATCTGAAATGTTTACCTTTACATGCACACACCCCCAAAAAGTCGGGCGGGGGGTGAAAAAACACAATATACAAAATTTCTTTCATTCCAGTTTTGGAGAAAGACCTTGGCAGGGGTTTTAATATAATAAATGCCAAAAGACAACCTAATAACAGCTTTCTTTGTTCCAAAATTAGGAAAGGGGAAAAGTGGAAATGAGCCTGTCGCATAGTTCTCAGAAAAAGGACAGTTTGTTTTCAGTACTAAAAATTGCAAACCATTTTCTGTCCAAAGCATGGAGAATTCCTAGAAAAGTTATGAAAGTTTAGTCCTAAGGTGGCTTCTGCCCCCACTGTGCTAACCTTGGCTGGGTGACCCCCACCCCCAACTCCCGTTTGCCAGCACGTGTTCTTAAAAAGAAGAAGGTTTTCTGTTTTGGCTCCTTCAGGAGCAAACATATCTCAATGATGTTCTTTTCGAAGAATGCTTTTGTTCTTGACCTGTCCACAGTGGGACTCTGTCAGCCTCCCAAGGGCACCTGTCAGAGTCCTCTTCATCCTCCTCTCCCAGCTAAAGGGTTGTCTCTCCATCGTGAATTGATGAAATGGGTCACCATGATTTGAACAGCAAAGTTTACTTTTTGTCATTTTAAAATTTGATATGGTATTATAATTTCTGGGAAAAAAATGGAAGAAAAGGACAATAAAGTCTTATGTATTACTTACCATTTATTTATGTTTTGCTTTATCATTTCTTCTTTGTCTCTTCTCTCTTTATAACCATAGAGACACAGACATACAAATATACATATATTATGTCACTATTTTGGGAACATTTGAGACTAAGTTAAAGATACTGTGTCTCCAAGTCAAACCAACATCACAGGATCGTGCCCTTTTCCATGCTTGTTACTCCCTTCTCTGTAGGTAGGAAACTTGGCTCCCATTTTCCTCAATAAAATACTTATTTGTTCAACTCTAGAACACATAGAAAGTAGTTTCAGAATTGTTTATATTAATACTGTGAAACACAAGGTCACCAGTTATAGTTCACATTTGTTTTCTGGTTTTGGAGGTATGATTTGCATCCAAAAGTATAAAGTGCAGTGCATAAATCTTAAGGATACAGTTTGATGAGTTTTGACAAATGCTTTTTTTCATGTATCAGTACTTCTAACAAGAGGTAGAACTCTTCCGTTAATTTGCTCCTTGTCAATCAATGAGTACCCAAAGCAAATTAACCCAAAGTAAGCAGAATAAATTAAGGAGCGGAGGTAAAAGGGGGGTCAATAAAATGGGAAATGAACAAAAAATAGAAAAAAACCAACGAGACCAACAGTTGAATCTTTGAACACCTCAGAAAAACGGATGAAACCATAGCTGGAATGGTCAGTACCAGGGATGGCAGAGGGGACAGGGGCACAGAATCTTTTAGGTTGTAAAAGATAACAAGGGAATATCATTTTTTTTACTATAAGACACATTTTTTAAAAATTTTTTGCTTCAAAAATTCTTCCCCTATTTTCCTCCTCTAAAACCTAGGTGCATCCTAGGCCACACCATAAAATGCACTTAGGTTTTAGAGGAGGAAAATAGGGGGGGAAATTCTGAAGCCAAAAATGTGGGGAAAAAAGTGTGTCTTATAGCCCCCAAAATGCGGGGGCTAATAGCATAACAGTGTTATGCTATTTAATTTATTTTTGTAAATGAAACAGACAAACCCCTTGAAAGACACAATGAACAGTACTGACACAAGACAAAATGGAAAATCAGACTACTCCTATATCTGCAAAGGAAATTGAATTCATAATTTAAAGCTTCCCACATATAAATCCCAATAATTCTGTGTTGAACTGAAATCTTTAAGTAAGGAGAAATACAAATCCTACAGAAACTTTTGATTTTTTTCAGGAAATAAAGAAAGAAAATCTTATTTAATTTTATTAGGGCAACAGAATTCTGTTACCAAAGCCGGACAAATATGTTACAATTAAAGAAAGCTATAGCCTCGCATCCCTTAGAAAACAAATTAGATGCAGCAACATATAATAAGAATCAGTAGTAACACCAACTGGGATTTATCAGAGAAATGAAAGATTGGTTTAAACTCTGGAAATCAATTAGTAGGATATGCTTCATTAACAAGACAAAAAGACAAAAAATGTATTTTTATCTCAATAGATGCAGACAAAACATTTGAGGATGTTTTTCCACTTACAAATTGAAATGTAAAAAACCTAACGAACTAGGAATTTCTGACAAAAGGCATCTACAGAAAACCCGCAGACAGCACAACACTTAATGTTGAATTTTGCGTCTATCTCTCATGTGGTTGGTTTCCTTCCATTCCTAGTTATTTGGAACTGCGATTTTATCTTTGTATTTGATTTCTCTTCATCACTGTTAGTCGCTGTAGGTTTTGTTTCTGATGCCCTGTTTTAGCTGCTGGGGCTGAAGTTGTTATAGAAGGTAGGGGGCAGAGGGTGGGACACGATTCTCTTGTGAATATGGGGTTCTCTCTGGTAAGTTGCCTGGGCCACCTTCCCAGGTCCTGCTCAGTGGGGTTGTCACACCACCCCGCACTTCAGAGAGCAGTGGGAGCCTGCCTCAGCCGGCTGCTCTCCCTGTTTTCACTCCTGCTGTGGCTGTCAAGGTCAACAATGGCCTCAGGCTGTGCTGTGCTTCCCCGTCTAGCACCAACACCCATCCTAGGCTCCCTCCCCAGCTGTGCTGTCCTCCTCTTTTTTAAAAAAAAGACAACAAACCAATAAACAGAGAGAAAGCATCATTGTGTCATGGTAGACAGAGGAGGGACGTAGGAGACTATCCAACTATTTTAAATGCTGTTCTTTAATCACTTCCTCTGATAATTGCCCTCTGCCTTTGTCCCGCCCTTGGCATGTTTTGCCTGAGCTCGGGCTATCCCTGGAATTTCTCGAAGCGTTCTTTTCTCCTGAGTGTGTTTGAGTTTGTGGTTTTTCTGCTGCTGCATATTTGTAAACAAGGACCTAACAGCCTCTCCTGGCAGGAATGCTTCAAAGTCTGCTTCTACCCCAGTGGTCATTTGTCTTATTTGTAAACACTGGTGGGCATTTGTATCACTTTTTTGTTCTTGAGATTTGAGGCAGCGGAGAGGTGCTTTTTACTCATTTTCTCCTTGTATTTTCATCTTTGAGGCTGTCACCTGGCACGATCAGATCATTTTACCAATGAAAAAAATGAGATTCGAAGATGGCAACGTGACTTACTCATGTTCACCCAACTGGCAAGCTGAATAGCATAGACCTGAGCTTCAATCGTCAAACACTTAGTGCATTGTTTCCTTGACTTTCACTCGTGACTAAATTATGGATGTCAGTGTGATAGAGCATCCTGTCTCAATGAATTTGATGAGTATTTATTGTGTACTTATATACTTAGGCAAACTATCTTGAAATTCCAGGAAACTAGATATTGAAGCATACTTGACTGCCTCTGAAGCTAGCAATGTGGATTTTAATATCTTCACAACTTAGTGCAGCATGTTCTCTTATTTGCTGCATAGTTTCATCTTGTCTCATATACTTGCAACACGCACACCCCCTTACATTTTTAGGAGGGTGTGCACGCATGCTGAGGTTCCATCAGTGGGAACAGACAGCTGTCTTGAAGGGAAATACGGGTATACTAACCCAGCTCCCGATTGTCTTCCTCAATGTTAATTCCATCATTTGCTGTGGGATTTTCATTTGTATGCTTATCTGGAGTGGGAGTTATTTCTCTCTCTGCCTAATTATTCTGGTCTAATCATCTTATAGCTGCCTCCACCTGGTCTCTTGCCTTGCTGGCTCAGGGCTCTGTGGATACTAAAGATCCCGTTCCTGAGCTGGGTGTCTTGGCTTCTTCCCGCATTCTTTCTGTAGGTATTGAACTTCACAGACGTTGCTGTCCTGGGACAGTGTGCAGACTATGTCAGCCCTCCCCCGGCCTCCAGATTAGCATATGAACCTGGTGGTGGTCCATCAGAACACATGGATTCTGGACCTGGGTGCCAGCAGGTTCAAGGCTCCTCTCTGCCCAGCCAGAACTGTGTGAGTTGGTCTCATTGTTCTGTTACTGATCCAAGAACATGCCCTTGCTTTCGTTCATTTTAATTTTAAAAATGTTATCCATTCTCATCGTGTCTGCAGTGAGGAGGAGTTCTCTCAGAGTGTGAACGCACACTGCCACTTTGCCCAGAACCCCAGGGCGTGGATCCACTATTCAATAATAATTTTCCTTTTTGTTTTCTGTTGTACAGGAAATAGTTAGAAGGGGCCTCTCCCTCACTGTCTTTTAAAAGTTCACTGCGATTCCGATAAAACTAAGCAGTCATTAATTTATTTACATCAGTAAATGTTTAACAGCAGGACTAGAACACTTTCAAATCACACTTTTTGCTAGCCAGATTTGGGCTGGAGAGATGCCAAAATATTTCTCATTTGTGTTTTGGTATTTCATATTTGCTAAATATGAACCATTATGTGACATATTTACATATATATGATGAGCATGAATCAAAACATTTTCCTTCTGATTTTCTTAATTGGTGTGGAAGGAAAAATGTCTTTAATCATGTTGGTAAATGATGTTTAATTTTCTTAGTGTTAATTGGTGACAATAGAAAATGTGTTTCTTTGGTAAAACATATACAAGATGATCTTATTTATGAGTTTAATATCCTTAGTTAATGACTCTAGCACCTGAAGTTACTCCCTTGTCTGACTTCACTCAGTGGTAACACGAAGTGAGGTGGGTTGATATATCTTGTAAATTATAGACCACGATGATCTAAGGGAAAAATTGTGGGGGCATGAATTAATCAAATGAATTTTTAGCAAACATGTTTATGGGTAGTTATCAGGCCTATTTCATAAATGTCCTGGAAGACTAATTTAGGCTATTATAAAGGACAGACAAGCATGTTAGATCATGGGGAAATGATCATTACACACGTTATTGGAATAAAATCACCATGGATTATAAATCTTTTGTAACAGAAGGCTTAGAATTTAAGTTTTTCAGCTGGCATTTTTTTTAAAGATTTTATTTATTTATTTTTAGAGAGGGAAGGGAGGGAGAAAGAGAGAGAGAGAGAGAGAGAAACATCAATGTGCGGTTGCTGCAGGTCATGGCCTGCAACCCAGGCATGTACCCTGACTGGGAATCGAACCTGCGACACTTTGGTTCGCAGCCTGTGCTCAATCCACTGAGCTACGCCAGCCAGGGCTCAGCTGGTATTTTTTATACAAATATTGTTCACCTCTATCTCACACCAGCCCTCGTACCACTCCCAAAAGATTAAAAGAACTGTGTTTACCTTTGTGTTTAAAATAAGGAAAATAACCTCCTGATCAAAATCACTGAGATTTGTGGCAAGGACTCTTTGGATGAAAGGTTGATCTGGCCACACACAGTGTGGAGCAAGAGCTCTACACGCAACCGCATGCCATACTTCCTTCAAACCCTGCCCCTTACATAGACAAACACACATCCAGGTCTGTGAGGGCGCAGGGTCTAAGGGAGGGACAGCTGAACTTTGTAAAATGTTTTCAGATAGTTAGAAAATATCTGAAAATGCAGAAGGCATAGGGAACTTTAGTCTTTTATCATTTTCTTCATGGAAATAAAGAAGAGCACTCACATCTGCCTTCCCTCCTTACTTTCCAGCCTCCCTTCTACAGTGCACCTAGCATAGGGGAGGATGTGACTCTTGGTCCTCGCAGGAACCTTGGTCAAACTCAAAAATAAGTGGTCTGATTGGCCTTATCACTATTTGGTCCTGCTTAATTCACGTGTTATTGCTGCTCATAAAATTATGTGGACTTTTACGACCCAGCTTTCCTGTTCTAGTGAAAAACTATACTTTGGTTAATTGTTGATTGCTACAAAATTATTGAAAAGTTTTGTGTGTGTGTGTGTCTGCCAAGGAAGGTGGGGGAGGGAAGGGGAGAAAGCACAGGGAGAAAACTTTACAACAAATTTCTTCACAAAAGGATAGGACTGTACTGAGTGAACCCGGGTAAAAATGTTTTGTTATTGCTTACTACGTCATAGTTTCCACCATGAAAGGTGTACCTAGGATAAAGGTCCTCAAACCATAATGGAAACAGTGTAAGTGTGGGGAAGATCTAAAGAAAAGAGAATCTTTTCTTAGGTATTTAAAAAGTGCAGAGGCTGAATGGGCAGTGGCTGAGCTGCTCCTCCAGCTCAGGGTTCACAGGTCCTGAATGGTGTTCTTCACACCCTGCCATAAGGAGAGGACGGAGACCAGGACGCGCACAGCCTCAGCAGAATAGGTAGGGGCTGACATGGCTTTACACTATGAAGAGAAAAGACATTCCAAATATTCACCTACTGGCCCACTGAGCTGCCAAGAGTTGAATCCTTTGAGGGCCTCTTAGGGCCATAGGGCCTTAGGGCCATTGAATTTCTGCGTGAAATCACTGGAAAGAATGCCATATTTAGCCACCTCACACTCACACTGCTAGCATCCAGGATAGGAAGAAGCAGGATGCAGAACTTCCTGTGTCTCTGCCCACCCACTCTGGGCCTCCGCCCCCTCCCACAGCTCTGGGTGGATGGGATCTCTTTAATTCCATAGTTGTTGGACTTCCATTCATCTTGATATTTGATGGTTCTGAGTGATGGTTGCTCTATAGTTCAGTTGTAATGTTGATGTGGTTGTGCAAGAAGGTGAGCGTGTTTACCTGTGCCACCACATCTTGACCAGAAGCCCAGGATCTTCCATTTCATTCACCCATTTTCTGGAATTGAACAAAGACCTGGTTGTAGGATTCCTCTCTTCCATGTCCTCTCTGGGTCTTATCTTTGAGAATACTTTTGTGGTGAGTGTAACCAGGCCCCTTAATTATATCACAAGTGCAAAAATGTATGGTCATAAATTCCTATCTGGTGTGTGCCCTTCTTTGAGTCTTGGTTTTTCTGGTCTATTCGATGGAGATTAAAAATATGACTATAAAATGGCATAGTATATACAGACCTACTATGTGAAACACTCTACATTATCCCTTCATTTTCTGTCTTTGTCCCCAAGAAGGATTCAATGAATGGAATTTGGGGCTGAGAGTGCATACAAATTCTGGAGAATGTGCAGACAAACGTGTAGTTATCGAGCTGTTGTTTCTCTATTGCAGATACTGAGACAGGCACCTGCTCTCACAATGCCTCTGTCTCCCCACCAGTCAGCACATGCACCTTTGCTGGGGAGGAAGGGAATGCAGATGGCAGTGGGCAGGAGTGTACTACTGTGGAAACAACGCCTCTGCCCTTTTTTAGCGTCCCTTGCTATTTTGACTTAAAAGCACTCATTTCTGTCACACAATAAGGTGTTTTCTGGACAAAAGCTTTATGTAGACTGTCGAGGAGTAGGTGCCACCTCTGAAATGCTTCCTTCAGACAACAAAGACTCCAGAGGGGACAGAAAACAATGTTGAGGGAGACAACGGTACCGTCATTTGCAAAATTCTTATGTCTTGAGATACACACATTAGACTCGCTGAAATTTCTTAGTAGGCCAGGCTAGTTTTACAAAGAAGAGAGGGCAGTTCTGATGAGGGTCCAGCGTCACTGAAGAAGGAAAGGTGCCTTAGCAGCAATGGAGCCCCTGGGTAGTCATAAATGAAAGGTCAGCACAGCCTCTTCTCACACTCGTGCAGACACCGCAGCATGGACAGGAGTCCTGGGCTCAGTACCATACCCCACCATTGAATGGCTGTCTAAACTGAACTGACTCAATGGGCCCAAGCCTCAGTTTTCACACCCAGAAAATGGGCATGACAATACTTGCCTTTTGAATTTAAGTGAAACTGTAAAATAGCACATATTAAAAATCCTTATGCAATAAGGATTAGGGAATCCCTATAATTGTACTTATAGTGCTTGTTTATCTTGTTTATTCTACAATGATCATTTATTTTATTGTTTGCTTTCTAGGTCTTCGTTAAGGTTGCCCTTGCCCTTCCCTCTGGCATTAGGTACTTACCTTCCCCCTCGCCCTCTCCCCTACCTGTGGTATTCAGCCTCTCCCTGCTGTTCGCACCTCCCCTGCCTTGTCTCACACCATCGCTTCCTCATTTACCCACTGCGGCACTGTTCAGTCCCACTGCACACCGATCTCCTCAAAACTGGCAGTCACACACAGCCCCACTGGGCATCCTTGGTGTAGAGCTGAGGCACAGAGCCAAGTCACAATTGCTTCCTAGAAAGTAATTGTTTTCGGTGCTAATGTAGCCCATCCTAAAGCCTACAAATGTAGGGGCTAGGAAGAGTTGGAAAGTGTTAACGTATTTTGTGTCACTGCTCTACTTTTTAGAACCTTGAACACGTCACTTTCACTCTCCTCTTCTCCTTCCCTAGTAGGAAGATCAGGGACATCATATCAGTAAGGCGTTATCTAAATATGAAATGATGCATGAAGGAAATACATATCAGACTATCTCTGTTAAAAGCTGCTGATTCTCCCAATCATAGGGGTTTTTTTTGTGACTTTCTGTCTTCTAGGGATTGGTCCAGAAGTCAATAATACAAGTCCAAGTGTACTACAATTTTCCAGCATCTTCTTTTTTTTTTAAAGGTTTTATTTATTTATTTTTTAGAGAGGGAAGGGAGGGGGAGAGAGAGAGAGAGAAACATCAATGTGCGGTTGCTGGGAGTCATGACCTGCAGCCCAGGCATGTTTCCTGACTGGGAATCGAACCTGCGACAATTTGGTTCACAGCCCACACTCAATCCACTGAGCTACGCCAGCCAGGTCCAGCATCTTCTTAGTGTGACTCCTTCACACATCTTATACTTGTTTAATGAACTGGGTCTTAAATGAATTGATGCAAGCAAAGAATGTAGAATAGCATAAGGTGAGTAGTCGGTGCATGTTAGCTGTTAGCATTCACTTTATAAACCTTGACCGTTGCTTGCCTATTTGTTTCTAACCTATTGCTTAGCTCTTTCTTATCTTCAGGCCCTACCATTTGACACTGTTCTGTGGGGCCTAGACTGCAGTTCAATAGTCACTGCCTTCTAGACCCTGCCTTGGGCTTCAGACCTACCCATTCCCAGTTTTTCCCAGCTTGATTGGTCCCAGATTCAAGTCATGCCTTGTGCAACCCACAGCTTTTGGGGCCCGGCATTGAGAGGGTGAAGCACACTGCATAAATTACCTATAAAGGAAAATTATTATAAATTAAAATGTGAGAGAGTATCTCGATGTAGCTGGGGGTGGGGGAGAAAGAAGGGCAGTTGTAACCAAGTGGGCTCACCTAACCCCCCTGGATTCTTCCAGGTCAGAAGGAGGACCTAAAACGACCTTGGAATTGGGTCAGTTTTCAAGAGTACATTGTTTCCTAGCATTTGAAATGTCCTCATGGGGAGACTCATTCTATATTTTCACACTTACAGGACCTTAAAAGGTGTGTTAACACTTCAGTATATACCATTGCAGAACTGGAAGATGACGGTACTGTGCTGGGTGTTCTAACCCTCGTTCCACGCTTTAGCTAGTGACGGCCAGTGTGTAAAACTGCGGCACAACTGGCTTAAATAAGGATTGTATACATGTCTAGGTCTAGAATTTTCTTTTCTTAAACACATAATCATCTATTCTAGTAAAATTACATTTTTTCTTTGTGATGAATATTTGTTAAGTAGTCCATTTTTCTGTCTTGCCAGGGCTATTTTCATTTCAAAGTTACAGCTTCTGAACTGGAGACCATTACTCCCCTGCTGTTTTAGCCAGCGATTGCCACGTGAGTGCTGTAAAATTGTCATTCTCTCTAAGTTTCTTAATACTTTGAGATTTACATTTATAATTAAAATAAAAATTTACTCCCATGTGTTTTCAAAGAAAGGAAAATTTATTTAAGTTCTTATTTTGCACACGAATTTCTGCTTTACGGTGGCTGTGCAGGCTGCTCTCAGGCAACATCCTGGTGAGTATGAAGCTTGTCTCTAGCCTCTGCCTCCTTTCATGGGGTAGTTCACGTTCAGTGCCACCGCAACGGTCCCTGCTAAGGTATCACTGTACCCTCCAGAGCAGGAGCCCCAAACTCAAATGCCTGTAGGAATAAAGCAGTTAAAGCGAATAAACCTAAGTGTCCGTTAATACATGAATGGATAAAGAAGTCGTGCTTATGCACAATGGAATGTGACTCAGCCTTAAAAAAAAAAGAATAAAATCATGCCATCTGCAACAATGTGGATGGACCTAGAGGGCGTTGTGCTGAGTGAACTAAGTCAGACACAGAAAGACAAATGCCATGTGACTTCACGCATATGATATGTGGAATCTAAAAATGGAAACAAAATAAAAGAGCAAGCAGGGTAGGAATAGACTCATAGATACAGAGAACATTTTGTTTCCCTTCAACCTGTACATGTCTGAGACAGACACTTATCTGTCCCAAATTGTATCTTTCTCTGCTGGGATTAAAATGAGCAAAAGTAACAACTACCCATAAAAATACAAAATATGTTAACAAGGTATGAAATGATAGTCTGGGAATAGAATTAGGGGTGGAATAAGAGGCAGGAGAGTTGTATCCTTATACCAACCTCAACTGCTAGAGTTCAGTGGGATGAGTGATAAGGCATCAGGGAGCGAGGCAACTGGCCCTACCAATCTGTGAGGCCAGGCACAGTGGGTCTTATTTGGGTTGAGAAAAGTCATGGACAAATTTATCAGATAAAGTGTCACAGTGACAGAAATGGAGACAGTATTCACAACTCTCTAGTTCTTTCCTAATGCACTTTCTTCTAGATTTTGGCCTCGTCCTAAAGACAAACTTAGGAAAGCTCAGCACCTCCTCGCCATGGTTGTAAGAAAGACCACACAAGCACACACAAAATGAGAATTTATGACTGTGACCACAATTTAAAAAATTTCCTGTAGATGGGGTGTAATTAAGGGCCTGGTTATTCTCTCCAAAAAGTATTCTCGAAGCGAAGACAAATGTGCTCTTTTGAAACTATTTATTTTTGAAACCTAATTATCAAATACAGAAGTCTGTACACTTAGCCGTAGTTTATCTACACAGTTGCAAACAGGATATGCCACTAGCTCAGACTCTTCTCTATACTAACAATGCTCTGAATACTTGAAAAGTTGCTTATTTATCCGTCTCTCTTTTGTTCCTTAGGGAGGAGAAAGTCTGATTGTAACTTAACGTGAAGAAATGTCATACTCAACTTGGCCTTTAACGACCTAAGATATTTTAAAGGGAGAATATGTTGATGTGCCACAGATTTTTGGAGTGAACAGTATGTATTTTTTTTTAAATGACCAAGGATACCATGCGGTGGGGGGAAGCAACCCAACATTGGAATGAATTATGCTCACTTTTCCCACATATGTGAGCAAAATGTGGCATGAATCTGCGAGGCACTAATTTGAGATTTTAATCCTGAGTGGTAATAAATGAGAACACATGGCTGTGTTGGTTGTTTTTAAAAAAAAAACATCACGACCTAATTCACAGAAGTAAGAAAGTTTCAAGCTGCAGACTCAATTCAGTTCTGAGTTATACATCTTGAACACGGTGAAGTCAAATATTTGAGTGCCTATAAAACGAAGGCTTCCCATTTCAATTACAGCCTATTGTGAGTCTGTCCCTGACGAGACTGGTGTCAGCAGGGCAGCATGGGTCTTGCTTTGCTGAGGCAGATCTTCAAAAGGAATCTGGCTGGATGGGCTCATGTTGGAAGTGGTGGGAGGCGCTTTAGCTTGGAGATAGAGCTCGGGAAATAAGTGCTATAATATAGATCCTCCAGGAAATTGTTTCAAACCAAGTCTGTGTTCTTTAGAAGTCATTTTTATGTAATAGATGTTGAATGCTTCCTGTTAGGCGTGATTTTATGGCTTTTGGTTTGAGAGACTTAGGGAGTGACTACAGTCTTCCCCAAACGACTTCCTTGTATTCCAGCGAGAGGCAGTGGTTGGGCGGGTTGATCAAAATCAAGCGTGTGCGTTGGTCTGGTTCTTTTGTCGGTTCCTGAGAGCTCAGCGAAATCCTGCCACATCAAAAACACGTTCTTACACATCTGTGGGTGTAAACACGGCATTCCATATGGCTCCCAAGGGAAAAGAAATGCAAGACTCCACTTTGGGATTCCAGAACACACAACCCCAGATCAGCTCTGGCAGAGAAAGCAGACACTCTCTGATCCATTCTTCGGTGGTGGCCTTCGTGGTTGCAAAGAAAAGGCTCACAAAGTGTAAGCACTGAGAAGAGAGTGTGCGTGCTGGGCTGAAGGTTGCCAGCGCAGCGATTTGCCAGGCAGTGTGTGAATGGCAAAGAGATAAGACTAAGATCAGGGATGGGCAACACGTGTGTGCCAAGTCCCAAGAGTAAACCCGTTCAGACTTTGGGTTCTTGCATATCAGTTAGCTAGTACTGCACAACGACCCACCTAATAATTCAGGGGTTTAAAATGAACTGTTTGTGATTGTTCATGAGTCCGCAGGCTGGTTGCACGGTGTCTTCGTGCCAGCTGGGCTGATTCATGCATCTGTGGTCAGCTGCCGTTGGAGCTTTGGCTCTGTTGATCTTGGCTGGGCTTTCCTCATGCCATGTTCTTACTCAAGGTATTTTAAAGACTCCCTACCACTTACTTAGGAGTTCTCAAAACTCTTTGGTCTTAAGCCTCATTTACTTTCTGAAAATATTGGGAACCTCAAAGATCTTTTTTTTTAAATGTGGGTTATGACTATCAATATTTATCACACTAGAAATTAAAACTGAGACATTTAAACATGTGTCAAATTTGTTTAAAAGCCAATGTTCACATGTCAACACAGGTAACATTTTTAATTACAAATAACCATATCTTCTCAAACAAAAAAAAATAGTGAGAAAAAAATAGTGGTGTTGTTTTACATGTTTGCTAATTTCTTTCATGTTTGGATTATGAGAAGACAGCTGGATTCTTCTGTCTGCTTCTGCGTTGTCTGTTGTAATGTACGTGTTGTGTAGCCTCTGGAAAGCTGCAGTGCGCACTTGTGAGACTATGTGATTGTAAAAGTAAATAACATTTTAGTACTGTGATGCAAATAACTTTGACTTTGTGAAATCCCTTGAAAAGTCAGTGACACAAGAAGTTCCTGGGCTCAGCTACAAGAACTGTGGTCTACACTGTCAAGTGTGTATATGTACTTCTTGCTTTTTTCAAAAGTGCACGATTTTGGCTAATTTTACCCCTAATGGGACTGCATTCAAATTTCTCTCTTGTCATTTACTAGCTGGATAACTTGGACAAGTTGTCGAATTCCTCTACCTGCAAAAAGTGAATACTCATATCTAAGTTATAGGGTTGTCATGGAAGTGAATGAGGTTTTCTGCACAAAGCACACAGCATCATTACAGACACATTTTAAACCCTCAATAAACTGTTACCATTATTGGTAGTTTTAGTCATTATACTTCACTCAGCAAATATTACTTAAATAATTTCACTGGAGAGAATACTGTTTAGACACTGAAATAAAAGTTTTATGTGCTACTGCCATAGCCCTCAGAATAGTATAATTTTTAGGGGAAATGAGATACTAATTTATTCATTTCATAAATGTTTATTGAGGAACTATTATGTGTTGCTGAGTGCTCCAAAACCTATGGGAAGAGTCCAGCTGAGGTGTGGGTAACAGGGAAGACCTTATGAACTGGCATTAGAACAAAATCTCGATACGCGTATTCATTGTCATGGACAAAGAAGACATGAAGAAAGGTACTTTAAGGAGAAAACTTGTAGTACAGAGTCAGCAAATATTTTCTAGAAAGAGCCAGATAGTAAATATTTTAGGCTTTGTGGGCCATCTGGTCTCTGTAGCAATTTCTCAACTCTGCCATTATAGCATGAAAGCAACCATACACAATTCATACGGAAATGAGCATGGCTGTGTTCCAATAACACTTTATTTATGGACACTAAAATTTGATTTCATGTAATTTTACATGTCCCATAATATTATTCATCTTTGACTTTTTCCCTCAAACCATTCAAAACTGCAAAAACCGTTGTTAGCTTAGGAGGCCATACAAAGACAGGCATTGGGCAAGATCTGGCTTATGGACAATAAGGATGAAAAAGGATAAAGAGTTGAATGCCTGAATAATAACAGTAACAATGGTAATTATGACTTCAGAATGTGAGCAACACAATTTATAGTATTTTTGCATATGATATCCTGTTTTTCTTTTGTAGATGAGAAAAATGGAAATGCAGAGTGATTAACTGACTTGACCATGGCCATGCATCCAATGAGTGGCGAAGTTGCAGTTGGTTTTCTGGTCTCTCTTATCATTCAATTGCCCCTTGACTATGTTATGTAGAGTTTATCCTTTAAACGATGGATATAGTACTATTGTATTAAAAAATGCAAGCATTTTTGTGTTCAAGAGATGGAAACACAATTTGTCCTTGTAAGAAAGACTGTTTTCAAATTTAAAAAATACTCTATTGGAACAATTTATATTAAAGCATGGCCTAGAATCAAGTCCCAAGGGACCAAAGAGGAATTAAGATTTACCCTCTTAGCAACTTTCAAATGTACAATACGGTATTGTTAGCTACAGTCACCAGGCTATACATCATATCTCCAGAACTTTCTTATCTAATAACTAAAAGTTTGTACCTTTTTACCACCTTTACCCAATTCCCTACCACTTATCTTCCACCTGTGGCAACCACCAACTTAGTCCTTTCTATACTTTTTTTTGATTCCATATGTAAGTGGGATCGTATGGTATTGGTTTTCTCTGACTTATTTTCTTTAACATAATATCCCCAAGGTCTATCCATGTTTTACACATGGCAGATTTTCTTCTTATGGCTGAATAATATTCAATCCTGCACTAGATTTCTGTTCCACTCAGGCAACCCTTTTGGCTCCTGTAACAGCAATCTTAGAGCCTGACCCTAGAGCAATGCCATCTGTCTCAGTCTTTAAATCCAGTGCTTACCAGTAGAACTGCCTGTGATGAGGTCAATGGTCTGTACCTCTGCTATTCCAGAAGGTAGTCACTAGCTACCTATGCCTCGTGAGCACCTGGAAGGTGAGTGACACTGAGGAATTCTTTTTTATTTAATGTAATTTAAAAAATTACATTAAATAGCTCCAGGTGGTAAGTGGCTGCCTATTGGACAGTGCAACTCTAGATTCTGGTGCAGTACCTTACCCAAACTGGGAGTATCTGGAAGTTTTAATCTGGGGAGATTTTTTACGTATTTGTCTATTCCACTTAAACCAGTAGACAGAGCAGGCAGAAGCACTTTTTTTGGATGAATTCTTTCATTAGTTTCTTCTACTAATCATGCTGGCAAACTGGATTTATTAATACTGTATAAGTGAAACAAACTCAGTATAAATACTTATGTGAACTAAGTTTTGTGAGTTTGTAGCCCATCAATTCAGTGTGGGCTTAGCTTCAAGTAGTTGATTCGTACTTTGAGTAATTCAGGTGTAATTCTCTTAAACTGCATAATAAAACTGAGATATTTAGTAAGGTTACTAGCAAAACAAATTTAGATTCAATATTTTCCTCATTAGCCTTTGACAACGTCTGAATTTCATCAATTTAGTACTAATATCATCACTCTGCACTGTTATCAATGCAATTTTATTGTCTGGCCACCATTCTGACCACTGGCCTTGTGGACAAATATTTAAAAAGCTTAGAACTCCTCACTCTAGATCTTTCCAGCTATGATCTATTGGACCTTGCAGCCTCCTGAAGGCTTGCCATATGTTGAGCTACTTATATTTTAACTTAGCTTGTGTTAAGATGTTAATAGGTAATAACTGTTTAATCATTGTTAAATACTGTACTGGCATTCTAGAGCAAAAGCCATCTGTGTCTTAAGCCAAAGCAGGAACTAATAAGGAGCCTTCCAGCTTCCCCTGGCTGGCACCTGAGCAGTTTAAGTGTAGAGGACAAGATGAGCACATCTAATTCAATAAATATTTAGAAGGTGCCAATGATATGTAAAGCTGTGGAGACAGAGAAAAACGACTTCTCTTTCATGTGCCAAGAAAGTTACAGGGCAAGCCCCCTTTTATATTTGTGAGGCTGACTCTAATAATATTTGCAATTTATTGGCTTTTCTTCTAAAGACTTCAAAGTATGGTGTAATCAAACCCTGACATTTGTAGTAAATGTATTTTTTAAGATTCTAAATTATTCAAGCAAAGAGGTAGAGACATTTGCTAACCTTATGGCTTGTTGGTGTATATATGCATTACACAGACATGCATACACACATATGGATGTATGTATAATATATATATATATATACATGAAAGAGAGAAAGATACATATGTATGTTCCACCCACCCCAACAGAAGGTAACCCTATAGTGTGTTGTGCATTGTTCCCTTTACAGGGAATTCAGAAGCTCTGTCATTTACTGACTGTGAAACATAGCGCAAGTCTTAATTGCCCCGAGCCTCAATTTCCTTATACATAAGTGTCATAAGGGTATAATGACACTTACCTCCAAAGGTTATTGAAAAAAATGAAATCAAATAAAATATAAAAAGTAGTAAAATAGGAAGCCTCTTAAACTTAATGTGTTGGATAGGGGGAGAGGTAGCAACTGCTCTTTCTCCAACATGATTATGAAGACTTATGCCGAAGTCTGATTTGACAAATGTACTGGGAAGCATATGGATGTATTTTCTGGACAGATGGCTGATACATTCTGTGCTGCATATGCATGGCTTTGTATGGAGTTGCTTTAGCATGAAGAGCCTCTTTCAGGAACCTTTACGGGGCCAATATGTTAGGTGAACCTCGGCACCCGGGGAGCCGGAGGCCTGGACCTAAGGCAAACAGTTGCACGGACATGTGGTACACTGACTGTAAATAACATCCTGAATGCCACCAAATGTCAATAATCAATGCTTGATGGTATTATATAAACTCAGCTCTAATTGAGCAAAGCTAAATCCAAGCAAACGGACCTGTTTCTATTCTCAAACACTGAAATAAAGCCCAAATCATGGAGATTTTATGTCTTGAGTCTGAGAAGTCTTCATGTGTAGGACAAACGTATAAACACATATACATAGAAACACAAAGCATATAAAAGTCAGCGTATTTTTTTTTCACTTGAGAATTCCTATCTACTCGAGGACAGAGTCTAAGGAAAGGATCACCCTCAGGTACCAACTGACCGGAGGGCTTTTCTAGGGAGCAGAGGAAGGGTGATTTATGCGATGAGGAGAAATTGTTTATATTCTGTGGCCCAGTGTGTCCTTGCTCCGTCAAATATTTGTAACCGAATCCATCTATAACAACCTTCAAGAATAACAGGGGTTCACTGGGGGTTCAGCTTTTGGTTGCCAGCACATTTATGACCTTGAAACAGATAATACGGGAGATGAAAGCAGGCTGCTGCAAAGGCCTGCAAACAGGGCATTCTCCCTGGGTGCTCGCCCTGTCGGAAAGTTCTGGAGCTGGGTGGAGCACGGTTTTTCAGGCACAAAATC
The DNA here is from genome assembly GCF_004126475.2 of Phyllostomus discolor. NCBI lineage: Eukaryota > Metazoa > Chordata > Mammalia > Chiroptera > Phyllostomidae > Phyllostomus > Phyllostomus discolor. Next base: position 12,861,542 of record NC_040906.2, read on the forward strand.
AAATACACACAGTGCCTGTTTTTCCCTAGCCAGGTATCTGACATTAAATTAAATCCATATCCATATATATTTGCAAAATAGGAAAAAATATCACCACTGGTTTAGAAAGATGGAGTTTTGTTTTAAAAAGGAGATGTTTGGGACAGAGGAGGCTGCCCTTCTATTTAAACAAAAAAAAAAAAAAGAGGAGAAATTGTAACTTTCCTTCCACTTACACCAAATCTAGTGATCAACATGTTTACTTTCCAAAGAAACGTCTGCTTGCCTAGAGCTGATTTGCCACTTCGGTTCTCCCTCCCTCGTTCTGCAGTCGGTGGAGGTTGACGAGTGGCTGTTTATGATCCTCGGGATAACAGATAGCACGCACATGTGGATTTATTGTCGTGCTGCACTTAACTGCCTCTTCTGCAGGCTAAATAGCCTAGTTCTATGAGCCTTTCCTTAAGTGTAGATCACTTTTCAACTGTTTAATAGCCATCTTTGTTGTTTTCCTCTGAAGGGTTTCCGAATTATTCTCACCCTTCGGAAGTTTTCATCATTGGTGATATGCATTATGCCCGCGCACTAACTGTTGGGCTGGGCACTGCGCCAGGTTTGCCTGGGAGTGCCTTCTACCTGCCCCTCCAGCTTTCAGGCCAGGTTGCAGACACCACGAATGAGATCAATATATTTAATAACGTCAGGACAATGTGTGGCCTTTGATTTAGGAAGAGAGAAATGCACAGGCATTGCCTGAATCTTTTTATCTTGTTTTACTTATTTTCATTGATGGCTTGGGTCATTCACCAAGCCTCTTTTTATCATCTTAATCAGGGTTGCCACTGACTTTTAAAGTCAATATGAGTGCATGTTTGAAATCCACTCAGATTAAATGATAAAGGTTGGGGCTAAATCAGGGCATTGTCCTAGAGGGAGGAGCCAGGAGACCAATGGAGGTGGCAGTGGATGCACGTGAGGCTCTAACCTGGGAATGGGCGCATCATCCGGGGCCATGGACACATGGAGAGGATAACCCCCCAGACTGGAAGATCCAAGTACTGGGGTAGAGGGTATAAAAATCAACAATCACCAACATCGATAACAACAAAGGTGAAGTAGTGATAATTATGAAATCAAATAGATAGAACAGCTCCCACGGCAGCCGCTGGGCAAGGGCACATGGCAGTCCTGGGTTTCCTTTTGGGGGTGGTGCTGGCCCTCTAGGGAGGTTCATCTAGGGACCGGGAAAGACAGAACCCTAAGGGCAGGAACTCAGAGTTCAGAGATGTGAAAACCCTATTTTGCATAACAACTATTAGATATTCAAGGGATTGCTTAGTTGACCTCTGTGATCCCACTTCCTCTCTTCCCCTGACGCTGACTGCCAGGAAGTTTAAACCACATTTGCAGATTAACTATCACAATTGAGGAGACCCTCTTAACCTATATACAGGGTCTGGCACAACTTACACTCCTCTTTGATGACAAAATCTTTTATGACAAACTTATAAGCATGCAATTCTGTAACGCAATAATATCATACTCAAACACACCATATGACATGTTAGGTGAAATATTCAAATTAAAACTATAAATGATTACACCCATATTATTGCCCTACCAGCCACACTTAAGCAGGCCTGACTTCTGCAGGACGCTGTCTATATACTTGTTTTTTTCTCACATAGTTTCATTTTCTACTCATAGGTACATTTTCCGTGGTTCTGGTTTTGCATGTTTATTTACGGTTTTTTGAAATGTAGTAGTAAGAGTCCTTGTATCTCAGGACTTCTAGTGAAAAATAAGGCAGGGCATAATGAAATCTCTGCACCCATAAAAATAAAGGCATTGAAGGGATTGTAAAGCTCCGCTGGTTTATTTGTGTGTTCTACCTGTCGTTATGTCCCCAGATCTGTCCAGCTGGGCACATAGACAATCTATATAAGAATTGTTTACCCGGAATTGTCTTGCTTCCCCGGGGACATTCAATGAAAATAGACCTTGTTTCCCTTTAGTAAAACTCTTCTGTGGGGTAGCTGTCATTTTTTTTTTCGACGGGCAGGAATACACACAAGCTTCTGGTCCTATGTCTGTCACATGTGTTCTCAAGGATCCCTGGTCACCTTAAGGAATGGAAGCAATTTTAAGCTCAGGCCCTTCAATTGAGAGTTCCAATGACATGCAGTCTGAGCTGTGGCCCCTTGTCCTCATGAGTTTTCACGGGCAGCTCTGCACTAGCTTGGTTCTTTTGTACTGCTAATCCACGGTGGGATATACAATGGGAAATGTTTTTATTATGTCTTGGGTTCCCTAAACTTGATTTCCCATGTTGTCTGGAGAATATTCACAAAGAGATACAGTCTGAGTACTGTGCTGGATTTTATCTATCTCTTTTGCATTTCCTTTGCCTTTTAGGACTTTACCCAGGAAAGGCATTCTGTTTTAGAATGATGAACTAAACAGATAGTAGAGATGCATGAAATATCTCCCTACAAAAATGTCCTTACCCTTAGGGTTAGAGTTCTGGGTTTGCAGCGAGAAGATCTGGGTTTCAGTCCTAGTTTCCACTGTTATTTACTTTACACAACACACTGAACTTCTCTGAGCTTCATTTTCCTTGTCTGCAAAGGCAAAGAATAATTCTCTTTTGGCCTGATGAAAACTAGTCAAGGTAATTTATGAAAAGAAGTAGAGGTCATCTATGTGAAAGGTCAAAGGTGTAGTCCTCCATCAACCCGAATCATGGACTCTCGTGTTCACACCCTCAACCTCAGAAGACCTCTTGTCCATTAAACCCACCACCGCCTTATTCTTCCTCATCCTACCTGAGTCTTCCTTTGTCTAGTTACCCAGCGGATGCTATTGTCTACAACTACAGCATTCCCTTGTGACTTTCAACTCCCTTGCCTTTCTCTCTCCTGCAGGTGTTTGTGGGAAAGACCCTATTCTTGTTCAAACAAACAAACAAACAAACAAACAAACAAACCTATTGTGGACTTCATGTTTTTATGAGTCAAATAGTCCCAGAGAAAAATGCACACACTTGCTAATTATTTTTACTTCACAGAATTTTTTATTGCAGATCGCAAGCGGGCACCCCATCTGCCCCGTTCTACCTGCTAATGACCTTGCCTCATCTTCTCTTGAGAAAATAGAAACATCAGGCAGGAGGCCTCTCATTTGTCCACCAGAAACATTATCAGCCTCCTCACATTTCTCCTTTGTAAACAGTACTGGGATTTAGGAATATTATGTATTATTGTGGTTTTGTAGGTTGGAGATACCTAATGCATTTGAAATATTTTCTAAAAAATTCTTCTCAAATTTGACCTTTATTAAGCCGTTGTGCAGAAAAGAGACTATATTAATTATAGTACGGTATTATGAAGTTTAGCTTTACTACAAAGTGTGCTAGAAGCTCATTATACAGAAAAAAGGAATTGCTTAAGTCTGTTTAGCGTAATGAGCAATTTGACCATTTTGTCATTGAATTTTTTTAGAATCTTTAGGAGGATAAAGAACATTCAAATGTAAGCATTATTCACTATATTTAAATGGACTATAGGGAATGCATAATTCCCTATGTTTTATTCTGCTTTATTTTTAAAGAACCCACCATGATCTGTGATGGTGATGCTCAAGACTCAGATTCCAGATAAATAAAAAAAGGTTCCTTTCCCCCTTTGCACCTTTTCTCTTGTAAATCAATAAAAGCCCTATTTGCTCCTGGAGGTTAAACCATTCATCCAAGAGGGCACCCTCCACCACTTGTTAGACTTCCTTTATGAAAGGGCCCTTCCTGCGCTGCTTCTAGGGGAAGCGGCAAGAAGACAAATTAGCAACTTGAAGAATAAGGTTGTATTTTCACAATCTGTCATATTCTCTTTGATCTTGTTATGGAAAAGGTTTGTCAGATTTCTTTTTCTCCTCTAACTTATGGCTCCATAATGATCCAAATCTCCATGATGCTGTCATTACTAGGTGTGCTGAAAAGCCATCCTTGAGCTTCTGCTCCACAGAGCCTTGTCTGTTTACCATCTGTATTCGCCAACCTGTTAGAGCAATAATGTAACACCTGAGCACAAAGGCTCAACAGCGAGGTAGTGTATTCGCTGTGAAAGAACTGGAAATAATGTTTTATTCTTTGCCTTGCGTTTGTTGTATAACCTAAACCCTGATGTTCCTATTAAAACATGGATCCCATATTATTATCCAGTGGAGAAAAAGAGTTTCCATAGTCAAAAAATTAGGAAGTATTTGTACTCTAACCATTCTAAGAAATTCACAGTGCAAAGTACTGAAAGATTCTGTTGTGTGACCTTGAGCTAGCTACTTAACTCTCTATGTCTGCCTGTCGGTAAAATGAGGATAATAATAATTACTTCATTGAGAGGGTCTGAAGGTTAATAGCATGAGAATTAATAGTAATATATATACACACACACACACATATATATAATCATTTAGAGCAGTGCCGAATACATAAAATAGCTATTATTTTTAATCTTACTATTTTCCCAAACTTCAAATTGAGAACCTATTATACCCCTCAAGAAATCTAAAAAAAATCCCTGTCATATGATATGAAATATTGCACTAGATGGTGAACAACTTGCAAAGATTTTTTCCTGTTTATTTTTGTATGCTGTCTTCCTAGCACAGTTCCTGGCACATAGGAGGGGCTTGGTGAATATTTGGTGCATGCATGAGTGAATGTATGTTTAACGATGTCCTGCATGTCACCTCTTGCCTCCTGCCGTACTTAGCTTAGACAGTTGGTGTTATGGACTGAATGTGTCCACCCCACGCCCAAATTCATATGCTGAAATCTGAACTCTCAGTGTGATGGTGGTAGTAGGAAGTGAGGCAGTGAGGCTCTGGGGAGCTGATTAGGTCATGAGAGTGAAACCCTCCCAAATGAGATTAATGCCCTTAAGGAGATCTCCCAGAGTCCTCTTGTCCTCTCTGCCTTGTGAGGAAGCAAGCAAGAAAATAGAAGGCAGGCTCTCAGTGGACATTGAAGCTGTGGCACCTGGGTTTGGGACTTCCCAGCTTCCAGAACTATAAAAAATATCCTTTTTCTTTGTTTATATGCCACCCAGTCAATGATATTCTGTTACAGAAGCCCAAGTGGACAAAGACAGTTGCCTTGTTCCTGGGTATGGCTGGATGAATGCTCATCCGATTTTCATACTTGGTGTTAATACTGTACAACTGGTTAGTACTTTGTAGACTAGTGTTATCTCATTTAATTCTTAAGTTGCATTTGCCATATTATCAAGTAGGTAGAAGTGGCAGAGCTGATATTTGAACCCTGAATGACCCCAAGAATAGAACTTTCCTGCCATCATTCGGAATAGATAGCTATTCAGATCTCTGAGGCCAGAAGTGTGTTGGGCCTAGGGTTAAATCTTAATATTGGATTCTTTCCTTTAAGTTTCTGAAACCTGGGGTACAGAATTTGTCTCAGTATAGAGGGGTATTAATGGATTTTATCAATTTGTTGGGTATTTCAAACTACTCCTATAACTAAAGGTTTGAGCTTTTTTTACAGTACATATATTTTGAAGGACTTAAATAAGTTCACATTAATGTATGTGTAATTTGCTCATTTGCTTTGTCTGATTTGTTGCAAGATATATGCATGTAAGTTCTCAAGAATCCCAAGGAATAGAGGTTTTGGTATGGAGGCCCCAGACATTGGCTGGGAACTCTTAAATTCTTTTGCTTTCTGTTTGCTCAGTTGAAGATAAGTAAGAATTTTCTAGAATCCCCATTCGTGCTTTAGCTGAAGACACTGTTGTATATATCAGATGAAATAGATTCTATGGTTTGGTGGTGTCTCTTATCAATGGTTTCCTCAGCTCAAGCATGGGCTGTTACCAGCGGTGCTCTGATTGTAAGGGAGAGAGATGTAGTTATGTCCTTTGTATATAAAGAGGTTTTCATTTCATTGCATTTTGATTTCACTTCTACTGAATTAGTCCTAGAAGCATAGTATTTTTATTCCCCAGTAATCTAAGAACAACTCCCTTTCTTCTCTCTCTTTTGAAGTTTTAGAAACATAAAAAAACATTTCCTTTCTTCTTTACCTTAACTACCTATAATAATAATGGCTTTCATCATTGGCCATCTGCAGAGACCTTTTAGAATATAATCTTTGTCACACAGGGAATACTGGGGAACATTTGCATTCCCCTTTATGTTAAAAACCTAGGAACAAATAAAGATTGAAATATGCACTGTGGCATTCTTCTGAAGTTGTGCAATACGCCTCTTAAATTACAATTTCAGCTTTGCAAGGGCACAGCAGAAAATTTGAACAATGAATGGGGCCACTCAGCTGGTTCATTTATGTATATGAGCGACCCAGACCATGTAACACCTGAAAGATCAATGAATCCCTTTTGGAATTCCACCTAGAGTTCTGAATTTGGTAGGTGACATTCAAAATGCAGGATCAGTACCACTAGAGAATGGGATCAAATGAAATAACGGAAAGAAAAGAACTTTCAAATAAAGTACTATGCATTTTTAGATGTTACTACGAGTCAACTATTGTTACAGAAAATGTGGAAAGATGTTGCGAGTGTGGTTTCTGTATTCTTTCCATTACCATCAAGGCAACTGAGAATTCCATCTGTAGTCTTTGGAAGTGAATACCTGAGGAGGGCCAGGTTGGACTCAATAAAAAACAGACTACTTGTCTGGTTGTGTTCTACCTAAATGTTAGCACATTGTTTTGTAGTTTGCTCTTCATCTTGATTTAGAAGTGTTTGTAAAACATGGAAACCCTTCCTTATTTGTAGACCTTTGTGTCTCTAAATGAAATTTATGTTGTATTTAATGCATATTTCAAATTTTACTTTATTCAAGCACTTCACAATTTGCATTATCTGCTGTGAAATTGCTGGATGTCCTGACAACAATGAGGTGCACTATGTACAATTCAAATTAATTCCGACGCTATCTATCTGGAGTCAGAATCTGATCCCACAAATTAGAAGATTTAGTGTTACAACACTCCCCCCATTTCAGGTGCCATTCACAAGTCCTGAGCCAGCTGTATCTCTGACTGACAGGCTGTATATTAAGGGGTTCCCACGACCCCATCCTCAGGTTTGATAATTGGCTAGCGTGGCACACAGAACTCAGGGAAACACTTTACTGAGGTTTAATGCTTTACTATAAGGGATTACTCAGGAACAGCCACACAGAAGAGATGCATAAGGCAAGGTATGGGGACCGGGCAGGAAGTTTCTATGCCTCCTCCGGGCGTGCCTCCCTCCCAGCGCCGCAGTGTGCTCGCCAGCCTGAAAGCTCTCCGAATCTCATATTTCAAGGGTTTTTATGACCCAGCTTCCAGCCTCTTCCCCTGCCACAGAGGTCGGTGGGGGGAGCTGAAATGTCCAACCCCCTAATACTTTTCTTTTTCTGGTTTCCAGTCTCATCCTGAGGCTATCTAAGGGTTGCTACTCTGAGTTATAGTATTAGGATAAACTCAGGTGTCATCCAAAAGGGTCTGCTTATGAATAACAAGACAGTCAGAAGACGCTGGGGAAATTGCGACGGTTTTAGGAACTCCGTGTCAGAAATGGGGAACAAGGAACACACATTTCTCATACCACACCTGCTGTTTTATTTCCAATAGACTTTTTAGTTTTATTTTTTTAAGATTTTATTTATTTGTTTTCAGAGAGGGAAGGGAGGGAGAAAGAGAGAGAGAGAGAAACATCAATGTGCAGTTGCTGGGGGCTGTGGCCTGCAACCCAGGCATGTGCCCTGATTGGGAATCAAACCTGCGATGCTTTGGTTCACAACCTGCATTCAATCCACTAAGCTACATCAGCCAGGGTGACTTTTTAGTTTTAGAAGAGATCTATTTTCAAAGCAAAATTGAGCAGAAAGGAAAGGGCAGTATTCCACAGCCCCCTCCCCTCTGCAGCCCCCACTATCGTGCACCGTAGTGTGTATCTGCTGTAACTAATGAACGTATATCGTTATCAACCAATGTCCATAGTTTATAGTAAGGTTCACTCTTGATGTACAGTCTATGGATTTTGACAAATGTGTTACCTTATCGAAGGGATTCAAAGTATGATTGTTTTAAATTGAAGGCGATTGAATAAAAAAGCAGACCCAGAACAAACTTGAGCCTCTCTGCTCTGCACCAGGAAGGGCAGGGTGACTCTTAATCACTGGCGACAGCCCTGGACTGTCCTCAGGGATGGAACAAGAGGACTCTACGCAGCACATCTTACTAACCAGCCCGTACCTTTCATTTGTTTCTCCATATGTTTACCTTCTCACAGTTTGCTGCCCTTTGAAGCCTAAAAACTTCTGTTTTGTCACTCCTTTGTAAACGTTGTGTCCTTTGTTCGGATGCTATACACGCCCCAGTTTCTAAGTATCCCTTGGGCTTTCTCATGACTGAGTCCTTCTGTGTGTCTGAGTGATACATGCCTTCATAAACCTCCGTTTGCTTCTCCCTTGTTGGTGTGCCATTTTCCCATCTAATTTGCATGGCCCTAGTCAGAGAACCCAAGAGTATTTAAAAAAAAAAAAAACACCTTTTTTCTCCTCCACAACAACACATTTCTGGTAGTTTCAATGACCTAAAAATCCTTTATGATACATTTATTTGTCATTCACCTGCTTTTTAAATACCATATTGTAGGTTACACGATGGTCAAGCCAAGCAGAACCCATTTAGACCTCTGATATACCATAAATGAAGGAAACACAACCTTTAAATATGCCCAATGAACACATGACCAGTTCTCAGGGGTGGCGTGCTCTCACCTTAAAAAACCTTCGTGAATAGATTCTCATGCTGTGAGTCAAGTCTTCCCAAGTTTATGGGATACCTAAGATGACTTGAAATGACATTAAGCCAAAAGCTTATTGCATGGAACACAACAATTATTGAAAAACGGAAAAGGAGGTGCAGCCCAAACAGAACTTGCTCTGAACAAAGATTCCTCACTTCGAAGGGCAAACCCTAGTGCTCCAAAGAGCAGCCGGAGAATCACTGACAGCCAGCACGGCCTTGGGCACTGGCTCACTTCCTGTCTATGTCTCTTTAAGGACATCCCCAGAACATCTCAAAGACCAGTCACTTCTTTGAGGATTCTATGGTAGAACAACATCTTGTTAACTACAGAAAACAGAATCTGGAGTTACAAGTTTAATCCAACCCTTGGCGTTCCCAATTAGGACTACAAACTGTTCAATTTCATTCTTTAATGGCATTTCAAAAGGGCACAAAAAGTATTGCTTTACCATCAGAGAACAAATTATTCAATACACAGGACTCTGTGCTACTAATATTGTATCAGGTTAGAAATATTTTTGAAATTGCCTGTCTGTAAGAATCAGCTGTCTCAGACCAGTATTTAATGATCCGGCCACAGTCATGCTGGATGGCAGCATTCAAAGCCTCTAGAATTGTCTAGAGATCTTAAAAGTTCATACAATGAAAGGGTAACACACCAGACCTTTGTGGAAAGTGCTCAGAAATACCAAATCGATTCTTATTTTAGATAATAAAAGGAGCGCTCCGTATTTAAAGAACTCAGAGACAATAAGAACAATTTGTTGACATTTTTATAAGAAGAGCCCAATGAGGTAGTGGATGGTATTCAAAGAGGAAAATAAAGATATGTAATGAAGTAAGTATATAACTCTTGGGAGCACGTGTGTTACACACACACACACACACACATATCTGGTGCACATTGTTGTTGTGATGTCCTCAAGCGAAGACACCGCTGGTGAGAACAGAGTGGGGGGGGGGGGCTCCGTCTCCCCCTGCACAATCCTGCAACACCTGGTGGCGTCTGTCTGCCCCCAGAGGGGCTTTGCTCGCCTAGCCAGCCCGCTTCGTTCTGAGTTCACTTGTGCTGTCGTCGTCAGAGAGTGCTCAGAGAACAAAAGCTCTGAGTGCCACATTCTCTAAGAGGATTTAGAGAAAACTCTTCGGAGGAAGTCTGTATTTCTAGGAAGAAATGTAACTTCAAAGCCGCCTTGCAGCTGGAAAGCCCCTAAATCATTAATAAAAGCAGGAGGGAGGAGAGGACCTTTATAAATGTCAGAAGAACTAAAGGTAAAAGTCCCGGGTAGAATGTTTGCTGATGGTCGGCTTTCTTAACACACCAGTGTATTAACACAGGCCCCGATCTTTCAAGCCATGCTCACCTGTAGTTTTAACGTTTAAATAGTTGGCTTTGGAATGCAGAAACAATTTCTTTTTATGGTAATTCCAATTTTGCTTAATACCTTGCTTATAGTCTCCCATTTATTACCTATGCACCCATTTATTCGTGTCTCAATATGGAATTACCCATTTTCCATTAAAAACCAGAAACACCACTTCCACACAGTAATTGGGATAATGGAGTCCCACTTGGCATCTGTTTGAACAATGCGCTACCACCATGGCACAGCCCACACGTTCCAGGTTGTGCCAAAAACAGTACAAGGTGAGCTTCTCTGTTATGAATGGTGCCCCCTCCAATATTTATATGTTGAAGCTGTAACCTGAATGTGACTATATTTGGAGAGAGGGCTTTTTAGAAGGTAATTAAAGTTAAATAAGGTTTTAGAAGGGTGGGTCCCTAATCCTTTAGAACCAGTGTCCTTATACAGAAAATGGAGAAATACCAGGAGTGTGAATGCAGAGAGGGAAGGCATTGTGAGGGCAGAGTAAGTTGGGGGCTGTCGGGAAGCCAGGAGGAGAGGCAGGAGCAGAAACCAGCCCTGCTAGTGCTTTGATCTGGGACTTCCAACCTCCAGAGCGGTAAGAAATCAATTTCTGGTGTTTGAGCCACCCAGTTTGAGCCATTTTTTTGTGGTAGCCCTAGCAAACTGATACATACTGTGTCTCAGGAGAATAGTTACAGGGAGTTTCTGAACTCCTTCTTTTGGCTCAAACCTGAACTAAGAAGATGTTCTTTTTAGCAAACGGGAGAATTCAGTCTCTCTTATCCCTTCCTCCAATGCAGAACCCAAATGGGACAGAACAGGACAGTACGAGGAAAGAAATTGACACCTGACCAAGTCACAGATAATTGTTGGTCACGTCTGTCTCCGGGTTTCCAACTTTCCAGCATGTTCTCGTGAGGAAGTAATAGAAAATTTACCGCTTTATCAAAAAGCATTTATTGTTTGCTGTAGATAATTCTGCTTAAACTATCTATGTAGTAAAGTGAACCTAGTTTTAAATTCTACAAAATGAGTTCGGTTATTCTAAAACAATGTTCCTTCAATTACATTTATAAAATCATTGGTTAAAAAAATCATAGGATATTCTTATGGGTAGATAACAGGATTAGGTGTATATTACCCAAAAATTATACTCAGTATTATGATATCTAAATTCATAGTAGAATAAATACAAAAAAATAAAAAAAAATGAACCTTATTAGAAGTCAACTGAAAATTTACTGTAACCAAGATAGGTACTATTTTACCAACCAGACTGACAAAGAAGGGAAACAGAAGGCCCACTTTTGCTCTGGATACAAAACAGGAACTTACATACACAATTCAGTGGACTGTAATTTGCAGAATGACTTGTCAATAGGCACTGAAGTATTAGAAATATTTACTCATTGACTCTAGCTTAAGAAAATTGACATTACAGGTGTTATGATCTAAACTGTCTGCCCACTCAGTGTTCCCAAGTCCTAGAGTTCTCTTGGTTACCTTTCCTCGAATATCCAAGTGCCATTCCCATCCCATATTCTCCAGCTCCAGTCCTTTCCCCACACGCCTGTGGGTCTCGGAGGGCTGTTTCTGCAGGTCACCCTTCACTCAGCTTTCCTGCTTTCTTCCCGTTTTGAGATTCAGACCTGGTGCTACTCATCTTTTGTCTTTCCACACATCCTTATTGTTTAGGTCTCTTACTCCTTCCTTCTTCTAACATCACATGGCCACTCACGGTGTAGCAGATTTTTACTGAAGATTGCAGGTGACAAAGAGCAGTTACAACACAATACAATAGGGACAACAATGCACGCTGGGAGTCTTACTCGTGCATTGGCTGTCCCTGGCCTGAGGACTCTCTCATTGGCCAGGTTCATTTCCCACCAGGTCCTACTGGGCCGGCACGCCGCCAATTTCTCAGGTGTTCTCTCTCTTCCCCCTGGGAATCCCCATTTCCTCTCCAGCTGAAAGCCACTAGCTGTCCCCCTAAATCATCTTCCCCCAGGCAGGGCCACTCTGCTTCCTCCATCAATACCAGACATCTGGCTAACCTTTGCATGTTGAAAGCGGAATGAAATATTTTCTAAAGCAAATGTCTGAACTTGTTCCTCGGAATCTCCATTTTTAGCAGTAAGTAATAAAGGCAGAAAAAAACATGCCTATGTGTACAAACATATTCATATATGATTACATTTTAATGGGGAAAGGAAAAATTCAGCAAAGACAGAGGGAATAAAAAGTTAAAATAACACCAACAGATTGAATTAAAAAATTGAAAGGCTTTTGTAACAAAAACAGAAACCTTGATATCTCTTTCACTTACATAAAGTCACACGTGACTATGCATAAAGGGGCATGTGATTGGCAAGCTGTTCTTGGTGGCTATCTCAGGGAGATAAGATTCTGTCATTCTTAATACCTTCATGTCTTCTAATTTTATGTATTATTATGTATTATTATATGCTACTTATTTACAAGGGCACTGCATTATTTATATAGTCAGAAACACCTAGCTTACATTTTTCACTATGAACAATAATTTGCAGGATTTTTCTGAGTAGGATCGTATTCAGGTAAAGCTACCACTTCTGTCCTGACGCAGGGATGAACGCAGCTGGCGGGGAAGCACTAATATGTATTTTCTCTCTCTCTCTCCAGAGCAGGACTTGTATGTGGTCTCGATGGGTGTCTTCCGATTGCTGGCTGGTAGGATATGAGCATAAATATGTGCACATTTGGAGGCGTGCCACTAGGCTATTACACGTAAGGGGGTAAACAGCAGCTCCTGCAGAATCTAGCTGTACACAAACTGCCTTCAGTCTGGTAGGCATTAGAATTGTGCGTTACCCTATAGGAGACGGGCTCCTGAAAGCATCCGTCTACGTACATGGTCAACATTATGCAAATGTGTGCAAAACACCTGCATGGTTCTGTATGCATTTTCTAAAGGAAAACGAAACAGTTTGGAAATAACAGAGTGTGAATAGGGTGAGACTGGGTATAGAGGTCACTGCAGGCCATGGCTTGTGTGCTGAGGGGGTGGTGCAGAAATGAAGCAGGAACCAAGGTGACGGGGTGAAACCCTTTAGCAGGTGACAACAACAACAACAATGGGGCATACACCCCAGGTGTCATGGTCAACACCAGCCTTGGTCCAGGAGGTACCTTTGCCAATAGCTGTTCTTCGGTGTAAAGGTCACTCTCCATCTTCTGGTGGGAGCAGAATCTGCAGAGTAATCTGGCTCTGATCACAGGGCTGTTCTTTCCACCACGTTTTGGGAAATCTGTGGATGGTACGGGTCAGAACTGTGGATCACCTTTGCCTACTTGCTAGCAGTTTTGGGAAGTCTGTTAGCCTTAGGCAGTACACCTCAAAACTTGTATTAGAAAAAACAGAATCAAGTGTTACCCTCAACCTCAGGGGGACTATATAGGAGGAGCACTTCAAAGTTACTTAATTATGATTAGCCTCATTATACTGAGAAATAAAGAATATTCAAAACAGTAAAATCCTATAAAGGGAATTCTACATCTTTTCTAACTAAAGAATCGGAAATTTAGGGAAGAAATAAAAACCATATGTCACAATAAGTATGCAAGACCTCGAGTAAATGGGAAGTAATTTTAATGTATTTTTTTTCTATTTTGAATATACTTCACATATTGGGGTCTACTTGGTGTCTTTGCTGGTTTTCTATTGCTGCAGGAGCATATCATTACAAGCTTGGTGGCTAAAAACAATTCATACTTTTTATCTTCCAGTTTTGGAGTGCGGAAGTCTGGCACTACCTTGCTGGCTACATTCAAGGTGCTGGCAGGGTTGCATTTCTTCTGGAAGCTCTAGAGGAACACCAGTTTCCAGCTACTAGGAGCCGCCCACATTCCTTGGCTCGAGGAGCCCCTTCTTGATCTCCAAAGCCAGCACTACTGCCTGTCTTTGATTCTTCTTTAGGAACCACCCCCTGACCACAAGCAGGCAAGACGCTCTGCGTTTAAGGACCCACGTGATTCCATTGGATCCCACCTGATAACACAAGACCATCTCCACCTGAAGGTCCTTAACTTAATCACAGCTGGAAAGTCGCTTTAGCCATGGAAGGTAACCTATTGCTAGGTCTCAGGGATTAGGACATGGGCATCTTTGGGGGCTTATTTTTCTGACTACCACCCTGACTAAGGAGTGGAGCGTTACAATACAGAATAACAACACAAACATTTGTACAGAGATGTTCAAGTCCGATGATGTTTCATTCCTATTATTAGTGCCTCTGTCTTTTCATAAAAATAAGCCATCTGAAAATGGTGCATATCATGGTATAAAGTCAGAGCAACAAGAATAACCTTCAACAGTGGCCACTTGTCACATACTAGTACCTCCAGTCACATGACTGCATTAATTACTTGAGGGTGGACCACCGTCTTTCATGTAGATGGCACTTAGAATTGTGGCTATTTAAGTGTGAAGCAATCATTTGTCCAAGATTAAAGCAGTTCTCAAGCATGAATTTGTGAGGATCAAGTGAAGGGAAGTAATTCATGATGGGGCAAATTACACTGAAATCTGGAAATCTAATATGTAAGATTCTTTGTTTCCTTTTCCATTTGCTGAACAGCTTTTTACCACTAACTCACATATAACACTAATGAACTGTCTCTTCCAACATTGTGTACTTAGTTTTATGGTTTGAAAATTAGTATTATTAAAACATTTTGAGTAAAAGAGGTTTTTACAAAATTTCATTGCAATTGGTGAGTGAAAGCAAATTGCATATTTATTACTCTGCTGGCTTGAAATTCTGGTTCTGATTCTCAAGTTCACTCTCGCAGAATATTAGATAAAAGATAGAAAACCTGTAATCAGGATTACATGATACTAGTAAAAAAGAGATTCTTAAAATACAAAGAATATATGATATTCGTACAGTTGGTCCTCCATATCCATAGTTTTCACACCCATGAATTCAGCTAACTGCAGAAGGAAAAACATTCAGAAAAAAAAACCTCAGAAAGTTTCAAGAAGCAAATTTGAATGGCTCACACACCGAGCACTATGCTGAATGAACGAGAATGAAGTGACATGTAGGCACAGGCTGCCGTAGCCTACGTGCAAGTACTACGCCATTTTACATACAGGACTTGGACATCCATGGGCTTTGGCATCTGTGGAGGTCGGGGAACCAATCTCCCACCGATGTGCAGGGATGACGGTATGCAAAACATTTCTGTTGTTAATGTTTTTGTTTGGGATTCAAAATAGTTCCTTTTAAATTAATCTCTAGTAAAGTGCAGTGGATACTTTCATTGCTTTCCTGGCACACATTTCCCCTGTCCTCCCTCCTAACAGGAAGGACCCCAGCTGTTCAGATTGTATGGGCATGCTGCCTCTCACCCAACCCTCAGCTCCAGTGATTGATTTAAGCAGATCAATGTGATTCCCTGCCACTGGCCCCAAGGGCAGGCATACCCACGACCATATGCACTAGAGCTCATGTATGGTGCTTTCTGCTGGGGACTTCAGTTCATGGCTTGGGGACTCTTTCTGTTAGATAGCATTGGGTGTAGATGCCATCTTTTTTTTTAAATGGATTCTTTCCTTAAAACTGTAAGAAGAGAATACCTGAGCACAACACTAGCTGTTTTGTAAAAGTAATTCTGTGACTTATTATTATTATTTATTTATCTTAATGGTTGGTCTGGTGCGTACAGGGGCTATCAGCACGGAGAGGCTTAGGACAGTCACAGAGATTTCTCCGTCCTCCCAGGACCTGGAAGAGGGAGGCAGGCACGTGCAGAAGGCCTAACCGGGGGTCTGCTAGTCCTGCAAGCGGGTTTCTCAAGCTGAATGCACAGAGACAGAGCCAAGCCATCCCTGGACCGCGGGCTTTATTGGTCTGTAGGAAGGACAAATGTTGCTTAATTCGGGTGTATCTGGGTCTATAGGAAGGGGCCATGACAGGAGGAAACTGGGGTGTCTTCATGAGGAGTGTCACATGGTCCTATTTGTTGAAGCAGGCCTGTGTGGGGCAGATTCGGGGAAACTGGGTAAAGGGTCAAAGGGAAGTGGGCAGGGGAAGAACACTGAGGCAACAAACACTTTACTTTATGTGACACTAGCTAAACAAAAGGAGAAAGCTGCTGCTGAAAGCATTGCAAAACCCTAAAGGCCAAATGCTGACAAGCAGAGCAAGAGTCTTAATTATCTCTGGAATTTTCAAGTTATAAGAGCTTCACGTCCATTATGTTTTTTGAGACATTGTCTTTTATGCATTTTTGTTCTTTTCAACCAAAATCATCTTAAATGGTGCTTCTAGCAAATGTAAATACATTTTCCTTTTAATAAAAGCATGCAAATAAAACTGCCAGTCATTTTAATATTAACCCAGTTGGTGTTAAGATGTAAAAACGGCAGTTGAAACTGTACTGATTGTATTATTTTTTCTAATTTAGGCAGGTCCATAGAATTAGATTAATCATAATCATTGGTTCATAATGAGTCTTCATTGTATAGTTTGTGGTATTGTTTACTCTTAAAAATGATCAATTTAGTAACTTTGCTTTAAAGATGAGCACTTTTTAAGGTCTTACTTAAGAAAACCTTTGTTAATGTAGAATCATGAAATACCTCCATGTTCTTCTAAAATTATTAAAATTCTTCAGACATGTCTTTTATCATCTGGAATAGTTTTGTGTAGTGTATAATATAGGGATGTTTTTCATCTTTTAAACATTTTTTCATACAGATAAAATTCCCCCAGCAATCTGCACGACACCTGTGCTTGTGTATCAGCGTTTATGCGTGGCTTCCTTTCTGTTCTCTTCACTGTGTCTGTCAATGGTCTTTTCCTGCTTGACACCGCACCATCTTTTTTCCTTCCAGCTTGATAAAGATATTATCGATATGTGACATTTGTAAATGTGAGACAGGCAATGTGATGATGTCATATGCCATGTTAATTATTACAATTTATCATTAACCCAAGTCAGAGATTTTTAACCTTTTTCATCTCATGGCACACATAAACTAATTACTAAAATTCTGCAGCACACCAAAAATACATGTACCAATCTGACGAAAAATTAGGTATGATTTTGATTCATTCATACCAGACAGCTATTGTGTTGACTGTTGTTATTTTTTATCTGACAGTCGAAGGGAAAAGAGGTCAGTGCCCCTGACTGAACAGTCAGGTGTTGCAGGTTTTACAAATTTGTGTGGCACACCGGGTGGAAATCACTGATCTAGATATCCAGAGTTTAATTATTACACCTCAGTTATTACAGCTTATTATTAATCTAGTATCCAAGAAGAGAACATTTCTACCTCTCCATCTCTCCTCAAGAGCACGCTGGCTATTTTCAGTCCTTTTTCATAAAAATCCTTGAATGACTTTGTCAAGTTTTATGAATTGTTTTTCTGCTGTTGATTATGGGTAGGCTGCATCTACAGATCAGTTTGAGAAGGGTCAGCACCACTTGGACATCGACCCTTTATTAATGACCACAGTCTATTCATTTATTTAGAAGAGAGGTTATCATAACTTTTTCCAGTTTTTAAGGTGATTTCTCTCATTCTCTCTGTCAGTTGCTGTAAAATAGTGGTTCTAAGTGTTGGGTCTATCTAAAAGTTACTGAAGTTCAAAAACTAATTGAGCCCGAGCCCCACCCCAGAGCAGTTGAAGCGCTGTCTTTGGAAGTGGGGCCCTGGCACTGGTATCTTTAAAAGCTCTCCTTGGCTAGTCTCTTGTGCAGTCCAGAGTGGAAAACACTTTTTAAAAAATAATTCTAGTTAGCAAATTATCTGTTTGCATTTACTAAAGCCCCATGTTTTCTGTGATCTTAATTAAGGCTTGTGTGGAACTCCTACCGGAAAAGGAGCTGCCATTGGTTCATGCTGCATCAAGTAGCTCCTCTCTGTTTTTCAAGACCAAACCCTTTGTGCTTATGCTGGTGACTTCAGGAGGAGAGAGGCGACACATTCACGCCTTCCAAAGTTGTCATGGAGGAATGGGCTCTGGGTGTCATTTCAAGAGTGAAGGAAAGTGTGAATTATTTTAGTATTGAGAAATGTCTTTCTTAAATATAAAAGGAAAGGAACTACTCCTAGAGGAAACTTTTGATACATTTGGCTATGATTAAAACAAAGAGTAAACTTTTAAAAAATTAAAATAATATATTACACATTAATTTGGAAAACAGAAAAAAAATAAGTTTAATATACAGATAACTTTTTCATATCAGTATGGAGTTTATGAATAATCCAAAAATGGATGAAATATGTAAGTAGGCAAAAGAGCTACAAATGACCAATGGTAGATATCCAGATGGTCAGTGTGCCCATAGCAAAGAAAAACATGTAATGTAAAGCATGTTTCATCTATGAAAACATTCTGTGCTGATAAGGGTGATGTGATAGACAACTTTTAAACATGTCATGAGAATATAAGTTGAAATGACCTTCCTTAGACACTACACACCAAAATATTCCCCTACCTGGAATTTATTAAAAATGGAAAAAGAGTAATCTAACCATATGTTAACAGGACATCATTTAAATCTATTATAGCACATCCCTACAGTGTTTTTTTTTTTAATGAAAATTACAGAAAATAAAAAGGTAACACACTGCACTGTATTTGCTGGGGCTGCTGTAACAAAGAACCGCAGATTGTGTGGCTTGAACAACGTAAATTTGTTTTTTCCCCATTCTGGAGGCTCGAAGACTGAGATCACAGCCTAAGTGCGGTTGTTTTTGTCTGCTGTCTCGCTCCTTGGCTCGGGTGTTCTTCCCTCTGTGTCTTCACACTGTCTCCCTTCTGCATCCATCTGTGTCCAAATTGGATCCTAATCTAATTGGAGGCTAATCCCGCCCTATTAGCCTCATATTCGCATATTTGCCTTTTTAAAGACTCTATCTCCAAAGAAAGTCACATTATGAGTTAACTGGGGGGGTTAGAATTTCAATATATATATGTTGGAGGCATACAATTGAACTCATAACAATTATCCACCTTCTCTTCCTAATAGGATGTCAGTTTTTGATTGGGTTCAGCCAATCAGATTCTTTCCCTCCCGAATTTGAATCAGGAACTGGTTTTACAAAGAAGTACAGACAGCAGGAAATTCTTTCTGGCAGAGATACAAGGCAATAATGTTGGAAGCAACATTAGTTGCTTCCCGGGACAGTAGGGGCTGTAATGCTGGGTTAAACGCTGCAGCATCCAGCAGGAAAGGTGGAGCAGTTATGTCCTCACCAGACAGGTTCTTCCTCTTCCATTGTTTGTGCCATTTTATGAGTCTGCACCTCCAATCTTCTTAGTCATTTTATGAGATGTCCAATATCCTCTCAATAAATTTTTCTCTCCTTAAATCAGCCAGAGTCAGTTTCTGTGGCTTGCAACCAACAACCCTGACTCATGCATCACATACAATGAAATGTCACATAGCCATCAAAATTATATAGCCATTAAAAATAAAGTTTTTAAAATAATTGTAATGGCTTTGGCTAATATTTATGACATACTACTAAGGAAGTTGACAATATAGTATAAATACTATGATATCAATTTTATTTAAACACTGTGTATGTATAACCGTAGATAATAATTGGATTGAAATTTGACAAGTATTTACAGTGATTATTTCTGCATAGTGAAATTGTAATTGATTTGTGCTTTCTTCTTTAGACTTGTTGCATTTTGCAAATATTCTATATATATTACTTTTATCATCATGCAATATTTATAAAAGGAAAATTCAACCCAGCATGGCCTTCTGGGATTCTCCTTGCTCCTATAAAGTTGACTTTGCTATATGTCTCTGCACTTCCAAAGAGATCCTTATGACAGCTCTTATTACGCCTCGTGGCTTGAATATGGTCCTCATTATGCTAAATTCACTTGCAACTAAACCTAACATCTCTGTATTTCTGTGACAAGTGTAATATCTGGCATAAAGCAAACACAAAGCAAATATTTGTTGATTTAAAGAATAAAGTATTTAATATCAATTGATAGTTGTTATTTTTTTCAATTGTGTTAAAGCTAGTTTCTTGAATTTCAGTGATGGCAAATTCTAAGAGAGTGTTCTTGAGCTTTTATGTCATTTGATTATTTACCTATGGTCAAAAGAATTAACATTATTATTTGAAGTATTCTCCATAAATAAAGTAAGTATATTAAGAATATTTTCTCCCTTAATGATAAACATGGAATGAAAAGATGCAGGAAAGCTGTTTTAATAAGCTACATACACCCAAAATAAGTATTAAATTATGTTAATTACTAATACTCTCATCAATTTATTTAACCAGCAGTACAGACTGGTTAGATTTTATTTTGTTTTCAGTTCTAGTGCTAGATTCAAGCTCAGTCCCAGGCCACTGGTAGAGAATCAAGGCCAAGTTTCAGGATAATAGCCTTTAATAAAATGTAATTAGGAACCTCATTTTATGGATTATAATTTTACTCAAACTCAACATAATCCTGTTCTAGCTTAAACCAATTTGTTCAAACAAGCCAGCCAGAGTCTTGGTCTGGGGGAGTGGCTGGTTCTCTGGACTCATGGTCATCCAAGCCCATCTGCAATGAAATACGAAGTTTGTTCCAAAACACAAGTCAGTACACTGCTCTCTTTATCAGGAAAGTCTTACTCAACTTAAAAGTATATTGAATAAACACTTTTGAACAGATGATACAGAGGGCCACACATTTCCAGTTTCTGCCTACAGTGTCCTGATTCTGACGTTTCCCAAGTTTGATTGTTTGACTCTTCTTTTTCTAAAAATTGTACACTTTTTCTTTGCTTGCTCAATGCACGAAGATAACTTTAGCTGATAAGGCAGGACATGAACATGTAATAATGGAGCTTAGAAAAATGGATCTTGGAATGATACTCATAGGATGGCTGGAATCACGGGCAGATGAACACGAAAGAGAGCACTGAGGTGGAAAGCCCAGTGGTGCTTACCCAAAAGGTAAAAAAGGAAACCTTCTAAACACAGAATCACTTCATATATGGGGTAGGAATGGGAAGAATGCATAGTCAGAAGGAACTGGAAAGAGACACCAGAGAGTGGGGAAGAGCCAGGGAGGTACACGTCATAAAATCCTAGGGAGGAAATTGTTTGACAGATGAGATACTGGTTTGCAGCATCTGCTTCAGTAAGGACGGGCTATGCATGGCTACCAATAAACTCAAGTCCTTTAGTGACTTAACATGTTAGAAGGTTATTTTTTGCTCACGTAACAGTCCAAGATAGGTGGTCCCGGTTGGTGGGCATCTCGGGGAAAAATGCTCCTTCTGTATCATGGCACTAGGCCCCAACGGACCTTTCTGTTACTGGTTGAGAGATGGGGAGAGAGCGCCTTGAAAAAGTCCTTGGTCTGAAAGTGGCTTACATCCTGCTTGCACACCATCAGAAATAACTAGCTACACACAAATGTAAATATGATGGTCAGGCAGCCTCTTCCTAGCAATCAACTTTGTGATGGGAGGGACGATACATTTTGGTAGACAGTGGACTTC
Organism: Phyllostomus discolor; assembly: GCF_004126475.2. Classification (NCBI taxonomy): domain Eukaryota; kingdom Metazoa; phylum Chordata; class Mammalia; order Chiroptera; family Phyllostomidae; genus Phyllostomus; species Phyllostomus discolor. The sequence continues at coordinate 12,883,250 of NC_040906.2, forward strand.
TCTTCCTCAGTGTTCAATGTCCAAGCAAGGCTTAAAAAATGGGGTCTGGGAAATGCCTTGGCTGAATTTGGTGATTTCAAGTCATTTGGTGATCTTCAGCAGAGTGACAGGGACTGCATCCGTATACCACCTGTTAAAAGAACACTGGATATTGGAAGAGGTGCAGATAAAAAGGACAGACTTCTCTTTCAAATAGCTGGGCAGTGCAAGGGTAGTAAGAGAAAAAAATATTAGATTGAAGAGGTAGCAGAATAAGAAAGAAATGTGTTATTTTTACAATGAAGTTGTAATTGGTTTAGGTCACTTAGCTCATGTCTGAGCGTGTACATAAATAAAACAAAATGGAAATGAGCTAAGAACAGCAAGAGGGGCTGGAAAACACAGGTGCAGGGATTAGCAACGGGCAGGAAGAGGTCAAGCTTTCTGGGGAGACGAGAGATTCAAACCAAGGAAGGACACCCATGGCGTGTCAGTGGAAGAAGGCACAGAGAGTTTACTGTTGAGGACCGTCCGGAAATGCAGGAGGAAAGGCCATCTGCTCAGGTTGAGAGGCAGGAATTCAGGGTCAGGTTTCAAGCAAGTATAAAAACTATGGAATCTCCAATGTGGACCTAGGGGGAACTGTCAGAAGATAAATAACAAGATAAGTAAGTAGAGGAGAGCTCAGAGCTGGGGTTAGAGATTTATTGATGTCACAATCAAACAATAAAGCCCTGGGTTATATTTTCCCGTTCTCATAAGTAATTTTCCATTCTCCTTTTTTGAAAAGGATTTTTTTGAAGGATCATTTAGGCTAGGCACAACTTATAAGATCAAACCAATAAACTATATAAATAGACTAGAAAAAAATAATTCCTTTTTCTTGGTACTGCAGGTTGGCAAAGAAACACAGCAAAGTGAATATAAAAGAAAAAGCTATATAACATTTTTAAAATACACAAATTGAGGGTGTTATTTTTTACTTATTATTTTATGTTTCAAATGGCTTCTGAGTAATGATCATTGTAAATGTTTGTTCACAAGCAGAGGTATGAATTCTGTGTGGGTGTTAATACCATTTAAAAACTGGAATTACTTAAGATGCATTATTGGTACAGAGGGTGGTAGTTATTTTTTTCTTTCTGATATGCGCATAAATGCCAATAACATTCTTAGGAAAGAATGAAGTAATTTTTACTTAGTTGAATGGCAATGCTTTCAATTTTATGACTTTTCTTAGCCTGCAGGTTGTTATTTTGCAAAGTATATTTAAGAATTTTTTTCTTTCATTCTTCTTAGGAAACACTAACCCTATCCATCTCCAAAGGCTCCTACTAGTTTAAACAGAATTCCGAAACTAGAACTTTCTCTAGGCCAAGAAGAAGCCAGCAATTTCCCCCAGAAAGCATTCTATAACCCATTAAAATGACTTTAGCATGAACCAGATTTTAAAGGGGGAAAAATACAATTCTGACATCCTATTGTCAGCCTTTAGTTGAAATAGTTGTCTACCAATTAGATATAGAAATAATTATTTATATACACACACATGTGTACATACACAAACACTAATATATATATCTTTGTTTTTGTAGCTTTTTTAACCACATTGTTACAGTCATATCAACTTCAAATAAGAACATGTGCCCATAAGAAAATTTCAAAGGCATATTTAATATCAGGACATAATTTTAAATAAAAACTGAAAAACATTTACTATACTAAAATTATTTTTTAAATAGTAGATTAAAAACTTTTAATATTCATAACCATTAATCTACATGTTTTATGTGAAGTAAATAAAATTGCATTTGCACTGGAGAATAGGAAATGTAAATGAAACTTAAAATTAAATTTAGTTCTCACTGGTTCTAGAATTCTAATATTTAAGTATTATTTCTGAAGAAAAAAGTTTATGAAAAAAATTTAAAGTATTCAAAAGTTAAGCTTCAATAAATGTTCTTATTGTTTCCATAAAATAGAATAGCAAACTCGGTTCATTTTATTATATAGAGTCAGAAATGACTATATATGGTATGTCTGCCTGTGTATGTATGCATATACACATGTATAACATTGTTAAAATTGGTTGAATTTCCATAAGCAATAAATGATCCTAAAATACCACAATATAATAAAATTACTACAAGTTGGTTTATTACATTTTATTTCTTATATAACTGATTTTTTTAAAGCCAGACAAAAAAAACTTACGAAATGTTTATAGACAGATGGTTTAAACTTAATCCGATTAAATATCAACATGGAAATCAATTCAAGGTCTGAAAATTCGAAGAATGCTTTAAAAAACCTATAACAAGGCAACTTCATAAGACAGAGCCAGGCCAAGCACTCATATTTCATCTGCTGAATTTATTCTGCAATGGACTTGTTAAGTGTCACTCAAATAAGCTGTCTTCATAAATGGTTGCCAAAACACATTTCTAAAGTTGGTGTAAATGTATCGTTCAACAGTTGGAATTTGAAAAGTGTAGCTAGTTTCTTTTTCTGTAACAACTAGCCTCAGTAAATGACTATCTAGCTTTAAAAAGCAGATTGAATTCCAGACTGGCGGTACCCATCTTTACCTTTGGAATTTTGTAGGGTGCTCAATAACCACAATTCAGATGGATATTCATTGTTGTTGTGTACAGCAAATTTATTGTTATTTTTCTAAATCTACATAGACTGTCTTTCCACGTTCTTGTGCATAATTTCACACAAAATCCTAAAACCTATTTGTCTTGAAGAGACATTTGCAGTCTCAAACTGATTTGCAGCATTAGTCATAATAGCCAAGATTCGGAAACAGCCCAGATGCCCATCAGCAGATGAATGGATAATAAAATGTAGTGCATACATACAGTGAAAGAGTACTCAGCCTCAAGAAGGAGGGAAATGCTACCGTTAATGACCGTATGAATGGCCCTAGAAGACATTATGCAGATGAAATAAGTCAGTCACATAAGAACACATACTACATGGTTCCCCCTAGGAGAGGTATGTAAAGTAGTCAAGCTCATAGAAGGAGAGAAGAGAACGGTGCTCACAGGGGGTGGGGGAAGGAAAAGGGGAGTTGCTCCATTAGTACGAAGTTATCATTATATAAGGTGAATTACTAGAGGTGTGCTGTAAACCACAGAACCTGTAGTTAATAACAGGACATTGTATATTTAAGAACATGTTAAGAAGCTAGAGTTCATGCTGACTTGTTCGTGAAGGGAGGAAAAACAGCAAAGAGGCACAAGAAATCTTTTGGAGAGGTGGGAGATATTTATTACCTTGTCTGTACTAATGGTGTCCCAGGGGTATGAATATTTTCACAGTCATCAAGACATATACCTCAAATATATTCAACCTTTTCTATATGAAGTGTACCTCTATAAAGTTTAAAAAGTCTATTTGAGCAGAGAAGCAACTAAGGTCTCTAGTCTAATAGTATCTTTACCATATAGTTGAGGAATGAGAGAGGGCAGGTAAACCACCGGGTGCCCAAGCAAATGTGGTGCTACGCTCATCCTGGTCCCTGAGTCACCACCTGTTTTTATAAGGCGAAGCTCCGCAAGTAAACAAAATCTCACCTTTCCTCATGGCCATTTAAAATTATTTTTTGTAGCACCAGTTACCCTGTAAGTTAGATTATGGACTTTTATGTACTTTCTTTTACCTTCTGCTTGTCTGCCAACCCTTCACTCATAGATTATTTCAGTAATCTTTGGATTACTGGCATGGATTCAGTCATCTATGGATTTCAGGACCCAGTAAAATACATTAGAGTCAAGACTTCAAAGGATAGACCCGCGAGCAGATTTTGATAGATGACCTCCAACAAATAAATGTTTTCATCTTTGCAAAGAGATATCCTAGATACAATGAATACCAACTTGGCCCTACATTTCAACAGAAATAATTATGATCTAGAATAGGTTGACCCAGCTGACGTGAAGTGTATGGTTAAATGCAGTCACCAGGGTCATTCAAGTCCAAAGTCTGATTCTGCACGAATCAACCAGATTACTCATAGGACTTAATTGGCACACATAGAATAGGACTCGGAACCTGGGCTCAGGTTTTTAGGGAGATGTGAAAGAGTCTTAGGACCGAGTATCTTTCTCTTCCTAGGGCTGCCTGTGGGTTTTTAAGGCTGTCACAGTTAGATGGTAACTTTTCCCCATGACATAAAGAGCATTTCCATCCAGAGCCCGTTTTCCTGCTAACTACCCTCGGGAACCACTGGGACACTATGTATTTACAGGAGACGACTTATGGTTCTTACACCACATTTTCATTATTATTTTAAACAAGAAATATAATTTCTATTTTTACTTTATATGTCTTTTTCTCTGGAGGTGAAGGAAGTGATTAAGAAAATTATATATGTTAACTAGCTTTCATTTCCTCCCACCCCCTGTTTTCCTGAAGAGTGTAACACTCCTGAGATGCCAGAAAGCCAGCTTCGTGGACTGTGCTCATGTTCTGTAACTCAGAACTAATCTGCTCAGAGAATTGTATTTTGTCATTTATTTTAAAAACTCTGGACACCAATCTGTCATATAATCGGTAGTGAGAACAAAGGCAGGTACATGGAAAGGACAGTTCTTGTCACAGGGAAACATCACCGCTAACTATTTAAAATTCCATTACTGTGTGTGTGTGTGTGTATTTTCAAGTATTTTAGGTTGACAAGCAATTTCTATCTTGTAAAATCTAACTTTCAGCTTAAGTATCAGTTCCTAAGAGTTGTTTTGATCACCTCGACTTCAAAAGAAGAAATTTCAAAGAAGAAAATGGCGAAGTAACCCTTTTGCTTTTTCGAGCCATAAATACTGATTTAATTCAAACAAACAAAATAAAAACAGTTCCTTTGGTCCTATGAAATGATCGAATCCATTAAATTAATTAACAATAACAAGGTACTTACTAAGCTCTGAATGTTGTTCTATGCACATGCTTCAAGTCTCCTTAGAGAATTTAAACATCTGCATGTAAGTTGGTGAATTTTGGCACATACCTATTGTGGTGTAACAAACCACCTCAAGATTTAGCAGCTTTAAAAATAAAAATCACTTATTTTTGCTCTTGAACTCACAGTGTGAGCAGCGTTTGGCAGGGAAGCCTGGTCGGTTCCACTGGGCGTCAGATGGAGCAGCTTGGCCGTGGGCCGTGGGGTTTGGTCCAAGTTACGGGCTACTCACAGGGGTGGCCAGGTAGCCTTGCCTGTCAGCTGGCAGTGCAGCAGGGGCTGGATGTCGGGAGCCTTAGTTCCCCTCCCTCTCAGCCTCTCCAAGTTGTGTGGGTTTCTTCCCAGCATGGTGGCTGCATTCCAAGAACTAACAGCCTCCACAGAGAGAGCAAGGAAGAAGCTCTATATCCTTTATTGCCTGACTTCGGAAATCAAAGAGTGTCTTGTTCACTCTGCTGCAGACACTAGAAGCAAGTTACTAAGGCCAGTTTGTAGTCAACCCACATTGAGGACGAAGGGAATTACATTCAGTGTTTTGACGGAACAAAGGTCAGATAATTTGTGGCTGTATTTGGGAAACACCCCAGTGTGAAGTGAATGATGCTAAAAATAAATGCTATATAAGTTCTGATCGTCTAGAAAGATCCATTCTTTCTTGAATTATAATTTTTAAAATATCACTTATTTAACTACTAGCATGTCCTCTACATCCGTTTTCAGCAATGATTGCAGAAATCCTAAGTACGCATTTTATATCTTATAGATGGAGAAATTTATAGTCCATGGCAAGTCACAGACAGTAAACGGTAGAACCAACGATTTCAAAATTGATTCTTTCTGCTTCCCCATGCCACAGTTCTAAGGAGGGGGGAGATGTGACCTAGGGTTTTGCAGCTAGAGGTAACTTAAGTGGCCAAAGAAGAGTAGACATTTTTTTTCTCTCTCTGGAGAATGAGGTAATAAAGGATAGAGGATAATTTTCATAAGAATCGTTTCGCTGGACCAGTGTATTTATGCGCCCTGTGTTGGCAGACATTTCTGAGACAGGTGTGGAATGAAGACAGACTCTTGGTCCTTGTTCTCGGGAGATCTGGGCAGAGGCTGTGGCAAGAGTCTCTCCAGGTGAACTGGTTTCAGTGTGTTCTCAGGAGGATCAGGGACAGTGAAAGGAGTTCGGGGCTGTGGGGGTAGTTGGAAGATTAGAACCAGGTCAGGCATCCTGCGAGATTCACCAACAGCTCAGCAAGCAAGAATTCATTCGGCTAAGTTGAAAGGTGTATTACAGTGTGTAGAGCTGTCAGCCACGTGGAATCGGGTGCTACCTATTCCTCATTAAAGAGCACCTGGTTCTCAGTGTGGATGTGTGCAGTCAGGCATAGTAAACATTTCCCCCTGTTTTTCTTTAAGAAGCTGTGGCATAGCACTCTCTTGTCTTAAGAAAGAGCCTTATCCATCAACAGAAATGAAGTTTCATTCCTTTGCTCAACATTTTTTCGATTTGTTTTTGTTTAAAAATACTTTTATAGCACTATAAACCAGACACAGTGTTACATGCTTTATAAATATTTTGTAAAACTCACAGTCATCCATTGCATTTACTTTGCTGTAATACTTATGATTACTATAGTACAACCATAGGGACTCACCATCAATGTATCAGTGTGCTTTTTTCCTTCTTTCCTTTCTTTTTTCTTTTTTGCTTGGGTGAGAAGGAAGGTAAATACAGGTAGATCCAGGTCCATCTCAGAGGAAGCTGTAGCATAGAAAAAAAAAGGAGTCTTGAATGTGAAAATTGGCATTTTCTTGGAAACTCAATAACTTCTTTGAGACTTATCCTTGTCGATCTCAAGTTATAATGAGATGTAGATGAAATAACCTATAAAGCAATGTATGAAAAAGTGTGCCATGAAATAAAAAGTTACAAAGTACCGAGGGATGCTATGTGAATGAGAATGAATGACGGGACATGTCCCAGGCTATGGATGGCAGCTTTGGCCATGACCCATCTGTTGGTCTGAGCCGATATAAAGGTTCTCTCCATCCACAGATGCCTCTTAGTCAACAGATCCTCCTGGGTTGACTGAAGCATCACTTGTAATGTTGGTTGGACTTCTGACTGAAATGTGTATTAAAAAATAAAATGTGTAGTTTGGAGGATAAAGGCAAGTATACATGGTCTTCTGAGGCTCTACCATTATTGGCTTAAAAATCATGACATGTTATTAAACCTAAAAGTTTTCTGAATCTTTTTGCTAATAAACATTTTTTCATACAAAATACTGTACTTTAAATACTTAGTTGCCTTTGCCTTTTTCATCACAGATCTATCCTTACTCTTACACTCTAGTAAAGAGCAGAGAATGAACTCATTTACTCATAATTAATTTATATACACGCCTATTTATGATTATATGTAAGACCTCAACTAGGACAACAGTGTGTATATACATATACACACACACGTATGTATATACTCGTATATACCTGTACCTGTGTATATATGTAGAGAGACATATATGCATTTAATTCAGCATATATTTTATATTGCACATATAGTTAATGTGAAAATTTATATTTGATTTAACATGTGTTTAATTTACCTCAATAATTCATTGCCACATCCAGTACTTTTAACCTCAGACAACAAATGTTATAGTAACAAAATAATGAACTATTATCTGAAAAGCAAAAAAGATGAACAGTATGCTAAATCTTCACCTTTCAAATATTTTAAAATATTTTTAGTATATCACACTTAAATATTTTTAAAAGCAAAATTATCTGTCAAACATTTTGCAATGTACGTATTTTTTTCTTATAGAAGGTTTTATGTTTCCATAAAAAGTCACGCTTGCTTAAAATAGAAAACAACTTGTTTAATCGTTGTAAATATAGCCATACTGTAGGCTGGATCTTTATTTTTAAAATGAAACTATGGGTATAAATAATGATTTTTTTTGTTGTAACAGTAATACATAACAAGTAATATAATAATGATAGTAATCATTATAATAACAAAAGAGAAACCATCTATTGAGAACAAACCATCCACTTTTGGTGGTTCTTTTATAAATATACAATGTAATGCTTCCAATAGTACACAGGTCAGTCATACTTGTGCCCGCATACAGACAAAGAGATGAGACTCAGAAGGTTAAATGACACACTTGTCTTAGAAATGGTGAAGCTGGAAATGAAATCTATGCTTTATTTCCCCATTAAGGCAGGGTGGTGCCGGCAAGGCAAGATTGAAGCTTTGATGGCTGATTTATGATTATAGATTATTGTTGTCAACGTGGACATTTTGTCTCATTTCCAATTCTTCTTTTGTTCATCCTTTGTACTTTGAAACCATGGTTTACAGTATCAAAGTTCTTTAGATTACAAAATACTTAAATATGCATTTGCTCTTATTACTCTTAACATTTTAAATATCCTTTTACAAATGGACACTAGTTCATATTTAAGTAGATAATGGTTTTTTGTATGAAGATCATGTATATAGATAGAAGCTACTTTCTCCCATGAATACACACAGAAAGAACTCAGTAAACAGTTGAATAATGGTGCACGGTCTTAATAAAGGCAGGTGTCTTTGTGGACAACCACTGAAACTAATTACTAGCAAACAGCAAACAAATAAAACCATCACCTCAAAATTGAAAAGAAGGACCCCACAAAAGGTCGGAGGAAGAAGAGCATGCCTCACAGACCCCAGACTCTACAGGCATTGGCTTACTTCATGCATCAACAGCTCAAACTCTGTCCACTGGACTTTCCTTCATGACCGTCTAGTGCATCTGCACAAGATTCCACATTGCAAAGAGTTTGTCCAACAATCAAACCTGAATTTTACGGAATAAATAAAGGAAAGCAGAAAAATCCTCAGCCCACTCTGTGGGCTCGGTGGCAGCCATGAATAGAGTGCCATTACTACAATGCCATCTGTCAACCAATCAATTAAAATAATAATTAAAATTTAAAAAAATGAGAAGCATAATACACTACTTGAGATTTCTAAACAAAACTCTTTACTACCACACGGTCAGCCACTGTTCTCCTATACACTGTGGAAACATGCTCACCAGGCCATGCTTCCTACCACTTTCCTCCTTTCTCCTCAGTGCAGGAGATGCACAGGCTTTGTAGGGGCCTGGGTTCTAAAGAGGTTTGTGAGCAGACTCTCAGTGATTTTTTACACTTATATTTTATTACAGAACTTTGAGAACAAATTACTGTTAAAATGGACACTTCCATAGAAATTTAGCATTTGCCTCATTCTCCCTAACTACAAAATCTCCATTCACGAAGTGTGCCTCTCAGCACTGTAACCTAAAATTCAATGACGTAAGAAACAGTGATGGTTATTATTCGAGAAAGCGCTGCATCCAGAAGAAACAAAGCAGATCTGCTATTCAGAAATCTAGGAATATAATTCGAATCTAGAATTATAACCATTGACTTGCCATGAGATTGTAAATTTGCTTAGTCCTCCCCACCTGTAGCAATGGAAATGGCAGTTACTCAGGGAGGTTAGAAGAAAGAAACTTCCAGGTGAATCAACTCGCCTGTATTCTTGGAAAGAAAGGTGTTGATTGCACTGGAGATGTAACTCTGCCTTCAAACTAAGTATGAATAAGCGCTGAGTGGCATGTGGAACCTAGAAGGGGTTCAAAATTAGGCCAATGAAAAATGGGGTCTTATTTTTATTGAAAGCTGAGGAATCATCTTCAATTTAAGTTTTGGTGTCATGATGCTGACACATAACTCACACACGGACAATTCCTCTTGGGGTGAAAGGTCAGGCAATTAATCCATTGCCTCACCCATCACCTATGTGTGCCAGCTCTTTGGGAGAACTTGAAAAAATGATGGAAAATTCTTAATATTCTTTGACAGTACAATATTTGTACTAGACTCTGGCTATTCCAAAATGATGCTTCCCCGTTAGAATGGCCAGTCAATCTTGCTGCATGATGGAAAACAGATGTAAGATTAGGATGCAAAGTAGTTTTCCAGACCCTTGGTCCCAGCATGCTGCACAGTCCAGCCCCAGAGTTAACCAGCCAAGTGCTGACACATGTCTTACAGCAAAATATCCCTCACAGCCACAGTTCAAAGGCCTCGCTACCCTCCAGGGCAATTAATACAGCATCACGTTCAATGGTGCTTGAACCAAATCCATTGAATCCTCAGGGGAGAAATAACGAAGCAATCGCAGAGCTCAGACAAGAGCAGCATGCAGTGATGGCTAAAGTTTCAGTCCCTGAAAACGTAGCTTTTCCTGAAAGCACGTATAGGGTTACAGACTCACTCCAAGGGAGTTATGCTCAGATTGTGTAATCTACTTGCAGGACAGTTCTTGTAAGACAGCATCAAAACTGAAGCGTAGTTATTTAAGAAGAAAGAAAGGAATGGAGGTAGAAAGGAGAGAGAGGAGAGAAGGAGAAGGAAGAAGAGAAGAAGAAGGATGAAAGACAGGAAGAAGAGGAGGAAAGGAGAAAGGAATTCTGTTTATAGATATTCACTCTGCCTTAGTAGAGATTTTAAAGTTTGCACTATTGAAATGAATGGAAAAGCAAAAATAATTTATTATTTTAATAAAACTGGATGTCACTATTAGTGTGTGCTACCATAAGTGAGAAACTTCTTTTCTGAGATATGCAATAAGCATGGTTTAATTCCATTCCAGAGTAGATAAACTCAAGGATGTTTTTCTGGATAGCTTATTGGATTTAAAAAATGGTAGCAAATATACCACACTGAATAATATGAAAATAAAATAAAATCTAAACTGAGGCAAGGTATTTTGCAATGTCTTATATTGCATTTTCTGTATATATATATATATATATATGTGTATATATATATATATATATATATATATATTTACTTCAAGGTCAGCTACTGACCGTAAATACATATACAGTAAATTTATATATATATATATAAATGTATGAGCAAAATCCCACATGTGTTTATACAAAAGTAGGTTTTGTATTGGAGAGATTGAGTGTGGTCTTGGTAGCCAGACTGTCCCACTGTAAAGTTCACATTTGTCGCTTCTTAGCTGTCTTATCTTTGGCCAGTCATCTCAGGACTGTAGGTTTGGTTCCTCATGGGTAAACCAGGGATAATGTCAGTGAGGCTGAAATGAGTTACAGCATATAAAATGCAAGGGCGTGTGCCTTTCCTGTAGTAAACACTATGCAAGTATTAGCTATTTTGTTACCTTGTGTAGAGTCCCCTTTTCACTTAACACTATTTCATAAACATCTTTTCAGGCCAGTAAATATACATTCCTATCTTCACTTTGGCTGCATAGAATTACATGAATTCTATGACTGTCAGAGTATACATTGCCATTGCTTTATGGGGTCTAGTTTTTTCTACTACAGAATACATTATAATGAATATCCTCGTAAATACATCTTTGTATGTTGATACACCTTTTGATCAATATCTAGTAGTGGAATTAATGAATTAGATGGCGCGCTAAAGACTTTTGATTTGCATTACTGAATTCTTCACAAAGTTTTCATCAATTTTATTTTGACCAACAGTCTATGAGAGTATACATTTTCCCACCTCCTCGACATCATTAAATATTATCTTTCTTTAAAATCTTTATTATATATAGTGGTCATTAGAGGTAATAAAATAAAAAGAATTAACTTGAAAAGAAAATTACTAGATTAGTATTGTTTAGAATACTTTTTTCTCCTTGATGGCTGTGCCAAATGTATGTATAGTAATTATGTATGCCCTGGACATGTGCAGGTTTATGTGTATATTTGTGTGTATATATACATACCCATGCATGCATAAGTGTGTGTACATGTGTGTGTGCAATAGCTTTGTTAAAACATTTATAAAAATTCCATTAGGGTTATCTATCAAAGTTTGCAAAGCTTTTTAGAATTATTTATATTTTATGGAAAGAGCAAAATCTTATAAAAGTTCATTTTCAGTGACTATGCTACCAATAAAAGAATGAGATATAGGGGGTAGGGTACAAGGATCAGTTAATAGACATTGTGTTGAAGAAATGATGATACAGCACAACCAAATTTCACTTCTCTAATTGATAAGTTTTTTTTTTCCTGTGTGGTCCAGGTCTGGAATTAACTACCACATTCTTTTTAAAAGAGCCCCCCACTCCTGGTTCAACTGTAATACATCTACTTTTAGACCCTAAAGATTTATGACAGCAGAAACTGCATATTTTAATCCCTTTTGTATCTTCAGAAACTAACCAGCGAGTGAAAAGATTCAATGTCATGCTCTTTCTCTTTCTCTAATTGTTTAAAAATGCCTTTCTCCCCCCAGTTGGCTACCCATTAAATGAGAATCCAATCTGCCTCACTGGTAAACCTGAATCATTATTCACAACACGCTGTCATTAGTTCATGAAATGAGGCACGAGTTTCATAATTTAACAGCATCACACAACTGTCCCGCTGCGTGGCCTTCCAGTGGTGGGATTCCTGTCTTCTTTCCTGGCTGCTTCTGGACTCTGATTGGCCATGATGATCCAAACTTGCTTTGCAACTCTTCATAGAAGAGTCTATGCACGAAGACTGGGGTCCATTTTCTTGTTTTTATTGCTCCTTGCTGGCCTAGGGGGTAATTAAGAGGTAACTATATGATTATTTGTGAGAGGTAGAGTTTCTATATGTTTACTCTTCAATATTCTAATTCTTAAACCTTTTTTCTAGACTCATGTTTAGCAACATTAGTTAAAAAAATTAAGCCTTAACAATCAACGAAGTCAGGGATGTATAGACCTTCTTAACATATCATTGTATCAGATTGTGAATAATAATACATTAAGGTATTTTGGAGAACACTTTGCACATATGAAGTGACTATCACCAAGCATCAGGAAGAGTTATACCCCCAGCGAAGTCTTTTCCTTGGTCCCATGTTGACTGGACCTTAAAGGGTATCAACACTTTCAGGTATAAGAGCGGTTGTAGAGAGACAATTTCAGGTAGAGAAACTGGTAACAACTTCAGTAACACAGGGTGGGAGAAACATGACGCCTGTTCACACATGCTGAACTGACCAGAGTGGGAGGAACCTGAGATTCATACAAGGAGTGGAAGCAGGTGAGGTTGGATCTCAGTTATTAAGCTAAGGTTTGTCCATAGGTGTGAAAGAAGTGAGATGATCAAAATGGTGTTTAGGATTTTGCTGCCTCTTTCTTAAGTGTGCTATTTGGTACTGAGTAGACTGATGGTCATACTGGAGTGTGTGTCTGTGTGTGTCTGTGTGAGGTAGCAGAGAACCTAAGTAGGGCCCATAGAAGCTGCCCAGTTGTGAAACTGGAAGGGGCTCTGCCATGGGGATGGAAAGAAAGACCTGTGTGAGCGATGCTGTGAAGGAAGTGGGTTAAGGACCGAGTGGTCACGAGAGGTGCAGCAGGTCACAGAGAGGCAGCTATCAGAGGGCAGTGGGCATGGACACAGGTGGTTCTGAACTTACATGAAGCTCTGAGGTCACAAGCTATAGGCTGTACCAAAACAGAACCAGATGCATGCTGGTAGAGGAAAGGAAAATGGTGAGTACTAGAGACAGTCCACTCTATTTCGATAGAATGGACTATCAATAGCCAACAAAAGCTATCGAAGGAAGAGGACTGGAAACATCACAGGAAATCTGTCTCCCATGCCTACATATCCAGTACTGGCCTTGTCCATTTTCTCCTGCAGCATCAGGGGAGCTGGTTTCTTTAACTGACCCATGTGAGGAACCATCAGGGCACAGGGAGGACTGGGGAGAAGTACACACATGTGGGGTCGGTCCCACAGAAGTTTGGGTTGCTCCTAGAAACCACACCTGCCTCCTGAACAACATTTAAAAAATGTCTATATTTAGCCTGCCTGTGTGATTCTTAACTTTTGCTCTGTTGCCTTGCTTTTTATTTGCAAACATGAATAAAGGAAATGAACCAATAAAAACCATTACACTTGAGTAAAAATGAAGAATCTGAGAGTGAGATGCCTATAAATCTGAGCAGATTTTTGAGAGGGCTGAGGAGCTGAGCCACAGGCAGTATGGTAATGTGAAGAGAAAGGAGGACCCAAGAGAGGCTGCAAAATGAATCCCTAACTAAGCCCATTGGGGAACACCTAGCATCTCATTTCAGAGGGAATTGAATTAATTTTTTTGGCAAGATTGTGTTTTTTTGTGTAATTGAAAATATGTCTGGCATCAAGGGTGGGTTCCGTGGGAAGGAGTGCATTTTTTTCCTGGAAAAAAAATACATTGCTCCGTATGTATCTATTTAAAATTTAAATTTGACAGTGCCTTTACCCCACTTCACAATCAATTCTTCGAGGCTGAAGTGAAGGAGAGGGTTGAGGACTTTTTTGACATCTTAACTTCCTAGTCAGTGGGAGCACAGGCCTCCAGGCCACGCTGTCAGCCAGAATCTATTGCTTTTGTCAGATATTCTATTAGATTCCTCTAAGCTGTACGATCCTTAACAAAAATGTAATTCCGGAGCCCAATTATGGTACCATTCAGATTGTATCTCAAATCTTCAGGCGATTTCTCTATGACAAATTGTGAATTTTAGTTCTATGAAGTAGTTTTGCATACTTCCACCCAATCACTGGGGAAATGATTCATCACACATGTTTAATAGATTTTTAGACACCTCCTCTGATGTCGGTGCCACTGGGAAGTATCTGTCTGTGCTCGTATCTTAGTATCTTAGTCATCTCTTCTGCATCTATCTTTGTGCCCTGAGGGTCTGGAAGACTAAAAGTGTCTTAAGGACGATCTGCTAATTCTCCCTCTCCTTTTCGAACTAGAGGATACCTTGCCCAGACACCTCACCTTTTAATGATCTTTGATGATAAGCAACTCTCATCCGTTGAATGTCATGTTTGGTGTCAATTAGACTCTCAGTTCCGCAATGGGTACAACTGCCTTCTCATTTTTCCTAAGAGGACACCCACTGAGGTGCACAGTTTTTCAAAGTAATTAGCACAGGTTCACCCAGGTGGAAGGAGGTGGTGCCGTGCCCCACTAGCGCACGGGCTGGAATGCAGATGGGGTCAGCTCTTGCTCCTCAAGCTTTATCAGCGCCCAGCCCAGGGACCGGCATGTAGACTACTCTAAACACACGGTTGTAGACTGAAAGATGTAGTGAATGAAGGATCCAGGTGTTTAAATACACAGTCTGAGTGTACCCACCTTAATGACTCACAGATACTGGCAAAGGGGAAGAAGCAATTCTACCATGATTTTTTTTTTTACCAGTTTTTAACAATGCGGTTTAAAAAGGAATTTAGATGACTTTATAGGCAAGTCCTTGATTCTGAAACATTTTAGAAAGGATGATGTTAATGGATGCCAATTCTTAAGATCAAGGTCTTGACTCCCTAAAAGAAAAATTTGGCACCATTATCTAAGCCATGCCGTTAAAAAAAAGACTTTCCAGTCCTTCAAGTCCCAAAGTCTGAGTTACCCTGTGCGGCTTCCTGAGGAAGTGTTATCTCATTCATCGACAACACTGAGCAACCCAGACGTGTTCCTACTTTACTCCTGACTTTGGGAACCTTGAAGAGGTCCCGAGGAGGCACTTTCATCAAAACGATTGTCCTTTAGAATTCCCACCTTCCAGTAACGTCTATGACCATGCTGGATCATTACTGAAAGCCCAGCCATGCCCATCTGGGTATGAGAGCTGGGAACATTTCAAGAATACAATTTTAGAAATAAGTTATTGTTGAACAATTCCTATGACTTGGTTAAATAAGAAATCCAGTTCTTGGTAGAGAACTTGCATTAGGCTTTGAGATTGAAAAAGGAATGTAATCCAACTATCTTGTTATTTCCACAGTATAATATATCAACCTTTGTCAACGTGAGACAGTAACTGACCATGATTTTGAAAAAGAAGATATGAGAGAAGCCAAAGAGAATTTTCCTTTGGAGACTGATGTATTTTTAAATAAACAATAGGTGAAGAGCATGCTGATATTTTCTTCAGGAAAAAAAAATCAGATAGTATAATGGATATCCCACTTATCATTGTTGCGGGGGAATATTTTACTTTCATAAGGGTAATCACCAATAATGAGGCTGAAAAAATGAGGGAATCTGGAGAATTTCAGGTGGTAAAAAAACAAGCTACTTTTCTTCCTTCCTAAACCTCTGCAACATTATGCTTTAAGTAATCTTTTGCCGTGTTATGTGGCATTGTGTTATTAAACCTGAAATAATTCTCACTTAAAATAGCTTAAGGTGTGACCACAGAGTTTCATCTGTAGACAGAACTCATCACAAACGTTTTGTGTCCTGAAAACCTCCAAACAATCAAGACATGAAACCCTCTTAGGTGGGTAATGTCTGTGGCCACCTTCAGTATCCCAGCCTTTGAACTTCCAGCCAGGGCAATTCAACTTAAATCTCAGAATACATTTCCAGGACTCCTTTTCCTGAAGTTTTCTGTTCTAATTATAGCATTTGTGGCTTCATATTGGACACTTCTGTACTTTTAAGGAGGTGGTAGAATGGCGATGCCCAGGCAGAGTTTTCAAGACTGCCCTAAATTTACTTTCTTAAAGGACACCCAAAGGACACACACAATTGATTTTTTACTCTACTCCTTTCTCTCATCTTTCTCTTCTAAATCTCTACTAACTTGAAATAAAGTAATACACACATATCTAAAATATGATTATAATGTCTTAAATGTACTATTTCATATGTCTTTATTTTCAGGCCTAACATATGGAAGAGGGATCTTTAAGAAGTTAAAGATATTATATAGTTAGCATTCTAGGGCAATCCTGGGCTCCCATCTGATTTCTGTTGGTTGATTCACTTTGTGTCAAAATAATTTGGGTTGTTTAATTTTTTCCTAGAAATCCATGGGACATGGAGAGCAAGAGAGAATTGAATTGGCATCACAGGTACTTTTGAGTAATTGGAGTATGAGAAAGTGCCAGATTTGATTGCCTGTGCATTAGAGAACCCGAAGTTGTCAGTAACTGTTGCTGGCAGTATCCCTCACTCCTATCGCGATCTCTTTCCTTCTGATTCCAGGGACAGGAGGAATGAGAAATACACCTGTGACATTTCCCCAATTATTCTGTCATTAAAAAAATCTGCACCACTGTTCTCCATGCCTGTAGCACAGAGGTTGGGTTGATTGTTAGTTTGCTGGGAATTAATGATTCACAGCCTCATCTCAACCACAGACAGCATCACTTGTTCTCTGGCCATGTGGGGTCCTTTACAGCTTAAAATAAACAGAAAATTTTGCAATCTGGATGCTGCTACTTTATGACTGAGTCTTTTTTTTTAAACATCTTTCATTGGCCCCCAGGGAAGAATCCATGTATTTAAATATCCAGAAGATTTGTTTGAGGTTGTTGATGTCACAATGATTTGTAGTCCTATTAAAGTGACATTTGCCGATGACAAGATACAATGCGTTGCGTTTGCTCTGTCTCAGCATGAAGTCGCACGGGTGCTTTCATCGCAGCCACACAGGTAATCTAGTCCCCCTCACTCTAATGCGATCAGTCCCATCACCATCACCCGCATTTGCATAAGTGTCTCTCTGAGATGGACTGACTTTCTAATCTAAAGTCGCGTCGAGGAAAAATAGCTGTTGCAGAATGATGTATCCCTTTATTGACTAAATGAAATTATTCAAATCCTGGAACCCGCTCTCTCCTTCAGCATTAGAATTTCAAGCAGACGCTCTTTGCTTCTGCATCTGTGTCTTTAAGACCGGCTCCCCCTCCCCTACACAGAACAGAACTTTAAAAGGGTGGCATGGAATGTTCCTTTTCTTCTGCATTTACCTATTCTGCAGTACTGATCACATACACACAAAAAAGAGGCCATTTGTTAGCATGGAAAAATTAAGAAAATTAAATCATTCCTCTAGGTGAGATACGCCTCAGAGTTTACACACACTCCATTTATGCACAGAACCAACACAATTGTGGCTTCCATTTCTTTCCCTCAACTTACATGAGTGAAAAAAAATGCAGTAGCCAGCAAAGCAAAAATCCACATGTGTTTCTTTGAGGCATACCTGACTGTAGGTAGAGTATCTGTCACAAAAGCTGATGAGGCCACACAGACAGGAGGCTGATCTGAGGGATCATGACTCTCTGAAGTAGAGAATGGATTTCCTATTGTCTCTTAAACATCCTGGATAGAGACAAATATAGAAAAAAGCACTAAAGAAAGCAAAATGAATAAAATACACCCTCAAGTACATTTTTAAGTGCTACATGCATTGGAAGAAACCTATTCTGCCTCTGTTGGAGTGGTGCATTACCTATTTGAAACTAGGCTCGAAAGCCAGGTGATGAAATTTCAAAAAAATTCATGGGTTCATATATCAAAAGGGCAATATTCTCCTGTGGTATATATATGTTTTTTATCACATGTGAAAATATGAGGCTGTGGACAGTTCACCAAACAGCCTGTTTGCCTGGCTGATTTTACAGACTTGTGAGATTTGGGTATTTTGGGCAAGTTCCAAGTTTCTGAGTCTACCAGCGTGCACCCACCAATATTTGAAACCTGTCAGTTGCCGACATTAAGTCCATGTGATGACAGGCGGCAAACTGGATGTGAGACTGTAAAGATCAGGTCCACCTGGTTCAGCAAAAGGCCTGCATTCTGCTCTGACCGTGTGACCCAGCCCTGAAGACGATCTGTGACAAAGCAGATAGATTGCATTTTAAGAGGAAACAACTGAACACTTTAAAAGTGTTTGCCTCATCCTGTCCTTTTGAAACAAACCTTTATTTCCTGGGAAGATCTGTCATCTTTAAATGGTCGGATTCCCTTGGAAAGCCTGGAAAGTTTTGTCAACTAAAAATTATTGTATTTCATGGACTCAGGTATCTATACCACATAAGTACAATTCAAAATTGTAATTTTAAGAGGAAGTTTATATGGTATTATCATTGCATATATGTATTCTGTTTTAATAATATGACATAATGGAAAAGAGGACTTTC
The DNA here is from genome assembly GCF_004126475.2 of Phyllostomus discolor. Taxonomy (NCBI): domain Eukaryota; kingdom Metazoa; phylum Chordata; class Mammalia; order Chiroptera; family Phyllostomidae; genus Phyllostomus; species Phyllostomus discolor. The sequence goes on from NC_040906.2 coordinate 12,902,198, forward strand.
AAAATCATAGAGCAATTTGACATTCAGATTTCTTGTTTCTGCGTACAGATCACTCAAGTCAGTACATTTTATTAAACTTGTCACTGTTTATTCATAAATGCCCCACTCTTTTGAATAAGAAAAGGAAAAACTCCACAAGATAAATAATACTGCAAAACTAATTATTGAACTGTTCTTATTGACCTGAATTAATAGTCCAAAACATTACGTGGAATGAAAAGTTAATGAACAGAATGGTGAGAGTACGATGATGGGGTTTTGCTGTGATTTGTAATATAACTAAGAACACATTTCTACTTTTCATCATGTTGGGAACATGGAACCCCTTTTTGTTTCAGTCCAGGCATCCATGAGCCATATATTTTGTAAATATACAATTCTCACATACAACATTTTTCTGTGCAATGCTTCATGGATCTTACAGCCTTTGAGTATTGAGAAAACTGACCTTTTTAATACTTTAAACAATGGCCCAATTCATTTTGGTATTTCAAATATTTGGATAAAAAAAGCAGCTGAGGCCCTGGCTGCTCAATGGCTCAGTGGTTTGAGTGCCAGACAGCGAACCAAAGGCTCGTAGGTTCGATTCCCAGTCAGGGCACATGCCTGGGTTGCCAGGTCCCCAGTGGGGGGTATGTGAGAGGCAACCACACATTGATGTTTCGCTCCATCTCTTTCTCTCTCCCTTCCTCTCTTTCTAGAAATAAAATAAATAAAATCTTTTTAAAAAGCAGCTGAGTTAAAGTAACTTTCTTTTGTTTACCAAGCATACAATGCCAATCCTCAAACATGAAACATGTCATGTAAAAGCTTACATTGGACACTCTGTTCTGGATTAGTAAATGTCCGAGAGTGTCTACGCCAGGGTAGGACATTCTTGGGATCCCCACCAGTTCTATGATTACATTTAAACATGTATCTTTAAATTTAGCGACTCCAACATTCCTTCTGCTAAACACTTTTGGCCTTGGTCACGATTTTCAATCTCTCAAAAAGAGACTGATTTCCTCAAAGGTGACCCTGTAAATTTGATGTAATTTTTACCATTGCAGACCATAGATTTGACTAACAAAGTGAAGCTGAAGGGGTACTGTGGGTATTCCAATGCTAAGAGCTACTGTTTGCGTGCTGCTCTGTAATTCATGAAATAGCCAGTTTAATCCTCCCCACAGTTCAGGGAGGACTGCCTCACTGTCCCCATTTGTACAGATGAGGGCAACAAACACGTTAAAGGCTGCCCAGCCAGAAAGGGGGCTCATCAAAGTCTTCGTCTCTTTTCATGCCCTGTTACCATTTTAGTTTAAATAAGCACACTAAGTTTCATTTAAGTGATCTAAATACAAATATAAATTTAGAATTATCCAGATGATTTCCCATGCTCCATCGAGGATGTAGTTATGGGCACAGGAGCCATTCAATGGGTGTAATTACCGAATGCCCTTCACCCCTTCCCTGGGTATTTTCCCTACACCAAAATAATGCAAATTCACGACATCTCAAAGGTAGGAATAGAGATGTGGGGCTCTATTGGATATCAGTGTTTTATTAAAAAGGCAGGATTAGAATGAAAAGAGGTTGGATATGTTAGCAGGGCAATGGCCCAGGATTCACGCAGATGGAAAGGAATATTATCAAGATTCCTGGCTCCAGCCCAAAGGAGAAAGAGCTTTCTGTAGTGCAAATTGCCTCACACTTCGACGCGGTGCCAGCATTGTAAATGGGACATATTTCCTCTCTAACCAAAGCCAAAGTATCGTATTTACATTTTCTGAATGCAATAATTAAGCCATTAAGTAGGAGATTTCTAAATTGGACCACGTTTGAAGGAAAGCATTAGGAAAGGCCAGGAAAGGCCGTTTTGTTTCTGAAACATCATGAGGGGTTTAGCCAAATCAACCAGCCGTCCTGGACGGTCATCACCCATCACTCGCACGGGGGCTGATTTTGCCTGGAAAGCTCATAAGGAAGGTGCCGTCAATGGTTTTGTCTAAATGCTATTGCAGTCTCTGTTAGGAGCCTTCATGGAGTTTTATAAATCAGGCTTCAAACTTGCAGACCTTAAGTTGGATATAAGAGGATCCAGAAACTTAGGAAGACATTACTGCTGTATTTCATTAACTTTCAATGGAAACTCAGCATTTCCTTTAACGAGGAATCCAAGCAACACACTGTCATAGTATTAGCAGTGCTTTTGAACTTGTTACCCAAGCACTCCCAGCTTCTTCCATATTGCATTACAGTTGTTGTAGGTGTCTCATCCTATGGTTTAAAATGTATCACTGCTTTGAAATTATAGTAGTCAGGTCTTGTGATTGAATATGAAGCACAATATTACTATGTCACATGTTATTTTTACATATTTTAATGGCTATATTTCAATATATTTGGAATTTTTGTAGTTAACCCTAGGCACTTTTCATTTTGTATATTTAAAAATGCTGTTCTGGTATATGCATGTGTGTGTACACAAATATATAAATACATACACAGGTATACAGAATGAAAACATAGCAATTAATGACATAAATAATTTATTTTGAGGATTCCGTTTCCCCCTCTATATTTTAAATTTAAAAAAATTCTTCTATCACCACTTATCTCCCCTTTACCCATTTTTATCTTCCTCACCCCCTTTTCCCTTTTGTCCTCATCGTACAGTTGTCTGTGTCTATGAGTTATTTTTTCTTTGCTTCATCCCTTCACCTTGTCAACCCAGTGCCCAACCCCTTCCCTTCTGACAGCCGTCAGTCATTTCTTTGTATCTATGAGTCTATTTCTATTTTGTTTGTTAGTTTATTCTGTTCATTAGACTCCATAAATAAGTGAAATCATATGATACTTTTGTATACATTAGGCGCTATATATGTGTGTATAGGTCATATAACTTGCCATAGAAAAGCAGATTTCTTTTTCACACTATATTCTATAGTAAGCACTGATGTTTGGTCTCAATGGTTTCTTTAAAATTAATATCCAGAAATGTTGGTGATTTGAAAACTTTCTCTCCCAGGGTGGACTCATGCTTGCCGTGGTAGCTTCATAGCACTCGAATACAGACAAACAGTCCATTGATAAATTCAAGGGCAGCTTCTTTCCTTTATTTCAAGTGTCTTGTCTTCTGCCCCCACAATGTGTCTTTCATATCGAAGAAAACAGAAACAGAAGTAAACCTTCTGGAAGCCAGAGTTGCAACTTTGCCCTGGAAAATGTAATATAGTCAAAAGAACACTCTATTTAGACTCAATAAAAAGTCCTGAGTTTTCAGAATGGCTGTACAATTTACCATTTGTCACCCTGAGACACTGGAATGTCACTTAATCTCTGAGTCAGAACCTATTCATTATCAAAATGGGAGCAATAATACCTATTTCATGAGGTTCGTCATTTACTGTGACAGTGATAAAGGTAATACACGCTACCCAGTGTAGTGGAGTCAAAGAAGTTACCTAGGGAGTTTACTCCACAAATCCTGGAAAGATGCACTAAAAGGTAAAAACTGAGCAATGATGAAGAAACATATTTTACTCTTTTTGATGGATGCGATTTTTATCTAGAATATTTTCATGGGAGTTTTTTTCACAGTAAAATTAAATTAAACTATGGCATTGTGTTTGCTAGTCTATAATTCAGCCTTTGTATGTTTTGTTCGGAAGGTAAAAATATCTGGCAAAACAAGAAGAAAGATCTTTGAAATGCACATGGGGTTGGACTGTCCAACAATTAGATCCCTTTTCTAATTAGTCATGAATAGTTGTGCATGAAGAACTGCTTTCATGGTTACCTTATTTTCATGGTACAGGCCCTGGCAATACTCGGTCCAGCTTTCTGGAGTCTGGTTGACCAGTACTACATTCTTCTCATTAAGGTAGAAACCCAACAGGCCCAGGACGCCCATTGTATGTCCACAAACACAGTTCAAAAACTGAAGGGTCTCACAGACAAGGCCATAATTTGTTTAGTTGCTTTGATTCCTCCAGAAGTTCTAAAGGCAAAAGAAAATACAACCTAAGGGGTAAAAAAAATCACTGTGCTAATTGTTCTCGGTTCTGTATGTGTGTGTGTGTTTTGCTAACTCAAAAAATCCCCATGGCAATGGGAAATGGAATTGCTCTTTATAAGAAAGTGTTCATATTTTCAAAGTTTATCCTAGGTTTAAGAAAAGAAATGAAAACACTCTTCTGTAAAGAAATTCACAGACTTTGCCAGACTGCCAAACGGGTTCACTGCAAAAAACAAAAAGCTTAATACCTTTGAGAGGGATTCCACGGGCATTTGTATCTGGTTCTGTTTCAACAAGTGCATGTGTGTGTGCATAGGCTCACACCTCACACACACATGCTTTCACTAGACTCTGTGCTAGGCGCTGGGGAGAAAAGTATGAATTACTATATTGTTATTGGCCTCACCAACAGCGTATACATCATATGCATGTGTGCATTTTTAGTTAGTGTATTCCTTAGGTGACCTGTTTGTAGTACTGCAAGTTCTCCCCGGGACCTCTGATGCGATATTTTGTATTCATCCGTTTGGTTGACTGGCAGTGTAAACTGGAAGCCCACAGGTTGAAGTTCAGAATTACTGCCACAATAATTCTTTTTTTACTACCTTATTCAATTCAATTCATCTATAAGAATCTAAAAACACAATCTGTCCTATTTTCTTCTTGATTTTTTAGAAACCACAAAAATTAGTTCAGAAAAATGGTCCTCCAATGTAAGGTGTATAAAGATCACTCGGGGGGTTTGTTAAATCACAGATTGATGAGTTGCTGTTCCTACTGCTAGAGTTTCAGATTTGTGGCCAGAAAATTGGCATTTCTAATGAGTTCTCAAGTGATATCGATGCCACTAGTCTGCTGATTTAGCTTAGGACTGTGTTGATGCCATGAGACCTCCCCCAGACCAGCTCTGGTTTACTTCCCTTGGGGGCTTACACAGGATGACACGATGGGGAACATCGGGGTGTGGAATCAGGCAAGCCTCGATTCATTCAAAGCCAAGTGCTTAGTAGCTATGTGATCTTGGTAACTGCTTTATCTCCTTAGCCTCATTTCCTGAACTTTAAACTGGGGACAAAATACCTACCTGGTAGCTTTGTTCTGAGTATTACACAGAACGGTTTTATGTACAAACATGAAACAATTGCTACTCAACATACAGCAATAGCCAGCATTACTGAGTGCCAACTGGTGCCCAGCTCTGTGCTAAGTGGTTCAGACATTATCTTATTTAAGTCTCATAGCAACCCCTTGAAGTGGTTATGAGATGACCAGTGTTATTCTCTCTGTTTTACATATGAAGAAACTGAGGCATGAGGAGGTTCTGGTCACTTGGGGGCGCGATAAGCTGAAGGGCCAATAGCTAAATGAACTTGGTCAATGTGCCACCAGAAGTGTCGCCCTTAACCCCTATAATATGTGGCTCTCATGTCCAGGCTTTCGCCTCTGCCTAAGTATTCTCCATGCAAATGATCTGGTCTTGTCAAGCTAATTACCCTTAGTGCCTTCTTTCCTCCCCTCTGTTCATGCTCATTTCTGACAATGGTCATGCCTTCTCCCTCAGCTTCTGGAGTGTTTCCACTCACTGCCAGCAATCATGGGAAACACTGCCCTCCCCCCCGGCACCCTCCTCTCAGAATGCAGTTCATAAAGACTCCATTCAGTTATGGTTATTGAACCCCTAGTACAGTTTATCCCCTTTACTAAATATTTTATTTACGATTACGTACATGCATATCATCCTGCAATGGTTGTTCTTCAACACTGTTTGAAAGCTCTTGGAGAGTGATAGTCATATTCCGTTGGATTTCCCATGGCACCCAGGGTCTCATGGGTAAGCCATCCCCTGCAAGCCCACATCTCCATAGCTTCAGTCAATGTACAAAATTGCACTGTAATCAGTTTGGAAATTATATCACATCATACCTAGGTGACAACGTTTTCAGTTGACATTTTAGTTCCAGAGGTCGAACTGATTCCTAAACTGAATTTATAGGGTTTCTATATTGAGCTGCCTGTTTTCCTCAAGCAAGTAAACTCTAAAGGAAACAAATAGTTAAACAAAGTCTGATGAACACTTCTAAAATAAACTAGATCATTAAAGAGGCACTTATCAGATGCAAAGTTCTTGGAGGCTGGCTGGCTCGCCTAGCCCTTGTAGAGACTATTTTCATTAAGCACCTGCCATGGACCAATGATTGGTGGTGGTAAGGATTCTGTATGAATCACTCACTTTATCATGACAACAACATTGTAAAGAAGGTATTTTTAATTTTCATTTCAGAGATGAGAAAACTGAGTATTAACAGAGGTTGAGTAACAAGCCTAAGGTTATTAGGCTGTGGGGGTGGCATCAAACCCAATCTGTCTCACTCTAATTACAATTACAGTTGACCACAATTCTATGTTATCCTCTTCACAACATTTCAAAACAATGACAAAACAACTGCTTGACTCAGTGACAAAATTGTTCAAACAAGGTAGTTGCATGCTATAACAAATAAATATGTTTTCTTAAAACCATATTTTCTCTTTTCACTTGAATACAGCTTAAAGAATATAAAATATAAAAAGTTTAATAATCTAGTGAAAATATTTTGGGCTTATATTTCAATTGTGAAATGTGACCTGGTCGCAGCAATCTTCATAAGTAGTTAGACAATGAGTTTACTATGAGTTCAGAAATCCTCACATTTGTTTTAAGGATTCATTTCACTGTCTCTGAAGGCCTAATTCAGTTTCTTCTTTGAGTTATCTAAAAAATATCTGTGAACACAGAAGAACCAGTCTTGTTACTTTATAAAAAAAAAATACCTCCCTGGCTGGCATAGCTCAGTGGATTGAGCGCGGGCTGGGAACCAAAGTGTCCCAGGTTCGATTCCCAGCGAGGGTACATTCCTGGATTGCAGGCCATAACCCCCAGCAACTGCACATCGATGTTTCTCTCTCCCTCTCTCTCTTTCTCTCTCTCTCTCTCCCTCCCTCCCTCCTTTCCCTCCCTAAAAATAAATAAATAAAATCTTAAAAAAATACCTCTATAGGAGAAATAGGAATAAATCAAAAGGAGGAGGAATGCACTGCTCCCAGCCACCTGACTGATGCCGCAGGGAGCCATGTTCTTCTCAGCTGGGCATCCCTTCTTGTGGCTGGTTCAAAATGTTGCTTGATGACTGTAATCCCCCCTCAGAGATCTATAAACCAATTGATTAAGCATCTTAAATTCTACAAGAACTTAAGAATTTCCATCTGATTCACATCAACAGACAATGGAGTCGAGTCGTCAGTCTTTGCAAAATTGCCAAATATTTAAAAAAATTCTTATATTTGTATGAATTTAATGTAATTTGAACATTAAGAATAAGATCCTCCACATTCTATGGTACCCTTTTTTTGCAATTCATTATAAGGCACCGTTCAGGATAAAACAGTTTTGCCTTGGATTTCGCCCCATTCAGAAACATGTAGACCCATGTGAGCAACTTTCATCAAATGCAATCTCCCCCACAACAGGGATGAGTGGCAAGGATGCCAGTTCTGAATTATAGGGATGAGATAATGGTCCGTCTGGATAAGCAAAATTACACAGAAAATTTGGTCTAAGCAAGGCCTTTCATAGCAGTTAGTCTCTGCCAGGCTATCTTCTAATTTATGTATTAATAAGTACAATGCACACAATAACTCTTTGAAATAGACGCAAATTTTACTAGCATTATACAAAAGAGGAAACTGAGGCACTGAGTACTTAAGGTACTTACCCATGGTCACATAGCTAGTAAACCCTGAGGATCTGGGAATGAACCCCACATAGTTTGCTTCCAGAGTAAATGTTTCTAACCACCGAACTCTATTCCTCTCCGACTTGAATATTTTAAGCATAGAAATGACGCCGAGTTCTTTCCAGCCAAGTTTGAGAGATCCAGAAATTTGCTGTAGTTTAAATTGAAATATTGTTTAAGAAAAAAGTATTTGCCAACTCCTCTCTAATTAGACTCCGTGGAACCGAGACAATATCTCTACCACTTCATTTGTGAGTTAAAAATTGACAATAAAATAAAGATGGTGGTTACTGTGAAGTATGGCATAAAAAGGCTTCGTTCCAAATTGTGATGAAAACTCACATTAAGCCAAGGATAGATTACATTATAAAAATTCGACATCAAAAGAGCTTCGATGAAAGCTGGCGATAAAATATTCAGGCATAGAAAAGAGTAAAGGAGCCACAGGTTACGGCTGATCAAAAAGGAGGAGCGAGAGCTTGGAGATAAAGAAAGAGGCATGGCTGCCAAGCATAAACAGAAGATGCTTGGACGTGGAGAAGCGGTTGAGAGTCCCTGGAGTAATAGCAGACATGTGAGCACCAGGCTTTCTTTAAGGAAGTTTACAAAACAAATAAACAAATGAAAAAAAAAAAAACCTAAGGAGTAGGAAAAATCAGAATGACACAGAGCTAGGTAAAGAATTAGGTAGATTTTATTTCAGGCCAGGAGCAGGCGTAAAATACGGTCAGCTTTTTTGAAGACGAGGGTAGGAAGTTAACACAAAGCTGTTGGAGTTGGTAGGATGGGAGAAAGAGAATTATTATTATTATTAGGGTTTTTTTTGGTCAAACAAGCTAAAGAACAAGATTCTTTGAAAGTACAAGCTGACACCATGACTCCAGAAAGGACGCTTGTGTCTTCGAGATCTGGATGAGACATCTGTTTGTCACTCACTGATCCCAGGGTTGATTCGACTGGCCTGGCTTGTTGAGCTTCTTCTTCAGGCCCAGCCTTTCTGAGGCTGCTCAAGGAAAGAGTGATAGACATTTGTCTTTCTGACAAGTTTCTGTGTGCTGCAGGCCTCCTCTGCTAGAACTTAAAAAGCAACTGTCAAAAAATGGACTAGACTTCGGGGGCTGAGTACACAATAGTGTATCCAGATGTTGCATTAAAAAATTGTCCACCCGAATTTTGTATAATGTTAACAGCCAATGTTATCCTAATAAAAGTAGGTCAGAGACAGGGAAGGCAAGCTTCCATGTGGCTGCTGGGGAGAGGCTGCCGGAAGAACCCTAGTGCCTGGCTTTTCGATTGACTTGGGGACCAAATTGTTGTGCAATCACCTTGTGTTTTCTCTTCCTCCCATCCTTGAAGACTGGTGAGATCTGCTTTGTCACGAATGCACGCAATTCCCTTCCTGCTTCAGGTCCGCAGACAGTGTGCGGTAAACAAATGAATAAGAGTCTGTCCGTTTGGTTGGTGATGCCAGGGGCAGAGAGAAACTAAGTTGAAGATGCTGAGCAGGCCACATTTCTCTGTCTTATTTACAAGGTTTCAAAGACATCTTGGCTGAACCCTGTGTTACCTGCTGGTTCCTTGGCACTTACGTTGTTGTCATTGATCAGCAGTGTTATCATCACCTGAGAGCTTGTGAAGAGTGGAGAACCTCAGGTACCTCCCACAATGGCTGAACCAGAGCCCGCATTTTAACACTATTCCCAGGAGATCCATATGCACTTTCGGGTTCAGGAAGCACTGATTCACAGCAAGGGAGAGCGGTGGTGGTGCGGGGAGCGGAACAGAAGCAGAGGGAGTAAAAGAGATACGAAGATGGTGACACTAGATGGATTTTGTTGCTATGTGGGAACCTGGCATTAACCAAGGCATGTAGGCAGCCTTTAGCCTGGAAAGGGCAAGGGAATGGATTTTCATCTAGAGTCAGGGGAAGAAACGCATTCTTCTTGACACATTTTAGGCTTCTGACATCTAGACACTTAAGGCAATACATTTGTGTTGTTTGTGGCAGTTTGTTACAGCAACAATAGGGTACCAATCGACCCCTCGACTATAAATGCCCTTTCTCATTGTTAGTTTTTTCTTCTTCAAACTCAGATTCTTTTGTGATAGTTCACGTTTATGTGCCACCTCCTAGTCCCGAGATGTACTGGCTTGATAGGTCCAGTTTCCTAATAGTCGACTTCAGACCCACCCAAATACAAAGCTTCTCTATCATTATTTTGGGGAGCAATTAAAAAATGCCTCCAGTGAGCCAACAATGTGGGCTGTTAGCAGAACTTGTCATGGGCTTGGGCTTGGTCTCTGTCTCGGGCTCCCAAGGATCCATCCTCTGGCCATGCCACTGAGGAAACTCCTCACTGCCGTGGTCCATGGGAACTCTAATGTGCTCAGATGTCTCCAAAGCTTTCCAGACTCCCGGCGCTTGGTACTTGGGCATCAGATAACATGTGTATTGTTGGAAAAGGTTTAAGTTTCTCCCTTCTCTAGTGAAAGGCCCTGTTAGAGGCTTAACTTAGGTCCTGCTCCAACAGAATGTCTTTGAATAATTCTATGAACTTTGGTCTGTAATTCTCAAGACAATTCAGCCTGATACAGTGAGGGACATACCCAGAACCTCTTCTCTCCCCTCCTTACTTCCCATCACTAAAATCTCCCCTCTCCTTTCTGTTACAAAGTAAATTCTCACATATATCAATGAATTAAGAGATGTATTTCTATGTATGGGGAGGAGAAGTATTTTTCTAGACTGGATGCAGGGAGAGAGAAAATTGTTTGTATAAATAGTTGATAGTTACATAAACCTACACCCTCATTGGTTTTTATTCAGCTTCAATTAATAAATACAGATTTGAGGGGCTGGGAATTATTGGTTTCTCTATCTGCATTGTCATGTATGTATGAAGCATTGTATTTATCTTCTGCTTAAAGACAAAATCTTATATTCTGAATAGTATATAAGATTATAGATATACTTCATACATTAATTTCAGTGTTCTAGTTACTAAACTGTTGCCGTTAAGTAATGCTGTGATTAATTATCAAATTAGTAGAAATTCACACATGATAAATTAAACCTCCTATTATTAAAATGCTTTGAATTTTTCTTTTTTTTTCCCTGGGGAATTCATGTCTTCATTTCCTTTCTTTCCCTGAGTTTTCTAATGCTTTCTATAACTCCAGCCCAATTTATGAAACCAATCTTTGTTACCAACATGATAAGCATATCCCAGTAATGTGTGTCTTATCAGCAGATTGAAAATAATCCTTTTATTTCTAGCAGCTAAGCATTTTAAACACATGCACTTTATTTCCTGAAAATGTTTGCTCTGCTGAGATTTGTAGCAAAACCGGGAAGTTTAGATTTTTTGAAGAGATCGCGTTGAACGATGTGGCCGTCGATTCTTAGAGAATTGCTGAGCTGTCTTATGCCCACCGATATATCTGTTTCCCTCGGAAACAAGGCCCCACTGATGGGATTCTTATGCTGATGTATACTTTCGCTCCTTAATTTCCTGTTTGAAAAGACTGAAGGTGAAAGTGTTACTGTGACAGTCGGAAAAGACTGAGCACAGCAGATGCCAAGATTCAAACATGATTTGATTACAGCGTTTTGTAGAGTAAACAGTAGACCCTCTGCTATGTAAGGGACGGAGGTTAGATTTCTTTTTCTATCTCAAACTTTTTGGTATAAATAGCCAATTGCCCAAGAAGGCATTCTTCTTTGAAAAATCCTCCTAGAGGGAAAAAGATCATTGCCATTTCCCTTTTTTAAAAACTTCCAATAGCCTGACTAATATGTGGAATCTAAGGAGTGAAATAAACTAACAAAATAAAACCAGGGGCATGGACACAGGGAACAGACTGATGGCTGTTAGAGGGAAGGGGTTGTGGGGGGGCCGTCTGGATGAAAGAAGGTAAAGAGATTGACCAAAGAGCATAGAAGTAGAGCCCATGGACACAGGCAGCAGTGTGGTGAAGGCCAGGAGAGGGGGCAGTGGGGACTGGGAGGAGGGGGGCAAAGGGGAGAATAGGGAACATCTGTTCTAGTGTCAACAATTAAAAAATACCTTCCAATGCTTCCCACCACACTTAGCGAAGAATCCATCCCTTTGCCATGATCCACAAGCCCCATCAGGCCTGGAGAATCTCCAACGCATTTCTGTCGTGTTCATTTGTGTCCTTAATATTCACGGTCCTTTTCACCAAAGATTCCCTGCTTGCATTTTGCTTTGCAAACCAGTGAGAACAGGTCTCCAGACAGAGTCCTTCCCCCACCACCCATCCCAGGAAACTCAACTTCCCCGACTGGAATCCAAGCTCCATGAGAACTGGGACTAACCCTCTGCTATTTCTCCAGCAGCGGACTGGCACATGGTAAGAAGGTGTTGCTAAATATCTGCGGAATGACTTTTTAAAAATATGCTTCCAATTTGTACCTTAGCTTTCCAGATGAACCTCAGTGACCCATTCAAGGTTAGGCAGCAGTCAGTGGGAGAGCTCATTGTTGCCTAGATGCCCAGGCTACCGATGATTTTCTGCTCTGCTGTGAGCTGGGATTTTTCCGCTTTGTTCTTTGCCTTTCATTCTGTGTACAGCTTTTCCTTGATTTCTTCTTTAAATGATGTTCTTACTAAAAATGTCTGGAGTTGACGTTTTTTCAGAAACTGAGTAATACTCACAAGGTTCTCTTTGATGAGGCTAAGAATGAAGACATGGAGGAGAGTGCAGATCCTGGGGCCATTTGTTTCAAAAGTGCAGAAATCATAATGGGTATTTTGCATGTGTTTGCATACACATAAGAAAACTCTGGGAGGATATGCATGAAACAGATAATAGTGTGTACTTGGAAGGTGGAGACAATGGATTAGAAAAAGGATAAGGATACAATATTTCTTTCTACACCTTTTAAAACATGTTCATAATTTTTGAATTATGCAATGGTAACCTTTATTCAATAAATACATAAATAAAATGCAAAACTCGTTAACCAAAAATAAAAACAATACATTGACATGCAAAAGGTCATGTGTGAGCACTAAAAATGTGATTATATCTACATGTGGTCACTGAGTCATAGAGCTGGGGGATATTTGTAGGTCCTTTGTAGTCAAGGTTGAGCTCCTGAACAATAGTCAGAATATTTTAGGAATTTCAAATGTTAGCAAATAATTTCCCTGCCATACCAGAGAAGAAAGCACAATTACTAAAACTGCCAAGATGGATAAGAAAACTTAAAAAATAAATTTAAATCCTCATACCGATTAAGATTGATTCTTTTAGCTAATGACTTTCATGTAGCATTTAAGTGCACCTTAGTTTCCTAATAGTTACAAAGTTCTTCAGATTAACTTGTGGTGAGTAAGGGAATATGATTTTGGAAACAAGATTTCATTTAAGTGGAGAACTTTGAGACTGAAGGAAATACAATGATTTTTAGAAGGATTTTATAACATGCCTGGCTAACTTCATCAAGATCATCAAACATAATCAAGCTTTTAAAAGTTGATTGACAGTTATGAATTAGTACAGGCAGGTAAAAATATGAGAGGCACATCTATGCATATGGTTAAAGATGAATGAACTAATTTTTCTTGGATTATAGGCCTATCAACCTACAGCCTTTGCAATGAATAAAAGAATCCTCTATGTAAGCCTTAAGACATTTCTCTGTATTTTCTCCTTGACTCAATTTTTTTTTCAGGTTAGCTGATTTAATTAAATATTCTCTAAAACACTGGATGCTAAGAAATGTCCAAAATCTAAGATCACGAGATCTCCCAATTTAGCGTTGATTAAAATCAATGAGTTTGAAGTTTTCTGTTAAATCAAAAGCTTGTGGCTTTCAGCAACTCTTTATTTTTAGAGAAACAGCTTTTTCTTTGTGTAGCAAAAAGGCTTAGGAAAGCTTCTTAAAAAAAAAAAAAGACTTATCCGCTGCTGAGTCTTAAAATAGCCTTTAAGAACAGTCCCAGAACTAGCAAGGTGAGCCAATGCACAAGGCAGGAACAGAAGAGTATGGAGTCTTCTGCAGTTTAGCAAGAGCCCCTTGCTGGGATCACATCCTCCGACTCAGTACCACTGTTGTGTTGTGCCTTTCCTGGAACTCATTAAAGCAGAAGCCGTTTCTTTTGTTTCTTTTCCATTTATCCCATTTCTTAAACAGCCTGCTGTGCAAACATTAGGTACACAATATGTATCATTGATTGATGAAAGTATAGAAACTTTGAGTTTAAAAAAATGTATTTCCCACAACTGTGTTTCTCTAATTGCAAAGAGCTGAATGTTTACTGACTGCCCTCTATATGCTCAACATTGTACTATGTCCTGGAAGTTCATGAGCTAAGAGACTTTGGCCCTGCCCTGAAGCAATTCATCATATGCAATGAAAGGAACAAACTGCAGATTTTTAAAATGTGCATCGAATACAAAATTTTTTTTAAAAGAAGTCTCTCTGTTTAGTAGTGAAGAGTTGATCGTGTAAATGTGGAAATAAATATAAAAGTCATTTATCTCAGTATTAGCTGAAGTGATGCTGAGCACAAGGTAGACTGAGGCACTATGAAATGTGAGAAAGCAAAATAAATACTGATGCAGAATTCCTATAATAAGCCTGAAAATGTCTTAAGGGTAAGGAATTCTAAGGGAAAGGCAATTAAGGAGTAGGTGTATGCCGGGTACCCACTTTCACTGTAGTTGGTATCACACTCTTCATTTCTGTAGGTGGTGATGATGATAAAAGATTGCTTCTTTGCAGTGTATTGATAGAACAGGGTAAGCTCTATGATCAATTAACTTCCAAATGTATAGTGACTCAATGAAATCATTTATTTCTCACTTATATAACGCCAGATGAGGCCGTTGGCCAATGCTTATCTCCGTGATGCCATTCACGAACTCTAAGATGTGCAGCCATCTTCAACATGGGACTCCCAAGGTCACTCTGAGGTTGTCTCCATTCTAGTAGAGAGAAGAGAGGAAACATGGAAGGCGGCCAGTGGAAGGTTTCTAGGGACTATGTAGCTGAAAGTCATATGCTTCATCTTTGCTCATTCACTTTCCATTGGCTGGAGTTTAGTCAAAAGCTACACCCAGCTGCCAAGGAAGCTGAGAAATGTAGTCTCACTATGTGTCCAGGATAAGGAAGAAAATACAGATTTGGGGCAATATCCGTACATCTCTACCAGAAACAGAGAGTTTGGCAAGAGGAATTGCCCCTGTTAATTGGTGTAATGACCTGCTGTAACAGTTGAGTTTACAAGAGTTGTTTTCGGATACCAGAAACTCAGCAAAATAATTGACTGTGATGGATGGTTCCAGATTCATATATTAATTTTAATAGATTTTTCTTCCCCTTGGAAGTGCCATGGACTGGGAAATTCAGTTCTCCGATTCAATCAAGCCTTTTGCCAGCAGCAAAAGTTACATCATTTCCCCTTTGTTTTATCTCTGTGAGCCAATCCATCTCTAAAATGCTTCTGTCTGTGAATGAGTAGAAGCAATACAATTTTAAATTATTCACATTATTGAAACCTAGTGCATACTGTTGTCACTACCATGAAATTTTGTAGCTGGAATGGGTCTAGAACTGGTGGCCAGAGGAAGCACACAGAATTCACATTTTGCAGGCATTTATTGACCCATTTATCGGCAAATATTTATCGAGTTCCTGTTATGTTCAGGGCTATCACCATAATCATGTTCTAAGCAATGGGCATTGACTATGTATCCGAGTCCATGCTGGGTGGTATACATCTGTTTCCTCTTTGAATCCTCCCCAAATCCTTCTGTGGCAGAAGTTAAAGCCTGTGAAAAGGAGAAAGGCAAATCCTTTCCTGAAATCCTTTACCTGAAAGGCCAATCAGGTAAAGTTGCTTACCCAAAGTCACTTGCTAGTCAAAGGCAGCAGTAGAACTATTGTTAGAAACCGAATCTGCATGACACTAAAATAGTATTTTTCAAATACGCCATCTGACTCCTTAAGTAATTGTCTATTTGCCTGATCACCGGAGGGACTGCAAGACCTTGATGTATTTGCACATAAAATAAAGTAACAAATGGGGAAAGAAGGAGTTAAGGAATTTCAGGTGCTACCGGTTTATATTTCTTCCCACCAGGATTGCAGCAGTTTGAATACGAGCCACCACTCTCGAATATTAAGCACAGATGTTGTGTCCTGCTCCCACCAACATGGGAAACATTTTTGAAAGGGGAATTGAGGAAGGCTATTGAGCAAATGATCCACTATTTTCTGAGAAGGTTCTATTACTGTGATGCTTTCCTCAGAAACTATTTCTGCCATCCCCCAAACCATGACAGAAAAAGAACAAATCTCTCCCAGAAAGCTGAGAACATTCTGAGAGATGGAGTTTTCGTGGATGCCACAGAATTGTGACGGCCACATA
This sequence comes from Phyllostomus discolor, assembly GCF_004126475.2. Taxonomy (NCBI): domain Eukaryota; kingdom Metazoa; phylum Chordata; class Mammalia; order Chiroptera; family Phyllostomidae; genus Phyllostomus; species Phyllostomus discolor. The sequence continues at coordinate 12,918,373 of NC_040906.2, forward strand.
TTGGGCCACTTCTTGGTCTGAGTCCATGTTGACTCACAGAGGGCAGCGATTCTAACCGAACAAGACCTGTGGCCACAGGGTATCGACAGGACCCTAAAAGCAGGACAACCTAACCAGGGGCAGTTTTGTGACCCTGTGATTCCAGGACCAGACAGGTCTCACGGAACAATGCTAATTGCCACTAATTAATTTATAACCACTCTTCAAAAATATCTGGGTCCTCCTATGATAGATATAAAAATTACTTTACAAAAAATATTATATGTTTATTTATAAACCACCTTCTCTGATATTTACCATTTACAGTAAGTATTACATGTTGATTTCTTTAACACAATAAATTGGGCTCCTGGACCCAGTTCCACCACGTACATGAAGGCTTTCTCACACCAGCAATCAATTTTCGGACACCAAGATTCGACTCCGTTCTGACACCTCACTTTCTGCCCAGATGTAGTATCGGATTCCACAGTGAAGAACTCAGTCCCCCCAAGACCAGCCTCTACTTGAGATGCCAGCGGAAAGCCCAGGTTGTTAACCCGTGTGTCTGACCGACTGGCTATAAAACGGAAACTCCCAGGTCCCCTTCCCTGGGTTTGATTAATTTGCTAGAATGGTTCATGCTACTCAGGAAATCACTTTAATCACTAGATTATCAATTTATTGCAAAGGATATTAAAGGATACAAAGCAATAGACAGATGAAGAGCTACATAGACAAGGTCCCCCCAAAAGGAGCTTCTGTCCTTGTAGAGCTCGGGGCCCAGGCACGGTGGCATGTGGAAGCTCTCTGAGCCCCCTTTTTTGGGGTTTTTAGAGAGTTCCTTCTGTAGGCATGATTGATTAACTCATTGATTGGCCTTTGGTGATTGATTCAATCTCTAGTTCCTCTCACCTCCCTGGAAATCAGAGGGTGGGAATGAATGTTCCAACCTCCTACTCAGGTTGGTTCACCTTGCATCTAGTTTGCATCCTTAGATACTTTGCCAAGGCCACCTTCATCAACATAAGCCAAGTTGTTATGGAAAGGCTTGTTATAAATAACAAAATACCCATCCTACCTCTAGGGCTTTGAAAGTTTTCAGACACTGAACAAGAGACCAAATATAAAAATATTTATTCTTATTGCTCAGGAAATTCCAAGGGTGTGGGGAATTATGAGCCAGAGATTATAAAAGGAGACCAAATATCTATGAGGGTGTTTTTTTGGTCATCTGAATGGTCAAATATGCATTTCTTACTAATCATAATATAACATACACATTAATTAATTACTTAATATGCACCTAGGCTGGGGAGAAAGTGTGCACACTGTGACAAAATCCCTGCTTTACCTTATTGAAGGGAAAACAAACAGGCATGTAAATACAAGGTAAATGTTTCAGGTAATAATAAGAGATAAAGTATTTAGAGATAAAGGGACAACTTCCTCTCATAGGATTCAGATTAAGGAACAAGAGCAAGTGGGACAGGAAGGGGAAGGCCCTTTAAAATAGATTGTGGAGGGTTTTGGAGGGGCCATTTGCATAGAGACGTGAGTAGCTGGAGGAAAATGTGGTAGGAGTGCACAAGGCACAGGGAAGAGCAAGTTAAGTGATTCGGAGCCAGAAATGGGGGAGAATGGCAGAAGATTATGCATATATTTACACATGCATATATAATGTGTCTATGTGCATATTATATATATATGTATGTTATTCTGTATATTTCGGACAAGCAGTGAGAGGTGCAAAGGCAGGGATATAGAGCCGAGTTCAAGGCTCGGGATGAAAACCGCTGTGGTGAAGTGTATCGGGCGAGAGCGAGAACAACATCACACGAGATCAGAGGGACCCAGAAGTTCATGTCAGTATCAGTGTGGTCATTGCTATGAAAGCTTTGAGTCCCCCCTAGACTGGTAAGGAAAAAAAGTGGGAGACACATAAGAAAAAGGAGAAGATAGCCTTGCAACATAAGGTACGCTCTTCTCAATTTGCTTTTCTCTAAGTTTCCCAGAGATGATTTAAACTAAACTCTCATGATCTAGGTTTTCTTCTTCCCTTTTGAATTGTATATTGAGCTGCTTGGGTCTCCCTAAAATCAAGAGGTGCCTGAAGACCCAAGTCAATGACCCTAGACACCCTCCTTATCACTGCGAAGGCCTCAGGTCCCCCGTGCCTGAACACAGGCATCGGAGTCCAGCTCTCCAGCCTAGAACTCCACAGCCCCTGATCACAGTGTGGTCACTGGACGTTGGATCACGAGTACTCTGTGAACCGTACTAATGATGACTTAAATACGGAGCTTGCTCAAAATAAAATAGAGATGCTGGTTAAAAACTCAGAGCTCATTACTAGCACTTTTTAATGAAAATTTAAGAATAAAAGTTAAGAAACTTTCTCAAAGACCTTCTCTGGTACAAAAGGTCATTTTTCTTTGGGGTATTGTAACTAATACACACTCTTTTGGAGCCTTTAATAGCTTCTAGCACTGGACTTGCGGTCTTGCACATGTTGCCACTTTCAGGTAGGGTTTCTGGAGGTCTGGATATGTTCTTCTCCCGTTTCCAACTCCAGCATTTAGTCTGGAGCCCAACAGATGAAAGGTGTTTTAATAAATTATTTTATTAATAAATAAATGTATGTGTGTATGTACACACACATATATGTTATATGTAGGATTAAGGGACTACAGAGATCAGGTGTGAAAAAAATAATACATTTTGTTTGTAAAAATCTTTTTCCTAAAAGAAAGAAAAAAAGCAAAACATGGAGTGCTCCTATAAAAGGCCGGCAGCTGGAGAATGTCTTTTTAAAAAATATATAGCTAAAGAATTCTCTTTTTTTATAACAACTTTATTCTCAAAAAGGGCACAGGTGATTTATAATCTAAATGTATAATCTAATACCCTAAACATTCAAGGGTATGTATTTAAATGAATGAGTGAATGAATCAATGAGTGAATTATTTTGATGTAAACAGTAATTCTCTTTAGAATGGATTCCTCTAAAATTTATTTTAAATAGAAAATAAAATACACAAACAAAATACACACGAAAAATGTCAATATGCAACACATACACAATTACAAAGTTTTCCTTTACTCCCAGGCTATCCATTTGGCCCACAAGTAACCATACCTTTAAGGTATGCGGAGAAGACAGTAACTTTATCTGGTTTGGCAGCTCCTGAGCGGGTGGTGAAGACAGTGCTGCTTTCAATGGGTCCTTTGATGGGTCCCAGCAAGTCCCACCTCTGAGAGCCTCTCTCATTAGCACTTGCCCCTTGGGGCAGTCCTCCGCCAAAAAGAAAGCAGACAGGAGGTACCCGGAGCTGGGCATCCTATCGCGATGGGGGCTTTCCTGTCTGGCCTCGCTGCTGGCCATCTCACTCAGGGGCTTGCTTCCCGCTCTCACACGGAGGCCCTCCTTTGCTCAGAGGGAGCCTCTTCCTTTCCAGTTTGCTGACCTGAAACCATCTGTGCAAATGGCTGCCTTGGGGAAGCCGTGGCCCTGGTGCTCGGGGCACCCAACAGCTGGCCATACTCCATTGTGAAACGATAAATGCGCAAAACTTTTGCTCCATTCCCAGGGGACTCCCCCATTAAAATGCTTTTGCATTCACTACCTGCCAATAGAACCTGTAAGCGAGCCAAGAGGAGCAGCAGATTAAGCATAATTATGAATTCTGAGAGGAATGGAGTAGTTGAAGATTATTTTTCATGAAAGACCTATTTTTTTTTCCTACGGAAAATTCACATAAGGAGGTATTGAATGCTCTGTGGAGTCTTTATATTTAAATGAGCTTGGCGATTTATGCTTCTCCTTGTGCTTTTATGAAACAGATAGAAAACCTCCCAAGTTTGAAAGCTGTTCTTAGAACTGGATTTTGGTTTCCTCAGAACTTGTATCTAACAAGCACCAAATTTTTTAGATAACTATTTTAACATCTATTGACAAGAACTGGTACCAAGGGCAAGACCTTTCCCAGGCATACTTGCCAATGAGAAGTTAATCCCTAAGGATTTATAGACAAGCACAACTGAGTAAGGATTCAAAAGCCTCTTCTAGGTTCCTCTTGAGTGCTTAACATGTTCTCATCAGGGGCAAGTTGACTGTAGCATTTATTCTTTTGGTTTTTCTTTTTTTATAAATAGAAAAATAGCCCAAGATGCTGAATCTCAAAATATCTGCAGGGCCTGCACAGTCAGGCCAAGACACTACCATGAATGCTGACAATATGGCAACTTTTCCTAATTCGATATAAAGTTACTAACACATCACATCATATGTTTTCCTTATGTTGTGCATATATTTTCCTCCTTCTAAATACTTTTATCTGTGTATAGAACAGCTCTCAAGATTTCTTTATGGCTGTCTAAATAGCCTGTTCACCTTTCCTAAAGCGCATCGGAAACTACCATCCTACTATTGTGAAGGAGAGCTCTGAAGTTGTGTGATGTTGAGTGAAAACACCGATTTTGACAAGCGCAACAGGATGCCGGAGGATGGCAATGGTAACGGTAAAGAGAGTAACAATCACAGCGGCTAGAAGGTACCATGCACTTATAGTGTGTCGTATTCTTGCCAGACTCTCTACCCCTGTAATTTAAATAATCCTTACACATCGATGTGACAGGTACATCATCAACTTTATTTTCTAAATGAGAACACCAAAGCTTAGAGAACTCAAGTTAGCTTCTTAGGATCATGAGACAATTTTTGGCTAGAGACTGAAATTTTTAACCCAACGTACATATGTTCCATGGATGCTAAGTATATATATATTTTAACTTTTTTTAATTGCTTTCAGAGTAAGCCTATAGAACACACAAGAAAAATCAGTCTCATTTCTTTCTAATGGTCTTCGTATAAAACCCTCCTGGCTTATATGTTCTTAAAATTGTTTAAATATATTCATTGTAGGAGGTTTAAAAGCAAACAATATATTTGGTTAAAAGAAAACCCAGATGTTTATTTAGAACTGCATAGTTCCTAAATCCCAGTTGCATTAAATGTTCACTTTTTATCCGGTTGTGTGTTTGGGAGAGAAAAATAAAATCCACTTTCATTTATAATGTTAAAGCATCGGTAAGGCACATTAATAATAGCAGGTGGTTTCTTTTTTCAGTTATTTACAAAAATTATTTTAACATTTTCCATTGTCACATTCATCAAAATACTTAGCGATGAAACAAATATCAGACAAAAATAAGACACAGTAAGATATATTCTTCCTTTCTATGATCTATACCTCTTCAAAATTTGACACCCTGTGGTATTAATGGTCTCTGCTTTTAGCCATATTAGTGGGGCTTTTTTTTTGGCAGACTATATTGATGTTTTGGTTGCCGATATTTAGTTATCTAATTGGCTTAACATAGTATCCAATCAATTCCCACATTTACGTTGAATACTAATTAAATACATCTTATTCACCTAAATTTTGTTGTTTCTAACTTTAAAAAATTCTCACACTATAACGAATCTTCAGGGAACTCTGGATCTGCTCGCTTATTTTTCAGTTTGCACAATCCACAGGTGGACGCTGTGTGTACACAGTGAAATTGCTGCTTTTTTAAAGCATGGAATATCTAAAGGTTTGCAAACCATTTTCATGGCGAACGTTCAGTGCAAGGGGCCAGAGTATCTATCTAGCCTAGTTATTGTTCGCCCCTCTTCTCACGCTCGCATTGTTCAGGCACAGCGGTGGCCATACAGAGTGACCTGGAAAGGCATCAAAGAGACATGTGTCTCAGTCTCTATGAGAGCACTCTGATCTTCAAAGACCTGAAAAATCTTAGAAAAATGGACTCAGTCCCCTAGGGTGATAAGCCTGTAAAACCAACTGGTAGTTGATAAATGGCAAGTCCCGGCGCAGCTGCTAGGAGAAGGCAGTGGGAGGTGTGGGGTGGCAGGGGAAAACTAGGTGACGCGTGTGTTTGGGGTGGCATGGAAAAGAAAGGCACTAGTTTTATTTTATTTTAAAGAGGATGTTTCTGAGTCATGAAAAATGTTCCGAAGATCTATCTGCAGGATGCATTTGTTTATTTAAATTGAATTTATCGGGGATGTATTGGTTCATAAAATTGTATCAGTTTCAGGTGTACGATTCTATAATACTTCATTGCGTATTGTCTGTTGTATTGTGTGCTCATCACCCCAAGTCAGGTCTCCTTCTGTCACCATTTATCCCCCCTTACCCTTGCTCCACCACCCCCTGCCCCTCTGGCAGATGTCAGTCTGTTCTCCATCTATGAGTCTGTCTCTATGGGTTTGTTAACACAGTTTGCTCATTAGATTTCACATAGGAGCAAAATCATATGGTACTTGTCTTTCTCTGACTGACTTATTTCATTTAGCATGATGTTCTCCAGGTCTATCCATGCTTTATATATTTTGGTGCTCCCTGATTCGGTGCATATATATTAAGAAGTGAATTGTCTTCTTCATGTAGGTTTCCTTTTATCTTCAGAAAATGTCTACCTTTGTCTCTTGTTACCTTGAAATCCACTTGGCCAAATGTAAGTATGGCTCCACCTGCTTTTCTGTGGATGTTATTTGCATGGAGAATCATTTTCTGCCCTTTCTCTTTGAATCTGCCTTTATCTTTGCAGCTTAGATGCATTTCCTGAAGGCAGCATATGGTTGGATTTCATTTTTTGATCCTATCTGCTACACTGAATTTCTTTATTGGTGAATTCAGTCTATTTACATTCAGTAATCGTCAACGTATGCAGATTTCTTATAGTCATTTTATCTTTTGTTTTCTGGTACCTCTGTGCCTCTGTTGGTTCTTTTCCTTTCTACTTCTGTCTATTGTTTTAGTTTTGTGATATTCCACACTTCTTTCCTCCATTTCTTCTTTTTCTATGCTGTTTCAGTTTTGGGTTTGTGGGCGCGTGTGTGGTTACCATTAGATTTATGTGAAAGGAAATTTCGTATATGTAGTACTCCTTTTTCTTTTGAATGCCTCTGGTCTCCATCCTCCTTTGCAAATCTATTTGTTCTTAAACCACAATGTGTCTTCACTTTTATGTATTTTCCATTTTTATTTTCCTAGAGATCTGGAAACTCATTACATTTTATTTCATAACCCATATCCATTTATCCAAATTACTATGGGTATTCTCCAGAACAGGCAATATTTTCTCATTTCACCACACACTGCCTATAGTGGTATGGAATTGCAGTTAAGTGAGCGGCAGTGACCAAAATCTACATAGTTTTGCAAAGACAATATTCTTTTATTATAAATTCTTATTGCTTCACGTGATTTAGAACATGGTAATAATTCCACTGGACTTATAAATGTTAAAATGTAGGTGCCTTTCTTCTTTTTCTTTTATTTTATGCATGTGCTCTAAAATATTTTCTCCCACCAGGGGTAAAATTATTATCTCCTTAGCAAGATAAACATTCGAAATTATAAAATAGCTATTCATTAACTTTATTTAACATTACCAGATTTGATATTTAAAATACATTGAAAAACAAACTGTTCTATAAATTTGAGTAAAAGTTGCAGTCGTGAAGCCCCAGCTTATTTTTACTAAGCTATGTAAAGCTGAACAGGAAAATCATGTACATGCACAGATATGCAGGTATTCCTATATGAGGCTTTTTTACGCGTGTGAATTGAGAGTGCCACAAACAGAAGCCATGCCTTTCTCTACTGGACGAAGTAGGAGAAATGTTTAGGCTGCCACACCTGTGAGGCGCCATCTGAGCTGGAGGCATCATTTTAAGGAAGTAATTCCCTGGAGATAATCACCTGAGCTCTGGATACTCTCTGAGATTGCAGCTTTCTTTTGTAGTGCTCCAAATGACCATTTTGATGAACATTCAGGTTTATAAGGATATCTAATTAATCCTAATGGTGATTTTGCATTTATTCGCTTTCCTTTTTTGCATTTTGGGAACATGTTATCTGCATTGTGGTGATTCAGAAGTAAAAGAAAATACCTCACACTTTGTCACCTGGTTGTCTAACCGGCAGAAAGGATGGCTTAAACACCCAAAAAGTAGGCCTCAGTGGCTGTGGAAGAATGTGCATTTTCTATTCCTTCCCTGAAGCACAGAAGGAGGAATTTTGGTTTTCTTTTAGGGCAACTTGAAAAAAAACATACATATAGAGTAGGGAGAGAACATTTCCATTTTTATTCCCTTGTTCTTTTCTTTTTGGGAAACCTACCTGATTAGTTCAATGAAGTAAAAGCAGTTGGTATTTTACAGAGGCCCCAGGGCAATTCCAAGTAATAATGATATATTTTTCTTGTCACCGTCAGAGTCATCGTTACTGCTTTTCATAAATTTCCATCAATCTGGTTGTGGCCGGAGAACCTTTTCTCCCTGACTGCCCTTTATTCAGAGATTTTAATATGCGAACATTAGAACCAAACCTTTCTTAGTTCTATAATGAATAATGTGACTGCAAATAAAATGGAAAACACTATTCATGGACTAAGTTTGAAAATCTAGCCCACTGTTACTTTCCGTACCATTCTCGAGCTAACAAAATATATACTTTCTGTGGTTTTAAAATGGTTTGGGAGAAAGAGGACAATATTTTATGACTTATGAAAATGATATGAAATTCTAATTTGTGTCCATAAAGTTTTATTGGGACACAGTCACCCCCATTCAGTTATGGATTGTCCATAGCTGGTTCCTGCTGCACAGCAAAGTTGGCTCCTTATGATGGAGACAATATGACACGCATGGCCTGGAATATTTGCTTTCCAGGTCTTTACAAACAGATGTTTGCTGACCACTGGGTGATAATGGTATCTGAAAAGATGAAGAGAGAAAGAAATATTTGGTTAAAGTATGTTTTTAAACATTAGCACTTATTAAAAGAAGATAAATTACCTAGCTTTTCTAATCAAATAAGAATTGTTGGATTTTCTTTTTTTTTAAGATTTTATTTATTTATTTTTAGAGAGGGAAGGGAGGGAGAGAGAGAGAGAGAGAGAGAAACATCAATGTGCGGTTGCTGGGGGTCACGGCCTGCAACTAAGGCATGTACCCTGACTGGGAATCGAACCTACGACACTTTGGTTCACAGCCCACGCTCAATCCACTGAGCTACGCCAGCCAGGGCTCAGAATTGTTGGATTTTCTCATCCCAGGCACTTATTTGCTTAAAAAAAAGGAAGAAAAAGGACAAAAAAGAAAAAGAGGACTAGAGATTCAAACACTTTTATGGAATGAGAACCCCTAAAAAGAATTATGAATTACAATACTTCAGTCCCTATGGTTTCTCAAATGTTTTCAACTCTTTTATATGGCTGTGAGAAAGGGTTATATCAAAATGTCAGATGTTTTTATCTGTTCTGTGGATGAGTTGATGTCAACATTATAGTTACAAAAAGTAATTGCAGATAGCTCTGCTTCACCAGGCAGATTTCCTACAAAGACTCTCCCGTCCCAGGAAGGCGTACTAACTGTGGGTTTACCCTCTACTCCCCGGAGCTCCGTTTCTTTTCTTCTTCTTCTTCTTCTTCTACTGCAGCTCCTAATCTAAAAATAATTGAGAAATTTTGGTTGTAAAAGATCCCCATTTAGTTTAATTAAGCTCATTGTGAGCAGTCATTTCTTGATATTCAGACGAAACCTTTCCTTCCGCCCTCGAGAACATTAATTATTCATCGCTAAGCTATGAGCACCTCCAGCCCTCGTTATCTTTCTGCTCCTTGGTTGTTTATGCTTTTCAAGTATTATCATGTCGTCACCTTAGTCATCCCTCTGGCAAGCTCTACTTATGCATAGAGAGTCTGGTGCATCAATCTTGCCATATGTCATGTCTTCCAATACCTTTATAGTTCTCCTTGCTTGTCTCTGAACTCCCTCCAAATCATGTAACTGCCTTCGTTCTGTGACTGGGGTGCCCCAACTTGACTGTGGTATTCTCCGTGTGATTTCACCAACCCACAACTCAATGCCTTTTCTAAGTCATAATTCAAGATAGAACTAGCCTTCCTCTTCTCACTCTGTGGCACAGTATAAAATACAAACAAGTGGATAAATCACCACGATGTCTCTTCCTTGTCCTTGGCAGTCTTTATACGAAGGCAGCGTTCCCACCCCTGAACAGTACAACAGAACCTTGAAAAATCACTTCCTCATAAATAATCCTGGACTTGTTTATCCTACAAGACTTACCCAAAGTGGAGGCTACTTCTTATTTTTTAAATATTCAATTGGTTTTGTTCCTAGCAAGTCTCTTCTGTGACACAAATCTCTCCCGCTGGCCTTTGTTTAATTGGATGTAATTTTTATTTATATTTTTAAAAAACATATAATTAAGGTATGTATGCAACAACTTGAATCTATCCAGACATGGAAAATCTTGAGAGCTGTCTCAAGCCTTTCTCTTCCATGGGAAAGTGCCTGGAGAAGAAATGTTATGCAGGAGAACAAGACTCCATAATCATTTCTGCACTTCCAAGGGGAGAAACACATTAGTCTAATGAAGGGAGTGGAAAAAAATATCTTACACATACTAATTTGAGCAGCAAAATGATCTGGAAAAGTTAGAGATCTTGATAAATGGGGCCAAGTAATTGACCGCGTGTTATAATTAGGGCAAGGCATCTGTCAGTTAATTATCTTTCCCTCAATAAATAATTACAATTTTTACATGTTCCCATAGCTTATAATTTCTAGCTATGATTATCTTCTGCATTCTCATTTATGGGAGCTTTGAAGACCAGACAGAAATTGATATAAAAGGAAAATTGCCTAGTTATCCTCTGAAAAACAAACTGGACAAATGCAAGATAGGGAATATTTGGCTGGTAGAGTTTGAGTTTGGCAGAAGGAATCAAAACTGGCAGAAAGGTGACTCTCTGTTTCAGGTTTCCTTTGTATGTGATTCAAGCTAACCATCCAAGCTTGGGAAATCATCTACTCACTGTTCATTTATTCAACAAACCTTTATTGAATCCCTAATACATTAATGGCTCAGGGGGATACAAAGACCATCTAAGGAACTTGTAATCTCATGGAATAGGCTTACACATAATGAAAAAATGGCAATGGGAATAGCATAAAAAAGGACATCTCAGGATCTTTAGAACAGTGATCCCTTTAATTTAAATTGTACACACACAACAATGTATAAATGAATGAATGAATGAATTGTATACCCCTTTAAGGTGAAAAGATCTGAGTATAGACCTTAGTATACATATATCATTTTATATGCATATAATATGTATATACATAATATGAATATGTGTGTTGATCTGTATATTAGATATTTGCATAAAATTCATTTATGTCAATTTTTAGATCAAATAGGAGCAGAAATTATAAAAATTTTTCTTTTTTTTAAATTTAATTTAATTTAATTTTATTTATTTATTTATTTTTAGAGAGGGAAGGGAGGGAGATAGAGAGAGAGAGAGAGAGAGAGAGAAACATCAATGTGCGGTTGCTGGGGGTCATGGCCTGCAACCCAGGCATGTACCCTGGCTGGGAATCAAACCTGGGACACTAAAAATTTTTCAATACCCAATACATTTTTATATTGTTCTTGGGTTATGCACATCCCACTTGGAGTAACTTTTGCTTGGAAAAACTAAGACTTGCTTCCAACATGGTTTAAGTTCAAAATGTTGGGGTAGCAGAGACCAGAGACAATGCTGAGAACTCAGGCAGTGGTTCGACAAGGGTGATGGGTTCCTGTAGTCCAGTGTTTTCAAAGGATTTCCCCCTGAGTATTAGTAGAGATTCCTTGAAATGAAAAAAAAAGGTTTCTGCTTTCAAACAAGTTGGAAATTACAGGCTGAAAATATATAACTTTATTAGTATGGGACTAATATTTTGTATTTCTACATGGCCTCACAGATGCATACTTTCTATTTGTAAGCTCTGGAGTTGAAAGATTATATTTTCTACTTCATTTTATTCAACAGTTAATAACTCCTGATGGGGCCTGCAAATATTAGTTTCAGAGAAATTGGCACCATGTGTATTTGGAACTGGGTTCTGGCATTTAGAGGGGGGAACAAAGGGACTCCAGGAGCCTTTATTCAAGAGAATTTTCTTTGCCTTATATTTTTCACTTTTCTCCACTCAACATGAGTTAATGAATTGCTCAGCATTAATAGTTTGACTTGAAGTCAGTCATCCAAAAATATTTTTGTAGACCAGTTATCTGTGGAGGCAAAATTAAGCAACTACCCTTTACTTGCCAGTTGAGGGGCTCCCCAAGGGTGTGAAATACTGGGAAATTTCTGATGAAGGCCTTCTACGCCTGGAACACCACTCTTAGACTATGCTGAGATTTCACCTGCTGAGTAGTAAAATGTCTCGATGAGTGAGAATTACTCTTTTATTGCCTGAGCCTACTGAGATTTTTGTGTTAGAGAGAAAACGTTTCTGACGTGCTGCCCACAGTCCTGCTGTCACAGAGATGGCATAACAAATGCAAGTTAACCTTTATCCAATGACATGGAGTTGTAATTATTGTCATTAATCACTGTACTGTGATTGATGAAATCATGATATGCTTGGGCGTTCTTGCTGCATAAGGTTGCTTCCCCCACCCCATACTCACTGACACCAAACTATGGCTTTGCGAGTACTGTGTCTCTACTTTGTATAATTGTTCTTTGCGCACTTTACTGATATAGTTTCATTATAATATGATTGCACACTAATTATACATACTTGGAAGTAAAGCATGTAAAGAGGACTCTAAAGAGCAGATGCAAATGCATAATTATGTATGTACCATGAATATATGTTATGTGTGTTCCTATTAGCCACTACCCATGATCTTACCTCTAGCTGCCTTCAACAACCCTCTTCTAATTAAACCAGATAAATCGTGCTTGTGGAAATGGGATATAAGTAGTAGCTAAGTGATGGCCTGAGAGCTCTCGTCTGAAATAACTTATGCTCTCTATTTGAGTCTCTCAAAGATCATTTCTGCTGATGTATCACTATTTACATTTATTGGGCACTTAAAAAGTAATAGGCATTTTCACATATAATTTTCCTTTAATTTTTTCAGCAAGAGTGCAAATCAGATACCATTCACGGTACTTCCACGTGAGTAGGGTTTTCAGACTTGGCAAATAAAATTTCAGGACTTCCAGTTAATGTTGAATTTGGCATAAATAAATATTTATTGTTCAGTATAAGTAGGTCTCCTGAGATATACTTGAATGGCACATAATTACAGGGAAAGTGATATGTTATTGATCTGAAATTCATATTTCACTGGGTGTCTGTATTTTTTCTGGGAGCCTTACATGTTAGGAGATGAAATGCAGAGAGCTTCGGAACCTATGCAAACTTGCACAGATAGAAAGTATTAAGGTTGTGATTTAGAGCCAAGGCTTTGACTTCAAGTCCAAGGCTCACGGCTATTCTCTATATTACTGAAAATGCTGAAAACGTGTCTTCTGGATACGTAGGATGTTAATATATGTGAACGGCAGGACCCATATATCAAACCATTAATGTATTAGTTTCCTAGGGATGCAAGAACAAATGACTGCAAACTGACTGGCTTAAAACAACAGAGATTTATTGTGTCATGGTTTTAGAGGCTGGAAGTCCAAAATCAAGATGTTGGCAGGCCCTGCTGTCTCTGAAGGCTCTAGGGGAAGACCCTTCCTCACCCCTTTCTAACTCTGTGGTTACTGACAACCTTGACTTTCTTCGGTTTACAGCAGCATATCTCAAACCTCAGCTTCACACGTCCGTCTTCCTGGGTGCACCTGTGTCCAACTGTCCATCATCTGAGGACACTCGTCATTGAATGAAGGTTTACTCTAATCCAGCGTGACCTCATGTTAACCTGATTATGTCTGCAGAGGTAATACTTCCAACAAGTTCACATTCACAGGCACTGGGGGTTCGAACTTGCACATACATTTTCAGGGAGACACCATTCAACCCACAACAGTTAATAATCATTAACACAGGATAGAATACAAAAAAAAATATTATAAACCTAGAAAATCTAGGATACTGAGCACAGGACCTGTGAGTGTGACTGGCACTCAGAGCACATACATAGTGGTTCTGCTGGGCAGATCCAAAACACAGCATAGAGGTTGGGGTGGGGGATAATAAAGGTGGCTAAATACACATGTATATGCTTCAGATAACCAGACACTCACATCCGTATGTGTAATAGTGCTAGGAGATAGGTACTATGATTTGCAACACATCTTATAGATGACAGAATGGACACTAAGACACAATATAGTTTGCTCGAGGTCATGCAGTGAAATTGGAGCCCAGGCCATCTGACTCTAGAACCTGTATTCTGAACTATTATTTAGGATTATTTGGAGGGGGGAGAAGAGGTAGTTTGGGCAGAACGGAAAACAATGTGAGGGAGGACAGTCATGAGAAATAACGACTATTCTCACTTGCCTGTTGGTTGTTTTTTGTCTAATCTTGGTTTTGCCTGCCGGTATCGCTGGTGTGGTTTATTAGAGCAGAGGCTCTCCAACTTAGGCGAGCACCAGAACCGCCAGTGGCTGGCCCACTGCTGAGATTCTGGTTCCACAGGCCCAAGGATTTGCACTTTCCTTGTGCTGCTGCTGCTGCCCATGGAAAACCACCATTCTAGCCCTGGCTGGCATAGCTCAGTGGATTGAGCGCGGGCTGTGAACCAAAGTGTCGCAGGTTCGATTCCCAGTCAGGGCACATGCCTGGGTTGCAGGCCATGACCCCAGCAACTGCACATTGATGTTTCTCTCTCCCTCTCTCTCTCCCTCTCCTCCCTCTCTAAAAATAAATAAAAACATAAAATCTAAAAAAAAAGAAAAAAGAAAACCGCCATTCGAGAACAACTGGTGCAGAGCAAACTGAGGTGAAGTTAGAGTAAGAAATGGTGTTCAAGTTCAAAGGGATGGTGATAGGGACCTAGAAATGTAAACCAGCCAATTCACAAGCCAACCTTCCAACTGCCCTTTTAAAAACCGTAATGTGAAATCGTATGCCTGTGTTATACATGAACATACACCCTCACTATACTCTCATAATTCATTGTATGCGTTTCTGGACGTGTAACAACTGAAAAGCAGCGGAGGATTTAGGGCTTTGCAGCAGAGGACATGAATCACAATTCCAGCTTGTCCCTGAATTTCTCAGGTACTTCCTGTCCACACACCGCACTTCCCCCTGCCCCCTCACAATGACGGAGTTGAGAGAGGGAAAAAGTTGACTGCGTTGTGATACCTTGTCAGTAATTGTCATTTTTTTAGAAAAAAGTGATATGGAAAATAGTATCTCTATTATACTTTCTCCGGTTAACTTTTAACATGAACATAAATGTTGATTCTAAAAATAATAACATAATCACCTGGCTAGTGTAGCTCAGTGGATTGAGCTCGGGCTGGGAACTAAAGTGTCCCAGGTTCGATTCCCAGCCAGGGTACATTCCTGGGTTGCAGGCCAGAACCCCCAGCAACCGCACATTGATGTTTCTGTCTCTCTCTATCTCTCTTCCTTCCCTCTCTAAACATAAATAAATGAAATCTTAAAAAAAATAATAACATAATCATACTAGCTAAAACATATATTACTTACAAAATACCTACCGAGAGATAAGTGTTATAAATATTTTGGATATTCCTTCAAAATACAATTTACGTGGGCAAATTTATCAAAATATGCATACTATCTTGTGATCTTTTTCTCAGTATTCCATGCCCATGTTTGTATATTCATACATATATTTTATGTCACCATTTTTAATATTCTCATAGTATATATTACATTGCACAGTTGTTCCACAACTTGTTTAACCAATCCTGTGTTGTTGGGAATTTAAATTGTCTCCAATATGGGACTGGTAAGGTATTGGACACAATGAAAACTAATATATGCATAATGATATACTTGTTTATTCTAGAGGTTAGCTGGGTCAAGGAATAATCTTGTATTTAAGATTCATATCATATTAAATCAGAAAAGGCTCAAGACAGGGAAAGTCAAGCCACTTTTAGGTACATATATAAAAAGAGACGGGCATCTGTGTGCATGCGCTTCTTCAGTGTGTGTTTGAAGCAAAGAAGACAGTGGAAAGATGCCCCTGCCATGGAAATGGTGTCATGCCCCGCACCTTACGGATGGAGGATTTTTAAATGTTGTGGCTTTCTGCATTTCCCGATATACTCTGCACACGGGTGTCAGTTGAGTTTTCTGTAATAAGCAGCCTTTTTGTCTGTGTGCAGCTGCCTGTAAGTTGGAACCAGACAAGTAGGAAGTGAGCACCCATGTGGGGAAACAGACAGCGAGAGAGAAATTCTTTTTCTTCTAGGGAGAAGGAGAAGAAGTTGGCAAAAATAATAAAAAAAAAAACATAACTTTACCAAAGTCCAAATGAAACACATGCACCGATCCCCTCCCCCACCCCAGGTCCTTGAGCCCACCATTCTCTCACTGGAAGGAGGAAAGATAGTTTTGAAAAATCAGCAAAAAGGAGAACAGTGTCAAGGCCAGTAGGTACAGTCTGCAAAGATGGCTGCCTGAGGATATTTGGTAAATGCTGCATTCAACTGAGTGTCCTTCTGTGCACCAGTGACCACTGAGCTTATCCAACATCCTTCAGCCGAAAGGCTGCAAGTGCCGAGCTGCGTGAAGCTCAGGCTTCAGGGAGCCCTTTCTGACTGGGAGCCCTTTCAAACAGGGGGAGAGAGCCAACAGGGGAAGTGTGGGCTCAGCGGATGAGTGTGAAGGAAAACCAGCCAGGCCGGCGTTGACATGGCCGAGTGTCAGAACTCCGGGGCAGCTGCCGGCGGGGCGTTGAGTGCCCAGAGGCCGACCTGAATCCAGGCTGATGGGAGGAGGCGGGAGCCTTCCAAACAGGCTCAGTCTGGGCACGCAGAAAATGTCAGAGGCAGCAGAGCCTCGTGGAGGAGAGGAGAAAGCTGCGCTGTGTGGGAAGGGATCTTTTGATTGATTCCCTGGTACATAAACGGGCGGATGTTAGTCAATCAGCACAGGATCTGTGTGGGGTGGGAGGGAGGGGGACAAAAGGAGGAGGAGAAGAGGAAGGTGAAAAATGTGCCAGAAAGAGCTTGTGCTGCTTTCCAGAGCATTGGCTGGAGGAAACGCCGCGCTGCCCCGAAGGTGGAAAAGCTGGCTGGAGACTTCTGCTGAAAAGGGGCAGCCACCGGCAGCCACCCAGCTCATGTTCCCAAGCTGACCTTTGCAGAATGTGGGCCCCTCTCCTGGGAGGTTCTGCCTACAGAGTATTGTGAACCGTACAGAGCACAAAGGAATGCTCCATCTCCTGGTGGGTGCTTGTGAGGACAGCTCAGGGGGCTGCCTTGTGACTATGTATTTACAGTATCAATAAGCGATTAGTGGTCTATGGGCATCCTGGAGTGAGGCTGGGGATGCAGGCAGCCCGGGCAGTTGGCCCATGCTTTCTGTCCACAGGAGCATCGATAAGGCCAACAAAGTTACACACATCCTGCGTAGATCAGAAAAGCAGAACATGGTTCCGAGGCAGCAGAAGGTCAGACAGCATTCCTCTGTCAAGAGAAAGAGAACTTAGCTTCTTAAAAATAGATCTCTAGACATAGAGACCACTTTAGATAAACAAGCAAAAATAAAAGTACAGGGGGAGAAAGACACAGGAAGCTACTGTGAGAAGGTTATATATGCCATTAAGTCCTTGAGAAGGAGTTCAGAATTGTACAGGGGGTCACGATGTTGAACAGAGAATCTGACAGCATACCCTACACCTGAGTTTCCGTTACCAAGGTCCCACTGAGCAGCTATTCTGGTGTTCTTCCTGCCTCGGGAGTTTACATAAGCTGCTCCCCTGCTAGGAAGCTCTTCTCCGCTTTGGCCAGCAGACCTCCCTCTTGGAGGAGCCTTGATGGTGACCATCCCTCTGGTACTTCTACCTCTGTTCTCGCACAGCTTGCACAATGTCACAAGCAATAATCACTCCACTTCTGCTTAATTCATTCCTGTCTGTTCCTCCTCAAGGACATGACCTCCATGAGAGTGGAACTAAGCCTATCTTGGTCACCATGACATCCCTGATATAAGGTTAGGATTTGCTTTCCATCCAATGAATGGATGAGTGGATAAGGACATAAAACTGGACCTAAGAAAGAGCTGATTTCCAGAAAACAAGGGCTGAGTGATAAAGACAAGCTGGGATATATAAAGGTAGACTCATTCTGGGAGAACATTAATCTATAAAGCCCAAGAATCAAGAATACTCCAAGATATGAGAAAAAATCAAATCTTACCAGGAGATTCCTAAGCAGTCAATAGTACCAATTGCCAGGTAGACAAGATGTCAGCGATCTCAGGATTCTCAGGGTCCTGTCCTTTCTTCCCTCCCTCCCTGATACTCACTAGAACAAGAACTTGTCAAGGAGAGGTAAGAAACAGGGCGTTAAGCATTTGCGTTGTGCCAGGCACAGGGAAGCCATTTATGGATGGGGCCCCTCCTCACCCTCAGGAGGCCTTGTGAATTGGGTGTCAGGGCTGTTTTCTTAGACTGAAGCTTACATATGGCATCAACTTGTTTAAGGGGAAACCATGTTCTAGGGAGAGAAAGGATGCTCAACTAGATTTATTTCAGCCTCCAGAGTCTACAGTTTTGTTTTGTTTTGTTTTTTCTAGACTGCACCCTTCTTATGGAAAATCTTCCAGTGGAGCCACTGGCTTTCTAGGACCTTGGGATTCTGAGAGAGCTCAGATCATTCTTAGATCCCTGGTGCTGCCTCAGGAGAGCATGTGCATGTATGTGTTTGTACACGTGGGCACAGTGTATTTTTGTATTTCTAAGCAATGCTGGGTGGGTGAACGTGACCAATATTTGGAATAACCTTTCATTTCAACTATCTCACCTTCCAGTGCAAGACAAGAGGTAGGATTTAGTGCCTACTGATGACAGTAATAAAGGTAATAATGTATTTACTCAGTGTGGAGTAGCTTAGGGATCGTGTGTCCAACTAGGTCAACCATTTTCAACCAGTATGCCGCAAGAAGCACACTGGTGTGCCACAAGAATTTTTAAAACATGTAATATTGGACTATTTAGCCAGGGATACTGACATCTTTTCCTTTTGATTGTCAAATAAGAAAGATGACAACTGCCAACAGAACAATAGCCAGCCAGTGTAAATGAATTAAAATTATACCTATTTTTTGACAGATCGGTAAAAAATACATTTTTTTGGTGTGCCACAGATCTTTAGTAATTAGTTTAGGTGTGCCATGAGATGAAAAGGGTTGAGAATGGCTGACCTAAGTGACTGACTCATGGCAGCAAGACTAGTATCTAGAATGCCTGTCTTCCTATCTCATTACACTTGCATTTTGATGGAATAAAGAGATTTCTTTAATTATTTTTCAGTATTGTTTAGACCCACGTACCGGCAGCTATCCTAGATTATCTATGAGGAGGTTATTTTAGATTGAGTTTACCCAAGGAAAAATGTACTTTCAAGTGTATTAATGATGCCCTCTGTATAATAAGGGTTCTGTTGACATCTCAGCTCCTTTTGCTTACTTTTATTGCCAAAACATCCTTGCAAATTCAAACACTGGACTTTTTCACATAATCCAACGAAGGCTGGGGGGATTGTGGGCCCTTGCACCAATCTAAGAAGATCTGTGATTAACCTCGGGGTGTGGTTTCCAAAGAGAGGATTTGGGTAGGAGGGCAGGATGGGGAAAAGGATAGCTTCCCAGTCTTCTCTCCCTCTCTCTCTGTCTCTCTCTCTGTCTCTCTCTCTATCTCTATCTCTATGTCTATCTCTATCTCTATCTCTCTTCCCTACATGTGCAGACTTGTTATTTTATTTGAAATGGCTAAACTTGAGCATGCCAGATGTGCTTTCATTTATGTACAAGAGCAAAATGTAATTAAAAGTCAAATTTAACTTTTCAACATATTATTTCTCTTTGGGGGTTATTCGTGGCTCTAGTAATCTTCAGAAAACAACTGTGATCGGGCTGTATCCATAGAGTTATACATAAAGGGTCGCTTGCCCATGTCTCCTGAATGCCACATGCTCTGTTGGGGTTACACAAACGCAGTTTGTTGACCAGGTCAGACTCTCTGTGCAGGGGAGAAGCGGCTCTCTCTGAGTAGTGACATCCTGTGGTTTGAGAGGCGAAGAAAGGTCTTGTCACTTCAGAGGAAACTTCAGGCTGTTCATCAATCAGGCTTTTCATTCCTCAAGGACAGCAGCACCCCTGCTGCCTCCCTGATTGAAGGCCAAAGAGCCACTAGGAGGAGCTAATGACTGACCCGGCTCACCACTAATATTTACAACAAATTGCCTCCACAGCCCTCCCAACCTCAGCTGCGGGCTCAGGGTGTTTAATTATTCACGTGGTAATGGATGGACTAGGAGTCTTCCGCCCTTCGAACAGCTCAGCAAGGAGGAGGAGAGCAACAGCGTCTCCTTGTTTCACGTGCGTTTGCAGGCTCTTTCCTGCGAGGAGGAAGGAATACCCTTCAACCTTCCTGTAGACAGAACAGTGGAGAAAGCACTGCATTAGCGCTGCTCCCAAACGGCTTCCATTTTAAATTAAAAAACAACAACAACACTGACTTCAGGGTTTCTTATGCTTTCCACAAACTCCCTAGGTGCAGAAATCACTGAAGAGACCCAGGTCACAGCGCAAGTTTTCTGAGTCACATGGGTGTCGCTCCTAATTCTGTAGACAGGATAGCGGGAGTTAAGGAGGCAGAGACCCTGGAGTCCCATGCCTGGGTTTGAACCCCAGGTCTGTTGTTTCATAGCTGTGTATCTTTGTGTACATTCCTTCGCCGCTGTATTCCTTCCTTTCTCTCTCTGTAACCCCCCGGCACTGTGGTGAGTGAGGATGAAGTGAGTTTGGATGTGTAGGTACGTACACACATGTCAGGTAGAGCCTACCTCTGCTTGTTGAGTTTTCCGTTCCTCACAGCCGAATGCACTCCACACTGATGGAGAATGTCAAGAATTACGTTTTTCTATTTGGTTTTTTCATTTAACAGTTTTTCAAGTCACTTTCAGAGGTGGCCCCAATTTAAAAAAAAAAAACACAAAAAACCTCTTGGTGAAGTTGGAAATGAGAATCTTCAAGTGACTGTCACCATGTTCAGAGGCCTGGTAATATTATTATGTTTGATTGAACTCAGTTCATAATCACGTGTCTTTGCTTTGTGCAGGGAACCTAGCAAAGCAGGTAGGTTGTCTCAGTTCTTGCATGCAGGCATGAATCTTGCAGCTCTGTGTCTTCGAGTATTTTTTAAATGGATACAAATAATTAAAGCATTCTTTTCAAACAAACAGGATCTTTCCAACCTTGGAATTTACATAGAGAAAATCGCAAATCTGTGTTGGTAACAAAAATTGAGAACTTCTATTATATTATTATCACATTCTGCCAGTCTTCATCATTATTTTATTATGAACTTATCATATGATTGTACAGCCAATTAACTAATAATTTTGAAATAAAAATGTAGCTTTTTAAAATAAATTATTCCCCAGGTTGCAGGAAAAAAGGTATAAAACAAGAGGAAGTGTTTTGAAGAAAATAAAACCGATCTAGTAATCAGACCATTGTGAAACAATCTTTATTAACATCTGAGCATTTCCTTCTGACATTTGCTTTCTATACATACATGTGTGTGCATATATGTGTGTGATCATGTATGTTCAACTTGTTAAATTCAGAATATTATGTATGGTTAATCATAATAACCTGGATTTATTTTTACAAATAATTTCCTTTCATTTTTATAGATTTTGAAAATGTTTTATCTAATGATTATGTGGTTATGCCTTACCTTATTTGCTAAAACTATATGGTTGGACATTAACATGTTTTCTAGTTCATGTATTTTTTTTTTTGGCAAATTAGCTAAGAGTGATTTTTGCAGATAAACTACCTAAGTTTAGATCCTGGTTATATCTTTTCCTGGTTCTATGACCTTGGGTAATCAATTTACTTGTCAGTGCCTCATCTTCTTTGCCTATGAAATGGGTAGAATGCTAATAAACACCTAATGGAGTTCTGTGAGGATTAGTCAATTTATATAATGTGGAATGTGATAAGCAATCTCTGTAAGCTACTGTGTCTATTATTGTGGTTGTTGTAAACAATGCTGTGAGAAATATACATACATATATATAAATTTTAAATTTAATTAATGCTTATCTCCTTCAGATACATTATTTGAAAGAATATTAGCAGAACAAAGACTTTCAGAGCCATTTTCCTATTTTGTGCTCCCTTCCTCCACTCTTCGGATATTCTAGAAGGAGCCTTCTGCACCTTCCTGCAGATCATTGTCAACATGTTTGCTTTCCCTTTGAGAGACATGGGGAGCCACCGGAGTATTCCAAGGAGAAGTGAACTACAATCCAGTATATGATTTTAAAAGATCGCTGAGGCTTCTGACCACAGAGGTGCTACAGTGAGACAGGGAGACCAGGCCAGAGTCTACCAGCGTGGTCGAGGTGAGAGGCTATGGAGATCCACGCTAGAGTGGTAGGGGTGGACTCAGAGAGGGTGAATTCTGGATATATCTTAGCAGGCGGAGCCACCAGGATCTGCTAATTGGATGTGGAAAGTGAAAAGAAGAATCAAAATGTCTCCAGTCAAAGATGTCTTCAAGTATTTTGGCCATAGCCCTGGAAAGGATAGAGCTGCCAGCAGCTGAGATGGGGTAGGCTGTGAATGGGGCAGATTACTCCATTATGGTGCTCATTTTAAAATGCGTTGAGTTCAAGATGCTTATTAAACCTCTAAGTAGTGACCTCTGATAGGAATATAGGCAGCTGAGTCTGTTTTGGGGACTGAATATATAATTGTCCAAACAGAATAAATACAATGTTTGTGAAAAGATACAAGAATAAAAGTGTGCTAGTTTGAAACTTAAATAGGTATTATTAAAACTCAAAGGTTATTGCGCCAATAGTTTGGAACTTTAAATAACAAAATCATTTTTTGGAGGAAAGGAATATTTTAATAATGGGCATTGTTTAGAATTGCTGCCTCATGGTAATAATGAAAAGCAGACCACACCTTTTCCTTGTTGTTTTCAAATTTCCCACAAATAGAGTATCCATTGTGCTGTCCACACCCTGACCAGATCGCTCCCCCTGCCCCTGCCCGTTGGAATACTATTGAGTGTAAGGGTTCCCTCCTCGGACCCCACTGAAAGCTGAATTAATGGTTAAGTTAATGAATCTTGAGCTGTGGCACGTAGAGGGGCAAGAATAAATAAAAAGACAAGGTAAACTTCCCCTTCTATCAGGTGGCATTAAAGGGTTGATAAGTAATGTTGGGAACTAGCTAAGGGGAAGGTGACTGAGGGGAGTATTGGTTTGAGTTTAGTGGGATATATTTAATAGTTTTTAGGTACGCTCTGTGAGTTAAGTGTTTGCAGGTGCCCTACATTGTAATGGTCAGAGTTAAATGTGCTGACTCACCTGGTGTTGGGACATCACGGTGCAGGGCCAAAAAATCCTTGTATTCTGATTCTTAGCAGGGATAGTAAATGAGAAACAATATGTGAAGGGTACAGGCTAACTTTTGCCAAAGTTAGTTGACAAAACATTTTCTCTATCATCATTTATGTATAATTCTAATAGAGGATTCAAATTTCATTGATACCTAAACAAAATTAAAATTCTGTCCAGCCAGAAATCTGCCTAATAATACAATATACATTATTATAAATTAACTATACAGTAAAATCATTTTCATATATCTCTTTAAATTCAATGTAAATTATTTCACTGCCAAGAAGCAAATTATAATACATCTCTAAAGTCATATTAAAGAGAGGAATTTCTTATTGAAATAATGAACAGACTCTTGGATTATTTGTTAATTCAACTGATGATGAAAAATTAATCGTATAAACACATAGAAAAGTTAAATTTCTTTCTAATGTTATATAAAATACTACTAATAATAACAATGATTTAAAGTTCATATATGTCACTACTTCATGAAATCAGCAATAAACTTGTTCATCAGTGTTACCAATTAAAAAGTATTTAAGATTAGCTATTGAACAGAACAGGGTATTTCAGCTTGAAATATCCCGAAATGGTAATTTTTACTTTTAAATATTTCACAATTTGCATTAAATTCTTTTCTTACTTAAATTAATAGTAACTTTTGTACCTGATTTTTTATTCATCATACTCAACTCCCCACCCCACCCCTTTCATCTTCCTCAAAGAAAGCCTTCAACATTGTCTTTGTTTCAAACACTTTGCATCTGCTCTTGCCACCATCTTGCCCTGAGGCCGCTTGTTCAGAATCCACAAGGTTAAACAAACTCAGGGGTCGAACTGGGTTCTCAGAGTCCTCCGTGACTTCAGGGAGTGTGGTAATCATCTGAAAAAGGTCCTGTGTGCTTTGGGTGCTGACGGCTGAGCTTGTCAGATCAGGGAGGGAGGGGGCTGTTGTGGGGAGAAGTGGCTGAGACCCACAGGGCCGACCACTTGGTCCAGGGACCGCATGGGACTGGCACACAGCCCCGCCTTGGGGGCCATGGCACTAGTTGGGCAGAAGTGGGGTCCAGTCATCCAGAGCAGGTGGCAGATGCTCCTCAGAGCCCCACCTAAAGGAGCTGACCAAACATAAATCTCTCTGCTCTTTCCCATCCTCAGTCCCTGCTCCATGAGGTAACATGCCGCCCCCTTCCCCAAACCTAGGTCCCATCTCTGAGAGGAGCCATGGAAAATAAAAAGAAACTTGACAAATTAAACATTTGTGCCCACTGCCTATAGAAACAGTTTAAATAGCTAACTTGCACCAAACACATGTAGAGAGTTCTCCCCCGCTGCCCACAAGCAGGTGGATGGGTGTGTGAAGGTTTAGGGCACCCAGTGAGAAGCTGGTGCCAAATCCAGGTTTGACCACCCGCTGCTCAAAAGCTGATAATCAAGGGGCAGGGGCTGGTGGAAGGAAAATAGGTTTATTCAAGAGCTGGCAACTTGGAAAGATGGCAGACTCATGTCCCAAAGACCATCTTAGCAATTGGAAAGGGGCAAGGGTTTTTGTAAGGAGGGAGGTGGGAGGGGAAAAAACAGAACAAAAGAATCAAAAGGAGGAGGTTGAAAGTTCTTTGTTGAGAACACAGTCTGTTCAGGTAACTGATCAGCACCCCTCCTGAAGCTAGAATGCCTGAAGGTCCACGTTGGTTCTTTTGAAGTTAGTTCCTAGAATTCTTAAGCTAACAGGCTGTTTATCTGCAGTCAAATGTTAGTTAGCAGGTCATCATTTGTAGCTGTAATGTTAAAAGAATGGTGGGGTGTGTTACAAAGTGAAGTCCCTCGTTTTCTTTGCACATCTGAGTGGTGTGAGTGGGTTTGCAACCCACCATCCTCGCTATCCAAGAAGGGCCTTACTGCTCCTGTGAAGGTCACTAAGGAAAGAATTAGGGGATGGCTACATGGGGAATGTGGGTTATTCAAGATTTCCACCTACTCTTAGCACTACCCACTCTGTCCTGGCAGGAATCGCTTCTGGTTCCCAATGTCTTGCCAGAGAGCGAGGCCAGGGCTGGATAGGTTAGTCCCAAAATGCATTGTTTGTTTCAAAGAAGCATGATCTGGTTTGCGTCACGGAGGATCTCAGCAGCCGGCCAGCCCAGAGCTTAGTCAGGGTTGAGTTCCTTAGGACCCCACCTAAACCAGTAGGCCCTGGGCGCATGGATGGAGCAATTTGGCAGGTTCACATCGGTCACAGGAGCTGGCCTTTCATTTACTCATGAGGAGAGTTTGTCTGGGTGACACAGTCACCCATGGAAATATGCATGATGAAAGCCTCTCTTGGCTTTCATTGTGGACACAGCATCCTGCTCCCGCCCGCCCGATCCTCCTCCCCATACGCACGCACGAAAGCTTGACTGAGACGGGTAGGGAGTCAGACCCGAGCTGCACTGACGCGACGCCCTGGGATGCAGCCGGCACTGTCAAACGTCCCAGTGTTAACATCAGAGAGATTATGAGACATTCCTTTTTGATTTAAGCAAGTGCTGTTTTATAGAAGCCGATGTGTTTCAATTAAATGTGCAAAACTGCCAAAGCCTGTAGGACATATAAAATAAGGGAGGCTAATAAAGTCTTAAGGTAGGTTAGCAAAATCCAACATGTTTGTGCTAACAAAGTCAATGATTCAAGGAACTCACACTTCTGTCGCCTCCGAAAGAGAGAAATGGTTCACTAGGTGTGAGTGAGTCACTTCAAATATAAGTCCAGACATTCCGGAATTTTATGTGCCCAAGTGCCAGGTTGTTGCAGGAGCTCTCACAAAGCAGAAGGACGATGAGACTCATCGACTTTCTCAAAAGCCAGTTTATGGAACAGTTAATCACTTCAGACCAATATATTTCATTTCCAAGGGTGATGTGCAAGCAACATTAGCGGCTGTGGAAGAAGGATTCCAAGTCCGTCACACTCAGCTTCTTTAAAGAGCTTAGCTGTCATCTCACAGATTAACAACGAGGTCTCTCTAGGAGAAGTGGCTGCATTTTACACGGGGGACCCCACACTGCAGCTCTGGGCCTCGACTCTTGAGAAAGAAACTTGCAAACCTATTTGGCTTCCAAGTTAACCTCCGGGTGACTCTCCTTTAGAAACAAAACCCTTTGCTGGCTATTCTGTTCCCTCCTAACAACCCCCGCCCACATTAGACAAATAGTTTAGCTTTTAAAAAAGTAAAGGAAAATAAAGAAATCCCTTAAGACAGCTTATACATTTTATGCTTAGTGTAATTAGTGGGTAAAGTACAAATGGTGAAATAGAGGAAAGAGAAGGCGGGGTTTGGAACCTAGCAAAACTAGAATCTCCAAACCAAATAAAGGAAACTTTTTTTTTTGCTATACTCCCATTAAAGCTAATTTTTGCATAATCTCTTTCTTTTATTATTACACTTAAAGCCAATGACAAATGTGTATATATATTCCATATATAGATGATGCCTATGTGGTGTCCGTGTATGGGGGAGAGTCTTGCTGAGGGTGAGCAATCCAGGTTATGGGAGAAACGCCAGTAGGCAGGCGGCTGGTCTTCGCAAGCAGCCGCCCAATGAGAAGGCTGCAGCCAGAAGATGGGCTCGCCCTCTTCTCAGACAGTTCGAAGTTCGATATGTATTTCCTCCTTCTGTCCTTTAAAAGGAATACTCTCAAGATAAATGCAAGAACTGTCAGAACTGACACCCAGTGTCGCAATTAGGTGGGGGAAGCCCCGAGATGTCAAATTCATAGTGAATTCCTCCAGTATTTTATTAGTTTTGTGCTCATGGATCCTTGCCCTTAGAGATCTTAATGTTTTATTTTTTTTAATGGAGTTGAAGACTGACATGTAGTACTTTAGTACTTGTCCAAGCGCCATACCCTCTAGGAAGAAAAGAAGAATAATTTATACTTTCAATAATTTACATGTATACTTTAAATATTCTATATTTTAAAATTTTATGCTCAAACAGAACCGAAAACATACCAGTAGTACCTGTTGGAGTACCACACTCTGGGAAGGGGAGAAGAATATTCTATATTGTCAAGGCAGCCTGAAATGAACAGAGTAAATTTGAAAGGTCTGAATGGTGCTGAATGATGAGAATCTGGCTCAGGCCAAAGGCTGTTTACCAAAAAAAGAAAAAGGAAAAAAAAAGAAAGAAAAGCTGGCTTTCTTAAGCCTATTCTTTGGAGCTTATTGCTCTGTGACTTTTTTTCTCTTTTCTTCTGAGTAATCTCTTCAACAAAATGGGGATCAGAAGAGGAAAAGGAAACCTCTACAATGCAAACTGGCCCCTGGGAGCCAGGGCTGATTAATGGACAATTTTATGGCTCATTTGTAAAAAGGGAAATTCTAACAGAGCCCTCTGTTTACTTTGCTCCTACAATTCATATCAAAAAGACAGAAAGCAGAGACTTAAGAGGGTGGGAGCA
This sequence comes from Phyllostomus discolor, assembly GCF_004126475.2. NCBI lineage: Eukaryota > Metazoa > Chordata > Mammalia > Chiroptera > Phyllostomidae > Phyllostomus > Phyllostomus discolor. The sequence goes on from NC_040906.2 coordinate 12,946,269, forward strand.
TTTTAAAAATCTTTGAACACTCAATAGCTCTCAGCTAAGTAGAGCAAATAGATTATGGTCATCTGAGCATTAATGAGTCCAAATTACCTGGGGATTTGTTACAAATAATAATTGTCAGGAAATGACAAAATGCCAGCACATTTTTCACTTTCCTTCTTTGATATGTAAACTCAAGTTCAAGTGAAACACTGGGAGCTTTCGGGTGGGTTCCAGTCTTTTCTTCCTCTCCCACAGTGAACACGGTTACCACAGGGGAGGCCTACGGACTGATCCAGGCTGGCGTATGTGTAAATGGGAGCATTCGTGTGTGCACGTAGAGGAGTATGCATGTGCATGCCAGTGTGCGCATGCTTGTCCATGCGGAAGTGTTCAATCTTTGTTAAGCCAGGTTGATTCTCTTCATTCAGCCTATCATGGGGCTGTCCAAGGACAGGCACTGTGCTCCTCACCGTAGATGAATGACTATCCTGAAGGTCATGGGCCTTCCAAGAGCAAATTTCAAAGAGGACAAGTGTAGATCGCGGTTATAAATATGCATCACCTCGTAGGGCAGGCTTCGTTGAATTGTACTGAAACCTGAGTTTTTGAGCTCAGGATTATTGAGTAGTTACTCTGTATTCTTGCTCTAATTCAGTTCAAGTGAAAGGGAAAAAAATCTGAAATGAAAATAACGAGGCAGGCAGGGCTCACTGAAATGAACAGAGGCTGCACCAATAGTGGTGCCCGGGTGTGTGCTAGCACTTCCCTGCCTTCCAGTGTGCACGGACAGCCGCACACGCGTGGTGCACAGCACGGCATCTGTGCCTTATTTCCTTTAGTTTTCTGAGTCACTGGTGAGCACCTGTGCATTGTTTTTGCAGAGGCGATTATCCTGGGAGCTTCTCTCTGGCTGTATTTTTTCCTGGCATCAGAGTGATGTCTGGGTCTTCTCGATTGCTGCCAGCAAGTTGTTGTTGCACATGAAAAGGTCATCTTTTATTGTAGAATGCAAGTTTCTTTCAGTTGTAGGTGACACAACCGTATTTCAGACTCGTTTTACAGAAGGAGAGTGGATTTGTCAGATTTAGTGACTTGACATCCCAGCTGGTATGGCTGATCAATGATGCCACTAGGTGCTGTCTTCTATTCCTCAGTCTTGTTGCTGGTGAACTGGCTCATTCTCCCGGCAGCCTGCAAAGGCGACGCAGCACTGCAGTTGCACAGAGCCCGCAAGTAGCCAGATTCATCTTCCCGGCTACAACACATAAATGCCATGAAGGTTCCTCATTGCCCACTGGGTCGTGTGCAGGTCCTCGAACTATTCTCAGTGTTGGGGGTGTAGCATATGGTTGGCCCAGCTTTGGTCCCTGAACTTTTCTTTTTGGGCTCAAGAAGAAAGGGGAAAAAGAAAGAGTGCAAGCCACGTGAACAAACAATGGCTACCGCCATCCATTACCATTCAATTGTACACCCACCAGTAATTCGTTCTTGGTACCGCCAATGGCAAAACAAAAAAAAAAAATGCATTAGAAAAAATCAGTAAAAACGTACCAAAAATCTTTGTAATAAAGCTTCATACTACAGTCTTTCTGCAAATACATGAAAAGCTGGTAATGAGGTCGTCTCTGGGGAAGACAGCTGGGGGCCAAAGACTGACTCGTCACTGGTCACTGTGTTTGCTGCGCTCGCCTGTCTGAGCATGTCAGCATGCCCTTGCATTACTTTTTCCAAACAGGAAAAATAAAAAGGAAAATCTATAAAAATGGCCCGTAAGGAATCTTACTGACAGGAATATACTCAGATATTTGAGTTAAGTATAAGAATGTACACCTCAGCTTATTGTCTATTTATACAAAAGGGGAGTGAAATTAATAAATGTTTCTAATGATCAATTTGATTAAAATGATGTTTTCATGGATTATTTAATAAAAGTAAATCAAAATGCCTAATAAATGCCCACAACTTCAGTACAGGACTGTATAGATGCTAAATCTTAATTTAATATGAAACAAGTATATCAATGAAAAAAATAGTCAAAAATAGAAAATATTAACATTGATAGTATCTGGGTGGTAGAATTTATGAGGGAGTTTAATTTTTCCCATTTTTTCTAATTTTTCTCCAATGAGTATTAATCTACAGGCAAAAAATAATTAACTTAAAAATATGCCCGACTACAGTGAGTAGCAATTCAGGTTTCTATTTTTAAAAATACAGCATGATTCTCTAACTTTATATTGTTTATGACCCCCAACTCTGCACTATAAATAATAGCACCTCATACACTTTGCTGTATGTCATTTTATGATTTTATTCATTAAGAAATATTTGCTTCATGTGCTTGAAAAGTAGAGGACAAAATTAAGGATTTACTAAATCCTGTTTCTACCCAGCTCCCGATTCCCCCTGCAACTCCAAGGGGGTTATAACTTACCCCTCACCCGAATAATTATGAAAGGGTTTTTCTCCCCCTACTTAAAGTAATTAAAAAACTAATCATTTCTAAGAAAATACTAAAATATTCAATACACACTGGGGTCTTTTCCTAGGAAAGCTTCACGGTGAATAGTTGTATTGAGTCTTGGCTACTTAACAAACCTGAGCTTCAATATTGTAGCATTATTATGAGGCAACATGGGCTTTTAAGGGAGTTTCATTACTTCTGCAGTGAGAGCTGGGGAGCCTACTCTCCTCTCCACATTTGAATGCGACTCAGATTAATTTTGGTGGGAGCTGGGCATGTGTATCTAGGGGAGAATAAACCCTTAAGTGTATAATTAGTAATTACACACTTGTTTCTAGGTCCTGACTTGTAGAGATCAATTTTGTTTTCTCCAGTTAAACATAATGACTACATTGAAAAAAAAAACCCCATCTTCCTGAAACCAACCAATTGACCTGGTTATTTTCTCATACAGTCTGGGGGTAATGTGAGGGTTTTTTTGACACTTCTCCCCCTACCCCCCAGCAACAGGCTCACACCTCAGATGTTTAGAATGCGGGACGACATTTTCCTGTGTGACACACTTGGCCTTGAACAGCAGGTTAGTTTTCATCACTCAGAGTACCTAGTTTGCATCCCCCGGGATATGGTTCATGTCTGGGCTTATTATAAAAGTGTGATATAAAAGGACCTCTGGGATCACTGTACATTGTGGTTGTCCCTTTAGTCCTTCCAGCCAGCACTGGCCTCCCCTATACACTTCTCACAAGTGTCTCATCAGGTTTTATGATGACAGGCACCGTGGATGTGGCCATTAGGAAATCCTATTTAGAGAGGACTTCTCAGATAGCTGGGGCAAATAATGGTTCACCCAGATGCCCCACGATGATGCATAAAACCCAGGGGCTGTTTGTTTGCGCTCCCCAAAGTTTCTCCAATCCCATTAGGATGACAGAATCGGAGGTTAATCAGCTTTCCCCAAGAAGCTTAAGGCTCCTTATTTTATATTTCCACCCTAGGTGCTAATCCAGTTTGAAGAGACTTATAGGAAAGTGCCAATAAACTCAAGCTTGTTGATTTGATTCCAATATAAACTGATTCATTTCTCCTCATCTCCTGATTAACAGCCAATGCAAAGCTGTCTGCACTGATTTTATTCCCATCAGCTAATCTCCTTGATGCTCCACTTAGTTTAGAGGAGACATTTTTGTGTACTCCACTTGCCTCCTTTAAGATGAAATACATGTGACTGGGAGATCAATTGTGCTGTGAGAAGTTCAGGTGTACAAACCAAAATTTATTTCTAAATACCTGAAGTCTACTCAGCTCGTGAGATTCCATTTCTGCTGCCTCAAATAACAGAGTTTTGCCAATTCAAGGTAACTTGATCACCTGTGGTTTAAAAGTCACTCACTGGTGGGGTAGCTACCCAGTCCATTCAGTATTCCTACCCCCAAACCCCTGCTCCTAGGTATAGGGCAAGCTTGTATCAGGCCATGTGAATCCTTTGACCCGCCCTCCCCCTGAGTGGTGACCAGTCCCGAAGGTCCTGTTCCAACATCCTTTACTTGTTTTGCTTCAGCTGTCACTACCCCTCCTGCAGGGGGCACCTGTGTAGGATTCAAGCCCTATTTCCTTTCTTTCCCCATCGTAAGCCTCCATGAGCCCCTAGTCTCCCAGGTTCTCCTGATTTCTCTTGGAAGCACAGAAAGCTTTGGTCCGCTTTATTCTACTGCTCTATGGCCATGGCGAAATTGGGGGTTCCCTCAGACCCTCCTCCAGTTAAATCTGCCCTGGAAAGAGCCTGACTTTTCTAAAGAAGGAAGTTTCTATTTCTGCGGTGAAGTGTTTTCTGCAATCCCCTAGATATATTCTGGGGCTTCTTTGATTCTACAGCCTGAGACATGGAGTCAGGGCCGGGAATCAGTCCCAAACTAGGCACTTTTCTGTTTTCTCTCTCTCTTCTCTCTTCCAACGGAACATTCAAATCCCCTCATGGGGTGGCCAGATACCAGTCCCCACATTATCCTGGATTCATCCCCGCTTTTAGATGTATGACTCAAATGCCTTGCTCTGAGTTTCCAGTGTTTTCTCTTGATATTCAAACCGAGTGTTTGAAACCTCTGGTGCTGTACATTTGTGGTTAATACCTTACTCCAGAGGTTTACATCTCCCAAGCCCTCCATCTGCTTAAATGGACGGATGGGGGCAAAAGGAAAGCAACAAACACAGGCACGCCCACGCACAATTATGGATAGATTTTTCCAACCTCGTTTCCTCATCTTTTAAGTCATGTTTGTTCATTTTTCTGTGATTACAATGATTGACATTTCATTTCACTTGCCTTTCCTTAGGCTCACCTGAGTGTACATTTAGGGAACTACCAACGTGATTTAAGAAGAGATGCTGAGCACGATTGTGTTATAGTATAGACCCTGTGAGAGCGTCCCTTCTGGGTGTCCCAGAATCTGAGACTTCCCTGTCAGTTGATCAGGATGTCACCTCCTTGTGGGAATGATGAGACGGAAGGCAACAGCAATAATCCAAGTCTGGAGAAATCGGTGGCCAGCATGACATTCGTGCCTTGACGCTTTGCCAGCTGCCTGGAAGACACTGAGCGTGGAATGGAAACACTTCACCTACATTCTTATCCTCCCCCTCCCCCATGGTCTTTTCTCCATAAAGCATTTCTGCCTTAACTAATCACACTGTTCCCGACACACTCAGTGTTGTGTCCTCATTTCTTCTTCCCGAAATGCATTTCGTCTGCTAGTTTTTCATCAGTCTGGTTAAAGTCACCTCTGCTGGGAAACCTTTCCTAAGCTCACCCTCTGGACAGTTGGGTGCTTGCTCTTCTGTATTTCCATAACCCCCGAAATAGACTCCCATTAGTGGATTTATTGCATCGTTTCATAGGGGTTTGTTTATATCCCAATATCCCTCACCAGATGGTGATCCCTTTGAAGGCAGGAGCTGAGTCCTCGTCACCGAGGACTTCGCAATGAATAGCACAGTGTCTGGCACATGGCTGTGCCCGATGTTTGAGAAATGAATGACTTACTATCGATGGAAGCGACCCAATGAAAATAAACAAAATCAAACAAAAAAAAAAGGCAAATCTAAAAGACGACTTTGTTCGGATAATGTTTTTCCTACAAATAATCCAGAATTTAATAATCACTGAACCAGAATCGACTGGTGTGAAGGGAATAAATTGCTCACATTGTAACAGACGTATTAATTCTTTGGGGCTATTAAGATCCATTTAGATTCTGATTACACAATTCCAAAATTGCTTGCTAATGTCGAGAGCAAATCAGTTAAGGCTGGTAGAGTAAATCCTCATATTGGAGTTAGTCCAGTCTAAATTACTAAAATGTTAGGTATTTTGTTTTGTTTTTTTTTTTTTAGAAAAAATTGCAGTTCTATAATTTTAAGATCACTGAACTGCCAGGTTTGCTTTAATGAATAAAGAATTTCATTTGTAATTATCCAAGGTTTTTTTTTAAATAAGTAAATGGATACTCTATTAGTTCAACAAAACCAGGAAAAAATTGTTCTTTAAAAAAAAATCTCATAGCAATCTTGTTTGCATAGTATTATCTTGCTTGAAGTACTTTTTTCTTTAATTTTCGCAACACTGCGGAGGTAAATTGTAGTTCAACCTTGGTTGAATCAGACCAATTTTCTTAATAACAGGGTATAAATTAATGAGGCCTTATTCTTTCTGATGAAATTCAACCGCCTTTCCTCTTATAGGTTCTCCCCCCCAAAAACGGCTGTGCGAATTTTTTTTGTGTGTCATGATTTATTATCTTCTCTGATTCTGCGGTGGAATCTGTCTCAAGTGAAAGCCTGATACGCCGCATATCCCCTTTGAAGTTTTCAGTGGCTCCCCCAAGATGGCTCGCTTTCCTGACCTCAGTTTCCTCTTCCTGCCTCACCTTTCCCCACCCTTCCCACAACCTCTTGCAAAAGCTTCCTTGCTCCCGCCTTTCCTGCTGCTGCTCCTTATGCCCAGAAACTTCTTGGTTCTCTCTGTACCTCAGCTCTTGCCTGGGCAACCCACTTTGCTCCAGGCTCCCAGGTCTGGATTCGGTGACCCATCATGTGCCCTGATAGAACTTAGTTGCATTGAACTTGAGGTTCTCTTTCCCCTGGAGTGTCTGCCACTGACATTTGATGTGTTTAAAAGCAAGACTTGTGGCATTAACCTTTGTATCACACTTTCCTATGACAGTTTGAGCACTTGTTCAATGAATGAATGAATGAATGGACTCTTGCAGGCTTTAAGGAATGAAGATGTCATCAAGATCTTGCTCTGTGGTCTTGGGCAAAATCAGACTTCTCTTCACCTAACTTTTTAGAATAATTTTTTTCTTTACAATAGAAATAATGAAAAAGCATTACTTTATTTTCACCTTTATTTGTATTTTTAAGCATCACTTACCTACCACTGATTTTCTAAGAAGTCAGTGGTTGATTTTTCTCCTGAATGGGATTAAGTTGGAAGGTTAAGCCACTCAGTGTTCTTCCTGAACTGCAGACTAGTTTAGAGAAGTATCCATTCCCCATTTCACTATCTTTGTCTGGAGGGGAGGAAGGTGACAACTGAGTACCCACTTCACTTTATGGTGATTTCACTTAATTTCCCTGAAAGTTTCGCATCCCTTAAACCAAGTTGATGGGTCTTGCTCTTAAGAAGACTGAATCCTACCATCTGCATGTAAACATCAGCCAAGGTTGAGAGGAGGTGGGCTGAGCACACAACGAGGCCGGGAAAACAAGCTCTAGCTGCGTAGGCAGAAGTCTGGGTTTGTGTCAATCATGGCTGCACCATCGCTGGCTGATCTGCCCTGGTTGGGCAAACAGACTTCTCTGTACACCAGCATATTCACCTGTGACATGGACATCACCCCTACATCAGGCTTCTAGTAATGCTTGTAGGACTTGTGAACATGGGTGGTGAGTGGCAGCACGCTCTGTAACTCAGGCATTCTTGATGCCCTGGTCTCCGGTGTCCTTCCTCTGGTCTGTATTACACGCGACCCCATGCAGACCCTCACTGATGATAGTTATGCAGTATTTTATCACTAGATGAAACACTCTCTGACTAGGCTGGAAGGTTTTTATCATTATAGAAATATCAATGTTCTTGAGATGCGGAGCCTACTTAGACCCCTAGAATAAAGTTCGTGGAATAAATAAACACTAATTTTAAACCTCAGACTCACTGTTAATTACTCCATCATTATAGCTTCATTTCCAGGGAACAGCAAAGCTTATTTATTCTTAGATGCAAATGGCCTTGGGGAAAGGAGAGCACATCTTCGCGTTAGCTAGTATTTACAGGGGGTTTGCAGACTGTCTGTCAGCTGAGCCGTGCAAGAGGGTGGGAACTGGGGGCTTGTGGGGTAAGCCTGGGATGCCAGGGAAGAGGTTAGATTCTCTGCTTGGGGAGGAGGGCCCTGGAAACTGGGAACAGGGTCCACCCTGACCACAAAAGCTGCTCAGCTGCTCTGCTCCTGTCCCAGAGCAATCAGTTTCCAGACCTGATTCTGGGCGGGTCTGTACAGGTAGGTGATCTACTCCAGGCCTACATTAGGGAAGATATTTTCTTTTCACGAGATGGCACTAATAAAGAACTGAAGAAAGATCTCGACATTTTCTTTTAGCAGACTAAATGTTCTGTATGCCTTCGTGTAGGCTGAATGGCTATACTGCTTGCTTAAGAAACGTATTAAGTGCTTTTATTATTTTGCACAGAGAAGTTAATACAAGTCCAAGGACTGATACTTTTTACATTTTTTGGCCCTTAAATTCTTATCCTGTCCACATGCTCTTGGCCTCCCCCAGGCAATCTGTGCAAGAGGAGCTGTAATGCTGCCGGGGAGCTGCTGCTGGCTCTCCAGTGGCCTCTGTCCACCACGTGGTACCCTATTCAGCAACAACACTGTGCTGTTTTGGCAGGAAAACTCGGTGAACTCAGATATAACACTCCGGAGAAAACAATTTTGTACCACGAAAACGTGAAAATCTACAAGCTGGAGATTTTCCCTAAGTGACGCTCTTTATGAGTAGCATTATAGAGAAGAAAAAAAAAAGATACCCTGGTTGGTTTTATGAAATGTCTTTATTGCATGAGCCTTAAGAAAGGCACGGGAGAGCTCTTTCATAGAGGTGGATGGGCATGGCCTGAATTTCAAGAAAGAAGACTTGTTGAAACCTCAGGGGTATTGACAGGATGATATTCTAATTTGCCCTGCTTTGTGCTCTCCTGAGTGACTGCAAACTCAGAGCTGGGAGACAAGGTGCCTCTGCAGGTCTCAGAGCTCTGGGCTCCTCGTCATCTGTCATAGGAAATGCGAGGTGCACTCGGCATCACCCTCCCAGGGCGTAGAAAATCCAGAGATCATACCCGCAGTGACACGAATGTCTGTGATGTTGGGAGTGCAGGAGGCAACCCCCTCTGCCTGTGTTATCCCATTTAATCTTTACAGCTACAGTATAAGGTAAGCATTAACATTCCGATTTTATGGGTGAGAAAACTAAAGCTCAGGGACATTTTAGACATTTCCTCGAGGTCACACGGTTAGTTAGGAGTCAGGTTTCAAACTGAGGTTTTGCTGGCCTCCAAGCCAGTGCTCCTACATGCTGCACACCAAGGGTCCGGGAGGAGGAGCGTCACCATCATCAAGGGGCAGCTCGCTGCAGGAGACTCTGAGACGTTAGAACACAGCCAGGAACGTGGGCAGGTGGGCGAGCCTCTGAAAAGCAGGCTGATAACATCTGACACAGTTTTTGTATCACTGGACTCTGATCTTGCTGGTCTAGTGAAAGGCTGCAGGAGACAAGGGGAGTGATTTATTCTTTCCTAGCAAGTCTGTAACAAAAAAGAAAATGCAGACTGGAAATTGAACTCTTTTTTAAATAAAATTAATACATACTTTTCATTTTAAATAAATAATGGATAAGGAACAGTACAACAAAAAATTTAAAAAAGTTATCCCACAAATAACTAATATATTTGTATTGTTTTTACATACCTAATATGTTATATTTGGAATTTTTATTCCAATATTTTCATTTTGCTATAGACTATAAGCATTCTTCCATTTTCTTAACAAAAATATTTTTGTAAAAAAATTTAATGTCTTCTTTATCTTTTATCATGTGACCCTATCTCAGTATCATGTGCCTTTCTCTTATTTTTTTAACATGCATGTTGTTTCCATTTCACTCCTAACTAACTGTTTATTCAGGTACAATGATACAAAAATAAAAAAAAGAGAGACTGATCTAAAAAAAATCAATAAAGAAATGAAAATATTGCTTAGTCTCAGTTAGAAATAATCAGGATCTGGTTGAAGACTGTGATTACTTGAACACGAAAAAAAATACCGTAGGAAAATCATGATGTTGGACCCAGAGGCCTTCGAATATGGTAGAGTGAGTCAGTGACTACTCTGCTGTGCCTTAGGGAACCTGAGCTTCCTTAACTGCAGAATGGATGGTGACGCCTCATCGCAGGGTTTATGGTCTCAGAGTGTCAAGTGATAGAACGACTGTGATGTATGTTATCGTATATGCTAGGGGTAAGGGAAAACTTCTGGGTTATGTATATTTGTCAGGAGGATGGAATACAGAGGAAGGTTTTACTGATGGATAAGGATGCACATGGAGAGTGTATTGAGATCCATCCTGAGTCTATGTGTGAATGTTATGGCATAACATTCCAATGAAGGCTTTTAAGTAGAGACACGGAGAACACTTAGCAGAGAAAGATGCTTAGAGCCAGTAGTGGGAATTTGGGGAAAAATTTAAAGGAAATTTCAAAGAAGTAACTAAAGATATTTCAGACAAACCAGGAAAACAAACAAATACACACAAATCATGTATTCTTCGTCTTTCATATAACAAATATAATACTATGATCTCTATATGTCCAGCATTGTTTGGGTGTTGTAATTACAGTGAGGAATAAGATAACTGTGATCCTCTGCTCTCATGGGCTTAGAGTATAGCTGGAGCACAACAGATATCCAGTTATGTGTGTTACATGCCACTGAGTCAGCTCTGAATCCCGGTGACGCTGTGAATGACTGATATCCTCAATGTCCTGTCCTCAGCAGCCCCGCTCAGCTCCTGCAGCTCATGCTTACGGCTTCTTTTATGAAACTAATCCTTCTCATATGTGGTCTTCCCCTGCTGCCTTCTGTGTTTCCCAACATTATCATATTTTCCCCAAACCCCTGCCTTCTCCTGATGTGCCCTAAGGAAAACAGTTTTAGTTTTTTGTCATTTTTCTTGCCTCCAGCAATGTTTCAGGCATAACTCAGTCTAGGGATCACCTGTTCATCTTTCTGCCAGATATTCATAGAACTTTCCTCCAACACTATATTTCAAGTGAATTATTTTTTCCTATTAGTCTTCTTTATTGTCCATGTTCTGCATCATTATATAGTCATTAGGGATGTGAGGGTGTGGACAATCTTAGCCTTGGTCTCTAGTGACACAACTTTGCTCTTGGTCATTTCCACTAACTGTTCCATGGCTGAGCTTCTGGGTTCCAAACTTCTCCTGGTTTCTTGGCTACCCTCTGCATTTTAATTGCAGCTGAACCAAAGTAAACAGAATCTTTAACAATGTCAGTGTTTTCATTTTATATATTAAAGTCATGTATTTCTTCTACAGTCATGATATTGTCTTTTTATGCTCACCTGAGGGAATTTTCTTCATTGCTTTCAGAGAGGGATGAAGGGAGAGAGAAAAAGATTGATGCAAGAGAGAAGCATCAGTTGGTTGTCTCCCATGCATGCCTGGACTGAGGATCGAACCCGCAACCTTTCAGTTATAGGACGACACTCCCACCTTCTTGACTGCGAAGTTTCTTTTGAGAAATCTGCTGATAGGCTTATGGGAACTCCTTTGTAGGTAAGTCTCTGCTTTTCTCTTGCTGCTTGTAAGATTTCTCTGTATCTTTAACCTTTGGCATTTTAAATATGATGTGTCTTAGTGTGGTCCTCTTTGGGCCCAACATATTTGGGATTCTCTGTTTTTCCTGGACTTGTATGTCTATTTCCTTCACCAAATTAGGGAAGTTTTCTTTCACTATTTTTTCAAATAAGTTTTCAATTTCTTGCTCTTCCTCTTTCCTCCTGGCACCCCTATGAATTAGATGTTGGTTTGTTTGGAGATGTTCTAGAGTCTTCTTATACTACCCTCATTTTTTTTTTGAGTTTTTGTTTCTTCTTTGTCTTCTGATTAAATGCTTGTTTCTTTCTTATGTTCCAAACTGTTGATTTGAATCCTTTATTCCTCCCCTTCATTGTTGGTTCTCTATACATTTTTCTTTATTTCACTTAGTGCAACTTTCGTTCTTCCTTTCTGTTGTTGCCATACTCAGTGAGTTTTTGGAGAGTCCGGATCACCAGTGTTTTGAACTCTGTTTCTGATAGGTTGGTTATCTGCATTTTGTTTAGTTCTTTTCGTGGGCTTTTATTCTATTCTTTCATTTGGGAGATATTTCTTTGTCTCTTCAATTTGGCAAACCCCTGTGTTTGTTTCTGTGTATTAAATAGAGCTTCTTTGAGTCTGTGTCTTAGTAACATGGACTATTGTAGAAATGGCACCTGTAAATTGGTTGGGACAGAGCCTTAGGTAAGCACCAGGGTGGGGCAACCCACTTCACAGCTTTGTGGCTCTGTGTGGGGGAGGGCTCAGAGAGGGGACAGTGCCGCTGCCTGGCCTCTGGAGGTTTTCCCAGCACCTGCGCTATTTCCAGTACTTCACCCACTCACTGCATGCGACTGGCACCCTTCCAGCTGTTGTCCTGGTAGTGAATGCCAGGGTGGCTGCATTTGCATACTCTCTAAGACCATGTGGGCCCTTTAAGCAGTCTTCTGAAGATCTGGCAGTTTCCTCTTTCACCCCAACCCCCACTGGTTTTTACAGCCAGACTTATGGGGATTGTTCTTCCAGTGCTGGGACATTGGGCTGTGCAGTCTGGCCTGGAGTTAGGAGTGCTTTCTCCCAAGGTATCCCCCCTGATTTTCATCTACCCACATGAATGTGGGACCACCGATTCTGCCACACCACTCCTGTTGCTGCCTCCCCTTGTCTGTCTGTCTCCATGTCTCTGCCTCTCTGATTCGCCTACCTGTCTGGTTGAATGTGGTTTCTTTAAATCTTTGGTTGTCAGTTTTCTGTAGTCTGATTTTCTGACAGTTCAGCATGTTATTTGTTTAGAGGTTTAGTTGTAGTTTTCTCTGTGTTTGCCTGAGGAGGTGAAACATGTCTACCTACACTTCTGTCTTGACTGGAAGTCTTTTGTGTCTTCTTTACAGATTTTCAGCACACTATGTCCACCTTCCCTTTACTTTCCCCTGGTCAAACAATGTATTTCCTTGTTAGTTATTCAGCATTCCTGGTCTAGGTTTGGCTTCTTCATTTAGTCCTTGAGTCTTCTGGTAGAGATTTCTTTTTGTTGTTGTTGTTGTTGTCCTTTCTCCTTATATTGACTACTATAATAATTTTTATTTCTACATGATAGTCATTGAAAAACTGCAGTCAGAATTGTAACCTTGTTTTTGTTACTTTTTACCTTTGCCTCTCCCTTGTTTTGAATAATTCTCAGTGTTTATTCTATCATCTATCTCAATTTTTCTTTTCTTTTTACTTCTAGAATTGTCTTGTTACATTCTTTCCTAAAAATGTTTTTTCAGTTTCAGTCCATAGTTCTTCCAGTTCTTGGTCAAGTAAGTGTAACAGTGTGAACCTGGTTTTTATGCGAACTTTAAATCCGTCAGGAATTATTTATGTTATATTTAGGCACTCTGATTCTTTTAGTACTCCTCTTCAGCTTTACTATAATGCCTGATATTAACAGTCTGTGGTCAGTGCCACAATCTGCTCCTGGTCTTGTTTTGTCAGAGCGACTAGAGCTTCCCCATATCCTGCTTCCAATGACATAGTCTATTTGATTTCTATATTGGCCATCTGGTGAGGTCTATGTATAGAGTCATATGTTCGGTCGTTTAAACCACGTGTGTGAGATGGACAAGTTGCTGGCTTCACAGAAATTCCAAGAGCTGACCTTTTACTGCATTTTTGACCCCCTAGTCCAAGTTTTTCAATGACTTTGATTCTGCTTTATTTCTGACTTTTGCACTGCAATCACCTTTAACTATGACTATATTATGTTTTGGTGTGTGATTAATTTCTTCTTGGATAACTGCACAAAAACTTCCAATTTCATCTTCTTCAGCTTCCATAGTTGGTGCACAGACCTGAATGATGGTTGTGGTAATAGGTTTTCATAGAAGCCTGATTGATATTATTTGGTTAGACCTTGCATTGTAGCCCCTAACTGCCTGTACTGTTTTCATCTCTCCCTCAACCAGGAAGTATATTGGTATTGAGGACAATAACTACCAGGTTTTCAAGTGCTTTGACAAAGTCTCAAATGTGTGTGTGATCTTTGGCCAAGCTTTGAAATTTCAAATTTTATCACCGGGGGTTGTGTTTCTCTGTAAGTTTGTTGTGGCTGAACCAAGAAGAAAAGGCATATACAGATTTCTGCACAAATTGTCATTCCATAAAGAAATGTGAGATGAAGAAAGCTGGTATCTTTCAGAGTGCAGAGTGGTTTGCCATGTAAAGGTTGAGTTCCACAGATGTTTGTCACTGACCTGTGCCCCTGAACTATGAAACATGAATATTTGGGCTAAGGAGTAGTTCATTTATACACATTATCATTTCATTAGTTGAATGAGGACTAAGAAGGAAAACACTGGGTGAAGTAAGAGTTTAAGGGAGCACTTCCAATCTGGAATGTGAGGAAGCTGGAAAAAAGTGTAGGATCCACAGCATTCCAGGCTGAAGGAGCCACAAATGTTTTGAAACTATGTTATTTATACTTTGGTTAGGTAAAGGGTTAAAGAAACGAATCTAAAATTCAGAAGAATGTGAAATACAGTCATTCATTGAACTAATTTTCAAGTGTCTATTATGAGCCATTTCTGAAAACACAAAAGGCATGGTTCCTAATTTAAATTGCTCCCTGAAAAGTTGGCCACAAATGAAACTACTACCTCAGTTAGGGCTGTGCAAGACATTCATTTCTTTTGGTGTCAAGGAGAGAAGGCTTCTGCCTAGTCCTCATATGGTATCGGAGAAAAAAGTCTAGGAAACTGATGCCAGGAGCAGACAAACCAGCAGGTGGTAAAAACACAAGGGAACAGCAGGATACTCCTAAAAAGGAGAGTGTACTAGGCTTGGAAAGCTACACATGGCACCAACAAAGCCATATGAAAAATGGTGGGCAGAATCTGGGCAGAATCCTCAATTCCTACTGTGACCAATCTGTGGCCCATACACAAACCTGTCATAAACCCAGTCCTACCCATGGCTTGGTCCAAGTTACAGACTCTTATTTATTTTCCCTCAAAGCCATGGAACAGAGCAAGATAAGTGAAAAGGGAGATATGACCTTCAATATCGACTCTGTCCTTTCTGGCTATCTGGGTAGCTCACACACGAGGGAAGCAGGCTGAAGAGTTCCCAGCGGGCAGATCTGTCCCCCAGAACATTCCCCTGGCAGGCTGAAACACGCGTCAGGAGCTGGGAAGTTAGGAGGAGAAAGGTGGAGTGCACAGGGAGCACTGATGTCCTGAGTTTTAGGACCGAAAGTCAAGGAGCCAGGCACAAAATAGTTAAGGAACAGTTCCCTTTAAATATAAAATACTGTAGACTCAAAGTGTTTTATGAGCAAAATGTAGTTCAGAAAAGCAGATTTGGTGCTGTACTAAATGTTTTAATTTTTTTATATGATCCACATTACAGCTTGCATTTTCTCATACCTCCAAGGCATAGTCTTTTATGGTTTGGGAGATAAAAGACTTACATTTAAATCACGCTTTCCCTGTTCCACATTGTAACAATAGCATTTTAAGTTCTACTGTTCACCCAAAGGTCAGAATGACTTTTTTTTTTAAGCCTACATGTGCTACCACCTTAGCTAAGCGAGCAAATCCTTTTAGCTTTGCATATCTAAATATTATTTATAGCTAATGTAAAATAAAATCGAAGTGCCAAGAGTTCCATAACAAAATGGAGACAGGAAAGTGTTACCCCAGGGCTGCTGTGAAGAGAAAACGACATTCTGTAGGTTAGCACCACTCCTCCCCCCAAATCCTGACTGTATATATATATTTTGTTAAAGGCCTTCATCTTTTGTTAGGCCACCAGGAACTGGTGGACCACCAGTTGACTGTGTTCTGGGCTAATAGGTCATATTTTTTTAAAGAATTCACTTATTTCCTTCCCTCCTTCCTTCCTTCCTTCCTTCCTTCCTTCCTTCCTTCCTTCCTTCCTTCCTTCCTCTCCCTCCCTCCCTCTCTCTCTGCTTCTTTCTTTCTTCCTCCCACGTGAACCACAAGGTGACTGTACTCTAGGCTAATAAGCTCTCCTGAGAGAATCAAGATTGACAACCAGACACCAAGGCCAATCTGTCTCTTACTACTGTCTTGAAATTGGTTGGTTGCCTTGTCCTTAATGTTTTTCTTTACTCCATTTTTCCTGCCATGAAGTAGATGGTAAGGGAAAAATAAGAATCATCTCCTTACAACATTGTACCTCTTAACAATGTATTGTACACTTAAAATTTTAAAAGGATACATCTCATGTTAAATGTCCTTACAACAATTAAAAACAATAATCTCAGCATGATTTGGAAATGGGATTATGGGCTGTCTTCTTACTGTCATTGATACTCACTTCAATGCCCATCCGCCATATTGGTCAGAAAGGGGGTAAGGAGGCAGTCTGGGATGCACGGACTCCACAATCACATGTCCTTGCGTTCAAGAACCACTGGGGGCAGATGTCACAGGCAAACAAATTGATTTTACCGTGTACCCTGTAATTACAATCTCAGTCTCAGTCTGTGGTTTCAAAATCACACTTACAACACAAAAAGGGGAAGAGAGCGTCTTTCTGGTTCTGAGTCGGAGGTACAGTGTAAATTAGGAACACGAATTCTTGATTTTTAACTGCATACAAACTCTCTCTTAATCACCTGCAGGTGGAAAGAAGAAAGAGCATATGTTTTTGAAAGCCTAGAAAGTGTGAGAAGGCTGGATAGTAACAATTTACCCAGAGTCGTGGGATGAGAACCCAAGCATTTTAATTGAAAGAGTAAAAACAAGACAAGTCAAACAAAATACAAGGTAAAGAGGGGCCATTTAAAATTTTTATCATTTCTGCTTTCTTAGACTTGTGCTTATTATTTTTAATAAATAACACGATAGAGTTTTCTTGTTAACTACATGAGGACTTCGCTGCTTTTATTAACACGAGTGTATCAAATTCCTCTAGTTCTAGGGTGTTCTTATGATAAAACTGCACATGAGACATGGTTCATTCCTTTGGTTTCAGTGAAATGTGGTACCAGAGGGAGTCCATTACTGCACGAAGTTAGAATTTGACCCGTAACAGTTACTCCAACCTCTCTTTTTCTGACATCTTCCAGTTAAATAATTGTTTAGAAAAAAAATTCTGCTAAGCTGGAAAAGGAAACCGCTTTGTCTACTTTGGACAAACAGTGATACCACGCTTCATCTGAAAGGAATGTAGAGGGAACAGTTAAAATGTGATGTTTTCACAGGCAAGGAGCTTCGCAAGGACCCATAAAATCAAGACTGTATTGGTACTCAGTCTTTCCAGAATCTAGAAAAACCCAGTGAAGTTAGTCTTTAATAACTGGTTCTGGTTGGCCATTACTTCATAGTGTCATCTCCGTGAATCACTGTCCTTCCAGATCCGAGTTTTATTTAGTTGAAGTTGCACAGTGTTACCTGGGGACAACCCTAAGCACATCATGAACTTGAAGGATTTTGCCTTCAATAATGGCTGACGTTCTCCACCCCGCACTGTCCCCTGTCTTTTATTACAAATCTTTTTACCTGTTCTTCTATCCTTATCAAATGTCTGGTATTCCAACGATTCTCCTTTATTCTTCTTTCCCAAAACATGTTCTCAAAAAGGCACTTGGCATGTCATTTGCACCTGAGTATGGAATTAAGTTCTATTTTCTCCCTTATTTTGTTGTAGTTTTTACGTTCCTTAATTTACATTTCTAAAGGAATTGAGACATGCACCAGTAGTTAGAAGAACTATTTTAGCCTTTCAAAGCAGATGACTTGGTGACACATGGAAATCATATCAATAGGTGGCCTACCCACTCTAACCTAAATTCCTCAGAATTACAGTTATTTATTTATATTTTGTGGCATCACAAAAGCTTAAAAAACATCCATGGTATTTACCTAGCCCCTAAATTGCTTAGGAGATGCCATTTATTTGAGTATTAGTGACAAGTGTTTTCCTGGTGACCAAGGACAGATTCCCCAAGTTCTCAGAGTGCACACACTGAGGTCTGTCTGGAAAAACTCCGGCCATTATTAATATAACGAGAATTGATATAACCTGGCAGCCAAGGAGAGTGGACTGGAGTGTGCATGGCTGAACAATGATGACTTCACTGTACCAGTTAGTGGGGGAAGTACATGGTGTTGACTGAGCATGTGTACTATGTGGCCATGCTCAGTACACACGCTCAGTGACTGAGTGAGTAGAGCAATGAATCTGCATCAAAGTTTGCTTGAACATTCCTTCGTGGAAACTATTCAGTGATTCAGAAGGCTTTCGTGGATGATGCAATGAGTGTGGCACAAATAATAGTGTGACATAAATGCTTCAAAGATGGTAGGGAATCTTTTGCAAATGATCCATGTTCTGGAAGGTCTGCAACAAGCAGAACACCTCAGAATGTTAAAAATATCTGGGATGCAATCAACAAAGATCAGCAACTGACAGTGTGAGAACTAGAAGTTGATCTGGACATTCCCAAAACTTCTGTGTCTGAGGTTTTGATGCAGGATCCTGGCACGACATGTATCATGGCAAAATCTGTTCCTTCCACCAGAGCAGAAGGAACATCGTGCTGCAGTTGCTAATGAATTGATTCAAATTTCCACCAATGAACCAGATTTCCTCAAGAAGGTCATAACTGGAGATGGATCAAGAACATGTTAACTGTGTTTTTTGATTGGTAAGATGTTGTCCCTCATGAGTACACCCCTCCAGTGCACACAATTAATAAGTACTACCTCATCTTTCTTCATTGGATAAGAGATACAATATGACAAAACAGCCACAGTTATGGGCAACTGGTGATTGGCAGCTTCATCATGACAACTTGCCTGCTCATGCATCATGTCTCATGTAATGTTTCTTGGTGAAGCATCCAATCATCCAGATGACTCAGCCTCCCTACAGCCCAGATTTGGCACCCTGCAACTTCTGGCTTTTCTGAAAAGTGAAACCACCTTTGAAAGGGTAGGGATTTCAGAACATCAATGAGATTCAGGAAAATATGATGGGGCAGCTGACAGCGATTCCAACAAAGGTCTATGCAGTGTTTTGAACAGTGTTAAGAGATGCTGGGAGAACTGTGTGAGGTTCTAAAGTGCCTAATTTGAAGGGGGCTAAGACGTCATTGTGCCATGTACAATGTTTTTGTATCTTGATTATTCTTCAATAAATGCTTCTACTTTAAATATTGCATGGCCAGATTCTTTATGAACAGATACAATTCCCATCAGAACTATAAGGATCTTTAGAACAGAAAAGGAGAAGTAGACATGGGATATTTTTGTCTCCTTAGCATTCCTTTGGTTTCCAGCTTTCTTTCAGTCCATGACTATATGTATATGACCTAGGTCTGTAAACTCAGATAATTCCATCCCCCGATACAAAGAGATTGGTTTCTGAATGGTCATTTGACCCAAATTGACCAATAACAATCATCTGCTAGAATTTGATTATCTTTCCCAAAAGACACTATCTTTTGCTTTAAATTGATAGCTGTGAGGATGATGGGTTTAGAGGGGTGTTCAATCATTTCATGAGGAAAGCATGCTAAGCACAAAGCCAACACAAGGCAAAACAGAACTAAGAGATAGGGAGACATCGGTGTCTTTGTGATGTTGTTTCAGCCTTTGGATAGAGCTGGGCTTGAAATCAGCCACACCTCTGGGCTCCTCAATACTTTCTAATCTTAAATTCATGTGAGTTGGGTTTTTATCATTTGTGACTCAAGAAGTATTGCTTAACCAGGGTCATCACAGGGGAGCCATCCATGAAGATGCCAAACAGCTGATTACAAGTGGGGACACAGAACAGATACAATTGCTGCAGCCAAACTCAAGGTGACATTGATGCTTTCCTTTGTTGGATGTCTGCCTCGTGACAGATGATTGCGATGTTACAGACACATGCCCTCTTACACTCCATCTCCGGCTCTTCACTGATAGGTGACTCCTGATTGGCAGTAGGAACGCATTCCTGGAGTGGACAGCAAAGTGGAATTTGACACCAAGCTATTTTCTCTCCTTGGTAATTTAATAGTGCCTGATTGAGCCGGTTCCTCTTTGTCAAGTGTCATTCAAAAATCACCCAATTGTTGGTCCACCATCGCTCTACTGTGGATGAGAATGCCATGTGGGCTGGAATCAAAGGCTCTCTGAAATTTGTCTATTTTACATCTGTTCCTGGCTGGGAACTTAATGAGATGCATGGCATAATGAGATGTGTGTCTGGAGTGTGTAATGAGATTCTTGATTCAAGCGTCTAATGAAGCCTATAGCCTAATGAAATGTATGGCATAATGAGATGCATAGCTTGACTGTATAGTACAGATTTCAAAGTCCATTTGGAAAATATCACTAGGCATACAACTTTTTGTCCCAGCTGCATAAGCCACACCTACATTTCTTTGGGTCTTTTTATTTTTAAAACAATTTTATTTATTTATTTTTAGAGAGAGGGGAAAGAGAGGGAGAGAAACATCAATGTGTGGTTGACTCTCATGCACTCCTGTATTGGGGACCTGGCCCACAACCCAGGCATGTGCCCTGACTGGGAATTGAACTGATGACCCTTTGGTTCGTAGGCCCATGCTCAGTCAACTGAGCTACACCAACCAGGGTTCTTCGGGGGTTTTTTTTTGGCTTGTCATTTCTCAGTTCCATTGTCATTGTCCCCACGGGTACTTCCCAATTCAAAGCTAAGAGAACATAAGCACCAGCCCTCACCAAATATGACTGGTAATCTGAAAACATAGCATAGACTTTTGTTTCTTTTTGTTCACTTATTTTTCAGTGTAACCAAGTATATCAATGAGTTATTGCCTAACAAACATACCTAAAACTGTGGATTAAAATAATAAGCATTTATCACTGTCCATGAATCTACAAGGCAACTGGGTGGTTCGTCTGGGTTTGCAATCAGTTGCAGGTCATCTGTTGATCTTGGCTGGGGTCTCTCACGTCTTTGGCAGTCAGCTGCCTGTAGACTAGGAAGATGCTGGTTGAAGCAGTTGGAATCCCCTTGACTTGGTCTCTCATCTTCTACCTGAATAGCTGTGTCTTAACCTAAAGCCAGAGCCCCGAGACTAAGACAAAGAGGGGAAGCCTCCTGAGACCTAGGCTCCAAGCTGTCACACTGTCACTCCAGCCAGATTCATTTGGGACAAAGCAATTCACACACCCAGCCAAGCA
Source organism: Phyllostomus discolor (assembly GCF_004126475.2). Taxonomy (NCBI): domain Eukaryota; kingdom Metazoa; phylum Chordata; class Mammalia; order Chiroptera; family Phyllostomidae; genus Phyllostomus; species Phyllostomus discolor. The sequence continues at coordinate 12,967,311 of NC_040906.2, forward strand.
TCAAGAAATAGAGAAATAAATTCCATCTCATAATGGGAGGAAGAGCCAAGTCATGCTGTTGATACAAACAGCATGAGCAGAGGGAGGGGGGAGGAGGCACTTTCTGCACTTGCTCTACCTACCAGCTAGAAAGTAACAAAGAACATATTTGCACACTGTCTCCTCTTTCCATTCCTCCACCACGAACTAATTTTTTGTGGAGGACATACTTGTGAAAAACTGGCTTTCTTGATAAATGTAAGAAGTTGTCCAAATGCAGTGATATGGATTATAAGTGTTCTAAAAGCCATGTACAATATCACCCTGGACCCCCAGACCCTGTGGGTTGACACTGGTTGATCTCAGCAAATGAGTAAAGGCAGTACCATCTACCTGCAAGTAAACTAACAAAAATGCTAATAAGAATTATTTTGAATTTTTTAAACAGGATAAGGAATCAACCTCATCTTTGAATTAAAATCTGGCAGAGATTCTTCCCACTCTTGTGTGAGTTTATGTTAGGAGTATTAAAACTGTTTTTTGCCAAGAACTACTGGTTATTAACCCCAGGCATCAGGTGTATGTTACATGAAATGGCCTGAAAATTTCTGAAGAGTTTTCCCAGTGTGTGTCTCATTTGCAGTAGCCTCTTGGATAAAACCCAGGGCACTCCTTTGAAAATTTATAGGGACTAGTCTATCCAGCAATTTAATAGGCAGCCTGAATTTAAAAAAAAATACCCAAGGTTTTATCTCCTTCTCATCTCCCAGATTGAATATCCATTATCTCTCAAGATACCATTACCCTCAGATGCCTCAGATTTATTTGTCTAGCTATTTCATAGGGTAAAAGCCTGATAGGGTCCTCTTTAAATACACCTTCTAACCACATTTTAGAAACCAGCAGTTGGTTCCATCATTTTCCTATCTTAAGATTATGTTTTTCTATCTCATGGGGATCATAAATTTCACTCCCATGTGCATTTTACAATTATGGAAAGAAATAAATCAAACAAAATACCCAAAGATCAGAATTTTTTTCAATTTATTTTCCAGCTGTGCTTCCATACCCATGGAATAGTTTACTTAGGTTCATACACATATGTATCCCCGGGCATATGCTCAGTACAGGTTTGTAGGTGCATTGATCCACTGAGTCATTGATTATTTCCATTCAAAATGTGGCATCAGTTTGATTAAACTCTTCAGCAAATCTTTATCCTAGCTTCACTAGCTCAATATTTTTATGCACATCTTTGTGTACCAATTAGCTATGACAGTTTATTTTTAAACTAGTAGAATGTAGATCTCTATGTGTTATAGAAAGACTTTTTGCACTTACTCTCTCTACCATTCTTGGGTAAGTGGCTCCCAATTAAACTCTAGTTATGTCCTCGCACGAAAAATGAATATACAGCATGAAAGCAAGTAGAAATGGCTTTATTTTTGTAAAGGTCTATTCAATTCCAGAAAGTTATCTGAAATATATTAAGGTCTGTGTTACCCAGGTGAACTGACTACACTGATCAAATGCATCAGATTGCTACCCAGTCTCCACTTCACTGTGGGCTGTGATGTGCCACAGGTTTAGTTATGTGCATTCCCAAAAGGTCTATAATATATTTCATTTATGTGAGTAGCCCACATGTCACATGCCATTTACTCTTTGTGTAACGTTTTGGTAGTGCTGCTCAGGGCCAGCCTGCGGGCAGCCGGAGGAACTTGCACAGCGACAGCACAGCTGGCAAGAACCTGGACAGAGTAAGGGCACGTGGCGTGGGAGGTAAGCCCCAGAAAGGACTGGACTTTGGTTCCAGAGAAGCTGGTGGGCTTTAGCCACAGAAAGGGGAGCACATATATACTAGGCCAGAATTTCTTAAAATGAAATCTTCTCATCACCTGGAAAGCCTGTAGCCAAAGTTTTTGGCTCCCATCACCTTGCTCAATCAAATCTTTAAAGAAAGTCTCCAGAAATGTATATTTTGTTAGGGTCTCAGTGATTCATGTGCATTTTAAAATTAAGAGCTGGCATACTAGACTTTGAACCTTTCTAGTACAGTCTATAACCCTCATTATATTCCCAGTGTCTGGCATCTTGTAAGTGACTATTGAATGAATGAAAAAATGATTGAACAGAAAAAACATATTAATAGTGATGCCAAAACCCTACAGTCTATTAGTGGTCTACCTCCAGGCTAGGAATGCAGGCATGCAAGACAATAGATCCATGTGATATGCCACCAAGAGAAATTCTGATACTCAGCCAGATGCTATTTAAGTTGGTGGCTTCCCATGCCCCACCTGTTTCTTCCTATGTTCTACCTTCTTTAGAAATCAAAGGTCGTTTTATGGTCTGTCTTCATTCCGTGGTCTCAGTGTGTGAATACTTCTGAGTCCACACAGGTAAATCTTCCCAGCTTCAAAAATCAGGTAGGTTGAAAGTCCAAGCAGACACCGTCACTAATGCAAAAAAATTATAATAAACACAGTCATTACTTTGAAGAGCTGAGGTTTACAAAGGTTAAGGCATTTGTCTCAGTTCACACAGCTAGAAAGGGAAGAGGGAGCACAGAAGTCAGGTTGGCAAGGCTGGCCTGGAGACCATTTACCTCGATGCTGGTTCTTTTCTCACAATTTTAGATGCTGTTGAGGGACATGCATGGAGTTGGGGTGTAGACACCATCAGGTTTGGTTTTCATACCCAAAGAGGCTCAATAAATTGTTTTTCCCAAACAGCTGTCTCTTCCAAGTCACATGTCATACAAAAGCAGTTGCAGTAAATGTTTATTTTAAAAGCAAGTATTTTCTTCCAATATAGATAGTATATATAAATATACTATACATGTTTTTCTAAGTATACTTTTATATACTTTTTCTCTAACCATTCATTTACTGCTCCTCCAGTCTTATCTTAGACTATTCTTGAGAGTACTCTGTTCTTGTTTTCAAATAATACAGAGTGCCATACTAAACCAGTGCCTGTCAGCTTAGCTTTCTTGTGCTGGGTCCCCCCAACCCAGCCACCACCCACAGCATCAAGTCACGGATGGTTAGAAGTGGAAAAATAACCTATGAAATGGCCTATAACATTTCTATTATTTCACATGACAAAACCATGGCCCCAGGAGGTTAAGTTTTTCATCCCAAATCTTGCTGTGCCTCCTACTGCTCCTTCATTATTCCAGGCTTTCTCGTCAACTCGGCGATGACAGGAGTAGATTTTACATGTGCAAGAAGTAACTGTTCTAAAAACTGTTTCATTTTTTAGCAATCTTGATACATCCTGTAATAGTCAGAAAAATAAAGCCCACATTTAATCCTGGCAATAGCAAATAAATCAACTCATCGATAAGACTTTGGGTATGATAATACAATAACCAGACTGAATATGAGATAACACAGGTCATTTTCTTTTTTAAAAATATAGTTTATTGATTATGCAATTACAGTTGTCCCATTTTCCCCCCTTCACTCCCCTCCACCCTGCACACCCTCTCCCACCCACATCCCCCCCTTTAGTTCATGTCCATACGTCATACTTGTATGTTCTTTAGCTTCTAGATTTCCCATACCATTCTTCCCCCTGTCTATTTTCTACCTACCATCTATGCTACTTATTCTCTGTACCTTTCCCCACTCTCTCCCCCTCCCACTCCCCTGTTGCTAACTCTCCATATGATCTCCATTTCTGTAGTTCTGTTCCCATTCTAGTTGTTTGCTTAGTTTGTTTTTGTTTTTGTATTAGGTGTGGTTATTAATAATTGTGTTTGCTGTCATTTTACTGTTCATATTTTTGGTCTTCCTTTTCTTAGATAAGTCCCTTTAACATTTCATATAATAAGGGTTTGGTGATGATGAACTCCTTTAACTTGATCTTATCTGAGAAATACTTTATCTGCCCTTCCATTCTAAATGAGAGTGTTGCTGGATAGAGCAATCTTGGATGTAGGTCCTTGCCTTTCATGACTTGGAATACTTCTTTCCAGTTCCTTCTTGCCTCTAAGGTCTCTTTTGAGAAATCAGCTGACAGTCTGATGGGAACTCCTTTGTAGGTAACTGTCTCCTTATCTCTTGCTGCTTCTAGGATTCTCTCCTTTATTTTAATCTTGGGTAATGTAATTATGATGTGCCTTGGTGTGTTCCTCCTTGGGTCCAACTTTTTTGGGACTCTCTGAGCTTCCTGGACTTCCTGGAAGTCTATTTCCTTTAGCAGATTGGGGAAGTTCTCCTTTATTATTTGTTCAAATAACTTTTCCACTTGTTGCTCTTCCTCTTCCCCTTCTGGTACCCCTATAATATGGATGTTGGAACATTTAAAGGTGTTCTGGAGGTTCCTAAGCCTCTCCTCACTTTTTTGAATGCTTATTTCTTCCTTCTTTTCTGTTTGGTTGTTTCTTTCTTTCTTCTGGTCCACTCCATTGATTTGAGTCCCAGTTTCCTTTCCATCACTATTGGTTCCCTGTCATTTTCCTTTATTTCACTTAGAGTAGCCTTCATTTGTTCATCCAATTTGGGACCAAATTCAACCAATTCTGTGGCCATCCTGATCACCAGTGCTTTAAACTGTGTGCTATCTCTTTGTCACTTAGTCATATTATTTCTGGGGCTTTGGTCTGTTCTTTGGTTTGGACCATTTTTTTCTCTTGATGTGCCTGTTAGGTAGTGAGGGGCAGAGACTTAGGTGTTCACCAGGGCAGGGCAACCCACGTGGCTGGGTAGTAACACAGTATGTGGGGGAGGGGTCCCAGAGGGAACAATGGTGCTTGCTCCACTCTCTGCCAGATTTCAGTCCCTTCGCCGCTTCCCCCAAGCAAACTGGGCCCTTCTGGTGCTGATTCCCATGCGGGTGGGCTTGTGTACATTCTAGGTCCCTGTGGGTCTCTCAAATGAACTTTCCTGTGAGGCTGGGAGTCTCTCCTGCCACCTCAACCCCCACAGGTGTTTTCAATTGGTATTTTGAGGCTTTATTTCCCCTAGCTGGGGCCCTGGGTTGCTCGGTCTGTCTCACTCCCCAGTTTCGCCTAGTTTATCTGTGCACGAATGTGGGACCACCCAGTCTGCCAGCCTCGTTGTGCCCCGTGCCCCTCCACAGTCGCCACATCACTGGGTCCGCCAACCACCGCCTTGCCACGAGTCCTCTCCACCTGGCTGCCCAACTCTGCCCCTCCTACCGGTCTGAGTGAATGTTTCTTCTTTAACTCCTTGGTAGTCAGACTTCCATACAGTTCAATTTTCTGTCAGTACTGATTGTTTATTGTTTCTAAATTTTTGTTGTCCTTATTTTGGTTGTGCGAGGAGGCACAGCGTGTCTACCTATGCCTCCATCTTGGCTGAAATCTGGTCATTTTCATGTAGTGTTTGCTTTCATGAGTTGATCCACTTAAGAGAAAATGATAGACGGTTTCTTTTTTATATTTCATACATAAATAATTTTTGAAAATTTATTGTATTTTTCCAATTACCATTTATCTCCCCTGTGCCCTCTTCTATCGCTACCCTCACCCCTCTCCATGGATGAAAGCCTGCTCTCTATGTATGAATTGATAGAGACAGCTTCTAAAGTCAAGCTAAGGCCCAATTGTGATTCGGGGTTAACCTTTCAGATGACAGAGAGAAGATGCTTCTCTTTTGTTTAAAATAGCAGTTTACAGCAGGACTTTACAATTTCTCAGAGAAGGCCTTATTAATATAAATGTCAGGAAATTTGTTGGTCCTGTGTCTTGCTTTCAGCAATCACGTGGATCACATTCCTTTTGTCTGTGCAAACAGAAGACTGTATATTTTAATTCATCTGAAGCTTTACTGCAGTGTCTATAAATATTATATAACAAATGTGAGCATCACTACTTTCTTGTGCAGTCAGGACACATCTCTGCGATCACTATAATCAACTTAATTGGGCAAGACTCTTTAAGTGAAGGCAATAACATTTGTTTACTTCATTGTAGGAATGTGCTCTCAGCCTGGTACCACCACATTTAAATTAGTTTTTATCCAAAACAGAGAGAAATGCACCCTTCAGTCAACACAGCCTGTTAATTTGAATGTTTAAATTAACTGTTTGTATGCCCCTAGGAAACTCTAATAAGCTCTGGTTTTTGTCCTTTCGTGAGGGGACTCAGTGACATTCAGACCTTTTCCTTCTTTCCTGTTTTGCCAGCTGCATAGGAGTGGATTCTCTCCTCCGTTCTCTGTGGTAGCAGGTCATGTGTCTGAAGCTACCCCAGGAACTACATTCTTCATTGCAATAGGAGCAGCAAAATGATCTCTTTTAAGTGTTGTGATAAATATGTATTGGAAGAGTGCAGGCTTTTGAGGAGAGGGGACAGAGAGTGGTATATTTAGACAAGTCAAATCCAGATGAAGACAGATCATACCCCTTTTGTAGGAATCCTGGACAGCCCCACGGGCTACTTTCTCACCCAGAATTAACCTCTCAACACGCGACTTCTTACAGAATCGTCATGGTTTTGAGATAGGGTATGTGATGAAAGGCTGTAACTAATAATGGCTACAGGGATTGTCAAGGAGATAATAAGACAAACCCCCAATGCATTCATGGCTTAGAACCACCAGAAGACCCGCTCCATCCAACGTGGCTACTAATTTCACCTTGAGGTAACCCCAAGCCTCATTATATACTCACTGTGATAAATTAGCCCACTAAACCACACACCCCCCGCCACCACACTCAGAAACAGAAAGCCCTGATAAAGGCACAAAATGGCCAACTGTGCTCTAACAAGAAGTCTCCACCCTTATTCCCCCCAAATCCTGAATATTCCTTCCCCTTATTAAGTGCTTTCCATGAAATGAGCCTCAACTGAAAAAAAAAAAAAAAAAGAGTGAATACTGCTAAGGAGGGGCTGCTCTGCCTATGGAGTAACCTTCTCTCTCCATCCCGCTGCTTCACTAATGAACCTTTTTCTCTTTAAACTTGATGCTGTCTTGCGTTTGAATTCTTTCCTGTGTGATGTCAAGAACCCACAGTGGGTTGAGAACTTTTGGGTACCCATAGCCCCCAGAATGCCTGCATCATTCTGATCTTCAAAGGGACTGTCCCATTCTCTTCCCCACATTTTTCTTTGCCTTTTTTTCTGTAACCCTTTTCCAGGTTTGCATTCTACAGCAAGTCCTCACATATTCAGGGTGGGGTGGTAGCTCCACGTAGTAAACCTGGAGACATGGGGAAGGAGAGGATTTCAGGGGGAGGCAAATAGTGCTTCATATAACTAGTACAATTTCTTATGGAACCATCTATGTGCCATCATGTAAAGCATGTGTAATATTATTATGAGTATTCCTGTTTGAGCAGAAGTCTTTTATTTTCAGACATTTTAGGAAGAGGGCAATCTCTCTGACAAGGAAAGAAAACCATCCCGGCAGGAGGGTACGAGGGGAATTCACAGCGTTGCCCTACCCTGGGCCTCTATTTTGGGAAGGCCAAGTTGCCAGTGGATGGGAAGCGAGGCAGGACAACGTTGAGAGGAAGAGAGATAAACAGCTGATGTCTCCAGCCCATACTAAAAATAACCCATGAAACATATGTACACAAGGCAGCCAAAATTAATCAAAGGTACATGCTTTCATATGCATTCTTTAGGAAGCATTTTATATTTTTGTCGTCTTACGCCCTCAAAAGCAACCTGCTGGGGCTCAGATTTCATTTTTATGAGTTTGTGGTGAAGGCCAAGGAATGTGGTGTCCTAGTGGCCATTTTGGCAAACTTTAAAGGAAGCCGGCAATCTTATGATGGTCCCTCCAGTCCATAATTCACACTGGACTAGCATGAAATGGGCACTCATTAAATGTGTCCTGAGTGAAAGTTGTAACCCGTGGCTTGCTGCTATTCCTCTCTGAAAATGTTAACTACCAAATAAAGTTTTTTTAAGCAGTAACAAACTGTCCTTGTCTAGGTCACCCCGATCTGAACAGTATAATCTCACAGGGACAATACCAACACCAACACTTTGTGGTGGACCCTTAGCAGAACATCTGAAAGCCACTCATCCTTTCTTGTCATTTCTGTGACATGTGATCTCAGATAACCACAGCTTGCTTTATTCCCAAAGCATTTTCTTTGTTCTCCTATTTCTTTGGTCCATTTTGGTAACTCTACCCACAGTTGATGGCCCTTGTATATTTCTTGTCGTTGCTCACATTTTTCCTGGATCTGATTCTGAATATATGGGCCTTTCCCAATTTTTTATAATAGTAAGTCAACCCAAACTTGTTTAAACAAATCCAGAAATTTACTGATCCATGTACCTGGGAGGTGTATGTGTAAATATGTCTTCAGGTATAGCTGGATCTGGGGGGTTACACATGTCTTTGGAACTCTGTCTCCTTTTCTCTCATTCATACTTTCTCTCTACAGGCATCATGAATGGCAATGGACGGCTCCCAACTCATCTCTTTTCAGCTTTATCAGTCTCAGAAAAAACAGTAGATTTTTTTAATGGTTCATACAGAAATACTCTGTTGAGGATTCTAGCAAGTCTCATTGTATCACATGCCCATCCTTCACTGACTATTTTGTTTGAAGCATGTGTATTCTGATTGGGTCAGACAATCGCTGTTGTTACAAAAAGGTGGTTTGCTCCACCTGACCCACACAGACTGGTTTCCTTTAGGCAAAACAGACCCTGTTAGTGGGAAAACAAGGAAAAATGGTATCAAAGAGGCCAAATATGTTTCCACCACCATGTACTCTGATGACATTCTTTGATGCTCCCGAAGTGAAATGAGGTACTTACTCCACGTACCAAAAAGAAATGAAATAAAATGTTCATTTCCTGTACAAACTGTGCTTTCTATACTAGTCATAGTTGTGAAAGGGAAACTTTTAGAGGCCTGAATATTACGGGGGTTTTTTCTGCAGCACATCTCTTAAGCTCTCTCACACAAATGAATTGCTGAGCTAGAGGACAATCTTGGAATGTGAGCACACCATGCTGAGCTCAACAATCACATCCTAAACCCTGCCCGTGTCCTGCATTTTTGCATTTTGAAGTTGCTTTGCTCAGCATGAAGTCCATTCTCCCAAGGTAGGTACCTAGGAAGGTCCTGAGATTAAGAAATCCATCCCAGAGATGGGCTGTCAACATCAGTGTGTGTGTGTATTCATTGACCCACCCACGAATTTCTTTGGTGTTCTCTAGCAAATAGACTGAGTCTTTACCCTCTGCTCAAATGTCACCTGATCAGATAGCGTTTCCTGACTTAACCTTAACCAGAACCTCACCCTCCCCACTTTCTAGGTTACTATTCTGAAGTTATTCTCCCTGAAATCATGTCACCTATGTTTGTTTACTTAATAATTTTCCATTTCCCTCACTACAATACAAGGAGCAGAAGGCTGGGGATTTTTTCCTCTTGCTCTCCGCGGCATCCCTGTGCCTAGAACAGCGCCTGGCACGTTTCAGTCATGCAGCAACTATTTCTTGGGAGTGTCAAGAAATAGATGAACACGCAAACAAAATTATAGCAGCTACGTGTGTTAGGCCATAATTCTCAGACCCTCATTACACACAAACATAAATGCACGCTCAGGAGAAAACGCAACTGGCAATCTTTTTAGTGCATGAATAAACATGTTTGTGAAAGACCTCAGACCAGGCCCTGAGTTTTATATCGTGTTGGGAGCCCTGCATCTCCCCTTAATGTTCTTCTGCTTCACTTACTGGTTTTCACTTATTTACCCGGAATGGTGACTAAGCACATGGGGTTACATAAGAAGTAAAATAGCATGTTTTGATGTGATTTGGGTTAGTAAAGTCAGAGGAAAAAAAGATAAGTTAAACTGCTTAGAACATTTCTACTAATTCCATTAAATTATATAAAGCAACAACCATCACAGCCCTGTGCCCCCCCTCCCTCCCCCCACTAAAATGTCAGAAATGTGATTTTCTCTCCTCTATGTGCGCGTGTTCACTCGCTTATACTGTCAGGACTCGAGTTTTCTGTCTTTAAGAAGTTTTGTGTTTACATTTCAATTCCTTGCCACAACCCAGGGAAAGGTCGTGGCACCCACTGGCTGTTTCCCATAAATAAGGAAAAATGAAAATCAAGAAGCCTGCTTTTATCATTTCATCTCCCACCGATTTCTCCAGCCCTTTTGTCTTTGGGGCGTCTGCAGGCAGCGGGCAGGACAGAGCCAAGCAGAACCAGTAGCCTGTTTGGGAGACTCTGCTACCCCTCAAGTGCAGTGGGAATTCCTTTCTGCCTGAGCGAAATGTCTAGTCTATAAAACCGGTTAGTAAAACACACTGTAATTTGGGATTTGGTAATACCGGCTTCATTTTGACAGAACCCAGGCTGACCCGCAGCATTACATCATGAACAGATGTGAACGCTGGCGGGGTGGAATGATTAAAAACTCGTTCAGAAAGAAGAAGAAAACTGAGGCATAGGAGGTCCTCGTTCTTCTGTACATTCTAAGCTGTAAGCCACGTTTCACCCTATTTAGTCCAAGGGGCATCGACCTTGGGATCACCTGTGACTCTTGTGATACGCACAGGGTCTGATAACCTGCACAGAGTGAAGCTTTCAAAAATGTGCTTTACAGGAAATAAAGACAATTTGGAACCTTTTACATTGAAATATGCAATAATTTTTATATATTAATGACTCAGGGCAAGTCGATCAAGAAACCTAGTCTTTAGTTTTTTGGTTCTTTTCTCATTTCAAGAACAGAAACAATAATACCTTAGGTGTGGCTTTACTGGAACAGAAACAATACATTATTGTGAAGAACGAAAGGGCAATGACTGTATGAAAGTACTTTGCAAACTATAAAGTACTATAAAAATATTACCACCAGTTAGTGTTAACAACTATGGGCAGATTTAAATAATCGCAATGACTGTATCATGTAAAAATTTATTGCTAGAATGTTTTCAGAAGGCTATGACATTCTTTGTATTTTTGATAGAGTTCTTCAAACTATATTCATATCCATGTCTCATTTTAGACCTGAATTGAGTATTTAGTCACTTGACAAAGCAATTAATATTTAGTTGTGAGACTAGAGATACAGGGTGGGGGAGTATTAAAATTATATATGTATCTGTATACACATATCTATTTATATTTTAATGACATAATTTTGGGTAGATACTCGATATTAACTACTGTGAATGTTAACTGATACAAATCTTTACTAGTCTTAAAGTCAAATGATTTAAGTAGAATTCTCTTAAAATAAAATTATATTTTCTTTCACAATAAGTAAAGCTCATGCCAAGTTGGGTTATAAAACCATGGACCTGATGACCCTCTACTTGATTACTTGTAAGGTGCAGCGTGTCCAAACAGAATCACCCCCGACTCAGGTAATATCTTGGAAGGTGACATCTATCATCTGCCAGGATGGTAACCAAGATGGTGGGTAAGCACAGATTTCATCCACCTAGTTTGGGGACCTAATTCCCAACGAGGGTCCTTGAAGTCAGGACGTTAATGAACTCTACGTCATTATGCAGAGTCCTTCAGCAAATGTGCCAGGCACTGGTCTAAGCCTGAAGGTAGAGTGGAGAATGAGACAGACATCGGCCCTGACTGCACAGAACTTGTATTCTGTCAGGGGAGAGAAACAATAAACAAACAGATAACATAGCCATCTAGTGACCAACTGGGATGATAAAGTCAAGAGAGAAAACTACTGAAGGGCAGAGGTGAATTGTGGGACAAAAAGAGACCTAAGGACACAGACTCTTTGGAAGGTCACTGCCTTTCAATATTGTCATGGTTCCTTTCAATTCATTCTCCTCCTGACTCCTTAAGCTTTAGGAGCTGAACAGACTAGAGCTGGCGAGGAGACATCATGGCAGTGGAGTGTGGGGTCACCCGCTGAGACTTCGTTCCTGAGTCTGGGATGGGACTCCCAGGACAACGCACATCCTTGCTGGAGGTCTGGTCTTCTTCAGTCATTGTCCCCACTCTGTGTCCTCTGTTATTCCACTACTGCACCCAAACAGAGTCAGGGCCCCACATGAAGTCACATGGCCAGTGTCAGGTCCCTTCTTGCTGCCTCTGGTAAAGACAGTAAATGATACTATTTTGTGATTCATGGTGTCCCTGGAAGTATTTCTCAGGCATGCTAGATGAACGATGCCTATCACACCATGCACATCACGAAGGGCACTCTTAGTGTCCATGTGCAAAATAGCTCCAAGTGGAACCTTTAGAATGAAGTTCTCATTGAGGCCACTCCTGTCATGGCACGTATTTCTGCTTTTATCTGTAACCTCACAGCTATGCTTCCTAAGGTTTTGGCAATGACGTTACTTTAAGATGTGTGTCCTCCTCCTATATGATCAAAACCAGATACAGTAATCCTCCCTTATCTAGTGGGGTATTTTCCCAAATCACCAGTGCATGCTTGAAACTGTGAAGAGTACCCAACACTATATGTACTATGTTTTTTCATATATATATATATATATATATATATATACACACACACATACATACATATATACATACATATATATACACACTTAACTGTGATAAAGTACAATTCATGAATTAGGCACAGTAAAAACATAACAACAATAATAACAAAATAAGACAATTATAAAATATAGCATAATAAATTGTGCAGCCTTTCTCTTTCTTTCAAAATGTCTTATTGTACCACACTTGCTTTTTTCTTATAATGATGGAGATGATACAATGGCTGCATGATAGGATGGAGTGAGGTGAGTGACACAGGCATTGTGATGGAGCACTGGGCTACCCTAAGGGTTATTGAACACAAGCACTGTGATACCCTGACAGGAAACCTCCTACCTGGGGTGGCTACTGAGCGACTCACAGGTGGTAGCATATACACAGCGGAGAAGCTGGGCAAAGGGATGATTCATGTTTTGAGTGGGACGCAGTGGTCCAGGGAGAGATTTCATGATGCCACTCGGAAAGGCACACAACTTAAGACTTTAAACTGTTTAGTTATGGAATTTTCCACGTAATATTTTCCTACTGTAGCTGACCATGGGTAACTGAAACCTTGAAAAGCAAAACTGTCAATAAGGGGGATCACTGTAAACCCTTGCATTTAACCAGGTTCCCTGTAACTTGGTCTAGAATATCTGTATTCCAGGAGTTTGAAATCTTACTTAAAAAGTTATTAAGTAGCTGAGAATACTGCAAGTTAGCCAGGAGCTGCTACAAGCTTAGTTTTTAAGAGTGTATCTCAATCCCTAATATCACCCCCATCTCACTTTTTACTATGAACAATATTACAGAAACTAGCATAATAACCTCTCATGTACCCATCACCTGGCTCCAATAATTATCACCAACTTTGTTTTATCTTACATATTTTTGAACTGTAATCTTATATTTGAAAAAATTAGCGACTGGCGATGTTTCCAGATGGTATAAGTACATGGAGGAAACGTGCCTGGATTGCTGGTGAAGAAAAACAGAACATGCATAGAAAGAACGGGCTTAGTGAAGCTAGGAAAACCACACGCAGGGAAGGTCATATTTGAAGGTTAGAGCTCATTAAAGAAGGCCAGCCATTCTGCGCCAATAAATGGAGTTTATCCTGGTAGGTAGTGTGCGAGGGCTCAAATAATACCGAATTCTGCGTTAAGCAACATATGGGAAAGAAGGAAAATATATTAAAAAACTCTTACACCTGGAATAGAGTAATAGGTTGATTTAATCTTTAATTAGGAGGGCTTGCCTGTTCTGCAACCTGTCTTTTGCTTCCTCTCTTATCAGTGAAAGTAATCAAGTGGTCCAGCCAGAATAATCACAGATATAAATAGGAGATTTGCTTCCACTAAGGGAGAACAAACCACTTTCATTGTTTTCTTGATGTTGAATTAAGCAGCTAGTCTGTTTTTTTCATTAAACAGAACTAAAACCTGCATCCACGTAAATTACTCAGCTCTGCTTTAAAAAAAAAAAGACCATCATTGTCAAGATATAGGCCATTTCATTTTTATCACTGGAAGAGATGTTAAGGTAGGTTAATGTCTTTAGAAATTATTTATCCCTGCAAATCTCCTGTGCATTACACTGAAGTAGACTGATAATTAGGAGACATTAATCTGGAAGAAAAAGCAACAACTGCTGTCTTCCTCAATAACAGGACACCATGGTTAGAGCCAAACCCCAAATACCTAAATAGTTAGGTCTTTTGGTCTTTGCAGACCCTGATATTTAACAGCTGTGTTCTATTTAATTGCTTGTGTGTACCCCAAAGAAGGTCAACATACATTTTTGCACACAGGTCTCACCTCTCCATGATCACCCTAAGGTTAATGAGGAGGTCCTGGGAAAAATTTGGGATAGTGGTGACACTTACATATAGATTTCTGGGCCTCCTTTTTCCCATCTCTTCCCTGGTTTCATAACGACTCTCTCTGCAGAGGGAAAGGTGTGGCCCTAGAAGTTAGTCTTGGAAACCAGATGGGCAAGGGTTAGGGAATGGAGGAGAAGGAGCACGGGTGAGGTGGGAGGGTAAGAATAGGGGGTGAGCTCGGACTGTACAGACAGGTGTGTGCCCGTGCATTGATTTCCCGAGGGAGACGGGCCAAGAGCCGCCACTTGACCTCTCTCAGATACATTTAACTCAGCGATGGTGAAGGTCCTTAACAGATGCTCCAAGAACTTCCAATTTGCTATCTCAGTTTTCAGATACAGTGAAACTGCAGAGTGAGCAGTGGCTTTCGGCCCATCTGAGGATTCAGAAAAGCAGGCTTAGGGAGGACACAGATTCCTGTGAGAGTTGGTAGAAAAGCTGCACCATTAAGTTGTCTAGTCAATTTTCCTAACCTTCACTCACTGTTCTATGTAAAGATAAACAGTCTGCCTATCAGAGGATCCTGGTGGGATTTCCTACCCAGCATCGCCGATGTGTCCTGAAGTCTCCAGTGGTCTGGGGTAGCTATCTTGTCTCAGCCATATCCAAACTCAAGACCTGGAAATAGGTGTGCATACTCTCTAGAGTGTCCTCTCCTTTGTGTGTTTTTTTCTGTCAGTACTAAGATTCCCAGAGTACAAGAAATCTAGACCAGTCTTGACACTCTCTCTGATTCACTTCCATCACTTATGATAACTCATGCTAGTCATATCAACATGGTATCCCTCTTCCCATCTGTAAACCGTGGGGATGAGGACTTACCTGTGGAGCTAGCATCCTGTTATGCTAGCACACAGAAGCTGAGCACTCCCAAGGCCCCACTGGTTCTCAGCCACGGCCCAAAAACCTTGTGCAGAAGATCAACATTACTTATTTTCTGCAGTGTGCCCTTTGTTTTGTTTTGCATGCAAACATGATTAGTCTAGCTAAACAAAAGAAGACAGGCTTCTCCTGAGAAAACTTAAACTGAGTGTCTTCCCAGGAACCAGCTGATCCTTCTACATTTTTAAAAAATTCTGGACCAGAATACTAACAATGGCACCCAACACGTGGGGGGTGGAAGTATGAGTCACTGAGCATGAATTTCTCCCCCATATATCACTGTCACTCATATCTGTTACTGAGTAGGAGTGATCTATGACAAGAATTATTTGGCTGGTTTAAAGTGCCTCGCTTGTTACCTTGGGGTTGGTGGGGATGTTGGTGGCTTTGAGTTTGGCAAGAAGAGATGTGAGAGGATTTGCTTTCTCAGTTGTAGAGCTGGGTTCGCTGTTGCACTCTCACAATGAGGAAGTGTGTTCACTGATGACTGTTCCCCTTAGTTATTAGAATAACAAAAAAAACAGTGTCAAAATGACCAGAGGACATGGAAGCCTAAGTGGATAAAAAGCAAAATATGATCCCCAAGTTACATGGTCTCGTGGGGCTGAACTTTAGCCAAGGCAGAAGTTTGGTTTTATGTATGATAACAAATGTGTGGTCCAGAGTCCATCTGGTTGAGAATGCATTGTTTTTCTTTCCCCAAATGCTTTTTCTTTGTTGCTGTTATTGTTATCATTACTATTAGTATTAGTATTTATTAATGTGCTTCTAGACTGCCAAGTTCAAAATATGGGAGTTGTTCTCAACGTTTCCTCTGTTCTCCCAGGCACCAGATCTGTGGCTGTAGGTCTGAAATGCCCTTTCCGTTCACCTCTTTCCTCCTGTTGCTCTGCCCCCTCCACCGCCCTGACTAAGGCCCTCATGAATAAACACAAGGAGTGGAAGGTGCTCTGTCTTCCACAGGCCCATAGCCTTTTGTTCACAACTCTCTTATAATATTCATCAAATGTTGCCTCATCTTGATTTGATCTGTATTTGTGTATGCCTTACATACCCTCCTGGGTCAGAAATAGATGTCATACAATGTTTTTTTCATGCTCAGTTTTTCCATGGCATTTTAGCTTTGTACCTTGTACACAGTGGAGCCTCACTATACTTCATACATTAAATTATAAAGCTAATAAATCATTTATCCAGATCTGGGCAGCCTATGGCATGTGATGAGAGTAGTAGCAGGATTAAGGATATAAATTTGAACAGTAGTAGTAATAATACTAATCATAATACCAATAACTATCAAATACACTTATTGAGTCCTCTGGGTTCTGACCTTTGTATTAATCACTATCTGCCTACATATAGATAGATAGATAGATAGATAGATAGATAGATAGAGATATAGGATCATTCTCTTAATCTAAGAACAAGAAAATAAAGGTGTTATTTGTTGTTTTTACAGATTTTAACATCATTTTACAAATTAGAACATTTCAAGAATAGAAAACTTAGGAACTACCTTTAAAGCCCTATAGCCTATAAAGCATCAGTATTAAATTCCCGGGAGGCAGACCGCAGAGCCCACTATAAAATAGATTATTCTGTGCTTAGTCTCTTGGTCTCCTCTAGACCACAAAACGCAAGCATGTTTGGGGATAGCCTCATGCTCTGTCTTCCTCTTGCCCCTAAAATACCCTTGGACTACCTGGTCATCTCCCTTTCTTTAGTCATGCCTGCTAGTCTGGGAACATGGCCCTGGGCCCTGCAGGGAACCTGGGGAATGGGCAAGAGAGTTGAACTAATGTTGAGCGATCTGGGAGGTACCGACGGGGCTCCTCCGGGAAGACTTCTCTGTGGAGCTCACATTCTGGGGGGCAGACACTCCCAATACACGCTCAAACAAAGACCCAGGCATCAAGCAGCGATAATGACAATGGCAAGGTGAAGCAGGGGGAAGGAAAAAGAGTGAGGGGGTGTTTTAGGTGGGGACGTCAGAAAGGGAGTCTCAGAAAATCCCAATTAATGCAAAGTAAACATTTTAAGGAAATCTGAATTTATGCACAGCCACTGATTATAAGATTTTTAAATTTCATTTGGTGTTTGCTGTCTCAGGAAGAGCAGTCCATCACAGTGAAAATGAGAACTTCGGAAGTGAGCATTTAAAGAGTCTGAAAGACCCGGTCAGGGCTCGTCTGAGCCGACTCAGAAAGCGGGAGAGGCTGTTCAGGGCCCAGCCCTTCCCAGATCCCTGAAAGCCCATATTTTGAAAATTTTGCCCAATTTAGATATTTTCTTTCTTTCTCATCCACATGCTAGGGCCAGGGTTCTTATGTCCTCCTCACTGGGGGTTCAAAAACCCCTAGAGAAAGGACCGGCAGGGACACACTTACATACACATGTAAGCAGACACACAGACACAGCCATGCACTACACACAGACACATCAGCACGCACATACATGCACAGACGTAAGTAAGCACAGACTTCAAAGCCTTCCGTGCCTCTTTATCCAGTTTCCTGAAATCAAACACTCCTCCTAGAAAAGGGGAAGATACACACACACACACAAAATACATGCACGGGCCCATAGACATGTAGACAGAAAACAGACATACCAACACACACAAGGGATGCAGAGGATCGGGTTTAGGATGTTGGAAAAGTACAAAGCCAAAGGATAAACTCTGAATAGTAATTCTGAGGAAACTGGAGGCTTTCCCAAGCCCGGCAGGGGAGGGGAGGGGAAGGAGAGCTTTCTCAGCACCCCTGTGATCCAGCCCTGGCTGTCACCTGTCCTACCTGCGCCGGAAGACAGGCCTCCTCCGCAGCAGCGGTCTGATGTTATTACGCTGTGGGTCTTAGCTGTAAGCCCCTCGAAAAGGCATCGCAGCGATATATTTGAAAGCAAATTCCAGTCTATTATTAAAACACCTGCTCAATCATGAGATCATTCCTGACATGAGGGATTAGCAGCGGGAGAAAGAGATGACAGCACAATTTATTAGTCATCTCGCAATTCGGTTTGGAGGGAACTAATCCCCTGCATTTCCTGTTCAATTATTATTAATAAAATTAAGAAAAGCCTTGCCCTTTATATTTGTAAAATGCTTCTAAAATTATACCAAGTATAACAGATTAATGTGTTACATGTCACCCTTTTGGAACAAAGCAGGTAGACAGAATAACATAGTGCCTTTGAGCCATGCTCTACATTTCAGCCCAAGACAATTACATTTCTATGACTGTGTGGTCATTCCTGGGTAGGTGTCCATTTCAGAAAAGCTCAGCAATTACGGGCTCTGCTGACATGATACAAGGGAGTCCAAACAGGCCTTGTTATTTACCTTAATACACCTTAGCCCCCTCCACATCGATTGTCCACAAGCCTCTGTAATGAAACAGAGGGCTCAAGCCCAGCTACGTGAGTGACCTCACCGTTCTTGCCCGTGCACATTAAGTCCATTAGCACAAACAGCTCAGTAGCATCAGTTTTAGGTCAATAGCTTTGAAAACATGGATTCTATGCCACAGAAGGACTTTTCCTAGAGAGGCAGAGAGATGGTAGACAAACTTGAAAAGGGGAGTCATACGTTGGAAAATTCGGGGAAGATATCTGGTTTAACTATAAACTTCATCCAAAAAATTGAGTGAGCTCATCTTTTCAGTGTCATAAAATATTCTCCATCTTCTCTACCCCTCCTTGCTTCTATCTCTTTACAGGACTTTTATTTTTTTCATGAGTTATGAACTTGTAGTTAAGGATTACATCAGAATATAGGCTGAAGGAATAATGACAGTGTATCGTGACTGAACTTGGTGCATGGGAATCAGCTATCGAAAAGATAGGAAAGAAAACTAAATGATGTGACAATATTAGCAGTTGCAATGATCACATGCTGTAGATTGGAGACATGAGAAGGGTAATGAGGAAAAATTTTATCATTAATTGACATTCAAAGAAGTTTGAATCTTTGGAGGAGAAGAAAATGCCGTCCTGGGAGTATATTTCCTGAGGGGAAGAAAATAAATAAACAAAAAGGGCCGATACTGTAACCACAAGCAATTTGAAAATATTTACCTTTCTATTACAGGAACTATGCTCACAATTTGTTCATTCATTTGTTCCTTCAACAAAGGCTTACTGAGTTTTAACTGCGTCATGCAGTGTTCTTGGCATTGAAGATATAACGGTGAACAGAACTGACAGAGTCCCTGCCTTCACGAAACTTATATTCCAGTGGGAGAAATGAACAAACATTTACCTACATTTCAATATAGTGTTAGATGGTGACAGATCTTATAGGGGAAAATGAAACGAAGTAGTGAGCTAAGGTGCTGTTGCAGATACGATCGTGTGTCCTAGAGAAAGGACAGGTGGGGCCAAGGTCATGAAGTGCTATGTGGACCAACGTGAGGTCTTTGGACTCTATTCCAGGTGTGATGGGAAGTGACTGGAGGGGTATGTGCAGGGGCACGGCCTGATGTGACTTACGCTGGGAAAGGACGACTCAGGCTGCTGGTGGAAAACAGATCATGGGGCCGGGCGTAGATCAGAGGAGGCAGGGAGACAGATTTAGAGCCGTTGTCCATTATCCGGGCAAAAGATGGTGGTGGACTGAATGGGAGGGGCAGTGGCAAAGGCAGTCAAAAGATTCATATTTGGGATCTCTTTATCTGTCTATCTTCTATCATACACCCCCATACATATATGCACACACATACACATTTACATACTCAGATTCTGGGAACTGAACTCCAGAGAGAGATGTAACTTGTCTTTGGCCAAACGCTTAGAAGGGGCCCAGCCAGGACTCATGATGCCAGTCCCCCACATCTGCACTGCTCAGGGCTGGGCAGTAGTGGAGGGGAGACTGGGGCTTCAACATGGGCCTGGCTGGAAAGAGATTTGGGATTTGTTTTAAAACCAGAATGGGCAGTGTTGACTCATGGTTTACCTCTGGAGAGCAAGAGAAGGTTCAGTGATGTCTCCTTGGATTTTGTCTGGGCATCTGGGCTAATGCTCCAGCCCTAAAGTTGAGAAGTACTAGGGAGAAACATATTCATGTGAAAAGACTAAGAATTTGGCTTTGGAGATAGTAGATCTGAGATGCCTCTTATGGAGCCAAGAGGTAACACAGAGAGCTGGTTAGAAATGGATTCTGGAGTTCAGGGAAGAGGGTGGGCCTATAGAAACAAATGGGGAAGTCATCAAACATGCAGATGGCACTTAAGTCCATGGTGTTAGATGAGATATATATGGAATAAGTATGGCTAGAGATGATCTATGTGGAGGTCTAGATGTTGGAACCCTCCAAAATTTAGATACTATAAGACAGGAGGGTCTAGCAAAGGAGACAGGAAAGAAAAAGACACTGAGTAAAGACGAATTAAGAGTTTGGGTTTCTCAGAAGCTAGGAGAAGAAAATGTTTTAAGGGGAAATGGTCAGCTTTGCTGAATGCTGTTCAGAAATTTAAGAAGATGCAGACAGAGAACTAACAGTTCTTAGATTTGCCAACATAGGGACCACTGGTAACCTTGACAGAGTTTCCATGAAGAGAAATCAGGGGAAAGGTTGGCATGAAGCTTCATGAGGGTTCTGAGACAGAATGGGACACAGGACCATGGAGAAAGCCAATACGGACAACACTTCCAAGTTTTGTTCTACAGCAGAGCGGAAAAAAGATTCAGAAGCGATAGAGGGATGTGGGATCAAAGGAGATTTTTAATAAATCTATTACAGCTTATTTGTGTGCCAATTGCAGTGATTCAAAGGGAAGGAACGCTGACAATACTGCAGAGAAAGGGGAAAGACACCAGAGTAAGTCCTTGAGTGAGATGGTAGGAAGAGATTCAGAGAACAAGTACAAATACTGGTTTTCATCTGGAGCCCAGACCACTCACCCACCGCAACAGGAGGAAAGGCAGTGGCCAAGAGTGCGGGGGCAGCCAGGGGAAAGGTGGTGGTGAGCAGGGAGGACCTTCTCTTTTAATTTCTATTATTTTCTCGGTGAAATGAGAAACCAAGTCATCAACTAAGAGTGCATCATGCGGAAGGGGTGTTCGAGGTTTGAGGAGTGCAGAAAAAGCACTGACTAGCCAGATGGGAGACCGGGGAGCGGATCAGCGGTAGGGCGGCCTGCCAGCGCTGAGGGTCCACTTGAGATTTGCTATCATGAATACAAAGTGAGGCCAGTCACCAGTCAACATGGTTGGTGTTTTCCTTCAGCAAAAGGTAGAGATCTGAGAGCAGTTGTAGAATCTGAAATGAGTTGCATTGAGTCAGAGTTGGAGTTTTTTCTAGGCTCAGAGAAGGAGGAGGAGAGGGACAAGGAGATAAATCATGAACACAAGAGAGCATTTATAATACTGATCCATGGCATCTAAGGTAGGCAGGGAGAAAAATGAATGAGGAGGGGTGTGTGTGTGTTGTGGTGGTGGTGAAGGTACCCATGTGATAATAGGTATC
This sequence comes from Phyllostomus discolor, assembly GCF_004126475.2. Taxonomy (NCBI): domain Eukaryota; kingdom Metazoa; phylum Chordata; class Mammalia; order Chiroptera; family Phyllostomidae; genus Phyllostomus; species Phyllostomus discolor. Next base: position 12,988,951 of record NC_040906.2, read on the forward strand.
AATATATTTGAGATTCTAATCGGCCTGGTGTTGGGAGTATTAAGAGGAGTGAGCTGAAAGTATAGGAGAAAATAGCCACAGACTGAAATAGGTTAATTGAGATTTTAGAAGCAGTGTACTTACTGGTAATAACAAACTAATGGAAGGGAGTTGTTTTAACGAATACCAAACCCAGTTGTCATTTCTGACCATTGATTGGTAGTCTTTGAGAGGTGGGGCTCAGCCATTGGTATGTGTTTCATCTTAATATTTTTGTTCACCATTTCTATTTTTTCTTATAAAAATATAAATTTCTATAAGAAGCCCACAAAGTTAAAATTATACTTCTTGATAAGAAAAATAAAACAGGACAGCAAAGTTCTTAGGAGGACTGACTATATCTACTTTGCTACTGAAAAAAATTACATACAAAAGTTCCATCCCATGTATACTCCCAACATAGCATTTGTCACACCACACTGCTTTATTTGTTGACTTATTTGTCTATCAAGTTATGAATGGCCCATCTCTTAAAAATAGAGCTTTAACTTGTTTGATTTGTATCCCAGTCCTTCTAGTGGGGTTTGTCATCTGGTTGCATTCTCAGTTAATGTTAGAGGGGAAGATAAAAGAATATCCCATTGATAGTCAAACATCTACTACCATCCTTGCACAGAAAAGACATTATCATTCCCTCTACCAATTCAATATTAGAAGTAATAGTATCTTTTTTCTACCAAAAAAATGATCACTTATGATGCTGCTGAGGGTAATTGTTGTCTGCTGGCTTATTAACTTTTTCTGTTTTATCATTTATGTTCTGCCTCTTCCCCCCAAAAAAGATGTTCTGTGGGTTAAATTAGTTTAAAATCAGTTAAATAAAAAAATTAAAATTAAAGGGCAATTTCCAGGAACTTAGAATAGATTGGTTATTGCTTTTGGCAATAAGGTTTAGTTATAAGATCTCTGGGACCCAAGAAAAAAGGCAAACATTATGAATTGTATAATTTTTGTTGCCCCTAAGAGGAAGCTCACTGGGGAGATACTGAGGGTGGGATATTTTGTCACCAGACTCCTTATGTAGAAAACATATCAGGTAACATCAAGACAATGTCTTCTACTAAAGTTTTATTTTAAAAAAAAGTGACGCACACATAAAGAAACACGCACACATGTTCTGGATACAGATTTTAAATATGTTTTATCTTTTTATGAGGGTGCTGTAGTGTAGAGCACATTTTAATAGAATATAGTCCAGATATATTGCTCTCTGAGTATGAAAGTTAGAGAGAAACAGAGCTTAGAAGATCCAGGTCAATAACAGAGAAGGAATCTGGGGTGAGAATGATCTTGCAGTGGTAGTAACCTAGTGTCCACTGGTGGCTGGACAAGCTCCAAGATACTTGTGCATTTCCAAGATTCCTTGCAATATCTAGGTATTCTCTGGAGAGAAGACCTACATCTGCTTCATCTTTCAAAACAGCCATTGATCCAACCTACTTAAGCACTCCTTAATCAGAGTAACAGACAATCCCCAGATCATTTTCTTTTGATTTCAATGTGATGCTTTCTGGATCATTGAAAAATTCTCATTCCCTAATCTGAGAATCAGAAGGAAATCTCCTGGGATTTTTCTGGGAAGGTTTTGGGGGGTGGATGAAAAGAGGACCGATGCTCTGGGCTCCCAGAACCTGGAGAGGTGATGGCGGGAGGGAGCTGACGGATAGCCAGAGCCAGTTCTTCGGGTGGGTCCCTGCTTATCGAATGACTCCACGCCATAAATTGCAATTGCTTCCCTCCTTTTCTAATTTCAAAATCTCTCATTAAAAATTTACAGCGGGCAGCCATCCAGCTATTTATGACTGTGTCTAGACAACTGCAAAACAGCAGACGGTGCAGAGTCGATTCAGGGTGTTCTCTGGTCTTGGTGGCCAGTTCGGATCAGGGCAGAGTTGATCACATCGGTTAAGTGAAAATCAGATGTTAATGTCACCGGTGAAATTGACTTAGCGAAAGAGCCTAATCATGCCCCCCTGGGGACGGCTGGGGCCACAGATCAACATCCATTCTTTTGTTTTCAAGCAAGTGTCAACAGTGTCACTGTATGAGTTGGCTTGGGCTGCCTTAACAAAATGCCACATGCTGGATGACTTGAAAGACATAGGTTTATTTGCTTATAGTTCTGGAGGCTGTCAGTCCAAGATCAAGGTGCTGTCAGGGTTTGTTTGTGGTGACTGTTCACCCCTTGGGTTTCGGGCAGCCAGTCTTTTCCCTGTGTCCTCACAGAATCTTTCTTCTGTGCTCTGGTGAAGAAAGAGAGATTTCTGGTATCTCCTTCTTTTCTCATAAGAACATTAGTTCTATCAGATTAGGGCCACACTCTTATGATCTCATTTAATCCTAATGACCTCCCTAGAGACCCTCTCTCCAATCTAATCACACTGGGGGTTAGGGCTTCACCCTATGAATTTTGGGGATATACAGTTTAGTTCATCACCATCACTGACTAGATAACACAAGGCCTGCTGAGAGCTTCCTGTGCAAGTTCGGTGACACCCCATGGTTTTCAGACAATGTTTCCTAATGACCTCTGAGGCAGTGAGACCTGTTAGTCAGCTATGTTTTGGAGGGATTATCAGTTAACATTCACAGGTTGTTCAAAAACCATCTATGCTTCATAGACATTGTGACCAATGAAACACCTGGAGACAGGCAAAAAACACCCGAGATATCCTAGGGGAAAGGTGGGCAATGATAAATCTCGTGGCCCCTGGAGAATCCCTATTTTCAGAAACAGAAGCCTGAGCTAAATAATGCCTTGCAATCTCTGCAGGCAGAGTTGGGCTGCAGCAACGAGAGAATGCATGGTCCAGTGCCCAGACTCTCCCCATTAGAGTGTGTCCATTTGTTTGCTCATGGGGTAATGGACTATGTGTAATTCTTAATGATGTGGTAAATTGGAGGGTTGTGGAAGCACAGGCTACGCTTAACCTGTGTATGGAAAGGTCATAGGATCCTCGAATTTTAGAAATACTAGACTTAAGAACTGAGGAATATTAATGGTCCCTCAGTTTGTTCGGAGTCTCCCCGTTGAAGAGGTACTTCTGTGTACTTAACTGCCTGGCCCGGGCTGCCACCAGATGTGCACACCTGAACAGGGCCGGGCTAGCCAAGTTCTCTGTGCTGTGGACTTGGAATTGGAACTGGAAAAAATGGTTAACCTCTGCTGATGTCTGCAACTAAGGGCATATAAAACCCAGGAGCTATGAGAAAGTTGTACCCCAGTGGACCCAGGGAAAGTTGCTTGGCAGAGATAGAAGAGTGAATTGGATGTGCAGAGAGTAGCAGAGATGGATTAAGGAGAAGGGGAGAGATAGAAAGGGGAGAGAGGGGGAGAGAGGGAAAGGAGGGGGAGATGGTAGATAGGGAGGCAGAGGACACGGGAGTAATCACTCAGCTCCCCACGGACACAGGCTATTCTGATTTGCATAGCCATGTCTGTGAGTAAGAGGCTAGGAGCAGTCCACAGAGTAGCAGAAGGGCTACCGTTGAGAGTATAGAAAGTCCCGAAAATAGGTTTTCTAGAGTTACAGTCCAGACTCTGGTCTAATACATATTTTACTAAGCAATGCTGACTTCTAGAACACTTGCAAAGCTATGAACTCTGTGGTTTAATCCTGAAGAATCAGTGTAAAGAATATTAACCCGTGCAATTATTTTTTTTCAAAGTAACTTAAGACATGTATGTATAAATCCCAGAAATATTTTTAGGTGTCTTTATTGTCCCTTTCTGACCCACTGTTCTCATACGCCGCAGCGTTTCCCATCGTGTGTCTTGCTCCAGTGACCTGCTTCCGGGGAAACCCCTTTTCTGCTCACCTCATGTCTCCTGAGCGTCCCTCTGCTGCGTGTATTTAGTACACATCCAAGAACTCTCTAGAAAAATGAAGAGGAAAACAAGAATGAGAGAGTTAAAATAGAAGTCTATTGTCACACAAAGAGAAGCAAAGGCTGCAGATACTCCCCTTTTGTCACCTGTGTCCCTGTAGACTTACGGAAGCACATAAGAAGACTGTAAAATTCTTGACTTTTGGATCCTGGAGGTGCTTTTGAAATTATGTAATCTAGACAACAGTTCTACAGATGGGGTCACTGGGTCTGAGATGTGAGAAGTGTCTTCGTAAAACTATACCTTTAAATAATAGCAGCTCGATATAGTGAATATATTGGAAAGGAAAATTACTGAACTTCCCATGTGATTCTCTGGCTCAAACTGGGAGGAACTGAGAGATAATTTCTTTAGCCTCCTCACTTTGCGGATGACTGCACTGAAAGATAATTAAGTGAGTTTAACCTGATTCTCAGAGTGCTTTGACTAATGTCTTTATCCTCTTAGAGCACTGGCTTTCAAATATTTTATTATTTTAAGGAATGAAACCATTGTTTAAGAAACTCATAGATAGCCCTAACTGGTAATAGCAAGAATCCTCCCAAGAAGCTGTGCTGGACAACTCCTCCCCCGACACGCGAGCACACACACATACACAGAGTCGGATCAGTTTACCTTCATTCTGCACCTCCTGGGCCCTGCTAGGAACCTCCCATGCAATGCATCCACACCGAAGAACTCACTTCAACACAGGGTTTGAGAAAAGTCAGCCTATAGAAAGAGAATGCATCAAAGAGAAAACGCATTTTCTCGGAAACGCATCTCCTTATGTATTTCTGCAAAACAGCATAGAGCAAGGGGGGACAGGACAGAAGAGGAGGAAGGGGAGATAAAAGTGATGTTGGCATCTGGCCTAGGTGACTTATGAAAAACGTTACTTATGCAGCATCTGGCAGAAGTGTATGGACATGGTCTGTCTGTTAGACTGAGGATCTATCACTAATCAGTAGATTTGGGGCACGAAAACTGGTAGTCATTCCCCCCTAGTTTACTAGTTAGACATCATGTACTAATTCCCAAGGTGCTGACTAACCTTCCAAGCGTTTTTGTGCAGCACGAGGTCTGCTTGGTTAAGAAACAAAAGTATCTTCTTTGCATGTGCATATTTGTTCTCATGAAGACACCAGCAATTCCAAAAAGGAATTTTCTGGACACATTCCATAATGAAAGAGCATAGACAGGGGTAATGAAGAGTAGGATAAAGATGAACTGATGAAATTTGACAACCTAATAAGATGAGAGGCACATTTTAAGGGATGAAGTGAAAACGACGGAAAAGAGGATGACATTTCTTTTATGACTGGCTAGTGGAGGAGTTCCAAAGCAGCTTCCCCTTATTCATCTCCATCTGTCAAATATTATACCAAAAGACTCTTCTAATAATGTTCTTAAACTACTTTGGATTCGAAATGTCACTAGGAGAGGAAATAGAGATCTTTTTCCTACGATTAAGTTTTTGTGTTTGTCCTTGTATACTGAAAGCCACAAGGAGCCTAAATAATAACCTTTAATCATTAAAACAATGTTTAAAATGTCTTAAAATATATATTCTCTGTGAATAAGAATATATTCCTTTTGACTGAATTAATCAAAAGAACTTAAACACAAATAATTTTAAATATGACTAAAACTGTTAAACAGGCACACATTTTTTAAAAAATAATCTAAATTTAAATATGGAAGGAAATAGCCCTAGTGTCAGAGTAACAAGGATGTAGCACACATTTTCTGTAAGGCATTCATATTTAATACTTAAGGACTCTGAGTAGAAACTGTCTTCCCTGAAGCTCAGGCTAAAAAATATCCACTGTATAATTTTTATTCTAATGTGTTCTCATTCTATCTACATTTTAATATTCTTATAAAGAAAAAAAAAAGCTATTATAGTGCTAATCTTGCCTTTCTTTTAGAACTCCTAAGTACTCTGGTTATGGCCTTGTAGAAATTCTTGGCCAAATAGAATGCTGTGTACAAAAATCCAGAAGCAAGGATAAATTCATATTATGATCATGAAGGGTATAATTAAAATTAATACACTGTATCAAAGTCACCCCAAAAAGACTTTTATTTCAATGTCTGCTTTTATAATTTCAAATAATTGCTAACAAAAGTAATACATGTATTCCTATCCAAATTCGTTTGGCATGGCTCTAAACTTAGAATGAAAATGAGAAGGGTTTGCAAATAAACAGTGTGATTATCTCCACCCCATCATGGATAATTTTCATTCAGGTGGATGGGCCAGCGAATTGTGTGCTTGAGCAGAAGAATTAAGTGTAAGAATAATATTGCTATTGTATCTCAATAGGATGAGCCAACAACAGTTGACGTGTAACATCAGCAACTCTCATTGCGTGAAAGAGGAGAAAGTGTTTGGGAAGTTTCAAAGTCCGTGTGCTATGGTGAAATGAACTCTGGAAGTGGAGTGAGAAAATCCAATCTGGGGGCCCGTATCTGTCACTTACCGAGTGTGTGACCTGGGTCAACTCAGTCATCTGGGGCTCAATTTTCTCATCTGTAAAATGAGGAGATTGTACCAGAGAGTTTCTCAAAGGTCCTTCAGAGCTAATGTATTTATGATGTCAACTATAAATGCTTATAGAATATAGTTTAGAATCAAGTGTGGGGTGGGAGGTTAGGGGGTAGAGGGATTGAGCAAAAAAGGAAAAGGACTCATGGACACAGACAACAGTGTGGCGATTTCTGGGGGCAGGGGTGTAAGGGGACTAAATGGTAATGAAAAAAATACAATTAAATTAGATTAAATATATATTTAAATGAAGAAAAGAACATAAGATGGGAATTATCTATCAAGGAATAACTTAACAACAACAAAGAACTATAGATGGCACAGACTTCGTATATAATGAGTACACAAAAGGAAAAATCTGACTTAGTTCCCATATTTGTGAAAAGTTAAGAAGAGATATAACCGAAAACCTGGGGATTTAATACAAAATGTATGAAGACTTATAACAGTAACAAAAATAACCTTTTATTTTTAATACACTCACATCTCACATTAAATATGGTTTCTACTGAAAAAAATTTAAAAAGATTGTTAATTTTATTCTTTGGAGAATTTTAAAGAAGAAATTATTTAGTTAGTTTTTTTTTTGTTTAAACTGAAACAAATTTTAAAGAAGAAACTATTTAGTTAGTTTTTTTTTGTTTTTTTTACTCTTCATGTAATTACAGGAGTTGAGTTGCATAACTGATATAACATTACATTTTTGGATATTTGATAAAGCACTGACTATTCATTTTTGAAGTTTTGCTATCTTAGAGCCCATAAATATATATCTTTGGATCTCAAGTATTTTCTTTGCTCCTGAATGTTTTCTAGGTACTTGGAAAAGGGCTTATGCTGCCTAAATGATAAAAAATAGCCCTGCAGGATTTCCTCAATCAGTGTTTCTTGGATGAGTACATTCTAGCTGTGCACGTCTTCAACATTTAGTTCAGTTTTGCCTCCTCATCTCCTCTGGAAGAAAAGAATCACTAACTCCTTTGTTTTGGAGATGAGAATAGTTTTTTAGGAAAGACTATCCATTTCATTGTTACTCCTTTTGGGTAACATAGAAACCTGTTGTTTTGTTAAAGCTTTTTCCCATCTCCAAACACCATACCTGTTACAGGGTAGATGCTTGACACAGTCAGAGTTGGGGGGAAGAAAGGGGCTTCTCTTCTCCGCCTCCCGCCCCCCATCTCGGGGCTGGGGCTGGGCAAGATCATCGCCACCCTTTCCGTCTTCTCTTCCCCGACCCCAGAGTACTTCGATTGGGACTAACTCTTTGATCCCTTCCTGAGGAGGTAGGATCCAACTAGCAAAGAGTTTCTGAAAACATGGAATAATATCTGTGGTGGGAAGAGACAGGAGGGAATTCTCTAAGAGCCCCTCCAATCTGACAGCATCCTTCAGCATACACTTAGCAGGCTCCACCTGCAATGAGAAGGATGTGTGGGCGGGGGTGGAGGGGTAAACTATGGAAAATAGGCCAAAATTACTGACCAAGATATTGGAGTGGCAATATTGAGTATCATTTTTATGGGACATATTTCTAGGAACCTAATTAGCTGTAGCCCCTCACCGTGTTTGACGAAGAGGACTTTTTGCCCCAGTGAGCCTTGGTCCTGTCTGAATTGCTTGACTTCAGTCTGGCTTCTGTAGAACTATTGTGTTCTTTCTTATAGCTTCTGTCTCAGGGATAGGGTTGGCTGATAAAATGCAGGCTGCCCAGTTAAATCAGAATTGCAGATAAACAATGAATGCAATTTTAGTATCGGTAGGCCCAAAGTGTCCCCTACACACTTCCACAGCCTCTATGTGCCATTTGCACAACCTGGCATCGCTACTCGGGGACCCATCAGCCCAGCCTGATCCATGGCTCCCTTTTCCCTTCCTGCACCTGAAGGGCTTCGTGGTACCCTCACTCTCAACTCCATCTCTCGGTCTCCAAGTCCGTGTATTTGCCATAGACGAGCGAGCACCATGTACTCATTTGGTGGTTCCAAACGAAACATTCCACAGCAAAAATTCCGGGCTGGCACAAAGCTGAGTTCATGTGGCCATTTCACCCCTCCCTGAGCCCAGCTGCTCATGGGCCCTCTGAGGGTGAACCTGAGACCTGTCCCACGTCTGTCAGGTCATTGCCAGAGGGCCTGGTTCCAGAGGATACAACCTGCTGTGGTGACTAAAGGCCAGCTATTTCTCAGAGGTGGAGGTATGCAGAGGCCGGACTTTCTAAGAAGCACACATTGCTGTTCTTGAAGGAAAGGGCTTCCTGCAGTTCCCTGCCTTCTGCTAGCAGGTGTCTGGTCCCCCTGAAGTTGTGGGGCCATGTTGGGGGTTGGGGGTGAGCCATTGGAGTTGGCTAATATCAGGTCCTCAGTGACGGTGGCAGTTCTCAGCATCGGAATGAATGCCCGTAGGAGCTGTGGTCTCTTGTTTCACAAACTAGGGATTGCAAGAATAACCACCCGATAAGACCGGGTGTTAACTTAGAAGAATGCATTGTCTCATAGGTCAGGGTTGATATAATTCATTATAGAAGAGACTGAAGTCATTGAAGAACCATACCATTTTGGAGGGGAAAATATTTCTTAAAAAGCCAACGGCTTATAATAAATGCAAACATGTAAAAGATTTCATTATGAAGCAACGGAACATCTGGTTTGAACCCAGGCCAGGCTAACCATCATTAGACACAATTACATTTTGGTGACCTCTGTCTGTACCTGGTAAAAGTATGTATCTGACGGAAACTTCAGACAACCCTGTACTTGAAAAGCCACCTCTTATCATCTATCAATTCTCTTTTACCACTTCATTCCAAACTCTGCTCAAACCCAACTTTTTCTATAAATACTTCTCTTTATTAAGCAGGTTGGGGAGAGATCAGCCACCACCCCGAAACCACTGTTGCAGAACTTTATTAAACACCCCTTCTGAGCACTCCCTCTGAGCGATCCACCCCTTCCTCCCTCAGCTCCAGAGCAGAACAGCGCTGGGGCTGGAGCTGCGAGCATGGGATGGCTTCCTGCTCACAGCGCTTTGATCTTCTACCCGGACTAGATTTACTGTTGCAGTGGGCACTCTTTGATTGAAAATAGCAGAAACTGGATCTGCCTGACCTAAGCCAAAAGGGAAATTAAGAGGAAAAAATGGGTCACAGGGCAGCCCCAAGAACACATTGGGAAGCAAGCACAGGATCCAAGGCAGCAGGAACCGCCTGACAGCCTGGTTGGGCTCCCATTATTTTTGAACTTGGTCTCGCTCTGCTCTTAATTCCAGTTCCAGGAAGAAGCATTCTTTCTATTGGTCTACACTGGGCCAGCAGCCCTCCTGTCTCCTTTCCATGGGGAACGCAGGGCACTTCAGAGCTCCAACAGGCAACACCTTTCTGCTGGAGAAGGATTTACCCAAATAGAAATAAGCATGCTATCGACAAAAGACGAGGAATTATTTGAAAGGCAAACACAAAAGCAGCCAATGACCACCGTACCATTGTTGGAGGTACTGGCCAGAGGAGCCTCTGGAAATCACTCAAGATGCCTGTTGCAATAAGATACCACACAATAAAGGAGAAACAGCATGGGCAATGAGTGGGATGAATCAGTGTTTCTCCCTCTCTCTTTCTCTGCCCCTTCCTCTCCCTCTACAATTAATACATGAAAAACAATGTAGTTGTGGACTGCCTTTTGTTTACTATTATGATATCATACCTCATTGTCTTTTAACCTTAAAATCAAAATTATATATATATAATATATATAATATAGTATATTATTATTCTCTTGGAGGCAGTTCTATATCTCTATGGGTATTTTTATATTTATAATTGTACATGTGTACATGTATATTTTTCCCCAAAGAGCTTCCCTTTATAGGGTATTTTTTGTTTATCTAAATTTGTTTATCGGGTCACATTTAAAAGTTTTCTTTGTGGTTGGTCAGCTGTCACTCAGTCCTCCTCTGTCTTTGTTGCCTGTGATGCCAGGTCACTAAAACCAAAGGTTGCCAGTGAGTTTATGAGGGTGCACTGAGATGGGGGAGTTACAAGAAAATCCATTTCTGTGAGTTAAAAGAAACCAGAAAATAGGTGTTCCCTTGGAACCCAATGCAGGACCTTCCATGTTCAGGCCTCTGTGTTGGTTGTAAAAAAACATGAAATGTCCAGTGTGTCCTACTTCATCTAAGAAGCTTAGTCCCCTAGTGCAGGGAATTCTCTGGACTAGCTCTGTCTGTGGCCAATACTGTAATATCCACACTATACTTTACTTACCAGTCCGTCAGCTTATGTGGGTGACTCTATAACATAAACCCTTATTCAACTTTTATTGTGTTTCTTTCGGCAGCTTTGAAATAACTTTAAAAGGACCCTGGGTTCTAGTATTTATTCTAGTGTTTGGGCATAAGCAACAGAGCAAGTTTGTTTCTTCCCTCTAAAAATGCCAGCGTCCTGTTTCCATCCAGACTGCTCAGCAGCGGCGTTCCCCAGGGGTCCTCTGCGGGAGCGCAATGAAGCCCGTTCCGAAGGAAAGCTTTGGAAAGTGGCCCCATTCATTCCAGGGCTTCACAGACAGGCCCCACTGCTCCGCACTCGGAGGGCCGGCTCCCCTTGCTGAAGCCCAAGTGTGCTAGAGATCCCAGCTGGCGTCATGTTGACGCCCGATGCCAGAGTCCTTCCAACCTTTCTGACGGCCTGTGCACTCCGTTCCTCTACCCGCTTCCTGAAGCTGCCTGGTCTGCCCAATGTTCTCATCAGCACTTGGACGGGCGGCATGGAAATGCTTCCAGTCAGAGAGCCGTGGTGAGACAAGCTAGTTGCCATGAACATCGGGGGCTTACTGGGCTGTGCTTCTGACTCTCTATAGATCTCTTAGCCCTCCTTCCAGAAACCTGGGGGAAGAGAGAAGGGGTATCGGCACCTACAGCGGAGGAGCCTCCTCTCTCCAGGGGTGGGGATGAAGACACTGATGGTGGGAGACACCCTGCGTTGAACGTTCGCCAGTCAGGCCTTGTGCTAAGAACTTTGGTTCATTATCTCATTTAATCCTTTCAACAACTGTGCTAGTTAAGTACCATTAGTATTTATTATTGTTATTATTATTGTTGTTATTATTCCCTGGAAGTCTTCTAAGTGATTTATGTGTATGAGTTCAATTACTTCTCACAAAAACAATCTGACGTGGGCATTAAAATCATTCACATTTTTACTTACAGGGAAATCGCAGGATCTGCCCCAGAGCCCACACCCTGGACTATATAACACTGTAGCTCTGTAAAGTCACTTGCTTACATCAGACAGGTCAACGCCACTGTAACTCCCCTCTTGCTGGCATGCTTTCTGCCCAGCAGCCCTTGCTTGCTTGCTTGCTTGCTTGCTTTGATGAAGTGATCTGTCATGCTGTGAGCACCCTTTGGAGAGGCCTGCATCACAGGGAGCAGAGGGCAGCTTCTGGCCGACATCCAGTGTGAAACAGTTGCTTCATCCTACCACCCAGCAATGAACGGAATCCTGCCAACAACTGCATGAGTCAGCTAGGAGGTGGGCTTTTTCCCCAGATGGGCTTCAACCTGGGGTGTGGACTGACTGTGTTCTCCTACAATTTGCACGTTGACATCCTCGTCCCTGCTCTGATGGTATCAGGAGACAAGGCTTTGGGAGGTAGTGAAGTCATGATGTAGCACCCTCATGAATGGGGTGAGTGCCCTTCCCAAGGCTAGACCCCAGAGACTGTCTCACTCTTTCTGCCATGCATGAGGGTACCAGGAGAAGTCAGCTGCCTGCAGCCCAGAGGGGCTTATTGGAACCAGATCAGGATGATACGTGATCTTGGACTTACAGCCTCCAGATCTGAGAAAAACAAATTTTTGTTGTTTATAAGCTTCTCAGTCTATGGTAGTTTGTTAGAAGAGCCCAAACTAAGACAAGATGGCTACAATCCACACCAACACCTTGATGATCGTCTTATGACAGACCCTGAGCCAGGGGCCCCAGGTAAGCCGTGTTCAGATCACAGACCCACAGAAACTAAGAGATAATAAATATTGTTTTTAGTCACTAAGGTTAGGATAATTTGCTATGCAGCAAAAGATAACTCATATATGCCACCCTAATTTACCCCCCCCCCACAAAAAAAAACTCATATGAAACGCAAAGTTTTATTAAGCAACCAACAGGTATGTTGAGAATCAATGATTTTCCATGTTGAAATAAGAACTGTGTATTTAATATTTACCGTGAACTGAACATTTGCTACGTACCAAGCACTATACTAAGTTATTTATATATTCTATATTGAATATTAACACTTAATTCTCACAATTTTTCGAGGTCCTTTTTAGTTACTCACAGATGTATTCATTAAAGTATGTTTATTGTAGGTGTCCTGTTTTGATGTTTACTTTCCATTGTCTCGCCGAAGAACTTTTTAAGCTTTCCCTAGCGATCTTTTTATTCAGATCTTGCCTGCACCCTTGGTCTCCCTGTGTTATCCAAGCTTGCTGAATGTATTCCTTGTGCTCTCACTCGGTTCCGATATTGTACTTGGAGATTTTTCTTGTTTTGATCAGGACCAACCAACACTGCAGTGAGAAACGATCGGGATTTTTAGGAATGCGCATGGTGCTTTAGAACAGGGGTCTCATGCTTGCTTCTTACAGCATTTGCTGCCCCAACACCGGCTGCTTCAAATCACCTCTTACTGGGGGACCAGTTCCCGTTACTGTTCTGTGGCCCTGCAAGGTGTTGGCTGTTTCCATGCTGAATCCTCCGAGTTTTGCCTACAACAAAACAACATGGTTGGAAGTGTACCCGCTTTTTATTATTAGTGTGCAGACTAAGACTGGATTCCTCTCTCCACATGCCAATAATGAACAAGACATTCACGATGCAACACCCGGCCACACGCACACACACACGCACACACACCGGTTACAAGCAGATGAGGAGGTTCCCGCTTGAATGCTTGGTGTTCACTCTAGCCCCAAAGCGAAACACGCCCACTAAAAAGTCAGTTCCATTAGTTGCTTCCTCAAGTCTTTCATACCCGCAGAGAGGCACCTGTTTTGAAGAAGGCGGGTCACTGTCAAGACCGTCGTACGTGCAGCTCCCTCGACTCTGTAAGGCTATCCATGTCGCACACTCAGGGCTTCACACCAAGCGCAGAGCTGAATAAACTACATGGCAGATTCATTATTTGAGAAAAATCAGTGTATATTTAACACACATGCATTTCATTTGCCCAGTGAAATCTAGAGATAAACTTTCAGTCCCTTTATATTTCATAATAAAAAGGGATTTAAAATTGATGTTTAGTTTTTTTCTCCTTAGATAAACATTTCTACATAATTGCTGAGCTCCTTAGATTCCACTCTATTTATTTTTTCTGTATGACTTGTATTGAAGTTCTGTTTAAATTCAGGCACCAGGCCACTGAAAAGCATGGAACCTTTAGGCATTCCCAATTTCTTCAAAAATCTCAGGCCAGACAACTGTAGGTGTCTTGTAACTTTTCACACCCCTTCCCCCTTTAACCCTTGCATTGAAAAAAAAATGTTTTTTGAAAGAATTGATTAGTTTTGAGACAAAGAAGATGGGAACTCTGGCTTTCTTGGGGTTCTCTGTAAGGCTTTTCTCAAAACCCTACATGGAGGTAGAAACATTAAAACAAATAAAGCTTTGACATTATTGTTTAAAAATAGGCACATTTTCCTACTCTGGGACTAGGTTGTAATTCCAACGAGATTATTGTGAAAAATGAATGGCTTTGAAATTTCAGTGATCAATATGGATTACTAAAATACAAATAGCAGGGCTCCCGCTGGCCGAGCAAATTGTGATGAATAGTTTTGGTAAGTGTGTGGACCACCTTCGTCATTATAAGGTTTGGAAGTTATAAGGGAGCAGACAGAAAGAAAGGATGAAGAATGACTCTCAAGTCTTGGCGTGGTGATGGGTGGAGACACTCGGAGAGGCAGGAAATCCAAATGTCAGTTTTCGGTGAAAAATAGTGGATTTCTCTTTGGATACGTTGAGTAGGAGGTGCCTGACAGACCTCCAGTTGGAAATGTCTAGCAGGCAATTAAATACATTTGTCTGGTGTCCAGGCAAGTGGTCAGGACTTGGAGTTTGTGGGGGAATGGAGGGATTTAGCGTAATGAGAGAAGGTGACCATTTATGGATGGATGGCTTACTATTTTTAGAAAATGTGACTTAACGCTACAAAAGCCATATGAAAGAAAAATGCCTCCAGCATCAATATCTGTTCAACAGTTTCACGACCAAAAAGTTAACAGTATGTGATTTAATCCTTTGAAAATATTTACTTAGTTCTTATACAAAGGCTCGTCTTACTACTGTGAGATTATTTGGGCACTGGGGAGCGTCGTGCTCTGACTCCAGGTGTAGACGATTAACCTTGAACATCCCATGGATGTTCATCGCAGGTGTCACCTTTCAGTACCTCTATTGAAACAACTATAAATTAAAAGCTGGCATTATTATGCTTACTTTATAAGCTTTTATAAAAAAACGAACCACACACACAGCTAGCTGGCCTATTTGTTCAGGTCACACCATCTTTTTAAACATTTTACAAACGTTATTTCTAAGGATAGCTGTCACAATTATCTATTGCCATCGTAATGACATATAATAAAACATCTTATGCCATATAAAAATAACATATTTAAGCCAGCCTTAAAATATCAATGGCCTCCAACAATACATTTGTGTCCACATGTCTGGGGAAAGCCGGAGTCTGGGTAGCTGGCTGTGCTGATGCAGCTGGGCTTTCTCAGATGTCTGGGTATCAGCTGGTTGTCCATTCGAACAACTGGGGCTATTCTGCTCCACACACGGGAGCTGGAGAAAGTAGATTTACATTTGTAATACAAATAAATAAGGCAATAATTAATAAATAACAATATAAGAATAAACTGTGTATTTCATGGACTCACAATAGTAACCCTACTTTTGTCCCACCCATCTCTCTTTCTTCCACAAGTTTGCCCTGGCCTGTTGTCATGGCAATGTCAGAGGCACAAGAGAATAAGCCTGACCGTGAGTGCATTTCAAACCTTTATTTGCATCCTGTTAGCATCCTATTGGTCAAAACAAGTCATGTCGTGTGGTTGGCCCTGGTGATAAAGAGTGACACATCATCCCATCCACTGCAAGAAGGCACTGCAAAGTTTCATGGCACAGGGTATGGGCAGGGGGAAAGGGGAGAAACTGGGCTCACTTTGCAATCTGTCACAACAGCATGGCCTCTGTCCCCTGGAAGCAATGGTTAAACAACGTGTCTCCTACAGCCTCCTCCAGGTTCATTGGATCAAAGGCAGTCACGGTCCAAAGCTAAAAATCTGAGACTGTAGAGATGAAGAAAAATCTCTTGTTTGAAATCAAAATTTGTATTATAGTTTCCTTATAAGCTCAGTGTCTTACTGTAATTTAAGAATTATTTTCACTGCTTTGTCCACAATAAAATCATACAAAGAAAATAATTTTAATACACATTTATATAACTATTGAAAAAAATGTATTCATCTCTTTATTTGTTCAAAATGGTTTATCATCTTCATATACACTAAGAGATGTATTAAAATGTATCCCCTGCTCTCAACATATTTATAAAAAAATGGGAAATAAGTCACATATAATGCAAGGTGATACATGACTCTAATCAGATCCAACCTAAGATCTGCAGGATTTTGTGACATCAAAGAGAAAAAAAAAACTCTGTGTTTTGAGCCCTGTGTCAGTTGCTCTCTATTTTTCATTTCTTGTAATCCTCATGAAATATAAAATGAAGGTGTTATCTACATTTGGCACCTAAGAATCTAAAGTTAAGAGCCTTTAAGAAACTTGCTTAAAATTTACTCATCTGTCAAATGTCTGATCCAGATTTGAATTTAGCTCTTGCTATCCTCAGAACCCAGTTACTTTTTATTCATCAAAATTGCCTCCTTCTGATATGAACTCTTTTTCAATTTGTTAATATCATAGTGATTCATTGTGAAATTCGGAATGAGACTGTCTTTTCAATAGAAAAAAAAGAAGAGACTATCTTTGACACTATATAAATTTAGTATTGTTAAACTTTTGAACTGAGAATGCATGTTCAGCAGATCTGTTATCTATTTTACTTTAACTCTTCTTTTTATTTCATAATATTAACTTCTGTTTCAAATTCAAGTCCATATTAAATATTTTCAATGACTTAAACAAGATGTCGGTCACATCTTTATTGTTTGCTGATTAAATGAATGTCTTCCAAGCATCTATAATGAATTCTATGGTCCTATACTGCAAGACTAATTAATTGGAACTACAGAACATTTAAGGTGAGAAGCATCATGGCCCAACATTAACCCTTCCAGAAAAAGCTTCCAAATGACTTGGAAATGGGTTTCATTGATTTAGCCAGGCAAGACATGTTAAAATGATGTGAATATTACTATTACTTGCCCAATAAGTGTATAAAGAAGAAACTTGCTTGAATGTATAATTTAGTATATTAATTATGAAACATGGTCATTAACTTATTCACATACTTTGAAAAATTAACATCTGATAGCAATTGACAGTTTTTCACATTTAACCCTAAGGAAAAATACTAAACAATATATCAAATATTGTTTTTCTAAAATAATAAATGTCTTCAAATGAGAGTGTAATATACAAAGTATATTAAAACAGCATATTTAAATTAACTTTGGAAAAGACTTTTATTTCTTTTAAATCTCAAGTTTGTCAATCTTTTTTATTATTGAAATCTGAACAGAGAGGCTACAAAGAAAAATTTTGATAATTTTTTATATCCGATGCATATAGACTTATCTCTTTATTAGCCTTGTAGACTAATAGACATTTTCCCAAGAATATTTGTGATAACAAGAAACATAAGCTCTTAAATCCGTACCACTATAAGCATGGGAAAATATCTTAAAGATTCCAAATCCCAGACACGTATAGAAAGCTCTATGCTTTAAGACTGGTATGTTTATATAACATACCTCTCATTGGCAGGAGTAGTAAAATTAGCACAAGATTTTGTCAGAAAATTTTGCTTCAAAGTTTTGCTTTTTTCTTCTAATCCTGACCGTACATTCAAATCATATGAGATACCTTTAAGACACATGAATTACCTGGGCGCCATCCCAAGATTCTAAATTAATTGGTGGTTCCTGGACTGTTTTTATCAAAACACCTCTAGGTCGAGGTGCTGAGGCTGAATTCACAACTGCAAAATTAGATAATATTGATTATTGCCTAACCGCATTCTTAAGCTTGTTAGGAGACTCAGATGAGATATATACACGTCTTTTTCTCATCTTCCAGCGCTAGCCTTTCAGCTCTGTTAAATTGCTTCAGTAAGCTGTGTCGCACTCTGTTGGAGCGTGGCAGTGCGGTGGGGCAGGGAGAGAAGAGAAGAGAAGAAAGAGAGATGAAAGTGACATCAATTTGGATGTCATTTCTTTTTTGTAAATCTGCCTTATTTTTCATGTAGAACAAATTTTATTAACAGATATTCTAAAACCATACTTGGTAGGTTTAGTACATGATTCATGCTTTTCCAGTTAGTGTAGGTGAACTAATTTTATCTCAGTAAGTACTTTTGCTTGATAAATCTTGTTTCTGTGATTTCCTATTTATATACTAATTTATATTTCTACTCTCTCTTAAAAATGCTTGTTTAAAAAGTTTATTTTTTTTCAGAATATCAAAACAATGCATGCTAGCAGATAATGGCTGGAAAATATAGAAATGTCACAAAAGAAAATTGGCCGGGATCCAGAGAAAACTCACTGTTGACATTCTAATTTGTTCATTTCTCCAGTTAATTAGAATTTTTAAAATTATTTGTACAAATGCATTCCATTACAAGATAGCAACATTTTCTCTGTTATATATTTTGCAAATATTTTCTGATTGTGTTTCCAGCTTGTTTATTTGCTTTTCTTTATTTCTGTATTTCCTTCCCCTTTTTTGGTATACACTGTTTAAAACTTTTTGTAATCAAACAAATCCACTTTTTCTCTATGACTTCTTTTACTGCTCTCATGTTTATAAAATCCATGAACCAATATTAGACAAATATTCACCATAGTTTCTGTTTTGTTTATGACTTTTCCAGTTAGCTTTCTGATCCATTGTTTTCATGAATGGCTCATATATCCCATATAGATATAATTTCAGATAATACAGGTACATAGTTAAATGTCCCTGGAAGGTATGGGATGCATGTATTCTTTCAGTTTTCTTTTGTATTATACACCAAGATGTGTTCCAGCTGTATGAAAATTATATGTACATCAAAATAAAATCATACAACTATAAGAAAATGTGGATTAATATTTATATAATACTAAAGTATGGAGGACGTTTCCAAACATAAACCCAAATCTATTCACATAGAAAATGAAAAGAGATTTGTGTCTCAAAGACAACCAATAAGTATATACAAAGCCAAGTAAAATGTACACACAGGGAAAATGTTTCTTGTCCTGATCACTCACAAATATGCCAGTAAAAAGAAACAATTTTCAACTCTCAAACTGGCATAGATTAAAAATTTGAAAATATTGGCAAGGAGATTGAAAAATAGGAAATCTTAGGCACTGTATTTCAGAGTGCAATTTTCATAGCACTTCTGGAAAGAATTTGGCAATTTTTTTTCAAAAGTCTTAAAAAAACATACAAACTTTTTACCAGTCATTTTCTTTGCAGTATTATAGCCTAAGAAAGTTATCTAAACTACATAAAGATTTTGATAATTTATTTCTCTGAAAAAAAGAAAAAATAATAATCAAAAGGACCAACAGGACTAATCAGTTAAGGAAATTACAGCACATGTTTGCAATGAAACAATATAAGACATACATGATCATAAAGTATGTCAGTAGACTCCATATTGTCAAAAGAAAATGTTCACAATGTATATTTAAGTGAAAACAAAATGTACACTTTGTAAAAAGGAAAATGGCACAGCAGTCAGAGATCATCTACTAAAATCCAAGCACCAGTTAATTTTTCGTGATGATTAACAAACGATAAATCATGTTCATGTAAATACTGTGAGAAGATAGTAACTTCTGTCATCCACTGAGGTCAATCTTTGCTCATCAGAAAGAGACAGGCTGGCAAAACTACAGCCACACTGATTAGTCTCCTTTAATTTAGTGCAATAAATTAGATGAAACTAATCTTTTGATCCAGAGTCTAAAGCTTAACAGAAAACTTTTTGATATGATAATCTTATCTCCCCTGGAATGCAGGCAAAGAAAGTTGATTCCTCTGCATGGAACACAATTTTAGATTTGATGATGAGATTTTGTTATTTTAGAATCAGAAGAACTGGCCTTAAACCCTGGCTTCATCTTAAGCAAGTCCCATCATCTTTCTAAGCCTTAGTTCCACATCTAGAAAACAGGGGGGAACACTTGCTCAGCCTATAGGAGTATTATTCTGATTCAGAGTTTAAGGTTCCCAAACAGTGGTAAGGGAGGTGGGGATGGCTGGGGTGGGTGGCGGGTAAATGCAGACAACTGTAATTGAACAACAATAAAATAATTTTTAAAAATACAAAAAAAATATATAGTAAGATTGTGTGTGTGTGTTTAAACATTTAAGGGCACATGGTCATAATCTAAGGGGAGGGTGGTAATGAGACGGAAGTGGGGAGGGTGGGAGGGGGGAAAGGATTGGGATTAAAAAGGAGAAAACTGTATTTGAACAATGATTAAAATATAATAAAAAAAAGAAATTTAAAAAAGGAAAAAAAAATGTTAGCCAAGGAAAGGACCTTAAAGTTATTTAAAACCATCTCCCAATCAGGAAAACACTATTAATCTAATTAAGGCAACACAGCCTCACATGGGGGTCTGAGTTTTGGCACCTTTATAAAACCGATCAGGAAACGAGATTCTGAAGGAACCTGACCCATTATTGCAAACCCCGGACCATTCAACAATTAAAGCATTGTACAAAGATAAATCAAGGAGTCATGTTTCTTCTCAAAGAAGCGCGCCATGTAAAAGGAATAATAAAACCTAGTGATTTAAGTCCCTATAAAATTAATGCATTGTATATGAAGAATTAGCATAAAACATACTGACATTTATAGAATTGTTTCCAAAATACACTGAAGGAATGCCTTGTGAGAGAAAACAGTGGTTTGGAATCATTTCCTCATGTGAGCCATAAAAAGTCTTATACTTAGGTACTTTTATTTAGTTGCTTTAAACCACAATTGAGTTCACGTACGTTGGAGCTTAGTTCCCAAGTATTTTTAATCTCCCTATTCCTACAGTAAAGACAGCTACTGAATTCTAAAGCCTCTAAGAACACATCAGTGAAATGACCGTTTTCCACCAATGAAAATTGGTAGAGAAGGTACATCTCACAAAGAATCGCTATCTTTTAAAACTAAACTTCTAAGGATGAAAGGTGCACATGAACTTCCTGTAAAGATGCATGATTACAGAGGTTTTTATTCAGGTCAGCAGGACTACCCTTGGGTTTGTATCCATTTCACTGGCCCTTCATTAGCTGGATCTACTTGTTCTACTTAAAACAAATGATCTTGATTTTTAATTTTCAAAACAAATGTCATATGTAATTGTCTCTTACATCTGAAGTAGAGGAACAAACCTCTTTTTATTTCATATTCTCCTATAGGAATTATTTTTTTAAATGTGTGGTAAACCCCATAAAATTCACTATTTTAATTATTTCAACTTACACAATGATGAGCAACCATCGCCGAAACCGCTGTCCAGTTCCAGTACCTTCGTATGAACCCCAAAAGGAAACCCCATTCAGCAGTCATCGCCGGCTGCCCCAGCCCCCTGCCTCCGGCAGCCACGAGTCTGCCTTTTCCCCTACAGATTTCTCTATTTTGGGTAGAAACTACTATCTTTCATCCGATCATACGACACAGTGTTTGTTCTCCAGATCCAGTCTTCACTCTCCCCCACTCTGCTGCGGACCCTGGGAAACGAGTCTCCCTGAGCGCTGCGGTGAGGCATCCCTGCCCTCTGGCTTCCAGCTGGCTGGGCTGATCAGGAAGCACAGCAGGGACATCAGAGAACAGGAGAACTAAAGACCTCCGCAGTGTCTTCCCTACCCGGTCATCCCGTGGTCCTCCGTACACACGTGAGCAATCAATACAGTATAGACAGAAATAAGCAGAGCATGTATATATACACAACTAAACGAGTGAAAAATAAATGCATAATTTTGAAATACAAAAACTATAAGAAAGGCATAGGCTATGACTATTATCTCAAAAGGAAAATAATACTTTGAGGAAATAAACAGACAAAATGTTTTTGAAAAAGAAACGCGCCTTGGCTGGCGTAGCTCAGTGGATTGAGCGTGGACTGGGAACCAAAGTGTCCCAGGTTCGATTCCCAGCCAGGGTACATGCCTGGGTTGCAGGTCATAACCCCCAGCAACTGCACATTGATGTTTCTCTCTCTCTCTCTATCTCCCTCTCTTCCCCTCTAAAAATAAATAAAATCTTAAAAAAAGAAAGAAAATAAATGCGATGTTATTGACACATTTTGAACCTATCTGTTCTTGTCTCATATCATAAAACACTTTAAATTGCTAGATACTTTATGAATGCTGGTTATCTAGGTCTCCTCCTTCAGTGTGAAGACCATGATCTTAGAAATTTTGTCTCTGAGACGTGGTCAAGACTTAGGTTGCATTTCTCATTACTGAAATCCCAGGCAGCATTTCACTGTGGTTAGTATGTAATCTTTTACGTTTTGGGGGAATTTTAAACTGGGTCTATTCAAACTGTTTGGTGAATATGCTTTTTCAATTGAGAGAGATGAGTAATCCCACCAGTTTTCAGAGAATTGCATTAACTCTGATATTAACAGAGCTCAGCAACTTTTATTTTGAGTATATTATTCATTTGGAAAAGTCCTTGTGCTCCTTATTTATTTTTATTTTATTTTGATCTTTTGAATTCTAAAAGAGAAAATAAGGATGCCAAATACTTTACGTATTAGCCAATGAATAGAAAAATCTTGTAAGAGAATTTTGTGTAAGGCATAGCACCCTATAATCACCCCATAAAAATAAGAAATATTTACAAATGCCAGGTTTTCGGTGGTGCAATAAATATGGCAGTGGCTTAAATAAGTTATTCAGCACAACTTGTACATGTAAGGACCTTAACAAGCTTTGTTATTCAGCTCTGAATATGAATATGAGCTTTACAAATTTCTTAAACCAGAGAGCCAACAACACTACAGTGGCTTTCAACTGAGGTCGGTTGTAAATCATCCTGGACTTGGTTTTGACTCAAGACTCAGAGCAAACAAAGCTTTATTGCTTCTCAAAGACATTTCAATCAGTGTATTTATAAGGCATGTTTCATAAACCTCGGTATCACAAATTTGTATCAATGACAGCTGTTTATTCTCTCCAGACTGAGAGGGAAGAGGTAAGGTAAAAAGAGTAACTCATTCCTTTCGATGTGAAAAGAAATCGACCACAAGGTTTGTCCAGAAAAGAACATCAGTGTATTCTGAAACTAACAAGTTTCTAAACATAACCTTTACTGCATAAAAATGCACGTATTGAAAAGATTAAACGAAAACCAAGTTAATGATGAGGTCATTAAAGCAGTTCTCACTGAGGAGCTATCTCAGTGAGTAAAACGAAGCTACATTAATGACCCAGTGCAGAAATAAAATCAATTCCTAGGACATAAACTTGTTTTAACACCTTGAGAGTTTAGACTTCATCTTTTATAATTTGTTTTACACCTTTAGAAGGTAAGAGTGGGTAGCTCTGAGGTAATACCTTACCCAGAAGTTTCCTTATAGGTGTCTAAACTGTGGATTACTTAAAGACGTGTTTGTTTAGGACATCTGAAGAGTCCCTGCCACTTTCCTCCTCTAGTCGTGTCACACGCCCCAACTATGAAAAATTATGAGGAAAATTAAAGACAAATGTTTCCTTATTCTAAAGAATAACAAAATTATATTAAGGCAAATGCCCCCTTTTTAGTAGTGAATTCAAGAAATTATATAGGGCGGGACAAAAGTGGTCTACCGTTGTGATTGCATGAAGCAGAGTTTATTCTTGTATTATTATTTATTAATTATTATATTATTTTCCATACAAATGAATTTAAACCTACTTTTGACTCACTCTGTATGAATACGGCAGAATAACCCTTCATTAAACCCTCGGTAGAATTAGGGGAGAAGGAAGAGAAAGCCTGAGAGACTGAGCAACTGTATACTCTGGTCCCCAGATGCATGAAGAACAAAGAACTGGAATCCAGCATAAACCTGCAAGCAGCACATCGTTTGAACTGTTGGGCTCTGTCGGCGGTCCCTGCATGTTAGGAGGGACTGCAGCGAATCTACCAACAAACATCGGCCCCATCTCCGAGCAGTATTCTTCAAATACCAACACACAAATCACAACGTATTTTTAAATGCTCAGAATAATAGTCAATTGATAGCATTTGGTGCTTCTCAGTCTATGAATTATCACTGCTACCCAAATAGCTCTTAAATATCAGTACAATTTATGTTTCTACAATGGTACTCCTAGGAAGGTTTCATTGTAAAGTGATCTCGTATAGACTTCATGTCCCATCAAGAGGTCTTTCCTGAAATATAAAGGAGACGATGGAAGGAGTATCCCAAGGAAGAAGGAAAGAGGGAGGAGGGAAGAGGCTTAAGGAGATCATCAAAGTTAGGGGTCAGTGGGGGACTTGCTCTTTGCAGAAGCAGACTAGAATAGAGAAGATGAGGTGAGGACTCACTCAAACATTTCTGTTTAAAATGCACTCACGTGATCAATGTTATATTTCCATTAAGATAAACAAACTTTACTCTATTGGAACCCAACATTCACCGTGTAATTTTTGTGTTTGAACAAAGTTTGATTTTTAAAACAAAGCTCACCTTGGTAATGGTAAGAATTCTGTATTTGGGCCACTATTATCCTTTCTTCAGTATATAATTACATCTAATATTTTATTAAAGACGCTAATGAAAATAAAAATAAAGCCACTGCAGCTTCTAATTGCATGCATAGAAGTTGTTGTCAGTGTAGCTTTTGAAAACTCCAGGGGCCTAGTTTCAAGGACTCAAGGGGCCCGAGTAAGTTGTAACACCCATTGCTGCAATTCCCCTTTCCAGAGAGGGCCTTGTCCTGCATTTTCACTGTTCTCCTCTTTAATGGCTTTTCAATCCCTTTGGGTCAGCTTGGGGACTGTTCTTCCTGACTAAAATTTTCCCCAAGACCTTTCCAAAATAAAGAAGAAAGAGAATTTTATGCAGAGAATATTGTTTTAGATTTATCAGGCTTTATATTTAGTTGAACTCAAAGTCATTTCTCCCTATACCAAATCAGAAAGATTATGTTTAAAACAGCTTTTGGGGTCAACTTCATTTTAATAAACATTTTGAGTCTCTTTCTTTTTTTTTCCTTTTTTATTAAATGTATTGGGTTGACATTGGTTCATAAAATTATATAGGTTTCAGGTGTACAGTTGTAGAACACATCATCTGTATATTGTACTGTGTTCCCTGCCCCAAGTCAAGTCTCCCTCCACCATCATTTATCCCCCCTTATACTCTCTTCTACCTCCCCCGACTCCCCTTTCTCTCTGGTCATCACCATACTAAGGCCCTTTCTTTATGTAAGATTCTGTGCTAGGTTCTCCGAGAGATGCCCCAGATGAAGAGGAAGAATTCCAAGACTGGAACAGCTTGTAATCTAGTAAAAGAGGCAGTAATGGACACACCAACCCAACTTAGAAATACTACTTTAAGAGTGGGAAGGAAAAACTGATCCCACGTAAGATCATCAGAAACCTTAGAAAAGCAGGTCTTAAAAGTTATCTCAGATTTGGGTCATTTGTCTGGCACTGGCACCTACGAAGAAGGCCTTGGGTCATATGCTGCTTCTTGTTCATGACTAAGGCCGTATTTATCACTAATCCTTAGAAGTTCTGAGACTTTCCGTCACCGTTCCTATTCTTTGTTACACAAGTTAAAAAAAAAACATCAGGCTAATTCCATGGCTTAATTATCCACGTGCACTATTTGGTTTCTGAAACCTGTTTAGTTGTTCACAATGGAGAGATTGAGGGAGCCCCTTGGAATACATTTACAGGAGGACCAGCTAGAATAAGTAATCACGGCTAAACTGCAGTTTTCAAATGCAGGGCGTAACCTTTATATTGCCTAAAGTGAAAAATCCCGGTTCAAATTTCAAAACTACAAAATGCATTGAAAGGTTGACCTCGTTTCCCTCCTGATATCTGGCCCTCTCTGACAAAGGTGAAGTTGACAAAAAAATCGAGTTCGGAGTTGGGGTAGAGTGCCTGTTAGTTTCTAGGGGAGAACAAAAGTCCAGGCAAGTGGCACTTCAAACCTGCCCGGGATGGTGTTCTTTTTATCATTCATTTTCAGTGGAAACATTGAGAAGCTCATGAGCTGGGATGATAAATGAAAGGAAATGATTGAACTGAAGTGTTCTCGTTTCATCCAATTATCTCCGATAAGATTCTTCCTGCTTTAGAAGAGTGACCCTCCCTGCTTTTAATGCTAACTCAAAACAACTGCTTGGGAATTCAGTCTGCTGCAGAATCCTTGGCTTACAAATGTGTAACCCTAACAATGGTGGCAACTCAGCCATAGTTATAATATACGGGAGCCTTCGGGTCCCAAATGTGGTGGTCAACCAGTAGCATCGCCACCAGCCGGGAGCTTGTACGAAAGGTAGATGTGAGACCTCAGCTCAGTCCCCTTGAATTATTACAACCTGCTTCTTAACGAGAGCCCTAGGATGTTAGTATTCAAACTAGACGTGGAGAACCACCCACTAGACTTTTCACTTAAAGGGAAAATAACAAAGAAAAAGATCACATCCTGCAGAAATTAGAGCTGCTGTTGAAGAGAAGCAGCACCACAAATGATTAAGGGTTTACAGAAGTTCTCCGCATCTGTGTTGTTTTGCCTTGGTGTTTAAGCACGGTGATTTGATCAACAATCACTTCCATAAGGAAAAGAGCGCCGTGCCTCCTTCCTCCCCAGAGTTCTTTATGGTTGGTTCCACGTCACCGTTTTTTTAATAGGCCTGGGGCCTGCAGTTTGTCTCCGAGACAGAGACAAAGAAGAATAGCTTGCTGCTGACACAAACAAGAGAGTACAGCTCAGTAACTCAACTGCCACCTGCCAATGCATCCTCCTTTCAAACTCAACCCTAAAGATTCCGCAGATCCTGGCCCTCCCCCACCTGGCTTCTTGTGGACATTCAAAGGGCTCAGATGAAAGTTGCTAATAGGGGCAGCCAGGACAGTGGTGAGTATCATGGCCCAGCAATTGTTGGCAGCTTCTCTCTGCTCACCATTAAGGGTTCTTCTAATCCATCAATGGTTCCTTTTGAACTTTGGCTCGCAGACAAATCCCATGCCAGAGTAGTTAGCATCTCCAGATCTCTGGACTCTCCAACACTTTGAGCCGTGAGGTTGACTTGTGAGCTCACTCACTATTATCCGAGAGGGATCAGTTATACACAGATGTGAGTGAGAGAAGAAGAAAGAACCTTACCCACAGTGTGTGCTTCCCAAACTGTTACAACTACCAGGGAAAGAAAATGAGATGCCAGGTCCACTTGAAAATACCCAGGGGAACTCAGCCAGTGAACCAGATGTTAGGATAATATTTATTAAAGGCAGGGGCTGAGCATATGAATTTGGGTCTTTTATCTTCTATTGCACTCATCTTACCAGTGAGTATAGCCATGTGTCTCTGTGTGTGAATGGATAGGACGTATTGAAAAGCTCAAGTTTCGACCATTCTGTGATCATGTATGTGGCCGATAGCTCACGGGTACCTAGATAAAATGACTGTCATGAGGAAATCTCTACCAGTCAAAACAAGGATACGGGCAAGTCACATGCAATAAGCTCACTGGTGTAGAGGTAGCGCGGAAGTTAGTCTCTTTTTTTGAAGGTGTTCAGTAAGGGCATGTGAAAGTTAGAGACCGGGGTTCTAGAATTGCTCCCTAGGAGATCTTGGGACTAATGTTTTATTTTCCCGAGCCTTGTTTTATTATACTCAGAATGATGAGCTTTAAATTAGCGTCCCACACAATACTGTTCTTAGCAAAGTAAGTGTTAGTACAAGGGAAAATGGGAGAGTTCATCACGCACCAAGCTTTCACATGCAGTAAGTGGAGAAAGCAATGGATTCAACACATAAATGGGCTGTTTTCCTTTGAAACATCTCAGTGCCCATAAGGTTTTCGTGGAACATGACCATCCAGGAGGAGACACAGCATGCTGGAACTCTCCAGCTTCTTGACCCAGGTTCCTCCTAACTGTGGTAGATCTATCTATACCCCAAGGACATGCTGGGCACGCTATTGTGGATGATCTCTGAGATTTGTGTCTGGGCTGACATTTAATGATTCTGTGATCTTGGAGGACCATTGTCCCTCCTCCACGCCTTTGCTGATGGGAGTGTGCAAAAGCTTTTCAGCAGCGGGGAAGTCATTTATATACTGGGACTCTTTACTCTTGGTCTCCCATGATTCCCTGCATGTGTATTTAGGTAAAAACAATTAGCTCACAGTTAATTGACACATTTCAAGACAACCTTGAATGTAGAATAGGTTAAAAGGCGAATTCACCTAATGGAAGAAAGGTGCTTTTTATTGCAATTTACTCTGAAATAAAATTCATATAACATTTAAACCAGTTGTCTGAAATGAAATTATTTACTTGAAAGGGGGGAAACCACCTCTCCATTTATGATCAGACAGTTTCAAATATTTTGGGCCAGCTTCTAAGAGCTCAGTCTTATCTCTTTTTCTTTTTCTAAATAAGAGATATAGTTGTGACAGCCATTAATAAGGACTGTTTCATTGGGAAAATATTAAACTTATGAAACTGTGTGCCTGTGGTGTTTGCACTAAAGCCTTGTCACTGAATGTTAATATGCAGGAAAAAGTGCCAGTTCACTATAAAATGTGTCCTGTTAAAATGAATTATTACAGTAAAGTATTTTAAATTTGAAGAATCCTGAGATCAAAAGAATTCCAGGTTAAAAAGATAGTAGACGAAAGTTCTAGTTTCCTGTGCCTCTGAGAAGTGGGCTAAAATTAAAAGAAAATAAGAACATCCTGGCTCAGTTTGAACAGAAAACGGTACAAATATACTTGGATTATCATTTCCACAGGGCTTTCTCAAACTGCACACTTATTGACTTCATTTTTTCTCCTTTTCAAAACTATCAGTATTCTTCTCTTTTTAAAATGACTCCACAAGTTCATGTCTACTTTTGGGGAAAATTGTTCAGTTATTTAACTTCAAAATGAGCTACCTTCCAGTCTTTATAAGGCCAGTTCCCGGAATCAGTCTAATTTTGCGTACTTGTTCCCGGCTAGAGCTTATTATTGCTAGAAGAATATGCGCTGACAGGCAGAGACAAAAAGGTCGCTGAGAGGGTCACTTTTAAACAGAAAATGTGATTTATATATTATAAAGCACTCTATTATTATTAGATAGAAGTGGAAGTTCAGGGCGAGAATATGGGACTTGAAAAGTCTCTTATTTCTGAAAGTTCAGACAGATTTTAGGGAGAAACTGAGCCATGAATTTCTATTTCACCAAGAATGAGGCCGCATGGTGAGCAGTGCGGGCAGAATGAGCGATGGAAATATGAGCCAAAGTGGTCCTATGATGTTTTAAATGAAAGAAGCGAAAATATTTTATTTTGTCTGGGGGACAGAGGGGAATTGCATTTCTACACATAAAAGCGAGTGTTTTTATTAAAATTAGTAGTTATTGGTTTTGAAATGTAAAATCTGTTCAACACAGTGTTTTATGCAGCTAAGAGCCATGGTCTTTGTAGTGTACGGTGTTTTGTGTGTTTTCGCAATGTTTTCTTTTTCTGTTTGGTTTTTTGGGAGGGTAGTGAGAAGGAGAGGAGTAGAGAGGGAGAGAGAGAGAGAGCAAGGTGGGGGGGGAGAGAGAGAGAGAAAGAGAGAGAGAGAGAGAGAGAGAGGAAGGTAGGGGAGAGAGGAGGCTTTACTCTAATTTCAAATCAGTTGTTCGAATATGATAGATTGTCAAGAGTCAAAACCAGCTTTAGATGTATATACTAAACACTAAAAAACAAAAGGAGGCTAATAAATTAAGATGACATCACAGACCACAAAACAGACCGTGTTTCTGTACGCGAGTTAAAGGCATGTGACCGGCCCAGGCAAGGGGGCTTGCTTGCCTCAAGCAGAATCGCGAGTTCTTCGGTTTATCCATCTGCAACCGGTTGACTGTGTTCCACAGTGGTGATGAATTATACTCCGTTTCCTCAGTCTAATCCTTTTCATTTATTTATATTTTATGGAGGAAACATAAAAGGCTTCTTAGAAAAATCCAACTGTTTTTGATAAACCTTGTCATGTGCAAATAATGGAGCCTTGTCAGGGCCAACCTTTTCTGGAAATTTATACCTTCTAATAATAATTAAAAGGGGAAAAAAAGAAAATCAGAAACAAATAAGAAATATATTGAGTCGGATTCAAAGCATGTTTGTGGCTTTGAATCGGTGGCAATAAAGCATTTTCTATCAGAAAAATGTTTAAACATGGCAGTAACTAAAATCCATGTTCGGCTTGAATTTGGGATTTTTCAAATAGTGAAACCATGACTTCAATTTTTCAGCCAAAGGCAGAAAAAAAACATTTAGTTCTCTGTGAAGCATTATATTAATAGTCTGGATCAGGAACAATGAGAAAGTGCTGGGCAGCGGATGGACTGCAGCTTGACGCAGGGCCTTTAAAAAGCCATGAAGAATTCTCAGCAAGAGGTTTTAATCATTGCCAAAGAAGTAAAATGTATATGAGTAAATACACTTCAGCTATTCATCGAATATATATGTATGTCTCTCTCTCTCTATATATATATATCTATATATGTATATATATACACACATATGTATGTTTTTATCTTCTACACGTTTTTCCCAGTTTTTCAGAAAGTGGTATATCAATACCTTTTTAAAAATAACGATAACAATGAGTAATGTTTATAAATTGAAAATTCTGAGAGAAATTGGCCAATTTATGTTTAGTTCCATCTTTTACTTCCGTCTATATTTCTTTTTTATTTTATATTTTATTTACTTATTCTTAGAGAGAAGTTTGGGGAGGGAGAAAGAGGGAGAAATACCAATGTGTAGTTGCCTCTCTTACGCCCCCAACTGCAGACCTGGCCTGTAACCCAAGCATGTGCCCTGACTGGGAATCAAACCAGCGATCCTTTGGTTCACAGGCCAGCACTCAGTCCACTGAGCCACACCAGCCAGGGCTACTTCTTTGTATATTTCTATTAAATCAGTAGAAGCTCTTCAGCTAACTATAAAACTTCTATTACTAGACTTTATTTGCTTTGAAATGCTCAGAGAATGCATTCTCTATTTTTATTCTCCTTCTCTACAGTGTACAGCTCCTTCTAATGGCAGTAGTTCTCCACTCTGACTGTTTATTAGAATTTTTAGGGAGCTTCCAGAAATACTGATTCCTGGCTTCACCTCGCCCCAGCTGAAACCAAATCTCTGAGGACATGATACTAGACATCTCTCTGTTTTTCAAAGTCCTTCCAGTGATTCTAATGCACAGCCAAGTTGAGCCCCACTGCCCTATGAGATTATGTCAGAATCCTCTTAGAGTAAAATATTACCATGAGAACTTCACACTCATGAAAATGGTGAGAGTTCTATCCACTTTTTAGGCTTGAAGGGGAGAGAGGCAGGGTAGGGGTTGGGAATTCATGAAGTCTTGAGTTCAAATCTAGGTTCTGCTGTTTACTTAAAATATGATCTTGACCTTGAGCTTACCTATAAAAAACACTAAATAATAACTTTCTAAGAGGGCTATGGGGGGATCAAATAAGACAACTTAAGAGTGTCAGAAGCGCTAGAGACGTGCAAAGACTGCATATCAACTATGAATGGATCTGTCAGGAGGGAATCTAGACCGTGCAGCAGATGCAAGACCTCAACTGCCTATTTTGTTGAAATGACCTTTGGGGACAAATGCAGCAATAAATGGAGGAATGGTTTTGTGGCTGAAGGAAAACATTGTCATTTAATTATTGAAAAAGGAAAGCAACCTCAGAAACACAGCCTGCATATCTTAAGAGACAGGAGTCTCCAAGGTCACCTAGGCCTTCTAGCCACTTAAGATGCTTCTATGCAGAAATCACAGGCCTTAGGGAGCAAACACACATAACACCTCCCTCCTCTCTCTAGATTTCCTTTTGTCTTCAAGTAAACAGAAAATCCATTTTAGCAAGGATTCCTGTGCTTCTCTGAGGTGCTAGCCAAGAGATACTCTGTACTCACAGGCATTATTGGGACCTTGTGCACTTCCTTGCTGGCGTGTTCTACATCGGAGGGCCCATGTCAAACAACGTACAGAGAGCTGCGTCTCCAATGTTCTGCAAGTGCTGCTTTCTTTCCACTCCCCACCAAGTAATTTTTTCTTCATTGCCTCATTTTTATATAACAATGTCTGGTATCCTTGTCTCTTGAAGTCTCCTTTTCATTCCTTCAACAACTTAGAGTAGTACACCCTTCGCGTAGTTGACTGTTCAATGAATTTTCATTGATTGTGTTTGCTAGCCATATCACATATCGCAGACAGAGTGGTTTAAATGAGAGAAGTGTATTTGCCCACATTTCCGGAGCCCAGAAGTCTTAGATCGGGTATCAGCAGGGTTGGTTCTTCTGAGGGACAGATCAGTTGCGGGCCTCTTTCTCTGGCTTGTACATGGCTATCTTCTCCCTGTGTCTCTTCACATTGTCTTCCCACTATGTGTATCTGAGTCCAAATTTCCTCGCCTCACTATGTAGACACCAGCCATGTTGGAATAGAGTGCACCCTAAGGACCTTACTTTAACTTAATTACGTCTGTAAGGCATCTATCTCTAAATGCAATCACATTGTGAGGTAATGGGGACTAAGACTTCAACGTAAGAATTCTGAGCAGGGAACATTGTAGCCCTTTATGAATGAGGAAATAAAGGTTTATGAATAGAGAAAGACTAAGTAAATGAGTGTATACAACTATTAAAAGGTCAGCAAAGCTAGAGGGTGAGTGTTTATATGCAAGCAAAATCTCCTAAACTTAATAAAAATATTTAAATGCAAACTTCTGTCTCAGAGGTAGCGTGTTTATTTTTGTTTTTAGGAATTCTAGAAGTATTGGTATGAAACAAGCTGATTCAGAAACACCAAATTTAACCATAATTTGGTGGTCATAGTTTTAAAAAATATGAATCTTATTTTTTTCCTGGAATAATAAAAATAAAATTAAAGGACAAAAAAATATTATGGGTTGTTTTCTCCTGGGTAACATGTACCCAGAAAGAGCTAAATTGGGAAGAGTTTTTAAATCAGGGGTCTCCAACCTCCAGGCCACAGACCAGTACTGACTAAATCCTGTGAGGAGCCAGGCTGCACAGCAGGAGGTGAGCTTGTGTGTGATGAGCTTGAATCACCCCAAAACCATCTCCCCCACCCTGGTCTGTGGAAAAAATCTCTTCCACGAAACCAATCCCTGGTGCCAAAAATGATGGGGACCTCTGGGTTAAATGACCTTAGCTCTATATCTATTTGGAGAATGTCACGTAAGCCAAAAAAGCAATGACTACTATTCAGATCAAGAATAAAAATTCTAGACAACTCCTATTAATTTTCAAAGTGCTTGAAAAAATCAGTTGATTGTTCTGGAGTGTGACAAAGACAGGCAATGTAAGCATTCACACTTCCACTTGCAGTTCATGGTGAGGCCAAATAATCAGAACACAATGAATACTTTTTCTGTAGAATCACACCTACAGTTGAAGACTATGGCTTCAGAGAATGTGCCCTGGTTTGATAATTAAATTTTATATCTGAATCATCATAACAAATATGCACATTGTAAGCAGGGAATGCTTTTAAGTTCCATGGAGAAGACATTTATTAGCAAAATTATGACACTTTTAAAAGGTATCTCTAATTATATTTGGAGTATTCATCAGAACAAACAGTAACATTTAAAAAATGTATGTATATGTTAATTTTATATTATCAGCACATTTAGCATGACCTAAGTGATTTTTGTGTGCCAGGAAAAATAAATAAAATAATTTATTATTCATCTAGTTCATTACCTTGCCTTCTAGTTTGTTTTTTGTTTTTGTTTTGGTTTTGCTTTATTTCATCATTTTCTCCATGTAATTACTATTGGATTGTGAAATTCATAGCAATGACACCTATATTAGAGTTCTTAGTGGCAATGTAAAACTACATTTTTGGTACTGTTACAACTGAATTTTACTAGAGTTCCACCAATATGATCTTTAAAAATGTTAGCCATTATCACTTCAACCTAACTTTAAATCCTAATTATAGTTTTCATTTTAGACTTTTGCATAGCTCTGGGTATGGATAGTCAGTAGCTGATCAGTAGCAATTCAAAAGTTATTAAAAGTTAAAAATACATTTTAAAATAATGATAACAATTTGTCTAAATTAGACCTCAATCATTCTGAAGTATGTGAGGTTAAGCTCCATTTATCAAGGTTTGGTGGAAGACGGAGGAGTAAAAAAAACCGATATTAGTCACTGTCCCTCAAATTTATTTTACAAGGCAAATTCTTAAATTGTATTAAGTCCTCTCAAATTTTGGAACGCTACGTATTCCATCTGTGACAAATCACTTCATTGAAACTGCCCTTCTCCATCCTTCCCACGGCAATCACGCTGCTGCGCCCACGCACCCGGGCTGGCTCACACGTTCACCTCCTCGCGCCGCCGCTTCCACACGCTGCTCGTTCCCTAGGGGATTTTGAAATGAGAACATTTTCAAGTTCGCTCACATTCGTTAAGTTTTAACTCACGTCGGGATCAGGTGGAAACTACACCTTGGCAACGCCCAGTGAAAAAGGAGACCCTACAGGAAACGCAGGTGCGTATTCCATACAAGAAGGGTTTGATAAGGGAATGCCTTTACTATTTATTAGGGGGAAAATTCAAGGGTCATTTTGAGACTTGAAGGCGTGTATTCACCTTTCAGAGACCTTAACACTTAGAGAAAGGAAAACAAAGACAACCGTTAAACTTGGGCTTGTGTGGCAAGGAAGTGCCCCCAGATGAAAGAATTTCCAACCAGGTGAAATTCTCACCTGGCAGTTTGGAAGTTGGGTTCCTGAACAGCTACATTTTCAAACGGATCTGCCAACTGTTAGATGAGTTTTCAGCCAAGCTTGGCTACGTTTGGAGAAATTCAAAGCAATTTTATGGTTGCAGATGGAAACCAGGCCCATCTCAGCGGTTTAAGTGAACCTGAAACCCAAGGGCCGTCTCGAAGGGTCTGAACCCGAGCAAACCAAAACAAAGTAATGATTTCCAGGGAACACGGGAAGTCCTCTATGCATTGTCTTGGCAGGAGCTGAGCACAGATTCAGTTTATCTTATTCAAAAGTGGTAAGTGAGGAAGTTAAAGCAGGTTTCCTAATGGGTTGTCTGGGAGGTCTGCACTACTCAAAGAACAATGATGAAACTTTCAGGTATTAGTCCCTGTACACAAGCAAATTTGTCAGAAAACAACTGAGACTTTTTATCTACTATGGCAACTATGCAAAGAGCTTAACAATTAGGCATAGGCTGAAATGGCTCTTTCTAAACTGAAACTGGGATAGGGATAGGGCTATAGAGCTTTGAGAGCAATAGTTCCGTTACCTCTGTCCCAGGAATGAAGAGTATCAGGACTGAATCATTCTGGCCATAGCCCTTAACATCTGGATTCAAATCTCATTTCAAATGTTCTGGTTGACCACGAGGTTCCACATGATATCAGGTCGAAACCTTGCATGCTTGGTGTAACCGAACATCCTTCTCATTTTGAGAACACCTGGAGTCCAGGCAACGAGAAAAGAATTCTTTCACTTCTGAAAAGGTGCTCTTGGCTTCTTCTTAAAGACTTTCATAAGTAACTATGGCAATAGTTTACAAAGGAGGGCTGTGTGTGTGCGTGTTTCAGTCACATCTTCAGGAGCATCAAAGAATTGTAGTTTTGAAAATAATTTTATAATTGGCCCAGATTTTAATTCCACAAGAAACTCTGTCAATTTTTCATTTTGATGACTCCTGGTTTGAAAAGTTATTAAAGATCAAAGCATCCCAAATTTTCTATAGAAGGAAGTGGAGAGGAATAATAATGACTGCTACGTACTGGACTGGGTATTTCCATTTGGTATCTATTTCCTAGAATGTTTTCGTGAAAATTAAATGAGAAAAAACAAGTATCCACTATATAGAAGAGGCTTGAGAATTGTTAACTTTCCTCATTATATTTATCATCACCATCACTATCAGTTCTCTTCTCTAAGGGCTCATTGTCATGAACATTGATGCCTTCAACTTCCTTCAGAGAGAGAGAGAGAAACAGAGAGACAGAAGCAGAGTTTGTTGTCTATGCCACTACTTTCCATATTTCATTTTTGATCCCACTTCTAGAAGTGTGGTTTCCAACCCACCCACTGGGCGTTCGTAAGTATTCATATGCCCTTTTAACCAACTCTTCTATTAGTATTTCTTCAGGTAGTCTCTATTTCACACGTAGTAATATTTTCTTTAGAGAAAATGCCTACTTTCTTACAAATATTCTGTGAAGCATGACATTCACCAGTTATTTGATATAAATATATTTGTAATATGGTCTACACCTTTCGCCAGGGATTCCAAATCTTGCTACATATTAAGAACACTTCGGGAAATTAAAAAAAGAGAGAGAGAGAAACAAATATAAAGCTCAGGTCCTAATTAAACCAATGAATTTAGAATCTTTGAGGTCAGGACCCTGAGATGGCTTGTTAAAGCCTTTCTCCCTACCCCTACCCCTGTGATTCTAAAATGTAGACAAGGGTGAGAATCCTTGCTTCGCATAAAGCAACACACCTTTCCCTACATTACTGACATCAGAGATTCACAATAATCAAGAATCCACACATTCACTAAGAGATAGTTTTGTCACAGTTTATTTTCCTATGATTGGCTCTCCAGTAGGAAAAGAAGGCTGGTGTTTAACAGGCATTACTCATTTTTACATCACTTTCCTGTAGGCAGTAAACATTATTTGAAAATCCAGCTTACTGTGAGATCTATCAAGTCCACATTCAAGGAATTTCTATAGAGTTCTTATGGTCACTTCTACAGAGTTCAAATAATATCAGAAAATAAGTCATCTTTTTTTTTAATAAGGAACCTAAGTTAGGTTGGGATCCCTAAACCCAAAGACAGCGGCAAAACTTCCACCCAATCCTAAGGCAGTAGGAGTGAATGAAAAAAGGCGGACTAGGCGAAGAAAGATGGAAGGGAAATATAAGGTTGCATGTCATTGAGGCAGTCATAACTTCAAGTGTATACAACCAGTTTCTATACAGACCACGTTGAATCATTGTCCCATGGAACAGTTCTTCCTGGTGGAAGCAGGCAGAGGAGTTTGGCTTTCTCCTCATCTCCTCTCTGTCTCTGGTCAGTGTTCATCTCGCCATCTTTAATCCTTAAATTCCCAGGGTATATTTCTTGGGTCCTCCTGACAGTCTCTAGGGAGGCAAGATACCACATCCTGCTCTGTGGCACTCTCTGTAGGTCCAGAAATAGTAGAAAGATCCAGAGGTTTCAAAGGCCAGAATAGACGCTGGAGCTGCTGAGCTTTTGCCTCACCAGGAAGGATGGAAATCATGCCAAGGCCTCCACCTCATCATCAAAGAGGCCGAGAGAACCCGCACTACTGAGAGATAAAGTGGTAGTGGTGGTGGGAAGGCCTGGTCTTGAGCAAGCAGCTGAGCAATCAGGATGAAGCCAAACAAATCTGGAGAGACACAGATTCTAATAAAGATTCCAAAGCTTCCCAATGGAGATAAGGGCAACCTGCTCGGTTATTATCCGTAAGCCTGATGTGACGTGATGTCTCCACACTGAGTTCCACCGTGAAACTCCTCCCACAGGGTAACGTCAACCAGGGATGGCATTAACTAAAGCAACGTTGATTTTTTTAAACCAAAACCCTATTTTCTTCTTGGCTCTTGAATACTGATTGCCTGAGGTCACTGAGTTTAGAAATAGAACCAAAGGGGCAGCTGTGAATCGCCATTCAAACCCTAGTTCTTGTGTTTCTTGATTCACTTCAGATTCTCTATTACTGATTTTTTCTCTCCACCTACCACCCAAATGCCAGTATTTCCTGGTGAATAATTTCCTAAAATTTGTCCTAAAGAATACTCTTCCATGAATACATGTTCCCCGCTCCTCTTCCTAAATCCTACTAGGTCAAGTCAGTTCGCAGAATGCCACCTGCCTTTTTGTTTGTTTGTTTTGAACTTATTTGATTGAGTACTTAACAGGTGCCAAGCATTGCTCTAAGCCCTTGAACTCATTATTTCATTTAATTATCCTGGCAGTTCTAATAGGCAGATATGATTATTTATTACCTGCTTATACCAACAAGGCAACTGGAGCACAAAGATTGATAACCTTGTAAGAGGCCAAACTGGGAACGGAGCCTCAGCATTTCAGCTCCATGGCACGTGCTCTGAGGAATTGGACTACAGCTTTCATGCACATGATTCTACTCGAGTTTCCAGGGAATTGCACAATAAAGAAAGTTAGCTAACCCTGTTCAAGCGTGTATATTCTAAAAATGTTTGATCAATTTATTTTGTGTTTGCTGTTGAGATAAAACCACTGACCCCTTAAGAGTAGTCCTTAAGACAGACTTTTAGGATTACTGCCTTCATGCATGGCATTTGGTTCCCTGTTCTTTCGTGTCCACATTCTTGTTTATCCCCTGTATGTTTTCAGGAGGCTTTAGATTGAAGATTCAAAAACACAGGGAGACTCATGGCAATACACTGAGGGTTTCTGAATTTTCGGGAAGCTGCGGTCAGGAGGTAGCAGGGCCCTAGAGTAACAGAATGATTTCACAAAGCTTGCTCAGATCTAGAGCAGCTAGCAGCCTGTTGCTTCTGTTGGTGATCCCAGTTTAGGGTCTACCCAACATCTTTCCACCTTGACTTTGCATATCCTATATCTTTAGTACATAAAAGAGTAAAATAAAGTAGCCGGAGCATGACCAAAAGTGTGACCATAACTGCTTCCGAGTACCCATACTGAAGACATGCTGAATCAGTTGGGTATAAGTGCAGCGTGCCCAATAAGCAAGCCAACGGGCTAAGGGAAATTTCAAAGAGAACCAGTGCTAATAGTGGTGATTGCATACACACCCTTAAAGCCAGCTCAGCTTGTTTACAACCTGAATGCTGCCAGTGGGTAGAATCTACCTCTAAAATCTGTCTCTGAGATGATTCTCAAGCATGCCCTCTCTCCTCTTGTACCACAATCACTATCATACAGCCCTCATCATGGCTTGCCTACGTGCTTATGATAACCTCTTCTTAATTGTTCTCCCACTTCTGCTGGCCTCCTGGTCTATTTATCCTCAAAAGATCGGCTTATTCTCTTTGGGTTGAGTTATATGCTACGGTTTTTAAGACTTTTGCAGGAAGTGAGATGAAAGTCTAGAGAAAGGGGCTGGAATTCATGCTAATCTGAACAATGGAGGCTTAAGTAATGAATGTCAATATTAAAAAGAGGTATGGTAATATTCATGCTCCAAGCAATACAGCAAGGCATGGCCTTGATCATGCCATTTTTTCTGCTTAAAAGTGATCAGTGTGTCTCAGGTACCACTGTACATCATTCTGATGTTTCAATATGACAAGAAAGTTCTTAACAGCCAGTGTAAACAAATAGTTCCAGCTTCATCTGCTTCATTCTTAAGCTCATGTCATTTGGGTCCCACTGAGGATTCGTTGGTTTTGAAGTTACTGAGTATTTTCAGATTTGCACATTTCTTTTCTCTCATTCATCTCTCTACCTGGAGATTACAACGACTCATTTCCTAAAACAAAAATTAAATGGAATTTTCCCTTTGGATAAATAACTGAATGAATGAATTCTCAGATGAGGAAACATTCAGAAAGATGCAGCCTTTCTCCTAAAGCCATGGATTTAATTAGTGCTAAAGATGTGATTAGAAGCCAGTCTCCCGATCCCAATCCCCTTGTTCCTATGCCATTGGCATCCTCATTCAAATTCTCAGAGATACCATTCTGAGCCAATTCTTTATCAAATTGCTTACCTATACCCCAGGTGACCTGCTGAAGTCATGTATTTCAACTAACCCAATCGGTGCGTTTTGTCATTGCAACTTAGAGGTACCTATTTACTGCAGTTTATATCACCTTGCTCACACCTTGCAAAGCCCAGGCTCTCACTGTGACAAATTGATGGTTAAAACATGTAGAACTGACCAGTGTCCTGAGCATTAAATCGATTAGTAACGTACACCCCCAAATGACTTGCCAATAAAAATACTCCAAACTTAGGACTTGGTATTCCTTAGTTGCTTTCCTTACTTTGGGGCAAGAGAGACCATAAAGTTGTTCTTGTTCCTGAGGGCAATGAAGGAAGAGCCATTTCAGGACCCAAGGGCACAGAAGAGGCAGAGGGAGTGGGCATGAATTTCACCCAAGTTCCACTTTGTTTACTGAGCTAGTTTCAGTTTTACAGAAGCCCTCTGACATGGTAAATTTTTGTGAGGGCAGGAGAAATATAATTTCAGCTTGAAGGGTGCCTGGAGAGAAAGGAATCTGATTTTTGAATTTAGTATGTGAGCATTCTGCCTCGCTGAATTGTCACTTTATTTATGCTCATGCTTAACTCAGCTCTAGCTTCTGGGTATTCTTTATGTCATTAAGCCCCAGTGGTGCAGCCAGGAGGATAGAAAGTGAGACGCTGCTTTGTTTACTTTTGTTGTTATTGAGCATTTCATCTAGTAGCCCACGGGAAAACCCTGCCC
This sequence comes from Phyllostomus discolor, assembly GCF_004126475.2. NCBI lineage: Eukaryota > Metazoa > Chordata > Mammalia > Chiroptera > Phyllostomidae > Phyllostomus > Phyllostomus discolor. The sequence continues at coordinate 13,029,353 of NC_040906.2, forward strand.
GTATTCACAATGATGGTGACAGAAGTTTAAATAAATGCAGTGGGATACCACTGTTTTGCAGCATAGTAAATCTTAACACATGAATGGAAAGTCTCTGGGAGATTTCTTTTTTTTTTAGGTGGATGTGAAGAAAGCCTTTGATATTTCTTTTGTTTTTATTTGTAAGTTTTGTAGTGGGAGCAAAGTTAGGAAGAGAAAACTACAGGCAACTATGTAGCAATTCTTTCCCTGGAGCTTTGGCTAACTCTCTGTTACTTTCCATCTATCCCGTTAGAAGTTGGTGAACAGATCCCTAAAAATTGCATAATGCTGTCTTCTCAGCTGAAAAACCCTTGGAAGTTAGAGTTGTAATGAGCCTTGATGACCGAGTCTCACTTGCTGATTTTGTAGGTGAGTCACCTGACCTAAAGGAACTTCTTTCTCAAGGTCACATAGCTAATTAGTGGTGTCTGTGGTTCTGGAACCAGGTCCGCTAGATCCTTGCCCAATGATTCCCCCCCCCCATGCATCCGGGCTTCCTCTCAACCTCCTCAGTTGGATTCTTCCCTGAAATGTGGGGACATACAGGACAATGGTGCAGAGGAAACACTGTCTGAAAAGTATGCATACACAATACACAGAGACATGTACCAATGGAATCCTCAAGGATCACATTGTATCCGGGAAAACTTGGTTTGGATTCACAAAGTGGGTCTGTAGAAATATACAGGGTCCTATCATTTGGACAAATTGAGGACTGGGGTGTGGAAGTCAGGAACAGCAGCATCAGGAGCTTGTACTGGGTACTGGGGCAGAGTTCACTGGTTCCTGGCCTTGAATGCAGAGTTTTAAAAGGTGGTAGATGTGGGGGCTAAATAAAAGTTATTGAATTAAAAAAGCAAAGTGATAAATTGTTGATCTACACCTAGGCTGAGTGGGATTCTCTAGATACAGAAGCACTGAGATGGAAATCCAATGAGAAAGTTCATGGGTCAATTGTCCATGGAGCTTAATATCCATAGGGATGAAAAGACAGCTATAGCATCCTTTTATTGAAATCCCCCAGCTGTAGGCGTGTCCAGAAAGGTACCTCCTCCACATTATCACATCAACACCATTCGGAGATTCTTGCTGCAGCTCTGAGGAACTCAAATTCCCATTCTCCCCCACATCCCACATTCAACCTTGTGGGGCTTCTCTCTCAACAATTATTTTAGTCCATTCACCAAATGACATAGTAGGAATCAATGGGTTTCTATTACTATTCATGACTTTACAAGGCACTGTAAAAGCAAAGTTGACTGAGCTTCTTGGCTTTATCAAATGAGTTCATATAAAGCCAGATTATTTTCCTCCTGTTTATGATGTGTTTTTCCCCTATAAAATTAAAGTAGTTTTAATTTTTTAAAACAGTTTGCAGCTTTATTCAATGGCATGGTTCTCCTCTCTACCTTTCCAATAAACATCATGGATTAATATAAAATCACACATCATAAAATTGAGATCATGTCATTTTAAGATCATGGTTTTCATAAAACAAATATCAGTCTAATTTTTGTAAACTTCTCCCTTTAATTTCTTCCCTGAGATGTTATATCCCTCTAGGCCTTCCTCCATTGCCACCTAATACGATGTTACTTTACTTATTTATAATGCAGTGCATGGGCAATTTCTGATTGGATGTCAGTTTTCAGCTATAATGAAAATATTTCTGTATCCTAACTTGTTTCCTTTTGGTGTACCCACTGGTGACTCCAGCCAAGGTCCAGCCCCGTGACCTTGGACATGACCAGTGCGTTCGCATCTTGCATCACATGAGTAGTGAGATCCAGCCTGAATGGTGCTAATGAACCCGATGTTTAAGGGCTGATTGACAGGAGGGTTTCTTACTCCATGACTACTCACTCCCATAGAGCCATGTTGCAAGTGTTTGTTGTGGGTCATAAAGAGGACAAGGCAAAAAAAAAAAACATGATCACACAAGTCCCAAAACCTCACTATTATGAGAAAAGCAATTCAAAATCTTGGACCTTATTGTTCAGTGGTCAGGACCATTACATTTTTAAGAAAGACCTAAACAGTATGCCGAGAAACTACAATTCAATATTAATTCATTGCTTGGTGATTTCCATTTCTTGTTTATGTTCATTTTCTTCATTGCTTTATTGTACTCAATTTCACCCTTTATTTCCCACATTGTTATTGTTAATGGAGTAATTGATGAAGTATGCCCTGCTAAAGTGATGTGCATTTTTTATAGCTGTCTTCCCTAGGCACAGTAAAAACCTTAAACAGCCTTGAAATTAATAATGTAATATATTTGCATATGTATAGTTTTTATTTTAGCATCTGGAAGCCATTCAGCCAGTTATTTATTTGAAAACTGGTCTTGGAGCAGTAAAAGATCAGGGACTGGAGCTGTGTCTATACGGAGCTACTGAATCAAGCCCAGGTTAGAAACTATGATTGAATCCAGCCAAGGGGTTGACCCAGTGGAGAAGGACTGTTCCAGCAAAAATTGGAACCTTCATTAATTCATGAAAGACAAGAAACCACAATCACCTGAATTTCAGTTCCAGCTCCAACCAGTGTAAGCATGTAGACAGCAAACAGTAAATTCCTTGCTGGTTTTCATTATTATATTTGAATCCCAGTCATCATGGAGGTCTTGAGGAAGAATATTGCCTCTTACTTAGTGTACACAAAAATATAAACTATCAAAGGCATATGTGATACATTTTCCACAAAATTAATGTTGAGGAGGGAATGAGGTCGGGAGTTGGTTGATATAAGATGGTAATTGAAAATTTGGAGGAAATGAAGAAACACACAGGGTCAGAGTTTTTAAAAGACAAGAAGTCCATATAAAATATATAAGTGAGCCTTTGAAGAAGTGGTTTCCAAGATTTCAAAATAAGTTATAAGGTGAAATATCTTCCAGCATTCTGTCTGGAGCCCAGTAGAGTTCAATAATACCACTTACTTTTGCTGCACTTCTTTTTCCTTTCCCTCACTCCTTCTTTCTTGCTTGTATCTCTGCTTTCTTTTTTATTTTCTTTTTTTTTAAAGGAAACTCTTTTTTTTAAAGATTTTATTTATTTATTTTTAGGGAGGGGGGAGAGAGAGAGAGAGAGAGGGAGAGAAACATCAATGTGCAGTTGCTGGAGGTTATGGCCTGCAACCCAGGAATGTACCCTGGCTGGGAATCGAACCTGGGACACTTTGGTTCCCAGCTTGTGCTCAATCCACTGAGCTACTACAGCCAGGGCTATTTTCATTTTTTGACAGGCTTATTTTATGGAAACTTTCATAATTAATAGAAAAATCATTTGGTATGCAAAAGTGTGGCTTCTACTCTATTGTCCCGATGCTGTATGTGCTGAAGTGCAGTTTGTAGACTCTCATTGTCCTTTATGACCCTGTTACACTCAAGCACACCCTTCATAGAAGAGTGAGTGTGAGGTCAGATTCCACAAGTAAGACGGAATCTAGAGATCTGGGAAAGGTTTCAAGACAGGCTTATGGAATCCTCTGCAGGAATGAAATCAAAGAACTGGATTAGATATTGATCCATACCCTGTCTTCTCGTAGCTGAAGGAACTGAGGTGGAGAAAGGGAAAAACTTTTACTCTAGTTACTGTATTATCCTTCCTGATCTCATGGTCTAAAACTCACATAACGTAAAAGTTGAACATCTTGGTAAATAAATACTCTGTGTAACAGTGCCTAAGGTTATTATACCTTGAGAAAGTAAATACTCATTGAAATGTTAACCCCCAGTGGTGGGCAAACCCTACAATGAACCCCAGTTTTCTCCTTTTCCTGGGGATCATGACCTGTGTGATCCCCTCCTTTCTTCAGAGTAGGCTGGACCTGTGATTGCTTCTAACAAACAGAGTTCAGTAAAAGTGTTGACCTTCGCTTTCATTAATAGATGGTATAAGACGTTGACTTGCGCCCTGCTAGGAGACACTCTTCCTTGCTGGTTTTGAGGAAATAAGATGCCATATTCTGAACTGCTTTATGGAGAAGAACACATGATGAGGAAGTGAGGGTGTCCCCCAGCCAACAGCCAACAAAGAAATGAGGCCCTCGATCCAACAGCCTCCTGGGAACCAACACCCCTCCATGCCATAGAGCTTGGTAGCAGGCCCTTATCATTTGAGTATTCAGATAAGATCCCAACCCTGAAAATGCATTGATCACAAACTGGGGAGATGCTATAAGCCAAAGAATATATTTGCCTAGGTTCATGAGCCATTTAAACTGTGAAATAATAAACATGTATTGTTTTAAGTCGATATGTTATGTGGTGATTTGTTATGTAGTAATAGATACCTAATTCACATCAGCATTTCCTTATCCCTCCCCAAATTATGAGACCAAACTTGCTTCTGGAACTGAGTAGAAGAGGTTTCTCAATCCCCACTGACTAATTATCCAGCCCCTGCCACCATTCTGTCTCTGGATGCCCCATTCCCTTTACTTCACAGTCTGAGTGTCTTGTTTTCTTACTCTGTCTTCTTCCTGGAACCCCAGCTACCAAGCTGGAGTCCTGGCCTCTTTTCTCTTTTTCACTGGATCCCCCTTAAGTAGATGGGATTTCCAGTGGCTACTTGCTGTGTTCATTTGCTAAAATATATGCTCAACTTTGCTTAAATAGAAGCTTCAGATCTTGGACTTTATATAAAATAATGCTACTTAGTTCTTCCCTGTCCGTCTTAGATTATTATTTCAGATCCTCGTCTGTATAATCATCAGTTGGTGGCTGTATTTCTAAACCTATATCCCCAGACTTTACCTATATTTTTTTCAGGTGCATCTAAACTCTTGATCTGATCTATAGTCTTATATGACAGAATGAAAGTATTATCGGCAGTGTCTGTGATACAGCTGAATCAAAGGCTCGGAAGGCAAAGCAAAGACCAGACTTCGGGTTTTCTTATCCCGCATTAAGTAATCTTTCTACAACATTTTACTGCTTCCCTTAAAAGATAAAAAGACCGCAGACCATCTCGCACAGACAAAATAAAGATAATCAATGATAATTTTCAAGTATATTCACAAAGCCTGCTGCTTTTTCATTTCCTTTGGTGATGAAAGAAGAGGAAAGGTGCTTAAGCTGCATGCTGCATACTGAAAATTATTTATTATGGCAGTGCATTCTTGAGAACGCTGTGAAAATTCTTTGTAGAGCGAATTCCTTTTTGCCTATGATATATTCAGTATTGCACATAAAGGCAGAAAATGGCCCAATGACCTCAACCATCAATCATGATGCTTCTTACCTAGTAGGACTTTAACAAACAGTTGAAAACCGAAAGGTAAATCTAACCTTGAAATCTAAGATAAATGAGCCATTAACAGGAATGGAAACTACACAAATAAAAGCCAAGAGACAGCACAATTGGTGTTTAGGTACATAATAAAATCTATTATCTGTACAGTTAAAAATAATATTTGAAATCCGACCTTAAAATGTCTTACATAAATGGTTTGTGTTGACATATCTAGCTAACCCAAAACACAGGGCTACTTCCTCAAATAAGTTAAACACTTGAAAACACAATGCTGAAGAGTGAGCAGGTCAATGTAAAGTTATGTCTACTTCTTACTGGAAAGTGATCAGTTTTGACAAGTCTACCTTAGACAAGATCACAAGCATTTTATAATAACCACACATATGTATGAAGTTTGATTTCACCCATCATAAAAGGTCACTTTATGTGTTGGTCAGTCTTAATGTTCATTTCTCAAATAATTAGTGATATTAATAGCTAATTGGCCCTGTTCATTTAGTAAGTGTCAAGCATTATTATAATTGTTTGACATGAATTGTCTCATTTAATCTTTATAGCAACACAATTACATAACTATTAACAAATAAAACAAATATTGAGGTTAAGAAACTTATTTAAAGTCACATAGTTGATAAGGGATGGAAGCAGGTTACAGTCTAAACAGTGTGATTCCAAAGCGTGTATTTCTCACCATGGCAGTGCAAACCCCCACAGCTGATCTGATGGTTTACAGCACAAGCTTCAGTCCATTGATTAGCAAGTCACAGTTAATATTTACTGATCACTTGTTAAAATCAGGCTTTTGGAAGGTACCATCATGAACAACACATGAATCTGGTTCTTAGGGATTTTCAGGTTTCTATAATTACTTGCTTCTTGCTTTATTAGTGAAATTACAAAGAAGAATACAAATCCCATGATTCTCTGAGTTGAGATACCTTTTAAAAATTATCCATTATCTAACTCATTGAGTGGACACCATCAGTGCCTTGCGCATATCTCCTGGTCACAGAATGGCCCGGCACATACCACAAGTGCCCTACTGAAGGTTCCCATGATTCCATCACCTGAAGGCTTTCTAATGGTCCTCAGCTGTGTGGAAGGCAGGTAGGAAATGCCAGGGAGTCTTTATGCTCCCTGGAGAAGCACTCAGCCAATGACTGGTAGAATTGAATGATAGCCCAGCTTCCTCACCCTTCTGCTAGACTACCTCTGAGGTATAATCTACAGTCTTCTAAGAGTTCCCCATCAACACTGAACCTCAGTTGCCCAAAGTGATAAACTGATTGATAACGTATACTTTAGTGACTTGTGTCCCCTCCCTGCTTCATGTCCCAATCCTTTCCCAGCACCTCTTGGAATAACCACGTAACACACTGATTTGATTCAGACTCTACTTCAGGAGAACTGCAGCATAAGATAATTTATGAAGCAATATGATTTCAACAACGTGAAAATTCAGTGTTTTGTTCTACTTCTTGATGCTTTCCTTGTTGGAAAACATTGTTATGCTATAAGATTGGCAGGTTTGAAAACTTCAGGTTTGCATAAAGTTTGTTGAGTTATTTTATGACAATAAAAGTGAAATGCTATGGGAAATTATTTATGGAAGATTGAAATATCTTTGTTGTATTTCTCTTGTCTAAAGCAACTATTCTGAGGCAGCGTTGGTTGCTGTTAGAACTGAAGACTCTGTCTTGACACACTGGGTGGTGACTTTCAAACAGAATAGTGTCTAAGAGGAGTCCAGTGAAAAAGAAACAAGATGAGGACAGTAGGTTGAGGAGTGAAGTAAGCCCACTACAGTGAAAAGGTACCAAAAATGAAAGTCAAGAGAATTGGATTCTAATATCCATTTGTCTCTAAAAAGTTGTATCACCCTATGAAAATCAGTTTATTTCTCATACCCTTAAGTTCCTGCCAAATGATGTCTGATTTCTTTTTAAAATTATTTTTGTTTTTAATAAAATTATATGCTATCAAATTCGTGGATGCTTAGAGATGAGGGGAAGAACATATGGACCGCAGGGGATGACAGCTACTTTCATTTGGTTCTGCTTGTTGCAAATTACCACAAACTTAGTGTCTTAAAAAGTACAGATTTATTGTTTTATAGTTCTGGAGGTCAGAAGGCAGTTAAGTATCACCAGGCTAAAATCAAGGGGTACATTCATTCTAGGAAGAAAAGAATTTGTTCCCTTGCCTTTTTCAGCTTCTAGAAGACACTTCATTCCTTGGCTCATGGCTTCTTCCTTCGTCTTCAAAGCCAGTAATGTAACAACTTCAACTCTCTAACTCTGACCCTCCTGCCTTCCCTTTAACCAATAAGGACATTCGTGATTACATTGGGGGTTCAGGTGGATAATCCAACATAGTTTCCCCACTTCAAGACTTCTTAGCATACCCACAAAGTCCATTTTGCCATCGAAGGTAGCATATTCACAGCTTGCAGAGATTAGACAGTATGAAGGTGGAAGCCAGAAGGTATGTTGTTTCCTCTTAGGAGTATTTTCCAGTTATTAGTTGCTGTGTAGCAGACGATCCCCAAATAGCAATAATCATTTATTTGTTTACCTATTTACAAATGTAGCAGAAGTTGGCAGAGACAGCTGAGTTTTGTTCCATGCAGCGTCAACAGAAGCAGCTAAAGTGGGAGCAGAGACTCTACTTCCAACAAACCTCACTCACGTCGGTTTGGGCTGTCCACAGGGAGTTTGGTCAGGACTTTGGGTTGGAGGCCTTAGTTTCTCTCTATGAGGGCCTCCCCATAGGCTGCCTGGCTTCCTTCAGTGCAATAGTTCGAGGGCCCAAGAAATCCAATCAGAAGCCATGTTATCTCACATGCTCTAGACTTAGGAGTCACGAAACTCCACTTCTACCATAATTACAAAGTAGTAAGAGAAGGGAACATGGCCCACACCTCTCTGTAAGAAGAATGTCGGAATCCCAATGTGAGAAAAACATGTGGGACAAGGACAATGTGTCAGCCATCTTTGGAAAAGAAAACTGACCATGAATCATAATTCAAACTAGTTTTGCTATAGTCATTTAACCAACCCTTGAAAACTATACAACCACAAACAATTTGAAGAGGTCCGCCTGGCCCACCATTCTGCCAGCATATTGGAAGATTAGGCATGCTTTTGGACTAAAAACTTCTTTTGTTATGCAACTTGCCTTGGAAACTTAACAAATACTCATACTAGCAATGAGAACTGACATCAAGTATCCTGTACTAAAAAAGAAATCATGTTTATATTTCCTCCTGTTGAAATATGTTGGCATTCTCTCCTTCCTGGAAAATAGCTTACTATATAAACTATAAGATAAATAAATGCAAGGGCTCTTATATACAACTCCAGACTCATAACATCACCATTGTATCAAAACACGTAAGTGGCCAATAAAAATTCAATCAGTCATCTAGATGTTTTGTCTATCATCATGCCAAACATCTAGATATTGAGACATATTTGATGAAGGAACATATTTTTAGTTTCCACCTGGATGTTTAACCTTGGTTATGCACAACTTTTAAGTGGATTATAAAGCTGGCACAGTTTTTGGGTCTCAACAAACTCATTGCCTTATTTTGAAATTTGTTTTATCTGGCTACTTCTAGTTATGTAGAAGTTCTTTCATAATTAATCAAATTTAAGTTTTTCCTTCTTGTAATTTCCCTCCACATCTATGCAAAACAAAAAAGAAGTGCAAATGACTCTCTCTCATTTCATAAATGGTTGTATAGGGTTTGATAATTCGTTTTTCTGTAAAGTATCCCCTTTCTTCCTACATTCCTTCTTGATTTTTGTTATTTTTTTCTCGTGGGTAGATGTTTGAACAAGGGGAAATGGGATACTGGAAATGGCACCTGTGTTAATGCTGTGCATGTTGCAGTGGAGAAATGGTGGAACAGATATGTAGAGGGAGAATGTTCTAGAAAAATGTGAATGAAAGAGTGGTTATTTCTCCTTACAGTAGGAGATAGTCAAAGAAAGCTTCACAGAGAAAGTAATGTTTCCAATGAGCCTTGAGGGAATGAATGAAGATGGGCTGGAAAGAAGAGCGTGGACGGTATTTATTTCAGGCAGTGACCTGGGGCACGAAGGGGCTCAGAGCAGAAGAGTGCAGGGAAGCTCGTATCAGCCTCACAGAGCAGTGTGGTGGGAATATCAAGCTTTAGGGATGAGTTAGATAAAGGCTAAAGAAGCTGGAAAAAGTTTGTGTTTTATTCTGTCAGAAACGGGTGCCATCATTTTGAAGGAGGAGAGTAACATAGCTCTATGTTTTATGAAGTTGTCTTGGGGACCATGCAAAAGGCTGACTGAGAAAAAGAGGAGACTAAGCACAGAAAAAAAAAGAACAACTCAGAAGCAGTTTCAATAGGATTTGTGGGAAAACGACTTCTGTAGCATTTTAATTTAATTTTAAATCAGTTACTCATTGCCTTCATTTATATAAACCATATTAAGCGTGTGTCCATAAGTCCACATCAGAATACTTAATTTGCCGCAGAATTTATACATTTTCCAGCTAAGCCTCACACGGCCTTTCTTTGAGATGTGGCTTACAAAGACAGGCATTTCCCTTGGATTATTTTAGCTCATATCATTTTTGTGACATGTGTGCATTTCTGAAAAAAGAAAAGATATTTAAATTTTTCCAGAGACAGTTTCACTAGAGAGGCTAAGGAGTCTATTAGTTCTAATTGGAGAGTATTTGTAGATTTGCCCGGTGAGGCCTATTTAAACCAAATCGACTTCTGACCATGGGCAATGACAAGTCTGCATTTGAAATTCATTTGAGTTAGTAACATTCAACAAATGTCTCTTGAGTTCCACCTGTGTGCTAGGTAATAGAATTTCAGTGGTGACGGAGACTAACATACGCAGAGGCCCTGAGGTAGGAAGGGAGATATCTTAGGTTATTCAGGCTGCTGGGACAATACCATTGACTAGGTGGCTAAGGAATAACCCAAATTTATTTCTCGTAGTTCCAAGGGCTGGGAAGTTCAAGATCAAGGGATAGCAGATTTGGTTTCTAGTGAGGGTCCATGTCCTAGTTTTATGGATGGTTGACTTCCTGCTCTGTTCTCCAACGGCAGAGAGAGAACTCTGGGCTCTTCTCCTCCTTAGAAGAATACCTGTCTCATCATGGCATCTGTTTTCTCATGACCTCATCCAAACCGAATCACCTCCCAAAGGCTCACCTCCAAATGCTTGCGTTAGGGATTAGACTTGACCATATAAATTTTATGGGGACACAGATATGTACTTTGTAGCAGAAGATAAGCAGGGACCTGCTATTATTTATTTGGAAATAAAAGAACTGTGACTTAAGCATATTTTGGGTAATAGGTAAATTTTCTACAAATAACTGTTAACTGAAAACCAGAAAATGTCTTCAGTGGTAGGGAAAAGGGTCTCACTTTATCAGAAACATAGGAGATGAAGAGAGGAAAACCTCTCTAGAAAAGATGAGGGAGCTATTGAGGCAAAGGAAATGGGGGTATATAGCAGGTGCTTAATAAATAGCTGTGGCATTAGGGACCTGTTTTACTTAGTGAGTGATATAACAGAAAGCTCTCAAGTGAGACCACTTGGGTTTGAATCTTGACTAATTTTAAAAGCTGACTGTTATGGGTTTAATTGTACCCCCCCAATTTCAATATTCATGTTGACTCCCATGACCTCAGAATGTGATCTTACTAGAAATAGGGTTAAATTATGCTGCTATGAACATTGGGGTGCATAGGTTCATTGGAATTGGTGTTCTAGGCTTCTTAGACTATAATCCCAGCAGTGGAATTTCCAGGTCGAAAGACAGTTCCATTTTTAGTTTTTTGAAGAAATCCCATACTGTTTTCCACAGTCGCTGAACCAGTCTGCACTCCCACCAAATAGCGCACTAGGATTCCCCATTGTCCGCAGACTAGCCAGCACTTGTTGTTGGTTGATTTGTTTATCATGGCCACTCTGACCAGCGTGCAGTGGTATCTCACTGTGGTTTTGATTTGCATCTCTCTGTTGACTAGTCATGCTGAGTATTCTTTCATATATCTCTGGGCCCTCTGTGTGTTCTCCTTGGAGAAGTGTCTATTCAGGTCCTTTGTCCATTTTTTAATTGGATTTTTTATCTTCCTGGTATGGAGTCATATGAGTTCTTTATATATTTTGTAGATCAATAGCCAAGTGCTGGTAAACAACCTAAGTGCCCATCAGTAAATGGGTAGATAAAAAAACTGAGGTACATTCAAACAATGGAATACTATACAGCAGAAAGAAAGAAGGAGCTCCTACCCTTTGTGACAGCATGGATAGAACTGGAAAGCATTATGTTAGGTGAAATAAGCCAGGCAGTGAAAGACAAATACCATGTGATCTCACCTATAAGCAGAAACTAAACAACAAAACAAACAAGCAAGCAAAATATAAACACAGACATGGAGACAAAGAACAGACTGACAGTGACCAGAGGGGAGGAGAGGAGGGAGAAAACGGGGCAAACAAGAGAAAGAGTCCTTAAGGGACATGTATAAAGGACCCAGGAACAAAGATAATGTGGGGGAGGATTGAATGCGGAGGTGAGGGTGGGTAGGATGGGGGAGAGTGATGGGGTTGGAAATGGGGAAAATTGTAATTGAACAACGACAACAAAAAAAAGAAATAGGGTCATCATAGATGCCATTATTTAAAAGAAGATCACACTGGAGTATGATGTCTCTCCCTCCCCCACGTAAGCTTGGGCTACCATAGCAAAATACCATAGATTGGGTGGCTTAAACAGTCATTTATTTGCTCACATTTCTGGAAGCTGCAAGTCCAAGGTCAGGATGCCACCACGATTGGGCTTGGTTTTTCCTGGCTTACAGACAGCTGCCTTTCCGTTATGTCTTCACATGGCCTTTCCTTGGTGCATGTTCCTGGAGAGAGAAATATCTCTCTGCTCCCCTTCTTATAAGTCACCAATCCTATTAGATCAGATTCATTCTTATGACCCCATTTGACCTGAGTTCCCTCCTGAAAACTCTGTGTCCAAATACAGTCACATTGGGGGTTGGAGCTTCAACACACGAATTTGAAGGGACGCAGTTCAGCCCATTGCAGCCCCTGATCTGTATTACTTGCATGAAAAAGGAAATGTGGATACATAAGACAGAATGAAGGCAAAGTGAAGAGATGCAGGGAGAAGGTAATCCACCATCCAGGGAAAGAGGGCCAGGCTGGGTCCTTCCTAGTAGTCTTCGGGAGGAACAGACCCTGAAGACATTCTGACTTCAAACACTTAGCCTCTAAGACAGTGAGACATCACATTCCTGTTGTTGAAGCCGTTGCATGTGGAATACTTTTCTACTGCAGCCCTAGCAACCCAATACTCTGAGTAATCTTAGAGAAGTTCCCATGTACCTCAATTTCCTCACCTGCAGACCGGGCATAATAATATCTGCCTCTAAGGGCTATTGTGATGATTAAATGTGTTGATACATGTAAAAGCCTTGGATTAGGGAATGCTATAGAAAAGGCAGTAAGGAAACAGTCCACTTGTTTTAATAATGCTTCCCTAAGCAACATAGAGACTGCTGTGTTTTAGAATAAGCTATATAAGACTCTCTGCCAGGTGCAGAGATTATACTCAATGGGTATAATCTCAGTGGGTATACTCAATGGGTATAATCTCATTTGATTCCGTCCATCCCTAAAGGAATTAGAAAATAATGCTAGCCCCCAGCAAAGCAAGACAGTTCAGTGGAAAGTCCACTAGGCCTGGGATTGGCAAATCATGGCCTGGCACCTTCAGTTTTCCCTTTTGTAACGTGTGAATGAATTTCTCCTAGTTCATGTTCTTATCGTGAAGGTAAAATAAAGGCCCTGGCACCCTGGCAGGTATCTAGTAACAGGAGTCATGTTGAGGGTTTGAAGTGAGGTCACTGGCTCTGATGACCTCTGAATCACCCTCATGATCTGTCCGAGTGGGTGGCATCCTCCCAGAGCCCAGGTATGCCTCTCCGCAGAATTCTCAGGTGTGGCTTTCATGGTTACCAACACCTGAGCCTCCCCACCTTTCCTGCAGCTGTATCCCTGCTGTTGCTCTCTCTGTTTCTCTCCCCCTCACCTGTATATTGCTGTATAGCAGTACACAGACTATGTAGCAATATTCCTCCTCTGAATAAGAAGAAGAACAATACTAAAAATCAAGTCAAGTCCAGTCTTGACAACAATAAACGTGGCCCTTACATTAATACATGTTACTTTGTGGGCAGTAGGCTATGCTGAGCTCCTAGAGGTTCTTATTTCTGCAACTGCATTAACTCCTGCATCATTCTTTCCCCTAACGCTCGAGGCCATGGTTCTCTGGGTGGTGATGCTAAACCTGAACTTCAAGCTTCCCAGACCTCCAAGCACCTTTGCTCCAATCTGACTGGCACCGAGGATTGTGACTGGGATGATTAAATGCTCATTTTAGACCTGCTCACCAACTGCTGCAGTGACATTTGGGTTTCACACTCAATATTCATCATGACATTTCTCCAGTCTGTTCCGAGGCATAGGTCCAGAAGTCACTCTGTTCTCTTCTTTCTCTTCAGTTTCCACATTACCTTTTAATTCTCCACACTCAGAGGAACAGTTGGTCCCCGTGCCTGGTTTATGGGTAATAAATGATTACTTCCCGGTCAAGTGTTATTTGAAAGACAGACCATCACAAAAACTGTTCATCTTTTCTATTTTTATTTACGTCTTTCTTATTTATGACTGTGTGTGTTTATCTAGGTAGTTATGATGCTACCTTTTGCCTCATTTCTTACCAGACACATTCTTCTGCTCCCAGCTGTGGAGCAATGCACCTCCCATTTTTCTTGCCAGCAGAAGTTTTCTATTTGGTACTTTCAAACAATTTTGTGATTTGTGGACTAAGCTTTCAAGAAGGGGGTTGGAAACAGAATTGGGGAATAATATTTCTCCATGTTCCTAGGAAGTCAGTGGGAGGGTATTATTCTTAAAAAACAATGTCAATCACTCTTGCCAGCTTTGATGGATGCAAAGACTGAAGTGGTGGGGTTTACGTGCTATAGGGCTACTTGGTAAATACCAGTTGACTATTTAGGTTAAAGAAGCTTCTTCCCCCTCAAACTTTTACAAAACCAGAAAACGATCCAATTTGATAACTACCACTTAATCGAAACATTTTCCAAGCGAATTGCCTTCTTTTTACCTCTATACAATCCTGATTAAGAAAAAAAATTCCCTTTCAATCATTTTTTAAAACCTACAATAGGTAAAGCAGCATATGTTTAGGCAAACTGTAGTTTTCAAAGTTGGACTCACTAATTTCATGGAATTATAGGTAGCATCAAAAATATTTTGTCTTCTTTAACATCAGCTTAACATTGTAAGACTTTTGAAATCTTGAAACTATTAATTTTTAAAAGAAAAAAATGCATTTAGAAATAATGGAGGAAAAGAGGATAGAGGGGAAAAAGGGAGCAAGAAAGAGAAAGAGAAAAGAAATTTACTCCAGATAGAACAGGAGCATTTCAGATGAAAGGATAGGAAACTAGAATATGCCCTGCGGTGGCAGGTTAAAATTGAAGGGATCAGTATAAACTCTTGCTTTTTTTATAGCTGTAGATATAAATGTGTGTGTGTATATACACATTTTTGCAACTTTGTCTGCTGAGGGTGCCTGGGGTGCTGAAGGCTCCTTTGAGAATAAACAAATCATGTGGGGCCTGGGAAAAATGAGTCTGGAACTGATTTTTGACCCAAGATTAAGAAAGTTCTCAAAAGATGGTGAAGACATAGAAACACATAATACTCTCACTCACAGACATATATTCACACACACACAAGAGCCAGCTTGAAGTCATGGCTGTACAATTTGAGTGTAAAAGTAAATAATAATACAAGGTGGACTATAACCCATTGATTAAAATATAAAGCTGTTAGTCCATAACAAAGTAATTAGATAAATTAGTAAATTAATGGGAGAGAAGTGAAAGCCCTTCCTTACGGCAGAACGCCAGCAGACAAATCGGAACTGAGAGATATTCTGCAAACGGATTGGCTTTACTAGTAGAGAAACAACAAAGTGCAGAGTGGTCAAGAATGGCTGATGAACTTCTTTTTCTTAGGAAAGAACCACTGACGTTTTTAGGAATTAGAAATGAAGGATAAGGACATGATATCTTAAACTTATTTTCAAATGATTTCAGAAAGGGAGAGAGAGAGGAAGACAGAGAAAAAAAGTGAGCGAGAACATAGAAAACAAGAGAGTAAGTTTATTGTAAATAAGTGGTTAGTATAAAAGATCTATCCGGAAAAATCCAGCCATTGTTAACATAATGAGAACAGTTTGCTCAACATCACTGTAACTTAGCAACCAAGAAAAATGGACTGGAATGCACACTTGTGAACAAAGACAACTTTGATGGACTGGTCAGTGGAGTCAGTACACATTGTCATTAAGTGAGCGTGTGTACTGTGTGGCTGTCGCCTTCAAAATGACTGAGTAGAGCAACAAATATGCATCCAATTTTGTGTTAAGCTTGAATATTCTTTTGCAGAAACTATTCACATGATCCAGAAGGCCGCAGCTATGGACAACTGGTGATTGACAGCTTCATCACAACAATATGCCTACTCGTGCATCACGTGTCATAAGGAGATTTTTGATGAAATATCAAGTCACCCAGGTGACTCAGCTCCCCTACCTCTCATATTTGGAACTTCTGGCTTTTCCCAAAACTAAAATCATCTTTGAAAGGGAAGAGATTTCAGATTGTCACAGAAATTCAGGAAAATATGATGGGGCAGCAGATGGCCACTGGGAGAACTGTATGAGGTCCCAAGTTGCCTACTTTGAAGGGAACTGAGGTGTCATTGTCTTATGTCCATGTTTCTTTTATCTTCTTTAATAAATGTCTCTATTTTTCATATTATATGGTTGGATACCTTCTGGACAGACCTCGTAGGTTTATTAATATACAGAAATTATTGGTACTATTCTTGCAACTTTTCTGCAAGTTAGAAATTATATCAAAATGAAGAAATACTTTTAAAAGCTTGAGAAGAAAAAAAATCACCCAACATAAAGATATTCCTTTTCTTAAAAAAATCAGCAGCCTGTCTTGAACTAAGAAGTGATATTCCAGATGTGTTAAGCAATAAGTACAATGGCTGCAAAAATATTTAACTTTTTGTGAGCAATAGTCTCCAACTGAGGTTCAGACAAGTTACATTTACCAAGTATGTTGACATTTCTAAACTCAAAAATTTGTTAGGTTTGAGCAAAACCAGCCTTAAATACAATACTTATGAGACTTGTTCAAGTATAATATCTAATAAGTCCTTTATATTAAACTTTTTCCTACTGGCAAACACTAGCGTTGTTTAACTTTAATCAAGATCTTTCTGTCTCAGATCTTTCTCAATATATTCCCTTTGGAAAAGGAATATGGTGCCGGAAAAAAAACTGCAACAATATGAAGCTTAACCACAGATGAGATCAGGAGCATCCAATCATTGCCAAAGGTACCTGTCATTGTCAAAACACTCAGACAAGCCACGTGATGCACCCACAGCATTCTCTAAACCCCACAAATATCAGATGTAAGATACAGCAGTCTAAATTAGAATTTGACACTTTCAAACATAAGTGACAAACATGAGAGACATATATCAAGCCAAAGCAAGGCAAAAATGTACAGCTATGCGTGTGAGATAAAAACTGGGATGTTGAACATATTGGCAGCTTTTCATAGGTTGGAGATGGAATAAAAAGTAACTTGTGCTGTTAGCAGTGTCTTGATACTTGCATGAAGTTTGTCTCGAGACGGATACGTGTTTTTTATCTTTCCTTTCATGTTTTATGTTTTATCTTAATGCGTGAATTTTCACTGAAGTTACGTAAAATATTAAAAGTTAAATTCCTGTGGAATATAAGTCCCAGACTACAGTAATATTCTATATTTTATTGTAATTTTAGCTATGATCATTCTGTATATGTGTGGTGCTTTGCAGTTTGCAAAGCTTTTTTTCTCAAAAAAAAATTTTTAAGAAACAGGTGTTATTTGTGTGCGGGTTTTTTTGCCAAACATTTTAAGATTTATTATGCTGTATGTGGTTGTGGTTTTGTTCTCCTTCTGAGTGAATGTAATGTAATTTATACATCCACTCTGCTGTGGATAGACCTTTGGGATGTTTCCACTTTGAGGCTCTTGTGTATGTCCTTTGGTGAACATATGGATGCATTTCTTAGGTTAGTATCATTCTTGGAAGAGAATTACTATGTCATTGGTTATACATATTAATGCCAGTTTTCCGAAAGGGTTGTACCAATTTACACTCAGTTGCACTGCATGGAAGTCACTGTTGCTTGACATTTGCCAACCCCTGGCATTGTTAGTCTCACTGAGCAGGAAGAACTAACTTAAGGAAGTCAAGTGCTTCTGTTGAGATCAGCTGAAAACCTCCATGAAATAAAAATTACTTGTTTAAAGGCATCAGAGAGATGCTGAAACAATAGGAACCAGAAAACGTAGCTTCCAGAGGAAGAAGAAATGCAAGTTTATCATATGTAGCTGCTTTCACTGCTGAGGGGGCTTGTAGATTCTTGGTATGGACGCCAAGGAGAATCCAGAATCTGTCCTGGGAAGAGAGCTGGTGCCTGGCAAATGAATGAGAACTTGTACCGTTCTATAGAGCTGGAAAGACAGAAGCGGGGACTTTAAGGGCCTCTGACATAGAGCCAGCTTCTCCCTCAGCCCATCTGCTGAGTTATGAAGCTGTGTAAAATGGGAGATTAAAATCCTAAGTGCCCAACTCCTGAAGAGTGGAGCAGAATGTTCCGCAGTCCCATCCTGTGGAGCAGAGTGCAGAGCCCACTGAGCATGTGACCTTTGTGAAAGCCTGCGGCCTCAGTCAAATGATCTGGAAGGCTGTATTCCAAGACTCAAAGAGAACAGGAGATAAACTGAGTCGTGACTTTGCACAAATGGCCTCAAGTTGGTTCTTGATTGGAGAAAAGTGATAAGGTCAATTCTTTCCAAGAAATAAAAGTATGAACCCATTCTAAAGAAGATAATCTCAAGCTGTGGCTGGCGTAGCTCAGTGGATTGAGCGCGGGCTGCAAACCAAAGTGTCACAGGTTCGATTCCCAGTCAGGGCACATGCCTGTGTTGCAGACCATGACCCCCAGCAACCACACATTGATGTTTCTCTCTCTTTCTCTCTTCCTCCCTCTCTTCCCTCTCTGAGAATAAATAAATAAAATCTTTTAAAAAAAGAAGATAATCTCATATCAAATATCAAATTTTTGATGTGAAACCACTCTATTGAAATTCTTATTTTTATCCATTTTGTCCATCTTCTTCTCAATTTCCTTGGAAGCATAATACTTACTTAATGTCCTTGCCTGCACACTTTAAGATCTGTGTCATCTGTACCTCTTTTGTCTCTTCTTCCCTTGGTTTCAGTCCCACCCTCTGGTCTCTTGTCAGGCCTGGACATTTTTGTTTGAATATTAAACACGTATCTCTGATCTCTTGAAAGTTGCACTTTCCCATTTATTTGTTTAAGTTGCTCATTTAAATCAGTTTAAGGTCTATTCTGAAAACTCTAGTATACATTTCACTTGTGACTCTGTTGTCTTTTGACTTGGGGGTAGTATTTATTTTTAGGCATAGCACTTTTGATCGAATGCCAGTGGTATTTTCAGTGGCAAGTATGACAAAATTTGAATGATGCTTTTGCTGCAGCGAAGGCTCACCATACCCTTCAGCTAAATAGAAAGATTCTTCTCAATCCTATCATAAAATGATGTAACCCAACATTATTTTGCAGTCTCTTTAAGCCTTGGTCCACTTTTCACCTCCGGTATCTGGAGTGCAGCTTGCAAGGGTCTTGTCGGAAAGACTCAGTGTTTACTAGGACATCATTTCCTTGGCAGTCCTGAATTCTAATTTTTGTTTACCCAGTGTTGTAAGATTGTCAAACTCTCTTCTTGTGAGACGCTTTTTACTTAGCTGTTTAACCTCTGAAGCTGCTCAATAAGGAATTGCAAATGCCTCAGGGGCAGTACAAATAACCTCAGGCTTACTTCTCTTTGCCTCTTTATTTTCCACAATCTTGGTTCTTCAAATCCTTGATGTCTATTGGTCTGAGCTCCAGTTTTTGTCTTCCAACTCTGTGATATTTACAAAAGCTCTGCTGGCCCCTCTGGCTTTTCAGGGCCTTCTTGTGCTTGGTTTCACAGTCTCTTACTCACACCGAAAATTATCAAAAGCTTTGAAAAGAAAAGAAGCATGTATAAGTTAGGCTTATTATTTTTTTAAGTTAGGCTTATTTTAATTATTGTCATTTTTTTCCTGGAATCTTAACCCTCTAAGCCTGACTGCCTAAGCAATTTTACAATGTCCATATTGTATTTATATATATTCTATCTGACGTTTTCAGTTATCCTTAGCGCTATATTTGTCTCTTATAAGCATTTCAGTTACAATCAGAAACAGAGGTCCTTTCATGTTTATATTTTATTAATCCTGAGTTAAGTGTCATTATTTCTATTTTATAAATAGGTAAGAAATTTAATGAATATATAAGGTCTTCCCACAATTATATGAACCATAACTTGCCCGGTTTGATGCTCAACTGAAGTAAATAATCATATACTAATATATTTTCTCTCTATTTAATAAATTTAATCTTTATGTTTATTAAAACACCTTCAAAAAACCCCAACACATTTAAAAATGTTTTTATAAATATATATTTTATAAATAGATTTCTCCTAACAAATTTTAGCATATGATTTTAATTGTTTTCATTTTTTTTATTGTTGTTCAGGTACAGTTGTCTCCATTTTCTGGCCACCACTTTCCCCCACCCCACCCACCCCCACCTCCCAGCTTCAATCCTGTCAACCTTTAGCTTTGTCCCTGGGTCCTTGACACCTATTGCTTGATGACCCCTTCCCTTTTTTTCCCCTGTTATCCCCCTCCTCGTTCCCCTCTGGTTAGTGTCAGTTTGTTCTTTATTGCAATGTCTCTGGTTACATTTTGATTGCTTGTTTGTTTTGCTGTTTATGTTCCACTTATAGGCGAGATCATATGGGATGTGTCTTTTACCACCTGGCTTATTTACCTTAGCCTAATGATTTTAATTGATTTTAAAATAACATAAGAACTAGCACTCAATGATCAGTTACTTGTTCCCTGATATTTTATGTACAATATTTCTTGTATAGAACATATATTATCATCCTCATTTAATAAAGGAGGGAGCCAAAGTTTAGGGATATTTTAAAAGCTCACCAAAGAATATTTGCTTGTGATGCAGTCAAGCCCAGGTCTGAGTCACGGAGCCCAATTCAGAGCCCACATCATTAAATACTGTACAGCACTGTTGTCAAACACATCAGGTAAATACTCACATTTCTCTCCTTCAAATTTTAATGTCCATCGATTTCCTATTGTTATTAAAGGAGAAAGAAAGCATTTACGCAGCTGAATGAGCTGAGTGTGTACATCGCATAGCTGCTGTGGTGGATACACGAAAGTCACAGAACCTTTTAACTTTGAGGACAAGAAAGGACACGAGCATAAGACATAATCCACTGCAAAATGTCATTAAGTGCTGGGAAACACAGATACGAGGATTAGGAATTTAGCAGTGGAGCTGTGAGCCTGTTGTTGGCAACATTGAAGAAGGGTGACTCCTGGAGCTCATCTGGAAGGTCGGGGCCCAGAGAAGGGCAGAGTTTCCCAGACAAGGCACTGCAGAGGCGGCAATGAACTTGGTGTGTCCAGACCGCACTGCACGGGCACCCAAGGTCTCTTATTTCATCTTCTTAAATGAGTTTAATATCTTCAAAATTTTTAACTTTTGAATTATTTCTATATTTTAACAAAGAAAAAGTAAGCAGAGCTATTCCTGTAGTATAATTTAAATATGATAAGCAATGTGATATTTTGTTCCCAAACATTGACCTCCCCTGCCACTGGTCTTTATTTCTTATTCGTTCATTTGTTTGCGTCCTCAGTAGCTCTAATGAATTCCAATTCTCTTGGAAATGAGTATACCTTAAGATATTGCTACGTATTAGCAGCTTATTTTAATTAATATAGTCCCTCCATACTTTGTTAGTATAAGTTACGCTCTGGGTACAAGAAGAAAACGTGAAAGATGGAATGTACAAACAGACAATGGCCAGATCACACATGACAACACTCTGACCTACAACCTTATGCCTAAACATTAGGACTCTGTCAATAAACGCCAACTTTTTGTTGCTGTTCTCACTCCTTAGGACCAGCCAGAGAAAGCCAAATATGCTCACCAAACCACTCACATAAATTTTCCTGCTTCTAGATGGCCCACCTCCAGCTTCCCTATGCCAACAACCACCAATCAGAGCATATTTTTATTTACGATAAAATTCCCCGTCCCCCCCCAAAAAACCTTTAAATCTCTGCCAAACACAAGTCATGGCAGCTGACTCCCTAGCTACAGCACAGTTTGGATAAACAACCCCTGCTTGTTCCAGTTTAGGTGGTCTCAGTTTATTTCCACACTTCTAGCAGAGGGCAAACAAAATGTTTATTGAGACTTTCAGGTGCCAAGTCCTCTGTGCGGTACCAGGGTCTGGAGCGACAGCGGTGAAGGGGCTCAAGAGTCCCCTGTCCTCAAGCTTAAAGTCTAACAAAAGAGGCAGAACCCTATCCCCCTCCAAAAAAGGATGAATAAAATGATATAAGATAATCACAAATTGTCTCAAACAAAAGGGTTCTTAGACTGAGAGAGGAGTGGCTTCCTGGGCAGGCTGGTCTAAGGAGGTCTCTCGGAAGTCAACTTGGAGCTGAGACTTGGTGAACCCTGGAAGATGGGCTGGCCTGGGACGGAGCTTGTGGAGGGGAAGAAGTGAGGACGAGCTGGGAGGAAGTGAGTGTGAGGAGGCCTCCAGCTTCGCGGGAGCATACTGAAGCAAGTATTGTCCCATTTTACGGATGGGAAAAGCGAGGCTCAGGGTGACTGAGTGGTCCAGAGTCTCACAACTTGTGATCATCAGTGGGAGTTTTCCCACACAGGTTTTTCCTATAGTTCCTTCTCTCCAAGGCTGCCAGGGCAGCTGGCCCAGGTGTAGGTTATGGAAGGTATTCTCACAAGTGAAGAGGCCAGAAAGTTCAAGAACACTGGATATGGAAGAGGAGGGAAGGCAAAGGCTCTTGAAAGAGTAGTAGGAAAGTGATGAGAGGTGGGGAAAGGGTCACTGTAGGCAAACGCCATTCATGTCATGATTTAGCCCCAAGGCAAGAAGGGAAAAACAAAGCGTGCTCAGAGGCTGGTGTCTGAACTTGCAGAGTAGAAAGGTTTGACTACATCATTTTCAGGTTTGACAAGTTGAAAATAGGATAAAATTTTATAAGAAATTATGTTACTGAGCATGGAGAGTCTCAAAAGATTTTTTAAACATGGGTTATATTAATCCTGAAGACGGTATTATAAATGTTATTTCCGTTGTCATGCAAACAAGATTATTTTCCTGAAATTTCATAAATTCATTATTGACTATTCTGGCCAAGTTTCAGCCACTTAAAGCCAATAATAATAATAATAATAATAATAACAACCTGGTGTAGAATCATGGTCATTTTTTCCTTTGAGGCCCAGAAAGATGCTCCTGTTGGTCTCAGGTGGCTGCGAGGAGCAAGCTGGGACAGGAGCCATGCAGTTTTGCAAACACACACCTGCCAACTGCTTTTTTGGGGACGCTGCTGCCATTTGAGATATTTGAGAATATTAAAGCATTGGAAATATCTATTAACAGAGAAAACAAAAGACTTCTGAGAGCACTGTTAGATTCCCTGGGAGGTGAAGTCTCTAGCATCCCACACTGCAGACAGCATTTACACTCTAGTTAGGAAGCTGGCTACTTTTGAAATTCCTTAGATGGTTCAGGGAACTTGAGTCTACATCATTTTTTTAATGTTCCTCCTCTCCCCCTCCTCCACCTGAAGTAAGGAGAAAATGACATACTAGAGACAATTTCTCTGTCTTTTCTCTCACCTGAGTGTTAAGTCTCAGAACATGTCTTTGTTACTCATCAAGAACCTGCTGCTGCCTTCAGCGTCTCCAGGCAGCCCTACCATCAGCCTGATGCCAGCACCCTCCCTTTGATTCAGAAGCCCAGATCTCTAAAATCCTCCTTGGCTGAGAATCCACACGAAGACAGTAATATTTGGGCTGTGCTGAAGTGACCACAGCCGTATTGGCAAAATGCCGCGATTGGCAGGATTTTCTGGGGCTGGTTTTGTCGTTGTTTTCACTGGTATTTCTGAGTGATTCACCGGTTTCAGGGTTTCCATGACTATCATGTCTTAAAATTATAAATACACAAGTGGCGTCTGCTGTCTTACAGGCCTGCTTGAGCAGCCCTGCGATGGTGCAGAAGAAAAAGTGCCCTCCGTTCTCTGCTTGGATGGGATCAGTGTCAGATGGCAGGCACTATGCCTCTCAGAAAGTGTCCCCTGATGCGACTGAGGAGCTTTGGAGACAGCTTAAGGGTCCCATCACCCCACAGATAAAGAATATACACGAGAACAACATTTTTGCAATGTGTTGTCCTACGGGTCGGAGTGCACTGTCAAACTCCTGGAGTGTGGGTGTGCGTGCAGGGCGGTGCTTGAGGGTGCAGGCGGAGCATCTCCGAGTGGAGCACTGCAGCACCGCATGTGGGTGTTCGGCCTCGTGTCACGTGAAGGGAAGCAGAAACGGAATCAGGGCAAGATTAATCAGCACCGTACCTGTGCACAAGACCACTTAGGAGTTGCTTATCTCCGGCCAAGAAAAAAAAGCATTATATAACACTACTACTACTTTTTCTCAAAGTTTATTGTAAAGATCAAGTTTAAGAAGAGAAGTAAAAGGACTTTGAAATATTAACTCGGGAAAAGGTTAGATATGAAGAATGTAGAACTATGCAAATGCTTCTGGGCACTCCCCCCAGGGAGTCAGAAGGCAAAATGGGGAGAGCTCGGTCCCTTCGGAATTTAGGAAGTATCTGAGAGGCACACAAGAACTAACGCAACTTTTGGAAATGTCAAAACCTGAGTTGTAGCCTGCCCATAAGGAGTATTCATCCCATTTTATAAACTAGAAACTCCAGGTCCTAAAGGTTAAACATTTTAATCAGGTTCAAAACATTAAATAATACAATTCAAAAACATTAAAAGGCATCTCCCTCTATATGCAACAAAATTGGACAGAATTGATAACTTGATTATCCTGAATTGTAAAGTTTCTCGTTTCCTTTGAGGACTATGGAACATGTAGGTCCATTTGCTTCATGTTTCCCTCTGAGAATTACAATGATTGGCTATTTCAGCTCCATTGATTTGACGACATTCCCACAGACAACAGGTATTAGAGGCCCACATCTTTCTCCAGACTTCAGATCTTAAGCTCTCCTTCCACTCAACTCTAGGGTCTTATTGTGTCATGCTGGAGGAGACACCTGTTGTTTTTACCTGCACAGAATCTCTTCTTCCTTCTTTGACAACAGAACTCTTCTCTTTCCTTTTACTAACTACCCACCCCACCCCAGTGGGACTGTCCATCATGGTTTCATGGATAAGTATCAATATCCCACACCCCATGACACAGCTACTGGTTTGGGATAGGAGAGCCACCCTCGTAAGTTCAATCAGAGTAGTTTGACATAAGCATTTTGGATGTCCAAACAAAGGAGATATTCCCTCCTGACACATGAGCCTGGAAGTCCTTGAGGCTATTTTTGCAACCATATGGAGGGATCCTATTTGACAGTAAAGTCAACTTATAGGAAGGGGGATCATGGAAAGAGAAAGAGGGTGAAAAGAAAGAGGGAGAGGAGGAGGAGAGAAACAGAGAGGTTCTAATAATATGATTTGTGTTCCTGAATTCAGTCATTTTAAACCACTTTGGCTATTGAGCTAGCATCTATCAATTATCTATATATTAGCTGTTTGATTTTAGGGTAGATTGAGTTGGGTTTTGTTAATGCAAACAAACATGTCCTGACTAGTGTACATGCTCAGCATAACAGACAAATATATATGTTGATGCTTAGAATATATATTGAATGAGATATGTTGCAAATACAGAATTCAACACATATTGAAAAATAGACACTACAATGTTTAATATGATACCACCTAACACATACATAGTGGGCACATGATAGAGATGTATTAATGAATAAATAAAGCCTAATCAGCACAGACATGATTGTTGTAAGTTTCTTCACAGTTCAGGAATAGGGCGGAGAAAGGCCATCCTCTGAAATGAAAACTACTGAAAAACAGCCCATGACGTGTAAAATACAACACACACTAAGATATGTTTTCAAAGTGTAGCTGATGACACGAGGTCATCTCCTGAATCCTATTAAGAAGACAGGGTGTTTTGCAAAAAGCTTGTCATCAGCTCACCTGGCTTGTGACACGATGGAGAAAGCCCCTGCCTTGTCGCAACAGAAGAGCAACAAGAGAAACAGATAACCCCACAGTGGGGAGTGCTAATGTGTCTCCTCGCAGTTTGTTAATGTTGGAAAGAGTCATTCCACCGGCGTTCTCAGGAATGCCAGTGTATGTCCAAATTCTTTCACTCTAATTCGGTACTGAGAAGCAATCCTTGGCAGATATACGCATTTAATCAGGGCCAGCTTCCTGGACACGTGACCCATGAAGTTGTACACAGCCCCTTAGAAGGGCCCTGTGCTTGCTTTCATGCTCTGCTGTTGCCGTCTTGAAATTCTTAATCATTTTGAGCAAGAGCCTTCATTTTCATTTTGCACTGGGTCCTGCTGATTATGTAGCCAGTCCTGATTCTAATTTGTGGTTATGCTTCTCAATGAAAATTAGTAAATGGGATTTTGCATTATCAATTAATCTTCAATCAATTTGTTTAATTAAAGGTGGTTTGCCACTAAACATGAAAAATCACAAGACAGATTTATACAATCAAGTTTCTGAGCCTTCAGAACTGAGAATCAGAACCCAGAATATGGCTGCATTATGGACAATTATTACTTAGAAAACCATACATAAAGAAGCTAAACCTTTAGTACCCATTTAGCTTCAAAGTAAAGTATAAATACATGTACCACCAGTTTATGCCGAGCAGAAAGATATAAATGATCCCTTCCAAAATGCAGAACTGTAGTAAATAGCTATATTGTCCTCCATTGCTTTATATCTTTTACTTATGTTAGGTTTGGTAAACATAGCATATTTCTTAGACCTTTAGACTATTTTTAGATTACTTTCAATCTCAAGAAATTGCTCTCCTAAGAAGATGCTTTAGGAAAACTAACATTTATAGAGAATATTATTGTGGTTTCTCTCTAGAAAATGAACTCACTGGTAGAGAATCTATATCAAAAATTTTTTTTGGCTCAACACTGATTAGTTTTATAATGGCTCTCTTCTCCGTAGTTTTGTTCTGTACAAAGAGAAAATCACCATGTTATTAGTTCAAGATGAGAACCTGACAACCAACTATAGCCTCAACTATTGAAATGCATTTTTAAAGATGTTTATGCATTATTCACTAAGCTACCTTGAATCAAACATGTAAAAGCCCTCAAAACAAAAAAAATTGTAATATATAACCAGTATTATCACCAGATGGTAGACTTTATTTGTTATCCTAATTCCATTTTACATTTAGAAAATAAATATCAGCATGAATATTTAATACATTGCTATAACAGAGGCAAAAGGCCAATATTATTATTTTAAGAATTCGAGGCTCAGAACTATTTAACTTTAATAGTAATGTTGTTTTTATATGGCCGTACCATCTTTCTTCATTGGAATGAGCCAGAATGTTAGTAGATTGCTGCCAGAGGTGTCTAAGAAGCAATTCTGTGTCTTTTCTAAGCTACTCTTCTTAAGGGCAGTACATTCATTTAAAAACAGGATCTCCACTTTTCGTGGCTGGTTTGGTCATCATGCGGAGTGCTCACTCCTTGGAAGGGATTCAGGAGTTCATATGAGAAAATGTTATACATTTAGTTTTTAAGGTAAAACACAAGGTGAAAATGAATAAGTAATACAAGGTTTACTTGAGTTCACCTACTAGTAGCCCAGTCGTTTGGCCTTTAATTTTTGTATTATTGGTGAAAATTCATTTACCATGAAAATGTTATCAGCCCTGGAAATGCATGTTCTGTGTAAGAAGAGGCCATGTACTGGCACGTCAAGTTTATCTGTTTGCTTTCACTCTTACTTGCATTTGAAAGAACCTAACGTTGGCAGAAGCCCAGCTATCTTGGAGTGTCCCCAGGAAAAGATGATTTCTATAGTCGATGAAGCCAATTAAACCAAGGATTTCTATCCCATTGGCGCCATGGCAAAGGATTTCACCATCAGGGGGTTACATTTGGCTAATGGAAAGAAACGTTAACCTAGGGTAGATTTCTCAGCTTGTTTCATTGGTTCTAATAATAGCATATAAAGGGGCATCAAGTGTGTTTGCTTCTTTTTAACGCTAAGAAAGCATAATCATCTATTAATTCATGCAGTGTACAAGTACTGCATTTTTGTCCCACAGGAAGTCAGTGCTAATGGGGAGAAATAGCAGTGTTGCTGACCCCGGTGGCTGAATTCAAAAGCCATCCTGGGCAAACATGGCTTCCACCAGCCGTCAGCAACTCATGAGGGCAGCGTCGTGAGCCATGGGGTACCTGAGGACAGACTACAACGAGCAGGTTTCTAATTTGTAATGTGAAATATAAGTAATCTCATAGTTATCATAAAATATGAAGGTAATCGACCAAAGGAGTAGGCACACCAATCCACTAAACTTTGCAAGGGATTATTTGTATTGTTAAAATAGGTATATTACACATATATCAATATACACATGTGTACACATACAGTGTTTAGCAAAAGTAGGTTTACAGTTTGAAGTATGCAAAACAGTTTATTCTTTATTTTTTATTAGTTATTGTATTATTGTCCATATAAACAACTGTAAATCTACTTTTGCTCCATTATTTATACCTGTATATATACATACACACACACACACACACATACACACACATACACACACCTACATAAAGACAATGCATAAACAAATCAACAGAAACTAAAAGAGTGGGCAATCTCTGAATAGCACTATACTACGAGCTACATGCGTTTTGAAGACCTCATAATTTAAGCTTATTAAAGTTTATTCCTGCTGAACCAGTACTCAGTGAATTCCATGAGAGCAACAAGTAATTTCCAAAACTGAGGGAACCGAGCTTTGTTTGGATTTAATCCTAGGTCCCTTCTTCACTTGGCCTCATAAACAAAAAGAAGAATGCTTTCCACTTGCTAATTCCCAGAGCTTTTTGAATTCCCCATAGTACTGGAACCCACTTAGATTAATCACATGATAGGAACCCTCCCACAGACTCTACACGGAGACACACGTACCCTAACCCAGGACACATTAGCAACTCACGTCATTTAAACAGTGGAGGAGCTGGGAAATTACATTTTCCCCAGTGTTATTGGGGTAGAGTTGACAAATAAAATTGTAAGATAGTAAAGTGTGCAATGTAAATGGTTTTATAAGTAAATATGAAACATTCCTAACAAGGTAAGTAGTTTAGCCTTCACCTCACATATTCATTCACTTTTTTGTGCGAGAACATGCATGTTCTTCTCCCTTAGCAAATTTTAATTATAGAATACAATGTTGCCAACTACAATCACCACACTGTACATTAGATCTTCAGAACTTATTCATTTTATTCACTGAAAGGTTTACACTTTTAACAACCCCTTATTTCCCAACCCCTCACCTAGCAACCACTTTTCTACTATTTCTAGAAGTTTTATTTTTATTGTATGTATTTTTTTAGTTTCCACAAATAAGTAGTACCATGCCATATTTTTCTGCCTGGCTTATTTCACTTAGCATAATACCCTCCACATTCATCCATGTTGTTGTAAATGCCAGGATTGTGTTCGCTCAAAGGGAACCAGTATTTCACAAAGATTCTTTACTCCTTTTGATGTTCGCATGGAGTCATTCTTAACTTCTCAAATAATTATGTTCCAACAGAATCATTTTTGAGTTAGTAGACATGATCATGGGATGAAAGTTAGTAAGAAATAATAGATACATTAAAATGAAAAATAAAATGGTCAGAGATCAAAGTACAATAAATAAGATAGTGGGGTAGACAGGTTTTTTATTTTTTCTGTTGTTTTTTGTTGTTGATGATGAAAAATTAGATATTTACTTGCATTCAGATGATCAGAATAATGTTACTTTTTTCAGAGTTGGAAAACAAACATTGCATTCTTAAGCAGCATGACCAATATAGATATTTTCTGTTGAACTTGCTCAGGAGTTAATTGATCCTCTGTATTTAGGGAGTATAAGGACTATCAAAAATAAAATGCAACTCATTTTAGTAGTTCATAATTATCATTTAGAGTTCATCATTATAATCAGGGAAGCTGAAATGCTCTTAATCATATCAATAATTGATCAATAACAGCTTTGTACTAAGTGAACAAATGACACGTCAAGGTAGGATTTGAATGAGAAATTAATCATGTTATAAATGATTGCTTTTATAAAAGAATCCTATTGGACTATTTCAGAGAGGAAATTAACTCATTCTCCCTAAAGTAACCATCAAA
Organism: Phyllostomus discolor; assembly: GCF_004126475.2. Classification (NCBI taxonomy): domain Eukaryota; kingdom Metazoa; phylum Chordata; class Mammalia; order Chiroptera; family Phyllostomidae; genus Phyllostomus; species Phyllostomus discolor. Next base: position 13,059,311 of record NC_040906.2, read on the forward strand.
GGGTAAACATATGTGTTGCCTCCTGGATGATACAGATCAGAGATATGAATAACAGAAGAGCAGTTACAGAAATTCAGGGGCAGCTCAGAGGCTGAAAATCATTTCTGTCTCAGGAGGCAGTTTTGTTTTCATAAGTAGCCAAATACTCCTAAACAAATGAAGAAAGTCAGAAAAAGGCATGAAGAATTAAGGATAACAAAATCTGGTCTATACACTGCTGAGCCCATCTGAAGAACAACAGTACAATGCATTCAGAAAATGGGACCTAATGGCTAATTTGTATTCTCTTCTTGATTTAAGAATGATTAATTTTTCTTCTGCAAACCAATTTTGCACTTGGCATCACTCTAGGGTAACTGTATTCGTATGGCTGAACACATAATTCCTGGTCACTCCTCAATGATCCTCCAAAGCCACTCTGATGCGCAAACATGTACTCAATGTTAACATTTATGCACAACTAGGAAACACTGCTGAGAAATAGCTCTGTGGTGTAGACACTGCCAAAGAGAGCTAGGTATAAAGATGTTCCGTTTATGTCTTCCTGCTCTCATCTCTAAATGTATTCTCCCTTGCATATTGCATATTGACTACATTCAGGATATCATACATTTTCTGTCCCATGTTTGGAGGTGGCAGGATCTGACCCAGGGCCATTTACAGCATCTGAACTCATCTAGATGTTCCACAACATAAAACTCCTTAAAACAAAGATCATGCATGTTCTTCCTTCCAGTTCTCTTGCCTCATTTCCTCTCTTTCCTTTTCTCTGGTTCTGAGTTAAGGTGACCACACCTTCTTCTTTTTTTTTTTTTTTTTTTTGCATGGGAAGACTATTATGTAAATGAGAACGTTGAGAGAAAAATACAGATTCAGATAACAGGGACCTAATTATTAGTCCTTGCACCACATGGGAAAGATAAAGGTCAAGCTTTGAACATGGAGCCACTATGAACATGAAGGTATTGATAAGCATGTTCTGTCTTGCAGATGAAGTCTTTGGTGTTTATTGTTTCTCCTCTTCTCCCTCCCCCCCACCCAAGTTTATGAAATAGAGTCATTGTAAAAGTGACATTGGGACTGCCTATGAGACTACGGGCTACCTGAAACACAATTCAGATCCCAGGGTCAGATAATAATTGCACTAAGTTATCCGAGGCCACCTTAAGTTGCTTGATTAAGTATACGTGGGAAAAATACATCATTTACTGCTAACCCACGTGAAAACCTTCATGGGTGCTCTGGGTTGGGATGGGGGAGGTATTAGGTTATCAGGTAGTTAATGAGTCTTACTTGGTGCCTGGAACTATTGCCAACCATACCATTTTGATTCAAAGATCTGTAGAAATGGAAAGAATAGAGATAAGGATGTGATCTGTACTGGCCAGAACACTGAGCTAAAAGTAATTCAAAAACTCATTGAGGCTAAGTAAATATTCCTTATTTGGGGTCAAAGTGTAAGGACACCAGTAAGCTGAATTTACATTCATTTTTGTAAAAAAAAAAGTGAATGCAAGGGTTAGTTGAACATGAATATAAGTAAATAGCAACACTGTGCTGAATTCAGACTTGATAAATCAGAGTTCTGAGTGGGGAGACAGAGCATCCTAGTTTGAGGCCAGTCTCTGCCTCTCCCTCGGTGATTGCTTGGCCCTGGACTAGTCTATAATGCTTAGTTTTCACATCAACACCAAAGGGAGTTGAATTAAACATTCTCAGTTCACACTAAACCCTGAATGTGCAGTTGAGTCCATATGGACAAGAAGGGAAGAAGAAATGAAAGTTGATCGATTCTGTGGAAGAAGAGAGTTGTGGAAAAGTCAATGAGATAACCTTGGAGTATTAGATTATGTAGAGCCTTGTTGATGTTCATGTTAAATCAGATAGGTGTTAGAGAATTAAACATAGTAATAAGATGATGCAAGCATTCACATAAGTAGATGTAAAGCTAGATTTGGGAAGAAATAGACTAGAAACATTTAGAAAGATTTTTCCAATAACCCAACTATGATATTCTGTACCATTATAAGAGCAGCAAAAGGAGCAAACATATTGACTTTTTAGTTTGTGGCTGGGATTTTTGTTAAGTATTTTATATGCATTATCTTACATAAAAACCCAATGTGAGAGACATGTGAGTAGAAAAGTTAAAACAACAGGACTTGCTTGACAATACAAAAACTAATATAAAATCTAATCAGTCATGATACAAAGGTTTGAATCTGAGTTCTGCTACAGTGATGATGTCATTAAGTTCAGATTGCTAGCCAGTTTGGGGAGGAAGACTTAGTGATAACTTTTGGCCATGATACATTTGAGGCAATTTCCCAAAGGAGTAACTATTTCTATGCAATGCAGAGATCGCCATCCATGCCCTGAAAATAAATGAAATTTCCAAAGGTACAATAATAAAGACAAGGACCTTGATTAAAGGGCTTGGACTTCAGGAGGAGGTGACCACAGAATGAGGTAGTGGATCCAAAAATGTGAGATGGAAGAAAGTTGTCTCAAATGTTGAGAGAAAGGAGAACTTCAAGAAGTTTGAGGGGAATGGGCTGGAGAAGCGATTTGCAGTGGAAAAAGCTACAGAGGTCAAGGATGTTGGCATCAGTTACATTTGGCTGGAAGGACTATGTCAAAACTCTTCCCCCAGCACCCATCATGTACTGGCAGTTGACACTGAACTTCATTAGTAAGCGAGTTGGTGCTGCATCTTTATGGTGTTCAATGAAAAGGGATAAAATAGCTCCAAAAATTGAATACTTTAAAGCTCAAAACCTTTCAAAGGAGAAATGAAACTATTTCTTTTCAATAGAATTAAACTGTGGGACAGGAAGCAGTAACTGCCAATCCAAAAGCCATTCTCCACTCGAACCCACCTCCTTCACGCTGGCAGAGCCCTCAGACAACTTAGGTTCTATCTTCCTCTGCTCTGCTTTTTAAAAAAAGATTGTATGTATGTATGTATGTATGCATGTATGTATTTTTAGAGAGGGGGGGAAGAGAGAGAGAAAGAGGGGAAGGATGGAGAAAGAGAGGAAGAGAAACATGGATGTGAGAGAGAAACATCAATCGGTTGCCCCTAGCATGCGCCCGGACTGGAGACTAAACCTACAACCCAGGCCTGTGCCCTGACTGCGAATCAAACCAACAGCTCTTCACTTTGTGAAATAATGCCCAACCAGCTGAGCCACAACATCCAGAGCTCTGCGTTTGGTTTCATCAGGCAGGTGAATCCATGGGAACCCTCCAGGGAAATTTTCTAACACACTTATGGTGGTGGCCCTCCTCCCTTTGCCTAATCACCATTCCAGGCATGGATATGTGACAACAATCTAGTCAAAGAAAATAATTTAAACACAAAAAGACAAGAAAAGAGTCTGACCTTGTCTTTCACGGATCTGGATGTGATGCCCAGAACCACTGCAGCCATCCTACACCCATGAGGAAAGCAGCCTTTGAGGGCATGCGGCAGAGCGGACAGAAAGGAAGAGCCTGAGTCCTTGAGGATTCTTCTTGACCTAAGCTGTTGCTGGTTTCTATTACATGGAGCTGAATAATCTATGATACAATTTTGGAGATTACTTCCTGGCATTTTCCTTTGTCACTCCTTTTGTTCTATTATCTTTTATTCACCTTTTTGTATTTCATTCCACTGGAATTCTATTTATAGAAAATATAACTACTCTATAAAAGTCCAAATTCTAATTCTTAATTTTGTAGTTATAATTACAATAGATTCTTAGCTGATCAGGCCAGCTGGTGGTGGGGTGAGTGGAGGTAAAGAGAGTATGTGAATAAAGGAATGGTCTATTATTTCCCAATTTTCCTCTCCATACCCATGGCCCAGATTTAAAAGGCACTGTGCATAGCATTATTTCAGGGGGATTACAATAAAATCCAAAATCCTTATATAAATTTCTCAAGCCTTTTGTTTTGGGTTTGCATTTTATGACTTTTTTCCTGTATAGCACTTTCAATAATGTGTGCATGCAAAGCTCCATTGTTCAGTAAGGCTCTCTAATGAGAAAGAATAAGTCTAAGCATTGGGAGTGAAAATTGTACATTTTTATGTGGCGCTTTATAGACTATTACTTCTAATTGAAATTTGAAGTTCATCTTTACAGTTAAGGTGAAAGCCCAAAATCACACATTCTGTCTCTCTCTGCCACGAGCGACTCCAGGCTGGAGTGAGAGAGAGAGTCTTTGGCAAAGGGTCACGCTAACGTAGCAAAGGAAGCAAAGAGCTGGCCTTGTCTTCAGAGCTTCAGTCTGAATGAAATCCAACGTCCATAAAGAGGCCATCTGCTGAAAGGCAATATTCAGGGTTACTGGGAATTGTCTGAGAGTGCTAAAAAGGGAAGTGGAGGGGCAGAACGATCAGGGAGCTCGCCCAGGCGATGAGGAGAATGTTCGGGCTCCGGGCTGCAGTTCGCTCACTGCTTTTCCTCCAGGGTAGGAACTCCGCCGTGCAACCTGTGTGGCTGCTGCAGAGCCGACCTGGAGTGTTTAGCTCAATCATTGCACCTCTTGCATCGGATAAAGTGTATGGTAACCAAGCCTTTCATATTATATTTAAGAGTGCTCTGAAATCTGCTGTTTCCATGCTATTACTTGATCCCGTGCATTCAAAACGGGTCCAATATTGCCCCCAAGGGAATAAAAACCAGTTCTTTAGGGAGAGGTAGAAAAAAATCTTAGATATTGCACAAAGAATTGTATGGTATGCCTATGGTATTAACATTTCACAAGAGGGAGTAATTATGAAAAAGTTTTTTTAAAGATAGGGAGAGGGAATAATGAGTTAAACATTTTATCTACCAAAGGGATTTGTTTACTCTATAGAGAAAAATAAATAAATCAAATACAACCTGTTGTTAAGAGGCCCATCAAAAACTTCCAGAAGAGACCCTGGCTGGTGTAGCTCAGAGGATCGAGCACGGGCTGTGAACCAAAGTGTCGCAGGTTCAATTCCCAGTCAGGGCACATGCCTGGGTTGCAGGCCATGACCCCCAGCAGCCGCATATTGATGTTTCTCTCTCTCTCTCCCTTCCATCTCTAAAAATAAATAAATAAAATCTTAAAAAAAAACTTCCAGAAGTACCTCAGTGACCCATGACCCATTACATACAATTTGCTTTGGCAAAAACTTAACAACCATGCATCAAACATGTAAATCTCAGAGATTTTGGAAGTGAATGTAAGTGGGACTTTTCCCATTGTTTCAGAATTGCAGCTAAAGGTTTATGATAAAAATAAAACTCCTACTACTTCCATAAGTTTCCACGGGCCTATCAAGATGTGGCCACTTATTCCTACTACTGCCCACCACCCCTCCTTCCGCCACATGACTGCATGACTCAGGGGAGAGAGGCAATTCTAAGACAGATCCATAAGTGGCTGGCATGGAGTTCTGAGAAGTTTTGCCAGATCAGAACTAGGAGAACCATGTATCGGTGATGAGGAACATCTACAAATAAAGAAGCTGGCATCTCATTTCCTGGTCGGACTTGAGCTTCATGATATGCCATTATGTCTATTGTATTTGATCAAGCAGAAAAAGAAATGAGAGAGAGAGAAAGAGAAAAGAGCAGAGAGAAAATTCAGCGGCGAAACATCCTGAACTCCCACCGCTTGGCCTACGTTTGCTGCATTTTCCATTGGTCGTTGACATAATATATAAGAAATGGGCAACTGAATCCTAACAGCGGGAGGCTTAAAGGATATTGACAGAGAAAGAAACCTAAGGGAACTTTGAAAATATTGAAAAAGAACATTTATCTGGTAGAGAACTTCTAAGTACAGAGATCTCATCCAAGGTGCCTCTTACACATTCATGTTCCTCCAGCACGTAATACCGCTGGCACCTCACAGCGGGGCCCTGATAGCCATAATCTATTTAAGCTAGAAAAATAAAAGTAATAGAGGGAGGAGCAGGAAAAAGCAAAATACCACACCTTCCAGACCCAGAGGCTGAGAAGAGATATGCTCCAAGAGAGTGTACAATTAAGTTTTAAGCCTGCCTTGACTTAACCAGCCTCCTTAATCCCTCAACTTGACTTGCGTGCTCTGAGCTCTGCCTCAGATATCAGCCAATGGGGCTTTGGCAGGACATGGCTGAAGGCAACACCCCCGTGTAGATGGTTCAATAGACAGACTATTTAGGTAAAGCTCAGTAAGACTGAAGGGTGATTGACCCTCTACAGAGGTTTCTACTTTAAAGGAAATACTTGGTTAGGGTTTGGTTACTTTCCTTCATATCTTTGCTGTTTCTTTTCATTTTAAGGGTATTGTATTGATTACGTGATTACAGTTGTCCCTTAATCCCCCTCTGCCCTGTACCCACCATCCTACCAACATTCCCCCCAGCCCTTAGTTCTTGTCCATGAGTTGTACATATAAGTTCTTCGGCTTTTTCATTTCCTATACTATTCCTAACCTCCCCCTGTCTGTTTTGTATCTCAAATTATGCTTCTCATTCCCTGTACCTTTTCCTTTATTCTTCTCCCTCCACCTCCCCTTTGATAAACCTCTGTGCAATCTCCATTTCTGTGATTCTGTTCCTGTTTTAGTTGTTTGCTCAGTTTGTTTTTGTTTTTGTTTTAGGTTCATTGTTGATAGTTGTGAGTTTGCTGTCATTTTACTGTTCATATATCTGGTCTTCTTTATCTTAGATAAGTCCTTTTAACATTTCATATAACAAAGGCTTGGTGATGATGAACTGCTTTAACTTGTCTTTATCTAGGAAGCACTTTATCTGCCCTTCCATTCTAAATGAGAGCTTTGCTGGATAGAGTAACCTAGGATGTAGGTCCTTGCCTTTCATGACTTGGAATAGTTCTTTCCAGCCCCTTCTTGCCTGCAAGGCTTTGTTTTTTTGTTTGTTTGTTTGTTTTGAGAAATCAGTTAATAGTGTTATGGGAGCTGCTTTGTAGGTAACTGTGTCCTTTTCTCTTGCTGCCTTTAAGATTCTCTACTTCTCTTTAATCTTGGGTAATGTAACTATGGTGTGTCTTGGTGTATTACTCCTTGAATCCAATTTCTTTGGGACTTTCTGAGCTTCCCAGACATCCTGAAAGTCTATTTTCTACTCCAGATTGGGGAAGTTCTCCTTCATTATTTTTTCAAATGAGTTTTCAATTTCTTCTTCCTCTTCTCCTTCTGGTGCCCCTATGATTCAGATGTTGGAATGTTTAAAGTTGTTCAACCACCAAGAACTATAGGCACCTTTTCTCTATGTACCTAGAAGTTATTTTTACCAGTAAGTAATGTTTCCCAAACTTTTCTGGCCATATGAACTACCTAAGAACTCCTGATATCGTTATAAATACAGATTCTGAAGGCATTACGAACTGAATTGTGTCCCACAGAAATTCATATGCTGAAGCCTTACCCCACAGTGTGATTCTGTTTGGAGAACGGGACTGTAGGGAGGTGATTAGGATGAAATGAGAGCCTAAGGGTGGGGCCATACTCTGATGGGAATGGTGTCCTTACAAGAAGAGAAAGAGACATTAGTGATCCCCCTTTCTGAGCAGACACAAGAAGAGGTCTTGTGAGGACACATCAAGAAGACAGTCTTCTCCAAGCCAGTAAAGAGAACCTTCGCCAGAAATTGAATCTGCAGGCACCTTGGCCTGGGACTTCTAACCTCAGAACTGTAAGAAAGTAAAGTTCTGTTATCTACACCATTCAGTATGTTCTATTTCGGCAGTCTTAGCAGATTGAAGACAGGGGGCCCTCCTCTAAGGTCCCAAATTACTAAATACGAGATGGGTCCCCAAAATCCATAAGTTTATGTTTTAAAGCAACCAAAATCATTTTTATGAGCTGGAGGACTTTGAAAGCATTAAGTTTAAGGGATTTTCTTTTGAATACTTCTGTTTGTACCTATTTCTTTTTTTTAAGATTTTATTTATTTTATTTTTAGAGAGGGAAGGGAGGGAGATAGAGAGAGAGAGAGAAATATCAATGTGCAGTTGCTGGGGGTTATAGCCTGCAACCCAGGCATGTACCCTGGCTGGGAATCGAACCTGCGACACTTTGGTTCACAGCCCGTGCTCAATCCACTGAGCTATGCCAGCCAGGGCTTGTTTGTACCTATTTCTTTTGGAGTTCTCCTTTCTCCACTGTTTATGGACATTTCTCCATTTTAACAAATATTTATTGATCTACTGCCATTCTGCTGGTGAAATAACAGCAGTGTATAAAAATAAGGCTGAGAAGATTCCTCCATCCAGAACTTGACATTCAAATGAAGATAAATACAATGTTGAAGAGCACACGTATTTATTGTTGAATAAACAATAGTGAGGTGTTAGAGAGTAGGGTGGGGTGGTTTTTTCTATAGGAAGCCAATCAATGAAAGCATCTCTGAGAAATTCACAATTGGGCCAAGGCTTAAATGAAGTAAGGAAGCTATGTGAAAATGCTTGAGGAAGAACATTTAAGGCAAAGAAAAAAAGCAAGTGTACAATAGCCTGACATTTGTTAGGGACATTTCAAGGGCTGGGAGAGCTAAAGCCCGAAGACTGAGGAGGAAGGGGATGGGAGATAGGCTTTGAGAGAGAGATGGGGTTAGATAAGATACTGCAAGGCTAAAAAGTAAGGAGGTTGGATGATGCGGAGCAGTAGAAAAGTATAATCTGATTTAATTATGTTGAAAAAGTCTATAAGAAGAGAGGAAATATTAGGAAGCCAGTTTGGAAGCCACTACAATTAATTCTCCTAAACACAGAATTACAATGAATTTTAGCGTGATGTAATCAGTAGGAATAACCTGGTCCAAAACAAATGTGAGGAAACAGGAGTCTCAAGGTCTACCATTACTTAGAGGATTTTACTTTTCTATTCACCTTAAGATCAAATTTGTAACCTTCTTATATTTCTTCTTTGTATTTATTTTTCTCCTAGTAGAAGACGTTAGATTTATGTCTTTTTATTATGCAAGAAGGCACTTGGATTTTCCAGCCCTGCTTTCTGACTCTGCCATTGAAAAACCGTGCAAGTAACTGATTTGGTTTTCATATGTTTCAGTGCTTACGAGAGCAGATGCATGAAACACATCCCTACCCCATTCACGTAAACTCCTCCAACATTTTCTTGTCGCCTGCTTAGGCGGAGTCAGAAATAACTTCATTTGTATACAATGGAATTGTACCTTGAAAAAATTTTGCCTGTCTACTAGCAGAATTTCCCCATGACCTCAAACACAGAATTTCCAAATGTCTACTATTAAAGTGTTCATATCCTTTGCAGAGAACAAAATTATTTGAAGAAAGTATTGTTATGTTTTAGAGTGAGGTTTTAAAGTGATTTAATTATAGTCATAGAATGTTGGGTTTTACGTATCATATCGACAAATCTGAAACCATACTTCTGAATTTAATGTTCTCTAAGGAGGCATTAAGAACATACTGGCTGCTCTTTCTTTTGGCAAAAGCTTCATACTAGGTAAAAGTGCTTCCAATGGTATTTTTGAACTATTCTATTTTTGACCCGAATCCTTTTCTTTGCTGTGGTTATGGCCCTGAGTCCCTAAATTATAGGCTCTCCTGCAGTTTCAAAAAGCTAATTCACACCGCCATGCACATTAGGAAGGCGGTGTATATAATACTCCACTAAGGGAGACCCAAAGAACATTGAACCCCCACCAGTAAACGGGCACGCGTCAGGCTGCAACTGACGCTAGTCATTTTTCTTCACTGACAAGTTTTCATTATGTGGCTTTCCCAGAACAATTTAGAAATTGATCCGCAGCTGATGGAAGCTAGGACAAATAAGGCCCATAACTGAACCCAGAGCATCGGAGCAACCTCAACGCCGAGGCTAGGTCTCCAGCGCTGCTGCGTATAAATAAAGTGAGCAGCCCTCCCTGGCCTCAGTCTCCCCCCTCCCTTTCCCCACCTGCTCTTCACAGGCAGCACACAGAGGGTAGACCCCTCGGAGGAGGGGCTTCTCGCTCAGATAGCCTCCAGGCCCGGAATAGGCCGTGGAGACCTTCCTTTCATCATCTGTTTACTTATCTCCTGCCTACATAGGTCAGAGGTTCACACCCCTGAGAAAACAATTCCCTGCTTATGTGTCTGCTGCTGTTAAAGAAAGGGTCTTTTGTTTGCCACAGAATTGTGTAAATCTGGTATAAAATCGAGAGCGCTGATCTGAACTTGCTCAGTGTAGTTCCGCTGCGGCTGGGTTCAGTGGGATTACCTGACAAGACGGAGTGTGCAATGGTGGGGTCGTACAACCCTTGGCACACTTGGGGAGTGAGATGCTTCCGAGATTATTTCAGAGGACTGAAGGATCCGGGAACGTGTTCTGGGTGCCAGGACATTTCAGGGTGGTGAGTGAGACTTAGGCTAATAGAGAATTTAGCTTGGGTGTGTGTTATGGAGTGGACAGAGGGGTAGGGGCAAAGGGATTTTCTGGACAGAAGAAAGTAAACCTAGAAGTGCTGTATAAGAAAGAATTTTTTTAGCCAAAGCAGATTACCCATTTTATACCTCTCCACCCACTTTTGTGAGTCAGTACCCACCCAATTCCCTGAAACTGGTTAAGACATCCTAGTGTTCTTCTAACAACAATAACCAGGACAGGGGCAACCATTCATTGAACAGGTATTGTGGGCAGGGCAGTTGCCTGAGGCTTTTCTGATATGGTAGGTGCATTGCAACTGATGAACTTTGATTCAAAACAGTCACATTCTTAACATTGTGAAATAAATTGAATTAATTAATGGGAGATTTTCCCTCTAAAATATTCTTGATTGAAGAGAGTCATCTTTGGGCACACACCAGGGTGCCTTAGAAGTGTTTCAGGGTAACCTGGCACTGCAGTGGATCTAGCCTTCAGGGTAACCCCACTCACAACTGACTGGGAGCTGCCGCGCCCCTCAGGCAGTTGCTTAGCTGGTGTTTGCCAGTCCTTGCTGTGACTGGCTTTGAACCCACACATATCCAAAACTCCACACTCCCCCAGACAGGAGAGGGCAGGAGGCTGGTGGTGACTGTATAGAGAATAGCTCAGACCCATCTGAGAAATGAAGTACCTTGGCATGAGGTCACCTACTTTATAAACATGCATTTGAGGCTTCTGCTGTTCTATCGCCACATCCTTTTAATAAACATTTCTGTGGTCTAGTAATGAACACTTAGTTCAGTACTTTCCATTACAGAGTCCAAAGTCAAACTTTCGTTTCTGGCTTAAGCAGAGTGATGGGCACGCAGTAGGTGAGCGTGCTGATACTCATCTTTATGACAACTATGTTAACCAGCTAAGGCCTAAGGGAAGAACTTTGTTCCCTTGACCGGCAGAAAGCATAGCAGATCGAGAAAAGGAAGCAAAATATAAATCAATTGGCAAAAAGCATATTTTCATTTTAGTTTATGTTTCATGTCTTAAGTGCCCACCTTTGGTATTTTTAGAATAAAATTGTAAAGACATTTAAAGCCTAAGGCCAAATAGACGTTTGTTTTTTCTTCACCTAAATCACGTTGGTGGTTGGCTAACTGTATAGCGGAACAAAATGGGTGACAGAGCATTCTCAGTGTGAGACTTGGAAGCAACCCCAGAATCCTCTCTTTGGAATGAGCAGACAGGAGGTGGAAAACGAATTGGGAAAAGCCTCTACAGGAGTGATGTGAATGAAAAACCCACCGAGTTTTATCTTCAACAGAACAATGCGTGCGTGATTTCAGCCCAAGTCTTTGCTTTCTTCTCAAGACTAGGGTTTGGAAATGGGCAGGTAAGACATCTGTAGAACAGCATTGCTCCCCACTGACCACGTTTTAGCCCACACACTCGGTTCCCTTAGTATTCGCAGGGGATTTGTTCTAAGACCCACCCAGGACACAGGATCTGCGGACGCTCCCGTCTCTCTATGAAAGGGCGTGCTTTAAATCACCTCTAATTACTTATCGTACCTAATGAAATGTAAATGCTATAGAAAGAGTTGCATAAGCCAGCATAGCATTTTGACAATATGTCAAACTTAAAAAAATGTTCAATGGTATTATAATTATGAGTCAATCTCTACTTGAGTTTGAGTCCTTTGAAGCTGTTTTGATTATATGCTGCTGATGAGCAGATATCTTGCTGAACTGTATTTCTAAATGATGATTCACCATTGTTATACTTAGAGATAACCTGATTATGTGTGCAGTGACACAAGCGTCTAGCTGTTGGCGCTGTGCCTGCACCAGAGCAGAGAATGAACTGCAGGGAGAGCTGGGAGTGAGCCCACCAGGATGAAGGAAATATCTTTAGCACTTTCGTTCTTCGTGTTTATCTTCACGTCTCTACAACAAACAGCAAAGCTTTTATTGGCCAAAAACAAATCTTTCCAAGCGGCACCCAAAAGCAAAGTTTAATGTATATATCATCACCTTTCAGCCAAAATTAATTTTTTCCTAAAATTATACGTTGAAAACATCTCACGTTGTCTCTAGTGTGTCAAACTTAGTGTTGAAATCGTACGAGGGAGCCCGAGCGAACCGTACAAATGGAGGCTCACGTGAGAAACATATTTTAAAATTATATTTCAATATAACAAATGGTTAAATATGTTGTAGCCATCTATCTTGACTAATATGCTGTCAGAATGATAAAGTATAAAAATGTTTAGTACTATGGTTTTTCTATAAAATAAAATGCAGTCTTCATTTACTTTCAATAATTTAAAAGGCTAAGTAAAAAATGTGATTATAATCAACGTGAAACTTAATCAAAATATATCAATGTATATTTTATATATTTAAGGAGTATATTTTCTTTCAAAATATAAATTAAATTTTAAAGATAGAAAAGTAAGCAATTTTATTAAATTCTCCAAAGTTTTTCTAAAACATTCAAATGCCTATCAAAATTAAAGAATAAAAAATGTATTGCAATTAACTTGCCAACAATGTTTAAATAAGTGCATTTAAATAAAGCTATCTTTTATGTAACTTTTTGAAATATAATTAAATCTTATTATATGTTTTCATAAAAACGAGATTACTAGTCTAGCATTCAATATCCATCCATTAGCCAATGTAAAGAATTTACATTATGCTTTATATACATTTTATCTTGACCTAAATATGTACAAATTTAAGAATAATTGAATTGCTTAATACTGCAAAATCTTTCTCAGCCACTATATTAATCTATTGTGAATATTGCTTTAATTCCTGTATTGGAATACAAAGAGAAACAAGAAAATGGACACTCAGAACCACCTGAACCAGCCATCTCATTATGGGAGACACTGTTGCATTGCTGTTCTCTGAAAGGATTTGACAAGCTAATGAATTTTCTTTCTTTTTACCTAAGTGCTTCCACTGCTCAAAGACTCCTTGCACTCCAAGGCAGTGCCCACCTCCTGTGTCAGCAACTTGGCAACCCACAGCCTTTGGAAGCAATTGCTAATTGTTTTGAGGTAATAGGGAGAAGCATTTCCCTGGGGCCCGAACAGAATTAGTCACAGAGCAGATGTTGAGGTTATAAGTTGCATTGTTCCAGAGCTAAGTGTAGGAATGCAAGTGATGGGAACACCCGTGTCTTTGGTAACATTAGACTTCTCTGTGGTTGTGAAATTTGGGCCCATGCGAAGTGCACATGCAGGACAGAAGCCCAAGCTTGCTTGGGTGTGGAATGTGTGCTGCATACGAGCCTGGAGCTACTGAGAATCTCCATGTGAAGCTCGAAGAGGAAGCCAGCACGGCAGAAGGCAGAGCGAACGGATGGCAAGAAACTGATTCATGATGAAAATGTATGAATTCCAAATTCCATTTCACCTGAGGCCAACTATACACCTGGAATTTTTACTGGGTGAGACAATATATTAATTTTCTTTCTTAAGCCACTTTGAGTCGGCATGCTGTCATTTGCGACAGAGTCGTGGCTGATATAGCAGGAAACCATTCTCTTTCCAGAACACTAATATATTTCCAAAGCTGGACATATAGTACCAGCTTTGACTTCATTTAATAAGATATGGGCAGAAACTGGAGGGAAACCCTGGATTTGTTATTTAGATTCAAATTCTGGGTCATGTCTGGGTGGCAAGTCTTTTTACCAACACCACCCAATCACCCAACCCTACTTTTTGCCTTCTGGTTTCAATTGGCCTTTCTTTAGATGTCAAAGATGTCCTTGAATGCCCAGGAGTGAGTCTGACAAGAGGATCATGAAGAGGCCCGAATATGCAAAGAAGCCTTGAAAGAGTGCTTCTTAAGAGCATCGTAACTGCACGACTGACATGTCCATTTATTACATGTGGAATCTGTTAAAAGGGATAAATACCTAATTCTATAGCCCACTGCAGAAGACCATATTGCATTTCTTAAATCTAAACAACCACCCATTAATGCTTAATTCCCATAATTTGAAAATCTTTTCTAATCTCATTTTTCTTTCTGCCTCCAGCCGAGTGATTTTTTTTTCATATATATTTAATCATTAACATAGCATCAGTGTTGTTTGTAAGGGGATACCACCAAGAAGCCTGCCTGTGCACTAATGGCTTACTTGGAGACTACACATTCCTAATGATTATGCATTTATTTAAAGCTTTCATTGCACAGTAGCAAAGTCAACTTGAAGTAAATCATAAACTTCACTTTAGTCAGTGTATCGCATATCAAGATTTTTATAAGTACATGTTGACTTTTTGGGAAAGGCCCAAGTCCCTAATCAGTCTTCCAAGAAAAAAAAAAAAAAGAAAAGAAAAACTCACAAAAATACAGTGGGTGGAATCATGCCTTACACTAATAATCTATTTCAAAGAATACCTTCTTTCAGACTACACAGAAATATAGTGCTTACATTTTTACAAACCCACAGTTTATGTAGAAATTATTTTATGTTTAGATATCACTCACTAGTAACTGGGCTTGAGCCAGCTCAAGAGCTACATAAACACCAGATTTTACACATTACATAGCTCACACAACATTTTCCTCTAAGCTGGTTAGTTAGTTTACAGTCTAACCCTACCCAGAGAGCTTCCCTGCTCCCACTAATTTTTTTTTTTTGGCCAAGAAAAGCAGCAGGGGGATTTTTTTAATACACCAAAAGAAATCAAATCATACATGTGCACTTTTGTAAACTAGGAATTCCTGTTTCTGTTACTATAAATCACTACCAGATGTCAAATAGCAAAATGTTCATTACTCCCCCAAATAATAGAGTTGATTAATGAGGCACATTTACATTGTGGAATCTCGGTCTCTGTCATAACTGGACAGGGTTTAAGAAGTTTAAAAAAACCATGCAGATGGCGAAATAACTTTAACCATTATGCTTCAAAGGCAAAGTAAATATTAGGCATCTTGGGGCAGGATTTGGTCATCTAAGGGGTAATAACTTCCAAATGAAACTAGGCTTTCTTCTTAGAGAAAAGAAATGGTAGCCGTGTCATAAGACAGAAAGATAGATATGTTTCTGGTCAGTGTATGGCTTATAACTGCTCAGTCTAGGGACTATATTCTAGGGGAATTTAACTTACAAGCCATCTGATTTCCCTGCCCTGGTTGTCCGAATGAGCAACGCTGGGGCTGGTTACTTACAGGATGACAGTGTTTGTGCTGAGCCACTCTTTTAAAGTGGCTCTTTTAGTAAAGCCACCAGCTTGCAAATGAATCAGTTACCATCTTCAAACGACCCTCTCAAAGTGACGCGTCCCACATTCCGTCCACCCTTATGTGGGTCCCCCATGCGTGGCAGACGTTTTGAGAATGCAACAATTCTTGCCTCTGTATTTGTGGTCTATTGCTTGGAAGTGAAGGGCGTGAAAAAATAACCCAGGCAGGAAACAGGTTGGCAGCCAATCAGAAGCTCTTTTGTCAAGGAGGCAGACTTGGAATGATTCATTGTCCATTGAAGGCCAGGATTTTGCCCATAAAACTTGGTTCAGACACTTTGGAACCAATGTGGGTCATGGTCACTCGGAAGAATGCTGTCGCCTGCATGCATCTGTGTAATCTATCTCTTAATCACGCATTTATTCACTTTTATGCGGATACATTTTCTGTGGCACACATTTGTTTGTATATGTGTGTGCATATGTGTGTCATTCAATTTCTTGTAGGCAATATTAGGTACTTATAACGATCACTGGCTTTGAAATAAGCCACACAGAAGTTTAAATGCTAAATCTCTCGCCCATTAGCAGAGTGATTTCTGTCAAATAATCCAAATCCTCTGAGTCTCTGTTTCCCAGTACGTACATAGGAATGTGAATAAGCACGTTAGAGAGTTACGTGAAGAATAAAATGGAATAGAATGAATGGAATCTTTAATATCGTGTTTCAAGCATATTTCATAGCACCGAGATTTTTCAGATGCAAAGGACTTTCGGCATCCTGGCAAGACCAGCCTGAACTCTCTGTTTTCTGTGGCTAACCCAGCTGGAGTCACATGAAGCAAAACAAGGATTCAGGCACAATGGGAGTCATACACATTAATTTTAAATTATTATCAGTGTTTGACATAATTAGAAAATTTAGTGTTTAGCATTTACATGATGCTCTGCTCTTGGATCCAAAGAATCGCAGCGCTGGAAGGGAGGCCTGGCTCAGCTGAGCAGACACCTTCATTTCAGAGCAGAGGAAACGCAAACCTGGCGGGATTCTGCTTTCTCTCCCCAGATCTCCTCAGAGGCAGTCCTGGGATTAGAACCCAAGTGCAGCGCCAGCCCCCACCCCCTGCTGCCTGCTGCCCTTCATTGAGAATCTGCTCCTCCTTTTTGGATTTACGACTTGAGCCAAACATCAGCTTTTCTGAAAATGCCAAACTAAAGAAATATGACAGCCAGCCCGGACATCGGAAGCCTGACACAGTAAGGGCCAGAATCACAGAGCATTATCTGATAAACCAGGTTATAATGTTTCGTGAGAATAAAAGTGTGATAATGTATGTGAAAGCAGGTCGTAAGAAAGCTTTATGTCATAACGGAGAATAATATTATGTATTTCTGTTATAATCAAGTGCATCCTTGTTAAATGGAATCAGATAACAATTTGCTGAGAATACTTGGCATGATATAACTTCCATTTGATGGTGGAAGGAAATTTCCATTATGACCAGGAGACAAGGAGCAGGGAAGAGCCGATCTCAAGGACTCTTAACACAAAATGAATTACTGTCCCGCACATTATAAGCAATTTCTGGACAAAGATCTCCCAGCATCTAGAGAAGACCAGGCTTAATCTTTGTTATTCATGAAATAGCTTAAACTTAGGGCGGTAAAGTGATTCTCTTACACTATATATTAAGTGCAGGTAACAGTTAAAATCCCAAACTAGTGCTGTTGGGGAACCTATTCAGAGAAAAAAAAGAAGCAAATTAGCAGCTAAAGCAGCTAAGTGTTGGGAAGTACAGGCAATTTAGAAAAAGAAGGTTGGCTTGCTTTGGCCAAGCATTTGTTAGCTCTTTAAAATACAATTATGACCACGAATGGAAATCTACGTTTTATGTTAAAAAGGGGTTTTAGTTATACTATTTCTTCTTATAGAGAATATACTCTTTGTTACACTTATGCTATCATTCATTCATTCTACCATGCATCTAACTTTAAAAAATCTGCTGTTAGAAATTCAATCTCCCATCAACACACCATAGAGTTCTTAAATCAGAGACAAGGAGTTGCGTTTGAAGAACCCCCTGGTTTTCTAAAAGAGAAGATGGAGAAAGACAAATCCCATATGATTTCACTCATATGTGGAATCTAATGAACAAACTGAACTAACAAGTAAAACAGAAACAGACTCAGAGATAAGGAGCAGGATGACAGCGAAGCAGGGAAGGTTAGGGGCTGGAGGGAGTGAGCAAAAAAATAAAAAGGTTGGACAACAGTGTGGTGATTGCAGGAGGAGTGGTAAAAGGGGACTAAATGGTAATGGAAAAAGTGCAATTAAAAAATGCAAAATAAAAAGAAGTGTGTTCAAGGCAGATATCAAGGATGCCAATGAGGAGTCCTTTTTCTCATGTAGACCAAAAGAAACAACAACAACAACAACAAAAATATCTAAAAGCTCGAGTCTGGCAGTGGCCTCAGCAGGCTTCCACAGTTTAGAGGCTGGCATCTACATGTGGGCATCTCACTCGTGAATGCCAACTCGGAGGACTTTGTGCAGCATATCAACGGGAACACGGAAAGGGGACAGTGGTCCCTCAGGAGTGTACCTTGACTGAAGTGCAAAGATAAAGGTAAATTGGCATCTCTTATTATCCTGTAA
The DNA here is from genome assembly GCF_004126475.2 of Phyllostomus discolor. Taxonomy (NCBI): domain Eukaryota; kingdom Metazoa; phylum Chordata; class Mammalia; order Chiroptera; family Phyllostomidae; genus Phyllostomus; species Phyllostomus discolor. Next base: position 13,077,529 of record NC_040906.2, read on the forward strand.
GTTTGGAGATTCCTTGGGGTCTTCCTTGGAGGTGGCTTTGTTAGTCATTCTCTTAGAATTCCAACTTTTGCAATTTTTGGGGGGGTAGGTTCAAAAAATCAACTGACCTTGCTCGGATGCCACATTGAGCATCTAAACACTGCAGATGTTGGAACACTGTCAGTTGGCTCTCCTCTCCATTTATCCATTCACACCCTTCCACAAACTATATTTTTGTATTAATGAAGGCATCCAGTTGCTAGAAGGTTTTGTTTTGCCTCAGTTTTTTTAATAGTCATTTGCTACTGTGTCACTCTGTAATGGGAGAATGAGAAGCTAGGCACTGTTGGTTGAGTGAATTGTTCTGTTTGTGCATGGCCAGGTCAACACGTGTAAAACCAAAAGACAAGGGGTCTCCATGCTGTCTATTTTTGCCATCTTTACAATGAATATTGATCGCTGCACATCAGCGCAGCTGGAGCAATTACTGGTAATCATGGAAATGGCCAAAATGAATTGATTGACTGTTGTTTCGTGCAGTTTCCCAGCTGTGTAACCAGCTGCATAGCCTTGGTCCAAGATAAATCCTGTTCGTGGGGTCCATGATCATGAGATAATTGGTGGAAGCTTATTAAATGGGTACTTGAGGATGCCATAGCAGTTAGAGCACCTTTGAAGATGCCTAGCTCATGGAGGAAATAATGATTCATCCACCAGGATCCCATCCAATGACACTGCTGCTCCCTGATGTACATCGAGGCCAAATCAGATTTAAGACAATTGCAAGATACTCCCGATACAGGAAGCATTTGAAGTCTGGCATTGTGGATTCCCCTCTTTGCAGTCAGGTAGAGTTTACAAGTAGGTAAATGGAGATAAGAGTAAAATAAGAGAAATATATTTTCATTCATTTACTCACAGTGAGTTTATACTTGTTAGTTTTTAAATGAACTCAAGAGAGTGACGTATACACATACATGTATTAAGAAAAACAGATGCCACAATTTTTCACATCTACTGATATTGCTTATGACATGTGGGTGGCTGAATAGTATTTAAAGTCATGTGAACTGCTAGATGAGCCTCTTACCACTGACAAGTTCTGTTATTTATTAAAGAAGTGCTGTTAGTTCAACTTTGGTTCTGCATGAACAATAGTTTTCTATTTTCTGAGTCATCTTTTTCACTTTCATGAAAATAGGACAGTCTTAGCCCAATGGCAACTGGCTCTGACCTCTCTTATGCTTTCCATCTGCACTGTATTTATCAAACCACGGAGTCTGGAATCTGCAGCCCTTTCATGCCGTTTAAATAAGAGAGGGGAGGGAAGAGAGCACTAATAAACCTCCCCTCGGGGGACCCCAGTGACTTCTAACACCATCCCAGGGATTTGGGTGAGTGAAAGAGCAAAGCTATACTGACAACTTACCTTTGGACAAGGGAAACTTTGGCGTGGACGTGGCTCTGTGTCTGCTCCACTTACCCGGTGGGATCCTGAGTCTCTGAGGTGGTTACAGTTGGAAATGGATACCTCCTATTTTCCCCGTACAGACTGGAATGTTCAGGTGGTCCCACTCCCTGTCCCAGGGGAAGCCCCTGAGGTTTGGAATGAACTCTGCTTGAGTGGACTTGCAACATGGGAGAACGGCAATGATGAGTTATTATCAGAACAACTGAAATGGAATTGCAGTGAATATTTTCCTTACCAAAAATAGTGAAAACTGAAAAATTATAGAACACGTGGCCTAATAATAGGACAGGATATTGGCAATCAGGACTGCCCTAGAAGTCAGAACTTTTCTTGAAAATCCAAAACACATGGCCCTGATAGGAATACCAAACTGATTTCCAAACGGTACCATGGTGATAGCAAAATATTTGAAATTATGATACCTGAAAGGGTTAGATAAAAACAGTTATATGGGGAGAATAATTTCGATTACTATGTTTTAAAAATTAAATTTGAAGTATACGTATGATGACTTTTTTTAAAAAGCATTTGGATCTGGTTGTGCACAGCATGAGTATTTACATTTCTTTTTTTGGGTGAAATGTAATTGTGGCTTTCTATGATTTTTACTTTTCAATGAGCTGCCATTCAAGTCTACTCTTTGTTACAGAAGATGGAAAGAATTTATTTTGACATACGATGATCTCCCTTCAGCTAATTCCATTAGTCCTTGATCATTAGTGTTAATGAGGAGAAACAATGTGAGAATAATCCAAAACTAGTAGGTAATCTAAAAGGCATGTGTACTTGACTTAAGCTGTTTTCTATTTATTTTTGGACATGGCCAGGTCTGATGTTATTGGCATTCGTATTATTTCACATAGTTTAATTAAGTCATATACAAAGAAAAGCCTCAGAACAAGGAATAAAATATTTCAGAACCTATTCTATTTGAAACTTAAGGGATGCTCATGAACCTAGGAAATGATAGTACTATTCTGAGCTATTAGTAGACAATTTTTACAACTAGCCTATCTCCTCACCTGGGGTTCAGTCTTCCCATTCTATTACTCTGTACCCTTGGTGTTTATTGAAATCCTTGATACGTTAATGGTTCGCTCAGCTCTGCTCTGAGATGTACCCACCTAATTAATAAATAGCCCACTTCAGACTCACAGCTTGAGGTGTTAGAGGAATAGAACTGAGAACAAAGAAAACACAGAGTTTTACAGGCGGGACCTAACCCTCGAGAGAGCCAGGATGTGGCGGCGCAGCCCTGTGTCTGTCCGTGTTGGGAGTCACTCCTCTGCAACCCTGCACCGATCCACTTGCTTCTCTGAAACTCAGATTCCTCATGAGTGAAATGACTGGGCTGAAACAGGCTCACGCTTTCCCAAGGGATCCCCCATCCCACAGTTTTGCTAGAAACTGCAAGAAAGTCCTTGATAAAAGAGAATGAGGATGTTGAGGCTAAAGGGACAGGGTTCCTTTCTGCCTGGCTCAGAACAAGCTGGGATACGTTTACCTGGTGATACACTGATTACATGGATATGCCACGGAACCGTGTCTGGGAGGAAAAAGAGAGGGAGCAAAGCAGATCTGAAAACCAGACAACGCCCTTCACTTCAAACATACTTAACTTACAATCTGGTCAACTGGAACTCTTGGGAGTGTTTACAAAGCCATGTAGATTAAGTTAGACACCTCATGGCAATTATGATAGATCATCCAAGGTTGAATCCATGTTAGATTTTCTGGACAAGTTAGGATGAGGAGAGCTTGCTTAAAGTGGGAGCTTTCAACATTTGTACAACTAGATAAGTACAGAGATAACTAGGTAGAAGAGGTACTTTTATCATCCAAATACAAAATAAAAAATATTAAGATGGTATTCATGGTGCCATTTACATTTTAAATAAATACTAAATGCAGAACGATTATTTTTCCCAGGTCTTCGCTTGTAAACTATAGGGTCCCTGCCTGCTCTGGGTGGTGATGTGGAGTCAAGACAAGGAAAGGATGTTGTTACACAGCAAAGAAGGCTCTTGACCCCCTCCTCTCCCAGCTCATGCGTTTCCATGCCTTCTGAGACACCCAATTTTATGATAAAATTACACAACTCTTGACCATTTTGAATGCTCCCGTCTTTTTCAAAGGATTTTTTCTCTATCCTTCTGAAAAGCATATGAAATGTAAACTGAACAGATACGTTTCGAATATCCACCTCTACCTCCTTGTACACTGCCACACATCATTCTCGCCCTTTCTTAAGGGATCCATTTCCATCTCTTTACCAGCATATTTCAGAAATAGGGTAAGAAATGTCTCAAAGATGAAGAGACATCTTCATGTTCGGTCCTAAATCCTTCTGTTTCTCTTCACCATCCCAGAATGATCACAAGGTCTTCTGATAGGATATGAGAGCAAAAATAAAGCTGTTTGGCAATCACTTGACTCAATGTGTTTGAATCTCCCGGTAACCAAATGTTTTACAGATGCTTCATTTTAAAAAAAAAAGATACGTGTGTGCGCTGGGGAGGAAGGATGAGAGAGAATGCAAAGCAAATCCAAGGTGGAAGGGAAGGTTTCATTGGGGAATAGAGGCAGAATGCTTTCTCCTCTTTCTTTTCACACTTTTCTTTCTCTACATTTTTTTAATTGAGGCCTTGAGCTCTCCCTCTCAGTTCTTACTGGCAATAACTCCTTTGGAGTTATTTCTGGCAAAAAAAAAATAGTCAAAGGATGCTCACCTTTCTACAGAAATCACTTGTTGAGCAGTGGCAGAAATTTTACAAACAGGATTGTGCTCTGTTCTTATTAAAACACATGCATATACAGATACGCACACAGAAATAGTTCTCTTTACTAGTTATGGACCTTTTTCTTCCCTTAATTGTATGCTCCCCCCATACAATCATCTAGAAAAATTAAAGATAGGAGTTCTCCATTGAGAAAAGAAAATGGTGAAAAAAATGGAAAGAATAGATATTTAAAATAACTTTACAAATGTCCTGCTTAAACCTTTAAAGACTCCCCATTGCTGTCTCAGTGAAGCCCCAACTCTGTTACACGACTTTAGAAGCTCGTTTGTGATCTGACTTCTCCTTACGTGTCCAACCTTAGCTCCTTAACAGGCAGTGTCCAGCCTTGCCGTGCACCCGCTGGGGGATTCCCAATCTCTCTCTCACTCTTTGGCCTGAACAAAGGCATTCTCTCTGTGCAGAGCCCCACCATTCATCTCTCCCTACTCTTGTTTGGCTTCAACAGAGACATAGTTTCCCCTGAAAACAGTTCTTTCTCTTGTATAAGAATTTCCCTGCCTCATCCTCCAATTAGTCTTACTATATCTGTTTTGATAATATGGGTACTGGGTGTAATATTTTCACAATAACACACTCATATAACAACCCTCTAATTTAAACACAGATTCTTAGAATTCATGTTAATTTCTACCTCATGTTTCTATTTCCACCTAAGAACAAAAATGACATCTTAAAGTGAAAGAATGATTAGTTTGTGGTTCAGTGTGATAATCTCAGCAAGTGATCTCCTCAGCTCAGGTCTGTGCCCCTCCCCAGCCCTAGGGATTATCAAAATTTGGAGTAATAGGTTAAAATTTTCAGTAATAGGCCAATTAGAATAGCTAAACTTTTAACAGGTCCTGTTAAAAGTTTTTATATATTTGTTCAGTGCTCACGACAGCCCACTGAGTTAGTACTATTTTTTGCACAGTGAATAGGAGGCTCAGCCTGGATTTGAACCTGGATACTATGGGTCCAGAGCTTTTACAGACTCAGCTATATAATTCCCTTGAAGTTTGAGTTCCAAACCAACCGAACTAGAATCTCTCCTTCCTAGTCTGCATAGCAGGTGACCAATCAATGTCAAATGAATTGAGAGAAAGGACAACAGAGAAAAAAAAGAGAAGAAGGAAGAGAAGAAAGTAAACAAAGAGCCAGCAATCTGCAGTTAGAAGGGAACTGGAAACACCCTCCCCTTTCCTGGTGTCTACCATCAGGCTGGCTCTCTGGTGGCTATCTCCTGCAGCAGTCTGCAGACTCGGGAGGGACTGTCAGACATCGCCTACATGTTCCTGCATGCTGGAAAGAAATCTATGGGTATAAATTTATGTATGCTCAACTTCTGCATTTTTAAAGGAATCACTTTGTCATCAAGTTCATAAATTCTCAGGTCTTGAAAGGTTGGGAGAGGTAAAAGCAGAAGCAGGGTATGGTGGGACCAACCTGGAGGACTACCTGCTGGAGGTTTTCTAATTCGGACCTGGGACAGTGTGAGAGACCATCAGAAGAGCAGCAGGACACAGGGGCAGCTGGGGGATTCAGGGGAGCTCTTGACGGCAGGGCGCTGCAGGGAACACTCCCGAGTGGAAAGGGTTACTTACTGCTTTGCTGGCTGCATCACCACTGGCTTGCATGCGATCTCAAGCACCTTCCTGGTGCCCATTTCTTTTTCGCACCTAAAGAAATTACTCATGTTCTGAGAGATGGCTTAAGATTTCACCAAACTCTCTTTGCTTTGTGCTTCTAACATCCTGCCTTGTGTTTCTGAGTGCCCTCTGCCCTTTGCAGATTATAGCTCGGAGCTCTTGCTGAATATGTTCCCCATTCTTCCCCAGAAAAACATACTGTAGAGAGTGGGGACAGGAGATGTGGAGGGCGAACATTCCAGGTTTTTTGTATTTGTCCCTCCCAATTAGTTCTAGGCTTTTCTAGCTCTAGGAAGAATAATGTCCACACAGCCCATCAGCTGTTCTGTGTTCTGTTTAAAATGTATTTTCAGGCCTGAATGCACAGTGGGTAATTCAAGATACCAGGAAATGTGCTAACTATAGGGATATTCTAGCTGTTTCTATTATATTGATCTTTTGATTAATAAAAGCAAGCTGAATAATCAAAGTAGGAAGATTTTTTATGACATTGAGCTATCCTCAAGACATTGTTTAAAAAGTTAAAAAAATAAACTAGTAGAAAAGACCATAGTCTTTTTGTTTGTTGATATTTTTAAGTAATGGCATCAAAGGGTTCACCTAATTAACAACTACAAATAATTACAACACGATAGTTTCTTCTATTCATCTTAGAGAATATCACTAAGTATTTTAGATTTTTACTAAACCATCATATAAGAATACTTTTTAATCTGCACTCAAAGACATATTTATTGATTTTAGAGAGGGACAAAGGAAGAGAGGGAGAGAGAGAGACATGGGTTGGTTGCCTCCCACACACACCCAAACTAAGGATTGAACCCACATCCTAGGTATGCGCCCTGACTGGGAATCAAACCTCCAACGTTTGGTGTATCGGACAATGTGCTCCAAGCAACTGAGCCACCTGGCCAGGGCTATAAAAATGCAGATGCTATCAATGCAATGTCTTTGTTATGGATTTTGGCCCTCAACAGACACTCATATTAATCAAGCTGAAAAAAATACACTGTAAGTCAATCAAACTGGGAAACTAGTTATCACATATGATCATCATTCAGATTTGGGAAGTTAAGCCACTTTCCATTTGTTTTTTTTTTTTACCTGCAAATTACAGTCAACCATTTCTGATAGGTTTATTTAACCAGAAAACCATTGATTTCTCCTGCTACCACATCTCTGAGGCTAAGGCATCATGAGGCACTGCTGTCTAAAACCCATTGACAAGGACCCGGTTAGATGAAATGGTGAGGCTGGGGAAATACTTCCAACTCTCCCTTTCCTTGTGCTCTGTGTTCTAAAACCCTTGTATCTCTTCCTTTGTGCATGCGATTATGACAGCTCCCCAGGAGAGAAGAGAATTAGGCTAATATACACGTAGAAATACTTTGAAGAAACCCACTGGTTAATTTCTAGAAACGTCTAAAGTAAAATCTTTCAATTTTGTTTTATGTTGCAGATGTTAAACTGGGGTAGAAATGGACAGTAGCCTCCTTTGCTCAATGATTTGCTAAGATGGCTGCAATAATTCCTCCCCAATATTCCCCATTTCCTTCACTTTAGATTTACCCTGTGAGTTGCACTGACCAGTAGAACATGGCAGAAATCATGTGTGCCTTTGAAACTCAGAACTCAAGAGACTTTGAAATGTTCTCTCTTGCCCTTTTGGAATCCTGAAACCATGATGTGAAAAAGAAGCCAATTTGGCTTCCTTGAGAAAGAGGCCACCTGGAAAAAGTAACTTAGCCAACAGCCAGCACTATCTGCCAAGCACACCAGTGTGGCTGCCGTGGACTGTTCAGGCTCTGGTGTCTACTCTTCCTTATGCGTTTACTCTGGTGAGCCAGCGACCAGAGCACCATGTGTGCCAGCTGTGTGAGTGGCAGGTGACTTGCCTTTCTGGTTCACACGTCTTTGAATTAAGCAACCACATCTAAGGAGCTATGCTCCAGCACCCTCACACGCAGCGATACTTGAGGCAGTTAGCAAAACCATGGACTTTGAGCCTGATGCCATCATGGTACGTATGAGATGGGTGGGGGCGAGGGGGGTATCTCTAGACATTGTAAATATGTCTTTTATGTGAAATGAATATGAAATGTTGTGACTAGAGGGAAAACTCTGGAAGATGATTTAATGCACAGACATTCTTGCCAGCACTATCCGCACAGCCATCCCAGTGAGGATGGTGAATTTTGATCCACTCCTTAAAAAACTGGTCTCATGATTTGCTGGGACCAGTAGAATGAGGCAGAAGTGGCGCTGTGGAAGCTCCAAGCCTAGGCCTCAAGAAGCCTTGCAGTTTCTCCCCTTACCTTGGAGGTAGTGACCTGAGGTCACCCTGGAGAAGAAGGAAAGTCATGGGATGAGCTGTGGCAGCTGACATGTCTCAGACAGAATAGGTGACAGCCAGCTCCATCAAATGTGTGAGTGAGGTTACCTTCACCATAAAATATAATGAATAGCTTTAAAAAAGGGACATTCTACTTATGGATAACCAAATTTACAGTGCACTTAATTCCTAAGTGAAATTCACCGCAAAGAGCATGGCAGGCTAATGTTTTGTCTCATAGATGTTGTAGTAGGCAGCCTCTGAGAAGACCCTCGATGATCTCTTTCTCCTGTCATAGACACCCTTGTGTAATCCTCTCTCCCTGAGTGTGAGCTGTCCTTATTTTCTTCTAAGAAATAGAATGTGGCAGAAATGATGGGAAGTGACCATCATTTCTGATCTTAACTTATAAACAGAAGACTGTGGCTCCTTTTCTCTCTCTTTCCTCCTCTCTCCCCGTCTCTCTCCCTCCCTTTCCCTCTCTATCTCTGTTTCATTCTGGGTCACTCGTGTTGACAGAAGTAAACAGTCATGTTATGAGGACCCCGCATGGTATGATGAGAAACTGAGACCCCCAGGTACAACTAAGGCCTTCCAATAATCGCACGTGTGGGCTTGGAAGCAGATCCTTTGGACTCATTTGTGTCCTGATGTGGCTGCAGCCTCGGAAGACAGCTTGATGGCAACACCATTAGGGGCCCTGAACCAGAGACACCTCACTAAGCATCAGTTTAGTTAGCTGACTAAATCATGAGTTAATGTTTCTTGTTTTAAGCTGCTAAATTTTGTGGTAATTTGTTACACAGCAATAGGTAATTAACACATGCATGTTGCGATTTATAGCCATTTATTCAGGAGATACTAAGTTGAACATTTGCTATGAGCTAGGGTAAAAAGAAATGGATTCTTTTCTTCTTCATATCCTATTTCACATGCAAGAATGGGCATTTTGGCCACACGAAACATCTTCATTGGAACTGTGTTGGAAGGTAAGAAAATGAATTTCCTCTTGCATATACAGCGGAGGGGCCTGACAACTGTAAGAGCTTGTACTAATTCCTGTGTTTGATAACTCTGTAAGCTGGCTAGTTCAATAAAGAATACTGAATAAATTTTAATGAAATTCTCAGAGCTATGCTGGAATGTGTTGGCACAGAAAGCCAGACTAAATGTGGCTGGGGAAACCCAGTCCCCGACGCATGCTTCCACAATTACAATCTAGTAGAATAAATAAAATAGATGCATAAATGACCATGAAGTGAAATGCGCTAAAGGACATTGTAGGACAGAGGGGTCCCTCTGGCAGGAGACAGAAAGGCCTTGAAATGGTCATAACATTCTGAAACAGGAATACAAGGTTTTAAGAGAATTTGAGAAAAGCAGAAATTGTTCAGCCTGAAATCCAGGGTTTTTTTATCTTGTTTGTTTGTCTTTTTAGAATTTCACTATTAAGGATATCGGGTCGCATGTTGCTCCTGATGCCAGACAGGGAGGGATTGCGAAGCTGTGACCTTTGACTGCACAGATGTGAGATCAGCTGTGAGTGGAGGTGACTTTCCTCTCTCGTCTCCGTGATTAGGTTTTTGGCAATGGCGTCTCCAAGTGCAGTTGAATTTTCACTAAGGATAAAAGTTCAGTTTCTCAAATAAAAACTTTGAAAAATCATGATAAGCCATGGAATCAAAATGAAAAAGCATTGTGTATAAAGACAGTTACCTGTAATTAAAGACAGAAGAAAATGCCAAAACTCTTGGACAGGATCACAGCATGTTCAAAGCCAGGAAATATTAATATGATCTGTTCTTGAGTTTTAAAAGCTTAAAGGGGTTGAACATCTGTCAATATCTTCTGGCTGACTTATAAGAGACCTTGTATAACTTCTAAAAGCAGGTAACTTGATTGAGAACAAAGAAATCTAAAACTGTAACACAGCTTACCAGATAGAAGTATAGACTATATAGCTTAGTATTTTTCATATATCTTTAAATTCTACTGCTAATTTTAAGAACATTGCATACAATGAATGATGATTTATTAGTTAAAGGGAAAGTGTTATTTTGAAGCATGCATATGACAAAAACCAAAGTGAAACATGTATTAGTATTTTGAATATGAGATATGATTAAACTCAAATATAATATACGAGAAACAAGTTTTATAAGAATAGGAATAAACATGTACTACTATAGTTACTAAATAAAAGTGGACATTTAATATAATTTTTTTGTTTTAGAATATTGTTATTAAATTAATGATTCATTTTGCAATTGAAAACAGATAGCATTAATATACATTTTAGATGAATAAAGAAATATCAAAAGGAAAAATCAAATAAAATTTTTCTGAAGTTTTTTCTAACAAAAATATAGGTGGCAAGAGATGTTCCAAGGATATTGATCTTTTGTTATATCATTGACTTTCATGTTCCAGAACTATTTCACATTAATATATTGTTACTGTCTAAAGTAAATCACCTTTAAGTACCTGCAGTGTATTAGGCAGAGATACCTATTAGTAATCAAATCTAAGTACTTTTGGTTTTTTAATAGAAGGTTATTATGAAGGCAAATTATTAAAATGAATATAATTATCTATGCTTGATTTATCTTATGTAGGGCAGAGTTTTATTAAACTTTGTTTTCTAAGGGTATTAGGAAAATTCTTAAATCCCAAATTAATAAAATCCCAGCTGTCAGAGAATCTAAGATTCTCCATTGTAAGAGTGGGGAGCATTTATAATGCTAATGAGTAACGGTCAGCTAATGACCTAGGACGGAAGATTGAATTCAGCATCAGTGAATTGAATACAATTATAGTCGCTCCTCCATTACCTACATAAATGAAGAAGAACCAAATTATGGAATACCTAAAACCTCACACAGGTATAACGTAGGATAGTTATGGCTATTTTTTTCTCACTGTTTCTGAGTTTTATTCTCTGTTATAGTTTGTGGAGTATTTGTATTAGTTTATGTCTACCAAATATCAAGATTTGATGGCAATAAAATATTTTTTTCTGGTACAGTCAGTGAATAGGGTAAAATAGAAGTTAAAAAATAACAATAAAAGTTGATTTAAGTAACATTTGAAATGCACTTCATGTAATGAGATAGTTTCCTGGTAAACGACATGAAAATTGTATTTCTAAAAATAATATTTTAGACATATAAAGACCTATTTAAGTGAACTGTTTTACAGAACAATATTTTTAGTTGTATTGAATTACAAGTTTGTGTTTTTTTAGCTTGGCTATTCTTAATGAAAAGGAGAAATAAACTGAACTTTGAAGTAGTGTATTTCTTCATATTCAACAAATGTCTCAGGGCCAAGAGAAAAATAATATGGGAGTCTAGGTTGTTGTTTTACATTTTAAAAAAGTCTTCTAGCCCTGGCTGGCATATAGCTCAGTGGATTGAGCTCGGGCTGTGAACCAAAGTGTCACAGGTTCGGTTCCCAGCCAGGGTACATGCCTGGGTTGCACGGCCCCTAGCAACCGCAGACTGATGTTTCTCTCTCTCTCTCTCTATCTCCCTTCCTTCCCTCTCTAAAAATAAATAAATACAATCTTTAAAAAAAAGTCTTCTAGAAAAATCTACTTCCATTTCTGAAGTAATAATTCTTCTTTTGGAAGACTGACTATAGCCTATCTGAGGACAATTAAAGGAGACATTTTAAAAAGTCTTTGTTAATGTTTCTTTACATCTCGCCTCCACATCCCCCATAAGTAGAAGGGTCTATTGAAAAACACAGTCACAGGCATTTTCACACGCTGGTCTGTGTTCTTGGCCCTGCCCAGGGAAGCTGTGGTCAGAGAGCTGGGCCTGATCTGAAGGACTCTTCTGAGGCAGGTTAAAATGACTGACCATTATGTAAGTTCCTCTCAAATGGCTATTTTTACATAAAAGACCTGAAAGTGGCGGGCACCCATAATGTGATATTATTCTTAGCACATGGAAGTAGGTTTTGAAAAAATTGCATCCCCTTCCCTTCTTTGGCGCCTCTTTTATCCTCTCTTAAGATGTTCTTTGCCTGACCTTCCCCACAAAAGAGAAGTCGGCTGCGTTTTTCTGCAAAATTAGGGTAAGGTTAGATAAGACCCCTGAAAGACTTGCTTAGAAAATTGCTTTTTGTAGCTGCCTACAAGCCATAGCCCTCTGGAAACGGGTGGAGAACAGGAACGCTCAAATCCATATTTCTTAAAGTGATGTATTTTATGTCATCTTTATCCCTCCCTTATCAATGAACCCTTTGAAGGTTTGGGGATTAATTAATCACTTGGATATGTCAATTATCAACACTCCTTTTCATACTCCAATTTTGTCTCTTATATTTTCAGAACTTAATCTGAATTTTTAAAAATATTTTATTTATTTATTTTTAGAGAGAGAAGGAAGGGAGGGAGAGAGAGAGAAACATCAATGTGTGGTTGCTGGGGGTCATGGCCTGCAACCCAGGAATGTACCCTGGCTGGGAATCGAACCTGGGACACTTTGGTTCCCAGCCCGCGCTCAATCCACTGAGCTACGCCAGCCAGGGCTGTAAATTTTTAAGAGCCCTATTAACTAATTACTGAAAACTGTTGAGCACCTCAGATTCCGTAGCACCGTGTCTGTAGTGATCAATCAGTTTCCAGTGGCATATTGGCAGTTGAGCTACAAGAAAGGTCTGACATCATTTCCCCTTCTCTCCCAGAATGTGAAGATCCTAATACTTCAGACGCTGCTCAATAAACTTCTTAGTGATGAGTGCTATTATAATTATAATTGCTACCCATCCAAACATCTCAGGAAAATAATTGTTTGTAATACACTTCTATACCATAGCAATTTTCTTTCAGAATCAAGTCTCAAAGATGTATGATTTGTTTGATCACGTATGTTATCAAATCGTATTTTAGGAACTGTAGGATTCTGGAGGAATATTCTGCCAAAGCAATTAACAAGTATCTGTCAGCACAGGTAATACATTCATTCTATTTAAGAACTCATCTCCTGTTTTTTCATGTACATTAAGGTGCAGATCGAATGTGGAGATTTGCCTACATCTAGGAGCTAGGTAGCTTCGGATACGGTATAAACTCTGTGCTTCCGTTTTGTACACTCTGCAATGAGGGTAATAACAGCACCCACCTTATGATGTTCGGTGGCGGACTAAGTGCATTCACGCGCAAGCCCCCGGTGAATGTCAGTTCTCACCATTTGCTTTCTCCGAGGGTTGCTACTCAGTAGAGATGTACATTCAGCCTTCCTTAAAATTCCCCTTCCTTTGAAGTTTACTTTGATTCTTCCACTGAGAGTGCACTTAAGAGGTTCCATATATTGAAATTTAAATTATTGATAACTTGCTTAATCTACTTTTCCTTTCACAGATATTCACATTTAAAGATACTTACATTAAAAGCCCTGAGTTTCTATTAGAAGTCTAGGACTCTGTCACTGGCCTGTGTGGCTTAGTTGGTTGGAGTGTCATCCCATACACTGAAAGGCTGAGGGTTTGATTCCCAGTCACGGCACATACCTAGGTTGTGGGTTCAATCCCTGGTCAGGGCACTTATGGGAGGCAACCAATTGGTGTTACTCTCTCACATAGATGTTTCTCTCTCTCTCTCTCTCTCTCTCTCTCTCTCTCTCTCTCTCTCTCTCTCTCTCTTCTATGTCTAAAATCAATAAACATGTAAAAAAAATCTAGGATCTTGCTCCTGTGACTTAACTAGTTGTGTGGTCTTGAGCAGGTTGTTAACTTAGTTTTTTCATGCAAGTCTTCAATATTTTTACCTGTCAAATAAGATATTATTTATCTTACACATTATTGAGAGAAATTAACTTGTACCTATTAAATAAAGATGTAAATGTATATATGTTAAGTATACTTTCAGTTGCAAGGGAGAAAGTCTAACTCGAACTAGTTTGGGCAAAGAAAGAGATTTATCAACTCACGTTCCTGAAAAGTCCAAGAAAGACCAGGCTTCAGGCACACTTGGAACCAGCTGCAGGAATAACGCTCTCTGCTTTTCATTTACTTTTCTCTGAGTCAGCTCTGATCTTGAGCAGCCTCTCCCCTGAAGACATCTGTCATGAGCAACAGGCGAGCATCCTCACGAATCTGAGTTTACTGAGGCAGGCACCTACTCTTCCCAAAGATGCAAATAAAAGCTTGTACTACACTGCGTGACCCTGGTTTTGTTCTCATGGCGTTCCCTGACCAAATACCTGAAGACAGCGGAGACCAAGGGGCCTGCTCGACCAGGCCTGGCTTCTGTGAGCATTCCAACACGAAGCGAGTCCAACTGGGAATGAGAGAGCCTCATTCGATTTCCTCAATAACGTTAATTACTATAACTATTTTATATCTGTCTTAGATAGTGCAATAGATGGTATAGACTATATATTAACTTACGGTATATAATGAAAATGTGTGTGCTCTATGTGGTATATATTATACACCTCCTTTGGAAGTCTTTTTTTTCAAGAAGGATGCCCCCTTCGTACCTTGGTATTTGAGAGTGGTAACAGTGGATGGTTGAAGTGGAAGGAAAGTTTTACAGGCTAATTTTACATCTGGCACCACTGGTTTATTGGATCAAATACAAAACTCATAAGGATGTGGTTAATACTGCGTACTGCATTTGGTAATGCATTTTCTTCATTGTATGCCTCCTTTAAAGTGCATATCTGTGCATGTCACTTTCAAACTAGCAACAGGGGCTTTATAAACGTTATAGGACCACTGTACAAAGCTGCCAAATGAGTATTTTGAAATTTAACTACAATACAGCTGGCCACAGATCTAGAAGTGGTTTTAAAAAAAAAAAAAAAAAAAAAAAAAAAAAAAAACAAGAAAGAAACAACAGGTCTGGTGTCTTTATTAGCGGGTCCAGGTAGAAACATTTGTTCCGAGGGGCTGGCCTGATTATCAGCAATTGTTTGCTGAGTTTCTCCTTTGCCTGGTACCACAGAGTGCTTTAAAAGCCACAGCCTGTCTCTGGGGCATACTGTGGAAACACGTTTTGTGTCTAAATAAGTCCAGAAGGTTCTCATTAGCAATCATTTCTCGACTACCTAAAGGGGAAACAAAAATTCCCTGACCTCCCTGTGGAGGACTGTTGATGGGGCCCGAATGGCCAGCACCTAGCGGTGACTGTTGAGAGTTCAACAGCCCACGTGAGGGTAAAGCGGGCATTTCGCTATGGAAAGGAGTTTCAGACACACAGATTTGCAAGGACTAGATCTGCAGGGCGATTGCTCTTGAGCCGATTTTCTTACTAGTAATAATGATATTTCTGTTCTAACACCAGTCTAAAAAAAAAAACTCTCTGACCTCTGAAATTTGACACTGAGGAGCGGTTTTGTTGTTAGACTTTCCACTCCTCGGTCTGTTGAATGTAGACTTTCAGCCTCTCTCTCTCCACCACCCCCCCACCCCCGCTCCCCACCACAGAGAAGAAAACTGCTAGCTATCCCATTGCAATCCAGATTCAAGAAATTCCCCTTGTCCCCACAGACTGCCACCTGAGGCCTGGGAATGAGCAAGGTGAGCCTTGTTTCTTTGATTGTTTACACGACAACCTTAGGTGCCTTAGAGGTTCCTGGCCAAATTCCCTCACACTTGCCTCACTGACTTCTTTCCCTTCTTCCAGTGGTAGCTCTGGCATGCAGACCTCTGCTGTCCTTGGACGTGCCCACTTAAGGGGAAGGACAAAAGCACTGGAAGGCATGGTGCTCATGGGGAGAGCAGTCAGCTTTGTGGAAGCCAGGAGAGTGGCCGAGTTCAAACCTCAGTGAAACCAGACTGCTGGCCTGGCCAGAGAGGACCCTGATAGTGGGCAGAAGTCTTCTACTGCCAACATTTTCTCAGGATCTGGCTTTCAGGCAAAGTTGAGGCGTTAACTGACCCCCCAAACAGATAAGCTTTTCATTATACGGCTTCCTTGGAAAGCGAGTTTAACAAGTTTGATATTTATACCGGGACCGTGAAGTTTACTGGCAAGTTCAAAGGCATAATCCATTACTTCAGGCAGCTGCAAGTGGAAAGATGTTTAGCTATATTTTCACATGAGTGATGGAAATGTTCAAGAAGTAATGATTTTTCCAAGGAAAAGGCCAAGGTTAGGCAAGCAACACTTCGGTTATATCAACTACTATTACATTGTGCAACATTGCAAAACTGGAAAACGTGCGCTTTGGTTCTCCCCACATTTCGGGCTGCATTTCTTCAACTCTGCTGCTTGTCTACCGACGAACTCAGACACCTAGACCCATGAACATTTGTACATTCACACATGCGGGGTGTGCACACAGATGCACACGCGCCCTTAAGAAAACAATCAAGTTCACTCCCCAAAACCCGTCATACTCCACCTCCTCCTTTTTCAATAAAAAGATTGACGAAATGGATTAGATGTGTCCATCATCAATACTCAAGATATGAACGTCTTGGGGGGGATTAGATTATTGCATTTTAAGCCTTAAAAGAATCTGAATAATCGCCCTTCATGTGGTTTAATAAGGGAGATTGAACTTGTGAAAGGAAAAGTGGGGGCTGTGCAGCAAAATCATCATTAGTTCTAAACTGGCCAGTTTTTGACTTTGAACAAATGAGTTATTCCCTCTGGCCTCAGTTGCCTCATCTGCAGAGTGTGGAGACTGGCATAGTGATTCCCAGTTTTCCAAAGCATATACCCTGCAGGACAGAAGAGCGTGAACATATTCTCTAGGGAATTTAAGAGGCAGAGCCCTGAGGGGCCGACACAAGGAAGGATTTTCTTTGGAATCATATTTTTTAAAGATTTTAATTATTTTTAGAGAGGGAAGGGGGAAAGAGAGAGAGAGAGAGGAGAGAGAAAGAGAGAGAGACATCAATGTGCGGTTGCTGGGGGCCATGGCCTGCAACCCAGGCATGTGCCCTGACTGGGAATCAAACCTGAGATGCCTGGTTCGCAGCCCACGCTCAGTCCACTGAGCTATGCCAGCCAGGGCTGGAATCATATTTTTGTTCAAGAATCCAGTCAAACTGTGGTGCTTTACTCCACAATAACTGGATGTTAAAATAAATGAATTTTTCCTTCACAAATTTTTGGGCAAATTTGGTGTGGAAGAACATCATGCCAGACTTGGATCCTAGGGAGTTAGAACGCTCCCCGGCACACAACCAGTTAGTCCCTAGGTAGGTATAACTCGGTTTGAAAAGCAATTGACTTTGTCTTGGATTTAGTATCCTCTGAGGTCCCACAGGTCCATGGTTTTGGTGATAGGTAGTTCAGTTATCACAGGGACAAATTAGAGGTACCACTAACCTATTTTGTGCAGTGGCCACATTTATATGACGCTTGAAGTCTTGGGGTCTTGACCACGCCAAAACTCCATTTTGGACCCAAGAAGATTCTGCTGTGGTTACTCAGAGTAGCTCAGTATCCAGGGTTTTCTGCACAATGGATTATTCCCTGGACTCTTTGGACTTATGACCTGTGTTAGAGATGCACAGATAAGGCAGCAAAGCAATTCCCTTGGGGCCGTGACATCTTAATTTAGGGAATCCCAGAGACCACCTTGTACTTCCAGTGGGTGTGGAGCCACTCCAGGACTGGTGTTGCTTGGGTCTAAAGCAGATCTATCATGAATGAACCTTATCACAAGAGTTAGCTAGACATCACAATGAATCTGAGATTGAGACGCTCCGAGCCAGGCCTGGCCTCTGCCCAAGGAATGAATGAACGTGGACTTCGTGCCAGCTTGTGAAGACTGGCCCGGGTTTCTGCTCTGAGGGCTGGCAATTTCACCAGAGCAAGAAGTGAACTACAGGCTGAAAAGCACTCCTTGGGGCGACATTTAGCCCATTCCTCCTACGGACTATAGGTGGGCCCTAAAAATGAATCAGTCTATTTCTCACATATCTCTGTCTCCTGTCAAAAAGGTAGAAAACCTCAAACTAAAATTTTGCTCTTCTTATTTGTAGTCAAATCTTGCTTTAAAAAAAAGGAAGAAGCTTTGCTAATGTTTTGTTTACATCAGGACTCTGTTTCGGGGGCGGGGGGGCGGGGGTTGAACCTTGTGTACCCTGTGGGCTTTTCTCTCACATCCCTGTTAACTCTAACTGTTCTGCAGTCACCTGTTTAATATCCTGGGGACTCCTGACGGACCTGTCCAGATCTATAAAACATGCAGAAATCAACTTTAGGAGACAGGCAGGAATGGTTCACCCAGGAATCAATTCCGTAGGGACATAGAAAAGTAGTAAATAAAAACCTTCAGTCAAGAGAAGCACATGATTAAGGAGATTAGGTTTCAAACATCCAGGTTCTGGAGTTTTTTTCAGAGCAGGGAGGAATAAACTTAAGATGATGTATTTTCAAGATGCCGTTGCTTTTATTTAACTCTGTAAGATAAATTACAAAAGAGTAGATAGAATTGGAAAGCCTTCTGGTCCTTGAAATCGCTATTACATGAGACCATCAAACCTAGGTTAATATCGTGGGCTGAGACAAGTAAGGACATTGAGATGATTTGGAGGGTGTTTAATATTTCATTAGTTTTATAGGAAAAATGAAGACTTCCAACTACAGTCCATGGAACCATTCAAAAAAATTTGCTAGTGCGTGTTCATTAACATGTAGGTTCTTGCACCTCAACTTTGACCAAGTGAACTTCTGGAAAGGCTGAGAATTTATATTTTGATCAGACCTTCAGCTGATATTTTAACCCTGAATTTTGAGAACCACTGCATTAGGAAACAAAGGTTTTCTAAATTCATGGGGAATAGTGACGCTTGACTGCTTTCTTCAGAAGAGCGTTAGTTAGATGCCTCTTCCCAGTGGGTTGCTAAATCAAGACTTGACCAAAATATGGGTTTGGTAGGATAACAGCAGGATGGAGGCAAATTACATAAATGATTTTTAAATCCAAAGCAACCCTTGAAAGAAATGTTACCCTATTGATGAATGCTTGTGAAAAATCAGTGTAAAGTCACTACTTGAAAGTCTGAAAAACAGGATGGTGCTTTTGGCATCTCTGTCCTGGTTGCATGTCAAATTAACCAGGCAATTGCTGTATCCTGAGCTCCTAAATAGAAAATTGTTCTTTGTACTTCAGATGGTCTAGTGCTACGTTTAATTGACCTTCTTTAATTAGGTGGAATTCTTTCATTAAAAATCTCAATATAGTAATTACTTCTTTTTGCTCTTTTACAAGGAAACTTAACCTGAAGCTGACTACAAAGAGGGTTTTTTTTTAAAGTCAGCAAATAAAGAAATGAGAGAACCTAGTTTAGAGTGAGTGTCAGTTTGTCAAACATGGTAAAACAGAAGATCATTTTGGAGATGGAAAAGAAAATAGCATTGCATGATAGAGGCGCTAGTGTATTCCCAGCCCTGGGATCAACTTCTCTGTGACAAGTCACGTATCATTTGTGTATGTCAATTTCTTGCATATGTCATGAACCTGACCATATTTTGGCAAGCATAACCCATCAGTGTTCAGTGGCCAGTGTCCCTAAGAGACTACAGTAGACCAGTCATCTGAAAAGCCAACTGCTGAGAAAAATTACTTTAGGTAGACTTAGTGACTCAGAATCAGCATAGTGATGGCTGATCAATAATTGTTTTAAGGATGTGAGAGCAATGCTGGAATGCAAACATTAGACATTGAATTAAGGTCAGGGTTTAGAGAGCTAGGACTGAGTGAGTAAGATTTTTCTGAGACCTACATTCTGAGTCTAACTTGAGATGTTGTTAAGAGTCACTTCTCTATAACTTTGAGCTGTAGCTTCTCCTATTAAGCTTCATCTTTAGGGATGAGTCCGTGGGCCTCAGTGGTGCTTTTGCACTATTCTGAATGCCAGATAACCTTTGGTTGGTGTTAGCTGTTACTAGCCAATTCCTCCTAGGATCTGGGTGTGAATGATGGGCTCCCGATTCCAGACCAGGGCCCTATTTCAGCACAAATGGACCTCTGGTGATCTCTGTAATTACAAGAGGACTATCTTTAGGATCCAAATATTCCTGGTGTTGAGTCCCCACCCCTGGAGTCCTATTCACCTCGCAGGTCAGACTGGGTTAGGTCAGGCCTCAGATCTCAGACAGAACGATTGGGTTCATTGTGTCTTCTCCTCAGGGAACACTGCAACTCTAAGGCTAGTTGTTTCGCCCCCAGCCCTTTCAAACTCGCCTACTCATTGGCAGTTTTCCATGATGCTCCGACAGCTCTCATGGATGAGCTTCTGTTAACCACACCACTCAGACCCTAGGACTGGGGGAGAGGCAAGATTTTATCAAGATCACGAGTGATTGGTTGGTTGGCTCCCACAAAGGTGGCATGTCAGACTTGCATAATCTAGTTTCACTTATCTCTTTAAAGGTTAAGTACTGGGCCCCAAAGTCTACATGTATAAAAGTGAGAGAGAAAAAAATAAAGAAATATTTCATATATTCTAGGGCCAAAATGTTTTAAAAATTTAACAATAGGTTAGACATTCACTGATTACCCACCATGTGTAAAGCACTGACATACACACATTATACATGCATGTAACCTCTGGTTGGAAGAGATGCAACACCTACCCTAATGAGATTCATGTTGTAGCTAGGGCCACAGACACATTTATTTTGATAACGGATAACGTTTATTGATTTTTAAGAGCATTTGGGATAAAAAGCTCCTTGCTTATGAAAATATTTTGTACTACATTTCACTTAAATGTTGATTAACTCAACAAAATTTACATTTACTAAAGTAAGCTATTTCACCTAAACTTCTCTAGCTTAACTTATTAGCAATGATCACCCTTCAAGATTCTTGACAGAGTGATAGTTCTGAGCAGAGACATGGCTAGTTTTAAATTTATTTTTCCAACCCCCATTTCTTAGGCATCAATAATAGTTTTCAGCCCTGGCTGGCGTAGCTCAGCGGATTGAGTGCGGGCTGCGAACCAAAGTGTTGCAGGTTTGATTCCCAGTCAGGGTACATGCCTGGGTTGCAGGCCACAGCCCCCAGCAACCACACATTGATGTTTCTCTCTCTCTCTCTTTCTCCCTCCCTTCACTCTCTAAAAAAATAAATAAATGAAATCTTTTAAAAATAATAATAACAGTTTTCAACTATGGCAAGGGTCATGAAAAAACCAAGATGATAAAATACTCAAGGAATTTATAATCCAATTGGGCAGATCAGGCAGAAAAATAGCCTTAGTATAAGAAAGAATGAAATGAGCACTATAATAAGTTATGAGTTAATAATAAGTTTGAGTTAATTGCAATGAGACTTCAAAAGTGGATATAATCATAGTATTACTGAAGAACTTCTGACCTCATTGAAACAGTTTTCCCTCAATGTTTAGGGTGATGATAGTGTCAGGTCTTAGCAGTTTCCCCTTAGAAATATGGAACATCACCTAGACCCTCTAAATACTCCCTAAGTGACATGGTGCAGAGCCACTGTGGAAAGAGCTCCTCTGTGCTCCTTATTTACCAGTTCCTGGGCAAACACTGAGGAGTGTATCCCAGAGATGCGTGAGAGCCCACAAGGAATCAGGTTCTTCACCAAGTAGAACACTAATTTTTCTCTTTCCCTCTCATGGGAACATTTAAATTCTTGAATGGATTTTGCCTTTATGAACATGTCCATCTGGCTATAATCAATACAAGGAGGGAATGTTTGGCCATAGTTTAGGTTTCCAGATCCACAGTGCTCTAAATCATGTTTTGGCATGTTGACAAGTGTCTCGCTGTAGTGTGTTAGAAAATACCTAGTACAGTTGCAGCCCAGGCTATCGGTGAGTTAGTTAAAAATCCCCTCCCAGGAACTAATTATAAACTCAGATTAAATACGCAAAGAGCAAAGGTAAGACTCTCTCACCTTCAGTGATACAGAAGACGCACTGCTAAGTCCTTTAGAATGAGCAGGAGAAAATTAACTAGAAGAGAGTTCTGATCAAGAAGTTCTAGCCCTGGCTGGCGGAGCTCAGTGGACTGAGTGCAGGCTGGGAACCAAAGTGTCCCAGGTTCAATTCCCAGCCAGGGTACATTCCTGGGTTGCAGGCCATAACCCCCAGCAACCGCACATTGATGTTTCTCTCTCTCTCTCTCTTTCTCTCTCTCCCTCCCTTCCCTCCCTAAAAATAAATAGATAAAATCTTTTTAAAAAAGTAAATAAATAAAATGTTTTAAAAAAAAATAAAAAATAATAAAAAAAAGAAGTTCTGCAAGAGTTATCAGAGTGCAGAATTACCGGAGGACAGAAAACGTCTTTGACCAAGTGAAGAAATGAACACAGAGAAGTTATCAGTGCCCTACTTCAATGTACGCCTTCACTCTAGCCTTGCTCCTTGATGTACAAGCACTTGTCTTGGGATAACAGCGTGGGTCTAGTTAACCAGGGTAGCTCTATTTACTGGAACCAACCCCTTGTTAGAGGTAGCTCATAGCATGGCTTACTAGCTAAAGATTGTTATGAGTCAATAAGTTCTGAACCCTAGTTGGAAGCCAATTTTGTGATGTCTCTTTCTAGGTTTCTGTTCAGTAAAAATAATGTAAAATAAAAATGTGATGCTTACCTGGCTATACTGTTCATCTTCATAAGTGGTAAAACAACAGAATTATTATTAAGCATGTAATATTTTATAAGGAGGCAAAACAGTAGCTCAAACACACAGAAGACTATATTAAATGAATTTTAAAGACATAGAACTTTATTTTTTAGAGTTCAATTTATCAAAGGGCAGCCTAGTATTTTGTCCTCCTAACTATAGCTTGATGTTTTCTTCCTCCTATCTTGGAAGTCTAAACTGAATGAGAATGAGCAGGCACACAGAGTACATATGTAATGCGTAGCACCTGTGCAGGTGAATTCATCTCCAAAGAAATTATGAACACATACATGTGGAGGGAAAATGCAAAATGTATCATTCCTCCACGAGTACAGCTCAAAAACTGATCAATTTAAGTCTCAATTACTGGTGAAAAATGTATGCTTCTTTCTGCTACTGTTTCCAGAAAAGTGAGTAAAATCCTTGGGAGTATTTTCTGTTGTAGAATTTCAGCTACTTTTTTTTTTAAAGAAATAACTCTTCAGGCAAAGAGCAATGTTTGCATGTGTGCAGGGTAGGTAAGACCTTTTCCAAATGAATCAGTCACCACCGGCAAATTCACCTTCACGTCTGAAGGACAACCATGAACTCTCCCATCATGAGGCTCTTGTGTTCTGCTGTCCTCTAAGCTCTGGGAGACAATGCACCCATCATGGACGGGCAGTCACACTGAGCAGGGCAAGCTGTTCCAGAGCCTTTGTGCTGCAGGGCAGTGGAGAAAGATGTGAAGACAAGGGATCACAGTAGTACTGCTTTAGATTAAGGAAAAAATATGTATCTGTATGGGAGGAGGGACAGTTCCCCAGAATCAAGGCTGTTGCACTCGCTGTTTCTGCTCAGTATTGCTTTGTTGGGCCGATCATCATTGTCTGTGGCTGTCCTGTGCACTGCGGGACTTTGAGCTTCCTTGGTTCCACCAACTAATTACCAGCACTACTCTGCCCTCTTCCAGTTGCCTCCCACTCAGTCATTGTGACAACCAAACACAGGCCAACACAACTGCAAGTAAATCCCTGTGGCTTATGATGCTCTCAGTCCAGCTTTTCCCATAATTCACCTCACATCCTTCAGGACTTTGCTCAAGTGACACCTTCCTTGGAAAGCTGCCCATGACCAGAGGAGACCACTGGGGAACTCCCGTGCGCCTCTCTGCACTCTGCTTCCCCCTTCCTTCCATTTTATTTGTTTCCATAGCCCTTAGTCATCATGTGGTACATAATTTTTACTTCTTTATTTTCTGTCCACACTCTCCACCTTCCATAACAGGTGCTTAATGAACACGTGTCAAATAAAAAACAGCTAAATGGAGCAGGAAAAATTATTCTTCCTTGGACTCCTGAATTTCAGCATAAACCAGGCAAGGATGACAGCAGGAGACACATACCATTCCAAAATGCCACACAGGCTTATTGTTCTGTGCAGTGCCACACACATCGGTGGTCTTGGACAAGTCCGTGCCTTGAGGCAGTTTCCTGTGAAGGTTTCCTTTCTTTCTCCTGGGACCCTATCCCAGAGGCCTTGGGCACCCAGCAGGGCACCAGGATGACAATGACTGACTGGCCAGCGTAGGAAACAGGGCCCACACCCAACTTGTAGAAAGATGCAAAGATATTTTCTTAAAAGTCTTGTTACCAGGCAGACTGGTGAGGGGTTTCCAAAGTTGAGAGCCCTATGGAGCAGGCTGGTGTGAGAAAGCCTTCAACTCTGGTTAAGAGCAAGCCAGCCAGAGGTGACTCTTTTAAAGGGAGCTGGAGGGATGAATACCCCAGCCTCGCTATCTTCCATTCCTCTGTGCCCTGCCTGGGCTCCCCACGGACCATGGCACAGGCAGAGCTAGAGCTCTGCCGCATGTGTTGATTTAGTCTGTGCAGAGTGGGAGAGGTTGGGAAACTGAACCCCTTCTCTAGTGAATAAAGCCGGAGAGAGAAAAATAGTGAAGTGGGCAGAAAGCTTTTAACTAACCTTCAACCATCCTCACAGACTCTGTAAAGGGCTGGAATATCAAGGTGGAACCTGAAATAAAAGACTATGTTGTAGATTTTTGCAGACTAATATATGCCTTCCAATGGCCAGTAAGGTCATTTTCAGAATGGATTGTACGATGCCATGCCATCTGTCCCAAGACAGCGCTAGGGTTCCACAGGTATAGATATGAGAACTGGGAGGCATTTTATCCTCTAAATTCATTAGTTATTAGAATGGAAGGGTCGCTTTTGGATGAAGAACATGGTGTTCTCAAGAAATAATTTTATTTTCCACCAATAATAGGCTGAAAGAGAATCTGCATTTGATTTAGTAAAAGTCAAGTCAATGGTGCATATTCCAAACTCACAGGAAAAAAAATAATTTGGCTCATTAAATGGCAAGCATCATGGTCCACATTATAGAGTAAACACATACATAGGATTTACAGAGGTAAAGGGGAGGGAGTCCCATGCAGTTTACATTAATGTTGTGTATATGCATACAGTTGTTCATGTGGAAGAGAATACAGTAATGAATAAACAGTAACACAGGAATAAACTCTGTGTTTTTGTACTCAACTATAAATCTACTGTTGCATATAATGTTGGCACACATACCTATATTCATATACACATCCACACATTTACACATATCTGTGAGGAGAACATTTAAATATCCTACAGCTCTGGGTAAATAAGAAACTATAGCTGCGTGTGTCCATCTTGCTGGGAAAGGGACTAATAGATTTCCAGAAAGACTGAAGTAGCCGCTCTGCTCCTTGCCAGAGAAATGTGAGCAGGACATATATGTCCACCAACAAAATCACTAAAATTAGGTTAGAAAGCGTGTAGAACACCAGGATCCCCTGGGTCCTCTGCGGTGGTACACGACAGCCTGTCCCTAGTTGGGCTTTGGCTGCAGGCATTCTCACTGCTCTGCCAAGCAACTCCCTGGGCCTGGAGAGCCAGCTGGGTCCCCGCAGCCTGCTTGCTCTAAAGCAGAGCAGACAGCTTACACTGGCAACGAGCCCCTGAGGACGGGGCAGGAAGACCTCTGCAGCAGCCCTTGCTTGACTCCTATAATTACCTGCGATTGGGCGTTCTGTCACATCTTTGGTATGAACAAAAAAAATTAAATGGAATTTATTTGTGAGATTTCATAAGGGATTTTGAGGACAATGGAAGGCCAACCGGGAACACTTCCGAAAGGAAAAGAGAACAGATGGAGAGATTATGCCTCGCAAAGAGACCCAGAGTGGATTGTTTCCCTGCTCCCATGGCTCCATGGTGCCCGAGGAGTGGCAGAAACCCAGTCGGGGTTCAACAGAGATTTCCTGGCTCCTAGGTGGCTGTAAGAAGTAGATCCATCTGATGTCAAGGGACCTGTGCGGGCCTGAACACGCAGGTGACACCAGCAGTCACCGGAGGTCCGCATCCAGGCCCCTGGTTTCTGGGCATCACACAAACACTCCCTTTTCTCATCTGAAGTGACCAGGGGGCAGGGAAGAGGCACACGAGTCATGTCTAAGTTTGACTGTCCCCGCTCCCTGCAAGGATGGACACTTGTAATTATTTGATACGATTTAAAGAAGATAAATGGACGATACTTGCACATCCTTTTTTATGGCCACAAGGTTCACACTAGTTAAATGTGGATCTTTTGAAAATAACTGTTCTATTTGTAAGCCAAACTGCATAAGCCATATTACTACTTTCCACTAGATTTTTACTTTCCCCCATCTCTTCAAGCTAATGAGTCTGATCATCATTAACACTCATTCACCTAACAATACTAAGTTATTGCTCCTCCTTCCTTCCTGTTTGCATGGAGAACAACTTGGGAGACAGCCCAGAGGGACAGTGGGAAATGGAGGAGGGAGAGGAATAGATCAGACAGATATTAATAGCATAGCAGTACTTACAGGATTCCTTAGGCCAGAGATCCTGGAGAACAGCCACACTCAAGAGAGGGGGAGGGTCCGGTGTATCGTATTTCTCGTATGCCACTCCCTAGTCTGCTTCTGACCACCCTGACCTCATGCAGGCCCTGAGCGGGCTGTGGAAACCAGTGCACTCCCAGGTCACTTTGCTGGGAAGCCTCCGTGCCTGTTCCGTCTCTCAGCTGGCTGCACTGCCTCACTTTCCGGCACTGCCTTTTTCGCACACTGTGATTGATGCACATCTCACCTGCCTCCCTCTCCTCCAGGCATGAAGGATGTGTCTGACCTGGCTCTAAGGCAGGCTATGGCTTCCTCTGAGCCCTGGAGTCATCATGCCTATATTCTGCTCTTTTCACGCCACTCCAGCTCCCGGAGCCTGCCTTTCTGGTCTGTCCATGCCGCTGTGGAGCGGATGAGTCCGACTGGTATCTACATACTTCCTCCATCTCCTCACAGCCTCAGCCATTGATCCCTGACATTTAAAAAGTATGTGGATCATTCTGGCAAGAGAGCTGACCTTGGGAGGTATAGCCCAGATGAAGTGATAGGAAAATAAAAGAACAAGGAAATTGTTCAATGAAACCTAAATAATATCAATTAAGGAAAGCTGAAGTTTGTATATTGATTCCAAATATGTTTTCTCCTACTTAATCCTATTGAAAACCTTACACTAGGGTGTGTTTATATTTTGTATTTTTAAAAGAGTTTTCCCTGGGTCATCTTTCCTTGAGGTATTACTTTACTCCACCTCCTTCCCTTCCTTCAGCTTTGTTTGGACATCTTAAGGCAAACTGAGTGGATTTGGCCTTAGGTAACCCAGGCTACCTTCCCTATCAGATCTGTTTCTAGTGGTACACTGCTTGCATTCTTAGCAACCTGATACAAGCATGCATAGGAGCCCCTTTCATTAATTACAGAGGCTAAGAGAAGTTCATTTATTCGGTCAGAAGCCAAGGCCAGTCATCAATTTATCAAGAGAATTGACTATAAGCCTAGGGGAACAGTCCGAACACTATTTTTAGTGTTGGCAGCAAGAATTGATAAAATATCTATCATCCATGATAACAACATCCTTTCTGATGCATGTACTCTACAGGGTGAAAATAAAAATGGCAACTAGTAACACAAGTTCTGAAACAGTCCATGAGAGAATGTGGCACCATTAAAAACTCCCTCTCCAAATGTGCAGAAAATGTCATCAGTCAATCATAAGCCCCTAGAGAAGGTTCACAGGGCTTAACAACCTAATCATTTCTAAATGAATTTGCTTATTTGAAAATGTCTTTGGTGAAGGCTTGTTAAGAGGAGGCAGATAGGTTGGATACTTGTCCTTTCATTTTTCTGTTTCGGACAGGCCAGAAAGCCCTTCCGCCAGCCGGCACGCCTATCAGAATCTGCTCACATTAGTCAATGAATAGATCCAGCAAAGATTTGCTGAGGCTTCATGCGTGCCGAGCACAGTACCGGCTTTGGGGCCATAACAGTGACAAGATGAAAGCCAATCTGGCCCAGGGAAATAGACCACAAACCAACCAACCAAGGCACAAGTTATTTCAGAGAGGCGTGATACGAAGAGAATAACAGCAGAGAAAATGGGCATGGCCACATTATGTAGGGTGCCACATTATGTAGGAAGGCATCTCTGAGAAGGTAAGATGCGATTCATGACAGGGAGCCAGCCCGGGAAACACTTCGGGGAGACGTTCCAGCGGAGTGAGTAGCATGTATAACGGCCCTAAGTTGGGAACTACTTTGGGGAATGTGAAGAACAGAAAGTAGGCCAACACAAATAGATCATAGTGAAAGGGAGGAATGTGGGATGCGACCAGAGCAGAGAAGTAGCCTGGGCCCGGAAAATGACTTGGATTGTATTCCAGTGTGCTAGAATGTCACTGGGGACTCGATCCGTGGCGGAGTATGATGCAGTTTACATTTTTAAAATGGTTGCTCTGGCTGCTATATGGAGAATAGACTTTGGAGCAAGGGGGAAAGCTGGGCGCCCAACAGAAGGCCCAGTTTCAGAGTTCAAGAAACAGAGGATGGTGGTTTGCACTGAGATCTTGCTGAAGGTAGAGAAAAGTGCGTGGGCTTGAGCTATACAAGGTGGGGCCAAAGTAGGAGCAGAGCTGGTCATATGGAAAATAATACGGTCATTAATAAGTAATAATGCAAGAATAAACTCTGCCTTTTGCACACTCTCAACTCTAAAACCTACTCTTATTCCACCCCACAGTCTGGTAGTTGAACACAGAGAATAGAGTCGTGGACTAGATGTGGGGGGAGTGAAGGAGAGAAAGAGGGGGTGAGCTAACTCTTTAGATTTTGTCTTGAATCCAGTAGATTATTCTCTTCAGTAATCCACAGACCTACTTTCTTTAGTAGTCAACAATATGACACTGATAGAACTTGTCAATCAATAACTATATAATATTTCCAGGTATATAATTTACCAAGATTAAACATCATAGGCCAAATATTGTTTTAGATTTTTTTTTAAAAATTATAGAGTATATTTTCTGACCCTAGTGGAATGAAGCTAGACATGAGTAAATAAAAAAGAATGGCTCTGCCTAAAAATAAATAAAATAAAAGCCTTAAACATGGGAAAGTAAAAAAATAAATTGATCCAAACAGCACCACAGACTTTTTGTTTGTTTAATGATTAACTTTCCAGTCATTACTAGATTGTAACTATTTACTCTACAGTGTTTTTTCAACATGGTGATAAACTATTCTGATTTTCCAATATCTGTGTTTAAATTGATGATTGATTAATTGCCGGTAGGTATTAGGGTTTAAGCATAAGGAAAAATTCTTCAGTGAGTATAGAATGCTTGGCTTTTTGCCAAAGTGTGTTTGGATTCCTTTAGAATCTCCTTTTTTTAAAGACCAAGAGAAAACCATTTAAATGACATGGAATGTATGTCAAATGCTAATTTTTATCCAAGGTTAACGTGTCTTGACTTTTGTTCAGCAAAGTGATTTTTTCCTTGAGGTTTTACTTAAAAAGAATAAAAAAGAATTTTATTGCATAACGCGATAAATTCATGTCCTGCAAATGTAATGTGCCTCTGTGATATACAGAGTATTTTAGTTTTTATATACTTAGCAAAGCATTTATCCTATTATCACATAATCGCTTCCAGCCTAAATAAAGAACCTAGAGCTAATGCACAATGAATCCTATCTTCTAGCAGCTTTATTGCTGTATCAGTTATTAATTTAAATTTGTGTCATTTTTAGTTAACAAGAAAGATAGCTTAAAGATTTGTTTGCATTAGATTAAACTGAATATACTGTACGTTGAGGTATTTAAGACTGTGAGAATAAACGACCATATTATTACTGTAATCTAGACATTCTTACAGTATGTTTAATCCCCCAGCATTCAAAACTGCTGTAAAAACCATAAATACAAGAGACTCATGAACTTTCCAGTGTAAAGCCGTCTAGCAGATAGGGGTCTGAGTCACAGAAGTGGTGAGGCTCCAGGTGGCTAATGATCCAATAGTTTACACTGTACTTCAGTACATGATACCCTCCTAAGTATGGGACGATTCATTATATTACACTTAGCAAGAATTTAGAGCTCTGTGATAAAGTCCCAAAGTTATTCCAACTGGGTCTAATCCTTCTGGCTTTTGTGACCCTGTTTCCTGAAATGATTGGCCGAGTCCCTTTGCCCTTCACTTTATCTTTCCTTGAGCCTGTGTCTTTATGGTCCTAGTAAAGGCCACCACTCCTAATCACCTGAGACCTGATGCCCTACAGACCTTTCCTTATGGAATCTTCCTGTACTTGCGAATTCTCATAGGTATGATGTTTAGTTACGTACTATAGATGGAGTGAGTGAGGCTCTCAGAGTCTCAGTAATTTGCCCATTTTATACTTTCAAAATAACTTCATGTGTAGGAAGGGAAGCAGGACAGGTAGGGAAGTGGGTGTCAAATG
This sequence comes from Phyllostomus discolor, assembly GCF_004126475.2. Classification (NCBI taxonomy): domain Eukaryota; kingdom Metazoa; phylum Chordata; class Mammalia; order Chiroptera; family Phyllostomidae; genus Phyllostomus; species Phyllostomus discolor. Next base: position 13,108,166 of record NC_040906.2, read on the forward strand.
TTCATATAGCATAACTTTTATGTTGCAGGATATCATGAGATGCTGCTTTCTTCTTGATGGTTCATGTGCTTTCCTTTCCACTCTATCTCCAACCAAAGAAGACCCTTCCAGGCCAACACTGGAGAGCTAGATTTGTGCCCGTTCAGCTGTGGGCTATGGATTGAGGCCTGATGCATGTGAACATTCTTCAGTGAAGTAAGCACAGATATTGAGAGGAAATATTTAGAAATACTTATAACCGTTTGACAGCAATTGCATGTCTGTTGCCCTGATATAACAAAGTATATGGACTTGTGTTTTTCAAATTTCCCCTTTATTTACTTTTGTGTATAAAATTATTGATTCACGGCAAACTGAAAGGGGAGACTGATGCTTTATCGCACAGGTTGGAGAGACCCTGAACTAGACGGCTGGCAGGCAAAGAATTCATGAATATTTAATGAACCGTTGTTAATGGAGTCCTTATCTTCTTTTTGAGGGGGGTGGGGGAACAGAGCATCATGGAGGCAAACAGACCCCACAAAATTAGTGACTACAAAGTGAAAGAAGGTAGTTGAAACCCTAGATCAACTGGCAGAAATTTCTGCGTCCCACCATATTCGTAGAGGAAGCAGAATGTGAACCTGCAAGCAAAGCAGAGACATGGCTGAAGACACCGGCCGTGCATGCAAAACTTCCTTGGGCGGGAATGGGGGTTCTTTCAAATGGAATCCCAGAATACCACTGACGTCTCAGACACCACCTGGAGAGAACATTTGAAGCCCAGATTGTGGCTGCCTCTCTCCCACACTTTTTTTTTGTCCTTAAAACTCAGCATTTAGGTACGTGTCCAAGGGAAAAACTGTCGCTCAAAAGCCTGAGCTTAATATTTAGCCACCTGGGCTCAAGTGAGCTAAAAATCAAAATTAAGTTGAAATGAGCTAAAAATAAAAATTAAGTTGAAATATACTTATAATATACTTTGTCAGCCAATGACACATACCCCAAACAAACATGTACTCAGTACTAGTTGCTAAATGGTCTAAGGCTTTAGCCATAGTAGGCTAAATTTCTTTACTTACCTCAAGAGAAGATATCATTTTAGGAGCCACAGGCATCAGCTTTTTCAGGAAGGGAGTGAGTTTCTTTATTTTTTTGTTTTTTGCTTTGTTGCGTGGGAACCTCCAATTAGCCAGCTGATCCAAAGGGAGTGAGCTTTCAGGCTGCCCTGATTTTCAGAGATTCAGACCCCAGAAGGTCTGGTGGTATCGTTGACTCCATCTGCCTTATGCTCTACTGTCCCTAATCAGTCACAGGGTTCTGATGGCTTTTTCTTTGCATGTTTCTCATATTCGTTCCTACTTTAATATTTCTACTCCAATCAGACTAATTTATCTTATCATTTCCTCCAATTTTAATCAGGGAAATACCTGATCTCCCAGATTCTAGCCTGTCCTATCCCCTACCCAACATTTTTTATAGTTGAAAACTAAAACTTTGTTTACATCAGTGATTTTCAACCTTTTTCATCTCATGGCACACATAAACTAATTACTAAAATTCTGCACCACACACACACACACATACAGAGCCAATCTCACAAAAAATAGGTATAATGTTGATTTAGTCGCACCATAGGCTGGCTATTACTCAGTTGCCTATTGCATTTTTTTTTATTTGACAGTCAGAGGGAAAAGAGGTCAGCGTTGCCTCCTGACTGTCTTCTGGACACATTGGCTTAATCGTGCCTCCTTTCTGGGTTCTTACTGAGCTTTTGGTTTAGGACCCATCCTTCCTCCTGCCAAGGCCAACCCCTGCTTCTTAACTCCCTAGAGATCTCCCTGCCCCAGGAGGTCTTCTCTTACCATTCTGCCTCCCTTGGGTTCTGCCTCAGCGGGGGCCCTTCCTCTTTCTTTTCAATATCCGTGGTATGAATTCCAGCCTGACACTTAGACTGACTAATTCAGCCCTGTTTGCCTGGAGCTCTTTTGGCTTTAGCACTAAAAGACCTTTGTCTGGGAAAACTGCAGTCCTGGGGTACTATTATTATGTTTTGCGATCTCTTGTCCTCTGTTCTCAACTAGACTAGAGTCTTGCCAAGGGCAGGGAGTGCACCACATTCTTGTGTTCTAGTGTCAGGAGTGCCCTCATCTGTGTGAGGTGTCCTGCAGTGCAGCTCTTCCGTACGCTTTGCCTTCCCTGCACACCCTCACCCAGCGCACCACTTACAACGAAGGGCTTCGTAAGAGCCGAGAAATTAATAAGCCCTATAAAAATATTCTACCTGTCTGCTTCTGAAGTCTTCCACCCCACAGTTTACACTGGGAGAGAGAGAGTTTGCGGGGTTCGGGAGTTAGACAGAAGGGGTCCATCCTGCCAGGGCTCCTGGAAAGGAATGTGCAAAACTGATCCTCGGAAACCAGTCCTAGTTGGTGAAGTCCAGAGTGTTTTAGAAGTTCTAAAATAAACATGGACTGCCCCTTTAAGTGAAATTTTTCTCTGGGCCAGATAAAGTCCCACCCACCTTATGAGAGTAATCGGCTTTACTCAAAATCTACTAATTTAAATATTAATCACGCTTAAAAAATGCCTTCACAGCAATATCTAAATTGGCGTTTGACTAAGCAATAGGGCAGCATAGCCTAGCAGGTTGCCACATCAAATTAATCATCACAATGGGACATGAGAGGATTTCACATCAAAGAAAAAAAATGTTATTAAGCTTCAGTAAGATATCAGTTCAAGCTAAGAGTTACTTTAAAACCGAAAGTATTCCAGGGATAGCAAAATCTCCAAAAACACCTAAGTACATATCCTGAAAGTTGAATCACATCTGAACATAAAGTAGAATTGATTTAGTTGTAATGCTTTACCTTTCCCTCCCTCGCCCCAAGAAAAAGCAGAGGTGAGTGTAAATTTCTCCACTGCGCCAGGTTTAAGACAATAGGCCGAGGAAAGGCCTGATCTGCAGCATTTGCAAAGCTAACAGAAAAACACTGCAGGGGAAGGTCTCAAAGCCACAGAGTAAAGTAAATACTAGGTTGTAATCTAATTAGCAAATGATAATAGAAGCCAATGGGAAACAGGCCACATGCCTAAGAACTACAATTCCTCTGGGACATACATGATTGATCGCTTGGAGACAGGAAACAGATAGGGAAAAGTGTGTTCTTGCCTTTGACCTGAAACATAGATCACAAGTTCCAACACAAGTAAAAGCATTTGTGAAATACCAAATGCTTTGCATTCCAACGGTCTGTCATTTTCAAAGGAGACTGGTGAAGTCCACCAGCAGAACAGCGGTGACTCTCGCTATTGAATTTCTTCCTTAGCTCACCTAAGAAATGTTGCTACATGCAGAATTGCATCAGGAAAGTGCTGTTTTTTTTTTTTTCTCGGTTTGAATATGAAAGGAGCAGCTTCTTTGGCTCCTACCCATCTCCCGGCCATCAGCCACTCAGGCGCACACAAGATCCAAAAGTTAAACAGCAGCTATGTCTCCCTACCGTCCTGTTCCCCGTTTAACAGGCAGCTCCTTGGGGGAAGTCACCGCTGCGGCATTGGTCTGTTCTTGAGCTTCCACAGCTCTGACTCAAGAAAGGAAGATCTGCTCCAAGATAGGGCTTCCACTGAAGGACTCAGCTCTGATTCACGAGGAGAGAAAAGATGGTGAATTACGTCAGACTGTGAATAACATTTCAGCACAGTGTAAAGGAATTTTGCTGAAAGGTCGCGGAGCGGTGACACCGGACAACCCTCTGAGTATATCATTCTCCAACTGCAGGTCGAATAAGGCTATAAACCTGAACCAATGAGTACCCCACTGAAGTGTTTGGGAGTGAATGAGCTGAGAGAGTTTAGGCAGCCAAAACCACATGAAGGACACAGTGGAACTGAGGGCACAAAAATGTTTAGAAATCAGAGGGACAGCTTGTTTTATGCTACAGGTGAAAGCAACCCAAATGGCACAGAAAGCAGAAAGAGGAATGCGTCTCCTTTGCCCACAGCACATAGATGTTTGCATCAGAACACGGGAAGAGTGAGTCTAAACCCACCTGAGAAGAAGAGAAAGCAGGCAGGAAGACCCCTGAGGGCTATTTCTGAAGCAACAAGGAAAGAACTGGCGTGTTCCCTCTGGTCAGAAATGTAGGTTTAAAATTCATGTTATTTAATTAAGGATGAAATGTCTCCTCAATGTAGACCTTTCTAGAAAATGACTCCTCCTCATTTTTATATTCCCCTCCCTTTAGTTCCCAATTACCTCTAGTTCACAATTCTTGTAAATAAATATTGACTACCAATAGTCGTAATAATCTGAAGTAAGGTAAAATCTAAAATCAGGTTTGAAAGTGGGTAAGAGCCATATGTATCAAGAGAGATGAAAGTACATTTTCCAATCCACTGATTCATCATCAATCTGTCCAAAGAAAAGAAATCAGTTAAAAGCCTATAAACAAATACCTGTCTGCATGTTCATTTCTCTAATATATGCAATTCATGTTCTTGAAAATGGCCTAAATTTTCACAATTAAAAAAACATTCAAGTAAATTATGTTACTGTCAATTTGTTGAATATCATACCACCATCCAAATGGCATTTATCAAGTGTTTTTAATTAAATAGGAGATACTTATAGTAAAAATCACAAGAAAATAAATCAAGCTAGGAAAAATATGCATTATGAATTCGACTCTAAAAAGACAGAGTGGGAAAAGGTCTGGGTAGAAGAAGTATTAAAATGTTAACAGTGCATACCTCTGGGTGATATTATTATGAGTAGTATGATATTGTGATGAATTATTTACATTAGAATTTTGTATCATTTTTTCAAACACTATATTTAGGAAGAGCATCATCACAAACTAATAAAAGAAGGTAGAGAAAAGGAAGTAAAGGTGGTAACAAGAACACAGCTTTTCCCAAGTGGGCAGAAGGAGATCAGGTTACATCTAGATAGGTAATGACTCCCAAACTTCAGAGACTGCCCAAGTGCAAACAACCCATGTGCAGTTGGGGTTGGGTCACATATTAGAAATGTCAAGGTTAAAACATAGGCAGCCATCTAATACTCAACAGGCATGCAATTACTGTCCATTTGTTATAAATATTTCTAAATGCTTCCTCAATATCTGTACTTACTCCCCTGAAGAATGTTCACACGCATCAGGCCGCAATCCATAGTCCACAGCTGAACTGGCACAAATCTAGCTCTCCAATGTTGGCCTGGAAGGGTCTTTTCTGGTGGGAGACAGAGTGGAAAAGAAAGCACACGAAGTATCAAGAGGAAAGCAATACCTCAAGATACCTTGCCACATAAAAGTTATGCCTCTCTGAACATTTCACACCCATCCTCCCAGCCTGCTTCCCTTCCTACACGTGAAAGTATTTTTGAAAGTATAAAGTGGGCAAATTACTGAGACCCTGAGAGCCTCACTCACTTCATCTATAGTACGTAACTAAACATCATACCTATGAGAATTCACAGGCACAGGGAGATTCCATAAGAACATGTCTGTAGCACATCATGTAATAGGTGATTAGGAATGGTGGTCATTACTAGGACCATGAAGACACAGGCTCAAGGAAAGATAAAATGAAGGGCAAAGGGACTCTTCCACCCATTTCAGGAATGGAATAGAAGTAGTACAGACTTAGCAAAGCATATCATCTGCATCTCTACTGTATTGTATTTGCTTGAGGAAACTCCTCTTAAAAATCAACATCATATTTTTACCAGCTGAAGAGAAAGCTCTTTGCTGGAGTTGTCTTATAAAGTGGGTATCAGTGCATAGTGAAGGTAAGAAGCTGACAAATAATCTTCAAAACACTGAAGATAGTTCAATTAAGTACAGCACTCCTGTTAAACTGGGAGTGAAGAGAGCTGCACACAATGTTGCAGGTTGTGATGAATGACCCAGCGGCCACTGCCTAGGAATGGATTAAGTTTCCATCCTTCACTTTTCCCCCTAAACTTATCTTCTTCTCAGTGGTGTTATGTAGTTCAGTGGTCCTCAAACCTGATGACAAATTGGAATCATCTAAGAATTTTTTTAAGATTTTATTTATTTTTAGAGAGAGAAGAGAGGAAGATAGAGAGAGAGAGAGAGAGAGACATCAATGTGCAGTTGCTGGGGGCCGTGGTTTGCAACCCAGGCATGTACCCTGACTGGGAATTGGACCTGCAACACTTTGGTTCACAGCCCACGCTCAATCCACTGAGCTATGCCAGCGAGGGCTAGAATTTTTGTTTTTGAATAGATTCTGGATGTTCCATCCCAAGAATTCAGTTTTAATAGGACTGAGGGACTAAAGGAGAACCTGGAAATCAGTGTTTTAACAGTTCTGATGCAGGCTGTACAGGGGCTACAATAGGAGAAAGATAGAGGAGGTAGGAATGGAAAACGTGTTGGGTCCCTAGAAAAAGTAGTCTCCAGCTTCAAACGCTTACTTAAGTCTTTCTATTTTTTGCTTTCTCCCCTCCTGGGCACCCTTCTCCTCTGTCTCAGGAAAGAAGGGCCATTAAATGACCCAGATGTGAGGTGAGACGAATCCAAGCTGGGATCCTAGAGAGCTGGAAACAAGGACAAAGTGTCTCGAGAAAGTCAGACACAGTGAAGGAGATGCATAAACAGAGTCTGGATTAGAACTGGCTGATGTCCCATCATGAAATCTAGGAGAGAGTAATCTATCAAAATGAGTATGTGTGTTGTGTGTGTGCGTGCGTGTGCATGCACATGTGTGTGTTGAGGTGGTAATGGCGATGCAGGAGTCCACGGTGTCAAATGTATAGGAAAAATGAGAAAATGTAGGTGGGAAAAGCTATTGGAATAGTGACTGAGCATCTAGCAGATCAAGGTGATTTTTCAGAAATTTGGCATTGAGGGAAAGCAAATAGCCAGTAAACTCTGAGGAAGTTGAGACAGCTACTATACATACATTTATTATATATTTACTTATTTATACTTTTCATCGATTTACGGCAAATATTTATTGAGCATTTATTATATCTGGGCATTCTTTTAGACACCGGGAATACCAATGAACCATAAATACTGGCCCTACCATCATGCCTCATGGGTCTTGTAAGAGCAATTCTTTCAAGACTTTTTTCCCTTTGGTTTCTGACAGATTCAGTAGATTGTATAGTTCATTTGCAAATTCTTTTTTCCTCTCACTTTTATTGAGATATAATTGATATATTACACTGTGAAAGTTTAAGGTACACAACACAATGGTTAGAGATATATATATATATATAAACAGTTTAGTTAACATCATCACCTTGCATAATCATATTTTTCTTATGATGAAAACTTAACACATTTTCAAATATGTATATATTTAAAATATTAACATCAAGTACAGCATGGCTAACTGTAGTCAGAAAGTATTGATTTTGTAACTGGAAGTTTGTACATTTAAGCACCTTCACTTTTATATAGAAAATATAACATGATCAAAAGCAAGAAGAAGAAAACCATAAAGGAAATGTAAATATTGAAGATAGAGGAAACAAGAAAAAAATAATGAAAAGCAAAATTCCCTTTAGAAGTGTAATGAGATGGCATAGAGGAAATAGGAAAAGGGAGTTTAGCTCAATAAAGAGATGATCTGCTTCTCCTCTGAGACAAAATAAAGGGAAAAGGAACATGCTAAAAACAGAGTATAGGTAGACAAGAGGTGAGATATTATATATTTTAAATATGCACCTTTTAAACACAGGTTTAAAGATGTTATTGAGCTTCAGGCCAAGATAGAGGCATAGATAGACACACTGTGCCTCCTTGCACAACCAAAATAAGGACAACAAAAATTTAGAAACAAAAAAACAACCAGTAATGACAGAAAATTGAACTGTATGGAAGTTCTACAACCACGAAGTTAAAGAAGAAACATTCATCCCTCCCCTACAAATAGCATAACAACGAGGCAAGGTAGGTTGCCCTGCCCTGGTGAACACCTAAGGCTCCGCCCCTTACTACATAACAGGCATACAGAGACAAAAAAAAATGGCCCAAATGAAAGAATAGATCAAAGCCTCAGAAAAAATACAACTAAGCAACAAATAGATAGCCAACTTATCAGATGTACAGTTCAAAGCACTGGTGATCAGGATGGTCACAGAACTGGTTGAATTTGGTCACAAATTAGATGAACAAATGAAGGCTATGCTAAGTGAAATAGAGGAAAATGTATGGGGAACCAACAGTGATGGGAAGGAAACTGGGACTCAAATCAATGGAGTGGACCAGAATGATGAAAGAAACAACCAAAAAGAAAAGAAGGAAGAAATGAGAATTCAAAAAAAAATGAGGAGTGGCTTAGGAACTTCCAAGACATCTTTAAATGTTCCAACATCCAAATTATAGGGGTACCAGAAGGAGAAAAGGAAGAACAACAAGTGGAAAACTTATTTGAACAAATAATAAAGGAGAACTTCCCCAATCTGGCAAAGGAAATAGACTTCCAGGAAGTCCAGGAAGCTTAGAGAGACCCAAAGAAATTGGATCCAAGGAGGAACACACCAAGGCACATCATAATTGCATTACCCAAGATTAAAATGAAGGAGAGAATCCTAGTAGCAGCAAGAGATAAGGGGTCAGTCACCTACAAAGGAGTTCCCATCAGACTGTCAGCTGAGTTCTCAAAAGAGACCTTGCAGGCAAGAAGGGGCTGGAAAGAAGTTTTCCAAGTCATGAAAGGCAAGGACCTACATCCAAGATTGCTCTATCCAGCAAAGTTTACATTTAGAATGGAAGGGCAGATAAAGTGCTTCTCAGATAAGGTAAGTTAAAGGAGTTCATCATCATCAAGCCCTTATTATATGAAATGTTAAAGAGGCTTATCTAAGAAAAAGAAGACCAAAAATATGAACAGTAAAATGACAGCAAACTCACAGCTATTAACAACCACACCTAAAACAAAAACAAAAACAAACTAAGCAAACAACTAAAACAAGAACAGACCCACAGAAATGGAGATCACATGGAGAGTTAGCAAACAGAAGAGTGGGAGGAGGAGAAAGAGGGAAAAGGTATAGAGAATAAGTAGCATGGATGGTAGATAGAAAATAGACAGGAAGAGGGCAAGAATAGTATGGGAAATGTAGAAGCTAAAGAACTTACAAGTATGACACATGGACATGAACCAAAGTGGGGGAATGCAGGTGGGAGAGGGTGTGCAGGGTGGAGGGGAATGAAGGGGGGAAATGGGACAACTGTAATAGCATAATTAATAAAATATATTTAAAAAGACATTACTGGAAGTGTAAGCCATTTTAAAATATAAACAAAACTCAAATATTTACGTGTTACAGACAAAGCCCCTAATAGCTAAATATACTAATACTCACTTACTACTCAAGTATTATTTTTGTAAAAAGAAAATTAAGAAGTTGACTGGTTTCTTCATTTTTTCATTACTAAATAGCGCTTATTTAATTTATCACTGTCATTCTCACTGGTGGCAGTTATATCAAAATAGGATCTGATGAACCGCCCATAGTGATGAATCATTCTTTGATTCCCCAGGTTATTTTAAAAGACTGGAAGAAATACGTATATGGGGCAAGTTTCGGCCTTACCACATAGAGTGCTTTGTTTGGAACCTAACTGGATTACATCAGTCATCCAGGACCGAGAACTGCTGAAATGTTCAAGCTGATAATTGAGGATGGCTTTCTGTGGCTCTTGGGAAGGGAGGCTCGTGTTCCAAGGAGAGATCTGACTTAGATGGCCCCTAGGATGCAGCCTCACTCTACACGACTAAATTCAATGGATCTCTACCTGTTTTTATACCATCCAACGAATCATGCTTACTCAATCCAACCCGGTGGCCAAAACCTCGGAAAATATTTGATTTGTCCAACAGACAATACGTTCAATGCTACCTTGGTTCATTTGGCAGTTTGACAAGAAATATTATTACCCTATTAAAACTCCGTCTATCCCCTCAGAAAAATAATATCCATTTCAGTAGCTACAGCTGGCCTCTGTCTTTGTAACTCTCTTTGGCATTCAGCAAGACGGCCATATTGTAGCTGCAAGCTATTACAACAACACACTGACTTCCAGATTTACAACTGTGTGCTTGTCATTTCCAGATGTAGTTTTACTAAGACAGTTGTGCAGGAAACATTGTGAGAAGCAGCAGATTTCCAGTAAAACATGCCTATAAACACTATGGTTTCTGGCAAAGAGGGAAAAAAAGGTTTACACCCAGATGCCTTAGAAAAATATAGTCTATTCTTTGTTCATATTTACCCTGAGGGTTTCAATGTGATCTACAGGTTTTGTTTTTGTTTTGTGTGTCTCTCCCCGACACTGGAACAACCTATTCCTGACCTCCGGCGCCAATAAATGTTTTGAGCACTGGGATGTATATTTTCTGCCTATTTTTCTGCTAAGCGTTTAGGAATTTTCTAATTGAAATTCAAAATCTTAACTAAGAAAAAGAGTGTGAGCACTTTGGCTTGCTCTCCGTAATCTATAAGCCTCTGAGCGACACCTGGGCAGGTTCATTCAAAAGCAGAAACCAAAACTTCATTGGGAAGTCACAGACCCATGAGTTTATGCATATTTCTCCACATCCCATTGAACATGCTGCCTGATTTTTCCCCTAGCACAAGCCGACATGACTCAAAAGTCATGTTTTGGCAGGAAAGAGATGAGCACATACGGGTGTGGGTGGCAGTTTCTTAATGCCCCAAACGGGTCCACCCTTATTTTCAGCAATGGCTGTGCCTATGTAATACCAAGTCAAGGAAGAAGTGGGCGGCGCCAGACCTGTCCCTCAGCAAAGTCGTCTGTTGTCCTTACATTTCTCTTAGCCAACCTCCTTTCTATAGCGACCCACTATAATGTTGCTGACACATCAGGGTCCCCCTTCATTATATCGACAGGATTCAGCAATGATCTGTTCCCATTCTTTCTTTATCCATAGTTGCCTGCCTTCAGCTATCTACCCATCCTCCCTCTCACCCTCCTATTTTTATATATCCCTATTAATGCGATGAATGTCTGCTACAGTTTTGATGCCATAGGAATGTTTTACATGGAATAACTGAGCCTGGGGAGGTGACTTTTATACATTCAGTAGTTCGGTGTCTTCATTTTTTTTTAATTTTTAGGGTTTTTTTTTTCCTGTGGAGACTTCTGCTTCCATAGAATAATCTTGGGGCTCATGTCCCAAGAGATTGGTGCAAGAGATTGGAAAAGTGAAGATGCAGCAAAAATAAAAAATAATAAAATAGAAGAGTTCTAGTTTGCTTTACCAAAGCAGCTTCACTTCTTGGCAAATTACACTGCTGGATTCATATGAGATTTTCAATTATAAGTGGGTTATAAAAAAAAAAGAAAAAACACAAAAAATACCAATATCTGAACTCAAAGACTGAATCAGTTTAAGGCTGCGCTGCATCCGTGATAAAGATGGGCCGGAATGTCCTATAAAAGGCTCTTAATATCACATTGTGAGGCACATATTGCCCCCAATGGCTGGTGAACGTATCTTCCTCAAGGTTTAAACCTATGTTCCTGAGTGCGGTCCCACAGCCACGCCTCCGGTGCCATCCCGATCAGAGGCCGTGCTCCACGGGACCAAAGGTTGTGGAAAGAGCATGGGAATGTAGTGAGCCAGGGCATCCTTTCCATAGGGCAGAGCAGCTCCCAGGTTTCACAGGCAGCTAGCTGGGCAGCCTCCACCCCTAAATGTGCTTAGGGTCATGGCATATTCTAGCCAGCAAGGGCTGTGTCGTTTATCCAACATACACACAAGCAGAATTACTATGAAGTTAGGGAGAGTGGTATTTCTCTAGAATGAGGGAGGTTGGTGCGGTTTGGTTCATGCACACAGGTCCGGCATAGTAGCACAGCCGGGCATTCACAGCGGCCGCCTCTGACCTCTGGTGAAAGTACACTTTCACTTTTGCAAAGATTTCTTTTTAAATGAGTTAAGCATATAATGTGGCCATGATACTTTTTTCCTGGGTTTAAAATAATACGGTGAATAAAAGATTTCTGTAAAGTGCACTGTTTTCCAAAAAAAGGGGTCTCATTTCTCATATTATGACTCTTGTCTTCTTGCTCAGCAACTTCAAAGCTAGGTCGGCAATACTAACAAAGAATGGGCAAATGGCCATATCAGGCTTGGAATGGGGGTTTTTATTCTTAAAGGCTGTGCTGAAGAAAGAGAATATCCATCAGGCAGAACTAATTAAGTAAGAAGCATTATTATTAGAATTTTCATTTGCATTTCATAAGTCTCTAAAGCAAAATGATGCAAATATATTGACTGGATTTGGCAGTTATAATGGAGAATTATTGCTCTGTGGATTGCAAAGTGATTGGCAGTGACATATAATGTTCAACCTAATGGGCTTAGAGCTGTATCATTTGTTAATGGTGAGATTCCTTTCTCTAAAACTAAGGAAAGAAACATTTATTTTACAAGCTATGTGTAAACAGCTTCTTTCCCTCTCCATTTTTCTTTTCCTAGAACCAGATTTTTGTTCTGTGGCTATCTTTTCATTAACTGAGATGGTTTCCTTCATTATTCACTAGTTATAAAACACTGTATTCTCCACCCCTCCCCTCAAAAAAGGAAAGGTCTTTAGGTCAGTATAAACCAGCAGAGGTGAGTAATATGTAACTCAAGATGTCAAAGCAACAACAAGAAAATAAACCTAAGCCACTGGTGCGATCTCAAAGGGGCTTTAACCAACAAGACTTCCTCTAGGATGTAAAATGAAATAGCTCGTTAGGGGAGTCACTGGTGGGCAGAGCAAGGGGGGAGGAAGAAGAGAAAGAAGGAGAGGAAGGGGAAGAGGAGAAAGTCAAAAGTGGGGTGGGGAAGGGAGAAACAAAGGGCATCCATGTTTCAAATACGTGGAGCGGGAAGACAATACGATCACATGCTCTGTTTTCAATGGTTCACGCACTCACACTGTGCAGGAGAGGCGTAATAAAGCATACTAGTGAGTGGTTAGGTCACCCTAATGAATACAAATAAAATATCTCTCTCTCCTGAAGAGGCGGAGCTTTTTATTAACTAGCATTTGGAGAGTGTTATTATTTTTTATGTCTAGGATTTTATGGATCCCGTTTTCCTTGGAGGCTGTGGACGCAGTGACAAATTTCACAGAGCCTAGCCTCCTGTTTTGTGTTTCTAAAAAGACGCAAGGAATTCACAGGAGAGAAAAATGAATCGGGTGAGCTTTGGCTGTATCGATGAAGTTTAGATGTCAGCACACTTGTAGAAGCCACCACTCTTACCATGGGTAAAATGGCACGGATGAACTCGAAGGAGATGCTTTACTATATGACAGTGCACAGGAATCGTGAATCTTTAGAATCACATGTGTATTCCTGAATCTCCTGATGTGTGAGTATAAATGAAGTCATATGCATAAAAATGATCCCTTCAGGCGAGGCAATAGGCAGATGGAGGCCGCACTACAGAATAAGTTACAATTAGAACTGAAAACCTTTAGAAGACTGGATTTTTTAAAAAATATAGAAACTGATATTCTAAAAACATTACTGAGAACATTTGGCTTTGTATAAAATAGTGGGAGACAGAGCATTTTGCACTTTAATTAATTAGAAAACACAAAATTTCAATAAAGTCCCTTAAAGTTTATGCATAATAACTTATCTAAAAATAGTCATGCTTAAATACACATATGAATATATACATACACACATGTTTAAACACTATGATGCATATGTAAATATTATATATAATTTACTTTTTCAACCATTTCTGATTTGTGTAAAAATACTACAGATTCACAGAAATGAGAGAGTATAAAATTATCATTTTTAGTAACAATGACATTTATTATATTTATTATAAATTGTCTAATAAACCAAGTAAAACAAATGTTGTTCTAATAGGAGAAACTTATATTTCTGTATACAGAATCATAACCTTCTAGATCTCCAATATCTCTTTCAAACCTTTTAGATAAAGAGGATCCAATTTCATTTTGTACTTACTTAATTCTTTTTTTCTGTCAGGAGCGAAAAAAGGAGAAGACTTTGTTAGCCTTCATCAAAATACGTAGGCAGACGACAGAGAGCGCTCACATTGACCGGCGTTGCCAGGTTCTCACCTGGTTACAATGTAACATTCCATTCTGTTGGTGACGGAATTATCTCAATTCTCCGCAGCACTACTTTTCTGAAATTGTCTGTGGATCCATGTGGGTCAAGGGGAAGGAAAATTAAGGGTCATCCTAAGTTTATAGCATATAGTGTTTTGCTTTATACCATACAGTGTTTTGTTTTCTATCCAGCTAAGTACATCCAGGCTCCCTGTTGGACAAGCCTCTTTTTTTCCCCTTGTCTGTTCTTTCCAGGGGGAAAAAGACTGCCTATGACAGTCTCAGAATCTTACCAGCCTGAACACAGATGGTAAAGATTACAGCATGCTGTGTATTGACCTTTAGAAGCTGCCTTTCCTCTCAAGGTTCTTCTCTTTTGACAGTTAGGCTGGCTTTTCTCAATTAATTTCATTACCAAAACTTGTTTTGCCTTTTATTTTTCCTCTGGAGAGTGTTATCTTGAATGGTCAACAAAGTTCAGCTATGTTCTAAGCAGTCCTCAGGCCAAGCCACTACAAAGAGTTATCTTCCACTCCTTTAACATACTGGCTTCCACAGCCCGGAGATAGTGTAGACGTTGTTTGAATACTGGCTTTCCTTTTTCAACAGGTACCTAAGCTAATGAATTTCAACTGGTTGCCTGAGATGAGCAATGAGTGGGACCCTGGGAGAGAGAGGTCATAGACAGAAAGTAGGAGGCCCACCATCAATCACAAGACTAGGAGCATTTATAAGCTGGTTGTAAATTGTCAGCGTGATGCTGCAAAGTGAGCCTATACTTTGATCATAAATAAAGAAGAAAGTTAAAACAATATGAACTGAGGTGCCCCAATTAAATGGAGAATACAACAGTGCTGTTCATGGGTCCAAAAATGCCATCTCCGGTCTTAAACGTAAGAGATGTGGTTGGAAAATTTGGAAGAGAGATTTGAGTACAAATATTTTCTTTTATCACTGACAGAAAGGAATAACAATATTAAACTGGCAAGCTCACACGTGCACTAGATTTTTACAACCATCAGAATGTAAGAGCAGGTATTATTTTACATCATCATAAAACTCGGTTGTGATATGAAAGTGTCTCCCTTTTCATTGAAGAGAAGTAATTTGGCAGACTCTTTTCTGATGGGAAGTTTAGTCCTATGCATTGCATTTTCAAGTTAAGAATTCACTTCCTACTCTATTTCAAACAGTGATAAAATCACTATAATAATATCTGAGTACTATAAAACATGTTGAAATACAGTACTAAACCGTTATCTGCATTGTTTTATTTTGCTCAAATAAATTAAAGCTCAACCATTGATCTGAGATAAAAATTACCATTTTAATATGCACTTAAAATTTGGTATAATTTTAGAAGGCAATACAGTTAGACTTTTGATCTCAGCTGAGCAGGTGATAAAAGTGTCATGTAAGATTTGCTTATATTTTACAATTTCATTAAAAGGGGATTAACTTTTCAGAGAAAATATGAGAAAAAACTAATTAAAATTGAGAGACTCAATAAATTTACCTTAGCAGTGCCACATAACATTTTGGGGGGCGCAAGGGAATTGTGGTAGCAAAGTGAATCATTCTAGGAAGTCTTAAAAGCAAATACAGGAAAATCCTGTCTTTTATAAGTCAGAGCAATTGCTCTGATTTATCAGTCACTGAGGGAAGCAGGAGAAGTGAAAGAAGGAGCTGGATCCACCGGTAGATGCTAAAAAGAACAGAGGTACCTATGTTAGCAAAGAAAAGTAGAAGCATTCTTTAATTTCTTTTGACAATTTTTCCCAAGACCATAAATCAGATCTATTCTTTTAAATGTTTCTTAAGACAAAGGACTGAAAACCAACAGCTCAGGTGCAGCGTGTTTTAGAGATAAAAACTTAAGGGAGGGTTGTAAGCTTGAACGGGATCTTAGAAATAAGATAGTTTTGTCAAACACACTCAGTTGGATTAACAATGTAACTGACTTGTTCAAGCAAGGACACAAATCTAGTTGGCAGAAATTAAACTGAAACCTAGCTATGATGGTTCCCCCATGAATTTCCTGTTAGAAGCTTCTGTCATACATATGCTTGTTACCTATTCCCATTCCTCCCCCTCTCTGTCTCTCTTCTTTTCCATATGTATATTTTAAGAAGTCAAAATGAGGATTTAATTTGTTGTGGAATGATTTCCCTCTATTTATAATTTTTGACATCTTGGGGAGTCCTGTGATTCTAGAAAGGCTAGTCTCAACCCCAGATTCAGGAGTGGCCTTGACTTCCTCAAACCATTCTGTTGATTTCATTCCCTCATCCATGGTGATGGATTGAGAGGTGAACATATGGTCCAATTTGGGACAATAACTTCTAGGAGCTGTTTGCTGGCAACTGAAGTAAAAATATAGTTTCTTCCCCAACTCTTGCAAGAACACAATCAGAAGATAAGACTTCTTCCTCTTGCAAATGGAAAGGACCGCAAAGGGATCTGTGTACCAGATCCTATAGAAGCTGGTTGCCAATTTGCTGCCATAGGGAAGCTCACCTGAGGATATGGCCAGTATAAAGAAGGCAAAACTCAGAGGACGGCAGAGAAACACAGTTGGAATTCTGACCGAACTGCCACTACAACCTCCCCTACCTCTGGATTTTTTATTTTATGTAACCTCATGCATCTCCTTTGTTGTTTAGGCCCATTTGACTTGAGTTGTGTGCCCCGCCACCCAAGTACATTAACATGTGCATAGTTCCTTCCTCTCATCAGGCTTTCTACTATTGTAGGCATTTCTTGATCAGAGAACCCAGCTCCCGTTTAATATGCTAGTTTGTTCTGATTAATTTGATGGCCTACAGAAATTGTTAAAGATACTCTTTCAAGAGATAGACACTTCTCTTTTTATTTGTGTTAACCAAGCCCCAATTTGGTTGAAGAAAAGGATGATAATAAATTATTTTGAGTACTTGTATCTTTGAATAAAAGTAAATAGGCCAAAAAGCTAAACTTCGTGCATTTGGAGAAATCTGATTGGGGTGGAATCGTGTATGGCTAATTTCAAATCAGAGTCAAAAAAAATAGAGTAGGTAATCAGATTAGTAGGAAGTGGATTGTCATTCAGGCAAGAAATAACAGAACTCTTTCAAATGGTTTGCTGTCATTTACCAGATCAGTTTTGTTCGTCTGCCTCTTGACTACCTTTTTAGGATCCACATGCTGTTACTGCCCACTCCATTCTCTGAAGCCACCTTGTGACCCCCAGACTAAGTCAGTTGTGCTCACACTTGGCTGGCTATTAGAATACCTGGAGAGTTTTAAACTGATGCCCAGGCCATAAACCCAGCTTAATTAAATCAAAATATCTGGATGTGGGGCCTAGGTATCAGCAGTTTTTAAATCTGCTCATGTTATTTCAATGTACAGCCCAATTTAAGAACAGGTGACTTAGATCATATGGCTTCTCCAGTTTTAGGAAGGCTCGGTGGAAACATGGAAAGGTACTTGGAAAGGATCAGAGCAGAAGGCCGCATCTGCTTCAAGTGTGAGTTGAAGTCTTCCTTTGCTTTCTTTTGCATGTCTCTTTGCACAGTGTGCAGACACCCGGAGGGCCGATATCCAAGTGCTGGTCTGAATAAAAGGCACAATGACAAAGGCCACTTAAATCTCCCTTTGGACTGGAACTGGCAGTACTGAGACTAGGAGAGCCTTGTGGCTAAGGGTTCATTCCAGCTTCTCAGGGGGAAGAGGTCTCTAGTGATGTCAGCACAAAATGCTGTCTAGTGATAGATGCCACCCCGTATCCCTGGAGACTCTTTTGTGTATCTGTCCTCCAGGGACCTAGTATAGGGATAAGGAACAGCATAAGAATATCCGGTCCTTATCTCCTCCATCACAACTGACCGTGACAACATTCCCACATCTGTTCTCCACGACATGCTTCCCTTGTGGGTAACCCAGCCATGTTCTTCCTCGAGGCACAAGGTTGCTCGGGCTGCCATGTGGCCATCAACCTCACTCTTCTCTCCAGGGCCACCTTCAACTCCACGCACCCGCTTTGGTTTTAGACTTCTTTGCATGCGTTTACAAACTTGTTTTGAAAGGTATGACTATTAGCATGCTTACTTTTATGCCTTCCTGTCAGGGTGCTTATTTTTTTCTTTTGGGTGAATAAAGTAAGGATCGAAGTTATTATTTTTATTGTTGTGTTTCTCACTTAAAATTTTTTTACCCATAACCAAGGTTACTTAGACCTTTGTGGAACTGCCTCGTGGTTGTTTTCCATAATCACTAATAAGTCCTGCATATTAAAATTCTAGACCATTCAACACCGCCATCATGTTGAAATACATCTCTGTATGTCAATACCAGCTGAGTAAACATTAAAGCATAATTGAATTTTTCAGCAATGACATTTTAATTAAGAAATGTTCTTGGGCTTTGAAAGAGTTCAGCGTATTTCTTTGTGAGAATTTGCCCTCTCAGAATTTGCTTGAAAAAACCCAAGCGGAGCAGCTACTGAATTAACTTGCCATTGTTTTAGGCTAGCTGTGTAGGTGTGACTTACCATTTGGGGTCCATGTAATCGGTATAATTTTGTTGGCCAATAATAATTAGTGCAAAACGATACATACAAACATTGAGGCTATGCAGGAGGCTGGTGCAACATATTTTACAAGGTTATTTTGCTACTTCGATGTCTAGATTTACATTATAAACTTATAAATATCTAACAGCAGATGAGCCTAGTTTTAGCCTGGGATAAAATGGCATCTGCATGTTAAGAGAGTTAAATGTGGCATTTTAACGAGTAGATTTGGTAGTTGCATTGAATGTGCTTTTAAAAAATCAGTCACGTAGGTTCAATTCTAAGTCTTTAACAACTGTCATTTCTGTGTGCTTTACTTGGATTTCAAAGACAAAACAATCCTCAAGTCCTTTTCATACCTACTCAATTCAACCCCAGACTTTCTGAACTTGTCCATGGCTTGCTATCCACAGTTATCTTCATAGCTGTGAGTTACTTCTGACATTCCAGCCTTTGTTTTTGCTCATGAATCAATTAATGCCTAAGGAGAAATTGACAGAAAGAATCAATAAATCAGTAGTTACTTATCAGTGGTGTACTCCGTACAACAACTTTCATTTGGAGTGCAGATGCTAGATTCATAAGATAGATTTTCTTTCTCCATGGACCTTCCCATGTTGTTGGGACTATATGTCATAGTGAACATATGAAACAGACAAGGAGCATGAAAGATTTAAGCCAGATAAGTAAAAGGAGAGTATATACCTGAAACCCTGAAAAAAATCTCCCCTTGTATGCACGTGAGAATGTGTGTGTGCCTCCATGTATCTATTTACTTATCTAGCATAAAATCCAGCAGGAAATTCCGTAGTAGGTTGCAGTGACACTATGTCATTTTCTTCTGAAATTCCCCTGGTATTGTGCAAAAGTCTTTTGTTCCTGCAGCATACCCAGGTTCCTGCCATCCCCAACACAAATGCACAATCTGTGCTCAGCCACTCTAACGTTCCAGCCTCGACTGAAGTTTAAATGGAGTGACGCACAGATACGGGAACAGAAAACCACTTATTCCGTGCCCACTGGTTTTGTACAGTCGTAGTGGTGGTAGCCACGGTGGCCAGCATCTAGCGCAGGTAGTGACGGTATTAGTCACCCTGCGAGCATCATCCTGGAGCCGTGGCCATGGCATTAATCGGCTTTTTATTTATGGATTTTTTCAGCATTTCTGGCCACCTTTTCTCTCTGCTCATTTTGAGAACTGTGTTCTCCTGTTTCCTGTGATTCCTATGAACTCACCAATGCGTGCCTTTAGGGACTATGTTAGTCGGAGTCAGGCGTTTGCAGCCGTGGCCTATAATTGCTAGAGAGGCTGGAACTGGGAGCAGGCAACAGGCAACAAAGCAACAGGGAAGAAAATGTAAGGAATCCGGGATTGGTTCTCTGGTCCAGTGGAAGCTCAGGCCCTGGAAATCCAGTTAGGCAACAATTGGGATCAACACGGCATGTGGTAGTGAAACAGCTATTATGTCATTACCTTGGTCATCTGAAACGAAATTTATACTGAAGGCAAGCTTTTGGAAAAATAAGTTCTTGCTACCAAATGAAAATGAAAGGGAAAGGAATTTCAGAACTGTGTATAATGAATTGGCTTTTTGCTTACAGCCATGGCAGAACCACGCCTGCTTTATTTTGATTCTGTTAGGTATCATGAAAAATGATTGCCACATGCACAGCCTTATGCCCAACAGGTAGAAGCTACCGTTCTAAAAGTGACACCACTAAACGCATTCCTACCTGATATGCAACCTAGACATCAGCTATATAGAAAAAGACAAATTGGAGACCCTGGAAATGATCGTTTTTGTTACTTTAATGGTTTCTTCAACTCCATAGCATGTTTTTCGTGGATCCATAATCCCCAGTATAAATGTGCTACAGCTCTTATGACCTGTATATCCGTTTCACCTGGAGATCTAGCTCTGAGGTTAAAATGTGTTCAAGTGCCTAGAAATAGTTCCAGTCCAGAAGTCGACAGGGGTTTCAGCTATGGCTCGATCAAGAACATCCTACCAGGTGTAGATAACTTCCTTCTGAGACACACCTTTGAATTAAAACCTGTAATTACAGCAGCAGTCTCAGATGTTCTTATTTTCTTTGCTTTATTTCCTTATTTCTTTGGTTGCTTAATATACATTCTTTTTGTGTGTGTGTTAGTTCAATACTACATAACTAAATTGACGATGTGATCTTTTGGCCCTTTTCTCAACTATCTTATGTCCTATAAACCCTTAGACTTCCTAATAATTTTCCTTTCCCAAACATTTGCAGCAATTTCCAGTCTTTCCAACTCTTGGCTTTGTCATCACAAGAATGTTCCAGCCAGACATGTAAGTCTAATGTAGCCCTTGGTCATAATCACATCTTATGTTTTGTACAATAGAACAATAATCATCATTAACCCCAATATAGCTACATGTCTGAACTGGACCTATGGTTAAATTATTTCCTCCTTGAGCTATGTACAAATTATTACTTGATTTAACTCCACCCAGAGTATTAGTCTTCTGTTGTAAGACCGATGAAGCCTTGGCAATAATTTGTGACGAACAGTTACTATGAACGACATCTGTGTGTCCTCATTTTGCACCCAATGGGCTGTTCTTCCTGTGAAATCAGATGCCCTCTTGTGCTCATTGTATATAAATTAGACCCATGCTCTACGTGTGGCCATCTGGCCTTTTCTAAATGCAAATTTCCGGGTTGCTCATATTTGATTAAAATAAAGCTACATTCCTCTATTAGAAGGGTCTGAGACACTGGATTTCACTGGTCCGTACAAAATTCTACCTCGGCTGGAGGTTTCTAAGCAAACAGTGTGTTCTGCAATTTATTCCTGATATGGCCCAGATAAGAAATAAAACGACATGAGTGTTAGGAGCCTAATGGACCATCACACATTAATCCATTAAAATAGTTCTAGGCAATAGACTCTCCCTCAACCATTTACTGGCCATCAAAGGTAAAGTCTATGCAATTAATAAAATATCTTGTTTCATCTGGGAAAGCAATTCAGGAAAAGTAAAACAATCATTAATCAATTGAGATAAAAAGTCACCTGGTTATCTAAGGTCAGCCAAAGTGATGCTCGAGACTGATTTTTTTTGGTTAGGCCTGAGCCAATAAGAAAGCTTGAAACAAAATAAGTTTTAACCATTTCTTATGGCAATGTGACGTTCTCCCATGTTCTTGCCCTTTGCTCTGATGCGCAGATACTTCAAGACACCGCACAGCCATTATTCCGAGCTGACATCAGCTGATGACACCAGTTCAACCAAGTTTCTCTGAGAACTGAGACTGACCAGCAGTTTGAGGGTCACAGCGGGAGAGACAGACGCTGCAGCTCTAGCTTAAGGTGAAGGCACCCCCTAGGGCCATACCACCGTTGCACCCGGAGACCACAAGATTCTTAGAAAACCCACAAATAACCACACTTCTCTCCCCCGTCATTCTTCCAGTCTGCTCAGGGGAAAACTGGTCTTGGTATTTCACCCTAAGACAGAGTAAAATAAGATGCTCTGCTTCATAAACTGTCTGTGGATCTGCCTTTTTAGAACCTGCCTTTCAGAGACACCATCTCTGTATGACTGAGCTCCTTTTCGTGCAACTGAATTTCAGCCAAGTTCTAGCTGAACTCAGCTATGAGCCATATTTTGGCAACCACTAATTGAGTGTGGTAACTTTGCTCTGGGAAGTGTTTTATGTGTTTTAAATGCACTCAGTTGGTTAATCCTCACAATGGTTCTTGGAAACTAAGTACTCTTTTATGGCTGTTTTCAACATGAGTAAATAGACTTAGTACAGGTAAATAACCTGCCCATGCTTAATTAGTTACTAAGTGAGGGAGCCATGACCTCAAACCGAAGCACTTTACCACCAAAGCTCAGGCCCTTGTTTATTCCTTTTAATGAAAGAAAAATGTACACAACAATAGGGATATGTGATAAGTATACAGCTTGATAATTTTTTACAAAATGAACCCACCTAGGTAACCGACATTCAGTTGGAGAAACATAGTGTTATCAGCACCCTAAAAGTAGCCCTGCTGCTCCCTTTGAGGCCATGCCCTCCCTGCCAAAGCCGAAACTCTCTCCTGACGGTGAGCCACCACAGCGACTCCTACCAGCAGGTTACCTTTGCCATAGACGGAGCCCCAGACGATGATAGCATGTGCTCTTTTGTGTTGGGCTTTTTTTAATTGTTCGATATTTTATAGGTGAGATTCATTTATATTTTTCATGTAGGCATATATTATTGCTTCTCGTTGTTGTGTCATTTCATTAATACACGACCATTTTCTCATTTATTCTACTATTGATGGGCATTTGAGTAGGTTCCACTTTGGGCCTGGTGACTGTATAAACTCCTTTCTGCTGTGTATACACTGAGGGGGATTGCTGCATCACAGGATCTGTGTATGCTTACCTATAGCAGAGTCTATTAAACAGTTTTCCAAAGAGCACAGACCGCTTATATTCTCATACGTAGTAGATAAAAGTTCCAGTTGCCCCCTGTCCTTGTCACACTTGATACTGAATGTCCTTTTCATTGTGATTATTTTGTTGTATGCGTAATTTTATCACATTGTGGTTTTAATAGGTATTTTTTATTATGATAATTTAATAAAAGCAGCTTTTCATATATTTATCAGCCACTTAATACCCTATGTTTTTAAGGTTCTGTTCAAGTCTTTGGCCTTTTCCCTTGTTTGGCAGTCTGTCTTTTTCTCATGAATTCGTCAGCGTTGTTTATATACTATTCTGGAAGTGACTCCCTGACAAAGAGAAGTATGGGGAATAAGTTCTACCCATTTTGAGCCGTATTTTTATTCTCTTAATGGTGTCTTTTGATGAATTCAAGTTCCTAATTTAAAAACAAATTTATCTTTAGTCTCTTTGTTTATAGTTGGACCCGTTCACGTCTTGTTTACGAAACTGTTGCCAGTGCCAGGGTCACAGGGATGTTCTTTCTTTTTCTCTAAAAGCTTTACTGTTTTTCCTTTCACATTTAGATCTGCAATCCATCTGGAACTGTGTTTGTTTATGATATAAAATGGGGGCCAAGGAGCACTTTTTAAAATACATAGGGATAACAAATTGACCCAGCATTGCTTATTGAAAAGATCGCTTTTTTTCCTCCTGCACGCCAGCATCCTTCAGGTCAGATGTGTGGCCGTGTGGACGGATTTCTGGGCTCTGTTCTCCGCCGTTTGTCACGTTGTCTTCCCCCGAACCAATGGGGAGCCGCCTTCACGATCATAGCGTGATTCTCTCTTGACCTGTCTTACCTCTCCTGACTTGGCGGTTTCACGTGGCCTTGGCTGTCCTCCGCCCTTTTCATTCCCACGTTCCCTTCGGAGAGAGATGACACCTTTTTATTAACATTGTGTTGAATCTAGAGACTATTTGGGGAAGAATTAACATTTTTACCATATTGCATCTTCCAGTTTATGAATATACCATGCCCTCTCTTTATTTAAGTCTTTTAACATTGTTCTCAGTCATGTTTTGAGTTTTCGGAGTGAATGTCTTGAGCAACTGTTCATTTTTAGGGGTTCATTCTAAGTAGTATGTTTCTAGGAGTTACCCAGTGAAGCCAAATATGCCTGGATGTTTCAGGTGAGGTAGGAATAGTTTCATTTTCTTTACAAGTTCTTAAATTATTCAGATTCTGGGTTTTTTTTTTCAGTTTTGGTAAGCCATTTTTTAAAGATTTTTTTAAAAATGTTAGTGCAGCGCCCTGGCTGGCATAGCTCAGTGGATTGAGTGCAGGCTGCAAACCAAAGCGTCGCAGGTTCGATTCCCAGTCAGGGCACATGCCTGGGTTGCAGGCCAGGTCCCCAGTGGGGGCCATGTGAGAGGCAACCACACATTGATTCTCTCTCTCCCTTTCTCCCTCCCTTCCCCTCTCTAGAAATAAATAAATAAAATCTTTTAAAAAAAAAAGCTTAGTGCAAATTGTTATATTTACTGGTGGTCCTAGTATGTTAATGATAACTTTTTGGTGTCTTGTACCATCTGTAGGGTGATCCCTTTCAATCGTGATACTAATCACCTATTTTTTATATTACAGTGTTATCGATTTATTTTTTGTACAACCTTCTGCTTCACTGAGGTTTCTGTGATACATCTAAAATTCTTAAAGGTTTATTCTCTTTTTATTTTTTTGTAATTTACTTTCTTCTATTTACTTAAATTTCATTTACTATTTTTATTGTCATGTCTTGAGATGGAAGCTGAATTATTTATTTCTGTCTTCTTATCTAACATGTACATGTCAGTGTAGCTATTTCCTAAGCACTGCTTGAGCTGCATTTTTCATAGGATACGCCACTCATTTCAAATATCTTCTTATTTTTATTTTGTTTTTAACATTAACTCATGTGTTAACACAAAATTTGTTGTTTAATGTTTTAGCTAATGTTAAGACCATTAAGGATTTCTAATTATTTAGTTATAGCTTACTCTCAAAATTTCTAGAAATATATCCTGAATTATTCAAATTTTGGGGAAAAAAATCTTGAGGCTTTATTTTTGACCAGACTTATGTTAATTTTTGTAAATGTTTCACATGCTCATAAAAAGATGATTTCAATCATATATATAAGAATTAGGTCAACTTTGCTAATTTTCTGATCCTTGTTAATTATTCAGATCTGCTATATTGTTACTCATTTTATATCTGTTCTGTCAGCTAGTAAAAATTGTGTTAACATTTTTCACCATTTTTGTAGATTCATCTACGTATTTTTTTGGCTCTGTAAGCTCCATGTCTATACTTAGAAGTCCAGGCATTATATATATTCAAATTAGGCTTATGGTATGTTTCCAATGTCCCTTTTTACCTCCAATAATTATGAGGTATCCCTTCTTATTTTTATTATTTACTTCTGTCATAAACATCTACGTTCCGCTAGTCTCATACAGGTGTGATACATCTCTAACCACCAGAATAAAGTCTGATTTGGCTCAGCATCAGTACCTCCGGCCATGTTTCAGTGCCTGGCACACAGACAAATACACACAACATTTGTGGGAGGGAGGAGAGTGTGAAGGATCCCCTGCAGTCCAGATGTGTGATCTCGTATTAGTCAGGACTCCCCAGAGAAACAGAACCCGTAGGATGTAATAGGGCGTGTGTGCATATGCCTATGTATGTGTACATTCATAAA
The DNA here is from genome assembly GCF_004126475.2 of Phyllostomus discolor. Classification (NCBI taxonomy): domain Eukaryota; kingdom Metazoa; phylum Chordata; class Mammalia; order Chiroptera; family Phyllostomidae; genus Phyllostomus; species Phyllostomus discolor. The sequence goes on from NC_040906.2 coordinate 13,133,969, forward strand.
TACATATGATATATAAATATGATTGATATATAATTAACATGTGTATATAAGTGTACCATGTACATGTCTGTATACAGATATGTTCGTATAAAGAAAGAGAGAGAGAGACTGGGATCTATTTTAAGGAACTGGTCTGCACTTTTGAGCCCAGAAGCCGTCTGAGGGCAGAGTTTCACTCTCCTCTAGAAAGGCCAGTCTTGTTTTTCCACAAATAATTTCAGCTGATCGGATGATGTCCGCCCACATTAGGGAGGATAATGCGCTTCACTCAAAGCCTACTGATTCAAATGTTACTCTCGTCTTTAAAATATTCCAAAATATCCGCAATAATATTTGACCAAGTATCTGGGTACTGTGGCCTCGTCCTGGTGACACATAAAGCTGACCAGCACTGGTCTGCTGAGAGCTGCGGTGGACAGTATGTTCTCCTTGGGTTTCTAGTCCCCACAGGAGGTCAAAAGAGAGCAAGGCCCTGGGGGTAGGGTGTTACCCTTCAAAATTCCTTGTTTGCCCTAATTATCACTCAGTCGAGAAATTATTTGCATTCCTCAGTTTCTCAAAAATGATGAATATTATACCTGCCAAGGTGCATGTATGAAGCATGTTTAGAGAATGAAATGTTTGCCCTTGACAGTACTATTTTATCAATGGTACATTTCCAATTTTCATACACTTGTCTGACCCTGCCTCCCATCTGCCTTTGCATGTGCAGAGAATGCCACGCTGGATATTCAAGAAGGGGAAAGAATTCAACAATCAGAGCTATAATTTCTTCTTTTACCCAGAACTATGTGCGCAAAGCAAATATGAAAATTTCCCTCACTCTATTTAAAGCCCCTGTTTAAAGGGACTACCTTGAAAACTTGTCAGTTCTTTTCAGGAAAGAGTATCTACATAGATTTGAATCACCTTCTCTTCCCATACAATTAGTGTGCTGCTAAATATGTGACCTGGTGAAATGTTACAATGTCTTTATTTATTTTTTTCAGATATATTTTTAAATATTGTGCTATTTTTATTTATTTATTTTTTAGATTTTATTTATTTATTTTTAGAGAGGGAAGGGAAAGAGAAAGAGAGAGAGAGAGAAACATCAATGTGCGGTTGCTGGGGGCCGTGGCCTGCAACCCAGGCATGTGCCCTGACTGGGAATCGAACCTGTGATGCTTTGGTTTGCAGCCTGTGCTCAATCCACTGAGCTACGCCAGCCAGGGCTTACAATGTCTTTAAATTAGCAGATTTTCCTCCAATTAATCAGCCACATTCTAGGTACCCATAACATTTAAACATTATCATAAAATTTTGTTTAAAATTCATCAAAAGATGTATTCGTTTTAACAGTTTTCACTCAGTCGATATTAAGCACTTTCTTCAACCCTTACTTGTTGAAAACTGTCAGGAAATTGAACTAGCAACTAACCACTTCCTGTTTTACATGAACAAGGGCTACTAAATTCCTAGAATGTCCTTCTAACTATCTATGGTTTTCTTTTTCTTTAAACCCAGATCAAACCTACCTCTGGCCATTTTTAACTAATGACCGCCCCCTCTTCAATGCACATTCACACACCTAACTTAGCTCACTTTATGTCCTCTGAACATTCCAGCTTGTTTATGTGTTTCTTTTGAGTGCATTTATGTCTTTTTCACATGTGCTGGTTCTCTTAAGTCTCAGCTGTAAATTAAGTACTTTGAAAGTTCCGCTAACTTTTTAAGTGCCCTAAGGCTGTATTTAATACACCAAAGCAGTAACAGACGGAATAGCTCCCTAGTGGTTTTAAACAGTAATGCAGTGTCAAAAGAAGCCTAATTTATTATTAGGGAGTAATTTAAGCATAGGAAAAATGTATTGTGTCAGAAATGGTTATGATCATAAATCAAAATTTCAAAGTGTCTTTAGCTGTCTGTGTGCTTTCTCGAACTGCATGATGCATGGTCTTTGTACTTGGACACAATACAGGTCCTCAACAATGGCACTGAAAGCACGTTGGACCTACCTTATTGTTTGGAAGTGAGCTGGCCTAGACATTATGGGACATCCAGTAGCATCTCAGACCTCTACCCAGTAGATGCCAGCAGTACCCCCGCCTCCAGCTGTGACAACCAAACACAGCTCCAGCCATTGCCACATGTCCCATGGAGGTCAGGGGGCAGCACTGACTCCTAGTGAGAGCTGCTGACATACCCATTACAGCTCTAAGTTAAAGACGTACCTGTTACAACTCTACATTAAAGAAACTAACAATTAACTGTTTTACAGAAAAGTTCTCATGGAAAATCAATGCCATCAGCATTAATTAAGTCAAGTTCCTTGGCACTTAGCAATTACCTGCTTTAAGGTCTTGGGTCACTCAAGGACACCAATTTGAATAATCCGTGTACTTATTGGTTTAATTTATTAACACGGTCACAGCAGCGACCCCAGCCAGTCCCAAATCTGTCAGGCACTGCTCCAGTGCAGCTTAGAAATGGGTGCTGAAGGCTTGGCAGTGTGCAAGAAATTTGAGGTAAAAGAGTTATTATTCATAGTGTCTTCTGGAAAGTGCTCTCTGACCTCAATGGGTCAAGGCCGTTCAGCCCATTGCCAAATGATGTTTCACAGAAAGATTTACATTTTAATTCTACTGGAAACATTTTTAAATGCTAACTTCATCAAGAATTCCTGGAATGACCACTGTCACTAATGACTTGCTCCTTGTCTATATCTGAATTTCTTGGCGTATACCCAGGGAAGGACATTTCCCCCCTTAGAACCATCTTTAAATTTTCCATTTATTTGGCAGTTGTTTGTGCTAGCTAAATATTTGCTGCAACCCCCTTTGTTTTGTTTTGCTTTTTTACTTTGTTCCTTTGATAAACATTTATGGCATAGTTTCTGTGTAGCATGGCAGCTCCACTTGTCATTAAGTACATTGTCATCTAAAGATGTAGTTAACGAAATAAAGCCATATTCTTCTTGCCATAGGTTTCTATATGTGCCCTAGAAACTAAAGAATCTCAAGCAGTAAAAAGGAAAAGCATTTCCTGCATTTTAAGGAATTGTCATATACAACTGTGATGGGTAAAAGGAGATCAAAGTTACAATTCCAAAGAATATTTTTGCTATGGTCACTTGATTATAACAAAGTATTGCGTTATTTGGCTAGTACTACATAAAAAGGTCCTTCTTTCAGCGATTCATCTTCCCCAGATGTACATTCATTTATATTTCAATATTTTTCTAGAAAATAATTAAGGCAGGTTTTTCATTATGCACAAACTATAGTTTCCAGATGCAGCTATGTGTACTTCCTTGTTAGGAAGGATTCTGGGAATTTGACCGCAAGACTGGACAGCCCTTGAGGAATGTCGTTTTCATGGCCTTTAGGAGAATCACGAGAACTCATTTGTTCATTTGCTTTGGGACCATCGTTTTGTTGTGTCGCTCCCATTCTTCTTGCCCTGCTTAGGTGAATTTGTACCTGTCACCCCATGAAAAAGGCTTAGAAAAAGGCTTTTCTGTGGTATTGCAATTCAGTGCACCTAAGCCTCGACCATTGTCACTGGCCAGGTCAGCTCCGCTAAGAGCTCACCACTCACTTGTCCTGAAGCTCCACTTTCTTTTTTTTTTTTAAGATTTTATTTATTTATTTTTTAGAGAGGGAAGGGAGGGAGAAAGAGAGAGAGAGAAACATCAATGTGTGGTTGCTGGGGGCTGTGGCCTGCAACCCAGGCATGTGCCCTGACTGGGAATCAAACCTGCGACACTTTGGTTCGCAGCCCGAGCTCAATCCACTGAGCTACGCCAGCCAGGGCCTGAAGTTCCACTTTCAATCCCTTCTGTCTTCCCCACAGCTCCCAGCACCATACCTCTATCCACTGTGCTCCTCGCGTCTCCTTCCCCAGCCATTATTCTCTTCCTGTTCCAACTCTGCTCTTCACTCTCAGGTCTCTGACACATGAGGTTTATGCAGACATGCACCATTGAATGATGGACCTTCTCCAATTCAACGCTGTTTCACCCACCTGTAGCCATCTCTACCTGACTGAAATCAAAAAACAGCATGAAGGAGAGAGACAGCTGGGGACTGTTTTGTCACCTCTCAAATGACTCCAAACTGGATTCTGAGCCGTAGTCTGTCTCCTGGCCAAAGAAGACAGAGACTTGAAGAGAGTAGGTATTCATGGCCTGCAATACCTCCAGGAGATGGGGAGATCTGAGGGTGATAAGGAGAAGAAAGGAAGTCAGCTCACCCCACACCTGTCATTTCAATCTGTTCAAAACTGTGTTTCTTGTATTGTATTAATGTATTCTTGATCCATCCTAGTAAGTATCATCGTCTACTACATATCCCTTCCTTCTGACCTAAGAGAGGTAAGTTGAGCAAATAAATTATTTTTCAGCCAGGAATGTGCCCTTAGGGCTCCTGTTTTTGAAGGAAGCCTGAGGAATCCTCTTTTAAACATTCCTGGGGAGTATTATATGGCTTTTCCTTCCTGTTAGATCCATTTCTTCACCCAGTAGAGCATGTAACCAGATGTGCCTGTCACATATGGATGGGGACAATTTGTAACCAAGAAAGAAAAAGGAGACTAAAGCCCAGAAAACAGTTCCCTTATTAATTGGCACACATGCAGCTCTCTTCCAGATACCTTAAAAGTAATAGTTTCCCTTCCCCAAATCTCCAAGGCTATCGTGCTTTACCACGAGGTCAAGGGAAGGGCTAATTGCAAGAGCAGCTGTCATCGACCCCAACAGTTATCTGAAGAATCAAGTACAAAGACCTACTGACTCTTCAAACATTTCTCGGGTCACTCAGAGGTGTCTTGCCCCTCAGTGTTAAGTAGAATAGTAATGGATGAGCCACAAACATACTTAGGTATGTTTTCCTTCTCATATTTAATGACATGGATGGCCACTTATGATAGATTCTCACATTATTTTAGATATATCTAACATTATTCCCATCTACTAGAAAATTATTACTATATACAATATCCAGCACCATAAAAACAAAATCAATTTTAAATTACTTTAAATCAAGGACTTCACCTTGGTTATAGCGATATAGCCAAGGATCTCGATTGCTTCAACATGGCCTTAGCAATGGACATCTAAGCTATATAATAGCTGTATTTACTCTCCTATGTCAACAAATACCACATAGTCTTGATCTTAAATCAAGCAGAAGACATTGTAAGTTTTAAACCATTAATTACTAGCTATTGAAATTATAAATCTAAAAACTATGCAGAAAATAGTACCATAGGGAATAAAAAGAATCTGTGGTGGTTGTAACTGTGAAAATACGCATTTACTTGGACAACGATGAAAAATATTTTGAAAAATAAATATTTGGTATTTTAGGGTTTAGAAATGCTTAGGTTTTTATGTCAGAATTTTCTCTAATATGATTAGTGTAGCATACGTTCCTTTAGAAAAATTAAAAGGTGGCTTCCAGAAATGTGGGACTTGAAAGAGGATCTGGGTGTATTATAGGTACAACAGATTAGAAACACTCCCCTTACTCAGTTCAGGTCCAAAGATGAACAACATAACTATCTGTGATAAAAAGGCATTCCATAGAGGTTACATCTGGTTCTGAGTACAGCTGTACTTACCCTACTTGTGCCGATATGCATGTGCCAGGTAAATGGACAGACCTTTGTGTGTGTGTGTTGTAGTTCAGTTGTTTTTGTGTATGTTCCACTCTGAATGAGGTAGTGTATCTCTTACGGGCCAGTAACTCCCTCCAGCAATGAGAAATAAGGCCCTTGACAAGAATGAGTGTCACCGGGCAACCAACCATCTTGTTAGCATGTCTGGTATAAGTGCTTAGGAATCAGAAAGAGCCTCTGCTTTCATACTGACCCCTCAGATCCTACGGCTCAGGGCTACCAGAGGGTAGAGAGGGCTGTGTTCCATAACAGATCGCTACTCATAGCTCTCCCAGCCCATATATACAATTTTCCCTGACAGTGTTAACAGATATTAATCCTCCGTTAATTAAAACCAGGCATCCATTCCTCAAACATCTGGCTTAAAACTAATGTTATAATTGAGGCAGATGGAAAAAATCACTGCTACACAGTTTATTATTATCAAAAAAATATTAATACTATTAGTACTCAGTTAATAAGCACTTGCTCTGGTATTCTAAATTTGATTTTACTCTGATCCCTTCAGATGTGTGGCCCCTCAGTGTCCTCCCGGGTTCAACACTCCTTCAAACCTCCACGCTCAGCAGAGTCTATCATCCTTCACTCTCTTTTATTTTTGACTAAGGGCCCTCATTCTAATCTCCAGCTTCTTGATACTGGCTTGGCCTCCCCTCAGAAATGAGTGGGGTCTTTCCAAAGCCATGCACAATGGATGATAGCGTTGGGACAGGAAATAGTTTATAAATGGCAGAAGATGAACCCAGGACGTCCGCACTTGATCTCCAGCCCCTGCGTTACCCACTCTGAGTCTTGCTTTCCTTTCCCTCCACTTCCTTGCTCTAAATTATCGTTTGTCCTGTATTACCATCTTCCCATCTCATCCCGTTAACATTACATTACTGTTTAATAAAAGGAAATTGCCACATTCTGCCTGCCCAATTAAACTGCAGACAGAGGTCACCAGGAGGATAGGTCACAGGTGATGGGATGGCCAGATCACTGTCTTCAGCAGTAGAGTTTCCCAGGACCTAATAAGATGCTGGAATTTGGATAGTGGGTATGCGATCAGGGAGGGGTTGCTCAGAACATTAAAAGGATGGGGGGGGTTTTTTGCAATAAAACAGCATTAAACATTAAATTAATAGATTGCACATGATTATCAAAAGTCTGCAAAGAACTTGTTTCTCCAGAAACATCAGGATTACCAGTTGTCGCCAGAGGGACCGTGGAAAACTGGCTTTTCCCGGGGCACCGTCCCGTGTGCTGGGCACCACGCCTTCCTCTCCTCTTTGTGGGGGTCTCTCCGTCTCTCCTTTTCGTCCAGGGGGACCACTGGTCTGTTTTTTTTTTCTCTAGTGCTTTCGTCCTTCTCCTCCCACTCTTAGAAAACAACTAATTGTTTTTATTTATTGTAAAAGAAGTAAGCAATCTGTGTAGAACACCCTCGGTCATTACTGCAGGGCTGAGCGCTCCTCTTCACTCTCACTAGCTCGACAGAGCAGGCTATCGGTCTGTGCCTAAAGAGCAAAGATTCTCAGAGGTTGTAAATCTTTGGTGGTCTTCTTGGTTACGTCATTTTTTGGAATTATTGTGAGGTAGAGGGCTAGCTGTGATGGGGTCAGAGTTTTTAACTACGTTAGATGAAAGGAGATTTTAGAGGACAGGCTGACAGTGACCACAGGGGAGAGAAGAGGGAATATCGGGGGACAATGGGAAGGGTTTACAGGAACAAATTTAAAGGACACATGGACAAAAACTAGGGGGAGGGTGGTAATGGGAGGGAAGTGGGGAGGGTTGGGAGGGTGGGTTGGATTGGGAGTAAAAGGGAGAAAACTGTACTTGAACAAAGGTTAAAATAAAATAAAAAAAGAGAAAGGAGATTTTTAACTCTGAGTGGTCCTCACTGAGCCTCCCGCAATTCCTCAGTTACAGATTTTCCTTCCTGCCCATTTCCCGTAGCTCTTCCCCCTCCTCCTGAGTCTCAGCTCCAGAAAGCCATGCCTCCCGCATCCCCCCTTCTATCTCTCCAGTCTTGGGGGCGAGAGTTATCCCCATGCCTTCTCCTCTGTTTTGGATCTAAAAGGAGTTGTTGATTCTTTAGTCTGTTCAGCATTCACCTGTTGCTAGGACAGAGTGGCGACGCCCACGCTTTACCTGCAGAACCTGAGAAAGGAGGGCCTCGGCTGCTTTCTCTGTGATCACGTCAATCATCCTTAGGTCAAAGAGACAATAATTTCATCACTCTTATTCTTTCTTCGGCCATTCTTTCTTCTATTAAATTCATACTTTCAAGGTAAGCATTTCTCTTCTTTGAAATTATATTTGAGATAAAAACGAACTTTATCTTTAAAGATACCTTTGTAAACCATTGCATTTCTTTATGTTTCTCTTTTTTCAGCAGGAAAATACTAGAATTTTCAGTATTTTTTTAAATCTAGCAAATGCGACAGACCTTAAAACAAAGCATTTCACGACATCAACTCATGAGCAAATATGTTACAATAACTACTAGATGTGTAACAAATGGACATTGCTCTTAAATATACAGACTTCATAAACTCTCATAGTTCATGTTGTTTAGTGTAACTTGAGGCATAATTATTAACACAGCAGGATATTTCGTTAGCATTAAACATTTGTTTTACATGTAATGACCTCAAAATGCCCAACATGGAACCAACACTTCACAACTCCTTTACATGATGTTATATTTACAAAAGGATATCATGCATATTTAAACATTTATAGACCTTAAATTAGTGTTTATATCTTCAGGACATTGAAATAGAGAAATTTTCAGTAAACATACTCGTGTATGCCATTGGAAATCTCCTTACAGTCCCAAGGAGAACATATACATCTTCATTTTTAAACCATTCTAAGGGCCAATGTTAGCTTCACTCTCGTGAAGGTTTGGCTTCCCCTGAGAGAAGAGTTTTATTTTTCTTTCTGGAGCAGTTCTTTTCTGGGGCCTGGGGGTTCAGGAGCCTCATTTAAGCCTCAGTCGTGTGAAAACTCACAGTGTAACAAATCACAACGGATAGGGCCTCCGTTTCTTTCCGGGTAGATCATGGAGAACGGTCTAGATGATTTCTGTGAACTTCTGGAGGTTCAGTTGACTTGCTCCTGGATCTTCCCTGCCACAGCAGTTGTGTGCACAGGTACTTCTTTTCTTCACTCGCAGCCTATTCTGGAAAGAGCTCCTTCATGGATAACCAGGATGGTTTGCTGTACCTGCTACAACTGGTCACTCAGCGCAAGTGCTTTAAAAAACAGACAAATAAAAAAACACATTTGTACATTTACCACACGGTTCAGTAATCCAACTTCTGGTCATCTCCCCAAGGGAAATGAGAACATAGGTTTACACAATAACATGTATGTGAATGTCTATAGAAGCTCTGTTCATAATTGCTGAAAATAGGAAAAAATCCTTCCACTAGTGCGTGGATAGGCTAACTTGATTTCATATAATGGAAAACTCAAAAAACTAGTGATATATTTAATAACTTGGATGAATCTCAAAAACAGGATGCTGAGTGAAAGAAGCCAGTCTCCAAAGATCACATACCTTAGGATTCCATTTAGATTAGACACTTTCGAAAAGAGAAAACCACAGTGACGGAGAACAGATCAGTGGTTGCCAAGGGTCTGGGCATGGGGCAGTGTTCAACTATAAGGGAGACACCATGGAGCTTTAGAGTGATGAAACCATTCTATGCCCTGATTATGGTGAGTGTCACATTAGTTTTTACCTGTGTTAAAATCCACAGAACTGACCTGGCAGGTGTGGCTCAGAGAATTGAGTGCCAGCCTACAAACCAAAGGGTCGCCAGTTTGATTCCCAGTTACGGCACAAGCCCAGGTTGCGGGCCAGCTCCCCAGTAGGGGGAGCAGGAGAGGCAATCACACATTGATGTTTCTCTCCCTCTCTTTCTCCCTCCCTTCCTCTCTCTGTAAAAATAAATAAATAACATTTAAAATAAATAAATAAAAATCCATGCATGCAACTGTCCAACAAAACAGTTTTACTGTATGTTTATTTAGAAGTGAAATTAAATCAACCAAGGTATAAATGAACAAATAATGATATTAAGATAAATCAGCAGACCATTGATTCAGAAACAACCTCAAGACAGGAAAATACAATGACTGAGATCTGCTTTAGAGTCAGTCATTAGAATCTCTTTTCTGCTGCTTAACAGTTTTATGACATTGGAAAGACACTTAACTGAGCTAAGACTCATGACCTTATACAGCAAGCGTAGATGGTAATAACTGCCACCCCAAAGAGTTGTTGTCAGAGTAAACGCTGATGCACAGCACTTAAACTATTAATGCCTTCAGTAATACCGCAGTATGATGGTAGAAATGGTTGCATACATTTCTCTATTTAGTGCTTTTCCAATAAGGAAAGTCGGGCTATTACCTTGCTCCCAAAACACACACATACACAGATGCATAACCACCACCACCAACCCCATCACTATTGTCATACAGCACACACTGGGGCCATGCTAGAAACTCGTCTCTAGAAAAATAACATGTTAACTACTGCTAAGCAACATATTGAGAACTCCTGTCTTAAGCATGCTGCCAACAGTCCTGCTATATTTTGTAAGTAAAAAACAGAAAGAAAGAAAGAAAGAAATTCAGCTGCTGAAGCAGAGGCTATTTCGAAATCCAACATCTTCACTCCCAAAAGAAAGACATTTTGGTCTTTGTCCTTGACTTGCCCTTTTTCCTTTGCAATCACTCCCTTAACACCCTCATCTAATCTGTCAGTTGCAGTGATTGCATCTAGGCGGCAGATGACTCTTGAATCTATATTTACCATCTCAGTCTCTTCTGGGTTTCAGGATTGGATTTCTAACTCCTGTTGGAGTTAGATTAGCAGAGTTGTGATCTCTAAGGTGTTATCTGAGGCTGAACTCATTCATTTTCTCTTGCAGAGCTTGCCTTTTTTTTTTTTTGATTCCCCAATTCTGTTAATGATGCCGCCAGTTTCACTGGGAACTTGGCCCGAACGCCGGGTGCCATGGTTTCTCTGCTTTGCCAGGACCATGAAGCAAGTCTTTGTCTTATTACTTCTAATTCAAATTATAGCAGTGGTCTCCTCAGCAATACTCAACTGCTATATTATTTCTAAGTACAGTCCTTGTATGATTACCCATTTGATAAGTGGATATGTAACACCTTCACTCATTACCTAAAGAAAGAATTCTAAAAAAGCTGTCCTAACATGAATTTCAACGTTATTCCTCACTATATCCCTTGAGCCACACAGGTGGCTGCTTGTGCTGATTTCATACTTTCTTAGTTTTGTGCCTTTGTTAATATTATTTGTTTATAATACGATATACTTGTTAGTATCATGTTTCTTTTATCTGGAATGGCCTTCACCTCCACGTGCCCCACATCGTTTGTTTAATTCTAGATTAAAAGCCTTATTGTGCGCCTCATATTGGGAGTGATTTTAGACTCCTTCGAGTGTACACAGCACATGTGTTACTATGCTTTTTAAAATGCGTTCCTTTCTGCCATTTATTGAGAGTATTCATGAAGGTACATTATATCTGGCGAGAATAAAACACTCGTTGAAGCCGAAGTGCTGAAGTAGACTCCACTTATACCCTGTGTAGATATTCAGTATGTGTTTTTCTACTGAAGACAAAACAATGAGCATTATTTCACCCGGAATAACCAGGCCACGCTTCCTCACCCTCTCCTGTAGCCCCGTAGGCCTCTCGTGGTTTCCTTCCTCGCTACGAATGACGGGGATGATCCAGGCCAACTTGATTGGCGGATAAACAGCACTCCTGATGCTGATTCGTTGAAAAGCTAGTGACAGCCATCCTAACATAGGGCTTCAGCTTGGCCCCAGCCTTTGGCTGTCTTCTGGTGTTCCACAGTGTTCCACTCGCTGACTCAGAGCTGAGATGTGTGGGGATTGTGACGGCAATGTTTTCAGCGCATGGCGATTAAACCTACAAAAATATGTGTTTGCCCTTGGGAAGAGGGCTGTTGCTATACCACGGAGGGAGGCTGAAGAAGAATTAACCATTGAAGGGTTTCTAGAATCAACGTGGCTATCTAAAGCTGATGTCAGAGCCTCAGGTCCTGGAATACGGTGCCCAGCCCCTGGAACTGGTCCGTCCCTATGACAACAAGGTCTTAGATGTTCTGTTACCAGTAGAGGCTTACAATGACAAAAAGTAACAAATAATCGATGTTAGATCCGGAGGTGTCCAGAAGTCTGTAAATCAATAAATTATTTTTGCCACATTTGTTTGGGTGCCCAAAGAAGATGTTATATTTTTAAAAGATGCTCAGCCTCATTTTCAATGTTCCTTATCCATAGGTACAGCCAAATTCCTAGATGATAAGGTTCCTCCTTCACCTCCTCAGTTCCTAAATGGAGGCCCAACAAATTAGGGAAAATAAAAAAAAAATCAGGTTTATGTATATATTGGGCCAGAGTATGTGATTATTCCTTTGCGGAGCCATGACTATAGTAACTCGGTCATTTATTCACACACCTCAAGGCCCCGGCGTGGCTGACTGCAATGTGAAATTCAGCGTTATTAACACCCGCCTGGCCACTGTGCAGCGATAAAAACCGTCAGCTGTAATATTCAAGTTAGGCTTGATTTGCATTGTGAGAATTATGCATGATAAATCCCTCTCTACCAAAAGCCTGTCTAAGCTTCAAGGGCCCTCAGTCCCCGCAAAAGCCCATGAAAGAAGTTAGCAGCCCAGTGTGCCAACTCGTCCACGGGAACTCAGGGACGCAGGAGTCGTTGCTGCCCACTGGTGAGTGATGATGTCCGCGGAGGGAGGCGAGCAGCTCCAGTCAATGTCCGCCCCACCCACCGAGACTCCTGCTCGGCGGTGTCCCCCCCCCCCCCCCCCGGGGTTCTCACTGGTTTCCATCATCTGCCTGCTGCGGTGGGGGTAATTGCACCCTCCGAGGGAACGGCTACACCTTGGAGCCGTTTTAATGTTATATTTCTCTTTTAATGAGTGCCACACACATGAGCGTTGCGTGCGCGTGGTGCTAGCGATGAGTAAATAAGTCTTGTGGGGAGCAAAGCGCTGTGGAGGTCAAGGGCAGGGACACAGCGCTTTCTGGTTGCAGCGGCGTTTTCTCCTGCGTGGCAGTGTGGTGCGGCCACCGGGACCCAACCTCCTCCACCCTTGTTGAGGTTGGATCCTGTGCTAACTGGCTCATCTTACAGGTGTCTCTCTTTCTGTCCCACGTCTCACCTGCACAAGGGAGGCAGCGTTTCCTGCCCACCTCAGAGGGTGATAGAAAACTGGCAGGTAGGATAAAGAAAATAATAAGGTATCCCCCTGACTGAATTAGCTTTCAATGCTTCCCTCTCCTTTTTAACGTTTTGGCCTAAAGTCCCTTTACTCAACACCTGGCCTAACTATGCCACACAGGGAGCACCTGACTTGAACTTGCATCATCCTAACAGATGTTTTTCTTGGAATTCAGCCATGGATAAAACTTAATTCCTTTCAACAAACCTTTATTGAGCAACTACAATGTGCTGAGTGCCTATTCAATCACTAAAATGTGGGCTGTCTAAAGGCCGCATTTTATTTTTCTCAGTGGGGAATTCCGTAAAATCTGCAAAACGTTTCCAGCATTAGGAGTGAACATAAAGGAAGCCTTGCTTAAGAGGCGTCTTTTCACAGCAAAAAAAAAAAAAAAATATTAAAAGAGCATTTGGATACGTGTGCCACTTTGCGCTGAGCTCGGTCACCTTCGGGAGCCAAAGTAACTTCCCTGAGACCAGAAGGGAGCCCCAAGGCAGCTTCTAAAACACAGCTCTGCCAGGTCACCCATATTTTACTCTCCTGGAGTAAACGCTTACAGGTTTGACACTGGAATGAACACCTTGGCAGGGATGCAGCCAGACTTCACACGGTAGCTGGTGGGGGCGGCAGAGAGAAAGGTGAACAGCAGGCATACTTCATCTTCCTGAACACAAATCTTCTGTCCACAACTGCACCTTAACAGCTCTTTGCCAGGTAATCTGCTGAGATGGAGTTTCTTAAAATGGAGATTAAAAGATTTTAGAGGAAGTGCTGGGAAAAATAGCACAGAGTTTGGAAGCATGGTTGTTTCTGTCCCGGGCTTCTTGTGAACCGCTGCTGCAGGAGGTCTCCCAAAACCAAAAGAAAATTAGCAATGACTGTTTCTGAATAGATAGTGCTTTTTCATGTGTGCAAGAGCCGTGATGAAGGATGCGGGTTTGGGAATCAGAGCATCTGGTTTCAACGACAATGGGTACCATTTCCTAACCATAAGAATCGATGCAAGTTACCCAGTTTCTCAGAGCCTTGGTTTTTCTCATCTGTGAAATGGGGGTGAGAATAACACTCACCTCACAGAGTGCTTAAGTCATTTATTCGAGGAAGGTAATTCTTGTAAACAACTAAAACAATGCTTGGCATATGATGAGTGTTTAATAAATGGTAGCTACTGTCATTTGATATAAATATTTTAAGAAACTGACTTCATTATCAGACTCCTGACCAGCTGGAAATCAAGTAGCATTTGCCAGACTTTATATTACTTAATTCAAATACTGTGTAATCTATAGGTCAAACCATAGACCTATACTCAGTAAAACACATTGCTCCAGGAGCTATAGCAACATTTTTTAACGAGATCGCTCATTACTCCTGTATTCCTTAAGGGCATTCCCCTCCTCTCTCCTCCCCTCCCCTCCCCTCCCCTCCCCTTCCCTCTCCTCTCCTCTCCTCTCCTCTCTCTCTCTCTCTCTCTCTTACTTTTTCTTTCTCTTCCTCTCATCTCTCTTTCTCTCTCCTCTCTTTCTCTCTTTCACCCTCTTTTCCTACTTTCTAAGCCAGTCCTTTTGTTTTAGCTTATCTAGACAAGATGTCCTCACAAAATCATCAAATTTGTTTACAGGTAATTTTAATCTGTTAATTTTAATAACTTTGATGTAATTATGCAAATGGTAAATTCTAAAATACTACACCCAATTACCAAAAATTAATCTAACTTTTAGTTATTACTAAACCTTATTTGTGAAGATGTTTTCTCTATGAAAGTAAAATCTAGTATCCATTTCCAGGTTTGGAAACTGATAATCTTGTTCCAAGATTAAACCTTTTTCCCCCCAGAAATACTTCTACATGTGTGCCTTTGCTGTTACAGCTATAAAATTGTTCTCTTCCTCTGGAGATTATAGATTCAGCATTATTTCTCTGCTGTTGGTTAAAAATAAGCCCTTTTATTTATATCATATATGTATATGAAGAGTAAGTATAAAAATCCACATAACCAAGTAATAGAATCACGGACCCCCAAAATTCAGTTATTTAAATAATTTCATCTGCCTCTTTAAAAATATCAGCACTTAACTTTGAAAAAGAAAGGTTATCATTATTTTTAAAAGCATTTGCTCATTTTTTCTAATAAAGTTACAAGGTTATGAATTATTATAGCACGGGGAATTGCATATTTAAAAGGTTCAGCAACAGAACAAGGATTTGAATATAAAACAATTTTTTAACTCATTCATAGGATATTTCAGAAATCATTTTGGAGACTTTTTACATATTAAGTGCATACAAACAGAAAAAAAGCTCACTCCTAACATTTTGCATGGGAAAGGTGAGTGTGGGGTGCAATATGATCCTGAAAGAAATCTTGAAAAACATCTTGACCCGGCGGAGTGCGGACATGATTTACAGGCTGTGAAACACAAATTGCCACTAAACCGCCTTCCTTTTCGGGCTCCGCTGAGTTAGAACAAGGAGTCTGAGCTCTCCACTTGGCCGCCGCCCCCTCTGCGTGCTCACTCTCTGACTTTACCAACATCACTCCCTTCCACTCCCTCATTTCCTTTTCTCACACTCCTTAAAAAGATTTAAGGCAAGGCTGTAGCCATTTGAGCTTCAAAAGTCAGGGCTAACTTCATCCAGGACTGGGCATATGGGACTGTTATCTTTTCTAGAGGTCCCAAGTAGCTTTAAGTTTTTCCTCAGAAGCTCAATGAGCAAATATATCCAGGGCACTATTTGTTGCGGAACCTTGAAAATCCCAGGTCTGATAAGATATAATTCCATGAAAACACTTGATTGTAGGCACCCTTCCAGCAGAAATAGAATCAAGGGGGGAGGGGTAGGACTCCCTGAGAAAAAGAAACCTAGTTTGGGTTTGGTTTTGTTTTGGTTTGTTTGGGTTTTTCTTTGGGTTTTTTTTTTTTTTGGTGTTCAAAAAAAATTAGATGACAAATAAGCAAGCTATCTTTCTGAAGAAGGTATCTTTGAGTCACCATTTTATTTCTACATATAGACTGCAGAAAGATTTGTAAATGCCAGTCTGCTTTGATCAATCAGCATTTGATAGTGAGCTACTCTGTGCAAAGAATGAGCTGGACTGTAGGCAGAGGGGCAGGTGAAAAAATCAGAAGTGCCTTCAAGGAACTTAAATAGGCCAAGAAAGACATTTGTACACAGGTTGATCATCCCTGTGTCATCAGAGTACTTCCCAGTGCCCAACAGAGTAGTTCACTCTGAAGGGATTAGATGAATAAATAAGTAAGTGAATGAATATAAGTAGGTGTGGTATAAAGGTAACAAAGACGTGAAACTCAGTGACTGTGGCAGTGAAAATAAGGAGATAATAAATTCTTTCTGGAATGAGAGGTCACCAGAACACGTCTAACAGTGGGGGGCGGCTTTTAAGATGAACTGTGTTGAAAAGAGTTTCAGTACATAAAGAAGGAGGAAAGAAGAGGTGTTTAGACAAAGGGACAGATATGAGTAAAGGCACAGAAGATACGAAAGAAGAAGCATGTTGCTTAAAACAATTAGAGCACGGAGTGGGTGGGGAGGAATCAACATGGATGGGGAGGTAGGTTTTGATTGTAGAAGTCCTTGCCTGACATGTCAATGAATTCGGAAAGTATTGTGGTGGCAATGGGAGCCAATAAAAGCTGCTGAGACATGGAGCAAGGAGACTAATAAGGGGTATTGTCTTCACACAACTTAGAAGAAAGAGAGGTCCTTGAAAGAAGAAAGCGATGTAAGAAGACAACTTAGCACAGTGATTGATGGGCCCTGATAACACTGTAACTCAGTGTTGTGGGGCAAGAACGCATGAGAAGAGAAAGACATACATTCTTGCACAAAGGTTCTAGTCTCCATGCTTAGTAAGATTATAATAAAAATCATGTTAACACCTTGCTGAGTTTTCTATATGTATGAAATACGTATACCTATACACTTCCTCACAACAAACATTTGAGGGCATTATTACTACTCATATTTCCCTTTTAGGTAATGAATCTGACTTTTCAGAGTTTTAATAACTTCGCAGACATATAGCTGGGAAATTTGGGAGCTTCCATTTCAACTCCATTTGACTGAAGATCAGGTGAGCTCACCCCAGGAGGTGGTATATGTGAGCTATGAAACTTAGGATGGTGAGAAGGTTGTGAGGAAGGCAGCTATGTGATCAGCATTTTATATATAGTGGTTTGAGTTTCCCATTGTATATTGGTATCAGCTCTCTGGAATGTAATTAAAAATTTAGTGCAGAAAATTTTTAGAGACCGGAATGCAGATTTCTGAGTCTTCTGCTTAAAGGTGTAAACATTGAATCTCTGACTATTATCAAAATTTATCAGGAAGAGAGTATGGCTTCAGGGAATTTGTGTGGATGCTTACAATTTAAAAACCAACAAGGAAGAAGGTATAATTAAAGAGAACAAAGAATAATCAGACATAGGAAGTGAAGCAAGAGAGTGTAATGTCATATAAGGCAAAAGTCTCAAAGAGGGACCATATGCTTAATAGTGTCAAATGCTACAACAGGTCAAGTACAGTCAAAAGTCAAGTGGGGTTGTTGAATTTAACAGATATAGGTCGTTGATGAGATTTGTGGGTGTTGTTTCTATGGAGTGGTGGGAAAGCAGCTGAGTTTCAGTACGTACGTAAATGGAAGATGAATTGAAAAAGGTAAATCAGTACTACTCTTTAAAAATAAAAATTAAAAATGATACAAGAAATATGCTTGAAAAATACATGAAATATGCTGAATTCATAACATAAATCTTAAAAATCCCCATTCACCAACCACCCCATCTCACTAACTTCCCCATGGTTACTGATTAATGATAGATTGTAAAACTTTCAGAGTAGTTTAATGCACTTTTATAGCTATACATAATACATGAATGAACTCCCACATATATGTATATACATATGTAAGGGTATGCATAAATACTCTGGCAAATGAGTTAATATTCACTAAATATTCATGTATTCCTCTATAGTTTCCCTTTCTTTGTAGTTAGGTTTGGGCCATGTAATCAGGGTTGATCATCAGTTTCTTTCCAAGGTGATACAATTAAGAATCACCACAACTCCTCTACTTTTCTCATTCCCCGTAACCTGGAGGCATGAAGAAAGGTCCAGGAATCATTTTCTGCCAAGAGGCAGCAGAGAGATAAGGAATTCTGGGATATTAACTTCCAAATCCAAAATCTAAATGATTTCCAAATACGTGACTTATTGTTGAACTGATGAATTTCTCTGAAGAAGGGGTTTGAGGGAACAAGGCAGCAGCAGCTGTCAGGACAGAGGATCAGTAGACATCAGTCCTTTATCCACAAACTTTAAGTGGCATTGGAGAATGCTCATCCTGGGGTCTCAGCCCACAGCAGGTGCATGGGTCTGGGTGATGCTGGGAGAGAGGTTTTAGAGACTGATGAATCTGGACAAATTCTAAAATATTTGTCATGGATACCAAGTACTCAAGCCTGATGTTCATTTTCTCTCCTTTTTTCTGCACACTTTCTTCTCTTCAGGCTATAAATGGAGAAAGCCCATTTGGGCATTAATCTTCAGTGAATACCTTAAATAACGTGAAATCATCTTTCTTTTTAGAGAAGACATGCTCTCCATATTAAAAGCAGGAGCAGGAAGAACCCAGGGCAAGTGAGAAGCATAAGGTGATGTGGCACCAGCAAACAGTGTGTGTGCTGGTTTCTCTAAGTACATACGGATATTTTGAAAACAAAAAATAAAAATAAGACAAGATCTAGTACTTTCAGGGCAGTATGACCATAGACAAATGAAACTAGATCCTTCTTACACCACACACAAGAATAAACTTAAAATGGGCTAAAGACTTAACTATTAGACCTCAAATTATAAAAATGCAAAAAGAAGACATAGGCAGTAAAATCTTGAACATTGCTGGTACCAATATTTTATCTGCTATATCTCTCCATGCAAGAGAAACAAAAGAAAAGAGTAAATAAATGGGACCACATCAAACTGAGAAGTTTTTGCACAGCAAAGGAGACCACCAACAAAATAAAAAGATAATCCATGGAATGGGAGAACATATTCACCAATATATCTGATAAGGGGTTAGTATAAAAATGTATAGAGCTTACAAAACTCAACACCAAAAAGCAAACAAACCAGTTAAAAATGGGCAAAGGACTTGAATAGACACTTCTCCAAAGAGGACAAAACAGATGGTCAATAGACATTTGAAAAGATTCTCAATGTCAATAATCATCAGAGGAAGGCAAATTAAAACCATAGTGAGATACCATCTCACACCTGTCAGAATGGGTCTCATCAATAAATCAATAAATGAGTGCTGGCAAGGATGTGGAAAAAGGCAACCTTTTTGCATTCCTGGTGGGAATGCAGACCGGTACAGCCACTGTGGAAAGAAGAATGGAGATACTTCAAAAAATTAAAAATGGATCTACCTTTTGACCCAGCGACCTCGCTTCTGGGAATTTATCCAAAGAAACCCCAAAAAACTAATTCAAAAGAACATATGCAGCCCTGTGTTCGTTGCAGCACTATTTACAATTGCCAAGACCTGGAAGCAGCCCAAGTGTCCATCAGTAGATGAGTGGATGAAACAACTATGGGACACTTACACAATGGAATACCATTTGACAGTAAAAAAGAAGGAAATTTTACCCTTTGTGACAGTATGGATGGACCTGGAGAACATTATGCTAAGTGAAATAAGCCAGTCTGAGATAGACAAATATCATATGATTTCACTTGTATGTGGAATCTAATGAATAAGCTGAATTAACTAGCAAAAGAGAGACAGACTCATAGACAGAGAGCAGGATGACAGCTATTGGGGGAGGTGAAGGTAGGGGGTGGAGGGATGGAGGAAAAAGGAATCATGAACATAGACAACACTGTGGAAATTGCAGGGAGGAGGGGATATAAGGGGGTTAAATGGTAATGCAAAAATGACAGTAATTTTTTTAATTAAAAATAAAAAATCTAAGGGGGGTTCAGTTCTGTGCTTTGTCTTTGGATTGTGGTTATTGGACTTTTTGTTTCCATAAAACTGATATTGATGACACGGTGAATAGCATTTTCACACGAGTAGAAGTAACATCAGATTGAGATTAGATTATTGAAGAGGTGTATTCTCACATTCTGGACTTGAGCCAATAAAATTGGGTCATTCTTGGAAGGTAACTGAGGCTATTCTCGGCCTGAGGGTTACATGAGCAGTTGGTGTGTGTGTGCAAACAGGTAGCCAGACTGTGTTCCAAACCATTCAGTAGAATAATAACAACAACAGTAATTGCTACAGTTTATTGAATTTTAACTATGAGATGTGCAAGTAAAACTATTTGTATTTTCTATAGCCCGTACAACTTTTTAAGTTAGGAACTTTCACCCACATTTTATAGTTAAAGAAACTGCAACATAGGGGATTGGAGCAACTCACCCAGTGCCATAGTGACTGAGCGCAGCGGTGATAAGATCTGAATCACAGTTCAGATCTCTCTGGTTCTGAGCGCCTGTTCTTTTACTCATCAAAGCAGACTTATAAAGCTTGTTCTTCCAAAAAGGAAAGAATGGAGCTAACATGAAAAAGGGCAGACTTCTTCCCCTTTTTATCTGATGTAGGTGATGATCAGAGAGATACATATGCTCATGGGACCCACGTATAATCACTTCCTTTGTCAGTGACGCCTGCTCCCCTGTTCTTCAGCTTCTCAGACCCTTCCATGAGAGCAGCTTGAGGAGCTACCCTGCAACCACCAAGAAATGGAATCTTGTAAAGAATTGTGGGAAGTACACAAGGTGTTCTGTTTTCTCTACAGGAAGAGGGCACTACACCCTGAGGTGATTAAAAGGATGAATGGAAGACTGGTAAACAATCAGGGGAGGTGGAGAGAGGAGACGTGTAAATAAGCAGGAACACACCTGTGGTCCCAGAATGCAATTAAACATGAGCAGATCCTTTGGAACTCACTCATGGACCAAGCAAGATTCTACATGGTAGAATGCCAAGTTCATTTTAAATTGCTGGATACAGATTATAGCACCAATCACTATCTTGATAAAATGGGACTCCAAAATAACTTTGTGACTATTTAAACTATCTGAAGTACCGATTCTGAGTTACCATTAATAGTTTATTGTACAGTTCTCTTTATTTCATCCAAAACAACTTCTTGAAGAAAAAACGATAATGCCTGAAAATGTATGTCAGTGCATTGCTATATAAGACCATACATTATGCTTTTGAAATTTTTAAGTTGTTTAATAAAACTGTATTATACTGAGCAGTTTAACGTATGTTTATATACAACCAACTCACATGGTTAATATAGCACAGTGGGTAAGTAACCCTTTACAATGAACGACAACTTCAAAATCAATTAGGCATGTTTGACATTTGCATTTTAAGGATTTTTCCAAGATTAGAGGCACTAAGCTTCACAAGTATATCAAAATGACAGCCTTACCCTAACTCAAACCTTCTTGCCCATTTGCAATAAAGGCTCCATCATCCGGAGCCTAGAGAACGTGTCGAGCTCATAGACTAAACACTCGGCAGTTGTATGCACTCAGCGGCTTTATGGCTTGTTGGGTGCCTTTGTGGAATCCTCCTGGAGTCAATTTGTCTTTATGCTTCAAAGAACCCTAATTCAAAAGTACTCCAAAATGTTTGGGACTTTTTTAAAAATTATTTTTCTTCTGGAAGTTTAAATGTAAACTAAGGCAAATGCTCTCTCACAAATTTTATACTGGTCTAACTGTTCAAGTTCACCTTATGCACAAACTATAGCTTGTAGGCTTAAAGGCATTTTTATTTTTATGATTATTTTATTTTTGAAGGCATGCCGTCTTAATAATACTTATTTTCCAGATCTTTTTCCTACATGACACACTAGGTTTGGTTAAGCAGTTAGATGTAGAATGCATCCAAGTTTCCATTGGTTCCCATTAGACAATACATATCTGATTTTGTCTTGTTCTAGAGAGAAAAGGAAGCGAACGTAGACCAAGCTGAAAATTTAGGTGTGGTAGAAATATGTTCCATTGTGATGATTTTTTAACACTAGAACCGTTATTGTGGCTTATGCTTTCAGACTTGTCCGGCAAGTCATTCTTTATTGTCTCGGGCAGGATTTGCTCCTCCCGGGTCTTTCCCTCCACTGATGTTCACAGGTCCACTGCTCTCTCCGGACCACGACAATGTGACACAAGCAATAATGACTATTTGCTCCTCCTTTCTTATCTTTGGGGTTACATCATCTATCACAGTGTCTACCCAAAATTGATAGGGCCATTAATCCAATCTGAAAACCTCATTTAAAACGTTAAAATAAGCCCTGGCTGGCATAGCTCAGTGGATTGAGCACGGGCTGTGAACCAGTGTTACAGGTTCAATTCCCAGTCAGGGTACATGCCTAGGTTGCAGGCCATGACCCCCAGCAACTGCACATTGATGTTTCTCTCTCTCTCTTTCTACCTCCCTTCCCTCTCTAAAAATAAAAATAAATAAAATCTTTAAAAAATAGCTTTAAAAATGTTACAATATACAGGATAAATTTGTTTCCTGCAAAAACCACAGTTACTTAGAATGAGGGATAACTGCATCTTTCTTCCTTTTTTCCTCTGCCTCCTCCTTTATTTGTCCTTTGTCCCATGTTTATTTTCAGGGAGTGAGTACCAACCAGGGAGAACCTTGTTTTGAAGGATGAACCGAAGTTGTTTTTCTTCTTATTGAAATGTTTATTTAAAGCCATGCTGTCAGACTTATAAGTAGATAAAAAGGGCTAGTACTCATTTTAGGTGAAAACTGAGCATTGTGAAAAAAAATTCTGTTTCTCTGTTTTTCGGACAAAGAAGTGCGGAGCATTTGCGGAGATATCGAAGTTGAGAAGGTTCCAGTGAAAGAGCCCTCAAGGCACCAGAACAGGGTGCAGGCTCCTGATTTCTTAGATGCCAATGGAAGTGTCATTAAAGGGGTGCCACTGTCTCCAAAACCAAGCTGAGCTAAACATTAGCTTTATTCTGTTCCTTTTCCCCTGGGCCATTGTGGCCTCATCGGTAGCTGGGACACTGAATAAGGTCAAAGTATTCAGTTTAAGTGAGTCAGAGTGATGGGGGACATGAGGAGAAAGATTGACTTTATAGTTTTTTTGTTTACCTGTGAAAGCAAACACCATTTGCATGCATTACTACACCCAGAATTAACTATTGTTAACAGTAAGAAGCGCATATATAGAGAGAGATGGGTATAAAGAGATGCTTCTCAACTTATTATCAGTTACATCCCAATAAGCACCTCATAAGTTCCAGATATCATAAGTATGCAATGCATTTAACACACCTCACCTGCTGAACAGCATGGCTTAGCCTGGTCACTTAGAGCAGGAAGGTATGGGTGATGTGCTGGGTTGCTGTTGTGTAAATCATATATTCTCTCCAGGGCTGCCCCAAACCCTTTTTATGGTTGATGAGATGCTGGGTGTGGTGAACTGTGCTGCATTTTGAAGGACCCTTCCAATCCTCCACGGCAGGGCTGGAGAATTAAACAACATGATTAAGGATCTAGAGTCTTTTGTAAGCAGGGCAGAAAGAAGGGAAAGGAAAACGGCGGAGAACTCAGCTTTACCTGGGAAAGGTGCCACCGCGGGTACAGATGTGTTTCTCTGTCTTGCTCCTCACCTGCCTCCTCACCTGCTTCTCTTCTTCATTCCTCTACTCTCCACTCTTCCCTTTAACGTCTAATTCAGACAGATCATTTAGAGTTTTATCAGGTAGTTGTTTTGTTTACAACTTTTAATATGATGTGGGACATTATTTCAAAGCCCACAATAAAGGAGGTGACCTAAGAAATGAATAAATTACCAGATTTTCACAGGGAACAGAGGGGAGATTATAGGCCCAGAAATGAGCTGTTTGTCACTACATCCTGTAGTGACAGCTCTGTAGTCCAGCTACAGTGTCTCGACAACGTTGACTTTGTCAGATGCACCAGCCATTAGGCATCTACCCAAGACATCAGGAGAGTAAATGGTGGCAAGAAGCACTAAAGAATGTCAGAAGTCTTTTGTGCATGCCTTACGTCTGACAGTCAACCTCAGCATACGAACTCAAAAAATAAAAAACAGTAAGACAAATGATCACTTAGGGTTTTTCAGAGTATGCAATTTATAGTCCTACAATATTAACATCAAATTGTTAAGTAAAGGATATGGTCTATTTATGAAAAAGTTGTCTACTTTGTTTTACAATAATGTTGACTTTGTGTAAGTCATGTAGACAAATTCTAAATACACCACATTTGAGCAGATATTACCTGATAAATTCACAGCTAGGTCTCTTTAGAGTCCAGCTAGCAGTGGTAATTGCAAAAAGCCCCAGTGGCTCCCAGATATTGGATAAGATCCATTTGACTGCAACCAATCAGAACTCATGGTACATTTATTACTCAGCTCCCAAGGCCATCCCACTGGCCCAAACAGTGTGTCTAAAAAAGGTGGATGACATTTTGACACCAGATCTTTTAATAGGAGGGTCATTTGTATTCTTATATCTGGTCCGCACAAGGCTTCAAAAAGCAAGCATTGCCCTTCCATGTTACTAGTTTTTTTTTTAATCAAGTACAATGTACCATTCACCCTGTCACTATCCTTGACAGCTGCTTCTCTCAACTCCAGGATGAAGCACAGGGGAGAAGTAATTTCAGGGTGAGTAAGAATAAAGGAAAGGGTAAAGGTAAAGGGGAGTGAAGAAAAGGTAAGAGTCAGCATCAGGGGCGAGGTTCAGGATTAAGGTCAAGCTCAGGAAAGTAGCTGAGGCCAGGGAACGAGTGCAGATCTGGTAGCAAGGATCCCAGAGTACCTGCCGTTCCAGAGAAGCCGTGTCCAAACATCCTGCTCTGTCATGGGGCGCCACAGGTTTCATGACTGAACTTTTGACGTAGGTGCTGGCATCACTAACCCGAGGCTCAGTGATGTAGATACATCAAGGTCCACCCACTGTTTTCTCGTAAACTGGATACCTACAAGCTCTCTCAGTGCCATAAAGGACGGGGAATGTAAAAACAACCATCATGCATGGTAGTTTCTTTGGAGTTTTAAGTTTTCCTCCTGAGCTGAATGCAAATGCAGTGCTAAATTCCACGGTCCTTCCGCTCCTCTGAACTGACTCCCTTCGACAAAGATCAATTAAATCTTCCCCGGATGTGATTATTCCAAAACCCTAATTTATGCGATCATTGGCACTGTGCAGCACCTTTTTCCTAAGAAACTTTAATTCCTTTGCAAACTCCCTCCCTCCATTACAAAGTTATGAAATGTTATGTAAATTTACTCAGATTTATCACAGAATGTGGCTGCCAGAGCATATAATCTTCAACTTCTGTAGTGCTGAAGGGAAATAAATCATTCTAAATATACCAATGGCATTTGACTAAAGAATAAAACTAATATTGGCTAACAGACTATTTAAACTGTTGTCTCAAAAATTCTTACAGCCTTGTAACCTGAATGTCAAGTTTCAGACCACAGTATAATTTTTTAACACAAAATAAAAAACTGTGAAAAAGTAGATGTGTGACAAATCAAAATGAAACATTTAAAATATGTTCTTCTGTTAGTGGTTTTGACATTCTGTCCCCATTAAGAACATGTAGAAAGCTCGTTAAATTTCTCTGACAAGTCAATGCACAGTCATTCAATATGGTAAAATGACAAAAAGTAGCATGTTAAGGAGCAAGACCAGACTCTTCACAAACCAAAATAAATGAAAATATAAAAACAACAAAGCAGTAAGCTTCTTGTTTGTGTTTTTAATTGTCTTCATTGTAATATTAAACATACTATTTAGGCAAAAATATGCATTTTATTTATTTTTTAAATATATATATTTTTTGCATTACCATTGAGTCCCCTTACACCCCATCCCCCCAGCAATGACCACACTGTTGTCCGTGTCCATGAGTCCTTTTTCTTTTTCACTCAATCCCTCTACCCCCTAGCCTTCCCCCAATAGCTGTCACCTCTTCTCCATCTATGAATCTGTCTCTGAAAAACATGCATTTTAAATACACTCTTAGCTTATTTTATACAAAGGGAAATAAAATTATGACACTGAATTACTTGCCAGAAAGATAGTCTTTGTTCAGTAAAAAACAAACACTTTTGTGTGAACACAAATACTTTGTGTTTAGAAAGTGCTCAGGGGTTAAAGGACTTGGCCCTCCCTCTTTCATGCATTCATCCCACAGAACGTATTTGCAGAGCAACTAGAGATTTCTTTTTTTTGCTACACGAGAGGATCACATAGCATAAGATCATCCTGATGGACCAACCCACAGGGTAAATCTTTTGATTCAACATTTCTCAATTTTCACCAGTTGTAAACAACTCAAGTAATCTCAAAGTTAAATCTGAATTAACCTTAGTGTTTATTAACACAAGTCAACCCACCAAGGAAGCTGGCATAATAGTTAGTATGTATTTAGTCCTTTTTGTAAAAATAATGGCTAGAGATAATATATCCTTATAAGGGTTCATACTATGTCACAATAATTCCAAATATCATTCCTTAATATTTCACTGTGTGGACCAATTCCTAGGCTACAGCAATGATGGAATATGTGTGATGTAATGGTATCCATTCTCCTTCAATGGAGAGAGACAGGAAATTTAAATGTTGACTTGAGTTCTAGTGGCAGAGTGCTCAGTGGAGAACTCTACTCACAATGGTGAGTAAAAGGGTATGCCTTGTCTTAGGAAATAGCTATTGGAGAAATAACAATAAAGCTGTTGTTTCTTCTTCTTATCAATTAATTGCAAAACAGATGCTATGTGGTGCATTTGCATTTCCTACAGTACTGACAATGAAATGTGTTTATGAAAGATATTTCTTTTATAGTTACAAAGGCCAATAGAACAGGTGCACTTGAGCCAAGTTTAAGAAAATAGAAGACACTGAAATAGAGAACAGACTGACAGTGACCAGAGGGGAGAGGGGAGGGAATTTCAGGGGAGAATGTGAAGGGTTTACAGGAACAAGTATGAAGGACACATGGACAAAAACTAGTGGTGGAGTGGAAATGAGAAGGAGGTGGGGAGGACTGGGGGGTGGGCTGGGATGGGAGTAAAAAGCAGAAAACTGTACTTGAACAACAATTAAAATTTAAAAAATAGAAGGAACTGCAATTGGTTTAAGGACTACAGTGTTATTCAGAAGGATGGGATATATGGCTGCTATTAGGAAGAAACTGAAACTTAACAGTTTTAAATTGTGTTCAAATATTTAAAATGTATACACATGTATTTAAACAATGTATATAACAGAAAAGACATTAGAGTAACTTCACAGTGTAAAACTATAATTAATATTTATCCTATTCTTCATTTATTTTTATTGTTGTTAAAATACAGTTGCCTCCATTTTCACCCCACCGCACCCCCTTCAGTTTTGTTTATGTGTCCTTTATACATGTTCCTTGATGGCCCTTCCCCTATTTTTTCCCATTATCCCTTTCTCCCTCCCCTCTGGTTACTGTCAGTTTGTTCTGTATTTCCATGTCTCTGATTATATTTTGTTGGCTTGTTTTTTTTTTAAGATTTATTTCTTTTTAGAGAAGGAAAGGAGTGAGAAAGAGAGAGAGAGAGAGAGAAACATCAATGTGCGGTTGCTGGGGGTCATGGCCTGCAACCCAGGCATGTGCCCTGACTGGGAATCGAACCTGCGACACTTTGATTCTGGTTCACAGCCTGCGCTCAATCCACTGAGCTACGCCAGCCAGGAATGGCTTATTTGTTTTGATGATTTGGTTCCACTTACAGGTGAGATCATATGGTATTTGTCTTTCACTGCCTGGCTTCCTTTACTTAGCATAATGCTCCCCAGTCCCATCCATGCTATTGTGAAGGGTAGGAGCTCCCTACTTCTTTCTGTTGCCTCTTCTTTTAGCTTAATATATCTATTTTTTCTACCAAGTGCTTATGAGGGTATTAAACATGCTCTAATAAATAAATAAAACAATTAATAGAACTTTTCAGAGATAATAACATAGAATATGTATATACATATCTTTTCCTTAGAGTGGATATTTATTATTACTTAAAGTATGTAAAATTTTCTATAGGCTTATAACTTTTCATAATAAGCAAAAATCAACTGCAGAAACTTTGGGTTAATAAAAATCCAGAAATCAGATTGTATATAAGTATACAAATAAGTTTCTATATGTCAAAATAACCGTTTATAAAATGAAATTAGGAAAGAATCTGTTAACAGCCTCAAATTAGACTAGACCTTCATGAACTATAAAACTTCAAAAAGTATATATTAAGAAGATATGAAGAATTGGAGATAAGGGTCCTATTCTCAAAGACAAAAGTGAATATAATGAGCATTGCAATTTGTTCAAAGTAATGTGTAAAAGGCACGAAATCCCAGATGAATTGATGGGACACTAGTGGTAGATAGGGAGTAAGTAGCAGAGATATCATAATATAACTATTCTCCACATTTATTTTTATAGATAGGCCATTGCTATAAAATTGGGAAAAGAACCATAAAGTAAGGCATTTCTCACCAGATATTTTAACACTGCAATAATTAAAACAATCTGTTGATGTGGGAGAATAGACCAGCAGATCAAAATTAAATGGATAGCCCAGAAAACACACAGACGTGCACATGCACACAGGCATTCACAAATTAGCACAGCCAACACATGCCAGTTACAACAGCTACATATTATACACATTGCTACACATGTCATATGTATAGCAATACTTATAATTTATGTAAGCATGCATGCAGGTATATATATTTTCATATGTGTATGTTATGTAAATTCATATAATAAATAAAATAGTAAGCATATGAGGAATTTATCTAAAGAGGTATTTAAATTTGGTAAATATATAATCACAAAATACCAAACATTGCTAAAAAAATTGACTACTTCATAGATGCTATTAAAAATTAGGTTATATGAAAGCAAACTGTTTAGAATTCTAACACCACTGTCTAAAAAGAATTCTTTTTTTAAAGATTTTATTTATTTATTTTTGGAGGGGGAAGGGAGGGAGAAAGAGAGAGAGAGAGAAACATCAATGTGCGGTTGCTGGGGGCCATGGCCTGCAACCCAGGCATGTGCCCTGACTGGGAATCGAACCTGAGACATTTTGGTTCACAGCCTGTGCTCAATCCACTGAGCTATGCCAGCCAGGTGAAATCACATTTTAAAAGTTCAACACATGTACTACATTTTTTCTAATCATATTAGCAAAGATTCTTAAATAGTCACTAATAGTAACACGTAGCCACTTCCACTGGTATTTTCCTATGATAAAGAAGAAAGTGCGAATTGGTTCTAACTTGTAGAAATCAATTTGGCAAAGTTAAAGTTAAGAATCTTAAATATTTTAATAATATATTCTGAACTACGTACTTTTGAGCCAGTAATGTTACTTCAAAGAACCGCCTCCATTTAATAAACTTCTGCTCTACCTTCAAGATGTAACACAAATCACCTCCTCTAAGAGCTCCCATAATACTTTGCGCATAAAGTCTTGTGTTATACCAAATCCCATAGGCATCAGCTGGGGAATATCTTATCAACACACATCATACAAAAGGCAGTGGAGTGCAGAGGTGAAGAGGGTGGGCTTGGAGGTTGGAAACTCGGGGTTAACCCCGACTCCATCACCCACTCTGCGTGCCACCTGTTTTCTCAGTTGGCAGCCAACCAAGCAAGGTTTTCTACGACACGGTCTCCTCACACTCAGCACTACCACCAGTTACCAGATCACTGCATTTTAGGCCTCTGTGGAATTTTAGACACCCTCTAAATTTAAATATATCATATTTTCAGAAGAAGGAATTCCAGCCCAAGAGGAAGAGTGTCTCAGACAAGGTCTAGTTGCTACTGAGAGTTTATCATTTGAAGATCACCAAGTAGCGGAGGCTTCCCTGGGGGCAGGCACAGAGAAAGGTGACCATGGAGAAAAGAAGTGGTGGTTTCATGGGCTATGAACCAAAGTGTCGCAGGTTCAATTCCCAGCCAGGGTACATGCCTGGGTTGCAGGCCATAACCCCCAGCAACTGCACATTGATCTCTCTCTCTCTCCCTCTGTCTCTCTGTCTCTCTGTCTCTCTCTCTCTCTCTGTCTCCCTCCCTTCCCTCTCTAAAAATAAATAAATAAAATCTTAAAAAAAAAGAAGTGGTGGTTTGGGGGGGGGGGTGGAAAGAGGAATCATAACAAGAGAGTCAACCAGGAAGTGGAACAAACGCAACTCGAAATTTGCAGACTGGCATTAACGGTACTGCCTCCAAAAGAAAACTATGTATGTTTAAAAGAAGGTTTACTTAAACCCTCATTTAGTTTAGTTCTCTTAATTAGGCATTACATTGTGCCCATGATATGTTCTCACTGGTTTTAGCATTTCACGTGGAAATTATCATTATAGCCAATATTTTGGGAAACCTACATATCCCAGAAATTCATCCACATTTTCTGTACTGTTGGAATCATTGAAGGGGGGAATTTAGTGTTGGCTTTATAATGGAACTCCCAGTTTGGAAAAAAAATCAATCCATTCATGTATTTTCCTAACATCTTTATGCACTTAAACACTTTCCCGACTTTTTTTCTTCTTTGCATTTTAAGCAACTATATTGCAAGGGTGGGGCTCTATGTCAAGGGTACACAGGAGACAACTGAAAGAGCTAGAACAATGGGAGCACCAAATAAATAAAATAGTATTTGACTATAATCCAAATATAAATAAATACCTATAAGTCTTCAATGTTACAAATTATTGAATAAACAAATGATAGAGAATAAATAAACCTCCCATGCAGAAGAATTCCAAATTATCGATTTAGATACTGTCCCCCAGGAGGTGGAGAGTGACACCCATTCCTTCAGTGTGGACACATAGTGATGTCCTTCCAAAGAGGACAGTGAGGAAAGGAAGGGGAAAAAATGACTTTAAAGTGGAGAAACCTGAGCGACACCACCGCGTCACATGATTAAGATCAGCATCAGCAGTGATAAGTCACATTGGTAGTACACGCCCTCGATCGGACGTGATGGCGAGAACACTTCACATCTGATGTCTTCCCCAAAACCCATCAGAACAGGCTAATCACGAGAAAAGCATCAGGCAAATGCAACTGAGGGGCAGTCTACAAAATGCTTGACAAGCACCCCCTCAGACCGTTGAGGTCATCTAAAACAAGGCAACCCTGAGGAATGAACATCGCAAACAAAGAAACAAACCCTAAGGAGACATGATGACTGATATGGTGCCCTATGTGGAGTCCTGGAGCAGAAAAGAGGACATGAGGTAAAATCTAAGGAAACCTAAATCAAACACAGACTCCGTTTGAAATAGTCACTGTTTTTTTTAAGATTTCATCTATTTATTTTTTAGAGAGGGAAGGGAGGAAGAGAGAGAGAGAGAAACATCAATGTGCAGTTGCTGAGGGTCATGGCCTGCAACCCAGACATGTACCCTGACTGGGAATTGAACCTGCGACACTTTGGTTCGCAGCCTGCACTCAATCCACTGAGCTACGCCAGCCAGGTGAAATAGTCACTGTTTAAAAAAGTAATTCTTGTTGTCCCCCATCTCTATCCAGGTAGAAAATTGTGCGTTTCACTCTGCTTGGAGAAAAAGACACTCTTTACAAGGCAAGATACTAAAAACCATGAAGATTAATAATAATGTATAGTTACTGGCCCATTAATTGTGACAAATGTATCACAGTAATGCAACCTGTTAATAAAAGAGAAACTGGGTATGAGGTATATGGGAACTCTTGTACCTTTTGCAACATTTCTGTAAATCTAAAAACATCCTTGTATGTAAGGTTTACTTAAAGAATTAAAAAGGACTTCAGTTAGTTTTGAAAATTACATTGAAATTGTCTAAGTAACTAAACTTGGTTCTTATCACATTTTCACCCTGAAAGATTTTTTAAAAATTTTATCGTGAATGCGTATATTGAACAGGGAGAGAATCCACCCTATTTTTCACCTTTTAGCTTGAGAACAGGTTTGAGGGCATTTAAAGCAAAGAGGGCATGTTCAAAATCAAAGCAAAATGACCGAACACTTTTGTCCATACCTGACCCTCAGACAACATGGCCTATAGTATAACCAACCGGACTCTATGCACTCAGTACATTAGGCAGGAGCTCTTCTCCAGGGCACTATAAATATATATGACCGTAGAATGAGCAGAATGATTTCGAGAGTTAGTCTCACTACAAATCTAAAATAGACCACAGGACTGCAAGCATAAATGTAGTTTGACTCTGGTCTCTAAGGCACAGAAGAGGGAAAGACAGTGAAATCTACAAAATAATAAGACACATTGAGATTACATTCTAACCTAATAACTTTTCCTTTCGCCTGATATGTTCCCTCCTGATAGTTGAAAGGCAAAGGGAATGAAATTTAATTGAAAATGGGAATTCCTAATGTGATTTAAATTCTCAGTAGATGAGTAGATGTATCAGGAAAATTGCACTAATCTTTTATGTTACTGAACATACAAAAAAGTAAACCCCAGGTATATTAGGTACGAGTCTCAGGTTCTCAGGGAGCTACTGCAAAGTGTAAGCCAAACCAGGCTGACAGAGGAGGCCTTTCCTTGCTCCTCCTGGAACAGCTTCCGGTGGAAAATCCAAGAAAGAGATAATAAGCCAGCTCCTTTGTCATCTAGACAATAAGATACTGTAATTTTTAAATGAGTGATGAGTGCAGTTGAATTTATGAATATATTCTAAAGTTCTCTCTAGAGAACTTTTTTTTCAATAGACGTGAAAATTGTCATGAGATTCTTGTGTTTCTCAAACAAATTAAATACGGAAGTTCCCTGATAAATTCTGAACGTAGAAAGGACCTTTACTGAATCCTAGTTAAAAATTACTAATTTATTCCTTTATCTGAGAAAAGTAACATTACAAAAAGGAATACTGAATTATCTAGATAATTTGGAGTGAAAGGGTTTGAGATAGAAAGTATCTACTCAATAGTCATCCTAGTCACATTTTAGTAACTGGAGTCCTAGCAGGCCGGGTCGTGTCCTTTATCCCCAAGCGAGTGGCAACAGTACGGGCCCCTAGAGGGAAGGGTTTCAAGGAATATAATGGTGTTTTCACACATACTTGAGCCTTATCCAATAATTCCCTGGCAAGAGCATCTGATTAAAGCCTTCATGCTTCGTAATTAAAGTGAGAAGACTTTAACTTTCTCCCAGTCTTTTTATTGCCCGAGTCCGCTCTGACTTTCAGGTGTACACTTAAAGTCATTGTGCCAAGAGGCCTTTTCTCAACCTCTAAACTATGAAAACACTCTCTCTCCTTCTCCCCTTCTTTCTCCCTCTCTCTCTCCCCCACACAATATTTCCATTTGAAATTCAGGATTGCATTTTCAGTATTTATGTGATTCCTTAAAACTCGACATTGCAATACTTTCGTTACATCACTGCCATGATGGCGATGCCGCTGATACCAGCCTAGCTTCCTTACCACCCACAACCATAAAATTGGACAAAATCTGAAGCGACTGTCTCCGTACACCAGGCAAGAGGTAACGTAGGATTGTAACCTTGGAGCAAAGGGAAGATACAAGGCTAGTGTCCTGTTGTTTGTCCTGGTTTCTTCCTAGGAGAACCTCCCCAACTGGTGCACACAAAGGCGGATTCCAAGCAGGGCTGAGTGATCTCCGTGAGCTGAGAAGTCTGGGACTGGGCATGATTTTGCTGAAGGAAATGGAAATATTGGAGTCTGCTGTCAGAGAGAGAAGAACTAAAAAAAAAAGATATGAACCAGGGTCTGCCCGGGAGTTTCCAGTGAGTTCTTGGCTGAGAGTTGGGCTTTTCCAATGCAGGGAGATGACCCACAAGGCCAAAGAGAGAGTCCTGGCTACAGAACTACCTGCTTAGCTGAGAAATGAAAGTTTGTGTAGGACTGGACAATGGTAGAGGTCTGGCCCAATCAGTGCGGTCATGGATCGGGAGACTCAATATTGTTGAGAGTTCAGATATCAGTTCTTACCAAATTTATCTGTAAGTTCATGTCAACCCTAACTAAAAGCCCAGAAGGCAATTGTAGTGAAATCGGCAAGGTAATTCTAAGACTTATATGGAAACACAAAGAACCTAGAAAAGACAAAAAACAGTGCGGAAGCAGAAGGAGGAAAACGGAGGGCTGCCCCCCCAGATTTCAAGGCCATCATGGTCACCATAAAGTCCCAGTGATCGTTGTCATTGGCCTGTGGACAGACCTGCAGATCCATGGCAGAAAAGAGAATCCAGAAACAGATTCAGGAGGATAAAGTCAACTGATTTTCAATAAGACCTCAAAGCAGGGTCCCAAGGTAAAATTTCTGTTTTCAGCAAAGGTACTGGAATGACTAGATGAATGAATGAAATAGTGTGGACATTAATCCCTACCTCACGTGAAATGTAAAATTTATTTAAACTGCATCATAGGTCTAAATGAGAAAGCTAATATTGTAAAATTTGGTTGAAAATATATGAGATTATCTTCACAATCTTATAGTAAGAAAAGAATTTTAGGAAAAGACACAAAGGTTACTACCTTTAAAAAATAAAGTTCATCAATTAGACTTTGACAAAATTAAATAATTATCTTCATCACAAAACAGTATTAAAAAAAGACAAAAGACAAACTTAAAGCTGAAGAAACATTTGCAATACCTATGTTTAACAAAATACTTACTTCAGAATATACAGGGTCTGCCAGAAGTAGGCTTGCCTGAGTGTGGCTGGTAGGGTACATGAATGTCTCACACGAGATGGACAGCAATTTGAACATTCCACCTAAAATGTCACACGGTATGCTTGAGTGTGATATTGCTATATTACAGAATGGCATGCTTATGATTTTGTAATAAAAGATTTTGCAATAAAAGTAAGTGATATTTGTGCCTGACCCTGTGGTTTTTATAAACTCCTAAAACTCAATGAGAACACAACTACTGAATTTGAAAAGTTGTAAATAAGACTCAAACAGATGTTTTACAAATGTAGAGATGGGCATGGTTAATAAGCACATGACAAGAGAAACAAATGTAACATAAAACCACAACACAAGGAGACGCCACTTCGCTTACAGCACCAAATGTTGCTTGAGGATACAAATCAACTTGTTGAAGTGTAAAATGTTACAGCACATTGGAAAACTATTTAGCAATTTCCTGTAAAATGAGGCATACTCCTGTCATACAATCCACCCATTTTCTCCTAGGTATTTGCCCAAGAAAATAAAGACATGTATCTACAAAATTTTTATAGAACATTTATAGCAGTATTATTGACGATAGCCAGAAAAGGCAATAACTCAAATATTCAAAAATAGATACTATTTGTGGACACTATGTGTGGTATCTGTGGTATCGATGAGTATGACAAATAGTGTCGTACTTATCTAATGAAATACCATTTGAGTAATAAAAAAAGAAGAAACTACGGGTGCATAAAAATATGAATGAATCTTGAGAACATTACACTAAGTGAAAACAAAAGTTACTACACAAAAGAATACAGATTGTATGAGTCCATCTCAATGAAACTCTATGGCAGGCTTAATGATCTGCTGCTAGAAATCAGGCCAGGCGGCAGCCATGAAGGATGGAGGTTGATTAAGAGACATGTGAAAACTTCATGAAATGATGGAAATTATTTTTGATCATGTGTACTTCATGGTCAGCTTGTCTTACCTTGCTTCTTCTCTGAAACTCCAAGAGTGTTCATAGTACTTGGAATATATTAAGTACCCAATAGACACAAGTTGAGTGAAGTTGTTTTTTTTTTTAAACAAAGAAGGAGGGCTAATCTTTATCCTTTATTGGAATCTAGAGAGAAATCTGATGATTTCATGTTCTGAGGGTTTGTCCACATGACTCCACACTTCTGTGTGCACTTGATCCTTGAGACTCCCATAGACCTAAACATGCCATCCGACATCATGAAGGTCATCTTCAAAAGGGGCGTGTAGAAGCAATTTCACTTGCAAATGAACACAACCTTCGTTAAGTGGCACAGAAAAGTTCATGACTACTGGCATTTATTTTGATTATTGACAAAGTAATTGGGATTCTTGAAGAATAATTAAACTGATAGAAATGTTCTAATTGGTCAAGGGGTCAACATTTATAATTAATGGAAAATTATAATAGTTTACAAGATAACATATTCCAGAATCAAAAGTGATCATTCTAGTTCTTTTGAAGAGATTTTAAATGAAAGCCTAAGCAACCAGTAATGAAGAGACACTTATAGAAACCATAGGTACATATATATGTTTAAAATTTGGTCTGCTTATTTTAAATGTTTAAGTTTTAAGAGGCTTGATCTTTAAATATTATATTTTCAATTAACAAGTCATTCTAGTCTTGATGGAGTTTATTTTTTAAAAAATCTAAGAGACTATTTCACCAGTACCAAAGGCCTGAACTAAATGTCAAATTTTTATTACTTTGAATATGGATGACATGTCATATGAATTTTTATTATAGGGATCAAGAATATCTTGATTATTTATGCTAATTTTAATTTTATTTTTATGTGACCTTTATATACCCATTATGTTATAACCTTATGCATTAAATAAGAAAACTATGAAAATATCAATCTTATTTATGAAGAAACTCAAACACAAAGGTTATCTGAGCTACCTAAAGCTACAGAACTATCTTAATGACAATAAGCAGACACCGGGCATGAATTTTCATGTTCCCAGTTCAGAGTTCTTTCCACCAAAGCACAGCGCACGGCGCTTCTCAGGTAACCTAGCCCCATGCACACCCTAGTTTTTGCAATATCAGTGTCTCCGTAACTGAGATTAAAGTCATTTCAATTAAACACGCTCTTTCTTTCCTCTCAATTCAAGATGACTTTAATCATCACATCCTTTTCAAAACATTCTTGTTGAGAGTTACTGCATTAAACTTTCTTTTTCTTCAGCATAATTATCTCAGGAAGAAGAAAGACATGAAAGATAACACTGTGACCCAGCTCCTGTCCATGTTTCCAAGCCGGGTGTTTCTAGCTGACGCACCTGAACGCAGAGTTCCTCTCTGTCTGGGATGCGCGCCCTTCACCTGCCTCCACCGGATGAACTCCTGCTCCGTCTGCAGCGAGGGCTCTCGCTGCAAAGCTGCAATAACTACGAACCATTCCATGATAAACAACTTGAGAAGAAATGTGAGAAGAAACTCGATGACAAAAACACATATGGATGGTACAAACGTGAAAAAGAAATGCAAGGAATATTTAACAAAAACACAGTGGTAGTAGGAAATATTGACGCGCATAGCCCTAAAAAGGTGAGCAAAATAGGAAAAGAACAGCAGGATATCAATTCAAGAAAAACTGAACAGAGGCCTGTAAGTGGCTCATGACCTAAGAAAAATCAAGATAGAAAAAGAAAAAGCAAATAAAAGTATTTCAAAGTGGACTCCAATTTCTTGGTATAAGAGGAGGTTAAATTTGGGGTTTGGTGTAATTATGTGTTGGTTACCAAATCTCTCATTTTCTTCCTCTGGAAAATAGTTTTATTGTATTCCCCTGCCATCTGTAAGTTAGGTGTGGCCACATGACACTTTGGCCAATAAAGTGCATTTCCTGTTTGGGTGGACACTTGAAAGCATAGCACTTGTTTCTTCTTGTTCCGTTTTCCTGCCTTGAGAATCACGGAAACTTGGAAACAGAGTCCGTCTACACGTATATTCCGGTGTGGACTGTGATATGAGAAAATCAAACTGCTATGTCACTGAGATCTGCGGGTGTATTTTTCCCATGGGTTAGCCTGTACGTACCTCGACTAGGGTAGCAACACATGAGCAATCATTGAAATGTAGCTAACAGAAAGGGGATACAACTGAACAGACACGTAAACCTCTGAAGTTTGCCGTGGCTGTTGATCACGCCCTGACGTTTGCAGCTGGAGAACTGGGTTCTGAAGTTCGTGTATATAAATATCGCCTGAGTAGTGTATAAAATATTCCCTGGCCACAGCCTAGGAGATTACACCTGTAGGTTGGAGGGGAGTCTTAGTATCAACCACTTAGCTCATAGTCTCTCTCTGAGACAGGTGATCTGAAAATACCTCGTTTGAAAAATTCTAGGTTGGAGAATTGGGTTTATTGTTTTACATATAAATTATTTTCATTATGCTTCATCATAAAGCTTGACTTGTTCCCAGAGGAAATATACAGATACGAAGGGAACGACATGTGTTCTCAACTGCTTTAATTAAAAGAGTGGCATGCAAATTTCAGTGCTATTAACAAAAACAAAATGGATTTGCCTTTCTGGATAATTGAATTTGTTAAAACTACAGTGCTTTTCTCCCATGGCTTAACTCTATAAATTCTGCATCGTTTTCATTGTATAGGTTCTGAAGTGTATTGTGAATTACTTTAGAGCAAGAAAAATGACTTAATGTTCTACTTTTAGGTGTTTTTTTTTTTTTGCATTCTAGCACTAAGCACAAAAACTGGCATACAATAGGTGCAAAATAAAAATGTGGCCTATTAAACTAGCTTGACATCAATCTTTTCCATACTTTGCATCAGTATTTTCCTTTGAAAGTACTTTCAAAGGGAAGTATTTTATTTTATGACGGTAGATACCTCTGTAAGACCAAAACATTTCTAAGCATGTCCTATTTCAAGGAATGAGCACCTTCCCCCAAATACACATATTTTTGAATAAGATATATCAAACATAGTAAAGAGAAATGAATACCAAAGGTAGGTTGCTTTGCTTTTTCAGGTGCAATAGTTTCCAGACAGACATATCTGCTTATGCTCTAAGACTACAAATGAGTTGTGTGTCTAGGTGACACCACTCAATGGGAGTACGGACGGTCTCTAGAATATACCCACCTGACTTTCCTACCATCTGTTTTCATTCATTTGTTCTCTTAAAACATGTATTGTGTGATCTGTAGTGTGCTGATTACATAAAAGATAAACACATGGAAAATAAAGCCCCCAAATGAATTGCTCCCCAGGCTGTTTTGATACAAACAAAAATAATCATAATGTGAAACAAGAGTCCTAACGGGTATGGCTCAGTTGGTTAGGCACTATCCTGCAAAGCCAAGGGTCGCTGGTTCGATTCCTGGCCAGGACACATGCCTGAGCTGCAGGTTACATCCTTGGTGGGCACACATATGAGAGGTGACCCATCGATGTCCTTCTTTCACCGTGATGTTTCTTTCCCTCTCTCTCTCCCTCCCGTTCCCTTCTCTCGAAAAGTAATTAAATGAAATCTTTAAAGAATAATCTTAACACACGATAATAAATGTAGTCAGTTTTCAAGAGGGCCCCCAGGGATCTCCACCTCCGGGTTTTCGGACCTTATTGTAGCCCTTGCCCAGCCGTACTGAATGGTGCTCATGTGCGTTACCAGTAGGACACAAAAGCGGTAACAGTGCGTGACTTCCGAGGCTTAGTCGTGAAGGGCGTGGCAGGTTCTACCCCGTGCTTTTTTGGACCACTTGCTCTGGAAGAAACCAGTCACCTGTGGTGAAAACACACCAGCAGCCCCAGAGCTGTGTCCTGTAGAGAGAAGCCGAGGGCTCCTGCAGACAACACGCACCTGCCAGCCGCACCTGCCAGCCGCACCTGCCAGCCGCACCGGGGAGCCAGTGCGGGAGCCCGTCCGTCCGCCGGGGCCCTGTGGGCCGGCTCCCTGACTGCAGCTGCGTGGGAGACGCCCGGGCAGTCGCCTCTAGCCACTCCGGAGCCCCTGACCCGTAGAAAATGGGAGATGATAAACACTTTTGTCATTTTAAGTCAGTAAGTTTTGGGGCAATGTTTGGCAGCAATAAATAACTAAATAATAAGCAAAACCTTTTCTAAGAAAAACGCAAGGTATTATGGAGGTTACAAGGCAATGTTTCGCTTAAAAGAAGCATTTGAGTGAAACCTTGAAAAATGATACAATTTAGAAATGCAGAGATTTCTAATACCTGCTGTTTAAGAGTTTCTTTTATTTTTTAATGTATTTTATTGATGATGCTGTTATCATTGTCCCAATTTTTCCCCTTTGTCCTCTTCTACCTGGTAACCTCCATCCCCTCTGGCAACCCCCCCTTTAGTTCATGTCCACGGGTCATGCATGTAAGTCTTTGGCTACTCCAGTTCCTATACTGTTCTTCACATCCCCCCATCTATTCTGTACTTGCCAATTTGTACTTCTTTTTTTAAAAATTATTTTATTGTTAGCCCCGGCTGGCGTAGCTCAATGGATTGAGCGTGGGCTGCGAACCAAAGTGTCGCACGTTCAATTCCCAGTCAGGACACATGCCTGGGTTGCAGGCCGCGGCCCCCAGCAACCGCACATTGATGTTTCTCTCTCTCTCTCTCTCTCTCTCCCTCCCTTCCCCCTCTAAAAATAAATAAAATAAAATCTTTTTAAAAATTATTTTATTGTTGTTCAATTACAGTTGTCAGGATTTCCGCCCACCACTGCCCCCACCGCAGCCAAATCCACCTCCCTCCCTTGTTTAAGACTTTCAATAAAGTATTTTTTATTTCAAAACATCTCCCATATTTTTTCAGGGTTAATATGTTTTAAGTACTATAATCATTTTGGGGGATGATCAATATAATTCTTGGATGCATAAGTGGCAATTAGTTCCTGCCAGTCTCTGGAAAAGCTCTTGGTTTTGTGTATATGGGTGTTTTATGTTAAATTTCATTCTGCTGTTTATGGCTATGAGTCTAGCTGGCACCGATGGGGTTAACTGGAGGAGAAAAGCTCCTGGGTCTTGTGGCGTCTGTTAAACAGAACTCTGCTCTGTTGCTTTAAGAACTTACCAGGAGCTGAGTGACCTCTGTGGGGCAGGCTGTGAGTGAACGGAGGCTGGACTGGCAGAGAGGAGCGGTCAGGAGCACCTCCCAGGCCCAGGTAAGGAACCTGTGTGGTTTTGTTTGTTCTCCTAACTTTAACCACCCTTCCATCACACTCTGTTAGTGATGAGCAAGCAGTGCATTGCCACAGATACACGGGCAGATATGAAAGATAGAGAGCGGTGTTCCATGACGGTGGGTCCCTGGAAAAGGGCAAGGATGCTCTGGCGTGTGACTCGTGAGACCTGTGCTGTGCACATGGTCCCCTTCTGGATGTCCCCTTCCTCGGTAAACTGGGCACCCTCCAATGTCAATGTGATAGGAGTGTGTTTCCGTCAGGGTCACCTTTGGCCTTCTTGGGGTTTGGTCTTCCAGGGAATGATCATTTTGTGAAAATGGGCTTAAGTGTGTATTTGTCTCCTCAACAGGACTGACGAAGCTAGTTTCATCATCATCATCATCACCATCATCATCTTCACCATCATCAGTCAGCATCACGGGGGAGCATCAGCAACAGCAGCAGTAGCGTTAATGGAGGCTCTGCGCGCATTATTTTCACAGGGTATCCCATTCCATTCCCACAAGGAACATGTGTTCCAAGGGATTTTACCATTTCCAATTTATAGATGACAATCTGAAATATTAAATAAGTTGACTACAATCTCACTGAAGAACTGGGGCTGGAGTTTGAACCTGGTCTGTCTCAATTCAGGGCCCATGTGCTGAACACTGATGGCCCAGCCACAAAAGAGGTAGGAGCAGCTTATCACTTAAATGTTACAACTATTGAAATGTTCCTAGTATCATGCCCAACATTTGTTAGCTACTCCCTGCATGTTAGCTTTCTCCCAGTCTCTCTCTCTCCCTCTCTCTCTCTCTCTCTCTCTCTCTCTCTCTCTCTCTCTCTCTCTCTCTCTCTCTTTCTTTGTCTCTCAGGCTGGGAAACAAATGCTATTAAAACAAACAAAAACTTGCCACAGTTCCACATTCAAAGGATATGTGCAATTCAAAGGCAGGTGCTTCGGAATAGAAAGGCTTTCCACGTGTAATTGGGACGTACTAAATAAGCAC
Source organism: Phyllostomus discolor (assembly GCF_004126475.2). NCBI lineage: Eukaryota > Metazoa > Chordata > Mammalia > Chiroptera > Phyllostomidae > Phyllostomus > Phyllostomus discolor. Next base: position 13,175,902 of record NC_040906.2, read on the forward strand.
GGAGCCTGATTCCTGATGGGGATTCAGAGTTGAATGTGTCTGTAATGGATTTTGAAATTTGGAAGCTCCAGATGGCAACCAAGGCAGGTGGGGTGAGAACCTCCACGGAACACGCCAGGAGAAGAGCCGTGTGTGACTCATCTGAGGCAAAGCACGGAGGGTCACAAAGAAGGCAGGGACCACGGAGGGGGAAAATCGGACGGACAGAAAACCCAGGTGATCAGAATAACCAAGGAGCATTTTGTGAGCGTTAATGTCTATTATTCAAGACAAAGTTGTGTCCAACTCTGAAGTATCAGAAAGGTTCCTCGATCCTCCTGCCACCACTGTGGGTGATATCGGAGCCTTTAGCAAGATGAGCCACACGCAAAGGCTTCAGGCAGTTAGAGTTTCCCCCCAGGCATCAGGGAGGATGGGCAGCCCCTTGTGGAAGGTGAAATGCATTGAGGAAAAACGATGCCCTAGAGCTAAGAGTAAAAATCAGGGACCTAGTGACAGCAGAAACTCCAGCTTCACTGTGGACTGTCCTGGAGGAGACAGGTGCCCAACTTCTCTCACCAAGCTAGGGGAAAGTGGCCTTGCATGCCCGAGAGAGGGTCCAATCCTGCTAGTTCCCTGAAAGCAGCTTCCCCAAAGGCAGGATGCAGAATTCTCGTCATGCTGTCCCCACGCATCGCCTAGCTATTGACCACCACACAGGGCACGCACCATCGACCTCTAGAGAACCAGAAGGTCCTTGGCAGCTTTGAAGGAGGTGGGACAGAAGATTTTGTTAAGGCGAGTCTCTCAGGAATCATGTACCTGATTCCACACTGGGTCTAAATGGCTGTTTCCCACAAGTCATGGCAGATTTTTCTTTTTTCTTTTCCCATCATCCTCTAGGGCAGCCTGTAAGTGGAACAGCTTTCTGAGCCTGAGGCGAACAGAACCATGAATATCAATAAGACCCTTGATCCTTCCCAGGGAAGGCAAGGTGAAGGGGCTGTCTCCGGCTCTTTGGCAGACAAGAGGCCACTATGATGGTGCGCTTTTTAACCTGCTCAGTAGAGACAGCAATCACACACTGCCATGGTTCTATTAGTTCACGAATGCTTTAGGAGTTCGTCCATTGTAAAAACACACTTAAAATTAGTCAATTCTCTCTTCTAGTAATGTTTCCTCCTGCTTTTTTTTTCAAAGATTTTATTTATTTATTTTTAGAGAGGGAAGGGAGGGAGGGGGAGAAAGAGAGAGAGAGAGAGAGAAACATCAATGTGCAGTGCTGGGGGTTCTGGCCTGCAACCCAGGAATGTACCCTGGCTGGGAATCGAACCTGGGACACTTTGGTTCCCATCCCGTGCTCAATCCACTGAGCTACGCCAGCCAAGGGCTTCCTCCTGCTTTTTAAGTGTCCTCATTTAACTGAGACTCTATGGAAAATGTATGATTAATTATTGGATTTAAAATCCTCATGTGATTATACAGATAGGACAAGAAAGGAAAGAACTATTCCTGTTTCGTAATATGGGACAAGCATGTCACTTTTGTCCATCCTGGCCCATGACAGACCAGTGATTACTGTGGCCTTTCTTCTTTTTTAAGATTTTATTTATTTATTGTTTAAAGAGGGAAGGGAGGGAGAAAGAGAGAGAGAGAGAGAAACATCAACGTGCGGTTGCTGGGGGCCGGGGCCTGCAACCCAGGCATGCGCCCTGACTGGGAATCGAACCTGCGACACTTTGGTTCACAGCCTGTGCTCAATCCACTGAGCTACACCAGCCAGGGGCTACTGTGGCCTTTCTTGCTGAGCCTGGACTCAGCTTCGGAATCCTATTTGACTCGGGAAACCAGGAGAACACTGGTGATCAGTCAGTTCCCATTGGCTGAAGTAATTAACCAATTTTAAACTTATAGAAAAATAACCTGATTTAGGGGAGGGAAAACCAAGTTACACATTTCTTTCTTTCAGTGTGTAGCAGCGATGCTAGGCAAATCACCTAATCTCCCTTGGTTTATATTTTTTGTCTTAAAATGAGAAGACTTTACTAAAATTATGTCATATGAACATTTGCATTGTGCAAATTCAACTCCATATATTGAGCATATAAAAAGAACAATAATAATAATAGTTTTCCTGCACATAGGTCTCAAATGCATATAAACCACTTCATCCGATACTCAACCAAAGCAATGATTTTTTCCCCGTGTACGACAGCACAAGAAACTAGTTGGATTGGCCTCATGAGGAAGGGGAAGGAAACCAAATAATTTATGCTACCTTTCATGAACTTGCGAAGAGATTTTTAAAGGGCAATTATGACTCTACACAATTCCTGCCCGATGTGCTGATGGCAGCTGTCATACTGTTTTAGGAAAGGCCCCCCTCCAGCAAATGCCAGAGCTGGTGAGTGGTTGTGAGTTGAAGTGTGCAAGAGGGGTGAGAAAACCTCTGGAGCTCTGGTGGTTGTGGTGGTGGTAACAGGAAACCCTGGGAGCCCTGTGTGCCAGAGAACAGTGACATTTCTCTAGTGAGAAATCATGATGTATCCTTACCACCTAATAACTGTTATGTTTGGTTTTCTTTGCATGAAGAAGTGATCTGTCTCCTTAGGAATGCTCATGTTTTCACACATCCGTGACATCCTGGAGAATACTTGTGGCAGAGTCTCCCCAGAATCCAATCAGTCCAGAGATTACAGGTGACACTGAGGAAGGGTGGAAAGGAGTTGGAGATGGGTGTGGGCTCCCCAGGACTTGGCTGTGGTGTGTGAACATAACTGATGGTCCTGGGGAACTTGTACAAGAGAGAAAATGCAGACGGGTTGACGCCTCAGCACCTGCAGCTAGAAGAGAAGAATGGGACAATTTCATAATTCCCGGCCGGTGAGGTGACAAGGAGTGGGACTGTGTAAAACTCAGCCAAGGGAATCACTTAGGAGAAATGGAGATCCGCACTTGTCCATCAAGGATAAAGCAGCATCCACACCCCACGCCTCCCAGATGCTAGGGGAGGTCTTAGGACTGATTGCCCAGGAGCAGTGAGATCTAGAAAGGAAATGGAACATTGACCTCGACATGGAATCTGCCAGAAAGGAGTGGCACAGAGAGGGTCAGAAGGCCCAGGTGGCTTTGGATTCAGCAGGCAAACCCCACATCCAGTTCTGGGGTCTATAATGAAGGGTGTGGGGTGGACAGTGAAAGCACTCCCACTCTCTGGTGATAAGCAGTAGGTATTTTGTGCTGATGACAATCAATTTTCAGTATTTTTTTAAGCTTCCTCATTTATAAAGTGATGGTTGGCTGCCACCTCAATGCCTGTCCAAGGCCTGGAAAACAATATTAGGAAGGAGAGAAATCAAAGAATATTCGGCAAAAAAAGTTTTAGCATTTAGTAAGAAAAGCATAACAGGAGATTTGAATTAGAAGAAGCTGTCTCCATCTCCTGAAATGCTTGTCTTTTTTTTTTAAGATACATATTCCTTAGCAGAAAGGTGTGTGTTGGGGAAGGGGGGGTTGTTTTGTTTGGTGATGCTATTGACCTTTTAAAATGATACGCTGAGTCCTGTTTTTAATGGCGTAGCTTAAACATGTTGAAAGGCATAAATTTATCTCATGTCCTAGCAATTCTTTTTCATTTTCAAGCCTTCTTTCAGTTCTGGTTTTTCATTATCATATTAGAAATTTTCAAGTAGACTTACATTACCTCAAAGGAGAATTTATATCTTTCGAGTGTTTCACACACACACTCTTCCCCGCCCCCCTCTCTGCTTTTATGATTACTGGTGCAAAGAAATTAAAGAGAGTTGGCAGAAACTCCAACTGTATCTCAGTGGTGATCTATCAAATGTATGCCCAGATGAAAATGCGGGGAAGCATGTTCTAGAAATTTAAATGATATTAGGCCATTTTTAATGTCCATATATACTTCTTATCTTTCTGAAATCTTGTCTCTCTTTCAATGGTTCTTCTAACACCACACTTGATAATGCTATTCACAGATTTCACAGAGTATGTTTTTCAATTCGCATGAATAGTTCTATGGCAAAAGAGATACAGGCAGGAGGAGGCTGAAAAAAATCCCTCCCTTTGAAGACTAGTTTTAATGTATCCTTTAATAATTCATTTAAAAATGTATGCGTAGAGAGAGCCCGTGTTCCCCCGGTCTCATTCTGTCTATTATTTGAGAGTCCCATATATATATACACATAGTCCTGCTTTTAGGTGTTCTACAGGCTGACCTACATCAGTTTCAATTAAGTCTACGTGTCCGGGAGCCGTAAATGAACACACAATGAACAGGCGCATAACCACACAGACCCTGCACATGAAACCTGCTCCTCCACGCTCCCGGAGCTCCTTGCACTCAACATTTAAAGCTGCGGTGACTCATTTCTATTGCTTAGGCATTACCGGATACAAGGGCCCTATTCACAAGTACGGTGAAAGTGGAGAATGATAAAACATTGTTTTATTGTTAACAGTGATCAAACAACTAGGCCATAATTATCTTGTATCTAAAAATAACAGTAGCCCAAGTACCTTCTAAAATATCTAAAGGAGGCATCTACTTATTCAATATTGACCACAATGGTTCTTAAACAATATAAGGAGACTAATAAAAATGTCACGTTATTGGGACACTACTCTGGCTCATTGTGGCCTTCTCAGGGATTTAGTCATCTGCATTTTTAGGAGTGCTCCAGGTCATTGATTATTCAGACTATTTTTGAAAATCAGCTTGAGGAACTCTGACTCATGTGAATGCTTCATAAGAGACAATTATGTCAGTTTTCAGCCTTCATTGTTTTAGAGTATTTCTTGCTTCTTAGACACTAGCATCATCCAGTTACCTCACAAGGAGAGAATGCCATGGGAACGTACCCCAAAATACATGAAAATGAAGGATAGAACATAAAATATTTTTATAAAGACTATGCCCAGTTTCCTTTTGGTCTTCCATCTGATATCTTTTAATTTTTTTTTGAGATCTCTAATTAGCATTTTAAAAAATAAAATATTTCAAGGCATTTTTATTTAAGGAAGTTCTCCAAATAATGTTTAAATGATCTCATTGTCTTTAACTGTCAAAGAACAGGAAAATAACCTCAATGTCATATAAATCTTTTATTTCATGTTCCCCACATTCATTAGCAGGTAATTTCTGTGCAAAACTCATGAAAAAGGAAATAGTATGCTCATTTTTATCTGTTCTACTGCACATCAAAAGGCTCCCATGCTTCCATTCTATTGTGGTTTTGAGCAAGTACATGAAATAATAGCAATGGTGTTGTTAGTAGGGTGGTGGTGACAGTAATTAATATTTTTGGAGCAATTACTATGAAGGCACAGTGCTAATCATGTGTGCATTATCTGAGGCATTTATCACAACAATCTCATATGGAAGGTAAAACTTTATTGTAGCTTACCGCTGAAGAAACCAAGGCTTTGGGACAAGGTTCACATACCCATGACCACAGAGGTTATAAATGACACCGAATGGACGTGATTTTGGGGCCATCTGCTCCAATGCCCGTTTTAACCGCACTGTGGCCCATCTGCCAGCACTAAAATACTTGTCGATGCAGAAACTCTGTTTCATACTGTACCTACAGACATCATGTCCGATGTCTCCAGCAGATAAAATCTGCCAGAAATGGTTCATGAGTCTGATTTCGTTCCAGCGTTGATCGCTCATGCAGCACCCCCAAAACATGTTATAGAAATTATTGTCCTCAGCCATCATTAGCAAGTATATTTTTCAAATGTTTCCGGGGGGAAGTTATTTAACCAGTGGGGAGGAGGCAAATGTCTCACTTGCTTGTCTTCACATCACTGGCTCACATACCGCCTACTTGACATCACCGGGCTCCTTACCTGGGGCCACAGAGGTAATAATCTGAGAAGCAGGCAGCCATGTGGAAGGCCGCTCACCCCACCACAAAGGAATCCCTTCCTCTTGCCCCCAAACTGAGCAACAAAAGCCAAATCTTCTCATCTCATTCTGGAGGAAAATCTTAAAATGGAAAAACCACAGAATTCTGAAATATGGACTTCGGGCGTTGTCACATCTCTGCTGGGGGCAGATTTCCAAGGGTTGCAGGCAGGCTAATGGGACTGGGTGGCAGGAGAGAAAAATTACATGAAACAATATGGAAAGAGAAGGGTTTTATCTAGTTCTCCAGGTACCCAGGTCCCTTTTGCTTGATCTGTCAGAGCAATTTCTGACATGTCACCTGTACGAAGGGATCCGGCACTTGTATGTGGCCAGCTTAGTCCGCTGGGTTGCACCAAAGACTATGAAAGAAACAGGCACGTGTTTCTATACGCTGTATATTCAGGTCTTTTTTTTCCCTTTATGGTAGGATTCTTTTAAATCACAACATCGACGTCTTTATAAAAGATACAACTCAGTGGATACCTGTGTCAATTAAGGATGAAGATAATTTGTCTTTGACTTCTTTTTTTATCAAATGAGATGTGTATAATGATGAAACACATTTATATTTCTGCTCAGGCTGCTGGACTGTCAGAATATGGAACATATGGGCATCCTGTCTTTCTTGTGCAATTATCTTTCCCCATCTAATTCTTTCAATGGCATAGCTTTACTTTTTCTGACCTGTGTTAACCGTACCCATGTTTTCTAAATGATTTGAAATCCTTTGGAAACTTGGCTGTGTATGTATGTGTACACATGTGGGTATGTGTATATATAATTTTCACGTAAATAAAGTTAAGTGGCAAGACAAGTCCATGTATAACATAAAATAAATATTTGAGACAAACGGAAAACATTCAGTTACACAAATAGATGTGTCTAGAAGTTACCATGGAGATATTCTAGATATGTTACAACACAACAGGCAGGAAGAGATAAAGGGAAGCATGGAGACAGGGGCACTCGCTAACTAACAGAATTCCTTTATGTTTTGTCTTTGCGCCCCAGCATATGTACTATTTGGTGCAATTTAGAATGTATAAACAATTGTCAAGTAATCTGTTATGCTGTGTTTGTTTGTCACGATGCAACAGCAGTGGTAATGATTTGAGGAAAATCTTTTTACTGTGTCCTCAGCCATTACTTTCTCATCACTGGTTGTAAAATGGACGATCAGGATTTATGATAATGATCATTTTTCTTGACAGATTATAATTGCATCGGGGTAACAAGAAAGAAAGAGCACGCTCTCTGTGTGTGAAGACTTTCTTCTCTTCTCCCTTGCAACTCATGTGTAACTTGACTACGAAGCTGTGGCACTGTATGCCTCAGAGAGGAATGAGAACACCGCTATTTGGATGGCTTCATTTTTTAACCTCTCACATAAATCGAACTCATTTTCCCAATCTCTGAAGAATGTTCTTTTAATGTGTGTGTTATACTTGTATTTGTATCACAGTTCAAGAGAGATGCCTTTGGACACACAGAATGAGTCTCAGCTAAAGTCTTGTTTTCATTATTCTCATCTGCGAGTTCGCGTGATGGCGTAGCCCGGAGGACGCACGCAGGATCTGACTGCATTTCCCCGGCTGCAGCCTGGCCGCAGGAGCCCCACGTTTCCTCGGTTTCATTGCTCACGCTTTTGCTTTCTGCCGCTGCAGCTACCTATGGTCAACTACGATCTAAAAATATTGCGTGAACAGTTCCAGAAGTAAAGAATGTATACGTTTTGAATGGCATACCATTCTGAGTATGTGATGAGATCATGCACTGCCCCACACAGCCCGCCCCCCTGGAACGTGGACCGTCCCTTTGCCCAGCATCTACATGCTGTATATTCCACCCACCCCTAGTCATGTAGCAGCCATATCGTCAGAGAGTCAAGAGCAGCCTAACGCTGGTCTCAGGGCCTATGTCATTCATGTCCCTTCCTTTAATCCCCTACACATGGAATCACCTGAGATCGTCCCAAGAAGAGCGAGAAGAGTACACTGAGTTACTTTGGGCCACAAGGCCACATTTACATAACTCAGAATAGGGTTATAACTGCTTTATTTCATTAAGACTTGTGGCTGATCTATTCCTGTGCCTAATTTATAAATTAAACTTGATCGTATTAGGTTGGCCAAAAAGTCTGTTTAGGTTTTTCCTATAAAATAAAGGAAACATTTTTCATTTTCACCAATAACCTTGTTGATTTGGATATTTTGAGTATGTCGGCTGTCTCCCACCATTGGCTTCTAATGAGTAGAGGCCAGGGGTGCTGCCAAACATATTCCGATGCATAAAACTACCCCACAGCAAAGAATGATTTGGCTAAAGTATCGATAATAGCAAGAAACTTTGCAAACCACTTTTGATACCTTCGATCAGTCACAGCATGGTCTGCACACACTGCACAAATCTTTCTTTGTGTTTCAGTTGCCTTTTTACCTTTCTTGAAATAATAAAGCCTAATACACTAAAAATGTTGCATATTTTCTTCCATCTTCAGCATTAAAATAGCTGCACAAAAATTCACCAATTTTGAGAAGTTTTTTAAATGCACGCTGATATGACAGCTGTCACAATTTAACAGAACTGTTTTGAACGAAGTTAAAGACAACTAAGCTCTACTAGAGCCAGCCATACAGAAAAAAACTGAACCATCTTTTTGTTCAACCCAATAGTTATGCATGTATTTTTTAAAAGTAGGATATATAAGCTGCAGTACTATCTATGGTTGCATGCATTCACTGAGGGTCTTGGAACATTCAAGTCAGAGATCAGGGAAAGCTGCTCTAATTAGGGTTTAATCTTCCAATAATAGCATATATGTAGCTCATAGTAATGTTAGTCTTGAAGACCCTTGCACTGTAATCTTTAGAACTCCCACTCCTTTGAGATCCATTCCAACCACGGCCGAGTCCTAGTCAAGAACAGGTGATTCTAAAGCTGCAATTCACCCGCATGACTGTCTCAGCCCAGGTCTTGCTCATGACCTTTGATGAATTTCCTGTTAAAGTAGGATTTTCAACTGTTTCATGGAGTCTCGCCCAGTTACAACCAATACACATTATCACGGGTTTTTTTTAACCTACCCATGGTGAGACCCTATTCAAGATCCATAGTTGATTCCAGGATTCACTTTTTTACCACTGTCTTCGTTGTACCCACTCACGTAGTCACCATAGTCCACGGCAGAGTTTCCTTGCTGAGAGCGTCAGTTTGAGATGCCACAAAATTAATGGCAGCATTCTTCAGGGTTTGTAAAATAAGCTAAAAGCCAAAGGGGTTAATGTGTGTGGCGAATGCCACAAAATTCCAAGAGTGGTTTTTCAATGAATATTGTTCATGATTAAATCATTTCTTCAAAATGAAAATTTAAAATCACTTAAAAATGCTAGTATATTCTTTCAGAAGTCATCATTTTAGAAAGCCTGCTAGACTAAAATAGAAATGTCACAGGACTTTATAAATATATGTACAAAAATATGTAGCAGCATGTAACTCTAACAAAAGGTATGAAGGTTCCAGTTGGCTACAATAACATATGTGCAAATGTGTTTTTAGATATAAAGTGAGTGAGGGAGGACAGTGAAGAAAATCTATGTTTTTTCCCATAAGCTTGGGCATAAACTTCTGTAACTTCTACAAGGTAAAACTTGTGTATCTAATTACTTTCAAACATGAGCAATGAAGTATAGAATGAATCTAGGATTTAGAATCAGAAGGGAGTTCAAACCCTACCTCTTTCACTTCACAACTATTTTATACTGAAAACTACTTTAAATTTTTTGAGTCTTCATGAAAGTGACAGTAAAACCTGTTTCATGAGATTATAGTAAAAATCAGAGATTTTAAATGTGTAAGCCACTATAAATATTGATTTTTTATTGTTACTATCATGACCATTGTTTTCTTTTCATCCTGAATATCACCTTAACTTTCTCTACTGGATTCTGAGAAGTCAGGCTATTTTGTGAAATCATGTAATTTTTATTTTGATGTTAGGACATTAAATCTGTTTACCATTAATACGTGTTTTGACTTTAGCTCCTTAATAATGGTAGAGAAGAATAAAGGTTTGTGGGGAAAGAAGGAAGGAAAGAGAATGAGGAAAAGAAACGGGAAGAAGGGAATCAACTTATACTAACTGGTTAACCCGATTTTAGGACAATGTGCAAGACACTTTTTAAATATGTTTGTAATAAGCTGAAAGGTCACGAGTTTATCTCTTGTGGATTGTTGTAGAGAAGAAAAAATAATTTTCCTAGTCCCTTCTGTGTTCTTAATGGAGGATCCTGCAATAAAAGGTAGATTACCCAGAGAAAAAGAAACAAGTTTATTAACATGTATACCTCATCCATATATAGGAGATACCTAGGGAAATATAAATAGCTCCCAAGGTGGCTTAGAATTTAGACTTAACTACCATATTAATAGGGAAAAGGAGAGGTCGTATAGGCCTCTGAGGAGAGGGCGAATGGTTTTTAGGAAAGATAAGTGGACCCTTGGAAGAATAGATGGGAAATATGGTAGTCTGTGAAAAGTTTGTCTGGGTGTGGTGTCAACTCCTAGTCTCCTCTCCTGTGACAAAATAAACCTTCCCTGGTTGATGGAACTCCCAGGGAGACCATATATGACAGTCAGATGCCTTTAGGAGGATCTGTCTTTAGGCAGACAAGGGAAATTCAGAGAAGTCTTCTCCTGCACATGCTGTATCCCAAGGGCCTACAGCTCAAAGTAATCCACATAGCAAAGTGGGGTATTTGGGTGTGGCATGTCTTGAACTCTGACAGTTATATTGGGTTGGCATATTCTGCTACTCTCCACTGTTGAAGAAACTGAAATTAAAAGGTCATCTGCTCATTTTAAAAAAGCCTGAAATCAAGCCCCATCTGACTCACAGCAGAAGACCTTTATATCCCTGCAATAGCTCATATAACTGAACTGGGTCTACCGAGGGAACACACCAAGGGAAAAAGAGTTCTTGGAAGGAGAGCAGGATTTGGGCTTTTCTCATGCCCTCGGGAAATTATATGGCATGTTAAGGAGAACTATGAGAGTGAAAGAACTTTCCCAAGTCCTGTCTTGTTTTACTCTCCCAACATTCATGGGTAAGCGGTACCCGATGCATTATTGTAAGCCCAGAGAATGCTTTCCTCTCTAGGCTTTTCAGTGGTCAATTTCCCACCTCACACCCCAACCCCACTTCCTCCTGCCTCCTCATTGAACAAACAACACGTACTTTAGATGCTTCCAGTGATAGATGGCAGTTGCTGGGATACCGTCACCAGCCTCGGAAGTCCTGAACATGAACAAGTATTTTATTTCTATAGCACTCCTTGTTAGCATAGGGCATGCATATTGGTCTATGAAAGACATGGATCTATATTACTTATACCCAAATTGAGGTGTCTCACATGCATTTTTAGGTACAAAAATGTATGTATGAGTAATGAAGTTCCAAAAAATGATTATTCTGTGTGTCTCCAGAGGCACACGTTTTTAGTCTCTGGTTTGAGAGAGAGAGCAAGGGACGTGGTGCATTGATACCTTCATAAATGAGGTTGAGAGGATGTGCTTGAAACGTCCTTAACTTCTTAATAAATATGTCTTAATAAAGAAATAAATAAATAAGGAAACATTTTATCTGGTGGGGGAGAAAGCATACTATGTTGCCCTGGGGAGGCTACTGATTGGTTATCAGTGGGGTGGATAAGGTTATTTCCATAAAAGTTCACCATGTTTGGGGAAGGTGGGTGGGTGAGGTAATACTAAACTAAAAAAAAAGTGAGATGCAAAACACAACCGCACTAACGTGAATTAATGAAACACCATCACAAGGCCACCAGCTCCAGGAGGGAGAGACTAGTTTGCATGGCTGCCATTATACCCCCAGTGCCTCGAATGGGGCCAAAGCCATTGCAAGTGCTCGCTACCATTCGCTGGATGAGTGAGTGAATGGACAATAACCTGTCCTTTGCTGAGGACTTTGAGGATACTTTTATCAGGGGTAAAAGAGATTCCTGTTTCTTTTCAGGATGGCAGCTTCCCCCGTGTTAGCACCAGTAGGACCACAACAAAGACAAAAATGCCAACATTCAGGAAGCTGGAAAGGTGGTGAAGAAGCGATAGAAATATGCTAAATGTAGCAGACAGCTCTAAGGGAGCAAAGGGAAAAATATTAATGGCTCTCCAAGAAGATGTCTGAACTGTCCACAAGAGTCCACCTTCGCAAGGGAGGGACTCAGAGTTCGGGGTCCGGAGTTGTGGTGGTAAAGCCCGGAGCCAACAGCGAGCAGTACGAACACTGTCTGCAGCGTCCAGGCTGGTGCGCTCTGGGAAACAAGTACATGCATATTTAATCCAGTCAAAAATGATTTCCAATTGGCAGTTGTTAGGATGTTAGCTTCAGAATGAAAGAGTATTAAAATGCAGTAGATATATCAATACAGTCAACTGTCCGTGGGCAATTGTGTATTTCATCGTGGAAATATTAGGCAAGGGAAGCAAAAACACACAGCCAGACGTGCACCCTGTGCTCACAGCTATGTTACAATGTGCAGTTGCAAGGTGCCTGAGAGATAAAAACAGATAATCATTAAAAATATGTAAACAGTTTGCATTTCAACGTGTACAGAATAGTTTCTCACTACATTTCTATGCAATAAACTCCACTTTAAAGAAAGCGGCTGTCTCGTCTAATCAATCGTACCAACGTCACGTGATTCCTCTGGTGGGGGCATGCTGCGTGTGGCTCCCACAGTAGCACAGAAAGACCATAACGTGGACTATTCAGGGTATAGCAGCTCCATCACTGAAAATAAACAGTTTACCAGCAGGTGGGCAGACTGAGGAAAATAGTATTAAGAAACTTTAAAAGGACTTTCCCTAGACAAGCTTTATTGTTTTGTAGTTAGGCCGTATCAAGTCAGCTGTCAACTAGACACTGAAATTTCTTTTAGCAATATTATTTCTCAGGTAGACTATTTCACAATAATAAGTGCTTGCATTTCGTTCAGACTTAGCGAATTTCACATCCTTAACTTGTTTCTGATTATCTTTCTAGTAAAAAATAAAAGGAAAGTTTCTGAGCTTCCAGTCTAGAAAGAAAATGAAAGGGGTAGACTACAAACCCAATTGATAGTAATACTTTGCCTGTTTTACCACTTTTCTGTAGGCAGACGTTCTGTTAGCTGGCCTGACTACAAGTGTCTGCCGTATGTGGATCATCATCACTGAGAGCCTTCATGATGTTTAAGATCCAGCATCCGTCTTGTGGAGACTCCTCCAGCAGCCTTGCACACGCATGGTCTTTGCCCCCTTTCTTTTCTTAATCCTTCCTCTAACGCTTGGTTCCACAGCCCTGAAATTTCCCCTATTTTTTTTTTTTTTTTGTCCTTCTCTCAGGGGATTCAGTGCAGGGAGAAGAATATTAGAAAGAAATGGGCCGGAAAATTGGGTCAACAGAGTCTTTAATCATGGAACAAATGAACCATTAATAGTGACTGCACCATCGGGAGGTCCTGATCCGACATGGAGGTCGTAAACCCTCCTGCCGGTAGGGACTCTTAACTAGGATTCTTCATCCTGGAGACCTCTCCAAGTTCGGTCTAGAAACTTCAAGTCTTCACATGCTGGAGATACCTGTACCTTGGATAGATATTTTCTGCTTAAGATTTAGGAAACAAGACAACAGTGATTTACGGACAGCTCTCACTGGTCGATTCAGCCTCCTGTGCGACTGCTCCCACCAGCCACTGTGGACAGGATGATCAGAGTTTGGAAAAGAAGGACAAGAAAGGAGATGTCCTTTGCTTTTTTGTATTCTCACGCTCAAAGCATAGCGTCAGGATCGTAGTGGTGGGTGAAGTGTCAATGGGAGAGATGTCAAAGAAAGAGTGGGGGTAATGGAAATGCCACTTAATCCTTGGTCAAGGCAATTAGCATTTTTTTCTCAGACATGTCTTTCAATTATCCATAGGTTGGGGAAATGCAAATCAAGTCACAACTTTCCTGCCCAACAAGCTAAGGCATCAGAAAGTTTTCCCTCCAAAAGGAACCTCACCCAACTTGTGTTTAAACCCTGTCTGTTAGTGCAGGGATCCCAAACTTTCATTAACTCATTCAAAAGTCGTGGTCCTAACTTTTTACTACCTTTCATAACATTTAGGGAGACTCACAAGAATAGCTTTACCCATTTAATTATTTCACCACCAAAAATGCCCCCCAAACTTTTGTTCAGTATTTCCAAGCGTGTGCCATTAAGGCAGCCTACAGTACTGATGTCTTAACTACCTGCCAGATTACATCCAGGACCGCCCCCTCTTCTCAAGTGTCGGTATCAGAAATCAGAATTCCCGAGCCCTCACTGCAGACTGCTCAGATCCTGTGATTAATTGCAAGCTTCCCGGCTGGCTCTCTTTACTGGAGAGCTTGCAGAGGGAGAGGTTGGTGGAGAATCACCTGCAGGGTTCAAGCTGTTCACGAGCCATTACCAAGGGATGATGGCACCATCAGGTATGGCTGCTGGCCTGAAGCTTTTAGCGTGGTGTAGTTTCATTTGTTTCTTTTTGCTTTTGTTTTCCTTGCTTTGGGAGTCAGGTTCACAGAAATATCACTAAGACCGACACCTTGGCTTATTTTTTCATTAGGATGCTTATTTTGTGTTATTGAGGTGTATAAGTTTTTTATATATTTTGGTATTAACCTCATATCAAATATGTGATTTACAAATGTCTTCTCCCATGTAGTAGACCACCTTTTTATTTCTTTTTTAAAGATTTTACTTATTTTTTAGACAGTGGGAAAGGGAGGGAGAAAGAGAAGGATAGAAATATTGGTGTGTGAAAGAAATATTGATTAGTTGCCTCTTGCACACCCCCAACTGGGTACCTGGCCCACAACCCAGGCATGTATTCTGACTGGGAATCGAACCAAAAACCTTTTGGTTTGCAAACTGGCACTAAATCCACTGAGCCACACCAGCCAGGGCAATTGACTTTCATTTTCATGATGGTTTTCTTCACCATACACAAAGACAAATACCATATGATTTAACTCATATATAGGATCTGAAAAATAAATAAATAAAAATGAATAAAACAAAAAATGAAATTAGTGATACAGAGAACAGATTGGTAGTTACCAGAGAGGAAGAGGATGGGGGTTTGTGTGCTAAAGGTGTGAAGGGAGTTGATTGTG
Organism: Phyllostomus discolor; assembly: GCF_004126475.2. Classification (NCBI taxonomy): domain Eukaryota; kingdom Metazoa; phylum Chordata; class Mammalia; order Chiroptera; family Phyllostomidae; genus Phyllostomus; species Phyllostomus discolor. The sequence continues at coordinate 13,191,008 of NC_040906.2, forward strand.
TGGTGGTGACCATAACTGGGTTGTTAAGGGTGGTTGATGGTGGATGGTCAGGTGGAGCCTGGGGAGTCTCTGCTCATTGGACAAGAAGGTGGCAGAGGGAGGCTCTTACACCAAGTGTGTGACAAACCCTTCTCCCTGCCCCTCTTGTACCATACTGGGGATGTGACCAGGGGAAGGCAAGCACCTGTGCCATAGCAGTCAAAACGGCACAGGGGGAGGTGTTAGACCCAAGAGGCCTGTCAGTGTAGCCTGAGGAAAGAAGGGATTGGTTGGGGGGTGGACCCACCCAGAGCATATAAAAGTTTGGGGAGTTGAAAGGTCATTTTGAGGAAACATCTGGTCCATCCCACACCCAAACTAGTACACTTGGAGGGGAACAAAGAAACACGTTGTTGCTCGATGTTCTGGCTCAGGACCTGCACTCACATGGAGTTTCCCCCTGTTGTCTCCTTGAGCCATGTGGCCTTGGCATCCATGTGGCCCATGGCATCCAGGAGGGAGTCTCTTCCTCTCTCTCTCTGTCTCTCTCTCTTTCTCTCTCTGTCTCATTCTCTCTCCTGCCAACCTGGTGAGGTATTCACTGGAGCATTCACATACTCTGTCCTGGGATCAGAGGATCTTGTGGCCTTAGCAGCCACGTGGTCATAGCCTCCTGGAAGGAGTCTGAAATGGGCAGCAACTGGGAACAAGCCAAGCTACCTGGATGACCACCTAGCAGCTGTCTGTGGGCTCCAAGGACAGTACTTTAACATCGAGCTGGAACTCTGGGCACCTGCTTTTGCTTTGGTCTCGCTGAAAACAGTTGGACTTTTGCTGGGTTCCGTGGAAGAGATGAGCTTGAGACAGGAAGTCCGCATTCTCCCAGGTCACGCAGCACCTGAGTAAACGCCACTTCCTCTCTTCACCACCCACTGCCTCATGAATTTGGCTTTTGATGGCTTGGCACAGGAAGCCAAGCCTCTGTTTTTGTTTGGTAACAGGGTGTTCACTAGGTACTGTATGTCAATATTCAGTTATATGTATATATACGTGTGTGTGTATATATTTATATATCTCAAAGGCCAATTCCAACAACTCCCTGTTTCTATAAATAAAATGTTAAATGTTATTGGAACATAATCACATTTGTTTACATGTTGCCTATAGCTACTTTTGTGCTACAACAGACAAATTGAATATTTGTCATAGAGATTTTATGGCCCATAAGAATTATTATACTTGCCACACACCCATATGTACATGTATGTATGTATATGTATATGTGCATGTGTGGATATAGTATATACATGTGTGTGTGCGTGTATTGCTTTACAGAAAAACACGCCACCTCCTGATCTAGATGGGAGATAAGACCCTCTCTTTACTCCTTCTTCCACAGACCTCAGTGCTAGGCCACTCAGCCACTTCCTGCTGGCTCAGCCTCGCCTAGTCTTTAGTCAAAAGAATGTCATTCAAAAGCTTAGGTGTTTCAGCATCAGGATAATTCATGACCTCAAACAGGTCCTCAATGTGACCTTAAACATGACCTTGGCAGACCTTAGGTCCTCACCTTTAATAACTGACACCTGTCCATTTTATGTAACCAAGTTGCTATTTCATATTCCAGTTTGTACAAGTGTGGAGTATTAACACCTCTCCCTCCCACTGCCTCTCTATTCCAGTTTTCCAGAAACCAGCCATCTATCTGAAACCCAACAGGTCAGCCATCACAATTCCAGTGGTCACCAATTCCTGCTGCACATAAAACCAACTAAAAACCCATGGCTTCAAAAGAACATATGTATCCACCCTGGCTGGCATAGCTCACTGGATTGAGCTCAGGCTGCAAACCAAAGCATCGCAGGTTCTATTCCCAGTCAGGGCACATGCCTGGGTTGCAGGCCACGGGCCCCAGCAACCGCACATTGATGTTTCTCTCTCTCTCTCTCTCTCTCTCTCTCTCTCTCTCTTTCTCCCTCCCTTCCCTCTCTAAAAATAAATAAATAAAATCTTTAAAAAAAACCCATATGTGTCCATGGGGCAGTTGCTGTGGACTGGGCTTCCTTGGGAGTCTGCGGGTCAGCCAGGGATTCTGCTTCAGGATGGGGTTGGCCTGAGTCGTTGAACTGGGCAGCTCTTATCCATATTGCTCTCATCTTTTTACCAGGATCAGTAGACTAGTCTAGGCATGAGCTTGCCCTTATAACGGCCTAAGTGCAAGAGAGCAAGCTCAAACACACAAGTACTTTTTAAGCCTCTCTTTACTTATATCTGCAAACAAACTATTGCCCAAAGCAAACTCACAGTGGGAGGTCTATAAAGTTACTTGCAAAAGGCATGGAAATGACCATCAATGCAATCTACCACAAGGATGCTCTCAGGAGAAGAGGCAAATGGCCCATCTGAAAAACATCCCCATCAAACTGGTCTAGAGCTGCACGGAACACTGGCCTCGTACACCACGTGCACCCCAAAGAAATAAATGCAGGGCGCCTTTCCCACTCCTCTGATCCCTGGTTCCAACCCATACCTGGGAAATGAAAGAAGAGAGAATAACATCTTACCCCAAATTCTGTCATTGACAAGGACATTCTTGAAACACACAGGCTTTTTGGAAGATGTTCTTCTTTGTAAAACCCACACGCCCATCAAAGCCTCCTCCTTCTCTCACCTTACACATAACTGGAGCGTTAACAGTAAGCTGGGCTTGCAGGATGGACCAAATTAATACATGCAGTTAGGAACTGCTTTATTTTTTAACTTTTTACTTTGAGATAACTGTAAATTCACGTGCAGTTGCCTTTCACCCGCTTTCCTCCAATGGCAACATCTCTAAAATCTACAGGATCACATCACCACCAGGATATTGACATTGATGCAATCCATCCACTTTATTCATGGCTCACCAGTTTTGCCCGCACTGGTGTGTGTGTTGTTTTTAGTGTAATGCATTTTTATCTCATGTGTCAATTTGTGGAACCACCACCGCAGTCAAGATGTGGAAGAGTTCTATCAAGCATTCATTTTTAACTACTAGTCTAAGATGAATGAATTCTGCAAAGGAGCTCAGAGTCAACATCAGGGTGGAACTTTTTTTAACAGGCTCACACATTTGGTTCATGTCATACAGGCATAGCCTCTGTCAGACACAGGATATTAGTCTCTTTTTTAAACAGGTAATTGCCTGTTAAATGAGTCAGGTAACTACTCTCCTCTCAAGTGACCATGGAGTGCTTATACAATGTGTATCTCCTTACAAATCTAATAAGAGCTGTGTAAAATGAATTAAAAAGTGTTTCACTAAAATGCTATCTCAAGGAAAAACTCCGCTCTGCCCATTAGATTTGAAGCTGTGAAGAAATCTGAAACACACTGACGAGTGAGCCGCATTGAGAACTTTTCCTAAATGAGATTGCTTCCGTTTTGCCACTGCTGATCTCATCAGAAACGATTCTCTGGCTGTACTTGTTGTCTTGGCTCTGAAATGCCAATTAATGAATTACTATAACAAATGACTTGGGTTTCCTATTCTTATGGGTATTTTATAAATGGAAGACTTGACAATGGACTTTGATGAGCACAGAATTTCACGGGGCTCATTACCAGAGAGAACTCTCTGTTTCTTTCCTCAGACTCCACTTGAACTTTGGTGAGCCAAGAAACCAGAGAAAATGTGGTCGTGGCAGGAAACGTTTATGGGTGTGCTGCTGTGCGCCCTTCTGACCTTGAGGCTTGCGGAAATGCGCAGCACCCACAGCTGTGCATCAGACAGCCTTCTGTCCGGAGGATAACTGTAGACGAGAAACACCAAGTGGGCTCTCATCTACTCAAAGGGTTTCCAATATTTTTTAGTGTTAAGATCTTTGTTAAAATGTATCCTTTTAAAAAATGTTTTAAAGGCTATGTATGGACATAGTCTAAAGAGTCACATAGGCCCTGGCTGGTGTAGCTCAGTGGATTGAGCACGGGTTGCGAACCAACGTGTCGCAGGTTCGATTCCCAGTCAGGGTACATGCCTGGGTTGCAGGCCATGACCCCCAGCAACCTCACATTGATGTTTCTCTCTCTCTCTCTATCTCCCTGCCTTCCCTCTCTAAAAATAAATAAATAAAATCTAAAAAAAAAAAGAAAGAAAGAAAAAAGAAAATCCAAGTGGTTCCCCTCTATGTAAAAATAAATAAATAAAATCTTTAAAAAAATAATAAAGAGTCAAATCATCCTTCAATGCTTAGGGTAAAAACAGAAAGCTGATCTAGAAGTAGGCATTCTTGGATCTGCTAATCGCCAGTGCCTGACTGATTTCCTTCTGCGCCTGTGTTGCTCTTTATCCTCTGGGTCTGCATGCTTTTGTACCTTCAGAAAAATTTTCCTTCTTGTCATGTTGGAGTACTGGGAAGAAGGAAGCACATAATTATGTATTTGGCCATGATGCATCAAAAAGGCAATGTAATCTGATTCTTAGTTTCTAAATCCTGAAGACTTCCTTTGTATTAGGCACCCACCTCACCCCTTCAGACTCCTCTTAAATCACATTGCTCCAAGTCATAAAGATTCCTTGAAACGTCATTTGAAAAACTATAGACTCCAACACTAGAATCCAGTCTCAGCATTTCACCAATAAGGAAACTAAGACTCATAAGTAATGTGAGTTGCCTGAGAACCCATACCTGGTAGTAGGCAGCTGGAGACCCACAGCCCACATCTCCCCTTCAAATGGGGGCTCTTCCTATGACACTGTGTGGCCTTTATTTAATTCAAGAAACAATACATCAATGGGAGACACTATGATAGTGATCTGTTTAATTCTATTGACTCATCATTGATTCTTTCATTCATCAAATTTGGACACCTGCTTTGATACTGAAGATAAAACAATAAGTGTAACAAGCATCCACATTGGAGGAGGCAGAGATCATTATCTGGCAGCTTGTAGTCCAGATTTGGCCAGTGGATATGCCTTTTTTGGCCTGTTCATTATTGTATAAATGTATACATTTATTTCCAACATTCAAAAGTTGAGAGAACTACATGAAAGATAATCTGGCATTCTGGCTTCTCTAGACCTAAAAAAAAAACTGAGCTTTTAGTTCTACCTGACATCAATAATCTAGAGAGAATTATAGCCATCCCTATAGATTAAGTGTCCCTTGTGAAGTCCAGCTCCCACCTGTCCATTTCCTTCTTTGATATCACCTGCCTTACCCCTGTGGAAATCGGGGTTTGCAACTTCTCCCCTAGTGGTGTTCAAAGTATGTGATGTGGACTCAGGAGTTCTGATAAAAGTCTTGGTAGGACAGGTCAGAAAAGTCAAGTCAAGCCTGATGGGTCCTAGCAGAAAGATGCTAAACTCAGCCCTGTCTCACGTAGTAGCATCCACATAAGGCTTCTCTCTCAGTAACTGCTAAAGGAAAATGCAGCTGAGTTCTACTCTGTCACACTCGGTAGCTTAGTAGGTGGTATTGGCGATAACTATTATAAAAATAAGAACAGAATCGAACTCCTGTATTTGATGCAGACTTCATGGGTTCCAACCGACCCAGTAGGACCTGAACTAACCCATGGATTGGTTTGAAAGAAGACAAAATGTTAAGATGGAGAGAAATAATATAAATAAAGGGGCAGACAAAAGGAGAATAAGCATATCCCAGAATAAACTGCTTGGTAAATACATCCAGGTACTTTGAGTATCCTAAAATATGCTAATAATACATTGAGTTTCAAAACATAAGAACATTAAGGGAAACATACTAATTTTGTTTACATTGCCAGCTAGATATTTGGACCCTCAAAGAATGAACTTTTCCAAGTACACAACCCTGTGGAGTTATTAAAAGGACAAAATGAAATAATATAAAGAAAGGTTTAGTATGGAAATTACTATCTGATTAGGACTTAATAAATGTTCATATTAGAAATAGTAAAAGGATTTACATTTATGTATTCAAATGTTACATCTGATTATCTCTCTTGCTTTCTATCCTTTGATGCTGCAATGTGCTATAGAATTCTGGAGTGTGTTCAGATTAAACGTGACTCAAAATTTCAGTCACACTTGTGTACACAAAGTTACACTTGTATAACTTCCTGAGTTTTCCAGAGAAGTGGTACTTACAAATCAGATCCACAGGACCCTGGAGGTATGCAATTTGTTTTACTCAACAAAAGTTCTCCAAACGTTTGTTCCTTTACCAGAAGACATAAAATAATGAAAACATAGATTTCACCAATAATCCTTTGCATTTCCCCTCAGTGGTTGTACGTACATTTTGTGTGTGATCACTTCCCAGAATGAGATGCTCACTACTACCTGGGATAGTCCCCTCCATCTCATACAGTTCTGACTATCGGAAACTGTTTGTTAAATTGGGGGGAAATTCTATTACAAGGTTTCCACCCGCTTGTGCCCATTGGAATACATAACAGTTCTCTTCCTAATGACATTCTTTAAAATTTGAAGATAGTTACACTGACTGAATAGTCACTTTCTCAAACAAATTATTTCTAAGTCATTCCATCATTCTCTGTAGACAGGAAAAAGAAGAATCTCAACTTCCTTCTCTGAATTCCTTCTAGTCTATTCTTGTGTTTATGACATTAAATGTCCCAAACTGAGTGTAGCCCCATAAATGTGATCTGAACTATCACCTTCCTCCTACACTTTGATTAAGACAGTCTGCTAGTGGCTACTGCTGATTCCCTTATGCTTACATAACTCAGCTCACATGTGAGTTCTGACCTTCCTTCCTCAGCTGTTTAACATGGATGCTTCTGGGTGCCGTCTCTCTATTCGTTGACTCACATGATGAAGACTTGGAGACACAAGGCATCATAGCTACTAATGGCTTCCAGGTTACAAACACGATAAGATTCAGTGTGCACACACTTGACGTGTATGATGTTCAAACCTCGAGGCCCCTTTCCAGGGGCTGCCTACCTTAGCACCGAAGACAGAGCAGAAAGATGACTTGTAATCCTGAATGGCTGCGGTCTCCTGGACTCAAGTCTCTCCTAGGTACACAGAGCACACTTCCTCCTGTCCTCACAACTGACTGTCTTCACGGATGTTCACTACTGCCGGCTCCCTGGGTGTGTAAGCAGCCCTATGGCAGTTTCAAAGGCCTTCATCTGATTTTCCTGTGCCTCGTCAGCTTTCTTGTAATTCTCAACACAAGTCTTTGCTTCTGGCTTCACTTCTCTCCATAAGCGTTCCCTCCAAGATCCCATCCAGCACTGCGGCTGAAACAGCATCCATGCACCGATGACCCCGCCCCTGGCCACTCAGATTCCAGAAGAGTCTTCCTGGCTGCTCCTCTTTCCTTGGCCATTTTTTTGTCTGCCCACCTTCTCCTGTCAGCCTCCCCTGATCTGTACTTAAGCTGCTCACTCCGAGCAGTCTCCATCCGCTTGCCGTGTCATCTCCACTCCTCCAGGTTCCTCGCCTGCCCTGCAGGCTGTGCCTGGCCTTCTGCTCTGCATCTCCTAACCCAGAACCACCCTCCCGGTTTCGCATCCGCCTTCGTCATTTCTGTATCTCCGTGGCTCTGCTCTGCACGGCTTCCTTCCCAGGACAGAAGTTGCCACTTCCTTCTCCCACCTTCCCTCACATCACTCTCCTCCTCACCCAACACCAGCTGCTACTGTTGTTCCCAAAGCCTGCGATTTTTACGTTCCTTTCTCAGACCAGCAGCATCCGTATCCACTAGACTAGACTGAAAACTGGTGGGAAATGCCACTCCCTGTGCCCCACCGACCCCGGGCAACTTGAAGCAGAAACCCTGGGGCTGGGGCTCAGCCAGGGGGACGGAAGAGCCTCCAGGGGATGCTGACGCCCGCTGAAGTTTGAGAATCGCGCTCTCTAATCCACTCGTTCTCAGTGGGGACTGACATTTACATGACCTGAGGGTGTTTGTTAAAAACACGAATGTCGGGGCATCACCCCAAACAGATTAAATAAAGTTCTCTGAAGGTGAGGTCCACATAGGGGTATCTTTAAAAGGCTCCCCGGGAATTCTGACGGGCAGCTAGGGCTGACTGTCATCTGCTGGGACGTTTCCTGTGACCAGGCATCCCCTCCGCCCCACTGGCTACAAAGCTCTTCCCTGTGCTTCCCAAACTTTGCTCTTTTTCATCCTGTTACAGAACAACAAGGTGGGGCCTTGGGATGATATACTATTACCCGAAAGAAACCCCCAGGTTTGTTATGTCCACTGCCTATAGGAAAGACATCTCTCAATGCCAGAGATTCGTGAAAAGGAAAGGAAATGTTTATTTAATCCTGTACAGACTTAAAGTAGTGACCTAATGTCTTCATCAAAATCCCAAAGTCCCTTAAAACACCCACAAACACACACAGTCCTTCCTTCCCCCTTTGCCCAGTCTGGGGTACCGTATCTCAGGAAAAGAAATAGAAGTCTGTGGCTCAGCCAGCCCCTGGTTCTTCCCAGTAATCCATCTCACCTGGTAAGGCTCCCTTGGTTCCTGGCACCATCAGCTGTGTTGCCGGGATCTCTGCTAAAGCCGGGTGGTGGTTCCCCCTTCTAAAGCTGCGGGGGTCCCCACTCTGGCAAAGCCGTGTGGCTCTCTTATGTGTCCATAGCCACGTGACTCTCCTTTCTATTGCCACAGCCAAGGGGTCGTCTCTGCACAACGGCTGCGGGAGTCCCCACTCTGCCAAAACCGCGTGGTTCTCCCTACACAATGGCTGCAAGGAGGGGGTTTGCCACTGTGCCAAAGCCGAGTGGCGGTTCTCTGCTAAAGCCACATGGTGATTCTCTCTCACAAGGCTTCGGGAGTCCCCACTCTGCTAAAGACCGGGTGGTTTGCTTCTTAATGGCTGCCACGTCTCAGTTTGAATCCCTGCACCAATCTTTCTCTGCAGAACCATTTCCAACTCCTCCTCCAATTGGTTACACCTTCCAGCACTCTCATATCCTTCCAGCTTCACTGGGCTGCCATCGTGGGTCTGGGCAGGTGTGGCCCCATGTCATGGAGCCAATCTTCTCCAAGCTCCCACTCAGGCACTGTAACTTGGGGGACCTGCCTCCCAGTTATGTCTTGGTGAGGAAGTTACTTCCATCCCCCTGGCTCAGAGCATGGCCACAGCTATTTAACATACCTATGCAACCAGTCAAAGGTTATAGATGTGTTAAATGACCACACCAGAAGTTAGCTGCAAGGCTGTTGCTATGGAAAACAGCTCTCAATGGCCCTGCTCCATGTGTCCCTTCCCCCAATGCACATGTGGGCAGGGCAGGGGGGAGGGAGGACATCCTAGTATTTCCTGAATACCTTGAATTCTGGGGCCCAATTCAAATCCCTATTTGGGGCCACCCTGTTACAATCCTTCAGGCGACAGTAAAATGTCACCTGCTCACAGAGGCCTTTTCCGGCCATCTTCACTCCAAGAGCACTCTCTTCTTTAACATTTTCTTAATCCTAAAAATCTGTAATTAAAACTACGCTGTTTAATCATTCATTTGGTTATTGCCCCCTCCCCCCGGACTCTCAGCTCCTAGGAGAACAAAGACTTCTCTTCAAGGATGAGCCCGAGCTCCCCGGAACCAGGCTGGGCACGTGTGGGAGGCTCAGCAAACGTTTGCTGTGAGCAAGAACAAATACTGCAGGAAGGCGGCGTGCCGTTCATCCCAAACTCGGTGCTTTCGGAGATCTGGTTTCCTGCACTTAAAATTTTGTTCTTGCCCTGGCTGGCATAGCTCAGTGGATTGAGTGCGGGCTACAAACCAAAGCATCGCAGGTTCAATTCCCAGTCAGGGCACATGCCTGGGTTGCAGGCCACAGCCCCCAGCAACCGCACATTGATGTTTCTCTCTCTCTCTCCTTCTCCTTCCCTCCCCTCTCTAAAAATGAATAAATAAAATCTTTTAAAAATTTTTGTTCTTTACCCACCATGAGCTCTTTCTTTTTTGAAGTCATGTATAACTTCGTAACATTATTTAATTATTCACATTTTTTTTAAAAAAAAGAACCCTTAGTCCTTGCCTCTAACAGCAGTTAGAGCACAGAGAGCAAGGGTTAGATCCCCTTCTGTTTGCTCCGCGGTGTGGATGGAACGTGCTGCTGGGTACCCGCGAGTGGATCCTTTCTAAAGTGAATTGACTTGAGGAAGGGGAAAGCTTTCAGTCAATAGCTTTAAAAGCCAAGGGGCCACTGAGGAGAGAGAGAAAAATCACATACATGAAAGAACAACTGGTTCAATACAGAGACTGAATCTTTTAAAAAAAACAAACAAAATGAGAGTTGAAGTATCTAATGCATGTCTGTAGATGGGGGATGCTGTTCCCAGCGGCTCCTGCTGTCTACTCCAGCACTTCCGAGGACCTAGGTCTGTCCGGAAACTCCCGCGAGCCCATCAGTCACCCCTTCCCTTTTTCTCGGTCCAGGACACTGAACCTGGTACTCACATCAGGGAACACTGGGTAGCCAGGGGCAGCCTTTCACTGCAAGTAAGCTGCTACAGAAACTCCCCTTTTATGACGTTCCATTAGCTCTGTGAGAGCAATCAGAGAGATCAGCGGGAAGCCCCCCAATTCTGGGCAGAACCAGGGGCCCACACACGGCCCCTTGAAATGTCGTGCTGGGAGAGCAGTAGGGCGCTTCAGCATGAATTAGCATTCCCATCCTGAGAGATTGATCTGCTCCTCCTGAGGAGGGAGCGCCTGTGGCTTCTGCTAAATGAGCCAGAGGGAGGATAAAACCCGTAGATGACGATTCTAATACGTTGGGATTAGGATGCTTTCATCTTGCGTGGGTCCAGGTGGAGTGTCTTCTTTTTATGTACCTCAGATGTCCTGATGAACTGGAGATGGAATTGCTTGGGCATAGTTACTCTCAGGCATGCATTTTTATGCCTGAAGATCTAGTCTGGCCGCAACCGGATTGTTACGAGTTTAATATCATTTTACCTGCATAGACTCCAACTTCATTCTAAAATCTGAGGTTTCAGAGGATCATGAGGGTGATCCCTCTTAGTTCTAAGGAGTCAAAAATCAAAGGTGTGCATTTGCCTTTCTTTTCCTTCATCTCATACTACTAGTTCCCCTCCCCTTCCTTGAAGGTTCACTCCTTCATCCAAGGAACCACTGGGCACCAGGGCTGCGTACTGTGCGCCTTGAGCCTTCCCCACCCACTCCAGCTCTCCCTTGTAATCTCCCCAACTTCAGAATTTTCACAGCCTTCCCGAGTCAATCTTCCTAAAGCAAAGATTCTTGCTGGAGCTAACTCTATAAACTAATTAGCACTATGCTGATAGCCTAATGTGTTCCCTTTCCCAAGTAACGGATTTGCACTTAAAGAGGTGTCTGAAATGCTGTACCTCCGAGGTTAAAGTAGGAATTTCTGGCAGTACTGGAGTTCAGAGAAATATGGGGACAATTTGGGTGCTGGGGAAAGGCGAGCCATGTGGGGGTGGCCTCAGTCACAACACAGGAGGCCATCCTCTCTGTGTCCTCTCCTAATGACCTATTAGCATAATTTAATTTGCTGTGCTCCCTGCACAGCACCAGTGCATAATTCTTCCCGGATCTGGACTCACTGCCCCGGACAGACAGACGCCCAGTGTCTGAGGACTGGCTGTAGCAGAGCAGGGGAAAGATGGACCTTTCTAGGCTCACAACAGGGACTTTACCAGAAAGAGGAGAAAACCAGCAGCTGGGCAGTGTGAAGACCTAGAAGGTGTGCTTATCCTACCTTCTGGATACATTAAAACAAAATCCACTGAAATTATTTACAGGAAGTGACTGGTGGCAGAGTTCAGTGAAGCTTAACACATATTTATTGACAGCCAATGCAAAATTAATAATGATACTAATAAATGACTAGTGACACTGAATTAGCACTTACTCGGTATCATGATCTCTACTAAGCCTTTTACGTACATTATTTCAATCAGTGATTGCATCACCCTTGTTTGGTAGGCAGTGGTACGCCACTTCACTGACTCTCTCAGAAGAAAAAAAAAATGCCCTGATTTGTAGCATTTGCTGGTCGCCATGATGGAAACCAGCTACCAACGCAGACTTCTGAATATTATCAGAATTGCCCCACAAACTTCCCGACTGTAACAGTGGCCTCCATGGCTAGGAGGGGGTGGTTCCAGCACAGCACTGCTGGTGGGCCCTTTTATTTTGCTCTTCGTTAGGGCAGTCGATTCATCTCAGTGTTCCTGAGACTCTCCTCATCTTTGTATTGAAAGATCCACATCTAAGGAACACTGTCATCCCAGGAAAACTGGGATTGCTGGTCACCCTACCCTTTGCACATGCGAGGGAGCTGAGACTTAAGGGTTTAGGAATTCTGTCCAGGATCCCAGAGGTAGGGAGCAAGACAACTGCTTTTAGGAACCGGGAGTTTAATTACGTGGAGACTGGGAGCCTCACTGCTGCAGAGGTCACGCCTTCCATTCTGCAGCAGAAAAGATTAGCCGTGATTGCAAAGAAGATCATAAAAGCTGGGACACACACACACATGTGTGCACACACACACACGTCACAGAAAATGCAAAAGCCGAAGTGCTCTGTGGCAGAACTCAGGTATACTTTATGTGCATCAAAGAATGGACTACAGGCTGGTCACTTGGCCTCGTTCAAAGGCTGACTCAATCTCAGTTCCTGGAGATCCTCCAAAAGGACTGCCCACCGTCTTCCGGAATCGGCACTGACACCATTTACATAAATCCTCCACTTATGCACTGGCCATGGAGTAAGCCAGGCTCCGTCCACGTCTTCACACACATCCACAGCAGGATGATCAATGCCACATCTTTTAACAACCTAGAACGTTTTATGGGAGAAAATGTGCCTTTTCTTAATGATGCCCTGTTGAATGCAAGCTTCATTAACTATAACACAATCCTTCAATTTAGAAAATCATTTCAATGATTATTCCTAATGAGTATCAAGATATTTATACAGAGAGTAGAGCTTCTCCCTGCTAACTTGCAACTCATGACATCTAGCCTGTCTTTTAATGAGAATATCCTTCAAGAATAAGTCTCATGAATAATAATGTTAATGTTCCATTATTTGATAACTAAAATAAAGTTTGTTTGGAAATGTCAACTTTTTTTCATTTCTGATCAAAGTTCTAATAAGTGTCATCTGTAAAAAGGCAAGTGATGTGTTAAGATTGTAGTGAACATGACTTTTAATCTAACAGATACCTTTTAATGGATACTATAAATTACACACTACTTAGAGATGAGCAATTCTGATTTTGTGAAATGCCATGCTTCTGAAAGCATTGGAAGAGTGCAAAATGACATTAATTCACAACAACAATGTTCTACAAGAGTTGGTCCAATAAGACGATATACATATGAAAAATAGTAATTCTCAAAACCTGCAATTAAGATGGGTTATCTTAATTATGTTAAAAGCTTTTAAGAGACTCTTCCAAAATACTCTTTCTTTAAAAAAAAATCTAATACACACCTCACTCCATTAACTTTGAAAAATAAGTGTATGCCAGATAGGGCTTTTGTGGAGGGTGGAGACAGAAAGTGAAAGAAACAGATCTGTTTAAGTTAATGGTCACAAAATAGAAGCCGGAATAGATTTAAATTTTATTTTATGACGGGTTTTATGTCCATGAGGTCTAGTTTATCCTGAAATTGCTTGAATCTTATAGTGCAAATGGGATTCGGGGAAAAATGTTGTAAGAATGTTGGATCTACCCCTCGGGGAAACAATGTCTTCTGACCCAAGTGAGCAGCAAAGGGGTGTGCGTGAGGGATGTTGAGGTGAGGAGACCTGGGAGTAAATGTCCCCGATGGAAATCAGCCACTGGTGTTATGTATAAAGAAGGTCTCCACTATTTTTATTGGGTTGGTTTGCTTAGGGCCCCAGAATTTAAACTGATATCTCTGACCTCACGCATTTGATTTCAGAGAACATGGAAACGTCGGGAAGGATGAGACACTGTCAACTTAAAATAAAACCTAACAGTCCTATTTCTGGGGTGGGTCAGGATCAGGTTTACCTGTGTGCTGCAAACAACTGGATGTTCTAGAATCAGAGAATATGACCTGAGCTCTGATTTGGGAGTCAGGGTCACTGTATCTTTAAATATTATGCACATTTGTTCTGGGAAAATGATTGAAATCTTTTCTCACTTTCCCAAAGCAGTAAGCAACTAAACAAAATGAAAGAATCCCTGGCATATGATGGCATCATGTAATTCAGTATTCATGTATCTTTATTATGTACTTGATTACTTAGATGATACACAATGTTTTAATAAAATTTACTAACATTTTTAGTATTGGTTTAAGCTCATGATGAAAAAGCTCACAAATTAAAGCAGATGTCACAACTCTAAATATGAGAAACTCCACAATATTTAATTATTTAAATATACTTCTTAGGTATTTCAACAATATTCTCAAACTTCACCAGTAACATATTCTCACAGACACATGTGCTATGTTTGATTTTTGTCAGTGGCAGAGCTGGGCTTTGCTCACTCACAGTCAGTCCTCTGTATGACATGGTTTTAGAGGAGGTACTGAGAGAAGCCCATCCCCACAAATGCCCGGTATCTCGTTGGTAGGGGATTCCTACCCCTCCGGACACATTCTGTTATCCCACCTTTTTTTGTCTCATTGAGCTATAAATATCCCTAGGAAAAAATCATTGCTTCAAACCCCATCATTCATTTATCAAAACCAGAAACAAGAAGAAGAAGGCTTCCATGACCTTTCATATTTTGAAAAAAAATGAGGGAAGGGACACCTAAAAATAAATAGGGAAAAAACAAAGCTCTCCCTAAAAAACATAATTATGAAAATGAAATCCAGGAATGCAAAAGATGTGTCTCACACATCATTCATCAGAGCGTCATTTATAATTTACAGAAAAGTGCATCAAATATAAGCGCTAAAGCAACCTGTAAATATATACTATATATTTAAATAATTTAAAGTCTATTATGTTTTTTCCTGGTAATTGTACTTTCCTCACAAGTACAATGTAAGGTACTTTTGGGCACTTACCTCACATTTTAATGATTGAGTCTGTCTTGAGATATTATTGTACTTTCCCAGTTCAGCATCTTCTCAATTTTCACCATTATAAATCAGTTCTCTGATTTTAGATCGATACAGCAGGTTAACATACTATGGAAACTTCCCCAAATCTCTCTTTCCAACTCTTTTACTTTTCACCTCTCCTAAGATAATATTTTCATGTAATAACCTTTTAAAACCTGCAAAGACTTGCTTGTGGTGATAACAGCATGAGCTAGAAGCCTTAACAAGCAGAATTCTGACTCTGGGGTAGGAAAGGGAGGCCAGGCCTCAGGCCTTACGTCCAGAGAAGGAAGGGACTGAGATTCCTACCAGAAACCAGAAGGCACAGGAAGCCACAGACAAGGGAAAGGCCACAGGAGACAGAAGACACAATAGGGAAATTTAAACTCTGGTAAGTGCAAACCACAGGAGAATCGAGCAGAAATTTAAAAGCAATTTGTATTTGAGAGGTTAAAAGCAATAGAGGAAGAACTATAAATGATACATTAAGAACTGTATATGAAAGGACAGGGACATTTTTTACATAGCCAAATAAGAGATTCTAAAATTTAAAATATATTCATTCCAAAAAAAAATTAAGGGAATGAATAATGAGTAGATATTTAGATTCTTAAGATGATTTTATGAAAATAATTAGTCAATAAACTTGCAAACTAAGATAAATGTACAATGTTATAGGAAATCATAATTACCTGTAAATTATTTTATGTAATACACAAATTGATTAGAACATTAGAAAAAATTGAATTTATAGTAAATTACCACCTACCACATTGTTCATACTTTTTGTACACATACATATTACAATAAAACGTGAGTTTCAGACTGTTTCATTGGCAAGTCTTACAGAACTTTTAAGAAGCACATAATTTCTATCTTATTTGAAGTGATTTAGAGAAAATAAGAAAGGAGTAGCCATTCTTTACAAAATAATGTGTAACATGAGCAATAATGGCCATATTGTATTATTTTTAACATGAGTTACTGTGTACATGAGAATTTTGATTCATTTTCTTATTTTTGGCACTTTACCATTTTTACTACATTTTTTAAAAATGAAAAAAATGTCATTTTCTCCTGCCATTTCCTGTCATTCGTATTAAAGCGATGCCCATGAATGGAGAGTCAGTAACTCAACACTGCGTTTCTTATGGAGAGATTCCTCATTAATTCACAACTAAACTTTCAGTTATTGAACACACGGTATAAAATCAATGAATGGCGGCTATCCAGAGACTACATGAAGTCGCTGAGAAATCAGCGTTCAAGAGAATGTCCCCGGTGGAAAAAAAATCAATTTGAATCTTCAGCCTATAACACCTTCCAGTGACCTAAATATTGTCTTTTATAATGGAATTCCAAAATGAAGTTTATAAATTACCAACATCAGGAAGGAGTAACACAGTCTAGGAAATACGACATTTAAAATAGTTACAAGGCTAAATAATAAAGAAAACTTTGCTGAACGGTAGCTTATTATTTTGTGTAATTGTAAGCCATCACAAATTGTGGACAAAACGGCAAACATTCGCTTTGGAGACAATGCATATCATTTTGTCATTTCTTTAATCTAATTCTGTGCATGGCCAGTTCCAATCGCTAAGCTTGGCACTGGTGGTTTAGTTCTTTTTCAGCCAAGTTATACAGACAGAGGATAGCTAAACTGACAAAAAAAATAATGTACTATAGTATATTCACAAAATTTCACACTTCCCAAGAGTTATAATAGCTATATTGTCCGTTAGAAAAGACGTATATGGACCTACGGCAGAGAGACATAAGGGAATTTCCACTCGAAGGAAGGCACTGGAAATATGTGAACATCAAAACCAGGAGCAGAAGGCGCTCCTGAAAACAAAATATCTCCAGGCACCTGGTGCTGGGTATGATACATTTTTCATGTCGGCATTACTGATTGCTTGGTAAATCCAAATACCATCAATATTAGAAATAGCTTGAAGGGTGTGAGGTTCTTGGTCCTGAAAGATTGGTTGGCAAGGGAACTTTTCTAACTAAAAAGAGAAGGTATAATAAGTAATCAGGGGCCAGAAACAAAGGGCACCTAACAAGGTCGGCTGTTAAGTTGCCACGTGGGGCTGTGAAAGTGTCTGTATATACACACACTGTGGAAAAGATGTGTTCTACCGAAGTCACTACGGCGCAGCTCGCTGAGAAATCAGCAACAGTGGGCCCTCAGGAGAACGAATGCAATCTTTAAGATCTTTAAGGGGCTTTCTTCACATGTTGCTCCCTTTCAGGCATTAGTAATTTTACAATATTTCAGTGGATATTGCCAGAGCTAGGGCCAATGGAATATTTGCTGGAAGTACTAGGGAAATTCAATGTGATTAAGGCAACGAAACAGTTAACCGCAATGGAAAGGGAGCCGGGACAACGTGGGTTCTGATCTGCAGCAGTCAATGGCTCCTGCCCTTTACCAGGATGCTAGTCAAATGTGAATGGTCCCTGCCAGGGGGGGCAAACCTCACGCCCTTCAGGCTCCGTGTCTGAGCCTTCCTGTCGCTAACCTGTTACATAAGCCTTTTCTGTGTTCTTTGTCCTGCGCTTTGAAAACCTCCATCAGGAGAAAGAAAGCTTATTTTTGGTTTATCTAGTTTCAATTTTTTTTCAAATTATCTTATTTTAGTCTCCAGGCTACATATATTTTTGACTCTCCAAATTACTTTCTGGAGAATTTCACTAAAAGGAGAGACAAAGAAATGTGTTATTTCCTTCCACACCATTACTGACAAAGGGTACACAAAGAAAGAAAATCTCCTCACTCCTAAAATGCTATTAAGCCCCAATGCCCCCAGCAAAAAGCAGGAGACATCTGCATGGTAACAGCACACAGGATAAGACGCAAGTACCTACATAGCTGGTGTAGTCCCCAGGCCTTTTGGATTCCAAGTCCAAGAACTACCCGCCCCCCATCTACTCACTCACCCGGCAGGTGTTTCCATATTGAAAAAAAAAAAATCCTGGGGTGATTGATGGTAGTGGGCAGGTGCAATAACTATACAACAGGACTAAGAGTTAATAGCTTACATTATTGGCTTATTCAATCACATCAAGTTAACCCAAAGAACTGGACTAAACGTAGGGCCAAGTTCATATGTTATTTTAATGACAAAATCAGGTTAGTCTTGCAGTGATTTGGAATCACTCCACTATCGTCCAAGGAGCTTAACAATCTCTACTCCACTTTTTCTTGTTGCTCACCCCAACCCCAATCAACAAGTTTAATTTTAAACCATTTGTCTAGAGAGAGAAGATTTTTCCCCCTCAGATGCTAATGAACAATTCATATTGGCAAGAAAGACCAACACAAACAACCCTTAGGTAAAATTTCTGCTTCCTAATGAACAGCATCCTTGGGCTCCAGGCTGCAGAGCCAAATGAATGATTCCATGAACCCAAAAGCTCATTATGGCCCCAAAACAGGCCCAGCCTCAGGCATCTGTGGCCATATTATGATCATTAAGAATCTTCTGTTGCTTATTGCTTTCTCCTTTTTCTGTTTAAGAGGCAAGCAAAGCACAGGTTTCCATCCTCTCCAGCACCTGTAAGTCTATTTCTTACTCCAGGTTTAACCATCTCTCTACTCTCAGTCTTGTGCTCCCTTTTTTTTTTTAAACCTCTACAAAATTAAGGCTTTTTCTCTGGTCAGTGACTCTACTTTTGAGGTTCACTAGTTGACATGTACACAGCTGGGAACTTCGCCTTTCTATTGTTTTACAAAGCCCACCACAGTGGGCCACAACCTGGTCGAAAAGTCGCTGCTTTCATGTCCAAGGACCCACACACCTGACGGGAGTTTAACAGGGAAAGGTAGAGCTGAGTGGAAATCGTTCCATAAAACCTGGAGGGGTTAATATAAAACACATCCATCCCTAACTCACACACATGTTACCAAACAAGTTCCCGGGAGAGTGCACAGAGCTTAAACCGTGGGTATGTCTTGTAAATCACCAAATGATAGTTTAACTTGTACTTTAAAAGTTTTTTTTTCTTAGGCCCTGGCTGGCTAGCTCAGTCAATTGAGCACGGGCTGCCAACCAAAGTGTCTCAGCATCAATTCCCAGTCAGGGCACATGCCTGGGTTGCAGGCCATGGCCCTCAGCAACCGCACATTGATGTTTCTCTCTCTCTCTTTCTCCCTCTCTAAAAATAAATAAATAAAATCTTTAAAAAAAATTTTTAAAGTTTTTTTTCTAGCATAACGAACACGGAAGCTTTCAGAATCCAAGTCTTTGTTTACTCTTCATTTGATGCTAATGGAATAATCTTTTATTTTAGCAAGATAATTAATTCATATGTTATTCTAGTAATTAATCTTTTTTTACATCCATTAACACCATGATAAGCAAATTTGTGTTTTCACTTTCCAAAAACTTTTGCTCCTGGAATTGAAATTCCTTAGATATTTCATGCTTAAGCTTTCTCATTAGGGTATTGCTTTCCAAAAATTTGTTCTAGATATAGTAACATTAAATTAAACATCTGTTCGACAGCCATGTCTAAATTTATTTAGAATATTTTCTTTTGGCAAAGAAACTGGCTCCTTGAGAAAATTATTTCAAAGAAGTATTTGACAAAGAAAAACCAACAGGAGGAGATAATTAGTGAAGAAAGCAGGGGTTCAGCACTAGCGTTTTGTCATCGAGCTAAGTTTTAAAAAAATAAAGGTAAAGGGAAGACATGGAGGACTAGAAACACAGGAACTGAAGTGTTTTTTGCTAGTAAAAAAATAATTCAGAAGAGTGAGAAAAGGAAGGCAGGATATTATATGTAGCTTTTTAGCTCTTTTCATTTTGGTTTAACATTTATCATTGCTCATAAGAACCCTGCCTGGCGCTCCCTTCTTCCACACGCATCAAGCCAGGCTTTGCCGAACAGTGCGAGGGTGAGACACGCAATGAATGCACATAAAGAGAAATGGGACAGGGTTACTCTAGGCTCCAAGTGGCCTTCTCTGGTCAGTTTAAACAATGAAATAGACCTTCTTACAGTGACATAACTGGAAAGGCCAATTCAAAAAATATAGGTGAGTTATTTTTAAAATAACTATAGCAGAGAATCCAGCTATTGAGGGAAAAGCTTTGGCTGAGTTGGACTTCACGCTGGCCACCAGGGAGGAATTAGGGATCAAGAAAGGGAGAATGCTTTTGGGAGAGGCCAAAAATTACCCTGTGTTTTGTCTTTGAAAAGGTTTTCCAAACTGTCTTAAAAAATGCTTTTTTGTATGTTTATTTGATGTGTTTTCTAAATAGTTCTGTTTTCACTTGGCATTTTTGAAGAGGAGTAAAATATGCACGATTAAGTGAGGGGGGCCTGAAGGTAAGACGGACCCCTCCCAAACAGCTCCCACTTTGGGAACAGTAGCCCAGATGGTAGTGGTGAGGGTGCTGAAATTGCAGAAATAAATGATGAAGCGATAACAAATGTCAAATGGCACGTAACGATGTGTTGCTAAATGAAATCGATATTTATAGGTACTTCCTGAGTGAAAAAGTACTGACATATGCTCTTCTTTTGTATACTGGTTACCAGCAGTGTTCGCAGACAGCAGTGTGGGCTCCACTACTTACTAACTTCATAGACTTGGGAGAGCTACTAACTTGTTCTGTGCCTCAAGTTCCACATTCACTACGTAAACCGAAGACTAGTTCTGCTGACATCCCAAAAAGAAAATGCACGTGAAGAGTTTAGAACAGTACGTGATGCACAGTAAATGTTTCATAAATGTCAGTGATGATGAGGATGGTAAAGATGATGGTATTACTCATGTCTTCACTAGATATATACTGGGTGCCTCTGTATATATCACAGCCCAGATTTTCCATGATGGGTTGTGTTATATTTAATGTTATTTTATAATCTATCCCCTGCTATGTAAATATGTTAAGAGAAGGTGTACGGCTGATGGGAAATATCACAGGGAAACTTGTTTCTTCAGGAATAAAGGAATAACAACAGAAATGATAAATACATGGGTGAATAACAGAATATGTTATCATTTTAAGTTCTTTAAAATATATTTGATTGTTAATATGAACTTATTAGATAGGATAATATATAATGATGTATAATATACTTTTGTAAGTATATTTAAACAAATAATTACAACAAATGTAGCATAAAGATATAAATATTTACAGGAGGTGGTAGGATATTAACTGTATGTAGACATTGGGTTAAATACAAAAATTTTAGTCCCTAAAACAACCACTACAAAGAAGGATACATAGCCAAACATGATTATTTAAAAATAGAATGCAAAAAAAAATATTCAAGCAATCCAGAGGAATGAAGAAAAGAGAGAACCAAGAAACAAAATACAGATGAGAGAAACAGAAAACAGCAAAATGGTAGATCTAACTTGAACAATATCCATAACTATATTAAATGTTAATTGTCTAAAATATTCTAATGAAAACAGTAGAAATTAACAGAGTAGAAATTAAACTAAGACTCTAATGGAAGTTTCCTATCACACGTGTACTTTAAATATACAAAAACAGATTGAAAGTGAATGGATAGAAAAAGATGTATACCATGCAAACACTAAACATTGAAAAGTTGGGATGACTATTTTAATATCAGATAAATATACTTCAATAGTTTTACTATAGCTACAGAGGATTTTTTACAAGAATAAAAGGAAAGTAGCAGTTATGAATGTGTGTGTGCCTGATAACTGTCCTGGTACTGAATGGCAAGTGAGGTCTTGTTGCCAGCTGCCACCCTAGAGGCAAAATTCCGGGGGCAAAGATTTGGTGATAAAGGAAAGGAGGCTTTACTCAAAAGCTACTCAATTTTGGAATGACAGCTTTCTGCATGCATCAGTCGCTTAAGCCTATCAATTAAGGCTAAAATTGTTAACCCCTGAGTTCCCCTATCATTCCCCCATCAGTTTTTAATTATCTTATTTCTATAGGGTTAGTTTACAAACTAAAACAACATAAATACAAAAGCTACACAATTTTGGAAGAATGGCAGGCTTCTGCCTCAGAGCCTGTCCCCTCTAGAGCCCCCAAAGAAAAATAACAGTGCCACCCTCCGCCAGGCCGGCCCCATCCTAGGCTGTGCCCAGAGTTCCTTCTCCCACCCAAAGTAGTGCCCTCTGGGAAATGCAGGCAGCTGCAGCCTGATCACCCAGGCATCCTTGAGGAAGAGAACCAGAGAGCCAGTCTCCACCCTCCTTTTGTGTTAAATATTCTGTCCTACAATTTCATGCCTCCAGAGGCGCTTAGCTTCTCAGCCAGTCCCATCCCAGGCTGTTCACCGTGGCCTCAGGCAGCTTCCTCCTCCAGCCAGCCCCTCCCTTGTCCTCCTGAGTGATCTGATCAGATCTCTCTGTATCAACCTGAAAATACATAACAGCAAAAATTGACAAAATAAAAGCGAGAAACAGACAAGTCTCCAATTATAGAAGAAATGTTTACAACTCTTTCCCAGCAATTAGTAACACACTAAACAAAAATTTAGCAAAGATGTAAAAGAGTTGAACCATATTATCAACCATATTGACATTTATAAATGACAAAAAAGAGCATATGCTATGGTAATTCCATTATATAAAATTCTAGAAAATATAAGATAAGCTGGTGACAGAAAGAAGATAAGGGTTTGAGAAATGAATAGTAAAGAAGCAAAAATTCCTTGGATGTGATCAAATGTTTTTAACTCGATCGTGATGGTAATTTCTTGGATGCTTCTCTACCCACTAGACTTCACAAACACTGTATAGTTACTATTTCCTTTTTCTAATTTATTTTTAATTAGGGTTGACATATCATATTGTATTAGTTTCATACAGTTACTAATTTCTGATTTTTAGCTTAGTGTTTTCTATCTCCAGAAAAATGCTCAATAGAAGTAGCTGCAAGGCACATAGTATATAAAAGGTAATATTCTAAAGTTTCTTTATATATTGACATTTTTAACTCCACAACAGTAATTAGGCACCATTGTGTTCTTCATTAATAAAAGAAAATTAAAGCTCAGAGAGGCTAGCTACATGATCAAAGTCCCACAGTCAGTAGATACTAGAGCTAAACTTTGGACTCAGTAATCCAGCTCCAGAGTTCAGGCTTTTAACCACTAGGTTGCATGGCCTTACCCCACAGGCTGGTACTTGGTTGGTGCCTTTTACAATAAAGTAAGAAGCCAAGAAAGGAGAAATTGGCAAAGGTTTTTTTGTGGAGCCTATCGCATTACACCCAGTAGTCAGCTATCTTATCTGCAAATACCACCTGCTGGAGAATGCTGAGCCTTGAATGCAGGTGCTCTTCTCTTTGCTTGAAACATTTCAGAACAGCAACAAAATTCCCTTAGCCCACTCACCAATAACAAGAATGCTGGTCCATTTCTTAAAACGTGGTTACAAATGCCAGACAATGCACACATACGCCGTCCACCAATCCCCTCGATTCAGTGAATATCCCAGGGATGGCAGCGCTGCAAAACCAGGGCTTCCAACCAAGCAGTCTATTTTAAACAGAAACATTAAAACATTGTAGCAGATGCTCATGTCTACATGTTAAGAGATGGTATGTGTGTCTGAATAATATTTACTTCTTTATAAATTAATTTTGGCAACTGATATATTTTTCCCTTAAATATAATGAATTTCACTGTAGAAAGCTTGCCTTTCAAACTTCCTGCAATTAGCTATTTACTAAGTATTTGTGGTGGGCTATGCAGGGGGAATTGAACCAAGACTTGAAATAATGCTACCCACCTTCCCATTATGTCGAAATGTGTTTATCCATAAAAGGACTATCTGCTAAACAAAACCAGACAAAACAAACACACTCAGTTTTGTTTTGTTTTTTACCTTGCTTGACAAATGAGTCAGCTGAGAGCAGACATTTTCAGTATCAAAGAATACGGTGTCAAAGCTGTGTATCATTATTTCAGTCTCCACGTACTTTTACTTGCACACAATTCCCAGTTAAATCTCAGCTAAGCTTTTATAGAGAAATGTGTATCAATTAAAAATCCAACCACGAACAACAGTTTGCAGAGAATAATAATACACACACACTTTTTTGTCCAAATCTCATACTTTTGTTAACGTGAATGTTTAAAGGGGTAAAAAATAAAAATTAAACTTTACTTTCTGAACAACATAACGGGTGTACAAAAAATGGGTTCAATTATTGAGGAAAAGAGAAAATCTCAACTTCGACAAGGGGCTGAGGTGGCAAAGCGAGCAGCTGCAGACAGAACTAGAAGTTCTGAACTTGCTAGGGCAGGTTCCAGGAACGGGTTAGATTTTGCACATCGGGACGCATCATTTTACGGCAGTGAGTACCCACAGGGAGATGTGCACCACGGAGCAATGAGATGAGACAGAGTGAGCACAGCCAGAGCCTCTGTTGCCAGGCAGTGGAAATAACCGGGGCAGAAGCGGAGAGGCCCGAGGTGGTACCTTGTCCCTAACACACCTACGCGTGTGTATAATGAGACAGTGAAACCAAAACAAAGATTACTTCAGTTCAATGTATGGTGATACAGACGAATTACAGGAACGAATACATACACGTACTTGTTATGTATGTGTATACACATATACATGTACATTTGAGCATGATCAACGTTTTCATTTACATAACACTTGCTTAATGCTCCTATGGCGTCCCACTGAGGCCAGTTTTATAAATGTCAGGGGTGTCAGGGGGTGACCCAGCAGAAGCTTGCGCACCAGTTTTCGAAGGAGACGAAGCAGCACTGGCACCCACACTGGATGTGCCCATTCCTCTTCCCAGGCTCCCGGGCTGCCCTGAGAGCTGCGCAGCTGAGGGGAGAGGCCCATTCCTTCTCTCTGGCTGCTGGGCTAGGAAGTGATGGCACTAACGTGTCCGTGGCAAATGCCCACCCTATTTTCTGAGCCACTTGTATCTCTCCCATTTCATAGTTAAACGTATGCCTCTTTCTACTTTGTAAACATCAACTGTGGTAGGTGAACATTTCTACAACAGTTCTGTGTTTATTCACATACGGTCGTAAGAAAATAGGGTTCCAGAACTCTCGAGTAAAAATGCCTGTCTTGAAAGAATCAAAGCTGTGTCAGACACACGGATCTAAGTTATATCGTAGTCTAGAAGAACTCAATTTCCTGCAAAATCTTGGAATTCTATCACAATATGAAATGTGCAAGTGTTCCGTTTGTTTAGGAATTACACACAATTATCTTCTCCATACCTTGCTCTAATTTGTGTATCGGTTGTAAATAGAGGTTGATATTTTCCAAAATATAAGCTATTGAAGAATAAAATTTTTCTATTTTGTCTCCTCTTTTCTCTACACTTGAAGGAAGCCCAACTGTCACGACTCTGGCACCCGCCACTGGCACCCTGACCCCGCAGTTGGCAAGCGTTTGCCATGTGAAGGCTTTGTGCACATGGGCTATGCATGGGAGTATATAATTAATTTAATATTCAAATGGCATGCAATTTCTATTAAGTATTATTATTTTCATAATAGAGGAATGGCCTAGGTGAAACTCAGATTAAATCACAGCATGCCAACATTGTAAAAGGTTTTGCTTGGCAAGAGGGGTCTGCTATTTAAGGCACATGCCCGTAGGACAGAGTGTGGATGAGGCTCAGAAGGACCTGTTTGTAAGGTGACCCAGCCACGCAGCCCAGACCCAGTCCCCACCGTTGGGTGCTTCAGTCTCCGTCTCTACATCAAAGGGAGTAGTTCAACTGGATGTTTTTAAATGTCTCATCCGGTTCTAAATTGTGATGGTAGTGGGCAGGAAAAGAAAATCTGTAATTTAACCTTCTTTTGAGGGATTAATATTAGAAGTAAAAAAACATTTCTCATGGTGAAATACCTTTAGTGGACAAGTATTATGCAGGAACGTTATAACATTTCCTTCATTTCTGAAAAAATACGATATAGGATTCTGTTTTAGAGTTTACTCTTTGGTGAATGAAAGTCATGAATTAGATGAATGGCTTCTAGAATTTCAGAAACCAATGCAATTTTAAAAAGAAAGCAATGAAAGTTTACTTTTTGCGGGGGGGGGGGGTGGCAAAGATACTAAAAAACAAAACCAACAATCAGTAAAAATATTATGGCTGAAATTCCTTTAGAGAGAGAATATTTTAGCATAAAATTAGAAAGAACATAATTGTAGGATAAAGCGCAATTTATGTTGAATACTTTATTAAGAAACTCATTCACTTTCCTAATGTGTTTCATTTGGCCATTAACTGTGAAAACACTATCTGGGACCAACACAAATCAGAGGATTGGCTTTTGAAAAACTGGTGGATTAGATGACCTCTCAATTTCTGTCTCTTAATCCCATCATTTCCCTAAATCAGTTTAATTATCCTGCAAAAATAGAAGCCCAGCAGTGGTTTTTGCAATTACTTCTTGATTTGAGCATTTTCTCTGCCCCGCAGTTTAAGTTTATTCTATGTGACTGAACATTATCATTGATTCACTATGCAGTTAATCATTTAGATAACTTCTATTAAATATGTCTTCAGGATTCGTGATTGGAAAACTGGTCATGGCTGGCAGAGCTGTTTGTTGTTGGTGTTTCTTTTCCTATAGATACTTATTTGAGAAAAAGCTTGTTAGGTTCAGCCCTGCTGTTCCTGCTGTTACTTGTGTCCCAGAACTTTCCGAGCAGAAAACAATTAAAATCCACTTCTCTCTTTGCTCTGTCATTTCTCTAAAGCTAAGAAGAAGAAAAGACATAATCTAAAAAAAAATCCAGACACAAACAAAGACCCTCTTCCTTGCTTCATTTGTGTGTTGTAGAATCCCATTCACATTGTCTAATGGTCATCACTGCCTTCTGCAAATGCCCTTTAGAGAACAACCAGCACAGTCAGGATCTTCTCGAAGGGAAATGTCAATTCTCTGTTGATGAATCGCCAGTCTCATCCCGTGATTGCCAAGTTTGCGAGGATTATTGTTTCAAGGCTGTCAGGAAGCTGCTCTGTGAAGGAATTTGAGACCAGTGGCATACAATTGACTGGGCACTGTTTACAGGTCTCTTAGCCGACAAGGATGCAATGTAGAAGCTCTTGGAATCCGTAAGGTTAAGACTAAATGTTCGGGGAGAGAAGACTTATACACTAAAGATTTCCCTCCCATCATCCCCAAATGTAAAAGAATTAGAAGGAAATTCCATTGTGAACCAAAAGGGTATATCTGATTGCATAAGAAAAGACGCAAAGTCCTGTTACAATATATGCAGGCCCCAAGTGATTTGAAACAAAGTCCAACCCACAGCTCTAATCAGAAACACAGGGACCCAGGCTGACCAGACCTTCAACACGGGGTTTCAGAGGGTTTCCTAGGAGATAATATCTAGCTGGCATGGAGGAAGGGAGTAGAGGTTTGTGTACGGGACTTTGTTTTACGTGATGATGCTTCTAAGTTGTGATCATCAATTCTACCCACCGTTCACTGAGCAGAACTCAGTCACTTGGCCTAACTTAAGTGCGAGGAGGCTTGGACGTGTAGACATTGGTGGGACAGCTGTGTCCTAGCAACAACTGTTCACTAGGAAGGGGTGATCTCCATAGCAGCTGGCAGTTTTTACCACAGGGATTTGGTAGAAAAACTCGCCAGCTGCAGTATTTAAACATGGAAAAGAGGCAATTAAAAAGTTTGCCAAAATATTTAACACACGGACTTATGTAAATTCTAGAAGAAAAACTTAAGGGACCAAGAAAGTATATAAATGTTCACATTCATTGACACAATTTTCCAATTTATACCCAGCTGCCCTATCCTCCATGTACCTCTGTGCCTTTTTTAAATCTTGACATTTTCCCCTGAATCGGCCATGCCACAGACACCTCTGTGCATATCCTTACAGAAGCCTGCACACACAGGTGAGGAAAACGTAGTTTTACAGTTACATGTGAAACACAAAGCTTATTCTTACATTATTATATTATTTTCCAACAACTGTAAGCCTACTGTTGCCCTACCCTGTACCATCTGTATACATACCTGCCCTGAAGTGATTCAAGGAAAATTGGCCAAAATGGTCACATCTCCCTATTATCCAGTCATCTGGGCCCTTCTCCACGGAAGGGTGCCGGCCCTAGTGTGGTCCCTTCACGTCTTCACTCCTCAGTTAACTCAGTCAGACTCTCCCTTCACATTCAGTTCAACTCACTGCTGATAGGTACAGGAGTTTCACTTTCTCAGAGAAATCCCAACTTTAGTTGGGCTGAAGGACCTTCAGCACAAGGAATGGAGACCAGCCCAGACAGAACAGCCAGGTGGTTTTGTTGTGGAGGTTCAAGTGTGAGTGAGAATCATCACCTGGAGGGCAGAAATCTGGTCGCCTTGACGTTCAGGATGTTGGCGCATAGAGATCATTTTTTATTTGTTTATTTTATTTTATTTTATTTTATTTAAATGGAATTGATTCTATTGTATCTTCAACACTGTATTCTATTATTTAGAAAAGAATAATTACATATATGAGTTCTTCTTGCTTTGGCTCTGAAAGGGCGATGTCTCCCCACCAGAAGGTAAAATTTTTCTTCTCCCTCTGCCCTATTTGTGAATTTAATAATCGTGTTAATATTTTGGAGCCACTTTACGATTTACAAGGCACTTTTACTGTCCTAATGCCCATGGCTTTTTGGTAACTTGCATTTATAGTATGAGTCACCCTCTCCATGACAGAGGTTTATGAGGCTTGAGCAAAGAGAATAATAAGAAAAATAGCATGATTATTTATGAAAAAATTGCTGATCAATTAGCCATATTTAGATCCTCGAATCAACACTTCAGCTGTTACATTCAATAAGGCACATAATTTTCTACTTTCCATCTGGGACGATAGCAACTTGCTGTTGGCTGCCGTCATTAGCCGGCCCTCCTCTGGAACCGCAGGCAGCTGTCAGCAAAATCATTGCCCAAGCAGTACAGTGTGTGTGTTGGGATATGGAGGCAGGAGAGCAATTCTATTTTCTACATGTTCAGAATAGACACTCTGGCTCAGAACGCATTCTCATCGGCGCAGCTCCTTCCACAGTGGAAGCAGTGGATGGATATGGCCCTGTAAAACCAGGAGTCGTTAAAACAATGGGATACAGCTCCATGCCAATTAGCATGGCCCAGATCCAGAACACTGACAACATCAAATGCTGGTGAGGAGGTGCGGCCACTGGAATTCTCATAAATTTCTCGTGGGAATGAAAAGCGATATAACCACTTTGGAAGATAGTATGGTATTTTCTTACAGAACCAAACATAGTCTTACCGCATGATCCAGCAGTCACACTCTGGTGTTTTCACAAAGGACTTAGAAACTTATGTCCACACAAAAACCTGAACAAGGATGTTTAGCAGCAGCTTTATTTATAATCACCATATAATTTCACTTATATGTGGAATCTGAAAAACAAACAGAAACAAACTCATAGATACAGAAAACAAAGTAAGGGTCACCAGATGGGAGGGGTTTGAAGGGATGGCTGTAAAAGGTGAATGAGATTAAGGAGTACAAATTGCCAGTTATAAAAATAATCACAGATATGGGGATGTAAGTACAGCACAGGGAATATAGTCAATAATATTGTAATAACTATGTATGGTCAGATGGGTATTAGACTTACTGGGGTGATCACTTTGTAAGATATATAAATATATAATCACTACCTAGTACACCGGAAACTAATATAATATTGCATGTCAACTGTAATTAAAAAATAGGTAAAAAAAAAAAAAGAAAAACCTTGAATACAACCAAGATAAATGGATAAACTGTTACACCCAGTGGAACGTTATTCAGTGCTAAAAGAAGTGAGTTATCAAGCTACAAAAAGACACAGAAGAAGCTTAAATGCATATTACAAAGTGAAAGAAGCTCATCTGAAAAGCCTATGTACCACAGGATTCCAATGATGTGACATGCTGGAAAAGGAAAACTTTGGAGACAATAAAAAGATCAGTGATTTCCAGGAGTTCGGAGAGCAGGGACAGATGAATGGGCAGAGCACACAGGATTTTTAAGGCAGGTAAAATATCTGTGTGGCGTTGTAGTGATGGCTATATGTCACTACACATTTGCCCAAACTCATAGAAAGTACATCAAGAGTGAACCCGAAGGTAAACTATGGACTTCGGGTGATTGTGTTGTGTCAATGTAGTTTCGTCCCCGGGAAGAAGAAAAGAAAGCCCCATTCTGTTGAGAGATGTTGATAATGGGGGAGGCTCTGCCTGTATGAAGATGAGTGGGGATAGAGTATGTGCGAAATTCCTGCACCTCCTTCTCCATTTTGTTTCAAACCTACAACTGCTTTAAAAAATAAAATCTTAAAGACAAGCAAAAGAAAACAACACAGTACCAGAGGCAGAAGGGCTAGGTGACAGCAGTCCTTAGGGAGGAGATTCTGAAAGGGAGACCTTGCAGTGTTCCTGATCCACCCCCATTCAACCCTGTCTCTCCTGCAGTAATAAAGGTCGATGCAGATCTTGAAAGAAACCTTGACGAAAGTCTCAAAGGGGTTCAGGTGCAAAGGGTATGTGTGTGGGAGGTGTTATCGAGTGGGGGCAGGAGATGAGGCATTTATGCTGACATTTAAGATAACAGTAAGTAAATACAGAAAATTATATACTCTGTAGATTGTCTCTTTAATATCAGGGTTAGGAATGAACTACAAAAGCGAAAGCTTATCAAGGGCTGGAATTGTTAGTGTTTGATCATTTGATCTTTCTGTTAACAGAATGCATGTTGCATACTGGATATGCTGTAAATATTTATTTGCTTAAAAAATCCAACCTTATGCTCCTCCCCACCTCCAACATAAATATGTTGAAGCGGTAGGTGCTTTAAATATTTCATTGACTTCTTAATCATCCTCGTATGTGTCTTGTTCCTTCTGTACTCTCCAGCCCCTTGCTATATGCAGCAACTCGGCATTTCAGAGATAGAACAGTAGGAATGGAATTTACACTATCATGATAAGCCGAGTAGGAAACATACTTTCTTTGATACCTATATTCTCGAATATAAGCATCTTCTTCACTTATTTGTGAAGCCAACTTTGCCAATACACCTAAAATGATTTAATAAAATCAATACTCAGGACTAGAGTTGTCCTTTCAGTGGTCCAGCTCTGGGTCTCTGATGGTTTAAGAATCCTAGAACCAAAAACAAAGCAAAAATAAATAAATAAAAGCAAAAAAAAATGAATCCGGAACTAATTTGCCTTTATCATAGTATGTGGGTCACTCCACAGCTTCCATTGTGTCCTCAACTCAATGTCCAGCTGTTTGCTCCATGTTTTTATCTCTCCCGATGTCCCCACTGCAATGAAAGAGCTCTCCCTCTTGCCGTGCTTTCTGGCTTTCTCCTGATTTGTATTCACAACCGCTATGGATTCCAACTAATAGGCTGCAACAGATGTTTGGTGTTGTGGGGTCAAGGTGAAGAGTTGAGTTAATGCCAAGTGTTAATTATATGACCTTTCAGAAAACCTGATAGGGTGTATAATAAATTCTAGATTATTTTCACTTTGGTTGGAGATCAGTCGGAGCTTTGTTTAGTAACCTGAGCAGGCATAAAACTTCATTTTTGCCACCTCATGATTTTTTTAGCCATTAGCTGTGTTCTGATTATTGGACTCACTTGACATTATGCCTTGTCTTGATATTTTCATTGATTTTTTCTCAAAGGAACCAGAAGCTCTTCCCATATTTTTATGAGAGCAGGCCTGAAGAATAACAGCATATTAATATAATGCACTGATAGGGCATTGTTATCTCGTTTTTTATTTCGATAGATAAAAAAGGAAGCCAAACTAATAGAGCAATATTGAATTCTGGGAGATTTGTGGTATTTTAAAAAACCAAGCTGATAATAAAATACAGAATACTATCGATCTGAGTACAAAAATTCACCAGTGTGTAACCTTGAGATAAATTATTTTAAAAACACATGTCAGCATTACCCATCACATAAATAAATGACACAATAAAATATGATGAAGTCCCTGTTATTAAACTGATGATTTAAAACAAGACAATTACCATACTTTTAGAAAAGTGTTCTGGGATAAAAAAATCATAATTTTTATACACTGTATTAAACTATAATGAACCCTCAGCTGGCCCCTGAAAAAGAAAATAGATTGTGAAATATGTGCATAGAAGACAGGAACAAAGTCCTTGGCTTTGGCAAATGTTGGGTGCACAGGGACTGACTATAAATTCAAGACCCAAAAGAACACCTGGAAGGAGCTATTTTATACCCATCAGGCTGCTTCCCTGGGTCCCTGCAAAGATTTTATTTAGCTCTAGCAGCTGGATGGAGACAGAAGGAACTCTGGGAAATCTGACTCGCTAGGTTCTGATCATGGCTGCCCTCACTATTGACTTTTCCTAGATGGTTGTGCCGGGTCTTGCCAATCGATGAGTTAGTCCACAGCATTTTGGAACGGGAGGAAGATAAAATTTTTCTCCTTGTAATAACTTGTTTTCTCACTCTCTCACTATTGATTATTACATAAAAGATTTCAAAACAAACATTATTATTCAAGAACTTTTTAACAGTGGCTCATCATTTTTATCTTAAAACATATAACATTTCCTTCTAACTCTTATTTTTTTTTATTTCCCCATCCTGTTGTCCTTTCTCTACTGGACTTACAGTCTCTGCAAGGACCTTGCCTGTAATATCAGGTATAGATCGATGGCAATGACCCACAAAAACGCCTGCTCATAGTTCTCAAGAATGTATTGGCATGAAAGCACATGCATTACAGGTGAACACACACACACAAGCACCGGTACTTCCTAGCATGTCAGCTAATATATTTGTTAGAATAAAATATATCATCTGATTTATCACTACTCTTCTGCCCTTTATTTTTCACACTTTTATTAACTTTTCCAAAAATGAAGATACTTATATCTGTACCTGATTTATATCAATATAACATAGAGACAATGCAAAGTTCTAAAAACAAATCTACATATTCTAGGCAATTAGTGGATAATGAGTGTTTCTTTACTATGTTCAAATAGCCTAAATTGCTACTTTTGACCCTAACTTGGATGGCAATGTTGGACAGCTCAGGATTTATGTGGTCCCTAGACTGCACAGCATGGCAACGGGGAGCGACCTGCCCACAGGTTCCACAAACTACTTCCCATCCTCTGGTTTTCACAGACCTAAAGTGAGAACATCTTCTTTAGACCAAATTAAAAAGATATCATTACTTTGGAAGACAAATTATTGAGAAAAGCAGAGGGACAATTTTTTAAAAAGAGGTAGAGGTGGAGGAAGAGGAGAAAAGGGGAGTTTGAGAGAAAAACAAAGTATCGCCATTCGGTCTTTAATTGTGCCTTTTTAAACACAAAGGGAAAGAACTGGTTGAGAAGAACAGCAAAAGGAAAACAGACTAAAGAGAAGAATAACTTTTTAAATGTGCAAGTTACCTAGGAGAATGTCATATTTTATTCTTTCTATTGAAGATCACAGATGTGTGTACATCTGCCTAGATTTACAGGGGATTCATTTAGTGAAATCATTTGCTCTCCCTTTTAAATAGTCTATAGTAATTCCATATTTCATCTGAAATCCTGGCTGCATTGATTACGAGACTAGCTTACAGGGTAGTCTGCTGTGTGATTTGAGGGCTGATGAAGAATCCATATGTCATAACAGTTCAAACACCGAGGGGAAAAAAGGAAAGGCTGACTGTAATTCATTCCCTACCATAATTATCGGTGAGTTTACAGTTAGCACACTAGACCAAATGATATAATTTGTAAACACGGTGAGTTATGGTTCTGATCTCAGGCCCTGGGGCTAACCCAGTTTATATGACTAGTTGACATTTCCAAATCCTTTAGAATTTAGACTTTGATTGCCCCTTAAAAGGAAAATAAAAATGATAAATCTTTTGGAATTCATTGACTGGTCACACTGAGATAAACATACAACTTTCTGAAACAGAGGAAGCCATTTATTCAAAGACACTTCATTATTTTCACTAAAGGAAAATGGGAAACACAATTGAAGAGCATTTACCAAGAGCACATGGTACCTGAGGCCTGCATCGACTTGTCGGGTTTGCATCATAGTCCCGGCTTACAGATTCTTCTCCTCCCACAGAAAATGAGGCGGCTGTCAAAGGCTCACACAGACACACAGGCCTGACATTATTATGCCCAGGAGAGAATCACACCCTCTCTCCACTATGATTCCACATTATGGACACCCCGTAAAAGGGAGTCCAAGCCCATGCCAGGGAATCTTGTCCTCTAAGGGCTATGGCTAAAGCAAAGAAGGGGAATAGGGTTTTGCTAAATTTGGAAAGTATTGTAAAAATCCATAGCCTGACTGCTTTAATGTGCATGAGAACCACCTGCGATCTTGCTGAAATTGAAGATTCCAAACCCAACCCCTGAAATTCTGATTCAGTAGGATTTGGGTGGGTCCCAAGGACACACATTTCTTATAAATTTTACTAGGGATTCTGATGCTGGTGATTCATGAATCACTCTTTGAAAAATACCTGAAAAGACCATTTCACTGTGCACTGTTCAAAACATATGCATATGAAAATTTCTATATAGGGACTCCAGCTAATTATTTATTTATTCACCACCTACTATGAGCCTACTTTTATGAAAATTAGCAGAGAAAAACTTGCTCAAATGATGGAGATTCATTATTTTCTTAAAACAAATATTAAATTATTTTATAATGTTTAGAAACTATTAAAGAAAATAGTGCAGTTAAGAATAAATCATTATTAATTTAAAAATGGTTTATGCACTGATTATTTTTAATGCAGTAGTAAGCAATTTGTTTAGGTGTAAAATTTTTAAGGCTTCAAGTAAAGTTTTCTTTGTAATTGTTTTGCACATGGGAAAACTTCATATGATAAACTGCAGGTGAATGGGTCCATTTGTCTATTAACACATTTCTGTATAGAGGCATGGATATATATATGTGTCCTTAGGTTTATGGTTAATGCTTCAGTAATAATTATTACAATGTCTGTGTGTTCATGAAAAGAAGAAGGAGAAAGGGGAAGAAGATGGGGGAAGGAAGAGGAGGAGGAGGAGAAATAGGAGATGAAGAAACAAATATTTACCAAACTAGTCTTTTACACTGAATGTATCCTTCAGTTTTGTGGTGTCCAGCCTCCAAGATGACCTCTAAAACTTTTAATTGGTATAAAAATGCAAAGAACGTAGAGTGGCCAAAACAATTTGGAGAAAGAGCATGTTTGGAAGAGTAACTTTGACCATACTTTATGCATTCATGTCTTAATTGCACTGTAGTGTCTGCATCAGTGAGAAATATTTCTGTTATAGATGTCCACCATGAAAATGTCATCAACCATGCATGTTCATACAGGAAAAAGGGCTTGTAAAAAGCATGCTGATAAATAAAAACCAGAAAACTTATAGAAGATAACCTACAAGAATGAAATGTAGGTGATCTTGGGTTGGTGATGTCATTTAAGATACGACACCAAAACCATAACAGGAGAATGAAAAAGTTGTTAACTTGAACTTCATTAAAATTAAAATTCTTGCTCTGCAATAAGCACTTTCAAGAGAATGAAAAGGTAAGCCACAGATTGAGAGAAAAATCTTTGAAGGGCATATATCTGATAAAGAACTGCTGTCTAAAATATACAAAGAACTTCTAAAACTTGACAATAAGAAAATAACCCATTTTTAACTGACAACAGGAATATGAATACCAAAGAAGATATGCAGATGGCAAGCACATAAAAATTGCTCAACATTTATGTCCTTAGGGAATTGCAAATTAAAACAACAATGATATAATACCACATACCTATAAGAATAGCTAAAATCCAGAAAAATGACAACACCAAATGCCAGCAAGGATATGGAGCAACTGGACTTTCATTCATTGTTGATGGGAAAAAGAATGAATCCTAAAGTGACTATGGACTTCAGTTAGTGATACTGTATCAGCTGAAACACATATAGCACACTAATGGTAGATAAAACATTGGAGGAACTGGGATGTGAGGGGGTTTATGAGATCTCTGTATTTTCAGCTCGATTTTTCTGTAAACTAAAATGGCTCTAAAAATAAATTCTATTAATTAAAAAAACAGTCGAAGAGTAGGAAAGCATGCTGCTGTCATGGCGACTCACTTAAAAATAAGTGAGTGATACTTGTTAACATATAAGAAGTTAAAATGAAATTTGAAAATTTGGAAGCAGCTTATGTTCCCAAAAGAGTTGAATGACATAAATCTAAAAACTTTGGAGATGTCAGTAAAGGCAGAAACTCAATAAAATTGCTGTTCTCATATAACTCACCATTTAAAATGTACTTTTAATGAAGTTGGCACACCTAAGTCTATTTTATGGATGTTACCTTCATTTAATTATATGTTTCAATATTTAAATGAGGACTATCTGAAGTTACTATAATGTCTGTACTCAAAGGTGTTTTACATATATTACCCTTAAATCTCATGCAAGAAAGTAATACCACTCCATTAAGAAAATGGAAGTTCAAATATATTAAAGCATTTGCTTAAGGTCAACCTGCTAGTAGCTTTGAGATTTGGGTCTATCCGAGTCAAAGAGTGAATTTCTTTCTTTTAAGTATAAATGGAAATTTCAAGAAATATAAAAGCCAAGTTGTGGGCAGATATTTGGGAATAGGTGGGGTTCCTCCAGATATAACAGGTAATAACTATGTTGTTGAGGTCACGTTGGGAAGTAAAAATGACTTTTCCAAAGGAGAAGCTAAGGCTGATATTAGGTCACAGAAGAATTATATATAGTATTATTGAATAGTAGAGTAATTTCCTAGATGAAGAATCTCAAGTTCAAGAGTTAGCCTCCCTTTTTGATGAGACTGATAATTTGTTCTTAATATCTTTTCTCTTTCTTCCTTTTAGACAAAGAGTCACCTACCCTGAACTGGACATGTGGCCCTTTCTCAGAGACTATATATTTCCCATCCTTCCTTGTAGCACCTATTGTCATGTGACCGAGTTTCAGCCAGTGGTTGAATGGAATTGATGTGTAAATCTTCTGGGCTTTGTTCCTGAAAGGAAGATGTTTATTCTTTCTCTCTTTCTTTTGTATAATGTGGATATATAAAAGGGATGGATGGTAGATGTGGGGAAGGGAGCCAGCATTGACCATCCTCATGAGGACCACGCATGAGGAGAAGGAACCTGAAGCCCTGGATGGCTATACAAAGAGCAAAGATGCTGAAACTCCCTGGACCACCTACCAACTCAGACTTTACCTGAGAAAGAAAGGAATTGAACTTGTTCAAGCCACCTTCATTTAGTCTCTGTTAACTTAGCCAAACAATTCTGAAATTAATGTCTCCTAAATCCCTTGTCACCTCTGTATATTTATTGCCCTTAAATATTAATTATGATCACTAATCTATTTAAGTACAAGTACATTAATTGTTATGTGGATGAGCTAGATAAATATTTTGGATTAGTATAGATACAGTTTAATTAGGCAATTTTGATTCCAGGATTATAGACTACAGTGTACACATCACTGTTCTCATAATCTAATTGAAATATTAAATGTTAATTAAAATCCAAGAGAGACTCATTATCGGATTTCACGGGCAGAAAATAATGAGCTACATCGTGAATAGTGCATTATTGCTTTTGGTGCTACTACTGCTGTTTACTGTTTACTTGGGTAAGAATCAGTTGAATTTAAGTTTGGCCTTTTTCAACAGACTTTACTCTTCTGACTTAATGGAAACAATCCCAGTCAATAAAAATAATTTCTCCAATCAAAGTATTTGAAAAGTATGTGTTAAGCTCTAAAATAGCCTATGGAATTTTTCCCAGTACTATAAACACTTTTCACAGCATTTCTTTAAATGATAAAAAGAACTTCTCTTCACAAAAACCATAAAAATTTTCTATTAAAATAGAAAGTTCTGAAATATTATGAACTGACTGGGGATAAGATTGAGGTAACCAGGGAGTTTAGAATAGGTCTATTGAACCCAAACTTATGCTGTACTGAAAATATTAATCACGGCTGTAATTATAGGACAACTTACTTGATATGGCCCCAGAATCTGTTTCAGCAAAAGCTTTTTTACTTTTGCCTCCTGGGATCATGCTAAACCTGACCAGAGACATGTATTTATTTCCAGGCTCTCTCTACTGACCCCAGCATAGAGGCTAAGAGTTTACATTTAATTCAACTATTTACCAATGAGACACTTGCAGAAGTGAGATTCCAAATGTGGCTTGATTTTTTTTGCATGGCTAACAACAAGAAAAACTTATACAAAATTTCGATAAGTACTTATAAATCTGTCAAATCATACACCTAATAGGTTACCAAATTGGACTTTAGTTTTCCTTTCATTAATATACTTTTGAATTATTTACAGTGTTCTTCATATGTGTGCAGATTGATATTACTTTAGTTAGTCAATAGCCAGGGAAGATGCTCATCTTTTATTAATTTAACACCTATTTTTTTCAAGGTAAATAGAGGCAGAGTTCAATAAAAAAATTACTTGAAGACCCCTATTTTATTCCCCTTCTGATATGCTGGTTTGTTAAATATTTTAAATGTATAACCCGTCTAGACTCAAAGTCAGTTAAAATATTTAATCTTGGGTATTTCCCATCATCTTACCTATCCCCACCCAAGCCTAACCTTTGCTCCATCTAAAATCCTTGGTCCTGTCTCCAAGGCAAATTTTATGTTTTTTACTTTCTCAGTTTAACTAAATTCTTCAGCTCTGGTCTAGATCATATAGATTACTTAACCTCAGCTTTATAAGAACCACACAGGTTCTTTCAGGCCCCTAGCTTCTAATAAACAAAAATCAGTGTAGCCCTTTGATATCATGCCTATTGTAAAAACACCACGTTTACAATGCATTGACCTTTCTGTATCAAAGGGTCTAAACTTGTACACATTTGAGTTATGGACACACCAACATGAGTGTAAGAGGCAGCATTGCATGGTGGGTACTGATACAAGCACTTCTGAGCCTCTCTGTACCTTAGGTTTAGTTTGGTTTTCTTTGCTTTTAGTATTGGGTAGATATAAAACAATCATTATTGCAAATGAAAGATTCCCACAAATATGCACATATTTCTGGGGAGGAAGTCTCAGGGTCTGTAGAATTTGGGGAAACAAAAATTTCTCATGACTATCAGAATGTATGGGAATGAAACTGGATTCAGCAGAAAGTTTTTGTTCATTGGAAAATTGTTTCAAACATTTCGGAACTCATGAGCCAAACTTTCTACCTCAGGCAAAATCTTCAATCTGTGCAAATGGTTGAAATTTCATTTTGTTGAAATTCATTTCATTTATCTCCCCCGTGTGCTTTCCTGGAAAACCATGACTTCTAAGGATGAAGATAAGTCTCATGACCTGGAAATTAAAAGTCGCACTCAGAGTAATCACAATAGCCACTCCATGTATTAATTCTACAACACTAAAGAAAATAATTCAAGAGGCTATGGCATGTAGAATTATACAGATGATGTCATAGTTGTATTCAATAACAAATCTTCTGGTTGGAAAAAGTCTAGGCTTTAGGCATGAACCAGAAAATAATTATGTTAGAGGCATCAAAATGTCATTTGTGATCAATTGTATTAGCTTCAGGATAAAAACACGTCAAATTTTGGAGAATACTGATTAAAAAAAAAACTCTTAAAATCTCAGTACAACCAACACTCAGAAAACTGTACACTTCATAAATGTAAAGTTCAATGAATATTCGAAAGGTGAATACCTTTGTTACCATCCACCCAGACCAAGATACAGATATCTTCAGCATTGCACTGACTGCTTTTTAATATGGTTCTGATCACTCTTTTCTTACTTAGAAAGAGAGTGAATGTCAACACTTATGGCTATGAGTTTTGGATAAAGAAATGAGATTTAGTCAACAAGTCTCTTAGCTTACCAGCTGATACATTTGGTCAATCACAAGTGATTTACTTCCGAAATAATTATGATAGGCTTT
Organism: Phyllostomus discolor; assembly: GCF_004126475.2. NCBI lineage: Eukaryota > Metazoa > Chordata > Mammalia > Chiroptera > Phyllostomidae > Phyllostomus > Phyllostomus discolor. The sequence continues at coordinate 13,231,033 of NC_040906.2, forward strand.
TACTAGGCCATTTTTATTGACCAATCTAGCTGGCTCAATACACAGGACTCAATATTTGATTGACTTATGATCATATGGGGCCAGCTGGTAAATGATACATCACCTAGCCAGCGGCTTGATAATTTGCTTGTGTATCTAGAACAAGGCTGAAGTACGACTTGGTTCCTTTACCAGAGCACAAATACTCAGCTACCAGTCTTGGAGGTCTCTGTCTATTTCTCTCTCTCTCCCCCTCCCTCCCCCTTTCTTCCTCTTTCAGTCTCTCTCTTCTCCCTCTCTCAACCTCTCCCTCTTTCTCTCAAATAGATTTGTTTTAATGGGAAAAGGTATTTTTGAAGAATAACATCTCTCTTTTTTCATCAGATAGGTGTTAAAAAGAATGTTAAGATAGTAGCTATCAACCCAGTTAAAATCCCAATCATTGTAAAAGCGTTTCACCCTATAAAACCTTTTTTTAGTTTCAGATTTTTTATTGTATTTTTCCATTACCATTTATTCCCCCTTGTACTCCCCTCCCTCCCACAATCACGGCACTGTTGTCCATGCATCCTTTCCCAAAATGCGTGTAAAATATTTGTTATTTTTATCTTTAAACCTGGCTTATTGATGTTTGGTACATGAAATCTTTCGAAAACCACTTTGAGAAGTTCTTGCAATAAGCCATCTTGAGTAGACAGACTCTTTGGATCTTCCCTAGCAGGCACTCCCCAGCACAAAGGGAGCGAGTGGAGAAGCAACTCACGGCTCCTGTGTAGGTGAAAGTTGTATTTAAATTTGTATATATTCTAGCTCCGATTTCAGAAAACATGGGCAGGTTAGTTGCCTCTGTGCAAGAGAGGAGTTAACAATTAGCCCACTCTGACTGACAAAGGATTTAAGATTCACTTAAGATGTAAGTGTCTATGGAAATACAACTTTTTCAGTGCCTGTTTAATTTTAAAGAGACAGTTAAAGTAGCATCAGCAAACCAAAAAGAGGCTTTTTAAAAAGAGTGCTATAGCAGATAGGCAGAGGTAGAAACAGAGCTTGAGCTAGAGATGGCCATAAAGATGTGTAAAGAAACTTAAGACCAGTTAAAATGAATGCATGTCTTTGTAATCTCTTTCCAGTCACACTGAACAGCAGACCCTTTGTTGATTATGAAGCACTTGATATGCCCTTTATTTAATAAAGTTCTCTTCCCGTGGTAGACATTTAAAAAATCAACAATTAGTACAAAATTAAGACTTGTAATATAATTTAATACAAACTTTTAGTAAAGACTATTGTAAATATTAAAATACTGACATATATATGTATATGGCATAAGTGTTAGTATTTTATAATATATAAACATATATGATATGAGGAGATCTTCACTCTTTTTTTTTCATCTAGAACTAACACAGGAACTTGGTTTGACAAAACCGTGCACTACATTTGTTAATAAAGAGTGAGCCCTGTCCCAGCTCACAACCCATGTCACTTCTTAGAGACATTCATTATCAAAAATTCCAGGCATTCCTTATAGAAAATTACCATGAAATTAGGCGATAGGTAATCTCTTCTGGTTACCACCAAGACTGCCATTTTTCCTGTTCAAACAGTCCCTTCATTTCTCCCCAGCTCCTACACCGTCTTTCGGGAACAGGGGCCTTTGATAAGGCTAACAACGTCTTCTGATCATTTTCTACCTCCCAGAGTTACTGTTTGGTGTCAGAGCACAGGTTCTCAAGCCTTACAGGACCCATTCACTTCTCCTTCCCAGGACTTTCTCTCTCTCTCTTTTTTAAAGATTTTATTTATTTTATTTTTAGAGAGGGAAGGGAGGGAGAAAGAGAGAGAGAAACATCAATGTGGGGTTGCTGGGGGCCGTGGCCTGCAACCCAGGCATGTGCCCTGACTGGGAATCGAACCTGCGATGCTTTGGTTCACAGCCCGCGCTCAATCCACGGGGCTACACCAGCCAGGGACTTTCTCTCTTTTAAAAAAATGTACATACCTTACATTTTACTAATCCTTTTTCAGGTCAGACACAGCACTAAGAACTAGGCTAGAGCTTAGAATTTACTCACCCTGGACTGGTTTCAACCTGCTTCCTAGATACAATATTTCTGGTGTTTTACTTTTTCTCTATTATTGAGAAATAACAACAAAGAGACCCAAATTCCATGTAAATGGAGCCATTAGAGGGAAAAATGTATTTATAAAAAATTTAGAGCATCCATATGCAAGTAAAATAATTCATGGTTTTTAGTTTTCTTGATATTGAAAATATGAGTCCTCTGATCGATCAGTGGCACAGGTGGTGATGCCGTGGCTCTTTGTCCCCACCCAGACACAGTGCTTGTTAGTGTGCGGATCCTCTCCAGGGAAAGCTAATGAGCATTTTTGGCACATGCTTCGAGGCCTGAAATATGCACTGTTATAATTTATTTCTATCTAAATTATTCTAATTGGGTAAAGAGCTGAGTTGCACTGATTTCCAAAAATACTAGCTCATTTTGATGAAAATCAGTTTATCTCTTGATGCAGGATATTAGAGTAACAGAAAATAACACATACACACACATATACACTTATTTAACCCTGTATCTTGAATTAAACAAGTGTTTCTTGTTCTCAATGATTCAGCGAGTAATTAATGCAATGCTCTATAGTGAATGCCACTTGCATAATACGAACATGCAACAATATTCATTTCCCCTTTCCTAAACACAAAAATGAACCAAAGATGTTTTAACAGCTCTTTGAAGCATATTTTACAATCAGATTGAGCCCCTAAACAATGAAATGCCAAATTATTCTTTAAACCTGCCTTTCTGTCAATGTTTTACAATCTGACCACTTACATTGGAAGTACGCTATATTATGAACTTGTTAACTGAAAAATTTATCTTGTTATAAAACTCTCCCAAATATTCCTTTTTATCAACTTCCTCCCCTGTTGATTACTATTGTGTTTGAAGTCTTTATTTTAAATACCTGTAAATAAAACTCAAATGTCACTTAGAATAGCACCTTACAAGCGAAACAGCCACTTAGGTTTATTGTTTGCCAGCTATAGATGTAAACAAAAATATGAAGCTGAATTTATTCAGCAGGGAATTGTGGGACATGTTTAAATACTACTTACACACTAACAAACTATTTAACAGGCACCAACAGGAGAAAAAGCAAGATGTGGAGGAGACACTGAGAATCATCGTACAAAAATTCCCTCTCCTGTAATGTGCACTCTCGCTTGAAAAATAAGACATAAACATCAAACAGTTACAAGACAATTATTGAATTAAAAAATAATAAGGTATAAATATAAAGGATGTCTAAAATAAAGATGCAGTTAAATGTCAAATGAATGGCGCACATCATAAATTCTAAAACTTTAGCATAGGGAAGGATCAGGAGGCGAGGAACCGGAATAATTCATGAAGGTCTCAGCAGGCAGCTTATTTGCAAGGATTGGAACAGTAAAGATGTGGCATGATGTGCTGGATGGAGCCACCCTGCACTGGTTGTAAAATTTGATCACTGGCAACTCTTCCTAACAATGTTTTCAGTGATGTTATAGCAACAGCATGGAAGTGTCCACGTTAGGATTATTTACGCCACAGAAATTGGCAACCTCTACAAAGTAGAACTTCTTTTCTCACAAAAACCGTTGATAAACATTTATTAGTACATGATGGTATGTAAGGGCCCTTATTGAAATCTAGCTCAAATGTTCATTTATCTGAACAGTCGAAATGACTGGAGTAAGCCACGCTGTAAGTAAATGACAGACCTTGGTCTGTACCTACCTGACTGTAGAGTATTAAGAAGGGGTTATCTTCAAGTTAAGTGAGTTTTCAATCCAACGTTTTCCCCAGCTAAGTTGTCATCACTGCTTTTCATCTTACAACTCTGCTGCTGCCCTGACTGCAGGAGCGGGCTACACGCCGTTGCAGGACAGGCAATGACCAAACCCAGGTGACTTACACCAGCAACAAACGTATTTCTCACTCTTGCTCTATCAGCCTCTGAGATGGCAGCAACCCTGTTCTCTGTCACTCTCACTCAGGGACTCAGGATGACGGCATCTCCACATCTATTATGTCATTCTGGCACGGAGCAAGGAGCGTGGTTCACCAAATCCCGGCTCACCAAGGCTTCTGCCCAGTCAACACCTCCCTTCCTCTCATTTCCCGCCTCGCATCACATCGGCTCAAGCGAGTCACATAGCGTAAAGGACGTGCACCCCCATCAGAACTGGGATGGATTTACTAACCCCGGGAGTAAAAATTTCAGATAAATTTACATCATAAAACTATCTATAACCAAATGTAATCACCTTGTGTCATATATATATATACAATATATGTTTTTTTCTGATAAAGCAATAATATTTACTATAACATTGGTAAAAAAAATGTATTTAAAAAAACCAGAAGCATGACCATTTCGTAGGTGAGGTGTTGCTAAACTGTATCTCTATGAGAAAGCTTACCCTCATTCATTTGGCATAGTTCCATTCCTCTCTCATGCCCACTCGATTATTACTGAAGCTGGGGTGAAGCCCAGCCCATCCCCCAGCTGGCTAGGAGCTCTCTGCCGCTAATTTCTGCCCCAGGGCGTGGCAGTTCCCGCATCTCACCTTCTCTCCTTTTGAGTTTCTACTGGTGTAGGACTTCCTGGGGTCTTGTACAGTCGTGACTCCAAAGTGGCCCATCCTGAGGTATTTTAATTATTGTCCCTGTCTAAAAATCTGCTGGGGAAGGTCAACCTAATCTCTCCCTCTCCTCAACATCACAGACTCTGTACAAGTTGAGATTTGCAGATTTTAGTGAGTCACGTTCTCCATGTCGTCCCAACAGAGATGCATTTTCTTCACCACTGGTCCGGCGAGAGCAGAGAAGGGCCCAGCTGGGGTGGGGGAAAATGAAAGGCATAATTCTGAGACTGTCGTTACTGCCTGGTTCTAACACTGCAAGGTTTTCCTTTCACTGGCCATGTTCAGCCGCCGTTTTTTCCAGTTTTGTTTGTTTGCTGTTTTGTATTTTGTTTGTTTGTTTGTATGTTTAAGTTAAAGGCTGTTTGAGTGACTAAATTATATTCACAAACGTGTTGCAGAAAGTTCTGTTTTACTAATGATAGAAATATAGATTATGCACGAATTCTCCTTAAATATCATGTATAAAAATAATTATGTAACAGAAATGCAATGTGTCTTATCACCTTATAAACACAATGCTTTCATAGACACTTGTTTTGGGGAAATTTCTAACTGGCAGGATCTCTCCAACTTAAACGTTAGTCTTCTATGGCAGTTAGGATGTGTGTTATTAGTTAGTACTCTGATGTAAAGAGTAGGCTCATGGGTTTCTAAAACTAAAAACTAACCCAGTTCACTCTTGTACTTTATCACTGAGACTATTAAGGCTCTAATGGGAGTTTTTGTTTGTTTATTTGTTTATTTGGTTTTTACCCTAATGGAAGGGAAATTCCTGGGAAGTTTTTGTGAACTAGAAAACATATTTTCAATAGGGCCAAAGAAAGAAAAAAATGGCAACAATAACATTATAGAATGTTAATAACTTTATTTATGTTTGGATTTTCATGTCTGTTCTTTTTCAATAAACACAGAATAACTAGGTAATAGATTAACTGAATGGTTTTCAAATTCACATAGATAATATGATTGTTGGGTAGTGGCTAACGAGAGCCTAAGAAAGATTCTGAGTCTTCATAATAGGGGTCTGTGGTTGATTAGTAATGTCTTCCCTGGCTCAGGAATAAGAGAAGCAGCACACATGCCATTCTTTGTTATGCCATCTGTAACTCGAAAGCAAGTGGAATCGATTGGTTAGGAATACTATAGTTTCGTTTTGATCATGACACTTATACAGAGTGTAAAACCACTTGATTAGCTTTATGCACTCCATTTTCATGTCAGTACAGTGAATGAAGTAGGGGAGCTTTAAAGGTGTGTTTGTTTGTTTGTTTGTTCGTTTAAATTATAGTTTTCCATGCATTGGGGTTTGGTTTCTAAAGACATTATTTTCTTTTTTTAAGATATTATTTATTTATTTTTAGAGAGGGAAGGGAGGGAGAAAGAGAGAGAGAGAAACAACAATGTGCAGCTGCTGGGGGCTGTGGCCTGCAACCCAGGCATGTGCCCTGACTGGGAATCAAACCTGCAATGCTTTGGTTCGCAGCCCACACTCAACCCACTGAGCTATGCCAGCCAGGGCTAAAGGTGTTTTTGAGAGTCAGAACAAGACAAATAATGTGTATCAGTGGCTACCTTGTACTGGTCAGATGAAGAATGGAAGTGGCTGTCATGCAATGATTCTCTGTGATCTTTGGGGACTACCAAAGAAGGATATTGTTGAGGAACAATTCTGAGAGTGTTTCTGAGAGCAGCTAACCAGAGAAGACCCCCTTACAATTTGTTCTTCGGAGGTCTGCATTTAAAGTTACATACCACATTTTAAAAAACAACAACATTGTAATGTGCAGCGGGGACACATCAGAGGATGGTCTTTGAGAATAGCTCTGCAGTGCGGTTATTTTTTTCTGTCTGTAAGTAACGAGGACGCTGAAAATTGTTTCAGGGGAGACAAAAAGAATTTATAAAGCATGTGTTGTAAAATTGCCTGGGATGTAGGGACAGTGAAAAGATAATGAGTTCTTGCTAACCAAAGACACGCAAGTTAAAAGAGAAAGAACCTAGCCAACTATGTGTCTCCAATCCTACATTTTCATGACATGAAGGTCGATATGATAGTACAGACCTGGGGTATGAGTCAGAAATCCCAAACTTCAATTCCAGATTAGTCACTATGTGATTTGGAGCAAGTCAAATGGCATCTCTGGACTTTATCTCTTATAATGTTGTTTTTGGATCGACTAATCTCTGAAACGCATTTGACTCCAAAACATGTTACGATGTGATGTACAACAGGGCAAACGCCCACCTAAACATAAACGCTGCTGGTCAGGAACAGCACTTGCTGGGAAAGAGGAAACTTGAAGACAAGATCAAGGCAGATGCCAACTTGCTGCTGGGCCCTTTCATGGGCTAGCAGTTTGAAGAAGATAGAGAAGTTGCTTACTGTTTCTCTTGGCCCAGCTGGGCGCTGTGGAGGAGAGAGAACTGGATCAGGAAGACAAAGGGGGGCCCAGGGAAGCAGACCCACAGGTTCTGCTGAAGTTCTTCATGCATGCAGTGCTTCTCTGGAACAGGCACGCCTGTGTTTTCCTTGCGTGGGTATGAGGTGACACTCCTCCAAGGGATGGAGCCATGGAGATATGACTGCCCCACCCCTGCCTGTGGAAGCATCTCAGGTTTACCTGTGGGATTTCAGACCCTGATGCTCATTTTCAAACCTTGTTTCTTAATCACTGCAGACCGAGCCAAACCTTACCGGTGGCAGGGGTGCTGCATTCCCCCAGGCTGCCAAGGCAGAAAAGGAAAAGTCACTTCATACAGTTGTAAAAATCTTAGCCCGGTAGGGAGAAAGTAAGTGATGCAGGAAGATGCATAGAAAATGATCAATAGAATTTAATGACGGATTAAAACTATAAAAAATCAGAAGGTGAAATTTTCTTTACTTAATTTTGACCAGTGAGCCAGAAGATTTCCATGTAGAAACATGTAGAATATGAGATTATAATCACCTCTTTTGCTGTTTGTATTTGTTGTTTTGGTCAATAAAGACCATAGTAAAAAATGGTATATTTATGCATGTGCTTATTTTTTTAGGCTTGATTCCCTAGAAGACTTTAAAAAATGTATAAGAACAAAAAGAATTTTTTAAACTATGTTTATCATTAATTCCATCTTAGGCATAAGTAAAGATGGTATATTTATGGTAAACACAAACACTATTAAAAGTCAGAGAACAAAGCAAAAATGATGAGGAATTCAAAACATGCTAAAAGAATAAAAAAATCTTAAGAGAATGGCTGATAAGTATTGGAAACAACCCAGAAAGTAGAACAAAACATGAAAGATAGAAAAAAGGACAGATAAAAAAATAGAAGCTAGGAGATTTTTGGAATCAGTTCTAGAAATTCAATATTTCCATATAGACACAGAAAGAAAAGAGAGAAGTAAGAGAAGAAAACACCAAACAACTTGAGTGAAAAAAGACTCATATCAGGGCTCAACACTATAAAATTTCTGCATAGGACTAAAGAATAAAACCTAAACACCTCCCTAAAAAATTTGAAATGTTAAGTTATTCTGAAATTAGAATGCCTTCATGCTTGTCACAGCAATATGGGAAGCCAAGAGCCAGGAATGGTACCTTCCAAATTCCTAGGGAATTTTCCCCCAAGTGTTGCATTTATGTTTTGTTCAATAATAAGGCATCTCAACCCTCCAATCAGGTATTTTGGTCACAAATCTGCAATCTGGCTAAGACTCAGCAGGGTCCGCTCCCAGTGGCATGAGCAGGTTCCTTGACTGGCCTGGAGAACCCAGTTCCGAATGAGCTCACCCACACAGCTAGTGAGCTGATGCTGGCCATAAATTTCTCTCTGTGTGAGTGGATTGTATATCCTCACAGAATATTGGCTGGGTCCCAAGAGTGGTTTTTGACCCTCCCCCAAACAAACAAACAGACAAATAAAACAAAACACCTATGTAATCTTGTATATCCTAGTTTTGAAGATTAATAGCATCTCTACCACCATAGTCATAAGTCTGTCCAGGCTGAAGGGCAGAGAAGAGGCCTACCTTTCTATGAGAGGGGCATCAAAGCCACATAATAAGAAAGTGTGAGATGGAAGATATCACTTTAGCTATTTCTGGAAAATGGAATCTTCCACATCAACCTAGAGTGCCATATCCAGGGAAACTATTAAGTACTAGGGTTGAATGAAAACAATGTTTAGACATGTTAGATGTCAGTTTACCTCTTATGTACTCACTTTCAGGGAACTATAACAGAATGTGCTTTACCAACGCATGATCAATTCAAATTCAGGGAAACCTGACTGCATGGAGATATGAAGGACCCCACAGGGTGGTGAAGGGTGATCTCAGAATGAGAGCTGTGTACACCCATAAAAACCAATGAGCCTAGATTAAAATAGTCAGTAGGCTCTTAGTGTGATATCTCCAATACTAAACTTTACATTGTAATATGCTTGATTGTATGAAGGGAGATTCAACCCATTAAGGGAGAATTTGAGGCTAAACTTCATGAACACACATACACACACACAAACTAAGTAAACAAAGAAATAACGTAATCAAATTCAAGGAAACAAGGAGTTTTCAAGAAATGAAAAGTTGTCATAGTATACTACATGACTTAGTAGGGAATAATGTACATGTGGTCATGAAATTGTCAACATGCAATACTTATATAACCAAACTTTTGCTCTGAACCTGTTGTGAGAATAGGCAGTGTGGATAGGTGTGTGGGTGTGTGGATGGGCACTGAGGGGAGATTAAAGAAAACCGAATCACTATCCCCTACAGTAGAATATTAATAGGTGTGTCTAAGTTTTATTTTTTAAATCAAGGAATAGGAAGTGTGCTTTCTAGAGATAGTGGTACTCAAATGTATAAAAAAAATCTGGAAGGTATTGCATCTGGGAAATGGGCAACCTGTTTACAATGGAAATAGGGAAGGGAGAAGGATGACGGGGACAAAATGGACATTTTTTTCCCAGTTTTATAAAACTAGTTGATTCTTGAGAAGAAGGAGTAGGGAATCTTACTTTTTGGCTTGGACAGCCCATCCTGGTCTTCACCTCCCGCACTTACAGCCATGTGTGCTGCCGGGGCCTCCGGGAGGAAGAGCAGAGGAACTTCCTGTGTGGGACCACCACACCACCCCCGTCCCCCCCCACTGCGCCCTGCCAGGCTTCCCTGTGCACCCCAGGCTGGGAGGCGGGGCAGAGGCCTGCACCCCAGTTCTCCTCACTTCTTCCCTTTTGGCTCCGTGGCCTTGGAGCAAAGACTTTCTGCTTTGAAAAATGACTTTTGATAAATGGAGAAGGAACAACTATCACATCCAGAAAGCTAATCAAGTATCCCGGGAAATATGAATGTAAATAAAATATTGATTAAAAGCTAAAAGGATTTTAATTAGGTTACTTAGTTTAATAGTTTCATTTGGCAGAAACAGACAACTTGGACAAAGTTCTTTGTGTAAGCACATTTTAAATCACTAATTAAAATTTCAGATGGCAATCTGAGATTAGCAAAGGAATCTTCAAAGGCAAGCAAGATGTACATTTATTTTATTTTAAAACTCAAAGCAACACTAAGATGCTATATTAGGTCCCCTATCTAAAATAATGTGAATTCTTGAATAGATTGTAATCCACTTTGAGTTATATACCATCTGTAATTAATTTATATTAAATAGAAAACTGAATTTAGTAACAAACATCACATGTATTATATTTTTATTGAAGAATCAAATCACCTATGTTTTTAATAGAAAAGATAAAATTGTCCTTCAGAGATATAATGTTATTACATAGGGAAAATGGACTCTCACACATGTAAAACTTACAGCGAGTAAAATATTATTTATTCAGCCTGATTCAGTTAGTGCATAAACCATTTTGAAGGGAGACATCAAGGGAAGATTCCCTATTAGGTAATTACATATAAATGTACTAAGCAGCACACATCAAGGTCAAAGCTAAGTCTGTGTTTATGTTTAATACTATGGTAAGGAATACAGGATGTATCAGTTAAGGATAGTGGTGATAGAACAGACCACAGAGCCAGCCTACTTTCTGAGTTCAAATCCTGGTTTGCCACTCACTAGTCACATGACCTTGAACAATTAGATACCACAACTGTGCCTCAGTTTCCACATTTATAATATAGGAATTATAATAATCACACCTAATTTGCAGGGTTATGAAGCTTTAAAAAGAATAAATTTCAAGCACTTAGTACATAAAGCTGTGGAGTGTTGTCAAATACAAAAAATGTCACTTCTAAATATTTTAAAAGCTTTGTAATTAGGGTAGTAGAATTGCAGGAAATGGAAAATCTATATTTTTTGTTGAAAGGTTAAGAAAAATGATAAACATCATGAGCTTTGCTTTATGTACTTGGATCCATACCCCAGCTCTCACATTCAGTAGTTGTGTGTACCTGGAGCAGGTTACTCAACCTCTCTGTGATTCGTTCTCCTCTTGTGTAAGTGAGGATAACCACACCGGACTCAGGATGCTGTTGAAGAATCAATGATATAATGACGTGAAGGCCCCATTCAAAGCCTGACCCATGAGAATTGTTCAACACATGTTAGGTCACTATCTCTTCTTCTGAAATGAATATAAAAATGAAGGATACATACCTGGTGACCTGCCCCATAAAGATTTACTGAAGTGATGACTCACAATCTGGTTTCTTCCATTAATTTAACTTCTCTAGGAAGGACTTCAATGGACTCTATAATAGCTACCCAAACACAGGAGGGCCCGAGTATGCCCTGTTGCAATCAAAGGGCATCACTCATCCTTTACAGGGGAGACAGAGTTGCCACTCATATGAAGATTAATCATGCATAGCAAAGAAAATAATATTTACATAAAAGTCACTGCACCTCTTGTCCAAGTGATGGCACAGGGAACATGACATCCACTCTCCTTTACACAAGTTCAGAAAAAGTGTCAAGGGCACCTTGTCTACTCCATGGCTGTTCACGACCTCAGTGTAGATATCTGATTGATAGCATGTTAGAAACAGAGGCACGGATACATGGAACAGACTGACAGCTGTCAGAGGAGAGGAGGATGGGGGGGGTGCTGAATGGAAGAAGGTGAAGAGATTAGCCAAAGAACAAATATGCACAAACCAAAGACACAGACAACAGTGTGGTGGTAGCCAGAGGAAGGGGCACGGAGGCTGGGTGGAGGGGCGCAAACGGGGGAAAATGGGGGCATCTGTAACAGTGTCAACAATAAAAATAAAGTAAAAAAAAGGTATTGGGCTAAAATGTTTAGGGAATGCTAACTTCCAGATAGATTCCTCAATACCTTTCATTGATTCTCCATATTAACGAGGGTAAGGCCATTAGCTCTGGAAAAATAGTTAACACATTTTCTATGACTAATGACAACAAATAAGGCTCCATATACCACTATCATTGCCTTGTTTAATAGGTAGATGTAGGCCAACAATGATGATGAATAAAAGCAGTGCAAAGTGAGGGGGAAACGTCTAAAATATTTCAAAGGACCGAATACTTAATCTGGTTCTACGTTATCTTATTCCATCATGTCCTAAGATAATGAGTACAATTTGAAGACTGCATCTACCCATATTTTGTGTATAATGCACACATTTTTGCCCAAAATTTTAGAGAAAAAGATCAGGACACACATTATACATGGGTAGTAGCTAAAATATCTTATGTCTGTTCCTGTGTTTTGTCATTATTTGTCACATAAAATTTATACCACAATGTTCAAAAATAAATGGTAAAATTTCTTTGTAATCCAAAAAACAAGCATCTAAATATAAATAAGTAAACATTTGAATGACAAAGTAAAACAAAAGACTCTTCTTGAAAGTTTGGGCACAAAACAGGGGTGTACATTATACATGGGAAAATACAGTATTTTGGCAGAGCGAAAAACTTCTCTTCATCATTCAAAACCATCCATTTCTGTTCTGAAGCTCCTGTCTCAACAGGGTGTTGGGACAAGCCACCTTCCCATAGTTTCATTTTCTCAATCTTCAGTTAAGTCCCTCTCTAAGTAAGTGACCATGTCATCCTTTGAAAGCTCAGCTTGTGTTGGAACTTTGGAATTTGATCCCATCAGTTTCTGTAACCATAATCTTTGCCACTCAACCAGTCAACATGGATTTTTGAACCTGTGTTATGTGCTCAGGCCTCTGTGAGGAGCAACATGGAGGAACGGAAATGTTAGAAGGACCCATGACCTCATGTAATGTATATTAGAGTGGAAGAGCCAAGACCAATGCATATCATCAATAATTAGAGAAAATATAAGGCAACAAATATTAATGTGTGCATTAACATACATTAACATGTATTTCCATATAACATGGAATGTGAACAAGATGGCCAGTTAAAATACACTTACATGAAGCCAGCTCGGGTTTCAGGTTCCCTTTAACTAAGACCTAATTTTGAGTAACTTCACTCTTCCTCACACAGGTACACTGTGTAACAATGGAAATGAAACAGAAATCACCGGTCAAGCACAGAAATCTTTCCTCATCACTGTGTAAACATGTGTCTATTACAAAATCCAACTTCTTTTTGTCATTAAAAAATACCTCATCATCCTTTCTTTCCCTTGGTGTGGCAAAGCAGGTCCTGGGGGGCAAAACCATTGGTGAGCAGGTTCAATGACACAAGACAATCACTGGTTGCAAAGGCTTCTGTTTTCAGACAAAAGCTGTGTCGTATTAGCGCGTTCAGCAAGTCCTTGAAAAAGATGTAACCAGATGCCACCAGGCTGTCTTTATCTGTCATTATCAGCGCTTCTTCAATGAAACCACTGTCTTGGCAAAATGCACCTGCCTTCCTTGGGAGGCTGTTAAGCACTGGAGAGTGATCAAATTGAAATTTCTGGGCTTTATGGTCTTGCTCTCAGTAGAAACCAATGTCGAAAGGTATGTGTGCCACCTCTGTTCACGCTGATCCAAATAAGAAGGTTATTCAACCAATGTCAAAGCCAGTTTTGCCCCCACTGGATTAAATTTCACCAAATCTAATGCATCTCTTAATGGACTCTGCCTGTTCTTAAATTTTTCTATAAAATTGCAAATAATAATAATAACAAACCTTTAATTCCCATTAGGCAAGATAATGCCATTTTAACTCAAACTCCCTTTAAGAAAAACAGATAGGAATAGTCTAGGTGCCATTGGTGGTTTAGTGGTCCCTGGGACTGAAGTTATTCTTCAGTGCACTCCTGGATATTTTTGAATATTATCCTTTCCATCCACTCTACAGTTCTGTTTGAAGTTTCCAGCTCCCTCCTAGTTGCCAGTGGCACTGTGCTGATAAATTACAATGATGGTGACTGTGGCTCCCCCAACAGAGGAGTTTTGTTGATTCATGTTTCCGCGATGAACTTCTGACATGAAATTATCAGTCATATAACAAAGAGTAAGCAGCCCTTTTCCAGCTTCCCTCACCACACTTTTATTTGATATTAACCAGTCACAGAATCTGACAATGGTTTCAGAGCCTGAATGGAAACAGGGCTTTTGTTTCTTGCATTCAGATGGTATCAGGTCAAGGAGAAACCCTGTTGACTCAGCCGCTCTGCTAAGAATTGCAAGAGAAAAGCGAGCTAGCAGCCTTTCCACCAGGAGCCCCAGACTGAAATAATGACACTCACTAAGCACGTGCTGTGTGCCAGGAACTGTTCCAAGGACTTTGCCTGTAGTGAATACAATTAATCTTCATATACCTTTACAAGGTGGGTGTCGTTATCGTCACATCAGAGACAAGAAAATTAAAGCGAAGAGAACATTAGGAAAGACTCAAGATCCCTAGTAAATAATGGCAGAGGCATTTGTAGCCAGGTTGTATAGCTCCGGAGTTAACTCGATCAGCCGCTACTCAGCTCTGAGACAAGATCTCTAAAGCAGACACAGGTCAGAGAAACGAGTGAAGTGGACAATTCAAAAAGTGGTTATTTTTGCCATGTAGACACATTCCTGGTGGTGTCACATCTCCTCCTGTTGCCAGAAAAACCTGAAACCGGGATTGTTTATGCGAAGTCTCTTGCTTTTAAAATGCTTTTCATACATTCTAAGAACAAATTGCAGAATTGCTGAGCTGAGGCCCATACTCATCTTGGCCAAGGCCCTATCCCGTGTGAGAATTTCCGATGGCCTATCAAATTGTTTCATTGCCCAGTTACTAAAATGTTAGGGAAGTCTTCCTTCTCTTGTATCAAAAAGTCCCTTCACTGTTTGATTCCAGGGATCTTAGTTCTGTGCTCTGCAGATACCTCACGAAGAAGAATCTTTCTTCTACAAAACGCTCTTAGGTTTTTGAAGACAACTCACATAACTGCTTTATCTTCTGTTTCAAGGCGCACCATCACACATCCTGCAATAATTTCTGTGGCGTGTTTGCAACACCGTTAGCCCGTCTTTAAATAAAGGCGAACAACCACCTTTACCAGGCAGCTGTTATGTGCTCTTCTGAGGGTCCAGATTCTTTTTCTGATGCATAATCCCTGATCATAAAAGTATTTGAGTATATATTGCCATATATAATGTTACTTAACACACATGTATAACACATGCACATTGATACGTATTTTATATATTTATAACACATTATGTATGTTGTTTTATAAATTGTGTAAGTATAGCACCATCATTTTCAAATATCTTTAACAAAGCACAGGTTTTTTCACCTCGGCACTACTAACATTTTGGGGCCAGAAAATTCTTTGTTGGAGGAGGGGACCGTCCTGTGCATGGTGGGAGGTTAGCAACATCGTCCCTCCACTCTGTCCAGAGATGACAGTGGCGTCTCCCTGTTTTCACTACCAAAAATATCTCCAGACATTGCAAACGTCCTCCTAAGGACAAAGTTGCTTCCTGTTAAAAAAAAAACTATTAATTTAATAAAATGATACAGGTTTCAGGTGTACAGTTCTATAATACATCATCTGTATATTGTGTTGTGTGTTCACCGCCCCAAGTCAGTCTCCTTCCGTCACCATTTATCCCCCCTTACCCTCTTCTACCTCCCCCAGCCCCTTCCCCTCTGGTAATCAGCACACTGTTGTCTGTTCCATGAGATTTTTTTCTGAATTTCTTCACTTTTTTCACTCAGCCCTACAAGCCCTCTCCTCTCTGACAGCTGTCAGTCTGTTCTACCTGTAAGTCTGTTTTTATTTTGTTTGTTAGTGTGCTGTGTTCATTAGACTCAACATGAGTGAAGTCATGTGGTATGAAGTCATGTGAAGTCATGTGGTATGCTCTGAATGCCACCCTAATAATTTCAATAAACAAGAAAAAACTACTGATTTAGGGCACAATTTATCACTCAGTGTTGTAGGTATAAATCCACAGTTTAGATCTTCTTCTGAATGATTCTGAACTCGTTCTCCAGCTCCTTGAAGATTTGTGTAAACCATTATTGTCTTTATCTCTTAAAGCTAATGAGCAGTTTGTGCTGGGGATGGAAGTGTAAGTCCCTCCGTTTTGTTTTGTTTTGTTTTGTTTGAGTTTCCTGGTTTATCCACCATTAGTGCCCTTTTGGTGTGGTGTCTCTTCAGGAAAGCTTTTTCACATTACTTCTCAACCCCTTCGTCTGGGTCCATTTAAATCGAAGTATGTCACAGCCCACCCGAAGGACATGAGACTGTGGGCACAAGGATGGAACTTCTGCTCCAGCCCCACATATGGCCACGGTATGTGACATGGGACCATCTAACTTCTGGTCCCAGGGAACACATCTGTGGCAGTCTGTAGAATAAATATCATGTTTCATGCATTTTTTCTCCACATACAATGCAAATGTTAATAGCAGCTCTACTAGTTTACCTTCACCCCAAAGTATAGGATTCTGCCCCTCCCTGGGATGCGTAGGTCCCACTTTGGAGACCACTGGACACGGTCACAGATCTTCCAGGAACGTAACTTTCTTTATTTCAGATTGGAAAAGTCCCACGAAAATAAAGAACCAAAGCTAGAACACGAGGCGCTTCTCATTAGTGACAGGGACAGGAGAACTGTCCCGGATTTACACCCCAACCTCCTCGCACGGCAGTGTTCGGGCAGGTAGATGACCGGCTGGTTCGCCCTGTGCTTGCAGACAGAGACTCTTTGCTGATCTGTCTTCCTTTAGAGAACAGCCTTAACCTTGAAGCCAGACTTCTTATCCTTAGAACACTTCCCGAGTTTATTAAGACCTTTTCAAAACTGTGTTTATGGCGACACTAGACTTCTGCTCCTTTTACCTGCCTAGCATCCATGCCCCTCCCTTTTTATATCAGCCACCTTCTCACCGATGTGTTCACATCACAGGTGCCAGAAAGGACGCAGAACCCTTGCTGGACGAGCTAGCTGTTCTTGGCCCTTGGAACGGGTGTCTTTAAGTGGCCCACAGATAAAACCGCTGTGGATCACACACCCCTGAGCTCCACACTGATTACAACGTCCGCTCTTTACCGCCACTGAGATGGCCAGGGTTCCTCTGACCCGTGTCCATTTCGACACTCATTATTCTGTGTCTCATTCTATTTTATAAGCTGCTCTAAAGTGAAAGCTGGCATCTTTTCAAACCTAGTGGATGCGAGTTTTACATATGTTAGCTCTCTCTCAGTTTCGTACTATCCCAAAATATGATAATTATATCTTCACCCAAAATACATTGCTGGAGCAGGACTAGTATGCCTATATTAGACTCCTCACATTTGGATATAATTGCTGTAAATGAACAAAAATTTAAACTAATTACAATAGCTCACAGTTATTGAGTGTTTATTGCATGTTAGGTCCTATGTTATATGCTTTACTTTCTAGATAAAGTATATTTTGAAATAATTATAGATTTAGAAAAACCTAGTTTTATTAGAAGAGTTGCAAGAATGGTATAGAGAGCTCATAGTCCCTTCGCCCACTTCCCCAATGCTAGCATCTTACGTAATCACGTCCATTTGTCCCAACTAAGAAATTAACACTGGTGCATTGCTGGTAACTAAACTACAGGCTTTATTTGGAATTTACCAGTTTGTCTACCAATGACCTCCTTCTGTTCCAAAATCCTATCCAGGGGCCACACTGCATTTAGAAATGCTTTCCTTTTACTGATTTATGATTATACGTGAGATAGGCACCATTTCTCCATTTTATAGATGGAAAACCTGAGACATAAAGAAGTTAAGCGATGGGTTAAAATCGCACAGAAAATGGCAAAAACTGGGATCTGAACTTGAGAGCTGGACTCCAGAGCCTTGGTTCTTAGTCCTCATGCTGTGCTGCCACTTAAAAAAAAACACACACACACACTCCCTGCTGCCCGACCCTAATTCTGGCTGTTAAAGGGGGTTTAGTGTGCGTGATTTGCTCTAGTGGACTTCCCTCAGTCAGAGATTACCAAGGCCCTTCTGCATGTGCACAACCATTTCTTGAATAATTCCTCCTCCCGCGCTGCTGAGATTAGTTAGTGTCAAAACTCAGCATGCTTTAGCACACAGAATTGACATGTTGAAAATCAGACTTTTTTGCCCATCTGCATTTTTTCTAGCACAGAGCTCTTCAAATTTTCATGTGTACGTGGACTGCGGGATATCTGGCGGAAAGGCAGGGTCTGCAGCTTGGTGGTGGAGCCTGTGAAATTAGTGTCACTCTCGGGGTCCAAGGTGACATTCGGGCCGCTGGTCTGTGGAACACATTTCGGTGAAGCCCTCAGCCTGTCCTTCTCCATCTTTCCTCAGACTGGCCCTGTTTCTTTTCTGGTGCAGTACCTGGGAGGGTAGTTTGTCTGGGCTCAGAGAAGGGACCCAGTGAAAAGGACCCGGGCTGTGTCACAGGGCCCTTTTCCTTTAGTTCAGGCACCGTTTTATTTAAACAGTGTGTTCAGCCTGTGACATTTGAATGTCTTTTTATTTACAGAAATTACTGAAGCAAATATCTGTTTGTTCGTTATTTTATGTCATTCTCTGTTGTTTGTTAATGATTTTCCCTAATGGCGTTTCCTACCTTTCATTCTCTAAATCCACCCAGAGGCGTCTGAATTGTCATGAACATTTCTATTAGCCTTAATTTCCTCTAAAGCATTGACTTCCTTGCCATTATACCTGCTGAGTTTTGTCACTCATTTTTTATCTGTGTTACGCCACATAGTTTTTCATTCATCTTTCACGCGCAGCATTTTAAAAACGGAGTGGGTCAAAAATCCACATTTCTTTTTACTTCGCCTACCATTCCAGACCCCCTCAGAGTTCTTCCTTAATGGAACATTTACAGTTGTAGTAATGTCTTGTCTTGTTCTGTTTCTTTGTTCCTGATTTGCTTATTTTAAGAATTACTTTTCCTTTCTCCCATTACTTTAGAATCTCCAGCTAGTTGAAACATATTTTATATATATATATATATATATATATATGTATATATATATATATATATATGTCTATTTTAGAATCTTTTGAAATCTGCTTTTATAAAGCCTGCCCCTGAATCTGATATACTCATTATGTCCTTATTGATAATTACCAACCCCAAGGTGAGATCATTTCTTTCTTCTGAGTTTCCTGTTTCTCCGAGCTCCCCCTCCCTGCACCGTGTCCTCCTTTGTTGGTTAGAATTCAATCAAGACCAGCAGTTTTCAGCGCTGCTTCCTTTACTTGCTGGAAGATGAAAGCACCAGATCTTCCTCTGGGCTAATGATTTGCATACTTTAGATATTTTTTTTTAATGGAAGAAATAAAAAAAAAAAATCTCGGGCCCTGCTCCGCAGAGCGGACCCTAGCAGGGACGGGGACGGGCGAACGTGCTGGAACAGCGCTCCGGCTCTGAAGGTTAGTCTGAAGGGGACGGTGTGCGCGCCACCGGGAGAGGAAGACTCTCTCTCTGCAAGTCCGGAAAGGCCTCTGGGACAGTCACGCTGTCACTTTTCACAGTCGCAGGGGCAGCTGCCCTGTCACCAGTCAGAGTTACATTGCTCCGTGAGCAGTTGTTCAGATCCGACTGCAACCAGGATTCTGGGGTCCGAGAATAAGCCGTTTGTAAATAGACACATCATGGGGGGTGGGTGGGGATGGATAAGGACACCACGAAACTGGGTGTGAGATGGAAAAGGAGTTCCATTAACTGAGCTGGAATTCGCAAATTACGGAAAAACACAGGGAGTCCTTGGGCGTGGTGCTGTCAAAGCAATGATGTCTTCATGATGGAAAGTGATTGCCTTGGTTTTGGGGCAAATGAGAAGAAGAAAAGTTCACCGTGTTAGCTAAGAAATTGTTGGAATAGTCCACGTGTACTGTTTTGAAAGCCTGGACTATGATCATTAATAGAAAATGGAATAAGAGGAAAGAAAAAAAAATATTTCAAACAAAATAACTGCAAGGTGAAATTCTTCATCAAGCTATGTCAAAATGTATAATTAAAAACTCAATCTAAAGAAAAAATTGACTGTGGATTTTATAATCAGTTTCTCAAGGCAGGATTCCCTCCTTAATAATTTCTTTAGCATCTATTATGTGCCTGGTACTGTGTAGGTGTTTAGAATTTAAAAATTAATAAAATTTCAATCATACCCTTAGAGTTCAAAGTCTAGTGAAGAAATCAGCTGAATACATGATGACAATGCAGTTTTGCAAATGCAAGAGCAAACTTATGTAAGAATATGGGAGAACATGGTTTATTCTTCAGTGACATATTGAGGAATATTTCCCAGAATAGGGGGCATGTGAACTGTATTCTCTTTATTTTTATTGTTGAGATTATTACAGATGTGCCCCACTCCCCATTCCCTCTTGCGCCCACTGCCCCCACCCCCCGAGGCCCATGCATGCATGCATGTATGTCCTTTGGCTAATCTCCTCCAGTCCCCCCACCCCCCTCCCTTCTGAGATCTATCAATCTGTTCCATATATCCATGCCTCTGGGTTTATTTTGTCAGACTATGTTTTTCATTAGATTTTACATATGAGTGAGATCATATAGGATTTGTCTCTCTCTGGCTGACTTATTTCACTTAGTAGAGTGTTCTCCAGGTCCACCTATGCTGTTGCATAGCATGTGAGTTCCTTTTTTTTTTTTTTTTACAGCCATGTGGTATTCCATTGTATAACTGTACCATATATTTTTTTATCCACTCATCTACTGGTGGGCATTTGGACTGCTTCCAGATCTTGGCTATTGTAAACAATGCTGCTATGAACATAGGGGTGTATGTAGTCTTTCTGATTGGTGTTTAGGGGTCCTTAGGATATATTCCCAGAAGTGGGATCTCTTGGTCAAACAGCAGTTCCATTTTTAGTTTTTCTTTTTAAGAGACTCCAAACTGTTTTCCACAGTGGCTGCACCAATCTGCCTTGCTACTAGTAGTGCATGAGTGAGCTACCACCTCACACCTGTCTGAATGGCCATCATCAATAAATCAACAAACAACAAGTGCCACAGAGGATGTGGAGAAAAGGGAACCCTCATGCATTGTGGGTGGGAATGTGAACTGTGTTTTGAACTAAGACTACACAGGGCAGAAAAGAGAAAATATTCTAGGAAGAGGGCAGAGCAGGCACAAATGCTCAAAGATAGACCAGGACAAGTTAGCATGCAAGCATCTGTGGAGTGCTTAGGAGTTTGAAATTCAGCATCACAGTGTGACCTTATTTGGACAATGGGCTATGTTTTGGAAGGACATGGGTCACTTTTGAGAAGAAGGCTTTAAAAGACAATCCTTGATTCAACATTCTTCTCCCTATTCCCTGAGATATTGTGGTATAGTAGCTAGTGGAAGCCCCATAGCTTGAGTCTCTGGCTATGGCGCCATTACTCTTCAGTGAGATATGCTTGAGCACAGTGTTCTGAGATGCCAAGATGGACGTATAGAATGAGTGAAAAATAAACTTTTACCGTTTTAAGCCCTTGAAATTTTGGGGGATTGCTTCTTACCACAGCCTAACTCAGATCTTCTGGACTCATACACAAAATGGAAACTTGGGGTACCATGAGGACAAAACTCGGAATTATATGGCAGTGGCTACTGTTCAAGCAGTGTGTGGCAAACAAGCTATCACTCTTCAGGAAGAGGGGAAATGAAAAGCTAACGTAGCAGGGAACACTTTAGTAAAAATTATCTCTGAAGCCACAGTAACTTGGGCAGCAGACTATGTCCATCACACATTTGCAGCCTTACAGAAAGAGATGAGAAACTATTAAGTTTGTGCATGCTGGTTCCTGTTGGCCTCAAGGGGCAAGGTATATTACGAGAGACGGATGAGCCCAGGACATAGCTGGCAAGGGCACCATCACATAAATTAAGGGAATTCAGGGAGTCCATAAATTAAAGAATGTTTAGGATTCAAAGTAACAACTGTTTTTAATTCCTTAATAGCAAAAGATAAAACTTTAAAAAATTGCAGAACTACAAAAATCCATAAAAGTTATCTTTCCTACAAAGGTAAGGTTTAGGGGTGGCTGTTATGTCAGTTATTAAAATCACAAAGAAAGAAGGGGTCTCAGATTCAAGATCTCACTTGTGGTGTCCACTTACTCTGTTGGATTGTCCAAACTGATTCAGAAAAATGTGTGACCCCCTAAAGCTTGAGGGGCTCAACATAGTTACAATGAGGTAGAGAGAAAGGCATGGGGGTGACAAAGTCAAGGAATTAAGTATCAAAATACAGCGGGTATGGCCATTAGAAGATGGAGTTCACAGAGAAAGAGATTAGGAGCCAACAAATTTTCCGAGGAAGTTGCACTGCCTGAAGGACCACCGACCTGGATTGAAAGGGACAGACAGAAACTTGGCGTGGCCCATGGACCTCCAGTTGTCCGCAGGCAAGACGAGAGCTGAGGGGGGCTGCCCGGCCAGTCATCAGGGAGGGTGTGTTCTTTGGGCCTCACTTCAGGCGTGAAGGAGAACGAGGGAAGGAGAAGATTCTCCCAAGGGGCTGAACCCGGGGACCACAGAGAACAGATGACAAGGAGCTGTTCCCAGGAGGTGGAACCGGTGTTTAACTGAAGTCGGTCCTCAAAGTATATAAACTATGCAGAATGCGACAGCCAGCCCCGTGTCTGTGCGGTGTGTTTGTTGCACGGCCCAGCCCGGGGTGTGTGAGGAGCGTAACTGGCCTGCACGTCCACACTATTGCAAACCTCCTCCCTTTGTGGGCACTGCTGGTCCTTCCTCTCACCGAGGGGACCAGCACTTTGAGTACGATACCATGACTGAATGGCACTTCTGGGTTGACTCCCTTGAAAATAAAATGAGCATATTTCGCACGTCAGATGTAAAGTAAGTATTTAAGAATCAGAGGGGTTCTTAATGCTCTTCTCCATAACATCCAGGTCTCCTTCCTCCTCGTTCAAAATACGATCACAGCGTTCTACCTCTTTGAGGTTAGGAGTTCTCACATGGCTTGCTATGGCCATTAGAAT
The DNA here is from genome assembly GCF_004126475.2 of Phyllostomus discolor. Lineage (NCBI taxonomy): Eukaryota > Metazoa > Chordata > Mammalia > Chiroptera > Phyllostomidae > Phyllostomus > Phyllostomus discolor. Next base: position 13,254,089 of record NC_040906.2, read on the forward strand.
GTGAGCAATAGTGATGTGTGTCACTTTGGGGTGGAAATGTCTAACAGTGAGCGTGTGACTCACCATGCCACTGCCACCTGTAGTGTTTTCCATTGTCCGGGTTGGGGAGGGCTGGGCCTGAGAGAGAGAACCATGCAGAGCAGAGCCTTCTGCTGACTCCGCATGGGAGTGTGGCATAAGGGAGAAATAAACTTTTTTCATTTTAATCCCCTGCAGTTTGGGGGATGTCAGTTATGAAACTTTAATAACAACCCATCATAACTAGTGCATATACTGAGATGTACTTCATGAGGTGTAGGCATCAGGCATTGAAAGTTACATTAATGGAAAAGTGAAAAATAGCAAAAGGAGAATATTGAATTTACAGACATCACCTACCCTGGGTCCTAATCATCTCTAGAGTGGGGCTTCAATTAAAACATTCAGAGAATCCTCATAATAGGCATTATCAGAATAATGACCTATTTATAGAATACTTTTGAAGTCTCAAATATTTATAAACCTGAGCATTTTATAATATTTGAGATTCTTTAAAATCTCTCTCATGTAAAAGAGTATCATTAAGGTAACAATAATATTTTAATTGCTTCTTAATAAAGAAAATTAGTAAATTTCGAAAGCCTTAAATCTGTGGCTAATCTGATTAAACATAATTAACTATGTACACAAGAACAATCTGCCAGTTTATCTGCAATATTATGTGATCTGTTTAACTCTTAGAGATCATTAGTAATGTTCCTCCTGATATTGATCGGAAACATAATTTAGATTCTGAGTACAAACCGGAACACCGTTGCAGCGGAAATCAGGCTGTCCCCTGGGATTGTGAGGGAAGCATTCCAAGGACCCGCTCAGGGGACACAGTAGTGTGGTAAGATGGTTTATTGATGTGGAAATCTGCCCCTGGGTTTCCAAGATCCTATCTCCTGCCACCCTTCCACGGAAAAAGTCCAACCACGTCATCAGCAAGGCCAAAACTTAAAAGCCGAGGTCCAGAGTTTCTGTTTCATATTAAAGCTCAGTCCTTTGGAGCCCACGCCATCTGCTGCAGGCCCTGGTAGCTGCTAGACACACATGGTCTCCTTCTCCCTGGTGAGAGACAGAGCGAGAACAAATGAACAAGTGTGGGTCATGAGCGAGAGAGAGAGAGAGAGGCACAGAGAGAGAGAGAGAGAGAGGGAGAGAAAGAGAGAAAGAGCTTCTTTATTCCTCTTGTATTATACTTAGTCTGTGTTTGAGGGGTCCAGGTGATTTTTCAAAAGAACAAATCAACTTCCCAAACTTTCACAGTGGCTTTTCGGTGGGTCCATACCCAGGCCAATCCATGGTTCCCCAAACTAGATTGACAGGTCTCTATGGTCAAACACCTCCCCCTTGTGCCATTTTGACTTCTGTTGCCCATGTACCTGTCTGTCCCCGCTCCCCCTGGCAATCCAGTACTGGTGGGGAGAAGTCAAGGGTGTTAATCTCCTTGGAGGAGCAATGCTGTAATCCCCTGGGGTACAACATTGTAGCTTCCTGGTGAAGCAAACAGGCTCATGCTACCTAGTTTATTAAACTCAATGTTTAATTCCCTTTGTGTCCCTTCTTGTTAATAATTAGCCAACTACCAATAGCAACAACACTACTTGTAAGATTGCATATTACAGATTTTGTGTCCTATTGCTCAGTAAATTCTCTATAAAAGCAGGCTTCTGTGTCTAAGATTTGGCACTTACCTGTGAAGGAAGGCAAAAATTTGGTGGAGTTTTGGGAAGAAATACCCTGACCATTGCTCTAGAGAACTGCTTTATAAATTGAGTGCTTTAATATGAAACCATGGGTATTTTTTTAAAGATTTTATTTATTTATTTTTAGAGAGGGAAGGGAGGGAGGGGGGAGAGACAGAGAGAGAAAGCGTGAGAGAGAGAGAAAAACATCAATGTGCGGTTGCTGGGGGTTATGGCCTGCAACCCAGGCATGTGCCCTAGCTGGGAATCAAACCTGGGACACTTTGGTTCCCAGCCCACACTCAATCCACTGAGCTACGCCAGCCAGGGCTTAAAACCATGGATATTTAGAATTATATCCATATAGCATTTTTCTGTTCTTTCTTACCAGACAGAAATTCCTTCTCCATGGGAGAATTGATAATGGGATATTGACAAATGTGGACATAATAATGAAGATCCCTTACAGCATGTTTTGTTTTGTTTTTTTGTCAGGGAATAATCACTGGCTTGTTTTCTTGAAAAATGGATCAGAGCAGTTCAGATCTATGTTTCTTTTCAGTTTCTTTAGATGCTGGGATATCTAGGGGGCTCAGGGAACTTCTGTTTATCTTCCAACCTTGCCATTTTAAGTGAGAAATGCTTAAAAAATGCTTATTTATGACATTGCTCAAAAGCCATGCTCTCTGGTGTGCAATATCTTGTGTACATTTTTGTTGTATTGCTAATGCACTTTTTAAACTCCAAGATTACCTTGGAATATGTTTTTCTTCATTCCCTGACTCATAAATGAGCACTAGAATGCTAACAACGTAAGTACGAGTCCAGCATGAGAGTTGCAACAGCCCCAACCCAGATGAAGCTATATGCAGGAGGAAACTGAAATGGTGTGTGTATGTGTGTGTAGACACACCTGTATGCATGTGTGAGGGGGAGGCAATGTTTTCACTTTCAGCCAGAAGAGAGGAAAGATGATATCTACCGAGGAAACCAACAGAGGAACTCTGAGAACATGGCCCCACCAAGACTTACACTGTGTCAATGTGGAGAACTGGCCTCCTATTTGTTCTAAGGGTAAGTGGAGTGTTAAGTTTAGAGCTAAGATATTTAAAATTATATAAAACATGTACACCTGTTTGGCACATAGTAAGCATTCAATAGATATTATCTATGCACAGCAATTATTAGGCTAGCACACATTTTGTGTATGTCAATATACCAAGCGATAATGGGGCTTTGGAACACTGCCACTCAGCTGCCTTCCCACCCCTCTCCCCTTGAAACGTGGACACACCACAGACACATTCATGGACAGAGTGATTGGGACCACATGCTTGAGCATTCAGTGAGCTCAGTCCTTGATGCATTGTACATGTAACTGGAACAGGTGACAGTTTTCAAATATGAAACAAGTGAAAAGAAGGGTCCATGGGACTGTGATACAGGAGGAAAGGTGGTCTGTGTCTTAAGCAGTCACAGAAGCATGTCCCTGTGGGGCACAGTTCAAGGTTCAAGGTTAGGAAAGACCACAGCTAAGGCTGGTCACAGGATGTTAGAGACAATCAGCCTGACACTGGCTACTGTTGAGTCTCAGAAACACAATCAGCACAAAATAAAGGATCACAGGGACTGGTCAGACTCTGACATGTTTTAGGACAGTGGAGAAGGAGACGCATGCAAAGTCAGTTTAAATTCAGGAAGATAAACTGTTGGGTTTATATAAGAAAGATGTTTCCACTCTAGGGGGACAAGTAGAACCAAGATAGTGCCAGGAGCCTGATAGCACCCAAACAAAATGAGAAGAATCTACAGAGGGCTAAGGAGGTGTTAAGTCTTGGAAGAGGAATTAAATATAACACCCGGTACCACAGACACCTGTCCTTTATCTAGCCATAAGTGTTTGCTACTGCAGTTGGTTTTTTCCCTTTTATTTCCATGACTTTTAGTGAATCAGGCTCCTGAACCTTCAGAATAATGATAGAAATGATAGTTATGTCAGGGGAAAGCAAAGCTTTTCCACGCCTCTCCCATATCCCATCCAAACTCTTGCTCTGCCTCCTAACTTTCCACTATGTCCTTTTTTGGGCCAGTGTATGGTACAGCAAAACTCAGATGCACATTTGCTTACCACAGTCTTCAAACTGAGATGTCATTGAGCACCGATGCCTTTTATGGGGCCAGGACCAAAGATGCTATGATGATATGCTCATGTGATAATTTCTGGACACAATGCTTATATTTTAATAAGAATTTCAGGGCACAATGCCTTCCTCAGTGAAATGGATCTAATGGTAGATGTTATATATCTTGGGGCACTTATTTCTTTTCATGTGCCTTAAATGTCAACATGCTGCCACCTACCTATTCTACCCATGTATAGGCACAGCCATGGCCATGGGAGTCCTTGTCCTTAAGTTTCAAAATCGACCCTCCAAACTCACTCTGGACATTGATCTACCAGGGGATGTGAGCCAGGGCTTTGCACAGGTCTCCTGGATGCTGCTGTGCAGAGTAGCCTATGCACCCCCACCCTGGTCTTGTGCTCAGACTGTTCTCCACACCTGTGCCCTTCCGGTGTCAAAGCATTTCTTGAGAACGTGAGCCATGTAAGTGAAGCCAACCAACATGCTGATTTTAACTGACAGGTGAAAAATCAGGAAACAGTCTTATAATTCTAAATTAGTATTTTAATGCCATGTAACGTTTTATTTGGTCGGAGGGATAAAATTCAAATTCCTTGGCATGGAATTCCTCTATAAGGCTTTGTGAAACATTGTCCAGCTATTTTTTGTGCATCATTCTTAGCTGTCTTTTCCCATCCAGGGGCACTCAAATTCTCACTATTCCTTAGATGTCATTGTCCCTTCACAGGTCACTCTTTGCCTTAGAAACACTATCCAATATTCTTGGAATGGACTTTTGCCTCTTATTTTCTGGAAACTTTTGATTTCTTTTCTCAATTTAAAAGTAATGTCTCCTTCTCTTTACAAGGTTTTTTTGCAAGGTCACAAGTTGCCCTGACAACTGAGCTCCCACTGCCTTTGCTCAGGACTTGACTACATTATTTATGCAAATGTTTCACTGGTACCTATTTACACGAATGTCTACCCTGCTACCCTGTGTGCTCCTAGTGTGGAGGACCGCTATTTTATTTGGCTTTGTATCCTTAGCACCTTACATAGTATTGTCTCCCCTAGGGAAAAAAAAAACACAGTAAGTACAGTAAATGCTTATGTCATGAATGACTAAAAATAAAAATATAAAATAGTCTTGATGTAGAAAACATCTGTCTTGACCTGTGAGGTGAGGTACTCCACAGAGCATGAGAGAGGAAAAAAAGCAATTCTGTCATAAATGCTCTATTTAAAAACTCAAAGTGTATTAAAAACTGTCAAGTTTTAGAAACAGTTCATTCTAAACACCACCTCTATTACAAATTATTACTTGAAGAAGAGTCACAATCCTTGAAAAATGATTATCAGTTCTTGAGCAACCAGGATTTTAAAATTACATTCAAGGCACAAGTTGGGAGATGCCTAAGTAAGTGGGATCCATTGAAGACTGAATAAAATTGGCATTTTTCTTATTTCCTGACACTAAGGTGCTGAAATATGCTGTCAGGCATCAACATGTCTGTGGATGGGAACTTGGCTCAGCAGGGTAGGAACCCCAGGTTACACTTTCATGATTACATCTTCATTACTAAACACAGATCTGTATCTAGGGCAGCTTATTGCTTGGAGTTATTTGTCATGTGCTGGTACGATGCTCCAGTGCTGTTTTCCTTGTTCAGTGTTAATAGCAGAGCTTAGTGGGAAACCACATTTGGTAAAGAGTCTAGTCTATGTCCTCAATTCCAGAGCGATGAGTGAACACATGTGAAAGAGTTAGTTAAACCAGATGTTGTGTGTGGTAGAATTAAGAAGCCATTTAAATGCAGTACAATTTTTGAAAGATGTTTCAGGCGAATAGTACATATAAACGTATATTAACTATAACATAATATGGTTCGTATCTAAGTAAAGTATTATTTTGCTATTTCTTTTATGTTCACTGTATCAATCCTGCTCTTGCCAATGCATGCAAATATTTTAAGCCAATTATAATGAAAAGTAGGTCAAAACTGTAAATTATGTGTAATAATTTTGGCTAAAGAGTAGTTTAATCACCTCGAATTTAATTAATTAAAACATTTTGTCAAGAATAAAAGTGGGATAATATGTCCTTCCATTTCTACCCCCACCAAGTTGTTTTAAACAAAAAGGCTCTTTAATCACATTTGTAATTCATGGCAATGTATTTTGAAAAATTTACAGTGGATTTATAAAACCACATAAAGATTTCTTAGTCTTGACAAATGCCTACACTCATCTCTACCAGTTGACTTTTTTTTTTAGAAGACTCGACCTGGGCCAAACAGAAACAATTGCCAGGAAGCAAAGTTTCAATGGACTGAGAAAATGCCCCAGAGGATGGCAACTTTGCAGCTTATTTTACACATCAGAACTGAACGAAGAGAGGTAAAGAGATTACATGAAATCTATTGGCGATAGATTAAGGAGATGGGAGAAAGCAAAGCAGGGGCATGTCTGGCATGAGATAAAAAGCAGAACGGACTGACACATACTCCTTCTGTATGGTGGGTACAGGAGAGCTAATAAGGAACCTCTACGGCACACAGAGATGGTACGCAGGGGATACCAGGACAATGAAGTTTCTATGGGCTTGTGCTCCACGGGACTAGAGAAGGAAATTACTCTGACATTTTGCAGATACCTTATTTTAGATGCACAAGACACTAGACAATTTCAAAGATTAAAAAATGACCTTTGTCAAGGAAGCTACAGGCCAAGGACATGACTACCCACCCTGACCCACTTTGAGTTAGAAATTTTTCCATTAAGACCACCTGTGTAGTCTGGTGTCCTAGTTTGGGAAGCGCACCATGCAGGACCCTGAGCTGGTCGTGCTGAGTCTGTGGACCCTTTTTCATCCACAACCCCCCAGCCCACACCCTCTCTTGTTTTGCAATACAGCTCTGCTACATTGAGTATCTGACAGTCTGTTTTTAATTTTCAAAACTTGGTGAATAAAAGATTTTTAAATTCTCTAAAAATCGATGAGCACTTCAGAATCAAAGACACTTTCTACCTGTGCAGCCCAAGACAGAAAATAAAGGTAGCTGCCCACGGAGAAATCAAACCAATGGGAAGGCGTATGTTCTAGAGCAAGCGGAGAGCAGGGTCCCGTCTGATGTCAGGCCAAGGCTCCTGCTTCCAACACAAATGCCAGCAGGGCCTAGGAAATGCAGCTGGCAGTACGGCAGCAAGCTAACATAATCTGCCTAATATATCAGGGCAGGTGAAAGGTTGCACGGCTGCCGGTGCCGAGGGCTTAATTCCATTAGGTGAATGAAATTTCATCTGTTTCCTGGCTGAGATGCACACAGTTAAGTGTGGCAGAGAGTGCAAGCGCTTTCCTAACAATCGTTCTCTCCTTCCTTCCTCGCAGAACTCTCACTTGATTATTAGTGGCAATGTACCCAGCTAAAAGACTGCATTTCCCGGACTTCCTTGCACCCAAGAGTGGGTATTAAATAACTAGGTGGAGCTTCCAGGAAAGACACTTCAAAGGGTCTATGTCGACTGGAAGCATATTCTTTTCCACGCCTTCCTCCTGCCTGCCTGGAACGCAGCTTTGATGACACATAGGTGGAATTGAGGCTACCTGCTAAGGCTGTGACGGACAGAGATGGGAACGTGGGCTCCTGGCGGCAGGAAGCCCGGTAGAAACCCTGGATGGCCTTCTCCGCACGTGCTGCTGACCGACACACACCAGCGCACACAAGCGCCCTCAGCTCAAACTTCCTGAACCATCTCTCATGGCTTCCAAGGCAATTTCATAATTTCCCACTAAATGCCTCTTCAGGGATGATTAGCTTACTTATCTAAAATAACTAAAAGCAGCAAGGCATTTGTTTAAAAGGAAAAGGTAGCCTAGAATGCATTTTTAATCTATTCACAAGGAGAAAGTTCTCAAAATGGTCAGTCTGGAGAGATGACAAATCACGTTTCCTATTCAGGAACATGGTAGCTTTATAAGAAAATGACACCCGAGTCCTTAATTTGAATGGTAACACTTGGACAAGATGGCTGCATGCAGTCTTCACATAGAGGAAAAAGACCAAAATCGGGGAAAACATCACAGAACCGGCATAGTGTGGGAGGCTGGTATGCATAAGGAGACTGTGGCAAAATCAGACATCCACCCGCCGAGAAGATGGAGACCATGGAAAGAAATGGGAAACTATTGTAGAAGACCAGCGAGAGGAAGTCCACCACTTGAGAGAGAAGAACACCTAAATGTTTCTCTAAATTGAAAAAGGGTTCAGAGCACTGGCTGAGGGACAAACACATGAGTTGCTGTATTATTTTCCATTACGTTTTTATTCTCACGTTACGTTGATCCTCACAGAGCAGAGACTGAGCCCCCATTGTTCATGACTCTGCCCCCCCAAGCACAGGCTGACCTTGGTGTGGTCCATCAAGGAAGACCACACTCTGGTCCTTGAAATGCAGGAATAAAACGGCACCAATTCTATTTCTCTGGCACCACCATTGACCTACTTTCCGTTTGATTATTCACTCGGGTCATGGAGTCCACTGAATTTCAGCACCAGAATGTTGACATCGAAATGCTTCAAAACCTCTCCGTGAACAATTTTCAGTAGTTTATTTTCCTCCAAACAACAAAAGGTACTTCAGCAAACAAAGGCAAGTTCAATTCAACAATTCTTAATATAAATGTCTCCTTCCCGTTTCACTCTTCAGTATGGAGAGACACACTATGTGGACCAAGGTTATTTGTTCGTAGCAAGAGGAAAAACATCCCTCCTCTTATGCCAAGGTTGAGCTGTAACTGCCAATTAGAGACCGAGTACATGGAGTACTCTTCTGGGTCTCTCAATGCCTCTCGGCCACTGCTTATTGCAGTGGATTGTGATAATCAGTGCCGTGAGCACAAGCACCAAAATGAGGGGGTTGCACTAGGTGGTCCCTAAGGTCCCTTCCCACGTTAGCATTCTAGAAGTTGGTGAGCCTGAACCTGGTAACAGGTTTCACAATGTAACACACGTATGTCTGGGGACAATTTGCACATTTGAAAAATGGGTCCATTTTTATTAACTTGACTCAGAAATATAAACTTAAATGAAAAGTAAGTGCTGGCGAAACACTAATAATAATACGTGATTCTACAGCACTTTACCTTCTACAAAGAGCTAGTGTATACACGTCATTGCATTTAATTCTCAATAGCATCGTGAAGAAGTTCTTGGGCCAGGATTCACTCACACCTTTGGCAAACTTGTAGAAGATGTAGTAGTAGTGAATTCTCCGTAGTATTCTTACTCTCTCAGTGATGCTCAGGAGTCTCTGTTGGGGAGCGGAGAACAGGGACCTAAGTTCATGTGAGTTTGGAAGTCCCCTGAGGGCAAGGGCCACCTCCACCTTCTTCGCCCTTGTATCCTTAACATCTGACCCAATGTCTTACCAAAGTTATGCTCCAGAATGAAAAAAAAAAAAAAAACATACGCAGCTAGTTGTATGTCAGCCAGTAGTAAGCACCAAGAAGAAAAATTAATAAAGAAATCAAGAGAGAAGAAGAGGCAGAATATTTTAGCTAGAGAAGAACATCTTGAGAAGCTTCCATGTGCTAGAGCTGAGTAAGAAGTGGTATTTGGGGACCAGTTTTCCAGACACAGGGAGGCCATGACACAAAGACCCTGAGGTCAGAGTGTGCTCAGCCTCTTTGGAGGACAGCAAGGACTCCTGGGGCTGGAGTGGAAAGAAAGAAGCAAGGAGCCATACGAGATGAACACATAGAGGTACTGGTTGGAAGGGCAGGTTTCTCATTTAGGGTATTGATTAGGCAACACAAGCTGTTGTTAAATCCACTTTCATATATAACCGTGGAAATAAAATAATAAAAAAGCAAGTAAATTGGGTATTTTCCCACTTGCTTAGTTATATTCTTTTTTTTTCTTGCTATAAACCCTTTCGACCCATTTTAGAGCTTTCTAAGAAAATATATCTTTTACACAAATCCCTACTACCTACTCTAAGAGTTAAGTACTCAAATATCTCACCTCCTTTCAAGTTTCTCTTCTCTTCTCACCAATGGCTCTGAAGTTCCTTTTGAAGGTAGAGTTTGAAGACCACTGAAGATGAACCAGCCTTTTCCAAAAGGTATTTCCCCGAATGCCATTTCTGAAAAAGTCATGAAATATCCTATTCTCAGATAAAGTTCTGAAATGCTATACATTCTATTCTTTCTTAAAATTTCACGCTGCCTATGGACAATGTACAAGCTCTGAGAAGTCTTTCAGTTTATAAGACACAGACTTAGAATTCCCTAAACATATTTTACCCTGAAGCTTTTAATTTTTTTTCACTGAAAATCCATGAATAATATATACTCCAGCTATCTCTGGGCCAAAGTTACTACTGCTTTCAACCTATTTTCAGTGCACTCGGTCGGTGTTACATCTTCATCTGTCCATCCATCTAACTATCTATTTATTTGCTCATTTTTATAGTTGGACTAGACACTGGGAACAAAGTGATAAATGAATATTTAGTCCTTAGCTCAAGGTCCCGCAGTCTAATGGGGGAGATAGTCACATAAAGAAATAACTCAAGTTCAGTGTGATGAATGCAATGACAGGTATATGCATGGACTATTACAGGATCTCAGAGAAGAGGGTACTTAACAATGCAGACTATTATCTAAATGGCCAGACTCCCCGGACTTTCAGGTCATATAACCACGAAAGATTAAAAATACGTTCCACAACAACAACAACCATCACCACCACCACCACAACAGAGTTGTCTCTGAAATTATATTAAACGTTCACTTTATTTAGAAAACTTTTAACCCTAGAAGAATTGAGTGTTAGTACTTTTTAGGACGTTACTTCTCATTAGTAATTCTACTCAAATTCAAAAGGAAAAAATGCGGTGCCAGCATACCTTTCTAGAAATTCCATGATGAAATTCAGATGCAAATTAGAAACAGGAAGGTCAGCCATCACGGCCATGAGGAGGAACACAGCTGGCTCAGGAGGACACTCCAGGCTTCCCATGTGACTGGCTGTTCTTCATGCTAATTCTAAGGAGGTGGCTTATTTCAGCGCGGACCACCAACTGTGTCAGAGAATCCTCTCTTGGCCATTTGCTCTCATTATTAAATGCTTAAATATCTGCTTTGTCGACACGTGTTTTAGTGGGTAAATGCAATGTCTTTCTTTGAATTTTGATTTTGACATCATAAATAAATGTGAAGGGGGAAATGAAAATAACAATGTAACAAATATTAAGTGGAATTTTGCTGACAAGACAGATTGCCTTTCTACTGTGAACTTAGTACATTTTTAGTCATTGTGAGATGTGCGAATTGTCTCCCGCCTAATAAAAGCATAGATCTACTGCATTCTGCTAGTGTTTGTTTTTTCCTCAAAATATCTTGGAAGAGAGGATTGTAACATAAATATAATCTCTTTCCTCATCAAATAAAAGGAAGTGAAGGTGATATTCTAGAGACAGCTATTGGGTAATCGCTATTTCTCAAAATAGTCAGTGTCCCAAGCTTTTCTGCCTCAATCTCAGTGTACACACAGAGAAAGGCGAGGGCACTGGCATTTTGCAGTGCCTTCCAACAGAGAACATTTGTCCTTCGTGATTCACCGGAGCTTGAGTACATACGTGAAAACATTTACAGAACACTTGGAAATACTAATATTTCAGGCCAAAATCTATTAAGATAAACCTACTTTCATTTTTGTTTAACTATTCACGGTTTCAGACACAACTACAGAAGAGATTTTAGTACCCGTGTTTGAACAATTTAATTAAAAAATCAATTAGAGTAATATTTAATAATTGAGTAAAAATTATTTTAGAATGTTGGTTTGCCATAACCAAAACAATTTATTCAATTATCCATTTCACTTTATAGTAGATTCATAGAGGACTGGAAGTCGATAACTTGAGAAGTAAATTTTTATAATCAGTGATGAAATAAAAAACTTATCTTAAGAAAAAACATCCCAGTCTTTAAAGCAGAACTTCTCACCCTTCGAGGCATTGACCTTTTGAGCCAGGTAATTACTTGTTTTTGGTTTGTTTGTCTGTGGGGGCTGCCCTGTGCATTGTAGGATGTTTAGCAGCATCCCTGGCCTCTACCTACGGGTGCCAATAGCAAACCAGCCCCCCTCTTCCTAGCTGTGGCAACCAAAACATCTCCGAATGTTATCAAATGTCCCCCGGGCAGAAGACCACACTTGGTTGACAACCAACCACTGCTTTAAAATACAGGTTAACTGTTTGAACCCATGATGACAGAAAGGAGGAGCGTGCAGGAAACTGGTGGTAAGTCTCCATGTGAGGAATAAGGGAAAAACGGAACCTTCCTCAATGGTCTAGAAGCTGTGTGCCGGGGGCCTCCAGCGGGTGCCATTCGCAGAGCTCAGAGGCGAACGCATCTCCTGGCGCTGAGCAAAGCTCCGTCTCTGGAACTGGAACCCTTCTTTAGGACTAGAGCTGTGACCATGGTGAAGTAGAAAATAGAAACACTTTCCCTCTGAAGGCCAAGGATAATCATGCAAAGTTGCAGCGGTATGCATTACCTTCTGAGCTCCTTCAGACAAGTGGTTGGTTGCGCACACTGGCGGCTATTTTTAGAAACGCCGGGATACATGCAAAAGCAGCGCTCTATCAAAGACAGATAACTGAATCTCGGAGCGCGTCACGGGTCGGGGCCCACTTCACAACCCTCATGAAGACTCTCATCCTCCCTGGCCAGGATTTCACCAACCTCTTGACTGATGGCATGGGTCCAGCCTTCCCCCACACAGCTGTCAGAATGTTCTTTCTACAACACGGCTCTGAAATGATCCCTGCCCTGGTTGCAATGCTTTGATGTTGCCTTTGAGATAAAGTCCGAGCTCCTTAGGGGACTCGATGCTGACTTCATCTTCTCACACCCTCTTTCACACGCGCCGAGCTCCAAATCCAAATGTGAATATGTCCTTTCTAGTCTCTCTACTCCTGCTCACACAGTGCTGCCCTGTCACTGTCACTTCAACATATACATCCAGCCCGTATTTTTCTATGAAAAAGTCAACAAAGAAAGCTTTTTGTGTGTTTATCCCCTTCTCCTCGCCCTCCATCCCTTCTTCCCCCTCCTCCTCCTTCTCCTCTTTCTCTCTCCTTTCTCTCTGTCCACATAGGCATCTCCTTGTGTCACTACAACTCTGAATTAACAATTTTATACCCTGCCATCTCTCCTCTGTTGTTTTCCATAACTCCACCCTCCTCCCCTACACTTTGTTCTCCCTCCGTATCTCTGAGCATTCCTTCTCCAGGTGATTACTCTGTTGTAAATGCATGCACTCACAGTGTTCCAGCATCCATACACCCTCTTCTCACTCTCCAGGTGTTCCCTGAGCGACTTGACGTTTTGGTGCTGGTGACTACCACATTGGTACCCTCGGCCTCAGGCCTTCTCCTGAGCACCAGACCCCGACTACCCAATGTCTGCAAAGCAGTTTCCCTAAATATCTTCCTCGCAACTGTAAGTCAACATGCCCTCCTCCTAGCCCTTCTTTTCCCACAGACTTCACCTGTCTGTTCTGTTCTCTTTCTCACTGAATCGCCAACCATCCTCATCAGAAACCTGGGATTTCACCCAGAATGCTTTCTCATCATCCATGTTTCATTGGTAGCCAAATCCAGTTGACCTTATCTACTCACCTTTTGTAAAGTATACGATTGTCTAACAGTACGCTGTATACCTGAAACTAATGCAAAATATTAGATAGTATTCAATGTAAATTATAAAAAAAAATTAAATATAAAAAAAATCTCTTATAGTTGTTTTTTTGTCACTGACCTTATTTGGCCTCTATTGAGGGCTGTGTTGAGATCTTTCAAGTCTCTACCCTCTGTACTCTGTTCAATCTATTCTTTACCTTACTGCTGATGCACCAACTCTGTCCATGTCCCTCCTCTGTCTAAAGTCTTTAGAGGGCTCTTTATTAATTGCCCAGAAGGCATAGCTCAAACTTTTTGCCATGGTAGACCAGGAAAATGGGAACATCGTTATAAATGAACTATAATCTCTACCAAAACAACTCTTATTGAATGGATATACGTAGGGTGGGGCAAAGGCCAAATAAATTCAGAGCAAACAACACCCATGTATCACATATCACCACTAATTTCTTTTTCAGCTTCATCCATTGCCATAAAGCCTCTTTTTTGTGCACCTTACAGTCTAGCTCTGTGAACTCTTTGGAGATTCTTGAATGTGCAACACTACCTCATGCTCTTGTGGCTTTTCTATCCCTGTGATACTGTTTCCTCCTCCACCCTCCCAACCCTTTTGCCTTTCTTGGAAGATACACACTTTAATGATCTGCTCACATACGACTTCTTTCACAGAGAAGACTTGCCTAACTTGTTTCATCAAATGGGCTAGATTTTTCTCTCTTTCTTTTCTATTTACACTGTACTCTCTAAAGGCGATGCCATTGCATCTACAATTCTTATTTCAATTACATGACTTTACTTACTTCCTCATTTGCTACTTTATTAGGGTAATTCAATTTCAGGAAAACCTTTGCATTACTGATTTCTAATAGCCACTCTAGTACCCACAGAACACAGACATTCAAAACTATTTTTTAAAAAAATAATGAAAAAGCAGATGATTTGATGAATTATAGGAGTATACCAAACATTTTAAAGTTTATTGCAACTCTTTTTTTCTAAAGATTCTATTTATTTCTTTTCAGAGAGGGAAGGGAGGGAGAAAGAGAGAGAGAGAAACATTAATGTGTGGTTGCTGGGGGCCATGGCCTGCAACCCAGGCATGTACCCTGACTGGGAATCAAACCTGCAACACTTTGGTTCACAGCCCACGCTCAATCCACTGAGCTACGCCAACCAGGGCTTATAACTCTTCACTTGCTGGTTCTAAAGCAATTTTCAAAGCTTATTTCTTAATATCTATAGATAAGAAACAAAATGTACGATGCATTATTTTGACACCTGTAACAGCATAAACAATAAAACATCATAAAACTAAAAAAATAAACTAAGTGGAAAATGTATAACTCCAGTATGATATGGACATCATCCAAATACCAAGTTCTGACAGGGTCACAATATATGATGAGTGTGGCATCACTGAAAGACAAAGAGGCAGTAAGGAGAAAATGAAGCAATTCTATAAAGAAAACCCCAAGGTGATGGGCTAAGGGCGGGCTAACCATGGTTGTCTTCTACTTTCCCATCACACCACAAGTCCAGTCAGAGGAACAAAGAACCTGCACATCTTACCCAAACTTGTTCTCTAAAATAACCGAAACAAGCAGAAATGAGTCAAACTAACAGTTTTCCTTAAGTTACACCCTTTGAGTCCTTCAAAAGAACAGAGTCATACAATGAACAAAAGTCGAGGCTAATAGCGGAGACAAGGCCAGTGCCACTTAACATTTATAAATTAAAGCTGCCGTTCATTTTTCTATTGGAAGGACCACCATGAGGTTCGCTTCCAGAAAGTGCTGTGCCCTCATCACAGCTCTGAAAGTAACAGACATTATAATTAAGACAGAAGACTTGACTTTAAGAAAGTCAATGTTTAGAGCTGATGATACATATTTGATACATAATGTGATACATAATAATGGATGATACATATTTCATCATGCCCCCCAAATTCCATGCCTCAGGTTGATTGGCATCACAAGAGCCAACCACTTGGATGACTCACTTAACTTTTATATAACTCCATAATTACCTATCATGTAGACATGACTATCAGTTAGGCGTAAAAGAACATTCTCTGACAGGTGACTAATCGGCGAAAATCACTGAGGAAGAGAATTTTAGAATTTTCATCTTGGGAGAAATCTTGACGCCCTCATGCAGCGGTGCCCTCAGTGACTTGTGCTCCGGCTGAGGGGGCAGGATGCCATGGGGATTCCATCACAACCAAGTCAAAGTGTTCAGCTGTGGACACGGGCCTGTATTGGCAGAGTTTGCATAGCAGCGTGGTGCTGAGGCAGGCGTGGTCTCCACACAGAAGGTGGGGAAGAGAGAGGGAAACAGAAGGACACGGTCCAGCTTTATTTGGGGCCAAATGCTGCAAGACCTTGGCAGAGGAATGCCGGCTTTCCTCGGCGTTTTGAGAACACGGGCAGCAAGGTCTCCCGCCCCTTCTGCACCACCATCTGCCTTAGCCGTGCCACGGAAGCCGTACGTGACAGTAGTCTCTGAAAAGCTGCACTATTTTGACTTTTGATGTCTGCTATGTAATAGTATGGGGGAAATATTGCCCAAAATGTAACTGCTTGTATATTATTTTTAAAAAAACCCAGCTGGGGAATGAGATTATAATGGAAATGTCATTAATATCAATTGCAAGATTAAAAACAAAACACCACAATAGCCCATCCATGAGCTGGAAATCGTTGAAATATGTGGTGTTAAGCAGGAATGAGCAGTACATACAGGATCAACAATATTTGTGTATTGGTTAATGGAAAACAAGGTGTCTTCACCAATAGTTGCTGACTGCTCACCTCAAATATAGGCCATGACCAGAAGCTGACAGAGGATTGTTCTTTAACCACAGTTTCAAATAAAAGTTTTCACGGATTTCAGTTGGCCCTTCAGGTACTAGCTGCTATCATGAGTTTCCATGGATATGTTATATCATTGTACTGCACTTGATTTAACCCTCAGGCCCTTTAACGTGACCGCTGTGTCTGTGGTTACAGAGAAAAAAAAATATGGCTCATATTAGTGCTCAGGGCCAGGAAATCCTGACTCCAGGGTTTGGAATAATAAGAACACTGCTATTACAAGGTTAGCATTTATAAGTGCTGAATATTCTAACCAAATGTTTGTAGCCTTCACATTCTGGCTGTCAGAGGAATGCACCTGCATTTCATTACCTGACCCCCAGGAACTCCACAGAAAGACTTGAAAATCAGGCACATGAAGAAGAGAGTCTTTTTGGTCGTTTGTATAGAAATCTCGATGTCTTTGATGGCAGGGGGTAACAAACAATAAGGAATTTCAGCCCAGTCTTACAAGGCGTCAGGGGTGACTGCCTCTAGACTCGCGTATTAAATAGCGATACATTCAGATTGGAAGAACCAGCCCCATAAGAAATGGTGACAGGGCATAGATCTTCCTATTGCTACGTAAAGTTCCTCAGTAGTGTAAACTCTTGGGTCCAGAAAAGAAAAAAAATCCTCCTTTGTTCTTTTTGGAAAAGTCATATGAACAAAAGAGCACATTTTTTTAGAGTTTTGATTTAATTAAATGTGGTTAAAAATTCTATCCTTTCCACTTAAAAGTTATGTATTCTCCATTTCTCTGAATCTTTGAACCCCAATTTCAAATGGAAATAGTGATATTATACGGTTCACATTGGTACTATAGAAATTAGTGTGATGATATAAATTAAAGGCATTTAGTTATGGGCCCCAAAATATCTATCTATCTATCTATCTATCTATCTTAGAATAAATGCTAGTTTTCATCACCCTCCAGTTTACAGCTAGTAGAAGTCCAGACACCAGTAATCTTAATAATGGTCAAGAAGGAAATACGTTACCCTACCATGTCAGTAAATAAACAAACTGAATTCCCCCAGCAAGATACCTGATACTATGTTGGGTAGATGTTAGAATCAGTGTGCACCCAATTGGAACGTGGTCCTTTCTGGCAGTGGACACATACAGGACATTCAGTCCACAGAGCAGAAGAGTTAAGGTCAACTGATGAAGGCCACGTTCCACCGTCAACACTCTCCATGCCCTTCTCCCATGTAACGAGCAGCTATACCCAAGTTCTACATCAGAAGGATTCTTTTGTGCCATCCCAACATTTATTTCCTGGTGAAGGTGGGAAGAGCGTAGAGGCAGAGACGTAGGAGAGGGAGAGAGGGCACTAAAAGAGCTTATTTTAGTCACAAACACACCTTACAAAAATTAGGCATAAGGTGATCTTTTGAACGACTTCGTTTCAACGCCACTGGAAACGTTGGCAGAGACAGGAACAACAGCTCCGTCCGTAGCTCCCCTCCCGGAGGCCGGATACCTTTCCCAGACACGGAACCACTAATGGGAAATTAAAGGCAATAAAACAACAGCTGGAATGCCATAACTGACAAGGTTTATATTGTACTCGGAGCAATTCACACTTAAAGAATTTCCTTTCCAATCACAGGCGCGTTTCTTTCTCTTCAGTGTTTCAGGTTGATAGCCCCCTTCTTGGCGAAGTGGTTTGCTCTTTGTATAACGGAACAAAGCTGATCTCATCATAGTTCTGCCCCAGCAAATCTGAAGAGCTCTGCCCTCTCCTTTACCCTTGGCGGGCAGGTTTGGCTAGAGGAAGGGAAGGAGCTACTGTAGGAACGCTGTGTATTTGATGCTCCCAACTAGTGCTATTTTTTTTATTTCACCCAATGTCATGGGCATTATTTTTCCAATTTCATGAGTAACTGAAGTTCAGAGTAGTCTCAGGGATAACTATTTCTATCTTTTCACAAAAGTGCTGATGTAAAGTCAGATTCTGTAGCAGCAAAATAAGAGTGAGTTACTAGAATCCCCTGAGGAGAAATCAATCAATTTACATCAAATGGTAGTAACAATGATAACAACAATAGCTAAGATTTACTGGAAACACTTCACGTACCCACTCCCATACTAAGTGAATTACCTGAATTAATTCCTTTGATTTTTTTTTTATCTACGTAGGTCCTTTTTACTATTATAATTCTTGTTTTACAGAGAAAGCAACTGGGGCTTATAGAGTTAGATCATTCATTTTGGACTTTGCGCAGTAAGTAAAAAAGGCGGGATTTACATCTAAGCAGTCTGAACCCCAGAATCAGCATGAGACATTCTAAATGGCTTTTCAAATACAAATAAATTCATGTGTGTGTGTGTGTGTGCATAGAGAGAGCCACGGTCATTCTTGTCTGTCACCCTCACTGCTATTAGAATATGCTCTCTTGACTGAGAGAAAAAAAATGGTCCAGTGATAGCCACCTCATTGGAAAAACTGGTGGAAATATGTTGCACTATTGAATGTCGTCTGTGAAATGTGTCACATCTGAAAAAAATGTTAAGATCTCTGCCTAATGGGAAAAACGGGTGGTAAACAGATGGTCACAGTACCATCTGTCTGGTAAGCACTGTGATGGGAGCATGTGCGCGGGATCACGAGACAGCCAAGATAAGGTTGCCCACAAGAAAGTTTTCTTAAAGGGGGAAATGCTTGGGTTGTATCTTGGAGGGAGGGTTCGCCAGGCAGTGAGTGGAGGAAAAGCAGCAACACAGAGGGCGAGAAATACAGGACAGCAACACACTGGGCAGTCGGCGTGGGGAACAGCATGGTGACATGTGCAGCCAGGGAGGCTCGGGGACAACTAAAGGTCAACGGTGGTTGTCATTTGTTCTTGTTTTTGCACAGCTGAGTGATTTGGATCTTAACCTACAGAGTAACTGGGGACCTTTTGAGTACTTACATTTGGGGAATGATGTGATCCGAATTGCATTTCTGCACAATTATTCTGAACAATGTATCAAATATGAATGAGTGAAGGGAGAGACAGAAGACAGGAAAGTCATAAAGGAGGAGCTGATTCTAAGGGACCTGTAGACACCAGTGCGGGTAAGAGAGACCACGGGCCTGAGCTAAAATTCTGTTGGGGAGGCAAAAGGAAGAGAATCTATTTAAAAATGACTCTTAGCATGTGGCATTGATAGAGCTTGCTGACCAATCTGGTATGGTGGTTGATACAGAAGAAAGAGTATAGAAGGAAGAGGGTTAATTGCAAAGACGCACACGAGTTGGCTTATCCGAGCAACTGTATGGACTGTGAAGCTATTTCTGATGAGACATGAATGAGAAAGACAAGAAGGTGGGCTGGGGAAAAGGTCTTCACTTTAACCAGATAAGGAGATGCTCACGTAGAGAATCTGAGAAGTAGGCAGAACCAGGTCAGAGCAGAAGACCAGAAGAACTTGGGGACAAAATATAAAGCTGCAGGTGTCACTGCTGTGTAACTGATGGTTAAAGCCTTGGGTGGCGAGGTTCTACAAGAGCCTGCAGGGTGACAAGGAGGCTAGGCTCCATGAAACTGTAACAGCTATTTCACGGTGAAAGGGCCAGGGTGAGAGTGGAAATAAGCAGCTTGAGAAAACCACTAAAGAAATCCAATGAAATAAGAAAACCACCAAGAACGACCTCCAATAAATTCAAAAGAAGAGGAATTTTCCATTGAAAATTGTTTGCTGTGTCAAATACCTTGGGTAGGTGACTTGATAAAAGGAATAGAAAGAGTGCATTGGAGTTTGGCAGAGCAGAGACCCCTGGTGAATCTGAGGAAAATGATGTTCGCGGCCCTGTGGAGGTTAGAGGTGGGTGGTAGCAGTTTGAGCACGGAAGTAGGGGAAGGAAATGGGGAAGCTGAATGGAGACAATGTCTTTCACTCAGAAACCTGAAACAAGTTTTATACACCTCCATCTTAACAAGACTTCACATTTAAAATATTTCTTATGTGTTACAAGCAAGTAGCTACATTATTTATATTTTATTTCAATAATTTCATCTTGTTAATATATTTTCATTGAAATCAATTAGCTTTTTTTCATTTTTCAGTGCATACGCTTTTAAATTACATCCTCAAGGAAATGAAATATACAGGTGCAATATCCACATTTCTTCTTCAAATTCTATCACTTTTATTGATCTTTTGATATTTATTTCATCCTAACAGCCGTTACTCTGTACTTAGGACTCTATGAACATTTTTATGATTCTAACCGGTTTGTGAAATTTCTTTGATACCGTTATCAAATCCTGCTTGATGTCCCCCCAGTCCTGGTCCCAGTTTTAACACAATCCATAAAACAATTCACCCAAACTTCTGATCACTTTTTCCAAGCACTTCTTGTTTCTGCTCTCTGTTTTCTTTTGACTTTCAATTACATTATAATATGCTACTATCCTATATATAATCATCTGATTTTATTCAGTGAAGAAAGTAGTATATCTTCTAAATAAAACACCATTTATGCATTGTCATGTATTTTTCTAACATAATTTTTCATTCATTTTCAACCATGTACTCCACAGACCAAAAAAACAGGCCTATATTGGGACTACTTGGTTGTGCTACCCAATCAAGTTACCAGCAAAGCAAGGCAATAGGATGTGCATCTATTTGGGTCAGGTACCACTCTGCTAATACCTTAAAACATATTCACTTGAGACTTTATAAAAACAATGGAAAAATACTCATCCGTATGGAAAGACGAAATACTGGCATTTGCAACATGAATGGATCTTGAGAATATCATGCGAAGCAAAATAAATCAGACAGAAAGGGACAAGAACCATATGATTTCTGTCATGTGTGATATAAAACAGAAAACAACAAATGAACAAACAAAACTAGCAAAAAAAAAACCCTCAGTCACAGACAACAGCATGGTGGTTTATCAGTGGGGGAAGGAAACGTGGTGGAATGATACGGAGGGGAAGGGGGTCAAATACATGGTGACAGAAGGAGACATGACTTTGGATGGTGACGTTGTACGCATAAAACTTATACAATTTTATTAACCAGTGTCACCCCATTAGATTTAATAATTTGTCAAAAGAACAACCAAAATATTATTTGTAAAAAATAACTTTACATTATAGAATAAATTCTGCATATTGCAACTAAGACAACTTAAACACAAATAGGTGTAGCAGCTTACAAAGAATAGTCAATAGCGATCTTGTTCTGATCCCGCACTTCCCTGTTGTGATGTGAGGGTGCTGTTGAAACCCTTAGACAGGACTGCTCTTGGGGCTATCTCGGCCCGTTCCTACGTCTTCTGTTCTTTTCATCCTCTAATGAGCCTGACACTTCGTGCCCCAGGCCAGTCCAAGCCAGACTGCCTGCATCTGGCATTTAATGTGATATTTTTATTGTAGAGATATTTCAAAGTCTTCATATGTAAGCTTCAGAGTTCAAACTTTGATATAAAGGCTACACAGACAGAGCCATACATATAATTCAATAATTTGTTGCTTCTAATTCATTTCCAAATTGTTAGTTCATTAATCCATACAGAAGAGCACTACAATTTGACATCCTTTAAATCTCTGCAAATGTCCTCTGTTCTGTTTCTGCTATGAGAGAAGTTTTTATATCTCTGTGACTCCGGGATAGAAAGGAAGTATTCTGAGCTTATCAGTGTGGAGGAGATTGCTTTCCATTACTCAAAAGTCCTTTTCTCTGTGGTTATTTCCTGCCTCCCACTTCAAATGAACACTCCGACAAGTTAAACAATTTTCTCAGTCATCTTTCAACAAACACTTACTGACCATGATTTTGGAGTATGGAGTCAAGTAGAACAACCTTTCCTTCTCTTAAGAAGCCTACCTTCTCTCCGGGGAGAGAGACAAGGAGATCCGTAATTACAGAACAAGTGCAAATTCTACTAATCAGGGTTGTACACTTGGAAATGCAGCCCAGAACAACATAATTATTTTAGAGAGGAGTCAGAAAAGGATTCTCAGTTGATGTTCTACCTCATTATGGAAGGATGTGATGGAGTTGTGTACAAGATATGAAAAGAAGACCCCTGGAGAAAGAGGAGGATATGTGTAGGTGCAGAGGTTTGACAAAACACAGCATTGAGGAAAGAACTTTGCATGTGAAGCTTTGCAAAGTGTAGGATACTTGTATCTTGCATAAGGAGACTGTGCTCACATAGAAGTGGTGTACATGTTGTAAAAAAGGAAAGTAAAACACAATCCCACAAACAGCATGACACCTTCGAGTACTTCTGTTATGATTAAGTGACAAACGTGTGCCAGGGAGGGAAGGGACTAAACCTGGAACACTAAGCCATGGCTGCCGTGTGTAAGGAGACCTCACCTGCCTATGAAGAACATCTCTAAATGTTTCTCGAAAGTTTCAACAAGACAATGAAAGACTTTAAAGAGAACATGGCATTGTTTAAGTTGAATTGTAATAAAATTATTTTGAAAAAGCAGCATGGGAAGGGTAATAGGTGGTTTATGTTGGAAAGAGTGAAGCCAAAAGATGATACTACAGGAGAACAATGCTAAGGACCTGAGTTATTACAGTGAAAGGAGAAAAAGATGGGGGTTAGATCAGACAGATAAAAAGGTGGAGGCCAAAGGACTGAATGACGGATTTAATATGCCACCTCTTGGTACGGTTGGGCTGGGTGTAGGACAAAGGACTCTCTAGTTTGTACAAGTGACTATTGTCAGTCACTTAAGGACACTAATAGGGATGGGGCAAATTCAGGGGGAAAAAAGAGAAGCTTATTGAGGGGTTGAATTTTTATGTTTTATAGAACGCCCAAGGGGAGATGCCCAATTAACATTCAGAGAGAAGAGTCTGGTGTTCAGTAGAGAGAGCTGAATGCCCCCCTTAATCATTCATAAGAGCCTCACAATTCATTGCATTGTATTTCTTAGATACCAGATTAGAGCCCCAAACTTAAAAGACAGGAGAAAGCCTAACCAAATTTAACAAATTTTCATTGTTGATCACAATAAATATTCCCTTCTGGCTAACCCAATGTGTAAAAATTAGCTGCATTCACTGTGTGTGCCCCTCAAAAACAAATAAAAACAAAAGCTGTCAATATTTCTGTAGGAGTCAAACCAGTTGTTTTGATAGTAGGTAGCCCCCCCACAACTGGCTGATTTACTTGTCTAATCAGTCAACAGTTGTTTCGGGGCTCCGTGGATGACCCAAAGCAGGGCCTCTCCCCAGAAGCTTCTCAGCAAAGATCACAGTGACAGCATACTTCTAAAAGGTATAATCACACAGTGACTGATATTAAACCAATGCACATATTAGATACATATCACTAGTATTTACAGCGAGTAAAAAGGGCTAAGTGCATTTGATGGAATGGAGACTAAAGTGGCCCTTAAAGGCAAACACAGGCGATGGAACATCTGCTCACACGCAGGACTCAGCAGTGAGCCCTGCCCCACAGGGCACACAGCCTGGTCGAACACCCGTTCCTCCACTTGCAGAGGATCACATTAAGGAAACGATGGCCAAGAAAGCAGTAACATTTGGGCAGTGTCCACACTGCAAATTTCAGCTAAAATAAACATAGGAGCCTTGAGAACAGGCTTATATGCTATGTGTATTTTAATGACTTATCCATGAGTCACATAATGGGTTGATATATCACTAAAGAGTCCACGAAGAAGGATTATTGTTTAGACAGGAAAGATTAAGGGTAAAATTACCAACTATTATTAATTGTCATTGACTGATTCAACAATTTGTGAGCATTTAATGAGTGCCAGGCTCAGGGGCTGCAAGAGTGAGCGAATCAGTCAGCCCCTGATGTCTCACAAAGACACACATCCCACTGACCAGGTCAGGCCTGACTTGGTTTTCAAGATTGGGTGAGTTCAGAGAGATACTCCAGTTTTACAGAAAACGTAACTGAGACAGAGTTGTGAAATAAATTGCCCGTGTTATGAAGCTAATAATGATCAGAGACAGGGCTGGACTCTAAGTCCAAGGCTTTTTTTCAATGTAACAGCCTTTTAGAGTCAATGTAGGCCTCATGGAACAATTTGAGGTATTAAAAGTGATGAAACTTGATTCATAATAGTCGCAAGTTGCAAACAACCCCAATATCTATCAATGGGATAGACTGACACTTTTGGATGTATTCATAACACGGAATACTATGCACCAGTGAAAATGAATGGGCTATAATCACAGGCAACAACACAGAGGACAGACACAAAGGAATGAGTACTGTGCTGTTCTATTTACATACAGCTAAAGAAAAGGCAAAACTCATCAATGGTGATAAAAATCAGAACTGCAGCTATGTTTGGGGAGTGATATCAACCAGGAAGGAACACGAGGAGTCCTCTGTCTTAATCATCATGACAGTTACAGCTGTATAAATACATTAAATGTATTGAATTATATTGTATATACTTAAAATTGGTGCCCTTTATGTACATTATATCACAATTTAAAAATCATAAATAATGAGCAGGAAATAACTCAAACTGGTGAAGTGTATACGTCACTCGGTGCCTTTAGAACAGTTTAAGAAAAAAACCGTTCACATGGTCTTGATGTTTTTACCTCCAGTGTTTCCTCTTGCTCATTGCTCCGTCTTGGCTCCGATCTGCACTAACTCAAGCCAGGGAGACTGCAATAAGCATCAGCCGGTCTGTCTGTGCCCCTGTCTGCCAGTTCCCCCTCCTAAGCGCTGGCTTGCCCCATTAACTCCCTCGTGTACACACTTCCTGTTGTTCTCCATTTCCTAGCAAATAAAATTTTAAAAACTTAGAAAAAGTCAATATCATTAGCATAGACATGGGGTCTTTTGTAATTTTTTTCCACCTGACTATTCCAGTATCAGCTCCTGCCTATCACCCCATTCATCTTTCTCCCTCCCTGAGTCAGTAAGTGTCCACTGAATGCCTATTCAGGTAAGCCACTCTGCCAGGTGGTGGAGAAAGAAAAATGAATGAGAGAAAATCTTCTTTTGTTGCAAACCAGAGAAAAAGCAAAAATACCCACATAGAATTACAAAGCTAATGAAGGGTGTAGAAGAGATCAACAAAACGCATTATGAAATCCAAAGGAGGAATGTTGGATTCAGCCTGGGAGAACTTTTATTATTTTTATTTTTTTTTCAAAGATTTTATTTAGTTACTTTTAGAGAGAAGGGAAAGGTGGGAGAAATAGAGGGAGAAAAACATCATGGTGTGGTTGCCTCTTGTGCACCCCCACCAGGGACCAGGGCCACAATCCAGGCATGCGCCCTGACTGGGAATCAGACTGGCAACCCTTTGGTTTGGAGACCGGCATGCAGTCTACTGAGCCACCCCAGCCAAGGCCAGCCTGGGAGAATTTCTACAGAGCTGACAGAAGATGGTGAAAACAGAAAAAGACATAGACCTGGTCCACTGAGATAGGTGTGGCAGATGAATTGCCTGCACAAAGCTATCTAGGTGTGAAAGAGCATGGGATATCTTGAAAATGAAAAATAAAAGATAAGTAAAATTGAATCTTATGACTGGAGGGTGGAAATGAGGTGTGGCTACACTGAAGCTGGGAAATGTAGGCAGGCAACCAGGCCGCCTACGTGGGTCTTGTTAGCCATGCTAGGAAGTCTGGATTTGATCCTGCAGGTAGCAGAGCTCCCAGACACACCCTGTGCTACCGCCAGGCCAACTCTGCATGGCTCCACAGCCACTCCGGGCCCTTTCACAACTTTCTGCTATCATTCCTCTCATTACTTCAGCTCCAAATGCCAGCCTCACCTGGCAAAATTGTATTCATTGTTCTCAGCTGCATACTTGACAACTTAGAATCGCTTTCACTCAGCTTGACACGGATGTTATGCCATTGACCCCCCTTCATACATGTTGTGAGAATAAACCCATGAACCCTGCTGTTCTGTTGACTGTAGCGATGGTGTTCAAAAGTACCATCCCTTGTTTCTCTAGCACTCTCTTTCTGTGGGCACCAAGGAAATGTCTCTCAGAACCTGGGAGAGTTGAGGTTTTCTGAGAGCCGGTTTGTGTTTATCTTAAGCACGCTCTGATTGATTTGAAAGGATGCTTCTTCCCTTCGCTTAGCTCAACTCTGTGACCCAGCTCTAATAAGTGTAAGTCCATACATTTATGGCCTAATTTCACCCTGCCTTCATTTTATTATCTTCCTTCTAATTTTTTCAATATCCCGATTTTCTCACTTATTTTTATATAGATTGCCTATAATTTTGAGATCCATCTAAAATTATACAACTGGGAGTACAAATGACTAGATGAGTAAGTAAACAAGTTATCATTCTTCAAGATTCTCAAATGACTCCCCTCTTGTGAAGCCTGGCCAGATGCTCCCAGATAGAATTCCTCCGTGTCTGCTCAGACTTCTCACAACCCCTGGTTCAGACCTTTATTCCAGGCCTCCTGCATGACCTCACCCATATCTCCCACAGGTTTGTTTATCCCACCCCTTGAGAAGATCCTTCAAATCAGGAACAAAAGTTTTAATTCCCCTTTTATTTTCCCAGAGTCCGGTGCTGTGCAATGAAAAGACACATGTAATGCTTGGTGTATGAATAAATGAATAGCAAAGGATGATTTAAAATGAGATACAAGAAATTTGAGATACACTTACCTCCAAAAAGATCAGGGAATGGGGTAAAAGAATACCAAGAAAACAGTGGTCAGGAACCCTCGAGATGAATGTCTCTGTAGAAACATCTAGATACCTACCTACTCTCAAGTCTGAAGAGCGAGCTTAGAATAAAGATTCCATTTTGGGTGTGGAGTTGAGGAACAACAAGAAAAAAGGGGAGAGAGACATTGTTCTGTTTGGGCAAGAGATAAACAAGGCTAGAAGTAGGGCACCTGGCTGTGGGAATGGAGTCATGCAAGAAATGTTTGTTGAGCTGCAGAATTATCGCACTGGAGGCTGTGCTTAGATTCTGTAAAAACAGAAAAATAACAACCTGCAAGGGACAGAAACTCTTAATCCTCTGACAAAGGGTTACTACGTGAGTTTAAAAAAAAAGAGTATTTGGAAACTCACTTGTAAAAAATTATGAAAATATTTATTGAGTGATTTTACATCACAGTTGAGGTGACTCATATTAATAAACAGTGTGTGTATTGTTCAGTGCTTCACCGTTTACGCAGGAAGACACATTGGCATGATCGCCTGCAGGACACACAGGCGGATGGTTTTCCCTCCCTTTGTTTGAAGAGAGGACTGAGTCCCTGACAGACCAAGGTACTCATACAAGTTCATTCACACGGTTAGTGGAACCAAAAGGGTGCTTTTGTGACTCACAGACTATAGCACAATATTTAGTTTATCTTGCTGCCTGAGCAAGTTTTAAACAATGTCTGATATCAGTTTACCAAGGAGAGCGAAACTATTCTGGTAGGTTCAATTTGTTGGCTCACTCATAGCAACTTCCTGGAGCCTCAGGCGTAAAGTTCAAAGTCATCAGCGCAGTGTTCAAGGCCCTTCCCACGCTGGCTCCACCCGCCAGGCAGCGCCACTCTCCACAGCCGTCTCCAGGGCTCCTGTGCCTGCTGTTCGCTTCCCGGATTTCCACACACACTGCCGCTCCATCCTCAGAATCACAGAATGTCAGTCAGGGTTTTTCTCGCCTCTCAAACACTTTCAAATACAAACAAATTTTGTCTCCACCCCATAAAATGTCTATATGTAATCCATAAGAAGATGTAAGTGACCTGTAAATTAATTTTCCCCATAGGTTAGCCTTAACGTGAACTTGAAGCTTTGGAAGGAGATGCCATGTTTATCTTCTGTCTTTAGGGAGAGCCCTACATAAACCCTTGGAGGTGAACCCTAGATGGACAGAAGGGCATTTTACTACACTGTGAGCTTCCTTGGGATTGGGAATGGCTCATTCCTCTTCATAACCCGAGCAAATGCCTCAGGTGCACTGCATGTTCTCTAAATGAATGCTTGGGTGGATGCCTAGACAGACGGACAGACAGGTGGATGGAAGAAGGACGGGTGAATGAGTGAATTGTATAAAAGCTATGGAAGATACAGAGCAAAGCAAAAATCAGTGTTTGTCAATTATTTATTGCTTCTAAAAAGAGATTCTAGAATTAACATTTTGGTCTCTTTGTCTTTTACACAAGGTGTGACTCTTGTGGACATGAGTATGAAAATCCCATATACAATGTGAAAATAAAGAGTGCATTCATGTGACCCTCTGCTAAGACCCAACAGAAAGCTTCTAAGTCTCGTTTGCCTCCTTCATCCTTTTCTCTGGGTATAAAGGGGGTCTTTTTGTTCTTCCAGCATGCATAATGTAGAAAATATTTCTGTTCTCAAAGTCTCTGCAGGCTGTGCTGTTTATTAATTGTACCTGTAGTAAACTATGCCTTGCTAAAATTCAAATTCTTCCATTATCAAGTAGACAATAGTGAGTTCTAGCAAAAGTGACTATAGATTACCATTGACCTCTATTTTAGAAGAAAAAACCAATGCATTAACATATAATAAATTTAAAACCATTTCCTATCAAAAAGTAGAGAACATCTGGGGAGCAAGTAGTTGATGTGTTTCAGGAGAGGGTACAAAAGGAGGAATGGGGGTGGGAAGGAGGGGCAGTGGTCCTTGGGTGGAGAAACAGAGCTACTCTGTCAGGGATCGCTGAAATCTCCAGAATTTTCTCAAGTAAATCTCTTTCCACTCCCACAGATATTTTGAGTTAAATTACCCATATGAGTGAAATTGCAAAGGTTCCCGTATTAAACTGTTCAGATATATAGTATATTTAAAAGAGAGCGATTGAGGGCAGAAGGTAATGACTTCATTAGTCTAGGACCGCTCTCTGCAGGTCCCCATCACAGTCTGAACCTCCGTGAGCTGAGCGCCCATCCTCCCCATGAGTTTAGGCCAGATGATGGCAGAATACCCCAAACTGAAATGAGGTGGAGAAGATGGAGATATAATATCCGAACTTGCAGGCGTTTTGAAATCTTAGGACACTTTTTTTCTTTTTAATGAAAATGTTGGTGAACCAAGAACATTCATAGCAATTACAAATCAAGTCATTTGGCTAGCCTATGCAAATTAGAGTGCATCATGTATAATATGGTTTACCCATAAAAAGGGATATTAGTGAATATAAATGTATTTTTAAATAAGTTATACTCGACATTTATTTTTCTTTGTATTTTATTTATATTTAAATGGTAAGAAAGAAACCATGTATTTGGGGGGACTATGAAATGCTTAACCCCCATTTTTTTTCCTCTTTCCTACTTTCCCTCCTTCCTTTCTGACCCCCCTTCCCTTACACTCTTCTCTCCCTTCCTCTCCTTCTCCCATTTCCCCTAAACAACAACGAACTAGAAGTCAAGATAAAATCCAATGTTTTCAATTAATTTGCTGGATGAACTTAGGTGAATCACTAGGTCTTTCTATTATGTTAGGAGACTGACTTTCCTCCAGACCTCTCACTTTGGGATGTTTTCCTGTTTAACCAAAATAATCTATAATTGATAAGCATTGGCCTTTCTCTCTCTCCAGAGGCGCTCTGTGAGCTTCCTCTGGTGGACTGCGGTATATCACTTGTCACACGATCTAGATGGATGGAGGAACTAAGGAACTGACAGAAGCTATCATCTGCCCTCTATTCACAATAAATATGTATATTTACAGCTCCAGGCAAAGAAGGTATCAGGGGCCCTAGCTCTAGAACATAATACAGACCACATCCCCTGGTGTTTAAAGGAAAAGGGGTGTGGGTATATCTCTTCCTCTATCAGCTCCTACACTCAGCAATCATTTTCCCTCCCTACCGCCAGCTGTCACAATCAATTTTCCTTTGCTACCACTTTCCTTTCTAAAACCCTCTTCTTTTTTGTGTAGCCCCAGTGGAATTTAAAGTCTTCCTCTTTGACTCATCCTTGGGTCAGGCCCAGACAAACTCTCCTATGCATCCATGGTTGTTTTCTACCCTCCAATCATCCTCCAGCCCCAGGCAATATTGCTGCATCTTTTTCTCTTGGCCACAAGGTTGCACATTACAATCATTTCAAATTATTCCCTGTCCTACCCTGTGTTATCAATTCCCGAATCCCTGACACATAAGGCATCTTAAAGTGAAATCATCTCTCATTTCATGTATATGGCAAATTAAGGATTGCTCTCTATAATTTTGCTTTTTAGAGCAAAGAACTCTTATTTAAGAATTCTTATTAAATGGATTACTCTAGCAATTTCTGTTCAGAACTCCTTATTTCACTTCTTTTTCACACCCCAACATTGCTTGGTAACTTACTCATCCCTCTCCTGCCAAGGAAGTTTAAGTCATCACATAGCTAAAGAGCAACACAATCATATGCAGAGAAGACTGAGTGTCTCAATTACTTTGTTATGCATTCAATGCCCCTCATCAAGGAAACCAATATTCTAATGAAAGGATGCTTTTATCCCACACTGTGCTCAGGTCACCTCATCTGTATTATTTGGTTTCAATAACATATAGGAAAATAACTGTCCTATATCTGCCTAGTGGTACAAAAACAAAATCCAGTAGCAATTCTCATATTTTAAGCATCACTTGGTACCAAGTTAATACCAATGTGTTGGCGATTCTAAAGAGTGTCATATAAATCTGATGATCTGATGAAACAATTCTCTCTTGCTACTGAGAGCCAAAAAAAAAGGCATTATTGATTGAAATTCCAGCAGGACTAGAATAGCATTCTATAAATGACCCTGTGCGATGTCTCAAAACTTATTTTCCTTCATATCTTTGTTCCTGGGAAATAATTTCCTCTACCTTTACTCGCCTCTCTAAAATTGCTCTTTCAAAGTTGGTTGGGAGAAATGCATCCATTTTCTTCATCAAAACCATTATAACAGGCTGAAGTACTTAGGGGAACAGTTCTGCAATTCACTTTGAAATGCATCACAAAAATAAGACAGATTGATGCACAGATAGAGAAATGGATGGAGGGATAATTATGTGTTATAGAAAATGTAGTAAAATGTTAATGGTAGAATCTGGGTGAGAGGTATTGAGATGTTCACTGAAAAATTCTTTCAAACTTTGCTGTGTGTTTGAAAATTTTCATAATAAAATGTTGGGGGAAAACATTAGAAGAAAAAGAGTCATTTACCCACTCTCCTAGTTCGTTTGACAGCACCAGCACTCCAGTGTGCAGCGGAATTTGCTCTCCACTGATGTGCAAATGGACAAGCCTTCACATTGCAAGGGTGTAATTAGGGCGCCAGTAGAGAAATTTGGCAGTGTGTGTTAAAAGGGAACATTTTCTACTTTGTGCTGTGCTCATCAAAAGACAAGATGAAACACACACTTTTGTCATGATATTTTTGCATTGCAACCTGATGGAGTTTAAATTCAGCTAGTTCCAGCATGCTTCTGCAGGTTAAATTTTACTCACAGTCACAGCAAAGCTTACCTTTGCAGTACAAATAACAAAAAAAAAAAAAACCTGAGAGGGAAATAAATGCTTTTTAAAAATATGTAAATACCATATTCATTCTTGATAATGAAAGTGTAGATAGAAAAAACACAAATGGCTGCAAATCCCATAAGAAACCACAATAACCAAGAATGAAAGGAGGATACTAAGAAGCGAGATAAAACTGAGCGAATACGGTTGAATCCATGTAGAATCATATTATCTATAAAAATAGGTCATTATAAAAATTCATATGGTATCTAGCATGATAATCAGTTTGAAACATATTCACATTGTCTCTAGCATTGTATCACCTTCATTAAAAGCAGAATTTTCCTCCACTCCCTGAATTTCATTTATGAAAGAGCAGGCAGCATCTAGTTTGAGGCATGAGCCAGTTAGGAGATGGAAAATTCTCGACTGTGAATCCTAGGCCCAATTATTGGTAATATAAGCACATATCCCCTATCTAGTTACCTTTCTGAAAAGGATATGCTTTCCCTGGTTATCTGAAAATGCTCATTGTTATCAAAGACAGTGTCTAGACAAGCAATTGACTGTCCTCTTCTCATGACCTATGTTGTCATTGTCATTTTTCTAACTTTACCTTGAGTGTAAATGGTAAATATAAAAAAGCATGCCAAGTTAAAAAAAATTGAGGTTAGCATAGCCCATAATTCCTTCTTTGCTCTTTCCATCTTAAAATTTATTTGAGGTTGATTAATTTATATCCCTTAGCTACAGAATAGGTTCTACCTCCCTTTTTTCTAAATAAATACCATTTTAAAAAGAGAAAAACATGGATAAAGACTTCAGAAACATCCTGCAAGACAAGAAAAAAAATATGGAAAAAATCAGACTTGGCCAGCTTCACGGACATATGTTAAAATGTCATAGACTTTTTGTTGCACAGACAAAATTTTGGCCTATTTTTTTTCTGATAAACTTTACTGATTTGTCAGCCACAAATGCTAGAATTGCTTTAGGATTTTGACTGTGCATTTTAAAAAAGAATCTAAATTTCTCTGCATAATAGACATTTCTTTGTATCCTATCTTAATTTTAATACATTCTGGAAGGTGATTTTAATAAACCTATTTTATCTGAGCTGTTGATTCTAGGTATTAAATTTATTGTTAATTTTTAGAGATTTATTCAATTTTATATTCTAATGAATTCTTAAAGCTTAAATAGAAGATTTGATCTTTATCAGAATACTTTAACCTTATTTAGGTCTGTCGTCCTCTTTATGGAATCCCCATGTGTTTTTTTGCCCATGTTACGTTCCCAGAGAGACCAAGCTCCGAGTGGTGAACAGCTTTGCTCAGTGTTCTTTTTGTAATGAACAAAGCTTTCATAGGGAGTACATTTCGATAAGAACATCAAAAAAACATGAAGCCCAACTATTATAGTTCCTTTGGTCATATTTCAAAGGGAAAGATGCCAACACATTTTTTTAATCTTTCTAAAATGTTCCTGCATGTATGCCCGCCCTCTCTCTCTCTCTCTCTCTCTCTCTCTCTCTCTCTCTCACTTTCTCTCACCTTATCTCTCTCT
This sequence comes from Phyllostomus discolor, assembly GCF_004126475.2. Classification (NCBI taxonomy): domain Eukaryota; kingdom Metazoa; phylum Chordata; class Mammalia; order Chiroptera; family Phyllostomidae; genus Phyllostomus; species Phyllostomus discolor. The sequence continues at coordinate 13,287,460 of NC_040906.2, forward strand.
TAATCTCACCCTCTCACTTTCTCTCAGTAATTTCTGGAATCGTTTAAGAGACTTTATAGTTACAATATAATCAAGGATTGTACTCTCATGATGGGATGATGCACCAAACATCCATAATTATCCAGTATTATGCCATATTGCCTATGTATTTTCTCCAATTATCTGAAAAAATCAGAGGCTGAATCATCCGAGTAATTGCATAAGTCCTCCACTGTTCTGCTAATGTAGACACACAAAGAGGGACACCTGCAATTTGGCAGAGACCAACACTTTACTGTGCTTAATATCTAGGCAGCCAGATGTCATTTCTTTTTCCCTCTGAGATGTCAAATATTTCTTTGGAAGAAGGTTGCAAAGAGTAGTGTTCTTTGCTATTATCTCCCCAAGACTTTTTGGGGACCTTTCTCTTTTTTCTTATTTTTTTGATTTAATGTTAGTTGTATTTTCCCATTACTATTTAGTCCCCTTATACACCTATCCCCCCAGCAATTGCCACACTGTTGTCCACATCCGTGAGTCCTTTATCCTCAATCCCTTCAAACCTTAACCTTCCCCCACAGACAGCTGTCACCCTGCTCTCCATCTATGGGTCAGTTCCATTTTCATGTTAATTCAGTTTGTTCATTAGATTCCACATATGAGTGAAATCATATGGCATTTGTCTTCCTCTGACTGGCTTATTTCACTTAGCATAATGTTCTCCAGGACCATCCATGCTGTCACAAAGGATAAAATTTTCTTCTTTTTTACAGCCAAGTAGTACTCCACTGTGTAAGTGTCCCATAGTTGTTTTGTCCACTCATCTACTGATGGGCACTTGGGATGCTTCCATATCTTTGTGATTGTAAATAATGCGTAGGGGTGCTTATTTTTTTCAAATTAGTGTTTTGGGTTTCTTCATATGTATTCTAAGAAGTGAGATCTCTGGGTGAAAAGACAGATCCATTTTTAATTTTTTGAGACATTTGTTTATTTTTTTTCCTTTGTTTCCCTTGCCTGGGAAGATATATCCAATAAAATATTGCTATGAGCAGCATCTGAGATTTTGCTGCCTATGTTTTCATCTATCATTTTTATTGTTTTGGATATAACATTTAACTCTTTGGTCCATTTTCAATTTATTCTCATGTATGTTGTAAGAAGGTGGTCTAGTTTCATTTTTCTGAATGTATCTGTTCAATTTTCCCAACACCACTTATTGAATAAATGATCTTTAGCCTATTGTATGTGCCTGCTTCCTCTGTAGAATTTTAATTGACTATAAAGGTATGGGTTTATTTCTGGGCTTTCTATTCTGTTCCCTTGATCTCTGTTTCTGTTTATATGCAGTACCATGCCATTTTGATTACTATGGCCTTATAGTATAGTTTCATATTAAGTAATGCAATCCCTCCAACTTTGTTTTTCTTTCTCAGGATTGCTGTTGCTATTTGGGTCTTTTGTGGTTCCATACAGATTGTTGAAATATTCATTTTAGTTCTGTGAAATCATCATTGGAATCTTAATAGGAACTGCACTGAATCTATAGATTGCTTTGGGTAGTATGGACATTTTAATAATGTTAATTCTTCTTATCCATGAGCATGGTGTGTACTTCCACTTATTTGTATCTTCTATTTCTTTCTTCAGTGTCTTATAATTTCCCAAATACAGGTAATTTACACCCTTGGTTAGGTTTATTCCTAGACCCACAAGTCCAGGAAGCTCAGAGAGTCCCAAAAAAGTTGGACCCAAAGAGGCCCACACCAAGATACACCATAATTAAAATGACAAGGCTTGAAGACAAGAAGAGAATCCTAAAAGCCATAGGAGAGAAGTAGGTAGTTACCTACAAGGAGCCATCAATTAGTCTAGCATCTGATTATTCAACAGAAACATTTCATGCCAAAAGGGAAAGGCGTGAAATATTCAAGTTGATGAAAAGCAAGGATGTACAACTATCATTTAAAATTGAAGCTGAAATAAGGAGTTCCCAGAGAAGAAAGAGCTAAAGTAGTTTATAAACACCAAACTGATATTGCAACAAATGTTGAAGGACTTGCTTTAAGAAGAAGAAAAATAGAAAGAAAAAATACAGAGGGGAATATCAAACAATAAAATGGCACTAAGTACATATCTATCAATAATCATCTTAAATGTAAATGGCTTAAATGCACCAACCAAAAGACACAGGGTAGTCTAATGGATGAGAAAACAAAACCCATATATATGTTGCCTCCAAGAGACCAACCTCAAACCTAAAGATACACACAGACTAAAAGTAAAGGGATGGAAAAAGATATTTCATGTGAATAGAAAGGCAATAGAATCTCGGGTAGCAGTATTTATATTTAACAAAATAGACTTTAAAACCAAGGCTATAGTCAGAGATAAAGAAGGACACTACATCATGATAAAGGGAGCAATACAACATGAGTATATAACCCCTGTAAAGCTTTACACACCCAACATAGGCATACCTAAACATGTGAAGCAAATCTTGATGGATATAAAGGGAAAGACTGATAGAAATACAGTCAGAGTCAGAGATTTTTAACACCCCATTGACTTCAATGGATAGATCTTCCAGACAGAAAATCAACAAGGAGGCAGTGGCCTTAAATGATAAAATAGATAAAAGGTATTTGATATCTTAAGAGCATTTTTCCCCAAAGCAGCAGAATATACATACTTTTCAAGTACACATGGAACATTTTCTAGGATAGATCACATGTTAAGACACAAAACAAGTCTCAATAAATTTAAGAAGATTGAAATCATATCAAGCATCTTCTCTGACCACAATGCTATGAAACCAGAAATCAATCACAAGAAGAACACTGAAAAACATGCAAACACATGGAAACTTAATAACATGTTATTAAACAATGAATGGATCAACAATGAGATCAAGGAAGAAATCAAAAGATACTTTGAAACAAATGAAAATGAGGACACAACAATTCAAAATCTGTGGGACACAGGCAAAGCAATCCCAACAGGGAAATTCATAGCATTACAGGCCTATCTCAAAACAACAACAACAACAAAAAAAACAAAAACAAACCAAAAAAAAAAAGAAAAAGCTCAAATAAACAATCTAACTTCACACTTCAAGGAACTTGACAGATAAACACAAACAAAGCCCATGTGTGTAGAAAGAAGGAAACAATAAAGATCAGAGCAGAAATAAATGAGTCTAAAAAATACAAAAGATCAATGAATTTAAGAGCTGGTTCTTTGAAAAGATAAACAAGACTGACAAACCTTTAACCAGACTCATCAAGAGAAAGAGAGAATGGACCCAAATAAAAAACATCAGAGATGAAAAAGGAGAAATAGCAACTGATACCAAAGAAATACAAAGGATTGTAAGAACATATTATGAACAACTATATGCCAACAAACTGGACAACCTAGAGAAAATGGATAAATTCCTAGAAAAATACAATCTTCCAAAACTAAATCAGGAAAAATCAGAGAATCTGAATAGACAGATTACACCTAGTGAAATTGAAGCAGTAATCAAAAAACTCCCAACAAATAAAAGCCCTGGACCAGATAGTCTCACCAGTGAATTTTACCAAACTTTCCAAGAAGAGCTAACACCTCTGCTTCTCAAGAAGAAGATTTAAAAAATATAAACAGTAAAATGACAACAAACTCATGACTATCAACAACAAAACCTAAAAAACAGACACAAAAAAAAAAGCAAACTAAGCAAATAACAGGAACTGGAACAGATTCACAGAAATACATCACATGAAGGGTTATCAGCAGGGAGCAGGAGTGGTGAGAATGGGGGAAAAGGTACAGGGAATAAGAAGCATAAATGGTAGGTATAAAATAGACATGGGGAAGTTAAGAAAAGTATGGGAAATAGAGAAGCCAAAGAACTTATATGTATGAGCCATGGACATACACTAAGGTGGGGGAATGATAGTGGGAGGGGGGTACACAGCAAGGGGAATAAAGGGGAAAAATGGGACAACTGTAATAGCATAATCAATAAAATATATTTAAAAAAACTATTTCATAAAATTCAAGAGGAGGGAAGGTTCCCAAACTCATTTTATAAGGCCAGCATTATTCTAATTCCCAAACCAGATAAAGACACTACAGGAAAAAAAATTTTAGGCCAGTAGGAATTCTGGCCAAGATGGAGGCATAGGCAGACATGCTGTACCTCCTCACACAACCAAAAGAAGAACAACAACAATTTAAAAATAAAAAACGACCACAACTGACAGAAGAATCGAACTATATGGAAGTCCGACAACCAGATAGTTAAAAAAGAAACACTCACTCAGACTGGTAGGAAGGGTGGAGACCTGTGGGTGGAGAGGTCTTCCAGCAAGGCTGCAGCTGGCGGATCCAGCGCTGGATCGTGGAGTGGGGTGTGCAAGGCTGAAGCTGGCTGACAAGGCTATGGCAGTGGCTGGTGGAGTGGGCAGTCCCACATTCTCCTGCAGATAAATCAGGAAGAACACCTGGGGAGCAAGACAGATGGTGTAACCCAGAATTCCAGCACCAGGAAATAAAGCCTCAAACCACCAACTGAAAACACCTGTGTGGGTTGAGGAGGCAGTGGGAGAAACTCCCAGCCTCACAGGAGAGTTCGTTGGAGAGACCCACAGGGTTCTAGAATGTACACAAGCCAACCTACCCAGGAATCAGCAACAGAAGGACGCAATTTCTTGTTGGAAGTGGGGGAAGTGACTGCAACCTGGCAGAGAGCAGAGCAAGTGCCATTGTTCCCTTTCAGACCACTCTCCACATATAGCATCATGACGCAGTGACATGGGTTACCCCTCCCAGGTGAACACCTAAGGCTCTGCCCCTCTAACAGGTGTGTCAAGACAAAAAAAAAATGGCCCAAATAAAAGAACAGATCAAAGCTCCAGAAAAAAATACAACTAAGTGATGAAGAGATAGCCAACCTATCAGATGCACAGTTCAAAACACTGGCAATCAGGATGCTCATAGAATTGGTTGAATTTGGTCGCAAATTAGATGAAAAAATGAAGGCTACACTAAGTGAAATTAAGGAAAATGTACAGAGAACCAATAGTGATGGGAAGGAAACTGGGACTCAAATCAACGGTGTGGGCCAGAAGGAAGAAAGAAACATCCAACCAAAAAAGAATGAAGAAACAAGAATTCGAAAAAATGAGGAGAGGCTTAGGAACCTCCAGGACATCTTTAAATGTTCCAACATCTGAATTATAGGGGTACCAGAAGAGGAAGAGGAAGAGCAACAAGTGGAAAAGTTATTTGAACAAATAATAAAGAAGAACTTCCCCAATCTGGCAAAGGAAATAGACTTCCAGGAAGTCCAGGAAGCTCAGAGAGTCCCAAAGAAGTTGGACCCAAGGAGGAACACACCAAGGCAAATCATAATTACATCAGCCAAGATTAAAAATAAGGAGAGAATCTTAGAAGCAACAAGAGAAAACAAGACAGTTACCTACAAAGGAGTTCCCATCAGACTATCAGCTGATTTCTCAGAAGAGACCCTGTAGTCAAGAAGGAGCTGGAAAGAAGTATTCCAAAACATGGAAGGCAAGGACCTACATCCAAGATTGCTGCATCCAGCAAAGCTTTCATTTATAATGGAAGAGCAGATAAAGTGCTCCTCAGATAAGGTCAAGTTAAAGGAGTTCATCATCACCAAGCCCTTATTATATGAAATGTTAAAGGGACTTATCTAAAAAAAGAAGATAAAAAACTGTACAGTAAAATGACAGCAAACTCACAGCTATTAACAACATAAAACAAAAACAAAAGCAAACTAAGCAAACAACTAGAACAGGAACAGAAACACAGAAATGGAGATCACATGTGGGGTTATCAACAGGGGAGTGGGAAGGGGAGAGAGGGGGAAAAGCTACAGAGAATATATAGCCTAGATGGTAGGTAGAAAATGGACAGGGGGAGGGTAAGAATAGTGTAGGAAATGTATAAGCCAAAGAACTTACATGTATGAGCCATGGACATGAACTAAAGGGGGGAATGTGGGTGGGAGGGGATGTACAGGGTGGAGGGAAGTGAAAGGGGGGAAATGGGACAACTGTAATAGCATAATCAATAAAATATATTTAAAAAGAAAAAAGAAAAATTTAGGCCGATGTCCCTGATAAACATGAATGCTAATATCCTCAACATAAATATTACATACCTGAATACAGCAATGCTTCAAAAAGATCATACACAATGATCAAGTAGGATTTATTCCAGAAATTTAAGGTTGGTACAACATTTGTAAATCAGTAAATGTGATTCACCACATAAACAAAATGAAGGATAAACACCATGTAGTCATATTAATAGATGCAGAAAAAGCATTTGATAAAGGACAGCCCCTATTTATGATCAAAACTCTTAGCAATGTGAAAATAGAGGGGACATACCACAACATAATAAAGTCCATTACGACAGACCCACTGCCAGCACTCACTCACTCAATGGGCAAAACGTACAAGCGTTCCCCTTTAGATCAGGAACAAGGAGAAGAAATACAGGTCATTCAATTGGAAAGGAAGAAGTAAAATTGTCATTATTCGCAGATGACATGATACTGTACATAGAAAATACCAAAAATTCCATGAAGAGCCACGTAAAACTGATAAATTAATTCAGCAAAGTAGCAGGAAACCAAATTAATATTTGGAAATCAGTTGCATTGTTAAATGTCAATAATGAACTAACGGAAAGAGAAATTAAGAAAACAATCCATTCACAATTGCTGCAAAACTAATAAAATACCTAGGAATAAACCCATGACTCTTCTAAAATATATCCCCATTGTCTCAAGAAGAGGAAGGAAGTGCAGGAGGAGGAGGAAGAGAACAATGATGATTGTTAATTTCCTGAAGTGTGTTTGAACAACTCTTCATTATAGTTAAAGGGCTTTCAAATGAAGTACCCCATAGACCCCCCCAAGAAATTTCCGAGATTTAAACGTTGTATAAAGGAGTAAAGAGACAATAAGGAAAGATCTATTAACTCATTCATAGCACATAAGGAGGGGAACAGTAGCCCAGAAACAGTAACAGCCACTTTCAGACATTTCAGCTGATTCCAGCTGAAATCAGTTGTCATCTTAAGTCAGTTGGCATCTTTCGTGCCATCTTAACAGGATTTTTTCCCCTATAGTATTAAGCTAACCTATAAATCAATAATTACTGCAGCCTTGAATATTTCATAAGCCAGTATTTGTTGTAATCAGTTTAACAATTTTTTTTTTTTACCACCAAGAGCTACACCCTCCACAATACATCCTGGATAAAAACTTGGAGATGGGGTTGGCATTATCAGCCGTTGCTCACCCCCTTGTACCATTGTAACCACGACAATGCAACACTGGCTGCTGAATGCGAGAGCACTGTGAACAGAAAAACCTCACGGCTCCCCCTTTTCTCCTAAATGAGCTGTTAAAAGATCACGACAAAGACCACTGACAGAGCAAACAAGGACTGAGGAACTGACGGCAGGTGGCCCCATCTGCAGCCATCAAAACCACCCTTTAACAATCTGCTAGGCAATTCTGGAGCTGGATGGGGTACACTTGCAAGGGTTCAAGTCATGAAAAGCAGAATCAAGGAAAAATAATATCATTGTTATTTAATCTGTTTGGCAGTGGCTTAAGTTAATCTTTATTTCAAATAATTGTGCTACTACCATCAGCTTGAGTCATCTTTCAGAGCCTAAAATGCACTGGCATCACTTGGGCCAGTTTAAGCGTATGGAAATTGAAGGGGGTACAAAAGGAGCTCTGATCACTCTTGCATTTTATCACGCAGCAACAAAAGAGATGCCAAGGTATTCCCAACACTGGGGTCATATTGGAGCTAAAGAAGCCAATATCTCTCCAGATCCATCCACTCTTTCTTCCCCTACTTAGATTTGATTTCCTTCTTTTGGTGAGGAGAGGCTGGGGTCTTAGAACCACTTAAGAATGTGTAACTCCAAGGATGAATCGTAAGACGCACGCTTGTTGCACCCCAAGGAGGGACAAATTTTCATGCACTTCTTTGACATACTTGTATGCATCTTATCACCTAAGAGGTCTGATGGAGATATACAATGAGATTCATATTTTCATGCCTGCTAATACAATGTGCTTTCTAAGGCCCACATATCAATCAGTAATGTTGACTTTCAAGTCTTATTATGTGAGAAATGCATTTCATAAGGCTATAGCTGCTATAGATAGTGATTCTCCTGATGAATCTAGCCAAAACTGAAAGTCTTCAGGAAAGGACTGACTATTATAGATGGCATTGAGAACATTCAAGATTCTAGGAAGAGTGCAAAATGCCGACATTAACAGGAGTTTGGAAGAAGTTGATCCCAACCCTCAGAGATGACTTTAAGGGGTTCAAGACTTCAGTGGAGGAAGTTAACTGCAAATGTAGTGCGAATAGCAAAAAATAGATAGAATTCTAAGCAGAGTCTGAAGATGTGACTGAACTGCTGCAATCTCATGCTCGAACTTGAATGTACAAGGACTTACTTCTATTTCTTGAGACAGAACCCGCTGCTTCTGAACTTGCCATAAAGTTTGTTGAAATGACAACAAAGGATTTAGAATACTACATAAACTTGGCAGCAGCAGGTTTTGGGAGGGTTAACTCTAATTTTGAAAGAAGTTCTACTTAGGTAAAATGCTATCCAACTACATGTGTGATACAGAGAAATCATTCATTAAAGGAGGAGTCAATCAGTGCAGCAAGCTCCATTGTCGTCTTACATGAAGAAATTGCCACAGCCACCCCAGCTTTCAGGAGCCACAGCCCTGATCGGTCAGCAGCCGTCAACACACAGGCAAGACTCTCCAGAAAAAAAGATCAGGACTCACTGAAGATCCGGATAATGGTCAACATTTTTTTTAGCATTAAAGTATTTTTAATTAAAGTGTGTACATTTTGTAGACATAATGCAATTGCACACATAACAGACTACAGTGTAGCATAAACGTAACTTGCATATGCATTGGGAAACCAAAACACTTGTGTGACTCTCTTTATTGTGATGTTTGCTTTAGTGTAGTGGTAGTGGCTGCACCCGTCTGCATTCCCACCAACAGTGCACCGGGGTTCCCTTTTCTCCACAACCTCTCCAACACTTGTTGTTTGTTGCTTTGTTTATGATGGCCATTCTGATTGGTGTGAAGTGGTATCTCATGGTGGTTTTAATTGGCATCTCTCTAATGGCTAGTTATGCTCCATTCTTTATATCTGCATAACCTTGCGTGACCTACTTCTCTAGGTTTCGATTTCCCCATTTATTCAAAGATGTTAATGCACTTCCCTAAAAAATTGTTTTAAAGTTGGAATAAATTAATAATCTTAAATCAAGCCCTGGTAAAATAATAAGGTCTAGATAAACAGCAACCATAGTTGTTGTTTTTATTGTTGTTATATTTATTTTTGGAAACATTGGCCATTTTGTGGGTAGGTACTAAAGGATGAAACCAGCAAGGAGGGGCTTAGAGCAGGTTTGGGAGCTGCCCCCGGGGGACAGAAGGAAACTTCAATGACTTGACTTCTTACTATGTGTCAGACATCATACTCAGCACAGTCATGCACTGCTTAAGGATAGGACACGTCCTGAAAAATGTGTCATTAGGCAATTTTGTTGTGCTAACACCATACAGTGAGTGCTCTTACACGAATTTAGATGGTATAGCCTACTATACACCTAAGCTATATGGCATATAATATTATTTCCAGGTCATAAGCTTATATAGCATGTATACCGCATGTACTGAATATTGTAGGTAATTGCAACACAATGTTAAGTATTTGTGTATCTAAGCATATCTAAACATAGAGAAAGTACAGTAAAAGTGGGGCATAAAAGATAAAAATGGTACACCTGTGCAAGGCACTCAGAGCACTGCACGTTGCTCTGGGTGAGTCAGGAGGGAGTGGTGCGTGACCGTGAAGGCCTAGGTCATCGCTGTCCACTGTGCACTCAGGCTACACCACATTTGTAAAGGAACACAAGGTTAAATCGAGCACAAGAGCAAAGGATGTAGTCAAGTGGCGAGGTGAACATGAGATGCACGAGGCTGCTGCCGAGTAACACGACATCCTGTTTTACAGCAAACTTCCTTTTTGTAAGTAGAATGAGTACACTTTAAGATAATGATAAAAAGTATAAGGTAGTACATACATAAACCAGCAACAGTCAGTTTTTGTCCTTCTCAAGTACTGTGTACTGGACACGATTGTATGCGCACACTTTTGTACGACTGGCAGTGCAGGAGGTTCGTTTAGACTAGCATCACCACAAGCACACAATGTGTTGCAATATGACGTTAGGACCGCTGCAACATCACCAGATGATAGCAACTTTTCAGCACCTTTAAACTCTAATGGGCCTGCCATGGTATATCACAGTTCATCATTGATCAAGCTGTCATGAGGTAGCACATGACTGTACTGTATGCTTCAGATTTTAACTAGTTTTCCATTTATTCCTCACAATATCCCTGCAATGGAGCAGCCAAAGCTAATGCCCAAGGCTCTTTCCTCTGAAACATGCGGTTTCTGGTGCAGGGGTTGGGGTACCACTGAGAGGGCGGCCCCCACAGTGGTGGTGCTGTGTGCAGGAGGAGCAGCCGCGATGTCGTTCTCAGGAACCAGGCTAGCCAGTGGGGAGTCCAGCTCCAGGAAATCCTTCGGTGAGGCCGAGAGCTCAGACGCAGAGCTGGAGCTCGGGAAGGCTCAGGAGAGGAATGCCACAGCAACAGAACAGGACCCTCATCCCGAGATGAGAGGCTTAGGGAGAACGTGAAAGCAGACACTCAGACTGAGGAAATTAGAGAGAAATCCAAGGATGACAAGATACAAGGGCAAGGGACAATGTGTCTTCTGCTCAGCACAGATGCCAGAATTGAGAGCCCAGAACATTAGCAAGGACATTACCAACTTAACCGGATGCCATTGAGTAGGGTTTTCATTAGATTTTACTTTCAGCCATGGGACCCCTTTGTGAGTTATCAATTGATTGTCTCTCATTTCCACACCCTTCAATATATGCTCTGAGAAAAACAATGGGACGCCTTTAAATATTTCCATTTAAAGTGAGCATAATACCCTCTAGGTCCATCCCTATTGTTGCAAATGGCAATGTTTTATTCATTGTTATGGCTGAGTAATACTCCGTAGTATGATGTACCTTACCTTCTTTATCCAATTGTCTGTTGAAGGATACTTGGGCTGCTTCCATATTTCAGCTGTTGTAAATAATGTTTCCATACACGTAAGGCTGCATATATTTTTTGAAGTAGTGCTTTGGATTTCTTTGAACAAATACTTTGAAATTGCCAGTCATATGGTAATTCTATTTTTAATTTTTGAGGAACCTCCCTACTGTTTCCAAAGTAGTTGCAACCTCACCAATAGCACGTGAGAGCTCTCTTTCCTCCATATCCTCACCAACACCTACCACTCTGTAGCTTATTTAAATGTCTACTCACCATGTTGTATACCGAAAACTAATATAACATTGTATGTCAACTGCAGTTACGTAAAAAATAAAGTAAAAGTGAGCATGATGTTAAGCTCCCTCAGCAAAAGGTGCTGCAGGGACTCGCAGGAGGAAGAGGTTTCTTGCAATTCGTGGTGCTGGCCGGCAGGCACGCAGGAAGGAAGAAGGAGGGCATCCACCAGATGCCCTGGACCAGCAGCAGTCCCTCTGTAAGTGCACGGGTACTTCTTTATCAGAGCTAGTAGGTCTGTATATTGAACTTCCCCATTCAGCCTACTGTGGGGTTTCTGTCTCCTGACCGGACTCCATCTGCTACAGCCCTGTGTCCATACGAAGTTGTTAGATCCAAACCTGGATGGACCAGGTGCACGTGGGACCTTTCCTCCCCCTCTGCACGCCCCTTGGTTCCTGGACACAGCGACTTTTCTTCCTGGCTTAGCCCTGCACAGTGGCCAGACCATCTACCTGGAAAACTCTCTTCCTGTTGTTCCTGGCAGAGTCACTATTGCTCCCCGGTGCAGCGCCCAGCTAAGGCAGCCCTTCGAGTCACTCTCCTATACATGTGTTATCGATATCCTCATAGAATTAGCCCTTACTGGAATTACCTGGCCGTTTCTGCTCACCCTCACCCTTCCCCTGCATTCCCTTGTCCTTGCCCAAGAGGTTAGGGAAAGTGTCCGTCACCTCCAGCACCGCCAGCATTCAGCACAGCCCTGGCACGTGGAGGGACTCCGTAAACATTTGTCAGATGAACGAATGGTCGATGCAGAGCCCTGCTGGAAGCTTCCATGCCCAAAGCTCAGCCCTCTTCTGTCTCTCCATACCATACTCTTCTGTGACCACTGAGAATTTTAAGTGGCACCCCAGGGCTCCCAGGAACTGTCCTAGGGCATATGGTGAGAGCTCCTAGAAATCCCACTCCCCTCTTGAAATCCTGAGTGTCCTTTGAGGCAGGGCTGCAAGGCAGCAGCCAGCTCTGGGTAGAAGAGGATGCGGAGCCTGGGACCACATTAAAGGGCCAGAACCTCGCTTCCCCCTTCTCACCAAGGCAGGCAGCCTGCTTGCTGTGACAAACAAGAGATAACATGGGTGTCTTTTATTTTCATTTTTTAACTTTTCTTGTCAATAGGCAATTTTAAAATAAAATGTCTCTAAACCTAGATTTGTAAGATTCCAGAGCAGAAAGAGACCTTGGCATGGCCCCGTGAAGCCTCCTGCTCCACTTACACTGTGGCTGTTTGCTTTTGGGAGCTATAATAATTCCATTTCTCAAACACTGGGGTAGTGGGGACCTCCTCCTGGCCCCTGGCCTGGTGAGGAGGAGGTGCTGATGGCTGTTCTGGGAGACGGGGTAGAGGGGTCACTTCGCTTGCTTGCGGAGGTAGCTCTGACCACAAAGACAGCGACAACAGGAACTGACTCACAGGCTGTCGGAAAGAAGAGAAGCAGTGGGAGGCAGCAGCGCGGCCCTTTGGGCAAGCCCTGAGGGGAGGGTTTGAAGAATTTGGAAAATCAGGGGGCCTCTTGGTCATCCTCACTACTCGCTAGGCAGGCTTCGGGTCTGAAGCCAGAGGCAAAATAAAAATAACAGGAAAGGCCAGCCGGGGTGAAAAAAGCAGACTGTGGAACCGGCAGGGGCTTTCCAGACTAAAGCCGCAATTGCACCTGTGCCTCTCAGAAGATGCTCTCTGTGAAACCCGCCTTATGGGGCCAGGACATTGCTAATGATTCTTTCTTTTGCAAAAGAAAGTCCTAAACAGTGAGCCTCAGAAGGTTATGATTTATTAATACAATAATAATATCTAGCAATCAATATTTTCTTGATGACTGTAATTTCTCAGCACTATCCATGCACATCCATAGAAAATGAACTATGTTATACATATAATTATACAGATATGAGTTACAAATTAGATGACTATTTAAGGCATTGTAGAGAAAAGGGATAGTTTTTTTTTCTTGTTGCCATCGCTATCAAGTATAGCTTTAGGCAGTATATGTGAGAAACAACATGATATACTTAATAGCTTTGATTTCCTTGGGTGGTCATGACACAATGATTCCAATTATTAGCATTGATAACAGCTAGCATTCATTGATCACCATGAACCAGACACTGTGCTTCACTCTACACATAAACCTCCCATGAATTTAATGAGGCAGACAGTGTTACTAATACTACGTACAGATGAGAAAACTGAGACTTGGAGAAACTAAGTGATTTGGCCTAAGTCCCGCAGTTAGTTAATAGCTGAGGGGACTGGAATACAGACGTTATATTGCCACCTATTCTTTAAAACCCATTAATCTTTCTGACATGCACCACCAGCCATGCAGAGAGGAAGTGGGAATTCTAAGCACAATCCACGTACAAGTTCAGAAGTCTGTGGAAGCCCAGTGCAACAGGAAGGAGTTCCACATGGCTCGGGAGTAACACACAAGGAAGAGGCAGTGGGAAGTGGGAGACGGAGGAGGCAGTCAGGTGCCAGATTGTGCAGGTGTGATGTACAGCACGAAGGGTGTTTCATTTTTACCCTAAAAGCAATGGGGTGTTTTGACTCTTCCAGTTCGAGCAAGGCAGTGTGATATTGAAATTTTACGTTTGGAAATGTTGCTACATTGAAAAATTGAATGGGAGGCAGGAAGTAAAGTAATAAGGATGCTGAAATGCTAAGAGATGGCAGGAGCCTGCATTAAGCAATGGCTCTCTGAATTGAGAAGCAGCAGACCTGATAGCTGACAGAGCGGCATCAACTAAACTTCACGATCGATTGGATATGGGACAGTGGGGAGAAAAAAAAGTCCAGTATAACATCCAGGTTTTCAAGTTGGACAGAAAGGGCAACGGTAAAAGCACTTAAACTGATGCGGTGTTTTGCAGCAAAGTGACGTGATAAGCTGATGGGTTCAGTTTGGGACATCTGAGCTTCGAATGCATATTTCCTCCAGAAAAACTGAAGGCAAGAACACAGTCTCTAATATTAGTACGGAAAATGTGGGGAGCCCTTTATGTTAACATGAGCAATCATGATATCAATAGGTATCATTTGCAGTCTATTTTCAGAAAATGCCCACGTCTCCAAAATTGCATGTACTTTTAAAAAATTAGATGAGAATGTAAACCTATGAAAAGCAAAGTACCCTTATAATATAAGTAAACAACTTGTTCTAACTTACATAAGAACAAGAGAAAGGTTAAACATAATCATGCTGTGTACCCCTCAAAGAGCCCCAGCAAGCAAAATGCATTTTTGTCATAGTGGGGTGGCAGTGAAGTGTTCAAAAGCACCATGAAAGTGGAATTCTCAAAAAAAAAATAATGCAGGTGTCTAGGTCAAATGCAAATAAAGGAGTATGCAAATTGAGCTCTACTTGACTACAAAATCAGATGCTTAAAAACATTTCGGGAGAGCGAAGTTTTAGACTCACAGAATTCAGCCAGTCCTCATTATAATATGTTTCCCATTTGTGCCATTCATTCAGCACACTAAATGCATGATGGGGCTTCAGTTAAGTAGATTTAGAAGCTGATTATGTTGCATTAAATGTATTCACTTCCATTTCAGCAAGACTTCTTTTTTTTCCTTTTAAAGGATTACTAAACCAAGAAAAGCAGAAAGTAAGACAGAAAATAAACTACCCTTTGATGATGCCATAACAAGATTAGAAAACAGAATGGCTTTATGATATCCTGTAAGAACATACATCCTCACTTATCTGATTTAAATAACTAAAGTATACATTTCGGTTTCGTTAATTGCTTTTCTCTGTATTTGACACCTTCTGTACACATTAGCTCACCTGCTGAGACTGTAGTTCTCTTGAAATACCTATGTTTTTGTTATAAATGTATAGGGTTCTTTTCCTCTTAAAATGCACAGAACATTCCATTTAAAAATGATCAGAAAGAACGGCAGGTGGTTAGAAGAGCTGACTCCGCCATTAAGAATGAATATCATCGATCTGGACCTTAATTACTAAAATAAGGGTGTTCAAATACACTATATAATCTCTAGGTCCTTTCTAGTTAAAAAAAAATACATGCTTTGGGTTAAAGCTAGTTGGATGCTATTATTTGAACCTGCCCTCCAAGTTGCTAAAGTTGGAAAAAATAAAATGCCATGGTTAGCATTATACAATTATCCATATGAATTTAGTGTGAATTTATCATCACAAATGAATTATATTGTAAACTAGTTAAAGCTACCTAAAATGTAGTGGTTTATAATATAGTAAATTCCATGTATTTCTTAATGAACTCAGAAGACAAATAACAGAAGAATGGAATGATAAGAGGAGAATTTCAGCCATATATAAAATAATTTTAGTGGCATGAGTTTTAATCATTAATACTAATTATTACAGCAATGAAAATGCTTCATAGTGCCTTATGTCCTATTTTGTAACAATCCTTGAATTTAAAAGGTCAGTTATAGTAAATGCAAAATAATTTTTGAAATACAGACAGAGCAAGCCACTTGCCCGACCTCACCTGTAGCTCATAAACAGTCAAGATTCTGCGGATTTTCTTATTTTTCAAATATTTACCAAGCACTTCCAGGCACATTGGTTGTTTCTTCTCTTCATCCACTTATTCTGGAACTAGCCAATTGATCTTCAATTTATGTCTCACTTTACCTCTCATATTTTCTGACTCACCTTTTTATTCTACATTTTGGGATTTTTACTTGTTGGATTTTCAACAATTTCTTCCAACCTTTCTGTTGAGTTCTGTCCTTTTTGACAGACATTTAGTATATGTCTGGGAGCTCCTTGTCATTTTCTGATGACTGTTTTATAACAGCATCCTTATTTTATTTTACAGGTATAAAATGTCCTTACATTTTTATAAATATTGACTAGACACTGTTAACTTCTTTATGACTGAATTACCTCATTTCCCTTTTGATCAGTTTTTCTATTTGTGTGTGCATTATTTTCTTAACTGCCTGCTGATTCTTGGTTATCTTTTTGCATTTAGCCACAAAGCAGCAGAAAGGCTTATGAGGACTCTGCAGGCTGAGGTGAGGTGTATTGGCTGGGAGCTTTTATTTAGTATAAAATGCTGGGGCATGAGCTCACTGTTACACCGGAGATACCCTCCCTCAAATGCTACAATTTGGAGGGTTGTCCTCCAACTAACCAGCATTCACACTATTGACACCATTTCCTAATGGCACTACTTCTGGTTCTACAGAAAAGTAGCTATTGCATTTCATTACTTTTGTTTTAACTGGGTATGAAGAAGCACAGCAGTCAGGCATCTTTCAAACAGGAACAGGAAAGAGGACTGTCAGCTGTTAGGCATACAGACCAGGCGAGACTTCTCATTTCTGTCCTCCCTCTCGCTGGTGTCCACAATCATCGTGGCTGTCTGTCAGGCAGGTCAGTTTCCTCTCCCACCACAGAGGTCTCAGGGTTGACCTCTAAGCGGATGGTCAACACTGAGATGCGTGTGGGACCCCCCACACATGTAAGTCTGCAGTTTGCCAAGTGCAGTGAAAGATGCGAGGAGCTTCCTGATGCCAGTCTTGTATTTTCTTCTGAAGTTTTAACTAATTCCTGTAACAGTCCTCAGGTTATTTGCAGTAACAAGATGATGGACATACCCTGAAGTCAGTGTAAGACTGAGCTCTTCCAAGTGCTTTTCTATTCTTTCCTCAAAATTAACTCCTCTGCTCTTAAAGGGATGGATTGCATGTGTCTAATGTGCTGTTCCGGCATGTATTTAAAGTAAAACATGTATTAGTACACTTTTCTTTATGATTCTAGTTTATCTCCTTTGTTGCCTTGTTAGCCACAACTACTTCTTTAACTTAGAGGTTGCTTTCAAGTGTAAACTACCCATTTTCACTTGTCACAGACTTCCTTCAAGGGCTGGTACTCCACATCTTGTACAGAAACCTTACCATACCATAATTTTTCATTTCTCCCTGCCAGCCCTGGGGTACTGTTGTCATATATTTCACTTCCACTTATGTTATGAAACTGATAATACCTTATTTTTTATTAAATAGGTAATTATCTTTAAAGAGATTTACATAAGAGGAAGCTTGTATTATATTTATTCCTGTGTACTTACTGTCTTTGGTGTTTCCCATATCTTGGCATAGGTGCGTTTTTTGCCCTCTCATTTCTTCTGAGACTCCAGTTCCATATACATCCATACATGCAGGTACACATATACATGCACATATACATAAACATGTGTGTGCACACAAGTATATGCATAAACGTGTGTGCACATGTGTGTATAGATATATGCATGAACATACATGTGCATGCATGTGTGCATAGACATAGACAAACATACATTAATGTCCATGCATACACATGTACATGAACATCACAGACATGCATATGTACACATACATATGCATGAACATATACATATGCATACACATATTAAGCCACTGAAAGTTGCCCCATTGCTCACTGGTGTTCTTTCCCTTTTTTCCTTTTGTTCTTTTTTTTCTGTTTCATTTTGTTCAGTTTTTATTTTTATGACTTCAGTTTCATTAATCTATTTTTTAAAGTGTCTCATCTTCCATTAGAACCTCCAGTATATTTTTTATCTTAAACATTATCGTTCTCAGCTGTAAAGTTTTATTTGGATTTCTCCTTTACTTTTAATGTGTTAACTTTTTGAATATATGAAAGAAAGACATAATAACTCATTTTACGTCCCAATATGCTAATTCTAACATCTGTGCTGGTGCTGCGTTGGTTTGGTTGATGGATATCTCTACTTCTTTTATGATCAGTAATTTCTGATTGGATGCCAAATATTTTGAACATTCTTTTGTTGGACTTCGATGATTTATATTATTTTATATATACATATATATAATATTCTAAATACTATAAATATTCTGGAGCTAGGTTTCAGAATTCAATTAAGTTATTTGGCAAAAGTTTGATCTTTTTGGCTCTTGCTTTTCACATTTTGTATGTGGAATCAGAGCAATGCTCTGTCCGGGACTAATTCTTCCCACTGCTGAGGAAAAATCTCCCTACGTGCTCTACGCAATCCCCACGGATCTTGAGCTTTTCTAGTGCGGCTGATGGGGACCGGCACCAGTCCCAGCCCTGTTTAACTGCTGCGCAGTAATATTGCCGCTAATCCTTTCCTCCCCCAGCCTGGGGCATTTCCTCATGTACATGTGCTTGTCAGTGTTCAGTAACACACCAGACCCGTCTGTGAGTACCTGCAGGTCTCTCTCTCTCTCTCTCTCTCTGCAGCCGCTCCTCTCCTCTATTTTGTCGTGTGAATTCTAACCGCTTTGGGTTTCTCAGACTCGCGGACCCGCATCCACCGCTCAGGGAGCACGCCAGGCTCGGCCTGCGTCCCCATCTCTGCGCTGTGGACTGGAAACTCCTGACACTGGGCTGGAGCAAGCAGAGGGCTCATCACTGTGTCCTGCCTCTAGGGGACCAGTTAACTTCATTGCCTGATGTCCAGGGTCTGGCAAAGCACTGTTTCTATACATTGTATCCATTTTGTTGTTGTTGTTAGCAGGAGGGTAGATTTGGTCTGTGCTTTATCTCGGGCTATTAAATTAGTTTTTTTATTGTTCCTGAAAGGCACAGAAGTCCCCAGAGGGAGTGCCAGTGTGGTACGTAGCACAAGAGCAGCAGCGGTTGGGGACATAAAGGTATCAGAAGGACTGTGATGAAGGGTGGCTTTGAATTTAACTCATATAGAGATATGACAAAAGGCATGTTGAGTGTAGGCAGTAGGAAACACTTCACAAAATCTGATGATAACACTTTCATAGTGTGAAACCTGATAGATAAGTAATAGAGATAGATAGATAGATAGATAGATGATAGATGTAGTTAACACTTATAAAGTGCTTAGCTAGGCATTATTAGTGTTTAACAAGTATTGATTCATTTAATCTTTTCTTTTTTAAATTTTATTAATTTATTTTTAAAGAGGGAAGGGAAGGAGAAAGAGAGAGAGAGTGAGAGAGAGAGAAACATCAATGTGCGGTTGCTGGGGGCCATGGTCTGCAACCCAGGCATGTGCTCTGACTGGGAATTGAACCTGCCATGCTTTGGTTCGCAGCCCGTGCTCAATCCACTGAGCTACACCAGCCAGGGTCATTTAATCTTTTCAACAACCCTCTATATAGAGACTAATATTATTACTACTGTATGGATGACAATTCTGATCCACAGACAATATTAAAATTTTGCCAAAGTTCACATGACTACTAAATAGAGAACCTGAATTTGAACTTAGGTGTTACAGCTCTAGAGCCTGAATTCTTAGCTCCCTGCACTCTGCTCACTCCATAGCTAGATGAAGAGAGAAAATAAAAACATGCAGCTTCCGTATCCTGAAGAAAAACCTAATTTTCCACATCACGGCCTACCCAGTCTGCAGGAAGATAATATTATTCTGCTTTTGGTCACTCAACCTCTACTTCCACCCCGTTTGTGGAATTTTACTTTTCAGAAGTGGACATACTGCTCAGGTCTGAAGTGAGAAAAAGCCTCAGAAAACTCAGAGATGATGATTCAAAATGCAGCAGTTACTGGACACATAAGGAGCGTATTTTCTAAAAGACAAGGTCAAGAGTGCCTGAAAATGTCTTTATAATGTGTGCTCGGGAAGTCTAAGCCACTGTGATTCCCACTATTTTAGAGTTCTAAGACACTACCATTTTATTTGAATTTTGCAAGGGCTCATTTCAGAGCACTGTGTAGCATTAAAAAAATTAGAGCAATATATAATTTAAAATTTTACTAAAATGGGGGGTATCCTTTGAGATAATTGATGGCACATTATGGTATTGGAATAACAAATTTTAAATTATCTATTAAAATTCGAAGATCTGTAAGACTTCTTTTAATGCAATTTATTTCAATAATGACTCATATCTATATATGAAAAAATACACTTTACGACACTTCTTAATACTGATACTTACCATAAGCCTACGTTTTATTGCAACTACCC
The DNA here is from genome assembly GCF_004126475.2 of Phyllostomus discolor. Lineage (NCBI taxonomy): Eukaryota > Metazoa > Chordata > Mammalia > Chiroptera > Phyllostomidae > Phyllostomus > Phyllostomus discolor. The sequence goes on from NC_040906.2 coordinate 13,307,906, forward strand.
AGCCCAGAAGAAACAGGCTTTTAAAACTTAATGATTGTAGTTCTCGTTTTGAGTACGTCTACACCGTGCGCACCACGCTGGGAATGCCATAGGGGGCGCTGCAGTGCACCTGAGGTGGTGAGTCCACTCACGAATTCTCTGAGAGGCCCCAGGCCCCTCCTCCAGGAGTTCTCCATAGCTACTCTCTCCCTTGGTGATGCCGCTCAGTCCCCTGGCCCTGATGCCAGTTTCATATGGAAGACCCTCCAAAATGTATCTTCTGCCAAGACCTCTGCCTGACTTTTATGCCCAGCTGCCTCCTTCAACTTCCACTTGGATGCTCAATGAGCATCTTAGACTTGACATGCACAAGGCTCAATGCCTGAGCTTCTGCTCCAATCTACCACACCCCTGCACCCCCCACCCCCCCCACAGTCATCTTCTCCATCCCAGTGCAACATGACTGAATCCTCACGGACGAGTCTCCTCAAGACAAACACTCTGAGGAGTAATTCTCGGTTCCTCTCTTTCTCTCAAATTCCATTTTGAATGTATTAGAAAATCCTCTGGTTTCTGAGTGCTTCTCACCATGCACACTGCTTACCCAGCCAGAGACATCTCTAGCCTGGATTATTCCAGTGCTCCTCAAAAAACCTTCTTGATTGCATCCTCCCACAGCCTATAAAAGAGGAGCCAGAGTGCTTCCATTAAAAAAAAGGTAGCAGATTATGTTCATTTTCTGCTCAAAACTTTCCACTGGCTCTCCTCTCACTCAGAGCAAAGGAAAATGGTCTTACAATGGCCTAGAATGCATTAAAAAGAAGGACTTGTATCATTGTCATGTCTCATCTGCTACAGTAACACTTGCAGCAGAATATAACATGAGAAGCGCGAAAACCACAAGTGCAATTTAAAAATTTCTATAGGCCACATTAAAAAGTTAAAAGAAGCAGATGAAATTAATTTTAATAATCAATTTTATTTGACGCAATATATCTGAGAAATTATCATTTCAATGTGCAATAAAAATTTATGTTTAAGATATTTTACACTTCTCTTTTCATGTAGGCTTGTAAAACCTAGTGTGTATTTTATGCTTACCATTCACCTCAATTCAGACGAGCCACATTTCAAGTGTTTTATAGCCACGAGTGGCCAGTGGCTGCAATATTAGATGGTGAAGTTCTACAACTTTTCTTTCTCTTTCACTGTTCCCCCATTACCCGTGGCATTCTCCTTTCTCACTTCATCTTAATATACGTGATCTTAATTTTTAGGAAACAGAACCCTGAATGCTTGCAGGAGTTCCAGGGCTGGACAGAGGTGGTCATAGTGGGGGTGGGGCAGGAGTACAGGCAAGGTTTCCAACAGAAACTCATGAGCCGAAAGCCTGACTGGGTGAAGAGAGATGGGGGAGAAAGTACAGTGATAACAAGACTGGTTATTGCAGTGAAGTATTGACGCATCCATAATAAGATTTTGGGAAATTCCAGAGTATTTTCAACATGCTTTATGGTTCATGTTAAGGAAATCTTTTCCTTAAAAAAACTAAAAATGGAACTGCCTTTTGACCCAGCAATTCCGCTGCTGGGAATATACACTAAGAATCCCAAACAACCAATTCAAAAGAGCTTATGCACCCCAATGTTCAGAGCAGCACAATTTACAATAGCCAAGTGCTGGAAACAGCCTAAGTGCCCATCAGTAAATGAATGGATCAAAAAACCGTGGTACATTTACACAATGGACTACTACACAGCAGAAAGAAAGAAGGAACTCCTACCTTTTGTAACAGCATGGATCAACTGGAGAGTATCATGGTAAGCGAAACAAGCCATTTGATGAAAGACAAATATCACATGATCTCACCTGCAAGAGGAATCTAATGAACAAAATAAACTAACAAATAAAATGTAACCATGAGCACAAAAACATGGAACAGACTGAAAGTGACCAGAGGGGAGAGAAGTGGGGGATGATGGTGGAAAGAAGGGGAAGGGACTAGAGAAAGAACATGTATGAATGGCCCTCAGAGGGCAAAGGGACAACTGTAATAGAATAACAATAAAAATGATTTAAAAAATAAAAAATAATAACATTTGTTTCTATTTTGGTGGACAAAAAATAGGAAACTTGGAAATACTCTCTATAACAGATCTTGAGAGTAATGGAACCTTTAACAAACAGAGGAAGAGAAAGCTCTGGAAGGGAAAGGGAAGCAAATAGATTCCTGAGTGAGAAGGAAGCCTGGAGCACCAAGAAAACAGAAATCTGAGACAAGAATAGCAAGACAGCCCACATTCTGGGTTGGCCGTGGGGGCTAGAAGGACAGCATATGGCAGGAGATGTCATGTCAAGGCCACACAGTTTCAAGGAGGATGTACGTGTCTTGAAATGAACAACTACTTTCAGAGGATAACTGAGTTGTTTGAGATCTTACAACTAAATAATAGAGGGGCAAAACCCATTTTAACTGGATATCTCCTCTGTGTAGGTAATTCTGCATATAATAGTCCCTTTGATTTTCACAAGAGCACAATAAAAATAGGTGGTTTTAACCTTATTTTCCAGGTGAGGAACCAGGCTCAGGAAAAAATTGAACACCTTGCCTAGTCTCTTAGTCCATTCGGGCTACTGTAGCAAAATGCCATAAACTGGGGGGGGGCTCAAAAACAGCACAGATTTATTTCTCACAGCTCTGGAGGCTGGGAAGCCCAAGATCAAGGCACCAGCAGATTCATTGTCTGGTAAATTCCCGTATCCTGGCTCATAGACGGGTTTCCGGTGTCTTCTGATGGCAAAAGAGTTGCGGGCACTCTGGGGTTTCTTTCCCAAGAGCACTACTCTCATTCCTGGGGGCTCTGTCTTTGTGACCTAGTCACCTCCCAAGGACCCCACCTCCAAATATCATTATTCCAGGGATTAAGTTTTAACATATAAATTTTTAAAAAGATTTTATTTATTTATTTTTAGAGAGGGAAGGGAGGGAGAGAGAGAGAGAAAGAGAGAGAGAGAGAAACATCAATGTGCAGTTGCTGGGGGCCATGGTCTGCAACCCAGGCATGTGCCCTGACTGGGAATCGAACCTGCGACATTTTGGTTCGCAGCCCGCACTCAATCCACTGAGCTACACCAGCCAGGGCAGTTTTAACATATAAATTTTAAAAGGGAATCTTTAGTCTATAGCTCGCAGGATCGTGTCCCAATCAAGCGATGGACCTTGGAAAAGCATAAGACATGCTTCTAACTCCAGGTCCCACAATCAGCCTCAGCTGCACCCCTTGCTTCTTGCCTTTTGTGGGAATTTTCTAGACAGACCCCCCAATACATCTGCTCCAAACACTGAAAATGTGTCCTCATTTCTTAAGTCTTATTTTTTAACCTTCTTTATACTTAATACTATAATTGAGGTAGGTAATCATTAAACATTTAAAGAATAAGTGAGAAAGAAACCCTCATACACAGGATATGTTCATTCTATGTGCTCTTTTGTCTCAACAGCAAACTTTGTAACCGTCTATAAACATAAACAATATTTATAACAAAAGTGCGAACAGCAATTCGGGAATCACGACTTCTTCAAGTCAGTGCCCCCTCCCAGGGCATTATGTGCTCATCAGCAAAATATAATCTGCAGATTCTGAAAAAAATTGAACATACGCATGAAAAACGCTTCTAATTTTTGTATTATTAAGATTTTATAAGATATGTAATGATTCTTTGGTGGCCTTTGTTGCAGTGCTCATTATAAAATCTGCAAAAAAGAGATTAGAATAAATCTCAGATGTCAACACAATCTCCTGGGTGATCCTTCACTGGACAAAATGACACCATCCTCGACGGCATAATCTATGAAGCTGTGAATGGCTAATGAGGCCCATCCATTGTGATAGAAATTCAGCTATGCTGAAGATGATTTTCTCTCCCCAGCCAAGGCCTGGGCTCCCCAAGCCTGTGGACAGAGCTTGTCTTCTCTAGGTAAGGCAACCGTGACAATGACCAGTGTGGTTAGGACCTGAAGATTTGACATTTTTTTAAGATTTTATTTATTTTTTTTTAGAGAGGGAAGGGAGGGAGAAAGAGAGAGAGAGAGAAACATCAATGTGTGGTTGCTGGAGGCCATGGCCTGCAACCCAGGCATGTACCCTGACTGGGAATTGAACCTGCGATGCTTTGGTTCACAGCCCACACTCAATCCACTGAGCTACGCCAGCCAGGTCAAGATTTCACATTTTAAAGTCCTTCTGTGGACAAACCTCATGGGCCAATGCCAGCTTAATGAGGGCAGGCAATTTGTCTTTCCACTTTTCTGTGTTTCCCAGGTGAGTATCTGTCACACAGTAAAGGCTCAAAATATATATACACAGAAATAGACCTATAGACATGCATATACGCCATCACATAAGCATAAATGTGCTAATATCATTAAAATAAATATTCAAATTTTGTTTATGGCATCCAAACCATCACATGTACCAGTGATCGCCCCACTGCCTGAGCATTCTGCTGTCACTCTTTGGAAAACAAAGAACAGTGAAATGTTTAATGCCATTTTCAGCTGCTGTATTCAGTGACTTGTGTATTCTGCTACCTTCAGGCTCCTGCTCCGGTTGCAGATGTCTCTAAATAGCATCCTACAATAGCTATTTGTGTTTTCATCTACAATTATTTTCTCAACAAGCATTTTTTTAAATCCCTATGTAGTTTCTGAAGAGAAAACAGTTAAAACGTAATTTATCTTTTCTTATCTGAAAGCTTCTGTAACGTATCCTAGAAACAACAGAAGATAAAAACATCACCGCCGCAGTACAGTGGCGGAGTGATCCGGACTCAGTGGAAAGAAGTACCCATCCCAGTGCTGTCGCTAGGCCTCCGGCTATCTCCAGGCCATGCATTTTGTTGGTCGGAGTGTTACATTTGTGTGTTTGTCTCCCTGGTCCTCCGTCTCTCATACGTAACATTTCGGGAATTGGGTCCTCAGTGCTTCCTAGCATTTTTTCAAATCTTTGAATCTCTAGGCTCCTAAGAAACTTACCCCAACCAAATGAAAGTTGGCAGGAATAGTTTTAAAAAGGCACAGCTAGAGATGGACAATCCTCTGATGCAAGGAACACTGGCCAGACACCATGTCTCCCTCAATGAGCGAATGCACCCATATGATTAAAAGAAATCCTTAATCAGTACACCTGCAAGATGAAGAGTACAGGTAGGTAAATCCTGCCTCAACTACATGCCAGCAATGGGGTCTAGAAGTCACTTTACCTCATAGAATGGAGACACAAGACCCACCCGCATAATCCTGAGATGGTTAAATAAAACCTAAATGTAAAGTATTTGCAAACATACCCAGTGCATTGTAGAATGCAACGATAGCTTTTACTAGTGCTCCTATGAGAAAGCATCTGAGGTCAAATGACAGCCTAGAACAAGGAGTCCACATCCCGGGAACAGAGATCTCCCCAAAGGAGAGGAGTGGTCCAAATTGAACAAATTCATCTCCTTTTCAGACTAAATTGCTGTTGACATCTGCTAAGACTTACATCACTGTTCACAAGAGCTGAACCCCAGGTAGTTGTTTTCATTCCAGTTCAGCTGGCAGATAAATGGAGAACTTCAAAACGAGTAGATTAACGGATAACCTTATTGTCTTCACCATCCATGTCATGCTTCTCGATAAAGAAGAGTGTTGGGGAACAAAGGGCACACTTGGTTCCATGTTAAGACAACTGTACACATTGCAAATTATTCCCTAAATAAAGGCCATGGTTGCTTTTGTTCAGTGATGGTGTCAAAGACAAATCCTTTGTTTCAGAGGTTGAATGGGCTATTGCCCTACATGCCTGATTACACGCCAAGCATCTCTAAGCATATTGACCATTTCATTATACTGAGTGCAATAATCCATATCCACACCTTATCCCGGTTTTGAATTATAAAATGCAGTTATTTAAAAAGGTAGGTATAAGCAAACCTATCTTCTTCTAGTGCTTCAGACACTGGACAAGTTCCAAAATTAGGCTGCATGCAGAATAGCTTCTTAAATTTAAGGATACCAAAGAGATTAAAAGCTCTCTTTATTTTTTTCCTAAAAAAAAGAAGGAAACTAAAAACACATAATTACATTCTAATTTAAGACTCTAATTGAGCACTTTTGTGTTTGCAAGATATTCCAATTTCCTTTAAGGACCATATTCTTACTGGTCATGCAAGCTATCTAATCATGCAAGGGTGAGGCTTCTTCAAACCTTTGTTGAAAAGAAAATGAGAAAGTGAATCTCCATTATGTACTTACAAAAGAAACAATCAAATACTCAGGCTGAAAAATGATACCTTCTCCACTAGAACCTGTCTAGACGCAACTTCAGTCAGGGCTGTCTGTGTTTTATATGGTAGGACCACTCCCAATCTAAACCAAAGATTGGTGAAAACAAAAATGAGTAACAACCCAAAGCATCCAAGGGCACTCATGGTTAAAGAGCAAATAAAATTGGTTAGGGAAGCAGAAGGTGAATGATTGATCACATTTCTCCGGAACCTGGGTGACCCATGTTTGATCTTAGGTGAGAGACCCAATCTCTGAGCCTCACTCTCAATGAAAATGGGGAAATAAGTGTATCTCTCAGAAAGGGCTGCTGTGAAGGTTACATATGATAATACGTGTAAGTGCTTTGAACTATTCAGACAATGCAATCAGTAGGTATTTATTATAGTCATCATTGGTATACCTAGGACATAATTTTACAAGCATGAACTATACTACATTTAATGTCCTCCTGTTCTCCCTTCCTCTCTCTACTGAAAGGCACTAAGGGTGGTGAAGGACACTGGTATCCTCAGAGAATATGCCTCTTCGGGGTGCTTCACAAAGATTATTTCAATAAGTCATCATAACACCCACTTGGGGTAGGGGGCATTCTGTCCATTTTGATGATAAGGAAACTGAGGCTGAGAGAGAAAGAGAATGAGAGTTGGAGTCCTGCTGAGAGTCACCTGACCAGGAAAAGATAGCCTGGCACCACATCTCCAGCTTCTCAGCCCGTACTTACTTACCCTACTACTAAAAGGTCAGGTGCACATACATGTACACACACATATACACAACTGTTTGAGACAATTTGGGAATTTGATTGGGGGAACCTCACAAGCTTACCCAACCTAAGCATGGTAGCTTCTTCATGTAATTCTCAAGAGTCCTGTGAGGTACTACCGTTATCTCTATTTCATAAACGAAGTAAGCAAAGGCCATAGCATAAGTAATGTAAGAAGTCACAAGCTAGTGTGCTGTGGGTTAGGGACTAAAATTGAAATCTGACAGCAAAATCCATATTATTTCTCCTCTACTGGGGCACTTGCTAGTGAAAGCAATGACTGTTTTAATAGGAAATCTTCATTAAAATGCATGAAAACTTTACCTTTTAGTCCCTTAAGTTATGTAAGATTTTACTTCCTCTGGAAAAAATGAGCTGCCTTGTGGTGGAATTTTTCTTGATGAATAAAAATGATGAGACCTGGTTCTCTTTCATTCAGCCTTGGTGAAAAGAATAAGTTACTCAACCCGGGCATCCTGCAGGCTTCCATCTCATGTATTAAGGCATCCAACAAAGGGGAAATGTTCTATTTGATTTTAGCAGAATGTGGGATCCATGCTGCTTATTTGTAAGCTTCTTCTTGAAGCAGATCTCTTCCACACAGAGAGGTCAGAGTGTTGGCGATCTGAATGCTCACGACCTGAGAGGTGAACTTTAATAGACCACGTATTTCAATGAGCGAATTTTAAATCAATCCTGCTCTTGGCTTTGTGTTCCCAAGCCGCTCACAGCTCTTTGTCTGAAAGCGCTGGGTACAGCAATGAGCTCACAATGGTACCTCAATAAGGGCCTCAGAACCAAAGAGCAAAGCAAGGGGTTCTCTGATGGGCATTCTGACACAGTGAGCAACGCTGCCTGAAACACTGCCCTCTGGAACACCTTTAAGGATTCTATTGCATAAAAACAGTACAGTCCTAAGTATTGGTTGTCATAAGTTCTTAAACTGGCATCTTGGTGGCCAAGTAAGTTGGCCAAAGCCACCCTACAGAGATTTCCACAAGGCACAAAATTTTAAAAACAGGATTTTGAGGAGATACCTTAAGATGAAAATATGCAAATTAGTATAAACTCCTAAAACTATTCTTTTGTATCAGAATAAGCTACCAATTAGGGGTACAGAGAGGAAAAGAGCCAAAATGAGCAAAATAACCCAACCTTAATTGGCTTTTTAAAGTTCTAATCTCAATATATAACTCTTACTCCCCTGCAACTCTAAAGACTTTAAACTGCAAATTATCACTTTGATTTTTTAAAATGCTATGCCTAAAGGTCTTAACTAAAAAGCATTATCTTGGTTCTAAATTTAAAGCTTGTCAGAAGAAACAAAGCTAATTATACACAGTCTGCTTAAAAGTATGTGTTAACTACGAATCTGTTGTTTAAATGGAAGAAATACAAGTTTTCAATGTATCACTCTTCCAATTCTAAATTTCTTCTAGAATTCCTAGCAATTCTGTATCCTCCTTCCCAAAACACCACTAACACTGCTTACACACACAGACACACACCACGTGGAGGCATACTGAGAGAGCACAAATGTTAAGTGTGTAAATAAGGAACCCAGCAGTACACAAAATACAAAGACCTACAGAAAAACAATGGTGCTTCTGAAGTACCACCATTCATTCTCCAAATGGCTGGGCTTCCGTTCAATAGCATCTGGCTCTGTTTGTGTAATAGGTTACTCCCCCGGTCTGGTGCTCATCACCTGTTGCCTGGACAATAGCAGTGTTCTGGTCTCTCTCTGCTCCAGCTGCTCCACCAGCCCATGGCAAAAGACAATTTCTTAATATGCAAGTTGTGTATAGTGGTCATCTCCTTAGAAGCCCCACATGGGCCTCCTTGTTGGCAGAATTATGTCCCATTACTATTCTGTGGCATCTATGGAGCTTGAAAAGACTAATAATGTATATCTTAGTCTCTTTCAAATCACACATTGCTGAGAAAACACAGGCAGTGCTTTCTGATGAACAGTTGTGTTGTATCAAATGGAGAGATACCTCCAGCAGCCCCATCGCTGCCCTGGAGACACAGATTATGATTGGGTTGTTACATGTGGGAGCCAAAGCTTACAGTTCATGGCTGGAAGTGTTCCATCTGTGTTTCATTAATTTACAGGAATCATCTATGGAGCTATTAAAAATTTGGATTCCCAGGTTCTAACTCCTCTCCCAAAGGTTCTTATTTGTTAAGTCTTGGAGAAGAGCCAGGAACCTGCAATTTAATCAGTCCCTGGTCATTCTGTTGCAACCCAAGCAGCAAGCCCACATTTAGAATCACCCAGAATTTATTCTCCTTGTTTTACAGTTGTGAAAACTGAGACCCAGAGCAGTAAAATATTTTGCCAATGCTCATGTGGAAGTTGCTGGAAGCCAGGCCTGGAACCCAGGTCTCCAGACTCCTAGCTCTTCCTTCCCTGCGGGGCTGTCTGTACTAGAGCAAAGTGGGGTCTCATGCAGCCAGCTCTCCGCAGCTTCTAACAACTCTTCGCTGATTCCACAAAGACTCTGTCATTGCAAATCCCCCCTTTTCTTGAGAACAAAATTTCACAGAAAAGCCCATCACAGGTCAATGCAAGAAGGTCATTTCACAAAAGGCATTTTTTCTGGCTCATCAATGTGCTCTGCCTCATTTACCTGTCTGTACAGTGGGAATAGAACCAGCTTCCATTGAATGGTTGCTTAGCATTATCGGAAGCACGGACCACGATAAGAAATGCATCCTCACCACCTGAGCTAGTCTATGACAGGTTTCCTGCAAACGGCAATATGTGGGTGGGTGCGTTTCTGTCACAGCATGAGCAACAGAGACAAAATGGAAAAATCAGATTGTCAGTTCATAATTTAGCATCCTCAGGAGAAAAGTTTATACATGTTACATAAATGCCTCACAAGTTGACATTTATGTTTTGGGCCAGCTGAGATACTGTTACCTTAGCTCGAGCTGAAATGTATACTTGGAAATGAATTTGATCCACCTGGTATGAGGTTTTTTTTCTCTGCTGACCTTCTTGAAAACGAAAATAAAAACTTGACATCTTTGATAGATTCATTAATTCATTCTGGATGAAACTAGTCTTATGTGCTCAAACAGAAACTTCTTAAATACTCCTCTGCTTGACTTCACTAATTTTATGTAGCTCCATTTCTTCCATGGAGTAGTGTAAGTACCAGGGGAATTAGATTCATGGTCTGTTTCACAGTAAGAAAATGTGCTTAGTAGGGAAAAAAATCTTTAAAGACATTGCCAGCACTGGATTATAAAATCATTGCTGCTTCTCACAAGTAGGCCAACTTATTCAAGTAAGACTTAATTATTCATTCATCCATTCAACAAATATATATTGAACACTCACTATGGGCTAAAAACTGCCGGGCACTTGGACAAAACGATGAGCAAAAACATATTTTCCTTGCTCAATAGATATATAGGGGCTTCCGAGGGAAGAGAAACATTAGTCGTGTCATCACACAGAAGAGGAGTTCATCACACCAGGGGAGTGTAAATTGGGGTGGTAACAGTGAAGTCAGAGGAAGATTCTGAGAGCCACCGACACCCATGCTGGGACCAGAGGGCTCAGCAGTTTCCAACCACAGCAAGGAGGGAAACAAAGTGCAGACATGATGAGCAAGGAACATCACAGCCAAGGAACATCACAGCCAAGGAACATCACAGCCAAGGAACATCACAGCCAAGGATCATCACGACCAAGGAGCACACACCTGGTTCTAGACTAATACCCGGAGCTTCTCGGTCTATGTAAAAGGTGATTCGGAATCCAGCCTGGAGGCTCGCACCAACTGTGTAGGACCTTGACCACATGGCAGTTGTGGTCCAGTGGACAAAGTACTTGATGAGAAGAAGACCTGGGGAAGTCACTTTAGTCTGCACGGTGCTGGGCCCCCCATCTGCAGAGTGAGGTGAACAAAGCCTACAGCCTAGGGGTATAGGAGGATTAAATGAGATCAAGTGTGTGCTGAGATTTATAAACTGAGAAGTAACATATAAAAGTGAAGGATTATAAAAATTATAGTGACCCATTCTTTTAGAATATAGACTATGCTCTGGTGAAATAAAATTGGGTATCGTTAAGATAACTCTGTGATCTGCCACCTTCCCAGCAGACCACACCAGTTCTTTGAGCCCTACTATCAGTTGGGGGCTTAAGTAAAGGATGAGAGCCTCATTCAAAAGCCAGGCTTCAGCCCCACTCAGTGGGTCACAACTGTCCAGCCCTAATAGTCCACCACCTACAGGTCAGAGGGCTCCAGAGAACACGTGTTTTGCCTAATGTCACAGGGGACCACAAGTATTTTTTGAAATTCCTCACCCATAAGTCTTTGAACCAACTGGCAAAATGCTGCTGTTATCCTCACTCAGAACCTCTTCATTCCAGGGTCTTCCCTAAGCCCCTGTAGGACCCAAAGGAACTTAACATTATACAAGAAAGTTTTAACAACATTATAACGTGGTTATAAAATAAATGTCAAGGAAATTCTTGACCAGTGAATGTAATTAGGGATTGAAATGTTCAAGAACAGTGTAGACAGAAGGTAGGAAAAAAGCAAGTTGATACGTGCAAAGAGCACCATGTGGCTTGAGGATTTTCAGTAAAGGGAGATGGTCATTCTGATCAAGAATTCAGTAAAAGGAAATTAGCAAGTGAATGGCTTTAGTTGTACCAACTCAATCTAGACAGGGCAAACGAATCACTTGGTGAAAACAGATGCTTAAACTGGTACAGAGAATTAGAAATTCTTCTTTCTAGAAAAAACACATTTCCACCTTTGCTTATTTTCTCTAGGGGCCACATTACTGCCCTCAGACAGTGGTTTTTTTTTTTTTCAATTAAAGTGGCAAAGCTTAACTTCTATAAAAACTCCAGTTCCAAGAGGAGTAGCACTTTCCCTTGTGTTTCCAGAGACCGTGCCTCTAGGAGAAACCAGAAAGCAGCTGTTGATTAGACAGTCAGGGCAGCGCTTCCATTAACTGATATTCGACTTCTGCTCCCATGACAGGGAGGGTCACTGTCCAGTAGCCCAGAGGAGTCAGAACAGTGGACGTTACTAAAGCATCCAAAGAAATTGGGTAGGGGTCTCTGTGAGTAAATGGAAGGAAGAAGCTTGGACTCCCTTTTCTTAGCACAAACTTAAGTCACATAATCAGACACAGTTTTATCCCAGCATGATTTTAAAGCAGTGATTGACTTCCAGGCAAAGCCAATGTCATGTCTTTTGGTCCTGGATTGAAGACCACCAGGACTCCTAATGATTCAGTTTTTCCACAACACGTGGCTGTGTGTGTGTGTGTGTGCACACCTTATTCTCAGGCTTCACCATCTTGGTTGGAGAGCCACAGCTTCCGATTGCATTGCATTCTTCAGTTGTGTACAGTGTGGTTTCTCATTATAGCCTAGGTCAGTCTCCCAGCTCTTCCCCATTGAATCCTAGACCTTCTTAGGCATAACACTAGCAGCAAGAACACTGTTGCACATGGAAAATTGTTTGACTATTCCGAATAATAGGAATGATAGTTCTTCCTGTGAGCAGAGAAGCTCTGAGAGGTACTTCCTGACATTGTGTTTGCCACAAACACCCTATAACCTCTCCCGTATTATGTTCCGTTCACTTCTCGTGTTATTTCCAGGAAATAACTCTGCAGCCCTATCCAAGTTACTCAAGCTAAAAGCTTTGAAGCGTCCCTTATGTCGGCATTGTTCTCAGTCCTTATCTCTACTCGGTTTATGATCTCTATGAGGTATATATTCAAAGCAACTCTCCTATCCATCCCTTTTTTTTTTCAATTACTTTATCTGATGCCTTCATTTGGACTTTTGATCTCTTTCTAAACTCTTGCAATGGCTTTTTAACAGGCACCCTTCCTAGGATCCCTTACTTTGTCAGTCCACCCTCTCTCCTTCCCCTAGGTTTATCTTTGTAAAGCAGAGTTTTGATCGTGGTTCTATTTAAAAACTACTTGACAAGCCTAAATGTCCATGTCCATGGTTATAGACAAAAACCACTTAAGGCTTTTATTGTCTGACTCCCATTCACCTTTGTGACACACCTTTTATTCCACGCATCTTGGAGAAAGACAGAGAAGGTTATTTGCCATTTTTGTGTAACCCAGTTTTTTCGAACACTTTTCTTTTTTGCCCCCTGTGTCTCTAGCCCAGGATAGCATTGCAAGGCTGCCACTGTTCTGTTACCAGCATGGGAAATACAACCTCATTCTTCAAATTCCAACTAGAAGGGCAACAAGGTCCATGGAATTTTCCCTATATTCTCAGTTCTAATCAATTGCTGCTTATTCTTAACCCATTTTTCTTACACACATTTTGTACTTTATTATACTTTGTTGTTTAAATAGATTCCAGTTATGTTAATAGCATCACGATAGTCCAAGATGTCTTCTAAGTTATTTATAAATTCTCTAAGAAGTATCTAGAGAATACTAAATGCTGAACTGGTTTGAGGAATTAAGAAAGTGGGGAATAAAGCCCTGGCTGGCGTAGCTCAGTGGATTGAGCTCGGGCTGTGAACCAAAGTGTCTCAGGTTCGATTCCCAGTCAGGGTACATGCCTGGGTTGCAGGCCACGGCCCCCAGCAACCGCACATTGATGTTTCTCTCTCTCTGTCTTTCTCCATCCCTTCCCTCTCTAAAAAATAAATAAATAAAATCTTAAAAAAAAGAAAGTGGGGAATAAAATCTAATAACTTGGTATATCACATTAGTAGGACATATAGTAAAACGATTAGATATTACCAAAATTTTTCTGAAGATGTTGACATTTCTCATTTTAAAAATTTTAGAAAATAGAAATAAAAGAATACATCTCAAACATTCTGTCTTAACTAGCAATTAAAATGATAATCTCATTCAATATGATTTATTGCCTTACTTCCTAAGACCATATTGAAATAAAACCAATTTTTAAAATAAAGTTTAAACACACAAAGAAGTTTTGGTAGAAATTAATGAATTTCTGGGAGAATAAAATCATGGGTCTAGAAATGTGACATCTTGAAGCAAGGCTAAGAGCTGTAACGCTGAAAATATTTAACCACAAAAATACAATAAGGAAGTGACATTCTACTTTTCAGCATCTCAGAAAAATGTGTCTCAGAACACTAGGTACAGTGTCAAGAAGGAACAAGACCTGAGACTGGCAATAAGACAGTGGCTGACACTGTATATAGTTAATCCCACATACACACTACATGCAAAGCTCCTGGAGGACTGGATGATGCTTCTAAATAAAGGAATACAAAAGGTTAGAAAACTGTATACATTAAATGGTCCTAATTTCTGACACTCAAAGATCCTACAGCACCATGAAAATTTCCCACCTGAATTATGATACAATCAAGTCTCTCAGTCAAAAGCCCCATCCATGGGCAGAGTTGCCAGGGAGCTTTTCATTTTCACCTTCTTAAAAATCAATAACTAAGGTTCACCTGGTAATGGAAAAATGTGAAATATATATATAAAAAAGGCCATGTTAATGAGAAAAGCTGTCTCTAGAGAAAACAAAGGTAACTTAGGAGAAAAAGAAAATTATAACAATTTGAGAAAAGATCTGCTTTAACTTTTGAGAATAAGACCAAGGTGCCTCTCCTCATTAATATGATGTAAATTTATTTTGGAGGATCTAACCAAAGCAATAAGTAAAGAAATAAAAATAACACATTTTTGAAGAGATGAATGAAGTGTAAAATTATTTATAGATTATAGCTTTTATAAAGATAAAATAAAAGATTTAACAAAAACTAGTTTTAAAACTAGAACACACGTATTGAGTTGCCTAGGTGCAAAATAAATGTACATATCAATGGCCCTGGCTGGGTAGCTAAGTTGGTGAGAGCATCGTCCCCATACTCCAAGGTTGTGGCTTAGATCTCCAGTCAGGGCACACGTAAGGAGCAACCAACAAAAGCATAAATAAATGGAACAACAAAAGTTTTGTGTGTGTGTGTGTGTGTGTGTGTGTGTCTTTCTCTGTCTCTCTCAATCAAATCAATCAATAAAAAAATAATGTTTAAAAAAATAAAATAAATGTACATATCAAGAACATTCATTAAGCACTTTCCATATGCCAGCACTCTGCTACTAGTGTTATAGACATAACTTATGCCAGAATGTCCTACTTAAAAAAAAACATATTGTAAGAAAGCAATCCTAACTGATAAGAGCAAACAATAACACAAATAATAATAAGTGAACGTTAAACATATGCAGATTCCCGGAGAATGCAATAGGTAGGGTATGGCGATACAGCCCTCCTCATCAGTGAGGAAAGAGTCTGTGATGAGGGCCAGAGCAGCACCAGGGCCTGAGACCTTGCAAGGACGGTTGCTCCAGGTCTAGACACAGCTACCCCCAGGCTGGTCCTATGAAATAAAGGAACGTGGATTTAACTGTATTGTTAGAGATACCAACACATTAACATCAGATGTCCCCAACCTATTGCTACCTCTCATAAAAACAAAGAAGTGAGGTGTTTCTAGATCAGAAAAGTCATTATCTAGAAATGATAGTAAGTATATGAAAACCAGAACCAAGTGGGACAGGTGAGTAGCTCCGAGTGGCCACCATAGAGTGATAACAGCAAGGAGCATCTTAGGTTATGGGTCTTCTGGGTGTGGCTGCTGTCTGCAGGTAACACTGGAGAGGTAGGGTCAAGTTCGTGCATAGCTTGAAGTGACTCAGTATTGGTGCAACTGGGGAGAAGACATGAGTCTGCAGTTAGTTAAGGAAGAAGCCCAAAAAGTCCTTCTCTATGTATTTATGGGAGGAAAGAGGAAGCAGACAGCCCAAGTCTTTGTACTTGAAAATCAAGGACTCCTCATTCAGTTCACTCAGTGACGATATTAGTAACTTCTTAATTAGGCTCCACAAAACTTTAGGGTCTGGAGGACTTTTGAGTTGCAATCAAGAAAAGTAAGGAGAAAGGATGAGATAAAGCAGGAACCTCTAAGAAGATTGCCATAGGCAGAGCTGTAAGCAAAGAAGAGGAATGATGAACAAGCTTTGTTTGGTGGTGGTTGTTACTCCTCCCTCAGTGAATCCAAGACTTGGTCCAGTCATACATATCGCTTGCTTGACTCAAGTCAGTAGGCTTATGCAAAGGTTCTCATATAACTGTTACCAACCTGCTCTGGACAGCTTGGCAGGTTTCTCCATGTCACAGCGCTGCAATGAGCAAAGAGTTGTGTAGACTCTTTGGCAGACCGAAAACTCAAGGAAGGGCTGGCATTTTTAGGCTAATGTCCAGCATGGTCTTGTCTGCAGAAAAAGTGTTCTCTTAGTTTTATCCCAACTGTTTGTTTTCATCCTTTCTGCCTCGGCTTTTATGCAAGCATAAAAAGAAAAAATATGAACTATAGAGGAAAGTATTATTTAATTTTAAAAACCAACATTTTATGCTCATGGGAATGATGAAGAAGAAGCTATCGTGACAGAGAGCTCAGTAAGGCCTATTGACTATATTTGTTGTTTAGTTTGTTTTTTGTTTGTCTTTTGAGATTCCTCCACAGACAATCTGTTTTAAATCAAATCCAAACTTAATAGCTAGCAAATGATTTTACTTCAATACATTTCCTTCTTATAATAACTTAATGAGTAGTATTGAACCATACTGAGAATTACTCACCATTTTTTCTATCACTTACCAATTGCCTATGCTATATTCAGGTCCTGTTGACAACTTATATCCATTTAGTTTCACAAGATATATGCTGAAATATTATAATGCTGTTCTTTAGTTTTCCCATTTTTTGTTTTGAGTAACATAATAACAATTTTAACTTCAAGTCTGTAAGATAGAACACTCTAAAGCTAACCAGAATGGATTATAAATAGTCTCTTAAGTAATCAATCTGGATTGTATGATCTACCTGCCAGGGCAGAAAAAGCTTTATCAAGATGAAGGGCTGGGGCAGACCACACTGCTCTACCTTGGACTCAAGAGATGTGTTTATTAAGCACAAACTTGTGGATTTGTAGAATATAGGGTGAGGCCAGTTCTTGGAGACTCTATATTCTTCGTTTTACAAAAGATGAACCTACAACCTAGAAAGAAAAAGAGATTTTTCTAAAACTCATGGTAAAGTTAGAAAAAGAGCCAGAACAAAAAAAAAACCCAGTCCTTGGAAGAAGATATTTGTGGAAAATACAACTGACAAAGTATTTGTACCTATCATATATAAAGAACACTAAGAAATCAGTAAGAAAATGAAACAAGTGAATTAAAAATGAGAACAAGACATTTTAATAGGCTGGAATGTTCCTACTTCCAGAAATTTGGTTATGGACACTGAAGCCAATATGGTTTGGTTGTCCTCATAAAACCAGAGGCAAGGGAGGAGACCATCCAGGTGGGCACAGCCACCTGAGAACATCACCAAGGATTTGGGTTCTTTCCTGTTCAATAGCCTTTCTCCTTGCATGTCACAGACCCTTCTTTTACTGCAGGTGTCTAGTCTACTACAGGTGTCTAGTTTGTGTGCCAGGGAGGGAAAAATGGAGAATCCAGGGACAAAAAATAAAAGACACACCTTTTAAAGAGTTTATCTGAAAGTCCCAGTGATCTCCACTCACCTCCCCTTGGCCACACTTGGCTCATTCAATCACCTGTATCCTCATGGGAAAATAGGAAATAAGTTTAACTGCATACATTGAGATCTCAAATAAAATCAGAACTTGCTGGTAATAATAGATAGGAAGGAGAAATTATTAACAGTGCCCACCAAAGAAAAATTGAGGCAATACACAAAAGAGGAAACTTAATGGTCAACACACATTAGAAAATTCCCCTGGTCTCCCTAGTAATCAGCAAATTAATTAATTAATTAAAATAAGAAGTCAACATTTCATACTCAATCAGAATGATAATGCTATTTGTCCCCAAAATGACAGTAAAGGTGAACTTTATTTTACTGAAAATCAAGGCATACACTTATACTGTTTTGGAACTTACTGTACACTGTTACTTTGGAGAACAATTTAAAAATATTTCATATGTCCCTCACTAACCAAAAAAATGGCACTTCTAGGTACATTCTCAGAGAAGTTTTCTGTGCTCAAAGAGACATGGATAGGTGTTCTCAGTACTGACTGCATTAGATAAATACTGGCAGGAACTAAGTTCCCTTCATAAGTGCATAGATAATCAAATTGATAGCTATATTAAGGCAGTGAATAGTTTAAATGTACAGTATTATGTGTCAACCTGGACTGAATCTTGGGCTTATACTCATAGCTCTCCTAACTCTGGCTTTTGCATGTCTAGGCACTATTCAGTTGTACCCCAAGTCTACTGAGGTTCATAAAAATCTTTTTGGCCTCTCTATCAATTTCCACATTTTTCTCCTACTAGGACTTTTAAGAGCATACAGAATTTGCTGAAGGTTTTTGGGAGACACAAAGGAGTCAAATTAGAAGTCTTTGGCCTAATCCCATTTTATACGCACTTCTCAGCATCTCTCTGTTTCTTCAGTGTCTCCAGAATTGCCCTACCTCAAGCTCCAAATTGTTTATATGCAAGTCTTCATTGCCCCTTCCTTTAGCCATCCCCCTACACACAAGAGACCCAGTGCCTTTTAAGACCCATGTACGCTGGATTGTTTAACAGCAACTCTAAGTCTTCAACGAAGTAGTTTACCATGCAAAACAGCTCAGTGAAATTCTGACGCCAGGAGTTCATAATTGAAGAGTGTGTTTGCCATCTCACTACTAATCAACATAACTGTTATTGAAATCGATCCCTTGTCAACCTTCATAAAGATTATTATCAAACTAATAGTGTATCAAACAATCAATGACATCTTAGCACCCAGAATAGAAAACAAATTAAAAATTCAGTCAAATAACTTTTCTGAGAATGGAAAAGAGAAGTGGCAACAAAAATGTTTTTGACATTTGTATAGTAAATGATAGCTGTGGTCTGAAATTATTCTTATGAAGGCCCATCCTTAGCTACTTTTATAAGTAGGAATAATAAAACTATGAAAAAAGTGTTCAAGACAAATAACATAACCCAGCTACAAGAGTTTACCTTTGCTATAGAAGAGATATTTAAAACATCTAAGTAGTACTGAATAATCATCTCTCTTATAGTCATAGATATATTTACTTAAAACACATATTTTGTAAGCAGAATGGCACATAACAACCATATGGCTAATAATTTACACAATCTGTAAATCATAGCTGAACTGGACGTTTATTTTTTTATAAAGAAATACGGCAATTTATGGAATGACTGAGATGAATTATGTGTTACAGAAAAGGGAGCTTTACATTTGGATTATGTAGGTAAGGAAAGAAATTGAAGTGGTCCATACTGATTTATCGCTAAGCATCCTATGACTATATAGACAGGCCTGGGCAATCTATGCTTGCTTATTTATACACAAGGGTTTAGAAAATGCCATCACCAGCCCTAAAACACATATATAATTGGCTTCTTTATTTCTAATCCATCTCAAATCGGTGGAAGTCATGAGTATTTTTAAATTTTAAAATATGAATCTTGCTCTCAGCTTTTCAGTCGGAGTTTAAATATCCATGTTATCCCATGGATAATGACACTGCTTTTTTCCTGAAGCTCTCTCTGGTGTTCACCTGCCTGTAGTTATCCCTGCTAGTGGTGACCATGACACAGGTAGCGTGACAGAAGGAGAAGCACAGAATCATTGCACCTGCATAATTTCCAGCCCTCCCTCAATGATCCTGAGTAAAGCCTATACTTAGTCACACTGATGACAAATGGTGCAAAAAATAGGACCAGATGAGGGGAGGGGAGGATGGGAGGATCACTGTAATAGGCAGGGCCTATTCAAATGTGACCAAGTAAGTCTAAGTAACCTGGGTATACTAAAACTTATAAATCTCTTTTGTAAGCCGGATGACCTATCCAGTCATCTCCTAATGACTGGGTGTCAACATTATAAGAACTTATAATAAAGATGAAAATATCCTTATATGATAGGATAGATTTAATCACATATTTTCTGTTCGTATATTACCTAATTCTAAAAGTAATAGAAGGTACAATGGAGTGACAATTAACTAATCATATAGCTGGTTTAAGTTAATGTAAAGTATAAAGCCGTATGGAATGCAAGAAATTTAGCATTTGATCCATAATCTAGGGCAATGCCATCCAATAGAACTCTCTGCAATGATGGGAATATTCCATGTCAGTGGTTTCTAGTCCAATAGACAATGGAGACATGTGGCTGTCGAGCAACTGAAATGTAGCTGGTGTGTCTGAAGGACTGAAATTTTAATTTTATTTAATCTTAGCTTAAATCAAGAGTCACACATGGTTGGTGGCTACTACCATACTTGACAGTGAAGACCTAGGCTATGAATATTTTCCACAGTTGCACACTAAGCTTAGTTCTGCCTAGGGGAAAGTAAAGATGCTCAGAGCAAAATGAGTTGGTGAAGGAAAGTACCCTTGTGATCCAGGAGAAGTGGTCTCCCATTAATTCCCAATGTCTAACAGAAATATATTTCACAGACCTTATCCACGCAGTGAATAAGTTCTTGTTGTGATGGTTTTATTGAGGACAGAGCAATGTTATCCATGTTGCTATTTTTTATGTAGACTGGTACTAATCATTGCTATAGGAAGAACACTAATCCATGATTCAGAAACGATGACACCTTCATGGGAAATGAAAATATGTGGTTTGGTAACCTTACCTGTTACAGGAATGAAAGCGAGAAAATCTAGAGGAACAGATAGAGAACACATACCTTTGTCTAACCCTCTCTCTCATACACACACACACACACACACACACACACACATGCATACCAGCCTCTCTGAACAAATAAAAAAAGCCATATTTAGTACTGCATATCCATAAATATAAGAACATACAGCTATTAAAATTATATTTTTGATCAAAAATCTCAATCCAAATTTTAAGTAAAGAAAGGAGAGCATAAACTGTATCTATGGTATAATCTATATTTTGTGAAAACTAAGATATACATAACACCAAAGCTATATATTATACATAAAATCAGACTGGAAGCAAATACCCCAATAGGTGAAAATCAGTTCTTTCTTACTGTGAAAGAAAGTGATGGGGTCATGACTGAGACTGCTTCTTTATTGTATTTTTAATATTTGTAAATCTTCTAAATTAAATATTTAAAGTGTTATCAATAAAACTAAATTAATACAATAATTAAACAAAAATATTTGTTTCTTCCTAGCTACAGTTTTATACAACTAGCATGGAACTTATACATGATGATGTAATTTGAGTTATGTCAGAACTCCTTGATTAATTAAGGACAAGATTTAATTGCAATGGCACAAGCCTGGTGTCCTAACTGTTTAGAAGCCACTAGAAGCATCATCCCTCTTCTTAAATATAAGACGGGCTCCCTGTGTCTTGCTATTTCTCAAGGCTCTATAATACACTTGTTCCTTCAATGAGACAGAAAAGATAAATGAGGATAATCTGTATCTCATGGGTTGCTGAGACAGAGATTAAATGAGATGAATCAAGTAAAGCATATAGTATGGTGATTAGCACACATCGGGAATGGTTCCCATAGAAATGTGTGAAACATACTTGCAAACATTTGGTTTGCTGTGGACAGCCATTTTCCTAAGAACATTATGAAGACTTACCTTGCTTTACACATTTTATGAGAACTCTTTCATTATGGTCTGTCTCTCCAAGTCTTAGTTAGGATAAAGATAGCTCTGGGGTCCACTGATTATTATGCATAGAAATAGGCCACATCCAACAGTTTGACCCAAAACAATAGTTGAGCTGCTTCTTGGAACCGCGTGGCAGCTGGTCATGCAGTGACAACCACTTCTCTGATGAAGCAGAGAAATATCGAAGGACGCTCCTTCCAGGAAAATCTCTGTTCTCTTGGACCCAAAGGCTTGTATTAACTCTAAAACAAGTAAACTATTTCCTAAACTTAAAAAAGATAGAAAATAAAGATCTCAAATAGGCAAACGTTCAGTGCAGATTTAATTCTTTTATTTTGCAAAATATGCAAAAATTGTGATGAAATTTATCTACATCTCTTGCCTACCCCCAAAGTGTTTACACAGAATCTGACGAACAGGTAACTGGAAGTTAGGAAGAAACAGGCAGGGGAGAAAAACGAGGAGCAAGAGAGAATAGATTGAAAGGCAACCTCCATGTTGCCGTTTCTGTGTGCAATGCATCACACCTCCCCAATGAAAGCCTGAAATCAAGGACTGCTGACTTAATTGTGGGGGAGAGTGAGAGGCACTGCACTTGTTTGAGAAGAGTTTGAGAAACACGTTCTATTAAAGATGCCTAGACCGTCTGTTCTCACCGACTGTGACCAGCTGCAAAGTGCAAACTTGTTCTTCACAGCAGGAATAATTCCACTATGGAACCATATGTATGCAGGAGAATAACCCACTTGATTTTCTGTCATTTTATTTTAAACATATCAGCGGATATGTCAGGAACAATCACATCTAAAAGGGATGCAAAGTTATTACCGATTTTAAAAATGTAAAATTCTTTTTTTAAATAAAACGGGTATGTAGCATTATGCTTTTAATGAGATCTAGCTCTGTCAAAAACATATTGTATAAGACAAATGACCACTCACAAATGATATGTTCATTTGTATCACAACTTAAGATCTTTATGCTCAGCAAAATATCCTATAAATATAGTATCTTATATAACCTGTAAAATGTGGAGAGAAACAATCTGTCCAGTAGACACAACTGGAGCTGTTCACCACATGTTTCTCGTCCTCCAACACAGCACCCCTTTTAAAATGAGGCACAGTCTTACGACCAACAAAATCTGAGCAAAGCCTATGTACGTTACTTCCAGGTCGATATTTGAAGAGCCCGCTAGTGCTTCGATGCCTTCCCTCTCCCCCTGTGCCCTGGTTCCCAATGTTGCTCCAGACAGAGAAGAATCTGCCAATCAGCATCCCAGAATAACAACCACACAGGATCCATCCTTCAGCTAACCCTCATCTGTGATGTAGTGTGAATGAGAAGTACATCATGTTTTAAACCAGAGACTTACTGCAGCTTAACCTAGCCTATCCTGATTAATGCTGACAATATAATTTATTTTTAGCTTTACATAGGGTTGTCTTTATACCACATGGAGCCAACAAATACCTATTGACTCAGTCACTTGTTAACCAAATATCATCGAGCACTACTCTCTGGTAGACCCTGGGTAAACCACCATAGGCAAGACAAATTCTCATGTCTTGCAGAGTTTGTACTCTACAAGGAAGAGGTGAACAGTACATAGGCAAATGCCTTTAGAAGGCCATTTCAGATTATACAATGGCCTAGAAGAAAATGGATAAAATGAAGGAAAATGACCGGAAATGAGGCAGAAGGTCTAGGAGCAGAGGTGGTTTTTAAACTCAGGTCTGAATAACTAGAAGGAGCCCATTGCAGAACTGATCACAGAAAGCATAATCCAGGCGAAGGAAAGGACATGTACAAAGGCAGCAAGTTTGGTCGTCTTGCGGGACAGGAAGAAAACCTGGGCAACTGAGTTTCGTGGAGGCAGGGAGGAGGGAGTGGAGATTGGAAAAGAAAAGATTGGTGTCACCCCTAATATCTGCGGGTCTAGGGAAAGACCACAACTGGAGATCCTTGGCCCCAGCCAGCTCTCCCTTTCTTCTGGTCTCACTGCATGAGGTAACATCCTATGTGTGTGGCTACCCCAGGACACAGGTGCACAGCCCTCTCCCAAATATTTAACCCTTGACACCTGTCGGGGTATATGCACAGTGACTGTCCCCCTGGGAGTATTCACAGTGGTGGCTTACTCTTGCCTCAGATCACAATCCAGAGAATGAACCTGTTTAGGCCCAGGAAGTAGGCACTGGGTCACTGGGGCAATCGATTCTAGGAGCATGATCTAGGGTAGGGGAGACAGGAGGAGGCCTGGGCTCTGGGTAGCCATGTCTCCTTGACCCTGAAGACCTCTTTCCCAGTGGTGGAACCTGTGACTAGAGAAAGGCTAGAATGGGAACTTCATATCAGATCCATGGTGACACTGGCACAGACCCTACCAGGTCCGGTATGCTATGCCTTGGCGAAAATGTCCAAGAACTTGTTACGCACAAATAACAAATAATGTGCTTGGCCGTAAGAACAAACTGACACATCACAGGAAAAATTTGTCTTCAAATGTGGCAAATCCTTATCACTAAGACATCAAGGGCTTTTGAATTTAAATCGTTATTGGGTCTGGGTAGATAGCGTTCATGAGAGAAATAGGAGTATTGGGATAATGATGAATGGGGGGTGTGTGCCATTTAAAGGCATAACTGTCACTCAGTTCTAGATGCATGAGCCTGTGGTATGGCCAGATAGTCGACATTTTTTTCAAGAGTGGGGGAGGAAAATGAAAGGAATTTTAAACCCGGGGCAGTGTACCATGGCTATAGACCATGTTGTAACTGCAGGTAACTGACTTGTAACTTCTTCAAAAGATTAAAATCTAGATGAGGGTATATTCAGGCATGTGTTGAGTGACTGAACTAGAATTTACTGTTTCTCTCAAGAGTGAGATTCCAAAAAATCTACACTTATGTGCCCTCTCCTTCTTTTTTGCTCAACTTTTGAATGCATTTTCTGACTACACCTTTCTACCAGTCAGGGCCTCTGACTGGTAAACCTGGTTTTCTTTCTCAGCCATCACTCCCTGCCCTGGAAGTTTCTGTTCCATGGACTCTATTTACCCACAGGCAAAATACATTTATATGAACTTAGATATTTTCCTGTCCCCAAAACTCATCACCAGATGACAAAGGTTTATCATTTGGATTAAGAAACCATCTTGAAAGAGAAAAAATGTGGACTTCGATCCATACTAAGGTGTAAGGGCTTTGCCCAAGAGCACATAACCAGCAAGAAAAATAAAAGAGAGCTTAGGAGACCTGAATGTTAACGCATATAATGATAAACACTGCATGTTTCTTTCATGCTTCCCCAATTTCAAAGCATGTTCACACATTTTCTATCTCACCTCAGTTGGTCCTCAAATCGTTACCACATGGTCATGAGATTTGAATGTTGTCTCTGCAAAAATATCTTCAATCTTGTTTACATAATATAAGAGCAAAAATTGTAGAGCTTGTCATTTTTCTTATTATTAATGCATACTTATATACAATTATACTGTAACATGAAGACTTTCACAGACTGTATTATGCCCCCAAAAATGCATACGTACAAGTCCCCACCCCCATGTGACTAAATTAGAAGACAGAGCCTCCTTTAAGGGGGTAATTGCAACTAACTAGGGTCATAAGTATGGAGCCTTAATCCGAAATGACTTGTGTCCTTATAAGAAGAGAGAGACCAGGGATATGCATGTATAGAGGAAAGATCACGTGAGGACATAGCCAGAAGGCTGCAAGCCAAGGAAAGAGGCCTCAGGAGAAATCAAATGTGCTGAAACCTTGACCTTGGACTTTCAGCTTCCAGACCTGTGAGAAGCAACGGTATGTTGTCTAACGCACTAAGTCTGTGGTATATTATCATGGCAGCCCTACAAGACTCGTATACAGAGAGTAAGTGTCACTGTGGTTTCCTTGTTTGCTCATATTTCTGAGTTCAGCCTGTTTGTAGGGTGTGGGTTCAATCCATGTTTATTGAGCACCCATCATTCAATGGAATTGATTATACAGTGACTTCAATGAACTATTAGGGTGGCCCGAAACACTAGAGCAGTTATTTCTCAATTTAGTGATCTCTGAATTGTGATGATACCTACATGTAACCAACCCTAACTTCTGATTCTGAAACATTGTCAAATTGTTTTAAACTCTATTAAATAGTTAAATCAAGCAGATGCTACATACATTCAACTAAATGACAGGAAATCAACAAAATCTATCTCAAATAATTATTAGGTCTGTGCAGAGTAGAATTAGTCATATTCCATGGAACTTTGCAGTAAATTCTGTTATAGCTTCATAAAATTAGGAATTGTAAAATATACTTTATTAGCTACTTTTTCTGAAAGTTTTTATCATCATAATTTTGTGGAAGCACTAAAATCATGAGTTTGCACAGCCCCTAATGTGCTCATCAAAATACAATGAACAATTGAGGTCTCAGAAACCTGAATGCATCAGACACAGCAAGTTCATAGAGAAATTCATTGTGTAAAGAAGTAATTTGCAAATGCATTATAACATATATGGAAGATTTAAAATAAAAAAGAGAACAAAAAATTCACAGACATCACTTGAAGTCAGGATAATATTGAAAAAGCATCCTAAAGTTATACCAGAATGAGTACTAGGGAAACTATAAGAAATTTTTACATTTTGTTTGTCCTCAGAATACCATTAAAATTATCTTCCCTAAAAAAAAAAGCATGTATTGGCACTTCTAGCTCTTGCTTTGACAGAGGAGGGGGTATCACATTTGAACTTCCAGTATAAATACTTACAAAACTGGATGAAAAATATATGAAGCAATTGCTTTTATGCATTAAAAAACAGAGAGTGTAAGTCTGTAAACTTTGAGAGAAACTATCCACAGAGAGTGAGTGTCCTGTTCATCAGAACTTTCTGACTTGGACCACACTCCAAACCCAGCTATAAGGAAGGGAAGCTAAACAGATAGCAGCGGTCTACCTGCTCAGAGAAAGCTGAAACTATAGTTTCAAGATTATCAAAGAAGTCAGAATTCATGGAGTAGAACATCAGAGAAAAATGCTATACAGAGAGAAAGCTGTAGTTATCCTAGGCTTTCCCTTCTACCTTTAGTCAAATACTAAGTTGTATTAACAATGCAAGAAAATCTGCAACAGCCTCTGAGAGCTGTGAACAGAAAGGGTATTTTAGTGCACATGTGGTACAGGGAAATACTTGAGTTCCACCCAGCCAGAGTAGAACAACCTTCTTAAGACAATGGTCACTGAGGTACACACTAGAAAAAGTGTGCTTCGGGAGTAAAATCCATGTCCTAGTGTAAGGGCTCCAGTAGACCCAACCTAACAAAACCTAAATCCAAGTCTCCCCTGTATCAAGGTGATTAAACGGTAAATTAACTGCCTCACAAAAGAAAACTTAATACTCTCTAAAGAAAACAAAGCTCAAAATTGCCATGATATATCATTGATGATGTCTAACATTCAATTTAAAAAATACCGGACTCATAAAGAAGCATAAAAATGTGACCCTCAACTGAAAAAAAAATTGCATGGATAATAATGTTAATATATATTATGTAAATATGTTGATATACCTATGTATGTATGTATGTATGTGTACTTTAAAATGGAAGCTGTATTATTAGTTGGTTATGACAAGGTCAATACATTAGGAGGTAACTGCCATTGGAAAGACAGTTGCTGTCCTCACAGATCCCAAGGGAAAGGGGCATGCCGAGCCATGGGGACGCACACAGGCAAGCACCACAGCTGACCAGGAGGCAGAAGGGGAAATAATAACACAATCCATCATAGTTTCCATTGAGAGGGTGGACAATGCAGGGCATATAAGCCTAGGATTGGCTAGTTTGAATAATTTCAGTGATCTCTGGGGCATAGAGGCTGTCCGTATTTGACAGGTACCTGCCCAGACTCATTAGAGTAGATGGGAAGTGGCTCAGAGAATAAGAACTGAAATTAGGAGCTGGTTCAGGATGTGGGCTAGGAATTGGTTGGTTTGCATATGAAAGGCATGCTCACAGGCAAGTTGTTTACGATTTGTAGTATTTGACTAGCCCCTAGGCAGCCATTTTGTCTAGAGTCAAGGCCCACAAGACAGAAAATTTAAAAACATGATTAGTGCAGTGTGTAATAGTACACACTCTCATATTTTCAAGAATTTAAAGAAAATAATGGTCACAATGATTGAACAGATAAAGAATGCCAGCCAAGTAATGAAAACAATGAAAAGAACCATGTGATTATTCTAGAACTGAAAAATTAATACTTAAATTTAAAATTCAATACATGTGTGGAATAGCAGATTAAAAACTCTGAAAAAGTTAGACCTCAAGACAGAGCAATAGAAAATATCTACACTTCGGCAAGAGAAAAAATATACATGAAAAAATACAGCATCAGGAAATGTAGAAAAATACCAATTGGTCTACCTTGTTCATAACTGAAATACTAGAATTAAATAAAAGAGAGAGAGATAAGACCAGAAAAAATATTTAAGGAAACAATAGCTAAATTTTTCTTAAATTGGGGAAAAAAAGTACCAAACCACAAATTTGAAAGACTCAACAAACCCTGATCAAAAGAATCACAAAGGAAAACACAACCAGATGTCATAACAAAATCTCTGAAATCCAGAACAAAGAAGAAAACAAATTTAAAACCAGGAAGAAACAAGACATTACATACATGCGTAAAACAACATATAATTAATTTTTCTTCAGAAATAATTAAAGTCAAGAGACAGTAAAACATCATTCAAGTGCTAAAAGAATACCAAAAATTATCACACTAAAATTCTATACTCTTTAAAAGCATTCTTGAAAAAAAAAGACATACTGGAGACTTGCATAGGTAAACAAATGCTGAGAGAATTCCTCACCAGTTTTTCTACTAAAATATAAATTTAGTCCTCTTTTCTTAAGGTAGAAAACAAGACAAGGCTTATACTCACTACTTATATTAACCACTATGCTAAAGACAAGAGCAAAATAAAAGTGCGTAAGCATTAGAAAAAAAGCAGTAAAATTATCTCCATTCACAGACAACATGATTGTTGTTGTAAAAAAGTTAAAGAACCTTTAAAAATTATTAAACTAATAAGTATATGTAGATATATCAGAGACTATACAGTCAATAATCAACTCTAAATCTATATAAGTCATTAACAACTGAAAACTAAAAGTTAATACAATATAATTTATAATAGCACCAGAAAAATATTTAGAGAAAAGTTTGACAAAATATATAGATTTACCAGTATATACTGACAACTACAGAATATCTTTAAAAGAGATTGGGAGAATTGAGTCAATATTGTTATAAGGTCATTCTCCAAAAATTAATCTAAAGATTGATCACATTCCCAAACGAAATGACAGATTATTTTATAGAATCAATTAATTGATTATAAAAAAACAAAACATGAAATGACTTAAAATATAAATTAAAGAACATTAAATAACCAATTTAAAAAATAACACTAAAATTGGAATACCTGATTTCAAGACTGCTTATCAATCTATAAAAATTAAGGGAATTAGATGTCGATGCAAGGCTGAACTAATGAATTGAATACCGTAGAGTCCAGAATTAGACCTACACTTATGTGCTCAATTGTTTTTCAGCAAAGGCGTCGAAGCAATTCAGTGGGATAAAGAAACTTGTCTTACAAGTCATGCTTAAACTATGACACATCTGTATGGAATCAATTGGGTCTCAACCTCTAATTCTCACCCTACACAATCATTAAGTTACAATAATTACTAGATCTAAATATAGAATCCAAAACAATAAAGCTTCCACAGAGAAAACATAAAATATCTATGTTCATTAGAAATAGGCAAAAGTTTCATAGGACACAGAAAGTACTATCTAAAAAAATTATAAATAGAATTTAAAGCATTTCTTTTGATTAGCAAAAGTCACCATCTGAGGACTGCCATTAGAGGGGACAGTGGTGTGTGTGCATCAGGTGGGGACAGGGGTTCTGGGGAAATTCAACATTCAATGTTGCTGTAAACCCGAACTGTCCTAAAAATCGACTTTCATTAATTTTTTAAAGGAGCACCATTAACAAAATGATTAATCAAGTCACAAGCCAGGAGAAAATATTTATATTTTATATATAAATTATTGTATAATGTTTATATATACACAGATATATAGAAAAGGATCTATGCAAACAGTATGTAAAGAACTCCTACAACTCAATAATAAGTGGACCCCCCAAATTGCCCAAATACTTAAACAGACACTTCGCCAAGGAAAACATACAGATGGCAATAAGCACATACAATACTAATCGCCACCATTAGTCGTAAGAGGAAACACACACACAGGCACACACACAGTGAGGCGTGACTTCCACTGAAATGGCTGTAAATAAAAAGACTGACAAGACCCAATATTGGCAAGCATACACAGCAACTCTACAAGACAGAAAATTAAAAAACATGATTAATGCAATGTGTAATAGTACACACTCTCATATTTTCAAGAATTTAAAGAAAGTAATGGTCACAATGATTGTTGTGACCATTGTTGGAGGTATAAAATGTTACCATATCTTTGGACAGCTGTTTGGCTATTTTTTTTCATAGAGTTAAAGGCACGTTTACCCTACGGACATTACTCATCGTAGGAGTCGGAGGCAACTTCTGGCATGCGGCATGCACATGCTGAGGCTTCTGCTCCTCGGCATTTACCAAGGAGTAACGAAAGTGTGTGTTCAGTCAAAGACGTGTTGAAGAATACCGACAGGAGTTTAAATCACAATATGAAAGAGTAGGAAAGTCTCGCGTGTTCACATCACAGGTAGACCAGATGAACAACGTGTGCTGGGTCCCACGACGGGAGGTGACTGGTGGTGGCCTGGGGCTGGCTCACGCCCGGTCACGAGAACGGACTGTGGACTTCTCAGGAATATTTCAAAGTGACTGACAACGCGTTAGTCCCTGAAAACTTACTGCTTTTGGAGTATTTACATCAGGACAATTGGCAAACCCTACTCTTCAGAGAGTTTTATTTCACTTTTCGCTTGTTTTTTTTGGAGAGCCAGTTGTTTAACACTTATCAGCACATCACTGAATACAATGTAATAATAAAAAGAAATAGCTACCGGTGAATTTCAAAAGCACTATGCCTAGGAAAGAAAGCTGGACACAAAAGAGCACACATTTTATTCATTTTCTGATCCATATAAGGAGTTCCAGAATAGGGGACAGCGGATGTATGGGCATGAAGACCAGAACAGCGGCTGTGCGTGGAGGTGCTGCCGGGACTGTTCGGGGTGATGGGACTGCGCGGCTCTCAGTGCAGACGGGAGTGACGCAGGCCCGCGTCTGTCAAAATGCATTGATTACCTTCCTCTCAATTTTACTGTGAACCCACAACTGCTCTATAATAAGGTTGTCTTTTTGTTTTCTGTAGCGGGGATGCATTTATATTTTGTATTTTTTATTTTAATTTTATTTTTTATTGTTATTCAAATACAGTT
Organism: Phyllostomus discolor; assembly: GCF_004126475.2. NCBI lineage: Eukaryota > Metazoa > Chordata > Mammalia > Chiroptera > Phyllostomidae > Phyllostomus > Phyllostomus discolor. Next base: position 13,339,165 of record NC_040906.2, read on the forward strand.
GTCTTCATTTTTCCCACCACCACTTTCCCCCACCCCACCTTTAATCCTTCCCCCCTTTGGCTTTGTCCATGGGTCCTTTATACATGTTCCTTGATGACCCTCCCCCTTCTTTCCCCTGTTATCCTCCTCCCCTCTGCCCTCTGGTTACTGTCAGTTTGTTCTTTATTTCAATGTCTCCGGTTAAAAAATGCATTTACAGTGCACTTAATATCTGTGCATTTTAGCATATGCAAATTATCTCCATACAAATATAATGCAAATAAAGCATATGTTGGAACGCTTACTAAACCATAAATAAGACAGATAAGTAATATAGCTGGCTGCATAGAACAACAAAATGCAGTGATTTACTTCTAAAGTAGCCGTCTACCACTATTTCTATTACTGCTGCTCCTACTATAACTCTGCTGTATTCGACAGGGTAAATCACCTCTGAATCACTTTGGCACCAAGTTCCTCAAATTAATTAATAATTTATGACCAGTATGCCAGCTGATCTACATGACCTCCTTCTCAATGCACTAACAAGTTTTTGGAAAGAGGCACTTTTACCCTTTGTTTTTCACCATACTATCTTTTAGCCTGAAACTTGACACATTATATAATATGCCCACGGTAGGTTAACTCCAAAGTCATGGGAAAAGAGGAAAAGTGTCCTGTTTGTGCCACTTTGTTTTTTTTCCTAATTGTTTGGAATATCACTGAAATTCCTATCAAAGCAAAGTTTTCTTTTCTCCTGTGTCACAGCACACTGTTTATACCTCAACCCAGCATTTCTTTTATTTCGCTCTGTTTTGTGGGCACCTTATGACTTATTTTATATCTTCATGAAATCAGTTGCACCTTTAGGGCAGGAACTATGCCTTGTTTGTGTTTCCAAGTATACACATGATGTATGGGTTTTATACGATTCAGGGGCCACTCAGTGCCTGATAAATTGATTTGATTTCTTTCCTGAATCGTTTTCTATCACATCAGTAACATTCCTGCATAGCACAGCCTTTAGTCATCACTTTATAGGGTATCAACTCATGCAACTTATCAAATAGATCATAAATTTCTATTTCTTCCCAAATGTATTCTACTAAACTTCTGCTGTTCTTGGGACTCACAGACAACAACAACAGCAACAACAAAAAAAAAAAATGGGCAAACTATAGTCTCAGAGAAATCAGGGAAAGGAGAGAAGAGAAGTAGCAATTGACCAACCTGGGCTGAGAAGATGCTATGTGTGAGATGTTATATTCTCTGCCATGATCCTCATTTTCACTGCAGGTTTGTTAGTCATATAATTAAATGCAGGGAAAACTGAGTTTCAGACAGATAGTTCCCTGCTCAAGGTTACAAAGCTGTTAAGTGTCAAAACCAGTTCTAGCTCTAAACACATATTCTTTTCATTAGAAGAAAGAACTTTACAGACAGGTACAGATAAAAATCAATGCCGCTAATCGCATTTATGCTACCGATGCTACAGGGGTCAGCAGAAAGACAAACATTTGCTAAGTTCTTACTTGTAATTATTTAAAGCCATTTCTGTACTTGTGTTAAAGGAGAAAAATAAAAATGAGATTAATAATACAAAAGTACTAATACAAAATAAAAACACTGCACATGTAAAATCATTAATGGAAAGGAGAAAATTAAGTGAAGAAAAATCAACGCTTCCTGAATGAGGTAAAATTTCAGAAGCTAATTGAATAAATATCTGGATAAAAATTCCTCTGTGGGATACTTATGATCCTAGTTAAATGTAATTGATATATTTAAATAACACATTTTATCACATTTTTGCTTCTTTTCTTAGAAAATAATTAACTGTTTGTTTTCATTATATATATGTATAACCATTTTTATTTTTGGACAAATACTGAGCCATCTGGAAACTATTAAATGTTGAAAAAATATTATTAAATTACACTTGATATTATTGATGACTTCATTTATTTTTACAGTTTATCTGAGAACAGAAGAGTTTGCTGTATTTATAAATTTCTTGGCTTGACAATTTGTATTCTGCGTATGTTCCAAACCACGAGGAAATGATGTTTGTACCCTTGACTAAATGCAGACACCATTAAAAATTCTCCTTTTTTTGTATTCAATGTCAGTCACTATGTTTCAGAAAGGATATCATCCTTATATTTAAGTTTGATATACCCCGCATCCTTTTTTTTAAGCAATTCATCACTTACATTGGAAAGAAAAGGCAAATAATATTGTATTTGGTTTGCCATTGAGCTCACTTCAATTCTCCTCTCCATATGTTATGCAATATCTTGCCGCAAGCACTGTACCTGCATTACAAATTAGGTAAGGTAGAAAAAATCTGAACTCTATTATCCTCAGATGCAAATGCCTGTTCTTTATCAGTATATCTAGTTTTACTGGGTATGTGCTGAACTGCTTTCTAATAAGACCATTATAATCACCTTTCCGCTGGTCACTCTGTCACTGCCTGGTGATGTCATTGAGGGAAAGGAATTGTGTAGACAAAAACAAGTTGTCTGCAGACTGCACAAGTTAACCTATTACTTCAGCACTACGCTCTAGAGCAGACCCCCAGGTGCGCTTCCGGTTGGTGCCTTTGTTGGAAAGCAGGAGAAGCTGTCATGGGCAGCTGTGACATGTCTCCCGTACCCCAGCTCTACTTCCACGGGAGTTCAGTCCACATCTCACTTCAACACAGAACCAAGGGCTTGGCGGGCCGGCCCTTCCAGCCTGCACTGGGAAGCTTCTGTTGAATTAACGTAGAGAGATATCCTCATTATTTGGGGAAGAGCAGGGCTGTCTTCTTACAGCGTCTTCATTTGCAAACACATGCACAAAGTATTACATCCGCATAGTCATCTATGTCTTCGGCTCTGTAATTTTTTTCTTGAAGCACAAATGCAGGTGCTTAACAACCACAAATATTCCTCTTATATGACTCTTTCCAATTCTGAGAAGAAGAGACCATGGTTTGTAGAGGCCATGCTTCTATCACAGGTTTTCTCAACTCCTTAAAAGACACAGCTGAGAGTGAAAAAATCAGTTAACCCCACGGTGCAGCAGTTCTCTATTTGTTTTACTCCATTACTTTCATTCCTAAGGTGAATGTATAAGCAAAAATATAATCACCAGCTAAACTCATATTGACACTAGTTTCTTTTGGAAAGGGATGTTCATTACTTCGAAAGCTAATGTCACTGAGAGGAGCCAAGTTGGGCAAATAAAAATACGGGATGACCAGTTAATTCTGAATTTCAGATAAACAAGGAATAATTTTTCAGTATATATCCCCAATATTGCAGAAACATACTTACACTCATTCGCACTGGAATTAAAATAGAGCCCCAGTTTCAGGAGGGGGGAATTCGGAAGCAGGCTCTGGGAACGAATGTTGGAAGACATTTCTTGACCAGAGGAAAGCTTTTATAGAGCATTGTTACCTATAATTTTGGTAAGGGAATGACAGCTAAGCCAAGAAGCACAGTTTAGAGAGGGTCACATCCTTGCACCCAGGAAAGGCTGGATCTGTGTTGCTCTCTGGTGAAACAGAGTGCCCTTCTATACTCTCCGGCTGGTTTTGAGCAACTTACTGATTTCAAAGAACGTAAGCTATGATTTAGGGGAAGACAAGGGGCATTTCTTTAATTCTATAGCAGTGTTCAGGTTCTTCAGCAGCTGAAAAGACCCAGGTACGACACCAGTGAGAAACCCAGGGTCACAGAGAGGAAATCCGCAAGGCATAAGCTATAGTTACTACTTATCACAAGTTCTCTAACTGCTGGCCGTGTCTTCAGGGCTGGTTACTAGGGCAATTTAGAAAAGTGAAGAACAGAATAAGGTGACACACAGAACTGATGAGTCAGAAATGTGGGGCTATGACAGTGATGTGCACCTTAAGGGACATAAATGAAAGTGCATGTCACCGTCGTAAACTCTTAGGTCACTTCCACAGAATGTGATGCCTGGTGTCTGCAGATGCACTCACTTGCTCCATAATGTTAATTGACTGATAATACTTAATTCCCAAAGGACTGGTTTTTAAAGAGAGACATTCTTTCTAAAAGAAAAAAGAAGAAGAAATTGTTATTGTACCAGAAGTGAGATGTATTCAACTGAGATCATCTAGTTCTCCTTAGATGATGCTTTTCTAAAGTTAGAAATGGAAACACGAAGGCAAGAGGTCTGATGAGAGGGAGGCTGCAGTGCCCGTGCAGGCATGGTGATGAAATCAAGGAGTGTGGGAGAAAGGGACATTTCTGTATCAGTGCTTCTCCGAAGGTTATCTCTTGTAATACTTGTAACCCAGTTCTGTCTCATTCCAAAGCCCGTGCTCTTCCTTTGGCACCATGTCATGCATTATTCACTCATTCACTCATTCATTCATGTAACAAAAGTGACCGAGATACTTCATGTTCCAATACAGTTAAACATACACAGACAGACACATTCACCCACACATCTTTTGACTTGTATCCTTCTACTTATGATAGTCAAACATTTGTTGAAATGATGTGGGTAAACATCACCACGATGGATATTGGAGTTATTGGCATGACTGTACCCTCCCCCAGGTACCCTTCCTTAGTGGCACAGATGCTGAGGGATATTTTGGGAGAAGGCCTTCCACTTCTCCCCAAGGCACACTCCCAAAGAACGGGATTAGTTCTCTGCATGAGTGTGGCCAAGATTTGCTCCATGAGATGCTCACCTTGCTTAGCCTAAAGGAAATTTGAGGCTGATGGCACCCAGTGTTACCAATTGCTAATTTATTCTGCCACATAGGGCCCTACATTATATTGACTTTAATGAGAAAACTGAATTTGGACAAAAACAATCTGTTTTAATAGTGGGTGCTATCATAGTTACAGAACAGGGGTTCATTCTGCTATTGTTTTCTTCTTTGTCTCCTCTTGTTGCTTACGTGCCCATGTACAACAATGAGAAATAGCTTTTTTCTTACCTGCTGTATTAATTTTCCTGGGTTGCCATGACAAAGGGCCTCAAACTGGGTGGCTTAAGAACAGACATATACAATCTCAGAGCTCTGGATGCTACAAGTCTGAGCTCAAAGTGTTAGCAGGGTTCGTTCCTTCTGAGGGCTGTGAGAAAGGGTATGTGCCACCCTACTCTCCTGGCTCCTAGTAGTTTGTTGAAAGTCTTCTTTATTTCTTAACCTGTAGGTTCATGCCTTTATCTTCACATGGCATTCTCGCTGTGTTCATGACTGCCTCCAAACTTTTTAAAAGATTTTATTTATTTATTTTTAGAGAGAGGGAAAAGGAGTGAGAAAGACGAGGAGAGAAACATCAATGTGTGGTTACCTTTCATGTGCCCCCTACCTACTGGGGACCTGGCCCACAAGCCAGGCATGTGCCCTGACTGGGAATCAAACCAGCAACCCCTTGGTTCACAGGCCTGTACTCAATCCACTGAGTCACACCAGCCAAAGCCAAATTGTCTTTTTTTATGAGGAAACCAGTCATATTGGGTTGGATTCCACCTTAATGACCTCATTTTTGCCTGATTACCTCTATCTCTAAATAAGGTCATATTCTGTGGTACTGGGAGTTAGGACTTTAACATATGAACTTGGGGGGACATAATTCAACCCACAACCCTTGTCAAGACTGGCTGATTTGTAGAAGCAGCCATCTAGAGAGAGTACTGTGTGTAGAGGGCCTCCCCGACTATGCCTGAGATAAGCAGATCGGAGGAAGGTATTTGATTAGTAATGTCTACCAGGAGACACGAGGAGTTGTTTTGATGTATGTGACATTATTACCTATCGTAGCCCTAATAAAAGGCAGCAGTGAGAGTATTAACATGGCAAATTAATCAAAACATAATTTACTTTTATTTCTATTAAGTAATGACCATTATTCTAATGTGCAAAAACAGGAGCCTATATCCTTGGTTCCAGGGCTCCAGGACAGACATCAAATCAGGCTTATGAAGAAGAAAGAAAGATGAGCTTAGGAAAAAGACGCATCTGTGACTCCTTTACTATTGACTAGTTCTGAGACCCTCGGAAAAATAGTTTACCTATTGGAGCCTCACCTATGGACGGAGACTAACATGAGACAGCCAGCCGATTCAATGACACAACTCAGTGAAGCTGTTAGCACACCGAGCAGGCTGGCTGTGCATGTGATAATCAGTGTTCAGGAATGATTAAAGTGCTTCCTTTATCCCGCAAAAATACCCTTATTTCCAGTGCTCTATTGTCGCATATTACTCTGATTGCATGCATCACACTCTGTAACACTTACTTGTTTCCTTGTCCGTCTCTCTGTCCTCCTCCTTAGGAAACACCACACATAACTCAATGCACAATCCATAACAGAAGCTCAAAAACTAGAGGTGCTGATTAAATTAGCTGGGGGAATATTTGCAATACCAATGCCACTACCCTTTGAAACAGGCAAAGAAATGATACGGAGCTCTTAAAAGAAACACAGCTCACAGAATATATTGAAGTTTAACGTTTTTAAAGTCTGCTGCAATGGCAAGATCTTGGTGTAGGAGGTTAAGGTGGTAGCAGGAAGTGAAAAAAAAGTCAGCAGAATAGCTGATGCACAAAGGAAGAAACTGGCATGGAATCAATGAAAGATGGCTTTGACAGGGAGCTGATCTGACCATGAACTATGGCTCTGCCCAAAGGAATGGTACAAGAGCCGTGCCACGTGAGGCCAAGCAACTGCGAAGGCAGGTGCAGGAAAAACAAGTACATGCTTTCCACAACTGAACACACTGATCACTATTTTCCTTGCACATTTTCTTGCAATTGGGTGAACACAGGGTAGGTCCCCTCTCACACAAGTATGCAGAAAACGTTCAACTATGTTCAGCCTGGGAAAAGTTCTCTTCCTGCCCATAATCAGCAGGGTTAAGGGCTTGGACGGCCAGAGTGAGAGAGCAGGGAAGAGTCAGCACAGCTTCGAGAACGGAGAGAATTTGGGATTGGCAGCATCCCAACTCTCCTGTCACTCAAGCCCTGGTAGACTTTTTCTTTACTGAGATCTTTGGATAATGCCAGTGATTTATGACATTTTCCCCTCTGCTGAATGTGGAGGAACAGGTGACGCTCAGACGTCTGATGGGGCGGGGGTCGGCCAAAGCATCTCTTCACCCTTTCTTAATTTCCCCTGCGTTTTTTAACAGGTCAGAGTGAGTGACATCCTCTGTGTTCAGAGCAGAGACTTCTGCTGAAGGTCAGGTTTCTAATTTCGCAGTGTTCAGTCTGACCGCTTCGCTGTGTAAACTCTGACCAAATGCAGTGTACGTTGTTACTGCTGAAAATATATTGCTCGTGGATATATAATGCAGAAAATGCCCGTGTAAATTTTTCTATAGCTTGAAGTGTTGAAACCGTAGCCCATTTTATCAAAAACACAGCTGCCTTCCTTGGGGTTTCGGAAGGCTCATAACAATTTTTTTCTTTATGAACTTGTGAGAACACCCTGAGGAAAACAGCTGCGTTATTGCAGAGATGAAGAAATCTCAGATGAGTGTGAAGTATTGTAATTTAAATAAGAGCACTATTTTCAGGCCTTTTCATTTTAAGATCATTTCATTATTGTATTTTTCCCTAAATAAGTTATCCAGGAAAAGAAGAGAGCAATTACTCGAGGGATTGCAGGCCCTATAGCGGGCAAATTAAGGGGTTTAATTGAGAATATCAAATGTTGTGCTACATGATTAATAGGAGTGCAAGACCAGCATTCATATATGTGAAATATTTACCATATTTACTTTGTTCTACTTAAATATGAAGCCAAAAGCAAATGAAAAATAGCAGATTTTTTAAAGATTTTATTTATTTATTTTTAGAGAGGGAAGGGAGGGAAAAAGAGAGAGAGAGAGAAACATCAATGTGCGGTTGCTGGGGGTCATGACCTGCAACCCAGGCATGTGCCCTGACTGGGAACCGAACCTGCGACACTTTGGTCCGCACTCAATCCACTGAGCTATGCCAGCCAGGGCTGAAAAATAGCAGACTTTATTGATTTTCTTTCTTTTCTTCAAATGTGATGCCTACCCCAAGGCAATCAGTCATGCCACTCAGCAGAAATGCCAGTCCTTGTCTACTGCTACTGTTTGTGAACCGCACAAATTTCGCAAGCAAATATAAATACGCTAATGATTGCAAACCAAACCATGCAATAGGAAAGATGCCTTTAAGTTTGAAAACTTTTAAGTAAGAGGTTTTTTCTCAAATTGAGTTGTCTTCTGTAATGACTTATTAAGACCAGACCAAAAAGTTTCATTGATCTAACTACTCATGTATAACAAGGGTGCTCTGAAAACATTTTATATATATTTACATATATATATATGCATGTATTCTTTTGATTAAAAATTTAATCATACTACTACTTATACTTTGAATCTTAATAAGTTCATTCCCTCAAATGTTTATTTAATAGATATTTGGTGTAGAAATGACAGAAACCCAATTCAAACTGATTCAAAGAAGTTTTAAAAATGTGGTTTTTTTCATGTCGCTGAAAACTTATGCACAGAAATGGCTGGAGAAATTTTGAATTTAGGTATTAAAAATTGTCATTAAACCACTCCTAATTCTCTCCCTGGGTCTTCTGTCTCCCTGCCCCCACTTGCTTTCAGTTCTCCTGTTTGGGTCTCGGACTCTTTTGTCTTCTGCAAGCAAAGTCTTCCAAGGGACTCTGGGGAAGAAATCCACACGAAAACTCTGCATCTATTTTTTTATCATAAACACAGAAAACCTCCTTCTTTTGCAGCTTCCATACATCAAATCTCAAATATGTGACATGTTTCTGCTTGGCTTTGCTTGGAGTGTACGCCAGCGCCATGCTGATCACCATGTCCAGGGACGTTCTGCTTGGCCAGGTGTCTACACCTGTCCTCACCTTGTGCTAGGGATCAGTGGGGAGATAGATCATAGCCCTCTGAACTATATAACATGAAGGCACGAACGTTGTGAAATGGAGGAAGAAGAAATGCTGAAGAAAAATTTGTTTATTATTATTGATTATTACAATGATGGGACTATAAAAAATCGAGGGAGGTGAATAGATAAAGGAAGAGAAGGAGGAGGAGAAGAAAGGAGAGGAGGAGGAAGAGAAGAAAAAAGGGGAGGAACAGGAGGAAGAGGTGGAGGAGACATAATTATAAGAAGCAAGAGGAATTGTTGATATATTACAAATTTTTCTAATCAACATTTAGAAGCCCATTTCAATCACAGGCCCTTATCAATAGAAAAAAACATATTTATTGAAAGAGTGGTTTTGGGACTCAGCACACATTTGCTTGATGGGGGCATTGTTAGCTCTCCATTCAGCAATGAAGTAAGTGATTTACTTCAGAGGAACTAAATTTTTTATTCTGAATTATTTACATTTACACAAATAGAATCTTATTAAAATCAGTATAAATATCAGAATATGCCCCATTGTTTAAAATGTAGAGGCCTCCATTTTATTATCATTTTTATCTCCTCCTCCTCCATCATTATCATAATTATCATCATTATCATCATCATCATCATCATCATCATCTCTATCATAACCTAGCTTACCAGGTGCTAGGCGCTATGTATTATCTATTTAATCCTAACAATAATCTTATATTGTAGCCCTGGCTGGCATAGCTCAGTGGATTGAGTGCAGGCTGCAAACCAAAGCATCACAGGTTCGATTCCCAGTCAGGGCACATGCCTGGGTTGCAGGCCATGGCCCCCAGCAACCACACATTGATGTTTCTCTCTCTCTCTCTTTCTCCCTCCTTTCCCTCTCTAAAAATAAGTAAATAAAAATATAAAAAAGGAGCAAGATTTAAAAAGCATAATCCTATATTGTAAGTAGTATTATTTCCTATTTACAGATAAGAAAACTGAAGTTCAGAGATTGAGTAAACAATTTCATAGTTTAATATGTCACACATACATTTATTTTTTTAAAGATTGTATTTATTTACTTTTAGACAGAGGAGAAAGGAAGGAGAAAAAGAGGCAGAGAAACATTAATATGTGGTTGCCTGTCGTGGGCCCCCTACTGGGGGCCTGGCCTATAACCCAGGCACATGCCCTCACTGGGAATCCAACCAGCCACCCTTTGCTTCACAGGCCAGCACTCAATCCACTGAGCCACAGCAGCCAGGGCCACACATACATTTAAAAACATCACTTCTCCTACCCCCTAAAAATTACAAACCAGCAAATGACCAAACAAACAAATAAGAAACTTTCCAAGGACAGCATTAATATCTTTTAGATCCAATAAATTTCAAAAATTATCACTTATATTTTTAACCACATCTGTTTCTGATGTTGTGGTAACTTCATTCAGCTTCCTGAACTCCTTCATCCAAATTGGTTTTCATTATGTCTTATTCTCTGTTTTCAGGTCCCCCTCTAAACCTACAGAAAAATGAAAACCCTATACAGGACCACCCCAAACACCAGTCAAATATTCACTGGCCTTACTGTGAACTGTGAACTGATTTCTGTAAAAACGTGGTCCGACATCACTGGTGGCCACAGATCATATTATTAGCTCATCTTCTACCCCATATAGGACAGTCTGTACATGTAGTTTCATTTTCCCCCTCGTCAGTGAGCATCCTTAGTAAGTGGAATTTCATGTACTTGTCCAATGTTGGCAAAGCTGTTTGGGAAGACACAGTAACAACATCTTTGGTCAGGTGTGGCCCCAGCTTACCCTCCCTGTCTGCCTGTGTACTAAGCCAAAGTGAAAGCTCCACTCACTTGTTTGCTCAGCTTAGAGCATCCTCTCCTTCACTGCCGTGTTTGCTGGTCACTGAAAGCCCAGTACTAATGTCACCGGGCTTTGGGAATGGATAAGGAGTGGCAGATTTGTACGGGAAATATTCCCTTCACCTCCTGGATTTTCTAGCTTCAATTAGAATCTCTTTTATGGCACTGTCTAACTTTTCACTTGCATTGTTCTTATCTTACCTCTCATCTCGTCTACTAGACTACAGAGAATTAAAGGATCTAAAATATGAGCACTGTCTGAAAAACCTATTGCTGAAGCATAAAATTCTGGGTACAGATGGGGTGACTAGTTTGACTGGGATGGATCAAGGTTTTGAGGGCTGGCTCCACACGTGAACTTCTCATAAGCCCCTGCGGTACATCCAAGTCAAAAAATCATCAGGCGTTAGGAATGCAGAATTTACCTGAGCTCTCAGTGGAGTGTTCCTTTTTTTAATCTCTGTGGCTGTTGGTTTTTAAACTGAGATTACGACTGCCCAGAATAAGGACTACATATCCCAGCTTCCCTTGCAGAACAAGCACCTGTGACTACAGGTGGCCTGTGAACAGTGGCCTGTGAGCACAAATGAGAAATGAGACTGCTGGTCATGGACTTAAAAACAGGGTTTGTGCTCTTCCCTTGCTCTTTTCTCTTTATAGTGGCTGGACTCCAGATCTGCACTGACCAACGTTGAGGAGCATGATGAAGGAACTTGGACTTCTGAGGACCGTGTACTACCACAGAGCTTCCATATCATATCCGTATGGCTTCTCAGGATAACAATAAATTAACGTTTCCTACTTAAGTCACTATTAATTTGGTCTTCCTTACAGTACGCAGTCTCCCATTGTAGTCTTATAGCTCAGCCCTCAGAGGCTGCGTGCTGTAAGGAAGACCCTCAGAGGCTGAGCTATAGTTTACTTTTTCTGAAACACTCCCTGGGAGTAGCACATCCGGGCATAGGACTGCTCTTGGGGCATTCACTTACTGCCGTGCCTTTCCTGTGATATTGTCACCCTGGAGCTTTGAAGAAAGTGGCCTCCTTATGCCCAGCTCATTTCCGAGGGAATAATTTTTTATCATAGATATTGGATATTATGCTACAAAAAGCCATTTAGGAAATAAACAGTGACCTTTGTGCTATAATTCTTTTGGTTTGAAGCTATTAAGAATTCATTTATGATTAGAACAGATCCACTAACTGAGGGAGAGCCACTAATGAATAGAAAAGCCAGATTCACGAACTGTGAAGATTGCATTTGGGTGGATAACCACAGCTGTGATACTGGGGTTTTATTTTGTAAATTACACCTGACTTCTTCAAGATGAAAGTAATTTTAAAGCCCCGTTCTGTTCCCTTTCTTAAGTCCTTTTTCTCTCGTCTTGCACACCTACTTTAGTGGCAAGCACACACATGATTTCAATCCATTCGGTCTTCCTGTCGCATCTAATGGGAGCTTGGGAGGTCCTTCCTGAGATGTACAAGGAAGAAGGGATGCAACCAGGTGTTTCACTGTCACCCTACAGTGACTTAGGATGGAAAGAAGATACTTTTCCCTCTCCTCATGGCACTACTCTTTAAGCCAAGCGGTCTTTGAACATAAGCCAGGAAAGCTTCAGATCGTGTCCCATGCCCAGACCACCCCTGGGACACACTGCGTGTGGATGTGATGAGCCATATCCTCCGTAAGTTGGGTGGTACAAAGGAAGATGGGGTGGTTCTCCCACAGGCCTGTAAACAAGCTTTGCCCCTCACATCTACTTAACATAGCACTTCCATTACCTTGGGTTAGCTGTCTCCCTCATCCTTGACCTAAATATTATTCCAAATATAAAAAAGCCTTGAGCAAGTGACCTTATGCTGGGAGTGTAGTGATAATAAAACCTCGTATTTGCTGAGCAGTTTCAATGTGCCAGGCAGTTGACATACATCATTCCCACAAATCCTCAGAATGACCCTCTGAGATGGACATTATATTTCTAGTTAACAAGGGAGGACCTGAGGCTCAGATAATTTAGGTAACTTTCCCAAAGGCATGCAGCTAACAAATGGCAGAGTGTGTATTTGACCTAGATAGCCTGGCACCAGTGAATAAACTTGAACACTGCATTGTCCAGTGCAGTACATTCATTTATTATTATTTAACCAACTTTTATACAGGACCTATACAGAGTGGGGCAAAAGTAAGTTTATAGTTGTTTGTATGGAAAATAAAACAATAATTAATAAATAACACACCAAGAATACACTGTTTTGCATACTCACAACTGCACACCTGCTTTTGCCCCGCCTTGTATGTGCTTAGCACTGTACTAAGAATTTTTACGTATTAATTCATTTATTTATGGTAGTACTCTATCTATGAGTTTCCCTATTTACAGATGAGGAAACTGAGGCACAGAAAAGTTAAGTCACTCTCCCAATGTAGGAAGTAAAGGGGGGCTGAGTTTTGCACCCAGGCTAAGGCCTGAAAGAGAGGGGATTACATGCCTGAGACAAGAGTGTCCGTCAGCACGGCTCATGATGCAATGATGGGCCCCCGTGTGCACAAGGTGGAAATACACAGGCATGAGAATCATGCGGCTTCCCCGAATAAAGAGGACCAGGAGGATGCTGAATGGATGTAGGCACAGTTTCTAGCATCTGAGGACCTGATCACTTATAATGGTGTGTAGGGTTCTTTTTTTAAGGAAATAAAACAACAGCACTTAAGTACGTACTGTTTGCCAGGCCCTTTCTTGGTGTTTTTCTCACTTGTGAAATAGAAATTAGGAATCATCCTGATTTCACAGAAGCTTAGCGAGGACCAAGAAACCTCACTCAAAATCATGCACCTACTTGGTGGTGCTATGGAGCTGGAAGCCACCTGTTGAATTTGACAGGTCCGCTTATACCGTTGTGCCATACTGTCTTACTATGAAATGGGAGGAAATCTTTTTCTGGGAAAGGGATGGTGACTAGAGCAAGGCTGCCCCCAGTTGGAATGACCTTATTCAAGTTAACTTTTTGCTAAGTAACTGACACCCTCCAAGGTATCCAGGAAATCCTCAGAGACCCTGGCCATTCCATTGTCCTGCTCACTCCTCCTGCCTAGATCCTTGATTATCACCCTGTGTATGATGGGTCTGATATCTTAATTCTGGATCTCCTTGGGCAAACAGTGCAACTAGCCTTAGTCCTGCACAGCCAGCAACCAATTCTCCCTTCGATCTCCCCACCTGATCTTGAAGAAAGTCCAGATGTCTGGTCAAGGACGACCATACCCTCTTCTGCCATGTCATGCCACCTTCTGATTTAACTCACCATCCTTCCTGAGACAGACCTGGTCTTGCAGAGAGAGCATGCAATGATTTTTCTGAGTTTTTTACTACCAACCTGGGAATTAAAATACAGGTAGTTTGGAAGAAGCTGTTTCAAAATTCCAGAAAGAAAGAAGAAAGACCAAGACCAACCAAGGCAATTTCAAAAAAGAATAAAGAGATCAAATAAGTGGTCTATAAGATATCAAAAATTACAAGATTGTGAACAACAGCTTAAACAAAGAAAGCAATGGCAGAGAGGAGCGACCAGACCCAGGCCCACACTGTATATATGGGGATAAATGATCACTTCATTATACATAGTGAGGGGGTGACCACTAAAAACCAATAATAATAATAGTCAGATCAGATACCTATATCATATCATACACAAAAGTAAAATCCAAATTGTCCAAGATCCTAAAGGTAAAAATAAGGCTCTAAAAATGCTATAAGGAAATGGATTATTTTATGGTGGTGAAATAAGAAAAACATATCTTAGGTAATACACTAAGAGAGAACACCCTGAAAAAGGAAATTAAAAATCTGACTACACTGAAGTTCTTTGGGTGGTGAGCACACAATGCAATATACAGATGTTGTATTATAGAATTGTACACTTGCAACTTACATAATGTTATTAACCAATGTCACCCCAATAAACTTAATTTAAAAAACAACCTTCTTTCAACAGAGTGAAGAGACAAAGAAAAGACAACCGGGAAAATTATTTGCAACCCACATACAGATAAAAGGATTACTAATCAGAATGCATCAAGAACTCTCACAAATCAAAATAAAAAATAATAATCAAATGGAAATTTGGGCAGTAGTTATGGTTATGGCTACTACACTTAAGGAAATAGATTCAACTTCACTGTGACCAAGGAAATAAAAATTGAAACAAAAATGAAATACTACTATTTCATACTCATCAGAATGGAAGAAATTAAAAAGTATGAATCTCTAAGTACTGCAGGAATGTGTGAAAATGGGAAATCTCAAGTACTGACAATGGAAATATAAATTGAAATTGCCATTTTGAGAAAAATTTACTGCTCTCCGATAACATATGGATGCATATAAAACAAGCACCCTGCAATTCCCTTCCAAGATATATATCTTAGAGAAACGTTTGCAATATGCTTAAGGAAACATCCATGTACGTCTTCTCTATAGCACTGTGTAAAAGTTTGGAGAAAAAAATTGGGAATAGCATAAATGTCTACCAGTAGGAGAACGGATAACCTCTACTACATCCACATAATAAAATAAAAATATGGAACAGTGGAGGTAAATAAATCACAGATACATACATCAACTGGGTTTAATTTTGAAAAAAAAGTATTAAATGAAAATGTCAATTGCAGAACACTACATTCTGTTTTTAAAATTAAGATGTTCAGTACAAAACTTATACTGTTTTTAGATACATGTATTCATTAAAAATACTTAGGCCTGAATGGAAAGGTACCTGTTAACTTCAGGATGGGAGTTATCTTTTTCAAGGGAAGAAAAGTGAATGGGATCTGTTATCTGTGGCCTTAAATCTCTAGGTGTTTATTTCATAAAAAAGAAGAAAACAGAAAATGATAACATTTCTTAGCTCTGAATTGCTGATGTTGATAAACTATATGCATATTTATATATGAAATATGGAATATCCTATAGACAGGTTTTGGGTTGTGACATTGATTCTATCTCTTTCTGGCTGTATATCACAAGTCAGTTTTTCACCAGAATGACTTCAGTTTCTTCTTCTTTAATAATACATATTTCCAAGGGTTGTTCTAAAGATTAAATTAAAAATATATATAGCATAAAATATACATAGCGTGTTAGCATAATGTCTGGCACGGAGTAGACATCAATAAAGTGCTACTATTTTTATGTCTTCAATAAATATTTGCACGTTGTGTATTGCCAAGCTTATAAAAATAAATTACCTAGAGTCAAATTATAACATTTTATCAATAGCAGTAGAACTGAATGGTGCTCTTTTGAAAATTTATAGATATGATTTTAAAGTGACCTCAAGCAGTTCTCGTCTGGAAATTTTTTTAAAAAATATTCAAAAGCAGTGATGGCCGATAGAACTTCCTGTGATGGTAGAAATGATTTCTGTGCTGCCCAGTAGAGTAGTCACTAGCCCCATACGGGCTATTGAACACTTGAAATGTGACTAACAATATTAATAAACTGAATTTGTAATCTTTTAAAAAATTTAATTAACTACAATTTAAATGCACACATTTGGCTAGTGACTATCATATAGTATTGTGCAAGTCTAAAAAAAATAAGATGCATTGTTCCACAAGACTGTGTATGTAGAGCATTGTATGGGACCACATAGGAGAAATGCAAGGCAGGTTTTGTCCTCAAAATTATAATCTGTGAGAGGAAACTAGACATACACGAGACATTTAAAAGACAAGAGGCAGCCGTGACTGAACCACAATGCGTGGAAACTGAAGGTATATGGCAAAACTTGTTCAATCACCCTCGACAGCTATAATGAAGGAGGGCTGCTTGGCTATGACAGGCTGTAATCAGGACTTAAGAGATGAATACATTTTGCAGGACTGGACAGCAGTGGGAGGGTCCTCCTGACACCCAGGAGAGCTTAAGCAGAGCAGATGCAGGAGTGACTGAGCTCCCAGAGATGTGCCTGGAAAGGAAGATGTGCCTGTGAATGAAGATGAACCTAATACGACTTTCCCGGATCTGTTCACATCTCTAGCCGGTTTCTTTCCATTGCCTGTCCTGTACCTTCCTTCCAGCGGTTATGAGCTGGCTACCTTCAGGTCACCTGCGTGTTCCCACCTGCATGCTTTAACGGATGCTGCCCTTTCTGCCAAGATGGCCCTCTTTCATGCATTGCTTGGGCAACTTTTACTAATCTTTAAGACCCAACTCAGACGTTGCTTTCTCTAAGGAGCTTCCCCTGACCTCCCATACCCATCCAGGGTATATTAGATGCCCTGACTGTGTTTCCACAAGACCCCATGCACATTTCTGGCACCGGTCTCCTTACGTGCTCTTATAATTAAGTCCATCTGTGCTGATTGATCAAGAGCCGCTCGAAAGCAAGAACTATGTCACATTCCTGTTTTATCCCCAGTTCTTATAGTATTTTTCATGAATAAATGAATGACTTTGTTATATCAGTAATAAAAACCCCTCCAATGATCTTTTGAACATGGATGTAGCATCTTCACGGTAGCATCATTTGTTAATAATATTCAACCTGGATATATCTGCCTAAAACAAAACATCACCTTTTGGAATCAGTGATGATAAAGGATATTTTTTAAAATATTAACATGCATTTCTGTTTCTATTTCTAGTTTCTCGCATGACATTCTCCCAGATAATCCATATGGCTTGCTCTTTAGCTTATATCAGATATTGTTCAAATGTCACTTTTAAAGCAAAGCCTGGCCTCCACCTCACACTTCCTATTATCTTTTCTTGCTTTATTTTATTTTTCTTCATACCACATATCGTCACTTCATATATTTATTTTACTTATTCATTTGGTTTATTCTCTGTCACCTCCTGCTAGAATGACAGCTCCTTGGAAGCAGGAATTTCATCTGTTTCCTTTGCACCTAAAACAGCATTTCAGACATGGCCTGTGGACATGTGTATGTGTATATGTTTTGGGGGTGGTGTATTTGAATTGTTACACTTGAGTCTGGCATTCAAAATAAGATTTTTAAGTAACCTAATAGTCTTTGAAGCCAGACTTTGTTGGGAAATATTTATCTACAAGGTTAAAGCAATTTTTCATATCAAGAACCAAACCTAGAGGACTCAGACCTTGAAATGTCCTTCACAGTGTATCGAAGATGCCCCTTTCACCATGACAACCAGGCCTCAGGCTTGTTCCCCAAATGTGAGGAGGATGTGCTACAAAGGAAAGTCCAAGCAGCCTTTATGTAGCTCCTGGGGACTGAGGCAGCGGAGAGGCAAGAAGGTCCAAGCTCTCTCCAGACTTGGACTCAAAGATAAAGAAGTAGATGAAAATTCCAATAACAAAGAGCTCTAGAACTCACCAGCCTGGTGAGAAGAAAAAGGGAGGTGGTAACATCAAAAATAATTAACAATCTTAGCCCTGGCTGGCATAGCTCAGTGGATTGAGCACAGGCTGCAAACCAAAGTGTCGCAGGTTCGATTCCCAGCCAGGGTACATGATTGCAGGCCACGGCCCCAAGCAACCGCACATTGATGTTTCTCTCTCTCTCTCTCTCTCTCTCTCTCTCTCTCTCTCTCTGTCCCTCCCTTCCCTCTCTAAAAGTGAATAAATAAAAAAAATTGACAATCTTAACACTGTAATCAGAGGAACGGCCAGTGTGGAGTTTTATTGGGTCTTTCTCGGTTCTAGTATAGTGTCAACGGGACCTAGAATTTCCTGCCAATTCGTGAAATATGACTACAAGGCAGTGGAGTTATGAAACAATAGGCCTCTCTGAGGATGTGGGCAGAGGGGCCATATTTCAGGGCTAAGCCAGGGGTGAAAAGGGAATATAGCTGATACTGAAAGAGAACCACAAAGAACCAGGGGAGGCCAAATTGCAATGGCGGCTACTAAACCTAACAGGGCAAGGGCAAACACATCGCAAGTGATGCCGGCCATGAAGGCTAGGAGGGGGACCAGGCGGAGGACATTGCTCAGAGAGCCGAGGAGCCAGAGGATTCAGGATGTGCCTTCGAATCCCATCAATCTGCCTCATTAAGGTCACATAAGCCATTTCTGATGGGTATTAGGGAGCAAATCCTGGAAATTGGGAGGCTTAGCATTTTATCTATAAGCTGAGAAACCTAAAGGGATCATTTCAATTACTGTATCAGACTCAAGTTACCAAGCTGATCTATTCCCACAACTTTGCAAGAGGGTGGGCATAAAGACAAACAGGTCGGTTACACACGTGATGGAGAAAATGCATCTCTTTGGCACATCTGAGTACACTGTGGGTACTGGTCCAACAAAATAGCCCATGCACATGGCCAGAGCTCCTTGCAGGATACATGGATGTTAGTGGACAAAAGCCAGAGAATTTTCACAATGTAGGGTTCTTTTGGCCCCTGACACAACCCCTAGGTATATATCAAGTTGTGAAGCAACTGTTTTGCTTCGTGCTAATAATGCATGAAAGTATCTCAAGACAGTTTCCTTGGGGGATTTAGAAAAACACATTATAATTCACATTTACATTCCATTATCAAGTTCACCAAGGGCTTTGCCAAATATGACTTTATTTCACCCTCAGAGAACAGCCCGTAGCTGTCACCAGCCCCATCCCACAGATACCAAAACTGAGTCACATGCTCTTAACTTCCAGAGCAAAGTGTCTGGATTCCAAACTGCACGGAATCCCCAGACGACCCCGCACTATGTGCGTTACCGGCTGTTCTCATTTCAGAAACCGGAAAGTCTCTCCGAATTCCTTGCAAAGAATCTCTCTCCAGTCACTGATCTGGGACTGTCTCTTGCAACCCTGCTGAGCCCTGTCAAATGGGCAGGTACCAGCGTGGTCCTCCGCGAGCAGGTGCAGTCAAATGAATGGCAGCGGCTCACTGCCGCTTAATGAGTAGCCCCACGCTGCTGCCGTTCCACATTCTGGTTTGAATTTTTAATTCCGTCTCATAAAACAGGGTCATAAATCATCCCATGCTCCATTTAGAGCTGCATTTTCCAAAACTATCTCTGCAGTAATTAAGGAGAAACTACACAGGCCTCTAAATCAGGCCTCCAAGAAACGGGGGAACAATGGAAAGTCTGAAGCTCACTTTTCGACTATCTCACATGAATTCATTCCAGCTACGACCAGCTCTCATCCCTGTGCCTTCATTCACAAAATATTTATGAGCCATTTGTGCACCTCTAGCCACTGAGAAATATAATGCGGCATGACAAAAATGAGTTATATGAAAATGTACAAAGGCTTACTTTAATATAATGCATCCGGCCCCAGGTCCACAGATTAATAACCCAAGCCTGACCCCAATATGAGATCCAGACCAAATGTGACATTCTGAAATCTTATGGCTGTGCCCAGAGTCTTTGCAAACCTAACCTAATTCACCTATTGCCTACATTTTCAAAATCAAATAAATACATAAATAACAAGTAAGCCTAAAAGAGATTTCCCCAGCTCCAGGGAGCACTTTTATAGCATATACAAAGCAAACACATTTGAATGTTTCCCAAACATGCAGGTGCTAAATACTCGTGCTTGCAGGAATAATTATTTGCTGTATTCCCTGGATCTTCTGTTTTGCTGAATTTAATTTGCTTTCAATACTTTGAGGCAGTAGAAATATAAAAGTGTACCGAAACAGTAGAAAAACTGTGACAGTAAAGGAGAGATTTACCACAGAGCTTGTTATGAATATTGTTTAAGCAGCATGAAACTGAAAAATAGCAAGAGAATATCCCTCCTGATTCTCTCCTTCCCATTCTGCAGCTGGTAGAAAAATGTGAACCCGCAACAGTGGAGTGGGGAACGAGGCTGGGAGCGGAGTTGCCTGAACTACACTAGAGTCAAGGCCAATGACATTCTTGAGGAAGGAAGTGATTTGAGACTTCTTCATAGTCTCTAGTCACCAGCAAGGCTTCAGAATGACGACAAAGGCAAGCATGGCTGGAAGGAGGCTGCACGTAGCCCTGGGGAACCCAGGAGTCATGGGAGAGGGTGGCCTCCATGGTGGGGATGGAAATGTTACCTCGACACAGCCCTTGTCAAACCTAGTTGCACCTTAGAATCACCAGATTAGAATTAGAATTAAGTGGAATTTTAAAAACCGCTAACACCAGACACCAACCCAAACTGATGGGATCAGAATCTCCGCAGGTGGAGTCCAGGCCCTGCTGGGCCCTGGTGTTGTAAAGCATTCTCCGAATGAGCCTCATGCTTTGGCTGCATTGAGGACCACTGCACTGGAGTTGACTCTCTTGGTCAGCTGGGGTTGGTGACTGACTGCCTATGGGCCTTTGGTAGAGATGAGGAGGTGCAAACTTAAAGCCCGAAGACCTTACTTAACATGAAGACATGTTAGTTTGGCATGTATTATTTTTAAAATCAAAACAATATTTCTTTAAAAGCGGGATGTATTACATAAAAACCTAGTGTCTAATTCCCTAGAAAAGGAAGTTCCAGACATGCTACACGGGACATTCAGCTGGACCTCAATGACGTCTGCACTCTTACACAAAGAAGGTCTTCTGCACTTTGCCTCAGTTCCCACCACCCCCTTTTGCAGAGCACACCAGACCCCTCTCTCACTAATATCACCTGAGGGGTCTTTATAGCTCTTTTCCTTTATATTCACTAGCATAAACTTGTAGAATTCTTAGGAATAATACACTTCAGATTCATTTTTTTATAAACAAGAAAAAGAAAGTCTAAAAATTGCAGCCCCTTCTTAGTTCTATTATTTCTTAAGCTCTGTCATACTTTTTCAAATTCTCATTTACCTAAGCCAAACTTGCAGGGAAATTTGTTTTTGCAGATTGGCCTATTAATATTTAATGATGTTTCTCTTTGAATTTTAAAGTAGTAATTAAATTGAACTGTTCGGAAAGAGCATATTAATTCCAATTTTTTAAAATATGAAATAGAATAAATCTGGCTCAAAACAAAAGCACAGTAAAAAGTGAACATTAATTCTATAGGGTGACCCTAGGAATATTCATATCAATAATGAGAAATATTCATATCAATAATGAGAAATAAGTTGTCATAACAGCTACTATAGAAACAAAAAATATATACTAATAAGAAATGTTTCCACTCTCTTACTTTCTTAGCATCTTGATTTGTATTTCTCAATTTCTGGCTTCATTTATATATGTTTATATTCCTCTAAGATACTATAAATTATCCAGGATAAGGTCCTTGTTTTGGGCTCTTTTTTATCTTCTAAGTCTACATTAGCATCAAGCACAGAATTTTACATGTAATTAGTATCCAGTGAATACTGTTAAGTATCCAATAAAATATACAAAGTGAACCCTAGAAAGCAAACAAAAGCAATATTCAGAGTAAAGAAGTTATAGGTATCATAGGCAAACTGTGTGGCACTGATTGTATTCTCTTCGTATAGTCCACTGGGAACTTTAACAGAAATGAGCTTAAAAGCCCAAGACCAGCAACACAATTGTGAGTACAATACTGTAGTAGCCTCTACAGAATCTCAGACCCATTCTGCTCAGTGCCACTTACGCACAGCTTCCATGTTGAAAGGAGAACTCAAAATCACTGAGTTTCTACCCTACCCCAGGCACTGCAACCAGCAGGAAGGGTCTCTAGTTGTTACGACACCCCTAAGTATCACTCTCCCAACTTTACAGATTGGGTGTTTTGGTGCAGAAGTTAAATAACTTCCCCCAATTAATGTGACTGGTTTGTAGCATAGCTCATCAGTGTCTTGAGCTTCTCACATCACTTGGGAATCACATTAAAGTGCAGATTTGATTCAGTAGATCTGAGTGTGTCCTGAGATTCTAAAAGAGCCCCTGTGGCTTTGAAAATGCCCAGCCCATTGAATTATGAGGGTCCTGCAAGTCCAAGTTGGAGGCTGGCTGGGTTCTTTGAAGTGTTCCCAGTACAATGAATTGTGCAATAATAGTTGCTCAAAACTGCTGTGCAATTTAAATCATTTCTCCCATGTTGCCTTAGAGTTTGCAAGATCCTATCACACTATGCAACGACACCAACTCCTTCCTTTTATTTTACTCAGCATTCCTGATTATGTTCCCAGCTGAAAGACATGTGGGATTATAAGTCTTCAGGGGACCATTGTTCATTTGCACATTTGGAAGAAAATGTGGAGCACTTCCTCTGCTCCAGGAATTATGCCAGGCTATAGGATGCAATCATGACAGAAAAAGCCCAAGAAATAGCCACTCTCTAAACCAACATAAAACTGCAACCCAGAGGTGTAAAATAATTATAGGAAGAAAGAATTTGCTCCATGAGTACATTGGACAAAGAGTCAATCATGACCACAGGTGCTTGGAGTTTGTCTCCCAGAAGGGGCATCCTGATTCCTAAGAATAGTTAGCTAGGTAAAGAGGAAGCTAATATTGAGTGTGGTAGGTAATTTGTATGTGTCAACCTTAACTGGACCACAGGGTCCCCTAGTATCTGGTCAAACATTATTCTGGGTTCATTTGTGTGGGTGTCTTTGGATGAGATTAATATCTGAGTCAGTAGACTGAGCAAAGCCAATTGCTTTCCCTGTGTGACTGGCCTCATTCCATCCACTGAAGGACTATGAGTAAATAGAACTAAGAGGCTGTTCCTACTGCAAGTAACCAGGAATTTCTCCTCCCTTGGCTGTTGGAGCTGGATCATCCATCTTTTCATGCTTTCGGACTCGTCTTCGGGCTGGATTTCAGACTGGAATTTACACTATCAGACCTCCTGGGTCCCCAGCTTGCCAACTGCAGATCTTGGAATTTCTCAACACCCATAATCACATGAGCCAATTCCTTATAATAGATTTCTTCTTACTTACACATACACATATCGTGTCTCTGGAGGACCCTGAGCAATACACTGAGTAAAGGGCAGGGGTCAGGGAGAGCTCAGTG
Source organism: Phyllostomus discolor (assembly GCF_004126475.2). Taxonomy (NCBI): domain Eukaryota; kingdom Metazoa; phylum Chordata; class Mammalia; order Chiroptera; family Phyllostomidae; genus Phyllostomus; species Phyllostomus discolor. Next base: position 13,362,808 of record NC_040906.2, read on the forward strand.
CCCTGAAGGAATTTCAGGTATAATCCAGTCCTGCTAGGGTCCAGATAAGTGGGTGAAGGACAACTGTGAGGCTGAAGGTCTAAGCAGGACAGACCAGGTAGAATGAGACAGAGTTTGGCTCATGTCTCTATAGCTCACCCTTCCCCTCAAGAGGAAATTAGAAAAAAAATACTCATCAAAAATGATAAACTAGCCCTGGCTGGCATAGCTCAGTGGATTGAGCTCAGGCTGCAAACCAAAGTGTCGCAGGTTTGATTCCCAGTGAGGGTACATTCCTGGCTTGCAGGCCATGACCCCCAGCAACCACACATTGATGTTTCTCTCTTTATCTATCTCCCTCCCTTCCCTCTCTAAAAATAAATAAATAAAATCTTTTTTAAAATGATAAACTAAATGTCAGAAATAGAAAATAAGGAGGAAATGTCTAGTTTTTATTTATTATTTTATAAATTATTCATCCTGGTCAGGATCAGAAGCATAGATTTTGCCTTTATTCATTTATTTAACAAATATTTATCAAGTGCCTACCATGGGCCAGGCTGGCATCATTGCAGTTGTAGAGGAGATACCAGTGAACAAAATCCCTACCTTCAAGAATGACAACAGGGGGATAAATGCAGATAATAAACAAGTATGCAATGCTATATGTTCTATTTTCTATTTTTCTTTTCTATGAAGAAAAATAGAGCATGGAGTGAAGACAGGGAGTACTGGGTTAGGGTACAAGTACTGTTCCATGGAGGGTGTCAGGGACCACCTAGCCTGTTTCACCCTCCTCCTCTCCCTAGTCTCCTGCCAGATCTACACTGGCCAAACCCGGCCAGAAACGAGAGATGTTGGATGAGTTTGCTAGTGCTGCTATAACAAAGTACCACAAACTGAGCAGCTTAAATAACAGAACAGTAGTGCCTCACAGTTTTATAAAAGAGAAGTCCAAGATCAAGGTATCAGCAGGATTGGTTTCTTCTAAGGGCTGAGGGAGAGACTCCTCTCCATGCCCTTCTCCCAGCTTTTGGTGATTTGCTGACAATTTTGGTGTCCCTTGGCTTATAGGTGTATCACCCCGATCTCTGCCTTCGTGTCTACACGGCATTCCCTCTGTGTGCATGTCTGTGTCTAAAAATCCCTTTTTTAAATAAGGATATCAGTCCCTTTGGATTAGGGGACTGCTTTATCCTAATATGAATTCATTTTAACTGTTTATACCTGCAGTGACCCTATTTCCAAGAAAGGCCACATTCTGAGATACTGGGGGTTACAGCTTCTACACATGATTTTGGAAGGGGGCACAATTTAAGTCATAACAGACACTGAAGTCCATGACGTAATCTGCAAAAGTCAACCTCCCATGACACAGAGCTGCCTGGAGAAAGGGTGAGTGGGGTGAGTCGAGTGAGAACCTGAAGGGTAAATGGAAGGTTTCCCCCAGCACAGAGCTAAGGGGCATTCCAGCATTTAGCTGTCTTGAAGATGAGGAGGAACCACAAAAAGGCAGCAAGGAAGGAGCCTGTGAGGCAGGAGCATGAAGAATGAGATGTCCCCGAGAGTGAAGGAAGTGTTCCAAGAAGGGGTATTCACTGGGACCCCCGTACCAAACACTGCTGATGCGCGAAGGAAGGTTGTTTTCACCTTGTCACCACTTTGGGGGATTCTGGCATTGAAGACTGCTCACAGACACCTGCAAACTGTCAGGTTGCCCACACCACGCTGTAGCTTCCACTTGCCTCTCAGAAAAGCCTTTACCTGGGAGTCATTTTCCAGGATCCAAAGATGCACATTTTGAAGCACATCGGATCCCCTGAGTGGCACTGTAAGCGCCTATTGGTGAGGGAGCGCAGCTGCTCCAGCACAATATAAGCACAGTGAAAGCATGGGCAGATTGACTATTAATCTTTCCGCTGCAATTTGGATCACTGCCACAATACCCACCAAATGAAAAATAAATGGTTTGGTATTAAGGATTGTCAACTAATATATAATCTCAAAGGGTTAATTCTGCACTAAGCCTACTTGATTTTTTTTTAAAAGAGTATAATCAAACCGTAAAGAACAAAGAAGCATGTTCATGGAGAACTCTTGCTGACCCCAGAGGAAAGAATGCCCCAACCATTCTGCCTTTGCACAGGCAAGGAAAGGGGAGGAGGACTTCTTGGAGGGAGAACAGCTCTCTCCAGTGTCGTTTGCTAAAGCGGAGTGACTGATGTTGTTGCCGTTTAGACTGAATGAACCACGTGCTTGGGTACCACCCGTCTTAAGGCAGGAGAAGCTTCCACTAGACGGCCCTGTGTCCTTATGAGAGGATGGCCAGGCTGGGTAGATAAACAGACTACATTTTGCTAATATGTTGTGGAGCATTGGTGGACAGGCCTGAGGCGGCTTGGGGTCACCGTTCTGGGAAAATGGCCAAAACTGGAGGGTGTTCAATTGATGCGAAGGGCTACAAACAGAGTCAGCAGGCAGCCCGAGGGCAAATACAGACGTCATGGCGTCAGGTCAGAGAAAGTGTAGAGACAAGAAGGCCACAGGGCACACACGCTATGAGGTCTGGCCCTCTGGAGGTCAATAAGGGGGTGCACGGGCAGGCCAGAGGGCAGGCAGCGACAGCAGGAAGCCAACTCAACAGACCCAGGTGTGGAGGTCAACCACAAGGCCCTCAGGAAATTTCCAAGCGTCATGAGGGACTGGGATTCTTGAGGAACAAGACTGTAGTAAATGGAAACACATGCCCTTGTCAAGGAGATGACCGCTGGAGCAGTTTCCTGACCTCTCTCTCTGGTCTCTTCAGTGCTGTGAGCGGTGTCAAATGCCAGCTCCAGATGGTCCCTTCTGAGCCCCGCAGGTGGGGGCCGGCAACTGGTGGCCAGCTGGGATGGGTGTGCACAGCTGAGGAGGGGCAGCAGCTCTCCTGCCTGCCTCCGTGCACTGCGGGGGAGGCGCCGATCCAACCCCCCCACCTCTCCCCCTTCTCACTTGAGGCATTATTATCAATGTCATTATCACTGTTATTCCTTTTTGAATACTGACATCACAATACAATGTATTTTGTTCTTTGAACTCATTGTCTCATCTAACATTCTAAAAATGAGGTCAATACTTTTGTTATCATTTCACAGGTAAAGAATCTTGAGTCAAAGAGTGCGAGAAACTTGCCCCACGTTACAGTTGTTGGAAAGAAGAGACAGGGAGACAGCACATCCCTGTGCCACTCCAGACCAGGGACAGCTTCATGCGTACGTAGCCTGGGCAGTCACAAAAGGCATGCTTGGTTTTGTATTCTACTGACACCATCTCAGTTTTTAAAAATAATTTTTTACAATGACCCCCCCATTTCTATTTTGCATGAAGCTTGGCAATGTACGTGGCCAGTGCTACTCAGATCCGGGCTGTTTACTTCACCTCAGTGCTCTGCCGCCACCACCTGCTCCCAGAGATTTATAAACTTGTGGAAAGTTGACTTTCCCAGGTGATTTAAAACCATTTAATCTATTGTTGTTGTTTCTTTCCTGAGGAAAATGAGAGAAGATAAAGTAGTTTGAAAAGTTGAAGGCACTGAATAGGCATGAGAAATTATGAATGAAATCATTGTTTAGCTTTACTGAGATATAACTGACAGTTAAAAATTGTATCTATTTAAGATGCACAACTTGATCATTTGATATATGTATATATTGTGAAATCACCACAATCGAGTTAATAACACACCCATTAATCACCGCGCACATTTCCCAACTCCTTTTTTGTGTGCGGCGACACCACTGAAGATCCACCCTGTGGCAAGGTTCCAGTATACAACACAGTATTGTTAACTATATACTCCATGCTCTCCGTTAAATCTCCAGAACTTACAATAAAAAAAAAGTTGGTTTCCTTTGACCAATACCTCCCTATTTTCCCACCCACCATCATTCTACTCTCTGCTTCTGTGAGTTTGTATCTTTTTAGATTCCATATTTAAGTGAGATTATGCTGTATTATCATTCCCAAGTCTGGCTCATTTATGAATGAAATCTTAATCAACGGTCCTCACACTTCAGCCTGTGTTTACCTGAAATCTCTACAGATGTTTGAAAATGAAAGGCATTCGCCCAGTTGCCTGTGTGCTGTGTCTACATGACTGGAAAAGTCTCAGGGTTTAAATGGGGGACTGAATTCATCCAATAACTCTATCAAAATTGCTAGGGTTTCCTCTTTTTATCCCCCCGCTCCATGTTGGACCACCTTTGCAGGCCTCCAGGGTAAAACCCTCAAGGTCAAAGCCAATCCTTCTCCTGACCAGCCCTGGCCCCAAGGAGGAACATTAATTTTCTGACCTGGGCCACCCTGTCATGCAGACATCCTCTGCCTTTCTCCCACACCACTGTTTATCAAAAGGACTTAGATGTAGCTCTCTCTCAGCCAGGGCACAGAACCAGGTATATAAAATACCGTATTTCTTGGACTATAAGATGTACTCCCTGTCCCCCCAGGGAGGAAATTTGGGAGGAATAATGGTTAATGCTGCTGTTGAGATCTGAATGCCATTTATATTTACATTGGTGAAATATTATGTTATTTATATTATTAAATATTTTACAAATTTTTTGCTTCAAATTTTTTTTCCTATTTTCCTCCTCTAAAACCTAGGTGTGTCTTACGGTCTAAAAAACATGGTGAGCATGAGTTTAGGAATAGAGTTATTTGAGAAGAGCAAACTAACTTTTCAGTGGTTTTTTTTTTTTGTCAAGTTGGTTAAATGCACAAACTTCAGCAATTTCTGCTTGAACAACAACACTCATTGTCCAGGAAATAAGTCACTGGCTGTGGGTATAGCAACAGAGCAAAACAGAGCTTCTCATATGGAATGTTATGCATCTATGTTCTTTTCTTGTTGGCCTGAGTCTAACAAAACCACTCACTCTGTGTGAACTCACTGAAAGTTGGTTGGCTTTCTCAGCCTTCTCCCACCTACTTACTGTTTCCCAGAATTCCACAGGAGCCATTCCAATCCTCTCAACACTTCTGACCAAGAGTATCTAAGTGCTGAGTCAGCACTTACGGAAAATTGGGACATTCATCTCTCATGACCATGATACCAGTCTGGACTAAACAAGGAGCAGAGTGAACGTGTCTTTAAGTCATGAAGCTGCTGATTTTAAAAGAAAATTTAACTGTTGTTGAAACAGATTATTGCAGGAAAAATACCATGTGAAGTATTTTCATTCCATTCCTGTTCACATACACATCATTACACAGAAAATGGAGGCAACTGCTGAGGTCATTTGTGACATAAACCCATTCTCCTGAACTGTCCAGCTATGACAGGAAGAGGGGTATTTGTGTTAAGAAAGAAGTAGTCTCTCTTCTATTATATTTCACTAATACTAATTTTATCTCTCTCATTTGTGTTTTTTTTTTAACTTGGTATTTTAATAGAATATTTTAGGAGCAGGTTGAACTCTAAAAATTTAGAAGGTAGTTCAGAGAGTTCCCCTATATCCCTGTTATTAATATCTTATATTAGCATAGTGCATTTATCATAATTAATGAATTAATATTGACACATTACTAACTAAAGTCCATACTTTATTTGGATTCCCTTAGTTTTTAGCTAATGTCCTTGTTCTATTCCAGGATCTCACCCAGGATATCACGTGTTTAATCTTCATGTAGTGTTAGGCTCCTCATGGCTATGCTAATTTCTGAGATATTTTCTGGGCCACTTTGGATAATACTGGTTAGATATTTCATAAGATGTTCCTCTGTTGGAACCCATCCAGTGTTTTTCTCATGAGTAGACTTGGGTTCTGAGTTTTGGAAAGGAAGCTCTCAGAGAAAAAGTGCCACTTTCATGATAGCATGTGAAGGGTACACATGTCAAGGCTACACATTATCATATCAAGTGACAAGTGTTGATCATGAACCTGATTAAAGTAGTATTTGTTAGGTTTCTCCACTGTAGTTGTGCTATCTTTCCCTCCCTTTCCACACTCTACTCTTAGAAAGGAAGTCTCTATACATGACCTGCACTTAAAAAATGTTGAGTTATGCCAACTTACTCCTTTAGGGTGTAGGTTCTGTATAAATTCTTGGTCTCAAGAGATTTGCGTCTTCTCCCTAATTATTTATTCAATTATTTATTTATATCAGTATACATTTTTGAATATTTATTTTATACTTTGAGTTATAATCTAAGTCTAGCTTAGTAAATTGTTGGTCAAATTATTTCATCTTCTGGCCATTGAGAGTTCTTTCATTGGGTTCTCATGGCCCAACACACTCCCATTGTGTGTGCGTGTTTACATGTGTGTTAGAGGTGCAAGAGGCTTTTCATCTTCAGACAAGTTGCTTCAAGCTCGTCCTGTTTATTTCCTGCCCCAATTCTAGAATCAGTCGCTTCTACAAGTAGCCCTGGTCCCTTCTGTTAAGCATGATAGAAGAAATGAGCATCTGGGCACCAGGTGAGCTCACTGATAGTGGGTCGCCCTTCCCTTATGCCTCCTTGCCTGACAAAACAAAGAAATATGTGTGGGTATATAAATTCGTAAATATTTCTATATAAAACCACCTATAACTATACTAGTCAGTTGCTTTTACTGTAGTCTTATTCACAAAGAAAATGATTTTTGTATGTCCTCCCATTATAATACTAAGCTTAAAATACCTTTAAAATCATATTTGGAGCAAGCACCTCATTGTGTCAGGCACTAGTATGACAATTCCAATCTAATGGGGAAGAGAGATTTATATGCCCATAATTTCAAAAGATGTAGCAATTTGATAATCTCATGGTAAAAGTACAAGCTACTGAGAGAGTTAATAGGAAGCCAGGTTCAGGAGAGAGGTGCTGTGTATGTGTGTGTGAGGCTAAGGAGACTGGGCCTCATTCTCCGGGTGAATGGATATAATTACAAGATTTAAAGCAAGACTAACTCAAGGATCCCATTTCCAGCTTCCTTGGTACTGGAGCCTCAGAATCTAATGGGAAAGAGACATCGAGGCTACAAATTAGGATGTCTCCTTCCTAGTTAGTACTGATGTGCACACTGTGGGAATGAAGAGGATGATGCTGATGTGTGCTAGCAGGCATTTATTTAGCACTTACTACGTGACAAATGTAATCTCATTTAAATCTGGGAGATAGACATTATAATTAATGCCACTTAGCAGATGAAGAACTGAGTCTCAGGAGGTGAATGGTGGGTGTGGATACATGCAGCTGGAAAGTGGCTGGTACAACTGTAGACCACATCTGCCTGATTCCTCACATTACTCATTTGCACCATCACTTGATGTCAGGAAAGATGGCACTTTCAAAATCCAAGTTACTCCCAAAGAAAGCAGGCCTTCGCAAGGGGCTGGAGCTTTGCTTTTTATTTCTAAGAAGAAAAATAGAAATCTGTTGATGGAGGCCTGGTGGCTCTATCTACATTAGAGCAAAACTTTGGAGAACAATAAACAGGATGAAGACAGGAGTTTCTTCCCCCGGAAACAGGCCCACCCTCACCAAATGTCTCTGTAAAATGTTTGAGCTAAACCATTCCCCTCTTTCCAAATGAGGAGAAATGGGCAGATAAATCAGTTGGGAGTCTGTGGCCCAGTCCTCAGAGGTAATATGTCTGTCTGGTCTCTCCCTCCTCGATTCGCTAAGATTTACGACAGGCAAGCAAGTCTCATCACTCACCATGTGTCCCTGCAGTGGAATTTCGGGTGAGATCAAGTAAAGCAGCCTCCTGGGGTTCAGAACTACTGTTCTGTTACTTCGTCTACAACCAACCGAGGAAACCTCCAACAGGGGGGTGAAAAACCCAAGCCACCGTGTGGATGCTTAGTGGTATGAAGTGATGAGATCCTCAGAAATGTTTTGCTATTTGGTTTTTGCTTTTACCTAGAAGTGTGCAGCATCCTACAAATTCATTCAGAAAGGCTAGCGTTCCTCTCCTCTTCAGTTAATTGGGTTATTTGGTGAATTCACAAGGATTCGTTTCGAGCTCAATCACTCAGAACAGCCATAAGTAGACGAAAGAATATAAAACACTTTTAGAATGCAGACTGTAAACCTAGGCACAAGGAATGTATATTCACTAATAAAGGCAGTTTTGGCTGGCTAAGCATGTGCCTCCTTTGTGATTAATAAAAGCCGAAATACAATCCCTCTGCCTGCCTGGTATAGAACTCCCTATGTAGAAGGAAAAGGCTTATGTGTTTCAAACTTGCTTCATATTTATTTACATATGATTTTAAGCCCTATCGCATTGCTCCTTGCAGAAAAGAATTTCAGATGGATAGAACCCCTATAATTCCCGTCTGAGGCCACCGCGATAAAGCAGGCCTGCTCACCTCACACGCTAATTCTTACCACACAGGGTGGCTGCGTGAAAAATATATGTGTAGGGCTTTGTGTGCTAATCATATACAAATGTTACGTAATTTAAATTACCACTTATTTTAAATTAGCATGTTCTTGACCTCAGTATATTATGAGAAGAAGGACTCTAAAAATTATGGGAAAGTTACGTTCTCCTGATAAGTAGGGAATGAGGGACCGAAAAAAAAAGTGACCTAATTGAATGCTTCTCCATTTGAACATGAACCAAACCAGGGAAACCTAGTAAAGTTCCCAAACACTTCTTTGTAAGCGATTTAAGTTTTTTATTTTCTTAAAACAATTTTTATACCATCATAATTAATGCAATGGACCGTAAAGCAAGTTCAGGGTCAGGAATCCGGAAAAACAAGTTCAGAATCAGAAACGTAGACGTAAGCTATGCCACAGCTTCTAACCTGACTGGCCCTGATTGAATAAGGCCCCATCATCACATCCTCCCATGCACTTGACTTTACTGCCTGGTTAAGAAACAAGGCAATGAACAGGAGAGAAGAGTGAGAGAACCAGGACATTCCACAACGTCTGGGGAGGAGGGAAGGGCTTCCCCGCCACCAGGATATAGTCAACCAGAAGGGTGCCCACCAGAGGGAAGAGAGAAAAATAGTGTTGATTTATAGACTTGTAGTAAACTAATTTGGAGAGTGAAGGCATGTCATCTGAAAAAGCTTTGTACTGCCTCATTTCTCAAGGTAAGACAGGAATGTTAAGGGAGAGGTTTCTGGCAGTTTCCACGGAACTAAATCATAAGGTGTTTCATAATTCTGTGACAGTACATTGTGCAACTGGGCAGCTTTTATTTTCCCCACACACATAAAGCAACGAACTCAGCCCTGTGATACATTTATCTGCTTTGCAGCCAGCATCAAAAACGGAGTGTCCAGCTGGACCTTAGAACCCTTCAATTACTGGTATTTGAACCTCGCGGAAAAGAACTCAGGCCAAGAGTCTACTTCAGAGTATATGGTTTCAATATTCTGGTCTGGGGTGCTCTTGTCCAAATTCTCTCTTTCATGTAAACATATTCTGAAATATCAGTGTTCTCAGGGAATGCCAATTGCATCACTAAAATGGCATAGAGTTTTACTTGGCTCTCTTACAGTCATGGATTTGCTAATGTTCAGGGCCATATCGATCTACTGATAGTGCCCAATGCTGATTCATTCCCCAGGTATAACAGGAGAAAGGACCTGTTGCTCTGTCCTATCATTCCCCAAACCATAACCTACATTTCATTCCCCATTCTTGCCCTTTCACACACTTCTATAAGAAAGGTCCCTCATTGGAATCAGTCCTTCGCTCAGGACTTCTCCATTCTCTTCCCACCCCTGGGGGAAGTCTAGGCATTTGAGAATAGACCCCTCCTCCCTACACAGGGGGCTCTTGCCTGGTGTCTGCCTTCTGATTAACCAATCCTGATGGCCAGCCATTCTAGGCCTTTTGCTTCAGGTCAGGTACTTGCTTTTGTTCTGCCTCTTTCAAGCCTAAGTACTGCCACTGGATGTCATTTGTCCCATAGCCAAGGCACTAGGCCAGTGCTTCCCCACTCCTATAGCTAACTCTAGCTTCCTGACTCCTAGGATTTAGTCACAAATGGCAAAGACACCCCTTGATCACGTTTAAGTCGAAAGGGGAATATATTATTGACTAATAGAACCCAAAGTTAGACAGGATTCAGTGGCAAGGCAAAGATGCAGCTGGACCCAAGATCAGCTGTGACCTGGTATTTTCATGCCATCTCTTTTCACCTCCTGTTTCTGACCACTCTGGGTATCACGTTTGTTGTCTCTCACAATTTCTCTCCATTTTATGGGGAGTATAGCAACACAGTGCATCTGAGTTTTATAGGTCATGGCTTCTGCCACTAAATGGGATTAATTTTAACTCTACAGACACAAGTGCAGAAATCCTAGTGAAATAATTCAATGGTGTAACCAGATTCTACACCTGTCATGAGGTTGGTTATGTAGAAGGAAACAGTACCCAGAATAGAAAAGAAATGTTGAGATATAATTATATTGTAGATATCTTTTTCCCCACAGCAGAGGTAAAAGATTAAAGACTAGTATTTTATTCCTGGAAAAAATATCAGGGACATCAGATGCAATCCGCCAAGCTTGGAACAGCATAGCCATTTGAAGAATTCCTTCTATTCTCCAGAGATAAAGTCTTCACTTTCTAATGTTTGGCTTATAACATAACAATCTTTACCATATAGCTAAGATATATCCAGTCTTTGAAGTCTATGACAACTTGGGAATTATTACTATAGGAAAAATTTCATTTTGGATTTTTTAAATGTTATATAAAAGCTCTCTAAATCTCAGGATAGTCATATATAAGGATCTTTCTTTCAACTTTGGGTAGATAAAAACCAAAAGACAATGGAAAAAAACCCAATTGAAAAAGGGAGAAGTTTTGTTTTTGTTTTTTTAATAATGGAATGTTTCATGGAACTCAAGGTCAGGAATGTATATGTGACCTTGAAACATGGATTCTCTCATTGGAGCCATGTGGAGGGGTAAGAGGGGAAGTAATGTGTACAGAGTCTCATGGGTGGTCACTATACCAGTTTAATTGAGCCAGGACTCATTAAGCACCCTATTTATGTGCAAGGCATTTCACCACTCATTTCTTCGTGCTTGTCAATCTACATGGTCTTTTGTAACACTTAAATGAATTAACTCTTTTACAATGAAATTTGGTGTACCACTAAAAAAATACTGATACGTATTAAGTTTGATTTGCAGCTCATTCTGCTATCATGAAACAAAATGGCAAGTAATAAATATGTTGAATGACTACAGATCATCTCAGAGTTTTTAGTAACTATCAATTATATTTGGTAAAGGGAGAGGTCTATAGTTAACAAAAAAAAGCATGTAGTATTAAATAATACAGTTGCCCCCACATATGATGGAGGAAATGAGTCTCTCACTTTCAGTCAGCTTAGCCTGGATTGAAGGGAGTGACCCACCAGGTCAGGAGAATAGACCTGAGAGTCCTCCGGTCATAAGACTTAGCAAAGTTCATGGATAACACGCCCAATGAGACTGGTCTAAACACTGTTTCCTGAGCATGGTGCCGCACCGCCTGCCTCCAGGTCTTGGCTCAAATTGTTGGCTCAGTCTGAAGTGTCTTTGTCTCCAATCTGCTTATGTATGCTCTCTTATCTTCAAGGTTCAATTAAAATTATACCCCCGTTAAGAAGCCCCACTTTCTGCAAATTCCCTGGTGAGTCTAAAGTATTCCTTTGATTACACTTGCTTAATAAAATGTGTATACATATTTTTGCTTTTCCAGAATCAACCTTGCATCATAGTTTTCATGTGTATGTATAGGTTATTGATAGATAGATGATAAATAGGTGATGGATGGATGGGTGGGTGGGTGGGTAGATAGATAGATGACAGATAAGTAGACAGAGAGATGGAGAGACAGACTCCACTAGATGCTGAGGCTCCTGGAGGGTAGCTGCCACAATTCCTTTGTATTTTCCATCTATGTCTTTAATCGTTAAGTATTTTGGAGTTTTCATATTTACTTGTATATATTATGAAGATATTCCAACAAATCAGGCTATATTTTATTCTCTAAAATTGACAATGTAGGGGATAAAAGACAGTAAGAACATAAATACACTACAAGATACACCTAAGTGCCATAAGAGAGGTAAAGATGAAATGTTATGAGATTTCCAAGAAAATGAAGCTCAACAGTGAAGGTGGAAGTGGGCAGAGAAGGAGAGAAGGGGAAGACCAGAAAAGCCTTCATGGAACAGGACAGGTTTTGAGATTGTCCACCAAGGATGGGTAAGGTGTGGATGTGTGGGGACATACATTTCCCCAAGTAAGGGAAGCAGTGTGAGTGAAGGCAAGAGCAGGAAAAGCAGGGAGGTAGCTTCAAAGGGATGGTGTGGCACATAACGAGAACAGTAAGAAACTGTTGGAATGGTAGGCAGGAAACTCATCTCATTCTGAGGAATCTGAACAGCATCTTCTCATCAGTCTGGACCCACAGAAGAGGTGCGAAGAAGAGGAGGCTGAATGTATGTTGGGGGTGTGCATCGAGCTTCATTAAGAGTGTAAGCAAAGGAGGGTGAGGCCCAAGACTGAGATGGTGGCAGGGGGGAAAAGGCCTCAGACAGAGGTTTGACAAGGCTTGGCTGTTGGTTGCACATTGAGGGCAAGGGCAAGGAAGGAAGGGGTTTTGAAGAACCAGCTGAACGGTGGTTCCATTGACTAAAGCAAGGAACATATGAGGATTTAACAGATTGGATGAAGGAAAACATGATTCCAACTAGAGATGTCAAATAAATGGTTTTTGCTCTTTACACTGGCCTTCCAGGTCAGCACCTGATAGAGTCACACAAAAATTAGTTTATAAATGTTTACTAAATTGATATAAACCTATGATAAACTTTAGAACTATATGGTGACCGTGGGAGAAATAAAATGTTCCAGAGACATCACTAAAACTTGAATTCGCCATCACAGAAGACAAGAATGCCATTTTACAGAATATCTCCTGGTCACACGTCCAGCTATCACCTTGGAAAATTCTCATCAGTTAAAAAGCAACTGTCCTTCGGTGGGTGGCCATTGCAGTATAGAATTTAGGTATTTTATGAACTGTATCTCACTACGTTGTCTCAACTCCATTTCTCTAAAGAGGTAACAGTGTTTGGTTATCTAAGAACTTTCAAATAGCAGGTAACCGCGAATCCTTTACACATACTAAGACTTGTACTTCTCATAACTCCATGGGCAGATATGATCATTCTCCATTTGAGGTGTGAGGAAACCCTGGCATAGAAAGTTAAGTAGTTAGAGCAATGTCACACAGCAAGCAAGGGTCATATCTAAGACCTGAACCCACGCAAGCCAGTGCTGGAGTCTGTGAGCTTAACTGTCACCTTCTCCAGCCCTGCCAGCTTCAGTGGCATAGTGTGGTAGGGACTTTAGTCAAGCTGGTGCCAGAGCTCATGTTTTCATTCCACTTTTCCACAGAGAAATCTATGCTGGAGCTTTCCTCTGAGAAGAAAAAAAAAATGATTATTGAATGATTGGCCCCGGATCAAATGGAAATTAATAGTGATGTCTGTAACTCATGATTCCTAACACCCAGTTTAGGTTCATGTTGCCCTTCTACCAAAGGGAGAGCAGTGGACAGACTATAATCATTATAGAGTCCTTATTTCAGCAGTGTCTTTCAAAAAACCTAGTGTGTATTTTAGTTTTATAGTAAAGGAAACATTACCTTAAAACATCTTCAGGGCAGAGGTGAATATTTGATAAATATAATTAGTGATTTTCCATAGCTTTACAAATTAGAATTTATGGATAAATTTCTCAAAAAAAAACAGGCAGTTTGACTCATCCACATTCAGATTTATAGTACAGTGTATTATCATGGATCCCCCAATCATCCTTTAAAAGCACTGCAATACAGGGTTTATTGTAGCCATCGTTTGAGGTTGCAAATTGTTAACATCTGTCTCTTAGTATTTTTTTACAATACTCTAAATACTCTAATCTCTGGTTATCCTGCTAATAACTGTAATTTTCTAGTCAGCTGCTATCTCTCAAGGTAGTTTAAAGGTCATTTTTTTTTCAATACATGAAGAAGCTGGTGAAGAAAGTGGACATGATGTATTTTTTTTAGCCAGTTGAAGTCGTTTGGATTTAGTTTTGTACTCAAGAAGAAAGACTCTCCGCCTAGCTATTTTGCTTCAATCTGTTTGGTCCCAGAATGATTAATTTTGGTGTCTTTCACTACATTTTACTTCTGTTACCTGATGTTATTCCTAATAGATAGGGAAAACAGCAATTACTTGCAGAAGCATAATTAAAAGATGCATTTATATTGTAGTTTTCATATTCAAAGTACTAGTTAATCCTCACGTTGGCCCTGCAAGATGAAAGCATGCTGCAATTTTCCCTAGAGAGCGTGTTTCTGAAAACTCTCTTAATCAAGATTTGGAGAATCCCATCCACTTTGTTTTCGGTGGAAAATTATGAAACACAAATGTATTTGTGTAAATGCACACATTTTTATTTATTTAAAATGCCAATCGTAATGTAACAGAAGTGTAAACATAAGCTGTAGTGAAAAACATATGGTGCCCGTTATTGTTTTTTGTTTGTTTGTTTTGCCTTCTCTGCATCTATTATTTCTGCGGGGGAAAAATAAAAAATTAAAAAACTGGGTTTCCTTTAGGTTACATTCGTCTTCACTCAGCACTTTGCCTATACTTCCAGAGCATGACCGATTAGATAGTTACAGTGATTGTCAGGGATGGACATGTGATCTGGCCTTGGCCAATGGGATGCAAAATCAGGAGCCTACAAGAGCTCTTCTGGAAAAAGATATGTATCTTTTTTCCAGTTGGATTCCTTGGCAGGTAGGATATCAATATGGACCTGGCCATGTCAAGAATCATTACCAGAGGGAAAAATTTAGTTTGAAAATATAGTCGAAGCGGGAGAAATCCGATGGGAAAAAACAAACAGAAAGAGACAATACCCTGATGCCATCACCTGCATGCCTGGATCCAGCCCCAGCCCTGATGATGAGAAATGAGCTCATTCCACTCGAAAATGAGCGGCGCCCGATTAGTACATAAGCACAATTGATGGCTATACACATGAGTAAGGATCCCATTTCACCGTAACAGATAGTAAGTGTGATGAAAATTTTAATAGAATATTTTAAATGAAAATAACTGGGTAGGATTAAGTTAGAAAAGGCTTCAGGCAAGACGTTATAAATGATGCTTTGACTAGATCAAATAATTATAAATAGCTCAGAACCTAGCACACGGGAGTTTATATAAGGATTTTTTAATGAATTTACTGGTGCCCTCTGCCAGAATTTACTTCTTGAAGCCCTAACATCCAGTACCTCACAGTGTGACTGGGTTTGAAAATAGAGTTGTTGCATGTCTAATCACTTAAGATGAGGTAATATTGGAGTAGAGCAGACCACTTATTGATATGGCTTATGTTTTTATTTTTTTAAAGGAGAAATTTGGACACAGGCACACATAGGGAGAACACTGTGTGAAGATGACGGCAGAGATGAGGTGATGCTTCTATCAGTCAAGGACCAGCAAGGATTGCCACCAAAGCAATACACACTAGGGGAGAAGTGTGGAGCACATTCTCTCTCAGAGAGACCAACCCTACTGACACCTTGATTTTGGACTTCTAACCTCTTGAACAGTAACACAATATAATTCTGCTCATTAAACTCTCCCAGTTGTTAGTAACTTGGTTCAGCAGCCCTACTAAATTAATACAAGGTCTAAGGATGTTTACAGATTAAAAATTGTATGGGATGGAAAAGAGTCAACATAGAAAATGAAAGTGCTGATCAAAGTTGATTAACATTGGTTCCAAGAGTTCATAGAACATAATTTTAAAGACCAAAGTAGAAGGATAGTTGCACAGTGAAGACAAAGGAATATGTCTGGGTGGCATAAAGCAAGAATCCTGAAAGTTGGCAAGAAAGTGGATTATTAATGTGTAGGATTGGATGAAAAATATTTTTTGTTTCTTCATGACTTTAAAACTATGCAGTTGGAGAATCAGACACTGCTAAAGACATTGTCAATGAGAGAGTTCAGAAAGAATTGCGGTATGAAGCATGAAAGTTTAAGATAGGCTGAGTCATAACACACTTTCATGGTGTCAGTTCCGTCAGACATATAACCAAGTGAAAAAAATTAATACCACCAACAGCGGAACAACTGACATCCTGTGTCTCCTGAGAAACTACTCTTAAAGAACAAAATCTATTTGTATATTTTCAAAATTATTTTACCTGCATCAAGTTATGAGGAAACAATCAGACAAATACAAACTATTGGACTTTCTACAAGACCTGGGCTTTTCAAAACTATGGATTTCATACAAGTCAAAATGAGTTGGTAGAACTAATCTAGATTAGAGGACTCTAAAGAGATGGGTTAACTAAATGGAATGTGTGATCTGGGAGTAGATCCTAAATCAAGAAAAAAAGGTTTAAAAGATATTATTGGGATAATTTAAATATGGACTCTGTATTACACAGTAACATGAGATCAGTGTTAAATTCTTGAGTGTGGTAATGGTATCAGTTATATAGGCTGTTTAGGAGATAAATTCTGATGTATCTATCAGTACATTGTCAAAAATGCCTGCAACTTTCAAGTGATGCATTAAAAAACAAAAGTGTATGTGCAGGAGCACTTTTGTGTGTGACCCACACATGCACACACACCCGGTTTGTGACATTGTTGGTACTCTGTCCTAACCCCCCGGAGCTATTTACTATTTTACTCTGTCCATCTACCACTTTCATGTGTTTTTTCTTCTAATATTTCACACCTAAGGTTTTGTGGTGTCAAGAATTCCAAGTAGAATTAGAGTGAGGCTTGTATTTAATCTGAAGTCACACCCTCACTCAACTTCTCCCTGTTCCCTCCATTTTCTTTCCTTACTCCCCAGTGTGAGCATACTTTTAATAAATCTTTTTCCCTAAATTCTCATCCTACAGACTATTTTAGGGGAGGCTAATTCTAGACATATAGATGCACATATGAGAGAGAGAGAGAGAGAGAGAGGGGAAGAGAGAGAGAGAATGTAAAATGTGATCCATAGTGAATCTAGGTGGGTCTATATTACTCTTCTCTCAGCATTTTGGCAGGTATGATATTGGAAAGGAAGGACTTAAAGCAACTAGCCTACATGTCATTTCTCCCTCCATATGGAGGTACAGTTCTGGAGAAAGAGAAAAGACAGGGCACCTGGTCTTATCTCTTAATATACACACTGATAACTGGACCTCCTGGTAAATAGACTACTGATATTTCCTAGGAAGAGAGTCCATATCTGGGAATCTTCTTAGGAGGATGTCTCTGGTTTAGGTTTAACATAAACACACCTGGAACATTTGGATTTATGGGCCAGATGCCCCCAAGAAAATATCACAAAAGTTAGGTGACCATCTGGGGTACAAAGCTGAGATATTTCATAACCAAAATGCTCCGTGCTATGTGAGGTAACCCGTGTGCCTCTGTTAGAGACCTTGTCTAATCAGGGTCAGGGTGCCCGGGTGAGAGGGCAGGAAGGGCCTGGGGAGCCAGCCTGGGCGCTCCCCACCTCTGCTGTGCTGCACCCGGGCCTTTTGGTGCCTTAACTATGAAATTAACAGTGAAGACTGGTTCTGAAAAAGATTCCTAGCTGTGAAAAAATCAGATTTGACAATACGATCCTTTGTGTTAACTCCGCTATTTCTTCAAGCGAAAAATTTCGTCGGACAACACACGATGTCAGTTTCTTAATTTCTCACATATAGGATTTGGACTAGATCTCTAAATTTCTCCTCTAAGTTTGTATAACAAAGTAGGCAAATGCCAGAGGTCGGTCTTCTACAAAAATAGAGTAATTTTTAGAGACGTTTTAAGTTCACAGCAAAATTAGGAAGATGATACAGAGATTTCCTCTACTCCCTGGCCCCCACACATGCACAGCCTCCCCCATCACCGACACCTCACACCAGAGTGGTACATTTGTCACAGCTGCTCACCCCCCCACGGGCACATCATTGTCCCCCAGAGTCCACAGTTTACACTAAAGTTCACGCTTGGTTTCACACATCCAGTGGGTGTGGGCAAATGTAGAATGACACACATCTCCCATTGCAGTGTCACACAGAGTCGTTTCTCTGCCCTAAAATCCTCTGTGCTCCTCCTGGTCCTCCCGCCCTTTCTCCTCTAACTCCTGCCAACCAATCGCTCATCTTTTCATTGCCTCCACACTTTTGCCTTTCCAGAATGGCATGCAGTGGACTCCTGCAGCATGTAGCCTTTTCAGATTGGCTTCTTGCACGTAGCAATATGCGTTTAAGTTTCCTCCATATCTCTTCATGGATAACTGGCTTATTTCTTTTCAGTGTCGAATAATATTCTACTGTTAGGATAGACTGCAGTGTGTTTAGCCACTCACCTACTGAAAACACAGCGTGGTCAGGATGGACTTGGATGCGTGTATGGTGTTGACTGCATAGCTAAGGCTCTACTGCTACTGCTCTTTCTCCTGGGAAGAGAGGTCGTGGAGATGAGAGTGACAAGGGGCACATTCCCATGTCGACTCACCAGCATCTGAGTGTCAGAAGTTGGTGGTGCAGCCGCAGCAGCAGCAGCAGCGGCGTCACTGTGGTGTCACGGTCACTGGGCTGGCTCCTCTGTAGGTCCAGTGGGGGCCCTTGATGTCCACTCCACCAGTCTAACCAACAGTCGCCCAGGCCCTTAATTTTAGTCATTAAACCCCTTCCTGCTCAAAATATCTAAAGTGGTTTCTGTTTCCTGTACTGAATCCTGTATGATATAGTTTATTATTAAACCAAATAATTGCCCCATCTTAGTGTGGAGATGTTTTTCTCAGCTTCTTCGTTTGTGTGCACCAACGCTTTGTCTACCTTTAAGGTTTTTTTAAATTTAAAATAAAAATAATAGGCAATAATAGACATATCTCTTGGCCAGGCAGAAAATAAAAAGGGAATGATCTGCCACATTTTACAGCCTATCCTTGATTTCACATATACATCTTTTTAGATAACTGTTTACGTAATTGCACGGTTTTTGTCTGCACGCAAGTTTAAATATCTAAATTCTTATTTTGAAATGCAACAAATGCACTGTGATTTTTTCCTGTACCAAAAAGATCTGAAGAGTATTTGAATCTATTTTTTTGTTGTTTGATGAGCAGATATCACCGCAAACTAATCCAGAATCTAAAATTGTTAATGCCATATGTGCCATTGATTTCCATCTTGCCAATTAAATAAAGGTTACCGCCTGGGTGCTTCAAAGATTGCCTCTCTCCCCGGGCGCCATCGCAGTAATTCAGCACAGCCAGGGCACCCCCGCTGGCGGTCCCCAAATTCCCTCGGCAGGGAAGAGCAGAATGCCTTCTGGGAAAACGTCGCTTAGGGAGTGGGAAAACTGCTGAGAGCTACAATTCCAAGTTGCTGACCTTTCCTTGTTTAGAAGCGGGGCTCATCATTTCTGTTTGCCCAAAGGGCCAAGAATGAATGCAACAAGCATTCATTGAGCACCTACGATGTGCCAAGCACGAAACTAATACGAAAATGAAGAAGCGATGCCACATTTCTGTTTCCACCAGGTCTGACGTTGAGTAGATGGCTACATACCTCGTTCCAACATGACGTGATCAATTCTATGAACTGAGTTCCATCGCACAGCACCGAGGCAGGAAGAGTTCAATCTCGCCGTGAGGGAGGAAAGAACTGAGTTGCCAAGCAGAGAAATAGGTGATAATTGTCCTTAGTTCTGAAGAATAACTAGGGCTTGTCCAGGCCGGGGTGAACAAGGGATGAACGTAAATCTAAGAAGAAGAAGAAGAAAAGGCAGTATTAGCCAAGGCAGGAAGACAAGAGATGACCGGGCTTGTTCAGGAAACTACCAAGAGGGGAGTTAGGAAAATCTGATGGTTAATTTTATGTTTCAACTTAACTGGGCATCGGGGAGCCCAGATATTCTGGCGAAATGTATTCTGGGTGTTTCTATGAGGGTGTTTTTGGGTGAAATTGGTGTTTAAATCGGTAGACTTGAGTAATTCCGATTCCCCTCCCTAATGTGGGCGGGGCCCATCGAATCGGTGGAAGGCCCCAGAAGAACGCCCCTGACTAAGAGGGAACACCTCCTCCTGCATACTGCCTGTGAGCCGGGACAGTGGTTCATCCCTGCCTTTGGACTTAAACTAAAACAGCTGCTGTCTGAGCCCTAAGCCTGCCAGCACTCAGCCTGGAGCTACACCATCCGCTCTCCCGGGGCTCCGGGGCTTGGCAACTGCAGGCCTGGGGACTAGTCAGCCTCCACAATCGCATGAGCCAATTCCTTATAATAAATTTCATATATACACACGAACACACAGTCTATCGGTTCTGTTCTCCAGAGAAGCCTGACTCATACGGAAAGGCCAGCGTTAAGACGAGGTTGTTAACATTAAACATAACTAGAATGTAAAGAATCTGTAGATCATTCTACGCACGTTAAAAACAGCTAATATTTCTTTTCAGTATTGTAATTGTTATTGTTGACAAGCTGTAAAGTTGCTGCTTACGTCTTGGGTGGCCAAGACACTCTTCCGAATGCTTTACAGGTACCGACTCACTTATTTCTGACAGCCCCTTTAAGAGGCAGGCACTACTATTGCCCCCGATTTACAGAGGCAGAAATGATGCACCCTGAAGTAATCTCCTAAAGTGCAGAGCTTGCAAGCGAAGGAGCCCCAAATGGAACCCAGGCAGTCACATCGCCAGAGCCCGCACTTTATGACTGCTTTAGTGATGCTCTGATATTGAACTTAATTCCATAGGTATTCTCGAGGACAGTGATATATATATCACACTTGCCATTTTAGAAGGATGATTCTGTGGGTAGAATAGAGAGCCAATGAAAGAACCAAAAGGACAAACATTGTGGAAATTAAAATGAGGCTTGGTGATAAGTATCTGGCCTAGACTAGGAGGGCTAGGAATGGGGAGTAGGTGCTGATCTGAGGAAAATGTTTTCAAGATAGTATCACCAGGATGTGGTAATGGAGCAAATGTTGGGAATAAGAAAAAAGAGGTAAGAATCAGTGCAATTAGGAATTGGTGAATGATTACCTGAGCTAGGAAGCATGTTGAGGGGAGGGGAGAGGACAGCTAGGGGGGATTCAGAAATGAAAATCGAGACGTCCACAAATGGAAAGTGGAATCTCAATTTAGAAGAGCAGTCAGGATTAGAGCAATACATTTGGGAGTTATATTAATGTTCTATGGCTGCCGTAACAATGCACCACAAACGCAGTGGCTGAAACAATCCACATGTGTTTACTCCCAGTTCTGGAGGCCAGGAAACCAACATCAAGGTGCGGGCAGAGCCACCGTCCTCTGAAGAATTACTCACTGAGTGACTCTGTCAAACCTTGGGGACTGCTGGCATTCTTTGGCTTGTGGCTAAATCACTGCAAACCAATGCCTCTATCTTCAGAAGTGTGAGTTGATTCTCCCTCTACCTCTTTTTGTAAGAACATGTGTGATGGCATTCAGGGTCCATCCAAATAATTTAAGATTCTCTTCTTACCTCAATGTTCTTAATTTAATCACATCTGCAAAGACCCTTTTTCCAAATGAAGTAACATTTACAGGTTCTAGGGATTAGAACCTACAAAATTGGGTGGCTATTATGCCTCCTACTACAGGAGTCATCAGAATAGGAA
Source organism: Phyllostomus discolor (assembly GCF_004126475.2). Lineage (NCBI taxonomy): Eukaryota > Metazoa > Chordata > Mammalia > Chiroptera > Phyllostomidae > Phyllostomus > Phyllostomus discolor. The sequence goes on from NC_040906.2 coordinate 13,384,441, forward strand.
AGATCAGGGAGGGAGGAGATGAAACGTCAAGGGCGAGAGATGGCAGGAAGCCACCCTGGTGAAGCGGAAGAAGCTCTGTGAGTTCAAATCCCACCTTGCTGCCCTTACGTGGCCCAAACCATGCGGCCTAGCACTTTGGATTCCATTTTCTCCTCTGTCAGAGGACAAGCTCAGCTACATGATTTTTCTCTCGAGCAGAAAATATGAAGTGGGCATTTCATCTAAATAAGTGTGCAGAGTCATTTGGAGGCTTGTAGCCATTGCAAAATATTATTTTACTTAAATAATATTAAAATTAGAAGCTAAATCCAAAATTGTCCACAATCCTTTCATTTAACCAAATCAGTGTTTTCATTTGTGTGACATGTTCTAGTCCTTGAGCAAGTGCACATTCAATTTGTACCTATTGGCCACACTTTTATAGGTAGGTGTTCCTAGTCTGTATTGTAATTTAAAAAGTCACCACCATTTTTTCCATTGTGCTACATGATCCTTTCCTTCAATGTCCCTCACTCCCCACCCTGTCCAAGGTTCCACATGGTGCAGTTAGAGGAAGCACATTGTAGGTGAGTGGTGCCCCCTGGAGTTGTGCAATGGCAGCCACGAGGACCGCAGTGGGAATGCGCATCCTGGGACGATGCACACTGGTACCCCACAGGGCCACCTGCAGCTGTGCCAATGCTAAGCGGGTTCACATAAGGTTCTTTCCTGCTCTCACCTTTGACTCTAATTCCTACCAAGGCAAAAACATAGTAGCATACCAAGGCTTATAGTAACTCTCCATAAAGCTTTTATTTTAAACATAGCTGGAAATAATATGTTAGAGAGTTAAAATATGTCCCATGTTGAACTTGTTTAGCTTTTCACTTGGGTACTACCTCAACTATTGCTGCTTGAGAGATTACATCCTGTTCAGACATACCTGCCTCAAGCCGTACGGACATAATTTTCTATGACAGACAATAATTGTTACAATTAAGGCTTGATAGCCGGCATCTCCACTCTGCATAGAAGTGCTGAACATATTGCAAGACTGTCCCACTTTCCTGCAATAAATAGCAATATGAATATAACTGCAAAACTTCTGAGACATTCCTGGAAATCTATTCTACTCGGTTTATGCATCTTTTTTTTTCTCAAGTGGGCTCTTCCCTTAAATAACCTCATGGTCCCAGGCACATGCTACAGTTTCCTTCCCTCTCTCTCTCTCTCTCTCTCTCTCTCTCTCTCTCTCATACACACACACAGGGGAGAAATGGGTCGAACTATCAAAGTGTGCTATAATTAATTTTCATTCAGTATGTATTAAATTTTGAAAGGGTACTGAAGAGCATGAAACTAAAAGAATCAATTGTCCTTTAGCATGTTTCTTCAGGATGAAATTAACTTGAAATGCTCATTCTTGTTTCTTTCCTGCATAAGAGAAAAAACAGCTTCTTATGGATGCCAGCTAAGGTCCAAGACGTTGAATGCCTGCTATGGAGGAACAAGGTGTCCTCTGTGCGGGAATTTAATGATGTTAAGGGGTTCCAGTTCACATGAGTGTGCAGATAGTAGTGAAAACACTAGGCATAATTCATCACCCTCTAACACTGAGCACATTAAACTTGAACTTTGGCTCGTGTCTACAATTAGAAGCTATGCTGCCTCTTCCCTCCCTGTGGAGAAACCTGCCTGGACATGCGTGGTGTGGGCAAGTCATTTACCCACTCTGTGCTTCAGCCCCTCCATGTGTTGATGGGGACTTCCTTAAGTAGATGTTGAGAAGATCAAATCAAATGATGCATGTGAAACACAGGATAGTGCTTGATGCATAGTAAGTGCTCAATAAATCTTAGCTATACTAACCAGTCCCTTGTTTTTAGCCATCCATCCTAATTGTGCCATTTTCCCAGGGATTCCTTGAGGACAATTTGCAGTGAATCCCCACTGGTCTGTGACAGCATTCCTAGCTCCTTCCAGCTGGCCTGCTTCACCGCAGAGCAGCACCCTGTGAAAATCCCGCAGTCACCCTGTGGGACCGTTCCCTAACACACAAGCCTCCAGGAACGGAAGTCCAGTTCCAGCCCAGAGCTGACGCACCATCTCAGGGCGAAGCAGGAAGCCCTGGACCATACGCAGCAGGCAGTTTAGGAAGCTGTTGCCGTGTGGTAGCTACCCTCCTCCCAGGGAGCTAGATGAAGCCAGTGCATTTAAACCTCCAGATTGGCCTGAAAACTGGTTGGCACCGTGCTGATTTCCAGCTTCCCAAAACGAAACTCTGACCTTTTTGTTTTTATTTTCTACTCATCTGTTACTGAAAATCTTCGTATGTCGTGATGCCAACACCACAGATCTCGGTGGCATATTTTTGTTCCAGTGCACAAAGGATCAAACGACAGAAATTAAAGCTGTGACTTTAAAATGATTTAAACTATAACCTTTTTTAAAAAAATAGTTTCTATCGTCATAGAATCCAGTGCTGGAAAAGTCCTTACATCTTCCAGTGCAATGCCTCCTTCTCTCAAATGATGAAACACTGAGATCTAGAAAGGGAAAATGCAGACTCTGAATTACTCACGTCTGGGTAATAGTTTGAAGATTTGACTGTATGACTGGCTATTCACATTGATTCAATTAGCTACATGACTGATCAGGTAAAATATGTAATCCGTGCAACTGGCCAATCTTTGCCAAATTATAATCAGGCCTTGCACTATATAATGCTATATTGTTTTGCTAGGTTGTCTAAATTATTCATCACTGCAGTTCTCTGGTAAAGGTATTATACTGCATCTCTATTAAGATGAGAAATTCAGACTCAGAAAGTGTAGTCTATTTACTAGTGTCTCCATAGGTGGCAAACAGCAGAGTGAAACCTTGAACCTAAGCCTTCTGATTCCCTATTCTGAGTTTCTCCTAAGGAAAGAACAGTTTGTCATAGGAAGTTGTACTAATTACCTAAGGACTGGACCGATTAGGAATGGAGGACGTGTAGGGAACATGGGGTACAGGCAACAACACTAAGGATAAAAGAAAGATTTAGGTGCGCTTTGTCATAATTTACACTTTAACCAAATACCAATGTTATTGTGACCTAGGACTGCATGTACAGAAGTTTGGCCGAAAAAAAAAAGTTATTTTATTTTGTTTTGTTTTTATTCAGCCATATTACCCCCAAACTACCTCAAGTACATAAAGAAACATCTGAAGCCTAACTCAACAATAAAATCCACCCTCTCCCCCCAAAATATACTATGAGTGGTTTCAAGGATTTCATCCTTATTTGTCCAGAAGTATTACTATTTTTTTTTGCAGAAGCCCAAAATACAAGTTATAAACAAGGAAGACCTTTTTACGAGGAAAGTGATAGACTCATTTCCTCCAATGATACTTAACTTTTAATAATAATGCCATAAAAAGGAGATTTAACGCAGGTGTTTGTTGGGGGTATTAAGTTTCGGCGCAGCATTCAATTTACTGTGTCTAGAAAATCGGCAGGACCCCTCCCCCTGGGGTATTAACAATCCTTTTCAGACACAGCTTTAAAAAGATGAATAATCAGGAATAGTTGCAACCTTGCAATCTACATAATAATCTTGCCTCCGGCGTAGCACTTTTTAAAAAAATCTAGAGAGATGTTTGCTGTTTCGCCTTTTAATTAAGTTGGTTACTCTAACTACCTGTGTGTGAAAAAGTTCACTGCCAAGTATTTCGCACTGACACCAACTCTGTTCCGCAGCCACTGACGGGTGTAACTGGCCACAAGGGAACGGGTGATCAAGTGAGGGTGGGGGTGGGTTCTCCCCACACCGAACACCTTTGTTAGAGCAACTTCAAGGTCCTATCCACAGAGCGACTCCCGGAGACTTGTCCTTACTGGATTATGCGCTTAGTCCCTGGAAAATATTCTTGGGAAATCCTTATGGTTCCCCGGAAGCAAGAAAACGTGGGAAAGAGTGGAAAGAAGAGACGAGGAGGGCAAGCCTCCTTGATCGCGGAGCGGACTTGGACGCGAAGGCAGGAAGCAGAGCCTGGCAGTGTAGCCGGGTGCGTGCGGACATGCCTGTTTCTAGGCCAAGGTGTGTGCATTTGCTGATCACTTTAGTTTTAAAAGAAGAACCCAATTGCAGAAACTGCCTCTTGGTTTACAAACTCACTGGTCTAGGCTACCTAATGCGTGTGTGGTGAGGAGGGGGTATTACTCTCAAAGTCCAGTGTACTTCTTGAGCAGGTAGGTACTCTACCCCAAACCTCAGGAGAAGACTTCAAAATCTTCAACTAACTTCTTCACTGTCCCAGGGCTTGGCTTTTTATCACAGGGCTCCCATCTCAAGGTGTCACTGCACGTGCAGCACCCCAGACAGTATCAGTTTCCTAATCGACAGGTTTCCAATCTGGGCACGTGGGAATGATGAAGAGTTCACCTCCGGTTTCAGACTGAAAAGGGATAGTCCCATAATAACAGTACCAATAAATAACAATTTGCTGAGAGTCCGCCATGGGCTGGCACCACGTTGGGAGGGACCTGTACACACATTACCTCTAGTCCTTACAGCGCTCCTGCACATCAGGCGTTACACCGGCGGTGAAGGGGTTAGTCCGGATCACATGGAAGGATCAGGGATCACAGGGGGGCTCTGCGGGTCCCGAACCCATGCAGGCTCCCCGAGGCAGGACTGCCCTCCCTCACAAGCACCTCCCAGAGCTGCTTTTTCTTCGTTCGTTATTGTTTGCTTTTCACTTCGCAAGGGGCACGTGGTAGAAAAGTTAGAAGATACAGATGAACGAAGACAAAGAGAAAGGAAAATAATTACCCACATTCCCAGTAAATTACCACCATGAACATATGGGAATACACTTGAAGAAGCGTACACCATGTGGAGGTGTACAGATACTGCAGTACTAGACCTCCGCTAGAAACACTCTACGGTGGCTAGCCTTTAGAGTCAGAGTCACCTGACCTCTTTTAAATCTCACTCTGTAAGTATTTTTTAAAGATTTTATTTATTTATTTTTAGAGAGGGAAGGGAGGGAGAAAGAGAGAGAGAGAGAAACATCAATGTGCAGCTACTGGGGGTCATGGCCTGCAACCCAGGCATGTGCCCTGACTGGGAATCAAACCTGCGACACTTTGGTTCACAGCCCACGCTCAATCCACTGAGCTACGCCAGCCAGGGCCTCTATAAGTAGTTTTAAACCTCAAAATGAAAAGGTATTATAATGCTGCTTTGTGGACTTTGGGGGGTTGTTTTCCTCTCTTAATAAATTCTGAGCAGAGTGTGTTCTTTTGGTAGCTAGACATCACCTTTTTAAAAGTGATTTGGTGAATAACTACCAATTTATACCACCTTTGTGAGTTATCATAATGTGCAGGGCCCTCTCAGCCAGGAACCACATGAACACTGACCGGGACTTCCCAGGAGGGCCCGGCCTGGATGCAGTAGTACGCACTTCCACAGTTCTCTGTGGTTGGACTTTTAAGCAGCTCCCATTTTTTTACTGTACTGTGATGAACAGCACTGTATACATAATCTTGTGCACTTATGAAATTAATATTAGAATACAATTTTAAAGAGGTAATTAATAACTCAGCCAAATACTCTTAAACATATATTAAAATATTTGGCAACTGTGCCACCAAATTGCACCACAATTGCAATCCTGTAATAAGTTTAGCCCCCTACAGGTCAAGGTGAATGAAACTGTTTTCTGAGCTGTCAACAGTGGCCAGTGGAATAACTGGGCTATAGAACTACATACTCACCTTGTTCACACCAGGGCAAGGAACATAATTTGTCTTATTTTTCGGAAGTTCATAAAAGCAACAGCAAAAATCTATGTTGTTTTAATATGTATCTCTTTGATTATTAGAGAGGCTGACCATTTTCCATGTACATACATGTGTTTTCATATACATACACGTATTTTCATATACACATTTTAGTGCATGTATGTGAATTGCCCAAGACCCATCCATGTTAAGTAGGAAAGTTTTAAAAACCAATTCAAAGCTTTATATTCGCCCCTTCTGTGGGAACAATACCCCTTATTAAGTCATTCAATCAACATTTATTGGGTTCTTATCAAAACTGATATACACACCAGCACACTTGTTGTTTGAAGTCTTCTGATTGGTTGCTGCCCATGCTGAACTCGTAGTTAAATACTGTGAGTATCATCCTGATATTTGTCATATGCTAAGTTCTATTCTGACACTGGAATCTAACAGTGAAAAAACTTCAAATTCTTGTATTTATAGTACTTCTATTCTGGCCAACAAGTACCTGTATAAAAGATATTGTATCCATGGTGAATACATACCAAAGGTTAAAGAAGGCTTAACACCTTTACAGCTCAAGAGACACAGCACTTAAACCTGAGTGACAATTAGAAGCCAGGATTATACTCAGCTTTGGGACATGCTAGTCTTAGCACAAGAATATGGATACGTAGGTCACTCTAGGCAGAGCCATGCCCCAGACCTGCCACGCTTGTGTTTGTTCCTGCCATTCTTTACCTGTGATGCTGAAATGCCACCGTTTCTTCCTATGGAAACGCGTTTTTCCTGATGAGCTTTTGGGTGTCATATTATGCCACCCTCAGTCCTGCTGGCAGTGGAGGAGGGCAAGCCTTCTCCAATCTGCCTTTTCTGTCAGGCGTCCTAATTGGAAGTCCTGCCTGAAGCACATGGCCAGAGCGGGAGCCAAGAGAACAAAGGACAACCGCTCACGTGCGTTCCTTCCCAATCTGGCCGGGGCCTTCTGGCTCGGCAGGGGGTGCAGGCTACTGAATGGGGCAGGCGGTGAGTGGTCCCCTCCCTGGCGAGCCCCGGGCACGCAATCAGCAAAATCGGTCGGATTGATTTTTAAAAGGAACCGAAATGGAGGTTGGGAAATAAAATAAAATGGGAAAAAGAAAATTAGGCAACAGCAAAACCATCATTTCTGGGTCTTTTTACCTGATGCCTTTCTAGAAGTAGAAATGCTGAGATAAGCGAAGGTTATTCTTTCCTTAAAAATTTTTTAAAAATCTTTGAGGACACATTACACTGATGTGATGGAAAGAACATCGAAGTAGAAATGACTAAACTTGGATTTTAAGCCAGGCTCTCGCATAAGCGTATTGTGTGGTCTCAACTCATATACTCATTCACGTGGTATGAATCCTCCCAACATCCTGGATGTGTCACTGACTAGCTCTTCCAAGAGCAGAACAGCAGGAGTTGATGAGATAATGTAAGATTTGATGTGGGAATATTGTTACCCTATTGTCTGAGAATGAAAGTGGTCAAACATCTCTCCTACAGATAATCCCCGTGTGAAAGACTGAGAGGGTAGGAGGAGAAACAGAGTTCTACTGCATTTTTCAGACTATAAGATGCACCTTTTCTTCAAATTAAGGGGGAAGGTGGTGCATCTTATAGGCCGAATGTAGCTTACCTGGCTTTCTGGGTGTGGGGAGCAGCGGTGGAGAGGGGTCATGGGTTATTAAATATTTTACCACATTTTTTTGCTTCAAAAATGTTTCCTATTTTCCTCCTCTAAAACCTAGATGTGTCTTATAGTCCTAAAAATACCACAGTACTTGCAAATGTGTTAGGAAGAGCCATGCTTTCTCCAACGTAATTCATCCTCAAATATTTTATTCCATATTGTCTTCTAGTTAGGGCTCAAAACCTTCATGGTCCTCACTCAAGATCCCCCTCTTCACCAAGCACAGGTGCATGGGTGTGCACATACAAGTCACACATCATTTTTTTAAAAGAAAACATTAAAAAGGCAGAGGGACCAATAGTACACATCTGAAATTTCTTGAGCCAGATTCTTTCTAAATGCACAATTTTATAGATTTCAAAAGGATAAAGTAATACAAGTTCTATGTATTACACAACCTCGCAAGCACCTTAACACTCAAACACATTTACATCTTTGCAGTAACACATATACATGTCCATTCTAAATGTGATAAATAAAGATCATAAGTATCCTCAGGACATCAGCACAGGTCAAGTTTTACCAAATAAGTTTCAGTGACTGAGTTACAAAAAATTTGTTTTGTTTTTACTTTTTAGATTCGTGGCTAATAAACCGTGTATCCCTGGGCACAACCCCTTTGTCCAATTCTACTAGTGATTTTGGTTCTTACCCAAGGTATGACATAATTACTATCACCTATAGATATATACTGATTACCACTTTCAGAGGATGGGGTATTCCCTTAAAATGACAACACTTTTTTCAGTAGCTGCTTATAGACAATGTAAAAATGTGAATGACATATGACTAGAACGTGATAAAAGTGCATGTCTTTACTGTCCATGATATAAAATTACAGTGTTTTTGTTTTAGTGTGAGATTTTGGGGAGGGGGAAGGGTTAATTTGTTGCCTATCTAGTTTCTATGTTTCCACCCCTTTTTCTCCTCCTCCTCCTCCTCTTCCTCTTTCTCCTCCTCTCCCTCCTTCTTCTCCATTTCTAAGCTCGGTCATCATTTGCTTTCTTGCCCATCCTAACTAGTTTAATTTGCCCCATTAAAAACTCTCATGATATCATGTACATCTCCACTGAGAACATACAATTATGTGTGTGATTTTTTAAATTATCATCCTACTCCTCAATAGACTATAAGTTCTTTGGGGCAGGGACTATGTCTAAGTTTTGTCCCCACCATTATTTCTCCAGCAACAGGCCACAGAAGTGTTAGGCACAGAGTGGGTACCTAGCAATATAGGGCGGGTGGGTAGATGGGTGGATGAGTGGATGGAAGGATGTATGGGGAACTGAGTTAGTATAGGGGATAATTAGGGACAGGCTAAAGTTAGGGGGAAATGATGCTTTGTGTCTTTTTACATAACGTAGAAATTGAAGAGCAAACACGTATGGAAGGGAAGAACCCAAGACATTATTCACAGCAAGTAGTAACATCTAGCACCACTGTCCAGGCATCCAGGTGTCCTTAGAGTAAGAAGAATAATTTGGAAATCTCGGCCTGTGGTTTGAGACAAATCAGTTTAAGAACTCTGAAAAGGAAGAGGATTCATCAAACTTTAAAATAAAAATCAGATTAATGCAGAAAGATCCTTTTTAACTTAGGGCACATTTTAATTTAATAATTGTAGGAAAACTGAAGTCATAAAGGATTTATTTGCAAGTGATTATGGGTGAAGGCATGGATTTATTCAACAGCTCTAAAAGGTGGTTATTAAGTAGAAGAAGGAGGAGGAGGTGGAGGAGGTGAAAGAGGAAAAGAAGAACAACAACAAAAATATCATCTCTCCAAGATTTTCTTTTTCTCCTGGTCAATATCTCAAAAATAATCAAATGTATACAAATAAGAAAATGAAGCTAATGAACTTCCAACTAATAGGAGTATAGAAAATATCCCGCGGGTACGAACAGAAAGAAACAGAGACGGGGAAGGAATAGAATCCATAAAACTCTCCAACTATCTGAAACCTGCCAGCAATAACAAAAATGCAAATGAAACCTTACCTTGTTGAAGTTCTTCCATTACTAATTGAAAGGTAAGAAGGCTGGTTCTGTTTGCCTTAGGAAATAGACTTAACAGATGTCTTTACTGAAGACCCTGCTGTTCTAAAGGGAAGGAAGATGGATAGGTCTTCCTAAGCCCTTTTGCAATGTCATATCCAAGGTCTGTCATCTAAACCTGATACACAATTAAACAACCAGCTAGGGTGTCGTCTTGACAGATTATTCACCATGCTGGAAATGAAGAGATCTTTGCTGCACCCTTCACCTCTCTTGCTGGAAATGTTCCTAATAAGCAACATTACCAGCAGGAATTATTCTTGCATTTGGGAAAATCTCTCTAAATGGGAAAAGAAAAGTCAAGTTTAAAAATAAACTATGCAAATTAAAGAAATAAAAATGTGTGCTAAAATAAAATAATGGCAATAAAAAGATATTAGATGGCTTTGTTTTTCATCTGAAAACCATTTCAAATTAAGCCGATCTTGATAAGGTCAATTAGTGAGTAATATTTTTACTAATAATACTGGAACTTCCTTGTTCATGTAGATATTTTAAGCAATTTAACTTTGTACCTATACTTTAAGCCTTTTATTCAAAGAAACCACCTCTAAAAGATGGCACTACTTTGATGTGACGAAGGATTTCATCAACACATATTAATGAGGCTTAAAGCCTAGAATAAATAGCATTTGCTTTCCCTACCTCCAATTTCAGGAGAGGGGAGCGTCTTTATTTCTACCTCATTCTATGGCAAAATATGTACATGGTATGGAAGCAGTAATTATTCTCAAACAATCATTTGAATGTTTCTCACTATAATGAGGAGCTGCTAAACAAGATTTTGTCTATGAAATAGTGCATGGGCTTGCACTGATGAGTCCATATTTATACATGTTCATACGTGTAAAAATAAATGTGTGCATATATCAATATGCATATGCATCTGTGTACCTGGATGGATGTTAGGAAAACATGAATATGCAGATACATGTCCAATTATGTTTATGTGTGTGGTTTGTCTCAGTCTTTGGAATCAAGATGATGTCTGCCACTGAACTTTTCTCACGAGCAGAGAAAGGGAGTCAGAGAAAGGACCCATTAAATTCCAAATAAATATTTTTAAAATTTTACTGTACATACGATTGATTTGGAGCACTGGTGAAATATACGGACACCTAAGGCCCAGGATTCTGCATTGTCACAATGTCCCTAGTGATTCTAGTGTTTCATGAGCCACCACAACCACACTGGCCCGGTGGCCAAGCCAGCTTTAGGCAAACTTAGCAATCAAAGATGTTTGCCTCTAGAAAGAGGTGGCAAACTTCAATCCCTGCCTGTGTTAGTCCGGCCTAAAGTACCTCCCCCTGAGTGAAATAGATAGACAAATACGCAATTTAAGCAAAGGAGCTGTGACGCTTGGTTAAGAGGACTGAGGCTCTTCTCCCTCCCGTTGTGGTAACCGACAGGCACGCCCCTCCAGATGGGCCCTGGGACTCCTCTGGTGGCAGAAGAAAGTGACTGTCCTCCCGCAGGGACTTCCTGCTACAGGTACAACAAACTATCTATTATCTTATTTCACCTTGAAAAACATCCATGTGACTTTTGTCCTCTGTGAAAGGATCATATTTGTCCTGATGTAAAAAATAAATTACTTCTGATTGAAATCAGTTAACTCTTCCCCTTAGATCCTTAAGCATAACTGACGTGCTAAAAAGATTCACCTCACCACTTGGCACCTCTGTGATGATGATGGTGAATAATCAACTCTATGGAACACTTGTATGTCTCGGATACTACACTAAAAATTTGAATGGATTACCTAATTTCACCTTTATAATGTCTTCATTTTATTGGGAAACTCAGGCTCAAAGCTGCTAGGCTGCTCTCCTGAGATCAAAAGACTGGAGTCACAAGTGACACAAGTGATCGCAAGGCCAGGGCATCTCAAGAGTCTACATGTATCATCGCTATTCAACATGGTCCCCTGAAAGCACCCCGCACTTCCAAAAGCCCAGCAAAGAGATCCAGCTAAGATGGAATCTGTTACTGATACAAAAGAATGCAGATCCACACATAATTACTTTTAAAACACACACAGGGCAAGCTTGAGACATTCAAGCTTAGTAAATTGGTAGCTACTCTCCAACACATTATGAAAATGGCGGGTGAGCAAGTGAAAAATGAAATGAAAGAGATAAATGCTGAGAGGAAGGAAAAGAGAAAGAGAGGAATGAGAGAATTTCACTGTGGATTTAGAACCAACACATTAAATTAATATGCCTGTGTGTCTTTCCTTAGCTGCAAAATACAGGCCGAGATGGCTACCAATTGCATCAAAATCCAGATATTCTGATTATATATATTGATGGAGGAAGAAGCAACCACTCCCATCTACCCAGGAGATAAGAACCACAGAGAACACAACTCTAGCTTTCCAGTGTCAGAGGCAAGATTAAGGTGAGAATGCCAATGAGCCTCTTAGAACACAATACCCTCAACAGGTAAGGAAGCCTCCTCCTAGAAGCCTCCTCAGACCCAGAAGCCGGAACCAATGAGTCCTGATCTCCCACTCTCCTAGCACTACTACATCGGCTTCCTTCCACATAACTTATGCAATAACTCATCGCCTTCCCAACGCACAAATTTTGCAGCCCCGGAAGGCTAGGGTAGTATCCTGAAAGTGAAATAAATTGTGGAAATACTCATACTATTTAGCACATTATTTTGCATGTTCAATAAGCACGTGTTCATCACCAGATGATTACATTTCTCGCCAGGAACAATTGAGGAAGGCAAAAGTTACCGCAAACTGAAAGTATGCTTAAAAACATTTCAAATTTAATGAATACAAGGGAGGTTAAAAGCCACTACATTGTGAGAAAACATGTTTTTAGTGTAAAAGGCAGTTTGCCAAGTATTGAAGGTTTATTTTCATTCAAAAACGGGGTTAGACATTTAAAAACATGATTTTCTTTCTTCGCCATTCTGATCATCCCCAGAGGGTAGAATTTGTTCTGGGATCCTCTTCCTGTCTCTGTTCAAGATGTCTTATCGCCATGACGCAGAGAACGTCCCCTCTTACAGATGGAATTACTTGGGTCTAAAAATAGAAAATCTGCAAGTCTGTGTGATGTTTCTAGCTGGCTTAGATTTGCTTTTCTTTTTTTTTGTAATTTTTAAATTAACAGTCAGTGATTCTATGTTATTTATGTGTTTGTTTATTTATTTTTAATGTACTCTTTACCAGTGAAATACTGGTTATGGTGAAGCCAACAAACATCATGATTTTGTCGTTTGCCCCAACACCCTCTGGTCCATAGGTTTTGGTATAATTACCCACCGTGCTTCTTGATGCTATGATATTCAGTGACAATGTTGTTTGTACAGATCAAGCCCCACAGTGGAAAGTTAAGTAGGAATAAATACTATAGGTACCCTAATAGACTCTGTTGTGCTAATTTTTTCCTAAATTAAAAAAAAAAAACTTTTGCTACATTGATCAGCTGTAGACACGTAAAGTGGATTGAGGTGTCCACAGTTCATAATTCGAATACCACTCGGAAGCATTTCTCCTTTATGCACTGCTGACTTGAGCTCAAATGTCCTGGTTCCGTCTCCCAGTGTTCCAATGTCGCTGTGCTTCATTTCTCAGCTCACAGCCCACCGGCTCCATGAAGTCTCCCCAGACCCCTCCCTCGCCAGGCCTGAGCACTATTAATACAATTTATTACTAACATGTACCTCTGGTTTGGTTGCCCTGAAGCAGAATTCTAAGACATTAACTTAGGTACTTGGGACCTCCCCACTTTCTCCCGATTTGTTCCCATTGCATGACCTCTTGTCACTCACATTTGGGAGCCACTCTGAGACCCCCAAGTGGGAAGACAAATAGAAGGTGCCCCGGTGTCACTGCCCGGGACTATACCAGTGGCTCTTTGCCACCATTGATCTCCATGTAATGCCCAGAGTAGAGATTTAGCAACAAGTAAAACTTCTTTATGGTCATTCCTCTCCACCCTTCCAGCATCAACATGGTGATTACCAGACAGGGACAAAGGGTGATGGAGGGAGACTTGACTTGGGGTGGTGAACACACAATACATTGTACAGATGATGTGTTCTAGAACTGTCCACCTGAAAGCTACATAATTTTATGAACCAATGTCACCCCCAATAAATTAATTACAAATTTAAAAATTTTAGAAACCTGAAAGTACAAACTCAGGAGCCGGGGGCAATGTCTTACACTAGTTATATGTGTCCAATACTACATTGTGTGTGAAAGGTGCTCAAAAATACATACCATACGATGGAAGGAACACAAAGCCTTAACAGCCTATTATATCATGTGCATGTCAGCTAAGATAAAGGTAACTATATGGGATTGCTAACTTATATTATTTCCGAAACGATTTGGTGCTTTCACTTTAGTCTTTAGCAAAGATCTATATGTAATGCCAAACTGGTGTTTTGCTTGCAGCACAGTTCAAAAGTGTGGCGCTCACTAGCAGGTAAGTACAGAATGGGAGGGACTCCGTATATTGGAAATCAATGTCCCTTAAAAAATAATACAGTCATGTATTAATCCAGGTATTCTGTCAGCTGGCTCAAGTCCCCTTAAACTGAACACTCAAACAAAAAAAAGGCCGATGGAACAGTCCAGATGAGGCTGTGAATTCTGTCCCCTGGGGCCAGGGCATTTCTCTGTATGTGCTTTCAGATGGTCACCTCCAGTGAGAGAGAGAAGGAAAGGAAGAAGGGGCGGCAGAGGGAGAGGGACAGTGATGATACAGTATCTTGCTTTGGCAAGAAACATTCCTTCCTGCTAATGGTGGGGGTAGCAGATTCTCCCTGTGTAATAAGCACTGTTACATAACATTCCAGAAACAGGTGAACCATGAATTCCAATGTGAGCTTCATTCCTTCAGAATGCCATAAGTGCCAGAAGTTAATTTATGGACTCGCTTGGAGTGCAGACGCTCAATCTGAGTCCTCTGACAGACTTGCTATTTTAAAAGCAAGATAACACTGGATCTCAGCGCTCTTAAAGATGGAGAGGCAGCCAAGAGCCACCTTCCCTGATTGTCTGATCAAAATTCCACTTGAGAGGAGATACTAGCTCACTGGTTATTGTGTCTAATGAGTGAATTTGCAAGCCTCCCGCTCTCAATGAGTTGTGTGCGTTTATTTTCTACAAACAAAGAAATCTGGTTAAAGATTTTCTCATTTAGCCTCATTTTTTACACATTTTAGACAAAGTTGGAAAAAGCAACTTTTTAAATTCAATCTATTGAGATGACATTGGTTGAAAACAGCTTTTAAAAACTGGTTAGTGGAGTCTAATTTTTTTTCTGTTTTTTTTTTTTTTTTTTTTAGGGACGTAAGGAGAATACTGCAGGGGGTTCTTTGTAAGGTTTTTCCACCCACTAACACTTATTTAACAGAAATCCTCCAATCTGCACATTATATCTTTATGCTATTGACATCTATATTCCTAGGAGCTGCCCAGCCATTTGAGACTGGCTTTTATCTTTTCTGAGTATTTGGAGTCCAAAATGGACAAGGACAGCAGTGCCAGCCTTAGGGAAGCTCATCAAACTGTCACTCAAAGTGATGACTGAGCTGGATTACACCCAAGGACTGGGCTACCGGAGGTCTTAACCCATCAGAAGTTGCAGCCCCTCGGCCGCTTTCATCATTGGGGTGGGATTAACAGGCATGCTCTGCCACCGCCTTGATGCCCAGGAAATCACGCCACGAGAATGTGGATGCTTCAAAGGGCCGAACTTTAATCACACCAGGTAAAACATGACAGTCTGGAAATGAACTCAGGAGGATAAACTTGGAAAGGAGATTAAAATAGCCTGGGCATTTATCAACAGATTGTACAATATTAGCTACCAGATTTCCCCAGCTCCTAGCAAGCACCCCTTGGTTGCTACCCTCTGTGTCCTTTCTTTGAAAATTAAACAACAGTTTACACAGGCACATCCAAAGGAAGGCAGTTAAGTAGCTAATAGGGTTGTAGGTGACACCACACACATTCCAAGGAGGACAAAACATTCAGATCAAGGGAGCATTGGCAGGTTCTCCCACTTTCTGCTCCAAGTCCGCACATGTCCACATAAATCATGATGCACTTGAGCTCTGCCGGGCTACTTTTGTTTTGTTTTGTTTTGCTTTGTTTTGTTTTCTTCCTGGTAGTCGGTCATAAAAGCTTGCTGGATTGTCAGGCCCTGCTGTTCTTCGGACCCATTCAAAAATAGGATATTAACTTCTCACAAAGATGCAGGCACCACAGCGAGAGAAGAATGCAAATACATCAGTCCCGCCTGTTTAAGTCCATCTCCCTTTCACGCAAGCCTGGAGATCGAGACAGACTCTCTTTTCCCCCCCAACTCAGCCTTATCGTTTTGAGGTATGAAAAATAGATTATGTCACAGTAATGAAGCGCAGGAAAAGGGAGCTTGTTATAAGCTGATTACTGTGTAGATTGAAGGACTAGTTTTCATTAGCTCTCTTAGATTGGACTGCATCCTTGAGCTGTAGTAATTACTGAAAGTAATTTTTTGAAACGGAGGGTGGGGCAGCTGGTACAAGGAGAGGCTCCGGCAGTTGCGCGGGGATTGGAAAAAGGGGCGGGAGGGATGACCTGCAGCCTGCCAGGTTGTCGTTACCCCCAGTCCTGTGGCGGAATGAATGGAGCGGCTGGGCCTGGCTACTTCCTTGTGAGGCTCTCCGGCAATGAGGAGAAAGCACTTTGCATGGAGGAACAAATATCGCGCACGCGGTAAGAGGCCTGTTTAAAGTTCAAGTGGGCAGGGTGACTCCCTGGACCTATGCCATCAGCACGCACAAGCTCGGTTTTCATCCCATAATAAACGTGACAAAGCCCGGTTTCATTGCTGGGTACAGAAACAGACTTGAAAAGCAAACGCTAAATGATGGTCAAGGTAAAAGGACCTATCTTCTTGCTTCATTAAGTGGATTTGAGAGCTTGACTTTTTCCCTGGTCCAAATACGATGAAATAGGCAACCTCACCGATCTTGGAGGTACTCTGAGCAAGCCTCTCCGTGCTTTCTTCCAGATGCAAGTTTTTGATGCAGCATTTTCTTCAATGTCGGATAGAGATTTCAGGGGAGAAAATGTGCTGCTTGTTTTGAGACTCGGGAAGACTGGGAGTTCAAAGGCCTGGATTCTCCCGCTAGACCTGCCACCCCCCAGACCTCCAGTGACCCTGAATGAATCATTTAACCTCCAGGAAATAAAAGAAGCAAATCCAATGTTTGCTAAGGCCCCTTATACTTATGGACTTCTCAGATTCCAAGGGTTGTCTCTCCGAACTAATTTATTGAGAGACTAAAAATACAAAATAAAAGTCTTCTCTCTAAATCAGTGGACACATTCTGCACAAGACTAAGATGAGAATGTCTTCCTCGTAAGCACACGAGATCTACGTTGCATTCTGGTGGGAAACTACGGGACCATTCATTGAGACTCTACTACGTGAAAGGCTTCTTATGCATTGATTCCCCAGGAACCCTGCGGCACATAAATGAAGAGTGTGAGCCCTCAAAACACCATGTCACGTGCCCATGGTGACATGGCTCATAAGTAGGAGAGACACAACACAGAGCATGAGGCTGCCCACTCGCCAGAGCAAAACGGCCATGAAACGGCGAACTGCGTCAATGCACACGACAGGGTGGCCACTTCGCACATGATCTGAGCGGCAGCCAAGGGCTTCTCTTACTCTGAGCACCCCCTAAACTATCAGGATGTTGCATCCCCTCCACTAAGGTCCTTCCTTGGGGTTAACAAATGCACCCTCTCCCGAAAACCCTGATTAAATGACCAATGTGTTACCTGGGAGGAATAAACTCATTAAGCCCATTAGTGAAAATTAACAGGCTTTATAAAATTAACAGCCCAGATTTATCTGATTAGCCAGCTGTCAGTCAGTAGAAAGCAGATTCCAAGGGGAGAATGTGAAGTTGAAGTTCTTCTCCAGGGGGACCCAGAATGGTCTGGACCTGGGGACACTCCTGCCAGGGGCTGAGCCGAGCGTGTGCCCCCATTCGGGCACCTGGGCAGTGTGCCCTCA
This sequence comes from Phyllostomus discolor, assembly GCF_004126475.2. Lineage (NCBI taxonomy): Eukaryota > Metazoa > Chordata > Mammalia > Chiroptera > Phyllostomidae > Phyllostomus > Phyllostomus discolor. The sequence goes on from NC_040906.2 coordinate 13,402,018, forward strand.
GGGGCAGAGCAACCTCGGGCTGACCCTCAGGGGTGGTGAGGAACCCTGGGGAACAGAAGATGAGAACAAACCCAGGAAGGGATCTCGGCACTGGGTGAGGGGAGGAACTGGGTAGTGGGACGCACCAAGATACATGTTATCACTCAACTATTTTGCTAAAGATACCAACTGTTGTAGTTCTCAGGACCCAATATGCTTACATGCATCATTGTTGTTATTAAAATGCTTTAGTCCAATGACATTCAATTTAAAGTAACCGAAAACCACTCCCACATCCACACCTTTGAAATAGAGGAAGCCTGCTTTTATCTGTGTTCTGCACTGGTTTTTAATGTAATAAATAGTTTGGAGAAAGGATTCAGATGTTAAGGAAAAAGGAAAAATGGAGGTAGGGAGAGAAAAAGGACAAGAGGGAGGGAGGGAGGGAGGGAGAGAGGGAGGGAGGGAGGGGGAGGGGAGAAGGAAAAGGAAGCTTGGAAACTAATGTTCTTGATCTAACAGGTGGCAGACTTTTTCAGTCAAGAGCCAGATATTAATTTTAGAATTTACAGTCCATTGGTCTCTGTGGACAAATGGGTAGGCCTATTTTAATGAAACTTTATTTATAAACCAGACACTGTTTGACCCTGATTCTAAGCCAAGTTCCCAACAGCCTGATAACTCTAGGAGAGGAGGCCCTAAATAGTTCGGTCACTTCCAGGAGCTACTCAGGCCTTCTTCCCCAGTGTCGGTGGTTTTCCCACAGACCCTCAACACCGACCTCCTTGAGTGCAAAGCACCCTACACATAGGAAGGAAGGTGCTCCAGACACTTGAAAATTCCGGTCAGAGTTCAGGCTCTCATGCCAAACCACGCCTGTTTGGAAGTCACTGCGGGGTCATTCATCGAAAAGGCACAAGAGAAGTGGTGGGCCCAGGCCGAGTGGCCGAGGAAGAGCTGAGAAGAGAGCCTGCCCTGAGAGGTGTTTAGGAACGCTTCCTTTGTGAGGGCGCAGGAGAAAGGGGAGGCGGGTACACACACACACACACACACACACACGCATACACGAGCATCATGTGCATTACCTCACCTCACTCAACTCTCAGGGAATATGTTTAGCACCAGTTAACAGTAATGGAGAAGCTGAGGCTCAGAGCTTTGAGAAACTGCTCTGATTTACATGGGTGGAAAGCGGCAGAGCCAGGATTTGAACTGGCTAAATTCCATTTTCTAGTTGTGGTGTTCCTGTACAAAACATGGTAGAAAAGTTGACAAGCAATTTCACCTGAAGCGGATGGTGTTTCTCTTTGTAGTTGGTTAAATTAACCGCCTTGGTATTAAAAAAGGAGGGTACATTTTAAAATGTATATTATTGTGATCTCAGAATTGCATAATTTGCTCTAACTTTCAAATCCAACCCCATCAAGTTTTTCCCTCAGTTTTCTCTCTCTCTCTCTCTCTCTCTCACACACACACACACACATACACACACACACACACGCCAACAGTATTTTGTGTGCTCTCTCTCTCTTTTACTTACATTCTTTCCTTCTCCTCATGTGTATGGGGCATAATGTGTCCTAAGAAAAATCTCTTGCCTAGACAAACACATCTCCCCAGCCCTTCTCATCAGCCTGTTTGCTCTGCAGCCAGAGCGGCCTTGCTTAACTGCTTCACTGGTTTCCCTTTGCCTTGAGCAATAGCAGCGCAGCCTGGCAGACCTACCTCTCCTGCCCCTCCTTACACCTCTGGCCTCCCCTCTTCCCACATGCCCTTTCTGCCTGCCCTTAGGTGACAGGGGCTTTCAGTTCCCCAAGGGAGGAAGCTCCTTCCACAAGGCCATTCATGGTGCTGTCCCTTTCAAGTGCAGCTCTTCACCTCTGCAGGCTTGTCCACCTCCTCTGACCCCTTTAAATCCTGTTCCCTCTTCACAGCTCAAAACAAAAGACATGTCCTGGGGGCGGGGCTGCACTCCCTAAACCCACAGGCGAGGTCGCCCCTTAGTGTGGCATCTCACTTGGCAACCGGCAGCATTTCCGGGACTTAAACTTACATATGCATTAGAATGATTATTTATTTTTGAGCCGCCCATGAGACGGCATGTTCCAGAAAGGCAAAGACCATGTTTGTTTTCCTTAATCCTGAATTCAATACAGAGCCTGACATAAAGGAGGCAAACACACAAACACAATCTGTGTTAATTAAATGCATAAAACTCCATCCCAACCTCTACACGCTCACCTCGCTCTTCACCAGAGTCTGAGCTCATCACAAAAGACATTTTTTAATGTGTCCTTCCTTCTTAATATCAGGGTGATTAATATATAATATAAATAAAAACATGCTGATAAGCTTCAGGTAAAAATCCCCTTACAGGTGTCTCTTGCATGTTTCATACAGTAACAACAAAAACAAAAAGATAACATTTAGCTGCTTGACTTATTCCCAAGCTACTAGGAAAAAAAAATACATTGCCCCAGAGAGTTCATCTTTTTTATGTTTTTCCTTGCTCAGTCACTAGATGTTCCCTGAGAGAATTCAAACGGCCGTGCACAGAAGCACTTACTCGTGGTGGATACAAATGCACAAAGCCAAAGTCAGAGGCCCATCACAGGACCTCACAGGAGAGCTTTCTCCACCAACAGCCCCTCGACCCATGGGCCCCATCAGCCCCGCTCCACCCTGTGGTCCAGCGGCGAGGCAGCCCCTGGAGTGAGCTCTGTCTTAAATATCTGTGCTGAGGGAACCTTCCTCAGAGGACCCTGGATGGAATTATTGTTCAGCATTGCCTAAGCATACGGCTTAACTTCATAAGGTTACGTATCGTGTCTCTGTGTGATTTATTTTAGAAAGTGCCTGCTCTAAACACTTACACCTGAAATTGAAACACTAAAGAGAAGGCATGCTCAACTCATTTCCCAACAAGCAGATGGCAGATGGGCCCCATCATACCCAGCCCTGGACTGCATGAAGCAACAGATTGTGCATCTTTTCACAAATCCTCAAATTAGAAATTTTATAGCATCGCGAATTGCAAGATGAAGTCTGATTTCCTGAGAAGGAGGTTTTGTGCTGACCCGATGCCAGCCTCGAAGCCTCTGCCTCTTCGATGGGGCACTTTGCAAATAAAATTGCTTTAAAATCTATTTAATTAGCTATTGCTCACAAGCATTCCGGCAATTCAGAGGATGGTTATTTGTATTTTACGATTGCATTAACTTGCTCAAAACATGCCCCGAACAATTTCTTGGTGTCTGATTTCACACTCGTTCAACAATGAGGATGGAGAGCAAACAATGGGAGTGACCCGACTGTAGCAATAAACCCCACTTTTTTTTTTTAGGGCTGCATGGCCCTGCCACAGGATTAGTAATGGGACAGACATCTGGATGCATAGGGCCTTGGCTTTGACTGCCTGCTAATCCCATCAATTAATAAGCAGGACGTAGCAGTGTAGGGGCACCGGTCCAGGTGTCTCTCTTCTGGCAAGGGAGGAAACACACCTAGCCCAGCAGAGGATGGGGAACTGAACTGCTTGCCACAATGTGGGAAACCTGGGTTTCAGGGAGTAGCCACTCTCGGGGCATGACTCAGATGTCCTCACACAGGCTTTCCAAGCTGAGAGACAGCTAGAGGACATGAAATCCTTGCCAGGACATAAAGTGTGGCGCTGCCAGTCGCTGGAATGGTATTCAGACGTTAAAAGCAATGAATTAAGTTGACATGAATCAACATGAAAAAAAAAATCTCAAAAACAAGTCATTGAGCAAAAACACAACTTCCAGAGCAGCATGTATAATATGATACCAGTTGTGTAAAAAAAAACCCAACATGTTCACACATATGAAAACCATTTTATTTTCTGAGTATGCAAATATACATGTGTAAACAATGAAAAAGTGGTTTTTATGCACATCAATTTGAATTCTTTCAAGAAACATGTAGGGCTATTCTAAAGGAAAAATGAATAAATATCTTAGGAAATATACATATTTTTAAAGATTTTGTTTACTTGTTTATTTACTCATTTTATTTTTAGAGAGAGGGAGAAAGAGAGGGAGAGAAACATTGATGCGAGAGAAAAATACCAATATATGGATTGTTTGCTTCTCATACGCATCCTGACTGGGACCAAACCTGCAACCCAGGCACGTATTCTGACAAGGAACCAAGCAAGCCACATTTCACTTTGCAGGACAATGCCCAACCAGCTGAGCCAGACCGGTGAGGGCAGGAAATCTATTATGTTGAGTGTTTAGAAATGAGTCAGCTGGTTAAATGTTAGCTTTTGTTTCGCACATATATACCCAAATATATATAAAAACATATATTAATGTATATATATACACATATGATGCAGCATTTGGTATCTGTATATAATCTTTTGATGAACTAAAAGGATATACGCAATATGCATCAGAGATGGTGAACTTGAGGGAAGGATTAAAGCCAATTGTCCAAAAAGTTATGCATATAATTAATGATTAATAAAATTATAAAAAGGAAAAAAATACAAAATGGCATAAAGTAGAAACAATAGCTAACACGTTCCGAGTCGTTTTATAAGCCAGGCACTCTTCTAAATGTTTTGCATGCTTTAATTAATTATACCAGCACACAACCCCACGAGGTAGGCGCTATCATTACACCCATCTTGTAGAAGAGGTGAAAGGTGAGCACTGCCTGGGGGTTAAGTCTCCTGCCCAAGTGAATAGACAGACGAGAAGTGGAGGAGCCAGGACTGAGACTCAGGCAGACTATGTTTACCCGCTGTGACTTGCATGGCCCCTGAAACCCTGACTCACCCTCTTGGTCTGCTCTCTTGGGAGATGGACTGTCCCATTATCTGAGTGCCTCTTGCATGCCCCGAACTGGGGACCTAGCCCACAACCCAGGCATGTGCCTGGACTGGGAAGTGAACTGGTTACCTTTCGGTTCATAGGCCAGCACTCAACCCACTGAGCCACAGCAGCCAGGAAGAGAGCAAAGCACTGTTAACAAGGTAGATAAACGCTAGTCTTCCTAACATTCAGGGTGACTGGCTCCTCCTGAAATAACTCATCAAAGCTCATAAATTCTTGAATGTTTTCAAGGCAAAAAAAATTAAATTACTTATTTCTTTTTCCATTCAATGCATTTCAAAACTAACTCTAAAGATATTGACTTGATTTAAATATGATTATTTCCCCAAAGGGAAGGTTGAAATTTATAAGATGCAGAGGCATAAATCTGAGTCTAACTCAAAATGCAGTCTGACTCAAAGTTGTAGACAAAACAGGATTTCCCCTGCCCCCTCTTTCGGGAAGACAGGCTTTAGATCAAAGGTCAAGTAGCTCCATGGCAAACATGAATCTATTCCTGGCTCGCCCCAAACTTCAAAGAAAACTGGCATAAATAAACTTAAAAACATCAAATATAAAAAGGCAAAGAGAACAGGAAATGACAACAGTGGATGAGAGACTGTAGTAAAATTTGGAAGAACAGAGGCAAAGAGAGAACACTGCTCAGGACATGGGGTTTCAGCAGGGGGCTTGCAACACAGGGACTAGATGAAAATCTGCACATGCATGTGGACCTTGGGGACCCTGTCCTGGCCCTCCAAGCCAGCCTCGCCCCCAGAGCCCAGCGATCTAACTGTGGTAGAGAAGGAACCTGAGAGGCTGGGACCCAGGTGCACCGAGCACAGGGAGGTAGGATGAAGTGGAGAGTAGGACACAGATCGAAACAGGAGACAAAAACTGAAAGCCATGCTGGAGGGTGGGAAGCCAGCCCATTCTCCAGTCCAGTGTTCTCAGGGAAGAATTTTTCTCTGGAGAAATGGAGGCACCCTGGACAAAGACTTCCAAGCACTGGCACGTGTGGGACAGCCGTTGTGCCTTCGTGCAAAGCTGGCCTGCTGCCTGATGAGCCTGCAGAGGTGCATGAGATCCACACAGGCACGGAAGGTTCTCCACACCCTTTTAATCTCATACTTTGGGGTGAACAGAAAACCAGGGGTCATCAGACATTTGTGACAAGCCTGCAAACAGACATGGAGAAACTAACTCAAATAAACACGCATGTGCACAAAGCACAGGCCACTTCTGAAAGAAATCAGAATGATTCAGGAAAATGCAAAAATAAATGAACATCCCCAGAGAGGTAAGACAAAGTATTATAACAACAGAACATGAACAAATTGCTAAGAACAGAAGCCAATCAGAGAAGAAGTATCAGTTTTGAAAAGTTAAAAATAGCCAGAGAAAAAAACAGTTGGTAGAAAAGTTAGAAGTTAAGAAATGTTCCAGAAGGGAGAGCAAAAGATAAAACATAAAATAAAAATGATAAAATTATATCAATCCAAGAAATCCAATAGGTGTTCCAGTGTAAGAAAAAAAACCCATTCTGAGGAAGAAATGGTCAAAGAAGTAATACAGAACTTCCCAGAACTGAAAGACACAGCAGGACTGAACTGCCTCACACCGAGGAATATCTCGTGAAATTTTAGAAAACGAGGGACAAGAAGTTAAGGGGGAAAAAGCAACTCACATTCCGAATATTAATGATGAATGTTCACTTCTGAACAGCAACACTGGAATCTGGGCTCTGACAGTGGGAAAATACCTTTGAAATTCACAGAAACACACACTTTTTCAGTGTAAGTTTCTGGAGCCGGTTTTCTCCTCTGTAAAACTGTTACAATGATAAAGTGAGTTAACATTCACAACCTCCCTGCAACAGAGTCTGGCATGTAAAGATGCTTCTTATATTAAGTACATTTAAAAACTGGAGTACCCTGCTAGTGAAATCTCCAGCAGAAGATGAGTGATGTGTGTAAGTATTTTAAACCTATTTTGATGGGCACGTCACAGAGATGTGGAAGAATCTGGAGGTCTGAACATAGCACAGCCCGTCCCCGACCCCCACACTCTTCTGCCTCCCTACCATCCCCTCTCCCACATCCAAAAGCACAGCGGCCACAGGTCAGCCAAACAGGGGTGCCTGTGGAGTGAAAGGAAGCTGGTAATAACTATGTCATGACGGCAGGATAAGCTAAAACTGCCCAGAGCAACTAACGTGCAAATTGAGCTCCTGCTCTTCTCTCTTCAATTTGCTTTTTCTAAAATCTGACCCCATTTTGCTAGTGGAAATCTCACCCTTCCAGTTAGCTAAGGCCCAAAAGGAATCCTTGACTCTTCTCTTTCAAGCACGCCACATCTATTCCATCAGCTAATCCTACCAGCTTCTACCTTCAAATACACCCCCAACGGCACCATTTCTCTCCCTGGAGGCCGCGTCGCTGCGGTGGCATCTGACCGCTTCCTTTCAGCCCTGCCCCCTTCCATCTATTCTCATTCCAGCAGCCAGAGGCTCCTTGGAAATCAAAGTCTGATCTCGAATCGTGTCACTCCTGGCTCATTACCCTCCCAAAGCTCCCATCCCTCGGCGGGCTGGAGGCCTTGATGTGCATGCAGTCCTCCACCATCTGTCCCCATGCAAAACCCTGTCCCTCCAGACACATGGTCAGCCACTCATCCTGTTCACCCTGCTTCCTCACTGTTCTTGCTTCTAGAACACATCCCGCTCTCCAACTTACGGGGCTTTGCATTTTGTGTTTTCTCTACCTTGAATCTCTACCTTCCGATACCTATAGGAGCCCCTCCCTTGCCTACCTCCATATTTTGTGTGTGTTTTTGATTCAAACAGCATGTTCTTATTTTGGCCATTCTTCCTACTCTTGAAAATTGTTTCTCTCACTTTGATGCTCCCTACCCCTCTGGCTAGCTTTATTTTTTCACCTAAACACTACCACATCTTCTGCAATTTACTGTATATTTTGTTCATTGTGTTCTTCCCCCCAAAAAATGTCTCTTCTATAGGGGCAGTGAAATTTTACTATTTTGGTCACTGCTGGGTACCTACAAGTAGAACAGCACCTCATTAAATATTTATTGAATGAATAAAATAAGAATATAAACATGTTATTTAAAATATGGAGTTCATAGCAGAGAACAGAGCTAGAAGACTTGAAGGTGGTTGCCGCGGGGCAGCAGGGGGAGCTAGGGTTGGACAGGGGATGACTGTTTCTAGCACAAGCATTCTAGTATCCGCTTGCTCTTAAAAACCAACTGTTAGTTCGAAAATTAACCTTAGGAACTAAGGCAGATTCATCCTTGGCACCTAAAATTTCTGGATTTTGTATCAGCCATGCCAGGATGCCTTTTGATTTCTCACTCTGTCTTGAATGCATGAGATGCACGGCCCCCACCCTCTCATGCCTGTAGAGGCAACGAGATGTATGTCTTCCCGGACCTGCCCATCACTCCGGTGTTGCCATCTCCCATGAAGCTCTCTGCACCCAAACTCCCAGTGCAGCTGCCTAAAATGTGTAAGTTTGCTGGGGCTGCCATAAAAAAGTACCATAGATAGGGTGGCGTCAAGAACAGAAATTATTTTCTTCATGGCCCTAGATCAAAGTTTCAGGGTTGACTTCTCCCGAGACCTCCTTCCTTGGCCTATAGGTGGGTGTCTTCCTCCTGTGTCCTCATATGGTCTTCCCTCTGTGTTGCACGCTAATCTATTCTTATAAGGGCACCGGCCATGTTGGATTAGGGCCCACATATATGGGCCCACGTTTTACCTCAATCACCTCTCTAAAGACTCTGTCTCCAAATACAGCTACAATCTGTATTTGGGGTATTGAGGGGTTAGAACTTCAACGTATGATTTTCATCCCCATAATACACAGCAACCCACTGAATGCCTTTCAGGTTCACGCTCAAGAGACGTGAAGAGGAGAAAGAGCGGGAGATCAAGACTTTGTAGGGATTTCTCTTCCACAAAATGTCCTTAACTTATCATAACCCCTTAAAGAGACAGAGAAAATTCACTGTATTTTTCATAAAAGTCTTCCCCAGTGACCTAGAAACACCCTTTTGTTGAGACTTCGGATCTGAAAAAATAAAGGAAATGTTATCGGTACAGGAATTCCAGCAATATGATAAAGTTAAATTGAATGTTAAAATGATCGCCTCTCGTGGTGATCGGGCAAGAAAGAACTGGGATTAAACTGGAGGTAAATCTGCAGCCAGTCACCGGTAACTGTCTGGGTGCAGTGCTTTTATTTTACTTTTCTTTGCAAAGAACCACCGGCATAACTAACAACAGGTCTTCAAAATAAAATTTCACCTGGGCCTAGGCATGTAATCCCCCCCCCCCGACCCTTCCCACCCTTTTAATTCTGAATTTTCCCCTCAGACCATTTGGTTAGGCATAGACTTAGGGAAAACCAGTGAGGAGACATCGCTTGCAGAACACACTGACAGACCTAGGGTTGGGGAATAATGAAAATCAAACTTGGCAAAAAAATAAATGGCTTTTAGGTATATTGAAAAGAGGATTGAATCCACCACAGACCGAGAAATCCCCTCATCAAATCCAATCTTGATTTTTACCTATGAACTGATTAAAAGGCCTACCTGTCACTCAGCCGCTTTATCTCCCGGGTTCAGTGGGCGAGCAATTTTGCTGTGGTTTGTCAATTTGGTGTCAGCCCACCGAGACCAGAATATTATTCAAGGTGGTAAGAATAAAAAAGGGAGCCATTTATACGTGCCTTTTATATTGCTATTAGGAAATATTTAAATCGTGTTTTAAAAGCTTAAAGATTTTGAAGAAATTACAGATTAAAGGAGGAATGCAAAGGTAATTATGATATCTCCGCATTGGCACTTCACAAATCAATTCTATTTTTACAGACCTCCAACAAGGTGAAGCTTGATGTGAAAATATAGGTTAGCTTGAAGAGTTCAGAGACAACATATGAATATATCTTGGTAATCCTTAAGTATCGTGAGAGTGAAACCAATTTGGAAAGATTCTGCATGAGCATATAAATCACTTAGGAAAAAAAATAATGGTTTTATGTTTTTCATTAGTGCTGTATCTTTGAAAATATTCTTTCACATATCTCTTATGTTTTATCATAATATTTATCTTTTGTTTGTTCTGCTGATACTGATTATCTTGATTTATGAACACAGCTAGAAAAGCTGGACAAGCCAAATACCTTTCCATATTAAAGACGCGAAGCACGTAAAACCATTGGGTGAAGAAAATAGATGTTCCCCCACCCAAATGCTGATCATAGTGTTGGCTTCATAGAACAGTGAAGAATATAACGACCTCCCAGTTGTCCCCTGTCGATGAGACATAATCGACATTTTCTTTCTTTCTTTGTGTCTCCAATAGAGTGTTTATAAATGGTCACCTTATTTTCTAAAAGTGATTATCAAATGAGAACTATTTATAGAACATTCCATTAGGAAAGAAATTTATATCCATAACATTAACATTTGTTTTCTTTCCATTGCAGAGGGCTCTCTCAAGCCCAGTGTCTTCCTTATGTTTGCAAGATCTGGGGCAGAATTCCCACACGGGCCTCTGCACGATGCTCGCTAATTCTATTCGTCAATGCAATAGAAAGCAGTCACCCCAAAATAGTATTGCTTGGCATTCACTAACGTAACTGAATATCCAGGCTTGAATTTAGAAAAGCGTATTCCATTTGAATGAATTCTTCTCCTTGGGATTTTCATTTTGGAGGAAGAAATGTATCTTATTGTTCACTTGAGGACTAGTGAAGCGACTCAGTATTAATCATCAACATTTAAGTGGTCACTGTATGCCAACCGTCCTGTATTTGTTATGCATATGAGACACCTCACTGGAGGCCCATTTTACAGATGAGAAACTGAGTGTAGACATCAGGGATGTTTTGGCTGCACTTGAAGAAAACTTGACTTACTATGGCTAACATATACGTATTTTATTGTTCTTCATGTAAAAAGCAGTGAGAACGTAACGCAGTGAGGAACTGGCGCAGTGGCTCAACACTGTTGTTGAGAGCCAGTTCTCTTTCCGTCTCAGCCCCGCAGCACGCTGGAACAATGCTTCAGTGTTGTTACTGGGTGGCGGTCGCAGGGCCTGGCATCACCTTTTCTGTTGGTATCGGGAAAGACTGACTGGGAAAGCCAGTCTGCACAGGTGTTTTAAACAGAAAAGAGACTTCAGTACAAGGAGTTTGGTGCTTATGGAGTTGTTGGGAGGGTGGTCTGGAAGAGCAGAAGTGTGCCCAGGTCATTGCTGCTTCTGGGTTTGTCGCTGGCCTTGGGGGTTGGGAAGCTGCAGGAACCACGGAAAACACTGACCGGGATTGTGCTGCTCAGCATCGGTGCAAGCAATTCTTAAAAATATATATACAGGGTCTGGCACAAATAACGCCCCTTTTTATTACAGAATCTTTTATTAAAAAATCCTAAGCATGTAATTCTGAAAAAGCACAATATCACACTCAAGCACACCACATGCCATTTTAAGTGCATTGTTCAAATTAAAACTATAAATTATTGCGCCCATATTATTACCCTGCCAACCACACTCCAGCAGGCCTCACTTCTGCCAGACCCTGTATATAACCAGAAACCACTGCAAACATTTCTTCTCTGGAAGCTCAAGTATCTATCTGCTCACTGTTAAAGGACCACCAAAATGGCTTCCGTTTCTCACCTCCTTTCCAAATCTCATGTGAGTACGGACCCTAAGCTGAAACCCTGGTGGCAGGAGTTCTGACCAAGGCAGCCTCCAGGCTGCCAGTGCCTGCAGTGCGAGAAGGACAGGGAAGGGAGAAAGTGGTATCGAGTTAACAACACACTACTCAGCACAAGGCTCCAAGGAGAAAGAAGGGCAAACAGGACCCAGCACTGACTTTCACCCGCTGTATCAGGAAAAGTGTTTGCTTATATTTCATCGTCTAGAACTGGGTCACCTTGTGCACTGTGTCTGCAAGGAAAGCAGGGAGACTATGCGTTTCACTTTCCCTGCAGTTTGCTGGGTGCTACAGAGGATCTCCTGAACAACCTGGATGGATAGATAGCAGCTTGAGATGGCACAGATATGATTTTTTTTAATTAACAGAGAACTTTTACAAATATAGACAAGTGAAAAGCAAAAATCAGGAGTCACGAGTAAGAAATGGGCAAATATAAACAACCAGTTAGAGGAGAGGATGCCCTAAAGGGCACCAAAGCAGGTGTAAGAAATCCTCAATATCACGAATAATCAGAAAATTGTGAATTTTAAGGTAAGTTATATTGCAGTGGAAGTACAGGCTTGTGCTGCTATTCTAGGTAGCAATCTGACAGTACTTGGTTACATTAAGTGTTGAGTTACCCTTTGACTCAGAAATTCTACACCCAAGTGGATTTTTCAAGGAAATTACCAAGCAGGTCCACAGATGAGCAGGTAAGAATACGATTATGACGACTCTGTTAATGGTGGTGGAAACTGGAGGCTATGAATAGGTAAAATGTGGTGCATAGACACCATGGTGGACGAGATGCAGTTAGAAGTAAGACGGAGGAACCCAGCCAACATAGCGTGAAGTGAAAAACTGCTGAAAAAGAGAATGAGATCTCTAATCCAATGCTGCTTGTAAAAATTAAAAATACACACAAGCAAAAATACGATAATAACACATTAGAATGGACAGCTATGGTAAGGAACATAGGAAAGAGAATGGAGGTAAAGAATGAATAAATAAAACAGGGAGAGGCTTTTGCTTGGACCAATGACGATAATGCGCCGTGAACTGAGGGTGAAGTGACTGATCAAGCCCTGGGAAAATTAGGTTAGTGAAAAGTACCAAACAGTCAATTGATTTGAGAAAACGAATTGTATCTGTGTTTGTGTGTATTACAAACACTAACACCCATCCAAGCCCTCCCCTAGAAACGTGTCCCCTCAGGTATTCTAATGCACAGGTCCCGAGAATTGTCTATACCATCAGTCTCCAACCTTTTTGGCCCCAGAGACTGGTTTCATAGAAGACAATTTTTCCATGGACCAGGGTGGAGGGATGGTCTCGGGATGATTCAAGTGCATTACACTCGAGCTCACCTCCTGTGGTTGGGACCACACAGCAGGAGGGGGTCCAGACTGGTACCACTTCCTAATAGTGCTAGACCGGTACCAGCCTGTGGCCAGGAGGTTGGGGACCACGGGTCTATACACAAGCCTATGCTGGTTAGCATGACTCCTTTCCTACTGAGCCCCCTGCACAAGGGCATGCCAGTAAACATGGCCGTCTGTTGCAGTCCCTCCCGGGAGACATCTCCAAGGGTCTGCAGGAGACAAATCAGCACAATAAAAGATCAATGGACCAGGAGCTAGACACTTTGTGGGTAACATTCCCTTTTTTGTAAGAAATAATTAGGTGGTTCTTCTTATCAGATCAGGAGTGAAGCATTCTAAACTCTATCAGTCACAAGGATTTGTCTACAAAGTCTTTTTGATTTTCCCAGAGTGTGTTAAGAAATAATTAGATATTATCTCCTTAGGTTTCTCAGCCCTCTGCTCACGAGGTTTCTTTCTTATTGTTTCAAAAGCCTAGGTAGGGACCCTTTCTCTTGCTCACAATTCGGAGGGGCAGAAAAAGAAACCTGTCAAGGCGGTGGACCACCCCACTCATTGCTTCCCTGGGGAGTAAATGGAAACGGACTCCCTGTTTTATTTCAGGGGTGACTGGCAGTGATGACATCCAAGAGCGACTATTCTTTTTTTCAATTTGGACGCTGAGAGGCGGGTGTCGTCCCTTCTCAAACAGAAATATTCAGTGCGGCCAGCATGCATAATTTATCCTGACATAGAACAAGATAGAAATGTTTTGCTGAACATGCCTTGACTTCATCCCCTCCCCTTCCCGGTACGCACTGGGGATCCCTGGAGAGTCCGAGGCCAATCCTAGTGGCAGGTACTCTCCTGGCAGCGACGTATCCAGCTCCTCCTTTTCACGGATAGAGGAGTGATTGTCACCTGACAGAAGGACAGCAGGAATAAGATTTTCCACAGACTTCCTAGCAGCTCCCTGAAACTTAGTGGCTGTGCGGCTTTGAATAAGTTATTTAACATCTTTCAATGTCTATTTACGCTAAACAAATCTGAGACATTTCTAAGCACACACAGTTGCTGTGAGAGTAAACCCAGGCACTGAGGAGAGGAAGCCAAGGAGACTACGGTATCTGTATCCCCGGAGCCCTGGCCCCTGAGCCACACCCAGGCTTTCCGCCCCCAGGTTACACCGTCGCTGGACTAGCGTGGGATGTGCATTTCCTTGGTAAAAGGGGGCGAAAATCCATTCAAATGCAATGATTCTAACCTATGTGTAATGTAGCCGCCTTTCAAACAGCAAAACCCACATTCAGTATCATCATCTTCATGTTACACTGAAGTCATGTGATACACCAATATTACATATGCAAGTGTGGCTAAATGTTTGCTCTTCTGGTACCTTAAAAATTAATCTAAAACTGCACCTTGCTGTTGACCTTTTATTTATGAAGTATTCTTATAAATGTTACTAGGAACTTGCATATACACACTCAGACATTTAAAAGCATGGTGTTTTTCATGATCAATTTAATAGTACCTGAGACTGATTTTGACTCTTCATGATGTTTTCTCCATATAGTAAACTCAGAACCTAATTTCTAATTACGTAAGTCTCCACTAACCTAGTTGTAGTCACGAGAGTGGGCTCTGAGTCCCAGGGCCTGAGTTGGAATCCTAACTCCGGGCCACGCTGTGTAATATCAGGCAAGTTGTTTAACCTTTCTGAGCCCCAGGTCCATCATGTATGAAAGCAATTAACACAGTGCCTGGCGACCTGTAAACACTCCATAAATATTAGCTGCTGCTGCTGCCACTGCTACTGTTCTTGTTTTCATCATCACTGTTGCTCACTCATCTCCCTCCAGTAATACTTATATCACTCCAAACATCTTGGAATCTCTACTCGTGTTTCTCCATAAGCATGTTGCTTTCCTCTCCCAGCTCATTGTCAGTAGCTACGTTGTCCAAGTTCTTCGATGCCACGATGTGACATTAAAATTAAAAGAATTGTTCTAGAAGTACGCCGGCCTGGGCACTGAATTGGAAGATTTAAGAAGAGAGTGACAAAAAGCAAAGCCCTCTCTGTGTCCTCATTTTCACTTTGATGTGCCGCAAATAAAAAATGAGCTGACAGTCCTAAAATACGAAGACACCATATTGTTGTCACTCTGCATCCTGGCACATCTGATCCCCCTCATGCTGCTCGAGCTGTTGAAGCCTTTGAAGTCAGAAAATACCACCGCCTGATCTTCCAGCACTGATAATTAAGACACAGTGTGGCGAATCAAAAGAGACAGGCCACCTAGTATCTACATTCCCTTCCCAAGCGGCAGAGGGAAGGAAAAAGGAGGAGGAGGAGGAAGAGGAGGAAGAGAGCAAGCTTCGAGCTGTGACTCATAAATCAACTGGTTCTGCCTTTCGGTAGGAAAAGACCAGCGACTCCTATGTTACAACTCAATCCCATCTTGCAACCCCCGAACAATTTTTCTTTCTTTTTTTATGGTTTATGATCTTCGAGTTTCTTTTTCTTAAGACTAATTTGTCTTCTAAGAAGAGAGAGGAATGCCATCTCTTAAAAAAAATCTTATCATTTGTCTTCCTGTGGGGGAAAATGGATGCACTTTTACGGCATTCTTCTTTGTCATAAGCAATTGCTGTTGTGTCATAAATTTAAAACAGGTTGTGCTTCTGAAGCCCCATTCAAACCCAAGCAGGGGACATGTGGGACATAGAGGTTTATTAGTATAAATGGATAAATAATGAATGTTGAGTCTCGGGGACCTTGTGTTCCAGCTAGTTGGCTCCAATAACATGTCATAATATATTTTTTTTAAATTCCACCAGGCAATATCTCCACAAAGATAAATTGATCTAAACTCTAATTGGAAAGGCATAGAAAGCATATTGCCATGTCATTTCTTTACAATAAATAATTTGGGTCTATGAGTTCAACTGTGATTTATTTGTCAGTATATCATAATCATCAGAATGGGTGACAGACTTTAAAATAAACTCACTGTTGAATATATTCAGAATTAAAACCTGTTAAATCCACAGAAGATCCATCTGAACATTATCTCAAGTGATATTTGCCTGTTGTTCTCCTTCTGGTCTCTGACCTTTCTCTTTCTACTGCAATATCACATAAATGAAGCAATTCCGCACAAATTGCAGAGTGCTGCAAAAAAAAGTTGGAGTGTTCTTTAGAATCAAAGGAAAATCTAACTCGACAAATAGAATTAAATTTCACCTCCTGTTTTCAGAGGAGAAAAATGTCAAGAATGTCGAGATAACAATGTTCAAATTTCAGATTACTCAGATTATGAAACTATCAGCCAACTGTTAAAATCATAAGAAGGACATTTTAAGAAAACATACGAGGTGTGCATTGGGTAGGATTAAAAATTACCCAGTTGTTTTCATAATTTCCTTGTGGCAGGTATAGGATTAGCAAGAGGGAAAGTGAACTCCTACGATGTAAAATGGTGTGGGATTATTTAGAGTTCTGAGATGGAGTTGAGCAAAGCAGAGGGGTGGGTAGGTGTGGGTGGGACAGAAGGAAGAAGAGGCAAGCAATAAGCTCCCAGGAGCCAACGTGCATGCAGACGAAAGCCGTGATTTAACATGTGGTCTTACTAGCTAGTGCGTCATGTAATGCTTGGGTGTATTCAATCATGAAAGGGAGATGATTGAAGAATTCCAGACCTTAAATGGATTCCAGACCTTCATTGTCTATACTTCTTCATAGTTGGTAAAGGAAAGAATGTCAGATGTGGCTCTAGGGACACCTTAACCCAAAAGAGTCAGACGGTGGTAGTTACAGCCCTCCTATGGAGGTTACTAGAGAGTAACTTGGAGATTGGGCCACATACAGAAGCTACATTTGCTAGTCTTGCAATCACTATTGCTCACTTAACATTGCTGTATCCTCTTACAGCTTGTAATTTATATGTATGTATGTATGTATGTATGTATATGTAATCTGATGACACCTTCCCACAAGCCTCCAAAGATAGTAATATTATCAAACCACTGTGAGTAATCCGAGGACCAGAGGGGTGAATGGTGTGCCAAGGATGACATAGGCACCAGTGACAGACCTTCAAACAGATCCCAGTCCCTCTGGTATCCAATCCCACATTTTCAAACAAACTACACAACCTTGGGGGGAAAAATCACTCATGAGAGAAGCTGTGAAAAGAGATACTTGGTTTGGTGGAAGCAAGATGTGAAAGGAGGATGGACAAATTCCGAAGGGAAAATGCTATCATTTCTCTAGCAATCCCTTGCATAGCACTTGGTATATTCCAGGCAGCCTTAGATACCTTATAAATATTGACTCACTGTTGCTCATAAAAAAATCATGAAAATAAGGCAGGTACCGTTAATAATAATCCCATTTTAAAGATGTAAACACTGAGGCCCAGAGAGGTTATATAGCCTGCCCAAGCATCTGGCAACCTGGCTAGAGTCCACGGTTCTAACCAGAGATGCTCACTGCCTCTGTGGGCAATGGCCTGGTTGTTAGAAGGATTCAATGAGGTAATATAAGTCCAGTGTGTAGTACATACAGCCTTTGCAAAATGGTGTTTAGAAGAACTTCAGCAGATAATCAACCACATGGAAAAGACAGCTGGCAGACTTTTCTGTCTCAACTAAAGATCACAAACGAGAATGTTACACTATAAGAGGGAAGTTAGGAGAAGTGAAAAGTGTGTTGAGAGATTTTAAAGACCGCCCCCCCACACAGGAGGTTTCTTGGACTCATTAGCCTGTGTCTGCATCTTCTACCCAGACTTTGGCCTTCTGCTGAGCTTGGCACACTTCACATCAAGATCAGATTGCCTGGGCATTCTTCCTCCTCCCAATTTCCAGTTCATCATTACTTTAATTCAAATCTAGAAGTAGCTTGCCCAGAGTCCTGAACTAATTCCACAGCTCAAACTTTACCAGGTTGCCAGGCTCTAAAGATACAAGGATGAAGAGTCTACAAGCAGGGGTGTCTAACCCATGGCCTGCAGGCTGCATGCAGCCTAGGGTGGCTGTAAATGCGTTCCAACACAAAATTGTAAAGTATGCATGGACCCTTCTTTTTGTTCATCAGTTTTTGTTACTGTATGTGTGTTTAATGTGTGGCCCAAGACAACTCTTCTTCTTCCAGCGTGGCCCAGAGACACCAAAAGGTTGGACACCCCTGGTACAGCTTCATCTGTCAAGCAATGGACTTCCTAGAAAATGATTACAGACATATAAATCAGTAATCATGTAAGGGCAAAAAAATCAAAGTTTGCCCAAAGAACAGAGGGAGCACATAAAAGGATGGTGCTTTTGTCTTGGGGCAGATTTCCTTTTAGAGGCAAACTTAACAAAGCTTGCAAGGGGAGAGAAAGTGGGTGTGGGAAGTCATGTAGGTAAGAGCAGTCCACGCAAATCACGTGGGCTTGTCGAAGTGGGGTGTGCTGGAGGACACGGGCATGATTTGTTATTGCTCAAAAAACGAGTGTGAGGAGGAGGCTGAGGAAACAGGAAGAGCGAGGAGGCCTGAGGAGGTTAGGCAGGTGTCCCGTCACGAAGCCCGTCTGCACCACGGGAAGCCTCGTGGGAGAGGGAATAGAAAGAGGTAAGCAGATCAGATCTGTATTTTAGATCATAACTGTCCCGAAAGCAGGGGTGAAGAATCCGAGGAGGAATAAATTAGAGGCAGAAGTCTATTTGCAGGTGAGAAATGTCGAGAGCTTGACCCAAGACAGGGTGAGAAGGAGATGAGGAAAACAGAAGATAAGTTTGTGAGTTAAAAATGAAGACACATTGAAAGAAATATTGTAGCTGGGACTGACTCTTAGACTCCTGGCATAATGACTCTGTTTGTGGGGTCACCACTGCAGATAGCAAATACAGGAGGGAGAAGAGGTTTGGGGATGAAGGGGAGGTAATAGATAATAAGACTTTCAGACAGGTTGACTTTAAATTGCCTATGAGGCATTCCACTAGAGAGGCCTAGTAGGCAGTGAGTGGAAAATACGGGCAGATCACAGGCATTCGAAATGAATTTCCCTTGATGCATTTATGTCCCCTGAGGTGCCAGTTGTTTGGGGTGTATTCATCCTACTGAAATACACAGGACTCCAGTGATTCTTTACTGTGTTTACCACATACACTCACCCCCCAGGGTCTCTCCTGATTGGCTCCCGGATCAATCTGGCCAATGGCAGAACACTGGAAGATGGCAGACAATAGAAGTTGGATTGTCAGTTTCTTCATTACTGCCTGCATTGTTGCTATGGACTGGCGTCCTTCAACCCAATGTCACGATTTTTGTTAGGCGACCCCCCAGTGGTTGTCCCGCTCTCTCTCTCACTCTTGTTGTCGGTCTTGCTCTCTCTTTCTCTTCTTGGCCCTTCAGGCCTAGCTGTGGTAACCCCATTTCCATTCCTCATGTACCCCAACCATTTCCTTGGACCTTCTCTCTGCGGTGATCATACGTCACAAAAAGTCCGTTTATTGAGCTCTCCTCGAATACGCCACTTGAGTGCATCAACTTTTTCTTGCCAAAACAGATTGCTAACCTTGGTTTTAAGGTGTCACACTCTCCTAGATTTCCTCCTATTTCAGTGTCCATCCACCTTACTATCCTCCACTGGCTTCCCCTCATCTTCCCAATACCTAAACCCTAGAGTGCCCTAGGACTCACTTCCCAGACTTGCTCTTTCCCTGTCTGCATGATCTCAGCCACATGACTTCAAACACCATCTACATGGTAACCATCTCTAACCTTTCCCACTGAGTTCCAAACTCAGCTATTCACTTAAAAGGCTAAGAGTCAAATCAACTACGTAATCCTATAACTACGTAGCAGGAGTTACTCTCTGTAACTCCCATACGAGAGAGTAAGCCTCATAAGAACAGGGCCTTTTTTTTCTTACTCAATGCTTTATTCCCAAGGCCTAGAAAGAAAATAAGATATATAAGTACCTACTCAATATTTCTTGAAGAATGAATAGAATAGAATAGAATAGAATAGAATAGAATAGAATAGAATAGAATAAGTCACCAATACTCAACTGTGACATAGCATGGACAATTTCTGTTTGTACCCCTATGACACTTGTAATCCAAAGTCTAAACATTTCTGCCACATTGAAACTTAAGTGAGCACGAAACATTTCTCTCACTGGAACCCAGGACCTTGAGATTTCAAAGGTGTACGGGGTCTTCAAAAGAGAAATAATATATGCAAGATAGAAACATGAAATCTTCTAAAATGCCTTTTGCTTAGGATGCCTTAAAATTGTATGGGAACTGTTTCTCAATTAAGCGCCAATGATTTCTTCCATTTTCAAAAGTCAGTAGCAGGTAATTCTAAGAAGGAAGGAAATTAGGGTAGTATAAACATATTCTAGGCTATCTCCAATGCGAAATATATAGAAAGCTTATAATCTGTATATTGCTGGGAATCACTGTGAACTTTTGACTTACGTTTTAAATGGAAATATCACTTCAGGTACTAAGACAATCCTATTTTTTCTAATATGAAGTTATATATATATTTATATATTTAAATATATATACATTTAGCATGAAAACCAGGGAATTTTAAATTTTGCTCTCAAATAGAATCAACTTGCACTTTCTAAACACTAAAGACTGAGCTAACAACAGCTCGGCCTCAGATGTCAAAGGACATGCTTCTACTCACAGCTTAGGAATTTCAAAATCGAAGGTAAGGTAAACGCATCAACATAGCCAAGTGGCAATAGGGTTGATTTTTATCTTGCCTTCCAGAAATTGCATAACTTTCTGTAATTGCAAGGCTATCATCACGGATAACTGCAAAAGATTTTAGCAAACACAGGCAATAAACCTTCAGTGGTGGTGGAAGGACGGGTGGGGAAGGGGAAGGTCTCCATCCAGAAGGCCACAACAGTAAGAATGTTTTTGAGGTCAGCTGCAAGCCTAGCTCACAGCCAGAGTCTGAAATTGCCTCTGAATGACTGACTATTAGCTGCGTGTTTGTAGACATGGGGTAATGAGTCCAGGAGGGTTTGGGGGTGGGGAACCACATTAACCATCATTTCTAGTCCCCATACGGCCAGGCATGGTGTTGCTGGGTTATTTTGCTCATCTGCTTCCTAATTGGCTATGAGCTAGTGAAGGTTCAACTCGTGTGACTAAGGAGATACCTGTGTACTTTATGTCAGGCTTGGGGGGATAGATTTTCTGCATATTTCTAGTCATTAAAGGCTCGTATTTGTGACCTTTGTCTGAAGGCCTGAGTCATACTCAGGCTCTCTACCGTATTAGAGACAGAATCGGTGGGCTCGGTGAATATTATGTGGGTGAGGTTATAAGTTTGCCACTTACCCTAATTTTTAGGCCTGTGGAGTTGGAAGAATCACAGAAGATGAGCTTCAGGAAAGGGACTTGCTGAGACTTGTCACGGTGATTAGCAATGGTTAGTTACCCTGATTCTGGGTTCCGATCATGTTGGGCAGAGGCTGCCAATCTGTAAAGTACCCCTAGATTGTCTCATATCCTCTTAAAAATGTGCTTTCCAGGATCTGCTGTCAGCTGATACAAGCATACAGGAACATGAAGTACATTTAATGTCAAACCACCGAGATATGCATGAATTTGAGGCATCTGGCACGCCTCGAATTGTAATCCCTTCTAGATATTTCAAATCAAAAGGTTGTTTATTTGAAAATGAAAGAAAAGAAAAAATATATTCAGAAGTGTTTTTTGATCGCTCAAGGTTCATTTTCATTTTCTTCATTCTTTTCTACCTGGAAATTGCTTTGTAACCCATTTTTCACAATTACTCTGTTCTTGTCCTGTGAAATCCTAAGATGGGATGTGTACCTTATACATAAACTGATATGACAGTGGTTAAATCTGACAATACTTTCTCTCCCTGGGAAAATATGCATAACTGTTTCCTATGCCAATGATTCATCTCAATCCTGATATCAAATAGCTTTTGCTTTACACCTCTGGCTGTCAAATGCGTGTGCTGGTCTCCCTCTAAATTTAAAATCCAGTCAGGAGAATGAAAGAGATAACACCTCTTTTATTACAGTGTGGGAAAACAATAAAAATTCATTTTGGATATTGAAATATTTCACGAAGCACCTGGGTCTATTTCACTCTGCACTAAGAAAATTGCAGACAATACATTCAAAGAAATAGGTGTCTACTAAATACAGTTAAAGCGATGATACTTCCATAGTCACCAACAAGTTTGCAGCTATTAAATGGAATCAGCAAACTACAAATAAGTAAGCACAGAGAAAACTCATTGCCTAGAAAAGAATGTCCCACTTCCCTTGTCATTAGCTACTTGAAACGCTCTACAAGTGCACTTATCCGAACCCAGCTTCCAGAATAGAGATCAGACAGGTACTGAAACCAAGGCCAAGGCTTCTGTCTCTCATATACTTCAATCAGGCCAGGCAGGACACAGAGGAACTTCCAGATGCCAAGTAAACTTAACAACATTATTAACTTATCAACGTTGTTTGAGAGCTGTCCTTCAATAATACACAGAGATCTAGTTCAAGGCTGCTCAAACTTTAATGCGTATATAAATCATCTGAGATCTTGATAAAAGGCAGATGCTGATTCAGAAGGTCTGGTGCAGAGCCCGAGAACCTGTACCTCTAACCATTCCCAAATGAGGGCAATGCTGCTGATCCAGGGGCCACATGTTAATAATAGTGGCAGTTCCCTTGGCTCATCTCATCTCTTGGAAACTGACAGACCTGAGTTACAATTCTCCTTCTCCCAGCAATGCACTGTATAGTCATAGGAAAACCATCAGACTGATCAGTGCCTCAGTTTCCCATCTGTGAAGAGGAGGTACAATGGCTAAGGAGGGCACATTGACATGAAACCTTAAAGAGAATTCAAGATGTCCCATGTACATGTTTGGCCAAGCAAACGTGTTCCAGGGCATGAAAAGCATTAGAAAAGCATAAGAAATGGGTCCTAAAGGCTGAGAAGCAAAAGCAAAACAAACAAATGGCCCTACTGGAAGGCAGAGCCACAAGCAAAAGAATAAGAGGAAAGTGTAAATGAAAGACAAAAAAGAGCAAACAACCATGAAGAGAGTCCTTTGAAGTAAAGTCAGACTTCAGGACAGAGAAATAGAGGATAATGTGAAGGCACCGTATTCTTTAACATTTAAATTATGACCACGGAGATTTACAAAGAACAGATCCTTGGAGACAGGTGGGGAAAAGATGCTGCAGCATATATTTTTACAGAATGAGGAAAAGTTTCGATGAAATGCAACAAATTATTAAAAGTAGACAACGAAAGAAACAAATCACTTCTTTCTTCAAAAAATGCTGGATAAATTTTGAATGAAAAAATTTTTGTTGGTCCTTTGGCATTTTTTCAGTACTTAGGCCACATGCAAGCAACACACCTTTCATTCATTGTTCTGCCATGTACTGCTATCGACAGGACATGAATCAAGTTGTCAGGAGAATTCCACATGCACTAGAGGTTGAAGCTGAGACTCACCCTATTGGGCCCTTCCTGGACAGTCTCCCTTCTTATCCTCAAACCCTCCTTGTGATGGGGAACACCTAGCAGAACTCGGGGTGAAGGAGGGGAACCAGAAAGAAAGGATGGAGAACAAACAACATTTTTAATTTATTTTCTTTATAAGTTACTACTTCATTAAACTCCCATATCAGCAACGCTGGAAAATCCTGCTTATCAGGGTTAACTGTCATTTATATTGGCTGCATTCTTGAATTTTCCAAGGTTGAAACTACTGATGATTAACTTCTGGGAATACCCATGGTGACTATTTCAGACCTGTGAATTATCACACCTTCTCAGTGTCAACAGACACCCACACCAAGTGAATATCTCTTCAAAAGGGTGTAAGATTGCATTTCATTTTTGGAAGTGACCATTCTAGCCATCAAATGGTGATGTTCTCTCTGAGCCTGCCAAGGACTGTGGCTGACTTCCTCCCAGATAAGGCTAGTATCTGCCTGAGACCAACATTCCCTGTAAATCAGCTGTTCCTGCACCAGAGGCTGACTCTGAAATCTAACTGACAATTTTGACACATCTACAGATGGGAACAAAGGGGCACATTTAAAAGGTTTCCAACCCAAGGAGCTCCAGTATTAGAGCGTTAGGCACATGATCGGCTGTACAAAAGGGTAGGGGAGACATAATATTGCTCACAGATAAAGATAGCAGGCCCGGAACAGCAACCTGGCCCTCTACACTTACCAAGATTCACTCAAGATTCTATTGCTGTACTCACAGGCTTTTATCTCTTTGACAACCAAACCCAAGAGGTTTGCCAAAATAGAATTCCAGTGTAGGGGGAAAGAAGCTAAAGAATTATGCATTAATAACACCTTTACCCACAGGCAGAGCATATTTTCATCTGCACACATCAGGAACCAGAGATCTGAGGTTATTAAGGGTGAGGGAGGCTAATCGTCTTTGGGATGGCTCTCTTGGGACGCCCATTTGCATAATGAAGCTAATGCATAGCAATGCAACTCAGCAGTTCTTTGGGATCAGCTACTTGTAGCCACACATGGTATTTTTAATTCACTAACTAAATTACTTTGTGGAAGACTTGTTGGTTGCTAATATCCAAACTGTGCCTACAAATAATTCATAACTATATTTACCAATGGTGAAGAAACCTAATTGGTAAAGATGTATGGTTTAATTAATCTATCTTTTGGAAAATCCCAAATTAATGCAGAGATAAAAATCACCATTGATCAAGATTTCAACTCTGCTGAGGTTATCTGCAAACTCGAGTCAGGGCCTCTGCTTTGCTCCAGATGCCCCAAGCCAGGACACCAAGGTCAGGGAGCACCTTCTGCCTGGAGTTATCCTATAACAAGGGCAAGCAAGCCAAAACTTCTGGCCATGATCTTATTTTCATATTTAGTTATTAGAGAGATATTTATTTATATTTTTAATGATGGCTACATGTCAATATACATTTGTCCAAACCTGTAGAATGTATACCACCCAAACACTTCAGTAAACTATGGACTTTGGGTAATTATGATGAGTTAGATTCATCAATGGTAATAGGTGAAAATTGAATGATCACATCTGCTGGGAGGTCCTGATGCAAAAGAAGTGCTTTGGTTTTCCTAGTGCTTTGCTTTTTCTATGTGTGTTTGGTATATAGAAATTGGTATGTGTATATAGTAACCTACATGGACATATCTCTACAAACAACAAAAATGCACTGGGTATGTACGTGGTGCCATTCAGTGTGTTAGGGGATAAATGTAAGAAGATCAGCAAAAAGGGAGCCTCCTTCCCCAAGGACCTCTGTATCTCAGTGATGCTCTTTATCTATTAAGCTTAAATTTAGCTTCTTTTGCTTTCATGAATAGCTTGCTAACCCAACACACCTCATCTTTCAACTCAAAATTTGAGAAAACAGGGTGGGAGAAAAAAGTAGCCATCATAGGCTATGCTGAGTTTCCAATGAAGGCAACTGAAACCATATTGATGCTGCAGAAAAGAGGAAAAGAATATAGGAAAATTGGGAAGTTTTAGAGAGCTGGTCCCAAGATGAGAGACAGAGGAGAGTGTTTAGAAGAGGAGTTGGAATCTTGTTAGAATGAATGTGGTCCATCCAGTGGTGAAGCCACTTAGGGTCCAAAATGAAGAGACTTCACAGGCAGAGATGACCTATGTTAAAACATTATAATTCTCGCCCTGGCTGGTGTAGCTCAGTGGACTGAGTGCAGGCTGTGAACCAAAGCATTGCAGGTTCAATTCCCAGTCAGGGCACATGCCTGGGCTGCGGGCCAGGTCCCCAGTGGGGGCCACATGAGAGGCAACCTTACATTGATGTTTCTCTCTCTCTCTTTCTCCCTCCCTTCCCGTCTCTAAAAATAAATAAATAAAATATATTTTTAAAAAACATTATAATTCTCCCTCCCTTTGAACGTAGGATGAACTTTGTGACTTGCTTCCAACAAATAGAGCATGGAAAGGAGAAAACTGTAAGTTTATAGTGGAAAAGCCTGACAAACACAACCTTAAGCAAGTGATTAAGCTTAACATCACCAGTGATAAGTCACGTTGATATCATGCAGTCCTGATATGACATGATGAGAAGGGCATTTCCCCTCGGGGACATTTTCCCATAAACCCACAACTCAGTCCAATCATGAGAAAAAATATCAGGTAAACCCAAATTGAGGGCCATTCTACAAAATACTTGATGAGTGCTCTTCAGAACTGTCAAGAACATGACAAATAAGGGAAGAAACTGTTGAAACTGTCACAGATAAGAGACTAAGAAATGATGACTAAATGCAATGTGGAAGCACGGATTACATCTTTGCATGGGAAAAAAAAAAGACATCACCGGAAAAACGGATGAAATCCAAAGAGAGTCTGAAGTTTAGTTGATAGTAATGCAATCACAATTACCGTTGGTTAATAGTAATGAGACAATGTCAATTTTTAGTTTTAACATATGCAACACAGTTATACAAGATGCCCCTATTAGGGGGAAATGGGATGAAGAGTATTGGGCACACTCTGTGCTATCTTTGAAACATTTTTAAAAATGTATGCTTGTTAAAAAAAAAAAGTTAATTTAAAAATAATATGGGTTACTCTTATCTTATTAAAAGGATTATAGCACAAGTGTTTCCCCCAGTGGATGTTTTAAAGAAGATATGTAATTCTCTATGGCATAAAGAAAATGAAAAAAAATTACAGACTCAGAGTGGTTGAGCTTTAAGCATATTGTGTTCAAAACAAACTAGTGATTATCCTTTTACAGAGGCTTTATGAGAAACAGAGATAGAAGGGTATATGGCCAGTGATAAAGGTAAAATCCACAGATAAAGGTAAAGGCATTTCAAAGTGATGGCTCCCACATCAGCCACCTCCTGCTTTGCATTGGCCAATTAGGTAAATTGCACCCTAGACAGTCATTACACCTAGATAAGGTGGGAGTTCCATAAATGAATCATTTGTGCTCAAGGGAATGGAGATGGGGAAAAGATAAGGCATAGATTAGGAGCCCACTCTGGACAATAATGAGCAAGAATAAAAACGTGAAAGTAAGTGACCCCAACATTGGTCACTGGTAGGACACTCAGGCCTCAAGGTGGCCAAACAGGACAAAGGTGGAAGGAGATACTTGACAAAGTTGTTTCAAGCCAGTTGCCTGCAGATATGCCATGGGGAGGCAGGAGGCAAGCTCATGGACAACACTCATAGTTTTTGTTTCCTCCCCTCTCCGTGGACAGTCTGGAGTGGAAAATGAGGCCTTGAGGGATGGAAATCCCAACTCTGCCACTCACAGAACTTTCGACATTCACAAATTCCCTTCATCTCTCCAGATCTCAGTTTTCAGTAGTGAAAGATGAGGAAGTTACAGCTGATCACTTCAAAAGTCTTTTTTACGTTATAAACACGATGGGAAAAGATGACCTAATGGACTTCTTTTGGCACAGAAACCCCCAATCTGCCGACATTGATTATTATACCCAGTGGCATGTAAGTAAGAATAGTTAGAGCCAACACTTATGAAACTGGGCCCTGTGTGAACCTTGGTTCTGTTGACCCAATGAAGGGTCCACCCCTTTTTCAGCTGCTTCGGCATCGAAATCATACCGCCACTTCTGGGAAATCCTGGTGTGCTGGTTACTTCAGGCCTTCAACAGAATGGCCTCAAACTTATATGCTTCTCTTATTGCTTCAATTTACAATTCAAATCACAAAAACATGTGATGTTGGCTTGGAGATACCATGAATTTTCTATGAAAATGGAGATGCAAATTACCTACAGGTATTAATGATCCTTTCATGGTCACCAAACACTGAAATGAGAATATTAAAGCTGAGCTCTGTGCCCTAGATGCTCTCTCGTGGGAGGAGAAAATAAGGGAAGGGGGTAGAGAAGGGAGAGAGAGAAGGGAGAGCAGTTGTAAGAACCAATGTGTAGTCTGTAGACTAGCCAGCAACTGTATCTGAAACCCATAAAAAATATAACTGACCAAAGAAAAACCAGTCATATAAGAATTGGAAAATAGTCAACTATTTTAGGTTTAAAAGGGAGGGAAGGAAAGGGTCATCTGTGGAGAATTAAGAGAAATATAAGATGACCAAATTATCCCAGTTTATCAAGAACTTTCCCATTTTAGGCCCTGAGAGTTCTGCATCGTGGGAAATCCCCCAGTCTCCCCAAAGCGGGGATGGGCAGTCAACCCTAGTAAAGAGACTATACTCAAATATCACATTGTTTTATTTTAAGATGACCCTTACATACAAATGGTGGAATTTTTTCTCATATACACATATATATTTATTGTTCTTAAGAAAATATACTTTCAATCCTTTTCTAGTTCATAAGTGTGATGATTGGGTGTTCATGCTCTTGTGTGACATATATTTCTCACAAACCTCATTACAATATCAGCACATTACCCATCTGACATGAACTCTGAAAAAAAGAGAAAGAAAATGTACTTTTATCTACCTTACTCATCACCACCTTATATGGAATTACTGAGGAATTAATTTAGACTTATGATCCATCTAATCTCATGATTAGGTCTAGTTTTTAACAATGAGAAGACTTAAATCCACAAACTAAGATCAATAACATATTACAAAATATTACAAAAACAAAGTCCTTGACTCTTATTTAAGATCATCTTCTACATCAAGTAGAATGACTTTCAAATTGGAAAGTGTAGGTAACAACATAGTTCTCCAGGAAACTTAGTTAAAGATGCTAGTGGATAGTAAAAAAATAAAATAAAATAAAAAAGATGTCTTAGTTTGAAATGAGTAGACGTTATCAGATTCAAATTTTATACACTAGGGTAGTTAAAACAACAATGACAACATTTAATTTACCATAAAAGCAAGGTGTTTCAATAGATGAGATTTGGGCAAACAGTCCAATATTTCAAAACAGAAAAATGAAGTTATAAACTAGAAGCTACATCAAGCTGACCTTGATATTGACTCTGGCCACATTGTGGAACAAAGTTGAAGCAAAGGAACCAACACAGACAATCAACTTGTCATGACAAGCTAATTTATACTGAAAAAAAAAAAAAGAATCATAGGCAGGAAGGTCAAAAATACCATACAAAGAATATATATTGATTTCAGAAGTTTAAAATACAATATTTCATTTGTGGTTTATTTTTCAAGGTTTCCCTCTACATCCTTAGCAACAGGAACACACACACACACACACACACACACACACACACGATGAGCCTGAAGCAGGTTGATTAATGAGTCAATAACAGTCTAGGGTGTGGCAGGGCTCGACAACATTCCCCATCGAGTCTGTTTCTTCATTACTGCAAGCCAAGAGATATCCTTATCGAGTCGGCAGAAGATACACATCCAGTGATAAAATCAGTTATCAAAAAGGACTTGCCAAGTTAGAATTAATGATTGCGCTGATTTTTATTCAAGTCCTGCACTGGGGCCTCCGAAAACAAGTGCCCCAGTGAATTGCCGAGATGCCAGATAGGACTGTGAAATTGTTTATAAAATTGCTTTGGCGTTTTGGTTGTTATTCGTTTAAGAGCCAACGGTGTGCAGTAGTTGCCAAGAAAAGCTAATGCCTGCCTATCATGCACAAGCTAGAAGTATCCTGTGCAAACAAAGGCAGTGTTCTTGCACCCACAGTCCTTGGTTTAATCCTCGCCACCGTATTTTAAGAAAAAGACGTGGTCTGACTGAGGCTTATCTAGAACAGTGAGACCAGAACTGTACAGTCCCTAGGAAGTAGGTTATAGGAGTAATTACTGGAGAAAAGAAAGATAACTGGGGACAGAGACCAGTGGAGACATAATAATTATTTTCAAATATTTGAAATTCCATTTTAACCAAAGGGGATTCAGTTTACCCCGCAAAGCTCCAGAAGACAAAAGTCAGATCAATAGGTTGAAAATCTGAATAGGCAAAACTGAGCTCAGTGCAAGGGAGAATTTTCTAGTAATTATGGCTTTTTAATAAAAAGAATGAAATACCAGTATCACCAAGGGTATGAAAGCACGAATAGTTTTATACAGCTGAAATGGGAATGGAAATTGGATCATTCTTTCTAGAGAAGCAATTTGGCAATGTATTCAAATAGACTTAAAAGCACATTTTTTTTATTTCAGAAATTCCTCTTATAGACATTTACCTACATGATTACAAATGCTGGAAAAAGTTTATAAAAAGATCAACTGCAGCATTTTTGTACCACGCATTTTGAGATAACCTAAATCGCCACTCTACATGACATTACATCTATATGAAACATGTAAAATAGAATACTAAGCTGTTATTTTAAAAGCCCACGGTAGGAAAAAACTGTGGAAACAAATATTTATAATATACTATTAGTTGAAAAGAGATATCAAGCTTTCTATCTTAAAAACAGAAAAATATACATAGCGAGAGAGAAAATGAAATGAAATAGGCCAAGATATTAGCATTGCTGCCTGTAAGAGAAACAGCAAGTTTTTCCTTATGAGTGTTTTTCCTTACTGTCATGTTCTCATCTGTCTAAAGTAAAAATATATACATTTTGCAATCATAAATAAACAAAAAACCAAGGCTCAGAACATGTGTTTTTGCATCCCTAGTACCTACCACAGTAGGAAGGCTACACAGTTGTTTGTTGAATAAATTAACAAGTTAATTAAGTGTTGTATTTTATGGCGTGAACCCTCTAAAAGAGTTCATGGCCTCCCATACTGGCGATGTTCGAGCAGAGGCTGAAGGACTTTTGGCAGATTTGGAGGGCATTCTTGCTGTGATTTAGATGAGTGGTTCCCAAAAAGAGGTACATGGGAACTCTAAAATGAATGCTCTCCCATTTCCTGAAATAACAATTTCTAGTGGCCACCCCAAATGTACTGGGTCACGTAGAGGTTATTCAGGGCCTTCGCACTGACTGTTCACTGGCCTGAAACCCTCAGCTGGTGTCTGAGAGCTGCTTGCTGGTGCAGGGTGGGACCCCCACACACAGGAATTAGGGTGCAGCAATGCTAGCCAGCCTCGCATGTCTCTGCTGGGGACTGAGTGCATGAGTGAGCAGAGGCCCTAGGTATAGATCCCGATCCCAAAGTATTGATCAGGAAGAGAGTAGACGGGGTCCCCTCGCCTGGCACTTTTTTGTGTGAAGCCCCCTCTGTTCAAAACCCTAGAGAAGAAGAAAGCAAGAGCTCCCTAACATTCCCCTTAACAAGTATATTGAGGAAACAGAAGTTCTTCTCGCCTGCATCCCTACCTTTGTTTCCCAACCATTATTCACAATCAAATACTGTATAGACTCGGAGCAAACAGAGGACCGTTGCTAACTATCAAGTCGACACAATCAAATCTGTCTTCTGTCTCACACGTGTTCTTTGCCTTGCTCTTACAATGAATCATTAATTAATAAATGTCGGAATAGATATTAACTTGTGTACAGCTACATCCATACGCTTACTTGTTGTCCCCCGGGAACTGTTGCATCCAAATCTTAGGTTGGTTTCTAAAGAGACTATACACAGGGTCCAGCAGAAGCGAGGCCTGCTTGAGTGTGGTTGGTACGGTAATAAGATGTGTGTGACAATTTATAGTTTTAATTTGAAATTTCACCTAAAATGCCGTATGGTGTGCTTGAGTGTGACGCTGTTATGTTACAGAATTATCTGCTTATGGTTTTGTAATAAAAGATTCTGTAATAAAAAAAAACAGGGCATTATTTGTGCCGGACCCTGTACATTTCTGTGGTGATAAATCGGAATATATTCCTCAAATTCATTTTCCGTCCTGTTTTTTTTTCCCAGTTAAGACTGATATATAAAGAAAGCCTCTTGTTCCCTACTAGATCGCGCCATTCAATCCGTTCACGTGTAGGTGAACTAAAAGTGTCTCCAAATACACACGCACGCGTGTTGCAGCCTCTCAGGAAGGAACACGTGTGTGGACTACCGTTGACACCAGAAACTCCAATTACCCCAGGAATTGAGCGCTGACTGGGTCCTGATTTATTTTAGGCAAATTAGGTGGTATAACGAGTAAAACAAATATTCCAAGGATCAGATTTAAGTGAACAAATGTAAAGGAATTCAGGTATAAGTCTGAAGTTCACGGTTATTCTTCAATTGTGGCCAAGTCTTGGCAGCCGCGCACATCAGCGAATGAGCTGCCGTTCCAACACTAACACAGTCCTGCCCCGCACGGCTTTGCAGAAACTACGGCCCATCTGATCCACAGCTACCAAACTGGCAGCCTTACTGGGAGTAGATGGAGCTAATTGCACTTCACAAGACAAAGACGACAAAAACTCTGCTGTACAGAAAATGATCGTTTTCAGGGGGGTTAGAAAAGAAAAGTCACTTTATCAGCCATTATACCTCCACCCGGATGTAATACTCTGCAGGCGCTCCCCGCGCCCCTATTTGAAATTTTGAAACGTGCTGTCAGGTGGCCTTTCCAGTGCTTGAAGCTGCCCCAGGCCACAGCCCTGAGACAATAACTGGTGATGAGACCGTCTGTGCTGGGCTCGTGACTAACCCAGTTAAGTCCTGTATATCAACTTTTAAGATCTGGTGGGCAGGTACTGAAAATTGCTCCTCATGTGGCCATGGAGAGATGTGTGGTAAGTTCCCTAGCTCTTCAGACCTGCTGCTTATGAAGAGGTCTGCCTCTTCCTTTGTTCTCTCGCTGCCCTCCATTTCCAAAGACTGGTTTCACATTTCACCCGGAAAGCTTCCGCAGAGATTGCAAACCAACATGGCCATCATGTTTAACAGTTTAAAATGTTTCCACAAACATCCTCTAAAATGCTCACAACAACCCCCATGTGCTTACTTAGGCAGATAGAGGACTCGGAGCTCTGAACTACTGAATAACTTCCTTAAATACACACACACAAATGTGACTTGTACAAGCAGCTGAAAGTACAAAATATACACATAAAAAATGGCCATTTATTGAAAATGGCCAAGTTGTGGCACAGCCTCTTTCTTTGTGACCCAGATAGACAACCTCATTGACTGGCAGTGTTTTCCTACTCAATGAGGACCAACTGGCGGCCTGAGGGCCGCGGCAAACCACCAGGTGATGGAGGACACTCCAAGGACGAGACAGTCCTGGATAACAAATGCTGACACATACTTCCTCGTAGCCCACTGGTCCCGCGTGCATCCGCAGCCAGCCCTGACACACGTATAATACTTTCCTTCTCAGGTTTCCAGGAACTCGCGGAAGGGCTTTCAACAAAACAAAACAAGCTTACACATAAATTATTGGTAGTGTTAAATTCCGTCTCTTGCTCCCTTTGTCATCTCTCCCCATTTCTGGACACATATGTCTAGGCATAAGAACCAGACTAAGTCGGAGAAGTATCTGAACAATTGTTTACAGTTAAAAACCACAATTTGGAATTCGAATAGAAGGATCCAGTGTATCGGTGACCCTCAAAACACCCAATCATTCAAAGACCTAATCGGAGCTTCTCTGCGGGCTACAGCACTTCAAAGGTGGACTTTTGGAGCCACAGATGTTCAAGTGGGAAGGAAATATAGATCCTCTAATCGGAACCTCTCACTTTTCCCAAAGAGGAAGGCCCAGGGACAAGAAGTGACACTTTATAGGTCGTGCAGTGAATTAATGTCTGAGCAAAACCTAAAACCAGAAGTCCCCTGGCCTGTTTAGGTCTCCCCTGCTGTGATTGCAGAGGAAGAAGGGGCCTGCTCACCTGGGCAACAATTCCTGGGACCAGTCCGTTCGAAGCTACATTGACGTTTTTTCCCTTCCTATGAACAGGGGCCAAGGAATATCTTTCCACTTCTTATTTCTGAACTTTCTCAAGGGCAAGTAAAGTGGTATTATCTTGAGGCCAAGACATTAAAATCTTCAAGAACTTGGGACATAAGGACATAAACTGCCTACATAGCCCCTGCAATATATTGGGGACCAAATAAAAAGTGGTAAATGTTGAAGGAGTGGCCTGCAGGCGCAGAAGGGAGTCTCAGTTGAAAAGCTGGCGTGATGGCATATGACTTCAATCCCCTGGGAGAGGTACCTCGCCCCTCCCTGTGGTCTGGAGGGTCTGAGAGAGCACAGAGTTTTTCCATTTCTTTTATAACCCATCAGAGACCCAGAGACAGTGCTCAATAAATTCTTCTTGCATGAAAGTATAATATACTAGATTCTCCTTTTAGCTTTCAGAAATTCTCTTTAGATTAGCAAAAACTCAAGAAATGTAAATTGCCGAAACTCACTGGAAAGAAAAACAAAACTTTTGATAGAATAATAATACATAGAAACAATCGTCAGAATTATTGAATTTAACTTCCCTGTATTATAAGCAAGGAAATAGAAGTCTAGTTGGAGAAACCCTCTTGCTGAAGTTGTACACACCGAAGACAGAGCTTGGAAACAGTCCTGGTTCACATGAACCTTCAACACTCCCAGAAGTCTCAGAGTGACCCAGTTCTGTGAGCCACTGCATCACAGAGAGAAACATTGAGACCGTGGTAATTGGTCCAGTTGTCCAGGCACATAGCAGAGACCACCGATTCCAACACACTACGCCTGACACCACCCTTCTCTTGAGTACCATTCAAAATCCACCCCCTGGCCTGGCACCATCTGCATCCTGCTCTGTGCACTCAATCTGACTCACTCGCTCCCCTTTCCCCTCCCTCTGAAACCCTTCCACTCGGTCAATGTCAGACTCCTCTCTAGAATCCATTCTTTCTCAGAATATTCTCCTCACCTCTTGTCTTAACTAAAACTCAGCTGTCCTCTACTTCTTTAAAGACTGCTCAGTTGAAAGAAACCCTTATATTTCTCACTCATGTGCCAGAGCATCCTCTATAATTCCTGTTGCTTCTTCTAGTCCAGCACTACCCATCCCCCCCACACTTTGTGCCAGAACCCCTGAACTCTTGAAGCTCAAATCATGCAAATATATCGCAATGCTCTCTAATGGTTGTGGTCACCTACCAACCTCCTGGTTACTCTCTTCCTCATTCAAGGAGGACTTCAGCCCCTAGTTCCAGTCTTCCTCCACACCGCACTGCTTTTCATGGCTTAGGAACATGGATGAATGATCAAACACCATGACCTCTTAGGTCCCAGATCTACTCCTACCCAAGGGTATGATGTCAAAGAATGGAAGCTTTAGCACAGGAAACAGTAGACTCTTCAATATAAGAAATATAAAGTACTAAAGAAACAAAGCTAGGGATTTTATTAATTCTCTCTCATGACATTGCAAAAGTATACATGGGAGTGGCTAACACTTGTGATAGAACCTTGAAAGATGAGTATCAGTGGCAAGACGGATGATGGCAGGAGAGCACGCCAAGCAGAGGAAACAGCACAAGTGGAGCCATAATATGATGTCAAGGTCAAAACAGCAAATAACTCAATATGACTAAGAAATCAAGTGTATTGGGGTAGGTGAATAAAGATAGTGAAAGTGCATGGCTAGGCCAGATTAGGAAGTATATTTAAATAATAAACCAAGAAACGTGAAATAAAGTATATTAGATAACAAGCCAAGAAATATTGAAGGTTTAAGGAATTACATGGTCAGATTAGTATCTCTCAGTTAATGACCGCACAGTGTGATGAGCAGTTTAAAAGTGGTAGAAGTAAAGTACCCTTGGATCACGGGCCAGGGAGAAGTTAATTCCATATTAGTAGCAAATTCTTGGCAGAAGCTGAAGTCCATGATGTTATTTAGAAAAAGAAAACTGTTTTCATTTGCTAGTAATAACATTCTGATTTGGTCAACTTTCCATGCTGAAAGCAGAGGGCAGGTTGCTTAGGTTCACACTGGTGAAAAGCAAAACTTGGGTGTTGGGGGTACTTCCCAGTGGCACTGGGCCGTCAGTTCCCGTGGCTCGCACCCCGTCACCAGAGCTGCCTTAAGCGCTCGGAAAGCTCACATCTAGAATAGACTGGGAGTTCCTTCGGCACCACCGAACACCGCTGAAGTCTTCAGGAAGACCTGAATCTGAATCAACTGACTGGGCTTATCTTCCACTACAGTGGGAGGTCTGCCCCCCCTTTCAAGACCCAAGTAGACCCTCGGGGTCACTATCGAAGCTCCAAATAATCTGGGAACTGAGTGGTTTGACCAAAGTGAGTATTTGCTGGTCTAAATTATCGACCTGGGATGCAACTAGTTTATTTACACAATTGTCCATGTTGTAATAAAGGGAGATTTGTGTGAGTCGCTGAAATTTAAGTCAAAGTCTTGGCTAGACATAGTTTTGTTCTTACCTTTTGTACCTGAACCCCTACCTACAAAACATAACATTTGTATGGTTTGTGTGTGAAAATATATGCCAATGAGATTGATAATTCTGACTGCATTGAAATTCTGTTCAGACATGTATTCTTTTTATTTCACTGAAGTGTTCAGTTTGACTAATAAACAGAATAAACATTTTCATTGAATTCAGGATCCACCTTCACCTTTCATTTTTAGAGTGGTTAATACGGTTTCCTCACATGGATATCCTTCAGTGGCTGGAAAACAATGGAGTGTAATTTTGTTGCAGTTCATTTTTATGATCAGATTGAAATTTCCTGTGTCAATTTTTTTTAAATATAGATGTGCCTGTTCTCGTGGCTTCCGATGTTCATACTTATTTCTCTGTGAGGAAGTGTATTACGATGCTCCTCAGGGATCTTGTGCATGTGCCTGAGATGACCTCATGGATCATTGCAACTAACATGTAACTGCACAATACAAACACTTCTAGTTCAGGATTTTTTTAAAAAATCACTTATTCTGTCTTACGAAGCCAAACATGAAGTGGAATTTCCTATAGACATTACAAAAGGGCTGCTGAAGTGATAGTCCCACTCTCGGGTAATGACGTCACTGGTGTGACTCATCCCGATCTGAGAAGCGGACCAGGGTGTGTGCTGCTCCAGGTGGCAACGGCGCGTTTTGTTTGGGATCAATCGATCACTGCAGGATACATGCGTGTGGATTTATTTAAGTTAACTCCCCTTTAAGGAAACCTGTAAAGAAATATTCACAGCGCCTCATTTTGAAGCTCTCAGAAAATAATCTCTTCAGGATGAGTTGCAATTATGTACATCTTGAATTACATTGAATTGCAACTTGACATTGATTCTAGGGAAAGCTACAGCACAGGGGAATTGAAGTTTCCATAAGGACTTCCCCATACGCTTACAGACTTGGGGTCTGTCAGTTTGAAAATTTGAACAATTCAGATTTGAAGGCCTCTGGACCTTTAAGGTATTTGTCTTTGGACAAAATGTAGCACAATCCCACGCAGACCTGTCTGTGGGAAATACGGACGTGTGTTCTCCCATCAGGCCACGGGGCAGTTCTCCAGCTGTCACAGTGTGGCATGTGTGACCATCAATGTCTGCCTACAATGCCAACTTGTGTCTGCTTTATCTCCAATCCATCTGAGTATAAATGGATGTTTGCAATGCCTTGAGACTCTACGAGTCACCTCAGGTGAAATAATAATTGTTCTTGTAGCAGCAGCTAGGCTATTTCATGGACATATTGGGTTGGCAAAAAAAAGTGAATCGATTTTAGAAAGAGTGTGTAGCATTAGATAAAGCCCAGGTCCCCATGGTCTTATCTGATGCTTCAGTTTGTTTCCGAAAAATGAGACGCCCAGAGGTATTGGTGCTCTATTTTAAGCAGACCGAGAGTTTAATAGGAAGGTGCCGACAAGCAGATGAAAGGTCATCAGGAGACACTGCTGTGCACCTAACGGAACTGTAAGTTTGCTCCCTGCGATTGCATCAGGCGCAAATACGTTTACTGTTTCAGACAATTCCAGAACAGAATGCCTGCTCTGGTTTACATCTATTGTAATCAAAAGGTTGATAGTTACCTAAATCTCTCTTATTATATATTTTTTCTCTTTTGAATAGAAATACAGCAGTTTCTCTGAATTACATCATTTTCACTCAGTCATTTCATTATCGTGTTGATGACGTAAGAACTCAACTCTTGTTTATATCCCTTATCCTGAATTGGTATTGTTGTACGTTGTTTCGCTTAAAGACATTACGTGAGGACTCGCTGTATAGCACTCACGCTTGGGACTGGGCACTAAGATGAGAAAACAAAGCACAAACTAGGAGCAAAAAGAGACAGGGTTATCTGAAGGGATGTTACAGTAGTGGTATTACAATAGTGGTCAGCAGCTGTGGGAGTTGAGGCTTATAAATAAAACATAAAATATATGAACCATTTTGTTTCTGAACACATTCATTGAGGGTCCAGGAAACCAAACAGGCTTAGTGAGACAGAGTAAAAGTAAAAAATCCAAGGAGAGTCTCATCGTGGATTACAGATGAAAGTTGCATTTAAAACTTATTCCTATCATGTAAAAAGGAACTGAACCAGGGGGGAATAAAATCAAAAAGAAGTGAATAGCAGAAATTAATCTCTTAATTGGTCTCTCTGCTTCAATTGTGTCTCTGCTCCATTTCCTCTCCTCACTATGCTCAGGGTTCACTCCTGAAACATGGAGCTGAATGTATTACTATTTCATTTAAAATGTTTAGTGACTCCCCGTGGCCCATAAAATTCTAAAATCTGGAATTCAAAACCCTCCATTGTTTGTGTCCAGTCTTTGACACCAACCATGTGTCTCACTCTGCCCCCAGGGGGAGCAGCCATTCCAACTCTCCTTCAGGTACCCGCAGTCCCCGCTCAAACCCTTCCCCCTTCAGCAAGCCCCGGCTGCTCCTGCCCCAGATGGAGGGATCCTGGAAAACAGAGAACGTGTCTTAATTCTAGATGATGTCAATGAGTCTTGCTGGATACAAAGCACCATGCTAAAGGATATACTTTTCTTGTCTTATTTAATATTGACAACAGCGCCCCGAAGTAGCCCATTTTATACCCGGGAAACTGAAGCAGAGAAAGTTTAATGAACTTGCTCCAGGCCACACAGCTAGCAAATGATGGAACTACAGCCAGGTTATCAATTCAAGAGCCTTCAGAGCATGTCCGTGAACTACATTACCTCTCCTCGTGCGGCCGGCTCTCCACCAACGGGCGCAATTTTTAGGTCGGTGGATCAACTAATGGTCAATAAAATATGGTTAAACCAAAGCCTCGCTAGGCAATATAAAGAAAAGAATAAAATGGTGTAAAGAGAGAGAGAAGTACATTACCAAGAAACAGAATGGAACATTGACTTCAGAGAGAAGACATGAAATAAAAAAGGAAATGTGGTTTTCCTCAGCAAATCCGGGTAGTTGTATAGTATGTATTGTCCTGTGGGTGAGAAAGGACGTCAGAAGGAAGAATAGGCTTGCTGTAATGAGCTGGAGAATAACAACGCTGACTCTGGAAGGATTTGGAGAGGGTGATGACCGAGCCTTCACCCTTACCTCCAGGGAAGGTCAAGTTCCAATTCAAAGTCAAGTCCAATTCAAGACCTCAACGGTTTACTGAATGAACCTCCACTGTTAGGTCTTGAGGGAGCACACTACAACTAACTAGCATGGGGTTTCCAAGCTGAAGACTTACCATGTAAAATGAAATCAGAGAAGACAGTTAAATGGGACAAGAGATCCATCAAAACGGCGATGACACCAAGACAAAAAGTCCACGTGACAATACAGTGCAAGCAACATGGATCAAATGAAATGAGGGAGAGAAACGGAGTCCTGGCTGGGGACATCTGGGCCGGCTCTTGGAGAGGGGACTGGGGTTGAGCAGAACAGAATACACAGAGTATGAGTAAGTAAAGAGCAGTGAGAGAGGGGGTTTTTTATCGAATGTTAAAGTATATGAGCCAAGATCTCTTGGGGATATGTCTGTCACAATAGTTTCTAGGGTGTATGCCAGAAAACATGAATCCAGCCAGATGTTCTGTGGAAAAAAAGAGTTAGTGGTTAAGTAAGTCTTGGACGGGCTGAACTATTCAGGCCCCTTCCACACACTCACGGCTCTCACGAGCACATTGAAGGCTGTGAGCAGCCCCACAGTAGTAGCGGTGCTACGACTCATAGTATAATCGCAGCAGCAACTCACGTTTATTGAGTTCTCGCTATGTGCCAGCCACGGTGTTAACACTTCGCATGGAATCCTATGTATAACATCCCGTATGTGATGCGTGTATTACTACCCCGGTGGATACCTAAGGAAACCAAGGCTTGGATAATAAACTAGTCACCAGTGTCAGGCAGCTAGAGAGTGATAGGATTTAGATTTTAAACCAAGTACTGTGACCTCAGAGTACCTGCCCATACATGCCACACCATTACTGCATCCCACTAAACGTTTTTATTTAATATTTTATGCGCACCTTTTGAACCATACATAACATACCTACCTTGTTCCTCATTGTTACCAGTATCTTCCCTTTGACCTAATAGGACTGTCCATTGAATTCAGCTTTCTGCATGAACCCCATGCACCAAGAGGTGTCCTGTCTGGCTGCTGCATTTGGCCATGACTTTGGTCTAGTTCTCTTCCTCGATGAAAAGCCTGCCATCCTCATTTAGATACTGGACAACATCCTGCAAATTGGGGAAATATCATGCTTAAGAAGGACCTGACTTTGACTCACAGAGCAGATCAGTAGTCAAAATTACATCATCTTCTGACCCCTTTCAACCATCTTCTGCCTTCCCTAAGACAAAATGCAAAACAGCCCTAGATTGGTACATTTATTATGATTCTGTTTCATCTTCCAGAACTAAGAAAATATCTATGACATGGTCTTACCTCTTTGTAGTAGGTATGTTATATTTTACAAAATGAAGCCATGTATAATATATATCTGTAGTATAAAAATAGCCTTTGTGCTGACAGAGTGGGTGTGCTCTCAGAATTCCTTCCAGGAAAATGCTGACTCTTGGGCAACCTAACCCCAGGCTCATAATATCGGGGTCTTGCAGACCAATGCCTTGTGAATTGCGAGGAAGGGAACATCTGGTTAGAAAAAGTATCAGCGCCATCCTATGGAACATGCATTTGGCATCTGCTTTGCGCATCTGCCATTAGTAGTATTTCGGAAAAGGTATTTTTCTGAGAGAGGCTGGAACTTCCAGGGTAGGGCAAAGCAGAGAGGGAATTTCCATGACGGTTTCACCTGTGACCCCGCCAGGTGACTCCCCAGAAGGCTCAGTGGCATCAACCAGAAGATGAATGTCTTCAGGGAGGCGGGTCAGGGGGGGGACACCGTCCAACCTACAGCCTGCGAGGAGATAACCCCGGTTTCCCCAGTGCTCCCTACCTGCCCCAAACTCCTCTTCCCTTGATTCCTACCACATGAGCTCCTTTAGCGAGGATCCCCGGGTTGCTGCCATTCCCTGAATCGCAATCTGTTTGGGTAATTTAAAAAAAAAACATCCCCATCAAGCTTCATAATTGATTCCCGATTGATGGAAGGTGCCACCTTTCTGCATTTGGCCAATATGTTACTATACATTTTTTTAAAAAAATCATCCAGTGAGTTTCCCAGGCCCTGCCAACAGCATGATTTACTTGGTGAGCCTTCGGAGTATCTCTTTCCTATTGACAGCTGGTTTTCTTAAACAAGTTAGTACCTGCTGAGATGGGTTGGATTTTATCCGATCTACCAGAGCTGATGTCTTTAAGAACCCCCCAAGCCCCCCCACACATTGATTATTTGTGAACCACCACCATGTAGTTAAATAGGCACTCCGTGAAGAAAGAGAAAAATTGCAGCTCTGTCCTGGGAGGCTGAAATACAACTTGCTAAGTAAGCTACACTCGATTTTTCCCAGGCAAGACACGTGGTGTAATTTTTTCCTTTTGATTACATGATGTCAGCGCACACTCCATCGCCTCCTGTATAAACTGACACTTGACAGGCCTATTTCAATATATTCGGAGCCTGCACCAGCACAGTTATTGTTTCCAAGCCTCTAAGAGCAGTCAGAAGAAAGCGGGTGAGTTTGGTTTGATTACCAGGCTGGAAGGTTTGGAGGGGGCCAGAGCCGCTCCCTTTCCATAAGCCTTCCCGCCCAAGGCCTCCGTATAATGGCCTTGAGAATTACCCCTCCTCCAGGGAAAGTAACGATGGTTCTTACTGGTTTCAAAAAAGAAATATGTTCAGCCACTGTAGATCCAGAGCATCATGGACACCTCCTAGCCTCCACAGATCTCCTGCCTAAATACGAAATTGGGAGACATTAATCTGTGAGAAAGAGAATTTAAGTCTTGCCCAAAGGTTTGAGGAGGCTTTTAAGAAACAGAACCATCCCAATACGACTGGGTCCTCATTAACCATTTTATGACTATCCCCAGGGCAGGTGAGTGTGCACGTGTGTGTGATAGAAAGGAGTTGAGGGTGGAAGGGAAGGTACAGCAGCTGTGAAAAAGGAGGATTGCTTTGTAAGCGAGTCCTGTGCTGCGTTAAAATGTTTCGTCTCTCTTCTTAGCCACACTGCTTCATGCTGCGGGAGAGGAGAAGACATGCCCGTGTCTCGTGAAGCCCAGAACTTGTGACTATTACTCAGAGATTCTGGCCTGTTTGGAAACCCACCAAGTGACCTCTTGGTAAGCAGAATCCAAATGAGGATGCATGCTACAATACGTCTCTACAAGAAAGTGAATGTACCCACTTTATGGTTTTTTACCACCCCAAGAGATACAGAATCAGTTCTTGCTAAGCTGGCATCTTTGTAGGTCAGGGCTTTGCCAAGGCCAAAGCAAACTACGTATCTTTTGTTCCAGGAATTGGCTGTCAGACCGGAAGCGAGAGCGCAACCCTCCAAAGTGGAAGTCGGTCTAGTTCATCTCCCCGAGGCG
The DNA here is from genome assembly GCF_004126475.2 of Phyllostomus discolor. Taxonomy (NCBI): domain Eukaryota; kingdom Metazoa; phylum Chordata; class Mammalia; order Chiroptera; family Phyllostomidae; genus Phyllostomus; species Phyllostomus discolor. Next base: position 13,444,715 of record NC_040906.2, read on the forward strand.
GGGCCTGTGTCCCTTGGGCTGGCTGAACAGCTTGCCAGTGCAGCCACTCAGAGAGCTCAGACCACCTCCACAACTCCCCTCCCCCCACCCCGGGCAGCAGCCCCTAAGCACCCTTCAGTGCGAACTTCAGGGCTAGGCACGTCTGAGCTTACTGCCACGTTCCCTCACTGGCTCTGTGATGCTGACCAGGTCAACGTCTACAAAACAAGGCGGAAGGCACTCCTAGCATGGCTGTGAAAATGGCATGATGTAGCCTATGACGCTCTGAAATACCAAAGGTCAAACGTGTAACCGCTTCCAGCTCGGGTGTTTGCACCTAGGAGTGACCGTGGTTATAAAAGAGAGGTCACCTTATCAGTGGAGGCTCACCATGGACAACACCTCAGAGTTCCCGTTAACAACCTTCAGCTATCAGCAGACAGACAGCGACCTCTTGCTTCTGTCATCTCAGGTTCTCGAGAAGACGTGACCACCTGCTTCTGCGAGGCAGTCCTGCCCGCACAAAGGGCAGCCCTCTTATGGGTTATCAGGGCAATGAGGACAATCCTCATTCCTTCCCCCAGCGGCGTTAGCACACCCAGAGGTGAGGTGACTGTGCTGTTCATAGGGCTTAAACGTCAGGGCCCTTTAACTGCGATTGCCCATGCCAATGCCTCATATCAACTTTCAATTTATAGTATTAACATTCTTCTTTGTAAAGAGGGCCCCCCAACTAGCATACACTCTGGACCCTCAAAAATAAAGACCTGCCCTTGGTCTCACCATAAGGACAGTGTCTTCACGACTTCACAGCTAAAGAAATGAATGACCTGAGGCCATCAAGAAGAAACTCTGAGCTTCTTAACTCCGGCCTCAAGCGTAAGCTCCTACTTCAATCACATGCTTTTCCAGAGGCACCGTCTCCAATCCACCCTGGGTCTCATCTCCCTTCTCTGCCCACCGCCCAGCCTGCAAAACCTAATTAGGAAAAAAAAGCGAGCTGGGGATTTGGAAGGTCCACATCTTACCAATAACCACAACTGGAAAGCTCATATTTTTGTCAGTGTAAGTGGTAGATAATTTTCACTGAAGTACAAATATGAAATTTTGCCTCAGACTAAAGGAACCCTGATAATTATACAGTTGCAAATTATTGTGTTAACAAAAAAAGGTCTAAATTATCTCCTTGCAGCACTTAATGAATTCAGCCACTTAATGAATTCCCCAAATGCACTGCCTTTCCCCTTTTCATTGACTTTCCCCTTGCAACAGTAAAACTCCGTGTCTTTTGGAAAGAAGAGGGATTCCCATGCCATCCCTACAGAATACTATTTATTTGCCAAAGGAAAAATTCAGGGGGGGTGGGAGGCGGGAAGGGGAGACTAAATTGCCTTTGATCAGTGGGAATTAGTTGCGAAAGCTCAATAAAAATGAAAGCTGGGTTTGACTGTGAGTATGTTTAGGACTTCAATGATGCAATCACCCAAATTTAGAATTTATAAGGTTGCTTTGTTCGGCTCCTGCAGCTCGGTTCCCATGTAAATATTTGCTCTCGGGGCAAAACACATGAAGCATCTGGATGGAATCTATTCTGGCTGCAGGAAGACGAAATGCCAACATTGTAGAAAAACTGTCCATCTTGAAATTAAAGTCAAACCCAAGCAGCTTGCGCCCTCACCAAAGTCTGTTTCTCTCCATCTTTTCTAACGACATGATTTAAATCATCTGTGTGGTGAGTCCTTTTTTTTTCCCCTATTCTTCACAATCTTTTGGAATAAATGCGGTGCTTGTTCACATGAGGAATTGATAGTTTGTTGCCATTTTCCATGGTCCTGACATTTGGGAACATTTGTAATCAATAAAGGCAAACACAAGCAAACAAATTTGATAAGTGTTTTAAGGAATAGAGATAGAATATTAAAACAGGATTCAAAAGAAGAGCCCTTACCCCAAATCAAATAGATTTGTAGTTTGAAATGTTTGATTAACTATCTGTCATGTCATCCAGCCTCCGTCTGCACACGTAAGGCAGCTTCTCCTCACTCACGTTTGCCCACATTCCACGCACGGCACCGTGCTGTTCTGGTACCAGTGACAAGTCAGCTCACTAATGTCCGTGCATTCCATTTGGCACTTGGAAATGACAATCAGCCAGTCCTCACCAAGGCTCAACAGTCAAATCCTGGTCTGTGTCCCACTATCTTCCTTTCTTTGTGGCACTTTTCTTCCATCTCTTCACTAGCAGAAATGCCTGTTTCTCCCTTTGCCACATGGGGACGCGGGATCACCCATCAGAGCTGCAGAACCTGCAGTACATCCTGTTTCCCCACGCCTCCCTCCACGCCAGCACCTCCGCACTCAACGTCTGACCGCACAAAGCCATAATCCAAGCAGGGCCTCTCACCTACATTCAGCCTTGTTGACGGAACTGGTCTACCTGAGCTCTGTGGCATCACAGAAAAACCCCCATTCAGCGTTTCATGATGGGTTCCAGCAGAATATGGTAATATTTTCAAATAAATGTTATCATGATCTTTCTCACAGGGACCCATTATAGTGACAGCACCTTAACCCAAAGAAGTGACTCCAGGATGAACATGAGAAGTAATGTTGGGAGGGCAGGTGCCCAGCAGGACCCCATGAGGCAGAAAATTGTCAGCATCCCTCAGGTCACACGTCCCAGGAGGCTCCCTGTGTCTGAACTTTTCACAGAATGAAGCTATTAGAACTACAAACATATTATATTACTACCTAAGTGGAGCAAAATTTTCCCAACAGTTTTGCAAAGTATCCACGCTTTTGCAGTGGCCAAGGATCTTCAGATTGTTAAAAAAAAAACAATCTGGGAAGAGGAAGGAGATGGGGCGTGGCAGTGTGGAGCCTAGCACCGCTCCAGAAGGCCCACTTCTCCCTTACTTGTAAACAGCCATATTTCATTTGTAAAGAAGTGGCCTGCTAAGTGACTCTATTACCCTACTTCGTTAGGCTGATGAAATTCATGCAGAAGAACGAAAGGAAAACCTCATCTGTCTCCCTCCCTTGCATCAGTATAGTCCCTCTGTTGCAACTATTTTGCACGATTCCGGAAGTGATCTTGTGCTAGAGAGCCAGTCTTCTTTCTCGACGATAATAGGGGTGGGGCTTTGGACACTCTCTACATGCAGGAGATTCGTGTTCCCCTGTGGTTCCAGCTCAAGGTGTGTATAACTATACTTTTTAGGTGAGGATAGGGAAATTAGACACGCAGACCGATTAAAGCACCTAACATCAAAAAAGTAGTCATGATGGAGGTGCAATAATTCCTGATCATCACAGGATAGGCAAGAGATATTATATTATTATAATCACTTAAAAAATAACCCTGGTAGAGGCTCTGTGAAATTATTGCCGCTCCACGACATCCAGAAAGGTCCAATGGCTTTCTCTAATGCTCACACAGCGTAAAACCTATACACACTTACCGAGATTCACCGTTCCTATGCTTATCCCCAGATTACTAAGGATGGAAGCTAAATATAGAAACCAAAAAAGGAAGGAAGTCATTTGACAATATTGGTTTCTAAAGTCCCTGGGCCAGATATCATCGCTGAAATTAAAAATAACCTTGCTGTACATGATCCATATGAAAAATACTACACACCCTATTTTCTCACTTGTGGAACTTGGAAGCATGGTGATGGGGTGGATCAGGATACAACTGCGCTGGCTGCTTCTCTGGTAGAGAGCGTTTATTCCACTCCCATTTGTGTGGGTGAAACACACTCTGGAACATGTTTCTTAGCACATTCCGCCTACTTCCCATCTTTGCCTCCTTCTTTGGGAAACAGTCTTCGAGGACATAGACCCTGACGGGATGAAAATGCAGGCTTGGGTATGTGCAGTGCTTCCCAGGATTAGGACGACAATTGAAGAAACATGGAGACAATGTTTTAAAGAAGCTGTAGCATCTCCAAACAGCAAATAAAATACATACATTACTACTGAACTGCTTGCAAACAATTACAAAAGCAGAAGCCAAAGGCTGTTTTGCAGCTTTTGCCTTATTTTTTGAGAAAGAGAAATATGACAAGTGAAGACGCTGTCATCAGGGAGGCCGTGCATGTCCAGAGAATGCCTCAGCTCCGGAGATCGGGGCCCTGTCTTCTGAGTCATCTCAGTTTCTTATCATTCTGCAGTGGGTCTGTGTTCAGAGTCCTGGACCTTGGGTTCTTCTGAACCTCAGATTCAATATATGCAGAACAATGTTAGTGTTTATTTTTTAAATCTTTGAAATTTGGAAGTCCACATAAGTAACTATAACCTTCTGATAGGTCTCTCCTATCAGACCTACAAAGGTCTGTCCAGAACATATCCAGCCATACAAAATAGAGGCATTTATTAAAGACGATACAAGGTACAAGAAACACTGTACACAGGACAATGACGCCTCAGTCCCCTTCAAAGTAGGCACCTTGGGACCTCACACAGTTCTCCCAGTGTCTCTTCCACTGTTCAAAACACTCTGCAAAAATCCTTTGTTGGAATTGCCACCAGCTGCCCCACTGTATTTTCCTGAATCTCATCAAAAGCCTTAAACCTCTTCCCTTTCAAAGGTGATTTTAGTTTGGAAAAAGCCAGAAGTCCCAGGCAGCAAATCTGTGCTGAGTCACCTGAATGATTTGATGTTTGGCCAAAAACCTCTGCATAAGATGTGATGCATGAGCAGGGATGTTGTTGTGATGAAACTGTCAATCACCAGGTGCCCATAGCTGCAGCCGCCTGAATCATCTGGATAGTTTCCACAGAGAAATGTTCAATCTTAATGCAAAATGTGATGCAGATTCGTTGGTCTACTTGCTCCGTCATTTTTAATGTGATGGCCACATAGTACATACACATGCTCACTCAAACTCAATGGCATCTACTGCCCCCCACTGACGGATACAGTGAAGTCATCACTATTCACCCATGCACATCCCAGTCCCTTCTCCTTGGCTGCCAGGTTACATCGATGTTGTGCAAACCATTCTCGTTAATAATAGCTGGACTTTTTCTGGATAGACCTCATGTTGCTCGCAGTCCTGAATTAGACCATTAACTAAGGGCTGAGTTCTGTCCTACAGAAGAATCTGCCTCCTGGTGCTGGGAATCCCTCTCCTTCCTGGCACAAACACCCAGTGACAGAGGAGTAAGTACCCATAGAGAAACACAGGTTCTGGCAGGGAGGAAACAGACGCTGGGCTAGCTGTGGGGACCTCGGGACCAGATCTAGCATCAGACCACCTCCTGTCTCCCTTCTCTGGACTTCCCTCCTGGCAGGTGAGGTTCTCTAATAGTTACTCAACTTGTATTTTTGAGTATTTGGCTTTTCTATTCTTTAAAATTACATTCTTCTCTCTTGATGTTTATATGAAGAGATTTTCCTAAAAGGAAGATATTTGAACTTAATTTGGAAGGACATTTCATGGCACAGTTTTTCTTCCCTTCACCTAGTTTTTTTTTTTTCTTTTTATTAAGTGGGATTAGTCACTCACACTCACTTAGAGTCAAGGGAACTAACATGGGTATACTTCCAAAAGCTTCTTTCAAACACATTTAAAAGCTTCCTTTACTAGCCATCGTGGGCCACCTTCCTTGGAAAGCAGACTCTGAGGTCTGCGTCGGGAGGTTTATGGGGTAGTGCACTCAGGAGCAGCGCTGGCAAGGAGTGAGGCAGAACAGGCCCAGCAGGGAGGAAGGTGGAACTGGGATCCAGCTGCAGGAGGGACCTGGTGGGTCCTATGAGGAGCTCAGGCACTGGAACGGCCCTCAGAATTGTTCCACCGAAGGCCAAGGTCCTGGTGTTTGTGCCTGCATCCCTATATCAGCCAGCTGAGAGATGTGGACTTCCTCCACAGACAGGATGTGTCCTTGGACAGAGAGACTTCCCTCCAGTGGAGGACACTCCTTGAAGAGGGACTCAGCTATGGTCCTTCAGTAGCTAATGTTTCCGCCAGTTATGATACTACGTTCTATTCTTTGCTAGCTACTTGCCTGCTATGGAGAGCTCTTCCTATGTGAAAGTGGCTGATCACAGATTGTGTTGGTCCCTTTGCCTAGAAAAACTTACAAAGGGAAGATGAATAGAACAAACTAACTAAAGCCCACACCAGTGCAGCTGGTTTTAAAACTGCAACTTGTACTCCTTCCTCCCATTCTACATCCCTCTTATCCATGATCAGTGCCTGTTTTGGGGTTGGTAACTTTGGTGGGATAACCAAAACTCTCATCCTTGAGGGGACTCAGCTCCTATGAACAGGCTCTTCTCACGCCTGGGCACTTGTCCGGGTACCATCAAAATGGATGCGAGTGTGACAATTCATGCCTAAGTGGGCCAACCAGTGCCAGACAAATTTTTCTCTGCCCTCGCTGCATAACACCCATCCTGTCTTTTCTGGATGAGAAGGTTCAGTTATCCCTGCCATGCTGGTGACTGCATTCCTTGTTGGTCTTCTGGCACAAGGATCTCAAAGTGATTGACGGGCAGCCAGACTATAAAGCTTAATGGGACACCCACTGTCCCCTGTTTTCAGTGCCTCTATGGCTCAGGAGTTTCAGATCCCAGAGTTGTGGGTGCAATGGTAGCAGGGCCACTCCTATTTCCACCTCGTGGTTCCCAGGCCAACTATTCCTTCTCTTTGGGATACAGCACCTTGTATAACAGTCACTGATTTAGAGTGTATACTGCAGCCTGGAGGAGGGCTGCCCTTTCTTGCAGAAAACCCTCTCTCATCTGGTACCTCAATGTAGCCTTCAAAGGCTCATTCCATCCCTTTATGAGGACATCAGGTTTGGGGTGATACGGTTTAATAGGACCAATGAATTCCATGGCCACATACCTACCACCACATCCCCTGTGGTGTAGAGCAGGTCTCTTGGTCCAATGCAATGTTTTGCAAGATTCTGTATCATTGAATCAAACTGCCTAAGTCCTCAATGGTGCTGGCAGGAAAGGCAAACCTACACCCAAAATATCAGTCTATTTATATCAAAATAAATATCTGCTATTTCCGGGACAGAAGAGGTTCAGTCTAATCCAATTCCTACCACATAGCAGGTTGGTTTCCTCAAGGAATAATGCTTCCACCTCAGATCACTAGCCCTCATCTTTCCCTCTCTGGCCCTAGGCCAACCAAGCAAGCATTACCAATGTCTTTTCTCACTGCACACACCTCTAATACCATAATATTTGCTGGATTATGTCTTTTGATCCCAGGCTGGACCTGCTGCAGAGCCCTGTCCAGACTGCTCTGTCACACTTGAAGCAGGTAGCTTTTTCTGTTACTTGGTCAATCAATCAGAGCACATAAATAAGGAACCGCTCTGGGAGTTCTTCAGACCACCAAGCATATCCACACCAATGAGCCATTCAGGGACCAAAGGTAAATGACTCGCTGGTCATGGACCCAGAAAACCTGGGCCAAAACTCCCTAAGTTCTCGCCCTATCCTGTCAGCTCAGATGTTGATAATCTTCTATACTTATCATATTAGAATTTGTGCAATTATAGTCACAAATATATTATAGGGACAATTATAGTTGCTCTGAGGAAGCCTTGCAGTCATCAGTACTGAACATATACTTGCCAGGGTGTCACAGGGTCCTTCCTTGTGAGGACTCACCATCTCCCTCTTTTCAGTGGGTTCTGGGTCTGACAACCAGCTCTGTTTAGGAAACTGGTCAACAGATAATGAGTTTTGATTAGAGCACTTGCCTTCTATCTACTGATCATGCACCCTTATTTGCTTTGGTTGTATAGACTGGCTAATACCCCTGATGGCTGACCATTTATTCTACCCCAGGCAACACCAAGATCTATTCACCATCTCCCTTGCTCTTTTTAGGTCAAGCCCTTTGGTTCCACTGGGACCTTGCCCCTCATTATAATGAATGCACCCACTTTACTTTTGCCAGTTATGCACTATCATCTGGCATCTATTATTACAGAATGCTATCATCTGCATTGTTATCAGAGAGCCCACGCCTTTGACATTATGTCCCTAAATCAGTGCTTGCCTACAAAGAACAGCCTTCTTTGTCCTTCTTAAGAATGCTGGTCCCAGTCTCACTAGCACATTGCCTATTGTTTTGGTAGATCAAGTGCCCCAAGGCTCTCTCACTGAGCATAGTCAACTAGCTGGTTCCCCCAGTCACAGGTCGTAAATACATTACAGCAGGCAGAAGTCCCTGAGACCTTTGACCTCGTCTTCTACACAAAAGTTTTGCATTTCTGATTCACTTACTGTGGGCTAACACTTCATCTATACTTTCAAGGGTCAACCCAGTGTTAGGTGAACATCTCCTGGGACCCAGCCAGTATTAAATCCTGTACCACAGCAGTGTGCCCACAGCAATAAACTCCCCCGTATCTAACTTTGAATTCTTTCTTCCTTGACCCAGCACCATCGAGATCCAGCCCATTATGTGCTCTTCAAGCAGGGGGTTCACACCCTCCCTGGGAATAAAATCAGCATAACCTGCCATAACAAAACTCCACAGATTGGATGGTTTAAACAACAGACATTTATTTTCTCACAGTTCTGGAGCCTGGAAAGTTGAAGATTAGCAAATTCTGTTCTGGGTGAGAACTTTCTTCCTGGCTTGCAGATGGCTGCCTTCTTGCTATGTTCTCAGATGTCTTTTTCTCGTGTGAGGGCACCAGCCCAATCAGATTTACAGCCCAATCCTTATGACCTCATTTAAACTTTATCACCTCTTTGCAGGTCCTGTGTCTAAACAGGATCACATTGGTGACTAGGGCTTCAACATCTACATTTTAGGAACATGAACACTTAGTTCATAATACTGAGTACTTGCCTGATAATTAAATAGTGCATCTGGGAGAGTGCTACTATATTCGTAACTGTTATCCAAATTTATGTTCTGCCCTGCCGTTATATAATAAGAAATATATTTCATCTTTGTCCCTTGTCTCAGACACAGAACTTCTGAATGATAGTATTTTTTGCTTCTCATAAGGAGCCCTTTTAAAATGTATACTGATAAGCTTTGAATTTAAGCTAATAAAGGTGACTGAGTGAGGGGTCCCAGCTAGCCCAAGATGGGACTTTTCCCCAGAAAGACCAAATTATTAGAGGACTAAAACTTTCAGCCCCACCCACCTGCCCTGGGAAGAAAAGGGGTGGGCATGCTGGTGATTAAGCTCTATAATTACTCTTGAACAATCAAGAGCAATCACCCAACAGCATAGTCCCTATAATTACTATTTCCCCTAAACTTCACAAATGTAATTGCTCCTGCTGGTGTATGACCAAGTTCTAAAATCCCATTTTACATTCTCCCTGAGACCACATTCATTATCAACTGTCATAAGTCAAGGTCAACAGGATTAAGATTATAAAATTCTGAGATTTTCATGCAGAAGGTTGACTGAGAAATGTTCTTGGAAACCAAACTTGCGGGGCATGAAGAAAGACCATGGGGCAAAGGAGGAAGTTGAACTGTAATGCAGGTACGGGAGGAGCTTCTAGAACTGAAATTGCCCTAATTGAGACAAAGAAGCCAGAACTTTTTACCCTTCCATTATTCAGGCATCAAATTCAGGCTTCTCCCCAAAAGACATGAAACCTTGAGAGAAGCAGTTTTCTTCAGTAAAGGTAATCCTGGAGAGTGAATCAACCATGATCCATCAACAACCTGGGCCCTAAGGTGGGAGTGAGGGCTCTGGGTGGTACCTTTGTGCTCCATCACTATATCTGTTGGCCTGCCTCATGAGGCATGCCACATTTTACCCAACTGAAAGTGTCCATTCTACTCTTCTTGACCATAATGGAACCTTAGGTCTCCTAGGAAACGTTTGGCAGTCCTGGGTATTAGGATCACAAAGGCATTCTTTTAGTAAAGAAAAGGAAATGACTCCTACTTCTACCTAACAAGTCATACTGCCACACCAACCTCCCAAATATGGTCATGGGAATATTGATGAAGGAAGGAGGGAGGGAAGGCAGGAGGCAGGGTGGGAAGGAGGGGGAAGAGATGAAGAAGAAGAAGAAGAAGAAGAAGAAGAAGAAGAAGAAGAAGAAGAGGAGGAGGAGGAGAAAGAGGAGGGGGGAGGGGAGGAGGAGGGGAGAAGAGGAGGAAGGAGGAGAATGAAAAGGAGAATAAGAAGCAGAAGGAGAAGGAGAAGAAAATACTGTGGTGGAGGAAGAAGAGGAGGAGGAACAGGAAAAGGAACAGGAAGAAGACGGGGTAGAAGAAAGAGAAGACAAATTTCAGTAGATTATACCTCTATCTGTCTATGATAAGGAAATATGACACCATATTTCTGATTTTCTTTCATTATTATTGTAGTGTGCCTAGCAGATTGTTGTCTCAAGCAGCTGTCTGGCTTCCCCCACCAAAACCTGGATCTGGACCCTCCCCACACAGCGGGTGGTGGTTCTGCTATGAGTTGGGCTTTCATAACTTACATTTCTCACACCTAGAGTTACTTACTCTTTCCCCTTTGCATAGACCTTAAGAAAGCAAAGAACAGAAGTGAACAACATCAAAATCTGTTCCCACTTTTAGAAGGTTAGAGGTATCTGAGTTTCTTTGGAGCACTCAACATTCTTCCTTTGTTTCCAAGACAGGACTCTGTTCCCTTACTACTTCCTAGGATTGGCAAACACCCCCTAAAACTATTTTGCAAAGTTGTTTTGAAGTAAAGTCACTTATTTCTTTCAACATTTGACAGTATCCTAAATTCTTCACTTTCACACCTTTAAGAAAATGTATTAAAGTCAAGTTACGGTCCTGGAATCCCAGTCCTCTAGTCCTTGACCCAGTTCCATTAGATTTATGTGATTCAGTGCTCCTGTAGCAAACAGAACATTAAGTCTGCTTCAATATCTCAATTCTGCTAAAGGATTAGAATTTATTGAGTATGTTTCAGCAGGGAAAAAGTGCCACAAATACTTGCAATAGATTGTTAAACCCTAAAAGCAGGGTCAGTTTTGTAATTTAGGTAGAAACAATAAGCAATACATGATTTTTGTTTTACTATGCTAAAAGATAATCAATTCTAATATCATAAAAATTATGCCATTATGGTTTTATACTCCTAATAGCATACTTAATAGGACAGTGTTTCATTTCAGCTCTTTTAGGTGCTCTAACAAAGTACAAAATGTTTCTCATAAGTATGTGTGAAACCATTTGATCTATAAATTGTCAGACAAGATTTTATCATGTCTATTAGTATTTGAAGCAGAAAGTATTTTTGTGATGGTTTTGTTGAAAATGTGTTTTCTGTAAGAAATAATACAAATATAAATATGAAATAAAACTGCATTGAGTACAGTAGAATGGACTGATTTATTTGTTTCTTTTTTTTTATTTTAATCATTGTTCAAGTACAGTTTTCTCCCTTTTACTCCCATTCCAGCCCACCCACCCAACCCTCCCCACTTCACTCCCATTACAACCCTCCCCCTAGTTTTTGTCCATGTGTCCTTTAAATTTGTTCCTGTAAACCCTACCCATTCTCCCCTGAAATTCCCTCTTCTCTCTCCTCTGGTCACTGTCAGACTGTCCTCTATTTCAGTGTCTTTGGTTATATTTTCCTTGTTTGTTTATTTTGTTGTTTAAGTTCCTGTTAAAGGTGAGATCATATGGTATTTGTCTTTCACTGCCTGGCTTATTTCGCTTACCGTAATGCTCTCCAGTTCCATCCATGCTGTTGCAAAGGGTAGGAGCTCCTTCTTTCTTTCTGCTGCATAGAATTCCATTGTGTAAATGTACCATAGTTTTTTTATCTATTCACTTACTGATGGGGATTTATTTGTTTCTTCATCAAACATTTAATAATCAGCAACACTGTGCCAGGCACAGAGTAAAAAATATAAGAAGATGCCAATGATCTATTTGCTCACTTCCAGAAGTTCTCTGTCTAGAGCAGGGGAAAGGCACATTCAATTATACAAGCGGTTACTAAAAGCATTAACACTCTTAGTTATGAACCTCTGGACAAGGACCAAGAACAGTAAATAGTAGTACTATATTTTAGAAATTTTTTTCATTTAAGCTTCTGTCTGATTCTCACAACAATCTTATGAAACAGGCATTACTGTTTATATTAGGTTAACCTGAGATCACATAGCTTGTAAGTGGCTTAAGCCCAACTCTGTGCCCAAAGTCTCCACTCTTTATACAATAACACCAAGAGTGGGCAACCTGTCTGGTCCATGAGCCAAAGCTGGTCTGCTTCCTGGTTTTATAAATAAAGTTTTATTAGAACATAGCCATTCACATTTGTTTTCATGTTTCCTATGGTTGTTTTCACTTTACAGCAGCAATGTTGAACAGCTGCAGCAAAGATAATCTCACCCATGAAACTAGAAACATTTACTGACTCTTCACAGAAAATGTTTGCTGACTTGTGTGTATACCTATCAAGTGATTCTCAATCACGAGCAATTTTGTCCCCCAGGAGACATCTGGCCATGTCCAGAGGCACGTCGTTTGCCTAGACTTGGGTTGCTACCGCCATCTTGGTGGGAGGAGGCCAGAGATGCTACTAAACACCTGTGCTGCACAAAGGTTGCACAAAGCAACCTTCCACACCAAAGAATAACTTATTCAGCCCAAAATGTCAGTAGTGTTGAGGGTGACAAACATGGCCATTCCAACTCCTCTATCTAATGAAATTTGCATAATTGCATTATATAACTTCATGAAATGTATAATTTTAATTCTGTAAGACTGGCTAAATATTTGGCATTTTTCTGTATGTTATACCAGTGAGTTGAACATTGACTAGAATTTTCAACATGTTTATTTTTCTTTGCAGGCTATATGTTTCATATTGCATTTTGAAATATAATCTGTAAAATTGACCATTTAAAGATGTGTGTAAAGATAGATGATGAAATAATCTTAATTAATTAAATGATAATCAACTATCTTTACATGCTCTCAAAACCAACCACAATGACAATGAAAAGAGTTTTTTATTGTTGTAACCCTGCAAGAATAGGAATGATGGCAGAGGAGGTCATGCCAACAGCAGACCTAAGAAGCTGAACCCTAGGAAAGCTCAGAAGCAGTCAGATTGCCACCAAAGATTTCTCCAGAGCCTCAGGAACTGGCAAAACGAGTTCCTCTGGAAGGACCACTGAAGTTAATGTGAGAAGTGGAGAGGATGTTGAAAGTCTGTTAAAGGTCAGAGGCTCCAGTCCCTTCCCTTGCTCTGTGCAGATCAGTCCCTGTTTCACTGTTTCTCTCCCACCAGGCAGAGATGTGAATGCACCAGATTTTAGAGTGGGACATATCAGACTATCATCAAGTGGGAAAGTCTGAACTGAAAACAGAAAAGTTAAGGGAACTGATGCATAAAAAGAATTTGGGGACTCACATCAAGGGGCTGCATGGTGAACTTGTAGCAATCTTCTTTAATTAAAAAAGAAAAGCCTTAAAGTCCAATTCTCAAACAACTACTACATCCTATTGCTACTATTTATTTATAATTGTTCTAAAAGAAAAGATTGTATAATCAATTACTTAGTTCTTCTCTAAAATTACTTTAAAAGCAACGTGATTTAAATTTTGAGAACGCAAATGAAATTATGTGTGATTTTGCTACATGTGATTCTATTACAGTTAAATTATTAGAAAAAAATACCCTTGAGAAGGCACAATAATAACTGCTTCTCAAATATTTACCATTTAGGGACTTACATATTTGTCATGCTGAGCTTCACACAAAAGTTTTAAGAAGATACTCCACTGTTCCATGTACTTAAAAACATAACGAGGTTCTGAAGCAAACCAATAGGAATGAGATGGGTCACAACATATTGCCATTTTTTTTCTTATAGCCATCAAAATGAGAAGCTTTCTCTTACTGAAGGTTATCTCAACTTAATCATGACACTGGAAAACAGCTCAGTTTTAATCAAAAGTTTTAAACTTCTACTCTGCGAAAGAGGCTGTTAAGATGATTAAAAGACAAGCCACAGAATGTGAGAAAATATTTGCAAAACACACATTTGATACAGGACTATTATTCAAAACATACAAATAACTGTTAAAACGGAACAACCTGACTTTAAAAATGAGCAAAAGATCTGAACAGACATCTCACCAAAGGAGATATAAATATGACACATAAACATATGAAAGAATGCTCAGCATTACATGTCATTAGGAAACTGTGATTTTAATGTTAAAATTAAAATCACAAGATAGCACTACACACCTATTAGAATGGCCAAAATCAAAAAAACTGACAACATCAAATGCTGACAAGAAGGTGGAGCAACAGAGACTCTCACGCATTGCCAGTGGGAATGCGAAATGGTACAGCCACTTTGGAAGAAAGTGTGGCAGTTACTACAGAGCTAAAATAGTCTCAGCAACCACGTTTTTAGCTCTTACCTCACTGAACTGAAAACAGGTCCATACAAAAACCTGCACATGAATGAGAACAGCAAGTGGCTTTATTAAAAATTACCCAAAACTGGTGGCAACCAAGATGTCCTTCAGTAGATGGACAAACCGTGCCGCATTCTTACAATAGGATATTATTTAGCAATAAAAAGAAATGAAAAAATATAGAAATGAGCTCTTAAGCCATAAAAAAACAAGGGGAACCTTATTACATATTGCTAAATGAATGAAACTAGCCTTAAAAGGCTACATACTATCCGATTCCAAACACATGACATCTGAAAAAGATAAAATCATAGAGACAGAAAAAAACATCAGTGGCTGTCATATGTTTGGGGGCCAGGGGGTGAAGGGATGAGCAGCCAGAGCACAGTGAATTTTTATGGTATAGAAACCCCTCTGTATGATACTGTAACGTGGATATATTACATTATGCTTAGTTAATAAACAGTTATTAATAGGTCAATATTGACTCATTAATTGTAACATATGTACCACATTAATGCAAGATGTTAATAACAGAAGAATGAGAGGAGGAGTGGTTATGGGAGTTCTCCACACTATCTGTTCAATTCTTCTGTGAATCTGAAACTGTTCTAAAAAATAAAAACTACTATTTGTTTTAAGACAATGGGAACTGAAAGAATGATCTAATTAAGAAAAAACTATTTTTAGCTCCAGCACAAATCCAAGCTCACGCCTTAGTGTAAAATGAAATTTGTCTTAACAGTAGTTTGAGCCAACTCATGCAAGCCCACCTCAAAAGCCCCCAGCTATCACAAAATGCCTGAGAGGACACAGCAAGAGGACTTAGGCTACTGGACCCATCGCCAAACATGGGTCCCACTTATGTGCTGGTAACCATATTCGACCAGTTTTCTGTGACTGTGTAGCAAATCACCATCAACTTGGTGAGTGAAAACTGTGCGTATTTATTGTTACAATTTCTCTGGGTCAGGAATCCAGACATGGCGGAGGTGAGTCCTCTGCTCAGGGTACCACAGGCTACAGTCAAGACCTTGACTGGGTTGCATTTCATCTGGAAGCTTAGCAGGGCTAAGAATCTGCTCCCAAGATCACTTAGGTTGTTGCCAATTCAATGTTCTTGTGGTGCACGACTGAAGGCTCTTTGCTGGCTACCGGTTGGAGAGCATCCTCGGGTCTCAGAGGGACTCCCACAGTCTCTTGCTTCTTCAACATGGCCAGCCAGGAGCATCGGTCTGCATTCAGCTGAGAGGCGGTCAGGTAGCACGGCACACTCTCAGCGTGCTATCCCGGCACCATCATCACATGCTATTGGTCAGAAACAAGTCGCAGGTCCCGCCCACACTTAGGAAAGGGGATTGCACAGAGGTGTGGGCACCCAGCGGGGGGCTCACTGGACGTCACCTAGGGTCTGCCTGTTGCATGTGCCAACTGGAGGATAGCACGGACAAGAACAGCAACCGAAACGGGAGACCCCAGAACTCACAGCCTCATGGAGAAACTTCAGATCTCTGGGGAAGAGCATTCAGTCCACTGGCTAAAGCATGGACTGAATGGGTGGGGTCACACATCGGTGTGGACCCTCAGGTCTCACTGAACCCTGCGGACACTCCAAATCTGCAGGAAGCATTGCCCTTCCAAGCCGAGGCTTGCTGTTATCATTCCTTTTTTTAAAGAATGATCATAACATGAAACAGATATGTATCATCCCATTATGTGTCAGGCAAAATTTTATAACTTAATCATTGTTTGTAAAAAAACTTTTGTCATGACCATTTTATAAGAAACAATGGAAACACAGAGAAGTTTTAGGTCTAGTAAGTGATGGAGTCAGATTCAAACTAAGGAGCCCACACTGCCTCTTATTATTTATGGACGATACAAATAGTGAAGGATGGAAGACACGCCTCGAAAGGTCAAAAGTGTAAAAAGAATTTAAAAAAATATTATAAAATTGTCCTATCGCATCTGAGCCCACTCTCCCCACTACAACTCTTTACCATCTGGTCCATTCACAGATTTTAATGAATGTTACTAGATCACGTTTTAGAGTGCTATAGTCCATCTGTTACAACTGGGGCTGTGGAAATAAAACGTTTGCACTCTGCTCGTCAATAACCGAGACCTATTGTTCAATTCCTATCTCTGATCTACAAGTCATAGTCATTGATGTCTCCATGGCAACAAATCAAATTTTAGAAAGAGAGATACTGGCAATGCACACACAGATATATATAGTGAATTTCTGACACATGAATCTGACACTAAGCGTGTGGCACTGTAAGGCCTTGTACTAAGTGTAGACATGTTGGGGTGTGGGATAAAAATGAAGACGAATTCTTCCTGTCTCCAAAGAGTTATAATCCAGTTGGAGAGGCAGGTGTATAACAAATATAATAAAAGACAGCACAAAGTAAGTGCTACTGGTAGAGGAATGAGCAATATGGTATGGGGCCATGGCGGGAGCCAGGATGGGTGTTTTGGAATAAGTCAGGTGCCCAATGTGCTCCCATGCCTCACCTGACTGCAGCCTCCCCTGCGATGGGAACATGTCAGCTCGGAGAACAAAGGGGAAAGCACTGGAGAGGCCACGGCCACCGTTCACCAGCAGTCAGAAGCAGGAGCCTCGGGAGAAGGACCCGACGCAGTACACTCCTTCCACTGGGTTTGTTTGTTGTTCATCTGTGAGGAAGATTCTCTGAGAACCTGATACCAAGAGACTTTCTTGTTGGTGCTGAAACCCAGAGAGAAAGGAGAGGAGAGCGGCATCCTAAGGGGAACGCATGTTAGCCAGAGCTCACCAAGTTTCCAATTTAATCTAGTAAACATTACAGGTTCAGACCTCTGGGATACCCTTTTTGATGTTTTCCAATAGCAGGATTACCACATTTATCCACATTCAAAGAAATAATCAATTTTCGAATACTCTTTGTCATTCAGAACTGCAGCAGGCATTCCGAGCAATGTTTCATCTCTGTAAGAGACACCTGGAAATCTTGTTACAATACAGATTCTGATTCACTAGAGTTGTGGTTGGGAGATTCTGAATTTCTACCAAGATCCCAGAAGATGCTGATGCTGCTGAATCACGGGCCACACTTTGATGAGCAACGCTTTAAAGGAAAACTTTAAGAATATACTCAGTGTGCAACCTGTTCACTGTAAAGGATGGCAGACTGAATGACCTCAGAGTGGACTAGGAAGAAGAGAAGAATTCTGAAAGTAGTTCTAATTGGTGACTTATCATAAAGAGGAATATATTCTGCTCCAAAGCAGAGTAGAAGCTATTTGTATATTATAGAAAACATTCTTCCTTTAAGACGGTCCCAGAGTGTGGGCTGCCCTTCTCTTCCTTAAGATACTGTCAGAATGAAGTCTCCCTCTTCCCCCTCTTGCCACCTTCTGCATCCGGCCTGGGCCCCCCTCCTTCCATGGCCAAGGGCAGACAAGACATCATCCCGGTCTCTCTTTTCCCATTCCCAGCATGTAATAGTTTTTGCCTGTTTAAATCTGGTGCTACTGGGAGTGCAAAGGAAAAGGGCCGGGACAGAAAGGGTCTTCACTAGGCACAGAGGTCCTCCTAGGGCATATTAAAGAGAAGGGTGAGGTTGGTTCTCATTTTCTGGACCTAGCGGTTCCAGGTGTCTAAGCGTAGAAGGCAAGGCCAGGTGCATGCATAGGGTCCTAGAATGTGAGCAGAAAGGTTGAATTCATGGGGTGGGATTAGGAAAGGCGCTCATGTGGTCATGATAGAACAGGAGAGACAAGGACACAGAGGCCCCTTTTTCCTTACTCCCCACCTCCAACCAGGTCTCGCACCCGGATGCTTCCCTAGATCCCTGTGGACCCGCATAAGGAACAGTGGGGGGTGGGGGACAAGGGCAGGGTTGCAGGCAGCCCTGCAGGGTGTCAACAACGGAGATTACACACAGAGAACAGCCAAAGCAGCAGCCCGAAGAAGAAAGAGGGCTGTGCAGCTACCTAAGGCGGGAGGCTTTCACCAGGCTCTACTCCAGCTTCAGGAAGGTGGATGGCGATCGTGGAAAAAGTCACATCAGCATCTGACAGAGTTGGAACAGGAGAATCAGAAGGGTGGGCTCCTCCCCCTTCACTGAGGTTCAGAACAGTCTCATAAGTGTTTCTGTTTTCCAATGAAGTACATAACACCTTTGAAATGTTTCTCGTCTTTCCTGACCCTACACCCTGGCATTTGCAACAAAAACATTTTGTCTCCCATAAACATAGTGACCCGACCAAATAAAGTTCTGGACTCTCCATCCGACTTCATTCTGAGGAAACCTTCCGCTAGGAGAAGGGGTATCCAAACAGCCTCTGTCTCCCAGGCCAGGTTTGTTGTCTAAGGAGCCCCGCACAGGAACCCCAGGGAAAAGGGAGTCCCCGCAGGCTCCAAAATTCACACCCCGGGCCGTATGATCCAACGCCGTTGTTTCATTTCCTATACACTCTCTCCCCTTCTTGCTTTAATTAAGGGAAAGCAATTTCTCAACTTTTATTAAAAAGATAAACTTGATGTATTTCCCAGAACTACAGTTGTGTAGTTTAAACACTCACTTATTGCAGGCTATTTATTTGTGTAAATCACATCATCTCGGTAACTTGTAGCTGCCACCCAGTCCCCAGCAGCTGTGCTGTCACACAGGCGTGTGACACAGCACGTGTCCCAGGCCCAAGGCTCTTTGGACTTCTCGGTGAGACCCTTTTTGTTTCATTCTGGGGTCCCGCCACCTCCACCCACGCTCCCCACACAACCCTGCAAATTGGTGGGTTAGCTTGTTGTCCCCAGGCCGTTTGTCTCTGAATACAGTCAAGTATAATCTTTTCATCCTCAGGCAACACCAGCCCAGGTGTAAAAAAACGAGGTTAGTATTTATCCAATTCTGCCTGGACCTGTTAAAACAGAACTTCCGTTCTCTTCGCTCCTCTAGACTTTCCTGGGAGTCCTGGGGAGGTACATCCTGTGTGATACAAGCATAGCCCACTCTACCAGTCCTTGGCATTGATGCTTTTCCTCCTCCGGTTCCATCTTCCTGCATGAATGAGCACTCACAAAGTCTCTAAGCCCGCAAAGTGTAGACAGAAGTGCGTGCCCACTCCAGGACTGTTGGGGAGAACTGCCAAAGTCATGCCTTAGCACCATGTCACCTGCACCAGTGATGTCTTGACAGGGACAACTCGGAGACTTCATCTGATAGACTGGGAACATTCTGAGAGGGTACCCCATTGTTGCCCTTCCTTCTGTGCCAGCACTGTGGTCCTGCACCCCTCTGGGACCAAAGTCAGCAGACTGTAGGGGCAGTCGTAACTGTGGCATTCAAAAGGCTGGCTGTGTTCTCTGACCTTTTTAACCATCTGAGTATCACCAGTGGTCACATCAAGGAGCTCCAAGCAACACTCCCCAGATCTCAGATTCCTTGTCCTTTTTCTATATCTCTCCCTTTGCAGGGCTCAAGTACAGATTCGTGGAGACATGCAGCCTCAAGGCAATTTTAAATAGAGACATATCGCTTCAACCTATCACACACTTATTAGGAGCTTACTATCTGTCTGGCCCAGTTCTAGGGGCTGGACTTACATAGGTACACAGTACAAGCCACTGTGTCCAGAGCTTGTGACCTGGTGGGAAGTCAGATAAACAGGGAAGGAAGTGTGAAGAGGCTTAGGATCAGAGAGGACCCGAGACACATGAGAGGCCAGCACAGTAGCCAGGAGTGGGCTCTGCAACAGACCAAGACTGAATTCTGTCCCCATCACTCACTAGCTGTGTGGCCCAGGTAGTTCATTTAATCTCACTGTACCTCAGTTTTCTCCTCTGAAGAATCCTGTTGGCAGTTAGGCTATTGAAAGTGCCAGGTATAGTAAACGTGCATAACAATTAATACTGTTCTATGGAGCTTTCCAGAAAGAAAGGGGGGTGGGGGGAGGTAGAAGAGTGTGAAGGGGAGATAAATGATGATGGAAGGAGACTGGACTTTGGGTGGTGAATACACAATACAGTATACAGATGATGTATTATGGAGTTGTACACTTGAAACCTGTATAATTTCATTAACCAATGTCACTGCAATAAATTCAATAATATTTTTAAAAAAGAAGTCAGCATAGTGGAGTAAGTAGTGACTAGAAAGTGAGCAAGAGAGATGTTTCTGGGTTATGAATATTTTATATGTTAACCTGGGTAGTTTGTTATATTTTGTAATGCAATAGGGTTATACATTCCTAAACTTTCATCTGGAGGTATAGTTAAGATTTGTACATTTTGTAACATGTACATTATACTTCATTAAGAAAGTAGAAAAAATGTATGGAGAAAAAAGAATTAATATTGTTTATTAACTTTGTTAAGTGACTTTAATCTGTATTACTTAGAAATGTGTGCCATTTTAATTGATATTATAAAAATATTAATAAGCAATTGCTATTAATATATAACATAAAATATGAATAGTTATTTTTAGTTTCTAGAAACCCTTGAAAACAAACCAGTAAAAATAAGCATGAAAACCATGGCCCTATTTGAGAGGTGATTAGAAATTCAGGGAAGTTATTACCTTGGGGAAAAAAATGACAAATGGCTAATGCAAAGAGAGCCAGACCTCAGCCCTCTGTAATTTCTACATAGTAACAAGGGACCCGACAGGGTGAGTGAAGGATAATCCAGTCTGATGTTTATGTTTTGTGTATATCAACACAATTATTTGCCTGTCTGCTTTTGTGGTTGTCCAGATAGCTGTGGCACTTACTGGGTAGATCTAAGGGGTCCATGATGACAAAGGAATTACAACTCCCACCACAGCCGAAATACATGTTGCATAGCAAAGTCATCTACTCCACACCAATGATTCATTACACTTGCATGTGTGCTCATGGAGGTTTGCCATGACAAGATGATGCTTGGTAATTAATTTGCCAACGTAGCGTTATGTAATGTAACCCAGCCCTGCTCAGTGCACCACACTCAACAAGAGAAAGTGTTTAAACAGAACTCTGTTCTGAAAGCCGTTTGGTGCGATGGTGAGACATCAGGAAACCAAAGCAGCCATGGAAAGCAGGAAGCCCAAATCTGAAACTGCTACAAATCCCAAAGAGGTGGTCTATTGGAGCCATGAGGACTTCCCACTGCAAACGGCAGTGTTCTTGCATTACATAAACCTGAGTAGCCTTCTGGGATCCTGAAGAGAGGGAAGTTTAACACAGTGTCTTGTTCTTTCAGATGGCCTGCAGATTTGTACATGAAATGTTAGAGATCGCTCAGAATGGAGACGTTTGAAGTTCTGGGAGTGTTTCTAGTTGGAGCCTCGGTTCTCAGAAGTGACATCATTGCCGCTATAGCTCACCTTTACACAGGGAGCAGGCAGTTAGCATCTCAGCCCATGGGTGAAATTGTTTTTGTTTAATTTGTTTGGAAAGAAAAATCGATTCACTTTTTGTCTTCCCAAATAATATCTGTGATATGCTCTCCTGAGTGGAACATCTCAGAGCAAACCATTTTTTTCCCTTTAATTAATTGCTGCTGGAATTTTTATTATGTCCTTTTCTTAAATGACATTTGAGATTGAAAAGAATCAAAGCCCTGTCCATACACAGGACAAACAGTTGCAGGTTGGCAGGTCTAATAATCAGCCTGAACATCCTATCATGATTAAAGGTCCTCTGGAAAAGACAGACCAGTTCTCATGTCTTCTTTTCATATAGCCCAGCCTGTACCTCACAGTCCCTGTGGACCTCATCCCACCCTCTGCATGCAAGTCCTTCGTCTGCAAGAAATAGCAGCAGGTGTGGAAGATGATGTGCCGTCGCTGCCGTCACTTGGCTTCTCTGTCACAAGCACTGTCCAGAGCAGAGTAACCAATGCCAATTAGTTTGGGGAGAGAACAACCAATTCCACTGCCCTGTTAGTGCCACTGAATATCTCCTACAGAAGTTCTCCGTGATTTATGTCTCTCCCCTGCCCTTATCACCTTCTCTTGTCCCTTGCTGATTTGCCCCCCCTCATAGGTTACCTGAAAATATTTGTTTTCTGTACTCATTGACTTCAAATTACTCTGCACACTCTTCCCGTATCACATCTATGACTCCATCCAAGATGCATCTACTTTCATTATATCATGCCATGGCCGCAGGAATTTAAAATCTGGAAAGGTGTACAGACTGCTACATTTAGTTGCTTCCCCAAAATGCTCTTGTAATTAGAAAACAATAAATGGTAAGCAAAGATATTTACTTCAGGAAATTTGAGGCTTAAAAATATTGAGAGGATATCATTGTAAAGATATTGGTGGATTTCCAGTTCATTTTTCTAGAAGAGGTAGATAGATCTCTCTGTCAAGTTCCTGTGCAGTTAAATATGTCCCCATGCAGTGAACAAGAATTGCAGCAATTCTGTAATTATACCTGGGAAAATCTTGTATACTTAAAATATTCTGTCTTTGTACCTAGAACTATGTTTGTTTGATTTAAATATCTCAGTGAAGTTTTATAGTTTTCTTAATAAAAGGTAAAAGTTCCCATACTCTTCTTTTTAAAATATTTTTCTGTCTCTGTATAGTTTTTGCTCTTGTGAGTGGAATCTGACATTTTTAGTTGTTAGACCAGTTATGAATGGTGTATTAGACACCTACTACGTTTCATCTATTAATTTCTTACTAAATGCTAATTAGTACTAATAACTCTTCAGTCAAGTCCACATTTTTGTAAGATGAGAGTAAGGATCCCTTATGGAGACAAAAAAAAATGCAAGAGAAGACAGAAGCAAAGAAAAAAAAAGTTGCAGGTAATAGGGGAACTTCCTGGTCTGTGTGTGTGTGAATGGAGAAAAGTCACATAATGTTCTGAACCCGCTGGTTCTCCATGCTTCCAGACGCCTATTTATATTGTGGGTGTATTTCATATAATACGTTCTCAAATTATGTTTTTAAAGGAATAAGTTGCAAAGCAGAATTTGCATAAGTAGCAATATTGCCCATATTGTATGCACAAAATCATTTGTTTTATTTTTACACAAAAGAGTGATGAAGGGGAAGATATCCCCATGAAAGGCAAAAGCATGCTGACTTGATCAATCTAGGCCGTTAATCCATGAATTTTGTCTGGTGCGGTTGACAGATTAGGGATTCGTACCTAGTGATATACATCAGATCAAGACTCCAAGGCAAGATAAATTCACACTGTGAATCAAGAAGTTCTGCTCAAACAAAACTGCCCAAAACGGGTGTTCTGGGACCAGGGGTCACTAGGAAACAGGGCAAAGCTCTCTGATGCGGCCACAGTGGCAACGGGACCTGCAGGGGGCGTCACCTAGCTGGCAGCTCGCCGCCCTCCCCCTCTTAGGCGCACAGCTAATCAAAGTGACCTTCTGAGATGGTCAGACCTGGCAACTTCTTAACACGAAGTTATATTCCTCTCTCTGAGGCTTGATGCTTAAGCACTAGGATTATGTTCAGGTGCTCCAAAATAATAAGTAAAGGCAGGGTGAAAAGACAATTATTATAATCAGCCTGGAATTAATTAAGCCCCTCCGCTCCTGCTGTAGAAGTTCGCCGTCCAATACAGTAAAGAGAGCTCCTAATAAACTCGAGGCCATTAATCCCTTTAAATACCCAGGACGGTAAAGAACCCTGAGAAAGTGTAAACCTCTCAAAATTCAAACAAAGCATGTTGATTCCTTGGGAAAAATTTCTAATTCTTAAGTTCCTCAAGACTGTTCCACTGCAGGCAGCCTGTGTCTGTGTGTTTGTGTGTTTTATAAGATCAAAAAGGTCCCCTGTTTCAAATGAATTTGTGCATTTATCTGTGTAGGGAGCTTTCTTATTTGATAAAAGAATGGAGGGGAAAGCCATCCCATTTATCTAAAAGTTTTGATGAATTTCTAACTGTGCCGGAAGAGTTTCCACTTTGTCTTCCAATCAGCAAAGGATTTGTGACTCTTTTCAGTGTGACTGAGATTACACAGACAAATTACTTAAGAGCCCAAGGAGATTATCTCTAATTGGCAGAAAAAGGACGTGGCATTAAAAACAAAACTCTCTGAAACTCCGACAGTGTTTGGTGCCCAAAGGGTAAGGCAGCTCCCAATGGAGAAACAGGGAGGAAATAAATACATCAGCGACGATAGCAGGTGGCCTTTTGGGGTCTCGCGTAGATTTGAGGAACTTAACTTTGCTGGCGCTGTGTTTCACAGAACGGTCACACCTGCCGAATGAGGGCGATGACACACTCACCTTGGCAGCCCCTTTCCTTGCTGCCTGCCGTTGTGATAGCTAATTAACACCCATTGTTTGTGAACTATTGATATCAACACTCCCTAAAAGTCAATATGAAACACATGATGTTTGGATAATGCAGAGACCAGAGGTTAAAAATGCTTGGGGAGCAGTGGGAGGGGCAGGGAGATGAGGTTCACACTAGCAGATAAGTAAGAATCTGTAGCAGTGAATTTCAGGTATTTAGTTAATAATAACACTTGCAAGACTGAGTTAGATGATGAACGAGTATCCAAGTTTCTGTCCTCAGTGGGTCTAAAACTCATATGGGGAACACAATATAGATTCATCATAAAACTGAAGAAAAACAGCATGGAAAATGCAATAGAAAAACTCTAGGACAAAAAAAATCGACAAAGTTAGGTAAGCTGTGAGAGATCGGCCAAACCAAACCCTCTGTCTTGTAGTTGCAGAAACTCAGGCCCAGAAAGATTGAGCCTCTTCCCTGTGGCCACATAAAGGGCCAGAGAGTCTGGCGCAGAACTCAGATCTTATGCCCTTACCAGGAGACCCCACTGCCTTCCAGGATAAAACACGAAATAATAATGCAAAAGATAGGTTGATGAGTTCAGGAGAAAGAGAAGTGGCTGTGTCAAATACCAGATCCAAAAAGTTTGACTTCATAAGTTACAAAAGAAGAAAAAAGAAAAAATAAGCAAGTGAACAACAACAACAACAGGCCTTGAAGGGGAGGTGGAATGGCAAACTGCAGAAGGGAAGGGAGTGGGCGGGGAGAAGAGCCCGAGCTCAGGCTTAGATGGGGAGGTGGAGCCGAGCTCGGGACACGCAGGCATCTGGGGGGTGCTAAGCTGAAGACACCTCCTATCAGGGTCGTGGGAATGGAAACATGAAACGCTTTCCCTCTAACATCCCCCAAAACAAATTTGGTTTTAGAATTCTCTCCAGGGACTAAGGCCAACACCTTCCAATCAGTCCAGTCCCCCCATCAGGCTCTAAGCACCCATGTTTCTCCCTAAACTCTCACCTTCGCTCGCTCACACAGATCCTTCCAGGACCCACCCTACCTGGCTGCCAAGGCCAGATGGAAAACCGTCTTCCAGCTTCCTGAGAATGTCCCCGATCCTCGGGCCCAGGTACCGCTCTGTTTTCTGAGCTTGGATGAGTGCCGGCTGAAACATTCATGCAATCGTGCAGACTGTAAGTTTTGATGAGGTAGGTATCTTACCTGCATGCTCACAGTAATTGCGGGCGTGTGGTGGACTCTTCATAATAGCTCATTGGCCAAATAATGAATGGAAGCCATTCTTCCAATAGATTGTGCAGTTGTCACTAAATCCTTATCAGTTATCCAGCAGTCTTCACCTGCACTGTAGAATGATGATGGTGATGATGATAATGATGGTGAGGAGGAGGATGGTTGTAGTGGTGGTGGTGGTGATGGTGGTGGTGATGGTGGTGATGGTGGTGGTGATGGTGGTGGTGAGGATAACACTATTAATAACAATGGCAGCTCACACTTTTTTAGAATTCAGTATGCCAGCTAGACACTTCCAAAGCACTGTTATTCCATTTAACACTTGACACAATTTTATGAGATATACATTGATATTACCACCATTTTATAGTAGACGAAAATCAGGTGTTAAATGCATTTGATCATAAAAAGCCAAACACTTTCTATGCATAAAGTTTTCTTCCATGCCTGTAGCATATCGACTGATTTGTATTGTAAATAAATTCAGATTTTTGTAAAATAATTGGAGTTAAATATTGTTTCCCTTGTTTAAACAGCTATTCCAAACTTAATATTGTCTCCTTCCACATGGAAGCAGGTGAAATACTTCCAATTTTAACAACCCATAAGACAGGGATATCAGCCTTGAACTATAGACATTTGACTACCAGATCTGTGCAGAGGGACCTTCCATCAGATTGCCACTCTGTCACACCCTCAGCCCCCTGCCCCTAGGTAAGAAGGGTGACATATCTAACTGAAGGCTTTGGGAGAAGGATCTGAGCATGTGTGCCTTGAGACCTTCCTCCTTCTTTTGATAATCTGGTGCCTGCACACTGTACACACTCAGCTCCTTTAGCACCTAAGTTAACAGCGTGCTCATGAGTGAGCAGGAGAATCTGTCTGGTGTTGAAGTCTGGTGTGAAGTAGCCGCTGTTGCCACATACCGTAACCAACAGCTCTACCGGAAGTGAAACTGACATTTCGGTTGCTATACCTCTGTCTCTTGTCTTGCTCTCAACAGTTCTGCAACTGTCGCGGAAGGCTGGTGCTGCCTACGGGGCCCTCAAAACACGGCACCATGCACCAGAACCTACAGAACAGAGAGCATGCAATAAGAAGGCCATTTTATATTTAAACACAAAGCTTTAACTCTGTGTTTAACATACGATTTCACTAGTAATATTTTACTTAATCCTGGTGACCCAGGAATGAGACTGTCATTGAATCGATTATATCAGATGCTGTCATAAAAGTTATATCACTGAGGAAATAGTTTGGACTCTCTGGCACTGCACCCACACCTGCTTGTAGCACTTCTTTCTTCTCCAGCAAGAGGCTTATACTGCCCAGAAGATTCTACAGAGCAGACACTTTGTAGTGACATGCAATGACAAACCTAGGACCAAAAAATGCTTTTTTCTCCTTGATTAAGAAAATAACACCATTCTTAAATGCTTCCAGGTTAAGAAGTCACACTAGAATCTATTCTAATATTTATATATTATAATATTATGCTATGTCAACCATATCTACACCTTCACATTTGGGGAGAAATTTTTCAATAATTCTTTTTATATAAAGAATAATGATCCTTATTTCTCTCACTCAAGAGAGACATTAGCAAAATGTAGCAATGTTATGTTTGGGGCTTCTGTTAACATTTTTAAGCCCAGACTGCCAAGAACAAAGAATCGCTTTGCTAACTAATGTATTAAATATGTTGTCTATTTATATTGTAATTGTTTGATGGAAAATTCATCTCTTTTGTTCCTTCTTATCTTTTCTTCCCTCTTGTCCATGCATTGTATTTATGAATTATGCATGTGAACGTAATTAAAAGTAACAATCGGTGAATTGTACTTCATGGACATTGTTCCATGTTTCAAGTCTTATTTAGACTGCACTAAATGTATGCAAAAAGAAGAGCTTATAATTAAATTCACAGACATCTTTCCTGGGAAGGTTTCCTTTATGTAACACGCATTGCTTGTAAGAGGCCGTTTATCTGACCAAGAGCTTTGCATAGCATGTTTAAGAAATCAGTAGACAGTTCAGCAGCAGCCCCCACCTTTCGTACAAATGAAGATTGTCTGTAACTGGTTATACATCTTCCTCTCTCCTCTGTGGCTTGGTGAGTCCGTAGATCATCTACAACTGTTAAGAATCGGCCTCTACAGTGGTTCTGTTATTTGCAAACTGGGAACAGATACAATATGGCAAATGGTAGAATGAGACTCATTCTTAAAATGCTCTTTGATTATTCTCAGGAGCCCTCATAGTTTTCCATCTTTTGTGTTCTTTGTTGTTCTAAGTGCAAGAATCCTGAAAAGGCAAAAAGACAGCTGAGACACTCGGAAAGATATTACTCTATCCACAGGAATGTTTATTCTGGAAGGGAAAAGAAAATTACTGCAAACATGAGCCCAGCTCCGAACTTATTTCTTCCCCATTCACATTTCTCAAAGTAATCTTTCTCTAGGAAAATAGTTTGTGTTAAGCGATCCTATTTTTTTAAGCTATGAAACCCCAGCTTCGTAGCGTGAGCTCAGTCACCAAAAATCATTAAAGCTTGGATATTCTAACCAGAACCTGTTTGATATTTTACTAGCGCATACCTGCATAGTCTTTCTCGACCTCACGCATCCTTAGCAATTTATTTCTCTGCCTTATTTCCCTGAAACAAAAACCCTTCTGTGAAGGTACCATGTGATAAATTCACAATAAGAAATTGGCCATTTCCCTTCAGTGTTAACAAACAGTCATTTCGAATTCAAAGTCAATTTCTTCACGGCGTGACACTAGCACGAGATGGATAGACCTGGAGGAACTTCAGGCTCGCTCTTAGACCCAGGGAGGAACCTGATGCGCAGGCGCTGCAGCCGGGCCTGCTGCTTGCTGTACCACGCCATCAGACCGCTCCTCTTCCTCCCTTCGCCCGCCCCTCCTCCTCGCGACTTGAAAAATGTCTCATTTAAAAGCTTTGGCTGGCCCACGGTGTCACCCACTTTATCCATCATCATCTTCTCAGCTCATCTTTCTCTCTATTAAAAATAAGATATTTATATTTCTAGATGAAATGGAAGAAACCTAGGCCTGATAAATGACTTCCTGTTGTCACTATTGCTGAGCAGTATATTATTGGAAGGAGTTCAGCCATGATCTACGGTTATTGCCTTCTGTTACGGTGACTGGAAACGATCACTCATAACTGCGTCCTGTAAAGTTTATTTTTAAGAATTAAACTGTTAATTAAAGAGAAGAATAATGAAGCCAGGAAGCATGAATAGAAAGGTGGTGACAGATGTCACAGGCTGCAGGTGCTCAAGTCTGTGGAGGGGATCCGTGGATTCCCTTAAATTATCCATATCTCGGAATAGTTGAGTGAAGTCAACTATTATAAATCTGAACGGAAAGAAACTGTTGTTTGGAATAAGAACTACCCCTATTTACTACACCCTTGGCAATGGGGAAGGTAGGTTTTCACAAACCTGCTGAACAATTTCCCACCAGAGCCTGGAGCATGGCCATATGGTGGCCCTTTGAAATGCCCAGCAGTTCAGGGGCCAACCGGAGGAGATGCCCAGACATGGCCTCAAGTACCCTGAGTCCTATGGTGAGGAAATCATTATTTTTATTTTGAATCTTTCTTCCTATACCTAAGAGTAGGTCTCAGGCTGTCCAAATCTTTCTTTAACATCACACATTACAGGCTAATCTTCCTCTTTAATGCAGAGAAGACTATGAGCCTCCTACCAGTACCTGGATAGAATTTAGAAATATCAGTTTACGTTTTGTTTGTTTTTTGCAATCCTCTTCTACTTATTGTAAGCATAGCTGGTCTTTCATTTATGGTAGTCATGTGGCATTACCTTCTAAAATAGTTTAAAATTTTTTTTAAAGTTAAGTTGATTCAAATAATATATTGCATAGATAGCAATCAACATGATACCCAGATGTAACAAAATAATTGAAGAAGAGAAGTCATGAAATTAATACGTGAAAAAAATGTTAAGGTTTGCACAAATGATCAAAGTTTGGGAAACGCTGGCTTAGCAGGGATGTGTGTCAAAAACCACACAAAGGACTGAAGAAAGTCTTTACTGTGGTGATAAACATATCAGAAAAAAAAGAAATGCTAAAATGAAATCAGTATTAAGCCCAAGGGGAAAAATTGCCTGATGTTTCAATGACTATTTTTAGGGTGTCTCTTTTTTTTTAAAGATTTTATTTATTTATTTTTAGGGAGGGAAGGGAGGGAGAGAGAGAGAGAGAAACATCAATGTGCGATTGCTGGGGGTTATGGCCTGCAACCCAGGAATGTACCACCCTGGCTGGGAATCGAACCTGGGACACTTTGGTTCCCAGCCCGCGCTCAATCCACTGAGCTACGCCAGCCAGGGCTAGGGTGTCTCTTAATACCTACTACTAATTAAACAAATCCGTTTTCTTTACTAAAAAAAAAAAAAAAAAAAAAAAAAAAAAGATGTTCAACAAAATTAACCAAAAAAGGAGCTAACAATATTTGACTTTTTTGCCTTTCATGCATTGTATTCCAAGTGACTCACGCTGAAACTTATAAAAATAAGTGTATTTTGACTGGAAATGGAAGGTCAAAAGTCAGAGATTTATTTGAAGTTCACCTGACACTGGGTGGATGGACGTGTATAGAACCATCTGAAAGAGATGACTACAGCCTGGTAAATTTCTGTTCTTTTGCTTTGAAAGACCCTGACTTGGGTGATAGAATTTTCTCTCTCCTTACGTAGCCAACTCTTACCAGACTCTCTGGTCGCCAGGACCTAGAGGTTGTGCTCATCGCTGTAACTCCAGGGAATAATCCATGTCTTGCCCAGAGCTGACACTCATAACTATTGAATGAGTGAATGAATGAATGAATGAACCAATGAATTTAAGATCTTTATATAGGCCTCAGTCTAGTGAGACACAGGAAGAGGAAAGAAGAAAGTATCTCCTCTGGCAGAAAATAGTAACCGAACTACTGAAGTCAACAGTTTGTTTTTCTGGTAACCTGAACAGTGAAGGTCGCAATCAGTGCAGTTCAGCCCTCCGCTCTGCACTCAGTGCACGAGTTTTGTGCATCTCCCTGTGAAGCTGAAAAGATTATAATGAAAACGCCTGAAGAAAGGAGGGAGGGACAATTGTAAATAGTTTGCTCTGACAACTGGTATCAGCATTTTCTCATAGCCTTGCATTTATTCGGACTTAAACGACCAACATATCACAATGAATAGATGAGATCTTTCTGTCTGGATGCGGCATAAAAATAAAACAATACTGTACTGATTTTTCTCTCTGGGTATTGTCCTCTTCGCACAATTGCGGGACACTGGCAGGGCTGTTAACACCATTGATGGGAAACAAAGCAAAGCTTGGGAGAGATGCTGCAGCCCGGGGCTGTGGAAGTCTGGGATTTGCTGCGCAGCTGGATGCCACTGTCAGACTCTTCTGGCTTCAGTGTCTGCCAGCGACCCACAGGGGGCCTTTCTTTCTCCATGAAAGAGCACCTTTCCCCAAGGTCACACATTTACAGTTTCTTAAAGAGATGCCTACTGATCCTGGGACTTCTTTCAGTCCGTTGAGCCTCTCCTGGGTGCTTTGAAGCATGGCTCCTTGCAAGCTGCCCTGCAGCCCCCTGCGTCGGAGCTGGAGTGTGGACAAAGGGACTGTTTGAAATTGGAGGACCCCCAGCATTTCACCACCAAGTCCCTCTACCTTCCTCACGGAGTGCAACAGCGCCCACTGAAAGTGTTCACCAGTTTCCTGGAAAATGTGCTTAAACACATCCCAAGTAGGCCTGAGGGCAATTAAATCAATCTATGATATAGCACTCTGGATAGAGAGCAAGCTTAAAATATTCCCTGGCCTGTGCCCTACATTTGAGTTTTTAATAGGAGCACAGGAACGTCCCCCATTCTGGAAGCGATGGGCAAGGTTCCAATCATCCCCTGCTCCTGCAGACCACTGCCGGGAGGGAGCTTCATTTCCCGATGAATCATCCCAGCTGACCCTGCAGGGCCTCCCGGGGCACAGGAGCCAAGGCCAAGTTCTCAGGGCACTCTGTGCCTGTAATCACTCACATCATGGAGGAGGAAGTGATGTCCTTGTTCTAGAGATGATTTGAGGACCTGTCTCAGTTACCTTTCTTCTATGTTTCCTCATTCCCTTGTTTTGCACCTTTGGCCCGTAGTGCAAGAAGATCACAACTGTTAAAATCAGAGATGTCATTTCAAAGGAGCCTGAGTAACAGGATTCTCACGGGCATGGTGAACCAAAATGAAGGTAAACTGGCTGAAATAGCCACGAAAGATGACCCAATAAAACAAGGATTCCAAGGAGAGGGGCAGCGTAGTGTCCTGAGAAGAATACAGGCGTGGGCCCTAAATAGATTTGGGTTTGACTTCAAGCTTTCTCATCTTAGCTAAACCACAGAAGTTGCCTAAACCTTTATTTTCTCGTTTGCAAGAGGGAGAAAGGGACATGTTTGAAGAGGAAGGGGCATAATGTACATAAAGTATATTGTGTCTAAACAACAACTATGTTCAAGGTACTGAATTAGTGTTTTATCTGCGAGTAAGAATATTTTTGGAAGAAGTATATTTTGTCCTACTCTGTTTCCGAAATGTATTCTGCTCAATTCTGCCTATAGTAAGTAAGGTTCTAGCTGTTCAAGTAACTCCACTGAAATTCAATTTCATTAGAGCAAGTCATTGTTTTCCTAATTGCTGTGTTACCAGCTATTAGAGTATTATTTAACACATGGCAGTAGCTCAATAGTTAGTTGTCGGTAGATCCAGTTGATGATACTCAACACTTGAAGCCATAGTAAGGACACAAATATTATTCTTTCTTCTAGAATCAGCTCTTTAATAATACATTCCCAGAACACCTCAGGCCCACATTTGAGATTGCTTATCTATTTAAGGTTGTGTCCAATATCCCCAACTAGACTAGAGTTTCTCAACAACAAGAATGCCTCATGCTAGTATATGTTAATATGGACCCTGGAAAATGCTTCTTGAGAGAAATTGCTGTGGCTTTGGTAGAAATGCCCTCTAAGTCTTACTTCTGCCAAGGCATTTGGTTGTGTCTCCCTGCCATTAATCACGGTCTGTATGTGTTCATTCTAATTTCCCTACTTATCCGGTACTATAATTTATGAAATTTCTAATCCAGTCAATAAACACCCATCCATAAAACTAAAATGGACTTTGCAATTGGTATTTCTTTAAAAAGGCAAATAAATAATAAGCCACTTTTTATACTTTCTACTTGTTTTTTTAGAGTAACTAGTGGTATTTTTATTTTTTGCAAGTTGTGTCAATCGCCGCCAACACTCCTGGAGAAACCACGGTGCTTCAGAAACCCAGCTTCGATCCTCGGACTTCATCAGGAGGCCTCTTACTACGGAATGGCTGTTTCAAGTGTGCATCCTCCCATAATTTATCTTTCTCCTAATGTTGCAGAGTAAAGCTGTAATGATCAATCACTTAGAGATGAATCGACCCTTCCCCTCCTTGACTCAATATGAGGAAATAGCCAAGAGCATGCATCAAATATTGACTGTAGAGATAAGAACTGTGTTCTTTGGGAAGGGAAAAAAAACAGTTTTTCAATGCTACGCTCATGACATATTTAGGACATCTATTTTATCATTATTTGGCTGCACAAATCCCTTTCTAAAGCATGCTCAGAATATCAAGGAATCTTTTCATGTATCTATCACGTAAGTATATCTAGATAATCAATTCTTGTCCATTTTCCCATGGCTTTTGAGATAGTCTTTGATGCGGAGAAGCTTGCATTTGTAACGTCTTTCTCCCCACAGAGATGATGGTAAAGCCAGAGGAATTTTGTCAGAATCTCCTCAGCCTCCTTCCACATACTTTCCTTCTTACACTAGCCCCTGGCATTTGTCAAGGATGTGTGGAAAATTCACAGCAAGGACATGGCCTTGGACGGAAAACTGTCGGATAAAGCAAAGGGGTCACTGTTCCTCCCTTCCTTACAAAGAGTTCTCCTTCCTCTCCTTTGGCTAGAACAGAAAATCTTCAGCCGTTTTTCACCCTAATATGAGACATACCCAGGCAATATCCACGTGGGACCAGGACAGGATAACAGGTGAGAAGGGTCTGTTAACATAGGTCTTTGAAGACAGTATCAGGAAACTGGTCAACACTTTTCAACAGTCAAAAACTCAAAATTAATAGTGGTAACATTCAAATAAAAGTCTGTGTGTGTGTTTACAGTTTAATATATCTATTAAACACACAGAGACTTTTATTTAATATATATATATTAAACTGTAAGCACACAGCAATTGTTAACTTTAATGTCACCATTGATCAGTAGAAACTCATTGATATTGGGTGGGCCAAAAAGTTTATTCGTTTTTTTTTTTCTGCAAGATGACTCCAGTAGCACTTAGTTGTCTTTAACTTCATTTGAAACAATTTTGTTAGATTGTATTGGGATAGCTGTCAAATCAGTGTGCATTAAGAAAAACTTATCAAAATTGGTGAAATTTTGTGTAACCTTTTTAATATTGAAAATGGATGAAAATATGCAACTTTTTGCACATTATGCTTTATTATCTCAAAAAAGGTAAAAATGCAACTGAAATGCAAAAAAATGATTTGTGCAGTGTATGGAGAAGGTGCCATGACTGGTCAAACATGACAATAGTGGTTTGCAAAGTTTCATGCTGGAGATTTCTCACTGGACAATGCTCCACCACCAGGTAGACCAGTTGAAGCTGGTAACAATCAAATCAAGACACTAACTGAGAACAATCAACAGTATACCATGTGGGAAAGAGTCAACACACTCAAAATGTCAAAATCAATACAGTTATTGGTAAAAATGAAAAATGCATCTTTCATTTTATGGAAAAAACTAAACGGACTCTTTGGCCAACCCAAAATTAATGGGTTTACTAGAAGGTCAACGAAACAAGTCTATTACAAATACATAAGTAACACACTCTGAAAGTTAACAATTTGAACAGAGTATGGGCAGAAGAGGACCCATGAGATGCTAGTTCTGGTCTCTCTGCCCAGCTTCTGCTACTTGCTAATGTTTTCTCTCTAAAATTCATCCAGCTCTCCACATCTTTTCTTGTCAGCAGAGTCCTAGATATGCAGGGCTGACAGTAGGTGGACCAATACATTTTGTGACCAATGTCTCCCCGGTGATTATTTTGGCTTTGTCAGCAAATTACTCGCTCTACTTTCAATACTTCAGAAACCACACAAAAAGCTATCCATGTGTTTCAAAACATTAAGCAAGGGCGGTTGTGGGGAGAATGAAATATAAGGAACATTCTTGTACAATTACAACCACAGTGGTTTTATCTACTCTTTGTTACAAATTGTTTCTTAACCACATCTCTTATTCTCAGACCTACTGGATTATGGCCAACCCCAGATTCTTAATGTGCAATCCTTGGCCTAAATCACCTGTCTCTCCCTGCCAGGGCTTGTTTTTGTCATGCTCTCTAGCCAGCTCCGGCCAATTCTCCTTACCAGGGGAAGGCAGGGCTCCTAGAGTAGTTACTAACACAGAGGTCCAGACTTCTAGGTACCCATGCACTCCAGATAACATCCTCCTCCATGAGTATTTGTTCTTGGTTACCTATAAGAAACTGTTCCTCTTGCCTGTTCTTAGCCTGGCAGACCATCCTGCCTTTCTCCAGCAACTAATTTTTTTTACTAATAAGCATAGTTTTCTCATTTCTGCTGTCTGGCACTCATCTTTAGTTTAATTGTACCACTCATCCCTGGTTCACATCCACCAGCTCACCAAGGGCAAGATGTTGTGATGTACCTGAGACCTTCTGTTTCTTCTTTTATATGTTAAAATCGATTCTCCCTGTACAGTCACTTTGGAAACCTGTTTGGCAGTGTGCACGAAGCTAAATGTATGCATGGGTTAGAGCCCAGCCTTTCAACTCTTAAGTATAGACTCCTCACAAATGTTCAGCAAAAGAAATAAGAAATAATGTTTATAGTTATACTCTTGGTATTATCAAAAAAAAAAAACCCAACAGGAAACAAACCTAATGTCCCCCTACAAAAGAATGGGTAAATTGAGGTATGAAGTATGTTCATTTCAATGGAATTATTAGACAGCAAAAAGAATGCACAAACTAAAATTACACACAGTGTAGAGAAATCTCACAAACAAAACGGAGTGAAAGATACCTGACATAAGAAAATGCATGTACTTTGACTCCATTCTATTTTATTTTATTGAACAGTTTATTTTATAGCACTTTTTCCATTACCATTTATCCCCCCTACACCCTCTTGCAACTCCACCCACCCCGTTTCCAATGCAATCACCACACTGTTGTCCATATCTATGATTCTTTTTCTTTTTTGCTCAGTTCCTGTACCACCCCAGCCCCACACCCAGACCTCTCAGCCTGCTCTCCATCTATGAGTCTTTCTCTATTTTGCTTGTTAGTTCAATTTGTTCATTAGTTCCCACATATGTATGAAATCATATGGTACTTATCTTTTTGTAACTGGCTGATTTCACTCAGCATAATGTTCTCGAGGTCCATCCATGCTGTCACAGAAGGTACATTTTCTTCTGTTTTACAACCAAGTAGTATTCCATTGTGTAACTGTACCATAGCTGTTTTATCCACTCCTCTACTGGTGGACACTTGGGCTGCTTCTAAGTCCTGGCTATTGAAAATAATTCTGCAATGAGCATAGGGGAGCATACGTTCTTTCAAATTAGTGTTTCAGATTTCCTTAGATAAATTCCTGTAAGTGGAATCACTGGGTCATAGGGCAGTTCCATTTTAAATTTTTTGAGGTAACTCCATACTGCTTTTCACAATGGATGCTTCAATCTGCATTCCCACCAACAGTGCACAAGGGTTCCCCTTTCTCCACATCCTTGTCAGCACTCGCTGTTTGTTGATTTATTAATGATAGACATTCTGATAGGTGTAAGATGATATCTCATTGTGGTTTTAATTCACATTTCTCTGATGGTGAGTGATGTTGAGCATCTTTTCATATATCTATTGGCCATCCATATGTCCTTTTTGGAGAAGTATCTATTCAGGTCCTTTGCCCATTTTTTAATTGGATGGTTTATTTATTTCTTTTTTTGGCGTTGAGTTCTAAAAGTTCTTTATAAATTTTGTATATTAACCCCTTATCAGATGTATAGGCAAATATGTTCTTCCATTAAGTGGGTTGTCTGTTCATTTTGTTGATGGTTCTCTCTGCTGTGCAAAACTTTTAGTTTGATATAGTCCCATTGGTTTGCTTTTTCTTTTGTTTCCCTTGCCCAAGAAGATATATCAGGAAAAAAAAAATGTTGCTATGGGAAATGTCTGAGATTTTACTGCCTTTTTCTCCTAGGATTTTTATGGTTTTGAGTCTAACATTTAAGTCTTTAATTTATTTTCAATTTATTCTTGTGTGTGGCGTAAGATAGTGGTCTAGTTTCATTTTTTTGTGATTCCATTCTACTGGGGTGGTGGTTACTCTTGAGGAAGGAGATTGGCTGGAGACTGGGAAGAGTATGGGAGACCTCCCCAGATTTTGGTCAAGTTCTATTTCTTGGTCTGACTGCTGGTTACATAGATGTGTTTATTTTGTGAATATTCACTGAGCTAAGCTGTATTCTTACGATTTATGTACTTTTCACTATTGCTGTACACTTCACTGAATTGGTTGGATGAATTTATATAAATGAGTGATGTGCTTACATAAATTTTTATTGATGGCACTGCATCAGATATATTAATACCAAAACATAAAATTCTCATCAAGGAAAGAAGGTTGAGAGTCGTAGGGACTGAGGCAACTTTTCCAAATGTCATCTATCAATTTGGTTTTACAGAAAGCAACCCTGGAATCCAGATCCTGAGGAGAATAAAAAATGACTTTTTTTAAGGTTAACAATATATTTGGAAGTAGAATTAGACTAGAAACCAGATACATGACTGAGTCTGGTATTCTTTGACCACACATCATTCCTTTGGATAAGAAAACATCTTGAAGTTCTCCATAAAATAGACTAGGCTTTTTAACTCAATTTATTATTCTTCCACTAGGTATATAAAAATTCAAAAATCTGTGTGTAATGAAAAGCTCCTGGTGATGACGCTCTGGACTGTGAGCATGCCAGTGTCCCAAGCATCTAGGCCACCTGCAGAGTTGAGTGGTCAATCCTGGTTAAAAAATTTCAAAGTTTCCATCCAGTCCCTGTTCCTTCCTGACTCTCCACTTACTACCCACACCAACTCTATCAA
The DNA here is from genome assembly GCF_004126475.2 of Phyllostomus discolor. Taxonomy (NCBI): domain Eukaryota; kingdom Metazoa; phylum Chordata; class Mammalia; order Chiroptera; family Phyllostomidae; genus Phyllostomus; species Phyllostomus discolor. Next base: position 13,482,860 of record NC_040906.2, read on the forward strand.
TCACTTGAACATATCCACACATTCAACGTGGCCATCCAATACAATGAATATCTGCCTATAAGGAACCAAGCAACATTTCTAATTGTTTTGTTCTAACAATAGTATTGGATTTACCCCCAACCCATCCAGACTTTCTCATTAACCTTTCTAATAACCAGAAGATTATTAATTTGTATAAGTGCTGATAGAAACCACTGAAATGATTTTATCACAAGACACTTGCTTCCTATCCCAAGAGTTCTTCTAGTCACCAGATAAATCGACAGCACTTCACATACAGACTCAGAGCCATACATACCCTGACTAGGGTGCGGGGAGTTGGTGGGAGAGGTAAAGATGAGTAGTCTTTATCAACAACACTTAATATGCTATAATGGTCCTCAGGACTTCTCTCTAAAGCCTTATTTTTAGATACAAAATTTTGAACAAGTTGCTTAACATCTCTAAGCTTCAATTTTTTTTCAAATGGGAACTTAGAATAATAATGACATCTGCCTATTTGATTTTGAAAAAAACTCAATTAAAAACTGTATATAAAACAATTATAACCATGCCTGGAAAAGAGTTAGAATCAATCACAGTTAGCTAGTATTATCACTATAAATTTACCCTTGCTCTTATAACTAACTCTCTTGTCTTGACTATTGGTTTATTCACTGTCTTAGAGCAGGTTCTCCAAGAAGCAGACTCTGACCTAAGGATTCAAATGCATGTGACTTATTAAAGGACTGTTCTTAGGAGAATCCAACACAGGACTTAGGGGAGCATGAACAGACAGGGAAAAAAGTCAAGAAATTGTGTAACTTCAGGTGAACCCCAGCCTCCGCCTGAACTCAGAAGGAGCTATGGAATGTAAAGTATACCTCAGTTTGGTCTATCTCAAGGCCAAGGTGCTGGGAGCACCTGTTTTTCATTGGTTAAGGGTCAGGAGGGGATGGGTGCCTGTAGGAGCTGTAACTTCTAAGAACTCTGGGCTCTTCGTTGGTGTGAAGCAACTCCAAGAGCCTAAAAGTAATCTTCTGAAGGTTTTAACAGAAAAGCGCAAGTCCACAAAGCTGGTAAATGAGATGTGAGGGGCTCTGGGAAGGCCAATAACAGTGCCTGCTACAACTTTCTACAGCTAAATCCGTGCAATCCGTTGCCAGCTAGCCATGCTAATTATCTGCCTGTTTGAATCTCTCAGCCAACTGACCATAGTTTACCTATTCCTAGCTCTCTTGGGCTTGAGACCAAGAAGTGTCCTCCAGTGCCCATAAGGATGGCTCTCATGCTCCTTTCTATGTTGAAAACCCCTAGGTCAACCTAACCTTGATAACCCGCATGTATTACCCCAGCCAGGGTCTATTCCCACTTCTCTCCCAACTGGCAAGAAGAAAACTGGCATCATATCACTCTTAAGTTTGAAGCGCAGAATTCTTAGAATTATCCAGAACTCCTCATAAGAGTCACTTTAATTATTTTTATGGGTTATGTATTTTATGTATAATTGTGTATGTAACTATATTTTATTTACTGACTATACTTGTGGACATTAGGACATGAGGAGTCATAGGAATAAAAGAACTGAAACTAAATGCCAAATAACTTGTAAACCAAATAAATACATTAGGAGAAAAGAAGCAATATCAAACTTGGTACATCAAACAATGATAAATGAATCAAATCTATGCAAAAAAAATCAATTCTCTTTCCCATAATTTATGTCAATAGTTTACGTATAATAAAATCCTCCCTAAGCAAATAAGTGATAAAGCAATAAAGCCATCAGACTGTTTGACTGGACTATTTAGAAATACTGGCATTCAGAGTCAGATATCCTGTTATATTAAGCTACATGAAGAAAACATTTATCTATTGTGTGATAAACCTGACAAGAACTAAATCAGCTGCCTAAGAAGACTTTCTGGAAATGCACCTCCACAAGGGCTAATGTTTAATTCTATCACCCTGAGAGTGTGATATAATTGCACCTATTATGTGATAGGAGGAAAAAGGGAATAGAAATTAACTCCCATTGAACAACAAAGTGATTATCCATTATGGAAGATAAGGCAGGACATTTCTATTGTATTTGACAATGGAACTTATTCATCAATGCTTCTGTTGCTCTCTCTACACCTTTATGACCTAAAGGGAATGTCAACCTGGAAGCAAAAGTGTTATCCACAGGTGAGACTTCCTGACATCTGAAAACACACACTATTATGAGCTCCAAATGTCTCAACCAAAAAATGTTATCTTTCTCCTCATCCAGGATTTTCCTCCTGTGTTTACCACCTCCACCCTGGCAGTTGCTCAAGCTAGAATGCTCAGAATTACTCTTAGCTACCCTCTCCTCCCTTACATCTATTGGGACAACAAATTTTTATGCTTCTATGTTCTAAATGCCTATTAGTTCTGAGTCTTCTGTTCCATTTTCTAGATCTACCATCTTGTATTAGGTTCTGGACATTTCTTGCTATGTTTGTTGTATTTGCTTCTTGCCACCCCCAGCCTTGAGACTCCCCAGGCTACTGGCAGAACACTGATGGCAAGATAAACTTCCAAAATGTAGAGCTTTCCTGCCTCAAAAAATGGCCTAAATTATTCTTCTGAAGAGCAGAGTGTTCAGAAGAAAAAGCCAGACAAGAAAGAACATTCTCAAGGATTCAACTTACAGAAAGTGAAAAAAACACAGGTGATGTTCATGAACGCACACTTGGGTGGTTTATCAGTACCCTGTTCCTGCTGTAACAAATTACCAGAAATGTAGTGGCTATAAAAAACACAAATTCATTATCCTACAGTCCTGGAGATCAGAAGCCTGCAATGGATTCTTTGGGGCTACAGTTAAGGTGTCAGAAGAACTGTGTGTCTTCTGGACACTGTAGGAGAGAATCTACTCTTTGCTTTTCCAGTTTTTAGGACCTGCCTGCATTCCTTTGATTGTGGCCTCCTACCCGAAATCACACCACTCTGCCCTCTGCTTCTGTCCTCGTATCCCATTCTCTGCCGCTTCCGCCTCTCTCTTTCACGTGTAAGGACCCCTGTGATTATGTTGGGCCCGCCCATATATCCAGGATAATCTTTCCACCTCAAGATCTTTACCTTAATCATGTTTAAAGGCCCTTTTGCCAAGTAAGGTAATCTGTTCACAAATTTGGGGATTAGGACATGGATATCCAAGCTAGAAGTTGGGGTGAGGATTGCAGGGTGGACATTATTTTGCTACCACAGGTGGAAAAATCATTCAGAAGCTGGAGAAAAGGATGGCCATGGAATTAAAACATTTATCTACATGGGAGAAAGGGAGGTGGTTAGGAAGAAGCATGCAGAAACAGGCTTGTAGAGGGCTAGAAAGTTTCTATCTCTTCAACCAGGTGGTGGTTATGTAAGTATTCACTTTTAAAGAACATTTTAAGCCATATTTACATTGTTTTGCATTTTTAATATGTGTTTATTTCACATTAAAGAAAGGATTTTGATAACCTGTCTAAAAGTCTCTGTTATATTATATTACTCTGGCTACCTGGTCCTCACAAGACGGCCCCAGTTTCTTTCGCCAACCTCACCTCTAGGGATTCCTTGGCCTCCCCCAGTCCTCCTCACCACCCCCACCTCACATTACCTGTTCCAGTCTCACTGACCATAAAATTTCCTTTTACACCTTTGCATTTTTGCACATGAAATTCTCCCCGCTTGGTCTGCTATTGCCTTTTCTGGCTGGCGAATAGTATCACATTCACTGAAGCCCAGATAAAATGCCTCATCCCATGTATGCTAAGCCGCCCCCGGCTCCTCTGTCCCCCTCCCTTCCAAAGAGATTCAGCTGGTGCACCCCCTGTGCCACCGTTTCATTTTGTCCATAATCCATCACAACCCCATGCTCTGCTGTGAATTAGTATGTATGGGTCTACCTTCTCAGCAAATCTCTCAGCAACTGCAGGACATCTACCTCTTAGCGAAGTGCTTGGCATACATTCTGTACTTAATAAACACACCTTTTAAAACTATGACACATTCTACTGTGTGACAATGGTTAGAGCGTGGAGCTGGGCAGATGGAACACACATATGTCCTCCTAGGATACCTCACCCCCTTCTTGTGCTTAGGACTCTTAGCATGTCAGCGCTATGTGATTTTGCTATTTAAAAAAGCAAAATCATCAACAAGAGCACAAAAATGAGAGAAACATGGCACTAAATATGCCCGGAAAAGGATAGCTGTTTACAGTGTGACAGCTGAAACAGGAAAACAGAGCATCTCCTCATCTTGTTCGTATCGACTGGGAATATACACATCTGGGGACTGAGATATTTTCTAGTCTGTGTATGCCCGTGCCCAGGAATGACCACTAACATGTGGTTGAGTATTCGTTTGGGCATTAAAAATACATTTCAGGAAGTAGGCAAATTCACCAATACAGCATCCGTAAGTAATTAAGATCAAGTATACATTATTTTAATGTCACTATTATCCCTATTTTCCAAGAGTAGAAACCAAGGCTGAAGAGAATTGACTAGCCTAGGGTCACCAGGCCGATACACTGGAGAGGCAGGATCTAGACTGCTGAAGCTCTGCCTGGGGCTAAGGCTTGTGCTCTGCCCCCTATCGGCTAGCTGTAGTCCTGCAAAGTGGCTTTTGGAGTGAGTCTTAGGTACTGACTACAGGTGTGGGGACTAGCTTTTCTATAACTTCCATTTAGTCATTCTCTGACATCTTAGCATATGTAGCTTGTCTTGCCTCTTAACGGAGTTCTACTTTTGTTGATTTTAGTTTGCTTTCATGTCATTAATAGATTATTGAAAGGAACTACTTTCTTACTCATCACCAGATGCTTCCAGAAAGATAAATTTCATTTTCAAACATTCACAAACCTAACACCTGACAGTTTATTAATTATTTTTCATGACTAAATAATAGAAACTCAGTTAAGATTTATTGTTCTCATGCCCTGACTGGCGTAGCTCAGTGGATTGAGCACGGGCTGCAAACCAAAGTGTCGCAGGTTCGATTCCCAGTCAGGGTACATGCCTGGGTTGCAGGCCATGACCCCTAGCAACCACACATTGATGTTTCTCTCTCTCTCTCTTTCTCCTTCCCTTCCCTCTCTGAAAATAAATAAATAAAATCTTAAGGAAAAAAAAGATTTATTGTTCTCCTTCAGTATAGGTTATTGGATTCATTGACCTCAGATCTTTACATTGTAAGAGCAATAGAGGTTCTTCAAGCTCATCTCGCACTTCGAGGGATACAGGAGCACCAGCCACGGGAGTGAGCTGGTGCACAGGAACCCTCCTGTGAGAACCGCCCACCCACGAATCAGGAAGCCTGCAGGGCTATTCTCTGTGAGTGTTTTCAGCTATGGCCCACTTTCCATTTAGCCACAGATCAATGGGAATTAAGCTATTTCAGTATTGATTTATAATGCAAAAAAAAATGTTTTCCATAATACGTATTCCAGGGCAAGTGTTCATCATAAGCAAAATGTTCTTAGATACTCATTTTATAAAATGTAACAGCCTTGAGCCAAGATAACCACAGATCATAACTTCTGCCTAAGTACAGTCATTTCACCAGAAGGCCCTGGTTTGGACTCAATATTTAATAAATATTATTCTGTCAACCTCTCTTTATTAATGTTCCTTTTAATGCGATTATGATCATGACATTCATAAGATCAAGTTCTAGAGTTTCACATAATGGCAACCGAATAATTTTGTAATGACTACGAAGAAGAAAGTTGTCCACAATGTTGAAATAAAGTTGAATGTCGGTAAAGTCGATCTATCCTCAAACCCCTCCCATGTCTAATCCCCAGCTTTTACTTCCTGTGGGACTGACATACAAAGGAAAACCTATATTTAGCAGCTAGCCAGAGAGATGTACTTAACCCCTGTACATTTTTTAAAACAAGTTTTTCCTTGTATTCCTATTAAGTTATATTGACCATTAGCTACTCCTCAACTTCAGAGTCTTTCAAAAGTTACCCGGTAAGACAACAGGTCCATATTTTATTCCATTCTTGTTAGAACAAAAACCAAATGGCTTCATTTTCTCTGCTTGAGACTTACCAGGTGAAATTCTCCCTACCTCTTCTGATTGATGCAAGAATTCCACGGCAATCTTAAATTGTCCTGGTGAGCCAGGACCTGAGTTTGTAAAATTTGATTACAATTCTAAAAATGACAAACAACCTCTTATTCTGGATGCTATTGGAGGTTAAGAAAATATTTATGCAATCAGCAATGAGCACAGAGAATCCAAGAAGCCATTAGTGACAAGTTATTTTATGTGAGGGATTGCAGGCGGGTCAGATTCAGAGCTTAAGCAAAAGTATTTTCCTGAAACTTTTCTCCAAATGAGCACATTAAAGTCAGAGAAAGAACAATGCTTTCACCATAATTCATAGTTTTCTGAAAGCTAAATGACCTTTTAAAAAAAATTCTTGGCCTCAAGATGTGATAAAAATGGAAGGGATATGAATACCTACAATGCAGTAATGAATTGTAAATGGCTTAGTAATCCACCTCCAGAGCTCGCAGATCCTGCCCAAAAAAGCATCTATTCATACGTCCGAACCATCCAACAATAGCTCCTTCTACTGGTATCTGAATTCCACATCAAATTGAAAAATTATTCTGGGTCTTAAAAAAAAAGCCTTTCCTAGATGATCTGGGAACATTTCTCTGTTGTTTACTGTAACTAATTTAAAATTCATTCTAACATATCAAACAGTATGTTATAGATCAAAATAAATGCATTAGCCAGGGTGCTCCCTTCACTTTACATTTTATGAAGAGGTATCGAATGCGGCGGTCCTTTTCCTCCTTCCCAGCATGGGTGTCTGATGGTCTCAGATCGTGCCCTGAATGGAGAACCCAGACCCTGCCTGCTCACTATGTACATTGTCTCTCACTCACACTTCAGACCCGTGCTACACAACAGACACAGTCAGGTGATCAAATCCAAACGGAAGAGCTGCAGTTCAGCAGCATTCTAGAGTTCAAACTCCTAGCCTCATTCCAACAGGAAAAAAAAAAGAAAAAAAAGAAAGTAGCGAGCAGTAAGGGGCCCTCAGTAAGGGGCCCTCAGTAAGGAGCCCTGGGTTTTCATTCCTGGGCTTTTAGGGCTTCGGTTCTTCATCCCTGCCCCTCTGCAGTGACTGTGATGCTATTAAATGAAGTTACCATGACAGACTTGCACATGTAGCCTGATGAGACCTGGATCTCAGGAGGCAGGGCCTGGGTGACAGCACTCTATAAAGCTCCCTAGGTGATGCTGGGTCCAGCACCAGTGAGTTAAAGTCTCTGTTCTCTCTTGGAGAAGTTGATGGACAAGTCGACAGCCACAGCACACCATGCAGTTTGGCAAGAAGCTCCTCCTAACTCAGTCACCAGGCTCCTCAGGAACAAGGGCTGAGCCTGTGAAGGACACCTGGGGAACCTACCTGGATGGCTAAGTTTGGAAGTGGGTCACATGCCCAGCAAATATCTCTGTGGCCCAGACAAGATCCGGGCCCAGTGGGAGGAGCCTGGCAGTTACAGACAAAATAGATTAAACTGCACAGGGCCACCTGGTCCAACGATGACTCGAGTAGGAACAACTGAAGCAAGGATGGGAGAGAATGGCTCCACTAGTGGACTGACCATATGCTCTGATTATTTCTCATCTTGGCCTTTGGGGACAGATCTGTGTCCTTCCAGCTATGCAAACACCATGGTGCTTGGTCAGCCAAGGGGCTGGGATTGCGATGAGGAGAGGTAAGGAGAGACCCAGGAGAGAGACTGCATTTCCTGCTAATTTACCATTCTTAAAATTTATTACATGATACATTACTATGGATTACATAATCTGAAAATTATTATGTATACTTATGTAATATATAATGTGAAAAAAGTTATTCAGAACGTTGACTCTAGATGCGTCTATCCCCACAGGATACAAATAACATCTCTGTAGATCTTCTTCCATTTAGCAAAACATATTGTTGGGCCTCTTGGTTATAAAAAGAAAAGCTCCAGAGTATCAGCTGGATGATAAATGGGTGAAACTAAAAGAAAGAATTCACTCTGCATTGTGCTCCACATGATGACTGCATTATGATTTATTTATTTGTTCCCTACAATGGACATTTTTGTTGTTTCTAATTTTTTGTTATTTCCAATTTATATACATATGTAAGATTTCAGATATAAGTATAAAAATGTTCATTACAAATGTATATTAGACAGACAGATGCATATGTGTTAGTGTTTCTGTAGAATAAGTTCCAGCCCGTGAGGTTCCGTGTTCGAGAACAATGCTTCCGAACTTTAATAGGCATATGCGCAGCCACCAGGGCCCTTGTTAAAATACAGGTTCTCATTCAGTAGGTCCAGGATGTGGCTGGAAATTCTGCATTTCTAACATGTTCTTAGCATGCCCATGTTGCTCGTTCATGGATCATTTTTTGAACAGCAAATTTAGAGGATATGTATTTTGCTTTATTTTGATAATTTTAAAAAAGAGGAAAAGGTTAAATTTAAAAATAGAAGAGTGAAGGAGAACAAAATTTTAATTTCGCATATTTATTTATGTATTTTTGGAATTTGTTTTAGTGCACATATTATTTGAGTAATTAAAAAATAGACAATTAACACAAGCAAGAAGACCATTTTAATAATTAGCAAGTAAATAAAAATACTCTTTCTTCCCAGTAACAATCAGGTGGGTTTCTCTCATTCTCTCCAATGTAAATGAAGTTTTTAATACTACTGCAAATTTTCTAGAGAGATTTTTATGTTTCTCTTTTCTTGCCTCTACTTTAAAATGACCTCTTTCATCTTTTTCCCCAACCACCTGCGTAGCGGCCTCACCCTGCATCCAGCCCGGTGCCTTATAAAACCCCCACAGCTGCCTTCTCTTTGTAAAATGTGAAAACTCTCCAAAGGTCCTGGGCTCCTCTCTGTTTGAGATGAATAATGAACTTTCCTGCCCGAGACGATAAAACTACGACAGGACACCTGAGAGCTATGGATGCCATGGAGTCACCACAGGATGGTCCACTCCATTTCCCTGCAGAACCCTTCAGTGACCCAGTCTGCAGCAAGCGGGTCCGGCACTACCAGGTGTTACATTTATCTTAGGCCACTGACTAAACTTTATTTTATGTTATCTTCTTTTTTGTAAATCTGTTTTTTATGAGTTTTTCATTGTAGTTTTTGGAAACCAGAGAAGTTTAGACAGTTGGGATAAGTCTCACTTGATGGATAAGTAAAAATAACATTTCATTTTTAGACAGAAAAATCTACTGGAAATATTGTATAAGAATCTGAATATGGACTGGAAATCATTATGATATTATGAGAAATCCAGGCTCGCCTTGATAACCATACCAACAGAAAGAAATATTGGGGTTGGCAACTAATTTCAAGATCGAGTTAATAATGCACTGACTGGTGTTAGATGACCTTGAGAGTGTAATTCCAACTAATTCTTTGTTCAAGTTCATCATGTTGTTTCTGTAAACTTGGAAACCTGCCATTCGAAGTACTACTTGCCTACTTATTTGTCAGCCCAAGTGGGTGACACGATGACCCCCACCCCAGTCTCTGGCAAGCAAAAAGGAAGCTGTGGTCATCAATGACGGAGCCTTGGCAATGTAAAAACCTGAGACTAGACATTGTGGCGGGGGGGGGGGGGTATATTTTATTTATTTATTTATTTATTTAATTTATTTATTTTTAGAGAGGGAGGAAGAGAGAGAGAGAGAGAGAGAAACATCAATGTGCAGTTGCTGGGGGTCATGGCCTGCAACCCATGCATGTACCCTGACTAGGAATAGAACCTGCGACACTTTGGTTCACAGCCTGCACTCAATCCACTGTGCTACGCCAGCCAGGGCTGACATTCTGTTTCAAAATTTCAAAATTGTTTGGCATTTTACTGGGTGAAACTCAAGAGAACCCAAGAAGAGTTAACATTTTATAGTTTATAAATGACAAACTAGAACTTAAGGGTTTATTAGAACAATAGATCTCGCTTCTTGATCCTTTGCAAAGTAATACCCCAGCACTTTGGGGCTTGAGAATCAGAATCATTTCCCTGGTTACAAGGACACATTTATGGAGGCAAAAAGCAGAATGAATTTGTCACGATAAGCAGAGAAGGTGGCGAATGCTAAGGGGGTGTGTGTATGTGTGCGTTATAAGCATCTTGCAGCTGGTTCTACACATGAAGTGATCAGGGCAGAGTGTACCTATTGCTTCTCCTCGGGCTTTCTAAATAGTGTTGTGTAACATGCTGGTATCCGACTCCAGAGCGGCTACCCCAGCTCTAGCCAGTCAGGTGCCATTGTGATGCAGACAACAAAAAGATTGAGACTGACTTCTGATTCAGTGGTTTTGGTGAGACGTTCTTAAGTGTTCATTTAGCACTTGTTCCCCTGTTTTACTTTTATGTTTACCCTCTCATCCAGACTATGCTCATTTGGGCAATATAATCACAGTTGAACAATTATTCCATAAAATAATTATACACAGCAACCTTCCCAGATTCACTGGGAGACTTAGAAATTGCAAATTGGGTTTCAACCAAAGATGTCGCATGCTGGAGTAGCTGCAATAAACTGAAACCATTAAGACTATTTGCAAACTAAGCGGATGAGTCTTTGTTAAAATTTGATGTTTATTTTTAATATGGTTGCCTGCCCTTCTCTATTTGAACAGCTCATTACACCTTAAATATAAACCACATGCACACTAGAGCTTTTATGTAATTTTCTGGGGCAAAGAATTTGGGCTATGATCCAACACTAAAATATATTACTTTAATATTTATTTGCATCTGTTTGGTATTGTCATGATCCATATAAGACTGGATCATTTTGCTTTCCTTTAAAAAAATAAAAAGGGAAGAAAATTCTCTGTTCACAGACGACTACTTCTAGTCAAGTGGATTTGAAAAGCTTCATTTAAGATTCAGTTCCTCTTTGCAGATATTAGTATCATAAGCATTGATGAAGAATAATGTAATGAATGATGAGTTCTGAACAATACTATAGCTGATTTGGTAAAGCTATGTTTTTGGCTTAAACAATAGGATGTTTGATCAAATCAACCACAGAGAAGGAAATGGTATTGCAAAAGATGAGTTTCTAATTGAGATAGACAATGAACTCTGCATCAGAAACAGCTGCAGAAAAATGGATCCCACTGCATTTTTACATGTTAATATGCTGAATTTCCACATTAGACAGTCACAATTTTGAGTCCTAGCACATCCAGGTGCCTTTACATCTGTGTAGTATATTTAGAAAGGAAGAAAGATCAGACGGAAAATATGTTAAATTCATACTGTTCCTTATTTTAGGTTTTTCCTTATTAGTTTCATTATCATTATAAGCTATGCAAATGAAGACAGCTCTTTCAGCAAGGACATTATTCGTAGGGTTAGATGTCACAGTTCCTCCCTGTCCATGAAAAAAGAACATGCATCCTGGTTCTATGGTAAATATCTACCTTTACCTTTAGACAGTATGTTGAAAGAAGTCAGACAATGAGCATTATTTCTCTGCAGAGGGTACTTGTACTAGTAAAGGTACTGCTGGGAACAAATAAAAAATATATGTTCATATATTGCCGTGATGTGTTTCCCCCAAATTTATATGTTCAAGTCCCCAGCGTGATGTATAGTCTTTGGGAGATAATTGGGTCACAAAGGTAGAGTTCTCATGAGTGAGATTAGTGCCCTCATAAGAAGAGATATCTCTTATGAAAAGGTGAGGATACAATGAAAAAAAAAAAAAAACAGCCATATGGAAACCAGGAAGTGAGCCCTCACTAGACACCAGATATGCCGCCACCTTTATCTTGAACTTAACATCCTCCAGAACTGTGAGAAATAAATGTTGTTTAAGTCACAAGTCTATGGTATTTGTTCTATCAGCCCAAGCTGACTCAGATACTTTCTCAAATTATGTATTCTACATAGGTCAGCAGGAGGCTTTGTTCCACATTCACCAAAAACCCCAGGTGTCGCCACACTCTATTGTCTTATAACGTCACCATGTTGACACATGATATTCAGGATGGAAACATCAGGGGAAAAGAGCATGAAGAACTCATGCCTACCCTCAGTTCCTTAAATGTGCAGTGACAAGGAGCACTTTCCATCACAGGTCATTGGACAGAACTGGTCATCTTGGCCCACACCAACTTAGGGAGGCTAGGGAAGGAAGCAATTAAATATTTGGTGAACATTCCATAGCTGTCACAGTGCTTTTCCCACCTGTGGGCTATAAAACCCAAATCAATTATCTCCTTCAACAGGATATATTGTGTTGGGAGTCAATGCCATCTCTTTACACATTACCAAATGTTGTGTATCTTATTAAGTTCAGTTTTTAAATTTCTATGAAACTATTGCAATTTAAAAAGAAATCCTGATGTGAATTTACATATCAGTCACAAAAATTAATTATTTTCCTAATGGTTACCTCTCTTAGATTTTGTGGGATTTTTTTCAAATTCCATATATATATGTGTGTGTGTATACATACACACAGTCTTATAGCATCACCATGTTGACACATGATATTCAGGATTGGAACATCAGGGGAAAAGAGCATGAAGAACTCCTGCCTTTATGTATACATATATACACACATACATATATACACATATACATATATGTACATACATATGTGTGTGTATATAGTGAGGTTCTTGATACAGAAAGGGAAAACCATAAAACTAATGAAAGCTTTGACAAGTCCTATGAATGGCCTCTAAGGACACAGAACTTATTATGAGCCATCTTTATAGCATGAAATAATATGTGCACTGATACCAACTCTCACTTTGGAAATAACTAATTGAACTCATTCTCCTTGTATAGAGCTGAACACAAGTTTTAAACTAGCATTCATCAGTGGGCTTGATGGAAATGGATCAACAAATCCCAAATGCAAGTACTACACATCGATCTCAGGAAAGACCTGAGCTCCAGGGAACACTTGAGAAATTCTAGGCTAAAGTGAGGTAAAGGGGAAAAGCATGTGAATATCTGAAATGTGCCTATGGAAGGGACATGGGAAATAGACAGTATAACTGGAAGTACTAGCTTAGGCATAAAAATATTCCTTAAATTTAAAAAATGGGACTGATAGAAGAGTTTATATTAAAAGACAAAGACAGAAGTGAAGGATGGAGATGTCAACCAGTAGAACAGAATTATATTCATCAAAAATTTAATATGAATGTTCACGCTCATATCCGCACAGCAAAGACAAGTTTAGAATAAGGATTTTATTTGCGTGTCACTTCTTAGGCAAATGACTAGTTGTTTTAAGGGAAAGGATTTTCTTGCCTTCAAAATGTTTTAGTGCCATGGAAAAAATGTAAACTGTGTTTGGATTTCCATAACCTCTATATTTTATGGCAGGGACCCAGAGCCTATTAACAGTTTTCTGTTTCAACACCTGTTATCAAATCATAACATTTTAGTTAAACTGGCAAATAATTCTCTTCCACAATGAAAGTGTAAATGAACTCTGATTTAGAATCATTTTTCTAATTTTTTTTCATACTGTGGACGCTAATAGCTGTTCAGTCTTCTAACATGGCCTAAACACACACTTATCTTTATGCAGTATATAAAAGTAAGTTGTGTATATTCTATCTCTGCCTACTGGAACATAATTTTTTCAAGGACAAGGTCAACCTTCTCTTCTATGAATTAACTCAGTGTGCATGTATGCACCTTGGACACAGATGGTTCTCAATAAATGTTTACCAAATGATACACACATAGTTCAAAGGTGAATAAAGATTTGTTTGATTGATGTCCTATGGCTGACTTTTGGTTCAGAATCACTTGGAGACAGAGGTCTTTCAACCATTTATATTTGGAAGGAAAAAGAATACCTTAAGCCAAAGATCACTGAGCAAATTTCTGAATTGGGGGATGGTGGACCATTACTTAGAGATTTCTCAGTGAAATAGGGTTAGAATACCTACCTGCCCAGATTAACATGATCATTAAATGTTTATAGCTCAGTGCCTGATTCTTTATGGGCTTTCCATAAAGAAAGATAATGTCTAATGAGAGTGTATGTTTTCCTTACCAAAAGGTATAAAAGTCACCAACCAGGAAAAATGGCCACAAAAGAGTCCCCAAAGAGAAATGATCACACACACACACACACACACACACACACACACAGCCAGTAAAGTTCAGGAATCTAAATTTTAACAATTCTAAACAATCTAAACAAAATTAAGAAAAGAGCCAACCACGCCACATGCTAGGAGATTTAGATGGAAACAGAAAGACCAGTTAGGAGGCTTTCCAATGATTCAGGCCAGAGATTATGGTTGTTTGGATCACACTGATCACAGCAACTGTGGTAAAAAGTGGGTGGATTCCACATACTCTGAAAGGTAGACCCAAGAGTATCTCTTGATGACTAGAATGGGGGACGTAAGAGAAAGTAGGAAGGTGGGGCTTTTGACTCAATCACCCAGACAAGAAGACTCTAAGGGAAGCAGATTTGCAAAGTAAATCAGGAATTCAGTTAGAATACGTTAAATTTAAGAGTTGAGATGCCTACTAGAGATGTCTGTCCAAGTAGAAATGTTCATTCACTACACAAGCAGACACACTTCACAAACGTTGTTTTAATCATAGTAATCCTAAAGAAAAGCCAAGTTTTCAGGTGAATGAAAACCCAGAAATAAAACAATCTGTCCAAAGACCATGCAGCCAGAGTGCGGCATATATTATATCAGCGTACTGAATGTGCAAATATATTATATATATATTAATTATGCATTTCATGTGAGGTTTCTTTACAGTCTGATGATTTCATGCTTGTGTGTTTCACATACCTAAACAGATAGTAAGGGCCTCAGGAGCAGGAACCAAAATTTATTCAATTCTATATCCCCAAAGATGGATAATACAACACCTTATCAATTGTAGAAACCCTGTAACAATTGATTTAATTCTGAGTAACTACACATTGTAGAAACACATATTTGGAGGTCGGAAGAAAATATAATAAACCCTTTTCTTTACCCCTGAGCCAGGCAGAATTCTCTTGTCACCAACAAAACATGCATGTATCTTAGAAGAGAAGGGGGAAATGTGATTCTGTATTTATGTTGTGAAATCTCTCTTATATCTCTCCTGTCAGCTCCCACTGTTATTTGTAAATAGCTACTTATTAAACTCTCTTCAAATCATCCAGGTTGAGAGTGTTAGGTGTTTCCTGCTGGGAGGGAGGAATGCCATAGGAGATCTGACTCACAGGAGTCGTTGAGTGTGCAGAAATCCTCAGAGAGGGAATTAAGAGAACGCATGCCCTAGTTTCTGTCTCCTCCCTTCACCCAAATTCTGTCAGTGTTCTCCATAACCCAATTGGAAACCAGGGGGCCAAGGGGCCTGTTGATTGAGAAGGGCAGAAAGAGAACCTGATGGGCAATGGGGAGATATTCCTTCCTCCTGGAGTCTTTCTCATGCAGAAGCAGAAAAGCACCCATTTCTGTACCACCACCACCCCATTCACCTTCCTTCCCACTCCCTAGCTATATGGTGGGTGCAAGAGGCTACAACATAAACCGGGAATCAGAAAAGCAGGCCATGGTCTCCTCATTACCTCTGATCTTAATCATCCCTTTAAAAAAAACCCGGGCCTCAGTGTCCTCACCTGTGGTTCTGTTGAGTTGGTCTTTCCAGGATCCATGATGGAGCTGGCTGCCCCAGACAGCTCTGAACACTTCAAATATGGCCAATGCAACTGAGAAACTAAAGTTTTAATCCTTTTAAGTTTTAATGAATTGAAAGTATACAATCGCCTGAAGCTAGTGGCTACCACATCAGACAGCACAGATACAGAGCATTCCCATCAATGCGCAGACCATACATTCCGAACAGGGGGGTAGATCTGGCCTTCTGGCTGGCCGACTTCTTAAGCCAATGGAATTCTCCATTCTCCTTCACCCTACTCCCCCTACTCCTTCGCTTGAATACATTTGGAGGAAATTCCTTTTTTAATTTTTTAACATGTGTGTTCCTATCAGCCAGCTTCAGCGGAATATAGACATATAACTGGGTTTCTGTGAACCTTTCTCCAGTTGCATTCCTCTCTGTCCTTTCCAACAAGTAACCACAATCTTGACTTGGTGTTTATCACTTCCAGTCATGCTTTTAACTTTTACTATATGTGTACCCATAAACAAAGACAGAATTCTTGAGCCAAGGCCCATAATGTGCCCCTCAGATGACTGGACTCTTAAATGGGAGAGAGTTTACATCCTTATAAAACATGGATGTTTCCCCAAACCAGATGATTCCTGAGACATGTTTCCAAGTAGCCTACCACACCAGGGGTTGTAAAGTCTGTCTCTGGGGGAAGCAGCAAAGTTGTGTTTACTTCAACTCACATATGAAGACCATTCCGAGGGAGAGCAGAGGGATGGAAAGGCAGAGTTGCAAGCAAGGAACACCAAGACTGTCTTCGCAAGCAAAATAAACCCCGATCGCAGAGGAAGTCATCTAGTAACAATCACAATTGTCCAGGCAAACTGGAAAGTGACTCTATCTTCTCTTCAGACATCCACACTCTCTAGTAACTACCTTCCTCAAGCTCCTATCCTGTCCCTGCCCTCTTGTGGATCCAGTTTTAGCCACCTCAAGCGCTGGGGCCTCATGGTTATCTTCCCATCTCTTAAAAGCCCTAATAAACCCTGCATGCATTTCACTGTGTTCCCCAGAGGAACTGAGATAAATATAATGCAAGTGTCCTATTAAGGAAGTTCTCCCAAGATGCCACCAAAGAGATGAGAAAAAAAAAAAAGAACAGCGACAAGGGAAAAGCCTGATTCCATGGAGGAATTCTGGAGAGGATGTTTCTTCAGAGTCATCCTGATTCTATTTGAAGCTGGTGGTTGGCCTTTCAAGGTTGCATCCTTAGCCCGCATTGGCTAAGCACCACCAGGGGTAGGATAGGAGGGGACCTAAAGGCCCTGCTCTCTATACATCCAAGGGGACAAAGAGGCCCCTATAGGGTCAGGTTTGAGCCACTGGAAGCACCAGAGGAGGAAAGCTCAGAAAGCATAGAAACGACCCGTGAGGTCAGGGCAGAGCACCGTCGATGTCCACCATGCAGCACCTGTGGGAGTTGATGGATACCTGCATTGTAGTGGTGACTGAACGCTTGAGCTAATGGAGTGACTTTAGAATTTCATAAATCAGCATTTTGAGTTGAAAACTCCTGTAATATCTGTACTTCCCAAAAGTCCTCCCTCCAAAAATCTATGAAAATAGACTTTAAGCAGCCACTAAGTCCAGCCTTGACTGACATTTCATCATTAGTGATGATAATTGCTGCAGAGTTCTGACAGGTGCCCTTAATCAAGTTAAGAAGTTTCACTACTACTCGTAATTTACTTAAGAGTGCTTTCTAATTAACACAGGTTGAATCTTACCAAATACTTTTAAAATTTTATATATTGGAATGATCATAAAGGTTTTTTTTTCCTTTAAAATGTTGTATTTTATTATAATAGATTTTGTGGAGGTTGAAACCTCCTTGTAGTCATTACATAAAATCTTCATCATGATGATTAATTTTTGACATATGCTGCTAAATTTAATTCACCAAATTTTATTTATTATTTTTGAAGCTATACTCTCAATAAGATCAGTCTATACTATTTCTTGTATTGTTCTTGACTGGTTTTGTAATATAAGTAAAATTGCTTCTTAAATAAGTTGAGGAGTTTTTCTTCTTTTTTCTGTTTTCTGAAAAAGTTCTTGCAATTATTGTTCTTCTTGATATTTTGGTCAATATCATCTGAAAGCTATCTGGACCTAATAAATTTGGGGGTCTAGAAGTTTTAATATCAATTTGATATGTTTAATACTTACATATTTGTTTAAGCTTTTTATTTCTTCTTTAGTAAATTATGGAAAATTATAATTTCCTAAGAAAGTGTCTATTTAGTGTTCACTTTCAAATTTACTATCATAGTCATTCTATATAATCTGAAGACTCCTTCAATCTCTAATTATAATTGTCTTTATTTTCTTCATTAATATTATTTGTTTAATGTAATATGTTTGATCTTTCATATTTGTTTTGTTCATTGTTATTTTTTTCTACTGTTAGTCTTTCAAAGAATCAACTTTGGTATTATTTCATAAATATTTCCTTATCTTTCTTTTAAGCACAACTTTATATTTGTAATATTTTTAATATTTCATCTAACTTTTCTAAGTGGTTGTACCAAAAAGTTTGTTAAGGTTTTCTTTTGGTTTTTGTTTTTATTTGCCATACTTACAGAAGCAGAATGTAATAGGAAGAAAGAGAAGAGAATGTGGAAAGGAAGGGAAGAGAAGTGGAAGGGAGAGGAGAGGAGGGGAGGGGAGAAGGGAGAAAGGGAAGTGGAGAAGGGAAGGGAGGAAGGGAAGAGAAGACATTCTGAGTCATAGATAGATTATAAATATTCCTCCTGGTTCTCTTTTCTATGGTATTTTAAAAATTCCATGTCAGCCTATACTGTGGAGGATGTACCTGAGACTAAGGAGGCTCCCCATTCCACATGTCAAGCTTTGCATTCTCTGTGCTGGAATAGAGAACCAGGCCCACATGGGACTGGTGGGAAAACAATTCCTATTATACAGTAAGAGCAAGTAGACTACAGGAAAGTGTTTTTGATATAGTGCATGTTGGGGACCATCTCCTGGACCTTCTAACCTAATTAGTTCATATTTGAGGCTTTCAGTAAAAGAACACTCTTATGAGGCGTCTGCTGTGTTTTTCTTTTCATCTGTGCTAATTACTATACCTCAAATCACATAATCAACCTCTTGGGTTGCAAAGAAAAACAAGGGTGTGAGCAGTTAATTACAAAAGCAAGTGGCCCATTGCTTATGCAATCAGCAGGCCTCCAACATATTCAATCTGGTGCCCAGTTATAACTTAAATATTACAAGTGGCCGTCCTCTTAAAACTGACTCCACAACCTTTTGCAATTCTCTTTTAAAAATCACAAACAAAAGCCAAACAAAAATGATCACTGCCATTGGCCTACTTAATGATTTCACTCCCTCCACTCACCAAGCTACAACACCTTGGTGTTTGGATTCAGAACCCATTTTGGTGGTGGCATAACAACGGTCTTCAGCAAGATTTATGATTCCTTGGGTTACACAAAGAAAAGTGAACCCAAACTTAGACTTGCAAGACCTGGCCTGTATAAAAAGAAGAAGAGCTCAAGAAAACAGGGCAAGGAGCAGAACAGACTGAAGAAAATTGGGGGGGACTGCAAAGGCCAGCATTGGTGCTGGTAAAAAATGAGCTGGAGAGTAGACCCCAGAGAAAGTAAAGATTCTTCGGTAAATTTATCTGCGGTGATTGTGCAGATTTTTCATAAGAAAAATTAATAAACTAAGAACTTCTTCTAAATGAAAATGAACTGGTAATAAAGTTTGTATCTGGTTGTAATACTTTAATGCTATAAGGCAGTTCAATCCCATCTTTCAAGCGAGCAAGAGCCGTTTTCAGGGTCATTTGCTAAATGTCTCTCGCTAACTCTAAAATGGAGAACAGTAGTTAGTTGTAAACACTGAGCTAATGGTGTTCCTGCTACTCGAGATCTAATGAGGCTCCAACCCTCACAATGGGAAATGATTTAACAACAATATTTATTTAGATGACGAGCCTGGTTCTCTGACCCATAGGGTGATGTGCAGCAATGTTGCAAAGCAGATATCTTCCAGATGGACATTCAAGCCCCAGCCCCACTCATTCCAGCAGAACTGACGAACGGAGAGCAAGGTATGTTTATTTTTTAAACTGAGCCCAATAGTACTTAGGCTAGCTAAATCAGTTTTGACATCCTATGAAAAGAAACTTTAGGAGATACCTCTAGGAAATAATTTTTAAAAGTCGACACACCACGACAATGTTTAATTGGATTCTAAAAAGTAGTGCAATTAGGGAGGCTTTGTGATCAGAAAATTTGCATGTAAACTTGGGCTCTCCCATATGACTTTGAGAAAAGACTAAGACTCGTGAAGCCTCAGCTTCTCCATTGGAGAAATGAGAAGAGGGCAAACTTTGTCCTTTACATCCATGAAAGGGCAAACTTTGTAAACGCTAAAGTACCAGAAAGAGCAAGCTGTTATTTTTGTTATTTATGAGGACTATTTGACACTGAAAAGAATCATGGGTTGTTATGTGGCCACATCTCAGCTAGATCTCCTATTTCATGTTTATGATGAACTTTTGGCCTATGACTTGCCTTGACTCTTTGGTTAACAATTCCAACGGCCACATGTGAAGGGTCCTCTTTTGCCTGGTATGTGGGTGTGTTTTCCTCATATTTTCTGCAGATGTTTCAACTGAGTGTCAAAGCCAGCCCTATGGAGCCAGCCATGGGGGAATAAGCTGTCATTTTATATGACCCAACGTCTCCTAACCCAACCACCTTTCTTTTCCTTCCCCAACTTCCATGTTCAGGCAAAGTTGAAAGTTTCCATTTAGAGGGAAACAGCCCAGGAAGGACCCCACTCATCACTCCTGTCCTATTGTAGGGCCGATCTTCTCTTTGAGCTGAAAGGCACCTTTGATTTCATATTGTCTCCAGCAGTTTCATGAGATCCAATTTATCAAACATATCCCAAATGATTAGGACAGCTCAAATGTTACTTTTAAGAATCAATGCCCAAAATTACTTCATGTTAAGATAAAAGTGCAACTTTTTAATTCAATCTCTGTCCTTTTGAACTTTACTACCATACACATAAAGCCTTTAAGATCTAGTCTTAGAAACCAAAACCCCTTAATAAATTAAGTAAGGGGCTAGCTAAGAAACTAATGCCTTTTCAGGGATATTTTTAAACTGGCCACATGAAGAAGTTAACTCTAAAGGGATGAGTCTTTAATACTTCAAGTTCAGGTATCGCAAGAAGAAGGACTGTCCTGCTGTCTCTGGAATCACACCAGATAGGACAAAGAGCTTCTATTTACTGAGCCACAGGAACTGAGTCCAAGACAAATCTACCAGAACACTGCATTTTTCCTCTCTAGCAAACAGTGCTAGTGAAAATGCATGTCATGTGTTCAGACAGCCTTTGGAATATCACAGGATATGATACAAAAATAAGACAATGAATTCATTTTCATATTATCACCCCTCTATTCTACTTTTAGCCTGTAAATGTTAGCTTGTAAACATCCTAGTGTGATGAAAGGCTGTTTTTGTACTTCTTATAAAGTAATCTATTAAATCAGTAATTCTGTCCTAGGTCTCTGAAAAAAATTCATGATCTGATAAACTCAGAGCTGTTTATGGCTATTAATCCTGTGGCTTTGTTTGCCCTTTGATATTCCCGTGGTGATTCTCTTTCTACTTATGGGAAAATTACCCATTTTGTTGTACCTGCTGCCATACGACCAATTTACAGAATCAGTTTCTAACCAAGTATATCACATTTTAGTTATCACCTCCAATCTCACCTACATTCAACATAACATGATGGTATGTAAGCAGACAATAACACTTTCTTTTTTTTTACTTCCTATGTCATGAAGCAAAAATAGACTGGAAGTAAAAAGATGTTTACCGTACTGCTTTATGTGACAGGCCAACTAAAGTTAATGCTTGATGGGTTTCCAGGAAGGTAGAGACCCAACAACATATACCGTGTCTCCAGCCACCCAGCACACTCAGTGAGCACTGATCTGGAATAAGAGGTTGGCCACATGGAGTCCAAAAGCTGCAGGGAAGAACAGGCTTCTTTTCTCAGGGAGGGACCAGTGCGGAGGACATGTGGTTAAGCTGAAGCTCAACACAGACCTGCATCAGTGAGCAACACAGCCCCCCATCTGTAGGAAGAACATGTTCTGAGAAGTTGTGGGTGGAGCCCCTAGCATGGTCACATGAAAGCCTTGTTGTGTAGCTAAGAAAGGCCATGCAGAGGGCTGCAAGGGACTTCCAGAGACCGAACTGAGGGCAGCTGGGAAAGAACTGAGAGAAGATTAGGATTGCTAGAATCTGATCTAGGATTTTCAGAGGAAAGGACAAAAACATATCGGATTACCAGCAGCAGTATTCATGTTGTCCAGAGGGCAGGAGAGAGCCGGATAACAGGGGAGCCAGCTAAACTAGGGGCGGGTTTAAGAATGGGTAGATGAGAAAGAGACCTATCTTACAATTTCTTAAAAATTCTCTTTGAATTCTCTCTGATGTTCTCCCAAATCTCTTCTTTTCAGCAGCTATTCCAATATCTTTCTTCCTAAACTCCTCCAGCTCCCTCTCTATTTTCTGCCTTTCTCTGTCCACTTTCTCTCCTCCTCTTCCTCACAAGCAAAGATGTTTAGATTCATCCTGGTGCACCTCCTCTACTTCTTATCAAGAAAATTGAGCTTAACTCACTTTACTCTCTTAACTTACTCCATCTGCATTCTTGCAAAACAAATGCTTATGTGACCTTGAACTTTTTCGGCAAAATTAAATGTCAGCTAGTTTCAAAACCTACTATTTCTCAATTAGGCTTTAAGGAAATTTAATTTACTCTGCCTTGGTATATCTTTTTAAGAACCTTTCTTTCATTGATTCATTCAGTCACTCTCTCAAAATTTTACTTGATGAATATTAATGAAGTTTTTATTTGTAGAGGAACTGTGTTAAATGTTGAAAAAATATGACCTAGACACAGTCTCCATCTTCTAAAGGTCATGGTCCTTCGGGGGAGACAGACATCTAAATAAATTCCAGCTGAATGTGATGTAAACATGTGCAGAATCATGTGGAAGCTTAGAAGAAAAAAAAACAGTGGTTTGCCTGAACAGACAGGGAAGATTTCAAAGAAAAGTGTATATTAGAGATGGTTATTGGAGGATGAATAGAAATTCATCAGGCAGACAAAGGAAGAAATAAAAAGAATGCCACGTTACAACTAGCCGTCTTGTATGTACCAGGAATTGTGCTGAGCCCTTTCTACAGCTCATATTTAATCCTCACAATAGCCCAAATGAGGTAGATGTTTTATTATCTGCATCTACCAGGTAACAAAACAGGCTCAGAAAGGTGAGTAACTTGCCCAAAGGGGATGTTCAACAGGGAAAAACATGTGTACAAGGCATTGTGTGTGGAAAGGCAGGAAGAATTAGAGAAATGATCAGTAGTTTGGTGTACTTAGGATGCGATAAAGAAGAAATCCTTTGGGGAAAGGGCAAGAAAATAAGACAAGAATTGTATCTGGAAAAGCCTTATCTAGAGTTTGAAATAAATTCATTAGACAGCACAGAATACTTGAAGAATTTTCCCTTTTTTTCCCCTATAATATTTACAGCACAAAGAAATGGATGTCCCCATTTCCAGGTTCCTTTCCTGCTCTGCTTTGCTCGGCTAATTGATTGCCAACATTGTAGAATGTGAGGGCCGAAGCATCGATGCCCTCCCTCTCTGGGGCAGATGTACTTGACTTAAGCTACAGCAGCAATTGCTTGGGGAACTCAAGGTTCTCCAAGGCCGAAATAGCACAGAATTCTGGCAATTAGGAGCCACAAGGATGCCTTCAGCCATAAAAAATTTTCCCACTCTCTACATCCTGTTCAGAAGGAAATTCTGAGATTACGGTGTACTGCTGGTTCAACAGAACTCCCTCACTTAAGGTCATTGGGACATTTCCAAGAGAGAACAACAACCTAATACCCATTCTTCTCCCCACCCCCAGGCATGGTAGACTTTTCAATGCGGTCAGCCAAGTACTGAGCAAAAGGGGCACCTCATCTTCCTGGTGTGCCTTGGACTTTGACTTTCAAAAGGCTTTCAGTCAGCTCTTGCCCCAAGTCACACGTTTAGATGCTCAAATCCTTCCTCATAAGCAGAAGTTTAGGTGTGCCAAGCAAATACCATGGACTCTTAAATGTCTACAATAATAAATTTAAGCCTGGCTGGCATAGCTCAATGGATTGAGCGCGGGCTGCGAACCAAAGTGTCGCAGGTTCAATTCCCAGCCAGGGTACATGCCTGGGTTGCAGGCCATGACCCCCAGCAACCGCACATTGATGTTTCTCTCTCTCTCTCTCTCTCTCTATCTCCCTCCCTTCCCTCTCTAAGAATAAATAAATAGAATCTTTAAAAAAATCATTATTTAAAAAAATAATAAGTTTAAAAAATGTAAATAAAAGCAATTTTCAGGTAATTACATTGAGCCTTCGGGAGGCTCTCCTTCAATCCAGGGGTGGAACTGCCTCCTTTGAGCTGGGTACCGTGAGGAAGAGAAGGCTGAGGTTGGAACAAGGTGAATCAACACAAGCAAGCAACTGCACTGACAGGGAGAAGGTGCAGTCTGATAAGGGAGATGCCATCAATGTGCTCTGAGAAATCAGAGAGAGCACCTCTCTTTGCTGAACATTTTTCTTCCAGAGCACAGTAACAAGTAGTGCTATTTAGATATTATTTCTGCCTCTTCTCTACAAATGGAAGGTGTAAAGGTGAATCAAAGTGCATGAATAATCTACAAATTGAAGAGTGTGGAACTGACTACATTCCTCCTTCCCAGTGTACATGGACAAATAGATGTATCGTCACATTCACATCCCAGAGATCTGTGTCTATGAACAATTGTAATTTACTGGTTCTTGTCTCATCAGCTGAAGTACACCCCAACCCTTAGCAATAGCATTTCTGGGAATCCCCAAGGTTTGGCAAACGTACATATTTCTAAATCCCTGTCAGTCATTGTATGCCGGTCATTTTTTTCATCGTCCACTCTGCTTCCTCCCCTTGAGTCCTTCTGAAAATCACACCACTAATAAGTGGAAGAGCCCAGCCAAGACTCAAATTCAATTTTGTCTGACTCTGAATCTAATACTCTTAACCAGATTGGATTCTCATTAACTACTCCCAAGAAAGAATGAATCTTGGTCAAATTAGTGTTTTTCTAACAGTAATGTTCCAGAAGACATTGACCATGTTCTTATGAGTTTTCAGGCCTTAGCTTGAATAGTCCACTGTTCAGCTGGGGAAAGGAAGTGGAGGGCCGGTTTGTAACCAGATCACCATTTCATCCACTCACCCATGTATTTCATGTGTTTATTTGTTCATTTAGGTTCTTTCATTCATTCTTCCTTGTTTTTCTCTTACTTAACATACTTATTGTATGTCTATGAACTAGACACTGACCGAAGCTGATAACATTATGGGAAATGAGCCAGCCTAGCCCCCACCCCATATTTTTGGAACCTACAATAGAACAGAAATCAATGTTTTCCAGAAAACTTCCTTTCCGAGATCCATCCTGTGGATCCCCTGACTCATGTTGCCCCTCAGTTTCAAAGTCTTCCATGATTTTTACAAATACAATATAATTCTTCTCTTTATCTTTCAAGGCCCCAGGTGTGATCTTAAGCTAACTGGTTATCTGTAAGGCCAGTACTGAAATAATCATGACACCTTACATGTGATGTAGTGGAAAGCCCACTAGACAAGCAGAGGAAAGTAGATCTGAATCTCCTCTCTGCCACTATTAACTCTGGAAACTCAAGTTAATTTCTTGGAGCCCCAGCTACCTCATGTATTAAATTGGGACAGGAAATAGACTTGGATTCAACAACTTTAAGAATTATTCTCTGAACAGCTAATATAAATCTGAATTCCACTAGGCATTTACTCTATTCCAATATGTATTTTATTTAACCCTCACTTTAACCAGGAGCAAACTTTGCATGGATTTGGGTTTGAACGCTGGTGTCCTGACTTTACTTTAAGACCTGAGCAGGTGACCACAAAGAACACTTTCAGCTCAAACGTTCAATTCCTGCTGCCTTTTTGGTTTTATTTCTACATCTTAACTGCTCAGAGTCACCTCTTTAGCCAAAGAAGACTTTTCACTGTTTACTAAACATGCATGCCTTTACCTACGGCACCCCTTTTTTCTCTCCTTTTTTTTAAAACAAAATTGTCTCTTTGTTATTGAGCAAGATAACCTCATCTTTTATCTCTTGGTACAGATTAGCATCTACTCACATCTTTATTCACAGGATTTAAGACATTTCATATTTAAGCACAACACAGGGAGCATGTGTGAATCAACAGTAACCAATGCACATCAGAATGCTTTAGGTGTTTCATATCAAGCAATGTGTTCAAAGTTCCGCTGTGGGCAAACAGAACAAAAGTCCAAAGGTCTGTTTGAGGGGTGAATAGTAATCAGGGGATTTCTCAGATCAACCTGCCAAGGACAAACACGTTCCAAGGTTAAAAAAAAAAGTCACAGGATTTACACCTGTCCTCACCTCTGGCATCGGAAATCAAAACATCAAGGACATAAAAATTCTGAGGCATGCAAAATGTTTGGGACATTATCAAGGGGATTTCTCAGTTGACCCCAAACACATATGCTGAGATCTAACCATTCTTTTAACAAATTCTGATGGGCAATAAGCCAAGAATCTTAAATTGGCCAAAGGAGCTCAAGTCCATTGTATCCTCTCTGTTTTAGTGGGATTCACACCTGAAAAGTCTCAAATTCCTAAGTGTATAGTGGAAGAATAGGAAAAAGAAAAGAAAAGGTAGAAAGGAAGGTTTCTACCATTTTACTTTTTATGGCTGTTGTATACCGTTAAGGCACTTGTGTAAAAACTGCCTGCAACAAATGCACATCTAAGTGAATCCACAGAGGCTGGAAGCCAGGAACCAGAGTGGCACTAAGAGCTCTAAGGCTCCAAGGCTCTTCCTTCCACAGGGAAACAAGAAGCCTAAAAATCTTCTCTTTTGTCAAGACCCATTACAAATACCCACTACTCCTTGAAGTGTGTCTTGATTCTCACCCTTAAACAGCTCTGGTATCTTATCATTTCTTTCTTTACATATTGCTCATTCCCCTGACATATCATGCCTGTCTTGCCTTTAATCCTAAAGCTCTTGCTACTTTCATGCCTGGATATTCAGGGACCTAAGTGACACCCAGACCCTTCACCTCATGTGTTCCTGCAGACACTGGCTTCCCCTGACTTGAATCCATACATGCCCTGGCATGACCTTGCAGGATGCATGCCCACCTATAAAAACCAAATCACATTAAAACTTGCCCGGGAGTTCTTCAAATATTTTCCACACTGGAACATGTGAAATATTCACATAAATTCAGAGTGAGTATTTCCAGTGTCCTCCTTGCTTGTAAACACAGACTAGGATTCAAAGTAAACGATTTAGCACTGCTTCCCAGGCCTGGCAGTCAGGGTTTGAAGCTGGAATCTCACCAGCGCTGCATAGGACACACAGAAGTCCGTTTGCCTTGTCTGTTAAATGCAGCTGGGATTGTTCTGCTCTACAACCCCTACGAGGCCAGCAGAGAATCTCTTACCTCTGTCATCGAATGTTTGCCTCAGCTTTGTGCCCATCGGCCAGACCATGCCAGAGCCCAAGGCATGGACTCCGTGGCACCCTTGTGCACCACTTGGAGTCCCCCCACATGTGTAGTCCTCCCCATAAAAATAACCTCTTGTCCGTGATCAGAACCTCCCAATGCTGTCATTCACCAAGAGCAAAATATCGTGTGTCTGTCTTAAAGACTTTCACTCAGGTCACAGTAGCTAAATGCCAACCACATTACTATAAAAACTCACTTGGCCTAATAAAAACCTCAAATCACCCAAATCAAAAGACACTGCTCCCACCCTAAGTCTGTGGCCCCAAACCATACATTTTGGCCCACCGAAGTTCTTGCCACAAGTATAATGCTCCCCCCAATTTCACTCTTTGTTTTAACTTCTCAGTGTCACTGGCCAGTGCAAAAAGTGTTGGAGGATTTTTAAATCAATAGCTGAAAGCCACCACCTTTCTCCCGCTCTTTGCCACTTAGCAGCAGAAGGGCCATGCAAGACAATGCCCCCCAAGGAAAGGGCTCCATGCAGGGAGGCTTCCAGGAAGAAGCGCAGAACCAAGACAGGTATTCTTCCCAGATTTACAAATCAATGAGTCCCCCACATTCACTGGCGGGTAGCGAGTTACAAGGTAGTGAGGACCTAGCAGATATACTTGGACATGGAAAAAAATGTCAGGAGTGGGGACACACCATTTCTCCCTTCACAATGTTCTGTTTATCCCGAGCAGCACCTTGCAAAAACGTCTCGTTTAATGGATGCTCAATACATGTGTAGTTGTTGGCATGCAACCGAATTAGGAAAAAACCTGGATGCTTTTCCTGTTCTGTTTTACTGTCACCTTAACAGAAACCCTTCCCAAATGTGAAAGAAGCAAAGCCTCCTGAAATGCACATTAATTCCTAAATCCCCCTAGTATACAGGGTTAGTCAAGGGATGAGCTATTTTATTGACTGTAAGAGGTTTAATTAGAGAGCCCTTTAAAATTAAGTTCACAATCAGTCATTTCTCACTCTCTGGCCCAGGACATGTTTTCAACCAGCTGCTTTAACCCGTTTTCCCCATGTGCACTAGTAGGAAATACCAGAAGAGCCTTTCGTCCTGGAAACATCACTGTGCTGATTTTCCAGGTGGCTGTCCCAAAGCTTAGCCAAGACCAGGCTTCCCCCATATCTGCATAATTGCAGAATATTGAACTGGATAGGATGACACAAATCATCTGTAATAATGATCTCATTACTCGGCTTTAAAAATTGAGGTCTAGCTAAAACAAGTGATGTTTCCAGGTTCCCGCCACAGCTGCAGTGGTAAAACCCAGGCTACAGCCTGGGCCACGGCGAACCTGTGAACAGGAATCTCACGCCTGCGTTGTCTTCTTCACAGCTCCTGGACCCAGGGCCACCATTTGGGTTGCTCTGTTCTAGTGGCTGCGATGTCATACACTAGGAAAAATAGAAACATGAGCTAAAACAATCACGATTCCACCAAAACTGCCTTCCATGTTTCTCTTAGGACCGGGGATGGGGAGGTGCAGACATTCTTTGTCTAAAGCTGCTTGACCTCTACTTGATTGAAAGCAACATCTGGTCTCCAGGCTTCCAGCGGTGTTTCTCCTAGTGAGAGGTAGCCAATTGCAGACAGATGTGACATTTCCTCAACACACTGTGTTGATATCACTGACATATACCTTATTTGAACAATGGGCAGCCAGGCTTCTCAACACCTTTAAACCCGAAGTGGTTCCAGCCCAAGATGGCGGAGGAGCTAGCCTGTGCACAGACTTTCCACAGAGACACGCAGAGCCTGTCCAGATCCTGTTTTTTTTTTCTGCCCTGCATCCTGTCACTTAAGCCGAAACCATTCCCTTTCATATAATAAATGTGAATTGCAGAGCTTAAGATGCAAATAGTTATATGACCTATGGAAAAAAAAATGAATGCATCTTAAATTTCAGCCACCCAAAAAGCCCCCAGCTTTTCACAGCTGTCATGTGGTGGCTTGATTCTTACTCCAGGACCCTAGCCTCTCCTTAAGGCATTCTCTCCTACCTTCCTCTCTGTACCCTTACTAACCTATACTTCTTCTTGGGGTACTTCTTGAGTAACAGTACAGATACGGTTACTTCCAACACAAGCACAATTTGTTAGAAACAGAGACAGGATTTGAACCTAGATCGGTACGGGAGCCCATGCCAGGAATCGCTGTGCGGTTCTCCCTCAAGGCACAAACTGGAAGTCCCCAGATCATGTAAGCACATCCAGTAGCTTAATTAATTGAAAAATGTAGCTGAAGCAGGAAGTCATTAAAAAGAGAAACATAAACCTACATATATTCTATGCATTTATTTAATTTAAAAATGGTATTTTTTAGCAACTCGTTGCTTTCAAGTCTTTTGAAACCACTCACGGGCCTTACTGTGGTGATCAGTTTGCAATATGCACAAGTATTGAATCATTACAGTGTGCACCTGAAACTAATATAATATTATGTCAAGTATACCTCAATAAAAAAAGAAAAGAAATAGAACTTGAGTTAGTTCAATTATGTAATGTTCTAAAGCAAATGATTAAATCAGGTCACTGCTCACTATCGTGCAGCCGTTTTCTGATTTTTGCAGAAGTTGAAAATCCTCAGAAGTTTTTACAGGATATAATAAAAATTTATAATAAATGTTTTGCTGAAGATATTTTAGTTGAAATTTCTTGACTGTGGGGACATTTGCAAACTTTTAAAATTGATCCTGAGGGAACAATAAAAAGAACAGTATTAAAATTTTTGTAATTTTTGTAAAATGGAATTATTGAGGAAGGTATGATAAATATATTTTATGTTTAAGCTTTTCCCTATTTTATATATCTGTTGCTTCACAAGTAAGAAATGTTTCAAATTTCAAAGCAATAAAATGTTCTTCAATATAAACAAAACTTCAACTAAGTTTTCCAAAACCAAGTCACTTTTGATGGGTGCTCATATTTGCTTGGTCCACAAAATTATACAGTAAGTTTTAATGGACATGAGTAGATTTTTGGAAAAAAATGCAACTGGCTCTTGGAAAACACAGAAAAAAACTTTAAGCCTTCATCAGGCCACAGGTATTATTAAATATGTTTTCAAGAAGGAATGAAAAACCCCAGCTAGGCCAGGAAGTTGAGTAAATGGGTAGATCATTAGCTCCTGCTATAGCTAACACTAACATACTATTACGCTATTAGATATGCTATCATGTGGCATATCTAAGTGGAACATAATATCTGAACTCTAATTCCAAATGAAAATTAATAGAACAAGGGCTCCGATGAGTACCCTAACTATTGGTTTAGATAGAAAATGTTACTTTAATTCACCAAAGAAGTAGCTCAAAGAAATAATATAAGAGACTTGGGAACTGGCTGGTTATAAAAGAAGAAAAGAGGAGGCAAAAGAAATTCTGGATTTTCATGCCTGGATGCCTTATAGAATGAAGCTGAGAACACTGGATGGAGCTGTGACAGGGTTGTCGGACTACATAATGAGTGTTATTAATCTGAAGTTTGCAGAACACCTAAGAGTAAATATTTATAAGGGCATTGAGATTGAGTGTTGAATCTTGGGACCAAAGTCAAGGTTGCCGAGGCTGTAAATTTGGGTAAGTTCTCTGGGGAAAAGAGAAAAGATAAGGGAGGACAGATTTTTGAAAGAACAGTAGAATCGCTGAAAAGCATCAACAAGTGTAAATCAGGGGTGTGGAGGAACACAGTAAAGGGTGGTCCACAACTTAATCACCATGGCAGTGACACTTTTTCAAGAGCTTAAGGTACAAAATAAAACCACTTTCTTTTAAGAGTTCCCATGCCAGTAACTCTAGAAATATCTTTCTTCCTTTTTCTCTGGAGTCTTCCTTCCATGATAACTCCAAGGCAGTATTAAGAAGACGAGACCAGTGCCAGACAGGACCATGACAACACTCTCAGGTACCTCCACGGGATGATGACTTACAAGCGTGTTTACGCAGCATCAGTGAAACCTACTAACTCAGTGTGCTGGCCCATCTCCCCCTAGAAAAAGAGAGGAGCTTACAGTCTAAGGATCACGCTGTCTTGCAGTAGCAGTCACTTCACTCAAGGGCAAAAATAAATTCTCCCTCTCCTGCCAAGTTACACTCCACTTTCAAAGTTCCATTCCTCCCGTGGGCCCAGTGTTTCCATTGTTACTCTGTCTTAACCACATGTTCACACATACACACCACACTCCTAGCCATGCTGTGCACCTAACATACTTCTCTCAACCTTTTCATCCCATCGCTAGAGCAAAGCAAGCCACTTGCATCTCAATCCCCAGGTCAACCTCCGTTTCTGTCTCAGAATGAGGGATTTTCTTTCAGGAAAAACACCCATTCTCAATTTTGCTATTTCCAGCTGTCCATGCTTCTGGCTAGAGAAAAGTAGATCTAATTCCTCATTGGGAATATGTTCAACATGTTACCCTTCCCATCAAAACATTATTGTGCTTTAATTGCGTGCATCAAAATTTTGAATAGATAAGAAAAAACAACAAAGCAAATTCACACTTAACAGTAGAATTATACACTATTTTTTTCATACAGATTTTCCCAGTAGACCTCTTAGCCCTCTGCTTAGATAGTGTAATCCAGCCCTTTGTACACTTACTTTGTACTTTTCAGTTTTTGCACTTCTACTAAGTGAGGAACCTAGCACTGAAGAAAAAAAGGTGGGCCATCTTCCCCTGAGACTGGAGTTTTGGCACAATTCAATGAATATCCATAAATTTACTTACAGTCAATCAATGTCCCTAAGATATCTGCTCAGGGTCACACATATTGGTATCACCATAAAACCAGACATCGAATTTCCAGATTTTAAACTTTAGTGCCTTTTCTCCTTAGTTGTACTACTTTTCTTGTTAGATAGTAGCTTGAAGGAAAAAAATCACAACTCTCATTTTAAAGTAATAATGTTCACTCACTTTGGAAAATTAGAAAGTAATTAAAAATAAATTAAAATCATCCCCACTCTCACTCCTCCTTAAAGCCGTTGCCACTAACATACAGTTACTTTTACTTACTTTTCCCCCTACTTGATATATTTAGCCATTTTTGCTCAGACTTGCAATATTGCTATTATATCTGAACTCTTGGTGTAGATTTTATTGGAAACACTTCTCACCCTTTTGAAAAGTATCCAAAATCACTTTCGGTGGCTGTATGACATTTCTTCCCTATTGTAAGACAACCCGGGTTACTTCAGTTTCTTATATTGTCTCTCTAATTACCACTTGAAGATAAATGTTCACTTAGACTCGGCAGCATCCCGTCTCAGACTAGTTCCTTGACCTTTATGTAAATCCTTGTTTCCTCTATCTATAAAATGGTAGCAATAATAAGCCTTCACTTTTAGGGTGGCTTAGAGTGCTAAGGAGTTCACATTTGCAAGGTTCTCAGAATAGTACCTGGAATATATTAGGTACCATAAAGTTTTGATGAAGAAGTGAGTAAACATGCCGCTCTGACTATTTTGACAGGTCCACCAAACTCTAATGCCAGGGAAACTGTTCTCGTCCCTGTGCTGGGGGGTAGAAGGAAGAAATGAGGATAAACTATAAGAAACTCACGTCATACTTCACACATTTAGTGAAGCATTTGGTGATTCTAGACAGAGCACAGAGAACCCAAACACAAAATATATGCATGGATTGATCCCTCCAGAAAGAAATGTTCTGCCTTCTGCAAATCAATAGTTAAATGTCAATAAATGAATGATTTGTGTCTATAATGAGAAAATAAAGTTTTACCTATTAGATCACTGCAGAAGAACCCTTGGACATTCTTCGAATATAATATTTTCACCAAGTGTTTTGTAAACATTTATAGTTACTGCATATATGTTTATAGTATATGTTAAATATCTTCATTGACAAAATATATTTTTTAAAAATAGGCAAAAATAAAAACCTCCTAAAATCTAATTAGGAGTTAACTCAAATGTCACTTTGATGACTATTTTTTTCAGTGTACATTCAGACTGCTTTCCCATTTCTGCCAAATAAATACAGTTTCTATTCAACGCTACACATATTATTTTACCCAACATTTGTACATAACATGCTGTAAGTATCTTTCCATATGGATAACTACAACTATATTATTTTGTAGAATTTTACTTTATGAATATACCATAACTGACTTTAATGAACTGCTGTTACTGCAGTTATAAACTTTTCGCTATTATAAACAAGATTGTAATAAACATCTTGAGATAAATATCTTTGTATACTTGTCCAATTCTCTCCCTTAGGCTAAATTCCTCAAAACAGAATTGCTGATTCAATCATGCATATATTCCAAGACGTTCGCCAAATCCCTGCCAAAAGCATAAATTTCCACCAGCCATATGAGCCTCAACACTGTCAACACTGAGAAGTTCCATTCTTGCAACTGCACCATAGCGATAAATAAAATGTACTATAAGTATATTCACATCTCTCTGATTACTAATAAAGTTTAAACTTTGTTTTTAAATGTTATACAGAAAGTGTATGAATATGGGGCTACAAACTAAAGATACTCATAATGTAGTGGTTCTTAAGGTTCTCTGGATCCTGATTGGATGAAAACCAAGGATCTGGTGAAAAAAACTCTTGGGGGTGACGGGGAAGCACACATACTCACAAAATGTTGCCTGCAATTTCCTAAGTCTCCTGTCTATGAACTTAATGCTGACCACAGAGGTGTCTGCCTTAAATTAGTGCTCAATGAGCAACCACGGATTCACCGTGCTGCTACCCTGCTTCATGGAACATGGCCACTGAGTTTCTGCTCTCCAGTAGCAGGGCACAGAATTAGAACTAATTCCAACAGCAACTTTTCAAGCCCTGCTATATTTAAACAAAGCCTCGACATGAGAAAGGTAAGCAAACTGGAAAGCTCCAGCCTCAGTAATGGATGATTTGGGTAGATGAGCCATTTTTCTTCAAGGCATCCGTGGCTGTGAGGTCTAAGAGGGGAGATGGGACACCGGCAAAGGAGCATGGAGGTTGAGTCATTAATCCTCAGATAAGTCACACACAGCTCCAAGAGCTATTAGGCCTTACGGATTTTATAAAGCTCATGGGGGGAAAAATGAGTATAGGCAGTCTCCTCTGAGAAAATTTGCTGTAAAATAGCCAATCTCAAGGAAATACTTTAGGGGATAATTATTAAGTTTTCTTAGAGATTTTTCATTTGACAATCGGTTTTATTATAGGTCTCCTGTAAACAGCCCCTAAGAGCATCTAAAAATAATTCCATTTAAAAAAAATTTGATTTACCACCCACTTATTGTGTAAAACATCTTGTTCTCCTGAGACTAAAGATGTTCTATGCCAATAAACTATTTTAATGTATCATCTGTGGCTCCTTGGGAGGCCACAATGCTTGATAGATAGTGGGAGAGATACACTGTGTTATTACAGAGGCTGTACTCAGAAGGATAATCAATAGATCGGTGTCAACCTTAGGAGCAGAGGGGGAGCGTCACTAGTGGATTTTTTCTTCACTTTGACTTGAAAATATCGGTATTCCATGTTTCTGCCACTGATCTGCATGATGGAACAGTTAGTAGAACATTAAGCTTCTCAGGTGACACAAATCTGGAGTGGCCGGCACTTCGCATTGGAAGATTAAATGCCCTTGTGTATTTGAAGAATGCTCAGAAAGAAAGAGAATTGAACACGAAAAGGGTAAGTGAAGGAGAGTTCCACTGGAGAGAAATAACCTGAGCCACCCACTGAAGACACACGAAGGAGAGAGGAACTGCCTGTCTTGAAAAAAGACAGCAACCAAAAAGCATAAAGGATCACAGTTGAAGATATGATGAACTTGGGCCAATAGTTGTGCTTTAATTTTTAAAAAATTCACTGATTAGCTCAATACTATTAATCAAGCACCTCCTCTGGGCCAGCCCCTGTAATGCTGACCTATGCAACTATATGTACCATTATCCTGTCCTTCCTGCCCTTTGATAATGGAGTACATTTTACTAGGGGCTAAAATCCAGGAGGTTTCTTCTCAGTGTTGGAGAAAGCATGAACATTCTGGAAGTCCATTGGGGGAGAGGCACAGAACAAATAGGGTCAAAAGTTACTATTCAATTGAAAAGACAATCATCTATCGAAAGACATTTTGGTTGTCTAAATATAACTTTCAAATGTCTGCATAATAGTCCACCATTTGCACTTACAACTTCTTTAACAATTCTCCCTATAGGATAAGTAGGTTATTTACAAAATTTAGATTGTTATGAATGGTGATGTGGAATCAGAGGATTGCAGAGCTCATACAAGTTCAAAGGCCTTAACACACCTTGCTGAACTGCCCTCCGACAGTCTGGACCATCTCACAAGCCACTGCAGCGTATGGATGTTGCCTGTTGGTTTTCAGTGGAGCCTCTCACTCCCCAAGGCCCTGTCTACCTTCACTTAAACCTCAAGGTGATAATAAAAAAATGTATTTGTTCTTTTGCATGTTAATATCTGCCTGGCTGGTGTTTCAAACTAAAGCTTCAGAAAACTGAGTGTAACTCCTTCTGACTTCCTGTCTCTTGGTGCCAACAAGCATGTCAGCAACGTGTGCTTAAAATTCACCTGGTCATTCACTCATTCTGCTTCCCTGCCTTCAGTGGCAAACAAAGGCAAAATCCTACGACATTTCCTCTGAATATCTTTTGGTCCTGCTTTCTTTTGCATACCTACTGTCGTCTGTCATCCACCTAACAGACAGGCTCCCTTCTTTCTGGCAAATTCCATTGCAATAATGACCCAAAAGATCGTTCTCTTCCTTTTTCAGCTTCCTCCACCTTGCTGCCATAGTATCTGATTATGCCAGTCTGCACCAAACATCCTTCAGAGGATCCATACTCAGTGTGAAATAAAGCCCAGAGCTCTTAGTCTGGGATTCAATATCATTTAAGTAAAAAATATGATTGGGCATTGTTGGCTTTGCAGGTGAAAGGGGCCACTAGCCAAGGACTGCAGAAAGCCTCTGGAAGCTGGAAAAGACAAGAACACTGATTCTCCCATCGAGTTCCACAAAAGACCTTGATTTTAGCCCCATGATACTCATTTTGGACTTCTGACCTCCAGAAATGTAAAAATAATAAATTTTTGTTGTTTTAAGTATGTGATAAATTTGTTATAGCACCACTAAGAAACTAATATAGGATGCATCAAAGTGTGGTAGAAAGAGCAAATATGCCTGGATGTTTATCTCAGTTCTGCCACTAACAATGTAATAACTAAACATGTTTTGTTTTTAACTTTTTTATACCTCAATTATCTAATCTAGGAAATGTTGCGGGGGAGAAATGCTTACCTCATGGGTTGTGTGATGATTAAATTACAATTTTTTATATATTTAAGGCCCAAGATAGTATGTCTGGCACACTCATTAAATCTTTAACAATTATTCCCTCTATTCTTTTAATACATTCATTCTTTAATCATTGCTATGTGGGAATTTGCCTTATCTTTGCCAGTATATTGTGGGTAATCAATGTCATTTTTTAATTTTTACTTTTTCATACCAAGTTCTAAGCACACAGTAAATCAGGTAGGAGAAGTGAAGGAAGGAAGGAAAACAAAGTTGAAGTTTAATAAATTTATCAACTTGCAGGCAGTATTTTCTATTGTACCATTTTAAAATATTCTGCCAGTCCAGATACAAAAGAAAAATTGTTTCATAAAATTCTTCCCAGGAGAACAGAAACAAAAGTAAATATGTTTTATTGTGCTTTATAATTAAATTTTAGCTTTTTATAAATGTTCTACATCAATCAATGATACATTTTCAATTGTAAATGGCTTATGATGATCAAAACAAACAGCAAAAATAGGCCACAAATTGATACAAATAATTTTCTCTCTAAGGTGTTGATTGAACAAAATGGAACCTCATTGAGATCCAATTAAGAAGGACTCCCCAGGAAGCCATAAGTGACCCAATGCATCTTCTGGGTTTACAAAAATAGCTCGCAGAGTGAAAGAAACTGCTGCTTTTGATTTCATGTTTGCTCAAAGTACTGTTTCCAAAAATCACCTTGGGAATCAGTGGCATATCACCATAAATGTTTTTCATATTGCTTGGAGGATGAAAGGGGAAAAAATGAAAATTGGGAGGAAAATTAAACCTTCATTTGTTCTGCTCTATCCCGTGACCTTGCTGAGCACTTTCACGTGCATCTCATTTAATTGAGAAAATTTGAAGTTTTCATCTGCGGACTCCAAAGCAACCCACTGGGTAGTGCGTGAGTGAAGGATCCCAAGAGAATGCTGGCAATGGATCGGCCTCATAACGCTGGAATACAGGCTGAAGCCATGAGTTAAGGGAATTCAGCTATTGTTGAATTAATGAAATATTTTTTAGCCCAGCAAGGATTTGTTTTAAAAAATTTTATTCTGGAATAAATCAAACTCAATTTCCTCAGGTGTAACCTTCCAGTTTAATTTTCAAGGAAACAAGTTTAAAAAGTTTAAAAAAGACTGGTAGCTCCTTGTTTGAGAAGGAAGCAGACCAGCTCGGATCAACCACGGACCATGGTACGCTTTGAGTGTGGCAGGTGGGGCGTCTCTCTCACCACCTGATCTTTCACACGCAAAGGGACAACGTGTTTACCATCATCACTGACATCCATTAGGCATCTAATGGAACAGAGAGTTACGCAAAGAGAGCCCCGGATACAGTTCCCTGTAGCCCTCGCCTTCTTAAACTATGAAAAATTAGCTCCCTTTGACTCCAGATTTTTCAGAGAATTCTGCTGGTGCCCGGTTCAAACAGTTTATTATCCTGAGAAAATTGTGTTCAATCACAGTTCATAAAAACAGACTGTCAGGCTGCCAAAACCTATAATTATGGGCTTTATTATGAGTATTTTTGTTATCATCATTAAACATTGCACCTGACCAAGAATTATTTTCTGGAATATGAGTTTAATACCACTAACTACAAAATGATCTTTTATCTTTCATTTCAAGTCTCATCTATATCTCAGTACAAAAAAAATGTGCAAATTTAATGCGGTGACTAGAAATGGCCTTTCAGAAAGAAAAGTTACCAATCAACTCATGACTGTCTAAAGGTTCCAAAGTGCAGATTCCAATTTTATTTCTTCAGCCCTAATTGCTCACTACTAGCCATGTGCTGTATGGCATTTTATTTAGCACTTACCATAACCCTATCAAGTAATTACTATTAATGTCTCTAGTGGTGATGACATTAAGACACACTGAGGCTAAAAAACATAGCCAGAGAACAGCTGGTCAGTATGAGTCATGACTGGAACCCAGTTCTGATTTAAGTCCTTTGCTCTTCCACCACCACTTGATGCCTTCTTACACCCTCGTATGCTCCTATAAATAGCTGCAACCACTCGCCTCACCTCCATTTCAATGGTTCTCTGCTATGCTTTACACATCTGTTTTATCTGCAGGTGAAATATGCTGATTGTATGATTGGCGCCCAAATTGGCTGACTTAGAGCTTATGTTAACAACATGAGATGATACCCATCTCCAAAACATTCATTGGTCAGATTGGAAATTTCAAGGTTGATTGACCCAGTAATATGAAAATTATTCATTTGTGACATCTCTGTATGGAGGCATGTGCTAATCATTTTCTTCTCTTGCTCAAGTCACTCCAAAAAAGAAACAAACTCCAAGTGAATGAAGAAGAAATCAACCAGTGGAAAGTGCTATCTGTTGCTTTCCTTAACACTTTATGTTGGGTAGCGAAATTATCAGCTGATTCTGTACTGGGGGAGCAGCGTGTCCTACTGGTTCAGAACACCAGAGGCTTTGAAACTTCCAG
Source organism: Phyllostomus discolor (assembly GCF_004126475.2). Classification (NCBI taxonomy): domain Eukaryota; kingdom Metazoa; phylum Chordata; class Mammalia; order Chiroptera; family Phyllostomidae; genus Phyllostomus; species Phyllostomus discolor. The sequence goes on from NC_040906.2 coordinate 13,522,059, forward strand.
CTCCAGCATTTATTAGCTGCGAGTGCTGTGCAAGTCGTGTAGTCTCACCAGATCTGAGTTTCCTCGTCTCTAAAATGTTAATAACAAACAGTTTCTAATACTAAAACTCATATAGTCATTCAGTGCATGAATAAAATATACATTTATGAGATGAGCACAATAAAGGAGAAATGGTAAGCACTAAATAAACAGTAACAAAGATTTATTTTATGGCCTTTTGTCTCTGGAACGTGAATAGAAGATACTAAACTCGGGCTCCTCTCCACTAAACTACGTAATCAGCTGCAGCATTGTTCCCTGATTCCTCCAAGCCATTTTAAAGCGTTCCAACAAGTTACTCCAACAAGAAACACTACCAGAAAAAATTATGATTAATTCTAACATTTGCTGTGCTTCTGAGGAATGAATATTCGGGGGAAAGAAACACAATGGCTACAAGTTTTCCTAGGGGTCAACTTCAACGATTTTTATGGAACATATAAAATGAAAAAGTTTTCTGTGTTTTATCCCCCATAGAAAAAGACAAAGAGAAATTTCCATAGAAATGATTTTTCTGGCATTTCTACTATAATATGAAAAAAACTACATCTGAGATTTTTTTATTCCAAGATAGAAAATTCCATGATAAACAGAAATTGAAAAGTGAAGATTTCTTGGTTCTTATCATTGAGTCCTAGTCGCACAGCACTAGCCACTGTGACATATGGTATCTCATTTCGTTCTGCCAATAGTGTTCCCGTTGTTTCAGCACCACAAGAAATAACGTAGAAATTCCAGCACTGCGGCACCCACTTTTGCCACATAGGCTTCTGTACCTATGAGCAGACATCTAGGAATAATGGGAAATGCTGAAGCTGGATTCAGGGCTTAGGAGATCACCATTTCCAGGTTCTAACTCAGTGTTTTTCCACCCTCAAAATAACATTTCCTTATTGTTATGGCATGAGGAGCTCTAGTTCAAACACCTTATTCTCAAAGGCAGAGGGCAGGTAAACCATGTGCACTGGACTCAGATGGGCTCACCGCAGCCCTAAAAAAAAACACACCTATAGTCAAGAGATCTCAGTCCAAGAACTGTTCTCTACATTTCGTATGGGAATCCAGAGGAAGTTTCCTCACAGAACTCATAGTATCTCTCTAAATCCAGGGAAACTTGGCATGTCATCTGATAGGGAGTGAAGGTAAGCTACCTTCCACCACATATGTTAAATGCTTTCATTCCATGGTGGAATGTATTTTACATTAATGATGCTAGGAGCCCCCTTTGTGGAATGTCCCTGATTCATCCGAGACAGTCAATCACCAGGCCACCAGAGAGCAAACACTTGAATGACGCCACAGATCAACATACAACGAAAGACACTTCAGAGTGAGAATGCCTACCAACAGACCAGGAAGAGAAGACAGGGAACTTAACTTCATTTATGACACATTACATCAGCACAAGAAGTATTTCACTAACTAAAATTCCCTGTGCTGCTCCTTTTAAAGTTCTCTAAAGCCTGAGAGTCTGGTTTTTTTATTCTTGAGCCTTTACCTTATAATTTCATATCCAACATGCTCTAGATGGTAAAGAATGTATCTCATATGGCCATGTGGAGAGTGAATCATATTGGCTAAGTCTCTTTTGATCCAAACAAGAGAAAACTTTCCATTTGGCTCACAAAGACTATGCTTCTGGACAATTAATAAACAGCAAAATTCAATCATCAAATTCCTACAATGTTTTCTTCTTGTGATTGCCAAAAAATTACCATGTCTATATCATAATCCCAAAGTAAAGAAATGAGAGACGGAGAGAGGAAGGGAGGAAGGAAGGAAGGAAGGAAGGAAAGGAGTTTAAACATTTAAATGGTGAGCATAAACGCATATTCAAATCTCAATCAAACAATGTATGCTGTGCTCACTCAATATATATTTAACTGATACTTGAGTAAATGGATTAAGAGCCTCAGGTTATTACCAGTAATATTATAGTAGTAGTACATGCATTCACCAGTCACTGTTTCAAGCACTTTATAAGCATTAATTCATTTAATCTCAGAATAACTCTAGAATCTGGGGTGCTATTTTTATTTCCATTTTACAAATAGGAAAACTGAGACACAGGACTTTAATTAACTAGCCCAAGACCACATGACTAGTAAGTAGCAAAGCAAAGATTTGGACCCAGGCAGTCAAGTGCCAGAGCCCATGCTCTAACCACCATATTTTCTGAAAACCTCAGTCCAATTCACTTAAACAATGAAGAAAAGTGTGGGAAGTTCAGAGGTAGATAGAATTAGTGATCAATATTTGTACTTAAAAAGGACTCGAGTTCTTTTGCTCTATCTGTCCCATCGCACAAATTGTTGGTTCATCCAAAGCCAGGTTCCCTTTGTGGATACAGATTGTCTTTGTTAGCATTTGGAAAAAGAGAAGAGAGAGAAAACTTGGCCCTCAATGTTAATTGGAATAAACCCTCCATTCTGGTTTAATTGGACCAATTTAGGACACGTACCCAACCCGGGACCAAAACAACCACTAAGCGAGTGACACCAACTGAGAGGCAGATGGGTCATCTGGGATAAAATGATATTCAAGAGTCAATCAGATAATCCACTACAGTATTTTGTTTAGAAACGGCTGTAGGCTTACAGAGAAGCCAAGCTGTAAATTCTGTCTTCAGGATAATCATGTCATAATGACTTCATCATAAATTTTATGAATTAGAACATTTTAGTATATGTATTGATTATGCTTGTCCCATTTTCTTCTTCCCTTTATCCCCCTACAACCTGCACCCCCTTCCTCCAGCATTTCCCCCTCCTTAGTTAATGTCCATGGGTTGGGTTGTACATATAAATTCTTTGGCTTCTCCATTTCCCATAACTATTCTTTACCTCCCCCTGTCTATTTCATACCTACCATTTATGCTTCTTATTTCCTGTACCTTTTCCAGAGGTTTTGAAGCTTTAGTTTTCTGTGTTAGAACCCTGGATTATGCGGTCTGTCTCATTCCCCAGTTGTTCCTCCCAGCTTATCTGCACACAAATGTGGGACCTCCCAGTCTGCCAGCTGCCACCTTGCCTGCCCAGTTTTCTGCCTCACTGCACATCCTCTTCACCTTGGCTGCCCATCTACACCCCTCCTACCAGTCTGGACGAATGTTTCTGTTTTAACACCTTGGTTATCAGACTTCCATACAGCTTGTTTTTCTGGCAGTTTTGGTTGCTTTTTGTTTTTAAATTTGTTGTCCTTTTTTTGGTTGTGTGAGGAAGCAAAGCATATCTACCTATGCCTCTATCTTCGCCTGAAGTCTGAGTTAGAACATTTCAAGATTAATCTACAGTTCTATCATTCTCTGATCTTATGCATTTATTCTATTTTTGTTAATATTTCTTTTTAAAAAATTATTTCTCAGAGAAATAATTTTGTACATCAGAATTTTTCTCATAAAGCACAATTAAGCTTTCATCAGTTGCCATATTGGTGACTTAGAAGGCAAAAGTGATGAAATAAGGGGAAACATATGGCATTGACTTATCTTTCTTTTGGTATCTTAGGAGCAGATATTTTCCATCATTCCCTGATATCTGCCCATTTTTGTCCACATGATAAATGCAGATGGATCTTGGGCAAGTCTGATGTGTGGGCCTGCTAAGAGATGCTACATCCAATAAAATGATCTTTGATTCAGTTGGTCTTACAGAGAACACTTAGGAAGGTCTTCAGATTGTTTGTTTGTTTTCTTGCTTGCTTGCTTGCTTGCTTGCTTGTTTTACCATGAGCTGGCACACAGGCAGGTTGAGTCCTCATACTATCAGCAAAGACATGAGAAGACAATTGCATCCCAACAATTTAAAAGAGGCACTTCTCATCAGTGCAAGAACTCTAACTTCATGCAGGTGTCATTAGAAGCTGCTGTATGTTCTTATAGAGACCTAGGGACCTGGGAAGACTTCAACTGAAAGCACATCTTACTGTATCCTGCCTTTGTAATGACCTTCAATTTCCCTGTCTTTCACCATTAAGGAAAAATTGTATTCTATAACTGAGTCTACGGGCCTCTTACTATCAATCACACCATTGTCCCATAGAGACACTCATGCAGTTACACAGGAAATTGAACAAGAGCAGTTTGAAAGTCATTCATTTTTTGTAAAGTTTCTAGGTATTGAACCTAGAAATGGCTGATGGGCAATTTTTCTGAGGTGTCTTGTATGGTTCTGCTAGCATATGGGAACACCCTAAAAGGATTGAAGGGATCCACTTACATTAAGTGCCCAATGGGTCAATGAGAATACTTCCGCCTTGTGAGCGAGAGTAATTCTCTACTGAATTGAGTTTTTTTAGAACCTAACTACTCAAAAGAGTAGCCCACAGACCAGCAGCATCCACTGAAAACCAGCGTCTGGGGTCCGACTTCAGAACTACTGACTCAGAGTCTGAATTTTAACAAAGATCAACAAGTGGTTACTATGTATATTAATATTTAGGCAGCTATCACTGCTTTAAAGGATTGCCCTTTTAGTCTTACAATTTACTTCCCGTTCCTTCATGAAACAGAAAAATCATACTGGGTCAGCCAAATATCCACTTACAAATATCCATATCTGAAGTCATAGCTTCAAAATAATGCAGTAAACGAGACAAAAATACAATTATATACCCCCATAATTACATGTGGTGCCTCTAAAATTCTAGATATTCTTACCTTAAGAGCCACTGCTGTAATTAGTATAAGAAAAACCAACTATCAGAATTAAAGTCTAAAATGTTCTCTTTAAAAACTATGTGAAACACAAGGCAATCAAACTAATTTAACTGAATGGCACTGTTTAGGCTGAAGTAAAGCACTTCAAGAAGATATCACTGCCATTCTCAAGCATGTGAAGGCTGGTCACATGAGAAAACAAAGTACAGAAATACCATAAAAGACAAGACAAAGGACAAACACTATAGAAGACAAAAGCCATCAAAACTGCACATCTCAACATTCCAGGGACAGGAAGTAAAAATTCTGCAAGAGGGCTATGAAAAATAACAATGAGAAGAACTATGTCTGCTTCTGTCCTCAGTCCTGGGACCCATGTATTTTGGCAGGAGGAGAAACAGCATCCTATCACTGACTCTGCTTTCTAAGATAGAACCCCCGTGTGTTTTTACATCAAAGGAAAATTAACTCCATCTTTAGTCGGCCATTCTACCGTTTTAGCAGACCAGTTGCTTCTGAGTGGTAGAGCATGGAATAAATCTTTGATGGTAGAGCTAATTTCTTTAGCTCCCTACCATAATGGACCCTATTCCACAGGTGACAAAGCCCATGTGGATGAGTATCTGTATTCCAATTATACCTTTGGCGATTGGAGAAATAGCTACAGGGAGATTCTTTGACCCATTTGGCCCAATTGTGAGAAAGACTTGGGCCAAAATTTGACTTATTGCTTGAGATCACAAGCTCCTGATTGACTGGTGGGCCATACAATTGTTGTGGGTCCTCAGAAATTCACATCAATTGAAAAAGAGTGTCAGTTAATCCCCCATTTTCTGAATATTTTCTCTTTTCCAATATTTTTCTCTTCCTATCCTCTTTCCCATTGTCCCTCCTGCAAGTGGATGAGTTAGGTGTGTATTTGAAAACAATAATACAAATTAACCAAACTCTCTGGTCTCCTATTTCTTTATAATATTCATTATTACCTGAAATTATATGTTGATTTGGTTATCTTTTATCTCCTATTTTCCTGAATATAATGTAATATAATACTGAATGTCTTATTATCACTGTATCCCCAGCACTTAGAACAGTGTCTGGCCCTTAATAAACACTTAATAAATACTTGTTAAATGGATGAACATTTCTAGAAGGTGGTTTGACAATGAATACCAAAAGCTTTAAAAATGTTGAAATTGTTTAGAAATTTAAACTCTGGAAATTTATCCTTAGAAAATACTTAGATTTGAGTAAAATTTAGTATTTAAAGAACGGTCTTTTGACCCAGCAATACTACTATTGGGATTATACCCTAAGGATCCTGAAACACCAATTCAAAAGAACCTATACACCCCAATGTTTACAGCAGCACAATTTATAATAGCCAAGTACTGGATACAACCTAGGTGCCCATCAGTAAATGAGTGGATTAAAAAAACTATGGTACACTTACACGATGGAATACTACACAGCAGAAATAAAGAAGGAGCTCCTACCCTTAACAAAAGCAGGGATGGATCTGGATGGAGAGCATTATGCTAAGTGAAATAAGCCAGGTAGTGAAAGAAAAATACCATATGATCTCACCTGTAAAGGGAACCTAATCAACAAAACAAACAAGCAAGCAAAATACAACCAGAGACATTGAGATAAAGAACAAACTGACAGTTACCAGAGAGGAGAGAGGAGAGGGATAATAGGGGAAGGGCCATCAAGGAACATGTATGAAGGACACATGGACAAAGCCAAAGGAGGTAATAGGTTGGAAGGTGGGAGGCAGGGATGGATGAGGCCGGGGGTATGGTGGTGTGAAAATGGAGATCACTGTACTTAAACAACAATAAAAAAACATATTTATATAAACATAAAAAATAAAGAACTATTCATTTATACCATAAAATTTGAAAAAATGAAATAAATTAAATATACATTGGAGATTATTCACCCACTCATTCAATAAATACTTATGAGTGCTCACTAAGTACTGGGCACTATAAGTAATAAGACTAATATGATTCCTCAAGGAACACAAAGAAGTAGATGTCAAGAGACAATTTTACTTTTTATTTTTTTAATAAAAGAAATAACTGAATGTCAGCTTATAGATGCTCCACTAATAATAGAAATAATAATGAAGATACTTTACATTTGCATAATACTTCTAACTTTTCAAAGTAATTCTCCAGCTATTATATTTCTTAAAATTAGGTCATATTAAACTGCACTTGAACTTTATTATTAGATATCTTCTGAGAAGAGAGTTGAGAAATTGTTGGCCTTTTTACATTAATTATGGTCATATAAGATGAATTAATCAAATTCTGCTGTATTTGCTATTAGTGTCAGTTGTGTGGGGGGGAAAGCCACTCTCTGCAGGGTTTAGAGTAGGATGCAGTGGAGAGGATTATGCAAAAACAAAAGTTCTTAAAATGATTGTAGTTTTGAATAAACCCTAAACTCATTGTCCTGATGAAGCATCATTAATAGTCTTAAGAATACTACCATTTTGCAGAATCAAGTTAATAAGCTGAAGAAGATTTACGGTGAAGTTTCAGAGCTCCTCACTTATATGAGTCCCATCTAAGGCTCTGGAAGGGAATTTAATAAGATATTCAGTGGTCATATATTTTTATAAAATTGACCAAAAAATGTTTTTACCTCAATCAGCTAAATGGGCATCTCCTTCCATCAAATGCTTTGCATTTTTATTCTGTCAGGTTGTGCTAAAGTAGCCATAGTCAGGTTACCCATAGGATGTGCAGGGCCCCAGGCAAATATTTTTGTCTGGTCTTTGTCTATATAAACAATTTTTTTAAATCTTAGAAAATGTATGGGTCTATGTGAGATACAGTTAGAACAGCTAGAACAAGAGCTGGTGAGAGCAGATACAAAGGCCCACACCCAACTTAAGCCTACGTGTTAACAGTGAGGTGCAAACTCATTCTGTGTCTGACATAATTGAGAGTCACCCAAAATCAGTGTGTTGTCACTATTCTGGTGGTCCAATATAACAAAATGTCATGAAAGAAATTCCATACTGGCAGTGAGTGAAACCCACTCACCAGGCCACGCTACAACCTAAGTGCCATAGATCACTGGGGCATCTGGTCAACCCCATACACGAATCACAGGTCAGAAAGCATACAAAGGTTGAAATGAGGACCAGAGGCCTTGCAAGCCCAGGTCCAGTGTCAGGGTGCTTCATCCATATGGTGTTGCCAGTGCAGCCAATCTCAGGAGCCAGAGAAAAACTTAGACAATTTTTTGGAAGGCACCCCAAAGCATATAATCTCCTAAGGTACATCTAGGAGCAGCAGACATGCTTACTGGAGTTTAAGGGTAATGCTAGCCATAGGCATTTTTAATATAAACTTCAGGGGATGATGACTTACAAGATACATTTAGTTAGAGTTTTGTGAAATATATTTATTTGGTTTGCCATTGTCTCCACATGTAATTAAATTATTGCTAGCCATCCCAATGCAAGAATGGCTTTCAGGAATACTCCTACTACCCAGCATTGTGTTACAAAGGTGCAAGGCCATAGGTCATGTCATAATAAAACAGAAAAACATGGGTAGTGGGTAGTGACAAGAAGCAAGGTTTCCTAGTAGGGAACCAGGAGCTAGTCTGTGGAGGTATTTTTTCAATCATAACATCTCACATATGAAAGGGATAGGATAGAAGTTTCCCCAAATTTAGCAATTTTAATTATTTATGTAAAATTACCAATAACAAGGTGTGAGACTAAAGAACCTTTTAACCCATTAATAACACTAAACACACTGAAGAAAAGAAAAAAATATCTTTTTATTTTTCTATACAGAAAATATTACAAAGTCATTCTTACATAATGAAATGCCCAAAGAGTATACAACCCCAAATATATGAAAAAGTAGTATAGCTTATGTTAGTCAATCTACTAATAGAAATATCATGTTTCTGGATTTTGAGATTTTTATGGCAGTCAACTTTAAATTTGTAACTCACTGTGATTTTATTTCTCACTCTAAATAAATATTTAATTTTATATGTAATTTTGTATGTAATTTTTTTCAAAGGCTGTCAAAATTGTATAAAGTTCTGGGCTCACAAAATCTAGATCTACTTCCTCTTTTTAGGGCTACATTTTGCATAATTCAAAATACCTGACCTGTCAATTGAAATTCACCACTGGCTATAAAAAAAGACAAGTCAATTTATGAGTTCCTCTGCACAGGAACTACGGTATTTATTCGCCAAAAGAAGCCATTCACACTTAGAATCAAATACATATTCTTATCAAATGAGACATTCACCAGATGTAAACACACACACAAATAATCTCTTAACCTCTTCATTCTGAGTGTTAGGAGATGGAATCATAGCGTGTCTGGCAAAGTTCCTGTTCCTGAAAATTCATTTAATTCCTAAGCAAGGTTGACATTAATTTCATCTTTGTTTTCCTACCAGCTCCCACTTTCATGGAATTGTCTTGGGAGACGTTCCTGAAGTATTGAGGACTGCGGCGGCCAGCTGTGCAGGGCTGGGCTAAGGGCCAAGGTGTAAATATGTGCGAGGTCACCAGGTCAGCAGATCCTGGCGGGGTTCTGCTCAGGCTGCATCCTCTGAGGGGCAGTTCTCCACTTCATCGCCGGGGAACCTAACTCCCACGGCTACGTAGGCTGTCTATGACCCAAAGCACACCGCGGTGGAATTTGAGCACTTGTGTTTAGGGTGGTCACTTCCAATGCGGCAGATGGAAGAGAAGAGCAGGGTACCAGTGGGGGATATTAGAAAGCTGGAACATGTTAGAGCTAATCTTACATAATCTGATTTTAAAGCATTTTCCATGGGATAAGGCAGGAGTAAAACAAGGTACGTCCTGTTACAGTCAATACAAAAAGAATGAGTTACAACCAGCAGCTTAGTCTAGATTTAGCTTCCACAGCTAACTTAGTCTCTGAATTTGTGTTGGCCAGAGTAATTAACGTAAACTGTGCTAACCAAAACAAAATCTCAGTGGCTTAACAAAATAGAAGTTTATTTCTAACCTACACAAAGTGCAGTATGAACACTTGTGTGACACTCCTCCAAATAGTGACTCGGGAACCCAGGCTGCTTTAATCCTGGGACGGCCGTCTTCTTGCCCTGGTGGCATACACCTGGCAGGTGGCAGGGCTGAGAAAAATGGACTTTCTGTATATGCCAGGACTGCAGATGGCGTATATCACTTCTGCCCAGAATGCACTGGCCAGAACCCAAACATGTAGATCCACTTAGCTCGAGGAGAGACTGGGAAATATCACTTAACCATGTGCAAAAGAACGACAGGAAACAGATTCGGTGCCACTGGTGGTGTCAACATGAACCAGCTGAACTCTGAGTTTTGATGTCAGTTCTCCACGCACCAACAACCGCATTTGCATGCTGGGAAAGCCATAAGCTCCCCCACTGATGGCCGACAATTATTTATTTGATTATATGCTTAAATTAATACAGAAAGGTTTATCATTTGATTTGTATGATTCTTCTTGTGTTTAAGTAAATCAAATGAACATCTGTTTTCTCCTATTTGGTTTTGGGTTATTTGCTACATGCATGAAAGCTGGTAGAGTAAATATTCAAAATTCAGAAATGTTCTCTCTTTTATCAATCTAACCTCTCTTCCAGGCCTCCCAGTTAACTCAATTGGTGCCCTCTGGCCCCTGTCATATTTATTTCAGTCCAACCTCCTTCCCGCAGGAGCTTTGCAAGGCCCTTGCAGTTAATTTGATAAACTAATTGGAATTGAAGACTTAGGTTGGTTAATAATGGCTTCAGATATCATCGCCTCCCTGATCTGATTTGCATTTTAACCAGCATTTTTTCAGTGTTTTCATCAATGCTTTTTCATCGTGAGCATTTCCTCAATTATGTTTCAGTGAGGAGCAGCCTCAGGAGATGTGGGCGCGGGTGGTAGATGGGTAAAATCTCCCTGCCAGCCACGCGTGGGCCCCCCCACCTGGCTGTACACTACAGCCCTTCTTCGAGATTCCCAATGTACATGAGGATATTGCAGGTCCAGGGAAATCCTGCCATCAAGATTTTAGCTCTCTTTGTTTATCCCCGTTTTCCAAAAATTCTTCAACCATGCAAGTTCTTTTTTCATTGCTTTTTGGTTTTACGTGTTATCGTTTATTTTTGTTTTTTATGTGACTTGTACACCAATCATGAAAAATCTCTAATGGAGGCAATTTAGAGGCAGAGGATTTCCCCATGAGGTACCCTCGCTCTGTTTGCAGGGCTAGCACTGGGTTCAGCCTCCCGCCCTCTCCATGGCCCAATCCCCCATGTGTTTGCTGCGCTCCTAATTCCACATTTTATCAATCAAAATCAACATACTCCCAGGGATAGATTAAAAAAAATAAATATGAATCCAAACAAGCAGTCCCCTCATGGGAATTCCAATCTCTCTTTTAAATTAAAGAAAATTTACAGTCAGGATCACTGTTTTCTTTAGTCTTTTCCATGGAAAAGAAAAATTAAATCGTTTTTTAAATTGTCCCACTTTGGGCTTTGCACTTAAAAGAGAAATGAAGAACTTTGTGCTCTCAGAGGGAAGGACTTTTAGAAAAAAAACATAATAAGCCAAATAAATCCAATAAGCCCCCTGCCAGCAGTCTCCCTTCTTGTCTAGATTTTACCCACTGGGGGAAAAAAAAATAAACTTTCCACTTGACTTTCCCTTGCTGACAGTCTCTTCTAACTACATCACAAATGGAACTTTAAAATAAATAAATGGATAGAACCAGCTGCTACGGGATGGGAAATACAGAGACATGTGAGTAGTACGTTTTGAGAAAGAAAACTTCAGCATTAACTGATCTGAAAACATCTAAGTCCGTGCTTTTGACGTGGCCCTAAAATAAATGGAGAAATAAGGAGCAGTTTTTAAGCCACAGTGAGTGATGACCACATCAAAATGCAACTTAAAATTTTATTTAGATGATTCACCAAAACCAGACAGTGAAAAGAAAAGTAGGGTAAACCTGAACGAATCTCCCATTTCCCTTTCTTACTAAAAATGTGTAAAAATTAATTACCAGGAATGCAAAAGACAGCTCCACACTGGTTGTGGGAGTTACTGAAATGACGGGAAAGGGTCACCTGTGTCCTGATGAATGGCAGCTTCTCACCTGCAGGTACTTCTCACTGGCCAAACATGGTGCCTCCAGCCAGATGAGGTTTAAACACCATGCTGAGCGCCTGTCCCCATGCTCTCTGTTCACGCAACGTCTTCGTGTATATTCCCCTCTCCAAATGAACTATAAACACTTTGGCAACTGGGAGCCATTTTTAAATTACTTTATACTTCTCACAATGTTTGAAGCACCGCTGTAGACTTCACAGAATTTCAACAAGAACAAGATATAGATCATGGGTCACAGGACATGACTTCCAGGTCTTTGTTCTATCATGTATTAACCATGTAAACTTAAGCAAATCACAGCTTCTCTGAGCCTCATTTTTTCATCTGTATAATGCTAAAATAAAAACCTTCAGTGCTTCCATCACAGAGTTGTTGAAAGGACCAGGGTGGAGAGGTAGGCAGAGGACAAGCGGCATTAAGGGACTTCAGGACCCCCTCCTTATTTCAACTCCATCCGCTCTTTTATCTACATTATATGTTGAAATTCCAAATAAAGTTTTATGTAAATAAAGACCTGGTGCTTAGAAATACATGAGAAAGATTACTGTGTGAGAATGCTCTTGCTAAACTGAGAAGCAATGTAACCTAATTTTACAGTATTGTATTGAGGTATAGTTATCATAAAGGAAATGTACACATCTCAAGTGTACACTCAATGAAGACATACACACACACACACACACACTCACCGAGGTAAAGATAATAAGCATTTCACTCACCCAGAAATTTCCTGCACTCCATCCACTGAACAGTTCTCTTCCAGTCACATACACACCTGCCCCAGGCAGCCACTGTTAGGATTTCCATCACCATAGAATTCTTTTACCTATTCCAGAGCTCCATACAAATGGGATCACACTGTGTGTACGTTTTTGTATCTGGCTTCTTTCTCTCTCATGAGACACATCCAGGTTATGATATACAAAGATAATTTTTTTATTGCTGCACAGTTTTTCCATCACATGAATATAATACAATTTGCTCATCCATTCACACGTTGACAATCTTTAGAACTATTTCCAATGTGGAGCTACTAAGAATAAAGTTGTTATCAATATTTGTGTTCAAGCCCCTTTGTGGTCATCTGTTTTCACTTCTCTGGGATAAATACTAATGAGTGGAATCACTAGGCTATGGTGTGAGGGCATGCTTAACTTTACAAGAAACTGTCACTCAATTTCTCCGACTGAGAAATGAGTTGTAGCATTTTATATTCCTAACCAGCTTACCAGGAGACTTTCAGTTGTTCATTAGCATTTGGTGGTGTCTGTATTTTTACTTTTAACAGTTTTAACGGGTTCAGACTATCATATGTGGTTCTAATCTGTGCTTCCTTGGTGTTAAACACCTTTTCATATGCATATTCACTATTCCAATATCTTTTCTTGGAGTTTGTTCAAGTTTTCACCCATTTTTTTAATTGGGTGACTTGTCTTTTTATCACTGGTTGGTAGGCATTTTTAATATAGCCCAAATAAAAATACTTTGTTAGATATCTGTGCTGCAAATGTTTTCTCCCTGTCTGTGGCTTTTCACTTTTTAAGAACAGAAAGTTTTTGATTTTTTAAATTTTTTTTTAAATTTTATTTTTCCATTATAGCTTTCATTCAATATTACTTTGTACTAGTTTTGGGTAGATGGCATACTGGTTAGATAGTCATATACTTCACAAAGTGGTAGTCTCATTTTAAAAATCCTTGCACATACAAGTTCCTTCAGATATTCTTTCTCTATAAGCTTTACAAATTTAGCTTTCACATTTAGAGCTATCCTGAAAAGTGTGTATTTTTACTTGCTCCTTTCTTATTTGATCTTAAATAAGATGTTTCAGGTTGAGAAATACCACTTGAATGATTTAAGACTTAGAATCTTGCCATTAGATATCAATAAAGAGCATCTAAGTCTAATCTCATTTTGTTTGCCTACCTTGCAAGTTGAAAAGAATTTGAGGTAGGACACTTTTGACAGTGAAAAGAGGTACCATGCATAATAATGCTAAGATAAGAGGCATAAGCCAGGGCTGTTTCTGGCAAATTCAGACACACAGTCACTCTAGATTCAGTTCTCTTCACTCCATGTTAAAAATCATCCTTAGATATTTTCCATGAATAGTGACTCAATTAACAATGGTCTACTTTTGTAGTTATGCCTATGTTTATGCAACTACTAAAAACAGTTATCGAGGTGTCAAAAACATTTGGAAATGGAACTTGTCAGTCTCCTCTCTCAGGTCAGGGACAAAGGGCATCAGATGTGGTTTAAAAATCAAACTTGTAACTTCTTTATTCTTGAAGACTGACCGTTGAGACTGAACAAAGAATTTTCAACCCTGGTGTTCCATGACTCCTTTGGGGAACTCTTCTAAAATGATATATTGTTACTGCTCTAGTTTGCATCACCATTTGGTTTAATTATTATTTATAATTGGGAAATAATTAGATAAAACGATGATGTAAACCCCAGTGGAAAAAAAAAGACATCTTTTAAGAACTCTAATGTTTTCCATCACTTGAAAGGAAGGGGATATGACTTACTGGAGGAAAAAACTAATTAGAAAAGCAGACACATCTTCTCCCTCTCCTCATATTTCAGGCATGCTGGCAAGTGCTCAGAAATGATCAGAGAGTGGCCTATTTCTCAAGGACCCCAGGAGAGCATGATAATTTAAATCATCATCTCAGGAAAACGCCTTGAGCACTTGTCTGTGCTGCTCTGTGATCTGCAGTCAGGAGAGACTTTGGCTCTCCAGACTGGCATGGCCATGCAAAATACTGGCTGAAGGAAAGCTGAGGTCACACCCACACCTAAGTGAATCCAGACAACTTAGGATGCCTGCCAAGAGAAACACATTTGAGCAAAGTGAGAAGACAGAAATGTTTAAAACAATGCTGTCCCCAGCAAAATGAAAACAAGGCTTTCATCCAGGGACACAAATCGGCTTTCAGAAAGGTTTGACAACACCGGGAGATGAGAGGGAAGTGATTAGATATTCAGATGTGGACCTAGCACATCAAAACCCTAAGTAAATCTCTCGAAAACCCTCTGTCTGGAATTAGGTCATTTTATTTTAAAAAGTTAAATTAACAATAACAAAAAAAATCAGTGAACATCTCTAGAAAAAAAAAACATTTAACAAAAAAAGCCAATTTTATAAAAGTGACATCACAATGAATGGATACTATTTTAAGGATCCCATTTTGAAAATGTAAATATCATTAATAAATCACAATGAGGTCATTTGAAGATGACAAACAGAAAGGCTTGAAAATAAATAACTAGGATTGCAAATATACTAAAAGACTCCTCCTACTTTCTCCCAATTTCAGTTAGTCTACTGCCCCTCCTAATCAGACAGTTTACTTTTTAAACCTAGCACTCCAAGACTCAAGTCTTGTCTATAAACCAGAAAACTGTTAGTGATCAGCCTCTCTGCTGCAGAGAACAGCCTCTCTGTAGCAGAAAGCCATAACATTAACCCACCTAAGCACAAATATTAATCCAAAATTAATGAGTTCTAAGTGCAACCCGATCCTGATCCTGAATAGATGACCTTTGGTCTTCACTCCCTCCCCATCCCTTCACTTAAGTAAACGGTGACTCCCCAGACTGGTTCTAAGAGCAACAGAAACCCTCAGCTATAGGATGTATGGGGCACTTGGAGTTACACTTTTCAAGTTACTCAAAAATACCTGCTGAATTACCACTAAAAAAAGGGCCCCTGTGCTTGACAATATGACATGTAAACTGGTGAGTATTGTTGATGAGATGAGCGATGGTGGGGAAAGGTATTGATTGCTAAGAAGGTGTGATTTCAATTCAGTATTAGAGGACTCAGTGGGTGGTAAAGAAGAGAGAGAAAAGGATCGCACTCTTGGCAAAGGCACTTAGTTGTGCATGCAAGCAACATGCACAAGGGAGGGAGAGAGGAGTCTGGTCGGAGCAGGGCACTAATGTGATGGAGAATTGGGAGTGGGGGATGCAAAAAACCATGGGATCCAGACTGTGCACAAATCACAAAGTGCATAAGCTTTTCCTGAATGGTGATGACTCCTTAGAAAATCAAGTGATTGTCACATCATACTGAGCACAGTTCCTGTCCTACAGAAATGCCTAGCTAGAACATCCATTTCTGTTGGCATTTTAAAGAAAAGAATAGAGTGTGCTGAGGGGGGCAGGGAGACTAAAGCCATCGGAAGCTTTTTGTGAATGGTAAATGGTCAAATCAAAAGCTCTGGACTCGATTCTCCAAATTTATTCAGGCTTATGAATCAAGCCAGGGTCATTTTTAACAAGGTGAATAAATGTAAATCCATGCCTCTACTTGACATGATCTAGTTGCCCTCTATAGTGGTCAGTATTTGGATTGATATAACTTTCAAAATCACAATCCATTTCTCTTCCCATCAGTAGTATGCTGAAAATTGGCTACTGAAAAAAAAATACACTGATTGGTAGAATTTGCCAATTTCCGTGGTGTAAATACTCCTACCATGGCTTATTTCAAGCTTCTAACATGAGGGATAGCATTGAAAGTGGAGTTAGAAACAGATGCACAAAATCAACTCTTGCAAAATCTACCCTAAGAGCCCGTTCTAGCACATCATTGTACCAACTCCTACTTTTTCCCATCTTTGAAATGGACCTATTTGATAACCTGTCTTCCTAGATTCAGACTGTTTGAACATCCTAATTAACGCACCTGTGTTCCTATCAGATGTTCTGCATTTCTCCCTCTTTTCCCGGAAAACATCTATATTCGGGAAATGAGAAGGGCATATTGATCCATTCGCTCTCTCTTTACTGGTCACAAAAAGGATGGGAAATGAAAGATGAATCAATTGAAATCCATCTTCTCCTTCTAAAGTAACAAGAAAAAGCCTTGTTTGGCTAAGGGTGGGCTAACGTTATTAGGTCCAAAACAGAAAACAGTGTGTTCTCTTTTCCATAAAACACAAGATATGAAAAATTGACTCAGTCTCTCTTTGGAAATCCTTTTATTAATAAAACTTCTATTTACAGTTCTGTGTATGCTCTTCAGTTTAAAGTATTTAAAAACAAATAGTGCAATATTTTGGTTTTCTTCCCCTCTTCAGTAATTATTTTGTAAGTGGTGTCATGAATTCTTTCAAAATCAAGGACAAATGTATTTTAAGAGTGTTTTGTTCTATCTTTGTTTAAACATGGTTTAGTGTTTATTATCATAATTTTAATTGTTAGTGCACCACCTCATGAAATGTATTTCTTACCTAGTGAGCTATTATTTGGCTTACTGCACATTAATATCATTCAAGGTTATGCAATAACAATCAGAAATTATGATAATAAACTTTGAACCACATTTCAACAAAATATGACAAACTCGTGCAATTTTATAAATATTTTCATTAACAAAAATCTTATGTTTCAGTGACACTTTAATTACCAAGAAAATATGTAATTATTTCTAATAACTGACAGTGACTCTGTAGGTAACACCTTTTATATTAAAATAATCGCCAAAATTTAACCTTTTTCCAGACATGTGGCTTAATTTATTGCATTCTGTTTTTCAAAAGAAAGAGTTAGTAAAAATACCATCACTAAAGTACATAAGTAATTCCAGTTCAATGAGGAGTGTTTTTGTGACCTCAAGACAGTTTTTTACATTATTTTTATTGTATTTTTCCATTACCATTTATCCCCCTTATAACCTCCTCCACCTCTACCCAATGACCAGTATTAATGAAATTATCTTGATAAATGGAGGGTAATTATTTTGATTTCTCAATTTACCCCAAAGTACTATACCATTCCCTTTTCCAGAAAGGTCTTACCCTCATCCCAAAACCTCAGGGACATTGCAAAGACTATTCCCCAAGTGGCTGTTCGAAAGATCAAAGTCTTTGCTTATATGGGAACATTCATTAAAAGAAAAAGAAAAGACTCCTCTCAAAAGCTAAAGCCACTCTTGGGAAAAAAGTCATTTGATCCCTTCTAGCTTTAAATTTTCAATGCTTTATGGTTCTATAAAATATATTCATAACTTAGACACATTCCTTAAACAAAAGAAGAAAAACCCAGTAGTTCAAATGCGTCCATCTCTCTGCTTCCTGTTTTTTTTTACCTGTCAGTGTGGTCTAGTGAGAGCCTTAACTCAAGAACCAAATACACAGCTCCTTCCACAAACCTCTGCTTTTTCATTATTTTCCCACGGCCCCTTTTCTTCTGTCCATCAGGACAACACACCTGCCAAATAAGCCTTTCTCATCACATCCTGTCCCTTTTGAAACTGACCAACATGGGGAATCTTTTTTAACCAACAACAGTCTAAAACCATGACACACGCAACAACGCAGGATCAATGTAATGGAATTTGAATAATAATTAACACAGATCTCCACAAAATAGAGGGAGACTGAGGTTTTTTGAGCATGGACATTGCAAGACACAGAGATCCTCCTGTACGTTTCTGTCCTCTTTATAAAATCACCTCAAGTGTCATTCTCCTACTGAAACTTTAGGAGAATGCACAAAACCCTAAAAGCACAGTAATAAAAGCCTGACATGTCTGCCATGTGACCTGTAGGAGGATTAGCATGGGGGGCTGCTTTGGGAACTCCGGATGCCTACAGATCTGGTAAGCTACCTGGAGGGATAGGGGGAAGGAGCAGAGGACAAAGTAAGCCACAGGCCCTTGCTCCCTCAGCTGTTATCCAACCAGAGCTGCTCTGAACTTATTTCCTATACCTTCTGGGGTTTCTGGTTGGTTATAATTTGAAGACAGCCTTCTTTCCCTCTTGGTTTATAAATTAAGAAATGGCATTTTTGTAAGTGCAACTGATTTGCCCTGAGTCAAGTATCTGCGCAGGGGCAGTGCCAGCTCTACAGTGCAGCCTAAAGGACTCTCAGCCCAGCACCCCTTTTCCTAGAGGATGCCCCAACCTGACACAGAAAAGCGCTCTGGTGTTTTTGATGAATAGTCTATGACCTTCTCTTTAGAGCTATAACCACATTTTCTTAGGGAGATAAACTGAGCCAGGGAGAGATCTAAGGCAATGAGCATCACAAAACAAAAATAATCACCTTGAATTCAGGACTCAGCTGAATGTAATACTCAGGGGCATGTCATATAATCCTCTCTCTCTTCATCCAGGCTCCAGACAATTAGCCAGCCATGCCCTTGAAAGACTATTCCTCCCCATATGGGATTTCTAGATACAGAGCAGGGCTTACTGGTGGTTCTGTAGACCCTCATTGCCCAAAGCTTCAGCACGCTCTTCATCACAGAGGCTTTAACAAGGACGAGGACCACGCCTTGTGCCTTCACTTTACATTCAGTCTGATCTTCTCCTGTGTGTTCTGGGTGGCTCCTTTTTTCCTCTCCCATTCACTGCAGAATTCATCTTCTTTTACCTCTTGCTGATACAGAATGTTTTTTCAACGCAATGGGAAGCCTGAGAGGCGAATGCTTTTGGAGTAATTTTTCCTGTGTTTGTTTTCCACTTGTCTCAATACATTTTAAGTTTGACAGCAAGAAAGAGCTTTCTGTTTTTCTGTGAGCTAGAGAGGGTCTCATCACTCAACAAATCCCCATGAGCTTTTACATTCCCAGCGCTGTGTCCTTCTCCTGACCTTAAACTTTCTCGCTGCCTGGAAAGAAAGCGTTCCATGAGAACTCACAAAGCCCTGCAAGCCGAGTCTGACAATGACATAAGCAATGAACAGGGAAGATTATCGTCGAAGGAAACTGCAACTTCCTCATCAAAAATCATTGGTCTCATGTAAAACCCAGGAGTTTACTGCAAGCTAACAGACTTGCTCCCTTACCTCCAAAAGATTATAACTCCCTGGGAACACAGGAGAAGTGTGACACCTCCAGAACTCAACAATTTTGTTTCTCCTTGCATTACACATCCCCTTCTCCCAATTCTGGCACGGAAGGATCCTCAGCTGCTTTCAACCCAGCCTCTGGGAAGGCCCACAAGCTACAGCAGAAACACTGCACCCCATCTGCTACCTCTGGTTGGAACTCAACTTAAGGACCGTAAGAGCATCATGAAAGGAAGGATACGGGGACCAACCCCAACCTGTCCTGAGCACCCGGTGAATGGGAAGCTTCTTCTGAGTTACTGACTGCGTGCAAGGTTCTGCTTGTTCACTCACCAACAAACCTCAGGAAAGGTACTTAACCCGCCAAGAACCATTTCCTGATTTTTCTTAAAACACAACCGAAACTGCACCTCCCTGCATGGAATTGTTGTGACATTTAAGTGAAATAAGGAATGTCAAATCACTGACCCAGAGCTAGCCCAAGCTTGCTGCTCAGTAAATGTCACCAGTTAATATTAAGTGACTTTTAACCCTTTCAACAATCCCGGGGCGCAAGTGTTATTCCCATTTCACAAGTGAGCAAAATGAGGCCCAGACTGTAAAGGAGCTTGCACAAGCCCACCTAAGCCTCGCTATTCATGGAACTCTCCCTCCCTTGCAGGCGGCAGCCTCCATAGACTCCCATGATTTTCTGACATATGACCAGGGAAGTGATGGAGTCATGCATAGATCTGCCCTTGGGTTGTGGAGTCTAAGTCTACCCTTGGCAGGATGGAACAGCTCAGCCCAAGCATAAAAAAAAAAAAAAAACACTTAATCCTGGTAGGGAGAAGATCAAGTTTTTCCCCAAACCACCTACAATGCAATGGGCTTTGCCACCCAAGAACTTGGTAGAGCAAACACACTCTTCTCCCTGTGAGATTCCAAAACCTCCCATAAAGGAAGTCACCAGGCTGTAATTGTTTCTCATTTAATTTCCCACTTAGTGTGAACAGAGTCAAGGTTCAGGCCAGGTGCTTCGAATAACACTGAAGTTATTGTTCCAGATATTGTGGCTCAGGTATTGCAGTCAAGCAGAGATAGGCTGCAATATTTAAGTCCCAAGTTCATTGTAAACAAAGAAAATCCATCAAAAACAGAATCTCTCAGGAGAAATCCCTTTCAGGCTTTTATTACTGACTGCAAAGGATCAGAATCTTTCAGCTCGTTGATGCCTCGGTGTCTCCGCACACATTTGTTTGGGTGGAGGCTCAGATGGCCTCTGAAGCAAGGCCATTGAAACGATGGCTGTTAAATACGTGTGTGGGTCTCCAAAGCCCTTCAGCATCCCCTGGCTTAGTGTCCAGATCCAGTGCCATTCCAGAAAAATGAAACATTGTTAAAGGTCACTCGTAGACTTTTGAACTCTTGCCTAACAGATGGACGCGTTAGCAACAGCTCATTCCATTTTAAAGCGCTGAGTTAGAAGGCCAGGGACTTGGCTTCATTCTAGTCTCCTAAACTCAGCGTGGAGTCTTGCATTAGTGGTCTTACCTGTCTGTGCCTCTCTTTAGCCATCTGGAAAGTGGGAATAGTAATTGCCCTTCTCATCTCTTAGGGTCTGTACTTGTCATGTCAGTTCGGAAGAAGTCCAGCCATTGTTAATATGAAGAGAACAGTTTGTGTGACATCGATGTAACCTGGCAGCCAAGGAGAGGGGACTGGAATGCACATGCGTGAACAATGACGACTTCACTGTACTAGTCAGTAAGGGCAGCAGATGCCATTGAGTGAGCATGTGTGCTGTGTGGTTGTCGCATCCCAAATGACTGAGCTAGCAGAGCAATGAATCTGCATCAAATTTTGCGGTATCCTTAAATGTTCCTCTGCAGAAACTATTCGGATGATTCAGAAGGCTTTCGGGGATGATGCAGTGAATGCAGCACAAATAAAAGTGGGGCACAAATGCCTCAAAGATGGTCAAGAATCTGTTGAAAGAGATCCACATCCTGGTAGATCAGCCCAAGGGCAGATCGAGGCATAACTAACTCCGTCACTTGCCTGAAACAAGCAGAACGCCTGAGAACAATGGGTACGGGCTGCAATCAACAAAGATCGGTGACTGACACTGAGGGAGCTAGGAGCAGATCTGGGGATTCCAAAAACTACTGTGTCTGAAATTTTGATGCAGGATCTTGGCATGAAATATGTCGTGGCAAAATTCATTCTGCAGCTTCTGCTACCAGAGCAGAAGGAACATTGTGCTTCAGTTGCTAATGGCTTGATTCAAAATGCTACCAATGAACCAGAATTCTTCAAGAAGGTCATAACTTTGATGGGGACTGAGCCATCATTGTCCTATGTACAGTATTTCTTGTATCTTGTATCTTCTTCAATAAATGTCTCTACTTTTCATATTGCATGGTTGGATACTTTCTGGACAAACCATTTTCTATATACACACACATACAGACATATATGGGGAGAAAGAGAGAGAGAGATCTATTTAAAAACTGGCTCACACACTTGTGGAGGCTTGCAAGTCTAAAATCTGGGGGACCAGCCAGCAGTCTGGAAGTTCAGGTAAGAGTTAATGTGTCAGCCTTCAGGCCAGATTCCTCAGGGAGCCAACTGGAAACTCAGACAAGATTTCTATGGTGCCGTGTTGCAGCAGAATTCCTTCAGGAAATCTAAGTCCTTCTTCTTCAACTGATTGCATGAGGCCCACCACATTAGGGGGAACATAGAAACACGCAGAATTTATTTACAAAAATTTGGGTATTTATTTTTATATGTTTAAACTTCAATCATTTTCAAAGTACTCTCCATTTGATGCAAACATATTGAGATTTTTTTCCACTGCTCAAAACAGTTTTTGAACTCATTGTGCCTCTGCTGTTTTTTTGTTTTACCTTTTCCATGTCAGCAATATGTTTCACTTTAAGGACTTTTTTCATCCAAAGAAACAAACAAAAAAAGGTCCCTTGGGGCAAGATCAGGGGACTAGGGAGGGTGGGGTACGGGAGTCATGCTGTTTTTAGTCAAAAACTGCTGAACACTCATCATGGTGTGGGTAGGTAAGCTTGTAGATTATCCATCATGAAACGGGCAAACCACTGAACAAGTTTTAAAAAAAAAAATCACTGAAGCTGAACACAACCTCTCACAACACCACCAGCTGGTACACTGATACATTTGGGTTCTTAGAACATTCACTTAGTGGGGGGAAGCCTGCACTACCAGGGGCCCACCCTCCAGAAGATAATTCCATTTTGTTTTGGGCCCCCCTCTCGTATTCTGCTTTACTTAAAGTTCAACTAATTGTAAATTAATCATGTGCACAAATAGCTTCGCAGCAACACCTAGACTAGTGTTTGACCAAACAACTGGGAACCATAACATAGTCAAGTTGACTCACAGGACTAACATTAGATGAGGTCATACCTAGGAGAGGAATTTCAAAGGCATGAAGAGCTGCACAGATATTAGTGTTTTGATGACCATTGTGTTACTCGAGGCTTTCAGGAAGCTGGGTATGAACAAGACAAAAGGCCTGCCTTCAAATTGCTCAGCATCTAAGTGAGATGCCACGATTAAGTGCACAGGGTGCAAAGTGTTACCAGGACGCCCACAGAAGTGTGCAGAAGGAGCAGTGTGAAGACACAGGAACCTGTGGGTCAGAGGGGTGGCTTAAGGGCCAAAGCATCTCAAACAGACTCTAAAAAAAAGACACTTCTACAGAAAGGCCTTTCCAGTCACTCAAGCTAACTTCATCCAACTTATGTCCCTTCTGTCACTCTCTTCTTATGACACCGCCCTTGTTTTTCTTTGTAACATACTGCAATATGCATTGAAGTCTTGAAGAACTAATTCAATTGTCACAGAAAAGTTTCCACATCTGGATTTGTCTGCTTGTTTCCTTATAATGTTGTTTAACTTGTTCTTCCAGCTCCTGTATATCCTAGAAACTATAGAAGTCGGGGGTAAAGTCTGCACCTAACTGCAGCATCGATTAGATGCAGGTAAATGTGCTTTCTGAGAACAACTGATAGGCAACGCTTCTCGCTGCACCTTGCACCCTATCGGGAGGCACACCTGTCAGCTTGCCCATCATTTGGGTGCCGAGATTAACCTCAGGATCCAAAGAAGGACCAGCAGACTGTCTGGTACATATTGGTGCATTTTTCCTTCCTATGAGCAGGATCTTATTCAAGCAAATTTTTGAAAATCTATTTATAATTGAAATCCAAGTTAGATTTCTTTCCCTAGAACTTAATACTACTTTAGTCAAAAGTAGTATTATCATCTGCTTAGTTTATCTGTAGAACTTCTTTATTCCTTTCCTTCAGGCAGGGGTCGGGGGAGATTGCACGGGGGAGGTCGTCTATTACCTTTGTAGAAAGTGTTGCTGAGCTTAAACCCAAGACTTCATGAATTTTAAAATAAAAGCACCCCCAACATATATTTTAAAAGACAGCATTTTGTACAAACCTTTGACTATAGTGTTTTCACTCAGCATTAATTACATATATCAACTTTTCATCCTTCCTGTAAACTGATATTATTTATTAAGAAAAGACACAATTAATCTTCATGATTCATTGTTCCTCCTGCAAAGAACTAAAGCATATGCAGGGCTGATTTTTTTCCCTGGTGGGGCTGTATAATTGGGTTGAATCAGCACTGCGCAAGTCAGAGCACCTCTGGAGTGGGGGTGGTAGTGTGCCGGGGGTACTCACTAACCATGGGGCCTCTTTCCGAGGCATCAGTTTTTTTCTTGATGTTAAGGGATTTGAAACATCCGTATACACCAATATGGATTCACACACATTACAGCATGAAACAAAAATTTCACATGCGTTTAAAGAACAAACATAAGGAAAGCCACCAGTCAGTGCCCTCTCTCCTCCCTCTTGCCCCCCACAGCCCGCAGGTGCTCGCAGTCCTCCACTCTCTGAAGTCCTGGATTAATGGAAACACCTGGCTAGCTGGCCGGCAAAACGCCACCAACAAAAGCAAACTTCTGAGAAATTTACCGAAGACTTCTAGCAGCCAATCTCTCCAACCCCTCCCTCCAACCGCTGCAAGTAAGTATGGGAACTGGAGACTGGGTTCAGGAGAACCCACCCACCATTAAAGAAACAGCTCAGTAAATGCCATTGACCTGTTTGTGCTGACACAATTCGTGTCTGCATCCTCCTCCCTCCTACACCCCACGTTTTCCCTAACAAACATTTAGAGAGGGCTTGCTGAGCATAATTCAGTTCACATCAACCTTATCCAACAGGCACTAGTAGTATCGCCATGTTACAGGTGAGGAGAGGGAAGCACCAAAAGGTCCCTAGTGCAGCTAGGGACCATCAGAGCCAGGACTTTAAGTCACGCAGCTTTGCAATTTACCAATAGCACCTGGCCCAGGACTTGGCCCTTAAGACCTCAAATAATATGTTGATAACATAGCAAGAAAATGTTGAGTCATCTTTGATCCCTCCTTCAGCCTTATATTCAAGCAACCAACAAGTTCCTCAACGCCTTAAATAGTTTGTTTACTTCCTTTAGACAAATAATATCTGTATTATCATGAAAAGAGTGTTGCTCTCATGGACCCCCTGAAAAGGTTGTGAAAACCCCCAGCGGGCCCCTAGCCCACACTCTGTGCACCACCGCTTGTGATATTTCTTCTCTTTAGAACGTTCTTCCCCTTTAATTTCTTACTATGCAGACTTAACCCGTCCATCAGTGGTCAAAGTGTGACTTTTTTATGACCTTCTTCCATCTCTAGTAAAGATTCCTTCCTCTTTCGCACTTCTGTAGGACTTTGTACCACGACTTACATTTAAAATACTCAGTCACAGCCCTGGCTGGCATAGCTCAGTGGATTGAACATGGGCTGGGAACCAAAGTGTCCCAGGTTCGATTCCCAGCCAGGGTACATTCCTGGGTTGCAGGCCATAACCCCCAGCAACTGCACATTGATCTCTCTCTCTCTCTCTCTCTCTCTCTCTCTCCCCCTCTCCCTCCCTTCCCTCTCTAAAAATAAATAAATAAAAAATCTTAAAAAAAAGAAAAAAAATGCATCCTTGCATTTCCTATAGATTAAAAAAATAATAAATAAAAAATAAAATAAAATACTCAGTCACTTAGGAAACAATCACTGAGTGACTTCTATAAGTGTGAACAATGTCTACCTTTCTCTAAGGTCTTTCCCCCACCCACTCCTGCCACATTAAGATTTACCCCCAGCCTGTCCTCAAGCTGACAACCAAAGCAATCCACTAGTGGTAGAATGTTAGGTACACTGGTGTGCTACTGGTAAGGGGATTATTTTTAGACTCAGGGAACCTTTCAAAGGCCACCACATAAACCACTTGATTCTGCATTGAAGATCTCCACTATACTTAAACCACACTAAAACAGGTCCAATTTTCTTTAATAGGCAGAAAACTAAGACCAACTCATATGAGAAATGTTTATAAGCATAAATTGAATCACTTTAGCCCTTGTCCAATACACCATGAATATTCAATTTGGCAAATGCATATTATAGCAGTTATTGAAGAGTCTGAAGCCCAGATAAGTGGGATGACCCTCTAGCCCCAGGTTTCTGGAATGCTAAGCTTCAAACGAGCAGTAAGCATGCCAGTCAGGAGACCCAAGTCTGGCACCTCGCTCTGTAAGAATGATGCGTGTAACTTGGTGCACGCCACTGGGCATTTCCAGAACTCAGTTTCCAGATCTCAGGCTCCGCGCTGGACTAGAATCCCGCTGAAGCCAAAACCATGCCTTTTCATCTCTGACCACCGTAGTTCTGGCACAGAGTAAGTGCGCCATAATTTCCTGTTGCACAAATGGCTCCATGGTGAAGAATTACGCTAGATATAAACCCCAAAGTCCTTCTCAGTAGGGAGAGTACAGAGCACAGGGTCCGTGTGTCGCGCCACTCATTAAATGTTTGATACACACGCAAACGAGCAATAGGACAGTTATAATCTCTGATGCTACTATGAGAAAGACACTACCCTGAGCTCCACGGTATCAAAGTAACAACTAAGATATGATCCCTGCCCTGCGAGAACTCAAAATTTAACCCAATATTAGCTGTCAGGACAGCCACAGAGCAAACAAAACACCGAAATTCACGACTCTTTATCTGACGCGGAACACCAAGATATTTGAAATTCCACCTCTGACTGGCAAAAATCACTTTTATTTCTGCTCCTAATAGACACATAACTAAAGGCAAGGGCTAATGGGATGTCAAAGCAGTGTCATCACAGCCCCTTAATTGATTTAAAGGTGCTTGAGTAACCATTCAAGGCAACATGATGGTCCCACTGATGGGAGATAGAGAATGTACAATTTGCATCTCATCAGCAAAAAAAAAAAATTTCTTCGGTTTCCTCTACAAAGCACTCATGTTCTCAATACTGCTGACGGTGCTGTTTTCAGAAATAGCCAGCGTGCCCTCCGCATGGTTACAGAGTCGGAGGAAATATTGCCTCCCCAGGTGTCAGATTTCCTTTCTGTAATGGGAGGATGTGTGGGACAGCATTTCAAACATAGTCACAGAGGAAAAAGGAGGCTGACAAGTAAGATGGATGAGTGAGAGGAAAAACATGTGTTGAGAAGGAAGCTGTCAAGAGTAGATCCCGCTCGTGCATCAGAAGTGTCCTAATTAAAAATGCCCATCAGAAGAGCCTTTGGGGAGGAAAGAAAAGAAGGAAGCTCGCGTCCCTGCACTCCAAGAGATCTCGGCTGAAAGGCAGGACCTGGGGCTCCACTGAACTGCAGTATTTACGTCGGGGGCTGTATCCTGGCACCCAGGATATTAACTGCTTCTAATAACTCAACCCAGGAAATCTGCATCTTCATTAAGGATGCCTTGGCTTCTAAAGAATATCACAAATTCAGCTGAAATATCGAAGGGGTGTCACTATCCAATTCGGGGTGTCATTATCCAATTCGGGGCTCAGTTCTTCCAACTTCTCATCAATAATCATTTCCTTTTGCCCTTAATTGGAGTCCTGAGCCTTCTCTGTTTACGGTGACATTAGTCAATTCCCAGATGCACTAGGCCAAATTAAATAAAGGACTGCAGGGAAATTTATCTATAGAGCATGAATCTTTAATGAGCCTTCAACCCTATAACTCTTACAGTAGACAGAGACTCACAGAAATGGATTCCAGTCACCCATGAAGCCTGGGTGGACCTGAACAGAAAAATGAGCATCCCCGATCTTCTTTTGCTTCTTATGTTGCACAAGGGGGAGGTGTTAGATAATCACTGAGCCCCTTTCTACTTTGAACTTCAGACTCTATCATTCTTCTCAAATTTCCATCTTCCTTCCTAAGAAGGGGCTAGGAGCCATCACTAAAATGTGCTGGGTTCTCTGTGAAAGAAGTGGTGGTAGTGGAGAGTACGGGCTCTCCCATTAGACTGTCCCAGTCCAGTGTCATCTTGGTCACTTACTAGCTGTGTGACTTTGAGCAAATGACCTAAGCTCTCTGTCTCTCAGCTGTTTCCTTTGTTAAGTGGGGATATTAACAGTACCTGTGTCTCAGACAGCTCCTGAGATTAAATAAAATACTCTACACAAAACCCTTGTTATAGTACCTGCTCCACAGTGAACACGCACCAAATGTTTGCTGATATGATGTGTACTAACTTCTAGCAGTGGGAGAAGGTACTTTCTCTGCAGAATCTGCTACACCTGTGGGTCAGAGGCAGACCTGTCCAAGTCCAGGGATTTCTAGGGGTATGAAGGAGACTCTTTTTCCATAAAACAACTAAACACTGCTTGCTGATGTTGAAATTTCTTTTGCAGTATCAAAGGAGAACAATAGTACACCAATTTGGATTCGTAGCCTGTTGTAAATAACTTGTACTCCTTTCCCTATCACCTTATTGAAAATAGATTTTAAAAAGGTACTTTATGGAAGAAAGAGAGAGAACACAAGGATGAGTAAAGAATCAGGGGTGTCCAACCTGTGGCCCACAGGGTGCACACAGATCAGGATGGCTATGAATGTGGCCCAGCACAAAATCATAAATTTACTTAAAACATAATGAGATTTTTTTTGTGATGGTGTGTTGCAGCATATTTAATGTATGGCCCAAGACAACTCTTATTCTTCCAATGTGGCCCCAAAACACCAAAAGGTTGGACACCTCTGCTTGCATAGAGCAAGGGGAAGACCAAGTGCGTAAATAGAGCAGCTTCTGTTACTTTATTGCTTGGCTTCAATTCCACTTTTATGTCTATTTATGTCATATTTCATTTGTATCCATATAAGTGCCTTCTTTGACATGGCACAAGGAATGCAAACATACACTCAACTTGGGGAGTCTACATGGCGCCTATACGCATGAATAGGTTATGCCCCAAATTTTGGTTTTATTGAGAAGGTTCCATCCTGAATTCCAGAAAGAATATTTCCACAGGCAGCCATGCTTTAAGTTTTTTTACATATTCCAATATATTCCTGGTGCTAAGTACAACCAAGCCATTTAGTGTTCCTGAGGAAGTGACTCTACTTGCAGCCAGCTGTGAGTCTGGGAACACTAGACAAAACCATAGTCTCCAGAGGACTTTAAAACTGACCAGAGGGCTATGCCAGACACTGGTGTCTCCAAAAATTGGCGTTATCAACCCACACCAGAGATTTTAGCCAAACTCAATCCAGAATATATTCAATAGTACGGTGAGTTATTTGCTCCCTTGACTGCTGCCTCCCCATTGAAAATAAAGACAAAATACACCTGACAGGGGTAAAGCTCAGCAGAGAAAGGCCAAATGAAGATAATAACTTCATTAAATGAAAAACACATCCACATCAGTATTTTTCAGTTAGCAGAATTAACTCATCAGTCAGATTGAACTATAGTATTAGTTTATATTTTACTGATACACAAACATCATAACACCACCCAGAATTATACAGCAAACCAGATAAACAGCAAGGGAGGCAGAAAGAAGGGAGAGGTGGGAGAAGAGCAGGCGCCTAGTTCTAAAGTTGAATCAAACCGAAAGTAAACAGTCTAGGAAAGGTATAAAGGACCCGTGGACAAAGTCAAAGACGGGGAGGATTGAGGGTAGAAGGTGGGGGTGGGTGGGGTGGGAGGGAGTGGTGGGGGGGAAATGGAGACAACTGCACTTGAACAACAATTTAAAAAATGTAAAAAAAAATATTTGAAAGAAAAAACAAAAAAAAAAGAAATAGCAAAACCTAGTGACAGTCTAGGGAAGTTTTTGCCTGCCTTTGTGTGTCCAATTCATTCCAAGGTCATTGCTTGACTTTTCTGTTGTCTTATTGACTAGATTGGGTCAACCACACAGTCAATCAATTGTTTAAAAATAAGCCAATGATCACTTTCAGGGATACAAATAACGCGTCCTGGAAAACAACAGTTTTAGTTATGCTGCATGACAATATATCCAACAAAGTTGTCATTCAGTATAACTTGATGATGGGTTTAGTTACTTGAAGAATGACAAAAAATCAGGCTAATAAATAGTCCAATTACTAGGTTTTATATTAAAAACGACATATGAAATCTGCTTCTTAAATGAGCTTAAGCATTCTTCAAGAATGTTCCTTTTTAAGAATCCAAAAAAAGAAACCAATTTTACTTCTAAGGGAAGTTCACAGCTTTTCTTTTGGTTGGTAGTAAACACAGGGACAAGAAACACTAAATGCAACTACTTTCAAAGGGATTGGGCGGTGTAAGTTCTATGAAATGACATGTAAGAGCAATGACTAGAAGAGACTTACTTCCCCTCATGTTCTCTGTCGAAGAGTAAATGAGAACCTGCACTGCTAAACTGGCCTTTTTTCATCAATGTTTAATCATTTAGAATAGGGAAAATGTACTTTTCCTTTCATTCATATTAAATGATTGTGAATTTTCCATACCCAGCGGTACAGAGGAAGAAATCACTGGCATCACTTGACCAGTTTTCATGAGACAGACATTTAAGACTTGTGCTAACATTTATCAGATGCTTTATCTGTATGGGAAGCGGGCATGTGGAAAAGAGTAACTCTGAATGGAGGAAACAGAAGAGCCGAGTGTCACAGGTGTTTTCCCTTTTATAGATTCATATGGCACTCAAACATAGACATCAGAATGCAATGACCACTAAAAACAAAATAGAGCTCAAGAAGTTTTTCAAGCAAATCCCTTCAAACTTTCCAGGAATCCTGCTAAAAAGAGCAGAAATATGGAGGACTGTCAGTGAAGAAATCAGAAAAAGGAAGCAAAATGAAATGAAAAAGAAAATGAGGATTAAAATAAAAGTAGACGGTGACAAATTTAGAAGATAAGCAAAGATCCAACATACACATAATTGGTGTTTGAAGTGATTAGAAAATCTGAAACAGAAATGTTTTTTTCCAAAGGTCTAAAAGGCAAAAAAAAAATCCTAAACTATAAAAGGACCATATGGTGATCCCAGGAGGAATGTTTACGAAAGATCGATGCAGACTTGCCCTGGTTAATCCACCAGACTCTCGTGGGCATCGTGTCAAGAACATCAAATCAATTATGAAAGTAAAAAAATGATCAGGCTGACTTCAGGTTTACCTACAATCACAGTCAATGCTAAAAGGCAGTGGTAATCTGTCTACAAAGTTCTGAGAGAAAACTGTGACCCAAAATTTTATACCTGGCCAAGGTACTAGTTTTATGAAATTAAAAGGCCAGAAATATACATTCTCATGTTCCAAAATTCAGGCATGATTCAAGTCCTCTCTAACCTCATCATCCATGCCACAAGGTGACAATGTCTGCAGAAAGCAAACTTAGTCAGAAACATATATGTGCTAGGTCAGATTATATGTTTCACAAACACAGGCTGCCTTTCTATAAAACACAAATGAAAATTAATAAAATTATCTAAAAAATAGGACCCTATATTTTTTCAATAAGAAAACATAGTTTTTTATCCCTAGGGAGCTTTTTTTCTTATACAAGTATAATAAAAGGTTTAGCGAGTTTGTAAAGAAAAATCATTGTAATGATTTATACGGAAAACCAGGCAACATCAAGGGAGGCAGAAAGAAGGAAGAGAAGGGCAGGAGCCTGGTCCTAAGATTAATGCAAACTAAAAGTAAACAATCTAAGAAATAGCAAAACCTGACACAGTCTAGGGAAGATTTTGTGTGCCTTTGTATGTCAGACTCATTCAAAGTAATTTACAAATTCTTAAAAATTTTTCTGTGATATATTTTCACTTTAAATATGTGTGTGTGTATTTTCACCTTTGTGAGTTTCATTTTGCCTCTGCTAAGTCATTACTGCTGCAGTCTGAGTAAACAAAATGATTGCCCTTGAACTCTCTCTGTATTTCAAGGCAGCAGAGCAGGAAGAAACATATGGCGCCAGTGCCATGGCAGCGCATGGCAGCGCAGTTTTAGGCCTTCTCAAGAGTTATGTGGCCATGGTGGCGATTCGCTATCAACCATTCTGTGACTCCTCACTCGGAGTCCGGGATTCATGGCCTTACAGTGCAAACTTCTGGGTCAGCCAGGCAGTCTGTCTGGTGTTCAGAGCAGGCCAGCTTTTCAGCACACAGCATCTGTGTTTCTCTTCACACGACCACTGCACTCAGGAGAATTTGGACCGACTCAGCATGCAAGGACAATAGGACAGGCATTTGCTCTGTAAACAGCACACAGCCTGATTATTAAAACAAGTGACTTTGTATAAAAGGAAAGGAAGAAGAGCGCTTGTGTGCATGTGTGTCTGTGTGTGTGTGCTTTTCCGTGCATAAAAAAGCAAACTACTCATTTTATCATCATTACCAAGAACTTTTATCCAAGGCTCGACTATATGAAGACTTTTTGCAGTTGTAAATGTGTGAATTTGAAAAATAAAATTTCACCTTAAGATCATAGTATTTACATTGGTGTTTCTTCTCAGCTAAAACCTGAAGTACCCATGGTTCTCAGAACTACAGTTCTGACATCTCTTTCTGGTTTGCTGAATTTATGTGTTTCTGGACAGCTTTGATGTAGTAATAGATTTTGTTATGTGAGTCTCGTCTGCACCTACATTCTAGCAAATTTGCAGTTGAGTATCCTCAGTTCCTTCAGAATCAGTTTCCAAGAGATGGTTTCTGTGACCTTGTGCATGCAAGTGTAGGACAATGATTTTTCTTTACAAACTCACTATGTCTTTTATTATATTTGTATGAGAAAAAAGAAGAGCTCATTTAGGGATTAAAAACTACGTTCTCTCATGAAAAATATGGAGTCCTACTTTAGTTAACTCTTTTAAACACATCAATGGCTTCCCCCTTTCTTGGACATGCTACACCCTATATCCTTTAAATCTGGATAGAAAGTGTTGCCACACTTATTTTTCATTGTAACGTAGATGTGTGACTTTGCAGAATGTATTTTGGCTTTAGGAATGGCCCCTTCTCATCAATCCAGTCGCTTATCCTCTGTGGAATTTTATCGTGTCAGTAGACAGTGGGTGCCTTGCTATCACACAAAGGCAGGATTGCTAGTTAGGACGGCACAACCACAGCCAAGCTTTCCCTTCCTCATCCTGTCACACAGCCGCTTGACGCACTCTCCCACGTCAGGGTGTTACGTTAAAAGCAAGTGCAGTGTTTTCCCACATGCATGTTCTCATGGGCAAGAAAGCACAAAAGGAAGATGGCACATCCTATTTTTGAGGAAGGTAGAGAGGGAGTATCAATGCTGCCATCATTCAAACACCACAGAACTTGAGAAAGGATAAGTTGCTGAAGATAGCAATCGGGAAACTCCAAATGACATCTCTCATCAACTCAAATCTGTAGCCCTTGACCTTGAACACTAAGGTTACCGCCTGTTTCAAACCCCTCAGAGGTTCTCTTATCCCCAGGATGAGCGTCAAGGGCCTTAGCATGGTGCACAGGGCATCTGTGAGCTGGCTCAACTCTGTGCTTCTTGCAATTGCCTTGGCCTTTCGGGCACTCAAGTTTGTCTCCGGGGAACCCAAATGCTCCAAGTGGTCTCCACTTCTGGGCCTTTGCTTAGGTCCTCCCGTCTGCCCAGAATCCCCTTCCCTGCCTTTCTCTGGCTACCATCTAGCCCTGTAACACTCGTCCTCCTGGAAAACTCCTTCCCCTACTCTATGTTCCTGTAACACCTTGCATGTGGGTCTCTCAGTGCAGCTGGGTTCATTTATTATCATCGCTTGTTCACTCGCGTATTTCCCTGAAGCTCTGTGGCTCATTCATCTGCCTGTTCTGAAGTCCTGCTTAGCCTCCGGAACATGCGAGGAACTTCATGAAGATGGGTTGAATAAGTGAATGATTCTGAAAGGCTCATGTTTAAAGGGAAAAACTGAAACATACTAAATAAATCTAACTATTTCTTTGCTCTGTAACCTTGAGCAAGTTACTTTCCCATCAAAGTCCTAATTTCCTCACCTTCACAAAGAGTGTACTCTCACCTGCCTCATAGGACTGATGGAACAATTAAAGAAGCAAATGCCTACCAAGTTGCTTAACCAATTTTCTAATATATAATAATAATTAAATAAATGTTAGGTATTATTATTCATCAAATAACTAAAGTGAAGTCAACCCTAATCTTTTGTCTTCTACTATCCATATTTTTCAAGGGTTAAATTTTCAGAATTATTGGTATTTGTTCTTGGGGAATTGTTTTGGTCTCTTTTCAAGGGTTTTATAGTATTGTGTTGCTCTTTTATCTGAATTATGCTGATCCTGCCTTCAATTTTCCTCCTCTCTGTGTGAGAAGAAATAGCCAGTAATTCAGGTGCCCAGTAATTCAGGGCTGGGTAACTCACACACATGTCGAGTCAGCAGGGACTCCAATTTAGAACCACATCAGCAGACATCATTCTCTGTAAATATTTCAAAAATTGATGGGCATGGCTGTTTTCACTATTCCAAATTACCATATGTGTCCATCACTCAAATCTGTTTCCATTCACAAATAAGCTTCATGATGTTCTTGGGAAAGGGGAACAGTGAATCCAAATTTCTACATACATCAGTTTCAGTCATTTTCACTCCTATCAAAGCTGGCAAGAGACGGGGAGGTTTATAAATTGGTGACAGGAGTCAATTCTGCATAATCCCATAGGTCAGCAATGCCTTAAAGCATGTTAAAAACTAAAGGTCAAATCTCCAAAAGTCAAAAGTTATTTTCCACGGGCAGTAATCTTATTTTATTTGTGTTAAGACCACAAACATATTTATTTCCCTAAAGGTTTTGGAGATTTGCTGGTACTGTAAGTAGAATTGGAAGTGAAGTTAACTTTAGCACTCGGCTAATTGCAGACCACCCTGTTGCTTGAGTCAGGGCGGTCTACTCCTTGTACCACAAATATGCCACGCTCATTTCCATCTCTTGCTCTTACTCACAATTTCTTCATCCTCTATAATAACCTACTGCTTTCTTGGTTCAAATCCTGGCTCCACTGCTCATTAGCTCTGAGACCTTGGAAAACGTACTTCACCCCTCCCTTCACCTCAATTTCCTCATCTGTAAAATGGGGATAAAAATAGTATCTATCTCAGAGAATTGCTCTAAAAATTAAGTTAGATAATGATTTAATAGTTTCATTTTTGCCCATTTTTTGGCTTTATATGGTATATACTTCATGGTAAATAGGCGTTTGTTATTATTCTGCCTATCCTACCCACCAACAAAGGCCCAGTTTACCCTATAGCTTTCCCAGATAGCTCTGCCCTTCACTGTTCTCTCTCTTATAGGGATTCCACTCTTTACTTGATTACATATACTTAAAACTCTTTATACCATGGTGCATGATTATATATAATATATACAGCATTTGGGATTATAAACATTATATATAATATGTAAACATGTGGTACATGTGGTGTAATATATATATATACATATATATATTCTTAGCTCTTAGCACAGATATAGATAGATGATAGAGGTATAGATACAGATATATCACTCTTCATACTATGGTACATGCCAATAATCAGATCTTTTAGGCACAGAGGATGATTGTACCTACTAACCCTTTGCTGTTTCAGATAGGGGGAGCCCACATGAGCAGTCTGGCCAATGAGTTATGTATAGAAGTGTATGCCATATTACTTTCGGGTCACAGCGTTTATTGCTGGCGAGAGATATTCTACAGTTCTTTTCCCCACCCCTAGTCATTGGTCCTGGAAGTATGTATTGAGACAAGGTCTCTATCAACTTAGGGCTGAATGATGATAATGAGCAGAATCTCCTAATAGCCATGTTTTATCTGTAGTTTAATAACAAATAAATCTTGTTTTAAGTTTCTGAGGCTGCAACAGGGGGTTGTTTGTTACTGCAGCTATCCTGACTAATACCACATGTTGGTTTTGTCTTCTCGACTAGAATACACACTAAATGAGGAGAAGGAGCCAAGTCTCACCTTTCTTGTTACCCCATACACCAATCATAGGCCTGGATACACAGTATCCTGTACTTGACTTAACATCATCCAAATGTGTTTCAAATGAAGAAACATAAATAATTTTCTCCTCCAAAGACTGCGGTACTTCACTGATAAACAGAATGAACATACACATTTCTAAAAATACAGATTACCAGTGAGCACCTCAGACTTCCTTATTCAGAACTTCCTGGGATAAGGTGGAGGCCAAGAATACGTTTCCAGGTCTACCATTAGCACACAATTCAACAAAACTCAGTAGACTGCTCTCTGGGTTATATGAACTGCTCTACTTTACCCATAATTGTCATGCAATTTTTCTAGGACAGCCATGTTCTCTTTGGGCCAAACATAATTATTTTGTAGGCATCTGAATGGCACTACAAACATCATTGGAAGAACAAGCAAATAGCCATATTCTTGAGCAGATGTTCCTGTGACTAGTCAATTTCACAAAATGATCTCTTAAGGGTCGTAAAACCACTATTAACCCTTATTTCCTGATAATAAGATTCTAAGTTCATGCTTCTCCGTGTCACATGACCTACACCAGCCTTATTTACAGCCACTATTACAGCTCTGATGATGCTGGTTTCTGGGATTTGCCATCAGTTATGCATAGGGTCTGCCCAGAAAGAAGTCTAAATATTGCCTTTAGGGGTTCTAACCAAGTAGTTTTGAAGACTATTTATATATTTCTACTTTAATAATTAGATATTGGGTCCAGGGGCCTCAACTCTACTCTATTTTCCTAGAAAAGAATCACTCCTTTTGCAGCTGGGGATGTTCTGGGTCCCAGAGAGAAAATCCAGGTGCTATCCATTCTATAGAGAAAGGCACCTGGGAACCTGGGAGGATGAAGGGAAAGGGTGGTGGAAACTATTCCAACTTTTCCACTTGCCATGTGAGACCCCAAAACTTAGAGGAAGTAGGGGCTCCAAGGAAACTGGGGTGGCCCCCAACATAGGTTTTAATTGAATAACTTCATCGCCAGGTGTTTTCCGGAGAGACAGAGCCTCACATGGTTACTCAAAAGCCTGAGATGCATCTCTGGGAGCCTTTCAACCTTCTGTGTTGTCACTCTACCTGCATCAAGAGAAAAGTCAAGGCAAGGTAAATAATGTATAGATTTTCTTCAAAAAATCAGTGTAAATATTTCATCGGCTCTACAGTAAATAATAAATACATTTGGAAAAAATTATATAAATATTTGATTATTCACAGAGCAACTGTAAAGCCTGGAATTACATATGCACGTTCAAAGAAATCCAATAAATCCTAAATCACATACAAATGGTTCAAAAGTCACCCGAACACAGTCATGGGTACAGTTTTTCAGATTGCAGGCTTTGTTTCTGAGCCAAGAATGTGTTAAATCAAGATGTCCTTGTCCATAACAGACTGCTTGAGACTCATCTGAAATTTTGGTAACTCCCAAGCTCCTACGCCTTCTGATAATCCTTGGCATGCATCTTGAAGCAATAAAACACCCTCCGCCTGTGATAGAAATGCAGGAAAACCATGTCTTGTAGCTGTTGATTTTAATGCAAAGTCTCTAACCCAGCCATGGGGGCTCCCATGGAAAGAATGGATCATAAACATCCAATGCCTCTTGTAGACAGAAGAGGTAAAATTTTCTCACACCCAACAGTGGGCCAACTCTCTGAGTAGGAAGCTTCAACGAGATCAACTATTTTTTTCAGATTATTCACAGAATAATCAATCCATCCTGCCTGCAGACTTCTGGTCCTCAATCTGTTCCTTTCCCCTCTCTCTGTTCTCCTAGAAGTATATAAAACTCTAGTCCCCACAACCCACCCCAATTCATCTATGTTTTCTTCCACTTCTGTTATTTCCTATCATGCACTCCTTTGGAGACGCAGCCCCAGCATTGCTCCCCTGGGAAACTGCTCTCAGTAAACCCTGCCCAGGCCTGCATTGCAGCATCTGTCCCTGGGAATTAAAGTACTTGCTTTTATATTATTTGTTCACCACTGCGTCTCAGAATCCAGAAGACTGCCTGCCACATATTTCCATAAATATTTGCTGAATGAATGGATGGATGAATGACCCTCCCAGAGATGAGGGGCACTATTTTTATTCATTGTCCCCTCAGAGCCTGGCACACAGAGTAGATGCTCAGTAAAAATATTCTGAGTAGCTAAATAGAGCTTATCAGGCAATGTATCTGTGTATGGTGAAGGTATATGCAGCATGTGAAATAGAAAAAAAACAGGGGGTGTACCAAACTACAGCTTCACTCTTCTCATGGAAACATTGCCCTAGGGAAGATTAAAGGTACCTGCTTTAATGCAGGTTGATGAGGGGAATAAAGGGCATATTTCTTCAAAAATAAATGCCACTCCTAAGATTTTTTTAAAAATGCTCCTGGTTACACCCATATAGTACTTATACAGCACATACCTCTAAGAAGCTCAAAGCATAACCAACACTAACACATTAAATTTTGCATGAAACTACCCCAGTGTGGCTGCTGGGGATCACTTATTCCTCCTATTTTGCCCTTGGAGGAAGCAAAGGCAAATTAAAGGGAAATGTGTAATGGTTTTCCCAGAGGCACACCAAAATCACAAAGAGGCAGCGGTGAGCTCAGCTTCTTCTCCCCAGCTCTGACAGCACACTGCTCAAAAGGTTTAGACTAGCGAGCCTGGCATGAGGAAGCTCCAGCTGTCGATAATCCACCAATAAACAAAACTCCATGGAGTTTAAGCACCACAGAAGACTTGGCAGCGAGAGGTATGCAAAGGAAAATAACATACAGTCCCTCTCCTTGTGGAGGAATCAGTTGAGGACATAAGACAAACACCCAGGAAACCCTTAAATCCTAATGCATAGCACTAAATGGCAGGTGTAATTGAGTGGAAGAAATAATGTGTCATTTAGGGTTCTTTTGTTGCACGCAACAGTGACTGGAGCAGAAAAGAAGTATAATGAAGGCACATGAACAGCCAGAGGAGAGGAGAGAAGCTGGCAAGAGCAGGAAGTGCCAAAGAGCTTCTTGAACATTCAGCCCAGCCACCGCTGCTGGAGGGAAGGCACCGTTGCCATGCATTTCTTGCTCCTTGTTAATTTATTTGTAATATTATTAACTATATTCCCTCTGCTGTGCTTTACATCCCTGTGACTATTCTTTAACTGCCAATTTGTACTTCTTAATCCCTTCATCTTATTCACCCACCTTCCCAACCTTCTCCCACCTGACAACCATCAGTGTGTTCTCTGTATCTTTGAGTCTGTTTCTGTCTTGTTGTTGTCCGTTTATTTTGTTTCTTAAATTCCTCGTATAAGTGAAGTCATACAGTATTTGTCTTTCTCTGATATATTTCACCAGGTCCATTTATATTGTCGCAAATAGTAAGATTTCATTCTTTTTTAAAACAATATGGATAAGTATTGTCAACCATTTCTTTCTGTGTCTCCATGGTTCCATTCCAAATTCAAAGTCCCAGGAGAGAGAATACAATGGGCCAAGTTCTGAATAATACTGTGACCTTGGCTATACTGGAGACATAATAGGAAGGATCTGGTGGGAAGAGCCCCTAAGGACCTCTCAACCTCCTACCTAGAAGGGCAGAGACCTGTGATTTATCATTCCTCTGAGACTCCACCCAATGAGTCCTTTCCCACAAGGGCACTGAGGTGCTCTTGGAAGGGAAGAATGCCAAGGTCTGCCAGATGATGGAAAATGCTCTTGACCAACAATTCCTGTGAAAGGAACTGAGCAGAGTGGGAAATCCCTGAATACAGATATGAGTCATTCTGGAGCAGGTGAGACCTGAGATTGGACTGGAGTGTTCACAGCACATAATTAGATGGTAAACATGTAAAACCAAGATGAAACCCACAACTAATGCACCCAGAGGTGAGGCTAGGAGCAGGGAGATACCATTAGTAAAGAATGTAAGTCCACTTGTGTTCAATAGTAATAACTATAATATAATAAACACACGAGTCTATTTAGTTGCAGGCAAGAGAACACACACCCGTGAAGAAAGACACCAAATTAGCACAGAGGTCAAAGTCCGGAGGTTTTAAGTTGTAGCAAAGATGTCGATGGTGGTTATGTTGAACTGTCTCGATGGGCAGTGTGGAGTGATTGATAGATCTGTGCAGGGTACAGGATTTTCAAACACGTCCTCCTGTCTGTGGATTAAAGAAAGAGTTCTCAGTGATGTTCAATAAGAACTGGCATAAGGGAGACACTCAAGTTCATGGTTCTTTAACTATTTTAGGGAGTCGTAATAAAGCAATGCGTTCCATTTTGGTATCTCTTGGGCAAGTGGAAAATTTTCCTTTGAGAGCACTTGGCTGTAGTTTAAATCACACAGTATAGTAATCATGCTTTATATGCACAAATACTTTAATGCTTCTCAATTTTTTCACAAATGTTAAGTCAAACGAGCCCTTCAAAGCTGCTCTGCCATGCCTACCACCTCTGTTTTAGTCTCGTTCTACAGGAAAGGATCAACCTCAGAGACATAAATGGCCTGTCCAAGGTAACAGTCAGGGTCATCCAAGTGACTTTATACATTTCTCCTCTCAAGCTGTGATTAATGAAGAGGCAACAAAACATTGCACCCATCTATAAACATAAGAAATCCCTGTTCTCCTTAACATTCAGACTGAATCCAATCACCTAATAAATATTTATATCTTTTAAAGGATAATGAAGATATTTCTCTGATTAAAACAAAATAATAATAACAGCTATTTAATGGGAGAAAGAGACATGGAGAGAATATTTCATCAGTTGATGAATATTTACTTGGTGCTTTATTTTGTGTGAAGCCTCCTCCAAGACAAGCCAGGGTCCATGATCATGGAGCTGAGAAAAGCCCTCAGAGTTGGCCTGGATGGAGAAATGCAGGGAAACTGGGACTGGCCTGTGACCAGAGTTTTAGGAGAGGGGAATCCAAAGGATTTTGTCCAGGGCAAAGCTGGAGACAACCAGGCGTGAGCAAGTTATGGGACCAAAGCTTCAGTCTGAAGAAGCAGAAAAGGCAGGGAGAAACTAAGTACCGTATTTTTTGGACTATAAGATGCACTTCTCCACCCCCCGCCCCAGTTTGGGGGCTAAGGGATGTGTCTTATAGTCCAAATGTAGCTTACTTGGCTCACTGTGGGGGGAAGGGCAGCGGCCTACGTTATTTATGTTATTAAATATTTTACCACATTCTTTGCTTCAAAATATTTTTTCCTACTTTCCGCCTCTAAAACCTGGGTGCGTCTTATGGCCCGGTGCGTCTTACAGCCCGAAAACCTCGGTGTTCACCAGACAGGAGCCAGCGGTCCCAAACACAATGGTGGGGGGAGGATGCGGAGGAAGAGGGCCCTGCCTGAGGCTTCCTGGGAAGCACCTGCCACCTGGGCTGGCTCCCGAAGCCGTGTGAAGGGAAGACACAGGAAAGCCCAAACATAATCTCCTTTAAGGGCTCCTGATGGCAGCTGGAGGGAGAAAACACAAACATTTGAAAATATCGTTAGCAGCCTAGGCCAGGAGACTGATACAGAACAAAAGAAGGCGACATGAGACAGGAGCGCAGGGAGGAGGGGTCCGCTCCGGGCGAGAGCGGCAGACGAGGAGAACTTCAGCGAGGGACCCCAGGCCCGGAGAAACGTGCTTGCGAGCTGCGTGTCTTCCCAGTTTGCTTTCAGATGGGACGCGGACTTGTATTTCACTTCTCGGTTTATCACTCTTGGGGAGTATAACCCTTGAACCCTTTCTTATTTTTCATCTTGCTACACTGGATGATTTCTCTGAAATCCAGCCAAAGTATCAGGTGAGTATGCCTGCGTTTTATCTAATTTCGACAGACTTTTGCTGGGTGTCTCTGTTCTGTGCTTAGCACTGGAAAGATCACTGGGTGGAAGCATTCTAACCCTCCGGGAAAAGTCATGAGAGGGCGGGGGGAGCAAAGAGTAACATCCCGGTGAGGCGTTTCACCTTGAGGGTAAACCTTGGGGTGGGAAGGAAGTGGCGGAAGCGCTCAGGCTGGATTCAATGACTCCCACAGGGGAGGGGGCCTGCTTTCTGTTGTTCTGGCCACACACGGTGGAAAGCACTAACTTCCTTGAGAAGACAAGATATGGGCATGAAGCCAAATGGAAGAAGTGGGTACCCAGGCAGTTTTCTGTGGCTTAGTGTGGCTTTTGGGGACCCAGAAATCTCAGCGAGCCCAGGTGGGGAGGGGTACGATGAGGACTGCTGGGCCAGCATGGGATTACTGAGACTGTACAGAAGCCATGACATGGATGGTGGTCTCCAGCAACGTGGGTCAGTGAGGTGCCCCCCAGCCAGGCGAGTCCAGCTACATTCAGCAGGCACTAGACAGGATGCCAGCGACCAGAAGGAGTGAAAGGCTTCTTGGAGGAATCCAGCAAGGACCCAGCAGCAGCACGGCTGCCTCCCCACGCCTCATAACCCGCGCACTATGTGCCACGGGGAAGGAGGAGGGGGTAATCTCCTAATGGGAAGAAAAAAATGGCTCCAGTTGGGAGTTTGAACTTCCAAATAAACTATTTGAAAGAAATTATTAGAAATGCCATACTAAGTCATCTTTAATTGTTGGGATCAAGCTTGCCATTCCACCGCCAACAAAACTGAGGATGAGGCTAATTATGAAAAATAAAATTACACTATTTTTTACAGACTTAGCTGACGTCCACAGGCAGACAGCCAAAGTTACAGTGACAGGGTATCTGGAGACAGCCTGTGTTACCTATAAAACAAATTCATAGACACAGATAACAATAGGGTGGTTTCCAGAGGGGAAGGGTTTGGGAGAAGCATGAAGAGGATGAGGGTCAAATACATGGTGACAGAAGGAGACGGGACTTTGGGCGGCAGGCACACAATGCCATGGACAGGTGATGTATCACAGAATGTACACTTGAAACACAGAATGTTATTGAGCCAATATCATGCCAATAAATTTAATAAAAACTAAAATAAATTGTCTATTTCATTGTCTACACAACCTTCATTTTCACTTAGAAAATAAAGTGTATTACCCAGAGACTGTTATCATGTCAGAAATTGTTAATTTTCCTAAGAATCATCATGCTCTTCCTAAATAAAACATTATTAAATACCTAGAAAATACAATGTAGGCTTCTAACAGTAAGTGACACTTCAAAAGCTTACTCCCACTTGCTTTGGTGAAAGGAATTTTTACTTTGGTCTCCTTTCGAATAAAAAGAAAGTCTTCCATGCTACACACACTATTCCCAACTTACAAAGAGGCAGCAAGTGCCCAATATAAATATTATAGCCAAAGAAATCCAAAGAGAAACATTTGTAGGATCAAAAAATAAAATGCCGATAAAGACGAGGAGGGCAGCGTAGGTCTTACAACG
Source organism: Phyllostomus discolor (assembly GCF_004126475.2). Classification (NCBI taxonomy): domain Eukaryota; kingdom Metazoa; phylum Chordata; class Mammalia; order Chiroptera; family Phyllostomidae; genus Phyllostomus; species Phyllostomus discolor. The sequence goes on from NC_040906.2 coordinate 13,565,523, forward strand.
ATCATTCTGGGCACAAAGAAGCGTATTAGAGGGCCCCACTCCTTTCCCAGGCAAAGACTGCACCATCCCTGCTTCTCCTTCCTCAGCTTCTCCCCAAATCCCAGAGAAGTCTGGCTTTCCTTCCTGCCTGAGAGTAAGTCTGCGTCGCCATATGGCACAACTCAAATAAGTAACCTATGTACCTTAGGTCAGCAGGAAAACTTGAAATTACCATTGCAAAATGTAGCTAACACAATGAAAGGTCACTTTCCCTTATAATGGAAAAACACAAAATAAAGTCGAGCAGAGGCATTGTTTCACGGTTCAGAAATCAAGGGGCAACTAGTGTGGATGACAATATGCCATGCTGATGAGGTTTCACTGGCCTTTGGACCCTCGCCGCCAGTGGCCCACAGCCCTTCGGGAAGCAGCACGGTGGTATCTAACCTGAGCCACGGAGATGGCCTCATTCTCTGAAGAGCAAAAACAGAAACTCAGAAAAGCAAACAGCTATGTGTACAAAGATATGTACTGCAGTCTTGTCTATATATTTAAAAAAATAACAACCCAAAAGCTGGAAAGAACTAAATGTCCAAAATAGGTTTGCTCTACATTGACATAGTATTCTGCGTCCTTGAAACTCTGTATGATGCGAAGAGCTGAAGACACGGGACTACTGTAGGATACCGTGTTACATGGAGCAGTGGGATGCCGCTTCGCACCCACACTCCGTCACAAATACACTGGAAATCCTCACTTGTAACATGAAAGCTGTTTTATGCTGGGGGTTCAGTTTTTTCTTATTTAAAAACTCCTTGACTTTATTTTTGTGATCTTAACAAGCAAACAAATGATTCTGTCTCTCCCAATGTTTATTTTTTTAAGCAAGTCTCTTCAAGAGACAATGTGGCTCTGAGACAAATTCGGATGGCAACATTACAATGCATTTAAAAGGATTCTCTTTCAATATAGACAATTTGGAGATTGAATAAAATATATTAAAATAAAGGGACATAAAAAGGCCGGGGCAGGAACAGTGGCTGGGAGATGCCTGTCTCCCGGTAATCATGTCTTCAACAAGGCGAATGGCACAGAAAATCCAGGTGAGATTTATTAGATTTTGTTTCAGTTTTTCCTGACTGAAGGTTTCTCTCATCTGACTATGGAAGGTGAGAGATTTTTTAAAAATTAAATCCTCTTTTTGGTTACTGCTCTGCAGAGCCAACTGCCAAATCTGAGCATAAAAGAAAACAGCTTTGACAGGACTTAGCAACTAAATGAGATTCTCGTATGTAAGAAGTAATTGCCCCCATCAAAAGTGCCCATTGGAGTGTTCAAAATCAAAACTAAAGTTGACTTATGGCTCATCCAAATATTGGACAGAGCCCAGCATTTGAAGGTTAAATTGTTTTCTAAGAAGAGAATGGAAACCGAATTAATACCTGGGAGTTGTACTCTTTTGACTGGTGTAGTAGACAAGAAAAGGCACTAAACCAGGGAGATGAGAAGACTGGGTACCAATCACGACTCTGCCACTAGCTCCCTGATGCCCTCAGAGAGGATACATCACAACTTCGCTATTTTTGATGTTTTTTTAATCTGAAAACAGAAGAAATTCAGTTAGATTGCTTAGGTCTGCTCATAGGACAGAGCCACGCTGGCGGGGCTGCCCAGGAGGCTGGTCCTCGGTGTTCGGGAGGTTTGTGGATGATGTCAAGAAGCGTGTTGCCCATTGAATAAATACTTAGTGGAGGTGGAGTCTCCAGTGCCAGTGCCATCCAGCCACTGACCACCAGAAATACACTTACATTCCACAAGTGAGTTCAACAGGCTCTTTGCAATGAGAGAGAACCGCACTCTGGAGAATGAAAGGACAGGTGTCTCAGTGAGAGGGTTTCAGGATAAGCTTGTATTAACACTGGAGACTGCACACACATTTTAAGAAAGGCTCAAGGAAGCATGGCATTGTGTTGAGTTGGGTGCTCTCAGAAAGCAGGGACAATTCTATCATTAAATATCTTAACCATTTTTTTCCTACAGGACAGGAGATACAGGGGTGGATTATAGCTACAACACTGTAAAAAAGCAGAAGTCAGCCCTGGCTGGCGTAGCTCAGTGGATTGAGCTCGGGCTGCAAACCAAAGTATCGCAGGTTCGATTCCCAGTCAGGGTACATGCCTGGGTTGCAGCCCCCAGCAACCGCACATCGATGTTTCTCTTTCTCTCTCTCTCTCTCTCTCTCTCTCTCTCTCTCTCTCTCTCTCTCTCAAACTAAAGGAGTAAAATCTTAAAAAAAAAAAAAAAAAAAAAAAGCAGAAGTCCCTCATGTGGGCCCAGAAAGGGAAAGAAGGTTTGGCGATCGCTGTTTGAACTTGTTTTCCGCCGTGTGCAGACATGTTTACAGAGTGGTTTTGTTTTTGTCTTGCCCCATCCGTGATCAGAGAGTGGCACTGTCTGACACTGATACGCTGCGAAATTGTTTATGTCTCACAGAACCCCATGGTCCAGCTGTCAGAGCCAGACAGCTCTACGCTGACAGCAGTCAGGGGCTGCACTTGTCTTTCTCATCGTGATGAAAATAATTAACTCGAGGGATAAGTAATTAAATGCTCAGAGGCCAGAGAAGGAGGCCCCAGGCTGGAAACTATTGAAAGGCAGAGAGTCAATCCATAAAGCTAAAGCTCTAGGAAAATGAGCCAGACGACAGTAAAAGGTATTGACTTTGGGGGTGAGCGGGCAGAGCCACAGATGGACGAGCAGGTGACACCAGATAGCTGCGGAACGGCTGCTGGAATGTGGCGCTTCTGCCAGGCCTCCCCAGGTATGCACAGACCTGCGGCCCTTACTGCTGGGCAGATCTGTGACGAGACTGAGCTAGGCCAGACAGAGTAATATCTCGAGTACTACCCAGCTCCATGCTGTTATGAAACCTTCTTCCAAACGGTATCTCATTTTAAACACAAAACCGATTTGTATGTGAAGTAACAACTATTGGTCCCTTTTAATAGCTTATGAAAAATTGAATTAAGTCAGGAGATGAGGTGAATGAAGTGTTTAACCTCTCGAGAGCCTATGCATGGTCAAGGGACCACCATTTACCTTTTGAAAGTATAGAAATAATATTTAGGAGGAGATCAGTTTATACAGGTGGGGAGAATATGCGTTTCAGATGACATGGGACCTTTGTGCCTTCAGAGGGTGTAAGTCCCCTTTCCCAAATAGAGCATCTGCTCATCCCAGAGTGTATACTCTGGGATCTTTGTTTTGTTTTTTTTTAATGTTCTTATATCAAAAAAAAACTTGCCATGCAGACCTAACTAGTGATGCCAAATCCACAGTCCACACTGGTTCATTGGTGCCCATTCCGGTAAGCATTTGTAAGACAGGAAACTGGATAATACTGAAAAGTATTTAAATAGCACGTGCAGCAGCACATGCCCTCTCCACCCTGCATGTCTAGATTTCCCGGGGTGCACACTTAGACACATGGGTATGAGATGTCATGCAGGGCTACCGATATCTGAGGAGCCCCCCACAAAATTCCTGTAAGTTGCAGCAGTGTTCCCGGGCTGTAGAATGAGAAACTAGTGATTCTGGCGTTAGTCCCAGTAAGTGACTTTGCAGTATCAGAGGTAGGGCACCTCCCCTGGGGGATGTCAGTAACTCAGTTTCTCAAGTGGAAGTCTTGCTGGTACCTGGGGGATCCATGGCCTTTGGTGGAGAGAGGGGTATTTGGACACACCAAGTCAGGAACATTAAAAACAGTCAAAGAAAAGCCATTTGCTAAATCCATCTACCTGAACTGAACTTCCTACAAGAGTGCACCAGAATCGGCGAAGATTGCCCTGAAGGCTGTAAACCTCCACCGCGCCAACAGATCCCGCAACAACCTCTGTCGCTTTATTGAAAACTTCCTCCTTGGGAGAACAATGTGTTACCGGGAATAAACAGAAATGTGCTTGGCCCCCACCCATTTCAGCCCTTTGTTTCCAGTCGTTGCTTTAAGATGTGTGTATGTGAGTGCATGCGTATAAATATAATAGCGCGTGTATAGAAATATACTATACATATAAGTTTACCCCCACCGCAATTTTTATGTTAACAGAAAGCAAAGGAATATTTTCCCTGCTCAGGGAAAACTTTCATAAGACCTTTTCTGAACAGAGTTTTTGTGGAAAGAACAAATCATGCCATTACGGACTAGCTAGACTTTCTTGGGGTTCAGGTTCCGTCACTGTTATCCGGACCTCAAAAGGAACTCTGAGGTTCAGTGACTCATCTTGTCCTTCAGTCCCCAGTGACGGTGTGGATAAGAAAGGCACCACACACTAGACCCGACGGGCTCAGAGGAGGCCTGCACGGTGAGCCTTACAAGCTCAGAGACCAAAGGTAACCACCTAGGATGTTCTGAACAAAACAATCCCTAATTGAAAGCAGGTCGTGGCGGGGAGTCACATCCTAGGCCTGTAGCTTCCTTGACAAAGGTCAATCTTTACCTTAAGGGAGCCTGCCTATTGTATTTTTTGCATCTAAAATAGACACCTTTGAAATATCAGAGTCATCTCCTTTTCCAGGCCCCTCAGGGCACAGCCATCCACCAGGATGGGAGACCGCAGAACCCCTCGTGTTATCCTTTTCCCCATTTACCCATTTCCCCATTTACCCTCCCCGTTTATCCTTTTCCCCATTCCCCATGTTATCCTTTTCCCCATTTACCTGCTGTAAATGTTCTTTATTAACTGTCCTGTGCCCACCAATGTAAAAGGAATATGTGTCTCTCTGTTTTGCCTTATTATCCAATCCCAGAGATTACTCAGTTTTGCTTTCTCCCACCCCCTTAATCTACCACCAATGGATTTCACGTAACCCTCCCTCTGTCTCCTCCTTTCATTTGAATGAGTAACATAAGCCACAAAACTGACGTACTTTTATTTTCTCAATCCATTGTGATTTTGTTTGCTGGCAGTTGCCGTCTGTTTGGCTCAAATCAGCTCATAAAAATTCCCTACAGGTTTGGACGTTTCTTACATTGATGACGGGAACAGTGAACTTTGTAAAGATTGCCAGAGTTCCTAGCAGCTCTCCCAGGGTTAACGTGGGCATCGGAGGGGCTTGATCTCCATGGACTCACTCACATTCGGTCACCTGTAACTTGGGGTGCATGCCCCTTTAAATTAGGATGTCAAGGAGACCACAATCACCTCCACTGAGTAGCTTACACAAGTCACTGTTTAAGTGGTTGGCTCTCACACTTTGCTGCATATTACAATCACCAGAAGACTGTTAAAAAAAAAAGTCCCGCTACAAGGCCCCACCCAGACCACTTAAATCAGAATCTCTATCAGCGGTCCCAAGCATCAGTGCTTTTTACAGCTCCTAAATAATTCTAATGTACCACCAAGTTTGAGAACAACTGGTTTAGGGGAAAGGGGAAAAATAAAACAATGAAGGCCAGTAAACATGTCATTACTATGACTGGTTAGAGTGGGGCCTAACTAACCCTCAATGACATTTTGGAGCCATCCACTCCCGAGAATTGGGGAGGAGATGAAAGGACCTTCCACACATTAAATAGAGGTCCATGTACTGCTGTAATTTCTGTGTGCAGGATTCTGTAGTTCCCCATGTGCGTGAGGCAGAGTTGAGTAAGCCAGTCTTAAAGCCGACAAAAACCCAGAACACGCTGACAGAATGCAGGAGGGTCCCCCTGTGGATCTCTGGGCCTGAGGAGAAATGATTCCAGTCCCCTTAGGCCATAGCTCATCGAGGTCTACAAAGCTACCTTTGCAGTATGAGACAGAGCCCAAGAATAGGACACTCTTTTCAGTTCCCTAGGTCCTCCCAAACACTCCCATTCCTTCGCTGCCTCCGTCTGCAGGTTTTCCTTGGACATCAGGCACCTGGGAGCACAGCCCTGTGACAAACAAGCTTCCGTGTCTGAGAACCAGGTGTCTGAATGCAGCCAGGATGCAGAAACGGGCATCTGCTATTTTTCTATGAAACCCCAAGAAATATTTTGCCATACACTCCAACTACCTAGTAAGATTCAATTCAAAATTATGTGTTCTGCTCGGTGTTACTGATCCATACAATCAAAGGGAGGTTACTGACAAATTTGCTTTAATACCTTGCTACTTAGCAACAATCCCCAAGTCCAAGGAATCTTGGACTACATGACCCTAGTTTCTAGCTCCTTCTCTACTTTTTAGTTCTTCTGGTTCCTCCCTTCTTGTTTGGATGCTATGAACACTGTGTATTACTCAGAGGATTATATATTTAATACTTAATATACATATGATGAATAGGTGAATAGCAATAGCTCTTATTGCTATTTATTATGGGCATTTATTACGGACCAGGCATTGTTTCAAGCACTTTACATGTATTAACTCACTTAAGCCTCATTAAGCCCTAGGGAGGGAGTACTAGTAGTAGGTCCATTCCACAGTACAGGACACTGGAGCACAGAGAGGTTAGATCATTTGATCAGCACCACAGAGCTAGAAAGAAATCATAGACAGGAAAAGCCGGATTTCACCCCAGGCCTGCTGGCTCCAGCATCTTCTTTGTGGAGCCTGAGTAAACAATGAAGCCTTTTCCTTGCTATTGGGTATGTCTTCCTTTAGACCACATACTTTCTAATCTTTTGCTTTTTCCGCCCAAAGTTATTTCCAAGGTCTCCACATTGCCATATGGTAATAAACACATGGCTTCTGGCCACTATGTCCCACCAGAAGCACAGAACAGATGCACACACCATTCCTCCAGTGACCGACACCCTGGCTGCTTCCGACTCTGGCTACAACAGCTCACAGGATGCACCCTCGTATTTGTCTCTTGGGAACTTTTGCAAGGGTTTCTGCAGTACCCAAGAAGGCGTGAAACTTCTGAGGTATAAGTAATCGTGCAGTTTAGTAAACTACTCATTGTCAGTTTATTCTCCAGGAACCCTTAGCCCAGTTCATGCAGAAGGCAGGTGAGCGAGAAGAGTGCTGGCCAGGGCCCAGGACCAAGCAAAAGTGGATAACTCAGAACCACTTGTAGTCTCTTATTCTTTCATTGCCAGGCTTCTACCTACAGCCCTTTTAGCTAAAGCCGACTTTCTTAAGCATTGTTGCAATTATTTTTATTCTCACCAAAAATAGATTGATAAGTAAACATTGCATAGGCTCAAGAATATCATGCCTCAAATCCCAGTTATGATTTTAAATATGACTTCATTCTGTGCATAACATATAATATAAAAAGCTATCATGTATGTTTTTGTTTTCTATGTAACAATAATTCAAAATTAAAATGAAAGTTAAAATATACCTATCCCCCTGGCTGGCGTAGCTCAGTGGATTGAGTGTGGGCTGCAAACCAAAATGTCGCAGGTTTAATTCCCACTCAGGGTACAATGCCTGGGTTGCAGGCCATGACCCCCAGCAACCACATATTGATGTTTCTCTCTCCCTCTCTTTCTCCCTCTCTTCCTTCTCTAAAAATAAATAAATATTTTTTAAATATATATATACCTATCCCTATACATTTTGTACAAACATACCAGTTGGCTATAGTACTCGGCTCAAGAAACCATCTTAAGAAACGTCATCCCCACTAAAAAGCATGGTGGAGCTTAAAAGTGTTGTGGGGCAGGGGCGGGGGAAAAGAAAGAATGAAAAGAAACTGTACCCAACATGCAAACCACCAAGAATGTGCTGGCCAGATTGCTTGTTGGCAGGAAAAGATTTTTATAATTTCTTTTCCATAATTTAGCTTAGCTGGATAATTACATTTAGAAAAATAAGAGAGTAACCACAGATGTGTATGTAATGGAATTTTTTAAATGTAGATATATCTCTCATGGAAATAAAAGGGGCAATAGAAAGCTATCATTATCAACTTCAGAACAAAAGTTGTATTCACGCCAACCAAAAGAACAATTTGAATCATCCAGGAAGACACGGAATGCCAATCTTATCCACTTGTCACTTCAGCAAGCTAGCTTGACAGTTGTGCACCCACTCTCGGTGACGCATTTCTAAGGAACAGATCCGCTTCAACACGTGTGGGAAACGAAGCCTTTATATCCAAACCAGTTTCACCCAAAGAGCACAGAACTTTGTTTTAAGCAGCAGCTTCGTCTAAAATCACTCTTGATTCTCCATAAGTAGTTGAAACGTGCTGGGAAGGTAGTGTGTTGAAAATAAAAAGAACACAGGCTTTGGAGTCATCCGGGTCACAGTTACACTGGTTATCTGATCCTGGGAAAGTTACTTAACTTCTGCTCCCGGATGTTCCAACAAAGAATCTGAGTCCTTCCTTGCCTTTGCCAGCCTGTGTTCCTTGCCACCTGTATTCCTTGGCTCACGGCCCCTCTCAGCAATTGCGTCACTCTGACCTCTGCTTCCCTCATCACCTGTTTTTCTCTCACTCTGATCCTCCTGCCTCCCTTGTTTACTTATTAGGACCTTTATGATGGCATCAGCCCCACCCAGATAATCCGAAATAATCTGCCCATCTCCAGGTCTTCAATTTAAGTGTATCTGCTAAATCTCTTCTGCCATATAGTCGCAGGTCCCAGGAATTAGGACACAGGCATCGTTGGGAAACACTATTCCGCCAGCCACACTAGCTTTGTGACGTTTGGCAAAGTCTGATGAACCTCAGTGCCCTTACCTGTCAGTGGGGATTTTCAGTTTACGAGGATTGAATCAAATAATGACTGCAGAGTACTCAGCAAAGGCCCCGGATCACAGAGTAAACGTTTAATGACTGCAACTCACCATATTACCAAGACAAAAATTAAAGAACAAAAGAATGATGCAAGTGGCCTGAGAGCTTTATAAGTCAAAGGATTTTCATATTCCCATTGCCTGTGATTGTAAGACATCTTTATAGTCACACTGAAACGTAAAAACCATGATTTTCGAAGCTATCATCAGGACTTTATGTCACAAAACAGAAGGATTACTTAGAGCATTAGTAACCGGTTAAAAAGAGGGCCTACTAGAAAAGATTAAATGGAACTTACCTTAGCTCAAAAGGAAAATCAAAATTGTGGACTAGAAAATACATATAAAAAGCCTTAAAACCGCACATTTCCAGTGACTCAGATAGCACGCATCCAGGAGAATACCCAAGGGGTACAGACAAAGATTCAGCTACGTGGTGTTTGAAACTGCATAGCTTGTAAACAGCAAAAGATGTAGACATTAAATTGTGTATGGTAGAAAACTCTTTTCATAAATTAAGCCGAGCCCTGGCTGGCATAGCTCAGTGGATTGAGCGCAGGCTGCGAACCAAAGTGTCGCAGGTTCGATTCCCAGTCAGGGTACATGCCTGGGTTGCAGGCCACGGTCCCCAGCAACCGCACATTGATGTTTCTCTCCCTCTCTCTCTCTCTTTCTCCCTCCCTTCCCTTTCTAAAAAATAAATAAATAAAATCTTTAAAAAACAATAAAAATAAATTAATTAAGCCTATATTTGTTTTTAAAGGAAAACAAGGAGGAAGGAAAAAAGAGAAGAAACATACCAGAAGGTTAAAAGTGTAGAATTGGAGTTAATTGAGGATCATTTTTCTTTTCTTCTATTTGCTTAGTTTTACATTCTAAATTTTCTGTAGTTTTCTACTTTGTAACAGAACAAATCCAGTGTTTATTTCTCTGTAGACTTTGCTGGTTTTGCACTGCAACACAGTGAGCAAGTTCAGGGAGGACTGTGCCTGAACAGACCCACCCTGCAGGTGAGCCAGTGGCTCCAGACACTGAAGAGTCAGGCGAGAGACAGAGCTCTCCCGTTTCTCAGGAGCCCAGGAGCTACACGTAAGTGAGACATAAAAGCAAGCAGATGCCAAAGGAAGGTCTTAGATAATCAGAGGCTCTGGATAATGGAAGAGGCTAAAGAAAATGTATATCCCGAGTTGGGTGCAGATTGAACCTGAGTGGTTCTCGATAGATGGAGACATCCAAAATAAAGGAGTCTCAGAACAAAAGCCTTGACTACTTATTCTGTGTCACATCATTGTTCCATTAGCATTCACTCTCCACTCCTGTATTTACATGTGTAAACAGTGCTTTCTGCCGCATTCAGGAGTATTGACCTGAGATTATCTCAGGAACACGATAAGCAGGGGCATCAGGGACAGAGGGGAAAGACTTCTCTGATGATATAGCCCAACAGAAGAAGTACAAATAACATGATCCTCATGCAGCACCTCAACTGAGTACACTTGTGCCCTAGACTTGCTATTCCATTAATTAACTATGTGACCTTGAGCAGATCAATTATGCTCTGAGAGTTGGTTTCCGGAGAAGATCAAACTAGAATTGTTTTCTAACTGTTATTTTTGGAAACAGCACAGGGACAGAGTGAGGGGTGAGTGGAAAACCCCTCACCCCTTTCACTCTTGCTTAAAACCAGAGCAGTCACCATTTCTATCTCTTTTATTCCTTTACATTTTCTCATAAGATTTTGTTTAAGGAAACGGTTCCACTGTCTTTATAAGACAATTTGAAAATTCCTTGACTAGATGACTTCTGATGTATTCCCAAAATGTAACCATCTACTTAGAAGGACTTCAAATGGGAGCCAAAAAAGTCAAGGAACAAAGGATTCCAGGGCCAGATGCCCGAAGCCTGAAGACAAAGGCGCTGGCTGGGTAACACAGACCGCACGCAGGTGAACACCCACCCATCGGGCAGCTGGGAAGCCAGTGAGTCTGGTTCTACATCCTGTCTTCCCACTTTTCCAGGTAAACCTCTGCTACCCACATTTCTTAAGCGGTACATTTGCTTTTTTTTGTCGTTATATAGGCCAGGTCAACTGGGTCAAATATTGTATTGTAATTATACTCCACGTCCAAAGCTTTAAAAGGAAAGAAAAGGACTAGAGCACATACTTATTTATTTATAACTCATTGTCACCTCTAGTTTAGTTAATCACCAAGAGTATGGCAAAGAAAAAGCCAAAGAAGGTCAGGGAAGGGTTTGTATTCACTTAGATGTACCGATGAAAATAAAAGCTAGCACTTGCTCCTTATTACCCTTTGTTCTAGGTGCCCATCAGTAAATGAATGGTTCAAAAAACTATGGTACATTTACCTAGTGGAATTCTATGCAACAGAAAGAAAGAAGGAGCTCATTCCCTTTGCAACAGCATGGATGGAGCTGGAGAGCATTATGCTAAGTGAAATAAGCCAGGCAGTGAAAGACAAATACCACATGATCTCACCTTTAACAGGAATCTAAACAACAAAACAAACAAGCAAAATATAACCTAAGACACTGAAATAGGGGACAGCCTGACAGTGACCAGAGGGGAGAGAAGAGGGAATTTCAGGGGACAATGGGAAGGGTTTACAGGAACAAATATAAAGGGCACATGGACAAAAACTGGGGGGGCGGAGGGGGTGGAAATGGGAGGGAGGTGGGGAGAGAGGGGTGGGTAGGCTGGGATGGGAGTAAAGGACAGAAAACTGTACTTGAACAATGATTATAATAAAATTGGAGGTGGGGAAAGAAAAAAGAAAACCTATACATTTAACTCCACCTCAATTCTGAGTATTTGTAGTAATGGCGGCCTCATATTGCACGCCACCTACAGGCCAAGTGCAGTACTACATGCTGCTCTTGCACACTCGTCTGATTCTCAGCACACGCCTATTGGGTATTATAATTTTAAAATTATAAAAGCAAAACATAAAGGAATGTAAATTACTTTCTTAGGATCTCAGAACTGCTCAGAGAAGGGTGCGGGACTCAAACCTTGACCTTCCTGGCTTCAAAGCCTTTTTCCTCAGTGAGGACAGACCATGGGGTTGACTGCATGAGCCACTAGGTGTGTAAAACTAGGGAATCCACACAATGGTCATGTAACTAGTAATTTGCTTCTCCTACTAATTATCCTTTGTAGCAAACGCATCTTGAGTAATAACAGAGCACATGATCTCCTTCTTCAAAACATCTTCGGAAGGTCATGACTTTTAGCAGAAGTAACTCTTTTCTATTTTTGGTCTGGCTTTAATTTGGGTAATAGTCTGATTGAACATAGATATTTATGACATTTATTAAAAGCTTTTATTACTAATTTTGCCTAGAAAAAAGTTTTAATGGAGATGTATTGGGGAATTTCCATAAAATTAATGTCCAGACTTAATGGATGTCTAAGGTATCATTATTAACGGGAATGTTCCATACACTAGGATCCTTTGATTAGAGATTAGATATGGTTAGATCAGAACTTATTTAAAACTGGACCCTTGCCAAAGTATCTAGAAATTCAATTTAAACACATTCTGGAGGCTGATGCTTTATTTAGGTTGTGTCTTTACGATGCCAGATAAAAAGCTGCGGTTACTAAAAATCAATTAATTTGGTCAGCGGCTGGAAGATCTAAAGACCACATTATGTTCTGTCTGACTTCTGCTGAGACCTACACGCAGCCAATCAGTTGAATCAAGATGAATTTTCCAGCTGCAGAAACTGACCGCCACACTTCCAGAAGGACATTCTGGCTGGGTCAGTGGCCCGGGTCTCCCATAGTCCTTGATTGGCCCCATCTTCACTGATGGTCTCAGTGATATTCTCTGTCTTTCCTAAGACCTCAAATCCACAACTGTGGATTCTCAGCCATGTGGGGAAATCCCGGGCTAGGCACATTCTCGTACCACACCTGCCACCAGTTCTGAGCGGTGAGCCCCTTCCTAGATTGAGAACCCCTCATGTAGAGTTGGCTTTAAGGTGCTCAGGAAAAGTGCCACGTGGGAGTGTTAGCTTCAGTTTCCTCTAAGGATTCCTAAGCCATTCTCAACACACTTTTAAGCAACTAACAGCAGTTTGAAAGGGGCTGGAAATATCAGAGAAAGGGGGAACTATTTCTGACCCAATGAACAACAAAATTCCGTTTCGGTCACATTACTCCCCACAGGTAATTTTCGGGGCCGGTGGGCACAGGGTTACCCACGCCTAGAAACCTTTACTAGCAAAGCGAAGGGAAAGCCATATGTCCAAGTCTGTGAGTAACGCTGCTTTTGTTAGAACTTGCCCTGAAGACTCTCATTTTTCAAACCCTGGCTCCTTATCTTCCTGGACCCAAACCAGAAGCAACTGCACACCAGGGGCCCACACACATGTTTTGTTTGGCTCACAAAGTAGTGGCCCAGACAATACTTGAAATAAAACAACAATAAACTTAACTAGTTGCTTTCAAAACTTGTGAGAATTCACAGAAAATGTATATCTTCAGCTTCTCAGAAAAAATTCAGAATGTGTGATACTTCTGAGCTCACATCCCCCCCGGGTCCCCTTTAGTGAGTCTCCACCCCTCCCTCTTGGCCTGGGGTCAAGTTTTTCTTACTCTTGGCTCACTTAATGTGTTTCCTTTTCCTGCCTGACCTCTGTGAGCATTGGATTCTACAACTCCACCCCAAACTGAAAAACCTGGATGCAGTCTCAAACACCACACTCTCTGAATGCCTCCTTCTATAAATGAGAAATGGAGATCCGGAGAGGGACCTGACTTGTCCCAAATCACACACCTTGCCAATGGCAGAGCTGGAAGTATATTCCAGGTCTTCGCTCAAGCCATCATCTCCAAATAAAATTAAGCCCAACTGACCCTCTGGCCATTAAGACCAAATACAGTTAACATGTATCGAGCCCTGAATATAAACCTGGCACTGTGCTAATCACCTTTAACAGGTGACCCCATTCCATTCTTATAATAACACTGCGAGTTAGGTGTTCACGTTCAACCTGTTTTACAAACAAGGGTACTCAGGCTTGGAGAAATTAAGAAACCGGCCCTATGTCTTACAGTGAGAGGCAAACCCATGATTGAAAAGCCAGAGTCCAATCTCTTACCTGCCTCTCCTTCCTCTAAGTCCAGATTCACTCATTCATTCAATGAACGCGTGTACCCATATTATGAGCCCTGCACTGTTCTAGAAGCTGGGGACACAGCAGTGAAGCTCCAAAGTGGCTGTTCTCTGAGAGCTTGGAGTCCATCACCGCTTGCCACTGTCATCTACCACCTGCCCCTTCAATCCCTTCAGCTTATGCCATCTCACACTGTCATGTGTTTCACATGTATGAAATTTTCTGCTTGTATTATCTCACTGACTTCATGAAATGTCCCTCTTTTGAACTGTCCACATCATTCAGCACAGGGATTGGCTCCTTATCACTGTTGTATAAATATCGTTAGTTTGAGCACAAATGAACAGAGAATAGACAGGACAATACAGGAAGAGAGCCAGGCTTCCATTCCTCCAGGGTTTGGCTGATCAGCCATGACTCACATGTATGGTTCCTGTCTGCTCCTCTGTAAACAAAAACTTGCCTATGTGGCCCAAAATACTTGCTCACATGCCTACCTCTCTGCAAGTATCCCTCCCAACTTATCTAGCTAGTCTTCCCCATGGATGCAGAATCTTATAAACTAGTCTGTGAAATAGAAATGAAAACTGTTGCTTTGCCTCCTAGAAACTAATTCTGCTGTCTTCCATGAGCAATGCAGGCCCTTACCTCTTGGGCTCTTATCCAATCAACGAGCTGATGGGTACGAACAGACACCAACTCAAAGGAACTGAAAGGACCCATGTGCAGTTTGATTAGAAGAGGGCGCCTGATTACATCCTACCAGAAGAGAGCTCTTCTTTACCCAGGAAGTGGACCAAGTGCCAATGCCCTCTTTGTGATGAGGCCATCTGATCCCTGGTGGAGAGAAACCCCTGGGCCCTCAGCTGACAGCTGCTGTCAGCCCGCAAAGCAATTGCTGAGACTGCAGACAGCAGACCGCAGGTGCCCTGGCCTTTAGCACGGCTGGCGTGGGAGCCAAAGCAAGACACACAGGGGGAGGGGCAAAATACTTCTTCAGTCAAGTCACCGTCACCTACACAAACAATGAGTCTCCTCACCCAACTGAAACATCTCTGTACTACTGACAGCCTGACATGTGAGATGCATCAGAGAGAGAAGCCACCAGACTAGTTACCTGCCTCCAAAAAAGACTCCAAGAAATAGTTCATCTTCTAAAGCATTGATTTATGAATTGAGTCATCCATTCCAAAGCAAACAAGGAGTGGGTACTTAGCGTGCCCCAGGCATTTTGGCAAATCTGCATGGACTTGCTATCCTTTAAATTAACAACGTTGAATTGTCCAAAAATGTTTACCTGAGGGGAAAGAGCTTATGCTTCCAGATTATATAGACCTATATTTTATTTCAATTTGAACCTTTTTTCAGCCATTCTCCAGCACTGCAACATTTATTGACTGATGATTTCTACCAGGTTCACTTTCTTTAAGAAACCCTGTGAGGTATTAAAATGGTAAGTTTATATTTTGCATTGTCCTGAGATTAAGTTTGATCATATGTAAAAAGCTTACACAAATGCTTCATGCCCGGGAAAGCACTCAATACATGAAGGCTTTAATTTTAATCTACTATGTTACTAAACATTATTTTTAAAATTGCCCCCCCAAAAAAGTCAAGGATCAGCCACGCTTCCTGTAAATGCATAGGTTAATAAGGGCACCCACCTGTTTTACCGAAGGCAGAACACGAGAAGCCCCAATAGCAGCGATGCAACAGCAGGAGCACACAGGAGCGCTGTTTGACTCTGCATTCTATTGCATGATGGTTAATAATTACATGTTAGAGAAAATGATACAAGTGTAACATAAAAGAGCACTTGAAACAGAAAAATACTTAAAAGCAAGGGTTAGGAAAAATAGCCTCAAGATTTCAAGAGGATATCATGGGAAATACGGCAGTAGTAAAGCAAAAGGGACGCGCAAAAGGGACAGGAATGAAAAGCTCTAATCAAGATTCATCAGCCTTAGGAGCATGGCAGCATAGAGAGAACAAGAGAGTGGCCGTCGAAAACCGAATTAACAAGGTGAAAGACTATGAAAAATAGGGTCTTTAACTTCCACTATTAGCAAAAAAAAACACACACCAAATATCAGAAATAAAAATCTAATCTAAAAATCATAACTTGAGCCCTATCGAGGAAAACATAAATTTTCAAGAAAAAAATACACTTTTAAAATACATTTTTTAAAAGAAACAAGGAATTGCACATTAATTCCAGGTTTGAGTTCATGGTATAATAGTGCATGAGATGAGATAAGATCCTTCTTCTGATCCTCAATTTCTACCAGCTTTTTCTATAATCTTTGCCCTGTGCAAAAAAAAAAAAATACATTTAGCTATTGATTCTCTTACTTGTTCAGCACTTTGTAGGATGGCTGGTATACATGTGTAACATGCAAATGAAAATAGGTTCAGTATCTTTAAATTATTCAGACAGATATATTTTCCATTATTCAAAGCAATTTCCTGTTGCTTTTTCTCTAACATGAAGATTTAAATGTGGTGTTCGTAGTGTCTTCAATCTGAATTAAAAATCAACACCAGACTTTTTTTCCATACAAAAAGTAGATGTTGATATGAAAACTTACCCGATAAGGAGTGTGGTGACAGGATGTCCCTAGGGTAGACTCTGGGTGTGCTAAACATGATGGAACAATTTTAAATGGGTACAATCTACATATTGAAGTGAACTGTATACAATTTAGGAAAATGCTAAATTAAACATAACTAACTGCTGTTTCAATGAGTTTCAAACAGTAATTTCCAATTTTACCAAAGTAATTTAGACCAGCTATGGAGATACACCAATTTTGTATTTCTGGGTCCTTCATACTACTTTCCAAAATACAAACCCATCCCTAGTTTATATTACAGCTACTCCAAATTCACTTAAGTATAGTGTATTCAATTGGCTGCTCACCACCAAGAAAATTGCGTCTTTCTCTATTTCCATGGCCTTGAAGTTTCTGTCTCCCTGGCTGCCTTTTTATCCCTTTGCCCTGTGTTCCTTCCTCTGCCTCTCCAGAGGCATGAAAGAGCAGACTTATAATTCCATGGGGTAAGTATAAAGAATAATTTTTCATTGGCATCCAAGCAGGGAAAAAAATACTACCTTCTTGAACAAAAGATTATAATAATTTCTATGCAATTCTAGTGAATATTGATGACTTTTAACCCTAGTGTTTATATCTCCATCTTCACGAAATCACCTTTTCCTTTGGGAGTGTTCCCCCTCCCTGGTCTCACGTTATGGGACCTGAGTAGGGCTTACCCTAGCCTGAGGCACACAGACATATACTAATCTGTACACTGCATTTCTCCTCTCCTGGCCACTGGTGCACAGATGACCACATGGTCGAGTCTACTCAATTTTTAGAGAATTTTAGGACCAAATCAGCTCAGGGTTTTCACTGTCTGACCACAACAAGCCCAGTGTTCTGCAGAAAGTAGAATGCCTAGCACACAGCATTGTTGATAAGCGTTAGTTTTCCTTCTTTCCTAGCCTTCGGATATGTTCATCTTAGATTTCACGTGTAAATGGAATCATATGGTATTTGTTTTTCTCTGTCCAACTTATTTCACATAGCTATTACCCTCTAGGCCCATCCATGTTGTCCCAAATGGCAAGATTTCATTCACATTTTATGGCTGAGTAATATTCCATTGTATGTAAACTAAATCGTCTTTATCCACTCATCTACTGATAGACACCTAGATTGCTTTCATATCATGGTTATAATCTTTTGAAATTTTTGAGATTTGCTTTATACCCAGCATATGGATCTACCAGTAAATAAATGTTTGTACTATATAGATGTTGAGTATAGAGTCTTATAAATTTCCATTAGGTCAAATAGGTAGACAATATCAATCAATTCATCTACATCTCTAATATATTTTTGTCTATAGATTCTGGCAATTGTGTTACAACAACTTATATAATAATAACTGCTGATTATAACGATTGTGGCTACTTATTGTAACAAGCTGAATTATGATTATAGATCTGTCAATAACTCCTTTGACTTCAGCTAGATTTCCCTTTATGTTTTTGAGCTTATGTTGTAGGTTATTATTATATTTCTGTTGAACTGGTCCCTTGAGCACTATTAAAGGTTCCCCTTTATTTCTAGCAATACTTTTTACCTTAACATCTATTTTGTCTGTTATTACTTTTGTTTAGTGTTTGTATAGTATATCTTTTTCCTTTATTTTTACTTTTAACCTCTCTGTGTCCTTATATTTAAAACACGGCTCTTGTGAGCAGCATACCATCCTGGTAGGACGGGTTAAAATTAAAGAGTTAAAATTCAGTTGATTTAAAGAAAACAATTTTAAGGCTACATTTCCTGTACACCTGAGCTTATAAAATAAAACCCACACTCACTGTACCTACATGTAGGTGTGTGTATGGTGAGTACCTGGCCCAAGCACAAGGAACTTGGGGCTCGTTATAACAGCAAAGCAGTTCAGAGCACAGACTCCCTCCTGGCTCTTCCAGCTTCCTGCCAGCGGTGGCCTGGACAGCAATTCCACAACCTATTTGCAAAAAGCAGAGCACGTGTATGTAGCCTTGAGTCGGATGGGGTTGGGGGAGGAGATAGATCTCTCTACTAGGGAAACCTGTTTGCCTAGAACAATGTGTACATGGTAGCAGAGAAATGCATCTACATTCTATAAGAAACAAGTAGTCCTGATACCCGTTTCAGAAAAAGTTGTTTATACCCCAGGCATGTGAATGTTTCGCTTATAAATCTGCTGACTCTCACGTTAGATTCGAAACTTAAGAAGATTCCATTTGTAATCATTACTATGTGACTAGCACAACCTGCAATTAAAACCTGAACTTGTCTTACAGTTTCTACACTATCACTAGGACGGCCCAGCTTCTTGAAACAAATGCCACAACAATGTTCAGAAAGTCTTTCTTCGACTACTAGAAAATCGAAATTATTCAGCCACATTCTTCTCAGTTCAACTGATCCAGGGAGGGCCACAGAGCTAAACAGTGGCCGGACTACACTCTCTACCCTTGTTTTTTCTGCATGATAACAAAAAGACCAGACCTATCCATGTAGGGGTGTATTTTTCAAAATATTACACCAAGAAATATTTGAACGCAATAAGTATGTCAATGCAGCTGTATGGTTAAGTGTTCTAACCTCTGAAGTCAAAAATTCAAATTTATAGTTGCCACATTAAGCATAGATGTTAAAGCATTAAAGTTAACACCATATACAGTCGTATAAAATATTACATGTGTAAAGGGGCTGAGTTACGTTCATACTGGGAACCATAATTTAGAATTTCCTGACTTCTGAACATGTAACACATCATAGTAATTGATCTAGCTCCTTGGAGCTAATATAAAATATCTTGTTAACATGTTTTCTGTCCAATTCTTTCATCATTTACCTTTGGCTCTTGGAGAAACAATTCATCATGCTCAAATGTTTTCACACACCTGCACTGAGCTACTACGGCAACGGGGAAGCCCGTGCAACCCGGACTGAGCGAACAGATCTGGAAATCAGGCAGGAGCATTGTTAGTGTGCACACTTTGTCTGGACCCTGCAAGATGACACTTCACCTTGGGGTTCTGAGTTTTGTTGGCTTTGTCTTGTCCCAGGGATAGTCTCCTATTCTGCTGGGTGCTGTGCAGTACAGGACATCAAGGTAGCTTATACACACAGAATGTCTACAGACTACCAGCTCATCAAGCTGATGCCACAGAGGAGGGGGGGAACAGCCTGCACCAACAGGGGACGTGACGTGGATTTCCTGGCACCACAAGAGAATCACACAACAATGGACTAAATGCTTGTGTCCCTCCCAAATGCATATGTTGAAATGCTAACTGCCAAGGTGATAGTATTTAGAAGTGAAGGCTTTAGGAGGTAATTATATCAGGAGGTTAGAGCCCTCATAAATGATATTAGTGCCCTTGTGAAAGGCATCCCAGAGAGACCTCTAACCCTTTCCTGCCGCCATGCTGGTACTCAGATCTTGGACTTCCAGCCTCCAGAACTGGGAGAGGGAAATTTTTGTTGTTTTTAAGCCACCCAGTGGATGGCACCTTGTTATAGCAGCCAGAACCAATACCTACAATCTTTAATGCAATTCTCTGCCCAGTACTGGCGCTATGTGTTCTTCCCCTCAACCGATCCTGTGTCTCTTTCATTTGACTGAGTCTCAGATTTACTGTATACTAACCCACTTCTCCTTAGCGTGTACCTCCTGCTGCCTGGCTCCTCCCCAGGCAAAGAAAACTAACAGCTAATAGGCTAAAAGGTATTACCATGTTTCAGGCACTACTTAAAGCACCTAAGAAACATTAATGTATTTAACCCAGTAGAGTAGATATTGGCAAACTATGACCCATGAACCAAATCCAGTCCTCCACTTCTTTTGGTAATAAAGTGCTTTAGGAACACAGCCACCCTCATGTAAGCGTGAGAGTATTTAATGGCTAGCTATAGCTGTGTTTGCAGGACAACAGCCGAGCTGAGTGGGGGCGATGCATATGGCTAGCAAGATCAAACATATACACTATCCAGTGTTTCTTGTAGAAATAGTTTCCCCACCCGCTGCGAGTAGAGAACCTGCTGTGAGCAGAGAAAGCCCTCTGCGTGCTCAGCAAAAACCAGACTCTCCAGAGCACGTGTGAGAAAATCAGAATTATTCTTAACAGAATTCTTGGGTTTGGGAAGAGGGAGGAAGCTTAAATAATGGCACAATTGTCCATACCTACTAGGTCTGCACTAAGGCCTGCCTTTTATCATGGTTGGTAGTGGGAATCCTCGTCAGTTCAAGTCCTAGTCGTGGCATTCATCCTTTTGTATTCTGTTTCTCAGTCATTTGGCTTTGTCCAGACTTTACCTCTTACAATGTTCAGCCACAGATTTAACAGTGGTTACCAGAACCTGATCGGGGGAGGACAAGGACGTACCCACAGGAGCGCTTATTTAGTGTAGTCTGTTTGCAGCTAAAAAAAAGGAGACTGTATTGCATAAATCTCCGAGGACCGTGGTTTACATGTGGAGCTCTTGTACCCGCTTTCCAAAACAGAACATATGCTTCTCTGGCAGGGAAGAAAGAAGGGCACTTCCTCTGACCCCTCCCAGAGCTCCCCGCCTTTGTCCAGAAGCTACTCCCCAGGACAGCCATGGGGCCGGCCCACGAGCACATGTGGGCCACATATTCGCATTGCCAAAACATCTGGAGTGAAAAAGGCATTTAATCATTCCGATTATTTTCCCCTGAAGCAATGCCAAACATCTGTCTAACTAGAAACAGCTGTGTATTAGTTTGGGGATGCCATAACAAAATACCACAGGCGGGGTGGCTTAAACAACAGAAATTTATTATCTCATAGTTACGGAGGCCGGGAGTCCCAGATCAGGGTGCCAGCATCATCTCGTTCTGGGGAGGACTGTCTTCCTGGCTTGCAGATGGCCACCTTCTGGTTGCGTCTTTATGTGGCAGAGACGTGGGGTGGGGATGGGGGTAGGTCTCTGTTGTCTCTTTTTATGAGAGCATCGACACTGTCGTAATGATCCCACCCTCATAACCTCATCTAAACCTGATTACCTCCCAGAGGCCCTAACCCCAAATACCATCACAGGGGATACAATTCAGTCCACAGCAAGCTGCACCTCCAGCAGTAAGTTGAGCCGGCACTGGGTGTCTGTGGGGATGCCCTAGGCAAAGGTTCAGTGAGTCAGAGCACCAGAGACAGGATGTCCCCAGCCCCCTCATGGTCCTCGTTGCCGCTAACCATGTCCACCTCGGAGCCCTCTGATGAGAGAGTCACACCAAGGGTACCGGTGTTGGTGCCACAGGCTCTGTGCATCCGAGAGCTTTCCCTGTTCTCAGCATAAATCCAGCCTGGATGAGCCAGGATGAAAGGGTGCTAGATACTTTCTGCCATTCCAGTTGCAGAAACTTCAGAAACGTGTAGTTTAGGATTCCAGAGCAAAGGCAGGATCACTTAACTAGACACCATTGTAGTTGTACCTGTGTAGTGGCAAATAGCTCCCAAACTCACTGGCTTAAAACTTAGCATTTACCATTGACCAGCTGGGTGGTTTGGCTGACCTAGGGCGGACATGCCTGACTTCCTCTGGGCTTGCTCCCACACCGGCAGTCATGCAGCAGGTAAGCTGGCGAATGACTAGCCTAAGACAGCCTCAGTCACAGGGCTGACAGCTGTCTAGTTGTCATCGGGGCTGACTGGAGTGACCGAGCCTTGTGGTTTTCAACCTTCCGTGCCTAGCTCAGGCGTATTCTCAAGTTGCTTCCAAGAAAGCAGAAGCCCACGGACTGTTTGAGGCTTAAGTTAGGTGCTGGCACACTGAGACTTCAGCCTCCTCCATTAGTGAAAGCCAGTCTCAGGGCCAGCCCAGACTCCAAGGGTATGGAAATAGACTCCACCTCTTCCTAGGAGGCGCTGCCAGTTACATAGTAAACAATGTGGATCCAGGAAGGCGTAAAGAACCATGGCCATTTTTGCCATCTTGCCCAGGAGAGAAACCTGAGAAACAGTGGTTATTTAATAGTGGATGAGCTCCAGAAAATCATTCACTTTTTCCCCTCTATTCCCTGCCTCTTCCTGGCTAAGAAATAAACATGGGATATTGGGCCATGGAAAAGAAAACAGAAGTCTTTTAGGCAGCTGGAAAAACTAAGTTATGCTTGTCACCTTGGCAACCACAAGCTGTGTCACTTTGAACCAATCATTTTCCTCCCTTGAGTCTCTGGTTTTTTTCATCCCAAAAAGAAGTATGAGAGGCTACTTTATCTTAATGCTTCTTATCACCTGGATATTCTATATTCAAATCAAATTATTTCCTGTAGACCTTTCCGATTAGTCATCTATAAAGCATTGTGTTAGAGGCAGAGACAGGTAGCCATGCCTCGTTCAGAGTAGCACTGAAAAATACTTAATCGTCCTGGCTGGCATAGCTCAGTGGATTGAGCACGGGCTGCGAACCAAAGCATCACAGGTTCAATTCCCAGTCAGGACACATTTCTAGGTTGCAGGCCAGGTCTCCAGTGGGGGCCACATGAGAAGCAACCACACATTGATGTTTCTCTCTCTTTTTCCCTCCCTTCCCCTCTCTTAAATAAATAAATAAATAAAATCTTTAAAAAAAATACTTAGTTGTTAATTACCCTAGGTCAGCTCCTACTCCTGGGCTTACGAGACCGAAACAGCTAGACTTCTTAAAGACAACCTTGACCATGGGATTTGGTGGATATGACTTCCTTCTGTGTCTCTTCCACACAGGCAACAGCAGCAGGACAGGAGTCTCTCATTCTCACTGCCCAGACCATGCAGAGCGGCCCTGGGAAGGGTCAGCATATTTCTGTCTTGTCCTCTCGTCATGAGTTTAGCTGTGTCTCCATTTTCTTGCCTCGAGCTTGTGAACAAGGTTTTGGTTGACAAACGACACAATGTCCGGAGTGTTCATTACCATACAAAATTTGCAAATCAAAGAGGCGTGTGAGAAATACAATCTCCTCAGTAGAAAGTATGAGTACATGTTATAAGACACTTGCCCAAACAGGCCATACTTCAATTTCATAAAAGCCTAAAATTCTTCATCTCGTCTCTGTAACTTACTGAAACCTTGCATTCTCTAATCCGTACCACAGTGACTGACACGTAGTATGTGCTCATTAAGTACTTTATAAATGTAAGGCTGTTTGTGGGGCAAAGAATAAACTTACTTATTATATTAAGGTTGCATTTGCAGGTTGCCAAAATGAAAAATGAAAAATGAAAACTCCAATCATTCTGATGCCAAATTATGCCACACATTCCGACATCTGGGAAACATTTGGAGCATTCTTTCTTTCCCCTGACTGCTCTGGTGTCCTAGAGACACAAGCCTCAGGAAATGGCCATGGGTGTCTGTGGCGAGGGGTGTATGCAATGTGGGAGGTAGCATTTTGAAAGTGGCTTCTGGGAGGGAGTATGCTGGTGAAGTCAAAGTGAAAATTGGTTCACTTCTCTGTGCCGATTGCCATGCAGATTTGTGCTAGCTTTTCTCTTTATCACAAAGGGCAATTAATAGCCAAAGTCACCACAGTGTCCATTTTCCTTTGCTCAATAAATTCACACCAATAATTCAATAGGACATGACGTTTAAGAAAATTGTTTTATAGCAACTCAACAGAATATTACTCCAGTAAAATATATATTTCTTATATATAAAATATACGATTGATAACAAGACAGAAAATATATCTGAAGTATAAAATATGAGGCTTTTGAGGTCACATGGGAAAACATTTATAATAAATGGCTAACTAGAAAGAAAGAAGCTAAAATGTCCTATACTTTAATGGTACAAATAGGTAAAATATAGATGAGTAATGGCTGGCATTCTATGGGAATAGAACTTGTCCATTCAGGATTCAATACTGCATTACTCACAGGTACTGATGCCTCACCACCAGCATTGTAACATCATGAATAAGCAGTTTCATCAGGTTCATGTATCTCTCCTCTAAAACCAAGTGGTTTATTAATTTGTATATTCATTATTGATTATGAGCTTACTCCAAGCCAGGCTCAGAATGCCTATTTTTGAAGGGCTCTCAGAGGCTATTGGGGTATGGAGACATGTTAATAAATAATTCTTAAATATGAATTTAATACTGTTACTTTACTATCTTTGAATTTTTGAAAAATAATGTGACAAAAATGTGACAGGTCTTCTCAGCAACCTTGGGTAGCCTTCAGTTTGTGTAGTGCCCGACCATTCCCCTTCTGGCAGGCAAGGCAGAGGGGAACCTCTGAAATGAGAGGGCAGCCAAGGACTACAGACACAGAGCCTTTGTCTCCTGAGTGACAATCCTTTTGGCTACACACTTCCTGAAAATGATGCCTTGCCACTCAAAACCATGAAAGCAAGAGAGAGTTTCAAAACCATCCATCTTTGACATGTATTATATTTTAAAAATTATAAATCCAAAAAGTTAAATTCACTCTTCCACTAAACCCATATCTAAATCCTTTAGATTGTTCCATTGTCATATCCCAACCAAATAATGATTTTTTTTCATTCTGCAGTTGATATAAGAATATTGGATTCTTTCTTTTCCAAATTATATATGGTTTCCAAGTTCATTATTATACTACAAAATTATTAGGACACACTACCCCATTTTGGGGGGCCATCATCTCATTGTTCTTTAATAATTGAGAGTTATAAAGGACTCTGGGACCTGAGATTTACACTTAGAGAGCCTATTGCCTCTGGCATTTGGAGGCTATGAGATCTCCATGGCTGGAGAAGGCAGGGATTCATGAGAATAGGTTCTGACAGTGCCATCAGGTTCCTGAACTATGCATAAGCCTTGGGGTCACATCTTCCACCAGTTCCCCAGACATCACTGACCATTGAACTCATTCCTAAAAGTTGAAGACTCATGGCCAAAAAATTCAAGGTGTTCAAGATTCAAGGAAAATTCTTCAGTGAGGACCCTCCTCTCCTCCACCTTATTTTTTTTAATGATTTTGTACATGCTAGGTCTACTTCAATTGATCATCAAAGGCCCCAAAACCCGGTTAGCTTGAAGAGTGTGTGGACAAAGGATGGATGCAGGATGTGCAATGCTTTATGCTGAATGTGATTGCTTTTACACATGATTCCAAATATTATTCATTACTGGTGGTCCTGTGCTAATTCCTAACCCCTTCCTTTTAGTTGCCTGGCAAAGTCTCTGCACCTCCAAAAGACAGGCCCCCCAGAATCACCATCTGTATTTGACATACCCAAAGTTGACTGCAATGGTAACTGAATGATAGTTTCTGATGAAGTATTCAACTGGTAGATTTTTCCCTCCATTTTCAGCCATGATGAAAAAATATGTGACAAGAGCATAGATATTCGAGGGACAGAAAAGTCATTTAAGGACAAAATGAGGGTAAAAAGAACTTGTGGGTGATCAGTGTATCATGGGCAAGAAGAAATCTGGCACATTTCAAAATAGAAAACAAAGTAGTATGAAGAAAACTAGAATTTTCCATAACTTTCAGTTGCACTTCATTTTCCAAATGTGTGTGTTTTTAAATGATTAAGGTTTTTAACAATCCAGAATTAAAGGAGCAAAGAGTAAAAGAAAATAAATCCTTCCATATTCAAAATGTGCAATATTGAAACTTGCCAACAAAAACACGAGATCGCTTGGAACAGTTCTTGGCCATAATTAAATTAGAATGTGTTTAAATTCTTAATGGCATGGTATTTTACACTGAGTTTCAAATATACACCTAAACGCTCCAGCCATCATGAGTTATTAATATAATGTGCCCAATAACTGGAGAAGTATTGTAGCATATTATCACTCCTCCCTGGCTAATGAAACCAATCATCCTCTCTAGCATTTTAGCCACAAAAACCAGAATCACTCTCTTTGTAGCTTAAAAGGTTTCAGAAAGCATTGAAGCAGCTAAAAAGCAGCCTTTTTTGCCTGGTGAAATGACCCTGAAACAAACCTTGGGTTGTTTTTACTGAACTGTGGGTGTGAGTGTGTTTTCTTTTTAAGCTTTCTCTACCTTTTCACTACTCTGCATGGAATGAAATCTGTTCAGACCCTGAGCGACACTGCAGCATGACCATGGTTTACTAATTATGTTCACGAAGCTTCTGTATGAGAAGAAAACCATAGTTTAGGAAGCTAAACCTGCCTGTAAGGTTATTGAGCTTATTTTGATCAAAGATTTACCAAAGTACGCATATTAAACAGTGCTTGGTAGTAGGTGATAGAAATCTGTTGAATTCAAGCTAGTAAGATAGAGTGTAGGCATCACGCATACCATCAAACTTTTAATCAAAATAAGGGCTGGATAAACCCTTTAACTAGCAGGATTCATGGGCCAGCATTGGGACTAAAGGCTTTGGCAAAGAGAACCATGATCTCCTCTAGACGTTTTGGCATAAGAAAAAGGGCAGTTATGCCAAATATGTTTCTGTGGGCTCTACCGGTTGGACTAACGACTCTCCTAACTGTTAGACCAGACATTGTAAAGCAGTCTTCATAAAAATAGGTGACAAAGGCAGCATGGACAAATTATTGCCAATACTCTAAGAATAGGAGATTGTTAGCAGCTTTCTCACCATGAGGAAAAGGTGAACTGCTCTTAGCATCCTCTTACAAGCCAAGTACACTAGTAGAGAAGAAGGGACATTACCTAAGGAGCAGAAATTAGTATCCAGGATGGAATTTCGCGCCAAATAAACATCTCGAGATAATAAATAACAGGACAAGTTGATTGATCAAGGACCTCCTAATGACCAAACCCAGACCACAGCTAGAATTTTTCCAAGGTGTCCTTGAGAAGCCTAGAGCCCCAGAGGGACCAGGGAAGGCAGAAGCCCTGGGGGTGGTGTGGGTGAGCCATGTACAGGGTGTCCCAATGTTGAAGCGGGTCTTGGGTGTGAGCACAGCACTGGGAGCGCAGGAGCAAACTGAGAAATCAGAAGGCAGAAGCCAAGGAACAATACAGATGTAGGGCAGTTAAGGGGAGGGCGGGAAAGAGCAAGTCCTAGGCAATTGCTAGCATTAGAGCTGTGGGTCAAGGGTTTGTTTTTATTTGGTGTCAACAGCTTGGGGTTTAAGCAAGGCTTCTTTAAATATATAGCGATGGGTAGAAGGTTTACGTTAACTGTTGAAGGCTTCTTGTGACAATAAAATAATAAAAATAACAAACATTACTACTACATACTGAGCATTACTCTATGCTAGAAATTATCTTAGGGATTCTCATTCACACTATATAGAATCAATGTTAATAACAACAACAATAATAACTACCATTCATTATGCATGTATATCTTCCCAGATTGTGCTCTAAACACATTCTTTTTATTTTATCCAATATGTCAGTAATATTATGTATTTGTTATTCTTATTTTACAGGTGAGAAACTGAGGCTCAGAGAAATAAAGACACTCGTCTAAGTTCACAGAGCTTATAAGAGCAGAGCCAGCATTTTATTTTATATATATATTCTTTTTATTGATTATGCTATTACAGTAGTCCCATTTTTTCTCCCCTTTATTCCCCTCCACCCTGCACCCCCTCCCACCACCATCACCCCGCCTTAGTTCATGTCCATGGGTCATACATATAAGTTCTTTGGCTTCTTCATTTCCCATACTATTCTTAACCTTCCCCTGTCTATTTTGTACCTACCATGTATGCTTCTTATCCCCTGTACCTTTTCCCCCATTCTCCCCCTCCACCTTTGTCTGAATAAAAAAAACAAGCGATTTCCAAAGACTGAATGATGATACAGATAGCAGGACAAGAAGACTAATAGGTATGATATGAAATATTTAAATGACAGTCCATTAAGCTCAACAGTTTTGAGGCTATGAAAGCAGTTACCCTCATAACCATTCACTTGTTCCAAGTGACCCACGAGCAGATAACTCCTTGGACACGTATGACTGCAAATGAGGATCATGATCCAGAAGAAGAAAGAGGAGGGGATGGTAGCTATTACAATGAAAATTATGATGATGCCAATGATTACAGCAGCCAGAACCATCTTCACGTTCTGGCAGGGCTCTGTGGTTGTCTATGGGGCGTACTGCAGCATAATGTGTACCACCAATGCCTTGCCACCCATTTCCACTTAAAACCCCCATAAAAGATCAAAGAACTTTCTCTTCATGGTTAGAAGCAAAGATTAAAGGTTTCCTTAACACAAGTAACAGTGTCCTATGTTTACCTGAATTTATATTCAAGTATCAAAAACCATCTCTAATTAGTGTTTTTTTTAAGATTTTATTTATTTAGGGTGGGCTGGATTGGCGGTAAAAGGGAGAAAACTGTACTTGAACAATGATTAAAATAAAAAAATATTTTATTTATTTATTTTTAGAGAGGGAAGGGAGAGAGAGAGAGAGAGAGAGAGAAACATCAATGTGCAGTTGCTGGGGGTTATGGCCTGCAACCCAGGCATGTAACCTGGCTGGGAATTGAACCTGCGACACTTTGGTTTGCAGCCTGTGCTTAATCCACTGAGCTATGCCAGCCAGGGCTTAATTAGTGTTTTTGATAAAGACATGGTGATAAAGAGGATAAGGAGGTGGAATACAGGTGGGCTGATCTGAGAGGGGGAGAAAACTACACATTCAGTCCACAAGTATGTATTGAGCTGTTCTATGGCCCGAGCTGTTTAAGAACTATTATTCCTATTTTCAAAAGTGTGGAAACTTGAGGCTCAGAACAGTCACACAATAGTGGTCCAGCCAACGTCTGAGCCCAAAGTCAGTTCTCTCCCTGCTTAGCCTGGGCTAGTGGAAGCCGTGTGACTTCATAAGTAAGCAGAAAAAGTTCTCTGGTAGAATGCTAAGACCATATCATCTATGGATCTGCCCAATTCTTCAGGTCTTGGTCCTACCAGATCTTGGTTCCAAGATCCAAAAAAACCTCTCTGGCTTCTGAATTATTTTTACTTTCACATTTTCATTATCATTTACCATTTTTTATGTTTTTATTTCTTTTATGGCTTCAGAATTGGATTCCTGAAGCTGCCCATGGTCAATCCCAGTTCTAATCATGGTAACATACATGGGGGACAGAGAGCTTTTTCACAGGCCGGGACTTTATGTGACACACAGACTCATTAACATGCATACACCTTGTCAGTCTCAAAGCTTTGTAACTGGCAATATTCATATCAAAATGTCCATAATATTTCACACAGCAATAATTGAGGCTGTCACGCTGGGGCCAGGGAGTGCCCACAGGAAGACTACTGGAGCTTCCCTATTCTTCTTTACCCGAGCCACTTCTCCCCTTGACCACCTCTTGCCCTTCCCCAACCCTCCTCATCTTTTCACGTGCTCCGTGCTCCTCCGGCTGAGCCCAGAGAGCCACGCGCTAATCCCTTCCCAACGATTTGTGGCTTAGTCCCGGGCTGCTTCAGCCAAGGAGGCAGAGCCTCCGACCATCACAGCCGCTAACCGCACGTGGAAATGGACTCCTGCAATTAGGTATCACAGAGAAAGTGGACAAAGCACATAGCTGCAAACTGCAGGGTATCCACAACAG
Source organism: Phyllostomus discolor (assembly GCF_004126475.2). NCBI lineage: Eukaryota > Metazoa > Chordata > Mammalia > Chiroptera > Phyllostomidae > Phyllostomus > Phyllostomus discolor. Next base: position 13,595,438 of record NC_040906.2, read on the forward strand.
TTCACATTTATTTTTATTGCATTTTCTCCACATTTACCTCGATAGAGAGAGGTGAAATTGTTACTTTTAAAGAAAGAGCAAAATTCACGTGAATATTAACAGGAGGTTACCTGGTGGTCTAACAACGGCTTAGTGAACGTGCTAAACAACCCTTGGAGAAAGTAGTTAAGTTATCCCAGTTGGCACTAATTATAAGAGGAAACCATGGTTTTTTTCTTTAAGCCTTGTAAGAAATGCAGCTATTGTCGCACATGCCAGAAATAAGTTAACTAGACCCTGACTTTTATTACTCCGCCTGATTCCCCAAACACAGATTTCGTCTAAGAATCAATTATGGGCTCAAGCGTGTCCCTCAGAAATTTGTATGTTGGAGTCCTGACTGCCCCAGCCCCTCACTCGAAGTGTGACTATATTTGGTGATTGGGACATTAAACAGCTCAAGGGGTTCAAACGAGGTCATTAGGGTGGGCCCTCACACCATATGACTGGTGTCCTTATATAAATAAGAGATCGGGACAGGCTCCCACAGAGGAAGACCCTGTGAAGCTACAGGGAGAAGGCAGCCACCTGTAAGCCCAGAAGAGAGACCTCAGATAAAGGCAACCCTGCTGGCACTATGAGGCCGGACTTCTCGCTTCCAGAACTGTGCTAAAATAAATTTCTGCCCTTCAAGCCACCCAGTCTGGGGTACTTTGTTATGGCAGCCCTAGCAAACTAATACAGAATACACAACTGCAGGTGTTTAACTGGGACAGTTCTGCAGAAATAAATCTACAGTACAATTGCTTGCTTCTCACCATCATTCCCATTCAACTCTCAAAAACCACTGGAATTGAGAACATGGCTGTCCTGGAACTGGGCAAAATAACATCCCCTCCTCCAAAGCCCTGAGACCACAGGGACAAGACGGAGATCGGCAGGGGGAGTTTATGTGTCTGCCCTAGTACCTGACAAATTCCTTTGGTCATAATTAAATGAAGATTCTTTCTCCCTTAATACACAGCCTCTTTAGTGGTTTTCCCTCCTCCATTCTTAGCCCTCCTGATCATTCTCAGAGCAATAAAGTGATCTTTTCCATCTTTGGAATTTCTCTGGTTTAAAAGCCTCCAGTGGTTTTACGTTGCACTTAGAATAAAAGCCAAGCCCATTAGCGTGGCCTAGAGAGCCCTCCAGGATCCAGCCCCATGCTGTCTCTCGCCCTGAGCTCAAGGCACTTTCTGTCTTGCACACACACCTCCCAGCACTTTCTGCTCTTCGAACTCACTAAGCCCTAGCCTACTGTACGACCTCTTGCCATGCCTCAACTGTGACCACCACAGTCTCCAGCCACCCTCCAAAAATATCCACCATTCCCATCCTATACCTGTCATTCTCCACCCTCTCCCATGCTTAATTCTGCCACAGCTAGTACTATAACATCATATAGTTTATACACACACACACACACATATATATATATTTCATTTAGTCTTCTGTGTACTGAGTTTTTCCCTAACCATGAGGTCAAGGACTCTGTCTTACTTATCATCATTCTAGTCCCATTGAATGAATGGATGGATACATAACACACTGGGTGAAAGTACTTTGTAAACTCCAACATGTTATATAAATACAGAGCATAATTAATAGATTTTAAGGCCTATGAAAGCAGAACCTGCATCTTCTTTTCTTCCCATACCTCATTTCCTGAGTAAAAGGCAACTGCATTGATGAATTTACTCATTATTTGACAATGATGCTGTTAATGGGCTCTCAGATGGAATAAATTATGATTTATAGCAATGTTTGGGTTCTAAAAATAGTTTCATATATCTGATCGCATGTTAATCTTCACAAACTCCCTGTGAGTAGACATTCTCATTCCCATTATGTAGAGGGGGAAACTGAGGCAGAGGAGCTAAGTGTACTGTTTAAATCCATGGAGATACTAAGAGGTAGAACCGAGACTTCCTACTCCCCTGCTGCTGCCATCGCAATCACACTGCTTAGTAATTGTCCCTCCTGGGCCCATGGTGACAAATGACAGAAAAGGGTGGGAGGACTCATGCTTGTGAGAAAGGAGATAGGTTTGTCTTGAAGCAGGGAAGAAGCTTTGCTTGGAATCTGCTTTTCTGAGCCACTAAGGGAGGAGTTTGCCTTGTACTCTATTTTTTTCCTTTATATATATATATATATATATATATATATATATATATATATATCATCTCTATTTTAGACTGCTACTACAGTCTAAAATATTCCTGTCTTCATTCTTTTTGAGGCAAATTTCCCTAAAAATTATTTTGCTGTTTGTAATATACTATTACACTTTTCACAGATGAAAAATTATATTGTTATTCTTTTGTAGGGTTAGCGATCCCATATGCCGAATTAGGTATTTTTTTCCAAGGGATAATTTAGTTCTGTGATTATTATTTCATTCATTAAACTTATTTGTTATTTTGTTATTATCAGACCAGCATTCATAATAGATTATATTCTCTCTTGAGATGACATTTACAAAATAATTTTGCTAGGAAAATGGATTCTGTGGTCAAAGTTGAAAGACAAATGACAGAATATGCAAAAAAAAATGTGTGATATATAATGGCCAAGGCTAATATCTCTAGTATTAAAAAAACTTCTACAGCCCTGGCTGGTGTGGCTCAGTGCATTGAGTGCTGGCCTGCAAACCAAAGGGTCACCGGTTCGATTCCCAGTCAGGGCACATGCCTGGGTTGTGGGCCAAGTACCCAGTGTGAGGCACATAAGAGGCAGCAACACTTTGATGTTTCTCTCCCTCTCTCCCTTCCTTCCTCTCTTTGAAAATAAATAAATGAAATATTTTTTAAAAACCTTCTACCAATAAATAAAACAACAACTTAATATAAAAATGGGCAAAAAAAATAGGAATAAGAGTTCAGAGAACACATGAAATTACATAGCTAATAAATAACCAAAAAAGACACAACCTCATTTACAAATTAATATACACTCCAGTAGTTGCAAAAAAATATTGGCAGAAACTTTAAAAACTAAAGACATCTATATAAGCAAAAACATTTTGAAGTATAAATTATTACAATCATTTTGAAGGGAAATTTTGCAATATCCATTTAACTTTAAAATGTGTACTTATGACTTCTAATACTATATCTTATTGAAATGCTAGCGAAATTATGTATTAGCATAACAGACTATTCTATTTAAATAATGCACAGTCAGTTCAATGAATAAATGCCATTTGCACTCGTGTATTTGGCATTAGGTATCTGGCTATACTGGATGCAAGTCCTTATTTAGAAAAGAGTAAGAACTGAGTGGAGGCTCAACAATGAACTCTCCCTGAATGGGATGGAAAAGATAATACAACCGATGAAACAAACCATAAGGAAATTCAAAGAGGCCATCATCACGTTCTTCTCCCCGGAAACAAGGTTTGGTGGAAATACAGTCATTTCAGAGTCGGTCACATGTGAGTGCTAATTCCGGCTCTGATGCTCGCTAACTATGTGACTTTTCATTTCTAAGCCTCTGTTTCTGTTTCCCTAAAATGCATGTAAAAAAAAACTAGTCTCTAAAACCAATACTCATAACTTGGTTGGCTCTCGTTGGAATGAATGAGTAATAGCTGTATATTGCCTAGCAAAACCCACGCGCACACTGTGTGATCAACAAACGTCAGTCCCCTCTTCCATTCGTGCTTCTCCCACCTGCAATCCAGGGACAGCGCAGTGAGGAGGGGAACGTTGGGAGCAGACCACTCTTTATGGCTCCGAGATTCATTCATTAATCATTTTCCTCTCTTTGCTCAGTACCTCATTGTGAGAGAGACAGCCCTTGTTTCTTCAGGTCAGGTGCAAATACACTTACATGTGTCCTATCACTGAGACTGGGACAGGGGAATTCCTCTTAAACTCCTACGGAGAAAGCAGTGGCTCTCTTTTTAGCAAGGATAATAATGGAAAGTAGCTCTACTGATAAAAGTAATAATATGGAGAGTTTAATATGTGCCAGGCACTCTCCTATTCCGCTCCTAGGGATCATCCCATTTAATCTTTTCAACCCAGGGGTGCAGGTTTTCATACTGTAGGTCATAATGGTCATATAGAAAGAAACTTGCTATTTCAAGACACCAAATTGACCCAAAGCTTTAGATGCAGCTGACACACACGGGGCCACAGTTCAGAGTAAGCTACTCTAAAATTTCCTTACCAGGTTCTGTAAAGGCAGGATATAAATCAGTGTGACTCAAAAGGCATGCTTGATTAAGAAAAATAAAAACTACTACCTTGGGCAAAGCCAATAATTCCAACAGTTACCCATAAGTCAATGACACCTTAGATCAGAACCCACCCAACAGAAGAGACACCTGAATCTCAGGAGCTAAGAGCCTAGTCCAAAACTGATCATCTGTTCATTCAACAAATCTCTGTGGCAACTCCTATGGGCCAGGCAGGATCCTGGGCACTGAGAATACAGCAGTGAACAAGCAGACAAATAATATCTGCCTACATACAACGCACATTCTTGCCTGGATCTAGAGACATTAAACAAGGACATAAGTAAAAGTTTAGTTGCTAAAAAGCGCTATGCAAGGTGGGAATTAGGAGCTCTGTTTAGGGCAGAAGACAGAGAGAGATCAACTTTATCCACAACCTGAATAGGCAGAGAAGGGCACTCTGAGCCTCCAGGTGAGTACATGCACCAAATCACTCTGCCAGGGTGAGAATAGACAGAATAAAAATACATAATAAAGAAACAAACAGGTACATCACCATTTTTATACCAGGTTTTGGTATAAGGGTCCTGATTAGTACTGTAAACACATTAACATTATATGAGTATTGTCTGCCTTCTAAAGTTTTTAAAACATTTACAAGAATATGATAGAATAAGTATTTAATTAATATTAATTAAATAATTAGAAATCTTAGATTTAGCCAGTAATTAATGTTTACATGTTTTCTAAAATGCCATTTACTAACTTAATGTTTTTATGTATTTGTTGTGTAAATAGTATATAAAAAGAAGTGTTAAGCTTTTATTTTTTTAAATATTCTTTGATTAATAAATTCATAAGATTAATCCATTGGGGACTAAAATCATACAAAGAGAACTGAGTGTTTCTCTCCATGAACAAAAGCCCCTCAAACATGCTACATGTGAAAAACGGGGGCCTGGGAAAACTAATAACGTACTCGAGCCCCATAGCTTGGGAGTGGCAAAGCCACTGAGGATCTGAATGTGACAGCTGCACTAACAGCCTCCCAGCCATGATGTGAGATGTTTCGTGTGCGGCACAGAACCTGACACAGAGTGGGCACTTAATATTTCTCTCCTCCCGACCCCAGCCTAATTCAACCTGCAGGGGTCCTATAGGTAAGCCCAAGTACCGCCCATGCACACACATGCGCACCTGGGCATCATTCAAAAAGCCTGAGGTTGTCCTAACAAAAGAGCCTTTATCAGCTCCCTTCCCTCCCAGCTCTTACCAAACCCAATTCCTCAGAAGACGAACGCCCACTGATTTGGTGTGGTCATTTCACCCATCAGAATGGTCCCGGTAGGCAAACTGATCGTTGGCGTGGGGATTGTGGCAGGTAGTGTTCAAGGATGGCCCGTGATGAACCACATCTCCCTCCATTCACAATCTTGGGTAGTCACCTCCCGATGAACCTAGACTGTCCCTGTGACTCACTCACAACCCGCAGACTGAGGCAGAACTGACCCTGCAGGACTTTGAAAGGCAAATTAGAGAAAGTTTTGCCACCTGTGCCTTGGTCCCTGGGAGCACTCCCTTCGGGGGAAGTCAGCTGCCTTATGAGAAGTCTGACTACCCTGAGACCACCATGCTGTGAGGAAGCCCCAGGTGGCCACACTAGTTGCGACTGCCGGAGAAAGGGAGGCCAACCCACCCCTAGGGGCTCCTGCCCAGGAGTCCTCAGACACCTCCAGCCTCAGCCACCACCTGACTGCAACCAAACCAGGGACTCCAACAGGCAACAATTGCCCCGCTGAACCCATCACCCCTCAGAACTGTGAGCGATCACAATAAATCATTGTTTTAAATCACTGTGTTTTGGAATGATCCTTACATTGCAATGACTAAACAGGTAATCGCCCTGCAAGCACGCCACTGGGCATTTTCTCAATGTGTTCTTTAGTTAATAAACACTGTGTCTCTCTAAATATTAACTAATCATCCCTAAATGTCCAGTCAGGGTGCTTTTTCCCCTTTATCCATACTCAGAATCATAATAACATACACTTTATCTGATACTTCCAAATTACCACCTATCATGATACCCAGACAAAGAATATTCTCTTCCTCCTCTTTCATGAAAAGGTTGAAAAGGCACTTAATAATGAACCTTTTTCAAGCAATCCTTCTGCTCCAAAACTTGTGGGACTTATAAAATAACCCAAAACTAAGAGGGTGAAATGGCTCCCCCTTTAAATTCTTTATATCTTGGAGTATTTGATTTCAATCATTATTTTTTTTTACGAAAATCGAATCACACAGTTCTCTTAATGAAGCATTATTATTTCAAGGAAAGGGATAAAACTTTCCAAATGCAAATGTTCAGCTGGAGTCGAGCCTTAAAAGATTCCAAGACATTAGTCAGGAGATGGATTGCTTTGCTCTTACAAGTCTGGGTTATAATATCACTGGAACCAAATTCCCGTCAGATTAGTCTTTACTCAAAATGAATGTTTGTAATTATGAAATGAAATAAGTTTTCATTTGAATTGCCTAAAAAGGGGAAACCGAATATTGTATAATTACAGGAGAAGAAATTTGAGATGGAAAACAAGATAGTGTTATTTACAAGTAAAAAGGCTTTTAGGGGATTATGGGGCTTTAATGTGCATATTTGCAGGATTTGGGGTGGCAGAATTTGGAACTCCAATATTTTTCATCAGCGTTTATTTACAGTGTGCACGCAAGAAATGGAATCCCAGACACATCTGATATTGGGCTTATTTAAACCTTTTATATCCCTACTAAATCTGAAAAGACTCAAATGTTAGCCACACATAATGGACGTAATCGTGGAGTGTGATAAAATAAGTATTTGAAAACCACATGCAACTTTCAGGCTCCTATCCAGAACTATAAAATCCACCTAGAGACATAATGAGCCTGACTCTCCCACTTGGACCAGGAAAAGCGGCGAGGGGGTGGAGCAGGTCCTCACTCTCCAGTTTGTGGCACCTGAGTGGAGCCCCCAAATGGCTTGTAAGTGCTTTACTGCGAAGGCCGCCCACAAGCATCATTTTGCTTCTCTGTAGGGCAGCATTTCTCACTCTCCGCAAACCTGTGACTTCAGAGCCTCTTTGTTTCTCTCTTACATCTGTCCTGTCCCCTTCTAAAGCCCCACTCCTCCCTCCCGGGAGTCTACCAGGACCACGAGCCTGCCCTGGCTATCTCTCCCACAGCCAGCACCACTCAGCTTTGGTAATGCAGGACCTTTCTCCCCAGCTCTTTTTTGCAGTCAAGCCATCCTATTAACGAAGTCCTACACCTGCTGGGGACGAACTAATGTACAATGAACCACCCTTCCTGGGGGTATAGCCCACTTCAAGCATATGGCAGAGAGATGATGGTTTACCAAACCTTTAGGTTCTCTTGCTACATTACCCAGTTGTGACTAGAAGGAAAGGAATTGCTCAGCAGGCACACCGGTTCTCTCCCCCCATCCCCCGCCACTTTTTTTTTTTTTTTGCAAGTGGCTGTGGCCATATGACTGAGCTCCAACCAATGCAATAGAAACAAAACCGATAGCGTGCTCCTGCAAGGCTGGCCCTTGAACGCCTCCCATAGACTTCTTCTCCAAGCTCTGCCCATTCAGCCAGCTGGAAGGAAGATAACCCCCAGGGTGACTGGGCAAACCTCCACTGACCTGAGTCCCTGAGAGAGTCAAGGGTAGAGGGCCAGCCCATGCTCATATATGTCCTCCCAGTGTGGCTGAAGAGCAAGAAATGCGTGTTTGGCTTGCTCTCTCTCCTCTCTCTCTCCCTTCTCTCCTCTCTCTCTCTCTCAATTCAAATGAATCATTCTCTAATGACAAAAACAGACACATTGGAGGGTGGAAGAAATATCCCAATTCCCAATATAAATTTCCCATATCACCCCATATAAAAGTTACCTACATATAGACAGTTTCTTCCAGCAAGGGTCAGAGTCAGTCACTTGTGCACGGGTCCCCACGTGGCTCAGTTAGGGACTCTGCCCTCTGGCGACCTTCCTGTCCGACAACCTTCTTCAACCTAGTTTACCACTGTACTCACTAGTTGTTGCTGAGTCTAAGATATTTTCAACAAGTTTCCTCAGCATTTCAGTTTAGAAATTCACTGGTCAATGAAAATCCTGTGTGTCATGACCTCATCAATTGTTCATTGTTCATTCATTCATTCATCCAACACATTTAATACCCCAAATATCAAGTATTGCGCTAGGCATTGGCTGAACACAGTTTACAGTCCCTTGGTGTCAGTGAGTAAGAAAGTGGTCATGAAAGATAAAAGCTATAAAACAATAATCTAAGTAACAGTATAATGATCATCATAGCTGAATTCATTGAGCCCAGGCCATGAACCAGACACTCTGCCCGGAACTTGATATCCCTGATTCTATTTAACCATCAGGACCAGCCTGTCTTCATATTACAGGCAGAGAAATCAAGGCTTGGAGACATTAAGCGACACGCTGAAATGGCACAAATAATTGCCGTCAGGGTTGAAATTGAAACCAAGTTCTGTATGATTCCAAAGCCATTTACTAGCTGTGTGACTTTGGGCAAATTAATTAATTAAACGCCATAGCTGTCCATTTCTACTATGGAACGCCATCTCGGTCATAAAGCAGTAATCTCTGCCAAGAGTTAAATAACAAAGCAGGGATGTTTACACTCTCCCTGCCCACAGTATACGTTATGAAAACTATGTATAAAAACCTGGCCTCTGGAACACTTTTCTTGCTTCTGAAATGACAGCGGGGGGGTGGAGGAAGCTTAAATAAATATTTACAGTATTCATATTATGAGAGAATTTTCCAGATGGTGCTTCTTGAAATACTGATTTCCGTCACACGAACTGAAACACGCCCCACCCCCCCGACTGAAGTGCATCTCCAACTTCATCTTCACAACTTAGAACAGTTGTGATCAGGTGATTGCCAATGATCGCAAGACCCCAGGAGGTTCCTGTTCCGTGCACCCCACGTGAGCGTGACTGTGGCCTCTGGAAGGTCCCAGAGCAGAGCACCTCCCGCCTGCGTTTCTGGGCTGTGATGTGGGCTGTGTCGGGAGCCCCCCTCTGAGCCTGGCTTTGCTGCCAAAAGCGAAGGTATTTACGGGACCAAATCCCTGCACTCCAGGTGCTTACTCAGGCTCAGCCACTGACGGAGAGCGCAGCGTCCGCTGGAAAGGCCAGAAACACACACTAGGAAGAGAGTGGGAGACTGAGAAGCGCTGAGAAAGCAGCAAAGAGGGAGGCCGCCCGTGCAATCAGGGAACAAAGCCCATGCGTGTCTGTGGGCTGAGGATCAACGAGGGCCCACTTGGCATCTTTATTTCCCAGGCTGCAGCCCTGGGGGGCGGCGGGCTCAGCGTCGCCTCCCAGAGACGGACTGAGTGGCTGGGGAAAGGAATCTAACCACAACTACAACGTCTGCAAAGTAAACCCGGAGCCCTCACTGGTCTCCAAGGACGGTCGAGTACGTTCATGACAAAGGATTTGTTTTCTGGGTTAACGTGTTTTGTCCCAGCTGAGCAGGGCTGTCAAGTTAAGAGTATGGCTTCTGGAGTCAGATACCTTCATTTAAAGTTTCTCTTGACTACTTCCTGTGTGAATCTGGGCAAGTTTCAAAACCCCACTAAGCCTCAGTTTCCTTGGCTGTAAATGTGAATAATTGTTATAATGACTTCCCCAGGTTAATGATAATTAAGTATTGTGTAAAACACTAAGGTGTCTAGAATTCGGTCGATGCTTCAGCAACTGTACCCATTTGTACGGCAGATTTAGGCTAGGAACCAATGAGATAAGTCGCTGTAAAGTAGCAGCTCTCAAAGGTGTGGTCTCAGGACCCCTTCACATTTTTAAAAATTATTTTAAATACTCAGAGAGCATTTGTTTATGTAGATTATATCTGACAGTAGCTGCTGCATTAGAAATTAAGACTGAAAACACCCTTAAATATTTATAAACTAACATTATCTAAAAATAACAATAATAAATCAAGAATATGTTTTATTGCATATTTTTACAAAAATATTTTTTCCAAAACAAATAATCTGGTGAGAAGAGTGGCATTGTTTTACATTTTTTGCAAAGCTCTGTCTCGTCTGCCCTGATAGAACCAGCTGGGCTCTCAGTATCTGCTTCCACATGTGATCAGTCATGATATGTTGTTTTCATTAACGTAGATGAAGGAAATCCAGCCTCACACAGATGTGTAGTTGGAAAAGGAATAATCAGTTTATTAGTCTTTTCAGAAAATTGTGGATCACCTTCTGTGATGCAACACTAAAGTTCTGCAAGTGGTAGTTTCTTTAAGGCCAGTTGCAATGAAGAACCTAAAGCCGTATAAATAAATTTACTTCTTGAAATAAGCTTTGAATGGATCTTTGATTGATGCATGATTTTGTAACACTATGCACTGGTCACTTGGAAAATACTGGTTCGAATGAATGTGGACACATTCCGCTATAGAATTGTCATCACAAAACGTGTAGCTTCTAGAACACTCCACCGTACTCTTGTGAGAGAATGAGTGAAAAGGGTAAGTAGTCACTTAGTATTATTATTATATAGTTTTGACCTTGAAGACCCCATGAAGGGGTCTTTGGGACCAGGGTGTTCCCAAGACCACACTTTGAAAACTGCTACTTTAAAGCAACATAGAAAAACAAAAACAATCTGTTTCAGATAGAAATCTGGGAGAGAGTCAAGAATAACAGAGCCTGAGGGAAGGTCCTAAGAGAAAGCATACCCAAACACCCTTAGCCCAGCAAGTGGTCGAAACGCTGAAAGGGAGTTTGGGAAAGAGATGCTTCTAATTTATGTTTTTAAGGTTTGGGGGGTCGGCTTTGTTATCCAGGCCATTTCTGACTGCTCTGAAAAAACTTCAGAAACTACTGTTGTTACACAAGTGAAGTCTTTGGGCAGGAAATTTAAAAAAAGGAGACTAAGTTTTATGTCCTGGTTGATTTAGCCTGGAAAAAGTATGCATGATCATAGGACCCTAGAGTATGTAGGACCCCTGAGCAAAGATGAAAGTTCTAGGGATTTGCAAAAAATACAGGGTGAGGAAGACATGCATTTCTGAAGAAAGCAGGCTTCCCTTGTCCAAGGAAACAGGAGTTTGAGGTGACTCTACCTGCTTGTCACACTCTTAGTGACTCCAGCTAACAACCAGGGTAGTGGGCATCACGGGGTCAACCTGTCCTCCACCTGGGATAGCTTACTGTGCTTCCAACTGGCTACCTCTCCCCAGGAGATAACACTCCTCTCCTATCATAGGAGAGTGGCAAGTGCAGGTAAACTGAGGCCCAAGTAGATTTTTTCTTGAGAAAGGCGGGGGGCGGGGGAGTGGAAGAGAATCTCTGTGTAGAGAGTAGGAGCCAATTAAGTCCTTATTCTGTGACCTGAGTCCACTCTGGCCTGACCAAGAGAGAATAAAGTCAACAGGTCTTAGGAAGGCCTAAGCCGAACATTCTCAGCTGAGAGCAGTTTGGCTCCCAGGAAACACGTGGCATTTTTACCCAGTAACATGGTTGAGTACACAGCATCCTCTTAAGGAATCTAGCAATAAGAACTCTGCCTTACAGGGGTCCCCACGGCTTTCCCCGAGAATTAGCCCCTTGCTCAAGGATTGGCGAGGCCACCAGAGCAAAATCCCCATTCCCTTATTTGGTGGATATCTTTAGAGAAGAGAAAGGAAAGCACAGTAAACTAATTTATGTCAAGATGTGAATGGATGATGAGCTCCAGGGGCTTCTCTTGTTCCACACTGTCACAAAAAAAAAAAAAAAAAAAAAAAAAAAAAAAAAAAAAACTGTAAAACAATGAGGAAAGAAAGGCAAACCTGGGCAGCACTCCTAAAACCAGCAGCTCTCATTTCTCTCCAAGTCCAAAATTACTGCCACTGAGCAGGCCCCATATTTCTTCTGTCCGTAATTATAGGTAGACAAAAGCTAGGCTCAGTTCAGTGTTCAAAAAGTATTTGTAGGTTCACTAAGAAAATAATGGCTCTGTGTGCCTTAAATTTTAATTTATCAAGTTAATCTCTGTTGCAGTGAAGTTAGAATGTGAGATTAGCCCTTGAAAAATACACCTTCACCACCTAACAAGCCAGAGATTTATCAGAATGCTTCTACATACTCTGAACTGACATCTTCCTGGAGAACCCTAATGACATATACCCAATATTTTGCTTCTCACAGTACAAAGCCTAGGAGGGGTTATTGTCACATATTGAGGAGGGGTTAGAGAACTTGATACATAAAACTACCTAAATAATTTTCTGTTTAAATCATGAAGATTCTTTTGCATTTTTGGAGTCGGTTAGGAACTAGAGGCAAGAATTGAACACACACACCCACACATGCACATGCACACACACACATGCACACATAGACACAGAGGCATTATCTCTGCTCTGCAGGACTGTGCAATCTAGTGAAGGGCATATGTGTAAAAAAAGCAACCACCATTCATTATGACGGCACTGGAACAGTGGTGGATGCAGGTGTGAGGGAAGGATAGGAGAAATTACTGGATTTACCTGGGGGACTCAGGGAAAGTTTGGCAATGGAGACAGAATTGTCAAGAGCCTTTCGGTTTTAAGTTTCAAGACAGAAAACTGCTTCAAAGAGTGTCAAGCAAATGGCACCTGTTGCCTATCACCTGGAGCAGAAGCCCAAACACTTCTGTCTGGTGCATCTGGGTACCAGAGTTGCCAGGGAAACACAACTCAGTTAGGCACTGGATGGAATACCACCTCACTCACACAGAGCAGGAAAAGATCAGCTCCAATGGCGGGCCTCAGTCCCCTGTGGCTAGCAGGTCGCTCCCAGCAGCAGACGCAGGGCAGTGGGCCTGCATGCAACCCTCTAGGTGGGTCCATTCCCCTCCCTGAAGAAGACAGATATAGTAGTAGGGTTGGCCAGGTGCCATATGACATCCACACTTGAGGGAGAGCAGAGGAGCACACATTAAATCAGAAACAGAGAAAGGCATTCCCACACAAGGTGATAAGCCAGTAGAGGCAGTAAGAGCCCCTACTCTTGGCAAGGAAATGTTCTGGGCCCAAGGCCCATTCTTATATAGCCAAGCGGCCATGGAAAGACAGTGGGAGGGCTCCGCCCACAGAGCCACCCCCCCACCCCACCCCGGTCCACCACAGATGAGAATAAGTCTACCAAGACATGATCCACTTGGGGAGGAAAGATGGCCGAGCTCTCAAAGGAGAAGGGCCAAGAGCCTTTCCCTCAATGGGTTTTTATTGGGTTCAATTTGCAAAGGAATACAGGTAATGCTCATCAATCATTGTCAGGCAGTAAGGATCAAACAATAGATAGCATGCAAAGAACTACGAGGGCTTATTCTGAGTCAGGGTCAGTTAGCTAAAGGGCTACAAAACTTTGGGAAACAAACTCATATCCTGCTTGGACCCTTATCAGAAAACTGAGAGCATTCTTTACAAAGCAGTTTTCACAGGATTTTATCTATTCTTTCTCGGGCCTGATCACCCAGGGAACCTACCCTTTCAAGTACAGGCCTGCACTGCCCTTTGTCATTGTTTCAGGCTTAAGTCAGGCAGAGGAAGTAAGGTAGTCAAGATATTTGGAGACTTCTTGCAGACAGAGTGAGGACTCAGGCTTTGTCAAAGCCGAGGGGCAAGGGTCCATCACCCCCTTTTGCTATAGGCCCCCAAGTCCTCCCCTTAGGGCCCCCTCATGATCATGCCTGTCTTAGGTCGTCCCTCCCTTGAGGAATCTTACCCGTCATTGGCTAACTGATCATGCACTGGGGGCCAGGCAGGGTGAAGTAAAGTGGGGAGAGGCAATGCCCCTGCCAGGGAGATAAGCTTTGTCTCCTTAGTGGCTTATAGTCCCAAGGTCTCTCACTCAGCCTTAGCTATGGCGGGCGGGGGGAGCGGGGGGTGGGGTGGGGGGAGTGTTACAGCTTCTGAAACCAGTCAGGGTGGTTCCCAACAAAAGACTGCCTGCATAAGCACATGAGACTACCTTTTCCATGAAAAAGCCTTAACCCACCCCCAAAAAGGGGAATACATTGTTTCATGTAACTAAATAATATGCTGGTGCTGAAATCATGTCCTCATTTTCTCCATTTTTTATACTTTCCTCTGCTATGACTTCATTCTTAGATGAGTTCCCTTTAGGAGTTGATCACAAAATGTTCAGGCTTGCATCAGCTTTTCAGAATTCCCAGAGGCCTGCAGTTATTCCTAAAAACTTCCACTGGCCTGGCTTGGGTCATGTGATCCCCTCCGAACCAATCGCTGTGGCTGGCAGACCTAGACTTGAATCCACACTCTGCCATTACAAGCTTGAGGGTGAGCCTCCGTGCTGTGCTCCAGAGAATGGCAGACAGGAATGCCCAGTTTGCACTAGCAAAGGCACTGAATCCTCACTCACTGGTAACTAACATCACCATCCTCATTAGGGGTCTTATGCCCAAAGGAACTGACTTAATTTTTCCATATGGGGAACTGCTATTTTTGTTTTCTAAGCAATCTCCCTTACTTACACAATTGTGAAGCTCAACAGTTACAAACACCTGTGTCTGCTCAACACTGGTTCTGAAAGGAAGGGCTGTTACCACACCTGCTGACCCGGGGTGACTGCCAAGAGCCACTGAAAGAACACCATCCACGGCCACTTACATTTCTGACAGATTTTAGATAACTTCAGAAAAGAAGAAAAATGCCGAGCCCTTAGGCCCACAACGATTTAAAGCGTCATCTGTCTGTGACTTCCACAGGCGCCTTAGATTCTGATTTGGATCCCGACGCTGCTGCACGGCGGAGGGTTTACAGAGGATATTTTCCGCTCTGAGGTCAGGATCACAATTTCCATCACTCCTTGCTATTTCTGCACCTCGTGTTCATTTGTCCAGGTAGGTACTGGCCTTGAACCTCCTTGACAGCATCTCTACCTGGAGCTTTCGCTGCGTGAGCACCTCCCAAAAGGTTCGCCCTCAGCAATGTTGAATGAGGCCTGGGTAGAAGAGAGGCTGTAAAATGATGTGCTTGGGTCACCTGGAGTATCAGAAAGGCAGACATAACTGTAAACATAATTCTGAATGCATCCTGTGCACCCAAGGTAGCACAAATGTCTGGGGCCATGACTGGCCATAGGTCCATATCCACCTAGGTAGGACAGGGTTCAAGCCAGGCCGTCCACACAAAGAGGAGTTGATGGCAGATCCTCTCATTGTCCTTCTGTTGTTAGTGTGAACCACTCATGTGAGCGTAACCCTTCTCCCCCGCTACAGTCAGAAGCAGCTGTCAATGAATGGATGATAATGTGCTTGAATTTAACCTATTATTTCTGAGCAGTGGATGGAGTGCCCGCTAATTTTTTCAAGGACAGATGAAGGAAAAACAGCCTACTTATGCTAACAAAGGGGTATCCACAGGATACATAGAAATACATAGTTAAGAAAACAGAAAGGCCAAACGACAAACACAGCCGGCCTGCTGGAGATGTATTTCAAGCCTCAGAAAATACCTAAGAAGGTAGCCGGGAGGGGGAAAGAAAGAGGGAGGGGGAGAGACAGCCCCCATCAGCAGCTTTGCCTTTCATTTGGATCATCAGACCTCTTTCTCTCCACCCCTGGTCCCCTCTTTTCACTTGAAAGGAAATGCTTGCTCTAGGATTAGGCCAACTTTCTTATTTAATAGAAGAAAGAGGCAAAACAAAGGAGATACACCAAATGCATAACAATGATGACCTTCAAAGGGCTGAGCATAGAGGTCTGGCCTTTGCTCTGTGCTTGTAGCAATCTCTAAATAACTGATTAAAGGATTAACTGTTCAATTTGTTCAAAAGAACACAAGATTGATATACTTATAAGGTCTGGGAAGACCCACACCTGAATTAGCATAACAATAACCTATAACAGAGGAGTCACACAGAAAAGTAATTCACATTTATAGTTTGAATTTTTTACAAAAAAAAAAACTATCAAGAGGAAAATAGAGGCTACCTCACCACTAGCTCCAACAGCATGAGGATGCACACATTGGTTCTATCTGTACTTCTTGAGCAAACAGGTCCAATTAGAAATGAGAATCATGCCTCTATCGAATGCAGATTAACTACGGACAGATCTACCCATGTTTTATCTGGGGATCTTAAAGGGATACCACCTGATTTTAAGTGGTGTGAAAAGAGGTGGGTTTCCACTACCTGCGAGCAGAGAATGTTAAGCACCACCCAGTACTGGGAACACGGGGAGGCCGGGCTGGGCTGGACAGGAAGGGTGTCCTTAAATGCAGTGATCTCACCCCAGGGAGGCAGGTGCTAGTGAAACAACCTAATCCCAGGCTTTTGTTTCAGAGGTGGCCCCACCCTCTACTCTGCAGGGCTGTTTACTCCAGAACACCTTTCCGGTGTCAGTACCAGTGGAACACACCCTTTGGGGGAGGGTCCGACGGCAGGGTTCAGGTATGGGAACTGGGGTGTTGGCCCCAGAGGAAGTCTTCCCAAGCAAGTCCACGCACGTGGATGTTCCCCTGGGAACAGGCGGCTGGCCTCAGGCTAATCTGACCTCCCGTGTCTGGCAGTCCTCCCACTGAGGGGAAAGGGCGGGGAGAACCCATGGCCACCACTCCCCACCGGCCACAGGAGGTGCCTTGTGAGGGCCGACCTCTGGCTGCAGGTTCTAATCCCTAAACAGGGTTCAGTAAAGGAAATGAGGAGAGAAAAGAGAAATTAGGATTTTAGTGTCAGAGTGTAGGACGTTACACTAAAAACCACACCCAGAAGCGAGCAAAAGGAAAGCATGAAGCTGAGTCCAATTTTATCAGGTTTGTCTGATTTTCCTCAGGGCTAGGAGGTACTTTGTGCATCCTCCCCACTCTTCCTCCACCTTTTCAGCCAAGAAAGTAAGTTAGCCAGTCTTTAACTGGATCTCAGATTTTGGCTCCTCAGGATTTCATCATTTTCGTCGGCCCTTCCCAACCTTCTGAGAGTTCTCATCTCCTTCAGAGTCCAGGCTTGCATCCTCTCCTCCAAACTGGTTGCTCCCGCCTGGGCTTCCCCCTTCTCTCCCTGCCCAGCCCCCACCCACAGCTCTGCCAATCAGCCTTTCTTCTAGAGCCTGCTTCGAGTTCACCTGCACAAAGAAAACTTGACAGAAATTTCTACCACCCTCCACGACAGCACCTTTAACCAACTCCCCTGAGTGGCTGACCATTCATCTGACACTGGTTGAGTTGTGTCACTTTACTGTGTCTTTATTGGTGATTATTGCATGCCTCCTCAGGGGGTCTCCCCCTATACACACCCCACCAAGGGCACTTTACTGGGCTCTAGATTTCCTCAGTCTCCAGCACTGAGCCCCACTGTTGCCAGAAACCTAGACACGCCCTGCCTGTCTGTCTGGGCCAAAGTGCATGGATCAGGGACACATAAAGACAAGCTAATCCAATCATTAACAAGTTCAACACACAATCAAGCTCATCATCTAATTTCGGCCACTAATCCACCGGTGAGAAATAAAACCCCAAGTAACTGAGTTTTTGCTGTTTTCTTGCTTCAGTTCTGACGGAAATATGTAAACTATGTTCTATCACATCACTCCTTGATTTTTTAACTTCACTTGGATGTCCTTTCTGTACAATTGAGACACAGTCCTAGAATCACAGGAACCCCAAGATCTGAAATCAGAATGCCGTGGCACAGTCTGACAAGGGAGTTTTTCCTACTGGTAAATTAATGTGAGACGTATCCTAATAATAACAAAGTAAGTCCTCTTTATGTTTTACATTAAGCAAATCATCTTTCTACACAAGAATAAAGTTATATTATTCTTGGAATAATATAACTTTATATTTATATATATTTTTGGAACATTTCAAAAAATCAAGGACATATGATTATTACATATCAAGAACAAAGAAACCCTGTCCAATTCCTGCAATTCTTTCAGCACTAGAAACCACGGTCATCCGGAAAATGAGCCAGGTAAATGGTGAGT
The DNA here is from genome assembly GCF_004126475.2 of Phyllostomus discolor. Taxonomy (NCBI): domain Eukaryota; kingdom Metazoa; phylum Chordata; class Mammalia; order Chiroptera; family Phyllostomidae; genus Phyllostomus; species Phyllostomus discolor. The sequence continues at coordinate 13,613,651 of NC_040906.2, forward strand.
CGGGCTCTAAGATGAATGAATGAAACACTCATAGACTTACTTACTCCCTGTCTCTGACCCAGCCTCTTGGTAAGGGTGTGAGTCTTTTGGAATGAATTTCTGGCACCCCAACAAAATTAACCAAATGCCAAAGAGGCTTGAGGCTGTCTGAGAGTGGACCAGAGCCAGCCAAGGAGACAACTAGAATCAAGTTCAGAGCTTCAGTGTGTGGGAAATAACCATGTGCTGATAGGGAATAGGAGTAGGGACTGGAGTTGGGTGGGGAAGTCGGCACGGATGATGCAGAGGTCGCGTGCCCAGCTAGCAGCTCTTATTCTCAAAGACGCTAGAACACTGTCGGGGGCTTTGCAATATAAGAATGGCCCAAACGGGTCCATTTTTGTGTTGGTCCAAGTAATTTCCCAGTGGGGCAGCTTTGAAAAGCATTGCAAAAGTGAACGAGGTTCTCAATATACACCTCCTCTTCCTGCTCCCCCCACCTCTTGGTGATAAGTTACCAAACAGGTTACTCACGCAGGAACCTCAATTTCAGGAGTTAACTTTAAGGCCCTGGCTGGTGTAGCTCAGTGGATTGAGCATGGGCTGGGAACCAAAGTGTCCCAGGTTCGATTCCCAGCCAGGGTACATTCCTGGGTTGCAGGCCATAACCCCCAGCAACCGCACATTGATGTCTCTCTCTCTCTCTCTCTCTCTCTCTCTCTCTCTCTCTCTCCCTCCCTTCCCTCTCTAAAAATAAATAAATAAAATCTTTAAAAAAAAAAAGTTAACTTTATGGAAGTAATTGGTTTTTAGCACTTGTCTCACACACAGATGGCTTTGAGCCACTTGGTTTTTGTAAAGCAGTGGAGGAGAGGTTCCAAAGAAACATATTTATGTTTTATAATATAAACCCATTTTTTTCCTGATCTTTTTTCATAAGGGGAGGAAAGAGATTAATTGGCATGAAGCACTTTCCAAGTTCGGCTCAGTGACTTTTCACATTCATGGCATCATAGAATTTTAAAGCTACACAGGGCATTGGAGATCATTTCTCCACCCTCTACATTTCCAGATGAAAAGCCAAAATCAGAGATATTCAGCATTTTTTACAAGGTGACATAGTATTACAGGCAAAGTCACAGTTAAAGTGAAGGTCTTCAGACTCGTGTATATTCAAATGTATTCTGCCGCCTTCCTCCTATTAGCTGGGAAGCCACCTTGAGGCACCATCCCTGGGGAAAACGCAGTGGCCACTGACAAAGGACCCAGGCTGGCTGAAAGCCGCCTCGGTCTTGTGAAAACCCCACCACACCCCAATATTCCCTAGATTCATGGTTTGACTATTTCCGTTCATGGAGGCACAGGTGCCTTTTACTATCTACAGTTATTCATCCCTGCCAAGAACATAAGCAGATTTATTTTATATAAAGAATAATATTATGAAAGAACCCACCCAGGGGTCCCCTCCCCACCCTGCCCAGAAAACACTCAGAAACTTCTAGAGAGCCATGCACTTACACCAGGCGTCTCTTGGACGAAGGAGCTACCTGGAGAATACACGCACGCTAGAGGAGGCATTCAAAACCAATTTATACAACCACTGATCAGCTCAGACAAAAGCTGTCTTCACAGTCATCTGGTGGCTTGTGACCCCAGGCACAGCATTTGTAAAATAATTCTTCAGTGTTTAGGTAATTCAGTCTATTACAAAGGAACGACTTCATTACTCAAGTAGAAGGATGCAACTCTGCAGAACCAGAGCTGTTTGAGGTCGGGTTTCCTCTGCTCTCTGGTGCTGCCCTGCTCCTCACACGCTCTTCCTGACCCGGGACCGGGAGCAGCTGTCAGTTAACCCTGCATTCAACACTGGTGGTGGCAAATGCTGAAATTCTGAGGCTCTACCTTTCAAGTTGTCCTTTAGTGGAAAAACAGCTGCTCACTGTTACACTCAGGATACCCTTCATCTACGTGGAGAATGTGGCAAAGTCATTCCCTGATGGCTCCATGCTGTTCCCTGTAGCATGCACGAGCATCTGGCCTGCATAGGTGAAAGAGACTCAAATTCCACCCAGGGAGCCATGTTTATGTGGGTCAACAGCCCATCCTTTTCACACTTTTCCATAATCTCTAGTTCCTTTTCCCCAGTCCCATTTCCCTGTAGCCCCCTCTCCCTCTCGTTTGTTTCTTGGAAAAAGTGATAAAGGGGAAGTTATGTAGCAGAACAAAGAAGATACGGGGACAGTGATGATGGCTGTCCAAGTTCTCTGCAATGCTCATCTGATGGGGCTTGTTCCACTGAGGTCACTTGATCCTGTCGGTGGTGCTGATGGTGGTAGTGGTGTGTGTGCGTGTGTGTTTGGGACATGCTTTGACTTCCCCCAAGACCCGACACACAGAGTGTATCGGGTGAATTCTAATTAAATCCAATGGAATGCAGTGGGATGTGCATTAATTTATTATGGGCTCAGCTGACAGATTCATCATTTTCAGTTTATATTAATATTTCTCTGGACTTCTGTGTGGCCATCCCAAGAAATCATTTCCTGGTTGTTCGTATGCTTCAAATTTGGATCATAGGATAGAGAGAGATGGGAGAAGAAAACCAGAGAAAAGGAATAGAGCTAGGTAAAATAAAAGAAACAAATTAGACATATGATAGGAGAGCATGGACTGGAGCTCAAGTTTCCTGTTTTTCACAGAAGATTTAACTAGCTCCTTGAGATTAAATTTCCTCCCCTCTAAACATGGAGAGCCCGGCTTCTGCCTGATCATGTTGGAGTGGAGGACAAATGGTATAGTCCATTTGTAAGTGCTTTGAATAGCACAAAACCCTAACAAACGTAAACAATAGTTGTGACAGTGGTTAAGGGCACAGTTAAACTGCCTGTGTCCCTCTAATTGCAGCTTGGTTTTTCATTAACTGTGTATCTTTGGACAGATATGTTAACCCAGATCACAGGTGGCAAACACAAGGCCCGTGGGCTGAATCCGGCCCTCCACCTTGTTTTATCTGGGCTGGCACCTTGTTTCTACCCAGTGGTAGTGCCAAGCTCCTTGCCCCTAGTTAAGAAGTAGTTATATTTATACAGTCCTAAAATTACATTCAGCCCTTTGAAGGCAACCACGAGGCTGATGTGACCCTCGGTGAAAATGAGTTCAACACCCCTATTCTAGATGAATCTGAGTATCCTCATCTATAAAATGGGAATTATAGTAGCCACTTGTCATAAGTGTTTTTAAGGACAACATTAGGTAATCCATAAACCTAGCACAGTGCTTAGAAATATTTAGAAAATATTCAAAACGGTCAACCATTCTTGTCATTGTTATTATTCTAGCAGTTTAATAATAATGATGAGTATGATGATGCTGATGACGACAAAAGCTGGACTAGTGCTTACCCTGTGCCCAGTTCTACATGTACTATGTATAGACACAGGTACAGACACAGATATAGTTATAAGTACAGATAAAAACACAGACACAGATTACTGAGTGGCAGAGAAGATCATAATTACCTCCTGGGTGCGGAATCACAGCCTAGGGCTCTCCCCGCCCTAGAACCGCCAGTCTTGGCTCAGCTCTCTGGTGCTGACTCACGTCTTCATGTGAAGCACACACGCAGGGGGGACCAAAGTAGATTGACACTTATGAGTACACAAAACACAGTTTATTCTTCTATTGTTATTTATTAATTGTTGTATTAATTTGTATTACTGTAAATCTACTTTTGCCCACCCCTGTATTTTCCTATTGTAAAATTTACCCTCTTTCTTCATGTCCATCAGAATCATGCTCCTTCTTTTCTAGGCTAATGAGAGAGTGAGGGATCAGGGAGAAGTTGTAGCTACAGAAGCTCTCTGGACTTCCCACCAGTTCTGCAGTGTTTCCCAGCACCAACAACTAATTCTCCGATTTTCCAGACACTGATTGGGTGTCCAGCAGCTCGATTCAATACTGATCCTGTCTACCAGGAGTTAGCATCAGATCCCACAAGTTAGAGGGCCTCAGCCCCACAAGACCACCCCCTTCAGAGGTCAGCCACAAGTCCTGAGCTACCTGTGCTCCTGACCAATCAGTGTAAGTTAAGGATTCACACCACCTCATCCTCAGTTTTGATAACCTGTTAAAACAGCTCATGGAACTGAGGAAAATGCTTTACTTATGTTTGCTGCTGTATTTATAAAAGATACAACTCAGAAATAGTTAAATGGAAGAGATGAACAGATCAAAGAATGGGGGTGGGGGTGGCATGGAGCTTCCATGTCCCCTCTGGGTGTGTCACCTTCCCGGCAACTTGATCCATTCACCAACCCAGAAGCTAAACGATGACCAAACATACAACAAAGTACCAATGGGAGAGACAGGATCAGCATTTCCCGAATTGTATTCCCACAAAATACAATCCCATGGGAAGCTCCCCCCACAAAAAAGAGGTTCTTCAGAATTGAGGGACGGCTGCATGCTGTGTTGGCCTCATAGATATTCACATTAACATATTAATGGCTCTGAGAAGTAAAAAAATTTGAAAAACTTACCCAAAGATTGCCACACTAAACTGACTAGAGAAACTATATTTCTCATTAATATCTTTTAAAATAATGCTTGACTGGAAGACTCCTCTCCCCCTCCAGGTAACACACACCCTTTTCTAAAAGCCTTTACACACATTATTAAACATAAAAGAGTCAATCTAATGATATTTCAGGACCTAGATGATAGAAATGAAGTCGTCAGAGTAGCCAGGTAGAGAAACTATCTCAGGCACCATAGCCTTGCAGAAAATTACATCATGACTGCAGTTCACCAAGTATTTCACGCACACAGTAGGGTAGCGATTCTCTGCCCTCTTAATGTTATTCATGTGACATGCTCTGGCCAATCAAATGAGTGGAAGGATCAGTTGACTCTTCCAGAAAGAAATTTTAAAAGCTGGTATTTAAGTGACCACCTGCTTTTCATATTATCAAGGTGATTGTGGAAGCCCATGCTGAGATGCAGCCTCCATCAGCCTGGTCCTCATGGACTATGATGAGCCCAGTCCCCTTTATGAGTCATGACAGACATGTAGCCAGAGAGAGAAATGAATCTTTGCTGTTGTAATCCAGTGAGATTTAGGTATCGTTTGTTATCACAGCCTAAATGATTCCAATACATACTACCAATCTGACCACATTACTTCATTTTGACCTGTGCCTATTTCTCCCCATTCCTCTGAGGTTCCACCAGCACCCATGGACTGAGTTCACCCAAACAAAATTGCTCTTTATAAGAATGTGCATAATAGAATCCTTCAATACTCGGAAACTCCCCACTCTCCATTCAAGGCTTCTCCCACTGTGTAGGATGAATTAGCCTCAATAGTTTAGAAAGATTCATGCCTAATTTTATTGAAGAGTAAAATCAGTGCATTCCCTTTGTAGATGGTGTGACTGAATAATTCATTGAAAGCTTCATTATCTATAATTGTGATAACACACACTTTAAAATAAAGTATTGCACATATCAAATATCCCTGATACATTTTCGAGCAAATATGTGCACATATGTAATCAGCTGTGGTAATCAACTGCACATCAACAAAGAATCGGAGTGTTTTAGGAGCGTCAAGATGCTGTTACAGTGAACAATCATTTGGCAGCGTGGCTTATTTTAATAGGCACATCACTTTGAAATAAGTCTTCACCATCTGCTTCAGCCTCTAATTACAAATGCAACAAGAACATAATTCACAATTGCATCATTCAAAAGTAAGACATAAGGGGTTTCATGCATGCCTATGTCCTTCTTTAATGCAGCAGGCATCTATTCATCTCCTCTTATGTTTCAGACACAAAATTCATGGTGAAACTTTCTTCCTTTCATGTCTGAAATTTCCCAGAGAGTAGAGTCTTTCAAAAGACAACAGGAAGTTCATATAAGGATGCTAGTTTTCAAAAATATTCACTGACAATAATCCTGTTGGTATAAGATCGACCTCTCAGCATTGTGTTTCATATGCAAAAGAAACTCCCTTCAAACAACTTACAAACGAAGATAAGAAAAAAATCCATTCGGCAAGAACTGCAGATAATGCAATTAATCTGACTGATATGAATAGCTTGGAGATTCATTTCCAGTCTAGGTGCCCATAACAAACTAACCTTTTAGAAAACCACTCTCCCAATGTGGCACAGAACTAGCTTGATGAGCTCAGCCTCTGCTAGGCACATAATTAATATAAGAAAGCATAGTACTAAAGCATCTTGTTTAAGGTCACTTCTCCATTTTTTTCCCTCCAGATCAAATGTTAATTATACGAAGACTACTGGAGAAAGAGGTGCCATAGCATTAACTGTCAGTTTAGAAATCCGGATCTCCAATACTGATACTTTGCCTGAAATAGTGCATCCCTACCAGATCGATGAGGTCATGGCTATGACCCTCAGGTCTACATAGCAATGATATCAAATAAAAAGTCTGATATACTCAATTATGCCTTTAAATAGAAAATTATCATCATTACTCCCTTTTATTTGATAAAACATAAAATACTCATTTATTACTTACTAATCACTACAGGAAACTCAGAATTATGTGGAAAGAAAAAACAAATTACGTGTGTGTGTATAGTCATAGTTTCTTTTGGTAGTTTCTAATCCTCAATAAATAGTATGAACAGCTTAATCCAGTCCTGGTAGATTTTTCTTGTCTACCAGCATCATCACCACCATGGTTGCTATTTTTTAAGTGAGATATGTGACTATTTTCTAAGCTAAGCACAGGGGAAAATATTGATTGCCTTCCCGGTGTGGTACCATAACATGTGCAGAGCTTTATGATTTCACCAGGTAATCTATTTCATAGAATCCAACAAGTAACACATATGTAATTCTCCTGCATTCCTTGCTTTAAAACATCAGATAAATATATTCTTACAACAAAGTTATATTAAAGAAATAGGAAGGATAATACAGGATCATATCTCACACCACACACAAAAATTAACTCAAAATAGATTAAAGACTTGAATTAAGACCTGAAACCATAAAACTCCTAGAAGAAAACATAGGTGGTAAACTCTTCGACATTGGTCTTGATCATTATTTTTTGGATTTGACACCAAAAGCAAAGGCAACAACAGTGAAAATAAATAAGTGAGACTATATCACATTTTTCTGCACAGCTAAGGAAACCATCAACAAAATAAAAAGGCAACCTACTAAATCAGAAAAACATTTGCAAGTCATATATTTGATAAGGGCTTAATATCCAAAGTATATGAAGAATTTATAGGACCCAATAGCAAAAACAATCTGATTTTAAAAATGGGCAGAGGATCTGAAGAGACATTTTTGCCAAGACAACATACAGATGGCCAACGAGCATATGCAAACATGCTTACATCACCAATAATCAGAAAAATACGAATCAAAACCACAATGAGACATCATTTCACATTTGTTAAAATAACTAGTATCAAAAAGACAAGAGATAACAAATGCTGGCAAGGATGTGGCAAACGGAAACCCTTGTGCGCTACTGGTATGAATGCCAATTGGCCACTACGGAAAACAGTATGGAGGCTCCTCAAAAACTTTTAAGAAGAACTGCCATGTGATCCAGTAATTCTGCTTCTGGAGAGTTATCTGAAGAAAATGCAAAACTACCTTGAAAAGGTATCTGCATCCCCACGTTCATCACAGCCTCATTTACAATAACCAAGATACGGAAATAACCTGTGCCTATCAGAGGATAAAGAAAATGTGCTGTATGTAATGAAATACGTAAAACAAAATAAAATCTTGCCATTTCCAACAGCATGGGTGGACCTTGAGGGCATTAAGTGAAATAAGTCAGACAGAAAAAGACAAAAACTATGATTCCACTTATGTATGGAATCTAAGTAATAAATAATAATAATAATGTAAAAACTAGGAAAACAACACAGGCACATAGATACAGAGAACAAATTGGTGGTTGCTGGAGGCAGGGAGTGGGAGGTGGGCGAAGTGGGTGAGGAGAGCCAAGGAGTGCAAACTCTAGTTGTAAAACGGACGAAACACAGGGAAGTAATGTACAACACAGCAACTGTAAGTGATAATGCCATATTGTATATTTGGAAGCTGATAAGAGAATGGATCTTAAAAGCTCTGATTACAAGAAAAAAAAATTCTGTAATTAAGTTTGGTAAAAAAAAATAAAGAAGGAAGAACAAAAGAAAAAGAACAAAGATATGCTATATGACCTGTATCTAACTGTAGGCCAAGCTATAGGCCCTAGTAGCTTAGAATTTCTGGTATTTCAGTCTGAAAAATCGTTAAATCACTCACAACCATCCATCAACGGTTTATTATTACTTTTCTAAGAGGTTAGCTCGGGATACACTCGCTGCTACATTCAGTCTCCTAGCATCTCTCAGGATTCAATGAAGTCTATGACTTAGAAAAGACCAAAATTCCCTTCCAAGTCCTCTTTAATCAACAGCATTCTCCCACTTGCTAGATATTTTTGCTTCTTTCTTCTGGGATGCCATGGTCTCTTCCTTAACATCACTGCTTCTCGCATGATGCCCACACACTAGGAGCAGAGAAGTCCGAGCAACTCTGGCATTCACCAAGGGAGGAGAACCTCAACCTATTGTTGACCGCCGCCATCTTGTCTCCATTCACACTAATGACTTTTCCCATCCTGCTTAGAGCCGCTGCCTGTCCTCTGGGGTGCTCCAGGGTCCTGTCTTCCTATTCCGTCTCCCTCTCTGACCCTCTGTTACAGACCTGTGGCCCTAGCAATCACAATCAGTAATATGATTTCCTGCGTCTTTCTTTTACCATATACCAGGCTCTCCTCAAAGATGCTTTGCCTACACGGCCTATATGTTTTCTCTCATGAAACCAATAGTTACATTTTTGGTATCACAATGGATCATTCTCTCCCCTATAAAGTGAAAACTTCTGTTGTTCTAAATTTAAAACAATGATCCTTAGTAGCCATCACAATGACCATTTTAGTCACAGAATTTTATATATATAAAACTAATTCCTAAAAAATATTGGCGCTACAAAACCTATGTCATAAGAACACAACAATTTTTTAAATGTTTAAACAAAACTAAAAATTTTAGCCCTGGCTGGCATAGCTCAGTGGATTGAGCGCAGGCTGCAAACCAAAGTATCACAGGTTCGATTCCCAGTCAGGGCACATGCCTAGGTTGCAGGCCACAGCCCCCAGCAACCGCACATTGATGTTTCTCTCTCTCTCTCTCTTTCTCCCTCCCTTCCCTCTCTAAAAATAAATAAATAAAAATCTCTAAAAAAAATTAAAAATTTTAATACTGAGACATACAGTGACTTCCCAACAAGGCCTTACCATTCCATTTTCCAAACTGCGTAATTTCACGTTCTTATTGAAGAACAAACAACCATAGAAATATGGGCCTAAAGGGGTATTCCAGAGAGAAAAAGCTCCTAATTCATCGTCTTGTCTTCAGTCTGAAAGGAATACACTTAAACTACCTTAGAATGATAGCTGTCTTCTACACCTTCACCCAGAAGCTTTAGAGAGGGCTCCTCAGAAACCCCTGCCACACACACACACAGATACACGCACATCCCTACACTCCACCCTCCCACCCCTCCCCCTCACCACCCTGCCCTCTGGTAATGCGTTCCAGTCTTCCTTATCGCCCTGGGACAGGAGTTCTTTCAAACCCCCCTGCAGTATGCTCAGGTCTTCCCTTTCTATCAGTGGAAAAGGAGAACAGCTGTCCATTCTTCAGCAAATCGCCTTTCCCAAACGTTAAGATGTATTGAAGCCCTGGCTGGCGTAGCTCAGTGGATTGAGCGCGGGCAGCGAACCAAAGTGTCGCAGATTCAATTCCCAGTCAGGGCACATGCCTGGGTTGCAGGCCACAGCCCCCAGCAACCGCACATTGATGTTTCTCTCTTTCTTTCTGCCTCCCTTCCCTCTCTAAAAATAAATAAAATCTTTTTTTAAAAAATGTATCAACTAAGTCCCCCGGCAGTATCTTCCCTGATTAAATAATATAAATGTTTTATCATTATTTTAATTTCACTGATATTATTTGGTCAACATCAATCCTTTTCCTTAGAAATTTTATAAAAATATTGTTTAAGTCAGGTGGGGGGGGGGGGGGTTGGCCATATCTAATTTTAATGGTTATGGCTTCTGCCATCTTGAGTTTTCTTTATTTCCACAAAGTTCAATTTTCCCAGATCAGATTTTGCACGTCTAAATTTTGTCAAGAAGATTTCATTTTGCCATCAATTTCCTAGCCAATAACAAATTCTACCGTGAGCCACTTTAGTAGTTGTCAGTGTTATTTCATTGAGATCAGTTCTTACTAGTAATAGTCATTATGAATTTGATAAAAGAAGGATCGCTTGTGTTATTTCTTAGCTAACCCATGAGAAAATTGTCAGCAGTTTTTGTGAGACAGAGATCCAGGCAAAAAGCAGGATATAAACAAGAGAGAGAGCTAAGGAAGCGTAAGAGAGACCCACAGGAAGTGTAAGCAAAGATCCACAGTAAGCGAAACCAAGAGAGATACTACAGCAGTTTTATTGTATCAACAGCTCAGTGCAAGCTGTTGTCAAAATGGTGGAATCCAAACCCACCGCTTTGTGATAGTTTTTCAGTTACTGTCCAGTTTCATAAAGTTATATTTTTAAGTTCTAAGAACTGAACTTGAATAATATACTCTCCTAATGGCTTGATCAGTGCTCTTTGAAGAGGAGAGTTTGGCCACGGTTTGTTCAGTCGTCCATTTGTTCACTCATTCGTACATAAATATGAGACATTCAGCTTTCTGCGTGCCAGGTTCAGGGCTGAATACTAAAGATACGGGGGTATGTGGGACAACCCAAGCGTCTGCCTGTACTCAGGGGCAAGAAGGTCGTGCATGTACGACAAACACGTAAGATATATGCCAACTGGGATCAATGGTTTGAAGGAATGATTCGGTAATGAGGCAGTGTCAGTGGGAGGCAAAGCCTCTGGGAGGAAGTGAAATAGGAGTTGAGACCTGAAGGGTAAGACACACAGCGCTAAGAAATGAGCTCCGCAGACGGAGGGAACAGAGAGACAGAGAAAGTCACCTAGAGAACAGAAAGAAAGGAGGTGGACATGTTCAGACATCAGTGAGTAAGTAAAATATTCCAGAAAAAAGATACCATCCTCTGACAACTAGACATAAGCAAACAAACAAAATGTTTATTTTTAATAATATTAAACTCTAAATGTTGGAGATAAATATTGGAATATGGAGGTCAGAAACATTAATTCCATTATTCAATTTGCCACTAAACTGGTATTCAAATCGTCTTGCGTACTCAAAACCAAACATGTATAAGTATGCAAGTCATATTTCATATTAACAAGTCTAAGATTACATTTTTGAGGGATAATTGGAGGTCTGCTCTTGCTCGAAGTTCCTGAAACATAATTTTCCCTCTTGGTTTAACCCAGTACGCAAAGCCCTGAGGAATATTTCAGCAACAAAGACCTTCCCCATCAAACACAGGAAGAAAACTAACTTCATTTCCTCCCGTTCCTTCCTGCCACAAATCTACCTTCATATCAGAAGATAAACTGACCCCCAAACACAGGTGTAATTCAATATTCTATTTCAAATGCCATCTGATTTGAAACCCAAGTAATTAACAGCTCACTAGGGACCCTACTGAAATAAAACCAACTTTGATCCTATTCCCAAATCCCTTGCCAAATGGATGGGCAACCCAAATCCCTCTGCTTTGGCATTGGTTGCAGTGAATAACTATATCAGAAGAATGCTGTATCTGAAAGAGCAGGTAACCAGGAGGGTGTGTTTTTCAGCTTGATTATTAGAGGAGCTAATTGAGTGTTGGGATGGGATAAATATTGACATGCACAAATATTCTCCATCCTGAGCTAAGCCAGCACCTTGGCTCTCTTCTCTGGCATCTTGGGGGAACAGAGGCATGTGAGTGAGGTGTGATGCATCTTCAAGAAACAAATTTGTGGTTCTCCTATTACATCCCAGAGAGGAGGCATATTTTAGTTCTAACGTTTTCATAGGCAGAGAATGAATGGCCTTCTGGTCCAGTGGGTGACTTGACACATGTATCTACTAAAAACTACATGTATCTAAACTGAAGAGTTTTCAATAACTTATGCCTCTTATGTTCCAACACTTTGATTATCCTCAGCAGTTTTTCCATAGTGTAGTCTAACAAAAGATCAGCCTTAGTTTTACAGAAGTCACTTGCATAAGGCCAAGGAGTCCCTGGGGTATGACCTTGAAATAGATTAACTTGGAGACATAACTGATGGTCATTGGTACCTGCAACACAATAAGAGTGGCCCCTTGTTGAACTCCTGCTTTCTGCCGGGCACCGTGCCATTGACCCCAGACCGTTCCCTGCAGCTCCTGCAGCTTATAGCATCAGGGCTAGAGTCAGGAACCTGGTTTTCGGTCCCAGCTCTGCCGCTTCCTAGTCTATGACTTTGCATAGGTCACAGTGCCCTCTCTGAGCCTCACTTTCTTCTGCTACACAATGGAGAATATAAAACCTACCTCAAAAAGCCATTGTGAGGAGGGTAAATTGAGATTTTTTAAAATATAAAGCAATTGTAAACAATAGAGTTATCCGTAAGTATAGTATGTCATCATTATCAATTATTATGAAACACCTACAATTCCCAAGTAGTGAGCTAGATCCTTTCCAAATATTACCTCTAGGCCCCACACAGCCTGATGAGTAGGTATCACCCCCACTTTCCAGACATGACAATGGATGTGTGGAGAGGAGAAGTATCTTGCTGGAGGTTTAGGTGGAATAAAAGTCCCTGTCAAAATATTCTCGGAGATTATACCAGCAAAAGGTAAATTTGCATAGAAACACCTATTGTCTTCCAATTTTATTAAGTTCTGGAAATAATGTGCAAATGTTACATATATATGATCACAACTGTGTATACAATCTCAATGTACATTGTAAGAAACACATTGAGCTGCCAATCACACATAAACAAAGTAAAATTGGTGCATAGGGAGTGAAAAGGCATTGAGTACATTTGTACCTCCCAGTGCTCCAAGAGCCTGTAGGGCCTGATTAAGTAAAATTAGTACGTGCCAAGGTCAAGAAGGTGAGCTACTGGGGTTGTAAATTACCCTAAGGTGTCAAAGGGACAGCAACTCCTGGGTGATATATGGTACCTTCCCATCTGCTGGGGATATCCATTACTTTTTGAACGCGCTCATTCCATTCTAGGCTGGGTAACGGCACAACTGAACCGGGTGATGACTTCCGCCCAGTTGTTCCCATGGTCCCTGTAGAGTTTAACAACTTGTTGTACTTTCACTTTCAGAATTCTCAAGGTCTAAGTGAATTTAGATCAGAAAGGCAATGGAAGATGCAAATAAATTGCATCATTCTGGAGATGCATCTGTAGATATCTAGGTGCTCCATGCGATTCCAGGATTACTGACCATCTGTATCGGGTGGTCTGCCTAGTGTTGGGGAAACAAACACACCCGAAAGTCTCAGTGGCTGAATACACAAATGTGTATTTCCTGTTTATGCGACGTTCTCCTCTGGTTGCAGCATCTCTCCAGGGCAGCTATTGTATTATCATTATTGTGATTGTTGTTGGTGGTGGTGGTGGTGGTATTATTTTGGTGGCTCTGCCATCGTGACATCCACAGAGTGCAACACAGCAAAGAAGAAAGGTGCAAGGTCATACAGACTGTACCACTGGCTCAGACTAGAAATGACACATGTCACTTTTATTCCTTTCACTGGCTGGACCAATTACATGGCCCTTCCTAACTGCAAGGGGCGAAAAAGTCTCTCATGCTTCCAAAGGAGGGGCAGGGAGCCAGCAGGCGCACCATCCATATTGTTCCATATTATTCCGTATGCAAAGGCACTCCGCTAGGTGCTGGGATTTGAGGATAAATAAGATCCAGTCCCTGCTCATGAAGGGCTCACATCATTATAGAGGAGACCAAATTTACAGAGTTGGCCGCGAAACAAGGCACACAGTGATTTGTACTTTAATTCAGCAATAAATTTGGGGTTTAGGGAGTGCCGATGAAGGAACAATTAATTACAACAGGGACTAAGAGAAGATTTAACAAAAGAGGTGGTATTTGAGTGGAAATGAAACTGATTTTCACATGTCACTCAAAAAAGTACATCAGGACAATAGCTGTGGAAAGAAAGGCAGCGCGGGGTGCCACAGAGCTCCCCAATCCCTTCCCCAGGTGGTCTCCAACAGCAGAGGGAGTGAGGAGAAATCCTGAAGCTGCCACGCCCATCTCACCCTCCGGGTGAATTCCTCTGTTGATACCACAGACACCTGTACCTTGCACAGCTCTTTGTTTTGATACAAATAACACCGTTTCTTCCATAACCTTCAAGTGAAAACACTGAATTAACCTCATTTATCCCCGATTTCATCTACCCTTAGCACAACTCTGCGTGCTGCCGGCAGGTCCACAGACTCACCTGTGGGAAGCACTGAACTGGCAGTAACCTGGCACTCAGAGGCGGACACTATGGCCCTGACTCTGCCAAGAGTGATCTGTGTGGCCTTCAGAGGGATCACGCTACTTCTCTTCCCCTCAGTTTGTCCAGCTGTAAAGTGGGATGATCAGATCCTATTGTCAAAATCCCTTGACATTGGAGAGACTTTGTCCAAATATCAAAGTCCCAAATATTACATATATTTCTGTGTCACGATAGTGTTACTTCTAAAACATATGCAGCGCATGACAAAAGCCCACCGGCAGTAGAGGCGGATGCTGTGGTTCAGCTGCCTGGACCTCCAGGCCACCACGTGTTCAGGGAGAGGGGTTCGAAACTGAAAGCTGTGTCCCCAGAGTCTCCCCCAGTGAGGCTCCTGCAGGAAGCGCGGCTGCACGTCTGTAAGGTTTCAAAGTCAGGGGGGAGGTGGCTACCAACTTCCCGCTCTCTTGGCCGCTCTCCTTCTGGCAAACACGGTCCAGGGAACAAGAACTTTTCCTACAGCAGCATTGGAGGGTCCACCCTCCAGCTTACTAGACATCACCAAGAGGCAGCGACAGCAGCTTCCTGATCCTAGCTTCCTAATTCCTGGATCATAAGTTTGCAATGTGCTCTTGAATACACCAACAGCTGTAGCTACAGTGATGAGCTCTTCCTCTCTGGCGGGTCAGTTCCATGTTGATGTGGGAACCGTTTCTGACAGTTCAGCCTGGTAGTGCCGGCTCAGGGGTCTTTATGAGCACTTCATTCCCTCTATAAATTGCCCCCCTGTTTAAAATACCTATAGCGGCCTCTGTGTAATCCACTGCTTAAACAATCCTAAGCCTTCCCAAACTGTCTTAACCTCAAACTCCCAGTGTGTGGAGGACCGTGAACAAAACGGGATTGGCTTCTGGAAGGCATCTGGGCCACCTCGGGAGCCATCCTCAGATCTCAGAGATCTGCTCTTACCCCACCAAGAAGCATGAACAAGGAAGGGCCTCCCTAGGTTATGAAGGAGTGAGGAGGAGGATCCCCCAAGACACGGCTCCAGAGAAGCTCCCCACTCGCAGGGAAAGGGAGCGCAGCACCTCCAGTCAAGGAGAGACAGGTGGTAAACGAAGGAGCAGGTGTCCTAGGCGTCCATCCCCGTGTTTGGTCTGTTCAGGGATCGTGAACCGCTATTATCAGGAAGCACCTTTTCCACGTTCTTCGATGTTAATCTCAGTCGTATATTAATACATCCTGAGATGAAAGGACCCACAAAAACGGAGCATGGATTTTTGTCACTGGGGACGATAGCTAACTAATTTTTTTTTCTTTAAAAAGGAAGCTGAGAATATACAGGAATGGCAGAAATGGCAGCAAATGGTCAGTGGGGAGCATTGTCTCTAAGAAGCAGCCTGTGCTGATCATAAGGTGAAGGTGGAGCCACACAGACTCAAAACTAAGAGGAAAGCACTCAGATAGAACACTGGTGCAGGGCCATGCTGGGGTCCTGAGGCCACAGGAGACATCAAGGGCCCAAACCCCATGGCCCATGGAAACAGAACTGCCAGCCAGTGTCCCACAGACTAGTGTCCTCAGTGAGACTGAACCGAGCACACAGGATTCATGAGAAGAATGAGAAAAGCTCATGTCCCCATGCTAGTGACAGTGAAGGACAGGGGGCGATACCGAAAAGACTGTGATCGCAGGACAGTTCTAGTCCCCATTTGCAATCTGCCAAGGAAAGAGCGTAGTGGTTTCCATAAAGTAACCTCTTCATTTCTGATTTCCCAGGACTTTTTAAATGAGATGGGTAGGGTGCATTCTCCCTCGCCCAACTAAAACCACAGTTCTGCCTGGGAAAGCTGCCTCCGAAACAAAGGAAAGCACTGGCCAGGCCAAGCCAAAGGGCAACTGTTGCTCTTTGTCCAGCCGGCAGCCACTCCGTGACTGGCTGTGAGGTTCTGGAGCGCCTCCAGAAGCTCTGTGTGCAGGGGAGCTGCTGGGGAACCTGCGGGGGAAGGCTCGGAGGGTCTGGGTTTCCATAAGGCTGCCCTTACGCCCTGCGCCTGGGACTTGGAACACTGTGGAGGCTCAAGATGATTGCTGCTGCTCTAAACTCCTCTAGGCTTAATTTTTAGCCCCTGTTTAAGATTTTTTTCCAGGTTTTTCATTTCCTCATAGAACATTCCTCCAGATCCCTGGTTACAGGATTGTTCAGGAATCTTCCAACTCCACAGACACAGAATTGGCCACCCAGCTCCATGGACACTCTCCATGGTCAGCGCCATGGTCACAGCCACCAGCCTGGGGACACCATCAACAACCTCAGTGATTGCCTTTAAGCTGGACCTTAACTCTTTGGGCTCATGAAAAAGTTGGCTCAACTCGTTTTCCCAAATCCTTTAGGATCTGCTGTTCACAGATGTCCTCTCAGAAAACGCTAAGTGGTTCCTAAGGCCCAACCCATTTGTGACCCATCCAGGACACCGTGACAGAGCAGAGATGGGGCGCAGAGGGTGAGCACCGCCAAGTGCAGAGTCGTGTGCACCCAAGCATCACTGCAGAGGAGCACAGAGGTATAATGTCAGGAACACTTGGCGGAGAGTCAGACCTGTGTAACGCTGGGCTCGGGCAGGTCACTTAGCCTCTCTAGACCTTAGCTCCTGAACTCTAAACTCAGTGTCTTCCGATCGGGCCACGTGAGAACAAATGTCCAGTCCTGAGTCCTGACATCCCATGATAACAAAGCGGAAGAGTGGGGAGAATAGGAATTTCTCCATTTCGTGTGAAGAGCTTATAGGAACCTGTTTATGGACCTAAAAGTCAGTAGTCAAATCAGACGAACTGGATTAGACCAGGTGAAAACAGAAGCACGTCTGCCACACAAAATAGCAATAATAATATCCCGCATTTCCCAAGCATCGTACCCCGTTAAAGCGCTTCTGAGTGTGGGTCTCTCACTTCTCCTGTTACTCTGTGAGACAGCTGAGTAGACGGACTGGAGCCTGTGCTTGGGGCTCGACGTCTCCAGTGTGCTTTACAGCCAGGAGATCTTCATGTTAAAACCTGTACATTGGCTTCTGCTCTAGCTTTCTACTGGGCTCAGACCTGCAGTCCAGAGCTCTGGATTTTCTTGCTTCCAGAAAATGTTCCAAAGGGTGTCCTCAAGAGACTACACTCCGTAAGAAGTCCTGCCCTCAGAGTCTCCCCACCTTCACCCATTGGAAAGGGGGAATTGTCCCCAAACAACACCTATGTGAAGGAGTACAGGGCAGAGATTTGAGGGAAGTTTATGTGGTTCCAGCCAAGGCCCAGGCTTCGCCCAGAAGCTTAAGACATACATCCTGAGAGGAAACATACCAAACCCATGGAAACATCAACCCCAGCCTCCAAAGAGGAGGTCTTATCTGGGGTGAAACGCAGGCTCGCCTGGGGTCCTTCCCTTGTGGTGCCCCATCTTCCTCAGCTTCTGCATTTCTCTCTCTCACTTTCTGTCCCATCTTCTCCTCCATATTTCCTTCACCTTTTCCCATTTTCTTCTATTTCCTCTCCTTCTAAGGTCTTTCTCAGCCCTTCCTTCCTGTGTTCCTTTTCTCCCCGCCCCCCAAGGGCCTGATAAGCCTGTATTTAAAGCCTAGGTGGCTTTAATAAGGATTAAATGCTTAGAAAACAAAATAATTTGCAACAGGAGCTTTTGTCTGCCTTGGAGTTCTGTTGTTTATTCCTTCTTAACCAGATTCAGCTCGCAGATTATACATTTGTCTCCCTGTTTCCCTTTCTCCGGGAAGTACTTGAAAGATCCCAGGCTGCCGTGCACATTTAATTTGCATGGCCTACCCTGTATTTATCTGTTTACTTTTGCCAAATAAGTCCACAGAATTCTCAGTAATTGGCCAGTTAAAATTCTTCTGCCTTAATGAATGTCTAGCCTCCGAGCATTGATAAAATCATCTTTTACACATGAAAAAAAAGGTGGGCTCTCGATCTAAAATGTTTTCAGACTCCCCCTTAGAACCTGCTCTCAGGCAGTTATCTCTCGGCCTTTGGCTTTGCTGGAAAGGAAGCTGAGTAAAAAGAACATTATTTTTGTTTTCAGAACTCTTGTGGCATGAAGACTTTTTTTTTTAAATTATCTGTCCTGGAGCTATTTTTTAAAATCATCCAGGAAAAAAGGCAGAGAATCCTCATGGATCACCACAGTCATTTCCTCATGTGCCTATGACCTCCAAGTGGCTCTGTGACAGATCAGTAGGACTGGGAGAGACAGCCTGCCATTGTCCTATGAAGTTTTGAACCTGCGCATTGTGATCTTTTCCTAGCTCATTGTCCCTGAGGGTGTGAAGACGGCTAGTTAGAGCGCCTGGGACAGGCTGCATCCTCTGACCTCCCGGCCACGGGGATCTTCATGGGACAGGGAAAGGTAAACTCCAGGCTATGCAATGAACCTGAGGGGATGCACGACCCTAATCCATAACACAGAAACTTCAGCTCTCAAGTTGTTTGTCAAGTGTGCACATGTGTACGTACGTGTGTACATGTGAATGTGGTATGAAGACCCACAGATGACAAACAGGGAAACCGATAGCACGGTTCTCCCTGGGAAATACTGTTAAGCATGGCCACAGTAACCAGCAGAACTGCAAATGTCTGCATGTCAACATTGGGCTGTCCGAAATCACACAATCTGAATCAATAATTCAAAAAGCATCAAACTAATAAATACATACTGACCAATTTTCAGCAGAGTGATCACTTCTTAAAATAAATGTGCATGCTAGTTCAATCTATAATTTTCACCTGTCTCACTATTATAGCCATATAGTTTTTCATTCTAAAACTACTCGAAGATTTTGAATGCAGCATTTTCTACCTTCTCAAATTGCTGTTTCCTAGTTAAAAAAAAATTCCAAATACACATCCTGCCACAAGCCGAGTCGATTTTTTTTTGTTACACTCCTAAAAGGTACTATTTCTACATGTGGCCTCCTAATGAGAACAATGCCTTGCATTGGAGCCATCCACTTCCATCCGCAGACTGCTTTCGTATTTATTACCTCATTATTATTGTGACCCACACAACAAGCAGGTACTGCCATCTCCTTCATTTCACAGATACTTAATCTGAGAGTTGGAAAAATGTCGGGCATATGCCCAGAGGCTCAGAACTAGTGAGGGCAAAGCTAATATCACATCCCAGCCTCTCTGACTCGGAGTCCAGCTCCCCCTTCCACCCTCCGCCACACCCCTATGAATAAACATTGTGATGAAACAGCTTCTGGCAACAAGAATGGTAAGCGGGCAACCTCCAGCTTCAAGGGCTCTCTCCTCTACCTTTCTTCTCACTCACTCTCAACAATGGCCACACATCCCAGAAATGATCCAGCATAGCAGAGAGGACCTTGTACCATCTGAAAGATGTTGATACAATTACAGAGGTATAGTGAAGAGAAGCGACTTACCTCCTCACCTCTCCGGTCCTCCCAGCCATGATTCACGTTCCCAAGGCCACACCACAAGCCTAAGATCAGACCTCGAGCCACCTGCAGAGGAGACAGCTCATCTTCTTTCCCAAGCAGGTTACAAATCTATAGACGTCAAAGATCAGGGGAAAAAACAAAAGTTTCCATCACTAAATTATCAAATGAGCATGGTTGACTAGCTCCCCACATTTGTAGAGAGGTAGGAAAGATATATTTTCCCCGGCCCTTTACCCAGTATATCAAAGGTGATAGTCAATGCAGCTTGATAATGATTACCATTTATGCATATATGGTACGAAATATGGTACACAGAAATAAGAGATATCATCAAAACCTAAAGAAGCAACTGTTGACAGCTACATATGGACAGAAAGGGATAAAAATGAATTGAGGGAAAGAAAAGTCATGTCCTAAAATATTGAGGGGATGACAGAAGACTATCAGGGTGTCAGTGGAGATGACAAGTAACTTGAGTCTAAGGTTGATGTGTAAATGCAACTTCCTGCTGGTTTTTCCTCACCATCTGCTTCAGAGCTGCCAGGAATTCTCCATAGTCAGGCTAAACCCCAGAGTCATTCTATTTTCTCTGAATCCTGGCTCTCCCAAGAATTGGGGACTTTGTGGTACTCCATATGCAAATAAAGCAGTGGTTAATGTTTAATATCATGTGAATAGATGAGTCTGACATGCTCTGGTTGTGAGAAAAACCTAGCCACTAACTCAAAGTCAGCTGAAATGCAATGGGCACACTTATATCAAGGGGACTCCAGAGGAGGGACTGGCTCATGGAATATGAGCACAACACTTAGACATTTTCATTAGCTTTCTCTCTCTCTCTCTCTCTCTCTCTCTCTCTCTCTCTCTCTCTCTCACCTCACCACTACTCCTCATCATGGGTTGCTCTCATTCTCTCCTTATAGCCTGACTCCTCCATGAATGAGGGCCCAGAGAATCCTAGGGAAGGCACAGTTAGAAAACTCCAGACTTATAGCATCTCAGCTAACAGCCTGAGAGGAGAAGAGAGTGTGTCCATACATAGAATTCCATGGAAAAATTCTCATTGACTTAATGTGAGTCTCAAAC
Organism: Phyllostomus discolor; assembly: GCF_004126475.2. Lineage (NCBI taxonomy): Eukaryota > Metazoa > Chordata > Mammalia > Chiroptera > Phyllostomidae > Phyllostomus > Phyllostomus discolor. The sequence continues at coordinate 13,634,673 of NC_040906.2, forward strand.
CCATCCCTGAGCTAATCGCCAAAGCCAAGGGAATTGAGGGAATGGGGTCCTATGATTAATCAGGTCTAGGTCACATGACCACCTCTATGCACCATGGTTACTCAGTTGTCTACCCAACCAGAACCAAATAAAATAGTATAACAAAAACTTCCCCCACCCTCCCATTTATAAGAGAAAATGATGGTATTAGAACAAGAGTGGAATGAAGGAATTCGGAGAAAAACAAGAATCCTCTACAAGGCAGTCAAAATGTGGGTCATCCTGACTATGCAGTTCACACTTGCTAATGGAAAATCAAGGACCAATAAGCTCATGTGGCTTCAGCATCCACTATGTCCATATGGTCCATTTCTTTCCCTGCCCATTAAGAAAAATCCAAGATATTGTTCAACTTCTGTTGAAAACTAAAAGTTACCATATTTTAATAAATCTCTGCAAATCAGATTATTCTCTAGCCTACAAGTCCTCATAAATGTTGTTTGTGGATGCACTGGGAAGGCTGAACTCTGAAACTACCATTTAAGAGCGTGTTTTTGTTTAGAAAGTGTAGGTGAGCCCTTAGAATTAAGGGAGTGTTATCATTTGCTGATGCAGTACAAACCAGCCAAGCTAGAAGCAAATCTGAGGCTTTGCTGGGCGGGGGGTGGGCATGGGGGTGGTGCACAGAGAGGAAGTCAGAGAGCACTTGCTTGCCTTGATCACATTCTTCATAAGCTGCTCTTTGAAACAATTTTTAAAGGGAGTGAATTAGTTATAAGACAATGATGAAAATAAAGTCAAAGAGTCAAAGCAAGCCCTAGGACACAAAGAAAGTAATCAAAGGCTGGCATCCACTTAATACTGGTCTCCAGAGAACTAATAGCCCCGCCCCCTGCCCCAGGCCTCGCCCCCTGCCTTTATAAGAAGCTGTTTAGTCCTCTGCACCGAGCCTGTGTTGGTGCCAGAAGAGTGAAACGGAGAATTGAGACCATTATTTGGATACTAGAGGGGGAACACACGCAGAGAAGAAAACCCATGAAAATTCCATTCATTTGAATTAATTGAGATGAGCATTTATTTTTTGTTTAAATTGACCCTGTAATTGTTTCTGCTTTTCCCCCCACAGGAGGTATATAGAGACATAACCTCAAGGGCTGGTCCATTTATAGTAAGAAAGAATTCAGCACGGCTGAGACGCCCCGTGTCATTCACCCATGCGGGTCATAGAATTGATTCTCTCGCAGAGACCAGCCATATGGATTGATTTAGCAGCATTTCACTGGCTGCCTGGAGACGCGGCTTGAGTCATCCTGTATAAATTACTTAACTCTCCACCACAAAGAGAAAAAAAATTGTTTTCTTGCACAGCAGTAGCAATTAATGTTCAACATGTTTATGGGGTTTAATAATATACAGCCCCGCACCAATCTCTGTAGGCAATACCATTATGTTGAGAGAGAAACTTAGGTGGTGTCATCAGCACACAAGACACGGATGATGGATTCATCAATAACTGAGCCTGGCCTTATTACAGCAAACGAATTCGACACCATGGAATGTATTGCCATATAGACAAGACTTTCTTCTCTTCAAATGTATGTCATAATTAATAGTGGTGACCTTTTGGCTATACTGAAAAACAGCTTGCAATTAACAGGCTTCCTCTCCTTTGAGTGCCTGCACACACACATCAGAGGTCGGCTGTCCAAGACTTGGCTCCGCTCAGCTTAGTGGAGCAAAGTCTAGACATCTTCCCAGGAAAGTGTTTGCCAAAAAGATCAACCACTTCTTTTTTTTTTTAAGATTTTATTTATTTATTTTTAGAGAGGGAAGAGAGAGAGAGATATCAATGTGCAGTTGCTGGTGGTCATGGCCTGCAACCCAGGCATGTACCCTGACTGGGAATCGAACCTGTGACACTTTGGTTCGCAGCCCACACTCAATCCGCTGAGCTACGCCAGCCAGGGCCCAGATCGACCACTTCTTCATTTATCACATATTTCACTCCAGAGCAATGCAAAAAGAAAAGCGATGAGTCGCCAACAAGTATTTATTGGGCCACTTCTGTGTGCCAGGTGCTGTTCTAGAGCAAAGAATAGGACAGAAGGAACCCCTCCCCACTCCGGGAATGGAAAATGACAACACGCATATAAACAAATAGACACTCTTTAAATTCTGCTGGGTAGCATGCTGAAGATAAAATAGAGTGCTCTCGAAGCCATGTATTTTTAAATGGCGAATAGGGATTTCAACAATAGGAGATGTTTTATGTATTCAGCATCCATGTGATTAAAGAATCAACAATGTAAATAAGATTCAGTTACTTTTATACTTTTTCTTCCCTGGATTTTAAAAATATAATGCCAGTCTGGAGAGGAACGGCTATTGTTCGTGATTTAATCATTTTAAAAGAATTAACTTTTAAAAAATAATTATTGTGGAGCCCACAACAGCCCAGATTAACAACAACAACAACAAAAAGTGGATTGTCCAATACTAAAAAAAAATGTACAAAACTAAAAAAAATAGAGATTCTCCTATATTTTTAAGGCACTAGTTATAATATGGAAAAAATGTCAGGCCCCTTTAGAATCATAGTATGACTAACACGCTATATCCGGGTAGGTTGAGTCATTTATGGAACATAAGGTCCGCACAACGTTTTATTGCCTGAAAAGTTTTTATCTCTGTAGGATGCTATAGACGATGTCTCTACAGACAAATTTAGGTTTGTCTGTAAGGCAGTTGTCCATAAAAAATTTCTTTAAGCTGAAACACATAAATAGTTCAGACAAAAGTTCCCCCTACAAGAATGCTCTGGAATCTTCCTTCCATTATTCACTCTAATTTTAGACGGCACCTTGCCCCATCTACACATGATGTAAGGATATTCTAACCAGGTGTTGTGGCTCTGAACCCCTTCGTGGCAGTAAAATGGGATGGTCGGACTGGTTATGAAGTGTGCCCCTGTTGCAGGTCATTTGTCTGCACTGACTGACTCTTTTCTGTCTCCCATAACAACGCCATCTTTGCTCCAGTAAATCTCCGTGTCCTTCTTCAGTGGGAAAGAAGAGCTGTGCACTGGCCACAGCTAACAACCCTGAGTGTGTTTGTGACATTCACGGGGACGTGACCTGCATACCACCATCATGTCTTATGCAGGTCACAGCCAAAAAACAGCCATGAACAACTGCACTAAGTAAATACTGATCAAAGGAATAAATGGTTACACATATGGTACTTTAGGTAGTTTTTCTTTCTTCCTCCCACTTCTTCCCAGAGTGAGGTGGTCCCACAGGCCTGTTCATCCTCAGACCCTTTCAACACCCTTCCCCTGCTCTGCTCTGCATCACAGGGGGGCTGTCCTCCACTAGCTGCATCACTAGGCTGACTTCCAACTGGAGCCAGCCAATGAGAGCAACTGGCAGAAGAATGGAGGGCAGAGGTCAGGGAGAAACCAGGCATATCTCCCCCTGCCTCTCTGCCTTGGGCATCATCTTTGGCAGTAGAGGTTCTAGCTCTCTGCCACCAGGCCCTCCTTGGTTCCAGCTTCTACCTGGTAGCAACGTCTGCTGCTGTTACTTCCTGTGTTGCCTCATTGTCCCCTGTTCTCAGCTCTTCCGTCACCTGTGTGAGGAATTCCCCATATTAAAACTCCTCTGTTTTTAATAATCAGAGTGGTTTCTGGGTTTCTCTCTCTCTCTCTCTCTCTCTCTCTCTCTCTCAATCTCTCTCGGTTGTATACTAATTGATACAGGGAGTTCTCAAGAATTCAGTTCAGTTCATACTGAGCACTACTGTATACCAAGCATTGAGCTATGATGCAAAAGATATTGTGTCTACCACTGAGGAGGTGTGAATCTAGGGAACAAGTCATTTCAAGACAATGTGACAAGCCTCAGGAGGGGCTGAGGCCAGGGAGCCCCAGAGACACTGAGACTGGCTCCTTTGCTGGGTCTGGGGCTTGGAAAAGGCTTCCTAGAGGAGATGATGGTTGAGCTGAACCTTAAGTGATGAGAGACAGCCTGCTGAAAGATGCTGGAAGGACCTGTGTTTCTGGGGTTGGTGCCAGGGTGGGGAAAGATGGGGCTGGGACAGAATGAAACTAAGGTGGCATCCCTAGACATCAGGTATGAGACCAGAGAATAGGAAAGATGGTCTGAGACAAAAGGCAGGTAAAGGGCTTGAATTCTCTCTAGAGAAATTGATGATTTTTAAATCGGTGGAACAGCATGGTCACATTTACAATTTATAATCTAGATGGATCACTTGGGCCGCCCTGTAATAAATGATAGCTCCAAAAAAAAGGCAAGATACCCACCTGGCCCCATACATGGTTATTACAAGTTGAATGCTAGAACTATCGGGGGAACACTTTGTAAAGTCTAGGACTGTCTAAACACTATGCTGTACACCTGAAACTAATACAAAATAATATTGAATGTAAACTATAATGAAAGTAAGTTTTTAAAAATTTTAATAAGAGGCAAGACAGAGTAGGAAAAAAATACTTGAGCTAGATCTTGCTAATCATTCCATTCACCCCACTGGTGTAGAGTCCCTGGTGCCAGCCACAGTGCGGGGAGCAGAGGAGTGTGACACTGTGCAGGGCACAAAGCTATCCCTTACATTTCTGTGCTCCTTTATGGTTTACCAACTTAAATATATCTCCTGATTCTCTCAAAACCCCCATGAGTTAGGCATTAGGTTGGCCAAAAAGTCCGTTAATTTTTTTCCTGTAAAATAAAAGCACATTTTTCATTTTCACCCATAACTTTATTGATTTGGATATTTCTAGCATGTCGGCTATCTCCCACTATTGGCTTCTAGTGGGTAGAGGCCAGGGGTGCTGCTAACATCTTCCAATGAATAAGACAGCCCCACAGCAAAGAATTATTTGGCCAAAATGTCAATAGTACCAAGAAACTTCCCAAACCACTTTTCACACGTTCGATCAGTTACAGCACCTTCTCCATACACTGCACAAATCTTTTGTGTTTCAGTTATATCTTTACCTTTCTTGAAATAATGAAGTATAGTACACCGAAATATTGCATATATTCTTCCATCTTCAATGTTTAAATAGCTGTACAAAACTTCACCAATTTTGATTGTTTTTATTTTTCAATGCATGCTGATATGGCAGCTGTCACAATAAAATCTAACAAAATTGTTTTGGATGACGTTAAATACAACTAAGCCCTACTAGAGCCATAGTACAAAAAGAAACCAAACCAACTTCTTGGCCAACCCAGTATTAGAATCCCCATTTTCCAGATGAAAAAACTGAGTCTCAGAAGGTGATAAAATATGTCCAAGGCCATATGAGTAAGGATTGAACCCAGCAGTCCGTTTACTGCTGAACTTCATAAGATAGTTTTCTGTTCCCCATTGTGGCACAGGATAAATTGATCCCCCAGAAAGTTGAATTTTCAGTAGCTAGAGAAACAATGCAGGGATTCCCACATGCACGTACCTTGGACTGTTTCAGAATGCGTACTCTACTGGGCATGGGCTTGTTGTTCATTTTTAGCTACTCCTGTCAAGGCAGACTCTGGTTCCTTAGGGTGCGAAGAACAATCATGGGTAATTGACTCGATCTCTCTAGATTGGGACTGGTTGCAGCCAGTGGAATTTTAATCAAGGTTTGAATTAACCTTTTCACCCTCCTTCCAACATAACAGGGGTGTGAAGGCAGAGGATAGTATCCTAAAGAAAGGAATTGTACTAGAAGTTGTTGAAAAGTCTATATGGAGTCTAGAAGACAGCAAATAAGAATTACCTTCTCTATTGAGTGAACCTAGAGTCCCTCAACCAGAGGTCTTATTGGTCAAGACCATGGAAACTGTCAATCTGGGCTCCAAAATGGAAGGTAATGGTGGATTCTCCACTAATGGTAGTAACTCAGTCCCTTAGAGGAGCAGATTTAAGCCTTCCTGGCTTTTCAGATCATTAAACGTCCCTCTTGCTATACTGATACCTTCTCATGATAAATATTAATCATGCATCTGGATGCCAGCCCCCCATTTCTAGGAAGGATTAAAGGAGAAAGAAACAATGGGACTGAGAGGAGACAGAGAACCCTGTACCGACACAACTATAATTCCCTTTGGAAAGCCTGACTCTCAGCTCACTCCCTAGGACAGCCACTCCCAAGCCAGGAACAAAGATCTGGGCACACTCATCACCTCCTGAGGTTAGAACCAGTGATTTATAGACTTATTTCCAACCCTAACGACTCCCATCAGTAACAGTGATTTATTCAGGCAGCTATGATTCTGCCCACATTTGAGAATCACTTTCTGACTTTTATGTGCATGCATTCAGACTTCACATCTTTGTCATAAATAAACTCCCCATCATCACAGGGGGAGTGGAGGTTGGGACAGCTCTGAAGGAGTATCTGTTGCCTCTGGACCACATCTGCCATGAGGATATTTGTGCCAACAAGACTCCAATTGACTATGTTTCTAAGTACAGGGACAGTTTCTATCTTGTCTATTTCTACATGTCCAGCATCTTGAACATCCCCTGGCATAAGATAAGCACTCAATAAATGATAATAGCTAACATTCACTGAGCATGTATTGTATTCACAGAGCCACGACACTGTTCTGAGCACTTTACACACACCTATGCTCATTTAAACCTCAAAGCAGCCCTAGGAGTTAGGTAGTGTGGTCTGCCTTGTAAGATATAAACTCTAAAGCACAGAACAGTTACATAATTTGCTTTATGACATAATTATAAGCAAAGGTTATAAGTAGAGAACTTGGGATTTAAAACCAAGCGGTCTGGTCAAAGAGCTAGTGCTCATAACCATGAGGCTATGCTGCCTTTCTTGATTAAGTGTTTGAGCATCTTGGTCTACCAGGGGAGACTATGCTTCTCTTTTTTTTCCCTTCTAGCCTGTCCTCACCTGAGTCTGAAAGGGCCGAGGGTACCGATTCAAATACTGCATTCAGACCAGGGGACAGCCCCTCTTCTAAGGAAGCTGACTCTCTTGCTTTGCCAGTGGTTCCCTACCCAGGGAGTCAAAGACTTCTGTAGCCCAGGCAGCTTCCCTTTCTTTTGTAGGAACCTGCAGTTGGCTCTGTCTCCAGGTCCTCTGGCTGTACACATGAGTTTTCTGTTACAAAACGAGGATGCTGGATGGCAATTTGTCACTTTTAGCAAAGCCAGCATCTTCTTCCAGGGTGGCCGTGCATTTCCCAAGCCCCTTGGTAATGATGTTAGAGCTGTATTCTGATGGGGAAAGAAAAATCTCTTTGGATATGAAATTCCCCCACTTCAAATATCTGTTCTTATTTCTCATCAGAAAAACCAGGAGGAAAAAAAAAAATAAATGGTCTCAGCTTGGGCTGCATTTACACTGCCAGTTTTCACATCCCAGTAGCACTGTGGTCTTTAAATGAGCATGTGTCTTTTGTAATGGCTACCCAGGTGATTTTAGTCTCTCCAGAACATTCACCTTCTGATCCAGTTTTAAAAGAGATGATACCACTAAAAAGCCGCTTTAAACTTGAAAGCAGACCCTCAACACTCAGAGGAAATGCTTATGAGAAAGAAAGATGATTTTGACCTATATAGGAACATTTTGGACTAAAGTGGTTATTATTCTTCAAGAGCCCTGCAAATAGCCAACTTTTTCAGAGCCGAGGAGAAAATTCAGGGACATCATTCTTACTGGATCCCAGACACTTCCCTTTGTCTTCTAGCAAAGTAAATACTGTATCAACCATCAGACATATAATTGGACTTTGATCTCACACATACCCTGTTCCATGAGCCAGCCACTACAGCCCAAGTAACGCAGTTGGATATTTTCATAGACCACTCGGCTATAGAATGACAGAGGCACAGAGCAGGATGGCACCACACGAGGAGACCAGCCTGCTCTGACTCTAGGATGTCTCCTTCCCCCACTATCCCTATCCACTCCACCAACAAATCTTAACAACTCTACCACCAAAACACAGAGGCCCCAAATCCATTCACTTCTCTCCATCTCCGTAACTGCCCTTCAATCAAAGTCCCTGTCTGCTCTCTCCTGGAATATTACAGAAACTTCTAACGTACGGTCTCCATGGCTCTATTCTTTTCTCATTTAACTTGGGACATAGGTCAAATATGTTGGATATGACATGAAATGGGACCACAAAAAGTAAGAATGCTTAGAGCCCATGAAATTCTTAAAGCCCTGAGAACCAGGCAGGGAATCCAATGAATGGAGACACGTACAGAATGCTGATCAGCCCCTAATGCCCGGCCCCCACGTGGGACATTAGATGTGGCAAGCACGTGCCCTTTCTGGATGGGGAACTTGTTATGTAGCTCTAGCTAATTGGTGTCTCTCATAAAGAGGGTTCAGCGTTGCCTGACAGCACAATTTCTGAGAAGAGTCAGGGATCTTGATTCTTATGTCAAATCCCCAATTTCCAAGCGTTAACAACTGATACAAGTTTTAATAAACACTCTTTGGACCACAAGCAAAACTGGCTACACCGGTTTTGGAAACTTGGGTTCAGAATGCTAATTCATATCCAAGATGGAAAACAAAAGAAATTTATTTGCCAGGTAGTTGGGACACGCAAGTTCTCCAACATAGGGTACGTATAGGGTGTGTGTGTTGTGTGTGTTGGTGGGATTGGGGACCAGTGGTCGTGCAGGAAAATGCAGAAGAGCACCCTATGAATGACTCAAATCTGTGTTTATAGGTCCACTATCAGGTTCAGTGTGAATATTGTAAAAGTATTTGAAGAATAATTAGTCCGATAATGAGCCTGCAGGTGAGAAGCAGCTGTGTTGCTCCTGGGCTCGGGGTCACTGTCTCCGCTGTGTGAGGAGTCAGCAGTAATTAGAAGAACTCGCGGTGCCAAACTAAATTAAAATTTTTTCAAACCGTTACTCACTGTATGATATAATTTTGTTTCATGTTCCCAGGATGAGGAAACTCGAATTAAGTCTCTATTCATTACAAAAATAGGCTAACTAATTTAAGGCTATGAAGTATCTGTTTGTCGATGGCATTGAATGGCTTCTATCTACTGTAACAGATCATTCTGCACTAAAATAAATGGCAGTTGGTTACCTGCCAATGGTTTATTTAACAGCGCTCAATTGCACTGAACTCTGAAAACATAATGGGTCTCAGTGGACCTTCCTGCCTGCTATTTTTCTGAAAATAAAATATTGATATAATTGGATTTCCCACCCACATTGATCCTCAAACACACAGATGGGATCAGTTTAAGCAAAAACTGGGAAATGAAGAAATTGTGATAATCACGGAATAAAGTTATTTATGTCAGGACACTTGGGGTGCACTTAATTAAGCTGCCCTGAAATCCACAGAAACCTTAGTGTGGTGGTCTCCAAGGTCCTAGGGGCTGCTGTAGAACTCCAGGTAAAATCTAGGAAGGACATAAATTTACAAACGGACATTGAAAAGCAAAGAGAAGAAACCTTCAAAAAGATTTCAGGGACCATATTCTCGTGATACCAGAACAACTGGTTGGTTCAGTCAGTTTCAGGAGGAAAATGCTACAGAACCAGTTTCCAGCATCTTTAAAAAAAAAAACAAAACAGTGTATTAATTGAATCTTTTACTTTTCAACTTGGTATTTTGCTATTGTATAGACATAGCTTTAATCACACCCTGCAAGCAGCCAATTCCACTGATGTGACTGTGTAAGCAAGACCACAGGGTTGAGCTTTTAATAAGATGGGCTTACTCTAATGAAAGTTCTTTGAGTCTTTCCTTTTAGGTTTTCTCTGTTTTCTTTAGTCATCAACCCCTGGACTAATCTTGTTAATAGAATGATTTTGCCTGATTTTTTTTAAATGTCTCCTCTGATCCAATCCAACTTGAGCAATTGAAATGCTCTCTTTCATCAGCATTCAAAAGGTAGCATTAGCAACAGCAACAATAAAGGGGCCCAAATCCTCAACTGAATTTTCCCATCATTCCTGAAACAAGATAAACAACTCCCTGGAGTACTGAAGTTCTCAGCATCTGGGCAATTAAATACTTTCTGTCTTGAACGTGGACCACACCCGCCCAAAAAGGGAATTGGTCAAATGGTGCCACCCAAAGGTTATTGAGAGATCTGCTCAATTCCCCACGCCACCCCGCCCCCCACCCCACGCCATTAAAGAACACAAAAATGGCTTCCCTCCCTCATCCTGCAGCCCCTTCTCTGAACACACCTTCAGGCTAGAGTTGTCTTTCCTCAAGGGAGACGAATGATGGCTTATCCATTAGATAAGATTTTAAGCCCATTGGAGATCCTGAGTTTAAAGAACTTTGTTGTGAATCTTTTTATAAAGTGATTAATACCTTAATCTATCTTTCCTGTGAATTCAGATTAGGTTTTCTTTAAGTAATAAATAGGTCAAAACATGTGTTTTCACCACCCCCGAAAGATGAAATATGATCAAGAAAGGAAGGCCCGCAGTCAGAAAAACCAGGTCTTACTTGGCCTCGCTCTCTCTGTGCCCCACCAGAACATCCTGGAGAAACTGCTGAGCCTCTCTGGGCCTCAGCTGTCTCGTTTAAGAATGGAGGGTATGGATCATTTTTTACTTTCCAGAGTCTTCGTGGAAGTAAATAAGGTTCTTTTAGAATACAAAGGTGGCCCTAGCCAGTATGGCTCAGTTGGTTGGAGCATCACCCATAACCAAAGGGTTGAGTATTCAATTACTCCCAGTCAGGGTGCATACCTAAGTTGTGGGTTCAATCCCCAGTCCGGGTGTGTAGAATCCCCTATCGGGGTGAGTACGGGAGGCAACCAATCAATGTTTCTCTCTCACTTCCTTCCTCTCTCTGTACAAGCAATAAAAAAATGTCCTTGGGTGAGGATGAAAAATAATAATAAAAATAAAATAAAATGCGAGGGCATTCTTTAGACTATTACAGACTGTAAGTGCTGTCTATACAACGTAGTTGCTAATAATAATTACGGTCAAGGTGTGAAAGAGAATAGTGCTGGGTGGTCATCGAAGCAACTGCAGGAGGACTCACATTGCCAACCCGGTCCTTGAAACCCCACTAGGAATGACAGTCTTGGTTTGATGAGGTCCATGAAGGTCATTCTCCTGACCCCAACAGTCTCTTAAAATGTCTTATCAAAAAACAGTTTGTCTGGAGACTCCCTCTGAAAACGCAACGAGTCTCTGGATGCACACTTAGACGCAGACCTCTGGTATATTATTAAATTAGCACACGAAGGAGTCTCTTGTGTTTTCTAGGGCGAGTGAAGGAAAATCTCGCTACATGTTTATAACATTTTAGTATTTCATTTCTTTTACTCCAGGGATTCCTGCGCACATTTTCTATAGTAAAGAAGTAATTGCTAAATTTTTTAGATTTTATTTTTCCCTCTTGATTGATGGAGAAATGGGAATGTGGTGAGCAGGTAGGCATCCAAATGGCAACAGAGGCAGATGGGAGAGTTTATACAACATAATGCGCCAAGAGTCTAATATTAGTATTAACAGGCAAGCCAAATTTATTCCTCCAATTGTATTCTTTAAAAAAATGTACCAACACCTTATAAATGCCTGAATTAAGGCTGTGTAAGGGCATTTTTTTTGAAGCCACTTAACGGGAGAACAATGACCAGTAAAAGAGGTCTAAAATTAGTTTCTTATACCGGGCCTCCCCGACAAGTGGTAAAGCCCAGCATACGGGAGGTCTCCACCTCCACAACCCTAAAACGTTACCTAAAACCTGTGGGGAGGTATTTAACCTATGTTAACCCGTGTTGTGTCTCTTCTCCACAATCAGAAAGAGGGGTTGTGCTTCAATTCCCAAACCTAAAAAATACAAAAGGTAAATGACATGTTTTAATCCAAAACTAGGCTATAGGTAAAATGCATTAGATCGCTAAATGAAGATTTATCACAGAACCAAAGGACCTGAGCCGTTAATACTGGAAGGGCATAAACCATTGGTGGTCTGGTTACATCAGTCACCCCAGGACCTCATCGTTCTGAATTCCATGACGACACTCAAACTGAGCACCCCCTAACCTGAGGACTCCAAGTTTCTAAATATGAGTGAGAATCCAGCCCCTTCAAGGCCCTGTTACCGATGAAAACCTCGCCCTGGTGGCTGCATTCAAGCTGTATACGACGCCCCTGGCCCTTACTCCCAGGGTGCCCCACAACAAACAAAACCTTGTATTTGTACAGCCTTTCATGATTGGTAAGGTACCTACATACACCTTGTCAGACAGGGCAGAGATTATTCGTGATTTTCAAAGGAAGACATTATTTATGAGGGGTTAAGTGATAGCCTCATGGTTTACATTACTGGTAAGTGAGAAAACTTCATCTAGAATCTTTCTAGAGAGGAGTCCCCAGAAGGGGTTAGACCACACGTCCTTTTAGGTCTCTGGAATTATGGGATTCCATTACTCCTACAGAGTACCCCCAAATATGTCCCCAACAACACCTGGCATAATCTTGAACAAATAGTATTTGCATTTAGTCAACAGTCTCTGAATTACTTGGACTGTTCCCAAGAGCCTTCACACACCCAACAAGTAAACAATTTCACCTCATTCTTCTCCTCCCTTGTGATGATTCAGAGTCTAATCTGGGAGAGACCCAAGATTTCCCTCACAGACAGCTCTGTTCAGTGATGAATAATCAGCTTCCCGACCCAAGACCAAGGCAGCGGGTGCCCTAGTTAGAGGATGAAGAGCTATGTTACTGTGGCTGAAATAATTCATCTACCCAGCCCCTTAAGCTCCCCTTACCCCAGCTTTGAACACAAGCTGTCACGTGCCTTTCCCGTTTCTGACCTGCTGCACGAACCCCCCCCATCCTGCCTTGGCCCCTGGTTTGCCAACACTGTCTGTTCCTTCACTGATTGGGTCCCTTCCTTTACTGTTACAGATAGTGCACCAAAGCCACAGCATCATATCTGGCTAGAAGGAAATAGAGAAAAAGCAGGCTTCTGTCTGCTGACATCCACCAGAGTATTGTTTGCTATTCTTATTCCCAGAGCCATGTCTACATAGATCCCAAAGTACAAGAATGCATTTTGACTTCCCAAAAGACAGCTGCAACACAGAGCCTGCTGTTGGAGCAAGAGCTGAGCCAGAAGCTGGCAACTTTAGGGATGGTGAGCTCATGAAACAGAGCCCACATGTGACATCTGAGGCCTTTGGTCAGGCCTGGGGCCCTAGGGCCTAGCAATCTAGGAGGGCCTAATTGGCCACAGTTTTTTAATTCATGAAGCTCTCCCTAAAATTCTGAATTTCCAAATTAATTCCAGTTGGATGGTTAAGTACCTGGAACACCGTTCTCCCACATCTTTGCATGCCTGACTGCTCATGACTGTGGTCTCCACTCAAATGTCAAGTCCTCAGGGAATCCCCTAACCACTCAGAATAACCACCGAGAATGAGCCGCGTCACTGTCTATCCCATTACAGGGATTATTTGCTTCCCAACACAGACAACTCACTGATTTTTTTGTTTCCCTCTTCATTATTTCTCTCCCCGGATTAGAAAGTTCATTCTGTGATGGCAAAATCTTCATATCCCATTTATAGCTACTGAAGAACCTTAGCATAGAGAAGGCTTTTAGTAAATATTTATTTTAATAAATGAATACGTGGATAAGTGAGTGAATGAATTGGATATGAATGAATACCCTACTACTACCGGTGCTCTGATATCCACACACTGTGCTAAGCACCTTTCGTATATTATCACAACGATTTTCAAAAAATTCATTTTTTTTGTTCAGGCAAAGCCTAATAAGATACTCATTATATGATCCAGAAACCAAAGCAGAAACACAAGGCCGAAGGAAACAGTGGCAAGTGCCCAGCCACTTCTTCCTCTTTGGGCTTTCTTGTATCACTTAATTATCTAACCAATTCTATTAAATGGGAATTATCATTAGTCCCATTTTAGAAATTAGAAAACTGAGGCTCGGGAAAATTAAGTGACTTGTTCAAGGTCATATAAGCTAGTAAGTCAGAAGACAAGGCTATAAACCAATTCTGTCTGATTCTAACCATGCCTGACTCCCTAAACCATGCATATAAAGCATCTGCACATTTTCTGAAATCCTGGGGAACTCTTTCCAGAATATAAGTTAACATTAGGTTGGTATTTTCAGAGCTTATTTGAATAAGATTGGAATAGCTTATTGTAGTATTTAATAATTAATTGCTGTAGGTATATGAAGAATGACTTCTTAATGAAAAATTTCAGGATGATATTATAATGCTAATATTCTCAGAAAGTACTCTCATGTGACATGGGCCTCGATATTAATGGAAGAAAGTATATTCATATTTTTTCACAGATAATTCTTGAAAGCCAAAGTATTTAAGAACCTCCATTGAAGCAAAATTCTATTATATGAGAAGTAGCTGCCTCGCAGTTTCTAAGAATTTAATAAATCTCCTTAGGAAAATGTTGGTTTTAAAAGAAAAATTTTAAAAGGGTCTCAAGCATACTTGCTGTTTTCTTGTATTTGCATTACAAGTAAAGAATTTTTGTTGGCTGTGAGAAGCCAGAGAAAACAAGAACACTGGTTTTGCATTATTTGGTGAGTGGTGTTGTGTTACCAGTTTTTTTTTCTCTGTTTTAATATGAGAAGCCCACAGATTACATGGTGCAGATTCGCAGCGACAGGACGCTCGTTAAGAAGTCTGTAGAATATCGCTTTCACCGAGCCACATTCTCCCGGCCGTCTGTTTTTCAGATGACTTCAGCGAGCAAGGATGGCGACTCTGCACAGGTCTGGGAACGGCCCCCTCGCACTCTCTCGTGTTTTCCTCTTACGTTAGGACGTGCAGTTCACATGCTGTGAGTGTGAGTGCATGTGTGTGAAATGCACAGAGCAGAAAATTTACTATTTTAAGCACTTTAGGTGTGCAGTTCAGCCACGTTAGATCCATTCACATTTGTTACACAAAGAGCACCACCGTTCATTTCCAGAACTTTTTCAACTTCTCGGACTAGAACTCCGTACCCATCAAACAAGAACTCCCCTTTACATCAACCGCCCAGTGCCTGTTACACCTTCTGTTTCCATGCATCTGACTGCTAGGCACCTCACAGAAGTAGAACTGCACAGTATTTGTGCTTTTGTCACTTCAGATGCTTGGTACACTTGACCTTTATTTCCTTCAAAATGCAGAACATACTCTGGGGTCTGCAGGGACATGGTTCTACAGCCTGTCCCATGACTCACAGGAGACACTTTGAAAATGTTATTTTTAAAAAATACTGGGTTTATACACTCAGTAGGAATAGTGGTAATAAGTTTGTAACATTTTGTCAAACAAATTACCAAGATGATATCATTCGGTCTTTCATTTATTAAAGAGAACATGGAGGAATTAATAAGCCTCACCCTGAAGGAAGTATATTAATTGGCGCAATCGTATTACAGAATAGCCTACAACGTCAGAAACTGCAGTCACAGCACCTGGATGGGAAGGGACCACTAAGAGTAATAATTCTCAGTCCTGTGGCCTTTTGTGAGTTTTTGTAACTTTGTTCACGATGGTTGTCCTTGTCGCCTGCCTTTCCCTAGTGATGGTGAGTGAGAGAGAAACAGAGAGGAAGAGAGACTTCCTGCGTGTGGGGTGGAGGTAGAATTTGAAGGAAGGGCTCAGGAAGCAGCAAGGAAGGAGGGACCTGGGTGACGTTCCTCTTTCCAGCAGGTCCAGGGACATGGGAACCTCGGAAGAACAAGTACCTGCTGGTAACTGAGGGGAGGAGAGACAGACCGGCAGCATCCGGGGCTCTAAAGAAGAAGAAGGTCTCCAGGAGGACATGGCTCCTCGGAGTGGCCCGGCAGGCACCCACATCAGTCCCCGTGAGGTCAGAGACAGCTCTGGTGCTCCCATCAGAACACCAGGGCTCCCCGGGGTGCCCCCACCATGGAGGCCAGTGCAGGAACTGGGAGGTGGGCCCGGTCCAGGGTCCTCCCTGAATATCTGCCTCAGGGCATGGGTGGGCTAACAGAATCCAACCCACGGATGTTTGGGGGGTTGGGAGGGGAGAAAGGAGGAGTAGGGGGGAAAAGGTCATGTTTAAAGAAAAATATCCTATTTGAATGCTAATTTATCATTGTTTCTGATACTTCTCACCACTTTGGTCCCAGCTGGCTTCGTGTGTCCTTTCTCAACTACACAGTCAAGGAGAGATTCTGCGGATTTCTCTGGTGCCATACAGACTCCCCCAAGTCTTGGGTTCATTTCTAGAAATGTCCTGTTGTGTTTCTGTACTCAAATACTGAGCTTTCTTCTCTCTCCTTTGCCATATGGAGAACGTACTGAGGGAAAAACAAAGTGGGTTTATACAGTCAGTTGTTAGTCCGTGTTGCTCCTATTGATTCTCTGAGAGAAGGAGTTCTTTGCTCACCCAATATAATCACCACATAAGTAGAGGAAAGTTGAGTCAATTCCCACATTTTTTTATCAGTTAATGTGGGCAAGAACCGCCTTGTTCCTCACCCCTCATCCCACTTCTCACTTCTGTCAGGAGTCCCAACACGCCACCATCTAGGGAACTGGGCCTACCCATGGTTAAAGACTAGTGTGAGAGGAAACGTATGAGAAGATGGCATTAGTCTCATACACTGTCATAAACTGGGTGGCTTAAAACAACAGCAACACATTCTCTCACAGTCCTGGAAGCCAGAAGTCCAAGATCAAGGTGTCAGAGGGGCCATGCTCCCTCTGAGACTCTGGGTAGAATCCTTTCTTGCCTCTTCTTAGCCCCTGGTGGTGGCCACTGATACGTGTAGGTTTTTGGCTTGCAGTTGCATCATTCCAACCTCTGACTCTCTGGTCACACCATTTCCTTCGAGTGTCTCTGTCTTTAGGTGGCATTTTCTTCTTCTTAAAGGAACAATCATATTGGATTAGGGTGTACCCTCGTGACTGGACTGTACCTGCAAAGACTCTGTTTTCAAACAAAGCTGCATTCACAGGTACGGAGGAATGCACCTTCAACATATCTTTTTGGGACATATTTTGTCCCGTGACAAGATTCTAACTCTGATCTCTAACATCTGGGACCAAGCTTTCCTGCCTTGATTCTGACTTGCTGATTCCAAACCGTCCCCTAGATTCCGGCTCTCGGCTGCCCAGTTCTCCCTTTCTGTGGTTCTGTTCTTCTTCACTGACAAATCAGACTTCCACTCACTGTCTTCAACCTGAAACACTTTGATGTTTGTCTGACGACCCAGGCTTTAAGGCTGACTTGTGGTTTCAGGGAGTATCCAGCCCAGTCCTTAGCATCAAGCCCCAGCTCTGTGATGGCCACTGTGTAAGTCCTCCCGAGGTCCTGCCCTTCTTTGACCCACCACCTCTGGAAGCCTTCTTACACCTCCTTTAACTGGATGCAAACATGGCTTCCACCACCTGTCAGGCCTAGCACAATTTGGCTACAGCACTGCTTTTCCAAAAGCAACATTTTCTAGTTTGCTTTTTATACATTTTGAATAAGGATTATGTCTACAATGCTAAAATTTTATACACACACACACACACACACACACACATATAAGGCCATGTCATCTTATAACTGTAAAAATCCTATTGCTTACAATTTATAAAAAGATTAACAGCTTGGCTATGCTTTTGGTCTATAAACATAAAATTAAAGACAACATTAGATTCTAATCTTCCAATTTGCCATATATGTGTGTGTAAATATATATGTAATATATATGTAAATATATATATATTTACCATAGTTTCTCAAACTTTCCTTGAGAAGTAGGAAAAATTAGGTAAATTTCTAGCATGGCAGTATGGTAGTAGATAAAATAATTTAGACCAGTGCAGTGGCCAATTACAAGAAATAAATTAATCCTTTCAAAGATCAAATAAGTAAACTAGATCAGATTTATATTAACAAATGTATAAATACAAAGCTGGGACAATTTTTTAAAGTTTTAGATCTGAAAATAAGCCTTAGTCAGAAAATATTTAGAGGCAAATATTTTTAACTTAATTATTGGATTCATTGTATTAGCCTCCCATTTACCATGTTAACGTAGACCTGGTCTACAGCCAGATCCGCAGAGAGGAGCAAACACAGCTAATCCATTAGCCCACTACCCTCTTTTTAAACAACAGTGCATGATTAACTTAAGAGAGGTTTGAATATCTCACAAGTCAATAAAAAGTCAGGCACTTTCTAAAGAGCCACGAATTTCCATTCCTTCAACACAGAGAGATGGCCAATGGTAAAATTAAGCAGACTCCAGTTGCCAACAGCCATGTCATCTTATAACTGTAAAAATCCTGCTGCTTACAATTTATAAAAAGATTAACAGCTTGGCTATGCATTTGGTCTATAAACATAAAATTAAAGACAACATTAGAATCTTCCAATTGGCCATATACATGAACCCAAAGAAGAAAGCCAACAATTTCCCCACCACTACTCATTTCAGTTATTGTGTTTGCATTTCCCTAATCTGCCTGGCCCTCCCTGGTGAAGTTTTGAAATAAATCATCCTCCTTGGTAGAAAGAAACTCTGAAAGTACAACTGACCAGCCCAGTTTTTGCTGCCATCCAAACCCAGCCAATTCTCCAACCACTATTTCTACTTACGGGGCCAACAGAGACTAAATAGAATATTTTTATCCCTTGCCAAGAACCCATGCCAGTATTTACTAGTACTTATGCAAAATAATTTTCCAGAATCGCTTTTCAAAAGCTGAATGCTCAGTTGACTTATAAAGTTTAAAATGGATTAATAGGAAAGAAATAGGCAGTCCCAGATGCACAAGTTATCAATTTTATGCACAGGATGAGTAAGCCTTACATATTTCAACTAAGCTGGAATTACAACAGCCCCGTTTCTCTCAGGAGACATGGTGGCTGCTGTAAAAATGAAGATGTGCTTTGCATTGCTTGCATGACAGGAAGTATTCTTGGCTGGATTAATATGATTGGCATGAAGGCTTGAAGATGTTGCCTTGCCAATTAGTCACCAGATCTAAGCCATGTCTACATGACCATGGACAGCTCAGTGACCTCAGGTGACCTTTGGGTTCATTTATTCATCTCATCATTGACTCAGCCAACATTTATTGAGCACTTACCGTATGCAAAGCATACGTTCAGAACTAGGACTTCTGAATTCAAAGATACAGAAGAAAGTGTTCCTTCTTGCCAGGGACTGGTAATGTAATGAAGATACTTCACTATCCTCATATGTATGGCCTTTGTATCAGTCAGGGGTTTTTTTGTAGGCAGCAAAAACCTTCTCTAGCTTGCTTACAAGTATAGAAATCTTGGGCAGGATGAGGAGCAGCTCACTGAATCTAAGGACGAGATAAACAACAGAGGGGACAGGGGGAAGATCTTTCACAGGTTTCCAGGTAGTGATAAAAATATAGCGAGCTTTCAAGTTGCTGCCCTCGAGGTGGATGTTCTCCGATGGTTTTTAGCTTATATCATATCACGTGTCTTCCCCTTCACCAGGTAAGGATGAGATTTGTCGACTGACAGATGCACTCAGATTGCCTCTCATGGAGTTAAGAAGCAGTTTCCCACAGCAAACTCAGGTGCTCTGTCTAGAACAGGAAATGAATTCTGGGCAAGCAGAAGAATAGTTCTGCCCTAGCCTCTATTTCTGTCGTACACCAAGTATACATTCCCCACGACCAAGACCACTTGATCCCCCACCTGAAGGCGAACTTCACCCTAGGCTTTGGAGGAAGGCCAGTTGAACAGCTCAGAGAATCGGTATTAGTCAGCCTTTCATCAAGTCCCACTCGGCCCTTGTTTCTGACCCTAAAACCTGGGCTCTGCATTGTTTCTGAGGACCTGAGCCCCAGGGGCCACACATCATCATCTTGACATCCTCAGGGCCCAGCACGGGATCTTCTTCAAGATCCTCAGGAACTGCCTTGTGATTGATTCATTTCCAGCATGGGGTCCTGTCTTCTTTCTCCATATTGCCACCACTGCTCTGATAACCTGTCCAAGTATTCTAAGCCCTACCAAACCAGGGCCCTCCTCCCAGGCCCAAATTCCCTCCTCATTTCCACCTAAAACCTAAAATTCTGCATTGGAAAATAGGCAGTTAAACTGGGTGGTCAAGAAGCAACACTTTGGAGTCAAAAAGGCTGAGTTAAACCCATATTCTTTCATTTACTCTGTGGTCTTGAATAAATTGTACCTTGCTAAACCTCAGCTCCTTATCTGTAAAATGGGTATAATAATATTTGCCTCATTAAGTTGTTATGGGGATTAAATGAGAAATTAGGCATTCAAAATTGACTTAGCACAGTGCCTGGCAGATAGTAAATGTTTAATAAACCATCCTTGATCCTCCAATCAAACATGTCTCTAAATTTTACTTATTAATGTCATATTCTTGATATTTGACTCTCCAGATCTCAGATGCCTGCTAATGTTACTCTCCAAGCCTTAACTGCCCCTGTGTTTCAACGTTTCACTCTCCGTGTTATGGACTGGCCCCAGCAACTGACACCCGGACCCTTCACCGCTAGCCATGGCCCGCATCGCTGTGGCCCCCCTCAGCCCCTGGGAACAACCACAGTCCCTTCCCCACAGCTCCACGGGCTCAGGCTCAAACCCCCCTCAGCCTCTGCCTTCCTCACAGTCTGACAAGCATGACCGAGGGACTTGGCCCTTCTGATGTATTTATCCTCATTACGACTATCGTGAAAACAGTTAGTCTGCTTTGAGCAAACCAATCTCCTTGGGCTGCTCCATACTCACCAGATTGCTAAGCAATGTCTGGATTTTTTTTTGCTATAATTATTTGTATAAATTCTAGTTACTTCACGGAAGGTTTTTTTTCCCCTCTCCAGAAAATAGTTTATCTAAACATATTGGTCAGCTTGTACATGCCAAGCACTGAGGTAGAGCGATGCATGAGACACCAGGCTGCTCCTACTCAGAGACACGGCCAAGGCAGATAGTCACACAGGTGTCGCTGCCCCTCATCTCCTTCCACTTCAGCTAGCAAGCAAAGATGACACAGGCACCCTGACAAAAGTTCTAAATAGTGGGTAATGAAGACTTCCCTTAGGTTGGGTTTGAGAGTACTTTTTGGCAATTACATTGGCAGAGAAGTGCACCAGTCATAAGTGCAGAGCTCAGTGAATTGTCACATCCAGCACCCTCTCAGCCACTCTGCACCCCTGGGAACCACTGGCCTGACTTTCACTGGATCCACACAGTACACACTCTTGACTGGCTTCTTCCCTCATCCTTACAGCGGTGAGACTCACCCGTGCCGTTGCATGCGAGCTTCCGTTTGTTCTTTTCCGTTTCTGAGTAGTACCACTTTAGGTAAACATTTTCCATTTTATTTATCCGTTCTCCCTAGATGGACATCTCTGTTGTTTCCAGTTTGCAGTATTATGAATAGTGTTGCTATGAGCATCCTAGCACATGTCTCTTGTTTGATTTATACACCAAGTCAGACGTGACAAATCTTTGCAGAGCATTATGTCTCTTGCACAGAGTTCAATTCTTTCGTAGACACCGTTTCACTAAATGTTTGTCACAATCTGATACCATCGGAACTATTATCTGTATTTTAGAGATGTTAAAAAAACTTATGTTATCTAGCTAGTTATAAAAACCCCAACTATACACAAAAGAAAGCAAGCCCTACAACCTCCCACAAATCAACAAAGGACGTGGGGACTCCTCAGAGGAAATTGTCACAGACAGGAGCAAAGGCAGGCACCGCCTGGCTGCGAGAAAAGCCACCAGAGGGAAGTGGAGGCTGACCGGCTGGCAAAACATAACTACTTTCGCTGGAATTGGGCCAAATTGCAGGAAAATTTCATAGCCTAACACTCAGTAATATCAGTAAATTGTCTACAGGCTCTAAAATGGCCATTTCGAAGGAGAGGATAACAAATGATTAATTGGGAATTCTGGTTTTTTCTTGTGACTCATCAAAGGACCACCGAGAGCGGGAACACCCTGAGCGCAGGGACCATGAAAAGGTCCTTCGAGGGTGTAAGGCTAAAAGCCTTTGGCCTTGAGATCAGTCTGAGATAGGAGAGACGGTCTTACAGCGAGCTTAGCTAAATCTTACCAGGCCTGGAATTTGGGCGTTATGTATTCAGCCTAAATAACATGCTTCACTGGGTATCAAAATTCTTTAGATATATACATATACACATATAGACACATATGCTCATGTGTGCACATACAAGAGCAAGCCCAAATATGAGATCGACTCCGCCAAAGGAGCCATAGGCGTGAGTCTACAGGCGCTCGGCAGGGCTGTAGAGACAGGACATTACAGACATCACCCATGTAAAGGGTCGTGAGGAGTCAGAGCTGGCTCAACAGCACATAACACACATATATACATATATACATATATGTATCTATAGATACAAATTAGTATTTTGTGGATATTAAAGTAGCTGGACTCATGAAACCCAAGGACCGCCCCTCTTCACACAGATTGTCAAGACCACCAAACCTCAGACATGTGTCGTCATGGTAACGGGAGACCTGGAGAGTCTCAACGCCAACTTGCATCTTTGTCTCCCTTATATCTTCCATTCGAATGTGTAGACTCAAAAGGAAACCAAAGCAAAAGTAATCTTACACCAGAACGAAGGTGAAGTTTTTGCATGTTCTCGAAGCCAAACCTGCCTGCAGGCTCTGCCGTGACACAGGTCTGTGTCTGTCCCCATCACCACTGTGTCCCCAACACTTAGCACACAGTGTCTGGGGCATAGTAGTTGCTCCATGTTGGATACACTACTGTCACATGAAAATAAGGAAAAGCCACAGTCGTGACTGTAAGGAGTTCACAAGTACTTTAGGAACTAACAACTAGCGTTAAGAAATGAGATACATGCCAAAGTGCATGGAGAGACATGTTGTGCGCCCGGGTCCAGCAAAGGGAGAGGTTTGGGGAGGAAGGAGGCCCTGCCCTGGGGGCAAGGTGAGGGGTGGACGGGCTGTGGACCGAAGAGGTGCAGATGTGATCTCTCTGCGGCTGCCCACCAGCTCTGGGTGCCCAGCAAGTCTCCTGCCACCTCTGAAAGGCATCAGGGGCTTATAGAGCAGGGACTGGAGAGCAGTTAAAACCCAGGCACATCAGAACTGGAAAAGAGATTATTTCATTGAACTCTCTTGATTTGCAATAAGAAAACTGAGACTGAGGGAATTAAGTACTTCTTCCACGATCACGGAAGCTGTTTCTCGGGGAGCCAAAATTAGGAACACTTTCTTTGGAGCACACGGGGCATGTAACCACACGTCAGCGACAGGAGCGAGGGAACAGCGAGGTAAAGATGCACAGTCACAGTAGTGTCAATGCAAATAACCGGCTGGAGATGGCCAAGGGAGAAAGGCAGCTGATCTGGTTACCTAGTGTCGACATAGCCCAGAGGCAGGCAGGACATAAAATCCTGCAGGCAGACCTGGAATGTATAAATCAGAACAATTGGGTATAATAATTCGGCTATCAACGTTAGCCCAAGAGAAAGACATTTCCTTGGGAGGAAAGGGGAATAGAAAGAAAGCTTTGTTATACATTGCACTCCAACCTGGTGAAAACATCAAAATAATCTCATTAAAGAGTAACACACTTACTCAAGACAGACAAAAGGAATTCACAGCAGTCTTAAAAAATCTGTTTAAGGAATTTCACTTAATCCTGCCCTTCAATAGACGGGTGTTTTTTTCCAAATGTGCCTGTAGGTTAAGGCTTACATCACTGTGTTTAGAGTAAGAGCCTACCCCTGTGAACACTTATGTAAATCAGCGTGCCTGCTGCAACCTACAAAGAACGGTTGGTATCAAAGCATATCTTTCTATTTCACTCAGTGACAAACCTTTCAGAGGACCTCTTAAGGCACAGGTGACCTGTCTTCTCGTTTTTAAATAAGCAGGATTTTCTTTTAGACTAGGGGGTGATAAACAAGGTCACTTTTAACACCAAGGAAACATTTGCATAAAACAACAACATCCAGAGTGTGCAATTTAAAAGAAAATGAATGGTTAATGAGCCTGCCAAATTATATGCACCCCTGCCCAGAACAAATCTTACTAAATGATGAATGATAAGAGTTTTTCATGGTTGAATCTCTTTGTTAATTGAGTGAATAAGTGAAGGTGAGAATTAAAGCATAAAATTAAAGCATAAAAATAAAGAAAATGTGTGGGAGAATGGAGGATAGAGGCACTCAGCAAAAGAGTGGAAAGACTTATGTGCTTTTGTATATGTCAGTGTCTCCTTTTCACTTAACACTGTGTATGTTGCACACACCAAAACCCATGTCATGTAGGCCGTGGAATCGCCTCTTTTTTGCCTGTGCCTCTGTGCCCTCCTATTCATTCCTTAACACTTCTGCCAAGAAAACCGTGTACTCCAGTGTGTGCTTCTGCTCCTTACTAAGCATAGTGGGTTGCACTATTCGTTCAGTTCTGCACTCCTCCTTGTACACTTGATTTATATTCAACCATGGGACCGGTTGGCCAATAAAGTCAAGGAGACATAAAAGTGTGCCAGTTCCCAGACTGAGTCTTAAGGTGCCTAGCAAGTTTCTGCTCGCCCTCTTGCGCCTCTGTTTCCACCACGGAAGAACCTGCCTAGGCCAGCCTGCTGCTCCAAGAGGAGGATAAGGGACACGCAGAGCAGAACAAATCTGTCCAAGCGCATCTTCGGGCAACCAAGCGAGCCAGCCAATATCAGCAAAGCTGCCCGGCCACGACCAGCTGACCCACAGCTGAACCACAGGGTCTTGAGCAATAATAATTCTGTAGTAATAGTCACTACTACATTGTATATTATAGCTATAAGAAGGAGAAGAATAGCTGTTGTTTTATCCCCTGAGATTTAAAATGGCTTCTTACACAGCAAGAGACAAAAGACATACGAGATTTGCTCATAAATTCAATAAGGGGTTTCCTCCTAACAGATGTGGGATGAAAGGGGAAACATTTCGCTGCCAATGCTTTGCTTTCCCCCTTTATAAACAAAAGCTGATGCTAGCTCTTACCTTCTTCCAAGGCACTGCTAGAATTAAATGCCCATGAACTTCTTACCCTATAAAACTCACACGGCTGAATGCAAAGGATTATGCTACAATACACTGAAAGATGGAAGGGAGAGAGGGAAGGAGGGAGGGAAGGAGGGAAAACCCTCCCCTCTAGACACCATTGTCCAACTTGAAAGTTCACACGTTAAAGCGGCAACTAAATACAAATACCCGAAGAGATAACTGAAACATTTGTTAAAATTGATGAAGATGACATCTCACTTTAAATAACCCAGATAATTCCTTCCCATGAGGAGATATAGATGAAAGATATATCTGAATGTCGCCATGAAGTGGTACCCCAGAAACTAGAAAAGAAGCCCAAATTTCTTCTTTTCTTCCAGGCTGTTCATGGAATTTGCCTGCAGGGACAACAGCTGAGAAACCCCCATCAGATTCCTGTCCCAGAACGTGCGTCACAAGCCCAGATGCAGTGAGCCATGGAGGCTGCAGCACCGTCCCGCTCAGGTGGGACAGGAACGGCAAGGCTCCTCACCCTTCTTGTTACGCAAGTGCAGTGGAGGGAGCTGAATCGTTGACTAATGACTAATGTGCCCTGCCCTCCACCCAAGGCCTTCCCACCCCAATTGCCAGTGATGTAACCGTTGGCCAGGTCCATGCTACTAAGAGAAATGGTACTTCTGCTGAGTGGCTGTCACCTGGCCGTTTAATTGCCTGGGGAAAACTCCATCAGGAAGAGTTGTGTGTGCTCCATTGGACAAGTCCAAGCACAGACGGAAACAAGGCAGACGTGTCTTTATTAATCAAAAATTAGCACCGCCATAACAAGATGGCAACTGGGAGCATTGACAAGGTGAAGGGTACGGGAGGTGAGGCGCACCTGGCCCAGGATGCTGCACATGCAACCGGACATGCACAAAAAAACAATCTGTAAGCGGGAAGAAATCGCCACCTGTCCAGCACTGCATTCACTGCCTAGTTCTGAGCTTTTCTGTTTAGTTTCCTTGACTCTCAGACACTTCCAGGTCCCCTTTCTGTCCCACACAGAGGGTAACCACTAATACTCTGCCCGGCCTGGCACTGATTTAAAAAGTAAATAGGCCACACCTTCAATCAGACATCCAATGGCAAAGGGAGCTGAAGTGTCCAGGTCAATTCCACACGGTCAGCACCTTTCCCCTTGTCCCTTTAAGTATTCCCATTGCAACAGTCCAGCACCTAAAAGAACCTCACTGCCGCTAAGAGCACCCAGATTCCCAGAAGGAAAAATCCAAGCCATCGTGCTGAGAAGCGTACCTAAGTCTAGGCTGACGGAAATGTATCACACATTGGAGCTGAAAAATAAGAGGTGGAGTGTGGCTGCCGTCGCTGGAGAAAGGGCCTCCCTCTGTCCCGCAGCTCTTCTCACGTCATGCGTGGAGGGAGCCTGGCTCCTTCCGGTCAACACCAGTCTCGCTCCGGGGTCTATAAGCCTCATTCCTTCAGTTAACTAACTCCTCTCTTACAAGGTAGATCCTCTCCTCTCCTTCGGAGAGTGGATAGCAGAGCAGTCCTCCGCAACTTGACAGGAGTGTGATTAGATGTGTCTATCCAACAGAAAAAGGGTCGGTGGTACACGTGCGTATGGTTGGGTGGGAGAAAAAGGTCAGTTCAGAGTTTGAGCCAGTGCAGGAGGTGGGAGGGGCTTGTCAAGTAGGGGCTTTCAGAGGCACCTGTGAGACTGGTCCTGTGTAAGGACCTGAACGCTGGGGGTGCACAGGATGAGGCTGGGTGGGTAGGGGAGAGCAAAGTCTGGGGGGAAAGCATGGACCGGGCACGTTGAGGTGGGGACATTCACAGTGCCTCCGTGGTGGGCCTCGGAGCCCAGGTGTCCTCCCGTGCAGGAGGCGCTGCATTGGTCACAGGTGTGCTCGGCTGTCCAGGTGGGGCCCAGAGCCCTCACAGCTGCGGCTGCCTCCATCGCGCTACTTCTCTCATGCAGATATTATTTTCTACATGTGCCACGATGTGCAAAAGATTAGAACCCTGCCGCAGCCTCATGGTATAACAGAGTAAGTGGTCTTTTTGAAAAAAAATTTCTATTTCGCCCTGACCAGTGTGGCTCACTTGATTGGGCATCATCCTGCAAAGTGAAAGGTTGCTGGTTCAATTCCCAGTCAGGGCACATGCCTGGGCTGCTGATTCTGTCCCAGTCAGGACATGTATAAGAGACAACCAATCAATGTTTCTCTCTCACATTGATGTTTCTCACCTTTTCTTTCTCCCTCCCTTCCCCTCTCTCTAAAAATAAATAAATAAAATCCTTTTAAAATTTAAAAATAAAAAAAAATTCTCTGTTTTTACTATAGTTAACCAGTTCTGGATGTTTCCTGAAGCCAGGAAATCTGGTCTGTCATCCCAGCCCTCTGCACTCCCCCATCTGCCCCCCGCCCCCCTTTCTCGTCTATCAGATGAGAGGACCGTGCTAGGTGGCTTCAGGGTTCCTGCTGGTTCAGGATCTCTGCTGACTCCCTGACTTTTACACTCCACCTCTCCCGCCCACTCTGCCTTCACCTGACCTGTCCTGGGACTCAGCGGAAATGCCACTCTCCGAAGACCCAATGAGATGTGGACAAGTTTAAAGCCCTTTGCAATATTGTGTTTCTCTTTGAAAAGCCTCAACCTACTTGCAACAATTTCATTCATCCCTCTGCTTATATTCATGCAGGAGGTGTCTGTTGAGGAAGGGTCTACCCTGTTGAGAGTATGGGTCTAGGAGTTGGACAGGGGGGTCTAAATCCCAGCGCCACTGCCTCTTGTCTGTGTGACCTTGAGCGAGACACACAGCCTGCCTGTGCCTCACATCCCTCCGCAGTTAAATGAAAATAAAAGTCGTGTCTCCATCTCAGGGATGTTGGGAGGATTAAGTGAGTTCAGGAATGTATAAAGGACCGTGCGTGGCATAAAGTAAGCACTCGATAAATAAGCAATGATGATGTTCATGAGGAGCTCTTTACAACGAGCAGGACAAAGAGTCCATCCAGCGGCATCCTCCCATTGGGCTATAATTCACATCTGTTTCTTTACCTCCTGAGTCTCCAGGACTTCACACAAAGCCCAGCATGTAATCACATAATCGAGGCTCAAAATATTGGTTGAGTGAGTTAATGAAACACAAGTAGCTTGCTATGTTTTCAGTCCCATCCATTTCTCTCAGGGCTGATTTTTACAGTTAAGTTTTCTGCCACATCAGCCCTGGCTGGTGTAGCTGAGTGGGTCAGGTGTCGCCCTGCTGACCAAAAGGTTGCTAGTTCAATCCCCAGTCAGGGCACACACCTGGGTTGCAGGCTGGCTGCCCATGTGGAGGTGTGCCAGAGGCAACCAATCGATGTTTCTCTTCCTCTCTTTCTCCCTTCCCTTCTCTCTAAAAATAAATAGATAAAATCTTTTTCAAAAATTATTTCTGCCACTTCGGTTTCAACTGACGCTTGCTTTGTTCTCAATCTTCAGGGAGAGCAAGATCAAATGTACGTACTTCTGTTCACAATAGAAATATTGCCATTTGGGGAAATTTCACAAGTACCTTTCCCCAGATTTCCTTCTCCCAGCTCCCCAGTCTAATTGCCATTTAAGCAATAATGGCTTGGGTAACCAAAAAACATTCCCAACAAAAGGGGAAAACTCCAAAATTGATGTATTCGATTTCCAGATGTGAACGACTCTTGTTTTTGCCTAAATGGTGTTGACAATTTATGGTTGTCTTTGGAAATTCATTCGATAATGATCCAACAATCTAGAACCTCTTTATTTTATGCCTGTTAAAAGAAAAGAAAGTTATTGCCCAGGAAAATTTCCAGACTGCCATAAAGTAAAGCAATTGCTGCCAAGAACCATCTGCCATAAAACCTCCCCTAATAGCTTCTTACCTTTATGTATCTGTAAAGCACCCTTTTGTAAAATGAGGAAAAGCCATCAATCATTTCTTTTAAGGCTAATGTGAATGTTTAATACAGAAATTAAATATCACAAAATAAGGTGTGTGGCATGCAAGCATTGAACACAGGCACCTCCCAGAGACAGATGCAAGTGTCTGGGCTATACAAGCAGCGGTGCCACTAACAGGTGGCAGGACCTTTGGCAAGTCCTCCCCTGACCGCCTGGCCCCTTGGGGTCTGTGTCAGCTTACAGAGGGTGACAGTGGCAGTCATGCTGACCTTAAAGGGCTTTCATGCAGTCAGATGAGACAAGAGCAGTGAAAACACTTTGCAATATTCAACCGTGTATGAAAATAAAAGATGTCGCCTTTCTTAATGAGAGAAAACAAAACAAAAAGCTGTAGGAGCAGTTTCTTGTTGATGTGATATTCAAAGCTGTTGGTTGCAATGATGATACAATAACCTAAGGTGGCTGAGCTCTGGGTCAGTGGTCCCCAAGTCTGGTGGAGCATCTGAATCCTGGAGGGCCCCAAGTTATTAAAACGGAGGTGTAAACCCCACCACAGGCCTACTGAATCAGAATGTCCACCGAACTGCGGAATTAGGGTTCGTGCATCAGGCCCGGGAATCTGTGTTTAGCGTGCCTCCCAGGAGGTGCTGTCAAGTGGGGAGGCCGGGGAAATGCTGTGCTGGGGGATGTCGAAGCTTCTGCGCGGCAGGTGGAAGGAAACCCTGTTATCTTCGTGAACGTCTGCCGCCGGAAATAATGATTCCGGTGTCAGGTTCTACTCTGTACATTGCTCTGCCTGACCTCTCCCAGTGCCCATCAATCAGAGG
Source organism: Phyllostomus discolor (assembly GCF_004126475.2). Lineage (NCBI taxonomy): Eukaryota > Metazoa > Chordata > Mammalia > Chiroptera > Phyllostomidae > Phyllostomus > Phyllostomus discolor. Next base: position 13,664,415 of record NC_040906.2, read on the forward strand.
GACAGATTGCAGGCTGCCACTGGCAAGAGCATCACCTCCCTTCACCCGCAACAGGGATAAAAGGGAAGGTGTCAGTGGGAGCACAGAAAAACACCTCTCCCTCTGCCTGGACCCAATGAGTGGCTCATGCTGGCTCCATCCTGGCTATGAGGACCCTGGAAGTAGGGCATTTGGTGTTACGTCCACTATTTCTAAGACTCAAATGGAAACTGGACATCTATCCAGATAACTGAGCTTACTTATACTCCCCTCCCTCCCTCCTTTCTCCCCTTTCTTCCTTTACTATTTATGGCATACCCACTACAAGCCAGGCCCTGTGCTAAATGCTAGGGATGCCAGGCCAAGCCTGGTACAGTTCATGGTCTGCGGGAAGGTCAAATGTGATGCCCCCCCCCTGTGAGATGATGCTACAGAGGAATAGGACCCCATCTGGAAAACTAGCCCATGAAATTTAAAGAAGAGGCAGAGGAAACAGCTTGTACAGAGGTCCTACTGGACTAAGGCCAAGGTGGCCATCCCAGAGAATGAGGAAAGAGTGGGTGACACAAGGGGACACTGGAGAGGCAGGTCACTAGCTGTGGGTCACCCATTTAACATTCTAGACCTCATCACATGAGCACTGGGGAGGCAGGCCCTGAAGGGCCGTGAGCCCGGCAGAGAGGGGATTGATACAGCGCCGTGACTGCAGGGTGAGAGCAAGTGTGGGGATGAGGAGACCGTCGGGAGGCTGGGGCGGGGGCCCATGTAGCTTGGCCATGGCGGTGGCTGTGAAGGTCGGGAGAAATGGGCATGTCAGTGGATGAAATGAACAAGGGTTGAATTAGGCTTTTTACTGGGGAACAAAAGTAAAATCACTATTCACCCAGTTTGGCAGGAGTGCAGGGCCGTGGTGGAGGGCATAACAGAGGAGCCCTTGCAGTAAGCAGCCTGAGGAAATGCGATCTGACCTAACCTCCCATCCAGGCGAAGAAGTCCTGACCCAGAGACATTAAGCCACTTGTTTAAGATTACATACACATGAGTGTGATGACAGAGAGAGGCCTAGAATATTCTCTGCTCCGGCATCGAGTGATAATAAAGGTGGAGAAATTAAACCAGTGAGGGCCGGCTTCGGAGTCAAGCCAATGGCAGCCTCTGCAAAGCTGTTGGAAAGAAAGAAAGTATTTAGTTGCCCTGGGGCACCAGGCCGGCCCGAACCAAATGGGGCTGCATGCAACAGCACACGCTATGGGAACAAAGATCATGCAAAGAAGGGAGCTAATGGTACCGGCTCAGAGTGTTAGGACTGCAGCCCTCCTCCCCTCTCCCAGCCACAGAATCAAACAGCCTCACGTCCAGGACAAATGCAAGTCCCCTAGGTCTTGGTCAGACTCCTTCACGACACATACTGTACCTCCGACTCTTCCTGTCCACTCACGGGGCCCCTCACACCTACTCTCCCAGATTTGTTCCCTAGGCTGATGAAGCACAGTCAGATACCCAAAGCCCCTGCCCCAGGCAAGGCCTGGGGCCTTGCAGACCACTACACAAATGGAGGCAAGAGGCTTCCCCCACGTGCATTACCCTCACCCTCCGCCGAAAAGATGAGCACAGCCAAAGAAGCCAGAGACCCACGTGATATCTGAAACAACTTGCCCCTCATATGGATTGATATAGCGGCTGCCACAAGATTAATTGTATTTTTCCTGGAACAAAGCTGGAAATCACTCAATGGGCAATAAATGCTGAAATCTGTCTATGCTCTGCCAAAATTTCAGACAAAAAGCCAATAAGGCAATTTTTACCTTACGTGCTTGAATGGATTTTCTAAAACGGATCCGTGTTGAATGCAATGGGCTAGGGCAGCCCAGGAGCTCGGAAGAGACTGCTCGCTTCCAGGAGGTGAGTGATTCTCCCGGGTTTGCCGTGCTTCAAACCGCATATTGAATATGCCACCCAAGGGAGTCCACAGCCCCCACGCCCTTGTTAAATTTCATGAAGAAATAATGGCCTGCCAAGTGTGTGGACAAAACAAAGCAGTTCCTAAGGTCACTTCTTCCTGGAGCAGAAAAAAACAAAAATGTGAAGTTTATGGGGGCAAGTCAAAGGGACCTGTTAGCCACAGCTACTTGAGGGTTTCCAAAGCATTTCAAAGATTAATATTGCAAAACCTCCACTTGGAACCAAACCAAAAACTCTTTAGGGCTCCCTCAGGGTTCAGTCCGTGGTGATAATAACCCATGTCTTATATGTGTAAAGCAATTTATAGGTTATACAGAATTTTCATACATTATCACATTTGTCCTCCTAACAACCTTGAGAGTTGGGCAGTATTATTCATCTCACTTTACAGGTGAGGAAAAATAAGGGTCAGAAATTTTTATACTGGCTTGTAGAAATTTGCTAGAATGAATGATCAGACATGTCTAGAGACTGCGACAGGAGACAGCTGCCTTTTCAACAGACAACAATGTCACATCAGACAGGGTTCTAGCAGGAACCATAGAGCAAATTCAAAATGGAATAATTTGAAGAAGTTTAACAATGGCATTATTTCACAAAAGGGAAAGGTGGATAAGGAAAGCACACAGAGGATGGGTTAGTACTCCAGGACTAGTAACAGCGAGGCTGTTACATTCTCAGCCTGAAAGGGTGTGGGAAAGAGGAGGAACCTGGAGAGAACACACCTTGAAAGGTGCCATGACCCTCAGTCAAAGCGAGAAGTTAGTAGAAAAGATAATCAAATTGTCTGAATCCCAAATGAACCAAAACTGAAACTAACTGTAAGTCAGAGGACAGAAAGGCACTTGAGTTAACCATACACCTGAGCCTCTGAGAGAAGGAAGCAGGTCAGGAAGGTAAGGAGTGGATCAAATTCAAGATATCATCAGTGTTACTTATGATCAAATACCAATCTATACCCTCAGCATTTGGAGGATAGTTAAATATAGTACAATTCATAGAAACAACAGAATATTTGTATAGCCAGCAAAAGTCACTTTTTATTCTTAAAGAAGAACATAGCAGAGAGTATGCTCATGATGTAATAAAAATTAAAAGAAGCCAGATTTTTTTTACAAGAACTACACATATGATTCTGAATATGCTTGAAATAAAGAATGTCTGGAAGGAAAGACATGAAAATGTCAATATTTCTAGGGTGTAGAATTAGGTTTTTGTCATTGTTGTTTCTATTTCTTTCATTGTATGTTTCTCTGTTTTTTCAAATGTTCTACAATAATACAGACTATCACTACAACCTAGAAAATGTATATATTGGCATAAAGCAGAGTATCTTAAATCCTTAGAAATTCTGGGAAATAAAATCTTAAAATTCTGTGGCTCTAGCTAACATTCAACAGAAGGAAAAACAGGAAGAAAAATATCATCTATTCCTCTGTTGATATCAGGTGAGATGTTAGGTGTTCTCAGGATAGCTCAAAGTCAGGTGTTTTTCTGGTCTCATAATGTATCTCTGTAGCAATCCTTTGAGTAAGGAGTCATCATCTCCTTCAACAGATGGAGACGACCTAGGACCAGAGAAATCACATCACCTATACAAGGTCACGCTGCTGGTATGCCACACAGCTAGGATTTGAACCAAACTCTCTGATTCTGAGGTGGATGCTGTCCAGAGGAGTGGGGTCATGACCCCAACAGGAGCTGCTTCCTCCCAGGAGCCCTGTCCTACCCCTTGACCATCATGACTCCAAGGAACTGTATTCCAGCAACACTTTTCAAGCCTTTCTTGGGCCTCCTGAGCTAACAGCAAAAACTGAGAAAGCCCAGAGCACACAAAAGAACAAGTCCAGGTCTGGCGATCTGTTCATCAAATCCTCACCTAGAGAATGAGGAGTTTACCGAACTCTTAAAGGTTCCCTCATTATGAACAATGATGATTATAATAAGCTCTTCAAATCTACGGGTTTCACATCGGTGGATTCAACCAACCACGAATCAAAAATATTTGAAAATAATGTTTCATCGTTGCTGACATGTACTATGTAGTGAGGCCTGTGATGGTTGCCATGGTGTCAGTTGCACCTGTACTGAATATATACAGACTTTTTTCTTGCTGTTATTCCCGCAGTATAAAACTGTTTACATAACATTTACGCTGTATTAGGTATTATAAGTAGTATGGAGATGATTTAAAGTATGTGGGAGAATTGCATAAGTTATATGCAAATAGGTTGGCCAAAAGGTTCATTCTGTTTTTTCTATAAGATGGATCTAGCAGTGCTTAGCTGTCTTCGACTTCATTCGAAACAATTTTGTTAGATTGTATTGTGATAGCTCTCATATCAGTGTGCATTACATTTTTAAAAAATTATCAAAATTGGTGAATCTTTGTGTAGCCATTTCAATATTGAAGATGGAAGAAAATAAGCAACATTTTTGGTATTTTATGCCTTACTATTGCAAGGAAAATAACTGAAACACAAAAAAAGATTTGTGCACAGTATGGAGAGGGTGCTGTGACTGACCAAATGTGTCAAACGTGGTTTGGGAAGTTTCATGCTGGAGATTTCTCACTGGACGATGCTCCATGTAGACCAGCTGAAGTTGGTAGCAATCAAATTGAGACATTACTTGAGAACAGTCAACATTATACTACGCAAGAGATGGCCAACATACTCAAAATATCCAAATCAGTAAAGTTATTGGTGAAAATGAAAAACGTGCCTTTTATTTCACGGGAAAAAAGCCATATGGACCTTTTGGCCAACTCAGTGCTATGCCATTTTATATAAGGGCCTTGAGCATCTTCAGATTTTGGTGTCCATAGCATTCCTGGAACAAATCTCCCCATGGATATGAAGGGACTACTGTATATAAGAAAAGATGTCTTGACCACTGGCTACATGCCAACCACTGAGCAGTGTGCTTTGGTATCGTACTTACCACATCCTATCTGCATAACGACCTTCTGAGGCAAGTCTATCGCTATCCCTGCGTTATACGGGCAGACGCTGGGTCCCGGAGAATTTCTGTTAACTTGCCCAAGATCAAAGAGCTAAGTAAGTGGCAGACTAGGATGTGAACACAGATTGGTTTGACCACAAAACCCCGTCTCTCAGAGCTTATTAATTACATGGGGAGGTGTGTCAGGCTTATTTGAAAAATCACAGAACAATAAATCAGCAGTACTTATTAGTACTTAATAATATTGTCTCCCTCTGAGCTTTTATGTTGCTCAAAATCCTACCCCAAGGACATCGTTCTATCGTGTAGCTCCCTCCCCCGTGTCAGATGCCACTCCTTGATACTGGGATACGTGGTCTGCTTCTGTGGCCAGGAAGAGGAGGACACAGGTATGGGCGAGCATGAGCAGTTTCAGCCACAGACTGGGAAGTAGCCCTTCCCCTGGGTCATCAGTCCCAGAGCTCACTCTGAGTGGCAGAAGGAGCAGAGGTCTGCGGAATGGGCCACTGATGGGCCAGCTTTAGCCTCCATTCCATTCTCTTATTTTATTTGACGGTTACGAAACCGCCCCACACAACACTGGTCTCCATGTGGCACGGTCGGCATATTACAAAACAAGACATTAAAGCCCTGGCTGGCGTAGCTCAGTGGATTGAGCGTGGGCTGGGAACCAAAGTGTCCCAGGTTCGATTCCCAGCCAGGGTACGTGCATGGGTTGCAGGCCATAATCCCCAGCAACTGCACATTGAAGTTTCTCTCTCTCTCTCTCTATCTCCCTCCCTTCCCTCTCTAAAAAAAAATTAATTAATTAAAAATCTTTAAATTAAAAAAAAAAAACAAAAAAAACAAGACATTAAGACTTTTCAAAGAGCCCAAACCACAAAATTCCCGCAATTTGTTTCTCGTCATCTCAGGAGCTCACAAGGATTAACCCACAGATCTGTTTTCTGCCCTCACCGTGTGTGCATCCTGGGGAATGGCAGCGATGCCCACTCAGCCCAGTTCTCCTTCCTGCTGCCCACGCTCACCCCTCCATTCCGGCTCCATAGCCGGGCTTTACCTTTCTCTCCGTCTCCGCGAGGGCCTCTGTGCATTAAGATTCCATTTCACAGTGGGGTGAAAGGACAAGATGTATCTTCATTTACCCGGTGTTCTGCCTACCCAGCTTATTTAGGTTTTCAGCCCGCTGAGAAGGAATTGCACCTCGCTTAATGACCAGTTCGGTGCTGAACCTGTTGCTGACGCCTGAGTGTGTTCTAACCCTGGTTAAAATTCAGGCGCAGCATTTAGGCTGGCAACCCGCAGTAAGAAATGCTCTCTGGCCCTCTGTCATTACTGAATGTTCTGCCCAGCAAAGTCAAGAAAATGAAGTTGTCGTGAGGTTAAGTCTGGACTTAGAAAACGTCATTCCTTGAAATCCAACTACTGGTTTTAATGCTTTTTGGCATGAGGGGGGACCCCATATTTCCAGCCTGACACCCAAGCTTTCTGGTTCCTGCAGCTCCCAGGGGATGGTGGTTCTCCACTGCCTACCTCCTACAAATTGTTAGAAATTAATTTGACTTGGTTCAGCATTATCTGACAATTGCACTGACCCCCCCACCGTGAACCTTTCCGGCTAATTTACATCCCTGCCATGCGGCTTAATGTCTCCAATGCCGATGCACATTATTTTCAGCTCATGCCAATTATAATTTTTTAATACAGTCTGAAAATCATGCTGTTACTTAGCAACAAAGGTCACTCCAATAAATAATAATACCCGAGAGCCTATTGATGGCCTTGATTCTTTTTCACAGGGATTGAGAGTCAGTGGTGAGACCTTTCCTGGGAACGGTTAACATCTGAACTATTGATGAGCGTCTGCTACCTGCAGCTCCTTCAATATAGGCAAGTTAGCCCCCTGCGGTTGAAGCCATCTTTCCCCCTACTTTCACCCCTTTTAGACGGCCATAGGGTGGGCCTGGCTGAGCTCCTCTCCCCCATCCCTAATCTCCAGTCTTCCTTACACATGGGGGCCACAACAACAACAACAACAAAAACTGGTTAAGTGCACAGCCAAAGGACAACTGGATTCAGAAACATCAAACTGAAGTCCCAGGAATATGTTATATCACAAGCCAAGCGTTGAACATCGCCAATGACATGAGAGACCTCCATGTTTTTCTCCCTGTAGACTTTTTTCTCCCCATTGTCCCCCAGAAAATAACGGCCTTAGCAGCAGTGTCATTGCAAGGGCACAGGGGACGGCCCCTGCAGTACTCAGGGCGTAGGGCTTCCCCAGCACAGCTGGTGCTCAGACTTAAACCCCAAGGGCACCCCTTTTGTGGTCTCCCAGGCTCCTTGAGCTTTCATCATCTTCTGTTTTCTATCGGGAGAAGGCCCCTTTTCTCCCTGAGGAATGGGGAGCCAAAGTCACTTTGGGAAGAAAATCCCTGTTAATGGGCACTCGGCAAAGATCAAGCACAGCTCCACCAAGCCTGGCGGAGTCTCTAGAGGAGGAAACTCCTACCACGCCTTCTGCCCAACGTAAGCTGTCCTGGAGGTCGGGCTCGGGCATGGAGCACTAACTCCAGGCTCACCGCTCCCCGTCAGAAGGCTCCATCCTTAGAGAACCACACCAGGATTTCTTTCCTGGAGTTTGACCCATTTGAGTCCTCAGAGGTATCTAGACAAAAGGAAAGTGGCCTCACACGGTTGGTCCTTATTCTATGTTCCACAGAAAGCAAACCCAGTGTTATCAGTTAACACTTATTCATCACCTAGTACTGTGCCAAACACTTTACAGATGTTAACTAGTTAACCAAAGACATGCCCCCGACAGAGGCCGTCCTTGACCAAACAAGTCAGGCTCCTCTCAGCCCTGCCTCTGCTGGACTAGGTGTCAACCTTGGGAATCCATATCCGTCCTTGCTCAGTCCAGTTTTAGCAAGGCCCCTGCCAAGTCCCTTTACAGAGAATGCCCCACCCTTGATATTTGGTCACCTTTGATAGCTCATCAAATTCCTTATCCCCTCACCCTTGATATCTCATCACTCTGACCAGCCTTCAACAGCAATCCTTTTAGGTTGATTCATCAAGACTCCCCCTAGCCTGGAGCCTCCCCTTAAGAATTTTCTACCCATTGGCCAACTCACCTTGCCCTTTGGCCATAAATCCCCAGCTGTCTCTACTGTATTAAATGCTTAGCCCATCTCTCTCCCCTATTGTAATACCCTAGTTGCAATAGTCCTGAAGAAAGTCTTCCTTACCATTTTAACAAGAGTCAAGATAGTTTTTGTCTGAAACAACAAGTACCACTAATATTCCTACCTAACAAACAAGAAACTGAGGCACGAAAGAGAACTCTATATTATTTGACCAGCATATGTCAGAGGTAAGATTTGAAGGCAGGGAGTCTGACCAAAAATCCATGCATGTAACTGTTTTCTTTAACTGCCAGTGTGCTACACACTCACTCTTATCCCCTTGCAAGTGATGACACTTTTTTTAAGGGTCACCAAATCAGATAAGACTAGAAAATGTTGGGTGGTCGCAGCTTCCACAGACAAGCTATGAAACAAAATTATAAGAGACCCTGTCCCTTTGATCTCATTCCCCTAAATGAATCCCAGAAAACTGGACTAGCTGAATGCCTCATTCCTTGACCAGTTTTCCCGTAGTTGGAAATATCCAGCCTTCACAGCATAAGAAACTGAACACTGTCCATTTGCAAAATGCTATAGTAGGCACCTAAAAATATAGACACATAAGACAGTCTGGTTATGATCTATATCTGTGTGCCATGGTCATGAAATATTCCAGCAGGGTAAACAATCTAACTGAGCAGGAAACTAGCATCATTTAACTTAACTTTATCTTTCCTATAATTATCACTTCACTTCATTCCAAGGGACTGGAGAAAAATGCAGCTATCATGCAAGCTGTTTTTCTCCACACCAGCACTTTTGATATCCAGGTAGAAGGGCAATGGTCCACAGAGAAAGGACCCAGGTTGTATCATTTCAATAGCCATAGCAGGGCCTTCTGCTCACCACCATCCCCAAGCCATCAGCCTCTATTTATCTGATAGCCCAGGTGTATGTAAAGATCTAAAGGCATGGATGCCAGGCCAGAATGTTTCCTTTGAACTAAACATCATTTGAGATTCTGTTCATAAGCCAGTGCATCCTGGGGCCTCTAAAAAGACAGTTATAACAACCTACTCACCATCCTGGGGTTTCTGTGGCACATCACTCAGAATGCAGGTACAGCCCCACAGGTCTCCAGCTCACCCTCTGGCAGGAAGTGGCTTCCTATAGTGGCTATGGGACAAAAGCCAGCCACACCATCAGGAGTCATGAAGAGGCCCAAGGCAAGCAGCCATCCTCTCAGATCTAATTCCTTCCAGTATCTCTGCTTCCCAATGCTGCTCTCTCTCCCTCTCTGTCCTGTTATATCCCTAAGCCTATTTACTTGGATTTCTGAATTGTGTTCATTTCATCACGCCTCCATGGTTTGCATGTCTCCATACTGTTAGCTTATCCTTGACCGGTGGTATATGAGAGCTTTCTTAAAACAAGGTCTCCATGTTCTGAACTTGTCCATTCATTCATTCACTAAACATTTATTGGGAGCTGTTAAATGTAAGACTGTGCAAGATTTTGGAGATACAAATGAATAAGATACCACCCTTGCATTTAAGGAAGTCAGGGTCAAGGGATGGAGACAAATATGTAAATCAGTCATTGTTATGCATGCAATGAAGTTTGTTTGAATCTCAGAAATAGCATAGAGGAAGGTGAAATTGGGAGGAACAGAAACATCTACACAAAGGTGGAGGAGAGGCAATAAATGTGCTAGATCTTAACATCCAGAGAGGCGGGGAGGGGGGAATTCCAGTAGGAGGGACTGGTACCATCAAAAACAAAAAGGCATCAAAGAGGCAGCTAGGTTTAGGAAATTCTTCAGTAAGTTCTTCACTGTAGAAGTGAGGTAAGTGTGTTATGAAGCACAAAAGAAGGTGAAAACAGGCCAGATTTTGGAAGGCATTGAGTGACCCACTAGGGACTTGAACTGACAATATTAATAGCCTAAAATATTTAAGGTTAACAATGGACCAAGCCCTGCATGATGCACTTCACATGCATGACTCTATCTAGTCCTTATCAGATCTCCATGAGGTAGGCATTAGGTTGAACCATAAGAAGCTTATCACTACTTCACCAGTTGACCTATGGATGTAGAAATCTCACATTTCAACATGATACTGTTATTATTATAACCATTTAGAAGATGGAGAAATTAAGGCATCATGTAAGGGTCACATGGCTACTAAGTGGAGGGGAAAAGATTCAAAGTCAGTCTGGTAAATGGTGTCAGACAAGGGGTAAAATTTTTGATAAGGGACTAAAGGACCTTGAGGGAGTGAGAGTGAGCCATGTGGTTATATGCACAGCATTCTGAGAAGAGGTACAGAAAATGCAAATTCCCTGAAGCAAGAATATTCCTGGTATATTCTAGAAACCCAAGGAGGCCAATGTGGTCACAGTGAAGAGAAGGGCAAGGAGGAAAGTATGGGATATCGTCTTAGGGGTAACCTGGAGCAAGGTTGTGCTGGGCTTTACAGTCCAGTGAGAACTTTGGCTTTTACTCTGAATGAGATGGAAAACCACGTGCCATATTTTAACAGGATCATACTGGCTGCTGGTTGAGAACAGACTGCAGAGGCACAAAGGCAAAAGCGAGAAGGTCGGTTAGCAGGCAAATGATGAGGGTGGTTTGGACCAAGGTGGTAGCAGCTGAGGGGGAGGAGCCATCAGGATGTGTTCATGGTCTGGATGGGAAGTGTGAGAGGAAGAGAGAAGACTAGGATGGTGCCAGGATTTTAGAAAAATGAGATTACATTAACCAAGATGAGGAAGTTGCTGGTAGAGTTGGTTGCAGGAGATTACCAGGAGGTCAGGTATGGAAATGTCAGGTCTGAGGTGCTCAGCGGACCAACAAGAGTTATCAAGTAGGCAGCTGAACAGAAGGGTCTATTTTGTGGGGGAAGGTCCAAGTTGGAGGATATATTGGGAGCCATCAGCAGACAGGTGGTGTGAGAACCACGTGACTGGAGAAGATCACCTGGGGAGTGAGTGTAGATAGAAAAGAGAGCCGTGGCTGGCGTAGCTCAGTGGATTGAGCACGGACTGCGAACCAAAGTGTCGCAGGTTCGATTCCCAGTCAGGGCACATACCTGGGTTGCAGGCCACGGCCCTCAGCAACCGCACATTAATGTTTCTCTCTCTCTCTCTCTCTCTCTCTCTCTCTCTCTCTCTCTCTCTCTCTGTCTCTCTCTCTGCCTCCCTCCCTTCCCTCTCTAAAACTAAATAAATAAAATCTTTAAAAAGAAAGAAAGAAAAGAGAGACGGTCCAGGAGCAATCCACAGGGCCCTCCAACGTTTAGAGATCAGAAAACTGAGCAGGAATCAGCAAGATGCGGAGAGGAGTGGCCAGAGACGTGAGATCCAGAGGCAGGCATTGATTTGAGTGTGGAGATCAGAAAGGAGATGAGAACTTGCTCCAACTTCCCAGACCACCACCTGGTTCCCACTGTCCCCGTTTCCCATCTGCCCAGTGCGGCCGGTCCCACAGGCCCCAGCGCACATGGAACTGTCTGAACTACCAGGGCAGTGAGTGCACCACTGGTGGTCATGGAATTATTCCAACATCAGAATGCTTTTATTGAGTTAATAAGAGAGCGCCACTGCCTGAATTATGTAACTGCACATTCTCTGTAATCAGAAAAGTCCCTAAGAGTAGGAATAATTTCATGTATTTTTTGTTTCAGAGAAGTTATTGTGAAAATAATTAAAGTTCTGAAAAATTCTGGTACTTTTCATGTCACATCTAAAATAACCCATTTAAAATCATCCCATTAAAAAAAAAAAACTAATGTTTTTCTGCTGGAAACTCCAGAGGAAATGGTGTTCGCACCTCCCCAAATCAATCTTACCCTCTTCGATTACACGGGCAAGCCGGCGAATTAACAAGGCCAGCAGCTCCTAAGCACAAGTGAAACTCTCCTATCAAATGTGGATACCAAGGCAAACATTCATCAACAGGACTTCAAATGGCAGCCCCCCAAAACCCAACGAACATCATGTCATCAATGGCAAAGTTCCATTTCTGAAATGTGCTCCTGGCCTTCGCGTTTTCATTGGACGTTCGCTATCCCATAGGAAAATTGCTTCCTTGATATACAGGTTGCTTTCATGATCCTCACTCCCCTCACACACACAGTTTCATTTCCTTTCCCATTTATAACATTCTGCTCGAACGTTTTCTCTTCCGAGTCCGTTGTAAAAGAAATTATGACATTTCACCAAACACAGAGTCAAACATCTATACGAACACCCAGATACGGGTAATACAAGCATGAATGAGTTCCATATGTCTCTGGAAAAAATAAGATTCTACCGGAGCAAGGGGGCACCCAGTGTTAACCACACACACATGAGTTGTACGTAATAGTCTGCCAGTGGCTTTGATTTCTGAGAAAATTAACGTTTTAGTTTATGTAAATAAGCCCTGCCTTTGAGAGAAACAGAAGGGAAAGGGATGTTTTTTTTTCCTTTCCTGCAACAGAACATCCTCCTTTTGGTTTGCACGCACCAGCTGAGGTCGAGAAACAATCTTCTCCCACCTTCCAACACTCACCTTCCCTTGACCTTGATTAATATCTGGAACAGGTAACAAACCACGTCTGGCCGTCCAAGTCTTCCTCCGTACCTAAGGGAAATCGGAGAGCAGTTCTGCGCAATGCATGTGTCTTTGCAATCATTTTAGGTAAATGCACAGTGCGAGCTGCCACGACGTGTGCTCTGGCAGATGGCTCTTTGCCTGCCGACCCCAGAAAATACGGAGATGCTGAGCTTTTATTTGATCTTCTGGAGGTTTTAATGCACCATTATGTGATTTCATTGCCCCTTGCACGTGTTAACATATGTTTTACACTTTCCGATATGAACACGTTGGCAAATCTATCCCTGCCCTCCAAGGCAAAGGGGGGAAAAAGACTCTGATGATTACCTGGCACTTCTTAATGTGGCGTGGCCGTTTTCACTGAGCTTCCGAAGAACAGAAAGCCCCAAGGATTCATCTCTGCTGTCACCCTTTCACCTGGGAAAGAGACTCTTGGACAGAGTCAAAACCACTCCCTTCTGGGAAATCAGAGATGCTCATAGTATATCATTTCAGGAAGAAAAATTTCTGAGGTAGGTTGTTTTTTTTTTTGAGAAACCTATGTTTATGTCTCCAGCAGCTATTTAGTTGGAAGTCTGGGATCTTGACACCAACCCGTATTGCCACAGGAATCATTTCAGCTGCTCTGGGCTCCTAATGGGGTCCCCCAAGCAGTTTCAACCACAGCCTTCCTCAGGCACATGGCAGCTTTGGGAAATGCACAGGGTGGGAGAATCCTGATCCCGGGTTCTGAAGTGCTCCACCTGGCCAGGTGTGTGACCCACAGCAGTCACTGGTCCTCGATCAAGCTGCACTTGCCTCACTCAGAAACAGGCTATTAGTCCAGGTCAGACAACCCCGACATTCAAAACCAGGGGAAGGGTTAAGTAAACCAAACCAAGTAAATCCTAAGTATGGATTACTCTGGAGCCTGGATGAAGAATAAGGGAGATCTCTTCGTGTTGGTGTGGAATGAGTTTCAAGATACACTAACATACTATAAAAAGATAAAGAGCAAAGCCCAGAAACAAAACCTACAAGATATTCTCATTTTGCCCTGATAGTAACTTAATGGATTGAGCACAGACCTGTGAACCAAAGGGTCACCAGTTCAATTCCCAGTCAGGGCACTTTCCAGGGTTGTGGGTCAGCTCCCTGTTTGGGGGGGTACGCTAGAGGCAACCACATATTGATGTTTCTCTCCCTCTCGTTCTCCCTCCCTTGCCAGTTCTCTAAAAATAAATAACTAAAATCTTTTTTAAAAAGACATTCTCCTTTTAATAGAAAAAGCATGTTATTCCATGCAGAAAACCAAACTATAAACTCATCCCATGTTTGTGTATAAATGTATGTGAATATATAAACACATATAAAGACACATATCCATACCTGCCCATGCCTAGAGATATGTCTAAAACGATGCTCATCATATTGGTAACAGCAGTTATCTCCAAGGAGGGGTATGTTTGGGGTTGATTAAAGACAGGGATTTTCTCTTCATCCTGTGTTCTTCGGCATATTGGATTTTTTTTACAATTAGAGTACATTGGTATATTACCTTTACAACTTAAAAATAAATAAGCCTAAGTAGATGTATTTGTTTGTTTATTTATTCACCTGAGATTAAACAAATGTTATGGCAGACAACTGCCTCTCCCCTATCCACTCCTCCCTTCCTCCTTGAGAACGTGACCCTGATTTTCAGGGATACAATGTTCCAAGATGAACGTTTGTTTCCCCCAATGTTCTTCCAGCTCCACATAGCCAGGGGATGCATTCTAGACAACGAGACATGAATGGAAGTACCAGGGGAACATAGGGAGTGAAGCCCCTTCCCCCTACCCTGAAGGGACATAATGTCTGGACCTGCAGTGGCCTTCTTGTCCACACAAGGTGTCAAGTGCGAGGAAAAAGCTACGAGAATTGCAGGGCGGCCAGCTTGTGTTCAGCCACCACACCAACAGCAGCAGCAGCAGCCTGCCTTCGATATTTTTGTTTTATTAGGAAATATAAACCCCCATTAGTTTAAGCCACTGTAAGTTGTTTTTTTGTTATTAACAGCTAAATGCATTCCTAATCAACACAAGTGTCTATGATGTACTGAGCAAAATTAAGCTAGGAGCGTTGATTTTATAAGAGAGAGGAGGAATTATCAGTAGCATAAAGCACCCGAAATTATGGGAGAGGATGAAGTTCAAAATGTAAATAATAAGAGCAGAGATGAAATAGAAGTGCCCCAATTTCTTCATAGAGGTGTCAAGTCAATTAAACAAGATTCTATGTATGAAGGATATAAAATGTAGAGGCAACAGCGTATAAATACAAAGGCTGACTTTTATTTTTTTTGCATATGTGGTCAGAGTGTGCTATGAATAGTGGCTAAAATTCCACACCACAAGGTTTGAAATCCTGGCACACCACGAGCATGAGCTGTGAGCCTTGGGAAAATTATTGAATTTCCCTGTGCCTCAGTTTCCTAAACTACAAACTGGGGCCATAATAATCATCACCCACCACGGGATTATTTCAAGGATTAAATAATATAATTGATGAGAGAGTTTAGCACAGACCTCGGCACGTGATGACCATCAGGACCAGTCAGTCATTATTTTTATAGGATGACCTAAAGGTCCCCAGGGACCTTTATAGGGACCCCAAGGTCCCTAGGTGCTGGAACACACCCCTCCTCCCATGGCCTCCCTGCTAGTCAGAGAAAGTCTCACAACGGTTACTGTCTGGCTTAAAGCCTCAGAGATCACTGTTATAAAATAAATGTGGGGCTCACCTAGCGAAGGTTAAACCTTGGTATTGCAGAAATATTTATAGGGCGGCTATGACAAGCAAGCAAGGCACTGAGGGGGATAAAAAAGGATGCCGAAGATATGCTCTGTGCTCTCGGGGAACTTGAAGACAGAAGACATAAATGCAAGGAAAGTGAACACCCACACGAGAGATAAATAACAGCTCGACGCTGTACAAGAAGTGTCACGAGACAGTGTATAATAGATTGCCAAACAGCGATGCAAAGAAGCTTTACAGCCATCCAAAGGTCAGTGTGGCTGTGGGGGAGGCGGGGGCGGTGATCTAGGACTGGTCCAGGAAGAAACAGAATCTGCACCAAGGAGGGGAAGGCTTTGGATGAGCAGAGCAGGGCAGAGCAGAGGGGCATGGTAGGAAGAGGGTGCAACATGATCCGAGAGATGAAAACAAGAAACTCCTGAGCATCTTTGGGGGTGGCATGGGGTGGAGACCGTGAGTGTGGGAGAGTGCCTGACCAAAGCGAAGGGGTCAGCAAGGGCTGCACCATACCCTAAGGGAGAGGAAGCAAGGGTAGCTGGGAGCCGGAATACTTGAGATAGACTGAGAAGTTTAAAATGCAGCAACGATGACCAGAGCCTCATGTGGTCACTTGTGGGGAAGCCATGTGTAGCTTTCCAGGGCTTAGAGGGTGAGCGCAAGGAAACAAGTCCCTGGAACCTGTTGTAGTGACACAGATGGCAGATCATGGTGAGAGCCTGAACGGGGATGGGTCAGTGGGAACGGTCCATGAACCCTCAAACAATGGCACATCCTTTCTGGTTCTGCTCCTAATGATTTTCACCTGCACTCACACTGGTTTATAAGATCAGTTCCTGTACCAGGTGAGACCTGAGGGGGGAAAGCCCAGGGCAGGCAAAGTTGGAGGCAGCAAAGAAAAGAAAGCTTAGGAGCCAGGATACTGCCTCAGCACGCAGGTGGAGAACGGCATGCAATCCAAGGCACGCCTGGGAGTGCTGGGCACCTAGGGAGATAGAGAGGGAAGAAAAGGAAAAGATCTGGTAAGAGAGATTTGACCAATTGGGACCAATAGACAGTCTGAGCTTCAGCTGAACTCAAGTCGATCCAATCTCTCAGTTATTGAGACAGCTTCTCCTGTGTGCCTAGGCCCGATACTCAGTGAGGTCAGAGTCTGCTAGCAGGACTCAGAGCTGTGCTCGGGTATCTACAATGCGGAGCCCCATGGTCACGGCCGTAGACAGCAACCAGGGGCTTTGTGAGCTCAGCCAAAGAAAAGGCTTCCCCCAGATAGGCTGGGGAAGGGGACTTACATCAGGTAAGAGGAGGCCGACTTTGGATGGTCTTGGGAAACAAGTGGGCCCTTTGAGAAGGGGGAAGAGCTCTAGAGGAAAAGAACCTCGCAAACCTAGTTTCAATTGCAAAAAAAAAAAAAAGACTCGTGCTTGCCTGAACACAAAATAGTCCAGTTTTGCTGCAGTGCAGACAAGAGTGAGACATAACAGTGAACAAACTGAAGACAGCTGAGAATGCCAGGGGATGTGTTTGTGCTTACTGAGTAAAGAAAGGAGAGTCGGTCAAGCACCTTCCCTGGGGGAGCAGAAGCATGGGCAGCTGTACATTCGGAGGGTAAATCTGACACGGGGGGTGGGAGAGCGTGGAGATGAGAGAGGCATCATAATAGAACAGGTAATGGCAGCAGTAATGGGATAGAGGAGGCAGGTGTGAGCAACATCTAAGAAGATGATTCTAGAAGGCCAAAGAACTGATTGAAACCAAGTGAGGAAGGAAAAAAACCACAAAAGTCGGCCCAAGGTATAAAGACGAGGTGACCAGGAGAGAGGAGATCATTTGTTTTTCATGTTGGGTGTGAGGGGCCCATAGAATGAATGTCCAGGTGGGCAGTCTCGCAGTCAGAGGTCTGCCTGACTCCACGGGGCAAGGGGTGCAGAACATTCCACTTATGGGGAGGAAAAGTGGGACGAGAGAATAAGGCAAGATTCTACTGAATCAAGTCCTTTGGAATATGAAAACTTTCTTTGGAAAACTACAGTGGCACCCACAGCAGCATCAGAACATGGGGAAGACTCAGACCCCATACCTCAAGAACTGGAAGGAGTAGGGTAGTCAGCCGGCTCAGCGTGGTTTTTGTGCAGGTCTTTGCAACAGATAAATTAAGAGTCAGGCTTTGGAGAGCCGCAGAGTCAGCCAAGTTCAATGCCAAGGATCAAGCCAAAAGTGTGTCCGTGAGGATGGGTTGGAGGGTCAGGCATGTCTCCACAAGAACTAATGCTCTAACAGGGGACACAGAGGTTCCAAGCTCAGAGGCAAGGCACCCTGAAGCTCATGCTCTAAGCCTTTGAGAGTCCCTGTATGAAGAGCAAACTGTTTTTTCTCTGAAAGGTGTGTGCAGTGGACAGGGAGGAGAAGGGACAGGGAGCTTGTCTGGGTGTCCCAGGAAATCTAATCCCGTGAGGTCAGTCCAAACCGTATATAGCTTATGTCCTAACTTCTGCCTCTGTGTCACTTCATCTCATGACAAACGGGAGTGTCCACCCACACAGAGATGTAAATGCAGGGTAAGAGTGAGGCAGGCACAGTTTATGAAAGTCCAGTGCATACCTGGTGAGCACTCTGGGCTAGTCAGGGCTTGGCTCTAGGAATCAAAGATGGACCAGACACCCTGTGTTCCGAGCACCAATGGCTGCCTAACAAGCCACCCCACGAAGTGTGGCTCCCAACCACCACCATTCTGTTATGCTTATGAATCTGTGGGTCAGGTATCCAGTGGGAGCACAGAGGAGTGGCTCAAACAGCTGGAGGAGACCACGATAACCCTACAAGGGCTGTATGTCTGTGATCCAGGGCAGTTAGACTTACACAGCCAGCCATGGATGCGAGGGGACAGAAAAAATAGAGAAAGCAGATCCTGTTAGTCCCCTTGAAGACCAGGTCCTAAGTGGACAGAGCATCGCTTCCACCATATGTTATTAGTCAAAGCAGTGACATCTGAGTAAGGGTGGGAGGGACAGTTATCTCGTGGACACGCCACCACACTGGGCCTGCCTGTGAGGGGATGATTCGTCTGGGAGTCTACGAGGGTGAGGGCCCTCGTCTGGTTCCCCGATGCATACCCCAGGGCCTGTTACGTTTGCCGAAGCATAATACACACAGTAAATATTTATCAGATTAGTTAAGAAAATGTGTCCGATAAGACTCCAACCCAAGAGTGTGCCTCAGCAAAGAAAGTGAGTGCTTTCAGACAGAGATCATTTTAAGGAGCACTAAGGAAATTTGGGTAGAGAAACTGGCCTCAGTTCTCTGGTTTCGGTATTTATCAGAAAATAATCAAATTTTCACACCATGTGGTTAGAAATGAGTTTGATGCCCGTCTACAAGTCTACCACTACCACACGCTCTCTGAGACATAAAACAAGCTCTATTTCCAGTGATTTCACAGTATCCTGCCAGGGCTGCAGCTCCACCCCTGCTGAGATGAATTGGGTGGGATGGAAACGGGGTTCCCTTCATCCCTCTCGCCCTTCAAGGTTGGTCAGAGCCAGCCCTAAGCAGACAGAATGGTCTTCCTTACACCTGCCCGCCCCCGGGCTTGTTCAGCCTTCCTGAGCCAGAGGGGCCTCGCAAGCTGACGGCCCCAGGCCCCATCCCACCACTGTAAATCGGAAACGTACACTTCCTGTCCCAGGAAGGACACCAAACACCAAGGAAAAGCAAACTTCCAGCGTGCCACCCGAGAGTCCCTCTCTGTCTTCCCAGTGTGACCCCCCACAGGCCTGGAGATCAGGGGACGGTCTGGGTTGCCTACATGTCTCTGGTGCATGGATGATGTCCTTAATGCATGTCAAGATCTCTTAAAAGAAATAAAAGCCAGCATTTACTGAGCACTCAATATGGGCTTAACACTGTGCAATTCTCTGTGCATAAATGATCTTCCTGAAGCACTATTTCTGTCCCCATTTTACATATGGGGAAGCTGAGGTTTAAAGAAATCAAGAAAATTGCTCCACCCGCAGAGCTGGTAGATGGCAGAGGTTCATATTTGAAACCCAGTGACCTGAATCCAGAGTGTATCTCCTTTAACCATCTTCTTTAAGCACAGGATACCTCCCCTCATCCCTCCCAGAGCCAGGTGAGTATTGAGTTGCTCGACGGCTGAGGCCACTATCAAACGGGAGGCCGACTGCGCACTTGGATCAGGGCTGATGTTCAGGAGGCAGAGTTCACAATGAATCAGTTCCCTGGGTCAGTGAGATCCCACAGAGGACCCTGAGCTTCTCTGGCTTCCCCTGTGGCCTGGCCACCCGCCTCTGAGACGGCACCACTAACAGTCAAACCCTCTTGTTAGCTCAGAGGGTGCATAATGATGCCCCGTGATGCTCCTGCAGGAGAGCGTGCTCTCCCAGAAGGCTAACATCTACGTGAGAAGGGAAAATTCAGCTCCCCGCCAGAAAGTCCACCCTAGCTCCTTTTCCCTCTCTGTACTTTAACAAACCCACCATAGGCTTTCTCCGTATGCCCTGTCAGAAGGCCAAGAATGGCATTTCAAAGGACACGCTTACCCCCTGGCAATTTTTCTCCCTCACCACCATGTGCTTTCTTCTCATAAAATCAGACCAGACAATGAGGCTTGTAAACCCGGCCGGTAAGACTGATGTGCTATTTCTCCCGCCTCCCTCCAGCGGGTACGGCTCGGGAGCTGTGTGCTGTGAACAACAAACATTGAAATGAAAATGCTTCGGGATAAAGATGGTCACACTTTCCTAATAACAACAGACCGACAAGGAGAAGGCTTTAATTGATATAGCAGAGGGGTGAGCTCGAGACGACATATGGCATATAAATAATGAACGGGACAAAGCTGCAAGGAAAAAATCTCGACCTCGGGTTTCTGGAAAGCTCTGCCTCCCTGCTCACCCACCACATCTGGAGTGCACACCCCGGGAGCGGACTGCTCCTGCGCAATGTAACCAAACAAATCAACCGCTCTGCTCCTTATTTCAAACACTTTCGTTTTTTACAATGAATGGGGAAATCTGTGGTGATCGCTGTTAGATCATTTATGATTGAAAAATCAGCAGGTAGACAGATTATAGAAAATAAAACAGAGTTTCACGTATTCTGCCAACGTATCGTCTCCGTCAAGAATGAGCTGCTAAAACAAACCCCAGAAGTTTTATAGTTTCGTCTGCCACCTTTTGTTTTCCTACCCCCGTGCAGGGCCGTGAGGACAGAGCTTCAGGGCGACTTAACACAAAGCTGGCTTCACCGCACTGAAGATGTGGCGGTTTTACGAGACACGCATAGCCGTCTGTGGGTTTCTCGTTCCCTCTGTTTTCCGTGACAATTGGCAAACGAACTTTTCCATTCCCCAGATTCCAAAAGTGAAAAATGCTAAGGTGACATGTGTTAATCATCAAAACAAAAACACAAAACGTGTAGCACTTCTGGTGGCAGGGCGCCACTTATCAGCCAAGAAGCAATCTGCTAACTGCTTCAAATGAAAGGCAAACACCCTCGCTCCATTGTTTTCCGTTCATTTACCCACGGAATTTAAACCCACATCCCTGGTTTCAGAGAGTGAGCTTCATTTTCCTGGTCCATGAGGTGAAAATGTGGAATTGATAATTTCCCAGCTGCCTCCCCAATTCGAATAAATTCTGTGATTTTAAATACACACACATATAATATATATGTAATATTTTATGTATGTTATATTATATGTTGATGTGTCAAGATAATTTTAAAAGAAAAATGTATTTTTCCTTGCATCTGACATGCATTTAGCCTCTCTCAGCCTCAGTCTCCGAATCTGGAAAAAAAAAAAGTAAAGACCTGGAATCATGGGTGGAAAATGGGTTTCAACTGGCTTGCCAAATCTTATCCTTTGCCAGAATCATTATGTTGAAAAGCATTGGTGAAGCTATGCCTGGGCTCAGCATAAAAGAGTGCTTATATTTATAATGAGTATTTATATATAGTGAGCATTTATAATGAGTAATTATAATAAGTTACAACACAAGGCAGATCACACATGATATTTCTATAGCTCTCAATAAGCCTATTAAAGTCGAACTCCTATTCCCTTTATGGGAGAGTTGGTGTGAAGATAAAAGAGAAGTTTGGAGTCTACCCATTGGGATTTCACAGCCAAGGAACAGAGATCCAAAAAGGTGAAATTATTTGCCCATGGTCAAAAGTTGAACCCCGGAATTCTGAGTCCAGATCCACACGACCTTCCTTAGGTTCTCTCCAACTCCATGCACGGGAGTGTCTCCCTGAGCTCAACGTGTCTTTCAGGGTCCAGCAGGAAGTAGGAATCTCTCCTCTCTAGGTACTTCAAACAGAGTAAACTTAGGTGGGGATAAATTACACAGATCACTAAAGAGCTAAGAAGCAAAGCAGGTGAAGCAACCCAAGAGGTTAGTAGCAGAAAGCTGTTACCATCCTTGGATGAAAGGACACAGGGAGGAGACAATAATATTCCCAGAACCGTTTCAGAGGCTGTGTGCATAGCAGGAGCGAGCATGATGGACGAAGAAACTGTGGGGGCCAGAAGCATGGAAGAGTGCCGCCAGGGGTGACACAAGAGAAGGCAGAGAGACAGAGAGAGAGAAATGCCCCGTCTTCTCCCCACCCCCACCTCCAGCCTCCTGCAAGTGTCTCCATCGAACAAACCTACTCAGAAACCTAAGAGAGCCTGAGAAACATAGTTGTGAGAAATGACAGGCACAGACGAAATAATACAGCATATAGAGAGATAGGGAGATAAATATAGATCTGATTTCAGACCTTGGGATGAAACTTAAGAGGCTATATCCGTATCTTAAGACTATGCCCAATTTTTCCTCCCTAACCTGCTAATTTATCCCTACTAATACACGTAACATCTCCCCTCTCACGACTGGGAGATCTTCTCTTCATACTTGAGTCTTAGACCTAAACTCCTGGTCGGGGGACAGAGATTAGCGTAGAGCATCCTGGATGGAATTTTGCGCTGAAGCCAAATAAAAACAAGCTCCTATTCAGATCACTCCAACTCTCGTGTGAAATGTTAAGACCTTGAGAGGAAAAGGAAATTACCAGAGAGGGAAGCCCAGGAAAATTAGCTCTCCTCGGAGACCCGTAAGTTTAAATAAAGATATCTTTAAGCTACAGACTGGAGATATTTTTATCGCTACAGGATCCCGGCCTCCAGGATCTAACACAATGACTCACGAACTATGGTTCTGGTTCTTTCTAGCAAAACCACTGAGACTTTTGTTAAAGACCTAAACGCAAGACCCTACAGGTCACCCGTGGAATTGGTAAATCTAGAGGCAGACCTTGAGTGTCGTAGATTTGGAAGAGTCTCTAAGATATTTAGGGAGTAAGGGTTTCTGGGCAAGGAAATTTTGGGTATCAACAAGAAATTCAGGATGTGGCCCCCAGTGTTCCTTCCCAGGTGAGCCAGTGAGAACCTTTCATAACCACTGATAGCTACCAAGAGAGTGTGTATGTGTGTGTGTGTGTGTGTGTGTACATATATATGCACATATATGTGTATACACATACACATACATATACAAAAGGCCTGCCTACTGCTCTGACCTATTTCTTGGGATCTGTTCCACCCCCGGACAGTGCATCTATAACTCTCTTTTCCATCTTTGCTTCCCTGGAGAAAAAGTCAGAGGTCTGACCATTCAGAAAGCTTGCTTCCCCTTCCCCTCTCCACTGCGGTCCTCCCTCATTCTCTCTCGTTTTGGCCTCGCACTGAACTCCTCTCCTGAAGCTGGGGGTCCCCAAGCTGCCAGCTCCTCTTGTTCCCCATGTCACTCTAAAGTGGCAGAGGAAGTGGCTGTCACAGATACAGCTGCCCCAGCTGTGGGTCTGGGATGCTTGCCTGTCACAGGTGCTGGGGGCTCTGTTCCCGCTGGGACCGGCGGGGGCTGAAAGGCCCTGAGGGCTGTGTCATGTTGCACCTGACCCTGGGAGGCGAATATTCTCCCCACAGGTAAAGGCTGCAGGACTGCTCTCCACAGATTTACAGCCTCCCCCTTTTTCCCATGAACTGGGGTGGCGGGGGCCATCGGGTGCAGCATCATTCTTTGCGCCTGGTAGGACAGTGTTTCTTTAAACAATCTACAGGGACCACCTTCCCAGAGATGAAAGATGAAAAGACGGTGAGATTACCTGCCAGGAACGTTTAGGCTTTAATGATTTTCACGTGAGCGCTCCCAGAGATGCCGTATAGCCACTGAGTCATAGGACACCGTTCTAATAAAATTAAAATTACTAAAATAAACTGCCAGGCATCTGGAAAGCACCGAGAACACCACATATTATATAAACTGACATCTAAATATTGTACACCCACATGGTCCTTGAGTTACAACAAAGACACGATGCATGCTAAAGTCTTTTTTTCAATTTTAATATCTTTATTAAGCAGATTTTAATCAGTAGGTAGCCAAATCATATTCAATATCAATGTCCTTTATGTTGTCCAGTGGTTTACAGTCTCATTGTATCCAATTCTCAGATTCACATTTACACGCATTCTAGAGCTGCAAATATGATGGAAGAACTATTCAAATGAAAGTAAAGGTGTTTATGAATACCCAAAGAATAGGTTCCCCCTCCTTCTTTTTATGTCTCGCTGTGTTGGAGTCCATTAGAAATGGACTTAAGACAGGATTAAAGGTCTAAATATGGATACTTTATGGCTTTATGGAAATCGAGCTCTGTATATCACTCTTTTTAAAAAGAATATTAAACACCAAGTGACATTCAGTTTGATTATGAATATTAATAATATAATATTTATTTTAAATATAATGTATTCATCGGCACTCAACCAAAAGTAAAATTAAACTCATCAGGATCAGAATAACTGTTTGGTTTTGCAAAAGTCAAGGGCCCTCATTGGGTGGCTTAATGACTTCTTGTTTGTGCTCTGTTTGCATAAATTACCCATCAAGTGCAGCCATTACACCGGATGCATCGTAGCACTTGTGCAGGAGTGCGAGCTGCCTCAGGACCCTCATCAGGGGGAATGCGATCGGAATGGAGTTGTCATTTTGTGCCCGGCAAGGAGCTGCAGTCTCCATTCTCCATCCCTTTGCACCCGTTCCACCTGAAGTGGTACCTGTGCTCACAGACCTGGATTTTTAAAGGCAATAGATGTGAGCAAACAGTAGATGGTATAAATGACAGCCGCTCTGCCTGCAGCCAAATGTGATGGAGAAAAAGGGAGAAAAACAGTATAATGGGTTTCAGGGCAATCCGATGAGTCTCCGAGAATGCAGGTGCTGGATAATGCTCCCTCCAGCCATCTAGCAGTTTATGTACCACAAAGGAAATGCCTTTTTCTTAGTATCTACAGACACTCTTTCCACCTCATGGTGTTACTCCCCAATAAACTGGGGATGGACTCGAGTCATGCTGTGTGTAATACTAATTAAGGCAGACAGACAAAAACAATGGCATCCCGTTCCACCTAGCGTAATCATCACGCCCCCGTATGGGCATGTCCTGCAGCCATTCCAATGTAATTGTATCACTCCACTCAGGAAAGCCTCTGGGAATATTGTTTTCCAGAAAGAGACAACGCAAAATGAAGTCGCAGAGCACCAGAGAAGAAGTCACATAATAGGAAGAGAAAAACTTCTCAACTGAGCAATAAGATGTCGAGTGTCTGAGATGCGCAGGGCTGAGCATATGTTATATTGGAACAAAAACTGCAGGTGAGTCCAAGAGGAGTGAGAAACGCAACCACTTCTCACCTCAGTCTTAGACAAAACTGCCTGCACACCTAACAACAGGTATGGTTTGGAACACATACATTCAGCCCTGGAATAAGAAATTGAAGAGCATTATCAAATGATCATTATCTCCATAAACCAGCCTTGGCTGAACCCACCCTCAAGGGTTCCCTCTTACTCCCAGCTTAAGCTTGTCACAAATGTTACATGCAAGACAGCATAACTATGCAAGACCCACAAAGCCGGGGCTCAGAGTCTGGCTCTTACCGACTGAGACTGATCCTTAATACACTGACCTGATAGGAAAAAAATGGCTGGGAAGCAATGTGCTTAGTTATAAAGTACATCCTTAGGCCTGGTAATAAGCTCAAAATACAGGCTTACAGATGGGTTCAAGTACACAAAAGGACACTGGACACACAGGTGACAGGAAACAGCTGTGCTCTGTTTACACAGAGGACAGGAAAAGAGGGAATGAAGTTTAAATTACAGCAGGCAGGTGCAACAGGTATAAAAAGGCAGAAATGAGGGTGGCTGTGTTATTAAAGATGGGGAACATTATTAGGTGGCCCAAAGAGAGCGCAAAAGAAATGGACATTGCAATGCTGATTGTCCGCATGCACACACATGGTGAAATGGCATGTTAATTAGAGCAATCAACCTGTACACCAGAACTTTTCCATGAAATGTTATCTTGAACAAGACAGAATGGCCATTCTGGTTGGCCAGCATCCTATGGTTTGACCTAATACTTCTGCCTTAAATCAGAACCTTGAACAGCACCTAGTACATATGAGGCAATTCATAAATATTTCTAGGACGAGTGAATGAATAAATGAATTTTCAAATTTTTAAAATGAGAATGTTTATCTGAATGAGCAAGAGTTATTTTGTTTTGCGTATGGAACAGCTTTTTGTTAAATTTCTTTTTCTCCTTTACATAGATGACTTTTCTATCAAAGGTGTCTCCTCGAGATTTACCACTGAAGTTATGCTCACTATTGTCAGGAGTGTTGGGCATCTGTAGACAGTTAATAACCATCTCCCTTACTTTTGTAGATTACCAACAATGATGGTTAATAAACTTTATCAAGTCTGTGTTCTTTTCTGAATTTTTTGGATATTAATTGGAAAAATAGATGCCAGAGGACCCGAAGTCATTTTTTGCTTCTGAGTCTTTCTATTGGTTTTAAAATGATGAAGGAAAAATGTTCATCATCATTGAAGAAGTTTTCATTAGTTTTGCACATCAAGTTTGTTGGTACATATGATCATTCCTTAGTATCTTAATACAGGCCAGCTCAATTCTTTCAGTTCTACAAGCCAAAACCCTTGCAGTGATCCTATTTTTTTTTATTTTGCTCACACCTCATATCGACTCTATCAGCAAATCTTGTAGCACTACCTGTGAATATATCCAGAACACAGCCACTCCTCACCACATCTGCTCTGCATCCTCACACATGCCCCAATCCCCTCGACGGCCAAGCCATGATCCTCTCTCACCTAGATTATTTTAAGAGCTTCTAACTGGTCTCCCTGTTTCTGTTCTTGCCTTCCTACACCCTATTCTCTATAGAACAGAAAAATCATCACCCTCAAAAGCTCCCATTAACTCCTCATTTCACTCAAAGGAAAAGCCAACATCTTAACAACACTCTAAAAAGCCCTTTCCCATCTGCTCCGTACACCCCATCACCCCCCTGGTTTTATCTCCTGCTACTCCCCCTCCTGCCACTCTGCTTCAACCACACTGGCCTCCTCCTGATACTTATTCAAGTTTCACCGTCTCAGGGAGGCATTCCCCAGGCAGACACGTAAGACAGCCTACCCTCCACAAGCACTTCATTCTCCCTTCTCCACTTCACCCTTTTCTCTCACTCTTTGTAGTGGTTTTTACATACACAGAAAAATTCTCTCATATTCTTTCCTTCAAAAGGGGAGTCTCACTCCTCTCCTTCTGAGTACAGGCTTTACTTAGGGGATCACTTTTTTTAAGATTTTATTTATGTATTTTTTAGAGAGGGAAAGGAGGGAGAGAGAGAGAGAGAGAAACATCAATGTGCGGTTGCTGGAGGTTATGGCCTGCAACCCAGGCATGTACCCTGACTGGGAATCGAACCTGCGACACTTTGGTTCGCAGCCCATGCTCAATCCACTGAGCTATACCAGCCAGGGCTAGGGGCTCACTTTTGATGTATAGAACATGGTAGAAATAATGGGGCATCATTTTGAAGACTAGGTCTTAAAAAGGCATCGTGGCTTTCTCCTTGCACACTCTCTCACTCTGGGATCACTTGCCCTGGGTTTGAAAGTCAGCAGCCATGTCATGGAGACACTCAAGCCACTCTACAAAGAAGCCCGCATGGCCTCCTGCCAACAAGCATAGGACCAAACCATCATGGAAGCGGGTCCACCAGCCCTAGTCAAGCTTTTGGCTCACTACATCCCCGGCCAATATCTTGTCGACAATGTCATGAGAGACCTTGATCCAGAAACATCCAGCTAAGCCACTCCTATACTCCTAGGAGTGACTGTAAAAATTAAATACTGTTGTTTTAAGCTTCTACATTTTGGGGTAATTTGTTACACAGCCATAGGTAACTGATACAGCCTTTACCACCATCTCACCTTATTATGTATCATATTTTATTATACTTTTTATTGGCTGCCTCCTCCAAGGAATGTAAGTCCTGTGAGGGCAGAGATATTTGTCTATTTTGTTCACTGCTGTAATCCCTGCAACTAAAACAGTTAAATAAATCAATGTTTTACTTTTAATAATAAATAAGTGGGTATCCAAGACTCTCACACACTAATGGATCAGCAAAGATGCAAGATTCAGACACATCCTCACAGTGGCAGCAAGAGTTTGCATCACTTGGGTAAAGGCTGATAACACTTGGTCATAAAGTGTTATCAGATGTGTTGAAGAAGTAGTGACTACAAAGAGGCCCCTATTGTCCTGCTGAATACTAAAGCTGTGTTCTCGAAGAAAACCAAAGCAACCAGTAGATCATCAGTGAGTTCTCTGTTCTTCTGAGCAGACAAAATCCTCAGCAGAGCTTCCTGCAACCACAAATGCCCAGAATCCACACCCCAAGATTCTGATTCAGGAGGTCTGCAGTGAGGTCTTGACATCTGCTATAGACTGAATATTTGTGCCCCTCCAAAATTCATATATTGAAACATAATCAGCACTGTGATGGTATTTGAAGGAAGGGCCTTCAGGAAGTCACTTGGTCATAAGGGCAGAGTCCTCTGAATGGGATCAGTGCCCTTATAGAAGAGACACCAGAGAGCTCCCTTGTCCCTTCCACCAGGTGACAGCACAGCAAGAAGACAGCCATCTATAAACAGGGAGGTAGGTCCCTACTAGACTATGAATCTGCCAGCACCTTGATCTTAAACTTCCCAGCCCCCAGAACTCTGAGAAATAAATTTCTGTTGTTTATAAGCCACCCAGTCCACGGTGTTTTTATTATAGCATACCAAACAGAGTAAAATGGTGTCTTAGCTGAAAAAAAAAATCTTCTAGATTATTCTAATGTACAATCAAGATGGAGAACCACTTCACTGGTAAATAACCAGTGAAGGCAGGCAAATCCACAGTCCACTAGTACTGGAAGATTTTCACATCAACTCGGCAACTCCAAAGTTTCCTTATACATTCATTCATTCACACATTCATTCTTTATGTATGAAGTTGTTGGACACTGTTAGACTCTGGAAAATTAGAAAGCCTGGTAAAACTCAGGGTCTGGTGAGAAGGATCAGATACTCAGCTAGTTGACATGTCCAACCAAGAAAGCCCATCACTAACACCCTAGCCCCATCCCTGTCTTTCCCAACAGAGCTTGAACTCACCCCCCCCCCCCGCCACGTACATGCACCTTGGGGGGGGGGGGTGAGATACATTGTAACTGACTGCAAGAGAGTAGGTGAGATGATTCATATTGAACATGCAAAATGCAAAGGAGAGGGGCTAACTTACCCCAAGGAATCCCAGAATTTAAGGACCACTAGACAGAGAAGAGCCTGCAAAGGAGGCTGAAGCATAGGTTCCCTAGAGCTAAGAGGAAAGCCAGGTAGTATAAAGACCTTAATTAGAAGATACAGCATTCTTAAGCAAGAGGCATGGCTGGGTCTTACATCTCTGTGACAGGAAGGGTGCCCAACCGGTTTAGCTCTGTAAACTTTACACTCTGCAAAGTCTTTTTTTTAATTGATTTTGGAGAGAGAGGCATCAATGTAAGAGAGAAACATCCATTGGTTACCTCTTATATATATCCCTGCCGGGATCAAGCCCACAACTCAGGCATGTGCCCTGACCAGTGATCAAGCCTACAGCCTTTTGGTGTACGGGACAACACTCCAACCAGCTGAGCCACCTGGCCAGAGCATGCAAAAAATCTTTTATCCAGGATCTATTAAGCAAGGAATACCTCTGCTCTAGTAACTCTAATAGCCTGTTTAATCTTTGACTACCTAGTTTCTAAACCATCGTTCCACTCCTGGTCTGCTACTAACTCTCAAGGCTCAGAAAATCATTTAAATGGCTTACGGGTCTCTGTTTCCTCATCTAGTAAGTAACAGTACAGGAATAAGTAATCTTTAAAGTTGTTATTTTTCAGCCCTAATGTTCTACTAACATTATATATGTGAATATGTGTGTATGTGTAATAATCCATTACCCAATATGGCTCCCCAAGAAGTGGAGGGCACTAAGTACAGGACAAAGATTGTAACTTGACTTTGTGGGTTAGGGAAGTAAGTAAACACTGGCAGGCAAATGCTCATTTCCAGAGTAGTAGTTGACAATGTTGTTCTTCATTTGGAAAGTATTTCAATGCCAATAGGATGAGTTAGAACAAATATCTCCAGGCATTCCAGCAGCACCAGAGAACTATCAGAACCCAGATTAGGCCCAGGAGTTCATCTAAGTTGTACCATGCCCTGGGATTCTAAGCAAAGGATAGCACAGAGCATTTACACTTGTGCCTGCTTGCTTACCGACTCACCCTGGTACAGAGAGGGCGTCTGAAGACCACAGACCCGCACCGACAGCCCAACACAGATCTCTACCTCCGGGTCTGGCGAAGGCAGGAACGTGAATGATGCTGCTGCAGGTGGGGAGCCATGGGGGAGGCTGCAACTCCTTGCTTCCTCTGCCAACTAACTCCCAAGGAGGAATCATTTTAAAGAGAGATTTCCGGCTCTAACCCTGTTCCTTCTGGGGGAATGTAATTAGAGATTCAGAAAAACAAGAGCAAGATGGAAACCAGAGACTATCTTTCCCACCTTACTCGAAAGCAAGATTTCTTTCTCTACGTGGGCACCATTGACACTGAGGGCCGGATAATTGTCTGTTGTGGGGCTGCCTGGTGCATTGTCAGATGTTTAGCGGCATGCCCGGTCTCCACCCACAGGATGCCAGCAACACCCTCTCCACAGCTGGGACAACCAAAACTATCCCCGGACATTCCCAAATGCCCCCAAAATTGCCCCCGTTGAGAACTGCTACCCAAAGAATGCTACCCCCACGCATAAAGGGTCCCTGACAAACCTGGCTGGCCAAAGGCAACATCGCCCACCTTCAGTGATAAAGCTTCAGTCAACACTCCCTGCACGACGTATGTGGTTTATGCAATTAAAAAACTAACAAAACCCCTACCAACATTCCACCCTGCTCCATTCTGAATCCTGTGTCTGCATATTAAAAGCTCCAGCGGATAGCCCGCCCTTAAGTGTTCCCAGCCTCTGCTCCTCACCCCAGCCACTCAGGCTGGAAAATCCAAGGGGCCCCCAAGAACGGGCTGTATGTGGAAGGCTGTCCGTGTGAATGAGGCAGGGGAAGGAGGGCCTAGCAACCAGAAGAATGGGCTTGGAGCCCCACCTACATCATTCACGGGCTGTGTGACCTGGAGCCCACCACTTAAGCTCTCTGTGGCTGTTTATTCGTCTACAGGATGAAAGCAAGCCGTCTACCCTGTGTTCTCAACGCATCATCGTGAAGCTCCGACACAGGGCGCGTGACACCTGTCGAGTGCTACACAATGGTTAGGCATCAAGTGCTCATTGTTACCTGCGGGCATTATTGTTGGTGTTCCAGCAGCCCACCTCTGTGCTAGCACACTCCACAGCAGGAATCTGAGGCAACGCCGTGACACCAGTTTCCTCTCATTTCAGGGCTAACTTGGCCACAAGTTCTCTCTGCTTAATTTCACCAAAATGTGAAATATCTCCAGGCAATTTCCAACGCTGTACCTTGAGGACCCATCAGTGAACTAAATGGACCAGGATTCCTGCCCTCCGAGGCTTAGTTTTCTAAGGGGGAGGCAGTGAAAACAATAAATAGACAAAAAGACCTAATTGAAAAGGAAACTCCACAGTATGTTAGAAGCTGATAAACCCTGGGTAGAAAAAGGCAGGCCAGGTAGACGCATGGGATCAGTGCGAGTGTCAGGGTGGGCAGTTTCCTGTTTAAACAGGGCAGCCGGGCTGTGCAGTGAGACATGGGCGCAGGCCAGGAGTCAGCCCTGCGTCTGTCAGGGCCGAGTCATTCCGGGTACCAGGAACGGCCAATGCAAAGACCCACAGGCTGCCATAACCCTGGTGCCTGCAAACACCAACAAGCAGAAGCCATTGCAATAAGAGCGGGGGGCGGGGGGGGCAAGAGGAACAGGAGTAGGAAATGGGGTCCCATGGGTTGGGCAATGGAGCCGAGGCATCTGATGAAAGTGGAGGGAGCTCTACTCCATGCCAGCCACACTGCTGGGCACCAGGGACCGACAGCCAGCAACGTGGTCCCTGCTGCCAGGAGCTGACAGCAACCGACAAAGGTGTGCTACCAAGGAGAGGGACAAAGGGGCCCTGAGACAGGGTGGCTAAGCCCATGGCCTTTTCAAGGACGAGCTTGGGAGTGAGGGGGTCAGCAGTCCCCTTCCGTTACACACAGACTGCTCAGGCATCTCAGATGCTCTCTGTGCCAACACCCCACAGCCCGGCTGCCAGAAAGGGGTGAACCCTCCTGTCCATGGGACACCTGGGGACCCACTATGAAAGGGAACATTCACCTTAGGTCATTTCCCCCTGTGCTTTGCAGATGTTCATCCTGGTCAAAGACAAATGCCAAAGGATCTGATTTAAGGAGAACAAGGGGCCATAGATCAAGTTCACCTTCAAGATGTCAGTCCCCTTGCTCCTCCCTACCCCTCAGGCAGGATCTTAATGGGGGCCCTGCCCCTCATGAATGGAGTGCCAACAGTTTGGTCCAGTCCCCTCATTTCTCCTCCCTCCCCTCAGTCCCCACTCCCCGAGCAAGCCAGCGTCTTAAACTGCCACTTGCATGCTGGAGACAGCTGTCTCTACCTGGCCTCGTCCTCCTCGCCTTGCGAAAGCAGCGTTTGCTGGAGCACACGCAGCTGGCGCTGTGCCTGAGGGAGAGGCAGTGTGAAGCAGCGGGGGCTGCGCCTCTCCCAGTAAAAATTAATGGAACAAGAGCCCCCTCTGTGCTTGCGTGAGTTTCATCTTCCAGGGAGCTTGCTCTCCATCTTCTCTCACCAAGCCCCCTTCTGGGCTCTCCTGTCTCCTGCAGGTCTTGGCATAGGTCAAAGGCCAACGTTAAAGGGAAAGGGCCCAGGGGGAAATCAGGCGAGGGGTTCACACACACCCAACACACACATGTTTATATACATGTGTGCATATACATGCACATGCACTGTAAACACATGCATGCTCATGCATGAGCATGCACAAACTGAATTTCTATCTTTGACAAGAGAAATCACTGGCCATCTCCTGGCGGGGAGTTGGGGCAGATTGCACCATGGGGGCGGCAGGAAGGAATTACATGGAAGGAGCCCGTTAAGTGTTTGCAAAAAACGTTAAGAGTCTCTGGTTTCCTTTCTGTAATTTTTTTTGTTTTGCTTTGTTCTCACACCCAAGCCCTCCGAGCACACATTTCTGCCGTGAAAGGGTCAGGGCAGCGTGCTTAAGTACAGAGCGTGGCGTGCAAGTAGCCCTTGACCTCCTGGCTCCCGCTCTCAGCCTCAAAGGTTGTGCGAGATGAATCTGCTGTCAGCCCAGTTACTCTGGAAACCCTAAGTCCCAGAATCTCCTTCCCTGTGTGGCCCTGGGTTCCAGTTGGCCGTTAGGGGCAGTTGCATGGAAGCTGGGAGGCAAGAGAAGCAGAAGCCATTCATTGTGCTCTGAGGGTCACCGTGGTCAAAGGCCATGAGAGACAGCGCCGAGGTGCTGGCCAGGTCAGTTTGTCACCATTCTTCCTCTCTCCATTTGCAGCTCACCTTCCCAACGGGAAGCCTGCTGAGCACCAGTGACTCCAGGTAACCTCCGGACGCTTCACTGCAAACTCACAGAGGCTGCGGCACGAACAGTCAACCACCGGCCACAGTCGCCTTCTGCAACCCTGCCCCAGCAGCTGGGTGTGCTGCTTCCGGCTCTACCCACTGCCCCTCACAGACCCTTTCCTACTCAGCTCCTCCCACCGTGGCATTAGGGTTCAGTCCTGCAGTAAGTTCCTTGTTTCATGACTCTCCGGGCTTCCGCCTCCCTGGTTGACTGACACCGCCGGCAGCGGTGTGGTGTGCGTCAGCTCCAACACAAAGGCACAGGCCCACAAACATCTCTGCACCGTCTCCTCCTTTTCCTGAAATGTAATCATCTCAGTGAGGTTTCTGTGGCAACACATGTGTACCAGCCACATTCTCTTCACGGCTACCTAGTATTCCCTTGTACGTACAGTTTATGCAAACACTCCCATGTGAGTGTGTATTTACGTTGGATCCGAGTTTCCTACCCTGACAAAAAGAAATGCTGCAGTGGCACTTTCAGATCTAATGCTTTCCATGTATTACACAAATCTTCTGAATGACGCTAGCTAGAACAGGGGTAATCAGATGAATATATTTTTAACTTTCAATGACATTACCAACTGGTCTTCCAAAAGGCTTCTTTTGCCCAAATGGTCTGGCCCTACAGACAGCTTTGTCCTTGTTCACTAAAAAGGGCCTGGCACTCTGGTTTCCATGGAGATCCGCAACCTAACAGCGCTCTGCCTGGAGGGCGGAGGGCAGTGAGCATCTTGAGGTGGGGGCGTGGACATCTGGAAAGCAGAAGGTAAGGCCCTGAACAGCCTCGTGCTTAGAAGAAATGCATGACTAGCTGGTTAAAGACTAAAGAAGATGCACACAGGGCACCGGCATCCGCGAGAAACAGGCAGAAGGAGAGCAACGGCTGGAGGAGAAGGCTCTTCCTTGTGTCCGGTTCCAGAGATTCCCCAGCTTCGCCAAGCCATCACTCATGAATCCGTCCACAGACACACACGTACACACACACATACACACTTCAAAGTCTGCTGCTCAAGCGTAAAATCCCTCCAAATATTTTCTTTCCCCAAATAAAACTGAGGCTCAGATAAAATGTATTGATCCATATCAATAAATATGGTGACGGGAATTTTGCCAAATGTTGTACATGCCTGACGTCATCTGAGGCCGGGATCACTTCCATTTCACAGATGAGAAAACTAAGGGTCAGAAAGGTGAAGCCGAACACCCGGCGCGCTGCAGCGTGAGCATGTGAACTCAGCCCCGTGTGACCGGACGACCTTGAGCCACCGCCCTGGCTGCCCGGGGACCTACTTCATCCACAGTAAGGTCCACGCTCCAGCAATGTGCTGGCCCGAGAGCTGCCTTTCCCAGAGGAAAGGGCGCTGGGTGCTGGAAAAGGCCAGAGTGAGAGAAGAGAGAAGATGGAGAAAGAAGATGTTCTGGACACAAACCAGGACTCATCCACTTCCCGGGCCAATGAAAAGGAATTACAGCTAGATTAGCTCAAAGAGGAATGGGGAAGGCAAACTCCCCTGGATCCCGGCATTAAAGAGTGTGGCAAGACACTGGAAGTGGCGGGAAGGCATCATGTCTATGGTGTCCTTTCTCTAAAGTTTCCTATTGCTCCAGCGGACATGCGCCTGCCCACAGGGGTGGCAGGTGATTTCCCGACTGTAAGATAACTCAATTGCCCACACAGTTCGCTGACATCGGGACCAGCGACACAGAAATAAGGAGACAGGGAAGGAGCACAGGAACAGTGGGTGAGGCGGCAGCAGCTTGGGGCCAGGTCACGGCAGACTGCAGGACAGTCGGAGAGACTGGGGTAGAAAAGCGGCATGGCAGAGAGGCTGCATGGGGAAGGTCAGAGGATGAAGTAGAAGAGTCGCAGGGAGAACAGCGTACGCTTGCAGACCCAACAAAGGGCGGTGGGCTGGGGGCCGGGAGATGGCACATTCCCTGAGAGTGGGAGCCTGTACGAAATCCTGAGAACTGCAGACCTCAAGGGAGCCCAGCCCCAAACACAGACCCTGCGACAATCCTTTCAGAAGGCTACGCTTGCTAGGGGGCCTGCAAAGTAAAATGTTCCAGCATGCTCCAACCGCCAGGAGCCGTCCTACTTATCCAAGACAGAAAGGAAAGCTGCCTCCGGGAGGCAGCGGTGGAGAGAAAAGAAGGGACACAAAGGGAAAACTCCAGCAGCGTGCAGTGCTGGAACGACCCTGCAGGAGAGTGCAGGGTGCCGTGGGGCGCGGCCGGCACTGCAGCGCACTTCTGGGGAGGGGGCGGTGAAGGCGGCTGGTGCTGGTCTAACTGGGTGCCCCTCCTGTCGCTGTCCCCACCAGAGGCCTGATGAAGATGCTCGTGTGTGCCGAGGGTCTCCTTGTCCCCACAGAACCTCTGGTGCTGTGTTTTGTGCTGAAAGCTTGAAAGCCACCTAAACAGAACCATACGCATCTAAGTAATGGTACAGCATTGGATGGAATATTATACAGCCAGTAAGCATGGTAGTTATGAAGACTAAGCAGCAGTAGGGAAAGTTATTATAACATGCAACAGCCACTGACGATTACAAAATAGCAATAGTCGTGGCAGGTAGAATTATGGGTGATGTTTCCCCTCTCCTTTCTGCTTTTTCTATCTTTGCTACACTCATTCTACAACAACTCGAAAATGTGAGAAAGGAAAGGGGTCTGGCTGTAAAATGAGGCGCCTGTGACGAACCTAGGTCACCACACAGTGTTGGTTCAAAGTGAGTGACCCACCCCTCCCCACATGCACAACACATAGCACACACATGACACATACCACATATAGCACATGACACGCACAACATATACCATAGGCGTCTGACATGCATGGCACATATCATATAAAACATACACAACACACACATTATACGCACAACCCCACAAACATGTACCCCATGCACAATACATATTATACAACACACACACCACAGAGGCACATGCATGTGCTTTCATTTCCATGTGCATCTCATGTGGGCCCCAGTGGACGAAAGAGTGTCCTCTTAGCGGGGGAGCAGAGACACCTCCCCCTTTGGCCCTCAGGGGAAACTGAAGTTTGCTCTCCAAGCAGCCATGCCGCGAGCCAAGCAGGAGCCCGAACCCAGGCCCCACTCTGCAGAATCCAGAGAGCATCACCTGGACATGCTGTGGATCGGATGCATAACGAGAAACCTGGTAGAGACCTCCCGAAAAGCCACATTCTTTGTTTGGAAAAGCTCAGGCCTCACCCGTGCCATGTAGAACACCCCCTCTGGTTTCCCTTGCACAGACGCACCCACCTAAAGCCCACCCATAACATTGCTCTCATTTACAGCGCTGGTGCCAGCCTCGCTGGGGTCCTCCAGCACTCGGCATTAGGCACGGTGCGCTATGTACATATAAATCAAATGAACATACACTGTCACTGCCCGGTTGAGCAGCTGTATTCTTTGTGTTAAATTTCATAGTTAAAATGAAACACTTTCCATTACTAAATTGCAACTCCAACGGGCGCCTGTGACAGTTTCCTGCCAGAGCTAAGCCTGATGATGCCAGCCCTGTCTCCAAATGGCCAAGGCAATGTGGATTTACAGAGTGACTGAGGAGTTGCTAATTGCCACCAGAATAAAACGCCGAAAGTTTGTGTAAACTCAGCATCGTCTGTTCGTCTCTGCCTGGACCCGGTGGTTGGAGCAGGGTGTGCTAAGGTTCCACGTGTGGCCTCATTAACTGGCTCGCTCACGGTCAAGGGCTCCACCCACCTGCGTGCGCAGGCCACGCCGACAGCGGCGGAGCACTCGCTGCACACGGCGCACTTCACAGGCATTCCATGCGTCACTTTTCCAAAAAAAAGTCCTTGTCGGTGTTACGAGCCCCGCGATACGTATGAGGAAATTGAGACCAGACTCGGGAAGACGGTGACCTAGTGACACAACTAATAAATGACATGGCCGGGACTCAAACCAGGATCTGACTTAATCCCGAGCCCCCGTTGCGCCCTCCGTGTCAAGCGGGTGTTGGGTGGCACAGTGCAGACCCACGGCTGCTGGGAGAGGCGAAACCGCCAAGAGCACAGGCCTGGCTGGTGATGGATTGAGAGTGGCCTCTCCCCACAGAGCATGCATCATAGTTATTCTCAGCACACTGAGAGCCTGCCCTCGGGACCCCAGACGTCCTCCTCCCTGTCACGTGTGGCATGCACCGTCCCTTGCACCAGGCCCAAGGTTACAAAGAGGCAAAGAGTCCACTCCACCGCCCTCTCGGCCCAGACGTCAGGAGCCCCCACTGTCTTCCTTGAGCCGTGGCATGTCCTAGGCTGGTCCCACTTGCAGGCCCCCCTCAGTTCCTGGTGTAAATAGCTTCCACCCCACCCCACCCCACCCCCACATCAGTCAGAATTGGCTTTAATCTCTGCTCCACAGCTGGTATGCTTTCTGACTCCCAGCCGGGCCTGCCTGCTCTCCCCAGCACATCCCACAGCTCCTTGAATCCGCCCGCTGCCCGAGCCTCCACTGGAGTGGCAGCAGCTCAGGGAGCTCTGTGCTGCTGAAGGGCACTGACGCAGCGAAGGGAAGGAGAGGCGATCTAAGTCCACAGCGAGCCAAGGCTGTGCTGACGAGGGCAGCGCACCTCTCGGTTTCCAGGGCCGGGGCTGTAAGTCTCCCTGCACGCACACAGAGCTTCTGCAGCTACAGAAAAGCCACGGGGAGCTGGGACGCCTCCGATTGGATGGCCCTGGCTGGAGTGATTACCCAAATATTGGGTTGGCCACAGAGTAAAAGAATTATGAGTTTGTGACCGGAGATGTTTTCCTCTGTTAGACAGCCGTGGTACCACCGCAGGGTGGTAGCCCATACTTCCCACTCCAGATGGAGCAATGTTGCAGTTAGGATGTTCAGCAGAATGCACCATTTCACGTGGAACCTCGACGGATGTCCACCCCTTGTGCAGGAGGGTGGGTGCCGCTCAGGAAGGCTCAGGACCTGACCCTCAGCAGCACGAGATCCAAGGGTGACCGCGGGCTCTGTGAGTCCGTGTAGCAGCTGTTTGTGAAGCTCGATCCATAAGCTTCATGTCGAGTTTTATTTCAGCAGAAGCACAAGCTCGCAGAACAGAGCAGTCTGGGATACGCCTCTCCATAGCCATGCTACTCCGTGGGACTCACTTCCTCCGAGCAGCGAACAGCCACGAGCTCCAGGCAAGGCGAAGCAGTGGCAGAGACCACGGGCGCCAGGAGCCCAGGTGTGTCCTGTTCCCGGGTCTGCCACTGCTCTCTGCCTGAGTTTCCTTATATGCAAAACGGATTTAAAAGCAGTGCCCACGTTTCCTTTTGGGGTGATGAAAATGTTCTGG
Source organism: Phyllostomus discolor (assembly GCF_004126475.2). Lineage (NCBI taxonomy): Eukaryota > Metazoa > Chordata > Mammalia > Chiroptera > Phyllostomidae > Phyllostomus > Phyllostomus discolor. The sequence goes on from NC_040906.2 coordinate 13,703,277, forward strand.
AACTAGACAGAGGTGGTGGTTGTACCATATTGTAGAGGTACTAAATGCCACTGACTTGTTCACTTTACGAAGGTTAACTTTGTCCTGGCTGGGTGACTCTGATGGTTGGAGCATTGGCCTGTACACCAAACCGTTGCAGGTTCAATCCCCAGTCAGGGTGCACATGGGAGGCAACCAGTCGATGTTTCTCTCTCACATTGATATTTCTCTCTCTCTCTGTCTCTCTGTTTCTCTCTCTCCCTCCCTCCCTCTGAAAGTTAATGAACATATCACCAGTTGAGGATTTCATTTAAATGGTTAATTCTATGCTACGTCCATTCCACCTCAATATAAAAATTTAATTATTACCCACATCATAAGGTTGTGGTAAAGGCTTCAAGTGAATGTACGTAAAGTTCCTAGTACCCGGCTGGCCCACAGTAAGTGCCGTGAAAGCTTTTATTATTGGTACACCTCAGGAAGTATGCTGAGCAGGTCAGGCATTAAATCCTCACAGCCACCCGTGAGCTGGGTTCTGTTATTATTCCCATTTTGTAGGTAAGAAAACTAACATTTGGAGGGTCGAGGCGCTGTTCCCATTACTAGGGCTCTATAGGAAATTCCCCGCAATGTACAATGGGAAGGAGCCTGTGGGTTCTAGCGGTCAGGGTCAGGAACAGAGCCGTAAAGGGGCTGTTCGTCTCCGCGCCACGTGGTGCGCCACACGGCTGGGGTCTCAGACGCAAAGGCTGCGGGCTGGCGTCCTCCGAAATCTCCTTCACACACAAGCCAGGTGTTCACACACACACGGCCAATGCGGCCGTGAGCGGGGGGGGGGGGGCTCAGTTCCCCTCCACAGCAGCCTCTCCCTGTGTTGGCCCCGGGAGCATTTCTTCCCAGCATGGTGGCCGGGTTCCCAGAGGGAAGACCCCATCAGGGGAGGACCCGGTGGGAGGCGGGTCATCTTCGCAACCTACTCTCAGAGCGCACGCAGCCTCACGTCCAGCAGGTTGGATTCACAGGGGCAGGCCTGACGTCTTTCCTGGGTGCAGGAGGAGGGTAAACAGACTCCACCCCTTGAGAGGTGTGGCAGGGGTCTGCGAGAGCTCGTGGGACCAGAAATACTGCCGTGGCTGTTATGGAACAATGCAGCCCGCCACAGGACCTTAGCACAGCGGCCTCGGCAGCCAAGGAAGGAGCTGGGATTCAAGACTCGGACCCCAGAGCCGGGTTCTTATCTGCTGGGTGCTGACTTGCGGTGTTTTCATCTCCCAAACAGAGATAATGAAATCTCCTACTCCAGAAGGCTATAAAGATAAGTTAACATATTGGGGCTTTAGTTTCCTAAGCTTTAACGTGGCGTTAACAAAAGTTCCTCTGTCTTTGGGTTAATAAGTCAAAGTGATAAGCAGACTGAAACATTCATGTCAGCTGGTCCATGCATTTTCTTCCCAATACAACAATCTGCCGGGGAAACCAAATGAAGACCAGAGGTTTCTTTGCTGAGGATGACCTGTGAGGACCCTGGGTGCTCCCTCTGAGTCAGACCTACCAAGGTCTGAGCTGTTATCTTTGTACACACTCTGTGGACAGGACGTTGGCCAATGGCCACTTTCTCCTTCTCTGTTTTTTTTTTCCTCCTCTTCTTTCAACTGTGTTGTGGCAACGTCACCTCGAGTGATAATCAACTAGATGACTGTGTATCTTATATTAATTATTGGGATACAATAATGTCTCCCAGTCAGATTTCCAGAGAAGCCCTAGTCGGCAACAAATTTTAAAGCCTCTCTTAGGGACGATGAATTTATAGGGAGATTTTCACATGATAAATAATCTCTCCCATTGTAGGTTAGCTCTTGGCAGTTCCCTTCCCACCAGGGACGCTCCCGGGCCTGATTCTTAATTCTGGAGGTCAGACTTCTTCTGGGTCTTGCCTCTCCGGTGCAGGCGACATCCTACTTGAGTCAAATCATTAAAGGAAGCAATTGAGTCACCGGTTCTTGTAGTAATAACACAGTCTGACAAAAACTTGAAAGATAGTGTATCTCTGTCTTAACTCATGCGGGTATCAGCAGAGGGGAAGCAAGTAAATTCTTTTAAAATACAGACAGAATCTTTTATCAATGAAAACCTGTCATGCGGTCTCTCTTATCTCTCCGAGCAGGGACAGAAGGATTTATCTTTCTTAGAAGCCAGGCTCCCGATGAACATGCTGCTTGTTTTGCCAAGGTGAGTAGTTTATCACGGCCGGGCAAGCAGACGTGTTTTAACATAGATGTCGTGGTGCACGCACGCCACTCGTCACCGGTCCCCAGGCCCTCCGAGGTGCCCCGAGGCCCTTAGCGTTTGCGCATGCCTCTCACAGACAGGCGAGCCCTGGGCGCCTGGCTCTGCAGAGCCCGGGTGGGCGGAGTTCCCACGTGACCTCTGCGTTGGCTCCAGCGCAGCTGCTTCCCTAACCGCCGAGGGGAGGCCTGCCTAGAGACCTCTCCTCTGGTGGGATGGAGCGGTCCAGCCTGGACTCCACATCGTGAGGCAATCTTTCCTCCAGCAAAGAGGACCCTGCCGTTAGCGCATCTCTCTAGATACCTGCAAGTCGCAGGTTCTTTTCCTTCTTTGGTTTTTTTAAATGTTTTTTTATTTCCCTGTAAACCCAGCACTGGGTTTCCTCCTCTGGGTTTGCCTCCTCGGGAATAACAGGCGAGCGATCAGCATCAGGACGGTAACACTAACAGCCACGTTTATTGAGCACTTACTTTGTGCCAAGCTGCATTCTGCACATGTCACGTGTCTTAAGTCTTCTGGTCTTTATAACAGCCCACAACACGCAACTACAACTGCCCCCACTTTACAGGCAAAGAAACTAAGGCACAGAGGCCAGAGACAAAGAGGTCACATAGGCTACAAGCAGCAGAGCGTGTGAAGCCAGGTCAACGGTTCCAGAACCGGCAGTCTTGCCCTCGCTCGCCTCTGTCCCGCCGGTCGGGAAGCTCCAACACGGCTGCCGAAGCCACACGCGGCCATTGGCTAAACATCCCAGAAACCTTCTGCCCTGCGACGAAGGACTTCCCCAGAGGCCTGCACCGTGCATCCTGCCTTTTGCTCAAAGTAGGAGACGTCATTAAGCCCAAACTAAGACCAAACCCAGGGTCATGGAAAAAACTTCCCCCCTACAGGTTAGGTCACAAGGTCCTCGGCACAAAATCTCTTTAGCTGAGAAGCTTGGGAGTTCTCTCAGTCAACATATGGAGCTAACATACACCAAAGAAGAAAAAAGAAAAGAAGAGGAAGAAGAAGGAGAAGGAGGAGAAAGAGAAGGAGAAGAAGGCAGAGGAGGAGAAGGAGGAGGAGAAGAAGGAGAAAGAAAAGGAAGAAGAAAAGGAAGAAGAAGAAAAAGAAGGAGGAGGGGGGAGCAGGAGGAAGAGGAAGAAGAAAGAAAGACAGAAAGAAAGAAAGAAAGAAAGAAAGAAAGAAAGAAAGAAAGAAAGAAAGAAAGAAAGAAAGGGAGAGAAAGAAAGAAAAGAAAAGAAAAGAAAAGAAAGAAAAGAAAAGAAAAGAAAAAAGAAAAGAAAAGAAAAGAAAAGAAAAATTCAAAGACTTCCAAGAGACTTACAGAACTGGAGGAAGATCGGACCCAGGACCTCAGGAGGAACAGGAGATCAGGAACAGTCTCTTCGGGGCAGCGCCAGGATAACTCCTGCAATATGCCCGCACGTGACTCATGAGCCAGTGTGAGTTCCCAAGACAGAGCATCCTCCTGTATATCTTGGGTCATGTGCCCAAGCTCAAGGGTCTATTAGAGGAGCCTCATGGTTAATTCTGATTCAGCAAATAGTGGCACAAGCTTTGAAAGACAGTACAGCTCACCCCATCACTTGTAAATGCATTTTGTAAACTGTGAAGCAGTTCTGCACAAAGGCAAGCTGCCATTGGAAGCTTCCAACAACTCTGCCAAGGATGCAGGACAAGCATCGTTTTACATTCTTCAGGTCAAGACTCGGAGAGATAAGACAGTTAGTAATCCCCAGGGGACACTCCAGTTAGAGTTAAATCTTGGGTCTTCTAACTCCTGGATACTGCTTTTCCACCCCCACTGTGTCTCTCGCAGAGAGCTAAGTGCCACACCAGGGTGGGTTTTATCTCTGGGATTTAGCATCTCACACCTTTGTTTCTCCTTCTTCCTCCCCCCACTCAGCACACACGGGCATGCTGGCACGCTAGCTCCCGGCCCACACCCTGCGGGGGAAAGGGCTCGGCTGCACAGTGCAAGGTCCCCCTCTGTAGGGGAAGGAGAAGAGGACCGAAGCACTGAACACGCATGCTGGAGCCCTGCCCACGGTGGCAGACCCCGGGGCTGCAGGACCTGCTCTCTCGGCAGAAATGCCACAGGCCTCCGTCACCAGCACCTTCTGCACATCCAGGGCCTCAGTCAGGCTGTCCTGGATGGCAGTCGTATCTGCTTTCCTGGAGCAGGCTGGGGGCAGGGAGAGGCTTTATGAGATGCAGCAGGGTGCACGGCTCAGGAACACTTGAGCGGTTCCCAGTCAGGCATGAACGCGTGCAGCTGAGTTGCCGGGCTGGTGGCGGGGAGGGAGGGGGGCAGGACGCTCTCCCTTCCGCATCTGGGAGAGCACCTGGCTGCATCCTCCAAAAGGCAATGCCAAAGGGAGAATCAGCGCTGATTAGGACCCCATCGGAGTTAACATTCACTTATGCTAATACGCGTCAAGGGTTATTTCATCATCACTACTGGAGCAGATTGGCCTGAGACAAGCTGAAGTCGTAAAACACCCATGAAATCTCTGTCCTGAAATAGGCAAGGGAAGAGAATTTATTATTATTGTTCCTCAGTCACTAAAAAAAAAAAAAGAGAGCCAGAGAGTAAAAATGAATGAAGGTCACCGTTCCCTTTACAGCTGATCGACTTACCTTGCTCTTTGTTCCTGCGCCGACACAGTAAACTGGGGTTGGAAACAGAGGAGCATGCTAGATGAGGTTTGTTGTCACTTCCATCTTCCCCAAGGGGAGGAGGGACCGTCCACGGAGGACAACAGAGCTATGGTATCACGGTGCTTCTTGTTTAAAACACAAATGTCCCGGCACCACTAAACATGACGGGCACTGGTGGGACAACCCCATTATTTCAAAAATAATATACCAATACACATATAGTTCAATGCCTTAGAGTCTTCCAAGTTATATACAAGATTTCAAGACTTTATATATAAAATCTTGCATCTAAGATTTTATCACGTATACATAAATATAATATACATGTATATAATACATAACTATTCACATAGATATTAAGTAATATATAATACAAATGTTACGGATTTGCACTTAAAATATGCATGTAAAATACTTGACCTTCACACGCACTCTGGAAGGCAGACAAATGACACTGAGATTCTGTTCAAGTGACTTGCTCTGAGACACACACACGGCCAGAATGGCAGAGCCGCTCCTGGAGTTTCGTGACTTCACAACCGATGCTCTTTGCCCATGACTCTTCATTTTTCCCTGTGCTAGCCCAAGACATACTATGAGGTCTCAAAAAATTATCCCGTGACTCGTCTAAATAAGGTATGTGTGCCTCGGTGCACTGGTGGCACTTGTCCCATGGCGTCGATGAACAAATGTCCACGACAGAACAGCATGGAAACGAACCCTGAATTGGTATAGGTCCCTCAGGAGCAGGAAGTTCAGGGTCAAGAGCTCTGCAAACATGGGTAGATATTTAAAGCAACAGAGGAATTTCCCCTGTGGGAAGGCACTTAGCATGGAGAGCGGTCGCAGGTGTGTAAGGGTATACGCGAGGAGGTATATGTGTACGAGGGGGTGTCTTCGGGGGCTCCTCACCCAGGCTCAGTCTTCCCACGGGCTACGCCCAACTCTATCTTTTATTCTAAAGAAGTCGCGTCTCGTGGCCCTTCTTCTGAAGGGAGTGGGAATACAGTCGGCGTCGATGTTAACATTAATGTGCAGAGAGGTGCCTCTGGGCCCGCCTCTGTCCTCACAGCCCTGCAGCCTCCCCTCGAAACCTCCCTCAGCCACGCCAGGGAGGCCCTCGGAACACATGCTCCAGAACAAGTCTCTGGAGTCTCGTCTTCCCCAGCCCCTGGGGCGGGGTCCGGACCTCAACCTGTGGCCTCGTGCTCTCACTGAGGTTCTGCTGGGCTCGTCCACCGCTCCAGGGACCCATACTGGGACCTCAGCACGAGAGCTCCATGGAAACCTGTGAGGAGCTTGGAGAAGGAGCCCCTGCCCCTAATTCCTCTGTCATCTGGGCCCCAAACGGGCCCTGTGTCTGCCTGAGTCTTACAAAGTCTTCAGGAAACCAGCTCCTTCAGCCCTAAACTCAGCCCAGGTAGAGAGAGAGCCAGTCTTACCTCTCAGAGAACTCCCTCTCTTCGAGGAAATCCTTCCTTGCCCTTTCACCCTCTTGCCCACCTGTCCGCACCATCACTCACACCAACAGACGCTTGCAAGGGTCGCTGACCCGCTAGATCGAGAGCCAGAAGTGGGTCAGGTGAAGCTGCTCCTTGGCCCGCATTCTCTGAGAGGTGCGAGAGAGCCAAGACAGAGAAGCCTGAGGCATTCCCCAAGGGCTTCCTGGTAGAGGCAGCACTGGTGATCCTTTAAAAAAGTAAGACTCACCCTGGCTGGCGTAGCTCAGTGGATTGAGTGCGGACTGCAAATCAAAGTGTTGCAGGTTCCATTCCCAGTCAGGGTACATGCCTGGGTTGCAGGCCACAGCCCCCAGCAACCGCACATTGATGTTTCTCTCTCTCTCTCTCTTTCTCCCTCCCTTCCCTCTCTAAAAATAAATAAAATCTTTAAAAAAAAAGACTCAGGAAAATGATAAAATAGAACAAACGTTTCAGACATAAGAATCACTTGATCCTGATCTGTCCACAGGAGGTCTACTAAACCCACACCCTAAAGCCTGCTCTATGTGAGCACGCAGGACCACACCATCTAATTCAGAAGAATCGGACCCTCCCCAGCGGACCAGCTTTTCCCCCTCGTCCAGGGCAGTGTTCGTCTCTAAGTACAATTCAGCTTCCCCTCATAGTTGCTGCATCCATCTGTGACTACGAAAGACCTCCCCTCTCAGAAAACACTAACTCTGATATAAGATGTTCTCGTCCCCCTGTTGGCCCCCACTTCCTGCTTTGGGACAGTACAATGGGGGTGGAGAGAAGACGCCTTAAAATATAAAACTCGAGAAAGCCCACTCTAGTCTGGGCGGATGCGGACTCCACCCCAAAGCCCCGCAACAATCGGCGTCACAGGGTACGAGTACGCTGTGACTTTAAACCGCACCCGAGTACGGGTCCTGTGACTTTAAGCGACAGGATGCGTCCCAAAGCCAATTTTACCACGTGCTAATGGATAGAAACAAGAGTGAAGTTCCTCAGGCATCTCGTCAACGTTAGAATGAAATGACACAGAACGAAATGACGTTATTCAAGGACCGGCGGCAGTAACAATCTCGTGAGATAGGAGATTGGGCAGAATCGGGGTGTTTTTATTGCCGCGCGGACCGGCACCCCAGAGCCCGAGGTTTCAGAGCAGGCCCCGTCTCCGGGCCCCACACCCCCATTCTCACATGCTAAAGCTTCCAATGACTTTAATGTGAGTTCCATGCGTGTAAGGCCTGCAGGATCGGACCCTGTGGGAGTGTAAAGTGACAACATAATAGAGAAAAATCACTTTAGCAGGCAACAGTGACAGCTGGGCAGGCCTTAGAAAAAAGGGAAAAGGCCTCGGTTTGGACAAATTACTGAATGAAATGATCACATGAAAAGCCCCTTTTACAGCTGCCACTAAGAAATCCAGAAAATATAAAACATGTGAAAAAGTAAATAAAGGAATTTTTGAACCTTTCCTTCCCCATTAAAGGTGTGGTAAATGGTTCAAATGCTCTAAAAAAGATCTTCGATGTTCTGAGTCATGGGTCCAAATGGAAAAATGTGGCTATTTGGGCTTTTTACATCAATTACTACATACCCAATAAAACATAAACAATGAAAGGGAAACCTGGAAAATTCCAAAGCCTCTTTCAGAGTCCCTACAATTTCAATGGCTTTTGACATCTCATTACCCTGCATTATACTTTTACAGATTCATTTTCCAGAATGCATAAAAATGACTTAATGCACCCTCAGAACCATCTCGATGACCTAATGGATGAGCTCTACCAGCCACTTAAAAATAAAGCAGATATTTCCTTAATAAAAATGCTTGGGGTGAACAGGGCATGGAAGAAAGCCCGTGTTGGCCAAAAAAAAATAAAATTTTAAATGTAAGAGGTAGAGAGATGTAGCAGGGCGGGGACCCCCAAGGGGGAGTTAACAGATCTGGTTTCTGGTATTAATTCTGCCACTAATTTGCTGTGCGATTTGGGGCCGACGCCGGCCCTCCGTGGGCCTGGGCTGCCCTGAAGTGCAGTCGGGAAGGAAGGAGGCCTTCGAGGCCCGTCGAGCGCTGACAGGCTATGATTTGTAAAAGCTTCCCCGGGGGAAGACTCTTTAGAATGCGGGCTTATGATCTAGTCATTTTCGAATTTAGAAACAAAAACAATTTTTAAGTCTTCGTTCCTTTGTCTGTCCACTCGGTTGCAGCATTGAGAGGGATCAAAAAGCGAGCCGTCTCGTGTTCTCTTGAGCAGAAGCCCGTTTTATAAAGTGATTCCCAAAACCATCTCAGAGTAAGTCCAAAAGTATTTTCAGAAAGCTTCCCAGCTCCCTTGGAGAGGATTTTAGGAGTTCTGTAGTTTAGAGGGTTGGGAGCACCTAAACCAAGGGCCGCTGCAGGGGCCTCGGCTTCTAAGGGCCAGGTCAGAGCTGGCAGAGAAACGCCCCAGCCAGCCTGTGTCTACTAGCAACATATAAACGCTTTCAGAAAAGAAGAAATCATGACAAGTGATCAGCATATGCATATTCAGGCCACGATAAAACAGCTATACCGGAAATACATTATTGAACAGTTGGGGACATTCTTAAAGTTCTTTTAGGCGGTCCTCGAGTTTGGAGAGATGGAGGAGGAAGAGGGAAGGACATGCTCAGGTGCAGACTCTTTCAGCTCATTAATGGTCCTTTTCCGTAGCACCTGGACCATGGAGTGTCAGCCTTGGCTGCACGCTAGAGTTGTGTACAAAGCTTTAAAAAAAATACTGAAGCCTGGGTCCTGTCCTTGGAGATTTTGACCTAATTGTTCTGAGTATTGGAATTCTTAAACATGAGAATCACCGCTCCAGTCCTTCCAATGCGTGGGGTTCTCAAACTTGACCTTGCGTCAGAACCACCTGGAGGAGACCACCGTCACTAGATCGCACCCCCAGGGTTTCTAATTAAGTGGGTGAGGCCCCGAACTGAACTTCTGCCAGGGAGAGTGTCACTCACTGAGTGAGTCACCACTCAGAGGGCTGAACTGGGAAGGGGATTCCAGGCACAAGCTGGCAAGATGGATGTGGGGTTTGGCACACAGGATGGGAGGTCAGAACCAGAGCTCTTCTCTGAGCTAATGGGAGTAACCGCTCCTGGATGCTGATCCTCCAAACCGGGGCTAGGAAGAGAGTGGAAAATGTGCCAGACTGGTATGCATAAATATTGGACTTCTCCTGAGACTGGTCCACAAAGATTGCAGCTTAGATCTAGCATAGGTGGATCCATATTTTTTTTTCACTTTCTGCTTGGAACTGTTTGGGAAATTTTTCTCAAACAGAGATATGCAGCTGGCAGCCAGGAATCCAGAATGGAAAAGTGAGAAGCAAACAGATTATTTTGGATAGTAGGAGAGAGCATAAAGATTTCTATATCTGTCTTCTCTTTGCCACTAAAGATTGACGGTGGTGGGAAGTAGAGGGTGCTCAGCACAGAGGGGCAAGAAGGGAGTGACAGAGTTTAAACATGTGCTAGCGATGTGTCGGAAGGGGGCATGGGGGATGTAACAAGTATCCCAACTCAATGAGATGAGGACAGGCATGAACTCTCTCAGAGGGTCAGATACCCCAGGCACTGAGCTCCTAGACAGGGGAGGGAGAAGGAAGAGGAGGAAGAAAAAAGGAAGGAAACGGAGGTAAAATAAAAGAATTCTAAAAATAACAAAAAAACTGTGTACCAGAAAACCAAAATGGTTTTTTAATATGCAGAGTGCCTTCGTTATTGAGAAGAACTTTATTATAGTATAATATAACAACCACACAGTGGAAACAAGCATCGCAAGTATCAATTAGACTGTTAAATAGCCCTTTGAGCTGAAGACCAAAGCCCAACAGCCTCTCCACGTCCTACCCTCATCACTGACCACGGCTGTAAGTTAAGCGTGCCAACATGATTATTGTCCGGTGAGGGTTGTGGTGGGATCAGTGTTTCAACTTGATTCAATTGCTTTATCCGCAGGGACATGGAAAGCACTTTTACTTGCCGAATTCCTTCTGCACACATCCTGAAGACGCCTTCACAAACATGGCAGAGCCTATGACATGGCGTGCAGGTAGCGACCCACTTTGTCCTGACATTGGTGTCCTTCCACCACTATAAATCCACACACAAAAAAAGGACTGCCCCCTGAGTCCTGGTGGTAACCTGGTTCCCCGTCCCTTACAAAGGAGAGCCTGAGGTACAAGCTCACATGCTGGTAGCTTATTTCAGAAATGATACCAGGGAACAGGAGGAAGGGACTAAAGAGTAAAACGGAGAAGGTGGGAAGGTCTGTGCAAGAGCATACCCTTGAGTCGGACCCCACTGTGGAAACAAGGGCTCACTCGGTGTAGAATGTGCCTTAGAGTTTCTCACCTGCAGGACAAAAAATGACAATGCTTACCCACCAGCTCCTGTCTCTCACTGGTCAAGACTTCCCTTTGGACAATACCTTAGTCCATTCGGGGTGCTATCACAGAATACCATACACGGGGTGGCTTAGAAACACCAGAAATTTATTTCTCACAGTTGAGGAGTCTAGGAAGTCTGAGATCAAGGTACTGGCAGATTCGGCGTCTGGTGAGAGCCTACTTCTTGATTCCAAGATAGCTGCTTTTTTATTGTGTCCTCACATGGCCAAAGGGATGGGAGATTTCTCTGGGGCCACTTATATAAGACCACTAAACCCATTGACGAGGACTCCACCTCATGACCTAATCACCTCCTAATATCATCACCATGGGGGTTAGGATTTCAACCCAGGAATTGGGGGTGACATAAGCACGCAGATTACAGCAGACAATGACTTACTTGCCTGAATGCCAGGTGGGCTCCTGCAGCCCCCTCCACCCCATCACCAGAGGAGCAAGTGAGGAAGGAATACACAGCCCTACTGGGTGCACCTGCATGAGGCTGGTGCTACAGCAGAACAAGGTCGGCAGAGAGAATGGGAACCAGGATGTGAGAGCTGCCCGATACCAGCCTTTACAACTCAGTGGAAATGCAACCCAATTTATAACTTCTCCCAAATATTTTTGCCTTTCTGGTATGTCATCAATGTCAATTTATCCACCTGTAATCAGGTCTTGAATGTATGTAGCATGTAAAAGAGAGCTCTCAGAGTCCCTGATACTGGGTTACCCCTACTCTGACTTTGGGTGTAAATTTGACATCAATATGTCATCAGGGTCCTGGAGCCACCAAGATTGAGGAGTACTACCCCAGGAACCACCCAATCAGGAGGAGGATGACATCAGGAGCTCATGTGCAGACGGTACTAGCTTATGCCATTCATGCCTGAATGGATGGAGCCCATCAATCAAGCCTAACTGTCGCTATTGTCTTCAAGCCCAGGGAGATAAAAATTTGAGTGAAGAAGCTGTATAGACTGTAAAATTCTTATTAGCAGCAATAGAAAAAACAGACTCAATTCAGGGGGACAAGCCCCCCATCCTCAGGTGGGTCATTGTATTCTCAGGTGCAGGCTTCAGCTCAATCCTCCCCATTCCTGACTCCTCCTGCCTTAGCAGAGCCGGCAGTCACAGGCTCACCTGAGTGGAGCTCTGAAAGGGCCCGAGGACGTGGACCACTGATAAAATATTTCAAGGCATGTCAACCATTTCAGAGTCAATATTAATGTAGCCTGGGAGTCAGGACAAGCTATCTAGGGTCTTGTCTTCCATTCTGAGTCATCCTTAAACCGGTCTCTCTGGCTTCACTCTCTCCCACTTCAGCCCAGCCGCGACAGGCCAACGAGTGTTCCAAAGCACCTATTGAACTGTGGCATTCCCAAGTGCCTTTTGAATTATGTCATTGCCAAGTTCAAATACTTAACACTTCCTGTTGCAGAGAGAGTAGTAAAAGTGCTTAATCTGGCATTCAAGACTGTAACCTGATTTTTCTGTCTTTTTTTTTTCCTTAACTGCCTAAACAAACCCTACGGTTCAGCCTACAAGAACTAACAAACACACACATACGGCTGACCAGCCAGAGCCTAGACCATCCTAAGTCATCACCATGATCTTTGCCCCAAAGCCCACCTCAAGCCTTTACTCCTGAGATGGGTAAGGGGAGCCCTATTGCCAGCCCCAATTTTCTATCCCAGGCTCATGGCTATAAACACATTCATCTATAAACACTTGGGGACCACCGTTGTTATGCAAAATCCTAGAGATACAAATAAACAAGATGCAGTCCCTTACCTCAAGGAGCTCAGCATCCAGTGGGAAAAACATGTAAACAAATAATTATGAAATGACGTGATATCCCATTATGGAAGAGAGACAGACCCATCCCCCACCCCCACCCCCACAATGAGTGGGAAGAAAGTGATCAGAGAGGAGAGAAGTCCTGATCTAAATCCTCCAAAACGGGGAAGGAATTTTTAAGTAGACTAGGAAAAGAAGGGCATTCGAAGCAGAGAAACACGAGTGAAGAGAAAAATGCCTGATGCAGTAGGTGTATTCCGGGAACCATCAAGAGGCAAGATCAAGGTCAGCTCACAGGTAAGTGAGAAAGAAGCCGTGTGGGCCTCAGACTCCTGGTTGGGAGTCTGGTCTTTATTCTGCAAGCAGTGGAACCACTGCAGAGTTACAGGGGAGGGCTGCAATCACACTTGCATTTTAGAAATCTCATCTTTGTGATATGGATGGTGAACACGGGGACAGATTAAACAGACCAGTGAGGAAGTTTTGGGAGTGATTCAGGTGAGAGTAAAGAGATCTCAAACCAGAGCAATGGCCAAAGGAGTGAAGGGAGGAGAATGCCTGTGGACACTGTTGTGTTGGCTAGATTTTATAGTACAACCAGACAACATAAATAATTTATCAAGTATCTTATGAGTTAACTGGTGTTTTGCAATCAGGGGTGAAGACCTAACTCCACCAGAACCCTGTGTTCCTGGGAAAGTACACAGCCTTCTAAACAACTCTCTTACAAGGGAACGTGTGGCCCCGGCCTGTTCCAAGGGAAGGCACTGTTCACATTCATCAGGTTACAGCCCTCCATGCCAACAAAACACAAACACACTTCTTCCAACATACACTTTCAATTATTAAAGTCATGATTAGTATACCTTAATGCAGTGCAATACAGCTGGGGGTTTTGATTTTGTGTTTGAGCAAGCGATTTGATTATTTCTGACTGCTCTAGCAAAAAAACTAAATAAAATCTTTCTGAATAGCTTTTGACGGATTGCAAACCATAAGCAGTCATCGGAAAAGGAGAAGGCGATGATGGGGAAGTTTTTCTGTTGGGAAACATGGAGAAGAGGAGAGTCAGCTATTTCTCCCATTGCCTTAAACTCTTGGAGAGGACAGGGAGAAAATAGGACATCCTAAGACGTAACAAAAAAAAAGAAAAAGAAAAAAGAAAACACTTGGAATACCCCCAAGTACTTAGCACTATGTCTGACTTATTGTAGGTATTCAACAAATGTTTGTTGGCAGGGAGGGGAAAGTGGGGGAGGCAGAAGGGAATGAGAGAAGGAGGGAGAGATGGAGGGAGGAAGGGAGAAGGAAGGAAGGGAAAAGAGGGGAGGAAGAAAGAAATGGTTCGCTGGCATCCAGGAAGAGCACCTGGGAACTCAGTGACTCTGTCCCATGGCACACACACTCTGTCTACCTACACCCTCGCCGTGGTTCAGGGAAAAGACTGGGGCACAAGAAGGGACGCAAAGTATGAAAGAAGCTAACAGCACATCTGAGTGTCTTAAGCCACCCCTGCCTAAGGGGTTCACCAGCCACGTGTTGGGTTACAGAGTTCTACTTCTGAGCAGGGAAGCATTTTGCTCGCATTACACTGTCTGCCTGCAAGGCGCTTCCCTTTGGTCACACTCAGATCTGGCCTCCTGAGGACTTTGGCCCCATCGGTACAGTAGACCTCCAGGCACCGGCACTTCTCCTGGCTCTATGCATTTTACAGAGCTAATCACTCCCCCTAAACTATCTTGCTTCTTTATTCTGTGTTTACTTGTTTATTGTCTGTGTTCTCCCAGTAGAACGTAGGTGCCAAGAGAACAAAGATCTTGTTTGCAGACTTCATCACTGTCTATCTTCCAGCCAACAACAGAATGTGCTCAATGAATATTTTAAATAAATCAATACCAAATTAAAGAGATGCGGAGACATAGCAGTAAGGATGCATCTGAAAAGTACAGTGCCTGGTGACTAAACAAATGCACGGAACAAAGTGAGATCCATATCAAAATCCCTTTTATGTAGATTAGAAATACAGGCATGCAAGGCATAATACATTTTGCAAGGCATTAAAATCATTGACTTTGTTGAAGGCAGCAAAGAATTGAGGTGTTGGGATGGAAGGAACTACATACATTCAAGCGAGCAAATGAGAAAAAAGCTACTATAAACCAATTATCATCATAGCAATTAATTAAGATGTAGGAAAAAAGAACAGGAGAAATTAAAGGTACCTAATATCAGACTCACAGTGGGTTATTATTTTTCATTGATATGGATATATACGAGTATGTTTAGTACATAAACAAATATCCACATGATTAACTGTTTAGTAAATTGCTTATTCCTGATGGGGATTCCGTTTTTATTCACTGACCTTTAGGTTGCTGTGATCAAGTCCCCGCATTAGGTCCCATAAAGGGGAGAGAGATGGAAACGCTTGGGCCAGCTGGGCGCTGAAGTTCAGATCCTGCCGCCCGCAGGGCACAAAGCGGGGAGAGCCCCCTCCGCAGGGATGAACTGAGCCTTCCCCACGTGGCTACACACACACACTAATCTCACCCTCGGCTCTGAGCCCTTGGGAACGTCCACAGACCCCCTTTCCTTTCCTCATCAAACCGTTTCACCTGTTTGTTCATACGCGTCCTGAAGCTAGCTAGCATCTTGGGAGCGTGAAACCCAGCCGGTGCCGCAGGACTCCCGTGACGCACGCTAGGAAGCCGGTGACAGCTGACGACTAGCCAGAGCAGACAAGCCAGACACAAGTCTCCTCCATTGGCCACAGCCAGCTGCACCGTGTAGACACAAACCACCCCTGAGACGCAAAGAACGTTAGAGCGAGATGAAGCTTTCAGTGGTGGAGGCAGACCCTCCTCCTCTCCTGGCCGGTGCAGTCCTGCAGAGCCTTGTGCTTCGCAGGGCTGGGCCGAGGTCAGAGCGCTGCTCTCCTTCCTCCTGACTGACCCCGCTTCTCCGGTGCTCGTACCCGGGGTCTGAGGATGGGACGCTGTTCCCGCACAGTCTAACTGCTAATGCGGGCGATGAGGACCAGCTCACCGAGACGTTAAACCGGACTTCCCCCACCACTCCAGAGACAGAAGGCTGTGAGCTAGACCTTTGGAATATATCCATTTTTTAAAACTTGAAACCCTCTGGGTTTCTCACCTAGTCACAAAAGTTCTGAACATCCAATATGTTTGCTGCTATTGGCTTATGCACAACGCCCCTCAAAATATATTTCATGGTTCTGCTCTTGTATCCTGACAGTATTGACAACTGGTAAATAAATGTACACACACAAATAAGTGTGTATATCTTCCAATTTCCACATTTCTAAACAGTGCAATCAGAACTGCTTTTTACAGTAATCAGTGCCCCGTGCTCTCAACCATCCCTTTTACTGCTGATGCAGAAAAGGGGAAGAAAAAAAAAACCCGGAAACTCTCTGCTCTTCAGATAACTTACTGGTGACCCCTGCTAAATGACAGCCAAGCAAAACTTCAAGGAACTTGTTACTAAGAGCTTGAATTTCAAGCAAACATCTTCCTGCATTTCTAATGAAAAACGGATCCTTCCCCCTGCTTTTGAAGTGCTCTTTGGGAATTCGAGTGTTCTTTGCAATCTTTTATACCCAGCCTAAGGACTCTGACAAACTCTCTTTCCCTTCAAAGGCTTGTTAACTATGTGATGAATACACCTGTCACTTCCAATTCTAACCTGACTTTCTGTTGTGATGGTTGTAGGGTTTGGTATCTATGGCAACTTTTCAGGGGCTCAACATCGATTTAAAAAATGATTGGCTTATCAGGGCTGCTTGGTTGATTGATGGAAATGATCAGTTGCTTGAAATAATCATGACAGATAGTCTTTTAATTAGCCAGCAGTCACAAGATTCAGGAATTTTAGATTTTATTACTTTTTTATTGTTGTTATTTCCCTGCAAAAGCCATTGAGATTTAATTCTACAGAAGCAGTTAGTTGCAAGTTATTGCGGACCGTCTCCATGAAGAATACTTGATTCGATTCATGCCTCTTACTCAGAAGCCAAATAACACACTTTGTTCTAGAAAATCCACTCCTTGATTTTTTTAAGATCCCAAGGTCAGAGCCAAATTCATGGTTTTTTAAAAAAAATCAAGTTCTGTACTAGGAAACTTTTTAGTCAGGTTTAGAGCATTTGCAAATCAATTATACAGCTGTTCATTCTAATGCTTCCTCAAGAATGAGGAAACCAGGAAGGAAAACACTGTGGACCAGGCACATTCCTGGAGGCCGAACTTCCCTGGAAACCTCAATGCCTCATTTTGGAGAAGAACATTTCACACTGGTGACTTCAAACGTGTAGCGATGTACCCACGAAACTATACAAGATAATTTTAGGTAATCCAAACTTCCTGCCATAGCCAGGTATTCATTTTAATGTGAAATTGCTGTAATTTGACCATTTGGTATCTTAAAGATACAAAGGTGACAATTTCATACGGTTTAAGCTGGTATTGTATTTTTTAAAATAACAGTTTTAGTTTCCTAGGGCTGCCACAGCAAAACACCACACACTGGTTGGCTTCCAGCAATGGAAATGTATTGTCTCACAGTTCTGGATGCCAGGAATTTGAAATCTTAATGTCGGCAGAGCCAGGCCCCCTCTGACACCTGCGGGAGAACACGGCTTCTTCCTAGACTGTCAGGTGTGCCGGCAACCTTTGGCCCTCTTTGGCTTGCAGCTGCCTCTGTCTCTGTCTTCACGTGGCCACCTTCTTACAAGAACAACAGCCGACTTGGATGAGAGGCCCACCCTCCCCCAGCATGACCTCCCTGTAACTAATCACATCCACAACAACGCTATTTCCAAATAAGGTCCCCGTGTGAGGGGCTGAGGGCTAGCACTTTAATATGTGGATGTTGGAGGGACACGAACCCCCAATAGTAACTAACACATTAATTGTTGTGTTCATGAAATCACATTACAAACATCAGATTACTTAGGAGGAGGCTAAAATAGGTAGTTTTTAAGTTGAAGTT
Organism: Phyllostomus discolor; assembly: GCF_004126475.2. Lineage (NCBI taxonomy): Eukaryota > Metazoa > Chordata > Mammalia > Chiroptera > Phyllostomidae > Phyllostomus > Phyllostomus discolor. The sequence continues at coordinate 13,720,903 of NC_040906.2, forward strand.
GATTTTTTTTAAAGTAATACCATTGGTACATGCCCATGGCAAAAGCTGTAGCATTACCTAAGGAAGAACTAAAATTGGACGGAGAAGTTGACTGTGAAACTGGCCACAGATTCTTCTCCTCCCTGTTTCCACATCTCTTTACAACGCGTCCTTATAGTGACTCCCATCAAGGTGTACAGTCTATTTCCACCCCTTGACTCTGGTTGGCCACAGGGTTTGCTTTAGCCAATGGGCCATTTGCCAGTGTGCCGTAAGCAGCGGGTTGATCAAGTGCATGCTCACTGGGCTTGCCCTCTGGTCCGGGCTACCCTGCTGAAATGTGAGAGACCACAAAAGCAGAACCAAGGTAGGCAACTGACGGCCAGAGAGCCAGCCCCTCAGCTGCCCCAGCTGCTGACTGCACATAACTTGAGCCCCAGGCCAAGCTGATCAATTGCTACATGTAAATCAGCAGAAGCACCTCACTGAGCCCAGCCCGAATTGCCAATGCACAGGATGGCAAGCTAAAAATAACAACAAAAATAAATTAAAAAAAAAAACGGTTGCTGTTTAAAACTATGACTTAAACCTTCTCATCAATTTTCTATATATTCTGACTAGTGAATGCAACAGTTTCCCAAACTTTCTAGGGACTTTTTTCCTCAAAGGTGCTCTTCGAGTCCCAGAAACATTGGTCCAGGGCTGAAACAAACACAGATAATTCAGAAGAGGGTAGGAGGGCCGGACAAGGAAAGGATCTTGCAGCATTTCACTCTGAAGTCCATGTACTCCTCCCCATCCTCTCATAGGACTGTGAGTTCAACCAAAACTAACTTCAGAGGCAGAGAGAACGAAGCCACACCCAAGAAGAACACAGCCAACGAGCCACGCCCCCACCTGGGTCCCTGCCTCGCTCTGTCCGGTCGGTCGTCTGGTTCCAGAGTCAGAGAAGAGGTTTCCGTAAACTGTAATGGCCGTTATGGGTTATCAGAATGTCAGACTTTACAGTCATTCTTTCCAGAACCTACCCTAACTGGAACTCTGTGTTTGCGACCAACTCTGAACAGCAAATGGAAAGAGAATTTTAAACTTTAAATTGGGACTCCTGGGATTTTTTTCCCCCAAAGGGACCCGCATCTACTAATTTTTTTCCTCATTCCGTTTTCTCATTGCAGTCAGAGGGAAACACAAAACTGATTACGCAAACCCCTATTTAAGAACCTTCCACTGCTTTTGGTCGCCCCTTGGAGTCACATCCAGTCCTTCTTCATATGGCCTGGGTGGCTGTATTGGCCTGCTCAGGGTGCCATAACAAAACACCACGGACTGGCTGCCTTCAACAAGAGAACGCCGTTTCCTAACAGTTCTGGAGGCTGGACATCCGAAATGAAGGTGTCAGTAAGATGGATTTCACCTCGGCTTGGGACCCTGACTTCTGGACGTGCTCTCACACGGCCCTTCCCCTGTGGATGTGCATTCCTGGTGTCCCCTCTCTTCTTATACAGACACCGGCACTATTGAATAGGGCCCCACCCTAAGGATCTCACTTCATCTTACTTATCTCATGAAGTCCTCATCTCCAAACACAGTCTCATTGGGGGTTAGGGCTTCAGATATGACTTTGGGGAGAACACAGTTCAGTCCATAACAGTGCCCTACCTTGGCCTGTCCTCCGCCCACCTCTCCAGACCCTTCCTTCACAGCCACTACCTACTTACTAGTCCCTCATCTCCATCCTCCAGCGACGCTGGCTCTCTCCCTTCGTTGAACTGCACGGTCTCTGAGCGGCTGTGTTTTGTGCAGGTCTAGGCGAAGCCCTGGCCTCCTAAGAATGTAAGCTCCAAGAAAGGAGGAAAGAATTGGTTTTATTCCTCAGTTCATCCCTGAGCCTAGTGCTCTCAGCATGAGGGAGGCACTAAATAAAAGCACACAGAATGAATGAAAAGTTTAGCAAAGGCCTTAACATTTACGGTAGCCACATTGGTCACATGACTTCCAGCTATGGAACTGATTTCTATCTGTTTGTGTATTCCTGCAACAAACCCTGATTCAGCACCTGGTGTGTGCTAGATCCTGAAAACACAAAGATAAACAGGATAGGTAGGTGTCGAACCATTTCTCCCGCAGGCTGAGTTCTCTCAGTGAACCATAGTCCCTGTTCCCGTTGTATTTCATCTTCAGCCTACCCTGGCCTGCGTATAAACAACCACTGAGATTTTACAGGCCATGGCATAGTTACTTAGCGTTGCCATTGATATTAATTGCATGTGTTTTATTTGAGAATCTTAATATTAGAAATAAAAAACATTCTACATCATTAAAAGTTGAAAAGGCAATTGCCGTGCTTTCAGGAATATATCCTGCTTATGGTCCCAGGAAAATAGCTCCCAATAAATCCTGTATGGTTTCATGGGTAGCTAAAGAGGAAAAGGACAGGTAAGGATTTTAAGATATATAAATAACTGAAAGATACATACTAATATTAAAAATCACTCCCCAGGACTCATGGGACTATTAAATGAGTCACACATTTTTTCATAACATTGCAATATAAACTACATAAGGAGGAAGTGGAAATAAATTATGTTTATCATATGACACACCAATGCTCCTAAAAGATTTGCAAAACCTAATGTGTTTAATAAAGGCAGAGTGTAGGAATTTTACCAGCCCCAATACTTGACTTTGCAAATTCCTTTAAATCTGAAAATTATAGCTACCATGTGATGCCTGCCTGACATCTGCCAGGCTCTCTGTCAGGTGCTTGACAGATACTATTCTAATCCTCCCCAGCCACCATGCAGAGCAGGTATCATCTTTCCTGCTTCACAAAAGGGAATGTTTCAAATCAGAAAGCTTCAATAATTCAGAAGTATCGAGGCCGGGGTGCGCAGTCCAGCCAGTCGGCTCTCCCAGCCCACGTTCCCGCCTCACCCCACGCGGCCCAAAGCTGTCAAGAACAGGTTCTGGCTGACTCCCTTTGTGGAAACTCTGGGATCTAAAGAGGAAAATTAAATGAATTAAAGTGGATTTTGTCTCCATGTTGCGACTGGAAATGTGATTCCTGAATGCCTTCTGGAGCTCAGGAGAGAGAAAACAAAACTCTTAAGGTCGTCCATCCGTCTCCATGAAGCAATTTCCCCCGCGAGCACCTTTAGCTCAGACAAGGGGTGATCCCAACAGAGCTGCGCACAAGGCAGACATCACCCGGGAGAGCTGGGTGCGAGGTCTTCCCCAGCCTGCAACAGACTCTGGAATCTCCACCACAGCAGAGCTCTTCATCTCGGTTAAGCTGTTACCCCAGGAGACCTCTTGTTAAATGCATAGGAGCCCAGCAGAGTAATCAGACCACGGACACCGTGGCTCACCTGGTTTGTCGAAGAGCAGTTCACTAAGCAAGCACCTACCAGCCTTTAAGGGAAGTAGACTAAGACGAGCACGTTCCGAGTGTGGAACCTCTTCCAAGAGATGGGAGCGGAAGTGTGCTTGGCCTTCCCCTCCTTACGAAGCCGTCGGCGACCGACCGCAGCTAGAGTGCAAGTACAGACTACCCTCATCTGACCCTGTGAAGAGCTGTGTTTTGATGCTTTCTCATCTGTGAAATGGGGGGAAAGACAACCACTACCTCATAGGGCCGCTTCAAGGCAGAAGGACTCAAGCAAGCATTAGACATTATTCTGAGCACCAAGTGTGGGGGCCCGAATCCCTGCCTGCCTGGCACACAGCAGTCATTCAGTATGTGTGTGTCTGAACGTCTCCAGACATTCATTTTCTCATTCGTAAGTTAATAATAACAATGCTCAGCCCTGGCTGGCGTAGCTCAGTGGATTGAGTGCGGGCTGCGAACCAAAGTGTCGCAGGTTCGATTCCCAGTCAGGGTACATACCTGGGTTGCAGGCCATGACCCCCAGCAACCGCATATTGATGTTTCTCTCTCTCTCTATCTCCCTCCCTTCCCTCTCTAAAAATAAGTAAATAAAATCTTTTTTAAAAAAAAGAATAACAATGCTCAACGTTGCAAGTGCCTGGTTGTCCTTGATTCATCCAACAAATATTTATTGAGTGCCTACTCTGTGACAGCCACAAGGATACATGGTGACTATAATATCCCGTTTCCAGCACTCATTGCGCTTACACTAGAGGGAGAGACAGACTGTCAACAATCATCAGCTCTCAGTGACAATATCACACAAACATTTAACTACAGTTGTTACAAGTGCTTTGAAGGACAAATACTGGACCGGTACAAACTCCAGAAGGCCTTTTTGAGGAAGTGACATTTGCATGGACTTAGAGAGGAGCAGGTTGGACGGATGAACTGGAGACAGAGTGCTCCAGGCAGAGGGAGCACTGGGTGAAGCCAATTCAAGACAAGCCTCAGGACAGCCAAAAGCATTATTGCTCCTGAAGCAAAGCAGGGTAGGCCATGCTGGCCTCTGCTGTGGACAGAGGCAACTGTAGCCAACTCACGGTGGGCAGACACCCTTGGGCCACGCCCCAGCCTCACAGCAAGAGGCCGCATGGCTTGTGAATGCAGCAGAAGTGAACCAGCCAAACATCTTTGGGAATGTCTGTTCTCGGTGGACTTACCAGCCCCTGAACATTCCAGAACAATTCCTCTCACCTTCCCTTCCCTGTTTCCCCTCTGGCTCTCTGCTGTTTCTAATTCGGGTTCAGGCCCTTCTCTCACCATGGTAGATAAGTGTGAAAAGCGAGTTTTAAAACATTTTTGGTCAGACTGGCAGAAGTTTAAAAGAGTAATAATAACAAATGCTGGAAGGGATGCCAGGAAATGTGACATGACCATTCATGTGGGAAACGGGTGACTTAGCGATGCCTTCTGGAAAACACTTTCGCAGCATCTATCAGTATTTTACGTGGGCGTGCCTTTTGACTGAGCAATTCCACCGTCAGGAATTACGCTTTAAAAAATCCTTGCCCACATGCACAAAAGGAGGACGTTAAATATCATGTGTCGCTGCTTCTCATGGATGAGCGTGAAAAACCTGAAACAACTTCAATGCCCATCATCAGTTGGGGAGCAATTTATATAAACGACGACATGTCCATATCCTGCAATACTATAAAGCCTATAAGAATAGAACTAAACCCTCAATGACTTCCAAGGCATGTTGGTACCTGAAAAGAGCGAATTGCAGAACAGTTAAAATACTGTGTACTCATCGACATTTTTCAAGAAACTTGTATACACAAGGTATGTACGCCTGTGAATACGGAGAGAGGGGGCTGGGGAGATTCCCCCACATCTGGCAGTGGAGAGAAGCGGTGATTCTGTGGGGGTGAGAGGAAAGCGCTCATAGCCCTGTAGCGATAGGAGGTCCCCAGAACACCGAAACTCATAGAGACGAAAAGCAGAACAGTGGTTCCAGGGCTGCAGGGAGGAGCAAACGCGGAGTTACTGTTGAATGGGCACAGAGCTTTCGTCTGGGGAAAGGGTCCAGAGACAGAAGGTGGTGATGGTCACAGGATAATGACAATGCACTCAAAGCCACCGAACTGTATACTTTTAAAAAAATGGTCAAAGGGGCGAGTTTTATGTTATGTGCATTGTACCACAATTTTTAAAAAGTGTTAATACAAATAATCCCATCGGGATTTGTTCTCAGATGGGACATCTGAAGACAAGGGCGGGCCCTTGTTTGTAGTGACAGCACTTAATGTCGGGGGGTCGCCGAGGGAGTAACCCGCCCACCGGGCTCTGGAATAGGAATGTTCCAGGGCATCTACAGGTATGTTCAGTCCAAGTCTCCGACCTCAAGACCCTTTGAAATGATCTCCTTAAGTGGCCCAACCTTCTAAACTCTGGACACCCAATGGTGTGAATGAAGGACAGACTCGTAACTGTCAATGAAGAACATAAACAACAAATAAAGGGCAAAAAGGCCACAATTTAGCTCAGGCCTTAAATGCTCCCGGTTGGATCCGAGAGCTCAGTGAGTCTCCCAGCCTTCTTAGAGCGGACGTGCACATGTACAGCGGGCTGGGCAGGGGCTGCTTCTCTCTGCAACCGACCGGCTCCTGGGGGACAAATCCCCAACAACATCAAGTCACACACGCCCATGAGGCTAGAATTAAGCTACCTCATGCCCAGACTCATGGCGTTCAGCATCTGCGCAGCATCGTTTGAAGCCTGTCGAACAAACCAGCACCGACTGCACGCAGCCAGACCACTTTGCAAAGAAACCAAACAAACACAAACAAACGCCTGTCTCGTGATGTCTCGCTGCTCCCCTCCAGGCGTCTGCCAGCACGAGAGCGAGGAGACGTTTATGCTGGGACAGGAAATCGGGTCAAAGGGGGAGGGAGGAAAGGCCCCAGTGCTTAAGAAGAACCCAGGGCAGGAAGGCAAATGTCACCGATAGAAAGCCCATCACCGCCACAGGTAACCAAATATGCTCGGCCTTGGCTTTTTACGGGCGGGTGATTTATGAGTCATGACAAAACAGAAGGGACATACCTGCAGCTAATGCCCATTTAGATGAGGGGATAAAACCCCGGTGTTTACTCTCAGCACTGTTAATATCGCAAATGAACAGTAATCACAGATGTTTATGGAGAACGAGAATGATGCGTTTTTCCGCTGTATCTCATGTCGTCTGAATGGCCTTGCCCTGGAGAATGGCAAGGCAGGGATTTATTCAGTCTCCAGGGAATTGTGCAAGTTGCAATCAGCAAATCCGGGTTACCCAAGCATCCCTTGAAAAATATAGAACAAAACACTGATGAAGAAGCAAACGTTAACGTTTGGCAGGAAAGGGAACACAGGTTTAAGCTTCTTAAATGCCTGACATTGCGTTCACACCACGACACAGCAGAAGGAGAACTGCATTTCCTAGTGACTGTGACTGCAGGGCTGACCTACCGCCCAGAGCCCATTGGAGGAGCGTGGCTGACTCATAGTACGTGGAGTTTGGAGGACCTTGGGGTGCCTCCTTCCTGCCTCCCGCTCACTGAAAGAATGCCCTTCAGCCCTGCCAGGGCCTGAGAGCTCACACGTGCCCTCTCACACTCGCCCTGTCTCTGGAGTGCTGGGGAGCTGGGATGGGATCCTCTCCTGGCCCCTAGCCCTGCACGCACAGTGAACCGGCACCAGGCCCCCCCGCATTGCTGCTACCACTTCCCAGGACAGCTCTCACTTCTCTTTCTCAAACTCTCCTCTGGGTGAAACATCGGCGGGTCCTTGGGTGAAGGGACTTTTGCAAACACTAGACACGGCCCCTGATATCCTGGTCAACATTTTCACCCTCTTTAGCCCAAGAGTTTCTTTGAAGCAAAAACTTAAAAAAGCAAATGCCTCCCACATCCCCACTAATACCACTCTAAGCTGTTAATGATCAATGACCCTGGGGATGTAGGAAAGCAAAGCACCTACAGCGGGCTTTGAAGAGAAAGGTTAAAGCGGAAAGGGAGAGAGGAATAAAGATCGGGCCAGTAGGGAGAAGCAGTGAGAACAAACACGAAGTAAGAAAAAAAGGGAGAATGACAGGAAATATCTTAGCCTTCATCATCATTTCACCCAAGTGGATGTGGTGCACGCACGTGCACAAACACACACAGGCGTGCGCCCACGCAGACCCCACACTTGCTAAGCAGCCCAGACAAGCAGCCACATAGCTCAGCACACCCCCCGATGCCTTCCTTCTGACTATTAATGGAGCCTGTATTTTCTCCATCTTAACAGCTTAATTGCCTACCCATCATCTTTTCTCCAAATGGACTTAGAGACAGTGTTTGGTTCAAGATCTTCAATCTCTTTACAAGCGGCCCAATAAAGATAAGTGGAAATATCAAAATTCCCTGTAAACTAAAACCTCAGACTGCAAAGATTCCTCACATAAAATACTGTGTAATGGTAACCAGGAGCCAGATGGAATAACCTAATAAAAGTTAAAACCAGGGGCAGGCAGAGCTATAACGCATATGGTCAAGTGAGCTGTTCTGATATGGAAATTTCCTTTGTAGAAATAAATAGGTTCTGTAAGCATTTTCCAGACTTCGGTCTCTCCGGTTGATTTTTCAGCTCAAAATCTCCATCATCATCCCCCTTCCTCACCCAAAATCTGTCTAGTCACACATGAAATCGTCTAGTTACTCACGTCTTTTGTTTTAAGGATATTAGGGGAAAGCAAAGCCTTCTTCTGACTGTGAACGTCAAACTCAGTTCAATCATTTATTTACCTTTTGTCTACTGTAATTAAAATAGGAACCATTTTCCTCTTGCATGCTGATGAATCCTAAATATTACCTCATTTCAACTGGTTTTCTTGTATTGGCCCAAGGAGCACAAGTGGACATAAGGAGAATGGAGGAGAGAATATTGAAAAGAGTAGTGGAAGGAAGTGAGATACACACTACTCAGTCATCTATATTCATAATAAGAAAGTTATGAATGTGTTCTAATTTCACATCCACTTTACAAAGCACTTTCATGCACATGACCTTGAGTCTCACAACACACTGCAGAGTAAGCAAGGAAGCAGTGATTGTCCCCATTTTACACAAAGAAAATTAAGGATCAGAGAAGTCAAGGAATCTGTCCCATGTCCTGATGACTCGCAGACACAAGCACACCGTCCAGCCTGTATTTGGGACCCAACCATCATTCCTTTGAAAAGCTAGACTGCCTGACTCTGGCTTCCTTGCAAAACTGGAGATTCTAGGAACTCTAGTTATGCAAATGCTCCTGGTTGTGTCTCTCTCCTGCCCTTGGATCCCTTTCCTGCCCAATGTCAACACCAATACCATTGATACCTATCAAAAGTACCTGATTATGCCCACCTCTTCAGCCAGCCTTCATATGGGCAAGTGACATGATAAATCAACTCCCAATTAAGCTCAAGGAGCTTAAGTACTTTGCCAATGTCCACTACCACTTAGTGGTAGCACCAGGATTTGAACCCAAAACAGGGTGTGATCCCAGGTCTTCTAGGCATGGTGAAGTAGCCATTCCCAGAAATTCCTCATGATACCACCTGGGGAGTTATATTCTCTGTATGTGTCCTACAAGAGTTGAGAATTATCATCAGGAAAGAGACCCGAAAACATTAGAATAATGCCACGCACGAGTGTCAGGAGACAAGCCTTTAACGATTCCCCAGCCAGAAGTAGTCTGCACCCGGACTGGTCCTGTCACCGGTGAGGAGGGTGCCCTTCCCAGTCACAGCGGACTCCACAGGGCTCTCCAGGTTCTAGACGCACCCAGAACCTATCTCAGAACTGCAGTGTGAACCGAGTAACAGGCGTGCTTCTCCCCAAGCCTACTACCCTGCCTCTCAGATCACACGTTACATCTGAAGCCAGTTCATATCCAGCAGGTACAGCCCTGGCGTGCCCCCTGACTCTGTTTCTGCCCAAATCCTTTAAAAATATGCATCTAAGGGAAATTAAACCTCACTCGAAACGTAGAGCTATACCCTCAACAAAAATGGAGAGACTATTCTAGATTATTCTACGAAAGCCTCTGATTCAGGTTAACATTTTGTTAAGCACAGACACACGCCACGCCCTGGTGCATGGTTACAACTCAATGGCGATAATGACGGCGCCAATCACTGCTTCCTGAGCTTAGACTCCATTTCACATGCCGTGGTAATACCTTTGGTAACATTATCTTCTTCCCTTCTCATTGAGCCCAGGAGGGATGTTATTAGTCCCGTTGCAGGTGAGAAAGCTGGGACCTAGAGGGACTAGGAAGTTCGCCCACATAGGGAGGGGTCCCGCCAGGATTCCACTCCTGTCTGCCTACATAAAAGCCCTGTGCGTCATTACAACGGGCCTAGGCAAAGAGAAAAGCTCAAATGTTTGAGACTGGCTGGAACAAAACACAAATACGCGAGTGCTTATTTCCAGTACCCAGTCAACACCATGATGCTGGATCCTGGCAAACACACAGACGCTGAAAACAAGCCCCTTTTCAGAGCAGTTTCTGTTCCGGGGCCAGTTCTGCATACCGTATAACCAGACTTTCTCTCCAGATTTGTGGAGCTTTCTCAGGCATCACAGGAATGAAAACACATCCACGGCAAGGGGAGATGGAGATGAAGTGTGGAAGGACGCTTAGCAAGCAGTGCTGGAGTAGGGGAGGGGAGGCGGGGGAGGGGAGCGAAGCTGGGCTCCCCCTTCCCTGCTTTAGGAAGAGTGGAACCCACTCACCTGCCTCGGCCACTTCCCTGAGCTCCTTCTCCACCAGGGGTGCCCAACATTTTGGCATCTATGGGCCACACTGGAAGAATAAGAGGTGTCTTGGCCCACACATTAAATATACTGTGACACCTAATCACAAAAACATCTCATAATGTTCAAAGTAAATTTATGATTTTGTACTGGACTGAATCACAGGCATCCTGGGACCCCTGCGGCCTACGAGCGGCAGGTTGGACACCCCTGGTTCTTAATCCATCTCTTTCTACATCTGTCTTCTTCCCTCTGTGCTCTTCTCCTCTGGACCACTGCCATCACTGAACTGGAAGGGGAACAGATGAGTGGGTACCCAGAAGAGAGATGTATCTCAGCCCCTCCGCTCCTCCCAGCAGAAGCCTTTACTCGTCAAACAACAAGGCAATGGGAGGGGACAATCCATTGGCCTAGGAATTAGTAGCTCTGGATTCTAATCCTGACCCAACTAAGGATATGACCTTGAGCCTCTGTTTGTTTGACCAGAAAATAGGAGGAAACAGAACCATTCCTCAAGTTTTTTCTCATTTTTAAACTCTACAACTTCTGTAGCTGGAAATAGCATTACAAAATAAGGGTCTTAACAAGATTATAGTAATGATAGCAGTATTGCAAAATAATCAATCTACATTCTGATGAAGTCACTCCTAGGTGAGACCCAAAGAGAGCTGCCCTCCTCCAAGAGAATTTCTGATTGGTTACTTGTTTATGGACCATTGTAAAATCAGGTTAGATAATCTAGGCCTTCCAATGTAGATACTTTTCTCTCAATAGCTCACCTAATCAAATGAATCCAATAATTGCCCAACTTCTGCTCTGAGTGCAGGGACACGCCTAGAGATGAGGTTATTTTCTGATTTGAGTTTCCAGGCAGCAAGTGCGAATCATTTTTCCCACTCTGTGTGCTTTGGCTGAACATGATTGCCACACTAGTGTTGGTTGTTGTCAGACTTCTCAGGCAAAGAGACACTTAAGGACAAAGAAGAATAAAGTTTAAATACTAGACATTTACTTTCTTTCCAATCCACCTTCAAGGTGAACACTTCTCTTTATGGGAAGGACAGGTCTTCTCATTTTAAGAGCTTATCACCAGACCCGAGGCAAAGTTACAGCCTGTTAACAAAGAACCATTGTAATCAAAGGCATCTAACAGAAAGGTTTCTATTGCTGCTTGCCTGGGAAAGAAAGTTTTTCTTTCCCTAACTAGTTATTAAAGTACTTATGTTTAAATCAGGGATATTTCAGTGACATCAGAATACAGACCAACCCTAAGCCTTTGTGAAAACTTAAATTACTACTGGAAAATGTTCTCTTAACTTTGGATTTTTCTGAGTTTTCTATTTTCCTATATATCCTCTTAGTGGCTTGTCTCAATTCAGTTAACCAATGGAGCTTTTTTTTTAAAAAAAAAAAAAAAAGAAGGCACATAGGAACAATGCTATTCTTTGAACTTAGTTGAAGGTAGCTATTTAGAGTCTGCTAAATTAGAAAGACTGGGCATTTCAGTTCTGTTGAGCCCACTCATCTGATAAGCCTTTGATGCCTATCTCTATTGGCTTGTGGTAATGGCAAAAATTAAAGGCAGGTGGGGAAAGCAAGCCGCGTGCCTAAGAGGCAAATCTAGAACATGTTATAACATTGTTATTATTGGCTGGGGTCAGGGCTCGGCATCTCTCCCCTGCATCGGGAGTCCGGGTTTGTTTGGCTACACGGAGGGGGGCCCTGATTGGATTCATATTCAGCTGCCGTGGGAGAGAGGGCGGCTGGGGCTGCCGCCAGGCAGGAGGAGAGTGTGTCCTGGTGGCTGGGAAACAGCACGGCAGAGGGAGGCGTGGCTCGCCGCTTTGGAAGGTGAGGACTTCCTGGTCTGTGTGTACCTATGGACAGCATACACCTTTTAGTAAAAGTCATCATTACTGGTGTTTAACATCCCACTTTGGACATTGGAATAACTGTTTCCCTACTATTGGGGAGAGTCATGAAGTCGGATTCCAAGGCTAGAAGGTGACTTTAGACATTCCAAATACGACGAAGATCAGAGGTTTATAGCAAAAAGGCAACTCTTGGCTCTGCTTTTGTGTTTGTTCCCTTCCTCCCCTCCTTGCCTAGAACTGAGTGGTTGGGGAAGAAAGAAAAGAAAAGGGCCTGGCTGGCATAGCTCAGTGGATTGAGTGCGGGCTGGGAACCAAAGTGTCCCAGGTTCGATTCCCAGCCAGGGTACATGCCTGGGTTGCAGGCCATAACCCCCAGCAACCGCACATTGATGTTTCTCTCTCTCTCTCTCTCTCTCTCTCTCTCTCTCTCTCTCCCTCCCCCTTCCCTTCCCTCTCTAAAAATAAATAAATAAAATCTTTTTTTAAAAAGTGCCAGAATTATAAAATTTAAAAAAAAGAAAAGAAAAGGGATGCAGAGAAAGGGAGGGGTCGGCAAATTTGGACAGCCAGCTCTCTTCCTCCTCTCGGCCACCCAAGAGACATCAGCCCCTAGACTGGCGACCAAGAAATTCCTGTTCTCTGTATATGAAAACCCCTCTCATTTTCTTCTTTGGTTTATCCACAGTCCCTGGTCGGCACACTTTACCCCTCTGACAAAACATTGTAAACACAAGCAGGCTCAAGTCGTGCTCTGAGACTCGGACACGCCCTGGGAGAAAGGTTCAACGTCTCTGTCAGAGTCCCGGGACAGTACCTTTGCATACAGGAAGAGGGCAAGGGGAATTCTTTTCCCCTTACCGCACGCCTGAACTATTTGTGCATAAAGCGGTAGGCATCTGAAAAAAAAAAAAAAAGGTATGTGTCAGAACCCAGAGCAATGCGCTGACAAAGCCCTGCTAGCTTTCTGGAAGCAGCTAGCCCTTGGTTGCTGAGTCATTCCCATAACACAATGTCTAGGAGGCGTTAGCCAACACCCCAGTGCTGGAGGCTGCCCAGAGGATGCTGCGTTGGGGACACGGTCATGGCAGACTTGTAAATGGACTTCATCCCCACATTATACCTGAGTGTTGCCGCCACTCAGCACACCGAGGAGTCATAGGAGTCTGCGTGGGACAGGATGAGATGCACACACGCATGCATGTCCCTTCTGAGAGGGAACTCCGCCTTTCTCCCCGGTCATATGCAGCCCGCGGGGTCCAAGCTCCGTGTCTGCAGCACCTCCCACATCCTGCCCCTCCCGCTCAGTTTTCTTTTGTAATTTTATTTTAATCATTGTTCAAGTACAGTTTTCTCCCTTTTACTCCCATTCCAGCCCACCCTCCCAACCCTCCCCACTTCCCTCCTATTACCACCCTCCCCCTAGTTTTTGTCCATGTGCCCTTTAAATTTGTTCCCGTGAACCCTTCCCATTCTCCCCTGAAATTCTCTCCCCTCTGGTCACTGTCAGTCTGTCCCCCATTTCAGTGTCTTTGGTTATATTTTGCTTGTTTCTTTGTTTTGTTATTTAGGTTCCTGTTAAAGGTGAGATCCTATGATATTTGTCTTTCACTGCCTGGCTTATTTGGCTTAGCATAATGCTCTCCAGATCCATCCATGCTGTCACAAAGGGTAGGAGCTCCTTCTTTCTTTCTGCTGCATAGAATTCCATTGTGTAAATGTACCACAGTTTTTTGATCCATTCATTTACTGATGGGCATCTAAGTTGCTTCCAGCACTTGGCTATTGTAAATTGTGTCTCCCAACTCCTACCGTACTAATAACAGCTAGCCTTCACTGAATGCTCACCTCATACCGGGACTTTACGTGGGTTAACTCGGTTAACTCTGTTGTGGTCCCCATTGTAATGATGAGGGAGCTGAACCAGAGGGCTAGCAACCTGCTCCAGGTCACAGAGCTGAAGAAAGGATTTGAAGGCCACCTTGAACCGCCCAAACTTACACCCACCACCCATTACATTATCTTTCCCCGTTGTTGAGGTATTGATCACATCAGGGTTGTCCTTAATATGCATGTAAAGCCTGAGTAAAAATGAAGAGGGGGTAGTGCAGGGGTGGGGTGCAGAGCAGAGGGCGCATGTAGCTTTCGGTTTACACAACACCAAGGACAGCCCCGACCAGAAACTCGGAGAGCATTCAGTAAGACAGAAGTTACTCCATGCCTCACGCACCTTCCCCTAGGGCAGAGCCTCTAGATGGGGAGCCTGCAGGGCAACGACATCAGAATCGCCGAGAAAGCCTGTTCAGGACCCTTGCTCTGGACCCAACCCCACACCTGCTCAATCACAGTGTTGAGGCTCAGGCCCAAGAATCTGCATTTTCAGCAAGCTCCCCAGGTGATTTCTATTTTGAGAACCACTGACATTCGAGAACCACACATTTGGAGAACCACAAAACTCCTCTCCTATGACCCACGCAACAACATCTGTCGGCACTAACTTTAGGGGAGGTCGGGGGGGATGGGAGAGAAACTTTCCCATGTCGGTCCAGTGAAGCACAGAGAGAGTGACAACTATCGCATTTGAAATAGGGTTCATCTGTTCCCTGACCAGGCATTCTTAGGGAAGGAAAAAAAGACCCTCCGAAAACATTGAAAGTGGGGGGTAATTCAGGTGGTACCTCTAAGACTGCTTGGATTATTTTTTTCCGCGTGTTTTGTTTTGTTTGTTCATTTTTGGGGGGGTCTTCCCCTTGAAAGATCTTGATGTCTTAGTCTGCAGGGCTCACATTCCTTAAAATGTTCTTGCCGTGCAGTTTCTTTCTGGGGCTGGAGGTTTAGGCCAGGAAGCTTCCCACAAGCCCTCAGCACCCAGTGAGAGATAGGGGGAGGGGGTGCCACGACCCCCTGGTGATTAACCAGGCATATATATAAGCAGTCTCCTGGGGGAGGGACAATATTTTCAAAATATTATGGAAACATAGAATTTTAGACCTGGAAAATTTTTAAAGATTATCCAGTGGAGACCCCATCAATGTGTCTAGTCCTTCACAATTGATTTCCTTCCTGCCTCGCCTTTCTGTGCTATTATCAACAATTCTCTTTAAATCACCTCGTGTTCTTACTCAAATTTATTCAAGAAGCAAGTCTGAGTCAGTACGGTAAGTGAAAGAACCAGGCTGATTGCTAGGAAAAGACCCCAAACTTCCCTGTCCAGGTTCCCTGAAACTCGGGGGCCCTGTGGTTTGAGAGAAGGAGACACGGCAAAACCATCAGCTGCCTGGGCTCTAGGCCCGGGCCTGTTCTCTCTTTGCCAAGGAAAGGACACTGGCGCGTGCTGGAGAGCTGTTGGAGCCCACTGCTGGGCACCTGGGACGTGCCTTGGTTCCTCTGAAGATTAGAAGGAGAATTGAAGAGGGAGCATAATTTAAAATGTAATTTAAAATCCACCCTATCTGCTGCTGTCTCCCACCCACCAGGGAGGGGGCCCATTCTTTGGTTAAGGGTGCCTACACTCTGGTTAAGGATTCCTACACTTCGGTTAAGGGTGCCCACACTTTGGTTAACACATTGTTTGCGGGTAGTTTTTATCACGCGCTCTACTACCAGTCAATGTAAAATGAATAAATACGTTTCCCGCATACAATGTGTTAAGACCATGCTCCAACACCCTGCTGCCCCAGGCCATGTCTTCACTTCTCTCCCTGGCTATTTCTGGTTGTGCTACGAAGAAGGACACTAGGCCCTATCACACAACGGCATTGGCAATGGCCACCCCTTCCCAGCCACAGGTCTGCATAAAGAGACAACTTCCTCTTTTCCTTTCTTTCCCTGATGAGGACTGTCACGCCCCAAGGCAATCTGACGTACACAGGGAGAGGCTCTTCATTATTCCTCTGTTCATACACCTTACCTGTCTCTTGCTACCTATGAAACAAAGTACAAATTCCTGGGTCCAGCATTGAAGGCCCTGACACCTGATCCCCACATACTTTTCACAGAATCAAAGTCCCTCAGAGTTAGAAAGGATTTAGAGTTCTCTCATTCCAGTGGAGTCTCTGGCCAGCCCTGCATTACATCAGAATCCACCAGAGATTGCGGCTCTCTGGGCTGCCCACTACAATCACCTGGGGTTCTTTGAAAACCCCCAAAGCCTACCTGGACCCAAAACTGACTAAATCAGAATCTCTAGGGATGGGAACTAGTTTTAAAAGCTCCCCAGTAATTCCAGTGCACAGCCAAGAAAAAAAACCACGACTCTTGGGCCACACCTCACACCTATGGAAACATGATTTCCGGGGTTGGGATTCAGGCACGTGTATTTTAAATAAACACTCAGGAGCCTGTAATGTGAAGCCAGGACTAGTCTAACTTTAACAGTCTATAAATGAAGAGACAGAAGCCCTACGTATCTAGATCACAGAGCCTACATCAAAAACTAGTTCATGGCAGAACTGAAAACAAACCCCATATGTCCCCATGCCCAATCTACTGCTCTTCCCATGATGCTCCGCTGCTTTCTAACCTTTTTCTAACCTCATTCCAGCTTTTATAGGTACCGTTTACTCCAGTCGGGCCCATCTGCCTACTGACCCCGAAATAGTCTGGCTTTTGTCATGTTGGTGCTGCTGCTTCCCCCACCTGGGATAGCCATGCCATTTATTCCGGTTTAAGTCCAGGCTTGGCTTTCTTTAAGGCCATTCTCTCTTCTTACATAGGCTTCTCAGCCGCCACTCCAGCACACTCCGCCCCCTTGCCCTCCACCCCTGTAGCACTTACAGTCACGGCTTAGCATTGAGTTGTTCTGTAGTAATGCAGGAGAGAAACTCCCAGAGGGCAGAGACCATGGCTCATGTTCTTCCCCTGCCCACCCGCCTCGAGTCCCCGGAGTAAGCACTCAGCAAAGCTCTCAGATGCCCAGACAGCCAGCCTCAAGGCTCATTCAGGTATACCTTGTTGAATAACACCTTTTGGGCCCCTTTCAAAATTCTGTTGCAAGGGAAGAAAAAAAAAAGACTTTCCATGTTTCTCGGTTTTTTCTACTTCATTTTTTTTAATGGCTTTGAGGTTTATGTCACTTGCAATCAAGTGGCAGTGAACTTGATGCCCAGAATACTTAACTTTTCAAGAAACCAGCATGATATATGCATAGATATTGTGCACGTCTTCTTTTCTGTGCCATCTTTCAGCAAATGTCAATGGCTTTTCAGAATAACAGACAATCCTGGGATATAGCAGCGCCTGCCTGGGTACTGCTAGAAACCATTCAGTCTTAGAAATAAACAGAAAATCCCCCTAGTGCTTCAGGGAATAAAGGGAAATACAATCACGGAAGTTCTCAACATTTGCCTCTTCAGCACTTGGCTCAATTAACATCCTTAAATCAAAAAGCACCATGCTGGCTGGTGTGGCTCAGTGAATTGAGTGCCAGCCTGCAAACTGAAGAGACACCGGTTCAATTCCCAGTCAAGGCACATGCCTGGGTTTCAGACCAGGTCCCCAGTAGGGGGCATGTGAAAGGCAACCAATCGGTGTTTCTCTCCCTCTCTTTGTCCCTCCCTTACCCTCTCTCTAAAAATAAATAAATAAATAAAATATTTTTTAAAATAACACTTTAAACTCAGGGTTCAGCTTTAAGATTTTTCATTAAAAAAATTCTCAGTTTCTAAAGGGTTTACTACAGTTTTACTAAGTTGTATGGATATTTTTAGTGCAAACAAGTGACCAAGGTATAAATTACTTTGTGAGTGATTAACAGTGGTAGCAATGTAAAATGGCACAGTTGCTTTGGAAAAAAAGTCTAGCAGTTTCTCAAAACATTAACCAGAGAGTTACCATATGACCCAGCAATTCCCCTCGTAGGTATATGCCCAGGAGAAATGAAAACATGCCCACACAAGAGCTTTCACATAAGTATTCACAGGAGCATCATTCATAACAGCTAAAAAACAGAAACAATCCAAATGTTCATCAACTGATGAGTCAACAAATAAAATGTGGTACATCCACACAATAGAACATTATTCAGCCACAAAAAGGAGTGAAGTGCTGATACACGTTACAACATAGATGGACCTGGAATACGTTGTGCTAAGTGAAAGAAGCCAGTCACAAAAGACCACACAGGCAAATCCTTGCAGAATGAGAGCGGATCAGTTGTTGCCCAGCGCTAAGGGGAGAGGGGAGGTGGGGAGAAACAGGGAGACTGCTCATGAATACAGAGTTTCCTTTTCAAGAGATGACAACATCCTAAAATTGATCGTAGTGATAGTCTGAATTCAGGTAGTTGCACACCTGAATAAACTAAAACTCATTGAATTCTACACTTTAAATGGGTAAATAATAAGGTAAGTGAGTTATATCTTAATAAAGCTGTTATATAAAAATAGTTTTTAAAAAAGAGATTGAGGGTTCCGGTCTGTCTGCCTCTTACTAGACGTAATCTTGAGCAACTTAAGTCTCTAAGCCTCATTTTCCTCATCGGTGAAATGGACATGCATTATTATAAGTATTAAATAAAATAATCCTTCCTATAGGGTTTACACCTATAGTAAGTCCTCAATATGTGAACTATGTTTACTGTCATTTCCATATTCCTAGAGGAAAACTGTCAATCTTGGAGCCTCCTGCATGAACCCAGCGGAATTCTATGTCAGTGGCAGAAATCACAACAGAAAAGTGAATCAGAAACAAGAGAAAATCTTCTCTAGAACCGTCTTTTCCCTTCGCATTTCAGCCAGACCTCACTCTCTCCTTGCCTCCAACCCCCAACTCCAACGTGAAAAAGGACTTCGAAGATATTTTCCCCTCTCTGCATAGTTTCCATCCTGAGAACCGTGATTTCATTTCTGCAGAGATGTTCCAGAGCTTTGGGAGTCTTAGAAGAAACTACCCAAGAGAAGAAGAGTATGTTTAATGAAGGCAATGGGTAGAAGGCAAATGGAAGAATGCTCACCTGCCGGGCACACCTCACACATCTTCACAAGTCCAGAAAAATTCCATTTGGAAGGGCACCGAAGCTGTAATGACCTGGAGCCGCCAGCCACCGAGAAATCGTGCTCTGGGTTTCAGCTCAGCCAGCGTTCATTGCTGCTGAGACACATCACCGTATAATTCAACCCAGCTCATCTCACCTCCTCTCCCAAGACGTTCTGACCATCTCGTCCCCAGGAATCACTCCCACCACTGAATTCCTGTAGGATTAATGCGATAATATATGAAATCACCTAGGACTGAGGCCAACACATCAGTGACTGCTCAAAAACCATCAGCTAGCCATCCTCCAACACTTCTTATTGGCACTGGTCCTTTGGCTCCTAGCAAACTCCACCCTGTGCTGTCATTTATCTTTTTATACAACCACCTTCCATCTCCCTCAGCCATCTGCAAGCCCAGGGAGGACAGGGAGCCTACAGGATACTTCCTCGTTTCCTGGTGTCATGAGCTCCTCTGTGGTAAGGTACTCGATAAACATGTGTTTACGGTGCTAATCCCTATCCCCGCTCTTTTTGCAGAATTACGTCTGTGACTGTAGAGGAAAAAGCAGTCCTATAAGTATTATTCAAGGTAAAGGCCTAGCCTGCCATTGAGACGTCTCATCAAAACCGCATGAATAGGTGAGAGGATTAAATTTTAAAACAGCAGGAGTAAAACAAAGTTGTGCTTCATGAAGAGCCAAATCTATTCAAGGAAAGTCTATAGCTAATCTAGCTGACCCAGCCTTCCCCCAGCCTTTATGCAGTCGCCGTTATGAGTCCAGGGCTGAGTCCCTAAGGAGTCGGAGTAGGGAGCATGATGGAGGGGTGGCCGGAGGTAGGTCATAGAGTCTGAAAGAAAGGAGTCTGCACCCAAGTCCTACCTCATGCCAGTTGGACGTGTTACAGAACAACCCAGAGCTTCCATTCCCTTACCTGGCACCTGTGGGATAGTAAAAAGTGTCTTAGTATCATTGTGAAATGAAAGGCCCAATAAATGCCAATTATAGCTATTGTCATGCTTTAATCAGGAATCTTTCTGAGCTGCCAGGATACTCTCGAATCCCAAATCCTTTCTCAGTCACCTACTAGCTGAGTTATCCAAGATAAGCTATAGTTTCCTCACCTGTAAAATGGGAATAATAATGTCTACCATTTCATACCTGTGACAAAGTCCACTAGCTATTCATCGCACATTCCATTTTCTCTTCTTTCTGGGTCCTCAGCTAGGCTGCACTTGCCGGCCAGCCATGAAGTCAAGGATGTCTGTGAGACCCAGTTCTAGCCCATGTAATGGGTAGAAAATAATAACAACTTCTCAGCCAGAGTCATAAAAACCTCTCTCACTCATTTCTTCATTCTCTCCTCCCTCTGGATATTGACATTAAACGCTACTGGAAAGCCGCGTGTGGAAGAAGACAGCACTTCTGGCATCCTGGGTCCCTGCATCTCCGTGTGGAGCAGAGGTCCCGTCCCTTCCACTCACCCCCAGCCTTGACACCATTGTCCTGGAACCAAACGGGGCTGTTTTTGTAAAGGAAAAACAATCTACTGTGTTGCTACTTAAATTTGGGGTTTTATTTGTTATAGCTGTTTAACACTAATCCTGACTGATACGTGTCCATATAATCAGACAGTCCCCAACTTAGCGATAGGTGACTTGTGATTTTTTGACTTTATGAGGATGTGAAAGTATACACATTCAGTGAAAACTGGATGTAAATTTTGATGTTTTCCCAAGCTACCGGTATGCAATATGATACTCCCTTGTGACACTGAGGAGTGGCGATGAGATTGTTTCGCCCAACTGCAGGCTAATGTAATTGTTCTGAGCATGTTTAAGGTAAGCTAGGCTAAGCCATAATATTCTATAGATGAAGTGGATTAAATGCATTTTCAACTTAAGATATTCTCAATTTATGATAGGTTTATTGGGATGTAACCACATCATAAGTGAAGGAGCATCTATATAGGCTTTTGATAAAGATTAAATAATGTATGTGTTAAAAACTCCTGAGTCATAATAGCTCAAATAATGGTTCATTCCTTTCCACTCATGGGTCTGCTATACACCTGGAAGATACGATCAAGTGTACAGATTGGGGCTAACTCCGTAAGCTTAGCAAGCAAAACTCTGGGGAGAGATCTGACTGTTGACATCACTAAGTCACTCTGATCTGGGGTATGATACTTGCTTTGAAAACAGGCTTGAAGCTGACAGAGGTAGAGGTCCTGGACGGAGACACTCACCCCACTCAGTGGACAGCAGACCCTTCCAAGTCTCCAGAACCGGTCAAACAACCTGTAGTTTACTAGAGGCTCTGTACTCACTGAAATGCACCTTTTTTTATTGTCTTACTGGGACCAGCTTAGGACTATTTCTTTTTTTTAAGTTTTTTTTTACAATGGAAATATTTATTCACAGTTTATATACAATGCCATAGAGTTCAACAGCCATACAGACACAATTTTACAACTACCACTTTTACTTAGAAGCTTCTTATCAAAGTCTGGATGTAGTTGTTTCTTTTTTTTTTTAATATAACCCTGATTAAAGTCCGCAGCCTACCTCCCTTCCACAGCCATGCCTAGCCTACACACAGAGAGGGCCTCTGTGGTCGCTGGCGGGATGGGCGGCTCAGCGAGAGTGAGTGCAGCGGGGAGGGCGGGAAGTGTGGGCTCGGGACGGAAGGAGGGGTTCCCACAGATGGGTGGAGAGAAGCCAGGGCTAAGGGCAGCAACCTGAACACCGAATATGACAGGTAAAGCAGGAAATTACGGTCAGTTATTCCAGGCAGAAACAATAAAACCGGTTTATGGGAAAATAATTTTAAATCAGCTGAACTGACATTTCTGGCAAGTGGAGGCTAGGGCCAAGGGTTCATTTTGGACACGGCTGAGAAGGGCTTCCGTGCTGTGTCCCCCGTTCCTGGCATGCCGGGCTGCCAGGGCCCGTGACAGGAAGTGATCAGAGGAGCAAGCAGACACCCTGATGGCCCTGGCCAGAGCGGCATCTAGACATCTGGGCACACCAGGCAGCCCCCAACCTCTGGAGCCACCTCACACTGATATCCTGAAGGGGTAGAAGGGGTATTAGAAAGACATATTTTATTTTCAAATTCCACTTGGTGTGTGAAATACTTCTCTAGTTAACGGTAATAACCTGAATTAACTGGAATGCTATTTCCAGCTTTTCCAGTGATGTTGTAACACCCCTGAGCTACCGCCCAGCAAGCCTGCCCCTTAATTGGTCTCTTCTGAGTGACATCCTCTTTTGAGGTAATGCCAGGGAGCAAGCTGACAAACCCCCTCATTTTAACCCACCCCTCCTCTCTCCTACCTGGAACCACACCCCGTGTTTCTGACTCACTCCAGCAATGGGGGAATGGTAAGGCATGAAGAAGAAGAATCTGCATGATGGGGCAAAAAACATTTCCCATAGAAGTGTCTATTAAATTAATATGCAATCTCATAGGAACACTAAAGCCATTCAATGAACGAACTAAGAACATGACAAGAAAGTGTTTTACTGATGAGGCAACCTGCCTCTGGGAGCTTTCTGCGGCATGTCTGTTGTTGTTATTCCATTCCTACCCTTCAGCCTTCCTGCTGCACATCTTTTTCTCTGCTATCGCGTAGGTGCATGTGTGTGCATGCATGTGCATGTGTGTTTGCATGCATGTGTGTGTGTGATTGCAGTTTGCAAAACTGATCCTCAGCTAGGACATTTCAAAATTCCATTTTACGGAACTGTGCAAACCACAGATTCTTATGCCAGGGTTTCCATTTCAAGGCTAAATTACGTTGAATGAAAAAAAATTGATATATTTTTTCAGGTATTTACATCTGAGCAGGAGTTCTCGAGTTGTACAAAGTCATCACAGAAAAATAAAGGCATTTTTGTGACAAAACACAAAGACCCAGGAGGCAGAAAGAAACAACTTTAATTTGGAAAACTCACCATCACTCTGTGCTGTCCTTCAGTATCAAAAAAGTAAATTGGACTAAAAATATACATATAATTAATAAAATTTAATTCTTTACCCTTCCTCTCCCTAAAAAAAATAAATCACCTGACCTTCAAAACATGTCTGCGTCTAACTTCGTTAAGGGTCGCTTTTGTGTGCTCTTTCGGGGGAAGGCTGATGGTTTAGTCCAAGCTGCCACTCACAGCCTCCAGGTTAGAAGGGCTCCATTTATTTATCTTGGGTGCTCATATTAACCAGTTAAATGGTTGACTAGCAGTCAATGACTGAGAAAAACAGACATCTGAGAAGTAAAACATTTGGTGCTTGAAAAATCACAGAAGTTCTTTGGTGGGGTTTGTTATTCACTAATTATTGACTAAGCATAAGAAGTTGTATATTTTCCTAGCTTTGAAAATAATAAATCATTCGAAGCTCCACATGTCGCTCTCAATGGTTGGGAGAAACTGCCCCGCAGACCTACCCAACACAGGGCTGCAAGGAGCTCTTGTTCCCCAGCTGCCGACGGGCTGGAGATGAGAAGCCCTGACACGCGCCCGCCCACCCGCCCTTCAGACACACACACACAGGTAAGAGTAAAGCCAAAATGTAAGACTGGCCTCGATGGTCGTAGGTCACAGTGACTCTGTATGTGCAAGGAAGGGCTTTCTGCACTTAAATGAGGCCAGAATCCCCCCGTGAAGAGCAGATTCGCCAGCTGCCTTCCCAGCATGCGCCACCGCCCCAGTCTCCTCACATCTGTCAGCAGCGCCCCTGGTGTCTCTACAAGACATCAGTCATCATCCGCCCCGCTCTGGCCGTTAGCCCCTGTGGGCAGTCTGTGGCCACGGCCTGTCATCTCCACTCAGAGCCTCTCAGCTCACCCCGCTCTTGCACAGGGCAGAGGGTTTTAAGTCTCAACAAGGACCAGGGGAGGCTGTGGTTGGAATATCTTGCCCAGGACTGCCACCCTCGGCCCCGCCTTCACTACCCACCAGCGCGCTTCTGTTCTGCCCTTGAGGACACGGGTCATTGCGACAGGATGTTCTCTGGGGGCGAATGGGAGGAGCAGGTCCCTGCCAGCACCTTGATTTGGGGCTTCTAGCCTCCAGAACTGTCAGGGAATAAACTTCTGTTGTTGTTTTTTAAGATTTTATTTATTTATTTTTAGAGAGGGAAGGGAGGGAGAAAGCAAGAGAGAGAGACATCAGTGTGCAGTTGCTGGGGGTCATGGCCTGCAACCCAGGCATGTACCCTGACTGGGAATCAAACCTGCGACACTTTGGTTCACAGCCCACGCTCAATCCACTGAGCTACGCCAGCCAGGGTCAACTTCTGTTGTTTTAAGCCACCCAGCTTATGATACCTTGCTACAGCACCTACAAAAAAAAAAAACCTACCTGATATAAGGGCAGAGGGAATTATCCAGATAGTTAGAAGCTTATCTAAAATGTGTAACTGAGGCCACAATTATCCTGAAGACCCACATCATCATCTCCATATTTAGCTTTACTTGGGATGTGTATAGGGATATGAAATAGTCCCTGTGTAATTAATGATAATGATGATCCTTATTTTTATAATTACATCCACCATTTATTAGGTGCCAAGTTCTGGTTACTTTCATAGGTTATGTCATTCTCTTTTCTTTCAAGCAGGTATCATCACCAACCCCCTCTTTTGAGGACCTTAGCCCATATCAAAGGTAACCTGAAAATAAATTCAGTTTATTTCTCTAGGCATTTATAGAGCCCTGCCCACCAGAAGCATCTAACCATACAAATTCTCCTTTTCTGCCCATTGACAGCTGGGGACGCTAGTAGGTCACTTGACCGGCATTTTTCCAATGGACTTTCTCCTCTTGCCTTAGGAACACATGCCCCTCCTCCAAGGACAGTCCAGCCCAGGATCACATGCTATTTAGGGTCTTTATTCCTAATAGAATCCCTGCACTCAGCACCAGCCAATCACCTTCTGTTCTAGGACCCCTCTCCAAAAACTCTGCCAGAGGAGACGTCTGATGAAGAAAACCCGCTCCATCCTTGTTTGCTCCCCGGCCATTCCTGCAAATGGCACTGTTGTGACAGGAAATTTCAAACAGATGCCCCTCGACCCTCGGTGCCCTTAAGGTGACTGACCAGAAGGTCAGCACGTGGCCTCTTCATTTGGGCAGAGCCAGAGCCCAGGCTTTTTAATTGGTGGTGTCGTCTGTTGCAGCTGCAAACGATTAGGGACAAATTCTTTTCAAAGAGAGCTTTTCTTTTGCTGTTGCTGTTGTTGCTCTTATTACGCCTGCAGACATGCAGAGGGGGAAATGCAGGCTTGTTAAAAATGTCAGGTAAGCAGACAAAGCATGTTTTACGAGGACATGACAATAGGTTGCGTTTATATTTAGGAAGGGTAAGACATCCGGGGAGCTTCCGGGGGGAAGCTGAGGTAGAAATCTATGCTGATCACTAACGTGATCTGTAATGCCAGGCTCCACGCTGAGTTTCTCCCTCACTTTTCCCCCCAAAATTTTACTCAATTTTACCAGGAAGAGAGCACCACATTTTTTATTCCACTTCTGTTTCCCCTCGGGGGAAGGAGACACCTAGGTGTGGAACAAGACAAACGTGTACTGAACTGAGCGCCTGGTGTACAACGAAGGCGCTCGCACAGGTACAGCTAAGTCTGCTACCTTAATTTCTTCAAAAAAATCTTGGCACGTCTTTACGGAGAAGGACAATGCCTTCAGGGTCAGCTTCTGAACCAGCCGTGTAAAAAGAAACAAACAGTGCCTCACACTCAATCACAATTAGGTGGTGGCAAAAATAGCCCTGGCACCGTGGCCACTCATTGTGCTCAGCAGGCCAGTGGTCCCCAGTCAGGTGCCATGTTGTCCCTGGGGGAACTTAGCCAATGTCTGAAGACAAGCTTGATTGTCACAGCCAGGATGGGGGTGGAATCCCACTGGCATCCTGTGGGTAGAGGACAATGATGCTAGAAAGGACCCTACTATGCACGTGGCAGACGCCCGCAACAAAGAACAATGCAGCCAAAAATGGCAATAGTGCCGTGACTGGGAAAACCTGCACCGAATCAAGCTCCCAGTGCCTTCAGGAGGCCACATCCTCCCTTGGAAAATTGAGGTGTTATTAGGAAGAATATCCTAAGCCTTTTGATAGCAATTGTAACAGTTAACAGCATTTTTGGACAAATGCAACATCGTTAGAAAAAGATTTGGTTTCCCCCAAGGAGAGTTTTGAAGAGAAACCACCCATTTCATCTCTCCTCACTGCCTTGGTTCCCAGAAAAGTCTCCTGTGCTCAGCGCTGTCCTCCCGAGACGCTGCAATTACACTGTCTCCCAGGAGGGAGGTTTTTCATCTTCCTTTCTTTTTGAAGCTGCGAAGGCTTTCCTCAGAATGAAATTGCAGTTCTCTGGAATCCAATATTTTCAAAACCCGCAGGTGTCCTCTGCTCGCAGAAAGGGTAGAAGAGAGGGCTAGAGCCTTCCTGGTGCAGGGCCAGCTTGACCCAGGACCCGCTAGGACTCCGCAAGCGTCGCCCCGAAACCCACTGTCCAGTAGCGGCGCTGGGAACGCCAGCTCCACAGGCCAGGGGCCCTCTCCTGCCCGTGCGCCAGCCCGCTCCGCCACAATGCACTCTGACCCTCTGACCCCCAAATACACGCTGTTGGAAGTGTTTCTGTCACGTCAATCTACTGGGTTCTGAGGAACGGCCGCATTGGCCGTCCTCCCTTGATGAATCCTAATGGATGAGAACATCGCTTGTGTGGACAACACCCAAGTCTACAAGCAGGGGACGTGACCACAGAGCAGGTGATTTTACTTCTAAAAATCTGTCATCTGGGCATGCGTTAGGCCCTTCTCTCTGCCCACCTGACACCCACCTTTACTGCGTGGAAAATACTGTCATGCCCACAAAGCAAAAGTTAGAAAGTTCTACTCTAGTTTGTCCGTTGGAGTCTAGGGAATAGGACGGTATAGGGCCATGAGTGCTAATTCTATGAGACGCTCATCTTTCTTCCAAACAGTCCAAAGCTGCACCCACTGAAATGATGTATCTAGAATTATAAAACGTGTCTGGATTTAAATTTCAAAGTATCAAGAAAGAAAATAATTCTCAAATCCACAAGAGGCCATAAGAACTGACAGAGTACCACCTACCTGGGCAGTTCTCAAAACTGTTATTTTCCACCGGAGACACAACACTCTGGTCCTCCCCATGCCCCTCACCTCCTGGTATTCCCACCCTGGTGCTGTCCCCTCCCACAGCGCACCAGGGCTGGGCCTGTACAACCGACAGCATATGGCAGAAGTGATCGTCTGTCACTGCTGAGGGAGCTCGCTGCCATGTTGCGAGCGGTCTTCTGAAGAGTTCCCCTCGGCACGGGGCTGAGGGATGCCTCCAGCCAACAGCCAGTGACAAAACGGGGACCTCTATTCAGGAGTCTGCAGAGAACTGAGGCCGCCCAACACCGGCGTGAGGAAGTGTGAAGAGGATCCTTCAGCTGGCACCGCATCCCCGCCCAATAGCTTGACAGCTCATGAGACACCCTGAGCCGAGACCATACAGCAAAGGCACCTCTGAATTCATAACCCTTAGAACCTGCGTGACATAGTAAGTGTTTGGTGTTTTAAGCTGCTACAGTTTGGGTTAATTTGCTACATAGCAATAAATTGCCTTACCCATATCCTCGGATCTGAGAGGACCAATTATAAAGAATGGGATTCATTAGACATCTGAGTGTCAAAGGAATGGGAAAGGCTGGGGAGCTCCAACTCTGAGCACAAAGCAGAGGACCAAAGTCTAGTCTGGTGATGAGACTCCAGTTATTATCACAGACAGGGATGGAGAAGGTGGCGGGAGAAAGCCACTGTGAGACCTCTCTGTGAGCTTCTAGAACCAGCTTGTTATTTTTATCTTCTATTTCCATGAAGTGATCAAAACATGAAAGAAAAAAGGCCTGTGGACTCTTCACTGAGACAACAAAAAGGCTGAACTGAGGAAAAGACAGTCCCACTGTGTAGCCAAGTTTCGAGCAGCGGAAGAAACCCAAGACAAGGACGCAGGCTGCAGCTCTGGGACCTCGTGCGTGAAGGAAAAGGAGAAAATGTGGATGCAAGAGGAGCCTGAAATGGGGGCTGGGAGCTTAACTCGCCGAACTGCTCATTAAATGGGCATCTACTATATTCTAGACAGTGTGCTAGGGATGGTAATAACTCCGAAATAGCATGATAAGTAGTCACAGAGAGGTGTGCATTGAATGCCATGCAAACCTAGTAGAGAGACATTTGAATCATAATGGAGGTAGGAGATCAGAAAAGGCTTTCCAGGGTAATTGGGATTTGATGTGAGTTTTGATGAACTAGTTAACGAGAGGAACACTAAGAGAAAAGCTTCCATGGCAAATGTAAAAAGGCACAGAAATGTTAAAGATGATGGTATCCTGGGAGAAATGCAGATAATAGAGTATGCTTGGAAGGAAGAATATATCCAGGAGGCTCATATACGATAATAATGAGGTAACTGGAACAAAATCATAAAGAAGTTTGTAGATGAAATTATCGACTTTTTAAAAAATATTTATTTTATTTTATTTATTTATTTTTAGAGAGGGAAGGGAGGGAGAAAGAGAGAGAGAGAAACATCAATGTGCAGTTGCTGGGGGCCGTGGCCTGCAACCCAGGTGTGTGGCCTGACTGGGAATCGAACCTGTGACACTTTGGTTCACAGCCCGTGCTCAATCCACTGAGCTACGCCAGCCAGGGCTAAAATTATGAACTTTTAACTTAGAAACTGAAAGCTGCGGTAACCATTGGAAAACCTTAAGCATGCATACATTCATTCATTCAATGATATTAATGGAGCATCCAACCTGGGCAAGGTGCTGTGCGGGGACAGAGTGAGGGACACGTCACTGGACAAGAAAAATGTGGTCTCTGCCCTTGTTCCAGATCAAGGTGGTATGGTTCACCTTGATGGGTCAGAGCAAGGGAAAGTGCCTTAATGAATTAAGGAGATTCATTAGCAATCTCTTAGGGAGATTCCTTTAGCAATCTTGTGGGGAATGGACAGGAACGGGAGGGGAGAAGGAAGGTGAAGAGTTTCCCCAAAGTACTTCCAAAAACATCCTTATATTCGATCCCCCACCACACTGGCCTCAACCTGCCTTCATATTGGCCAAACACACCTTTGAAAATTCCATTTCTAGGATGACAGTTGTGTGTGTACCGAGCAAGCATTTTCTAAACCTATCGACCCTCTAAGCTCCTTTTCCCTCTCTCTGTGGCAAAAAGGACCCACTAACTAAATGTCAGAATTGAGTAAGACCCAGGGGATCATCCTCTGTGATCCATGCATGCTACGAACATGGAAACTGAGGCCCAGACAGGGGAAGGAGACCCTCCTTGTCCTCAAGGCTGGCTGCAGCACAACCAGCTGGAGCTGGGGTCTCCGGGTTCCCTGCCACTAGTTTCTCCCCTGCATCACATTGACGCCATCATCCTCCAACTGCTGTACTTCAATAGCCTGCAAGGGCAGCATAAAAAAAATTTTTTAAAAAACAAGCATGGCAGAGATTTTAGCCTCACTGAAATGGCTTCATTCGGCAGCTGTCCAAGGGCCCTGCTAGGACTGTTTTCCTCTTCTCAATTAGACAGAGCACTGGGGGAAGATCAAGCGGAGAAATTCTCTGGGGTTCCATCTGTTAATTAAAGCCACCGTCAGATTTTCCACACTATGACAAATGATCAAAGATCTCGACTCCCTTTCTTTATCACCCTCTTATTTCAAGGCAACATGAGGCTAAATTACAAGTGAGAAATAGCACACTCTATTTTAAAATGGAAATAAAACAGTCAAAAGGGACCAGATAAGCCTAATCACTTAGTTTCAAATTTTGATGCCAAAGGGCATCCATTTTTTTCAAAGGGGAAGAGTGTATCACTTTGGACAATTCTATCCATTGGTGGGCCTGGTCCCTTCCAGCCATGTTTCAATCACCTGCTGTTTAGTGTCTGGGGCCCTTCTGACACTGGATACATCAGTGACTGGCAAATTAACAGCCTGTGTCTATATTGACATTTGTGTTTCTCAACGTAATGGTTAATTTATTTAATGAACAGCTTCAGTCCTCATTAAGAAGGTAAGATGTCAAAGAGTGAATTGGGGCTTGGCAATATGATAAATAGGTAATGGGGTTTTTATCCTCATTCCCAGAGTTAATTTTTTCTATTTCATTCATTTTGTAAACATGTGTTCTTGAGTACCTACTATATGAGGGCCTCCGGCCAGAAGGCTCTCCCTCTACCCAAAAAAGAGTTCCAGCTCAGTGGGTATTTCATATAAGCCATTTCACACACGGTACCCCACAATGACACGGGACCCCAGAAACCCTGAGTCCAACGGAAATAGTGGAATAGAGTAGTAGGCTGAGGGCTGGAATGTCAACCCAAGCACACATCTGTGACTCTGCTGATTATTGGTAGACATTAGCCCCAAATAATAGAGACAAAAAAAAAACCTCCAAGTCTGTCCAACAAAGAGAACAAAGAATTGCCCATCCCAAATAACAGGGGCAAGAAAAGTCCTATTGAACACAGACAGAACCAACAATTATCTTCAGGTGAGCTTTTTCAGTCACTAAGATGAGGACGAATTTCTCTTGCTTCCTCCTTTGTTCCGAGAGAGCGTTCTCTCTCCGCCTCTCGGAGCGCTGGCGGCTCTGTCGCCCAACACAGCTCTCTGCCGAGCGCTGAGCACCCTGATCACACAGCGAGTTCAAGGGCATTCCGAGTCCCTGGTGCCTGAACTACTGCCTGCCTGTGCTGCCTTCTCAATTAACATGAGCTGAATTGAAGTGAAGTTTCAAAACGGAGAATGTGTTTCTTGTCATGGACCCGCCACCCCCCACCCTGCTCTCACTCAAGACCGCAAAAGTAGAGAGAAGGGGTTGAAAAGCGCAGACCCGGGCGCCTGTGTCTGGATCCGGGCCGGCTCTTACTTACTGCCTTGGGGCAAGGTACTAATCCACGCTGCGCACCCGTTTTCTCCTCCATAAAATGAGGATAGAAATAACACTTCTTAGCATTGTCGCGAGAGCTAAATGTATTAATATATGGAAAAATTCAGGAGCAAAGAATACTGAGAATGAGGAAATTCTGCCAAATGTGTCCTTCTCAGGAGCAAAAAAATGTAGCAGGAAAATTGCTTCCTATTATAAGTGGGTTTGCCATTTCCGGAAAGTTGCCCATGTGGGGGTACCGAGCCACACTGCAGCGGAGTCTCAGTCCCATGCTTCCCAGGAGTTTCCCCGAACTTTCTGCATTAAAGGGAAAGTCTACCAAAGACCAGGCAGGTTTACATAGCTCTGGGATGCATACCTTTAAGACAATGAAAGTTAAAGGAAAACCGACAGCCTCAGTAACACTTGCAGCCTCTCACTAGGCTATTCCCTATTTTTTCAAATCCGTAGTGCAGGAGGAGACTGTGAGCCCTGAGGAAGTAGAAGACACGTCTTCTTTATCTTTGATGGCACATCACCTAATCCTGCATCAAACACATGGTAGGTCCTCAGTACTGTTTCATGAATGAATAACTCATTTTATTTCCGGTCCCATCTTTTATATGTTTCCTTGACATGAATACTATTCATGCATATACACACATATGCATGCATGCATGTGTACTTCCTCCCCATTTTACTGGAGTCACTCTAGAAAGAAAGGAAAAAAAGGGCTCCAAAGGGACCGCGTTGGAGGCTGTGGACAGAGCAGCAGGCCCAGATCCACCTGTAACCAGAAGCAACTTTCTGGGGACACTATCGTCCCTGGGGAGGACAAAGAGCTGCACATTTTATTTTCTGGTTTCCTGTGATGATATCAGAACCCAAACTTATGAACTATGTGACTAACATTATAACTATTTCTAGTCCAATTAACACCAGGAATTCCAAAAATGCACCAGGGAGCAAACTCCCCTAGTCTAATCCACAGTGACCTAAGGGCCACCAGAGAGAAATGGAGAAACTTCAGCACACTGGGCATCCTTGGTTCACACCCAAGACCTTCCTGGCTTCTTCACAGATGCACCTGGAGACGAGAAAATTCCCTTCTCATTCCCTCCTGGAGCCCTTGTTGGTTGAAAGAGGAAACATTATGAGATCATTTATCTTGATACAAGTAACAAAAACTAATTCAAACCTTGTTCAGTTTTCTGTCTTCCTGCTGGGCATTACCTTTGATAACCCAGGTACTAAACAAGGCTGTTAATTAGGTTTAAAAACTATTGCATGCAGACTAGGCCAAACGTGTTTCCACACTGTGTTAGCTCGGAAGGGAAAAATTGGGGGGAAAAAAGTCCTAAAGGGCAAACAAAAGAGCATATGTGCTTGAATCCATGAGGAACACAAGACTTTTTAATAGGCATAAAGAGGTACCATTTACAATTTCTCTCTTCTTCCAGATATTTAGTTACAAGAGGAATTTTAGCAAGAATCTAAAAAGAAATGTTGAACTGTAGGTCATGTTAAATTATAAGAGGGAGAGAACTCCATTACTTGAAGACAGTGATTCAGAGAAAGGGGTGTCACAAAGAGTGTGATCCTGCAAGAAATGGAAAGTGGGAGGTAAAGTCTTTTATGGGTTTAATATCAAGACCATGTTTTTAGCTTGGTTATGCTAAAGTACACATGAAAAATGCATATGAGATTTCTGTTCATATTTTCTGTGAAGTCGGTTTTCTTCAGCTTGCGTTGCTTTTTTCTGAAGTAATCAGATCCTGTTTTGTCCAGTGTTTTAGCTCAGGTACTCACTCACACTGTCAGCAGTGAAACTCCTGTTACTCTAGACTGCTCAGAGCATATAGAAGTAGCTCTACTGCCACCTGATGCCGACACCTGGAAATTGCAGGCACAGATCTTTCAACCCAAAATTCCTTGAACTTAAAGACTTTAAATTTGCATGACAAAGGCAGCTTTGTACTTTCGCAAAGAATGCGGCTTTGACTGACACCACTGCAAAAGAGAAAACTGGAATGACTAAAAAAACTCAATAAAAGCATTAAGGAGACAGTTTCGAAGTCTTGATCAAATTACCAAGAAAAGATTTCTACATAAGTTCACCTCATTGTTGTAGTGTTGCAATGTAAAATTTTGTGCTTTTTTTTTCCCCCTCCTTTGGCAGAAACATTTCCAGAGATTTGCACCATTCCTTACACAGTGGTTGAGACACTCACACGGGCCAGGTACTCCAGTACAGCAGTGGTAAGGGAGAGGGCCAAAATAGTCATGACTCTTGTAAGACAGAAATTTCTTCTCTCAAGTAAAAAATGGGGTACAGAGATTTCATACCATTAAGCAGTTATTGTTAAGTTTTTTTAGGTATGACAGTATGGTGCGGTTTTTTTAAGTCCTCAAATTTTTGAGAGGATAGGGGGCATGGGGGTGATCAGGTAGGTAGCCAAGGGCGGATACAGTTGCTTCAAATTATCAGAGATATTTTATTGGTCAGTCTCAAGGTTCAAGACAGCTCTCCTGCCATCATCATCATATCTTTATTTCACATTGCAAACAAAGGAGGTGGGGGGGGTAGTAAAAACCATTCCTTCCCCACAAGGCCTTGACCTAGAAATTGTACACGTTACTTCCACTCCCTTCCCATCGCCCAGGACTGCAGTCACATGGTTACATTTAGAAGTCATCTGGGAAGTGGGATCATTAAGTGAGTGACAATACTTCCAACTGAAATTTGTATTACTATATAATTATATTGCAACGATTAAAGAAATTGGAAGGCTCCATGCTGTTTAGATTATCTTCTTTACTCTAGATGCACTTAAATATGGATTGCTTCCGAGAGAAAAAAAACTAGAAAACTATTTCAAAGTAAGAGGCTGAGGAGACACGACAACTGAATGCAATGCATGGTTTGGGATTGTATTTTGCTATAAGAACATCATGAGACAATTGGCAAAATCTGAGTAAGGTTTATAGATCAAATAATGGTGTTGTGCTAACATTAATTTCCTGGTTTGGATACCTGTGTGATGGTTATGTGAGGGAATATGTGCCTTACTAGGAAACACTCACTGAAGAATGTACCGAAAGAGGTATAATTTCTGCAACTTTTTCTTCAACGGTCAAATGTATATATATACAGAGAGAGGGGAGAGAAGAGGAGATAAAACAAAAGTGGTAAAATATTCGTATTTGGAAACCCCAGATAAAAAGTATCTGGGAAGGCTTTGTACTATTCTTATAACTTTGCAACGTCTTAAGTCATGTCACAATAAGAAGTTAAAAACAGTGCTACCTTATTTCTGACTCACATTAATTCACAAGATGTTTAAAAATGTGGTTCATTTAGTTTTGCCTTTATATAACACCTTGGCTGACACGAAATTTCAGAAAATTTAGTAGACTTAGTTTCTCTATTTGCTTTCAGGCTTTTCCCCCCACATATTAAAATCGGGAGAGCAAAAATGGAGAAGCTACTATTTGCAGCATTACCTACGGTGAGAAGAGCCTTGTGCAGTGGCAGCATTGCAGCCAGTGAGGTTTATCTGAGGCACTAGTATTGCTCACTGAAACAAAGGGTGAGGAGAGGCCACAGTCATGCAGGGATGCAGGTTTCTATACAGCGTAGGCAGGGACCCAGAGGAGGCAGCGAGGAGGCTTCCTGGCCCAGGGGCAGCTGCAGAGACTCTGTCTCAGCTTCTCGCTCTGCCAGAGTCGGGAGAGGACCCAAACGCTTGCCTGTTCATTCAGGCTTACATCACCAAGACACTAGCGATCTATGAGCTTTCATTTTGGGAATGCCTAGGAGCTGCAGGTCCTCCCAGGTCTTAAACCAAATTCAGCATCAGCCAAGGCCTTGTGCCTTATCCTGGTCAGAGCAGACAAAGCCGTTTCACTGCCCAGGTGTCCCGGAACAATGCTGCAGCATCCAGTGTTGCAGAAAGCCAATCTCTTCACATAGACACTCTCCAAACTGTAAATGAAGACATCGTGTTCCACGGTCCTCCTGGAGAAATGTTCCTTGCGTCAGATCTATGGTGTCACAAGCAGTGCAACGTGCTGACTCTTCCCCTCCCCCAGCGGTGACCTCCACCTTTAACACGGGCCAGAGAACTTCATTCAGACAGAAACCTACCCAGCTCTGCAGTCCCCGCTGTCAGCAACAACCAGTGGTCCTTGTCCAGGATCAGTTATGCTTCCATTTCATTTTAAGTACCGAGCTGCCTGCCACATAGTTCCTAAAATGTCACACTCCTCTCAATGTCCCCCCTCCACCGCACCCCACACTGGTTGTAACAGCTCCTATTAGCACTTCCCAGAGGAGGCACATCAAAGGAAGAGCCAGGGCTAAGTGGAGACCCTGCCCCATATGTGAGCCACCGTCCAGCTGTGTTATGTCGGGCCGACTTGAAAGCAGCGCGCAGCCCTCCTCTCCAGCAGCCCATTAGGCCCTGGCAGCGAGGAGCACCTCCTTTGCTGGAGTCGCTCGTAAACAGGACCCTGGGGAGAGGGGCCTCTCGTCCTTTATGCCTAGCTGCACTCAAAGGGAAAAGGAAACGTATTAAATGTTTTTAATATTTGCAGCTAATAATGCCCTCAGTTTGCCAGGTAACGTTCACACCTTCTCCTCCCTTTGGATTTGGAAAACTCTTATTTTTCCAACACATGCTCCCACGATTGGGGGATTTCCTGATTGAGATGCTCGGTTCCTTTAAATGCTGGTTTATTGGGTTGTTTGGACGGTTGGTTGGGTTTTAATCGGAAGTGCTTCACGGGGACGAACAAGAGTGTTTCCTCTTCAGTCAGCCCCTAGGAGAGCTGGGCAGCCAGAGAGGTTCGAACATCCCTCGGCATCGTCACAAACGTGCAATCCACCCAGTGGGAGATCGGCTCGGACGACAAAGGAAAGGCTGCATGTGCTAGCCCTGAAAGCGGTGACTTCTCCTTAGTCTCAGTCCTATTGCTCTGCTTTAATTGAATGCACGATCCCTATAATGGCTTATAACAGCTGCAACAGAGGCAATGACATAGATTCTACTTGACCTTCCTCCAGCCAGGCACTCAGAAGCCAACACTTCAGGGCGGGCCCCTGTTTTAATGAAACAGACTATTTCGAGCTGCTCTGATTATAAGCTGCAACACGTGGGAGGCTGTGGCTATTTCCTCGCCACGGGACTTGCATCTGGACCCATCGATAGCCCTTTTCCCTGCATGACCGCTGATCTGATGAGAAAAAAAATTGCTTTGGCGAAAGGCAAGTGTTCCATTTCCTGACCTTGGCAGCTCCGAGTTTTGCAGGACTCTCTGGTAGCCACCACTGAGCAAATCTTTTTATTTCACTGTAAATTTGTTGGAAAGGAGAAGGAAAGTTGCAGAAACACTTGCGAGTAAACAGCCTCTGAAATCAATGAAGACAGAGAATTGCTCCTGTTCCTAATCCCTTTTTCCTCCCTCACAGAACTGCCAATAACCTCGGCCTCATTCTAACACGGATTGGGACTGACTCTCTCCCTACCTTTGACAGGGCATAATACGGCACATCCCGAGGACCCGGAGTTGAAGGGCACTTGGAAATGCCACGCCCATACTCTCCAGAACGCTTCTGTTGAAACTGGCATATTCTAGGTGGAGAACCACTCACTGGTGAGGCTGTGGCTCGCACAGCCTTCAGCCGAGTGGTTTTTACAGCTGCTCAGGAAACTGATATAATGAGTGTGGAATGGCCAGTCTGCTCAAAGTCAGCCCTCTGTGGCTGACTTTGCACTTGGGCACACACTTTGCACCATGAGCATGCCTTGCAAGTTATGACGTCATTACAGGGCCAAGTAAATCAATCCTGTCTAATATCACTTAATACTTACTCGACATTTACTGGTATAGCCTAGAGATTAATCCCAGGGTCTCTGGTTTGAATCCCAACTCTGCCACTTAACTAGCTGTGGGACCTTGAGAAGATACTTCACGTTTTTGCACATTAATTTTCTCATCTGTAAACACAAGCTACTTCATAGAGTTGTGAGAATTCAGGAATACCTACAGTATTTAGAACAGCACCTGCCACTGAGTAAGCTCTCAATAAATATTAGTTTTGTCACGATAAGCTAATCTTAATATCTATTATCTGTTCATACTAATTTTGGCCATGTCCACCAGGACCTGGACGAACCTGAATGAAGGCCCACCCAGTTTTGGCTGCTGTCCTGGGTCATCCTCAATGGAGCAAGAACTGGGTCGATCAAGACCTGGGATAAGGGGTAATTCTAAATGTCAACTTTGAGCCTCTGGCACTGGTTCCCTCCCACCCGCCGTGAGCCCTGACACAAATGTCCCCATTTCCCCCCTTTACCCACCTCCATCCATCCCCCACCCTCCTTCCCTCTGGCCATCACCACACTGTTCTCTATATCTATGAGTTGTGCGTGTCTGTTCTTTGATCAATCCCTTTACCTCCCTTCATTCAGTCCCCACCTGGCCCCGACAGCTGTCTGTCTGTTCCATGTGTCCTGTCCTCTGTTTCTGCTTTAATCATCAGTTTTCTTTTGTTCATTAGAACACACGTATAAGTAAGATTGTGTGGTATTTGTCTTTCTCTGACTGGTTTATTTCACTTAGCATAATAATCTCCAGGTCTATCCATGCTGTGGCAAAAACAAGAGTTCCTTTATTTTTTTAACAGATGTATAGTATTCTACTGTGTTAATGTATCACACCTTCTTTTTATCCAGTCATCTACTGATGGGCACTTGGGCTGTTTCCAGATCTTGGCTATTATAAATAGTGCTGCTATGAACATAGGGGTACATATATACTTTTGAATTGGTGTCTCAGGATTCTTAGGGTATAGTCCCAGAAGTGGGATCTCTGGGCCAAAAGGCAGTTCCATTTTAAAAATTTTTGAGGAAATTCCATACTGTTTTCCACAGTGGCTGCACCAGTCTGCATTCCCACCAACAGTGCACTAGGGTCCCCTTTCTCCACACCCTCGCCAGCACTGGTTGTTTGCTGGCTTATTGATGGTAGCCATTCGGGCAGGTGTGAGGTGATAGCTCATTGTTGCACTCTTTAATACCGTTATAGGCTGTAAGGCTTAGGGTTTCATTAGTGGCACCGCTTAGCCTCACAAGGCCAAGACTTCTGATCCCTCAACAGTGCGTGAAACGATCTTATAGAGGCCTGCTGTTTACAACTGAAGTGTTACTCTGCTTCTCCTGGCTGCCAGAGTTTGTGTAAGGTTGGTGCAAAGTATGCCCAAAAAAATTCTTCAGAAGGATTGACATTTTGAAAAAGTATATGCAAGGGGCCCTGGCTGGTGTGGCTCAGTCAGGGCACATGTCTGGAATGCAGGCTGAGAAACAACCCATCAATGTTTCTCACGCGTTGATGTTTCTCTACCTCTCTTTCTTTCTCCCCTCCATTCTCTCTAAAATATGTAAAACCTTTTTTAAAAAGAAAAGAAAAAATATGTACATGGTAAATTTAAAGCTTCTGAGTTTTTGAAATAAATCATTATTATCTCATCCCATATTGTCCTACATCATGGAGCAATGCAAAAACAGTGAGTCAGAACAGGAAAGACTAGCTTTCAGTAAATTTCTATCACTTATTAATCATATTACCTTGGACAAGTGAATTTCAGGGTTGACATCTAGCTAAAGTTCAGACAATAATGCCCAAGTCTATTTTCCTGGGAGTTATAGGATCCAGTGAGGCAATACATAGTTGGCCAAAGAGTTCGTGTGGTTTTTTCCATAAGATGGCTTTAGTAGTGCTCGATTGTCTTTAACTTCATTCGAAACAATTTTGTTAGATAGTATCATGATAGCTGTGATATCAGCATGCATTTTACAAAAAAACTTATCAAAATTGGTGAATTTTTATGTAGCCATTTAAACACTGGAGATGGAAGAAAATAAGCACCATTTTCAGCATAGTCTATCTTATTATTTCAAGAAAGATAAAAAATGAAACTAAAATGCAAACAAAGATTTGTGCAGTGTGTGGAAAAGATGCTGAGACATCAAATCTGTCCAAAGTGGTTTGCAGAGTTTCGTGCTGGAGATTTCTTGCTGGATGACATTCCACAGTCAAGCAGACCAGTTGAAGGTGACAGTGATCACATCAAGACATTGAGAACAATCGGTGTTATAGCATGAGGGAGATAGCCAACGTACTCGAAATGCCCACATCGAGTGTTGGAAATCACTTCTACCAGCTTAGTTATGTTCATCGCTTTGATGTTTGGGTTCCACATAAGAAAAAAAAAAACCTTTTTGACCATTATTTCCACATGCCATTTTCTACTTAAACATAATGAAAATGTTCCATTTTAAAAAAAATTGTGATGGGCAACAAAAAGTGGATTCACGATAATGTGGAATAGAATAGATCGCGGGGAAAGTGAAATGAGGCACCACCCACCGCACCAAAGGCCGGTCTTCATCCACAGAAGGTGATGTCGTATGTGGTGGTACTGGAAGGGAGTCCTCTAGTATGAGCTCCTTCCAGAAAACCAAACGATTGATTCCAACAAGTACTGCTCCCAATTAGACCAACTGAAAGCAGCACTTGATGAAAAGCGCCTGGAATTAATCAACAGAAAACACATAATCTTCTATCAGGATAACAGACCGCACGCTTCTTTGATGACCAGGCTGAAACTGTTAGAGCTTGACCAGGAAGTTCCGATCCATCCACCGTATTCACCAGACAGGGCACCTTTGGATTACCACTTATTTTGATCTTCACAAAATTCTCTTAATGGGAAAAATTTTAATTCCTTGGAAGACTGCAAAAGGCACCTGGAACAGTTCTTTGTTCAAAAAGCTAAAAAGTTTTGGGAAGATGAAATTATCAAGTTACCTGAGAGACGACAAAAGGTAGTGGGACAAAACAGTGAATATGTTGTTCAATAAAGTTATTGGTGAAAATGAAAAATGTGTACTTTTACTTTAAAACCAAACAAACTTTTTGGCCAACCCAATATAAAAATGTTTTGAATATTGCAGATTGGTTTACTAATATAAAATGATATATTATTTATAACATATCTTATGACAAGTTCCAGAAAACATAGAGCAGAAAAAGCATCCAACAAGGAATCAAAGGTTGGAATTCTCATTCCAAATCTGCTACAAGTCAATTCTGTATATTTGGACAAAAAACTTCCCCTCTCTGGTCCTTGGTTCTCTCATCTGCAAAGCCAGAGGGCGGGACTAAATGAGCTCTAGATTCTCTTCTAGTTCAAGAGTCTACAAATCCAAGCCAAACCTGAGGCAGA
Source organism: Phyllostomus discolor (assembly GCF_004126475.2). Lineage (NCBI taxonomy): Eukaryota > Metazoa > Chordata > Mammalia > Chiroptera > Phyllostomidae > Phyllostomus > Phyllostomus discolor. The sequence continues at coordinate 13,761,182 of NC_040906.2, forward strand.
CAGCAGCCCGCAGTGTCTGTGTCATTATGGACAAAACAAGACAATCACACAACTACTGAGTCCAGTGGAGGGAAAGGGACAGCATGGCTTTTCTCTCAAGGGGAGCAAAAAGCCGTGCCCTCCACCATGACAGGCCTTTATTTCTCTTCTTCTGCACATTATGTGATGGTCCTCATTTACTATGCACAGGTTGCTTTAGGTGGTAACCTTTTACAGAAAACAAAGGAGCTAATGCTGCTAATCACAGCACAGAAAAGGGATATTTGCAAATGAAAAGGCAGAAGTGGTTGAACCAGTTACACTCATCCTTGGAAGGCTTAGCATGGATTTTAGGAAGTTACTTTGCAGTAAATGTCCCCAATTCAGGGTGAGGGAGTTTTTTAGCAAGAGCAAGACTCAAAGTGACCTAGGCACATTGCAGGCCTGATTCCCCACAGGAGAACCTATCCGTGGGCGTGAGTCCTGTGCATCTCCGAGTGGGAGCTGGGCCCACACCACACAGAACAGTCTCCTACACAAACCAAATAAATAATCAAAGTAAAATGGATATGTAAAAACAAAAGACTAAATTTCACAGTGATAAAGAAAATGAAAAAGTCGGTGGTGACCGTAAAGGGCTGGCCAAGGCAGACATGGCAGATAGTGACCTTGACTCTCCTTCCCCCAACTCACACTTGCCTGCGTAGCCTGCTTTGGCTTGGACGGTTGCCGGTCTTTGTGGGCCTACATGCAAGCACCCCCACATGCCCACACAACTCACTAACACTTGCAGGTGCCAACCCTAGTAAATGTGGCCTCAGTTGCTTTAATGTGTGGGAGTCAGTGCCCCTAAAAATATTCATTTCCATAGAATTTTAAAGCCTCTTTTGATAGACAAGAAAATTGAAATATTAAAAGGGTAAAATGAATTGCCAAAAGTCAATGCCTATTTAATGACCAAGAAAGCAAGTCACCTGATTGGCTCTGGCTTTTGTTCTATGTTGATACTTTCTAGACCTTGACATTAGAATCCATCATAATGTGTCGATATCTTACCCACTGATGTCCTTTGGAAGAGGGGCGTTTTTCTTTCTGGCTTACTTTTCTCAAAAGATGCCTCCAATTCTGTGCAAAGTCTCTTTGCGTTAGAGTCTTTACCACGTTTATTCGTGAGGTTGATAGCTGTTACCTTTTTCGTGTATAAACACATTCTTTGTCTCCTCCATACCAGTCATTTGCTCACAATTCTGTGTTGAAGTCTGTTTTTAATTGAACTATATAAATCGAACCTTCAACTTGTTATTTTAATAGGAATTCGAACAATTAACCCATAACTGTTTTCATCCCTAAGATAATTATTACCTAATAACTTGTGTGTTCATTAACATAAGAAGTCGCATTAATTGCATGCCTCACAGTGAAGTCAACCTATGAAGATCAGGCACCAAACACATGATGTAAGCAGAATGAGAGCACCCCTCTGGAGCTGGCTGGGCAAACCTTCACAAAGATCCGGCCACAGAAGATGGGGGCGGGGTGTCGGAGTGGCGAGGCTGCGGTGTCAAAAGAGTAGCAACAATAATTAGAGCAATTAAGGGACAAAAAGGGTTCACGGGGTACTTTAAACAATAAGCTGCTAGAGAAATAATACTGACAAAGGAACTTAGGAATGATTGTAAAATCAAGACGTTGGTTTTCAGAAGGAAGAGAATGAATTAGAAAAAATTTCCTCTCTCCCAGCCACTTTCGTGCTGGGATACGGTTTACTGGTAACTCCCTGGTGTTGATATTACGTGTCTGGAGGTTCAATCAGCAATCACGTACCTTTCTACCTTTTCACTCTTAACTGCTTTCCCTCCCACCTTCACCTTTATCCTTTATTAACTTACCTCCCTGTTCAGTCTACCACGACCTCCATCTGCCTACAGAATGTCACCACTATCTTAGCCCATCCATCGTGTCTCTCTCCTGGGTTTTTGCTTTTCGTTCTCCCCATAACCTGCCAGATGATAAATACTTTGGGCTTCACAGGCCACACAGTCTCTGTCACAACTACTCAACTCTGTCCCTGCAGCAGGAAAACAGCCACAGATAATGCATAAATGCATGAGCACATGTAGATTCCAGTAAAACTTTATTCTTGAACACTGGAATTTGAATCTCGTGGTACTCTCACATGTCACAAAACATTATTAAAAAGTGGTTTTGAACCACTTAAAGTGTAAAAACCATTCTTAGCTCATTGTCCATACAAAAACAGGTGGCACGTGAGATCTGGCGTGTGCTCTGCAATTTGCTGACGCCCTGCTCCAGAGAGACCGTGGTTCTCAGCCGAGGGCACCCAACAGAATCACCTGTGCTACTCTTATGAAAACAGAGGTGCTCAGGTCCCACCTCAGACCTGCAGAGTGAACACCTCTGGTGGCGGAGCCCACGGTGGCATACAATTTTTTAAATTCCACAGGGATTTCTGATCAGGAGCCCTAATTTGCACCAGGTGCTCTAGATCCTGCTCTTTCTGGACCTTCACGGTGCCTCCCACACAACAGTCTCCTGTGTGCGTCACCCGATTTCTTTGACTCCAAAGCAAGTCACATAATTGTCTAGTCAAAATAAGCTGCCACAGTGCAAAAGTAAACACATAAAGGACAATCACTAATTTCGATATAGCTTTTGATATATTTCCTCTGAAAATTACTGAAAGCCCACAATTGATGTATGATTAAGAATACATCATAAATCCAGCCCTGGCTGGCGTAGCTCAGTGGATTGAGCGCGGGCTGTGAACCAAAGCGTCGCAGGTTCGATTCCCAGTCAGGGCACATGCCTGCGTTGCAGGCCATGACCCCCAGCAACCGCACATTGATGTTTCTCTCTCTCTATCTCCCTCCCTTCCCTCTCTGAAAATGAATAAATAAAATCTTTTTTTAAAAAAAAGAGTACATAGTAAATCCAAAAAAAAATGAAGAGGAATTCAGTCAACCAAACAGGTTCACAACTCAGAAAGAAAAATTTGTATCTATATCTCACCCCATGCACCAGAATAAACACCAAATGCACTGAAGAGTAAAATATAAAAGGATTAAGCCATAGAAAGAAACTGAAAGGCAACTGAATTGAATATTTGTCAAGCCTCTAGAGTAAAGAGGAATTTCTAAGCTTAAGAGCTTAGAAAAAGCCATAAAGGGAAGCAACACAGATTTAACTGCTTAAACATTACAAGCCTCTGTATATAATAAGATAAAATAACTGAATTAAAAGAGGTAAACTTAGCAATAAATTTGCATAATTAAGAAAGTGCAACTAGTTGGCAAAATATGGGAAAAAAAGAGTCTGACTAGTAATCCAAAGACACACAAGTTAATACAAAATATTATTGCGGTCTCTCAAACTAGCCGAGGGCTCTCCCGCGGGAAGCCAGACCCGTGCTGGCTAGAGCTTAGGAAGCACACGTCCGTACTCGGCATGTTCACAGTCTGGAATGGCAGAGAAACAAACTGGGAGAAGCAGGGGAGGGCAACACCGGAAAATCGGGACAACTGTAGTGGAACAACAATAAAAAATTAAAATTAAAAAAATAAGATCTCAAGCCCAATTTCTCCTCTTCCTAGCTGTGTAACCTCTCTAAAAAAAAACTGCAAACAAGCTATAGATCTAAAAGAGGGGACTGGTTAAGCAAACTATAATATATTCACTTAATAACAGATTATGAGGCCATTAAACATTATGTTTACAAATACCATAAAATAACATGGATAAAGGTTACGATACATTAGGTGAAAAGGGCAGGATATAAAATTGTGTAAATACGGTGGTTACAATTCCATAAATCTTAAATAAACCGATTCATAAGGGGGGAAAGGTGAAAAGAAACACACAAAGACATTAACAATGTTTGTGTGGGTAATGTACCTCGGTGATTTCTTTTTCACATTCTGTTCTCTGAGATTGCATTATACTTAGAGTGAGGAGTAACCTTTTAAAGAGAGAAAATGTTTAAAAATCCGTGTGTGGCACAGCAGGCAGCAAGACATGGTCAAGTTTCAGAACCATATTCTGAAATTTTACTATCAACCCCTTGATTAACGTAAATTGTTCGTGTGGGAAAATTCTACAGCACAAAGCTGAGAATTAAGCTTTAATTCCGCCCTGTGTTTTCTGTACACTTGTTGTATCATTAAGACTATAAAGTGAATAGCTACTGTCCTCACTGATAACTAAGTGAAGCCTAATTGTGTGGTTTTAGTCTCAATTAAAATGACCAGAAACACAAAAGCCTTCCTAAAACTCTCACAGAGGAATAACACTTTAAATGCACAGCCTTTGAACTCTTTAAGATTTTCTTAGCTTCCTAGTAATCTCTGCACATAGACTTCAAGAACTTTAGATACTTTCGTGACGCTTAAATTTACCCTTCTGCTTTGTCTGCCCTTGATACAATTTCCCTACTTGTTAAAGGACGTTTGCATTCCGAGACCACATGCAATTCTTTAAAAGACAATGGCACGCAATTTGAGCATCCACCTTGCCACTGCCATAAGCCTTTTGTCCTCTCTCAAGTTACAAAGAACGTGTTCCAATTCTGTGATTTTCTGCGAGGACCTGGCAAATCAAAAAGCAAGCTCTCCCCACCCCGAAATGCTCCATGGACCCCCATCTTATTTCCTTCAGTGCTTTCTAACCTGCATGCTAGCGTGTAAAAGAAACATCTGCCCTTAGGTGAAAAGCAGCATTTTTAACAGGAACATGAACTGTCTGGTTTCCTTGTTCCCGCTGCTAATGTGAGAACAAACCCTGCTAGTAATGTCTGCCTCCAAGATCTCTTTTTTCCAGGTGGCCAAGGTGGAAACTGCCTTCCACGCGGACTGATGAACACAGCGTGACAAATCTCATCTTGAGGCACAGCCAGCTCTTCCTGGAGACCCTGTTTTAGGGCTTTGCAACGTGAAGGACCGTCCTTTACAGCCGGGCATGCATGCCTTCCAAACGCTCATTTCTTCTTATGAGACAATAAAACACTTCCTGCAGCAACAGCAGGTGAGCACAGAAACTGTCTTAAATATCTGACCTGAAGTGCTAAAGATGCTTAATAATCTTTAAAGTTACCAACAATATTGTTTCCTCCGTTACCAGGATGTTGTAAAATGTCCTAATTAGTCTTTATGATAATGCCGACACCTCCACAGCACATAAAAAGGACTTTTAATTTTTAAAAGGACAACTCTGGTTGGTTTGATTTTTATCTCTAATTGGCCTATAATGTCTATTCCTCTGGCACTCCAGACAGGCAAACATTAATTTAACGAGCAACCCATACACCATGGGAGACCAGAGAATCGAGTGTGAAAAAGAAGGTTCCAGTATCCTGGACGTGTAATTGGTTCCATTCTCTTTTACCTCCTGGAAGGTGCTAAACAAGTCTGTCCACTACTCAAAGGAGGGGTCCTTGTAAGGCAGCTGCTTCCCGAAGACCCCCTTCACGCAGCCAGTCCCTGCTGTGGCACAACCAGCACTCCAAATCCCCGGGGACTGGTCCCAGGAAGCACTCCGAGAGGAGCCCCTCAGGAGACCCAGCAGGAGTGATGCGGTGGACCAGGCCGAGACACCGAGGCCCGGGGAGCAGACGCCAGTCCCTGGTTAGGCCACCAAGGGCTCTGTGGTCTCAGGCCGGTCACTCTCCCCCCTGAGCCTGCCTCCCTGACTGTAAAATGGAAAGAATGATCTAAAATCATCTCGGAAATCCTCTCTAGCTCTCACATCCCAAGCTTTACTTGTGGGCATAGCTCTGCTAAGAGCATGGATAATAATTCCAGGTTCCCCGCCAGCTGGGAATGCAGAGGCTGGCTCACGCCACCGGGAGCACCAGCTCTTCCTGCAACATTCAACCCGAGGCTAAACCCTCTCCAAGCCCAGCTCCCCACCACGCTGCCCAGGGCGGTCCAGGCACGTGAGGAGCAGAAGCTAAGTGTTGGTTGAGTGCACTGCAGGAATGAGGGTTGGTTCTCCCAGCCTCTGCCCAGAGAAATGTGTTCTAGATTTCAGGAGACTGAGCTGGATGATTCTGACTATCTCACTTCTGAAGTGGGAAGCTACAGCCGTGACTCCTCCTGAACCAAAAGAATATTCATTACCTTCCTGTTCACTCAGGGAGAGGACAGGCTTTTTCTGTGCTTTGAATATGGGCTCTTCCTGTGAACATATCTAAGGGCTTGATACGCCTTTGGGGGACTCAAGTATTTCTGCTACAATGGAGACATGGCACCGGGACACACATATTGACCCCAGATGATTCCAGCTGCTGACTAATGAGACCCCACTGCCTGCCCACTTATACCCCACCCCTTTTCAAGTCCCAGGCTCCTCAAGGAGCTGCTGGCAAAGAAAGCAGGAGCTGACTTGAATAACATTGCTGTTGAAAAGCTTTGTTCTTCCGAAACCAAGAAAGCCGTGACAATCTTTTATTTATATTTCCACCATTTCGATTTAAAGCGATACATGTGATGGCGCTGCTGTTTCCCTCGCCACCCTCCCCGGTAATGGCACCACCACCGGCAGGCTTCAGGCACAGCTCGTCAGCAGACCCCGGCCTGGGACAGGCCGGGGCGGGGCCAGGGCCACAGAAGGAAGTCGCTGTCTTACTCTCACTGCTAGAAAGGGAACGAGCTCCCCAAGTGCGAGGCTGCGCTATGGAGAGAGCAGTCCTCTGGGCGGGCTCGCCGAGTATCTGTTAAATCAATCATGCTGTTAAACACATTAACACCACACACATTCTTATTTTTAACTCCGGTATCATGGAGTCTGAAACAAAACACAGATTATGGAGGGAAACTTGGAGCCAAACTTGGACTCAAACCTCAACAAGGCCTCCGCTCCACGTCTCATCCATTCTTGTTGTGTTGATGTTCCCGCCTTTGTTCTCCCAGCCCAGGCCCTAATTAATTACAGGGAAGGAGGAAGAGAGAAGTCTGCATGCATGAGAGCGGTGGTCAGGACGATCTCGGTTTGCACAAGTTTGGATGATACTCAAGCTGAATGCTCATTCTCCTGCTGAAAGTTACTATTTTCTTCTCTCTCTTTTTTTTTCCCCAGGCCATATGGTACCCATCAATCCTAATGCTAACTGCACTTCCTTTTGTTCTGTATGGGGTCGAACCTAATCACTACTTTAAAATAGAATTTAGGATATGTTGATTGACTTCCCTTCAGCCACAAGGCTTGGAGAGAAACGATTTCTCATGCAGAAGTGCTTATGTCTTAAAGTGGCAGAAACATTATAGTCTTCCATGAAAATATATCCAAGTATGAGCTCTTTGTGGGTTTTTGTGGGAATCCTTACATCGTGAAGGACCAGTTTGTGTCACCGTCACCCACTGTTCTTTAAGTCACCGTGACGGGAGGAGGCAAAGGATCCCACGCTCATTTGACCTCATGGCTCAGGAGGAGTGAGTGGCACGGGGAACTTGGGTAGACGGGGGCTTTGGGGAGCCACAGACCAGGGTCCACCTCCTTCCTCCACCGCTCACTGTGTGATCTTAGTCAAGTTTCTGAGCCTCCATTTCCTCACTCGTAAAATGGGAGCCATAATATCTCATAACATAGGGTTTTTGAGAGGGTTGAAAAGATATGAGTAGGTATGAATTCATGAAGTATGCTTAGCACAGAATAGGAGGAAAACAATACATGACACTATGACATTTAGAACTCACAAAAGAGATGGGTTATGGTAGCAGTAACCCCCACAACGAAACCTCACATAAAGCCGATACAGCCTTTGTATTGGGAGAAACAGAGGCAGTCCTACAGGTTAAATGGTACCTGGTGAAGTGGGGACTGTGGGGGGCTACCGAGACATGCTGGCAAACAGGGTTCCCTGTCATTCAGACAGAGGGGTGGGGCACCCCATGCGTGAGAACCTGCATTATGAGCCCTACACAGGCACTCGACCAGCTGAGGTTTAGTTTCAGCTGATGACAGTGCTTCTGTGATCATATTAAATCAATGTCATTACATTGAACCGTTTTGTGTTTTGAGTCTTGTTTGTCACTTATTTGTAAATGTTTTGGTTTGATTGGTACAGGAGAGTTAAGGCATGCAGTGATGATATCTGCTTTTACAGAAGTCCATATTTAAGCACCATAGTGGGAGATGTGGCCTCGGAAAACCCAGAAGTTATAAGATACATTTCAGCAACTGACAAAGAGCCTGGCCTCTCAGATTCAGAAAAGAAAGGGGGTTGTGGTTTGAGGACTCGGTGACCTTGCTTGGGCCAGTACCCGCCCTTGAAGCAATCAGCCTACTGCATAGACAGGGTTCTCACTGGAGGAAAACAGTGGGAAAGGACTAGAAGAAATTCTGCCAAAGGGAGTGTCAAGCTCCCTTCCTTTGGCGCCTGCGCACTCTAGACTAGCAGACACAAGATACGGGGGCTTCCACACCAGAGCGAAGCTGTGGACCCTGAACATCTGCTCCAGAGCAAGAGGTCAGTCCTGGGATTGAGGCAGCCAATCTACCAGTCAGTACTTGCTCGGACTCCAGCATATCAGAAAGAGCTGGCGATGCACACATGTATCAAAAAATTTCACTGGGACCCTGCTTATGGACTGCTAGGGTTTATCTGCAGGTATTTCTGCAAATTAGCTGATAGTCCTTGGGGCACGAACCCTTTGGGAACCTTCAGCACCTGCCATATGAGTGGCTACCTCCTCTGCCAGCCCATGACTGGATCTGACTGTCCCATCGGTCTTCTTGAGAATGTTCATGACCAGGGCCTGATGACAGGGTGTGTGAGACAAGACTGTCCCACCGACAGTGGGTCCTGGAAAGAGATCCGTCTTTCAAATAGAAACAAAATGGAGCCAAGTGGGCAGACCACCTCACTTGAAAGACACAAGCAAGGGAGAGGGATCTCGGGGCCTTTCGCAGTAAGTTCATAAATGGACAACTCATGCAGCGATTGTGGTTGGAGGTAAGAAGAGATGCCTCCAAGTTCTGTCGACATCGACTACAAGGAGGCAGAGGTAGCAATAAACAGACAGGAAACAAGGCAGGAGGCAGGGATGTCGGCGGGGGGGGGGGGGGGGGCGGGGGCGGGGGCAGGTGGCCCTTCCTAAGCGGAAGCAGACCACCTGTGTTGCAGAAGCACCGCAGACCCAAATCAAGGGGCAGGAACTCGGATAGAGACTGAGACGCCTGCGGTGGCGCCCCACCCCTCCGATGCCGGCCTCACTTCCCAGAATTCCAGTGGCAGCACCAGACAGAACGGGGCTTTCCCTCTCGGATACTATTGCCGTTGGAACCCTACCAGACAGTTTACAAGAGGATACATAGCATGGATGGTCCACCTGACCGATAGCAACCAATAAAGTCAGAGATTTCATCTAAGCCACGTTTAAGTGCATATAAAAGGAGTCAATAATATCTCTCTGAGCCACAGTCTTTTTAAAAGCATTTTTTTCCTTATTCTGGGGATTTGTTTATAATGCTTTCCAAATCACCCAGAATTATAATTACTTCTGAGCCAAAGCCTCCTTGGGGTAGGCTGGGACTGTAAGCCAACTCAGAATCAAAACCGATATTGCTTTTCCCAACTGCCAGCTGTGATTGTTTCAGCCTAGGAAATCGGGATGTTGTTCTTTTACAACTTCATTTTGAAATAACTCCTCACAACTTTCAGCTGTGTTTTTTTTCATCGTTCCACTTTTCTGTATAGTTGAAGTGAAAAGGAAACTTAAAAAGTATGTCATGAGTCTCTACCAAAATTTCATGGGGATATTTCTGTCCAAGTGATGTCTTTTCCAGTTTCACTCTTACACAGGAGGAAGGAGGACCACTTATCTCCCACCTCATCTCCCTTCTACCCCCACTCCATCCTCACCCCTGTTGGTTTTGTTTCTGTCTGGGCTCAGGGACTTAAAACATGTTGCATACAGTAGCCCTGCCCTCCGCAATGGGTTAGCAATCTTCAACATTTTAAGTTGCACAGTAAGATCTCTTCCATAAGAGATACACTGGGTTGCCTACCTAACCCACTGCTCCCCCTTCTCCATCCTATGGGAACCCAAACTGGCTCAGGTGTCTGCGTAACTCAGAGAAAGCCGACTCTGCCCCCAGCTGCAAGGGTAGATCCTGACTGGCTCTTACCCACACATGGGAGTTCTATTTCCCTTGCCAAGTGTCAGTCTACAACCGGGCATGTGCCCTCCTCAGACCAATGAGACACGAGAAAAAGTCTACTTGGGGCTTCAAGGAAACATCTTCTCACGTCTAAGAAGGAGACACTGGAAGACGTGGGCCCTCTTCTTCCTCAGAAGACTTCCATGCCTCATTGTTTAAAATTTTTAATTTTCCAATCACGGTTCACATTTACTATGATTCTGTATTAGTTTCAGATGTACAGCATGGTAGTTACACAATCATGTCCTTTACAGAGTGCCCCCCCATATTTCAAGTAACCCTGGCCCCCATACAGTTATGATATTTTTTACTATATTCCTATGCCATACTTTATATCTCCAGGACTATTCTGTAACTACCAATTTGAACTTCTTAATCCCTTCACCTTTTTCACCCAGTTCATCAGCTCCCTCTCCCTTCCATGTCCTATCTTGATACCTAGAAGCGCTTTAGCCATCCTACTAACAACATGGGGGCGAAATCAGCACGGCAGGGGAGGGCGGAGCCAAAAGTGTCACAAATCGGGGAGAAGCGAAACCTAGGCTCTGATGAACCACACTCGATGCCTACTCCCCTCAAGGGAGACAATAAATTTTCCTGTGGTTAGTCCGGATTGAATGGGGGTTTTCCTGTTACTTGCAGCTGACAACATCCCAATAGATACAAGATTCCTATAGCGAACAAGAAAGTTTGCAAAAGGTTTTAGGACACATGAATTTGGTCCCATGACTGTCTCCTTTACTTGCCCTAACAACAGACTGATTGCCACCAGCATGGCATGTGATATCATGGGAAGATTTGTACATAGAGGTGCTTAGTTTGCATTAGACTCTTCACACTGCAACTGCACTCGATGTTTGATAGCTTCGGTGGGGTTTTCTGTGAAACTGGCCTGCTGTAGAATTGGGAAGAAATCTTTGGTTATTGCCGTTGCAACACTGGCATAGCTTGGAGATCCAGAGGCTGAAAAAGTGCTAAGAAATAAACCAAGAAGCTACAGTAATAATTTGCAAGGGAAGATGACCATGGAAACAAAGTATCTTGTAATCAAAGCCAGGAATGACCACAGAAGAAAATTACGGAATGTGGGGTGTAGGATTTATGGGGAAATACTCAGTGGAACGAGGAATTGGACTCAATGACAGCAATGTGTCCTGGAGCTATATGCATTCTTGTTCGTGACTCCTGCCTGACCCTTTGTGAACGCCACATGAATCCCGGTGAGCTCGGACACCATCTCTCATCCCCATGAATAATAATTAGCATCTGTGTAGACTTTCTGGTTTTCAAAACACTTTAACTTTTATTATCTCTCTGGATCTGCCCCACATCCCTATGAAGTACACATCATTGTTCTCGTGCTGGCCAGGTGCTTGGTTGGTTATAACCTTATCCCATACACCAAAAAGGCTGAGGGTTCGATTCCTGGTCAGGGCACACACCTGGGTGGCAGGTTTGATCCCTAGTCTGGGTGCATAAAGGAGGCAACTGATGGATGTTTCTCTCTCACATCAATGTTTCTTTCTTACCCTAAAATCAATAAGAACATATTCTCAGGTGAGAATAAAAAAAATAGTGCTCTCATTTTATTGATGGGAAAACTGGAGAAAAAAGAAGTTAAATAAGTCACTCAAGACCATCCAGGTAGTAAATGAAAGAGCAGAGAGAACGAAGGTCTTCTACCTTCAAGTTCAAAGTTCCCATTTCGCTCTGGCCCTCCCCTACACCCTATTCCTGTAGGCTGTAACAAATTTGAAGTTCTGCTACTGATCAGCAGCAATTGGTTTGGAATAAGAAATCTTTGTTTTCAAATACAAACATGAATATGAATATTTGAAAATTGCTAATTTGGGCCAAATGTTGGGCTCAAAATGATTGCCAGCCTCTTTTGTGTGCTCAAACTCCCTTAAACCATTTGTTCTCATATAACATTTAGCTTAAGATGAAATACACAATACACATATAGTGTTTCCCATGTACAATGTTTTCCAGCTTCTAATTCACTTTAGGCCATCAAAGGAGGACATAAAATAACTCCAGAGCCCTAGGTTTTTGCAATTACCTTGCGGAAAGGGAAAGGGAAGAATGGGAAGAGTTTTTATAACTGAGAAAATCCAGATTTATTAGTCATGGTCTAAAAATGACAGTCCCCTGCCTCTCCCGTAAACCTCCCTTTCCACCGCACCCCCAACCCACCAGCCGCAGCTGGCGGAGCCTACTGCAGGCCACGTTTTCCTGCCCAGCAATCCATCTACAGAGCCATGCAAGGAGCCCGTTTTTGCACCAGACAGACTGGTTCCTGTGGCCTTAGGGGCAGAGCACCACCCAGGAGGGCCACAATGAAGCACGCAGGAGTACCCAGCTGTGGCCCCAGGCCATGACACCTGGCCACCCCTAACCCACCGAGAAGAGGAGCCAGTGGAAGGCCCCTCCACACACACACGAGCCTCCTTCCCCTACCAAGAGCTCACAAGTGAACTTAATCAGGTTTCCCTGAGCTCCCCCGCATTTCCCATCCCCAGAGGCCTTTGTTTATCCTACTTGACCGCAGTCAGGAGGGTCTGGTGAATTAGGTGAGAAAGGTTGCCCTCCCATCAGAACTGGCAGAAAGTGCAGCAGCTCTACCTTATAGCTCAAAAGGAAAGGAATAGGTGATTTCTGAGGTTCAGAAAGCTTCTGGGCCCCTCAGTTGTATTTCTCCAACAACAGTTCAGTTACCTACATAACAGGGTGAAATTCTTGTTAAAGACAAGACCTAAAATAGAGGCAGTCTATTTATCCTTTAAGATTTTATTTACTTATTTTTAGAGAGAGGGGAAGGGAGAGAGAATGAGAGGGAGAGAAACATCATGTGGGGTTGCCTCCCACGTGCCCCCTACTGGGGACCTGGCCCTCCACCCAGGCATGTGCCCTCACTGAGAATCGAACAGGCGACCCTTTGGTTTGCAGTCTGGTGCTCAATCCACTGAGCTACACCAACCAGAGCTATCTTTCTCAAAGACATCTGTGACAGAATTACCCCTCTCTTGCTTCCTCGTTTACTCGTAAGCTCTTTACACCAGCCTCCCTCCCATTTCAAACTGTACTTCCCTTTATTAGAAGGCACAGTCCACATTCTCTCCACACATCCCCAACTCTACCTCCTGTATTCCCAAAGCCAACCCGTTATCCCTTAGGCATGTAATAATGACTGATCACAAGCTGAAGAACCCAACAGTAGCCCATGCTCCAGACGAAGAGCTCAGAGCAAAAGGGTTAGAGCCTTTGTATACCCTGTTCCCAGGAGGACAGATGCATTCTATCCCATTAATGTTCTAGATCTTGGCTACATGTACGAGCACCAGTGAACTGGTTTGAGTGCATGTTTTCATGTCTATGCGTCTTAAATTGGGATCCTTGGAAACAGACTCTGAGATGGAAAGTGGCCCGCTAAAGGTTTGCTGGGGCGTGTTCTCAGAGTATAAAGGGAAGCAGGATTGGGCAGACCCACAGTGTGGTTGCGGTGGAGACTTTAGGCAATCTGAGGGGGCTAGAATGGCCTGTAAGACTTGCCCCAAACTGAGACAAGAGGCCAGGCCTTTTAATCCAATTATCAGGCACTTATTGGCCTTAGGTTGTTGTCCAGGAGGAAGTGCATGCCTTGGGTGAGGCAGTTCTCTGTGGCTGAGAGCAGCATCCATTGAGGGACAGAGGTATGAGCCACTGGTGACTAATATTCCCAAGAGATGTGGGACAGTTGCATCAGTCCTGATGAAGTATCTGGGTGGAGAATAACAATATGCATTCTAACCCACCCCTAATGCACTTGTTTTTATGGTAAGCCCACCCCATTAAAGCAACAGCTTTTCCATGATTCTGGTTAACCTAGTTTCCAGAAGAAACTCACAAGAAAAAGACTTGTACAAAGGATAATTATTGCTGCTACAGCGGATCTCAAGGCTGAAGCTGATAATCACCCTTCTCTTCTACCACATTGATTCTAGACTCCCATCACCCTTGGACAGACCCTCTACTGGTCTACATGGCACAGCGGATGGGATGACCCAGACCTTCACCTCCCAGGGCCTCTGAGCTCCTGAGACCTGTGTCAGTCTTGGGTGGGGGCTGTTGCACTTTCCTATTTTCTGTTAAAACTGGGTACGTTGTCCCAGCAATCACCTAGGAGTCGAACATTTTCTTCCCTCCCCTCATTGTGTAACTCCCTTTTTTGGTGGCTGGACTTGGCACAAGAAATCCAAAGTAACCAGGTGGCTGCCCTCATTCAACGGGACACCCACTGTGCCCCTTGCAGAAGCATCCTTCCTATGGAAACAAGGACCTCTAGGCTGGTTCCACAGAACCCAGAATCGTGGGAAAGACAAGTAGCAATTCCCCAAGTGAGTTACTGAGAAAAATGGTAAGGGGACACTCCTACTTCCAGCTCTACAAATTCATGTGTTCTGCCTCCTAAAGAATAACATGGAATGATCATTGATTGAAGGCACATACCTTAAATGGAGGATGGTATCCCATCCTTCCAGTACATCATCTTTAAGCTGGCATCCAAGTGATTTCTACAATAGACCATTCTGCCACTATATTATTTTTGTGGCTTCTGGGTCATGCAGCAAATTACAAAACCAATGACGATGTGCCCACTGCCACATCTCCTTTTGCTATGAAGTGAGTCCCTTTGTCCAAGGCAATGCTGTGTAGGATCTCACGTCAGTGGATTAAATTTTCTATAAGTGATCAGGTAATAATGCTTGCTAAAGGCCTGCAAGCAGGAAAGACAGACTCGTAACTGGAGCATGCATCAACTTCAGACAAGTGGATTTGTTGCCTCATTCAGGCTAGAAGGTGTGCAGTGGAGCCAACTGGTCACAAAGGGGCTGACTGGTCTCCTCAACAGGCAGTGCCATATTAAAGGCTCAGCATTGGTCTGTTGCTAGCCTCCTGGACATTGGAAGTAGAAATAGTTAGATCAGCCTTGGTGCGTGGGAGCACATGCTGTTGGGTCCGTGAATGACCTTGATCCTCACACTGTGGTTGCTCTTTTTTATTCACCCATTTTGGCAGCACTGAGATGGTCCACAACAGAGGTGGGCTGGTGTGACCTGGCTGCATCATTTTACTCTATTGTTTTGTGCCTCTTCTGTGGTAGATAGTCTTATGATCATTTACATGCCATCAAAATTCATGCTCATTCCTATAGACCCATCTAGACCTCCCTAGTCCCCGATCTTTCTATATTCTCCGTTCCAAGCCTCTGACCAAGCCCTTGTCCTTTAAAAGTATTTTCTACCATCAGTCCTGGCCTACCAGAGCCATTACCCATTGGGATTCTTATCAATGCCGCTGCCCCTCTGGGGTCTCCTGTGGCACTCAACTGGTGAGTTTTCCAGTCTTTTATAGTACATCTGCTATAACATGCCCCCTTCTCTGACCCTTTTTATTTCTTCTTCCACCATCCCATCACCTGCGTCACGTAGCAGATAGGACTTTACTTTTGACAAGCTTCTGAAAGCTGAACTACATGTCAGTGCCATCACCTGGAATCCTTGCCAGTATGTGAAATTATGCATCACAGAATTCTGTATTGGTGAACTTACACTCCATCCCTCCCTCAGGATCCAGTCCCATGCACGCTTTCCCAGCTGCTGCTGGCACATGCGGACTAGTTCCTGCAGCTCCTTTGGTGTACAGTTCCTGTCTTCCCTTAGCCAATCTCGCTCTTCCAAGCCTGGAAGTAATGAACTCAACCTTTGTTATCGATAGAGAGGTAAAAAAAAGGGGGGAAGAGCAGATCCTGGAAGAGCAAGCATTGTCTTGTAAATCGTTTGCCTCATCGGAGCCTTCTGCACGATCTTCAAGCAAGGGAAGGTGGCTAACTAGCTGTTAAATAACTCACTTTCTAACAAGGTAAGCGGGCCGCTTCTGCCCGTCAAGCAGGTTTGGAAGAACCTGGAATTTCAAAGTTCACCATGGTATCTACCTAGATATCCCCATTACAAGGGGTGGGTCCCTCTTCTTCCCAGTTAAGTCCTCGGTGTTGGCACAAGAGACCTCCCTCGGCTGAGGATTCAACCCTCTCTGAAGCTCTGCTACTCTCACAAAATAAGCTCTCCGCTCTCTCTGCCCCCAGCTGGAAGAGACTTGTTTCCTCAAATACTGTCAGGGAGGCCCTCTGGTTTTCATGTTTTTGCCTTGAAATGGTGATTAACCACCTGAGCCTGTTACTGTTGCTCTTCCTAGGAAGGAATGGCAGGCACTCAGCAACCGCCGCCCAATTCCACAGTTCTTAAAGTGATCATTTTCCTCACACCGCTCAATGGTCAAGGATACTGCACGGGCCCCTCTTCCACTAGCAACCCATCCCCGTTCACCTCTAGTGAAAGTTTCAGCCACTGCAGCCTCGGGCTGCTGGAGGAAATCCCACCGTGATGGACAGTGCCAGCTGTCAGTCAGTGGTGATTTGTATCCAAAACCCCTTTCAGAGTCAGCTTTCTAGGACCACGCCCAGGACAACTATGTTAGATTGAGTTTCCTAGAAATAATCTCTAAAATGGAGAGTAGTACGCTGAAGGTTCATTGGATTGTGCCTACTGGAGATGAGCCTGTAAGAAGAACAAGGAATGTGGGGTTGGACAGAGACCTCAGCTAATATCCTACAGGGAGCTGGAAGTCCCTGAGAGTTGTCTCAAATTATGTCAAGGACCCCAGACTTTTGAAATCCCACATCAGCCAATCATACTGCTCTCCCTCATCTGCCTCCCTGACCATCCATACAAATAAGCTTGCTCCGCAACCCCATTTTTATAGTCCCTACATATTTTCCACTAATACCTACTATAATCTGTAAATCTTTGGCATATTTTCCAGTTTACGTATTGACTGTGTCTCCCTCCAGACTGTGAGCTCCGTGAAGCCAGGAACCACGTTCATTTAGTCTCCCCAGGTCCTGGAACATAGTAGACAGGACCTCAAGGAAAAGTTGTTGAGTGAATAAACTGGGGGAAAGGAATGATAAGTTTAACAGACAAAGAAAAATTAGCCATCAAGAGCAACAGTCGACGGGGTATACGAAGCCATTGCCAAGTTGTTGCAACCCCCCTGGATGCACACCAGGGCTGTCTAAAGGGGACATGGTATGACAGGCAGCGTTAGTTGGGTTCCAGTGCCTTCCCATTCCTGATCATCACTTCCGCCCCTGAGTGGCCAGGTCTTTTCACAGAGCCTAACCTGAGAGTCCCAGTCTGCTTCTGTCTATGTCCGTGGGAGCCGTGAGCCAGAAAAACAGGGGTCCCAGTGTTGCTGGAACCTTGTTTATTTATTCCCACTGCCTGACCGGGGCCTGGCCAAATCCAAGGGACTTTAGCACTAATCTGAACCAATACCTTTCCCAAGGATATTTTCATTTTTAGCCTAATGTTTATTGATAAACAAGAGGAGTTCCTTCCTTATTAAGATTTTTTTTAAAGCTTCAAATACCTGGATGGACGCAGCAGAAGTCATCTTTAAATCACAGGGTTTGTCCTTAAAGATGGATCAAAACCAGCAGACAAGCATTGGGAGGCCTGCTGGTCACCGTCAGCCACTAACTAGCCATTTGACCTTCTTAGTAAGTCGAGCTTAACCTCTTCGGAGTTTAGCCTCTTCCTATGTAAAGTGAGAGGTGACGTGGGTGTGGTAGCAGGAGTCTCAGACTGGGCCTGGGCGTGTCCCCGGCTCTGCCAAACTCCTATGTGATCTGACCTCGGTGTACAATCTGCAAGTGAAGGACTAGGTACCATCTCCTCTCAGGGTCCTTCCGGTGTGATGAGTCAAAGTTCTTTGCATGCACGTTCCCAGGTACGCTCAACCCATCCTAAAACATAGAGTCTATTTTTATGCCAACGCCTTTCTTATGGAAAAGTTTCAGGTGTAAAGAGAATGAGCTAGTAAAACAGATGACTGAGCATTTCTCAAAATAAACATTGGCCAATGTAAGTTAGACAGGGAATCGCTTAGAGTTATGAGCTTCAAATGCAGCATTAAAACTCTTAATGGACTTAGCAATTCATTTGGAGATTTAGTATTCATTAATATCCCCACTTATTCTACAATATTTTCCACTCCGAATTCAATGCAAAGGCTATTTTTACCAGCATCTTTATTACATTCACTGAACGGCGTGAAGGCAGACTTATAGAATCACGCAGAAACGTCCTGAAGTTGCTTTTAGAAATGGCTATTTTTATTCCATAGAATTAATTGAACCCGCCGCCATACATCTAACTTACGTAAAGTACGAAGACAGCAAGTTGTTCAACAAAGTGTATTTAGTGCATAATGTTAGGAATTACTCCCCTTAATATTATGGAATAGAGGCTATCAAAATGAGTTTTCTCTTCGAAATGTAATTGCTAGATTTTATTTATAGTTGCATGTTTTATATATTAAAATCTGTCTAAGCCAATAAATGTGGTGGAAGGCAACAGTTTTTTATACTACTATTGGCATATAAAGTTGCTTGATTCAATATTTTGGTAATTGAAGCACTGATAATCAGCTCTGGAATATATTAATGATGATCCATTTCCCTGCACATCATTGTCGGGACCAATCTGTGTGTCCTCTCTTGCTGTGGGTCTCCCTGGCCCCACTTCCGTTCACAAAGTGCCGTCAGTACACATTACTTTTTAGGGCTGCCTCCCTCAAATATTGATTTTTAATTTTTTTGTCCACGGAAACATGGACTCCATTTTATACTACCTGGATACACACACACACACACGCACACACACATCTGAGAGCCATCACATTATACATAATATTTCTAATAGGTATGAGCCATTATGCAGGAACATGAATATGTTTAAAGTTATTTTTGTTCCAAGAAACGGAAGCTGACTTTAACTTGCTTAAGTAAAGGAGGGTAGGGTCCTCATTGGAAGGATCCCAGGTTATCAGGGGTGTCAAACTCATTTTCACCAGGGGCCATGTCAGCCTCACGATTGCCTTCAAAGGGCCGAATGTAACTTTAGGACTGTATACATGTAACTACTCCTTAACTGTTAAGCGAGAGCTGGGCGCTGCCGCCGGGTAGAAACAAGGTGCCAGGCCGGATAAGACAAGGTGGAGGGCCGGACTGGGCCTACGGCCTGGTGTTTGTCGCCCGTGCTCTAGAATCAACAGGAGATTTGAATGAGCGGAACTCAGAGGGCAAAGGAGCCAGGGTATGTCCTGGCCCTCAGCAGGAGATAAATAACTGATATATGTTCAATATTCACTTGTGTCCAGCACGGTTCCACATATTTTAAACGTTTTTCTTATTTAGTCCTCAGAACAATGCCATGAGGTAGGTTCTACTATCTCCATTTTAAAGAGGAGGAAGCTGGGGAAAGAGAAGCCATGCAACCTGCCTAAAGTCACAGAGCTAGCCTGTGGCAGAGCCGAGGCTGTGCGGTACTCTCACGTGCTGCCTTTGTTCCAGAGCTCGGTCTCAGGGGACTCAGTTCTGCAAACTGCTGCTCTCCATGCGTCACTGTTTCGGATGTTGCATCCCTGGGAGGCAGACTCTTCCCACCACTCCTGGTCAGGGAGGAGGTGGGGCCATGCTGAGCAAGCACAGCAAATAGGGGGAAGTACCCACGTATCCCAAGCTGGCCAGAGAGAACGAGAAATCTCGGTAAGCCCAGATGCCCAACCAGAAAGCACCTATTGGGTTACTGTAACGGGAGCACCACCGAGCCTGGCCTCAGAAGACTGGGTTCTAGTCCCAGCACTGGTGTAAATTATGTAACCTTGGCAAAGCTTCATCAATTGCGGCTTCAGTTACTTCACCTATAAAATTGAGCAACTGGATGACATTTCCCTGTTCTTTCCACTCCTCAGATTCCTTTATATTTAAAGAAGTGAGGATTCATCCTCTTAGGCAGCACCTCTTAAGAGGTGCTGAAATCTCTAAGCTATACAATTTCCTCTCCTCCAGAGTCTTACAGGATCAGCCACAAAAGCCTATTTCCCTTGGAGACAGTCCCATGCCTTCTCCATCCAGACATCATGGAGGCGGGGACAGTGGTACCTGGACCAGCTGCAGAGTCTCCCCTGAGAAAACTGCCAGCGTGCTGGTCACACCCGGTGTGCCGGCCGGCCTGCTCCCCAGACAGAGATGTCCTCGGGGGGCTCTGGCCCGAATACCCATAAAATACGCACAGGTTTTTACTGTGCCCTTGTCTGTACTCTGTGCCTGGTAGACCGCAGGAACTACAAGGGGGGACCCAAAGGACAATCATTTATTTATACAAAGTTGTGTATTTATTCTTATATGTTTAAACTTCAGTCACCTTCAAAGAACTCTCCCTGTGACACAATACAGCTATCAAGATTTTTTCCCTTGCCCCGCCTGGCGTAGCTCAGTGGATTGAGCGTGGGCTGTGAACCAAAGCATCACAGGTTCGATTCCCAATCAGGGCACATGCCTGGGTTGCAGGCCACGGCCCCCAGCAGCCACACATTGATGTTTCTCTCTCTCTCTTTCTCCCTCCCTTCCCTCTCTAAAAATAAATAAATAAAATCTTTAAAAAAAAAAAAGATTTTTTTCCCACTGCTCAGAACAGTTTTTGAACTTGTCAATTTTGGTGCCTTTTAGTGCTTCCGCCATGTTTTGTTTCACATCTTCCACATCAGCAAAAGGTTTCCCTCTGAGGACTTTTTTCATCCAGAGAAACAAACAAAAAAAATGTTACTTAGGGTGAGATCAGTTGAATAGGGAGCATGGGGTGAATAGGGGTCATGTTGTCTTTGGTCAAAAACTGCTGAACACTCAGTGCAATGTGGGCAGGTGCGCTCATAAGTCACCCATCATGAAATGTGCAAATGCCTTCAGAGAGTCTTCAAAAAAAAGAAATTCACTGAAGCCGAACACAGCCTCTCACAACACCACCAGCTGGAACACTGCTACAGATGGGTTCCGAGAATACTCACCTAGCGGAGGAAGCCTGTACTACAGGGGGCCCACCCTCCAGAAGATAATTCTGGGGATTTTAGGGGGTCCCCCTATATCTTAAAATCAGTCTCTCATCATCCCTTTTTGTATAACTTTTCAGAAAGGGATTATCAGGGGCAAAGGGAGCAGGAACTTACAGGCAAATGGGTATGTCTGTTAGTGAGGCTGTCCAGGTGCTATGGACTGAATATGTGTGCCCCCCAAAATTCATGTAGCATCCCTTATCCCCAGTGTGATAGTCTTCAGCAGTGAGGCCTTAGGGAGGTTTCGGTGAGATCATGAGCGAGCAATCCCCATTTGGGGATTAGTGCCTTCATGAGGTGAAGAGACCAGAGTACCCTCTCTCACCGGAAACCGGACTGGCCGGCACCTGGACCTTGGACTTACCAGCCTCCAGACTTGTGGGAAATTAATCTCTGTTGTTCACGACACCCAGGTTATGATATTTTGTTACAGAAGCCCGAGCTGACTAAAACAGCAGATTTTAAACTTGGGAGAACCTCAATGAAAGTGGTAGCCCTAATTCCCAGTCTTTCTAGTCCCACATAACCAACTGAATTACCAATCATCCCGAACACAGAACAATGCACTCTTTCCCAGTAAAAGGTGTTTTAAAATTCTAGGTTAACACAAATATATACATTTTTAGGAACTGTGGTTGTAGAAGGCAGAATCGGGGCCACCAACGATGTCAGGTCCAAATCCCTAAAAACTGTAACTATTCCTTTATCCAGTGAAGGTTTTTCAGCAGTGATTAAAGCTCTTGAAATGGGGGTGATTATCTGGATTATCTGGGTGGGTCTTAAGTGTCCTCAAAAGTATTCTTATAAAACAGCATCCAAGGGAGACTTGACAAATGTGCAGAGGAGAAGGACACAGGAAAAGGAGCACAGAGATTTAAAGACGCTGGTCTTGAAGGTTCCAGTGACACAGCCACCAGCCAAGGAATGTCAGCAGCCACCAAAGCCGGATGACACAAGGAAAGGGTTCTTCTCCAGAGCCTGTGGAGGGAGCACAGCCCTAGCAGCTCCTAGCAGTGGTGCTGATTTGGAACTTCTGGCCTCCCTTACTGTGAGAATATAAAACCACCAAGTTTGTGGTCATTTGTTCGAGCAGCCACAGGAAACTAATTCAATACCCATTCACCTCCTCTCCTTCACTTCATCAAAAAGAGAATATGTCACTGCCCAAGCAAGGCTTGGTCATAAGACTTGCTGGCGCCTCGAGGTGAGTGGAAAGTGTATTTCTGCCCCTTGACTTGGGGCTCAGCCACGCGACTTGCTTTGGCCAAGGGCACATCAGTGGATAAGATGCAAGCAGAGGCTTGAGACACGCTCGCATAGTTGGCCTTGTCTTTCAGATACATTACATATAATACATGAACATGGTGTTTCTTCTATTCTCAGGCTTCTTGAAACAATTGTGTGAAATGTGCACAAGGAACTTACACGGCGATGTCATTGTGTGCACAATTTTCAGAGCTCACCATCTTCATTTCTGTGCTAGGCTATGGAAGGAACTGAACTGTTCCATTTTGCCCTGACAATGTACACAAACACCCAGGCTCAGAACAGAACAGGTTTTGTTTTGTTTGTGGTTTTTTTTTCTTTATCCATTGCAATTCTCTGAATGTAACTACTATTGCTTTTTCAAATGGTCTTTAAAATTAAGGCTGGCTTATCGAGAATCCAATACTAGTAATTATGAGACCATAACCTCAGGATTAATTACTAGATTGTGTTACATTTTTTGCCTCCTTTTCTTTAACCTATTAAATTAGGTAATTAGCTAGCACTAATCAAAGTCGTTTTAAGATAATGTGTCTTTCTCAAGCTGTTCTCCACCAGTCAGTGATATGAGCTTTCTCCAATGACCTGGTGAGTGTACCGCACAGCTCGGTTGAGGATTCCTACCAATAGTTTATGCGATCAACCATTTTTGCAAAATTTGCAAAAGTAAAATATTTTCACTGTTCTAACGTATTCTCCAGGAGGCTTTCGCCTGTTCCAGGTGGTTTTGGAGCAGCCATAAGCATTTTAGAGATCTAGCTAAGAAGCTGAGTCGGGGCTCATGTAGTAGGAGCTCAGTGGGGTGTATTTCAGTGGTTCACAGTCACTTCTGCGCATAGCGAAGTGTTAGCTGTCCGAGTGTGGCAACAGCTTTACAAACACTGCTCCGGCCCACTGCGCCGACTCCTCTGGCAGCAGGACTAGGGCCAGGGCCCCTGTCGAGACGTTTGCAGGTCTCCCGGCACCCAGCATGGAAGCGTGTGGGTGCCGGAGGGAAAACACCATCTGAACTGTGTGGGACCAGAAGCCAGCCTGTGGAAAATTCTCCCAATCATCAGAGATTTAAAACTGTAAGTAAAAGATTTGGTTCTCATTAATGCTTAATAAGAACAGGAGTTCTTTCCTATTGAGGAAATACACTCAATAATGCAGCATATACAATTATAAATACGCCGTTGAGGGGTTTCTTTCTTGCTGATGAGAAACATGTGATATAAATATATCAGAAGTCCTGGATCTGCTGGGGGAAGCCCACAGAGACACCACAGGCTGTGTGCATCATCCGTGCCGGCTCAGTTATAAGGGAAACCCACCCACTTTTCTCCACTCTGACAGTCGACCTGAATGCAAATGACATGACCAAGAACAAATTAGGAAGTTCAAAAGAACTTGCCTAAACTATTTATAATGTATTTAAACGCCAACCAACTGAATTATCTTTACGCTCTCGTTATGGGAAATGATATTGTAAAATCATTTTCAGATGAAAACACTTTTTTCCGGATTCTGTAGTGTTCGTTCTAGTTATCAGCTTTTGGAAAAAAAAAAAAAAGAGCTGATTTCTTTTCTCATTCCAAATAACTACTCAGCTTTGAGCAAATTTTGTACTTTTTTTTTCTTAAAGTGAGTCCCTGAAAATTGATTTTTAAAAGGTTTATGTAACTCAGTAAAAAGGAGAAAACTGTATTTGAACAATGATTAAAATAAAATTTTTAAAAAAAAAAGGTTTCTGTAACTCAAAGCCATCATCATAATGGGGGTGGAGTCTGATATAAGTGAATGTTGCTCTCTGCACCAACCCACCCTTGGTGCTGGGGTGGGGCCACATGTGCTCCACCCACCAGCTCCCTTTCCTTTGCTCCTCACGTGCTGTGCCTAACACGCAGTACCCTCTCAGTGGGCATGTCTAAGGCTTAGAGGCAGAAGAAAAGGAGAGGAGAGACTTGATAAGCTGCCACTGCCAGGGTTCAAATCCTGACTCCTTCTAGCTGTGTAATCTTGGGTAAATTACTTAACCTCTGGGAATAATTACAGCACCTCTGTGGTGCAACCATTGTATTACATCAGTTAGTAGAGAGTGTTTGGGCCAAGACCTCCTACGCAGTGGTAAGCTCTCAGTCAAGGCTAGCTCTTCTTATATAATTGTTATGCCCACCTGCCAGGCCCTGTGTGGAGCACTAGAAACTCTTGTAGTTCTCATAACCAGCCTTATCATTCTCATGCTGCAGAAGGGCAAACTAAGCTCCATGGAGCTTCAAAATTCGCTCAGAATCTTACCACCGAACTAGTCTGAGTGGCAGAGGGAAAACTCAAAGCTGTGAATCTGACTCCAGCCCGCTCCTTTCCCATTTACCATGAAACTCACAACCTGATTCTGTTTTTAATACACACGATTGAAAAGGATAAATTATGTCAGGGCGAAAGAAAAATGTTTTAAAAATTTTAAAGGCTGTCATAAGTTGCCATAAGTAAAACAATAATTGGTGGCTGGGCTGTGAAAGGACTTGTTTTTTGTTTGTTTAAATAAACAGAAAGTCAAAAATGTTCAAGAAAATCTATATAAATGTAATACTTGTTATTCATACCCTTTACAAATCTAGAATTATTTGATTTAGGTGCACAAAAGCGCATTTTATGTAAATTGAGCTCTTAGAATGAGTCTGTTATATCAAATTAAAAGCATTTTTATTCCAATTGTGCTACTTTTGAGTTGTTTTCACTTTTGTTACAAATGGAGCTATAAGCTGCTGAACTTGAAGAGATTCATCATTGCTTTTTTTTTTTTTTGCCAATTTATAAGAAGGCGAACCATTGAGAACGGAAGAACTCAACCACGCTATTAAAAAAAAAAAAAAACAAAGAGCTATTATGTTGTCTGGAGTTGGTTTCCTTACATTAAGGGGGAGAGACAGAAAGCACTCATTTTCAGAAAAGGAATTGAGAGGAAGAAAGAAAACTCTCACTTCTTCCAGGCTCCCCAGTGGGCTGCACACATGTCTGCCATGTAGCGCACAATTGTCTAGTTGTTTCCAGCACTTTGTGCTTTTGGTGCACAAAAATTTTTTGTAATTTTAAATTTTTAAATTTAATTTTTTTTTAATTTTTTAAAGAATTTTTACTATATGCACAGAATTCTAAAATCCTTATTAATTTTTTAAATCCTTGCTCTTATGAAATCTTTATCATCATAGTCACCTATCACCCCCCACCAGCACAGAGCTTTGTCGACCTATGACCCTGGACGGGAAGCGGCACCGGGTGTCCCGAAGGGAGCGTCCTGTCCCCAGGTAGGCTCCCTTCGGTGTTAAAAATATCCTGAATGTGAAATTGGGAGGTTTCACGTTCAAGTCTGGAATTCTGGCTTTTCTTTCAAAACTAGAACATGTAGCAACAGTGGGGCTGCGTCCCGTCCACAGCGAGGTCAGCAGGGGTTGGGGGGAGCCGCCCCTCCTGTACTTCTTTTTCTGTTTGTAATCATCCGCGCCCAAGGACATTTTGCATTGCTTTCAGAGCGAGAGGCAGGGAGAGAGAGCCTCCCATTCACTCCCAGACTGGAGGCTGTTCACAGCCCGACCGGGCATCAAACCAGCAACCTGGGTGTGTGCTCTGACCAAGAATCGAACCCGCAACCCTTGGGTTATGGGATGATGCTCCAACTTAACTGAACCACACTGGCCAGGGCTCTTGCACTTCTCACAGTACAGTAGAGGTCCTTGAATAGTTGGTCTTCGGACTCTTATACTTTTATACTTCTTTGCAAAGAGTTTCTGCTTCTGTGTGTTATATCTGTAAATATTTACTATATTAAAAGTTAAAACTAAAAAACTGTTACAGTGTGAAGGCATTTCAGGTTAACCTCAGTGATAGATTTTTATGAAAAATTACCATTTTTCCAAAACAAAAGGTTATGCGAAGAATGGCATTGTTTTACATTTTTTAAAATTTCTTTTAATGTCTGACTTCATAGAATCATCTGGATTCTCATATCTGTTTATGCACTCAGTCCATTGTGATAGGTTGTTTTGGTTAAAACAAAAAAAATGAGCTTCACACAGTAGGATAAGTAGTTGGAAACTGGACAACCGTCTGCATGGCCTTTTCATACAACCCTCTGACACTACACTCAAACTCAGCAAGTAGCAACTTCTTAAAGGCTGGCTGTCATGTGGAAGCGGAAACCATACCAAGAAAGTCATACGCTGTTACGTTAAAGTCCACTCCCCCGTCTTACACTTGAACGTGTCTTCCATCCATTGGCAAGCTCCGATGCATTGGTCATTTGGAAAATATTGGCTCACTGAGTTATGCAGCTCTTCAAATGCTGACACATTTTACTGTATAACATTTTAACAAATCACATTTGTTTTCAATGTGATCGCATCCGAAAAGTCTTTAAAATATTAGCACACTCTCAAACTCACGGTGGAGAATGTAAGTTTTTCTAAATTCTAATACAGATTGAAAGCTCCAACTTCATCACTGGCAACAAATTCTGACAGTTGTATTCCTTGAAGTGACAAGCTACCTTCATTTATTTTTGAGAACACATCTGCCAGATACCCAAGTTTGAATGACCGTAGTTTTAAAAAAATGGTGTTGCAGGAGAAAAAAGAAAATAGAAAGGCAACTCGTTTAACTCGCAACTCAAAACAATTGCACCACGGCGTTTCCTTAAGACAGCACCGCACTTCCATGCACAGAACTTTCCGTGGGCTTCCCCTCTTTTCCCGCAGTATACTGATAAGGCGTGCACTCAGCGAGGGTTGGAATTTAATAAAACTGGTACTTTTGACTGTTTCATCAAGGACATTTTTAAGGGAAACTCGTTTGTTGTGGGTTTTTTTTTTTTTTTTAATGTGGATGCATGGCGATGAAGAGTATAATGAGACTGCAGTATCTGGTGCCGCCGCCTTCCTTTGGGCCGAGTCGCCATTGCTTTGGCACCATCGGCACAAATATCAACACGATGAAAAAGGAACGGAAAATGTCTTGTGTTTTATGAAAAGGCTTTTGACCTCATGAATCTCCTGAAAGGATCCCAAGTGTCCCCCAGGGGGCCACAGAGGACATTTGAGAACTGCTTTAGTAAAAAAAAAAGATTTCTCCCTGTCCATGTCGGTATCAAAAATAGGAAAGTAAAACATGCTTTCAGAGGGTAACACGTTCTCAGAAATCAGAAGCCAGCATCCAGCCTGCCTCACTAGTTTAAGTTTCCTGTCTGGCCCCTGGAGCCCCCCAGTTTGCGATAATGGCCTAAGCACAGGCCACAGTGGCCACCATCACCCCATCCACCGCGCTTCCCCATCCCCAAGTGACCTCACTTCAAGTTGTCGCCAGCCCTTCTCTCCTTGTCTGTGTGAACGATGGGAGTTTGCACTCTGATGGTCCAAAGGAGACAAAGTTTGGAAAATGAAGGAGAGTTCCTGGGGGCACCAAACACAGTTAGCCTAGTCTCTGTGTTTCGCCTACAAGAGAACAGTAAGGAATATGACTATTTGTTTCTATTAAGCCTTTATTTATTTAACATGTATTAATCCAGTACTATGTCCTTAATCCTCCCGATTGTCCTATTGTGTTAACTGCATTTCACTTGGACTCTAAGAGTTTGCAGACTGCCGAGCCCTGGCTGGCATAGCTCAGTGGATTGAGCGTGGGCTGTGAACCAAAGTGTCACAGGTTTGATTCCCAGTTAGGGTACATGCCTAGGTTGCAGGCCATGACCCCCAGCAACCGCACATTGATGTTTCTCTCTCTCTCTTTCTCCCTCCCGTCCTGCTCTAAAAAATAAATAAATAAAATCTTAAAAAAAGAGAAAAGAGTTTGCACACTGCCAGCACATGAAAGGAGGGGGCATTGAACCCCAGACCTCCATGACTCCCAAATCCCTCAGCTTCAGACAGTCTGAAAATTCTGACATTAGTAACTGGGATTCAAAATGGCATGGCATTTAAAAAAATTATGTATAATTTTTTCTACTGGTGATAGCAATATAAAAGGGACAGCTTATAGACAATAGTACATGGTGCTGGTAATAGAGATTACTATCTGAGTTCCCACGTGTCGTGATAAAAATGAGAACAGTATCATTTATTTATTCAACAATATCTAGGTATCAAATACAACGCCAACTTTTCGGGCTAGGCAGTGATGAGAAACAAGAAGCTCCATGTGCCACTTCCTAGTCTAAGCTTTTTTTTTTTACATATTTCATACGATTCATTTCAACCATATGAAATTACTTCTATTATATGAAGAAATAAAGGCTCAGAAAAGTACATCATTTTGTCCAGGATCACATTTTTTAGGACAGGAGTCAGAATTCAATCCCAGGTCTGTCTGCCTTCCAAGCTCTAGCTATGACAATTCAAGCTGTGTCCCAGCGGAGCGCCAACATTGTGCCCACCGAGTTGCTGCAGTGCAAAACCCCCTGCTGTGGAGACAAGGGTGGGTGAGCACTGTGAGACGCCGCAGGCACAAAGCAAGTCTGAGCCCACGTTTTACTGCTTGAAGGAACAATCAGTCGGGGTAGAGTGAGCTGGTAGTAACCGAAGGTGAAGAGACCACATCCAAAGTAAGCATGTAAGGGGGAAATGGAAAGGCAGCCCCGCCTCCAGGGCCTTCTCCCTAGCGTGCCAGTTCACCAGCGTGCTAGAAAATTCTTGTTTCTAACGCAAATTCCCCTGGGAGTATCAAGGGGTAATTCAGTTTGTGTGTGTGTGTGTGTGTGTGTGTGTGTGTGTGTGTGTGTGTGAGAGAGAGAGAGAGAGAGAGAGAGAGAGTATGAAATCGCAGCCATGACCAGCTCACGTAGTTGCACCAAAGAAATTCAACTGTTTTGATCAGGGCAATAAAAAGGGAGGAATCAATTGCAGCCCTGGCTCTTTGGGGAATAAAACCAAGACAGAAAATGACAGCCATGCTGGGTGTTTCTATGTCCTACGTTATTTAACCCTCTCCACTCCTGGCCAGGTGATTTTACTAGCTCTCTTTTCAGATGGAGACACCACATGTGAGAGAGAATAAGTCGCCCACTCGAGTGTGTGGATCACAAAGCCCATCCTATCTTCTCCAGACCAGCAGC
Organism: Phyllostomus discolor; assembly: GCF_004126475.2. Classification (NCBI taxonomy): domain Eukaryota; kingdom Metazoa; phylum Chordata; class Mammalia; order Chiroptera; family Phyllostomidae; genus Phyllostomus; species Phyllostomus discolor. The sequence continues at coordinate 13,790,673 of NC_040906.2, forward strand.
TGGCAAACTATAACCCATGGACCAAACCCTGCTCACTGCCTTTTTCTGTAAATAGTTTTATTGGACCACAGCCACACTCATTTCCTTTACATACTGTCTCCGGCTGCTTCCATGATGGAGTGTCCTCCCCGAGTAGCTGCCACAGAGACCGCATAGCTTACAAAGTCCAAAATGCTTAATATCTGGCTGCAGGAAAAGTTTATCAACCTCTGCTCTCAAGTAGGTTTCTCAGCCATTGTGCTGTTTTCTCAAATTAAATCTTACCAGGATCCCCAACATATATGCAAAACCAATAAAAAGCCAAATAATATTAGTACTGCATTTTATACATTCCAAGTTATAGAACATTTACTTATTGGAAATTCAATCAATAATTTCATAAATTCAAATTTAAACAACATTTACTTATTGGAAAATTTTCAGTTACTTTTGAGTAACACAAAATTTTTAAATAAGAACTTTTCAGAGCTGAGCTGCAGTCTCATACCAGCACTGACGTACAATTTCTCCTTCTGGCTTTTTTTTTTCCAGGATATCTTAAACTGACCCAGAAGCTTAAAGAGAAACATTAATAAGAGTTTGCTTTCCAACTCAAATCTCCAACAACATCACCATTTCTACTCATAAAATTCAGACACACAGACAGCGAACAACCTGTAAATGTTATGAAAGAAAGAGATGAAAGAATTATTACAGTGTGATAGTTACACTTTCACTTACTGAACAATACCATGAATTCAGTAAGCATCCCCGCTTGTCCATAATGTGCTTGGCGCTGGCTGGGCCCTGTGAATACGATTCATGAAATCTGGCTTCAAGGAATTGTAATCTGGTACGAGATGCGGACAAGCCAGAGCTTGTCTGGATCCAACTGAGCAGGAACACACATGCTACCATGTGCACCTAGTTCTCAAGTTCAAGTAAACCTGCCCACCTGCAAGATGGCAGCAAGAAAGTAGGAGATAGAGCAATGTGCATAAAAAGACACCAAAGATGAGGGAAGAAGACAGAGGAAGAGACACCAAAGATACAGGCTTTTCACTTCGCATGTTTTCCTTTGACCTCAAGAAATGGAAAGGAGCACAACAGCAAATGCCTCAGAGGTTGCTCACTCTTCTAAATTATTCCTGTACATTATCTCATGTAATCCTCATAACAACCCTGAAGCAAGAACTAATTTCACCATCTTATAAATGAGAAAACTGAAACGCCGGTCACTAATAAACTGAGGGGCCAGAATGCAAAGCGCATCTATTTTCCTCAACCACACAACTCAGGTTTTTCCATTCCCCGATGGTGTGACCACCGGGGCTCTGGTATGAGCAGACTTAAGTCAGATAACAGAAGCAGTGTGGAAAATTACCCACCTCAGCCTGAACTAATTTAGACAAATCACTTGGAAAACTAATCCAATCACTTCCAGTTCAGCTCTGGCTGGCCAGTAAGGAGGGCCAACTTACCCTCTCGGCCTGAATGGGGGGGAAAAGAGAAAAAGAAAATAAAGGGAAAGCTTTGTTCTGGCATTTGCCTAGAAGGAAGGACCAGCAAGTGTAATCATGGTAATATTTTCACATCTTTAATGGGCTTTTCTCCCGTTCTGATTTATACTACTTGTGCCCTGGTCCCTGCTTGTAACCGTCTGGGAGGAGGCAGATTAGAATTTATCCATGAAGGAATGAAAAAACATGTAAAATAATTTGCAACTTCTGCCATTGACAAATAACATTATGTAGCATGCTAATATCTTGAATGACACCCATCCTTAGGTCTGCCTCTAAGACAACAAGTGGTAACTCAGGAGGACCCGATTCACTGATTCTCCCACAGTAGAGTCATCACTCTTGGCTGCGTACGCTGTGCACTGCACACGGGTGACAGATCTGGTCGGGTGACCATGTCACAGAGCCCACAGCTTCATGTGTCTGGAAACTACGTCTGATGTGAGCAATCAAGTGCTCTGTCACAACAACCATGATACAGCCATTTTCTGACAAGTGAAGAATGAAGTATCTGAACAGAGAGTCACCTTTTTCTCATTTTCACCGAGGTGCTATAAGGGCTAGCAGCATCCAATGTACTAAAAATCCCCTTTCTTTCTATGTTTCTTCAGCTTTGTATTAGTTAGCTGTAGCTGCAAAGATGCTATAGAACAAACGGCTCAAAAAACTGCAGTGACTAACAACAACCAGGCTGCTGTTACAGATCACAGAGAAAAAGAAAAGAGAAACATTTATTTATTTTTCATGGGTCTACGAGGTTGGCGGTGACCTGGACTCAGCTGGATTCGGGCCAGCTGCGGGTCGGGTTTAGTTCTTCTCTACGTGCCACTCACTCCGAGACCCAGGCCAAGTCGGCCACAGCTACCTACAGCGTGTTGTTCTTCTCATAGCGGACGGCATGGACTCCAGCGCTAAACCAAACCACAAAAGTGAATTTAAAACCTCTGATCATGTCGCATTCGCTCACCTCCCATTGACCAAAGCAAGCCTCCTAGCCAAGTACATCAGAGGGGTAGGAAGTGTATACTCCCCCAGTGGAGGAGGAGAAGGGAGAGTGAATTTTTGCTCACTAGTAACATAACCCGCCACCGGCAGACCTACTAATGGCACAGTAGTAGACGGGTGTGTTATAGAGAAAGCCCACCCGTATTACAGCTCAGGGAATATTAGAAACTATTTCCACACCAACGCAAGCCATTTCCCACACAGCACTGGTTCCTGCACACCGGGTTTTGCACATTGTTTTAAAAGAGATCAGTCTGCTTAGCTTTCACCTTTTTCGTAGATTAGTGTGACAGAGCATGGGCCAGAAAACCAAACACTGTCTATAAAGGGTCTGAAAGTAAATATTTTTGGCTTTGCAGGCCCTACGGCCTCTGGTGCGACTACTCAACTCTGCCACTACAGTGCGAAAGCAGCCACGGGCAACAAATACTCAGACAAATTGGCGTGGCTCTGTTCCAGCAAAAAATGTATTTACAAAAATAGGCCACGGGCCAGATTTGGTCCATGAGTCAGAATCTGCCAATTTCTGTCATAAATAAAACTGTAAAGAATATGTCTCTCGTTTTGGTTAACGACGGCTGCACAATATACCACCCCTAAATCCTAGTGGCTTAAAACAACTATTTTAGTGTCTCTCAGGGATCCTGTGTCTTGGTTGGGCCCGGATAGGTGCTCCTTCTGCTCTGTGTGATGTCGGCTACGGCTGCAGCATCTGAGGCATCAGCTGGGCTGGAACATTCAAGATGGTTCACGCCCTTGTCTGGCCCCTTGGCAGGGTTGACCAGAAGGCTGGACTCAGCTGGAACGTGTGAAGATTTAAGTCCCAGCTGCTGTGTATCTCTTCTTTCTTACTACATGGCCACTCAGGACCCCCCAAAGTACATAAGGGGAAACTACCTCACTGTTTTAAAGCTCGGGCCCAGCACTGTCCTTTCTGCCACATTCTACCGGCACAGCACCTCCTGCTTCACTGGTCACATGTGACCAGGTCATGTGTGCCCCAACTGGCCTGTGTCAGAATGTTCATAGAATGTTCTTTCTTACTTCTGGACCTTCAGGCGAGATGGAATTACTTTTTTTAACCTTTTTTTAAGATTTTATTTATTTATTTTTAGAGAGGGAAGAGAGGGAGAAAGAGAGAGAGAGAGAAACATCAATGTGCGGTTGCTGGGGGCCGTGGCCTGCAACCCAGGTATGTGGCCTGACTGGGAATCAAACCTGCGACACTTTGGTTCACAGCCCACGCTCAATCCATTGAGCTATGCCAGCCAGGGCCCAGATGGAATTACTTTTAATGCTTCACATTCAAACTGCTGAGCGGACTTCTCATCCTACCAGGCAGCAGCAAAACATCCTGCTCCAAGGACTTCTCTCCCAGAAAAACGATGCCTCAGTCCAACGGCAGATGATATTAATTGAGATAATTTAGTTGAAACACAGGGGTTGACCGAGCCCAATTATGTCTAGCATGGCTTGAGACGGTCTAGGCATCCCCTATCAGGGGTGTCCAACCTTTTGGCATCTCTGGGCCACACTGGAAGATGAAGAGTTGCCTTGGGCCACACATTAAATACATTGCAACATGTAATCACAAAAAAAATCTCATAATGTTTTAAGGAATGTTATGATTTTGTGTTGGGCCACATTCACAGCCATCCAGGGCTGCATATAGCCCACGGGCTGCATATAGCCCACGGGCCGCAGGCTGGACACCCCTGCAAATGGACTGAGTGCCAGTGGGTCTCTTCTTCCGAAAGACCCAGCTCTATCCCAAACACCTGGCTCCATGTGCTATGTGGGCAGCCTGACACGACCAAGCTTGGAAGCAGCAAGGGGAGGGAGGAGCGAACGAAAGCACAGAGCTCTCTGAGGCCCGGGCACAGTGTTAACCCAATACAGTTCTCACCAGTATAGCACACCCCCAGAAGTGCGTTCCCTCCCTCTCCATCCTGAACACCTGAAAAACCACCCTTTGAGATCTGATCATGGAACACCCACGCTTCTAAGGCCAAAATGTGATTCTGACCATGGGAGGTGCACTCAGCAAATGATAAACGTCTCCTACACTGGCCTCTGCCCACTTCCATCAATGTGCTCATTCTCTGCCTCTCAGTCTTTACCGACTGCCCCTCCGTGAAACACAGGCATTCCTCACTCACCGTCAGCCCTATAAATAACCGCACCGACTTTTGCCCCAAGCTCCACTGTCTATGCACATACACCCTATCCAGCACCACTCCCTGCTGTCCTGGCCTGCCTCCACCTGTGCTGTCCCTCTTGCCTCCTCATCTCAGCCTCCAACCCAAGACAGGTAGCCAGAGAAGGCAACGAAAGAAACTCGAGATTATCACAGACACCTTTTCCAGCTCCAAAACCTGAAACTGTACAAAGGAGGTGACCCAGAAGAGAAGTCACAGTAATCAGGCCTTTAGTATGAATATCCCAGAATATGCCTCTAGTTCTTTCATTGGAGAGAAATGGGAGATGCCCTGTACCAGCCCATGTTGCATGGGAGGCCCGAGGGATGGTAGATGGGGGACGGACCCCATCCAGAACTTGGACCTTGAATCCAGCCTGAAACACCCACACACTGTGAACCTTCAGGACCATAACTCTGAGCTACCAATGCCCAGCAGAGCTCACAGCAGTCATCCTGGAACCAACTCACTCTAATCTTGTTCTAATCTGCTGCTCATCTGGTTGCTGATGCGTGGTTCTTCTCCCACTTCTGGCTCTGTTAGCTTGGCAGATGGATGTATTCCCCTGGTCTCTCAACTCCCGACCAAAGGCTCTGGCTGGGTCTTGTGCACCAGCTCTCCTGTCTTCTACTTTCACCGTAGTGTCTCCCAAACTGCCTGGGAGGGCACAGCCCGGCTCATTCACAGGGGTCTTTATGGGGTGGGGGCAGGAATTCACAAAGGTCGGGCATTGTATCCTCAGTGCATGGCCCATATCAGGGACTCAGCAATGATTGTTGAATGACTGAGTGATGCGCACAGACCTTGACTTCATAAGCAATTTTCCCATCGCACCCAGACAACTGTTCCGCAATAAGCTATTTCTAAATGGGTTTGTGTAAAGCGCTGAAGTGATACCCAATGCAAGATTAGCCAGACTGAGGAGACAAAGCATCTTTGAGAAATGAAATTAATTAACTATTTCCAAAGGGAGCAGGAAGCAGGAGGTGGGGAGAGGGTGGGAAATTTCATATAAATGTCCAAAGGACAGGGACTTGAAAGTAAGCTAAAGGAACTTTCAAGCTCTAAATTTTTTAAATGCCTTCTAACGTCGTGGCTTAGCAATGTGCGACAGGCACTCAAAATTGGGATTTGGTTACGTGCAAAGGAAAGCTCTGAAAGAGAAAAACAATAAATTAAATGCATACATGGAGAGGATCCTGGCTTTTTAGAAGTCACTGCACAATATTCTCTGAGGGTGATTTCAGACTAGACCTTGACAGGGTGAGCTCGTGAGTACAAAAGTGAGCTTTTGTCAATCAGAAAGCACTTCTGCAGAAATAAGTTTCTCAAAATAACCAAGGGGAATTTCAAAGATCTAGTTTATATTCTCTGTGTCTGCGGGACCATTTCTTTGGGATTCGAGAAACCAGGAGGATTTTGAGATCTTGAAATAGCCACATAAAACGCTGCTTAGTATGAGTCTCACAGTATTTGGTGCCCCCGCCACAGCCGTTTTATTTCCGTCTGTTACTCCACCAGCTTCTGTTGTCCACCAGCTCCCCCAGGCCCCAACCCTTGCAAGGTCCGCCAGCTTCCTAGGGAGGAGAGGGTAGTAGTTAGGTCATGTCTGTCTGCCCTGAATCTCAGGAGCACAGCAGAAGCGGGTGAGGGTGTGTCACTGGTTGAAGGGGTTCTGCAACCAGGATACTCCCACCGCCGGAAGGACAGAAATCTGTGAGGTCACGTCCACGCATTCCTCTAACCAAGGAAGGGGTTTCCTCTGCAAGTATCTGGGCTGAAAGAAGATTTTGTTCAAATTAATCACTTCTACTTATCAAGTACTCTGTAAAGAATTGTGTGTGTGATCTTAATTCTACCATTTTCATCAAGAAAATCGCTTAATCCCACTGTTTTACCCCAAACTGTGTTTGGATCCTGCCGTTCTCAGAAATTTGGCCACCAGTGCCCCAGAACGGCTATAAGTCTCCTTGGTGGTGGGTGCCGCACATGTGGGCGCATGCTCTCCGATTCCCTTGCCCTGTGACAGTCTGTGTGTGCCCGCGTGCACACCCATGTGCCGGAGTGCCTTTCATCTGTGAGTGGGTGTTTCTCTTTCCATGTGTCTCCGTCTCCCTGTCTATGTACGACTGCCTCTGCAAAACCCTCTAATTCCTCTAAGTTTGTATCTTTGTCTGCACTTTTCTGGCGTCGCATTTCTGTGCTGTGCATGTCCCTCTCTGCTCCACTGCTCCCTCTCGCTCTGCACTGCGCTCTGTCCCCCGCCCGTCTCGATCTCTTGTTCCTTTCCCTCCTCTTCCGTGCCTCTTTGAACCTGACCCCGATGACAATAACCTGATTAAAAATGGAAAAATATAAGAAAGTATTTATTGTGTTAGCTAGACTATTAATCAAGAAATTAAACTGAATGAATGGAATTGCTTAAGAAAAAATGCATTTTCAACAAGAAAACAATTAATACGGGTATGGTTCTATTACAACTCTTGCATTCACAATGTCCTTGAAGTGAAATGTCGGGGTACAAATAACCTGGCCCCAAAACCATGAGGCTCGGGGCACCTGCAGCCTGCTCGGTCCATTCCAGCTGCTCCCTGGACTATGACCGGCTCCAGACAGGGTGAAAGAGGGCTCCAGGGGGACAAAAGATCGTTGCGGCACACCGCAGATCAGGGCTCACCCCGCCACACCCCTCTCCCACGAGCCTCAGGAGGCTGCAAGTCCCAGCGCTCACAGCTCTGCTGCAAGCAGAGAAAGCACTTTGCTCGGGGCCCTAGAAGGCACTGCCCAGGCAGGGACGGCAAGCCGAGAGGGCTCTGGTTTGTTTCTTCTTGTTTCCTTTCTTGTGCTGAAAGCCAACAGAGAAAGAGGATCAGTCCTGGAGATACTTGGATCTCCCTCAGCCTTTTTAGAAAACCTACCACCGCAGCCTGGCTGGTGTGGCTCAGTGGCTGAGTGCCCGCTCATGAATCAAAGAGTCACCGGTTCGATTCCCAGTCTAGGGCACATGCCTGGGTTGCAGGCCAGGTCCCCAGGAGCAGGGTATACGAGAAGCCACCCCATATTGATATTTCTTTCCCTGTCTCCCTTCACCTCTCTAAAAAATAAATAAATAAACTCTTTTTCCAAAAAAGCCTACCATCCACCTCTTCCTTTGCTCTCTGCTTGTTCAGGGTCCCTTCTCCCAGCAACTCAGTTCCATACCTACCCTCGCACACGCAGACCCCCACACACAAACACCTGCACACCGACACGCTTGCTTAGGTTCCTTCCGTCTTGCGGTCCTTCTTCTGGTGAATAATAATTTTTAACATTTATTAAAAGCTAACCACGTGCCAAGCACTATTTCGAACACCTTTCAGGTTTTAGTTCATTTACCTCTCGCAGCATTTTATGAGAGGACTATGATGATCTCTAATGCCGGAGAGGAAGAAACTGAGGCACGGGCAACTTAAGTAACGTATCCAAACCCCCACAGTCAGCAAGAGGAAAAGCCCAGACCAAGACTCCAGCCCCTGCACCACAAACCACTGTGCACACCGCCTGAAGCTGCGTGCTGATGATTAACAGACATCGGCACAGAAAACTGCATGCCCTCTCTCTTCTCTGACACGCTCCCGGGACCCAAAAGATAAGACGCTTCTCCCAAGATCAAACAGTTTCCGTAGACCGAGCAGCACAGAATATTTGGGGTCATTTGGAAGGGGGACGCACTTCTCTGAATTCGGGGAGGAAATCACATTTTCCCCTGACTTTTTATTTAAAGAATAAGCAAGAAAATGTTTGCCCTTTCTCTCTCACTGCATACAATTTATCTTTATCAAACCAGCAGAGAATATAACTCCAGCTGGAAGTTTCTCGCCAAGCCCCGGGAGATGAAAGGGCAGTAATAGAGACACACAAAGCGGTTCCTTTTTCTCTGGGAAGAGCTGGTTTCATATGAACCTTTCACAGAAGGGAAAATAAGGCATTGTGTTTCTGTGGAGCGCACACCTGCGTCACAGAAAAGCCAAGCGTGACTGTCCACTGGGGTGGCCTACATCCTTCCCGGTTTGCATCGGGGCTGGGCCCGGGTTCTCCATAACAGCAGGAAACCTGCTTTTTAAGCACCTGAGGCACAGACCTAGTGTACCACTTAGGTTCTGAGCCACTGCATTTGTTACATCTGTCCTGAACAGGAACCCAGCCCATACTTTTTACTCAGCCAAAGAAAGGGAACACTGCACATTTGGTAAACACAACTATTGATGGTACCTGGCTTTACGTCAAGTAAAATCCAGCCTCTGCATTGAAAAGTCCTGACCTTGAAAAGCTGGTTAAAATGGATGATGTGTGCGCTGCTGGCTGGAGAGCCAGGCGGGAAGTAGGTCAGCGAAGCTACAGGCTGGCTTCTATCACTCCCAGCCGGAGCCCACGCGGCTCGGGAGGGGAAAAGCTGTTCCGAGACAGAGTGAGACCCTGTGTGTGGTTCCAGGCAGCACGTCGTATTGACAGAAATACCACCACCGAGTGAAATCATCGGGGATAGGGTGGGGAGGGGGGAGCTGTCAGCCCCTGCCACATCTGGGAGACTGTTTTCCCCTCGTTTAATTAATCAAGGGGTGTCTTGTTTTGGGTTGTGTTTTTTTTTCAATTACTGAAATAAATTTTGTTGTCCACTCTTCCCTGGACCTCACCATACCGTCACCTCTTACAGGCTGCCTGCTGACCCATCACAGCCCTGGCTGGGCCGACAGACAGGAGGGGCTAGTGAGGGGGGCCGGGTCTCTGAGGGACTTCAGACGGCAGCTCTCTGTGATGGACGTCGAGCTCTGGACCATGGCCCCCATCCCGACCCACCTCCCTTGCCTTGTTCAAGGGCACAGCTTCTAGAACCAGGCTTTCTGGGCTTCAACCCTCTGGGCTCACTATCAGCTGTGTGGCCTTGGTCCCATATCCTAACCTTTCTTTCTCTCATTTTCCTCACCTTCCCGATAGGAATAATAACGGTACATGCCTCGTGGGGTGGTTGCACCATGCATCCATCGGAACCCCAGAAGGAAACGATGCACTCAACTTTGGACAGTCCAAGGATCTTCTAGAAGAACTATTTACAAGGAAGCGTGGCGGGCATAGCAACACCACAGGGGAAAGCACAGTTGCCCCAAAGCTAGCAACAGTCATTGTCACACCTAGGCCATTCACACCCAGCAGAAGCACAGGCCTCTGTACCCCAGGAAAGCGGGAGCTCCGTGAAGAGGGGTGCCTAAGGACAGTCATGACCTTCCATGCACAGATACAGCCACTGGGAGCGACGGACAGCCAGGGAGCCGCATGAGTAAATGCATTGACCTCACTCTCCTCTCTCCCTGACGGGCTCCATTTCTCCCATTGACTGAAACCCAAAGGAACCAGAGGGCAGGGGAGCTCCTGTATACATTCCTCAGGGGCACCCAGCAGGGTGGAGCAGGTGGAGAGTGAATCTGTGTGGGGCAAATGGACGCTGCTGAGCCCCAAGAATTCGATGGGGCAATGGGGCACAGCACCCAGAGCACACGCCGAGTATATTTGAACAGCTGACTACCTGCTAGCAGGTGTTTTTCCTTGGGCACAACGTAAATTGCAGGAGGTGGGCAACATGGCGCAAATGGCAGGCGCTTTGTAACTGGGGTTCAGGTGTCTGGTGAAGCCACTGCTCCTTCCCGTCCTGTCCCAAGGACTCTCCCACATTCCTACCGGACACACAGCTTCCCACCTATTCGGTCCTAAGAGGCAGCACAGTCCCACAGTGGGGAGAAGTCGGTCTGTACTTCTTCGGTGCCCCACAAGCCTCTGGGGACCCCATCTATCCTTAGCACCCACCTAACTGCTTTCAAAAGTTTGGAGATATAATACTTTTAATAACACTTCATACGTACATCAAGCATACAGCACAGTAAGATCAGGTAGTTCTGCTAAAGTAGTGTCACATCCCCTGGACGGGGCTCTCTCAGCTTGTACCCTGCGTGACAGCAGAAGCCCCTCAGTGGAAGCCAAGGGCTCCGAAGGTCACTGGTGGGAGACCCCTGAACGACAGTACCCCACAATGTTCCTCCTGACCTTCTCAGACCCTCCCCGTGTGCCGAACCAGAGGCCCTCAACCAGCTAACCGCCATCTGCAAGGAAATGTTGAAACCTTACTTTCCAAGAGTGCTTAACTGAGTATGAAGTTCTTTCATGTGCAATATATTATTCTATCCCCAGAATGAGCTTGTGCTTCCCCAAGTTCACACCAAGGTGAACAGCACAGCCAAGGTCTGAAAGTCATTTTTTAAAAGATTTTATTTATTTATTTTTAGAGAGGGAAGGGAGGGGGGAAGAGAGAGGGAGACAGACAGACAGACAGACAGACATCAATGTGTGGTTGCTGGGGATTCTGGCCTACAACCCAGGAATGTACCCTGGCTGGGAATTGACCCTGGGACACTTTGGTTCCCAGCCCGCGCTCAATCCACTGAGCTACACCAGCCAGAGCTAAAACTCATTTTTTTTAAACTCCAAAACTACTAGCCCCACAGCAACAGCTACCCAGAGACCCCAAGCCAGAGACTAGCAGATTGGGTTGGCATGTCTTACATGATTTATGATGATTATTATTGTTATTATTATCATTATTACTTATTGGTTACCAACAGTTCTTCTTCTCAACACTGTCTCAAATCAGTGTCTCTATTTGCTTGTGCAACGTCTGCCTCCCCCCCAGAATGCCGTGCCAGCCCCCCAAGGGGAAGCCTTGTGCCTGTCTCCTGCCTAGCCCTACCCCTGACGCCCAGTCCAGTGTCTGACACTCCAAACGCACGCAGCACTTATTTGTTCAATGAAAAGCTGAATCTCCTGGTCCCATTCTTTTAGGTTGTTTACTCTAGCTAGGTTTCAAGGCTCCCAAAGCTAAAAATAACCAAGTTTGGAATCAGCAGCTGGCAAATGGCCAGGTTATTTTTACCTTCGAAGGTCAGGGAGGAAAAGTGGGCCAGACCTGGAAGGAACAAACTGTCACAGTGCACCCTCGCTTGGCACGTGCTAACGACCCATGCAAAACGGACACTGACGAAGGCTGGCTCTCCTTCTCCCTTTTCCAGGGAGTCCCAAGTCTGAGCAGCCCCCAGTTTCGGGAAGTTTATGCTTCTTTCCCCCAAGATTGTGGGCTGTTCCCAGAGTCCTGGCAACAGGACTCTGTCTTACACTCCACTTCCCTAGGAATGAAAAGGGTGCCTGGATCAGACGAGGCCCCAAATAATGGCTGGAGGAACGTGTGTGCTGGATTCGCCGCGCACGCCTGAGTGCCAGCGTATGGAATCGTAGGACTAGACGGTACTTATTTCAGTGACCTCTGAAACTGCTCCGTCCAGCGTGGCAGCCAATAGCTACGTGTGACAATTAAAACGAAGTGAAGTTAGAGAAAGTTAAAATGTGTATTCATTCCTCCGTCAAGCTCCTACCTTTTCTAGGGCGCCACAGCTCATGTGGCTGCTGTACTGGAAAGCGCAGATAAAGAGCATTTCCATCATCGCGGCCAGTCCTCTCGGGCAGCCCTGACACGTCTTGCGGCGAGAGGACTGTGTCTCAGAGGAGGAAAGTAGTTTCCCTGGAGTCGCTAGATGCGTGGTAAACAGAAACGGGATCCAGGACCTAAGACTCCTCATCCCTACTCTGCGTTGTCAACAGATCCCCTGGATTTGCACACTGTGGGGGCCTCCCCTACCAAAGCCACCAAGGGTTCTCCTCATTCCGGTCCTCGCAGCTTGGGGGCGCCGGTAAGAAATCCTCGGTGGACATCGCACAGAGTAAACGCCACCGGGCCCGGCAAGGAAGGATGGGAAACCATAGCTTCCCACTGAAAGCGGGAGGCCGGGGGATCTGAGGCGTGCCCACGTGTGGGGTGCCTTCTTCTTAAAGCCTTTTGGAATTGCTTTCATTTCAATGTTGGAGGTTAATACCCGAGATGGGCGCTCTTTTTGAAGAGTTCCTTTTGATTTTAATTTCTTAAAGTCCTCATTTGAACTCAGCTTTTTTGTTTATGCTATACCCATCCCACAATTTTTCTTTCTTTCCAGGTAACTTGATCCTCAAAAATGCACAGAATCCATCCCGTCCCACTGCTTTTAATTAAGCGTCAGCTCGTCTTTTCAACTGGGCCATGAGGACTTTACACGGCCTTTTCTACATGTATGCATTTTTTTTCCTGAAATTACACCAAATTAAGTTTTCAGAAATGTATTTCTTTTCTTAATCTTTAAATAGCTAGGATTGAATTTTGGCAAAATCTCAACAAAAAAAAACCCCTGCCTATACAGGGGAAGTTAGCTCTCCCTGTTTCTCTCTCGACTGGAAGCAGGGCTCACTCCACAGGCCTGGGTCTGCCTGCACAGACGGGGACCGCAGGGCACCTACCATCCACCTGAGGCCCGTGAACCCCAGGGCGGGTACAGATGCCACCTCCAAAAGAAGTCTACACATCTTGTCGTAGAAGCCATGCATTTGCACCTTTGTTTTTGTTCAAACAACACCGTGAGAAGCAGGATACAAAGGGACAAGCATCTGCGATGCACGGCCCAGGCTCCGGGTAGAAACATTTGCCCTGAGCAGACACACCAGCACAGGGTGGCAAACCAGGCTCCGGGAGCCAGGCTGGTCAGCAGTGCGCCTGGACGTTGGGTAGACGGAGGTGGGGGGACTCAAGCTCCCAGAGATCTCATTAGGGTTCAGGGGGCTTCAGAACCTGTGGAGGAGACCCTCCTGATGGACAAATGGAGTGGGGAGAGAGACCATTTAGGAAAATTCCACCAATGAATCATATTTTTTTTCTGGTATGTCTCCCAGGGTTTCTAAAGATTTCATTATCCTCATAAGTGAAATTCTTCAAATTACTGAAAGAAGGTGCTTATTGAAACCTATAGCTCTCCATCCCTTGGCAGGCTTTGATTTGAAATATTCAAAGCACATCCAACAGCCTCTTCTTCCCTGAAGACAGGGGCTTTAATGTTTAAAAAAAAAAGAAAGAAAGAAAAGAAGAAAAAAAAAAAAACAGATCCCCTTACAAGAGCCAGCTCCCTCCTCTTAAAGAAAAATGTTACCTAAAAATTAAAGTACTGGAGCCAAAATACAGTCGGAACCTTTAAAATGTGAGTCAAGCTCTTTGTTCCTAATGAACAAAGAAACACGACTCCCGTCCCCCGGAGCCGTGCGTGCTCAGCAAGGGCTGGGATGCAAGCTAGACGACCCTCTCTGTACTACAAACGAGGAAACTGAGGCCCAGAGATGAAAGAATCTTCCCAGCTGTGGGCTGAGCCCATACTTGGGCCAGGGGTCCCGAGTCCTGATCTTTTTGCACAAGAGAAAAAAAAAAAGATCATGCTATTACTTAGAGTAAGGACGGGGCTGTTTAAAGGCAGGGAAGGAACACGGGCTCCTTCCCCTGCCGGCTCAGCTGTAGGGTCTGTACAGCCGGGGCCAGCTCCGGACAAAACCACAAAGTACTCGGAGAAGCAGCACAGAGACGCTCTGGAAAGAGCATCGACCCTTCATTTCGCGTGACTGGTGGAAATAAAAGTCCCTGCCTGCCTCACGGGGCGTGGAAATACAGTGACGCACGTGAAAACTTTCTGAAATTGTGTGGAACTACGAAAACGGAAGTGACCGTGATTCAAGTGGATTTCACACACGGGTCAGGGCACGCAGCCTCCCCTGGGGACATGCCTTTGTGCCTTTGTAATGGTCGCATCTACAGGCAGTGTCCCTGCCCCTTCTCCCTGCGTCCATCCATTAGGGACAGCTGTGGAGGGCGTCCGGTTGACATTGCCCATGCGGAACCCAATCACCTTCCTCCCAACTCACTCCTGCCCAGAAGAGGGAAGGATGAAAGACCACACTGCTAAACACAGTCTTTTTTGTTGTTGTTGATTTTTGGCTTTGAATTGCTTTTAGCAGTGGAGAGGGTTGTGTCTTACCATTTCTATGTGCCCGGTTTGGGCGCACTTTCCGTCTCACACCCACACCTGCGATTCATCTTTGGAGGGTGCCCCTTGGGATGCTAGAGCATCCCCAACACCTACAGCCAGGAACACCTAGGAATTCACCTGCCTTGGGGGACCCTGGACCAATGGTGGACAGGTACGAAGGTGTGCAGGCCCAGCTCCCTTGGACAACTCCCAGGGTAACTTACACTGCAGAATGCTCCTCTCCAGCCGAGGAAAGCCACCTCTGGGGCCTTTGGCCTGAGATGACCCCCTTCCCTCCCCCCTGCAACACGACCAGAGAGCGCTTCCTGAGCAAGTCTCTTGCAGGCAAATCCTTCCCTCGGCACCTACTTCTAAGAACCAACATAAAACTTCCATCTCCCTTCCCCACTTGTGATAAGACAAGCGTGGGGTGTGTGATCTTTTGTCTGGGGGAGGTGCTGCCCTGGTGAGGCCCTAAGAGGACAACTCTCCTGCAGACTTTAACACATACTTTGTCCTTTGTGTCTCCTTGGAGTCCTTTTCCATCCCAGCTTATTAGAAAAGGGCTATCATCAATGGTTAATGTCAGCCGTGAGAGGACGGGTTGGCCCGTGTGTGAAGTATGTGCCATCCCTGTCCTAGAGGGAGGGCCTAAGGAGAGGGGATCTGCTTTTAGTCTAGATCTCAGCTGGCTTCTAGCATAGCCCAGAGGAGACCAGATGGGTGTATGCAGTCCAGCTCACTGAGACTGCCCAGGACTTATATCCAAATAGGAATGTCCCCTCTGCAGATGTCCCTTGCAAACTGTGACAGCAGTGGGGGGCTGATGGGGGATGTGGTGTGGGGAGTTCCTAGGCCCCCAAGTACGGAGGCTGGGGAGTGGGGAAGGCGGGCCACAGAGGAGCGATTTTGGTGCAAGCAAATTCTGACATCAACCGTGCAATCTGGAGTAGGGCAAACCCAAAAATGTGCACATTGTGCAAATACAGAGGCTGAAGGCAGGCTTAGGGCACGTCTGAACATCAGGCTTGTAGGCAGGTAGCAAAGCTGATGTTGGGAAATGCCAAGGAGCATAGTCCATAAAGCACATGGAAGGCTTCCTCACCGGAGTCCCTTTGCTCCTCCTCTGGTTTTACTGAGGTATAACAGACACACAGTCAAGTGCCCAAACCTTAAGTGAATAAATGCATTTTTACATTTGTGGCCTTCCCATCACTCCAGAGGGCTCCATCACGCTCCTTCCTGGTCCATCTCCCTTTGTCAAAAGTAGACACAATGCTGACTTCTGTCCCCACAGACCTTGCTGTTCTTGAACGCTACATAAATGGAATCCTACAGTACGGACTCTTCTGTCTGTTTTCTTCCGCCGCACATTACTTTTGTGGGATTTATCCATGTTGTCGCATATAAGTAGTTTATTCCTTTTGGTTGCCATGCACTATTGCGCTGTATGAGTCTATCCAATGTACACATTCATTTGGATATTTTCTTGTTGTGAACGAAGCTGCTGTGAACATTCTTGTACATGTGTTTTGGCGAATAAGTGCACTCACTTCCTTCGGAGAAGGGTCTGGGAGTGGAGTGGCTGGGTCATAGGGAAGGCATATGTTTACCTCACAGTGGAGTCAAACTCATTTTCACCGGGGGCCACATCAGCCTCGAGGTTGCCTTCAAAGGGCCGAATGTAACTTTAGGACTGTGTACATGTAACTACTCCTTAACTAGGGGCAAGGAGCTCGGTGCTGCCGCCGGGTAGACACAAGGTGCCAGCCAGATAAAACAAGGTGGAGGACCGGATTCCGCCCTCGGGCCTTCTGTTTGTCACCTGTGCTCTAGAAGGTTTGTCAAGTGGTTTTCTAAAGCAATGACCAGTTTCCATTTCTATCAGCTGAATAGGGAAGACTACTTGACCCATGTCCTTGCCAACTCTTGGTATTACCAGTCTTTTTCATTTTTAGCCATCCTAGTGTGGGGGCCGTAACATCTCCTGTGGTTTTAATCTGCATTGCTCACCTATGCCTATTTCTCATGTAGGACCAATCTAGGTGCCCAAAAGGTGATTGTCTCTCCATGGCATCTTGAAGGGGCCACTTTGCCCCTGATACACAGAGTCACTCTGATCCCATGGGCTGCCCTTCTGGGCAATTACATATGCAGGTAGCCCCAGATATGAGAGACAGATAAGGACTGCCACAGGCAGACCTTTACCACGGACCCTTAAGGGAACCGATGGCCTCAGGACTCCAACATGTCACTGCCTCAAGCAGCCATTCTCTTCCTCAGAGTCTCTCCTGTGGGTGGAACTTCCAGATGTTTCTGCAGATCAAACTCTAGCCAAGTGCTCATCTCACCCAGCAGAGCTGAGGAAGCCAAAACACCAACTGAGCCTGGAGAAGAAAGGCTGTGAAGATGAACTGAAACAGATAACAATGCCCAGAGCACACAATATGCAGATCTATGTAAATTAAATATAAAAGCCAGAATGCAAACCTTCAAGCGATAATGCTCTCCAGCTGTCATATATGATGATCTCCATTCCGGAGACCGCTGGGGCTCTGGGGAACCAGCAGGCAGCCTAGTTCAGCAAGAAGGGTATGGTTTTCCTCTTTCCTTTAATCTGGGAGCATGAGTTCACGGGGTCTCCGGGGACCCATAAAATATGGAAGTCTGTTGTTCTTTTTTTAAACTGGCCATCCACTTTTATTCAAGGAAATGAGACACAGCTTCTTCCGGTGGCTCTTTAGCTTCAGAGAGTCAGATGGCAGGGGGATGTCACTGCCCACGGCATCTGCTGCAGACACTGGCAGGGAGGTGGTGACTGAAGCATGCATTTGACACTTGAATCAGAATCAGTGGCCTGATGGAGGCTCCAGTTGCCACTCACCTTATGACCTTGAGCAAGTCACTCCCTCTCTGCGAGCCTCAGTTTTCCCGTCTGCAGCAGGCGCAGATTGGACCAGGGTCACCCCTAAGGTCTCTTTCAAGGTCTAGAGCTCTCTGAGCCTGTGACTGTAGGTAAGGCCTTTTCAACCTAAATGTCAGCCGGAGCCCCTCTGCCAAGACCAAATGAATCCATTCCCACGCAGAGCAATTAGTGAGTCCGTTCCTACCACATGTCCAAGATGATAGAAAGCCCGGCCCAGATTCTGAGCTGTATAATTGAGCATTAGGGCACAACAAGGACTCAGTTGTGGCATCATAATGCATGCCTGGCTGATTTATTAAGCATCCGACTGCGAAGTGCATTGTTTCGTAATGCCTTGTAGTTTAGGCGGCGCTCCATGAAAAACACTTGTGGTGCGTGCGTTTGTGTTCAGATCCTGTTACTTCTCACTACTTCAAACTTCCCCCTCCCTCCGCTGCAGCCTCCAGCTCCCTTTCCGTCCTGTTCGGAAGCTTAGCTGCCTGGATCGTGATCAAACCGCTTTGCGCAGCCAGTTCTGCACAGTCTGTGGCGCCCCCTATTGGTACTGGGATTTTGTCAGGCACACCAGCTCTGCCAACATCAGGCTCTAAACGGAGGGAGTTGATGTCACAGTAACTGGGGAAACCTTAGCAAAGACTCCAGGCAGAAGACAAAAACTGCGAGGGAAACAGAGGATTCGCCCACCACCCGTCCCCTTGCCTGGCCTAATTTCCTCCAGAGCACTTATCTCTACCTGCCACATTTAGATTTATTTTTACTGCTCTCATTGTCTGTCTTCCCCAGCTAGACCCTAAGGCCAGTGATAATAAGGCTTTTGTCTCTTTTGTTCTTCATGGAATTCCAGCACCTCCAGTGTTGCCTGGCATTCAGAAGATGCTCGGTAATATTTTCTGAAGAAATCACTTATTCATTCAATAAATAAATATACAGGTGGTGGCTAGGGCTGTTAAGGAAAATAAAGCAGAGTAAAGAGGGTGGGCATGCTAAGAAAATGAGAAGGGTTGCTACTTTAGATAGTGTGGTCAGGGGGGACCCTCATAATGACATTTAAACAGAAACCTGAAGGAAATGAGAAAATGAGCCACTCACATATATAGGGAAAGAATATTCTAGAGAGCACAGCCAATGCAAGGCCCGAACCCAGGCTGATAGAGATCAGTGGGGCTGATGCAGAGGACCGAGCAGCAGTAATAAGGCCCAGGAGACCCTAAGGCCGAATCACCTGGAGCAGAGGTCAGGTAACTGCGGCCCATGGGCCAAACCCAACCATTTGCATGTTCCTGTACATAAAGTTTTGTTGGGGCACAGCTACACCCACGCCCCCTGGCTTGCAATCAGCTGTGGTTGCTTTCATTCTACAGCAAAGGTAAGTAGTTGCTAAAGACCAATGACCCACAAAAACAAAAATATTTACTATTTGGCCAGGGCCTGGTTGCTCAGTAGGTTGGTCATCCCATGTACGGGTTCCATGCCCAATCGGGGCACTTCCAGGAGGCAACTGATCCACGTTTCTCTCTCAAGGCAATCTCAATCTCTCTCTCTCTCTCTCTCAAAATCAATGAACATATCTTGGGCTGAGGAATATATATATATGAACTGTCTGGCCCTTTACAGGAAAAGTGTGCCAGGCGCTGCCTTCAATCAGCAGAGCCCACGGTAAGGCCTTGGGCTTTTCCCTGAGGAACAGGGGAAGCCACTGGAGGACTTGGAGCAGAGCAGTGACACGACCAGACTCACAATTGAGAAGGACCGGGGTGACGGCTGCATAAGGAATAAATTGTCAAGGTGGAAACAAGGAAATCAATTGGGAGGTGAGAAACGAAGACGGTTTGGACTGGAAATGTAATCAGATCAGCAGCTGCACCGAGTTGAGCGGTTCTCACAGCACAGAATGAGCTGGGCATGTTTTGCCCTGATCAATTTTAGGCTTTTGTGTGGGAGTTGGCGAGGAGTCAGAAAAAATAGGCAGTTTTTTCCAAGGCAGAAGAGAAACCACAGTCATGATACCGAAGGTTGCAATGAGCTAATACCCTTTCCCAGTAACCTCCCTTTGGCCGCATATTCTGGGTTTGGGCTGCAGTCCAGGCAAGACCCTGGTTCACGTCCTGGCGGAGGAAGCGGCCTTTGCCTGCGCTCTTCTCTCATTGGGTGAGCCCAGCTCACTTCACTAGGGCAGACTCCAGTGGTTCGGAGAGAGTGGGCATTACAGGTCAGAAGGGCCCCGCCAGGAAGGAGCCCATCTTCAGAGCAATGGTGTTCACCAGTCTCAGGAAGTCAAAGGCTAGACCAGGAGGTGGAGGCCATGGGAGATACTCAAAAACCAGGTGTGAGGGTCTTCCCATCAGCCCACCAGCCACCAAGACTGGGGTGGGCTTTCGCTTCCCACAATCTCCCTTCTGCACACCATACACAGAGGCTGCCCTTTAAATGAGAAATGTTTTCCCTGTTCACCTCTATTCTTTAAAAAAAAATGTATTTATTTTAGACAGAGAGGAAGGGAGGGAGAAAAAGAGGAAGACAAACATCAATGTGTGGTTGCCTCTCACATGCCCCCTACTGGGGACCTGGCCCACAACCCAGACATGTGCCCTAACTGGGAATAGAACTGGCAACCCTTTGGTTCATACTCAATCCACTAAGTCACACCAGCCAGGGCTCACCTCTATTCTTGATGTTCTTTTAATTAGTCTTCTACCACACACGGGTGTCTGGGCAGGGCTCGGTGAGATCATGGCAAGTCCGAAAGGACTCTTCAGCAAGAAAGGGAATAAAAGATGAGTTTTGGAGTCTGACAGCCCCTGGCTTGAACCTCATAACTATGACTTACTAGCTGTGTGACCCAGAGCAAGTTACTTAACCTCTCTGTGCCTCAGTTCTATCACCTGGCAAATAAAGGGGATATGAAGGCAGAGTTGTTCTGAGGATTGAAAGCAACATATAAGAAACCCCTGACCCATATCAGCAGCTATTACTGACAAGACAAAATTATGTGTTGGCAAGAGTAAGCTTTGTTTATGAGCTGTGTAATCCTGAAAAAGATAAATAACCTTTCTGAACTTCACCATGTTCTTGCCTGTAAAATGAAAATACCGCCACCTATACCACAGGAGTAGGGATTACATTCATTCAGACCAAATAACAGATATAAAGCACTTAGTGGACTTTTGGTACAGGATACACCCAGACACCTTTATTGTTTGGAAAATGTCCTGAAGCTCTGAAGCTAAGACCTTCATCCAGAAGGTAGGAGGGAGAGGAACAAAGCATTTACGATATGGCAGGCCAAGACCAAAGATGACCAAAGGCCAAGGGGCCAGAACTGGTGGAGCAGTAAGGATGCCCGCCCAGCACAGAGCAGCCATGCCCAGTTGAATCAAGGTCAATGCAGGACATGATTGACTCCAGTGGGCGTAGGTCCTGGACTGGTCCTTCCTTCCCCTGCAAAATCCAGGATTTGAGAGCAGGGTGAGGATTCCTGGGAGGGAGAAGTGAAGAGTCACGTTCCTTGTTTGCCCTTCATACTGTGTGGCTCCTCACACCACCGCTGACAGCTAAGAACTGGCAAGCTCCGGACACTGCACGGAATAGCACACAGTGTTTGGGAATTGAGAAGTATTATAGAATCTGAAGTCTAGAAAGGACCTGTGAGGTCCGCTGGATTCTAGCAGAACAGTGGACAAGTTACTCGTCTCCAGCCTAAAACTTTACAGGCCCCTCTCAGAGCCTGTAACATGGGGATAAGTAGTCCCTGTGGGTCTCATAGATTTAAATTGTTGTGCGATTAGTTACAGTTTGAGAAGAAGGAATGAATTAGTCCGGACCATCTCTATCCAGTGCGTCTACCCCACAAGTTCCACCTCAGAGAAGGAAACAAAGGGAATCGGGGGGAGTGTGGTGAGAGAGCCTCTCAAGGTCCTACTTGGCCACCCGGACTCCTGACCCCAACTCTGTGTATTGCGATGCTGTCCCTTCATCACAAGGTGCTTATTAGAGTGACAGGCTCTGGGTGTCTCCCACTAGCTCAGTGTATAGAGCCCTGGGGGACAGGGGGGCCTCTGAGACCGCATGGAGACCGAGGTGCTCTGATGCCACCCGACAGAGTGATTCTGTTGGACCCAGTGGGTGCTCAAAGGGGATGCGGGAGGAGAGAGCATATGACAGCAAGGAGTGATGAGCAAGCTCAGGCCTCCTGGCTTGGGCCCTCCCTGCCACTTCTGACCCCCAGAAGGGCCCAGAATTACTGCCGAGTCTACTGAGCCCTTCACTCCTTACACTCCCCACAGTGCCTATGGGGCACATAACACAGGCACCACAGGCTTCATTCAATGGGTGAGTGAATGAATGAGTGAATGAATGAGTGAATGAATGTTAAAGTTCCAAATCTTCATGATTGGTTCCCGCAAACCTCAACGAATGCCCTTTTCTACCCAAACTCTAGACTAGAAGGCCGAAGCAACACATGTCACCAGGGGTCAACCCCACCTGCTCTCTTCCCCATAAAATGACGGTGGCAATGGCTACCCAGTTCCCTTCACAGGATAACTGAGAAGGTCAAAGTGGGAAGGGGCATGAACATGCTTTGAATGTAACAGAATGCACAAAACTCACCAAACGTCACATGGACCCCAGGTTTTCGGGAGCTTCCATGGGCCCGTGTGGTGTCCAAGGGGAGAACACTCCAGGCGGGCATGGAGGAGGTGAAGTTTGGGTCCTCATGCCAGCGAGGTCCTGGACCGTGCACAGCCCGCCCAGTGTGCTGCCTCCAGAACCCCATCTCTCCCGGGGCAGAATAGGACTTAACAGCAACAGCAACAGCAGCAGAAAGGGCAGCTAATGTTTAATGAGCCCTACTACGTGCACGGTTCCACACTAAATGCCTCTCGTCACAATCGCATTAAGTCTTCAAAACATCTGTTTAAGCTGGCAGTGGTCATCCAAACATTGTGCAGCAAATATTCACTTCCCACCTCCCTCCGCAGAAGGAATATTAGTTCCCACTTTATAAACATGGGGCTTAGTCATCTGACTTGCTTTGGCCAATACAACAATGGCACAAGGGACAGGTGATGCAAGCCCAGGGAGGATTACAGGTTCCTGCTCACCCATCTGGAAACCTCAGAGCCCTGCCATGAGAGGAACATGCTCCAAGCAGCCAGTGGCCTCCGCCCTGGGCCCCAGAGTAACCCACAGGGAGCAGACTCACAACCCGGGTCCAAGGCTCACTCTCCAGCAATCTGAAGACGCACTGCCCCGGTAGGCCCCAAGTATGTGAGTGGGAACGAATGCTTATTATTGGCTGAGAT
Source organism: Phyllostomus discolor (assembly GCF_004126475.2). Classification (NCBI taxonomy): domain Eukaryota; kingdom Metazoa; phylum Chordata; class Mammalia; order Chiroptera; family Phyllostomidae; genus Phyllostomus; species Phyllostomus discolor. The sequence continues at coordinate 13,813,557 of NC_040906.2, forward strand.
TGTGTGATCATTAGCTGTGCGGCAATAATAGATACTATGAATAATTAATGGGATAGATGGGAGAGCTAAGGCTCAGAGAGGCTAAGTAATTTACCTGAGCGCAGCCAGCACATGAATGGCAGAACCCGGATCTTCCAGATCAATCAAAACCAGGGCCTGGATCGTGACACTGTCCTGCCTCCTGCGTGTTCCCTAAGGAGGTACGTTTTGTGTCAAGCAGACACCAGCCAGAGGAACGAGAGGTAAAGGAGAAGTCTCTGGGCCTAGCGGAGAAATGTGACCACAGATCCAGAGAGGTGTGCCCTGCGCTACCTCGTGAGGTGGCTTGTCCCTCTGCACCCTGCGAGTCCTACCCGTACCGGCTCTCTTTCCCTAAGTCTGGCTCCAAGGCCATGAGGGGGCTCCATGGGGGATCCCCAAAGCCAGGGACAAGTCAGAGCTCCCACTACCAGCCCCCCAACTGACAGTATGACCCCCCCATCCAGGCAAGACTATTTCAAGACACCCCAGTAAGATTCCCAGTCTTCAGATGGCAAGGGTAAATAATGACTTGAATATTCTGAGGAAAAAAAAATTTTTTTAATTGGGTCAGGAAAGGAGATGACCTAATCTAGCCACATTTCTGGTTTTTGTGGCTATTTGTCCTTACTCGGAATAACTTCTTTTATACACAAAGACATTTTCAATTCACAAAAAAATGCATGCTTCCCCCTCCCCACTCACTTAGAGGTACACAGTTCTCTCCTAATGGGCACTAGGACAGAATTATCTCAGTCAAAGCTTCCTTTTTCTCTCAAGGAATGGAAAATTAGTAAGGAAACGAACACAGCAGCTGTTCATTAAATGCAACTCCCCCAAAGGGAAGGGAACCCAGGGCATCCCTCTGACAAGTTAACCTAGATCACCAATAAAGCCTCAGGCCACAGAGAGAACTGAGAATATGAGAAGAGGCCCAATCTCTCTCCCTCTCTCTCCCTCTCTTTCTCTCTCTCTCTCTCTCTCTCTCTCTCTCTCTCTCTCTCACACACACACACACACACACACGGTGAACGCCAGGGCTCTCCACTCTGCAGGGCCCTCCCTGTGGCGGCTCGAATTTCCTTCCAGCTGCAGATAACTCCGCACCCTAGGACACAGCAGCACACTGGGCTCCCGGAAACCCCGCTGCTTCCCCCACATGTCAAATTAGGCTGCACATGGCCCATTTAACAGTGATGCTGATAACACGGGGATCGTTTTTCTTCATGAAAGAAGAAGTCCAGAAGTAGAAGGTTCCTGGCATTGGTTTGGTAGCTAAGCACAGTGGGGCAAAGTTTCTACAATTCTCTTGGCTTTTCCCTCATGGTCACAAGGTGGCTGCTCCAGCTCAAGATATTTCATAGGCGTTCCAGGTAGGAAGGAAGAGAATGGAGCCAGAAGGAGGGAGGAACAATGCCTACATTAAGAAAGCAAATATTTCCCAGAAATCCATAACAGACGTCTGCTCACCTGTGGTTAGACAGAACTGTGTCACAGGCCACCCAGCTACAGGGAAGCTGGGAACTGTGACCTTGTAGATGAGCACATTGGTGACCCCAGCAAAGTAGCACTCGAGGAAAAACAGGCTAAAAGTTGTTCTGAGACAGCTGGGAGTCACTGACAAACTCACACCTAAATGTTCAGGGTTGACATCAGATTCGGTTGTGCCCTTTAGTCCCAGGGACAGCTGTAAATTCATCCAGTCTGCAGTGTTAATTATGACCTCTTTATTTTCTTCACTCTGAGACATTACTTCCTAACTACTAAAGAGGTATGAGTGGAAGGACAGGATACGATTAATGCGAGGCAGCACCCTGGGCTTGAACGCCCAGGCTCTGCTGACAGGCAGATCAGAAGGGAAGGCGGCCTTGGGATTTTCCTTTCGAGATGGCATTTGCTTTTAATAGCAAATGACTTTCATGTTCGGAGTAAGCCGCTAATGGAATTAACCAAATGAAAGCAACTAAAAATAAAAGTCTAAGGCCATGACCCTGGAATCTGTGAGAAAAAGGCAATCAGACAAACAGGGGTCCCCGCAGTGACAGATTTTTCTGGATTATCCAGAGTGGGATTTCAAACGCCAAGTCAATTGCCTTGGTGCAGCCTGCGCCCACCGTTAATACTTTGATGCAGTAGGATAAAGACTGCAGAGTGCAAATGTCTGTAAACGGGTAACGACTAATGCAGCCAAGAAGAGGAAGTGTTGCTCTGACTGCGGAAAGAGCAGAAGTAGTAATTCGCTGGGCGCCAGCATCGCTTACTCTTGCGTGGGGAGGCCAGCGGTAGGATCACAACCCAATTAGGAGGAAGAAGGGAGGGAATGTGAACTCTAGGTGGATCTGTCTTCACTCCTAGGGGGTGGTCTCACTGCCAGAAGACATAGATGTACGTCAGGCTCCAGATAAAACGAACTTACAGAGAATTCCTTGGTGAATGTTATCTTCACCACGAAGACTGAACTTCTACATTTTTTTTAAAGATTTTATTTATTTTTAGAGAGGGAAGGGAGGGAGGGAGGGAGAGGGAGAGAGAGAGAGAGAAACATCAATGTGCGGTTGCTGGGGGTTATGGCCTGCAACCCAGGAATGTACCCTGGCTGGGAATCGAACCTGGGATACTTTGGTTCCCAGCCCGTGCTCAATCCACTGAGCTATGCCAGCCAGGACTTCTACATTTTTTATGAACGCTGACGGGCTTCTCTGCTGCACCGGGTCTGAGCTGGAACAGCCCACAGGGAATACGGTGGCCCGACTACCTCCTCTGTTGGTGCACAGAAACCCAGGACCAGGCTGCACTTGTACCCCCTGCACGCGCTCAGCTCCCGGTTAGCCATGCGGGTGTTTCTGCCGGTGGCGTACAGTAGAGGATGGACAAGGTTGTTCCTGAATCCCCAACTTTCCTATCCTGTCAGTCTCTCTGCACCCCCTCTTATTTAGGGTGTAATGTAAGCAGAACATTATTCCAAACAGAAGTGAACAGGCAAGATGCATGGATTTCCTAGGGCTACTATAACACAGTACCGTCAACTGGGGGGTCTGAAAGAATAGAAACGTATTTTCTCACAATGCCAACGACCAGAAGTCACACGTCAAGGTAGAGCCACATTCTCTTCGAAGGCCCTAGGGAAGAACTCTTTCTTCCTCACCCTCATCCCTGTTGGTTGCCAGCAGTCCTCGACTCTGGCGGCATAACTCTAGCTCCACCTCCCTCTCATAGGCCATCTTCCCTCTGAGTGTGTCTCTGAGTCTGATGTCTCTCTCCCTCATGGAGCAACACTAATGGTCAAACTTGGGGCCCACCCTAACCCAGCACACCCTCATCCTAACTTGATTCCATCTAAAAAAAAAACTCTATTTCCAAATAAGATCACATTCACAGGTGCTGGGGGTTAGGACTTCAAAATGTCTTCAGGGGTGAGGGGGATAAAATTCAATCCAGAACACAAGACAATACAAAAAAAATTAATAGTTTTTTTTTTCAATTTTGTGTATGACTTCAATTCCGTTCCTTTCATGGGAAGATGGAGATAATATATTCTGACGACACGCTTTCTCCCTACAGCCCCACTCCCAATGTGACGGTTCTAGGAGGCAGGGCTTCCGGGAAGTGAGTAGGTTTAAGTGACGTCACAGAGGTAAAGCCCCAGTGACGGGACTAGCAGCCTCAGAGAAAGAGAAATCAATGCCAGAGTCCCCTCCCTCTGCCATGTGAGGACCCCGAAGGCAAGACCACCATCTGCAAGCAAGAAAGAGGTCACTGAGGGTAGCCACATCAGCTGACACCTTGATCTTAGACTGGCAGCTTCCATAACTTGTGAGATACACAAATCTATGGTTTGAGCCACTTGGTGTATGGTCATTGATTACAGCAGCCCAGTACAAACTAGTACCAAACTAGCTGGCATTAGCCTTTAGGTTCCGTTTGCGAATCATTCAAGAAAATCAACTTTATTACTTTATGTCTTAGTTTTTATCCCACTTTATCACCCGTTTTAACCCTAGAACTGGCTCTAAATGCTTTTGGGAAATTGAAAAAGAGAACAAAGGTTTATTACCACTTGACCTCACGCTTTGAATACATACCCATAAAAGGGGTCACAGTAGCGTTTGAGCCAAAATATTGGCAATAACTTAAAAATGCCATAGAGATTCCCAAGGTGATAATTTGAGGAGAATGGCATCCATGCTACGTGCTCACTGAAAACAAGCCCAGCTCACTGCAGCATCCAGACACACGCAACAGGTCAGATCCACAAATGCACCCATACTTACTGCCCACACATGCAGTTTATCCCCAAGGTGGTGTCTTTTGCCTCCCAAATGCTCTGGTGGAAGAGGAGTCCTTCTAAGAGATGAGGCACTTGCCAGCTCAGGGGAGCAAAAGAGAAACCTATTGCTGGAGACTGAATTCTCATTCTCAGAACACAAAGCACCATCTGTCACGTGGTCCAGGTAGAAACATTCTAATAGCACACTCCATACACACGGCACCGGTACACATGTGGAGCGATTTTAAGATAGCTTTAAGATACATCTCCTGTATATGCAGTCCATTCATATCTCCTGTATATGCAGTCCATTCATAAATCCCACTGACGAGTTCAGCCCCCATGCACAGTTTCCTTAATTATCATTAGTTTCTCCCTTCCGTGTAGAGTCAAGAATTGTACGTGGAGAATAGGATGCCAAGTCAACACTACCAAAGACTTTCCCTTAATAAATACAAAAGAAAACAACAAAAATCTAAGCCAAACACCAGCTGCTGTAGTTTATACTTACGACGATAAAATAGTAACACTATTTTAACATGCTGTCCCAAGCAAATAAAAGATGGGAAAATAAAGTCGTCGATGGCTTTTACGTCAACAAAGCGCCCTGAGAACCCCAAATCCGTAGATCTAGACCCAACATGAACGGAAATAACTGTCAGGCCCAGGATTTGGTTTCACCCTACATACAAGCTAGTGAGTTAGATGGTCACTGGGTTATGGCCCTGGCAGAAGAGATGAGGCTCCTGGGTCAGAGACAAAGGACTTATTACTCACAGTACGGCAAGGAGCGTGGGCATCAGCATGTGTGCTGGCTCCCCTTGCCCTCAGGTCCCACTGGAGTACAGCTGTGGGCCTAGATGAATGCCATGCACACAGGGGGTTTGCAACACAAATGAGGAATGCTGAGGTTAAGCACCATGCTCTTTCCTGGCAAGCAGTAAGCAAACCTTTATCCCAAAAATAGACATTACTGTCCCCCTCGAGTCTTCTCCCAGCAAACACCACCCTGAGAAATGGTCCAGGTAAAGAACAGTCAGAGCTTTGCATTCTCAGCATAGCCAGCAAAAAAGCACAGGGACACTCAGTGCCCATGCCAGACTGCGGGTCCCAACAAGGAGTTCTTCATTGTTAAGGGAGTTCGCTATTTGCAGCAAGGACTAGCCGATAGCAGGTATAGTCATCCTGAGACCTAGTGTGCCACCTACCTTGCCCCTTAATGAAAAATCTCAGTCCAGTAGAACATGTGTGTATGTATTCCTATTTTCCTCAGATGTGCTCTGAAAACCTGTAGATAAACTATACTAGTAAATCAAGTCATATCTTAAATATTCTGGAAGAGATCCCCTTAAGTGAATCCTTTTATAATGGAAATACACATCCCCTAGTTCATCTGTTTGTAAATTTGGGGTGTTATTAATGTTGGATTTTCTTAAAGCAAACCACACCGACACTACCAGTACAGGTTTGCCATTTGCAATAAGTTGTGGTGAATTATAAAAAGCAAATCTTTCAAGCATGTGCGATATAGATCCCATATAAACATTCATTATATAAACATTCATTAACCAAATAGATCCCATCCCAATTTTGAAACTGCATCTGTTTTCTTCTTTAAAACTTTCCCAAAACTATGTTTCTATGCCTCAATTCCTGGGTCAAGCCAGACGCTGCTTCTCTGGATGGATGATCTTATTTGTTGGGATTCACAACTGAGTCACAAAAGCAATCTCCCTACGTATAAGCTTTTTAACACTCCACACAGCATACATTAGCAAGGTTTTGGTGAAAGATGTCCAGAATGTATATTCTTTCCAGTTTCTTTTCTTACATATTCTTGGCCAAGATTTCCTCCCCCCAGTCTTCCTTCTGAAGTTGTTTCCCTCGCTGGCAGGGATTTGGAAATTCCACTGCTTTGCTCAGAGCAATGTGACAAACCTACAGGACTTTCCAGGAGGAAAAAAATGTATGTTGTTCCCTTTACTGGATCATATTTCATAAATGTGAGAGCCACAGTTAGCAGCAGCGAAGCCAGGTCAAAGTGACATAAAACATTCCTCTGCCATACAGGAAAAACAAAGCACTGATAATAAGAAACAATTTGTAGTACCTGCCAATGCTTCTTAATAGTCGCCTAGGAATCCACAAAGCAGAGCGAAGCACACAGAAGTACGGAATAAATTTTTTTGAAAATAAGTACACACCTTATTTGGTATCTCCAGCACCAAGTCTTACATTGGTAAGACTTGGTATAGCACCTTCTGATTTATAAAATATTTCACACGCACGCTTTCTTTAGCTGCTCAGCACAGCCCAATGCAGAAGAGTAGGTGAACTATTGAGGTCAAAAATAAGTTTAAAAAATGATTTCCTTTCATGGTACCTAAAATGACCCTTAGTCCTTTGTTCTTCCTTCGGGCACCATACGTGGGCACTGAAGGCGGCAGGCAGGCATTTTTTGTTGGCACCTGCATCTGGAGGTAAAACCAAAATGACCAACACGTCGTCCGCTCTGCAGTAGGCACACAGATGGCCGCCCAACTGGCTAATACAAACGCAGAGAGAAGAAATGAGTCCAAATGAAGGGCACGCCTCTGCCTTACAGGGCTCAAGGCACGTTGGCTAAAACGCATCTGTCCCACAGCGCACTGCCTCGCCCAGAAAAGCTTTGGAGCCGCCTGGCCCACCGTTTTGCTTCAATTTTTAATCTAAAATTTCATTTCAACACCCTAATGTATTGGATCTTGTGGCAATTTGCTAACAACACTCTGGAGGGCTTTCCCAAACTCTACTCAGGCTTGAAGACCACCAGTTCCATAAAGAGGTACAGACTCGGAGCTGGCCATTTGAAAGCAGAGGCCACAACAGCTTCCAGCTTCAGGGAGGGGGTTGGAGAGACGAGGACAGGACCAGGCGACTGTGGGAGCCCTGAGTGATATTCTAGAAGGATATTCTAGAAGGGGCATTAATCAGAATTGCTTAACTGACTGTGGCTAAGTTATTCAGCATCTCTGAGCCTCAGTTTTGTCCCCCAAAAAACCAATCTAGTAATATTTATCACAGGTGACTCGTAAAAGTATTGATAGTGATTGCATGCATTTGATATGTGATAGTTTCTTGTTGTTGCTGCTGCTGCTGCTGCTGTTATTGGTTAGGTGTGTAGTCCTTGAGGGAACAAATCATATCTTACTCATCTTTGTATCTCCAATATTAATCATAGTGTATTGACTACGGTAAGCTCTCGCCATGTGGAGCAGGCCTCATAGAGAGGGTAGAGTTTGAATCCAAGAAGCATTCAGTGGTGCGTAGGGTTTACCAAGGGAACGTGCTGGGCAGTGAGGGGTGAGGAGGGTGAGCTCGCAGAAACACAAGAGGACCTCAAGTCAAAGTTGGTGTTCTGCCTCTCGTACAGAGAACAGCAAATCTTTTCAAAACTTTTACGTTGAACATCATTTTTACATGTCACAAAACACATTAGTTTTCTGACGATTTTTTCAACCATGTAAGAATATAAAACCCATGCTTGGGTCATGGGTTGTATGAAAACAGGTGGTAGAGGTCAGGCTGATGGCTGTAGTTTGACAACTCCCACACTAGCGAACTGACCCAAGGCCTCCATGTCTGCACACTCCCCTCCCTAGCTGAACCCTTGAAAAGCCCCATCCTTGCTCCCTGTAGTAGTTCCCTGTGGCTGCTGTAACAAATTGCCACAAACCTAGTGGCTGAAAACAACACAACTTTACCCCCTTACAGTTCTGGCAGGCAGAAGTCAAACATGAGTCTCCCTAGGCAAACACAAGGTGCCCATATGGATGGTTCGTTCTGGGAGATGCAGGGGAAATTTTTTTCCTTGATCCTTTTGATATCCAAAGGCTGCTGGTGTTCGTGGCCTGGTGCATCCATCCACCTCTGCCTCTGCCTCTGCCGCCTCCCTCTTATAAAGTTTCTTGTGGCCCTGGCTGGTGTGGCTCAGGGGATTGAGTGCCAGCCTGCAAACCAAAGGGTTGCCCATTCCGTTCCCAGTCAGGGCACACTCCCGGGTTGCGGGCTGCATCCCCAGTAGGGCACATGTGAGAGGCAACACACATGGATGTTTCTCTCCCTCTCTATCTCCCTCCCTTCCCCTCTCTCTAAAAACAAATAAATAAAATCTAAGAAAAAATTTTAAATAAAAAATAATGATCCTTGTGATGACACTGGGACCAGTGGATAATCCAAGATCATCTCTCCAGCTCAAAACCCACAATTTGATCAGATCAACAAAGTCTCTTTTGCCATGTAAGGTATTCTGGGGCTAGGATGTAGGTATCCTGGTGGGGGTGGGGGACAACTCATGTTCAGCCCTACCATACCCTCGTTCAGGCCTTCACAGCATCAGTGCATGCAAGAGAAGGTGCCGCCACTTAGCACGTAGAGCTGTGACCACACGAAAAGTGTGATTTCCCTTCCTTCCCCACCTCCCACCCCACCTCAGAACAGAGAGAAAGCTGAGGTCAGTGTGTTCCCAGTTTCACTCTTCCCACCTCATCCTTTGACTCATGACCATTAAATTCGACACTGTTCCAATAAGTAAGTGAAAATAACTCCTACATCTTAGAAAATCCTCTCAATATTGGCCCTTGTTTTCCCCTGAGATATTTTTAATGTTGCGCAAATTCTTCTCAAAGGCATACCAGAAATTTTCTTTCAGCTTCTTATCCATGCACAGCACAGACAATTGCATTATACCTAAGAGAATTAATGTGACTTAATTTTATGATATTTGGTAGTAGTTTAATATCAAACTTCTTTTGTATAAGAAATTATTTCTTGGTGAAGTTAAGCTCACTTATTATGCTCATTCTTTATTCATTAAACTCGTTAAGATCAGTGGGAGTTGCTTATAAATAACTATCCCACTGATTCAGAACATAGCAGATAAGTGAGATATTCTGAGAGGAAGAGAGCATAATGCTTTTTAGTTGTTTTCTTGGGAATTCATACACTGGGATTCTACATGTAGTATACTTTCCCAAGAATAGTTGACACACCATTTAAAACTCCTCTCTTCCACTGAAGGGAAGCTGAACAATAAATGGACTATTATCTTTCTCAGGAATGTGCTAAAAGGAGCTAAAGCCATAGCCACCACATATGGTTGTTCATGTTGTTCTTTGCACAAGGGCATCCACCAAAGAGGAAAGCGAGGATAAAATCTGACCTGTGCTCTTCTACCAAACCATACACCCTGGCCTAGGGCTAGAGGAAGAACAGGGAATCTTCCCCTAATTCACATAAAGTGACTCTATGTGTACAAACCCATGCAGCGCCACTTGAGGGGGGGGGGGGGGGTGGCCTTTTCTCCTTTGCAAAGGCACCTAATGGACCAGCAGAGGCTTTGGCTGAAATCCATTTGGGCTAGTTTATGCAAGAAAAAAATTATTGCAAGGTTATAGGCATATTTCTTGGCACCCAAGAGCAAGAGGTACAGTAAATATCATGTGGGGCTAGGACAAAAAATCGAAAGCTGTTATGAGAGGAAGGCAATAACTAAATAAATCAACATCCACACATGTAGTCCTCACAACAACTTTGCTAGAATAATTTATACTGTTCCATAGATGAAGTCTCTTGCCAAAGGTCATCCAGGTGGTAAGTGACAGAACTTCAAGTCTAGGTGTATCTGTCTGTGATGCCCTTGTGCTATCCACTATCTCACAGCTTCCTCACCCTGGACATGTGGTTGGTGTTCTTCGATCTGCTCACTGATATCTCCTGTTCTCTTCCTTCCAGGCACATAGGAGACATGTGCTTCCCTTTGAGGTTAAGCATGCACTTGTGATTTACTTTGGCCAATGAAATATAAGAAGTGGCATGTGTCACTTCCAGCTGGAAACTTCTAAGAGCCAGTATGTCATTTGCCCTTCCTTCTCCTTACCATGGTGACCTGAGACATTCGAGGTGGTGGTGGCTCTGTCATCCTGCATCCCTGAAAACAAGACAATTTGGAAGAGTCTTCTGCCACTCTGCAATGGACTTGTAACTCATGTGAAAGGTAAGCTTTGGCTAATCCAAGCCACTGTGGTCTGGGCTTGTTTGTTTCTGTGGCACAACCTGCAGCTGCAGCTGGCACAGCTCTCAGGGGCCTCTCCTCCACCTCTAGCACGCAGTAACTCTCTTTGCCCAGCGAGCCACACAAGGTCTTCCCTTTTCCTACTTGCCCCAAACTGTGCCATCTTTCACAGGCCAGGTTTCCCACCTGCCCCAAAAGCCTTCTTTCACTCCCCCAGCTGTCATTAATCCTTACTCTTTGAAATCGCAATTGTACTATCAACATCATAAAAATCAAAACCCAACCATACTGCACACAGCACATTATATTTCATGGTATGCTGTTTTCACATGTTCCTTTAGCCCATGTCTTAACTCCTCAACTAAATGGTCAGACTTTTGCAGGCAGAAATCACGTCACATATTTCTGCAGACATCTTGAAGCGTGGCTGGCACACTGGTGAGTAGAGCATTAAAGACCCAATAAATAGTTGTGACATCGAGTTGTCCCAAAAGAAGTACCTTGAAGAGGGAGAGGGAGGACAAGACAAAGGGAGCAGCAAGTAAACTGTCCCCTCCCCCGTGTACCTAAACAAATTTGAACAGAGCAATGTTCCTCTATACGGAGGAAGAAAAGAGTTAAATTTTAGTAGATTGTATCCTGAGACAGCTCATGTCTTTGAAGGCTATATTTCTCATTAATGTAAAAGAGTTAATTATAGATCCTGGAAATTCTATTCATGCCAAATCTTCTTTTAGGGTTAAGTCATGCATGATCCATTCATATTCAGACATTAGCCCTGACAGTGTCTTATTCTGTAAGGCCATCTTATCACCTGCCCCGGAGATCCACAGGGACTTTCGGAAGCTGTTCTCATAGTGAAACATTTTGCTAAGAAGATGACCTACACTGCAAAATACTTTATACAACCAAAGGCAGGGCATAAATATTTTATAGCATAGAGTCCATGAAAACACATCTTCATTTCTGTAATGTGCTCTCTCAGAACATATCACCGGGGGAACAGGACTTGCTTGAAAGATTCAACAGCTCCAATTTGCCATAGCTCATTAGGACGCCCTAGAGAACCGATAGGACAAATAATCTGAGATCCCCGCTGCTTGGGAGCTAGTTAATGCGGACTGACCACACAACAGTAAACCTTCCCACCTCGTGAAAAAAACCACCTTGTGCATGCAAAGTGCCTTTAACAAGGAATTGGACAACGTGGGCTGGAAAGGAGCCTTCGAGACATCCTTTTTCTACAGGAAAGAAGGCCCAGAGAGATGACAGGAGCTGGGGTTAGACTCAAACCTAATCCTTCCCTGTCTCTGTTGTAACCACAAAACAAAACCCCTGGGTGAAGTGAAAACAGAGAGCACACGCACTGATTAGCCCCACATCGCCAACCTTGAAGCTCAGTATCAGGTCATCATGCAGTAAGTGGTGCTGTGTGTACATATGTGTGAATAACTTCAAGCTTCTCATTAATAATATATGTCCCCGTAACTACCAAGCCTCACTGGAATCCCCAGGCATTCGTATGTTAACATCTCCCACCATTAATTCTTTGATAAGAAAAGTATTTCCTAGCAAGTGCTCTGTAGTGATGAAGTAGAGGCTGCAGCTTAAATTCGGCTTTCACCTCGTCGTTTTTCCTTCGCTGATCTCCCGGCATGTTCGAAATTGGTTATGCCCCACCAGCTCTCTCCAGCCAAGACACCACTACCCGGTGTAATTAAATGATAAAATAAAGAGCAAGGCCTTGATACAAAACTGACCTTTGGATTCAGAAATTCCTTCAAAATTTCAACAGGACAAAGAGAAAATCCTTAGTTTTTGAGTCGCCCATGGGACCAACAATAGCTTTGTTATCCCTTTGTCAAGCCGAAGCATACAGGGAGAGAAGGATTCACTTTTTTTTTTTACTTACTCTCAGAGGTTTCTTTTATGCTGCCTCACCAAGAACTGCAGATTTGAAGAAATCACGATATAGCCCTGTTTTTTAATGTTCCCTTCAAGGGTGGTGTAAATTGTTCAGAGCGGACAGAGAGGGGCGGCTCCTGTCGAGGAAAACCTTGCAGACCCCCAGTAAAAGAGAGGCTGAAGTCATGGAGTGTCTCCGCAACATTACTGCTGGCCTTGAGAGGAGGAGTGATCATCAAGGGATAAACAAGCAGCTCTCTGAGAAATCCCAAGTTTAAAAATAATAAGTCAAAAGCCCTGGCTGGCGTAGCTCAGTGGATTGAGCGCGGGCTGCAAACCAAAGTGTCGCATGTTCAATTCCCAGCCAGGGTACATGCCTGGGTTGCAGGCCATAACCCCTAGCAACCGCACATTGATGTTTCTCTCTCTCCCTCCCTTCCCTCTCTAAAAATAAATAAATAAAATCTTAAAAAAAAATAATAAGCCAAGCATTCAGCTGAAAGTATGATCAAGCTAGGAATCACCCACAGGTGCAGCTTCTCCCAACTTCCCAAAAGACTGTAGGAGCACTGGAAAATGCCAGAATCCCCAACGGCACAACCAACATAGAGGTCGATCAACTTAATCCTAAAATGCGGAAAGAAGCTCCGTTATATATTAAACTAGACTCAACTATGGAAAATTTCACTTTTTCCATACACAAGGTTGGCCCCTATGAAACAAGGGATTTAGAGATTAGAAGGGAAGGACTTCAGGAGAGTTTGGGGCTATATTTTGTATCTGCCTCCCACCCTCAGCCAGAAATCACACATGTGTATCAACCAGAACACTGTGGATGCTGGTCCTTCACCAAGCTACAGTGTGGCCTGCCTACATCTTTCTTTGTTTCTTTTTTTCTTCCTTTTTTTTTTTTTTTTGACAGACCCTGTCTCAGGTTTATTTGCACAATCACCACTGGAGGACCCCCGCCCCAGGGACACACCAGTGCTTCTGTCCTCACATCAGCAGACAGAGGCCTCTACTATGGAGCCTTTGCAGGGGCCTGGGCACATTTTGGAGCCTGAGTCTGAGCCTGAGCTGGAGCCTGAGCCACAGCTGTATCTGCAGCCTGGGGCTTGGTTTGGGCCTTGGCCTTGGCCTTTGGCTGGCAGAGCCAGAGACCCTTGGCAATGTGGGCACAAGCATGTTTCTTGAGCTTGGGGTGAGCAGTATAAGCAAGTCGACTACGCTTGTGGCTGCTGCCTTTTAGGATCTTGGGCTTGACCTCCTTGGGCTTGACCAGGTCCTTGATAGCCTCGGCACGTGCACTCATGGCCTTGGCATTGTTGGCCTGCATCTTCTTCAAGCCCTTTTTGTTGTGCTTCTTGGCAAAGTGCATGTTCCTCAAGAACTTGGGGTCTACCCCCTTGAGAGATTCATACCTTTGCGACTGGGATTCTTGATGCCATTTCTGTGCCATATTCAGGGCTGGTTGTGTGTGGTGTGGTTCTTAGACTTGGCCATCTCTGCACCCAAGCCCGTGGCTCTTGAAGTGCCTGGGACCAGAAGAGCCTGCCTACATCTTCCTATATCCCCTTCAGAAACAGCAACTTTCTATAGCCCTCCTCAAAATAACATGGAAGTTACCAGTGCTGCATCTGGGGAGGGTACTCTCTACAAGTAATCCAATGCTTTGTGGGAAGGCTGAGCAGAGACCTGTGGAATGGGGAAGAGGGAAGCATTCTGGGAATTGTAGTTTCTTTGAGCACTTCATTCCTGAAAAGTACCAAGGAACTGAGCGTTGAACTCAGAGAATCTCTGGGCCTGAGTTACCTACTGGCTTTGAGGTATAGTTGTGCCTTTGGCATGCTTCTGCTCTGAAGAAACAAAGGGCTTTAACCACCTGTCAGATGAGCAGAGAGAAGGGCCAATGACTAACACCTGTCATCTGGAAAATCCTCATCTACACAGATATCGCCTCATTCAAGGAGGAAAGATAATAAATATCATAGGGTGTATGAGAAAACGCAGCCAGACCAGAGAAAGGGGATGGAATCTTGAAGACTGGGAGGTAGAGTGTACTTCTGAAAATATTTTGCCTATGGAATTAAAGAAAAGATGAACCTCAAAAGGATACAGGACAAGGTCTCTATTAGAAAGACAGCACGCAAAGAAGACAGCAGAATAATGTGATGAGAAAGACCAGTAAGATACAGAAAGACTGCTGGAAATCAAAAATGATAATACATTCACAATGACAGTGATAAAGAACAGAAATAATAAAATAGTAAAAATGCAAGTAGTGAGTTACAGGATTAACTTGATATTCTTTCTCAGAACGCAGTGGGGCAGAGATAAAAACAATAAGAGTTAATATAAAATTTAAAAATGGAAGAAGGAAAATAAAAAAATGAAAAGATAGGAATACTGTTTCTGAAGAAAATACTAGAATTAGTCAAACAAAAGCAATAATGGATCAAGGAAAACTACCTCAGGCCAAAGAACCATAGACATACAAGATTCCATTTGAAAGGATTCATCATGAATGAAAAAAATAAAATCAATGAAAAAGGGCCTTTCACCTAGATTAATTTTTGCAGTCTTTAATTGAATTTATTGGGGTGACATTGGTTAATAAAATTATCTAGGTTTCAGATATACAATTCTACAATACATCATCTGTATATTGTGTTGTGTGTTCACCACTGCAAGTCAAGTCCCTTCCATGTCACCCTTTATGCCCCCTTTACCCTCTTCTTCCTGCCCCCACCTCCCCCTTCGCCCTGGCAATCACCATCCTGTTGCCTGTGACCAAAAGTCTTTCTTTATTTTCTTTGTTTAATCCCTTCATCCTCCTCACCCAGCCCCCAAACCCCTCCCATCTGACAGCTATCATTCCGCTCTCTGTATCCATGAGCATGTCTCCACATTGTTAGTTTATTTTATCAAAAAGCATATGAACAAAGAAAACATCTTTAAACATTCAAATAGGAAACAGCAGGTTACCTATGAAAGAAAAACTAATGGAGTCGGCCTCAGCCTCTGACTTCTCTTCCCTAACACTGCAATTGCCAAGGGTAATTACATGGGATCTACGAAGTTCTAAGGGGAAAGACCATTTGTCTTTTACATGTAAATGAAACATAAATTATTCATAGATAAACGGTCTACAGATATATAAATATATACACACATATATACTTAGCTCATCTATCTTTTCTTTAAAAAATTATATTGGGTAATTCAATCAACCAAGAGATTAAACAAAATTAATATTTAAAAAGTGAAGAAGTCGGGATTTAAAAGAACTAATGATACACACTTAAACAAGTTAACCATAAAAATAAATCTAAATAATTATAAATCTGTTTATAAGCCAAATACAAATGTCAAAATTTATTCTTGAATGCAAACTAATTTAATGTAAAATGTGGATTAAAACCTGTATCATATTAACCAAGTTAGAGAAGAGGGAGGAGAATGTGAAATTGTGCTCAAATTCTAATCTTATTTAGGCGTGAGTCAAAGACACTGGTTTGGCTGGATTTTTACAATTAGAGAAATATGGGTTTAAAAACATTTTAAAAATCTTAAAATTACTTGCTAACAGAATGTAAAAGAGGATACATACCTGGAAAAGATGAAATGAAAACTTAGCATTTAGAAATTACTATAAGCAATCTGAATACCTATTCATAGGACATTGATTAAATAATTATCATAGAACCACATAAGGGAATAAAATATAGCCATTAAAAGTCATGTCATAAAATATTTTATCATGGAAAAGAAAATGCAGAGCATTGGAAGTAGAGGAGAAATTTTTAAAAGTTTGTGTCCTGTACTCTTGATTTTGAAAAACATATTTTATACATTATGGATTTTAGAGCACAAAAATACAATAATAGGAAAAAAGACCAAAATATTATACACCATTGGGTTAACAGTAATTAGTGATTATCTCTGAGTTGAAAATAAGGTTTTTATTTTCTTCCATTTGCTTTTCAATATATAAATAGAATTTATGCCAAAAGACACTTAAAACAAACACCCAAAATATAAGTTAAGCTCATGCTATATGTCAGGAATCAGCAATTTTTGTCTGTGAAGAGCCGAACAATAAATATTTTAGACTTTGCAGATCAGTCTCTGTCGCAACTCCCCTCCAATACTGTATCGTGAAATAAGACGGATGATGTGTAAACAAATGAGCATGGCTATGTTCCAATAAAACTTTATTTATAAAAACAGGCTGGATTTGGTGGCCATAATTTTCCAGTCCCTATCACCTACCAATATCTGACATTGACATTTAGAAATTATTTATGTGTACCATTTTTTGTTTGTTTTCTGGAATTGTTTAGGACAAATGGCATGTGTCTAGACCGGTACTCTCAACTAGAAACCCCTGTGGTGAAGAACAGGTTCTCTGTCTTCTCTGTCTGCGCCGTCTCACACGATAGCAACGAGCCACAGGCCACATGGGGTGTTGAACACTCAAAATGCGCTAGTACCACTGAGGAACTAGATACTTTTTTAATTTTATTTCAGTTTAAGTAATTCAAACTTAAGTAGCCACATATGAAGCATATTGGATGGCGCAGGTCAACCACACAGGTAGCACCTATGTTTCCCCTCACCCACAGCGAGAAAGGGCACGACCCCTTGTGCCATCCCTCTAATTTCCTGCCGGACGATGTGATTGCAGACTCACTGCTTCTCAGTTCTAATCAAAAGTCCTCTGTGAGGAAGGAGCATCACGAGGATTGTCTAAAGGACACATTTATCTACAGACTGACCACATATCTCAGAGTATTCACGCATCCCCTACCATGTAGAGATACTGTGCCAGTTTCTGGCCATGCAGTGGTGAGTGAAACAGGCAAGGTCCCTATTCTCATAATTCATTCTATAAATTATTTAACAATGTTAAAAGACAGATAGATGATAACTAGCTAGCTAGATAGATAGATAGATATAACATTGCATAAAGGATCCAAATATATACTGTTTATGGGGGAAATAGCTTAAATATAAAAATAGTAAGAGAATGAAAGTAAAAAATGGAAAAGGGACCCAATTAAGACAACAAAGAAGGGTGGGGCCTGTGACACTGGACAGTGTTCCCAGGCAAGTGCTGGTCAAAGTCAAACATGTATTTTTAACGCTCTGTAGGACGAACAAAACCTACCGCTGGCAAGAGCCAGTCAACCAGCAACCACATGGTAACCACCAAACAGTCACCTTACGTAGAACACAGAGGAGGAATTTCTATCATAAAAAGCTGGGTTTCAAGTGATTCACAGATGGATATTTTCATCTTATGAAAACTGTGAGTTGTTTCTTAAACATAATTTACATTATGCTTAAAATTAAGTAAAAAGTGAAGACGGAAAGAGTGTGATCTGATGAGCTCTGCAGCTGGAAATAGCCAGGTAACCACCGCCGTACCTGGGACTTGGAGCAGGAGTTGGCCGGCGAGCCACATCTGGCCTGCTGTCTGCTTTCGTAGAGCCGGCAAGCTGAGAGTGGTTTCTACATTTTCATAAGGTTGAAAAACATTTTAAAGAATAATATTCCTTGACATGGGAAATACATATGAAATTCAAATTTCTGTGTCCACAAATAAAACGTTGCTGGAATGCAGTCCTGCTCATTCATTTACATATCGTCTACGGCTACGTTTGTGCTCCAGGGGCGGAGCCGAGTAGCTGTAACCCAGACCAGGTGACGGGAAAGGCCTAAAACGGTCCATGATCCCGAGCAGAAGCTCGCTGACCCCTGATTCGGAAGGTCACCGTCACACCAGAAAACGCTCCCGCACCCCTCTCTGGTCATTCCCACACCCTGCACTCAATCCAGGCAACGATCGCTCCATTTCATACCATTATAGATCAAATGTACCTGTTCTAGAACTTCGTGTAATTGAAGCCATATAATAAGTATGTCCATTTTGTCTGGCTTCTCTCTCTCAGTACGTCTGCGACACAAATCCACATTGCAACCTCAGCGATCTGTTCCTTCTTATTGCCGAGTCCTATTCCACTGTGTGAATGTACCACAGTTTGTGGACCCATTCACCCACTGACAGGCACTTGTTTCCAGTTCTCAGCTCTTATGAATGAAGTCCCTGTTGCCATTTGTATAGAAGTCTTTTGTGTACAGATCAGGGACAAGTCTCCCAGGTAAATACTTAGTGGGGTTATTGGGTCATGTAAAAGGTGCATGCGTAATTTCATAAGAAACTGCCAAATTTCCTGACTCTCTTATATCAGAATTCCTGTCTCATTAGATTCCCACTAGCACTTGATGCTATCTTTTTAATTTAAACCAATCTAGTGGTATCTTATTGTGGTTTCGATTTACATTTCCATGATGACTAATGATGGTCATATCTTTCAATGTGCTTATAGGCCATCATACATTTTCCTATGTGAAATACCTGTAACTGCGAACATTAGCAACTATTCTTATTTTTCCACTTGCTTTGGCTACTTGGAAGCTTAGAGCTCAATGTGAGGTCAAAATATAACAACTCTATGGGACTTCCGGTCATTTGGGGCTCCGGTCTGAATCTTGGTTTCATCATCTTGATTTCCTTTATTTCACGGCTTCTTCCTCAATTTCTTTAGCAGAACTCAAATTCTATTTTACAATGAGACAAGTGACAACCAAAGGGAAAAAGGATGACGCTGATCCTTTTTGCCTGTTATGTTCCAGGAACTGTGCTGGGCACTGGGAATATAGACAGGGTATGTCCCTGACCCCCAGAAACGCGTGCGAGGAAAGCCAGGAATGAGAAGACAAGGCAACAAGTGTATCGGAAAGGATTGCCCTGAAGGACAGTGGGAACGTGGGAGGTGACGGGGAAGGGAACTTGCTGGAGAACATGAGTCTTGACTGATGATTGATTGAAGAATGAGTCAGCATTGCCAAGAAAGAAAAGGAGCCCTGACAACGCGGCGGGGGTGGATAAGCAAAAGATAACATCTTAAAACTAAGGAATATTCAATGCAAGCATGTGTGATGCATTCTGGGAACTCACAGAATTTAGCAACGCAAGACAGAGAAGGTCAGGGAAACAGAGGGCAGTCGTTTGACACCTAACATCTCAGAGACCAGTTCAAGTCACACAGCCAAACCCACAGTCAAGGGCGGGGAAACATCACTCCTCTTTGGTGGCAGGAGCTGCAAAGTCACACTGTAAAGGATGTGGCCGCTGGGAGGGTGAAGAATGGGGACCGTTCACGCAATCCACCACAGCGGCAGTCCACAGAAGAAGCACTAAGTGCCGAAAGCAGAAACCCAGACAACAGACGGATCAGATACACGGGGTTCCTTAACTCCATTTGGGTATGAACAGCAGCCTGGGTGCTGTGGCTTTATACCCCTCAGGCAGTTCAGGGAAACGCTAGAGCAGTCCAGAAGGCCTGGGCTGCCCAGAAATCCATGTCTAAATAGCAACCACTCAGGTACGACCAACCACGAAGCAACAGTTAGGTGAACTGAAGCCTCATCTAACAAACTGAAGTCTACCAGGTGATGGCAGATACCACACTGTTTGCTAGATTGGATTTTTCTGTTTACAGCTAAAACAGAGACTCGGCCTCAAAACTCCATGTCAGCAGTCACTCCATTGCCCAATTATCATTAAGCGGGTGATTATAACCATCAGATAATTAAACTATAACCAGCACTAATGCGATTGCGTTGTTAAAAAATGTTCCTGTGCACCGCATTCACCCCAGTACTAGTTAACGACAATGCTAATGTCTTGGCACACGTGACTAATAATGAAATGAGTTATAACTGTGTGTTTGGATCACATTACATTGCTTCGAGTGTATCATAATATTTTATAGCTTAATGGAGAATCTGGCTTATAGCAATACAGGAAAAATAAATCTCAGCCAATCATCATCCATTAAAAAAACTCTACATTCAGCAACTGAAAAGATTTCAACCATCAATAACAATTACCCTGAAACCCTCTTTGACACAATAGGTAGATATTTAATATCAATAACATAAAATAACCCTCCTTAATGGAGATATATTAAGATATTGATTAGTTATGCAAGAAAGTTTATGCTTATTCCATTCCCACTAGTAATTATGAGCAGGCTATTGACTACTCTTTGAACCACATCTTTTAGTCCATTTCCCTTTCTCTACCCGAGAGTACACTTGGCTGGCAGATAATCAGAACAAACGACATTCCTAGAAAATGCGAACCATATGTGCGACCCAGTGCTGCAAGTGTTTGCTGAATGTCTACTAGGTGCACTTGACTGTGTGGAGGGTGCCAAGGCAACAGTGCTGGGAGGCACCGCCCCTTTGCTCAAGATGCTCACCACGCAGCGAGGGAGACAGGCAGGACCACAGAGCACAGAACGGGGAAAGATAGGATGGGGGGCATGCCGAGAGGCAGCTGAGCCAGCCGGATGGGAAACTGGACAAGCAACTCATGACTGTAACATAAGGCGGGGGAAGCAGCCGCAGGGCTGGGAGCAAGCAGGGGAGCTGGAGCACTGCCTCAGAGAGTGGGGCCTTTTCGACATTTTTCTCAAGCTAATATGTAGACAGGACAGTCACTAGGACTCTAAGGGAGTGCAGAGGGAAATATTAAAGAAAGTAATGTGAAAGCAAGACCTGGAGATAACATACAGACAGCAAAAGACTGGAGCTGCCTACCAGGTTCACTGACCCGGCCACAGGGCTATCCTCCGTCCCAGACCACCTCCCCACAAGCACCCTAGGGTCTCACTACTCCCAATGTGAAGGTCAGTCCCTCAAAAGAAGAACAAGGGCTGTAGGGCTTGAAAGGAGGAAGTTTTGCCAAGAGAGTGAGGAACCAGGAGCAGCGAAAAGTCAGAAGAGACTGAGGAGGAGTGGCCTTGGGAACTAAATAAGGATGACTCGAGAAACAAATGTGTTTCTTTGTTGTTTTCATTGCTGCTAATGATTTCAAATTGATCTCTCTCTCTTTCTCTCTCTCTCTCTCTCTCTCTCTCCCCCTCTCTCAAATCACCTGCCTTTTATGGCTGCCCCTCCCAGGGGTGGGTGGTCTCACTCCCGCAGCTAGCCCTAGGTCCCTGTTTGCTTCGCATCTGAGCACCAGGGGCTCGTGGTGCATCAGGACTGACCAGAGAGCCACAGCCGCCAAGTCCGGGCCCCCAGCAGCCTATGGAACAGCCATTCTGGACTCAGTGAACTGCCGCTTTGGTGTGGGCAGCAGGAAATTAGATGGTGCCGGTGCTGCCCCTGCTCTGCTGGGCCCTCCAAGAGTGAAGCTCATTTGCAATGCAAAGCAACACAAAGAGAACATTCTCTGAGCACGGAAGACATGTGCCAATTCCCCAGGCAAGGGGAAATGACAGAGACTGATGTTTTGATATTATATTTTTGAAGGCAGTGTAAAAAAAAAGAGAAGATTTCCATTTTCTCACATTCCCTTGAATGGTACAGAGGTAAATGGAGTGAAAGAAAGAAGACCCTTTTTAAATGTGATGGGGTTTTTTTTGTGTGCAAGCTGTTTAGAATGCCAAAGCCTACAGGCTACGGGGGAATTTCTGTGAGAGAAGTTCCTTGTTCCAAATTAAAAAACAAGAGTGGAAGACCTTAAGGCCATTTCTGCCTTGAACCTCTTGCTTGAACATGGGGTTTCGCAATTACAATACAATGATTAACAAAGAATTATTTCCTTTCAACCAGGAGTAGAAATGAAACACAGATGCCCCCGAGTATCACTCTTGGTGGCCAAGCTCACACAAAACAAATAACAAAGCATGGAGGACTGACTACGGTTTTCTTCTCACAGCCAGCTAACAAGAAGTTTATAAATAACAGTTTGTACAAAACTTTATTTTCTGCCTTGATGCTGAGGGCAGGGGGCCCTCTGCCTTACGACAGGGGTTAGAAGTGCACCCGGACACACAAGGGGATGCCAGTTACAGGGCACCGAGACCAGCCTGGCTCTACATCTCCTGCTTTTCCTGCTCCAGGGTCGTCTCCTCCCTCATGAACAGAAAGCAAACACACACATTCGCCCACATGAATCCTGAACAGCATGGGGCCCTGGCAGGACTAAGTAAGTTGTTGATGCATTTATTTGAAGTTTTGAAAAAGATAACCCAACCTCCTAAACTCAGCAGATCCCAGTAACGTTACTGATAGACAGTCTGTCCACAGCATCAGGGAGACTCCCCCGTCAGCCACGATGGTGGCGGGAAGAGGTTCTTGAACTCAGTGCACGAAAAGCTAGCCAGATAGTTGTACAGGAGAAAAGCCCTTCCCCACCCTTACAAAACCAGGGGTGGGACCAGGGAAAGGCAGGAACATGTGCCATAGAAGTCAAAATAGTGCAGGGGGAGGTGCTGGGACCAGAGAGGCCTGTCCCTGTAGCCCAGGGAAAAGAGGGATTTGTTGGGAGGTGGGCCGTCCAAAGCACACAGACGTTTGGGATGCTGATTGGTGTTTGGAAAGCACGTGGCCCATCCCACACCCAAGCTAATACAATTCTACAGGAACAAAGAAATATTTTCCTGCTTGTGGCTTCCTTGCTCGTGACCTGCACTCCTACCTTGTATTTGCCTGTTCTCTCCATGGGCCACACGGCCTTAACAGCCACGTGGTCCATGACCTGTAGGAGGGCTTCTCTCTCTCTCTCTCTCTCTCTCTCTCTCTCTCTCTCTCTCTCGTCAACCTGGTAATGCATTCAGTGGTGCATTCTCATGCTCCCTCCAAGGAGGAACATGTGACCTTGGGGCCCTAACAGCCACGTGGTTCAAGGCCGCACAGGCTTCACACGCAGGCTCCAGGAGGTAGCCTGAAATGAGCAGCAGCCAGGAACCAGCCACACTACCTGGACGAGCACTGTGACCATTTAGCAGCTGCCTGCAGGCTCCAAAGGCCTGTACTCGAAATTGGAGCAGAAACTCTGGACACTGGCTTTTGTCTCGGTCTTGCCGAGATGGGCTTTGAGATCAGAGTCTGCCCAGATGGCACAGCACCTGAATAAAACCCCTTTCCTTTGTCGCTAGCATCTGCCTCAGGAGTTTGGCTTTTGTAGCGACAGGCAGCTGAACCCCGTTTTTGTACAGTTACAGTAACTGGGTCTACCTAAAACTGTCATGACTCTGGCAAATGGTAATGCCGCTTCTTGCCGCTGGTCCCTGATGCTCCCACTGGAGGGTTCGTGGAGTGCTTCTACCTCACACCCGCAATCTACGGTGTCTCTCTTCCTCAACTGCCCAGTGAGCTCCTAAGAGCCGGGCATGTCCCATTCATCTTTCTATTCCCACCTCCCACTACCACACCTGCCTACTGGCAGACAACTAATATGTTTATGAAACAAATGATGCAGAATTTGACATCCAGGGAGTTTGTCACTTGTCCAAGATTATACAGCTAATTAGTTACATAATCAATGCAAGTCTCTCAGTTCCCAGCCTCCTGTGTTTGCTTCTCAATGCCTCAAAAGGAGCTAAACATGATTAATAATGGCTTCCATTTATTGAAGACTTGTTATGCATCATGTTCTCACTCCCTGCCACCCCGTCTATTGTATATGTTGTTCATTTAATCTCTGTTACAACCCTAGAAGACAGATCGTTTCCATTTTACAAATGCCAAACCAAAGGCCCCGGCTGTCCCAAATCATAGAGCAAGGAAATAGTAGAGCTGGTCGGTGGACCTGGACGAGCCGGGCCCCACACCTCCTGCCTGGCCC
Organism: Phyllostomus discolor; assembly: GCF_004126475.2. NCBI lineage: Eukaryota > Metazoa > Chordata > Mammalia > Chiroptera > Phyllostomidae > Phyllostomus > Phyllostomus discolor. The sequence goes on from NC_040906.2 coordinate 13,837,509, forward strand.
ACCCCAGAGTCACCTCCTCCCTAATGGACAGAAACCAAACACATTTGCCCACACGAATCCTCAACAGCATGGGGCCCTGACACGACTGTGTCAATTGCTGGTGCATTTTTTTTTTTTTGAAGTTTTGAAAACCTGTTTCCTTTTGGTGAGAACATTTTATGAAAAAAAAAAAAAACAAGATCACATTAAAAGTAGAAAGGGAGAGAAAAACAGAAGTTTGGAGACGCTGTGTTCAAGTTCAAATAGAACTAAGGCACAAGCTAACGTTCTTGAGGGACACGACCAGGGAGAGATCAATGCTGCCTGGAGGTTGGCAGGGCCCGAAGGATTCGGGGTGCACTTGTCTTCTGCTTGCCTTGCCCCTGTGCGATTAGTCATTTAAGAAGCTCATAAAAATAAGTAAACAAACTTTAAAAAGGCTGGACCTACATCTTCCTCTTAAAAGCCAACAAGGAGCTCCTGCTAAGAGATTGTCACAAACCTATAAAGAAGCGTGTTATTACCACGGGAGTCTTTTACCTACAGCTTGGAAATGTGATCTTTTCTGTTCAAATGTGGTTGAAATCTGTTGGGACTGGAAAATAGATTATTCTTTCCTTAAAAGGGCGCGCTGCTTTGTGGCTAGTACAAACAGGTTTCATCGTGGCTGCTTTAGACTTTACCTGTGTCGGACTGGAACAAACCGTGTGTCTGCTCGGGCTCCCCCATCTTTTCTGGACAGCCAGGTCATGTGGGTCTTTGTGATTCGATCACTGGGACGCCAAACGCTGATCTTGAAGTTCAAGGTCCACAAGCAAGAAAAAGAACCAGTCAAATTGGAATCGCACTGACTCCAACGTCATGGACCGTTTGAGCAAAACAGAACGTGGGATGTTTCAGCCCAATCTCCTCACTTTAGAGATGACAAAACTGAGTCCCAGAAAGAAGTGACTTGTGGCCTTATAAGCCATTCAAAAAAAAAAAGGCATTGATGATACCCGAGTCTTGAACCCACAAGGTGCCAATCCAGCAGAAGTGCTATGCTGTTTGTCATTGTTATTGTTGTTTTAAATTGAAATCAGCTATGAATATTAACAATGAAGAGGTTCAGTATGGCAGTTCCTAAGCATGGAATCACTATGTGGCCCAGCAATTCCACTCTGGATACAACCTATGAAAGAGAAAATATACATATTTGTCTCTGTCCCTGGTTCCTAGCACAAAGCTCCAAAAATTCTTGTAATGCCCTAAGTGATCACAGCACAAGGCACATTTTTCTTGTTGTTGTTGTTGTTGTTGTTGTTCTAATATTTTGTCCTTCGGTCCAGGTTCCTGACACAGAGCTCCAAAATCCCTTGGGATTCCGTGGGTTATCGGAGTGTCTTCTGTTCAAATGAAGTGACTATTGATGAGCTTCTTCGTAGCTTCAGGACGAGGACCGGTCACCCCGAAGATCAAGCCACAATTAGAAACTTGCGATTTCAGCTCCACTCCACCCCCACCCTCCAGGAAGGGCGAAGGGGCTGGAGATCAAGTTAATGATCATTCACGACTGCGTAATGAAGCCTCCAAAATCCCAAATGTGGGAGATTTAGGGAGCTTCTGGGTTGGTGAACACATCTATGCGCCAAAGAGTGGCACACCCCATTTCCACGGGGACGGAAGTTCCTGCACTCAGGACCCTTCTGGACCTCACCCGAGGTACCTCTTTATCTGTCACTCTGCTGGTCTTCTCATCCATGCCCTTTATTACATAACAAGCTGGTTACTGTAAGTGTGTTCCCGAGTGCTATGAGATATTCTACCTGGCAAAAGATTGAGCCCGAGGAGGGGTTCGTGGGAACCTCTGATATAAAACTGGTCTATCAGAAGAATAGGTGATAACGTGGATCTTGTGACCACTTCTGGGGTGAAAGGAGCAGTCTTGCAGGACTGAGTCCTTAACCTTCGGGGTCTGCCCTAACCCCAGTGAGTACCAGAGGTGAACTGCGTTGCAGGACAGCCAGCTGGTGTCACAGAGAACTACTTGGCATAGGGAAGAAAAACCCACACAACTGGTGTCAGAAGTCAAGTGGAAGTATTTGCATGCGGCAGTAGCGTGAGAATAAAGGAAAGCAGTAGGGTCTTTTTCCTAAATGATACCCGAAAGAACTGAAAGCAGGTCACTCAGACAGATATTTGTACACCCGTCTTCATAGGACCATTATTCACGATGGCCAAAATGTGGAAGCAATTCCAATGCCCCTCAACAGATGGATGAATAAATAAATAAAATGTACTGTATATCGTCATCCCATGCTATCCTCAGGGGGGATGGTCTCAGGACACCTACAGATACCCAAATTTGTGGTTGTTTTAAGTTCCTTATGAAAAATGGCACAGTATTTGCATATAACCTATACACACCCTCCCTTATACTTAAAATCATCTCCAGATCACTTATAATACCTATTACAATACCCATGCTGTGTAAATCGTTGTTATTATGTGTTGTTTAGGAAATAATGACAAGAAAAAAGTCTGTAATGTTCAGTGCAGATGCAACCATCATTACCCGAACTACAAAACACACATCAGCAGCAACGTAACATTTTTTTAAATATTTTTGATTCGCAGTTGGTTGACTCTGCAGATACAGACCCACAGACAGGGAAGGCCGACAGTCCACACAACGGAATATTATTCGGTAAAAAGGAAGGAAATTCTGACACATGCTACGATGCGAATAAACCTTGGAGACATTGTGCTAAGTCGAATGAGCCAGTCACAGGGGAACAAATGTTGTACGATTTCATTTCCATGAGGTACTGGGTGTCAGAATGGTGGCTGCAGGGGGAGGGACAGAGAAATGGGACATCCCTGCTTAATGGGCACAGAGCTCCAGTTTGGGGAGACAAAAACGGTCCTGCGGATGGGCGGTCGTGGTGTTTGCACAACAATGTACTTACTGACACTGCACCATCCACTGTAAAGTGGTTAAAATAATAGAATGTGTTATGTGTATTTTACCCAATTTCAAAAACTTTAATTTCCACCTAGACATCAAGGCTCCCGTGTCTTTTAAACATGGAAGACTTGGAAACACCGGGAATGCACACAGCTGCTACCCCCGTCAGACGGAGCGGACGCTGCCCAGTTTCATGCGGCCACCTCCTCTCCCCCTCCACCACCCGCCTGACCAGCTGGGCCCCTGAGGCTGCTGGGCCCCAAACCTGGCTGCACACTGGAGTCAACTGCAGAGCTTTCAGAACACACCCTGTGTCTGGGCTCCAGCCCAGAGGACTGAGTCAGGATCTCTGAAGGGTAGGACCCAGGCATTGGCCAGTTCCCAGAGCTCCCTGGGTGATCCCAATGTGCATCCAGAACTGAGGACCACCTGCCCAGACTCGCGGTGTGCAGGCTTGGCTCCACAGAGTACCACCTGATGGGCCTTAAAATCTACGGATGCCTCTCTCGGTAGGCTCTGACTTCACTGTTATGGGATGTGGCTGAATATCAGGCTTTTCAAAATACTCTCTGGGTGATTGAAGACACAGCAAAAATTAGGAAGCACTACTGTAGGCACTTCCGCTCACATCCTCACCTCCAGAAACACAGCACTTGCTTTTCTTTACCCCCCACCCTGCCAGATTAAATACATGAACAATACATACATTGTGGTTACATATGCCAGATTAAACACATGAACAATACATACATTGTGGTTACATATGATTATATGTACTATACATATACATTTAAATACACACACACACATATATACATATATACATGAGGTCTGGAAGACTGGTCATTTAAAGGGCTCATACAAGTAAGTCAACAAACTCCAGTGCACACACGTACACTCCATCAGCCATTTTACTGCCCACGGTCAATGCCAAATTTACCCTGTAAACCAAAGATAAACCGTCACCGAGGCCCAGAGAACAAACGGTGTTCACACTGGAGCTTCGTAATGAAAGATCTGAGCAACTCCTCGTTGGAGTCAGAGACAAACACTCTGTCCTGAGCACCTACTGCGACCCACGCGCACTTTCCTTAGTTATCTCGACTGACCCTCCCAGCCACGTGGTGAGAGAGACGGCCCCCTGCAGGTGAGGTAAGTGCGAAGGCTACTCGCGATTACTTTGAGGGAAACACCACTCCTTTGAGTTTCCGAGTTCTGGAATTTTTCTGAAAAACGGCCGTAATCTTTTACAATCACACCTTGTATGTTCCCCAAAACGTTCTGTTAAATACGATTTTTGTAATGTGATTCTCAATTTAGAGGCACTGAGGGAACTGGGTATTTTTAGGGGTCGCTTCAGAGACCCTTTTTGTAAAACAAATAACCCTTCAGTGCTGGGAACACTACGCGCTTGATGTCGCCGGTGTGTGAGTCAGGTGTTGCCAGCGCCAAGACGGCTTTCTTACCGTGTCCTGGACCTGTTTCCAGCGCGCATTTCAAAGAGTGTGGGTGTAAATCAGAGAGGGGGTAAGCAAATACGTGTTCTGACTAGCAGTACTAAGCTTCCAAACCCTGCCGTCTGATAGAATAATAACAGTGACAGAGAAGTTTTAAGTGTCTTTGTTCTCGCAATTTGCCAGTCGCAAAATCTGAGTCATTGCTTCCTCTCAAAGGAGTGAGTGTCTAAATGTAATGGAACGTAAGCCTGCATCTCTCCATCCTACCTAAATGGATTCTCTATAACCAATGCTCTGTCGTCGTGGCAGATGGACGGAATGTCGGCTGAGAGGCCGGGGAGAATCGGTCAGCGAAAGTAACAGCCTGGGCCATGCTGAACTCAGGGGACTGTTCTGTGCTCCCTCATTAATAAACAACCCAAGGAAAACCTGAGTGGAAGATGGTCCAGTTGGTTATGCCTTAGGCGGAGAAATAGAAGCACAGAAAGTTTAGGACAGAATGCCCATGTAAAAAGAGAACCAAAAAGTCATTTATTCTACAAGTTAGTGAGCTAGTATAGTTGTTCCAGCCTCAGGCCCTAAACAGAGATAACCTCACAGGACCTACTGGCCAAAGAAGGGGGTGGAACACAGAATAAACAAACCCCCGCCACTGGGCTGACATTCATGAGAAGTTACATCTTAGAGTACGAGCAGTTTTCATGAACAGGCTGACTTCTCAACGTTCAGAACCCAAAACTGATCGTTACGTTCCCGTCACAGCCTCCTTGGGTTTCTTTCATCTTTAATGTCTTTGAAGAGCGGTACACATACCAGCTCTGCTGAGGTCTGGGTCCTAGGATGTGAAGGTGGCATGTGACGCTGAGGCAGGAGGAGGACGAAGCAAAAGAGGTAGACCCAGGGAAGGAGCAGAAGGTAGAAGTGAAGAAAGAGAGATATGTTGTTGCCTGAAACAAAATTCTGAAATAAAAAACACTTATATTTGCCCTGGCTGGCACAGTTCAGTGGATTGAGCATGGGCTGTGAACGAAAGCATCGCAGGTTCGATTCCCAGCCAGGGCACATGCCCGGGTTGCAGGCCATGGCCCCCAGCAACCGCACATTGGTGTTTCTCTCTCTCTCCCTCTCTTTCTCCCTCCCTTCCCTCTCTAAAAATGAATAAATAAAATCTTCAAAAAAGTAAATAAATACATTTTAAAAACACACTTATATTTGACATTTCTCTACCTCACTTTCTGAACTATATTCTCAAACCTCCCCAAGTTAACACTGAGGAGCACTCTCTCCCCACCAGAAACTAAAGGCAGGCAAACTTAAAGTTTAAAATGTATGGTTTCAAAATGCAAACAAAACCGTACACACACAAAAAAATTGAACCAAGTTTACAGCCGAAGCCTTGGATGAAAATAAAAATGAGAGTCATGCATGAATGAGCTCACACACAAGCCTCCGCAGAGCTGTGGCCTCAGGAAGGGGAGGCCTGATTTCTCAAAATCTATTGTTCAAGCAAAATGAATAAAATATCTCAAATATTTTATCATAAGTGCCAAACATGGCTCTTATGCATGGAGAACATGTAATCACATTAAAATAATCAACCATAAAGTTCTGCGAATACACACAGAGTGAAAACACCCCCACCTCGTCCTCTCCCCAATCAGAACATCTCTCTCACAGGGAGGGGCCGCAGTCTTCAAAGGCTAGAGAGAGAGAGAGAAATGCAGTCGGGGGAGGATTCCTTTTCTTCCAACTAAAGAGTGGGACTGAAATCCGGAGTTCGGTTGGTGCCAATGCTTTCTCATTCTCCTGAACAGCCAGAACCCAGTGGTTTTCACCCAACATCGCCACTGAGTTCAAGAAGGATATACAGCCCTGGCTGGCGTAGCTCAGTGGATTGAGCGTGGGCTGCGAACCAAAAGTATCGTAGGTTCGATTCCCAGTCAGGGCACATGCCTGGGTTGCAGGCCACGGCCCCCAGCAACCACACATTGATGTTTCTCTTTCTCTCTCTGTCTCCCTCCCTTCCCTCTCTAAAAATAAATATAAATAAATAAATCCTTTTTAAATTTTTTTTTAAAAAAGAAGGATATACTTCGTGTGTTATTTTCATGAAATACTCAAATTTTCAATTCAATATTTTTGAGCACCAATTATATCCTTGCCAGTCACATTATGTTTTGGTTAGTGCTTGGATTTGGAGCATCTCAATATGTGTTTTGGATAAATGAATTCATGGATGTGCACACTTCTGTTTCAAGATACGGTGTTGCTTTCGAATGGAACATAAGGGAAAGGCTTTGGGCCTCCATAGGACCACAAATTTCTTCTTTCCTGGAAAGGACACAGCATTCACCCACTGCACATTGAGCCACTTTTTATTAAATCCGCTTTATGGTGCTGTAACTTACATAGAATAAAACTCACCAATTTTCAGAGTGCAATTGATGAGTTTTAACAATGTTTACAGTCACTGTAACCACCACCACCATCCCAGTACAGGAAACTGCCAACACCCAGAAAGTCTGTTCCTGCTCCGTTCCAGTCAAATACATCTCTCCTTGCTCCCTGGCCCCAAGAAAGCACTGCCTGTCGCTGCTGTTTCACCTTTTCTAGCATTTCATATAAAATGAGTCATGCAGGAGATAATCTTTGTGTCTGGCATCTTGCACTTATCATAATGCATTTGAAGTTTATCCATGTTGTTGTGTGTATCAGTAGTTCATTCATCTTTATTTTTGAGCAGTATTCCATTGTATGGATGTACCACAACTAACGGTTTTGAGCCACATGAATAAAGCAGCTATGAATATTCAAGCACAAATTTTTGAGTGAACGTATATTTTCTGTTCTCTTGGGTAGATTCTTAGGAGTGGAATTACTGGGTCATGTGGTAAACATATATTTGACCTTATAATAAATTACCAAACTTTTTCTCCAAAGTGGTTATAATAGTTTGCATTCCCACCAGCAGTCAATGAGGATTCCAGCTGCTCTACAGCCTCATCAATACTTGGTCTAGTCACTCCGGTGGGCATACAGTGGTATCTCACTGTGCGGTTTTAATTTGTACACCTCTGATGATTAAGGTCACTGAGCACCTCTTCGCGTGCTCACTAGATCAACTCTAATCCCTTGATTGTGTGTGGTATGCTTTTAATAACATAATCGAAAGGATCAAGTATGTTCTCCCTGGACACAGCCACCTGTAAATCCAGAGTTCTGCAGATTCTGGAGTGGCTGTCTCAAGGTAAGACCACACCTGGAGAAAATACACACCTTAAAAAGATCTGTACTTTAGAAAAAAAAATTTTTTTTTCAAAACTAAAGTTGAATAGCTAAAGGTCAGATTAACTGTCTGCCTTTCCTTTCTTAGAGGAGATGGGGTGGGGAGGGCTCTCCTCTCGCAGACAGAAAGATCTGGAAATGATACAGCAGTTCTTCCCCTCACAGACACCCCTACACACCGTAGCACAGTGTAGCACTAGATGGCCATATAACACCTGAAGGCTTCAAAACACTAAATTCACCTCTCTAAAAAAAAAAAAAAAACCCACAAATGTTAAACTACGCCACACATGCTGCGAGTCTCTTACAGCATTCAATTTTCTCTTCATCTTATTATCTTTAGGTGGGATTCGAAACACCCACCAGAGATATATTTTTTTTTATGAGAACACAGTTTTGGTAGAAAATGTGTTCAACTCCTAATCATTTGTCAAGGTTTTTTTTTTTTCCATGAGATGTAGCTTTTCATCTACTTAAAATACAGTAAATTACTCATATTCAGGACATCAAAAAATGTCAACCCTTTAGTCAGGAAGAGAATAGAATCAGTCTACACAATTATCTTCTCCATCACTAACAGTCCTGAAAAAAGTCTCAGGGAGCTTCTCTCTGTAACTCTTCCAAGTATTCTGCTAGAAACTGGCGTAAACCCCAAGAGAGTCTCTCCTCCCAATTTTCCATCTTCGTTTTATGGTATACTCAGACATCTGCTCTCCAGCCCTTACGTTGGAGAATCGAGCTCAATAAATTGATTTTTTTTTTCAAAAGCAAAAGTCTCTTCAGAAGTAATTTAAATAATAACCTTATTTTTCATCAGAAAAGAACAAAAGAAAAAAGACGTGAGGCAAAAAAAATCTACTTACAGTTGAGATCCATTCATTTGCATCATCCTTCCATAACCTTAATCCGTATTTGTATCTGGTGGGAGATTAGGACTTCCACTGGTCAGCCCACATTTGGACTCTGCAGGTAGAGACATATGAGTGCGGTGAAGTGAATGAGACTCTTCCTTGTAGGGACACACAGGATGGACCCCTGGGTGATGGTAATTACATCCACATCAAAGTAGCCTTTAGTTTTCCGTCTTTAAGATAAGGAGAAGAGTCGATTCTCAGATATTTGATACGTGACTTATTTCTTTGACAGGCATATTTTTCAATGTAAAAGATGCCCTTTAAATCCAAATATAAATTTAAATGCCTGAGATTCCGCCGAGAAACAGGCTGGGTATCAAACAAGAACATCATGGTATTTCACACACTTACGTGTTAATTACTCCAAGAGAAATTGATTCCCCCAAAGACATTTGGCCTGACATCTATCAATTAGTTCTTTGGTGGAAATCAAAGTCGTCTAGTCAGTTGCAAAACTCAGAAAGAGTAATAAACACGTTACGGCTTGTACCCTCCTCTATCTTTGTCATGGAAGTCATTTGCCATCATCTATCTCTACGCCCAGCCCCAAGATTTTTTAACTCCCAAATAGTGGCCCCAATGGCACCCTCAATGTATTCCAAGAGCCCAGCCCTACACTATTTGTGAGCCGGCCTTTTCTCCCTCCATCTCTCCAGTCAGAGAAAGAAGGGAAACACAGGCCATCCCATCTCCGTAGGTGTGCCCGGATGTGCCTAAAAGCCTGCGTCCGCTCGAAGGGACCCAAATTCCCACTACTGTGAGCAGCAGAGAGAATGGCGGGCCTGAGATTTACATTCTGCAGTTCATAGCCCCTGGTTAATAAGCAGAGGCACTGATTTTGCCTGTTTTCAAAAATTTGCCATAGATACTAATGATTTAAACCATGACATTAATAATGTTTTCCCAATATTGTTTTTAATAGGTCCAAAGCATGGTCATTCCCTTCAACCTTAAGTCCACCTGAGGGTATGAGATGGTGGGGAGAAACTCCCCTCCACTCCATCTCCATGCACCATGCTCACGCCACCCTGGAGAGTTGCAGAAGCAGAACTCAAAAAGAGCCACAGCCTGGGCCCTCCGAGGGTGAGCCAGCACCTTAGCAGGCTCCAGCTCATCAACGCCAGGGGCTGCCTTGCCCCTCCACTCCCCTCACCCGCACCCCTGGAGCGGGGCTGTGCCCCTGCCACATTAGAACAGCTCTGCCGTCACGTTGCTGCCAGTGAACACTAGCCCACGGGCCGTTGTTTGAACCAGCATGGACTTCCAGACCCTGGAGGCTTACAGAGCTCAGGCCCTCTCCTGCCTGGCCAGACTGCTCACCACAGAGCCCCAGGGAGGTTTCTGGGGTCGCCCACCTGCATTCTTTCTGACTGCCAAGTGCAACGATCGGGTAGAAATAATTTAAAGGAAAGGAAGAAGAACAGCTCAGGATACAGCATTTCCAGTAAGACTATTCCATTGCAGCTCCTCGCAGCATTCCCTGTTGCACCAAAAATGAGTCCTTCCCTCCGCTTGGGCTTTTTCTAAGTACGCATGGTTCCCGAAAGCTTAGAAAGGAAGTGAGGAAGCAAAGGGTCAGGGGATGTGTGACCTCGAGTCACAGATTCTTAGAGCCAGCGTGACCTGGAAAGTCCTTTCACATAACCATTTTCTTTTACAGATGGAAGCGCTACGGTCAAGAGAGAGTTGATGTGGCTTACCTGAGGTTGTAGTCTAGTGCTCTAAAGTTGATTTAATATATCCTCCTCCCTTTATCTTCCAAAATGAACGGCTACGATTCACCAAACTAATGATGATGAGGATGATGCTGATGATGCTAGTAATAATGTAGTATTTCTTGTGTGCTTACTGTTGCCAGGCACTGTGCTGACTACCTTTCATAGATTATTTCATTTAAACATCACAACAATCCTATGAGGTACGTACCCTTATTACTCCCACATTAGAGATAAAGAAACCGACCACTGGCCGGAGGCCGCATAGCAAGTAGATGAAAGAGCTGATGTCTCTAGCCATACATTCCATACTCACGGACATTCAATACTCCTATTGTGACCCTAGGTGCTTCCTGAGTCATCACTACTTTCAGGATCCTTGTAGGTCACACGTGGTTATAGAGAGCAGGACAACCCGTTTCTCCAAAATATCAGCCAACAGACCGTTTCTGCCTTCCCGTGAGTAGGATCTGATGACTACGTGTCTCGGTCTCCTCCATACTCCAAGCAAGCTCGGTTGTCTACAGAAAGGCCAAGTCCACTTGACACAACCTCAAGAAACAAAACCCTTGTTTGATATTTAAATGATTTCTCAATATTTCCTGCATACTTTTGTATTGCCTCCACAACACTTTTTACCCCACCACCTCTAGCAAGCAAAGGCATCCGACTCCACCTTCGAAAGCCTAACACCAACACGTTCACCCAGCTCCTGGCACGCCAACGTCTGGCCCCCACACACCAGCACCCCCCAGGGTCCATGGGGGCTGGGAGCAGACTCACCACGCACTCGCACACCACTCCTCCCCCGGGCACCTAGAGTAAAGGCCATGAAGACTCCCTGTCGAAGAAGTCTGCTCTGGGCTGCCACGGCATGTATAAACAAGTGGCTGAGGCATTTAAGGGTGAGTTCCTCATCCCGGCGATATTTCCCATCTGGAAGCGTGGAAGGGGCTGGACAGAAAGACCTTCTTATGGAGGCAGGTTAGGGCAGTGGTTCAAGAGAGTGGACTCTGGAGTCAGACCTCACTTTGGACCCTGGACTTTGCATTTCCATGCTTAGAGACCATGGGCAGGTTGCTGGTCGCTCTGAGCCTCCCTTTCTCCCTTTGTAAAAGGGAAAGAGCAATAACAACCACCTCATGGAACTGCTGTGAAATTAAATTAGACAACACAACGTATGGTGCCTGTGAGCCACCATGCCTAGCCCATAGTAACACAAGGGCCATTTTTTACATTTTCGTTATATTAAATCCACCTCTTTTCAAAGGAGAGAGAATGACTCGTCTTCATTCCAGGATAGGAAAGAAAGACAAGGTAGAGGGTGGCAGATGGGGAGGGGGGATTAAAAATTGAGGCACAAACTTCTAATGCCCGTGGATCCCAACTCCAGCGAAATGCAAGGAATGACCCTGAGCCTGGGCACGAAAAGAGACTCCAGCCAATTACACTGACATTCCAGGACTTTTCAAGCCCAGATTTATAGCACATGTTTAGGTGTTTATGCTGTATATATAATTGGCCGTTTTTCTTTCAGTGTATCCAGTAATTATTTTATAAAATGCACATCTGTTTTAATTAGGCATGTACATACTTTACTCTACTGTAAAATGTCAAACACACTGTAAAATAGCTCCGAGTACATTAACACATAAAAACAAAAATTCATTTGACGTATCACAAGCAGCTGCAAGAAGCTCGTAGACCCAAGCAGCTGCTCCTCGACAGCATCCAGCCGACGGCTGCTCCCCGGCTCCCTCGTGTCCCTCGGAGACAGCTCCCACGCTGGAGCTGCAGTGGCTGTTTCCGGTTCCCTTGCCTCCACCTGACGGTCAGCTCCAGTGTGGGGGGCAACTGGTGTGGCTTGGCTGCCATACCTGCCAACCCGTCTTGAGCTTGCCAGGTTGGAGAATCTTGGTGCAGATGAGAATACCAAACACAGTTCCTCAAACCCATTAGGAGCTTCGGCAAGCTGCCGCCCGCTAGACTCCCTACTTGTACACACTGGGGGACACAGAGAACCAGAAGGAGAAGCTGAGCTAGTGAATGAACTGAGGCCACTCCCGAGCCCATGGAAGTCTCCTGGGCAATAAAAATGAACGGCTGTTACATGCAAAACCATGGCTGAATCTCACTGACATTACGCTGAGTGACAGAAGCTGGACAGAGTTCGCCCTGTAGAATTCCACTGATACAAAGTTGTAGAATGGCTTTGAATGTGGAAATTGTCATTAGGCGTGGAAATCGGAGCAGTAACTGCCTCTAGAGGAGGGTGGTATTACCTGGGAATGGGGTTTCTGGGGGGAGAGAAATGTTCTACACCTTAGTAGGGCTACAGATTACAGAGATGCATGCATTTCTAAAACTTCATCAGACTGGACATTTAAGATAGATGGCTTTCAGAGTATATATGGTTTTCATATACATAATCCATATATTATACCTCAATTTAAAATGGGGGGAATAAATAAACAAACAAAAAGATAAAAGAGCACATACTACAACAACCTGTTTTTACTAGATTGTTGCTGCCTTCCTTACCCAACTCATTTCTTCACTCCCTTCCCAGAATTCTCAGCACTTCCCATCCTTCTTTTACTCAAATCCTTGTCTCAGGCTGTGTTTCTGGGAAATGCAATCTGACACATTGCTAGTGAGTAATGGACCTAAGACTTGAAAACAGGTCTTTCTGATTCCAAATTCTTAACACATCATGCTTCTTCTGACACGGACTTAGCGTGGAAGGCTTTATCATATTATTATCAATCTATGGTAGATCAAGTAATCAAAAACTAAAACACAGAAAAAGGGTTTCTTGAATTTATAAGGTTAAATTGTCATGTGTGTGTGTATATATATGTACTTTGCCTTTCAAAGAGCACACCCTCCCTTTAAGCATTGTACTAAAATGCCCTTAACACATTCTAAAAATTAGAAATTGTTCAGGCCGTATTCTCTGAACACAACAGGATAAAAACTAGAAGTTAATAACAAATGCTTAAATAAACAAACTAAAAAGAAACCTTTCCAAATCCTTGGGAATTCAAAAGGAAAATGTCTCTTCTAAATAATGATAAGGTCAAGTAGAAATTAAAAGTACAACAGCAGATAATATACATGTGTACAAGATGTGGCTAAAGCAGTACTTTTTTGTTATATGTAGCTTCAAATACTTGGTACTATGTTAAAAGAAAGTAAGATAAAGGTTTTTTTTACTCAAGCAAGTAAGAAAAGATGACAGAAAGTAACTTAGGCAAAGGGAGAAGAAAATGAAGATAAATAAATACATAAATGAATTAAAAAATAGAAAAGCAAAATTGATAGATGATCCCAAGGACTGGTTCTTTGAAAATTCAATAAAACAAACAAATCTCTGGATAAGCTAATCAATAACAACAGAAAGTAAAACCATATATAAATACATTTAGGAATGAAAGATGATAGAGGAATAAATGCAGAGATTTTAAAATTATAAGTGAAAAATTTACCAGGTGTGTAAATAGATTAGCAGATCTCAGTGAAATGGATAACTCTGGCAGGGGCAGAAATGGGTGAGGAATAACAAATTGACTCAAGAAGTAGTAAGTTCATTTTTCGTTTTCCCCCACAAAAATTTTGGAGCCATGTAATTTTACAGGGAAGCACTTATAAATTGTCAAAGAGCAGAAAATCCCACTCTGTAAAAACTGTTTCATTATACCAAAAAAAAAATGGGGGGAAAAAACAGGACTCTGCCCAACTTGTTTCATAAAATCATTTTAAACTGTGGTACCAAATCCTGATAGCATGGAGCACGCACACACACCACAAATGCAGGTGTGCAGAGAAGCATTAGCATACTAGACCGACCAGTGACTCTGCGAAAGAACCACTCACAAGATTGGCCCACGTCTGGCATCTGGGAGCTTAAAATTCAGGCGAGTTCCCAACCCCCTAATTCACAAGGAGCAAACACAAGGCCCGCGGGCCAAATCTGGCCCTCCACCTTGTTTTATCCGCCCAGCACCTTGTTTCCACCCAGCGGCAGCGCTGAGCTCCTTGCCCCTGGTTAAGGAGTAGTTACATTTACACAGCCCTAAAGTTACATTCGGCCCTTTGAAGTCAACCGTGAGGCTGATGTGGCCCCCCGTGAAAATGAGTTTGACACCCCTGCTAAGAGTGGTTCGCTGAACCTAAAATGTTTGTGCAGACAATATGTTCTACACTGAAGACCAGCTTTCCCTCTGGCAGTCTGGCATTTTGGGACATACCTGGCAGAGGCTGCCTACGTGACCAGCCTCTAATGAAAACCCCAGACGCCAAGTCTCTAAAGAGCTTCCCGGGTAGATAGCACTTCTCACAGGTTGTGACACAAGTTGCTCAGGGGATTAGGTGCATCCCACGTGACTCCACTGGGAGTGAACTCTTGGAAGCTCGTGCCTGCTTTCCCTGCACTTCTCCCCCATGCTCTTCTCCCTTTGCTGGTTTTACTCTGCATTATTTCACCATAACATTTCATAATATGAGTATGTGCTGAGTCTTGTGAGTTCTCACATAGGAACAGACCTGAGAATGGTGGACGCGATGAGCAACAGCTCTTACGTACAGATGTTCAAATTCTAGCTAAAATACTAGCTGACATTAAAATAATAATTTCCCAAAGCCAAGTTTTAGGTGAGTAATATAAGTATTCAAAATCTACTAACAGAAAGAAAATACCTAGTAATAGAGGAGCTCACATCACTGCAGTAAATTTAAAACACATGTTCTTATCAGGAGAGTCTCAAAAGATATTCAATAAAATTTAATAGTGAATCCAAAAGATTATTTAAAACTAAAAATAAAAGCATGCTTTATTTAGAGCTTTCGTTACCCTGGATATGATGAATTCCTCAAACATCTATTCTCATACTAAATAGCAAAATAGAGGTCCTAAACTGTCCCTGTTTAAAATTGAGAGCAAAAGAAGAATTCCCACCATAACCACTGTAATTAACAGTGTACGGAAACTCCTCGTGATGCAATAAAATCTGAAACAAAAATAAGAGATGTGAGTATTTTTAAAAGGAAAATTTTAAGGGCTTGGGAAACTATCGGAATACCAGGAAAATACTTTAAGATGTAATTAGTTTTATTTTGTACCACCTATCAATAATTTAAAATACAGAACAAAAGCCCATGCACATAAACTTAAAAAACTCCATGATATCTAAAAATAGCTTTAAAAGCACTCACAGTATGTCCATTATTATTACAAGTAAAGATAGTTATTATAAGTAAGCCATTTATAAAAATTGGATATCAAATTTTTGAACCATTGAAATGTTTGGAAATTGCTCAAATTGATGCTGAACAACACGATTCTAAGACCTTTACAAGCATGAATGCATTTAACCACTATAACAACCCCACGAGACAGGTCCGATGGTGTTTCCATTTTGCTGATAAGGAAACTGAGTTCCAGACAGGCCAAGGAACGTGCCCAGAGTCCAGGAGCTACTAGAATGTGGTAGCGGTGGGGTTTGAACACAGCGAGTCCACTGTCTCCAGTAATATGTCATTTGGGTACTACGTAACTTTAAGAATACCATAAATCTTTATTTTTTTTTCCCCTGGCATATGATACATAGTTCAGGGGCTATGGGATTGATTGGAATTTAAATAGGTAGGAGTTGGAAATTTGAACAAATCAGATTTCTGCAGAGGAAAAAAGTAGCTATTGATATGCATTCTGTCTAATTATAGTCACAGCGACTAGAACTGGAAGGGACCTTAGAAATCGTGTACTTCAAACCTTTCCTGTTAAAGATAAATTAAGAGACCACAGATTTTGCTCGAAACGACAGTCAGCAACAAGCTTGGGGAAGGAATAGAGGACCCAGGAATCCCAGCCCACTCCACCTTATGTAACCACGTCACTTACATGTCCAAAATCTGTAAGTTTTAGGTCTAAGTTCCCTAGTGATCAGTGTCAAAGAAAAATAAGGTGTTCATCAGTCAAATGCTTTTAAATGGTCCAACAATTTTGCTCTGTAATTATTGAATAACGGACTTTGGCTCAGAATCTTTATAGACATTCCTTGTAGTCAATGAGCTAATATTCTCCACGTTATTATCTGATATGGAGATAGGAGAAAACCCAAAATACATGTCCTACATTAAGGAAGAAATATCACCCCTTCCTAGACTTCACTGTCCTCTTGTTGCTGCTTGGGCGCATCAGCAGCTCGTCATGAGGTCACGTTCTCTGGGGAGCCCTCCCAATGCCTTCACCTGGGCACACCACCGCCGGACGCCAATGAGGACGCACACCACTCTGAGCGACCATAAACACTTGCCATGAGAAAATAAATAAAAATAACTTTGAAAGCAACACAAACGATCCATAAGAAGTAAGTTCAAAACCCTCTCGAACAGATGACTAAATTGAGTTATTTCTTTTTTGAAGATACTGATACTATTAAGCTACCAATTCTTGCATTAATTTATGGTTTTAATATGAAAGGCTGAATACGCAAAGGAAAGATAGCCAGACCTTATACAGAAACAGAACTCTGACTGACAACCTACTGCCTCCTGCCTGGGAAACCCCTCCCCCAGGGGAGGAGTCTACACTAAACAGCCCGGGAAGCCAGCCCGCTGTAAGGCAGACCTGTAGAAAGTCAGACTATTATCATTAACAACCCTGGGAGTTAAATGATAACCTCTGCAACAATTGGCCCAAAATGGCCAGGGCTTGATTACTAACTGACAGCTCCCCTAATTGTTGTCCCCACTTACAACCTAGAGCCAACCAGAGAACATGAAATATGCACCCCTAACCCAATCACACAAGATGCCCCACTTCCATTTCACCCTCCCCCAGCTTTCCCAGGCCAGCAGCTTCCATCCGGGCCCCTGGATCCGCCCCGTGTCCCGTGGAGAAGTGCCCCCACCCACCCACCACTCCTCTGTGAGCTTTGAGCCTCTGCCGACCTGCAGGAGACGGCGGCCAGCTCCCTGGCCCTGGGGGACTCGGAGTCAATAGCCTTTGCTTGTTCTCATTTGGTTGGTTTTTTTGGTTTATTTCCACAATGATATCAACAAAAATTCCACCAAGACATTGCATTTTAACCTTTTGATTCTAAAGCTTAATGTGAAGGAGAAACATCTGAGAATAATCAAAACATTTTTTAAAAAAAAACATAAAAGTAATTTCAGGGTCTCGCTCTGTCGTGTTTTAAAACAATTAATAAAACATCACACCTATTTAGCCTTCAGCCAAACACTAATAGATGTGAAATTTTCAGTACCTAATAAAAGAGTCGTTACAAATGAGGAGAGAAATGAAGATGTTTTTCAGTCAAAAAAGCTGTAACAAGCAGCAATTTAAGGGTCTTGTTTGTTGTCTAGGTTTTGGGGGTTGTTTTTTTTACTGAGAGGATACATTTACTTAAGCTGGGACAGTGAAACAAGGAAGGGTTGGCATGAAAGAAGCAACAGGAGGGCCCCGGTGGGGCTGCCTGAGCTCACTGGGGAGTCGGAGAAAAGGGGCCTTTGGGGACAGGTTCAGGGGATGAGCCCGGAACACACCGCCCACTGCCCACTGCCTGAGAGGTTAGGAGACACCTGCTCGCTCGTGGGGAAAGAAGTGGGGAAAAGAGGGGAAGGGAAATGGCACGGGCTGCTCCCCAGAGGGAGAGCGCACACCGGGTCCTTTGTCTGGAGGCTTTTGCCACTCTTACAGGTGGGAGACAGAGGGGAGGATCTCAGTAGGACATGCATCCGTTCTCCAGGGGTGCCCTTTCAGGGTCATGGTCTCCCATGGCTGGTCAGGGTCAGGGCCAGGGCAGGGGGTCTTCAGTTACTGCAGTTGGTCCTGGTGGTCACCCACCTGGGTTTGCTGCTTCTCTGGGCCTGGCGCTGGAACACAGCTGAGGCCTGGGTGTTGTATCTAGGCCTACGGAGGCGGCCCTCGGTATCGGGCTGTAAATTGCTCAGCCGTGCTGTTCCGCTGTCTGCCCCAGTTTCCCTGTTCCTCTTGTGAAGGAAGTTTCCCTAACTTTTTACTCCCCAATCTCCCTCCCCCTCGGAGACTTCCATCCCTGAAGTCTTCTAGGAGTGACCGAAGGAGGAGGGTCTCTTTTCAGTGGCTGTACTTCATTTCAAAAAGATTTCAAAGTAGTCAGTTCTAGAGAGGTCAAAAAGTCAAACGTAAGAATTGCAATGATTAGAACAAAACTATAAAAACATACAGGTGCATTTTATCTCACCTCTACCTAAAAGCAATTCTAAAAAATAAAATAAAACAATCAATACATTTACAATTTAGACATTCAAAACTGGACCAAAAAAAAAAACAGAAAATGTTTACAGTAAACACTATGTAAAAATTACGAATAGGACAGATATGGCTTTGGCAAACAGATGGATAGGTAAATGGGGGAAAGGGCACGGAAAAGTCACAGACAAAAATAGAATGGCAGGCAAAGAAAAAGAGGCAACCATTTAAGTAATAAGATGCAGCATTTTTAGCTCTAAAATTAGTCATTTTCTTAAAAACAGGATTGCCCTGTGCCGATGGGGTCGAGTGAAAAGGAAACACTGACAGTGGACGGTAAGTGGTATAATCTTCTTGAAAAGTGTTTTGGCAATGCATGCGAAGAGCTCAAAAATACTCCTACAAGTCAAGCCATCCAGCCTAAACACAGGGGAAAAAGAATCATGTAAAAGATGCTAAGTGTGGTACTATTTATAATAACAAAGAAGCCCGAAACAACTGATATGTTTCAGAATGGGAGACTGGATAAGCAAATTAGGGTGCATTCAAAAGAAAATGTTATTCACTTATATTAAATGTTGATGAAGCCTTTTTTTGTAATATGGAGAAATGCTTATGTCAAATATTAAACCAAAAAGCAAAAAAAGGTATTCATCTGTTCAGTTCCACATGATGTCAATTACGTAAACATTTTAACAAATATATATGTTATAAACGCACATACAGATAGGCATGTCTGCCAAATGTGGTGTGGTTGTCTCCGAATGGTAGAATTCTGGGTGACTTTTTGATTCTTTCGACTTTTCACCACTTTTTTCAATTTTCTATAATGGGGGAGGGAACTTTGTTTTAAAAGTAATAATAATAGTTTGTCCAGGCTTCTTATACCAACATTAGAAGAGATTTTTTTTTAAGGAAAGGGACTTAGAAAAAGATAAAATGTATATTAGTGCCTGGGGTACAGAGTTCTGATTAGATACTGCTGATGGGGGTCCACAGGTAGATGTACCCATCATCCAGGCCAAGGTGACATCATTATCTTGCAAGCATCCCCACAATGTTCTGGAATCTTCCGCCTCTTACAGTGTGGCAGCAAATGGTGGGGAGCACTGAAATCTAGGAGAGTTGTGAGACATTTTCAAGTTTCCTTTTCTTTTTTTTACCCCTGACTTTTTGAAACCAGTTGCCTGGGGTTCCATCCAGGATCTGCAAGTCTAAAGACATTTTTAACCCTCTGGCTCTGCCTACACGTGGTAGGAACCAGTATGAAAGCGACCGTCTGTGATGTGACCTCACCAGGGGCAAACGCCCAAGCAATGCCCCGTCATGCAGAACAATGAATGTTTCCAACCAATGACCTTGCCATCTCCTCAAGCTTTTCTTACTTGTTCTCCTCTTGCCCTGGAATACATATTTGATTCATCATCCATAGGAGGCATGTTCAATCATAATAAATACGGCCAGAAATGCTCTACAAATATCAAGTGCAAATTCCATCATCTGTTGTTTTTCTAACCAGTCCCTCAAGCTGCCCTCCTCCCCCCCTCATGCCTTATGAGCAAGCAGCCTCACTTTTGAGACTCTTCTCACCCTCTGGTAATCCAAACTGGCAGAGTGTCCTTCTGAGATGGAGATTCCCATACAGGGGACCACAGCTTTTCCTAGGAGCATCGCCCAGGCCCTCGCTGCTCAGCTCCACTGAAGGAACATCTGTGCTGGGCCCTCAAGGTTTAGCTCTCAATGCTTTGCTTTATTTAATGCAGTCACTTGGGCCCAGAGAGCAAGTAAAGTTCAGAACAGGATCTGCCAACACAGAGTCCTGAGGCCCCCTTTCCTACCCTAGGATTCATGCCCAGAGGTCTGGACTTGGCCTTCTGGCTCTTAAAAACACAAAGAACCGAACGAAATATCTCCCACTGACCCAGAGGTTGCTCTTTTATCTTCTCAAGTGGGCTCTCAGGCCTTCCTCTTAAATTGCTGAGACTTTCAAAGTGATTCCAGATGCCCATGTACCACCCACTCTCCCGAAGGCTACCTTCATGGCTTTGGCAGAGGAGAAGAGAAAACACACAAGTGTGCCTTTGCTC
This sequence comes from Phyllostomus discolor, assembly GCF_004126475.2. NCBI lineage: Eukaryota > Metazoa > Chordata > Mammalia > Chiroptera > Phyllostomidae > Phyllostomus > Phyllostomus discolor. The sequence continues at coordinate 13,858,132 of NC_040906.2, forward strand.
CAGTAAAAGTCCTTGCACTCCCGGAGGGCTACCCGTATCCTATCACACTGCCATCCTGTCCCCACCCCACAGGTCCCAACCTGTAGCTCAAAGATGTGCCTAAGGTCACATGATGACGCTTCCTTGCATCATTGTCCCTCATCCTATCTGAGCCCTTGTCTTCTTATTTTCCCGTATCCCTTCTCTCTCCAAGGCACCTTCTCTTTCTCTCTCTTTTCACTCATCAACAATACTCATTGAGAACAAATATTAATCCAATATTATACTAGGACAGTAATGATAAAAGAATAGGACATTTATTCATGCTCTCAAAAAGTTTGTAATCTAGTTAGAGAAAAAAGATTGCCAAAAGACATAAAATAATTGGATACTAATTTTATTCCCACTCTTATTTTTTTTCTCCCCTACAAATCCCACTCTTTCCCTTGTATCTTCTGTTACAAAAAAAAATAGTTGACTCTTTTTTTTAACATTTTGGTATTATATACATCATACCCAGAGGCTGAGCTATCACTGCAGAACAATAATAAAATAAACATCTACAGAGTTTCATTTTACTTAAGCAGTAAAAACATGGCAGAACGGACACGTTTTGCAGGACTTGGCAGAGCATCATTCCCATTAGAGAAAAAGAGGCGGGAAAGCACAATGCAAACAAATGCTTCCTGTGGGCAGTGCTTTGGGTCAGAGGCAGCGCGTGGTCTGATGGCTGAGAGGCGCGGGGCCTGGGCCGTAGCATCCTGAGGAGGATTCAAGAAACCCGGGAGCTGATCAAAGAAAGTGATATGACCATGAGGGTGACGGCTTTATTGACGGGCGCTTGGACGCGGCTGCACGAGAAGGGATAATCTCCCTCACAGCGTAAGACTGTCCGAAGAGGCTGCTCCTCAGAAGGAAAGGAGGGCAGGGGAACTCCCGGGAGGGAGGGGACATCTATGTCTAGGTGACGTCTAAGTTCAGCAGGATGGTAGGGAGGCTCTCAGCCCAAGAATTGCAAAGGGCCCTGGCAGGTTGGGCTCTGTCTTACCAACTAAAGGCCCGAAGATGCCGCAGGAGGTCTTGCATGGTATGCAAAGCAGACACACCCTAAATAATAAAAAATATCCTTGCTATTTCTTAAATAATTGGATATGTAAGAATTTGAGTGTGGCACAGGCAGGCCTTTGAGCTAATGGGTCTCCGTCTGCAGGGAACAAATAAACAACCTAGGGGCCACTAGACAAAGAGGCATTTTTTGGCGCATTTACATAGTGCATCCTTACCTACTCAGCGTGGGGCACGGATGATCTCCTTCGGAAGAGATCCCTGTCACCGACCCTTCCCCACTCACACTGCCCAGCCTGACTGTCAGCCACTGGGGATGTGGGGAGAAAGGGGGATTCTTAGTGAAGCAGGAACTTGGGCAGACCCTGAGCCCAAGAGCCGCACCAGCAGTGGATCCGCACACAAGCCCGAGGATGTCTGTGTGTCCGGGGCAGAGAGGACAAGGAAACTCCACCTCTCTCTGACCCTCAGGGCTTGCTGACAACAGGTAAGTTAATAGACCTACAGGTATCTCTAAGAGTCAAAAATTGACTTTTTCTCCCCTATTTCTACACATATGCACATGTACACACACCCATAGCTGTACGCAGACTCTCTTTGTAAACTATAGACCGAAACGTAAGCTCAACATCTGAAAACTAGCATTTAACTCCTTACCATAGTCAAGGTCAAAATGTAGGGAAAATGGTAAATTTTTCCAAAAGTTTCTTTGAAATAGACCTTTACATTTGATGCCACCTGATGCTGAGTCATTGGTAAGGAAAAACCATTCAGCCACAAAACATTCCATGGAATGCATAATAATCAACATACAGGGGTGGACAAAAGTAGGTTAAGTTACCAGGCATCGTTACCTAAAAGACGAGTCATAAGTAAGTTTGCAAAATAACAACAAAAATAATAAGACAAATAATGCAGGTAAATAATACAATAATTAATCAGCGATGATACAGGAATAGACTTTGTTTTGCGTACTCACAACAGTAAACCTACTTTTGCCCACCCCTGTCCTTTCAAAAAAATATTTCTTCTGACAGAATCGGATGCAAGGATATTTAAAATAAATGAATGAATGAATAAGAAGCATCAGGTCAGTCAGGAACACCAAGGATGCGGGATCATTCCTGTAATGTACTCACTAGACCTCATGCATCTCAGGGACCCTCTGTGGCACCACTTGGGAGACAACTGCATGGTTTTATGGGTGATGGTCTCCGAAATCTTCTTCTGAGAACAGGGTGAAGAGCCAACCCCAAAGAAGGGCCAGACCTCTGGGGTTGAGACCACCCCCTGCACAAAGTGAACTAGAGAATCGAGGCAATTTTCTGAATAGCTCCATCGCATCTTTCCTCCTTCTCATCACCAGGAGAGCTTCAGTAAGCCCTGAAAAATTGTTTCTGCTTTTGTTTTTCACGTTTGCTTAATTATTCAGACAAATATATCATCCACCAATTTCCTCAGGGCAAAGGATCAAGTAACATCATCATATCTTTAGCAGCTGCTGGGAAGAAATATTCTCCAGCCCCGCACCCAAGGCAAGGTGACACGTTTTTGTCAGTTTTCTTTTTCCCCAGGAGGTGAAACTTAACCAATACTTTGTTAGCGAAGGTCTAGATGTCCCCCAGAGGAAAATTACAGGTGTGAAGATATAACCTCTGCCATGCCACATGTGAGCTGAAAAGGATAGATTTCTTCTAGGTCTAGCCACTGTTTTGAAATTAGGTCTTTAAAGAAAAGGTTTGTTGCCATGGATTTAAGGGGCAGAAGGGCCAACATTCCCGCACACTTCTCGAAAATGATAGAGCAAGAATATTCCATCCAATTACTGAAGGAAAAAAGGGGTGGGGGGAACCTCCCTGTTCGACAAAAGTGAAGTAATGATGGCCACAAATGCTAACAACAACATTGACTTTGCATTATGGAGATTCACACACTCGATTCACTACCAAAGCATCCTCCAGATTAAAACAGACATCACTGGTAGTTTGAAACTAATAGCAAAGGACTGTCTGGCCATCACTCTGTCAGTTTCACCTCCACCACTATTTGCCCTGACAGCCTCTTCCAGTACATTTCCACCAGCTGCAAAATCCGCCTTCTCCCTTCCTCCCTTTAAAGGGAGAGCCTGCCGGAGGATTCGGGTGCGTTAGGGCAGGCTTTATTAAACAACTTAATCCATCTCTGCCTGCCGAGCATGGCCCAGGGAGTCCTAATTAATCAATACGCATTTATGGAGTGTTCCAATATGCATGAAAGTCCCCAGCTAGGTGCTGTGGGGCCTTCCCGGACCTAGTTAGGGAGATGGAGCACGCTGCCCCCTAGAGGGTTTCCCGACAGTGTGAGTCAGCACGGGACATGGGAAAGGGGTGTAACATCGCCGAGGGCCCCTGGGCACCAATCCTGGGCTAGATGCCCTGTATGTATACATGATTATTTCAGTTAATCTGCATACATTGCCTGGGCTACCGTGACAAAGTAGGTGGCTTAACAGAACTTTATTTTTTCACAGTTCTGGAGGCTAGACATCTACGGTCAAGATGTTGACAGTTGGTTTTATTCTGAGGCCTCTCAACTTGGCTTGTAGGGGGCCATCGTTTTGCCTGTTTTCATACGGTCTTTCCTCTGAGCACACTCATCCCTGTGTCCAAATTTGCTCTTTCTACAAAAATACCAGTCACATTGGATTAGGGCCCACGCTGAAGGTGTCATTTTCATTTAAAAGACCTATCTCTATATGTGGTTAGAACTTCAGTATGTGAATGGGGGGGCACAATTCGGTCCGTAACACAGTCCTACATGAAGGTGAGAGAATGTCGGGTAGGACTCTATCTGTTTTAAAGGCAAGCAAACAAAGAAAACAGAAAATCTGACTCAAACTATAAGTTAGTATTAAGTTCAGTTGTAAATAGCAGAAAAAAATAGCAGTGGCTTAAATGTAATAAATAGTCTGTTTCTCACTTTCAAGAACTAAGAAATAGTCTGTAGTGGGAAGGGCACTCCATGGCATCAGGGACCCGTGCATCTTCTCCAGTTTCCATCCCCAAGGTCACATCTGGCTGCTGAAATTCCAGCCATTACGTCTACATTCCACCTTGTTCATTCTAGCCTGAGAAAGGCTCTTGCCTCACAATTGTAACAAGGCTGCATCATCGTCAGGCCTTATCTTCCTTCAGCTTCAAATCCAGTGGACAAGAGCAAGAATCTCTTTTCTAGAAATACCAACAAGGTCATACTTGTGTGCCATTAATCCCGACTGGGTCACACACCCACTGTTGTGTCCAGGGAATGTGATGTTCTGATTGTCTTGAGTCTGGACACCTACCTACCCCTGGGCTGAGCGTGCCTGGCATAAACCCCAGAGGGAAATTTTATTTAATGTTTTACTGGAAAAAGTGTAAATGGATGCTGTGCAAGACAAACCACAAACATCTACAGAGTGTTCTCCAGATATTTCAGAGAAGCGCAGAGACGCCGAGTGGCTAAGTTGCTTGTCCAGGCACCCACACAAGTGGTGGAGCCGGGATTCAAACCCTACCAATCAACGGCAAGATCCTTCCTCTTTTTACTCTGCTGCCTTAAAAGGTTCAAAGCCAGGGAATATATGGGGTGGAGCTGGGTAGGAAGACTTCCTGGAGGAGGTAAGTTGAGGAACAATAAGACAGACTCCGAGGCCAGGGAAGCCAAGGTAAAAGCACCCCAGGCAAGTGTTCTTCACGGCGGGGGGGGGGGGGGGGGGGGGGTTGGAGACTGAAGGGAGCCCGGCGGGGGGGGGGGGGGGGGGCGGGCGGTGGTCCTGGCAAGCAAGACAGCAGGGCCCACGCAGTCACCGGTACTGAGGGTCAGTGTGCAAACACCTGAGCTCGTTAGGAAGTCTTCTGTGGGAGAAAAATATGTTTCTGGGCCCAGTGGTTTGGGGGAAACCTGCCCCTATCCTGTCGGTGAGTCACTGTTAGCAAACATGAAGGCTGTAAGAAGTCTCAAAACTTATTTCATTTTGCTTGACCCGAATTTCCCAAACAACTTCTGCTTCTTCCTCAAGCTGTTTGTTGGTTGGTTGCTTGGTTCTGAATAATTATTAACATCTTTCATGTTCCAAGAAACCGATGTTCTTTGGAGTGCACTTCTGAAAGTAAGAATTGCAGATTTAATCCAAAGCTTAGTTTTCCTGAAGAGGAAACTGAGGTGTAGGGGAGTCAAGGGACACAGCCAAGTTGCCTAGCAGGTAAGCGGCAACTTTGAGACCAGGACCCAGCCATCTATGCTCCCGATCAGTTAGTTCCAACTTGCATGTGAATGGTATTTTCCAGAGTAATTTCGTTGAGCGTGACGAATCTAAATCTAACATTGTTCTCATTTAGCCTTTCAGTTTCCAGCAGGTGACAGTGTCAGTGATAGGATCATCTGGACAGGTGATCAGTTTCTGCATTTCCAAGAGCTGTGTGTGCACGCATGCGTGTGTACGTGTCCACAGGCTCCTGCAGGCATCCATCCCAGAGGCAACAGCACCCAGGGTAAGTGCATCGCTCACCTAAGGCCATTCAGCCAATAAAGGGTGAAGGATGGTTCTGTGTCCTCCCTTTCCTCCATAGGTTTTGGGTAGATACATTCCTCGATCAATCAAGAAATGTTTATGGAGCGTTTATTATGCTCTCAGAACTACTCTAAACCCTGTAGAGCACACAAAACAATTATAAATCAATCCGGCACAGCATATGGAATACTTGCCATGTGAGGAGACCTGTACTAAATATAATGGAAAGTACAAAGTTAAACAAGCTATTGATCCTTTCCCAAGAAGATTCGCGTTGAATGAAGAACATGAGAGTTGAAATAAATACAATGAAAGGCCACATATGATCATACAAGGAAATGGCCGTGTATTTTTTAATGGAAGTAGAGGCACTTGGGCTGGCGTTGGGAAGTATCAGATCCAACCGCACGGGGCCTGGCTGGGTAGGAGGGCTTTCCTCTCTGCAGGTGAGCAAAGTGAAGTTATAAACGCTGTTGGGCTCCTGCTTTTGCAGCTGAATGCAGGGGACCCCTGTAACAGCGCTCTTAACCCGGGCTGCAAATTGGAATCACCTGGGGAGATCTTACCGCACAGATGTCTGAGGTTCCATCCCTGACTAGCTGAATCAGAATCTTGGGGCTTAGGGCTTAAGGATCATATTTTCTTTTTAAAGCTTCTCCAGGTGACTTTGGAATGGTCAGTTCTGAAAGCTGCTGGCCTCAAGCTTTACAGCAGGCCAGATGTGTGTTTGGGGGGGGGGGGGGAGGCCAAGGCAAGCTGGACTAGATAGAAACCTGGAGGACTAGCTGGACCTGAGACCGTGGCGGAGGGAGAATCAAGGGCCCTGAAGAGAGGCCAGCTACATGGGGTCAAAGAGAGCATCCAAGCTGACTTGAAAACATGAGCCGTCGAGCCTCCAGCTGCCATCATGGACATTGTGCTGGGCAGAAAGGGAGCCATTCAAGAGAAGAGCCCAGAGCCCATTGGGGCTGAACACCACGTCCCAGGTCACCCTGAGTCTTCCTCTAGCAACGTTTTGGGGAGCAGCACACTGCAGACTGCGGGGGCGTCCAAACTTTTGGCATCTCTGGGCCACACTGGAAGAAGAAGAGTGGTCTTGGGCCACACGTTAAATACATTATGAATGCAATCACAAAGAAATCTCATAATGTTTTAAGTAAGTTTACAATTTTGGGTTGGGCCGAGTTCACAGCCATCCCGGGCCGCATGCAGCTGACACACCACAGGTTGGACTCCCTGGCTGCAGAGCGTTCATCCTGATGCCCCAGCTAACCTTTAAAGCACCTTAAAGGCCACTTTGTACAGGGAATCCGCAGCCACCACTTTGCAGCCTTTCTTTATCCACAATCACACACGCCTGGGTGTTTGGAAGTAATAGCTGCAGAAAGGGCCAAGAGCCAGTGTACCGACTGGGGCTGCACAAAAATTTTGGCTCCGTTTTCTCATCCTCCACACAATCCCACCACGAAGCCCAATTTTTATCCCCTTATCACAGACAAGGAACTCGCCGGAAGTTCCGCAGCTGAGAAGTGAAAGGACTAAATTGTTGAGAATTGATCAAACAAACTGCTTTCGTCTCTGTTTTCCTTTGTAAAACTTCTTTTATGTGTCGAGTCTTCGTGGACCAATTTTTGTTGACTGAGTTTTTGCTGAATTTCTGCTAGTGCCAGAGACTGAGCGAAGGAGGATCCAAGATCCTGTCAGAGGGTGTTCGGGGCTGATGAGATGCTAACAGGGAGCCCCTGGGGCTCTGAATGGAGAAACGTGTATAATTTTATTTAATTTTCACAAGTCTGTGAGAAAACATAAGTTCAAAGAGGTTAAGGGCCTCACCCAAGCACACTGGAAGAAAGAGGTCAAGGTGGGTTTTGAACCCAAGTTTGTCAGAATCTACAAACACGTGTTTTTCCAGGACATCCTGCCACTGCCCCAGTGTATCTGGGTCTAACCAGGGACCCTGGCCTGATGCGCAGCCGTGGATAAGCAATCCTCCTGATGCTAAGACACCTGCCCCCTGCCCCCGCACAGGGGTGCGACCCCCTGCTCTGGCTCCGGCTTCAGGGCAACCCCCTCCTACAAAGGCCAGTAAGTGGTTTCAGGTGGCACTTGGGGTGAGCAGCCTGAGGCCTCCCCAGGCCTGTGGAAAATGTGGTCAGAAACAGAAACCCAAGAGAATTCCTCTGCAGCCCTGGCAGCCTCTGGGAGCACGAGAGGAATTTCACCTCTGTACAGAAGGATCAGCCTTCTGAACATCCAGGTGCCAAGGTGTAAGGGACGACTCCTCTAGCCCCCCGCCCCATCTGCGGGACACGTTCCAAGACCCCCGGGGGGTGCCTGAAACCACAGAGGAGACCGAATCCTCAGTGACTTCTTCCACTCGGGCAGAAATGTGGCGGCAGGTTCCCCCTGAGCAGACACAGCCTCTCTGGCAGTTTTGATATTTTTTCAGTCCAAACCTATCCCTGAATTTGTGTGACCATCCTTGACGCGCAGGGAATGGTTTGGCGTCACTCAGCTCAGGGCATCCCTTGCTGACGCCTTCGTACAAGTTCAATGCTTTTTGGTGCAACTCGTCGCTGTCAACAAGAACAGGTTTTCTGCTCCTGTCTTCTGCCCACAACACAAAGCTTTTTCGACACTAACTGAGGACTTACTACACGCTGCGGCCACACATTGTGCGGCCTGAGGTGCAGCGGCAAACCTCCCATAAATTCCTTTTATTTTTTTCACACTGACTGCTGTGGCTCAGTGGATTGAGCGCCAGCCTGAGAACCAAAGGGTCGCCAGTTGGATTCCCAGTCAGGGCACAGGCCTGGGTTGCAGGCCAGGTCCCCGGTAGGGGGCGTGCAAGAGGCAGCTGATTGATGTATCTCGCACACATCGATGTTTTCCTCTCTTTCTCCCTCCCCCTCTCTCTAAAAGTACATAAATAAGAATTTAAAGAATATTTTAAAAATTTTAAAAACCCTGGCTGGCGTAGCTCAGTGGATTGAGCTCGGGCTGCGAACCAAAGTGTCGCAGGTTCAATTCCCAGTCAGGGCACATGCCTGGGTCGTAGGCCATGACCCCCAGCAACCGCACATTGATGTTTCTCTCTCTCTCTCTTTCTCCCTCCCTTCCCTCTCTAAAAATAAATAAATAAAATCTTTAAAAAAAATTCCTTTTATTTTTTCCTTCACAGTTTCATGGACAGAAGATTCATTCTTCTTCTTAGCAACCTCAGCACACTTTTTTTTTTTTCACTTCCTCCTTCAGGAAGCATTTCACAGCCTCTTTGCCAGCATCACTACCCTTGTGGCTTCAGGGCCATGACCCAGTAAAACAAGGATGCCCTTGTGACTTGGACACAAGCACCACCACACTCTGACACAGCGGTGACTCTGCTAACCGAGGCTCCGTGAGTCAGCGTCGGGGAGCGTGTGCGGTGCGAAGGCCCTGGGCAGAGGGATGACTCACATCCACGGCGAGACAGAGCGAGGCTTCACCGCACTATTCAGAACGGCTTTAATTGAAAATGTATGAATTGTTTGTTCCTGGAATTTTCCATTGAATATTGTTGGACCCAAGTTGACCACAGGTGACTGGAGCCAGACATGGTGGGGACGACTGTAGTTTTCTTGTCGGGGACAGAGAGCAGGGAGGCCAGGTACCCATCAGCTACTCCATCCTCCCAGCGTCCCGCTTTTCTCAGGCCACCTGTCACCAGCTCCTCCTGGCAAGCCACCTGGCTGCCCAAAGAAGGGTTTGGCCAGAGGTCTCAAGATGTGGGAAAGTACCCATCTTATCTCACCAGCACCCTGCAACCGAAGCAAGTTAGGCAACGGCAGCCGGCTGGGCCGCCAGCTGAAGCCGATGCAGGAGGCCTCTGATGAGGCACACGGTGGGGGAGGGGGGCCTGGAGAGCGCCACCCTGGCGTGGTTACAAAAGCATTCACAGGACAGCGTGTGGATCACACCACCATGGACAGTCAGCAACATCTTCAGACCCCTTGCTCCTCCGTGTGTGGTCCCCAGAGCCAGCAGCAGCAGCAGCAGCAGCAGCGCCTGGGAACTAGTTAGAAATGCAAGCCCTCACCCTGTCCCCAGACCCTCAGAATCAGAGTCGGCATTTTGCCAGCCTCACCAGGTGACCCCGTGCACACTGAGGTTTGAGAAGTGCAGGTCTGGGGCACACCCCTTGCTTTACAGATGAGGAAACGGCCCTAGCGAGGAGGTCAAGGAGGTTCCCCCTAAGCCCCATAGCCAGACCCCAGCAGACCACCGAGGGATAATCTCACACCCGTACCACATTTTCCCTTTGCTCAGTCATTGAATCCTCACAACAGCTGCACAAAGTGGGCGGAGCAGAACTCTTGTTCCCATTTTACTTATGAGGAAACTAAGAAACAGATATTGAGTAACTTATCCCAGGACACACAAGAACTGGCAGAGCCAGGATTCGAGCCAGGAGTTCTGCCTCATTTGGCCCAACATTCTGGGGCAGGCGTCCACAGGCTTTGGCTGTAAAGGGCTAAGCGGCAGATACATTCAGTTTTGTGGACCATGGTCTCTGTCACCACGACACAAAGCTGCCTTTGGAGCAGGAAAGCAGTGATGGATAGTACGTGAAGGGGCATGGCTCTGCTCTCATGCAAATGTATAAACACAGGTGGCAGGCCAGATCGGGCCCCGGGGCTGCAGTCTGCGCTCTGCTCCTCAGTCCAGGAGAAGGTGATCCCTCCATCAGCCTTCCTGAGCTACCCCAGAGTCACTGGGGGGAGGAAGGAGCGAGTGGGGCATTCTCCCCCACCCCAGGAAAACCCCTCCTGGAACCTCAGACAGCACAGGATATTGTCTGGGGAGAGGGACAGTTTTATCCTGGCGCAAAGGGGGCTTGAGCAAAACAAGGAAGGCAGACCTGGCCGGGGCTGCTGAGTACGGCTGCTTAGGATGTGCCCTGCGCAGGCTGCAGGGGCCTCGGTCCCTCCTACTCTCTGCTCCTCCGCTGACACCCTGGCTGAGGATGCACCAGCTGGTGACATGCAAGCCCTTTGCTAATGGCCCTGCCCAGAGGGGCCCTTTCTGCAGGCTCCCTCCCGGAGCGAGTGCCTTTTCTTCTCAGCATGAAGGACTTCTGTCGGCCTCAACCCTGGTAGCTCCAGTCCCCACCGCAAGCTGGGCTCCTCCTGCCTGGTAACTTCCCTGCGGCAAAGGCCGAGGCCGGCTGCAGCTGCTCCGTGACAGGCTGGCTCGCGAACACACTTGCGCTGCAGAAAGGGTCCAGGGGACAAAAGGAAAGGAACCCCAGAAAGCGAGGTCCGACTCAGGAAGCAAAGCTGGGGACCACCCTTTCATGTTTGCAATTCATTAGAGTCCCCGTCCATTCTAAACGCTGGGGTAGAGTTTCCAGACTTTGCAGATCATTTAAAAGCTTAAGGGATTATCAAACCAGTCATTTAAAGTGACATTTTCACTGCGCAAATATTATTCTATTAAAGAGCACGCATGGCCCAGGCCGGGATCAGCCGTGGCATGGGTCGCGGGGCCTTCCTCCGTCGCAAACCCACGGTTTCCTCATAAAGCTGTCAAGCCCCCGCTTAATGAAACATATATAAAGGCAGTGATGTTAGCCATGCTGCAGCAGGCTAATTCACTCTGGCGTTTTCCCATTGCGCTGCCCTCTTAAGGCTTTTATCAATGTATCCTCTTAGGATCACCCCCGGCAGGTCTGCCACTGGCCCAAGGAAATGAAACCCAAGAAAGTGTTTAATTTCCAAACAGGCCAAACATCTTACATAAATAAATAACCAACAGACCTGGTCTGAACGTACAAGGCAGACGATCGGGGTTTTATTGGGAAGGAGATACTGCAAGACTGATACACAAGCCTGTTCTCTTTAAGGCCCTTGGAGCTGCTATCGCTGCTGACTTCGGTGCTTGGAGGGGTCGGCTCCCTTCTTTCATAACTACGTTACTGAAGGGGAATCCAGTTGGCGTGGTCGGGGCTTGAGGGGAGAAACATCTTCAAGCCTTGTTTCCAGATGGCTTTTCAGACCACGGATCTGCGTGGCTTTTGTGGCTGGGCGCCACTCACACTCCCCGGGTTTGCCCACACCGTCCGGGAGGCGTCGAGAGGCCTTTCGGTGTGGTTTCCCCCGCAGTCCAGTGAGACAAAAACGACTCAGACGGAAAGTGTGGAAGCCTTTGCAGACCCCGAGCCCTCTAGAGTTCAAGTCCCTTTAAACAACAAAGCCAGAGGACTTGGCAAAATGACCCATCCCCCGAGAATTCTCCAAGCCAGGGAGGATTGTTCCACTGCAGGAGAGGCGCCTGGACTGGAGCCACCTCAAGGGTCCTTGTCTCCTTTCGAAGGGTAAGTAAGAGGACAGAACTTCTCAGGAAAACACCATTTCCAGCGACTCCGTTCTTGACATAACATGATGTCCCTGAGCCCACACCCCTGAGGAAATGGGCCCCGGTGGCTGGATGTCACTATTTTCAGCTGCAGAAATCGGCTGACGTCAGCAGCAAGCTATAAATATGCATCCACTGGGAATAGCTTTTCTGATCCTGCCCATGGCTACGGACGTAGGAAGAACAAGTTCTTGAGGAAAACCACCAGCCCAGGTGCTCCCAAAGGGAGAGAGCAGATTCTCCTCTCCTCTGCCACCTTCTCTTCTCTGCTGTCCCTACTCCAACCACCACCTAGACGCACACGCCCGTGCCAGGGGTTGCCAGCAGCTGTGTGTGACGCCTGACTCCGGCCCCCTCTCCCGAGACGGCGAGGGACATGCTCGCTCTGCTTGCTTCTAAGGGGGGGGGGGGGGGCCCTCCTGCCCTTTTGAAGAAGGCGGTATGCATTTCCCAGGATGCACAGGGTCAGATCACTTGGGGAGTCCCTGTCCATCCCTTTCTCGGTGATTCAAAGCAAATTTACATATGAAAGGTTCTGTCAAGTTCCGCAGCACGGACACCTGTGGAATTGGGCTTAACCTGGCAGTCGGCGATCTCCTTGAACTACCCAAACTGCTAGTCAACTCCCATTCATTCTCAGGAACTCAAGTCTTAGAAACTCGGACAAACCCGGGCTAGCCACAAACTCCTGCAGAGAAGTCCGGATGACCTCCAGTCTGCAACCTTCGAACAGTATTTTCAAGTCAGCACGGACGCTTCTAGGAGGAGAGCAACATATGTGTTTATGAGAATTCCGAGTTTTCAAACACCAACGGCCAGCGCCCCCTCCACTGCACCGTTAACTACAGCAAACACCACGTGGCGCGTGCAGCTGTGTACGGCTGACACCAGGCATCTGTGTACAGACCTTCCACGCCATCGAGGGGAGAGGGAAATTTGTTGCTGGGGAAAACCCTCGGCGCACACTGCCAACACCAATAGTCTTCCCCCACAACAGGGCCGGTGCCCGTGCCAAAAATCACTCCCGGTTCCCTTTTTAATTCTGCCCTCCTTTATCCACTAAGACTGGGGGGAAATTATTTTGATTGGAATTAGACAGCCACCTGCAGCTAGATCTTTAGCTGTTATTAGTATTCTGTTTAAGCCCTTTCACAGCAAGCTCATTGGAAAAGACAGTGGACTTTTGAAGTTGCCCAATACTATCTTCGGTGATTTTCTCAAGTTAACAGCCTCCATACCCGCCGATTGTGCTGGCGGGGGAAGGTGATAATCTCCTCCCCAGGGTCGTGGTCAGGAATTAAAGGGTCTGGGATAAATTACAGAAGCGATCTCTGCCAAGAACTCCCTTCTCCTTGATCTCGCCCCGTGCTTTCTTACTGTATTTCTATTCTCACACAATGCTCAGGTGCTTTTCTACCCTCCTTTGCCTGCGTTCCTCCAGCAATGCAGGCCTTTCTTTCCCGAGCATCACACCCGCCTAGGGCTGGCCTCATAGGTGCACAATTTCCAATGTGCAGCCATGCTTTGAAGCGTCGCTTGCTCACAGTGATTTCTACCCAGGTCCCTCACGTATCTTCCTAATGGAGAGCACAAACGGTCCCCTTCATCTTAAATCTCCCGACACCCCAACTTCCAACACCCACTACACTTGTAATAATGAGCCTTTATATATTCTCTTACTCATTTATAGCGTACAAAGAGGCTTCATATACGAATTCCCCATTGACCTTCCCACAATGCTGTCACCATAACTTAGCAACAAGCCCTCCAGTGCTTAACGTGTGACCACTGAACAGAGAACCAGCTTTGGTTCTGTTTGTCTGGGTCAGCAGCTGAAGGAAGTCAACCAAGGCTGAGCTGGTCTCCGTCATGACTGACAGAGAAGGAGAACGCCAGCTCGTCTCCAGTGGCCCAAGGCAGAGCTCACAACGCCAAAGCCTGAAGACTCAGAAGAGTCCCTTAATTCCTTATAAGGCTCAGGACAAGACTCGGTGGGTTGCCACGGAGACCAGTCTCGGGGTCCCTTCAACGGTGTCCTCCCGTCCCCTCCTGCCACTGCTGAGACCCACTGTGCAAGCATCCACACGTGCTGCTTTTCTTAAGGGGCAGGGAGGGGGGTCGTTTCTCCAGTTTTATTTAATGTTTTTATCAGTGGGCACCCAGTCCTCCACTGTTAGCACCATCCTTTCCACAGGTGAAAGTAGAACTTAGTATTAGAAGCGTTGAAACAACAGAAGAGTTCAAGGGAAAGACTCCTAAAATAAGAAGTAAATCCACCAGGAATCAAATCCTGGCTTCACCGTTATGGGCTGGGTTACCTTGGGCAAGTTGCTTAACTTCTCTGAGCCTTAATTTCCTTCTCTGTAGAATGGGGATAATAGTACTTGTGGGGATCAGAGCAGTGATTAGATGGTATGAAGCACCATTAATAAGCAAAGCTAGATTTTATTTTATTACTGCATGAATCACTAGAATAATAATAACACTATTATTATTGAGCAATCTATTCTTCTTGGTACAATGAGTGGCCCAGCTAGCCTAAGGGTTGCTGACAATGTCCTACAGCCCACTTTTGTCATGAAACAACCTTTCCTTCCCTTACAGAATCTCCAGCTACTAGCAAACCCACAGATAGCGAAGGTTACCTCCTGGAAAACAGTCATGACATATCAGTGAGTTTAGGAAAGCTAAAAGGGAAAGCTGGATTCACTTTACTAAAACCTTCAGGTCGGGGGGACCTACATACACTGCAGGACTGCGAAGACACTCTCCGTTCTCACACCCACGAGAGAAGGGCGCTGCCACCCCACCTTAAGACGACACAGGCAGGCTCAGACCAGGAGGAACTTGTCCAGGAGTCAAGAGCCCAAGTGGCAGAGGAGGGATTCAAACCCAAGTCTCACACACTCCAAACTCCATCCCTCCCACCGTACCCACCCTCACCAAATGTATTGGAAAGAGGAAACTACCCAAAGAAAATTGTTGCTCTTTTATCAATTGCCTGGAAAGAGCAAATATCAAATGACCCCGAGGATGCACATTTGAATACCGTTTAGGCAAACTCACTGGCCCCTAGCCACCCCCACTCCACCCCGAAATCATTCAGTTAGAAACCAGAACAGCCAACAGGAACAAGGGGAGAGGGAAATCAAGCTGGAGTAAAAGCTAGACCCATCTTCCACATCTGCTGAAGCTGCACTCCATGATGTGTCAGAAGCTTCCAGAATACTAAGAGTCACTGGCTCTCAAGATTCAGGACAGTGGTAATAAAGAAGGCAAAGCTGAGGAAACAGCCAGCACGGGGCCTGGGTTCATTTTTTATTTTTGTTTTAGGGTTGTGTGTGTGTGTGCATGAGCACATATGTAAGTGCATGCTCATGCACACGTGTACCCTACAAATTGCAGGAAACTGAGCCTGCTTAGTACACCTAGGAAAGCACTGGGCAAACCTCCACCCAAACAACTGTTCAACGCCCAGAAACACGGCATCACAGAAGAGTACGGTGCCCAGCGAAGGCTTCTGGAAACCCGAGGCTCCTCGGAGGCTGGGTCAGGGCTGGGCGCAGGAGAAGTGAGCTTTAAGATTCGTCCATCTGTCCTCAGTGGTGCTGGCCTCAGCCCCACACTGGCTACTCACCAGTGAGCTAGAGCAAAGACAGCCCAGACAAGCCAGTGGATGAGCGGATCTGCAATTGGTTTCAGGGGTATCACCTGCCAATCTTACTCTGCCCCGTCCCCCGCCAGGAAAAGCAGATGCTAGAAGCTGTGTTCTCGGTCCCTCCTGGTTCAGGGCAGTGGGAGAGCTGGGCCTCAGAACCAACAGACCCGGCATTGGATCAAAGCTCAGTCACATCCCAGATGTGCAGCTCTATCCCCCTCACCCTCAGTCTCTTCCTCTGGGAAATGGGCTAACAATACCTACCACTGGAGCTGTCGTGAGAATTAGGTGCATTAAAATACATCATGCTTAGTGCAGGACCTGGCATAACAATGACAATGACAGCTACCGTTTACTGAAAGCTTACAACAAGCCAGGCTACACACTAAATGCTTTATATGTGCCATTGCATTTAATCCTTACAACAGCCGCATGCCTTGATTCCATTATTTTCCCCATTTTTACAGATAAGGAGATTGAGGGGAAAGGCAGCTGAGTAACTGGCTCGAAGGGGGAATACAGCAGGCCAGGCAGCCTGGCTCCAGAGCCAGTGTCCTCATTAGCTAGGATGCGGGTATGGCTGCTGTCTGGCCCAGCTTTACCTGCACTCCCCTCACCACAGATACCCATCCCCCCCACTAGCATTGTCCACACCAGGCATTGTCTCTGTGCTAGGCATCGTTCTCGGGACTCCGAAGGACACAAAGATGAAAAGACACGGTTTCTTTCCAGAGGGAGTCAGAGCTTAGCAAAGGAAAGGGCGAAGGAGGCAGGTGGCTCTGATACAATGTGATACGCGCTATACAGCAATGCCGGGAAGAAAAGCAATGCTCCACCCCGGGACCCTCGCACGTTCCTCACGGAGGACCTGACACTGGTGAGGTCTCAGTGCATCAGGCACCCCTGGCCACGCCTCACTTCGTTCCCACCACGACCGCACGAGGACCAGGATTAGGCTCATCTGATGCAGCAGAAAACCCAGGCTCAGAGACTGTACCCACTGGCTGGGTGACGCAGTCAGTAAATGGTGGAGCCGGGATCCCCGCCTGGCATGCGGAACGCTAACCATGATGCAGAACTACCTCCCATGTGAGCAAGGCACTGTTGTGCTTCGCACGTCTTCCTACCACCTGACCCTCTTATCAATCACAAGAGGTTTGGAGGATGGGCGCTATCTCTGGATTTGGACAGAGAAGCCACTGAGCCCAGCTTAAGGTCAGAGAGGGTGTCTGCCATGCCTAGCAAACAGACTCTCCCCTGGGGTCTCCCCTGACGACGGTGCCCTGGGGCAGGAAGGTAGCCCCGGGCAGGCAAGGAGAGAGATGTAAAGGCCCCCACGGAGACAGGTGGGCAGCGCTGCTGACACACTCCCCTGGGAGCCCAGCAAGGCCCTTGTGAAGCCAGAAGCACAAAGCTTGTCTTTTCTTGGCCTTTCCGCTCACCGGCCTGAGGGCACGATGCTTAGCAAGGTTGTGCTTCCCCCTCTGTGTCTTGGACCACACTTGGTTGGATCCTCTTAGGCTTGAGAACTGCAAAACATCAGGATAAACAGCTATGGAGGAGAGAGGTGGGGGGCCTAATCGTCCTGTCCGGCTCTGCTCAGAGTCACACAGCTGAGCAAGAACCTTCCAAGGGGCCCACGAGGAATATGCAATTTCCCTGAGGAAACAATAAAACTAACAGGCAGCAGCTAAAGATAGTGCTGTGACGAGAGGAGTGACCCTGAGCACGTCGATGGCTCTGAGCGAAGAGGAAGCCCCACAGTGACCACGGGGAAGCTATCATGAGCAAGGTGGGGACTGAGCTGTGCCCAGGACTGTATGGTGCAGCCCAGAATTTTAAACAGAGCCCCCTCTGAGCTCTTCGACACTGCCCCTCATCTGATAACAAGACGACAGCTGTTTCTGCCACAAATAGCTTTGCAATGTCTCCCTCTGTATCTTTTGTCCCAGATTCTCAGACACCGCCTGGTGGGGGAGCCAGGGAGGCCCGCCCACAGACAACTCCCAGCATCCCACTGGGGTTCCTCGGGGCCAGCATCAGGTCTAAGCCCTGGCGTGGATTTACAGGCCAGGTGCCCGTGGTAACCAGACACACTGGACCTCGCCGCGCGGGGGCCTGGCACTGTGTGTTACTCCTGTTTTAAATTAACATACACGTTTCTCAAAGCATGCCTTGTATTACATTGAAAATAAAATCAAAAGGTATTTACCTTGTAGCCAATAAAATGTAAGGCTCCCTCTTCCCAATTCAGCTTCCTCCTGCACCCAATTTTATTGTGTCATGGGCAAAGCTCCTTAACAGGGCAGAAAAAAAGGGATGCTACAGGCCTCCCTGGGAAGTCCTGAGACTAAAACGTGCAGGAGGAAAAGCACTTCGGTTGTTTCCCCCTCCCGAGCTCGTTGACCTCATTTAGAGCTTTGCTGTTTTCTGGCGGCGGGAGTGGGAGCTTGATCTCTGGCTGCGACACCCGGCCCGGCTCCTAACAACAACCACCTCGGCCCTCAGCAGCTTCTTTCCCTTTGTTCGCCTGGCAAACCCTTGGGCCTTGCTGCAAGTTGCATCTACAGTGGTTTTGCCGGCTGAACATAAAGGGAGCACTGTCCCCAAAGAACTGAAGGTCACAGTAGAGGAGTCGAGATTTATAGAGTGTTTCCAACAGCTCCATTGGCGGCGATGCAGACAGGAATGCCGGCATCCCAGTGGTGAATTCTAGTTGTTTCTTTTCCGAAGAGACCTACGAGATGGCAGGCACACTCTGGACGTGGTGCCAGGTTTGGTAAGGATGAATAATTTCTGCTTCTGTTGCTTGAGATTTTTTTTAGACTTTAACTGTTCGTCACCCTACATTTTTTTCGTTTGATGCTCATGACACCCCACCCCTAGCAAGGCAATGCGGTGAGGTTTATTTTAAGGCATCTGCTCACATGCTCCCAGGGTTTCCACATATTTCCCGATTGTTTTTGTCACTGGTGGGTGGGACCGGCCTGTGAGTGATCCTCCTTACTCATCAGCACCCTGGAATCCAGACAAGCTGGACAGAATAAATAAAGTTAAAATAGTAGCAGGAACACACAGCCGTGTTTCCTTCCATGCCCCCAGGCTGACCTTTGAGAAAAGGGAGCACCTGAGTCCGTGCACCCAGCCATCCCCTTCCTCGTGCGCATTGAGGGTGTTCCCAAGGCCCGTATCCTGGAACGGCCACTGACTGGGAAGCCCTCTGGATATGAAGTCACAAGGTCACCAGCTGTGACCTTGGGGGTATCACTTCACGCATCCCGACACTAATTCAACCAAATTAAACTCAACTAAAAATACTAGACTCCATCAGAGATCCCCTCAGTTACACCTCACTAATGTATCCCCCTTACGGTTACTACACTGAAGAAGTTGTGAAAACCTTAGATGATCTGGGAGTGAGGGAACCCATGTCTCCTTCTCTCGTAGGCCGGCATCAAATCCAAAACACACACACAGTAAAGCCTGCCACCCACAGGCACTGGGCTGCTTCGATGAGACGTGCGGGAAAGAGTACACATTTCCTGAGGTCCTCCTGAGCTCCAGGCCCCTCATACCTATCGTCTTACACAGAAACTCTAAGAAGTTGGTGCCTTTATCAACCGTCCTTATTGTGCAAATGAAACAGAGGTTTAGCTGTGCTGAGCTATTGCAAAGGTCTCTTGCTTGGAGGAGTGAGGGTCTATCTAAAGCAGATGCTTCTTTGGAGTGTGACACATGGCAAAGAACAAAGCATGTATTCAAGGCCTCTGTCAACTGAAAATGCAATGCAATGCAATTCAGGGGGTCATGGCCTGAGAGGGTTGTTGATGGGTTATTTGGGGGGGGTGGTAATAGCCCCTATTTCAGTAGTATATCTAATGTGATATCAGAGTTTCTCTATGGACAATCTCCTATTTAATATTGTATGCCTGATAATACATACTGACTAAACTACACAGGAAGTCAGATGTGCCTTCAATAATAGCTCTATGTTTAAAAAGTGGGGGGAAAAAATCCCTGGCCCAAGAGCATTGCCCAGTAAGCTTCATGTTGAGATTGACTTGGTAGAAGGAGGATTATGAAAAAAAAAGTCTCAGTTTAACCAGAAGACCATGAATTTCCTGAGGGAAAGATCCTGCCTAAATTACCCACATATCTCTAGTGCCTAGCAGAGTGCCTGACACACAGTAGACCCTCAATACATATCTGACGGATGGATGGATGAATGGATGATAGATGGACAGGTGGACAAACAGAGATTCCGATTATATAGGGGGTGTTCATGTGGAATGGAAAACACTGGACTAGGGATTTAAAGACATGTGTTCAACTTCTGGCTCTGACATTAATCAGCTGAGTGTCATTCCAAGTTGAACTTTTTCTGAGTCAACCTCAAAATAGGGTAAAAATACCTCTACTGTATGCATCATGGAGAGGCTATGTCAAATAAAACAATATTTGTAGATGAACTTAGTTTATATCTATTCGAGAATAAGTTACACTGTGTGTTTGGGGCGGGGGGGAGGGGGCGCTGCACCTACAGAGAACTCCCTGTCCGCCACAGATGAGAATAAATCTATCAAGACATGATCTGCTTGGGGAGGAAAGGTGGCCGATCTCTCAAAGGAGAAAGGCCAGGAGCCTTTTCTTCAATGGACTTTTATTGGGTTCAATTCACGCAGGAATACAGGTAAAGCTCATCAATCATTGTCAGGCAGTAAGGATCAAACAATAGATAACATACAAAGAACTATGAGGGCTTAGCTAATGAGTTAACTGACTATGAGTCAGTTAGCTAAAGGGCTATAAAACTTCAGGAAACAAACTCATCTCATGCTTGGACCATTATGATTTAAATTGAGGACATTCTTAACAAAGCAGGTTTCACAGGATTTTATGTATTCTTTCTTAGGCCTGATTGCCCAGGGAACCAGCCCTTTCCAGCACAGGGCTGTACCACCCTCCAGCATTGTTTCAGGCTTAAGTCAGGCAGGGGAAGTAAGGCAGCCAAGAGATTAGGAGACTTCTTGCAGAAAGAATGAGGACTCAGGCTATGTCAAAGCCAAGGTGCAAGACTCCATCACCTACTTTTTCTATAGTCCCTCAAGTCCTTCCCTGAGGGCCCCTTCATGACTGTGCCTGTCTTAGGTTGTCCCTCCCTTGAGGAATCCTACCCATCATTGGCTAAACAGTTATCTGCCTGGGGACAAGCAGGGTGAATTAAAGGGGATAGAGGCAGCCCCTCTGCCAGGGAGATAAGCTTGTCTCTTTAGGGGCTTATGGTCCCAAGGTCTCTCACTCAGCCTTAGCCAGGGGGGGTTACAGCTTCTGAAACCAGGCAGGGTGATTCTCAACATCACACCATTGTGTTATAAGGAGTCAAGGAACTGCAGTGTGTCACAGCAAAGCCATGGCTTTACAGATGGGGAAACTGTGGTCCAAAGAGAACGATGGTCAGGAACCCAGGACTTTCTGCTTCCTGCTTTGCCTTATTGATGAGTTAGTTCTTGGATAAGTTCATGGGACCCTTGCCAGAGTTGGAAGATGGTCTTGTCTAAACCCAAAGCTCCCACTTTACGGGGTGGACATAAACTTTTCTGAAATGAGATACACTTCAGAAGAAGATTTGAGCACAATGTCCCTCCTGCCTAACTACCTCTGTCCTCTGAAGGTATCTGGAGCTGTTGAGTTCTTCAGAACAAGAAAATACGGTCTAAACCTAGCCATCATCAGTTCTGTGGTGCATGGGTGGCTCCACAATCTGGCCCCAGGTTCTCTCTCCAGTTTCAACCTCTGGCACTCCCCAGGGGACCCCTCTGTTCCTGCCAGGCTGGTCTCCTTGCCACCCTGATATGCACCACACATGCCAGCCTCTGTGACTCCAACCACATCATAGGTCCCTGTTTCCCTTCCACCAACCTTGAAGCCCAGCCTTCTTCTGCTTCTCACCCAAATACCATACACACTTGAGAAACAGCTCCAGTCTCATCATCACCAAGACGCCATCCCTGGCTACCCCAACCCACAGTCTTTCCCTTGTTCCTCCAGCCAGCCCATACCCTGATATCTGTTGTGAGCTGAGCTGTGTCCCCACCCCCCGCAAAAAATGCTGAAGTCTTAACTCTCAATACCCATGAAGGTGACCTGATTTGGGAATAAGTTCTTTGTAGACAAATCAAGTTAAGATGGGTTAGGATAAGCCCTAAACTTGGTCATAGATGTCCTTAATATGGAGAGAGATTTGAAGACACAGAGGAGACACAGGGAAGAAGTCCATGTGAGGACAGAGGCAGAGACTAGAGTTATGCTAGTGCAAACCAAGGAACTCCAAGGACTGCCAGCAAACACCAGAAGCTAGAAGAGACAAAGGAGACTTTCCTACAGCCTTGAGTGGAAGCATGGTCCTGCTGACACCTTGACTTTGGACTTCTAACCCCCAGAACTGAGAGAGAATACATTTCTGTTGTTTTAAGCCATCCAGTTTGTGGTGCTTTATTACCAGCCCTAGGAAACTAATGCAACTTCTCAGGCTATTCACTGGACTTACACAGACCTGCCTCCCCATGGACTACTGGCCACCTTCTCATGGACATTTCATCAGCCTGTGCACTGTCTGAGCATAGGAAGTGTCTCCCAAACATCCTTGTAGTCTCCCCAGCACCCTGTGCCTAGAAGCTCAATTGACTTAACCTCGAGCACGGTGGCACAACATTCCATCAGGGAAAGGGGCTGCATTAGAAAAGGCACTTGTTTTCTACTCAATTCAGTAAGTACTAGCAACATGACAAAGTTGAATTTGGGTGACTATTTCAGAGAATACAACCCTGTAATGCAGTAGCTCCAACTTAGTGAAACATGCTTGCCCGAATCCTTTCCTTACACTCTGTTGCCACCAGACCTGCACCAAATGCAGTCCAGACCCCTGCTGCTGGCTCTCTGTCTCAGCCAGGCTGGCCTCCCACCCTTACCTTCTATCACAACCACACACACACATCCACCCCTACAATGTAATTAAATTGGACCTGACTCTGTTGTGGTCCCTCTCAGTCAAATGCTATGTGGAGTTAACCTTTGAAATTCAATGGCACAGCCCCAGCATAACGAGGCAGAGAGATGAGCACGAGTTTCAAAGTGCTGGCCACTCCCCTAGGCATCGCACTCTGTGTCCTCGGGCATGAGACTGGAATGGAGAACCTGCACTTCCTCTTCAGGCTCTAATTTGAGCAGAACTCTGACAGTTCTAGCATCTCACCACACTGAAAGAGCATTTAAAGATGTGTATCCTTCACGCAATGTGGCCCTAAAGTCAAGCCCTCTGATGCACCTTGTGTCGGACCCAAAGGGCCATAATCAGGGAAATTTGATTTAAAGTTATTTTTACTTAACCCCTCAGTAGTGCGTGATTCATAGGTATGGTTTCCCTTCTTCTCTCCCCTGCTCATATTGGTCTTTACCTGGATCATCATCCCTCATCCCACCTTGCTGTGAATCTAAATCCTACCCAATGTTCAATGTTCAAATCAGATGTGGTCTACTCCAGTAAACTTTCTTCCACTCCCCAGGTAATCACTCCGGTCTCTTAGCTCCTGTCGAAACCTCTCTTTTGGCATATGATTATAATTGCTGTATTCCATGGGCTGGTTGGATATACCTTTTATTTACAACTTACCATATTTTTGGATCATATGACGCACCTACATTTTAGAGGAGGAGACTAGGGAAAAAACATTTGAAGCAAAAAATGTGGTAAACTATTTAACAACGTAAATAACATAATATTTCACCAATGTAAATGTAAACAGAACTCAACAGTTTTGCACAACCTGTGTGGCTCTGCAGCTGCTGCCAATTACAGCTCCCATCAGCCCAACCTTTCCAAGCATGATGGGAGTTGTAGTTCTGCAACAGCGGCAGGGCCACATTGACAGGTGACCATGCAGTGGATTTTGCCTATCTTAATGTGAATGGGGGATACACCAGTCATGTGACAGAGGCATGTACAGGTGCCACGGGCTTTCTTCTCCTAATGTGCCTGCCCCGCCCATACCCTTCTCCCTAGCACTATAGTATGCCGCAGCGAGAAATCTGCTCCTGCCTCCTTTGCTTTGCACCACCGGGACACCCCCTTCTCCCAGCCCAGGGCCTGCAGCATCGTCCCACTCCTGCCACTGCCAACTTCCTGCAGTAGTGACCCTGCTCCTGCCTCCTGCGACCCTACTCCACCACTGCCCGCCCCCCAACACCAAGCCAGGTCAGACTATAAGACACACCCCCTTTCCTCCCAAATTTGGAGAGAAAGTGCGTCTTATAGTCCAAAAACTATGGTAAACCAATTTGAAGGCTCTTGAGAGCTAAGATCGTGTCTTATAATTTCTCCCTTTTAAAGTTTTAAGAATTAAATGAGAAAATGTCATTGAAGGGCCTGCATCCCAGCACTCAGAATGTGCTCAATAAGTGTCCATTCCTTCCCCCTTCTGTCTCTCCCAGAACACCTTGCAAAGTCCTTTGACTCTTGTAGCTGCCTAATAAATGTTTGGTGCACAGATGAATCAATGCAGATAAATGGTAGTTTCAAATAAGATCACTACCCCTATTTGGATATGTTTATTTTCGTCCCTCAGCTCCTAAACTTGTGGGCTCGTAAAGATTATTTCTATTCCATGTTACATTTCTGAAGCTGAAAGCCATATTGTGATGCCGGAGGTACACGGTGGAAGGCCGGCATCCCCCAGGAGTCCACCCAGAAGCAATCAGCTCAGAGGGCTGCAGTGACAGAGCAGGCCGGACAAAATCAGGCAGCACCCCAACCAACCTGGAAGCCAGGTACCTCAGTCCTTAGAAAGAAACCGTGTGCAATTAATCCTCATTTTTGCACTCATCTCCTGCCTTTGATACTCTTTTATTAATCTCTGATGTTTTCACGTTCACGCAACCAGTAAGCCCCTCATCGTACACATCACCAGTTAGCAAGTTTTAATCCTCAGAGGCTGAACCCAATGGGCATATAAGGAAGACTGCATACACTTGGCACCTCTCAATGCTATAAGTTGTTAGAAGCTGAACGAATTCTAGATGTTGCTGAGAGGAAGTCACAGGAGTAGGGACAAAGAAGAAACTCCTTCGTCCCCACTCCTGACACCACAGAACCTTATGCATTTTTCTTGAGAGGAGGAAGAGTCCCCAGACTCCAGAGACGCTGGTCACTCCAGAGCCTTTTGGTGAAACCTTTGGACGGAGCAGGCTTGCCCTCCGTGTTGGGTTCCCCTTGTTTACGTTAACAGAAAGGAAAGCCAGCCTAGAGCCCCGGACCCCCCTGGCAGGGCCCTGATTTCACACACATTTTCCCCAGATTCCTATTGGCTTGGCTGGAAACCACATATTAAAACCCACCAATCTTTCCACTTGAGCCTGATGAAAGCTTCAACAGAAACAGCTGCACTTCACATGTGGTTTACGTTAATATCTTATCCCGACGGTTTAACTCTAGCTGGCTGGGCTGCTTTTTTAATAGTCACAATCCTCTTTTGTTTCACATTAAGAATATGTCTTTCATTACTCGCCAGAGCAGGGGAACACAATGAAGCTGGTAGCACTTCATTTTTGAAATGTCTGAAATAATTGTTTGCCTTGTGTGTTCCTCGAGGAGCACTCCAGGTTCAGGTGTCTCCAAAGCCCACGAAAGTGTTAAACCGCCCTAGCACGAACACTGCTCGGCCTACGGGGAACGTTTTCCTATTAAAAAAGTAAAGCCCCACACTAATGGCTCGGAGTCCGTTTCAAAATCCCAGAGCTCATTGAGTCAAGCAACATGATAAGTTCATTGTTGCGTTTCCTCCCGTGGCTCTCAAAACCACCCCATCCCTTCAGCGTAGAGGAAAGTTTAATCAATATCTGGCTAATTTCACGAACTGGCACCTCACACACAAATGCACGCACCCACTTCGTAGCCATACTGGGTGCAATTCACTTTCAACTTCCTAGAAACCGTGCAACTGCGTTTCCCCTGGAAAATGCACAGCAGGTGCCCAGGTTTTGCCATCGAAGCTCCTCCTTCCAGGAGGTGATGTCACCGAGGGGCATCTGTACCTCGTGATGTCATCTGTTTTGCAACTGTGAGCAGGAGGTGCTGGGAATGTTCTGCAGGTTTCTCTTTGTCCCTAGCAGCTGCCTGAAAAGGTCAAAACTAGAAAGACTTCAATGAGCCCTATTTATCCTCATCAGTCATCAAAGACATGACTACATTCTCTGACAGCGCTTGAGTTTTTCCCATGCTCTTTTTTCTGTCTTTCATCCCTGATTTTGAATAATAAGTATTAATAGTAGGAAGGGAAAAAATTGCTAACCATTAATAAGCATTTATTATGTGCTGGGCACTGTTCTACTTGCAACCTAATTTTAAGCCTCGCACCAACCCTAGCAGGGAGGTATTATTATTACCCCTGTTTTATAAGAGAACCTGAAGCACAAAGAAATTAAACTACTTACCAAGATAGCATGGCTGGTAAGTTACTGTGGCAGAAACCTCTAGTTAACCCCAATATCTTATTTCTCATTCTTCTCTCATTATAACGCCACAAAAGTCAGAGTCATTTTCTTACTCTTGGTGGGAGCAGCAAGATAAGGGGGGGTCTGGATCCCTGAAATTGCAGGGTTGCTTTACCCATCTGCACTATCACAGGAACATGAAATAAACTTCCATCTCGCTTGTTGAAGGCTCTGCTATGTTGTGTCTGTGTTACAGGACCGGAAGCCACACCTCACCTAACAGTGGCAGAGCTCAGCCTGGATCCCAGCCTCTGACCCCAGAGCCCATGTGCTTAGCCCCTGCCTCCCTGGCAATACATGGCCTCACTTCAGTAGAAGTGGAGTCTGACACTCTTAGAGCTAGATGGGATCATACTAGTTCAGCCAGTCAGACTAGTGAAGCAGACAATGAAAAGGCACTCCGGTTGAGTGGGGTGATGGGGATTTACCGAAAGGCTATATGGGAAAGTGGGGGTCACGGGAAGTTGCCTCATCGACTTTGTGTCTGAATTCTGAGACATACAGCAACCTCGTGGAAACACAGACCCATCACTCAGCACCTTTGGGTGGTACCAAGCTCGCGTGACCTGCCAGGTTTCTCAGCATTCACTTTAAGGTGAAGATCATTTGATTTGGTCAGACTTCAGCCAGTCAACTGAAAACCTTGCTTAAGCAGGCTCTCCACCAGGCACCTCAGAGTCCGTCAGCATCCCTTGTGTCCAGTCCGCACATGGCTGCCTGTGGCTCAGCATGTGTGCTGGCTCATCAGCTGTAGCCAGAAGGAAAGTTGACTCCCCTCACACCCGTGGCCTGCGCTGTAGGTGAGGTGAGGAAAAGGAGGGCCGGCCCTACATTATCTGATGGAGGTGATGTGAGCTCGTAGCTGCCCCTCGACTACAGAGACGTGGCTGGTCTCTGGTTTTAGGGAGAAAGACCCCAGAAAGGGAAAGAGACTCACCCGAGCAAAGCAGTGAGTGACTTTCTCCCCAGCCACAGCTGTGCTGGTCTGCATGCCCCCTGCCCAGGCAGCACCTGGGGTCGCCGCTTCTCTGCTTCTAGAAGCCGTCCCTAAAGGCACCTGAATTTAGACCTGATGGCAGCTCCAGTATGGCCCTGTGTCCTCTGTTTATTTGTGATACCAGTTTTCAGATCCTTGTCACTCCCTGCAGAACACCATCTCAGAACTCAACAGACACACCACATCACGTAAGAGGAAGTGGAGAACTGGGGCAATGATCGGGCTTTGAAAACCCATTTTTGGCTGCAATAGCTAAATAATTCACTGTCTCCATTTTACTTATGGTGTTTTGGTGTAAACTTGACCCGGGTACATTTACTTTTTAATAAAGTCCAAAATTCAAAACCACCAACAGAAAAACCCCTCCTGGTATTGCACAGCCTTAGCAACGAAGCCCCTCATTAGAGCTACCTTAACTCTGCCTTGAGATGGTTTCAGTCCCCTGGGAATGTAGGCAGCTGGTAGGGGGGTGAGGGGGCCCTTACAGCGCAGTGGGTGCGCAGCTCTCCGCACTGTCCAGGAGCTTGCTTTTGAAATCACACATGGCTTATAGTTTAAGAAAAAAATTAAACAAAAGCATAAAGAAAAACCAGCAACATTTCTACTTAATGCCTGTATCCATTTGCTGGGGCGGGGTGGGGGTGGGTGCGAGGGTAGCAGAAGGCTGTATTCGCATATATTGTACAGGGTCTCATATAATGCTTAAAGTTCGGGAAGACCCAACATCTCAGCCCAAGCTTCCAGACAGAGCAGTAAGGGTGTAAAAGCAAAGTGCTGACCTTATTGCCTTCCATATCACGCTGGGGTGAAAGGTTTGCCCCTGTCCTCCAGCCTGCGCCAGCCCCTGTGCCTGGGAGGCCGCCCCCCGCCCCCCACCGCACCCAGCATCAGGAGGTTCCACTCCCCCCAGCTTCCGACTGAGATCCACCAACGGGCACTGTGGTGGTTAACTTTATATGTCAGTTTAGCTGGCCGTGGCATCCAGATATTTGCCCAGATGATATTCTAGATGCTTCTCTGAAGGTATTTTTTAAGTGAGATGAACATCAGCGGACTTTGAGTAAAGTACCATATTTTGTCATGTATAATGAATGAATTTTGCCATGTATAATGAAATTTTTGAGGGAAAAATAAGCATGTGCATTATACATGGGCATAATAATTACACACCATGGGTATAATAATCCCATGTATAATGCACATAAAACATGGGTGTATGTTATACACAGGAGCACATTATATACAACAAACCACAGTAGTTTACTCCAATAATAATAATGTGGGTGGGCCTCATCCAATCAGCTGAAGGCCTGAATCAATCAAATTCACCTCCCCCAAGCAAAAAGGTAATCTTCCAGCAGACCGCCTTTGGACTTGAACTGCGGCTCTTCCCTGGGTCCCCAGCCTGCTAGTCTACCTGCAGATTTTGGACTTCCCAAGTCTCTAACAATCATGTGAATTGATACCTTAAACTCTCTCTCTCTCCCCCCTCCCCGCATATGTCTGTGTGTCTGTGTGTGTATACACATACCTCCGGTTGGTTGTTTCTCTTTGGAGAACCCTGTTACAGGCAGTAGTGGTGGAAAATCAGAGGGGAAGGGGTCTTTATTTCACTCCTGACACAGGCGCTGTCACCACGCAGCCCTAGCCATCTCTGGGCAGGACAACCAAACCCTCCCCTCTCACTGTCAGTCTGCAGGTGATAACCAAGCCCTCTCTTACTAAGCCCAGGGGACCACACTGATCCCAGTGGTTTCTCCATACTTCTGACCCCTTCATAAATAATCCTCCTATTGAACTCTCCTCGATTAACCCTAATACGAGTGCGCTGGGACCTGGACTGGCACAATGTTGCCAGACTGTAGGAGCCATTGCCAAGTTTTGGTGTGGCATTCAGGGCTTTCCTTTAACTCCATCCTCCCTTTTCAGTATCATTGTCCACCATGTCCATTGGCTCCGAAGACACATGAGAGCCCCCACACAAAACACTCCACACTTCTGCCCTGCCCCCTGCTGCCCACCCTCACACCTTCACGCTGACACCTCTGGTTACTGGGGCATCAGCTGCCCACAGCGCCCTATTCACATCACTTAGCAAGAACAGAAGAGTAACTTGAAAACTCGTAACAGTTGGGAGCCACGGCCCATTATGACTCTGCCCTACTGCATGTCCCCCAGCTCCCTTCTAGCACCGTCTACCTTCCATCTTGTCAGCCATTCAGGCTGTTTAGACTGTTTATTATTGCTGGGTTTTCATCTAAGATGCCCCCCAGGCCCCTCTCCCTCCACAGTCACATTTATAGCCAAGTAGCTGTGGTATCCAGGAAGGTATAAAAGTCTGTTGGAGTGAGTGATTTTGTGGGGGGTTTTATCTTTGATTTTTTTTTTTACTTTGTTTTCACACCGTGTCCTTGAGAATGCTGGAGCAGGTGTGGCATTTTTACTTGGTGGTGTTATGTTTTGCTTTTACATTTTTAAAGATTCTCCCAATGTCTTGTTTTCAAATAAATATATGCACACTTTCTATAGGGAAACTAAAGAACAGTAGAGGTTTTGGTAAAAAAAATCATGCTTCCTTCTGCTCCTCTGAATTTTCCTACATTGTGCTAAAAATAGTAATACTTTCTCAGCTGCCACCGTCTACCACAAAAGTAATGAAAAGCAATGAAAAACAGAAATGAACAACAGGACAAAATGAGTCTCCCCGCGGTCTCAGCCAAAAAAGCAAGCTGGAACAAACAGAACCAAGGCTGTAGAGGTACCTACAATTGGCATTATCAGCATCCATGAGGTGTCAAAATATCAGAATTCATGAGCCCAGGTCGGCCAGCCAGGTAATGGCCACATAGCCCAAGTGCACAAAAAGGAACTCACGACGGGGAGGTCTGTGGTCAGACAATGGGCTCTGAAATTCTAAAGGGAGGAGACAGGCGGCAAGGTAATGAATGAGCCAGTGAAAAGCCAAACTGTGCATACGTGTATTCAAAAACTGAATACCAGGTAATTGGGTTTTCAAAAACCAACATGTGTTCCTAGTCTGCACCAGCGCTAAGAAAGCCAGTGAAATTTACCACAGGCGACAAAAGAAAGGAAAAGGAAGACCGGTCCCTCCTCTCCTCCTACTGGGGCGACTCCCAGTCGGACACCGCCCCTGCTGCCACGGCGTCTGTGGAAGGTGGCGTGAGGCCTGGCTCTCCGGAGAGCACTCCTTTCGAGTGCAATAGCTCATCCTGACATGAGCCTGACAATGCCTACGTCCTCATCACCGAGAGCGCTGCCCCCGACCCCGGCACTGTGATTTCTTCAGAGATGGAGCGGAAGGACTTGCACATTTTGAGCACCCTGTCGTACTGCACCTGCGCTAATTTTAACATGAAAAGAATACTGTGCCTTTCTTATCCGGTAAAAGGCAACCTTTTCTGGGGCAGGTTCTGTGCATTGTGTTTGTCCTGTAGGCTTCTCTGTCCCTGTTGCTACCCCCGCACATGGCAATTGGAGAGGCACGGATTGAAAATATCACTGTTGTCTAAGGCGGTTGCACTTCAGTAGAAGGCTCTGAAAGCGGGAGAAACAGCAAGGGTTGCATCTCTAATGGCAGGAAGACAGGCAGTTGGGTTGATGCCTTTGGAGGGAAGGTGTCCCTTGTCCGCCCCTCTCCACCTCCCACAGGGATATGGCCCCAGAGGCAACCGTGGCCCTAGACTATCTTTCTAAAATGGGATCTATTTCCCTCTTTCAAGCTCAGGAGAGGTAAGCTATGAGTTGTCCTTCCTCGTGCAGGGGAAGTGAGGAGCCCTCCCCCAGACCATCTATCTTCCTACATTCCCTGAGCTGCTCTCCCTGTGGCCTGGCGCCAAGGCAGGAGCTGGCACGGACTGCCTCTGCATCATCTCTCCGTGCCGCGGACGTCAGCAGCCATCTCCTCCGTTTTGGTTTAAAGCTGTCTGTCTGCCGCCTGCCTCACAATGACCAAAATGCACGATCGACAAAGGGATCTGGGGCCTGGCGGCAGGACCCGTCTCTCAGGAGCACAGACTATCCCCTGCAGCTCAGGGGTTGGCAGGGCAGCCACAAATGCCCCGCCTGAATCTCTGACGCACAGACACACAAAAAGTAATAAACAGTGGTTGTAAGTCACTAAGGCTTGGGATGGTTTGTCATGCAGCAAAAGATAACCAAAACACAGAGAAAGAATCCATGTCAATGAAAGATTTCCATTTTGGAGTCAGAAATTGCATTTATATGCAAATAATGAAGACTGGGAGGCACTTGGTTAAGCATATCAGGGTCTTATTTTCTCTCACATAATAAGAAGGCAAGGCCTCTGCACATTACTTGGGCAGCTCAGACTCAGGACTCAGCAAACCTCTAGGTCTGTCCCTCGTGCAACTGGGATGTCAGTTCCTGCTCTGGCCACCAGCAAGCATTCCAGGCATCAGGGAGGAAAAAAGGGATGGTTCCTTTATCAGAGAGCAAAGCTTTCCCAGAACTCCCCAGTAGGGATTTCTGTTCGTATCTCGCTGGCTACAATTCTGCTGCTTAGCCATCCCATACGAAGGAGACCGAGAAGTATAGCTTTTTAATTGGCAACAGAACACCCTGAGCAAAACTGAGGTTTGGTCGGGAAGGAAAGAGGAAAGCATGATCTTGGAGGAGCAGCTAGCAGTTTCTGCCACAGTCAATAAGGAAATCCATGACATTCGCCCAAGTCCAGAAGCAGAGCAGACGGCGGGGTCAATGCAGTGATGTCGTCAAAGAGCCAGGAATTTCCCATCTCGCCACTCAGCTGCTCGCAGCGTTGGCTGCAGTCGAAGGCCAGCTCTCCTCCACTCGGCGGGACAGCTGCCAATAGCAATCAGGCTACATGCCTCCTCGTTCTTCGCCAGCAGGAGAGTCTGGCCTCTTAAGAGCAAGGAAGCAAGGGGCCACTCTTAAGCACAGACATTAAACTATGATTGATACACACTGAATACCTTTCCCAGTTCCAGAGCCAACAGGAATCTCCTTGCCAACAAGGGCTCTCATTCACAAATTTTGGTGAGGCTAAGCATGAGGGGCCCGCAGTCAGGCTGCCTGGGTTGGCATGGATGCTATCCCTCTGTCCCTGAAACAAGTTTGTTAGCCTCTCCAGCCCTCAGTTTCCCTGTGTGTAGAAATGGGCAAACTAATAGCACCTCTTGGCATAGGTTTAATATAAGAAATTAATTTTTAGAAAAAGAAGGAAAATACTTAGCATGGTGCCTAGAAACCAGTAAGCACTAAATATGTATTGGCTTTTATGATTCTGGAGAAGAGTTTCACCCAGGCCCTGCGTGAGTTGTGCAAACACAGAAATAAAAGTAAATTAGTAATGCACACCCTCTCTCTTCTTCTTCCTTTGCACTTTTAGTAATATCAACTTCCACGCCTTAGAAGACCCAAGATACTTCTTTTTACGGGCCCTTTTTCAGAAATGACCTGTTCCATCCCTCATGCTGCTTACAGGTGAACTTGAAATTCAAACCATGCCTCTAGCGTGTGCGCTTACCTGAAGAGATATCTACAAATTTACTACTGAACAATCCACCGAAGGACCCCATAATTAATCCGATTCAGTCATTAGCACATCTCCACTAAACACATCATTAAACAGCTGAAACAGTGCTTTCGGTTTTCTTCCACAATTTATTTTAACAAGAATCCAAGCACCTAATAACCAAATCAGGTTAACTATGCAGTCATCCTAGCCATGGTACCATAGTTAGCACCTAACAATTACCCCCAAAAGTAAATCTACAGTATTTTTCAGCTGGACTGAACAATACAGATACAACATAAAACATATTCTATAATCAAAACCAATTGCTGATCGCTGTTAACAGCACCAGCTGGCATTTCATTTACCAGCCACAGGCACCATGCTAAATGCTGGATAACAGTACAGAGAGTTATCAGTATCATCCCCATTTTACAGATGAGGAAACTGAGGATCTAGGAAGTCCAATGAGTCCATTATGACCAGAATTCCTGAGTAGCAGAATCAGGATTTGAAAATCCGACTCTGTTCTGACTCCAGAGCATGAGCCCTTGAATAGCAAGCACACCAGCACGTGACGCCACCTTGGTAGAGAAACTTGCGGCAGATCCTGGAATTTCATATGTGGATAGAAGGCACAATAGGTGCAGAAATAATAGGTTTCAGAGTCGATCTGAGTCTGTATTTACTCTGTCATTTAGTCTTCGTTAGTTGTGTGACCTTGATCAAGTTATGTAAAATTTTTGAACCTCTCTTTCCCCATCTCAAAGGCTGAGGCAAGGACAGAGCAAGTGTAAACGTGCCAGAACGTTCAAACGCCCATCACAGCACTGGCCCTCAGTGAGCATTAGCTTCCCTTTCCCTCACTTCCTTTCCTCTTTTTATCTCGTCCCCACACTCTCCTTTGAGGAAAATCAATAATTAAAGCAAAATTTATTACTGGTTTAGGCTTTCATCACCTTCTAAAAATACATAGTACTGAGATCTGTTGAATTAATGGATGTTGATAAGCAGTACATGTTCATTGAGATCCGTGCATTCCCCCCAGAAACAATGCCTTATTAACTCTCGTTTCAATTATTCAGCAATTAAATCTAGCCTCAGACTTCAGTCCATTCCAGCATCTGTGGTGCCTCCACTCAGGGTTCCACTGGACGCAAAGCCAAGGCCAGCCCCTCCTGGCCGTGCACCTAGGAGACGAGAACCAGGAAGGAGTCTTCCTAGGAGATCCATAGCCCAGGAGGGGCCTAGGGAATAAGAGTGGAAGACAGAATCGCTCAACTCAGGAACAAGCCCATTAGAGAGGACATCTGTCACTCTTTTGAGTCAGCCAGTACCTTTGAACACCACTTCAGACCTAAGGAATTCCCCGTCTTATGAATCCCATCTGCCCTTGCAGAAGTCAGACACTTCCTGAGTCAGGCTGTGAGCAAAATGGACCAGATAATCCTTATTCCCACCTGCCCATTCCTTTACAATTTGACTTTACCGCTCCTCCCACCAGGAATTGGAATCTATTTCCCCACTACTTGAGTCTGGGCATAAGTGATGTTTTGGTACTTAGGAGCCTGTATCTCAAGGGATGTTGTGACTTCTACTACTACCCTCTTGGGGTTTGTGCTCCATCTGAGGAATCCCAGGCTAGTGTCCTTGAGGATGAAAGACCATGCAGAGGACAGAGATGCCCAGCCAGCAGGACCAACCACCAGTAATGTAAGTGAGGCCATCGGAGACCATCCAGACTGAGATGAGTGGCCAGATGGTACAACCACATGAGTGGCCACAGGCAAGAATAGTAAAAAAAAAAAAAGGGGGGGGGGGGAGGACGGGAGTATCTAACTCAGCCCAGTACAATCTGCTTGTTACGTATAGCCATGAGCAAACGAAATAATTGTTTAAAGCCACTAAGTTTTGGGATAGTTTGTTACACAGCAATAAGTAACTGAAACACTTTTAAACATTCCGATAGCTAGCAAGAAACTCATGGGGGCTAGGATCCACTGAGGAGACTCACACTCACTCCAGACTTTTGTCAGAGCTTAGTGGCTTGAAGAAATAGTCTGTCGAGAGTAGAGGCAACCATGCCTGCTTTCTCAGGGGTGGTGGCAGAGCTTCTAGTGGTACCATCTAGGGCCCAGGAGCATGTCTGTGACCCAGCGGAGGCAGCAGTGGTGTCGCCAGTGAATCAGCCCCGTGGGTGACCTGGAGCACCATGTCTGGCTGTGCAGCCCTCCCGGCCCAGGTTCCTGTCTCTCCTGGGGATTCTCTGAGCGACCTGTCTTAGCCTGAGTGTCATCGAAAGCACAGCCTAAGGCAAAAGGACATGGACACAAGTAGTTTACCTGAAAGATGATCCCGGATTCAGGAGTCAAGGAGAGGGGAGAATAAAACAGAGAGCGGGGAAGAGTACGGAAGCATGAGTAACTGGGGCTCGATGCTGCTGGGGACCCACTGAGGAATCGTGCAAAATACACACTCATTTCTCTCTACAAAGGATGAGTGCCCGAGGCATCCATCCTCTGGTGTGCGGTCCCTGTTTGCTTAGTTTTGCACTTCTGATAGCTGAAATCAGAAGTGGTCTGAGGAAATAGCAATTCAGCACGGAAAGCATTTGTTGTGCTACCAAAGATCCAGCCAGGTGCTGCTAAATGTTTAACAACTGCCTCTTCGGGGAAAAGGTGAGGCAGGTAAAAACATGAGGGACTGAAATCAATGGCAAGAGGAAAGATTACACAGGCTGGGAATCAGGCAAAACCAGCAGCCTGGCGCCTGCATCGAAAGTTTGCATCCTGGCCTCTGCTCTCTGCCCAGAAGGATGCTAAGCCTCCCCCCACATCTCTGGGCATAATTCTTAATCCCCTAACTAGGCATGTTATTGCACTCTGGGCAAGAAATTTAAGGGAATGAGCTGGGAAGACATTAACTGAAATGTCTCCGGTGATAAACTATTTTCAATGTCAGGAAATTCTTCTTTCCTGGAAAACCAAATCCCCCATGTAACAGTTGAAATGTTTTTCCACCAGTTTTATTCTTGGTGGAGACAGACAATTATCCACAGCCTTCTGTAAAGCAGACTTTCAGATACTTGAAGGTTTTTCTTCTCCAAGGGAAACAGTCCAAGCCAGGTTGGCCTTTTGTGGGAAATTCAATTTTCGGAAGCTTTCACCTTTGCTGGGGCTTTCTGGCTAACCTCGTCCAAATTGTACATAGCCTTACCAGCGGTAGAACGCAGACCTGGACCCAGGATTCTTGCTGAGCTTTGACCGCAGGGAAAATAGGGAAGGGAATAAACTCCCTCAGGGCCTGTGCATCCCACGGTTATTTATAGATTCCACCATCATCAGTTCTATTTTCAACTCAGCAAATAGCCAAAACAGGGCAAGGAAACAATGACAGGAACAGAAGTGGTCACCTTTCAGATGGAGCAGAAGGCTTCCTGGCCAGGAGTGAGGCCTTGGTCATTTCTTACCTCCCCGGTACAAACCCTTGTCACCTCAGCCTGCCCTACGACCATGAAGGCACACCCCAAATCCTGCTTGAACCAAGTACCAGGACACTGGAACATTCTTAAAATTCCAAAAGACATACTCAAGTGAGAGAATTTAGTACACCTTGGAAGGGGTGCTAAACTTAAGAAGAGATCACAAAAATCTAAGGAATTTTTACCTGTCTCCCTCTCATTAATTTATAAGAGTCCCACATCCAGACCCAAATGGCCTAACAGTGCTGTCCAGCAGAAATATAACACAAGCCACAAACATGAGTCCCAGAGGAAATTTTATATTTCCTAGTAGCCATAGTTTTTAAAAAGGAGGAAGAGGTGAAATTAATTTTACTAATATATTTTATTTAACCCAACATATCTAAAGCACTATCCTTTAGGCATGCAATCAATATTTTACAATTACTAATGAGATATTATGCATCCTTTCTTCATACTATAAGCCTTGGCCGCCATATCAGATAGCCTGGATTTAAACCATCGATTCCCAAAGTGTGGTCCCCAGACCGGAAGCACCAGCATGACCCTGGAACTTGTTATCAATGCACAGTTTGAGGCCCCACCCCGGT
The DNA here is from genome assembly GCF_004126475.2 of Phyllostomus discolor. Taxonomy (NCBI): domain Eukaryota; kingdom Metazoa; phylum Chordata; class Mammalia; order Chiroptera; family Phyllostomidae; genus Phyllostomus; species Phyllostomus discolor. Next base: position 13,894,886 of record NC_040906.2, read on the forward strand.
CCTCTGAGTCAGAAACGCACAGCGCAGCCTAGCGGTTGTGTTCCGACAGCTTAGCCCCCCAGGCGAGTCGGAGGCAGACCCCAGTCCGAGAGCCATCGGCCCACACGCTGCTAAGCCGGGAGCGCTCCGTCTGCTCTCCGGGCTCACCACCACCACTGTCTGACAGAGGATGTGAGTCCTAGGAAGCCTAAAATAGCAAATGTGGTTCCCATGAGATACAACTTTTTTTTTATTTTCTTTTTTGTGCCAACGAAACAAGTTTTCCACAGGTGAACTCTTCCTTTTTAAAAAGACCCATTTTACCATTATTTCCCCATTACCTGTCAATCTGAGTCCTTCATCTTAACTTTTTACAGGAATCACACCACACTTACCGTTTCATCTATAACTCCGGTTGCAGATTTAGCAAGTAAAAATACAGGACACCCAGTTAGACTTGAATTTCAGATTAACAAGGAATGATGTTTCAGCACAAGTGTGTCCCATGCACTATTTCCCGGGAAATTATAAGGGACATACTTCTACTAGAAATTATTTGTTTATTTGGAATTCACATTTAACTGGTCATCTTTCTTTTGTCTGGCCAACCCATGCCGATCCCCCTACATCCTTTGACGTCAAATCCCCCCGGTGGCCAGGCTGTGAAGGTCTCCGGAGGCAGCAGGGGTGCAGGGGAGCAGCGCTGACTCTGGGCCCTGCAGGCCTGCGGTCTCACTCCCAACGAGGAGTAATTCTGGGGAAAAGTAGTCTTTGGCTTTCCAAGGATAGGTCCTCTGGCTCCCTGTGAATGCCAGCTGCCTCTCAGGATCAAGCTCTCGTTTTTAAAAAAAAAAAAATCAAATCAAACAAAGAGTGCACTGTCAGTCCATCGGAGCTGCACAAATGCACCCACTCAGCTCACAGCTCAAATTGGGCCTCCAGATTTGTGCTATTGAAAAGGAAATTGGCCTCACTGGCTTCGAAACAGCCCCGAAGTGGGGAAATTAATACAGAAGACGCCAAGTCGTAATGACATCTGGCAATGGCAGTGGCTGTGTGGCATCATCCAATTACAGCACACACAGACGCCGTCCAAGGGGAGAAGCCAGTCTGGACACCACGCAAAATTAGGATCCCACACAGTAATTGCCGGTGGAGAGTGGAAACGTGTTAAGATGTTGCAAAAAGTGGAGAGTTTGATGAATGCAAAGACCCCAGTAAACGTACAATATCATTACCTGTTCCCCGAGCCCCCTGCAACCCACCTATAAACTCACATCATTCACGAATGAGTGCCTGCTGGGAGGAGGTTCCTGTTCCTTTCCATGTTTCCTTCCCTTCAGCCTGGTGGACTCTGGGGAGTCACAGCCACTAGGATGGCGCCAAGAACATCCCCCAGGGGCCTTTCCCTTGCCTGGTAACCCAGGATGACACCACGCCCCTGGGGTGAGAAAGAACTTGGGAGTGAGCATCGGGAAACAGGGGGAAAGGCAAGGAGGCCAGAGAGAGAAGAGATGCCATAGGCTCGTCCAAAATGAACCCAAATGAACTGATGGGGAAAGTAAGGAGATGTGGTACCCACGTACTGGATACCTGTGGGCTCAAAATCAGAAAATACTGTTTTATCTCCCCCTGCAATCTCTTCTGCACTTGGGGGAGCATAACATAGGGCTGAAAAGAAATAAAGAGGGTATGAAACCTGATCGTTTCAGTCCACAGTTTCATCCTGGAGCGACCTTTAAGGTGAATTGTGCACATTTGAACCTAATATTGAGGGGACAACGACTGTACACACTTATCCTGCTAATGGTAGAACAGTCTTGATTCTTAAAAGAAAAACACAATAGTGGGAAAATGAGGGTTAAAAGCCAATGAATAAATATGAGAACTTTATGGCCTCAAGTCACCTGATTTCCAGAGGCCAACAGAAAATAAAATTAAAATATAGCATGGATATAGGTCTCACACAGATGATGTAACAGGAAAAGAGAAAACTACTATTGTTGTAAGTGGAGTGCATTTTGAGCCAGGAAACTTAGGAAGACGACAAACTTTCTCTTAGGAAACTTTTCTTTTGGTCAAAAAAAAAAGTATCAAAATATTTGATTATGGAAGATGGGCCCCCCCCCCCCGGAAAAGGTTTAGACAAAGAGAAGATAAATTATTCCCACTAGGCGAGGAACAGGAATTGGGGAAGGTATTGGTGACGGCTTACTGGTAACTGAAGAAAGAGATCTGTAGGACAGAAAAGGGGAGGGGAGTAAAGGGGGGCAATTAAATGAGGGATTCTGGGTTATAGAGAAAGCGCCATGATGGAAAAGGTCAGAAAGTTGGGGGACGAGTGTGAGTAACGGTCATTAAAGCACTTGAGGTTCCACAACGGGATCCCAAACCCTTGATCACATCCACTAAGTACATGGTCCGCAGGGACTTCAGAAACGAGCGCGTGCGGCGTGCTGTATTCACAAGGATGCGGGGCAGGAGTACCAAGCGATCACAGCGCGAGGCATGCACGAGAGCAAGAATTTCAGCAGCACCAGGAGTCAGAGTGGGAGGCGACCACAAGAACATAAGTGCTGCTAAAGGATAAACTGAGGCACATTAAACTTTTTAAGATTTTATTTGAGCAAACATCGATTTGCATTGGTCAGCATCCAGTCTAGCAGGTGGAGAGTAGCTCTGAGGAGCCGAGCAAAGCGGAACACCTTCACAGGCAGCCGCGAGTGGGGACGAGAACATTATGCTCGGCAAAAAGTGGGTTTGTTACTTTAAGGCAGGGGTGTCAAATTCATTTTCCCTGGGGGCCACATTAGCCTCACGGTTGCCTTCACAGGGCCAAATGTAATTTTAGGGCTGTATAAATGTGACTACTCCTAAACAGTTAAGTGAGAGCTCAGCACTGCCACTGGGGAGAAACAAGGTGCCGGGCCGGATAAAATAAGGTGGAGGGCCGGATTCGGCCCGTGGGCCTTGTGTTTGCCACCTGTGATTGAAGGTCACTTTCCTTCAGGGGTGGCAGGGGTCTCTCAGGTGGATCTCCTAACTAGTGCTCCTCAGGTGTTTCCTGGTTGACTAGTCTAAGATTCCATTTCTAGGAGAGACAAAATGGTAATTAAGTCACAGTTGGGTGACTTAGGGCTTAGCGCAAGTGACTCCATTTTGGTTTCGTTGTCTTGTTTTTAATAGCCCTTTGGAATTTCCAGAAGTACAGGGTGGAGCTCCAGACTTCCAGCAAGACCTGAGACGGGAGCTTGAAACAAGGTTCTTCATTCTAGATGGAGCTCACCCCCAAACTAGAGATAGCTGATTTATACAATACTCAGTATTGAAGCTACTGAATATGGGAGGGAGGGAGGCAGGCAGGGAAGAATAAGATAAAAAAAAGACAAAAAGAGAGAAACCTGATCACTACAAATTTTATCTGGCATCGGTTTAGTTTCGCCAACATGGTAAGACAAGTAACGCTGATAAAGGAAGAATGTAAAATAAATACAAGTCAACTTTGTTCATTGCAGACCACAGAGGCAGTGTGCTCCGAACTGGTTAAGAAGGGACTTCAGTCAGACCAGCCAGTCCAGTTTCCAGCCTGGCCCCTTCCTAATCAAGTGACCTCTGCAATTTACCTGACTCTCTCTGAGCATTGTCCTCGCCCATAAAAGAAGATTATAACACTTGCCTTATAGAGTTGTAGGGAACAACCAGGACAGTAACATATGTCTGATAAAGTTTTACTCCTGGCAGTGACAAACTGGATTATTTCAAAGCAACATTCCCACTAAGAATAATCAGAAAAACTGGACAATTCCTTTCTACAGCAGGAAAAAGATCCCATGAATATAGGGGGCCTCCTCCTGGACCCACACTCAAAGTCTCCTTTTTCCCAGCTCTTCCCAGAGTTCAGCCATCAAAAAAGGGTGAAGCACTAAATCAGTTCCTTCCCCACCTGCCCCTGCACGCCAGTCCGACACTGCCCACTGCACAGCTGTAATGACCAAACGCCCTCCCTTCCCTGATTGCACTGCAGAAGAAACGTGTGTACAGTTTGTTTCTAGATGTCACGGTTGTTTCGGCTTTTATTTTTTCTTTGACAAGAACTCTCTTCTGTTTGAAACCTGTTTATTTAGCACCAGAGAGTACTTCTTAATAAGAAGAAGCCCGGCAGGTAACACTTAATGCATACCTTAATGGTTTGTTACTTGGAAAAATGAAAAAGGTCAAGTCAAGGTAAAGGAAAGAAGAGGCATAGGAATAGGTAGGGTTGGGGGAGGTGGAAGGAGAAGGATGGAACAGAGCAAAGCAAGAGTGAAAGGGGGAGCGCACAGAGAGAAAATGAACCCAGCGGGCAGCAGCCTGCTGGTCGGCGCCACCCGCCCACCCAGGGGGAGAAAGGACGTGGCCCTTCCAAGGACAAGGCACAGGCGACACCAGGTTTACCAACAGGACTTCGTGATTTGATCTGAATTCTTGTGAACACCCAGCTCTCCAGACAAACCCGTATTTATATGCAAATATAACAAATGCACGTGGAATATTCTGTGCTAACAATGCCATCCAAAAGGAAAAAGCAGGGTTTTCTGAACCTGATTTTTGCTTTCAGTGTTTTTGTTTTGTTGTTTTGTTTTTTAACTAAGCCAATAAAACCAAGGTTCTGGAAGATTTCATTCATTCTCATAATGACCCTGGGAGAAATACGAAACTCTTATAATTGTTTACATTTTCTAGTCTCACACTGGTACTCGTATGGAAAATAAGGGGCCTTGTTCAATACACATGACCCCAAATGTAGAGTATATCGCTTTAACCACAAGATAACCACAAGATAACCCTGTTTATCATTATGTGGTCAGAGGGAAAATTGGTGTGTGTCTGAGTGTCTGTGACTGTGTGTGTTTTAAGACACTGAACAGTTTTGCATTAACTTTCTCATCTGCTCCCCAAGACTTCCCTGGAGCTGTGAGCAGTACCTCAGGGTACTTCACCAGGTAAATTATTTCCTGATCTTTACAATGAAAAGCATCTGATTTAGTCCAGGGGAAAGTAGGAATTCTGCAATGACAGCGCCCCAACCTTGAAACCCGAGGACCTGAAGCTCAGAATGTGGCTACGGTGGGTGAAACCACAGCTGGTTCCCTCACGGCTTGACCAGGTCGGGGCAGAGATATACGGTATGCCAAGTCCTACTCCATATGCCACGCTTTACAACCAGCAGGACCTAGGTAAGGAGACTTCCCACCCCTTCATCTGTTTTTCCAAGGGTTTTATGCCTACTGCTATTAACTGCTGTTAAAAACTGTGGACCAACATTGGGCTTCCTGGTTCCTCATCAGAATAGAGAGAATGTGCACCGTGAAAAACACGTGTATGAGTACCCGGGGGTTATGTTGCCAGGAATACAAGCTCCTTGTGGAAGGAAACATGTTCCACGTGTAGGTGGCCCTTTAGGAGTGCTTGCTGGTGTGTTTTGTTCCTGCGTCTTCATCTGTGGAGAGGAATTTGACCATGTATTTGTTGCAAAGCGCTATTCTGACATTCTTCAGAGGCTATACAACATAAGACATCATTCTGTCCTCAAAGAGCTTGCAGTCAAGTTGGGAAGACAAGAAACAAAGATGTGAAGAGTTCATTAAGTAACAGCATAGGTTACATAATAGGACAACAGCAAAGGACAAGCCTTGAAGCCACGCATCTTTAATTTCCATATGAATTGCACAGCTAAGAAATACCTCAAGAGTACTCAGAGGTTACTTCCCGCTACGGTGGAAATGAAAACTTTCCTGAAGGAGGTAGGACTCAAGCTGAACCTTAAAATTGGCCTCAAATTTGGATAATAGAGTCTACTGTGTGCAACCAGCTATTTGATTCCAATACCTCATTTAACAGTCCCTGAAAGCCATAATAAAGTTGATATCATGGTTCCCATTTTGCAGAAAGGGAAAGTAAGGCTCACTCAGGTTATATAACTTTGCTCAGGATTAGGATTCAAACTCAAGTCTAGTTCCGAAACCCACACCCTCATAACACATGGCATGGCTTGTCTGATACCTTGTAAAAGTTGAACCAAGTCTCAGAGAGGGAAATGCACAGCGGCCAGACTGCACAGGGGAGAGGTCCCTTGGGGTCTTCACAATCTAAGCTTCTGGAGAACAAAGTGATACAGCTGAACGGGCAGGTGGAGTGAGCCTTACTTTTAGTCACCCGATTGTAAATGCGCATTATTTTTGTGGATGTGGATTATGAAAGACTTAGCTGTTTAACTCAAAACATTCCTAATGCTTTTATCTCTGGGTAGTGAAAATGCCAGACCTCTAGAACTCTCAGTTCTGAACCCAGGATAATCTACATATAATTTTGCATAAGCTTGCATATCAAGCTCAAGGATTTCTCCCCCCGCCTTGGTTAATTGATGCACTAGTGCAAACCCCAGTGGTTCCCCCTTCTGCTCGCTGCCCACAAAGGCGCAGGTGTGTCACTCCAGAGACAACCAGGCGCCATTCCGGCAGAAAGCAGCTGGCGTCACTGCTTATCATCAGCACCAACCCTGAGGCTTCGGAGGAGAAAGCCTGCTGCACACTGTCAGGGGGAACGACAGTGAGCCCTTGCCCCTGCGACCCCTGCAGCTCAGAGGCAGAGGAGAGGTGTCCAGAAGCCCTTGGACTTCAAATAGAAGCTTGGGAGAGGAAGAGGCTGGGGCAGACATCAGCTTTGAATCACCTGCAGAGAGGAAAAGAAGAGCCAAAGATAGAAAGAAAAGAAGAAAATCACAGCCAGACTGGGCCTTCAGGAAGACTTTCACCTGTTTTCCCTTTCCTTTTGTCATCAGGCAAAGGAAAATCATGAGTCTCAAAGCCCCACCATATCGCGGTAAATGGATAACACAACTGACCTGGAAGGAAGGGGGCTACAAACTCCCCAACTACAGCTCGGGAAAAGCCCAGTCACCAAGGCCTCAACACACCCACAGTCAGCTACCCAGTGCCCTGGCAGAAGTCTCTCTTACAAGCTACAGAAAACAACACCCAGCTCCCCTTCCCTTACCCACTGTAGGGGAAGGAAATTAATTTTTCCTCCACCCTTCTAGGTTCTTGGCTGAGACCTGCTCCTCCCCAGCACACACCCCTAACAAAAGGGCATTAACAGGAGTAAAACAAACAGAAGTTTAATAACAGGTACCTCCTATACACAGGTGGTCCGAGCCACCGCCTTAAAAAACATCTCTGACTGAAGACGGAAGAAGAGGTTCAGGTGTGGAGCAGTGACAGCAGGTTATCAGGCAAAGCACGATCAACAAGGGCCTGGTTGTTAGGCAGGTGTGAGTCCTTGCCTTCTCCGTTGACTAGAGTTTGTTGCTGGATTTTGCCATGAATATTATGTTCCTGTGTATAATGTATACCCACATTTTTGGCCCAAACTTCCAGGAAAAAATATATTTCATTTTAATTTTTTCCTTCCATTTATTTATGTATTTATTTATTTATTTATATTTTTTTTATTTCTATTTAGAAACGAAACCGCTTAGTGTATTCCAGGGTATTATTTTGCACATGGATATCGTTATTGCTTTCTAGAGTTACACTTCTAATGCATAAGCATACATAAAAGAATTAAAAACATTTATATAGATACAGAATTAGTACTACCCATGTATAATGTGCATCCTTATTTTTCCCTCAAAATTTTGGGCAAAAAAAATGCACAGCAAAAATGTATGCACAGCAAAACACAACATTCTCCTCTTCCTGGTACAGAGAGGGAGACACTATTATGAATGGAGATTTCCCCTACAAATGTAAACATCTTCTACCAAAGGATAACTTTTACTCAATTTTCAGAGCTTCTTCTGAGTCCACTCTTTCTTAAAACTAAGCAGCTCAAGATAAACTTTATGCCCAATAGGCATATTTGGGGGTGGCATATTCTCCTCCCCGGTACAGCCCACCACCTCGACCCCACCGCCTACACAACCCAATGCGGCACTCGGGTCCTTTTACACCTGTGAAGCCGGCACAGGCCTGGATTCTCACTCCCAGAAAGCCAGGCACAACTGCCCCTCTGAACCCTTTTAGCACCTAAACTGCCTCCCTACTCAGTGTTTCCTTGGAGATGTGAGCATGACTTCGGGCACAGTGTTCTCTCTCCTTGAACTCAGAAGATGGAATGCTCGAAATACTGAAATAATTTTAGATAACAGTGAATGTTAGCAAATCGGGGGTGGCAACTCAGGGGACAGGAGGACCTTCTTTTTGCTCCCAAAAGCACATCTCTTGTGAGGCACCATCAGCCTGATCTTGAAGGCAAGGCAGCTCTAATTATTTTTAAAATATTTTGTTAGAAAAACAAAATGTTTTCTCCAGAAACTACAGCCCTAAGTCATAGAGGACTAGAGAAATTGTTGGAACCAATATTTCTTTTTTTTTAAGATCTTTTAATTCATTTTTAGAGAGAGAAGGGAAGGAGAGGGAGGGAGAGGGAGGGAGAGAGAGAGAGAGAGAGAGAGAGAAACATCAATGTGCGGTTGCTGGGGGTCATGGCCTGCAACCCATGCATGTACCCTGACTGGGAATCGAACCTGCGACACTTTGGTTCGCAGCCCGCGCTCAATCCACTGAGCTATGCCAGCCAGGGCTGGAACCAATATTTCTAAGGAATCTGACCTCGGCATGTGTCTTTGGGCAGGTTTGTATCAGTGCATAATGTCTGGTTTGGGGCCCTCAGATGAGAATTACACCATCTTGTGATGTCAGGCAAAGGGTCAAAGGACTGAGGGATTTAAAAACACTAAAGGACTTGCAAAGCCCGAGAGAACAGCTATAAAAATATAGTTGCTCCCTTAAAATAAATAATAAGCCCTATCATTTGCATATACCATTACCATTTATTGCCTAATTAATATACAACAAAACAATAAGCATGCATATCGCCAGATTAACTTTTAACATTTATTTATTACAACCCTGAAATGTTTATGTAAGTGTATTCTTAGTCTCTCTCCTCCCCCTACCACGAAGGCATAGTCTGACTTCCCCGACTCGACTCAGTTTTGCAGAATTGGGGGTGGGGAGGAGGACAGCAAGCGGTGGAAGGACAAAGACGCTACCCAGGCTAGACCTCAAGGGGGTGTTCTTTCCAAAAGTTTAGAGGAGGACTCTGAGTAATCAACGGAATGAGAGAGAATTAATCAAATAAAAGAGCACATTTTCTTAAAATAGCGCTGCAAACTTCGTATCCAACTCACAATGTTTGAAAGTTGCAAGAACCAGAGATACCATCATAGAGTTGCCTTTTGGATCCTGGGCCATTTCTTTGACGACAGCTTTGAGACTGGGCCGTGTGTGGTCCGGCTTCAGTGGGGCTGCATGTGGTAGTCCTTCTTAGCTTGTATCATACTTGAAACTTTAAAAGCATCTGGGAGAGAAGCCCCTTAGCCCACCTTCATCGACCAAGAGCCTTGCCACGCTAGGATGTTCTTCCCTATGTAGACATCTGGCGGAGTACTGCTTTGCATACACAGCTAGGTAAGTCATTCCACGAGCACAAACTGTATGTTAATGGCAATAGATCGATGCCCCCAGGGCGACTTGGGATTTCAGCTTCCTCCCCCACAAGTGGTTCTGAAGATGAAGTGAAATGATGCCAAGTGCTCCTAAACGGTAAAGAAGTATAGGAGTGTGACATCTCAGGAAACTGGTTGTGGGCAGCAAACTGCAAAAGATGTAGAGGAGGAAGCAACCATCACAATTGCTGGACTGATCATTCAGACGTCTATCAAAACTTCCAGAGAATGGACACAAAAATATATTCTGCCCAGGTAAACCTCTGGGGTCCCATTTCTTTTAAATCCGAGAGGAAACCTGACTCGGGGCTCATCCTACATAATGAAAAGATTTTTGGTCGATGCCCAGGGATGGTCACCTCTCACCCAGATTTCCTCGTCCTGGTCATCCCTCAGATTGTCACAATCTCCCCTTCGCTCCCTTCCTGCTGCCCTGCACCAACCTGATTGCGAGGTGCAGTCCTTTTCCCGTGAGCTCTCCAAAGCACCCCCCACACTAAAGCGGATGCACGTTGCCAACTGCCTCTCTACAAGCAGTTGGGGATCCCGGAGGGAATTATGCCACAGCACCACACACAACTCAGCACTAAAGCTCCGGGGCCATGTCCACCCCGGAGCCCCCCTCCCTGGACAGCTGTCTTCCTCAGCATCTCCCTCCCCCACCGAATGGGTTCTGTCTCTGCGTCACTTGCCTCCTCTCGTCCACTTTTCTGTGTCTCTCACCTTTATTAGGCAGACTCATTCTGACCTCCCTTCGTCTCACCCCTTTTCCAAACCCTCTTTTTGGGGGAGGGGGAGAGGCTTCGTCTTTCACACCAAAGAGGCCATTAGGGTAGTTTTTTAAACAAAGAGGCATCTCCCCTAACGTGGAAAATGCCGCTGGCCTCGTATGGCAAACCAGCTGTTGTTGGTTATCGGTTCTTGTTTTTCAATGGAGATTTTCTTTCTCCCTGCTCTATATGTGTGTGCCGTTGAAAGAGAAGGGAGGCTTGAGGTTCTCTTGAATCATCCAGACTATTCCTCCCACTTAGCAGCTTGATTTCACATGGCTAGAGAAAGCCTCGGAGTGTCTCGGCTTTCCTGCTGTTTTTCATGTCTGCATAATGAGGGAACAGCTGATTCCTGTTTTTAAAAAATCCAGCAGGATAAGCCAATGGCTTATATGTGCAAATTAAAGTTGTTACACTGGCCCAAACTGGGCCGGTGGCCAATTAAATGGCTCTGTAGAGGCATACTACACACTCACGTTAGAAGAAACTGGGAAGGAGTAGGTATGAATCGGCTGCAAGAAACCAGCTGAACCTCTTCCCTGACAGTTAACGGCAAGAGTTGGGGCATATGGTCCTCTGTGTAGACACTAAAGGGATGACAGGGAATCATGGGGTGGGGAAGAGTGGCAGCAGACCTGAGGTCAGTTCTGCACACTGCCTCTTCCTGGCATTGAGACTGGGTATTTCATCTGAAAACTGACCTAAATCATTCCTAGAGCAAAACAGAGGATGTATGGATGGATGGATGGATGAATGGATGAATGGATGGAAGGGCTTTCATCTGTGAAAGGGAGATAATAATGCCTACCCTGTCTATCTCCAGGAGTTATTGAATGTTTGAAAGAGTTCACCACTATTGTAGACTGGTTTTTTTTCTTCTACAGTCAGAAAGACACTGATGTTACATTTGTATGGAAATGCGATACTGATGCATTCGAAAGGGCCACTACCAAAGAAAGTCCCCTAATCGCGGAGGACACCTCTTGAGAACAAGGCAGGACAGCAAACAAGCTCCCTCCTGCCTCCTCTGCTAGTTCCCAGCCCTTCTGCATTCCCTATGATAGTCCGTATTTGCCATCATTCATTGCCACTCTGTCCTTTTGCATCCTAGAGCAGTGCTTGTTAAAGGCTCTGTGACCACTCCAGCTATTTCCTTTGAGAAAGATAACACGGCGGTGGAAGCTTCATTGTTATGCTAATCGATCTTGGTCGGAGCCGCTTTCATAACCGCCACATTAAAGCGTCCTACGAGGAGAGGCCTCCGGAGCGGAGCATCTGCAGGGCACCGGGTGAATACCAATGACGGGCGAGTCTGGAGGAGCTCTTTTGGAACTCCTCCCCCCGTCAGGTAAAGGGGCCCGGCGTTCACTGCCGTATACAAAGAAAGAAAGGAGAAAACAACCACACAGACAAGCACAAATGAGAGAGCAGAGCTGCAGAGGAGGGAAGAGAAGGGAAGGGGGACTCCGTCCAGCACAGCACAAATGTGTTCCGTTGCATAGGGTGCATTGCTGCTTCAAGGTGAGCATCAGCGTCCTAGTTTTAGAGAGGAAGAAATTCTTCAGGGCCTACCACCCGTCAGTGAAAAAGCTCAGCACCCCGTTCTGCATGCAACCAGCCAGTGACAGAGCCAGACAGCTAAGTGAGGTAAGAAACTAGAAAAAGGTGGAGCTAAGACTTGAGGGAAATTGGAGGCCTTAAAGATTTGAGCCTCAGGGGGATGAAAAAGTGCACAGCTTATACCCTGATGAAGAGATATAATCTACAATCCTCCTGCTTGCTGCGGCTACTTTCAGGGGTATCGTTTGGAATAGTGAGGGAGATCCAAGACCCACAGGTCCGGGAGGCACTTGCGGGCACCTTGGAGAAAAGGAGCAAGTCCCCAGCCCTGGCAGCTTCAGGCTGTGGAAGAGGAGTCTCCCTTTCTTCCCGGCTGTCCATCAGGGGGCTGGTGAGAGAAGGGAGTCTGCACCCCTCCTGGTCCCCACCGGCCAGAGTCCCACCAGGGATGTTCTCGTGAGCAGCCGTTTCAGAAACTCTGATTTCCGATCTCCACTCCTCTCTGCTTCGGGTCCAGAGAAGAACCCCCGAAAACAGCCCTGCTGGCTGCTGTTTCCGTAAGTGAGACAGAGCTGCAATGCTCCATTTCTACCCTAAATCTTTCTAATCAAACATGGACATACCTCATTCACATTCGGTACGCCGTTTCATTCTTCCAACTAGAGAAATAAAGACCCTCATGTGTAGTAAGATGTTGGGGAGTCTTCCCAGCCCCTTCTGCCCTTGCTGGCAGATGCCTGCACACCCTCCAGATGGGTGGAGCAACTCTCCTCTCCTCCCCTGCGTCTCCAGCCAAGGACACGCCCCTCCCACCCAGAGGTAAGTGCTGAATGTCCGTGTATTTAGGCCAATCGTGTTGATCTTGTTCATAGTCCAGTGACAGATTTAGGCCCCGGCGTAGGGTGCAACCCTGGCCCACTGGATGTAACAAGACTGCTGTGGGTCACTGGGAAACTTCGGTGTTCTGACAAAAGGGTGCAGACCAGGGGCTTTGCCTTCTCCCTGCGTCTGAATGTGGACAGTGCTCCGAGCTGCAGCTGTCACAGCGAAACCAGCTGTATCCGCAAAGCCACGCGAACCAGGGAGAGGCCGACGGGAGCCTCGCAGCCCTGAGCTTCTGAATCCGACTTCAGAACCAGCTACTGCTTGTTACGTGGGACAATGACACTGTCATTATTGTGTACGCCGTTTTTATTTAGATGTCCTGACGCTTTTCTTTAAATGTTTTTTTGCATCCTCACCCCAAGACATTTTGTCATTACCCTTAGAAAGAGAAACATCAGTGTGAGAGAGAAGCATCGACTGGTTGCCTCCCATACGCATTTGTTCTGGGGATGGCATTGAACCTGCAACCTAGGTATGTCCCCTGACCGGGAATCGAACCCGCAACTCTTCGGTTACAGGATGACACTCCCACCAACTGAGCCATACTGGCCAGGGCAGTTTTAACCTTTAAAAACAAAATTGTGCTAATATATACTGTTTCCTTTGGAACAGAATCCCAGCTTTGATTGGGTAACCTACACCCTTACATAAACTATGTGATTCACTGAACTATTGGTGACAGTCTGTTTCCTTACCAGGGATTGGTCTAGGGTACAAATGTGACCCAAATGTACCAACTAAATGGAAGGTGAGGTTTGGTGACGGTTCTAGGAAAGAGATTTTGCTTTAGGAAAAAAAAAAAGACACAAGAGAGAGAGATTCTTCCCCCTCGCTGCTGGATGTCCTCAGGCTTTGGATGTACCATGCATGGAGCTATAGCAGCCCTCTTGTGACCATGAGGAACACTGGTCTGAGGACATTCTTGTGCTAAGGTTGGCAAACCCTTGAAATTAAAGAAATTTCAAGTAAGGTTTCCCATTGTATGGCCATGCAATGATGAGCTGTAGCTTCATAGTTTAAGAATGAGTTACTTGTAGTTATCCACCTATTCAGCTGCCTTCCAAGTTCTCTCTTGAGTGGAAGGGAAGGCATGGTACAGCCACTGGACAAAAACATTTGTATTTCATAGCCCGTCCCAGCTAGGCCGCAGGAGCAGGGAATGTCACTGTGCATGTTAGGGATGTACCATTAACACTTTTGGCAATTATAAATTACTGCGGTGCTTGTGAGGTTTTATTTTATTATGACCTCCATTTTGTTATTAATTTAATCATCGCTAAATTTTTTATAAGGACGAAGGAAGGCAAGGATAGATTAAGAAAGCCTGTAAAGCACATTACATTTTTAAAAGATGGATTTTATTACTCAGATGCTTGTAAAATGCCTTCATGAATATCAAGTTTCTTCATACCTTCCCCCTCTCCCCCCCCCCCACCACACACACAAAAAGGAAATGGCTATGGTGCTATTTGCTCTATTTTCCCATAAAATGGTTTGGATTTCATGATTTTCAACCTTTTTCATCTCAGAGCACACATAAACTAATTACTAAAATTCTGAGGCACAACAAAAAATATATTTTTTGCTGATCAGACAGAAAAAAAAATAGGTATAATTTTGATTCACTCGCAACAGACGGCTATTGTTGTGTTGGCTGCTGTTGTTTTTTTATTTGACAATCTGAGGGAAAAGAGGTCAGTGCCCCTGACTAAATAGGCAGGTACTGCAAGTTTTAAAAATTCTTGCAGCGCACCAGTTGAAAATCGCAGATCTCAGCTGTATGTCAGGACAGAACATGACAGAGGAGCACTGCCCTGGCCTGTGGTCAGTCAACCGTTCTGACCTCGACTGCTAGTCGTTGGGCTTCAGCTAAAAGCATCAAATGCTTCCAGCTCAAGCAGTCAAAGAGAAAGTTGGGGAAATTATCACTTTAATTTACAAAACCTTGAACGGCTGCCATTGAACATCAACAAATACAATTATGTCAGATAGATATAATCAACTCAGCAAAAAATATTTTCTGTGCTTGTTTCCTTTCCAAACCGAGAGGAACATTACCTGCACAAAGCATGTGATTATTATTTGGACCAGATTGATTAATGTGGTTGGAGCTAGAGAAGCTTGCACGATCAATTTCCAGGTCACAAAAGGGGCTCTAATGCAGAAAAAAAAGATACATGTAACCAATGCCTTAGAAGCCAAGAGTTCATTCTTTTGAGAAACATTACACTAAAGGGAAAGAGCATTTGCCTACAACCAAAAGATCTGAGCTGTAGTTCTGATTTCATGGGTAAACGGCTACAGGTCCTTGGCAAGCACTTTGCCTGCCTCGGTCTCCGGGCCCAGTCCTGTCCCCAACATGGTACGTCCCAGTCCTACTCCCTGGTGCCTGTGCATGTGACTGGATGGAAATAGCGTCTCTGCAGATGAAATTAAGGATCTCAGGATAAAATGGTCATCCAGGAATTAGGATGAGACCTAAACCCAACGACTGGTGTCCTTCTAAGAGAAAGAAAAGGGAGGTTTGAGATGCTAACACACAGACACAGAGCAAAGAGGGCCATGTGAAGACAGGCAGAGGCAGGAGTGCCGCATCCACCCGCCGAGGAACACCAACGATTGCCGGCAGCCTCTGGCAGCAAGGAGGGAGGCATGAGACGGAGTCTCACTCAGGGTCTCTCTCAGAGCCTCTAGAAGGACCCAGCCCTGCTGACACCCTGACTTTGGACTTCCATCCCGCAGGTCTTGGAGACAGTGCATTTCTGCTGCTGTAAGCCACCCAGGTTATCATGCTTTGCTACAGCAGCCCTGGGAAACTGATACACAGTCACCAGTTTAGAAACTACACTTGAAAGCATCGGTTTGGTTAGTGTCAGCTCTCTCGCCACTCTGCGACTTTGGGTGGGGTGGCAAGGAAATTAAACATTACCAAAAAAAAAAGACATCTGAATCCTTTGTTTTGAGGTTAGAGTGAGGAAAATCGTGCCCAAAACTTCATTTTCCTTTTTTTTATCTAGGAAAGGCACTAAAACAATCAACAAAGGGCTACTCTAAAAAATATTCCCATCCTGTTCAAAATAAAAGCAATATAAATCTCAGTGGAGGGTCTGTAATTCAACCAGGACAATCAGGGCCTACATTTACATTGTGATGAGAGCCTAGTAAAACTCCATCCTGTCGGGACACAGAGAGTCAAGAAAGCAAAAGGAAGCCCTGGCTGGTGTAGCTCAGTGGATTGAGTGCGGGCTGCGAACTAGGCATCGCAGGTTCGATTCCCAGTCAGGGCACATACTTGGATTGCAGGCCATGGCCCCCAGCAACCGCACATTGATGTTTCTCTCTCTCTTTCTCCCTCCCTGCCCTCCCTAAAAATAAATAAAATCTTTTAAAAAAAAAGAAAGCAAGCAAAAGGAATGCTTACTACAGCAAGACTGTTCTTTCTTTAAAGCTTCACCTGAAACTTAAAGTTTATAACTCAAGAATGAGTCCCGTGTGTATTCAAGTGGATGGAGAGCTGGAGATTAACTGTGCCAGTGCATTCAGTCAGTCAGTCAGTCAGTCAGTCATTCACTCATTCGACAAGTATGTGTTGACTCATCATCAGGCACCAGCAGCTGAGCTCAAGGCTGGGCTATATTGGGGGTCAGAAGAGACAAGATTCTGGCCTGATGGAGGATTAGGAAGTAGGGGGAGGCCAGAGAAGATGGGGAGATGGGGGTAGGCAGGGGTGACAGAAAATAATCAAATAAACAAATTTATGAAGGAGCTTCCCAAAACCGGAATTACCACGTGGAGGGTGAGCCCCTTGTAATACAGGCTTCCCCCACTAGGTGAGTGCTCTAGGAACCCATCTTATCAGTGTACCAGCTGGTATTGTTGTGAGAGGCTGCGTTTGGTTTCAGTGATTTTTTTTTTTTGAAAGACTCAACGCATTTGCCCAAGTCATGATGGGTGACTCATAAGCACACCTGCCCACTCTACTCTGAGTGTTCAGCAGTTTCTGACCAATATGGCATGATCCCTGTGCCCCACCCACCCTATTCACCCGATCTCACCTCGAGCAACTTTTTTTTTTTTTGGTTTCCCCAGAAGAAAACAGTCCTCCAAGGACAATGCTTTGCTGATATGGAAGACATGAAACAAAAAAAATGGCAGAACCACTCAAAGGCATCAAAATTGATGAGTCCAAAAATGCTGTTTTGAGCAGTAGAAAAAAGTCTAGATAGGTGTATTGCATCAAATGGAGGGTACTTTGAAGGTGACTGAAGTTTAAACATGTAAGAATAAATACACAATTTTTTATAAATAAATTCCAGGGTTTTTGTGCTCCCCCTTTATGTAAGTACAAATTGTGATCGGTTCCATAAAGCCAGTAGTGCAAGGTCAGACAATGACAGGGACTCAGAGATATGGGAGGGCCTCTCCGTGGATGTAGTGTGTAAGCCTGTAACATTTAAGGCCTAAAGATGGAAAGAGGCCAGCCAGGCAAAGAGCAAGGCAGAGGGTGTAGAAGCCCAGGGTGAGAGAGAGAAGCTAGCACACCCAAGGAGCTGAAAGGCAGCCAGTGCGGAGGGAGCAGAGGGTCAGAGGGGAAAGGAGGTGCAAGACGACCCCGGAGAAGTAGTCAGTGGTCGGATCTCACGGGGCCTCGGACGCCATGATAACGTGTCTGGGTTCTAATTGTGCGATGGGAAGGTGCTGAACATTTCTTAGTTCTATTTAAAGGAAGGGGCAGGAGTAAATACAGGGGGATCATTAGGAGGCCCTGGCTATAATCCAGGAGAGAAATGACAGCGCTGGGTGGTAGCATTGCAGAGGGCAGGAGGGAGACCGGTGGAGAGGCATCTCTGCCAGCAGGCAGCTAGGCATGGTCCGCTTCCATCCCACCGGCATTCATCCCTGGAACCCTTGCACTGTCCTCCGGCTGAGAGCTCCAAACAGAGGGGCCCAAGCGGTCGTCTGTGACGTGCTTTTAACTCAGAGAGCCAGAGAGGGGAAAGAAAATGCTCACACAAGCCAACACTTGGAATATGAACTCGGGTCCGTTTGTGAATCTCAGAGGAACCCAAGTTATTGCCTTTCTATTGTATGTTGAGGTTACGGCTCCATGTCAGAGACCTGGGCTCAGCAGATGCCAAGGAGACCGAGGCCAAGTTTTCAGCGTTCAGCAAACAAGGGTGGTAATGCTGTCCTGCCAGAACATTCCAAGAAGGACCACCAGACATGAGGGTGTGGAAACCGGAGCATGTAGGAGGCACAGTAGCAGAAAGAGGGGGTGCTTAGCCCGGGAATGAGAATGCTCAGGGGGCCCCTGAGCATTGAACTCAGACAAAGCAGTGTCCATGGTTCTGTGTAGCTGCCCAGCATCCAGCTAGGACCAGGGTTAGACGTTGGAATCAGGGGTCTTCTCACGAACGTCTGCGTAGCTGCCATGCTGCCCTGGCCATGTGGGGAATCACATCAAAAACTTGTCGCGTCACAATCCCCTTTCCGAAACGATGCTCAGTAGGGCCGCGCTCCTGGTGCACATGTGAGGCATCATTAAACATCACGGCAGGATGTGAGCAAAACATCAGGGGCCTTCGGGGATCAAAGACGTGCAACCCGGCTGAAAAGCAGCTCTTTAACAAGAGGGTGGGCGCAGGAAGTTTCTCTTTGTTAAACAGCAGACCTAATGACTGCTCTCTGCTTTCCTCATAAAGGCTGCCTAATTATGTCACAGATGTCTGCACCTCGCATTCAAGGCCCCCTTGGTGTCTGGGTCCCCTACTGTCAGCCTCGCAGCCCTGGAGGTCATAAAAGCCAGAGGAGCTGGCTGCTAGTGAAGTTGGGTTTGTAGCTGGTTTTCCCGGCTTTGGACATACAAACAAACTCTCATTATACGTTAGCAGTGAAACCGGGGAACGAAGGGAAACAGCCTTTCTTCAGACCGATCCCTGCTTGTTTCATCTTCTTTCAATCCCATGGGACCGTCGCACTGGTATTTAAGATTAAAGATGGCATCTCATTTTCAAACGGAGAGCTAAAGAGACCCAGACTGTATCTCAGCAGTGGGTAGACCATACATCCAATTTTTCAGCTCAGCCTGCATCAAGACTGGAGCTAATTGGACCCCTGGCAGCCTCATGGGACCACAATGGTCCTTGAAGGCAACAAAAATGGCAAGACCAGCCATACCACATCCTCAAAGACTTCCTTTTTCTTTTCTTTTTATATATATATATATATATATATATATATATATATATAT
Organism: Phyllostomus discolor; assembly: GCF_004126475.2. NCBI lineage: Eukaryota > Metazoa > Chordata > Mammalia > Chiroptera > Phyllostomidae > Phyllostomus > Phyllostomus discolor. Next base: position 13,913,880 of record NC_040906.2, read on the forward strand.
AATTTCTTTATTTTCAGAGAGAAAGAGAAAGGGAGGGAGAAAGGGAGAGAGTAACATGTATGGGTGAAAGAAATATCAATTGGCTGCCTCTCATACACCCCCACCTGGGGACCTGGCCCACAACCCAGGCATGTGCCCTGACTGGGAACGGAACCAGCAACCTCCTGGTTCACAGGCTGGTGCTCAGTCCACTGAGCCACACCAGCCAGGGTAGACCTCCTTTCCCTAGGGCCCTAGAAAACACCCACTATCTTGACCACCCATTTTGACACATAATTAGACCCCTCATTGCTCTATGGGTTGTCTGTTCTTGCATGCATCTACCAACTTTGTTGAAAGACAGTTACAAGGGTTTGGCTTTGCTTTGTTTGGGTACACCTCCATAGGTTTCAATAGGGGTTATACAAATAGCAGACAATGGTGGGATGGATGGATAGATGGTTGGATGGATGAATAGACAGATGATAGATAGATAGATAGATGAAAATAGTCACCACCGTATTTCAAATCACGAAGTACCATTTTAAGATGTGAATCCACAGCTTCCCAAGTGGGTTGTGTGATTGCCTCGATCACATCTGCCGTATCTGAACCTTCGTTCAAAAGAGCCCTTGCCTTGAGGTGAATTTCTATCACGAGAAACTCTTCTCCCGAGTATGGAACGCAGCAGCAACTCATGAATATTCCAACATCATAAATCCGAACTCTGGCCTTTGGGAAAGACACATGAAAAACCTCCCTGGTAGAATTGTTTTTAACTCTTCCATCACCTACTTCTTCAGGCCCCCTAGTGGCCCGCTGCCCTCATGACAACTGCCACCCAAGGTCTGCCCACCTGGCCTCAGCAACTCGAGCCCTCTGTGTGAGGGGCGGGGCGGTGTTGCACGGTGGACGTCAGACCTTTGAAGTCAGGCAACCAGGAGTTTAAAATTTGACTCTGCCACTTTCTCGCTGAGGGGCTTTGGATGAAATGTGGAACCACCTCTCTGAGCCTTGATTTCCTCCTCTGAAACTTCGCATCCTCCACTCCGCCGTTGGGCAGCTTTACGGAGGTAGTGTGCAGGGGTGAAGCACGCGGCAGTCTGCTACTGCCAACGAGCCTGGAGGAACAGCTCGTTCCTCGGGGTCCATAGTGACTAATGTGAGCGCTCACCTACAAAAGATGCACCCAAAGCACAAGCACATCGTGCTGGAAAGCACACACACGCATAAGTATCCGCAGGCCAGCTAGTAAGCATCAGGTTCTCGCGAGTACGTTACAGAAATGTCCAGATGCAGAATCCCATCGGGACTGGTCCCCCGGCCCAAAATGGTTCTGATGTCCGGCAGCTTCATCAGAAAAACAGAACACAGTTAGGAACATCGTTGCCATTTACTGAGGGGAAGGTGGGCAAGCCCCACTCCATTCCTGCCCAGTAACAAGGCAAGCAAGCTGCTCTGGGAAGCAGGGAGGGAAGGTAGAGCTTGACACCGCAGGCTGTTATTGCTCATGATCAAGTTTTCGTCCTACTCTGCCTCAGTATTCTCACCTGTGAAATGGGACAGCAGGCACCTTGCTTAGTTATTGCATAGTTCAGAGCCAGGACAGTTGCTGGCTCAAAAAAAAATAATAAAAGGCATTAACTAATATTTGTTGAATTGCTGCTGGTTTCAGACAAGTGAAGGCAAGCTTGCTGGTATTACATAGAATTGTACGTTCTTAAGTTTGTTGCAACATTTGGAAAAACATTAAAACCCTGGCTTCTTTACAGCAGAGTTGTATGTAGATTGCCTACACGGGGGGCTGTAAAAAAACGAAGAGGCAAGAGGACAGAAACATCTGACGTTCGAATTTGCTCCTGAGAAGCAACCCTTTCAGATCTCGCTTGTTGTGCTTGACAGGTGACTGCGGTCGGGGCAATCACCAAAGCTCCCCAGTATGTGGTCCATTTGGGAACAATAAAAGAACTACAAGGGCCAGAACCAGCTCCACGAAGAACGTTTTTAGCTGCTCCTTTGAAGCCAGCATTCGATTGCTGGCACTGAACTAAAGGCCGTCTCGATCCGGAGCTATGTTTTATCTCGGGATGCAAATTCGTCATGCAAACACGCATCCAGCCCCTGCACGGTGCAGCCCTGGGCTGCATCCCCACAGGGCTGCGGACTCCAGCAGGGAAGAGACAAAGGTCTCCTCTGCGGCCCTGCCACCTCCTCCGCCACCCATGGCGGAGCTGGGTGTCACCTCCCCTTAAGAAGCGTGATCAAATTCAGACCTCTGGCTATGGCACTGTTGTCGAGTCAGCAGCATTGAACTCTACAAGTATTTAATACAATTTCTCTCCCAGTGTAGGAGATCTTTTCACTGTCACTCTAACCGGTGGTCCTACAGTCTCTCAATGAACTCATCTATCAACAAGGAGCTCACTCCCTTGCAACCAAGACCATTCTATGTTGTGCAGCTCCGACTGCAGACAGTTCTTACAGTGAGCTGAAATCTGCCACCCAATAATTTCCCCTTATCGATCTTAGTTCCACCCCTTGGAATATGAAGAATAAAATAAATGGATGTCGCAGAGGATCAAATGAAATTGAGTTTACCACAAACCCAAATATTTTTCACTTTGCATATTAAAAAAAAAAAGTTGCAAATTCCATATGGCTTTTCATATCCTCTTCCTTTCTCCCTGCTTTAAAAAAATATGAATTAGCTTCCTTCCTTCTTTTTGCTCGCTCTCCCTTCCTCACTCCTTTCTTTCCTTCTTCCTTTTCTCCTTCCTTTGTCCAAACACCATGAGGCAGGCCCAGGTGAGACAAGTGGCCTGGGGGGGTAGAGAGGAGTTGGGGGGGGGCAGGCCCAAGCCAGTGTCAGGGTCCACGCTCAAGGGGGCAGAGGTCAGAGGGCCCAGAGACCAACTACAGAGAGGGACAGAAATAAGGAGAGCCGGGTTTCTCGCACGTGAGAGGAGGTGCACATGTGGGGAGGAAGAAGACCAGAATATACTCCGTGACGCTGGGTTGGAACCAGAAGCACTGATATAAACTCACGGTTTTCAACAAACACAGACACAAATGTGTATGCATTACAAAATGTGCGATTCCCTGGCTGTGTTCACTGACAGGGCCTGACAGCAGCGACATCCCACCAGCAATGAGCATGCCTCTTCCCCTGTTGCCCAACTCTTGGTTCTGAAATACCATTTTCCATGAAAAGACACCAGGGTCTCAGGGAGGAATGTCTGATTCCAGGGCTGGGGCTAGGAACGCGCGTGCACCTGGAACACCTCGTACACCAAAAAGTAAAGAAGTGCTCGAAGAATGACGGAAATATGGCAACAAGGATACAGGAGCCAGTTTGAACGTATTCCCACCAGCCAAAGCAGAGAAATTAGAACATCCAGAGGAACTGTGATAGGGATTCGAACCACTGAGTAGAACAGGAACCCATACATCCAAACACAGATGTGAAATGTGAAGTGAATAAGGGAACGGGGAGAAGGAAATCGTCTCCTTGTAGTAGAAAGGCAGCTCTTAAACAGAAAAGGAGTCTTGGTGCTAGACCTTTACCACTTGACCACCACCAAAGCAACAATTCAGGCAGGAAATGGCAGGAGACGCTTCCACTGGTGGGTGGAGGTGGATGAGGAAGGGGATTTCACACCCTATCAAAGTGCCGCCTCACGAAGCAGGGGCTACAACAAGGGAGAATGGGTCACTGTCAGCAGAGAAACTTAAAGACACCATCTTCACCAGGTGCCCCAAGGCACCGCCACCCCCGACAGGACAAACAGACCTCATGAGCCTACCATCCAATACGCTTCTGTGAAAAGAACTCAGCCTTTATGATACTCTGGCTAAAAATACACAGCCTGGGTCTCATGGAGAGAAAACCACGGACAAACACAAACTGAGGGCCATTCTTCAAATGAATAGGCTTGAGAGTGTTCAAGTTCATAAAGATCAAGGAGAAAGCAAGCACTGCTGCAGAGCGGAAGGGCCAGAGGGACACGGCCGCCTCGCACGACGCGGGGGCCAGGACGGCATCCGGTGCTGTGACAGACGTGACTGGGGCGTCGGCAGCAGTGGGGTCTCAGGGCGAAATGTAGCCAGGAGTTCTTGGTCCTATTTTGACAAATGTCTGTAAGTATAAACCAGTTTTTAAATAAAATATTTCTTAATTCATATAGACAGCAATTCGGTGCATTTTGAGGCTTTCCCCTAAGAAAACCCTGTCTACTCAATCATACCTACAATTCCATCGATCTGGTTTCTACCCAATTCCACTGTCTTCTTCCTGAGACTTAAAAGTTGGAACGTTGTTAAAAATGGGAGTGCCCCTGCAGAGGTCATATTTTAAGCCAACACTCACTTACAATCATGTTTCCCAAAGTGTCTTGCAGCATCTTAGATCTACAAGATTTTTGTTCATTTGGTATTAAGGAAAAGAAGATTTTTTTGTTGTTGTTAAGAATTTTGGAAAACACCAAGCTACACCAAGTTTCTCTACTGCGGGTGTCCGAGGAGCCTTTAAGAAGCTGATAGGCATTTTCACTTGGCCTGAGGGGAAATTGCAGTTGGGGTTATTTGATCATCGCCCCAGATGTTCCAGAAAACACCTTTTGGAACATGCTGGCTGACAGATTCCAATCAGGCAATGAGGCATGGAGAGTTTGGGCTGTGGAGTTAGATGGCCTGGGTTCAAATCCTGACCGCCCCCCTTAGTAACTGCGTAGCCTGGGGCAAGTCCCAAACTCTCAGCGTTCCGGTCTGCTCATCTCTGAAACAGAGGGCATAGAGTTCTTGTGTTGGCATGGGGGAGGGGGGTGTGGGGTGGGAGGTAATGAGACCTGACAATAAAGACAACAATTGTAGCACACACTTCACACAGGTAAGGACTCGGTGCCTATTTACACTGCGGGCTGTTGTAATTCCTGTTGTCACTGTTCTATCTGGAGAGCCTGTTGGGGCTGGAACAGAACCTAAGTGGGTGGAGGTTGTAGAAAATGCCGCCAAGGTCGGGGGAGGAGGAAGGGGCAGCCAGAACTCACAAGCTGAAGGACCTCAAGACAAAGTCCCGACATCCTCCCACTTTGAGTGCGTTACTGTTCAAGCCCCTTCCACACATCCATCTAGACTCTCCCAAAAGCCCCAGTGCGCTGTGGGGACAAAGACCCAGCCGGGACCCCCCTCCTCCAGCCTGCTCCCAGACCGGGCACCCGTCCTCCCCGGGGAAGCACTGAGTCCCAGAAAACATTTCCCCCTTTGAAATAATTGGAGCTATTTCCCTCTCTGTAAATACATTTAATGGGCCCACTGAGTTAGCCCCACCGCCTGCCTCTGGCCCCTTGGCCATTCCCCCCTGCGCCACAAGAAGGAGAAAGAGGGGTTTAGAGAGCATGGCCATCTGCCAAAAGGGGTGTCCCCAGCCGCACCCCCCACGCCCCGGAGTCACCGCGGAGGAGCTGACCCCAGGCGGCTGTCAGCTCACCACAGACAGGCTTCACCGGCGCTTCAGAAAATGAAAAGCTTTATTAAACTTTCAAGTCTAGAACAGATGTGTCCAGACATAAATATTCAAAAGATCCCATCTGTTAGGTGAATCGTCTCTCGATGTAGTAACGGAGGGACCATACGTTAGCGAGACCCCGTAGCTCGGAGAGCCCAGGAGTCTCAGAAATCCTGCGAGCAGATGCTCCCGGAATCAAAATAAAAGGAGCCCGAGTAACAAAGCACACTCCGGGCAGGACCAGGGCAGCAGGAAAAGCAGTCAGAGCCTCTGCCTGCCAGGGGCCCGAGAGACAGGAGGCTGAGGATGAAACCCCCGTGGGCTGCATGGACGGGGTGTCAAGAGAAATTAACCAAATCCCCCGGTTATGCACCCGCAGTCAGGTTTCGGTTAGAGATACTGAGGCTCTCGTTCTCCCCCGGGTAGTTCAGGCCTTGGGCAAGACACCACTCTCAGCCTGGCTCTCCCCATTGGGCAAATTAGATCACCGAGTACCCACTTTACGCCACAGTCTACATAGGGCCTTGTGGAATGAATAATAATGTAAATAACAATGAACAGCCTACACGAATGTAGTCATACTCTGTGATGGGCACTGTTCTCGATGCTGGACATTCACTGACTTATTTCGTCTCCCCAGAAACCCTCTGTAGGAGATACGACTATTAGTCCCATTTTACAGGTGGGGAAACTGAGACATAGAGAGAATGAGCGATTTGCCCAGGGAGGGGGTCATGGATGGCGCGTGCTAGGCAGGATTCAAAGCCGGGCAGGGTGCGCCACAGGCAGAGCGTGTCACCCCCACGCTAAGATGGAACAGAACCGCTTCCTGCCCGGAGGGCGTTCCCTGCGCTCTGACGTAGGGGGGTGCAAGGCGTCAGAGCCCTGGCCGGTGTGGCTCGGTTGGTTAGGCGTCATCCTGCAAAGCGAAGGTTTCGCTGTTGGATTCCCAGTCAGGAACTCATTGATGTTTCTCTCCCTCTCTCTCCCCCTCCCTTCCCCTTTCTCTAAACATAAATAAAATCAAAAGAAAGAAGAAAACATGTGCATAACTGCTTAGCAGTCCTGTTCCAGGGGGAACACCCGGTGCCCAGGCAGTGGGGCTGCTGGGAGGGAGGGAGGGAGCCCACCCCCAGGTCTGAAACCCAAAGCTCTTGGTGGCAGCCCCCAGGCCATTGTCCCTGCTCAGTGTCCTCTCTCCCGAACAGAGGCAGCCAGGCTCGTCTAGTTCTCCTGTCCTGAGTGCACTCGGCATTGCCTTCCGTCAGTACTGTTGCTGCCCACCTCCTGCCTACGGCACCACTGCCCCTCCTCCTCGCCCACCACAGTCTCCCAACAGGTTCGAATTGGACCTTCCCCAAGCCCTCATCGCATGCACCCACCCGGCGAGCTCCCTCCCGCTCTGAAGTCCTCCAGCGCCTGTCACACACTCACTCCTGTAACATGGGTTCTCGGTCTCGTGCAGTCAGATACCCAGGTTCCTAACGTGGACTCGGCGCCTTACACGCCCTCTGCTCCAGCTGTGCTGGGCTTCCCACCCGCCTAGAACACACAAAGCATCATTATAATCACAATTCCTGTTTGGAGCAAAGAGGACTTTTTGCTGTAAAATACAGAATTCTAACCAAAACCAGCTCGAGTCTGAATGTTCAGGGGTGTTGAAAAGCCTTGTGGTAAACAGGTACGGCGGGGTCCACATGCTCAGGCGGGGGCCGTCTCCTCCCTGCCGACCCGCTCCCAGACAGGTGCTCAGGATGCGGTAGCAAGGTGCCCGCCTGCTGCTTTTTGCTCTCACCCCACTGATCTTGCAGCCCCAGCAGAGACAGGGGTCCCCTTTATAGTTCCAACAGGGATCCGGCGCCATCCCTCAGCCAGTCACTGCCACCAGGGTATCCAGTGATCTCACTGGCAAAGCCTGAGTTATATGCCCACCCCTGGGCCCCACAGGGAGGGGCGGAGGGAGCAGCCACACCAAAACGTGGCCTGACCGTGGGAGAAGTATTTCCTCGAGGAAAACCCTGAGGGAGTGCTGTTACCAGGAAAAGGGTGAATGAATGCTGCAGAGGCAGAAACCACAACAGCAACCACCACCAACACTGACACCCACTAAACAAATCCACTTGCTGAGTGTTTCCTGTGATCCCAGGACTGGGTTAACAATACCTACGACTGAAGATTACGTAATGTGTGGTAATCACTGGGGTACATAGTCGACGCTTAATAAACAGTAGATACAGGTGACTGGGTAGGTTCTATCACACTGTGTATAATGAAAGTGGCCTGTGTCCACGGACGTGGACAACAGGGTGGGGATTGACTGTGGGAGCAGGGGGAAGGCTGGGTGAAGGGGGGCAAAAGGGGAAAAATTGGGATGACTATAATAGAACAACAATAAAATATTTTATTTTATTTTTTTAAGATTTTATTTATTTATTTTTAGAGAGGGAAGGGAGGGAGAAAGAGAGAGAGAGAGAAACATCAATGTGCGGTTGCTGGGGGCCGTGGCCTGCAACCCAGGTATGTGGCCTGACTGGGAATCGAACCTGTGACACTTTGGTTCGCAGCCCGCACTCAATCTACTGAGCTATGCCAGCCAGGGCAAAATATTTAATTTTAAAAATAAAAATAAACATTCTGGTTGGCATTTAAAAAAGTCAGTAGTGTTTCTTATATCACCACAAGCTGTTTTTAAATTAACTGCATCTTACTTATTCTATCATCTAGTCAAGGAAATGTGGTATTTGTTCATCAGTCTAGACTACACTATGAGCTCCTTGAGCAGGAGCTTACTTAATGTCCTAAAACACTTAGCATCAAGTCTTTTATATGTGTGCTGATTAACCCAAGTAGTGTTATTCAACAAGAGGTGTGTCTTTAGCATTCATTTGTTCACAAATATTTATTGAACACCTAGTATGTGATGGGCATTGCATTAGGGGTAGGGATATATTGTCAAATACTCCTACTCACACATCTTTGTTGTGTCTTAACAGGGATAGACAGAGATCTGAGGGCAAGGGCAGAGCCATGGCCTGACGCTAGCAGCTCATGTGGGTTGTGTCAGGCCAGAGCAAAGATGAGAAGCCGGGAAGTTGCAGGAGATGAAGGTAGTTAAATGTGAGTTTGCAAAGGTCTTCAAACCCATGCTGGGAAGTTTAGATTAAAGGTGGGAGGCAAATGGGAGCTCCTGCCGATTTCCGAATGGACGAGTGACAAAATCAGAATAGCACTTCAAGAAAATTAGGCTAGCTGTTGGGCACAAAATGTAGCAGGAGGGGTGAGGCTGCAGGTGGAAAGACTCACTCGGAAAAAGGCCGCTGCAGAAATCAGCATGGGCGGCCATCAGAGCCTGGACGCCAAGGGCGGCTTGGCCGTGGCCCTAGCTTGGGAAGGTCAGATCCCAGAGACAGAACCGCCAGTCTATTCTGAGAGGGACAGACCAGGAGCGGAAACGGTCAAAGGTGACTTCAAGGTTGAATGCTTAGAACACCAGGTGCCCTTGGGAGACGCAGCCAAACAGAGAGGGTGAAGGTCGGGGCCGGAGAGGAAGAGAGAACGTGAACCAGACCCACCAAGCCGTGTGTGTGCCAGGCATGGGCACACCTGCCCAGAAACCACAGAGAAACCTTCTCTCTTCTGTGCCTGGAAAAGCATCTCTTCTTCCTGACTCGGGAGAGGGATCAAAAGAAACTCGCTGCTGCCTTCTCTGTTGTCCGTTGAGCCAACAATTCGGCAAAAGACCCCGGTCAGGGAAGGGCTCATCGACATAACCTTGAGCCACTGCACAAGCGAGATAATCAGTGAAGATTCGTTAAGCAGCCCAATGAAAGGCACAGAGCCCAGGGTCAGACGGAGCCCGAGCTCGGGCTCCCTATCTTCACGGAAGTGTATCGTCCCCCTGTTGTCACACTCTCGGTAACTCTCATTACGTCCTTAGTGCTTAAATTGGTGGTCACGCTCTACCGCACTTAATGGAGGTGGAGGTGGGCCGCAGCGGTATTTTTTACTTTGGTGATTCTTGGGACATAAGCCTCCTAGATAATAAAGAAGACTAATGGGCAAACACGAACAGAAAGCGTGTACAAAATGCCTGGCACATCATGAGCGCTCAACAAGCACTGGGTCCTAAAGATGCATTGGGCTGTCAGGGCCTCAGGACGGTGAGAGAGAAACACAAACCCTGGCACCCGCTCTGAAAAAGACTCACGGAATCAGCACATCGCACCTTAAATTGCCACAGACACTCCTTCAGCCCTGAGTTTTAAAACAGAACAAAGACCAGGTCTCTGTTTCCCTACCTTTATAAGGATATCTGGATCCTTTCTCTTAAATGCTTAATTCAGTCCAGCGACGAATAAGAATGGTCATCTCGAAGGGTTATTTGTGCTTCTGGTTTCCTGGCATTTGAAACCAGACAGCTCTAACTGCCCCCGCTTTCTGCCCTCTTTTGATGGTCCAGGCTGGGCAAGCCCGAGGCTCATCTCTTGCCCGGCTTCCTTTGGGCGCTGGGAGGCTGAAAAGAAGTGGCCCGTTAAACACGGAGGCACTGAACCCTCATGCATCACTGGTGGGAATGTAAAATGATGCAGCCACCCTGGAAAAACAGTACGGCAGGGCCTCAAAAAAACTAAACGTGGAGTTACCGCATGATCCAGCAATTTCAGTTCTAGGCATAAACTCAAACTAATGGACAGCAGGCCTCAAAGAGATATTAGTACGCCCTTGTTCATAGCAGCATTATCCATGATCACCAAAGGGAAGAAACCTCCCAAATGTCCATCAGCGGAGGAACGGATAAACAAAATGTGCTATAGACACACAGCAGAATTTTAGCCTCAAAACAATGAAATTCGGACACATGCCACAGGCCGGCTCAATCTGGAAGAAATAACGCTAAGTGAAATGAGCACAAATACCGTGTGGTTCCACTTAAGCGAGGAGACTGGAGCGGTCAAATTCGTAGTGATGGAAAGTAGAATGGTGGGCGGGCGGAGAGGGAAGCTAGGGAGGTGCTGTGTAATGGGTGAGGAGGTTTGGTTTGGGGACAGAAAGTTCTGGAAACGGACGGTGGTGACAGTTGTGCGGCAATGCAAATGGGCTTAATGCTGCTGAGTTGCGCACTTAAAAATGACTAACGTGGCAAATTTTATGTTGTGTGTATTTTACCACAATAAAAAATGTTTACAAAAAATAAAAGTTTTTTTTTAAAAAGGGAGTAGAGGCACTTCAGGCAATTTCAGCATCTCCGCAAAACTTCAGGGTTCTCTACGCCAGCCTCTCCCAAGTTCATCAGTCACCTTCACGTGCCTTCTTCCCCAAAGTGGCCACTCGGCTCCCGCTTGAACGCCACCTGACCCAGGAAGGCCGCTCTGCCTGCCTCTGGGCAGCCTAGCCAACTGTCAGATGGCTCACTCAGCTCTCCCTGGTGACGGTTCGTGATGGTGGCTCCCCTTTCTTTCCCACACAGCTCAGCCTTCCCTTCATCAGATTCCTGGGAGGAAAGCAATTAGTCCAGCCCCCCTCTGCTGTTTTCCCACAAAAAAGTAGAGACCCCAACCGTTTTATAGGGATATGACTAGACCAGTGGGCACCTGTTTTTCTTTACGCTGTCTTAAACTGGGGAGGCGTGGGGAGCTTATGTTTTCGCCGGCCTGCAAAAGCTGTCGGAAGGCGAGGTGCGGGAATTTGCCTCCGGCTGGGGGATCAGTGGCGATGGGGAGTCCAGTTCAGGGAATGTCCCTGACTCTCCACTTAGGTGGCTTCTGGAGAAGACCCGCGGAACGAGCAGAGCGCTCCTGAAACGCAAGCCTGCCCACAGCAACTAAGAACGACAGCACCAGGAGCCTGGCCAAGAGAAAAATGGAAACATTTGGTCCTAGGAAGGCTCTGCGAGTCTACAGCTGCCTTGATCACACCCTTATAACGGAAAACAACAAAGGCCGTGCATGTACTGGGGGTAGAGGTCCCCACTGGGACGCGCGCACACACACACACACACACACACCCGCCCCGTGATACCAGGGCAGGCACTAATAAGCACTCCCGTCCTTCTGTGGCAGAAGCCAGCGGGCCTGGCTTGCACCCCTCCCCATCAGGACAGGCCCACAGACCAGGGCCCTCCCAGACACATGACCGTGTCTAGAACAATAAGGCTGCTTTCACGCAGCTCAAACTTGGAAAGTCATGGCACTTTGCAGAACTGTTATTTTTCAGGGGGCAAGGGGCAGGATGGTGGGGGCCGGGGGGCCAGATAGACAGCCTGGTTTTGCTGTAGGTAAAAACCTAGCATATCCTGGCCATCGACTTTGGTTCCTACCATGGACCTCACAAGCAAAGGATTTCCATGGTCAGGAGATTCGTGTGGGCCAGACCTGGAGAAGAACCTTCTAGCAGGGGTGTCCAGCCTTTTGGCACCTCTGGGCTAACAGAAGTGTTGTCTTGGGCCACACATTAAATATATTGCGACTCATAATGTTTTAAGTGGATTTACAATTTTTGGGTTGGGCCATATTCATAGCCACCCTGAGCCACATGCAGCCCGTGGGGCCACAGGTTGAACACCCCTGTGCCTGGGGCAATTATGCCCACCCCTGGTTTTAGAGATGAGGCCCAAAGACGGAGTGTGCCGCCCCAGACTGTGAAGACAAAGCAGGACGAAGCCTGAGGCCTGGCCAGGCAGGTTACCCCTCCCCACCCAGGGTGCGCAACTCATCTACAAACACCCCGAATGGCTCTATAAAGTCCTTCCACATCTGTTAGTTCTTTAAGGATAAAGGCTGAGAATTAACCTTGCTCCTTATTCCCTTAAGTGTCCGACCCAGTTCTGGATGTGTGGTCCAGGCACGGTAAATTCTTTCCAAATGAGAGAATCCCCACGACAGGCCCAGGAAGGACACGAGGCACAGATAAGGGTTCCCACTGACGGAGGAGGAGCACAAAGCCCCCAGAGTTCCCCCAGAGTCAGCCGGGAGGGGCGGAGTCAGGAGTGAGGCTCCTCAGAGAAGATAAAATCCGGGCATCCTCATGGACTCTCATGAGCTCGGCCCCATCTCTAGAGTGAGGCTAAGGTCCCTTGTAACCTTACGACTTTGTGGCTCTACAGCACCCAAACATCACATCCGTGTGTGTGTCCTCCCCCTGGGACAATCCCACACCTCAGGGACCACAGCTGTCCTGACTGGTGTTACCTGCCTTTCCCCACTTAATGCATGAAGCAGGGGAGAACTGCTCCTCTCTCCCCAATGCGCCCTCCTCTTCCCATCTTCCCAGATAGTCCTGCCACCTCTTCGAACAAGCAATGGCACAGAGTTGTGTTTGCGGGAGGCATTAAAGAAGCAATAACCTGACTGATACGCAGCTGTCCCGAGGGTCACATTCTGATGACTGCTCTTACATGGAACCACCTTTTTGGTAACCATCATTCCCGAAAGGGATCAGCCGGAGAAGAGCCAGCCTGACGGCCCTGCACCAAGACAAAACCATGCCTCTAATTCTTTGGGGAGCTGGATTTTCACAACGCAGATTTTCCATTTCATTTTTATTTATATTTTTGCTCCGAAATGTGTATGTCTCCACTGTGCAAATTTCTTCCCTCTGTCAAGTTCTATGGAGGAGAGATCTGCTGTTTCCCTTACACCGTCTGCCTCGTAGCCTGTCAGCCCCCCACCCCAGGGGTGGGGTGTGTGTCTCGAACACCCTCTCTGGTCCCTACAAATGGGTAGAAGCTTTTGATTGTCCAGAGCGACCACTCCATGGATGAGGTCAAGGACCTCACATCACATTATGTTCAGCCGACTCTGGTTTTGGAGAAAAGAGAAAATTTTTCAATTGACTCAGTTTTTCAATTAAGAATAGAGAAGGACCTGGCTGGCGTAGCTCAGTGGATGGAGCGCGGACTGGGAACCAAAGTGTCCCAGGTTTGATTCCCAGCCAGGGTACATTCCTAGGTTGCAGGCCATAACCCCCAGCAACTGCACATTGATGTTTCTCTCCCTCCCTCTCTCTCTCTCTCTCTACCTCTACCTCCCTCCCTTCCCTCTCTAAAAATAAATAAATAAAATATTTTTAAAAAAAAGAATAGAGAAGGTGACACTTTATTTTCAGTAAAAAGAGCCCACCTCCGGCACTGATGGTGGCATTCAATTTGCTTCCTCATTTGACTCTGTTTCTCTTTATTTATTTCCCCCGTTCCAATTTGCTTGGTTATGTATATTATTCTGTAGCATGTTCCTGGGTGAGATCTCTCAAATCATTTTTTATGCCAAGTGGTAAAAAAAATACATAAATACATTCATGTCACAAATGATAAAAAAGACTGGATTTTTCTAACATATGCATGAATATGGGCAGTGAATGGAAAAGGAGAGAAGAGGAGGGAAGGGGACAAGTGGGGAAAGAAGGGGGAGGAGGAAAGATGGAAAATAACGAGTGAGCGGGAGCCCAAGGTGGGGAGGAAAGGAGGCCGGGATCATAGCAACTGAGTCTCACTAACCTGTGCCTCCCTGACAGCGACAGCTAACACAGGATTGAACGCATGCACACACACAAACATGCACACAGAGACATGCATGCACACATGTGCACACACAGACACACACACACATGCACGTGTCTTTGCGTCAAGTAGAGCTCTCAGCAGTTGGGTCCCTGGACCTCACAATAAGGACTGCAGCTGGTGGTCGAAGGCTTGTCGTGTGGCAGGTGCGGTGCCTTAACTACTTCCAGTCCTCACCGGAGCTCTACAACCGTGCATTTGAAGAAACAGGACCCAGAGGAATAGTGTCATTGCTGAGGCAGTTTTCTGGAGGATGCGAGCTTTTTCAGCTAACACCCATATCCTCTCGCTCTGCCTTCAGGAAAACCTTCCTGGGCAACCAGTGTGCACGCTCCCCTGGCCACCAAGACTGAGTCAGGGGCAGAGAAATGACCCCATCCAGGCCAGTGAAAATCAACTGTGAGAATTTTGCTCAAAAAAAATTCATTCTTCCCACAGGAGTAGAAGATGAAGTAACAAGGGGAAGGAGCTGAAGCTGGAGACAGAGAAAGAGGGTAAGAGGCCGGTCTTCACAAGTCCCGCGAGCTCTGGAACACAGCTGGGGCTCCTCTTCCAGTTTGGGGAGCCAGTTAAGTCCCCAGAACCACCGCCGTCTTCATTTTTTTCAAGCCAGTTTAAATTCTATTACTTGCAACTCAAGGAAGTCCTGACCCACATTCCTTGCAGGGGAGCAGGTGTTTCAGAAAAGGCCCCTGTGGCCCCGACGCACAGCCCTCCCCCTGCTAGAGCCCCGCTCCCCTAGAGCGCGGTGGGTCTGGCGCGCGGCTCGCCCTGCCGCACTCCCTCGCCTGCAGAACCCACACTGCTGGCTGCTGCCTCCCACCCACCCAACACCTGCCGTGCCTTCCCGTCCCCTGGAAGATGAAGAGTCACCCAACAAGGGACTGGCTCAGTGAGACTCTGCAGTTAACACGTTAGCAGAAAATCCGAGCCATTTGTGAGTGCCCGTAATTGTGTTTGCTGATCATAACAGGAAAGACTGGAGTGCTAAAAAGATAATTTAGACAACCCGTCTCAAAGAAACTGAAACCGGTACAGGAGTTAGACCGAGCTCAGCATCTGAGGCTCCCCATCCTTGGCACAGAGATCTCTAAAGAGGGCAAAGCTCACAGGACCCAACGCCAGTGCTATGGCAAAGTCTAGGGGACGCAAATCTAAACCTAGGGTCTTGGACATGGTGGGAGCTTACAAATCATCTGATGCAAACTCACCTGGAGCCAGAACCCCTCCCCGAGTTCCTGAGTGCTGATTACCCAGGTTCTGTTTGAATTATCCTCATGACAGGAGAATCACTCCCTCACAAGGCTGACTATTTCCTCCCTGAACAGCTCCGAGTATTAGCAAATTCTTTCTCAAATGATGAAAATAAAAATGATTAATGTGCGAGTGGCCCCCTCCTCACAGTACTACCCTTTTTAAAAAGAATTCTGTCTTTACCAGCTCATGGGGCAGTGGGGAGAAAAAGACCGAACCAGAAATACAAAAAATGGGTTCTAGGTATCATAAGTGGGTACAGAAACAATACAGGCAGGAGGAAAAGGGAAAATAAAGAACTCACAAAGTCAGGGAAATGGGGAAAAATTCTTGGTTTAAAATCAAGGGGAAGTAGGAGGGGTTTGGTGGGGTGAGAAATAGAACATATAGGGAACACCAGAAATGGGGAGACGCTTAACAAGTCTTGCTATACATTACAAAGACATTCATTTCCCTTGACATTTTCCCCTAGAAATACCAGTAACGTTTTAACTCAATTTAATTTCTTTGGTTGCTGGACGGTGTTCCTCGGAGTGCAATTCTCTGCCTAGGCCAGACCGCGGGAGGCCCAGCTCGAGGTGGAATTACAGTTATGTTAATTTCAAATCTCCTTCCTTGTAAATCCCACCCAGGTGAGGAGGAAGAGATTTCAGGGATGAAGACACAGAATCAGTTATCAATTATGGACCTTGGCTGCAGGATGGAGAATGATTATGCAAGAGATAAAAGTGAAGTTACTAGAAGTAGACCCTGAGGTAAGAATGGGAGAAGCTGGAGGAATGACTGATTTCATGGTGAATCACCTGAGCTCATCAAATTCCCTAGGAACACCATCGGTCCTAGCAGCTACAGGTGGAGTCGGGTGTAGGGAGCAAGCAGCTGAGCCGTGGAGGTGAGGACCCACGCAGGTGCTTCAGCACAAGCAGCTGAAGCTGCCTCGTGGAGACTCACTGGGAAGCGACGGCCAGCATGCTCACGCACTGCTTCCCAGCGTCTCACATCTCTCCTTGCTTCCGTCCCACTCCCTTTCCACCTTCTCGGCCCTAAACCCACCTCTCCCACGTACAAGGTCAGCCAGCACTTCACCCCGTGCCTCAGGCTCTGCTTCCCAGAGAGCTCTCAGGAACACTGAAGACCTTGAGGCCAAGCCAGCCGTGGTCTTGGCTCCCAGCTTCAGTGCTTTTCCTACCGCCTTCTCCTAGCGTGTTTTCTCCCTTCAAATAAAATAGACGTGTGCACGCATTTAACCCTTTCTGACTCGGAAAACCAATTCTGTAGCCAGGCTCTTGACTCCTCCCCGGGAAGCTGATCCAGCTCCCCTCAGGGGCTCACCCTCCTTCCACCGGAGCCGCGTTAATAATAAACCTGAAGTGGGAGTTAGGAAGCCTTTTTTCCTGACCTGCTTGACACAATTCCCTGTCGACGCTGTGGGAGTCTGACCTGATGCACGCTTCACTTCCAGCCCTGCTCCTCGTCCCTCCCTGCTCTTCACACCTCACCTCTTCCGCTCATCCCAGTCTCTCCTATTCGCTCCTTCACTCAGATCCAGCTTCCTACGACGTTGTTTTCTTTTCTTTTCCCCTCTAAACCTGCTAAGCTCCACTCCCCAGCCTTCCCACATCTCTTGAAATGCCAGCCTTCTACAACGTATTCCTTTTACTATCAGGGGTGGCTGATCTGCAGCCTGTGGGCTGCTTGCAGCCCAGGATGGCTACGGATGTGACCCAACACAAAATCATACATTTACTTAAAAGCTTTCTTTTTTTTGGCTCATCAGTTTTCATTAGTGTTGGTGTACTTAATGTGTGTCCCAAGACAACCCTTCTTCTTCCAGTATGACCCAGAGATGCCAGAAGGTTGGACACCCCTGCACGGGGTAGGGAGTGTCGGATCACCTCCACTGCTCAGTTTCAGCATTAACAGGGTATGATGCTCCAGACAGCACACCCTGTCCTATTACCTGTCCCTGGTGCACCGGGTGCTCCCACAGATCCCCATGCACGCCTGTGAGATAACTTATCACTGAGAACTGTAATTGTTTACACATCTAAATTGTGGGCACCTTGATTGTAAGGAACATGGCTTATGTATTTTTGTATTTCTAATACCTAATACATGATAATACTTCTTTAATGTTTTTTGAGTAAACAAGTGGATAGAAGCATTTATTTACATGAACCACCTGCTGTTGCAAAAAGTTCCAAGAACTCCATCTGGATTTGTTGGTGCTCTGGAGTAGTTTCACATCAAATATTGCTTGAAAGATGTGAGACACCCGTTAGGAAAGAAAAAAAATATTATAGCGCAGTGGGAAGATGGGGAAAGACAGAAGCACCACATCAAAGTATAAACAGGATTGCCCAGTAAACATGCAAAGATGCTCAACCTCACCAGTAACCAAGCTGTGTAAAGCAATCTAAGTATTGTTGGGGAGATATAAATTGGCATAGACTTTTGAGAAGGCAAGTGGGCAGTGTTTATCCATATGTACGCATTCTGATGAAGCAGTTCCCACGATCTACCCTGATGAAAGGCCAAGAAAGACACGTGTATAAGGGTTAGGACTACAGCCCTGTTTGTAATAATGAAAAACATGGAGTATGTTAACTGTTTGTTACATGGAGGGACAGCTCACGAATGGTGGGTATTTGTGTTATAAAATAGTAAATAAGGCTGGAAAGGTAATGTAGAGCTATATGTCCACAGAACGCCTGCCAAGGCCTGTTGGGGAGAGGGGAGGAGAGGAGAGAGCAAAGTCACAGAACAGTATGTGTAGCATGATTTCATTTATGGAAACAAAGAAATACCCTACCTGTGTATGCACGTAAATGCAGAGCGATAGGAAGGACTCTAGTGCTGACAGTGGTGACCCGAGGGAAAGGGGTGTGGGGGGGGGAGCAGAGCCACAGGGCAGATGCTCACTGGAATGGGAGCCCCGACTTTGCATACTTTGAATTGTTTACACTGAGCACACGCTCACAGACTTCTTTTGCACGTGGAAAACATGACTGACTGGCAATAGGCAGATGCCCCCGTGCCAATCCCAGGACCACCGCAAGTGCGAGCCTAGAGGAACCCGAGCGTTGGCCACCCCAGGAGTTTGTGAACTGGTTTCTCTGGGGTTCCAGGGGTGCCCCAGAGGTGGCTGGAGCCACACTGACGCCCGCAGCACATTAACCTGTGCGTCCGGGAGCTCGTGTTTGTGCAGAGCTCACACCAAAGCTTCTCCGTTTAACTAAAAGTCCTCCGAGATCGCAGGATACCCTATCAAAAACGATCACCCTTTACCACCACTTATGTCTATGGAGCAGGAGTTTCTCACTGATGTACCTCCAAAATAACATGCAGAATGAAATTTGATACTTAAGCCTGGACAGCAAATGTTACCCACAACCCTGATTTCAAATGTTTGTATTCATCAAATAGTAACTGAGTTACAGTCATAATGGGCAAATCTGTAAAATATCTCATGCCCATAAAATTCTATTTCTTTATTTTTTGTTGTTGTTGAAGTATATAAATAATTTCATTGTTTTTAGATTTCTAGAAGAAAAAAACAGAGGTTCAAAAGCCACAGCTCCAATCTGACCTGCTCATTTTTCAGAAGCAGAAACTGAGCGGAGGTAGGGGTGAGTGAGTAACTGACCAGCATCCCCCGGGTCACCGGGTGGAGCCCAGCCAGCCCTGGGCCAGAGCTCGGCTGTCAGTGGGCAATAACGACCTTCCTACGCCCCAATTTCCAAGCCCTTTTCACACGTGTGATCTAGCCTAATCTCACGGCAATCCAGTGGAGCAGGGGTTGTGATTTTGTTAGTAAGATAACGGAGGCTCGGCAAGTCAAATATCCCTCCCTAGATCATACAGCTAACGGGCAGAGTGTGGCTCCGCTCCCGAAAAGAGACCTCCTCCCAGGACACCACTGGGTCAGATGGCTACAGGGAGTGGGGCAGGCAGGGTGGCTCACCCCCAGCCCAGATTATCTACTCTTTGATGGCAGGGCAGGTACTATCCTTAACCCTGCCTGTTCCACAAAGCTGCCAGTAGAACACAGGGTTGCCCTGGCCTGTGTGGCTCAGTGGCATGTGGTGTCACCCCACGTTCCAAAAGGTTGCAGGTTTGATTCCAGTCAGGGCACGCACCTAGGCTGCATTCGGTCCCCAGTCCAGGCACATAGGATCCCAGGTCCCAGCACAAAAAGGAAGGCAAGAGGCAGCCAATCGCTGCTTCTCTCACGCATCAGTGTTTCTCTCTCCCCCTTTCTCTCTCTCTAAAAGCAATGAAAAAGAAATGTCCTTGGGTGAGGATGGAAAGAAAATGGAACACAGGGTCATGTGAGAAAAGGGGCTCACTCATCAGCTCCCCAGCCCACGAAGTCTCCTCGGCGCCTGCCTTGTGTCTAACCTGTACTCGGGCGACGGACCTGTTTAAAAGAAAGGCGCCACAGTCACCTTAAAAAGTACGTGACTGGGTTCCTTATTATATAAAGTATAAACTAATTTGCTTTACTTCAATACTAAAAAAGAGTTCATTGGAAGAGAAGCAGATCGGAGGAATTACCAGGAAGACTGGAGGGTGTGGCTTTGGAAACAGGGAGAAACCAACGGAGGCCAGGCAGGCAGAATCACACCCGGAACATGCCGCGTGGGGAAAATCAGGCTCTGGATGCCGCCCTGCACCCAAGGGCGGCCAACGCAGCCTTGAATGTGCCCACCAAGCTGTCCAGGCCCAAGGCATAGAAGTGCACTGCTTATTTTCCTTGTTGCCAACAAACGATACCATTTGCTACTATTGCTGCTCCTGCCGGAGGAATTAATTCTCCACTGGACTCTGCTCCGTTATGACTCTCCCAGTTCAAGGCCTTGGACACAAGCCTCTGACTGGCTCAGGGGAAGTCACAGACCCCAGCGCTAAGTGCCAGAAACCTGGGAGAAGAAACGTCTACCCTCTGGCATTCGTTGTGTAAAGCGGGACATTCC
The DNA here is from genome assembly GCF_004126475.2 of Phyllostomus discolor. NCBI lineage: Eukaryota > Metazoa > Chordata > Mammalia > Chiroptera > Phyllostomidae > Phyllostomus > Phyllostomus discolor. The sequence goes on from NC_040906.2 coordinate 13,934,146, forward strand.
TCCCTTCATGCATTTGTTATCTTTGCCGTGTAACAAATCATCCCAAGACTTAGCTGCCTAAAAACGATGAACATGTGTCATCCTGCACAGTTTCTGAGGGTTGGGCACCTGGAAACGGCTGGCTCAGACTCTCTTGTGAAGTTGCAGGTAAGGTGTCGGCCAGAGCTGCTCTCTGAAAGTTTGACAGAGGCCGAAGGGTGTGGCTCCACCCTTCAAGTGCAGCCTCCCAGGCGGCAGGAGGCCTCAGCTGCTCACCACTCAGCCCTCTCCACCAAGCCGCGGGAGCACACTCACCCCACGGCAGCTGGCTCCCCAGAGCTCAGGGCCCAAGGCGGAGCAAGGCAGCAGCCATGATGCCGCTTATGACCTAGCCTCACAGTCACAGTCACTCCCATCACTGCCGGTGGTCGCACAGACCAAGGCTGATGCAGTGTGGGAGCGGACAGCCCGAGGGCACGCAGACAGACAACAGGGATCCTTGCTGGCTCCCCCGGAGGCTGGCTACTACTATACATTTGGATGTCCCCGGAACGAGAAAAGGTGTCAGGAGACAGGGCGGCCCATAACAGGTACTATCCACCGCCAGCACCTCCTAGGCGCAAAGCCTGCCCTCCAGGTTGTTGGCACTTTGATACAAGAAAATACTAATAGTATATAAAGTAATGTCATCTCAGTTGGAGACATAAGTAGCTGTCACATTACAGCTGCTCTTGGTGACGTCACTCACTGCTTTGCCCGAGGTCATTTAAAAATGGAGGTGGCGTGGCACGGAAGAAAATCTCAGTTGTGCTTGGACTTAGCCCCAGAGAGAACCATTTGCACGTACAAAGCTGAGCTTCAATAGGAAAATAAGTGTTTCCATTTTGAGTGGATGCCTGGGTGTTCTTTGTTTCCCTGGCAGCAATAATCCCAGTAATTGGGGTAATCCATGACCTGCTGAGGGGTTCCAAATCCTCAGAAGCAAGCTCATTAGGGCTCTGCTTTCATGACAGACTTTTCTAGATCTGGTTGCAAATTCGAGGAAGCAAATATGTTGAAAAGCCAGCCAGCACTGAAGTATAGAAGCATAAAGCGTGCTCTCCTTCCTTTTTTTCCAAACCACTTATTTCTTTGGCTGGAGAATGTGGAGCCCGTCCTTCTCTCAGACGGGGCCAGGAAGCCTGGCTTGCATCCGCGCTTTTCCTCCCCTCCAGGCGGAACATTCCCCCCAGTGATTTCTTTCCTTCCCTTTATTCAAGATGAGATCTCCTCGGTGCGCTCAATCCCAGAGAAGAAAATAAATGGGGAAGGAGACATCTTATCCAGTTGTGTTCTTCTGTTCTGGACAACCAACATCATTTTCCTAATGCTGAGCCAAGGGCCTGAGAGAAAAGAGGGTAAGCCTTAGCAATCCGGGTCTCAGGGGTCCCTGGTGAACCCACGTCCACAATATTCCCGGCTTCTCTAGGCAAACATGCAAAATACATCTTTCAATTTCTCAGCGAACTAATGTGCACGTGACAAGAGCTGTAATCAATAAGTAACTTGAAAAAGTGGATAAAAATTGACCCAGGAGAGGAGTGTAACAACCTATTAAGGAGATTCAGCCCTGACCACTTTGAAGCAGCCATACCAAGCTGCCACACCTGGAGTCTGAGGCCTCTGTGGGGGAAGCCAGATCAATATTTTAAGCCCAAACTCCTCAACTTAGTACTAACAACAAAAAAAAAAGAAGGAAGGAAGGAAGGAAGGAAGGAAGGAAGGAAGGAAGGAAGGAAAGAAAGAAAGAAAGAAAGAAAGAAAGAAAGAAAGAAAGAAAGAAAGAAAGAAAGAGAAAATGATGCCGTCTAAATTTAAAAACAGAACAAGGATGAGGAAGGTAGGGGAGGGGCAAGAAATATGCAGGTTATAAGCTACGCCCAACTCCCCAGGAATGGACCTGTCTTTCCCGAACTACACAAATGCTGAACCCCACCAGCCCAGCCACAAACAACCCTTCATGAATAGTGAAAGAGGAGAAGGGAATATTCAGGTCACAAATTTGTCTGATTGAAGGTCGGGAACAAAGTGAACCCTGCAACAGTTTGATTTCCTTTCCATTAACATCCGGGGGAGGAGAGAAGACACTCTGATAAGGCAGGGCACAGAGGAAAGGGAGGCAGGGCCAGTGTCATATTTTTTTCCAAATTGCATGAAGAGCGTCCTACAGATACTTTCCTTGGTGAGGGAAGTGTGATTCTGTGTGAAAGCGTTCCCGAGAATAAGTACCAAGCACCCCAAGGAGGCCTCCACTGCAATCCCAGAAGCATTTCTGGCCCCCTAACCTGAGCACCAGCCTGTTCTTACCTGTCCCAAACAGCCAATCAAGAAAGCAATTCTCAAAATCACAGTCAGCTGAGACAGAGGGGCTATCAAAGGGCTGAGGTGCGTGCGCTCTGATTGGACTGCAACTGACGAGGGCCACCAAGTGTCGACTTCCATGAGGTCCCAGCAAAGAGATGAAAAGTCAGAAACAATGCCGGGAAGATTGCCAGAGCGAATTATTGTATAGCCATTCCTTCTCCACCCCGGCCCCCCTTGGAAAGAAATGACTTAATCAAAACTATATCCAATCATTCCCTTTTCTCAACTTATTGTGGATTTATGAGAGCCTATTACGTGTTAGCTCTGTAGGGTATGCATAGTGGGGGACATTCCCAAGATAAGCCCACCTTAGGCTGCTCCAGACTGCCCGGCATCTGGGTGAAGGAAAGGCAGCTGGAAGCCCCCTTGGAGACGGTAAGCAGAGGGTTGGCAAGTGGGGAGATGTTGCCGCTCACACCTGAGGTGTTTGTAAATGCGGCTGACTGAGTGGACATGGCAAAGGCTGATAGTCACAGAAATGGGGGTCCAAGTCCTGGCTATACCCCTGAATCTGAGCAAGAAATGGATCTGGGCCTCAGTTTCCCCATCTGTAAAATGGGGTGAAAAATGCCTACATCATGTGAAAAGTTACACAAGGTAACATATGTAAAAACTGCTAGAAAACTGCCTAAAACTAAGTAGGTGCTGAGTCAATGTCAGCAACGTGCCCTCTTTTCCTGATGCAAGTCTTTGGCAGGGCCATGCGAACTCTGTGCTCCACACTGCCCCCTTGTGTCTGGGAGGAGAGCCGCAGGACGCAGCAAGGAAGGTCAGCTCCCAGCCGGCTCTGGCCCAGGAGCTCACCTGCTCACTGCCGCAGGGCTGGCTGGGTAGAAAGCCAATCCCCCTTGGAGTGCAGAAATAGTGGATCCAACCCTGGGAAAGATGACTGAGGTATTTCAGAAACTGAAAAGGAAATGTGAATAGACGCTTTTCAAAGCCATTTGAACTAGGCAGCCTGCCGATCTTCCGGAAGGAAGGGGCTCTGGAAGGAGCCCCTCACTCACCCAGACTCACTGAGCACACGCAGCAAAGAACTGGGCTGCACACTTGGGTGCATTAAAAAAAAAAAGGCAGTCAAGACATGGTCTTGGCCCGCAAGGGGCTTACAGGTAAGTGAGGGAGAGGGAACAAAAATGGATCACATGTTGGATGTCAATTACAGCACCTGCCACGGCCACTCCCCATCGAAGGGGATCACCCCCACCCAGCCCACTGTGCACCATGTGACTCCCTCCACCCGTAGCCGTGGGAGATGGAGCCAAGAGGATGTGAACAAATGAGTCAGTTTATAGGGTTGCCAGGCCATATGATGCGGCACAGATATAAGAAGACTCTGACCCCGTCTGATGGTTGCTCAGAAATGCTCATGACGGAGGCCCTGAGCAGTGGGAGCTAAAGCTGAAAAGCTGTAACGCAGAGAAGAGCGCCGAGATGAACCACCGGCAAGCTACAGTTGGGAGGGTGTGAAACGCACGCGTAAGAAGACGGGAAAAGCAATGAGGCGGTGTCGGCTGTATCTGTCAGCCTACCTGTCCCAGGCTGGGCAGGAGAAAGACCGTACACTCTGAGCAATCTGAGAGAGGTGGGATAAAGAGGTGGTGTTCAAAGGTGGTGGCAGGGTTTAGGGAAACGGACGAAGGGTGATGCAGTAGCTAAGGGCTGGCAAAAACTGGGACTCGTACACCCCTAGGCTTGGTGTCATCAGACTAGGAGAGGGGAGCCGAACGGTGAAGGCTGCCTGGGGCAGAGGCTGCAGCCAGCCCACAGCCACCCAGCAGGAAAAGAGCTTCACCAACCTCCCGCCCCCCCTTCCCCGGCATTGCCTTCATTGGCCAAACCAAACTAGAACCAGAAGGCAATTTATTGAGGTATAGAGGGTAAGTGTCCTCCTGTGCCCCCCCCAAGATAACAAAGCTGGGAGTGTGTGGTGTCACTCATTCTGATAAGCTGGACTTGTTCCCTGACTGTGAACTTGGAGAGACTCAGAGAGATGAGGCCCTCCCTGGACCCTTCTCCCAGTCCCCTGCCTCACTGGTGAACAATGGGACTTGTTTAAGCTGGTAGGGCTCCGATTTAGCAGGAGTGTTAGTTTCGATCCGTAATTGGCATCACCCTCTTGAAACTCTCTTATTAAGTCTTTTTTTAAAACCTGACTTCTCCTCTGAGAACAACGCAATGGATTTATTCACTGATGTGCATTCATTTTCCTGGCAAGCTAATAAGCTCAATTTCTATATTTTAGCTCTAATGGTCATTGTTTTACATGGTTCAGCCCCCCAGGGCCCAGAGCAGGAGAGGGGAGGGAAAGGTGGGTTTTTGGGGGGGGGCGGGGGAGGGTAGACAAAGCTCTTCAGAGTGCACGTGGGGGAAGAAAGCAACTAAGGAGCCATCAAGTGGGGAGAAGAGAGTCCCTGAAACAAGTGATGGAACACAGAGCCAAGTTCACACACTCTTTGTCCCCAAAGCCATCTCTGGGGCCCTGGGGCCAGTCTCCAGTCCTGCCCTTCTTGAGCCTCATTCCCAGGCAACTGTTCCCTTAAGTACAAAGATGCCCTTGACACATAGGACACCTTGACGGCTCCTCTTGGGTTTCCCACCCAGGAGCCCTCCGCCCCACCTGTGGTCCGTCTCCCAGGACTCAATCCCCGCCGCCGGAGGGACTGGATACAGGTCCTACTGCAGTTAGAATGTCCCGTCCTCACTGGTTCGAGGAAGTAGGGTAAGGCAGCCCCTACCCCCTACACTCTGACTATTGGGTCTCCCAAAAATTTCTACAGCAGGCAGGGCAGGTATTTAGGTAATTCTTTATTAAAGACTTGAAACAAATTTGAAAAGAAAATGATAATATAGGAGACCAGTTATTAAAACTGTATCTTTCCCCAGCATAATCCAATCAATCAACCAATCAATAGCAGTATGGTTTCTTCTCAGTTCCACTTTGGGAGCCAAACTCAGTAAGAAAGGAGCTTTCTTGTCTTTTAATGGTTGCCCCTGGTTACCCTAACAGATCATTCTAGAAAGGTCAGGATTAAGTTTCATTATTCTCCTGCCAGGAAGAGGGGTATGGAATGTGGAGGGTATAGTCAGCCTCCTCCAGTTATACTTACAAGAAGGCCCAGAATGGCCCTGGTCAGGTGGCTCATTGTTTGAAGCATTGTCCTATACACCCAAATGTTGCCAGTTCAATCCCCGGTCAAGGCACATAGCTAGGTTGTGGGTTCAGTCCCAACTGGGCCATATACAGGAGGCAATCAATCAATTTCCCCCTCTCTCTCTCTCTCTCTCTATCTCTATCTCTCTCCCCTACCTTCCCTCCCTCTTTATCTAAAATCAATAAATGTATCCTAAGATAAGGATTAATAAAAAAGACTTAGAAGGCCCAGAATGTACAAGAGAAGTTTGGGCCTTGCAACCAAAAAGCCAAATTAACCCCAAGTCCCAAGGAGGGAGAGCCCACTGTGAGCTAGCGGGCGGGGTCCAGCCAAAGACCCAGCCAACTGTGTCCTCCTGGATCAGCACCAGCACCCGCCAGCAAGCCTGGGGTTGGGAACACTGTGTAGTTGACTCGGGACTCGGGGACGCGAGGAGTTAATTTAAGTAGACACATGCGCCATTTAATCTGCAGTTGGGAATCCTGCAGCCAAAACATGTGGAAAGCAGCTCTGTGAGCAATATTTTACAGAGTTTTCATCAAAGACACTCTGGGGCCCGCCTCTCGGGGCTGGGTTCCCAGGGGAGAAGAAAGGAAAACCAGGCAGGGATGCCCCGTGTGTGTGCTTGTGTTTGCGTGTGTTCGGAGGAGGAGTGGGAACCGCTCCAAAGACAGCCCCAAGAGAAGACGCACCCAAACCACACTGTGGCATCAAGAGGGTGGCAGGGAGGGGTGCTGGCGGTGGGGTGGGCTGTGCTGCCTGCTCCTCAGGGCACCCTCTCGAGGGTACAGTAACCCTACGCAGCTCTACTAAAGATGACCAGGGGGCAGACCGTGCAACCTCGGCAAAACAGGGAGTCCTCTAGAGGCCTAAAAGCGAGCCCAGCTGCTCCCCTAAATGTTCCTTCCTCCCGTGTCTTGGCCGCAGTGTTCCCAAAGCCCCACCAGGAAGGTCACCTCTGTCCACAGTAGCTGCTGCAGTGCAAATGTCCCAAGTCTGTGTCAGAGAATCTCACGCTGCAGCGGGAATCATTAGGGGGAGATGCAAAATCCAGGAGGCGCTGGCCCCACCCGCAGAGAAGACGGGGTGGAGAATTTCCATTTCTGCAGGTTCCTAGTGATGCTGCGGGTCAGAGGTGCACTGCCCTGGCATCTGTCACTTGGCAGGGAGCAGCTACTGAAGGGACTGGACATCAGAGCTGTAAATGTGTTTTTTTTTATTTTAATTTTTTTTCAAGTAGTTTTCTCCCTTTTACTCCCATCCCAGCCCACCCACCCAACCCTCCCCACTTCCTTCCCATTACCACCTTCCCCCTAGCTTTTGTCCATGTGTCCTTTAAATTTGTTCCTGTAAACCCTACCCATTCTCCCCTGAAATTCCCTCTTCTGTCCCCTGTGGTCACTGTCAGGCTGTCCCCTATTTCAGTGTCTTTGGTTATATTTTGCTTGTTTCTTTGTTTTGTTGTTTAGGTTCCTGTTAAAGGTGAGATCATATGGTATTTGTCTTTCACTGCCTGGCTTATTTCGCTTAGCATAATGCTCTCCAGTTCCATCCAAGCTGTTGCAAAGGGTAGGAGCTCCTTTCTTTCTTTCTGCTGCATAGAATTCCATTGTGTGAATGTACCATAGTTTTTTGATCCATTCATTTACTGATGGGCATCTAGGTTGCTTCCAGCACCTAGCTATTGTAAATTGTGCTGCTATGAACATTGGGGTGCAAAGGTTCTTTTGTATTGGTGTTTTAGTATTCTTAGGATATAGCCCCAGCAGTGGAATTGCAGGATCAAAAGGCAGATCCATTTTTAGTTTTCTGAGGAAGTTCCATACTGCTTTCCATAGTGGTTGTACCAGCTTGCATTCCCACCAGCAATGTACTAGGTGGGTTCTCTTTTCTCCACAACCTCGTAAGCACTTGTTGTTTGTTGATTTATTGATGATGGCCATTCTAACTGGTGTGAAGTGGTATCTCATTGTGGTTTTAATTTGCATCTCTCTGATAGCTAGGAATATTGAACACCGTTTCATGTGTCTTTGGCTCTTCTGTATGTCCTCCTTGGAGAAGTGTCTGTTCAAGTCCTTTGCCCATTTTTTAATTGGGTTGCTTGTCTTCTTAGAGTGGAGTCATGTGAGTTCTTTATATATTTTGGAGATTAAACCCTTGTCTGAGGTATCATTGGCAAATATGTTTTCCCATACAGTTGGTTCTCTTTTTATTTTGATACTGTTTTCTTTAGCTGTGCAAAAGCTTTTAATTTTGATGAGGTCCCATTTGTTTATTCTTTCCTTTATGTCCCTTGCTCTAGGAGACAAGTCAGCAAAAAAGTTTCTGCGTGAAATATCTGAGATTTTCCTACCTACGTTCTCTTCTGGCTGTAAATGTTGACAGTGGAAGGCAGGCAGGAAAGGTAGCCTGGGGGTGGGGGGTGGGGGTGGGAAGCATGCTGCCCCTGTGAGCTCAGCCCCACTGGAGAGGAGCAGCCTGGGCCTGCAAATCCTAGGGGAGTCGGAAGAACATGGTGGGGGGCCCGATGGGAAACAGAAGGCCCTTCGTTTCTTTTCCCCAGAGGGGCACACGGCTTGCCCCCTCCCAGGTGGGAAGACAGCCTCAGGTTGCTGTCTGAAGTCTCAGACTTGGCAGGTTTGCAGCAGCCCCGCAGTGAGGCTCCAGGGCCACTGGCTCCTTGGCCTCTGCATTTACTGTTCTCATCCAAAGCCCTTCCTCAGACGCGGCCGTGTTTACCCACACACTGCAGTGAGGGGCCCGGCGCGGGACGGCTGGACATGTGTTTTCCCTTTATGTGTTTCTCATTCTGATTCTCCTCTCCCCTCCATCGCAACGCAGCTTCCCAGAAATAGAATTCCGACGAGCTCCAGGAAAATCTGAAGGGGCCACTCAGTTTCAACAATGGAAAACCCTCCTCCTTGATTCGCCCACTCTGAAGCCAAGAGCCTGCGTTCTTCAGAATTAGAGACGAAAGGGCCGCCCCTCCCCCAGCCACGCAGCGCGGCAGCATTGTTCCAGGACCGTAATTAGGACGGGCTCTCTGGATTTTAAAAATGGGTTTCTAAATAATGCATGTAATACTTTTTTTTTTCAGAGAGAATGGCTTTCAAAGGTCCAGTTAGCTACTCTGTTGCATATTAAGGAATCTTTTTTTTAATCTATCAAAAGGATTCTATGGGTCAGGCCAGAAGCAAGGATAGAAACTTTAAAGATCAGAAATAATCAGCTGCCCAGTGAAAGCTATTAATCACAGCTCCATACCTAAACAAGGAAGGCGGCCTCGCTCCGGGGGTGTCAGACTCACTTTCCCGGGGGGGGGGGGGGGGGGGGGGGGGGGGGGGGGGCGGGCCACATCAGCCTTGCAGTTGCCTTCAAAAGGCCGAATGTAACTTTAAAACTGCATAAATGTAACTACTCCCTAAGTAGGGGCAAGGAGATCGGGACTGCCGCCAGGTAGAAACTAGGTGCCAGGCTGGACACAAGGAGGAGGGCCGGATTCAGCCCTCGGGCCTTGTGTTTGTCACCTGAGCTCTAGGTGCTGATGCTAAAAGGCATAATGCCAAAGATCATGGCCACACAGAGCAGGGGAATGGCCTGGAACATGGATGGCCAAAAATATACCTGCTTCAGTCGATGGCTCTTTGGATTCAACTTTATTTTGGGCAGCTCGTTAGGCAGAAAACTAAACTTTGAGGCCAACCCCCCCCCACCCCACCCCCATTCCCAAACCCCACATGGAGCCAGCCTCTCTGAGACCAACCGGTCCGCTTGTCCCGGCTCAGGCCTCTGCAGGGACTTCCCTTGGCAGCCTTTCCCATCAAAGTTAATCCTGCCCGGGGCAACACACGCTAAACCAGTGTGCGGGCACACACTCACATGCGGCACACACACGTGCACACACAGCAGCTCTCCTTCCCCATCCTCGAGAAGCTGCAGTCTTCCCAAGATGTGTTCAAATAACAAAATCGCTGTTCTGTGTGTTTTTTGGCATTTACAGCAACACCTTGTCGGGTTTCCCCAAACCCATAAATACTCGGTCATGAGGGTCCCCCGTCACAGTCCAGTGTGGGGGAGCGCGGCCATCTGCTTTCGGGTTCCGACCATTCTCACTTATCTCCCACTTTGTTTTACGGGCAGGGATTAGGCCTGGATTTCCGCAGAGGCCCGGCTTCACTCTAGCGCCTGTCAGGTCGCCCATCTCCGGCCACATGTGGCGGCTGATAAGTGGGGCTCAGACACTCATCCTGCCTAACGAATGGTCCTTGTCGGTGACCTCTGGCCTCCCCGGCTGGCCCATTAGGAAGCACATCTTTTACTCTCTCCGGGATAAGCTAACAAAAAAAAACCCTGCTCAGGAATGATGTAGCCGCACATTGTGATTCAAGTAAGCAAAGGCCGTAGAATCCCCTGACATGAAAAGCCATGCGTCTGTGGGCGGTTCGTAGACTGGGAGTGGGCAGAATAGCTTCACACGCTTTTGGAGAAACAAAGAGATATTGAAACATACAGCCATTGTGGCCATGAGCAAGATAACAAGAGTCCCAATTTTCCATCTGTGTGTGGGCAGGAGTGCTTGTGGGTCAAGGAGGAGTCCCACCGTAGCTGAGAGAGAGGCTCTCAAAGTGTGGCACCCGGACCAGCAGCAGCAGCAGCAGCAGCACCAGCAAACGTATTAGAAATGCAAATGCTCGTCCCCACCCCAGAACGATGAACCAGAAGCTGCATTTAATAAGGCCTCCTGGCAACAGGGAGGCACATCCAAGTTCAAGGAGCGCTGGCTCAGCGGGCATGTGTTGGGCGCTATGGAGCAGGCCTGCGTGGCCTGATGCCCGCAGGCCTGGCCAGTGTGGAAAGTCCTTGACTGCAGCCCTGGTTCCACAGTAGCTGGCCAGCTGGGTCCAACACTTAACTTCTTGAGAAGGCTGCAGAAGATGCCTGGTTTGCCAACTGGACTGCACCCTGGCATCACCTGGAATGCCAGCCCTGGTCCCGCCCCCAGAGATTCTGACATAATTAGTGTAAAGCATAGCCTGGGCATCAGGAGTTTTAAAAGCTCTCCAGGTGACTGCAGCACGCAACTAAGGTTACAGACCAGTGTCCTGGATGGCCTTTCGGGTCTTACTAGCCTCAAAGCCCAATTATTTAGCCAATTCTATGGCTCTAGGTAAGTATTAGAAGTTAAAAAGTTAAATTAAAAAAATGTTTAAACCTAAAGCTAGAACACTCCGAGGGCTTGATTTGTTTCATTATATCTGTGATTTAGGTCGGTTTAAGGATAATAGTAATTGAAAACTGATTAATTAGGCTCCAGTTAATTGAAGTCCTACTCTAATATATCTTTTAGTGGATTTCGTATTTCACGCGGGCAGGTTAACGGCATGGGCTCTATTTCTCGACAGAATCTCCCCGCTTAAATTTGATTTCAGCAAGTTGATGACGCGCCTATCTATTTTTTCCTTTGAAGCCAAGTTATAAATATATGGTGAGTTCTGTCCTCTAATCCCAACTTGGGATCTTTGTTCAAACCCATATGTTCATTGAAGTTAGAGGGAGATATTTTGAAATCAAGATGAGCTGTTTCCAATCTCCCTTTTGAACCACCGCACTGCAATCCCTCCCTCCCTGTTTACCATTTCTTGCTGTTTTATTTGGGGATAAAAAAAACACTATGGTTTGGTTTCCTTGACTGACCCATTTAGCATCCCCATTTTGGATAAGTTTGGCTAGGTGAATCAATTTATATAGTCTCCTCTGAGTTGTCACTCTTGGTGACAAGCAGAAAATTGAAATTTGCAAGGCATTAGCTGTTAAAATGGTACATGAGATTTTTAAGATTTGTTTAAAAAAATAAAAGAAAGACTCGACTGGTCAGATTAAGAGTTTTTTATTTTTTAAAAAAAAGACCTCTGTCTATATGCATATGGTATATTTTAAAGAGGGTTTTCAAAAAATTCATAGAAATGAATGCATCTCAACCTTAGGAGAAGCTAAACCTCAGTCTGTGGGGCCATCAGGAACCAGCAGCCCCTCCCAGTTTCTCTCTCAGGCTCCCGGCGTTTGGGAGCCGCTGTCTCTGGGCACCAGCTTCCTCATCCTCCATCCGAGGGCCAGCTTTCTCTGACTCCCCGCACTCGTGACAGAAGATGGTGCTCGTCACTTTGACTTTATAACACTCAAGTCCAAGCACATAGCCTCCAATCAACCTGACCCTCTCAGTCACAGCTCGCATGCCCAGGAGGGAGGATGCGATGGCTCAACACAGGTCAGGTGTCCACACCTGTTTCGGTCTGTGTCCGCTGACGTGTGCACACTGGTACAAACATGGCTGCCACCATCTGCCACCCTGGAGACCAAGAAGTGAAGGTCCGAGGAAGGGGAGCCTCCGGAACCTGGCAGATCCTCCGAAGGGAGTTTACCCCAGTTACCCACTCCTTAGTGGAGTAACTAAGAGTTTCAACGGCGGGTTCTCTGAGACCCACCATTGCTCCCCTGAGTTGAGCTCCTGTCATGGCTGCCAGAAACGCCCCCCCACCTGAGCTCCCCCCGCGCCCCCCACGTGCTTCGCTGAGTTGTGGCAGAGACAACAGACCATCCTGTGTTCCATCTTGGCTCAAGCATGACCCCGTGACAAAGACCACTAGTTCGTCCCAATATCTATTTCTTCTTCTCCATTAGACCTTGTCCAACAGTGAGGCAGGTGGCCGGCCAGAATAAAGGTTACATTTCTCAGCCTAGCTATGGCCCTTTGAATAAGTTCTTGTGGACAGGGTTGGAGTAGAAGTTGACAAGTGCCGTTTGCATGCTCGTAGAGGGAAGGGGCGCTCCCTCTCTTCCTCTCCCTTCCCCCGTCCTGCTGCCTGGAACTTGGGCACGGTGGCCAGACATCTCGGGCTGTGACGAGGAGGGAGCGCTCTAAGACTGGCCGAGCAACAACGCAGAAGGTGCCTCGGCCCCTGATCACGTCAAAGACCAGAGCCACCAGGTCACTTTAACCTTTCACGCGACCAAAGCATTCACTGCAGAAACACTGTCCCAGCTACCACGGACAATCATAAAGCTCCAGAACTGTGGTGTTATAATAGAGTGTAGGAAGTATCCAGTCCAACGTTTCATAGTACAGATGAGGATTTAGAGACCCAGGAGAGAAACGTGACAGCCTCATCACACATCTGTGACTTCACCTAGGGCTTCCAACCCTACCTCATCCCACTCCCTGCCCCAGAGCTTTCTCTGTCACACTGCACTGAGCTCCACTAAGCAGGTAATGAATATTCAGCAATGCATGATCAGATCAGATCTACAAAGCCATTTCCCACGTATGAGATGATGTGTCAGTGAAGCAGTTCCTCACAAAAGGAACAAAGAGTCCTGGTCCTGGTCTGCCTTTTATTTCTTTATAGCTGACACTTCAGATCTTCAGTGTATCTCCACTCTCTCAAAGCCAGGTTTAGCATAAGGCAGGCGCTGTGAGACATGCAGGAAGACACTGAATCTCCCTGGGCCTCCTCTTCCTCCTTTGAAAAATGAAACTGGAGAAATCCATTTGACTTGGAAACTCTAAGGTTCTATTAAGGTTGCAAGCTCTCTAGTCAGATCCTGACCAAAAAAAAAAAAAAAGATGATTTCTTTTGAAACCACTTCCCACCTTCAAAGGACAAAATAAGCTTTTTAACATAAAAGCTCTAAGCACCATGCATCCCATGCTCCCCACCACCCAGCACTCACGCGGGCCCTGATGGGTGAAGAGGAGTAAGATCCCGACAGGTGCCAATCACTCACGATGAGCTCTTGTTGTGCTAACCTCTTATTTGCCCCTTTCCCTTAGTTTGTTATTTTTTGGAATAGGATGGAGACCGTTGTGATTCACCTCGCCCCCCGAGTGCATCTTGGGGAGGGGAGCCTTCAAGAGCCAAACTGGAAAGGAAAGAACAACGAAGACACTACTTTGGGCCTCTCCTGTTTGCCCTTCTTTTTTTTTTTTTTTTTTTTTTTTTTTTTTTTGCCCTTCTTGGTGTTTGCGCCAGCGGACCTGGGTTTGGAACTCCCATTTTCATCCATTGTGAGAGGCCACACGTAGAACCCCAAACACACCATCTGATGGCACCACAGCTTGGAAAGAAAAAATGAAATTCATGGGAGATGAAATCAGACAAAATGTGGAAAGGGCCCCCAAAGGTTGTTTGCCTCTCCTCACGGACAGAAGAGCTAAGAATGCAGAGGGAAAATCAAACCAGAACTCCACGGTACACACAGAATTATCTACTTGCTGCCTTCAAGAACAACTTAATATTAAGACTAAACACTTGACACTTTTTTGCTGCTTGATCCTTAGCTCTTCAGTGCATTGTCACCCACTACAAAGGTGCAGCCTCCACAGCCCCTTTGCAGGGCACTGGATGCTAAAGCAGCAACAGGCTGGGACAGACAGTGGTCACGCCTCCACAGGGAGAATCTACGAAGCCCTAAAGAGGGTGCCTAATCCCTAAATCAGAACAGGGTGGGTGGGGGAGGGAAGACAAGATAAACAGTTCAGTGAGACTCAGAGGAGTGTTCCGGATCTGGTGCAGACACAACACCTGGGTTAAGCCCTGTTACATCACCACTATCTGAGCAGCTCAGGAACTCGGTGATCACCTGTGCACTTCGGGTCCCAGAATGCTTCGCCTCCCCCAGCTCATCCCCTAGGCCCTAGGGCAGGGGTGTCAAACTCATTTTCACCGGGGGCCACATCAGCCTTGCAGTTGCCTTCCAAGGGCCGAAATAATTTTAGGACTGTATAAATGTAACTACTCCTGAACAGTTAAGGAGTTGAAATTACCTTCGGCCCTTGGAAGGCAACTGTGAGGCTGATGTGGCCCCCAGTGAAAGGAGTTTGACACCCCTGCCCTAGAGGAACATTCCCTGTAAATACAAAGGAAGAAACTAAGTGCCAAGATGCTACACAGAGCCCAAACCTCCTCAAGGAGGAGGACTCTCCTTGAGGAGGCTCTCCTCAAGGTCACTAGATGCCAGGCTCTGCCAAAGAGGAAACGGGGGGCGCACATCTCCCAGGTAAAGACGAGTGTTTCTCAGGCAGGCTGACGTAGCCGCTCTCTCTCCCTCTCTCTCGTGAGAATGACCCTCTTCTCTTTCTAAAGGAGAGGCTAACGGGTTGTGCTCCAAGTGGCTGACGTTAGGAGGGAATCAAGAGCTACGGCCTGGGCACTTAACACACGTCATCTCGAGTAATCCTCACCACCACTAGAGAACTACACACGCCCACACTGCGGTCCCCATCCTACAGACTTAGAGAGACCAAGGGACTTGCCCAGGATTAAGTGGTGAGGCCAGGATTCCAGCCCCGACCTGCCACAGGACAGATCAGCCACGGACCAGCTGTGGGAGCCCAGGTTCAAGTGTATATCACAGAGCTCTGCTTCCTGAAGGGAAGCCTCTGGGAGAGTACCCTACGATGGCAGTCACCAATCCCCTCCTCCCCGACCTCGGATGCTGCCGGCTTTACCGCCTGAGCTCAGCCTCCTGTCTCCCCCCGCCCCACCCTGGACTGCGGAAAAGTTGTCTCCCACAAAACGGGCCCCTGGTGCCAAAAACATCGGGGACCACTGCCCTAAGTGGCGCTGGACAACTGGAACAGCCTGCGACCTTCCAACTGGGAGCTGCTTTTTTCCCAACGCTTTTGCTGCTCGATGGTTCACATGTTGGGAAATTCATCATCAGGCTAATGCATGTTCTAGGTTTCTATTTGGGAATACTCTCCATTGGCATCCGTTCCGGTTCTAGGAACACTTGGTTGGTTCTATCACCGGCTTCCTCTACCCATTTCTGAAAAGCTTTAAAAAAATTTGAATTTATGACTCTGTCATTTTCTCTTTCACCTAGAATCTATGTAAGATTGTCTTTAAAAAGATACCATCCTCGCAGATCCTCAGCCTTTCCCTTAAAAAAATAAATAAATAAATGCGAGACCTCCTTTGCAAGGGGCAGCTCAAGTTTCAAAACTGTGCCAGGAAGAGCTTTGTGTTTGCACACTGGGTCAATCAGACCTGGGTTTAAGGAGGCGGTCCAGCCACCCGTTTGCAGCGGCAGGCGGGGGTCTCCGGCAGCCAGCACAGCTTCCGCCCCAGCCCCTGGCTGCTGTTCCAGCGGTTGGTACCAACTGCAAATAACTGGATTATAATCCTTCCCACATCAGAACTGTCTTTAAAAAGAACATATTATCCTTTATCCACGTGAGATAGCTACTTGGGATTTCAAAGCTAAAAGGTTAGGAATGCTAAGGAGGCAAAACAAGCACTAGGCGATTGTTCATTAAACCTGAGTCAAATCACTAATTAGGAAAAGCCCCGGGCAGACAAAACTTCCTCCAGCCCTATTACAATCTCTCTGTGAGGGACAAGCTGACTCCACGGCATTTGGCCTTTCAATGGCGATGCACAACGGTTTCGGCAAAGTGCTTACTGAGGACCGGCGGCTCCCGGGATGCCGTTGCTGCAGCCAAATTCCAACATCCCCAGCAGAAGCAACCTCTTAAACTCCGAGGATAACATTAAAATAGCCTCCACTTCCATAAATTCAACTTTGCTGGCATTTGTGAACACGGAATTCTGAAAATCACATCATAAATAAAAATGTTACAAGCTGCCACCTCTTCTGTAAACTCAGCCATGGACCATAAAAAGAAATTACGAAGTTGCATCTCTCCAGAATGTGCAGCGTCTCCGGGGACCGAGAGAGCCTTAGCAGATGCAGGAGCAAGGTATGGGGCCCCTGGGGGCCTGGGCAGCCTTTTCCAGAAGCCCCGAGACGCCTCCACATCTTTTAACTCCTGCAGCTTTGCCCTTGAAAATGCAACTTTGAAGCTGACAGATAACCGACAGGTACTCAGACTCAGAGAGAACGAGGCTGTGAAAACCATCACGGCGTGCTCCTGGTGCTCAGCGCAATCTCGGAGACGTCACTCCTTGTCCAGCCGCCCTGGAGTTCAAGGTAGGTAACTCGGTGGCTCGGGGGAGCACCTAGGGGTGCCCAGTGTGACTGGAAGCTCTGTAAAGAAGCTGCAAACTAGCCTGCCCTGGTTCATTCTTTAACACTGATTTACCAAGAGCTAGTCTGTGCCAGGCAAGACTGCATGTAGCATGAGGACTTCTGAAGAGCACCAAGATCCAACAGGCTCTCCGCACCAGCCCCTGCAAAACACGTGGTGAGAACAGAGCAAGTGGGAGCAGCCCAACTTCCCTCTGCCCCCTGGAGCAGCCACTCCCGCCCTCTGCCTCCCTCTCTTCAGTGACTCAAGCTCACCTTCTCTCTCTGCCCCCATCAAACCCGCTTTAAAGAGAGCACCTGACGTCAATCACTCACACCTCCGCGTAAACGGTCCAACTGTTGTTCATAAAAACCGCGTCCATCCTGGTAGGGTTTACTCTGCGCCGGGCCCACCCACACAGGAAACACCCCACACGCCGGCTCATTTCACCCCTGCCCTGCTCTGTATTAGACGCAGCTCAGAGGTGGGGTGGGCGAGGGTCTGCAGGGGGCTTTGTGTTCCAGAACACCCTGGGCTGGGGAGCCAGTGCGGGCTGGGAAAGAGCTCTGCTCAGCAGCCGCCACAGGCTTCTTGCCGCACTGAGGGTCAAAGTGCAAGTGCTCCCGGGGGCGCCCACGAGGCTCTGCCCCAGTTTCCCCATCATTGACCCCCCACCTCATCCCCCAGCCTTGCTCTGCAAGTTTCTGGAACATACCAGGCATATGTTTCCCTGGAGGCCTTTGCACTGGCTGTTCCCTCTGTGTATGTTCTTCCAGAGACCAGAGGGGTCACCTTCCCATCTCCTCTAAGTCTTTACCCAAATGTCACCTTCTCAGTGAGACCGTCCCGCCAGGGCCCTCCCACACACACACACACACCACTCCCTCCCCTACTTATTTTTCTCCACAGAAATCATCACCAGCTAAAACGTGTGATGCACTTATTTATTTTGGTTCTCTTCTCTGCTCCGCCCCCAGCTGCAAGCCCCCAAGGCCAGGGGTGCATGTCCACTTTACTCATTGCTCAAGTCCAGTGCTTGGAAAGTGGGTGCTCAACAAACAGGCACTGAATGAGTAATCGCATGACGAGCTTATCTAAAACATAATGGCCTTCATTCTTCTGTGGTTGCTGAGGGCACTTCTGATGGGATGCAACACAGACAGGCACAGACGGGCTGTCGCGAGGACGTAGGACTGGACTGGACTGCTGCTTCCTCCTTTTCCGCCAGGCCCCATGGCTGCCCTCGTTTTCCTTACGTGAATACAGGGGCTGTGCAGGGCTGGGGAATTACTGTGGCCCCTTTTCGAAGGCCACCCACCGTATCATGTGGTTTAAGGGACAAAGAGATTCCTGTCCCCAAACCAGAGCCTTTCTAGGCACTCCGTTACTCTTTGCGATGGGGTGGGGGTGGCTCCCTCAAACACTGGGGACTCACACAGTGTTGTCTGCTTTCCCTTCAGTGTCGTCAGGCGACAGCATTGTGCAGAGCATTAACCCTAGAACAGAGAGAGGGCTTTCTTGCCCAGTATCCATGTGTGAGTCTCAGAGCAGCATTCTGGTTGGCCCAGTTTGGTCCTCCCCATGCCACACACTGTGACCGGTCGGGCCTGCACTTTGTGTCCCCTGCTGCAACAGTGTCCCCGGGACCCCCTGACACAGGGAAACAACAGTTCTCCTGCCGGCGGTGGGCCATTCACAAAGCAGAGAGGGTGGTGAGGAGCTAAAACTGAAGGGAACCAGTGTATTCACTCCAAAATATGCCTCATTAACGTAAGTTTTATTTTGAGCCAAAGGCACTTTAAGAAGCAGCAGCAGGGGCAAGGAGGAGGTCTGTGACCCAGCCTTTATTCCTGAACGCAGGTGATAGGCCCTCGTATGGACGATGTCCTCCTTGTGCCAGAAGGGACATACCGTTCTCATCACCAGGGATGGAAAGCTGAGACTGAGAAGATTCTGGACAGACAGACCTTGTCAAAGTAATTCTTATCTTCCATTAATTAGCCTTCGGTTACTTTTCCTTTAGTTACTATTCCCGAGTTGCCTCTCTTGGGTCCACCGGGTAGAAAAGCATTTAGGTTTTGCCATTTCTTTGGGTCTTCATTTCCCTTTGAGGGCTCCTGTGTCATATAAAACTTACATTAAATAAATGTGTATGCTTTTGTCCTACTAATCTGTCCTGTGCCAACTTTAATTCTGAGGTCCAGCCAAAAACCCTAAGAAGGTAAAATTGTGCTTCACCTATAAAAATAGCAGTCGTTTGGGACAGAGGTGCCCTGTCCAGCCCGATGGCCATGACACAGGGCCTTTCACGCTAAAGATGAACGGCCCTCCCAGCCCTGAAGACAACCGAAGACCCTCACTCCCCCCTTCCCTCTCCTTCCCGCAGATGCTGCTTCACGCCCCAACTCACAAGTGATCTGAGGACTCAGTGATACCATAACGACATTTGTTGACGGCTTTGCTAATCCAGGTTCAGTTATCTCGCTGGATTCCTCCAACTAGGTTTGCAATGTGGAAACAACCTCAGAGAAGTCAAAAAGATGAACTTCGCAGTCACGGGGCTGGCCAACGGCAAGGCAGAGCTCACACTCCGGCCTCCCGGCTCCAAGTCTGCGCCCCTCGCACTGAACTACTCTTTGTTCTCATCACACAGACCTCAGAATAACGTAAAAGAACTTCAACCTCTTGTATGAAGTAAAAGAACTGAAAATATCCTATCGATCTGAACACATATTCAATGACGCGGGCGTATGCTAAAGATAAAGTTTCTTGCTATTTCAGAATTTGACAAGTCAAGACTTCGATCCTCAAACCAAGAAAATATACTATTTTCACGTTTAAGATAGGAAAAGCTTTCGAACAGCCATGGAATCGACAGCATTCGGTGTACAAAGCTGGGCCTCCAACCTCGCCCTTGCTTCTGCAACGAACGGCACACCAATATGCTTCATTTTGCGTATTGGTATGTCATTCCTGACGATCTCCTACACGTTTCCTGACAAGTAGCCATGAATTCAAATCGGATGGCAATCTTGGGAGCCAGCTGTTGCTTCTCCAGCTCCCAAAAATCCACACAAACCCCCCAGAGCACTAAATTACTGCCTCAGTCCTCTTTGTTTAACCTCAAACTGGGTCACCCTCTAATCAAGAAAAATTAATGACTAGCAACATATTTTTCTTTTCCTCTTAATTAGAGTAATTCCACCCTGGCAGTAACTCTCACACTGAAACTGTGCTAATGACGAAGTTTTAATTCGGAGAAAAGGGACAAGTGATCAAAAGTAACTGGCTCCTAGTACTCCTGGCTAGTCCAGGGATCAGACCGGTGGCCGATGCGTCATGGAGATAATGAGACATCGGCTTCAAGGTTCCTCACTTTGCCAGGCTCCTTCCCAGGCCCCAAGCGGTAAGTTCACACGGTCATACATTTTTGCAAATTTTTTGGAAGACATTTTAACCACATTGGTTAAGATGAATCTCTCTCTCCTTCCTTCCTTTTCCTCTGCTGTGCTTCCTGGGGCAGCACTGTAGACTCTGGATAAGGGGCAGTGTGAGATTTGTTTAGTTTGTGTTCAGAGGGCTGTGTGCATGTAGCTGGCAGTCATTTCCACGCACAAGTAAGTTAGTGCTGGCTGTCCTGGTGTAGGAACATCTTTCATGAGTGCTCCTCCCACCCACGGGGCCCACTCACCCGTGGCACAGAGGGGAAGGGCCAGAGGTCACACGGCAGTAGGTTGCCTGTACTGGACGAAGACTTTAACCTCTGGGAGCCTTCATATCTCATCTTTAAAATGAGGATAATGACATCGCCTATCTTGAAGATTGATGTGACTTATTAAAATAGATTGTTGCCCTGCCTAATGTGGCTCAGTGGATTGAGTGCCGGCCTGCAAACTGTAAGGTCGCAGGTTTGATTCCTGGTCTGAGCACATGCCTGGGTTACAGGCCAGTTCCCCCGTTGGGGAAGTGCGAGAGGCAACATATCAATGTTTCTCTGACATGTTTCTCCCCCCTTCTTTCTCCCTCCCTAGCCCTCTTTCTAAAAAAAAAAAATATATATTTTAAAAAATAAAATAGATTATTGTTATTAACACTAACATTACTCTATACCAGGCAGGGTAGTACTAGCTTAACATACATTATCTCAGTTAACTCCAGGCTTAGAGAAATCAGGTAACTTATCAAAGGTCATGTCACACAGCTGCTAAATTGAGGATCCAGGCGATGAATGTAAGCAGTTGCTACATGCGGGCTCAACCTAGAAGCTCAATATTATCATGAATGGCTAACGCTTTTATGAAAGCAAGCCGAGCCAAGGCCAGGCACTCGCTGGAGACTGATGGCAAATGAGGACAGACAGAGGTCTAGGCTGCAGTCCAAGGAGCAGGACCGGCATCACCGGCTGCAAAGACACACCAGCAAAAACAACTACCACGTGCGAAGCAACTTGCCAAGCATGTTACATACACTTAATGGGATCCTTTTACATTTATTAAATCAGTAACAGAAGTTGTAAAATAAAATAATATTCAATGCTGCCATATTTTGCCAGTCCGCAACACTCACTTATTCATGTCAGGTCTATAAATTGCTCCACTCCGGGAAAGCAACTTGACAATATGTATCAGCACTCATGAAGATATTCATAGCCTTTCCTACAGTAATCCCACTGCTAGAAATGTATTCTGAAGGAATCGTTGAAAAGGAACAAACGATCTAGTTACACGAAGATACTCACTGCGGTGTTTACTTGTGACACTGAAACTCCAGGACCCTGTGAAATGACCCAAGGGGGGAACTGGTAGGCAAATGCTGGCCTGTCCCCTTGTTGGAATAACATGGCCTCGTCCCAGTGATCCACATGGTCCATGTGAGAACGAGCACATCCCATGTGAGAAAGGGCTTGACAGCAATCACATTATTTTTGCAAGTATGGATCTGTAGAAATACCACCAACCAGGCAATTGTCTTAGAGCACAGGTGGCAAACACAAGGCCCATGCACCAAATACAGCCCTCCACCTTGTTTCTCCCCAGCAGCAGCGCCGAGCTCCTTGCCCCTAGTGAAGGAGTAGTTACATGTACACAGTCCTAAAGTTACATTCGGCCCTTTGAAGGCAACTGCGAGGCTGATGCGGCCCCAGTGAAGGTGGGTTTGACACCCCTGTCTTACAGTATTGTGAGCGGTCTCATTCTGCCTCCACCCTAGAGTGCTCTTGATCAGTGAACGTTGGGGAAAAACAATGCACAAATGAGAGCAGCAGTCAGATGCATAAAGAACAAATGGCTACACAGTCCCAGGCCACTGCTCAGCCTTGGCCCACCAGCCCCACCAGGACTCTGGCCCCTCCGCTCTCCCGGCCAACAGACCTCTGGACAGCGCAGCAGCCAAATGGCTGAGTCACCGTTTCCCTAACTGCACTATTGCACTTAAATGCACTATTCACCTGTCTGGGCCAACCTCGTGGGGTTTTGGGGACAGGCCATCAGATAATGCTGTTTCGCTGCATTTAAGAACATTTTTCTGGCATCAAGCCAAGGACATTTTACAGAAACAGGGATACAGCTCAGTCCTTGCATTCCAGGTTTGGGGGTAGAACAGGTTTTACAGCTAGTGCCTAAGTCTCCAGTTCCGAGGGTTCACGTGCAGGGTTCTGGCCACCTCCCATACTGTTGCGAATCACAAGCCCAAGTTAAGTGCTTATTGCAGGAGAAGTCTTCCCTGCTCTTGCTCTCACCAGTGCACCCTTCCCGGCATGCTGGCCACCCACCTTCTTCAGGACCAAGACAGGACAGATTCCTCAAGCCTCCCTTCTGAGCTGCCATTGAAAGAAAATCTCATTCTCCTGACCAGGTCCACCTGCCTTATACCACGGTGGGTGCAGGAAACTCCTTGGAGACAGCTCTGAAGCCACCCAGGAACCCCATGAATGTAAGCTGACCATGCCCCCCACAAAAAAAAAAAGCCTCATCCCTTTTCAGTATTGCCCCCTCTGGAGTCCGCAAAGCTAGTGATGGAGTGAAGACTTTGAGCAGAATGGCCTTCCCAGCTGCTGCCGAACAGACTCTGGCCATCTCAAACATCACCCTCCGGCAGTGTCTCTCAACATCAGCACTGTCAACATTTGAGGACAGATCATTGTTCCCTGTAAGAGGTGTCCCAGACTTCCGATCAAGATGGAGGTGTAGGTAAACACACCTTGCCTCCTCACAC
Source organism: Phyllostomus discolor (assembly GCF_004126475.2). Taxonomy (NCBI): domain Eukaryota; kingdom Metazoa; phylum Chordata; class Mammalia; order Chiroptera; family Phyllostomidae; genus Phyllostomus; species Phyllostomus discolor. The sequence continues at coordinate 13,956,922 of NC_040906.2, forward strand.
AACTACAGCAAAAATTACAACTACACCACCAAACAAATATCACCCAGTAATGTCAGAAAATTTAAGCTGTGTGGAAGTCCGACAACCAAGGGTTTAAAGAAGGCACATTCATGCAGACAGGTAGGAGGGGCAGAGACGTGGAGAGGTGCGGAGATGCAGAACGGGCAGTCCCACGGCCAGTTGTGGTGGATAAAAATCAGGAAGGGTACCTCAGGAGTGAGGCATCCTAGCCCCAGACCAGACCACCCTACCCAGGGTTCCAGCTTCGGGAAGTCCCCATAATTTGGCTATAAAAACCAGTGGGGGTTGGGACAACAGAAGAAACTATGGGATTCACAAGAGATGCCTCTTAAAGGGCCCACAACAGACTTAGGACTTATGTAGACCCACTCCCGCTGGGATTCGGCACAAGAGCAGCAGCTGGAAGGGCACCAGGGGCACACAGGGAGAAATTGAAGTAACTGGCATCAGGGCGATGCCAGTTGCTGGGAAACAACTTCCTCCCGGGCAAAACTCCAGAGGCCAGGCAGCTGCCCTGCCCTTGTCCAAGCCCTCCCCCACACAGAGCCACAGAGCAGTGACACAGCTGCCTGCCCTGGTGATTACCTAAGACTCCGCCCCATACAATTTACCCGTGAGCTTTTTCTACTACGGGCCACGCTACTAAGTCAGGGAGTCAAAGCAGCTCTACCTAATACACAGAAACAAACATAGGGAGGCTGCCAAAATAAAGGGACAAAGAAATATGGCCCAAATGAAAGAACAGAACAAAACTCCAGAAAAAGAACAAAATGAAATGGAGATAAGCAACCTATCAGAGGCAGAGTTCAAAACACTGGTTATCAGGATGCTCCAGAACTCACTGGATACTTCAACAGCATAAAAGAGACCCAGGCAGAAAGGAAGAGCGGAGGGGATGGAGCTGAGGGTGTCCGGAGTGTTGTGGGGTGTTTAGCGGCATCCCTGGCTTCTGCCCACTAGACGCCAGTAGCACGCCTCAACCCAATTCTGACCATCAAAAAAAGTCTCCAGACATTGCGAAATGTCCCCTGTGGGACAAAGAGCCTCCCTGCCTCCTCTACCCCAGCAAAGAAGGACTTTCTCTTCCATCTACATATACCTGCAGTATACATGTACTATACATAATATACCCATAATACATAGATATCTCTTTTTGTCCTTGTCATTTCATTCTATGATTGATTCTCTACCTTCATTCCCCCGAGGTAGGGCCTGTATCCTGAATGGCGTTATACCCCCAGCACCTAGCACAGGCTGCGGTGCTCAGTGAGCCCTTCAGAGATGAATAGGGATGACCCGACCTAGAGTTGTAACACTTTCTCCTCTCCCAAACCAGGGTGGGAAGGAGAAGTGGACGGTGTGTGCAGTTACTGAGGAGAGGGGAAAAAAACTAGACTTTATTCTTTTTGCTGACAGTGATGTTTAAGAAAGTTTGGAGTTGTGTTGGGGATTACTTTCAAGAAGTTTTTTGGTTGCATCTTGCTAAACCGCACCCACGGGGACTGAGCTAATTCCAAAAGACAAGACAAGAAGGAATAGTCTCAAAGCCTCCAGGCACTGATTTACAGTTGGTGAAACTCTCCCCAAATCCCACCTGAGGTTACTTACAAGGAGATGCCCTGTGAGTCCCCAGTGGGTAGACTAGCAGTAAAAATGTGCTCAACCCAGAACGTGAGGGATTTGGGTAAGTCACTGGGTAGAGGCCACTGCAATCAGGAACATGAGACACTGGTGTTCAGAGCCAGGTTCCCCAAAGATGGATTCTGAGTTGCTTCAAATGCTCTTGAGAAGAAAAAAAAATGAGAAAAGTGGATTTACTTCCTGTTGGATAAGCAATACCCTTCCCTCCAGCAAATTCTTTGCAAATAACCTTGATGTAGAACACCTCTGAAATTGACCTTCCAGTAGATAAACGGAGCCTTTGAGGAATTTTCTTAAGGTTTTTAAATGAGCTTGGAGAGTTTGTAAAAAGTATCTCTGCCCCACCCTCGCTGCATGAGTGAGCATGCGTGGACCGCATTTCTCTTTCAGAGGAGTGGGAGGTTTCCGGGGGACCAGAGCCATCGGTGGGTGAAACAGCCCTGCCTTCCCCAGTGTCCTTCACACCCTTGGAGGCCCACACACCCTCCCACCAAGCTCCAAGGCCGGCAAACAGCCCAAGCCCAGGCCCAGGCCCAGGCCCAGCCCACTCTGACCTGGCAAACAAGTGTCTGTACAGACCTGCTGGCCCTAGAGCTGCCTGAACACCTTCAAGTGGGGAGTGGGAATAAGCAGGGGGTGGGGCCTGGGCTACACCCAAGAACTCCCAGAAGCCCCTTATGTTAAACCTGCCTGTAAAGGTAAGAGCACATATTGACAGCAAGGGCCCTCAGCTCCCAAATAAATACCTTCCCCAGTTCACTGAATTTGGAACTCCCCCATGAGAGCTAAGGCTCACACAGTCCACATCAGGGAGATGTAGCAAGCCACCCACAACACATTCACTATAAAATACAAGCCACTCCTCACGGAGATCAGCTGCCCCACCCCCTATCCCATCAAACCCCTTTCTCAGGGAAGCGTCCTTCTTATCTTTCAGGCTGGAGGTTAAATGCCACCCCTCAGAAAGATCTTCCCTGTCCATTCTGTCTTAAGTGCCTCTGGGAAGTCACAGTTGCATCTCCCTCTGAATGTCCTTCCATGATCCTCCTCTACGCTGGGGTCACGTCTCTGGTGTGAGTATCTATCTCTCTGATCAAATTCATTCATTCATTCATTCATTCACTCATTCACCAATAAAGATTCTTTTCCAGAGAAGGTGTTGACCAGCAGTTAGAAGACTATAGGACAGTGTGGTATGCCAATACCAGGTGTGCTGCGCTTGTTCTCCTGGTTTTGTGTCACAACAGGTAAGTGACTGAGCATGTGCTTCCTATGTATCAGCCTGTAGCTGATGCGGGAATGCGGCACTCTCGGCACGGTCGGACCTTGTGCTGGAGCCGTCATCATAAATCCCCAGGCAACACGGTTTGCTGACAGCAGTTGTTGCAACCAAATGATAAGGCTAGAACGTCAGGGGAAGTTCCAGGAACGCTGCAGAACACGGGTGAGAGCCCACCAATCTGAGAAAGCCCAGTTTCGGGGATTCTGCAAACCTGTAAGACCTCCACCAGGACAGGCCAGTAACCCACATCATCTGAGTGCCTCTCCCGTGCGGGGGCCCGACCTGGGATCAGCCCGTACCTTTTGCCGAGCCCTCTGTCCTCCAAACTCAAGGATGTAAAGTGAGATTTGTCCCAGACATAACTAAGTGTCCATTCTCAAAGCCAGACTTCTGTTACACGAATCCGTAGAGAAGGGACGATGGAAAGAAAATGGGCGAGATTAAAGGGGCAAAGTCACCAAAGTTCTTGAAAAGGTTAGAAGACAAACTTGACCAAATTTTCCCGTGGCCGAGGACAGGACCTGTACGCAATGCTGCCCAGGGGCTAAGGAACAACAACAAAAAACAAACAAAAGCTGGAACTCCACTCTGCCGCCCCCACCTCACTGCTGCATGCTCACGTGTAGCGCTCCACCCCCCCCCACCCCCCACAGGATTAACATTCAGGAGGCCTGGTCTCCCTGAAACGGGTGTAAAACCACAGTGTAACCTGGAAATTGAAGAACGGGGCTCAATAAATCGATGGGAGGCAAACCCTAAGTCATGACTCACGCACCCAAGCCCAAATGCCTGCAGCGACCCTCCCACCTCAGAGGATGTGTCAGACCAGCCAGACATGGCCGCTGTCTAATTCAGCAGCCGCCCAGAACACAGTCCCAGCCCTGCCTCCAGCGTGAGAGCTCTTCCCAGTAAACCTCAAGCCCGTTAGGTGTGGGCCCATTGAATGCGAAGCTCAACAGTTTCCATTAATTTCCCAAAGTGTCCTCGTTTGTACAAACCTGAGGGTAAATTCTGTCTGGGTGATCATCTCTTTGAATCCCTAAACCCCACTTTTTGGTTTTCAGTCTCAGAAAGTGAAAGAAGAAAACTAAATTACCCAATCTCGACTCCCAAAGACACTGGCAACTTTTGAGCTGAGGGCTTCAGATGGATTCTAATTTGCCTTCCCCGAAACATCCAAGTTCTGTGGAAGGTTTCTGGAGGATGAACTAAATATGCCACAAGCTCCATGGAACACCACTCGGTGGGGTCTCCCCAAGAAGTTTCAAAAATGGTCATGTCAGATCCTATTAAAGAATGTAGGGAGATTTTTCTTTACTTTTTTTCTTTAATGCAGAATTGGTATGCAACATTCCTCAGGTTATCTAACCAACTGCAAATATCCAAAAGGCACTTTAAACCTAGTAAGACTGACCAGATTTGCTTGCAGGAAAATAACAGTGGCTTTTAAATTTTACACATTAACATCTGAGCCTTTCCAACCTCAAATGTCTGTGAAATGTCAACAAAAATATAAACAAGAACACATCTAGGCAAAAACACAGAAACCAGTGAGGTGGCTCCAGGGGGGTTGTTGAAAATTAGCATTATCTCCACCCACACTTCCAACAATAAAATAACATTTTATTTCTACTTGAGACTTTGACCCTAAACTCCACATGCGAAGGGAACTATTTTCCCAAACTAATTAGTCCTAAGTAACCTCCAATCAAAGCAGCATATGGCTTATTCTCTCCATATCCCTAAAATCTTTAACCAAGGCCCAGATTTTAACTTACTGATGCAAGAGTAGGCCATCGTACACACCTGTTCTGTGTAACAAATTACCCCAAAAGGTAGGGATTAAAACAACCATTTTCTTTTGTTTGTGAGTTTGTGGCTCCTGAACTGGGGAAGGGGTGGGCTGGGTGGTTCTCACTCGGGCCCTTCCATGCGGGTGTGAAGGGGGGTGGGGACGTTGTCGCCTGAAGGCCTTGCCTCACCTCGGAAGTCAGACCACGTTATTTCCACTGCCTTCTGTTCGTTACAGGAGACTCACTAAGATTCCAGGGGAGAGGACTTGGCCCTACTTCTCAACATAAGGAGCATCAAAGAGTTTGTGACAAGTGGTTCAACCTGCCACTGTGCCACCAGCAGTGAGTACCCCAACGACGAAGGCAGAGCTGGCCTAGGCCACGCCTCCCTCAGACGATGACATCCTTCCTCACACACACTGTCATCTGTAGCCATCTTCGAGCTGTCCCCTGGCCACCCAGGCCGCAGCTCCTTCCCGCCATAATTCCACCACAGGCATCCTTCATCCCTGCCCCGGCCTCAGCTCAGGAAAGACTGTGCCAGCTAGCGCCGTGAGGTATGGCTGTGCAGGCTGTACACCAGCCGAGGCGTGCACACTTGCAGAGTCTCGCAGCTTGCTCGGGGCTACCCAGAGAGGCTGTTTTGCCAAACTTTCACCAAATACTGAATAAGCTAGTGGCCCTGGGTGCTCAGCTCTGTCTCAGAGACTTCCAGGTTCCACTGCCACATCCTCTCCAGTTTCTCGCCTCCCTGTCAAAGTCATGTGAATGATGAGAGGAAGGGGAGGGGGGTACGCTGCCCAGCCATGGGCAGAGATGCTGTAGAATGTATTATACAAAGCACTGGCAGAGAGCAGGCGGACAGGCGCCTCTGACTCGGCCAGTCAGGAAGGGCTTCCTGCCAAGATAGCCCTCGAGTGTTCCATGAAGACAACCATGACCCCAAGAGGAGGGAGGAGGAGACATGCCCTGCAAAGGGAATGAAAGTATAAACACATAAAAGGGAAGATATAATCAAGTAATGGTCTAGAGAGACCTTTGCAGGAGCAGAGATTATTAGCAGGGGAAAGAGGGCAAAATTAGGCAAGAAGAAAGGAGGGCGAGGATCCTCTCCTAAGGGGGACCCTCTCCAGAGGGGGCACAGCGCCTGCCAGTGTCCACCTAGGTTCCCTCAGATCTCCCTTAGGTTCCCCAGGACACTCCCCACCCCACCAGCTTCCATGGGTCTTGCTTGGCCCCATTGAAAAGGGATGGATGTCCTTGGGTGACCAGAGGCACTTTGGCCACACACTTGGAGCCCTGAAGGAACCTGAGGTTTTACAGAGGGAGCCAAGGCTCACCCTGAGAAGATACATGACCTTTCACCCCTGCTTAGTTTCCCTTCCTCCCCATCCTGCTGCCCCCACACCCTTACCGATTTTCCTGGGAAAACACCCTTAACACTTTCTGTGAATCCTTTTCTCAGGGCCAGCAGCCCAACCTGGCACAAGGGTTAACTACCAGTGAGCATTCCTGGTTTGCTTTCAACCTAACGATGCCTAAGTAACCTCAAAGCAGCCTAAGGCTGACCCTCACTGTTCCTCCTACCTCCACCCACAACCCCAACCCCCGAAAAAGCAATACTCAGACCTACCTCACTGCAGCAAGAACACCCAGAAGCATTGACGCAATCCCATCATGGTGAAACTCAGCCCTAACACTGAAACTAGACCCTAATAGTTTTTTTCCTTAGTTTTGTTCTTTTACCTTTCAGGAGGTCACAGCAGGCCTCCTCACGGCACCCAGGAGACCACCAGAACGAGCCCCAGCGGGCTTACGCAGGTGCAAAACGCCTGCAAATTAACTCCGATGAGCCACCACGGGGAGCCCGAGCCCTTGTGCGCAGACCTGGACCTCACAGCAGTGTCTGCAGCGAGGGGCCTGGACCTCACCCAGTCAGACCCCGGCAGCTTGGGATTCCTTCATGCTGCCTCTCCCCTTTCCCGTACCTTAGATGTCACAGGTCCAAGATGGTCCAGTCAAGAGTCCCAAACTGGAATTAAGAAATGTGTGTCATTTCTTCTTACCTTTATCCTTTAAATTTGCTGTAAGTCTTTATTCCGGGAGACCGATGAGAGCCTTGTTTCCAGTCTCCTCATTCAGCTGGCCTGATGAATTAACATTTTTCTCTGCAGAAACCTGTTGTCTCAGACCTTGGCTTCTCTGTGGGCGACAGGCGAGAGACCCACCAACTCTCAGGTTGGGAGCAGTGGCATGTCAGGAGAGCCACAGCGGCTTTTCATGGTGAGCGTCCCCTGCACTCTGGAGCCCCACAGAACCTCAGCAGCCACGGAGGAGAGAAGCACCTCCACCTGGAGTAATACTCAAAACACTTAACAGCACAGCGTGGATGCCAATCAGTTAGGATGGACGGCAGCTGCAAATAACTGGGATCCCACGGTTCTCGAGCTCTGGGTCATAAAGATGGCCGCCTGCCACCTGTAGGTCACTCGAGCTCGAAGATGGCATCTTCCGTGTCTCTGCCACTTCCCCAGGGCCAGATTCAAACCACCCCAATAGTCTGTCATCTATTATCTGAGGGCCCTGGGAATGAGTCCGTGAAAAAGGGGAAGAATAAAGAGAAAAAATGAAAGCTACAGGGTAGACACAAGAAGAAATAAGAACAGAGATGAGTTATGAGAGGAGTGGATGAAAGATAATAAAATGCAAGTTGTAGAGGAAACAGCTCACACCCACTGCATCAGAAAATGCTACAAGCAGGCTCTTCCTGGGACTTTTCACCAGGATCCCCAAAACTGTGCACACAGCTGCGTCCCACTAGTCACGGCACCCAGACAGTTTGAGGGTCCTCTTACGATCATCATGCTCAGGAGTGGCAGAAAAACCCTCTTCAACTCCAGGTTGTTTGAAGTATCAATCTGAACTCATTTACATTCTCAGCTGTGGCGGGTTAAGGGCCAGAGGAAAAGTCTGCCACTCTAACTGCATCCGAAGAGTGTGCTAAATTCTCGCGAATGGTAATTAGCATCCAGCTCCTTTACTCTGCCCAGGCCGTATTTCCAAATCAATTGCTCAGCATTAGTGATTCTGCTGGGACTGATTTAATAGTGTAATATGAAGTCTCAGCCCTTCTGTACAGGTTAATTACATGTGGTCTTATACATTCTAATTTAAAATACTGCCTTTGCAATTATCATCAGCACTAAAACGGAGCACGAGTAATGAAGCCGGGCTTGAATTTTTTTCCAGAAGTAATGAATTGAAAAACAGAAGTGACTTTTAATTTCTTCGGCGCTTACCACGTCAATCTCTCTTCTGCAGGAAATATAAATCAGGGTCTCCTCCTTATTTCAGGTTGTTATGAAAACAGGCAAGATTGCCTTCAACAAAGTACGAGCCTTTGATTTTGAAACAGCTCAGACTAGCCTATCTGGGTTTTGGCCCAGCCAGAAAGGCCACTGGCCCCCCTACCACCTTCTCCCCCAGTTAGGTATGGATTTATGGGTGAATTTCTATATTTGACAAATACATGGCATTTACTATATGGCAGATATTGTCCTAGAGCTTTATAAACAGTAACAACCCCATTAGGTACCGTATTAGTTATGTAACAAATTACTCCAAAATGTATCCGCTTACAACAATAAACATTTATTATCTCACAGTTTCCATGGGTCAGGGTGTGGGGAGAAGCTTAGCTGGGTGGTTCTGGCTCAGGGTGTCTCACAAGGATCAGACTATGGGTCAGAGCTGTCCCCAGAGGATCCACTTCCAAGTTCACTCACGTGGTGCCGGGCAGGCCTCAGTTTCTCCCCAGGAGGGCCTCTCTGCGGACTGCTCGAGTGTTCTCGCTTCATGACACCCGGTTTCCCCTAGAGCAAGTGATGTGATGAAGGAGTGGCAGAGAGAGGCAGAGTAGAGACAAAGAAAGACAGGGAACTAAGTTGAAACCGCAGTATCTTTTGTAACCTAATGTCAAATCAATGCACTGTCACTTCCGGTATATTCTCCTGGTCTCACAGACAACCCTGGTACCGTGCAGGAGACTTCCACACAAGGGTGTGAATACTAATAGGTGGGGACCACTGGGGGCTGGCTGGATCCCCACAGGTAGGTATTATTACTATTTCTGATTTGTATTTGAGGCCATGGAGACACAGGTAGGGGACGCCACTTGCTCGAGATCACTGGGAATAAATGGCATAGTCAAGATTTGGATCCGGTGGGTCCTATCAGCTCTGGAGTCAAAGCTCTGAACAACCACTCACACACGGTCGGCTCCATGCAAGGACACTGCTCGTCGGAAACCTGTCATTAATCACACTCACCCTTCCCTCCCATGGGCACACCACTACTCCCTGCAGGAGTCCCTGCTACCGTTACAGTCTCCAGGGGGTTCCTCCCCACCTTCTGGGTTCGTTTTGCCTGCCGCCTGAGGAAAAATGTCTCTAAATACCAGAGATCAGTGAAAAGGAAAGGAATTTATTATTCATGTGAAATAACACAAACTAAAGTTCCCCACAAATGCACACAGTCCTCCCGGCACCCTCCATGTGGCAAAAGGGAGCACCTCCAAAGCCTCGTGGTCCTCATTCTCACCCAAGCCTCATGGTTCCAACCAAGACACCAAAGCTATGTGGTCCTAAACAGATGCATGGTCCCAAAAAGAGAGACGCCCAATGGCTGCTGTGCCTCTGTTTAAATCCCAGCACCAATCTTCCTCTGCAGCCCCATTTCCGGCTCCTCTCACAATTGGCCACAGCTGCCAGCATTCTGGGCAGGTGTGGCCCTGTGGTGTGGAGCCAATTACCTCCAAGCTCTTCTGGACCCTACTACAGATCCCTATTTGGGGCTCCCCTCTTGGCTGCACCCTGTTACACCACCAGCTCTAGTGTCAGATCACACCTGGGCATCTCTGGCACTGACGATCACACCCGACCACAGGCCTGGGTCTGAGCAGCCCTGGGCGTCAGGGGGTCTCTCTGCTGGACTGTAAAGGGACTTTGCTAGCCAGAGTTCTAGGCACTTCACATATATTATTTATTTTCTTCTCCATGTCTTATAACTGCAATCACAATAACCACAGAAGAGCTCATAAGCTTACTATGTGCCAGGCTGTCCATTAAGTGCTGCAGGTCTATTCATTCTTTCATCCTCACGCAAACCCGTGCACTACATTTGATTATTGTTCCCATGTTACGAATAAAGAACCCGGAGCTCAGAAAGGTTCAGTGATTGGCCCAAGGTTACACAAAGCCGGGATTCACACCTGAACATGTTTTACCACAATGACCGTCCTGTCTCCATCTGGACGAGGAGGGACAGGGACAGGGACGAGGCCCTCCACTCTTTTGCACGGCAGCTGGGTGCTGCCCCCAAGCTACCCAGGGGCCTGACCGTTCACATCCAAATGGTCCATCAGAGGGTTTTTCTAAACAAAGACAATTCCTTCTCTAGAAGAGACTCTGGGGCCAGGTGTTACGTTGCCTTTTATTTTTTTTAACTTTTCTCCACTAGCAGATAAAACAATATATCAGGGGGTTAGCAGCCTTCTTAAAGGACAAGATAATAAATATTCCCCGCTTTCCTTCTGGGCCATATCGCCTCTATCGCAACTCCCCAGCTCTGCCATCGCCGCAAAAGCACCCGCAAACAATATGCCGGTTAATGAGCGCAGCTGTGTTCCGATGAAGCTTTATTTGTGGACATGAAGATAGGAATTTCATAAAATTGTCTGAAGTCATGAAATAGTATTTTTTAAACATTTTAAGCCCTTAAAGGTGTAATAGCCACTCTTAGTCCACAGGCCCCTCAAAAACAGATGGCCCCAGTTTGCTGAACTCCACGGTATTTGACAGAGGGGGTCAGAAATCCTCCCAATAGTTGAGTCATATGGATTTTATTGAATCAACCTAAAGCCTATTCCTGAGAAACATACTGTCTGGGAATTGTTCTGAACATAAACTTTCAGGAATAAAGTCAAGTGGATGAAGTGATTTCCCACTTTTTACGCGCTTCCTGGAAGACTGGCGGGGGAAAATCAGTGAGGGGGGCGTGAAGTGTGCTCACGAAAATGCGCCTTATCTGTCCTGTTTGATCAGAACAGGGGCCGAGCCCCATTCACCGGTGTGTCCCCACACTGACCTGTCCGGGCCTCCCCCTGAACCTTAAACACACCCGGAGCCGTGTTGTCCGAGCCAGAGAGAGAAATCCAAGGTCTAGCGAGGACTTTTTTCCTTATCTTGTGGGTTCTTTCATGTGAAAAGTTTAGCAAGGACATAGAAATCAATTCACATGTAAATATTTAATAAAGCATCTTATTTTAAAAGAAAAAATTATATGAAATGTGGGTCTGTCCTGGAAAATTCTGGGCATAGAACCATGTGAATATGGCAGGTTTCCAATGAGCATTGAATTAACAAAGGAAGAAGGGAGGAAGGGAGGGAGATACGGAAGGCAATGAGAAAAGGAAGGACAGAAGGCAAAGGCAGAATACAGACTATTCCCCATCAGAGTCTTCCCTGATGCATCCAATAATTTATTTAATAGAGAGCTGCTGTCCAATAAAGTACAAGTCAATGATTCGCCCCAAGTCATTGTTGAGTAATGTGCTATGCTCCAGAAATACCATCTTCACTTTCTCTTCAACTACCTTTTAAAATTACGTTTAATCTTTTCACTCAATGCATTAAACTGCTGCAGGAACACAAGATAAGATAACCAGGCCTCCCACAATACACAGAACAAGTTTCTGTAACAATGGGACCAGCCCCACTAGACCCTGGGTTTTGGAGGGCAGGGACCGTCTTATTCATTTTGGTACCCTGGGGATCTGGCACTAGAAGGCATTTAATAGATGTTTGTTGAGTGAATGAAAAGTGAATGAGGGAAATGTTTCACCTTAAGAGATCTAAAACCTATTTTCTAACAATGCAACAGCACTTGAACAAGGCGAGTGTTCCTGGGAGACGAGAGACCCCCGGGAGAGCGGAGCAGTGGAAAACAAAGATGCGTGCTGCAAGGGTCAGGATGGTGCAGCTGGAGAGGACTCCTGGGCATAGAACAGATGCTCCCAGCAAGAGATGATTTGATGGTAATCCAACTAAACTCACCTCTTTGCCTAGAATGGGAGGAAAAAACTAAATTTCCCCAGGCTTACACATGCGTCAGTTAAATTCGACATTTTCCAGGACAAGGAGAAAAGCAAAGGAGTGGAAACACTACTATCATATCGAAGTTGGAGCCACTGTCAAATTCAGGTTTTTATTTTACAAAGAAAATTAAACCAGGCCACCAACATTAAAAATAATAATAATCACTGTTTCTAAGTGCGGGGTCTAGGTTGTTCCTGCAGCTAATAATCAGCTCACTTCCAGCAGAATAATCTGATGCTCTTCTTACTTCCTGATTTTATCTGAGCCTCAGTCAGCTGCCACGAATCCAAAACAGAAGTGTCTTTAGCTTCTTTGGGTGTAGAAATCAGTGTAATTTTCCAGTCAGATCGCCCACAGGATGGGAAAGTATTAGGGAGGAGACTCGTCCCCTATGCAGTTGTTTGAGCGCTAGGGGGAATCCTCAGCTCACTCAAGCCAGCCAACCAGCCACCCTGGCAGATGAGATGATCTGAGACAAATTAGTTCCTCCCTCTCATGCTACCTATCCCATGGTGTAGTTAAGAGCTACGGCCAAGACTGGCCAGCTACTCTCCAAATCCATTTCCTCTTCTTCCAGCCAGACTCCAGTTCCTAGCATCCTTTGCATTAGGTGTGCCCCTGTGACTGGGTTCTAACCAATGCTATATGAGTGGAAGTGGTGTATGCCACTTCCAAAAGTAGCCTATAAAACCATTGACTTGTATTTCTCCATGCTTTCCCCTCTGTCACCTCTTTTGTGGACAGACACAGTGACCTTGGAAGCCATGCACTGAAAATGGCAGAGCCACAAGACGGGAAAGGCCTGGGCTCCTGACAACTCCTTGGGTGACAGCCACCTGCCAATCATGAATACTACCTTAGATATTATATTTGTTCACTAGAGCTGCTGTAACAAAGCACCTTATCACAAACCGGGTGGCTTAAATAACAGAATTGATTGTCTCATAGGTCTGGAAGCTAGAGGTTCAAGATCAAGGTCTGGGCAGAATTGGTTTCTTCTGAGGCCTCCCTCCTTGGCTTGTAGAGGTCATATTGTTTTGACACCAGTCATATTAGATTAGTGATCTTATTTTAACTTCATTTCCCTAATGACCTCATTTTAACTCAATTACCTCCTTGAAGGCCTTATCTCCAAATTCAGTCACATTCTGAGGCATTGGTGGGGTTAGGACTTCAGCCTATGAATGAGGGGCCCATAATTCAACCCATAACACATGGCCAAGCCTGACATCAGTGAGACAGGGAGGGAGACTCCATGCACCATAGCAAAAGTAGGGAAAGTAGCAAGAACTGTGAGCAAAATAACATTGACCTGCCACGGAGATAAGGATGATCCACTGTGATAAGTTCCAAGATGGAAGTAGAACACACAATCCAAACATATGTGGCATTCAAACCCCTCCCAGATGTGACCCTGATGACCTGTCCTTCCTGATGTCAGCTTCATTCGACAATAGCATTGTCGAATGCTATTGAACTCCAGTACAAAGGCCCAATGAGAAGTACATGTGATGCAGTGGAAAGAGATATAGCAGAATCCCTAAGAACTGTTCCTTTCTACACGATACCCTGGTTTCTCTTCCAATGCAAGCCAGAAACCATCTGTGTGATCCTGGGGAAATCATATTCCTCTCAGGATCTATAATTTCATTTCTAACATGAGGAAACGGACTCTAAGGTCCTTAAGATTTTTGACCCCATTTTTTTTTTCTTTGTGACGTGTGTCCCACAGAACATCAGTCCTAAGAGATATCATGCAAATAAATGTTTCCATGAGCAAATCCACTTGGAAAACGCTGCATACACAGCCTTTTCCTAGAATACCAAAGGTTATGAAAAGTCCTGCAATCTGCAATTTCCTTAAAAAAAACAAAACACTGTTTTACTTCCACAGTTTCCCCCAATATATTTGGTCTAAGAATTTCTCTTTCTGCTCCTTGTAACATGGCCCAGACCAATGAATTAATTCCTTAAATACATACAGATTGGAGAGTTAGATTTTCTTAAGTGCCTATGTCCTGTCTCTCCTCTCTGCTCCCAGAGAGCATGGTGCTCTGTGAACTCTTGCCTCTGAGCCAGAAAGTCCCACAGATAAGATGTGGTCCCCTCTCACGGGCCCCACAGGCCACAGCCCAATCTCCCCCATCCTCTAAGAGCTCCACACGCAGGACAGCAAAACCACCAGGTGTCACGTGCCGCATGGGCACGGGGGGGGGGGGCTCTGCCTCATTCCCAGTGTCACTCAAGACTTTCACACCTTCCTTTTGGTGGATTCACGCCAGTCCGTGGCACGTTTTCAAACTGTTCTTAGTAATGGCCTGACTTTGCCCTTTGAGGGGGAGATTCAGGTTTGGAAACAATAACTGTGTACTGGAGCCAAGTTTGGTGAATGACGTGGGAGACGAAGCTGAGAAACACTGTTCTGTAGCAGACATGGAGGGTACAGTTCATCTCATCGTTCCATCAGGCCCATTCTCATCTGGCCCCCAGGTCCCTGGAACAAGGATCGTCCCTCCAAATACGATCGCACATGTTTGCCGGAACCTCCACACACCACATACTGACTGAGCAGTCTGTGGCTCCCCTGAATGGCGAACAGTTACGTCCTCTTACGTGATTTGTTCCTTTATTTGGCCCCTTGTCTGAACAGAGATTCACAATGCAGCATTTCTTGCACCGTGAGTTCTCACGGGGCCATTCATGTTTCTGTTGCCAGCTGTTGTTTGGATTTCAGAAGACTGTCCCCACTGTACATCTGTATCTTGAACTGAGCCGAGACCATTCCGAGGCCTCCCTTCCCTCCCCTCTGCCCTGATGTCCTGCACAGGGTCACCCTGCCTCTCCCTGGCTTTGACCCCAAGGTAAGGACTGGTTTGTTTTTTAACACAATTCCTGTTACTCAGTAGTCGGTGCACATTTTTCTTTCCTTCAAATAACGTTTAATTGCTGTAACATAACTTTTAAAGGAGGCAAAGGAGTGGTCTTATCCTCAAAGCTGGTCTCTCCGCGCTGCTGAGACTTGTGCTGACTTTTAATAACCAGAACATGAAACAAAAGAAAGGCGTCTTACACCACCTTCTCTGAGAGCAGTTTAACTCTACAGCCAGAGATGGTCAGAGCTTGAAGGTAATGTCGAGGCCACCAAGGCTGAGTGGAATTCCAAAGTTCTTTAGCTCTGGAGTTCATGTCAGACAGACCTTCCAGAACCCAGGATATTAAACAAAAGCAAGGAGGGCTTCTCAAGATAACTTAAATCTTCAGATTGGCTTTAAATGCCTCATTGTTTACACATCTGAAGTTCTTCTGATCTTTGAATTTTTAACACAACCCAGAGAGACCCAATTGATATCAGACAGATCCAGAAACAGAATTTTTGCCTGCTGGTTCCTCCCACCAGGTGCAGCCTCTACCTGCGGCTCTACCTCTGGCTCCACCTCTGATGCACTAGGGAGCTGGTTAGCAGCCAGCTCTGGAGGCCCGGGCTCTGAGGACTCTAATTCAGCAGGTGTGCAGTGAGAACATAGAACCAGCATTTTTCAGAAGTCCCCTGTGAGACTGGTGGAGACCCAGGTTTAGGAACCACTGATCTGTACTACTGAGTCTTCCATGCCCAGGCACCAAAAAGCAAATTGATTGTTCTTAGGAAAGACAAATGAATAAATTCAGAGGAAAGCCTAGATTTGCTCATGATAGGACCATCACTACAAACGATAAAGCATTGTGAATTGGGGCCATTTTAATCGGGTCTAAAAATTAATGTCTGGGTTAAATGGATTTTTCACAAAGTACCACTCAGAGGAAATTGGACCAACCTTTTGTGTTCCTGGATATTTGCTAGAGATTTCTAGACATAATCTCTGAACAGTATATTCATCCAGATGGATCATGCTTTGCCCTTTACAAATTGGCTTTCCACGCATTTTCGGACCATTCAACAACCCAAAATATAGGTAATGCAAATCTTATTCTCCCTATTTTACAAACAATACAACTGAGATTCACAGATGAGAAATGGCAAACTGAGGAAACACAGCTAGACGGGCTAGATCAAAACCCAAAACCTTGGATTCTGAACCCAACATGCTCCCTTAATGCATCAGAACAGAATTCATATTAACAGAGCCTCCTCTTGACTGCTCACTCCAGCGTAATCACAAGCGATACTGGAAAATGGAAAACTCAATAACTCTAATGGCTATTAAAAAAAACACTGCCGCTGCTCACAGCCAGGACTTCATGATGTTTATTCTAATGTCCTCATTTACTACTACACTATCACTGTAAAACGAAAACCATTCAACAGAATCGTATCCTTTGACGTCCTGAAATCAATTTCCGCTTAGGCTAGGAAGTACAGTAGTCGGTTAAAACTCAAAAATGGCAAGATTCCATATCACAAATTATTCATCAACAACAACAATCGAAAGTCAATATTTATTTCAATCTCAAAAGGAAATAGAACTTGTTAGGGATGAAAATAACAGGAAAAGCTGCTTCAGATACGGGAGCCTTTCCAAGGTAGCCATGGCCTGGGTGATCTGATGATTTTTCTCCCCATCATGATCAATTTCGCATCAATGGACTATACTACTCAGTGTTACAGTCCAATGGGATTACTCTCCTGGCTAAAGTCCTTGCTTCGTGCCAGGGACTTACCATTGCAGCCGCGTGGACATGCCGTGTTCACTCCATTCTTTCAGACATGAGCGGAGAGCAAACTGCTTTGACTAAACTTCAGGATGATTCAGGTTCCTTATAATACGTGGAGTCAGCCTTGCTCTCTCCCGGGAAGCTGGGAAAATTCCCTGGGTTCTAAAATATTTACCAATCAGAAGAGAGTTTTCTAGGCCTTTCAGGAAATCCCTCTAGCTTCCCCCCTTTCTCCTGATCTTGGCCCTGTATCTCTGGTTGATCCCCTTAATAACAGTTCCAAGGGCCTTGCCCTGCCTGATATTAAAATGGACTACAAAGCTACAACAAGTAAAGTAACAGAAGTTCAGGAATAAACAAAAAGATCTCAGTATTCCTTTGTTTCTTTATTAGCACGATTCCTCCCCTGCCCACCACTCTCTCTCTCTCTCTCTCTCTCCCCCTCTCTCTCTCTCTCCCCCCGTCCCTGCTGCCCTCCCTCCCTGCCCCTCTCCTTTCACCTATAGCTTAGAATGGTAGCACTCTGTGAGTGTTTGCTGAATGAATAGAGAGGTTGGGACCAGGTAGAGGAGACTGAGAAGAGTAGCTGAGTGACACCAGAGGGAAGGATTGGAGAAACGGAAGAGGAATCAGAAGAAAAATGCCCAGTAGGAATTGTCATTGTTGTTATTTTTTAATGGGAAGTTATCCTTCCTGTGTCTCACTAATCTTTAGTGAGACCCCGGCTAAACAAAATGCATTGCAAATGCACTGCACTAACCTTGAGGAGGAGCGGGGCCGGGTTGGAGGAATGTTTTCTTTGAATCTGTATAACGGGCATATATTCAGTATTGTAGGTGCATATCCTTGACCCAGGGATTTTAAGTTTCATTCTTATGAAAATCATTGGCCAAATTTTAAAAAGATGTAAAACTTATGTTTATCCCTGAGTTATTTATAACAGTGAAAAATAGGAAACAACCTTAAGGTGCATCAATAGAAGACTGTTAAATTAGCATGCAGCAATACAACTAGATTCTATGTAGCCATTTAAAAATAAGGTGTAGATTTTTATATATCATTATGGAAACACATGCACAGACTATAGTTAAGTGAAAAAAGCAGCTAACAAGGTAATACATGTATAACAAAATAATATAGAATATAAACCATAATTGAAAAGTTTTTAAATAATAACAAGAAAGAAAAGTTAGGCTTTTATGATTCCATAAAATAATTTTCATGGGTTTTTTTAAAAAAAGATAATATGTGTGTACTATGAGATGACTTTTGAAAAACATAGATATTTGCATAGAGAAACACCTGGAAGAACAGTAACAGTGGTCACCCCAACTAGCCCTCTCATGGAGTTGCTTTTGGAGAAACTTCTTACCTTTTCCTAGAACATACAGCTCAATACACTATAATACACTTTGCAAAGAAAAACTTGTCTCTTCACCTAGCCATCCAACTTCCTACATACAGAATTTTATTTCTTCCCACCAACGATGAAAGATGCACCTCATCTATTACCACGTTGGCATTACAGGAGGATTCAAACACTGGTCCAGATTCTGCTGAGTTGAAGGCCAGGAATGGTTACCCCTTTCTGTTGAATGTAGCATGCCTAGAGATGTTCAAAGGTAATATTCTAAACATTTAGATGAAGACTTGCAAGGTAGTGGATAGAAAAAGTCACATCTTGGAAGACTATAGCAACTAAATCACTGACTTGAGACCTGCCCGTGTAAGCCCAGGGGAGTTCCAATTTCACTGAATTCAGCAGCAGAAGAGGCCTCAGGAAAAAACAGAAGGGATGCTTACGGCTGCTTAACTCTTAACTAAACCAGCACGTCTACCACAGTTACAACAATATCACAGCCATCTCTTCCACTCACGTGCAGCCTGTAACCAGGGGAGCAGTTTCTCCCACCCACCCCCACCACCACGCCTAAAAGTGGGGGGAGGATGAGTGGAAGATGGGAAAGGAGTTCAGAAATGCTCTCCTCTCTCTTCCCAGAGCCAGCGTGACCAGTACCCCCTCTCCTAGTTTCCAAGGGGAGAACAGACTCCCGGAAGACTCGAAATCTTTCCTTTGGTTAGAGGCCTTACGAGAGAAACACAGAGAAACAGAGCCTGAGAAGGGGTGGGGGGAGGGCAGAGACCCTCTCCTCAGGATGCAGCAGCATCATGGCTGAGCTTGTGTCGAGAGCAGCAACTGGTTCCACAAACATGACAGATCCGAGAAACAAAATCGTCATCAGCTCCTGTGTCCCACCAATTTGACGTGGTCACAGAAGTAGAATAGCCTCCACATAAAAACCCGGTTTCTGAGATCATGGGCCCTATGACAATAAACTTCTCCTGGAACAATGGAGACCCAGGTCTATAGAAAACACTTCTCTGGCAGGGTTTTTCCCAGCCGTATTAAAATTTTTACTTTATCCACAATAAAGCTTGTTTTCTCCCAGAAAGAGGTATGAGGGGCTTGATACGGGGGTGGCTTTGCAGCGGTTTCGGACTCCCTTCATGCAGGCCAGCTTTCTCTCGTACACCAGGGACGGGGGACCCCTGCAGACATGGGGAAGGTCACCCCCCATGGGTTTCTCGTGATTAATTCTAGAACTGAGCCTCGAGACAGCCTCAGCCCAAGCTGCCGAGAGCTAACCTCTTCACACACTGACTGCTGCAGGGGTGCGTCCCCAGGTACTCTGAGGGCTTCAGAAGGTAGGAAACCCAAGCATTCTGGAAATGCCCCTGCAGCAGGGTGTTATGGGTAAGCCTCCCCTTCCGGGGTCTTTTTTCTTACTGTAGGCACACAGGACCCTTGACACATGAAAACTTTCTCAAAACATTGTGCCCGTCAGTCATTCGCTTTCATGGGAACCCAATTATCTCCTCTTCCAACAGCATTTACATTTACAGCCCCTTCTAACTGGGAGAAATACATATTTGTGTCTTATAGGAACCTCAGGCATGTTTGATTAGACTCTTTGGGGGATGGGAATGAGAAGGAAGACTTTTCCAGCTCCTTGAAATCTCCCCGTTTTCTGAGTGGCTATGTAAAACTAACATGACCCAAAAAGTCGCCAGAAGCACTGCTGCTCTTTGGAGAACTGGTTTGCAATCATATTCGAGAGAAATCCATTCTTAGTCCATCTCTTTAAATGGTTGCCTCCCACACACACCAACCCCATCTCTGTTCCCTTAACAGCTCTACTCATTTTCCCCAAGCTGATTGAGCACCCCCGCTGGAGTGGACCCCCCCTCAAAGAAATACAGTCTCACTGGCTGGAGAATAAAAATGGCATAGAACAGTCACCTATAATTTTCAGTGATGGCTTGCATATTTACAATTATTTCATTTTTTATTGTTATTGAATTTATTGGGATTACATTGGTTAATAAAATTATATAGGTTTCAAGTATACAAGTCTATAATATACCACCTGTATATTGTATTATGTGTCAACCACCCTAAGTCATATGTCCCCCCTTTATCTAACTCTTTCCTTCTTATAATCACCATACTGTTGTCTGTGTCTATGAGATATTTTTCTTTGCCTGATTTGCCCAATATTTTTGTTGCTTAACCCCTTCACCTTTTTCACCTAGTCCCCAAGTCCCTCCCCTCTGACAGCTGTCAACCTGTTCTCTGTAACTATGACTCTGCTTCTACTTTGTTAGTTTATTTTGTTCATTAGATATCACATATAAGTGAAATCACATGGTACTTGTCTTTCTCTGACTGGCTTATTTCACTTAGCATAATGCTTTCCAGGTCCACCCATGCTGTCACAAAAGGGAATGAATTAAAATTAATGATCATTTATTAATGGAGTGAAGAGCCATTCATCATTTTATTAGGACTAATTCTTAAAGCCATGTGGAACCTTTTCCAATGGAGCAGATCTTTATTCTGTTTAGAATATTAAGATTTTGATTTTAAAAAGTGCAGAAAATAAGGTGACCCAAGTAAATTTGTCTCTTATTAAACATAAGTAGTCACCAGTCAGTATGACAAACTGGACATGTTCTTGTAAAGTAAGTATGCACATGTTGACAAAGGTATGCCATCCTTTCTCCCTTTCTTCCTTCCTCTCTTCCTTTTCATTCATTTATCTGACAAATGTTTATTGAATTCCAAGTACCATGCTCGGCATAGAGATACAACAGTGAACAAAAACAAAGCTTGTCCTGCCTTTTTTAGTCTAATATTGTAAAGGAAACAGACATGAACCAAATAATTACACTCACAACTGTAGAATCACGACTGTAAAAGACGATAAGCATGTGCCCAGGGGGGTATCCCAGAGCATGCCATGAAAGGACCAGAAAGCTAGAGTGACTGACAACCAGGCCTGAGGAAGGACATGATGAGGGACGAGGCTGAAAAGGCAGGCAAGGGGCATGTAAGCCACAGCTGGAGTTCCCCCCCCGCACCAAGAATCACGGAAAGCCATCAAAGGGTTTAAAGGGGGAAGATGGCAGGGTCAGATTTGAATTGTGAGATCACTCTGGCCACAGTGTGGCATCCAATTGGGAGGGTGGAAGGCAGAGTGGACGTGCAGACACCACTTAGGTGTGTTTGCGGTGGTCCGGGCACGAACAATAGAAGCCAGAGAAAGGGGAGGGAAGGTATTGGCAGAGTGCTGGCGGCGGGGCTCGGGCGGATGGAGGTGAAAGGAAAGGAGTGGTTGGACTCAAGAGATGTTTTAAAACTCTGTAGGACCAAGGAGTGAATTAGAAGGGGACAGTGATGAAGACAAGCAAAGTGTCAGTGGATGGCTCTTGGGTTTCTGGCTTACAGAACTGGATGGGTGGTGACGCCATTCACTAGGTTTGTGTTTTTGTTTTTGTTTTGGGTGTTGTTGTTTTTTTGAATGCTGCAGAAGGCCCAATTAAAAAGGGAAGGTTCTGGATCTCTGGGTGACAGACCCATGCAAACCCTTTTCTAGCCGTAGCACCCCAGTAGAAACCGTGGCTAAAGGGGGGAAGACGAATGGGGTTAGAAGAGAACAGTTAGTGTGGCCATTTTTATTTGATCAAGTTCCCATGGGCCCTTCCCCCAAGAATATTAGCACCGGAAAGAATTTGGAAACATATGGCTTCACCCCCTCTCTTGACAGGTCAATGAGGAGACCTTTGCCCAAGGTCACCAAACAAATGAGTGTGAACCCCAGAAGAGCCTAAAGGGTACCTTGGAGAGGACCTTGGACAGCAGCCAGTCACTCGGCAAACGTGGCCCTGACACCTGGGTGCCTAGCACCTTGCCAGGTGCCATGATCAAAGATGAGTGAGGCCGGGAGAAGAAAGACATATTAACAGGAAGTGCTAACCTGGTTTGGTAAGTGCTGTGATGGAGGAGACATGGGAGGTTACAGGTGATCACAAGGACAGTGACGACCCCCAGGAAACAGGAGTCAGGGAGGAGCGCCCAAGGCCACCCCTGAGCTAAGTTTTGAAGAATGATGGGGGTGGCCTGAGTGCTTCCAGAGGGAGGCAACAGCAGAGCAGCAAGATAGAAGCCTGGACCCTTGATGTTCCTCCTTCTCCTTCTCCTCCCCCACCTCCAAGACCCTCCCTAGAATAAGTATCCACAGGGAGTTCAGGATTTTGGAAAATGAAGCAGGAGAAGCATTATCTTCTCTGTGGACAGTGACCACCTCCTGCCCAGGAAACAGGTTTCCTGGAGTTGAGCAGAGTCTGACTACCTTCCTCAGAGGCGGGCGTGGGGTGGGAGTTGTAGCAGCGGGAAAACACAGCAAGAATATAACACCTCCGAACATCTCAACACATAATCCTGCCACAAGTGTTCTAAGTAAGTGCAGATGGAGAATGTATTGAAGAAAAAACAGGGGAACCCTTTAGGCGATAGAGAGAGCTTCTGACATAAGACAGAAGCCCGGGTTGGGGAATTTAAGCATTTTTCAGTGGGCATGAGTAGATATTCAACAGGCCTGCAACATCAAATCATTCCACATAATTTGCCACCCTTCCTCGACCACAGAGGGCTAGACCTACCCCAAAAGGCCACCAAATTAGAAAAGAATAAATTGGGAAGGCTGAGGCTGTCCCCACTACACACAACTCACACCCCCTACACCTCTTACAAACAAACACGCTCATTTAGGGAGCTTAACAAGGGCACGCACCCCATCCCATCATCTCCCCTCAAACCCTTCGCTGTCAACAGACATTAAATGTCCGCCACTGCCCAGCCACTCATTCCCTCCTCCTTTCTTCTCTCCCTGTGGTCTCGCCCGCAATGAGGATTGGTTAAGTTCTCCTCCTCACGAAACAATGTAGGCCCTGTAGCAGATTGGGGGTGACCGTGTGGGAGCATTGCTTTGGGGGTTAGCACCAACCCATCCACAGAGCTGACGAAAGGTACCAGTGCCTTGCAGATCCCTGGCATCCAGGATGGATTTGACCCGGGACACGGCACCAGGATTCCTTGGGGACTGATCACCTTCTCCTTCCCATCCCTGGCTTCCAGGAGCCCCCTCAGGAGCACAGTCTCGAATGCAGTTTGTGCGGTTCTCCCTTTTCAGATACGAGGCACAAATGAGTTTCCTGAGACTGAGCTGTTGAGGCCGCTGCAAGCATTCCTGGGACAGAATACCCCAGGGCCCAGCAATCAGTGCCCTCCCCAGGGCTGGGCCTGGCCGTCAGTGGGCTCAAGTGTAATTTAGAGCTGAGCTTATTACAGGCTCAGACCGTGTTCAATGCGCTGGAGTGGAAAAAAGTTCCCTCTCTGCATGTGGCCGTGTCCTCTGTGTCTATCGTATCCTTAACAATGTAAACATCAGAAACAGATGGGGAAATCCAGGCCGGTGCCAGGCCAAACAGCACTCACTGCAGACAATACGCCACGGTGCCAAGATAAATATGCTCTGTGGATATCACTAATTCATAGCGCACTGGAACCAAGCAAAACAAATAACAATTAGGGCCCAGAAATCTTAAAATGAATAACCTTTCTGTACACAAACTCAATGCCACTATTAAAAGGCCATCAACTGTGACAAATATATGAAACATAACAAAGGAAATCCTTCTTATGTGAATAATTACTGAATAATTACCAGGAAAGGGGGCATTCCTCTGGTTTGCAGCGCCTGTGGGTTTTGCACACTGAGTTTTGCTTTTGCAGAGCACAGAGGCGCTTTCCAAACGCCTGGACAGGCCTACGTCCCCGGGAGGGGAAGGAGTCGGTATGGTAGGCCCAGGTGTGGTGGGCCCACGTGTCCCCGTTTGCCCGACAACAGCAGCAGAGATTGATGGGGAGAATGGCCCGGTCGCTGTGCTCTAGTGGACAAAACGGGGTCTGAAACCAGGTCTCCCGACTTTCGGTCCACTGTTCCTTCCACCGTTTGCAGAGTCCTCCCTACCTACACCTGCAATCCCCATGCTTCTCCCTCCCCATTGTATTGCTGAACTAGGGAAATAGATGCTAGAAACTTCTTAGACACAGACTGGCAAAGCTGGGGATGCAGCAGGGATCCGATCATTGCAATGCCCAGGTATCCTTGCCAGCTTGTAGCCTGACATCTCTCTTTACGTGTCAAAGCAGGTGCCTTAACAGGGTCAAGGAGACAGGGCCGGGGGGAATTCCTTCCCAGCCACAGGTTATGAGCCAACTGGCCTCAGCTGAATGACTTCACATTTCAACCAGGTGTAAGTCCCCCTAGGGGTCACAGCTCAATGCAGAATGTGAAAAGGAGAATCCACCTGGAAACACAGCCCATCCACTCTCTCTGCCTAATGGATCCCTCGCCCAATGGATCCCTCACTTTACCTGGGAACAGCCCAAAGCAAAACTGCCCATCTGTGTGGGTCCACACCCTGGGGATCTGGCTCCCAGAGGAAAAGAATCCCAGACTGCACATGACACGTGGCTCTTGAGTGTCACTGACAAGCACAACAAAAGCCATTCTTTGCCTATCAGACTCTCAGAACATTTTAAACACTGGTCATTTTAACTGTGGTGATAGCGTAGGGAAGTAGAGGAGGGCAAATTGAGACGATGCGTTTAAGGGCAAGTTGGCAATTTCAGTTAAAACACGCTGGGTTGAACCATATGAAACTGCCAATATTCAACCATCTTTTTGACCTTTACAAGTTTTGTATGGTTCAGCCAAATACCATGTGCACACCCTTCCACTTTGCATAGCCACCTTTTTGCAGCTACCTGGAGAAGGGATGGCTGATTTGCCAAAAGCGCTTACGCAAAGATATTCACTGGAAGATACATGTGCGACAGTGGGAGCATGACAACAATCTAAATGCCCATCAATAAGAGAATGAGAAAATAAACCATTGTGAAATAATTATGCAGCAGGTAGGAAGGTAGGTCTTTTTAACAAACTGGAAGGAAAAAGAGAAAGAAAAATGGAGGGGGAGCTACAGGCTGAAATAGACTTAAAAGATATATATCAACCAATTACAATGTCTGGATCTTAATAGGATGATGATACAAATAAATAAATTTTAAACTAGATAAAGGTTGATACTAAGAAAGTGTTCATTTTTTCATGGTGACAATAATAAGGTGTTTATATTTTTAAATAGCCCTTATCTCTTAGAGAGACATAAGGAAATATTTATGGTTGGGATGGCTATCCGGGATTTGCTCTAAAGTAGTAAAGAAGGAGAAGGCCAGTGGGGTTAGATGTTCCAGATTAGATGCGCTGACCATTGTTGACGCTGGGTAGTGGGCACAGGGGGCTCATTATAGTAGTCTGCCCACTTGTGCGTATATTTAAATTTTTCCATAAAAATGTTAAAAATAAAATATCAGCTCTTAAACACACACAAAAACTAGTTCTGTATGCACTGTCAAGGAAAAAACATACTAAGTGTGATATCAAGTTTCAGTTATCATATTACATTATAATACATATTATGCTATACCAGTTATTTGAAAAAATAACAACACCACACCCCCCTATGTAAATGGGTGTATATAGGTAAATATTTCAGAGTTCAGAAGGTTACACCCTAAACTACACTGTTGATAGTAGTTACAATGAAAAAAAACAGGTTGGGAAGTGAGAGAGCGGTAATGGTTGAGATCTTTCCCTTTTCTGTTGTTTGTGTTTCCACAAGAAGGTATTAACATACTATTTATGTAATTAAAAAATATGAGGCATCATTAACCAAACATTTTTAAACAGCGCTGCGGGAGGCCTCTGGTTGTTTCCAAGACGATACCTCGGAAGCGGAGCTGCCGAGGCGCGGCGGCCAGCTCAGTGCGGGCATGGGCAGCAGTGTGTCAGTCCATTTCTTGTCTGAGTCACCAGCGCCCACAGGGGTGGACAGAGAGAAAAAATTTCCCTTTCAGTAAGCACCTACTAAGCGCCAGGCTCTTGTTCTTATCCATCATCTCCATAGTCTTCTCCATAACCACGGGCCAACCGTTGGTTGACACCAGAGACCACGTTCCTTCCATCATAACAAGTTGAGAACCGTCAGGTTGTTCCTTTTCTGGGGCCTCCCCTGGGGCTGAGCAGAGCAGAGAGGCCATCGCCATGAGAGGAGGAAGTAGGGAACTGCCACATGGGACCGTGGCCAGGAAGGGGAGGAGAGGAGTGAGAAGGGCAGAAGAGGTACAGGAAAGATGGAGATGATGGCTGTTGGCAGCCATGCTAGTGGCTGATCATCCCTGTAGCCACAGTGGCGAGCACAGTGCCGATGGTGCAACTATGAGGCTGGTGGTAACAGGTGTAATGGGAAATCCTCTGACAGGAAGCAGGGTCTGCTTTCTCATCAGTATATCGGGACGAGCCCCTAAGCCAGGGGAGTGGGGATGCAGCAGGAATAGTGGGGGTGGGTTCAGAGCCGAGGACAGTCAGGTGACAGTGGTGAGAGGAGGCAACAGTGGGAGTGATTTTTTGGCAGAGGAGAGACACACACATGCACACACACACACACACACACACAGGATAGGAGAGGGAAGGGGAGGGGGAAGGGAAGGGAAGGGAAGGGAAGGGAAGGGAAGGGAAGGGAAGGGAAGGGGAAAACAGTGAAAGACTCCGGCCAAACTCAAGAGTGCCAAGCAAGCAGCCCTCCTTCAGCTCTTGGTAGAAGTTTCATAAATAAAAATGTATCAGAACAATTCCTCAGACCCATCAGTCTTGTTCTTGGGCCTCCCTGAGTGCCATTGGGTCCTCTGCCTGAAGCATCCTCACCTGCACCCTCACCTGGGCTCCTAATCCTTCCAGGCTCCGCTGAAATGCCACCCCCTAAGAGCAGCCATGCTGTCGGCACTAGGAGATGCCCTACCACGGCCTCCTTCCCTCCCTCCCTCCCTCCTAGTTAATACTTAACCGAGGGTCACATTTTATATTTATTTATTCCTTTTCCCACTTTCTCCAGTTGTTAATCACCATCAAGGTGCATCCTAAACGCTATGCTGGGGAGGAGAGGTGCACAGATCGGGTTGATTTTGTACATCACCATCGCCAGCACACAGCAACCTGTCTGGCACAAAGTTGGTACTCAATAATTGTCTGAAGGGTGCATGGATGAAGAAAACAGTGAGGAAGGGAGAAAATGGGAGAGAGGGAAGAAGGGGGAGGAAGAGGGAAGGGAACAGAGGAAGGAAAGAAGGGGGGGAGGGAGTTATGATAATGCACTTAAGTTATCTGCTACCCAAGGGCAAAGGGGTACCCAGCAGGCAAAGAAAAATACCCTGAACATTCTTTTTCCCAGTATCACATACTCCAAAGTAATATTCTCAGTTTGGAAACCCTGCACTAAGCTGATTCTTCCCTGATTTTATCCGCACCCAATCTCTCCTCCATTACTTCGGATAGCGAAGAATTGGCTAGAAATCGCACGTTGGATTTGGCATAGAAAATAACATGCGCATCTGAAATGTTATGCAGTTGTCTGGGAGCTGCTAGACTACATTCTAAGCTGGCTTCGTAGAATATTTATAACTGCCAAAACAAGTTATCTTAAAAATAAACATGGTATTTTTAGCCCAGTGTTGTCGAGAACCTGTTTTATGAAGTCATAATCTCGGCTCAGAATCAGCTGTATGTCTTGAGTCACCGGTGGTTGCCAGGAATCATCCTCAGTCCCTGGATGCCCAGCTCACCGTGGTGACGGGAGCCTGGACGTTGAGCCACGACAGGCAAAGGAAGGAAGCTGGGTCAGATCTCTCTGGAAACCTTGGCTCACCCTCTGTTCCCTTACCTCCCAACATTTTCTTCCTCCCTCTGTCGATGACAGAAGTCGAAGAACAAAAGTGAAACGGCAGCAATAAGAATGAAAAAAGGAAAAGAATCGTGGGGGCGGGGAGCAGTACTCAAATGCCACATTAGCAGATGCCAAGGGCAGCCAAAGAGCAGAGATGGAGAAAGAGGATGAGAAGGCAGAGGGGAAGGAAACCCAGACAGAAGGTTCTTCCTTGACCAGAGGAGCATGACCCGCCTTCGAGTGCAGAGCAGTGATTTTCAACCAGTGTGGTGCAAAAAAAATTAAAACATGCAATACCTGGCTATTTAGTCAGGGGCACTGATCTCTTTTCCCTTAGACTGACCAAAAAAAAAGACAACAGCCAACACGACAATAGCCATCTAGTATGAATGAATCAAAATTAAACCTATTTTTTATTAAACTGAGAAAAAGTATATTTTTCAGTGTGCCACAGAATTTCAGTAGTTAGTCTATGTGTGCACTGGATGAAAAAGGCTGAAGGTTGCTGGGGTAGAGGACACTGTGGGGACCCCTAGCCCCATATTTGAAGCCTGCCCAAGGTTGCTAGGAAGGAAAGCAAGAACATAGGAAGCCTCCCTCGGCTTTCAGTTTTCTCTGGGTTCTACCAACAATTTCCCCTCCTCCTGCTGCTGCTGCTCTGTGACCAAGATTCTCAAGGGTGGTGAAGAGAGTGTGCAGAAGTGTGGGCATCAGATCTAGGTTCAAATCCCAGCTCTGCCACTTGCCAGCTGTGTGACCCTGGGCAAGTTACTTAACCTCTCTTGGCCTCAGTTTCCTCAACCATGAAATATGGAAAATGATAGACTCTGCCTTCCGGGCTGGAGGAACTAAGCACACTAATCCTCATAAAGTGCCTGTCACATAGTAGAAATAAATGGAGACTCTTGTTGTCTTCATTTCCCTTCTGCCTCCTACCCCCAGTCCCTCTCTCCTGTATGACTAATTGTCCCCTGTTACTATAAGTTCATGGGCAGGGAGGTTGAAGTCGGAACGAGGACTGTGGGAGGAGAGGGGAGGCATGGACCCAAGAACGATTGCTGGGGACAGGGCAACAGGGCTGATGATGATGGCAGCATCAAATGTCTGCGGCCCAGCCTGACCTGGCCTCAGACCCCACCTCCACTATTTAAAGCTGCATGGCCTTGAGCAGGTGTATCCATTTCCTACAGCTGCTCCAACAAATTACCACACACTTAGTGGCTTAACACAACACAAACCTATTCTCTTACAGTGCTGGAGATAAGGAGTTCAAAATCAGTTCACTGCACTAGCTACATTCAAGATGTTGGCAGGGCTAGTTCCTTCTGAAGGCTCTAGGGGGGATCTATTTCCTTGTCCTTTCCAGCTTCTAGTGGTCACCTGTATTCCTTGGCTTCTGGCTCCTTCCTTCATCTTCAAAGAACATCGCTCCCATCTCTGCCTCCGTCATCATCCTGCCTTCTCCTCTGCCTCTGACCCCCTGCCTCTGTCTTACAAGGATCTCGTGATTAAATTGGGCCCTCCTGGACAATTCAGAAAGATCTCTCCATCTCCAGATCCTTAACTTAATCACATCTACAAATCACATCCTTTTTAGCATGGAAGGTAATGTTCCCTGGTTCTGGCGATAAGACATGGGCATAGTTGAAGGGCTGGAGGGTAGGCTTACCACAATACCCAGGTAGTTGGTCAAATACCAATCTAAATGTCGCTGTGAAAGCTATTCTTTGATGAGATTAACATTTAAATCAGTAGACTGTGAGTAAAGTAAATTACCTTCTATAACACGCTATGGTTGGCCATGTTTGCCAGCGTACTCATAGCATCTCGCTATGACACTGTTCAGAGTTGTCCTACAGTGGCTGGCCTTAGAAGGGGAAACCTGATGCAAGCTCAGCAGGGAAACACCTTAAGACATGTCCATTTGGCTGTCATATTTCAGCAGCCGCCCAATTGTATACACAGGAGCTCACTGAAGTCGAGCGCATGGGGCTGTTCAGGTGGTTCAGCAGCTCAGCCCTGGAAGGTGCTGCACCTCTCCCCTTCTGTGGGAGCTGCAGAAGCTCAGGTTCATTGAGCTGCAGCAGGCAAAGGTGTTCTAAGTTCAAACTGTGACAATTTGCATGGCAATTTACACTGCAACCCTTTGTCCCCCTGTCACCCCCCAAAAAAGCTCTTCCAAAAGTTGAAGGAAGGCAGCTCAAATGTTTATAGCCTGCTTGACACCCTGTGATTTCACCCCACCTCTCGCCAGACAGAAGGCGAGGCGACAGAGGGTGTGGGTTTTATTGTGGCGTCTGGCGTTCTTTGACATTCTTCAGTGGAGAGGCGGGAAGACAGGCTGGGTACAGTCATCCTTTGGTCGCATTGTAAGAACACCTAATATCAGAAATTCTTTGTGGTTAGCTAGAAGTTGACTTCTCAAGTAGTAATAAAAATAATTTCTTCCATTGATATGATGCTCTTCACTTTTCAAAATACATTTATATTTATTCTCTCCACTGGGGAAAAGAAAGTTCTATATTAGCAGGGTTATGAACTAAATGTTTGTTCCCCAACCATACATGTTGAAGCCATACCCCCCAATGTTATATTTGAATGTGGGGCCTTGGGGAGGTGACTAAGTTTAGATCATGAGGATGGGATGCTTGTAATGGGATTACTGACCTTATAAGAGGGTTTCCCCCTCCACACTCCGCCATGTGCAGATACAGCAAGAGGGCAGCCATCTGCAGTTCAGGCAAAGAGCCTTCACCAAGGGCTTGACTGTGTGTGCACCCTGACCTTGGACTTCCAGCCCTCAGAACTGTGAGTAATAAACATCTGCTGATGAAGTCACCCAGGCTGTGGTAGCTCCAAAGCCCACTGATGCCAAACTCAAATTTTAACACAGTCAGTTGTTTTCCTTAGCCCAGAGAAGCATATTTTGAGCCATTTAGAGCCTGCCTGCTTTGCATACCCAACATCTGCTAGCCATAGAGAAGATAAGCCCAGCATCTATACAGACCCCCAGCTGCTGTTGCCCTTCGGGGCCCTCTGACCACGCAGGGCTGCTGGGCAGCAGCATGTGGACACCTCACCCCTCCCGCTCTCCCTCTCCCTGGAAGCTCCCCCCACTGTCTGAGCAGTGACCCCTATGACACAGCCTCTGGACAGTCTCATGCTCCAAGGGACTTTCCTCACAGGCAAACCTTCAAAGAAACACTCAAGTAAACCCTGAGTATGCTACTGCCACCTCGTGGCCATATCTTTTCCTTTGATCAGCCTCAGAATCCTTCAAATTCCCCACATCCAGTATCTCAAGAAGTGAAATCGATGCAAATGTGGCCTAAACCCACAGTGATACGAGCCTAGGAAGCAGCACGTTCTCAGAGTCCAACAGACAGCAGGAGCAAGACTCAGAGGACCCCTCCACATCCACATCCTTGCCAGGGACTGGACCATGAGAGGCTCCAACCTCCCTCTGGAGAGGGGGCTGGCCCATGCCAGGCCAAACCTCAGGACCCCAGCCAAGTAGAGAACTATGCAAGGAGAGAAAGCAAAGAAGAAATACGGCATCGTGACTGGCAGAAGGGGGCTCACACTCTTCCTCGGAGGTACCGTGGTTACAGCGAAGGCTGGGGCAGAGCAGGGGCCTGAGATCCGCGGCACCACCAGGTACTGCTTTGTGTCAGGCACCTGGAGAGGGTCTCAGGGAAGGCAGGATGCTGCTGCTGCCACTGATGGTGGCGGCGGTGGTGATGAGAATGATGATGATGATCTCAGCGATGATGGTGGTGGTCACAATAATGATAACAATGGCAATAATCATGATGGTGACGGCAGTCATGATCAGAAAGATGATGGTAACATTAGCTAACACATATTAAGCATTTATTATATAGCAGGCATTGTATTAAGCATTTAATGGGCATTATTTAATTTAATCCTCACAGCAACCCTATTGGGTTGTTTTCCCCCCAACTTCTCATATGAAAAAAATCGGAGTCTCAGAAAGGTTAAGAAACCTGTCCAAAACTACGCTGGGTTCAGAGTCCAATCCCGGGCAGTGCTCCCCAGCCCCGTGCTCTCATCCCGTACTATCATGGAGAAACAGGGGCCTGTGACAGAAGAGACAAAGTTTGCTCTGTGCCCCATTATGAAAGTTTCCGAAACCACACAGTCTCCCAGGAAACCAAAAGAAACATTGAACATGCAACACATAAAGGTGCTTCTAATATCAAAGTGGCTTAAAGCTCAGAGGCTATCTCTGAGACCCCTGAATGTCCAGATGCAGAATAAAAGTTTCAGCCACCGTGCAGACATGCAGGTTCTTGGAAGGCAGGGCAGCTGCTTCTGCACTGTTTGCAACTAACCCAGAATAGGGCTGTATGAACAGCATGGCATCATTGCGTATCAAAAGGGAGCATAGGAATTAATCCACCCAGGAATAACAAACTAAAAAACATGCATTTTGAAAAGGCATACATAGCCGGTGACAGCATCAACCAACCTGTCAGAAGCATAAGCAGATAGAAAATTCTAGCTTTCCATTAATGGAAAGGTACTTCGTTTTATTTTCAAATGCCTCGAGAAACAACCTGCTCAAGGCAGGTGGCAAGCTACATTGCACACCCCACAGGAAACCATCACGAGAAATGCTCGTGGTTTCATGGAGCAGCTCCTAGTGACAGCCAAGGAAGAATGCAAAGGCCAATGAATCCCAGCTCTGAACCACTGCTGCTCAAAGGTTTGTGTGTCTCTCTGTGATCTGGACAGATAAAAGCCAAGACCTCTTTACTAAAAGCCGGGTGCAATAACAGAAAGTTGACAAAAATCTGGGATGTAATTTAAGACATGGCTGTATTCATTCCTGTCATCATCCAATCATTTCCTTCCGTCCATCTTGTCTCCTCAGAGATTACAGGCTCCTTGAAGCCAGGGGATATATACTCACTGCTCTAATGTCCCCCAGAGCAACCCGTGCAGAGGCAATGCAGCACGGCCTCCAGCTGTCCTAGCAATGAGAGTCGATCTCATGCCCACATTGCAGCTCCTCAATTTGTTTGGAGCCAGAGATCACCGTTGTTGAATCTATCCATTTCTCTCATATTGATGTGCAGATAACTGCAAACTGAGCCATAATTCCTCTTAGCAACAATGACTGGGAGTTCCGTTGCTAATCAAAAATTCAGCATCAAATCAATCATAAATATGACTACAATCATTTAAATAGAATCTACAATCATTTAAGAGGGTAAAATTGTTCTCCACGTAGGATAACTTTAGAACTTAAAAGGACATGACAGGTGCTTAGTCAGCTCCCTTCCCTCCACACAAGCAGAGACTCTGAGAAGGTAAGTTATTCAAAGCCAACCAAGGAGGAAGGGCAGAGCTGGGACTCGACCTCCAGCCTGTGGGGTTGTCTGCACAACACACTACTGTGCCTCTTTGGCAGTCTCATTGGCATAAATATATCATCTTCCTTCATTTTATGGGAGGTCCCCAAGTACCCATTTCAAAAGCCCAACTCCACAGTATCATCATCAGAACTTCCCAGAGGAAGAATCCCTAATACTCCTCACACCAACAGTTAACAGATTCTGTGCCAGAGACTCGCCCGTGTGCCTTTAGCCTTCACCCCTTCCCCTCCGTGCTGAATTATGGACGAGCTGGAACCCCACAAACTGAATAGACCCCCTTGCCAATGGGCTTCCACTTATACTCTGCAAATGTGAGCAAACGGCAGGTGGCTCAAAGATCGGAGTGCACATTAACTTGCTATTGCTGCCATAACCACGTAGTGGCTTAAGACAACACTCATCTGTCATCTCACAGTTCTGTAGGTCAGGAATCCAGTGGGCTCAGCGGGGTTCTCTGCTTAGGGCCTCACAAGACCAAGGTCAAGGTGTTGGTCAGCCCGAGCTCTTCTCTGGTGGGAGAATCTATTTACAGGCTCATTGAACCTGTTCTTGGCAGAATTCAGCTTCATGAGTTGTAGGACTGAGGTCCTGAGGTTTCCTGGCTGGCAGTCAGCCAGTGGGCATTCTCAGCTTCTAGAGGCTGCTCACATCCCTGGCTCCGGGCCCCTTCCATCTTCAAAGCCAGCAGTTGTACATGGAATTCTCTCGTGCTATGAATTTTTCTGACTTTCTCTTCTACTTTTAAGGGCTCATGAGATTACAGTGAGGACAGGCTCATAAGATCAAAAGGTCACTCTCACAAGGTCAGTAATTAGTAACCCCAATTATATCTGCAAAATCTCCTCTTTCACCACAGAACATGACATAGTCAACAGGATGTCAGGTGGCAGAGATCATGGGGACCAGAATTCTGCCTCTCACAGAGGGGACACCTCTCTGGGAGAGAGCTACAGCGTGCTTCCACACATCCAGCACCCGCAGCTCACCCTACTTCCTGTGTCCCAGCACTAGGGCTTAGCATCTTCCCAGTGGTCCCACCACTGCTGGTCTCAGCACCCTGTGTGTTACTCCCAAGGATTACAGAAGCTAGTGTGTCCCACATTCTGGGAATATCGTGTCTACCCTTTGGGGTTGCAGCTATTATTTACAGTTGCTAATCTCCAGGTCACAACACCTCTTTGGCTCTCTCAGCTCTCCTACACTTTAAACTACAACTCTGTGGCTGATCCTCTCTGAATTACCTAGCTTGTTTACATTTTCCTGAATAAGCTCTGACTGGTGGAAGTACCATACAACAAAAGAGCTTAGTGGCCTTGGGAAACTACGTTAGGCAGTTTTCCTTCCTGTGAGTATTGTCTTCCTGCACTACTCCTCAGAGTACTGGCTATATTGATGGGCATTGCGAATACCCAAGAACAGGACCTAGCATGCAGAATCACTGTTTCCCAGACATTTTTGTCAATGGATTCTTGTTCCATAGAGCGTCTTGTGGGCCTAGAGTTTGTGATGCTTTAAGAAACACTGTCCTATACAGAGGGCCCAGAAACATATGAAAAGATACTCAACATCACTAGCCATCAGAGAGATGCAAATTAAAACCACAGTGAGATACTACCTCACGCCAGTCAGAATGACCATCATAAACAAAGCAACAAACAAGTGTTGGAGAGGACTTGGAGAAAAGGGGACCCTAGTGCACTGCTGGTGGGACTGCAGACTGGTAAAACCACTGCGGAAAACAGTATGGAATTTCCTCAGAAAACTAAAAATGGATCTGCCTTTTGACCCAGCAATTCCACTGCTAGGATTATACCCTAAGAGCTCTGAAACACCAATCCAAAAGAACCTATGTCCCCCAGTGTTCATAGCAGCACAATTTAGAATAACTAAGTGCTGGAAGCAACCGAAGTGTCCATCAGTAAATGAATGGATCAAAAAACTATGGTACATTTACACAATGGAATTCTATGCAGCAGAAAGAAAGAAGGAGCTCCTAACCTTTGCAACAGTGTGGATGGAACTGGAGAGCATTATGCTAAGTGAAATAAGCCAGGCAGTGAGGGACAAATGCCATATGATCTCACCTTTAACTGGAACATAATCAACAAAAGAAAAAAGCAAACAAAACATAACCAGAGTCACTGAAATTAAGAACAATCTAACAATAGCCAGAGGGGAAGAGGATGGGAACAATGGGGAGGAGGGTTTTCAGGAACTACTATAAAGGACACATGGACAAAACCAAGGGGGAGGGAGGAAGCAGGGGAGGGAGGTGAGTTCAGCTGGGGTGGGGGGGAGTGGGGGGGGATACAGACAACTGTAATTGAACAACAATAAAGTAATTAAAAAGAAAAAGAAGCACTGTCCTAATTGAGATCCTCTCAAGTTATCATGTTAGGTTTAATCGGGACTAAATATTTGACTAAGTGAGCCTGCATTTTGAGAATTTAGAACAGCGTTTGGGAGTTGATTTTGATGGCTTAGAAGAGTTAAAACTAATAGGTGAAGTTTATTTTCTCAATCAGTGTCCTACAGCCTCTTTTCCTCTATGCATTGAAAGCCATTCCAAAGTGTTAGTGAAAAAGCCATTGGTGAAGGGCTTAAAGAAGGTCAAGGCCATTGTTTACTCTCAGCTCTCACCTTTAGGAGCCTTGACTGTGAATGAGTGTAAAGCAGGCTTCTTTTAACTCCCTCTGTGTCTGAGTTGTTTTTCTCCTCCTTTTTCTCTCCTCGCCTTTACTGCTTCTCCCCACTCCCTCTCTCACCTAGAGGACAGCAAATGACATGATATCAAGGGCAACCCCCAGTGAGAAATGGACTGAGAGAGAACACGAAAGGCCGCACAACAGAACAGGGGTTAAGCAATCTACCCCCCTCTTGATGAATTCTTATGTAGTCATTAGAAATGATAATTACGATGACTTTGCAGCAACATGGAAAAAATGCTTATGATATAATTAATGCTAAGTGGAAAATGCAGAACACAAAATGATAGCTACACTATGATTACAGCCATTTAAATTATACGTTCACGGGGACAAAAACTGGAAGGCAACATGGAAAAATAAAAATAGTTTAATTTGTCAGGGTTGACAGTGGTATCATGGCTGAGTTTTTTTCTTTCCTTATGTTCTGCTAATGGTTCTATAACACTGAGCAAGTTTTCAAAAACTAAAATAAAAAAACAGACTTAAGAATGTGTGGAAGTGGACGAGGATAGGCCATCATTCTCTTTTGCCTGAGGGTGAGAAAGGATCTGTATAGAATAGGAACAGTCAACCTGTGTTTTAGATCAAAACGCAGCTTGTTTCCTTTCTCACTAAAAATCAGAGCGCGGTGCTTCTAAGCAACGAAACAGGCTGTGCTTGGGACAGCCAACTTCCTGTTACTAAGGGTTTGGGCTCAAATCTAAGTGTGATTCCATCCTCCCCAATGGGGCCGTAAGGGTCATGCTGGCAAGAAAACAAGAAGAGACTTGGACCTCTGGCTGGGTTCAGGTAAAATCTGGGAAGAAGGACTATGGAAAGGACCCCAAATGGGGCCCATTCACCCAAGGTCCCACCCCAGGAAGTTGTCCAAAAGGATGTGTAGGAAAGACGTGACAAGGGAAGGGCTGCACGGGCCAGGGACCCGGAGGATCTCTTCAGCCAACTACTCCAACCTCATGTTGCGGGACACTGGGACACCTGCCCTCAGAGTGGCCACCTCCAGTGGTCTAGCTATGACATGAGGTCCTCGGTGGACTAGCAAAGTGGCAGAGAGGCTCCTGGGGCCCCATGAACATGTAGAACATTCAGAACTGGGCAGAGGGGATCACAGGCTGGACAAGGTAACGGACTATTGGGGGCGCTTCTGGTTAAGGAGACAGGGTGAACCTGTGACAGGGAGCAGTGCCCCCCAGTGATACACTGGTGAACAAGGCCAACTAGAGAACCTGGCTGGGAATTCATCCTAATAAATGGGAGTGTGGGGTGTTCTGATGCCAGGCAGCGTGAAGGGGGAGAAAAGAGAGGAGAACTATTCTAGGCCAGTGGGAGCCTGGCCAAGGGGACAGGAGTGCTAGCAGGCCCCAGGAGGAAGAATTATATGACAGCCAGCCAAGCACAAGCTGGAGAGGCTCTGGAGCAACCAGGCTCCACCAGGGTCAAGGAGAGAAGCTAAGAGATGGGACACGCCCAGCACCCAAATGACTGGCCACTGCCCGGGCAGTGTCCTCTTGTGCCCGCCCACTGCCTGCAACAGAGGCACTGCTCAGATGCTAAATGTGGCCCAGGACAAGGATTCTAGCACTCAGATACCTGGCAGGTATGCTGCATACCTGCCAGGTGTCCCAGAGGCTGAGCTACCAGCAATGCTGGAGTTCAAAAAAAATGAGTCATGAAAGTAGTGTGTGCAGGTATGTAGTAGACTGAATAATGGCCTCTCCCAAAGATGTCCTCCTCCTTATCCCTGGAACCTGAGAATATGCTACCTTATGTGGTAAAAGGGGCTTTGCAGATGTGATTAAGACAATGGACATTGAAATGGGAGATTATTCTAGGTTATCTAGTGGATGCAATGTAATCACAGGTGTATTAGAAGAGTGAGGTAGGATGGTCACAGTCAGAGGAGATGTGACAACAGAAGTGGAAGTCAGAGTGATGGGAGGCCATGAGCCAAGAAACACCAGCAGCTTCTAGAAGGTGGAAAGGCAAGGGGACAGGTTCTCCCTCAAGTCCCCCTGCTAATATATTGATTTTAGCCCAATGACACTGACCTTAGACTTTTTTTATTTTTTATTGTTTATTCTATTCAGTTGTCCCAATTTTTCCTCCTTCAACTTCCACTACCCAGCCCACCCCTCGCTCCCACAGTCAATGCCCAGACCACTGTCCATGCCCACAGGTCACTCACACATGTTCTTTAACTAGTCCCTTCCCCTTCTCTCCACCATTATCCCCAACACCCCCACCACTGTCACTCTGTTCTATGTTTCCATGTCTCTGGTTCTATTTTGCTCACTAGTTTATTTTATTAATTAAATTCCTCTTCTATGTGAAATCATATGGCATTTGTCTTTCACCAACTAGCTTATTTCACTTAGCATGATCGTCTTCAGTTCCATTCATGCTGTCACAAAAGGTAGAAGCGCCTTCTTTCTGCTGCACAGTAATCCACTGTGCAAATGTACCACAGTTCTTTGATCCACTCATGTACTGATGGGCACTTAGGCTGTTTCCAGTACTTGCCTACTGTAAATAGCACTGCTATGAACATAGGGTGCAAAAGTTCTTTTGAATTGGTGTTTCAGGATTTTTAGGGTATATTTCAGCACTGGAATCGCTGGGTCAAAGGCAATTCCAGTTTTAATTTTTTGAGAAAATTCCATACTGTTTTCCACAGTGGCTGCACCAGTCTGCATTCCCAGCAACAGTGCACTAGGGTTCCCTCTTCTCCACATCCTCACCAGCACTTGTTTGTTGGTTTATTCATGATGACCATTCTGACAGGTGTGAGGTGATATCTCACTGTGGTTTTAATTTGCATCTCTCTGATAGCTAGTGATGTTGGGCATCTTTTCATACGTCTACTAGCCATCTGTATGTCCTCCTTTGCCCATTTTTTAATTGGACAGTTTGTCTTCCTGGTGTTGAGTCAGATGAGTTCTTTATATATTTTGGAGACTAAACCCTCATCCAATGTATCATTGACACATATGTTCTCCCATATGGTCGGTTCTATTTTCACTTTGATGATGGTTTCTTTAGCCATGCAGAAGCTTTTTAATTTGATGTAGTCCTATTTATTTTTTCCTATATTTCCCTTGCCCTAGGAAATATACCAGCAAAAATATTGCTGCATGGGATATCTGAAATTTTTCTGCCTATGTTTCCCTCTAGGACTTTTATGGCATCATGACTTGTATTTAAGTTTTTTATCCATTTTGAGTTTATTCTGGTGCGTGGTATAAGTTGGTGGTCTAGTTTCATTTTTTTGCATGTACCAGTCCAGTTCTCCCAACACCATTTGTTGAAGAGGCGATTTTTACTCCATCTTATGCTCCTGACCCCTTTGTCAAATATTAATTGACCATAAATATATGGGTTTATTTCTGAGCTCTCTATTCTGTTCCATTGATCTATGTGTCTGTTCTTATGTGAGTACCAGACTGTTTTGATTACAGTGGCCTTGCAGTATACTTTGATATCAGGTATTGCGACCCCTCCTACTTTGTTCTTCTTTCTCAAGATTGCTGAGGCTATTCAGGGTCTTCTTTTGTTCCATATACATTTTTGACATATTTATTCTAGATCTGTGAAATATGCCATTGGTATTTCAACAGGAATTGCATTGAATCTATAGATTGTTTTGGGTATTATGATTATTTTAATGATGTTATTTCTTCCAATCAATAAACACAGTATATGCTTCCATTTATTTGTATCTTCCTCATTTTCTTTCTTCAGTGTTCTGTAGTTTTCTGAGTACAGGCCTTTTACCTCCTTCATTAAATTTATTTCTAGGTATTTTATTTTTCTTGTTGCTATATTAAATGGGATTTTCCCTAGTTTCCCTTTCTGATAGTTCATTGTCGGTGTACAACAATGCCATCAATTTCTGAATATTGCCTTTGAATCCCACTAATTTACCAAATTCACTTACTAGGTTGAGTAGTTTTTTGGTGGAGTTTCTAGGGTTTTCTCTGCAGACTAATATGTCATCTGCAAACAGTGACAGTTTTACTTTCTCTTTACCAATTTGGATGCCTTTTATTTTATTTTTCTTGTCTGATTGCTGTGGCTAGAATTTCCAGTATTATGTTGAATAAGAATGGTGAAAGTAGACACCCTTATCTTATTCCTGATCTTAAGGGAAAAGCTTTTCATTTTTGTCCATTGAGTATAATATTGGCAATAGGTTTTTCATATATGGCCTTTATTATGTTGAAGTATGCTCCATTTATTCCCACTTTGCTGAGTGTTTTTATCATAAATGGGTGCTGGACTTTATCAAATGCTTTTTCAGCATCTATTGATAATGATCATGTGATTTTTGTCCTTCATTTTATTTATGTGGTGTATTACATGTATTGCCTTGTGAATATTGTTCCATCCTTGCATCTTTGGGATGAATTCCACTTGATCTTTTTAATATATTGTGGGACCCAGCCAATATTTTGTTGAGGATTTTAGCATCTCTAGTCATCAGAGATATTGGCCTATAGTTTTCTTTCTTTGTTGTGTCTTTACCTGATTTTAGAATTGGGATGATACTGGCCTCATAAAAAGAGTTTGGGAAACTTCCCTTTTCTTTTTTTTTTAACACTTTTTTTAAAGATTTTATTTATTTTTATGGAGGGAAGGGAGGGAGAGAGAGAGAGAGAGAGAGAGAGAAACATCAATGTGCGGTTGCTGGGGGTTATGGCCTGCAACCCAGGAATGTACCCTGGCTGGGAATCGAACCTGCGACACTGGTTCACAGCCCGTGCTCAATCCACTGAGCTATGCCAGCCAGGGCTGGAAACTTCCCTTTTCTTGAATTTTTTTTTTGAATAGTATAAGAAAGGATAGGAGTTAGTTCTTCTTTGAATGTTTGGGAAAATTTCCCTGTGAAGCCATCCAGTCCAGGGCTTGACTTTAAACTTCTGACCTCCAGAACTTTAAGATAATAAATTTATGTGGCATTAAGCCACCACTTTCGTGGCTATTTGTCAGAGCAGCAGTAGGAAACTAATACACGGCAGTTAAAACCCAAAGCCCCAGAAAGGCAGCAAGTGGGGATCTTTCCATTCCAACTGCAGTTGCTCCTGGGTAGGAAGACACTTGATAGTGTTAGACAATGACTTACAGAGAGCAGTGTGCAATTCTGAGTAATGGGAGAAAGACTTCCAGGAAGCATTCAACTTGGGTATTCATTCCTCCCTGATACAAGTTAAAATGTATTGACTCCTTAATATATACCAGACCTTGCAGTATGTGCCTGACGTATGCTACCTTATGTAATTCCCAAAACAACTCTACGATACAGGCACAATTTGTGTCACCATTTTGCAGATGTGTAAACTGAGGCTCAGATAGGTGAGGTTATGTACCCAAGAAGGAAATCTGGGATTTGAACCTGGGCAGCCTGACTCCAGAGCCTGAGCTCAGAACCACTATGTCATACTCTGCACCCTGTGCAGAGAGTTGTCCTCCTGAATGAACTACCTGGGGATGTCCACCCGGCAGCAAGTGAGCACAGAAAGGGCTGGATTTCTAGACCTGCAAACCATGAACTCCATAAAACCTAGACAAGACATTCTCTGGGCTTTGAAGACGATCCTTAATGATCTAAATGTCCAAGAATATAAAGGATTGATTGACTACATCATGGTTCATCAATACAATGAAACACGAGGCAGCTTTTCTAAAGGATGATGTAAATCTATACTTATTGACACGAAGAGATGTTCCTCATACATCATTAAGTCTAAAAAGCCAGTCACTAAACAGTATACACAGCATGAACCAACAGAGAGAGAGGGGGGAGATGCATATACAAAACCATTAGCAGCGTTTATCTCAGAAGCATGAGAATACAGGTGATTTAATTTTCCTTCTGGCTTATCTATTTTGTAAATTTTCCACAATAAAAAGAAACTGCTGGTGTGTTTAAAGGTGGGGAAACTGAACTTCAGTAATTACAAGCAAAGACAAGAATGTGCAATGGCCTGGCTGGCGTAGCTCAGTGGATTGAGCGTGGGCTACAAACCAAAGCATCGCAGGTTCGATTCCCAGTCAGGGCACATGCCTGGGTTGCAGGCCATGGCCCCCAGCAACCACACATTGATGTCTCTCTCTCTCTCTCTTTCTCCCTCCCTTCCCTCTCTAAAAATAAATACATAAAATCTTAAAAAAAAAAAAAAAAGAATGTGCAATGGTTTAAAATGTTATGAAGTATCCACTACTTAGCAGACCAAGTGCTACTAAATTTATATAAATTTAACCCTTCTTACAACCCAGTAAGGTAAGGACTACAGTCTCCATGGTCTCAGATTTTTTAAATGGAGGCTCAGAGAGATTAAGTGGTTTCCCCCCAGAGTCACCCAAGCTGAAGGCATTAGGCTGGGATTTAACCCAGATCTGTCTAGCTGCAAGGCATATACTCTCTATACTACGTGACTCTGTAAACTTTTAACTCCAGAACCATGGGGTTTCGAGGCAAGCAGGGACACAGAAAGGGATCAAAGTGGATCAAAGAATGTTGCAGAAAAGGAGAAGATTAGAAAGGGCAAGAGAACAGCATCCCCCCTGTTCCAGTACTGGGAGCAGGGGCTCTCAGCCTCAGCACTGCTGACATCTCAGGTAATAATTCCTTGTTGAAGGAGAAGGGGAGAGCAGTCTGTGCATTGTAGGGTGGGTAGCAGCATCCCTGGCCTCTGCCTACTGGCTATAGTAGCACCATCCTAGTCGTGACCACAGAAAAAATCTTCAGACATTGACAAATATCCCCTGGAGGGTCAACTCCCCCTTGGAGAAGAACCACTGCCCTGGAGAATTGCTACCCCCACAATGACATGGGGTGGCCCTAGAACATTGTTTATTGTTTGCTGTATATATTCACGTTTCAGCCAACCACACAGTTCATTCCACTGATCTGTCCTCCTCAACTAATCCTTTAGTCCTTATATACTGACATTGTTAAAGACAATGTCCTAATTGGTGAGCCCCAAGTGGCATTTGTGCCTATTATCCCGATCTCCAGAGAGGACAGATAGTTCCATTGCCTTTCAGAAGGGCCCCACAATGGGCCTTCTGTCGCCCTTTTGTGGGGGTTCATCCATGCCCCTGCACTCCCTGAATTAAAAGCTAAGGGAGCTGGTTTTCTCTTGTAAACACCAAGCTGTGCAGTCATTACAAGCTTGCTTGGAGATAATCAGGGCTGACACTTGCTGTACGCACACGGTTTATTGGAGACCACCCACAAAGTCGACTCAACACGGAATGACACTACTAAGTAATCTAATCCCAAAATGTAGATTTCATTCCAACAAATTGCACACAAGTGGTCTCCTGCTGGTTTAACTGTTGCCTGGAAAGGCAAGCCCAACTGCATCCATGGCAAGTATGTTAGTGCAAAGCATCCAACCCATAAACAGAATGCAAACGCCATGCCTGGAATCATAAACACTGAAAGTCTCAGAGAGAAATAAACGCCTTTCGTATTGAATTAAAATATAATTAGGAAGTGGGTAGAATATACCTACCACCTTGGTCCTAACTCATTTCCCCCTTTGAATCAAACACCGCAAATAGAATAAAAAGATGAGGAGATTAAGTGTGTTTCCCTTTGCATCAAATCTCTTACAAACTGTTTCCTGTAGGGCCATATGTTCTAAGATGAACCAAAATTAGAGAGAATCAGCACGCTGACTTTATCCGCGCTCAGCAAATATGTATCTTCAGTTCCAAAATACACAGTCCCCAACCTCCAGTACAAGGGCATTCTGTTTATCCTGCACTATCCCCACACCTTAAAATTAGCTATATAATAAAAAATTGATTTTTTTTTGAGAACTAAGATTTTTTTTTAAATCTCAGAGGGTGCAGTTTGGCCGTAAGCTTAATATGAGCCAGCAGTTTGCCAAGGTTGCCTATTGTCAGGGTTATTCTCTCTTAGGATGCATAATAGAGGTCACTGCTCGAGTTAAAGGGGGAGAGAATCTTAAGGTCGGGTGATTTGACCTCAAGTGGAGAACAGGCGTTCTCAGGTCGACATTGAGGTGGACATCGGTGTTGTCTGGGCACCTGCTTTGAGTAGTAAAATCTGACCCAGGTACTTCATCAGAAACAGGCAACTCAGCTGTCTACCAGCCCCCGCGTGACTCACATCCTCACCAAATCATCGCCCTAAAGGCAGGAACTGTGTTGTACTCCTCTTCTGTCTCCCCGCCACCACCACAGCCCTGAAAACTGTGTTAGGTACCTTGTGAGTACTCCACAAATGCCTGGCGGGTTTTCCTAGAAACCCTTGCTGAGACCATATATCTCTACATTAGGAAGCCAAGTAAGGGGAAAAAAAAATAAGTATGTCATTTAGGTCAGTGATTTTCAAACTGTGGGTCACAGCTGATTAATATTTTGTTAAATTCTTAGTCAGTCCACAGCCAGTAATTTTTTTAATGAAAAAGAAGATAAGCCCTCAGGTTGCTACTCCCTTGCTTTAACAAACTCCGTTGGCAACCCCCAAAATCCAGCTCTCTGCGCACTCTA
Source organism: Phyllostomus discolor (assembly GCF_004126475.2). Taxonomy (NCBI): domain Eukaryota; kingdom Metazoa; phylum Chordata; class Mammalia; order Chiroptera; family Phyllostomidae; genus Phyllostomus; species Phyllostomus discolor. The sequence continues at coordinate 14,001,283 of NC_040906.2, forward strand.
GACCACACCCCCACAGTTGACTGTGGCTGGAAAAACTCAAACCACCAACACCCACTAGCCTTAACGTCCTTTATTTCCATGACCTCCACTGGCTCTTGCTGCTGCCTGGCCATCACACTTCTCTCCCTCATGCACTCACCCATCCCCCTCCTATACGACAAGTCTCTCTCTCTCAGCTCTCAGCGCCTCCTCTCCCATCCCCCCTCTCAGCCGCTAACCTTGCTTCCTACCTCACTGAGACACTAGAAGCACTCAGAAAAGAACTACCACAGTCTCCCACACTCACTTCTACCCACCCACCAGCATCTGCTCCCATGAACTCGGCCTTCCTCCCCCTACTAGGGGCAGGCTATCCTTGCTCCCATAGAAGGCCAGCCCCTGAACTTGGACCATGGATTCCACCAAAGGACATGGCTCCAACAATGCTCCCTTCTCTCTCCTACATCATCAAAACTTCCCTCCTCTATTAGTTTACCCCTCATCGACCGACATGTTATTTCTCTCATCTTAAAAAAGACTTCAACCACCACCTGGCTGGCATAGCTCAGTGGATTGAGCGCAGGCTGCAAACCAAAGCATCGCAGGTTCGATTCCCAGTCAGGGCACATGCCTGGGTTGCAGGCCACAGCCCCCAGCAACAGCACATTGATGTTTCTCCCTCTCTCTTTCTCCCTCCCTTCCCTCTCTAAAAATAAATAAATAAAATCTTTTTTAAAATGATTTTTAAAAAACCAACCACCTCTTCTCACTCTATTTTCCCTCTGATTACCGCCCCATTTCTCTGCTCCCTAATGTAATAAAACTCCCTATAAGAATTGTCTGATGCAGCCCTGGCTGGCGTAGCTCAGTGGATTGAGTGCAGGCTGCGAACCATAAGTGTCACAGGTTCGATTCCCAGTCAGGGCACATGCCTAGGTTGCAGGCCACAGCCCCCAGCAACTGCACATTGATGTTTCTCTCTCTCTCTCTCTCTCTCTCTCTCTCTCTCTCTCTCTCTGTCTCTCTCTCTCTCTCTCCTTCCCTTCCCTCTCTAAAAATAATTAAATAAAATCTTTAAAAAAAAGAATTGTCTGATGCCACTTTGCCAACTCCTCTCCGCTTGCCCTCTTTTACACTCCCGCCTATCATATGATCAGCCCCCCGTCACCCCACCAAAATTGCTCATCAGAGTCACCAGTAACATCCACATGGCTAAACCTAATTGTCAATGCCCAGTGCTGGTCCCATCTGTCGTTGGACAGGGATGCTTCCTTCCTCCACCTCAACACACTTGATTTCAGGCCACCCCACTCTTCCAGTTTTCCTCCTACCTCACGGCCATGCCTTCCCACTCTCCTTCATGTGCTCTTCCTCATGTCCCCACCCTCCCTCCACTGGAGGACACAGGGCTCAGCATTGAGGTCTCTCCCATGCATGCCCCACGCCCCCCGTGATCTCATTCAGCTCCAGCGGATGTCGATTACACACTGACAATTCCCAGAAATTTGTGTCCAGCCAGAACCTCTCTCTGAGCTCCAGGCTCGTAGATCCAAATGCCCAGCCACCCTCTCCACAGGGATGTCTAATAGACTTACCCAATACTGATACCTTGATACCCTTCCAGCCCAAGATCTGTTCTTCTGTAAAGCCCCTCCCATCTGGTGACTGGCAACTTGGCCCTGCTAGTCACTCAGGCCAACCCCTAGGAGCATCCTTTCCTCTCTTTCTTTCACACTCTGAGTCTGCCTTCAAAATACACCCAGAATCCAACAGCTCCTGACCACTTTCAGCAATACCTCCCTTGCTGTCTATCCCTAATGCAGCCAACACAGTGAGTCTATGAAAATGCATGTCAGCTCAAGTCACCCCTCTGCTCACTCACTGCTACATGAGGACACAGCCTTAACGGGAGTCTTCGGTGATCCTGCCCTCTCCTGCACGAGGGCTGCAGAGATGCCACTTGTTTGCGGCTCACTGAATAAATACCACTGACAGGGACAATCTGTTTATTAGGCACTCTTATAGCCAGCTAATCATTTCTTTCCTAAACAACCAGCAAACCCTCATCCTGAAATCCTTTTGACTAATTCAAGTCAGGTGTGATCCCGCGACCTCCAGGTGAGCAGTGGGGTATCCAATTTACCACCCCGGAGCCATCCATCCCTCTGGCTTTGGAGTCCTGACGTTCCACGATAGTCCCTTCCCTGACGGCTCTCCAGTCACCCAACTCCATGCAGGTGCACACCTCGTATCTGGAGCTGCAGCAGCTCCACGCAGGTGCACGCCTCATAGCTGAAGCTGCAGCAGCTCCTGCTGGTATGGGTACAGCTGTTTCCTTTCATGCGCCTCTTTGTGCACTGACATATCTGGAAAAAACAGAGGGGGGGGGGGGGGCGGGGCATATTGAATTGCAGGAGATGAACCAGCTGGCTTAAGACAGAGGAGAAAGAAAAAGATGACATGGTCAATGAGACACTTGTCATGAGACTATAGCTCCAGAAATCCAGGTCCTTGCAGGGTGTTACACAGTATTAATCTTGCCCCCGAGATATGGATTAAGGAGATTCAGTCCGTAGAGATGCATGCTTTGCAAATAGCCCGCCAAAGCTGGAATGCAGAGGCCACTCAGGAGCTCAGCATCTGAACACTAACACTATAGCTCATTCCGGTTTCAAGTTCACTTTGCTTTCTTTCTCGTTGTATTTTTTATTTTTTCCAGGTGCAGAGACTGGTTACGTGGCCACGACATACCCTTACTTAACATCAGCGCAGGCTGCTGGGGGACTCAGTTAGCTAAATTGGCACCAGGACCAATGTGTGACTTTTTGACCTTGTAATTGCAAATGCGGAGCTATTTGTTTTTTCAGAAGTGTCTAAAACATGTGGGACAGGTATAAAGTTTCCACATATGCCAACCTCTTTGGTTCGTTTTGATCTAAACAAACTGCTTCCCACAGCTGGGCCAGGAATACTCCTTCCAGTCCCATCTTTTCGAACAGTTCAAGCTTGGAGGGTTCCAACATGGAATTTTGCCACGTCTCGTATGTGGCAAAATCTTAAACCGACACTTCTCGGTGCCAGAAAAATAGCAACCTAGCCCAGGAAGAAATCGAAGCTGCATTACTATTAAACAAGATTATTAACATGGTAGAAAAGAGGAGACCGTTTTGTTAATGATCAAACATAGAGGCTTCAGCCAATTAAAGCTTTGAAACAAATGACCGCAGACAGCCTCCCTCACTGGCATTAACCATTACAGCACATGACATTTGAAATCTTTTTTTTCTCCTAACTATAGGAATTGAAAATTAAAACAAGTTGCCAGTGTAGCATTTAATCTTTTCTGCCCGAAGTGCACTTGCTCCAAATTTGCAGAGCCTTGAACTTAAACAGGACAATACCTTCCACTGCCCAAGTTAGCAAAGCAGAACTTGCAGGAAACTTCCTAATCCAATGTCTTCCTAATCCAACAGAAACTGAGCCCTGGCAAAGCTACAGGAAAGGGAGTCAGGTGCTGGAATAAAGCAAGCCCCTGACAACCAACCTTGATTCCTGTTCTGTGTCACCTAACCCTCTGTCCAGTTGGCTCAGTTCGTCAACAAAAGCTAAGCAAGTGACCAAGGTCTCTGTGGACAAGTTTATGCGGCTCCGGCTTTCTGTCCACGATGACACCCTTCACCTGGTCAGCCTCTTCTCTCAGCTCCAGCTTTCCATCCAAGATGACACCCTTCAGCTGGTCAGCCACCTTAAACTGCAAGCCTCTTCTCTCCACGGAGCAACCAACCGAGGGAGGGGGAGGGGGGGATTCTCCACTTTCATTAAAACATCTCACATATTTCCATCATAGATTGGAAGCTTGGCGTCATCAAAAAGTATGACAAGAGAATGTTACTGTGGATTCTAAATGGTGAATGAAATATGAAGTAAATATCTTATTCAAAAGAGGCCCCATTTTTCATATTTTCATGCAATGGTTATATATTTTGTACTAAACAATTATTCATGTTTGATATCATACTAATAAACCCTTGCATTTTATAGGGATTATAAAACATTCATGCATGTTAGTATTTTTAATACTATCAGCTGGTAAGGTAAACGTTATTACCCCACCTTACAGATTAAAAGAAGAAGAAGAAACCGAAGCTCAAAGAGACCAAGTAGTTTTTCAGAGCCATGGTGTGAAGCAATTAGGGAAACACCCAAGCCCGATCCCAGGTGCTCCCTTCTGCAGGTACTAGTTCCCAGATGAGTGGTTTTGACACCTATCCTTGCAGAAATACCAAAAGTTCACAGTTGCAGCTCCAATCAATCCCATGTGTATGGAGAAATGGAAGGGAAAATATAAATGCTTCCCTCCCTGTCCTCACCCCCGACCCAACTAAGCACAACTATGTGCCTCTGACTATGACCAAAAGAACTCAACAGTCCACGGAACTAGCCCTTCCCACCGGCCACTTAAGGATCAGGGGCCTGAGAACGAACACTAGTCGCTACGCTCCTCCCTCACTTCACTGCCATTACACTTCCCAGAGTAGAAGCCCCCGGAGGGCAGGCCCAGGCCCTACTTGCCGTGTACTTGCCTGCTGTGCCTGGCAGAGTTCATTCCACTTACCAACCGCTTATGAAATATCTGCTCCTCATCGGTCCAGAAAAGTAAGGGGAGAGCAGGAAGCATGGCCTGGACCACCTTGCTTGCTCGAGAATCACCATCCACTACATCCTCCGGCTGCCCAGGCTCCCCTGAGAGAACACAAGAGAGGGGACCCCATGGCCACGGGGGCAAAGATGGTGGTCCGTGTCCAAGCACAGCCTCTGAGTGTGGAAAGGCCCTATTATTTCCCGTGTAAAGGATTGCATACACGCAATACCATTTGCTGCTGAACGAAACAGTATATAAAGAGACCCAGTCTTGGACTCCACCACACAGAGGGCAGTTCTGTTCCTTGGACCGACCCCACAGCACCTGCTCAGAATGCTGAAAGACTATGGGTGGACAGGGCATGCAGGTACAAGCTGCGGAAACCAGAGTTAAGTAGAAGAAGGAATCTTAGGGGAGGCCACCAATTTAAGCAGAAATGGAAAAGGTGGGGCACCAGATAACCTCTCCTTTCTCCTGCCCATAGCAGACGCCAGGAATGGGCACGGCACCCCTCAGCCTAGCCAGGCGTCCTGACCCCCCTAGATGCCACACCTAAGTGGCCGCCATCTTTCAGCTGGGATTGGCGAACAAGAGGTCACCTACTTGCCATCTTTGATTAAATGTATTGGGGTGACATAGGTTAATGAGATAATATAGGTTTTAAGTGCACAATTCTATGATACATCATATATTGACCCCCTTTACCCTTTACTACCTCCCACTGCAACCCCCCTCTGGTAACCACCTGCCATGCTGGTGTTTAAGAGAATTTTCTCTTGCTAGAAATCAGCAGTTCACGCGTTAGGCCTACACCACGGGGCTTCCTCCTATGCCTCCGATGCCAAGATTCCCGACATTAGGTTAGCACTCTAATTCTGACCTCCAAGACCCTTGACCTCAACTCTCAGTTGCTAGCTGCCACTTCCGTGTCCCCAGGCCGCCACACCCTCCCTCAGACCCTGACCTGTAACCAGGGATTCTGACCTGGGCCTGGTGGCCTGTCCCAACTCCTGCTCCCTGTTCTGCCTGGTGGCTTTTTGTCATCCCTCCTCTGACTTGAATCCACCCGTCCGCCCCTGGGGCTCAGCAGAAAGCACCCTGACCAGATCAGGATCCCTCCCCGGCCACATGACAGTCACCGAAGGACGGAGGTGGGCACTGCCGAAGCTCAGGGAGGAGGCACCCGATGGTTCGCAGACTCTCCCTCAGCGGTGGAGCTTACCTGAAGGCTGGGCCCCCTCTTTATCCCTTCAGACAAAGGGCAAGATTCCAGTCCTGGCTTTTTCTGCTTTAGGGCAACTTCTCTGCCTTCAAGGTAAAGAGCAGGTGTTTCTTCCTAAGCCCCCAGGGATTTACCGGCCTTGTTCGCACCCTCAGCAGACAGGTCGTTCCAGGTTTAATTTATACGGCGCTACTTCACAGGCAGGACAGAAACTCTCGCTCCATCGCAAGCCACAAAAGGGCTGAGTAACAGAAGCCCAGGCCGTGCTTGGCCAGGCCTCACGCTGCGTCTCCGCACGCCCACTTCCCTACCTGCGCCCCCCCTCACATTGCGTTTCACATAGTCTGTGCATCCGAGCAATACAGTCAGTCTCAGGCGTGCAACACGCCGCCAGGAGGCTCCGGGGCACGGCAGGGAGAGCATCAGTCAGGAAGCCTGCGTTCTGGGCACAAAACCCACTTCTGCCAACAGCTCACCAGCCAAATCGGTTCCCTTCCTCAGGCCTCAGTTTATTTATCTGTAACCTGAGGGGTGGGGGTTGGGGGGGTGATCTTAATGATTTATAAGATTCCCTTCCAGCTCTGACATTCTATGAAACTCAAGTTTACTTGCAGAGGCGGGCTTTCGACCTCCACTCAGATTGGCCCAGCCACCCTTCCCACAATGCCCCTCTGCGACTACTCCCCTACCGTTTAGGCTTCACCAACAGAGAGAGAATCATTCCCAGCTGCTGGCAGCCTCACCCAGCTGCCATGGGGGGAGTTTTGTTACGCCTGTTTCGCAGTGGGTCATGTCAAGTCAACGTGTCTTTGGTAAGTGCCTCTGACAAGCCCAGAAAGAGGGTGGAGCCCTCCGGGGCCCCGGTGACTTCATCTGTGAAATGAAAGGCTTACACTGGCTGGGCTGCTAAGGTGCCTCCCAGCTCTGAAGTCCTGAGAGTCAGGGTCCCCCTGGGAGAAGGCAGGCCACACCCTAGGATCACCAAACGGCAGCCCCACCCTGACATGGCCCAGGTCCAGCTCCCGCCAAGCTCGTGTACCTGGGGCCGCACATGGTAGGACCTGTTCAGACTTCAGACTGTGGCACAAATGCAGTCATATCTCCAACCCTTCTCCATGGCTGAGGCTCAGGGCTCCCCCGCCCCAGCCCCTAGCTCTCTGGGCCCCTCTCTCATAAGTGGGGAAGTGGCAGATGCTTATCTACATGACATGATTTGAACAAAGTCCCCACACACCCCACAAAACCTCTCTCTTGCAGACCTGCCTGAAACCCTGATCACAGGGGTTCAGATTCCTTGCATTCAAGCATCTTGCTCCCAGAAGTTTCCTGTTAAATGCAAACATGCCCAGAAAAGTGGCCTGTGCTCAGGCGGGGGCTTCTTTGCCCCAGGCTACCCTCTCCCCATCCACATTCGCCAGCTCCCGAAGCCTTTGCCCAAGCGAGCACGAGGGCCTGATGTACTCCCACCGAGAGAGGCACAAAACCTGCCTTGGGGAAGAAAAAAGCTACGAGGGAATGAGGACAAAACAGGCATGCTGCCTGACTTCCACCCTGACTTACTGCATGTCCTCGACAGCAGGCAAAACAAATGGCACGGCCAGGGGACTGAGAGAGGAAGAGAAGGAGAAGGGACAGTGGAACGGTGGCATTCAGACCCGCTGTGTGATTATGGTTTTTCAGGAATAAAAGTCCTCACTTCTGAGGGCCGTGGAGCCCCACCGCTGTTTGTTTGGCTTGGCGGCCTGGGCCTCTTCTGAAATTACTGCACGTGTTTATTATTTAAATGTGAATGAATAGAAATTAATTTTGAGTGCAGAAATTTTGAGGGATAAGTGTAGATACACAGATGCAAACCACAGATAGACAGAATTAGCATTCTCCTCTCCCCCCACGGAAGCCAGAAGGAAAAAAGGCTTCATCCTGCATCGCGTAGGATGCAGGCCACGTGGAAGATGTTCCCGAGGAGTTGTTAAATCCCAAAGAGGGGATTAAAGGAAATTGTGAGAACGTTTCTTCCTTCTGTAAATATTGTTAAGCAGAATCAGCTCCCATGTTTTATGACCTAAATTGTGACCCCTCCCCCAAAAAATCCATATGTTAAAGCTCTAACCCCAGTATGACTGATAGAGTTTGTAAGGAATTAAGGTTAAATAAGGTCATTGGGGTGAGGCCCTAATCTGATAGGATTGGTGTCCTTATAAGAAGAGGAAGAAATGCCAGAGATCGATGGATATCTCTCTCTCTCTCTCTCTCCACGCACAGAAAAGAGGCCATGTAAGGATACAACGTGGCCTTCTACAAGCCAGGAAGAGAGATGTCACCAGAAATCAAATTTTCCGCCCCTCCATCTTGGACTTAAGAAAATAAATATCTATTGTTTCAGCCACCCAGGCTGTGGGCCCTGGTTCCAGCAGCCCGAGCAGACTAACGTGCTCCCACCTGAGAGAGGGGGGTAAACTGGGTCAGCCAACCAAGGGGGATAAACCACTCTTCTGGGCACTGGGCTGATGGACGTCTACATGACTTCCAGTGGCCCCAGCAGGGGCAGGGCAACCTCCTCGCAATGCCTCCAGCCCACAGGTTCTCCTTCTTTCTAAATTTCAGCCTTCAGAGATTTTAGAAATGTGCCTTTCACAGACTGGGCAGGAGTCATGCTCAGTATCTGGGGGAGGGAGGTGGTGAGTGAATGACCTTCTCTCTCCTGAATGTCACCTTAGTGGCAGCCCAGGAACGGTGACTCGGAGGCCAGACTAGACCTGTTGAGAAAAGCTGATAACGCTATGGAGAAATTGGAAATAGCCGTCATCCCTCACAAACAAACCCAAGGAGGGTTTGAAATGGCTTCTTGAGCCAAAAGGGACAGGGGAAGAGTGTGGTGCGTTGGGGCAAGGACCACATGTTGGGGCGGTTGTCCACAGGAAGCCCGAGGAGACAGGAAGAAGAAAATGGGGGGATCTCTGAAGGAAACTTGGACTGTTGTGGACTCAAAGAGAGGAATCAAACCGTGCCTGAAAGCTGGGACAACTTGCCTGTCTTTTGAACAAACTCTGTTTAAAATTAAGAGCAGAAATCTGTACTTGATAAAAAAAAAAAACTTTTGTTTCAAAGCTTTTGAAGGAGGAGAAGGAAGTGAGGCTATTTTTCTCTCTTTTTTTCCCCCTAGTAAATATTTGCATCCAAACAATTCCAAAGTGTGTTGCTGTTAAAATGAGGTGGTGTGGGTGTGTTCCAGTTGGTACCAAAAGGAGCCTGTGGGGCCGTGGAGGACTGGTAAACTGGCCGGAGGCAGGCTCGATGTCTAGTGTTGGCCAATTTCCCTATTGTAAATATTCCCACCAAGGCTGATTTCGAGCTACCGATGATTTAAAAGCCAGCCTGCAAAATTCCTACCTATTCAGCCACAGTCTCTGACGAGCCAGCACCAGCTGGCTCAAGCACACTACTGCAAGGCAGGATGGGCAGGCAGGTAGCACGTGACCCAGTACAGAACCACCGGGGAGGGGCGGAGGCCCAGGGACCAGAAAGGGAGGACCCCAGAGAACGATGTTAAGAACACAAGCAGATTTTCCTCTCTGGGATGCATGGCCTCACCTGCGTTAATAGAAGCCCACTGTCATGGTCACTCGGCTGCCCCCCTTCCCTTCTGTTCTTTAGGAAGTACTACCTTATCCACTGTACACTGTGACAGTGCCACCTGGAGCCCAGGGAAGGGCAGCAGCCACCGCAGGGAATCCCCAAACCCCACTGCATTTTTAAACCTCCACAAAGCCAGCAAGACCTTTGATTTACAGGAAAAAAAGGAAAAGAGAAGGAACCAACCATTGTAAAACCAATAAGCCACACTTTCCCAGGGACCCCAAGAAAGTGCCTATTATTTCCCTGTGAAAGGAAGAAGGAAAAAGGAATTCCTGAGACTCGTTTGGGGATTTGGCCAGACATGTGCTCATTCTCCCCTTGCCCTACCCTAACAGGACTGGGCAATTCCATCCCTCGCCACCCCTGACCTTCTGTAGATGATCCTTACAGAATGACCCATACCCTGGACACTCATGAATAATCCACTAGAACTTCATTCTGTAGTCCAATGTTAATCTTCAAATAAACGACAAATATATGCTTTCACTTTCCAAACAAAACCCAAACCGAAGCCAAGACCGGGGTTCATACCTCTCTAGCTCACCCTCCGGGCCTGGCACTGGGCTCCATGCTCAGTCATTGTTCAATACTTCCGCGTCCTGTTTGGTTCTTCCTCTTTTCCCTGCAGAGACTCACCAGGGGATCCTCTCTGAGGGCTTGTGCTCGTCACCTCCAGGGAGTTATGACAACCTGCTGTTTGGTGCATGAGTCTGAGAACTGGGCAGAATTTGAGCTGGCACCCGTAAGCATTGAGTAATACTTGATCAAGTGGATTAATCAAAGAACAGGAATCCTCTACATAACCAAATGGTTCTTCTTTTATGTATGCAAGCTATCCATGTAAGAGTTCAAGTAGACGATATGTTTAAACAGTGCCTATGTAAGAAAATATAGAGGGGTGAAGGAGGAATATATTTCCACCAGCCCTCTGGCTTGCTCCCAGCTGAAATCGCCTGCATTTGCTTGGACTAAGAAATCACAGCTGAGAAGCCGTTTGTTGGGAAGGATGGAGGAGAAAGGGTGACCTCTGCTGGTAGAGTGAGTGTTTTAATCTGGTTGTTGTCCCCAACTTTGCAAAGAAAAAAGTGAGCAGAGTGGGAGGAGGACAGGACCAGGTCCTCCCTGAACAAATGATCATTTTTTTCCACACTAGTAATTTTTACAAAGTCTTCAGCAAAAAGTCATTGCGTGGGGGGCTCAAGAACTCTTTAATGATGTGTGGAAATGAGATTCAAGTTGGTTTTTATTGTGTTTAATAACTATTCCCTTCCAAAAACAAAATAAATGTTCTCACTTGGAACTCAATAATTTGTTTTATTTTTTCCTTTTGATAGTTCATTAATGAAATGAAGAATCTGCAGTCAGTTTTGAAATGTAGGGACTACTAAATAGAATAAAAGAAAGCACAGCTCCCAAATGTCTCATTCAGGTTTACATTTATTCATTAAACAAAGGCACATTTTAGGAATTAAGAATGCAATGTTTTCAAACACAGTCTCTACATTTTATAATTCAATGTCTTCTGAGAGACTTGAACGAAGTTACTTTGCTTTAAAACTCAGCAATGCTCAAAACAAAATCATTTCCATGGCGCTCCCATTATGTGGCTTGATTTCCCCCTCACATACCTTTCATCACCTTTGACAAGCCAAAAGCATATGTCGAGCTACTGGCTCTCTAATAGTATTCAATTATTAGTCAGACTTTCCCTGGTCATAGACATCTCTTTGGTCTTTAGCTGTGCCAAGTTGAAAGCAAAAACTTCGTTTTGAGTTTTCCAGAGAAAAGCTGGGCAGGATCTCTTAAAAGTCTAGCTTTTTTTTTAATTGTCTGACGCTGCTTCACATGTAATTATTATTATCTGTGCATGCTCAGGCGTGTCGTGGGCAGGAAGAGGGGTACCCACAAAAGCGAACTGGGAGTCCCATCTACTGTTCTATAAAATGGATTATATTTGGGGGGAATCATATACCTTTTGGGGACCATAACTATAAAAGACATCGGTATCCAGTGTAATGGAACCCATGCTCTATCTTGACCAATAAAACGTAATATTTACATCAAATAAAGTGTTTATTTAAATGCATGTGTATCTGTCTCACATAAGCTAGTGCACACTTCTGTTGGTCTGATGGGAGGCCTGCCTATCTCACAATTGACCCCTCTTTGGGAATCTGGCAGAGAAGACAGAGTAGGGGAAAGAATAAACTTAATTGTAATTGGAAGTGCTTCTGTCCTGAGCCTAAACTGAAGTGGGATAGAAGAACAACAGTAGCAACCATTCAAATGGGGTTCATTCCCGGCACATGCCACATCCCCTGCACCCCACTGCCTCCCTACATCATGGAATACACGTATTCGTTCCTTTCAGAGAACACCAAAGAGATGTGAAGTTGCTTGAAGGCAACATTTGTTTTATTTCGTGAAAAAAAGGAGACAATTTATTAAGAAATTGGTAAATACTAAATGTCAACATTTATTTGAATGCCAGTGTGCATTCAAGTTTTCTTAATAAACATAAGACTAAAAATTCAAGTAGGTGTAATTATGAACATTAACATTCAATAGAAAATCATCCTTTAAATAGCTCTCTCCAAGGGCTCAAGTCACTTCTCTCGTTTGATTAATATTAAGTGCCAGCTGTATACCACACATGGTGCTGAGCGCTGGGGAGGCAGCAGCTCATAAAGGCAGTAACCTTCCTAGTCCTTCTAGCGCTTGCACTACTATCACACAAGAGGCACACAGCCAGCAAGGGCTCATACCAGTAAATAGAAAATCAGAACAGCGATGAGCTACAACGTAGAGCAGGGGTGTCAAACTCATTTTCCCCGGGGGCCACGTCAGCCTCGTAGTGGCCTTCAAAGGGCCGAATGTAACTTTAGGACTGTATACATGTAACTACTCCTTAACTAGGGGCAAGGAGCTCGGCGCTGCCACTGAGTAGAAACAAGGTGCCGGGCCAGATAAAACAAGGTGGAGGGCCGGATTTGGACTGCAGGCCTTGTGTTTGCCACCTGTGACCTAGAGGTGGAGGGTGCTACTAGAGTGTTTTTTTCTTAAACTGAAAATTCTATTTTAAAAATCCATCTGCACAGAAGGAAAGTCCAACATTGTTGACTTCTGGCCCAGGGCAGAGAAACCCAAATCAAGGAACCAAAATCAACATTTTATAGACATGACGTAACCGAAACAAAGCTCTAAAGCACTTGATCAAAAAAGTGCCTGGTTCCATTTAAATGTATTCTTCAGCTTCTATGTTGAGTCAAGCAGTGCTTCTCAGACTTCCAGATGCATGGGAATTACTTGGGGATCTTGTTCAAATACAGATTCTGAATCAGTAGATCCAGGGCGGGATCCGAGATTCTGCATTTCTGACAAGCTCCCAGGTGATGTCATACTTCCGGTTCGTGGATCATACCCTAGGTAGCTCCAGTGCAGGCCAAGATGCTGAATGAGCATGCCTGCTGATTCCCCACCCCCAACCCTCCACCCACGTCAACCTCATACAAACTAAAACGGTAGAGGAGAAAACCATTGTGAAGAGTTTCCCAGGGTGGTTTTGTACAGGTATTTGGGGAATGGTGGCATTGTCCTGAGACAGGGCACAGCCCGGCAGGGTTGTGGAAAGATAAAATGGAAGAATTGATGGAATTCTGCAACCACTTGCCCCAACCTCCCCGCAGTACCTTGTAGCAAACGATACCTGCACCCCTCCTACCAGGACATAGAGATCTGGGGCAGATGTCCTCAGAAGAAACAGAAAAACTAGGAGACCAACTGATCTCTAGAACTTTCCACATCCCTTCTCCTTCCAACTCCCAGAGCTGGAGAATTACAGTCCAGTCTGGATGAAAGGTCTCAGTCTTGACTGCAAATTGAAATCACCTGGGGAGCTTTAACAGCCCTGCTGCTTAATTCCACCTCCGAGGACTCCAGTGAAATTGATCTGGAGCATGGTGTGGGCATCCGGACCTTTAAAAACTTCCCAAGCAATTTCAGCGTGCAGCCGAGATTCAGAACCACTGAATTCAGAGTCTCTTGGGAGTCTGCTTCTCTCTGAGGAACAAAGAATGAAGACCTGATCTGAGGGTTGTTTGGGGTGGTAAGGAGCACTTGAATGTAATTTTCTGGTGTCAAAGCTCTAGACTCTGGAGCTCATCTACCACCACCAGTTGAGTTCACAAGTTGGGGGGGGCGGGGGACGGGGCTGCTTTTCCCCAGGTACACTGCCTGATTGCTGCCTGATTGCTGAGAAAATGAACATGCAAAATTAAAAAAAAATAAGATATTGGAGGGGCACAGCTATTTCAAACTGAAAATAACATCCTGGATGACAGATTCCAATAGAAGCAGAAATATCAAAGTGTATGAATCAACTATTTTTCATCAGCCCGATAAATATATGAAAAGATATAGGATGTAATTAATAATAGGCCAGAAAACATAAAAAAGAATCAAACAGAAATATAATGAAAGAGAGCAGAATTGATACTGCTGAAGAACAAATTAGTGAATTGGGAGACCCAATCTCAGAAATAGCTCAGAAGGAAAAAAAGGACAAAGAGATAGTGTTAATGAAAAGCTAAAAGAAAGGAAGATAAACATAGATGGATAGGAAGAAATATTTGAGAACATTAATAAAGATCCATTTTTCTGCATTTATATATTACATATATGTAATCAGGAAATATATATATACATATATAATCAGGAAAACACATACCTACATATATTATAATAAAATTTAAGAATTTCAAAGCTATCACAGAAAGATCAGGTCACATACAAAAGAATAAGAATCAGACTGACCTCAGCAATATTAGATGAAAAAGAAGACGGAGTAATGTTTTCACAGAAGTGAAGGACACAGAATTTAGAATCTAATACTTTACATTCAAGCAGACTGTCATTCAAATGTCAGGACCAAATAAAAATATTCTCAAGCATACAAGATATGTTGCAGAAAGACGTGCATTATAAACAGTTGTGGTTGAAGCACTACGGGAGAGAAAAATCTAGGAGATTGTTCTGCAAGAGATTTGTGGAGCAAGGATGATCCAGTACCTTGATAAATGTTCTTATTGTTTAAGAAGGAAAAAGCAAGCTAAGGTCAAAGAAAAGAAAAATTACATCTATAACAATCTAGAATTAAAAGCCTAGGTTATATCGACATGATAGGGGTGAATGAAGGAGAGAGTAGGAAAATCCTAAATTTTCACCTTAGATAAAATCAGAGAAATACAAATATATCATTAAAAATAAAAATAAGGAAGATGAAAGCATTGTAAAAGTGACACAAATTGAAAACTTAAGGTGATAAAATAGGTGTGTGTGTCTTTTATTATTACAAAGGTAGATGGACTGAGCTCACCAGTTAAACCTGAGAGACTGAATTTTTTTTTAACTCTGATATGTGCTATTTACAAAAGACATACTTCAAACACAAGGATATACAAAGGTTGAAAGCAAAACAAAAAAAATAGAAAAAGACATTTGGACCAACATTAACCAAAAGAAAGCTGACTTAGGTACATTCATTCCAGAAAAGATAGTCTTTATCAGTAAAGGGCAGTGTTGGGAACAGAGAGAATGCTCTAGGATTTAGCAATTCCACTCCCAGGTGTAAACCCGAGGGAAAGCCGTGCACACGGACAACCCTCTAATGAGCCCCCAGCACCCCAGCTTCCTGGTACTGCGTCCCTAACAAATCTGCTCCCTTGGGTCTGGGCAGAACCCACACTTGCTTCCAACCAATAGAACATGGCAGAGGTGGTAAGATGTCACGTCTGTGATAATGTCACATAAGATCATGATGTTTGTCATTACAAGCAAACTCCCTTGCCGGCTTTGATGCAGCAGCCATGCTGGGGAGGACCCACAATGCAGTGTGACCCCTGGCTGGGAGCCATCAGGAACCTGAGGCTCTCAATGAGACCAGAATCCAGCCAACAACCAGGACCCTCCCCAGTCCAGCCTTGCGTGGCTGGTAGCCCACAGCCCTGGGCAGCTCTTTGCCTGCAGTCTTCCAAGAGCTTAAGGCAGGAGACCCAGCTAAGCCATACCTGGCCTCTCAACTCACAGAAACCGTGAGATAATCAATTGCGTTATTTTAAGCCACTAAGCTTTAGATAATATTGTTACACAGCAACAGATAACCAGTACAAGAGACAAGAATGAGACAAAGAGATGAGGCAAGAATGCTGGTGATAAAACAAAACAATTAAAAATCTGGAAACAGCCAAATACCCATCAGTAGGCGAGGGGATGGGTGAGCTGTGCTGTATTAGCCTGCACGGGTCAGTGTCATACGCACAGCCAGATGGCACAATACGGATACATGGGGACAACATGAAACTAAGTGAAAAAAATAAGCCCCAAAAGATTACCTCAGTGTGATACTCTTTTATAAGTTAAAAACAAATTAAAACCAAAAACATACTTAGTAAAGTTACAAATATTCTGATAAAGTTAAACCTAACGTTCTTATACAGTCATATATAACCCAAAAATACCACTCTTTGGTACTCACGCAAAAGAAATGAAAACACCCACTCCAAAACCCGCCTGTGAATGTTTACAGCAACTTTATCTGTAATTGCCGAGAACTGGAGACGCTCCAATGTCCTTCACCTGGTGACTGGAGGGACAGATCAGAATCCGCCAGTACAACAGAGCACTGCTCAGCAACCGCTGACGGGCGACACCACGGGCGAGTCACAAAAGCATCACACTGCGTGGCAGAGCCAGACTCAGAAGGCTGCACACTGTACGATCTCACACATAGCACTTTCTGGAAGAGGCAGAACTTCAGGGATTAATAAACTGAGCGGTGGTTACCAGTCGCTTGAGGTAAAAAGAAAGAGATAACAACAGAGAGGCACAAAGGAACTTTTTAGAGTGACGGGACTCTCATACAGGAGCAAGCAAAGTAAACCTACTTTTTCCCACCACTGTGTATATTGATTTTGGCGTTATTTATACAACTCTGTTCATGTGTCAAAATTCATAAAATTACACATTTAAAAGGGTGAATTTCTGTATGTAAATTGTGCCTCGATGTAAAATACATGTATGTGTATATATATACACATGGGTGTGGGTGTCTGTGTATAAATATCAGTTAAGTGCCCCTTTTGAAAATCCCCTGGGCCAGGTCCTCCCCGCCAAGCTATAAAAGGAGCAAAATGAAAAGTTGTATCATTGGAAAGGTTGTAGTTAAAATTACTATAGAGATTTATCTTGAAAGGGGACCGGAACAAGAGGAAGAAAGGTTTCAGCAATCAACGTAATGTATCTAAAAGGGACTGAGGAAAACGAGGGTGTGAACGCTGCTTTCTTTGCCTTGGAGACAGGGGACATTTATGACTTTACAACTATAAACCTCATTTTACTCCAGACAGGGAGTTACTGAGTCATTGTCCAACCACCTTCAACATGGGGATGGGGGGGACTCCTCCCCAAATCGGCAGCCCTCTTTGGTCCAGATTCACTTTGCCTTGGAATGTCCCCATAAACGGCCCATTAGCAGCCCACAAAGAGATTAAGAAACAATTCCGATTAAGAGAACGCACAGTTTAACAAAGCATCCTTGAATCAGAATGTCCTGCTTCTGCTCTTTTATAGACCAGAGGAGCAGCGGGGTGAGGTCACAGTCAGCCTGACCATAGTTTGTTCTTATCTCCCTATTTTCTACGCCACAGTGAAATTTAAATAGCTTGCTATCGCTAAGTAAATAATTGGAGACATAGCCTTCTGAAAGCTTTTAATTGTGTCGGACCGGCTCTTCAATTCTAAACACTCCCTGCAACCCAGGGATATTTAGAGCTCTGGGTGTCCTCTTGGCAGATGGAGACAGAAACGCAAAATGGGGTAGAGAGGCCAGAACAGTCCCATTAATCACGGCAGTGCTCCTTTATTCAAAGATCATAAACTGCCTGAGGTAATGTCTTCAACTGGGTGGCCGGGGTGGGAGGGTGGTTTTGACTGAGAAGCAGGGAGTCGGGATCGTAAGTCCCTTTTAGACTCTGCCCAGCTTCATAATTTGAAACAAAGACTCAATCGCCTCTCTGAGCCTCATTTTTTTCCCTGAGTACTCTAAACTCTGTGGCCAGGGTGTCCCCTCCCCACCGTCCCAGGTCAGGCGCTCTGGTGAGCGGTAGGCACACCCAAAGTCCCGGAATGGGAACTTTCTGAGTTTACCTCTACAGCTATTCATCCAGGAATCCACTCTGGTCTTACCAGTGTCCTCGGGTCATTGTGGAGAAGTGTCCCCACAGGGTGGTCAAGCTATGGCACACAAGAACTCCAGGCTGCTGCCTCCAGCCCACTGCCACCCAAGACAAAGAATCACCAAGACAAAGTTTTCCTCAGTCGATATAATGGGAAGCATCAAGTGTAACAAACCAGATTTCTTTACTGCGGGACTTCCCGGAGCCTTTATTTGCTCATGCACTTTGAGACTTTCCTAGAGGGAGGTACAGAAGCATATGACCAAAGAATCCTTTTTCGAAGATGGACATACAAGTCTGGCCTGCCTTAAAAACACGTGTCCAAATTTATGATGCTATATATTTTTCATTCCTTATCCTCTAATCAGGAGGTAGTCAACCCTGACTTCAGAATAGCATCACCTGGGCCCTTCCCCTGGTCCTCATCCCCAGAGATCTGGCTGTAATTGGTCTGAGGGGCGGGGCCTGAGCACAGGTATTACTTCCAGCTTACCCAGTGATTCCAACGTGCAGCGGTAGAGAGCACGGGAAGATGCCTCGTCTCCCTGTGCCTGTTCTAGAGCCTCAATGGGGAGCCACCCCACCCCAGGTCAGTACTAGGGAGCAAACCAGAAGATGGTTTCGTCTCTCCATCCAGAGTCAAAACCATAAGGTCCAGAGGCCCCGGCCCACTGGAGAATCTCCTTGGAATATCGTAGCCTCAATGGAGATTCTAGTCCTAATCATCCCAATAACAACCCTGTGGAGTCTTCCTTTCGACATAAAAATAACTGTACTGGTTTTCTGATTGTAAATTCAATGCCTGCTTTTTGTGGGTAGAAAAGGAAACACACAAAAGCATAAAGCAAAAAATAAATAACTGTTCATAATCCCCCCCACACTAGGGCCATTTTGCTTTTCCTTGCAGACCTTTACAGGTGTTTAGTATTCTTTCATAATTTTGTTTTACTTAACAGTTTCTCTCGAATGTCTTCCCGTCCCAATATCAATAAAAGGACACCGTCACTGTTAATGGTCCTATCACATCGTAGGTAGGCCGTAAATTATTTAATCTGTCCCAGTGTTTACCTGCTCTAGTATGTATCGTCAGTGAGGGGAGAGATATCTTGCACGTGTAACTGATTGGTTCCTGAGAATAAATTCTGACAAGCGGAATTGCTCCGTCTAAATCCTCGCCAAGTGAACCCACTTAGCTAAGCCTGCATTTCCATCACCTGTCGAGTGAGCCACTCCCTGCCCTCGTTTCCCCACGCCTACCCTGCCAGCCTTTTCCACTCTCTGCCTGACTGATAAAGTATTTTCCAGGTGCTATTGGTCCAAGTCCCTCCCCCTTTTATCAAATCTCCTTCAAGCTTTACCTCTTCAAGCCAGTGTTTTCCTGAGAAAGCTTTCTGAGTTCTGTGTCCATCTCCCCTCTCCTTGCACCGGCGGCCTCAGTTCAGGCTGGAAGGCTCATCTCCCAGCAGAGGTCACCAAATCCTCCTTTAAGGAACTAGCAAGAAGGCCGCAAACTGAGCTTGACCCTGCTGGCAAGTCCCCCACTGACACTCCCCCAGGCCCCCTCCGCCCTCCCCGCGGAGCACCTGCCCTTGCCTCGGCAGCCGCTCTTGTCACTCTGTGTTATAACTGTTTACAGGTCGGTCTCCCCCAGGGACAGTGAATGGCTTGTTCCCTGCGTCCCTGGGCCCCATGACCAGCACCACGCCTGGCTGGGAAGGTATTCACAGCTTACTAAATGTCTGCTATTAAAAGGTCATATTTTTCCAGGAAAGAGTCCAAGCTGGTATTCCTGATATTAAAAGCAGGAATGATGACGCACATCCCCACCTTTTGCCAGAAAAGACAGAGCCTCGAGTCCATGGACCAGGACTGACCCCTGTCACCTCGCCACGAAAACAGTAAGAATGCAGCCAGAACCCGTAGGAGCTCAGCGTTTCTCGGCATTTCTCCACCCAGCACCCCTGACCTGGCCCAGGCAGCCACAGGGACAGGGGGGCTGCCGACCGAAGCCCCTCTGCGTGCCAGCCTGGCCGTGTGTTTGGTTCCCGCCAGCTCCATTGAAGGATTTTTCATGATTCCCCAGTTCATTCATTCTCTAAGTCTTTGTGACGGGAAACACCTGTCCCAGTTTTCATAGAATTTACATTTCAGGGAAGCCAAAAACTAGCACGCTAAGACAGTAAGGATAAATTTGGGTAAACACTTGAAAGGAAATAAGGAGGCTAAAATAAGGAATAAGATTTGCATTGCTGGTCGCCCTCAGAAGTTAGAGCGATCAGTTAGTCTGAGGAGGTGAGGCTTAGGCTGGGGGAGCCGGCCCTGTACCTGCAGTGGGTGAGAGGGGAGCCTCCCAGAGACGGAACAGCAGTCTGAGGGACCCCGAGGTGGGGGAGGCCATGCATGTTGAAGGCTTGGAGCCCGGTAAATGGAAAACAGACCGGAGGTGGTTTCGGGTGAGCGGCAGGGGTGTGATGCAGACGCAGCCACGCACAGCTTAACGACAGGGATAAAATCTAAAAAAATGCATCGGCGGGCAATTTTGTCATTATGCGGACGTCATACAGCGCATTGACACAAACCTAGATGGTAGAGCCTGCTACACACCTAGGCTCCGTGTCTGCCACCGTCATACGTGTGGGTGCATGGCTCCGGTTTGGTGCGTGAGTTCTACATTACCCGTCCGAGTTCAGGGTCCTGCTGCTTATTCCCGTTCAGGTATCCAGATTAAAAATTATTAAATACCTCAGCCCTGGCTGGCATAGCTCAGTGGATTGAGCTCGGGCTGCGAACCAAAGTGTCGCAGGTTCGATTCCCAGTCAGGGTACATGCCTGGGTTGCAGGCCATGACCCCCAGCAACCACACATTGGTGTTTCTCTCTGTCTTTCTCCCTCCCTTCCCTCTCTAAAAATAAATAAATAAAATCTTTTAAAAAATTATTAAATACCTCAGGGGTCTTTTTACATCTCCTACAAACAATAAAATTATCCTCTTGACTCTTCAAAATATCTCAAACCACAGCCACATGCATAGAATCCATTTGGGGTAACAGGATGGAGAGTCGCATCAAAATTCTCTGAAACTCTAATTTTAACATTCCTAATTTTTTTCATCCAAGAAATAAAGCATATCTATCTGTGTCAGTTTTGTATTTCTTCTTAGTTTCAACTCTTAAAAGATCTTCCCAGGCTCCCCAGCAAAGGGGGGAGGATGCAGGAGGAAGTGAGGCAGAGAAGAGCCATTTTATACCATTTTTGAAATAGGAATGTGGACCCTCCTTCACCCTCACCCTAAATAGGGTTGTTTAAACCTCTCATTTGCATTTCCACGCACCTATCCTGCTCCTATTTGGGGCACCACTTCTACCCACAACTTTTTTCAAAGAAGGTATTTTTGCCTCCATGCTCCTGTGTTTGCCTGTGTTTGCTGGGCCCTAGGTTGGAACACACCCAGGCGAGTGCCGGCGTAAACAGGGTCTGAGAGACCATAAGTGGCGAGCTGTCTTCTGCTTTAGGAAGGGAGGGTCGCACTGGCTAATTCAAACTTGTTATTGGGAAAAATGACAACATTCACACAAAGTCTTCTTTATTTCGGGCTGTTTGTAAATAAGACACACATCGAATCCTCCTGAGGGCTGCCTTTAATGCCCTGCCTCCCAGGAAGAGCACCCCCAACTGGGTTGTCTGTGGAGATTTTCAAAAGTAACTTGAATCTGGAGCCCTGGGGACGGGAGGAAAGGCGTGGCGGGGGGTGGAGAGGGCGAGGTCCGAACGTGAATTGTGAATCGCCTGAATTAACGTTGCTCAGCCAGCCTCTGTTGTCCTTACCCTGGAAAGGAATTCCAAAAACACATCTATTTGAAACAATGCTCTTCCCAAACATATACTGGGGTCTCAGATGGTTTGCAACATTACCTGGAACTGGCAGGAAAAAAAAAAGCCAGACATAATAACTGGCCTTCAAAAATGCTTACAGATTAAACTTTTACTGGATAGAACCTTCTTATCAACTGAGGGCAGAGGGAGGGACGAGGGGAATCTCAGTGGAAGGCAGTCAAGAAGCACTACACAACTCATCTGAAAGAGGCATGACATCCGGTGGGACTCGAAGGAGAAGTCTCCGGCCATCTCTGAGGATCAGACATAGCTTCCCGGAGAGACTGTCTCTCGGTTCCGTTCTGCTCCTCCTGCGGCAGCACTGAGGAAGCTTCCGATGGAAGGCGGGCTTGGCCGGGGTCAACGTTTCTTGCCACTTACACAACAAAGAAGTATCAGTGAGTTTGCACAAGTACGAGGAATTTCGGAGTGCAGAAATCTTAAAAAGAAAAATTAGAATTCTAAAATTTCAACATGAGCGTGCCAACCAACTGAACCCAAAGCACAGGGGACTGCCTTCGCCGTACCCCACACCAAGGATTCCTTCATGGTGTCAGGTGCCACGTGTGTGCCAGAAAAACACCTCCAAGTTTCAGTGAGCGTTCTCTGCTTCCTCCCACGTCTAACCTGTGTCTCCATAGCTAAGGTTCTTTGTCTAGTCAGAAAGCACATAAAATAACCAGAGCTCGTGGCCACTGGGGAAATGTGTTCTTTCCAAACAGAGCCCCCCAGAGCTCCTTTACGTCCAGGAGCACCACATGTGTTGCATACATCTGGAACGTCCCTATTCGGTACCCCAGACAGACATCACAGGTTGGTCCTGGAGCTCATTCTCACCAAGCCTAGATACTACCCCCCAAATCCCTCTCAGCATAGGACTCCGGGAAGGCACTACCCATCAACAGACATTGTTACAGGCGATAAAACCCAAGCGCCATCTCTGCAGCAGTTCCCACCCCCGAGGGGATCTGTCTTCCTGTGAACGGAGCAATGGGGCAGGTAGCAATCAGGGGCTCGGCCCTGCAACAAGCCTCGCAGAGACTGCAGGCAACTCACTGAGATAGTCACATCTTCCTTTTCAAAGTGTTTTATGTTAACTTGAGGTGCACGGCACAGTGGTTAAACAATCATAATTTACAAAGTGATCCCCCTGATATTTCAAGGACCCACCTGGCACCACACTTAGTTATTTCATTATTATTGACTGTTATTCCCTACCCTGTGCTTTACATCCCTGTAACTGCTTCATAACCACCAATTTGTACTCCTCAATCCCTTTACCTTCTTCACCCAGCCCTCCTCCAGACCGCCATGCCCTCTGGCATCTGTCAGTTTGTTCTCTGTGTCTACGTATCTATGTTTCTGTTTTGGCCAGATTTTCTTAAGCAAAATGGTTTTGTTATGTATTCTCACATTTTTGTTGACTCGAGTTTGAGTGTTTTTTTAAATATTTATTTATTTATTTTTAAAGAGGGAAGGGGGGAGAGAGAGAGAGAGAAACATCAATGTGCAGTTGCTGAGGGCCATGGCCTGCAACCCAGGCAGGTGCCCTGGCTGGGAATCGAACCTGTGATGCTTTGGTTTGCAGCCCACGCTCAGTCCACTGAGCTACACCAGCCAGGACGAGTTTGAGTTTTAAAACACATATAAATATATGGAGATTACAACTTTCTCAGAGCAGTTAACTGAGGGGGAAGGGCGAGGAGAGTGGGGGTTAAGTCACATTACAAACAGATTTGCCAAAGATTTCCTTAAATTCCAAGAGCCTCTTCAACAGATGTTAAAGGCCCTGAACTACCTGGAAGAAAAAGAAAGGAAGCAGACGGTTGAGTAAAGCAAAGTCCCATCTGCCAGGCACCACAGCCATTTGAAAAGGAACCCCCAACCAATGTGGGTCTATTCACATGAGCCTTATCTACACACAGTTCTTCAGAAAAGCACTTGATTCTTTGAAAGCAGTCGGGCACTGGGTTTGACACGCCGGGCCTAGTGGCTGAACAGTTGTCAAGTGTGAACCACAGGCCAAGCACAGAACGACTTCACGGAGGGGCAGGAAAGGAACTGGTCATTTGTCACTGGAAAACCCGTGAGGATGTGTCCAGAACGCACAAGGCCGCTGCTCTGCAGCAATCTTGAGGCTTTCACCCAATCACAGCACGGGCACTCCGCCAGTGGTTACTGGGGTCAGCTGGACCACGCCCACTATACGTGAGAGCCGTGGGTGTCCAACTCCATCCGCTGGAGGGGCCGCAGGGCTGCCCCCCGGGGACGGAAGGTGAAGTAGACTGCCGCTCCCCCCAGCAACCCGAGCCGACCCTGTTTCATCTCTTCCACAGCCTGACATTTCTCGTAAGATTTCATGCTGGGAGAAAGAGCTGCACTGCCAAAATAAAAGTGTTTTTTCTTTTAGGTTACTGATGTTATCTGTTCTAACAAGAAGTCAGACATCAACGGGGTCCCAAAACTAACCAACAGAATAGTCCAGAGATGAATGTCCCTGCACCAAAGCAGGATAGGCAATACTGATTTTTTTTAACTTGGAAAAAAACTTGAAACTTAGAGAAAAATCACAAGAATACAAGTAGCACAAGAACACCTGATTTTCTTTTGTCTGAATTTCACCTACTGCTGACAATTTTCCCATTTGCTTTATTTCCTCTCTCTCTCTCCCTCTCCCCCCCACCCCACCCCCACCTCTGTCTCTCTCTCCACCCCCTTCACTGTACATTCCCTTGAATCACTGTAGGGAAAGTTACATGTATTATGGCCACTCACCCCAAATACATCAATTGTACTTCATATGAGTAGAGACATTATCTTACAGAACTACTTAGTGTGATTGTCATCTTTAGTAAACTTAACACTGGCGCAATGCTTTTATCTAATCTGCTGTCTAAATCCGACTTTTGTCAGTTGACACAACTGTGTCCTTACAGTATTTTCCCCTCCAGTACAGAATCCATTCTAGGGGCAGGGACTGCCTTTAGCTGCCACGTCTCTCCCTCCTTCTTTTTTTTTTTTTTAAGATTTTATTTATTTATTTTTAGAGAGGGAAGGGAGGGAGATAGAGAGAGAGAAACATCAATGTGCAGTCGCTGGGGGTTATGGCCTGCAACCCAGGCATGTACCCCGGCTGGGAATCGAACCTGCGACACTTTGGTTCGCAGCCCATGCTCAATCCACTGAGCTACGCCAACCAGGGCTTTCTCCCTCCTTCTTTAATTTGGAACACTTCCAGAGCTTTTCTTGGTCATTCATGACAGCGATGGTTTTTAAGTATAAAGTTCCCCTCTCCCTAGTTTTTAAAGAGTGTTTCTCGTTTACAATTTGTCTAGTGTTTTCTCATGGTTCAAGTTCAATATGTTCTTGGCCATAGAGGTGCTGTAGTGTGGCTCTCAGGGTATCATGGCTAGAGGCACACGACATCCATCTGTTCTCACTGCGGATGCCAACTGTAGCCCATCAGTCAAGATGTCCAACTTATCTGCTGTGTAATGGCTAGTTTTTCTCTTGGAAATAGAAATCCGTCTGTGGGAGACACTTTAAGATCACACAAATACCCTGCTCCTTTTCTAAATTTCTGCCTGAATTTAGCATCCATTTACGATTCTTGCCTGATCTCATCTTCACCATAATGGTTGCAGAATGCTAACCTTCCAGCCTTCACGCCTTCTCCCTATTTGCCGGTGGCCTCTAGCATTACACCGTAAGCAAGAGCCCTCCCTTCTCTCCCATATATTTATTATTGATATATCCATTTATTATTGGTAAGGACACATGAATTCTTATGTTTAATGGTTTATGATTCATTGTTGTACTTAATTATCTTGGTATTTAAATTTAACCAGTAGGAGTCCTTTCAAGCTGGCTCCTATGTGCTTGTGACAGGCTCCCATCTCTTTCTGAGCACTTTCTTAATTTCTAGCATAAAGAGCAGTTCAGGCTCATCTCATAAACTACCCTGTCCCAGACCTGGAACCTTGGAACCTCTTAGTGGGGAATGGTATCAGACACCAAGACCTGGGCACTAGGTGTGCTCATGCTAATGAGGTGTCATTGTTTCCTGGCCCTTTCAGCATGCAAAGCTAGATAATAGATGCATGTATGTAATACACGCACAAATATATACCCACACATGCATATACATGCATTATCCCATATGTACTATAGAAACAGGGTACACACTGGTACCTCCTATTTCAATTTATGCCAACAGAGCTCTTTCTTGCCTTGCCCTATTCCAGATTAGGGCCCTTCTTCCCTCGTAAGGACCGTGGCCGCCAAAACAACAACACATTTATTGCTCGCTCAATCCTATAATATATAGAACATTGCAGCAGAATCACTTTTTCCTACCACTGCAAAAGACGAGCCTAATAAAAAGATTGATGTGTAATCCCCCTACCGTTTCCCCACCGAAGTAAGACTGAGAGCATAACATTAAATGCTGTGTTCATAAGTGACTTGGATTAGTCCTTTCTTTTTTTTCCCCTTCAGTACAGTTACGGAATTCATTTGAAATACAATTGGGTGATTTGTTTCAGTTTGCTTTCCATTTTAGAGATGGGCTTTTCCCCTCCCCACCCTTATTACTTTTACTTTTGAATATTTATACCATTAGCAAAGCTACGTAAAAAGATATATTCAGAGAAGTATTTTCCCTCTGTATCTATTCTGCCTTATCCCCACCACCTCTTATAGGTAAACAACTTTAGTGTTTCCTGATTTGTCCTTCCCGTATTTTGTTTGTAAAGATAAGCAAAAATATAAGCATTCTGAAATTCCTTCTTTCTTACACAAAACGTGTATACCATATATGTTCTACATTCGCTTTGCTTTTTTCACTTGACAGCATCACATACAAATCACTTTGTATCAGTTCCCAAAGATCCTCTTCACTCTCGTTTACAGTGCGCATGGTGCTCCTTGTGTGTGAGTACCACAGTTTTTTCTTTCCCATGTTTTGACATTGAGGTAGTTTCCAATGGCGTTTTCATTACAAATAAGACTACTTTGTGATATTTGTGTTTGCATAATATTTGTGACACATAAATGTAATATTATAAATACAAATATTTTTACTTACAAACAAGTAACCATGTGTATTTGTATTTTCTCTTTTTTTAAAGATTTTATTTATTTATTTTTAGAGAGGGAAGGGAGGGAGAAAGAGAGAGAGAGAGAAACATTAATGTGCGGTTGCTGGGGGCCGTGGCCTGCAACCCAGGCATGTACCCTGACTGGGAATCGAACCTGCGACACTTTGGTTCGCAGCCCGAGCTCAATCCACTGAGCTATGCCAGCCAGGGCTATTTGTATTTTCATATCGTTGGAAGTATATCAGGACAGATTCCTGAAGCTGGATTGTTGGGTAAAGGGTAAATGCACATAGAGTTTTGTTACTATTACCAAATCTCCCTCCGTAGGAATTGTACCATTTTTCATTCCCACCAACAATACATGAGAATACCTATTTCCCCAGAGCCTTGCCACAAAGTGGACTGTCAAGCTTTCAAACTTTTGCAAATATTACAGGGCAAGCTTGGATTTTAAATAAAGGAACACACAGTCATGTACATTAAAGATTTATAATGAAAAAAACAAAACAACACATATGAAGATCACCAGAGACAATGGAGGCCAGAGGAGTGATCCAATGTGTTTTGCATAATAAATACATAAACTAGGGTTTAAGAAGCACAACGAAATAAAAGAAGGAAGAGTCTGAACTAATAAAACCCAAATTATTTCCTAATCTCTGAATTCGAAAGGATAGTTACTTTACCATAAGCAAGCAAGGAGAGTCAGTTTTGCTGATTGATTGATGGGTGAGTCCTGGGGTCACATATTTAAACAGGGATAATGCCAAAATGTATTTTCTTCCTGTTGAAATGCCACCTCTGTACCACAAATATATTTATTCCGTGGAATTTGTCTCACCATGTTACAAATATTTATTTTTAATTGTATCTTCCCTCCCAGATGGTGAGCTTCCTTGAGGATGGAAATACATCTTATTCCTGGCTGTATCTTCGGGACAGAATAATTACAGATGAGTTTGGTCTCTTGCAATGAAATCATGGTTGAAGGAAACGAAAAAGACGTGGAGCGGAAAGAGGAAGCATTCAGCGACAACCCAGAATGGAGACGCTCTGTAGCAAAACAGCGAGGGCCACTCCAGCGTGACACTTTTGTTTCAGGGAAGCCCTTTTGCCACAGCCAAGTGACTGCAGCCTTTCAACGAGATGTTTTCCAAACACACATGTAAGTACAAATTCCCGTCAGAGTAAGATGAGGAGGTCACATCCCAGGGATGTTGGCTAATGCCCAGTGAACAGGAAAAAAAATGAGGAGCTTTATGAATTTTGCTATGATGAATCTTTCAGTGCCTAAGTAAATCTCCAGGCTTTGATTACAGGTGTCAGTGGAGTACGTACCTCGGTGAGAAATGGAAGCCAGCGGGATGCAATGAAGCGTGAAATTTAAGTACAGAATCATTTTCCAGCAGGCAGGCTCTAATGACTAATATCCACCGTTATCACTAATGTAATAAATAACTAAACTTGAGAGCTTGCCAACACTTTCACATATTAATTCTTTGGATCCTCATAGTCAAGAGATAAGTTCTGTGATAGTATTTTTGCGGAAGGGGAAACCGGGTCTGTCTGACTTGGTCCACAGTCAACGCCGTGGCTGCACGCTGCAGGCCAGGAGAGCGGACTGAAAACCTAGCAAGTGATTGCAATTGACTGGAGAAACAGGAACCCAGCTCTAATTAAGGAATTTGCTGGTTGTCTTTCTCTCTGCAGACAGTACTCGGTTCCTGGGCTTTAGTCCTGGCACAGACTGGACTTCAATCATGCTTTCTGCAAAACAGCAATGGCTGACCGAGAATATTGTTTGCAAGTTACAGCTGGTCACAAAACGGATGCCTTCTGTCCTTTCTAGAACTATCTCCCCAAGTCCTTAGAGCACAGAGCTGCCCACTGCCCCTCAGAAACTATATTAAGAGTCCCCCATTTTGAATCTGTCCAGAGTCCATCTTCCTGACTCCCCGTCCGAGGTGTCAAGGCCCTGAGACCCATGCACTTCCTTTTTAGTGGTTCCTCCTTCTCGTGCCCCATTTGGACCTGGTAACACAGGTTCTGGGCAATCCGCTTCCTGACAAAATGGAAAGTCTCCTGGGGTGCAGCCCCCAGAACCCACCCCACGGGTCCCACAAAGGCAGTGACAGTGATCAGTGTCCACTCCAGGCCAAGGCTTGAAATTGTCAGTGACCCAAATTAGGGGCAGATCGTCAGAGCTTCTAGTGTTCTTCCCAGCCCACGTGCAAAAATCAGCTCAACTGGTTTTCTTTACCCTC
This sequence comes from Phyllostomus discolor, assembly GCF_004126475.2. Classification (NCBI taxonomy): domain Eukaryota; kingdom Metazoa; phylum Chordata; class Mammalia; order Chiroptera; family Phyllostomidae; genus Phyllostomus; species Phyllostomus discolor. The sequence goes on from NC_040906.2 coordinate 14,030,229, forward strand.
TGCCCCTGAGCACTAGAGAAGTTAAATATGCTCAAGGGAACAGGAGGACGGGGTGGATAAACGATGCGGCTGGAGCGTGCGAAGCTAGGTGCCCCCGGGCCTCCTCTCTCCGTTCATTGCCCCCACAAGCATAGTGGTTAAGGACACAGGTTCTGGGGCCAGCTGCCTGCGTGCCCATTCTAGTCCTGCAACTGATAGTGTCATCTTGGGCAAGCAACTTACCCTCCCTGCGCCCAATTTTCTTCATCTGCAAAAGAGAGATAATAATACTAGGACCTATTTCATGGGGTTGTCAGGAATCAGTGTGAAACACACGCAAAAGCACTTAGAACAGCGTCTGGCACATATAAGTAGCTTTCGTTTCCACCGCTTCCCTTTACCCAGGCTCCAACCCTCTCGTAGTTTCATGCCGTTTCCAACCAGCTGTCAAGCCCAGTCACTGCGTCCCGAGTGTCTCACGTGTTCTCCCTTCCTCCTCATTCTCGTTGTTACTGCTTGAATCCAGGCTCTGAGGCAGCGTCTGGCCGTTGTCTCCCCCTCCCTTCTTTGTCCCTTTTCTCCTGAACAGAAGAACCCTCAGTGTCAACCAGGGTGATGGCCACCCAGCCAAAAGACCCCATGTCCCAGGGATCTTCTAGGGACTCCCAGGCTCACTAGGTATGGCCATGTGCAAAGTTCTGGCCAATGAGAAGTAAGTAAAAGCACTGTGTGAAACTTCTGGGAATTTTCCCTTTAAGAAAAAAATAAATAAATAACCTCTTCTATACTCTCTCTCCATCCTGCTGCAGGGTGGACGTTGATAACAGTGGCAGTCCCCTAGGGCTGGCAGGCGAACGACCACGGAAGACGAGATCCCTGGTGGCTGCGGAGCCTGCACATCGGCCCTTCACTGTCCACCACCGCTTCTTTTACACAAGAGAGAAAAATACGTGTCTGACCTGTGAAAGTTACTGGCGCAGGCGGATGGAATGAATGCTGATGCCGGATGCCATTACCTCGGTCTCTCCCACCTTATAGCACTGGCTTCCTGATATTTCTCCCCATCCCCCCTCGTTGTCTGCACGGCTCCCCAGTGAGTCTTCCCAGCTCTACACCCTCACAGAACCCTCAGATGCCCCTCCCCCGTCGCCCACTCTTTTCAGCTACGGTGATCTGGCCCCTAGCCACCTTTCCATGCTTCCTCTTGTTCCTTCTCGTCTTGCCGAACCAACCCAACAGCTTCCTGTTTCACATCCTCACCCCGGTCCGTCCTGCCCTTCTGTCTTCACTCGCACTCTGCTCCTTTTCAGACCTGATGTGCCCAGATCTGTACTGTCTTTCAGGACTCAAACGGCATGCAGCCTCCTCCCTGGAGCCCACCTGCCTTGATCCCCCCACTCCGTCCTCAGAAGCTCCCTGGCACTCACTCTCACTGGTGTCAGGACTCCAGAGGCATTCCTACAGCAAAACGAGGCAACGGCTTCTGCCCACTGGGCCCCAGGACACGCCTGCTCCCCTTCCCCCATCTTCTTCTGCTTTGCCTGGCCCAATCTCTTCAGCCCCCCGCAACCCCGCCCACCTTCCTCTCTGTCCCCAGAAACAGGGACACCCCTCAATCCCTAAATCCCTAGGAGAAAACCCTGGGAGGGGGGTAACAAACATGATAAATGTGAGACAAGTCACAGGCTTAAGGAAGCTCACAAGCCTCTTCTGACTCAGGCCCTGCTTGCCCGTGCTTACTTCTTCTTGACCTGAAAATCATAAGCACCCCTGGGCTTCTGCTTTTTGCTTTCATTCCTACAGGGAGAGGGGCTCACCGAACTCCCCATCCCATTTTAAACCTGCTGTCACCATCCTCCATGAAAGCCCTCTTCCCAGCATCTAAGAAAGAAATAAAAGTAAAGTCCCACAAGACTTCCCCTGACTTAAGTTAACCTCTGTGTTCCAAAGAACTTTCAGATTACGAGGAGGGGAGAGCTCTTTGGGACATTTCCTCACATCCTCTTTCACTGCATTGTATCGCTTTCTACCTTAACACCCACAGTAGTAACCGCCTGTTTATTTGTGTCCCTGCCCTCTCTCCTAATAGACTGTAAGCTGCTCAGGGAACAGAGGGATTTAAATCGGGTCCCTCTTCACAGCCCCACAAAGCAGATCTAGACTAATACCTCATGTGAGTAACTGCTCATTCCAAAATTAAATTAAAACGGATGCTATTCGGCCCTGGCTGGCGTAGCTCAGTGGATTGAGCGCAGGCTGTGAACCAGGCATCGCAGGTTCGACTCCCAGTCAGGGTACATGCCTGGGTTGCAAGCCATGACCCCCAGCAACCGCACATTGATGTTTCTCTCCCTCTTTCTCCCTCTCTCTCTCTCTCTCTGCCCCCCTCCCATCCCTCTCTGAAAAAAAATAAATAAATAAATTTCTAAAAAAAAAGGGATGCTATTCATTAATTAATAAAATCAGTAAAGACCAGAATTGGCAGGGAAAAAAATCTATGAAGAAAATGTGGCCCCAAACCATCATACAAAGAATGGATAAAATCTAGACTTGCTGCGGAAAGAGAGAAATGGTGTGAATAGGGGTTACTAGAACCCTAGCCCAACGTTCTAAAAAAATTCTCCCTCTCTCTCACAAGCACCTACTGGGTCCTGTTTAGAGGATGCTTTGGCTCTAATCAGCTTTCTCAAGAACTCAAAAATTTCTGAGGAAAGGTACCTTGGGATCCGTGGAGTCTGGGTGCATTTCAAATAACTGGTTTTCTGGAAAACCAGTGACAGTTTCAAGTTCAGACTCAGGCCCTGTAGCTGCCACAGTTTTCCCACTCCCACAATCTCCATCCAATTTGAGAATTTTCAAATAATAATAATAATAATGGCTGTGTATGTGTTGAGGAGACAGTGGGGAGGGTGAAGGCAAAACTTGTGGAATAAATGTGGTGTTTCATATTCTCCAATCTGCCAAAGTCATCTTAAGTAAGAAGAGTAGATAGAATCACATCCAGTTCACTTCTGATGGAATCTTTTAAACGAAATCGTTTGAACTTACAACCAAGGCAAGAAATTCTACCTTGGGAAGGGAAACATTCATTTTATGAGATGAGCTATCAATCCCAAACTAATTACTGATGGTTAAGGACAGATTCAAACCAATTAGTTTTTCTGTTCGAGTTGATGCCATCCCGTTATTTAGTGCCCCCGTGAAGAAGGTATTTTGGAGTCCGGGGTGAGTTGCCCCCCGGAGAGGTCAGAGGGCGACCTGACCCAGGCTGTGTGCGTGCGGAGCGGACGCCCCCGCTGCGCGCCAGTTAGGAGGCGGGAACCGTGCTCTCAGGCTCCGGCCTCTGATTGTCCGCTTGTGTGAAGTTACGTGTAACTGGAAGCTCTTTGAAAGCTGAGCCGTGCGGAAGCTATTTTAAATCATTTCACTTCTAATTACAAGTCAGAGAGAGCTGTGTGCATGCAAGGGAAGGAACACTCCCAGGCTGTCGAGAGTCAGAACATTCCATGGGTAGCAGAGGTGGTCTGACTATTTTTTATTAATTGACTGGGGTGACATTAATAAGATCATACATGTTTCAAGTGTACATACCTGTGACACATGACCTGTATATTGCCTTGTGTGCCCTCCACCCAAAGTCAGATCATCTTCCAACACCAATATTTGGCCCCCTGTAGTGTGAATATTTAAAGAACTTTCTGTGTCCAAGATAACCTTGACTGGAGGAGTGAGCAGGAGAATTTGAAAGGAAATACGAACTTTGCATCCAAAGTTGGAGCACATAAAACACTTAACCCAGACCTCATTTTAGAAAATGCATTGAGCCCTGGCTGGTGTGGCTCAGCAGATTGAGCACCAGCCTGAGCACCAAAGGGCTGCTGGTTCAGTTCCCAGTCAGGGCACATGCCCGGGTTGCAGGCCAGGTCCCCAGTGGAGGGGCGTGCAAGAGGCAACCACACATTGATGTTTCTCTCCTTCTCCTTCTCCCTCCCTTCCCCTCTGTCTAAAAATAAAATACATAAAATCTTCAAAACAAGAAAATGCATTGAGGGGGAGGGGCACTGGAAGAGCTTGGGAGGTCAAGGATGAACAGTGAGCTTTGGTGCTGGGAAGAGCTAGGCTGAGTAAATGGGCAAGTTACTAAATCTCTCAGAGCCCCAAGTTATTGATCTCTAAACAACAGGAAATAATTCCTACTTACAGGGGTATTGTTCTAAAATGTAAATAAAATAATGTATGTGAAACCACTGGCCCTGGGTTTGACACAGGGTCATTGCTCCGATAAATGACAGCTATTATCATAATTATTATTATTATTATTACTATAAGTCATACTTATATATCTGGAATAGAAGGTCAAGTGTACAGCATATGACGGCTTTGCTTAGGCAAGAAGCGTGCACAAAGGCCTGGGAAACTGGATGAGACAAGTGGGATCTCCAGCTTAATTCCTGCCGAATAATGCCAAAGCCCTTTACCTTTTCCTCTCTTCCTTGCAAGTCTCAGCCCTTCTAGGCAGAGTAGCTGTCTCAGAAATCCAGCACAGAGGATACCATTCAGAACTGAGGACTCCAGGGGCACAAGGAGATCAACTTTCATAATCTGACATCAAAGCACAAGCTGGCCCATTGCCGTGCCAGAGGCCAGCATATGATTGGAGCAGAGGGACACAGGCACTACCCTGGGCCCCAGGGAGAGACAGTCACGTGTAAAAGATGTTATTGACCTGTGGTCCCAGGTGTGATCAATCCCAGCTTGGAAGTCTGCCCAATAGAAGTTTAATGGACTATAAATAAAACAATTATTTCAAGAGTACTCAGTTGCCTCATCTGGTGAAGCCCGGGGGTAGCTGCGTGTAAATTCATTGCACTTCATCAGTCGCCCATAAATTTCAGACGTGTCAGGGAGCACTTACTTGTCAAGGCTGGACAAGATACCTTGGCTTACGGTTTGGCAGCCCAACCTACCTGTGAAAAAGGTAGAGATGGGAATCAGAGGCAACACTCAAAATATTTTGACAGCCAGGACAACGCGACAGGAGCCCTGCATCAGAAAGGATGCCGTCCTTTCCCACAAACACTGGTCCGACGGGACCAGAGCACGTTGGCTGAGTCCATGGAAGGGGACTGACTTTTCTGCACACTGGCGGTCAGAGTGCTCACTAACCAGCCAGCACGGGCTGCATACAAACCTGAGTGCTAAGTTTAATCCTGTGTGACTGAGAAGGGCTGAGCTCCGCATCTCCCAAAACGGGCTTAAATGCAGAGCTCAAGAGGCTTGTCGTGACATGCAATGCCATGGCCAGGCACAACTATATGACCATTTTACTGCACAGAGAAGAACCACTGAGTTCTATTCACAAGAGAAAGTGTCACAGATTCCTCTCTCAGTGGCATAAAAAGAGGAGTCACAGTGTACATTTTTCCCCTTAATTCATCTTTATGAAACCGAGCATAAATTTAAAATAAAGCACCTGATTTCTGTACTTTTTCATGTGCCCTGGGGGAGTTCTAGCAAATCAGGAAAAGCAGGAACAATGATGAGACTCGTCGGACTCCCGCAGATGAGTAAGCGAGCAATCCCAGTGTGGGAAGTGAACTTGTTTTTGCATCCTTGCCTGCCCTTCCTCCCATCTCCCATGCCCCACTCTCCCATCTCCGGCTCCCGGCCAGGCAAGACCACCCAAAATTCACCCCACATAGATGAGCCTTTACCAAGTCAAAGGCCCCTAGGAAAGGCCACTTGGTCTTTCTCCCAATGACTAATACCCTTCATTGAGAAAACCCTGCCTCACGGTGAAGCTTTATGTAAAGAAGAGGACCAGTCCTTCTGCCTCACCCACACTTCCCCAGGGGGCACTTTGCTGCTTCGTCCTCTCTCCCAAGTACAAGCATTTGAGCCTCCCTCCCTGAGTCAGTGCCTGCAGGGACCCTCGAGGGAGCCAGGGAGCACCGCCTGAGCAGGTAGAAGGGAGAAGCCAAGGACACAGTACCAGGCAGCACGGCGCCCATCATCACAACACTTCCTCTGGGCCCCATCTCCTGCGCATCCTGGATGGAAGGCCAGCCCCATGTGGGCAAAACAGGGGTCGCACACTGACCCTGACAAGCTCCGGGGAGGCCTTCACGGTGGCCTTACAAACTCAGAGACCAAAAGTAACCACACAGGGTGGCCGGAACATAAAAATTCCTAACTAAAAGCAAGTCATAGCAGGTAGTCCTGTCCCAGGCCTGTAACTTCCTTGACAAAGATCAAATCTTTAATTTACCTAAGTGAGCCTGCCTATTATCTTTTTGTATATATGATAATAGACCTTTGAAACTCTTGTTTTCCCAGGGACCAACAGTGTCGACAGCGAAACAGAGCTGATCTTAATTAAACGAGACCATGATACCAAGCAGTTTAGCTGGTGCCAGGGGAAGAGAAGGGACAAAGTAGTTATCCGGGCCCAGCCCCTAGGCGGGGCTGTCCAGAAAGGATCTCCTAGGCACAGATCTCCCTGGCAGAATGACATGTGTCCTTCTCAGAGTTAACACGGTGCCTTCAGTGGCAGGAGGGTATGGGGGGCTGGGCGGACAGCAGCGGCATTTTCTGAGCAATGAATGGCCTCATGAGCAACACAGCCTAGAAGCGAACCGCAGATGCCTGCAGGAGAGTATCCCAGAGGCAGGGAGCACCTGCAGCTCAACAGAAGGCAGACCCAGAGGCAGGTATTGGACTGTGACTGTTGGCTTAGCTCTAGCCATTGGCGGCCACAGAAACACGCACTGCAGACCCACAGCTCCAGGATGTGTGATTCACCATGGCCCCCGCTGCTGCACTTGGAAATCCAGCGCCACCTTCACACCAAGGCCGCACTTCCTAGGGGCTGCTGCCAGCCAATGACTGAGCACCGCAGGTATGCCGAGGCAGGCCCGTAGCTAGGCTGGTGGCCAGCTTGGCTCTAAGACTCCTCGGCATCCTTGCTGAGCCTTCCGTTGCCTGCACAGCAGTCTAGGATGTTACTAGCCAGGCTTTCCTCCCTCCTTCCTTCGCTCAAGTCAGGCCTGCATCAATGCAGCAGTCCTGCCCAACTGTCCATCTCTCTCCCCGTCTTCTCTCGGGTAGGCATTCCCCTCCATAAAACTGTTGCATGTTTAATCCTGTCTCTGCCTGCTTTCCCCAGGACCCAGCTAAACACAGCTCTCAGAAAAGCAGAGGCAATTACACACCTTACAAAGTGAGGTTTTACATACCTTGTTATATACCCCTTCATGAGGTACACGAGTATAAATGTCTAGCCACTGTGTTGTATATACCTGAAACTAATATAATATTGTAGATCAACTATAATTGGAAAATTTTTATTTAAAAAAAAGGAGAGACAACAGCTGTAGATTTAGAACCTGGGACCCTCGGCCCCTCATTCTTTCGTCCCTCACACATCCGCGGAGTGCTTACTGTATGCCTGGCGCTGCCTACCTTGTGTGGGGGCACCGGGGCGGTGCTCCCGGGAGGAGGCAGGTGTGAGGAAGGAGCTCAAAGTCATGGCAGAATCCACCAGTGTGACCAGAACTCTGGACACTACCGAGAACCCCAGTGGCCCCACTTCAGACCCTAAGCAGGGGAAGACAGAAAATTCCTAATGCCTCCAGGGAATGTTCTGCACCTTCAGTAAATAGCACGTATGTGGAGAACACCTAGCCAGTTTGATGGGCAGGGCACAGGTACAGGTCAGGCAGGAGAGGGGGCTGGAGGACTAGAAGAAACCCTACAGGACATGGGTCCCCGCACAAACCCAAAAGCAAAATCAAACTGCACAATTGAAACAGTTTGCCTACAACAGGTCTTCCTCCCGAAAGCCCGGTGAGTCGCCATCAATCAGGGGCTCTTGTTGAAATTATTTTTTTTAAATCAATTTAGACTTTTAATGAAAATGAATCCTGCGGGATGAGAAAATGTTGTTAACCATCAGTGCCGCCTAATCATGGCTAACGAGAATTCTCATGCTTACACTTGACTGAGGATTAAGATGCTGGCGGCAAGTTTATTAAATGAAATCGTTGTAATAATGCAGCCAGCTAACCCTGCAAAGCGCTGCTCCGCGGTTCCTGGTGGGTGTCATTGAACTAAGAGCATCAAGCCGATGGGCCTTGATAACCAGGCTAATCTGCCTTTTGATTACAACCGAGGGGGTGTGACAAAAGGAATTTCAAGGTGATCTGAGGACAAGCTGGATAAGATAAGTGACAGCAGAAGGGTCTCTTTATCTCATCAAGAAAATCTAGGGGCCTAAAACTGTTAAATCTCCCCCTCTGTCACTAAGTGGCTAAACACCCCCAAAGAGTTTTGCAAAGACAGGCCAGGAAGAAAGTTAACAGAGAAAATATGGGGAGTAAGCCAACCTCTTCAAGCAGACTTTGCGTGGCAGTGCGGTTGGCTTAACCAGATGTTGGAACTAAAACCATTTTTAAAGGTCTCTTAGTTGGGAACTTCGCTAACAGAGCCCGCTCCAGGCAAACTGCGAATGAGCTAACCCGCTCTCTGCTGCTCCCTCCCTTCCCTTTTCTCATCCTAAAACGCCCTCCCCCATCTGTTCTCTTGTTCCAATTCCAAGGCCTGGGGGCGGAGGGGCGGGGAAGAAAGAGTAACTGCTAACTGTTCCCTTTAGTCATCCTTTACCCAGTCCCACACACTCACCACGGGGCTGGGGCTCCGGGAGGAACTTCTAAGAGCGGTCTGAACTGAGTTTGTCCTGCACCATAACTACTCTCTAATGTCTCCCAGCGTTTGGTGCAGATCTGCCCTACGTGGGCTTGGTCACAGTGCAATTGGAGGAATGAAGGAAGAGGGTGGTTTCCGACAGAGAGGGAGCCAGGAAGAGGCGAAAGCAGCCCTAAGAGATAGCATGAAGGTGAGGGGAGGACAGTGCAGACCAAGGGGGTGAGCACCACAGGTCAATGCAGTCACAGGCAAAACGCAATGTATTAGAGAAGTATGACCTCCAAAATATACCTAATATATACAAAGGGAGAAGGCACATGCTTGGGGAACATGTATACAGTGGTTTTGTATCTTTGTAAAAATGTAATGCCGTGGCACACACACAAGCGAAACGAGGGCTGGTCTGTGATACTGTTAGGCTTCCCCGAAGGATGGCACTTTCCTTACACTTTGGTTTATACATTCCCAAAACAGCGGACCTTCCCCATTTCCCTAATATAGTTTCCAAAAATGACGATGTTTGCTGAAACTCCAAAGCATGAAAATTAAGAATGAGAGCAAAGTCTTCAAGGCATCCCCATCTTGAAAGTGGAAAGCTTTACCGAAGCTTTACCGTAAGGAACAAACAGAAGTGCCAAGGGCGGAAAGCCAACGCAGCCCAGGCAGGGGCCTGAGGCTCAGAGAGGTTAAGAGGCTTGTGGGAGGTCCCACCGTGAAGAGGAGGTTGCGGGAGCCTGGTCTCCATCCGGAAGCGCAGGGTTCTTTTCTCTGTAACCTGACCTGAGGGTGTGTCCTCAGCAAAAAAAAAAAAAAAAAAAAAAAACTCACTTTGCAAGTTCTCAATATTTTGAGACTAAGAACTTCTGCAGGAAGTAAAGTAAAGCTTTGTCTAATATTTTTTTACCACAACTGTTTTCCCCTAGAAGTCTGCTCTGGTCCTCTCCCCTGCCCCTCCCGCCTCCATCCTGGATTCCAGCCTCTGGGTTTGTTTAGTAGTGGTTGGAGTGAAGAGTGTGTAAGAAAGAGCGTCTCTAATGAGCATAAGCTGGCGGGCTGCAAAACCCTCTTTAAGAACGGAACCTTTTGCTGTCTCCCCGCTTTTCAGTCAAATTCCAGGGGATGACGTGTTGGATGATTAGGTCTGTGATGGAACTGGTTCTAGGAGCTACTGCGGAGTCCACGGTGGTTCCCACTGAAATCAGAGCACAAAGACCTGCCGAAGATCCGCCACCTCAACCCATTTCAACTCGTCACAGTCTTCTGCACGTGTCAGTACGCTCTCCTTCACACAAGGAATCAGTAACGCAGGAGAAAAAAAGCAAATCTTGAAAAAATTGTACCTGCAACCTTTGGCTGGATGAAATACTTCTTCGGCTCTGCAAATTTCAGTTGTATTTGTTGGTCCAAATGAGCTGAGCTTTGTTCTAGGTGTAAGCCGTCCTCTGAACTATTTTTGTACTCTAACTGTGTTTACTTTTGAAATTGAATTTCTTCATTCCCGAGTGTGCCAGGGGCGCTACTGTAGACAAGGCAAGCTCACCCGGCAGAAAGTGGAGTTAATATTTGATAACCATCTGATTTAGTGTGATCATCAGAGAACATCAATTAGTTCGTTCAGTCCCAAATGCCCATTTCTGGGTCTGAGAGATCCCTCACAGCTGTGAAAGGTAATCACGCTAACTGGACAGCAGCCACACTCCCAGCGCCCCCTGGGCCGCAGAGACCTCGCCGAACGGCTAATGGACATGCAGTAGTCCCAGCGAGCCGCCGTGTGCTGTTGTATTGATCCATACCACCCTCCACATAAAACTTTCCGAAGGGACAATTGCATGCCGTGATGCTGATCACAGTAACACAGGAAAATAATTGGGTTGGGTGGTGTTTTCCGTCGTCATAACATCAATGTATTTTTTCTGACCCGCCACATGAGCAAAGCCAAAACAGGCACAAACACTGCTAAAACAGTATTTACAAAATGGATAGGAACTCCGGCCACAGCGCCGGAGGCCACTGTTGGCTCCCCTCTCTTTACTCCTCCGTCTGATGGTGGAATGCACGAAGGCACCGTGGCCTCTGCAAGCAGAAGGTATCTTCGGAACAAAGAACAATGCAGGCAACGCCACAGAAGATAAGAGAACTGATGATAGGGCGATTTACTCACAGGGAAGGAGGGTCAGGTGGACAGACAGCTCAGCAGTTCCGTGCAAAGTATTCTCTGCTCCAGGCGCCAGTCTCTGCACTTTTTTCATTTTCCAGTGACAGTTGTCATTCAATATTGTGTTAGTTCAGGTGTGCAGCACAGTGACGAGACATTTGTATGACTTACAAAGTGCTCCCCCCAGTATGTCCAGTACCCGTCTGGCCCCGTTGACTGTAATCCTATTCTGTGCTTCACATTCCTGTGACTGTTTCACAACCACCAATTTGTACTTCTTAACCTCTTCAGCTTTTTCACCCAGGGCCCTGCCTCCCTGCCGCCTGGCAGCCATCGGTCTGTTCTCTGTGCCCATGAGTTTGTTTCCGTTTTGTTTGCTCTTTTGTTTTGTTCATTACATTCCATGTATAAATAAAGACTCATGCAGTATCTGTCTTTCTCTATGTTTCTCTAGGTCTGTCCATGTTATCAAAAATGGTAAGGTTCCATTCTTTTTCTTTTTTTTTAAAGATTTTATTTATTTAATTTTAGAGAGGGAAGGGAAGGAGAGAGAGAGAGAGAGAGAGAGAGAGAGACATATCAATGTGCGGTTGCTGGGGGTTCTGGCCTGCAACCCAGGCATGTACCCTGGCTGGGAATCGAACCTGGGACACTTTGGTTCCCAGCCCGCGCTCAATCCACTGAGCTATGCCAGCCAGGGCTCCATTCTTTTTCATAGCCAAGTAACAGTTCACTGTGTATATGTACCTCGTCTTTTGAATCCAATTGTCTATCAGAGGACAATGGGCAATGTCACTGATCATCAGAAAAGTGCAAATTAAAACCATGATGAGATAGCACCTCACACCTGTCAGCATGGCTATCGTCAATGAATCAATCAACAAACAACAAGTGCCGGTGAGGATGTGGAGAGGAGGGAAGCCGCGAGCCCTGCTGGTGGGAATGCGGACTGGTGCAGCCACCGCGGGAAGCAGTATGGCGGTGCCTGAGAAACTTAAAACAAGAACTACCATGTGGCCCAGCGATCCCACTTCTGGGTACTTATCCAAAGAAATCCGAAATTATGCATCCTTATGTTCATGGCAGCATTATTTACAACAGCCAAGGTATGTCACTGTACTTTTTTAATAGTTAACTCAGGTGCTAATGATTGACAAAGGGACAAAGAGGGCAGTCACACCAGGGGCCATCCCTCCTGGTAGTTTTGTGATAGATAATTGTTTAGAATCAATACTAACACCAGTTTGATATTTATCTTGGTCGTCACACCATGCCAGTGTTACTAACCAAAATACAGCTACATTTTAAGGAACACAGATAATCATCAAAATCAACTAGGAGGCTTTGATAGGCTTGCTAAGAGCAGTGAGGTTGGTCAGAGGTCACCACGTGAAACTTAAAACTGGAATGAAATTCAGGACACAGAGATGGAGCTGGTTATGTTCATATCTACCCCTATGCACCCCCAGGACTCTGGACCCCCTTCTCCAGCCAACACCCCACGGGCACAAAGACAATTGCAAAACACTTGCTTTTGACAAGGGGATTGCTCTTTCCACTTGAACTGTTAATAACACCTTAAAGAGTTTTGTTTCCTGCCCTGAATTCACTGCAGATTGGGCATAATAACGAGTGTAGGAAATAGTAAGTGAACGCCTTTAATACCATGTCTGAGAGGCAATACATCCTGGAGAGGAATGAGCTAGCTAACATCTCATACTGTGATAAATATATCCCCTCTCCAGCTGCCCACAAATTGCTAAAAGTCTGAGGAATCTTTACAAGTATGAAATAGCGAATAAATGTGGGCATGCTTTGTAAAAAAAAAAAAAAAGCATGTGAATGCTTGCTGTCATTGTCACTTTGATCAATCTAAATGCAATAGTGATAACATGCTCCTTTGTGCCGGACAAGGTGTCCACTGTCAGGAGCCCCCAAAGCTGCTACCTCCGTCCTCCACCCGCTATGGGTCGGGCCTCCCCAGGAAGGGCCTCCGCGTGCCGGGAAGCCCTGTCTTCCCCTTTGGACTTGCTCAGCTGGCTGGCTTGGACGATTTGCTGGGCTCTCTGTGGCCGAGCCCACCAAAACTAAGAGGAAAGGTGGCATTTTCATGTCACCCAGGGCCCTGCCTCCCTGCCGCTTGGCAGCCATCGGTCTGTTCTCTGTGTCCATGAGTTTGTTTCTGTTTTGTTTGTTCATTTGTTTTGAAGATTGAAGAGGAAACCCCCCCCCCACTCCTACCCCAGGATTCTTACAACCAGTAAGAGTGTGGTGGGAGTATGCCCATTGTATGTTGGCAAATGTTTAACAACTTCTCTCTGGGGGAAAAGAAAAACATGTGCATATGTAAATATACTACCTACAAAAGTTTAACATAAATGTTTCTGATATGATTGTGCAATACTCTTTGTTATAAACACCATACAGCCAATGAACTCACACAATGTTTTGTTGATTGTTGCCGAATCCTGTATCCATAGTCAACCTAGATTGCAACTGACAAACAAGTACAGTTGAACGTTGGTTTAGATTTTCCTTTATATTGACAAGTAAAAAGAACACGAAACAATAAAACCACATCAGAACCTCAATTGCTCATCAACAACATGAGTGACTTCCTTGCTGGACAACATGATAAGATAGAATAAGATTCTCCAAATACCAGGAGAATTTCCTCCAATCACTGTCCCAGGTACAGACATGATGCACTTCGTAAGTGGACTAGGCATTATTCACATTTTCTCCGTGCCTTTCTCAAGTCAAGGTAACCGACGAAACAATAAACCAAGCCCTGATGTGTGGCCTTTGCAGATTTCCAGGCCGTGAATACCTCCACCATGGTCAATGCCAAGCTACCAGCCTGATGCCAGGGGCTGCAGTTGGGAAGAAATGCACGGTAGCACACACCACAATATAGTATCTCCATCACACTGCTGAAGTACCTAGAAACAACCTCCAGATCTTGGAGGAGAGTAAAATGTAAAATAAGTAGGAAGTGATGAGTTTTGAGTAGTTACTACCTTTTAATATAATTTAATTGTAAGTGTATACAATTTAATTTTTAATAACAGCTGTGTTAACACACTGACATGCAAAATTCCTGAAAATGCAGACCAGCTGGTGTGACAAACAGGCCCATGGGAGCCGGCTCCAGAGTGGCCCCGGAGCGTGGCCCAAAACACACCTGGGGGCCTGGGCTTCTTGAGAAGCTGAGCATTTGAGACATTCCTGTTCATGGATTTTAGATCTTAAGTAAGTGGCCTGCTGTGAAATAACAGAAAATATATACTCGTCTCTGCCCCCAGCTCCTGGCACAGGGCTCCTAAAACCCTTGTGATTTCTTCAGTGACAAGAGCACTGGCAGCATCTTTTGTATTTGGTCTTTGACCCCGGTTCTCCACAGGGAACTCCTAAACCCCTCGGAATTTCCTGGGTCTTTTATCCTAACGAGGCAGCTCTCGGTGGGCTCCTGAGTAGCTCCTGGGCGGGGTCCGATCGCCAGAAATACAAAGCCATGATTAGAAGCTTGGAATGTTCAGCCCTATCCCCGCGCCAGTCTCCAGGAAGGGGCCAGGGGCTGAAGATTGAGTCGATAATGATTGACCATTCCCATGTGATAAAGTCTCTATAAAGATCCCATAGTAGGGTTAGCGGTCCCATAGGGATCCCCTAGTAAAGACCCCACAGGTTTAGTGAGCCACCAGGCTGACGAGCACGCCCACACATCAGCAGGGTGGTGCGCCCGACTCCACCGGGACAGAAGCTCCTGCCCTTGGCCCCTTCCAGACCCCGCCTGCCCCATGTACCTCTGCATCTGGCCATTCCTCTGTATCCTTTATCATAATAAACCTATAAATGTGTTTCCCTCAGTTCTGTGAGCTCTGTGAGTTCTATGAGCAAATGATCAAATCCGAGGAGGGGCGTGGGGGACCTCCATGTGGCACAGAAGTTGCGGGTAACCCAGAGACCTACTGCTTGTGATCGGCATCCAAAGAGCGGGCCAGTCCTGCGGGACTGAGCCCTTGCCCTGTGGTTTCTACAATAGCTCTGGTTAACATCAGAATTGAATTGAATTGCAGGAGGTCCCGCCGGTGTCACAGAATCACTGGATGTGTAGAAAACGCATGTCTGGTGTCAAAAGTGTCATGAGTGTGGTGGTATTGCGAGAATAAAGGGAAAACACAGAAAGAGTGGGGTTTTCCCTTTGTACTTACTTTTGGGCCCAATTACTTGAAATGATGGTTAAGGTGTGGAGAGATGCAGCTGAGCTCCTAGCCTAGTTTCTGGACACCTTCGAAGGTCCCTCCGACACGTCAGTGTTAATCCTCATGTATGGTCTTTCCCGTCCAACAATTATATCCAAGCAACTCTCCTGTTTTGCTCTGCATCTCATCGGTATGAGGGGCGGGTCCCCGAGCCTAGTCTGGCCTCCAACACACACCCTGACCCATGGTCTGATCAGCCTGGGTCCGCCAGCTGAGACATCAGAGGGAGATGGCGGCCAGGTGAAGGCAGGAGGACACCTGAGCAATTTCATGATATCACTCAGGGAGTCTCGATCTAGGAAAGGAGGCAGCAAAATAAAGACTTCTGGACCATAGTGGAGAGCTTCTTGACTCACTGCCAATACCCAGCCTTCCTGGGAAGGGGAGGAGGCTGAGCAACCACCTGGAACGGAGCCCAGACCCTTCGTTAAGGTCGGGCAGAGTCTTGCTAGCCCTCACCTCCATGGTTTGGGAGAACTGCAAACACCAACATTATCAAAAGTCAGAGAGGTCTTACTTTGCAGACCCCTCTTGGAAGAGGGGTCTTGGAAGACGGCATGGCTGAGCCAGGAGGCCCGAGTCACCCTTGGGTGAGAAAGGCATGGGCATGGAGGGCCAGTCTCACACACAACTTGGGAAGCCCTCCTGCTATTTCCTACAACTTCAAAAAATCGCCAACATCTAAACACCCAACAAGAGGGGCGCAGTCATCACCATGAGAACTCGGCTAAGAGTCAGGCTCCAGAACTAGAGAGATCAGGACTGACATCTCTGCTCCCCCACTTTCTAGCTGTGTGACCTTGGGTGAGTTGGTCAACGTCTCTGAGCCTCCATTTCCTCATTAGTGGGGAAAATAAGTTTATCTGCCTTCTTGAGTTATCTGAGAATTCAGTGTTTTATGTATCTAAAGCAACTAGCACATAGTAAATATTCAATATTAGCTTTTTAAAAGATGTAGCAAGAAGAAGAAGCATCAATAGTTAAGGGGGGAAGGCCTGAAATACAAATTTACTCATATTTCTGCAGCATACTGTAAAAAAATGGCCATAGTATTTTGCAGCTCCCCTCATCAAGAGGTAGAGTCCATTTCTCCACCTCTCTGACAGTGCAGGGACATTAGCAAATGTAACACAAAGGTTTGAGACGTGTTTGCACAAGTACCTGGTCATTGCTTCCCCTCTTACTGATGGGACCTCTCCTGCCACCATGTGAACAGCCTGCTGGATGACGGAGACAGGGGGCCATCATCCCAGTTGCGGGGTCAGACATGTGAGGGAACCATCCCAGACCAGCCAGTCCCAGCTGAAAACAGAAGGACACTTATCTGACCCACAGAATCATGAGCCAATGAAACGGTTCAGTGGTCTTAAGCCTCTGAATGTTGGGGTTGTTTTGCAGCCACAGCTAACTGACACAATTCTGGCTACAGCTAAATACAATATTCATTCATTTAAACAAGGTCTAGGAGACACAAAGATAAAAGACTCTTGCCCTCAATTGCTCAGAATCTTTTAAGTGAGAGAGCCAAGTCACAGAAATAGATATGAAAGCTCAGCATAATAGTTGCTAATATATCAGGGTGGTGTTAACCATCAGTCATTTTTTTAATGTTCAGTTAATATTGTTTTCAGTGTGTCCGTACACTTTTCTACATTAAACTTAAAAGGAAGGACTTAAAACGATCGAACGGTCCTGGGCCCAGAGGAGAAGCCGGCGGAGACAGGAAGACGTCAAGTCTTCCCACGCGCACGCTCCGGCGTCTGATGGAGAGTGCCAGCCAGCCCCGCTGAACAAACCGTTTCCATTACCTTGAACAACCACATCAAAGTCGGGACGCGTGGACGTGCCCACAGCTACCCGCATTATCATTCCAATTAAACATATGGCCGGGGAATCTAATGAAGAGGCCTTGAGTGATGGCCCCGGAATCAATAAAGTCTTTCAGGATGGATCGATTTAGCATTCTCCACGCCGCAGAACTGATGGATGTCCTCAGATTTATTTTGATAGCTCAATGATAACTACACTATTCTTAAATTAATGTCATCTTTTCTTCAGGCCAAAATTTCTTCTAGGCGAGGAGGAAAATCTTACATCGAGCCAAACTGATTCTGCTAAGTAATTCCACGGCTAACAGGATGCCATAAATCAAAGAGAAACATGTATCACTATAATTGTAAATCAGCCTTGGCATGGGAGGGTACAACAGCATTTATTTGTGGGCATTGTGATTGCAGAATGCACAGCCTCTTCCCTGTCAAAATTAATATCTCCCAACATAAACCCTATTGTTTAATGTGAAGTTTCGTAAGCACAATAGGCCGTTTTAAAACTACATTAGTTTCTATCGTTCACGTCGTGAACTTCCAGAATGTGTACCATGGGTAGGTCCCCATTCTTAATCAGCGTGAGTTTACTGAATAGATAAACATCGCCTTTGTGCAGGCGATAGTCACCTCAGGCATATGTAAGCAAGGCAATTCACCGGTGCCATGCAAATGGGGGTATTCGTAAACGCTTTTTAGGGGGAACCAACAGTATTTCCAACCAGCTCCATAAACCAAAAGGAAACACAGAAATGTTTCAGTAAAGGAACATCAGAATGGGCAGTCCAGTCAGTCACCAAGTCCGGCCAAGCCCACCTCCTCCACGTCTCCAGTGTCGACCCAGTGACGCCATCAGCACAGCCACCCTCTGGTCCGGGAAAGCCAGACTGCACACTGCACGGCTGCAACAGGCCCCTGACTTTTCTCCCCACCACTTTTGCTCCCAGCAATTTATTTTCTATATTGTAACCCAAAGGGTTTCTTTTTTTTTTCAAAACTGCAAAACTAATCACAACATTACTGCCTACACCCTTCCCACAGCTCTCAGAACAGAGAAAAATCTGAGACCCTGCCTTCCTTTCCCACCTCCTCTGCCCCCGCCCCCTGGTCTGCTCCAGCCAGGCTGGTCTTCTCTCAGCATCTCCAACACACCCCTCAGGGCCACACGCGTGCCCTGGTTCCTCTACCCACAGCACACCCTCCCCCTCCCTGTGCCAGGCTGACAGGCACCATCCTGTAGCTCTGGCTCAAATACCACTTCCCCAGGAACGCTCCCCGAGCCCCCAGGGGGATTTGCTCCTGCAACATGCTTCCTTCAGAAACCTGCCTTCTCCTTCCCAGCCCTTTGCAATTCTTTGACTTCCTGCCTTCCCTGCTGGACTGCAGCTCCTTAAGGAAGGGGACAATGACTCTCCACTCCTCCGTGCCTACCTGGCACAGATGGGTGCTCAGCCCATGTCTGAGGATTCCTGACTGAAATGGGCCACAGCAGCAGGAACAGGGGCCTGAGGAGCAGGAGCAGATGCGGGACCAGGGCAGATCACCAAATCCAAGAACCTCGGGGCACTGTGGGGCCAGCGGGGCCGGGCCAGCAGCCCATAAATGTCTCACGCACTACTGTCACCAGGGAGCCACCTTCCTTGTTAAACCATTCGTTTGCAAAGAACTCCAGACCAACATAAAAGCTGCAGAAACACTACTAATGAACTGCCACATACTGCTCACCTAGACTCAGCCTTCATTCACCTGATTCATCGTTAACATTTTGCCATATCTGCTTTATCCTCCTATATATGTGTATGTGTGCTCATATAGGTACGATTATTATATGCATTATTTTTTTCTGAACCATTTGAAATAAAGTGGCAACATATGACCCTTCACCCTAAATACCTAAATAGGCATCTTCCAAGTACAAGGATTTTCTCTCCCATAATCACAGAAGCAGTTAACAAAGTCAGGAAATTTACCATCGGTACAATATTATTACCTAGTTACAAGCTAGTTGCAAATTTTACCAACTTAATTCGTGTATTTAAACATCTCACACAACTACCAGCTGAGGGCAGCTAAAAGCGTAGTCTACATCAGCGGGGCAGAGCCTTGTCTCGGAAGTCCTCCAGACTGTCGAGTTATAAAAACCCACAAAAGCCCTAAAACCAAAACAGGGAAAGTTTCAGGGAAAGTAAAATCCCTGGATTTTTTTTTCTGGACAGAAGCAAACCAAGTCCTAGCGCAATCTCAGGATCAGTTTGGCCTCCCAAAAATCCCCCAGAGAAAACCTCCTTGAGCTTGAAACTCTTCCTATCCGATCACATCCGTCATCAGCGTGTCTCTAGGTGGGTCAGTGGCCGAGCCCCGGTTCACCCCAGATGCGAGTTCCACCTCCACCGATTGGACCAAAGGGAGCTGTGGAAACCACGGTAAGAAGGGCAGGGACAGTGGCTGGTCCTGGAACAAGCGCAGCCAGGTGACACCTGGTAAATTAAATGGCCCATGGGAGGCTGTTCACACTCAAAAGAGCAATTTAAACTATTTATGATCGCGGACGGACCTGAATTAGTTATAACTTCCCAAGGAAAAGATCTCGCAACTGTCACAAAGAGAGTCCCGAAGACGGCTGCCGAGTGTTCTGTAGAGGTCACGCAGGAGAAGGAGCTATTCGTCTGCATTAGGGGGGAGCGAACACCATGGCAATGGTGTGCTCGCACGTAATACAAATTCGGGCAGCTTGACCTTGACTGCTATTCACTTCTGGGCACTTCATCTGAAAAGGAAATAGAAGAGGCCACAGGAGGGCCACGGGATGATTGCAGAGCCGGCAAGGGCTCCAAACCACTAAATAAGGAAACATTTAATTACACAGGCAGCTAATTAGGAAGAAGAAAGGAGACATGGACAGAGGGGTGGACGTGAGAAGAAAAGGATTCGGAAGTGACTGAGCGAGGCCCCAAGGGTTCCACACTGGACTCTCACAAAACATCCGCAAGGCCGCTTTTCAAAGAGAATTTTCAGTGGATCAA
Source organism: Phyllostomus discolor (assembly GCF_004126475.2). Classification (NCBI taxonomy): domain Eukaryota; kingdom Metazoa; phylum Chordata; class Mammalia; order Chiroptera; family Phyllostomidae; genus Phyllostomus; species Phyllostomus discolor. The sequence continues at coordinate 14,050,180 of NC_040906.2, forward strand.
CACATTCTTCAAGGCCATAAAAGGTCGACTCAGCCAAGCAGTTCAAAACAGCTAAATAAATATGTGCCTGTTTGGAACTGAAAAAAAAAAATAATAAGACTTCGGTTACTTATTTTTATAAAGAAGGGAAGGGAAGGAGAAAAAGAGAGAAAGAAACATCAATGTGAGAGAGAAATAATCGATCGGTTGCCTCTTCTATGAGCCCCGACTGGGGACCGAACCTGCAACCCAGGCTTGTGCCCTAACCGGGAATTGAACCTGTGACCTTTCGCTAAGTGACACAACACCCAACCAACTGAGCCACACCAGTCAAGATGAAAAAGAAAAAATGTTTAAGCACTGATGAACTGTGGTTTGTTCAGAAAATTGGACAGAATAGAGTCCTGATTCCAGCGCTTCGTGGTCATGAGAAGAATCGTCCCCAGCTAGAGGCTGATAGAATCGTCGCTCTAAGACAAGAATCGGCGAACCGGCCCGCAGACCAGCAAGCTAGAAACAATTTGCACACTTTAAGGGGGCTGCAAAAAGTCAAAAGAGGAACAATATTTCACAACACGTGGAAATTACATGAAATTCAACGTGTTTTGTTCGGGAAGCTCCGTTGGAACACAGCCGCCCCCACGCGTCTCTGCGTTGCCACGGTTTCTTTCACACGGTGACAGCAGAACGGGGAGGGGGCGAGAGAGACTGCACAGCCCACACGTCTGCAACACTTACTTTCTGGCCCTTTTCAGAAAAAGGCTGCCCGCCCCTACTCTCGTGTGCTGTGAGTGTTACCCACTTCCCGTGCGGTCAAGGCCCTGGACAGCCATCCGGGGGCAGGTCTGCCACAGAAAGATCACTTCTGTCTGTTGCCAGGGTCCTGGGCCCAGAGTCCCGGAGTCCCGGGGTGACACGTGGAGATGCTCACAGGACGAGTGCAAGGGACCAGAGGCAGCTGCAGCGCCGGCAGAGAGGACCGCCCGTCCCAGCCGGGGCGGCCCCGCGGCCTGCTGGACTCCTCCTGCAGAGGCCTCCTAAGGAGCCGGCGTCAGATGCTCAGAACCCTTGACAGCTGCTGAGCTCACGCGCACAGGCTGTCTGTGCGCCAGAGCCCGTGGGGTGCCTAACTCGTCAAATGCCCCGGGGGCGTAAGGCTCACCTAAATTGTACAGACATCCTCTCAGGAAAAAAACAGAAGTTATAAGGGAAAGTGTTATTTTATTCATTTAAATATAGTTTACAGTATTGTGAATCCAAAAAAAAAAAAAAAAGATTTTGCTATGCAGTGACGGTCTCTTATCCTTAAAAAGAAGACTAAAATCACAGAGCTCAAAAAGGAAGTTCTGACATCTTTGAATACAGGTTGCAGGGGAAATACAGTTAAATCTATCACGTAAGGGGAACTAACCAAATCCTATGTTTATCTGCGTGGTCTCAAATTTTTTGGCTTTGATAACGTTAGGAACTTTCTCCTTTGCTGAGATGCGTGTTGCCATACTCTGCCACTAGGGGGTATCATGACCCATTGTTTTACCTCTTTTTCAGTTTTCCAAGTGTCCCTGAAACCATTGTTTTAGACTCAGGAAAACTTGTACAAATAATGTTATATATGGCATGCGTTATGTGTGAGACACTACACACTATGTAAAATATAGTCAAATATAGCATGTATAGTATATAGTGAGATATACTCTGTAGCTTGGGTGAACGTGGAGAAGGTATCTTACGCACAGGTAAACCAAGTCCGTTTCACTGGAGCATGAAGAATTCCATCGGAACTAAAAGCAGAACAGTGCTGCTTAAGGTTCAAGGACGAGTAGGTACACGGGAGCCTTTCTACCAGAAAGTTCCAGAAAGGGCTTGGACCATCTGAAAGGCTGAGCTGACCGACTTGTGGAAGGAAAGGCAGGCGTGTGAGAGATGCCAAATCTAAGTCAGAAGCTGAGCAAGCGTGTCACCCCAGAGCAGAGCGCGGGGAGCAGAGGTGGCCCGGGCGAGCCCCGAGGTCTCCGGGCGAGTCCTGAGTGGCGGGCAGAGCGAGGTCAGGAGCCGGAGGTTGTAAACAGCAGCAAATGGATGCCCCAAATAGCGCAGGGTCACACACTTAGCGTCTCAGAGATGTGGCTTTAAGTCCATTTCCAAAATAAGGCTAGGAGTGGCAGAAGGGAGATTAAAATTCCAGCCTCTTCAGACATGATGAAACCTAACACGCGGAGTGTTTGGGGGAGATTAATCCAGAAAACATCTCAGTCCGCTTCTAACATCTGCCTCCAGGAGGGGGTGGGAAGCGGTGCAAATGAAGAGGTTTCCCAAATCTTGAAACCTGGGCGTGAAGGACGGAGCCCAGCACCCGGGTAAACGTCCATCTGCTGCGGTCAGGACTAAAGCGACCCTGCCAGTCTCCGAATATGAAACATCCGCATCATGCTTTTCCAATAACGCACTTTAAAGCCTGACCACGATCATACCCATTGTACAGATGAAGAAACCGACTCACAGAGCTTAAGCAACTTGCCCAAGGTCACAGTAGTGAGGGAGGGCGCCAGCACTTAAAACTGGAGCCTCAGCCCTGGCTGGTGTAGCTCAGTGGATTGGGGGGGTGGGGGGGCTGGGAACCAAAGTGTCGCAGGTTCAATTCCCAGCCAGAGTACATGCCTGGTTTGCAGGCCATAACCCCCAGCAACTGCACATTGATGTTTCTCTCTCTCTATCTCCCTCCCTTCCCTCTCTAAAAATAAATAAATAAAATCTTAAAAAAAAAAAACGGAGCCTCTTCTCACCCCAGAATCATTTGTCCTTTCCTCTGCATGTGCTGTCTCCAAATACAAGTATTTCTCTAGGATCCAAGGGGGCTGCAGAAGAAGACAAGTTACAACCAGAGTAACAGCCTTGTTGACATTGAAGAGAAAAATAAACAGGCATAAACCAATGGATTTTGTTTCCCCCAAAGGCTAAAGGGAACCAGAGGCCACAGAGTGAAACACAGGAATAAGGGGAGAAGGGAAGGAGTGGCCTCGAAAGGCAGGAGGACGGGGACACCAAGCTCAAGTGTCACTCCAAAGCAGAGATGGGGGTGCCCCCCGCAGTGGGTGGCCAGACGTTCTGGGGAGTCTTTGCCAAGTGAAGGAATGGAACCAGGAAAAGTGTCTGGCACATAGTGAGAGCTCAACAAGCAGGTGTGGAATGAATGCAGGAGGAGGACAGGTCTCTCATCTGCTTTGATGGCGAAGGACCGAGGTGAGAGGAGGGGGCTCCGGGGACTGAGCGGAAATAACGAAGCTGAGAGCATTTCTCCTGAGCTGTGCAAAGCTCCACTCTCTGCCTAGTGACGGGAGCCCCGGAGTTTCTGCCCTGCCAGGTCTGCAACAGGTCGGAGGGCACCCAGTTCAGTTTCCACCATTGGCGCCTGGGTCGGGGGAGGGGCTCGGGCAACTGGAGAGGCCAGCCTGCGCCCTGGGGCAGGATTGCTCAAGGCTCCTGGGAGATGAGTCATGACAGCACCCTCGGCCAGCACTCTGGCCCATGAGGAATGCAGTGTGGGCAGCAAGGGACACTTCCCAAGCCACACTAGGCTCCCCTTCAGCCCAGACATAATGAAACCAGCCTGCAACTTGCTGCTTTTTCCATCCCTCCTGCTACTTTCTCTGTGTCAATGTGAGAGAGAACGAGGGAGAGAGATCTGTCTTTAGCAGCAAGAAAATGGCCATGCGTCCAACCGGAAGGCAAGCGAAAGAAGAGAAAAAGATAAATGGGAAGTGTCCAGCAGAGGCTGGCCTCGGGAGAAACCTTGTACTGTCCCCTGAAGGGCCGCTGACAGCCAGTGTGGCCAGCCCTGTCTTTGTTCACATCCTTCGCAATCCCAGCGGAGGAGGGGCGGTGGTTCCTCAGACCCGGTGACCCTGAGGCGAGGGCTCAAGGGCAGGCCTGTGCCCTGCTGTTCCTCAATCTACTTGTACCCAAACCAACAGCTTATCAAGAACCACAGTCACTGTGGTTTTGCCTACCCACCCGTCTTCTGAATCCGCAGGCAACTCATCCCTCACTGCCCGTGGTCCCCTTGGGGCTGTCACAGATGGTGGGGACATCACAGGTGGGGCCCCTCCTTAGGCTGTCCGTTAGAGAGACCCCTTCTTTCAGATTCCCTGTAGGTACCTCATCAACCAGGAATGACCCAGCAAGGCCAAGGGCAGTCCTGATACGTGCATGTTAAGAGTCTCAAGGAAGGCAGCTGCTGGCTTGGGTCAAGGACAGCTTTTCTGCTGTGGCCTCGGTCTGAGACTGTGGCCTCATGGCAGCAAGATGGCTGCTGCATATCCAGGCATCCTCTTTGCTTCCCAGGCAAACCATGTTTGCTTCCCAGCTTCTTCTCCTCTTTTATCGGGAGAACAAAAGCCACCCTGAAACCCACCCGTGGGCTTCCACTCAACAATTCATACCCCAAGCTGTATCGCAGACCACTCCCAGTTGCAGCGGAAGGTGGTAAATGAGCACATCACCCCCGCCCCCCAGTCTCTCGAGGAGAGGTGGAACCGGAGGAAGAGTTGATGAAGGCTGTCAGCTCAGCCCGGGAGGAGTATCCGCCTTTCTCTCCCAAGGCCCTGGTCACAGTGGGACCTTTTATTACAGTCTTTCACACGCTAACCCCTGACCCCCTGGGCAGGGACTGGGATCGCAATCACCACCCTCCGTGGGCCCAGCACCTACCACGCTGCAGAGTGCCGAGTGCGCGCTCCGTGAACGTGCGTGCTGCGTCTTGCCCTGGCTCTTGGGGCCAGCTGGCAGGCTGAGCAGACGCGTGGCTGCACGGGGTACTCACGTGTGTGCCTCACTTTGATCTCTGGGATCTCCCGTTTGAAATTCGTCTGGATGCGGTGGACGGCTGCCAGGCGTGCGTGTTCCTGCGCCTCATCTAGTCATCAGGAAGGGCGAACCCATTTGTGCTTCAGGTCTCTTGTGACCAAGACAGGTTCCTGGACGAGAGTGTCCTCTTGGTGCCTGCAAGGCAAGCCGTCGTGAGAACAGGGAATTGGTTCTCTCTCGGACTGTCCCTGATGTAGTTAGAATAAAGCAGCGGCGACACTGGCGGTGACCCAGATGTTGGAGAAACCTTGAACTAAGCCCCAGAGGCCCTTGCCTCCGAGTCCTACAATATTGCATTAACACGGGCTCAACCTGCAGAATTGGATTGAGATCCAGCCCTCAAACGCTCACCCTGCCTTCGCCCTGCCCCCCACCTAATCTCATTGTGTCCTGAGTGTTGAGAATAATGGTGATGCCTCCGCTCTGCAAAGTGACTGTGTGAGCATTTTTTACATGGGAAAGGCTCTTAATAAAGTAAAAGTGCTTTAAGCGCAGAAGTCTCTTCCTTCACATCCCTCCTGCCTGGATAATAAATGGCCCGTTCCCGCTCCAGACTGAGAAAGAGGCAGGGACGGCCACGCTGCCTTTCCCGGAGCACACTCCCCACTTACTCAGCGCCTAGGACACACTGAAAACACTGCCCGTGTGGACTCACTCAATCCTCTCGGCCTCCCTAGAGGCTGGGTACTATCATTACCCCCACTTTACAGATGAGGAAGTTGAGACCTAGAACCCCACAGCTGGCAGGTAGGGGAGCAGGGTTCAGACCCCTGGAAGCCCCCACGCTGCCTGGACCCCCTTGCATGTTAGTGCTGGACAGTGGTGTTCAGCCAGGGGCTGAGAGAACCATGCGGACCCCAACCCAGACCCATTCGACCTGAATCTCTGGGTATGGGGGACCGCATCGGGATTTTAGGGGAGTTAGAAAAGGTACCTTACTTAAAGTTAGGCTTCTGGAGTGGCAGGTGCTGGCTCCACACCTGACCAGCTGTTTGACTTGAAGCCATGATCCACACGCCCCGCCAAGTCCACGGGCAGGGAAGCCAATGATGTGACCACCCTGTGTAAACACTAAGGGCTCTGTGACATATGACAACACAGGCAGCCCCAGGCTCGGGGCAGCTGCTCTGAGAAGTGCACCAGGATCTCCTGGTTGGTCCCTTCACCCATTAATGTACCCCTTCATTCACTGAACGAGCCCTTATTACGCACAAGGCTGTCAGCTGGAGAAGGAGGAAGATAAAAGTTCCTTCCATCCAGAGGAATTACAGTGTACTTCCCTGAAGCCTCCATCCTTTATGATCTAACCGAGGAGAGCAGCTGGCATAAGAAAAACAACAGCCACGTAGAACTCAAGTGCCAGATGGGCACCGCAGACCAGGGAACTCTGACAAGGCAATGATCCCCAAGGTCAAGAGGCGGTGTGCAAGTGGAGGGGCCTGAGCGAGTCTTCCTGCTGAACCCAACAGGCACCCATCCCAGGTCGGGTCCGGCCCCAGCAGGGCTGGCAGCGCGTCCTGGAGTCTCTGCCCCAGCACCCACCATGAGCAGAAAGACACTGACGAAGGGGAGGGAGAACCAACCAGAAAGGCCAACCATCCGGGCAGGTGGATGGCAGCCCAACAGCAGACATCTCCTGCTCCATCAGGGCACCTCCCACCAGCAAAAAGACTGGTTTTCTCAGCTGACAAACCGCGACAACACTGGCCTTTTCCCAGCTCCCCTGGGGAGATCAACCGTTTCATCGACCGCTGGTTCCGCCACCACTGATGGAGTTCACCCTGCAGACCAGGGTGACACCCATCACTTCCCTCACCGCCCCATCTCAGTGACTGCACCCCACTTTTCCAGAGAAGGCAGCTGATCCTCAGAGAGCTTCGGCAGTTTTCCCAGGGATGCACAACTAACCAAGAGCACGGCAGGCTCAAGCCCAGCCCACACGCGAAGCCAGGGCACAACAATGGAATTTGCAGCCTGGAGTTTGAGACCACCAAGGGGTCCGTGGATAGAACTCGGGGGTCTGTGAACTTGGAAGGGGGAAAACTGTACCTTTATTCAGTGGCACGCTGGCATTGAAGACAGGGGCAGTGGGAGTCGATGGCCCCGGCAGGGATATATTTTATCACTGATATTGTTTAGAACCAATGGTGCGCGGTGATCACAAAAGCAAGACCAACTTCAGTTTTATTGTTGTTTTTAAATGTGCTACAGACCATGTACATTTTTTGCCTGCAGTAACCTCTAACTAAAATTTAGGATTTCCCTCAACCATAATCATAGACATCCCCTGTGGAAGTATTAAGGGTACCTGTGATTTTTGTCACCGATAGAAATCACAGGTATTTTGTGCCATGTGACAGTTGTTGCAGGGGTCCCCCAGGTACCGGTGTGTACTTTATGCTCATCCTTATGGTGGTTACAAGACCACTGCTAGATCTTGTTATTGAATGGATGCTATGGAAGATTAGTGTTACTACATTCACAGATTTGGCTTTGGCTTTGGTCTCAGTTTTTCGTGTTTGGACAGCCACATTTCAATATATCTGGTTTACTTAGTAACCCTATGCATTACAAAAAGCCATCCCTGCATTCCATCAGACTCAGAAAGAAGATAAAAAGTGCCTGCTACCCATTCTCATAGGTGAAGGTGCTATTTAAAGACTGGAAATACCACAATCTTTGGGCTATTTGACCTTCCATGTATGTGTCTTCTGTCCTCAAATAAATTACCAGCTCTTGAGAACATGGATTAAATCTTATCATTCTTTATTTCTTCCCCAGGCCCTAGAAAAGGATAGTCCGTTCTACCACTGTTTGTTGCTTGACTGGCTGATAGAAGTCCTTCCAGCTTCCATGGTCTGGACCAGCCAGCATCACGTTCACTGACCAGGAGATGAACAATATGACAGGAGGAGAGGAGGTATTGGGGTTAAATCTTCCATGTAATTGGCAAACCCTGGGGATGGGCTGCTGGTCTTTGCTTCTTAGAAACTAAATATATCTGTAGGAGAAAAAAGAAAGCCATTGGAATTTTCCATCCAGGCTAATAGACTAGGGCAGAGTGCCCAGATAGCATGGGAACCAAAGCAGACTCCAAGCTGGGAAAATACTCCTGGACAAGATGGCATCATTTCTGTACACACCGGGAGGCTCATAAAATAATGCCAGGCAGCCCGGGGGCCTAGCGTTTGCGAAGAACCACAGTGTGCACAGAATATCACACAACTATTAACCCTCTAGCACTGAGGCACTAAAGAGGGCCCTGGGGCCCCGGCTGTAACTGACATCAAGAGACTCTGGCTGCTCTAGCCACCTTTGTTCTGTAATAAACACCCGAGATTACATGGCATAAGGCAACTTCCCTTTTTCTCAGAACCCAGTGGGTCGGGAATTCAGGCACAGCGGGGATGGTTCTTCTCCTCTTCGTGATGCCTGAGGCTTCCAATTGTTTTCTGCAGGATAAGTCTGGCACCCAGGGTGGAATGGCTGAAGAGCAGGCCAGAGTACCTACCTATGGCCTCTCCACGTGGGCTGGGTTTCTCTCAATGGTGGAAGGGGACTCAGGGAAGCGAGCACTGTGAGAAGACCAAGTGGAAGCCACATGAGCTTTTTGAGCCCTTCCTCCATACTCTATTGGTCAAGGAGGCCAGAGCCTGCCCAGGATCAACAGGAAGGGATGTAGACTCCACCCCTTGATGGAAACGATATCCAAGAATCTCAGAGTCCTGTTTGACAACCGCCACACGGATCAAGCCAACATTAGTGCCCCCTTGGAGAATATACCAAGATCCGTGGTCTCTCATCTGCAACAAACCTCGGGCCGAGCCCCCAGGCTTGTCTCTCAAGGATGAGCTCACCCTGTCCCAACACAGGCGCCCCAGAGCAGTCCCAGCCGCTGACAGTGCTTTACAAATGAAAGGAACCCTGTCATCACTGCAACCCACATCCCACCTTGATTGCCATTCCTCCTACACATCCCCAAACCCCTGAGAAACCTGCTCCCACGAAGAGAACTCTGCCTGCTGCTGTGTGTCTCGCTGTTCCCCTATTAAGACATATCATTCACAAACACTTACAAGATACCCTCAGCTGTCACTTACATAACGGAACTTGGCAAAACAGTTGGAGCGTGCCAGTGGTGTCTCTGCCTGGAGCGGTGCACGCTAATACCTGGGTGCCTGAAAGTCCAAAGGAGTGGAAGAATGAGTAGAAAAAGCTTTCTCCTTTTCCGCAAGAAGATGGAACTGCTTTCTCATTGGTCAAATGATTCGAGAAATCTATAGAGCTACTCCTGAAAATCAGCAGGAAGGGAGGAAGCTGGATGCTATCTAAAGAAAGGACTTACTGCACACAGAAGGCGGGGGCATGCTACCCAGAAGGAGCGTTTCAGAGAGGACGGCATGCATAAAAATGGGGAGACAGGAAGGTGTCATTCCTGTTTCCAGAACAAGGAGATGGCTGGCCCACCCGGAGCGGAAGGTTTGGGTTTGGGAATTGTAGGGCACATTGATCATTTCATCTGCCCTAAATAGCACCCCTTCTTTCTTCAGGAAACAACTCCTCTTCCATTTGGCTCTTCATAGTCCGGGGATGGGCAGGAGAGAGACCTGAGCTGGACTAACCCTAGTAACCTGACCCTCTGACACAGTTATTGGTCCGGAGATGAGCAAATGGCCCAGCCAGGCCAATCAGAGATGCTCAGGAATGTTTCTAACTGGGATTAGGGAGAAGAGCTCACGTTTCTCTCTGCTCTTGACGGAACAGGCACAAGAATGGACGGGGTTTAAGAGCCCAAGTTCTTCGGTCAGAACGACTCCCAATCCCAGGCCCACCCCTTTCCTGGCTCTGTGAGCTTGGGCAGGTTCTTCACCGAGGCTCTGTTTTCTCGTCTATAAAGCGGGGGCAACCACACCTGCTTCGAAAGCTTGTGCTGCAGTTAAATGAGAACATACGTCGTACGCTTACAGTAGTGCCTGGCGCTTATGCTTTAGGGGTAAAGTCATCAGAGGAGGCAGGAATGTGCAACCTAGCCTTCCTGTAGCTTGGTTACAGGAGTAAGAAACTTCCCTTTTTGAAATATAAGCTGGTTTGATTTTGATTCCTGAAAGGTGCTTGAGTGATTAAAAAAAAAAAAAAACAACTAAAGGGGCCCTGGTTGGCGTAGCTCAGTGGATTGAGTGCGGGCTGTGAACCAAAGCATCGCAGGTTCGATTCCCAGTCAGGGCACATGCCTGGATTGCAGACCACGGCCCCCAGCAACCATACATTGATGTTCCTCTCTCTCTTTCTCCCTCCCTTCCTTCTCTAAAAATAAATAAATAAAATCTTAAAAAAAACTAAAAGGAAAATATACTTAGAAATACATTCATCATATGCTTCCCTAACGACACAATCCATTGAAATAATGCAAGTTTTGTAACCGTTTCTTTTATTGTTCCTTCCCCCTAAAGTTACTTGCAAAGCTTCTGAGAATAGAAGTCGAGGGAGAGGAGGTTCCAAGAAGTTGGGTAGGTTAAGTAGTTCATCAGCCTGGTGTGTTCCACGCACTGAGAGCCCCCAACCCCCTAGGACCCCTGACTCTCTCTTCTCCAACCAGCAAGAGCCCAGAGTGCAGGTCAGAACTTCGGCTCCGGGTCCTGAATCACAGGTGCAATCGGAGGCAGAATGCTCAAGGAAAACCCACTGAAAAGCTGAGCTCGCAGGGGAAGGATGCCCGCTCTCACACTGTAACGTAACAGTGATGTAGGAGAATGAAACTCACAAACACAAATCAGAAAAATGACCATTCTGCGTGGCTGGTTTTGACTCTTCCCCTGGAAAATCAAAGAGAACCAAGTTGCTTTTTTTAAAAAAGAGCTGTTAAAATTAATAGGAGAATCCAATAAGGTGGATTAAAATTTATATATGAAAATCAATAGTTGGCTACATATACAACTAATATGAAAATAGAATGAAAGAAAGAAATCCTAGTTTAAAAGAAGCAACCAAAAAAGTTCAAACAAAACAAAAATTGCTAAGGATAAACCTCCTAAGGAATGTGAAAATTTATATGAAAAAACTGTAAGATTCTAATGAAGTTCTTCCATAAATTTTTAAAAGCTGTGAAGATGATAAGTCCGAGTGGAAGAACACATGTATGGTGCCGGAGAACAGAGACCTCGGAGACACCAGATCAAAGAGACAATGGAAGCAGGGGTGGGAAGGCAGAGCCTGGACTTGTTCTTGGCCAGTGACAATAGGGTTGCTGGTGCTTTACTGGGGTGCCCGTGGCTCTGGGGAAGAGCCAATCTGCATGCCCACCACCTGTCTCCAAGTCACCACTCCTTTCCTGGGTACATGCTGCAGTCCAGGCCCCCAAGATTTAGGGGCAGACCTGGGGACAGAACAAGCTAGCAAAGGTGGACATTGAGTAGCAGAAGCACTGCCACTAGCAAAAGTGATATCATATCCCAGCTGAATGAAAATAAGGCCTTCTGTTTCACAATATAGATTTTATTGTCATTCAGGAATGGTGAGGCTAACAGATCAGGAGTCGGCCAGCATCATTTCAACAAACAGTCCTGGAAGAACTTAACATCCACACGCAAAAAAATCTTTTTAAAAATGAATCTAGGCACAGAGCTTACACCCCTCACAAAACAATTAACTCAAAATGGATCACAAAACTATAAAACTGTTATCCAAGAAGATAGCATAGAAGAAAATCTAGATGACCTTGAATATGGTGATAACTTTTTAGCAACACCAAAAGCATGATCCATGCTTTTGGTGTTGCTAAACACCAAAAGATCAATAAGCTGGACTTCATTAAAATTATAAACTTCTACCCTTAGAAACAAAATGTCAAGAAAATGAGAAGATAAGCTACATAGTGGGAAAAACTATTTGCAAAAAAAACACACCTGATAAAGGACGGTTACTCCAAATACACAAAGAACTCTTAAAACTCAACAATGTAAGAAATAGCCTAATTTTTTTAATGGGCCAAAGACCTTAACAGATACCTCCCCAAAGGAGATATATGCAAATAAGCATATGAAAAGTTGCTCCACATCATGTCATCAGGGACATGTAAATTAAAACAATGAGATACTACTACACACCAATTAGAATGACCAAAACCCAGAATGCTGACAACACCAAAAGCTGGCGAGCATGTGGAGCAACTGAAACTCTCATTCACTGCTCTTGGGAATGCCAAAGGACACAGCAACTTCAGAAGATAGTTTGGTGTTTCTTACAAAACTAAACATACTTTTACTGTATGATCCAGAAATCACTATCCTTGGCATTTACCCAAAGGAGCTGAAAACTTATGTCCACACAAAAACCTGCACACGGATTTCTATAGTAGCTTTTTTTTTCAGAGACTTCTATTTTCATTTATTTTCAGAGAGGGAAGGGAGGGAGACAGAGAGAGAGAGAAAGAGAGAGAGAGAGAGAGAGAGAGAGAAACATCAATGTGCGGTTGCTGGGGGCTCTGGCCCGCAACCCAGCAACGTACCCTGGCTGGGAATCGAACCTGGGACACTTTGGTTCCCAGCCCGAGCTCAATCCACTGAGTTACGCCAGCCAGGGCGGATTTCTATAGTAGCTTTACTCTCAATTGCCAAAACTTGGAAGTGACCGAGATGTTCATTCCAAGATGTTCATTCAGTAGGTGGATGGAGAAATACACTGGACTACATCTAGACAATGGAGTATTATTTTGTACTAAGAAGAACTGATCAATCAAGCCATGAAAAGACAGGAAAGAACCTTTAATGCATATCACCAAGTGAAAGGAGCCGATCTGAAAAGGCTACATACTATACAATTTCAACCCTATGACATTCTGGAAAAGGTAAAACTACTAGGACAACAAAAAGAGCATGGTCACCAAGAGTTGGCAGTGAGTGCACAGACTGAGCACAGGGCATTTTTAGTGAAAACAGTCTGTATGATACCGTAATGATGGATGCATTTGTCCAAACCCATAGAATGCACAATGCCAAGGGTGAACAGTGACGTGAACGGTAAACTTGGACTGATCATGATGTGTCCATGTAGGTTTGGCAACTGGAAAACGTTTACCTCTCTGGGGGGCTTGTTGACAATGAGGGGGGCTATGAATGTTGGGGGAAAGAGGGACACAGAAAATCTCTGTACCTTCCCCTCTATTTTGCTGTGGACTTTAAACCCCTCTTTTAAAAAGCCTTAATTTTTAAATATGATTAATTAATTAATTATTTAATTAATTTTTTTAAGATAGCTTGTACTAATAAGTGCCAAGGGGGCGTGGCATGCCACTGAGGGCCATCCAGGGAAGCACCCGGGTCAGCCAGGAGGCAGAGGGCGAGAGGGCAGAATGGGAGCAAGAGCCTTCACCGTGGTTTCTGCATGAAGAAACAGGTGAGGCAGGGTCAGGTCTAGCATTAGCTAATCCGAATCATTTCACTGGGCCTACGGGACACAGGGCCTGTCCCCAGTAGTCTGGTCCCTGGCCCTGGAGTGGTTAGGGCAGAAGAACAGTGGTCCAGGGTATAAGAATTGACAAAGGAGGTGGGGGGCAGGTATGGACTCTGGGTTGGTGGGTTTGCAGGCAAGTTGTTTACTGTCCGCAGGGATTAGCTAAACCTGGAAGGGGCAGTGTCTCCAGGGTCAACAAGTCCCCAAGGTTTCAAAGCACCAAAAGTACAGAATAAGAAGACACCGTAAGTGTACCTTCCACTTCACATCTCCAAGTCTGCAGAGTATTTTCACTTTTTTAAAAATATTTTATTTATTTATTTTTGAGAGGGAAGGGGAGAGAGAGAGACATCAATGTGCGGTTGCTGGGGGTCATGGCCTGCAACCCAGGCATGTACCCTGGCTGGGAATCGAACCTACGACACTTTGGTTCACAGCCCGAGCTCAATCCACTGAGCTACGCCAGCCAGGGTCATATTTTCACTTTTATGAGCCCACATCTTCTTCACTGCTTCCTGAAGCTCAACTTAGATAAGCCAACTACCCAAGGGTCACCCATGGCTCTGTAGTGGCAGGTTTGGGACAAGAATTTGGCTCTTCCAACCACCAGACCCAGGCAGTTAATGTTTCCTCTACAGCATGCAGTAGACAACTTCACAGATACACACCTACTTGTTGATAGAAAAGATGGGGAGAGGGTACAAGGAACCCCCTCCCATCCTCATCCAGTTGCCTGAAAACCCCTGCCTTAGCAACGAACTAAGGGTTAAAGGCATTAAAGCTCTCTTTTCAAATGCACATATTATCTAGGAAAGTTGACACAAAAGCGACTGCCTTTCATTAATCCCCCAGCCCGGAGCAGTTCATCAGCCACTAATGTTTGTCCACGCCCCTCGAGGAACACACCTTGGGGTGTGGCTGGACCACACACTGAACTGGGTGGGGACAACATCTGGCAGGGCACCTATGCTCTGGCCTCTGTGTGTCCACCCATCAAAACAAGGTGGGCTGGATTCGATTCTAAAATCCTGAGGTCAAGGCCACATTTTCATCAGAAAGTCAACTCTGCCCACATCTTGGGAATCCTGGCCCGACCCACAGTGTCTCCCCCGCCAGCTTCGTCTCTGTGTGGCTTTTTAATCTCAATCTCTCTGTTCTGTTAGGCAGCTGTTTCAGGCATTTTATTCATTTAATAAGTAGATCTTTTTGAAGTTCTCGTTTAAAATAATTTGATATTCCAGTAGTATGTGTGTGGTTGAAAGTCATAAAATTATTCATTTGAAAGACTTCTCCTTTTCTCTCGGATACCAATTGAAGTGTGCTGTACTTCCCCCAAGCAAAGCTCGCTGCCTGGAGAGCCTTTAGCACAATGCTTTGCCACCGTCGCTAAATTGAGTTATTTCAACAGCCTTTGATGCGCTGGGGTTTTTTTTTTTTTCCTAAGTGTGTCTATGAAACCTGAACAGCAACATAATTTAATTCTCCAAGATTTATTTTTTAATCACCGGGATGGTTCTTCTGGGGGACAGAGAGTTGACCCCATTTTCTCAAGTTGAAATTGATTTAGGTCACACAATTCTTGGAATCACAATGAGATATTTTTCTCCTTATCAGCATGAACGTCAAGCTTCATTTTCCAGCGGCTGGGAACATCTCTGCCACCTGTGAATCACAGGCGATTGGAGGGAACCGAAGGTGGGCAAAGAAGGTATTCACAACCCACCGAATTCTCTCAGCAAAATTCTTCCTGACGATCTGAATTGGTGTCAAGGAACAATTGTGCTAGGTGTCTGAATTCCTTTTACAAGGGAAAATGAGACAATTACCAGGGACTCAGAATATAATCAAAATAACACGACCATTTTTACTGGTGAATAAGAAACCTTTCTATAAACACTGTGGCATATGGTTCTGGAATAACAAATATGCGCCATGAGAGAATTCTATTGAAAAGCGTGTCGTGGAAAGGTAAGGGCTGTCTTTCTCTAAACGCTAATGGGCACCTTCGGTATTAAGGTCTGATTATGTATTCAGTGAGCAAGAGGCAGATTTATCTGTGTATAATAAAGCACCCCCTTGCATCAACAAGCTGTTCCTCCACACTGGGCTTGAGTTTGACTCCATATTATTTCTATACCGTCTGTCAATTGCCCTTAGTAATAAAAATAGTAACTAGGTTCCCCCAGCGAAAAAGGATTCTCTGAAACCGAGTAAAGGATGCAAGCAGGCGGTAGCTTAACTGAAAGATCAAGGACCTAGGGCACAGCACGTCTGGTGACGCCCCGCATGGCTACAATGGCCCTTGGCTGCCTGCACATTCATAAGTTCATTTCGTTGACTGGGCACCCACTGAATTAGACTCCGTGGTGTCCAGCCGTCTTCCCATACTCCCAGGTTAGGCTTTTGTAGGGGTACAGAGAAGTGCAGGATCCCCAGAGCTGATCGCTAGGAGTGTGGCAGGAATAGTGAGAAGCTAGGACAATTCTTGGGCCAGGGGAACAAGGAAACTGAGACAAGAAAATTAAACAAGGCCAAACAATCTGAACAACGTATAGCCAGCCAGTGAATTTCAAGACCTTATCAACCCTAACCAAGGACACTTAAGAGCAAATGGTTTATACCTCTCCTCCTTTGCCAGAGAATACATAGCTTAAATCACCCTGGTCTGGGGAAATAGAAACTAGGGAACCAATTAATGCCATCAGTGCCAGCCAAACCCAAGGGACAGATGAAGTCAGAGGAGCAAATAACAGAAACCTCATGAGAGCCAGACAGTAGAGAAGTCAAACGGTAGAGAAGCCCAAGGGTCATCCCAAACCACCCCCACATGCTCATTTTGATGCATCAGCACATTAAAAACACACCTGGAAAGCTAATGAATATCTGCCAAGACCCTCCCTGAAGATTCTCACCCGCAGAAGGGAGATAAAAACCCTCAGGACAAAGACTGGGTGTGAGCTCGCCCATGTCCCTTCTCGGGGCATAAACTTTTCACTTCCTCCTAAACTCTAAGGGTCCCCACAAGACCTGCACCAGAGGACCAGCAGGCAGCAGCAGCTCTCCCAGCTTCCCCCCACCACCCTGTCTCCAAGGCCCCCTGCACCTCTGACTTCCCAGTGAGCCAGCCAAAAGCAGCCCGCTTTGGCTCGCTTCTCTCACTGTGACCATCGCTTCCCAGGACGCTGACAGCAGCCCCACCCCGGCACACTTTTTTCCTGTAACGTTTCCAGGGGGCCAGAGCAAGGCACAGCCGAGGCTCTCTCCTGTGGCTTCTTCAACCCTAAGTTCTTTCTTTGTTTCTCTGTCCCCAGCCTTCATAAGTGTGCTCTCCAAGTCACCTGGACTTGTGCTGTGGAATCCTTCCTACACGAAGTCAAGAACACACACACATCACTGGCGGGCTCAAGGCAGACCCCATCCAGTAACAGGAGCATGTCAGCTTCAGAGACATCTTAAGGATTCAGACTGGCCCAGGGTCTCATGAGAGTTTTCTCTCCCCACAGCAGAATGCAACAGAAACATCCCCAGCAGGAGAGAAAAGACTGAGACATTCTTAGATCAACTCAAAGTACCTCTTGAGCCCCAATCATGTGCCAGGCATTGTGACCAGGGAGTCAGACATAAGATGACACAGGTCATATTCCAGCACACTTGGTATTTATTAAATCAAGAATCAGCCTGGCTGGTGTAGTTCAGTGGATTGAGCGCAGGCCACAAACCAAAGAATCGCTTGTTCGATTCCCAGTCAGGGCACATGCCTGGGTTGCAGGCCAGGTCCCCAATAGGGGATGTATGAGAGGCAACCACACATTGATGTTTGTCTTCCTCTCCTTCCCTTCTCCTTTCTCTAAAAAATAAATAAATAAAGTCTTTTTTTTAAATCTTCATTAAAAAAAAGAATCAGCTGAAGAAGATGGCAGTGTGAACAGGAAGAATGAACAGAAAGACACTGCGCTTGTATAATTGGTTGGAAAAGTTTGAGGAGCTAATGACTAGGTAGACGGAGAAGTGAACAAGAAGGGAAATTGAACTATGACCACAGAGGTTTCAAACCTTGGGCCCCATACAATAGGAATACCATGGAGGCGAACAGGAGCTCTGGAAGAAAGAAGACAAGGAGAATTTAGCTTACAGCAATAGCAGGACATTCTGGTAGAACAGGCACCCGGCCTCTGTTCGTGCAGGACGGGTCCAGAGCAGGCACAGGCTGCCCTAGGATGAGTCCCCAAGGCAGCCCAAGGGGAGGATTCTGCAAGTCCAAGGCACAGCGTTATGGAAACAGAAATTCTCACCGTGGGAAGTTTCATTAAAGCCCTTTATTTCAACCACCCCTATCATCTATTAATTATGACATAAGTTACCCAGATTGTCTTTATATGATCTCCAGATCTGCCTGTCTATAATGACTCAGTTAGGTGATGTCATTTCCTGAATTTTGTGTTGCCATCTTTTTTAACCTAGTTTTGTCGAAAAACACATGCTCTTCAGTTCTTGCTGCCTTGACCCATTTTTGCCCGGCCTCCTCCTCCAGTGGTAACAGCTGCAGGTCACTGCTCATTCCCTTTGCTTTCCCGAGACCTGGACACGCTGCCCTTCCTCATTCAGGAGCAAGGAGTCTGATGTCTGGAAAGGGAAGCCGTGGGCCCAGGCTTAACCAAACCGTATCAGTTGTTCACAATTCCACTCCCCAGTATAGTTGCACACGTGCACACAGACAGTGTGCCCTGCACTGATGACCAGTCTGCCCGTTTTCCCTGGGAGCCTCCCTCCCCGTGGCCAGAGGGGGCAGAACTCTGGGGCGTGAGTGGGCACAGGATGGGGCAGTCCCTGGACTGGCCCAGGGACTCATCTCTGTCACCGTTCACAAACGGAAGGGCAAAAGGAAGCCGGAAAGAAGCTAGGAGGAAGCCAGAGGAAGCTTCCTGCTGAAGCACCCTCTCCTAAATGTAAAAATGCCCAAATGTGTCATCGATATCGACGTTTTCGTGCTAGAATTCTTTCAGACAGGATTGCCCGGTCTACTGCTCCTTGTGGTCATGGCCCGCCCTTGTTGCTTTTGTCTTCTTCACTTTCGTCTTGCATCGGCTATTTTCTAAACATTTTTGTTTACATCAACTTGCATTTGTTGTAAAGGAAGTTACTCTTTTAAAAATGCATGCCGCTGTTATAAAGAGAAAATCAGTTTCACTTGCCATGAAAAATGCAGCAACCATAAGAATATGAAAACCAGTGTGATTCTACCCAGGCTAACCCTGAACCTGAGCCCTGCTCTGCTGCAGGGAGATTAGCGAGTGCGAGTGCCGAGAGCGGCTGTGAAAGACCTATCAGCACCACACTGAGACCTTCCGGGACCTAATCAGAGGTATTGGGAACGAATTCATCATCACAGCAGTGAACGCTTCCACAGCATTCTGCGCCGGGCACAGTTCCCCTGGCAGCCCCAAAAGGCAGGCGTCCGCCTTACTCCTGGAGAAATGTGGAAACTGAGGCAGAGAGATTAAGTAACTTGCCCGAGGTCGTTCACCTAGTGAATGGTAAAGTCAAGGTGTGGCTCTAACCAGCAGCGCTCTCTCTGAGGTTGTTAATGTTGCACACGCAGCACCTGAAATCCCCACCCTGTAGCAACCACGGATCGAGACCAGCTGGAAGCAGAACGGGGAACATGCCAGCCCAAGTTCACACATTTAGAGTCAGTATTAGTCTTCACTACGTGGTGACCTTGATAAAAACACATCCTGCTTTCAAGGTCAACCTGCCTTACTTACTTGTTACCTTCAGCAAGAGTTTCGGTTACAACACACTCAACCGCTCGCTTTCCAGGTGAATCTGCCTGTTGCTCTGCTTCTTGCTCAGATAACATAGCCCTTGAACGGAATGGCACGTTTGAAGACGCTCAGACATTTAGCACGTAATTCTCAGTTTCACCACCTGCAGGCTTTGACATTTAACACACGATTCCTGGAGGGAAAAGAACAGGAGAAACACCCCACCCAGGCCCCTACAGTCCTTTCAGGGGCAACACGAAGGAGGCAGGAAAAAGGGAGACACCCAGCCTCCCCCAGCTTGGAACCTGATTAAAGGGGCAGCAGCAATGCCAACGATTTTAGAATTAGTGACTGACCGGTGCCTTTGGTAGTGGCTAACGCCGCTGCTGGCAACTTAATAAACTTGTGTGTGGATTAGTTAATAGTTCGGTTCCGAGAGGTTACAATTGTAAATCCCAGGACTGCTGGCTTAGCTCTAACTCACAGCTCAGCACTGTCTGCGAAGTTGCCATTTACAGCCAGTTTTCTCAGACGGAGAAGAAAATGAAAAGAGAGAATGTTTGAATATCAAGTGGGTGCTTCCCGTGGCCTAGATTAGTCCCCGGAGAACCGCAGTGCAGTCGGCGGGGCACACGCTGAGAGCACACGTCACCCCCTTTGGAGCGGCGCGTTTGTTCTTTTGAACCTAGCGGGTCACGATTATGGAAAACACACGAGCTCGATCCCCGCTCCCAACGCACGACTCCCCCGCCTCGTCCCTCATCCTTCACCTCCCGGCCCTTTCCCCAGCCCCAGCTTCTCTCTGCCTCTCCTGTCTTGAAACCTGTTCAGAGCTCTCCATCAGCGCTCCTAAGGCCACCACGGTCATGTCCCTGTTTTAAGACCAGGCCAGAACCGGTTTCTGGCATGGCCTTTCCTGCCCAAATGGGGCCTGGAAAAAGAGCTGTTTATAGAAGCTGCAAATCTAGCTTTGCTACCTACTCTATTACTTAAATATAAGTCGTATCTAGGGGCTTGCTGACGCTACAGCCTGCCTAGACTGAATTTACAAAACGCATGCCGAAATAGGCTAAAATAAGAGCGAAGCCAGCAGAAAGGAAGGGTTTGGGGGTCATTTGCTGCATCCATGGGGGCCTGTGCCGGGGAACCTCGCCAGGACCTTGCCAGCTCCTTTTCTGGCAAGCAGTCCACAGGGAAAAGTTTACAGTAGTGGGGTCCTGACTTCACTGCAGAACCCTCTACCTGCTGCCTTATGCTGTAATAAACCCCTGTTCTCCTAAATAAGCCCCTAAACTCCCAATCAGAGTGGAGTTGTCTTGCTCTTTCCTAAGCTGGGATGATAAAGCGTTGCCCCAAGACTTCGGGAAGGTGAGAAAAAAAGATTCCTGGAGAATGTTCACGCACCTGACTTTGCTCTAAGAGCAGCTCAGTATTAGCAAGAGAAAGGTGCTCGTCTTGTAGACCTTCCAGTTGGGGGGGCGGGGGGCCCTCAGAGCCCGTCCTGGACCCAGAGGCAAATCTTCTAAGAAGCTGATCCGGCCGCATCGGAGGCCGAGCGAGAGGCGAGGGCTGGCCATGGACAAACAAGGTCCATGGTTTTGTGAAATTCATGAAAGGCAAACATTTTTGTATTATCTCTTTTTTAAAAGAAGGCCCCCAAAATACTGTAAACTTCAAGCCTCATACAGTCCAATGCTACTCCTGCGCAGACCTGGGGACATGCCCACAGCTTCCACCTTCTTCTTGCAGAACGTGAAGCTAATGCACTGGCACGTGGGCCACGGAAACCGGAGCCTGGAGGAGGAAAGACTGGGACCCACGGACAGGGCTGGGGGTGGGGGGAGGAGAAAGGAGCCAGGAAGGAGGGACATCCGGAAGAGCTCGCCCTCCCCGTAAGAGGGCCTCCAAGAGGACCAGTGAGCAGTAGGGCAGAGAAGGTGCCCCCACATTCCTTTGGACTCCAGAGATAGTCAAGGCAAGACAGTGTGGTGGAACCAGAATGGCGTGGTTCAGTAACAGGCTCCACCTCTTACTGGCTGGGTGATCTGGGGCACGTGATTCGACTTCTCTGTGTCCCAGCCCCCTCATTGGTTGAATAATACGAGTGGCTGCCTCCTTGAACTGGGAGGATCGAAGGGGCGTATGCCTGTACAATGCTGAGAACAGTGTGTGGCACCTGGAAAACACTAGATGGTGACGGTACCTTCCAGCTTTTCGAAACGTTCAATGTATGGCTCAGGAATTCTGCAAGTCAGCCCAGTGCCACTGCACATTCTGTCACTCTAATCACTTTGCAAATGGCAACATGGCCTTCCTAAAAGCATCCAAAGACCAGCTTCCCTCTCTACACCAGCCGGAGAGACCTGTCACCCTTCCAGCGTCGTCTCCGCCTCCTCGAATACAATCTGCCCCTTCGATTGGGGGCCCCCACTCTCTGCAGTGATCAAGCCTTGCTCCTCTCGGCCTCCAACCTCTGCTTTCTACCATGCCCCCACCCAGGAATGCCTTTCACCCAGCTCCCTCAGTCTAAATCTCTGAATTCCTATGACACTCAGGTATTTTCCTCTCTTTCATTCTTCCCCTTAATGAGTGCCCTCTGGCTCAGTAAATAAGAAAGCCTCACTGTATATTCCATGCTAATCACCATCTGAGCTTCTGTCAAAGAAGGAGAACAGGCACAGTGGTAATTGTTACACTTATTGCCCCATTCATTCACTCATTCATTCATTCATTCATTCATTCTTGCATTCATTCAGATGACGCTTATCAGGTACCCACCTATGCTTAGATTCTACAGAGGGCACAATGTTGCAGAACAGTGAGCGTCAGTATTGCCTGAAAAACTTGTTAAAACACAAATTCCCAAGTCTGGGGTTGACCCCACGCATTTGCATTTCTAACTTGTCAGTTTAAGACCATACTTTGAGTAGCACACCCAGAGAGGCAGCCCTCACTCAGCAGCCGATCTGTGCTGGTTCATAACTCACACTCATCTCCCGGGCACTATGCACTCACGCGTGTTTGCATCCCTGCCCTCGTCAGGGCCCCTGCACATGCTCTTCCCTCTGACATACTCTTCAACCCTGCCCTGCAACCCCTCTCTCCCTCCACCCTTCCTCACATAGCTGGTGTGACCTCATGGAAAAGCGTCCCCACCCCAACACACACATAGACACACATGATATTCTCTGTTTCTGCTCCTTATTTGTCTCTTTCGTAGAACTTTCAGAATTTGCATTGGCATCGGTTTGCTTGTGTCTCTCACTAGAACAGAAACTCCAGGGCTGCAGGAACAGTGTCTATTTGATTGTTCTGCGTCACCCCAGTGCCTAGCACAGGGCCTGGAACACAGCAGGCGCTCTGCAAACACGTCAATCCATCAGCTGATTCCTTTGACAAATAGTTCCTGAGTCCTAGCTCTGTGCCAAACACTGTCCTAAACGCTAGGGATACAACAGCAGACAAAACTAGCCAAAACTCCTGTCCTTGGAGTGTACTGTCCTTGGAGGGAAACTGTCTATAATCAATGAGCAAAATAAATAACTAACTTAATAACCTATAAGCTGTTAAGTGCTATAGAAAGTGGAGAAGACTGAGGGGAGCAGGACCAACCAGAGGGGGGGCTGAGTTGTAAGCTGAGATTTTTAAATCAGGTTGGGCTTCTTGGAGAAGGTGACATTTGAGTCAAGACTTGGGGTCTGAGAGTTTGCCACGTGGCTACGTGTGGACAGAGCTTTCCAGCCCGTGTCAAGTCCCGAAAGCAGCACTGCCCAGGAGAACTCTCGATGATGACGGGAATGTCCTCTGTGTGCCCTATCCAATACGACAGTCACTGACTGCATGGGCCAGTGGGAGCGGAACCAGCAGCACAGCCCTCAAGCATGAACGTGTGGAGTGCCCGTACGGTGGGAGGGGTGGGGGGCAAGGAGGAGCAGGTGAGCTCAGAAAGGTAGGGCAGGATCAGGTAGGACCTTGCCGGTCAGCGCTGTGACTCCAGCTTTACTCCAACCGAGAGAAAGCCATCGAGGGTTCTAAGAAGAGCAGTGATATGATTATAAATCATGTTTTAAAAGACTCCTCTGGCTGCTTTGCCGAGAACAAATGGCAGGGAGACAGACAACTGAGGGAGGGAGGCTGCTGGAAGCGGGGAGGTCAAAGATGGTGGCGGATCAGAGCAGGACCGTGGCGCTCAAGAAGGTGCTAAGTGTCAGGATCTAGATATATTCTGAAGACGGAGCCCAAAGGATTTCCTGACAGGTGCTGATTAAAACATATATTAAGCTTCTAATATATGCCAGGCACTAGCTCTGAACTCCATCTAAGCCAGATTTGCCAAAGAAATGTCAGCCAGGCTCTGACCGCTCCCAGCTTTCCCTAAGACAGATAGCACTGTGGGGCATTGCTCATGTCCCGTGCCCCACAGTTTGATCTTTGAACATTGCGTCTTCAGATCAGAGCCCACACAGCCTGCTGGCACCGTGAAATGTGTTGTTATTATTCACCCCGCGCCACTCAATGGTATGTACATTAAGAGAATCGATGACTCAAGTCCTACATAAATCCTTCATTCTCCTATTTTATTCCCCTGTCCATCACCTCCTCATTTATTCTTAATATTCAGGCTTGGCATTCAAGGCCAGGTCAGGTCCCTGGAGGACTTCCATCTTCCTCCTCTCGCCTCCGCCCGGTTCTCCTCCAAAGACTCCCACAGCCTGAGGATGGGAGATTGAGTCATTGGTCTCCTGTAACCATATGGATAAGATGCAGTCATTACCATTGTTGGCATTGTTGTGCTTCGGAAGCTAATTAAGACAATTAGCTATTAAACAGCAAAAACAGCTAAGCTCATCGAAATCAACCATATGCGGCTTACATCCTTGCGCGCACACGTGGCTAGACAGTGGTGCTGTGGCCAAGCCGGTGCCCAGATAAATCAGGGAGTGCGGGGCCAGAGACAGAGGTGTGTCTTGGCACCCAGTCAGCTTCGACCATAAAATCTTTCTCAGAAACATTTGGCTTCATCTGGGGTGGTTTCTTCTATATTGAAAAAAGAAGTGCATTCCTGCCCATATGTGTCTTTCAGGCCATCACACAGCAGAAGCACGCAGTCCTGCCGCCTCTGCCTCAACTCCACGGCTGGCTGCAGTATCCGAAGAACTCCAAGGGCAGAAGCAGCCTGCTCAGGGGACCTCTGAAGATGACCTGTCGGTTAACCAGATCTGTGGGCTGGAAGGGGGTTCCCTTGGGTTTAGGCTGTGTTGGGCAGTTTTAGACAGCACATGTAAACTCCAAATAGAGGGGCGAAGGATCGAGAGCCAGAGGATGGAAGAGAAGCAAGCCGTGGAGACCACGGGAGACTCTATATGGGATGTGTGTTTATCTGGAAATTTTTTGCTACATGTGCCAAAAAAAAAAAAACCAGCTAGAATGTGCTCAAGCCAAAAATGGAATTTTGCTGGGAAGGACAAGCTACGGGGAACGGGGCCTCAGGGGTTCCCAGGGACTCGGCCCAGACGAGACTCGAGACTTGTATCTGTCTGCCGGTTTCTCTCATCCCTGCCCAGCTCTGTGTGGGCCACATTCTGGCTGCACAGAGGTCTCCTCTTTGTGGGAGGGAGCGTGGATGCTACCCGTCCCAATTTAGCATAATGAAGAGCACTCCTTATACCCACTGTCTGTGCACGGCAGCGGACCAATCTCCATAGCTGTTACATGGGATAGGATGGTTGACCAGGCCCCCGCCCAGCTCACCCCACTCCCATCCCCACTATGGCCAAACAGAG
This sequence comes from Phyllostomus discolor, assembly GCF_004126475.2. Classification (NCBI taxonomy): domain Eukaryota; kingdom Metazoa; phylum Chordata; class Mammalia; order Chiroptera; family Phyllostomidae; genus Phyllostomus; species Phyllostomus discolor. Next base: position 14,075,018 of record NC_040906.2, read on the forward strand.
AAGCATGGGAGGAAAAGTTGCTGGAGAAGCAAAACCAATGGTTTTTACACCAGGGCCCTGAAGAAAGCACCAGAATTGAAGGGAGAGAGAGTAGAGAGGACATGGCTTAGGGGGAAAAACACAGAAATCTGAGCATTCATAAGGCCCTATTTCTTGTAGTGCCACCATTCTGCCATTTGTCTGCTGGATATTCAACAACCGAGATTATCAGCAGCCAGGATTCCTTTTCCCAGCATCCACTTGACCCACAGTGCACAGTGGCCAGGTGTAAGATTAGAACAGTGATCAAGTAAAGCGGAAACAGCCTGAAGAAGAGCCCAGCCTCTCCCTCTTCTCAGAACTGATCTGCATCACTATCTGTTTTGTAATGGACACTTGTTATTTGGTTGGGTGTGAGGACCTACTTCTAAACCTACTTCTTATGTTTGGGAAATCCCTTATCTTATGAGCAGTCGTGTCCTGGTGAAGGTTTAACCTGCTGTGAAGGGAAGGCAGACCTCATTTGCAGTGTTTGCTCATTTCTGTGGCATAGATACTCCCACGGTGGCCGATTTCCAGCTATCGGCTTGATGCCACTAAATGTGTTGTTGGGGAGAGAGGCACAGTAGCCCATCATTCTAGAACATGTCCACTGTACAGAGAGAGCTGGCATAAATAACTTGAAGAGCACAGGTAATAGTAAAAGTATTACAATAATAGGAAATGATACATTTTGAGTATGGAACGCTGCTGTTTTTAATAGACTATATTTAACTGAGTTTATATAACTTACTTCTTTAAATTAAGCTTTCTCTTCTGAGATCAATATCACAACAAGAGTGTTGACCTTGACCCAGCCAAGACACAGAGCATTGGCATCACATCACTGACCCTTTGTGCCACTTTTCCAGGGCCACCCACGTCCCTCCTGCCCACGTCCCCTCCTTAACTCCTGGAAACGACCAACCTGTTCTCCAGTTCTACAATTTGCCACTTTAAAAACGTTATATATATAAATGGACTCATACGGTGTGTGACCTTTGGGAACTGGCTTTTCTCGCTCCGCATTATTTTCTGGAGATCCACCCAGCTTGTTGCATGTACCAAAAGTCCGTTCCTTTTCATGGCTGATATTCCAGTTTGTTTATTATTCACCCACTGAAGGACACCTGGGTTGTTTCCAGCTTGGGGCCATTGTGAAGAAAGCTGCTGTATGCATTTGTGTACACGTTTTTGTGGGATCGTAAGTCTTCGTTTCTCTGGAAGAAATGCCCAGGAGAGCAACTGCTGGGTCGTATCGCACTTGCATGTTGAGGTTTTTAAGAAGCTGCCAAACTGTCTTGCAGAGTGGCTGTCCCATTGTACTTCCCACCAGAAAGGTGTGAGTGATCCCGTTTCTCCATTCCCTCCTCAGCCTTCGGTGCTGTCTCTATTTTTTATTTAGCTGTCTCTATTTTTCTCTATTAATAGCTGTCTCTATTTTTCTGATAAGAGTGTAGTGATATCTCTTTCCAATTTAAATGTGCATTTCCCTAATGGCTAATAAGGTTGAACAGCTTTTCCTGTGCTTATTGCCTTCTGCCTATCCTCTCCAGTGAAATGTTTCTTTGAGTGTTTTGCCTATTTTTATAACTGGATCGTATTTTTTGCTATTAAGTTTTGGGAATTCTCTATAGAGCCTGGATGCTAGTTCTTTGTTAGATATGTGGTTTGCTAATATTTTCGCCTCCCCTGTAACTTATTTTTATCCTTTTGACAGGTCTTTTGCAGAGCAAAATTTTTTAATTTTGATGAAGTCTAACTTATCAGTTTTTCCTATTATGAGTCATGCTTTTGTTTTCAAGTCTAAGAACTCCGCCTAGCCTTAGAGCCCAAAGATTTTCTCCTACTTTTTTCTAAAATTTTTATAGTATTAAGTTTTACATTTAAATCTGTGGTCTATTTTGAGTTAATTTGCATATAAGACTTAAGTCTGGGTTCATCTCTTTACCTATGAATGTCCAATTACTCCAGCACCATTTGTTGGAAAGACTATCTTTCCTTCATTGATTTATTTTTTGCATTTGCATTGATTTGCACTTTTTGTCAAAAATCCATCAGGCATATTTGTGTGGATCTGTATCTGAGGTCTCTATTTTGTTCCATTAACCCATGCATCTCTTCTCCACCAATATCACATAGTCTTTATTACTATAGCTATATTATAAGTCTTTAAATCAGGTAAATTAATTCATGCCACTTTATTCTTCTTTTCCAAAGTTGTTTTAGCTATTAGCTACTAGGCCTTTCCGTATAAATTTTAGAAAGACAACCTTGCCTGTATTTACAAAAAAAAACCTTGCTCAGATTTTAATTAAAACTACATTAAAGTCATCTATCATTTTAGGAGGAATCGATATATTTATGATGTTGAGTTTTCCAATGCGTGAATACAGTATGTCTTTCCATTTACGTGGATATTCCTCGATTTCATTCATCAGCTATACACAGATTTCAGTATACAGACCCTCTACATTTTTGTTCAATTTATATCTAAGTATTTCTCTCTTTTTTAGTACCTATAGATGGTACTGTATTTTTAATTTTGGTGTCCACTTGTTTATTGCTAGTATATACAAATGCAACTGATTTCTGTCTGTTTACCTTGTATCCTGTGGCCTTGTCAGACTCACTTATTATTTCTAGTTTTGTTTTGTTTTGTTCTGTTTCTATAGATTCCTTAAGGTTTTCTATGTAGACAGCTATGTCATCTGCAAAGGGGACAATTACATTTCTTCCTTTCTGCTCTCCTGCCTTTTCTTTTTTTCTTCTTGTCCACTGCACTAGCTAGACCCCCAGCACTGTGTTGAATAAGAGCGGTGAGAGAGGACATCCTTCCCTTGTTCCCGATCTCAGTGGGAGCACAGTCAGTCTCTCCCTGGTAAGTATAATGTTAGCTGTAGGTTTTTTTATAGGTGCCCTTTATTGCATTGAGGAAATTCCCCTCTGTTTCTCTTTTTATGAGAGTTTTGATCATGAATGGACCTTGATATAGTCCAATGCTTTTTTTCTTTTTATTATTTTTTTAATATTTTACTTATTTATTTTTAGAGAGAGGGGAAGGGAGAGAAAAACATCAATCAGTTGCTTCTTGCACACCCCCAACTGGGTACCCAGCCCACAACCCAGGCATGTTCCCTGACCAGGGGTCGAACCTGTGACCTTTCAGTTTGCAGGATGACACCCAACCCGCTTAGCCACACCAGTCAGGGCTCAAATGCTTTTTTCTGTATCCATTGATATGAGATACAGTGTTAACATGGTGATTTCACTGACTGATTTTTGAATATTGAAATAAACGCGCATCTCTGGAATGAACGCCCCACAGGTCATGATATATACTTCTTTTTATATATTGCTGAGTTACATTTGCTAATAAAAAAGATTTCTAGCATCTTTATTCATGAGAGATACTGGTCTTTAGATTTCCTTTTTCATATTATCTTTTTTTGGTCTTGGTATCAGGGTAATACTAGCTTCATAAGAGGAATTTTTAAATGTTTTATCCTCTTCTGTTTTCTAGAAGAGATTGTATAAAAATAGTATAATTGGGGTTTTTTTCATATTTATTAGAATTTTCCAGTAAAACTATCTGGGTCTGGAGATTTCTTTTATGAAAATTTTAAAATTAAGAATTCTATTTCCTTAATTGCCATAAGGCTATTCCAAATAGCTCTTTTCTATTGAGTTGGGATAGTTTGTGTTTTTTGAGGAATGATCCATTTCATCTAAGTTGGCAAGTTTATATGCACAGACTCGCTCATACTAGTCCCTTCTTAGTCTTTTGCTGTCTGCAGGGTAGGCAGCGATATCGCACTCCATTCCTAATGGTGGCAATTTGTGTCTTCTCTCTCTTTTTCCTTTGTCAGTCTTACTAGGAGTTTGTTGTGTTGACTTTTTCAAGAACCAGCTCTTTGTTTCATTGATTTGCCATACCATTTGTCCATTTTCAGTCACTGGTTTCTGCACTTTACTACTGGTATCTTTACTACTTCCTTCCTTCCACTTGCTTTGGGTCGAGTTTGCCCAGCTTAACTCTAGATACTTGAGAGACAAGCGAAGCTTATTGATTTGAGACATCCCCTCTTTTCTAGTGTATGCATGTAGTACTGTTTCCCTCTCTGCACTGCTTTAACTGTGTCCCTCAAATTTCGATACTGTATTTTAATTTTACTCAATTCAATAATTTTGTTTATTTCCCTTAAGACTACTTTTTTGATTCATGGATTATATAAAAGTGTATTATTTAGTTTCTGAATGTTTGGAGGTTTTCCTGGTATTGATATTCCAGTTTGATTCCATTGTGGTCAGAAAACAGACTGTATAAATTTGATTTTTAAAAATTTCAATTTATTGCCCAGAATATGGTCTATCTTGGTATATGTTCCATGAGCAATAGACAAGAATGTGTATTCTGACATTAAGTTATTCTTTTATAAATGGCTATTTGATCCTATTGGTTAATGATGATGTTGGGTTCTTCTATATCCTTGCTGACTTTCTCTCAATTGTGCTATCAGTTGTGGAGAGAGGGATGTTGATGTCCCCAGCTGTAATTGTGATTTTTGTGTTTCTCCTTTCAATTCAGTCTTTGCTTGGTCTGTGTTACTGCCCTGTTGTTCGGCATGTACGCATTTAGTACTCCTAAGTCTTCTTGGTGAGTTGACCCTTTTAACATTATATAATATTCCTCTCTGTCTCCGATTGCTGGGCAATGGTGAAAGTTTAAACTTTGCACGAGGCCTCCTCTGAGGCCATGCAGGAGGGAGGGGGAGGGCTGCCTCATCACTGCTACATGAGTGTATAAGTCCAGGCCTCCTGCTTGGTCTTCTGTGACACCACTGCCACCCAAATGTTGAGGTACCTCGTCACAGTCTCTCAAGGTTAGCAGTCTAACTTAGACTTAGCCACTGAATTGTCTGCCTTTGGCACAAGGGCCGGAGGGGAAGCCATTGTTCCTTCACTGAGCCCCCACCCTCAGGCACAGGCAGGTGCCTCATCTGAGTCTCCATCAACCTGGCTAACCCTGTTTAACCTGCCCTGGTGACTCCCTGAGACCCTGTCCCACCCAACTCAAGGGCCTATCCAAGCCATTTCCAGATAGAGTTCAGAACGATGGTTATAAGGGTACTAAAGGAACTTAGTGAGAACTTGAACAGTGTAAAAAATGACATAGAAGCCATAAAAAATAGCTAATCAGAAATAAATAATACAATAAATGAAATGAAGAACATACTAGAAGGAATCAATAGCAGATTAGATGAAGCAGAAGATCAAACTGGCAATCTGTCAGACAAGGTAGCAGAAAACACCCAAGCAGAGCAGCAAGGAGACAAAAAGAATTTTAAAATGAGGATAGCTGAAGGGACCTCTGGGACACCGAGTGTAACAACATTCTTATCACTGGAGTACCAGAAGGAAGAGAGAGAGCAAAGGATTGAGAACCTATCTGAAGAAATAATAACTGTGAATTTCCCTAACCTGGTGAAGAAAAAAAGATATGCAAGCCCAGGAAGCAACAGAGATGGCCAAGGTTAAAGACAAAGAGAGAATCTTAAAAGCAGCAAAAGAAAAGCAGTTAGTTACCTACAATGGAGCCGTCATAATACTGTCAGTTGATTTCTCAACAAAAACTTTGCAGACCAGAAGGAATTGACAAGAAATATTCAAAGTGATGGAAAGCAAGAACCTACAACAAAGATTACTCTACCCAACAAAGCTATCATTTAGAATTGAAGGATAAAGAGCTTCCCAAACAAGAAAAAACTGGAGGTCATTAACACCAAACCAGTATTACAAAAAGTATTAAAGAATCTTTAAAAAGAAGAAGGAAAAAAGATCAATATATGACTAACAAAGTGACAATAAATATATATCTATCGACAATTACTCTAAATTCAAATAGATTAAATGTTCCAATCAAAAGACATAGGGTGACTGAATGCATAAGAAAACAAATCCCTTATATATGCTGTTTGCATGAGACTCACTTCAGATTGAAATACACTAACTGAAAGTAAAGGAATGGAAAAAGATATGTCAGGAAAACAGGAAAATAAAAGTTAGGGTAACAATACTTATACTAGATGAAATAGACTTTAAAACAAAGGCTATATAACAAGAGACAAAGACGGACCCAGCAATTCCGCTCCTGGGTATTTACCCAAAGAAACCCAAAACACTAATTTGAAAAGACATATGCATCCATATGTTTGCTGCAGCATTATTTACAACAGCCAAGATGTGGAAGCAACTTAAGTGCCCATCAATAGATGAGTAGGTGAAGAAGAAATGGTGCATATATTCAATGGAATACGTCTCAGTCATTAAAAAAAGGAAGAAATCTTACCATCTGTAACCACATGGATGGCCCTAGAGGGTGTTGTGCTGAGTGAAATAAGTCAGACAGAAAAATAAATGCTATATGATTTAGATTCACTTACATGTGAAATCTAAAAAATAAATGCTATATGATTTAGATTCACTTACATGTGAAATCTAAAAAACAAAATAAATGTACAAGTAAAATAGAAACAGACTCATAGATACGAGAACATTTTGATGGTTGCCAGATGGAAAGATGGAGCAAAAAAGGTGAAGGGATTCAGAAGTACAAATTGGTAGTTACAGAATAGTCACCGGGATATATAGTACAACATAAGGAATACAGTTAGTAATATTGTAATAACTACAGTTGGTGTCAAATGGGTACTAGATTTATCACAGTGATCACTTTATACATAAGTTATATAAATGTCTAATCATAGGGTTGTATACCTGTATAAATGTAATACTGTATGTCAACTATAATTAAAAAATAAAAAATTGCCCTGGCTGGTGTAGCTCAGTGGATTGAGTGCGGGCTGTGAACCAAAGGGTCGCAGGTTCGATTCCCAGTCAGGGCACATGCCTGGGTCGCAGGCCATGACCCCCAGCAACCTTACATTGATGTTTCTCTCTCTCTTTCTCCCTCCCTTCCCTCTCTAAAAATAAATAAATAAAATCTTTTTTAAAAAATAAATAAAAATTATTTTAAAAAAGAAAGAAAGAAATCTCAAAGAACTCATGATGCATTATTCTTCAGGTCCCAAGGTCCCAAGGTCCCTAGCTGGTCTGCCTTCTTCTCTCCCTATTTCAGAGTCTTCTTGTGTTTCTTATGTAACGTCCAGGGCTTTTGGTTGTACTTTGTAGGAGGTAGGGGAGAAAGTACGCCTAGTATAAGTTGCAGTTTAATAATGGTTGACCCGAGTCTCTGAAATTTTAACAACAGGCTCTCATAAGCTGGCTCCAATACACCGTTGCTATGAGTCTCAAAACGAGTCAAAGCCCAGCTCCCATCACAGAAGCTTAAATGCCACATACTCTCTCCCAGCCTTCCCTGCACCTTGGGCACAGGTGCATGAGATACCCCATCAGGCACATGCATCTGAGGTCTGGACCAGGTGCTAGCAATGCTGAGAAGCAGGATAGTGGGGAGCCTTTCTGGTGGCCATCTCAGGGGCAGCATAGCAGCACAACTCACATGAGCACCCACCACCAGGGGACCAAACTGTGTCATCTCACGTTCTGGGTGGGAGCAGTGTTCTCTCCAGACGTTTTCTGTGCCATGACTCTGTGCTTCTGCCCAGTATCACTCCTGAACTGGATTTCCCCACTGGTTCTGTGAGTGGCTCTTCAACAGCTGTTTCTGCTTAAATTGGCCAGAGCTGCCTTCTGTTGGATGCAAGTAAGAAGTCTGGCTCTCGGATCCCTCAGGGAGACAAAAACCTCAGGCTATATGTACCACAGAACGTCCTTATTTTTGCCCAGGTGAAACGATTTGAGGAATAACTTACAGAAGACAGAAGAGTGGAATTCCAACTAGAAGGGCTTGCTAAGAGGGGCTGCTGGAAGCCCGAAACCATCACAGCGCAACCTGCTATCTCAGTTGCCAAATGCCCTGGAATCAGCTACTCTGAACCACCCCACCCCCAACCCTGTGAGCATAGGCTTAATTACAGCCTCTCCCCATGACATGAGCAGTTTTGCACTGGGCAGAATACACTACTGGCCTGACACTGGGAAGGACACAATCCCAATGACACTGAAATCGTATTTTCCCCTCTCAGTTCCCCGCCCCCACGCCCTCCTCCCTCCTGCACCACTGGAGGCCCACTCACTGATTGGAGGGAAAGTTCTTATGTCCTCAAGGGTGGCTTTTGTGTGCAGAAGAGACCACTCGTGGCTTTATTTGGGTCTTGAAAATTAGTATTTGATTTATTAAATGTAGAGTTTCGGAAATTCATGGCTCTTCCTTAAGCTCTTAAAATCAGCTTAGGAGTCTTATTATCCTACGTATAGGCCTAGAAAATATTAACAATCACTTTGAGAGGGCTTTTGATTAATGTTCAGTCTCATTTAAACACTTAGTTAATTAAACCTTTTCAACATTTTAAGCAGCATTTATAAATTTAATATATTCAATTCCTTTGGAAGTACTTCATCTAACTAAGAAACTTTCCCAAGTCGTAAAGTGACTCTTGTAGATTTAAAAAAAATTAACCACACAGAAAAAAAAATAGTGAAGCTTAAATTCTGTTAAATTTCCAACCTGTATGCAAACTTAGAAAGATTTCAACTTAAAAATCACAAATCTCAATCAATTATTCAAGTACAAACATAAAAGTATGGTGTTAAGCGTGGTCTATTATTCTAATAGCCAAATTTGGTTTAATATTGCATGTATATATAATGCATCATTGGCACGTACTAAATATTTGTCCCTACCCACACACATACACACTGTAACCCCCCAATGCGTTGGTAATTAAGAGCTGGAGCCTTTGGAAGGTAATTAGGTCAGGAGGGTGGAAACCCCATGAATACAATTAGTGCCCTTATGAAAGAGGCCCCAGAGAGCTCCCTTGTCCCTTTCACCATGAGGACACAGTGAGTAGACAGATGGCTGTCTATGAATGAGGACAAGGTCCTCAGCAGACACCGAATCTGCAGCGCTTCGATCCTGGACTTCTCGGCTTCAGGAACTTTGAGAAACAGTCTTCTGTTGTTTCTAAGGCACCCGGTCTGTGGCATTTTGTCACAGCAACCCAAACAGGCTAAGACAATAGTATGTGCACAGATTCTTTTAACTTGAAAATGCAGATGCCCCTCGACTTACCACGCGGTCAAATCCCTATAAACCCGATGCAAGTTGAAAATGTTGCAAGTCAAAGTGCATTGGATGCTACACTGTAGACTCCCAGTCGTTCGCCCTTGTGATGCCTGCCTGACTGGGGGCTGCGGCTCGCTGCCTCCACCCAGCATCGCGAGAATATCATACCACACACCCACTAGCCCAGGAACAGATCAAAATCCAGAGTATGGTTCCCACTGAGTGCATATCACTTTTGTACCATTGTAAAGTCAAGAAACTTGAAGTTGAACTACAGTAAGTTGGGGACTGTCGGTTCACCATAAAACATTTGTGATTGAAAAAAGCTAGCCCTGGCTGGTGTAGCTCAGTGGATTGAGTGTGGGCTGTGAACCAAAGTGTCGCAGGTTCGATTCCCAGTCAGGGTACATGCCTGGGTTGCAGGCTATGACCCCCAGCAGCCACACATTGCTGTTTCTCTCTCTCTCTCTCTTTCTCCCTTCCTTCCCTGTCTAAAAAATAAATAAATAAAATCTTAAAAAAAAAAAAGAAAAAAGCTAAAGTTAGGATTCTCTTAAACATCTGTATGCTCAATTTTAAATTTTCCCTGCGCCACTAAAATGTCTACCCACAAGGGAGATAATGTTTTTCTCTCTAACTGAGGCTGCTAATCAATGAGAAATTTCACAGGGGGTCGACTAGATCCTCATTTGTGACTCTGTAGACCAGCCAGCCTCTAGCTCTTGTCTCCAACATCCTAACGTAAAGGTGGAGGTGGCCAAGGAGATTGATTACTAGTCATTGATGACTAGTTTTCGAATCAGGAGTCCATAACTCCTGCCCAGGCCCCAACCATGATTTTGCATTTACTTGACCCTTAAGCTATATAATTACATATTTTTCCACCTAATTCTAAAGAATCTTGCATTCTTTTTATACGCTCCTTATTTCTTGGGGCTGCACAGTTCTCATGGACACTAAACTTCTATCTAACTGAATTCTGGTGATCTCTCAGAGCTTTGTCTGATCATTCAGTCAAGCCTCCCAGAGTCATCCTCCAAGGTCACTGCCCAGCTCCACCCCCTCACCCTGCTTCACGCGCAGTGGTCCCTGAGCTCCCAGTTTTCCTGGGAAAGGAAAAGTAGCCTCCCCCAAGGTCTATGCACCTAAGGAAGAAGCTCTAAAGCCTAGTAACTGCCCCCAGGGGGTGTTTGGCACCACGGCTTCCTGCTTTCCGCCCTTTCAGGGGCAGCTGCTGCCGTGGTCAGGTCTGTTGGAAGGGCAGGTTCCAGGTAAGAGGTACTGGAGCCGAACCCCTAATCTCCCAGAGGTTGAGGAGTCATAGCCAAAGTCACCAGCTAGAGCTGGAACCCAGGACTCCAACCCCCAGGCTGTGTTCTGACCACTCAACCATAAGGCCCTCGATGAGGGACCAATCAGCAGAGCCAGAAAGCAGCTCACCGGTCACAGCCCCAACCAACCAGTCCACACAGCAGAACAGGCTGTGCACAGCCCCTCAGTTGCTTGGGAAACAGAACGGAAACAGGCCTAGGTCCTGGCCTTTCTAAAATAAATATACATACCCTGTGTTTGTATTTCCATGCTCAGGAGGAGTGATCGTGATAAATAACTGTCAGCTACAGTGGGAATGGGGGGGAGCGGGACTGGGTCCCAAACATCAGAGGCTGGAGGAGAGAAAATGGGGACGAAGGGAGGCCTCAGGAGTCCTGTCTTAGGGGAAAGTTCTTACCAAAAAAAGCCCTGCACACACCGGGCCCTCCAAAAGCCAGGAGGAAGAAGCTGCTCTGGTCCCTCTGTCACCAGCACGGGGAAGAACACTGGTGGAACGGGGATGGACGGCCACGATGCAGCACGAGGCTCCCTGCTGGCTCGAGTCCCAGCGCCCTCTCTCGGGCTCCCATCGATCCCCATCTCGCCTCCTGCGGCTCCCGAGACCTCTGACAGCACCTCGTTTTCCCCACCTGCCATGGTCCACCCAGCAGCCCAGTACGCAGGATCGCCGACACCGCTCCCCCCAGCTGGCCCAGAAGGAAACACACAATGCCTGTTTGGGTTTGGGGGTGTTCTTACTAGCAGACACGGGGAGGGGGGCAGTTGTAATGGAAACTACCAAACATGACCGTCAAAACATTTCCAGAATTCTGTAAAAGTCCTACTGGGGTCACCCTTGGCTGCGGCTGGGTCCTAAATGGGGCAGCATCCTGGACCTATCGGCCCTTCCTTCTCTGCCACCGGCTCACCCCTATGCCCTCCGTGCCCTGCTCTGGCCAAGCCCTGGTGGTTTGGGTTAGGGATGCAAAAGAGGCTCAGGCTGGGTCTCTGCCCATCCTATGGCCTAGAAGGAGGACGAACACGCACAAGTCACGGGAGTGTGGGGCCAGAGGGGCCCAGGCCAGCTCGCTGAAGGATCCCCAAACCCAAGTCTTGCCTTGCATGCTCCTCGGTGCCCTCTCTCCCCCCCACCCCAACCCTGTCCTCCCAGCAGCTCTAGCCCCTGTGCAAACCTGCCCACCCCCTCTTGTCCCTCAGCTCCCAAGGTCCTGGGGGGCCTGCCACAGGAGCTCCCTGCTCCCCCTCCAGGCGCCGAGCTCCAAGCCGGCCTCACCCACCCCCCAGAGGACACCTCGACGGCCGCGTGTTCAGTCAGCACTTGATAAAGAAGTTGTTCAACGAAAAGAAGTATTTCCTACGAAAGGAAAAATCATCCCATCAGAGGTCTCCAAGATTAAATCTTCCTTCAGGAGCAGAAACCCTACCAACACTGCGTTAGCGTCTGCGCTCTGTGCAGGGTGGAGTCACAGGAGCCCTCAGCCTCTCTCTCAGTCGGATAATTGATCTGGGAACCAGGGGCCTCCCACTTGCCACACTGGGTTCAGTCCCCCGTTCAGTGTTTGCCCAGAACCCGTGTTATTGCTGTTTTCAAATCGGCCTCAGCGCCAGCTGCAAGGGCAGCGCTTGGAGCGAGTGCCCTTGAGCTCCGTGGCCCTGCTGCTGCTGCTGCTGCTGCTGCTCCGAACTCCCTCTGAGAGCACTAGGTGTCAACAGGCATGATCATTATTGGAGTCACCTGATATCATACAAGAAGCGATGTCACACAGGCTGCCCAACGGGACACATCGCTGCCAGGGTCTGTGCCCTAACGGAGGGGCCCAGGGCAACCCCAGCAGATGGTCTGTGAGCGTGACCACCAGGAGCTTTCAGGAGGGCATCGGACATCTCAGGTGAGCTAAATGCTCAGCGTGGAACAAGGAATGCCAGCCGCCCACTTCGCTCAAAGTGGAAGAAAGAATTAGCACTTCTTGGGGCCTGGAATGGGCTTGAACTTGTCCAAGGATAATGAAAGCTGTGGGCAGCAGCCCAAGATGTGGCCTTGACCCCACTCAGAAAGCCGCAAGGGGAGGGGTAAGGTGGCAATGGACCCGCTGTCGTCCTCACTGGAAGGGGGCCGTGCCACCTTGCACATGCTCGCTTCTTGAGTTGCTCCCAGTCTAAAGGAGACTGCCATGGGGCCTGACAGCCAAAACCCCCCTGGCCTCTAACCCACCGCCTGGCACACCAGGGCCAGACGAGGTTTCTCTCTGATGATCCCCCTCTACACCTGGAATAAGACGACCAGCCCCCCAGGAGGAGAGGGCTGGAAGGTGAGTGAAGAGCAAGTCAGAGGAAGCACAGGGGCTACAATGACTCTAGGACAAAATCCGAATGTCCCCAAATAAAATGACCTCTCACTGCTCAGGCCTAGGCCAGGCCAGCCGGTCACCTGTCTGTGGGTCCATCACAGTCTCATTACCCCTTGTCTTTCTCCCTCAGATGCCCAGCCTGGCCCCGCTGACACCCTCCCACACACACACACACCTCAAGGCACCCATCCCCTGTAAGCTTTGGGGTTGCTGCAGCTTCCTGAGTGCTGGAGGGCCTCCCCAGGCCCCGGCCCTGGAGGAGGAAGCATCCCCCCAAGCAGGCCCCCCAAGCAACACGGGATGTGCTTCCGCCAAATCTGGCCTCAGGCACTTAACTATGCTGCAGCTGCTTCCCCTTGCGGTTGGGGGGGTCCAGGCAAGTGGGAATGGTGGTGACCTTCAAAGCTCCAGACTCCCAGGCCTTATCCACATACTTCATACTGGGGAGATATTCACAAGACAGAGGTTATGCCTGGTTCCACCCTTCACAGAAAATGTTTCACATATGGTTCTGAGGCCTCAGGGCCTCGTTATAATAGAGGCCACCCTGACGGAGGCTCATGCTCTCTTTCAAAAGCCTCCCCCTTCTTACTTATTTTCCTGTTGAGGAACGCCCGCAGTTCTCAGCTGTTTGCCAAGCAGAGATGACTGACACAACCCGTGTCCAATAAAGAGCCAAGCCTTCCTGGTGCACGTCTCTTGGTCTCAGAGGCACAGGAAGAAATGTCTCCTTCCTGGGGGGGGGCAGGTCTTGGCATTCCCCAGAACAAACAGGGGAGCCCGGGGCCCACCGAGGCCCCCAGGGGAACCAGGCAGCCTAAGATAGGGCTGGAGAAAGGCACGAAGCCCTGCATGCAAAGCCACTCGGCCGTGCCTCTGAGCGTGGCCCCTGCCACCGATGTTTGGGTCCTGCTGTGTACCCATGTGCGTTGTAGGCTCTTTGTGTTTGCCTTTGCTTTGCTCCCTAGCAAAGTTCCTCTGAAACCCCACCTGGTCCTGGCCGATCTCAGGGAAAAGGGGTTTTGCCCTTAGGCCCCTAGGCGAGGGGAGCCTGTCAGAGGCCAGATGCTCTTAGTTAGAAGCCGTCACAGGGCCAGGGACCAGGGGAGCCAGGGCGACTAGAATGAAATGCTTAAGCCTGAGTGACAATCCCAGACCCCTGGAAGGGCACGGCGTTCCCTCACGAAGACAACAAACAGCCTCGCAGGAGTCTGTCCCTTCCGACCAGCTCCAGGACGCCGCTGTTGGCCTGAACACCTGGAAGGAAGCTGGGAGGAGGATAAGGAAGAAGCAGGGCCGGCTCCAGCGGAACGGGCTGATGGGGATGCGGGATCCTGGCCTCGGGCTGGGGAACCCCACGAACGTCTCTGCCCGCGCCCCCTCATCTCCCAAGGAGGAACTGAAGGTGCTCGCTCGTCTGGGATCTTGGACCACAACGGGTTCACCAGGTAACAGGGCAACTCCTGCCTGACGGAGCAGTCTGCAGTGTGAGAGAGCGGCCACCAGATGGCGACGCAGAGACAAGCGACTCCACCACGCTGCCGGTTGCCAAGCAACTGTGACGCAAAGGGCTCTGAGTTCACACCCGCAGGGCCCCCAGGTTATTTCTAGCGTAACAGACTGTGGCACAGGGAGTGGCCTCAGGAATCCCAGAACTGCCTCTCTTTTAAACCTGGAGAATCCAAAACGGTCCAGGGATCCCAAATCCACCACCACCACCCTGGCGTCTAGGGGATTGGGCTACCTTCCCTGCTCTTCTGAAGGCCGAGCATCAGGAAGAGAAGATGAACGTTTACATTCCCCTCTGCAGTTCCACAGCCACTGGGCAAGCAGGGAGTTCCCTGGAGGCTAAAGTGAGCAACCACCTCCTTCTCCCCTCCCCCACTCACCCTCCTAAACAAGGGCTGGATTAAAGGCATGCGACCTTGAGCCAGACCCTGAGTCGGTCCTCGAGCCCCCAGCTCCTCTGCTGCACTTGAGGGGCTCCAGGGGGTGACAAGGCCTAGCTCTGACCTTCTGTGGTCTTGACTCTCCCTTTCCCCCAAGAGTTCTGTCCTTGCCTCCACCCTCTCCTCGGGTTCTGATGACCCTGAAAATAGAATTCTTGCAATTCCAGATAGATAAACACGGCCTAAGAAACCAGACAAGGAACCAAGCAAGTGAGGCAGACACAAGACAAGGGGTGTGGTTATAATGAGCTCAAAGCCTGTGTCAGTCTGGTCTGAGAAAGGACCTGGACGAGACAGGGTCAGAGCCTCGGACACAGTCCGAGGGCCCGAGGGCCTGAGGGCCGCGGCATCATTGCGGTCCCAGGCACGCCTTTGGGTCACGAGGGGCCCACTGGCCCTGGAGCTGGGCTCCAATGGGGCCCGGGCATCAGTCACTAAGGGGCTGGGGCCTCCGAGGGGCACCATGCCGGAGGATCACACAGGCATGTGCAGCTCGTTGTACTCGTCCCGGCCATCCTCGTCGAAGTTTGGTTCGGAGTCTTCCGAGTCCAGCTGCCGGAGGAGCACAGGGTCAGCAGGGGCAGGGACGCCGACGCAGCCCCGCCGTTCCCCAGCTCCTCCCCTGGCCGGCAGCCCTCCCGGCTCCCAGACCTTCCCAGGCCTCGCTGTCTGAAGGCACTGCCACCCCAGACTGAAGCACTTCCCTTGGGCCAAAACCTCACCCTCCCCACCACCTGCAGTGGCAGCGCCTTCGTAACAAGACTAATGATACCACATGACCAGTGCTTTCTTGGGGCCACCCCTAGCTCTTGTGGTAACCTCTGCAGGCCACGTTTGGGTGGGTGATTTGCCGAGAGACGTCCCTTCCTCTAGATGACAACGATATACCTCAGATGGGTTTCAGCACCGCCCCACCACACCTGCCCCTCAGCTGTGCGCTTCTGCTCGACGTGCAGCCTGCACGGACGTCTGCAGCAGCCTCTGCTCACTCACACCGGACCCATCACGCTCGGGGCTCTACCCGGATTAGTGTCTGAGTCTCACAGCAACCCCACTTGCCCCACTACACAGAGCAAGTAAGATTTCAGAAGGTCAGGTGACGTGTGGACCGTCAGACAACCAGCAGGCGGCGCAGCAGAGGCCGGAACCCAGGGCTCCCTGACTCCAGGCCCCAACCACCCTGACGCTGCCCCTAGCTCAACCCCGTACCGCCTGCAGCTCTCTGTTCTGGAAAAGCCGGGGCAGAAGGCAACGCCTCAGAGGCACCGTGAGCAGCAACACGAAGGGAAAGGCGAGCGAAGCCACTGTGGACTTGACCACCCAGAGCAGTGCGATGCATCCCACCTGGATGCAGGTGAACAGGTGCATCCGCCACGTCTTCACCTGGGAACAGGCATCAGGTCTCACCACGCCGCCACTCACACCTCTGGGGACTGGGCTCCCCGAGTCCCAACTCATCTTCATCATCACCCTGTCCGGGGCTGGCCCAGGGACGCCTCGGACCCTCTCCCCGCCGCCCATCTCCTCACCTCCACGCTTCCGGGCTATACCTTGGTCACATAGGGCTCCTCGGGATGGTGTTTTGCTGGCATGAGGATGAGCAACAGACGCCGGGACAGCTGGATGCCAGACAGCGACGTGACTCCCATGTACAGGAAAATCCCGAAGAGCACGGCTAACGGGATCTGGCGCAGCACGGCCCCCATGACGATGGACAGGCCTGCAGGAGGTGACACAGACCTACCTGACCCCTCGGACAGTCCTGTGCGGACAGACAGGCCCAGTGGGGAGGGGATGTGGACCAGCTAACTGATGAGCCGGGCGGGCCTCATCACCATTGACAAGAGCAGATGGAGCAGGACAGGACAGAGAACCGGGGGAGGATCTGGGAAAAGGGAGCTCATGGAAGCTGGAGGAGCAGGGCTGGTGGACAGGGCAGGGGCCGGGCGGGCCCCACGTGGAGATTCAGAGGGACCTGGGCCAAGCCTGGAACAGAAAGTTGATTTTAGGCCTTGGGGGTCCCAGAAGGCGAGTCTGTGGGGCGGGGGCCAGGGCCCTGCAAGATGGACGCGCTCACCCACGAGGCAGGAGATGAGCACGCCGGTGACCCTCTGCTCCCGCACCTCCTGGATCTGGGGCTTGTCTCCGGGCGCGATGGCGGTGCGCATGACGGTCAGGGCATTGACGTGGGTGACCGAGCGGACGGTGGTGGCGCTGAGCCAGGGCAACCCAAACAGCCCGCAGAGCCCCCCCAGGGAGCCAATCAGGAGCAGGTCCAGGTGGAAGCCGGAGCCTTTGCGCAGCCTCCGAGCCTTCTGGCTGACAATGAGCCTACGGGGAGAGGGAGCTCGAGGTGGGGGCGCGTGGGGCCCGGCAGCCTGCCTGGCTCGCACAGCATGCCCGGGGCCGGCGGGGAGCACAGGCGGAGAAGAGCTCTGCCCGGGACCTGCCAGCTTCCTCTCTCAAGTTCCCAAATTAAAGTTCTCACATGTAAGCAAATCTGAGCCAAATTCCTACACTGTGGATGTCTGAAATGCCACAACAGCCGGATGCCAGGTCTCACTACGTTATCGTGGTTCGACCAAAACGAGAGAATGTGAGCATCGCTGGGCGACAGGACGGACCGCCCGAGTGTTCTGAGGACTGTCGCGTGCCACCCACCCTGCCCGTGACCCATGCCAAAGCACCCCGGGGAGACTGTCCCCCTTGCCGCCAGCCCCGCCACTCTCCGCTCGTCGCCCGGGGTCCCCCAGCCCTCTCACGCGGTGATCTGGGTCTCCATGAAGATCAGGATGAGGACCAGGAGGGCGGGCACAGCAGCTGCCACCATCATCCAGGACGGGAACGGTCGGGCACTGCCCAGGGGCGGGATGAACCACGTGCGCTTGTTCGGGGAGGTCACCGAGAGCCCCGTGGGCACTGTCAGCTTCTGCGTGGCCGGAAGGAAGGCAGGGTTCAAAGACCCCGCCCCCCATGCTAGGAGCCCGTGCAGCAGCTGCTGCCGCCAAGCTGTGTGTCCCCAGCACCAGGGCTCCAGGGAATTGGGATGTGAACAGGTTTGGGGGGGAATCAGTTCTGCAGCCTCCCTTGAAGCCGCTGTCCCTTTAAGGCTGTGGTGTAGGGCAGAGACGCGGCACACCTTCTCCCAGATCCCCAGAACTGCCGGGAAACCCACTGTGGGGGCACCTGCCGTGCTGCCCCCAGCCCCGTACCCGCTCCTCCAGGACTCTTGCCTAAGGGGTCACACACAGCCTCAGACCCCCTGGGTGGCCTGCTCGGCGGGACCACACGCCTGCTTCTGAAACCCCCAGCCCGTCCATGCCAGCGCAGCCCCAGGAGGTCACTGCCACTCCACTAGGAAAGCTGGGCTCCAGCCCTGGTCTCGGCTGCTGGGGCTGCAGTGGGGGCGTGTCACAGCCTGCCTCTCGAGGCCCCGGGGCGAGAACCAGCCAGCAGAGGGGGCCGGGGCTTGCTCACCTGCATGTAGGTGTCTGTGATGGAAGAGTTCACCAGGACCATGACCAGGATGGAGATGGGGATGCCGAAGTCCCCGATGATGCGGCGGGCCTTAGGAGAAGGGGAGCAGAGGCAGGGGCGAGGGTCAGGAGACCAACAGGGACTCATTACCCCCGAGTTCTCTTGGGCCTGAGCTGGTTCAGGAAGTTCCCCAACCTGTCCCTTCGAACCCCATGGGTGCCAGCCAGCTCAGGCTGGCATTCCTCTTCGGATTAGACTTCTCGAGGCTTCTGACGGGGATGGGGCTGCTCAGACTGCTTTGAGGTCCATGCGTCGGCCGGGAGAAGGGACGGCCCCTCTCTGGAGCAGAGCCCCGCAGTGGCAGTGGGAACCGAGGAAGTCCCACACTCCTGCCAGCCACACACCTTGCCTCCCAGGAAGCGGCTGTTCCTGAACTTGCGCAGGAAGAAGGCGATGAAGAAGGTCCCGAGCATGAGGATGAGCGACAGCAGGGCTGTGTTGGGCTGGTTCCTCGGGCCCGGCAGCCCCTCGGTGGGTGGCAGAGCACTCCCGTTCAGGTCCATCTCAGCCTCCGGCACCCCCTCAGGGGGGTAGAATGGCAGCAGTGGGTGCTCCATGAACACCTGGGTGGGTTACAGGGGTGTCTTAGTGCTCACCTGGGCAGGTGAGCCTGGTTTCGTCACCATCAGTACACCTGCAAGAGAGAAGGCTGACCCCTCGCCGACTGACCAGGCAACAGTAATACAGAGGACACCCAGCTCCAACACTCACACCCCTCTACAAAAGGGGACCGAGGCCCGCAGCCCCACGGTGCTGACACTGACCACGTCTTCACGTGCTTATGCAGATGAACCCTGGAGTTCTGACCAACACCTGCGGGTCTGACTCCTTCCCCTGCAGCTCACATCTAACCCAGCTGTCCCCGCCCCCCACCCCCGTATCCAACAGAGCCCCCCTCTTTGGGCCCTCCGCCTCTAAGGCTCCGTCCATGCTGCCCCCTCCCATGCTCTTCTCCCCAGGGTGCTGCCCACCTGCATCTACACCTGCCCTGCCCCCAAGACCTCTCTGGACCTCCACCTGGTAGATCTTGTAGAAGGTCTCGTAGATGAAAATGAGAGAGATGAGGAAGGCGAAGATCTCCTGGGTGAAAGGCGAGATGTAGCGGACCAGGAAGCTGCCCTCCGCGGCCACCAGAGCAACGACGAAGACCACCAGCCAGAGGCCGACCCACACCCGGCCGGTGAGGTACTCCAGGTCCTGGGACTGGCAGAACTGGCAGCCAGGAGGGTGGGGCGGTCACCCACAGCAGTCTGCCCTCGACATCGGGGCCCCATGGGGTGGGAGGGGAGGGAATGTCAACTCCAAGGGGGAGTGCAGGAGACAGCAGGGACCTGGACTGGGAAAGGAGGGGGAGACACAGGGGAGGGGCGGGTGGTCCCTGGGGAGGAGCAGGGCAGGGCTGTCACCTTGAAGAAGGCTTCTTCAAAGACCAGCAGTGGCCCTGAGAAGCCAACCACCAGCAGCGGCTGGGCCCCCAGCAGGGAGAAGAGGATGCCCAGCACAGCCGTGGACACGATCAGCTCGGACACGCCCATCAGCCCTTCGGTCTTCTCCCCTGGGGAAGGCAGGGGTCAGCAAGCGGCAGGGCCCTGGCCTGGCTTCTACCTGGCCTCTCTTCCTCACCTAGCCTACCCTAACCCGGGGACCCAGAAGGGAGCAGTCCCCCAGAGCAGTGCACAGGGCCCTCACCCCTGCCCCCCACCAAGGTGACCATGGCATCCTCCACCTCTTCTCACTCGACAGCCCCCAAAAGTGACCCTGGACTCCCCTGCCCCAGCAGCTCAGGGCGGTCACACTGGACACTATATCCCCTCGCACCCATAAGCCCGTAAAGCGAGCTCTGGGACACCCGGACCCAGGAGCCTGCAGGTGACACCGAGCCCTTGACCTCTCGGCCCCTCCCCTCACCTAGCAGCCCCCCGAAGGTGATGGCAGGGCTGAGGGCAGCGAAGTAGATAAAGAGCACAGCGGCCACGCACTGGGAGTGCAGGGCATCCCGCAGGTCACTGGGGTAGTGCGGGTACCGGCGCATCACGTCCCGGATGAGCCCCCCAAACACCACGCCAGTCCGTCGCAGGGGGTCGTCTTCAGGGATCACCTCGGGGCCCCCCAGTTCCACCGACAGCTCTGGGAAACAAGGGGCTGCTGCAACACAGACCACCTTCTCCCACTTGGAGGCCCCGATCCTCCCCAGCCAGGCCCAGGGGGCAGGGGTCTGGGGTCAGGGACGTAGGGTCAGGGACCGGACACAGAACTCTGGGAGCCCAGATGGGGCTGAAGTCATGGCCTCAGGAGCTGTGTCCGGGAGCCGGGCGGGGGTGGGGGCGGGGGTGGGGGCATGGCTCTGGGCCCCAAAGGGTCTAACCTTTCCCAGGGGCCACGTAGCCTCCCAGGGAGCTCATCCGCTTCTTCAGCAGCTCACGCTGGTAGGCAGCCACGGAGTGCAGCAGCTCACGGCGGCCCTCCACCTCGGACGGCGGGATCACGATGCTGCCGTCCAGGAACTCGCTGATGGCGCTCAGGAGGTCCTGCCGGTCGTCGGCCTGGTAGGCCGCCTCGTGAAACAGCTGGGGGCGGGGAAGCAGGGGCTGAGCCCACCCAGGGAGCCCCGGAGAGGGGGCTTCTGGGAAGGGGGTGTGAGGACCTTCAGCCACACACACACACAGGTCAAGTCCAATGTCAAAATCCTGACTCAGGGGCCCTCCTTGTGGGCTGGCAGCTACAGCCTGAGCACTGCTCCTCCGAGCGCCTGCCCTCTATTCCCCCGGGAGCCCCCAGACTTTCCCACAACACCACCACGGCAGGGCTCAGCCCCGGCCGCGCAGAGGCCTCCAAGGGCCTCGCGGAACGGAGAGCAGCCACCTCCTGCTGGCTGGCGAGCACAGGGTCCGGCAGAAGTAACGCCTGCTTGAGTGTGGTTGGTGGGGTAACACCGTGGGTGTAATCATCTTAAGGTTTTCATTTGAACATCTCACCTAAAATGTCATGTGCTGTGCCTGGGTGGGATAGTGTTACGTTACAGAAGTACTGGCTTATGATTGCATAATAAACCAGGGGCGTTGTCTGTGCCGGTCCCCGTGTTCCAAACAGCACACTCCTGTCCGAGCCCAGGAGAAGCCACAGCAGAGACCCGCGCATCAGCCGGTTCGAGTCTCACATCACACCCAAATCCTGGAGGTCCGGGCTGCGTCTCCCCTGCTGCCACCTCCCTCCCCCACAGCCCCAGCCTCCCCGCACCCCAAAGCACTGCCTCCACCCAGGAGGGCCTCCAGCAGCCTGGCACCCATGGGCGCCCTGGGCACAGTGAGAGAGACAGGGAGTGAGGGGGACCCCGGGGGGGGGGGGGCAAGCCTCAAGCGCCCGGCCCAGGGGCTGCAGGACCAACCTTATCAGACATGAGGGTGGCGATGGAGCGCCCGAGCTCGTGGTAGTCGGTGGTGGTGTGGCTGGGCCCCAGCATCACGAAGAGGAAGCGAACCGGCACGGGGACCTCGAGCACGGACTCCAGGAGTACGGCCTCGTGCAGCCGCACAAAGGCCGCCGCTGGCTGCTCCAAGAAGGGCACACAGCCTGGGGGAGAGCAAGGCACAGGGTGCTGGGCGCAGGGGAGCGGCCCGGAGGGGAGGGGGCCCCCAGAGGGGAAGTCTTAGCCAGCGCGTACAAACATACAAACAGCGGGGCAGGGTGCGCTCTGCACAAAGACACCCCATCCGAAAGGAGACCTGTTCTCCCCATTTATACGTTCGTGTGCCTACCACAACGATCAACAGACGGAAGTGAAGGGTCGTCGGGAAGGGGTGCTGGTTTCTGATTCTCACAAAGGCACTGCGTGGATTAGCAGCTGCCCCAGAGAGCCGACAGGGGGCAGGGAAGCAGGCAGAGGACCGGGGGGGGGGGGGGGGGGGGGGGGGGGGTTGTGCAGGGGGCAGGGAGGAAGAGGCAGCCTTGCAGGCCCGAGCTCAAGACCAGCAGACCCCAGCGGAGGCTGCGGAGACCCCCGTGCCCCTGCCCCCCCCCCCCCCGGGCGCCCACCCATCCTTACCCACGAGCACCACAGTAGCCTCGGCATCTTCGGGGATCTTCTCCAGCAGCTTCAGGCTTTTCCCCCGGTAGCCGTCTCCCCCGGACAGGTGGAGGGGCTTCTGAGGACGCAGAACTGGAATAGGGCTGGGACCCAGACCGGAGGCCGTGGCAGGCCCTCGCTTCCCTCGCCCCAGCCCTGGACTCAGCCCTGGACTCAGCCCTGGACTCTGCCCTCCCACCCCTGGGTCCAGGCCCTGCTTTCCCCCGCCCCCGTCAAGGCAGGGACAGCTGGTGATGGGCCCCACGTCAGGAGGGAGCCCCTTCCCCGAGCCCCCCCACAACCACCTCGGACTTATCTTGTTTCAATGGCTCCCCTGGGCCTGCTACCTCCTCCCACTTAGTCCCCTCTGTTGCTCCAGACTCAGGGCCCTTGCACATCCCCTGAAGATGCCCCCACAGGCCTAGTACGGGGCCAGGCCTCCCACCTTCCCGACCCCCTCCAGGAAGCATCAGTGGCCTCCGCTGAAACTGGAAGCCCTCCCACCCCACGCCCACCTCAGGTCAGAAAAAGGCAACTGACCTCCTTGGCATCGGAGTCGTGAGACCAGAGTACAGCCGGCTCCCCCAGGCTATCGGCCATGGTAGGCACTGCGCCGTCGGGGCCGTGACTGGGAGTGGGGTGGTGGTTCCCCAGGATCGAGTTCATGCTGGAGCTGGACATGTTTCGGGGAAAGAAGCCACCGTCCTTGTCATCGTTGGGGTGGCTGCGGAAAGGGCAAAGGTGAAGAGGCAGGTTAGGAGGAGAGGCCCTCGGTGGACTGAGGTCGTGAGGAAGTGAGACACGGAGGGTCAGGGCCTCTACCCCTCGGCCTCAGGGGAAGAAAGAACTTTCTAATGGTTGGTGCGGTCCAAAGGGGAGTCAGGAATGAGCTCCCCGTCACGTGGGGTACTCAAGCAGAGGCTGCAAAGTCACACAGGAAAGTCTGTGCTCCTGGAGGGACAGGTGAACCAGGAGACCCACCCCCCCCGCCCCCGCTGGGCACCCCGCCCGGGCACCTGTGCTTCAGCAGGAGGGTGCGCAGGACGCTGGCCCTATCCTCCGGCCGGATCTGGTCAGACACAATCATGGTCTCCACCATGAGGTGTGCGATGCCTGGCAGAGTGGTCTGCTCCAGGTCCAGGAGGGCAGCTCCTAGGGGCACAGTCAGAGGAGGGGACAGGGTCCCATCAGATAGGAAAAAAAACCAGCCCCCAGCTGCCATGCTCGCCCAGGCAGACCAACATGCACCCAGGCAGACACGCAACCCCACGTGGCCCCAGCCCAGCCAGGTTGTGAAAAGCACAGCAAGGAACGAGGGCGTGGCCTCTCTCCACCCCGGGAAGGGAGGCATCTGTTGGTTTCAGCCACACGGACTACCTGCCGTCTCCTGTGCCCCGGGTTCAGGGCCAGGTCCCGGGGCACAGCCCTGCCCCTCAGAGCTCACTGCTGGGCAGGCAGCCGGATTCCACGTCCCCCAGGCAGCAGCCAGACCTCGTCTGGGCCCCAGGACTCCAGGGAGTAGTCCCCGGGAGCCGGGCAGCCTGGCACGGGCTCGGCAGTCTGGGCAGAGGGTGTGCAGCCCCAGGGCCAGGCCCACAGGGCCCCTACCGTGGGCGATGGTCCTCCGGAGCTCCAGGAGGCTGCGGAAGGAGAGCGAGGCCACGTGCGGCTTCCCCCAGCGCTCCGTCTCTTCCTCCACGTCCTCCTCGAACTTGATCCAGCGCGCCGTCTCCCGCCAGTGGGGCTCCTGGCCACTGCGGTCCAGCATCAACTCATTCAGCTCCACAAACACCTGGGGTGGGCACCAAGGGGGAGGGCCAGGTGGGCCGTGGAGACCGGGCAAGGTGGAAAGGAAGGGAAAAGGAGGCTCTGGGGAGCAGAGGTGAGAGGAGCCACCACCCCGCCTCCCCCGGGGGCCTGCACCTCATGAGACTTCCGGTCCAGCTGCTTCTTCTTCTTCTTCTTGCGCAGGATGGGGGCCAGGCCACCGGGGCTGCCCCTCACGGCCTGCGTTCGAGACGGCTTCTTCACTAAGTGCCGCCTCATGCCAGGGTTGTCCTCCAGCCTGTGACCTGCAGAGGAGGTGGGCTTGGCAGTCCCAGGGGTCTATGTCGGGGTCTCTGGGTCATGGCCAGGCCCTCCAGCACCCCGCTCTGCCCAGCCAGTCCACAGTGACCCAGGGGCTACACCAATAGACTGCCTCCTCCCCCGATGTGGCTGTTTCACAGATAAGGAAACTGAGGCCCAGGGAGGAGGGAAGGACTAGCTCACAATCACACAGGGAACCACTAGCCAAGCCACAGTAAAAAGGCAGACCCCAACTCGGCCCACAACCCCGGCCACGGCCATTGCCTCTCACTCTGGAGTGTCATGACCCACGGCAAGTCACCAGGCCCCCAGCACTATCCCTGAGCCCTCTCTCAGCACCCATGTCCCACCCCACAGGTACAGGCTAATGCAGGCAGCTCCTCCCTGCCCACCTCCCTGCCTGCTCCTGCTCGGCCAGCAGCTGGGGAAAGGCCATCAGCCCCTTTACTCACCCGCTGGTTCCCCTGCCATGGGGCTCAGCGGGTCCCTGGCGGACTCCCACAGGTCACAGTATTCAAGGGCCAGCACAAACATCTCTAAGTCCTCTGAGGCCAGTGAGTCTCGAAGGCCGAGAGCTGGAGCCCTCCCCGGGCCCTGGCCCTCACCCTCAGCATCCGGGGGGGGCCCAGGGCTCAGGGCCCCATCGGCCATGGTGACCTCCTCCGGCGGGCTCGTCATTCCCGGACGGCAGCCAGGGCCCCAGCCCCTGCTCCCTCCCAGAGCCCCAGCTCTCCTAAGAGACGGCAGCCTGGACAGGGAAGGGGCCCTTGTCCAGCCAGAGCTGGGGGTGGCTGGGCCTCTCAACCCCGATTCCCCGAGTCCCCAGGACGGCTCCCGGCTGCTGCCAGCCCTCCCCCAGGATCTGTAAACACACCCTCCCCCGACCCCCCCCCATCCTGCCACCACCACTGCTGCCGCCATCGGATTGTTCCTGTCCCTGTCCTCAGGCCCTGGCAACTTTCCATGACGTATTGAGCTCAAGCCCTCCTTCCCACCCCCGCCCACACACTGGTTCAAGGGGGGAGGGAGGCGGGGTCGGTGATGCCTCTGGCCTGGGCACAGAGCCCCACGGGCGATGACAGGTGGCACAGAAACCAGGGCCTGATAAGATGGAAAGAATGTGCCGAGATCACAGCCAGGGCCGGCCCAGAGTGGTGGGTCAGGAGGGAGGGGGCAGGCTCCGCCGACACAGGGAGAGGCAGGGCCCGGCACGGTGGCCCGGACTCAGGGGGCTGGTTTGAAAAGAGTCCGCCCCAAGAAGACGATGGAGATATAATGGTATCTCCAAACATCAGGTGGAAGGGGGGCTCCCTTATTCCAGGGGTGGCTCAGGGGACAGAATCAGGACAGAAGGGCAGAGGTGTCGTGAAGGAAAATCTCAGCCCTGGAAACCAGAGCTGAGAGGTAGTGAGCTCCCCATCACTAGCCACATTCTAGCAGGCAGGGATACTGCAGAGGGTGGCTCAGCCCTGGGCTGGGGAGAGCACAGAGCCTCTCCAAGGTCCCTCACAGGCTCGGTGCTCCCGGGAGTGGGCCACGGGGGCTGCCCCAGGGTGTCACTCACTTTTCATGTCATCCAGGTCCGCGGAGCCCAACATCTGGGCCTCCGCCTCGTCAGTGGGCACCTGCTGCTCCGGGCCTCCCAGGCTGCCCAGGGCACTGCCTGGGCAGAGCCGCTCCCGAAGGTCATAGCTGGCCGATGGGCTCCAAGGCCGGCTCTTCTCCCCAGCGACTCGGGAGGTCCAGGCCCGGGGGCTGAGGGAGCTGAGGGAGCTGAGGAGGCAACAGACAGCCTTGGACTTGACAGGAAGCCACGGTGGAGATGGACCAGGTTAGGGAGCTCCTCTGCCTCCAGCTCAGGGCAAGGCCCCTTCCTCCCGGGGAAGAGGAGAGAGCCCACCGCCACCCTCCTGCCCCCGTCGAACTGGACCCCCTTCCTCTCCATCTCCACCCTCCTCTTCACTCCGACACCCTCTCTCCTGGAGGAGTCTTCCCCTCTTGGCCCTCTGATTCCTCCTTGCCAATCATGTGGACAGAGAGGGCCGCCGCTCCCCACCTCCTCTGCCCCCTCTCCTCGCCTCTCCTCGCCTCTCCTCTCCCCTTCTCTGGGGTCAAAGGAGGACACGTTCTCCGGGATCAGGCAGAAGCCCGGGACCTCCTCTGAGCTGGGCTGGAGGCCAGTACCTGACCGAGTGCTGGGGACTCTTGTCGGAGCGAGGAGCCCCTGAAGACAGGGGCTTGGTGAAGGCAGCCCTTCCAGAGGGGCCGGGACTGTCATCCTCGTCACTTCCAATGGAGAACTGCGGACAGACCAGATGTGTCCTGGGCTCCTGCCCCAACCCAGCCACCCGCCCTCACTGAACAGCCAGCCTGCCCTCGGGGGCAGACACACCTACCTTGGCTTTCTGGGGGGACCCTGAGGGTGGGGGCTCCACAGGCTCTGCCTCAGATTCCCCTGCCTCTTCCTCTTCCTCCTCCTCCTCCTCTTCCTCCTCCATCCCCATTCCCCCCTCCTCCTGGATGGGAGGGGTCCCCTCGGAGGGGGCCACGGAGGTCCTCTCCTTCTTCTTCCTCCTGGTCTTCCGGGCAGAGGCGGGGGGCAGTCGCCGCAGCTTGTGGGGTGGAGGCAGGTGCACCGAGAGCGGATGGTGAGTGTGGTGGGATGTGTGCCGGTGAACTGGGGGTACAGGAGGGTCAGTTGGGGCCCCCACAGCAGATGGGGACCCCTCACCACCCTAGGGACACACACCTTATTCTAGCTCAAGGCCTCCAACAAGGGCGCCCTAGCCCTTCCTCCAGAGCCAGGCTCCCCCTAACACATGTGTACATGGCCTGGTAGAGTGGGGGGACGGGAATGATGCAAAGGGGGTTCATGAAAGACGGGTGGTGGGAATGGGAAGACATGACACAGCAAAGTCGGGTCAGATTGCTCAGGAGGGGAGACAAGGAGGCAGAGAGAGGCGGGCCAGGGGCACGGCAGCCTTGGGGAAGGTGAAGGTCACGCACGGAGCGAGGCCTGGGGCCCAGGTCCCTATGTCCCCCCTGCGATGGGCGAGGGAGGCAGGATGACTTAACATGGCATGGTGGCCCCACGCAACATCCAGCACAGCGTCCAGCACAAGATGACACTGGGTGACCCAGCCAGTGGTGAGCGCGGTGATGGTGGCAATGAAGGTGATGGTGGTGAGGGTGGCCGCGCCAGGGGTCCCCAGACTACCCACACTCGAAGTCCCGCTCGCTGTAGTTGCGGCTGGGCTTCTCAGGGTCCCAGGCCGGGGGCTTGCTGATGAGGTCCCCAAACCTGCTCACAGCCAAGGTCTTGCCCAAGTCATCGTCCTCCTCCTCCATGTCAGGGCTCAGAGGGGGCTCCTCCAAGGGCACCCGGACCTGCAGGCTCAGACAGCTCTCCTAAGGACCCCTGAACGCCCCACACCCACCCCAATGCCAAGCCCTGGGGGGAAGCAGGGGAGACCAGCGGGCTCCATCTTCCACAACCCCCGTTCTTCCAGGGCCTCAGGCTGGGGTCAGCTCCCCAGGCTTGGGAAGACGGGACAACGGAACTGAAAAATACCACAAGACCCCTCTTTCTCCATACCGCCTAGCCCAGCTCCATCTTGGAGCTTGGGGGTCCCAGGGTCAGCCAGAGGACACCCCAATCCTGTTTGGGATCTCCCCCCCTCCTCATTCCCCATCCCCACTCGTCAGTCACCTGGGGTAAGGGGGAGGCGCCCCCGGGCGGCGGGGTCACTCCGTTGGCCATGACCAGTGAGGCGGCTTGGGAGGTTCTCGCTCACTGAGGGACCCGTGACCCGGGCGAGACGAAGGGGGCGCTGCGGGGACCTAGTGGGGGGTACTGGGGGAGGAAGGGAGGGTCTGGATCCTCGCAAAGCCCTCCGCTCCCCTCTCTGGAGCCCTATCCCCCGCCCGCCCAAGCGCCCAACCAAGGCCCGGCCACACCCGGGCGCCCTGGGGCCCGGCCCCGGCCCCAGCCCGCCGCGCCCCGCCCCACCCTGCCCTGCGGTACCTCGGGGCTCCGGGACTTGCGGCGCCCGGGCCGGCCTCTGTGCCCCATCTCCCTCCGACTCTCGCTCCGAAGCCTGTCGCCGGGTAGGGCCCCGAGCAGCTGGGGGGCGCCCGCGGCGGAGGGAAGCCGAGCCGGCCTGGCGGACGCAGGCGCCGGAGTCCGCAGCTCGCGGCTCCACCTCCTCGCGCTCCACTCCGCAGCTCCGCGCCGCCGCCGCTGCCGCCGCCGCCGGGCAGCAAGCACAATGGGAGCGGGCGTGCGGTGACTCACCTCGCCCCGGCCCACCCGGCCCCACGCACGGCCCCCACGCGCGGCCTCCGCAGCACCCCACCAGCCCTTTCTCTGGACGTCCCACACTTCGCTGGAGCAGATCCCTCCCTCTTCTTGCTTTTAGCCTCCCTCCCCTCAAGGGGCGCGGGGGCGACCCCTCT
Organism: Phyllostomus discolor; assembly: GCF_004126475.2. NCBI lineage: Eukaryota > Metazoa > Chordata > Mammalia > Chiroptera > Phyllostomidae > Phyllostomus > Phyllostomus discolor. The sequence continues at coordinate 14,103,959 of NC_040906.2, forward strand.
ACAAACAGAAGCCCCTCCGACCTGAGTTCACAGCATGGGGAAGCACCCGCCAGCTCTCCCTTCAGTCCCAGCATAGCCCCAAATGCTGGGCTTCTGCCACCACCGCACCACCCAGTATTTGACCTTGGCCTCTGTTCCCCCACCTGTAGCCAACAGGGCCTGGAATAGGAGTGTTCCAAAGTTTCAGGGGGCTCTGAGGTTCTGTGGCTGTTTCCATTCCTCTCTCCCTGGTCCCCCACTCCCTGAGGTTACATCTCCTTTTCCAAGGGCAAAGGTCTTCGGACCAAACTAATGGGTTTGACCCTTTGGGGGGGGTCTCACTGAAACCGAGCACAAGGCCATGTGCATTAACCCCACAACCACATGTGTGAAGACATCCCTGAGTCCTTAGGAGGACATACAAGGAGGTCAGGGGAGAGCGGGAGATGGAGCTGATGGGCAGGGGAAGGTGGAACTGGCCAGGCCCAGGAGAGGAAACCAGCCCCTGGGAGGAGCGGGAAGGGTGCTAGCCCCGATGGAGCTCCATGAGGGGTCAAGTTCAACCCTGTGGCCTTGAACGTGTAATCTGCCGTCTCCAACCCCGGCCTTCATGTGGTTCCCAGCCCAGCCCAAAAGAAGATTGTTCTCCATTCAGAGCCACACAAGGGGCAGAGGGGACAGATGGCGAGAGTCTGTCCAGCACCCACTTCTGCTCTGGGCAGCAGCGGGGTGCCAGGCCCTCTCAGGCTCGTCTCAGCCTTCCCGCAGCGGAGGTCCGTGCAGTGGAGGCTTGTTAACCGACTGTGGGCACAGCTGGGAAGCAGGTGGCCACCAGGGCATCACTGGTGTATAGGTGACCGCCTGAGCCACTACCCCCCTCACTGACAGGGTGCTTGACCACCTCGTGTCACAGGGTCTTGAGAGGGTGAAACAAGGCAGCAGTGCGGGAGCCAGCTGGGCGCGAGCAGAGCACGCGAACTGTGCCCCAGGTCTCAGGATGTGAGACCCATCTGTTATCGGTTGAAGTGCGATCCCCCAAAACTCGTATGTTGAAGCCCTTTTATCCCGAGTACCTCCGAACGTGACCTTATTTGGAAATAGCAGAGTTGACAGACGTTAAAATAAGGGCAGGCTGGGACAGGGTGGCTCTTTGGCCAGTGTGACTGGTGCCCTTATAAAAAGGAGAGTTCGGACACAGACGCACTCAGGGAGAACGCCGGGTGATAACTGCAGCTATGCTTCCCCGAGCCAAGCACCGCCAGAGGCTGGAGGCCTGGAACAGGTCCTTCCCTGGCCTTGTGGTGGCGGCTTTGCACTCCCATACGACACCCTGACCCTTTCTCCCTCCCCCAGGCAATTGGGTTCCAAGTCTCCACCCTGAGGGTTGTTTGGGTGGAGCCTCCACTTGCTCTGGTCTTCAGTCTACCTCCTACACCTGGACATGGCCCCAGTCCGTCTCCTACCCAATCAATTCAGACAGCAGCAACTTGAACACCAGGACAGCCTGAGGTGGGTCTTGCCAGCCTGGGGCCTCATGAACTGGGCCCGGGACACCACTGCCCATGGACACCACTCGGCTGGTCCTCTGAGGCCCTGCCGCAGGTCCCGCTCTTCCTGAGACCCTCAGACTCCCCCCATGCTCCTCCCAGCTGGGGACTCCCCCAGGCCTCCTGCGGTCAGCAGCTTCAGCCTCACGCCTTGCAAGCCCTTTCCTGCATCTCCTAGCCTGTGGGATGGCGACACGCAATCTCCCGTGAAAAGATCCTATGAACTTAGGCCCCCAAGTTCATCTGTCCTTCAGGGTGGGGGTGCCGCCAGCCGCCAGGTGTGTCAGACCAGCTCCTCTGATGAGACATCAGTGTTTGCAGTGTCAGCACTGCTGGTCCCAGTGGGGTCTTCGTCCCTGAGACGAGAATGCTCCTTGTGTGCACAAAGGATGGCCGCTGTGTGCGTGTGTGTGTGTGTGTATGTGTATGCGTGTGAGAGAGAGAGAGTGTGGGCGAGCGGCTGCCCTGTCAGCTGCCAGCTCAGAGCCTGGAGATATTCAGCAGTGACAGGAAAGGTGACAGCAAAGGCAGAAGCACAGAGCATCCCTGTCGCACCGCCCTCCACTGCCCAGTCCGACTTGAACATCCTCACCGCAAGCTTCCCAGATGAGTTTCTTAAAGAGACGACACCTTTGCCGCCAAGGAGCCACAGAGGGAGGGGATTTAAGCGTGATGCCCGGAGCCAAGCCGTCTGAGTGCACAGCCTGGCTCTGCCACTCGACAACCGCATGACCTTTCCGGGCCTCACCTTCCCCATCTGCGTGAGGGGGTGACAACGGGGTTGTGGAGAGAGTGAAGTACATTCCACCCTGTAAAAAGCACCAGGACAGTGCCTGGCACACAGTAAGTGCTCAGTCAGTGCTGGCTAGCTTCACTACTACAAATCGAAGATCCGCAAGTACAGGGCTGGGGAGCCCTCGGGTACCTGGCGATGTGGAACACGATGAACACACATGCAGGAAAGAAGTGGGAGCTGACTTGCACTTACAAGGGTGCTGAGTCCTCCAGATGCCACCCATGCAAAGCCACAGTTGACACAGAAGAAGGCAGAGAGGTCAGAACCACGTTTACCTCCCCCAGGGTGGAGTCTGACGCTCCTTGGCCGACGGGCCTGCCTGCACCTTTGCAGCCCTGATGTAGCAGGCCAGAGAGCTCCTGCACGAGAGTGAGACGTGGGTTCCAGTAGCCTCAGGCTGCCACTTAGACTGACCTGGAACACCCTCGTGTCAAGAACACCTCCTCCCTCCTCTCCAGAGAGCAAGGGCCCGGTGTTGTTCGCTCTTAACCGGCCTCACGGCGAGCCCTTATTTTTACGAGAGGTAACACGGCGTTGGGAAGGAGCCCGGGCTCTGGAGTTGGAGACGCTCTACATAAAATACCAGTTCGATGCTTGGCATGCACTGAGCACTCAATAAATGCCATTCTTATGATTTACTGTTGTTGTTACTCCGCTGTGGTCAATCCTGTCGTAATCCTTGTGTCCCTCGGTATCCTTGGACCCATCTCAGGTCAGCGCCACCTGTCCCTGGAGGCTCTCACCCTGCAGAGCCCGCCTTTTAGCTCCAGAGGCACAGATCTATCTGCACTAGGGTGGCATGTTAACATATGAGGCTATGTCCTTTCTCCTCCCCCAACCCCACCCAAGCAAGTAGCCTGCTTTGAATTGTGCTGTTTTGGGGAGCGGGGAGGGAGGTTTGCAGAGGAGGAAAGAAAAAGCATTAGCAAGAGTGGATACAGTGGTCAAAGGAGCGAGCCTTTGCCATCCCCCGTGAGCAAAGCAAAGGAGGTTTCCCCGAGAAGGGGGGGATCAGAGAGGGAGTGAGTGGGGGGAGTCCTGCCAACAATCCCCCGGGATGAGGGGTTCAAATAAAAGGTTGTTTTGAAAATGTTGCAAAGTAGTATTTCATGCACGCCCAAGAGCATGAACGGAAACCTGCTCGTGCACTGCACACCAGGCATCGGGTGCACACGCATCCGTGAGAAAGCCTGACCCGGTCCCGGCCCTTGGGGAGCTTGCAGGCAACAAGCAAGCAAACTACAGAATGCGGCAAGTGCCGTGGCGGGAAATCCCAGTCACAGAGAACATGCGGGTGGCACCGTCACGGACACGTTCTCTAAGAATCGCTGTGTGATGTGGGGTGGGCTCGAGCCATGTGGGAGAGGAGGGCATCCCGGGCAGAAGGAAGGGCCTGGGAAGGGCCCCATGACGGAGGAGAACAGATCTGCACGATCCTTGGGCACTGAGGATCTGGACAGTTTTTCTGGTCGACCGGGGTACCCCTGAAACCTGGCACCACAGGGAGACAGACCGAAAAGGACTACAGGGTCAACCAGTGTGGACTACACAACAAAGTCTAGTTTCAGGGAAAACCAGAAAGGGCCCGAGTTAGAGACGCCGCATCCCCTGGGTGAGAACCACCTTTCTTAAGCCCAGGTTCAGCTTCCTCCCCTGTGAGAGATCACACTTCTCCTCCAGGGTTGTATTGGGCACGATCACGTCAGTACCATGACTAGTACGAAGACCAGCACGGGGCCGGTGCTCCAGAACAGCCATCATCATGAGATCTGCCTACTGTAACCTTCCGTGTCCTTCACGGCCCAGCCCCAAGGTGACTCGCTCCTCTCCCTCAAAGGGACCGTAAGCTCCATGAAAGCAGGAGCACGTCTGTCCGATTTGTCCTTACACACCACCCCCCACCCCGTTCCTCTCACACTGAGCCTGGCACACTTTAAGAGCTCAGCGAGCATCTGTGGAATGGAAGGCAAGTGCACAAGTAATTATAGTAACTAATAAACTGAAGAATGTTTCTGTGGAGGACAGAGAAGTCGCTCGGTCCAAGATGATCAAATGACAGGATGAGCCAAGGAAAAGCACGCCACGGCCTGCTCGCGTTCCCGGCAGCATGTGAGGCGCAGTGGAGAAACCGCCACTTGTTGACACGTGGGCGGCAAAATGCAGCTTTTCCCTCTTCTGAGAGCAAACGGCACTTCCAGGCAACAGAGCAGGTTGTAGTAACTAGCAGGCAAGCCTTTTTATTTTTAAGATTTTATTTATTTTTAGAGAGCGGGAAAGGGAGGGAGAGAAACATCAATCAGCTGGCTCACGCACGCCCCCAGCTGGGGACCTAGCCCACAACCCAAGCACGTGTCTCAGCTGGGAATCAAACCGGTGACCTTTCAGTTTGCAGGCTGGTGCTCAACCCACTGATCCCCACCAGCCAGGGCAACAGGCAGGTTTTTAAGCCAGCATTTATTTAATGCTTCAAGGTCCACATAGCATTTCCATGTACATCACCGCCCTCCACCATTCTGTGAACTGGGCAAGTTATTGATTAGCCAGCCTCGGGCCCTCACGGTGGATGCAGGCACCACGGACCAGGAGGGGCAAGTTACTCACTCGTGGTCAAACAGTGAGCTGCAAAACGAAGGCATAATCCTGAATCGTCTGCATCTAAATTCACTGCGGTTCTCCTGAATGGCCATCAGGCCCCACTGGATTCCAGGGGGAGGATGCAAACACCGCACGCACCTGGAGCCAGCAGAGCGTCACACACGCAGAGCCGTGGCTGAATTTCCAGCCGCAGCACACAGTCTGGGCAGGGCGTTCTCAGAAGCTACTGCAGGCAGCATCTGGACGAAGGGGGAGGCAGCAGGGCCTCTCTCTCACTCCACGTGAAGTGAATGACTCATCAGCAAAGAGGAACCCTCTCCCACTGCGACAGAGAGATGGGTCCTTCAGGCTGACCTGCTTGCGCCCTGCCCCCCAAATCTTAGGAATCAGTGTCAATGCCACTCAAGTTGGTATTAACTACTACTGACGCCCTAGGGGCTGACAGATATTTTTAAATATAATTTTGAATCATAATACAGTGAGTTTTAACACCTTTTAGATAACATGTAAAAACAACTCCAGATCACCCTATTCCCGCCTGCCTTGTTTTCATGGTCACCCCCCACCACCCCTTTCTGTCCATCGCTCTAGAATTTACACAAACAGAAGCAAGCGTGAATATGTATGTTATCCCCTCCCACCTTTTTTTTCCACGGAAAATACAGCATCTTGTTGTTACACACAGTTTTGGGGAGCAAATCCTTTTCCTCCACGGCCACTGCCAGCAAGCCCAAGGCCAGAGGCAGGCAACCAACGAGCACCTGTCGGAGGGGACAGCCAGCCCGGACGGACAAATCGGTCTCGGGGGACAGCCCGGGGTGTGTGAGGCAAGTCCTGCTGACCGGCACCTGTTCACACGTGTCTGTGGCGGAGCTGTCCCATCTGCTCAGAGCGCGGCGGGGCCTGAGAAAGTGCATCCTGGCACTTGTCCTAGAGGGGCGCAGGGTGCAAGGCCGCACACACCACCAGCACCTTTGTCTTCTGGGTCACCCACAAAACAGCACCCACGGGACAAAGGATGCAGAGGATACCGTTGAATGGTTAGAACAAAAACAGTCTCGGAGACCTTCAGCACAAAGAAATGGAAGAAGCAGCTCCTCTTTCAAGGAGCCCCAGCCTCACACCGCTTTGCAAATTGCCCGAAAATGGCTGGAGATCATGCGGCCCCATCTGGACCCTGACCTGAAGGGGCTTCTGGGAAATTGCTTGTAAAGGGGCCCTGCCTTCACGAAAGGCCGCCGTGGCCTGGGGGGGGGGGGGGGGGGGCAAGGCCTTCCTCAGGACCCGAGCGAGCGGGCTCTCGTCCGCAGAGGTGCAAAACCTCGGACGGGGAAGGGGGCTGTGCACGCTGCCAGGAAAGTGGACTAGTATTTTTGGGAAGTTTTAATTTGCTTCAATTAAAAATCCAGGCCAGCCCTGAGCAACACAGAAGTAGGTGAACTTCTTTTCTGAACCTCTGCAGTGCCTTTTCTGGGTGCCAGTCTGCGGGTCAGTCTCGGAGGGACCTGCACCCCAGCCGGCACCTCCCACCTGGCTGGTCTGGGGGTCACACCACTTCCTCCTCACTCTCCCGCCAGCCCAGACCAGGGCCCTGCAGGGGAGGGAGGGAGGACCAGTGGGCTCCACGGGACAGCAGAAACCCTGCGTCGGGGGTCTCTGCACTGCCTTCCCGGTCTGGGTTACGTCCATCCACGGACGGCCGTTTTCTTGAGAACACAGGCTCTGTGTCTCGTGATCAAAGGAGAGTGAGAAACGCTGGGGAAAATCAGCTGCTTTAAACAATGCTCAGCGCGTGGTAAGGGCTCCCTGAGCCCTAGCTGTTCGGCTGTGACCATCGCAGTTATTTGCAGGTGTCCCTCTCCATCTTCCCTTTCCATCTGGCCCCCAGCCGCCCTCCTGGCCGTCGTGGCCCAGGGAAGGCAGCTGCTGTTGGGGAGGTAGTCCATGAGCTGCCGGGGAGCCCCTCCTGTTCCGACACACGCTTTAATGGGCTCTGCGGCAGGACCCGTGTCCTACTGGTCTCTGTCTAGGGACGGTACAAAGAAATTCACCCATTCGGGGCACTTACGAAAGACTATGGAATGCCCACGTTCCAGGACAGGGACAATGCTGGCCCACACTGCGGGTCAGAAAAGGCAGAACTGGCCAGAGTGGGCCTAACCACCCTGGCGGCCGTCTCCCACCTGGGGCCCAGCAGCCGTTTCCCTGGGAACCCAGGGACTTCCAGTCCTTCGTGAGCCAGGCCCGAGTCTGAGCGACTGGCCGGCAGGACGCCGCCTCCTTCCCACAGGACTCCACCCTCCAGGGCTCCAGGGTTTGAGGAGAGCGGGCTGGGTCAAGGGTGGAACGGGGGGCACCAGGGGGGTTTAGGTCTTCTCCAGCCTATTGCAACCCCCCACTCTCCTCCCCGCCCCCACGCTGGGAGGCCCCAACTTGGACTTCCCCAAAACAAAGTTTGCACCGAACTAACAGAACACGTGCCGCCCCCTGGGAACCTTCAGTTGAGGGCCCGCTGAGGGGAAAATAAAAAGTGGCGGCAAAGCCCTGGCTGGTGTCGCTCAGTGGATTGAGCTCGGGCTGTGAACCAAAGTGTCGCAGGTTCGATTCCCAGTCAGGGCACATGCCTGGGTTGCAGGCCACAGCCCCCAGCAACCGCACACTGATGTTTCTCTCTCTTTCTCCCTCCTTTCCCTCTCTAAAAATAAGTAAATAAAATCTTTTAAAAAAAATCATTCCTTTAAAAAAAAAAGAGTGAGAATCTAACGGGCCCTGCTGTTCTCAAGGTGGTGAGTTCCGTGCTGCGCCACGTGGCGGGCGCTGCTGGCTGAGGTCGGTCTCGTGCCCATGGGTCAGGAGTCCTACTCCTGATCCCGTCAGTGGGGGCGAAGGAGGCCAGGACAGGGTCTCACGGTACACACAAGGCTGCCTGGGCTCCTCGCGGGGCAGGGCAGCTCCTGTTAGAAGAGGCAGAAGGACCACAGGCCCCACGAGTGACACATGTAAATACACCCGTGACATCTGGAATAGAAACAGCTTTATTGATACCTGAGAAAAAGTGCAGGGAAACATTTCCCGCTGACCACTGAGCCTGTCCCCTCAGGCCAGATCGCCCAGAGGCCTGACCACGTCTCTCCCTTCCCTTGAGCCGTGGGTCACTTGGGGCCTCACTGGCCAGCACCCGAAGGCTGGAGAGTCCACAGCCAGGGTCTGGAGACAGGGGGTCTGCAGCCACGACCCCCGAGGCCAGGGCAGGGTCAGCAGGGAGGCTGCACAGGGGGGCTTCACCGGTCAAGGTCTAGAGCCTCCTGGGTCACGGTCCGGAGTCCAATGGAAAACAGCTGCTCCCAGGGCTCCCGGATCCAGGCCAGCAGGGCCGTCAGCTGCTCCGGGCACACGACGCGCACGGCCCAGAAACTCTCCAGCCGGGACACCTGGCAGACCGAGAGTGGCCAGGTGAGCTCACGGAGGGCCCCCTGGGAGGCGGGGAGGGGAGGTCTCTCGGGGCAGGGGTGGACCCGCTGCCCCTCCTTGCACACAGCCTCTTCCCTTCCGCCAGCCTGTCAGCCCCCGCAGAAGGTGCCGACTTTTTAAACAGAACCCCACTGACACCTACGGAAGGCCCCAAGGGCTTTCACAGTTCCTGCCTTGTTTCTTCAGTCTTTCCTGTTCGTTCTGGAGTCAAGGCCAAGGGACTGCTCGGGGTTCAGCTCCTGGCGGTACCACCTGCCACCCGGGCAGGGTGGCTAAGGGAGCAAACCTCCACTTCCTGGCCTGCGGCAGGACTCATGACGGCGCCTCCTCACGCGCAGGCCGGGCAGAGCCAAGGGCCGGCGGAGGGGCCAGCGAATGCGAACCCGAGGCGGGAGCAGCAGCAGCAGCAGGGCGCTTCACTCAAGGTCACCCAGCTAACGCAAGGCTGGGCTTCAAGTTCAGGGTGTTTCCACTGCCTACAGCAGCCCGCCCCCCCCCGCTTGCTCCTGCCCAAACCGGTGAGCCTCCCAGGTCCTTGCACCCGACTTCCCTGTCCCCTCCGCTGCGACTGTCCATGGCACACGCTCCCCCATTCCTAGCCTTCTAGACCCATTTCCCACCCACGAGCCACCTCTGCCCCCATCTCTGTCTGCCTCTCTCACGCTCATGCGTGCACACACACACACCTCCTCATAGAACACCAGCCGCAGGTCCTCCGGCGCCGTGCGGTAGAGCACCACCGAGCTCAGGCTGCTGAGTGGCTGCTGCTCCCTGACTCGGAAGGAAGGGCCTGGCCCCCCCGAGAGCGGGGCCTTCTCAGAGCCTTCGGCAGACGCTGCTGCAAGAGGGGGCTCTGCCCGGGACCCCACAAGGTCCTCCTCTAACAGGTACAAGGTGGACAGAGTCAGCAACAGGGACACGGGGCACTCGGCGGGGCCTGGAGGAAAAGAGGCAGGGTGAGCCGCAGGGTGGAGGCTGAGGAGAAGCCGGGGCCCCACAGCCGAGCCCCAGCCGCTCAGGAGGAGGGGAGCGGGCCTCGCTGAGACGGCCACGGAGTGGCCGGGCCTCCGGGGCTGGGGCCCCCAGCTCCAGGGACCTCTAGCCCCCGAGACCTCTGAGACAAAGGAAGCCTGCCCTGCCACCTCACCGACTCAGAAAGGAGGGTCCACTCTCGCCTTCTCCAAAAGGCCGAGGCAGAGCAGACCCAGCCGCCCTGCTCCCCTCACAGAAGGCCCGGGCCCGAAACCAAGGGGCCTCCCGCCCTACCCAGAGAGACCAGGAACACTGAGGCAGTCGTGTGGGTGTGCCCATGAGCGACAGGAAGTCCAGATCCCCAGAACTGAGAACTGAGGACGGACAGGGCACAGAGGCCTCACCTTCAACCAGGAACACCTGCAGGTAGAAGAACCGGGGAGGCTCCAAGGAAGAGGCTCCTTCCAGCAGAGGCCTGGGGGGAAGGCGGCAGCCCCAGGAGGGAGTGGTCAGCCAGGGGTGGGTAGCACCAGGACAGGGCAGAGCGGGGAGGAAGGACCAAGCCCGTGGGCCTGAGGACAGGGACCGGGGGCTTGTGGACCGAGGGCCTGGGCTGCAGCCCTGGCCTCACCCTCCCACCGACTCACCACAACCGGTGCTCCGGGGTCACCTCCTCCTCTGTGGCACTGACGCCGCCCCGCCAGGCTGGGGGCAGGGCCTGCAGGACATCTGGGCAGAACCAACCAGAGATGGGGAGCCCTCGCGACTCCACCTCGTCTACCCCAACCTCCCTGCCTCTCAGCACCTGCCCGTTCTCCAAGCTTCTTCTAGACTGCAGGAACTTTTCTGAGGACTGAGTTTCATTACCTGTCTGTCTCAGTTGTGGGCACCAGACCCGGAATCCATGACCACATCCCCCGGCGGCCTGCCCTCCCTTGTCTCCCCCTTTCCTCTCTCACCAGTGAGCTCCTCTAGGAAGGCTCGGGAGCGCCTGGCGTCTCGGGGCAGCAGGACACAACGGCCCACCCCAGCGGCCCACTCCAGTCGCAGGCTCTGTCCCGCCAGGCCCAGCTGTAGGCGACTCAGGTCCTGCAGGGGAATGGCCAGGACCGGCTGCAGCCAGCCCACCGGAGGCCCGCTGTGGAGAGAGGAGGGCCAGAGTGGTGGGAGAGAAGAAAAAGGGTCGAGTGAAACCTCCCGGGCCACGGTCCCACTCACTCACCAGATCTCCCCTGTCACCTCCAACACGTAAAGCCTCTGGTCGGACACAACCACAAGACCAAGACACTCCCCAGGGTGGCCTGCCAGCACCACTGGCACCTGAGGGGAAGAGGAAGTTGATGAGAAACACGGAGGACTAGGGAGGCGGCGGCGGCCAGACTGAGGGCCGAGTTACTGCGACAGCACCTTCTGCCTACGCCCCCCCCCGCCCCCACCCCCACCGTGCATCCACCCCAGCTCCCCACCCACCACAGTCTCCACCCGCCTGCTCTCCACCCCACGCCCCCTGCTTGCACTGTGGTCGCAGCACGTTCTTTGCAGGCCTCCCCGCCTGCCACCTCGTCCCTCCAGTGCACCCCCCGCACTCTGCCAGCCGGATTGTTCTAAAGCACAGAACCAATCGCCACTCCCCTGCTTCCAGCCCTTCGGTGGCTCCCTGGCCCTTGGGATCCAGCCCAGACCCCGTGGCAGACACACGAGGTGTCTCCTGAACCAGCCCCTGCCTGCCCTGCTCCTCTCGGGACACTCCCCCCCAACATGCTGGCTGCCCCCCTCATGGCCGGTCTCCCCACCAGCCACCCTCTGACGCCTCCACACACACACGTGGCTTTGCTCCCCGGAACACCCCTTCCCTCCCCCTCTGTACCTCATCCTGCAGGGCCTGGCTGGGCCATCGCCTCCCCAGGAAGGGGCGGCCTCCCTGGCCCACTCGGGCTGGGCCAGATGCCCCTCCAGGGCCCTGGCCTGACTGCAGCCCTTCCACATCACAGGATCGTTGTCCGTCCCTCACACCAGAGGGTAAGACAGAGAGCGGGACTGGCTCGGTCCAGCTGCTTAGTGTCTAGCACATGCCAGGTACTCGACACCCTGCATTTACAGTAACGACAGGAGGTGCCACTGAGGCCAGGGACTGTGCCCCGCTGTTTGCAGGCACAAGCTCCCACTGACACTGCTGCACTCGGACGGGAAGTGGGACTCCCCTCACAGAGGACCAGTGACGGAGGCTCACACGTCAAGGCACCCAGCGAGTGACAACTGCCGGAGCTGACACTGGAGGCCGGGCCCGGCGGTTCAGGGCACCAGCTCTGACACCATCAGCCATGACGGACACAGGCAGGCGCCCCGTCAGGTCAGCGAGGGGCACGGACCTTGAGGCAGCACTGGAACTCCTCCTGGGCGTCAGCGAACACCTCGACATCCAGGAAGAGCCGGAGGCGGTGGTCCACGGAGCGGAGGCCACGGCGCTCAGGGGCTGGGGACAGGCGGTGGGCCATCAGTCTGCCCTGGCCGCCCGGTCCCACCCCGCCTGCCCCCATCAGCACCCCTTCCCGCCCCCAGACACCGGCCCCGCCTTGTCTGGCCCACACTCACGGGGACTGAGGCTCCACCCGTGGCGGTCGTGGGAGGCCAGTGCCTGAGATGGGGTGCTGTCAGCCCTGGCGCCGTGGTCCCCGTCGCCGGGAGGGTCACGGACGGTGCTGGGAGACTGCGAGGAAGCTGGCAGCTGCTCTTCTGGCCTCCGCTCCCCGCTGGGGACCCCCACGGACACAGCCAGGAGCACCACGTGGTCACTGCCACAGTTGGGACACACAGCGGGAGGCTCTGGAGAGAGGGAGGGGGCGCATCCCTGTAACCACTCCCCCCACACACACACAGCACCACAACCCCCAGCCCTGCTCACGGGCTCCCCGCCCACTCTCAGACCCGCCTCGGCCCACACCTCCAGCCGCACACACTCCCCACCTTTCCCTGGCCACCCGCCTCCCTCCGTGGGCCCAGCTGCTGACTGATCGCTCCTGGACCCGGGGCCCACAACTCTTCAAAATACACCCCACCGCCTCCCTCCGGGCCTTCTCAGAAAGAGCCAGGCTCCACCAGGCCCTGTGTGGTTCCCCTCCCACTGCCTAGGTCTGATCACGCACTTCGAGGCTCTACCAGCAATGCCTAAAGCCCCAGCTCGACAGAGCGGGAAGGCAAGGTGCCAGACGGGTCTGATTCCAGGCTCCAGCACTTGAAGGCTATCATCTCAGCAATGAGGACAAGTCATCCGAGCCCCCCGTGCCCAGTGCCTCGTCCATCAGAGGGATGACGCCAGTCCAATCTCACAGGGCCGTCAGGACGAGTGAACGTGATGGGGCAAGGGAGCCAGGACAGGGCCCAGCCACGGGAGGAGAAACATTCCTTGAGCAGCTCCAACAGCTGGGCTCGTGCCACAGCCTCTGACCAGAGCATCGGAACTGTCCCCCTCCCACTGGCCAACGGGGAAAGTGAAGGGCCCCAGCGACCACTGGCCGAAGTCCTCGGTTTGGAGCCCAGCCCTGTGCTTGTTGCCTCTCTGCCCCATGCAGACCTCCTACCCACACCCGGGGGCAAGTTCATTCTCCTCTCCATTTGAGCAAGGTGACCAAGGCTCACGCAGGCAGGTTCATCACCGACGCCTCCACGGAAGGGACCCCAGGGGCCACACGAACAAACCCCCCACCGTGGAGCAGAAGACAGAGTCTAGGAGGAGCTGGGGCTCTTTCTGCCACACGCACGGCCCTTCCAGGCCCCTGGGGCCCCCCGCCTCCTGGGCAGGCTCGGGGAGCGCGCTGGACAGGGGCCCGCTTTCTGAACAGAGTGTAAACCCCTGCTCTAGCTGCTGCCGAAAAGAGGAGAGTCCTAAAGATCATGCGTTTCAACCCAGGAGTTACCAATATCCGTCTTTCGGACTGGTCTGCAAGGGAAATTGTTTTTGTCTTAAAGAACAGGACGCGGAGAGATGCCACGGGGCACGACTCGACACCCAGAGGCTCCAAGGTCAGACGGACGGACAGTCGGAGCCAGCCCCGCACCCCCAGCATCCAGCCCAACAGCCGCAGTGCGCGGGCGGCCGTGCTGCACCCCGACAGTGGGCGCTGAGGGCGCATTAGGTTTTACATAGTTTCTGGAACATGAGCCCGAAAAGGGGGGAAAGCCCTCCAAGTTATGAAAAAATAATGAGTGTGTTTAAACAGTTACAGAGATTGTATTTCTGGACTTCTAGAGGGGGGAAAAAGGATGTACTTTCTGCTTTTACTTTTTTTTATACGCGTAGCGGGCAGACGGTTTTACTTCTCCTCCAAACAGAAAGTGGGCCCCCACCCCTTTCTTCCCTGCGGGTCCCCCTCCACACTCCCACCCTCAAAGCCATTTCCCCTGAAGTGGCAGGAGGTCCGTGGGCCAGGAGGTCAAGGGCAGGGCTTGTACCTGTACTCTGGAGCAGAGGCCTCGCGCCTTCCACACCGTCCAGGCCCGACCTGGTCTCCCCTGGCTTGAAATCGTGGCCACAGCGCAGACACTGGAGCCTGCCCGCCAGCTGGTCCCTCACTTCCCCACACTGATGCTGAGCCTTGGTGGCCTCTGGGGTCAACACAGCAAGCAGCTCCTGAAACAGGGCGGGCCGGAGGCGGCTGTGAGCAGGGGGACCCTGGCCCTCCACCCCCCCCCCCCGCCTTCCGCTCTCCTGGGGGCCGCCAGAACCCCACCCATCACCTGGACGACGGCGTGGGCGTCGGGCTCCAGCACCACATAGCGACGCAGGTGCCGGTTCGGGCAAATGTAGGAGAAGCGCAGAACGAGGACAGGGGCCGAGGGTGGTGGCTCTGAGCCCTGCACGGGGAGAGGGGACCAGGAAAAAACAGCAGAGGGATGGGGGTTATAGTGAGAGCACGGAGGGGGACGAGAGCTCTGGACCCCATTAAAACACTGTTGTTCCCTGTCTGGCGTAGCTCAGTGGATTGAGTGCGGGCTGCGAACCAAAGTGTCACAGGTTCGATTCCCAGTCAGGGTACATGCCTGGGTTGCAGGCCACGGCCCCCAGCAACCGCACACTGATGTTTCTCTCTCTTTCTCCCTCCCTTCCCTCTCTAAAAATAAATAAATAAAATCTTTAAAAAAAAACAAAAACAAAACACTGTTGCTAACACCCCGGCGCTGGCCCAGAAGCTCTACCCCTGGGCCCGCCTCCCAAGCGGCCTGGGGTCGCCTGTGCTCCCCCAGCCCCCTCCTCGGCGCCAGTGAGAGACCACGAGGACCCAGAGCCCGGGGCTGGGCACCCGAGATCCCGGGTCAGAGCCCCTGGGTCAGAGCCGGCTGCTGAGAAACACCCCGCGCCTTGCCCAGAAGCCACGCTCACCTCGGGCAGCAGTTCCCTCTGGGCTGGGGCCTCGAACTCGACTTCAGCTGCCTCCAGACTCTGGAGCTCCAGCCGCTCCAGGGTACGAGCTGCTTGGAGCTCCACCTCCCACAGGTGGCCCGAGGTCACCCGGAGAAAGCGCTCCTTGCCCCGCACACCCTGAGGCCCCTCCAGGGGACACACCAACAAGGGGCGATAGAGCTCCGCTGAGGAGAAAGCGAGAGAGCGACCCTGTGAGCAGCGACAAGTACCAAGACTCCGCCCTCCCATGCGCTGGCCCTTCCCCACACCCAGGTTTTCCTCCCTCTCCCAACACCCCACCATCAATCACAGCCACCAGGAGCTCACCTTCTACTTCATCCTGCTCCTGCTCCTGCTCTTCCTGCTCTTCCTCCTCTTCTCCCTGCTCCTCCGTCTCCTCTTCCTCCCGTGGCTCCAGCCCCACGTTGACCTCTTCTGTCACTTCCTGTGGGGACTCCTTCTCTGGGGGTGCTGGGCTGGGCACAGTCTCGGGGCTCAGGGTGTCCGGGTGCAGGGTGCTGAGGGCAGGGGTCTTCGAGGAAGCCAGGACAGGGATCCCGGAGGTCTCCAGGTGATTCCTATACTGTAGCCAGTCACAGCCAAACTGCTCCCGGAAGCTGTTCATAAGTTCAAGTTCCCGGTGCTGCTGCACAAACCGTCCTACACAGGTGCGAATGGGATGGGGGGGACGGCAGTATTACAGAGCTTGGCCAGCCCGTGTCCCCACCCCCCCCCCCCCCCCCCCCCCCCCGGCCCCAACCGTCCCAGCCTCTCCTGTGAACGCCCCTGGGGGCAAGGTGGGAGTCTGTGCAGCGGGGCAGAGGTGGGGGTGGGGTCAGAGACAGGCTCAAGGCTTCCCCTCAGCAGCCCCCCCCCGCCCCCGCCCCGGGGGGTGTGTTCCACACACACTCCGGGCTCACGCAGCTCACAACTGTGCGTCGTGCGCCGCTCTGGGAGACTCACAGCACACAGCAGCCCCGTTAAGGTCCTGTGGCATCCCGGGGGGGGGGGGGGGGGCAGCTGCCTGTTTAACCTCGCATCTCCCAACCCTGTCTGGCCACGGAATCCCTGTGACGCCCCACAAAACTAAGGTTCCTTGTAAAAAAAAAACCCTTTGGGAAGTGCTGCCCAGGAGCAGTCTCTCCTGCTCCCTCCAGACGGATGGGGAGAGGAACGAGGAGGAGGAGGCCCTCCACAGTGCTCCGCTCCCCCAAAACTAAAGCCCCTCCCTCCTCACTAGAGGACTGGGGAGCGCCGGAGGCTGGGGGCAGGGCTTACCGGCCGGGGAGGGGTCCTGGGTCCGGGGCTCTGGGTCCGTATCGCTGGGCTCCGAGATGCTGGCCCGCCTCACCCGAACTCGGCTCTGCGTTTGGGCAGAGGGATGATGTTCCACGCAGCCGGGCCTCCCGTCCAAGCTGCCGAAGGCATCCCACCCACAAACAAGGGCAAAGCCTTACTATTCTCGGCCCCTCGACAGCCCAGAGCCGCGGTACAGGGACCCGACCCCAGGTCCAAGGCCGCCTAGGACACTGTTTACCTTAAACTTACGAACTGGGGGTGGGGCCACAACGCCCCCGGAGGAGAGGCTGTCACTCAAGTCAGCGCCACCTGAGGTTTCCGTGGTACTCCCCACTGGCCAGGACGGAGGCGGGGCCTCTGAGGACGTGGAGGTCTGGCGTGTGAGTGTGACGACAGGAAGGAGAGAGAGGTCGGCACCTCCAGAGGAGCACCCCCACCCCCGCCCCCAAGCTCGCCGAGAGAGCCGGGACCTCCTCGCCAGCCAACCAGGCAGAGCCGAGCCCTGGGAACCCAGTTTCCCTCAGCGAGTGTCCTCCCTTCCCATCCTCCCACACCAGTCCTCGCTGCCCCAGTCCTGGCCCTCCCGCCACACCAACCTGAAAATCAGTCAGCGACAAGACTTTTCCATCCAGAAGGAACTGAACAGAGACAAGAGAGGAGGAGGGGGCAGTGTTGGGGGGGGGCACACACCCTGGGGGCTCCGAGCCGGGCTGTGAGCCCTCCAAGACCTATAAGGACCTCTGGGCTTAGCAGGAGGTACCAACATAATAAGCGAGAACAAGCAAGGGGTCCAGGGCCTGGGCCCTGCGTCTAGGGGGTGAAAATGGCAAGAAGTGCAGCGGTGGGCGTGGGACTGGGCGGGAAAGGCAAAGGAGAGCGAATGTGGGGAGTCACTCACGCCGGAAGCAGCATCCCTGGCTCGGGGGGACAAGTACTGGGCGGTGGCCACGCGGTGCGCAGGGTGGAACCACAAGGGGTTTCCCTCCAGGTAGAGCTGAGGGGCAAGGAGGAAACGAGAATGGGCCTTGAGCCTCCCTGGGGGAACACAGGCACTGACCACATCCACGTGGGGGGGGGCGGGGACAGGGGGCGGAGCTGGCTTCCAGGGCTCTGGAGCACCCCAGTCCCACCTTGCGGAGCTCAGCCAGCAGCCACAGCGGCGACAGCGCCCTGTGTTCTTCCAACAGGTTGTACGCCACGTCTAGGTGCTGCAGCTTCCTCAGCTGCTCCAGGCCTGGGGCAGAGGTGAGAGAAGAGGAAAGGCACGTGAGTGAGGAGAGGGTGGAGGGGTGGGAGCATGCCGGGGGAGGGTGCTGTGAGAAGGCAACCCTGGGCCCTCAGACCCGCCTGTGAGCACGCGTGGGGCTCTGGAGGCACGTGGTTCCCAGGCCCCTCGCCACCCTTCATCTCACCCCGCCCGACCCCTCCTACTGGCCCTCCCCTCCCCGCACTCCCCCACTCACCATGCAGACCCTGGAGCTCATTGCCTCGCAGTATCAGGGTCCCCAGAGCAGCCCCGGAGGGCCCCATTCTCGGCACGGAACACAGGTGGTTGTAGGAGATGTCCAGATGGCAGAGCTCAGACAAGTCCTGGGAGGAAGTGGGAGGTGCCCAAGATTCTGTCCTTGACAAACTCTAGCCAGGCTCCTCGGAGCCCCCCTCCCCACTGGGCCTCATCCTCGGTCTGCAGAACTGCAGCCTCTCCGCACAAACGACTGAATCTACCCCCCCACTCCCCCGCATTAAAAGACTTGAACTCGCATAGTTTCTGATGGCTCAAGCCCACGTCCTTAAGATGACAACTCCGGCCCCCTTACGTCCCTGCCTAGAAAGACACAAGGCTGCCAGAAGAACTGAGTTCGTTCTGGCCAACACCTAGAGACCAGGCCCCCCGGCGCCCATGGGAGGGCAGGAGCCTCACTCCGGCAAGAGCCGGTCAGCAAACCCAGACAGGTGGGTTTCACACAGACCAGTGTGCCCTCCCTGCTTTCTGCACGTCCCCACTTCCCTGACGGCAGGGGACCCTGACGACAGCCTGGTCAGGCGGAAAAGCTGCTCGAGCCCCGGCCGGTCCCCTCCCCACTCCCTCACTCTCACTTCAACACGACCAGCTACCTCTGTACAAACTGAACGTGAGCTCAGTTCAGTTCATGCTGATTGCGTTATTACTGAATGAAACAGTTTCACTACTGGCCCTGGCCAAGTAGTTCAGCTGATTAGAGCGTCATCCCAATACACCAAGGTTGTGCGTTCGATCCCCCGTCGGGGCAGATGCAAGCATCAATCGATGGAATGCATAAATCAGTGGAACAACAACTCCGATGTTTTTCTCTCTCTCCCTTCCTCCCCCATCTCTCTAAATATCAATAAATTTTTTTAAAAGTTTCACTGATTAAACATCACACAGTTTATTACTCAATAAGCTACAACAGTCCATTATTAAAATCTGTTCTCCCACTTTAACTAGTGTCCAGCTTTGTTCATCTCTGACAGGGAGACACGGGCGAAGGGTGCTTCCCCTGCATCGTAAGAGCTGCCCTTCTCTGGGCCAGGCACTGGGCTAAGCAGCACCACATACTCCTCATAATCACCTTAATACTATAAAAGTGAGCGCTCCTATTATTCCCACTCTACAGGTGAAGAAACCAAGAGGCTAACTAATTTGTCCCAAGTCACACAGGGGTCAGCAGCTGAGGTTTGAAAACTGGTTTGTCTTATGCTGAGCCAGAGCCCCCAAACAGCACTGCCTGCGGGGACATGGCTCCGCCCAGTGCGCAAGAGCACCCGGGAGCAAAACCGGGTCCAGAGAGGGGGTCAGAGAGGAACGATCAGAGGCCCGAGGGGCGCCGGCCCCAAGCAAGACGCTCGCACTCACCATCAGGAAGCCCTTGCAGTCCTGGAGTTGATTGCGGCTCAGGTTCAAGAAGCGCAGAGCGGACAGGAGACGCTGTGCAGGGACGGGAGGAGGAAACAGAGGATCAGACACCCCCAGGCAGCCAGCTGGCCCCCCTCCCTTGGGCCCACGCCTGTCCTTCCCCAGGCCCCGCTCCCTCCGAGGCACTCACCAGGGAGCTGTCTAAGGCGGTCAGTGCATTGCAGCTGAAGTCGGCAGAGAGAAGGGCCAGCCAGGGCAGGGCAGAGCAGAGGTCGCCACCACAGGCTGAGAGGAGCTCCTGAGACGAGGTGCTCGGTGAGCTCCACTCTCCCCTCCTCCCCACACCAAGGCCTCGCTCCATGGCCCAGCCATTCACTCGCTCTTTAAATGCTGAGCTCGGTCTGAATATGGACCTACAGAGAGCTGAGGGCCCTATCCCCAAAGCCAGGTGATCAAGAGACTACTTAATACAATGCAGCAGGTGTGGTATAAAACATGGACAGGTACAGGGTGTTGTGGGGGCACAGCAGAGGGAGCCGGGAGGCAGGGAAGGCCGCAGGGAAGGGGGAGTGTCCGAGTTTGGTCATCCACGTCCCTCAGGACAAAGCATCTGGGCCCCCACCGCCCATCCTCCTCACCTCTAACGTCCGGATGCTCCTGCTGCAAACCAGGGTCTCCAGCTGGGAATAGATGCCACGGAGGCCATGAAGGCGGTGGACGGGGACACCTCGGAGCTGTGGCAAAGGAAGGGGAGAAGAGGGAAGATGACAAGATGACGAAACCACCTGTGCTTCCAGGAAGTGTTAAATGGAAAAGAGAGTAGATGCCACATTACTGCAGAGCAATGGAGGCCCCCAAAAGAGGCCACCTCTTTTTTTCATACTCAAAAGGCTCCTCGAGCTGGGTTTTGTGCAGCAATGTGCCCCAATGCGCCATACCTCCAGCTGCCGGAGGGACTTGAAGGGAAACATCTTGATGGGCCCTGGAAGGCCAGGACCAGGGACATGAATCAGCTAAAAGAAAAGACATTCGGGTCAGTGAGGCGGGGCACACCTTTTCCCGGCATCTCTTTCTTGGCACAGCCACCCATAGCTCTCACAGCTTCTGGACCTGAGCCGTGCAGACTTCCTGCATCCATGCTACAGCCCCAGCCCCCCTCCCCACTGTTCTCCTGGGCTTCCCCGACAGCCTACCCCACTCCCACCCCAGAACCTTGAGTGAGAGCGTTTTCTGCAGCACATCGAAGAGGAACTGAAGCTGGAGGATGACAGGAGAGTCGGTGGGGTGGGAGGGCAGAGCCACAAAGCCTGTCTGGCCAGGGCCCCATGGCCCCAGGTACAGCTCAAACACGTGGTTCAGCTGCTGCAGTGTGGCGGTCAGCAGGCTCAGTGTGCTGCAGCCAGACAGGACCACATCCCCTGCAGGGAGAGGGGCAGACAGGAAGGGGGGCATCAGGAAGGGCTCTTTGCCCTTACTCTGAGACTTTGTGATCCCAGGATACACCCGCGCCGATCTCTATCGCACATCCTGCACTGCGGGTCAACCTCTGTATCTTCTCCTTACTTAACGGCCCTTAGCAGCTCCTCTATCTTCAAAAAGCGTCCTAACTCTTCAGTCTGGCATATGGACGGCTTTACTACGTGCCTCCCACTTTTCTAAATTTCCTTTTCCCTTCTGCTCAAAAGATCCTAGTCTACTCACACTGCTGGAAATCGGGTCAACTTTGTTCTCAGCTGCCTCACTTTCCGACACAGCCCCTTCCACTCTGCCCAGCTTGACAGTTCCAGACGCTTCCTCAATACACGACAACACTGCTCAATTTTTCACCGTAATCACTCATTTTATGTAAAAGTTGACTGGATGTTTCATCTTTTGTTTTTTTCAGGTTGCAAAAGCATCAAGCGCACTTACAGAAACTCTCAAACAATACTAAAACGTATGTCATAGAATAACCACTCAGGATCGCACTAAGGTGTCACTCTCTACATTAAAAGTGCTCTCTCGCCCTGGCTGGTGTAGCTCAGTGGATTGAGCGTAGGCTGTGAACCAAAGTGTCGCAGGTTCGATTCCCAGTCAGGGCACATGCCTGGGTTGCAGGCCATAACCCCCAGCAATGGCACATTGATGTTTGTTTCTCTCTCTCTTTCTCCCTCCCTTCCCTCTCTAAAAATAAATAAATAAAATCTTTTTTTAAAAAAAGTGATCTCTCTTATGAGACTGTCACCCTTCAGGGTGCCCTTTGTATTCACCACAGCACCCAAAAAAAGTGCAACTACAAGGCAGGCATGGAGAATTTTGTAACGTTTTTGAAAAACCAAGGATAAAGTCAAAGGATGTTGTAGCAGCGGTTCAAAGAGGTCCCTCTATACCCTTCACCCAGTTTCCCCCAATGGTCACATTTTATATACAATATCAAAACCAGGAAGTTGGCATTGGTGCAATGTGTATTTATAGTCCTGTGCCATTCTGTCATACGTGTAGATTCCCAAAACCAACACCACAATCAAGAAATCAAACTATTCCATTACCAAAGATCTCCTTCTTGCTACCTCTTCAGCCACCCACCCACACAAATACCATCATCCCTAACCCCTGGAGCCAAGTCAGATTTTTGCTGAATAAATTAACAAATCCCCTAGCCTTGCGTGAAGGATTTTCTATGTACCATACGCTGAGGACAGACACAGGCATGGTGACTCCTCCCACCCTGAAAGAGCCTCCCAGTCTAGAAGATGAGGTAAGCCAAGTGCACATTCATAGCACACGCCAGTTTCAAATGCTATAGAGATTTCAGATACCACCGATGGGAATGCAGTGATGGAAGGCACCTGACGTTAACTGGGTAATATGTCCCAGACAACTCTGTTACTTCATTTAAACTGTAGCAGAGTCTCCTAACGAGCACTATTAACCACCTCTGACAGATACAGAAACTGGTGCTCAGAAAAGTTAAGAATGTTGATTGAGATCATATGGCTGGTAGCGAGTTGCTACTTCTGCGAGATCTCAAAACCAAAGCTTGTCTAACACATCCAATGCCAACTGCATACTGAACAGCTACTGTGGCTCCATGTGCCCAGGCACTGAGAGAAGTTACAATGCTTCGTGTGAATGAGAATTAATCTCCACAACAAACTTGAGTTAAGTACAATCATTATGCCATTTTGCTGGTAAGAAAAACTGGCTAAAAAAAAAAGTTTGAAAATTTGGCCAAGTATAAGGGAGAGTTGGGATTCCAGCTCAGGTGGAGTCTGACTTCAAATCTCGTGCTTTTAACTTATGCTGGATTTTAGGTCCTTGCTACACCGCGATTATGACCAGTCCCTGGTCTCGAGGGGCGTATAGCCAAGTAACGATCACTTTCCGGTGAGAGTATCAGAGAACGCATGGAGGAAGCGGCAGTGAAGTTTGGCCTCGAAGGATGGGTCACGTTTACACTGTCAAAGATAAAGGACACTGTAGGCAATGGCATCAGAGAGAACAAGCCCCGGAGGAATAAAGAAATGAAATGACACTCACACCCTCGTGACCCTGAACAGCAGTGACTGCGTGACTCTTAAGGGGGCGTGCCTCTGCAAAGCAGAAAACACCCCACCTCTACCCCGCGCCAGCTAAACCGGAAGTCCACTCACCGGACTCCCGCAGCAGCCCCGCGAGCTTCCACAACAGGGAGTCCCGCGGGGCGGTCGTCATGGCCACGGGGCGCTGGGGGCGGAGCCTGTGGAAAGAGGAAGCGGAAGAGCCTCAGGTGGGTGGTAGTGCCAAAAGGCTAGGGTGTCCGTGCAAACCGAGACCTCGCGGGGACTAAAAAAGCAAGGAAGAGAGGAAGCGAATCCTCCATGGTGCCCTCTGAGGAGCATAAAGCCTGATCAGCCAGACTCACCCTCCTGTGAGATTCGCTCATCAGCTCTGCTGGCCGGCTCTTTTCAATAACAAACAGGAAGTCCCACCCCGGAAGAAAGCGAACAGAAGAGAAAAATCTGTAAGCACGCCTCCTCTGCCGGAAGCCACGCCCTAAATCGTGCAAACACGTCGGTTGGGGGCGCTGCCCGCTGGTTTGGTGGAAGCTGTCCTTCAGTCGGAACCCCAGACCCCATCCCAGAGCTTGGCCCCCTCATCACTTCCCTGCTGTGGGCCCCTCACAGCCTGGGACCCCCGCTGGGCTACCCTCAGCCCCTCCGAGCCAGTGGGGAAAAGCTGATTGGTTGTTTGCAGACAGGGCGGCGAAGCAAAGTTTGGAGAAATGGAATCGCTGTTAGTAAAAGATTCGTACAAAGCGAACAATAGTTTTCCAGTTAAAGGAGAGTGTGTTCTCCATAGCAAGGAGCTCTTTGATATGTGTGAAAAAGCTGGGGCTGGCGGAGGTGCCATTTCTGGGGTTCCTTTGCCACCTTTTCCTAAATCTCCCTCCAAACTCCGGTGTTTTTTTTTCCCTTTCAGCATTATCAGGCTCTCATTAGTGATTGGTGACTCTCCATAGGTACCGAGTCCTTTGTTTTTACTGTGCTTTGCCTCATAACACCTGCTTCTAAAAACTGCTTCACACAGGCTAGGCTACTTGTGAAGAAAGTCGCTCAATTAGTAACTGATTGCACCAAGACTGCCCAAGTTTCTTCATCCCAAAGATACTACTGCAGCTTTCACTTGGCTCCCAGTCAAACACTACCTAACCACAGTTAAAAAATAAAATAAGTCTTAAGAGAATTTCTAGTGTTCAAGGGGGTGGGAGTTGTTTGGGGTTTGTTTTGGTTTTGTTATTTGATTTTTAATGAAGTGCCCCATTTCTGATTCATTTTCAAAATGAATCATAAGCTAGTTGAGAATAGCAATAGGTTCATAATCATCTTTATACCAAGTTGCAAAATTTGAAACAGGCTATTTCTTAAAATATTTAAAACGGTAATTTATGCTCCTAAACCACCGGAATTTAGCATTTATGGCTTACTATGTGTGACCTGACTCAAAAGCCTAAAAGGTGGTTAAATGGAGTAAGTAGAAGCACATCAGTATCGAAGGCAAAACAGCAAAGCAGGATACAAAGCTAAGGTAAGAATAGGGGCTTGGTATATTTTTGTTGCATTGTTAATCCCATACCTGGTGATGATTGTCAGTCCCTGTTTATCCCATCACCTGGAGCTAGGGAGAGAAGGTTGACCCAAACTGTAACTGCCAACACTAACCCCCTTAGGCAAGAAGAGACCTATTCGTGAAGTTCCTGACATTTCAATGCTCTGAACCAGCTCCGGAGCATTCGGAGCACTCTCAAACCAGTTTCAGAGGTGCCTCCCCAGCCCACAGACTTTTTCTGAGAATCGCTCCATTCATATGGGTAACCCCTGCAGTCAGGTTTGTTCTATACCCCCTTCGCGCCCAGGAGAGTGAACGTGGGACAAAGAGCAGCAAGGAAAGTGGAACTACAGAGAGAGAAAAACAGCTCCTGAGAGAAGCAGCAACAGAAGGCCAAGCAGTGCTTTTGCCCAGCACCCCCCCACCCCCACCCGTGAGGCCCGCTCCTCTTTCTGCCCTTGACCTGCACCAAAGGCCTTGGCCATCTTCCAAAGAATCCTCCCTTTTCTTTTTCTGCCAAAGTTTAGGAATATTTCTGTAAATTGCTACCATACGAACCTTGACTAAGACAAAATCTTTTCAAAAAGTTGAAGTCTAAAATGAAAACAATTATCTCCTTCACCACAACAGGGGAAAAAAAAGTATACACCTAGAACATTTTGAGAACAGTGCCAGATCTATGAGAAAACAACCAGAGAACTTGAAGGACATTAAAAATGACTTAAGTAAATGCAAAGATAACATGATCCTGATGAGAAGATTATTCAATTTAATTCGATATTATAACGATGTCAATTTAAGGCAATTTTCGTTACGATTCCAAAAGGTAGATTTTGCAACTTGATTCTAAAATTCCTCTGGAAGACTAAACACTGGAGCACTGCCAAGAAATGTTGAAGAAGAAAAGAACAAGAAGCACTAACGGGGGCCTTGCCCTACCAGACAGCGAAGTGTCCTAGTAAGCCGCAGTAACCAAAGCAGCATGATACTGACACAAAGACAGACAAATATTGATAAAAACACAGAAAAAGCCATGATTACTTGGGATTTCTTACTATACACAATAACACTTGTTTTAATGGTATGAATAATGAGCACTTCAGTAGTTTTGGTACAAATAGCTTTCCATCTGAAAAAAACTAAGTTCTATCTCTCATACCATGCACTTTCAATTCCAGAAGGATTAAAGAGGTAACCATTGTTTCAAAATTAAACCTAAGGATTCCTTAAACTTTGAGGTTCAAATTCACTTCTTAAAGAATGATCTCAGCCCTGGCTGGTGTAGCTCAGTGGATTGAGCGCGGGCTGCGAAACAAAGTGTCGCAGGGTCGATTCCCAATCAGGGCACATGGTCCCCAGCAACCACACATTGATGTTTCTCTCTCTCTCTCTCTCTCTCTCTCTCTCTCTCTCTCTCTCCCCCTTCCCTCTCTAAAAATAAATAAAATCTTTAAAAAAAAAAAAAAAGAATGATCTCTATTTAAAAGGCATGCAATGTTGCCCTGCCCAAGTAGCTCAGTTGCTTAGAGCATTGTCCTGATATGCCAAGTTTGTGGGTTCGATCCTGGGTTGGGGCACATAGAAAAAGCAACCAATGAATGCATAAATAAGTGGAACAACAAAATAATGTTTCTCTCTTACTCACTCCCTTCTCTGCCCTCTCTCTCTATAAATGAATCAATAAATTTTTTTGAAAATTTGTCCTTGCTCTAGCTGGTGCAACTCAATGGATTGAGTGCCAGCCTGTGAACTAAAAGGTCACTGGTCCCATTCCCTGGTAGGGCACACACTGGGTTGTAGGCCAGGTCTCCAGTTGGGGGTATTCAAGAAGCAACCAATTAATGTTTCACACATCAATGTTTCTCTCCTTCTCATTCTCCCTCCCTTTCCCGCTCTCTGAAAATGAATAAATAATATCTTTTTTAAAATGTGTCCTTAGAAAGTAATGTATTGTGTATGGCCTGCTGCTGCATAATTTCATATTACCACGAATGAAATTGTGTTTCTCAGAGAACTGCTATGATAGCATGCCCTTAACATACAAACACTCTGAGTTTTATTTCCCAAGAATAACACCCCACCTAAATGTGCACCTGGACCCTTCTAAGCACAAGACTTAGACCTCCCAACAGCTCTTGTTCTCCAGAAGCTGGCAGTGTGGTGGAAGAGACAGGCACCAGCCATCACATTTCAGCATTGTATTTGTTTTCTATTGCTGCTGCAAGAATTTGCATTAAATTTAGTTGTTTAAAAAAAAACACATTTATTATCTCATCGTTCTCAAGGCCAGGAGTCCAAAATGTATCTCACTAGGCTAAAACTAAGGTGTCAGCAGGGTCACATTCTTTTCTGGAGGCTCCGGGATAGAACCTGTTCTTGTCTTTCCCAGCTGAGAGTCTGCCCACTCCCCTGACTTGTGGCACCCTTCCATCTCTACAGCCAACAATGGCCACTTGATTATGTGAACCCTAGGAAAGACACCTACTGAGCAAGGCTCCTGGTGGCTTACTGGGGTCAAATTTTAAAAGCAAAGCCTAGCAGTCATTTACACACTAGGAGCCTCTCATACAAACTGCACTTCAGGAAGAAACCTGCACTGAACTGCCAGCCTGAGCCAGCCCTTATGAAGAAGTTCCTGGAATTTTATTTTAACCAATAGGACTGAGGCTTTCCCCACCCAATCAAAACTACACTACTCTGACCAATCAGAGCAGCCCTATTCTGACCAATCAGGGCAGTACCTTTTGGACCAATCAAACTGAGATGATTTAGAGCCTTCATTTGCACGAGGACAGGTCACTCAAGGACTGGGGTGGGGATTTATGTCTATATAGGCCAGTTTCCCTCTGACTGTGAGAACACCCTTCTTTCCAGGGAAAGATAGTGTCTCCCTGGCTGAGGTGAAATGCCAGAGCTACCTGCAGGGGGTAGAGCACAGCTGTCTAGCTGGAGAGGGGCCTGGCCTCAGGGCTGCCTCATAGCCATGCTGTTTTCACAGCCATGCTGTACCACAACAATGCTGCACCAGAACTGGGCTGTTCACACCATGCTGTTTTTATAGCTGTGCTGTATTACAATTGAGCTAATTTGCACTGGATAACGTTTCCTTTTTTTTAACCATATTCTAAATTGGGGAATCCTGTTGGCATTGAATTGGCATCAACCACCATCAGCTGACCAGCCTTTTTCACGTTATACCCTCTGACAGTAGCTCTTCCGCCTCCCTCTTCCACATTTAAGGACACTTGTGATTAATGGGGCCCACCCAGATAATCCGTGATAGTCTCCCTATTTTAGGGTCCTCAGGTCAGCAACCTTAATTCCATCTGCAATCTTAGTTCTCCCCTGTGATGTAACATGACATTTTCACAGGTTCCGGGGGTTAGGAGGCAGACATCTTTGGGGAGGGGGGCCGTTATTCTGCCTAAGACAGACATAATGCATGTGATGATGGAGACAGTGCTATGAAAGGGGATTCTTGTCCAAGTGTTACCAGTAGAAATGGGGTTCTTGGAGTGTCATGAGAAAAGCATTTGGGGGACCACGCATAGGAGGATGAGGTGTAGTGGTAAGACTTACTGAAGCTGGGCCACAAAAGAAAAAAAAAAGACTGCCCCCAGGTTCCCACAGTCTGTGCCTCATGCACCATCAGGTGGTTCGGCTCTCCTGCTGTGGAAGGAGTCCAGCCTTGTCTTCATCGAGCCTAGTAGAAAGGCCAGGGTCCAGAAATTCTGTGCCGTTAGTTCAGTGCATGCCAAAGGTTAGTCCAGTTCAGTCTCTGCCCCCATCTGGCTAGCTTAGTCTCTGCTCCCTGCTATGCTCCAGCCAGTGCTGCATTTTGCCCCCGGTTCACGCTTGGAACCCGCGCTTGGACACCCGCAGCTTCTAGGCTCACGTGGCAGCTACAGAGAATGCACGTGTGCTAACTAAGAGAGACCTTTGTTAAGCTTTGATTATAGTACCTGAGGCTTTAAAAGTGACCAATCTCTTTCCCAATCCTTTGTGGGCTTGTGCTGGACCCTCCCCCAAAACAATCCATTTCCTAGATTTTCAGGGGTTCTCTGTCCCTTATGCAATCCAATCCATTTCCCTTTATGTTTGCCACCTAGGCTCCCACTGTGCAAGCCGCAGGGTAGAAGGACCTCCCTCTGTGCCATCTTGGCTTGGAGTGCGCATGCTCCCAGAAGAGGAATTTCCCCCTTTATTGTTTATTCCTACCCCCCCCCCCCATGGTTCAGGTAAATGGACTGGTTGTACCCTGGGAGGACTGGAAAGCTGGTTCCCTAAACAGGGGACAATGGAAGGGTGTTAATCCTCTTGTCAGGGATTCAACTCCCCTGGAGTGCATGAAGCTGGAGCTGTGGACCTAATTAAGTGTAGCCAGTTTTGCTCCCTTCTTTTTCAATACCTAGGAGGAAAGGAAAGCACCAACTTGCAGAAGACAAGCTGCCAAAATAGCACCTACTGGACAGTTACAATAAATGTTGACATACACCCTGACATTATCCTGAAGGGACCAAAATTCTGCCACCTTGAAGCTGCTTTGGGGGATATTCATTTTAAGCTTGTTTATTAAGAAACAAGGACTCAGAATCTTTGATCCTCCCCCACTTTGCTGCCCAAGAGATTCAAGCAGAGAAACCTACTTCAGGGAGGAGATTTTAGGATGCTACCCTCCACCCAGACTGAATTCGGTATGATAAACAGAAGGGCTTCAGGCAGGTGCCTGTTAGCTAGACATGTGCTCTGTCCGGTTGTCTCTGAGTCACCTGGCGAGGCTTTTCTTCCCCTGTGTGCTCCCTCTCACTCAACTACCTGCCAATCGCCCATTCTCACTTCTGGAATTCAATACCCCGTTCCCCTCCCCTTTTCCCTTTGTTCAAATGTCTTGTATACCCAACGTCATTTTGCTGCAGTGGGAATTTTCATGGGATTTATTGTGCCTGTGTGAATTCCCTAGGTTCATGCATTAAACTTTCGTTTTTCTCCTGTTATCCTGTCTCTGCTAATTTGGCTATTAGCCAAGCCAGGAGAATTTAGAAAGTAGGAGGGAAAGAATATTTTTCTAGGCCACACTGTTTTACACCCACCCCTTTTGCTAAAGAGTACACAGTCAGAGACGGCAAACAGTCTACAGGGAATCTCAGACAAAGACGGGCTTCCAAGCAATAATTACCAAACACTGTCAGCAAGTCAGCATCTTGAGATATTAAATCAACTAAAACTTTCATCCTGTGAAATAGCTTATATAAAACAAGAGCAGGGTGTTCGAATAATTATAACATTCTTGGATGCAAAAGGATTTCACATTTGTCTTTTTAAATCAACTAAAAACCAAAAGATGATTATGAAACAACAAAAATCCCTCCAAAAGAATGATCAAAATGTGCGCAGTAATGGATACCAAGTGACCTGAAGGACTGAGCAAATAATGTTTTTCTATCACATCGTACAAGACAAAATATAAAAAGTATTTATTAAAAGGAAAAGCTAAAATATACAGAGGACGGATCTAAAACTTTCAATATATAAATATATATTAGATGAAACACATATATGTCAGATGAAAATTTTCAATGTATATATATTAGATGAAATGTATATTTCATCTAATAAAAGTTCACAGTAGAAATTAGAAAGAATGTGAGAGGAAGTTATATTCAAATAAATAAAAGAAGAAAATGTCCCAGAATTGAAGAAAACTATGTATATTCAGTTCAAAAGTGTCCACCAAATGCCAAGGATCTCTTAGACATCAAAGGTT
Source organism: Phyllostomus discolor (assembly GCF_004126475.2). Taxonomy (NCBI): domain Eukaryota; kingdom Metazoa; phylum Chordata; class Mammalia; order Chiroptera; family Phyllostomidae; genus Phyllostomus; species Phyllostomus discolor. Next base: position 14,133,722 of record NC_040906.2, read on the forward strand.
AGTTTCAAAACTAACGTGTAGATCTACTGTAATGGAATTTCAAGTGCCGTGGTAAGGAAGAAATCTTGAAAACTTCCAATGAGGGAAAAACAAAACAGATGAACTGCAAAGGTATGAGGACCATGTTGCCGTTCAGTCTCTCACTGAAAAACAGGATGCAAGAAGAAAAGGAGGAGACTCTCAAAATTTGGAAGAAAACCATCTTTGGATCTAGAACCACATAAACAGCCCAACTATCATTCAAGACTTTCAGCTGGAAGAGGGGTTCGGAAAGTCTATCACCTACCAACTTACTCTGAGATAAATAATAAAAGAGGATAGGTCAACACTAAGAAAAATGAATCTAGCCCTGGCTGGCGTAGCTCAGTGGATTGAGCGCGGGCTGGAACCAAAGTGTCCCAGGTTCGATTCCCAGCCAGGGTACATGCCTGGGTTGCAGACCATAACCCCCAGCAACCGCACATTGATGTTTTTCTCTCTCTCTCTCTATCTCCCTCCCTTCCCTCTCTAAAAATAAATAAATAAAATCTTAAAAAAAAGAAAAATGAATCTAAGAGGAAGATGTGAGAGACAAAAATGACGGTAAACAAAGATAGTAAATGTGTTCAAACTACAGGGTGGGACAGAATGTCCCCCCCCCACCCACCCTCCAAAAAAGGAGGAAAGAAGAAACACTCAAAGGATAAGCCCGGGGAGCTGGCAGAAGGTGGCAAGGGCGGCACCACCCCACGGAGCAGGAGAGGCCGTCAGGGCTGTGGCCCCCAAAAGCACTGGATTTGCAGAATTTAATAAGAGAGTGAAGAGCTCTCATAGAAACCTCAAAACAACCACAGTGGTGGCATAACAAGAAATAAATTGGCCTTTGCAGAATTATAGGGAGACGAAGGGAAATGAAAATCTTCCACATCCGGTAGACCTGAAGTCACAGTCTTTAAAACTTCATGAACACCAGCCACCTCAAAGTTTTCCCACTACTGGGGATATGCCCACTCCCACTCGGTTGAGGGACTGACCACCGCGTCCCCTCACTGCAAGGTGCTATTCAAGGGGACGTGAATACAGTGGACCCCATATAATTTGACTTCAAGCAATAATTGCTTGAAGTCAAGCAATTGATAATCACTTCAAAGAGGCACAGGAATATGGGACAGTCCCTGTGAACAAAGCCTCAAGACGTTCAAGTGATGACAAATCTGAGTCATTTGCAGGTAACAATACAGATCGGGCCATTCCTCTCATACGTGGTTTGAATACATTTACAGAGAAATCACCTGCGAGATGTTCATTCAGATTTTGCTTAAACTGTAGAGCAACGGTTTCCATTTGTTTTTTCCTGTCTCTGGAATTTATTGAGGTGACACTGGTTGACAAACTTATACAGGTTTCAGGTGCTCAGTCCCACAACGCATCATCTGGAGAGTTTTGTGTGTTCACCACCCCCAGCAACAGTTCCCATTTAGATGATAGATAATTGAGACCTTGCAATAACCCCATGAATACTTAATTCCTAGAGTCTGATGAGAGAAGGGTGACTGTCTTTGCATGCATGCTTCTGAAATTCAGTGACTTATAATAACAGAAAGTCTTTAAAGTGGCATTACTGCTGGGAGAAGATTTCAAAAGAGACCCCCTCTGGAGCTTTTGTGACTGCTTCACAGTGGCCAGGTGAGCATGCCCTGGAAGGGAAGGGAATGACTGCTTAGAGACTGGTGAAGGAGGCTGCTGAATTGCCCAACCAGGAATTGCTCCCTAGCCCTGACGGGTGTGTCCCAGTTGGCTGGGCATCGTCCTGCAACGTGAAAGGTCACTGGTTCGATTCCTGGTGAGGGCACATGCCTGGGGTGTGGGTTTGGTTCTGGTAAGACAATTGATCGATGTTTCTCTCTCCCTGTCTTTCTCCCTCCTGCTCCTCTCTCTAAAAATAAATACATAAAATTAAAAAAAATGAATTGCCGCCTAAAGGGCAAAATAGTGCCTATGTAGGGAGAGAGAAAGGGTTTAATGTGAGAGACAATAAGGAGAAGGAAACAACAGTGCTTTTCTCTAGCCTCTGCCCCACCTTTGTGGGGTAACTATACCCTGCTTTGGGGATGTCACCTTTTTTCACCTTTAGCCCTTGTGCTTTAGGCTCTGGGCTGCAGGGCTGGGACACATAATGTAAGTTACTAACTCATTCTGTTCCCTTGGGCACCCTTCCTGGAGAAGCACGTGACCTTAATCAGGACAAGGGAGCCACCAAGACTCTTTCCAGGTCTTCTGCACGCAAACTCCCCCCATGCTGGGTAAAACAGTGTGATGAAGGCAGCTCGGACCCGGCACGGACGGAGCTGACCCAGGAGGGCATGTTGACCCTGTAGCTGGATCCGCGCAGCATCTTCGCATCCCAGCGTCAGCCTTGCCTCGGCCAGCTGTGCTCCTGGACTTGATATAAGCCCGTGATTTTTTTTTTTTTTAGATTTTTAAAAAAGATTTTATTTGTTTACTTTTTTAGAGAGAGGGGCAGGGAAGGAGAAAAGAGAGGGAGAAAAACATCCATGTGTGCTTGCCCCTCACGTGCCCCCAAACTGGAGACCTGGCCCACAACCCAGGCCTGTGCCCTGACTGGGAATGGAACCAGGGACCCTTTGGTTCACGGGCCAGTGCTCAATCCACTGAGCTACACCAGCCAGGGCTTTTTTAGATTTTTTTTATTGTTGTTTTATTACAATGGTCCCAGTTTCCCCCACCCCCCGTGCTCTTCCCAGTCCTGTCCCTCGCCCCCACCAGTGATTTTTTTTTTTTAATCTAAGCTTGTTTGAGTTGGGTTTGCTATTCAGACTAACTCTGAGTGAAGAGCATGCACAGGGTTCCTGAGGATTATTAGCCCTGGGATCAGGGAGGATCACCGAAGTGTGCGGCTCTTAGTCTCCTGGCCGGCTCTGAGGACGAAAGTCGTCTTTAGTCATGTCTGCGTCTGCCTCTCTTAGGGCGGGGCAGCTGTACCTCCTGGATCTGCTCAGTTAGCAGAGTCTAAGGCCTAGAGACCCTGGAAGGCGTGGCCCAGACCAGTGACTCCCAGACTTCAGGATTTCACGGATTTCACAGATACGGAAATTCCATCAGCAAAATTACAAAGAAAAATCTTAGGGTCCAAATAAGAACTTCCAAGGTTTAATTTTGTCATTTATAAAAACCTTAAAACAAACAAACAAACAAAAAACCACTACCTTCTCCCATCACCTCAATACCATAAAAGAAACAACAGTTCCGCACACACGCACATGGAAATGATAACTTGAGAAGAAGGGATAGCCCTTGAAGATGAAAATGAATACCTCTGGCTTGGTTGAAAGATACCACATTGTACTCACTTTCCTCCCTTCGTCTCTGACACATGAAAACTTTTCTCCAGCAGCACCACCCTGCTAAGCGACCCAGTGCAGAACGCTGTGCCCCTCAGTACTGTCCTCAACCTTTGGACCCCATTCACGTTCCGGGGACAGGGAAAGTCTGCACAACGCAGGGTCGCAGGGTCGTAGGTGGTCCTCGTGGGAGAAAGGAGAACCCTGAGGCCGCTAGGAGGATTGAAGATCCCAGGGAAAGGCCCCACACAGGCAGGGAGGATCTGACAAGGGTAGGGGGGTAGAGTGATGTTCAAGCAGGCTTGAAGCAAATCTCCCATTCCCCCACTCTGCATGGCCGGCGGAGCTGGTGGTCTCCGCGGTCCACTGCCAGCGTAGCAATCCCTGCAACCCCGAGCACGGCCTTGCTGCTACGCTGGGTGTAGGTGAAGGTGCTGGGAGAGACTCAGAGCTACCACAGGCAGATCTCCTCTCCAGGGCAGCAGCAGCCTTCTCTTGGATTCAGTGTCCACTGAGGCTACGGCGGGACCACCGCTGAGGGCTGTTCTGGTGGACTCCTGTGCTTGGAGAAACCATGTTTCATTCAGCTCAGCTCAGCTCCGCTCAGCTCAGGTAGGGGAGGTGTTAGCCCAAGGGTGCTGGGTGGGATTCTCTCCCCTCCACATCCCCTTCCGGGTCGTGCTCACCAGCCCACCCCATCCAGCTGGGTTAGGAGGAGGGAGTCTCTGATGAGTCAGTCTGTGAGCAGAAACACACTCCGCAGTTGTGCAGTATTAGACAGTGCTCTGGAATTTCAGTCCCAGGGACCTGAGCATCCCCAACCCTCCCCTCCACCCACAGCTGCGTTAAAGGGAGACGGGGTGGAACCAGACCAGCTGGTTGAGAGCCAGAGCGGGGGTGGGGCAGGAGTATAGCAAGACCCTGAGGAGGAGAGTGAACAAAGCAGGGAGGAAGGTGTGGCGGGGGTTCCCAATGGCCAATTACCGCAGGCAGAACAAACCCAATGGGAAAAGAAAGGGGCTCTTTGCACCGTGCTCTGGACGCGGCATGTACACAAAGTGTGTACAAAGGCTCACACAAGAGCACGCGTTTTTCCAGCACAGGATCTGGCCTTCCTTGCATCCAACATTAAGGACTGAGTGGGGTAACGGAAAGGTACACAGGGTGCATCAGGGAGCTGAATGTTTCAAGAACCCAGGTCCCAGCACAACTAGGCTCACGGAGGGCTACGTCATGAGCCAGTGACAGATTCGAGGGAGTTCGAGGGCCCTCAGCAAATTAAAACCCTCAGGTCTTCGTTCTTCCACCTCCTCTCCATCCTGGCCAACTTGTGGACACTGCTTTATGTCCCACCCAAGCTCCTGAGAAATCCAAGATCTTTCCAGCTCTGAACCTCTGCCTTAGTGGGGCCCCAAGGCACGATCTCTGACCGGTCTTTCAATCACCTGACCTCCAGCTAGGTGCCCATTCGCTCGGGCAGAGAATGGCAGGGGAAGGGCCTCTGGCTCTCTCAGATGCAGGTGCTCTGCGAGCTTCGGCTGCTTTTAGGTGTGGCGGCGCAGACAACCTGACCCATGTATCAGGTCCAGCCCACACGAGGGCCAGTTCTGTCTCCAGCGTGGCTGTCAGGAGCTTCAACCAGCTTTTTGTCACCCCCAGATGTGGTAGCCTCCCACCAGACATGCATCCAAATCCAGCTCCCGAACCCCAGATCTCCAAGGTCAGGTGAGGCTAAGCGACCTGAGATCTCCCAACCCCATTCTGCCAGGGCTCAGACCTCCCCGCCCCCAACACCGCGACCGTGTCATAGAAGCCCGAGAATGCAATGCCAAGTCATATGCACCGGGTTGTTTATTGCCACGTTACCCACGGGGCAGGGGAGGAGGGGGAGGGCAGCCCTCAGGCAGAGAAGTGGAGGGAGGAGGGAAATGGAAAACACCTATTTTCCAAATTCTGCCATTGCCCCCACCAGGTGATGGCGCGGGCTCCACCGCCAGCAGGACGCCCTCAGACACAGACGCAGTGCTGCGTGAGCAGGTTGGGCACTGTCTCATACTTGAACGAGTAGCCCCCATCAGAGGTGGTGCGGACATGCAGGGACCTCATGGTCCCGGGGAGAGCGGCACAGCAGGGCTGGGCCCCTGGCACCAGAGAAGGAGGCTGAACAGGGGTTGGGGGAGGTCCCGGGACCGGCAGGGACAGGTCTGGCTGGGTGGGCAGCCCGCAGCCACCGTGGCAGTAGTAGAAGATGAAACTGGGAGGGTGTACGATCCACCGATCCCAGCCCAGCTCCTGGAAGGATATGTTGAGGGCTGCTCTGTGGCAGTGCGCATGCGCAGCGGGTTCCTCCGGCAGCCTCTGCAGCAAACGCAGGGCAGCGGGAGACCAAGGCCAAGGCAGCGGGGGAGTCGAACGTCGGGCTCTTTCCCCTCCACTTGGTGGCTTGGCCCGCGTGTGAACCACCAAGAAGGGCGTGGTCTCAGGCCGGGCTGAGCAGGAACAGAGAGGACATCGCAGCAGGAGCCCGAGGATGGGATGGGTCAGCAGGGGGAGTGCGGAGGCGGCCAGACGCAGCACAGCCCAGCGAGGGGGTGCCTCGCCCAAGGACACGGGCACGGTCATGGGACCTCCAGACGACAGGGCCAGGAGGCTTAGCAGGGGCCCAGAACTGTTGGAGGCTGCTGTGCCCTGACTGTCCAGGCCTGTGTGGAACCACAACTGGGCCAAAGTCACCTGGCGGCTGCGTGTGTGCTGGGACGGCCGGAACAGATACGTGAAGAGGCCCTCCTCGGCCTGCGGACGCGCTCTGGCAGCCGGCTGGCTCTCACAGCTGGAACCTGCAGCGGACAGAGGGTAGGAAGAGGACAGCCCTGACTGAGAACCTGGGACCCCTCCTCCTCGACAGGAGGTAAGGGGCTGCCATTCAGGAGCCTGCCAAGCTGGCCACTGAATGCTCTGCCAGACTCAGGGACGGTCCAGTCTTGGGAGAACAGACAGAGGCTCCGCATTTGTTATTTCATCATTAAAGGATGGTAAAAACACAAGACATTGCCAACTTCTCTCTCCAGTCACTTTACCACTTAATTAATATTCCCATCAGCAATGTGCAAGGGTCCCTGCCCCTTTTCCCAAAACAACTCTTGGAATTGTCACTTAGACTTAAATTTTTGTTCATCTGATGGTGTAAGAGGGCAGTTGAATGGTGTGTACACAAGCATTTGTTATATTACTCTTTACGTCTTTTTACATGTCAGAAATATTGCAGGATAAATTCTCTAAAATAAGTCCACTTTAGCCCCGGCTGGTGTAGCTCAGTGGATTGAGCTCAGGCTGCAAACCAAATGGTTGCCGGTTTGATTCCCAGTCAGGGCACATGCCTGGGTTGCAGGCTAGGTCCCCAGTAGGGGGCCACATGAGAGGCAACCACACATTGCTGTTTCTCTCCCTCTGTTTCTCCCTCCCTTCCCCCTCTCTAAAAATAAATAAATAAAATCTTTAAAAAAAAAGTAACCATAAATCCCTATTGGAAAAAAAATAAAAAATAAAATAAGTCCACTTTATAAAGGCAAGTTAACACCAAAAAGGAGGGAGAGGAAGAGCAGGAAGAGGAGAAAGGATACAGCTAAGAATAAAAGACAGTGCTTTCTAAGAAAGTGCAGTTGGCATCCTTACCCTGACAGGTACACAGGCTACACTAGACAAGCATGAACCAGGACTGGTTGAGAAAGTGGATTCTCACATTATAAACCTCACAGTTGACCCATTTTACAGATAAAGAAACTGAAGATGAGAAAGGTAAAGTAGCTTGTAGCCACTAAGTGGCCAGGCTAGGATTCTGTGCTGCATTGGGTCCTCTCTAGAAGAAAGGTGGGCCGGATTACCAGAAAGCCCACCTAGAGGAGACCCTTACGCACTGAGTTAGAGGAACATGGGGAGGTGAGAAGAGAACTCAAGAGATGGTGAACTGAGTATCCCAGAAGGGTTTCCCAGCCAATCCTTCTCCTGCATGCCTGACGTCTGCCCAAGTCTCAGCTACTTAGGGCTAAAGAAACAAGGTGGAGCGTGGAGTAAAGACAGAGAGAGGAGAAAAAGCAGCAGAAGGGGGTCCACACCCACATATCTCTGTCTCTACAGACCCTGGCCTCCCAGGCAAAAATCCCCCTAATGCCTCCTAAGGAGCCGTGCCCTCTGACATACCACCTCCCTGAATTCTGAGAGGCAGGCATTACTGCCCATTTTGTGGACGAGGAGACAGAGACTCAGGGAGGTTTAGTAACCGGCCCACTGTGGCAAAGCCAGCTGAGTGGCAGGTCTGGGATTCGAACTGAGACCTGCCTGCCTTCCAATCCCAGGCTACGGACCACACCGCTTTTCAGAGTCGCCGTTCCCCACCCTCATTACCTGGAGCTGGGAAAAGGATGGCCTGGGAGGCATCCTCCTCCTCAGCCTCAGAGCCCCTCTGCATGATGCCCCCCGCAGCATGTCTTCGGGGCAGCCGCCTGACTCCAGGGTCCCCGCCTTCACCGGTCACTGCCGGGGGCCCCAAGGCATCCAGGAACAGGGCCTTCACCTTGGCCAGGACAAGTTCCCTGTCCAGCTCCGGCCCATGGCAGCCATGGCCCCCTTGTGGGGCCCCCAGCACGAGGAGCAGCAGTGGCAGCTGGGGCAACATAGCTCACCTGTCCCCGCCAGAGGGAAGCCCACACCCTGCCCTGTGCCCTTTTGTCAGGGTCTGCCCCAGGCCTCCCCTCTGTCCCCTCCCCATCCCACCACCCGCCCTCTTCTGCCCTTCTCACCCCAGACTTCCCCGGGCCTTCCCACGCCCTGCAGTCTGAGCTGCCCCTGCCTATGGCATTGAGACCTCATCTCTGACGCAGATGTCTGTGGCCCTGAGCCTTATCTCCCACTCCCGCTAGGAATGCGGGGAGGGTGCTGGCGGAGGGTTTTCACCGCAAGTGACCTGACCCATGCCTACAACCCCTTCCCCCCACCCCTGGCGTACACACACACACACACACACACACACCGTGACTCGCACCCCAGACCCAACACAGAGGTGACATCAGGTGGGACAAGAGGCTGGGAGCGGGGTCTGCCAGCTCCTAAAAGTGTTATTTGTCAGGGAGACAATGCACCAGCCCCTAAGACCCTCTGGAGCCCCTTTCAAACAAGCAGCTGCCGGCCAGTCACAGGAGGACAGGCTGAGGCTGGAGCTCGAACTGGGGCTGGGGGGGTGGGGGGGCAGGTGGTCCCGCCTGCTCTAAACTTAGCCTCGAGGAGCCGGTCTGGGCTCTTATCCTCCAGCTGTGTCATCAGAGAATATTTTTGGGATTGGCAGCTGCAGGCGCCTCTGCCACTCAGGCCCAAGCCTGGCGGGTGGCTGGGGACCTGGCGGCTGGAGGTGGGAGGGAGGAGGGGAAGAGGCCCAGGCTGTGGGAGGGGGCTGGGAAGAGAGGAGCAGGAAGCCAGGCCGCTGGCTGGGGAGGCTGCCGGGCCCCTCGCTGTGAAGGCAAACAGGAAGGACTGCCCCCAGATCTCTGGAGTCCCGTCCCGGGAATCGCCGCCACCTCAGAGCTGCAGGTCCGGGCCGAGGGTAAGGAGGCAGGCAGGAGCGGGCGGCTCGGGGAGAGCTCCACAACCCCCACGCCGGACCCCCAGACGCACCCCGCCTCCCAGGTTCCCGCCGCTGCTCCGGGCCTCTGAGCGTCCACCGCCCGCCCTTCCTTCGAGCGCTGCAGGTCGTCTGCGGCCGCCGCGATGAAGGCGAGCGCGGGCGATCAGGGGAGCCCCCCGTGCTTTCTGCGCTTCCCGCGGCCGGTGCGGGTGGTAAGTGGCGCCGAGGCCGAGCTCAAGTGTGTGGTCCTGGGGGAACCGCCACCCAATGTCGTATGGGAGAAGGGCGGGCAGCAGCTGGCGGCCTCGGAGCGCTTTAGCTTCCCCACCGACGGTGCTGAGCACGGCCTGCTGCTGACTGGCGCGCTGCCCACCGACGCGGGGGTCTATGTGTGTCGCGCCCGCAACGCGGCGGGGGAGGCCTACGCGGCGGCCGCGATCACGGTGCTGGAGCCGCCGACCCCCGAGCCCGATCCCCAGTCCACCGAGCCCTCGCTGCTGCCGCCCGGGACCGGGGAGGGAGCCCCGGTGTTCCTAACGGGGCCCCGGTCGCAATGGGTGCTTCGGGGGACAGAGGTGGTGCTGACATGCCAGGTGGGGGGCCTCCCCGCGCCCACGCTCTACTGGGAGAAGGACGGGATGGCCCTGGACGAAGTGTGGGACAGCAGTCACTTCGTGCTGGAGCCTGGACGCGCGGAGGGGACCGCGGGCGCCAGCCTGGCGCTGCGCATCCGGGCGGCGAGGCTGCCGGATTCCGGCGTCTATGTATGCCACGCCCGCAACGCGCACGGCCACGCGCAGGCCGGCGCGCTGCTCCAGGTGCAACAGCCCCCAGAGAGCCCCCCGGAGGACTCCGACGAGGCCCCCAGGCCGGTGGTGGAGCCACTCAAGTGCGCGCCCAAGACCTTCTGGGTGAACGAGGGCAAGCACGCCAAGTTCCGCTGCTACGTGATGGGCAAGCCCGAGCCTGAGATCGAATGGCACTGGGAGGGCCGCCCGCTGCTCCCGGACCGTCGCCGCCTCATGTACCGCGACCGCGACGGCGGCTTCGTGCTCAAAGTGCTCTACTGCCAGGCCAAGGACCGCGGGCTCTACGTGTGCGCCGCGCGCAACTCGGCGGGCCAGACGCTCAGCGCCGTGCAGCTGCACGTCAAAGGTACGGCGGCGCCCCTCCCAGACCCTCCTACCTCGGACCACCCCTCGTGCCCGGCGCCGCCCTGAAGAGGTGGAGGGGAGGCGCCAAGCATTGAAATCCTGTTTCCTGACGGCCTCCCATCCCCCAGGGACTCGAATTCAGTAGGTCTCCATGGTACCCGGGAACTTATTAGCAAACTCAGGTGATTCTGAAGCAGATGGTGAAAACACCTCCCTTTCCTGTGCAAACTGAGAGGCCCCTAGAATTTTTCTTCTAGTCCACTGGCTTTTCAACCTCCCGTTATTTTACTCCTCCCCCGCCCCCACCATGGAAATCCCATTTAAAGCCCCAACATATTAGAGAGAAAAGGATCATTTGATGGCTGGAAATTGTTTGATTTTTTTTTTTTAATTTCTTGATTTGAGAGAGAGAGAATCATGGATTTGTTCCACTTGCACATGCATTGGTTGACTCTTGTCTGTGCCCCGACCGGAGATGGAGCCCGCCGCCTGGGCACACTCACACTGTGCTCCAACCGACTGAGCTACCCGGCCAGGGCTATCTATGGCTGTCAATGTTTAGGTCCAGATTTGTAACATATGCTGAGAAAGCCAATCAGTGAGAACGAGCGGGCTCTTGTATTGAATACACACATTTTTTAAAAGATTTTATTTATTTATTTTTAGAGAGGGAAGGGAGGGAGATAGAGAGAGAGAGAAAGAGAAACATCAATGTGTGGTTGCTGGGGGTCATGGCCTGCAACCCAGGCATGTGCCCTGACTGGGAATCGAACCTGCAACACTTTGGTTCGCAGCCTGTGCTCAATCCACTGAGCTACGCCAGCCAGGGCGGCTGAATACACACATTTTAAGTGGAGGTTGCATTCGTCCCGGGGTCTGGTCTGTGAGCCCTGCGGCGAAGGCTGGCGGCAGCCCTCCCCCTGGGAAACTCCCAGCTCACACGGAAGCAAATGTGGGAGAAAAACTGCCCTGTGATTTTTGAGCATCCTTTCATTCGATGGCTCTCCCCAGGTCTGCAAGAGGAGGGAGGTGAAGGAGAGGAAGTTTGTATTGCAAAGTCGAGTCACCAACAATGTTTAGTAAATGCTCAGAAAACAGAAAACAGGGGAACACCCTGTCTCACACTGGAAGTTAAAGCTCTCCATGCAAGGAATTCATCACAACTTGCAGGATTTTACCTTTATCGGTTATTTCCCAACTTTTTCCCCCCCAGAAGAAAAAAAATTGGCAAATCTCTGAGCCTGGCCTGGCACGTGTTGTAACACCTATGCCACAGCGGCGACCTCGTGGGTACACCGCCACACGCTGGCCAGGGGATGCTCAACTCTATGAATACAAAACACCCAGCAGGAAGGCAGAGCTTCCCAGAGCTGTAGGACATAAGCGTTTCTCCAGCATCCTCACCCAGGTGAACCCACCGGCTGGTGTCCAGCATCACGCTTTCTCTTTGCAAAATGCAGTTTTGAAAATGCTTAAAGTGCTTTAAAAAGGAAACTCAACTCAGACCCCAGCAGAGTCTGTGTCATGCCCCCGAGGGGCCCCAAGTGACAGTTTGAAAATCACTGATGTGGTCCAAGCCCTTCCGTCCCCTTCCCCACTTAATAGGTAAGGAAACTGAGGCCCAGGATCCCTAACATGGCCTTGCTCAAGGTGACGGGCCAGTGTCGGGGTCAGATGAGAATTTAGGCCATCCGACTTCCCTTCTGAAGCTTTCCCTTGTGCATCCACAGTGCCCGCCGGCTCTGGGAGAAGAGCAAACGGCATGGCTCATGCGGGGTTTGGCTGTGGACGATGCCAGGAGGAGTCCCTCTCCCGGTTGGACCCTCTGCAGAGCCTTCTCTGGTCTCACTCCTCTCCACAGAGCCCCGCCTCCGCTTTTCCAGGCCCCTGCAGGACGTGGAGGGCCACGAGCAGGGGATTGCCGTGCTGGAGTGCAGAGTGCCCAACTCCCGCATTCCCACGGCCTGGTTCCGCGAGGACCAGCGGCTGCTGCCCTGCCGCAAATACGAGCAGATCGAGGAGGGCACCGTCAGGCGCCTCGTCATCCACAGGCTGAAGGCGGACGACGACGGTGTCTACCTGTGCGAGATGCGGGGCCGGGTGCGCACTGTGGCCAGTGTGACAGTCAAAGGTCAGCCGGCCAGTGGGAGGAGGCCGAGGCTGAGGGGGACGGCGCCCTGACCCTGGGCTAATTAATGGGCTCTGTCCGCATCCCAGGGCCTATCCTGAAGCGGCTGCCCCGCAAGCTTGACGTCCTAGAGGGCGAGAACGCGGTGCTGCTGGTAGAGACTCGAGAGGCCGGGGTCGAGGGGCGCTGGAGCCGCAATGGGGAGGACATGCCGGCCACCTGCCAGAGCAGCTCGGGCCACATGCACGCCCTGGTCCTCCCAGGCGTCACTCGAGAAGATGCCGGCGAAGTCACCTTCAGCCTGGGCAGCTCCCGCACCACCACTCTTCTCAGAGTCAAATGTGAGGGCGCAGGAGCCTTCGGTCGGGCTCCCGAAGGGCCGGGCAGGCAGGAGGGGGCCAGAGGCCAGTGTCTGGGTTGGCAGAGTGGACCTGCAGTGGGCAGGTGGTGGGTGGCCAGAGCAGGGCCCCAGGACGAACTGTGCCTTTGTCTCAGGCATCAAGCACAAACCCCCAGGACCCCCGGTGTTGGCAGAGATGTTCAAGAGCCGAAAGAACATGGTCTTGCTGACCTGGAAGCCTCCCGAGCCGGCTCCCGAGACCCCCTTCGTCTACCGGCTGGAGCGGCAGAAGGCGGGCTCGGAAGACTGGGTCCAGTGCTTCAGCATGGAGAACTCGGGGGCCGTGGAGGTGTCGGGAGACTGCGTGCCCTCCGAGGGCGACTACCGCTTCCGCATCTGCACCGTCAGCGAGCACGGCCGCAGCCCCCACGTCGTGTTCCACGGGTCTGCTCGCCTTGGTGAGTGGGCGCCGTGCCGGGCCGGGCCTGTCAGCAGCACCGCCCCCGTCACACCCTGCAGCTCCTGGTCCCCTGGCTCCTTAACTGTCCTTCCTCCTGCAGCTCCTGGTCCCTGGCTCCTTAACTGTCCTTCCCTGCGAGCAGCTGCCCTCCGTCGGTCGCCCCTCTGGTTCTGATGGCTGCACTCTCTCCCCTTCCCAGTGCCCACAGCTCGCGTGGTGGCAGGTCTGAGGGACGTGCAGGTATACGACGGGGAGGATGCCGTCTTCTCCCTTATTCTCTCCACCGTCATCCAGGGCACCTGGTTCCTCAACGGGGTGGAACTCCGCAGCACTGAGCCGGAGGGCCAGGTGGAGCCCGGGGCTCTGCGGTACCGCATGGAGCACAACGGCCTGCAGCACCTGCTTGTCCTGCACGCCGTCACGCGCCAGGATGGCGGGGCCCTCGTTGGCTTCAGCTGCCCGGGCGTGCAGGACTCGGCTGCCCTCACCATCCAAGGTTGGTGCTGGTGGGCGCCAGGGTGGGCAGACAGGGCCGGGGCACGAGTCCCGTTGGCACAGTGGAGCCGATGCTGTTCCCACTTCTCACACCTGGGCCACGAGAGTCAGGCTTGCCGCGGTGGGCTGAGCTGGAGGACCCTGGGCCAGCAGGCAGGCTGCAGACCACGTGCCCCGTACAGGGGGCCCCTTGCTGGTTCATCAGCATCATATCCAGGCTCTCTGGGGTGCTTCGTGGTTTACGGAATTCTGTCGAGTTTGTCGTCTCAGAGACACAGGCCCTGGCCCCTAGGCCCCGAGCTTCCTGCCCTATCCTGGGATCACTGACGCTGACATAGCTACTTCCTATGTGCCAGGCACGGTCCTCATCACTTCACATGTATGAACACAAGGCTTTCAACAGCCCTGGGAGGTAGACTCTTTTGTCAACCCATTCTGCAGATGAGGAAATGGAGGCACAGAGAGGTCGAGTGGCTAGGCCAAAGAAACTCACAAAGCTAATGAGCAGTGGAGCTGGACTTCGAACCCAGGCCGTCTGGCTCCAGAGCCCCACTCTGCTGCCTGCGGAGACGGAGACAGGGAAGGAGAGGGGCCGAGGCACCCTAGGACCACAGCTGGTGGGGGTCTGAAAGTTCAGGGAGCATGCTGGCAGTTGCTGTCTCACCATTGCCGGAGATTATAAGGCCAGTCGAGAATTCCTCAGCACCCACACTCAGGGCACTGCAGTGGTCAGCTGCCAGCGTCCAGGGAAGAGGGCAAAGTAAGGATTAACTGGCAGCCACAGCCCGGGATCGCCCCCACCAGTCACCTGGAGAGCTGGGCCATCACCCAGCCTCCCCGGTCCCTGTACGACGGGGGACAGGGTGACTAGGGGTCTGCACTTGAACGGGCTCCCTAGGACTCCTGGTGCACACTGAAACCACTGCTCTTAAGAACTGGTGTGTAAGCCCAAACTTGTCTTTTTAAAACTCCAAATGCGTGAACAGCCGTTGTCTGGCCTGTTGGCCCCACACCCCGGAGTGAGCACATGCAGAGAGGTGGGGGGGGCAGTGCACACGACGGGGCCTGCGTGCGAGCGACTTGACTGTCTCCTCACAGAGAGCCCGGTGCACATCCTGAGCCCCCAGGGCAAGGTGTCCTTGACCTTCACGGCCTTGGAGCGGGCGGTGCTGACGTGTGAGCTCTCCCGGATGGACTTCCCAGCCTGCTGGTACAAGGACGGGCAGGAGGTGGAGGAGAGTGAGTCGCTGGTGGTGAAGGTGGATGGACACAAGCACTGCCTGGTCCTGCCCGCGGCCCAAGTCCGGGACAGCGGCGAGTTTGAGTGCAGAACAGAAGGGGTCTCGGCCTTCTTCAGTGTCACCGTTCAAGGTCAGGAACCATGGCGGCCCGTCTGGGGGTGGGGTCCCTTCCAGGGAGGTCCAGGTGGGCGGGGGATGTGTTTCAGATCACTGAGCACTTCTTAATCCCCCGGTGAGCAAACGCACTGGCCCACCATGCGCCCTCTGCTGCGTGAGGGTGTGGGGAACCGCGTCCCACTAGGCCGAGTGGGAGTGAATGCGTACTGGACATCTACTAGCCAGCTGCTCTGCCAGGTTCTTCGAGTACACACTGTGGTTTAATCTGCACAACTGGATGAAAGGCAGCATATCACCAGTTCACAGATGAAGACACTGAGGCTCAGAGAGGTTGTGCGATGTGCCCATTATCACACAGCTAGCAAACACCAGAGCTGGGCTTACATGCAGGACTGCCTGCCCCGCTCTCGGAGGCGGCAAGGTCAAAGGGGAGTGTTAAGTGCAGTGGTCCAGTGGTTCTCAGACGCTGGTTCGTGTCCTGGCTGACTCAGAGCTGCTGTGGGGCCTGTTATAAGTGCGGCGTATGCCCAGGCCCCCCGACTGCCGGGGCCAGAACACACAGGGCAGAGCCTGCAGAACCACTCCAGGAGGGTGGTTCGGGAACCACTCAGCCAGCTCACCTCACTCTAAGTGGAAACCTGGTTTCAACTCCATTGCCAGGAGGTCCTCTAGCCCTTGCCTGGAGGCACCCAGTGACAGGGAACTCACCGCCCGAAGGGAGCAGCTGTCCCACTGTGGCACCGCTAGGTCATTCCCACCTCCTGGTCCTGCCACAGCCCGTGACACTGACCTCCGCTCAGCCCAGACGGAGGTTCTCTGTGCCTCCCTCCTTCCATGTCCCTACCCCGTGGCCTCCGTGGGCTCCCAAAGCGTTCTTCCATCGCCAGATCTGCCAGGCCTCACGTCATTACCCCAGCGTCCCCAGCACGGCATGGCCTCCACCTTCCCAGTGTTCTCCATCATGGACTCACGTCTCCCGTGTTGGGGGGGGGGCCTGTGTGACCCCAACTCTGTTCCCCCAGAGCCCCCCGTGCACATCCTGCACCCCCGCGAGCATGTGTTTGTGCACGCCGACACCTCCGAGTGCGTCATGCTGGCCTGCGAGGTGGACCGAGAGGGCGCCCCCGTGCGGTGGTACAAGGACGGGCAGGAGGTGGAGGAGAGCGACACCACGGTGCTGGAGAAGGAAGGACCCCACCGCCGCCTGGTGCTGCCTGCGGCCCAGCCCTCCGACAGCGGCGAGTTCCAGTGCGTCGCCGGAGATGAGTGCGCCTCCTTCACCGTTACCGTCACAGGTGGGGGCCTGTGGGGTTGGGGGGGGGGGGTGCGGTGCTCCCTGCCCCGGCCTCCCTCTTCCTGCCGACCACACGCCTGCTCACGGCCTGAACCCCGAGGGTCAGTCATTGCAGGAAGTTTGTGGTCAGAAACACGCTGGTCCCCGGGAAGCCCCGCCCTCTCCGTTCGGCTGAAAGCCCTGCTAAGGCAGTGGTGCCATGAGGCAGAGTTCAGGGCAGGCCGGTGCTAGAGGGGTCAGAGTTCTGAGGCCTTTGGGAAACCCCAGCTCCATCTGGGCACCCAACCCTCCCCTTCCTCGGTCCCACCCTTCGAACCGTCCCTGTCCCAACCAGAGAATGTGGAATGTTCTATGGCTGGGGCTGGGGCGTGACCTTGATGTGCCTGGGGAGTGGTTTTGTCTGCAGCTGTCTGAGCGGCTGAGACAGGAGGCGCTCTCTGAGGGAGGGCCCGGTTCCCCGTGTGGCGCACTTTCCAGGAGTGGGGATCAGGCGCGGGTCAGGCGGGGTGGCAGGGCCCGTCGCCCTAGCCCCTGATGCCCGGCCGTGCGGTCCCCGTCCTCCAGACGTCCCCGCGTGGATTGTGTCCCCCAGTGACAAGGTGTACGTGGCCGCCGTGCACCTGGAGCGAGTGGTGCTGACCTGTGAGCTGTGCCGGCCCTGGGCCGAGGTGCGCTGGACCAAGGACGGGAAAGAGGTGGTGGAGAGCCCAGCGCTGCTCCTGCAGAAGGAGGACACCGTCCGCCGCCTGGTGCTGCCTGCCGTCCAGCTGGAGGACTCCGGCGAGTACTTGTGTGAAATCGATGATGAGTCAGCCTCCTTCACCGTCACCGTCACAGGTGTGCGCCTCCCCCAGCTGCCCGGGGTCACCAGAGGACAGTCTTGAGCCCTTGGAGGAACGGGTCACATGGCCCCTAACTAGCACACTGCGAGGGGCGAAGGCATGGTTACAGATTCCTGTATCAGGCCTCCCCGCCTGGGTGAGCAGGCGCCCAAGGCCAGGAGTAGCTACAATACACAGTCTCATTTATGGAGAACTTTCTTCGTACCGGGTGGGGCCAGGTGTGTGGGTGACTGATGCGCAAAGCAGAACCATCCCCTGTTCTCAGAGCGCTGCCAGTCTAGCTGGGGCAGCACCTGTTAACCAGGGGTCGCAAGTGGGTGGTCCCTGGGGCCCCCTGCAGCCCACACATGTGTTTTGTTTGGCCTGCAGAGTCTTACCAAACCCAGGACGGTTCAAATAACAATCCAGAGTGACGCGTCCTCTTGAAAAAGCGGGAGACCCGGCAGCTCTGGTCCCGCTTCCCCCCATGGCGTCGAACAGCTGGCGCTGAGTAGCAGCTGCCCCCATACGGGGCCGCGTGCCTGCCCCACCCGCCTGCTTCTCCCCAGATGACTTCAGCCGCTGGCCTTAAATACCTGGCCCCTGTGGGCGTCTGAGCTGGCGACCCCTGTGTTAAGTCAATGAACACAGAAATAAATGGGCAGGGACACCTCGGGGCAAGTGCTGCGGAGGATGAGCGCAATGGGGCTCAAGAGATAAGAGCAAGAGAGTCAGGCAGAAAGTCGCCACGCTTCCCCGGGCTGGGCCCCAGATACTTAATTAATCGCTGAAATGCAGACACGCCAGCTCCCCTCCAGGAGCTCGAAGGCTGGCGGGAAAGCCAGACCCTGTAGAGAGTCTTAGAGTGTGGGTTGTCAAGGGTCACCATAGGGTGTAGTGAGAGCCCAAGGCCAGGGTCTGCTAACCAGGTCAGCAGTAGGAGTTGTCTTCAAAACGGATACTTGGAGCAGGGCCGAGTTAGCTCAGTGGGGTTTGGGCTGGAGGTGGGGGAGAAAGCACAGGACAACTGTGGAAGCGGTGGTAGTTCGGTGCTGGGAGCGTTGGGGCCGCAGCCAGTCCTGGTGTGGGGGCGTGGAGGTGCTGGGGGTGCTAGGGCCTAGGCGCTGCTGGCTGCTGTGCTGGAGGGACTGTCATGCCGCCACTGGTCTTGCTGCCCCTCCCCTGCCCTGTCCTAGGAATAATGCCTCATCCTGGGCTGGGCTGCCTAGGGCCCCCCACGCCCTGGCCCCAAACAGTGCAGCTTGGCACAGACACGCCCACAAAGCTAAAGAGGCCTTTCTGTGCGTCTGTCCTGTAGTGAATCCCTTCAAGCTCTCCGGCACCTGCCCTGACCAGATACAGTGGCCTCAGCCACACCCGTGCCAGCCCACGTTGGGCCTGCACACGGAAAACCAGTTTCTTCACAGGGAAGCTCACACACCACCACCCCAGCCGTGGACCAGGGAGAATGGAGTCTGATGCCAAGCCGAGGTCCCACAGCTGTGCAGGCACCCCAGCCCCGTCACTCCACCTGGTCCTCACCCCACAGCCCCATACCCTTCCCCCACCCCCAGGCAGTCACACCGCAATCAGCCCGCCTTGCTGGGTCCCAGAGAACCAGCCCGCATCCCCTAGACTCAGAACAAGCCCAGTTAGGATGGTGGTTGGCAGAGGCAGAGGGCTGAGTGTGCTGGTGGGCAGCTCTGCCCACGCTGGGGACCCTGCACAAACTGAGACCAGGAAGCTAGCAGTTCCCCATCCCAGCCACAAGGGGGCCGAGTGTTAAAGGAGCACCAGACTGTCTCAGACAAGGTTCTGGGAGACCCCCAGGGTCCCCAGGGATGAGGACAAGCCCTGGCTCAGTGCACTGTCCCTTCCCATGGTGACAGGTTTCTTCCTATGCACTGGAGTAACTGCCATTGAGCAGCTGGAGATGAACTCCCAGAATCAGCAGTCAGTGTCCCTGGGGAGCTCTCAGACAGGTGCTGGTAACTCATACAGATGCAGCGTCCCTGAGTGCTGCTGCCCTGTGAACTGCGCCTGGCTCAGAATCCCCGCCACTGCTCCCAGAGCCTGCACCTCCCTTTAACAGGTGGCGGTTCTTCCTCCCGCCCTTCAGTAGCCGGGGCCAGCTGTGACCTTCAGGAAGTTGCTTGATCCCTCCTCGCCTCAGTTTCCTCATCTGGAAACTGGGGATAAAACAAAGCCTACCCCAGGGGCTGCTGCGGGGGCTGAATGTGTGCAGTGCTGAGGGCTGTTCCTGGAACCCGAGAAAGGGGTATACGAGTATCTGCCGTTACGGATCCGCCATCCCTCATCCACAATTCCAAAGGAGAGAAATCTCTCAAAACCAAAAGGCGTTTTTGTAAGTTAGGCATCCGCCATCGTTTCAGTAAAACCTGAGCTCAGACACGGTGAGGCTATTTGTACTCCTTAATGGCTCTGCGTGGAGTGAGTGCTCCTCTGTGTTACCCTGAGGAAATGCTACCGTGATGGATGACGCGGGTGCCCCAGTGGGCGCGGTGGGGCAGGTATGTGACATGGCAAGTGCACCGATCTGGAGCATGCTGGGTTCTGTCCGCCCTCTGGCTGCAGGGACTGGAGAGGACAGTTTGTGGGCCTACGGTCCCTTGTTATTATCCTCATCGCTCTTCTTACTGTGGGTGACAGGGGCTTGGTGCTGCCGAATGGCTCCGGGGAGGCTGGCCGTCCATCCACTTGTAACAGCCTGTGGTTGCCCCCGCTCTGCAGAGCCCCCGGTGCGCATCATCTACCCCCGGGACGAGGTGACCTTGATCGCCGTGAGCCTGGAGTGTGTGGCGCTCGTGTGTGAGCTGTCGCGGGAGGACGCGCCCGTGCGCTGGTACAAGGACGGGCTCGAGGTGGAGGAGAGCGAGTCCCTGGTGCTGGAGAGTGATGGGCCCCGCCGCTGCCTGGTGCTGCCCGCGGCCCAGCCCTCGGACGGGGGCGAGTTCGTGTGCGACGCTGGGGACGACTCCGCCTTCTTCACCGTCACCGTCACAGGCGAGCAGCCCCTGGGGCACCCTGCAGAGCGGGAAAAGCAGGGGGTTGAGGGACAGGCACCCAGATCTCCCCCTTTCTGCATCTTGGGGGCTCCCCTCCTGCCCACACAGTGCTTCCCCTCTCCACCCTCCTGTCCTCCTCCCGTCTCCTTGTTCTCAGCCACCAGAGAGCTTTGGAGATTCCAAATCAGGTCAGGACAGGGGCCAGGGGCCCGGTAAAGAAAGTGCGGCAATCGGGTGTACTCCTCCACTCATCTAGCCCACCAGTACTTACTGAGCAACCACTCCATGCTCCGCACCATTCCAGATGCTAAGGGGGATAGTAATGAACCAGTAAGAGAAACCCTCCTGTTTTCATGGAACGAGCATTCAAATGAGAGTGGACAGACAGCAAGTAAATAAAACAGATGGTTTTTTCAGGTGGTATAAGTGCACCAGAGGCCAAGCAGGGACAGGGAGTAGGAAGTGGGGGAGAGGCAGGAGGGTGTCCGCTGGGGTCAGACAGATCCGGGCCACCTCTGTCTGTCCATGTGAGCGTGGACGGGTCACCGCCCTCCAAAGAGGCCTCAGGTCCTCCTCTGTGCAGTGGAACCCGCAGCTGTACCCCTCTGGGGAGTGTCAGGAGCGGTGGAGGGAGGGGCGCTGTGTGTTTAGCACAACCCCAGGCACACAGTAGTTGCCATGGATCGTAGCTGGTGCCTTTCCCAGGAGCTGCACAGTACAGGGAGAGGGCTGAGGAGCTAGCCGGTGAGGCTGAGCCTGCCTGCACCCCTCTCTGTTCACCCACCAGCCCCTCCAGAGAGGATCGTGCGCCCCGCAGCCCGCTCCCTGGACCTGCAGTTTGGGGCTCCAGGGCGCGTGGAGCTGCGCTGCGAGGTGGCCCCTGCTGGGTCCCAGGTGCGCTGGTACAAGGATGGGCTGGAGGTGGAAGCGTCAGACACCCTGCAGCTGGGTGCTGAGGGGCCCGCCCGCACCCTGACCCTGCCCCACGCCCAGCCTGAGGATGCCGGGGAGTATGTGTGCGAGACCCGCGATGAAGCTGTCACCTTCAACGTCAGCCTGGCTGGTGGGTGCTCCCGGCCAGCCCAGGTGGGGGAGGGGGGAGCAAGCCCAAGCTGATGCCCTCCCCCCATCTCTCTCTCTCTCTCTCTCTCTCTCTCTCTCTCCAGAGCCCCCAGTCCAGTTCCTCGCCCCAGAGACAGATCCTGCCCCACTCTGTGTGGCACCCGGAGAACCGGTGATGCTGAGCTGTGAGCTGTCCCGGGCCGGGGCCCTTGTGTTCTGGAGCCACAACGGGAGGCCGGTGCGGGAGGGTGAGGGCCTGCAGCTCCGCGCTGAGGGCCCCCGCCGCATCCTCTGCATCCGGGCTGCAGAGCCGGCCCATGCAGGCCTCTACACCTGTCAGTCCGGGGAGGCCCCGGGAGCCCCCAGCCTCAGCTTCACCGTCCAGGTGGCAGGTGAGTGCAGCCTGGGCTGGAAGCCTGAGGGCTGCTCTCCGAGCTCCCCCGCCTCGCTAGCATGCCTTAGTCACTCCTCGCCCCACCCCCCTCAGAGCCTTTCCCCATCTTGCCTTCCACGGCCCTCCACGGAGCCCTCGAGCCACTTTCTCCCTGTGACCCGCAGCTCTGTCCCCACAGAGCCCCCCGTGAGGGTGGTGGCCCCCGAGGCGGCCCAGACGAGGGTCCGTGGTACCCCAGGCGGGGACCTAGAGCTGGTGGTGCACCTCTCTGGGCCCGGGGGCGCGGTGCGCTGGTACAAGGACGGGGAGCGACTGGCGAGCCAGGGGCGGGTGCAGCTGGAGCAGGCCGGGGCAAGGCAGGCGCTGCGGGTGCGGGGGGCGCAGCACGGAGACGCTGGGGAGTACCTGTGCGACGCCCCCCAGGACAGCCGCATCTTCCTCGTCCGTGTGGAAGGTAACAGCGCACCCCTCACACCCCGCGGGCCCTGGGCCCCCAAAGTCCACACGCCCCCACCACTCTGGGACCCCTTCGTTTCTCACCCCCGCCTCGCTGCCTCTAGCTACACCCAGTTCATGCACAGCCATTGCTTGGATAGGGGCCTGGGGGCCCCTTGTCCAGAAACCCTCAAATAGGAAGGGGCATCGCCCAGTGGTTAAAAGCAGGGGCTCTGGAGTGATCCCCCAGGTTCCAGTCTTGACCCCAGCAAGTTACCTAACTTCTCTTGAGTCTTTGAACGGCTCCAAGGTGGGGAGGACAGGGCTAGTTTTATCGGGCCGTTGTGACAGTTCAAGGGGGTCCATGGTAAGTGATTCATTGTCATTAGGGAGTCAGGTGGGGCGCCGGGCCAGGACGGAGAGGAGTGGGCCAGGGAAGGCAGGGAGTTGGCACCTCGTCCTCTGGGACCCCCTTGTGGCTGGCCCACAGCAGACTCAGGAAAGGCCTGTTAAATAACTGGGGGTGAGGCCTCTACCTGCTGGCAGGGGTAGAAAGGAGGGAGGGGCAGAGACCCAGGCCACCTCAGTGCCCGACCTCCCCCCACCAGAGCCGCCGCCGGCGAAGCTGGTCTCGGAGCTGACGCCGCTCACCGTGCACGAGGGCGACGATGCCACGTTCCGCTGTGAAGTCTCCCCTCCGGACGCCGACGTCACCTGGCTGCGCAACGGGGCTGCGGTGGCTCCCGGGCCCGGGCTGGAGGTGGCCCGGAATGGGCCGAGCCGAACCCTGACCGTGCGAGGGTGCCAGCTCAAGGACGCGGGGACCGTGACCGCCCAAGCAGGGGGCACAGCCACAAGCGCCCGGCTCCACGTCCGAGGTTTGATCCCCGTGGGGGTGCTGTGGTATCGTCCCCTGCACCTGTCCCCCCCAGCCCAGTCCCTCCCAGCCTCGCCCTGGTGCCCAGGGGCAGACCGATAAGGTGGAGCAGGGGGCCAGCCTCCAGGCCCCTCCAGGCTCCATGGCCCCCCTCCCGTTCCTCCCCAGAAACGGAGCTGCTGTTCCTTCGGCGGCTGCAGGACGTGCGGGTGGAGGAAGGCCAGGACGTGTGCCTGGAAGTAGAGACGGGCCGTGTGGGCACAGCGGGGGCCGTGCGCTGGGTTCGGGGCGGGGAGCCCCTGCCCCACGACGCCCGCCTGTCCGTGGCCCAGGAGGGCCACGTGCACCGCCTCCTCATCTGTGGCGTCGTGCTGGCCGATCAGGGCACCTACGGCTGTGAGAGCCACCACGACCGCACCCTGGCCAGGCTCAGCGTGAGGCGTGAGTGTCCGGTCCTCTCCTAGCACGCAGTCCACCCGTGGCACGGCCTTTCCCGGTGGCCCCGGGCCCCCAGACCCCCACCGAAGTGCCCCTTGCCGCCGAGGCAGGTCAGCCCTGGCTGACCTCCAGGAACGTGACCCAAAGTGGCCTTCCCAGAGCCAAACTTTACCTTTTTTCTAATGTTTTCTGCTCACCTTAGAAGCCCGTGTGGATGGTGCCTTCCATTTCAAATGTCCACAGTGGCTTTGCTATAAACATAAATACTACCTTCTAGAAAGACTCCTGGCATTTCTCTGTTAGTCTGATGTCCCATTTCAGGAGCAGGGAAGCCTGGCAGGTAGCACCCCGCCCCCCAGACTGGAGCCTTCTATTCCCCATGGGGCCTCCTGCAAACTACTGAACCTGTCTGGGCCAGGTCTCCTTAAAAATGTGGCTGACCCCTACTTCAAGGGTCTTGGAAGACGTTACATGAGATAACATGAAACGTGTCCACACAGAGCTTGGTAGATGGGTCTCGCTGGTGATATTTGCTCTCTTCTCATTTATTTCATTCACTTAGTCACAGTAAACCCATGTCGCACTGCTCTTTGCCTTGTGTAAGCGGGGAAACCAAGGCTCAGAGAGGTTAAGCAATTTGTCGAAGGCCTCACAGCACACAAACCCCGGGGCAGAGCTAGGGTCCAGTGTTGGCATGCCTGACTCCCAGTTCTATGCTCCTTCTGGGTGAGAGTCACAGCACCCCTCCCCCAGACTCCTCACCCTTCTAGCCACACCCCACCTCCTTTGTGTGTCCCCTCTCCTAGCCCCAATAAGCTCATCTCCCCCCCCATGTCTGGTGGGCCGTGCTCCTTTCTCCCGAACCCTGGTTCTGAGCTTCACCCAATAGGCCCTCACTAGGTTGGGTGCCAAGGGTGGGGCAGGTAGAGCCAAGGGGTGTGTGAGCCCCCCTAAATGCATGCCCAGAGCCGGAGCTCTCATCCTCCCTCTCTGCCTGTCTCCTCCCACCAGCGAGGCAGCTAAGGGTGCTGAAGCCTCTGGAGGACGTGGCCATCGTTGAGGGGGGCAGTGCTACCTTCCAGCTGGAGCTG
The DNA here is from genome assembly GCF_004126475.2 of Phyllostomus discolor. NCBI lineage: Eukaryota > Metazoa > Chordata > Mammalia > Chiroptera > Phyllostomidae > Phyllostomus > Phyllostomus discolor. The sequence continues at coordinate 14,158,050 of NC_040906.2, forward strand.
TCCCAGGAGGGCGTGACCGGGGAATGGGCCCGGGGGGGAGTCCGGCTGCACCCGGGGCCCCAGTGCCACATCCACGCAGAGGGCCACACTCACCGCCTGGTGCTCGGTGGCTTGGGCCCGGCCGACTCAGGCTGCATCTCCTTCACCTCGGACTCCCTGCGCTGTGCGGCCAGACTCACTGTGAGAGGTGCGGCCTCGGGACCACACCGCCTGCCTGCTGACCTCCTGGGTGTGACTCCACTGACCCCTCCTCCCCGTGTGGCCCCCACTGACCATGCCTGTTCCAGTGTGCCTCTCACCGACCTCTCTGCCCAAGTGTGACTTCCCTGACCCTTGGGCCCTGAGCGGCCCCAGTGACTGCCCCACCTGCGTGTGGCTCCTCACCAGCATGATGCAGCGTGGCTCCACTGAGCCTCCCAGCCCTGCGAACCCCTGACTGTGCCACTGAGCACGCCCGCACCAGTGTGGGCCCTCCTCCTGCCTGCCTGACCATGGCCCCACTGACTGCTCTGAATGTGACCCTGCTGACCACACCTGCCTGCTGCACCCCTGTTGCCTGCCTGAGTGTGGCCTGACCACCCAAGTCCCAGTGGTCCACTGTCTGTGCCCAAGGATGAGTCCACTAGCAGCTCTGCTGGGTGTCCCCATCGCTGCTTCCAGCCCGGTGTGCTCCCCACTGGCCACACCTGTTCTAAGGTCCCCCTTGCTCCTCTGAAGCCATTGTGCCCCCTATGGTCCAAGGTCTGTCCCTCCAGCCAAATGTGGCCCCCACTGGCCATGCCTGTCTATGGGGGACTCCACTGGTATCTCTGATCTGGTCGCCGCCCTCCCCCACCGCTCCCCTCTAGCAACAGCATGTCCCACACGGGCCACCTTCAAGTGTTACTGCCAGCTGGCCACTCCTGCCCCACTGACCCCTGTACCCTCACTGACCAGCATCCCCATGGACCATTTGTCCCAGCATGTCCCCCACTCACCAGTGACCTCCACACTGATGGCCTGGCCTAAGTGTGTCTACCACTGACCCTCGTGCCCACGAGTGTTCTCGTCCCCAGGGGCCAGGTCCCCATCCTGCCCTCACCCCTGTTCCCTCTGCACTGTCTTCCTCTCTCACTCCCAGAAGCCCCAGTGACCATTGTGCAGGCACCACAGGACTTAGAGGTGACTGAGGGCGACACAGCTACGTTCGAGTGTGAGCTTTCCCAGGCCTTGGCTGACGCTACCTGGGAGAAGGTCAGAGCCCAGCCCAGCCCACCTCAGCATCCTAACAACAGGGATAGCGCCCAAACACACTAGAATACCGAGTGGGCGTGCCTGGCCCTGAGCTCAGCTTTGCTCTCCATTCAATCCTTTAAACTTTGCAACAACCCTTTGAGGTAGGTCTCCTTATCGTCATGTTACCTACAAGGAGGCTGGGGCTCTGTGGGGTGAAGTATTGCCCAGGGGGAGACAAAAGGGGCAGAGCCCATATTTGAATCCAGATTTATTTAATAAATTCCAGAATCCACCCATATGGCCAGTGTGGTTGGTACATGACCCTGGGCTTCCCGCGCCTGGGAAGACCCTTCTCAGCCCTATCTGGCTCAAAGGGTGACACCTTCCCAGTGAGGCTTTTAGCGCAGTACTCAGGCGCAGAACGGCTCCATCCCAGCCTGGGGGACACAGACAAGTTTAAACGCCCCCCGAAACCGCTTGGCATCAACAGAGGGCGCCACCGCCTCCTAGGTCTGCGGCCGCCGGCTCACCACGACCCTCTGCCACTCCCACCCCTAGGACGGGCGCCCGCTCCTCCCAAGCCCTCGGCTCAGGCTCCAGGCCCTCGGTACGCGGCGCCTTCTCCAGCTGCGGCGCTGCGGCCCCTCGGACGCCGGGACCTACAGCTGCGCGGTGGGGACGGCTCGCGCCGGCCCTGTCCGCCTGACCGTGCACGGTGGGTACTGGGTGCTTCTGGGGCCGGACACTAATGGGGGCTTGTGGGCTGCAGATCGGCCCTTCCCTGGGATGGACTCGGCAGCTTCTTGGGAGAGGGGCGGGACGGGAGTCCGCATCGGCCGTCCCGCCTCACGCCCACGGCTCCGCCCCAGAGCGGGTGGTCTCCGTGGTCTCCGAGCTCCAGTCGGTGAGAGCCCGCGAAGGCGACGGCGCCACGTTCGAGTGCACTGTGTCGGAGGTCGAGACCCCCGGGAGCTGGAAGCTCGGAGGCCGCCCCCTGAAGCCCGGAGGCCGTGTCCGCATCCGACAAGAAGGTCTGGCCGACTTTCCCCTGGTTCTGGCCCCGTGCTGCCGCGTCCGGGGTTCCCACAGACCACGCCCCACTACGACAAGTCCCACCCTCAGCCCGAATGGGCCCAGCCCCCCGGGCCAAAGAGCAGTCTCACTGTCTCTCCACTGTCCCCAGCTCTGAGCCCTCTGTCCTGGCCGGCTCCGCTTCCCCCTCGGCATCCCAATTCCGCCCTTCCAATTCTGCCCCCCTGCCCTAGCGCATAGTTAGCGCGTCCCAATCGACCCGGTAGGTGGGGACCAACTCCGGCCCCACCCGCATCTCGGATCCCGCCCCAGAGGCGGCTCCAGCCTCGCTAGCGCCCCCCTCATCCTCAGGGAAGAAACACATTCTGGTGCTGAGTGAGCTGCGCCCGGACGATGCGGGTGAGGTCCGCTTCCAGGCGGGACCCGCCCAGTCCGCAGCTGAGCTGGAGGTGGAGGGTAAGCAACTGCGGTGAGGGCTGCCTGGAGTGGGCGTCACCTTCCGTGGGGCAGGCAGGTTGGTGGCTGGTCCTAGGAAAGCTCCTTCCTCGGGGAGCTCTCTTGGGGCGGGTCACAGAGGGCAGTGCGTTTCCTGGGGAGGAGGGGACCCTGGGTTGAGGCTACAGAGTAATGGGCCTGGAGCCCAGAGATCTGAGACCAGGAGTTGAGGCCGCAGGGGGAGGGAAGATGCGTTTCTCCTTTGGGCGGGTAGGGGGTCCTGCGTCTTCTCTTCCTATTAACTTAAGACGTCGGCCTCCACCCCCAGCACTCCCTCTCCAGATGTGCCGCCGCCCGCCTCGAGAGAAGACGGTGCTGGCGGGCCGCCGGGCGGTGCTGGAGGTGACGGTGTCCCGCTCAGGGGGCCACGTGTGCTGGTTGCGGGAGGGGATCGAGCTGTGTCCGGGAGACAAGTACGAGCTGCGCAGCCATGGCCCCACCCACAGCCTGGTCATCCATGACGTGCGACCCGAGGACCAGGGCACCTATTGCTGCCAGGCTGGCGAAGACAGCGCCCACACGCGGCTGCTGGTCGAGGGTGAGTGGAGCCGACTAGGGCAGGCGGGCTGGCCAAGCAGGAGTGGTCCGAGACACGCCCACCCAGGTTTTTCAGGACTTGGGATAGCAAGATGGTTCTGGAGTGTCTTGAAGGTAGGAGGTGGGGAGGCCAGAGATCTCACCCAGGCGAAGAGAGGAGGGAGCTCTGTTCTCAGCCAGAACTACTTGGTTCAGGCAGGGCAGCTGTTCCCACCTTTCTACACCCCTTCCTGTCCAGTGTTCCCCTCACTCCCTCCCGTCCCTGGACCATGTTTGTGCTACCTGAACACCCCATTTGTACCCAAGTTCCTATCCTTCCCGATGCTTCTGCTTCATGCCCGCCACCTGTCCCTCACCCCCCCCCCCCTCCTGCTCTCTGCTGGCCTCTGCCCACCTCAGGGAGTTCAGCGTCAGCCTGGGCGGCTTCCGAGCTAGTCCCGTTTCCTTTCTTTCCCACGTAGGAGATGCCCCGCCCTCCATCCTGATCCCTGCCTGACCCTAACCAGCCCCCACTTCCCTGTCCCAAAGACAGCCTCAACACAGGCCCAGCAAGGGTGGGGCAGAGGGTGAGGGCCCCACTCTTCCCGTGTGGGTGCCCAGCCTCTGCCAGGGAGGAAGGTGGTACCCACTCTCTCCCCAGCCCCACGCGGAGTCATTCCTCTGCAGGTAGCTAGAAGGACCGAACCAGGCCAGGCGGGTGCCCTCGGACAGCTTGGAAGGCGCATGCCCTTATGCCGGGCAGGGGTGGGGAGGCAGGGGAACCAGAGGTGATGGGAGACAATAAAAGTGATGCAGCCCCTGTCCCTGGCTCTCTGTGTGACGGATGAGGGCAGAACTGGCCTGGGGACCCTGCGCAGTGAGTGACCCAGGAAAGCGAGAACTATGGTGCTTCTAGTTTGGCCCATGGACGTGCCAGCCACCAGAGACCACCACTCCCGGCAGAAGCCGCACAGTTTGGCACATTTATAAAAGATGTAAAACAGGGTGGGGCAGAGGGAGACAGAAGCATGAGGTGTCCAGGGTGGCATGACAGACACCAGACATGCATCGTGCATTTAAGCCCCCTCCCCCGAGGTCCCCTCCCCAGCCCAGCCCAAAGCAGCACCCCCCACCCCCATCCCCTGCCACTGCCCTCGGGCTAGTGGCTTTGCAGAGGACAGGGGACCAGGGTAAGGGCTGCTGCAGTGGACGAGGACAAGAAGCCTTGGATGAATCTCGTTAGGAGGCAGAGCAACGGGAGAAGAAGGCAGACCTCCTCCACTTAGACATGCGGGAGAGCGGCTCGTGGGACCCCAGCAGTGGGAGAGGAGGTGGGGCCAACCTTGCAGAAGCCCTACCAATCAGAAATCTAAGGCAAGTGTCCCAGTGTCCCCTCCAAGCCCACCCTTCCATGCACACGCACACACAGGTGACACACTCACAACCCTGAGCACACCCCAAAGGGGCTCACACCTCGAGTCCCCCAGGAGCCCCTTGGGAGCTTGGGAGGGGCCTTTCCCTCGGGCCAGGCCTGGCCTGAGACAGGTCCTCCCTTCCAGCAGCCAGGCCAGTCTTCTCCAGGGAGGGGAGAGGGACAGCCATGGGCCACAGGGCCAGGAGGGCTGGGTGGTAGACCAGCAGGCCACCCCAAGCTAACAGAGCTGGTGAGCACAGAGTCCTGGCGGGCAGGAGCAGCGGTACTGCTATACCCGCACGGGGGGCCCTACACAGGCTGTCAGTGGTCCCCGGGACCCGTATTCATAGTCCGTGTCCGTGGGCGAGGCCATGAAGGAGCTCAGTGAGCTCCCCGTCTGCCGGTCCCGGAAGCTCTGGATGTAGCTCTGTGGGAGAGGAAACAGGTGTGAGTGCAGCCGCAGACGCCTGCCCTGGGGGCCACCTCAGGCAGAATCCTCTGCCTGCAACCCACAGGCCTGTGACCCCCCCCCCAGACAGCTATAGGCCCAGGACCTCCTCACGCTCACAGTCCACAGCCCTGAGGCCCTACCCCATACCATATAGCTCATTAAAATCCTTACTCAGACACCTCTCCCCCACCCCGGAGTGGGGCCCATCAGCCTCCTGGTAGAAGGGGTTCTGATGGGTGGACAAACGCTAGGCCTTCTAAACACTGACAAGCCCCTGGGGAAAACCCAGTCCTGCTTGGACAGAGCTTACAGCACTCCCTGGTCCCCCGTTCGGACTGGAGGGGCTCGGAGTGCTCACCGGGGAGAGGACATCTCCATTGAAGCGTTTGATGGGCACTGGCCTGCGCCGATACGCAGGGTCAGGAGGTCCGGGCCTTGGAGGGGCCCGGGGGCCTCTGGAGGGAGCCCGTGGGGGTCTCTTCTTGCGCCGCTTCTCCTTGCGCTCTTCCTGCTGCCTTATCCGCATCAGCTGCACCCGGCGTCGCTGCCGGCTGATGACCACTGCGAAGGGGCGGGCAGGGAAGGGTCTCAGAGGCCCACGGGCACCATCCCCACACTTCCCAGCCCGGGGCTCCAAGCTTCCAGATTCCCCACTTTTCGCTCCTGGTCCTCACCTCCCAGATGGGACTTCCACAGATGTTCGCCTCCGAAGGTCTTTGAGGAAGACTCCTAGAGCTGTAGGTAGTCCCCCCACCCCCCCGCCCCCTGAGCTGTCGTCCCCTCCCGGACATCGCCATCTCCCGACCAGACAACCTCCTCACCGGGTTCCCTTCCACGCTTGCCTTCCCCAGTGCTTTCTACACTCAGCAGCCAGAATGAGCACCCCAAACGCTAGACTAGATCACATCCCCGCTGCTTTAAACCTCCAAGGTGCCCTATGGCCTTCCTAGTAAAATCTGGGGTCCTCACTGTGGCCCAGGGGCTGCACAATCAGCATCCCTCCCCACCAGTGCAGCCCCACTTCCTCGGCAAGACACGCCCACTTCTTCTCGCCTTGCCCCCTGCTATTCCCCCTTCTCTAGCTCTTTGCATGGCCGGTCCTTTATCCTCCAGGACTCTACCTAAATGTCACCTCTTGGACGTGCCTTCCTTGAGCACCCTGTCTGTAACAGCCTCTGGAAGGAAACTCGTATTACCCAGCGTATCTCTTGCGTATCACTCTGCACAACTGGAATTATCTTGTCTGTTTGGATGTCTATTACCTGTCTGCCTGTGCCCCCCACCCACCCCCAAACCTAACCCTGGAAGGGCCAGAGACTTTTCCTGTTTTGTCTCTGCGGTCTCTCAGGCTCTGGAACGGCTGCTGCTCCATACGGTGTTGTGGGATGAATGGCACCGCGGAGGTCCTATCTTCCCAGACCACGAGCGGGTCACCTCTCTAATCCCACTGCGGCCTTCCGCTGCTAGTGTGCACAGCTTCTTCTCCCACTCCCGAATTGCTCACCGCTGCCACCACCCCCACCCCCACCCCCATTTCTCTCATGCCCACCCGGGTCAGTGCCCTCTCACCTTCCGTGTGGGAGTCCCCCTCGGCCGTCACCCTCCACTGCACCAGAACACCCATCAGGCTGAGCAGGGGCCAAAGCGCCAGCAGGGCCCAGCTCCGCCAGCAGAGGGGAGGCACAGGGGCGGCCCGCAGCCGCTCCACGGCGTAGCGCCCCAGCAGCAGCAGCTCAGCAAAGTAGTCCGCGGCGGTGGCGATGAGCGCGGCCCCGGTCACAGCCGTGGCCAGAGTGGTGAGAGGGCGGGGCCAGCGCAGCGTGAGCAGGGCGCAGAGCAGGCCGCCCCCCAGCAGCAGCCCCAGGGGGCCCCACACGGAGCCGGGCTGGTAGTAGGGCGCGGAGCCCAGCAGGGCGGCAGCGGCGAGCAGCAGGCCGAGCAGCAGCCCCACCAGGAAGAGGCCCACGCTGCGCACCAGCATGGCCACCAGCCCGCACAGCAGCCCGATGCCCAGCGCGATGCCGGCGCTCGCCCCGGCACTCAGCTGTGTCTCCAGCACCCGCTCTCGGTAGCACAGCAGGAAGATGACCACTGAGCCAAACAGCAACCCAGTGAGGAAGAGCACTGCCTTGAAGCAGCGGTAACCTAGAGGGGAACAGGGGCTAGTGAGGGGCCAACATGAGGTCACCGGGAGGGAGGCAAGGAGTCTGAGGGGTCAGGAACACGGAATCACAGAGGAACCAGAGGCAGGGCTCTAAGATAAGAGAATCGGGGGCCACTGGGGTCCTGAGGGCACCAGTGATGGGGCTGCTGGGGTCAAGGGAAGCCAGAGAGATGGGTCACCAGGAGTCATTTGGGAAATGGAGAGACAGTCACCGAAATGAACGTCAGGTCTTTGAGGGTTAGAGGAGTCAGAGATAGGTCACTGGAGTCAAGAGTGAATCAGTGGTGGGTCACTGGGGTCTTTGGAGTCCTAGGAGTCAGACGAATGGGTCACAGGGTCAGAAGGGGAGCCGCAGTGGGGTCCTTGGGGTCTGTGAGGAGGGACTGTTCAGAGAAAGGAGGTATTTGGAAGTCAGAAAGAACTTGAGAGATGAGGGTCACAGGGGTTCAGAAAGACAAGGTCTTGGGGGGGTCACAAGGCTTCAGAGACATGACCTCATGAAAAGGTTACAAAGAGAACAGGGAATCGGGGTCATTAGGGCCTGGCTCCAAGAGATGAGGTCTTTGCCGGTTGGGGGACTGGCAGCCCGGAGTCACTGAGAGCATTAAAGGGTTTCAGAGAGAGGGTAATACTGAGACCAGAGAAATGGGATCCCTGAGATCACAGCGGGGGGAGGGCCAATCAGGCAATGAGATCCTACAAATCAGAGAGTTAGGAGAAATGGAGTCAGAAGAATAAAACTTGATGAGATAACTGGGCCGGGGGGCACTAGGGCTTACAAGGGGATCAAAGAGGATTATAGGGTGAAATAGTGGTGGTGGAGTTCCAGGAAAATGAAGTTACAGGGCCACTGGGCCCTTTAAGGGTATCTGGGAGAGTGAGGGGCTTGTAGATCCTAAACTGTTGGGAGGATGGGGGCAACGGGTCAGGGAGAGCCAAAGAGAAAGGTCAAAGGGGAGGCTCAGCTCTAAGAATGAGGGGAAGCCTCAGCATCCAGGAAGTTCTGGGGTCAGAAAGAGGAGAAGGGCATGCACCAGGGCTCAGAGTCCAAGGGCCAGGGAGCGGGAGCATTCAAGAGGGTCGAGGTGACGGGGAAGCACAGGAGAGGTAATGTCAGGATACGATGAGCAACAGCAGAGGGCGTGGGTATGGACAGGGGAGGGAGGGAGGTGACACAGCCTCTGTGGAGTCCCAGAATGCATCCTGAGCCCTTAGAGGGGCACTTTCTTCTGCCCACTCTGCAGTTGTTCCGACAAGCGTTTGGGGGTGGAAAGAAAAGGACCATCTGGCTCCCATTCCTGCCTACTACCAAGCCATTCTAGGGCGGGGTGTAGAGGCAGCAGAGCAAAAGTCTTGCCTCACCTCTGCCCAGCCTGCAACCTAGACCTGCACACTTCCTCTGCACCTCTCCCAGCCACTTACAATGTACCTCTGGAGGCTTTCCGTGGACCCCCAGCCGATGGAGCTTGCTCTCCTCTAGACCTGCACACTTCCTCTGCACCTCTCCCAGCCACTTACAATGTACCTCTGGAGGCTTTCCGTGGACCCCCAGCCGATGGAGCTTGCTCTCCTCTCTGAAGCTCTATAACTCTTGCTGTAGAGTCCCTGGGCACTTACTCCACTAGTCCACCTGGCACCTTTGTGCAAATTAGAAAAAAGTGTGCCATCCTCTAAGCAAAGCAGCCCAGTGCCAAGGCCTAGAGTTCGGCTGGATGTCAGGCCCACCTGCCCATTCAACTGAACTCCCTTGTATAGTAGCCGCCCTGTACGGCAGTTCACAGCAGCCCTGATTACTGGAGCCTCCCTTGTGGGCGACCTCCATGTGTGTGACTACCATCTAGCTGACTACTCTACAGCTGACCCTTGCACAACACAAGTTTGAACTTCACGGGGCCACTCCTGCATGGATATTTTCAGTAAATATACAGTCAGCCCTCCATATGCCCAGGTTTTAATGCACGAATTCACCTGACTGCAGGCTGAAAACTATGTGGGTCCCTGGTTGGGAATCTGCAGGTGCTGAGGACCAGCTTAAGCTATACACTGATTTTCCACTGCACCCCCAACCCTTGTGTTACTCAAGGGTCAGCTATAACATGTATCACAGGCGTGAACATTCCAGCAGTCTCTCCCCCATCTATACTTAGCATATCTAATCACCCTGCTAAATGTTTCATTTTCTAGCTAGCACCGCAACCCAAACACGTCTTCACCACAATAGCTATTATTTATTGAGTCCCTACTACTTCTCACAACAACATTATGGGAGGTAAACATTGTTGTTCCCACTGTTCAGATGAACAGACTGAGGCTCAGGCAGGTTAATATGCCCAAGACATCACGATTAGTAAGGTCAAAACCAGGTTCAGATTGAAGCATGCCTAATTCAAAAGCCTGTGTTCTCTGGGATCTAGCGTCTAAGATGATCTAGGAACATGTAGGATGAAAGAAAGTAAGAAAAGATAGTTATTCGTGCTAGCAGTGGTGGTGGTGGTGGAGGTGATGGTGGTAGTGGTGGTGGTGATGGTGGTGGTGGTGATGAAGTTCTGGAGGTTTGGGGTGCCTCAGAAAAACAACTCAGGGAAACAATGGGAAGCTCAGGTGAGGAATGAGTTAGGGGTCTCACCGAAGAAGCAGTAGACGACTCCAAACAGACAGCACATGATGCAGACGAGAGCCGGCAGTGCCTCGTACCTGCGCTCCAGGGGCTGTTCACAGGGTGCACCCCAAAAGGCATCATCTGGCTCAGGGGGCAGCAGCTGGAACCGTAGTGTCGCCACAGTGCCTGGCATAGTGCTAGGAACGAACGGGACTCACCCTCCCAGGTCAGCCTGACAGAGAGGAAGCTGGAGTCAAGGAGGAGCCCTGGGCCTCCACCAGAATGGGGCAAGAATGGGAGTGGGAGAGCTAAGCAAGGACACACCGGACAAAGGAGTGGTGCCCACAGCAGGCATCCCTAAAGTGGAGGACAAAAGACAAAGGGAACAAAAGTGCCTGGCTAGAGGGGGCCAGGATGAAGAAGTTAAAAGGGGAACTGGCTTGGGGGGAGATGAGGGCAGTGTGCTGCCAGTGAGGAGGCAGCCAGGAGACTCGTCTGTGGGCGGCTAAATCCGGGATTGTCCAAAATCTACCTGGGCTGGAGGCGACCTGAGCTTTTGAGTGAAAGAGGCTGTGCAGAGGCCGTAGGGTCCGGGGTTGAGGGGCTCCAGAGGCCCCAGATGCCTGGGGTCCGGGCAAAGTCCGTCGTGCGGGGAAGGCGGCTGCTGGGCCGAAGGGACCAGTCTCTGTGCGGCGGCGGCGCCGCCCCGCCTCCCACACCGACTGGCACTCCAGTCCCACGGCGTCCGGGGACTCGGGCTGGGCCTGGGGAAGGGGAAGGAGCGGGAGCAGGGGCTCGGGCTGCCCCAGAGCCGCGGCCCCATGCCCTGAGCCCGCCCGCGGCCTTTGGTGCTGATGGACAGCTCCGGCCTCGGCTCCTGACGTCACTCAGGCGCACTAGCCAGGCAGGGGCGGGCTGCTTCTGACGTCACCCGGGACGCACCAACCACGCCGGGGGGAGGTAGGGGACTCCGCCCCGGCGTCTCTCTCTCACTCGCTGTGGAGGGGGCACTTCCGGGGGTCCTTCCCCTTTAACCTCCCCCTACTCCTCCCTCTCCGGTAGCTGGAGTCCAAGACCCCACCCCGGGGGCGGGGCCCTCGCAGTGACACGTCGGACAGCGGCCGCAGCGGCTGAGGCTCCCGCGCCCAAAGCACGACCCTGGGCGATACAGAGCGGCGGCCGGAGGGGGTTTGGAGCGCGGAGCAGGGAATTCGGCTCGGGCCGCGGGCTCTGCTCCGCGGGGCGGGAGCGGGCCCGCCCGCTTGGCCCGGGCCCTCCGGATACGCCCCCTCCCCGGTCCCGCCCCCTCGGAGCCTCCTCTGGCTGCTCCGGGGCTGCTCCAGGGCCGGGGGCCCGCGGTCCCGGCGCCATGCGGGCATCGCTGTTGCTGTCGGTGCTGCGGCCCGCAGGGCCCGTGGCCGTGGGCATCTCCCTGGGCTTCACGCTGAGCCTGCTCAGCGTCACCTGGGTGGAGGAGCCATGCGGCCCAGGGCCACCCCAACCCGGAGATTCTGAGCTGCCGCCGCGAGGCAACACCAACGCTGCGCGCCGGCCCAACTCGGTGCAGCACGGAGCGGAGCGCGAGAGACCCGGAGCTGGCGCAGCCGCGGCGGAGAACTGGGAGCCGCGTGTCTTGCCCTACCACCCTGCACAGCCTGGCCAGGCCGCCAAAAAGGCCGTCAGGTAAGGATCAGTCCCGCCAGCTCCACCCCGTGGGCACCAACGGGGACGGGCGCTCTGGGGAGGCCGCCGGGGGCCGGGTCAAGCTCCGGAAGGAAGAGACTAGGCGGCCAGGAAGTCTTTGGGCCCAGATAACTTCCGATGGCCTTGCTTCCCGGGGAGCTGCGGAGTCCATCTGAGGCCCTGTCTGGGTCCCGTCTGGCCTGGGCCGAACTTGTCCGCCTCTGTGCTAAACCAGCTCGACTCCATGGTCCCCCAAAGATCCTCTTAGCTTCCTGACTAAGCTGCCGGGTTTAGATAAAATATTGGTATATAAAACGGGTTTAAAGAGAGAGGGAAAGAAAAAAGAGAGAACTGAGGCTTACCTGTATCTGTCGTTCCTGGGTGGGACACCCCGTGATGAGTGTGTGGGAGAGGAGTGACAGAGCCATCCCAATAATGCCACTGTCTAGTTAAAAGAATTTCTCCTAAGTAACACTGAGTTCAAATTCCAGTTCTGCAACTTACCTTCTGTGTTGTGGTCGAGAAGTTACTGGAACTCCTGAGCTCCAGTGTGTCCTTCCCCCAAACACACTCAATACACCCCCTATGTCATGTATTCCATTACATCATCTAGGTAATGTATTTGTGGTGTAATGGCATATTTACACAGAAATAAGCCCTGTATGCGTGGTGTGTAGAATACCTGTGAGCCAAGCATTTGCCCTAAGTGCTTTAGGTAAATATAATCAACCCCATTTTTCAGATGTGGCTCCTGAGGCACAGAAAGGTTACATAGTTTGCTCAAGGACACAGCTAAGTCATGAAACAGGGAATCAGACACACAATACATCTTTCATATCTGCATGAATATTGTCATCTCCCCCAAAACACTGATCTTTCACTTAATTCCGCATGACCCCTGGGAGGGAATTGTTATTCTTACCCTATTCCTGCCCACCCTGATGGTCTTTTTGATAATCTTATGCTGTCTCCTTCCCAGAACCCGCTACATCAGCACCGAGCTGGGCATCAGGCAGAGGCTGCTGGTGGCAGTGCTGACCTCACAGGCCACACTGTCCACTCTGGGCGTGGCTGTGAACCGAACGCTGGGGCACCGGCTAGAGCGTGTGGTGTTCCTGACAGGCTCTCGAGGCCGTCGGGCACCACCGGGCATGGCTGTGGTGACACTGGGCGAGGAGAGACCCATCGGCCACCTGCACCTGGCACTGCGCCACCTGCTGGACCAGCACGGGGACGACTTTGACTGGTTCTTCCTAGTCCATGATACCACCTACACCGAGGCGCACGGACTGGCGCGCCTCGTTGGCCACCTCAGCCTGGCAGCTGCTGCCCATCTGTATCTGGGCTGGCCCCAGGACTTTATCGGTGGAGATCCCGCCCCAGGCCGCTACTGCCATGGCGGCTTTGGGGTACTGTTGTCGCGTACTCTGCTGCAGCAGCTGCGCCCCCACCTGGAAGGCTGCCGCAATGACATCGTCAGTGCAAGTCCAGATGAGTGGCTGGGACGCTGCATCCTTGATGCCACAGGGGTGGGCTGCACTGGCGACCACGAGGTGAGAAGTGAAAAGATAAGCCGCCCCACGGGTGCCTCCTATCTGAGCTTGTGCACTTCCCCCGAGAAGTAAAGGGGTGGTTGGAGATAGGGGCCTGGGTTTCCATGCCAGCTCTATCCTTTTCCATCCCTATGACCTTGGGTAAATTACTGAATCTCCTGAGTGTCAGTATCTTCATGCCAATGGAAATAATTATTGCTTAGGGTTGTTACAAGGATTAGAAAAAATGAGGGAGCCTTCCACATAATGGGTGTTCAGTGTTTGGCTATTACTATTTTATTTGAGCCCCTGGACAGCTCTGAGACCGGATGCATGCCCATTTTACAGATTAGCTAGCTAGCAAAGGCTTCCCCGAGGTCACACAAGCTCATGACTGGTCAAGGTCCTTAAACTCACAGAATTCTGACTGCATGTCCACAACAGGTCCTAGGAGGGGTAGGTGAGACATGTACTATGAGGCAAGGGTAGAGGCTGTTCCATCGTTCTTCCCACTGTGGACCCTTTCCCTTCCTCTCCCTAGGGAGTCCATTATAGCTACCTGGAGCTGAGCTCTGGGGAGCCCGTGCAGGAGGGGGACCCTCGCTTCCGCAGCGCCCTGACTGCCCACCCTGTGCGTGACCCTGTGCACATGTACCAGCTGCACAAGGCTTTTGCCCGAGCTGAACTGGAACGCACGTACCAGGAGATCCAGGAGTTGCAGGTATGGTCTGGGCCGGGGTGGGGAGGCAGGTCCTGTGAGGCCTTAGAGATCCCAGGCGAGTAAACTGAGTACTAGAGCCAGAACACACCTGCCTCCTGTCCCTGTTTGTTCCTGCCCATCCTGAGAAGCCCCGCCATAAACCCCCGTGTTAACTCTCAGGCTGCCTGCATCTGGGGAAGGGATAAGTAGAGGCCCTGGGAAGGCAGAGGTTGGCAGGGGACGGGACCCATCCTGAGTGGCACCTGCCACTTGCCCCATCCCCAGGCTGTGTGCTGGCCCCTGGGGTCTGTACCTTGCTCACGGTCTGTTTCTCCAACCCAGTGGGAGATCCAGAACACCAGCCGTCTGGCAGCTGATGGGGAGCGGGCAGCCGCCTGGCCCGTGGGCATTCCAGCACCATCCCGCCCAGCCTCCCGCTTCGAGGTGCTGCGCTGGGACTATTTCACTGAGCAGCATGCTTTCTCCTGTGCTGATGGCTCACCCCGCTGCCCTCTGCGTGGGGCTGACCGGGCTGATGTGGCCGACGTTCTGGGGGCGGCCTTGGAGGAGCTCAACCGCCGCTACCACCCGGCCCTGCGGCTCCAGAAGCAGCACTTGGTTAACGGCTACCGACGCTTCGATCCCGCCCGGGGTATGGAGTACACACTGGATCTGCAGCTGGAGGCGCTGACCCCCCAGGGCGGCCGCCGGCCCCTCATTCACCGAGTGCAGCTGCTGCGGCCGCTGAGCCGCGTGGAGATCCTGCCAGTGCCCTACGTCACCGAGGCCTCACGTCTCACCGTGTTACTGCCTCTGGCTGCGGCCGAGCGTGACCTGGCCCCTGCCTTCCTGGAGGCCTTCGCCACTGCGGCTCTGGAGCCTGGCGATACCGCGGCAGCCTTGACCCTGCTGCTGCTGTATGAGCCACGGCAGGCCCAGCGGGCCGCCCACGCAGACGTCTTCGCCCCTGTCAAGGCCCACGTGGCAGAGCTAGAGCAGCGTTTCCCCGGTGCCCGGGTCCCCTGGCTCAGCGTGCAGACAGCCGCCCCCTCGCCGCTGCGCCTCATGGATCTGCTCTCCAAGAAGCACCCGCTGGACACACTGTTCTTGCTGGCCGGGCCGGACACGGTGCTCACGCCTGACTTTCTGAACCGCTGCCGCATGCACGCCATCTCTGGCTGGCAGACCTTCTTTCCCATGCACTTCCAGGCCTTCCACCCGGCGGTGGCCCCACCGCAGGGCCCAGGGCCCCCAGAGCTGGGCCGGGACACAGGCCGCTTTGACCGCCAGGCAGCCAGCGAGGCCTGCTTCTATAACTCTGACTATGTGGCAGCCCGAGGGCGGCTGGCAGCGGCCGCAGAGCAGGAGGAGGAGCTCCTGGAAAGCATGGATGTGTACGAGCTGTTCCTGCGCTTCTCCAGCCTGCACGTGCTGCGGGCGGTGGAGCCGGCGCTGCTGCAGCGCTACCGGGCCCAGACGTGCAGCGCTCGGCTCAGCGAGGACCTCTACCATCGCTGTCGCCAGAGCATGCTGGAGGGCCTGGGCTCCCGCACCCAGCTCGCCATGCTGCTCTTCGAGCAGGAGCAGGGCAACAGCACCTGACGCCACCCTGCACCCCAAAACCTTGGCCTGGCGGTGCTTCTCCCCCAGCCACCCAGGGCCACCTACCAGCCTCCCTGGACAGCCTTAGACTCCAGAACAGCCTGCTGGCCACCTCTCTCTGGCTTTGTGGGTCCTCAGGCTCAGGACAAGCCCTGTGGGAGGTGCCCTGGGAGCCACCCTTTCCCGCCCCGAATCCCGGCCCCTGACGCTGCTGATTCAAGCTGTGGCCCCAGTATTTATGTAGTGCAGTCTGTCTGACGCCAGGCCTGCCTCCGAGTCCTGGGGGCTGGGCTGTAGATGACTTGTTGGGGAAGGAGGGAGCTGAGAGAGGAGTGTGGGTGTCTCCTAGCTTCTCCCTTCTGGACCCCTGATGGAGCTCTCTGCCTTTAATAAACTGGCTGAGTGTGGACTAGTGAGTCTGAGTTTTTGAAAGCTAGGCAGGGAGCAGGGAGGGCTGGCAGTGAGGATGGAGGCCCCCTGTCCTCACTGGGCCTGGATTTCCTTTTCCCAGGGAGCACATCATGCATACACCCAGCCCTGCCCCAGCTTGGTCACACACACACACGCAGAGAATTCCTTATGCCTCTTTATTCCTAGTTTCATCAGCACTTTATAAAGCCAGACTGGAGACAGAGGCCTGAGAAGACTTTCCCACTCCCAAGCTCAGCCAGGGTCTGAAGGGCCCGCCTGCTCCCTGTGGAGGGGACTTGGGGGGGGGCAGGGATCGGGCAGGGGAACCCGAGCTGGGCCAGGCCTGCTGGGCCACCCGCTCCCCCTGCCAGATGAGGAGCTGGGCCTGCAGAGGGGCAGGGAATAGGAGAAGCCCAGCAGTCCCAGCTCCTGGGAGCCCGCCCTTCCCTGTTGACACTCTAGGGCTGGGACCCTGGCTGTCACCGAATCACCCACCCCATGGCCCCACCCACCTTCTATATCTGTACCCCCACCCCCACCCTGTCCTCCCTAAATATATACAAATGTACACAGGGTTCCACCCCTTCTGGGGCTTCTCCACCTCCCTCTCTTCTCCCCTTTCCCCTCCCTGGGGGCCCATGGCCTGCTCTCCAGCCTCCCTGGGCACCAGCCAGCCTCAGGAGGGGAGTAGGGACAAGAAGGACCCTTGTGCAAAGCAGCTGGTGCCACGGTTGGTGAGAAGAGGGGCTGAGTCTCTGTTCTCCTAGTGAGCACCACTGCCCTCTCCCCGCCACAGCCTTGGGCTGCCCCCGGGCCTTCTGTCCCAGGAGCAGGAAGATCCAGGGAGGAGTCCCAGACTCCTGAGTCCTTTCAGACACAGCATCATCCTAGCAAGCGAAGTCTTCAAAGAGGCCTCCTGGGGGGCCGTGCGGGTGGTGATGGTTGGGGAGCAGGTTGCCGGCTCCCCCACCTTCAGCCTGACCCCGGCCTGGACAGGGACTCTGCAAGGCGAAGCAGGAGACTTCAAACCACACCCCCAAGGCCCGTATAGCCAGCCTTTCCGTGTCCCTGGGGCAGAGGCTCCAAGGGGGCCAGGGACCCCCTCTCGTGGGCCAGTCCAGAAATCTCGGGAGCGCTCAGTCCTGGGAGAAGGAGCTGGCTGCTCGCCCTGCAGGCTCACCCTCACCTGCTCTTTCAGCTCCTGCAGTCCCAAGGTAGAGATGCCCCCCGTGGAGGTCCTCAGGGGGGTCTTGGGACGACGCCACACCCGCTTCAGTCGGTCCCAGGACACCTTGGGGTTCAGGGTCAGGGCATAGCTGTGGGCTCAGGAGACTTGGCAGCGGGGGGGGGCAGACTCACCAGGCTCGCGTTATAGGGCTTGCTGCCCAGCCAAGCCAACCCCCGCTAGGACCCCCGGTCCTCTCCACCCGTCCCTTTCTCCTGACTTCTCAGAGCCCTCAGGCCTCCCGGTCAGCCAGGGGAGTCGGGCAAGGGACCCAGAGCCGGACTTCCCAGCTAGACCGGCTCCACCGGGAAGCCCGCACTGCCCCTCTGCTTTTCTCAGAGCCCCTCCCGCTCCTCGCTGTGTGGGGGACCCCAAACAGGCCCCTTCCTTGCCTCATAAATGTAGTCCAGGATTTCCAACAGTGTGAGGATGCTGGCCCCGATGAAGAGGCCCATCTGTCCCCCGAGGTCTCCTGGGGAGCATGACAGCAGGGTCAGAGGGAGCAGGCCCAGCCCGCCCACACCCACAGAACCTGGGCCAGGTCTCACCCAGCAGGGCTGACAAGCCATAGGCTGCTCGCTGCTCCATGGCCTCGGAGGTCAGGGCTTCAAAAAAGACATCCAGGACGAGGAAGTTCTCCCTGCGGGGAAAGGAAGCGGGAAGTCCACGTGAGACCACCTTCCCAAGGGGGTGGCTGGCAGGCACATCCCAGGGCCAGAAGTGCCTATCTGAAGGTAACTCCCCTGCGACTCCCAAAGGCTGTGAGGGGAGTTGGTCCCAGATGCACATTAGCATCACACTCTGAAGGTTAGCAAAAAGCCTGGGAGAGAGAGAAAGAAAAAAAAAAAAAAAAAAAGCCTGGGCCTGCAGTTTCCTGCCTGCCTTCCCTAAAGCAGCAGATAGTGTTCATGTTCCTTGCCCCTGTACCTCTCTAGAACCTTCAGTGGCTCCCTATGACTAAGAGTCCACTCCAAAATTCTTCTCCCAGACTCCTGAGACTGCCCGTGATCTGTCGCATTGTTTGTGCCTTCCTATCCAAGCTGCCTTCTCATCTGCATCTCATGCCCCCCTGCCCCCCACCCCCCACTCAGGCCAGTCTCCACATCATCCCACAGCTCTCTAACTGGGATGCTTCCCCTCTCCTCCGTTCTCTTCCCCTCACAGACCTGGGGTCCTCAGAGGCTGCGCCCACACCTCCCCGGCTTCCCCTCCCCCATGCACATTCATCTCTCCCGGGGCCCGAGGAGCAGCACCGCACAGCCACAGCCACAGCCACACATGGTTTCATCCACAAACTGTGCCATGGGCTTTGTGTCGTAATCACCTCTGTCCCAACAGACAGGACCCAGCACTGGGCCTGTCGCTCGGAGGATGCCCAGCATTTGTAGATTGGCTGCAAGGTACCAGACCCAGCGCTTGGGGGGCCCCTCCTGTGGGCCACCCATTCCTCTCCCAGCCCTCCCAGTTTCTCTCCCTCACCACGGCATTCACTCAACATGCCTTCAACAGCCCAGGTTGCTGGGGCAGAAAGACACATAACAGAGGGCTCCAAAACAATAGGTACGTGCAATGACAGCGACAGGTGCAGGGTACTTAGGAGCTCAGATGAAAGGCATTTGGACCAGGGGCTTCAGTGGAGGTGGAGACAACAGATGTGACTTGGAGGATGGGTAGGGATCGATCGGAAGAAAAGGACTGTGAAAAGCATTCCTGGCAGAAGACTCCTTATTAACAAAGCTGCCCCCTGCTCCCTGTCTCCACCATGCACCAGGCCTGTTGAGGGTGGCCTCCGCCCCACACGCACGCACACGCTTACATGCACACACATACCGTATGTAGGTTTCATTGCGGTTGTACTTCCTGGCCAGGTACCGGGCTGAGCCCCTGTTGGGGATCCTGACCATGGAGATCTCTTTCCCGTAGCGGGTCAGGTTGCAAGGAGTAGGACAGAAACACGGGCCCTCGGAGCCCCCACCCAGGGAGTCTGCAACACAGAGGCACCAGCTGCAGTGGGGGCGGGCAGGGGCCTGGGTGGCCCAGAGGCCCACCAGCTGCAGAGGCTGCCCTGAGGCAGCCACTGAGGGCCTTGGCTGTCCTCTGGGCCTGGCACTGCCCAGAGGACACAGGGTGGGGGTCCCATCCTATACCAGCTCCAGACTATCCAAGACAGCAGGTGAGGCTCCCAGGCACCCTCCCGCAGGCTTGTCCCTCTGTCCCCCAGCTCCCTGGTGCAGGAGGTCCCCATGGCTCAGAGGGAGGGCCTGGCCCATCCACCAGAGCTCATCAAACACATGAGGCCTCAAACACACCAAGGGACCTGGAGTGGAGGCCAGGATGAATGGGTGAATAGGTGAGTGGTTGGATGGACGGGTAGACAGACAGACAGCCAAAAGAACAAGTGGATGGATAGGACTTGTATGCCCAGTATGCTGGGTTTTCTCTGTTGAGCCCTTCAGATCCACCCTCCATTCTCCTCCACCTTTCTCTGTGGCTAGGAGGCTGAGCTCCACCAAATATATCACCTAGACCCCCTCGTCTTCCACCTTTGGGCTGGGTTTGGCCAGTGGGAGCTCCTAGCAGGGTCAGAAGGCAAGGAGGGGAGAGATACCAGGGTGTTTCTTTTTCCCGGCTTCCTTACTGCCAGGCCGCAGCTGGCAGAGGCTTCATCCCTCCTCCCGTGCCCACAGCTCCTGTCCGTTGGCCCTCTCGGACAGCCAGTGCTCTCTCTGGGTTCCAACATGGGTCCCTTCCTGCCTGCATCCAGGCCTGGGGGAGTAAAGCCCCCCGATGTTGCTGGTTCTGAGGAGCCTCGCCACCCCTTGTGGTTCACTGGTCCCTGCTCACACATCTGTTCCTTCACTAGGCACTCTGCGATCGCCTCTTGGATTGGCACAGCTGGTTAGAACAGAAGGTCCCCATGTGAGTCCACAGCCTCGGCACCTCCTCCCACGGCTCCATCATCTGGATCATTGCACTGCTCTTCTTACCAGCCACCCTGCTTCTGGCCTCACCCCCCACCTGTCCATCCTCCACACCTAATCAGAGTCACCCTCCTAACACCAGAGAGTGCTCTTGCCATGCCTTAAACCATTGTTGGCTTCCCAGGGCCTCCTCTACTTTTCCCCTCCCCCAGGCTTCCGCTCCCCCTCCTGGGTTCCCTGCCCTCAGCACACTGATCTTGCAGTGTGCTAGACACACACTCCACCTGGCCACAGGGCCTTTAGCGTGTGCTGTTCTCACTGTCTAGAACAGGCCCCCTTTTCACCTGGGTGTCTCTGTCGCTTCTAGGAATCCTCCCTGCCAAGCCAGGTCCCCCCGCCTCGGGGCCTTGCGGGATGCCTGAGTTTCCCCTGTGCGAGGACTAACACAGTGTGTTGTCACACCTATCCACAGCCATGCCCAGCAGTGAGCTCCGCAAGAGCAGGGCTCTTGTGCCCCCTCTCACCTCCTGCACCCACACGGGCTGTAAGCGCCTGGAGAATGAATGGATGAATGGATGAATGAGTAAATGAACTGCAGGTCAGACAGGACCTGTGGACAGATGGCATCTGCCTTCCCCACACTGAGAGCCAGCAGTGCACTTTTCCTCACACCAAGAGAGCAGTCCTTTCACTTCCCCAGAAAGGCAAGCTCATTTGCTGACCCAAGACAGGAAGCCTGGATTCTCTGCAACCCCTCACCCTGCTGCCTCCACTTACCCAAATGTCCACACCCGCAAAGGTCTTCAGACCCCTGGAGGTATGGGATAAGTCTTGGCCCCCAGGAAGAGCCCCCCGGGGAAAGGCTGGGGGGAGGAGAGCCCAGGCAGTTAGGAGGAGGGCGGACAGAGAGGTGAGGAGGAGGGTGATGGAGAGGCGGAAGGGGAGCAGGCAGCACGGACCCAGGGTGTGGTCGGCACACTCAATGTAGATATTTGGTGGGCAGATGGTCTCGTTGCCTAAAAGGAGAGAAGATTATTCCTGGAGGCTAGGGTTCCATCCCCAGTCTCCACCACATTCCCAATGTGGGCACACTCGTGCTCGCACACACACATACCCCAAATGGGCATGTTTGCACATACACACGCAGGCATGGCTGTATACATGCTCATGCATGTAAACACAAAAGTGTACACCTGCAAACATATGCATATGCACGTGTTCAAACACATGCACGCAACCTCCACAAGCACACAGGTACAGAGGTACATGAGCATGTGTATGCATAAATGCATATTACTGTGCACGTGTGCATCCCACATGCACATGTTAAAGCATGCATAAAATCCCACACATATGGATGCAAACGTGCACACATGTTGCACACATGCGCATGCACATGAGCAATGCTCTGCTCCTGGAGGTTCCGGAGCCTGGCAGGGTGGCCCAGAGGGTCCGTGGGGAGGTGGGGTGCCCACCTGGCATGTGCACCATTCGGCAGTGGCAGCGCTGAAGCACGGCCTCCTTCTCACAGCGCAGCCGGCAAGCAGACACACTGTAGGCTGAGTAGCCCTGAAGCTCAGGCTCCCTGAGCCCACTCTCCGCCCGGCAGTTGCCCCAGGGCTGAGGCAGGTAGGTCAGCTGCAGAGGTGGGCATGACGGGGTAGGTCATGCCCAGGAGTCCCACCCAGCCCTCCAGTGCCCACAGCCCCAAGCAAAGTCCATGGGCAGACTGATGGGCTGTGAGCTTTGGGAAGAAGGTCTGGTCAGCATCCCCACTAAGCCCAAAGGCTCTGCCCCGTGCCCAACCCAGCGCCCAGCTGGAGGTGTTCACCCGCTGTTCCTGGCAGGACACGAAGGTCTGGAAGCCTGGGGACACGCCGAAGCCCAGCTGGTGGATGTAGGGTGGCTCCTCCTGGCTGTGGATCTGCACTCGGATGCCAGCCTCAAACGACGTCTCATCTGCACGGCAGAGATGGGGAGCTCTCAAAAGCCATCCCCGGCAGGCGGTCCAGGCCAGAGCCCCCAGGTTGGCCCTGTCCCTGCCCCACCTACGTACTTGTCTCTCTCCAGATGGGCAGGTACTCCTCCTGCTGGATGTCCAGCATGATCTCCAGGCCACTGCCCATGCCCCCCGCCCGGCTGGGAAGGGAGCTTTGTGGGTCCGCGTTGAAAGTGTAACACTTCCCATAGCGAGTATAGACCTGGCAGGGGAGGGGAGGGAGGGAGAGAGAAGAGAAGGGGAGAGGGAAGGAGAGGCTAAGACAACTCCTTATGCTTAGGGTTCCCTGTCTCCCCGCCCCCTGCCAGGGTCACCAGACCTGCCTGGGCAGCCCTGTCCCATGTTCCAGCAATCAATCTACACAGCCCAGCCTCTCACCTGAGCTCCATCTCTTCTGCTGATATCCTCCCTTAGATGATCGAAAGGCATCTCCAGCTTAACAAATCAACAGCAGACTCTGGACGTCGTCCCCAATCCCGGCCCCGCACACACACCGCTCTCCTCCTCTGCATCAGGGCCTCTGCTGTCTACGAAATCGCTCAGGCCAGAATGCCTGAAACCTCCTCTCCCTCACCAGCAGCTTTCTTGGGCAATTCTCTTCTGCAATCTGTTTAGAATTTACCCACTTTCCTTCCACATTGCGTCCCCGCTTCTGCCGTCATCTCCCACCTGGCCACGGCAGTGCGCTCCTAACCAGCTTCCCTCCCTCCACCCTCGGCTCTGCCTCCAGGCCATTCACATAGCAGCCGGGGCTCCTTCCGACCAAGCGGCTTAAAGCCCCAAAACGGCAACAACAGCTTTCCATTTCCTGCAGAATAAAGCCAGACTCCTTCCCTAGCCTGAAAGTCACCATGGAAGGCGACCCTTGCCAATCTCTCCTGCCACTCGACCCCCAGACAAATCTCTGACAAATTCAAACTCGTTCCTCGGACCTTGGCTCAGGCAGGTCCCTCTCCTGGAATGCCTCCCCTCCCGTTTTGGCGAGGCTCGCTCGCTGTTCGTCTCTCAAAGCTCAGCTGAGGTGTCCCTTCCTCATACGCACACTCATACACCACACACGTTCCCAGTTTCACCCCCCACCTGGCAATCAGCGTGTCTGTTGGCTGGCTCTAAGTGCTGGTCAAGGCCTGAGAGCAGCCCTGGCTGGTGTGGCTCAGTGGGTTGAACACCAGCCTGCAAACCCAAAGGCCACAGGTTCAATTCCCAGTCAGGGCACATGCTTGGGTTGCAGGCCACGTCCCTGGTTGGGGGCATGTGAGAGGCAGCCAACCCGTGTTTCTCTCACACATCAGTGTTTCTCTCCCTCTCTTTTTCTCCCTCCCTTCCCCTCTCTCTAAAAAATAAATACAACCTTTTAAAAATAAAAAGACCTGAAACGACATTGTTTATCTGTCTGTCTCCTAGTAGTCCAATGTTCCTCTTTCCCCCGCCAACAGAGTTTGTGCTGCACAGGACCAGTGACCCTGTGCAACTGTCTGGTGTCCCCAGCACCCGGCCCAGCGCACCGGGAACGCAAAGGACCAAATCAGCAGTTGCTGTTTCTGCCGCGCGGAACGAAGCCTGTCTTGGACCCGGCAGAGAGCTCCCCGGCATAGACACCACGAGAGGGCGCTGGCGCCTCGGGGATGGATGCCGAGGCCGGCGGGGCGCAGCTGAGGTGGGGATTTGTGGCAGCAGCTGGGTGGGAGGAGGTTGAGGGAGAGGCAGACGCCAGTGTCCCCTGCCAGGCTCGCCCCACAGAGACAAGCCCCCGTGTCAAAGCCATCACAGGCAGCACCATCCCTGGGGGCCGGGGGTCAGTGCACTCAATCACTCTCTCTCGCTCCCCCTCCCCTTTCCTTGGGAACATATTTACACTGGCAAAAACGGGGAGGAAAGGTGTGAGGCATGTTAGGGAAAAGCTACCCTAAATGCCTAGCTTCAGAGGGGCAGCGTAGAAGGCAGATGGGGCTGGACTGAGGACAGTGGGAGTGAGCCGTTCTAAGAACTGGGGGGCTGGGGGCACCCTCGTTGTAGGGTGAGGTCAGGTCCCCCGTCCTCACTAGGTTAACAACCCTGCTGAGCCTCCCCTCTCACATGGGTCTTCTAACACCCTAACACCCTGACTCGGGTTCCTAAAACGAAACACGCACCATGCGGTTTACAGAACATGGTAACATCTACCGCTGCCCCGTTTCATCCCCTCGGCAACCCTGGTGTCCGGTAGGTTGAGTTAACTGGATTATTACCCAAGGGCCACACCACTAGTCAGTGGGAGAGGCGTACATTCATCTAGACCCAAGACTCTGCTTGTTCTGGGGAGGTGCCCCCCTGCCCAAGCCCCAGCTCCTGCTCCAGCCCCACTCAGCTGTGATGTGACCCACAACCACCATCCCCTCGTCTCCTGTCCCTCCTTCCTGTCCACTCCACTCCTCTCCAGACCGTCCTCACTCTTTCTTCTCCGTGTCTGCTGCTCTCGATCCCTCACCTCCCCTCCTGTCCCTCCCTTCCTGCTTCTGCATCCTCACCCCCTTCTGGCTTCCGGTTCCTAACTCCGTTTCACCCGTGGCCAGCTCCCTGCCGTGTGTGTGTCTATGCGTGGGTCAGCAGTAGGCACCACGGACAGCCCAGCACACTCTCTCTCTGGCCCAGGCACTGCGCTAGATGCTTAACATACGCTCTCCAGTTGCACCCTCACAACCACCCCACGTCCGACTGAGGAGGAACTGAGCCTTGGGGAGGTAAGCCGATCTGCCCAGGTCTCCAAGGCCCGTGCTCTGCAGACTTTGGGTGCAGATGTGCGCACAGAGCACCTGGGGATCTTGTTAATGCAGATTCTGGGTGTGTTAAATGCACTGGGGGCGGGGGTGGGACTCAGAGTCCGCATTTCCAGCCACCTGCAGGTTGCACTTTGAGCAGAAAGGCCCTAGATGGACTGGGGAGAGTCCAGCTAGACCCGTGTTCTCCCCAGAGAGAGGGGGACCCTGAGGGAGACTGGGTGCAAGATTTCTGTGTCCCCACTGGTGCGGGAAAGGCAGAAGGGAATATGTAAGTATTTGCCTCAATTTTCAAAGCACCCACCCTCTTCCTATTCCCAGCCAAGATGTTGGAATCTGCTTTCGCTGATGCAGCCCGTTTTGAGTGAATGCTCCAGCTGAGAGGCTAAGCAAGGCATGAGCTGCAGGGGGGACCAGGGCGGTGAGCTGCTCACTCGTGTGCCCCAGCGTGCTGGATCGCGGCAGCAGAGCCCTGCCTGTCGGCAACTCCTGGCGTTTTCACAGCTCGGTCTCATCCACGGGACGGTGGACCGCCTGAGGCCAGGAGCCCCGTGTTGCCATCTCGGCACCCCCAGAGCCCAGTGCAGTTTGCAGAGGGAGGCCTGAGGCAGAGGGAAGGGGTGCAAAGTGAGCACTGCCAAACGCCCCAGCTTCGTACCAGGTCCCGCGTTACGGGCCTGTGGTCTGTGATCCCCTGTGGGCCTCTAAGACGACCACGTGAGCTAAGCAAGTAGCATGGCCTCCATCCGATGATGAAGAACCTTAGAGATGCAAAGTGACTTGGCTAAGGACACACGGCCAGTAAATGAGACTCAAACAGAATGGAGCCCGATGCCGAAACAGTGCTTCCAAGTCACCTGGCAGTGTTCCCGGAAAGAGCGGCTCGGGTGGATTCCTCACCCGCCGTGGGTTTGGGGCAGCCTCCCTGCCTGAGGTCCCCAACAGGTACATGCAGACACACACTGCACGGCACGGAGCCCAGCGCTGGGCAGGGCCCAGCCAATGGGGACGGCTTTGGCTCTCACGGCTTTGGAGGAGAGCGGTACGTGGCACCCGGGCCTTGAGGCGGCTGTGACAAAGGGGGGTGGGTGGGAGGACTTCGGGTCTGATGGGTGTAGTTGTCAGGAAATGGACAGGCCAGACTGGCGGGGCCAGGCCACCTGCACAGCCGGGGTCAGGCCCAACTGCTGGGCAGAGCAGAACGTTGCTCTGGAGACGGTCCCCGGGCCAGGCGGGCAGTGGCAGGTGGAGCCGCCAGCTCCTAAGTGGCAGAATATTTGTGGCAGCACAGCCCACAGCTTCTTCCATGGAGACGGCACGACCGCTCAGCCAGAGGGTCCCACTGGCTGGCCACTGCTCTCTCCCCATGGACTGGCCCGAAAGGAGGGTGTGTGCACAGAAGGTGAGAGTCCGAGGCTCAGCCACGCAAAGGGGCAGGTTCCGGGCCAGGATGTGCGCTGATGGGTTGAGGGGCTGTCTCCAGACCACCCACCACCAGCCCTCAGCCCCAGACCTTGTCCACACCTCAGGCCCCGCCTCCTCCTTCAGCCTGGCCCTCCCTCTTCTGTGCCCTTCCTTGCTCTCTGCCTCGGTTTCCAAGCCCACCCCCCTGGTTCCAGGCTGAGGCACATGGCCTCCCAGAGCCCTTCTGGACCTAGGCTGGACAGCTGCTTGATAAGAATCTGTCTGCGCTTCGTGAAGACCCTGGGGCCTCTCCACCGCCTTCCTTCCGGCCAGCCTCTGCCTGTCCCTCCCGGACCGGTCCCCCTTTAAGGTTAGGCTGGACCTGCTGTGGGTTGGTCTGTCTCCCAGCCTCTGTCCTCTGATCTCGGTCTCTCTCTCAAGTCCCTCATCCAGGCCTGTCTGTCCTCAGCATCCAATCAATTATCCCTCTGGTCTCTGTTTCTCTGCCTCTTGCTTTTTGTCAGCCTGTCCATTCCCCGGCCTCTGTTGTCCTGGCTCCCCACCCCACCCCATGTTCCTCTGCTGTCTGCACCCCCATCTTGTTTGCTCTCCTCTCCGTCCCTCAGTCCAGCTGTCTGGTCTCTATCTCTCGTCTTCCTCTTAGACTCTTCCCTGGCCCTGACGCTGCTCCCCCTGCCCAAGCTAGACACCCTCCCCTGGTGCCCTCCCCTCCTCGACCCTGCCGTTCCTCCAGGTCTGCCCCAGATAATGACCAGGGGGGTCGAGAGAGACCCAAACTTGTGGCTTTTCTGTCCTTTGAGTCTCATCTACCCACAGCCTCCATTTCCTCTGGCTGGCTTGCCTGCGTTGTCTCCCACCCCTCCCCGCCCCCTCCTCCTCCCTGTAGTCACAGAGCCCATGGGGTTAACAGGCAATTAGCAGGTCCAGGGCTCAAAGCTGTGAGGGAGAGGGCCCAGCCTCCAGGAGATAAGGAGCCGCCAGGAGCAGCGGAGGCTGGGCTAATCCCGGAGCTAATCTGCAGCCTGGGCTTTATCTCCACTGTGCTTCGGGCACCCTGCCTCTGCCAAGGCCCTGGCACCCCCCCCCCCTCTTCCACGGCAGCTTCATCCTCCCCTTCCAATTCCATCGGCTCTCCGCTGCTGCAGTCCAGCCACAAGCCTCCCACTTGGGCCCCGGGATCATTGCTCCGGAGCCCTGCATTCCTCCGGGGTCCAGTGGAAGGGGGTGCATCCTCGTACACCCGGGGTTGGAGCGCTCCAGGCCCAGTTCTACTCAGGGGTGGCAGAAGCATCCAGGTTCGAAGTGTCCTTCTCCGTCCTCAGGAGGGGCAGAGGCAGGAAGATGGCACCCACTCAAAAAGCCTGGGGTGTCTGAGCTGGAGGAAATTGGAAGTCACACTCAGTCCAAACCCTCACTGTACAAAAGCCAAAACAGAAGTCTGGAGATGGCAAGGTACATGTCCGAGGGTGCACCAAAAAGGGGGCCAAATTCAGAATGAGAGCCTAGTCCCCCCACCCAGTGGCCCTAGCATTCTCCACTAACCTCAGTCTCCCCCAGGGAGACCCTGGTCTCGGCTCGGGCTCCCCCACTGACAACCTATATAGACCTGGTTAGTAAAGTGATTGATTGACTTCTGGGGGCCTCAGTTTCCTCATCTGTTCAGTGAAGACAGACATTCCTGCTTGATTAATTTCATAGGGTGGTTGTCTCAAAAGAGACAACATATATGAAAGCCATTTGCAACACTGATGCCTCAGTGTGAGCAATAAGAGAGCTGTAGAGACCAGGAAGAACCACGCTGGGGCAGAGAGCACCATTGCACACGGCGCCAGAGACAGGGCCACGTAAGCTCATAATGTGGGGGGGAAGGGGCACGTATATTTCGCAGCCTGCCAAAACGGGGTTCAAATCCCGGCTTCGCCACCAACCTTGGACGAACGACCCTGGGTGCATGATTTAACCTGTCTGAGCCTCGGGCTGCGCACCTGTAGAAGAGGAATGGGGATTCCTTCTCCTGACGTTAGTCATGAGGATTAGAGATCAGCTCAAGAAAAGTGGAAGCTTATTCGAGGAACGGAGCTTCCTGCCAAGACGGTGCGGCCATTTTGGTCTTGGATTCCTACCGGGCCCGTCCTCACAGGGCCTCCCGCACCTTGGTACAGACTCTCTCTCAGGTACAGCGATCTGGGAGAGACAGTGCTTCGTGGAGGACAGAGCTCTACCAGCGAGAAATGCCCAGGCTCTGAGATGGGCCTCTCCCACCAGATGGGAAGCGGCACCCGGAGCCCAGGCCAGAAGCCCAGTGTGGCTCACCACCAGTGGGTTCAAACCCCCGTGGGCCCTGCCTACCCTTATTGTCTGTGGGATTTGGACTCCGTCATGTAACCTCTTGGATCCTCCATTTCTCACCTGTAAAATGGGAATAATAACAGGCCCCCTTCAGAGGTACCGTGACGAGAGAAACGCAGCTAATGTTTATTTGGTGCTTACGCCATGCCAAGTGCCGTCCTAAGTGCTTTATTAACTCCTTAATCCTCACGGAAATCCCAAACTGGAGGTCTCTTATCATCTCCATTCTATGGACAAGAAAGGAGGCCCAGAGAGGTAAGGAGCCTGCCAGGGCCACAGGGCGTGGTGGAGCGGGGTGGGGGGGTGGAGGGGGCCCAGGAGGTCTGATGCTGGTCTGTGCTCACAGCCACCGTGGGATGCCATGTGCCTGGCATCATGCCGGCAAACAGTAGGCGCTCAAGAAGCAGTGTGTGCTCCGACAGCGCTCATTGGCCCAACACTGTTCCTTGAGCCCGTGCAGTGTGTCAGGCGTGGCGCCTGGTGCCAGGGATGATGCAGAGAACCAAACAGTCTCAGCCCAGCCCAAAGGGGTTTGCTGTCTGGCTGCAGAGACATTTGTTCAGGCACAAAGTGTTTGTTGAGCACTTACACTCTGAGCCAGGTGCAAAGCGGCGGGCACCAGAACACAAAGCGCACGGCTACAGTCAGATCGTTGCTACTTGTGCTTGGTGCTGTGATGGGGGGCTGGGCCAGTCCTCCGGCAGTGGAACAGGGGTTCCACTGGGCTGGAGAGCGAAGCCCCTCAGAGCAAGCCCAGTCACCAGCCCGGGAAGGGCATCGGCCATGCCACTATCAGATAGAGGGAGAACATCCCCCCCAAGCAAGCCCGACCCCCTCTCTTACCACAGGGCCAACACAGTGCCCCACCCCTCACCCCTACAGCCACTCCAGTGCTGTTCAGGGTGACTTCCTCCCCGAAGTAGAAGCGCTGTAGGGCCTAGGAGGAAATGGGCGCAGGATTTGTTCAAATGCAAATGTGGGAGGGGTGGTGGGAGGAAAGTAGGGACCCGGTCTAGGTCCTGTGACTCCAGGCTGAGGCCGCGCTGGCAGCCGGGGACCCCTTGGGGCCACGCGGGGCAGAACACCGTGATTCCAGGCGAGCACCGCCTTTCCGCCGAAGAGGAGAGCTCCGGGCTCCAAGACGCAGGTACACAGCCAAACCTATTGCCAGGTAACGGCTGCCTAGGCCTCAAACCCTAGAAAGTCAATTTTCCAGGCGGGAATATTTTTAATTTGCAACTAAGTCCTTCCCTGATATTCCCGCCCCTCGATGCAAAGTTAGGCGTTCAGGAGTTTTGCTTACACTGTGGAGCACAAACCCACGGCCCGGCGGGAGCTCAGGAGCCGAGCCTGAGAAGACGGCAGTGGAAGTGGTGGAGGTGGTGGAGGTGGTGACGGCGGTGGGTGGGTGGGCGCCGCTCCAGATCCCATCCCCGCCCCCACATCTCCACCCCCGCATAGGTACCCCGGCTTACAGGCCGGGCCCACCCGCACCCAGAGGGCCACACCCAGGGGACTGCACCCAGCGCCTCGCGCTCCTCTCCGCCTTCCTCTCTCCCGCGGGGCAGGCATCCATCAAAGCGCCCGAGCGCCCTCCCTCCCGTCTCCTCTGGGCTCCTCCGCTCTCCTCCCTGGGTTTGCCTCATTTGCATTCCCTCGGCTCCCGGCTCCTCGGCAAAGTGACCTCCGCACACAGCGGCGCCAGAGGCTTCCACCGCGGAGGGAGCCACCGCCGCCCGCCCGGCCGGGGAGGGGAGAGGGGGCGAGAGGCTGGACGGCGAGGCGGGGGCCCAGAGAGAGGCCTGCAGAGCTGGGTCCGCCCAGCGGGCCTGGGAGAGGTGGGAAAGGCCTGGTGCCGGGGGAGTGGGGGGGAGCGCAGAGGGCCTCGGGTGGGATTTGAACCCTCGACCTCAGGTCCCCAGCGGGGTGGGAGTGTGACTGGGGTGGGGGGCAAGCACCTGGCCAGCGAAGCTGCGCCTCAGAAACGGAACCCCAGTTTGGAACTTGGGGTTCCCCGACAAGTCGTTTTCCTCCCTCCGCACTCCCACTCGAGAAGGGCCAGGCGTGCGGGGCAGTCGCCAGGGGTCCCCAGCCCGCCCCACCCCCGAGGCTGCCCCGCCCCCGCCCCACTTCTCCGGCCCGCCTAGCAGCCTCCCCTCCCCCGTTTGGTATTTACACCTTTCACACATTTGTAAGCTATTATCCTGTCCACGCTTAGTCACCGCTGAGCCAAGCGCCACGGATTTAGCTCCTTTAATCTTTCCTCCTAAATCAATCCTCCATTTCCCCTTAATCATCCCGTGGCTCCTCTCTGAACCCTCGCCGCTGCCTCGGCTACTGCAGCCCTTGCCTGTCTCTCTGGAACGGCTCTCCCTCCAACCCAAACCGGGTGTCCCAAGGGCATGGTGAACATTGAGGGGTGGGGGGGTAGGTTTCCGGCGCTGCCATCCTCTGGCCTGGGAGCCGGGGTAAGACGTGTAGGCACCCTCTACCCCTTCCGGAAAACAGGGCACTCCGCACCCTCACCCTCTGGGTGTCTGCCCTCCCCCTGCCTCGCACCCCCATTCATCTGGGGTGGTTCCAAGACCCTAAGTCTGCACCATGATTTGCAAAAACAATAATATAACCCAAGAAACCACCCTCGGGCCTTTGGTCCACGGCTCTGGCTGTCCCCACTCCAGCTGCTTTAAGGAGGGGGCATTGCCGGGAGGGCCTGGAAGGGCAGGGAAGCACGGGTAACCCCCAGCCTGAGGCTGCCCTCTCCTCCCCTCCTCCAGGGCTACTGACTGACTGCCCATCTCCACCTGACCACCTCAGTCTGCAGCCCACATTCACTCTCTCCCCTCCACCCAGGAGTTTCAACCTCAGCGACCCTGAGGCTCTTGTGCTCCCTAGGGTGCTCCAGCCCCCCTGCCCCCATTCCTGATCCTTCCTGCCCCCTGCCTGGGCGGAGCAGAGGCAACCCTGCCGCCAGCCACGAGAGGGAGCGGATTCCTCTGGGAAGCAGAAGGGCAGGGGTGGGAGTCCCGAAAGGAGCACGGGTAGGGGAGATCGAGGGAGGAGGGATGGGAGGGGCACGTGGGGGCCATTTCTTCAAATGCTAATCAGCATCTTCCGGCGGTGCCGTGAGAAGCTGAGCTGATAATGAGCCCAGCTCGGGGCTGATTCCTGATTAATGAAGAGGCCACTGGGCTGCTAAGTGG
Source organism: Phyllostomus discolor (assembly GCF_004126475.2). Classification (NCBI taxonomy): domain Eukaryota; kingdom Metazoa; phylum Chordata; class Mammalia; order Chiroptera; family Phyllostomidae; genus Phyllostomus; species Phyllostomus discolor. The sequence goes on from NC_040906.2 coordinate 14,189,742, forward strand.
GGCTGGGTGGGGGCACGTCCCTCATGGCCCTCCCGCTGCCCTTGCAGACCAGCCCTCCGTAACAATAACAGCCCCTGCCCTTAGCGTCTCTGCCAACACCACTCAAATCCCCCTCTGCCAACGCCACTGGCCAATGAGTGTGAGCGCGTCTGAGAGCGCCCCCTTCAGGGCCAGCAGCCAGTGGCAGGGCGGCCGGTGAGGGCTAGTACGCTGGATTCCTGTAATTGAGTTGTAAGTAGTCCTCAGAGTTTTGTTCCTTTAATCGGAAAAAATTTTATTAAAATAGTCAAGGCTCAGGGCTTCTCTGGACAACCTGGAAGGCTTCCCCAACCCCCACCAACCTGCACCAACCCCCACCAATACCGGGCATCCCTAACCATAGGGCAAGTTAGCTGGGGCGGCTCCATTCAAGCATGAGATTTTTAGGTCTCCTCAGGGTCCACCCTTCCCTATGTGTGTGCCCTCCCAGGCTGGACCTGCCTGGCTCCTGAAAGCAGGACCAACCCTGAACTAGCTGTTGAATTAAATGTTCTCAAGTTTCATGCCTCAGGAAAAAAACGGGACCAGAGGGGACAGAGGGCTGGGCAGGGGGTGGGGATCAGAGGTAAGCTCCTTCAGTAGTAAGAGCCCTGGACTAACCTCAGCGGATGCCCCCTCCCTTCCAGAGTCAAGAAGGCAAAGGCCCTCAGGTCTCTGGTGACAGTGGCAAGGGCATGGAGTCGGGATGCGTAAAGCAGCCCCTCCCATGGCCACAGACAGGGGGCAGAGGGCTGTCAGTATGGGCCTGACCGCACCGGGGAAGGACACAGGCGCAGGAGGAAGCTTGGACAGAAGGCAGGGGTTTGCCGAGGGGCCTCCGTAGGGTGTCAGGGAAGTCAGAGAGTGATGGGGAGCTTGCACCTTGCTCCCCTTGCCTCAGCGCTGTCCTGGTGGCAGCTGGGGTGGAGCTGGGAGAGGAGGGAGGAGGACAGGGAGGGGACTGCCCAGCTGGAAGAGGCCTTGTCTAATTGTGCCTGATTAGTAGAGAGGAAGAGAACAGGGCGAGTGATTAATAGTCTCGGCAGTCACCAGCATGTGCAGAGGGAGGGCTGGGAGGGGGAGGGAAGTCAGAGCCCAGGGGAGGGGGGATGGAGACAGTGGAGTGCCCACAGGTCCTTGGTCACCTGCCCCTCCACGGAGGAGGACGGGTTTATACCCCTGTCTCCTCAAGGCTGCATTCCCCATTTCCCCTGCGCCTCGACTTTCCAGACAATAGAAGGGAGAAGACCAAGGTCATGTCCCGCACCCAGGAAGAAAGGTGTACTGCTGCTCACGTGGTGTTTCCAAATACCTCGATGTGCCCAGACACAGGCCCCATCCTCGGCTCAACCTGGGCCCTCAGCCCAGCGATGAGATGCCAGGATTCCAATCACTGCGCGCAGCTGTTGCCTTATATTCTTTGATACCAGTTGGAGTCCCTAGCCCCGCCCAGTCTGGCAGCCGGAACCTCGTTCCTAGGACCAGGGCTGCCCTGTCCAATACGGCAGCCACCAGCCACATGCGGCTACTTGAAGGGAACATTCATTTTCTCTGTCACACTAATCACGTTTCAGACGCTCAATAGCTGGGGTGGCTAGTGACTACCATGTGGGGCAGCGCGGAGACAGGACATTTCTGTCACCACAGCATGTCCTGTGGGGTAGCAGTGACCTCCAGTGCGTGCTCACGCTCCCGCACCTACGCACCTACACGTGTGCGTGTGAATATTTGGGAGGGTTGCTTAGCAGGGGAATGCTCTGAGAGGGGAGGGGGGGGAGAGCGGGGGCTTGAGGGTCTGGGAAGGGGGAAAGGCGAGGTGATGGAGAGCAGCAAAGGTGCCGGTGGATGGGTCGGAAAATGGCAGGTGGTGCTGGGCACGGTCAGGCGAGAGCGAGCCAGGAGTCGGGGCGGTGGCATTCTGACAGCTGACACTTTGCTCATGCCAGGTCCTGTGCTAAATATGCTCTCGCTCTAATCCCCACAACGACCCACATTTTTTTAGGCTCTAATATTCTATGTAATGACTACAAAAGCCGACGCTTGTGGGAGCTCTTCTGACTCCTCCAAGGGCGCACAGCTTAGAGGGGAGAGCCAAGGTTCGAATCCATGTGGCCTGGCTCCAGAGCCTGCACACTTGACTGCCATAGCGTACCGTCCCCAGCTGAGAGGAGATGCTGGATGTGAGAGTCATCCTTGCATTTTACAGCTAAAGAAATGATGCCCGGGAAGGAAGAGTGATGTCTGCCTTCTAGTAAGTGGGCAGGCTGAGAGCGAGCCGCGGTGGGGAAAGTCTGGATGGGCCTCGGAGCGTTGGAGCAAGGGAGCAGATGGCGGGAGGAATCCGGGAGGAAAGGGCGAACGTGAAGGTGGCGGTGACATGTGGAGGTGGAGGTGGGCGTGGGGTGGTATGAGCATGATGAAGTAGGGGAAAGGGAAAGAGGAGAAGAGCTGGCGGGGGGTGGGGGGGCGCGGTAGGTAGGTGGAGGGGGGCCTGGGGCGAGAGGCGAGAGCATCCTCACCCAGGAGCCATCTCTTCTCCCTCCCCGTCCTCTCTCTCTCTCTCCTCTCTCTCCAAACCTCCCCCGGCCCAGCCTGGCTCATTCCGTCAACCTTCCCGATTTCCTTCAGCCCAGAGTGGTCTCCCCTCCGAACTCAGGCTCTTACTCTCCTTGTACCTAGTTTGGCCATTCATCCTGGCACCTCGTGACACTGTTTGGCTTGCACAGCCGGGTGACTCTCACACGGTTGGTTAAGCTTTGGAGTGGCTCCGTCCCCCTTCCACCACAAGACTAGAGGCTGCTTGAGGACAGGGACCCGGGACGAGGGCTTCCCTTCTTTGTTCTCGCCCGCAGCAGCTGGCAGGGAGCCTGGTCGGTGCTGGGAACGCCACGTTGATGGATTGAGTGAGGGAGTGGTTGGGAGTCAGCGAGGGGAGATCAGGGAACGTGGGGTGGCGGGGCGAGCGATGGCAGTAGTAACAGAAGCAAGAGCGGCAGCTTAGGGGACTGGGGGAGGGTGAATTACCCGGAATAAAAATAGGCTGGAAAATGTGACATTTATTAACTTGGATTCCGGAGGAAAGGTCACGGCAGAGTGGGGAGTGGAAAGGAGGAAGCGAGGGAAGCAACAGAAAACACACAACAGCCCCTTCCCCAAAGCCTGTCCCTGTCACTGAGCATCTCACCACTCGCGCCCCGGCAGGCTCTCCACCCACTGGCCGCTGTGCCTGTCTCCCCACCACAGACCCCTGTCGTGGCTCCATGCTCTCACCACAGTGCATAGTGGACCTCACGTCCTCATCAGAGACCCCCTGTCTTCCTCTCCACACCCCTTTTCCCATCTTGCTGAAACAGTGCACCCCATCTCCCCCATTGCCATAGATCATGGGTCCCCCTGCCAACCCCTAAGCCCAGACCCTGGGAATGTACAGCAGGCTCAGCCCTAGAATGTCAAGTCCAACGGGGAGTTACACTCAGCAGATAGGAGTGGGGTGTAGGCAGAAAGATAGGGGGTCCAGGCTGGGGGGGGCAGGGGGAGCAGGACCCAAAGGGAAATTCCTGCCCCTCAGTGGCTGCTTGTCCCCTCTGCCCCCTCACTGTCCTGTCGCAGCCCCAGAGCTGAGACCCACCACTTGTATTACCCTCCACCCTCCAGCCCCAGGGCCTGGGCAGGACCCACCTTTATCCCCACTAGGGTTTCCCCAGGATTCAGAGACACTCGCCAGCCTTGATCAGGGGACTCCCTCTTCCCACACCCCCTGGCATCGGCTCCTTTCCTGATGGGGAAGCAGGGAACCCCTGCCCGCCTCACCTTGCTTCCTCGCCCCTCCATCCCTTCCGCTCCTTCCCTCCCGCTGAGGTTTCACCCTCTTCTCCTTCTTTCCACCCCCCGCCAGGGCCCGGGACACACACTCCCACTCAGGAGCACAAAGCCCCCATTGATTCCCGCCCCAGCAACACCTGCTCAGACTGGGCTCTGTCCCCCCAGCTCGGGGTGAGGGTATGGTACAGAGGAGCCCCCAGGGCCTGAAAGTCCACATTCACACCCCACACCCCAGCTCTTTTGGGGGCCTCTCCCAGCCTGGCTTTGGGAGAGGCGACTTCTACCTAGAAGAGGGGGTTTGTAGCTGGACAACAGGTCAGTGCCCCTGACTCTTCTCCCAGCACAGTCCTCTCCTCTGTCCCTTCCTCCATGTCTGCCCCACTCCTCCGTCCCTTTGACACAGGACCTGAGGACGCAGGCGTGGTGGGAGCCAGGCACTTGGTGGGAGCGTGTTTCCTGGTGAGACTGAGGCAGTGAGCCAGTGAGCAAGTGAGAACCCGGGTCGGTGGGGGGTGGCCGGGTCGTGAGGAGGGAAAGCCTCCCGCCTCTTGGGCTGGCCCTGGAGGCTGGGCTGGAGTGGGCACCATGTTGACAACATGTATGTGCATTTGCGTCTGGGCAGTGGCAACATGCGTGCAGACACACACGTACACAATACTGGGAGTCAACTGGACTGAGGGCAGTCATCTCAAGCGCCAGGAAAAATACATACCCCGTGACTGGGTGAGCGGAGCACCGACAGACAGCGTGCAAGACGCACCCCCACACTCTCACACGCGTTGTGAGGGGTGGCGGCAGCAGCCCCCACCTGGGGAACAGGGGTTCAGAGAGATGGGGGGGTTGCCACGAGAGGGCACGGCACCCACAGCCTGACCCTGTCCCTGGCAGCTAAGTAAGAGGTGGGATGTGAGCACAGAGATAAGCAGCTCCCCAGATGGGTGTGTGGGTGTGTAGGTGTGCACGTGAGTGTAGTGGCAGGGACACTGAGTGTGTGTGACACGGAGCGTGCAGGGAGCTGTGGCCCGGAGCCGTAGAGCGGGGTGTGTGTGCGCGCCCAGCAGCGGCGAGGGCGAGCCGAGCACCGAGGAGTGAACAGAGTGAATGAGTGATTCTCGGTGTCAGAGCCAGAGCCGGGCAAGGGAGCAGCAGGAACCAGGGGACGGAGGGAGGGACTGGCGAGTGGGAGAAGCCGGAGGGGCCGCATGAAAGAGGGATGTGTGAGGGAGTCTGTGAAAGGGGGTGTGTGTGGGAGACACAGACACAGAGGGACACTGGTGCCCAGTGTACGCGAAGATCGCCTCTATCCAGCCTGCCGGCCGGGCCGGCTCCCCAGAAGGCAGTGTGAGTCCTTCCCCGGCTGGAGCCTCCCCCAGACGCCCTCTCCCCACCACCCTCATTAGGTGAGGAGAAGAATGTAGGAGTCACAGAAGAAACGTGGGGTCAGTGGGTCCAGCCTTCCCTGCCAGCTGACCAGCTGCGGGGCCCCTGGGCCCACTCCAGGCCCCCGGCCCCAGCCCCGGGCGCTGCAGCAGCAGCAGCAGCAGCAGCAAAGCCAAGAAGAGGAGCAGCAGCAGCGCCAGGGTAAGCCTCTGAGTGTCCCCGGCTCCGTGGCTGTGGAGCCAGAGGGAAACACCAAGCTCGGGGGAGACTCGAGGCCAGCCTCTGGTGGCGGAAGGAAGGGAAACCCGGTTGAGGATGCCCCCGCGCGCCACCCCCCACCGGCCTCCGGCCACCCCAGGCCAGGCGGGCCAGCTGGCAGGACTCACCACGGAGAAGTTGCTGGCGGAGCAGTGATGCCCACTGAAGTTGCAGCTCTTGAGCATGTCGGCCAGCTGGTGGCCAGTGCGGTTGAGGATGTCCACCATGTCGGGCTCCGGGTAGCGCAAGCCAGCGGCACGGTGCCCGTCCCGGTCTTTGGGGGGCAGCCCTGTCAGATTGGCCAGGTGGAAGATGTCAGCGTCGCTAAGTGCCGAATGCCGGAAGCGGTTGATGTTGCAGAGGGTGACAGCTGGGAAGCCCGCCACTGGGGCAGGGGCAGCGGGGTCCATTGCCACCAGGTGAGGCCAGGTTAGGTAGCCCCGGGCCAGGCCCGCCGCCTGGTACAGGAAGGCAGCCAGCGAGGTGAGGAGAGCCAGTGCCCACAGGGTTCTACGAAGTCCGTGGGGGCCTGGGCCACAGGCCCGGCCCAGCCCGTGCAGAGTGCTCGTGCTGGCAAAGGTGGCCAGGTCCCGGGGCGCTGCTGCCCCCCGCGCAGCCCCCAGGAGGCTCTGCTCATCCCCTGCCTCCTTCTCCTTGGGTTTCGCATCCTCCTCTGCAAATTTGATTTTGCACACAATCTCGATCGGCATCTGTCCCCGGCTGCTGGGACTGGACTGGCCAGAGCCTCCTTGCCCCTGTCCCTCCCCGGCCAGCAGCCCCCGGTGCCCTCCGGAGTGTCGGTGGTGGCAGCGGCGGCTCTTCTAAACTCAGGGCAAGCTGGAGGAGGATGGGGACAGGGTGGGGGCCTGAGGTGGGGGAGTCACTCCCACTCCGAGCAGCTCCGCAGCCCTGGTGCTGCCTCTGCCGCCGCTGCCTCTGCCGCCGCTTGTCTCTCTCCTCGATCGTCTCCTTGTGGCTTCCCTTATCAGCACCAGCACAGCTGTCAGCCCCTGCGTGTGTCCCTGCGAGCGAGCGAGTGAGCTGCTCCGCCACGCCGCGCAGCCCCAGCCGCTCCGCTCAGCATGTGCTCCGGAGCCCACCCCGTGCTTAATAATTCAGGACATGTCAACAGCGTTTCACCGGCGGCACGGGCGGCAGGAGCCAGGCCAGGGGAGGGGGCGGCCCCCAGCCTAGGACGGGGATCCCTGGTCCCTGCCTGAGACCTAGCTGATCTGCTCCCCGAAGTCTGGCTAGACCTTAGCCACTCGTGGGGTGCTCTGATGGCCCCACTCCCAGGCCACCCAGGGAAGAGGGCTGCACCCAGAGCACTCAGCTCATCCTGCCACTTGTTCTGGACCACACCTCAGAAGGCGTCACAGCCAACTCCAGCTCCCTGCTGCCTGCCTCCCTGCCTCCCGACGCCCGCACCCAGCCACCACCTGACCCCCACTGCCCCACTCACAGCGGCTTCCAGAAACTCCTTGGGAGAGCCACTTGTTTGAATGGGGGGCAGAGGAGGGCAGGATAGACAGACAAGGGAATAACAGGGAGACCACCGAGATTCTTGGCTTCCTCGGGGCTTTACTCCTGACTTTTACACGTCCATACCCTGCCCCTTCTGGGCCACAGGCTGCCCCAACCCCCAGGTTCAGTCACTTGACTATCTGGGACACAGGGCGCCCGGGCTGAACTGCACATCTATGGCCACTTTGCCTCCTCAAATGTTTCCCACATTTCTAGCCACAGCCAGGCTGGGGCGGGGTGGGGTCGGGGGGACACTATTGAGTGAATGGGCCAGGGAGCAGGGAGGCCGAATGGGGGTATCGAAGGGATTGGACATGTGCAGGGCTTGCACGGCAGGGGGTGCAGCCCTAAAGGGGCAGCCCCAGGCGGTGTTCCCCGGCAGGGTGGGGCAGGGGAGCCCTGGGTGGCTGCTGTCCTTCGGGAGGGGAAAGGCGGGCATGTGGGCCTGCTGCCACAGGCAGGACACCCCGTAGGCAGGACAGGAGGAGGGGCCTGGGTGCCGCCGGGGTGGGGGTGGTCACAGTGAGCAGCTTGTGGGCTGGGGGTCCTTATGAAAACGTGAGCCCCCATGGGGGAGGAAGCACTTGTCCCCTAGAGGAAATGGGGGGCTGATTAATCGGGGCACTAATGAGCAGCAGGGAGAGGAAGCTCTGGAGGGCGGGGGAGGCGGCTCCATCGATCTGAGCCGCGGAACCAGCAGCTGAAAAAAAAGTGAGAAGGGAATCGATCTGAGGGAAACTGCAGCTGCTGGGGATTAGAGCCCGAGGTCCACCCACTGCCCGGTGGCCACCCCTCCCCTGTGTCAGGCGGCAGGCCTGCCCTTCAGGTCGCAGCCCCTGCCTAGCCTTGGAGGAGGGGCGGGGGCTGGGGGCGGCCGGCGGGCAGGGAGCCACTCTGGCCACCCTTGGCTGCAGCACCAGGTCAGCCCCTTCAGTCACCACAGGTCACCCCAGCACAGGTGTCACACGCCCCCCTCCCCCCGGGCCATGTGCGGCCCCCTGCTGGGTTGCCCCTGACCTCACCCAAGGAGCTTCCTTGGGGCTCCCACGGCTGGACTTCCCCACCAGCCAGCTTCCCCACACTGGGAAGATGAGGCTCCTGGGGCCTGGGGCTGCACCCGGTGGGGTCCCCGACGGGGGAGCGGGGCTGACACTGGAAGCAGCCGCTGAGTGGGCACCCTGCCCCCTGCTCAGGCGGCCCCCCCGCGAGGCCCCTCCCCGCTGCGCTTCCCCTCTGGACCCTTCCCGCGCTTCCTCTCCCACCGCCGTGTCCTCCCTGCGCCGCTCTCTTCTTCCCCTTTCTCCCAGTATTGATTTTTCTTTACCGAGTTTTTTAAAAAGGTGATTTAATTGCTTTTTTTTTTAAGGTTGTTTCAGTCCGGGGCTCAGCCAGAAAAGTGGGGAGCTGCCCGCCCCCCCAAGCTTTCTCCAGCGCCCGGGGCAGCCCTGGACCCCAGGCCCATCCCTAACTCGCCTTGCCGCCCATCGAGATCACAGGGTCACGCCCCCCCCCCCCCACACACTGGCCTCTGCCGGGAGCCCCAAGCACACCCTCTGTCCTCCTGAGAGCCTGGCAGGGAGCCTTCGACCTCTGGCGGGAGTGAAGTGGGGAGCTGACCTGGTGTGGGGGGAGGGCAGGCAGCTCCAGCACGTACCCCCCACCGTTGCCCCCCAGGCAGCTGTCTGCAGTTGTCCCCAGGTCCCCATCACTAGCCTCCCAGGTGCCCAGGAATCCCGGTTGGGTTTAGTGGGAGTCTCCCCAACAGCCTTTCGGGCCAACCTTTGGTCAATCCCGCCCCCCTCCGGTGTCTCCTGTTTTCTCCCTAGCCCCCCACACCCTCTTTCTCTCTGGCCCCCGGCCCTTCTCCCCTCCCTCTCCCCGCTTCCCTGCCTGCCTCCCTCTCTGCCCGGCTGCAGTTGGGTGATAATCTCCCTCATTTAGCCTCCTGGCTGCTTCCCCGGCTCATTGCCCAGCTGGTCCCTGGGGCCCGGCCCAGCTTCTTCCCCGCCCCCACCCCCAGCCCAGCGCCCAAGCTCTCCCATCGCCTCCCTGCTCCCCCCACCCACTCCCAGGGGACCAGCTGCACCCTGCAGCGCGCACCAGGGCCAGTGTTGCCGGCCAGAACCCGCACTGGGTGTGATCGAAGTGGGAAGGGCTGTTGGGGACCCGAGTTGGGAGTGTGGGTGCCCGGTGCAGGGGGCCACCGGGGTGGGGGCAGGGCGTGACTGCAGGGTCAGGCTGTGCGGCCTCAGCCAGGCGTCCTGTGTCCTCCAGTTGCCCCCATCCCTGGACTTGTTCCCAGCCCAATCCTCCACCCTCCTACCCCCCAGGGGATGAACTAGGCTTCCTGACAGCGAAGACGCTGGATGGACTCAGAGGTGACATTAGAGTGGCATCCGTACAGGGCATGGGGGGGCGGACAGAAGCATGAGGGGGGTGACAGGGAGAGCAGAAGCGTTCTGACTCAGACACCTGGGAGGGGGCAAAAGGTTTCATTTGAGCACAGTGGCCCCAAGGCGAACCCGGAGACCCTCCCAGGATGCAGCTCGGGGTGCTCCAAGGGCACCTCCAGGCCCTTCTAGCTCAGGGCCCCTGGGGCTCTGCCTCTTCTCCTGGCACAGGGAGACCCTCGGGCTGAGCCGCATTTGCCCCTTCCCGCCACCTGTGGGCCCAACTCTTCCCCTGGGTGTCCCCAATCACAAGTGACATGACCCCCAAACTCCTAGAAAGGGTTCTCCTAGGGAGAGTCCCCAGCCTCCTCCTGGTGCCAGAGGATGCCCCCGTGCCACCCCCGACACTCGAGCGCCTGTCCCGGACCCTGCTCTGGTGCGGACCGAGGGATGAGCCAGTGTGGGACAGACGTGGGTGGGGAGGAGCAGGGACGGGGGCGGAGGCCGGGACTGGGCCAGCCCTGGCTGGCGAGCGAGCGGCGGTGACAAACGGGCTGTGTGCGGGGGCCGAGAGGCGGGGGGCGGACCGCGGCTGATTTATCTGGGTTATTTATGCTGCGGACGAGGCAGGAGAAGCGGTTAATGAGAGTCCCAGAGAAGGAAGGGGGGTGGGGAGGCCCGGACGTGATCTGAGGCAACTTAGGAGGGTTAGCGCCCCACCACCAGGCCCTGCCCCCACAGCCCACCAGCACTCTGCACCCCAGACCCCCCTGTCCTAGGGCCGGCCCAGCCGTGACCCCCCTCTCCTGTGGCGCCCCCTTTTTGGATGCCCACGTGGAGACAGTGGGGTCACCGGGGACTGAAAGAGACCAGGTCCAAGACTGAGGGGGCCAGGAAAAGGGGAGCACAGGGAAAGGAGATGAAAAATCTTGGCTGCACAGAAACTGACCAAGTCTGTGGGGCCTGCAGGGGAGGGGTGGGGGAGAGGCCAGCCAAGCAGTGGGTGGGTGGCTGGCAACCTCGGAGCTGAGGCTGGAGAGAGGGCATTGGGGTGCAGATCTGGTGTCAGCCGGGAGCAGTCACGGGTCCTGAGAGGCAGAGGCAGGGTGGGGGTGGGGGGTGCGGTGCTGGTCAGAGAGAAGAAAGAGCCGGGAAGGAGGGGGGAGAAGATCCAGAAGAGGAGGGGGAGAGGGCTTTGCAGCAGCGAAAGCTGCTGGGAACAGATAAGGCAGCACAGCAGCAGCAGGGATTAAGGCTCTGAGGGGTGGGGGCGGGGGCGAGGCGTGGGACCCGGAAGGGGGGTGGGGAGGTAGGCCGGAGAGCGCTGAGGGTAAGACATCAGGCCCGAGGAGATGAGTGGGGGAGAGGAGGGCTGCCAAAGGGGCAGGCTTTAATCGGGAGCCAAGAGGTGATCGCCTAGGAAAGAGGGAGGAGGGAAGGGACCTCGACTCATCTCTTCTGCGGGGGGGGGGGGGGGGGTGTCCATCACTGGCGAGCCACACCCCCCGCCCATGCCAGGGGCAGCAGAGCTAAGCAGATGGGTGCATTGCTGAGGGTAGGGAACTGATAGATCGTTGGGTGGGAGCAAGGGGCAGAGGCCAGCGCTGGGAGCCGCTGAGCTCCTGGCAGTAGGGGGAGGGCCCACAGCGCCTCCTTGAGGTGGCCAACGAAACCCAGGGTCAATGGGAAGAGAGTCCCCAGCCAGCCGGTCCTGGGGTGGAGACCTCATCACGCCCAGGTGGCAATGACCAGCATTTCAGAGGGAGTTTGTTTGCGGGGAGGGGTATGGACATGGAGGGAGGCTTCTCCAGGCTCACGCCTTGAATTGAAAGCCCCTTACCATCATCCCCAGCCTTCCGGCCCTCCAAGGCTCCCAGAAGCATGCGCTTGGGGAGGGTGAGGCCCCGGCTCGTTCCAGACGAGAACCTGGGGCAGCTCAGAGGTGGCTGTGGTGACGGAGGGGAACCTGGAGGGAAGGAAAAGGAGGAGTAGGAGGGGGCGGGGGGAGGGGAGCGGGGGCGGCGGGTGGGGCCGAGTAATTGCGTGTTTGTCAGTTCGTTCTGCACGCAGGCGAGGGAGCGTGTGTGGTGGTGGGCGTAGCTTCACCTCCAGGGCTGTGTGTCTGCTGGCAGAGGTGTCAGTGTGTCTGTCTCAGGGCTCCGGCTCTCTTTGGCCCCCGCCCCCCTTTGTGCTGTGGGGACCGTGGCTCTGGGCACACCCAGCTGTGCTCCGTGCTGATGCGGCAGATGTGGCGGGGCCCCAGCTGTGCCTGCTTCCCAGAGAGGGGGAGGGGGCTGCAATCTGCTCCCCCGATAATGGATGCTAAATGCTGGGGGGTGGGTGTCGGGAGGATGGAGAGGGGGGTGGGACTAGGGCCCAGGGCAACCCCACCAAAGGGGCAGGAAGGAGATGAAGGCCCTGTCGCTGCCCCACTCCTGGCAATCTGTGTTCTCAGCCTGGCCCCTCCCCCTGGATGGCTCCCGAAGCCCATCCAGATCTTTCCGCTCGGCCCCCATCCCCAGCTCCCCTCCCCTGTCACCCCATCCAGCTCCGTGCCAGGGACCTACCCCCTCCCTGGCCCCCAGCTCGCTCCCCCTCGCTGATTTTACAGAATAATCTTTTTATGGAAACCGAGAAAAGCACTAATGGCAGGAGCAAACCCCTCCCCCGCATCCCTCCCCCACTTCCCACCCCGGTTCCCTCAGTTTTCCCTTCTCAGCCTCTCCAGGGGGCCAGCACCCTCCCAAGCCTACAAGGACGAGGTCCCAGACATCATGTGGGAAGGGCCCTCCCACACCCTGGGCCTGCGCGGTATCCTCAGGGATGGATGGGGGGGGGGGGGGGCTCTAGGTCCCTCCCAGGGCAGATAGGGCTGCACAGGAGGGTCGCGGGGAACTACAACTTCTTTCTCAGCCACCCCATCCACCCAAGCGTATACAAACAAACACTCTGTCAGCCTGGGGGGCATGTTACCCAGACCTCGGCGTCACTGGCCCCCTCCCGCTTGGAAGGCTGACCCCTTCCCCTCCCACTGCCGCTCCCCACCGTGTCCCCGCCCCCACTGGGCCTCAGAGGGGGGTCCCCAGGGCCTGGGCCTGACACAGACTTATTGGATTTCACGGTGTTTTGCTGAGAAAATAATTAAATTATCATATTTATGATGGAGCTGCCATGGCCTCTGCCAACCACTCAGAACAGAAGGGTCAGGACGGGGGGGGGGGGGAGGATAGGGAAGGGACCCAGACCCTTGCCCACCCCTCTGCCAGCCTCTGCCTCAGGGAGTTGACCCTGGGCCCAGAGTAGGCATCTGCAGCCTCCTCCCAACCCCGGCGGACAGGACGGGAGCCCCGGGCTGGAGGCGGGGATCTGAGGGGACAGGAAGGGGCCAAGTCACAGCAGCTTGGGGGTCAGGGCTGCTACAACCTTGGGTCACCTCACAGGTGCTCTCCCACAGCAGGCAGGGCCTGAGGGCCTGGAGGTGGCCTCTAGCCCAGTGCCCCCCATCACCCTCAGCCCAGCTCCCCAAAAAGCTCATCTTCCGAACCGCTTGGCTATGAGGCTCTGAAATCCTGGGCTCTGTCCCAGCCCCTGGTGCTGATGACGAGGCCCAGCACCCTGCTGCCTGCCACCCCTGCCTGCTGCCAGGACCCCCTCCCTCCTCCCTCCCACCCACCCCTGCCCCCCCATTCTCTCCGGGTAATTAGATTCCTCTCAATTAGCAGATTACGATCATTACCAGCTCATCTGGCAACTAAGCACCGCACCCACAGCTGGGGAAGGGGGGGGGCACCAGGAGGGGCAAGTGGGGGTCATGGGCAAACATGAGCGGAACTGGGTTCCTCTGGGGTTTCAGGAATGTGGAGTGGGACGCTGGGACCTCCTGTACTCCACTGCAGTGCCGGGGACCCTCCCATCCCAGACCAGCGCTGCCTCCTGTGATTGCAGGGGGAAGGCACCAGCTAGGGCCACCCTGCCTGCCAGGGGGGGAGAAGAGAAGACACCAGGCCTCGGGTGGGCGAGGGAGAAGCCCCCACCCTGCCGAAAGCCGGGCTCAGAGCAGATATAGCTGGCGGAGCAGGACACAGGCCCGGGCTGGGGTTTGGGCCAGGGCTGGAGACGGGATGCTCGGGCGATCCAATCTCAGCCCGTGGCTCCCAGTCCCTGTGCCTGCCGCCCGCGCCCTGCTGCCCAACTGCAAGCCTTCGTCATTCCCTCAGAAGGCCCTCCACTCCGGGGCCTGAGCCAGGCCCAGTGAAGAGGAACAGGGAGGCGGGCTGGCGGCGGCAGCAGCAGCAGGGTAGGGTTGAAGGCGGGGCCGCCAGGCTGGGAGCCTTGAGGGCCTCACTCCGGAGCCGCAGCACCGAGGCTGAGGCTGCGGGAGGGGGAGAGTTACCAGGGCTCCAGATTCATTATTCATGAGCCCGCAGCAACGACTCCAATTTAAATGCTAATGTGGGGGGGGGGCCTGACTCAGCTGCCCCCCCTTCCACCCCCAACCCAGTCCAGGCACAAGCTGAGTCCGCGCTGGCTCCAAGGTTCCTGGGGTTTATTAGGGAGCGGAGAGGGGGGCCAGCAGTTCTCGGCCCACCCACGTTGCTCCCGGCCTGTGGCGATTCTGCCTGGCTCCCCCAGGTCCTTTCTGGACAGAGGTTGGAGGGGTAAGAGTGGGGCGGGGGGCTCTGGCAGCCCCCTTCAGAGGATGATCTGGTTGGTGAAGCTTCGGCTCAGCTCCTTGTGCGGCAGAACAATCGAGTTCAGGATGAGCACCTCAGCCGGGATCCGGACGCGGCAGCCTGCAGTGCGGGCGAGGGCACCAAGAGGCGGCCGTGGGGGGAGAAGGTCAGGGCAGGGAGCCGGGGGCCACGGCCGTCAGGAGGGAGCCCTCCCTGCCCATCCGGCCCTGGCCTCCTGCCCCCAGGGACTCACGCCGGGACCGGCGCGCAGCAGGCCCTAGGTAAATGTTTGCAGAAGGAAAACACAGCCGCTCGCTCTCTCGCGCCAATTCTGCCCCCAGAGCCCACCTGTATCACCTGTGGAGGTTTCCACGGCCCGAAACCCCCCTGGGAAGCCATACCCAGGATGGTGATGGCCGGCAGCAGCTTCCCGTCCTTGAAGAGGCTCTCACTGTCCATGTGGGCTCGGGGGTCATTGGGATTGGGGTCGTTGGGGGTGCCTTCCACGCGGGCCCAGCGCCCCACGGTGCTGCCCCAGCCCACGATGCTGTGCAGAACACATGTGTGCTCCTGCCAAACAGCAGCATGTGAGCTGGGGGGGTGAGAAGGGACCAGACGAGAGCCGGGGCTCACCCCCACCCCCATCCCCACCCCCTGGGGCACTGGGCCGCTGCACATGCTGAGGCCCCTACCTGCAGCGTGGCTCCGTGGAGGACAATGCTCTCTCGGAGCCGCACACCCTCGCCTACCGTCACGCCCTCCCCGATGGAGACATTGGGGCCCAGCTGTGGGAAGGAACATGGACCGTAAGCCTTGGGGAGGCTCGAAGACCCCAAATCCAACCCCCTCTTAGCGGGGAAGGAACCCGCTGAGGCCACATGAAAGGCCGTGACAAAGCAGAGATGGTACTGCGGGCTTAGGGGATATCCAACCCCCACCACGCCCCCCACCCCGTCCCCCCAGCCCATCCTCCCCGCCACCTGCGCCCTGGCTCACCACAGCCGTGGGGGCCACCTTAGCCGTGGGGTGGATGTACACGTTTCCTAGAAGCAGAAGAGAGGACCTGGGGACAAATACCCCAAACCACACGTGGTCCAGGGAGGGCAGGGGTGGAGATTGTCCCTCTGGGTTCTGAGGTCAGGAGTCGCAGCTCCGAGGGCAGAGGGGGCTGGGCTTGGGGCAGCGGTTAAGAATGGTGGCGGGGAGGGTGGGGAGGTGGTACCTCGGATCCGTGGCCCCCCGGGGGTGTGCTTGGCCAGGCGTTCTGGGTGAGTGAGCTGGTACTGGCCCAGGTAGAGGCGGGAGGCGTAGAGAGCTGAGCTGGGGACCACAACGTGGAGCAGGGGCTCAGGGCCCGGCACCCTGAGGTCCCAACCCTCAGCCCTCCCCCCCCAGGGGCCTCCCCCGTACCCCGCAGACTTGATCTGACTCCAGATGCCGTCGTTGAGGTGCACGTAGATCTGGCCCCGCCCGGCCAGGGCGGAGAACACGTCCTGCTCCAGGCGGATGGTGCCCGCCCCCCGCCACAGGCCTGAAGAGTCCTCCCTGGCAGAGGGCGTGGGGCGCTGACATCAGTTCCCCGACAGAACCCAGCTGGGTGGCCGACACGGTCCCTTGGGGATGGGGGTCGAAGGGCACCAACCAACCCCACCACCTCGAAAGGTGTGGTCAGATCCTCTCTGAAGACATGCTCACATCCCAGGACGCTCTCCCACCACTTAGGTACATCAGCCCCCTCCTCTCCCGGCTGGGGGGCTGGTTACCCCAGGGGAGCCCCAGGCATGGACCTGCCGCCCATCCTGCCCCACATCTAGGAGGCGCTCGGCCAGACTTGGCTTCTCCCAGTCATCCCGCTCTCCTCCCGCCCCCACCTGTGACCCCCACCTCCGGTCCCTCCCTCTCGCTGGATGGAGTGAAACACAGACAGACTCACCCAAGAGGAAGGCAGCTGGTGAGGGCAGAGACAGTCACAGAAAGAGGGAGAGAGAGATGGTAGAGGTGCCAGTTCAGCAGAGACAGAGAAGCCAGGAGAGATGGAGAGAGAAGCAGAGACATGGCGGGGAGTGAAAAGATGGCCATGGACGGAGGAGGCGGGAGAGGGGAGGGAGGCAGGGGAGCCACAGAAGGGGACAGTTCCCGGGCCTAGGGGGACCTCCCTGGGACCGTGGCTGGTGGTGAGCTTCCTCAGCCTGAGCGTGTGTGTGTGTGTGTGTGTGTGTGTGTGTGTGCGCCCAAGTGTGTGCGTTGCCGTCTGTTCTGGAAGACATCTCGGGGACACTCGGGGCTTGAAAGAAATGGACCAGAAGGGGAGTGGGCAGGTGGCGACAGAGCAGCAACTGGGATGGATACAGAAGAGGGACAGAATGAGGTTAGAAGGGGAGGGACTGGGGAAGCTCAGCTGGAGATGACAAGTGGAAGAGAGAAAGGAGGAGGGAGGTGAGCAGGGTGAGAGGCAGCCCGCAGGGGGCGGGGGAAGGGGGGGAGGGTCTGTGGCCTGCAGCCCGGGGTACATGGGGTCACGGGGCCATGGGGTCTGCCTCACAGTTGCCCGTCCTGCTGGTGACGCTGGAAGACGTCCCGAAGGGGCTTCAGGGCCTCCGGGGAAAAGAGGTAGACGCCGCAGTTGATGATGTCGCTGACGAAGGTGCTGGGCTTCTCCACGTAGTGCAGGACCTGAGGAGGGGGCGGGCTGGGGTCAGGAGAGGAGGGGCCACAGCCACCACCCCCACAGACCCTCTACGTCTCCAGGTCCTCCCTGTTGCCACGGGGGTCGTCCTGAACGGCACAGCACACCTTGTCACTGCCCTTCAGCTTCACCTTCAAGGGAAAGCCAAACTACGTGCCTTCTCCCTCCCGGCCCCCCCCTCCACCACAGTGCTCCCAGAACACAGCCCCACGCCGTTGCATGCGGGTGCCTCTCGGAACGCCCTTCCCCAGCTCTCCACCTGGAAGAGTTCACTTTCGAAAACCCAGCTGACACCGTCACTCCCTCTCTAAGCCCACCCTTGTCTGTCGGCCCCAGAGTTAGTGTCTCAGCTCTGGGCACTCCTGTCCTCCGGCCACGCCTCACCAGCATCGGCACTTCCGTCATTTGCAATGGTTGGTTTCTGACTCTCCCACCAGACTGAGCATTCCTGAGAGGCAGGGATTGTGTCTTTCTGGTTCTGTTTCTCTCACACCTAGCTAGTGCCTAACAAAATTTCGTGTGTGTGTTCGCACATATTTTTAATTCTAAAACTTGAACAAACCAGAGGGGTGTATGAAAGTCAGCTAGACTCCAGGGCAGGGAGTTTCAGAGATCCCCGCCGCTCCCCAGGCCCTGCCGAGTATGCTCCCACTGCCATCCTGCTGGAGGCACTGGCCCCTGCCTCCGTGCCTTTGCACATACCGTTCCCTCTGCCTGCAACCCCTGTCTCCTTTATGTTAACAAATTTAACTCGCTTCACACCTCCCCTCCTCCAGGGAGCCCTCCCCACCCTCTCCCAGGTAGGCTGGGTTGGGCCCCCTTGTATGTTGCCATAGCACCCTGCACGTACGTCCATTGGAGCACTGTGCCGTGGCACTTAGCTGCTACCTCTGCACCAATCTTTCTTAAAGGGACAAGGAGGAACAACGGAGGGTGTGCCCCGCCTGTCTGACGAGACTGGGGCCCACCCCACAGGGCTCAGGCGCTATCTGGAGGCTGAGGAGTGGGAGAATGATGACACACAGAAGAGGCAGCCAGCCGGGCCTCCTCTCTGCTCTTACCTCGTGTGTCTGTGGGTTCTCTACAATGCAGCCATAGCTGAGGGATTGTGTCCTGTTAGCCTGAAAGACAGACACATGAGACAGGGACCAGCCTGCTCCAGGGCAGCAAGGTCTGTTTTCTCTTTCTTGTTTTCCCTCCCCTATGGCACCTGGCACGCAGCGCTGCAGCTCCGACACTGACAAGCCTTCAGCTGGGGTGAGAACGCCTGACAGCTGCCCTCCCCTCCTACTTCTGAGCAGCCGAAGGGCTCGGGGGCTCTCTCCACAGCCACCTCCACCACTGCTGGGGTTTCTAGCACCCTTCCCTCCTGACGCCCATTCCCACTGCAACTCCCTGCATTCCAGGAACCTCTCTGGCTCGCCCCCTCGACCCCCTCCAGCCATCCAGGGTCCCTCACCGTGGTCCCCAGGAGCAAGAAAGGGTGAGGCTGCTGTCTGTGGGCAGCCAACATGGCGTTCAAGGGGAAGTCGGAGCAAACGTCGGCGTTGAGCACGAAGAAGGCCTCAGGGCCCCCGGCCAGGATCTGGTCCCGGAAATGGTAGAGACCACCTCCTGTGCCCAGAGGGGCAAATTCCTGCAGGTACCTGTCCCCAGCGAACCCAGAGCCATCTCAGTGAGATAACAGGAGACAGATACCTTGAGCCTGGGAACCGACCCCTCCCATTCCTAGGATACACCTGCCCAAGGCCCATAGAGAAACTCAATATATACAGAGATTCAGGAATGCCCAAATGAGAAACCTCCTAGTGTGTGAGGGTGACTTCTGGCAAATGCTGACTCAACCCATCCCACAGGACTCAGATGCCTAGGGCGCCCCTACCCCCATGCAGCACATGCGCACAAACACCTGACCTGACTGGAAGGTTAAACTCCTGCTGGGCAGCTTCTAGGAACCGGGTAAGCGGCTCATCAGGTTGGTAGAAGCCAATGAGCAGAATCTCCTGCATCCCAGGGACCTGAGGACAAGGGAAGAGGTTAAGGGGAAAATAACATCTTATAGGAAGGAATGACAAGGGGGAGAAATCCCTGGTGCTGGCCCCAAATCCAGAAACCACAGTTTCAGTCTCAGCTGTGGCCCTGGGCACTCATTTTCCAAGCTGGCCTGATTTCTTCTCTGGAAAATGAGGAAGTTAACAAGTCTCAGTCACTGATCTTTGAATCTTTTATTATTCCATTGGGCTAGCAGAAAAGTTTGTTTAGTTTTTTTCCCCCCATAAAATAAAATACACACTTTTCATCTTCACCAGTAACTTTATTGACTTGGGTATTTTAAGTACATCGGCTATCTCCTGTGTGGTGTAATGCTGATTGTTCTCAATCAATGCCTTGGTTTGATCACTGTCTAGTTCAGCAGGTCTACCTGACCGTGCAGCAGTGTGCAGCAAGAAATCTCCAGCACGAAACTTCGCAAACCACTTTTGACACCTTTGATCAGTCACAGCACCTTCTCTATACACTGCACAAGTCTTTTTGTGTTTCAGTTGTTTTTACCTTTCTTGAAATAACACATAGTATGCCAAAAATGTGTATTTTCTTCTATCTTCAGTATTCAAATGGCTACACAAAATTTCCCCAATTTTGATAAGTTTTTTTAAATGCATGCTGAGGCCCTGGCTGGTATGGCTCAGAGGATTGAGTGCTGGTCTGCAAACCAAAGGGTCACCAGTTTGATTCTCAGTCAGGGCACATGCCTGGGTTGTGGGCCACATCCCCAGTGGGGGGTGCACAAGAGGCAACCACAGATTGATATTGCTCTCCCTCTTTTTCCCTCTCTTCCCCCTCTCTAAAAAGAAAATCTTTTTAAAAATAAAAAAAATAAATGCACACTGATATGACAGCTGTCACAATACAATCTAACAAATTTGTTTCCAATGAAATTAAAGACAACTAAGCAATACTTGAGCCATCTTATGGAAAAAACCAAATGAACTTTTTTGCCAACCCATCCCCCCACCTCCACATCTAAAGTGAAGCTCACCCTAGGAGATTTCTGTCTACCAAGCTGCATTAAAGGATAATCTATTCATTTCCTTCATATTATTATCTGTCAATTTGAGCTTAAGATCAGCATGAGGTAAGGATGCCATTTATCAAGCTCCTACCTTGTGCTACTTACTTTGCAAATATCTCTAAGCTTCACAACCCCACAAAGTAGGTCTAATCACCCCACTTTACAAATAAGGAAATCGAGGGTGAGAAATTTGCTCAATTCCTTTTAGCAGGCAGAGACTGGGCTCAAATCAAAACCTGACCAGTCCCAGCACCAACAGCAATAAAGAAATTAACTCCACAGTGAGCAAGGGTAGTGTGATTCTGTGCTTTGTTATCATGAAGGTTTCCCACGTGACTGGCTCTAAGTTGTCTCTAAGATTCCTGCCTAATCTCACATTCCACGCTTTAAATATAGGAGTGAAATCTAAGCAAGGAGGGGCCAGATGATAGACTAGATTAGGAGAAGACAACAAGACAGCTGCAGTGCACAGCCTGGGGGGAGGGGCATTCATAGTGTCACTTGTAAAAGGTGGTCCCTGGAGGTACACCTGGAGGGAAGAGGTCAAGGCTGGAAAAGGGGGAAATACGGCGTGAAGGAGATGAGAGGGAAGTGGGGTGCAAGAGGGGCGCCTATTAGGTTACCTGGGCACAGGCCTCAATGTGGTGCTGGATCATAGGGACCCCTGCCACTGGAAACAGGGGTTTGGGCACCTCAAAGGACAAAGGCCTGAAGCGGGTCCCTGAGAGAGGAAAGAGGGGCACATTTCAGCTTTCTGCCTCCGTCTGCCCCCACCCCACCGACCAGTCCGGCCCAACCTCCTCCCCGCCTTTCCCGAGCTCCTCACCCTTTTGAGGGCCTCCGATCAGGATCACAGCTTTAAGCATGACAGCGGCTGCTACCTAAACCTCAAATCCCAGAGAAGTCAGGCTCATACCCAACCCAGGGACCCCACTCATACCCAACCAAACCCTGAACCCAAAATAGCAACACCCAGTCCTCTCTCTCCCAGGATGTAAATCCAAGATTCATTCAATATAGTTCCTTGCTGGGCACAACACCACATCTCAAACCCCAAACTCATTCCAGTCGGCCTTCAAACCTACAGTGATCCCTCCCAAATTCTGAAATCCATACACTGCCATTGACCCCTAACAGACTCCCCTCTCCCCACCAACTCAGCAAGCTCAGAAACTCAGCAACAGACTTCCTTCTCACACCCCAAACCTTAAAAAACCAAAACCCCAAGCCACTGATTTCCCAGTTGGCCCATCCTCATTCTAAATATTAAGCCCTGAATCCCAACAGTGAACCCTGATACTGAACCTCAACTCCTGATGAGCATCAAATACTTAACTACAGTCTTAAGAGTGAACTTCAAGTATTAAACTAACCTTTATCTGCATTTGATAAATCCAAACCCGATAAATATGCTGAACCTAAATCCTAAAATGAACCTCTAAGTGATGAACCCCGAATCAAAAGACAGGTTCTCTTGGCATCCTGAACACAACATACCAATCCCCTGCGTCCCAACACTGTCAAGTGCTCAATCTGCGGATTCAGAGGGCTGACGGCGGACTCTATGAACCTCACAACTGACTAATAAACCCTAATGCGTATCCGGGAGGGTGTGGGACCAGCACAGCACCCGATGTGCGGAGAGCCGGCCGGGACCTCCGAGCCGCCCTCCGTCTAGGAGCCGTCCCTGCTCTGAACCCCTTTCGCCCCCCTCTCCATCAAATCCTTTTACCACTAGTCCCCTCTACTCCAGCTCTGCAGCCAGATACTGCTGGCTCCTTCCGCGCACGTGTCTTCTCGCAATACGCGAGAACTTCGCAAAGTCTGCCGGGAATTGTAGTTCTTAAGTTCCTTCCCCTTTCTACTGAGAGGTGGAATTTGTGGGAGAATGTGGGGGCGTGGCCATGGGATTAAGGGGGCGGGTCCAAATGAGAAGAAGGGTGGAGCTTAAGAAGCAGAGGCTGGAACACGAGTTAGGACCACGAGCTGTCTGGAAATGGGCCCAGCCAAAGTGGAGGACTAGGTCACAAGGAGAAACGAGGCTGGAGACAGGAGGGGTGTAGTCACCCTTGAAACGGACGTAGTCAGAGCGCAAACCCCCCACGAGAGGGCGAGGCTTGAGGTATACAGAAGGAGAGAAGGCGGAGTCATGGACACCTCTGCCCCTCCTGCTGGAACCGAAGGACCTTCCCACCGCGGCAGAAGCCTGTCTCAGACTCACTATCTGTAAAGTAAGGGGCTGGCCTAGGCGCTCTCCAAACTTCCCGCTGACCCAGCATTTTGTGACTTTGATGTGTGGATCTGGAATAAGTGTGTGTGCGGGTGCCGGGGAGTGGAAACAGCGACCCCCCAAAAAGAGAACAGACGCGAAAGGTCCGAGGGAGCAGCTTTATTAAGCAAGGTGGCAGGGGGTTGTGGGTGCCACCCACCCCTGGGCTTGGAAACGGAGCGCAAGTTCCGAGGGTCCCTTTCAGGCCACGTCCACGCGAGCGAAGCTCTGGTCCATACCCAGGCAGTTCTCCACGTACACCTCGTACTTGCCGCTGTCCTGGGGTGTGGCCCGGCGGATGGTGAGCGTGGTGGTGGTGGTGCCAATCTCGAAGAACACCCTGTGCGGGAAGGAGGGGCGGGGCGGGGCGGCAGGTCAGGTTACGTGCTCGCCGGGCCCGGCCACTTGGCCAGTTCTGCTCTTCTCTTCCCAGTGCCCCACCCTCGTCCCTACCCCGAGGGTTTTCTGAGCCACATCCGGCCCAGGCTCCTGCGCCAGGCCCTGCCCTTTCTGCAGCTGGTCCCCGCCCTTGCCTGTCATCCTCTTCGATGTCCTCGCCGTCCTTGGTCCAGCCCACGTCGGGCGCAGGCTCACCCAGGATCTCCGCAGTCAGCGTCACCGTTGCACCTTTGCGCGCCTTAGTGTTATCCGGTCCCTTCTGAATTTTCGCCGGGACTAAAGGAAGGCAAAGGGAGTGCGACCCAGTGCGGGACCTAAAGATTAGGCGGGACATCACCCTCCCAGCTAATACCCTGCCCTGAATAGGAGACGGATTTAAACTCCCACCGTTACCTCGAACAAGTCTTTAGCCTCTCAGGGGCTTCAGCTACTCGGCTGTTAACCAGACTAATCCCTTCCTCTCCTACTTTTTTAGGATTGAATGGAAGTCAAAAGAGATACGATGTCTCTTCCTGGGTAGCTCAGGTGGTTAGAACACGTCCTGATACACCAAGATTGTGGGTTTGATTTCTGGTCAGGGCACATCCAAGAATCAACCAAAGAACACATTAATAAGTGGAACAAATCAACGTCTCTCTCTCTCTCTCTCTCTCTCTCTCTCCTGCTGTCTTTAAAATCAATCAGTTTGGGGTTTTTTTTTTTTTTTTTTAAACAGAGAGAAAGATACTATGGGTGAAAGCTCTGGAATGTTCACACGTTTCAGGGTACCTTGGAGACAGTTCTGGGTAGTGGAAATTGCTTTGGAAGACCAGGGCTCTCTATAACCCAGGCTCTGTCTCTGGCTCGCTGTGACCTTGGGGCCCTAAAGTCGAGTGACTGAAATCCACAGTGGACTCCTTAGCCTGGGTGAGTGAGTGAAACCCATAGCGGACTTTTTAGCCTGGGTGGGGCGGGGTCCCGAGGTAGGGAAGGACTGCTCAGCCCCTGCCTCGCTGCACTCTGCTCTGTGCCTCAGGCTGTGCCAGGGGCTGCGGGGTGGGGTGGGGCACATCCTCCTACAGACTTGACTAGGCCCAGCGATAAACGCGCGGATGAACCCGCCTGCGGACGCCCGCCGGGTTGAGCTGCTCTGCGCGGTGGCATTGCACGCGAGGCGTGCGTACCTTCCACGAGGATGCGCGCGGAGTCGGAGCACTGGCCGAAGGGGTTGGTTACGTTGATGCTGTACTGGCCCAAGTCCGCCAGCTCGCCATCGCGCACCACCAGTGCGACTACGTCCGGGTCCTCGAAGACGTAGCGGTACTTGGGCCCGTCGCGCAGCTCCTTGCCATCCTTGCTCCAGCGGATGAATGGGTCCGGGAAAGCCGAAATGCGGCAAGTCAGCTTGGCCGCGCTGCCCTCGATCAGCACCACGTCCTTCAGCGGCTCCAGCACTCGCGGCGGCCCCTTCTCCCGCAGCTCCTTCCGGGACCTACCCGCGCGCAGGGTCAGGGCCCAGAGCTCCCTCGACACTGTTCCCACCCGCCCGCAGCCTTGTCCGCCCGCGCACCTTCCCCTGCCTGCCCCCTTGGCCCACTAGACCCTTAAACACCGAGGATGGGGAGGGAGGGGGTCGCTCCTGAGTCGTACCCTAATAAAACGATGTACTCTTGTGGGCCACCCTCCTACACCGCAGTAACTGCTCTCCCCTAAGCCCCGTGACCGAGCGGTCCGTGGCACTGTGCTCGGGACCGCCCCTCCCCAAAGCAGGAGTGCGATTCCTGCAGCTGCAGTTCCCTTCCTTCGGAGGGCTCCAGGGCCTCCCCTCACCTGTGGCCCCGGTAAGAGGCCTGGATGCGAATGGCCGCTTTCTGGACCTGGGGGTCGTTGATGTCCAGGGTACATCCCGGAGGCGGGGCCGTAGCCGCCGGCTTTTTGGCGGGAGCTGCTTTGGACATCTGGGGAGCAGAACACAAGCACGGGGGGGTGTAGGCTGACCTAGAAACTGCGACCTCCAGGCTTTGCCTCCGGATTCAAACTATGCCGGGGATGGAAGTGTCTCGGGCTGGTGTGAGGGTCGGGACTCACCGTGGGGGTAGGGGGCGTCGACTTCGGGACTCAAGTCCAACTAGCTGGGCAGCAGGCGGTACGGAGCCCTTCCGGATGGCACAGGAGGGGCGCGGGCAGGTGCTCAGCCCTGGGCCCTGGTTTTATACATCGCTCCCCTCCTTGCCTTGTTTGGCGTGATTGCCCCAAGCCCCCCGGGACCCCAGCCCCCGCCCCCTGACCCAAGCAGGCTCCTTATTTAGCCCGAGGATGCCTGGGATGCTGGCTCAGCCGCTGGGACAGGCCGGGGGGTGGGGGTGGGGGGAGGAAACTCGAGCAGCTCTGAGGTGCCCTGCGCGTCAGTGCCTGGACAGCTGGGCAGCTGGACGCGGCCCCATCTCCTCCCAAGGCAGGGGGTGTCCATCCCACCGCCGAAGGGACCAGACGAGGCCCCCAGCCGGCAGGAGATTCAGCTCCCAGCCGGGGCAGCTTGACACTCAGGTGAGTCCCTGGACAATGGGACCACGGGCCCTTCCCTAAACCCTTAGGTTAAGGGGTGAGAGTGTTTGCGGGGGTGTCCCTGAATGGAGTCAGACTATCGGAGGACTTAACTGTCCATCCAGCCAATTATAAGAGGGCCACGTGGCTGTCGGGGCCAATCCGGAAGCGCCTTAACCCCCCCCCCACGCCCCGCCCCAGAGTCTACGGTTGTCATTCCCGCACTGCGCCCCCTGGCGGTAAACTGAGATAAGCCTAGAGGGGACGGAAAAGGTTTTTGAGAACAGCGTCCCTTCCTACCACCTCCATCTCTACTCACTCTCCTCCCGCCGACACGGTAGGGTGCGGCTGGGCTGCTCTGTCCCTGCAGGTGGACACTAACGCCGACTCCGCGGCTTTAGGTCGTCCCAAGCCCACTTGAGGGCAAAGCTGACAGACGCAGCGGGGGCATCAGAGCGCCAGGGGTGAAGGGGCAGGGTTAGCTGCTCTGGGACATGCCTCGAGTCCGGCCTGCCCAGGCTAGAGACAGAATCGCTGGCGTTCACTGTGACTGTGATCGCACACCCAGGCGTGGCGCACCGTCACCTTTTGATCAGAGCAATTTTGACACAGCTCTGCTGACATAAATTACCTTCGCTCCTCCGGGTCTGGAGCGAGCAGTTCACATGCCATTTCCAATGGAGATGGGACCAGAGCTCGAGCTCAGAGGGGGGACGGGAGAGGGATATTACCATTTATCAAGATATGAGTTCAGGCACCTCATTTTTATATGAAAACACTTGCAGTGAGTAGGGAATTACCGATTCTCACAGGCACACTGTATATCTTCATCATTAAAATGACAGTTGAGCAAGGCAAGGCATCTGTCTGGTTCCTTCCAGCTGCTTTAACATCCTATTACTTCATAACATTAAAAAAATTTTTATTTATTGCTTTGAGAAAGAGAAACATCGATTTGTTGTCCCACCTGTTCATGCATTCATGGGTTGATTTTTGTGTGTGCCCTGACCAGAGAGGTCAAACCCCAAACCTTGGCCTATACAACTGAGCTACCTGCCCAAGGCAACATCCTGTTATGTTATGATGATGGGGAATGCCTCTTCCCTAAGGTCCTGGGAAGCCAGAGAGGCTGGGCTGGGCTGGGCTGGGCTGGGTGGAGAGTTGTTTGAGTTCCAGCCAAGGAGCCCTCAAACTCCATCAGCAACACAGCAGCGCCCGCCCTCCCTGCTCACGGTGGAAGCTTTATTCTTACTACTTTGTCAAGAGCAGAGTTTTCAAGGGGTGAAGGGGGGAGGGGGACGACAGTCCCTTTGGACCGAAGGAGCACTAGCTCACTCCTCTCCCTACCTCAGGGCAAGGCAGCTCAGTCCTGGAACCCCGTGACCATTCTGTAGCACTGCAGCTGGAGTCAAGGTGCCTTCCCACCCAGCAGACCCTTAGCTTGCCGTGGGAATCAGAAGGTCCGGGCTGAGTGTCCTGGCGGCCTAGGAAAATGCTTGTCCGCGGCACCA
Organism: Phyllostomus discolor; assembly: GCF_004126475.2. Classification (NCBI taxonomy): domain Eukaryota; kingdom Metazoa; phylum Chordata; class Mammalia; order Chiroptera; family Phyllostomidae; genus Phyllostomus; species Phyllostomus discolor. The sequence goes on from NC_040906.2 coordinate 14,216,268, forward strand.
TCACTGCAGACAGACCTGAGGGCTCACATCTGCCCTGTGCAGCTGGTGCCCTGGCTGGTGCCCTAACACTGGGAGCAGGGGCCTGGGCCCGGCCCAGTCTCCTCTGCAGCTCTTCACGCCACCTGCCCTCACAATCATCGTGCTAAACCCCTCTGCTCCAGGGGCCAGGACCAGAGCTGGGAAGTACTGGGGAAAGGAGGCTGAGCCAGGACTGGGGTGTGGGCCGGTCCATCGCAGAGTCTCACACCCTCCAAGGTATGTTGATGGGACAGGGAAGAAGAGGTGGGGGCCACCAGAGTCTGGTTAGAGGGTAATGGTGGGGATTCAGTGGTCCTGCTAGGACCCTAGAAACTTCAGAGGGAGAAGCAGACCGAAGTCTCTCCTCCCTTTAGGAATAAGGGAGCGGTAAGGGGTCAGGAGGGTCAGGGAGGGAGGGAGGGAGGTCTGAAGGCGCTAGCTGGTACACCTGGGCTCTCTCCGGCCCAGGTCAGGCCAAGCTGTCCCTGTCCCAGCACCCTGCACTCCCAGCCATCTCTCCACACAGACCACACGCAGGTCCTGCTGCTTGCTGTTTTTATTTCTCTTGTGACAGACAGACAGACTGGATGGCTGGGGGGATGGTCAGGACAACATGAGCAACTAGGATTGGGTCGAAGGGAAACTTCATAAAAGTCAATAAATAAATAAATATGAACGGGAAGAAGGGCGAAGGCCACGGCGGGGGCAGTGGGGACATCCTTGGGCCAGCATGGGGCCCAGAGCTGCATCCACTGGGGCACCAGGAGAGTGCTGGCTTGAGTGACCGCTGCTTCCTGCCTCCGGCCGTCCTCGCTCCTTCCTCCGGGACGCTGGCAGCGGGCCCACCCCGGCTGCACCTCCACCTGAGTCCTCTGTCCTCTCCCTACCTCGCCGCCCTCACGCACGTGCTGCCTCTGGCACCCTGACACTGTCTTCACGTCCTGTCCCTGCTTCACTGACAATCCTAGCCCATGGCCTAACACCTGGGCTCCTTCCTCTTCCACCTCTTCAGACACTCACATGCTCCTCGGTTCGCTCTCCCCGAGATACACTGTCCCCCGTCCCCGGAACCTTCCTGCGGTCTCCCATCCCTCTCTCTCACTCATCCCTCTCTCTCCCATTTCCGCTCTTGCCCCCCTTCCTGCTCCCGACTCCACCCAGCCTGGCCAAGGAGTCTCCAGCTCTGGCTCGGGCCTGGTGACGCCGGCCCAAGCCCTTGGGCCTCTGTCCCCGCAGGTCCGTGAGGTAATAGCCCGGCTGGATGTTGCTGCTGGTGGTGTCCGAAGCCCTGAGCCCGCCCAGCTCGGCGTGGGCCGTGGAATGTCCCGCCGCATCAGCGGGAGCCCCGAGTGGACGCCCGGGCCGGGCTGTGGTCTGAGCCACTAGGGGCCGCCTGGGTAGGAGCGGAGCAGCACCTTGTGGCGGGTGGCGGCCTCGGCCCTGCGTCGCCGCTGCTCGCCCAGGAACTCCTTGAGCCGGTTGGTGGTGAAGGTGAGCGTCTGGCGGCGCAGCTTCATCAGGTAGGCGTCCTGCAGCCATGGGTGAGCCAGGCAGTCCTGCAGGGAGGGCCGGCTCCTGCCAGGCCCAGCCAGATGGTGAGCCTGGAGCAGGGCGGGGCTCTGTCCGCCCACGGATCCCAGTCCCAATCTGGATTCACCCCTAGGGAGTGACTCTGGGCAACTCGGGGGCACTCTCTGGAGTGGGGACAGGGATTCTGCTCATGTTAGAGGGCTGCTGTAGGTTTTCATTGGTGGGCAGTACAACCATTTAGCAGCAGTAGTAGCAACAGTGTATTATCGGGGGCAGGGGAGGAGTTGGGGGATCTTAGGCGTGAACTGGGCCAGAGCAGCCTGAGGCCAGGGACCGGTAACACTGGGGGGGTCTCAGGTGTGGGGCCCACTCACCAGGGATGTACTGAGAGGACCTTTCGCAAGAAGAGGGTGGCGCTTTGGGAGGTGTTGGGGTACAACTGGAAGGCATCAAAGCGGCCCCCCACAATGCGAGCCTCCGTTTCCTGGGGGTCTGGCTCATAGAACGGGGAGCGTCCACTGAGCCTGTGGTAGAGACAGTTCAGTTGACCCCCGTGAACGGAGACTCGACTCACAGGTCCACGGGGACAGCAGCGTGGGGGTTCTCAGGGGCACAGCACTCGGGAACAGGGATAAGGGACCTGGGCACACACGTGTGTGTGCATGCATGCACTTGTGCACACTCACGTGTGCTGGGGAGGTGCGGAGGGGGAGAGGGTACAAGCAGAAGGTGGGTCCTAGGGGCACTCACATGATGTAAGTGAGCACACCCGCTCCCCAGATGTCTGTGGCAGAGCCAATGGGGTCTCCCTTCACCATCTCAGGAGCTGACAGAAGACAGAGCGCAAGTTGAAGCAGTTTCCTGGTGGCAGGGAGGCGGGGGAAAGGCTGGGGAGGTCCCTGGGGGCTTGAGGAGCAGAACAGTGTCCAGGTCACCAGACCATGGGCCTGACCAGAGCCGCAGGCCCTCGAGGACAGCAGCCAGGTGGGGGGCAGGGGTGGCCTCCAGGGGAGATGCGGGGCACCTGAGGGATCAGCCCAGGCGCCGAGGGGTGGGGGTCACCAGGACTGCAGGGTAGCTGAGAACCAGGGATGCTGGCCCCCGTGGGTCGGCTCCGACCCAGGATGCCCGTTCACAACGAGCGTGGCCAGCACAGAGATGAGGAGCCTTTGGAATCAGCCTGTCTGGCTCCAGTCCCAGGCCTGCCCTGCTAAGCTACCGGACCCTGGGCAATGCACTAAACCTGTCCGGCTCTCCGTCTCCTCCTTTGTAAAGTGTGGCTTTCGGACTAACTCTAAAGGATAGAGATAATGAACATAAAGTATTTAGCAGGTAGCTAAATGGTAGCTGGTTTCCCCTTTTTATATAAATTAGTCATGAAGTCTCCTATCTTTCCAGCTTTATCAAATCCTGGCTTGACCATTTAAAACTGTCTTGTATGGAACAAATAACCTCATTATGCCTCTGTTTCCTTGTCTGTAAAATGGGGGTAATGTTATGCCAGTCTCCTGGGCTACTGTGAAGATAAATTGAAAAAAAAAAAACTGTGGAAAAGATTGTTCTTTGCTTGCATACAGTGAGTGCTCAATAAGTGGCACATGTGTGGGTGAAGTGACGGGGGAGTACTGGCTGCTGCCCCTTTGGCAGTACCCTGACCCCCACCCCGCCGCCCTGGCTGGCGTGGCACCCTCACCCATGAACTCCAGGGTGCCCGTGCGGTGGCCAAGGGGCCGCAGGGCCTGGGGGTTGTAGGGCTGGGCGCTGCCGAAGTCCACAATCTTGAGGGCGTTGTCGGGGGCCAGCAGCAGGTTGTCAGGCTTGATGTCCAGGTGTAGCACGTGGTGGCCGTGGAGGTAATCCAGGCCCTGTAGCAGCTGCACCACGTAGGTGGCCACATCGTCCTCCGAGTATCGGAACCTGGGGGGCGCCGGGGAGGCAGGTGGTGTTCCAGCCCTGCACCCCCACTCTTGCCGGCTCCCCGCTCCTCCAGAGGGCCCCAGCTACCTCTCGCTGAGCCCGCAGAGGAGCTCCCGGTTGCCGCAGCTCTCAGCGATGAGCACGAGGTACCGCGGGGTGATGTAGGCCTCGTGCAGGGACATGAGCCGCTCGTGGTGCAGCGTCCGCAGCACTTCGTACTCCTGCAGGACCCGCCGCTTGCCCTCGCTCGCGTAGGGCACGATCTTGGCCACAAACGTTCGGCCGGTGGCGTTCTCCCGGCACATGCGCACTACACCAAATCGGCCCCTGTGGGTTGGGGGGACACCGCAGGCTCAGAGGGGAGAGGGGACACTACCGTGGTGGAGGCTAAGGGCACTGGGGTGGGGAGAGCAGGGACCCAAACGAGGGCCCTGGAGCTGAATCCTAGAACTCTGGGTTTGAGTCCCAGTTCTGTCTCTCAGGGGCTCTGTACCTTAGGCAAACCCCATGACCTCTCCAAATGCAGCTTTCCCATCTGTGAAATGGGTGATGATGATAGTGCAGTGGCTTCCTCTCTAAGTTAGGAGGACTAAACGGGGTCATATGGCGACAGAGCTTAGCCCCGTGCATGGCCCAGAGAAAACCTGAACTCTGTAGTGCTGAGGATGCACATCTCAGCACCTCCCCCCACGCCCAGTGGGCAGTCTGGCCTCTTCTCCCAATCCCTGTGTCCCTGACACTCCCCGCTCTGCCCTCCATCCCTTCCCATGCCCTGCTTGCCTGGCCTTCTCCTCCAGGAAGGTGTAGGGTTTCTGAGGGGGGCCCTGTCGAAGAGTGGTGACTTCCGGCCCCGGAGAGCTGGGGGGGCCACCCCCAGGGGAGCCGACCATCTCCTTGGCTGAGCTGAGGGTCCGAACAGTTATCTTGGTGGACTCGGGAGGGGGCTCAGGGGCTGGGGGCTCGGGGGCTGGGGGTGCGGACACAAAGGAGGTCACCATATACAGGGGAGTAGAGGGAGACGCTGGCTTAACCTCTTGAGGAGGGGAGGCTGGGGTTGGGGTCCCAGTGTCGGGGACGGAAGACTCGGGTTCACTGGGGGCAACCTGGGCACTGGGTAGGGAGGGCTCTGCTTTCTGGGCAGCCTGCAGGCTTCTGTGCTTTCGTGGGGGGGTTGGGGGAGGGGGACCCACAGCCTTGAGTGAGGACAAGGCCTGGCTGGGGGGCGTTGGGGGAGACAAGGGGCTGAGAGCAGCTGGCTGGGGGCTTGGGGGACCAGGAGCGGCAGAGGGGGTTGGGGTTGGGGAGGGGGCCAGTGAGGTAGGCGAGTCCGGAGGGGGGGCCCTGGCCGGCCCTGAGGTAACAGGGGTGTCTTGGTGAGCAGCAGGCAGCAGAGCTGCGGGATCTAAGTGGAGACAAGGAAAACATCACTGTGGTGCCTCTGGAGGCCCCGGGGTGGAGGCAGCACCGGGTGCTCTGAGAAGGGGGTGGATCCCGGGCTTAGGGTCCTCCTCCTTTTCTGGCCACCCCCCAGTCCATCCCACTGACCTTGTGCGCCCCTGACGAGGACCTTCTCAGAGGGGTTGCTGAAAGGCCCCTGTCCAGCACGGTTGGCACAGGCCACACGGAACCTCATGGTCACACCGATCGGCAGGTGGGTCACATTGTAGTAACAGTCGGAGATGCCTGAGCTCACTGGGTGCCAGGAAGACTCCCCTGCAGGCACCGAGGAGCAAGGGCTGAGGCCACGGAGGGGTGGCCCAGGCTCCCAGCGCCGTCTGCAAGGAGCCTCGGGAGGGAGGTCTGCCTGGCTCCTCACCTGCCACCTGCCACCCCTCCCCCCGCCCCTCTGTGCAGTAGTCCCTCACCGTCCACCCGCCGCTCCAGCGTGTACGTGCAGGGTGCCCGGCTGTCCCCTGGCTTCCAGATCACCAGCGCCGTGTCCTGGTAGGTCTGGGGTACCTCAGGGGGGGCTAGCTTCCCTGGAATACCTGGCAAGAAGAGGGGAGTCTCAGCAGGCTCCTAGACTCCGGCTTAGCCCCATCGAGCCCCGCCCAACATCCCCCATCACTGCCGCCCTTGGCCCCCGTCCCAGGCTCACGGGCCACGGCCACGGAACAGGAGCTGGTGACGCTGCCTAGGACGTTGGTGGCCGAGCACTCGTAGAGCCCAGCATGCCGTTTGCCCGCCCGAGGGATGCTCAGCAGCTGCCGTCCATCTTTGCAGGACACGATGACCACCGAGGGCTCTGACCGCAGGGACTGCTTGTCTGGGGGCAGAGAGAAGCAGAAGAGGCTGCTGAGTGGGGCGGTGCATGGGTCTTCTGGGACCCTCTGGTTGCCACTCCCCTCCCCCCCAAGCATCCCCAAGCCTGGGGCCACTTGCCTATGACCCTCTCTGGGGAGAAGGATCCCTCTTACCTTTCATCCAGGAGATGCGGGGTGCAGGGCAGGCTGCCGGCAGGCAGAGCAGGGTGGCTGCTTCTCCCTCCAGCAGCACCTGGTCCTTGAGTTTGATGTGGAAGACGGGGGGGAAGTCTGGGGGGAGAGCAGACGGCCAAGGGTGGTGGGGACTGCAGCTCGCCTGCTGCTGAGGGGGGGGAGGGCGCACAGGAGAGGCGGGCAGCGGAATGCAAGCTTGTCTCTTCCCGGCCGGATGTGGAAGGTGGAACCCCACTCCACACTTTCGAGAACTTTCTCTGGGGTGAGCATCACGGCCCCAGGCACTCACTGTGTGCACGGCTTATCTTTTCCTTTCACTGACTATTGAACTGACTATTGAAGACGCATGGTAGTGACCTCATCTGTTCGCAAGTCGCTTAGAGCAGGGCCTGGTGCTGCATTTATGTGCACATTTGTTAAATAAAATAAAGACAAACAAATATTGAAAAACTGCAGTGCTTAAGATCTGGTAATATTCACTCCCTCTGGGGCACCTCAGGGCAAGTGAGAGAGGCCGGTGGCCTCAGCCGAGAACCCTGGGGTTGAACATGAAGTTCAATCAAAATATGCAGTCTCTAGAGGTCTGAGGTCAAGGCAAATGGGGGCCGAGCCCGGAAGTGGGTCAGCCTCCCCCACCCCTTGTTCCTCCTGAGGCCTGGGATACAGTGCCAGGCTTTCTCCTGCTCCTTCAGGTCAGCTGAATGGTGAGGGCTTCTGGAAGGGCAAGAACCAGTACCTGCACGACCTTGAACCAGGTCTTGTCTACATTGAGGGAAAGAATAGCACCAAGCTCACAGGGCTACTGTGAGAATTACAAGGAACATATAAAGTGCTTAGCGCCCTGGCTGGCATAGCTCAGTGAATTGAGCACGGGCTGCGAACCAAAGTGTCTCAGGTTCGATTCCCAGTCAGGGCACGTGCCTGGGTTGCAGGCCACAGCCCCCAGCAACCGCACATTGATGTTTCTCTCTCTCTCTCTCTCTCTCTCTCTCTCGCTCTCTCTCTCTCTCTCTCCCCCTCCCTTCCCTCTCTAAAAGTAAATAAATGAAATCTTTTAAAAAATTTAAAAAAAATAAAGGGCTTAGCATGTATCTCAGACATAATAGTAAGTGCTCATAAATGTTGGCTACTATCACTGTTACAATCGTTAGCTTCTGAACATGCCCAGGGCAGAGCCAGGCACAGACCCCCAGAGAAAGGGGCCGTTCTGGCAAAGCCGGCTTCAGAGCTGACTGGAGAACGGGCCAGGGCCAGGATGCAGACGGGCCAAGGTCTCCGGTGGCCTGTGGCCCCTCAGTGCTGTGAGGACTTGCATTCCTGCTCCCTGGCATGTGTGTTTAGAAATATCCCCATGTGGTCCTGGCCACTGGGGGTGGGGGTGGACTTTTTTCACACGGGCAGAGAAAGCCGAGGGACAGATGCCCCTGGGAGCCCCAGCTGCTGCCTGTCTAAAGGACCAGGAGGGAGGAGGGGTGGGGTGAGCCGGGCAGGAGAGGAATGCTCAGCGAGAGTGGATGGGGTCAGAACAGCGGCCTGCCTGCCCTCCCTGCTGCACCCACGTTCCCCCAGGAGGGGCCCCACACTGAGGCTCCAATAACATAAAGAGAATGTATAGTTTCGTCACCGGCCGCCTTCAGAAGCAGTAAGGGTGCCGGGTAGCGGGGAGAGAGAGGGAGGCCAGGAGGAGAGGTGAAAGGTGACCCTGGCCCGGCTCTGCCAGTTCTACCTCCATCCCCCAGGGGCGAGCCCTAGTTGGTCAAGTGCACGGGAGACAAATGGGACAGGCTCCTTCTGCGAGGGGGCGGGTGGAGGATGAGGTAAGGGGACACTGCCTCAGAAGGAAATCAGCTGCACAAGCAGAACGGACCTGGGAGGGAGGCCCCAGGTGGGAAGGGATCAGCTGTCCCCAGGCCTCTGTGCTGGCTTCTGTCTCTCTCTCTGTCTCATTCCCTCTCCTTCTCCCTGCTGCCCCACCAGTTGGCCTCGCTCACTGCTCTTCCCTCCTACAGTCCCCACGGCCCATGGCCCCGAGAAGGATGCCCCAACTCCCCTGGCCAAGGCCAGGCGCCATCACCTCAAGCCCAGCTGAGACATGGCTGGGGCAGTCCTGAGGCGTTTTATGGGGAAACGAGAAGAACAGAACTAGCGACCCCTGAAGACCCTGCACACGGCCTGGCATGGCGGGCCTACTCCTTTCTGCATGCTGGCCTGGGAACCTGGCCTCCCGAGCCTTTGTGTGCAATCCCGCCTGGATAATGCCCCTTTTGGGGTGAGGGACGGGGTAACCCCAGGTGGGAAATGCCTGCCTCCCTGCAGCCCAGGACACTTGGGCAGAGAAACAGACCAGGGCATGTCCCATGCTCCCCTCCCCACAGCAAACTGCCCAGAGGGTGCTGAAGATGCTGGAGGCCCTGCAGGGGCTGGGGGCAGGGGCAGGGGGGTGTTCAGGGCTGTAGAGAAATAGAGCAGTGGGGGCACAGTCCAGACCTCGGGACTCTAGGCCAGGGTCTAGGACTCTAGGCCGGACTCTAGGCCGGGAGAGAAGGAGTGTCTTTGTGTGCACACTCAAGCAAACACACATGGGCACGGGGGCCCTGGGGGTGGGGAGCCCTGCCCCGACCTCCTTTGGAGCTACAGGCAGTTACAGGGACCTCCTAGGCTCTCCCACGAGGGAGAGGGCTAACCAGAGACAGGCACTAGTCTGGTGTCCCAAAGCCGCTTCTGGGGTCTGGCTGCACAGGGGGACACAGCCCAGCTGTCTGGCTGCTGCACCTACTACAGCTCTGTGCCTTCCACACGCTGCTGAGCCCTGCTCAGCCTCTGTTTCCTCATCTGTAAAATACGGACAGGACACACATGCCTCAGCAATGGGGGTGGGGGCGGGGGTGAGTGAGGTGGGCCTTGTGAAGTGCCTAACTGGGCACTCGGCTTTGCTAATAACGGTGCTGCAGCTGTTACTATTGCTGTTGTTTTCCTGATTCCGGGTAGGTCCCTTCCTTCACTGCCGGGGCTCCTCAGAGTGGTCCGTCTCCCACCCCACTAGGACTGCCCCCTGGGGCAGGGTGGCCTCCTCGCCCAGCAGGCCTCTCTTACCTGATTCGCTGCGCACGTACTGGTCACCCAGATCCTCCTGGACGCTGGCAGAGAGGTTTGGCTGTGATGACCCCTTGTCCTTCCTCAGTCGAGAGAAGCCCCAGCGCAGCCTGCTCCGGCTTTCCCCGGGAGCTGTGAAGACCCGGGCGCCTGAGCACCTGCGCAGCCAGGGCCGGACAGCTCCCACCTCCCTGCATCCCTGGGCCCAAGGAAGCACAGGGCACCCTGGCCCAGCCCTGGCCTGCTCCCACACGGCCTCCGCTCCTCCGCCCCCTGGCCCGCCAGCCCCTCCAGCCCCATCCTCATGGCCTCCAGCACCTGCTCCGCTTCTTTCTGGTGGGTGGCCCCGCCCTCTCCCGCTCCCAGAGCCTCTCTCCAGTGAACCCCACTCTCTTCTGCACGCTGCACCCGTCATCCCAGCCCCGCGCCCCGGCCCACCCGTACTTGTTCACATATCCGCCCTCCACTCTGCTCCTGCGCTTCCTCACCTGAGCCACCCGATGTGCCGCTGGCCTCGGAGCCCAGGGACTCCGCGGAAGGCGTGGCGGCGCCGGTTTGCGCAGCCAGCTGGTTGTGCGGGAGTCCGACGCGCCGCAGGCTCTCCCCCTCGGACGTGGCCCTGCGCAGCCGTCCAAACAGCGGCGTGCTCCTGCCAGACGTGCCCCCCGAGTCCTCGCTGCTGCCGCTGCGCTGCAACCGACTGGACAGCCGCTCCAGCGTGGAGCTGAGCCGCCTGCGCACGGTGAGCACCGGGGAGCCCCGCGCCGAACTGCCGCCCTCCGAGCTCTCCCCGTCTCCGCCGCGGGCCTCCCAGCCCGGGTGGCGCTGCGAGGGCGGGGTCCGCCGCAGCCGCTGGGACAGCGACAGCGAGAGGCGGCGGACCAGGCCGGGCTCCCCGACCGCCCGGAGGTCCTGCACGGAGCGGGAGCGCTCGGGCCGTCGCACCATCTCCAGCGGCGTTCCCGCCGGGCTGGGCCGGTACATGCCGTCCTCGTCCTCGGCTCTGCGGAAGGGGCCGCGTTCCTCCGAGCGCGAGCGGCTCAGCATTCGCAGCCCCCGAGACAGGGGCGACTCACGACTGCGCTTGAACTTGGCCTCAAACACGGCCTCGGACTCCAGGTTCTCGATGCTGCTGCTGAGACTGCTACCGGGCCTGCGGGGCACCGTGGGGACCCCGGCTTTCTCAGCTGGCCCTGGGGGAGCCGCGGGTGAAGGCACGCGCTTGTTGGAGGCTCCCGGAGGTGGGGAGGCCACCCTGGCAAACACGGCAGGGTGGGACTTGGGCTCCGTTGGCGGTGTGGCGGGGCCCTGCGGAGGACCCTGCGTGTGGCCTGCCAGCTGCAGCGACTGCATGATCTGGGCATAGGGTGTGAGGGGGGCCACTGGGGTTTGCACTGCCACGGGGGGCTGTGTAGGCTTGGGGGCTGGGCTTGGTTCTGCCTTGATCGCAGGGGCCTTCTCCTGGGCAGGCTGGGGTGTGGAGGGCTGGGGAGCATCACTGGGCGTGGTGGCAGGAGGTTCTGGAGACTTGGGAGCACTGGGTATGCGGGCAACAGGTTTGAGGGCAACAGGTTTGGGGGCACTGGGCCTCACAGGGCTGGGGGGCTGGGTCTCGCTGAGGGCAGACAAGGAGGGAGACTCCTGGAGTCTCCGGGCCCCGAGCCGGGCCACGGGGATCTCGAGGGGTGCCCCAGCGCGGCGGTGCCGCCCCCGGGGCTCTGCCTCACCCTGGGAGAAGCTGCTGCTCTTCTGCAGGCCCCGAGTCTCAGGCGGGGGCTGGTGGCGGGGTGCTGCCTCGCTGGAGGCAGCCCGTGCCAGCCGGGGATCCCGGGCACGGCCCCCCAGGCTCTCTAGCAGGGGACCCCGGAGGCCGCTGACCTTGCCATCCTCAGGGCCTCCCCGCAGCAGCCGCTGGCGCAGGGCCTGCAGCCGCTGGGCGTACTCGCCCTCACCCAGGACCCCCCGGGTCAGGCGGGTGGCCCCCGGGCTGGGGCTCCGGCGCTGCGGGAGCTCCACAGACGCCGCCTTGTGCAGGCCCCGGCCCGGCTCCCTCGGCCCGGCCCGGGGAAGGGCACTGTCAGCGGAGCTGCCCCTCCGGAGCTCTCCCCGCCGCGGGCTGGACCCGGCTGGGGGCTCCTGGCCTGGGGAGGGGAGGGCCTGAGGGCTGGGGGTCTCCTGGTCCTGGGGGGTGGCCCTTCCCTGCTCCTGCCACTCCATGGGGGCAGCAGCCCCAGCTTCTGGGGTCCCCAAGGCCTCGTCCTCCGTGGGAATGTCAGTGAGGGACACCCGGGAGCCGGAGAACTCGGGCTGCAGTGGTCGGGGCACGGATGGCAGCTCCTCCAGCTCCTCCTCTTCAGAGTCAGAAGAGGACGAGAGCCCCCCACTGGGTGGGGGTCTTCTGGGCACAGCCACCCACACTCGCTCCGGGGGTGCCCGCAGCAGCTCGGGGATGGGGCGCAGTACCAGGTGGCACTTGTAGCTGATCTGGGAGCGCTGGAGACAGAGGGCTAGAGTCAGACCTGGGGGACCCCTGGGGCCAGACTGGCCCACTTGGGCCCCCCTTAGCCCCAGAGAGAAAGCCTAAGGCAGGGAGAAGGTCAGGGGGCTGCAGGGAAGCTAGGAACTGAGAGCCTATAAAGCAGGTGAAGATAGCTACGCAAGCAGTGAGGGCACATGATTGAAGAAAAGGCAGGGTCTGCCCTGGCTGGTGTAGCTTAGTGGATTGAGCGTGCGGGCTGGGAACCAAAGCATCGCGGGTTCGATTCCCAGTCAGGGCACATGCCTGGGTTGCAGGCCAGGTCCCCAGTGGGGGCCATGTGAGAGGCAACCACACATTGATTCTCTCTCTTTCTTTCCCCCTCCCTTCCCCTCTCTAAAAATAAATAAATAAAATCTTAAAAAAAAAGAAAAAAGAAAAGGCAGGGTCAGAGGGAGAAGGCTGCCGCATGAGAAGGCGGGAGGCACAGAAGCAGGTGCGGGAGGCCGGGGCAAACCTACCTGCCACCGCCGTCGGGAGAGGAATAGCTTTAGGTGGTCCGTGCTCACCTCTGCGCCCGTCGCCTGTGTCTGCGAACCCGGGGAAATCGGGACTTAGGGAAAGTCCTCCGGCAACCGAGACCCTCAAGGTTTGGCAATGGAGAGACCAAGTCCACAGGAGGAGACAGTGGACCGAGCAGTATCAGGTCCGGACTCCTTGGGGACCCCTTCCCCGTGCATGTGTCCCAGCAATTCCCACAGCCAAGGTGCCCACGTGTAGACGGAGTCCCTGAACCTAAGTGGAGAGGCCAACCATCGGCGGCTCCCGGGACGGGCTTTAGAGCTTACACTGGGCTCGAGGCCCCATCCAGGCACACGGGCTGCCCCGGGAGGCCGTGCGTAGGGGCCTGGCCCTCCTTCCCAGCTCACTGCCTGTCTCCATGCGGAGCTCGCGCCCCAGATAACTGGAGCCTGGGTGGGCCGCACCAAGACAGAGGCATCCCTCCGCCGCCCACTCTGGCTGTCCTCGCTGGAGCTGGTTCTGATCTGGAAGACGAGGCCCATTCTCCAAGGACCGACACCAGAATTACCTCCGCCTTCCGTTGACCCAGAGCAAGGCTCAATGGCTGGTTTATTCCATGGCTCTTTCTGGGTCATGTGCTGAAACTCACCCCCCACTTGGTGCTGTGCCCTGCCGTGCTGGGGTTTGGAGGTGAATGAGAACTCTGCCCACACAGAACTCAAAACTGAGGGGCCAGGCCACGGACTAACCACAGCGGGTGGGACCGGTGCACTGCGGAGGTGGGCACACAGGGGGAGGAAGGCCGGGGCTGGTCTCAAGAGCCGGAAGAAACCCTGATGAGGGCCCCCCAGGATGGGGTGGGGAAGTCCGGACCCGCGCCTTGGAATCCACGGTGCCCCAGCGTGAGCCTCTGTTTTCTCACCAACACAGTGAGAGTCGTACCTCTCTCTCAGAGCTATTCGAAGCAGGGAGATCATAAGCGGACTAAACGCCTATCATGCTAACTGCACACAGTAGGTTCTCGATAAATGAAGGTGGTAACGTTTTCTCTCCCTCCGCTCCTCCCACCGTGACTTTGCAGAACTACACTCACTTTGAACCACGGATGGTCCAGGGTCTCCTCCGCAGTGGGCCTCCTGGGAGGGAAGAAGGAGGAAGAGGGGATTCATCAGTCATCAGTTCAGCCAGCCAATCTGTGTTTGGGGAAACGGGGCCTCCAGGGACTTGGAAGACTGGGTGTCGACGCGCAGCGGTGTGGCAGCAGTAGGGGTAGCATGAGGGGGCTCTGCAGGCCGGGGGCTCCTCGGGGCCTGGTACTCACAGCCGGTCCTGCACCAGCACTTTGATGAGGAAGCCCCGGGCCTCCCGGCTCAGGCTCAGGAACCTGGTCTCCTCGAACGCCACGTTGTAGTTCCGGATGTTCATCAGCGTCGTCCGATCGTTCTCCCCAACAAACGGGGAGATCCCCGTCAGGCTGCAGAGGGGAGACAGCTGAGTGAGGGCGGCAGGGCCCTGGGGCTCAGCCAGAGATGACAGGGTGCCAGTGGTGGGGACGTGGGGCCCCAGGGCTGTGGGGCAGACACGGGCTGGGTAGACCTTTTGGACACTTGCCTGTCCTGTTCCCGCCACCCCGGGGGACAGGCGGGGTGGCCCTACCACCTTGAGACCTGGGCAACCAGGTCCCTGCCCCGGGCCCGTGCTTTAGAGGACCTGTTCTGTCCTTCCTCCCGCCGTGGCCTGTCCTTGAGGTGAGGCGTCTGTGCTCAGGGGACGTGCCTCCCTGAGCCTGAGCCTGAGCCTGAACCTATGCCGTCCAGGCCCTGCTGGACAGTCGGGACCCTGTAGTTCCTGCCTAAGTGGCCCCAAGCCCGCACTGGCCCCTCTCCATCCAGCCTGTGTGCCCGCCCCTCACGGAGGAGTGATGGTAGGAGACTTAGACACACAGGCTGGTCGCCCAGATTCATGCACACGAGGCCCCTGGCTGTGCAGGAAGGAGCAGGGGGTGTGGAAGAGAAGGGCTGGGCTGCTCTCTAGCCCCAGGCCCTGCAAATGTCGGGGTGGGGGGCGCTGCTAACAGGCCACTGGAGACTGGGGGCCCGAGTGCAGAGGGGCTCTTACCAGAGGAAGGAAATGACGCCCACGGGCCTGTGGGAAAAGGAGAGCGGGCTGGTGAGAGGGCAGCGCACCTCCCACCGGAAGTGAGCAGAGACTCTAGTGAGAAGTGTCCTCCCTGTGAACACTGTTGTGGGAAATGGACACGGGCGCCTCCTTCAGGGGAAACTCTGAACCCGGAGGTCCAGGCGCCCCTGGAGGAGTCAAAGGTCACGGCAGGGCCAGCCCAGGAAACCACAAGGAGTCTGGGAGTCAAGGGACCGGGCCTGCCTCTCTGGGGGGAGGCAAGGTGGCTGCAGAGGGGGTGGCCGATCACCCAGGAGAGACAAGACACCAAGGACGGACAGGCCTGAGCCCTTGAGTGGCTGGGTCACCCCGACTGATAAGGGGTAGGTAGTCAGGTGGCCAAGGGACCCGTGAGCAGTGCCACCGGTCGACTGTCAGAGATGGAGTCTGGGCTTAGCAAAGCTCCCCTCTGCCAGGGAGCACCTCCCCAGCACGGGGCAGCTGCCCCGGCCCACCCCAGCAGCTGGGTGTGCCGACATTACCAGATGTCAGTGACTCCAGACACAGGGGTCTGGTTGACGATCTCGGGCGCCACGAACTCGGGTGTGCCGTACTGGCAGTACTGGGGCTCTCCCGGCGTCAGCTCCTGGGCATTCCCGAAGTCACAGATCCGCACCTGCTCTTCGCTGTCCGCACCGTCCCACACCAGCAGGTTCTCCGGCTGCCGGGCAGGAGGCAAGGTGTGCAGGTGAGTGAAGGGGGAAGGGCACCACACCCCCTGGCTTCCACAGGGGGCCACCTGGTCCCCCGCCCCTGCTGCACCTCACCTTGACGTCCAGGTGCAGCACGTGGTTCTGGTGCAGGTAGCATATTCCCTCCAGCACCTGCAGCATGTAGGCCCGGATCTGTGGGAACAGGTGACCCAGAGTCCATGGGGGAAGAGTAGGGTGTTATGCTTGACCACCACCAGGGCTGTGGCAGGTGGTCAGGCCGGGCCTGTTAAGTGGCCTTCAGATGGCTGGTGGAAGGGCTTGAAACACAGGTGTGGGCTGCAGAGACCCCAGGCCTGCGTGTACACGGGCCAGGCACACTGCAGTTACAGGAGGGAGCCATGCACATGAAAGCACACAGGACCGTGTGACACGCGGCCGGTGCAGGCCTCTACGGCAGGACCGCGATGGACTGAAGACAGTCCGGGTGGCGCTCTTATGGGAGCCGTGTGTGGGGAAGACGGGGAAACAACAGAGTGAGGGGCATGGTGGTCTGCCAAGAGTCACAGAGAACAGGGTGAGTCCCGGGGCAGGGGGGCTCCGCTACGGCCCCGGGGCCTCTTCCAGGGCACAGGGGGCGGGCCCAGGACCCACCCCTCGGTTCCCAGAGCGCAGGCGGGCGAATGCCACTGCCCAGCCTGCCCTGCCACCCACGGCCCTCACCTCAGACTCACACACGGTGGGTTTCCTGGCCATGCGCTCTAGCAGCTCCTCCGTGCAGCTGGGCCCCCGGTCAAGGACAACAGTGGCCAGAGCTGACTGCCCTGCCCTGCCCTGCCCTGCCCTCCCCACAGGCAGTGCCCCCACCCCGAGAGCTCAAGTCAGACCCAGCTCAGTGCGGATTCTCCGCTCCCTTAAAGCCCCTCTGATTCCAGTTGCAACAGGGGTGTCTCCACTCCTGCCCCCGTCACCTGGGTGCACAGGCGGGACAACCCAGCACGTACTCTCACCTGCTGGGGGACCTCAGCCAAGCCACCCAGCCTCTCCGAGCCCAGTTCCCTCGGGAGCAAAACGGGACATCTCCTCCTGCCCCCCCGGGAGGTGTGTGTAGGAGTCAATTAGAAGAGAATTCTGTTGACTGTAAATGGAACTTCTTGACTCTATCAGGGAATGACCTAGAAGGTCCGTGACACATAATAATGGGTCATTTTGCTGAGGTCCGGGTTCTGACAGTGCAGACGGGGGGCCTGGTGTGAGGACATGGTCACCCTGCCAGCAGGGGTGACGGGCCAACCCCCCGGCATCCTGACACAGCGTGCCTTTAACAACAGCTCTCATGCGCGGCTAAAACCCACTTTTTATGGAAACAGCCTACTTATAGAGCCAAGTGTTGATGCCCATCCAAAATGCGGACACTTCACATGTTCGGGTGCACTGTACTGCATTTCATGATAAAAGTCACACGCCTCTTGCTAACTGTGTGACTTCTGGTGAGTTACTTGACCTCTCTGTACATCAGCTTCATTTGTAAAATAAGGATGATAAAATCCCATGACATAGGTAGATATACATAAAGATGAAATAGATAAAGCTCTTAGAACATTGCCAGGCACACGTGAAGTGCTATGTAAATTTAAGTTGAGAAAAGGGGCGGGGCTGAAAGTGCTGGCTTTCGCAGAGGCCTCCAGACTCCCCTCTGTGACATACTAAGGTGCCTTTAGAGCTCCCAACTGCGGCCGGCACATGTTGTAAAGTCAGTCAGCCCCTCCCAACTTCGTTAAGTGTGAAACGTGTTACTAATTGGCCGTTACAAGGCCCAGTCATTCAGGCCAGGTACCCCCCAGACACCCAGCCTGCTCCAGGATACAGCTCGGTGACAATGACCAGTCCCCGACGCCTCTCGAAGGCCTCGTGGAAGTAGAGGACACAGTCATGCTGGAGCCGGGCCAGCAGCCGGGCCTCTCGCCACGCTGACGCCTTCGGCTTGGCCTGGCTGGGGATGAACTTGGCTGCGAACTCCAGGCCAGAGTTTCGCTCCACCACGCGCCGCAGGTAGGAGAAGGCGCCCCTGGGTGATGACACAGGGAGAGGATGGGTGCAGGCATTGCTGGACCCTCTTTGGACCCTTTCAGCCTCAGACCCAGCCTCTCTGGGCCCCCAGACAGCACCCCCCTTCCTCGCCCCACACCTGCCGATCTCCTGGTGGATGTCGTAGAAGTCGCTGAGCCTCTTCCCACGCTGTTCTTCGTCTTCCCCGCCCCCTTCCACCTCCATAGCTGTCTGAGCTGCGGAAGAGACGCCTCGTGTTAGACGTGGAGGACAACAGAGGAATGGGGGCAGAGCCCGAGACTGGCAGGGTGGGTGGAGGAGACAGAAGAGGAGCAAGGATGGTCAGGGCCCGAGGTGGGGTGCCGGGCTGGATGATGGCGGGCAGGGCCAAGGAGTGCAGGGCCGGAGGAGTCGCTCCTGGCCAGCGACTCCCATCGCATCCCTGGGGGTGAGCACTCCGCCCTTCTCCCCTTGGGCCCCCGCCCACCTGAACGCACAGCCAGCTCTGCCTTGCAGGAGACTTCACCGGCCAGGTTCCGGGCGATGCAGGTGTAGACGCCCCCGTCCTGGGCCCCCGTGCTGAGCACCACCAGGGAGCACTCGTTCTCCTCGTACACGAAGCTCACGTGGCTGCTCTCGGTCAGCAGCACCTCATCCTGCGGAGCTGGCCGTCACCTCCAGCCTGGCTGCACCTCCACCAGGGACCCGGTCTCACCACCCCCTGCCCTGTCTCAGGGCCAGGACCCCTCCTACCCAGGACCCTTGCTTCCCCCCAGAGCCCAGAATCAGCTCCGCCCTTGGCCTCCCACCAGTAACCCCGAGTCTCCCTGGTTCCTTAACCCCCCACCAGCGTCACTCAGCACCCCCGGGTCCCACTTCCTTCCACCTGCACTTCTGGCAGCACCTCTGCTCTTCTCTGTCCCAGCTCCCGTCTTCCTAAAGCTGCCTGCTCCCTCCCTCGGGAGAAACCCCTCCCCCTCCCTCCCAGGCAGCCCCTGGGCTAGGGCTCCCCCGAGGCCCTCATCAGCCTCTGACCTTGTACCACATGATGTCTGGCAGTGGTTTCCCCTCGACCACCACAGCGAAGCGCGCGGTCTCCCCTGCCCCCACTTCCACGTCCTCCATGATGGACTCAAACCGAGGGGCCTCTGAAACACAGCGGGCGGGGGTGGGTGAGGGAGGGGGGACAGAATGTTGGGGTCACATGGGCCTGGATCCTCAGCTCCTCTCCACGCCCTTCCTGCGCAACTGGCTCACCAGACCCACGTCCACCCCCCAGAGCCCCGGCACTCCCCCACTGGGGCTCTCAAACCGGCCCCAGAGAGGGCCAGAGTTCCTTGTCTGGACCAAGCGTCTGTCCTGTGACTCTGTGTGTGGTGTTCTCCAAACCCCCGAAAACCTCAGCCGGAGGGTGCAGGCTTGCTTTGTTTGACCCTCAGTGCCAGTTTCGAAATCAGGAGATTTTCACACACCAAAGAAACCTGGATTTCCTGTCGCTCTGGACAAAACAGGACTGGCCGCACTGAGTGAGCCTCCTCCCTCCCGGAGTTAGTGGGCTGTGTGCAGTGGCTCGATGCTGCCCCCTGTGGGTGAGGGCCCTTCTGCACAGTCCCACTGAGGGCTTCTTGGGCTTGACTGTCTGGGGCCTGCGGAAAGCTCAGCCTGTGACCCTAAATTACGCTCCTGACGGCATCGCCTCTGTCTTGAAGTTTTCTCTCTGAATCTCATTTCAATGTTTATGGGGCCCTCTACCACCTTAGAGGTGGCACAATGAACAAGCTGGCACTGACTCTCTGCTTAGTTCTCCCACGTGACTGAGATTTTATTTCCTTATAAAGTGGCTCCCAAGTTTCATGATGGAATTAAATACATATTCCAATGGGCTTTGCAGAGGAGCCTGTGACTTCCTGGTGCCGCCCCCCTGGGCATGGCTGAGGATCTCGGCTTTAAGGAGAGCGGGAGCGAGCAGGCCCTGAGGGAAGAGCAGGCCACTGGCAGGGGCCACCAGCATCACCAGGACACTGCCTGGTTTTGTACAGATAAGAGGGGAGGGCATCCTGAGAGTGGGGAAGATGGGGGTTGGGGGATGTGGAGGAAAGGGGCCCTTCCACTCATCCTGCCTGGGGGTGGGGGGGAGGGTTGGGGGGCACAACAGTAGGGAGTGTAGCGCCAAACCACCCCAGGCCTGTTCCAGCCCTGGTCAGCTGGGACGCAGTCTCCTGTCACTGCTCCAGCCAGGCCGGGCCACAGGGCTCTGGGTGGCCAGGCCTCCTCCTGTATCTGGAAACGTGAGCCCTGAGGATCGAGTAGGAAGTGATGGGGGATGGGGTGGGGGAAGCTGAGCTAGGGAGAGACACATAAAAGGGAAAGGAGGGTCCCCCAGGATCTGTAGCCCCACCCCATCCACCACGGACAGGGGGTGAGTAGGGTTTTCCCAGCTCTTCCTCACACCCCCACCTGCTGCATCTCTTCCACTTTAAAGATGCGTTCCCTCCTCTCTAGCAATCTGGCTTACAGTCTGTGTGGGGACGTGGCGGTGGGGGGGAGGGTGGGTTCTGTGAAAGTCAGAGGACTGGGGTGGTCCACCTGAACTTGAATAACTTTTTAAAAGCACCAGAAAATGCACGTGTACCCATGGCGAGCTCGCCTGTGCTAACTAACATGTCACTTCCTTTGCATTTGGTTGGAACTGTATTTACTCAGCAGGTAACACTGTTTCGATGGCGCTGGTCTGGAGTTCTGAGTGGCAGTTACGTATGTCTCGAGTTAATGAACAAACGGAAAAACAAGGCAATCACTGCCTAATGCATGCCAGAGACTGAGAGACTGCGTCTTCGATGGAGAGATTCTCACTGCAAAAAGGGTCCTCACTGCAAAGGCTGGGAGGCTCCGTCCAGCAGGTCGAGCAAAGGGCAGCCAGGGTCACAAGAGCTGAGAGTCTCATGACAAGATGTGCTCCCTTGGGCTTTTTTATTTTTTAAATCCACTAGGCCTCCCTGGACTTGTTACTTGAGGTACTATATCCTGCTGTGTTAATGTGGGAGCTAGGAGCACCCTCTAGCTTTGGAGTGGGTATCAGAGCTTGAATCTCATCCTACTAGGTTGTGTGACCTTGAACCTGTTACTTAGCACCCTCTCTGAGCCTCAGTTTCCCCACCCGTAAAATGGGAATACTAGCCCTGGCTGGTGTGTCTCAGTGGATTGAGCACCAGCCTGCAAACCAAAGGGTCGCTGGTTTGATTCCCAGTCGGGGCACATGCCTGGGTTGCAGGTCCCCAGTGGGGGGGTGCATGGGAGGCAACCATGCATTGTTGTTTCTCTCCTCTTCCTCCTCCCTTCCCCTCTCTCTAAAAATAAATAAATAAAATCTTTAAAAAAATAAAATAAAATGGGAACAATCATCGACCCCCGTCTCACAGGGTTGAAGTAAATATTAAATAAGGTGATCCATATAAGATACCTAGGCTTGGTAGAGCCTGGCACATACTAGATGCTCAATAAATAGCTTCTTAGTACTATTACTATTGCTATTAGTAGTAGTAATCCCGGTACTATTACGGCCACAAATGGAAGGCCTGAGAGAGAAGACCCAGGCCTGGCAAGTGGGTGTGTGCACCTGGGGCTGGGCAGGGAGGTCTGTGGGCCTCTGGAGAGAGGGGGAGGGGAGGGGAGAGGCGGGAAGGGGGCCCGCTATCACCTACCCGCCAGCTCCAGTGTGACCGAGCAGGCCTGTGTGCCGTGGCGGTTGCGGGCAGTGCAGGTGAGAGGCCCCAAGTCCCGGCGGCTCACCCGGCAGATCCGGAGACCGTACTGGTCCATAGTCCGGCTGGCCTCAGCTCATACACACGCGGCCCCGGGCCTCCAGGAGGGCCCCTCGGCAGCTAAGGGGCACGGGACAGGGAGGTCACCCAGGACCAGCACAAGGAGGCCAGGCTTAGGATGGCTGAACCAGGCTGCCCCTGTGGGAGTGGGGTACGCCAGGCAGGCAGGGCCCCACCTCCTCCAGACGACCTGGGCCTCACGTGGTTGAAGGTGACGGTGACACTGGCAGGCTGTCCCTCCACACATACACGACGTCCGGCTTGTCCAGCACAGCAGGCGCCTCCTCCAGGGGTGGGCCTGGGAGGAACAGAGCATAGGCTCTATGCTGGGGTGACACCCAATCCTTCATGCCCACTGCTCCTTGAACCCTCCCGGCTGCCCTGTGGGCTCCACATGTATGCACGACGAAGCTGGAGCTCAGAGAGGTTCGGCCATTTGTGCGGGGCACACAGCCCCGGAGCCCGGGGACTGGGACTGCCCTCCCAGCGCGTCTGGCTCCAGAGCCTCAGCCCCGCCCACTGTGAGTGCCGCTTTCAGGAGCCAGAGGGAAGCACCTTGAGGGTCAAGGTCTCATCCGGCCACACTGTTCCTGCTGAAGCTCTACTGTCCAGACCAGCCCGTGAGCCTCCACCATGGGGGCCCAGTTCCCCAGCCCAGCAGCCCCCACCCCGGCTCCCTCAGAGCAGCCGGGCTCACCTCGCTCCAGCAGCTGCACAGGCTCAGAGGGGGGTGATGGCTTGCTGCTGCTCTTGACAGTGGCACTGAGGACCCGGAAAACGTGCTGGGCTCCCTTGCGCAGCCCTGTGGCTGACCACCCAGGCTTCCGCAGGCCTGTGACCAGCACTGTCCACTGGTCTGAGCCCAGCACCTGGTGCTGCACAGTGTAGGTCAAGGCGTCCGGGTCTGATGGGGAGGCAGCTGCTAGAGGTGGGCATTGCTGGGGTGTCCCCTGCCCCGCCCCCACTCGTTTCCTCATGACCCAGGAACTCTTCATTCGTCTGTTCTGAGGACCTGCCTCAGTTTCCCTTGTTGCTCCTACTTGCTCCCCATCTACTCTTGCCTAACCCCTGGCCTAGCCAGGCTCAGAGCCAGCGAAGTGGAAGGCCTGGGGTCCAGGTACAGGCATGGAGGGGACTTGTCTTATATCCCAACCCCTTGTTACTATTTGAGGTGGGGACACTGAGGCACGGAGCAGGGAGACATCATGGATGGGGAGGAAGAGCATGTTCCCTAGAGCACGGCCCAAGTACCCAAACCCTCTGAGAAAGAGAAAGGAGCGTGGTGACCCTCTCTGTCCTCTCCCCTGACCCAGAGTCAGGGCTCCCTCCACCCTGGAGGGGACACAGTCAAGGCTGCTCTGGGCCACGGTCCCAACACTCCATCCACCCCCCACCCCATATGCTTCCCTGGGCCTTGCCCTCCCCGCCTGTCCCCCCGGCACTCCTGCCTGAGCCTGCCCTGTCCATGCCCTGATCCCCATCACACAGCCCTGCGTGACCCCGACCCACCGATGGCCATGTCCAGACTCCTGGGGGGGTTCCACGTGAGTGTGATCATCCTCCCAGTCACGGCGACCACCTGTGGGGCACCATCTGGGGGGCCTGGAACCACATCTGAAAGCCACAGGTCAAGCATCTCCTGGGTCCTTTAGGTCCCAATGGCTCCGTAGGGTCACCAAGCCTCAGGGTAGTGAGCTGGGGGCCAGGGGCACAGCCACAGGGGCAGGGGCAAAGCCAGATGGTTCCCCAGGGATCCGAAGGAAGGGCATTGGTGCAAAAGCCTCTCTTTCACCCAGCCCCCTGGGTAGGCCGGAGGCCAGGCTGTGCACGCAGCTGGCCAGGAAGGTGCCTGCCATACCTGTGACGTAGGAGGGGGCATAGCAGGCAGCTTTGCCCAGGCTTGTTGGCAATGACGCTCTTGTAGACGCCGGCGTGCTGAGGTCCCACAGCAGGAAACACAAATCGATGGACATCCCTGTCTGGGGGTGGGGGTGGGAAGGACAGTGGCACCGGGCCTGAGCTAGGAGGATACACCGAGGGGTGGGCCCATGTCACCCCAGACCTGGCCCTTCACCCCACCCACTCAGGGAGGAGGAGAGGCGGGAAGCACAGGCAGACAAGCAAGAAGTGTGTCCTCCATGCGGCAAACCCCAGGTCGATTGCCAGGTCCACACCTGCAGGCCCTGGCCCCTCCTCACCTGTCCTTCTTACCTTTCCCCTCTCACCTGTCCCTTGCACCTCAGGCCCTGCAACTTCTCCCCTTCCTCCCACACCATTCACCCACATTGACTACCCCTGTTCTTCACACCTCTGGGGGGGGGGCGTGGTCACAACTCTGTGTCAAAGGTCCTAAGGACCCTCCCACTGCTGGCACAGACCCGTGCAAGTCCTCCACCAGTGCCTCTCAACCTTATTATTTTTAGAGACGAGGGAAGGGAGGGAGATGGAGAGGCAGAGAAACACCTGTGTGCGAGAGAGAACACCTATGGCTGCTTCTCACACTGGTAACCTGGCCTGCAACCCAGGCATGTGCCCTGACCGGGAATCGAACCAGCGACATTTCATTTGCAGGCTGGGACTCAATCCACTGAGCTACACCAGCCAGGGCTCAACCTAGAACTTGAAAGGCACCTACTGCATACGGAGAGCAGCCAAGCCCTTGAACTAAACTGGCCATCTGGCCATGTCTCCTGCTAGTCCTCTACCATCTGACCCCGACAAGCCAGCAGGAACGGACCCTGAAACATCCATGGGAGTTCCATTTTCAGGTCTACGCTCACAAAATTCCTCCCTTCTGGAACATCCTTCTCTTATTAAGGCCTTCTTCTCCTTCAAGACACAGTTCAAGTAGCCCCAGCCCAGGAAGCTTCCTGTGCTATATCCGGGCGGCCCCACACTGGCACCGTGATCTTTGATCCCCCCCAGGACCCCCAGCAGAGCCCACTGCCCTTGCACACAGTATGTGCCAAATATATTACACATTCCAGTGAAACTGCTATGCCAGCTACTTGACATGTATTGTTTTCCTTCCATAATACCTTCCAGCACCCTGCAAAACTATCCTCATTCACCGATGAGATCAGAGACATTCATGGGCTTGTCCAAGGTCACACAGCTAATAAAGCGGTGGAGCGAGGGCTTTGAAACTCGGTCCCTGCGAATCCGAAGCTCTTCCTACCATGCTCCCAGAACGATGATAAGGGAGCCACCCCCAGCGGGGACAGGAAGGGGGAGAGGCCTACATGGCCCTCCTTCATGTAAGGGCTGCCCCCAAACACCCCTCCCCTCCCTTGGTGCTTATCTCTGCGTGGAATGGTCACCCATTCATTTATCTCTGCTGACACTATTTATAAAAGCGGTGAAACCAAGGGCTGCCACTGACCCCGCACACGGAGGAGACGCAGGCTCAGATCCTGAGTCAGACACCCCCAGGGCCTCCAGCAGAGAGAGGGAGGGAGCCTGCGGGCCGAGCGGGCTGAGCTGCAGTGGCAGGGGACTGGGAGGAAGGGTGGGAGCCACCGTGGAGGCACTGGAGACAGGGCCGGGTGATGGGGGGCATCCCGGTTAGCGGGCAGGAGCCAGTGTCACACGGTCCGCGCCCTCTGTCAGTCTCAGTGTCCCCATCTCCTGTAAACAGGAGTGACAGCCCCTGCCTCCAGGCCCCTGGTAGACAGTGAGGCCGGGCACGGCAGGGCTTTAGCCCTCTGAGCCTGGTGGGCAGGGAAGCCCTTAATAAAGAAAGTGAGCTTGGCCACGCTGCAGCTGTAAGGGGAGGTCACCCTGCGGCACAGGGGGGCGTGTCTGACAGGGGCTGGTGGGCCTTTCCCTGGGAGACTCAGATTCCTTCAACCCTGGAGCTGAGTCCCGGCTTGTGCAGCTCAGCGGATTGAGCGAGGACTGTGAACCAAAGGGTCACCGGTTCAATCCACAGTCAGGGTGCGTGCTGGGTTGTGGGCCAGGCCCTCAGGCCAGGCCCCCAGGGCAGGGTGTGTTAGAGGCAACCACACACTGTTATTTCTCTCCTTCTCTTCCCCCCTCTCTAAAAACGAATAAATAAAATCTTAAACACACACACACAACTGGAGCTGAGATCCTCCCATGAGAAGTACCCCAGGCAGAGAGGACACGGTCCCAAACACCTTCCTCCATGTTCCTCCAGTTCCTTCTGTACCTGCTGCTCAGTAATGACCTCGGTCCAGCACCCTTTCGGTGCCAGACACCGCCCACACAGCCTTTTCCCTGCACTCTCTCTGCCGTCCCGACGAGGGCCAGGATGGCGGCGGCAGCCCCAGCAGTGACTGTGAGACTGAGCAGGTACTGACTGCCCGCCTGCTGTTCGCCGGGCCCGCTCTAGTTCCTTGCACGTACTCCCCGATTCAATGCTCACGACGAGCCCATTACAGATGGGGAGGCTGAGGCACAGAGGGTCTATCTCTTGGCCGCGGGCAGTAGCGGGATGTACTGCCTGTCCTGTAAGTTCTAACAGAGCCACTGAGGCCCAGAACAGTGATCCAGCAGATGGTGCTGCAGGGGCTCCAGGAAGGAGGCAGGGACCTCAAGGCCCCTCTGGGCTCCCCTCCCCAAGGGGCCCCACAGCTGAGCAGGTTAAGAAAGGAAAGCCCAAGGCTGAGGAAAGGGGGGGGGGCGCTGCAAGCAAAGTGGGGGGGGGAGGGGAGGGGACACACACTCCCAGGGTCCCTTCTCAGACACATACACTGCATCATGCGCCGGTCATCACTGCTCTGGATACGGTGGCCGTTGTGGAACCAGCTGATGGTGGGGTAGGGCAGGCCGGTCACCTGGCACTCCAGCATGGCCTCCTTGGCCAGTCCCACCTCCAGGTCCTGCAGGGGCCTCAGGAAGTCGGGCATGGACAGCCGCTCCAGTTCACCCTGCTCCGGCTCCTCGGGGATGGACGGCATCTTCTCCAGCTTCGAGCTGTAAAAGCCACACGGCTGCCCAGAGGCCCAGAGTGCTGCCTCCTATCACAGAGGCGGCCCCAGCAGCACCGGGGGCCCCCGGATGTACCTGGGGCCAGTGGCGGCTGTCCGCGGCTCCTCCACGTAGAGCTGGGCTGAGCAGTGGGCCTGGCCATGGACGTTGGTGGCGCTGACCGCATAGAGCCCCTCATCCTCGGAGCCCACGTGGGCGATGTGCAGGGAGTGCAGCCCCCCGTCCTGCCGCAGGCGCAAGTTCTCGCTCTCCTCCACGGGGCGGCCTGCGGGGAGGGAGTTGGAATGCTGCACAGCAGGCTCGGGGAGGGGTCTTGCCCTCTCGCCCTTGGGGGGGTCCCCCAACGCAACATCTGCAGGGTGAAGGGCTGTACCAAAATGAGTCCAGGTCACGGAGGGGGGCGGGGTGCCGCTGATCTTGCAGTCGAAGCGGGCTGCGCGGCCTTCCAGCACCTCCACGTCCTCCAGCAGCCGCGTGAACAGGGGAGCCCGCGAGGGCCGCACCGTCAGCCGGGCGCTGCACGTCAGCTCGTCTGGGGGAGGGGTCGGCACTGGGGCAAGAAAGGCCTCGGAACCCCAGCCACCCCGACCCACAGGTGCTGCCCTCATGCTGGGTGGGAGAGGGGGCGGGGTCAGGAGCTGGAGCTTGGGCAGAGCCCAGCCAGCTCCCTGGGCATGGGACTGGAGCGAGGCAGTGAGCACGATCCAAAGACTGGGCCCTCTCGGTGGGCTGCAAATCCACCAGGGTGGCAGCAGGCTGCCACGGCGGCCGGGGATACGATGGGTGTCCGGGGCCCTGGCCTGGCCCTCCCCTCCTGAGCTCACCCTGCCCACCCAGGATGATGCTCAGCTCAGCCACAGCAGGAGCCTAGAAGCCAAGCCCCTTTCCTCCTCTACATCCCTTTCCCCTCCCCTTGGAATTCTCCGCACCTGGGTGGCGCCCGCACTCCCTCCCACCCACCCCAGGCCCAGAGCGAACGCCCCTCTGCCCCCCATTCCGCTGCCCCACAGAGTCTTCCCGGGGAAGGCGCAGCCCCCAACGCTGACCAGGGTCTTCCCAGCCTCCAGAGTCCCTCCAGGGTCACCTCAGGTGCTCATCACCACAGCCTGGTGAGGCATTGTCTCCGCTCTTCCAGTGAGGATGGGCACCGGGTCAGAGATGGCATTAATAATCATAATGGCTGACATTTATTAGGTGGCACCCTTCGCCAGGTGCTGTGCTTTGTTCTCTGCAGTCATTATCTCATTAATCCTGCCGATCCCCAAGCTAGACATTATCACGGTCCTTTTTTACAGATGAATAGTCTGAGCTCGGAGAGGTGGAGCGACTCGTCCACAGTCGTGCGAGTGGTGGGTATGCGGCAGGGTGAGAACGGGAGCCCACGTCCAGGTGTGCCTGCCATACCTCAGCAGAGGGGCTCCCACAGGGGGTCCTTTGTGCCGGGTGCTGCTCCAAGTGCTGGCGTTACCGAGGCAGGTGTACTGCACCACCGCCCACCCACCACTCGCCCCAGGAGACGGGGCCCACCTTACACTGCACACGGTTCCCTCCCTCCAGCTCTCGGGCGCCCAAGGCAGCCCCAGGGCCCAAGCGGGCAGTTACCTTTGGCCGTGCTGAGCTTGCAGGTGTAGACGCCGCTGTCGTCCTCGTGCACAGAGGTGAGCAGCAGCTTGCATTTCCGGCCATCGAAATGCATCTTGCATTTGAGCAGCGCGGGCTGCAGCAGGCGGCCGCGGCACAGCCAGTCCACCTCCACGTCGGCAGGACCGGCCACCAGGCACTCAAACAGCGCCATTTCCCCGGCCCCCACGTCCACGTCCTGCAGGGGGGCCAGCACGGCCAGGGACCGGCTCTCGGGGTGTGCTGGGGGGCGCGGCCGTGGGGGGCACACACGGAGCAGAGACACACACAGGGCGAGGGAGACACACACGCACAGAGAGACAGACACAGAGAGAAAGATGCATTTTGTTCCTTTGGAGACGGAGGGAAAGCCCGCCCGCCTGGCCGACCAGGGCAGCAAGGAGGTCCCGGGCCTGGCCTCAGGATGGCCACCCCAGCTGGGCTGGAGAGAGGGAGCTCAAGGGAAGCCAAAGGAGTCCAGGACGGGGCCACGGAGGGCCACGAAGGGGTCGAGACGGCGGCAGGGAAAAAAACACAGCACACCAGCTGGGTACAAACTGGACTTTATTTGAACTAAGAAACGGGTATGTCTGAGTATCTCCACACCCTCTACGGTAGGTCCCGTCCCCTGCGCCGAGTCTGACTAACCCTCTCCTGCCCAGACAGAGCCTCCCGGACCCAGGCGGTGAAGAGAGAGCCCCAGACGGCCCTGCCCCTGCCCGCAGGCAGGACCTGGCCCGGCCTCCCGATCAGCGCAGGGCCGGGGGCCTCTGGCTTTTGGTCTCTCGTGAAACGAAGCGTTGTGCCACGTGAACCCCGTTTCTGGAATGGTCAGTGCTCCGCCCCGACTCCGGGGGGGCCCCTGGTCAGCAGTCCCCGCCTCTCGGGGCCCCTCCATCTTATGGGCGCCGTGCCCTGTCTCTCCCCCTCTGCCGGACCCCACGCCAGCTCAGAGGCACCCTTCCCTGACTGTCACAGACACACAGACAGACGAACGGACGGACAGACAGGGCCCGCAGCGGTGGCAGCACATGCGCTCTCTGGGTGCTCCCCTGCGGGGGGAGACTGGGAGGGGGTGCTGATACTCCTCACGGGCACCCCTTCCTGGCACTCAGTCCATGTGGGGGCTCCCGGCCTGCCCAGCCATGTGTCCACTTGGGGGGAGGGGTCCACAGGGGCCCACGGCTATCCCAGGACGCTGCACGGGGGAGGGAGGGGGTGGGGGCTGGAACAGGGTCCAGGCAGGAGGCAGTGAAACACAGCGAGGTCCGAGAGGTGCCTGAGACAGGGGTGCGGCTCGGAGGGCAGCGGGGGGAGCGCAGGCGGCCCCCTGAGCTCACTCGCCTGTGTACAGACAAAAACCTCAGTCAGCAAGCGGCAGGTTAGTGCGGCACACGCACACACAGGCACGCACGCGGCCTGGCTAGCCCCTCCCCCACCCCGCGGACAGCCGCTTCTCAAACTGCCGGGTGGCACTGCTCGATCGGCTCCCCACAGAGCGACCCGGGGGTGCGGGGCGGGCAGCCAGCCAGAGGCCGGGTCTCTGGGTTTCCTGGGCAGGCAGAGGCCTGGGCACCCGGGGGGGAGGCATTCATTCGCAGGTGTCAGGAGCACCCCAAAAACCTGAGAGACGTGGGGAGGAATCCCAAGGCGAGAGAAGCACCAAAACATGGGTTAACACGGAGAAGCAGGGCAGAACCAGACCCTGGAGGGGAAGGAGCAGGCCGGGGACTAGGGGCCGGGCTGTGGGGATGGGGGTCAGGTGGGTGTGGACGCACTCAGAGACTGAGGAGGAGGCGGCAGCCTCGGGAGCAGGAGGCTCAGGGCCGAGGCATGGAGGCTGGCGAGGCCCAGCGGAGGCGGGTGGTCACGACTGTTAGGGGCCAGGCTCCAGCAGGGGCCTGGGGGATCCTAGGAGCTCCCAGAGTGGGCCTCTGCCAGCAAGGGCGGGAAGGTGGCGGAGGAGGGGTCCCCAGCCCTGAACTGCCCACGGGGAAGGGGGAGGCGAAAGGAGGAGTAAGCAGCCAGTCCCAGGAAGGAAGAGCACCAGCCCCGGGGGGCAGCCTGGCTAGGGCCTGCCTTCTGGATGCCGGAAAGGTCCTCTGCCCCAATGCCTGGCTCTGGGACCCAGCCCTCCTTGCACACTGCACAGCTCTGCTCACCCTGGCACCCCTGGGGTCCCCGCGATGCTCCATGCCCGCGTCACCCCAAGGGCCCCTCCGAACGGGTCCAACTATCACACACTCCCCACCGCCACTCCCAACCACCAGAGAGTCTGCACAGCGATGAGATGGGCCTGGGCGGGGGCCCAGGGGCCGTGGGAGAGAGGGGAGTGGGTGTGAGGGGGGGCCTGGGAAGGGCAGGGCAACAAAGGCTCAGGGGGGTGCAGCGAGAGGGTGGCCGGTGCGGGAAGCAGGTCCCCGGCTGGCGGCTGGCACCAGGGGCAGGCGTGACTGCGGGTGGGGGAGGGCAGTACTGTGTAGTGAGCGGAGCACTGAGCAATCTGCCGTGTGGCCTGGGCAAGTCACTTCCCCTCTCTGGACCTCAGTTGACTCAACTACCACGTGAGCAGCTAAACCTGGGGATCTCTAAGGCCCTCACCCCATGAAGCCGGCAGCTGGGCAGGAACAAGGCCGGGCCAGGTTGGGGGGGTTCACGGAGAGCGTGAGGCACTCACCTCGCACCTCCAGGCGGGCCTCGCACTGCCGCGCGCCGTACTCGTTCACGGCTTTGCAGGTGTAGAAGCCGGCGTCGCCCCGCTCCGCTGCCAGGATCCGCAGGCGGCACAGCCCGCCCTCTGCCTCCTCCGCGAAGCGCCGCTGGTCCGGGCGCACGGGCTGGCGGTTTCTCAGCCTGGCAGAGGGGTGAGCACTCAGCCCCGGGGCCCAGGGTCCTCCCCTGCACGTCCAGAGGACGTGGGGGACAGACCCAAGCAGGCCACCCCTCCTCCCTGCGAGTCATGTGTCCCCTCCCCAGGCCTGTCCCACTGCCCACGGGCACCCCTGAACTACAGGCTAGGGTTTCACTCTGACTCTGTCATCCCGCCTTCACCAGGAACTTCCAGGCCACGGCCGCCCACCGGGGTCTCCGTGCTCTAGGAACCCACATGCACTTAGAGTGGTGCCGTGTGGCTCGGCTGGCTACTGACAACTCTGAAGTTTCCTCGTGTTTTATTTTTATTTACTTAGAACGAACGGCAGCTTTCCCACTTTCTAAAAGGGACGTGGAATAACTTACAATGTGAAGAAATCACACTGGGGACGAGACAATCAATTACAAATGGAAACCAGAGCCCAAACCAATAA
This sequence comes from Phyllostomus discolor, assembly GCF_004126475.2. NCBI lineage: Eukaryota > Metazoa > Chordata > Mammalia > Chiroptera > Phyllostomidae > Phyllostomus > Phyllostomus discolor. Next base: position 14,246,838 of record NC_040906.2, read on the forward strand.
AAAGACCCAAGCAAACCAATCGAAGTCCCAGGCCCCCGGGATGGCAGAGGAGGCCCTCATTCGACTCCGGGCTCTGGCAGCTCAGAGGCAAATGCTCCCGTCTGGGCCGGGCCCAGGGCTGGGCGCAGGGCAGGCCTCGAAGCTCAGCCTGCCATCGAGGGGCGGGGGTTGGGGGGGGGGCAGCCTTCTCAGCGGCGAGGTGGCTCCGGGCTATTCACCCCGAGTGGACAGACAGGAGACCATTCGTTCCCCGACCCCTCCCTCAAGGAGGAAGCACGCCCTGAACCCCAAGCAAAGGCAGGGGCATGTTGCGGGGAGTGGCACCACTGCACCTGGGATGTGCCCCCCCCCCCCCCACAGATCATGGGGAGGTTGCAAAGGGCCCGCTCCCCTCCGCCCAGAGCCTGGTCTCACAGGACCCGGGCTGGAGTCAGGGCAGCTGGCAGGCGGTGGTTAGGGGCTGCTACTCACCAGGAGACGACCGGCTTGGGCTCCCCCTGCACACGAATGCTCATCGTGACGTCTTGGCCTTCTCTTACTGACTGGTCCATGAGGGAGACCTGAAGGGGACCCCAAAGTATCAGGGCTCTGCTTTAGCTCCTGGGGGTGGGGGGGTCTGGGGCAGAGGCCTCTCCCACCCCAGGCTGGCCGAAGCCAGTTCTGGGTACACAGGGTTAACGGGGCCGAGCTCCAGGCGGTACTGGAGCCCGGTGTGGCCCTGAGAACAAGGGGCCACACGGAAGAATGGAGGTAGCCAGGGGGCTGAGGCTGGGCTCAGGGGTCTGACCTTGAAGGTGGGGGGTGCCTTGGAGCCCGTGTCTGAGGAGCGGCGGTTCTGGCTGGGACTCGGCTTCATGGTGGGGCTCCGGGGCCAGGTCTCCCCAGGCTCCGGGAACTCCTCTGGGGGACTCAGGTACTCCTCGTCAGAGGTGATGGGGCTGCCGTAAGGGGATGTGGACCCACCTGCGACAGAGACGGAGGGCAGACGGGGCACTCAGAGAGACGCCAGGAGGGGAAGGGGGCAGGGGACTGAGGGAGCTGACCGGATCGGCCCGAGGGTCAAGGACCTGAGAAGGTCTGGAACGGTGGCGTCCTAGAGGTGAGACGGGCCCTGCACCTCCCTTCCCCTCGCTTGCTCTGTGACCTTGCCGGCGTTTCTGTCCCCGGCTCTCCCACCACTGAGCCTGCCGGGCCTCCTGAGTTGGGGGGACCACAGAGAAGGGGCCCGGGACTCAGGCAGCAGAGGGGCCACCCCTGGGCCTCGTGGGACACTTGGAATCCCACTGGGGCCCCGAAACCACATTCCTGGCACAGAATCACAGGCTCCTAATGCAGGCGATTCACATCTCAGGACCCCCGAGGGGCACGACCGGGACCCCCGTCTCTTGGGTGAGCTGGGTCTGGTGCAGAGGAACACACACCTCAGACGAGCCCCATCCTGACCTCAGTGCCAGGGCCAATGAGCTAACACTGTCCAGCCTGCCCTTCCCCCTCTCCCTTCTCAGCTTCCTGCCCCAGATACCCCAGGGCACCTGTTGGCTCCAGCCCTGAAGCATGGACCCCAAAACTCTTGGGGGATGGGAAAGCAGAGTCGGAGTCATCCACAGGGAAAGGTAGCTCAGCCCAGGGAAGAGGAGGGGGCACCAGCGTGTCTTTGGGGGAGGGGTGTCCCCAGGGCCCCGACGCCCTCCCCTGCAACTGGCCAGTGGCCCAGCCTCACTGAGCTGGCTCCTAGCCGACTGCCAAATACAGACATGAATCTGCCACAGCCCCCTGGCCCCTCCTCCCAGTTCCCCCACCCCAAGCCCCTGTGGTCCAGCCCCCCCACAGTGCTGCACCCCGACTCACCGCGAGACTCTGCACACGAACCCCAGCCTGTGCCTGTCCCGAAGGCTCGGCCCTGGCACTGGGCCCTTCTGCTGCCTGCCCACTCCCCACCCCACCAGGCTCCCTAGGGAGCGAAGAGCACGGCCTGCCCAGCCCCACTCACTGGCTGACCCTGCCGAGGCACCGCAGGAGGTCCTGGGGGAGGGGAGGGAGCCCGCAGAGGGGAAGGAGGCGGTGGGGGCTGGCCTGGAGGGGACAGGCCGGGTGGCAGGCAGGCAGCTGGCTGGGGAGGTGGTGCTTGCTGAGGCCACAAGCAGCCTGGGCCTGGAGTGGAGGGGGAGGAGCGGGGAGGGACGGAGGCAGCCGGGCTGTATTTAGCCACCCTGCTCATTCCCAAGCAGCAGCTCTGCCTTTTCTCTCCTTACAGCTTCTGGACCCTGACAAGCACAAAGCCCCCTCAGCGGCGCCTCAATTCAAAGCGTCAGGGCCTCGGTCCCCAGGAAACGATGGGGGTGGCGCTGCACTGCGGCATCTGAGCCACCTGCCCTGATCCATTCGTCTCCGTGTGTCCACCAGAGGAGGCAAGAAAGGCAAATAGCCTCTCTGATGTCCCTGCTCTGACCGAACCACCAAGACCCCCAATGTACAGAGCCAGGCCACACACCCCGTTGCCCCCGGTGCTGAGAATCGGGGACGGGTCAGGACCTTCGGCCTGCTTCTCAGAGACACCCCCTCTACCTGTGCAGGCCCAGAACCCTGCCCCTGCCTTGCATGCAGCAGCTACCGCACGCCCTGGGCCTGAGCCCAACGCTGCTCCTGCTGGCACCACCTGCTGGCAGTTGTGCTTCACCCTGTGAGGGGCCAGCAGTCAGGAGGCGGGGGCTGCCCGCCCCCTCCCCGTGACCCCTCACAACCAGCACCCATCTGCACTGGGCTGAGGAAGGGGCTTGGACACAGAGCAGGAGCAGAGGAGCTGTTGAGAAGTCACATGTCCTTCTCCCTCCTCCTCCTGTCACCCCTGCCCAGGGCCACATTCCCAAGCTATGACCTGTGTTTCCTATCAGCGCCAGTGAAGAAAGAGGGGGGAGCACCATTCAGGCTGGCTATCCTGAGGTGGGGGTGGGGAAGGAAGTCAGAATGACCACTTGGTAAGCATCTGCTCAGGGATTGCCCCTAGCTGATGCTGAGATCACAGCCGTGACTCCTGGTGGCGGGCACCCCCCCTACCCCCGTGGATCCTGGTGACTTCCTGAGCCACCTCCAGGTTGGACAGCGCTGACTCCTGGCGCAGGGAGGGACGGCAAAGATTAAAGCAGATGGGCAAAGCTTGTGGGGGATCCCCAGAGACCCCTGGTGGTGGCTAAGGGAATAGCACCCTGGGAGCATCCAGTAACCAAGCTAAGCAGTCCTTCGAGCCCCTCAGAAAGGGGGCTGTGAGAGCAGCCCAGGTAGGAAGGAGGCTCTGGCTACAGAGGGGGCAGAACTAGGCCTTTCTGAAACAAGGCCATGGCCCCTACCCCTATGTACCTCCCAAAACTGCGGACAAGGAGGCTGACAGGGAGCTCTGTCTCCAGGTCCCAAATCCTCTCGGGTTCCACACCGGGCTCCAGGGCCACCCACTTTTCATGGGACCCCCCCCTTGCAGCGGGTCCCTACATCCTAACCCCACTCCACCCACAAGGCCAGGCCTCACTAGAGGAAACACAGTTACACTAGCCAGGGAGGGGGGAGCAGGTATCCCCCCAACCTGAGATGTACGTACACCCACCACGCAGGTGCTGCCCTCACACAGCCACCACCGCAGACCACGCTGGCTCTGCGCAGGCGCCTGGCCTACACGGCTCCCGGGTCGGACTCACTGGATGACAGTGCTGGCAGTGCGAGCCCCTACGTGGAGGAGCCCCCTCCCCAGACCAGCACGTCCAGCTCAGTACCGCCCCAGCACCCCCTGAGGTGCTCCTGCGACAGACACGGTCACAGCCACCTGCATGAAAGGTGTTACAAAAGGCCCTCTCCATCAGGGCTTCTCAGGAAGGCCCTTGGACCACCCACATCAGGACCACCTGAGAGCCCATTTAAACTATAACTTCCTGGGCCTTATGCTGACCTGAAAAGTTAGATTTTCAGAAATGGTGGGGGGGGGGGGTCGGGAAACTGCATTTGCAAAAGCATCCAGTTGATTCTTATACTTGAAAGATTAAGGACCTATACGACCCCTCCTAAAGGGCAGGGGAAGAAGAGGTAGCCACCCAGCTTCAGGTCAGGACTCTGAACCTGGGAGGTCTGCCCCCACACCCCACATGCTTCCCACTCTACCACCGGCCTGCCACCTGCGCAAGGTCCCTAACTCTATGCCAGTGATCCTCAAATTCACCATTCACCAGAACCACCCAGAGGACAGACACAGGTTGCTGGGACCCGCCCGCCCGGAGCCTCTGATTCAGCAGGTCCCGGCTGGGCCCCAATAACGTGCATGATAACGTGCATCTCTAATGCGTTCTCAAGGTGACACCGATGCTCCTGGCCTGGGAGCCACACTTTGCGGACCAGCGCTCCGTGGCCGCCTCCGTGTCCCCACCTCCACTCTCAGGCAGAGCCTCGCTGCCCTTTGCAGGTGTGTGTGTCACCCAGCCTCTGCGCGTTACCCAGGCTGCTCCAGGGGCTTGGAAAGTCATGGAAACCTCTACACCCCCCCAGCCACTGCCAGCTCACACACAGCCCCAGACTGTCCAGGGGGGCCTCCAGGTATGGCCGCAAGGGCTAAGAGTAGCCAAAGCATGGCCATAACCTCAGGAGCCTTCTGGCTGACAGGGATGACAGCCACACACATGTACCACTATAACAGCATGCAGGAATACGGCGGCAAGAGAGGGGCAGTAAGGCCACAGGAGCACAGGGAGGAGAACATTCCTTTCGGCTTGGGGAAGAAGGGGAGACGGAAGGAAGGGGTGGTATTAAAATGAAGAGTTTAGTTTAAGCAGACAAAAGCGATCCTGGAAGAGGAAACCACATGAGCGAACGTTCAAGGGCAGAAAGCATGTGCAGAGAACTGTAGCTCAACCCTTCCAGCTACAGAAGTAGGCAAAGAAGAAAGAGATGGGACGGGACAAGGTCAGGGCAGGTCCCTCCCGCTGCCTCAGCTGCCTCCATCTGTCCTCAGGTCCTCCTCGGGCCCAGACGGAGGAGGCCAGCTTCTGCCGTGCAGCCTTTGCTCTGAGGGCTCAGGGAGCTCCTCTGGGTGTCTGAGGAAGGGCATCACGTGCTGCAGGTTAACAGCCCGGCACTCGGCTGGGCCTTGCACAGCCGCCCGTCCACCCACACTGTCATCTCAGTGGGCTCCTCCAGAGGCGGCAGCGTTCAATGCCTGAGGCGGTCGCCCCACCGTGGAAGCGAGGCACAAGGAGAAGAGTGGTGCTGAGAATGTTTCCTTTTGGGCTTTAAAAATGGACAAGGGAGCCCTGGCTGGCGTAGCTCAGTGGATGGAGCGTGGGCTGGGAACCAAAGTGTCCCAGGTTCAATTCCCAGTTAGGGTACATTCCTGGGTTGCAGGCCATAACCCCCAGCAACCGCACACTGATGTTTCTCTTTCTCTCTGTCTCTCTCTCTCTCTCTCTCCCCCCCTTCCCTCTCTAAAAATACATAAATAAAATCTTTAAAAAAAAAATGGACAAGGGAAGCCCTGGCTGGCATAGCTCAGTGGATTGAGTGTGGGCTGCCAACCAAAGTGTTGAGGGTTCGATTCCCAGTCAGGGCACATGTCTGGGTTGCAGGCCATGACCCCCAGCAACCGCATATTGATGTTTCTCTCTCTCTCTCTCTTTCTCCCTCCCTTCTCTCTCTAAAAAGAAATAAATAAAATCTTTGAAAAGATAAAATAAAAATGGACAAGGGAGCAGACGGCACTTCACGCATGTGGTCAGCCTGACCGAGGCACGCAGGTGGTTAATTCCTTACAGGGGATTATTTGGGGTCCTTGTCAGAGGAAGCACTGGCACCCACAGAAAATCAGGGCCCCACTCTTCTGACAGGCGTGCGCGACGGCCCCCACCCTGAGGCAGCAGCCCCGGGGGAACACCCGCTGGGAGGCAGACCTGCTTCCGGGGGACAGGAGTGAGGAGGGCGGGCTGAGTCTAGTGACGAGACCACCTGTTTTTCTAGATGCTGCCCAAACCCCACCAAGGAGGGATGACAGGGCCGTGCGGCATTCCAAGAGCCCCTGCACAGGCAGCTGCGGGCCTCACAGGTGAGTCTCTACCTCCGGGGCCAGGAGGAGCCGGGGGCAGGCAGCAGAGCTGTGATTTCCTCCCTTCCCTTTTACACTCCTGCCCTCCCCCAACGACCTCCTTTCTGTTGTGACAGTGCCATCATACAGACGGGACCAAAACAAGCCTTGACGAGCCCTAGCCCTGACCCACAGGTCCTTAGCTAAATCCTCAGCCCTGCAGGGCGTCACGCATTTTACCAGGAACGCAGGCCAGGAGCTACAACGATCCCTGCTGCACGGAGGACAACACGGTGGCCAGATGAAGTGAGGAGGCCAAGGTCTCTACTGGGAGATGCTAGAACCTCGAGCTCAAAGACATGAAACCTGTGCTTGGGGGGAGGACTGAAGGCAGCAGGGTGGCACAGGGAGCCACCCACGGCTCCCTCGCTCCTGACCACAGAGCCCTGGGTGGGTGAGCCAACTGTGTGCGTGCCGGGCGTGCAGGGAAGCGAAGCAGGACCACAGCCATGGTGCGGGGGGAGGGGGGAGAGGTCAAGTGAGGACAGAAAGAAAACCCCAAGTCTGACCCACCCACAGGAGGCAGCGCAGTCTCGGCCTCCACCCCTGCCCTGATGAGCTCGTGCGCACAGTTCCACCTGAACCCTGACCCTCCCTCTTCAGGGCAGAGAAGGGGGACAGCGTGGTGCAGGGGCTGGGAGTGTAGGCTTGGGAGGTCCAGGGACAGGGCTCCAAACCATCACCCAACTTCCCCCTGGCACTCGGCTCCTACTACAGCCGAGTTTATTTCAATGTATAGCCCTGGAGTCTATTCAAATGTGCATTAATTGAAGTAAAATGAAATGAAAAAGTCAGCTCTTTAGCTGCACTAGCCACATTTCAAGTGCTCGACAGCCACATGTGGCTAGTGGCTGCCACACTGGACCGTACACATACACAATATTTCTATCATCACAGAGAGTTCTGTCGGTCAGTGCTACTCCAGAGCACTTTGCTAAAGCCTTCCAGGTCTCAGTTTCCTGGTCTGTAGAATGGGCACAATCCCAGGACCTACCTTACAGGGTGGACTAAATGTGAGAACCCAGTCAGCACAGGCCCCAAGGCATACGACGCACTCCAGAAATGCTAACTGGTCCTGTCATGTTCGCCCACCATCACGCTAGGTCTGTCTGCTCCCCAGGGGGGCATCTCAGCCCCCTGCCCCCCGGTGCTTACAGCGTTCCTGGGCAGATCAGAGGTGCTAATGAGTAAAGGTGCTGGCCTTGCACTAGCTCTGTGTCCCTTCACACTCCATGTTTCCATCTTCTGGTCCGTAAATCAGGAATGTCACCACCTGTCATGACCCTCTGAGAGATACACAGCTGACCCTGAACAGCTCGGGTTTGAACTGCAATGGATTTTTTCCAATTGATCCAAGCAGTTTGAACCCGCATTGTCTGAGGGTCAACTGGCGGTTGGGTACCCGCCTGCATGTAGGGCCGACTAAGCTAAACCTGGACTTTCTACTGCAACGGCGGGAGTGACCCTGACCCCTGAATTGTTTAAGGGTCCTCTGTCCGTGGTATGATGTAGGCCAAGGAAGGGGAGAGGTGTGAAGGGGACGGGAAGGAGTGCATGGCACTCTCCAAACACAGGGCCCTGCTCCAAGAGATGGAGCCACGGTGCCCCGTTGGTACTCAATAAAGGCCTGCATGGTGGACATGGGCAGCTGCGGAATGCTTGGCTTCAGTTAAGCGCACTTTTCACACCCTCCAACCCCCTGCCCCAACACACACACACCCTTCGGGAGCTCAGCTGTGGTCTCGGTGGTCCTTCGGTGGGGCGAGGCAGGCAGGGAGGGGTCTAGGGCTGGGTGGGGCTGTCAGAGCTAGTAAGGACAGACCATCCCCGCCACCCCCCACCCCACCCCCGAACTATAGCACCAAGGTAACTACATGCTCTAGTTACTGATTCCCTGTTCGAGTGGCTCCCAACCAGGAACTGAGATCTGTGAGCCCTCAAAAGCAGGTCCTGTGTGCGCCCCAAGAGGGCACTGGGTAGCCAGTCCTGGTTACCAAAGGGGTCGATGAGGAGCCAGAAAAGGGAGTGGCTTCACAAGGCCTCTTTGCACAAGACACTACACACTCCCTCCCTCAACCCGCTCCTACCCCACCCACAGCTGCACCGCCTAACACCCTTCCCTCGCCCCACCCCCTCACTCCCTACTGACTCCAGGCCTGGGACCCTGGCTTTTGCCAAATGTCTTTGCCACCCAGTGGTTCCACCCACGCTTGCTGCTCCTCAGTCCACTGGCCTCCACCCAGCAGCTCTGGACCAGACAGAGCCTTGTAGGGTAAGAAAGCCTGCTTCCTCCACGAGAGCTGAGTCTGGACCCACGTGCCTGCCCCTCCGGCCCTGGAGCCCTGGACCAGCCTCACTTTCGGGAGCTGCTCTCTGGGTGCAAAGCCCGGCTCCCCCAGGGCGGAGGCAGCACAGAGATGCTATGGCAGGCTGGGAAACAGGAGGGGGCTGGGGTGCGGGCCTGGCCAGGGCGGGGAGGCGATCCCAAGGCACGAAGAGCATGAAGAAAGGGAAGGAGAGGAAAAGACAGCTTCCCGGAGCCTTGTGGAAACCTGAGCTCCTGCGCACACCAGTGCCACTTAATAATGCTAACAACTAACATTTGTCTACAGCTTTACAGTTCATAAAGCTTGTTCACACATTTGCTTTCTTTGCTGCGAACAGTATAATTATCTCTGGTTTACAAATGAGGAAACCGAAATGCAGGGAGGTTTAGCGGGCAAAGACAGAACTCCCAGTCAAGCGCAGACAGCCGCCTTGCCCCAAGCCACCTTCCCAACCTTAAAAGGCTCCCACGTGGCCCCAAGCCAGTCCTGGGGCACCCCCCCCCCCCACCTCAACTCCTTGCCAAATCTCCGTCCAAGCCAGGTAATGACCGGAGACCTGGAGCTGAACCTGGGCCCCCCGAGTGGTGCCAGGAGCTGAGTCAGAAGCCAGATCCCAGGGGTGATGGAAGGAGGGAAGGAGGGCAGCGGGAGGAACAGGTCTGATTCATCGAGGTGGGAGGGGAAGGGGGAGGAGAAAGCCTAGAACCTGGGCTCCCGGTGGGGGCGGGTCTGTAAGCTAAGACCTACCCTTCTGCAAAGCAAGACAAGTAAAAACAAAAGGATCTAAAGCCAAGACCCGGACTCAGGTCAGACACCAGTCAGAACTCCTTGGCCGGGAAGGTGCTGAGGCCCTGGGACCACAGCAAGACAGGCTCTGCTGTCTTGTCACCTGCAGGCAGGGCTGGGTGAAAGGAAGGGCCAGGACAGCGCCTGTCCTTCCCCCTCCTGGCATGCCCCGCCCCTCCCACTGCTGGTTGGAGCCCCAGCCTCCTTTGGGGCCCTGGTGTCTCCCAGACCAACACCCCACAACACTGACCGGCAGCCTGGCTGTCCTCGGTACAGGACTCATCTGCCCTGCACTTTCCTCTCACCTCAGTCCTCTGATCCAGGGTCATCACTAGCGGGAATCTCCTCCGGGGTTGGATCTGCATCTTTTCCTTGCATGCCCCTTCCCCAGTCTCCTCCTCCCCCACCCTCACTGCCTAGGGTCAGCACACGGTCAGGCCCAGCGACCTGAATGAGTTGAACTGGCCATGTACGTGGACACCGGTCCAGTCCTACCCTGAACCTGAAAGAAACTGGGCTTAAACCCAAAGGAAGTCATCCAACACCCAGCGAAGACTTGCACAAAAATAGAAAACGCAGCGGCCTCAGCCACCACCAGCTCCCAAGAGGTGGTCTCAGCGGCCCCCTCTTTGGAACTCTGGGTTCCTCAGAAGGAGCAGGAGAGGGAGGGGAGCACTTAAAAGCTTATCTTTTAAGGGGGCATGGGCACTGTTCTAGGGAAGAAACAACCTCGGAAGGTTCCTGATGGCTTCTAAGCCCTTTGAGCTGGGAGAGTCTTTTTCTCAGAGGCTCACGGATACTTTGCTTTCCCCACAGGACCTGTTCAGGAAAATGCCCCGAACAGACGGCATTTACATGATGCCTAAAGACAAATTTCAGTGACTTCAGGACTTGGCCGCCCTGGTGTATGCCTTAGGAATCTGGCCTTTGCCCTGAAGCCAAGGCCATTTAAAATGCTTCCGCCACAGCAGAGGCCAGGACAGGACAGGCTGTGCACACTGGCTGCAAGTCGAGCTCCGGCTGGGAGCGGGAAGGGAGGCTGGCCCCACAGGGAAGGGTCCCTGCTCGCCCCGCCCGGCCCTGGGGCCCGCGGCCTGCCTACCGGGTCTCACGGCCAGCGTGGCAGCACAGCTGGCCTGGCCCAGCTCGTTGGTAGCGGTCGCCGTGTAGTTCCCGGCATCAGCTGTCCGTGCCTCCCGGAGCAGCAGGGTGTGCCGCTCGCCCTCGGCCCGGATGAGGAGGTGGCCGTCGCTGCGCAGTGCGGACCCATCCTTCTGCCAGGACACTGTGGGAAAGCAGCAGGGTGACCGCGTCGCCATGGCCCACAGGGGCCCGCTGGGACAGATCTCCCCCCACCCCACACAGAAACCAAACCACTCCTCTCCCCACCCGAGGGAATTCGGAGGACTCCCCTCCCTCACAGGAGCCCAGGCCTGCCCTCCCCGCTCTCAGGGAATTCTGGGAAAGCTCTGACACACGCACAGGAGTCAGGCCAGCCCCAGGCAGTGGAGGATCTCCTCTCTCCCCCCACCTCTCCCCGTCTCGACCTTAGTAGCCAGGCCCCAACCCTGGAGCTCACCTTGGGGAGGGGGGTTGGCGGTGATGATACACTTGAGCAGCACGTCCCCGCCTGGGGCCACCACCGCGTCCTGCAGGGGGATCTCAAACACGGGGGCCTCCAGGGGCTCTTCTCCAGCAGACACGTACGAGTCATCCGAAGACTCTGCCAGAGACACAGCAGGCAGGGTAAAGGGACATGGTCCCTACGGGGGGGACTCCGGGGGAGAGCGTGTGATGGCAGCCCCAAATCTTGGACATCCAAGCCCAGAAAGAGGGGCTTCTAGAAGGCGGGGGGTGGGGAGCAAAAGGTCTCGCTCCTGAAGGTCCTGAGACAGGGGAGAAAGGAAGAAAGACGGGGGGTTCTCGAGCGGGACAGGGCAGCTGAGACCCCACGTCAGTTTGGCTGCTCTTCAGCCTCAGCCGCAGCGTAGTTTCTGGAGGAAGGCAGGCGCTGCGCTGGGTCTTTACACCAACCAGCAGGTGGGGATGGTAGGCCAGACCCCGTGCAAGGCACGGTGGGGGCACAAGAGGGGACAGGCTTCCACACAGAAGACAAGCTGACAGCAACCTGAGACGTAAACAATGACAGTGGAATCACAGGGCAGCACGTGGTCCAGTGTCACGTCAGTGACGCCTCCAATTCACAAGAGGGAGTAGCAGGTGGGGCCGCCAGCCAGCCCCCTGCAAGGTCTCATGGAAATCAGCTTGGATTTGGTTCCATTCATTAGACAAGAACGCTGCCCCGACTGCATACTAAGCTCTGTTTGGCACCAGGGATACAACAGGAAATAAGGTGTGGTCCCTGCTTACGGGACACTTGACCACACGAAGAGACCCCTCTGGGTATCTCTAACTCCGGCCGTCTGCACGCTAGATAATGCGCAGTGCCAAAAGAGCAGTGAGAATCGCAATCATGCTGTCTTCCAGCCACGTGAACGTTGGCAAACGAGATAACCTCTCCGCACCTCAGTTTTGTTATCTGTGAGATGGAGCTGATAAACAATACCCAGTATCTTGCAAAGCTAGCTCACAGATTCAGTTAAAATAACAGCCCTAAGTGCCCAGCTAACACCAATGCCCTGGACAGGGCTGTGAGCATGCAACAATGGTAGCTAGTAGAACGTAGGACAAGGCCTTGAGGCTATAATACTTAAACGAAAAATAAAGTAATTCTGCTGAAAAAAAAAATACAGGGTAGTAAGTGCAATGAAAAAAGCATGCACAGGGTCTCGGGAGAGCAGCCAGTAGGGGCCTCCGGCCTGAGGAAGCAGCAGGGGGTGGGAGCGAGGGACGGATGGCTTCCTCTGCCTCTGGCCGGGAGTGGGGCCCAAGCTGGTGCTCAGGACGAGCAGAGTTAAAGGCAGGGGCAGTCCGGCTATGCCCAGCACCCACAGGAAGACTGGGAGACCACACACAGGCTGGCCTGGGACCGTGGTCAGCTCAGCAATGGAGGGGCTCGAGGATGGGAGTGAGGTGGCTAGAAAGGGAGGCTGGGACGGATCTTAGGGGCCACAGATGGGTCAGGGAAGGGTACCAGGACGGCGAGGGCAGAAATGAGAGTCGGCTGGTCCGAAGCTTGCCTGTAACAGGGACCTAACCCATTATTTAGTGAGGTGGGCTTCCATCTCTTCCCCCACTGAGGGGCTCCTTCGATTTCCACCAGAGCCTTCCATCACAAGTAGGTCCCTGGCCCAGCAAACCAGCAGGCCGTTGGACCCATGGTGGCGGGCAGGGTGGCTGCCTATAGCAGACGTCTGGGCTCCAGGTTTCTGCTCACTCCCGGGCTCCACCCCACCTCCCTAACACACACACACGCTCTGCCTCACCAGCAGGCAGGTTTTATAGCACATCAACCTTCACTCAGCTTGAGCTTGGGTCCATGCCTTCCCCGGGGAAACCATACCCTTGCAACTGCCTAGCAGCCTGGCTCTCCACAGAAGCCCTCCCACCCAGGTCCCAGCACCTTCCTGGTGCTTGTGGAGGCCTTACCGAGCTCAGGCGAGGTGGGCCGGGCCCTGCGACCTCTGCCCTGGCTACGAGTCCCTCGGCGGTCCCAGGGCCCCCAGGGACCATCCTCCTCGGGCCCTCTGCGCAGCCTCTTCTCCGCCTCAGGCCCCGCCCGGTTCTTCTCCAAGATCTGGGGCACAGCAGCGCCCTCCGGGCCCGGCGTGGCCCAAGGCAGGAAGCGCACGGCTTGAGCCGGGGGCTCCCTCTTCCGACTCGGTGGGGCTTTCGTCCTGGCTTCGGGGGTATCGGCTGGGGCGGCGGGCGGCACGGGGCTCCGGCTCTCCTGGATGGTTCTGCCCCGGGTCAGCGGGAACTGGTCCCGGCGCCTAACCTCCTGCTGCGGGCCTTCCCCCAGCTCTGTCCTGCCTGTCGGCCCGCGGCTCCGGGGCCTCCCCGGCTCGTCCCCGGGCCTCCCCGCGACGCTTGAAGGGGTCGGCTGGGTGTCGGCGGGGCTCACTGCCCGTGAGGTCTTGGGGGTGGAGGGCTGGGAGAAAAGCGGGGGCTCGCCGGGCTCTCGAGGGGACGGGGCGCGCTGCAGCGTGGCGAGCAGGGACTCGTGCGAGCGCACCAGCTCCTCCCGTGACGTGGAGCGGCGGATGCGGCCCAGCTCTTGCGCGAAGCGCAGCTCCAGTTCGGAGGCCGGGCTGCGCTGCCGCGTGCGCTCGTCCAGCGAGGCAGCCTTCTGCTGGAACAGGCGGCGCCGTTCGGCCACGCTGCCCGATGGCGCCCGCAGCTCCTCTTGAGAGGCCCCGGGCGAGCCCCACGCGGCGCCATCCTGGGACTTGGGCTGCTCCAGCGAGCGGGCCTTGCGCAGGGGCACCCAGGGCCGCAGGGGCGCTGGCGGCGAATCGCTGCGCTCCAGGCTGCGCCGTCGCTCCTCAAAGAACTGCAGCTTGTCCAGGATTCGGGACCCGGCGCGCGCCAGCCGCGGCGAGCGGCCCAGCGCCGACAGGCGGCCCGACGCCTCGCTCAGAGGTGTCTGGGGCCGAGACTCGGCGGTGCCCGCTGGCGAGGGCCCCGATGATTTGGCCTTCTTCCCTCGCTTCTCTTCGGCGGTGGTGTCTTCGGGCAGCGCCGGCTCCTTAGTGCGCCGGCGGGGCGGCGTGGGGGTAGCCGGGGGCTGGGCGCTGGGTCCCGGTGGGGGCCGCTTACCCACCCGAGGGGACGGTGGGGGCAGCAGCGCGGATTTGGAGGGAGGCGGTAGGGCCGGGCGACGTGGGGCTTCGCTGGCCGGCGGAGGCTGAAGGTCGGGCTCCTCCCTGTGCAATCCGCTTTGAGGGACGCTGCTGTGGAACGGAGACGAAGAGGGGCAGAGAATTCAGGGGGCCACCTCTCCTAGACCCTCAGCTCGTGACAGGAGTTGGCAGTGGGGCATGCTAGGAAGGCTTGGGGGTGACATGGGCCAGACCTCCGCCCCCTCCCCCCAAAGAGGAAGCCACAGCCAGAGCAGGTGCTGTGCTGGGGAGAGGCGGCGGCTCTGGCACCAGAAGACTGGTTTAGGGACTGGGTCCAGGTACAGACTCAGCCCCAGGGGCTCTGACCAGCCCCCTCCCCCCAGCCCCGGAAGCTGGGAAACAGCAGAAACAAAACGGAGCGGTGGGAGAGACAAGAATGAGGCTTCGGACCCAACGGATGAGGTGGTGATGGCGGGCAGAAGGGCAGGGTGGGGGAGGGGCCCCCTCAGGAATGCAGCCTCCCACTCATTCCTGCCCCCAGCGGCCGCCCGGGCCCTGCCCCCTGCCGGTCCTCCGCAGGACATGACCCCCTTCACAGCAGAAGGGCGGGCACAAACCTGAGCCTTCCCTCCAGAGCAACGCCCCATCCCTCGGGTGGCCTAACGCCAGCTCAGACCTGAGTCCAGCACCCACAGGACACAGCAGGTGGTAGCTGGGGTCCCTAGGGTAGGAGACCGGGACACCCCGGTTCCCATTCCATGTCGTCAGACTGCCCCCAGCACAGGCCTTTAACTTTGTCCTGCCCCTGGGAAAGTTACCTGAGTCCTTGGAATTCCCTGGAGAAGCACAGAAGCTCCCCAAAGGGGTATGCTCAGAAATAACTCAGCTCAGAAATAACTACTGCGTGGGCCTGGATCGGGAGTGCGGGAGAAGCGGAGATGGGAAGGAGCTGGTCAGCCCCGAGTAGCCCGCTCACCTACAGAGCTCTGAGGTCCAAGAGCTGGGCCTCAGTCACCCCCACCTGGGCCACCGTGGGGAGCACGTCAAACAAAGATCCGCAAGAAAAGGAACCTGAGATGTCAGCAGCACACCTGACGCACGAGAGACGGCTTAATAAAAAGTTATGAAATGGCTCACTGAGGACTTACTGTATGCCGGGCATGTGCTAAATGCTTTAAAGCACTGAGTCATTTAATCCTCCCTATAGTCCTCGGAGGTAGGAACTGCCAGTAGGTCCATTTACAGCCGAAGAAACTGAGGCTTCAAGAGGTCGAGTGCCTTAGCAAGGCGGAGGGGCCAGGAAACGGTCGGTACTGGGACCGAAACCCAGGGAGTCTGACTCCTGAGCCCTGATTCCCTCCACAACGGCTGGGACCCCAGCGGCACAGAAGGGAGGGGGAACAGGGTGCCGGCCACACGCAGAAATTCTAAGGGTGCCTGACTGTGAGGCTGTCTCAGGCTGGGCCAGCCCCCTCCACTGTAGAGCCCACCTCTGACGGGCGTGAGAGGGTGGGGACCGCGACCCGCAGGACCCTGAGGGAGCGGGACCTCAGCCAGCCACCTGCAGGGAGGCAGAGCCGACTCTGGCAGGAGGGACAGCAGAGTCCCTGAGGAATGGCCTCTGGGAACTGGGTGAGGCATAGAGAGAAACTGGGACAGCAAGGGGAAGCCTCTTGCCAGCAGTTTCGAGCTCCAGGCCAGCCTCTGTACCACAGACATCACTAAGGAAATGGGTTCCTCTGAAGTTGCCATAGCAACTCCAGGCTCCGGCTGGGGCCTGGCAAAGAGAGGCAGGAAAGGAAAAGGCGAGCCCAGGGCACAGGAGCACCTGGTTAATGCCAATCAGGAAAAGCAAGGGAGCCTCCCTGGCCCCTGCCCAGGCCTCTCCTCTGCCCACCGGCAGCTACTCCCACCGCCTTCTCCACACCAGGCCCCTTCCTTCTCCATGACGGTACCTCCCCCACACACTTACACCCGTCACAAATCAGGCCCCCTGCCGGCCTCCCAGGCGCCCCCCAAAACCTCCATGATCAGCCACTCCCCTCTTCTACCACAGCACTCCTTCCTGTACGTGGCAATCCCCAAATCTCCAAAAATGGCTCTACTGCCTCACTGCAACACCTCTGCTCCTCAACACCCCTACCAGAACAACCTTCAACCCCACCCGCCGGCGTCTCCCACTCCATCATCACAGGCACCCCCCTCCAGCACTCCAAGCCCTCTGCCTCCACCCCAGCCGCCTGTCTCCATCCCTCCCTGCCCCGGCCCCTACCTCCCCCACACCCCACATCCTCCTGCTGTCCCAGGCCCCTGGCCCCATCTGCCCCCTGACCACCTCGCTCTCTTCTCTCTCCTGGCTGTGCTCTCGCTCCCTTGCTCTCTCCTGCTCTCCCGGGAGCTGCCGTGGTTCCGTTCCTCCCAGAAAAAGGCCCACATGGGAACAGGAATGTGCAGAGAGATGAAAAGGCAGCAGCTGCTGAGACAGCAGGCACGGAGGGGGCCCCAAGGGGGGGGGATCCTGGGGACAACTGGAGCCTGAATGGGCGAGGCAGGAGAGGGCCCCTGGGAAAGTGGAGATACTGGCGGAGACGAGGAAGGCACAGAGGGGTCCGAGACCACGGACGTGGCACGGTGAGCCAGAACGGGAGGTGTGGGAGGACGTGGGTAGTGATGGCACAGGAGACGGATGGAGCGGTGTGGGAAGACGGAGTGAAGAGCTGTGGCCAGGGCTGGAAGCGATGAGGGGTGGAGAAGTGCACGGAGGGCGGATGGTGCTGGGGGGGCGGGGGGCGCTGACGGAGCGTGAGGGGCAGCACAGGACAGCACGGTGAGGGAGGACCGCACAGGCCCACGGGGAGCGTTACTTACACGTGGATCGAGAGCGCCCGTCCTCTGTACAGACTGAACGCGCTGTCATACAGGTCACTGGCCACCGAAAGGCTATCCTCTGACCCCCAGCTTGCGCCCACCAGATTAGCTCGAGACGCCCGTACCAGGGGCTCCACCCCCAGGTGCCGTGGCCCGGCCCCGGCTGCCTGTGCTTGCCTTGGGCTGCCCGGGGGGCGGCGGGTGCCACCCCTGCTGCCCACTTCCTGCTCCAGGACCGTCTGCCCGCTGCCCCACCAGCTCACTTGCTCCTCGGAGGTGCCTGTCATGGAGGTCGGGGGCGTGTCCAGGGAGGTGCCCACCAGGGTATCGGAGCCCCCTAGAGAAAGGAGCATGGTGAAGCCCGGGCGTCTCCCGTGGGAGGCCCACCCACCTGCACCTGCTCTGTGAGCACCCAAAGAGCTCACCTGTGGGGGTGCTGAAGGTCCTGTCATCCCGAAGCTCCAGGCGCTGGGTCCCCTGAACATCGCTGATGTCATCCTCACCTGTCTCCGAGTCTGGGGAAACAGGGGTCTGTGTGGGCGGGGCCCTCCTCCCTCTCGCTCCAACTCTTCCCCACGTCGCTCCTGCCTCCCCCACGGCAGGCTCCGTCTTACCACCGCGGGGCCTCTGGCACCTCTCTTCCCCTCTCTTTTGCTGCCCACACGCCCTGCCCACCCTGAGCTGCTCAGGGTGACCCCTCCATGCCAGCTCCCTGGCTCCATCTCCGGGCCCCTGGCTGCTCATCCCTGCCTCCCTGGTAGTGCCCTCAACTACCCGCCACCCCCTCCCGACCACTTAGTGAATGACCCTCAGCCCCTGTCCCTCCTCCCCTGTCAGTGGTAGCTTCTGTTCCCACGCAGCCCCCAAATAACAAGGCCCTAGGTTCCAAGGCTCTGCGTCCTGGGTTCCCGCACCCCAGGAGCAAAGGGAGTCACCTCAGAGTCGTCCTGTCAGGGCACTCGGCCAGCTGCAGGACCAGCCTGTCCTCCACCCCGAGCCAGCCGGAACACGGCGGGGCGCCGCTGAGGCAGGGTGAGGAGAGGCCGGGTCGGGCGGGGAGGAAGGGGCAGTGGAGGGCTAGGGCGGGAGCCAGTGTCCTACCGTAACTTTGCTTTCTGCAGGAGCGGAAAACTTCGCTTCCATAGGAGCAGCAGAAGAGAGACAGGGACAGACTGTTATCAGAGCGTTTGTGGGGCAGGGCACGGCGGGTGGGTGGGCAGCACTGAGGGCACCAGGGTACTCAGTGCCCGGAGGTGCCCTGTGGGGCCGGGGAGGAGGGCCCCTGGGATGGGCAAAGCATCTCTAGTCCTCGACTGCCTGTAAGCTCCCAGGGAGTCCAGGGCTGGGGAGCCTGTGGGCTCTGCCTGGTTATTCCCACTACCCAGTTATTCTGTATGCTCGGCACTTTCACTGGTGTACTCGCTGCTCACACACACACGCACACATATGCACACACATGCCTGCTTGTGCTCAGCCCAGCCAACCCCCTGAGGGGTCAGGCTCACCTGCCAGCACATTGGCATTGTGCTTTGGCCCCTTCTTCCAAACCACCCTCTCTCCTCTGCTCTGTGTCCTGGTAGGACAGGCACCCTCCCCCCCACCCCTCTCTTCTGCTGATTGGTCCTCACAAATGCCCAGTGGGTAGGCCAGGAGCAAAGTTTTCTGGGCGCCTATTTAACTTTGCCAGACTCGATCAGGTTCTGAGCCTCAGTTTCTCTATGAGTGCCATGAGGCAGGAGCCCCGTGCTGGTGGCCACAGCACGGCTAGGAGCTCCTCCCCACTTGGCCCCATGGATGGAGAAAAGTGAACCCATGGTGGGGTGTATACGACTCCCCCCGCCTTTGCTAGGTCCTCTCTCAGCTGCAGGATACGGGGGCCTTCTTGGGTGGGCAGGTGAGTATGGGTGCGTGTATGTTGGGGGGTCCCCCATCTCATAGGCTGTCTTCAGGGCCTGGATGCCTCACGAAGGTACATGGACCAAGGGCAGGACAGGGCACGGGTTAGAGCAGGAAGCCCACAGTCCACGCACCATGGGTGAGGCGGCTAAAGGCCCGGCGGGAGTGGCCGGTTTTCTGAAAGAGAAAAGCCAGAATGAGTTGTTGAGGGCCAGGCTCGCCCCCGACAGCCCCATGCCTCCTGTGCAGACATCTACATCAAACAGAAATCCATCCCAGGGCCCAGAGTGTGTGTGTGAGGGGGAGGATGGACCGAAACTCAAGGTGGCCGCCCCCCCCCCCGCCCCCCCCATGGTGACTGTCCCCACTCTCCCCTGCCTGCCGGCCCTCCCAGCTGGGGCTCAGCTTGGCTCTGGGGAAGAGCAGGGGAGGAAGGAGAGAGAGAGGACAGCAAGGCTGCGGGTCAAATGCTGGGGCTCAAAATGGAGAGACTCCCAGGAGTGGGGACCTGAGCTACAACCCCCCCCCCCCCCGCCGCCCCCAGGGAGACAGAGGCCAGGAGACAGGATAGGGGACTGATTGACATGAGGGAAGAGATGTGGGGGGGGTGCTCAGATGACTGGGAGACGGAGGGAGAAGGACACCGATTCCTGCCGATAAGAAGACAGATCCTTAGAATGGGTGTCAAGAGGGTGGGGAGGGTGATGGGGGACAGAGGGCAAGGTTCCCCAGAGGGCCGGGGTCTCATGAATGCAGGAAGGAGGCCCCAGTCCGCGAGGACGGGGCAGGGCTTGGGGAATTTATTGAGCTCAGCGCGGATCCCTGTGCCTGGCTTTCAGGAGCTCCGGAAGATGGAAGGCTCCAGAGTGGGGGGCTGGGGCAAGCCGGGCAGGGGCCAGGGCCCAGCGCCCAGGTTGGCGAGAGGCTGGAGGAGACAAGGTGGCCAAGAGGCCAGTGGGCACTCCACGCCAAAGGCGGCTTGGAGACCTCCCCGGGTGGTCGCGGGTAATGCAGGCGATGGGGAGGGTGCCCTTCCGCACCGGGAAGGGAGGGGAGGGGAGGGGGGGCTGCGTGCTCAGAACCCAGAGCCAGGAGCCCCCCGGACCTCGCCAGGCCGGCAGCCTCGGCGGCCCGGGCAGGGCAGGCGCGACTCCAGCGCCCCTTCCCCAGGGCCCAGCTGCGGTGACCCGCCCTCCCTCCAGGTCGCCCAGCTCTTCCTGCCCCCTCCCGGCGCCGCCCGCCCCCGGAGCCCTCACCTGGAAACGCTTCTTCACCCACAGCTTCTTCATGGCGGGGGAGGGGGCCAGGCGGGCGGCCGGGCGAGGAGGGGACGGGCGGGGGCGGGGCGGAGCCGGAGTCGGAGGCGGGGCCGGGGGCGAGCGGGGGTGCGGACGCGAGCCAGCGCTGGTGGAGGAAGGAGCCTCGGGGCAGCGGGAACCCAGGCGGTATTGTGGGGGTAGGGAAGGCGGCGGCGGCCGCGCCCAGAGCCCGCCCCTCCCCCGCCGGCCCGTACCCCACCTGGCGCCCCTTCCCTGCGTCCCCTGGGGCGGCTATCACTTGCTTCCCTGCACCCCTACCCCTGCATCTGCCCTAGGCCCTGGACGCATGGGGAAACTGAGGCACAGAAAGCGGCTCAATGGCCCCCATGAAAGATCGGGCCACTCTCTCATTGGCAGCACTATGCGACCTCCAAGCCACCCCCTTCCGCCTCTCGCCGGACCGCTCTGGAAGGTCAGCGCATCTCGACTTGCTCACGCTACAAACATGCGCACATGGACCCTGGGCAAGGCGGTACCCAACTCGTCTGTGGCCCTAGTACGCCTTAGGCCACAGCACCGGGTGGGAGCGCCTAGGTCATTCACAAGGCAAGGTTCCTCTTGGCGGGGGCACCTGTGACATGGCCCCAGATTCTAAAAAATCCCAGGCCCCTCAGGAAAGCCAAAGAGGGCTCTTGAGTTTCTTGATAGTAGTTACTCTATCCCTGCACCCTGGCGCGTGCACGCACGAACACACACAAGCTAAGGTGCCAAGAGGTTCCCTATTATTCACAAATAGGATCTACCTTCTCACCCGTGAGCATACGCACTAAACTTTCTTTGTTCTCCCATTCAGCGTCACGCACACTTTGCCTGCCGAAAACTCTATTTCCCACCTAAGCACTGCAACTAAGTTTCTTAATCATGTACTAAGTGAGAAGAACTTTATAAATGCTACCTCATTCATGACAACTCCGTGAGCCTGAAACCTTTATGAGCATTAACTGGCTCCATTTAACCTACAAGATGAAGGCTCAGAAAAGTCCTATCACTTAGCTAAAGCCACACAAGTTGTGTGTCTCCACGTGTCCCCCAGATCCAAATTTCCATCCCAGGGTCTGTCAGTAATGCCAATCCTGGTTTCCGAGATGCCACTACACCTACAAAGTTGTTGTCATTAACACTGTTGCATGCTCAGTATGCACCTAGCATCATGATAAGAGCTTTGCATGAATAAACTCATTTAACCCTTGAAACAAGGAGGGAGACTGAGGCACAGAGAGATTCTTGTCCAAGGTCACACAGCCACCAATCAGTAGAGCCAGGATCCTAACCCGGGCACTGTGGCCGGGTTAGTGACCACTGTGCCATGAAACCTCACATGCCGATGGGTCAGTAGGTTCCCTAACTCTATTTCTCGAAAGCATGGGTCCAAAATAAATATAGAGCCAACTGATGAGTGTTGTTCAGCCTGCACAACACATATTTTAGGTGGTCAAGTTCATGCTCAAGTTCAGCCACTGACAACAGCACCTTGCTCATTATCAGTTTCTACTTGGCTCCTGAAGTTATTTGAGTTTGTGGCTCCTTTATTTTCAAGTTTAAAGTCATGTCTTATATGTTCTACATACATGCAGGTGGTCCCGTTTCCCAGACTCCTGGGGGGCAAATGTGGCACATACAGACACATGCATGGGGATGTGTGTGCAGAGGGTGCACGCGTGTCCATATCACTTCCAGCCAGAGGACCCCGAACACCCACAGGTGCTTTCCCTGCCCACCCCCAAACACACCCACTCACAGATGTGGGAGCTGAGTGAGGAGAGGGGGTAACTTGAGCCCCTGATCTCCAGGAGAATCCGAGGGGCTGGCACATTCCACAGCAAAAATAACCAATGAGCAGCGGGCGTGAGTGACGGGACAGCTGGGCCGGGGAGAGGCCAGTGGGATTCAGTGTTCCCGCTCTGGGCCTGCTCTGCCCGCCCACACAAGGCTGACCTGGGCATGCGTGCAGGTCACTGCCCGTCCTTCCTCCCTGGCTGAACTACGGGGGGGGGGGCCCTGTCATTTCCCCAAACCCAGACTTCTAATTTCTGCACGGCCAGCATTTCCCCTTCCAAAGAAAACCCAGGTCGCCGTGCCCTGCCTGATCTCCCACGCGCATGCTCCTCTGAACCAGGTACACCCACTCCTCCCCTCTTTGCTGCCACTTTTTCATGCCGAGGCTCTGTTTATGCCTTGCCTTCTTTCACTCACCCTGAGTGTGAAATCTTCACAAGCTCTCTATTTCTGACACACGACGTGATTTTTGCTTATTTACCCTGTGTATTGAATGTCGTCTGTCTCCCCCACTGGTGTGTGATCTCCAGAAGGACAGAGAGTTCGGTCCTCACCCCCAACACACACACACCATGTGTCCCAAGCACCGAGAGCAGCGCCAACACACAGTAGGCACCTGATAAACATGGTCGGGGGATGGTAGTGCTGGGAGTGGAGAGGACGAAGGGTGGTGGGGCTGGGGATAGTCAGTCTTTCAGGAGCAGCTCATTCATCCAGCCTTCCTCCCCCTCTGTCCTGACCCAGACCTTTTCCACGAAACAGCCTGAGAAGTCACCATCTTGCATTCCACTCCGGATTTGCCCGGGGGGGCCTGCCTTGCTTCGGAAAAGCTTCAAGCCAATTTCAGGGCCTCTCTGCTCCTCTCTGTCTTTCCCTCCAGAGCCCCTCACTGCTCCCTCTCTGGCCCCTCCTCCTCTTCCTCTGATTAGGACCCGGTAGGATTGGATGGGGACTCTCTCCATACCCATTCGCAACGCCACACCAGTTCCCTTCTGGCTTTTCATCCGGACATTCCAAGCTCCAAGTGAGAAAAGGACGCCTGCAGACTAGACCTCAGAGCACAGTTCTCCTGGATTCCCTGCCTCGCCTAAACTGGCCCTGTCTCCCCATCCCTAACCTCTCCTTTCCATGTTTTCAAGTGCCCCTACCCCCACACGGTTCCCTACCATCTGTTGACCTTTGACCCTTCTGATTGACGCCAGATACTTCCAGACGCTGGCTAGGAAACCTCCAGCTAAACGGTGAGCACCGTCAGCTCCTCCTTACCCCCTGTCCTTCAGTGCGGGCCTCCCCTTCCAGCCACGCGCCCTGAGCTTTGAGGGTGGCACTGACTCTGGTCACTTGGTCTGCACAGGGCTCCTCAGCCTGTGCAGGCGAAAGCCTGGTGTTTGGGAAGAGAATGACTGCCTGTTTCAGAGACAGGGCCAGAAGATGACTCTGGGGATACTGAAGAAGGGTGTTGATGATGACAGGTCTGTGCCTCAGACTTCCCGCATTTTCCTCTCTGAGGACAGGCATTGTGCACCTAGACCCAGAGACCCGGCTTTCAGATCTGGCTCTGCCCCCTCACTAGCCAACTAGCCAGGTGACCTTGGGTAAATGCCCTCTGTGAACCCTAATTTTCATTCATACACACACACACACACACACATACATGCACATATCATAACAGTAACCTGGGGCTTAGGCAATTAAGTAATGAAATGAGATAAGGCCCTTTATACATGTTAAGGCTCCTGTATTTCTGCCGTCTTCACTGTCCCTATTCTTTCCTCATTTCTATGCCCCAAACCCCACCCTCCTGCTTCTTATCTTTCAAACTTTCCAGCTTGCAGACCACCTGTCTTCCCCAGGGCCCAACCTCCCCAAGCCATGCTGATATTCCTCCATTCTGGAGCTGACATCTCAGGCTTCGAGAGTGCCAGGAACCTCAGCGTCAACTCCATCCTGCTGAGCCAGACAGCAGTCCCCGCCAGGAGACTGCCTCCTTCCCTCTGCAGCCAGGGCCTGGCTGGGCTTCCTCGAGAACCCTTGAAGTCCTCTCCCTGTTGATCCCGACCAAGAAAGTTTTCTATGAGTAAGTCTGAGTGGTGCTGAGCTGCTGGCCCAGCTGCCCCTGACCAGAACCTGTCATTGGGCGGGGACTGATGGGGGCGGGGCGAGCAACAGGAAGAGGAAGAAGCCAGGCTCACCCAGTCAGTCCCCAACAGCACCACAGCAAAGCCCCTCCCTCCCCCAGTCCTGTGGGAGGGGTGTAGTAGTCAATCACATGGTTCATTGCAGTGGAACAAACAGAGGCTTCCGTCCCTGCTCTGTCACCTCTTAGCTGTCCAACGGGACGTGTCACTCAATCCCTCTGCCCCTCAGTTTCCCCAGGGCTGCCGTGGGGCTTAAAGGATATGTCAAAGGGTATGACAGCATATTGCCTACCACACCGCTGCACAGTAGCTAGTCATGCTATTATAAGTTACTCCCAAGAATTGTTACCGATTAATAATAATTATAAGGCTGTTCTTCAAGTAAAGATTTCACAGGTAGGAAAATGTTCTTAAATGTGACTTGCTGCAGCCTGAACCTCTACCCGTTCAACATGACTGTCACAAGCCCCCAACTCCAATGCCACGGCCCCCAGCGTCCTCTCCTTTCCCACATGCTGTTCCAGCCAAATAGCCTGGAGACCATCACCCTGGCCTCCATCTAGGCAGGCCAGGCAGGGCTCACTCACTCCGTCGGCCATGCCACCCAGGTGACAAAGGGGCTGAGGGGACAGCCCTGCCCGGGAGGGGGGCTCTAGCACCCTGTCACTCTGCCCACTGTGGGGGACTAGGAGGCTCTTCAGAAAGGCCAGGCCTGGGCTGTCCTCCATACAACGGACAGCTCCCCCTCCCTTCCTCCCTCCCTTCTCTAGAGCTCGGTGAGCAGTTAGAAAGCTTCCAAAGACAAAACCAAGAGGGCAGGGTTCTTAGTTCTGGGGTGGCTATAGCTGGCTGTATGTCTGTGGGCACATCTTCCCCTGCTGCGGACCACAGAGTCACATCTGGAGCATCTGGAAGCATCTGGAGCTTCATTTGCTGAGGTCCTCTCCAACTCTACGCAAACCTCGAGACCCCCACGCTCCTCAGCGCTTCCTTTCCCTTCCCCGATCTCTCTCTCCCCCCCAAAGCTGCAGTCACATCACTCGGTCTCTCGTGCCCTTTGATTTCCGTTCTGTGTTCAGTCCCCTTAGGAGACCAGAGCTATGATCTCCGAGGCGTCCATCGGATCCTTCCCCAGCTCAGAGCTCTCCCAGGTGGTCCCCATCCTCTCACTCCAGGCTGGGAAAGCCTGTGCCTGGCCAAGTGCGAGGCCAACCAAGAGAAGCCAGCCTTGTCCCCCTCTGTCCCAGGCCTGGCCACAGACACTCCCAGGAACGAGTTGTCGAAGGCTGTAGGAGGGAGGACAGGGTGGTGCTAGGGAGAGAGGGCGGACAGAAGGAGGCTGAGCCCCTGCTCCGTCTCCTGCTGTGGCTGCACCTTGGCACCCTCCTTCCCCTCCAGCTACTGAGGTGCTTCATTCCCGTGTCTCCGCCTCAGCCCCCAAGGAGGTATCCCTATGGGACACCACCCAGCTAGAGTGAGAAATCCCTCTTGAAAATGCCCAGGACACTCTCGGTGACCCCCAAGCTCTTTACCTTCTCCCCTAACTGTAGCCTATTTCCTCAGAATCATGTTTCTCAAGGCTCAGTCGGCCTGAGGCCTTCTGCCTTTGGCCCAGCGGAGGTCCGGAAGGAAGCCCAAACGTGGACCCAAGGAGAGAGGGCCCTGGCCAGGCACACGCAGACCCTGAGCACTACGCCCAGGCTCAGACCCCTCTCCTTCTGCCTCGGACCCTGACCCTTCCCTTCACACAGGAGACTAGCCCTCCACACCTAGATAGGCAGGGCCCCAGGCATGCGCCCCGAGAGCATCCCCTCTCCACACGCTACAAACCTTAGATAGAGGTGGCCGGCCCATGGGCTTTCCACACCACTCCACCCACTCGTGTCCTTCATCTGCTTATACCTCCCGACCACTCCACAGCCTGCACACACGCATACACACGAACAATCACACGCCTCCTTACACACCTGGGAGCCCTTGCTCCAATCTACATCCTGATGCCCTGAACCCTGTTTATTCATACTTGTCCACCCACTGGCCTCTTCCAGCCAGCCTGCTGCTGACCATCCCAACCTGCCCCAGCAGCAGAGTGGGAGGAGCTCTGTCCTATCCCCTCAACAGTGCAGTGAGACCAGGGGGGCTGGCTCTGTCCTTCCAATATGCACACACCTGTCGGGGGCTGATCAGGAGTTTCAAGTCTGATACTGGAGCTGATGAAGATGATTTTCCACTGGTGGCCTCTTGTTACAGGGAAACTAGGAGGGTGTCCACCATGAAATTCCCAGAGAGATCCAGGTGTGGCTCAGGCTTTGCTTAACCAATGCTGACCCTTGACCTCTGACCTTCCTGTGGGGAGCTTCTCTACCCTGACACCCCTTTCCCTGCCCTTTCCTCTCTGTGGGCACTTCTGGGTCAGCGCAGAGGAGAAGCCAAAGCTCCTGGGAAGAAGCCTGGATGGATCCTCGTGGCCTGGGCAGCCCTCCTCTACCCCTGACCACCCCACCCAGCCCCCACCTCCCCATTACCTCCGACCTCCAGCACTGTGAGAACGGCCTCACAGCAGGCCTGGCCCCGCTCGTTCTGGGCCCTGCAGCTGTACGTGCCGGCGTCCTGCATCCCGCAGCTCCGCAGCCACAGACAGCTGGGCTCGGGGGCCGGCGGAGGCAGGAGCTGCCCATCTCGGAACCAGCTGAGGCTGGGCTGGGGCGTCCCGCTCACCACCACCCGCAGCCGCACGTCGCCGCCCACGAACACTGCGGCGTCCTTCAGGGGCCGAAGGAAGATGGGCGCCCCCGCCGCGGCCCCTCCGCTGGCCCCCACCTTGGCCCTCTTCGGGGGCACCCCGGGGCTGGGGGGTGCCCTCGTGCCCGCCTCCTCGGCTCGCGTGCCCCGGGATTTCTGCATGGCTGGGGGACGCTGGAAGGGACCGCCACAGGGGCACCGGGGGCTGGTGCCCTGGAAGATGAGTCCGGGGGGCCGGAGCCCTGCCTTTCTGCTGCCCGCCCGCCTTCAGCCTGTGCTACCCAGAAGGTCACCAGGGCGGCCTGCTGGCAATTGCTCCTCGGGGGCTATTTTTAGGCCCCCCGGCTCCAGTTTCGAGGGAGCTGTGGAGGGAGGGGGCAGCAGAGGAGGGGACTTGGACTCCACTCTGCTCCTTCCCTCCCTCCAGGAGCCCCCCTGCACCCCCTCAAGCTCAACGGATTCCCAGCCCCCTCCCTCGTGGTGTGTCTGCACCCAAACCCACTCTCGGAGGAGTCGGGTTACCCTCCCGCTCCGTCCCATTTCCTTTCCTCCCTCCCCTCAGGCCCCTGAGTCCCAGGTCCACTCAGCTAGGGAGAGGGACAGAAGGTCTTGGGTGAGGTGTCTGAGAGACAGATGGGAAGGAAGGCCCAGTGGAGGTGAGCAGACAGCCAGAGAAGAGAGGCCAGCGGCCTCCTGCAGCCTCCATGACTGTGTGGTAAACAATAAGACCAGGAGCAGGAGTCAGGTGGATTCTGGCTCCCAGCTGCTCCTGCCTGTACTTGCTGGGTGACATCAAGCCTCTCTCAACCAAGTCATCCATAAAAATGCAGAGTTGAATAGGGTTGCAGCCCTGCCCTAGAGAAGAGTGGGAAGGATGTTCTAGGCAGAAGGAACAGCATGACCGAAACTGAAACATGATAAAGCAGGTGCTGTGTTCTAGGAACCAGAGGAGTTTGGAGGGATTGAGCTGCAGTGTGGAGGAGGGGTGAGTGGAGGTGGGAAATGGGGCCTGACCCTGGGAGCTTTTCTTGCTAAAGGCGCATCCTGATGACAGTTGGGTGCCACTGCGGAGTGTTAAGCGGCAGGACACCATGGCCAGAGCTGTGTTTTAGAAGCATCCCTCTGGCAGCCACAGCGTGGAGGGTGGATTGCAGATGGGGTAGCTGGAGGTCATTTAGAGCGGTGGACCTCAACATAGGTGCCTGTAAAGAATACAGATTACCGAGCCTCACCCCTTACATGTACAGACCACCTACTGCATCCTATGCAAATTGTAGGTGGCTTTGGGTTATTGGGGTTTTTTTTAAAGATTTTATTTATTTATTTTTTAGAGAGGGAAAGGAGGGGGAGAGAGAGAGAGAGAGACAGAGTGGAGAGGGAGAGAGAGAGAGAGAGAGAGAGAGAAACATCAATGTGTGGTTGCTGGGGGTCATGGCCTGCAACCTAGGCATGTGCCCTGACCAGGAATCGAACCTGCGATGCCTGGTTCACAGCCCATGCTCAATCCACTGAGCCATGCCAACCAGGGCAGGTTATTGGTTTTTAAAAACAGTCTCTGGCCCCCTGTTCTTGATGTCCCATCTGCTTGCAATGTCTTGCCCCTACATTTTAACCTTTTTTTTTTAGAATTCAATTTATGGTTAAGAATTCAATTCACCACCAGTGGGAAGGTCCAGGAGGCTGCCCGTCTAACAAGCGTCCCGGGGGCC
Organism: Phyllostomus discolor; assembly: GCF_004126475.2. NCBI lineage: Eukaryota > Metazoa > Chordata > Mammalia > Chiroptera > Phyllostomidae > Phyllostomus > Phyllostomus discolor. The sequence continues at coordinate 14,275,250 of NC_040906.2, forward strand.
GGTGCGTCGAAGGGCTGCATTTGAGGGACATAAAGACAGGGCAAAACCACTTTTGAAGTCCAAGTGAGAATTCGTGACGGAACTGTTCTGTATCTTGACTGTGGCGGTGGTCACATGGATCTGCATGTGATACAACTGCACAGAACTAAATGCATGCACGTGTGTGCAAGCGAGTGCACACACACACACACACACACATGCACAAATGAGTGCATATAAACCTGGTAAAATCTGAAGAAAGTGGGTGAACTGTAGCAATGGCAATTTCCTGGTTGTGATGTTGTAGTATATATATATTTTAAAGATTTTATTTCTTTATTTTTAGAGAGAAGGGAAAGGAGGGAGAGAGGGAGAGAAACATCAATGTGTGGTTGCCCCTTGCCCATCCCCAACTGGGGACCTGGCCCACAACCCAGGCATGTGCCCTGACTGGGACTGAACCCGCCACCCTCTGGTTCACGGGCCAGTGCTCAATGCACTGAGCCATAGCAGCCAGGGCTTGATATTGTATTATATTTATGCAAGATGTTCCCACTGGGGAAAACCAGGTGAAGAGGGTATTGCTCTCTGTATCTCCATATTGTAACCACGTGTGAATCTATGATTATCTCAAAATGAAAAGTTGTTTTGGTTTTTTTAGAGCCCAGATGAGAGATCCAGGTATGACCTTGAGCCCTGAGGGATAAAGCCTGGGAAGGCAGACAGGAGCCACAGGAGGAGCCTTGGGTCCCTTGGAGATGGAGAGAAGTACTCTCAAGGTGGCTGTTACCCCCGCCTTTGTCCTGGGAGACCAGAGCCAGCACGTGCTTGTGTGTGTCCTCGGAGAGGGCGGAGAAGAAACTGTTTACACACGGAGCTGTGTCCACAGGGAGTAGAGCCTTGCGGAATGGCATTCTTTGTTGTCGTTTGCATACATCAAAGCTTCCTCTTTGTGCGGCGCGGTTCTCGAGCTTTGAAACATGCAAAGAACCCTGTATCGTGTGTCTGCTGCCCCAGGACCATACACAACAGTCTGATCATCCTAAATAGTTGCCTGTGCATCCCCCTTTGCAGGCAACCACTGATGGTGTGTTGAATTCTTAACCATAAATTGAATTCTAAAAAAAATAGGTTAAAATGTAGGGGCAAGGCATTGCAAGCAGACGGGGCATCAAGAACAGAGGGCCAGAGACTGTTTTTAAAAACCAATAACCCAAAGCTACCTACAATTTGCATAGGATGCAGTGGGTGGTCTGTACATGTTGGCAGGTTGGCGGGTTGGTTGGTTGAACCAAAAACCTGTGTGACCTTGACATCTCTAAGCCTCAGTTTCCCCATCTATAAATTGGAGGTGATCCAACTCAAGATTTATTCATTCACTGAACAAATTTTTTCTATTTAAAAAAATTTTTCGCCCTGGATGATGTAGCTCAGTGGATTGAGCGTGGGCTGTGAACCAAAGTGTCACAGGTTCGATTCCCAGTCAGGGCACATGCCTGGGTTGCAGGCCACAGCCCCCAGCAACCGCACATTGATGTTTCTCTCTCTCTCTTTCTCCCTCCCTTCCCTCTCTAAAATAAATTTTAAAAAATGTTGCTTGTAGGTGGCCTGGCAGGGGATCAAACCCACAACTTCAGCGTATTAGGATGATGCATTAGCCAGCTGAACCACCCAGCCAGGACCATTCCACAAATGTTTCTGAGTTCCTACTATGTGCCTGGTGCTGTTGTAGGCACTAGAGGTACAGCGGTGAACAAAACAGACAAGGATTCCTGCCCTTGTGTTGCTTATATTTGAGGAAGGAGACAAACAAGTATAAAGAAATAAAGAAATTATACAGATATTTAGGCCTTGACAAGTGTGGCTCAGGTGGTTGGGCCTTGTCCCATAAAGCAGAAATTTGTTGGTTCGAATCCTGGTCCAGGCACATGCCCCGGTTGTGGGTTCAGTCCCCAATCGGGGTGCACATGAGAGGCAACCAATCGATGCTTCTTTTCCTCTCCTTCTCCCTCCCTTGCCTTCTCTCTAAAAGGAAATAAAATCTTTTCAAAAAAGATATTTAGGAGGAGATGAGCACTGTGGGAAAAACAGAACCGGGTGCTGGTGGTAAGGGACAGGAATGTGGTGGGGCTGCATTTTTGAATAGGGCCGCTAGAGCCCCGCTGGGTGAGGGGGCGACTGGTGCAGAAGTCTGGGCAGGGCTGCTCCAGGCAGAGGGGGGTGCCAAGAGGAGCCAGGAGGCCAGCGGGGCAAGACGGAGTGGCAGGGACAGTGGAGGCGTGTGAGGCCAGCAGCCTAGCCTCGCACAGGCCTTGTCGGCCGCGGCACATCTAACCCTAGTGACCCCGAGAGTCGTCGCAGAGGGTTTGGAGCCGAGGAATTACATGACCTGACTGAGGTTTGTGTAATGGCTTTAAATTATTATATTAAATATTAAAATAATTATTAACTATTTAAAAAGGGCCCGGCCCAGAGCCTGGAACATGGCCTGTGGGTTTCCGCCCAGTATTTGCGACAGGGCATTCTTCACTGGGCACGCAGCGGCCGGCGGGCCTGGGAAGGGAAGGCGCGGACCTGCTCCAGGCACTGGCGCCCTCTCCTGGAGGAGCCCGCACCAGCTGTGACAGCAGGGAGCCATTCGACTGGCCCCCGCCTGTCGCCCAGGGCAGCTGTCTGCAAGGCGCTCATCGGTCCCTCAGAATGGGCCCCACAGTGCCCCGCGGCCTGGCGCCGGGCTGGGCGGGTGCTGCCAGTCTGTGCTGACTAGCGATCACAAGCCTATGGTGTCATGGAAAGAGATCTGGGCCGCGGAGGCCAAGGAGCCTGGGGCCCAGTCCTCCTCTGCCACAGACAGGCTGTGTGACCTTGGCAGTTCACCCCACCTCTCTGGGCAGTGGGGAGCTTCCTCCTCCTCACAATGTCACACCACGTGCCCAGAACATGGTAAAAGCTCAGTAAAGGTTGGTTGAATGAGTGAATGAAGTGGGGGCCATCGACTTTTCTGATAAATATTTAATTTAGAGAAAAGCAAATACGAGTACTCAGTGGGTATTCATTCAGCAGATATTTAAATATTTAATGAGCTCCTTCTCTGGACCAAGCACTGTTCTGGGCACCAGGGATACCAGAGTGAATAAAACCAATAAAAACCTTGCCCTTGGGTAGCTGGCATTTTAGGTGTGGGACCGAAGGTCGCTGATGTATTTGTATGTGCATCTGTGTCCCGGGCAAGCTCGTGGCGAGAGAAGGACGAGGAAGTGGTGCATGGATGTCCTGTATTGTCTGGAGGGGGGAGGGAGCCAGGGTGGACAGACAGACAGACAGGGTCGGAAAGTGCGCGCCGAGGCCTTAGCTCCTGACGTAGGGCCATATTTGCCTCCACAGCCCTTCCTAGTCCTCCTCACCCTCGGGTGGGGTCTGGATTGGCCTGGACTTGGCCCCATGGCTCCTGTGGGAAGCCTGTCGATCCTCTGGGAGCCCTCTCATTTCTCAGTGCTCGGAGCCTTGAAGGAGAAGATGCCAAGTGCCCCCTGCAGCAGGGAGACGCTTTGCCATGATGATGATGCGGGGTGTGTGTGTGTGTGTGTGTGACCACAGGAGACCCAGATCTCTGGTTATTTCTGTCTGTTCTCCAGGAGCACTGCACCTGTCCCTCTGCCCTGGCTTCCTTGGGTCACCGTCCAGCTCCCAAGGAGAGAGGCAAAGCCCAGGACTCGGAACCAGAGCTTCGAGGCCCAGGAGGGCCCTGCTCAGAGAATGTGTCCCTGCTGGGGGGCCTGGGAGGGTCTGGGCCTCCTCTCTCCTCTGAAGACACGTGTTTCGTCGTCACGGGACGCAGATGCGTGCTGAGAAGGGAGGGCTTTCTGACCTTCAGAGCAGTGCTCAGCTGGAAGGGGCCACCCTGGAGGTAGTGAGTTCCTTGCCACCGGAGACATTCAAGCAGAGCCCGATGGCTGCTCATCAAGGTGTCGGGGCAAGGCTGGGGAAGGGACTTTGGCATTGTGGGGATCGGTGCCTTTGAGTTCTGACTCTGAGTCTAAGATTCTTACACTCCCTCCACCTTGGCGACGACTAGTCTGCATCTAAGCTTTTCTTTGGAGGATGGGGGCTGCCTCTCAGGCCTTCCCTGACCCACGTGTCCCTTTGCCCTCTGTGGGGTAGTTGAGTGCACACACCTCATTCCGGGGAAAGAAGGAGCGGAGAGGCTCCAGAAATTACTCACAGGTACACATACCACCTCTTACCCACCGGGGCCCTGCCTTCCCCAGGTGTTTTCCTTAGAGACCAGCTCAGATTGCAGGGACCCCAGCAGGTCCAAGGGCACAGGACCCCTCACCCATCCCTCGTCCTCTAGCCCAGCGTGAAGACCCTAGAAATGCCCCTTCTCGTTTCACTTGGAGCCCTGCTCCAGGTCAATCAGGGCAGTTCGGGGCCTGCAGGGCTCACCCCATCAGAACGCTGCGGGGAAGCGATGACCATGAGTCAACAGTGGCTGAGGGCGGGGACCAGGGGTGTAGCCCCAGATGCTCCCAGGGCAACAGGGAAGAAATACCCGGGAGAAGGGGGCCTTCTTAGAGGGGGGGACTCCATAGCCCAGAGAGGAAGGGGCAACTTGTGAGTGAGGAATGCATCCAAGGAAGGGAGAAAGACAGATACCACCAAGGCTTTTTGAAGTTTGTGGGGGGAAAAACTGAGGAACATCAGTCCTAGCTGGTGTGGCTCAGTGGACTGAGTGCTGGCCTGTGAGTCAAAGGATTGCTGATTCGATTCCCAGTCAGGGCACATGCCTGGGGTTCGGGCCAGGCCCCCCAGCAGGGGGCGCACATGACACAACCACACGTGGATTTTCCTCTATTTCTCCCTCCTTTCCCTTCTCTGCTAAATTAATTAATTAAATCTTTTTTTAAAAGCAACTTAGGAACATCAGACTAAGCACTTTGACCTAAGACCCCATTATATTTATTTCACCTACAGACAGTCTGAATTTATTGTTTGTGATCTCCGCTCTCTTCCCACCTCTCAAGGGAAGTCCCTGAATCCGTGGGGCGTGGCAGGAAGCCTGAGACCTCCTCGGAGCCATCAAGCTTCCCGAGTCATTGACCCACCTGGCATGTACTTCTGGAAGGAGTGGAGAGAGACAGCCTTCACCCTGTCACCCCCAGCTACCCACCTGCCCCAGGCTGTGCACTGAATAACAAAGGTTTCCCACAGAAACCCTAACATATTGGTGTGAATGTTCTGTTCCACAGCTTCTCATTTTCTTTTCATCTGTCCTATGTTTCCCTCCAGGCTCCCCCGATTCTCCCCCAGTTTCCCTTTAGTATTTTAACTGAGACAGCATTGCATTAAAATGATAAATTAGCTCTCGCTGGTGTGGCTCAGTGGATTGAGTGCCAGCCTGCGAACCAAAGGATCACCAGTTCAATTCCCACTCAGGGCACACGCCTGCACTGCAGGCCAGGCCTCCAGTAGGTGGCGCACCAGAGGCAACCACACATTGATGTTTGCCTCCCTCCTTTACCCTCTCTAAAAGCAGATAAATACAATCTTTAAACAAAATGATAAATCAATGAAGGATGAATGAACATCTTTAGAGTATTGGGTCTTCTTCTCCAAGAACAGGATAAAGCTTTTCATTTTTCTTAACATGGTTGTTTTTCCTGAATTGGCCCTTGTGCACAAAAGGCGCTCAGGCAGGTTTAATGGGAAGGCTGCACGCTTCTTTTTTGCGGAAGGAACACGGGAGGAGCCCTACTTCACAGCCAGTCTGTAGGGAGCGGTGGCGACCTTCAAAGAGAGCCACAGGGGGTGTCCCCAGGCTTTGATGATCCGGAGGGGGTGGAAAGCCAAGGGGGGAAGTCCCAGAATTGGGGCCCAATAGGAGGTATTTGTGGTCCCCCAGCACACACCCCTTGTCCAGCTCCCTCCCCCATAAGCTACACACACTGCATGGCCGGGAGGCTCTGGGGACAGAAGAGGTGACACTCTGTGTGGGCAGGAGGGCAGCACAGGTCCATCATGGTCCATCACTCCGTTTGACAGGGCCCCAGGGGCTGCTAGAGGAGACCCGGCAGTCACCACAACAGGGGGCCGTGCTAGGCTTGTGCTTATCTTTTATTGTTTCTGCCCGAGTCCCCGCAGCGGGGCAGGGGCAGGACAGGGAGGTGGGCACCCCTGCCACCTGCCTGAGACCACTCTTGCCTCTCTCCTCTCCTCTCCTCTCCTCTCAGCATCTCGCCCACCCTCTCTCCTTCTGAATTGCATGCTCCCACATCTGGCACCTTCGGGGGTTCCCTCTTGCAGCCCCTGCTTTCTGAGCTTACCTTGGGAGTGGAAGGGACTCTGGGGTGACTGTAGTGCCCCCAGTCTCCACAGGGACTATGGGGTGAATCTGATGTCCCCTAGTCTCCATAGGGGACTAGTCCCCCAGTTACCCGCCCAGCTTGCTGAGGAGGCCCTTTCTTTTTTCTGACCCAGGCTGGGGAGTGGGGAGGTCCACCCCGTGGGTCCCAACACCCTGCTGGGATGGGGGTCCCTCTCCAAAGCCAGAGCCTGAGGCCTGAGGTCACGGAGGTGGAGGGGCAGGGTCACTGCTCTGCCAAGGCTCCACCCGGGTCCCGCCCAGCTCACCCTAGCTCTGGCCAAGAGCCAGGCCGGCTCACTTCCATCATCCAGGACTCGCACTGCTGGGGGCTCCCTGTGGGGCAGGGATGGGCCATGCGCCCTGTGGGGACCAGGAGAGGTGGCTGGTGAGCGGGGGGTCAGAGGCTGTGAGGGAGCACTGTGCTGGGGTGGGAGGAGGCTGGCTTCAGGGGGCGGTGAGTCTAGGGGCAAGGACGGTCTCTGGTGGCAGGGGGGTCTCTGGCTTTAGAGCACCTCGTGCTGCTGCTGCGTGGCCTCACTGACGACCTAGGGAGGAAGAGAAACCCAGTGCAATCCAGTGCCGGCGGGAGAACAGAGCCACAGCCGGCCGCCCCCGCTCCCAGAACAGCAGGACCCCCCTCTCCTTCAGACACGGACTCACACAAGCACAGCTGGTGGGAAACACCTGGCTGACAGCCCCCCAGACACACCCCTCGGCCTCCGCCAAGCCTAAGGGACCGGGAAGACGGCTCACCTCCCCATCCCGGGTCTCAATCGTCTTGATCATCACTGTCTTCTTGGTATGGACCTCAGAGCTCCTTTGCTCGGGGCTTGTTTCTGGAACAGACCCATCCACACGCTCAGCCCAACCAGTCCAGGCCCAGGCCGCTCCCGGGGCTGGGTGTCCAGCCCTGGTCCCCCATAGGGTGGGGCCCGGAAGACTTCCACCCCCTCCAGATGGACCTGGTGCTTTTTCAGCAGGCCTTTATCACCTGTCCGTGAGCCCAGGGGTCTGCAGACCCCAGGCCTAGTCCCACGGCTGAGACAAGATCGGGAACCAGTGGATGGGTGGTCCAGGGAGGAGGGACCCTGAAAGCCCAGGCCACCCAGCACTCCCATCCCCCACACATCTCCTTGCTCCCCCTCCCCCTCTGGGCTGCAGGAGAGCCCTGCGTGAATTTGTACCCTGACAGTGAGAACTCCAAAGCCCAGTCCCAGGACCCTGTCTTAGAGTGCCCCATGGAGCCCAGCCCCCTTTAAGACTCTGGATGAGCAACTTGATGTCTCAGCGAGAGAGAGATGGGCAGGAGTCATCGGTCGACTCAGTGTGCTGGCAGCCAGGGGCACGCCCCGCTGTGCCTCCCTTTCTTCACTGCGAGATGGTGACAATGATACTTGCCCTGTCATGGCCACGGGACCATCCATCTCAAAAAAAGCCTGAAGCAGTTTTCAAAGCAAGGCTCACCCTCGGTGCCTGCATAAACTCCTAACTAAAAAGAGAGGTTCTGGGTTTTATAGGAGGGGTCACACTTAGGTCCCTGGTGTTAAGAGTGTCTGCTCATGGATCTCCCCAGCGCGCCACCAGCCCGTGGCGAGCGCTGGGGCTCCGAGGAGCCAGCCGTGTTCTTTTCCTGATGGAAACGAACATCGAAGATGCAAATGGTTCGATCTAGGAAAGGCAAAGCTGCCAAGAATTGCAACTTCCTTTCCTAATGTATCATTACAGCGTGTTTCTCTGTTCTCCAGGGTTGGAAAGCCACACAACCTCGATGTTACTAATGGCAGAATGGCAGCGTGCCCTGGGAGCTCCTTCTCCTGATTGTTTGGCTTCACTAGGGCTTGGCTTCACTGTTCTAGAGGGGCATCCAGCAGCTCGCTCCAGCACACGGGAGGTGTTCCGCAAGCAGCTGCAAGGGGTAGGGGTAGCGGCGTGGGGTGGCATTTGGCAACTTACAAAAAAGACAGTGGGTGGTGGGCACTCTATAGCCCAGGGGGTATGGTTCTAGATGCTTCTGCTGCCAGGCCCCCAAGGACACCCCTGGCTCCCTCAGAGTTTGGGTATATCAAGAAACAGAAGTTGGCCCTGGCCAGGTAGGTCAGTTGGTCAGAGCATTGTCCTGACACACTAAGGTTGTGGGTTCGATCCCCACTCAGGGCACCAATGAGAATCAACCAATGAATGCATAAATAAGTGGAACAGCAAATTGATCTCCCTCTCTCTCCCTCTCAAATCCATTTTAAAAAGAGAGACAGAAGCTGTTTGCTGATGTTCCACACTTCCAGAAGGTGTGCGAGGCACATGGTCACCACAATACGATGAGACAATAAAATAAAACGACCTCTTTGTCAGAAGACGCCCCTACCTAAGCTCCCCCCGGCCCCGCAGCCGCCCCCTTCTCTCCCCAGACCCCAGTCCTGTCGTCATGGTTCCGTCCTCCCCTTCTGGCAGTGCCCATGCCAGGTCCCTGCCCCCAGACTCACCTCGGAAGTTGAGGGCAGAGAAGGTCTGGATAGGGAGGTTGATCCTGCAAGGGGAGAGATCGAATCCCCACAAGATTAGGACCCCCATCTCTCCCTGTGACCACCTACCGAAGCTGGCCCTGGTCCTGCCTAAACACTGTCCTCAGCGGTCCCAGCACCCTCACTGTCACGTTGCTCAGGACGTGGGGTCAGGGGTCACATTCAGCTGTCCCAGGGTCTGTCCCTCTGGCAGGATCACCCAGTCCACCTCTGACCTTCTGACGTGACCCCAACACCCCCAACCCTGCTGCACTCTCCAGTTCTCCGGGGTGTCCTTTTCACTCCTGACACCACAGGAGAGTGGACAGCAGCTCTGGGGGACACCCACGGTGTGCACCCACCCTCCAGCGGGGCTGGGAGCCCCTGGCCCACCCACCCGAGGCCACGTTCCAGGCATTGACATTGAGCCACCTCGAAGGTCATTCCGTGTGGGTGCTATTCCACGAAACCCGAATTCTGTGTGTAAATCTGCATCTACACATGCCTGCTGATTTTTGAAAACCTGCGATATTGTCATTTGTATGAGCATCCACGGGCATCGTGTCTTTGGAGTTCATGACCCGTTTTAAATTGAGGCTGAGTTCACAAACAGTGAAGTGCAGGGACCTTCAGTGTGCAGTCCGGTGGGGTTTGACCACTGTCTGCCCCGTGTGACCAGGAGTCCAAATCAGGACACACAGAGCAGCTCCTCCACCCCAGCAGGTGACCCCCTGTCCCCTTCCGATCGCATGCCGTTTTCAGTGTCTGGAGGTAGTTGACATGTCGGAGCGTGTCGTTCTGAGACTTCTGTGATCGGCACCGGTGTGTGTGTGTGTGTGTGTGTGTGCGCACGCATGTGCGGCCTCGGTGCACACGTCTGCACCCTCGCTCTTGGCCCGTATCCAAGGCTCTCTGTCACTCCCGCTGTCGCTGTCTCCATCTGCCCCTCCCTTTCCTGCCTTGTCATTCCCCACTTTGCTCTCATCTCTCCCTCGACTGGCAGTAATGTTTTATTACCGTTTGCTGAACACGGTTTTATGCTGCTGGTTCTTAATCCTGAAGGTAGATGAGGGAATAGTTATATTTCTCTTTTTGTAAAAGCTATTAATTAAATCACGAATGTTACCCAGGTGGCCTTGGTTAATTCTCTGCAATCAGTGGAGTGGTGACTTCTTGTATAAAACTGTTTCCAGATCTTGTTGGGGTGATGCTGAGCGCCCCCACCCCGGGGTAGGAACAGAGGGCCCCCCTAGCGCCCCTCAGAACCCCACCGCCAGCCAGCCCCGCCTGGGCCCTCACCGGCTCTCCTCGCCCTCCAGCAGCTTCCGGTAGGTGGCGATCTCCACATCCAGGGCCATCTTGACGTTGAGCAGGTCCTGGTACTCGCGCAGGTGGCGGGCCATCTCGTCCTTGAGGTGGCGGATCTCCTCCTCTAGGCGAGCGATGTTGTCCTGGTAGCCGCTGGCCTCACTAGCAAAGCGGTCCTCCAGCTCCCGCATCTGCCTCATCAGGGAGTCGTTCTGCAGGGGAGGGACACCCACCGGTCAAGGTCAGGCTGTGGGAAGTCGGGGGCGGGGGGGGGGTACACTGGGGGTCCAGGATGGGAGAAAGACAGCCTCAGGGCTGGGGGCAAGCCCAGATGGTCAGGTCCGGGAGCTGTGGACCCCTTCTGACCCAGGAGGGAACCCTGGCCTCAAATGAAGTGTGGTGGGGGGGGGGGGCTCAGAGAGTGGGACTGATAAAAGCCGGCACTGCTGTTCGGCCCCCATGTGGGCGCCTCATGACGTCCTGAGAGCCCAGCTGGCCGCCCACCTGTTTTGTTTTGTTTTTTTAAGAGAGCGGGAAAGAAACATCAATGTGTTGCCTCTTGCATGCCCCACCCAGTGGGGACCTGGCCCGCAACCCAGGCATGCGCCCCGACCGGGAACCGAACCTGCGACACCTTGGTTCACAGGCCAGTGCCCAGTCCACTGAGCCACACCAGTGAGGACCGCCCACCTGTTTTTACCCCCGTGGTGGACCTGAGGAGACAGAGGCCCAGAGAGGGCGTGCGCTGGGCCCGAGGTCACAGAGCGAGGGTGTGAGCCGCAGGCGGGAAGGGCTGGGCCAGGCGAGGCAGAAGCAGAGGCAGAGGCAGACAGGGGCTCACCGTGCCCTTGAGGGCGTCGATCTCGCAGGTGTAGGACTGGATCTGGTGTCGGTACTCCATCATCTCCTGCTTGGCCTGGCGCAGCGCGTCGTTGTTCTTGTTGGCTGCCTGCGTCAGGTCGGACACCTAGGGGCGGAGAGGGGCCCCGAGGTGAGGAGGACGCAGGACGCAGGTCGGGGAGGGCAAGGCAGCGTGGAGACCCAGGCTCACCCTCCTCCCCAAGGACGGAGCCCCTGGGAGCACTTCCACACCGGGCTAGGGGCCAGGCCGCCCACCTTGGACTTGTACCACTCCTCGGCTTCGGAGATGTTCTTCGCCGCAATGGACTCGTACTGGGCCCGGATGTCCCTGAGGGCGGCAGTGAGGTCTGGCTTGGTCATGTCCATCTCCACGTGGACCTGCTGTTCCTGAAGCTGGGCCTGTAGCTCTCGGATCTCCTGCAGGGTGGGGCGGCGTCTGCGCTTCAGTCCCCGACCAGGCCCCACAGAGCAAGCACCCTCACACCCCCACACCCAGCTAGAGCCCGGCACCGCCATTCTCCCTTCCCGCTGGCGTCCAAGGACCCCGAGGAGGAGTAGGAGGAGGAGGCCCGGAGCATACCTCTTCGTGCACTTTCTTAAGGAAGGCGATTTCCTCGTTGAGAGATTCGATCCTGCGCTCCAGGTCAATTCGAGCTAGAGTGGCTGCATCCACATCCTGGGAATGGTGGAGCAAGAGGGAGAGGGTGACTGACCACTGGTGGGGGGGGCCAAGGGAGACCAGGGGCCGCACAAGGGGACGGAGGGGTAAGGCTGCCGGGGGGGGGGTGTTCAAACAGGGCTCACCGATCGGAAGGCAGCCAGGTTGTTCTCTGCTTCTTCTTTCAGTTGAATCTCCTCTTGCAGCCTGGTGGGGACGGACAGACAGTTGGTGAGGATGAACCTGGCCCTGGAGCTGACTCCTGGGGGCGGGGCGTCACCCGGAGAGAGGGCTGAGAACCGGGAAAGGAGGCCTCGGTCGCCGCCAAGTGGAGCTGGAGGCCCCGCCCAACCAGGGAGGGGACCGGAAGTGGCTCCGTCTCTGCCCTGGAGCCACACCCTGGAAGTCTATGTCCCCATCAGATTGTGACCTCCCTAGGATTAGGAACCCTGTCTATTTTATGTGTCTCTGTGTTCCTGGTTCCCAGCCCCAGCTTGGCCTGTGTAGGTACCCAATTCATGTTCGTGCCCTGGGTGGCAGGGCCGTGCCCCTGCTCCCTTGGGCGGTCTGAAGCAGGGCCCGAGAGCTCCCGCTCTACGCTTGCTGCCCTCTGGTACTGGGGGCCCGGTGGAGCCCTCCCTCCGCCCGCTCAGCTTCCCCAGGGCTGCAGCCCCCACCCTCTCTCCCCTTTCCTCTAGATAAGCGAGCGGTCCCCCTGTGGAGCGGCACAGCCTCAGCCAGGCCCAGGGGCCAAGACCCCCACTCTACCCCCTCCCCAGGGTCTCATCACAGGTGAGCCCAGAGCCACTGCTTGGGTTCCCCACGCCCTGCCCTTCCAAGCTGGCCCCAGTTTCCTCATCCCCTGTCCACCTCGCCGTCCCCCCCGACTGCACCTGGGCCTCCTTCCTCCACCCATCTGACAGCCACCAACCTCACCCCATCATTGTAAGATGCTTTTAAAGCGGGCTGTCCGAAGGTCTCCCATTCCCACCCCATAGTGTCCCCAAGGAAACGCCTCTGTTGCAGAGGTGGGGGGGGGGCGCAGGAGAGAGACTTGGAGTCCGTCTCCGCTCAGGGGACACAGGTGGATGGCCTTCTCCCTGCGTGGGTCAGGAGAGGGCCCTTGGCCCGTGGAAAGGGGTTTCTGGGAGCATTAGGTTCTCACTTGGCCTTGAGCCGCTGCAGGTCGTCTATCAGGTTGTCGCGCTCGAGCTCGACGCGGGAGCGCTGGTTGGTGAGCACCTCCACCTGGCGCCGCAGCTCGCGCAGCTCCTCCTCGTAGATCTCGGCAACGCGGGTGGGCTCGCGGCCCTTGAGCCGGTTCACCTCGGCGGCAAGCGCCGCGTTCTGCTGCTCCAGGAAGCGCACCTTCTCGATGTAGTTGGCGAAGCGGTCGTTGAGCTCCTGCAGCTCCACCTTCTCGTTGGTGCGCGTGGTCAGGAACTCCTGGTTCACGGCGTCCGCCAGCGAGAAGTCCAGCAGCTCGCCCGCGCCGTAGGAGGAGGGCGCGCGGGCCGATCCCAGCCGGCTGGCCCGCAGCGATCCCAGGCCCCCTGCCCCGCCCGACGTGCGCGACACCTGGTACACGCGGGACGTCATCGAGCTCGAGGAGCCCTTGGTGCCGAAGCCAGCGCGAGGGAACACCGGCGAGCTCAGCGGGGAGCCGAACGTGAAGGCCGGGGACCCGCCGAAGGTGCGGCGGTAGGAGGACACGCGCTGGCTGGAAGAGTAGGCCTGGCTCATCGTGGCGGGGCGGGCGAGGCTGAGCGGCGCAGAGGAGGCGGCGGGCAGGCGGCCGGCCGGCTGGAAAGTGGATGCAGCAGGGGACACAGGGCCCCCAGCCGTCGGCACTATTTGTATCCCTCCTGACATCAGCCCCCTCCGCCCCTCCCCTGACAGCTGCAGGATCCGGCTGTCCTGCCAGGAAAGGGCGGCCGCTGGCGTGGGGGCGGGGAGGCCAGCTCCCCCGCAAGAGGCCTTCCTCCTCCGCAGGCTGGTGGGGGGCTCGTGAGAGGTGTAGGAGAGAGGCCCGCCAGCCTAGGAGGTCCAGAAGATGGACAGGCTGCCGGTAACTTCACCAGGGCAGCAAGCACGTCCGGAGCCCCTGGCAGGCCCCCCCCCCACACCCTTTGGGTGCCTGCCCCCTCCCGAGGGGTGGTCAGGGAGAGCCGGGCAGCGGCTTCCATTTAGTTTGTGGGCCTCCTTTTTCGCTCCAAGGTGAGACTTTGGGTCATTTCCTGATAGACAAGGCCTGCTCCCAAGAAAGCCTCCAAGTCACCTTTCTTCTGAAGATTCTCTGGTAGCAGCAGAGGCTGGGGAGGGCTCCAAGAACTGGGGTCCACCACCCAGACCTAGAGGAGGAGGAGGGTCTCCAGGCAGGCCTGATGGTATGAGTGGGCAGGCCCTGAGGGCGGAGAGCAACGCTGGCCAGAGCTGGCCTGCTCAGGTGTGTCCACTGGCACCTGGGTTCTGCCTCCGAGCCTCAACTTCCCCTTAGACTAGTAGAGGCCCTTTCCGCCCCCCTCTTGCTGATGAGGGCAGGGCCTCAAGTTTATAAACAAGAGGGTGATTTCCAGCAAGAGCCTAATGTTCTTTCAGTTTCTAGTCGCGGAGAACACTCTCTCACCCCCACACCACCACCAACTTCACCTGGCTTCTGCCCCTGTGTCCACTCCACCCCTCTCTGAATCATCCCCCCCCACGCACACCACCCACGCCCACACCCTACACCTACACACTCCAGGGGCTTGTGTTTTGTCAGGAGCCCCATGTCAACCCAGCCATCGCTCTGGCAACAACAGCTGCCAACCCAAAATACCAGAGCTGGTATTTATAGAGGAGAATGCATGGGTCCGGTAAACAAGCACACAGGAGAGACGCTGGGGTGGGGGGGTGGCAGCCGTACCTGAGGAGCAGGCCTGAGAGTCGTCAGACGGAGGCTGGGGGTGATAAGCTGCCCTCACGCCCCACCCCATAATGCTCAGGGGCTTGCCCATCCCCTCACAGCCCTGCTCCTCGGGGCAAGGCCCTGGCCGATGACCCCAAAGGACGTGCCCACTTCTCCGTGAACACTGGCTGTCCCTCCACCTCCACCTCCACCCGGCCCTCTGCAGGCCTCGCTTAGGCCTGCCCTTTTGGGAGGCCAACCTTGGAAATAAAGCGCAGGTCCTCCCTTAGCTCTTCCATCACCAGCAGGACTAATTAATTACTAGCAGACGACTCCTCGACTCCTCTGTGTCCTCCTTATAAAGTGAGAATGTTAGCCTCGCCACGTTGAACCGATAGCTGCTTGAAGAGGCTCAGGTGACAGATATAATAATGACACCTTATATGTACTGAGCACCTATTGTATACCACTCTGCGGAGCACTCGACACCCATGCTCCCCAATTCTGCAAGAACCCTATGAGGTAGGGACTCATATCAGTTAGTACTGACTCCAGCACCCCCGCTGTACCCCCGGGGTGGGTGTGAGTGTGCCAGGTGACCTGTGAAGGGCTTTGTTACTGCTGTCTTTTCAAAGCCCTTTCACATTGTCTAATTTTTACCCAAGAGACAAGCTTATGAGGTGGGTGGGGAGTTCCTGCTATTCATATCCAGGCTTCCAGTCACTGCAAGCTGTTGCGTTCTGGTTATTTTTGCATCTCATCTCCCAAACTAGATTCTAGGCTCCTGGAGAATTTTGGAGACCATGTGGGTTCTTAGCTCATCTAAGGCAGCACTGTCCTTGTTGTAGTTAAAAGTGGCCCGTGAGCTTTCCTTCCATCCCCTTATTTTGGTAACAAATGACACACACACACACACACACCAGGAGGGGATAGGTGACTTAGCTCCCAGTCATTCTTAGAACCGCATCTCTCTCACTGCAGTGATTGGCTCAAGGGGTGGGGCTGGATCTGAGCAGGGCCAATCAGAGATCTTCCCTGGGATTTATAGATGAAATTGGGATTACTGAACTGGAGCCTGTGACAACCAGGTTTCCTGCACACTGGGAAGGTCTTCCTGGAGTAGGAGGAAAGATCAGTCAACATGCAAGGAGAAGAGACACAATGGAGAGGAGGACAATGGCAGGCGGGTAATCCTAAATTCCAGCCCCTGGGGCCCTGGTTCTGCACGCAGCTCTTCCTTGATTTGGTGAGCTTTCTCAGTGTCCTGCCTGGCTTTGAGGTCAATATACTTTTCCTTTTATTTTTTACTTAAGGAACTTGGTGTTGGCTTCTGTCCCTTGTAGTCAAAACAATACTGACTAATCTGCTGTAGTAAACTCTGCACCTATTTCCATGATGCTGGACAGAACAGAACATTTGTGGAACTCTTCTCTGTAAATAGTCTCCAGACCACATAAGGAAATTGCCCTTCTTCCCAGCACTGTCCACTCCCTCCTGTTGCCCCACGCGGTGCCAGCTCCCTGAGCTGCTCAGGGTGAGCAGCTGCAGGCCAGGGGAGAGCCAACTCTACCCAGGTCCACAGGTCTGTCCCAAGCATCCTGCAAGGCTAGAAAAGGAAGAGGAACATTCCCAGA
Source organism: Phyllostomus discolor (assembly GCF_004126475.2). Taxonomy (NCBI): domain Eukaryota; kingdom Metazoa; phylum Chordata; class Mammalia; order Chiroptera; family Phyllostomidae; genus Phyllostomus; species Phyllostomus discolor. The sequence goes on from NC_040906.2 coordinate 14,291,439, forward strand.
GTCCCTGCAGGACAGGAAAAGGAGGAGACATCTCAACCTGGAAAAACTCTACAATGAAAATGAAGGAAAGCTGGGAAGTGAGGGAAAGCCAGAAGATGAAGATGAAGTAGATAGAGAAGATGAAGGAAAGCCAGTTAAGGAAGAAAGCCAGGAATGGAGGGGAAGCCAGGGCATGAGGAAAAGCACCGGGGCAAGGGACCACCAGATAAGGGGAAACAAGAAAAGAACAAGTTCGAAGGTGAAGGGAAAGTAGGTGGTGAGGGCCAGCCAGAACCCCAGGCCAAGCCAGGGAGCCGGCCACGGGCTGCCGAGAGGCACCCAGCTGAAGATTCTGTGCCGCAGAAAGCAACCAAAAAATGGGGACAGACGATTCCCCCAAGGACCAGCAGGAGGACTTACAGGAAAGGCATGTAGCCATTTGGGCCTTTCCGGTAAGTGAAGAGGTGATGAGAGAGTGTAGAGTTGGGTCAAGGGCTCAGGAGGAGCTAAGATAAAGGAGAAAACGAATGGTTTTCATTGGCTGCCAAGAGATGTGCAGGCCCCATGTGTCCCAAGGGGCCAAAGGGGCTTACATGATACCCCATGTCTTTGAAAGGCCTTGGACTTCGATAACGATTTCTCTGATGAAAATATTCCAACCCTGCTTTCCCTCATGGGCATTGGCCAGGTGATGCACCCTAACCTGAAGCTGATACTTTGCTTTAGGTGTTTGCCACTCTTGTTACCAGCAGCCTTTTGATTCGCTCTACAGTGCTCTTTGCTTCCATGTGCATGGTACTTTGTAAAACAATAAAGAGCCCTGGCTGGTGTGGCTCAGTGGATTGAGCACCAGCCTGTGAACCAAAGGGTCACTGGTTCGATTCCCAGTCAGGGCACATGCCTGGTTGTGGGCCACGTCCCCAATGTGGGGTATGTGAGAGGGAACCACACATTGATGTTTCTCTCCCTCTCTTTCTCCCTCCCTTCCCCTCTCTCTAAAAATAAACAATTAAAATCTTTAAGAAGAAAAGAGTTTTCAAATGGTGCACCACATACACCATGCCCCCGCCAAGAGGAAATGGCCCTTCTGACCAGCATGAGGCAGATAACACACAAACAAACCCATCTATTCTCAGTCAAAATCCACATCTCTGGCAGACTTGGCTCGGAACCACTTGGGTCTGTTTTCAAACTTCACTTTCACCCCTTAGGATTTGCCACCACGGAGGGCAACAAAACAACAGCCCGGGGCGTGGAAGACAGTGAGCACAGAGCACCCCCGAACATGCTCTGTGTCAGCTGCCGCGCCGCCAGAGCAAGAGTGTGGCCTCCCGGGGAGACCACCTAGACTTGGGCAATCTGCACTCAAATCACAATTCCTCTGGGTGATCACTGTACTCAGCACAGAACACAGGAGGTCCCGCTCTATGGGCTGCCTTTTCATTCTGCCGATACTACCCTTTGATGAGCAAAGGTTTTTAATTTTTTTTTAAAGATTTTATTCATTTTTAGGGAGGGAGAAAGAGAGAGAGAGAGAGAGAAAGAAACATCAATGTGCGGTTTCTGGGGGTCATGGCCTGCAACCCAGGCATGTACCCTGACTGGGAATCAAACCTGCAACACTTTGGTTCACAGCCCCCGCTCAATCCACTGAGCTATGCCAGCCAGGGAAAATGATGAAGTCCAATTTACCTAGTTTTTTCTTTTATTGCCTGTGCTTCTGGTGTCATAGCCAAGAAATCATTGCTAAATCTAATGTCATGAACTTCAGCCCAGTGTTTTCTTCTAAGAGTTTTACAGTTTTACGCCTTTGATTCATTTTGAGTTGACTTTTGTAGGTGGTGTAAAGGGAAGGGCCCAACTTCATTCTTTGAGACGTGAGTATGGGAACAGCCTGTCCTTTCCCCATTGAAGGGTCTGCCCCCCCCCCCCCCCCCCCCGTTGAAAACCATTTAGCCCGATGTGTGACGAGTCACTTCAGGGCTCTCTATTCTGTCCCGCTGACCTATGTATGTATCTGTCCTTATGACAGGACCATGCTGTTTAGATGGTTGTGCATAGTTCTAGTGAGTTTTGGAATCAGGAAGTGTGAGTCCTCCAACTTTGTTCTTCTTTCTCAAGATGTTTTGGCTATTCAGGGCTCCCTGAAATTCTATATGAGTTTTAGGGTGGGTTTTCCTATGTCTTCAAAAACCATTGGCGGGCATTCAACAGCGATCACACTGACCCTGCAGATCACCTGGGTCGTACTGACAGCTGAACAACGTTGAATCTGTCCATCAGTGAACACAGGTGCCTTTCCATGTACTTCTGTCTGTCTTCAATATGTTTCAGCGGTGTTTTATAGTCACAGCGTGCGGGTCTCATGCCTCCTTGGTTATATTTATTCCAAAGTATTGTATTCTTTTTGATGCTGTTGTAAATAAAATTGATCATGTGAGGGTTCTGCTGCATTCTGCTATTGTGGTGTATTATACTCATTGATTTTTCATATCTTAAACCATCCCTGCATTGTAGGAATAAATCCAACTCGATCGTGGTATATAATTCTTTTAAAATGCTGCTGGCCCAGGCTGGGCAGCTCAGTTGGTGAGAGCATTGCTCTGATACACCCAAGTTGGGGGCTTAATCCCCAGCCAGGGCACACACAAGAAGCAACCAACGAATGCAAAAATAAGTGGAACAACAAGTTGATGTTTTTATGTCTCTGTTTCCTTCCTCTCTCTTTCTGGAAAAAAAATTAAATCAATAAAAATTTTAAAATAAAGTGCCTTATTTTTTTAAAATATGCTGCTGAATTTAGTTTGTTAGTATTTCTTTTTTAATCCTCACTCAAGGATATGTTTATTGATTTGAGAGAGAGAGAGGAAGCGGGAGAGAGCGAGACAGCAAGAGAGAGAGAGACAAACACGGTGTGAGAGGGAAACGCCCATTGGCTGCCTCCCACGCATGCCCCGACCAGGGGAGCCGCGACCAGGGGAGGACTGGTCAGATCAGAAACCTAGGTATGTGCCCTGGCTGGGGACTGAACTCTCAGCCTTTTGGTGTACGAGACGGTGCCCCAGCTGAATGAGCCACTGGGCTAGGGCCGGTGTGCTCCATTTCATTGAGAAATTTTACATCAATATCCTTGAGGCTGGTAGGTTTAGCATCTGTGTGTCTTTGTCTGGCTTTGACACCAGGGTAATGGTGGCCTCACAGAATGAGTTAGGAAGAATGTCTTCCTTTTCAAATGATTGAAAGGGTTTGAGCTCTGGCTGGTGTGTCTCAGTGGATTCAGTGCCAGCCTGTGAACCAAAGGGTCGCAGGTTCAATTTCCAGGGCACATGCCTGGGCTGCTGGCCGGGTCCCCAGTGGGGAACGTGTAAGAGGCAACCACACATTGAGGTTTCTCTCCTTCTTTCCCCCTCCCTTCCCCTCTTTCTAACAATAAATAAATAAAATCATTTTTTAAGAAAAGAAAGTTTGAGAAGAATTGATATAAATTCTGAAATGTTTGGTAGGATTCACCAGTAAAGCCATCTGGTCCAGTTTTTTCCTCTGATGGGAGGTTTTCAGTCGTTCTTCTTCAGATCCTCATTTGTATTTTTACTATATGAATTCGCCATAGATTATTTGGCCAATTTTTTATTGCTAGATATTTATATTGCTTTCAGTATTTTGCTATTATAACCAACGCGGCGGTGAACATCCTCAGGACACACTTAAAATATACAAATTCACCGGTTACATTGTTTTATGGTCACACCTTGTCCTTAAGCTAATTGATGTTAGGAATGGGAAGATCCATCAAAACACCAGTTTATTCAACGTTCCTCATAAAAGAGGACAACGTGTACATTTGTGCGTGTGAGACAGTGGGTTGTACAGTGGGTGCTCTCAGTACACTGAGTTGAATCGGTCAGAGAGGAAAGCCAGTCCTGGAGCTTGCTTGACATCTTCCAGGTCACTTTGACCTTGGAGAGTCTTGGAAACTTCAGGCGGGAGGTAGCTGCATGAATCACGAGGTTCACCAGTCCCAGGCCCCCACTTCTCAGTTAAGGCTTAAATCTTCCCTGCTGTGGCTCCAGCTAGCATCCCTCCGCTGCCTGGGAACTTGGCCTCCGCAGGCAGCCCATTCCATTCCATAAAGAGGCATCGGGTACCTAGCCCATCTCTGCCTCGGCACAGTGGACGGCTCTGCCGCTAGAAAACGTTTCCTTATTTTTGAGCCCAGGTGATGTGTCTGCTGTGCCACTTAGTTTAACCCGGCAGCCAAAGAGAGCAAGAACGCCCCTTTCACAGGGCTGCCCCTCAGTTATTTCTGGGGAGCGCTCATGCCTTTTGGAGGTTCCCTATTTCATCACTGCCAGTTTCTCCCCCTTCCTGGAGCTATGGAACCAGCAAAACCCAAACTCATGGTGGCCCCCAAGCCCCCAGAGGACTGACCCGGCCCACCTCACCAGTCTCCTTTGTGCTCACCCCACCTTGGGCACACTGCCACCTGTTCTGTTGAGCAACAGAAAGAGCTCACACAGCTGAGCTCTTTCTAGCCTCCAGGCTTCTTTGCATGGGCTGTTCCCTGCCTTCCCCTGTGCCCAGTGTGCACAGGGCTTACGGATGCCCAGGCAGATCTCCAAACCTCACTGAGGGCTCCCCGGAAGACAAGGGGCCTGCCTACTCATAGGACCTCCCAGATCCCATGAATGGCATGAATAGAGGGCAGGTGGCTGGTGTGAATGGACGGCTGGGACAGGGACACTGACCAGGACAGCACAGAGCACTTGGATTGAGAAAAACAGAAAAAGGTCCAAAAGGAAAGACACAGAGGGGACTCCTCCGCCCTGCCCTGTCTGGGGGCACCTCCCCTACCTACCCCAGGCCCACCCCAGGATCCCCGGTGTGAGACAGCGCTGGCGTCTCCTCCACCGACTCACACCCTTTGCCCCTTTCTCCAGGGCTTACCCTCCTCTTCTTTCTGTTTCCCAGCCAGGGACCTCATGCTTCTGGGGCCATGTGGGGCTCAGAGGCCACCATTGCATGAGAGCCTTGGGGACGGTGTGGCAGGTGTGAACTTGGGGAGTCCGGCTCTTGCCTCAGCTCTAGCACCTGGTGGGTAGGCGGGAGGCCCAAGCCTGGGGATGTGGGGGGTGGAGGGGCGCTGCTCATCTAGAGGCTAAAACAAGGCACTCTCCCTGGGGTTTCACCGACTCCCTTCCTGTGCCACCTGGGCAAGTCCTATCCCCCCACCCCCATCAGGTCCAGGTGTGAAAGGGGCCCAGGCCAGGTCATCTTTGAAGTCCTTTTAGCATCTGACACCCTGAGTCTCTGGACCCAGTCTCCGGATGGGGCGGTGAGTGCTCCAAGCCAAGCCCTTGCTCCCGGATGCCCCCCTGCCTCAGTGCTCCCAGAGCCCCCTCCCCTGAACAGCCCCCTCCTGAGCTGTCCCCTCTGCCCACCCTTCCTCAGCTGTAGGGCCGCTTGACCTCCGCAGGCTGCTGAGGAGCCGGAGTGACTGTAAAAGGGAAGGAATGTCCAGAGGCAATTGTTTCTTCCTGATATCACTGGGGGGAGGTTGAGTTGGGGGGCCCAGCCGGAGGCGGGTGGAGGCAGGACTCTCCCTGTAGCTCATCTCTCCCTGCGGCACCCCCTCCCCCTTCCCCAGGCTCAGGCAGCGGCCTGCCGGCTCTCATCTGCCACCCTCCACATCTCATTAGTGTAAGACCTTCAGGCCATAGCCTGCCTCTCCCCACTTTCTCCGCCAGACCCCTGACCCGCTCCTGGGCCCTCTCTTTCACTGGCACCCCCACTCTAGCTCTCACAAACCCTTCCTCCACCCCCCTCCCATCACCCCCACACCCCTGACCTAGCTCCTTCTCCGGGCTGCAACCCCCTCCTTCCCCACACTCCTTTTACAGACATGGAGCGCTGCGGGTTTTCTGCCAAAGTAGGAGAAGTCTGAAGCTAATGGCACCTCCTTCCCAGCCCCCATCTCTCCTACCAAATAGGCCGTCTGGCAGGCTGCGGGGAGGCAGAGGTGGGGGTGGGGGCGGGGGAGGAGGAGAGAAGGGAGTGGGTGCTGAGGCTGAGCCTCCAGGGGGAGGACCTAATGAGAAAGGTGGAGGTGAGAGTGCCCCATGGACTCGGAGCATCCTGTACGTCCCAGGTGTCATTTGCATCAGTAAGAGATGGGGGATGGGGAGGATGAGGACAGCGGTCCAGGCGAGGGAAAGGGAGGGGACTTTGGCGGCACCGAGGGCAGGTCCCCTGGAAGGCATCCTGGTGTGTTGGGAGAAGCATCTGGCTGGGAGTCGGGGTAAGCTGTGTGACCTTGGACTGGCCAAGGGCCCTCTCTGGGTCTCGGCTTCTCTTGCTTAAAGTGAAATATCCCTCTCTAGTGTGACCCCAAGGAAAGGAGCGAGAGAGGCCCTTTTCTAATCCAAACCGCATTGCCTCCCTGGAGATGCACCCTCAGGTGGGGCCCGGACCATCGGCACATCCCCAGGACAGCCCGAATCCCACCAATCGTCGATGAGACGGGGCTACACCTGCCAGCAGAAGGGGCGTCACCTTCCCCAGACCATGCTCTCCCTGCTCCCAGGTCCCTTGCTCCTGCCAGGCCCTCCTCTCATCCTCTCCCCAGGGTTTCTCCTTCGCCGTGTGAGCTCTGGGTCCTGCCCACCGCACCAAATGCAGCTCTCAGAGTCTCCGCTGTCCCCTCATCACATCCACTCACCTCCCACAATTCCCTGAAGTCTGCAGGGGATGCCCCTGAGCTTCTCCAAATGCCACCCAGCCCCGATCCATCCCCTGAGGAGACAGAGGCCAGAGGCAGAGGGGCCCCCTTTCCCCAGCACAGATGTGCACCCTCCCCCACATTGGAACCCCCAAGGAGACCGGGAGAAATGCCCTTTGACCTGACTCAGAGACACCTGGGCTGAAGGGGGTCGGGGTGTGTGAGAACTGGGGTGAAGGGTGTCAGGGTGAGTCAGAAACAGCTGAGACGTGCAGGATGGCACGGCACGGAGATTTCACAGGCTCTTTCACCGAAGCATGAACTGGAACCCTCGAGGACCTCTCAAGGCCCAACTCAGATCCCCCTGTGGCGCTGGAAGCCCCTTCCCTCTCTCCCTCTCCCTCCCTCTCCCTCTCTCCCCCCCCCCCGCCCCCCCCCCCCACGGTAGCCCAGATGGAGCAGAGCCACCCGCTCTTCCCTGGAATTCTCTGCCAGGTCCTTAGTGCCGTCATCCAGCCTCCCTTCTCCCTGATTCACTCATTCCTTTCATCTTCCCTCACAGGCTTTTTTGGTTTCAGCCCCTCCAGTTTGGTCATCTCCCTGCTGTCCTGGACCCCTTCCAGGTTTCCTACATCCCTTCGAGGCTGCGGGGTTCTTTAAACAGGGCCGGAGCAGGCTGACAATGACCTCACAGGGTCACTATGCACAGCTGCTATATATAGCTTTATGGGATCATCCTCCTCTTCCTCCAACCAGCTGAGTCCGCTCAGACCCCAGGGCCTTCTCTGCCACTCCAGGCCACTGTCCAGGACAGCACCCTGAGCAGCGAAAGTGAGTTGGGGGTCCATAAGACACCCCGTCTTAGCCCCTCAGAGTTTTTATAGCTCCAGTCCTTCACCCCTCTGTGTTCTCTCACCTGTGCAGATAGTCGGCCAGCGACCTAAGCCCCACCTGACTCCACAGAGGTGCAGGCAAAGCGAGAAAGTTGAGGAGCAGCTGCTGGGTCCCTCCCTGGGTTTAAATCCCGGACCTGCCACTCTGGGGTGAGTTACTTTACCCCTTGGAGCCTCAGTCTCCTTGTCTGTAAAAGGACAGCAACGGCAGAGGTGTCCTGGGAAGACTGCATGAGGAAGTGTCTGCAAAGCACCGAGCACGGTGCCTGGCACACGGTAAGCCGGCAGTGAGCGCCGGCCGTTGCAGAAATTGCATCTCCTTCACCTGAGAAAGAAACCGGTTCATGGGTGTCCGGGGACTGGCTCGAGTCCTTGCTTCGGGTCAGCAGGGGCAGGGCCTCGATTCATGGCCACAGCTGCCTGACTCTGAAGTTCTCAATCCCGAGCTTTTTATCACAGATTATGCTACCTCTGAAAATAACAGTTACAGTACTTATTGAGTGCCCACTGTATACATGGCACGATACCTGCTATGAAATATCACTGGATCTCAGCCCTGACCAGTGTGGCTCAGTTGGTTGCGCATCATCCCGCAAAGCAGAGCTGCCGATTTGGATCCCGGTCGGGGCACGTGCCTGGGCTGTGGGTTCAATCCCTGATCACAGTGGGTACGAGAGGCAACCAATCAATGTTTCTCTCTCACACTGGTGTTTCTCTCCCTCTTTTGCTTCCCTCTCTTCAATCTCTCTAAAAATAAATAAATAAAATATTTTAAAAATAACAAATACAGAAATAACAACAACAACAATACTGTATCTCTAATCCTCACAATATTGGGAAATAACGATTATCCTCATTTTACAATTATGGATACTAGGCTCAGAGAGGCTAGGTAACTTCCTTAAGGCTGCACAGCAAGCAAATGCACAGTCTGGATTTGTGACTACGGGGGTGTCCAACCTTTTGGCATCTCTGCGCCACACTGGAAGAAGAGTTGTTTCCGGCCACACATTAAATACACTGTGACATGTAATCACACACACAAAAAATCTCATAGTGTTTTAAGTAAATTGACGATTTTGTGTTGGGCCACACTCACAGTCCTCCTGGGCGGCACGTGGTTTGAGGGCTGCAGGTTGGACACCCCTGCTCGGATCGTGGCTCACAGAAGCCCCTCTCGTTTCTCTCGTGGTCTCTCAGGCCTTGCCAGGGACGGACCTGGCAGGCTCAGCTCCAGGTCCTGCCCCCTCTAACTCGGCCTTATCCGGGATCTCCAGAGCAAGGCCCATTGCCCAGCAGTGGGAAAGTCCCTCCCAGCGCCCCGCCCCGCTCCTCTCCCCAGTCCCACCGCGCTCCAGAGAGGGGCGTGTGCTTGCAGAGCGTGGGTGGTTACGCGGCTAGGCCCCATTGGTGGAGGAGCACGGCCTTTCTCACAGGACGTGGGGGGCACTGAAGATCTCCTGCGTGGGGAATAGAGAGGCCAGTGGGGCTCGCTTTGCCCTCAGGCCAGCCAGACACTGGGACTCCCCAGCAGGCTGGAGAGGCTCCCCGCAGTGCACCCTGGTCCCAGACTGCCCTCAGCTGGCCTGGGAGAGGACCTCGGGAGAAATTCTGTCTCGGGGAGGCTGCCTGGAGGACTGGGGCTGGGGGGGCCAGGCTTGCTCTTGCAGCCTTAGGGTTCAAAAGCAGCTGGAGAGTCCACTGTCAGCACCTGTGGCCTTCCATGGCCCTGGCTCCAGGCCCAAAGCCCCTTAGAACGTCCCAGACACACTCTCCTCCCCAGTTGTAAAGATCTTGAGAAACAATGTGTTGAAAACGGAGTGCTGAAGGTTTTCTCTCCACCCACGGCAGCCAGATCTTATCCCCTTGACCATTCCAAAGAGCCACCTCCCACCTCCCCACCCCACTCCGTGTCTGCTCCCCATCCAGCCTCAAAGAGGTGTACCAGGCTCGCCCCCTGTGTCTTCCCCAGGCTCCCTGGCTACGCTGCACACCAGAATAGACCACTGACCACCTGCCCCAGGGACTGGGAGGGGCCACAGCCGGCGCTGCCACTCAGGCCCCGGGAGGGGTTGGGAAGAGAGGAGAGGGGAGGCACCGCGGGAGGGCACTCCAGGGAAGTTTCCAGCTGCCACTCTGTGTTGTGCATCTCCCTGCCAACACCCTACAAACAACAGTGTCCCTGCCACCCAGCCAGGACACTCTTGGAGCTCCAGACGCTCTCTTAGGATGGGGCTCGGGCTGCGTCTGCCCCAGCTTCTCCCCTTTCTCTGGTCTCTGCCTCCCCCCTCCCTCTCCAGGTCTGGGCTCTTCCCCTCTTCCCCCAGGACACCTCCAGCTCTAGGTTTGTCTCCACCTCCCCTGTGGTGCCGGTCCCCACCACTACCCGCCTCTGGTGTCACGGTCTCTGACCCCACCCCACCCCCCAGCTCCTTCTAAGGGGATGCCCTGGCCTGATGACCCCACATTCCAGCCTTGCAGGGGTCACAAGGGCTTCCGGCCTCCAGTGAGGTCCCTGCCCCCACTCTCAGCTCGGGCTGCCTCTCCAGGCCTTCCAGCTGCCGGCCCTCCGCAGCTCCCGGCTCCAACACCTCCCCCAGCCCCAGGCCCAATTTAGCTCCTTTAATCTTCCCTGTAATCCAATCTGGCCATTTCCTACCGCACACTGCACTTCCCAAACTGCCGGTCCCTGGAGAGAGGCGGGGACAGGGTGGCCTCCACTCTCCCCAAGACTGGAACAGCCCCCTCCCCTGCCTGGGCCCTCCTGCTGCCGTACCCCTCCTCTCCTCCCCACCCCTGGGAGGCCCCGGGGGCTCTGGCTGCACAGGCTTCACGGAGCCCAGGCCTGAGACAGTCCTGCCTCCCCACCTCCTGCTTTCCCTCCTTTCCTCCAGGCAAGGACCCCCACATCCCAGAGGACGGCGACTGGAACCAGACCCACTGCCTGGGTTCCTCGGGCAGGTTGCTTCCCTCTCTGGTCTCTGTGTCTCACCCGTAAATGGGGATCCCATCAGCTCGGATGTCAGACGTGGTTGTGAGGGTTCATTGAGTTACTTTATGCGAAGTGCTTGGAACACTTCTAGGTACAAAGTAAGTGACTCACCAAGTTTTTATTGATTTATTTCTTAGAGAGAGAGCAAGGGAGAGAAAAGGTAAGGAGAGAAACATCAAGGTGTGATAGGAACATTCATCTGTCGCCTCTTGAATGATGCCCCCACTGGGGAGGGGGCCTTCAACCCAGGCATGTGCCCTGGCTGGGAATCGAACCTCTGACCTTTCAGTACGCAGGCTGGCCCTCAATCCACTGAGCCACACCAGCCAGGGAGGCCCTAAGTGCTTTTTAACTGTTAAACAAAAAATTCTTTTTTCCTGCCTTGTATTGCAATGACTTTATTTGCTCCAAGTGAAGACAGCGTGAATTGTGAAACACTTCATTTATTTAATAACACCATTTCAGGGGGAAGAGAAACATTATCATGTGAAATGCGCAAATTGTCTGTAAGCTTCACATACGTGTGAATTGTTCAGTGACCATTTTTCGGGTAGCGTACTCATTCCTTCTTCTACCCAGTCCCTTTTCGGCTTCTGTGCATTCATTGTTGAAGGTTGGCGCCCAGCAGCTTGGGTTCAAGTCCTTATTCCCAAATTGTACTTAGCTGAGCCACCTTAGGTAAGTTCTTCCGCTTCTTTAAGCCCCAGATTTTTCTCAATAGCCAAGATAGCTCACGGCAATTGTAGTGAATTTAAACAACATATGTTTAAGGCACTGAGCGTGTATTGGGTCTTCAACGCTGGAGAGCTATCAATATTGTGATGATTTTAACATGTTTGTTGAGTTGAATCACAGCTCTCCAAACACGGGGGAGATGAAGAGCTGGTATTTCATGGTCGAAGTGCCCTCCAGTGGCCATACTGGGAAACTGCAGGCCTCCTAATGTGCTTGGGGAGTCCCTTTGCTGGTCTGGGAACTAGGATAACTCAGCTCCCCCACCCCCCATGCCAGGCTTACCTAACCCAGCTGGAATTCTTCACTTTCTTTCCTTTTACAGAAGACTTAAGGGGCTTTTAAAAGTACTTAATAGGATAAGAGACGAGGGGCAGAGCTTTAGCCCAGGAAGGACTCATCCTGAACATAAACTGTCTCTCAAAGCTGTGGGCTGAGTGCCCGTGGCAGGGCAGGGCGGAAGGATGGTGGAATGCTGGGTGCCGGGCATTAGTCCTCCTCTGACCTGGGCGCTGTGCTGTCTGGCCAGCGAGAGGCCCCTCGTGCTGCCCACACCCAAATATCTAGTGTAGAACAAGTGTAGCCCATTGCGGGCATCTGCTTCTTGGCTTCAACAGATTTGTCACTTGTTCTCCTTCCCTCCCACCCTCCTTTCCCTCCTTCCTCCATCTGGCTTATGCAACACTGGCTAGGTCCCAAGCCTCAGGTCCTAGGTGCTGGGGGTTAAAGAGATCCATCTAATACAGACACAGACACTGCTGCCAAGGGCTGTTAACAATGTCCCAGACACCACACGCGGAGTTAATCCTTGCATTTGAGTGTTTACAGCTTCTCTGTGTGGCTCAGGGGGAGGATGGATGTGGGAATATCAGACCCAGGCTGCCTGTTTGCCCCTGAGGAGACGTGCCCACAGTGGAAGGAAGCTACGTCTGCTCAGGTTTGGGGGCTGACTTCCCCCTCCTGGGCCACCCTGCTCCTCTGAGAAGTGTTCCCCACCTCCAACATCGACCAAACTCCCAGCTCCACCTGCACTGGGGTCCCCGATCTCCCCTCGCCTTCTCCCTCCCGCCCTTTGCCCAGGGGGCAGGGCTGGGAGCCAGAGGGGGCGGTGTGTTTGTTAACCCACCTTGCAATGAACAGCCTGAGCAGGGATTAACTTCCTCAGTACTCAGCGTCCAAACCCAGCAGCTCACTGGCCAACCCCCCACTGTCCAGGGTGGAGGAGAAGGAGCCTTCTCTGGAGTCTTTGGGTGGGAGGGCGGCTGGACACTTTCCGGAAGATGGCCCAAGGAGGAGGAAGAAGCTGGGTGCGTGTCTTACAAATGTGCATTGTTCCTGGGACTCTGTGGCTGCTCTGGCTGCCATCCTCCCCCCTTCCCCTCAGGACCAAGCTTCTCAGTCGTGCCCACCTCTTCCTTAGGAGCCCCTTGCTGCTCCTAATCCCGGTTCCCTCGGAATTTTGTGCAGCTGCAGTGGCACCGGCCCCTCACCGGGTCCCCCAGCTCCCAGACCGATGCTGTCCAACAGAAATAGAGTGGAAGCCACATCACCAGTTTATGTATGTATGATGTATTTGTTTATTTTCATACATTTTTTATTTTATTTTTAAATTGCAGTCAACATTCAGGATTTTATATTAGTTTCAGGTGTAAATAATTTTATTTTTAAATTATATTTTATTGATTATGCAATCACAGTTGTCCCAATTTTTCCCCCTTTGCCCCCTTCACCCAGCACCCCCCACCCCCTCAGGCAACTCCCACACCATTGTTCATGTCCAGGGGTCACGTGTGTAAGTTCTTTGGCTGCTCCATTTCCTGTGCTATACTTCACATCCCCAAGGCTATTCTGTAACTACCTGTTCGTACTTCTTAATCCCCTCACCTCTTCACCCTTTCCCCCACACCCCCCTGTCATCTGGCAACCATCAGACCACCTGAGTCCACTTAACGAGAGGTTCCGGAGCTGAAGGCTCACTGCGGCTGGCTGTGGCTTGTTGGAGAGGGTTTAGGAAGCTGTGAAGCAGGAGCCAAGACCAGCCATTCATAAGAAAAGCTGCTTCAGCAGGAGTCGGGTAGGAGGGAGTCTCTGGCGGTCTCCAGGCCTGGGCAAGCAGTGTGAGCCAGGTTGATGGAGTCTCAGGTATGGCACTGATCTGCTGGCTCTGTGGCTCTGTGGGGAGAGGGCTCAGAAAAGGGACAATGGCCTCTGCCTGCCCTTTTGTCTGGGAGGAAGCTGTCTCCCAGCTCCCACCTTGATGCCAGACACTTCAGTTCCTCCCTGTGCATATGCCGCTGGCGCCTTTCAAGCTGCTACCCCATGCTGGAGCTCAGAGGGAGTGAGTTTGTATAAGTCTGTGTGTGGGTTCTTTAAGGAGAACTGCTTGGGAATCCAGCAGTTCCTTCCACCAGCTCAGCCCCACTGGTGTTTGCAGCCAGAAGTTGTGGGGACTTAGCCTCTTGGCACCAGAACCCAGGGCTGGGGGCCCTGGCGTGGGGCTGGGACTCCTCGCTCCTGAGAAGATACCCCTCCCGAATTTTTACCACCACACGTGGATGTGGGACCAGCCCGCTCCACATCTACGGAGGGATGTGGTTTCTCGAATTCCATTGTCACACTTCCATTCACCCCGATTTCTGACAGTTCTGAGTGATGGTTGTTCCGTATGTTAGTTGTAATTTTGATGTGGTTGTGTGAGGAGGTGAGCCGTGTTTACCTAAGGTGTAAATAACTTTTAAATAAAATGACAAACTGCAAGTTCTTGAAGTGTTACTGTCAGCTAGTTTGTGTGTTTTTGTTTTTTTGTGTGTGACATCGGTTGGGTAAAGGGGGTGACATTGGTCATGGTAAAAGGGGGACAAATGGTGACGGAAGGAGACTTGACTTGGGGTGGTGAACCCACAACACAATATACGGATGATATATTATAGAACTGTACACATGGGCCATTTTAAATGTTTTAATAGCCACATTTCAAAAAAAGTAAAAGAGACAGGTAATTTAATGCATTTTACCCAAAATATTGTCGTCTCAACATGTAATCAATGTTGTGCAACTGAGGTACGTTGCACGTATCTTGGGTGCATTAGTTTCTATGTCTGGCCCCTCTCAGTCTGCATTAGCCGCCTGTGGCCGCTGGCTCCTGCCTTGGGTGGCACCGTCCTAGCCTGCCTTCCTTCACGCCTGGGCATACACAGTCTCACCCCGGCCTGTCCTGTCTCCCCAGGGCGATCAGAAGCCCCCTGGCTCAGAGTCCCCCTTTTACTCACCCCCGTGTCTCCCCCAGCGCCTTAAACTGTCCACCACACTCAGAAGGACCCCCGCACGCGTGTGTCGACGGGAGCAAGCACTGGGGATTGATTTCTGCGGTTTAGCTATGGCTGTAAATGGTGTTTTATGGATTGCCTCTATAGGAGTGCCCTGCTGCGATATTAGCAGAAACGAGCCGCCGTGGTTGTCAGCAGCGGCAGAGGCCTTGGGGCAGATGAGGCTCCCTGAATCGAGCGCGGGAAACCCTGCCAGGCCACATGCCATTTCTCTGGTTTAAGAGCCTGTCATTGCCACCCTGTGCTCCTCCCTGCAACCCCATCTCCGTTAAACCTCGGATATATGGCCCTTGTCAGGGTGCATTACACAAAGGATGTGTCTCCAGCGTTGCACCGCCGGGCTGGGAGCTCCTCGGGGCAGAAAAGGAGTTATTCAGGTTGACAAGAGCCTGACCCACAACAGATGTGCAAAATCTGCTTGTCAGATGAATAAATGAATGGATGGCTGGAGCCAGTGAAGCCTCTCATTCATGTGTTTGTGCATCACCCCCCAAAACCTTTATTGAGCACTTACTACGTGTCAGGCACCCTGCCAAGCACCGGGGACTCCGCCGTGAGCAAGGCGGCTGTGGGTTGTGCCCCCCTGGAGCTCACCTTCTGGTGGGGAAGCAGACAATGCACAAGAAAACACACAAGTGAAATAAGTAGCACATTGACTGAGGCAGGGAACAAAGGGGCTGAGGGTGGAGGTCTCCAAACAAAGAAGTCAGTCTAGCCCTGGCCGGTGTGGCTCAGTGGATTGAGTGCCTGCCTGTGAACCAAAGGGTCGCCAGTTCGATTCCCTATCAGGTCACATGCCTGGGTTGTGGGCCAGATCCCCAGCAGGGGGCATGGGAGAAGCAACTGATTGATGTTTCTCTCCCTCTCTTCCCCTCTCTCTAAAACTGAGTAATATATATGTAAAGAAGAAACTCTAACTCTGGCTGGGTGGCTTGTTTGGTTGGAGCATCGTGCTGTACACCAAGGGGCTGCTGGTTTGGTTCCTAGTCAGGGTGCATGGTGCCTGGTGCCTGCGAGGGGTAGCTGATCGATGTTTCTCCCTTTCGTTTTGTTTCTCTTTCTCACCCTTAAAATAAATAAATAAATAAATAAATAAATATATATATATATATATATATATATCTCCTCTCCATTCTCCAGAGAGGATTAAAAATATGTTCTTTTTTTTTTTGAAAAAGAAGATATAAAAAATATAATAAAAATAAAAAAAGAAGAAAGTCTCCATCTGTAGCCCCCTGACTCAGGGGCCATCACTGGGACACCGGCCACAGTGGACTGACCTGAGGCCTGGGTGCAGTGAGGACACCACTGCGTCCAATTGCATTGATGATGTCATAATGGGTCCTGCGAGTTGGAGCGCAGGTGTCAGGACAGGGGGGAGGGGCCAGTAAAAGAAAAGAAATGCCGTGGGTCCAGGTGTTGTCCCTTCAGCCTCTGGACAACCCGGCCCAGCTCTGGAAGACGCGAGCAGCTGCTGACCATGGCGCTCAGCCTCTCCGACACGTGTGTCCCCAACAACTGGCTCCCAGGCCACCCTGAGGTAACCGGGCCGTGTCTAGGGCTGTCCCCGTGGGGGTGTCCCTGCCAGTGCAGAGCACCAACCTGTGAGCCGGGCACTGTCTTAGGGATTGTGGGGGGGGGGTGACAAGACCTGAGGTCCCTGCCCTCTGGTTATGACAGATTAGGCCCCGAGCAAGGGGGTTACCAGAACAACACTCGTCACCCCCTCGGCCAGCTCCAGGGGAGCTGTGACGAAGCCCCTCCACCCAACCCTATCTGGGGCCTGAGCTTCTCTCCACATTGCCCCACAGCATAGCAGGTGAGCCCACGGGCAGAACACCCATGCAACGGTGTTCCACGCAATGGTGTTTCTGAGATTGCAGATGAATGTTTCTCAGGGCGGTCTCAGGATAGGAGAACTGTTTGTTTTGCAGCATGGCGTGGGTAAAAATGCACGTCCCTGGGCCTCAGCCCAAACCTTCCAAATCAGAATTTTCCAGTGTGGGTCTCATGAGTGTGCATTTTAAAAATCACCCTAGGTCATCCTCACCTGAACCCCTGCCCTAGAGTTGAAACACCCCCACGGTACCCAAGTGCTGCGTCTGGCTGACCAAAGTGGGCCCGTTCCTCTGTCCGGATGGGAATGAGCTTTTCGTGTTTTTATGACGGATGAAAAGCCACGATTCATAGGCTGCTGGTGACCAGCTGTCGGCCTGGAAGGAAGCAGAGGCCACTGAGTACAGAATTCTCTATATTTTTAAGCCACCTATAAAATGCTTACCTGAGCAGACACTGTTTAAAGGCCATTAAAATCCCAGACACAGAATAAACTAGTCCCTGGAACTTTATAGATATATTTACTCAAACCCAAGTGCTTGCAAAAAGTAAATAAAAGGGAAGCAAAATGAGCAAGCACCCCGAGAAATACGAACCGAAAGTAAATAGCTCTGTCCACTAAAACAAACAGGACAAATCCAGCAAGGATTACATGACCTCTAGTCAGACAAGCTCGGAGCCAGAAACACCCCGTCTTGGCTTCCTGAGGAAGGGGAGGTGGGGACCCGTCCCCCACACCGAGGGCTGTGCTCCCAGGGTGCCGCGGAGGGGGGCCAGGGCCCGCCTGCAAGGGCTCCCTTTCCCTCTGAGGGTGGGCCACGTGAGTGCCCCCCAGACCTCCCCAGCAGCCTGCCACGGGGCCTGAAAATCTCATGATGAAAGATCACAGTGTGCCTTAAAAGGCCTCTAATAACGTGAACATTTCCTGGAGGTTGAGTACCTCAAGTCACAGTTATTTGCCCCCGGGGTTCATCAATGGAGCGGGCATTGGTTTAGCCCCTGCCGTCTTTCAGGCCCTGTGCCGGTCACTACAGATAAATCGAGACGAGGAGGGCATGCACTTGGCCGCAGGTTGCTCACGATTGACTACGAGAGATGCGAACGTGAGAGAGTAATGGCCAACATCTATTGCTATTCCACAGACTTCATGATGAGCACCCTGCAGGCATGATCTCATTTAGTCCTCAGAACACTGTGAGGTTATTACTGTTGTCTTTCCCCACTTGACAGATGAGGAAACTGAGGCTCAGCGTCTGTGGTATGATGGTAAATGCTTAACAACTAGCTCTCTCTTGATGAAAAAAAAATAAAAACGCTGATCTGTTGTGTTTGCCAGTCTCGGTCGTATAAGCTCTGCCAGGCCGGTTCCAAGCCACCAGCCGGCTGCCCCTGGTGGCTCCAGCGTGCCACCGCAAATAGGACCCACAGCTCATTGCTAGAGGAGCCAGGCTTTGAACCCACGTCTCTCTGACCCCGAGCCCACCACATAGCCACTTCGTTTTACCATCAATAACTCCGCAAGATCATTGGCATTCAAGAGGGGCACACCTGAAGGCCTTTGAGAAATGCCAGTTTTACAACGCTCTACAAAACTTCCAAGGTGAAGAATCAGCACTTCCCTATATCTCTTTGTTTTTTATCACCAACAGGAGCACTGGGGTTTCTTTTGTGGGCCATCCAAAACACCTTTTTTATTTTGAAAGAATCACACACTCCCAGGCGGTTGCGAAAACAGCACAGAGAGGTTCTGTGTGCCCTCCACCCAGTCCCCCCAGGAGCTGCATTTGATGTAACACCGTCCAATCTCACAACAGGGCAAGCGACATCTGTGTGCGCATCGTTAGTTCTACATCATTTTTTTTCTAGGATTGCCAGGTTTAATGAATACAAGTACAGGACACGCAATTATATTTTGTGGATTTTTAAAAAGATTTTTATCTATTTATTTTTTTAGAGAGGAAAGGGAGGGGGAGAGAGAGAGAAACATCAATGTGTGGCTGCTGGGGGTCATGGCCTGCAACCCAGGCATGCACCCTGACTGGGAATCGAACCTGCGACACTTTGGTTCGCAGCCTGCACTCAATCCACCGAGCTAAGCCAGCCAGGGTTATTTTGTGGATTTTTTTTGTGTGTGTAAGTATATCCCATGCAATATTTAGGACATACTAATCCTGAAAAATTATTCTTCGTTTATCTGAAATTTAATTGGGCACCCTGTATGCTACCTGGCAACCCTAACTTTAGCACATGTGTGGTCGGGCAACCACCACCGTCATCCAGACCCAGAAGCACCTGGCCTTTAGAGTCACACCCACCCCTTCCCCCACCCTTCCTAACCCTTGGCAACCAACCCGCCTGTTTGCTATCACTGCAATTTGGTCATTTTTTTTTTCACTCGGCATAATGCCTGTGAGATCCATCCAAGTTGTTACAGCAGGTATCAATAGTCTGTGCTCATTTTTATCGCTGAGGAACACTGCAAGGGTCATTTTTCACCAAGAACCCTTATTTTTAAAAATTTCATTCATTCAAGAAATAGTTACGGTACAGCTACCACAGGCCAGGCGCAGACATGGCGCAGGCGGGGAGCAGGCTGCAGTCGGGGCGAGGGTTTTCGCCTGGCGCGTCAGCAAACCCAGCGCGGGCAAGGGCCTTGGGGGGTTGTGCCACGGAGTGGTGACGATGATGGAGCATGAGGTGGACACTGGGTGGGAGGGACATGGCGACCAGAGGAGAGAGGAGCAGGGACAAGCAGGGTTGGTAGTTCTTGTGTCGGTGAAGCACTAAGGCATCTGAGCACCTCTTTCTGAAGGTCCCCCCATCTTGTCCCCAGTTTGCTTCCTTTAAAATGCCAACATCGAAAGGAACGTTCCATCCGCTCTCCCTTCCTCTTGCGGACATGCTTTCTACACCAGAAGGAAACAAGGCTTTCTACGGGCATTTTAAACTCCAGGACCTAACGTTAGAGGCTAGCCAACACATGCTCACTAACTTAGGGGACAGGAGAAAACAAAAATTATAGTAATAAAACACACTAAAAAATCAGGTTTCCACCTGTTGCTTTGAAATTTTCCTTGTCTAGATTTTAAAAGCAGCCCTGTCTGGGTGGCTCAGTTGGTTGGAGTGTTGTCCTGTACCCCCAAAAGTTGCAGGTTCCATCCTCGATCAGGGCACATACCTAGGTTTCCAATTCGACCCCTGGTCAAGGCGTGCACAGGAGGAAATGATGGATGTTTCTCCATCACATCAATGTTTCTCTCTCACACCCCCTTCCCCTCTCTCTTGAAGATCAATAAAAACATGCTCGTGTGAGAATAACAAAAAATTAAAAATATGTAATTTGTATATGTACAAAAAATAAGAAGTGCAAAAGGGTTTATAGGAAAGAAAAGTGTCTCTTCCTGCCCAGCCCCTCAGCCCCTCCATTTCTCCTTCCCAGAGTCAGTTACCATTTTCTCGTGACATATTTTAAACATATGAGAACACACGTGTGTGTCTGTGTGTCCACACACACAAATGGCAGCATCTCATACCTGCCATTCTGCACGTGGGTTTTTTTTTCACTTAATAGTATATCTTGGACATTGTTCCTTATTAGTATCTATACAGGTGCTTCCTTCTTCGGAACTATATAAATTACTCTGTAAGCCTCCCTCCTAGAGCATAATTGGTCAGAGATTATCATCTTGCTTGAGCTACTCACCTCAAGGCACCCTGAGAGATGTAGTTCTTGATCAATTTAGTCTTGCTTGGAAAACAGAACTTCGGCAGAAGACCCATGTTGGAAACTAAAGTGCCCTTCCCACAGCACTGCCAGAGGACAAATTGTACCGTGCTGTGCAAGTTCCTAGCCTTAGACCCGAAAGCAAATTATTTATTCATTTAAGCCACCAAGATATCTCCCTGCAACAAGATACCCAGAGCTGTCTGGGCATCAGGAAATCAAGATCACCCGATTCAGCCCTGGCGCTGCACCCATTTTAGCAGACGGGACACACACACACCATGCCTTCTCTTTCTCACAGTGTTGCTTTGGTCTTCTGTATGCCAATCACCCTGGACAATGATGTGACAAATTACTGCTCGGAAAGTTCTCTCGTAAACTGGTGGATCAGCCTGACCCATGTGGCTCCATTGGGTGGGCGTCTTCCTGCAATGCAAAGGATCGCCAGTTCGATTCCCCATCAGGGCACATGCCTGGGTTGGGGGTTTGGTCCCCGGTTGGGGCACATAGGAGAGGCAACTGATCGATGTTTCTCTCTCACCGCGATGTTTTTCTCCCTCTCTTCTCCTCTCTTTAAGAATAATAAAATCTTTTTAAGAAAATAAATAAACTGAGGGGTCGGAAGAGACACACGTATCACAGCAACCCGCACTGAAGTGTGTGACACCAGCCTCGGTGCTAACACACGGGCGTGCGCTAACCCCAGAAGATGAGCGCCTGGCAGCGTGGTGAACACCCGCTAAGGACTCGGTGGGGGAGGTGTCCTCAGGAGGCTGGGGGCACGATGGTTCGCAGAACCTCTAGGAATGGCTACGATCGCCCTTTGATCCTCCTCCCACTTCATATCCCGTACCATCCCCTTGTCCGGAGATGACCTCTCCTTCCCAATGTTTCCACGCATGGCCATGTATGTTTTTAGAAAAATCTAGAAATAAGCTCATGGTGTGAGTTTTACCTAAATGCCCCGTAAATATTATTCTGAAAATTCCCTTTTTTTCACTCAACAATATGCTTGAAATTTTTCCTATAATACATAAAGTCTGACCTCATATTATATTTTACTACACGTGGTATTCAGACAAACTGGCTAGGGATCTTGTTCTGCATTTCTAAAATGTTCCCAGGGGCACAAATCACAATCGGAGGGACGAAGATGTAGCTGGCGTGTGGGCGGAGCCATGTGCTGGGGCAGACTAGAACCACCCCACAGGAACTGATTGTCCAGTTTCCAGAAATTTGCCATCCCGTTGTTAAACACAGCAAGCGTTAAGAAAATTAAGTTAGCCCTGGCTGGCGTAGCTCAGTGGATTGAGCGTGGGCTGCAAACCAAAGGGTCGCAGGTTCGATTCCCAGTCAGGGTACATGCATGGGTTGCAGGCCATGACCCCCAGCAACCGCACATTGATGTTTCTCTCTCTCCCTCTCTCCCTCCCTCCCTCCCTTCCCTCTCTAAAAAATAAATAAATAAATACAAAATCTAAAAAAATAAAAAAGAAAATTAAGTTACATAAACTTAAGTAAATTATATTACTAACAGAAAGAATAATACTAAACAATCACCACTTCCTAATTATCTTACCATAAATCTATGCTCTTGAGGTTATGTGTTTATCTTTTTTCTTCCTGTTTTCTTAAGAAGATTTTGCTTCAGTTCTTATCAAGAATGGATGTTCAGTTTATGTTTCACTTCCTAACTGACGTGTTTTGTGATATTTGAATTCCTCACATTTACATGCACTCTCTTTCTTTTGTGATCAGAAGATCATGAGAGATTTTTCTTTAAGTGTCCTTCCCGTATACATTGTACCGCTGGTTCAGCTGTTTTCACTGACCTCGAACGTGTCCCTTGCCCAACAATGTTCTCTTCATGACCCATTCTGAGGCAGGAAACGGCACAGGAAGAACTCGGAGACTGCAAGGCTGTCACTGGCCAGCGTCTAGCATCCTGGTTGCCAGGAAACGCCTTTTAGCACCTAGGTAGATGAATAGCAAACCAAGGCAGGGAGGATGGGGGGAGACAGGTCTCACCCGCTAACTCAGCAGGCCTGAGCCCGGTCCCATAGTATTGCCAGGTGTTCCGACATCACAAGAAACACTATGTTAGCACGGGAGGAGGGAAGTCCTTGAAAGTCTTTGTAGCGTTTCCACTCTCTGGGAAAGAAAACCTTGTGAAACGTTGCTTTCATTCCAGGACCTGGGATGTGGGAGAGGGTCCATGGTGTCCAAAGAAATGGTCCATAAGTAACTTTGGGTAACCGCCCCAACTTTAATTAACTGCCTCCTGTAACGTAGCTATCTTATAACAAGATGAGCAAATGGAGTCTGGAGAAAGATAAGGATTCTGGCTAGCAGACCCCCACACATACCTAAGTTTGAGTACTCACGTTCCCCCTGGGAAAGCTGGCACCACATTTACTCATCAATATGTTACTTTTACTCCCATCCCGCCAGCTATGTAAGTCCTCAGAACAAAGGACTTGCTCTTTTGGCTCTTGGCTCTGTGGCCTCCTGGCCTCTGGTCACCCCAGGGCTTGCCACCATGGCCTTCAGCCGCCCTTACTTTCGCCACCCCGCTTTGCCCTGAACCTTTGCCTTTCACACCTCCCCTGCCTCCACTTAGCTAGGCCTGTTCTCTTCCATGGGAACGGATCACTAATACACTCTGATTGCATGCTAATAGATTTGTTGATCTATGATTCTTTACCTGCGGGAAAGGAGGCAGAGAGGGAAACATCGATAGGTTGGCTCTCACACGCCCCCAGCAGGGAACCTGGCCCGCAGTCCAGGCATGTGGCCTGACTGGGAAGAACTGGTGACCTTCTGGATCGAAGACCAGTGCTCAATCCCCTGAGCCACGCCAGCCAAGGCCATAATGTCACTTCAGTAAATGGCTAGGGAATGCCATGAACTGAACCTATCATCTGGTGTGTGTATTCTTGAACACTCCCTTGCAATATCTACTCCTTTGAAGTGAGGGTCGCAGGACCTCTCCAAATGCTCCCCACTCCCTGGACATTCCCACCCCAGTACACAAATGAGGACAGCTCCATCCACCTGTCACCCCTGCAATGGTGATTACACCCCTGGTGGCAGGACCTAGGAGCCACCAAGAGCCCTGACCATAATCCATGGTTAGGCAGCTGAACAGTTTTTTTATATTGTTACTCACCCACCTTGACATAGGAATATTACAAATGCCTACGAGGACATATGGAGCTTGTTTTTTTCCTGTCGTAAGATGTGGAAAGAGTACATACATCAGAGTCAAACCCCAGATGCCTCCAAACAGCTGTGTGATCTTGGGCAAGTCATTAACTTCTCTACCCCTCAGGGGCCTCCCATGTAACATAAGACTTACCAAGAAAAAGAAAGGCCTAGGAAAGATCGGAGAATGGGTTGTCCCAGGCCTCTGGAATTGAATCCAAAGCCCACCTCTGCCATCTACTACCTGGGACAAGGTTACTGGTCTTTCTACGTAGGGTTTGTTCACGTATAAAATGATGGCAGTAAAAAGTACAAAGTTGACAGGGCAGGTGTGAAGATTAAAGATAGGGCACATGAAGCTTTATCATGAAGCTGAAGGTCGTGGTGAGCGCTCCACGACCATTAACCATGTGTTTTTATCATCACAGGGTGCCTGTGGCGAGAGAGAGCACTTTGTGCAGTGCCCGTCCGACCAGGTGAGCGGGCAGGGTCGAGTTTTTTCTGACTTTCCGACCTCCTGGAGAGATCCGGGAGTTGGTTGGTGGCTGTCCTACCACCTCCCGTGCGGCAGAGGGCCCCCGCGGTCCCTGCGGAGTGCGCAGCGGGGGCGGGGCGGACGGCGGGGGCGGGGCGGACGGCGAGGCCGGCGCGGCGCGGCGCGGGGCGGGACGGACCTGGTAGCGGGAGGTGGGGCTGGCCAAGCACTGGGCCCGGACCAGTCAAGTCCAGCCCACGAGTGGGACCGATGCAGGTAGGTGGCTACCGCGGGTCCCGCTCGAATTTCTAACTCAGACCCAGCCCGGCTCTGGATCGGGCCAAGCTCAGCAGCGCTCTAGGGTGGGGGCCGAGCCGGCCCCAAGACAAAACCGAAAGTTCGGCCCCGGATGGCCTGACCTCCCTGGGGTTGGAAAGGGGTGGACTGCGAGAGACTGGTGGACCGGAGAGAGGGGTGGAGGGGAGATAGGGTATTCCCTGGAGAACAGGACTTGAATTTAGAAAAGGGACCGCGCACGTAGTGCTGGAGGGCTCAGAGTCAGGGACCGGCCTGGGAGTTCAAGAGTTGGGGACCGACCCGGATTTCTCAGCGGGGCGGGCCCCTAGGGGTTGGGACTTAGGGGGCGGTGCTAAGGGCTAGGGGGCGCGGCGTCTTGGCGGAGTGTGCGGAGACCGCTGCTGGGGCTGTGATACTTCTGCTGGAGGGTCGAAGCTATCCGCAGAGTGGTAAGCTCCGCTTGGCAGGGGTGTGTCTCCGTCCCGCTAGGGGAGGAAGTAGAGGTCTGAGCCTTGGAGCGGTCACTTTGGGGCTTTGAGTGGAAGTCCCCGGAGACTCTGAGCACCCTTCTCCCCTAGGTGGCCATGAGCGGCAGGGCCCGAAAAGAGGCGGTGCAGGCTGCGGCCCGGGAGCTCCTGAAGTTTGTGAACCGGAGCCCCTCTCCTTTCCACGGTAAGTGACCCAGGCAACAGAGGAGGGTAGGATGCCCCCTACCGGCTTCCATTGCGCTAAAAGTGGGTTCTTTACCTACAGTTGTGGCCGAGTGTCGCAGCCGCCTTCTCCAGGCTGGCTTCCGTGAACTCAAGGAGACAGACACCTGGGATATCAAGCCGGAGAGCAAGGTACTAGGGGTGGGGTGGGGACCAAAAGGCAGGTCCCTAGGCTGGGGCTCAAAGTCCTGTGTGCCAGTTTGCTGGTTAATCCAATTCAACAACCCTCTCCCTCTCCCCCCACGACCAGTACTTCCTGACCAGGAACTCCTCCACTATCATCGCTTTTGCTGTGGGAGGCCAGTATGTTCCCGGCAATGGTTTTAGTCTCATTGGTGCTCACACGGACAGCCCCTGCCTTCGGGTAAGGAACTTGGGCTGTGTTGTAATGGCGGGGGGTGACAGGAGGTACATCTTGGGGACACCATTCCAAGGAGCAGGGACTAAGGCTTTTTGCCCTCTTCCTCCATACTTTGGGCCCTTCTGTGTCACTGGTGTTCGTTCTGCGTTACTTAGCTTGTGAACAGCCTGTCTCATCTCCAAACCACGTCCCTCCGCATTCTCTGACTTCTCGTTCCCCGCCTCCACCCTCAGGTGAAACGGCGGTCCCGGCGCAGCCAGGTGGGCTTCCAGCAGGTTGGTGTGGAGACCTATGGTGGTGGGATCTGGAGCACCTGGTTTGACCGTGACCTGACCTTGGCTGGACGCGTCATTGTCAAGGTAGTAACGGGTTGAACCTGGGAGGTTCTCAGTTTCTGCTGCCTGAAGATCGACTGTCACCTTCCTTCAGGGTGCCTGTGGAGACCTGCCCTGGGGAGGGCGGGGAGGGGCAGTCCAGGACCAGCTTGTTTAATCTGTGTGAAGTGGGGGCTTTAACCAGCTGTGCTTGAGAGGCCCCCTGGGCTGACCAGGCCCGCCTGGCCACAGTGCCCTACCTCAGGCCGACTGGAGCAGCGGCTGGTGCACGTGGACCGGCCCATCCTTCGCATCCCGCACCTGGCCATCCATCTGCAGCGAAATGTCAACGAGAACTTTGGGCCCAACATGGAAATGCACTTGTGAGACTGGGCACGGGCTGTGGTGAACAGGAGGGGCGGGCGTGGCACCAGGTGATAGATGGCCCCGGTGGCACCTGGGAGGATGCTGCCTGGTGGTGGCCACAGTCAGGTGCCCCTCTTGGGACCCAGTTGATGTCCAAGGGCCCCAGCAGGAGATGCCTGAGCTCAGGGTGCCCTCTAGCCCTCCCCACAACCCCTCCTCCTGTGTCTCTCCACAGAGTCCCCATTCTGGCCACAGCCATCCAGGAGGAGCTGGAGAAAGGGACCCCTGAGCCAGGGCCTCTCAGTGCTACAGTAAGACAGTCCCCTGCTCACAGGGAAGGGTGAGCAGGTGGGGAGGGGACCTGTCTCCTGGGGAGGGGAGGGGGAGAGCAGACCCTCCCACCAGCATCCTTCTGCCCTGCAGGATGACCGGCACCACTCGGTCCTCATTTCCCTGCTGTGTGGCCACCTGGGGCTGAGTCCCGAGGACATCTTGGAGATGGAGCTCTGCCTGGCTGACACCCAGCCCGCGGTGAGGGTCGGCTCCAGGAACTCGGCTGGGGGGAGACCTCGGGGGTCTCAGCGTGTCCCCTGAAGCACTCAGCAGCTCTGCCAGTCCCCCAGATACACTCCTTCCTGTTCTTCCCAGCAGGCCCCACCCACCTCTGCCTGCAGGGCCGTGGTTCTCAGAAAAGGGCTGCTTCCCACTCCAGACCGGCCTCCTCCGACTCTGGCGTGGGGCCTGGGAATCAGTTTTTCCACAGATTCCCTGGGAGCTTCTACTCCAGGCGGCCCTGTCCACTGTGACTCACGCTGGCTCTGAGCTCTGAGGGCCAGAGGCCTCGAGGTGGCCTGTTCCTGGAGTCTGCCCTCGCGTCCCTCCCGGTTCCCGACCGCATGAGACGGCTAAGGCTCTGGACGTTCCATCCTGTTTGAACGTGCACTGAGTGCCCGTGTCTTGGCTGGTCTCCTTTGCTCATGTCCTCAACTGTTGTGACCGGTCGGTCCCACCCTCTTCCTGTCCTGTAGGATCTGCTCAGGAACCACAGGCCTGCGACTCCTGTCCCTCGGCCTCAGCCCCACCCCATTCCCCACTCAGCCCCGCACAGCAGCTCCGCAGCCCTAAGCCAGAGGTCAGGGAGGGGTTGCGCAAGGAGCCAAAGAGGCAGCTCCAGCTCCAGCCCTTGAGAGCAGGGGAAAGCTGGTAAGTTGGGATGAGGGTTTAAAGGTCAGGCTGACTGTCCTGTCTTTCTAGGTCTTGGGTGGTGCCTATGAGGAGTTCATCTTTGCCCCTCGCCTGGACAACCTGCATAGCTGCTTCTGTGCCCTGCAGGTGAGGGGCTGGGACACCCCCAGGCAGCACACAGTGCCAGAAGAGGTGGGATGTTGGGGTGCGGGGACTGCCCCCAGCCCCAGCGAGCCATGAGACAGCTGCCGGCCGGCCCCGCAGTCTACTGGCGCCCGTGGACCTCGGGCAGGGGCCTGAATGCTGCAGCCTGAGCGCCACTGCTCTCGGCTCCATCCCTGCACTGGGCTGGGCGCGGGGGCTGCAGGGGGAAGGCTGAGAGCTTGTTTCAGGCACCACAGTGTCTCGTCCTCACCCTGCTCCCGCTGCCTGCCTTTTAAGTTAGCCCAGGGGTGTCAAACTCATTTTCACAGGGGCCACGTCAGCCTCGCAGCTGCCTTCAAAAGGCCAAATGTAACTTAGGACTGTGTAAATGTAACTGCTCCTTAACAGTTAAGCGAGAGCTGGGTGCTGCTGCCAGGTAGACACCAGGTGCTGGGCCGGATAAAACAAGGTGGGGGGCTGGATTTGGCCCATGGGCCTCGTGTTTGCCACCTGTGCCGTAGCCCATCAGGCAGTATCGCTCACCTCCCTCTGCTCCTGCCTACCCCTGCCCCCCGGACTTAAGCCCACCGGCTTTCTCTGTGCCTTGGGGTCTCAGGGTGTGGTCTCTCTTCCTCCCAGCCACCTTGACATTCCCACCTTCTCTCCTTCTTCACTCTCCCCTCCCCCTGCCCTTTTCACGCCTCTTCTTCCCTCCCCATCCTGTTCTTAGAGACAGGCTCTGGGCTGTAGTTGAGACCAAAGCCAGACCTGGGAATTGGACCCGCTTCTACCCTAAGCTAGCCAGTCATGCCACCTTGATGGAGCTCCCTTTGTGCCCTTCTGTGTCACTAGTGTTCGTTCTGCGTTACTTAGCTTGTGAACACTTAGCTTGTGACCTTCTGCACGCTCTTGGGCCCCAATCTTTTCACTGAGGCCCCTCAGTTTGCATGATCTGTGTGGCTCTTTGACTTTATGGGACTCCCAGTCCTCCCCCCTCACCTTACACACCCGCCTGTCTTCTGCATGGGGAAATGTGGGAGAAGGGCACCCCAAGGGTGCTTCTCTCACCCCAGAGGAACCCGCCCCCTGCTCCCAGGCAGCACCCTCGGAGGGGAAGGCCAGTAAAAGCCCATGCTTCCCACTGCTTCCCGCTGGCCAGGGCGACAGCAGGAAGGTTGGGGTGGCCCCTCCGAAGTGCTGGTGGGCTGTTTTGGAAGCGTGAGGGGTGAGGACGATGCTCTGGATCCCTCCCCAAACCAGGCCTTGATCGACTCCTGCGCAGCCCCTGCCTCCCTGGCCTCGGATCCGCACGTGCGCGTGATTGCCCTCTACGACAACGAAGAGGTATGTGGGGGGCTCCGGGGGGCCTTGCACGGCCAGCCTGCGCCAGGCACCCACGGTGAGACACTGCCTGTGCCTCCGTAGCACCGGTTCGCTCCGGCTCAGCATTTATCTGCCTCTAGTGTTACCATCCCTCTCCCGTTTCTCTGTGCCACGTGGACGGTGCCCTTCCAGCCTCAGAGCCCCAGGGCTCAGTGCGTTGTGCCTGCTTGTGTTGGGGGCACTCCCGGGCGCTGTAACAGAATGGGAACAGCTGGCTAGCTCTCTCTCATGGGGCCGCACAGGTCAGAGTTAGCCACTCAGGACGGGTCTTTGCCCTCCCGGACACGGGGCTTCTGTGTCCGGATCCAGCGTGGCTGTTCCAGCCCATGCCGTCACATCTGTTCTGAGTCAGTAGCAGGGGAGAAAAGGGCGCATGGAGGATGGGCATACATGCCCATGGACGGGCCCATCCCAAAGGTGGCATTCACCACTGCCTGCACTGATTGCCCAGAGCTTAGCGTGGCCACGCGTAGCTTCAGGGGGAGCCAGGAGCGTCATCCTTCCCTGGGAGTCACGTGCTTAGCGGTAGCTTTGGTGTTGCATTATGGACGGTGTCACGGACGGTCAGAGTCTCCGTCACACGCGTGAGAGAAGACTCATCCTCGTGGTGGGGCACGCGTGCTGAGCCCTGGTCACAAACGCCAAGGGAGGACGAAGGGGCCCCACCAGGAAGCGCGCTTCTGCCCCCAAAATGACTGAGGATTAGTCTGACCCAGCCCACCGTCAGGGCTCTGGTGACAGAGGGTTGGGGAGGTTGCAGACAGGACCCTGCTGGCTCACTGGAGTCCTGGGCCAGTGTGGGTGCCGGGCCCCTCCCCCCAGCCTCTGACTCAGGCCCTCAGCGCAGACCCCCGGAGCCAGGTCTCTGCCGTTGCCAGGTGGGGTCTGAGAGTGCCCAGGGGGCCCAGTCCCTGCTGACGGAGCTGGTGCTGCGGCGGATCTCGGCCTCGTCCCAGCACCTGACGGCCTTCGAGGAAGCCATCCCCAAGTCCTACATGATCAGCGCGGACATGGCCCATGCCGTGCACCCCAACTACGTGTGAGTGCCGGGCTGGGCTGGCAGTCACACTGTCCTCACTCAGCCGGAGACCCGAGCCCTGGGCTCCACAGCCCTCCCCCCCCCGCCTCATCCACTGGGAGGTTCACTAGGGACTTCCTTTCCACGGCTCCCGGGCCGAGCCTGGGCAAGTCACCGAAGCCCTAAGCCAGGCATGTTGAATGGACTCCCTCTCTGCAAACTCATCTCCACCTGCTGCTACAGGCTGCCTGGGTCCCTGGCGTAGCTGCGGGGTCCTGCCGGCCTGGTGGGAGAACGCACCTCGACCCACTAGTGATGCCTGCCGTGGGTGGGAGAGTTGGTGGGCGGCCACAGGCCCAGCTCCCGTTTGCCATCCCCTGCCCTTAAACTGTCTCCCACAGGGACAAGCATGAGGAGAACCACCGGCCCTTATTCCACAAGGTGAGGTGCTCCCGTTGCCTTTCCAGGACCCGCCGGCCTGGCCAGGTCCGGGCCTCGTCTGGGCCTCACTCTCGACCCCCGGCCCCCTCTCCCCAGGGTCCCGTGATCAAGGTGAACAGCAAGCAGCGCTACGCCTCCAACGCGGTCTCAGAGGCCCTGATCCGCAAGGTGGCCAACAACGTCGGGGTGCCCCTGCAGGTGAGGGCGGGCCCCACCTGACGGGGGTGCTGGGGGTACAGGCAGGCCAGCCCCCAGTGAGCAGGGAGCATGGTAGACAGCCTTCAGTGGAGGGGGTTGCAGTGGAGTGAGGACAACAGGGGTTTTGAGTGCAGGCAGAGCTGGGATGGGCGCTGAGTCAGACATGGTGCTAGCCAGCCCTGTGGCCTCGGACTAGTCTCCTAATTTCCCGGAGTCTCAGTTTGTGCTCCTGTGAAACGGGGGCTGGTAACAGTGGCTGTTCTGCTGGGTTTCTCTGACGGTTAAAGGCACGTGGTGAGTTAGTCCTGCCCTTTTCCCAGCCAGCTCCCCCGGCTCCTCTGTGACTCTCGTACACACCCTGGGGACCTCCGTAAGGGAACTCCAGGACTGGGGAGCTTGGAGCTCCGAGTGTCCGTTTTCTTTCTTTTTATAAGATTTTATTTATTTATTTTGCCCTGGCTGGCGTAGCTCAGTGGATTGAGCGCAGGCTGCGAACCAGGCATTGCAGGTTCGATTCCTCAGTCAGGGCACATGCCTGGGTTGCAGGCCATGGCCCCCAGCAACCTCACATTGATGTTTCTCTCTCTTTATCTTTCTCCCTCCCTTCCCTCTCTAAAAATAAATAATAAATAAAATATTTTTTAAAAATTTTATTTTAATCATTGTTCAAATACAGTTTTCTCCCTTTTACTCCCAATCCAGCCCCCCAAAAATAAATAAAATCTTTAAAAAAAGAGAAAAATGATTTTAAAAGATTTTATTTATTTATTTTAGAGAGAAGAGAGAGGAAGGAGAAAGAAATATCATTGTGTGGTTGCCCCTTGCATGCACCCAGCTGGGGACCCGGCCTGCAACCCAGGCATGTGCCCTGACTGGGATTGAACTGGTGACCCTCTAGTTCCCAGGCCAGTGCTCAGTCCACTGAACCACAGCAGCCAGGGCCAAAATGTATTTCTTAAATAATAAGACTTGAGAGTCAAAATTACTCCTTGATCCATGGGCTCCAGAGTGGATGTTTTATAAACGGGAGTGAAAACAGTAATCTATACTAGGTCTCTTGGGTGACCAGGTGAAATAAGGAGTAATATTTTGAGGGGCGGGTGTGGCCAGGCCTGGTAATGGCTCCAAAGCTGAGAGGCTGTGCCACGTGGAGGCAGGGGTCCCGTGGTTTGCTGCCACCGCTGCTCCAGCCTGTTGCCCCGGTCTCCAGGGGCCCCGCCTTGGCCCCATGATCCATGGCCTTCAGGCCCTGGGAATTGATGACAACCAAGACCCACATCATGAGGTCGCCAGATAGGAAGTTAGCTGATCATTGCACATGCCATCTCCCGCCGAAATATACTGTTTGGAGACAACATTTTGAGAATCCAGCATGGTTCTGGCTTTGGGATCGAGTCGAATGCGACAGATGCTTTACAACATGTAAACAACCAGCCCTGGCTGGAGTGGCTCGGTGGGTTGGGTGCCGGCCTGCGAACCCAAAGGTCACTGATTCATTCCCGGTCGGGGCACTTGCCTGGGTTGCAGGCCAGGTCCCCAGTTGGGCACGTGAGAGACAACTACACATTGATGTTTCCCTCCCTCTCTTCCTCCCTTCCCATCTCTCTACTTCAGTAAAAAAAAAAAAGATTTGTAAACACCTAGCAAGGAATGCGTAATGTAGCCCGTGTGGGAGAGTAGCAGGAAGGCAGGATGCAGGGTGGACACTCCCGGTGGTTTTTAAACCGTGCGGTTGGGTTTTCTTGTTGTTGTTGTTGGTTGGTTTTTATTCTCACCCAAGGACATCTTATTTCATTGCTTTTTGAGAGAGAGAGGAGGGAGAGAAAGAGATACTGATGTAAGGTAGTAACGTGGATTGGTTGCCTTCTCGTACACACCTCCACCAGAGATAGAACCCGCAACCTAGGCCTGTGCCCTGCCCAGGTATCGAACCCGCAGCCCTGCCGCCTGCGGGGCAACACTCCAACCACCTGAGCCACACCAGCTGGGGCGAAAGTGGATTCTGTATGGGAAGCAAGATGGTGGTAGCTGGAACCAAGGTGGTGGTAGTGTAGATGGGGAGAAGAGGACTAGGTCAGAATGTACTGTCCCTGGGCCTGCCATTTAATGCGGGTTTTGTGATTCTATGCTGGTCGCGTCTGCTTTCCGAGGGGGCAGAAGGAGACCACCTGCCCAGCCCCTTCAGCCCTGCAGCTGTAAGGTGGCTCCCTTCTTGGACTTAAATGGCGCAGACTGCATGTTGCTCATAAACCCCTTCGCCTGTCCCCAGGATCTCATGGTCCGGAACGACTCCCCCTGCGGGACCACCATTGGCCCCATCTTAGCCTCCAGGCTGGGGCTGCGCGTGGTGGATTTAGGCAGCCCGCAGCTGGCCATGCACTCCATCCGGGAGACGGCCTGCACCACCGGAGTCCTCCAGACCATCACCCTCTTCAAGGTGACTCCCCCCGCCCCCCACCACCCTCTGGCTAGGCTCCCTCCCTCTGCGGTGCCGGGGTTGGTTGCCCTGACAACAGCACCACCATGAAATGGCCAGCTAGTCCTCTGGCCTAGGACCGGTCATCTCGGTGCTAACATGTAGAAAAAGAAGGGTCTCCAATTTTTCTCAAGGCTCAGGGGCCCCGATCAACCCCCAGAGGATAATGAGGGGACAGAGGAGGGGCCAGGGGTGGGAAGACTGGGGCCGTGGTCATGCGTGGGAGAAACAACTGCGCTTCTCTTGCTGGGGCCTCTGTTGGCGGGAGGCGAGTGGGGGGGCCACCCCAGCTGGCCTCCACTGACTCCAGATCCCATTTGCCTCCCGTTTTAGGGCTTTTTTGAGCTGTACCCTTCTGTGAGCCGAAACCTCTTGGTGGATTGAGGCCTCTTGGAAAAACTTCTCTTCCACTTGAGAGGGGAAGTTCTCAGCTGAGCTGAAGCTAGATTATTAAAGTGGATTTTTCACTCAAACTTTCTGTTGTGTTTATTTGGCTGCTGGGAGGGTGGAGGCTCCACCTGGCTCAAACCTCTGGGGCCAGAACAGCGAGGGGGGGCGTGCAGGGAGGGGAGAGCGCAGCTCCTGGGAGCTGGTGGAGGCCTGGTTTCCAGTCTCTTCTCCTTAAGCTCATTCCTGAAGTGGGCAGCGGGTAGGTGGGGCCACCGTGGGAAGGCCATTTCTCCCATCCTCCGTCCTCCCCCTGGGATGCGGCCTCAGTGCTCTTCCTCACTTCCTTCCCTTCCCCGAATGGTCCTGAAGCCCAGCTCCGCCCTCTGAGGTCTCAGGGCTCAGCACCTCAGCACCGGCCCCCTCACTGCCCCTCCTCCCGCCTGGCAGCTGCCCTGGGCAGCCCAGGCTGTTTCCCGCCCTCCCCCACCCCTCCCTACACCTCCCAGGCACCACAAGGAGAAGGGCACAGGCTGGGCCCCAGCATCGCCCTTCATCACCCAGTTCACTTCCCAGCATCCGCTGGCAGGACTTGATTGCTGATACACAGGGTGGGCAAAAGTAGGTCTACAGTTGTGAGTTTGTGACAACAGTTTATTCTTGCATTATTACGATGTTTTGGTATTCCAACTGTAAACCTACTTTTGCCCACCCTGTATTACCAGGGAAAATGATTACTGATGAAAAAATCAAAATAGGAAAAGTCAGACTTCTTGTAAAATCTTTCATTGGAATAATTGTTCTAACTGAAGTTTTTTCAATTCTTTGGATACCAGTTTAAAAAATGTTCTATGAATACGACCATTTTAAAAAAGATTTTATTTATTTATTTTTAGAGAGGGAAGGGAGGGAGGAAGAGAGAGAGGGAGAAACATCAATGTGCGGTTGCTGGGGGCCGTGGCCTGCAACCCAGACATGTGCCCTGACTGGGAATTGAACCTGCGACACTTTGGTTCGCAGCCTGCGCTCAATCCACTGAGCTACTCCAGCCAGGGCCCATTTTTGTTTTAAATGATCATAAAACAATAATAATGCTAATAGGGTTTAAAATACATGTAATTAAGGAATATTACCACAGTGGCTTAAGACGCAGGAGAGGTCGACAGGCTCAAGTGCACTCAGGTTCTTGCACCGTCTGGGAGGAGAGCGAAGGGACGGATTCATACAACACTTTGAAGTCAAGGACACCTACAGTGAGTTTTAGGAAAACCACTAAAAGAATATTAAGAGTGTGTAGCTTGTATTACAGGTTGAATTGCATTCCCCCCAAAAGATGCTAAAACCCTAACCCTGGTGCCGGCCCATGTGATCATATTTGGAAATAGGTGTTTGCAGATGATCCAAACGTGGTCATCAGGGTGGGCCCTGATCCAGCATGACTGTCTCCATGCAGAAAGGACAAGTGTGGGCACAGAGAAGACGACGTGAAGACACCAGGGATGCCATGTGGCCGTGGGGGCCTGGAGAGACGCTGAGGGTCGCCGGCAAAGAGCTAGGGAGAGGCAGGGAGGGTCCCCCTACGAGATTCAGAGAAGCCCCACCCTGCCGAAACCTGACTTCTGAGATTCCAGCTCCCGGAACTCTGAAGACAATGAATGTATATGATTTTAAATCACCTAATTGTTGGTACTTTGGTACAGTAGCCCTGGGAAACTAATACAACGTCGAACTAATTGAGTGGGGAAAAGGGGACAATAAAAAACAATTGGTCCATTCTGCAACTTTGCTTCAAAGGGTCCTGCAAAACCATATTATGCACGTGTGTGTGTAACAGTGAAATGGGTCAGTTCTAGGTCAGAAAGGATCGTCTCTAGGTGGAGAGGTGACGGGTGTCCATCGTACTGTTCATACATGTTTTTTCTGTGTTTGAACATTTTTATACTAAAAGTGTGGGAGTTTTAAAAATTCAGTCCAGAAGACGGGAGACATGGGAAAAAAGAGGTGAAGCGATACAAAGCACTGACTGAGCCGGCAGACTACACCCAGACGCGTCTAGTTAACACACAGCGTTCCGAATCAGAGGACTGCTTTCTCCATAAGGTGGGGATCCTTCTTATTTTGAAAAATAAGCGAGCTACCTAGTTCAGTTAAGACACAAAGACTGTGAGACTCTACACAGAAATCATCATCATCTCCAAGGGACACACCTAAAACAAGAAGAAGACTCGGAGGTGGACGAGACATCACTATGGATGTGATGCTCTGGATTTCACAAATTTCATCCACGGAAGCGCATTTGCTCTTTTTTTTTTTTTTTTTTTGCAGATTTTCCCCAAATGTGTCAGGCTTTCCTCTTAGCAATATAGCATTTTTGAGGTTTATTTGTGTTGTTGCATGTGGAGGTCATTCTCTTTCTGCTGCCGACTAATAATATTCCTTTCTGTGAGCACCCCACGGCTCTTTAAAACCCATTCTGCTGCTGGGTGCACCTGGGCTGCTCCGGTGTCTGGCTGGGATGCCAAAGCTCCTAGGGACATTCTTATGGGCAAAACACTCGAACACAGGCGCTCCTTAGAAGTCAGTCCGCATGGTCATCAACCACATGAAGACCTGCTCTACTTCATTGGTGAGATGGCCTATATTTGACCATTGGGACCCACACACTGGTGATTTCACAGGGTTTAACCTAATACAAATTAATCATGATAGGACAAACACCGCCACACACGTAAACATGTTAAAGTCGGACAATACCGTGTGTCGGTGAGGATGCGAGCGACCCGCCGACTCCCACACTGACATCTGTGAGGGAACTCCCACACAATGTTAGCAGGAGCGTGAAGCGATGACAGGTGAGGCATTTGTTATCCTCGCCGACCCAGCCGTTCTGTTCCAGGTGTACACCGTTAGGTTCGCACGTGAACCAGGAGACGTGTGCAAGAAAGTTCGCAGCAACCTCGTTCCTGAGCATCCCAAAAGGGAAACAGCCCGAGGGCCCACAAACAATACAATGGGCATGGGGAGACCCCAGTTTTGTGGGTGCTGAAACATACACAATTTGGGGACCCTTCTTAAGTAGAAGAATACAGACTTACAAATAAATTCATCATGAAAGCAAAAGCTGAATTATCAGGAGGACAAACATTTAAGGAGGAATTCACACCAGTTCTTCACAAACTCTTCCAAAAAGAAAAAGAGGCGAAAACACCAATAGTACCCCGAAGCCCAAACCAGGGACATCACGTGAAAAGAGAAGAACCTCATCCTGCCTGAATACAGATGCAAACATGGTCGACCAATGAGTGAAGTGAATTCGGCAACAAGTAAAATGAAGTATATACACCATGACAAAGAGGGTTTATCCCAGGAATTCAATCTTGGTTCAACTTGGGAGTCTCAAACCATACACCATATTAATACAATACAGGACAAAAACCACGTGATCGTCTCCATAGATGCAGAAAAAGCATTTGACAAAGTCCAACCTCGTTTTGTGATCAAAAGATTGGACAACCAGAAGTAGAAGGGACTTCCTCAGCCTGATACAGGGCCCCCGTGGAGACCCACAGATGCCATCACACTCCGGATGGAGGACTGGCAGCCCCGCCCGGGGTCAGACACACGACGAGGGTGTCTGCTCTGGCCACTGCCAGTTAGCATTCGCCTGGAGCTTCTGTCCAGGGCAATCACCTGGGAACCATGTAGCTGACACAAGAAAATGTGATCAATTACTTTTGCAAATCATGTGAAAACAGTTTGACCATGGGCTCAGAGGGCTAGGGCTCCTCCCAGAGCCTTGGAAGAGGTCTGTGGAGAGGTCTGTCTGAGAGCCCTTGAACCTAAAGGTCAGCTTCGCAGTGGTACCTCCCCATCTGAACTGCACTGTGATGTCACCACACAATGGAAGACTACACGGCAATGAAAATGAATACGATACAGCTACATTCAACAGTATGGGTGAGTCTTTTACATGCAATGTTGAGAACCTTGCCAGGTAGTCCAGTTTGTCTGGAACCCCAAACACCAAGATTTTGGGTTCGATGCCTGGTCAGGGCAAACACAGGAATGAACCAGTATATAGGTGTAGCAACAAATCAATCTCTCTCTCTCTCCCTCTCTTCCCCTCCCTTCCACCCCTCCCTCTCTTCCACTATCTCTAAAAATTAATCAATAACAATATAATGTTGAACAAAAGAAGTCAAACACAACATAATACGTATTGTATTGAGTGAATGAAATAGTGTCTCCTAAAAATTCATGTCTACCTGGAACCTTAGACTGTGTCCTAATTTGGAAACAGGGTCTCACAGAGGTCATTAGTTAAGTATCTTGAGATGAAATCATGCTGGGTTTAGGGTGGACCCTAGACCCAATGATTAGCATTTTTTATAAGAGAAAGGAAAGGAGACTTGGACACACAGAGACACAGGGGAGGAGGCCGTGTGAAGACGGAGGCAGCAGCTGGACTGCGCTGCCCCGACCCAAGGGCTGCTGGGAGCCGGGTGAGGTGCAGAAGGACCCCTCGCAGAGCCTTTGGAAGGAGCTCGGCCCTGCGAACACGTTGGTTCCAGACTCTGGCTCCAGAGCTGAGAATCAACTTCCACTGTTTTAAGCCACCAAGCTTGTGGTAATTTGTGGTGGCAGCCCTAGGAAGCTAACAATCTGTATAATTGCATTTCCAAACATTACTCCTTACAAATGTGTAGTTACTTCTGCTGTGTGATGACCAGGCAAGGAAGGACGTTTTGCCTGCAAAGTCAGGAGAGGGGTCAACTCTGGGAGGAAGGAGAAGGGAGGGAAGGCGGTGTTTGGGGTGCTGGCAGCATTCTGCTGCCTGGCCAGCATCACACGGCTGTTCACACGAATCAGCTGTTGAGCTGCACCTCTCCATGTTACCCACTTGTTTATCTGCGCTACTTTTCACAAGCACAAAGTGGAAATGCTTTTTAGAAAAGGAAAAAAGAAAAAAAGCATAAAGGCCTCCAAACACAAAAGTTGGCTTCAGAAACATTCTGAATAGGAAGAGGAGTTGCTTCTATGATGACTGGATTATTAGGAGGGAGGGAGTGCCCGCTTCTTGCCTAGTAAACCCAGAGCTCCAGGTTCTGCCCTGGCCAGAGAATAGATGAGAGGTCAGTCCCGCGCTCAGGGAAAATCCCGGTCCCCTGACTTATCTCCCTTGGTTCCCCCAGAGGGCGCTGCTCTCCACTGAATTCAGCTTCCAGGGGCTCGAGTCAGCCTTTTGCTTAACGCACAGCTCAGGAAGACTGAAATGTTCAGGCAGAAATGAACGGAGGAGGAAGCCTTGACAAAGGAGAGCCAAATGCAGGGAGGACCATGAAGCTACATATTCTGGGTTCTGCCACATAGCCGGGGACATAGCTTACAGGTGTGTGCCAGCACACATTTACACACAAACACAGCATGCACACACTCATATTCATATACCCCCACACATGCCTCATGCACACATATAAACACAACACACGCGTGCACAGGCATATACTCACATGCACACACATGCACACAATGCACCTACACAAACACACACACATACATAACATATATGTGCATACATATACCCACACAAATAAATACATGTAACACGACACACATCTAAACACACTCACCCATACATGCACAGTATGTAGGCACACAGACCCACACGTGCACACAAACACATGTGTACAAACATGCACAAACACACTGCCATGTGCGTGCATGCACTGCCCCACATATACACACACTACCCCCACACAAACACACTACCCCATACATGCACACACTATTCCATACATGCACAAACACACTACCCACGCATGTAACCCCACGTGTGCACACTGCACATGGTACCCGTCTTCCAAGACGGCCTCCAGCGGTTCTTGCCTCCTGTTGTTCATGCTTTTGTGCAGCCCTGCCTCACAGCATTGCAGCATTGGTCTGTGTGGCTGATAGAACGTGGTGGAAATGATGGTATGTGCGTTCTGAGGCTAGGTTACAAAAATACGGTGGCTTCTTCCTTGTTCTCTCCGTGTCATAAGGACACTCAAGTAACCACATGGAGAGGCTGACCTGGCAAGGAACTGAGGCCTCCTGCCAACAGCCAGCGCCAAACTGTCAGAAGGCTGAGTGAGCCACACTGGAGGTTTGCCTTCCCGCCCCGGGCAAGTCTTCAGATGGAGACAGCCCTGGCTGACATCCTGGCTGCAGTCTCCTGTGGGACTCACGGGAAGGAGGCTGGCGGGGCTGGGACAGAGAGGAAGGTAAGAGGAGGAAGCCAGGCTGGAGAAGAAGGCAAGGCTGGGTCATGCAGGACTTGTAATTGGGGGGGTGGGGGGGTGGGCAGAGGCTCCCGAGTATGGAGGAAAGCTGTGGAGGAATGTTCAGCAAGAGAATTACATGCTCCAGTCTGTATTTTAGGACGCTGCCCCTGCCCGCCTCCCGGTGCGTGTGAAGAGATTACAGGGAGGCAAGGGTGGAACAACAGTCAACAAATATTTGTCGAGCACCTACAACGCACTAGACACCACTGCAGGCTGCTGGAGCGCAGTTACCAGTTTTCCCAACAGCCAGGCGAGATGCAGTCCCAGTAGCAGGTAAAAGGTGATGGTGGTTGGAACAGGGCAGTGGCTTAGGGTCGGGAGAAAATACGAACCACAGGAGAGAATGTGGGGAGAAGAAACCGTATCTGCCTGGGGCGGGTAGGGGGCGCCACTGAGCAGAAGGCAAGGTCAGAGCCCAGTAGCGGCAAAGCGTAACTGAGTGCTTACAATGGGCGGGTCGGGTCGTGCTTCTAAATGCTTCTTGGGTATGAAATGAAAGAGTCTTTCTAAGAACACCGTCAGCTGGACACTGTTACCGTCCTCCCAGGAGATTAGAGATGAGGCACTGGGCGCAAGAGCTGCGCGCGCAGGTGCGGGGTTTGATCCCAGGCGATCTCACCCCGAGCGGGGAGTGCCCAAGTAGGGGACCCTGCTTCGCGAGAGCTCCAACCCAGGTGCCGGTTACCCATGCGCAAGGAGGGAACTCAACCCCCATCCTCGGGGTTCTTCACTCCTTGGAGATCAGAGCTGGGATGGGGGCGAAGCCCCTGCGCGTGCGGTGGGGGTGGGGGTGGGGGTGGTCCTGTGCGGATTCTAGAGAGGGGGTCAACTATATCAGGGGCAGCCCACTCTTAAAGGCCTGACTGACGCCAAGACAGAGAAGAGCCGGGGTGGGGGGCCTTGTCACCAGCCGCCGCGAAGGGGCTGTGCTGCCAGAGAGGGGGCCGGCAGGGCTGCCTCTGGGGTCCGGGGAAACCAGCAGCGGCCGAGGCAGGAACCGGTGGGCCGGGGTCCCCGGGGCCCGCGGGGATGCCTCGGATTCTTTGCTTCCTGCTGTTGACACCCTTAGTCCCCAGGGTGTGGAGGAAAACCCGGGAGGAGGGGTGCACAGAGCTCGGAAACTCTGGGGAGGGGGAGGGGGGAGTTCGAGGTCATCTCGGAGGCCGGGGTTAACAATCACAGGATGGGGGAGGGACAAAAAGAAGCGGGCTTGGTGGTAGTGGGAGATTGAGGGTTCCGCAGGGGGGACGGAAGGGATCTCCGAGTGGGCCAAGGGACAGGGAACTAGGCCGCGAGGCCGGGGAAGAAACAGCAGGTGCCCGAGGGCCAGGGCAGAGGCGCCTGGAGCTGAGGAGTCGGCAGGAGGCGCGAGGGGCCGGGCCGCGGGCACCCGGGCCGCGGGCACCCAGACCGCGGGAAGAGGACCGGGCCCAGCCACGCGCCAGGGCTTCCCCTGCAGCCGGGGGAGACGCGCTGGGGTACCGCGACCTCGGATGGGAGGGCGGCCGCGGGAACGCGGGGCAGAGGACGCCGAGGGCTCCCACCCTTCCCCGCGCTCGCCCTCCTCGCGCTCCACGGTTCCTCCGCGGGTGGTTGGGCTTGGACACCAACGCGCAGGACGTCCCGCGGCGCTGGGGCTCACAGAGTGTTGGGTGGGCGCGAGGGGAGCCAGGCCCTATGGGGGTGCCTCTGCCCCTTCACCTGCACTGTCTGGCCTTCTTTGGGGACCACCTCCCAGCCGCGGCCGGCCCAGGGTTTCAGGGCTGGTGAGAGCTGGGGCTGGCCCAGGGTCCGTCCCCTTACCTGTCAGTGCTGGGATCTCTGCCTCGAACCCCAGCTTCTCCGCGCCCCCCCCCCCCCGCCAAGCCCTTCCCCCCACTGTAGGGTGCCGGGGAGGGATGCGGCTTTCTCCCCGCTCTCTCTCTCTCTAAAATTTTCTTCTTTAATTTTTATAATTGCTGCTGTCTATCGTGGCTATTAGAGATAACAATTTTCCACTTAACAGTGGCAACGCTTCCTTTTAAAATAATTTTACTTGAATTAAAAAAAAATGAATCAGTTTTAAAAAATAAGCCAACAAAAAGCACCATGGTACAAAGATAAGCCAAAAATCCTGTCTCAAATAACTGAACTTTGGGGAAAGCTGTGTTAAGCCATAATGCTTCCATTTTGGTAAACTAAATTTGTTGGTGAGTTTTAAGTAAAGGCATTGAGATATAATGGCTCCGTGTCATGGTTTTTAGGGTATTCACGGAGTTTTGCAACCCTCACCACAATTGATTTTATTACATTTTATCATCCCCCCCAAAA
Source organism: Phyllostomus discolor (assembly GCF_004126475.2). NCBI lineage: Eukaryota > Metazoa > Chordata > Mammalia > Chiroptera > Phyllostomidae > Phyllostomus > Phyllostomus discolor. The sequence continues at coordinate 14,333,228 of NC_040906.2, forward strand.
AACCCACACCTCTTATAGCGACCACACCCACTCCGCCTTCGCCCCTCCTTCCGCCGGCCCTAGGCAACTGCCCGTTCACTTCCTTTCTGTCTCTGAACTTGCCTGTCCTGGACAGTTCTTAGGAATGGAACCATACGATACATACGTGATTTTTTCTGTGACTGGCTTCTCACTTAGCTTAATGTTTCTGAGGTGCATTCATGCTGGAGCATGTATCAGCACTTCATTTTTTTCATTAATGAATAATATCCCTTCGTGTGGATAGACCATATTGTATGTATTCATTCACCAGTGGATGAACATCGGGGTTGATGTTACTTTTTTGGCTGTTATGAATAATGCTGCTGTGAGCGTTTGTACAGACGTTGGGTGGACGTGTTTTTGCTTCTCCTGTGGGGGTACTTAGGAGGGCAACGGCTCTGTCATGTAGTAACTCTGTGTTTAACCCTTTGATGAACTGCCAGACTGTTCTCCACAGCAGCTGGACCCTTTGCGTTCCCACGGGCAGTACAGGAGGACTCCCGTTTCTCCAGGCCCTCACCAGCACTGGTGATCATCTGCCTGTCTGATTCTGGGCATCCTGGTGGGTGTGGAGTGGTGTCTCACCAGGGTTTGGATTTGCATTTCCTTGATGGCTAATCGTTTCCAGCATTTTTTTTTTATGTGCTTATTGGCCATTTGAACATCTTCTCTGAAGAAGTGTCTATTCAAAACCTTACATTTTAAAATTGGGTTATTTGTCTTTTTATTGGGGTTGCTGCCTTTTTTGCGTGATTGTTAGGGTCTGCTTGCGAACTGGAGGAGGAGAGAGATTCAGGAGAGAAAAAACGAACACATAAACACACATACCGAGATTGTCTCCCACCCCACCTCCCTGGACTGGATTGAGAAAGCGCTGTATAATACAGAGGTCATTTCCCGCATTGTGTCGGTGCGTGTACTGTGGCTTTCAGGAAAAGAACTTGAATTTGCCAGCCCTAACCGTCTGAAGCCAGGTCCCATGCTTTATCCTTCCCAGGATTCCAGAACTCCTTCCCGCTCTCCTCCCAGGAAGCAGCTGGACTTCTTCCTTCATTCCTAGCCTGTCCACTTGTCTGTCCATTCAATTTTTGGAGCCATCTGAGGCTTTGCTTACCTGTCTGTCCACAGGCTGCCTCTCTGCCTGAAGACTCTGCTCTTACCTGGAAGTCTGTGCCAGAGGATGCTACTGGGACCCTTTGAAGTCTTTTATCCAAGGTCCCCACTGATGCCGCTCTCGTGCCCTTGGAGGGACAGAGCTAGTGGCAGTGCGGCTGGCCAGGCCCCTCCTAGAGGTCATCTACCCAGTTTTCCAATACTAGCGAGGTGTTCTCCAGCAGCTGGTGCCTCAAGATAAGACCCGCATTGCTGGAGGAGGGAGGCTGGGCCTGTCGGATACAGGGGTAGAGATGGAATCCTCTGACATTAAAATCTCATTCCCCAACCCTGGCTGGTGTAGCTCAGTGGATTGAGCACGAGCTTGTGAACTGAAGGATCGCTGGTTCAATTCCCAGTCAGGGCACATGCCTGGGTGGCAGGACAGGTCCCCAGTAGGGGGCACATGAGAGGCAACCGCACATTGATGTTTTTCTCCCTCTCTTTCTCCCTCCCTTCCCTTCTCTCTAAAAATAAATAAATAAATAAATAAAATCTTTTTTAAAAAGCTCATTCTCCAACATTTTCTGCCTGAGCTTTCTCCTCATACCCACCTCTGGAGCCTCCCCCATCTAGACCCTGGGCGAGATGCGGGGGGAGAGGGGGCGGGGACGGTCTCCCAGCCTCACAGGGAAGCTGTTCGCACCTGTTCTCTATAGAGAAGCACAGTAGAGGCGACTAGAAGTCCCTGAAAGAGACAGCATCCATCTCCTTGGGACGGGTCCCACACTCTGGTGCTGTCTGAATGCTCCAGAGCCCGGAATCATGGGGCTCCCAGCCAGAGCCCTTCCCCACCCTGATGTACCCCAGACGCTGAATCAGACAGCGGGCAGCTCAGAGTGCGTGGCAGTGGAAGACACGAGAGACAGGGGTGGGGAGTGGGAGGTGGTGCCTCGTAAAAATGCGTCTGGCCCTCCCTGAAATCAGAGTTTCACGGTCACGGGGCTCAGAAGAGAGATCTGTTTTCAATTCAGATGACTGCTACTGATAACCACACCGTCTAATGTGTAATGCCTTAATGCTTTAAGGCACTCTTCCCATCCTCAAATCCACTCGAGAACAACGGCATCAGTGTTAAATTCCCATTTGATCACTTACTGCATGCCCAGCACTGTGCTGAGGAACTTACATGTGCTATCTCCTTTCATTCTCTCAGCCACCCTATGGGATTAGTCCTTTCAGGGATGAGAAAACCGAAGGGGGGCAAGTTTCACTAAGTCTCCCAGGGTCCCAGAGCTAGTAAGAGCAAGAGATTCAGGCGCTGAGCGGGGCAGATTGTGAACTTCTGTCCTGCGGCCCATCTCGGGTCCCTCTGGTGCCCCGCGGTCCCTGTGCACTTTGGGGAAAGCAAATTCTGGTTTTCAGGGTGGGCCAGCCAGACTCTCCCAAGTGTCAGCTCACGCCATCCTTTTACCCTGCAGGGCTGTTCTGGGAGGGTGATGTCACTCAAGATGCTGTGAAGACCGAGATTCGCAGGTTCCATGCCCCAGAGACCTGCATGAGGGATGGGCAGGCAACCTTTACCACCGCAACCATGGGGCTGAGGTGGGTGAGGCCTGTGGTCTGGTAGGCAGACCACCTGGGAAGGCAGTGAGTGTTAGGGGTGCAGGTAGGAGCTTCCAGAAGTCCGGTGGGTAGAATAAAGAGAGCACGTGTCTGGTTTTAGCCCTGCCCAGTTGGGATCTGGTGGCAGCTGGGGCTAAGATCCCAGTAGCGTCACTGGGAAGCTCCTAGCTGGGCTCCGTCCAAAGGCAGCCGACATCCCAGAGGTGCTTTAACCCCTCACCCTTTCAAGGAAACTGGTCTCCATCTCTGTCGCCATGGCAGCTGGGCCTCTGTAGCTTGCATTGGTTGCCGGACCACAGGTTGGTCCTGTGACTGGCCTGGTGACGGAGACTGGTTGCCATGGTTCTATCCAGTGTGCAAACAGGGAGCTGCCCTTCTCCTCCAGGCTCAGGGGACAACCACACCCGTCTAATGGAAAGTTCCAGGAAGGAGACAGGATTGGAGGTGGGGATCGGGAAAGGGCCTACAGAAACCTACTTCAACTTTCTGAAGTGCCAAATCTCTGGTTTCAGCACTTATTCAGATCAAGATTGCTATTGAGACTTTTTTAAAGTTTGGTGGGGGAGGGGGGCGGGAGGGAGTGGCACCCATGCCTCAGTGCATTTATTGAAAACCCCTTGTTTCTCCCCATTGTAGGATGTCTTCGATCCATATCTTACTCTGACTCACCCTCCCGTAGGTGTTTAGGGACTGGGTGGGGGGGTGTGGGAGCCCCCCGATACCCCACACTTTCCCTAGTGTTCTCAAGGAGGGCAATTTCAGGCCGACCCAAATCTGGATTATTAAAGCCCGTTCCAAATCAAATTCTTTCTACAGACTTTTCTGGAAGCAGGACGGGTGGGGTTTGCACCTGACCAGGATCTGAGGTGAGACAGGAAGTTTGGGGTGTGGTGGGCCGTGGTCGTGCCAAAGGCCTGGTTTCAGATCCCTTCCCCTCACAGATCATTTCTTTTCTTTTCTTTTTAAGATTTTATTTATTTATTTTTAGAGAGAGAAGGGAGGGAGATGGAGAGAGAGAGAGAGAAACATCAATGTGCGGTTGCTGGGGGTCATGGCCTGCAAGACAGGCATGTGCCCTGACTAGGAATTGAACCTGCGACACTATATCATTTCTAAAGCAGGTAAAAGGCAAGGAGAAATCGCAGCTGGAATGACCGACATCCCCACTCACAGCTTTCAAATGTCTTCTTAGTTTCCCTTCCATGTATAGAAGGAAATCCTTCTCTCCGGAAGCCCGGGTCATGCAGGCCCAGACCCTTACTTTGCTTTCTGAGGTTCACTGTACCGTCTGGGCATAAGGGTTCCCTGCAGAGCGGCCATGCCAGCCCTGATCCCAAGAAATCACACAAATAATTCTGCAACCAAAGGCTCTGCACGGAGCCTTTGGGCTCAGCCTCACTGGGCTAGGAGATGCCCAGACAGCTGGGAAAACATTATTGCTGGGTGTGTCTGTCGGGGTGCTTCCGGCAGAGATTAGCACTTGAAGCAGTAGACTTTGTGAAGAAGGCGGTCCTCACCAAGGCAGGTGGGCATCACCCAATCCCCTGAGGGCCTGAAGAGAACGGGAAGGTGGGGGGAGGGGGAATTTGCTCTCTGCTTGAGCTGGACATCAGTACCCCTGGTTCTCAGGCCAGCACTGCTGGAGAATGATTGGTAGAGGGCAAGAGTGGAGCAGATACACTAATTAGGAAGTACTGTTTTGGACGGGGACACCGGGTGGCTTGCACTGGGCATTCTCGGTGGGGCCTAGCACCTCCAGCTGGCCATGGACTCTACCCCGAGGCAGCCTGCACCTCAGGGGGTATTCAGACTCATGCTCTCCAAGGAAACGGCTTCTGACTCTTGTCACCACGGCAACCATGCTTCATCTGTCTGCCTTGGTCGCTGGGGTGACATCGGCAGTAAGTGACTGATCCCCACAAGAAGAACTGGTTGCCATGGTGCTGAAGTATGGGAACCCTATTCTTCTCCAGGTCAGGGTCCTTGACTAAGCAGAAGGGAAAGTCAGGGGAAGGAGAGAAGACCAGACACGGAGCCGGAGCGGAGGGGAGGCCAGCTGTCAGGCAGTTGCTGCGTCACTAGGGCTCAGGAGTTGCCCAAACCAGGACTGCTCTCAGAGCAGGTCACTTGCTGGGGGAGGTGACGTTCAGGTTGCAGAGGGAGACTCCTCCAACACAAAAGCACACAGATTCCAAACCCCATGTTCCCCCATTGTAGAGCTTCCTTGAATTGTTTCCTTCTCTGAGCAAAACTTGGAGGCACCCCATCCTCCACCGCCTGCATTACCATTCAGAGAAGGAGATGTCCTAGGACAACCTACATTGGATTTGTAAAGCGGGTTTTGTTGAAACGCTTATCGTGGGCTTGTTTGGTGTCAGGACGGGCAGGCCCCAGCCAGACCCTCTGAAGTACACTGTGCAGGACAGAACAGAGGGGACACGCGGGGAGGGACGGAGAATAGATCCTTGGTGGAAGATGCAGGCCTGGTTTCTGATCCCTTCCTCCTTCCGGGTACTGTTCATAATGGGAATGCAAGGCAGGGTAGCACCGCAAATAAACCGGAATCTCCTCAACCACTCTCCCCTCCTTCTGCCAGACTTTATGGGGGTCTTCTTCCCCTTAGGAAAGGAACTTCCTTGGAACCCCAAATCCAAAAGGCCTGAGAACCTGTTTGGTCTTCTGAGAGTATTACTGTCAGCATTAGGACCCCCCTCAAATAAATAACAAAACAGAGCACAGTGTAAATGCAAACATAATTTGTCATTTGATAGCTATTTCCCTGGTAGTCTGACACCTTAAAAGAGAGCGAAGCGCACCCACCTGTGCTCAACCCACCCAAAGAGCAGTGCATCCCTTTCCCCATTGCATTATACTTCTCAAAGAAGTTTCACACTCATGTGCTCCTAGGCCTCAAGTTATTTCTGCAATAATTTGAAAACATGGTGTATAATACAGATCGATGATAACCAGATCAACCTCCGGTTCCTGGAGGGACAAAATCACCTGTGTCAGATCCTCCTATTAAGCAGACAAAAGGAAAATAACTGTAGGAAAGCATGGGGACCAAGCCAAAGCAAGACAAACTATGTGGCATATAATCCTTGAAAAAAGGGTGAGGACACCTGGCCGTTCCCTGCAGCATGTGGGAAGATACGGCTCAGGCAGAAAGTGGCATCGAAACATCAGCACAGCTGGAAATTGGGGACAAAACCTGGAAAATGAGTGAACTGCAGAGAGAGGAAACCAAAGTCCACTTACAAAGTCTGCCCAAATCTTTAGCTACCTTCTAAATGAGAGGTGCAGGGTGAGATTTCAAGGAGCCTAGTAGAAAAGTCAAATATCTGAACTGAAATTTTGGAAGATGCCACAGTGTTAGGGAGACCAATTTTAGGGTTCAGGACTCATAAAATTAGAGGAACTTGGTAAAAAAAAAAAAAAAAACAACCTGGGGTTTTCACTGGAATCCTAAAAGGACCACACCCTAGGTGTGCCGTGAGTATCAAAGCCCCAGGACTGAGGGATACAGCCTAGGATTAAGACAGAACTGAAATACTCTTGCCTTGACCAGGCTGCAAAGCTTTCTGCCAACAGTGTGATGGCCTACTAGAGCAAAGACAACACCCTTTAAAGGGAGACCATTCAAAGCCTCTACCATGCTTCAACCAGATGTGTCCAATATATAATAAAAAATCAGTTGGCACAGAAGTGGGAAAATGTAAACTATGATCAAGAGGAAATCATCAGTAGAAGCAAATGCATGGGTGAGGCAGATGTGAGCAGAAATAGAATTAAAAGCATCTATTATAAATATGTTAAATAGTTTACAAGAAAAGATAAACAATTGGGGGACCTCAGCAGAGAAATAGAAAGTATAAAAAAGAATGAACCTCGAATTCTGTAAATGAAAAAATAACATTTGAAATGAAAACATTTGTTGAATGAGTTTAATAGCAGACTGGAAGAAGCAAAAGACAGAATCAAATCAATGGAAATCATCCAAACAGGAGCAATGAGAGAAAAAGATAAAACGAAGAGAGAACCTGGAGTCTGAGACCCGTAGGATTGTAGCAAGGAGACTAACATGTATGCAATTGGAGTCTCAGAAGGAGAGGAGAGACATGATGGGAACAAAAAATGTTTGAGGGGATAGTGATTAAAAAGTTTTCAATACGATGAAATACCTTCACCCACAGGGGAAGCAGCTCAGCGAACCCATGGGAGATAAACACGAAAAGGTCACACATAGGCCTATTATCAAGTTGCTGAAAACCAAGCTAAAGAGGAAAATATTTAAAGCAGACAGAGAAAAAAGACATATTTCTTTCAACGAGGCAATACGAAAAACGAAGGCTGTCTTTTAGACATATAAGCTGGAAGACAATAGAATGTCTTTAAATGCTGAAAGAAAAAAGGTAAACCCAAGATTCTATGCATAGTGGATACATCTTTTAAAATGAAAGAGCCCCTGGCTGGTGTGGCTCAGTGGGCTGAGCACTGGCCTGCGAACCGAAGGGTGGCCCGTTTGATTCCTAGTCAGGGCACAGGCCTAGGTTGCTGGCTGGGTCCTCCCCCTGGGGGTGTGCGAGAGGCAACCATGTATCTCTCACACATCAATGTTTCTCTCCCTCTCCTTCTACCTCCCCTCCTCTCTCTCTAAAGTATAAATTTAAAATCTTTTTTAAAAATTAAAAAAAATGAAAGAGAAATGGAGATATTTTTAAACAAACAAAAGGCATGGTAGGTCATTGTCAGCAGACCTGCTGAAGAAATGCCAAAGGGAGCTCTTGAAACCGAAAGAAAATGATCCCGTATAGAACCTGAAATCTGAAGGAAGGAATAAAAAGCATACACCAGAAATGAGTATATGAGTAAATATAAAAGACTATTTTTTCTTAATGTCTTTAAAAGCCTACCAACTTATGAAGGCAAAAATAAGTTTTAAAAGTATTGAGCCCCCGGCCAGCGTGACTCAGTTGGTTGGAGTGTTGTCCTGTGGGCCAAAAAGTTGCCGGTTAGATTCCCAGTCAGGGCACACACCCAGGTTGTGAGTTCAATCTCCAGTTGGGACGCATACAAGAAGGCAACTCATTGATGTTTCTCTCTCTCCCTATCTCCTCCTTCCCCTCTCTCTAAAAACAGTGGAAAATAAATGTCCTCAGGTGAGGATAAAAAACTTTTTTGTATTGTATGATTTACATACTATATAGAAATAAATATACAACAATAAACACAATGGGAGGGGTAAATGAATTATATTGTAAGGTGTATACATTTTAAGGCATAATAATAATTTAAAGAAGTGATAAATTAAGAATGCTTACTGTAATCTCTAAAACAACATCTTAAAAACAATACAAAGGAATATAAATAAATCAATAAAATAATATTGAATACTAAAAATTACTTGATTATTCCAAATGAAAGGAGACAGGAGAAACAAAGGAAAACAAATAAGACAAATAGGAAACAGTTTAACCCCAACATATCAATAATTGCATTAAGTATAAATAACTAAACAATCTAAATAAAAGTCAGAGATTTCCAGTCTGGATTTTTTTAAAAAAGAATCAAATAATATCTTGTTTACAAGGGAGGCACTTTAAATATAATGACAAGGATTGCTTGAAAGCAAAATAAGGATGAAAGGTACGCCATGAAAATGCTGACCCCCAGAGAGCTGCTGTGGCCGTCAGGATGTCAGAAAGAGCAGGCCTAAGACAGGCAGTTTTACTAGAGATACCTGGGGATATTTCATAGGGATAAAGGCTCACTCTTTCAAGAGGGCATCACAGTCCTAAATGTGGATGCATTGAATAACAGTTCCAAAAAATTGTAAAGCAAAACTGATAGAACCTAAAAGAAATATAGACAATTCCACAAATAAATTTGTGGTTATAAAGGATGGATCCGGTAGACAAAAATCAGTACAGATACAAAAACACTGAACATTAATTAACATGACTTGCTGGACATTTATAGAACACTGAACTCAACAAATGCAGAATACATATTCTGTTCACAGGTATATGGGACATTCACCAACATGGAGTATATGCTGAACTATGAAACAAAATTGATAAAGTCAAGACAATTGAAGTTATACAATGCATGTTCTCAGACCACATTGAAATTAAATATAAATAAATAACAAAAATATTAAAAATTCCTTATGGCAACATCCTTTTAAATAATCAATGGGTCGGCCTTGGCTGGCATAGCTCAGTGGATTGAGTGCGGGCTGTGAACCAAAGTGTCGCAGGTTCCATTCCCAGTCAGGGTACATGCCTGGGTTGCAGGCCATGGCCCCCAGCAACCTCACATTGATGTTTCTCTCTCTCTCTCTCTCTATCTCCCTCCCTTCCCTCTCTAAAAATAAATAAATTTAAAAAATAAAATCTTAAAAAAACTGTTTAAAAAATAATCAATGGGTCTAAGTAATCACAAGAAAATTTAGAAAATATTAACAATTTGATAAATAAAACAAAAAAGCAATGCTTAGAGGGCAATATATAGCATTACATGCCTTTATTGCAAAAAAATATTTAAATCAATGAGGTAAGATACCAACTCAACAGACTGGAAAAATAAGTAAAACCCAAAGGAAATAATAATAAAGAATTGAAATCAATGAAATGGGCAAAAAATAGAGAAAAGCAATAAAACCAAAAGTCAGTTCTTTTAAAATATCAATAAAATTTCTAAATCTCTAGCTACAACGATCAAGGCAAAAAGAGAAAAAGCATAAATTAACATAATCAGTAATTTAAAAAGTGAGACAGCTTCAATTCTACAGCTATTAAAAGGATAATAAAGCAATATTAATAACATCTTTATGCTAACAAATGTGATAAACGTTATAGACAAATTTCTTGAAAAATTCAAGTTTCTAAAACAAATAAAAAATAGAATATTTGAGTAGCTAAACAACTTGGAATTGTAATAAGTCTTTCTCACAAAGAAATTCCAGCCCTAAACACTTAAAGAAGAAGTAACATGAATCATATACAAACTCTTTCAGAGCATAACAAAGAGGCAACACTTTCTGACTGACATCAGCAGGCCAGCATAACCAGACCTTTTGGAGGAAAAAAAAAATGGCAGGAGAAAATCTTTGTAAGTTTAAGGTGGTAGGCAAACATTTCCAAGAACACAGAAAGCACTAACCATAAAAGATAAAATGAATAAATTGAACTTCCTCAAAATTATGTTGGTCTTCAGACAACACTACTAAGAAAATTAAAGTGAAATGCTCAGACTGGGGGAAGTATTCACAGACCACAATTATGTGACCTAGGGAATTGTAAATATTTTTAGATGCCGTGTGTATCTCCAGTAGCTGTTGTACTAAATCACGTTGAACTTAGCGGCGTGAAACAACACAAATGTGTTACTTCACTGTTCTGCAAGTCAGAAGGCTGGAACAAGATGTCAGCAAGTCTGCGTTCCTTCTGGAGTCTTACAGGGAGAACCAATATTTCTATGTGTGTGTTTATCAGCTTCTGGAGGCGGGTTGTATTCCTTGGCTTGGGGCTGCAACCTCTTGTTTCCAATGTCATTATCTCCCATCACTGCCTTTGACCTTACTTCTCTCTTATAAAGGTGCTTGTGATTACTTTGGGCACACCTGAAAATCCAGGATCATCTCCTCATCTGAGGTTAATCACCTTCTAAGGTTAGTCACTCCTGTAATGTCTCCTTTTCCAGGGATTCAGATGTGAACACCTTCGAGGCCATTATTCAGATGTCATAATGGTATTGTGGTTTAAGTAGGAAAACCACCATGACTTCTGAGAGATGCATACTGAATTATTTAGGAGTGAAATGTTATGATGTTTGTAAATCACTTTTAAAATACTTTATCAAGAGAAAGGAGCAATTGTGACCAAATCTTACTAATTGTTAGTCTAGGTGGTGGGTATATGGACATTCATTTTTTTAATACTGAAAATTTTCATAATAAAATTTTTAACTTAAGAAACAAAATATTTAAGTGCCCGTCTAGGGTTTAGAAAGGGTTAGCTCCCACACTAACCTATAACTAAACAAGAGTGGAAATGAGATCGGTTAGTTCGTTAGCTACTTAGTTATTGCAATAGCTCTACCGCAACAGAGTACAGCGGTTTGAACCAGGGTGGTGGCAGTGGTGTGGGCAGAAGTGCATAGACGTGCAGTCTATTTCGCAGGTCAAATCCATGTGTGCTGAAGGCCTGTAGGAGGATGAGGGTAAAGTGGGCGTCGAGGAATAAAAAATTGACTAAATACACTATCTACTGTCCAGTCCTTGTTCATATTTAACCCTCACAACCACCTTAGAGGTGGGCACAATTCGCACTCCCATCTTACGTGCAATCCATTTCTCCAACCCTGGAACTGGAGCAGAGGCGGTAGGTAGTCCTTGGGACATGGTTTACATAAAACAGGAGCGGGCGCCCGGGGATGGGGACCCTAAACGCAAGGGGCTGGGTAGGCCTCTGCAGCAGCAGGGCCCGCCAGCGATTGGCGGAGCTGCCAAGAGCGGGATGTGTAGATCTAACCCACAAGCGGGTGGACAGCGTCAGCCCTGCTTAGCCTCTCCGGCCGCGGTCTCCTCCTTCGTTGAGACTTAGATGAGGAACGAGAGCGCGGAGCGCGGGAGGATGCAGCGCCCGCTGTAGCCTGGGAGCTCCGGGGAGCTCTGCCTGCTCCTCTGCTTCCTGCTGCTGAACAGCCGCCCAGGGGGCTGCAGAGACCTTACTGGCCACCGTCAGGAGGAAACGTGGGGGGTGAGGGAGGTCCAGAGAACGATCCTGAAAAAAGTGAGTCAAGGCTCCTCAAGGTGAGACACACAGGAGGAAAAGAAAGTGGGGGCGTGAAAAAAGATACACGTAAAAAGGGGCGCAGGCCTGGGGTGGCGCTCCGCATATGGGATCCAGACCTAAAAGAGGCGGACTCGGGAAAACTAGAGACTCTGGAGGAGGACGGGAAAATGGGCCAAGGGATCTATGCGACCACAGGAAAAGCAAGACGCGCCACACGGCCAGGGAAGGGGTGCTGGAACTGAGGGAAGGGCACGGGACCAGGATCTCGGGGACCAGGAGCAGGAACCGCGGGTATGGGGTCCTGGCTCCGGAGAGGATCTGGGCCGAGAGACGAGCCGGGGCTTCTTCACAAGCCCTCGGAGCCTGGCGTGTGCAATCCGGTGACCGTAAAGAAGGGGGAGGGCGGATGCAAGGGGAAAAGGTTTTCCTTTTCCTCCCGCCCGGCTCGGCGCCAGCCTGTAGACCCGCGCAGACTCAGGTCTGAGAGGCCCGAGGCCAACTGCGCAGACTCGGGGGTTCCGCGCCAGGCGCGCGGGGAAGACCGCGCAAACTCCTGGTCTGACGCCAACTCTCCCTCCCGATTCTTGGGTTTAGAGGCCAAACCAGAGGACTCGGGAAGAGCTGTGAAAGAAGGCCTAGTGGCGGATGACAGGCACTAGTGCAGGGGTGAGGGTGGAGGATGGTCAAGCCTTGTGGACATACCTCGCGCTCTGAACCACCCAGAGCCTCTTCTATGCCAGGCTTCGGCCACCGCTCAGCACCACGGACAGCGCCTGGCGTCCTGTGGGTCTCTCCAAGGGTGTCCTACTCACCTCTTCTCCTATCAGTCCTGGGAGCAGTGTCTCAGAGAAGGATCCTCCCTTCCAGAAACGCTTTTCCTTCTCAGTAGGGTGCTGGAGTTTCTGCTCCTTTCTAAAGCCAGGAAATTGACATTAGGATCCATTTGGGAAGGAGAATTCCCTTTTCTTAAAGCCGGTCCCTAACGAGGCATTGGTAATGGCGCTCTAGGAAAAAAAAAAAAAAAAAAAAGGACCCTCCGCCAACCCTAACACATCTAACTGGAATAAGAAAGGTGTGTGTACAGCCCTGGGTGGTATGGCTCAGAGGATTGAGCATGGCCTGTGAACCAAACCAAAGGGTGGCTGGTTGGATTCCCAGTCAGGGCACTTGCCTAGGTTGTGGGCCAGGTCCCCAGTAGGGGGCGTGCGAGAGGCAACCACACATGGATGTTTCCCTCTCTCCCTCCCTTCCCCTCTCTCTCTCTAAAAATAAATAGATGAAAAGAAAAGTGGTGTGTATAGCATTATGGACTGTCCTCTCCCACCCCCTGTCCTTTTCCTATGCACAGCCGGGCTAACTGGGTGTCAGGACAGGGATCCAGACATTCAAACCCTATGCATACTAATACTTCCTACTAACACTTCCTGCTGTAAGGATTTCAGGCCTCCTCTCTAATCCCCCTCAGGCCTCAAACTCTACCCCAAGATCAGTTCACCTGCTTCCCATGCCCCCCGCCCCATTCATCCGCTGATTATACATTCCATGTGCGTAGTTGTCTGAGTCTCCCCTTACCTCAGCCTCCACAGGCTCCAGGCTATTCTTTGCCTGTAAACTTTGTTCTTACCTGGAAGTTGATACCAAAAGGTGCAGGGGCTAAAGAACAAGGTAAGGGAAAATGAAAAGAAGCAATACTGGAAAGGAGGAAGGGATCTGGTGAGAGGGGTCATAGTGGGAGGAAGCTGTTTTTTTTTTTTCAACTGGAACTTGGCAATCTCCTGGTCAAGCTCCTTGCTGGCGCCACTCTTTTGCCTTTAGATGGTCAGGGCCAAGTGGGAGTGGGACAGCTCTGGCCCTTCCAAGGATTTCCCACACCAGTCTCCCGGCACTTGCAAGTTGTACTCCAGCAGATTGTGCCCCAAGGTGAGGAAGACCTGGAGAACAGAGGCTGGGGCATGGCCGGATATGAGGGCAGTGGGGATAGTGAGAGGCTGTTTGATCTGAGGGCAAGCTTCCTTCTTCAGACATCTCTGCTTGCAGCTTTCCTACCATGCTCACCTCATGGAGAAGGTGGACAACAGAGTGGGAGTGGAGTTGGATGGGTGGGCAGTTTGCCCTTGACACTCTTGGGAAGAGCCCAGCAGAAGGTTCTAGCAGTAGCCCCCCAAATAAGTCATCATCTAACAGTTATGTTGCCTTCAAAGGGTGGAATGTAACTTCAACTCCTTAACAGTTAAGGGGTAGTCATGTTTATACAGCCCTAAAATTATTTCAGCCCTTCAAAGGCAACTGCAAGGTTGATGTGGCCCCTGGTGAAAATGAGTTTGACACCCCTGATCTAACGCCTTCACACTAGTCCCAACCCCTGACGCTGTCTTGGTTTTTCTAGAACCAGGAATCCTTACGTTCTCAGCATGGGAAACACACGTCTCCCCCCACGTCTGAGTGGGAGGAAGAGCAAATTGTGTGACAAATAGATGTGAGGAGTGAAAGGAAGTGGAGAGTCTCTTGGTGACAGATGGCCGACTATTCCTTAGAGCAGAGTTCCATGAATGAGGGAGGATCAGATAAGAAATGTGCCTCGAGGTCACATTACTGCTACTACGGGTGTCTAACATGTGTGTAACACCTTAGAGCTGTGGTTCTCACAGTGCGTCTGAGGACCAGCAGCATCAGCATCATCAAGGACCTTGTTAAAATGCTAAATACTTTTTATTCTTTAATTTTTAAGATTTTATTTTATGCCCTGGCTGGCATAGCTCAGTGGATTGAGCGCAGGCTGCAAACCAAAGTGTCGCAGGTTCGATTCCCAGTCAGGGCACATGCCTGGGTTGCAGGCCATAACCCCCAGCAACTGCACATTGATGTTTCTCTCTCTCTTTCTCTCTATCTCCCTCCCTTCCCTCTCTAAAAATAAAATAAATAAAATCTTTTAAAAATTAGTTAGAGAGGGGAAAGGAGGGAGGGAGGGAGAGAAACATTGATGTGTGACAGAAACATCGATTGATTGGTTGCCTCTTGCGTGCCGCCAACTGGGGATCTGACTTGCAACCCAGTCATGTGCTCTGACCAGGATTAGAACCAGCAACCCCTTGGTCTGCAGGACGATGCCCAACCCACTGAACCACATCAGTCAGATCAAAACAAAAATTGCTAATTCTAGAGCTTCATCCAGACCTACTGAATCAGAAACTCTTGTAGGAGATTCCAATGCACACTAACATTTGGGAATCACTGCCTTAGGAGTTGTGTAAGCATTCTTTGCCTCACTAATCTCATTTAATCCTCAAGATAGCATCAAAGGGATCAGCGAAGAGAATATAATTCTAATCCTAATGGAATATTATCACATGCCAGGCACTATGCTAAGCAATTGTTGCCTACTATCTCATTTAATTCTGTCCACAAATGGTGATAGTCCACCTCCTTGAGGGAGAGGGAGAGTGTTGATCTCACCTGGTCCCTGGAGTGGGCTAGAGTATCTCAAGTGTCAGTTCACTCCATCCTTTCACCCTGAAGGTTTGTTCTGGAAGGGTGACATCACCCAGGATGTGATGACCCAGAAGATGGAACACATAAGCAGACTCCATCCCCAAGATTTCTGTCTGAGGGATGGGCAGGCATCCTTTCCCACCAAAACCACTGGGGTGAGGTACATGAGGCCCACGGTCAGGCCAGACTGTGCTGGGAGGGAAGTAGTATTAACACTACAGGTAAGAGCTGCCAGAAATTGAGTGAGAATGATTCGGAGGTCCTCTCTGGGATCTGCAAGGAACAACTCCATGAGCCATTAATGATACCTGCAAAGGGTATCACTAATACCCTTTGGTATTAGTGGATGGATGGTATTAGCGGTAGGGTGGATGTCAGCAAGTCTCTGTTCCATTGGTCATTTCTGTCTCTTCTGGGGGCAAGCAAGAGGAGAAACTTCAACTCCTATTCCCCAAGGTGAGACTTATGTGTCTTCTTAAGAATTTTAAATCCCTGACTTTGGGTCCCTTCTCTGTTCCTCTGGGGCCCTGCCACCCTTGTCTGTCTCCTTCTTGACTCCCGGCTTCCCTCCTCACAGAGCCCAATGGTCCAGGTGAACAGGGATCAGTGCTTTACCTCCAAAATGGTTTCGAAGGCCCTGAAACAACAGGTGGCCAACCCTGTCAGGGTGAGATTGGAACCCCCAAGGGCCTGTTTAAATGAGGGAGGCGGGTATGAAGAGGGGAATGAGTATGGAGGCATGAATGGATAAGCCCAAGGAAAGATCTTTTCCTGCCCAGTTGAAGCATACCCCTTTCCTTTTCTCCCCTACAGACCACCTGTGGGTATCTGTGTGGGAGTTTGGGAGGGCAGGTGCTGGGAGCCTCCAAGAATGAAATGGTCTATAGCATCAAGTGTAAGCATAGACCTGCAGTTTTCAAAATTAGGTAAAAAATTTTCCTTTTCTCCATGCACTCCTGTTTATAGCAAGTGGTAGCAAAGCTCCTTTAGATAAATGGGAGAGGCAGCCCAGAGGCCTTCACATTCAGAACATGCACACACTCACATGCCCCATGTCCCTCTACTCTGTGACCTGGGCTAGTCAGCCAGTAAAGTTCAGGGTTATTTCCTTGAGATGCTCAAACTCTTCAAAATCTAGATTGGAAACACCCATCCAGTACTCCCATCTATCTTTCTAGGTGAGACATTGGGGTGCAGGCTGGTCAAGGGACTTGCTCAAAGCTGCACAGCAGGTTCTGGGCAGAGCCAGCACTGGAACCAGCCCTTTCCCCTGTGGCCCCTGTGGCCCCTGTGGCCCCTGCAGCCCCTGCCTTTCCTTTCTGGGACCACAGTAGGGGTTGGGCTGTTCCAAACATCAGGCTCCTCCACGTTGACCAAAGTCTGGTGGGGGGAGGGGGACTAACACCTCAATTATAAGAAGGTGGCAGCCGGAGGAAGATATGAAGGAAGGGCTTCTCAGACAGAGAGCACTGCAATGACAAGTGTTCTGTGACAAGGACACCATGGCCAGTTCAAGGAGCAGATGGAGAAGCCAGGGTATTAGGTTGGAGAAGCAGGCCCAAGACTGACCATATAGGGCCTCATAGATCCTGGTGAAAAACTGGGATTTTATTCTAAGTGGCAAGTTAACTGGGAAATTTTAAGGAAGGGGATTTCCTAATGTGACATATGAGTTTATCCAAAGGCCACTCTAGTGATGTTAAGGAATGGGTTGTGAAGAGCAAGACTAAAAACTAAGAAGCCTGGAAGGAGCCACCACCCTGATCCTGGGGGGAGGCTTGAGTTGGCCTGGACTGGGGCAGTGGCAGTGGAACTAGCGCCCCCAGCTGGCCATGCACTCCATCCAGAGGCAGCCTGCACCGCAGGGGGCTTCCAGGCTCTCCTAGGAAACTGGTTCCCTTGGTTTCCATTCCTGTAAGGTGGCACTTGGGCTCTCTAAGCCTGGGTTGGTTGCTGGGTCAACACACTCAGAGCTAAGTGACAGACCTACCAGTGAGGGACCGGTTACCATGGTGCTGCTGCGAATGCAAACAAGGTGCTGTCATTCTTTCCAACCCTGAGCCCAAGGGGAAAATCACAGGCGGGAGGGTGAAGTATATGTGGAAGCCAAGGGGACAGGTAATTGGTGGGCTGAGTCACTATGGGCTTACTCCATCAGGCTGTTATGGAAGCATCCGGGGAAGAAGAGTAGAAGAGGAAGGGGCCACCTCGCCACATACTGATCCCAATCCTTTGTTTCTTCTTGTTTTAGGGCTTCTCTGAGCCACCCTCCGCTGTGGGACGCCACCTCGTCACTGATGGAGACCTTGTGTGAAAGTTCTCTGCCCCAATGCCCTCCCCATTGTCCTCTGGGGGTGGGGGCAGGTTCTAGGATGACCCAAATCTGGGTCATTAAAGTGGACTCTCATGCCAGCTCTTCCTGTGACTTGTCTTGAGGCAGGATGGGTGGGGTTTGGACCCGGCCAGAGCCTACAAAGTGAGAGAAGGGGGACCAGGAAAGGGGGTGGAGGTGAGGAGAGCACAGTCCCTCGGTGCTGATGGAGGCTGGTCTCTGTCTTGTTTTCCTCCCCGTGACCAGTCCTGAAGTGGGGAAAGTGAGGGTGGGGCTACAGCTGGAAGGTCAGCCTTCCCCACCGGCACCCAGCTACATGGTGTGGCCTGGTTGCCCACTCTTCCATGTCACACAGGCCTGCACCCTGCTGTTTTATGAGTCTTCACCTTTGGCATTACACCTCTTGCCAGGACTCTCCCACTCATCTTGCTCTCATTAATCAATAGGGAAGTGCTACAAAGTGTACACACATTAACTGTTCTAATGGCTCTTGCCAGTTTGTTCCTAGTAGCTTAAAATTTTAAAAGGGAACAGGGCCCTGGCCCATGTGATTCAGTTGGTTGGGTGTCATCCCATAGACCAGGAGGTCTCGGGTTCGATTCCCAGTCAGGACACGTGCCCGGGGTGAGGGTTTGGTCCCTGGTCAGTGTGCCTGCAGGAGGCAACTAATTGATGTTTCTCTTGCACTGATATTTCTCTTCCTCCCTCCCTTTCCCTCTGTCTCTAATAGATAAAAGAAAAAAATCTTAAAGGGAGTGGGTAATCCTACCCCATGATCAGCCCAACCAAACACTGGAATATCCTATTTGCAGAGCTTTCTACTTCTTGAAGTGCGCTCGCTGATTGGATATTCACAGGTGTGAGCAAACAGGCAGGTATTAGGATTTAGTGTCTCTAAGAGGTAGCGGAGTTGTAAACATAAACTAATAATCACTCTATAGCTATAAACAAGTTTTCGTACTTTACCAGATATGTCATAATTTAGTAAATAACTATGAACCCCTCAACCATGTGGACAGTGAATAAAAGAAAAATTGTTTTTGGAAAGAAGTTGGTATCGTTGGCTCTACCTGATATGAAGACTTAGCATGAAACCAGCCATCTACAGAGTGTGGCATTGATGAAAGGGCAGGTGGGCAGATCCATGAAGTGAAGGGCCCAGAGACAGACACGTGGTGTGGGCACTTCAGGGCAAAGGTGGCAGAGAAGAGGGCCATCTTTCCAACAAACAGTCCGGGAACCATTTGGTGCCCTTGTAGATGAAAAAGTCACTTATGTCCATGACTTAAAATATACACACAAGCAGGATCCAGGGGGATTATAGGTCAATGTGAAGAATTAAAAAGCGACGCTTATTCCATAACTGTAGGCCATTTGATGGATGTATTTCATTTCCCTGAACTCCTACCCTGCAAAACCGTGTGGATGAAGCGTTTAAAGGAGAGTACAAGACAGTAACTTCCTGTCCTAATGGCTATAAAAGATTTCTTAAAGAGGAAACAAAGGTGCTAAAAATAAAGTGAAATATGGTACATTTGATACGTTAAATTGAGAAAATCTATAAACTCTTCCTTAGAGCTAAAGTAAGACAGTTTTAGGGTATACCATTTTTTTTTCTGCCACCACGTGAATACAAACATCTTCCACTGTCTGTCCTGAGAAGAATAGAAAAGAAAGAATTTTCTGAGTCAGTGGTTGTCTGGCAGAAATATAATATATATTTATATATGTAATTTAAAATTTTTTAGTAGTCACATTTTTAAAAGAGTGAAAAGGAAATAAGGCTATGTCAACTCTAGTCTCTGTAAATGATTCAATTAGAAGCATACAGCATCACCTATAGAGAATTTTGCTTAAAATTTTTTTAAGCCTGATTCAATCAGAACTTTAGAGATAACTTCTAGTTTACAGGAAATAAGGGGGAAATACAGGTTATATATGGGGCAAATATATCATGAGGAAATAATCAGACAACACCAGAAGAAAAGCTGACCTCATCTCTTCAACCAGAAAATATCAAAAATTGGGGACGGGGTAGGAAGGGAAGGAACCCTAAATATGCTAATTTAAACAGAATTAAGAAACACAACCAAATGAAATGATGGTCTATGTCTCCTATTTTGAACAAAACAACCAGAAAGTGCATTTTGAAAAACAATTTGAGAAATTTGAATATGAACTGAGCATCAAATAATATTTGGTCATATTAAATTTATTGGATGCCATATAGCAATTTGATAATGTGAGAAAGCATCTTTATATCTTGGAGATGTATACTGAAATATTTATAGGGAAATATGTCTATTATTTACTTTTAAGTACTAAAAGGAAGCAAATATGGCAAAATATTAATAACTTAAGTCTAGATGATGCATGCATGAGTATTTACTATGCACTACTCTCATTTTTTTGTATTTTGGAAAATTTCTACTGAAAAGAGAGAGTAACGTGATGAAACGTGAAGTTTAGAAAGCTCACTCCCTGGCTCGATGGGTGACGAAAGCAGAGGCCAAACACTAGCTGGTTTATGGTACTAAACCACGACAGTAGTCATGTGGAAAGAGCACAGTGGTTTAGATAGGATGATGAGCGTGGAGAGACGTGGACCAAGGGGCGGGACAGCATTTTGCAGGTAGACCACAAGATTTTTTGATAGACTCGAGGTGGAAGAGGGCAAAAGAAGGAGAGTCGAGGCTAACAGCAAAAGCAAGTATTCATCGATTGTCTCGTAAACGACAATGCAATCCCTGCTCTAAGAGGCCCCCACGTGTTGAATTCCCGTAATCCTCCCCACCACCTTGTGGTTTAGGTGCTGTTGTCCCCTCCACTTTGCACATCAGGAAATGTGGGCGCAGAGAGGGCAAGCAGCTTTCCCCAAGTCGTATCCTCAGTAGGTGGCGTTGCTGGAACTGGAACCAGGCACACACGCACAACCATTCCTGCTCTTAATGGAGATGCATAAGAGTAACCTGTTCTGTTCACTTTTCTGCTTCTCTCATCTTAGGGTTTTTACTACTCCACTCACGTATCTCTCCTGGTCCCCACCCAACTATAACCTTTTCATCAACCCTGTCACTGGGTAATAGAGGTGGTGGCCCTCGGGGAAAAGCGTCTGTCAAAACGGGTAGGGCCCAGTGGGAATTCTCGGGAGGAACACACAGTAGGTGGTGGAGGAGGGCTAGGGGGCGGTAGCTCCCACGCTATGACCGTGCTCTGACGCCACGTATGACGCAAATAAGTGCAAGAGCCGAAGGTGGAGATGTCGTCACCACCCGCTCGGGGTTGGCCGATTAGCCGCTAGAGGGGCGTGTAGACCCCGCCTCTCGGGTGGGTGGGGAGTGGCAGGCCCCGCCTTGGACCCTCGGGCAGGCTCCTGCCAGCGTCTCTGCGGCGCGGGCTGGGGAGCGAGCGCGCGGACCCCGGAAGGATGCGGCGCCCGCGGCGGCCTGGGGCTCCCCGGGGCTCCGGGGGTCTCCGGGTGCTCCTCTGCCTCCTGCTGCTGAGCTGCCGCCCGGGAGGCTGCAGCGCCATTAGTGCCCACGGTCAGGAGGAGAGGGGCAGCTGGGGTGGAGGAGGATGGTGCCGGGAGCAAAACTCAGCGGGGGGCGGGGGCGGGGAGGTGGCTGGAAGGCGGGACGCTGGGGCAGAAGGTGTGGAGTGGGGTCGGGGCAGGCACTGGGAGATGGGAAGGTGAGCGGGCTTCTGAGAGGAAAGGGGCGTAGGCCTGGGGGTGGGGCAGGGACTACGGGGGCGGGACCTCGGAGAAGTGGGCTCGGGAAGACCGCGGGGTTGGGAGGAGGAATGGGGGTGCGTATGGACAGAGGGACGTAGAGATAGGCTACAAGTCCCCGGGAGAGGCAAGTCCTGCCGAGGCGCCAAAGAAGTGACGACCGGTGCTGAAGGGGGGAGAGGGGGATAGGAGGAGGGCGGGGGACCCCGAGCTCCGGGTGGTAGGAGTCCATCGGAGTCCCAGCTCCCGGTAGAAGATCAGGCGGAAAGAAGAGTCAGGGTTTCCCTTTACCCTTAGAGGGGCCATTGCTGTGGTCTGATCTCCAGCAAGAGGGGGAGAGCTGGGGTAGGGGACGAAAGAGGGTGAAGAGGGCAGGGTCCTCTCCCGCCCCCCCTCCCCACAGCCGGGTCGGGTGCTGACTCACATCTTGGCGGACAGAGACAGTCAGCGCTGACTCATGGGCTGGGGGAGGGTGGGGGTGGGGGGCGCGCGGGGGAAGGGGCGCAGCCTAGCCGCCCGGCGCCCTCCTGCACCACGGGCTTGGAGGCTAATGAAGGGTACTTCCTGTGGCGCTGTGCTGGTAGGACGGTAGGTGGAGGCTGGAGCGGTGGAGCGCTCACGGCCCGTGGAGACTCTCCTCGCCCTGTCACCCCTCCTTCCTCCGTAACTGCTCCCAGGCAAGCCCTGGGCAGCCCCGGCTCAGGGTTTCAGCACCGCGGACAGCGCCAGCGGGCCAGGGCCGCGCACAGGAGGGACCGTGTGGGGAGCCTTAGAGTCACCCCACCCTTTTCCCTTTCCCACGCAGAGAGGAGATGTGCTAGGGTTTTTGCCTCTTCTGAGTCCCAGGCCATCCTAGTTAGGATGCTCTTGGAGATTAGGGAAGCAAAGTCCCCTTTTCCTCAGAATGTGGTCACAGGCTCCCCCATACTAATCCTATGAGAATAGAAGTGTATGATCCCGCCCCCCATGTGTCTGGAAAGGTCCTCTTCCCCATCACTCAGCTGGTCAAGCTGAACCTTTTAGAGAAAGAGTCCAAGACTCACAGACCCTCAAAATCCAAAGCCAGATCCTGGGTTTCCTTAGGAATTCCAGGCCCCTTCCCTCCTCTCCTCTCAGCTTCAACCCTTCCTAGGATGAAACAGTGGGCTCATCTGCTCCCCCCTTTCCCAGCCTGTGCACTCATCTGCCCATTCTGAGTGTGCGGTTGTCTGAATCCCTGCTCCCCTGTCCTTCCACAGGCTGCCTGTTTGACCGCAGACTCTGCTCCCACCTTGAGGTCTGTATTCAGGGTGAGTGATGCTCGGGCATAGGATGTACAAGATCGGGGGACACAATGAGGACTTGGGGGAGAGGCCTGGAAGGAAGAAGGGGTGCTGGGCTTGGGCAGCAGGGCGACTGGCCTGGAGGAACAGAACCCTCTGAAGCCAAGAAAAGAGGCGAAGAGAGTCCTGCCCATTTGCCATCTGGACTTTGGAAGGCCTTGTGTTCATATCTTTTATTAACACAACCTTTGTGCTCCTAGATGGCTTATTTGGACAGTGCCAGGCGGGAGTGGGGCAGGCCCGGCCCCTTTTGCAAGTCACCTCCCCCGTTCTTCAGCGCTTACAAGGTGTGCTCCGAGAGCTCATGTCCCAAGGTGAGGTCTGGGCGCAGTGGAGGAGAGAGACTGGAACTTAATCCGACAGGGATGAGGGAATGAGGAGCTACCTGACTTGAGGATTTCTTTCATGGGACATTTCTAGCACACTTATTCTTGGAGCCTCACCTTCCCAGACCTTGCTGGAGAAGGAGGCGAGGCAGATGTGTGGTGCGACCCTAGAGGTGGGCTATTGATGCTTAGGCCCCCTGGAGGAGCCCAGGGGAAGCTTCCAGGAGAAGCCACTGGGAGAGACTCACCCATCTCTCCAGGACTCTCCCACTCCCTGAAACGGAATGCTCCAGAGCCATGAATTCTGGAGTCCTCAACCAGAACAGTCCAATCATGCAGTTCACTCACCCAGCAAGTACTTATTGGGTACTTACTATGTGGCAAGCATAGTTTTAGGTACTTGGGATGTAGGAGGGAATAAAACAGACACAGATCTGTCTCTTGGAGTTTACCTTCAAGGTTGAGGGGAGGCAATACAGACAGTGTATCAGAAGGTAATAAGTGCCATGAAAGAAATGAATACTACAGCAGGATAAAGGGATCGGAAAACAGTGAGGTAGGAAGCTGCAGTATTAAACTGAGTGATCAGGATAGACTTTATTGAGACTACGAAATTTGAACAGAGATGTCAAGGAGGTGGAAGTGTTTTCTGGAAGGTTGTCTGGAGCAAGAGTGTTTCAAGCCGACCGTAGAGCTAGAACCAAAGCCCTAAGGTAGGAGCATGAATTGAGGAACACTGTAGAGAACACCTCTAGGGTACGTCTGCACAGACAGGAGGGACAGAGAGGCAGAGTAGAAGATGCAGTCACGTGACATGAACAAAAACTAGGGGCGGGTGGAAATGGGAGGGTGGTGGGGAGGGGTGGGAGTAAAAGATAGAAAATTGTACTTGAACAACAATTAAAATTTTTAAAAAGTAAGAGGAAAAAAGACACAGTCACGCAGATACTGGGGAAGGGATGCCGATCACTGGAGAGCCGTATAGGAATGTGTGGACATTGGCTTGACTCTGAGGAAAAGAGGAAACCATCACAAGGTTTTGAGCATAGGGGCGCATAATCTCACTCCTACTTTAAAAGAAAACACACTCTTGCTGCTGTGTTGAGAATAGAATTTAGGGAGCCAAGGGTAGAAACAGAGAAACCACTAAAAGCTACCACAGTGAGTTATATAAAAGAGAAATGCAGCCCTGGCTGGCGTAGCTCAGTGGATTGAGCACAGGCTGCGAACCAAAGTGTCGCAGGTTCGATTCCCAGTCAGGGCACATGCCTGGGTTGCAGGCCACGACCCCCAGCAACCGCACATTGATGTTTCTCTCTCTCTCTCTTTCTCCCTCCCTTCCCTCTCTAAAAATAAATAAATAAAATCTTAAGAAAAGAGAGAAACACGATGTGGAGCAGGATGGCTGCAGGGAGACAGCAAGGAATGACAGAATCTGCATACATTTTTTAAGACAGTGAGCATGATTTCATGAAATATTGGATACGACTGTGAAAGAAAGGGAGGAGTGAAAGAAGACTCCCAGGTTTTACTGACCAAACTGCTGGGTTGATGAAGAACGTTAATTATGCGGAAGAATCAACTGGAGGGAAAGAATGTTTAGTTTTGAGTATATTGAGTTTAAAATGTCCATTCAAGTAGAGTGGGAAGTGGGTACTTAAGATTGGGTTTTAAAAGAGAGAGATCTGGAATGGAGACATGAATTTGGAGTTCTTTGATATATATTATAAATGGTAATTAAACCCATGAGGTGGATGAGATAATCAAAGGATTGAGTGTTAATCAAGAAGGGCCCTAAAAGGGCCAGGAGAAGGAGAGGAGCCAAGAAGGAAGACTGGGAAGGTAGGTAGGTAGTGAGGTAAGTGAGGCAGGAGAAACAACAACAGTGTTTGCTATCGGAGAAGCCAAGTGAAAGTATATCAGGGAGGAAGCAGTGATCAGCAGGGTCACATGACGAGGGTTGGTTAAGTAAGATGTCATCTGAGAACTGACCACTGGATTTAGATATGCAGAAGTTGCTGGTGATCTTGATGAAAGCAGTTTTGTTAGAATAGTTGGAAATAAAACCCTGGCTGGTCTGGCTCAGTGGATTGAGGGCCAGCCTGCAAACAAAAGGGTCGCTGGTTCAATTCCCGGTCAGGGCACATGCCTGGGTGGCAGGCCAGGTCCCCAGTAGGGGGCGTGTGAAAGGCAACCACACACTGATGTTTCTCCCCCCCTCCCGCCTCTCCCTCCCTTCCCCTCTGCTAACAAAACATTAATACAATCTTTTTAAAAAAGAATAGTTGGGAATAAGATCTGTAATAGAGTGAATTAAGAGGGAGTGGGAGGAAAGGAATTGGAGGCAGCCAGTATAGATAACAGCTTTCAAGGAATTTTGCTATAAAGAAAGGCAAAGAAATGGGGTGACAGAGGAGGATGTGAGCTCAAGCACTGTTTTTTAAGATGGAAGCAATTGTATCGTGTTTGCGTGCTAATGGGAGTAATTCCGTTGAGAACAGGAGAGGGTGATGTGGGATATGAGAGAGAATTGTGAGGAAGAGGCTCTTGAATAGGTAATAGGGGATGAAATTTAGTGCTCAAGTGGAGGAACTGGCCTTAAATAAGAACACAGACAGTGCAGCTCATGTTCATAGGCATAAAAGCAGGCATGGATGCCAGCAGGTCCCAGAAAGGGCTGAAGAGCCGCACAGACTGTTGATCCAGAATCAGGGAAGAAGGAATGCGGGTGGCGAGTGGGGGACTGCTCCTGTAGAGTAAGTGACCGATCCTTCCTGAGAGCAGTTTTGTTGTGGGAAGAGATCAAGGAGATCTGCCTCAGGATAAGATGATGATGATGATGATGACGATGACGATGGTGATGATGATGATGGAGAAGGCAGAGGAGGAGGAGGTTTGAAACAGGTTTATAGTGCCCTGGCATTTTCTAATCACTTCCATTTCCTTGATCACATCTGGTTATCATGATAGGCCCACGAAGTGTACGTTATTTCCACTTTAAAAATAAAGAAAACTATGGTTCAGAATCAACTAAAAGAAGAAGAATAGGACTAAGTATGATAATTATAATAATAATAGCATTTACTGAGAGTTCACTATGTGATGGGTTGTTCTAACCATTTTGTATTGTGTTATTTTAATTATCACAACAACCTTAGGAGGTGTAAATGCCCATTTTACAGACAATAGAACTGAGGCTCAGACACATTCGGCAGATTGCCCAAGGTCACACAATTAGTAAATGGCAGAGGATTGAAACCCCATCTTACTGGGCCGTCTGACTCCACACTCCGTTCCTGAGGGTGGGATGAGGACAGCTCAGATCACCCACTGGCTCTCCAGACCACTTCCCACTGCCCCTCTGCCCTGCCAAACCCAGTGCACTGCAGGGAAGGGGGTGCAGTTTTGATCTCCACCAATCCTGGTTCCTGGGCCCTCAGACCATCCTGAGCCAACCGTACCCTGTCCTGTCCCCTGGCAGGGCTGTCCTGGCACGATGACCTCACCCAGTACGTGATCTCCCAGGAGATGGAACGCATCCCCAGGCTTCGCCCCCCAGAGCCCCATCCGAGGGACAGGTAGGCGTCCTTGCTCAGCCACTAGCCCAGGCTGGCGAGTCTGTGGTCTTCCTGACGGGCAGGGGGAAGGGAGAGGACGCGGGCACCGAGGTCATCGGGCTGGGGCATGGGCGTCAGAGGTTCAGGAATCGGCACACTCCCAGCCGGAGCTGAGTTCATCCCTGAGGATCCAGCACCACCAGGGTATTTTTTGAATGTTGTGAAAAACTGGGGTAGTTGGTATTTTCAAAGAACCATCAAAGTAGTCACCATGGGAAAATGAGAATGTTATGGGACTGAAGTGTTTAAGGCTCAGTTTCATTACCGTGCAGAACTGTGGATGGCGGGAGGTAGTGCCATTGATTCGTGGTGAGGGCCTCTGCAAGCATTGTCCAGCCCTGGTGAAGCACAGGGAAGTTCGTGAGGGCCTGGGGCGCGGAGGGTGATGCCAGGATGCGGCAGGCAGAGTGGGGCGGGGTGCAGAACAGTAACTATTTGGACCTATATGGACAGCCAGGGGTGTGGGGTGGGGGTGGGGGCATGCACACGGGCAGGGAGGGAAGCTGCAGCCAGAGTTCATCGGGAGAGGTGCCAGCTGCCTTCCCCTGCTGCTGTTCTCCCCTTCTCCACCCACCTCTAGCCTCACGTTGCCCTAGCACCCGATCCCTTCCAGGGACCTAGGCATGCTCGCCAGGAAGGCCACAGCTTCTGCCCCCAACTAGGCCTCTTGGCCCTTCCGCATGGTCTTCTCTCCTCCCTCCGCTGAGGCTGCCTCCCTTGTCAAGAGGCCAGGCTTCCTCTATGCTGCTGAGCCTGTCCGGCCCCACCGGCTCTGCTTTGTAGGCTCCGGATACCCTTGTCTCGCACAACCCGCCTCCTCCCTTCCCACACACCTTGTGCTTTCCTCCCCAGATCTGGCTTGGTGCCCAGGAGACCCGGTCCCGCTGGGGAGCTGCTTTTACAGGGCATCCCCACTGGCTCTGCCCCCGCTGCCCCACACCGACTTCCTCGGCCTCCAGCGGGTGGGGACAGAGCTGGGGCTGGGTCCCCCCTGTCCCCTATGCAGACTGAGCTGCTGCCCCCTCTCTTGGAGCATCTGCTGCTGCCCCCGCAGCCCCCTCACCCCGCCCTGAGTTATGAACCTACCCTGCTGCAGCCCTACCTGTTCCGCCAGGTGAGCCCTAGACACTACCCCACCCCCACCCCGATCCCCCAGGCCTGACGTCTGCTCTTACCTGGATCTCTGGTTTCCTGCAGTTTGGTTCCCGCGATGGTTCTCGGGGCTCGGAGAGCTCTGCAGGGATGGGCAGTGCCGGCTCCTTGTCCAAGGCTGACCCCGCTGCCCTCTTCAGCAGAACTGCCCCCAAGGGCATGTTCGGGGCTCACTCTGCCTACTCCTATCGGGGCCCTCCTGGGCCCGCACCTGCTCAGGTTTTCCAGGAGGCAGGTCTGCTCTACCTGACCGAGGAGCTGCCAGTGCCCAGCAGAGCCAGGGCACCAAGCTCGCTGGAGCAAGCGGACAGCAGCCAGGCGGAGGACTCCTCAGAGGGCTATGAGGAGGGAGGACTCGAGGGTCTCAGGGAGAAGCCTCCCTCCCCAGCAGAGAAGCCAGGTAACAGAGTCCTCAGCACCCACTCCCTGCCTGTGGGGGCTGCCTTGGGGGAGCTCCTTGCTGACTGTCCCTGCACTTGTTCATGTGTCATTGAAGTCATGCATACCCTTAAGTAATGTTTGCCAACAGCCAGGTCTATGCCAGGCACTAGGAAGGCAGTGTGGATATGGAGGGTGCGGGTGTCGGGGGGAGAGCTGACATGACTCTTTTTCCGCTGGAGAGTCAAGATGTCCATGAACTTGGGTCTTGGCCCCCGGAAGGTCTTTCCCCCCAAAGTGTGGACAACGGCTGGAAGGGGAGGGCATTAGTGTCCTGGTGTCTGAGAAAAAGCTCTTAAGTGTTCTAGTCCCCCCTACCCCCAACTCATGCGTCTGAAGTTCATCTTGCCAGCAGCCCTTAGCTCCGTGTCTGGCTCCCAGCAGATGCAGCTCTGCAAAGACTGGCAGCAGTGCTGGCGGGCTACGGGGTGGAGCTGCATCAGCTGGCCCCCGAGCAGCTCTCCACTCTCTCGGCCCTGCTGCAGCTGCTGCCCAGGGGCGCAGGACGAGATCCGGGTGAGTGTCCCGGCAGAGAGACTAGCCATGGCCTCTTGCCCCACCTGTCAAGGCCAAATGCAGCAGCCTGGAGGGGAAAGGTCAGGGTCAGGGAAGAGAGTTCTTTCAAGACATGGGGTCATTGCCAGCAAAGGGCAGGGAGCGAGGGGGTGCAGTGATGAGCTGAGGAGTCAGGCCAGGTAAGGACTGGGGGGTGGAAGTAATAAGAAAGATGCCAGTAGCAGGAGTGAGCAGCAACCAGGAGGCACTGAGAAGGGTGGGGTGGATGATGCTGAGGACCTAAAGGGGCGTGGCCGATCAGAAGGAGAAGGCGGTGTTTACGGGTAGGGGGAGGGCTATACAAATAGCTCTGAGAGGTGTGGCCAGTGATGGAGGGACGAGTGAATAAAACAGTTCAGGCTGTAGCACAGGGACAGGAGGCCACGCTAAAGACGAGACTGATGGCAGGGTCTTGGTCCCTGACTGAGGGGAAAGAGGCCACAGCAGAGGTCGCAGGGTCAGGCCTCTGTGCCTTTCTCCCACCTGCGTTGTGTGGACCTTGGCCTTGGCCCGGTGCCCAGAGTCTTGGTTTCCCTGTCTCTGCAGGACGGGGTGTGAACATTGGAGCGGACATCAAGAAAGTGAGTTCCCGGCACCTCTCTGACCCATACGTGCCCAATGGCAGCAAACCCCCTCGCCGAAATCTAAGCCCCAAGATCGGGACCCAGAATCTGTAACATCCAGCCCCTTATTTTGGGAAAACCGAGGCCCACAGACTGCGAGCCATTGCCTAAGTCTCACCTCAAGTGGATGGCGGAACTCGGCCTAGAAGCTAGAATTCTTGATTCCTTGCTGTTTTCAATACAGTCATTTGAGACCATGCTCTGAGGATCCTTAGGGGGAGAGGGGAGCTGTGAGCAGGTGGGGTCCTGATGCCCCTGGAACTTGAGGAACCCCATCTGTTTCATGTCTAAGATTTTGTGACTAAACCAAAGCCTAAAACCCCTTGCCTGCCTACTCACCATCTATCTACCCTAACCATGCTCCAGAGATTCCCTCCTCTCTCCAGCCCCATCCTGGGGATTATTACTGATCCTGTTCCACTCATTTAACCCTTCACTTATTCACCTATTTGACTTTCTTTTCTGGGTGCCCTCTCTGTACCAGGCCTTGCACTGGGCCCTGGAGACAGAGAGAGAAAGTCATCACTCTAGCGAGCTCAGGGTCCAGGGAGTAGACCCCTAGCACTCCCCAGCCCCTCCCCACCCCCTCCACTGTCCAGAGACCTATTTCTACCATCTCTTCTAAACAGACGATGGAGGAGCAGGTGCAGGGCGGAGACACAGCGGAGCCTCTGTCCCCTACACCCTCCCTGTCTGGATACTCCACTGCCCACCCCACCTCCGATGAAGCCCAGCAGGTGCTGAGCTCTGGATCCTCTGCGCCTCCCCAAGCTGCTGGCTCCCCTGACATGCCTGCCCTGATGGAGAAGAAAAGTCTACTGGGCCAGAGCCAGCCCACAGCTGCAGGGCAGCCTCTGGCTCGGCCGTCGGCAGAGGAGTACGGCTACATCGTCACTGACCAGAAGTAAGGGCTCCAGCTTGGGGAAGCCTCCTGGCCCCCCGGGGGTTGGGCTGGCCTGCCCAAAGAAAGCGGGGAGTAGAAATCCAGCAGGGAAGAAGAAGGGGGGGCAGCCTGTTTCAAGAAGGTGGCCAAGAGGGGCCCCACCTTCTCCCTTCTGCCTCCTGCCCACTCCAGGCCTCTGAGTCTGGCTGCAGGAGTGAAGCTGCTGGAGATCCTGGCTGAGCATGTGCACATACCCTCGGGCAGTTTCATCAACATCAGGTGGGCTGGCTGGAGAGGCGGGGTTCCAGAAGGCAGCTCGGGTGGGGAGGGTGCCAGAGGGGCTCAGGGGAAGAAGGGGACCTTCCAAGGTGGGGTCAGAGGTGCTCCCAGCTGCAGTGAAGGCACAGCCACACCCAGCCCTGCTGCTGGCCGTACCCAGTGTCTCCCTGGCCTCAAACACCCCCACGGGGCACCTCTGGTCGGCTCCAGCCCCTCCTCCAACGGGGAGAGGGTCAGAGTTGGCCTCTCTCCTAGAGTCTTGGGCCCAGGGTGGGTGAGGCAGTAACACCGCTCCTATTCGGCAGCGTGGTGGGCCCAGCTCTCACCTTCCGCATCCGGCACAATGAGCAGAACCTGTCTTTGGCTGATGTGACCCAGCAAGCTGGTAAATCCCTGGCCCCAGCCCCAGCCCCAGCCCTAGGAAGATATACCCGGGCCCATGGCTGATGCTCCCCTTGAAATAGCCCAAGTCCGCGTGGGCCCTGCCTGCCAACTGGCATAGCATGGCATGGGGTGGGGGCCACGTGGGGCTGGAGAGAGCCTGGCCTCCGTCCTCTCTGCAGGGCTGGTGAAGTCTGAACTGGAGGCACAGACACGGCTCCAGATTTTGCAGACAGGAGTGGGTCAGGTATGAGCTAATTGGGGAGTCCACCAAAGCCCCAGCGGTCTGATGTTGCCCACAAGAGACAAATAGAGGCAAACTTGACAGGAGATCCAGAACTGAAGCCTCATACATTTGGCTGGCTCGCCCGCTTTTCCAAAGCAGCGCTTCTCCAAAGCAGCCCTCCCCCCATGCAGTTCTTTTTCTGGCCAGCAGATGGCCCCCGTGGCCCCTCCCTGCAGGACCGGTCTTCCATCTATAGGAAGGCAGCACGCTGGGCAAGAACTAGCTGAGATACCAGCAGCCCTCCGAGCAACCTCTAAATTACAAGGGACGACCTTGCACAGAGAGGACATTAAACTCAAAATATATTTCTATTCTGCATCCAACACGGATTCCTCACAGTCTATCCTTCAATGCCTTGGGTTCTCTCTCCTCTCTATGTCCATTTTTAAATGCAAGTACTCCCGGTGGGGTCACCCACTAGGCCTCCGGCAGTACACTGTGGCCGAGTGGTTTGATGTGGATCCAGAAGGAGGACTTTGGGGCCCTCTGAGGCCTTTGGCCCGTGCCACCATGCCCCTGCCCGCCCAGCTTTGCCCCAGGATTTATCCCAGCTGGGAGCGTGGTGTGCGACAGGGGTGAGAAGGAGCTCCTAAATCTCCCCCCACCGACGCCCCCTTGTCCCCACAGAGAGAGGAGGCAGCTGCCGTCCTTCCCCGGCCAGCCCACGGCGCCTCTCCCTTGCGCTCAGTGCTGCTCACTCTGGTGGCCCTGGCGGGCGTGGCCGGGCTGCTGGTGGCTCTGGCCGTGGCTCTGTGCGTGCGGCAGCATGCTCGGAAACGGGACAAGGAGCGCCTGGCAGCCCTGGGTCCCGAGGGGGCGCATGGCGACACTACCTTTGAGTACCAGGTGTGCGGCCCCAGAAGCTTGTTGAGGAGAGGGGATGGGAGGGGCTTGGGGTCCTGGGTCTCACACGGCATGAGAGTGGGGAATGGGGTGGGGGGTGAGCACCCATCCCTTGGAATGTTTTGGGGGTGCTGGAGGAGTCCCAGTGGGGGTGCTGTGGGGTGTTTTGAATGGGTAAGAATTGGGAGCACATGGTCCCTAAGTTCTTCCCAGTGCTGCACTTTTGGGGCCCTGGGACACCACTCTGTAATATCTGGGGTTGTCATAGGCAGCACCCACACAGAGCAGCCCCAAAAAAGGACAAGAGGCCTGGCAGAAAACTCTACCCCGGAGGAGATGGGTGTCATTCAAAATCGATCAAGGATCAGCTTAGGGACCCAGAACTGAGCCCGAGATCCTGTTGGAAGGCTTCAGGAGACCCTCGGACCGCTCTCCATCCTCTCTCTGCAGGATCTGTGCCGCCAGCACATGGCCACAAAGTCCCTGTTCAACCGGGCGGAGGGTCCGCCGGAACCTTCCCGGGTGAGCAGCGTGTCCTCCCAGTTCAGCGATGCGGCCCAGGCCAGCCCCAGCTCCCACAGCAGCACGCCGTCCTGGTGCGAGGAGCCCGCCCAGGCCAACATGGACATCTCCACGGGACACATGATTCTGGTCAGGACCCGGCCTGGGCCCGGAGGGGAGAGGGGACCAGATGATGAGCGAGGCAGGGCTGAGAGGGTGGGCCAGAGCCAGGCGGCGGTGTCCCTGCAGGCGTACATGGAGGACCACCTGCGGAACCGGGATCGCCTGGCCAAGGAGTGGCAGGCTCTGTGTGCCTACCAGGCGGAGCCCAACACCTGTGCCACTGCCCAGGGGGAGGGCAACCTCAAAAAGAACCGCCACCCGGACTTCGTGCCCTGTGAGTGCATTCTGCTGGCCGACCTGGGCCAGCCCTCTCTCAGTGGGAGTTCTGGAGGGCCTGGGGGAGGGGGCCGGGCTCCTGGCTCAGGCTGGGTGCAGACGTGCCAGGACCCCAGTAACTGGAGGGGCACCGGGGATGGGGTGTGGGGTCTGCGCAGATGACCACGCCCGTATCAAGCTGAAGGTGGAGAGCAGCCCTTCTCGGAGTGATTACATCAACGCCAGCCCCATTGTGAGTGGCCCTAGCTCTTCCCCTGCCCTCTGCCCCATGTTTATTCCTCTCCCCTGAACCGCATTCCTCTATGATCACTACCCACCCCACCTGAGGTCCTAGAATGGTGGGGCTTGATATCCCAGCGTGGGGGTGGGGGGTTCGCAGGCTCCCCTGGACCCTGGCCTTCTCTCCCTTTGACCGAGCCTCTCCACAGAGGCACTTCCCATCGTGGCTCATGCTGTGTCTTCCCCGCGCCCAGATTGAGCACGACCCTCGGATGCCGGCCTACATAGCTACACAGGGCCCGCTGTCCCACACCATCGCAGACTTCTGGCAGGTGGGCTCTTGGAGGAGGGGCTTCTCTGGGGACCAGGGGTTAAGGACAGAGCTTACCTGAGTCTCTGTCCCTAGATGGTGTGGGAGAGTGGCTGCACGGTCATTGTTATGCTGACCCCACTGGTGGAGGACGGTGTCAAGCAATGTGATCGCTACTGGCCAGATGAGGGCTCCTCCCTGTACCACATATATGAGGTCAGCAGGACCCCTGGCCAAGAGACAATGGGAGTGGGGAAAGTGGACGATAAGCATCCATACATGTGTGAATATATGTATGTAAACATACATGTGCATGCACACCCGTATTCACAATCATATATCTGTGTGTGGGCATGCCTGTCCGGTCTAGGGCCCAAAAGCATTTTTGTAAGGACCTATCATGAATGGCACAGACACAAAACTATAAAACTGCTGAAACTGAGGCCAGAAGCTAAGAGCCGAGAGACAGGGAAGATAAGGGTGCCCCGAGACCCTGATTAACCCCTACTTTAAGTAAGCCCAGTTTAGTTCTGAGTTCCCTGGAGGCCAAAGCGAAGAAGAAATACCATTAGTCACACGTTGCTTATGAAAACTAGGAACAAACTTCTTCATCAGAAGAGAGGACGGGGAGGGAACTGGGCTGAGGCAAGGTGGGGACAGTGCCCAAGCATGGGAGGTGGCCCTCCGGTAAGACCCGTGGGGCAACAGAAGCTTCTCGTCACCAGATGGGCACTGCACAGTAGATTCTTCACCACGAGGTGAACGCTCAACACCCTTTTAAAAAGGTTGTCTGTTGGCCTTGCTCGTGGTTTAAGAAAGAGCCCAAATGAAAATAGGACGGAGCTTCAGTTTATGTGTGGGCGGCACAGACCCTGGGCTACGCGATGCGATGAAGAGGGAGGAGAAACGGGCCTCGAGAAGCTCACAATAGTTATGTCCGGGTGGCAAAGCCACCAGGTGTCCTAAGCGGTGAATAAGCGACACAGACAGCTAGGATTCTTGGGGACAGTTGGGGCAGGCGGTTGGGTAAGCTTCACAGGGGATTTAGGATTTGTGGTGGCGTAAGAGGCCGGGAGGATTTGGAGAGGCCGAGGAGCGAGCACGCCGACGCGGCCCGGCCCCGCACTCCCGCGCAGGTGAACCTGGTGTCTGAGCACATCTGGTGCGAGGACTTCTTGGTGCGGAGCTTCTACCTGAAGAACGTGCAGACCCAGGAGACGCGCACGCTCACGCAGTTCCACTTCCTCAGCTGGCCGGCAGAGGGCACTCCGGCCTCCACCCGGCCCCTGCTGGACTTCCGCAGGTGAGCGCCCTGGGGACCCTGGGGGTCGCGGGCCGGGCCGGGCCGGGCCAGGCGGTGGTGGGGCGTCCTCAGGCAGCCCTGGAGAAGCCGGGGAGCGAGCAGCACAGGAGCAGGGGGCCGGGAGCTGGGCTCCTCACCTTCTCCCAGTCACCAGCTCCTCCTGGCCTTGGGAGGCTGACCCTTCTGGACCCAGAGCCTGGCCTTTGACCCGCCCCCCGCCCTTCCTGACACCTCAAAGCACAGAAGTGCCCGTCCCTCCACCCCTGTGGTCCAGCTCTGTTTCTGCTCTCTCAGAGCTTTGCTGTCTCCCTCTCAGGCCTTCTTTTTCTCCCTGCCTCTCTGTCTGGCTCCTCTTTTACCCACTCCCCCCAGGAGAGGCCCACCTGGTTTCTGGCTCCTCCCCTCCCTCCTCCCCTCCCTCTCCTT
The DNA here is from genome assembly GCF_004126475.2 of Phyllostomus discolor. Classification (NCBI taxonomy): domain Eukaryota; kingdom Metazoa; phylum Chordata; class Mammalia; order Chiroptera; family Phyllostomidae; genus Phyllostomus; species Phyllostomus discolor. The sequence continues at coordinate 14,368,179 of NC_040906.2, forward strand.
GGCCCCTGCCGGCAGACTCCGGCTCTCCTTTGGTTCCCTCCCGTCCTTCTACCTGAAGAACGTGCCCCGTGGTTAAAGAAAGAACCCAAGTTCTTTCTTCCAGCCTCTCCCACATTGTCCCCTCCCTGCCCCTCCCTCCCTCCTGGCCATCTCCGGCTCGTTATCTCCCCCCATCTCGTTGCCCCGTTTTCATTTCTCTTCCTCTGTGTCTTCCCTTCTTTTTCTCTCCCTTCCCTTTCCTCTTCTGTCTCCCCTCCACCCGCCCTCTCCTTCTTATTTCTTCATCTCTCTGCATCACGGCCTCACTCCTACTCTCTACCCCACTTCTCTCCATCCGCACCCCTCTCTCTCCCTCTCTCTCTCTCTCTCTCTCACAGCTGCCAGTGTCATTTTTGTGATCTGCAGCTAGTGTTCTCACTCCAGTTGCATAGTCACAAAAGTGACCATTGGCAGGTGTGGCTGCGGCATGGGCAGGACAGACAGGACACGTAGGCCCAGGGACCACCCCAAAGGCTGCTGGGAGGGCTGGGGTTTGGGGGACACAGAGAAGAGACAGATACTACCCAAGGGGGTGCCTGAGGAGCTCTGGATTCTTGGGGACTCTGTGGAAGGGCAGGGGCTGGAAGCTGACTGGGGGGCTTACCTGCTCTGACACGGAAGCCACAGCCAGGCCGGGCCTCCAGCATCCACCGCTTTCCCTCCCCAGACAGGTTGCTGAGAAGCCTGTTGCCGCTGGCAGGGCCCGCCCCTGCCCCGCAGCCTCCTCCTGCTTCTCTGCCCCTTGCCAGGCTGGCCTGCGGTCTCTAGAGGCTGGGCAGAGAGCAGAGGAGCAGAGCTGGGGTGGGGCCCTGGGGATAGTTTCCCAGCCTTGGGACAATGGTTTCTCACCGAGGCCCACAGGGCCATCAGAGCTCTTTCCTGTTCCCCGTATTTTAAAAATCTGTAGAGAACATAGACCCATTTTAAGGGTGCACAGGTAAGCTAGAAGGTTCTGTTCCTTTGCTTTGGGCAGTAGACATGCAGAACAAATGAATTGCTATTTAATAAACATAGTATTTATTGAAGGTCAGCCAGAGGGAAGGCGAAACGATTTGTTGAGGTCTCAGAAAGTGACCCCAAGCAAGTCCGTTGACCTCCCTCTGTTTCCGTACCTGTGAAACGGGGGTCATGACCGGCACTAGTGGGCTGTGGCAGGAATCAATAGGATGAAGTCTGTGAAATCCAGTTTAAGTGTCTGGCACACAGCAAGGCGCAATTAATTCTAAATGCAGTTTATTATCATTATTATTAAATAACTGGGAACCACTACTGAGGCTTCTGTTCTCCGGAGGACTGAGACTCCGGCCCTCTGACGTGCGCGCCAATGTGCTAGGAAACCGTGGGGATTCCTGTTGAACCATCCCAAGCCCCTGGCCCCTGCGAGTCTGGAGGAATCAGAGTGGAGGGCGGCTGAGCCCCAAACTCCCACTAAAACAATCCATTACCCCCAGGAAGGTCCTCCCTAGTCCTGGCCCACTGGGGGTGTCAGGATTCTGCCGGTTACTCTCGAAGCAAGAAGGTTATAAGGGGCAAGGGCAGGTCAGACAGGGCCACTAAGGGGGGGGGGGGGCGGGAAACCCTCTGGTCCTGTGTAAGCTGTGGTCAGGGCAGTAGAGAACAGTCTGGGGTCCAAGTGGACCCCAAGTCTGCCTATGACCCAACCGCAGAGCCCCTGCACTGAGGTGAGGTTGATCCAGGGGGCAGGCAGCAGCACGGTGTCCCGAGCCGAGGGACTGTCCCCCGCTGGCCAAACCAAAGGGAGCCTGAGTTGGGAGGGAGGGGGTCAGCCTGGCCAGTTGTGGAGGAGGGCAGAGGGGCAGAGCAGTGACGTGGCAACACTAACACCCTTGAACTCGCTGGAAAGCCCGTCTTCCCTGTGCTTCTGGCAGAAGTGGCTAGTCACATTGTTCTGTACTGTCATTAGTAGTAGCGACCACTTGCTAAGTACCTACTGTGTGCCAGACCTTGCACTGAGTTCTTCCCATGGATCATCTCATGTAATCCTGGTGAGAACCCTAAGGAGAGGGTTACTGTCATTATCGCCCCTACTTTACAGGTAAGAAAACCAAGGCTCGAAGAGGTTAAATCAGTTAGTTGTTCAGGGCACAGTTTGGGCACTGAGCTTGTAGGTGACCAGGAAAGCCCACAGCTACCCATGCCGCCTCCGGTCCTTTGCCTGCAGCCAGCTCCTCTCTCTCCTCTGCCCGGGCGCGTGGGAGAAGAGAAAGAGGGGCCACAGGGGTGAGTCCAGCTCTCCTTTCCCTCTGCTGGCGCCCCCTGACCCCCTCGCCCACTTCTCGTTGCAGGAAGGTGAACAAGTGCTACCGGGGGCGCTCCTGCCCCATCATCGTGCACTGCAGGTGCGTTGGGGGGGGGCCAGGCCCGAGGGCCCTGAGGTGGGGCCTTCCTCAGATTTGTCCCTCTGGCCCTACACCCTGGGGCTCGTCTCAGGAGCACACCACCTGCCTGTCCCCTTGATGCCCTCGGGCAGAGTCAGCCTATCTCGCTTTTGTTAATGGCCCATGAGCTAGGAATGGTATCCACACGATTTTAATGGTTAAAGGGAAAAAAGGAAATATGCCACAGAGGCTATACTGGCCCGTGGCCCTGGGCCCTGGCCCGGGAGGTTGGGAATAGTTGTCACCTGGCCGTTCACACAAAAAAACTGTTGAACAAAGGCCTGGCCGGAGGCCGGAAACCTATTCCCATTTCCTCCTGCTGTCTCCGCCCTGGGGCTGAGCCAGGGCCCAAGTGACACCCTGTAGGTCACAGGCTTTAACTCAGGGCCCATTCCCAGGCCAGGTGCTATAGCCGGTCCCTCATCCTCAGCTCACCCACACCCTCCCCGAGCCAGCCCCAGTGGCCCCACCAGGGTCCTCTCCGCCCCGGGCCTTCATGGCTGCTGCACCCCTCCCCCTTTCCGCTGGCTGCTGAGCTGAGCTGAGCATCACCATCTGCTGTTTCAGTGACGGTGCAGGGCGGACTGGCACCTACATCCTCGTTGACATGGTACTGAACCGTATGGCAAAAGGTGAGGGCCTTCCCCGCGGTGCCCGCAGCCCCGGCCCAGGCTTTGCCCAGCCCTCCAAGCCTCCCGCCCCAGGACGGCCCAGCTCTCTGGGTCCTGTCCTTCTCTGGACACCCCCTGAGCAGCCCCGTGCCCCCCGCACTCAGGAGTGAAGGAGATCGACATCGCTGCCACGCTGGAGCACGTCCGGGACCAGCGGCCGGGCCTCGTGCGCTCGAAGGTGACTGCCACCCTTCCCCAGGCAGACCAGCCGCAGCCTGCCTTTCCTGCCTTCCCCTCCCCCTGCCCTCCCCCAACTGCCTCTGTTACCCCCTCCGAGGACTGCCCCCTCCCAAGGTCCCCTTCCTAAGGGCCCCCGTAGGGCTGGAGCACAGACCAGGCCTCCCCTGACCCTCCTCCCACTGCCCTCCCAGGACCAGTTTGAATTTGCCCTGACAGCTGTGGCGGAAGAGGTGAACGCCATCCTCAAGGCCCTGCCCCAGTGAGCCCCGGGCCACCCGGTGGGCAGCCAGGCTCTGTCCCTTTGCCTGTGTGAGCATCTCTCTGTGCACCCATGCTTCACCCCGCCCCCACCCGCACCTTGGCCCCTCCAGGGCACATCCCTTCCCAGAGGAGTGTGTAAGGAAGGCAAGGGAAGTGGGAAGGGGCAGGCCCGCCCAGCCTCCCACATGCTGCAGCCCGGGGAGTCCCATGGGGGAGCTGGCAGCCAGCCAGGAGGAGGGAAGTCGTGGGCAGCCACTGTGCCCACCGCCTTCTCCTGCCTGACCTCCCTGGCCCCCATCTCTCACCGCTCTGGATGCTCCTAACGTGTCTGTGGGAACACCCCCGGCTCCGCCCCAGTGTAGACAGAACAGGGTGGAGGGGCCACCACACACAGCTCCCGCTGCTTTCCCAGCCCCTGCTGCCTGCTGTCTGGCTCGCCGACCCGCAGTCTGCCCCCTGCCCCGTCCCTCAGAGCCCCTCTCCCCAGCCCCCTGCCCTCCGGCTGAGTGCCACTCAACCCTCCCCCTGGCACAGGAGAACATTTCCAGAAAACTCTACTTTTGTATCAATGTGAATAAAGTTAGTGTGTTGTGTGTGCAGCTGCAACCCCGGCTCCTATGTGCTTCTGTCTGCTCCGCTTCCAGGCGGCAGCCCAGCCTCAGTCTGGAGCCAGGCTGCTGGGGGTCCCCCGGGGGACGCACAGGCTCCCCCCGGGGTCTGGATGGGAGCTGGCGACCAGGCCTCCGTTCTGCTGTGCCTTCTGAGTGTCGGGCAGCCTCCCAGGCATCCACACACATTCATTTGTTTAACCTTCGTGTTTAATCTTACATGTGAAGAGACTGTGGCACACACGGAACCTGCCTGAGGGAACACAGCTTGTAAGAGGTGGAGTCAGGATTCGAACCCGGGCATGATGAACCTCTTTACTGCCTTTCAGTTCTCGGGCAGCTGCCTCAGCTGCCCTTGGGCCTCAGGAATAATGTACATTGTGCAGGACTGAGGATACAGTTAAACAAACTGCCCTCCACACCTTAAGCAAAAATCAGCTGAACTTGGATAGACCAAGCCTGTGAGATGTCACAGCGGGCATTCACCTGGCGACAAGGGACACCTTCTTCCCCATCCCCTGGCTCCCAGAACTGTCCATCACTATGGTCCCAGAGGAGCCCCCCGCCTGTGTGACACCCTTGGGCAAAGGTGACGGACATAGAATGAGCCTTGGGCCTGGAGCTACTTGGGCCTGGGGCCCCTCAACCTCGCTGAGGCTCAGTCCTCTCACGTGGGACACGTGGGACATGGGCAAGGACCGCCCGCCCCACGCAGGGGGCGGAGGCGCCAGCGAGCAGCTGCAGGTCCTCCAAGCCTCGCCCAAGGCGACCTCGGTTCAGGTGCGTCCAATTCCAGCATGTCTGACCTCTCAAAGGCCAGAAGTTTGTCGAAACAGCCACCGCCCTGACTTCAGCAAATCCCCTCTCTCTAAGACAGAGGCTTGAAGTTCTTCTTTCAGGGCAGGCCGCTTCCTTGCTTTGAGAAACACACACTGTAGGCCCTTTAGCCCTTGAAGATGAGGGCAAGCATTTGCCCTGGAGTGGGAGAGGGAGTTGGTGGGAGCGGGGGTGGTGGGGCTGCCCTGCCCTGCTCGGCAATGGGAAGGTGCTTGCCCCGTGGCCGCAGGGGCACCTCTACGGGGATCTGGAGACCAGGAGCGGTACCCGGCTTTCTCCTCCCTGGGTCCTGGTGAGCTGGGAGCCTGCACCCTGAGGGGCACGGACTTGTGCCACTCCACGGGGGGAGGCGGGCCTCTGAGACGCGCCGCTGGCTCTGGGCCGAGGAGACCCAGGAAGAGGTGAGTCTATGTGTTTTCCTGCATTTTCCTGCAGCCCCCCGCTTTCGGTTGTCCCCGTGCTTTCGGTCAAGTCACTCTGTAGTCAGGTCCTTGCTGCTGCAGAGTACTGGTTGGTGGGTCCCCCCATGAGGGGAGCACAGCTGTCTGGGGAAAGCCATTTGTGGGGCCCCAGGGGGTGAGGGCAGAAGAACGTGAACATTTCTTCGGGGTCCACAACATACGGGGGGGGGGGGGTCGGGGCAGCCCGGTCAAAGAGGGGACGTCTGCTGTCGGCTAGGCAGGCTCACGATCTCTAGATGTTTGGGCAAGAAAGGAAGGTGTGTCGGACACCGGTCCCGTAGGTCCCCAGGCCACCCTGGAAGGAAGAACACAGCACAGAGGGTCCCGCCGAGCTCTCGAAACTCAGCTTTATTGGCTTCCAGTGTTTCCCTCTGGTGTGCGCTCAGCCCTGCTGGTTTCGATGGGTCTCCGAGACGTCGTGTCACGGGGTCTGGCAATGCCCTGGCGCTGCCCTCCCCTCCCCAGCCCCTGGGCTCCCCGGGCAGGGAGGAGGAGAGGCGGCTTGGCTGTGGTGCTGGAGAGAGAACGGGCTGCAGGGGCAGCGGCCAGAGAAGCCACACAAGCAGCAACATGCCTGGAGTGCCCATTGCATGCCAGTCCCGGACACAGACACGCACACACGTCCCAGAGGGCCCTGCCCCGCAAGCTGTCCGCCGGTCCGCACCCATCAGCCTTTTGGTGATCCCATCCCAGCTTGTTCCTCAGAGCCCAGCACTGCCCACAGGAGAAGAGCTGCTCCCAGATGCCGCGGGGCCTTCATCTGTACACGCGACCTCTCTAACCTCGGCGCTAGCAACAGGTGTCAGGGAAATGGAGGCTCGGACCATTGCCCCTTCATCCACATTCTCATCACCCCTACCAGGGACGACTCAAAGGATAAGTAAGATCTTCCCATCTCCCAGTGAGTGACAGGCTGACCTGGGCTGGAACTACATGACCCAAGATGCACAGCTCCATAACCACACACCGCTTCCCACAAAGCCCGATCTATCAGAAATGAGGCAGGGTGTGTTGCATTCTGGGACTAGTAGTCCCCAAGAGACAGCACCAAACACCCAGTGAAGAGTTTATAGGCTAAGACTACTGCCGCCTCCCACCCGGCTCCCACCCACCATCCAGGCCCAGCTCTATGCTTAGCACAGGTGAGGGAGAGGAATGGAGGGTCCCCTCCCAGCGCACAGGGGAGGGCGCTGTCCTGTTGGAACTGTGCATCGACTCTGGATCCCGGACATCCAGCTCAGAACACATCTGGGGAGAGAGCGGGGGTGGGTGACAGGAGAGAGGGTCAGCAGCAAGCCGTGGAGGGTGGCGCCGCTGAGCATGCAGACCTGGGCTAGCCCTGTGGCCTCTCCCTGAACCCTGATGCATGGTGAAGTGGGACAGGGCACGGTCCCCTCCTAGGCCTCCCTCCTGGGGCACCCTGGCCCTATCCCACTGCTCCAGGGTTAGCCGGCCTCACCTCTGCCTAGTCCCGAGGCCTGGGGCAGGCTGAGGCAGCAAGAGGAAGGGAGGAGGAGTGGGCTCCGGTTCCGAATCTGGATGGCCGGGAGGCTCCCGCCCCACCCAGCTAGCCTCCCCGGAAGACCTTATGGCCCTACCGGCCACAGCATCTTCCTCGTCACACTGAGGCCTCCTTGGGGAAGGAAGGAAGAAGGGAGTCCTAGCCAGACGGCAGTGAAAGCAAGCGATGCGGCCCACGGGGAATTGCAGAGAGGAGAGTGTGAGGAAGGAGAAGCAGCACCAGAAGGGAAGCAACAGAGACAGTCAGAGCTCAACGCTGCGCAGAGACCAGAGTGGGGGGTCCGCAGCCGGACACGGAGAGCCGCAGACTCCCCGGCGTTGCCGCCGGCTTGCGCTCAGAGAACCCCAGGCCAAGTCCTCCTTCCTTGACATCATCAGCAACACAGGTGGCAGACGACCTGGGCACAAAAGGCCTGCCCCAAACCACTAATGCCCCTTGGATGCCCCCCACCATCAAATAAGAAGTGCATCCTGGCTCCGCAGGCCCTCCCACAGCCCAGAGGCCCCCACCCTGGGCTTCACCAGGGACCTCTCAGCTCAGTGGAGCAAAGCCTGAGTCCACACGGGAGCGTGGCGTGGGGGGACCTGTAGAGGGAGCACAGAGTTGGAGGGGCCATGCCCCTCTCTGTTCTATCAGAGAGGGTCCTGAATCGGGGCGGGCTGAGCCTGGGGATCAGAGGATGAGGCACCGGGAGGCCTTCTCCTCCGGGGGTGTGCCGGCTTTGGCTGCATTACCCCTGGCGCTCTCGTGAGTCCCCCCCATGCCCCGATCTTGGTACTGAGCCTTGAGGTGCCCGAGCCGTCTTCGCTGTGCCTCCCGCCCACCTGCCGGTTTCTTCCCAGCCGCCTCCATCTCGGACAGGCTGTAGGCCATGGCCAGCTGCAGGTCCTCGTCCTCCTCGGAGAGGTCGTGGTCAGGGCGGGGGGCCGGGGTCTGCTGCACCTGCGTGCCTCCAGGTCTGGAGGTGACGGACTGTTGCTGCTCACGCCGGCTCAGCTCCAAGCCCAGGGCCAGGTCGTCCGGAACACCTGCCGGAGTCATGGCCGCCCTGAGACCCTCTGGCCCAGGCCAGGGGGGTCCTGCCAGGCTGCCACATGCAGTGACAACTCTGACTGCATCCAGCCCCTCGTTGGGATCTGCCACGCATCTGTTTTAACACCTAGCACAGCAGTTATGACCATGCACAGGTGTTCAGCTGCCATGGGTACATAAGCTACCTCCTCGGGCAGGTTACTCAGCCTCCCCGAGCTGCCCTTTCCTCATTGATAAAACGGGAATGGTGAGAATGTCCACCTTGTCAAAATGTTCCCATGGATAACTAAGAGAGCATAGTGCCCCCAGGGTGAGTGGCATGAAAGGGCAGCCACGGCGAACACCTGGACGGTCGGGTGTAGGGGCAAGAGTTCAGCTCCAGGAATCCTGAGTTTCATTCCTGGATTTCCCCCTCGCTAAGTAGGACACAGCCTCCAGCCTGGGGGTGCTTGGGACCGCGGCCATGTAACTGTGCTCAGGCGCAGCCGCCTCCAATGAAAACTAGGGCAAACGCCAACCGCCCTGCTTTCCCCTGGCTGGGTGAGGAATACGGGGTCATGGAATGTGTGCGAGTGCTTCCCAAATAGTAGAGTTCTGCAGGTGCACACCCCGATGAGGACGACAGTGACTGGCTGGCCCCCTGAGGCTCCTCAGTCCGCCGTCCTGGCTCCCTTCCATGTGATGGCCATCCGGGCAGAGACCCTGCCAGTCCGGCCTGGTGGCCATTCCTGCCACACCCCAGGGGAGTTCAGACTGCAGCAGGTTGGGAAGGGGGCTTTGGGGCCTGGGGCTGGGGCTTCCTGCCAGGGACTGAGTGGCAGAGCCGCTCCTCACCATTGATTGTGATCGACTTCAGCTGCCCGTCCTCCTCCACTTCTACCCGTTCCTGCCCGTTCTCCATGATTCTGTGGGAGACAGCGCAGGTCACTCCGTGGGCATGCCCGAGCGCCGTGGGTGTGCCTGCCGGCTCTGGGATGCAGCTCTGGGATGCAGCTTTGGGATGCAGCTCTGGGATGCAGCTTTGGGATGCAGCTCTGGGACGCTGCGGTGACCAGGACCAACGGGGCTCTGCCCTCAAGGGGCTGACTTTCCCATCAGTGCAGCTCCTCCTCCACCCGGCAGGGTCCCGGGAGGAGCCCTCACCTGCGTGTGGTGATGCGATGTCCCTGGACAAAGGTGGTGGATGTAGAAACAGAGCGAAAAGCACCAGCTCCAGGACTGAAGGAGAAAGACGAGGACGAGAACTCTGGCATTGGGACAGAGGAGGAGAGGTGGTTAGAGGGGGCTCGTCTGTGGCAGGCTGCAGTCACAAGGGTCCGGGAACCTCTGTGGGCTCTCCCTGCAGGGAGGCAGGGCTCCGGGTGCACCAGAGGGAAGACCTGGGAGAGCCACGAGCTGAGGTGAGATGTCCCAGGACTCAGAGCTTGCAAAGATGAGAGGGGACAGCACTTACCAGAGTGCCCAGGGAAGGAAGAAGAGAAGGTGAAGAAGGGGCCTGTGTGTCGTGCACCCCGATTCTGAAGCTCTGAGAAGGGGCCCAGGTCATCTGCAATAAGCAAGCAGGAGCAGAATAACAATCATCTGGTGAAGACATTTGCCCCCCAAAATGTGATGTGTAAATCCTGCTTATCAGACTAGAAACATAAGCTGCTAAGCAACTGGGTGCACTTCTGATTTCTTTTTCTTTTCTGCTTGGGCTGACTTACAAAGTAAATTCCTTCTCAATATTATATATGAAACACTTCCCTGGTGCGTTTTGTCCACAACAGCGAACAAAGGAAGGGGAGGGGGGAAGGGAATGGGGGAGGGAGGACAGACAGCCCCTTCGACGGGTCAGCGTGGCACAGTGTCGGGCCGACACGGCTGTGAGACCCGCACTCCCGAGTGCCGTGTGTCTGCAGGCAAATGTGCCTCAGTCATCTGCGAGTGGGGATAAAATTATCTGCCTCGCAGGGTTCGTGTTAATCATTCCAGAAAACGGTATCTGCTGTTGTTTGCAATGGCATTATTATTGTCCCATGAGGCTTTGAGGCTTGCTTTCCTGGCTGTCATTGTGGAGGGCTAACAATGTATCATTGTTATCGTTTAACGAGACAAGTCTCTGAAGTGTCATGACGGGGTCATGGGAGTTCAGGCCTGTGTAAGGTTCTGTCCCCACTCTCACTGGATCCACCCCCACAAACTCTCCAGTCTTTGGGATTCTGCTTCCCTCTCAGCCTTCCTCCCCCACCCCCACCACCAGGACCTCCCAGCTGATGGAGGGCAGGTCTGGAGGGGGAAGCCAAGCTAGTCAGAGTCCACTCACCAAAGAGCTCTGCAAAAGGGTCTGCACTCCCAAAGAACTCCCGGAAGACCTCCTCGGGGCTGCGGAAGGTGAAGGTGAAGCCAGGCCCACCACTACCGGCTTCCGCCCGGGATGGGCCACTTCCTGGAGGAGAGGCAGGGGGAGAAGGGGGCTTAGGCAGTATACTCCCCTGGGCCGGGGGGACCCCACCTAAGGCACAGCCAGGAGCCCGGAGAGAACATCCATTGCAAGAATCTGGACCCCCCCTCACCTCCCTGACCCACTTCTGCCCCCGGGCCCCACAGTTCCACCTACCTGCTCCCGTCAGCCCTTCCCGGCCATAGCGGTCATAGATCTCTCGCTTATGCTCTGGAAGGAGAGACCAGATCATTTCTCCCTCCCTCTGGCATGCTGGCCTCCTCTGCTGGGCTAAGACCCTCAGAGGACTGCCCAGGGGCTGACACTTGGGGGCAGCAGGGTGCACAGGGGGCAGGGGCTACAGGTTTTAGCAGCAGCTCAGCCCTTCACCCACTGACTCCTTTTCATCTGTAAAACGGACATGATAACAATGCCTGCCTCCTAGGATGGTCGGGGATTAAATGAGATAATTCATGTACATGGCTTAACACAGTGCCTGATGTGTAGTAAGTGTCCCATAAATGTTAGCTTATTACATCTGTGTTACTATTGATCAGGGCTTAGCCTAAATGTCACTTTCTCAGAGAGGCCTTCTGGGACCAGTGCCACAAAAATCGCTGCCTGTCATTCCCTGTCACATCTGCCTGCTACTTTCCTTTGGAATACTCTCGTCAATTTATTTATTTAGTTACTGTCAGTCTTCCCCGAGCGGAATGTGATAAGCCCATCAGGATGAGGACAGTGCCTGCTTGTCCTCCATGGTTCGCCGGTACCCAACAAGGGCCCAGCCCCATAAGCATCCGAATGAATATTTTTTGAAGGAATGAAAAAAAGACCTGGATGCATACTCCAGCTGTGTGACCCTGAGCAGGGTACCTCACCTCTCCCAGCCTCAGTTTCCCTGCCAGTAAAATGGGACTGATACATCCTGCCTCGCGGGATGGCTGTGAGGACTCCCGGAGGCCACACCCACCAATGCCTGGCGCAGGCAGAGGAGGCTCTGGACACGTGGGTTGCCTGCCCCTCAGCCTATCCTTTCTCAGGGCCCATGCTGCAACTAGCAGATGCTAGGGAGCAGGCACTGAGCACAGGGAATGAGGGGGAGAATAAAAAGATGCTTTGCACATAGTATAGGTGCTCATTTAAAAAGGGGGAAAAGCCCCAGAGTCCCTGTGTGGGGGCGGGGGGGCACTTAAATGCCAGCTTGGAAAAGGCACAGCTTTGGGAAGGAGTGCAACAGGGCAAGAAGGGGGGGGGGGTGATGGGTACCACCCGCCCAGACCCAGGCCTTACTGTCTGACAGCACTTCATATGCCTCGGCCACCTCCTTGAACTTCTTCTCAGCAAATTCCTTATTATCTGGGTTCTTGTCTGGGTGCCACTGGAGAGCCTTCCGCCGATACCTGCAGGAAGTGGGTTCACAGGGGAGGGGAGAGGGACAAATGGAGCCACTTTCCGCCGGAGAACAGGATGACCCATTTTCCCACTAGCCAACCAAAGTCCTTTCACCCCAGCTGCTGGGGCTGCCTCTGCTGCGGTGTTTTTAATGGGGGTTCCCTATCTCCCTTCTGCAGCCAGTGCTAGGACTGCTTCTATTAACAGATGATAGTATGAGGGTGAGAAGGCCCCAGCCCTAAACGCTCCCTGGGGCTCGCTGGGGCTGGGGTTGCACGGGTGGGGTTCCATGGACAGTAGAGGGCAGTGGTCCCTCCTGGTCACATTGCCTGGGTACCTTTGCACCGCCTCCTAAGAAAGCCCACATCTAGGGGTGGGGAGAGGCGTGGAAAGGAGGGTGTACTGGAGAAGGACCCACGGAGCAGCTCCCAGCAGAACTTCGCAGCTATAGACTTTCTCCTACCCATCCAGGGGTCTCCTTCCTCCCTACGGATGTCAGGGACCTGGTTCCTCGGGCGCTGCCTCTGAAGGGCCCCACGGTGCTGGGGGCGGGGACTGGGGGTTTGAGAGGCTTTGTGGTGCCCAGCGGAGGCACTTACGCCTTCTTTATGTCATCAGCGGACGCACTTCGCGGCACGTCTAGGATCTCGTAGTAGGATGCCATGGCAACTCGTCGGCAGTCAGGCTGGCTTCCGAGGGGCTGTAGGAGAGAAGGATAAGTCAGGCAGAAAGACCCAGAGGCGGTTCCCTGGGGCTGAAGCCCCCCAGGGTGGCGGGAGGCGCTCCCACGGGGGAGAAGCGGAGCCCAACTCCGCTCTTTTCGCCGCGGGTGACTGGGCTCGGTCGGGCAGCCTTATCGGCCCCTGCAGGCCGGTGCCACTGGCTATCTCGGTGCCTGGGCCCGGGGAGCTCTACCGCAGTCCCCTAACTCCGCAGCCAGGCCCAGGGCCCCCAGCCTGACGGGGCACCCTGCCCGCACCTCCTCCTCCCGGAGTCCTCGGGCTCCTGCGGTGCCCCGCCCCTGCAACCCGCCGGGAACCGTCTGGCACCCGCTGCCGGGCTCGCGGCTGCTGCGTAGGACGCCGCCGGCCCAGCTGTGCGCGCAGGCCTGCGTCAGCTGCACCGAAACTACTAGAGACTCGAGGAGGCCGGCTTGGCCTGTCACCCGGGGGACGGTGGCATGGGGAGGGGGGTGCGGTGGGGAGGAGGGGAGTGCTGCTGCAGGGGTTGCCGGGAGATAGGGGCGGAGCCGGCTATTTTGGGCTTGCACCGAGACTACGTCATCCCCAGCTGAGACCGGGGAGACGCCGGCCGGCTCCAGCCGGGCGTGACGCACTTGCCAGCCAGCAAGCCACCTAGTTCTCGGTCCCTGTCGCTTTTCTAGAGACAGGCTCGATGATCGATGGTTACTCACCCCGCGGGAAATCGGCCCCCAAGGACTCCCAGACTTCCCTTTGAGCTAATCCTCCTCCAAATTCCAGCTCTAGCCCCAGGTCTTCAGAAGAGGCTGCCCCGACTCACCTGAATGGGTCAGACCTGCCTCTCTTCGTGCCTTGCAGCATCCTTCGCCGCTCCCGTCAGAGCTACGAAGTAGCATTTGTGTATCTGATGGACATTCACTTCTCCTACTGAAACGTGAATTCCACAGGGCAGAGCTTGTGTCTTTTTCTACTAGAGTATTAGGGCCGTGGCGGGGTTCAAAAATAACCATTGGATGATTAGATAATGGACAGATGTGAACCTCTTATCGACAGTTTTGACACATTTGGGGAAGTGGAGTTAAAGGGTAAAAGGAAAATGAGAGGGAGGGAGGGAGGAGGAGGGGGGGGGGAAGAATTCCTGGTTTCAAGGTTTTTCTTCCCAAAGTGATCCTGAGTAGATTTCTACCTGAAAGTGATTCCTGAGTTCAGGCCTCATGGGATATTGAGAGAACCTTCCAGAACTGACTCCTGCTTGATATCATTCAGGCCAATCCACCAAGCATTAATTGAGCATCTCCTACATAGTAGATGTTGCCAGGATATGGAAAGAAGAATGTGGTCTAACCCCTGCCGTCCCAGAGCTCCCACCTGGTAAAATACCAGCCCGCTCATGCAGCCCACTGGGGAAACCCAAGGCTTGGGAAGTAGCCAGACCTGGGTTTGCAACCTGGCACTACGGTGTGATTTGGGAAAACCTCTGGGAACTGCTTTTCCTCCCCCAATACAGGTAACATCTAAGGCTGCTTAAAAGTCAGATGAGGTGGGGTATATAGTAGGTTTTAGTACAGATTTTCTCTGGCATCATTATTGGCCCAAGCAGTAATGGTTATATGAGTCCAGAAGAGTGTTTTAGACTAGTGGCCCAGAAAATCTTCACCGAAGAGAAGAGCTTGCGCCAGATATGAGAAAAGAAGAGCGGTGTGATTTGCCCAGATGTCCTGCCTGCCCACAACAGTCTGGGCCTCCTGCCCACCTCTGGGGAATTCCCATTGCATAGGCCTTGGTGGCAGGCAGGCCCGCCACAACCTGCCTCAAAGCTCGGACACTTGCTCTCCTAGACTTCTCGGCTCCAAGGGTGCAGGCAAAAGACATAAGCTCTGCTAGTCAGGAGCTCCCACTGGGAGTTTGAATCTGGATCAAGTCACGGAGAAGCTGGGGCAGTTGAGAATTCGTTTCTGCTCTGTGGTGGCAGCGGGGCCAGCAGCGGCCTCTAGTGGTTGGAGGAGAAAATGTCAGCCTCCGTGCCTGGTTGGGAGGGGGCCTCACTTCAGGAGGTAGAGGGGACAGGGGTCTTTCAGGCAGGTAGTCTTGTGCCCTGACCTTGACTGTGTGCTGACTGCCCAGGTTTCCATGGTGCCTGGGCACCTGGGCCTGTTGGGAGCCCTTGCACGAACTCCGTGAGCTACCCAGTATCTCTCCAAGTCTCTTCATGTTTTCTTTTTTTTTTTAAGAGTTGTATTTTTGGGGGTGCAGGGCAAAGGAGGAGAAAGGGGAGAAAAACATGGGACAACTGTAATAGCAAAATCAGTAAAATATACTTAAAAATAGTTGTCTTTTTTAATCCACAACCAAAGATATGTTCATTAATTTTTAGAGAGAGAGAAGGGGGGAGAGAGAGAGAGAGAGAGAGAGAGAGAGAAACACTGATGTGAGAGAGAAACATTGATCAGTTGCCTCCCATACACACCCTGAGTGCGGACTGAACCCGCAACCTTTTGGTGTTCTGGACAAATGCTGCAAGTATCTGAGCCACCCGGCCAGGGCCATGAAGGACTTCTTGTTTTAATTTGCCAGAGTTAGTTTCTGCTGTTTACAAGAGTCCTGCTGATCTTGGTATAAGAGGAAGGAGTGGTTAAGGTTAGATTACTTCCAAACCTTCCAAATCTCTTTCTTCTTACTTCTCCTGTCTCCACAGACATTTGTCTAGCACCTAGCATGTGTGTGATATTATATTAAGAACAGGAATACGAAGAGGTTTGAGTTTCAGTCCCTGTACTCAAGACGATGAAAATCCAGTTGGGCCACAGACAAATGACAGCCAAGGGAAATTAAATAAAACACATCAGACAAACAGGGTCCATTTCCTTTGTTCACAAAGAATTCCAACAAACTAGTGAGAAGGACATACAATGCCATTCTTTAAAAGGGGAAAGGGCACAGGCAAGACACCTCGCAGAAGAGAAGGCACTGACTTTAAAACCATTGAAAAGATGCTCAGTCTCATTCATAACAAGAGAATTATGCAGGAAAGCTGTGACAAAATACTGTTTCACTGACCAGATGACTGACAAAGATCACAAAGTTTAATGCAGCATTGGGGCAAGGCTGTGGGCGTGGGCATTGTCACACACGAGTAAGGGGAGTGCAACTGGGTATAACTTCTAAAAGGGGCAATATGAGGTGTATCAAAACTAAAGGTGCATAGCCTTTGATCAGCAATTGCAATTTTAATGACTTATGGTTGTACCTGTGTGCAAGGAAGTATGTACAAGAGTTACAGCATTCTTTTCAAAAGTAAAAAGTTGGAAGGAACCTAAATATCCATCAATAGTACAATGATTAAATAAGTAATGGAATAGTATATTGCCACCAAAAAGAATGAAGTATGTTTATGTGTTCTGATGTAGACTATCTTCTAGATTTATTAAGTGAAGAAAGCAGGTAGAGAAGGAAATGTATCTAGATGTGTATACACACATTAATATATATATACAGATGCCTCTGGAAGGAAATACAAAGAAGTTAACAGGGATGGCTGCCGAGAGGAGAGCCAGTAAAGGAAACATTTTCACTGTATAAACCTATTTCTGCTGTTTTTAGATCTATTTGGTACTTTCTGAATTCTGAAGCGTGTACTGATAACTGTACAAATACAGAATTTTTAAAGAATCTCATTGGGAAAAGAGTGCTGGCAAGGAGCCAAGTGCTGCCATTCAAGGCATTCGGTCCATGCCAAGTACCGAAGGAGTGACAGAGGCACAGGAGGGGCCGAGAGAATCTAGAGGAGGCAGAGCTCCCCAGGGCTGGAGGGGTTCTGGGTGACCGTGACCTCAGCTGGAAGGAATGGCAGCACTGAGTCGAGCAGGGGGAGGTGGCGCTGCAGAAGGGGGAATGGTGAGAATGCAGCTTTGGAGGCCGGCCCGTCCCTGACACATCAGAGGCCCAGGAATAAAGGTGCTTGGTGGGATTCAAGGCTGGGAACCCATCTCCCGTGTCGGCCTGCAGGAGAGATAATTGTAGCCTGCCTTTAGAAGCATCAGGGATGAAATCATTCCCCTGCACAGAGGGAGTCCCCAGGAGCCAGGCTGGGTGGTGGCACTCCCAGCTGCCCTGTAGAGGCCAGAGTTGCCACCACCCCACACCCACACCCAGTCCAACCTTGGCCTGCCACAGCCTGCCAGCGCCTGCCAGCAGGGTTTCTAGCGGAGGGGCCTTTCGGGGCCTGAGTGGAGATGGCCGTACAGCTGCCCAGGGTGGGTGGGCTGGTACAGCCGACAGGAGGGGAGCCTGACCATGTCTCTGGATGCCCACCATCCCGGCAGGTGAAGGCTCACCTCCCATCTTGGTCCTCCTGCTGGTCTCTCCCAAGCCCTCACCTCACTTCCTATGAGATGTTGGGGGTTAGGGAGAAGGCTTTTCAGAGGGCACTGATAGCTCCAAAGACACCTCTGTCCCTGCCCTTGTTCAGCCCAGAAACTGGGTGCCTACACCCCCCAACACACGCCCTCCACCACAGAGCCTGGGCAGGGTAGTGTCAAAGGGAGTATCACCCCCCTCCCTGCCTTCTAGGCACCTGAGTCACTGTCTGGGAACTGGGGACCTCACAGGCCCAGGAGGGGCGGTGTCTGGAGGGTGCCTAGGGCTGCTGTGGGCAGGAGCAGAGGGGAGGGCATCTGAAGAAGGAGAGGGGAGCAAAAGCTTTGGCCCAGGCTGGCCTGGGTTGGAATCCTTATGCCTCCCTCTACTAGCTGAGAAACCTTGGGCAGGTCACGTGACTTCTTTGAGCCGGAGTCTCCACATCTATAAAATAGGCATTCATTTAACAAGTCTGCTCCACAGATGTCCAGTTAACTGATATATGTTGGACGACATTCTGGTTCTGAGAGTAGAACAGGCCTTGTTCCCCTGAAGCTTCCAGTCCTGTGGGTGTAACTGCATTTACCTCGGGATTAAAGAAGATAATATGGATACTGGGCCTGGTACATCGTTGATGCTCAATAAACGACAGGGATCTCTTGAGGTTTAAAGTGCTCCCCCCAAAACTCTTCCCTTCCCAAGTTTGACATGAGTCAAGATTTGGAAGTCGGTCCTTTTAGTGGAAAAATAAACAGATTTGAGAATATAGCTGAGCTATTCAGCCAAAATAGGCTTCTAAATACTCCCTCTGAATTAAATTACTCTCCGCCCCCAGCACCAGACACTCATATACACACAACTACGGGTCTCTTTCTTCCCGGGACAGAACTTCTCTTGGGAGCTGAAACCCTCCCACTAGAGAGTTGAGAACACTGCTCCGCCTGGACAAAGGCTTCCAGACGAGAAAGAAGAAAGTGCTACACTGGGCACACCCATTTTCTTCTCTAACCCTCCCCCGCCCCCATGCCCTGTGGTTTCCACTCCATCCACTACTTACGACAAAGTAATTATTGGGACAAGAGCGACAGGGACAGATCATGGGTCCCTGGGGAAGGGCAGGAGTCACTCCATCTCCAGGACTAGACCAGGGTGTGGGTATGTATTTTACTCGCCTGTTTTCTCTGAAATCCATTCACCCGCCTTCTCTGCCCTGCTCCATATCTCCCAGGCTGCACCCTCTTTTTCCTGGGCACCTTTGCCAACTGGCTTCCGTTTTGATTCAGCCAATGGGAGTCACTGCCTGGAGATTGAGGGCGGGAGGGAGGAAGGAGCCAGAGTATTCCTCTCCCTCTCTCTAGGTCAGGAGGTCGATTGTCTTCTTGGGTGTTGATGGAGTTTCCAGGAGGGTACGCCCAGCCCCTCCCCAACCATTCTCTCATTGTTGGTATCACTGCGCCACTGTTCTGCTTCAATGCCAGCTTCGGGTGTCCCTAAACCCAAACTGCCTTCCTGAAGAAGATGGAACCCCAGTCTACAGGGTGAATGGACACCAGCTATGTCAGGCTGTGTCAGCTACATCAGACTCCTCTAAGGCACCATTTCACATCCTCCGGGCCTCACCAGGCTCTGGCTGCAATAATGTGAGGCTTGGACCAACTTCACCCACGTGCAATTTAACAGCACCTTACTTCCCGTCCTGGGGATTCTCTGTTGACCTTGCAGCTTGCGTGTGTGTGTGTGTGTGTGTGTGTATAACCTGGAAGTGCAGGCGGGATCACGCTTAATGGACTGAAGTTTTAACCAATGGAAGGATAGAGTCAGTGCATAAACTCCCCCTCCCTCACCACCACTCCTACACCCTCACCCAAGGAATAGTTCTTAGATGCCATTTATTCAGCTGCATCTACTCTAGGGTGAATTCTCCCTCTTTCCCTGCTTTGCTCCCCTCTGCCCCCATTCTGCTTCCTGGAATTGCACCCTTGGTTACTGTAAAGTCTGAAATCAGATCTACTTTCTGGGGAGCCCAGGTTAAGACACCAGCCTTCCTAACTCTCATTAAGAAGAAGCTTCCACCACCCCCGCTCCCATAGTTTTTCCCAAGAGAAGAAGACATTTGTGAGACAGTAAGGTCACAGCACTTTATTTAGGTAAACATGAAGGATTCCCTTAGTAGTCGTCCCCCTCCTCCTCTTTTCCCTCCCCCTCCATACTATCCATGCCCACCTCTTCATAATCCTTCTCCAGGGTGGCGATGTCCTCCCGGGCCTCAGAGAACTCACCCTCCTCCATGCCCTCCCCCACATACCAGTGCACAAACGCCCTCTTGGCGTACATCAGGTCGAACTTGTGATCCAGACGGGCCCAGGCCTCGGCAATGGCGGTCGTGTTGCTCAGCATGCACACGGCACGCTGCACCTTGGCCAGGTCACCTCCGGGCACCACCGTGGGCGGCTGGTAGTTGATGCCGACCTTGAAGCCCGTGGGGCACCAGTCCACGAACTGAATGCTGCGCTTGGTCTTGATGGCGGCGATGGCGGCGTTGACGTCCTTGGGCACCACGTCCCCGCGGTACAGCAGGCAGCAGGCCATGTACTTGCCGTGCCGGGGGTCACACTTCACCATCTGGTTGGCAGGCTCGAAGCACGCGTTGGTGATCTCGGCCACCGACAGCTGCTCGTGGTACGCCTTCTCTGCAGAGATGACCGGCGCGTAGGTGGCCAGGGGGAAGTGGATGCGCGGGTAGGGCACCAGGTTGGTCTGGAACTCTGTCAGGTCCACGTTGAGGGCCCCGTCGAAGCGCAGGGAAGCCGTGATGGACGAGACGATCTGGCTGATGAGGCGGTTCAGGTTGGTGTAGGTGGGGCGCTCGATGTCCAGGTTGCGGCGGCAGATGTCATAGATGGCTTCGTTGTCCACCATGAAGGCGCAGTCTGAGTGCTCCAGGGTGGTGTGGGTGGTCAGGATGGAGTTGTAGGGCTCCACCACGGCCGTGGACACCTGGGGGGCTGGGTAGATGGAGAACTCCAGCTTGGATTTCTTGCCATAGTCGACAGAGAGCCGCTCCATGAGGAGCGAGGTGAAGCCGGAGCTGGTGCCCCCCCACCCCCCAAAGCTGTGGAAAATGAGGAACCCTTGGAGTCCCGTGCACTGGTCAGCCTAGCAGGCGAAGGTGAAGAGAATGCAAGCTGTGAAGCACAGCTGACAAACGGGAAAGAACCAGCTTGTGCTGTTTCAAATTCCCCAAAAGGGGAATCCTTGGAAGACTTTTCCAGGAGCACAGAACAGATCCTCATAAAGTCAGCCCACTTTCTCTTCCTCATTCCTCCTCCTCTCTAAAACCTCCTGAGGTCCCTAACAGACAGCTCTCTTGAATCTAGTAACATAGTAGTCATTTTTGTCATCAGAATTTGCCAGCTCCACCCATACCTGTGTCTCCCTGATTAATTTCAGATGTTTCTGGAGGGCTTTCTCTGCTGAAATCAAAAGTCCAGGAGGTTAGAACAAAGTCTATCACAGAGCCTTGGGCCAGCATTATTTGCACCCCCATTTTTCACAGGGCCTCTGCCCACACCCTTATAATACAAGGTGATATTCTGGGAATGCTTATGGATCCTCACTGCTTGGCCAGGCAACCCATGGACAGGTCCATCCTGGTGGCCACACTGCCCAGCACTGGGCCTGTTGCTGTAGAAGACAAAGAAGACACCCGGCTCCAGACTTCACCCCATACTCCGCCTCCCCCGATCAGAGTGCAGGGCCCGGATCCTGCGTGTGTGAGACTTTCCCAGGATGCTCTCCTAAGGGCTGAAGCTGCCCTTCCTCTCTTTGGTCTCCGGGCCACACAACAGGAGTCCGCAGCCTTCAGCCCTTCTCACACCAGCTTCTGAATCCGGTCCAGCACCAGGTCAATGAGCTCCTCTCCAACAGTGTAGTGGCCAAGGGCACAGTTACTGGCAGCACCTTCCTTGCCTGTGATGAGCTGCTCTGGATGGAAGAGCTGGCGGTATGTGCTCGTCCGAACTTCATCTGCAATTAAGACAGTTTTAGGCCCCCTCCTCTTGCAGCCCGGCTCCCCGAGCCCCAGGGTACCCAGTAGAAGTGGGGTCTTTAAGGCCCTGAGTCCTACCCTGGAGGAGCCCCATTCAGGCTGCTGCTATTGCCCTTGACTTTAAGCGTTCTCCAATGAAAAGGAAAGGGATGTGGGGTGACATTGAGACGCTGGAGCAGAGCGACAGGGGTTCTTCAGATCTGGAGTTCTAACTGGCTGCAGCAATTGGGAACCTCAGACTCCAGTGCTCTCAGCTACAGGGAAGGACTTACTGTGGTGCCTGGGACAGGGCTACATCAGAGACGGATGGTCTTCTGCCAATCACAGTGGGCTTCAGATCCACAGACACCGCCCGGGGCACGTGCTTTCCAGCCCCGGTTTCACAGAAGAAGGTGGTGAAGGAGTCAACCCCTCCCCCGATGGTCTTGTGGCTGGGCATCTGCCCATCTGGTTGGATCCCATGTTCCAAGCAGTAGAGCTCCCAGCAGGCATTGCCCATCTGCACGCCGGCCTGCCCCACGTGGATTGAGATGCACTCACGCTGAAAGGACAAAGGGCAGAAAACACCCTCAGCAGAGAGAAGGGCACCATGCCTGGACACAGTTTCTGCCTTCCTTCCTTCCTTGAGCAGTTCTCTGGCCGAGGGCGTAGGTTCCTGGACTCTGCTCTCCTTGCCCCACCTCCCGTGGCTAAGCATTTACTGGTTGGCAGTGAGCACCAACAGGCACTGGCTGGGGGTGGGGGTGGGGAGCGCTGGGCCAAAACCCTCAGGGGAAGCAGACAATGTGGGCAGTTCTCAGATGATAGAGTCTGGCTCAGTGACGAAGCATCCTGAAGAATGTTGAAGGGATCAGATGAGTCTGGTAGAACACAAAAGTCGACCCACTCCTGTTCGGAAAGAAATCAGGGGCCACTGGTGTGGGAAGCAAGATCCAAGTGAAGTTTCAGGGGTCAAAGACAAGGAATAGGCCCTGGCTGAAGTGGCTCAGTTGGATTGGGTGTTATCGAAAGGTCGCCAGTTCGATTCCAGGTCAGGGCACTGTGACTGGGTTGCCCACCAGGCTCCCCAGTTGGGGCAAGTGAGAGGCCACCAATCGATGTTTGTCACACATCCATGTTTCTCTCCCTCTCTTTCTCCCTCCCTTCCCCTCTCTCCAAAAATAAATAAAATCTTTTTAAAAAGATAAGGAAGGGTTTGTAAAAGCAGAAAGAGCCCTGGATTCGTGTGGCCGCCAGAAATGCCAGCAAGGCAGGGAAAAGTGGGCCTGGAACGGATGTGCACGTGCTGCTCTTTCCTCTCCCGGCTGTGCGTGGTTCCGGAGCGCGGTGGGGCTGGGGAGAAAGGTCTTCCCCACACGGTTCAAGGCTGGTGACCAAAGAACTCTTGGCCCCTGAAGCAGGACTGGGATGAGCCTGCTGTTCTAAGGAAAGAGAAAGGTCGGTGTCCCTCCTGGGGAGACCCACGAGAATCAAGAAGGTCTGACCCTCCTGCTCCATCAAAGACTTATTGAGCCTCTAGTATGTTCTGAACATGTCTGACACCATACTGGGAACACATGACAACTAACACGCAGTCCGAGAAGCTCACTGTCGGGGGAAGGGGGAGTTTCATACATTAACACATGTATGACAGTACGGTAAGTGGGGTACCAGAGTACATCTCCTGGAATACTTTTCTGGGTGCTACCCGAGTGCCTCTCTGCTTGAGAAGAAATGACCACAGACCTTAAAAACAAAATGAACACGTCCATCAAATTTCCCCAAATGTTAAGGCTTAGCAATGTGAAGGATGCGGGGAAATGTGAACTCTCAAAAGCTGCTTTCAGAAGCCTAAATGGATGTATCTCAAATTAAGAAGAATCATAGGATATGATACCATTTATATAAATCTTTAACTTGTAAAAAAAATACTATGCATCATTTATAGATAAATTTATATATTTACTATATAGTCGTATAAAACATGTGTATATTGCAACAATAAAGAAAGTGAAGGAAAATCTTAACACTAAATTTGCAATAATGGTTCTCTTTGGTAGAGGTGAATGCAATTGAAAAGAGGTTCTATTTCTTAGAGGGGGTAGCAGTGTTCATTGTATGAGTCTTTATACCTTTCTGCATGTCTAAAATAGTTCATAAATTTTTTTAGAGATGTTATTTATTTTTATAGACAGAAGGGAAGGAAGGGAGAAAGAGAGGGAGAGAAACATCAATGTGTGGTTGCCTCTTGTGCGTCCCCTACTGGGGACCTGGCCCACAACCCAGGCATGTGCCCTGACTGGGAATCAAACTGGCGACCCTTTGATCCACAGACCCGAGCTCAAACCACTGAGCTACACCAGCCAGGGGCAGGGCTAAAATAATTCATAAATTCTTAATGAGGATGCTTTCTCCATGAATTTAGCATGCCAGTGACATTTTTAATGACATAAGGGCATTGACTGTGATTTTTAGGTGGCTGGGATTAATTCATCTATCGTTTGTATCCCAGCCCCTTTACTTTTCTACCAATCTTGAACAAGAGTCTTCAACTCCCTGTCCATGTCTGCCCTTATAATATGGGGCAATAATAGGAGCCCCCTCCTAGAAACCCCCTGAGGACTGAACGAAAGAACGCATGCATGTTGCCTGGCTCATTTCATGACACGCGCACCAGATGTTGGGTCCCCCTACCAACCCCCCTCCACCTCCCCCAATTGCTGGTGTCATAGTGAGAGAAGTTAATGAATTAATCTGGGAGGGATTTAAAGACTCGAGGAGTTCAGAAATCCCCTGTCCCGGAGAGAGAGCTGACTCAGCTTCTCAGCTCACCAACCACCTGGCAAAGCCAAGGCCGGCTGCCGCACCTCTGAGCCTGGCCAGGCTCTGTCCACAAAGCCAGATACTGTCATTGCCCCCACAGCTGCTGGTTCACACAAGGTGTTTCTGACCTCTCGGGTATGCTGGACTGATGGCCCTTATGGTGGGACAGCAGGTCTGGGGCAAAGAAAGCCCCTGGGGTCACACCGACTTGGCCCCAAAGCCCCATCTGTCCATGATGACAAATTACTTGACCTCAGCTGCCCTAGCTCCTTTGCCTTGACTGTAAAAATAGCATAATCTCATACCTGTATGCAACAAGCTTTGTCATTACATCAATTAGTTCCCATACATTAAGCTTTCATTAGGTCCCAGGCACTATGCTAAGTGCTTCACATACATTATTTCATTTGATCTTCACAACAACCCCCTTGGGTAAGTAGTTTTATTAGCCCATTTTACAGATGAGCAAACTGACTTTCAAAGAGGTTAAGCAAATAGGTCACGAGCAAAATGAGGACTATTTAAAGCAGGGACGCCCTGGCCCCAACCATGCTCTTAACTGCTCTCCTCTCCTGCCTGGTCTGGAGACAGGTTAAAGATACCAAATCATCCTATGCCTAGCCACCTCTCAGTGCCTGGGAGCACCCTCTGTCTCCCTCCTCCTCCCCCTCCCTCTCCCTCCTCCTTCCCCTCCCTCTCCCCACTGATATGTCACCGTAGTTGGGCAGGGCTGTGAGGATGTATCCCCACAGCTGGGAGGTGGGGCCCAGGCTTTGTAAGGTAGTGCCTCCAGTTCATGCCCCAGTCCTGCTGACCCCACACTCCCTACCCCTAGACCCAGAGCCCCTTAGCAGCCCTGCTCCTGAGCCCGGGCTCACACCCACATCCTGGTTTTCACCACCCTGTCCTTCAGGCCCTGCACATGCCCCCCACGTACTAGCACTTTTAGGAAGGGGTACAAAGTCTCTTTCTCCCTTCCCCACACAATCTGTCCACACACTGTAGCCCCGTGAGTATCTGGACTCCCAAAGGTCCCTGATACCACCCACCTGAGCCCACTGGGCCCCTCGTTTGCATGGTTAGCCCCCCACCTCTGCTCACCATGGTGTTTGGTTGGGACCTGGCTGGAGCTGTCCGTCTGCTGCTGGATGGAAAACAGGGAAGGGTCTAGGGTCTGTGAGAGGCCCACAGCCTGTGGCTTCCTCCTTGCACTTTCTGGTCTGCTCTCAGGGCGGGGATGTTGTTAGAAACATCCCCAGGAGGGCAGGTCTGTTGACTTGGTTACCAAGCAGCAGGCAAGCCCTGGGCCTGGGCCCAAACAGGGGAGCGAGGTGGCTGTGGGTGGGGTTAGGAAGAGTGTGCAGCGGCGAACTGGAAATAAGGAGTCCTGGGGCCAGAGGTCAACCCCGGAGCCTTCTAGTGTGGTGAGAACATACCATACTAGAGCTCAGCGTTAGCTCCATCTCTAGCATTCAAATTGTTTGCCTCCTTTCCTCATCTGTATAACAGGGAGAGGTAGTATTACAAGGATTGAACAACAGAGTTACTTGAGTGCTTTGACCGGAATTGCTGCTGTTCTCCACGGGGGAAGCAGGCTGAGGAGCAGGCCTCAAGGCTGTTTGTCGGTGTCTCTCCCTGTTTCCGTGCAAGTTGCTGCTGGTCTAGCCTGGCCTGATTTCTCCACAGAGAGGAATTCGCCCTAGGGCGTTAGGCAAAAATCCTGAAATCCAAATGTTAATCTCTCACGTCTGTTGTGCGTGTTGTAGTTGTTAAGGCGTCTTCGCCCCTTATCGCCTTCGAGTCCCTCAACAACTTTGTGAGGTAAGCAAGGCAGGGCCTGGATTCCCGAGGCGAGGAAAAGGAAATGGAAGGCTCTTCTGCTTTGCCCAAGGTCACATGGGAGTTAATTAGTGGTGGAATTAAGAGTCACCTGGGACTCCGGCTTCGTGCTTCTCCTCCTTCCTCGTGGCAGAGCTGTCGTCATCGTCCCTCGTCCCTTTCTCGTGTCGTCCTGTCCTTCCTCCCCGTTTTAAACTGCACGATCAGTGGTGACCAGTCTCTCGCATGACCCCCGACTCCCTTGCCTCCCTCTAGCTTCGGCAGCCTCGCCTGATTAAACTACAACCCTGGTTAAATCCTTGTCTTCCCCAGCTCCTTGCCTGCACGGATCCAGTGAAACGGTGGAAAACCCCAGAACCACGTTGATGGATTTGACTTCAAATTCATGACCTCAGATGAACCCTAATGCTGCCTGGAAACTACACTAAATCTTTCCTGTGGCTTTTCCAAATAGCAACCATGACCTGGAATAGGAATGCCAGATTTAGCAAATGACGGAATTTTATCTAGCAACCTTACGCAGGCAGTGTTGGGTTGGTCAAAAACTCCATTTAGTTTGTTCCATAAAATAAAAGATACATTTTTTTTAATTTCACCAGTAACCTTATTGATCTGGATATTTTGAGTATGTTGGCTATCTCTCAGGTGGTATAATGTTGCTTGTTCTCAACTGATGTCTCAATTTGATCGCTATCAACTTCAACTGGTCTACCTGACCATGGAGCATCGTCCAGTGAGAAATCTCCAGCACGAAACTTTGCAAACCACTTAAAATTTTTTTTTAATTTATTTTTAGAGAGGGGAAGGGAGGGAGAAAGAAAGGGAGAGAAACATGGATGTGTGGTTGCCTCTTATGCGCCCCCTAACTGGGGACCTGGCCTGCAACCCAGGTACTAGCCCTAGATTGCGAATGGAACTGGGTGACCCTTTGGTTGGCAGGTGGGCACTCAATCCCTGAGCCACACCAGCCAGGGCCAAAAACCACTTTTTGACACATTCACTCAGTTGCAGTCCATATGCTGCACAAATCTTTATTTTTGTTGCTGCACTTCAGTTGTGTTTTTACCTTTGTTGAAATAATAAAGCATAGTATGCTGAAAATGTTGTGCATTTCCTTCCATCTTCAATATTAAAATGGCTATACAAAAATTCACCAGTTTTGATGTTTTTTTAAATGTACGCTGATATGACAGCTCTCACAATACAATCTAACAAAACTGTTTCAAATAAAGTTAAAGACTCTTAAGCTCTACTAGAGCCATCATGTGGGGAAAAAAAATGAATTTCTGGCCAATCAATAGTTGCTACTGTGAAATTTCAGTTGCTGTGGCAAATCACGGGGGCCACTTTGAGGGAGGGGCTTTCAGAGTACACTAGGGAGTGACCCAGAATATCGAGATGGCCAACTCTGGTTTGGGTTGTAGACTGAAGTCTTCTCTTTCCTCCCTGGAACTAAGAGGCCAAGATCCCCAGAGAGAAGACACAGCCAGCCAGCACTTCAGAGGAAAGGAAGCCCAGCCTGCCATAGGGTCGATCCATGAAACCACAGACCCGAGGAATTATTGTCCCGAGGGATTATGGTCCAGGATGGGGGAATTGGGGGCCTGGAAGGTCCGCCGGGCCTAACACTCTCTCGTCTAGCCCTTCAACTCCCCCCAACTGGTCTCCCAGATGGGCTCAGAGTCAACCAAGGTATTACCAACTCTGGGAAGAAAATTATACTAAAGGCAGGTGGGGGGGAGGGCCCTTATGTAACACAGCATAGTGAGACAGATTTTTAAAGCATAGTAATGTATCTCAGTAATAAAATAGGAGGCAGCCAATGCTCTTAATTCCTTCAACAAATATTTACTGTGTCTGGTATGTGCTGAACACTGTTTCAGATGCCAGGAATACCTTGGTGGACAACGAGTCTGTGCTCTTAAGGAACTGACATTTTCACGGGGAGACACATACCAAATAAAGAAGACCATTGCAGAGAGCAATAAGCACGTGAAGAGAACAAAACCGGGTAATGGCCCAGGACGAGATGGGAGGTGGGGGCTGCTGCTGAGAGGCTCTCTAGGAAGGTGACATTTGAGCTGAGACGGAGACACGACAGGGAGCCACCCTTGGCAGGATCTGGGTAAGAGTGCTCCAGCAGAGAAAGTAGTGAGTGCAAAGGTTCATGGGTAGGAGCGAGCCGCGCGTGTTCAAGGGAACCCAGAGAGGAAAGGAGACAGCTATACGAGATGAGGTTAGAGAGGTAAAGGGGAACTTGGAAGGAGAATAGCTTTTATTGCCAGTGTGATGGGAGGGCTTCAGCAAGCACCGTTGCCTGTGTTGTGTGCGGGAGAGGTTACCGCCGCTGCTGGGTGGAGACGGCGCCATAGGGCTCCGGGAGTAGACGCAGGACACTGGCTAAGAGGCTGCTGCTGCAGGCATCCGGTCATGAGGGGAGAGGGGCCTGGACTGGAGTGGGGATGGTGGGAAGCAGTAATAGCTGGGTTCGAAGTACTACGATGTGCTAGTGTGTGTGGCAGACCCCCCGACAGTCTCACCTGCCCCCTGCCTCCACTACTCTGCCGGCAGGGTCCTGATTTCATTCAGTTGCTTACCTTTCCACTTGCTCAGGGAAGACGGCCTTTCCCCAGACCTAGAGGTGAGTACAGAGCAGTTTAAACCACTCGTGATCATTCTCTTCCCTCCTTCCAGAGACTGGTTTGGGCATGAGGCCAGTACGATAGATATTAAGGGGAGGTCTGCCAGAGTGCTTTAAGGAAGGGTTTTTTCCCCTGATAAAAAGTGGTGTGGGAGGAAACCCCCCTTTCCTGCCTCAGGACAGCCTCAGATGAAGACGTGGTGCTTGGAGCTGCCTCAGGCGTCTTGTGACCCCGAGGGGAGACGCCACCAGCTCTCTGAGGATGCCAGCGCGAAACGCTGGAGACACCGGAGTTATCGATGACATTACTGAGTCACCCCTGGGACCGCCCCGCGCTCGGATTTCTTGTGGGGTAATAAATATCCTCATTGTTTCGGCTGCTGTTAGTTAGTTAGGCTTCCCATTATTTGCAGCCGGAGAAGAAATTCTGACTACTAAAAGAGGAGAGGGAGAGAGGGAAGGAGAGGAATGCCCGATGATCCTGGGTTTTTAACCTGAGCACATGGGTGGGAGGGGACATGGCTCATGCAGACTCCTCAGCCTAGGACCAGAGCAGGCCCGGCAGGGGGCGGGGCCAGGGGATTGAGGGCTCTACGTTGAGACGGCGCTTTCAAGGGGTGATGCCAAGGAGGCAAAAGAGCCACAAGAGCCTGAAGTGCAGAGAAAAGGTCCAGAATGGAGACACAAATGTGAGAGTCATGGGCGTATGGGTGATAGTTCCTCCTTTTTATTCCGTTCTTTCACTATGGTTTGGGACTGTAAATACTCTCAGTATTTTCCTTTCGGATACCCCTAGAAATGCTATAAATTTTTATTAAGGACATGTTAAAATACACTTAAATTAGACATAATATCATAAAACCCCATATACTCATCACCCTCTTTCCACAGTGGCTTTTTTTCAGGGACAAAAGCAAAGGAAAGAGAGAGCTTGGGACTGAGCAACGGGAAGTCCCTTTAGAAATGAGCCATCAAAGACCACCCAGAAGGAGTAGCCAGGACAAAAACCAGGAGGGGTGGTGTCATTGAAGCCAAGAAGGAGGTGCTTCAAAGAGGAAGGCAGGATCAGCTGTGTCAAACACAGCTGAGAGGCAGAGAAATGTAAAGATAGCGATGGGACCTATGGCTTTGGCAAGATGGAGGGCACCAGAGAGGCTGGCAAGAGCATCTCAATGGAGCAGGGGAACCATGCTCACACAGGGTGCAGGAGGAGAGCAGACAATACCCCTTTAGAAAGGTGGAGCTGTGGGGAGGAGGACGGCTGGCAGATGCTCCAGCCTGAAAAACACAGAAGGATGTGCACCAAGGCTCAGCTCCTCCTCTCCCAGACGGAGTCAGTGGAGTCAGCGGAGGACTGGAAACTTTGGGGACCTGGTTGCACTGTTCCAGGATGCACATGTGAGGTTCTGGGAAGGGGTGAGAGAAGATGGAGATGGCCATTGGCGAGGAGAAGAGGGACAGAGATCCAAAGAGAGTGTGGCTTGTTGGGCACCTGTGTAAGGTAGATGATTCAATGGGAAGAGTGAAGAAGGGCCTGGAATTATCTTCTAGACTCGTGTATGTGAATGTCTGAAAGTTCTCAGTCTGGTCCATGGTACCTGCACACCCACCCAGTGCTTATGGCCCTAATCCAGAGGCATCTGTGTATACCCTGAGGACATACACACTCAGTCATGTGTGTGCCCATGTGCACACACAAAATCAGAAGCAGAATCTGCATTTCAGTTGCATGCCTTGGGTATTTCTCCCTGCACCTTCGTCCTCTCCATTTTCCCTGCCAGAAGGCCTCCTCAGGGACTGTAAGCTCCTTGCTACTTGGGCCAGGGTAACGTACAAGTGTAAAGCAGGCCGAGCATGGGATGGTACATGGTAACAGGCACTTGCCTTCTGTGTCGGGGAGACACGGAATGCTGGGGACTGAGTGAACTGGTGCAGCTTGTTGCTTATCATAAGGCAGCCACCACCCAGCTCCATTTGTTGCCATAAAGTTTCCTGATGCTGCTGTAACAAATTGCTACAAACTTAGCAGCTTAAAGCAACACAAACTATCAAGTTACAGTTTCAGAGACCAGATGTCCAAAGGTCCTACGGGGCTAAACTCAAGGTGTTGGCAAGGCTGCCTCCTCCTAGAGACTCCAGAGGAGAACCTGTTCCTCGCCTTGTCCGTCTCCTGGAAGCTGCCCACATTCCCTGACTCATGGCTCCCTTCCATCTTGAAAGCCAACATCACACCACTCTGACCTTTGCTCTGACCTCTCCTTCCCTGACTGTGACCCTCCTGCCTGCCGTCTTCCACTTGTAAGAACCCTTGTGATCGCCTTGAGGCCACCCAGGAAATCCAGAATTATCTCCACATCTCCAGATGTTTTTTAAAAAAAGATTTAAAATTTATTTTTAGAGAGGGGAGGGAGAAAGAGAGGGAGAGAAACATCAATGTGTGAGAGATACATCAAATGGTCGCCTCTCCCAGGTCCCCAGCTGGGGACCTGGCCCACAACCCAGGCATGTGCCCTGACTGGGAATGGAACTGGCAGCACTTCCTTCGGTTCTCAGGCTGGTGCTCAGTCCACTGAGCCACACCAGCCAGGGCTCAAGATCTTCACCTTAATCACATCTGCAAAGCCTTTGCGATGTAAAGTCACCCAGTCACAGATTCTGGGGATTCAGACATGGGTCTCCTTAGAGGGCTGTTATTCTGCCTACCTCCATGGCTAAATGGGAATGCAGGCCTAGTGTGGCCAGGCATTCCAGTTCTTCTCCTTAGATGCTAGACGTCTGCATTTTCCTGTGACTGCTGCAAGGAGTCGACACAGCAGGCCTGAGACTGCTGTCCTTAGAAAGGTCTGCTTACAGGGAAGACCCTTGGCTGGCACTTGGGAACTTGGCTCTTGCGATGTTCCCAGTCAGCAGTTAGCTGCCAACGACGGTTCGTGGTACCTAGATAGTTAATGTTAACGATAGAGTTTGTGCTGAACACCTGCTCTTCTTCTAGGAGTCTGGAATTTTAGTATGAGCTAGGCAGAGGTGTCTAGGTGACCAGCATTCAACAAAAACCCTTGATTTTTGGAGTCTCTAGTGGGTTTCCTTGGGCAGAAACACTGCAGGGAAGCATTGTTCCATTTTCACTCTGCAGGAAGAATACCGTTTGTGAGCCCTTTGGGGAGGCAGAGGGCGTCGATTCCTCCAGACTCCCTTTGTGTCTGTTCCCCTTAAAATCCAGCTGTGTCTCCTTCCTACATTGCTGCGATAAACCTCAGCTGTGAGCACGATTTTATGCTGAGTCCTTCCTTTGAGTCCTTCTAGCTAATCTCCTAACATAGGGGTGGTCTTGGGAATGCTCCAAAGCAAAGACAATTCCTGAATTTTTGTTCATATTCTAACTGTTACAGGGGTTAACACTGTGAGGCCAAACAAAACATTTCTTAGAAGGAATTTGGCCTCCAGGCTGCCAATTTTTAACTTCTGGCTTCTTAGACTTCTACCCTAAGTTTAGTCCCATCTCTGGTGTAAAACAATTAATCTGACACACACTGTGCAAATGACCACCATGTGCTAAGCACCATGCTCGATACTAGGGACACAAAAATGAATAAGACAGAATCCTTACCTTCAATGAGTTTGCTATGTAGTGAGCTGGAAATGTCTACATATAAATGCAGCATGATGTGCTATACACACTAAAATAAATGAGTAAGTCCTGGCTGGTGTGGCTCAGTGGACCGAGTGTTGGCCTGTGAACCAAAAGGTAGCTGGTTCGATTCCCAGTCAAAGGCACATGCCTGGGTTTTGGGCCAGGTCCGCAGTTGGGGACCCCTGAGAGGCAACCACAATAACATCTTTTTTAAAAAGTAAAAAAAAAAAATAACATAAGAATAAAATGGTCTAAGAATCTACATAGCTAAGTATCCAGTTCTTTGCTATGTCTGCACACATTCCTAAATTCATTTGGTCCTCACAACCTGAAGTTACCCCAGTTCTACAAATGGAGATCCTGAATCTGAAAGTCAAAGAGGTTTAGGGTTTTGCCTAAGCTGAAATCTTGTTCGATATTCATTTCTCTGGGGTGAGGGTGCGCAAGGGGAAAAGAGAACCCGGGAAGGTGTGCGAGAGGCCGTGTGCTCTGTGATCACCAAGGGTTCCTGCTCTGTAGAGACCATGACCCCGTTTCCCAAAGCAGCCTCGCTCTATGCCCTCGTCAGTTTTCTTTTTTTATGAATGAGTCTTGTTCTCCCAAGCAGATGGCAAGTCCACTGGGAAGAGAGACCTTGTCATATTTCACTGTATTCCTTTCCATGTCTGGCCTAGGTAAGGTGTCGATGAGCTATTTTGTTGATAGAAAGTTGCCATGCTAGTTATTTTATCCTTCTGTGTTGTGTTGTCAGAGAGCCACGGCCCTGGGAAACACTGTGGCGGAGAGGCAAGTGAATCCTTTCCGAGGGACCAGCCTGGGAGACAGGTTTCTTAAGGGTGTGTCATGGGCCCAAGGGGCCCTTCCTGATGAATTTCACCAGTGAAGGGAGACAGCTAGAAAACGTAAGGGGCGTAAGGTAAAACAGAGCAGGTTGAAAAGCCGATTCTTGCAAGAAACGAAAATGAAACATAGGAAGAAGGGATAGCTTCCACCTAAGGCCTCCAGCTTGTGCGGAAGGTGTTCAG
The DNA here is from genome assembly GCF_004126475.2 of Phyllostomus discolor. Classification (NCBI taxonomy): domain Eukaryota; kingdom Metazoa; phylum Chordata; class Mammalia; order Chiroptera; family Phyllostomidae; genus Phyllostomus; species Phyllostomus discolor. The sequence goes on from NC_040906.2 coordinate 14,401,049, forward strand.
ATGCGGGTCGTGGGTCCTGCCCACGGCTGAGGGACAGAGGAGGGTGTGAAGGTCAAAACTGGCCACGATGTCAGAATCTCCACTTCCTTTTCCCCTCTTCGGCGTCAACAAACATTTTGATAGCTCACAACAACGCTTTCAGGGTGCAGTCCTCCCCTTTTCACCAATGAGGAAGCCAAGGACCGAGTGGCGGTAAGTCACTTGCCCAAGATTACGTAGGGCAGCCAGGAGGCGAGTCCTGGTCCTAAGGACTTCAGTCCGGAGCTCCGGTGGCTCTGACGGCAGGAAAGCGGGCAGGGGGTAGTGGCAAGGGCTCGCTAATAGTGACCGCGGCGGTGATGACGAGGACACTACCCGTCGGGCAGCCGCCAGTCCGGGGCAGATTCTCCAGGTGGGCCGTCGCTGCGGGGCTCGGTTCGGCGGGGAATGCCCCACTGTGCATTCTAAGGGGTCGGCACGCTGGGGCCCAGGCTGTGCAGCTCGCGGTCCTCGGCCGCCCACAGGCGTTGGCGAAGGCCAGCCGTCCGGGCTGGGGACCGGCAGGCGGCGTGCAGACGGAAGAACAGCCTCTATGGCACCCGGCCTAAGCCAGAACACCTGAGCCGCCGGCGCCCCCGTGACGCAGGTGCAGGCGAGGCGCACTCTGGCACCGCGCCCTGCGTACCTGCAGCGGAGGTCGCGAGCCCGGAGTGTCGGCTCAAAACCGAGAACCAGGGTGTAAGCCCGGGGTTGCTACTCTTAAAGCACGTCGGACAGGTGAGGGACTCGGTGGGGGAGGGGACCCGCTCCCGCCCCACCTCTCGGAGACTCCTACCCCCTCGGGGGCGTGGCCTCCGGGCCGCTCAGCCTCCAGTGGGCGAGCGGAGCGCGCGGCCCCGCCCCCGCATATAAGAGCGGTGCGGCAGTGCAGCTAGCGCACTTCTCACTGAGACCCGTCACCCGGACTCCGCGTGAGACCCACCGCCCGGACTCACCATGGTGAGTGCGGCCCCGCCGCGATCTTCTTGCCGGTCCCCTCCTTACCCCCCTCCTTCCGGGCCGCTCCCTCGCGAGATGCCCGGGGGCCGCCATCTGGCGTTCCGGGTCTGGAGGAGGCGCAAGGGTGCCTGCGTTACCCCCACCCCCACCCCCACCCCTTCCTACTGACTTTGGCCGGGCTGGGTCGCCCGCTTTCGAAGGCTGGGGAAGGGGTCGGGGGGGGGGGTGGAGTGGGGCTCTTCACTAGCGAAGAGGAGCCCTCCTGGAAACCCCCTCCAGCTCCACCAAGCATTTGTGCCCTAATCCGCCTGAGGGGCGTCACGCAGTCCTGCGCCCAGTTTCCGCGGGAGAGGGAGACCCACTTGGCTGCCCTCGCCGCCAGCCTCCCCCACACCCAGTCCCGGGAACTGACCGGACACATGCTTGGCACGGGAAGGTGGAAGGGGTCAGGTTACCGGGTCCAGCATCCCCTTTTCCTCCGACTGTGTGTGCATCCCTCCCACCCACAGTCTCCCTACACCGTGACTCAGCACCCCGCTTCTGAGCCAGGAATGGGGTTCGGTCTCGTGAGGCGCGCCGGCCCCTCTCCAGCCTGAGCCCGGTTGCGCGGACGGGCAGAGACAGCTGTCGCTGAGCGGGAGCTCGGGCCGAGGCCAGGTTGGGGGGAGGGGGGAGAGGTGTGTGTAGGGGGTGGTATTTATAGCCCAGGAACGGGGGCCGAAATCCAATCCCCGCTTTCCGCTGGGATGTAGTTGGAAGGAATCTCGAAGACGGGGGAACACGGGGCCGGGGTGCAGGGCGGCACTCTGTACTGCTCGGGGCAAGGCGGGTTACCTTTGGGGCCTCACCGCAGGTTCCGCTTCCTCCTCTGAGTATTTGGAAGCCGTCACCCCGCCATTTCGGTGTCGGTCAGGGCAGGCGCCGCACCACTTTGGCGTTTCAGGGGTTACTTTCAGACTGGCATGGACGAGCCTAGGGCAGCGGCTGCCCTAGTGCTCACAACCCTTATTGCCCGCACGTGCCCTCTGCGCTTACCGGCATTATCGCTACTTTCCCGAGGGGGGGGTCGGGTGTGGGTAGAGGTGGGAAGAGGAGCCAGATGGGATTGCTCTCCAGAGCCAGATGGGATTTAAAGGTGGGGGAGAGGGTACCCTGACGGCCCAGTGGTCGGTTGGTGCCAGACTGGAAGGCCCAGGTGCCTCTGTAGCCCAGAGAAAGGAAGAGGGGAGAGAGTTGTATGGAATTCTAGTGGCTCATCCTCAAAGCAAAGAGTTCGCCGAGTGGGGGTCTCTAGCTACAATTCGCAGGTCTGGGAAACCTGTCTTCTATCGGGCTCTGGAGAAGCGGGGTCTGCGGGAGCAGAAATTGGGAACAGCTGGAAAGTGGCCTGTCCTTGTCCGTGACTGCAGTCTCTGCGGGGCTCACATGCCCGTGCCCTCTGCCTCCTCCCTGAGGGTCGTGGGGAGCCGCAGCTCTCACGTGACAAGGTCCCCGTGGAGAAGCAGGCTAAGGGGCTGGCCCGCCCTACTGGGTGCCTCCTCCAGCTGGGGAATCCTATGGGGGGGGGGGGGCAGGCTGCCAGGCTTTTCTGACCTCTGTCCAGCCCCAAGCCTCCACTTTTGCCAACTGAGTCATCCTAGCTGGTAGGTGATACAGTGGGGGAGAGGTGGGGACCTTGTGAAGTGCGATTGATGGACAAAGGGTTTATGCTGTGTCCCCTCTCTTTATCCCGCAGCGTGAATGCATCTCAGTCCACGTAGGGCAGGCAGGTGTCCAGATGGGCAATGCCTGCTGGGAGCTCTACTGTCTGGAACATGGGATTCAGCCTGACGGGCAGATGCCCAGCGACAAGACCATTGGTGGGGGAGATGACTCCTTCACCACCTTCTTCTGTGAGACGGGAGCTGGAAAGCACGTGCCCCGGGCCGTGTTTGTGGATCTGGAGCCCACTGTGATTGGTGAGAGAAAGGAGGGGGGTGTGGAATAGAGGGGAGTGGAGAGTGACTCTAGGCTTCTTTCTGGAGAGCTGGTGTCTCAAACTGTCTTTCCCAGCCCTGAAAACTCCTCACCCAGTTTGAATCTAAAGAAGGCAATCTAATCGCAGGCCGGCCTGCGCAGCAGGTCCGGGCTCCTCACACACTGGTATCTCGGGCTGGCAGAAGGATGAACTCTTCTACATATCTGTCCGCAGATACCACAGTGCGGGGGGAGCGGTCCCTGCTGGGCACAGCCTTGTGGTCTGGGCCCTGACGATGTGGTTTATGCCCTTGCAGATGAGATCCGAAATGGCCCGTACCGGCAGCTCTTCCACCCAGAGCAGCTCATCACTGGGAAAGAGGATGCTGCGAACAACTATGCTCGTGGTCATTATACCATTGGCAAGGAGATCATTGACCCTGTCCTGGACCGGATCCGCAAGCTGGTGAGAGGCTGGTGTGAAAGGGCGGGGGCTTTTCAGATGATGCTAATGGTCAGGGAAGGGACATTTCTTTTTCCAGACCTTTTTCAGGGAGTCGTCTCTAACTGTACATGTTCCAGAGCATGCTGCTGCTATGGAATACTCATTAATCTTTGCCCTGGCTCCAGAGATATTTAGGCTTTTGTGGAGCCAGTGATAGAGCTCCTCAGGCCCCTTCCCACACACATTGCTCTTTCTCCTTCTTGCCTTTCAGTCCGACCAGTGCACAGGGCTGCAGGGCTTCCTGGTCTTCCACAGCTTTGGCGGGGGCACCGGCTCCGGCTTCACCTCGCTCCTCATGGAGCGGCTGTCTGTCGACTATGGCAAGAAATCCAAGCTGGAGTTCTCCATCTACCCAGCCCCCCAGGTGTCCACGGCCGTGGTGGAGCCCTACAACTCCATCCTGACCACCCACACCACCCTGGAGCACTCAGACTGCGCCTTCATGGTGGACAACGAAGCCATCTATGACATCTGCCGCCGCAACCTGGACATCGAGCGCCCCACCTACACCAACCTGAACCGCCTCATCAGCCAGATCGTCTCGTCCATCACGGCTTCCCTGCGCTTCGACGGGGCCCTCAACGTGGACCTGACAGAGTTCCAGACCAACCTGGTGCCCTACCCACGCATCCACTTCCCCCTGGCCACCTACGCGCCGGTCATCTCTGCAGAGAAGGCGTACCACGAGCAGCTGTCGGTCGCCGAGATCACCAACGCGTGCTTCGAGCCTGCCAACCAGATGGTGAAGTGTGACCCCCGGCACGGCAAGTACATGGCCTGCTGCCTGCTGTACCGTGGGGACGTGGTGCCCAAGGACGTCAACGCCGCCATCGCCGCCATCAAGACCAAGCGCAGCATTCAGTTCGTGGACTGGTGCCCCACGGGCTTCAAGGTCGGCATCAACTACCAGCCACCCACGGTGGTGCCCGGAGGTGACCTGGCCAAGGTGCAGCGTGCCGTGTGCATGCTGAGCAACACGACCGCCATTGCCGAGGCCTGGGCCCGTCTGGATCACAAGTTCGACCTGATGTACGCCAAGAGGGCGTTTGTGCACTGGTATGTGGGGGAGGGCATGGAGGAGGGTGAGTTCTCTGAGGCCCGGGAGGATATGGCCGCCCTGGAGAAGGATTACGAGGAAGTGGGCATCGACTCCTATGAGGACGAGGATGAAGGAGAAGAATAGACCAGCTGCCGGGAGCCCACTTACTATGTTTGTTGCAAAATCCTTTCGAAATAAACAGTTTCCTTGCACGGTTTCTGGTTCCCTCTGTGAGTACTTGAGCTTCTGCTGCCTTCTTTGTGCTGCTTGCTGCTGCTTCTGCTGCTGCCCGCACTCTATGCTGCTTACGACCCTTTCCCCTTCTGTAGCTGAAGGCGAGACCTGCCAAGGAGCCCTCGCCAGGCCCGGGGAAACATGACCCCATGGTCCTTGCTGTAAGATCCTCAGGGGCACCCAGGACAGGGAGGAAATGAGGACTGAATCCTGGACCTGTCCATCCAGCCACAAACTATTGAAGGATATATGAGTCTTCACTTCCTTTCCAAGTGAGAGTTTAAGTCCAGCAGTGTCTGTATTTGAGTTGAGACTAGGACACTGTTCTTCCTGTGGCTTCTGCATTCATCAACTCTGGAAGCAAGGCCTGGCCCAGGCACCTCTGTTACGAGGGCTCGGGAGTGGGGCCGAGCTGCCCTGGAGTTCCTTGGCGTGGAGCCTAGTCATAAGCGTGGGGGATGGGAGGGAACAGGGCCACCTCCCGGAGTTGTTTATGTCACCGCATGAACAGCTTTGCGTAGCTTACTGACTTGCTGCTGTGCTGGGGCCTCGGGCTGTGCCATTAAAAGCCAGGTCATCTCCCCTCTGTTTGTGCCTTCTTTCTGGCCTCAGCCACCTGTTTTAGCTGGTGGGCCCTCAGGGGCCCTGGGGAAATTTTCAACCTTGCTAATGGGCACCCCAGGACCCACACTGACGTCAGCATGCTGAAGGTGGGCAGGTTTGAGGGAAAGAAGCTTCAGTCTCAGGAGCGGGCGATGCCAACCCTGCCCTTGCTTTCCCTCCCTGTGATTCAGGGACGCAGTGCCCTTCCCTGGGGAACAGGTTGTGAGCCCAGTAGACGCAGGGCCCCTGTTTACTCAGCACAGTAGGCAGGAAGTGGCAGCTGGACACTGCCACGCCGCACCGGCCTCATTAATCATTAACCATGAGTGAGCTAAAACCGTCTGGGAGAGACTAGGCCCGAATGGCTGCCACCTCCGCTCCCTTTGCCCCCAGGCTGAGGCTGGGAGACCTATTATGCAGCCGTCCCAAAGCTTCCACAGGCGTCTCCACCCAGAGAAGCCCTGGCCCGGCAAACCAGCTGGGCTGCTCTGACTAAGCCACCCACCCCTGGGAAAGGAGGAAGGGAAGAATGAGTAGAACGGGCCTTTAGGGGACCCTGTTCCCGGTTCTTGGCGTAGAAGCCCACTCAGGCCAGGGCAGCTTTAAGGGTCTAAGTTAGACAAGCTAGAACTGCCCATGGCCAACCGGCCGGGTTTAATGTAAGAACACCCGCCTCCTGACGGGACTCCACACCAGTCCCTCCTCTTTCCAGGCTGTTCCTTGGAACTGGAAACGAGACCTTGGGCCGCTCGCATCTGTTCTCACTCTGGGAACAATGAGACTGAGATCCACACCAAGCTGCTTTCCCTTTATTTTCTTTTAAAGATTGTATTTATTTATTTTTGAGAGAGAGGGGCAGGGAGGGAGAAAAGGAGAGAAACATCAAAGTGTGGTTGCCTCTCGTGCGCCCCCCCACACTGGGCACCTGGCCCGCAACCCAGGCATGTGCCCTGACTGGGAATCGAACTGGCGACCCTTTGGGTCACAGGCCGCTCTCAATCCAATGAGCCAGACCAGGCAGGGCTCACTTTATTCTTTTATTTACACATTCTCCTGCTCCCAGACTTGGAGGCAGACCATGATGTAAGTTCCGCAGTCCTGCTCGGAGCCTTTACTGTATTCTTCCAGTTTCCCTTTCCCCATACCCACCCTCACCCACCCCAACTCAGGTGCCCTGTCCAGTTGTTCTGGGGGTAAGAGAACACAGCCGAGAGGGAAGACCGAGCTGACTCTCCCCAACCCCCTGCCCCCAACCATAGGAGAGCAGGCCTGGACAGAAAGAACAGAGCTTCCAGTGAGGGATGGCAGACTTGTTCCAAGGCACAGGGGCCACCTCGACGTGGCCACTGGTTTGGTCAGATCTGGGTAGTGTGCTGGCCTGGAGGTGGGGGTTGCAGTGCCTCCAACTGACTGAGGAGGACAGGAATGTGAGGGCGCTGCTGGGGGTCCACAGTCATCATTGAGGCCAGCAGCTGCCGCAATGCTGAAGAATGCCTGTGGAGGGAGGAGCGCAGGGTGACGGAGGGGCACCCATCTGCCACGCCGAGGCTCCAGCAATGTCAGGGAGAGTCTGAAGTGCTTGGTGCCCTTCTACTGCTCACCTGGGGCTCTGTGGGATGTTGAGCTGGTTCTGCACAGCCAGGGCCACACTGTCACCCTTCTGGAACACCATGTCATAAGGGCCTTCTCCAAACATCATAGCATATAACACACAGCCTAGAGACTGAGCATAACCTGGTTACTCCATGGAAGGGGATCAATGGAGGCTATAACTCTCCTCTTAATTCTGTAGTGAAAGGAGACTACATGAGCTAAAAGGACTACGCTGACTTCAGCCACGTGACCCCACCAGGGCCCAGAGGAACGGCCAGTTAGCTGGAAGCCTCCGCACCCCTTGTTTAGCCACTGTCTTCAGCCCCAGCACTTAGCTGTACAACCTTGTTCAAAGGGCAGGGTTATACCACTTCCTGAGCAATTAAGTACAGTGTCAGTGACAGTTGCCAGGAAGGAAGTCGAGGGCGATGGGGACATACATGTTTCCTGGGGCCCCACGCACTGGAAACCAAAGACCTCCTCCTCTACTCCACAGGAGGCGCAGAGCAGCGCTCCTCCCCACCCAGACTCCCACCCGCACGCTCCTCACCCAGACGTCAGTCCGCTCATCGATGACACACTGACTCTGCACGGAGAACAGCTCCGGGGCCCGGTAGGAAATGGTGCACCGCTGGGCTGCCCAGTCCTGGAACAGTGACCCCAGAGCTCAAAAGTGGGGCACAGGTCATGGTCACGTGACCAAAATGGGGAATGCGCCAGAAGAGGTCAGGGATGGGGAACAGGCGGGCAAAGGAACCTGGAGACTCTTACCTGCAGAGCCAGAGCCTGGCGGGAGCCCTCCACATGGATCTGTGCTTGATTCATGGAACCCAAGTCCATTAAAACCGGCTGCCCCTCATCTCCAAGCAAGACGTTGGTGGGCTTCAGGTCCCTGTTGGGAAGCGGAAATGACCCATGAGCATCCCTGGACAGGGAGGCTAGAGTTCCAGGGGGGGCGAAAAAAATCATGGGGGCTGTTCCTTGGGAGGGGAGCTGAGACTTCTCATTTCTCTGGACGGAGCTCTTCCTTTCTGCCCCAGAAAGCATACAGGGCGCTCCCACTGACCTGTGGGCATAACCCTGGGCATGAATGGCCTCGAGACCTCTGCAGATACCCAGCAGCAGCTGAAGGATTTGCTCTTCGGTCAAGAAGTTGCCTTTGTCTTTCAGCCTCTCTATCTCGTCCCACAGCGTACCTCTCTGCAACACAAGGATGCCCGCAGTTGTTTTTCAAGCTTCTGCTCCCTGAGCCTGGTCCCTTCCCCATGTCAAAAGCCCATCAACCTTCTCACCACACACACCGCACACCCTACAGTCCCATTTGGATTCCTCTAAACTCCAAATTTGAAGCGGTCAAACCCGGGACATAGCCTCTGCTTCCTCACATACTTGACTGCTCACATAGCTCTTGGTTGGTGGCTCTGTTGCAACCCCTCCACAGCCAGGAGACTTTCTGACCTTGAAGAAGGGTAGCAGCAGCCAGGCCTCATGTTTAGTGCCCCGCTCCCTCAGACAATAAGCCACGAGGTGAAGGATGTTTGGGTGTTGGAAGAGGCGATGCATGTCTGCTTCTCGTTGGGCCTCCTCCCGGTCCTGCTGCTCGTGACACACGATTCGCTTCAGGGCGTAGAAGTGTCCGTCATGTAACCCCTCCACTAGGTCCACATAGCTGAACCCACTGTGGGCCAAAGGGGTCAGTGAAGGGCCATGGTCATCTCCCACACTGCTTGGACCCAGAGGAATTCCCTGGGGAGAACAGGGGGTGTCCTTCCCATTTAATAGAAACCCTCCCAAGACGTGACTCTAAGAGAAGCCGGAAGATCATTGCACTTTGAGCTCCAGAGCTGGGACAAAGTAATCGTTGAGGTCCTGTGATCATAACCCAGTGCTCTGCACATAACAGATGCTCATAAACATTAACAAATAGTTAACATTTATTAAGTGCTGTGAACCAGGCACTGGTGAGATATTTTATATGCATTATCTCATTTAATCCTCACAGCCCCATCAGTGACGCAAGAGAGTAATTATCTCCATTAAGCAAACGAAGAAACCATGGCCTATCAAGGTCACAAAAGGTGAAGCAGGCGGCCTGGTTCCAGAAGCTACTTTCTTGACTAGCATGTCACTAGGGCTCTGCAAGGTAAGTTAAAGGATAGGCGACAGAACAAAACTTTTTGCCACTATCAGGTGCAGATCACTGTCCTTCAATCACCATAATCCTGGGGACTAGTGATTTCTAAACACTCACCCCTCCCCCAGTTTCTGGATGAAGAGGTAGCGCTTATTGTCAATGATGACAGTTCCCGGAGAGCAGATACACAGCGCGTGGCCCATAATGTCTCAGTCATCCTCCTCAAGGGCGGTCTGAGGCTGCCAATGGGTTCGTCCAGATTGACTGCGCTCTCCCAGGGGATGCGCTGGGGCCCCGCCGGATCATGCTGAAAGGCAAAGGACGGCAGGATCGCGGGTCGGGCACAATCCAGACGGCCCCTGAAGTACTAATGTGGACAGATCGGGCCCAGGTATCGGAATCTATAGAACACCGGCCCTGCCGATACCATCTCCAAAGAGGTTGGGATCAGGTGCCTCAAAGCCCCAGGCCACGCAGCAACTACCAGACCGCTTCCTCCGCCACCAGCCCACCTTCGGACGGCCCCGGATCCCATGCCCATCGGGCCGCGAAGGCGAGGGTATGGCGTAGTTCCCAGGGGATGGGAGGCTCGGACCTATCGTTTGCAGAGCCCACCCCTGGCCTCTACGTGTACACCCCAGGTAAGCCAGCCCAGCTCCCCCACTGACCTGGCTTGGGCAGGAGGGAAGCGCCAGGGACCGGAAGCAGTGGTTGTGTCATCATTCCGCGCCTGCGTAACAGCCCGCAGTATCCTAGCAACCGCCGGGCATCCGGGCGATGTGGGGGCGCAGAGCTGACCAGCGGACCGGTTAGCCCTGTGGTGGGACGGGTTCGGGGACCCGAGTGAAGGTTCCACTCCTGGCCTTCAGCAGGGGTCAGGACGAAAGCACCTACAGCAAGGGGGAGCAAAGCCGGGCCCGGCCCGAGGCCCCCAGGACCTCCATTTCCCAATGCCGGAGGTAGGAGGCGTCATACCTCCGGCGCGCTGGGTGGCAGACTACCGTCCAGCCCAAGAGTAGGTGGGGGCCAGCTGGATTCCTGGAGCTCTGATCTGTACAACCCTGGGGGCTCCGGCCCATATCCCACTACCCTAGTCTCGCTAATTAAGAGCTCAAGCTCTTGAACCAGACGAAGGTCTAAATCTGGTCGTTTAATAAAGCCTACCAGGGTGTGTGACCGCGAACAAGTCATTTAACCTCACTTTCCCTACTTACAAAATAGATAGGCTAGTCCCTAAGGTTAAGTGCATGAACCATGAGGACAGATTGTCTAGTTCTGATTCCACCTCTACTAAATTAGTTATGTGACCTTGGACAGGCTACTTAATGTTTCCGTCCCTCAATTTTCTCGTCTGTAAAAAGCAAATGATAATTATCTACCTTATGAAGTTGTTTGAAGACTAAATGATGTGTGTACTGCCTAGCAAAATACCTGATGCATAGCCCTCAATAAGTGTCAAGCAGAATTATTGTTGTTGTTATTACTTTTATTATTACCCTGGTCCTCACATCCCACACCTGGGACTGTGAAGGCAGGAGTAATGGAAATTCACAAATTCCTACTAAGCCTGGGCACCCAGCTGCTGTCCTTGACCCCTCTTTGTGCAGGCCGGCAGGGGTAAATTGAAAAGGAGTGCACATCCAGAGAAGATGGAATATCCCGGGTGGTGTTTAAATAGGGCTCTCCAGGAAAAAAAAAGATACGTTTTGTAACCTACCTCCCCACTGCCTCCCTTGCCCATGACTGGGATGATCTTCCTGCAGTTCCCCTTGGTTCTGACCCTGTCTTAGCACCGCCCCCCCTCCGCCCCCCGTTCTGACAGTCATCTAGATTTAACCTGCCCTGGTGCTAGAGGCTGAGGATTCGAGATGCACAAGGCACCCCCAACCTTTAGGGAGCTCAGTCTAGTAGAGCACTGCTTCTCACTCTTGAATGTGCTTACGATCCCCTGGAATCTGGTTAAAATACAAATTCTGGTTCTGTAAGTCTGAGGTGGGACCTGAGACTCTGCAGCTCTAACAAGCTCCCAGGTGTCGCTGATAAAACTGGTTCAAGATGTAGAGGATTTTCCAAACTAGTAGAGTAGCCGGAGACTAAGCCAGGCTAGCTAACTGCCTGGCAACTTGAGGTGCTCTCCGCCCCTCCTTGCTCGCCGAAGTTTCCTCCCAGGAATCCGCCACGTGACAGTTGGGCCGCCGTCTAAGCGCCATGGCTCCCAAAAAGCCGCTCGGTCTTCCCTCCTTGCTGCTGCTGCCCCTGACGCTACTGCTGCCCCAGGTAAGATGAGAGGATTGAACTAGTTTGCGGTGAGGCGTAGGAGAGAAAGTGAAAAATAACAGAACACTGAGCAGAACAGCGGCCGGCTCCCCACTCCCCCGCCCCCGCTTCGCGCCCCCCCCACCCCGCTCCCTCCCCGCCCCGCCTCCGCCCCCCCCCCCCACCCCGCTTCCTCCAGACCTCTACTGTGCATGATCTCTCCCTTTGCAGGCAGACAGTCGGTCGTTCGTAGTGGATCGGGATCATGATAGGTTCCTCCTGGACGGGGCTCCGTTCCGCTACGTGTCTGGCAGCCTTCACTACTTTCGGGTACCTCGGGTGCTTTGGGCAGACCGGCTTTTCAAAATGAGAATGAGTGGCCTCAACGCCATACAGTTGTAAGAGGGGCTCAGGAGAGGGATGGGATTTACTCTTCCTACCACCCCCTTAAAAAGGGGGGTCGGGACAGGAACACTGGCTGGGTATGAGGAGGGGGTAGAGTTCCAGGACTTCCAGGCAAAGGGTGGGAAGGGTGGGCCCGGACCTCCTTTCGACAGCTTTTTCCTGGAGATTTCCTGCAAGGCCAGGAGCCCTTATACCTCCCGGGCATCTCCCCATGCCCGCCTTGGGCCCTGTTAACCTCTTCCTTTCTCAGTTACGTGCCCTGGAACTACCATGAGCCAGAGCCTGGGGTCTATAACTTTAATGGCAGCCGGGATCTCATTGCATTTCTGAATGAGGCATCTTTAGCGAACCTGTTGGTCATCCTGAGACCTGGACCTTACATCTGTGCAGAGTGGGAGATGGTGAGTTAGTTGGAGAAGGGATAGAACCAAAGCCACCCAGATGGGGTTCCTGGGCTACGCCCTTCTGCCCACCCTCTAGGGCCACTTTCAGTACAGTCTTTTAACTTCTTCTCAGACAACAAAACCCACAAGCTTCTTTGTTGTCTTTATGTTTGTGTCAGGGGGGTCTCCCAGCCTGGTTGCTTCGTAAACCTAACATTCGTCTGAGAACCTCAGATCCAGGTAAGTCGAGACTAAATAAATAAATAAATAACACATAGCCATGGCTGGTGTGGCTCACTGGACTGAGCACCTGCCTGCCTGTGAGCTGAAAGGTTGCTGGTTCCATTCCCAGTCAGGGCACAAACCTGGGTTGCAGTCAGGCCAGGTCCCCACTTGGGGGCGTGCAAGAGACAACTGATTGATGTATCTCTTGCATTGATGTTCCTCTCCCTCTCCCTCTCCTCCCTCCCTTCCCCTCTCTAAAAATAAATAATTAAAAAAAATTTTTAACACAGAAAAAAGCAAACAACAATGACAAATGGGTCACTTGGGTGCCCCAAACAGAAGAGAGCATCCCCAAACTGGAGCTCATATTGCTTCTTTCACGCCCAGCAGAATGCTAGAAACTGGGGAACCGGACCCACCCAGTCCCTGTGCAGCAGGACTTCTAGTATAGCGGAAGAAATAGATTTTTAAAGAAACCCAAACCTGTAATATTGCGAGTTGTAAAAATACCACACAGGAAAATAGACAAGGAGTTGAGATAGTGAATAATAGAGAGGGCCTCTTTTAGGTAGAGAGGTCAGGAGATATTTTCTGAAAAGATGACATTCTGTTGATCAGAGACCAGGAAGAGCTCTAGTCATATGAAGAGTGGGGAGAACAACCAGACAGAGGGGACAAGGTACTCTGAGGCCCAGAGATGGGAAAGGACAGGGCAGGGTTGAGGCCAGCGAGGCTGGAGCACAGTGGGTAAGGGAGAGAGTGGTGCGATGTGAAATTAGAGATGGATGGTGACTGTCGATGCAGGACCTTGTAGGCCATTGTAAGGAGCTTGCATTTTATTCTCAATACAGTGGACAGCCTTTCAAAGAGTTTAACCAGAGATGTGACGTGATTGGATTTGTTTTCAGATGACTTCAGCCTGGGCGTGGAGGGTGGATGTCGGGAGGGGCGGTGAGAGTGATGGCGAAGAAACCCGCTGGGAGACTGCGCCTGGAGTGGAGGAGACAGTGGCTCCTGCACTACGGTGGTGGCAGAGGAAATGGGGAGAAGAGAGCAGAACTGGGATATAGATTGGAGGTGACATCACCAGCACTTCTTGATAGATTTTAACGGGAAGGGTGGGGGTGGGGAGAGTGCTAGTAGGGTCTGGGGAGAAAGGAATGCAGCTTCTGGCCAGTCAAGATGGCGGTGCTATTTACTGACTGGGAGGAGATAGAGAAGGCAAGGAGTGGCAAAGGAATGACGTTTGGGGGGAGAAAATAGTTCAATTTTTATCATTTCTGACTCAAGTCAGGATATTGAAGTAAGTAATGGGATATGTGAGTGTGGAGCTTAGGTGGAGGTCTGAGTTGAATTTTGGAATAAGTGCCAGCTAAAGATGGCACTTAAATCTATGGGTGCCGAGACATCACGTGGGGGCAGGGTGTAGAGAAGGAAAAGATGAACTCAGCATTAAGCTCTGAGGTGCCTAATGTTTCAGGAAGTTTGGATTTCGTTTCAGGTGCAGATAGGAAGTCATTGGAGCAAGGGATTAACTTTATCTTTAAAAAGGTCGCTCTGGTACCCCTTTATATCTGCTGAGGACTCTCCAGCTGCTGTTCTACTTTTCGGGGTACTGGAGAGCTTTATGCTCCTTAAGGCATTTCCCAAACTCAACTGACTATGAAATGCATTTAAAAAGATAAAGTATTGACGGAACACTAACATGCAATCTGTTTTTCTCAAGAAAATCAGTGACCTTTTTATTATTAACTCCATGGTGATTTCTCAGGCCTCATCCTCCTTGGCCAATCAGCAGTGATCAGCACAGCTGATCACTTTCCTTTGAAATACATTTTTCTCTCAGCTTCCGCAATACCACAGTTCTCGTCTTTGCCTCCCTCCCTACAATCTTTCTGGCCACTGCTCAGTCTTGGCTAAATGCTTGAGTGTTTCAGGGCTCAGTGCTTGGCTGCTTCTCTTTTCTGTGTTCATGCCCTGGGTGAGCTCATCCATTTGCATGCCTTTAAATTCCATCTTACAGCTCATGACTCTGAAATATGTTGTCTCCAGGACCTTCCTTTGGCCTCCAAAGGCATGTATCCAACTGCCTGCTTGACTTCTGCGTTTGGAGATCTAAAACTTGTAATGATACAACTAAACTCATGTTATTACCTCCTGAAACCAGCAATTCCGACAATCGCCCCATCTCAGTTAATGGCAAATCTGTTTTCCAGCTTATCAGACTCAATATTATGGTATAATTCTTCATGCCTTTCTTTTTCTCACACCCCACATTTAATCCATCAGAAAATTCTGTCAGCTTTACCCTCAAAATATATTGAATTCAACTACTTCACACCATCTCCACCGCCACCACCCTGGTCCAAACCACCTCTCTCAGCTGGATTATTTTAACAGCTTCCTAAATGGTTTCCCTTCTTTGCCCTTCCCCCATGTAGTCTATTCTCAATACAGCACCCAACGTGATCCTGTTAAAATACGTTTAACTATATATCAGATCATGTCATTCCTCTGCTTAAACCTCTCCAGCAGGTTCTCATCTCATTCAGAATATGAACTGTAGATTCCTTCAGATGGTCCACTAGGTCCTACCCAGTTGGCCCAGTCACCTCCCTGATGCCTGCTTGCCTCATGGTTCACACTGGCCTCCTTGCTGTTCTTCACACCCACCTCCCCCCGGGGCTTCTGGCAGATCAGCTTCGCAGCGAGGCCTTCCCTGGGCCACCCTTGAACATTTGGGCTCCCCCACTGCACCATTTTACACCTTCCTTCTCTGCGTTACTTTCTCTCCATGGCAGTAACCCACTGCATATTTTACCTCTTCATTTATTGTCTGCTCCCCTCACTGGAAAGGAAATTCCACAGAGGCAGAGATTTTTGTCTATTTTGTCCTATGCAATGTCCCTAACACCTAGAACAGTACGTGGTGCTTAGTTACCACCCACAAGTACTTGTTGAATGAAATTCAATGTATGCTTGGATTAAAGAAGGCAATAAAACCTGGGCCTCCTTTATACAGAACACACAAAATATAAAGGAATTAAATCTTTTAAAATTTATTTTTATTTTATTTTTAGGCAAAAGGAAAGGGAGGGAGAAAGAGAGGGAGAGAAGCATCAATGTGTGGTTGCCTCTTGCATGCCCCACACTGGGGACCTGGCCTACAATCCAGGCATGTGCCCTGACTGGGAATCAAACTAGTGACCCTGTGGTTTGCAGGCCAGCGCTCAATCCACTGGGCCACGCCAACCAGGGCTAAATCTTTTAAGAATACAAAAATATCCTCCAAAATATCTTTCATCAAGTCTGCCTTTGAAAATGTGCTATCTGCAGGAGTTGTCCTCAGTGATAGGGACCAAGTAAATGAACCGGACAGAGCTCCTGCTCACTAGCCGGGGGAGCAACTGAGAGCAGTTACAGAAACACATGCTTAACTACAACTGGTTATGTGCTTGAAAGAGAAGTATGACATGACAGGAGAGTGTGTAACGGGGATCCACCCAAATCTGGGGTATCGGAGGCTTTCTTGAGGAAGCGAAATATAAGTTAAGACCTGAAGACCGAGTTGGAGTTGGCTAGGTAAAGGAGGGTGAGGAAAAAGTGTCAGGCAAAGGTAATAACACTCAGGAAGACTATGAGGGTGAATCAACAAACATCACAATAGCGGCTGAGAATTTAAGGCATGACAGCTAATGTAATGGTCGTTCAATTGATGACTGAGGTCCCCGGGACTGTCGGGGTACATTGTGGTGTGGGTTAGACATCTTACCCTTCTGTAAATTACCGTGCTACTTCACAGCGATCTTGAGTGTACACGGATCACATGATAGTAACCCCACAACAACATGTTTAACATTTTTCTTTCAGTTAAAAAATAAACTTACAAGAAACAATGCTTTAAGTTTGCCTGTGCGCAAACTTTCTTGCTGTGCAGATATATAAGAACTTAGGGTTGAGAGCTGCTTCTCATAAGAATCACTGCTTCCCACACTGAGCCGTGGACAAGGGGGGCGCAGACTTCGGCCGGAGTTCAGGCAGCCCTGAATGAAGCCGCTGGCGTCAGTGCTGGGGGTGGGCACTGTGGAGGTGGTGGTGCCCTGATGAGCAGAGCGCTGCCCCTTCCTTCAGACTTCCTTGCCGCAGTGGACTCCTGGTTCAAGGTCTTGCTGCCCAAGATATATCCATGGCTCTACCACAATGGGGGCAACATCATTAGCATTCAGGTACAAGTGGAAAGTTGACTGGGCAAGGGGAAGGAGGTGCCGGGGGTGCCGAACCTTCTCCACCTCCCGGCTGAGCTCCACGTTTCCTTTCTCCTGGCAGGTGGAGAACGAATACGGTAGCTATAGGGCCTGCGACTTCAGCTACATGAGGCACCTGGCTGGGCTCTTCCGGGCGCTGCTGGGAGAGAAGATCTTGCTCTTTACCACGGATGGGCCTGAAGGACTCAAATGTGGCTCTCTGAATGGACTCTACACCACTATAGATTTTGGCCCAGGTCTCCTGAGCAAGGGTTAGGAGTGGAGTCTGGGGAAGGGGCACCTCTTCCGTGACGTCTTTTTCACCTGTGCCTCCTTTCTGCAGCTGAAAACATGACCCAACTGTTTGCCCTGCAAAGGTTGTATGAACCCCACGGGCCATTGGTGAGAAGCCAGAAGGGAGGGCAGTTAAGGCGAGAGTTGGGGTTGGGAATGGGTTGAGTACATTTACCCCCACCCCGTCTTGCTTATGACTCCTTTCACTCCCACCAGGTGAACTCGGAGTACTACACCGGCTGGCTGGATTACTGGGGCCAGAACCACTCCACACGGTCTGTGAGAGCTGTAACTGTAGGACTGGAGAACATGCTGAAGCTGGGAGCCAGTGTGAACATGTAAGTGCCGACACGGGGTCACCGTGAATCTGGAGCTGGGTGCTGGGGATGCAAGTTCAGATCCCATGGGTCAGCTTGTGCCTTTCCCTCCACCTCCCCTCACTGCAGGTACATGTTTCATGGAGGTACCAACTTTGGATACTGGAATGGTGAGTCCAGATGGTGTGAGGGGTGGAAGCAGGGACCTAGCAAGGAATTCGAATCTGAAGGCTGGGTGGATTAGGATATCTGGAAGAAAGCTGGATATGGCCACAGCTGCCCCTCTGATGGCGACAGGTGCTGATGAGAAGGGGCGCTTCCTTCCAATTACCACCAGCTATGACTATGATGCACCAATATCTGAAGCAGGGGACGCCACACCTAAGCTTTTTGCTCTTCGAAATGTCATCAGCCAGGTGCCCTACCACTTCATTAAGCCCTAAAGGCTTTTATTAATTTGGGGAAGAGAGTGCCTAAATTGTTTGTAAAGGGTTCCCAGAAGTTACTTGTGGTTGTCTGGACCACAGAGCCCTGTGAGCACCCCATAGAAGCATTTCTCATTTGCCCAAATGGGACTCCCTGGGGAGATACACACCAGTATGTGCACAATCACAGGATCTTTATGGCCCCTGAAGCTGTTCCCTGCACCCCAGGCTAAGAACCCTGTGCTAGGGTCTTGAAATAGGAGTTGTATGGTTTTTCTATGGCTCCTGACAGAATTTGGGCTCAGTTTCAGGAAATTCCCTTGGGACCTTTACCTCCCCCAAGCCCTAAGATGATGCTCGGACCTTTGACCCTGTACCTGGTAAGCTCCTCCCTATCACTTGATTCTATCCTATTAATCTCGAAGTAGCCCTTTATCCTGTCTGCTCCCTATTCTGAAACTTCCCTTTTATTGTTACTACCCCCTTCTTCTTCTTTTTTTTTTGGGCCATCCCCTTATTCTCATAGGATGGATATTTGCTGGATTTTCTGCACTTCCTGTGCCCCCAAGGGCCCATCTATTCAATGTTGCCAATGACCTTTGAGGCTGTCAAGCAGGTAAGGTGTAATCTCACATCTGGTAGATACGGCAACCGTCCACAACCGCTATAGCCAAAGGTCCCTGAGCTCCACGTCTTCCCCACAGTACCATTTGCATCGCAGTTTATCTTAAATACTCATCTTCCACACCCAGGACCTTGGCTTCATGTTGTACCGGACCCATCTAAGCCACACTGTTTTTGAGCCAACACAATTCTGGGTGCCGAACAATGGAGTTCATGACCGTGCCTACGTGATGGTGGATGGGGTATGCACCTAATTCCAGGCTACCTGCGAGGCCCACTTTCCTCTCCTCCCAAGCACCTTTCAGCCTTAAGTTCCCCTGTCTCCCTTTTCCCACTGCCTGCCCACATTTGCGGGGGGCCCAGGGATAAGCTGGGACAAGAGTTGACTGGGGGTGAGGTTCTGGAATGGACGGGTAATTGACAAATGGGCTGCCTTCTCTTTGCGCTCCAAGTAAGTGTCCTAGCGTGGCTTTCTATTTGGTGGCCGGGAACTAGATGCTGAGCCCTTCCCCTCATAGATCCTCTTATCTACAGGTGTTTCAGGGTGTTCTGGAACGAAACACAAAACACAAACTATTTTTGACGGGGAAGATGGGGGCCAAGCTGGATGTCTTGCTGGAGAACATGGGGAGGCTCAGTTTTGGGTCCAACAACAGTGACTTCAAGGTGAGCTAGCTTTGCCCGTCCCTTCTCCGCCGTGTCCTTAGGACCACACTCCTTTGGAAAGAGAGGGACCTGATGGGAGAGAAAAGCAAGAGCCACGTCCTTAGCAAAGTGTAGTGTCTTGTGGGGATGTGGACATGGCTCCTATTTGCATCTCAGGGCTTAATTAGGGAACCTTTCACCTTAGAGGTTACTGAGTGCTGAATTTTCATTTGCCTTCTTCACAGGGCCTATTAGAGGCACCACTTCTGGGGCAAACGATCCTTACCCAGTGGCTGATGTTCCCTCTGAAAATTGATAAGCTGGTAAAGTGGTGGCTTCCCCTCCAGTTGCCAAAAAGCTTGCATCCTCAAACTCCCTCCGGCCCCACCTTCTACTCTACAACATTTTCAATTTTAGACTCAGGTGGAGACACATTTCTCTTTCTACCTGGATGGACCAAGGTATTGCTGATGGTTGGGGGTGGGGGCAGGGAGGGTTTGGGGTTGGGGGTGGCAAGCCGGGAAAATCATGGAAGGGGTATCAGAAATTATTCCTCTGATTACAAACCCAAAAGGGGGTGATTCTACCACCTTGAGAACTGCCCATTTATTTCCCTCTCTCCTCCCTACCCCCAGGGCCAAGTCTGGATCAATGGGTTTAACTTGGGCCGGTACTGGACAAAGAGGGGGCCACAACAGACCCTCTACGTGCCAAGACCCCTGCTGTTTCCTAGTGGAGCTCTCAACAAAATCACATTGCTGGAGCTAGAAAATGTGCCTCCCGAACCCCAAATCCAATTCCTGGATAGTCCTATCCTCAATAGCACCTTGCATAAGACATATATCTATTCCCTCTCAGATGACACACCAAGTGCCCCCCAACCAATGGAGTTAAGTGGGCACTGAAAGAAAGGTAACCCCTGGACCTGGGACATGGAGCGGGCAGGATTCCTTGGCGTTGGCCACAGTGGCCAAAAAGAGCCAAAGGCCACCAGAACTGAACAAGTGCAGTTCCCTTACCAAAAACTTTATTGTAATTAAAGTTCCAGAGACAGTACCAGCTCCACACACCTCTGTGGCCATCTCTGCCCTGGCTCCTGAGTGTCTCTCGCCCTAATCTTCCAAATACTCTGGCTTCTCGGGGAAGAAGCAGCCTAGGACCAGTGTGAACGTGCCCCCTCAGGGTCTAGCACTGACCCCAGGTGGAGCTACGAGAGGTCAGGAGGAGGGCTTCCCGGCCCGGCAGCGGTGCTCCTGCAGGCAGCGTGTGGAGCAGAAGGAGAAGTCAAGGTAGTGAAAGGGAATGAGGCCTTGGAGGGATGTCCCACAGCTCCAGCAGCGTCTGAACAGAGGAAGAAAAACGGATGGACAGGTACCCCAGGAACTCTCCAAATCAAGTTCTCTCCGTCCCTCTTGCCATTTCTGTTTTCACTCCAGAGGTTCAAAGAACTCCTCAAATCCCCTCAACAAGCTCTCTACGTAAGCACTCATTCGACTCGCCCCAACATTATAGTCTACCCATCACTCCCGCCTCTCCACATACTGGGCATTGGCGATTGCAGAATCAGGGATCTGGGGGGCAGGGGCTCCCAACTGGGCAGCTAGTCGGCGCTCGGCAGCCAGAGCTCTCTAAGGGAGAGAGGAGTTGTGTTAAGGACAAGCCTCCAAGGGTGGACAGCGTACCCTACAAGTGACAGCTGCACACTGGAAAGGGATTACACCTCCAAGGAAGTCTCGCGGTGGAAGAGAGGACCTCCGGCCTCACCTTCTCCCTGTCGCTCAGAGAGGCAAATCGCCGCTGCTCCTCCTGTTCCCGCTCCTCCTGCTCCCGCTGCTTCCGCTGCTGCTCCTCCCGCTGCCGCCGGGCTGCCTTCTGCTCCCTTTTCCGCATAGCCTGCCGTGCCTCCATTTCTGGTGTCAGTGGCCCTGGCACCTGGAGGATTTCCGGGAAAGTATGAGGTAAGGCCTATACAAACTACCCTTGGTAAAACAGTAAGAAAGTAGAAAAGATTCAGCCAGGATCTATGATGCCTTCCCACTCTGCTGCTTCTTCCTTTCCCAGCTGACCTGAGCCTTGCCATAATCATAAGCATCTGGATGCTTCTCCATAAACCTTCGGAACTCATTCCGTGTTGATCTGTCAGCTGCGACGGCATATGGTGGCCGGGTCCGGGAGTCCCTAGGTGTGAAAACCCCCCAGACGGGTTCAGCTTGCCTCGTGCATCTCCAAACACCCCATAACAAGACCAAGGAGAATACTGTCAAGTAGCCACTGCCAACATTAGCCCTCAGATCATCCTCTCTATATGAAGGGCTGAGCGTGGGGACCCGTACTTACTGAACGGTGGGGTCAGCACCTGCCTCCAGCAGCAGGCGAACCACTGAACCTCTCCCAGCTGCGGCTGCTGCATGCAGGAGGGTGAAGCCACCGGAGCCCAAGGGGGCACTGAGCAGAGACAGAACTTCGGGGTCTATGGGGCTGGCAGCTAGCCAGGTTTGCAGCATCCCAACATCTCCAGCTCGGCAAGCAGCGAGAAGCATGTCCCAGAGCTCTGAATGACCGGGGACCTTGTCCTCCTCCAGGGAAGGCTCCGAAGGGGCTGCCTGTGCCCTAGCTGGCTGTGAGAAGACCTCTTCTCGAGGTTGCTGGGGGAGGGTCACGTGTGCTCCAGTCTCCAGGTCTCGGCTTTTCTCCCTCTTATTCCTTTTTCTCCTCCTCCGCTTGGGCAGTATTTCACACTCACGAAGATCCAGGGTCCCAATTGTCGACTCTACTAGCTCCAACTCTACCTGGAAGGCATCTTCTCCCTCTGAGCCTGAACCTAGGAAAAAACTTGACATGTTACATCCATCTGAAGAAAAAGCAGAGGGTGGAAGGGTAGGGGCTGCCCCAGATGCATAAGAATGTACATACAGAGATAATACAGGTCACTTTGAAATAAAATTATTTGTATTGTCAGCCAAGATAAAGTAGCACATAAAGAGCTAAATCCATTTGTATCACATGAAGAAATGAGGGTCTCAGCCCAAACGAGGGCAAGTCCAGGAGGAGCTAGGCAGAAACAAAGTCCCTAGACTGGCCCATGAGCAGCCTTAGATGGTGCACACAGAGGAAAGCATAGGAGCAGTGACAGCTACGCAGGCCAAGAGTGCAGCCAGGGAAGCCGTCCTCAGCATCCAATAAGGCCTACAACCCAAGGGCTAGAAAAAAGACTTTTCTGAGTACTAGTAATATATCAAGGAACAAGAGCAGTAACAGGAGAGTTGGAAAGGTCACTAAACACGTCTCAGTAACTTCTACCCCATATCCCATACTATAATCAGACCCGTGTGAATGTTGCGTAAGGGCTCATCTATGAACCAGACAGAGCAGGGGGTTTGCTATTGCATTTCTGGGACAGATGCCCAGATAGAGACTTGAGAGTTGACAGATGGTGTTCAAACCCTGTTCGGGAGAGTCCTCGTTCTGCCCCAGCGCCTCATTTTCGTCACTGGGGACCTTGTTTTCTTCCTTGGTAGCCTTCTTCCTCTCTCTCATTGTCTTCCAGTGTGTCTGAGGCGAGGCCAACCTGACTGTCTCCCGGGGGTCTTCTCCTGCCGTAAAACAAAAGACATTGCTCCACTTTAGCTGAGGAGAAGCCAGTCCAGGTCTTTTCTCAATGAAGCTGTGATTGGGCTGCAGCCCGAGAACTAGGAAATCATCTGGATGCAGAAACGAGAGCCCGAGCTTTGGGTTAGAAGGTACAGGAAGGTCTAGGGAGCCTGGGGGTCAGGATCAAAGGCTCACCATGGATGTGCAAGGTGGTCAGCTTATGGAGCACACGCTGTAGTTCTTTGAAGGTGGGTCTGCGGGTAGCGAGGGGGATATCCCAAAGCCGGGGATCCCCCCGTTGCAGGGGTGCCCCTTGGCCTCCGAAGAACAAGGACCGGCCAGAGCGGGGGGCACGCAGCAATACTGTCCCAGCCTCCCCCAGCGCCTTAGCCCAGCCTGGCTCTGCCAGCAGGTCACGAACGTCCTAGAGAACAGAGCAACTCAGTCCTGTATCTTTTCACTTGTTATCTTTAAATCTCCAACCAAAAAATGGCCCCAAGTATAGGAAGTAAAAGGTAGAAATGAACACAGAAAGAAGAAGGAAAAGACCAAGATTCCTGGGGATCCGTCCTATTCTACCTTTGTCTACCCAGAAATAGCAAAGACTGGAAGTTACAAGATTCAACCGTTTTACTGTAACTAATGAATTGAAAATGTGCATTCGTGGACCACCAGATCTTAGATGCCTAACTTACCTTATATAATGTGGCTTCATTGTAGCGCCTCAGGTTCGCTCCTGCAGAGCGACAGGCCCCGCCCCGGGCGTCACGAAGTCCTTGGGCTGTGCCGCGCTTGGCCCGTACTGTGTAGCGGTGAAAGGTCTTATGTGCCACCACGTCTCTTCTGCAGACAACAAAGACTCAGTACTGGAAACCTGGCACTCCCAGCTGAGCAGGATCCACTCCGTCCATAACCCCACCCAGCACCCTCTCACCCTTGGTAAATGGCACCGGCAAAGTGCCCAGCCGCAGCCATGAGTACCACGCAGTGTCTAGGACCTCCACTTTGCAGGTTCTGTAGTAGCAGTTCTGGCTCTTCTGGGGGCACCTGACAACAGAGGAGCAGGACAAACATCTGTCACATTAATTGACAGTAAGAAACCAAGTGCCTGTGCTCAATGCTTCACAAGCAACATCTCATTTCATACAACCACCCTGAGGCTTGTCTCCACTTTACAAATAAGGAGGCTGGTAGAGGTAGTCAAGATCAAGTGGTGGAACCATAATCTAAACCCAGGTTGGTCTGTTTCCAAACTTGATTCCATTACACTTGACCCTTCCAAAACCCAGGCTGCTCAATCCAAGAGTGTGATGTCAAGCTCGATACTCACACCCAACAGGAAGAAGGGGAAGAAGTGAGAAATGGACTGAGCTAAGCGAAGAATCTAGGCTGAGTGTACCAAAGGTTGGAGTTAACCATACAACCTGTGCTGTCACTTGCCTGGCGAGGGCCTAGGACACAGCGATAGGCATAAAGAAACTGGCCCTGGGCGTTTTGGAAAAGAACCCGATGGGAGCAGGAGCCTCGGGATCGGTTAGACTTCTCAAACTCAGGCTTCTCCTCTTGTAGTATCTGCAAGTCCTCCTCACTGGCTGAGTCTGAGTCTTCTGATCCTGAGATGCTGGAAAGATCTCCTGAAACATAAGACACCCAAGTTCGGTGCTCCAACTTTCAGCTTCCCACAAGCTCCTAAACAAGGGTCTTCTCCCACCCCCCCGTCCTACTCCCACAAAGGTCTCCCACCAGCCATCACCTGCGGAGCTCCGCTTTTCAAAGTCCAGGGCAGACAGAAGAGGCTTGTCCTTGAGACGTTGCTTTAGGTTAAACCGATGCCAGTCAAGCTTATAATGTTCCCTCTGGTAGGAATCAATGAGGGAAGCAGAATATGGAAATATGCCCCAGCCTAGCCTTTTATGCTACCGGGACCAGGGACAACACCAGGAAGTATGACCAGGTTACACCAATTGCCTTATTCAAAACATGGACCTTTAGCCCCGGCCAGGTGGCTCAGTTGGTTGGAGCACTGTTCCATTGTGAGTTCGATCCCTGGTCAGGGCACCTACCTAGGCTGAGGGTTCCACACCCAGCTGGGGCATGTATAGGAAGCAACCAATTGATGTTTCTCTCTCTCTCCCCCTTCCTTTCTCTCTAAAATCAATAAACGTACCCTTGGGGTGAGGATCTTTTGAAAAAATGGATCTTTATTCATTAAAGACATATCAAATACCTACCTCTCCTCACCCACCATTTTACTTTTGTTTCCACCCTTTAGTTCTGTACCTGGCAGCTTTTACCTGTTCCTGGTGGTTCTGGAAGGTCTGGTCACAGGTTGAGCAAAGTAACTTCCCTGAAATATCCAAAGGACCCTGGAGAGGTTTTCTTTCTGGGCTTGCTCTCTCCTCTGAACCTAAATAAGGGAAGGGTAATTACAGGTGGAAAGGGAGCCCGAATCCATAGTACCTGGAATTATAACAAGTATCTAATATATAAAGTAGAGGAGGATACAAAATAAAGAGATGGCATCTCCTTGCTTTCAAGGAATTTACAGTCTAGTAATCATGACATAAATGGCACAATAACCACTTTATACAATAAATATAGTTCTGAAAAGATGTGCAACATGACTATAAATCAAGCATTGTATTTAACCAAAGAGATTTAGATAATCTTGCAGAAAATATATTTTGGTAAAGTTATTTTTAATTGAGCAAAAATCACTTCCCCCAATGCCAATTTTTTAGCTTTCATTTCCAATTACAGTGTGCAGTTTTAAAAAAAAGGTTAAAAAACATAGCCAGAGACAAACGGAAATTGTACAAAATAAAATAATATGTAGTGTCATATTCAGCATGAAGGAATGATTTGATTGGAATCCAGTTAAACTTGGAGTATATCTAGGAATTTTGGAAAAATACCTAGGAATTTTGAAGTGTTTTTGCAGGCAGTGGTGTTAATAAGACAAGACATAAACAATGGCAAGAGACTTATTTGGAGATAAATTCAGGGGCCTGTACTAGACACAACATAGAGATTGAATGAATTTAAGATAAATTTTATCCCTTGGAAAGAGATGTCAACAAGAGCTCTTACTAAGCCAGGAATACCAAACTGAATATTCTCTGGAGGAGCAAAATAAGCTGCAAAGAGCCCTGTCACGTTCCTCGTGGGTCCACCCCAAATCTTCCCGGATACCTGGGCAGGAAGTCCGCAGAGCCTGGGCCAGAGTCTCCCCAGGAGGGCGCGTCACCAGGCTCAGGCCCCGAAGGACCGGGGCATCCACGTTGAGATCAAACAGGGAGACCGACATAGGAGCCTGGGCTGAAGCTGGAGCCGGCGACATGGCTGAGCAGAAGAAGGAAAAACCCAGACCTCCCCCCACCCGCCGCGGTCTCCACCGCGCAGCAAGGCACCTCCGCCCTCACCCAGGTATCGGGAGACACGTAACCTCAGCCCGCTTTCTCAAACCCCCAGTCTCGGACCACTCAAGAGTGACAGGAGGGATCATCCAGCTTTCAAATCGAGTTCAACAGAGATAAAATCACTGAGGTTCCTAATCGACCGCTCTTCGTTAACCGCGCGACAAGCTCCAGCAATGACTAATCCACGTGTACTCCTCCCAGCCCTCAGAGGTTGCACCACAGTTCCCCCGACAGCTGAGCCGCACCGCAGAATCCCCAGTTCTAAGCCCAGATTCCTGCAACACCAGTGCAATCTCGTCACTACGGAGCAGCGAAGAGGACAAACGGTAGCGCCAACACAGGGGCCCCGCCCCACGTCGAGCTCCCTATTGGTCCTCTGACGCCCCAAGACCCGCCCTCAGCCCTTAGTCCCGCCCCCGAGGCCAAGAATTGGCCGTTGTATCTCCACCCCCCGCGCTCATTGGGCAGGCTGGCTGCGGTGACAGTGAGTGGCAGACGCCGGGCCTAGCTCTCGGGATCAGGTCGAGCCCAACGGAGCTGTCGGAGCCCCTGGAATCACCCGGGTCACGATTCCTGAGGTGAAACGCGAGACCGGTTACTGGTTGTCTCAGGGCTCGGGCCGACCTGATCAAGGGTGTCCGCGGAGACCTAAGTGAGCTCGCGGCGGGTAACGGGGGTAGGGGCGCCGCGGGCGGGGCGCAGGCGCGCTGCCGGAATGTTTTGATAGCGGGGGCGCGCCGGCAGGGGCGCGCGCGGGCAGCGGGCCCGCGCGCAAGGTTGTCCGCTGTGGGGAACCGAGCCCTTGGCCTGGTGACGGGCGACCCTGGGGCGCCCTGGGCTCGGGTAGTGGCTGCTGGGTGTGGGGAAGCAACCCAGTCCACCTGGGGGCCGGCTGTCGGACTGGCTCCTTCCTCCAACATCTGCAGGAACCCTTGAGCCAGGCGGGGCCGGCCGGGGTTCCATGGGCCCTGGGTTCACATTGCCCTGGTGAGTGGTGAGCTCCGAGGGTTTGGTCAGCTCCTTTGGACCCGGTTTTCTCGCTAACCCGGGGAATCCCACCGGGCCAGGCTGGGCTGGGCTCCAGGGCTCCGGGACTCCGGGGCTCCAGGGCTCCAGGGCTCCAGGACTCCAGGACTGGGTGAGTGCCACCCAGACCATGCCTGGCTTCGTGGACTTACGGAACACACAGTTTGCCCTGGATCTGTGTCAGGACTCCCCATCCAGGAGCTGTGCCTGCCCGCTGGCCCTTCGGTGCCAGGGAAGCAGGGGAAGGGGTCGACCAGGAAGGGCTTCTTCGGAAATGACTCTCACCTTGGGTTTCGGGTTTCGCGCTTAGTGGACCCTGTTGGCCTAATTTCTGGGGCTGAGGTGGAGCCGTGGAGAAACAGTTCAGAGGGGCCTTCCCACCTCAGACCTGTACCGGCTCAGTCTTCACAGCTTTCCAGTGAGCCTCTTGTTGAGTTGAGTGGGTGGCCCTGTACAGAGCTACCGGAGGAAATGGGCCAATGCATAACCCTAGGCTGGAACGATGCCCCCCTACCCCATGTTTGGCCTCCTCTTAGTTGGGGAGGAGGGGTGGGTGGGTGCCTGGGAACGCTGGGTTTTTTTTCTGTCCCCACTCCCTACGCTGGAGCCTGACACCTTCTCTTCTAGCAGCTGCACAGCGAGGGCATCAAGGGCTGGAGTAGAGCAGACACTGTCCATGGAGCTGGTAAGGCCATGTGCTTATTTTTCAAACTTTTGTTTGCAAAGCGCTTCCAAACATCCAGTTTCTTGGGAGACCAGGTTCTCCAGGAAGGCAGGTGGAGGGCTGCTTCTCTCCACTAATCGAAGATGAAACAGCCCCCACCCAAAGGGGCAGAGTGTGGCTTCAGGCCAGTAAAGCTCCAACAGACACTCAGTAAAGGCTCCGAGAAAGAACTGCTTCTCAGACTTTTTTGGCTGAGTGTAAAGGCTCTAGGAATGACTGATCTCGTTGGTCAGTTAAGGTCTCCCAAGCCCTGAGCTTGCTGCTCTCCTTTCATTCCTCCTCCTCCTCTGCCTTTGAGCCAAGAAGACTGGTAGTGGGGACCAAAGATTCTTTCTCACTGTTGATTTAGGAGGCAGGGCAGCAGATGAGCAGCACCAGGGGCCGACCCAGGGTCTTTTCTTCCCTGTTCCTGACAGGTGGATAAGGTGGATAGGGGGCGGTGGTGATGGCGCAGTTTGACACGGAATACCAGCGCCTGGAGGCCTCCTACAGCGATTCACCCCCAGGAGAGGAGGACCCGTTGGTGCACGTCCCTGAGGGGAGCAAGTGTGAGTCCTTGGCCATGACAGCCAGAGCTGGGGCACGGGGGAGAGTTGCTGGAGGAACACTGCGGGAGCAAAGGGCTGGTGTTCCTTCAGGGCTCTGACATCTCTGCTCTTGTGCACGCAGCACCTTGGCACCACATCGAAAACCTTGACCTCTTCTTCTCTCGAATATCCTTTGTGTCTCTGTGTTGGAGCTCTGGGACCTTTAGCCCCTCTCTGAGCAGGGCCCCTGTTGGGAAATTTGGGTGGGCTTGACTACAGTCCCTGGAAGAGGGATGGAACTCTTGAGGCTAAAAGGAGATGAGGAAGTAATGGTCATTGTAGATAGTGATGGCTCATGTTTACCAAGAGCTATGTTCCTTTCACTTTGTGGTGTTAATTTATAAGGAAACTCTCCAAGGGTGATCTTCCATTTTGATGGGATTCTAATAACCATAATAATGTCTTTTGACTCCTTCTGTGTCACCTCTGTGTGAAATACTTTACATGCATTGTCTTAGACCTAATAATCCTTTGACGAAGGTGCTATTATTCCCAACCCACCACTACAGAGGGAAGCTTAGAGATTAAGTACTTGGGCAAAGTCACGTGGCTAGAAAGTCCTAGAGCTAGGACTTAAGCTCAGGTATGAGACACCAAAGGCTGTGCTCTTCATTGCTATCTCTACCAACCACTTTTTCTTAAGAATTACACGTTTATAATCTACACCAGAAGAATGGCTTCACTTGCATGCTCATCGGGGAGATCTTTGAGCTCATGTAAGTATAAAAAGGGATGGATGATTTGGTGACGGAATACATCTCAGTCTTTCCTCTCCTTGACCTCAGCCTTGACCCTACCCGCCTCTCAGTCCTGGGCTCAATATTCAGCAGACCTTTGTAGGGACTGGGAATGGCACCAAAATTTACAACCTTCACCTTTTTTTTATCTTCCATGTGAGGAAAACTTTCCAAGTTCTGTCTCTTCCATGAAGATAACTCAGACTCAATCACTTCCTCAGAGCTCCAGTGTGATGGGCATGGCTCATTCAGAGATGCCACCCACTTGGGAAACGTGTCTCTGTTCTGCCTTGGCTGCACCTTAGGCCTGCTGCTGGGCAGAGAGCCTCCTAAGAGGAAGGAGCCCTGTGGCCTTGCCAAAGAGGAAGGGATTAGGAAACCTTCCCCTCCCTCCCCAGTATCCACCAGATCAGAAGGAAAGCAGGGACCGGGGTCCAGAGACAACAATCACAAGGCTTTTGAGAGAGTCCTGTAAGCTGTGGCAGAGATTACGCTGAGGTGGGGAAGCAGACTGATTCTGTGGGGCCTGAGGCTAAGAAGAAAAAAAAAAATAGGAGCTTGTTTGTGGAGCTAAGCAGTAGAGGTAGCCCGCTGGGAGTTCTCCTGCCCTTCCATTCCCCAGAGGCTGTTCCGTAATCATGTTCTGCAGCTTCCAGACTTCTCTCTTTCCTACTTTATTTCACGGGCACCTCGCTGACTCTCGGCTGTACGCCTCTTCCCAACTCCCCAGGCAGTTCCTCTTTGTGGTTGCCTTCACCACCTTTCTGGTCAGCTGTGTGGACTATGACATCCTATTTGCCAACAAGATGGTGAACCACAGTCTCCACCCTACCGAGCCCGTCAAGGTCACTCTGCCAGATGCCTTTTTGCCTGCCCAAGTCTGTAGTGCCAGGTAAGGGCCACCACCGTTCAAAGGGCATCAGAGCCTATAGTTCTGCTAGCGGGTGGGGAATGGAGTGGAATGTGAGGCAGTAACTCATACCTTAGAACACAGACTTGGGCTCGGGCTCAGCCTCACTGGATCCTCCAGCAAAGCAGTATGTCTGCCAAGACTCCTTAAGGGCACCCCTCTTTCCCCTTTCTTTCCTCCACCAGGATTCAGGAAAATGGCTCCCTCATCACCATCCTGGTCATTGCTGGTGTCTTCTGGGTCCACCGGCTTATCAAGTTCATCTATAACATTTGCTGCTACTGGGAGATCCACTCCTTCTACCTGCATGCTCTGCGCATCCCCATGGTGAGACTGGGAAGTGAGGCAGTTAGCACCACAGCCCAGGCCATCTCCTGCAGCTTGGGAAGGGTGGGGCGTATTCCCAGGCATCGGGCATCCTCGGCCGCCACTGGCAGGTCAGGGAGTGTCTGCTTAAGGGCTCCACTCAGCTAAGCATAGGACACCCGACCCTCCCAGCTAATGCAGGGCAAGGGGTCAGGCCAACTACCCCATCTTCCTTACCTCGTCTCTTCCCCACCCCACAGTCAGCCCTTCCATACTGCACGTGGCAGGAAGTGCAGGCCCGGATTGTGCAGACCCAGAAGGAGCACCAGATCTGCATCCACAAGCGTGAGCTGACAGAGCTGGACATCTACCACCGCATCCTCCGTTTCCAGAACTACATGGTGGCGCTGGTGAACAAATCCCTCCTGCCCCTGCGTTTCCGCCTGCCCGGCCTCGGGGAAGTTGTCTTCTTCACCCGTGGCCTCAAGTACAACTTCGAGCTCATCCTCTTCTGGGGACCTGGCTCTCTGTTTCTCAATGAATGGAGCCTCAAGGCTGAGTACAAGCGTGGGGGGCAACGGCTAGAGCTGGCCCAGCGCCTCAGCAACCGCATCCTGTGGATTGGCATTGCCAACTTCCTGCTGTGCCCCCTCATCCTCATCTGGCAGATCCTCTACGCCTTCTTCAGCTACGCTGAGGTGCTGAAGCGGGAGCCAGGGGCCCTGGGAGCACGCTGCTGGTCACTGTATGGCCGCTGCTACCTCCGCCACTTCAACGAGCTGGAGCATGAGCTGCAGTCCCGCCTGAACCGTGGCTACAAGCCCGCCTCCAAGTACATGAATTGCTTCTTGTCACCTCTGCTGACACTGCTGGCCAAGAATGGTGCCTTCTTTGCTGGTTCCATCCTGGCTGTGCTTATTGCCCTCACCATCTACGACGAAGATGTGTTAGCCGTGGAGCACGTCCTCACCACCGTTACACTCCTGGGGGTCACTGTGACCGTGTGCAGGTGGGCAGGGTAGCAGGTGGGAGCAAGCCAACTAGCGTTCTCTGGCAAGGCTGACCTCTCACCATAACCCCGACCCCATAGATCCTTTATCCCGGACCAGCACATGGTGTTCTGCCCCGAGCAGCTGCTCCGCGTGATCCTCGCTCACATCCACTACATGCCTGACCACTGGCAGGGTAATGCCCACCGCTCGCAGACCCGGGACGAGTTTGCCCAGCTCTTCCAGTACAAGGCAGTGAGTGGAGTTGGAGTTAGGGCCTGCTAGAAGCTGGCTGGGAGCTCGGTGGTGAGGGCTGGGGTCCCTCCTGCTGTCATGACCTTGGTCCCCTCCCTTTCAGGTGTTCATCTTGGAGGAGTTACTGAGCCCCATTGTCACACCCCTCATTCTCATCTTCTGCCTGCGTCCGAGGGCCCTGGAGATTATAGACTTCTTCCGTAATTTCACCGTGGAGGTCGTCGGTGTTGGAGATACCTGCTCCTTTGCCCAGATGGATGTTCGCCAGCACGGGCATCCCCAGGTACTGGGAGAGGAAGGGGGCAGGTGGCGAAAGGTGGTGTTGGCAAACTGCGAAAAGGCACCCCTTCTGAGCCAACGCATCACAAAAGGGCAGCCCTGTACCAGGGCACGCACTGCCTGATAAACAGGAGCCTGGGCTGGATTTTAGCCCTAAACTTGAACCCTTGGCCAAGAAGCTCCCTTGAGAAAAGCACAAACCAAGCAATTAGCCCAGCATGTGGCCACTCCTGGGGTAGGCACCAGGGCCCCTGGACAAGACAGAGCAGTGTGCTGCGCTCTCTGTCCTCCAGGGGCAGGGCCTCTCCCCAGCAGGAAAAGCACAAAAGGGTTCCCATGAGCGGACCGTCCTCACTGTAGCCTCCCTTGTGCAGTGGTTATCTGCTGGTCAGACCGAGGCCTCCGTGTACCAACAAGCCGAGGATGGGAAGACAGAGCTGTCACTCATGCACTTTGCCATCACCAACCCTGGCTGGCAGCCGCCACGTGAGAGCACAGCCTTCCTGGGTTTCCTCAAGGAACAGGTTCAGCGGGACGGAGCAGCTGCGGGCCTTGCCCAAGGGGGTCTTCTTCCTGAAAATGCCCTCTTTACATCCATCCAGTCCTTACAATCTGAGTCTGAGGTGTGTTCCTGGGGACTGGGAGCGGATGGGCCGAGTGGACTCCAGGAACTGGAGTTGAGGACTAGGCGTGGGGTGGAAGGGCCCACCCTATAGTTTTCCTTCTGTCTGTTCAGTCTGTGCCATTGGGTCCTGAGTGCAGAATAGTGGGGGGGCCCAGAGGTCTCCCTCCTGCCCTGAGAATTCTACTCGCCCCTTTCTTTCGTAGCCACTGAGCCTTATTGCAAATGTGGTAGCTGGCTCATCCTGCCGGGGACCCTCACTGCCCAGAGACCTCCAAGGTTCCAGGCACAGAGCTGAAGTTGCCTCTGCCCTGCGCTCCTTCTCCCCTCTGCAGCCTGGTCAGGTTCCCACAGGCCGGGCTACTAGCACCATGACAGGCTCGGGGTGAGTAGAGGTGGGCCAAGTTGGGGGGCATGGCAGTACGGCACCTAGCAACTCGTGTGGGTCTCAGAAATGTTGATGACTGCCGTATGTCTGTGCTGGGGGACAGGGTAGACGCCAGGACAGCCAGCTCCGGGAGCAGCGTGTGGGAAGGACAGCTGCAGAGCCTGGTGCTGTCAGAATACGCATCCACTGAGATGAGCCTGCACGCCCTCTACATGCACCAGGTGAGTGGGCAGCAAGGGGCAGGGCCATAGAACCAAGGCGGCAGTTGGAAAATAGACTAGAGCAGCTGTCCCCGACCTTTTTGGCACCGGGGACCGGTTTCATGGAAGACAATTTTTCCACAGATGGGGGCGGGGGGATGGTAGACAGGAGGCAGAGTTCAGGTGGTAATGCAGGCGAAGCTTTGCTTGCTTGCCTGCTGCAGGCCACTCGCTTCCTGCGGTGCGGCCCAGTTCCTAACAGCTCACAGATGGTACCAGCCCACGGCCTGGGGGTTGGGGACCCCTGGAATAGAGGACAAAGCTGGGTCCTTGTTATGGTGGAAAAAAAATAGAGGGTTTTAGACATGGAGAAGCAAGATGTAGATTCAAATCCCTGCTCTTGTCATTTACCTGCTCTGTAATCTCCATTCCAACATACACCCTCTTACTAGCCTTTTAGCCAAGCTTATTCTCATCCAGGGCCTTTACACACTGTGGTTTCCCCTGCAAGGATCCCCTTCCCTGAGATACTGTATGGTTCCTCCACATCCGGGTCTCTGCACTTACCTTTTCCATGAAACCGTCTCTGGCCGCCTTGAGTAAAAGCCTCTATTGTTTACCCCTCTGAATCTCCCTGCTACCTTTTCCTCCATAGTATTTAGCACCATCTGACATATCGTATTTTTTCCTTATCTATTTGTTTATTGTCTGCCCTTCTCCCTCCCCGGTGTATTGGCCCCACAAGGCCTGGGATCTCTGTCTGTTTTTCCCTGCTATACACCCAGCACCTAAAAGAGTGCGTGGCACTTAGATGTGCAGTTTGTTCTTGAAACAAATGCCCATGTACAATGAGTGCTACTATGACCGGTGCAGCGGCTCAGTCAGGGGTCTGCTAAGAAGTCAACCCGTGAAACATCAAGTGCATGTTACGAACTACTAGCACAATAGGTACTCTGGGTCAGTGACTCTTGGTGAGGTGGTGTAAGTAGGAAGTGGCTGACACCATGGTGGGAAGCAGCTGTTTCAGACAGATTATCCTTCCATCCCAAATAATGAGCACCCCACTTCTCAGCTCCACAAGCAGCAGGCTCAGGCTGAACCGGAGCGGCACGTGTGGCACCGCCGGGAAAGTGATGAGAGTGGGGAGAGTGCCCCTGAAGAGGGGGCAGAGGGGGCCCGAGCCCCCCAACCTATCCCCCGCTCTGCCAGCTATCCCTGTGCCGCACCCCGGCCTGGAGCACCTGAGACCACTGCCCTGCAAGGGGGCTTCCAGAAACGCTACGGGGGCATCACAGGTATCCAGTGGGCATACAAGAGGACACAACCTTCAGGGAAGGGTGGTTCTTTTGGGGCCTCTCGGAAAAGAAAGGTCAGAGGAACCAGGCCAAGGAGAGTAACTCCTCCCTACCATCACCCAGGGAAGCCCCAGAACCCTTGTCCTCATTCCTGTTTGCATTCATTCTAAGAGTATATTTATTTGTGTCTCTAGATCCTGGCACAGTGCCCAGGGCTCCCTCTCACCTCTCCCGGCTACCGCTTGGAGGGTGGGCTGAAGATGGACAGTCAGTGTCAAGGCACCCAGAGCCCGTGCCAGAGGAGGGCTCGGAGGATGAGCTTCCCCCTCAGGTGCACAAGGTAAGGACTCTGGGGCCTGGTAACAAACGCTAGAAGTAGGAACTTCTAGGCTGAGGTCAAGGCTTCTCACGTAAAGAGAGGTGGGCCTCTCAAGCACAGATACTGCACCCTTCCCTCCAAAGTATACTCCTCTTTCTTTCCTATCTGCTCTGAAATCCAGGGCTTGATTTCTCCTTCACTTACCTCCCCAAGAATCAAGGTTTCCTTTTCCTTTATGTCCACACTTCTGTGAACAGCTGAAGACAGTCTCCACTACCAACCCTTTTCTCTCTGCAGGTATAGACAAGGCTGACGAGCGTCCCTGTGCCCCAGGATGGAGGCCTCTGTTGCCCTGCCATCCCCTCCGCCCGCCATGGAGGGCTTCTCTGAGTGTTGCCTGGCTCCACGCGTGTGGTGTTTGTGTGTCCGTGCCTGGCCAAGGGAGGTGCCAACAGTGGGCTCACCACAGCCCTAGGAGAGAAATTGGGGGCCTAGGAACCAGGGCACACAGGACTCAAGCTCATCCCCAGGAACCCCCGTGGCTCAGAGTGTGGTGCTAGAAACTGGTCCCCAGTCCCGGTACTGCCACCTTTGCATCCACCCCTGCAAATCTCCAGAGGACTGCCCACCACAGAAGCTGCCAAGCAGGGAGAACCTGTGCCAACTGTGGAATGGGGGGGTTGGGCCTGGACCCTCAACCTCTGCGGCCTCCCTCTCCTGGCCCCGAAAAGATGAGCAGCTCAGGCTGTGGCCCTTACCTCACCCCCAGTTCTCTCCCAGTGCTGCAGCCTGCTCACCCCTCTCCTTCCTGCACATCACTGGCATGTGTGCTGCTTGCTCTGGTTCTGTTCGCTTGCTCCCCTTCTCTTCAGCGTTTGATTTGCGTTGGCGCACAGGTCCTAGCTCCCAGCTCCTCTCATGCTATCTTTTGACACTAAGAGGGAAGTTTTCTAAATTGCAGGAGCAGGATGGAAATTTTTTGCTGCCCTGTCCAATTTTTCGGATGGGGCCCTGGGAGACTGAGGCCTTCCTGTGCCCCATTACTGCTTATTGTACCACCCACCTCCCCCTCACCTGCACAAGGGACAGGGTTGGAGAGTGCCCTGGTCTGTCTACCTCCCAGCGAGAGCTGTGGCCTGCCTCCGGCTGTCCCCTAGAGGGGAACAAAGGGGCGACAGGATGGCCTCACCCTAGGCTTTGGGCTGCCGCATTGCATGCTGGGACTCAGCTCTCACCCTCCGCCCCACCCTCACTGAGCTCTGTTCTGCGGGTGAAGAGTGAATTGCCCTCCCGGAGCTCACAGCTTCCTGAACTCACAGCGGAAAGCGGTGGGGACCGTGTACAGCTTGATAACCCTTAATAAAGAAGGGACTTTGACCAGGTTGTGGCTTTGTCGTTTCGCGCGGCTACAATTCTGGGAACCAGAAGAATTAAGTGTGTGTGATCCCTCCAAGTGGCTTGGGACCAGAACGGGCCCTGTAGGGAAGTGGGCCCAGCAGTGGCTCGGACACACTGAGCTAGCTGGCTTAGCGGAACGCCCATTTCCGATCCGTGACTCCTTGGAGGTCAAGGTCTCCAGCCAGACTGGCGGTCAGATTTCCCGCTCCCAGCACGTGACCAAGTTGCCTCCGCCGGTCTATTTTGCCTTCCCCTTGTGTATACCACTTGCCCCGCCCCTTCGGTGACATTTGGCCAATGGGGACCCTGGGTAGGGACTGGAGGCAGTCACGGTGGGCTGGGCTGCTGCGAATTACAGCGCATGAGTCAGACACTGACCATTCCTGTCGCCGGGAACTTGCCCGAGAGAGTCCTGAGCCGGGAGCAAGGCGCAGTCGGGAGAAGACGGCATACGTGCCCTGCGTGAGTGCGTGGTGGCGCGTGCGCGAAGCGAGTGGGCGGTGTGGCTGAGTCCACGTGCATCCCTGACAGCGGACCCCGCGGCTCCATGACCCGAGACTCCCCATCCCCAGCGTCCGTGACCCTCCCCAGCGGCCGGTTTCGTTCTTTGGTCCCGCAGTCCCTGCAGCCTCAGCCTGCGGCCACGCACTGCCATGGTGACTGTGGGCAACTACTGCGAGGCTGAAGGGCCTGCGGGGCCAGCCTGGGTGAAGGGTGGCCTGAGTCCCTGCTTCTTCTTCACGCTCATGCCCTCGATGCTGATGGCCCTGGGGGCTCTGGCCTTGGTGCTGGCCCTTCCCTGCAAGCGTCGGGAGCGGCCAGATGTTGCCGAAGTGCTGTCCTGGGGGGCCGGCCCTCATGTCGCTCCCTACGGGCTGCAGCTCCTTCTGGCCACACTTCAGGTGGCATTGCCTCTAGCCTGCCTGGTTGGTCGACTGGGCACTGCCCAGGGGGCCCCGCTGCCAGGTTACCTGCTGCTGGCTTCCATACTGGGGACTCTGGCCAGCGCCTGTGGCTTAGGGCTGCTCGTCGTGGAACGGAGCCAGGCACGGCAGAAGCTAGCAATGGGCGCCTGGATCAAATTCAGTCACAGCCCGGGTCTCCTGCTCCTCTGGACTGTGGCGTTTGCAGCCGAGAACTTGGCCCTGGTGTCTTGGAACAGCCCACAGTGGTGGTGGGCAAGGGCAGACTTGGGCCAGCAGGTGAGGGACCTCATGGGGAGAGGGAAAGCGTGGGTGGCAGGGGCTGATCATACTGGCTCCTCGCATAGGGCTGACTCTAAGAAAGGGAAGACAGGAGGGGCTGGCACTGGCTGGAAGCTGATAGCCAGCTGGTGGGGTGTGTCTGTGCTGAGTCATTGTGGGGATTTTTTTTTTTTCAGCTTGTTAGTTGCTGGGCCCCTGAGATGGACCTGGATGCATGCCCTATAGCAGTCCCTAACTGTGTTATAAGTAGTAACAATGGCATCTGGCCCTGTCTGATACTCTCCCCACATTTTTCATTCTAGGTTCAGTTTAGCCTGTGGGTGCTGCGGTATGTGGTCTCTGGAGGGCTTTTTGTCCTGGGGCTCTGGGCCCCTGGACTTCGTCCCCAGGCATACACCTTTCAGGTCAATGAAGAGGACCAAGATGTAGAGAGGAGCCAGGTACACCTTGATATCGGAATCTTAGCATCTGCCTTCACCTCTGCCATCATTTTTCCCACCATAGTAAACTCTCTCTTTCCCAAGTGTCACATTGTACTGAGTCAGCCTTTCTGACCCCATCCGGGATTACATATGGGTCCAAAATGCCTAATAGTCCCCTGGGAGCCATAATCCCACGCATTTTTCCTGGGAGGTTTCTGGCTAGTGCACTTCTTTTTGATTTCCGAGCTCCCCTCTCCTATGTGCTTCACTACCCTAGGCTCAGGGGACAGAGGGGCCACCACAGTCTACCTGGCGAGACCTTGGCAGGAAGCTCCGCCTGCTGAGTGGTTACCTGTGGCCCCAGGGGAGTCCAGCTCTGCAACTTGTCGTGGTCATCTGCCTGGGGCTCATGGGATTGGACCGGGGACTGAACTTGTTGGTCCCCATCTTCTATAGGGACATAGGTGAGGGGGAGAAGGAGGGACAGCTCCATGCCCTGGCCCTTCATTGGCCTGGTGGGTGGGGGGACCCTCACCTGGGGGCGCTCTAATGTAGGGTGACAGAGTCGGAAGCTGGGTGGTCAGAAAGAAGCTGTGGCTGGTGCCTGGGGCAGCCTCTTCTGAAGAGAGTCCTAGGGGCCGTAAGTGGGCTTTGACTCGTTTTCTCCGTAGTGAACTTGCTGACTGAGAAGGCACCTTGGAACTCCCTGGCCTGGACTGTTACCACCTACGTCTTTCTCAAGTTCCTCCAGGGGGGTGGCACTGGCAGTACAGGTAGGAGGGATTCTCAGCCTGGCTGGTGCTGACCCTTTC
Source organism: Phyllostomus discolor (assembly GCF_004126475.2). Lineage (NCBI taxonomy): Eukaryota > Metazoa > Chordata > Mammalia > Chiroptera > Phyllostomidae > Phyllostomus > Phyllostomus discolor. Next base: position 14,439,393 of record NC_040906.2, read on the forward strand.
CCCTCTTCCTGATGTTCGCCTCCCCCAGGCATTGCTGCCCTGGGCCCCTTGGTGCTTTCCAACCTTTCACATCTGGGTGCTAGGCCGATGTCACTTGGCCCTTCAGCCCTCCTGAGGACTCCCCCTGTTCTCCCCAGGCTTCGTGAGCAACCTTCGCACATTCCTGTGGATCAAGGTGCAGCAGTTCACATCGAGGAGGGTGGAGCTGCGCCTCTTCTCCCACCTGCATGAGCTCTCACTGCGCTGGCACCTGGGGCGCCGCACAGGGGAAGTGCTGCGGATCGTGGACCGGGGCACATCCAGCGTCACCGGACTGCTCAGGTGCCAGGCCTGTGGAAAGGGAGTGGGGGAGGGCGGGGCTGGAAAAGCAGGGATGGAGGGGCTGTCAGAACAGACCCAGCCCAAGGAACTGCTCCTCCTCCCTCTTTCCTTTTCTAATAAGATTAATGTACATATTCTGTCCTAATAACTTAAACTGTGAGCAAATCTCTTGAATTCACTTTTCCAGAGGCTCCTTCTCCATTTAGTATGAGTTCTGCTTCTTTGCATTTTTATATGTATGTGTGCGGAGTCCCAGAGCTGAAAGGGTGTTGTGTGGGTTGTTCCCAAAACAAGTGGTATCATGATACAGGAATCACTCCCAGAGTTGCTTTAGTAACAACATGGTGTGGAGCTGTATTCTCAGCCAAGCGTGCAGATCTTCTTTCTTCATTAGGACTGGCCCAGAGCACTCTGTGGCTTGGGCGCGCTGTGTGTCATTTAGCCGCCCACCTCTTAAAGGGCATTTAGCTTGACTGCAGCCTGTGGCTGCTGAAAACAAGACACTGCACTGAAATTCTGGCTCGGAGCCCCTAAACCTTTCTTTGCCCCTTGACTCCCCTCCCAGCTACCTGGTATTCAACGTTCTCCCCACGCTGGCCGACATCATCATCGGCATCGTCTACTTCAGCATGTTCTTCAACGCCTGGTTTGGCCTCATTGTGTTCCTGTGCATGAGTCTTTACCTCAGTGAGTGCTGATGGGTGAAACCAGCTCCCCGAACTCTTCAAGGACTCCCTTGGGCGTGAGCCCTGACCTGCTTGGGTGACTCAGTTTGGAATGCTGTAGATCAGTGGGCTTGGAATAGTCCCCTGCTATTCCTCCACATGGTGGCGAGCGTGCGCCTCTGCCAAGGGAACCTTAACTCGGCCTGGATGGAGGACCAGAGCATCCTGGTCCCATTAGACACCCATTGTGGTTACGGGTCAAGGAGAATCCTCACTGTGTAGCAGATGCAACTTGCTTTGATTTGTTCCCCCAAAGCATTTTCTTTCTTTCTTTTTTTTAAAAGAATCTTTTTTAAAAATATATTTTATTTATTTATTTTCAGAGACGGGGGAAGTGAGGGAGAAAGAGAGGGAGAGAAACATTAATGTGTGGTTGCCTCTCATGTGCCCCCAACTGGGAACCTGGCCCACAACCCAGGCCTGTGCCTTGACTGGTAATTGAACCGGTGACCCTTTGGTTCACAGGTCAGCACTCAATCCACTGAGCCTACCAAGGCCAAAATCCACTTCCCAGCCAAGGCTAAAAGCATTTTCATACACGAGGCTTTGTACAGGCTGCAGGGATACCTTGGACACAGCCCCTTCCCTCAGGGAGCTTAGGGTATTCTTACCTAAGAACCTGGGTCCCTGGGCTGTAGTACAGGGTTAGCAGCAGTAGGTAGCAGACATACACATGCGGTCTCTGCTGTTGGGAGCGATGTTTCGATCTCTCCTCCTTTCCTCTCCTCCTTCCACTCTCTAGTCCTGACCATCATGGTCACTGAGTGGAGAACGAAGTTTCGACGTGCTATGAACACTCAGGAGAATGCTACCCGGGCACGAGCTGTGGACTCTTTGCTAAACTTTGAGACGGTAACAGAGACCTCAGTGGCAGTGATGTGAGACACAGAAACGTGGAGGAGTGTGTCTGGGATCTTTGGGGCTGCTGAGGAGCTGGGGGGTGTGAGGTGTGCTGTTTAAAATTAGGAAGGAGGGATTGGGGATCTGGAGGCAACGGTCCAGGTGCCGAGTGCTCCAGCCATGTCAAACAGTGGTGCTTTGAATTCATCAGGTGAAGTATTACAACGCGGAGGGTTACGAAGTGGATCGCTATCGAGAGGCCATCTTAAAATACCAGGTGAGGATGCTAGTTTGAGGCCTTCTGAGAGCAACGACCTGGCCTTACGGAGCTGCCCAGGCCAACAGGAGTACAATCTGGGCTGTGAGGTTGAAGGTCCCTGGACCCAGTGTCGGCTTTGGTGATGGTCAGCACATGTGTGACAATCCTCTCTCCTGTACCATTCCCACAGGGCTTGGAGTGGAAGTCAAGCGCTTCGCTGGTTTTGCTAAATCAGACTCAGAACCTGGTGATTGGACTTGGGCTGCTCGCTGGCTCATTACTCTGCGCATACTTTGTCAGCGAGCAGAAGCTACAGGTGAGGGGATTGTGCAGGGGACAGGAAAGAGGGGCCTGGAGCCTGTGTCTGGGCCACCAGCCTCCTGGGGTGGGCAGGGTGACACCGAAGGCCTGTTATGACTTGGTTCTCTTCCCTGGATCTCCACAGGTTGGGGACTTTGTGCTCTTTGGCACCTACATCATCCAGCTATACATGCCCCTCAACTGGTTTGGCACCTACTACAGGTAACCTGACGCCTGGCCCTCACCTGGCCAGGTGCATTCATCGTTGTTTTCCCAGCCAGTGCTTCAGAAGAGCTCCAACCAGCACTCTCATTGCAGGATGATCCAGACCAACTTCATTGACATGGAGAACATGTTCGACCTGCTGAAGGAGGAGACAGAAGTGAGTGAAGCCAGAGGGGTGGGGTTTTGGGGAGGGGGAGCCTGCATGGTGTTCCCTGTGCCTGGAGAGTGCTAGAGCTGTGACCTCGGCGTGCACCGGTGGCGCTCTCCCAGGTGAAGGACCTTCCTGGAGCAGGGCCCCTGCGCTTTCAGAGGGGCCGGATTGAGTTTGAGAACGTGCATTTCAGCTATGCTGATGGGTGAGCCCCTTACCTCCTGCCACCCCAAGGCCCCCTTTCCCACTGTCCACTTACACACCGCCTTCCTGCCCCCTCATCCCTGCTTTTTGGGAAGAGAGCCCAGGCAGGGGAGGGTCAGGGCCCAGTAGGAGCTCTGCTGTTGGAAGGGGGCGCTGGGAGTGCAGCAGGCCTTGCCCATGCTGACCATGCCCACTGTCCCTTGCAGGCGGGAGACCCTGCAGGATGTGTCCTTCACTGTGATGCCTGGACAGACCCTGGCGCTGGTAAGGGGAGACCCAGCCACTTGGCACAGCCTCCTCCACCTTCCCTTATACCAGCACCCCTGGTTGCTTGTGACCCAGGCTGGGAGTCAGAGACCCCTGTCATGACGGGTCACAGGAGTGAATGTGGACATTGGTGGTCTCTTAGAAAGCCTTAAAAGCCAGTGGGCCCAAGAATGGTTTTCCTGTTTCCAATGCCACAGGTGGGCCCGTCTGGAGCAGGAAAGAGCACAGTTTTGCGTCTGCTGTTTCGCTTCTATGACATCACCTCTGGCTGCATCCGAATAGATGGTCAGGACATTTCACAGGTGAGGTTGTTTGGGAGAAAACTGTCATTTAGGGTCCTGTGTGTTAACGAATGTAAGTGCTGAGCACCCAGGAAGAGGAGATGCACCTCTGCAAAAAGCCAGGGCAGGAGACCTCAGCCTTTCTAGCACCATCGGGCCTACACGAGGACACGAGTCACAGGAATGGTCTGTACAGGGCACAAAGGTCCAGGGCACAAAGGTCCACGGCAGTCTGGGAAGCAGGGAGAGGAGGTGGACTTTCTCCTTATCGTTGGGAAACAGAGGTTGAGTGATTGGCCCACACAGCTAGGATTTGGGGTGATGATGGCAGAAATTTTGCCCGGGGCCTTTCTTTCATCCCATTTGCTTCGCACCGGCCCATCCTACCTCCCAGGCCTGTGGGGAATCAATCTCACAGGCCAAGGCATGTGGTCTCTTGGCCCCAGGTGACCCAGATCTCCCTCCGGTCTCACATCGGAGTTGTACCCCAGGACACCGTCCTCTTCAATGACACCATTGCCAACAACATCCGCTACGGCCGTGTCACGGCTGGGAACGATGAGGTGGAGGCTGCTGCCAAGGCTGCAGGCATCCATGATTCCATCATGGGTTTCCCTGAAGGTGAGCTTGCCTGACCTGGTTCAGCCCCGTTACTCCCTCTGACCTCTGTTCCGTCCCTTCCTTGCCTCATCTGCTCACAGAAACCAAGTTTATCATGTGTGACTTGGGAGGTGGGCGATATCCACAGGGTACGAGACGCAGGTGGGTGAGCGGGGACTGAAGTTGAGCGGTGGGGAGAAGCAGCGCGTCGCCATTGCCCGCACCATCCTCAAGGCCCCCGACATCATCCTGCTGGATGAGGTGAGGGCCCTGGGCAGCCTTCGCCCTTCTCCCCCACCCTGCCTGTGCACACGCCATTCCTGCTGGGCACTGTTTTCCACCTGGGAGAGATACCCCAGATCCATGTTTCACAAAACACCTCACAGTTCTCAAGCACAAACAAGGTTACTTGTGGTTCCCAAGGCCTCACCCAGCAGCTTGCATGCTCCTCCCACGGGGGATTCGGGTGACAGGGGCAGTCACACCCAGACCCTCTCTGCAGGCAACGTCAGCACTGGACACGTCTAATGAGCGGGCCATCCAGGCTTCTCTGGCCAAAGTCTGCACTGGCCGCACCACCATCGTAGTGGCACACAGGTATGCGACCGGCGCAGCGGGCAGCAGGGCCTGCCTCTGTTGGCGTGCTGCATAACTGGTCTCTGGCTTCTCAGGCTCTCAACTGTGGTCAGTGCCGACCAGATCCTCGTCATCAAGGATGGCTGCATTGTGGAGAGAGGACGGTAAGGGACGTAGCAGAGTGGGCAGGGCTGGGCCTCTGCACGGTGGGCCCAGGATACGGCTGTGAAGTCCCAGGGGTTTCTGGAGGAGCCCTCGCCAACCCCTGCCCCGTCTTCTCTGTGAGCTGGTGGCGAGGACTTTTTTATTTTAATATATTTTATTGATTATGTTATTACAGTTGTCCCACTGGTGGCGAGGACTCTTGTAGTAAAGCTAATTGACACTTTCTCCCTGTGCAGGCACGAGGCTCTGTTGTCCCGAGGTGGGGTGTATGCTGACATGTGGCAGCTGCAGCAGGGGGGACAGGAGGAAGTCTCCGAAGACACCAAACCTGTCTAAGGCACGGTGACCAAAGTTGTGGCCGCTTCCCTCCCAAAGGGCGGCAACTCAGAGGGCAGGAAAACGTGTCTGTCCTCCTCCCCTGGCGTGTTTCACCCTGTTCTGGGGGTGCGGTGCTGGCTCCAGTGAGGGAAAGGGGCCTCTTGGGAAAGCCCTCTCCGAGAAAATAAAGCTGTGGACTGTGCTCAGATCAGTGACTTCACCGTGTGGCCCACCGGAGTGGGCCTTAACCCTTAGGTCCGGTGAGCGTTCTTGACAGGACCTGCACTGATTTTGGTTGGAAAAGAGAAAGACACACACCACTTGGATGTCTTATTAACTATCCACATCCTTTATTTTTCCCAGGCCCCTCCCTGTCCCTACACGTGGGGGCGACCCCAGTGTAGGAGGGACAACACGGTGCAGGGGGCGGAGTGGGGCCTGGCCAGCATCCTCTGAGGGCCCGTCCAGGGAACACTGCATGGCTGCCCTCTCACGCAGCGCAGGGGCCAGCGGGGCCTTCTGTTGGCTCAGTTCCATCCACAGGCTGACTTTCTTAATGCTCCCTGGAGACAGCCTCTCTGTCACTCCTCGTCTTCACTCCAGGCTGCTCCTGGCCTCCTCTCCCTGTGGACCCTAAAGGTGTGAGGCCCACAGTCTTCCTCAGGTGAGCCTCCCTCCCCAAGCCCAAGGCCCTAGCACAGGCTGCAGTTAGACGGCTTCAAGCTGCGGCTTTGGGCCTGGAGCAAGGAGAGGGGAAGACAGGGTGCCGTGTCAAGGAAATGAGGGGACAGTTCTTACTTCTGAGCTCACCGTGGGCTGCAGTCATACTGCAAACAAAAGGATAACCCCCATTCCAAAACTTTCAACCACTCGGGAGAACCACTCCCCTGCCCCAAACTCCTTGCACCCTCCCCGTGCAGGACCCCGCCTCTACCCCATCCTCACACCTGCTGTCGCTGGTACTCTGCCTCGCTGGCTGACAGTGCTTGTGCTAAAGCTAAGTCTTCTTCCTCCTGAGAACTGGGGGAGAGGAACAGCGTAAGTTGGATGACAATAATAGCTAAAATGTAAACATCCGATCTGTTAGGCACCACTGTGCTGAGTACTTCTGAGTATTACCTCAATCTCTGTACAACCCTACAAGGTAGGTATTAGTATGGTCCCATTTTATAGAGGAAATTAAGATCCTAATGGGTTAAAGAACTTGGTCAAAGCTCATATAGTTAGTAAGCTTAATCTTGGGCCAAGTTTTTAACTATTATCTTGCAACAGGACTGAGTGGTCCCACCGACCCTCTACCAAACAGAGCCCTTGCCCATATCCCACCCTCTTTCACCAGAGAGTAGGTACCTTGGGACCTGGGGTTTGGTCTCTGCCAGGGACAATTCCAGGGCTCGCTGCAGAGCCTCATCCTCACTCTGCGGAAGGAGAAACAAAACCAACTGCTTTGGACTCTACTCTGTGTGGATTTGCTTCTGTTTCTCCAACCTCTGCCCAACTCACCAAGCCATTCTGCAAAGCAATCACCGGAGGGGCAGTCTGTGACGGAGACCGGGCTGTGGCTCTAAGGCAGATATTCAAGAGGGAGAGATCAGAGGCGTGAAGGGGAAAAAGGGAGAGAAGAAACGGGCAGACCTACCTGCTGGGAGAAGTAGATGAAGGCAAGGTCCGACTTGGGCTGGGGATGGTGCTTGTAGAAGTCAGAGTCTGTGCTCTGGCGATGGCAGCAAGCCTGTAGGGAAGAAACAGTCTTGACATGTCTCCAAGAGCAGTCAGCATGCATGCTCCTCCCAGGCCTTACCCGGGAAGTCGTGGGGCGGGGGGAGGGAGCTCCTCCAAGCAATCTGGAAAAACACACACTTGAAGCTAAGACTGCCCCACTCAAAGGGGATAGGGATCAAGCTTCCCACCTTGTAGTGAAAAAGGCTGAGTCAGTTCCAGAAGGATGGGACAGTCCCAAAGGCAAGTAGAAGACTCAGCTGCAATTACCCTGCCCGGCTGTTTGGGTGCCCATCTCCAGAGCAATCATGGTCCAGTGGGTGACGATGCTTGATGCAGAAGTTTCGGCCACAGCGTTCACAGGTCAGTTTCATCATTTCCCGCTGCCGGCAGCCAGAGCGTTCACACTTGTTGGTGAAGATCTGAGGTGGAGTGGGAAGGTTTGTCTCTGCTGAGGCTCTGACCCCCTTTTCCAACCCAATCAGAATAGCTGCTCCGGTTTCCAGGCATCCATAGACCCAGCTGGGTCATGGCCAACCCCTCCAACACTTGCCTTACGTTTTTGCTGTGCTGGATCCGAGCGACAGTCTCGATCAATGTGCTCCCCCACAGCTCGGTCAGGGGGCTCCCCTCTGGCCACAGGCACAGGCACATTACAAAGTGGGCATACAGGTACTTGGATATCCTATAGTCAAGGAACAGGGCTCAGTCTGTGACCCGCTTCCACTTCAAATCCCTGGTCCTGAAAGAACCTCAGAAAGACCATAAAGGAGAGAAAATTGGAGGCAAAGGGATTGCGGGGATTCTGCATGCATCCTTCACCCTTCCCCATCACCCTCAGACCACCCCGTCCACCTTTTGGTAAGCAGATCCACAGTGATGCTGAGCATAGGTTATGTGGTCCGCACAGAAGATGCCAGAGCAGGCGTCGCACTTGAGCGGCAGAAAATCTGCGGGGAGTACATCAGATTGCAGGTCCAGCGGGAACTTGACATCGTTCCGGGTCAGTTAAGCCTTCCACTCGGGAAGGAAAACACCCACCTTATTTGCAACAAACCACCGCAGCCCTAGTCCATTACCCTTAGCCACGCCCCCTTCGACACCGCCTCAACCTCGAGCCCCGCCCCCTCCGGCATTTCCAGTCCCCCGGAGCCCACCCGCAGTTCCAAGCCCTCTCCACCCTGCCCTACCCCACCTCGCGCTCCGCCTCTCACCCAAGCGCTGACAGCTAGGCTCGGAACAGTGAGCCCCGAGGTCCGGAAACTCCATTGCCGGGCCGGGAAGGGCCTGCTGGGAGAAGAAGCGATGCTGAGCATCTCTAGGACTCCCGCCACGAGACCAGACCGCGACCCTGCACTCTGGGGGGCTCCCTGCCCCTCCCCTTCCTCTCCCCCGCCCAGCCGGGCTTACCGGAGCTTCTGCTCCTCCCGGCCGGAGGCTCCCACTCCTCCCCTAGCGCGCACGGCGCACTGACGTCACCGCGCAGGGCGGGCACGTCTCGCGCAGTCGCAGGGCGGCTAGGGGAGCGTCCCCGGAGAACCGATAGCCGTTTGTTTTTGCACCTCAAGGCTGGGTTTTGAGTTTACCCTGTGGCGAGCTTAGCTCCACGAAGAGCGAAAGGACCGGCAAAGGCAAGGACAGAAGAAATGTTGGAGAAGGAGGGCTGGCAGGGTTTGGGGTCTTTCGTATGTCGGTCCTTCGCCCTCTTTTTACTGTGTACCTAGCCATGGTGCTTATGGCCACGGTTTCACTTACTCTCCACAAGCTGACGGTTCCTATGGTACTCTGAAGTACAGATTTCTCTCCCGAGCTTCAGATCCATCCTGCAGGTTTAGCTTTGGTTCCCTTTCTGTAAGACTTCCGTGACCACCCCCAGTTTGGGATAAGCACACGGGCTATGCGATCTCCCTAGTTCTGTTCTCGCACCCATACCACCTTATTATTGTAATCAGCTCTTTACACACACAGATATACAGGGAAGTCGTGAACCGCATCTGCCTTGTTCTGTGTCAGGTCCCTAGCACCCAGCGCAGTGCCTAGAACTGCGTGACTTCAGTTTGAATGGGAATTACCTACAGAGCTGGTTTCAAATGCAGATTCCTGGACCCTGGAGCTTCTGATTTAGTAGGAAGCCTCCAAGAGAATTCTGACACGTTAGCCATGTACTGCACTTCGAAAAACATTGCCTTGAATATTCTGAGTGCTTATTCAATATTTCTGGAATGAAGCACGAGAGTCGCTGGATTGATGACGTCCTGCCTTTCCTCAGGGATCACCAGGTTGTGGTCTTGCAGCTTCTGCACATTCTGCTTCTCACCTGCCTCTTGCCTCTCATGCCTGGGGATGGGCACATTCTATCTCCCCGTAAGTGTGACCACGGGGAACAAGTAAACAGGTGGAATGAGCTTAGGGTGTAGCAGTGTCCTCCAAAATGGAGGGGTAACGCAGGCCGCAATGGGAATGAGGAGGATACTCATTTCTCATTATTCCCCTCTCTGTCCCAGTCCAACTTTTGGCTCTGTTTCCCTATGTGTTTGCTACTTCCACCCTCACATCTCTAAGGCCAGTAGGAATTAAAAACACGTTTCCTGGTTCCTCAAGCAGAAGGCCTAATCTCAGCCCCAACTGTGCCCTATTGCCTTGACTTGGAACCTGTGGAGCCCTGACCCGTGGCCCTATGGCCAGGGCCTGTGGCCCAGGCCTGAGTCTTGTGTTTGGGGGAAAGGAGTCAGCCCCACCTAAAGTGAAAATGAACCAGCTGGCTTGGGCAATCCTTCCCCAAAATCCAGGAGAAGCCATTCAGCTAATTTCTTCTTTCAAACAATATATCCAGTGTCCTTCCACATGCCCGTTGCTGGATGATACATTCAAAGAAAAAGGCAAGGTAATGTGGCAGTACATTTCAGGTATCCCATTCTGGGTTTGACAAGTGTTATTCAAGCCAAAACCTGAGGGGTGAGTAGAGAGGTGTTGGCTAGGTGAAGTCCAAGAGAGAAAGGAACGGGGTGGAAGGAGGTGATACTCCAGGCAGAGGAAACAGCGGAGAAAAACACCCGGAGAAAAGAGAGAACGAGATTCTTTAAATGAACTTTTAAAAAGCTTGGGACCTCTGAATCTTAGGGTATATCACGCAGGCTGGAAGAGAACTGAAGCCGGAGAGCTGGCAGAGGCCAAATCCGCTCAGGGGGTGGAGGCCAGGTTAGTGTTGAGAATGTTAACATAAATAGATAACCTTAAGCAGGGGAGTGACATGGCTGGATTTGTATTTTGAGAAAGTCACTGTGGCTTGTAGCGGAGAAGAGACTGGAGGAACTTGGAGATTGCAAGAGGGGAGACTAGGTAGGAGGCTGTTGCTATAATCCAGGCAGGAAATGATGAAAGCCTGAACCAAAGTGGGGACCATGCTTAGAGTTAATGAAAGCTCAGCCCTGGCGGGGTGGCTCAGTTGGTTGGAGCCGACCCCATGCACCAAAGGGCTGTGAGTGTCATCCCGGGTCAGGGAGTACACTTAGGTTTTGGGTTTGATCCGTGGTAGGGCGCATCTGGTAGGCAATTGATCAATGTTTCTCTCTCTCTAAAAGCGATGAAAAAATGTCCTCAGGTGATGATTTAAAAAAAAAAGAAAACATTTTTACTACTTTTGAAAGACAAACATAAATAAATACATAACTAAATGTTAAACTGTAAACTTAAAAAATATGATTGTTAGCTGTGGCTGGTATAGCTCAGTGGATGGAGCAGGGCTGCAGACCAAAGGGTCACTGGTGTGGTTCCCAGTCCGGGCAAATGCCTGGGTTGCGGGGACGGGTCCCCAGTGGGGACCACGTGAGAGGCAACCACACATTGATGTTTCTCTCTCTCTCTTTCTCCCTCCCCCCTCTCTAAAAATACATAAATAAAACTCTTTTAAAAATATGATTGTTAAATACACATTATTTTAATATAAATTATTAGCATATTAAATTAAATATTAAAGTAAAAAATAAAAATTAAAATATACTTAATTGAAAATAAAATTATTTGTTCTTTTTAAAAATAGTGATTTAAAGAAAATACATAAACGTGCCACTGTTAAGTTGTAAGTACTTTTAACGCAAGTTTTTGTAGCTACTGAAAAACTCTGGTGTTAGGTTACTCAAGAGAATGTAAGGAGGTAGCTATAAACCTAACTTCAAATACAGTTCTCCGACTTTTGTTCAAATAATGTCAACTCTTATTTGATAACTTAGAAGAGCTCTTTTTTGAGCAAATATTTTTATTTAGGTGGATGTGATTTTTTCTTCTAATTTCTAGCAAGCTCTAGTTTTTAAGTGGAAATTTTCTGATTTATATTCATCTTTAATTTCATGAAATAGGCTGAGATTCTGATGCAGAGAATTTATATTAATTTTAATGTCATCCTGTTCCTAATCCCACTTGTTTGAAGTGTCTTTAAACTAGAAAAAATATTCCTGTAATTAAAGCTGGTTTTGTTCATTGACATCTCCCCCTCTTCTTGAAGTCTGTGGAATGCAACAGTGCTTTCTAAACAAATAAACCTTTGTGCATTCAAATTTTTAATGCAGCTATATCTTATTTATAAGTGATTCTGAATTCAGAGTTCTTTTTCTAATGTTGAAAGAACTCTTTTGCCTCAATTAGATAAGGTTGGTGTGGTGGTTAAAGTATGTCCACAAATTCTTTGCTATGTCTCGCTTCATGGGTGTGGACTGGACTCAGCCACTTGCTTCTAACAAATGGAATATAGTGGAAGTAACAGAGTGTGACTTTTGACAATAGGTCATAGAAAGCGCTGTGGCTTCCATCCCACTCCCTCAGATCACTTGCTCCACAGAAAGTAGCTGTCGTGTCCTCATTTCACTCCAGCAGCTGTAGAGAGAAGTTAGTGTGATGAGGACTTGAGGCCTCTTGGCAACAGCAAGTGGGGAACTGAGTCTTCTAGCCAATGGCCTTGCGAATGCACCATTGTGGAAGCAGATCCTCCAGCCCCACGCAAGCCTTCAGATGACTGCAGCCAGCCCTGGCTGACATCTTCATTGCAACCTGGTGGGGGACCCCGATCAGGGGCTCCCACCGAGCTAAGCTGCTCCCAGAATCCTGATCCTCAGAAACAGGTGAGATAATGGATATTTGTTGTTTTAGGATGATAAGTTTGGAGTAACTTGTTATGCAGATGTTGATAATCAATACACTTTGGTATTGAAAATTTTTTTCTTGATGTTACAACACATTCAGAAATGTGCACAGGTGAATGAATGTTCACAAATTGAACACTCCCACATAACCAGCACCCAGATTAAGAAATAAAACATTACCAATGCCCAGAAGACCCCTCCAGTCACTGCTCCCCTGACCCCCAAAGTAGCCACTATCTTGATTTCTAACAATATACATGTACTTTATATAAATATAATCATATGTCATATATTCTTTTGCCTCTACTTTCTTTTACTCATTTTGTTGATGAGATTCACCCATATTCCTGTGCTTGCTTGTAGGCTGTTCATTCCGTTTAGTTATCTGAGTATACTACAATGTGTTTATCTGTTGCATAGAAAACTTCTGTTACATTTATTGTGCATATTTCTTCCCAACAGTGTCTCACATTTGCTTTATAATTCTCTTTCTCTTTCCACACACAACATATATTCATGTACTCATTCTTATTTATTTACATTTCCTAACCATTTGATACAATTTGGAGAGAACATTACCCTTTACCTCTAAAATATTCAGAATGTATATTCTAAAAATAAGGACATTCTCTTATGTAATCAAAGCAAAATGATAAAAACCAAGAAATTTGTCCTGACTCGTGTGCGGCTCAGTGGGTTGAGTACTGGCCTCTGAACCAAAAGCTCACTGGTTCAATCCCCAGGGCATGTGCCTGGGTTGTGGGCCAATTTCCTGTTGGGGGTGTGCGACAGGCAACCAGTTGATGTATCTCTCGGGCACTGATGCTTCTTTGCCTCTCTTTCTCCCTACATTCCCCTCTCCCTAAAAATAAATAAATACAATATTTTTTAAAATAAAAAAACTTGATATAATCTTTTTAATACACAATTTATATTCAAATTTTATCAGTTGTCCTAATAGTGCCCTTCACAGTAACATTTTCCCCCACCCAGGATCCAACACAATATCATACCTTGCATTTATTGCCATGTCTCCTTGGTCTCCTTTTACTTATTTTTAAATTATATTGATTATGCTATTACAGTTGTCCCAGTTTTTCTCCCTTTGCTTTCCTCCACCCAGCATCCCCCACTCCCTCAGGCAATCCCCACACCATTGTTCATGTCCATGGTCATATGTATAGGTTCTTTGGCTACTCCATTTCCTATACTATAGTTTACATCCCCATGGCTATTCTGTAACTACCTATTTGTATTTCTTAATCCCCTCACCTCTTCACCCATTCCCCCCTACCCCCTCCCCTCAGCAACCATCAAAACCCTCTCTATATCCATGATTATGTCTCTGTTCTTCTTGTTTGCTTAGTTTGTTTTTTTAGATTCAGTTGTTGATAGATTATTGCCAGTTTATTGTTCATAGTTTTGATCTTCTTTCCCTTTAACTTTCCATATAATAATGATTTGGTGATGATGAACTCCTTTCATTTTTTTCTTGTCTGAGAAGTTCTTTATCTGCCCTTCCATTCTAAATGATATCTTTGCCGCATAGAACAATTTTGTCTGTAGGTCCCCACTTTTCATGACCTTGAATGTTTCTTGCCATCCCTTCTAGTCTGCAAAGTTTCTTTGGAGAAATCAGCTGACAGCCTTATGAGAATTCCCTTGTAGGTAACTAACTGCTTTTCTCTTGCTACTTTTAAGATTCTTTCTTTTTAAAAAATATATTTTATTGATTATGCTATTACAATTGTCCCATTTCCCCCCTTTATTCCCCTCTGCCCTGCGAACCCCCCTACCCTCATTCCGCCCCTTTAGTTCATGTTCATGGGTCATACATATAAGTTATTTGGCTTCTCCATTTCCTATGCTATTCTTAACCTTTCCCTGTCTACCTTCTACCTGCCATTTATGCTACTTGTTCTCTGTACCTTTTCCCCCTCTCTCCTCCTCCCACTCCCCTGTTGCTAACCCTCCATGTGATCTCCATTTCTGTGGTTCTGTTCCTGTTCTAGTTGTTTGCTTAGTTTGTTTTTGTTTTTGTTTTAGGTGTGGTTGTTAATAATTGTGAGTTTGCTGTCATTTTACTATACATGTTTTTTATCTTCTTTTTCTCAGATAAATCCCTTTAACATTTCATATACTAAGGGCTTGGTGATGATGAACTCCTTTAACTTGACCTTATCTGGGAAGCACTTGATCTGCCCTTCCATTCTAAATGATAGCTTTGCTGGATAGAGTAATCTTGGATGTAGGTCCTTGCCTTTCATGATTTGGAATACTTCTTTCCAGCCCCTTCTTGCCTGCAAGGTGTCTTTTGAGAAATCAGCTGACAGTCTTATGGGGACTCCTTTGTAGGCAACTCTCTCCTTTTCTCTTTCTGCTTTTAAGATTCTCTCATTATCTTTCATCTTGGCTAATGTAATTATGATGTGCCTTGGTGTGTTCCTCCTTGGGTCCAGCTTCTTTGAGACTCTCTGAGCTTCTTGGACTTCCTGAAAGTCTATTTCCTTTGGCAGATTGGGGAAGTTCTCCTTCATTATTTTTTCAAATAAGTTTTCAATTTCTTGGTCTTTCTCTTCTCCTTCTGGCACCCTTATGATTCAGATGGTGGAATGTATGAAGATGTCCTGGAGGTTCCTAAGCCTCTCCTCATTTTTTTGAATTCTTGTTTCTTCATTCTGTTCTGGTTGAATGTTTCTTTCTTCCTTCTGATCCACACCGTTGATTTGAGTCCCAGTTTCCTTCCCATCACTATTGGTTCCCTGTACATTTTCCTGTATTTCACTTTTCATAGCCTCCATTTTTCCCTCATATTCAGCCAATTCTATGAGCATCCGTATTACCAGTGTTTTGAACTGTGCATCTGATAGGTTGGCTGTCTCTTCATCGCTCAGTTGTGTTTTTTCTGGAGCTTTGATTTATTCTTTTATTTGGGCCATTTTTTTTTTTTGTCTTGGCACACCTATTATGTAGTAAGGGGAGGAGCTTTAAATGTTCACCAGGGCCAGGCAACCCACATTGCTGTGCTGTATGTGGGGGAGGGGACTGAGAGGGAACAGTGCCACTTGCTCCGCTCTCTGCTGGTTTTCAGTCATTTCCCCTGCTACCCACAATCACATTGGGCCCTTCTGGCACTGATTCCTGGGTGGGTGGGCTTGTGTACATTCTAGGACCCTGTTGGTCTCTCCCACGAACTCTCCTGTGAGGCTGGGAGTTTCTCCTGCCACCTCAACCCCCACAGGTGTTTTCAATCAGTGTTTTGAGGCTTTACTTCCCCTTGCTGGGACCCTGGGTTGCGCAGTCTGTCTGCTTCCCAGGTGTTCCTCCTGGTTTATCTGCATGCGAATGTAGGACTGCCTGGTCCTCCAGCCTCAGCCTCACCAGGTCCGCCAGCCACTGCCTTGCTGCTAGTCTTCTCCTCCTGGCTGCCTGTCTCTGCCCCTCCTACCGGTCTGGACGAATGTTTCTTCTTTAAGTCCTTGGTTGTTGGGGTTCCATACAGTTTGGTTCTCTGTCAGTTCTGTCTGTTTTTTGTTTTTAAATTTGTTGTTGTCCTTCTTTTGGTTGTGCGAGGAGGCAGAGTGTGTCTACCTATGCCTCCATCTTGGCTGAAAGTAAGATTCTTTATCTTCAACCTTTGGCACGTTACGTATGATGTGTCTTGGAGTGGGTCTCTTTACATCCATTGTGTTTGGGACTCTCTGTGCTTCCTGAACTTGCATGTCTATGTCCTTCACCAAATTAGGGAAGTTTTCTTTCATGATTTTTTCAAATAGATTTCCAATTTTTTTGCTCTTTCTCTTCTCCTTCTGGCACCCCTATGATGTGAATGTTTGAATGCTTGAAGTTGTCCTAGAGGTTACTTACACTGTCTTCATTTTTTTGGATCCTTTTTTCATCTTGTTGTTCTGATTGTTTTTTTGCTTCCTTATGTTCAGCCTCATCTACTTTATGTTTTTTTTTCTCTGCAAATTGTTCTTTATTTTAATTAGTGAATCCTTTGTTTCTGACTGGATCTTTTTTATGATGCTGAGGTCCTCACTAAGTTCCTTGAGCATCATTATATCCAGTGTTTTGAATTCTGCATCTGATAGATTGCTAATCTCTGTTTTGTTCGGTTCTTTTTCTGGAGTTTTGATCTGTTCTTTCATTTGAACCATGTTTCTTTGTCTCCTCATTTTGGCAGCCTCCCTGTGTTTGTATTAAGTAGAGCAACTTTGACTCCATGTCTTGGTAGTGTGGCCCAGTGTAGTAGGTGTCTTGTAGGGTCTAGGGGCACAGTCTCCCCTATCATCCAAGCTTAGTTCTCAAAGTGTGCCCTTCGCTTGGACTGAATACACCTTCCTCTTTTAGTTGAGCCTTGATTGCTGTTGGCAGGTCAATGGGACAGATTTACCCAAGCCTGTCAGCTGCAAGGACTGGCTGTGACCACGTACCACCAACTTCCACCCTTCATGGGGGATCAGCTGTGTGGGGGCAGGGTGGTAGTGCTCCAACATGGTCTGTAGCTGTTCCCTGGGTACGCATGTTCTGGAGTTTCCTGGGTGGTGCCGGCCAAGGTCATCCCCAACCTGTGTTCTGCCCAGGGCCATCCTGCATGAGCTATAAAGCAATCTGAGATGGCTGCTACTTGTGCTGGGCTTGGAGATTCCTAGTGGAAGCCAAGCTGTGAATCTAGGGTGGCTGCTACTAGTATGGAGCCTGGGGCCACTTAACAGGGGGTCCAGGGGCTGGAGTCTCACTGAGGCTGGCTGTTGCTTATTTGAGAGGATTTAGGAAGTTGTGAAGCAGGAACTGAGACCAGCCATTCCTATGGAAAAGCAGCTTGGGTGGGAGTTGGGAGGGCCAGAGCCTCTGGGGATCTCCAGGGTGGGGCAAACAGTGTTAGCCAGGTTTTGGAGTCTCAGATACTGCACTAGCCTGCTTGCTCTGTGGCTCTTTGGAGGGAGGGTTGGGAAAAGGGACAATGGTCTGTACCCTCCTTTCTGTCTGGGAGAAAGCTGTCCCCCAGCTCTCACCTTGATGCCAGACACCTCAGCTTCTTCCTGTATGCCACTGGTGCTTTTCAAGCTGCTACCCCAACGCTGGAGCTCAGAGGGAGTGAGTCTGAGTAAGTTCTTGTGTCCTTTAAGAGGAACTGCTTGGGACTCCAGGAGCTTCTTCCATTGACTCAGTCTCCCCTGGTTTTTGCAGCTAGAAGTTATGGGGACTTGTCTTCCTGGCACTGGAACCCTGGGCTGGGGGACCTGTTTTGGAGCTAGGACTCCTCACTCCCAAGATATCTTTCCCAAGATATCCCTCCTGAATTGTCATCCACCACTGTGGATGGGGGACAAGACAGTTTCATGTCTCCACCCCTCCTACCAGTCTGGTTGGATGTGGTTTCTTTAATTCCGCAGTGTTGGACTTCCTTTCCACTCCATCCTGATGGTTCTGAGTGATGGCCGTTCCACATCGTCGCTGTAATGCTGACGTAGCTGTGCAGGGAAGCGAGCCATGCGTCCCTGTGCTGCCGTCTCGGCTGGGCGTCTGGTCTGCTTTTACATCTTGACTAGTCCCTCAGTTTTTCATGATCTGTTGTGGACTTGATACTTTTGGAGTCAACTCACTTTTTATACTTAAATTGAAGAAAACTCCAGACTTCTTTTAACCTTATTCAATTTCTGCAGAGTCACATTTTTTTTCGAGCAAGCACTAATACATGTAATTGAATTTTTGATCAAAATATTTAAATATTTAGCTGAGTCTAAATAGTTTGGTCAAAATTGTTTTTGAAATAATAAAATTTAATGCAATCACAGAAGATGAAGCTGGTTGGGAAATCTTACCTTAAACTCAAAAAAGCGTTTTGCTTCAAAACTATCAAATACAAACATGCAAATCTAGATCATGTTGATTGCCTTTAACCTAGTCTGGGAACAAAGGACTCACGATTTTGTCTGTGGATTACTTTAACTTAGTTCCCATCCATCCACTCTAGAACAGTAACAAATAGAGGCAAAATATTTATTGTCAACAGACAGGTGTAAACCACCCAAATCCATTTACATTAGCTGCTTCGATAGTTAGAACTCCAGTTCAATTTATTGAATGTCTGCTATGTGCCAGGCACTGTGTTAAGTTCTGGGACTATTCAGATGATTAAGAGTAAGTAGTGTAGTGGAAGCTGTACATATACACATATACCTGCATACTCCATAAACCATACTTACTCAGAGATAATGAAGACTCTGTGATACATGGGGAAAAACATACTGAGGGAGCATGAGGAGAGCAGGTCTGATATGATGGGCAGATGACATCGGACATCAGGGAAGGCTTCGTGGATGAGGTGTGGCCCAACATACATCTTAAAAGCTAAGTGAAACACTTCCCAAGCAGAGGGTTGGGGGGCGGGTGTAGAGCAGGGTGGCAGAGGGCAGCACAGCCGGACAGAGAGAAGGACAAGCTGTTCGGGACTGAATGTGGTAAGGAAGAAGACAGGGCAGAAGGTCTCAGGCATCTAAACCATATCAGGGAGCTTGGCTGGTGTCTTGCAGGAGGAGACCCTGTGATTCGTAGGAAATAGCAGAAAGGTCATCACATCAGTATTTTAAAATAATGTAGCCGTTTTGTTGGGCATGAATTTTGGTGGGGGACAAGAGTGCCGGCAGGGAAATTGTCGTAACAGGCCAGGTGAGAGATGAAGAGGGTGTGGATCAGGGCTGTCATGGAGGTGGCAGGATTAAGAAATAACCTGGACATCCCATCAGCAGCAGCTGGTGATTAACTGGGCAGGGCGTGGGGTGAGGAAGAAGTCGGCCTTCATAGCTGGTGGTGCTGGCAAGCAAGGCGGCAAATACAGAAAAGCCCATCTCTTTAGGGGAGGTGGGGGCGGGGTGAAATACAGTGGAAAGAGTGTGTGTACAGCTTTGGGTATGTTGAGTAGAAGGTGCCCATGGAACATTCAAGTGGAGATGCCTAACTGGAGTTCCGGGAAAGGAGCTAAGATTTAGAAGTCATCAGCATATGAGTGGAAACTAAATAGGTGAACCTGCGAAGTTGCCCAGGCAGGCTGCAAAGAAAAGTGTGAGACAGTGACGGACCAATGAAAAAACCCAGCATTTAAGGGAGTAGGTGGAGCAAGTCCAAGGAGACTTTAGTTGGACACTTGATTCCATGACGGAATTAACAAGTCTTAGAAGCTGTACTTGAGGTTTTGTACTTATACGGATCATTTATCCCTTGACCAGAAAAACAAATTCTGCCCAGCACTATTAATCTCTCCTCAAAGATTTAATTTCACCCTCTAAAGTCCTATAGATAACCCTTCAAAGTCTGAAGGCAGCTAATGTGGCTCAAGTCAGGTTTTTCTCCTTGGCGTAAAAATTCTCAGTTCCTTCAACAGTTAGGTCCCCATGTGATTTTCAGCCTTCACCTCTGGAGACCCCCTCTGGGGAGCACTGCAGTTTGTCAGCTTGTCCGCAAGTGAAGCAAGCCATCCTCGGGCAGTATTCTAACTTGTGCTCAGTACACCATGGGTATTCTCTCAGCTCGGAGACTGTACTTCCAGTGATGTAGCCTAAAATTAAATTGTTTATGAGCAGCCATACTACACTGTTCGCTGTTTGAACGTATAGTTAACTTAGGTGCTCTGCCTTGCCCACTACATAAACACATAACCAACTCTTCTTCCCCCAGCCTGTACTTCTACAACCGATTTTTGTTTAGCCTGATTGTAGGTTTCACATTTTTGCTCATTTTTCTTTCACTCATATACAAAGGTTTCTTCTTGTACCTTTCATCTTGGGGCAGGAAATGGCCTGGGCACCTGATAATAATAATAAAAAAAATTGTAGACAAACATGTAGCAAGCGTGAGACCAGAGTGAAGGTCAAGAATGGACCCTCATGACCTCCAAAACTAGGGTCCATGTTTTGATTCAACTACAGGCTTCTAGATGTCTCCAAATTTCAAGTTTAACAAGGAAACGGCCTAAAGGCGGGTGGATGGTTATATGGTAGCTAGTGTCTTTCTTATTGGTTAACTTTATTTCTTAAAATTTCCTATTTGTTTAGAACTGTTTTTCCATTTTCTTCTGGAATCTCTAGATGGAAAGTTTATGTTGCTTCGGTGGGTAGGTCCTCAATCAACCCTGATTTTCCCTGGCAAATGTGAAACAAATGGAAAGAAAAAAATTCTCCAAGCTTAGGAGAGATGTGGCCAAGAAGTCAACTTCAGAAAATCAGGTAGCATTGCCACCTAGTGCCTCCTCCAGCTGAAGACTGAGGTTGTCACTCAAAAAGGCCATCCGCTTAGTTCTGGGCTTTCTCTGATGTTCTCCCCCAAAGAGCAAGGAGCGCTGCCTCCATTCTTTGTGCAAGTTGAGATATTAGGTCAGTTCTCTCGTTTCCACGTCCTTGAGCGTCTTTCCACTTGTGTCCTATCATGTGCAGGGACTTCCTGCTTCAGTGTGATTGCTGGAGCCAGACTGCTTGAGTTCGGATCCTGACTCCACCATTCACTAGCCCTGTGGCCTTCCTGAGTGCCCGGTCTGTTTCTAAGACGGAGTAACAGTGTGTATCTCAAGAGTTGCAAAGAAAAAAGATGAGTTACTAAGTAGCAGTCATTTTTGGAGGCGTGCCAAGCATATATTGGATGTTGTTAGTGCTGGGTACTCTACCTGGATTATAGAACTGATTCCTTGGCCTGAAATCAGTTCTGATCCAGGCGTGGGTCCTGCTTGTTCAGTTCCCCAGTACAGATTAGCCAGCGCTGAGCCAGGGAGTTATTAGCATGTAGACGGGTAGTGACTTTTTAAGACAGTGTTAAGATTGTAAGAAACGCGGTATAAGACAACTGTTACTGTCCTAAGTTTCCATCGATTGGGAAGACGAGGCGATTTCCTCCGGTATATACTTTATTCATACATGCCAAATCTCACTGAACATACGACACCGGCAGGAAGATGGCTAGGGCTGTCGGGGCAGTCTTTGCTTCTGGCCTCATGTCGCACCAGGTAAATAAACAGCCAGGAGCAAGACTGGGGACAAGGAGGTAAGGGGTGAGAACAGGACAGGGTGTGACAGGCAGCTCACAGTGAGGCAGGCGGGCAGCAGTTCTCGCCAATCAACACTTTATTTTTGCAGTCAACACCTGCACAGATGTTACCGTCCCCTTCCTGACCCTAGCAGGGGCCCCACCCACGCCCCAGAGGGGCAGGTCTGTATTCCTCCCTGGGATAGTAGGAGAGCCCCTCGTCACAAGACAGAGCTCCTGCTCACTTATCGCAGTGCTGGTGCATGTGCCGTGGAATCCCTGCTCTGTTCCTGTATCATGAAAGGCTGGGACGAGTTAGGACAAGGGTGCAGTAGAGGTTCCACGGGCTACAGTGACCTAAGTGCTCAACTACTGGCCTGACCCGCCACCCCAGGTTTAGTCTGTGCCTTCCAGACAGGAGCCTCCCTCGAGTATAGCCAGGGTGGAGGGGCTGGCAGAGAAGGGACTGAGCTGCCAAGGACAGGACACGGCAAGGAAATGAGGCAGAGGTGCACCGGACAGGAGAGGTAAATGATAAAGTGCCCAAACTAAACGACCAAGTGGGACACAGGACAGAGCAGCACAGGTCCCTGAGGAGGAAAAAGGGACAGACCACCAGGGTTCAGGGCAGAGTGGAATGAGAATAGAGAAGGCAGGGAAGAAGTGCAGGCTGTGGGAAGAACTTCCCTAGCCCTGTTCACATCCACTAACCCAGATGTAAAATTATTTACAAACTTAAAACCAAGCCCAGGCACAGCAGTGGGCCTGGGACAGCAGGCAGGCAGAGGGTGGACTAGCTACCATGTAACAGTCAGCTTCCCCACGTCTTGTCCCTCCTGGAATAGTAGGGAGAGGGAACAGTGACACCCCTAGCCAGGTAGCCCTACTGTGCCTGCAAATCCTTCTATGGCTCATGGCTCTGCCACGGGCTGAGCCTCTTGGCCTGACTGTAACAGAGAAAGGGTGTCAGGCCCTGGGGGTGGAGGGGGTGGAGCATCAGGGGGCTCTGGGGATTTCTCTGGCCTCAACCCCAGCTCTGCATTCAGCTGCTCCAGCTCCCCCTGATCCAGCAACTCGAAGTCCTCAGTGGTGAGTGCCTCTTCTTCCTCAGGGACAGGTGGGGGCTGGGGTGAGTCCTGGGGAAGAGGTGGGAGCATTGAGAGGGAAGGGACTGGGTCACTTTGAGCAAGGCAAAGGAGGGGTGGCAGGGTGCTTGAGGGAGTGGTGGGGTCACCACTCACTGCCTCTGGGCTCAGTGTCTCCACCGGTGCTCCAGGGGAGAGCTTCACTTCAGCTGTGGGAGAGCCTGCCCCATTGAAGTGCGTGTTCACAAAGTGAAGGGGGGATGAGAGCCGAAGCAAGGTTTCCTTGGCTGCCATTTCTTCCTCCTCCTCCTCCAAGTCCAGGTCTTGCCTCGAGAGGGCCTGAGGGGGGCCCAGCAGGTCCTCGGGAGGGGCCAGCTCTGTCTCCTCTCCCTCCCCCAGCTCCCGGCTCCCAGCTTCCTCTGGCTCACTTGGCAGGCTTTGCTGGTCCAAATCTGTGCAGAAAACAAAGGGTCGGGAATGGGCCTGCTGTTCTGATGGCCACGATAGGCTAATATGTTTAAGGATGAACTCAGGACACAGAATGCCAGGCCAGGCCTTCAGTGCTAGGGGCTTTTAGGAACTTCGAGTAGAATTAGAGTAGAATTAGAGGATCAAGAAAACATTTATGGGGCAACAATCAGGGAGCGGCAGCCAGTATCTCACAACAGGGACCAGGAAGAGGAGGAAGGGCAAGGGGCTTCCCATACCCTCGGAGACATCAGTGAGTTGTGGGGTCGTGGCCCGGGATACCGAGAAGCCGCCACTTTCCAAGATAGACGCCTCCTCATCTGACAGCTCCGAGTCAGTGATGGCCAAAGCCAGTGCTGTTTTCTTCACGTCCACCTGCAGGAGAACCAGGATGAACACGGAAGGTGGGGGAATACGAGAACCGACTACCCAAGGGCACCCCCGCACCAACTCCCGCACCTTGACAGGTGTCTGCTCTAACGCAGATTCCTCCCCACCTTCTACCTGACACCCCAGCTCCCTTGACCCTCACCACTGGGGAAAAGCCGGCCAGTTCTGCCTCGCTTTCACTCTCTGTCTCTGCCAGTGGCTCATCACTTCCGGAGGGTGCGTTCTTCCCTTGCCGCTCTAGAGAAGCAAGAGGAGCAGGGTACTCTCCAAGCAGGGACAGCAGTGGGGGACAACCATGGCCAAGGGACTGGAGAGCATCTAAATTCCAGGGTGCCCCCCCCCCCCCCCCGTTACAGGAGCCCCTTACTCCTCTTGTCGTGTTTGTGATGCAGGGTGTCAGCTTCTGCCTTCATGCTGTAGTCCAGCTGCATGAGCAGGGGCTCGAGGCGAGTGTACATCCTCTGGATCAGCTCATGGTAAACCACCAAGGGCCACAGCAGGATGCTCAGCACTAGGGAACAGAACATCCGCTCAGAGCTCCCTATGCTTATTTCCCAAGGGCCCTTATTCAACTGGTCCCTAAACAGAAAGGGCTGAAGAAACAAAAAGGGGTCTTTTCCCGAGATCGTACCAACCTCTTCCCTCCATATCCTCTGCCCTCCTCCCTTGGGGACCTCTAAAAATAGGGAACCGAACAGAACAGAGAGAGAACAGTCCTCCCTTTAGATTATTCCGGGGAAAGAAGACAAGAAGGCGGCTTTGGAAAGGGCAGGGTTAGCCCCTACTCACAGACAATGTAGGAAATCATAATCCCCGGGACATAGTGTCCCAGCACAGCCAACACAGCACAGCCGGAGCAGACTCGAGCACAGAACTGCAGGGAAGAGCACAGGGTCTAAGCACTTGGGCTGAGGTATGCGCCCGCTCGTTCAAGTTAGAGATTACTGCTCGGCTGCTGAAGGCAGGGGTATGCCCTCTAGGACTGCAGTGATCGGCCTAGTCAAGAGGATGCCCAAGACCACCAGTACAGGAGTTTGCAACAGACCCCCAAACATCAATAATTCTAACTGTTCTGCCTTAGCAGGAAACGGTGTCAGAACATCAGCTCATTCCCTGAGGCGAGACTGCCTCCCGTACCAGGCTGTGAATGGTGCCTCAAGTAGGCGCCAGGGCTCCCCTTCAGTGTGCGAACACTCCTCCCCACCCCCACCTCTTTTTCCCCCCAGTGCAGGGAACTGTTCTGTGCCATGGGGGAGGTTACCTGAGCTGGATTCTGCCTCTTGTACTGCAGCAGCTCCTGCAGGTGAATCTGGAAGGTGAGCCAGCTCTCAGCCAGGTATCTGCACAACTCGGGCACACTCAGCAGGTGCGGCCGGGCGCCTGACCCCGCACCCTCACTGGAGAGACATGACATGACCCCTGGAGGCCTCAGACACCAGCTTCCTAAGCACTCAAATCCCTCTGAGAATGCCAGTGAGCTCTTCAGTCTAAGAAAACAGATAACCCTACCTCCCAAAAGGAGGCTGTCCTGGCCCCGGAAAGCACAACCCAACCCCGTGCCCCAAAAGGAGCAGGCACACAAACACCTACGTGGGAACCTAGAACCAAACTGTGTATCAGTCCCCTCGCTATGCTGGGGCCTGTGCTGACAGAAGCTGCACTGCTGCCCTGCACCATGGTGACGCGAGCCCCAAAGCAAGACAGGATTTGGGCACTTGTCTTCAAGAGGTGGCCTGCACTCACCTGTCAGAGTGTGGCTCCTCTGGGGATGATGCTATGGAGAGAGGAGGGGGAGAAGTTACTGAGTGGTAGGGGCTTTGGGAGACACTCCCCAAGGCAGACACAGTCGTTCCTCTTCTGCAGTCCCAAAGGACTTTCCTCAGATGCCAGCTGCAGGGAGCATTACGTTGTGTTGTTTGTATGTCTCCTTTTTTAGACTTTACCCTCTTCAAACACAGGAACTACATCGTATTCATGCTTACATCCCAAGCAACTCGCACCCAGCCTGGCACCTAGTGGTTTCAAAACACCTATGAACTAAATACGCAAACAACAACAACATGATAAGAACTAACATTTACATAAACCCTACCACATGTGAAGCTCTACCATAAGCACACAACATATATGAACTCACTTAATCTCGGCCTCCTGATGGAGTCAATTCTATCATCCCTGTTTTACAGATGAGGAAACTGACGCAAACAGACTGAGCGGCTTTTACAAGATCACACACACGGTGAATGGCTGAGCAGACAATGGAAAACAGGCAATCTGGTTGCGAAGCCCACAGTCTTAACTACTACCTGCACAGTAACGCCAATGTTGAGAAAGGAGCAATTCTCGATTTCCTACCCGGGGGAGTGGTGGTGACTGAGAGGCAGGTGGCCACTGCCCTCCCCGTTCAACCGATCGATCGATCGGAGCCAGCCACAAAGCAAGTGCACAATGGAGGCGGCTAAGTGAAAGAAGTTAACGCTCACCTGCGATGTCAGGGAGGAAGCGAGGCTGCCAGAGATCCAGCAGAAAATAGGCCAAAAGTGAGATGCTGAGCAGGAAGATGGGCCGGAGGGATGACGAAGACAGCAACCTTCGGGGGAGAGAAGCACCTCAGCGGTGAATGGGTGAACAGTGGCTCCCGCAGCCATCGCAAAAGGCGGAAAAGAGCCCACTGATGCGGGAATGGGCCTAACTCGAGACCCGGAGGCAGAGTAGTGGGGCAACTCAGGCGGAAAACAGCCTTTAAAGACCGGGGGATGGATCATCCCCCAGGGCCGGTGTCAACCCGGGAAAGGGGAAGGATACCCCGACCCCTCCCGCCCCTGCTCTCCCCGCGCAGCCCGGCCCCGCCCCCCTGCTCCGAGGGCCGTTACCAGAAGAGGCCGTTGAGCGCCGCCGCGGTGATCAGGCTGTGCAGCGGCTTCTCCCACACCAGCAGCCGCTGAGCGGCTGCCAGCACCGCCTCCCAGCCGCGGAGCCGCAGCCACAGCGTCTTCGCCAGGCGTCCCACCGCCTCGGCCGTGGCCGCCTCCTCCTCCGCCTCGCTGGTGGCCTCGCCCATGCCTAGGCTCAGACCCAGGCCCACGCTCAGGCCCAGCCCCGGGGCCCCACCCGCGCCGGTGCTACCCCCACCACCGCCGCCGCTCGCCATAGCCCCACCGCCGCAGCCGCCGCCCGAGCCCGCGAGGAGCCAGGGCTGCGCGGCCGCCGCTGGGGGCGCGTCAGGCGGAAGGGGGCGCACGCCAGGGAGAGCGCCGCCGAGGCAGCCGCGGGCAACACGTGATGGCGGAGCGACTGGTCGGTCACGTGACGTTTCCTAACCGCCCGGATGGGGCGGTCCACGCCTGCGCACAAGTACTACTGGTGATTCTGGCTTCTACGCAGGTGTGCTTTGGGTGCTGGAGTCGTGACCGCGGCTCCAGGGCCAGGTGGTGTCTGCCTCTTCCGGACGCGGGGACTGTGTCTCAGTGTTTCCCTGCCCCAGCCCTTTTTCGTCTCCTTGTATAGGCAGGGCGGTTAGGGAGGCTGATGCTGCCCTAGCGGAGCTAAGGGGCAGGAAGGGGGTTTCTGGATTCCCAGTATCCTCTGTAGGTTCTGCTTCTGTTTCTGCTTCTGCTCTGGCTGGGCGGGGAGCAGAAGTCTGTCCCATTACTCAACGCTCAGCGTACTGGTCGTCCCAGTTTCCTCCTGTAGGCGGATAAACAAATCCCAGCGCGTGATCCGACAGACTCAAAAACAGCTTCACCTACTCAGAAAAGTTGTGTCTGTTTTTGTAAACTTCCCCGCCCCCATGTATCCGAGGTCTTTCCAATCCCTTGCTCAAAGCAGGAGATTGTGGTCAGGAGGTGAATTTAAAAATAAAGCCCAGTTCAACTGCTGTTTACTCTTTGGGGACATTCTAGCACCATTTATTGAGGTTTAAAATGTACCAGGCGTTTTATAGTCCCCTGAATCATTTAACCTCTGCAATAACCCTACAAAATGCATAATTTACTTAGGCTTAAAATCACAAACTACACTAAAAGGTATACAGCAAGTTTTCCTGCTTCCTTGCCCACAGTTCATCCACTGTTAAGTTTCTTGTGTGTCCTTTTCGATGCCTTTTAAGTACATGGCTCTGTATGTTTATCTCCCCTTTAAAACAATCAGGAGCAATTCGAGGTCGCGTCTTTGTATTATTCAGGTTGAAATCTACATTGGTATGAAAAGTCAGTCGGGCTCGTTCACCTTCAGTGCTGCATGATTCCCTAGGAATTGTCCCGACTTCTCAGATGAGGAGAGGGAACGCCGGGACCCAGTGTCACAAGGATTTGGAGCCCAGCTCCTTCCCAGCCTTAGGAAGCTGGCGGCTCGGACGAGTGGGCGGCAGGAAATGCCGATCGCTGACTCGCCTGTGACACCCCAGCGGCTTGTAAACACGGGGCAGACGCGAGGCGCAGCGCCGCACGACTCTAGCACTGTACGGGCTATCTTGCAGCCAGCTCTCCTCTGTACTCCGTGAGGTGAGCACCGCCGCTGCCTGCGCACCCAAGCACCCAACGGAGCAAGCCCAGATCCGGGAGTCGGAGCCCCGCCCGGGGCGGAACAGGAAGAGGCGCCCTCCAGCCCCGGCCCCGCCTGCTGCGGCTGGCGGCGCGAGGGGAGGGGCGGCACTGGCAAGGGCGGTGGCTCGCGCTGAGGAGGCCGGAGGGCAGGTGGACCTGCGGGCTGGGAGGGCTCCGCGGCCCCTTTACAACTCATTTTCTTCGCATCCACCTCCGCAGGGCGGCAGCTGGTGGCGCGATGGACCTGGCCGGGCTCCTGCTGGACGAAGAAGGCACCTTCTCCCTCACTGGCTTCCAGGACTTTTCGGTGAGCACGCTGCCTACCCCTGCCCCGGCCTCCCCACACTTGGATCCGGGACCCCGGGCTCACCTCTCGGGCTGAGTAGGGCCGGGAACTCTCCTGACAGTCTGCCCTGGAGCTAGGAGGCAGACGCTCGAACTGTGCCTACTTGAGGCCGCGGCTGCTTGGGCCTGGGGGAGAGTCACAGGTACAGGATTGGGGGTAGAGGTAGCCAGCTGGGGCCCTTTCTAGGAGAACCTCACTTGGGGAGCTCTCCGCGGAGGAGGATTCCTTCCCCTGTGGACAGACTGCCATTGGTAAACAATGCAGAGAACAGGAGCAGTGAGACAGGCCTGCTGCCCCGCACCCTCTTCTAGCCCGGGGCCAGGATCTCCATCATACCTTCCCTGCCCTTCACCCTCCTGCCCTGTTTCAGTTCCTCCCGGGACACCAGAAGTTGAGTGCCAGGATCCGGAGGAGACTTTACTATGGCTGGGACTGGGAGGCTGACTGTAACCTGGAGGAGCTCTCCAGCCCCATGGCAGGTCAGACCAAGTTGTGCGACCGGGCGACTCACGTGAGAGGCATGAAAATGGGGTTGTCAGCAGGCACCCAAAAGACTCTAGGTGTAACCCAGGAGCTGCCCTGTCTCTTCGTGGCTAGCTCATTGGTAAGGTGGTGTAAGGACTGGGTTTGTATTTCACTTTTTTTTTTAGCCCAAACGAGTAAAAAACGTTGCTATCTTACAAACCCATATCACTTCTGATTTGTGTACCAGAAACTATTTGTTTCCAAGAACACCCAGTGTGTTTCCCAAATGAACAAGGCATGTTTATTTCTGAAACGAACAAGAGCAGAAGACAAATTTAAGTAACTCCAGGTGAATGGAAAATAAGGCTCCTGCTGGAAAAAAAACTTAAGTTTGGATTTGGGATGGGCTTTTTATCTCATTATGGGAGAATTTGATCTCTGTCTTGGTGGTGTGGTCCTGTCTCCAAGGCCTCAGGTAATAGGGATGGATCGGATCTTCTGCTGGTAGCAGTGGGGACGAGTGGGGAGGGGCAGAGTTGTTTGCTCACTCCGTCTCCTGCCCCTGCAGACATTGCCGTGGAACTGCTCCAGAAGGCAGCCCCCAGCCCTATTCGCCGTCTCCAGAAGAAATATGTAGCCCATGTGTCCCGGTGAGCCTGGAATTGAGGGGGGACAGGATGAAAGTGTTTGGATCCTAGAAAAGAGGGAAGGGTTATCCATAAAGGGGAGATAGAGAGACACACAGCATGAGCATTAGAAGAGTTAAGAGCTGAAAGGCCCTTGGGTTTAATTACCGATCCTTTCTGACGTGCAGGGAGGCGTGCATCTCCCCGTGCGCTATGATGCTAGCTCTGGTGTACATTGAGCGGCTCCGGCACCGAAACCCAGACTACCTACAGCACGTGTCCTCCTCTGACTTGTTCCTGATCTCTATGGTAAGGGGCCCCCTCCCCTTGGTTTCCCCGGTGACCTAGGAGCCCAGGGCGGGTTCTGTTGACCCCATCTCTGGTCCCTCTGCAGATGGTGGCTAGTAAGTACCTCTATGATGAAGGGGAGGAGGAGGAGGTCTTCAACGATGAATGGGGAGCTGCAGGGGGTGTGGCCGTGCCCGCTCTCAATGCCCTGGAGAGGGGCTTCCTGAGTGCCATGGTGAGTAGCTGTTCCCTCTCTTGCTCTGTTCCCCTGGCCCAGCTTTATGTTTCTGATACCCCTTGTCTCTTCCCTCTCAGCTTCCTGTTTCTTCATTTCTCTCTGCCTGTCCTCCTCATGTCTTTCCTTGTTAGTATCTTTCCTTTCTGGCCTGGACTAACTGCAGCCGTTAGCTGTTCCTGATGTGGTGAGCCCAGAAATGGAGCGTTCTCACTTCCCCATTCCTGTAGGCCCAGCAGGGCACACGCACTCTGAGCCAGAGCTTACCTCACCGGGTTCTGGTTATTTATTTGCTTCCAGACTTTCTCTGCTCCTAGACCCTGAGCTCCCTCTAAGCCCCCTATGGGCATGGACCGTTGCAGGATTATTCTCTTCCTATGCTCTCAATGGGGGGTGTGATGTGAATCCAGATCCGTGATGATTAAGTGAGTTAATATGTAAAAGTTCTTGGAAGAGTACTTGGCACCTAGTGCCAGCTAAATGGTACCCACAGTGGTGGTTGCAGAGCTGCTGTGGCTCTGGTTACTGAGTAACTGTGGCTCACGTCTGAGCCCGGTTTGCTGCCCTTCTCTTCACACCCACAGGACTGGCGTCTCTACACTGACCCTCGGGAGATCTTTGAGGTGCTGAGCTGGTTGGAGAGCTGGTAGGTTCTAGGAGTTGGGAGGAGGTGCTTAAGGGCGGAGGCCTGAGCTGGAAGAGCTAGACTGAGAGGGAGGAGGGTCTGTGTAACTGGGGGGCGGGGGAGGGGAGGCAGGAAAGAGAATCGCCCAGGGCAGTGCTCCTCAAACCTGCCCGCCCTCTTTGTCATCTGTCACCTTTGGGAAGCTCATCAGAAATACAGATCTTGGTCTCACCCTCAGTTTCTGGATCCACCTGCAGCCTAGGGATCTGCCCTTTTAGCGTGTTCCCCAGTGTTCCTGGCGAGTCCCGGGGAGAAGGAGGGTGCGTTGGGGCGGCTGCAGGAGAGTTGCAGACGCTCTACTTTTTCTCCCCTCCCGACAGTGTGGCCGAGCATCAGGGACGGCGACGGGGCTGGTACACCTACACGGACCTGTGTGTGCTGCTGGAGCAGCCGGCCTGGCAGCTGGCCCTGGGCTCCCTCTGCCATCAGCTGGCAAAGGTGAAGCGGGGGTCAGGACGGATAGGAGGCTTGAGTGCGCTATGCATGGGTGGTATGATGTAAAGCAAATGCTGAAAGGCTCAGGAGAAGGGTCTGGGAGTAGATGGTAACAGTCAACTCTAACTTGAACTTCTAGAGATAAGGGATGGGTGTGTTTAAGACGGTCAGAAGCACATTTTAAGGGAAGGGTATTTGGCATTGACCTTTCTTATCCCCTCTCCTGCAGCTGTCCTGCCTACTAGCGATAGCATATGTGAGCAGCGTGGCCCTGGCTGTGGCATCAGTGGCGGTAATATACCAGTCCTTGGGACTGTCCTGCAGCCCTCCACCTGGCCCCCCGGACCTTGGACTGGCCTCCAGGTGCCTCTTGGAACCCTGCATACCTTCTCCTGTGCCACAGTGCCTGCCATCTCCTGCCAATGTCTCCAGCTGCCCGGGAAGCGACATAAGGCTGCATTCACTCTGGGACAGTCTTCTGGCCTCATTGACCCCCCCACCGTTGCCTCCCCCAGACCCTCCTGCCCCTCCCACTCTCCTCCATAACTGTCCCCTTTGCCAGAAGCTCCAGAAAGACTTGCCAACCTGTCGTGCCTGCCACCATCCCAACCATACGGCGCCCACAGGGCCCCCAAGTCCCTGGTACCACTCCTACGGCCCGGCTCCGCCCTGGGCCTGGAGCCCCATGCCCTCCTTGCTCCCACAGCCCCAGGAGTGTTCCCTTTTTGGCATCATGGAGCTGGCCCGTCTTAAGTCTTTCATTTTCCCAGGCTAGGTGGGGTTCAGAGGAATGCCTGGTGAGGACGCGGGAGTCCCTGAGCGCCTGGAGGAAGAGTGCTTGATTTAGATCCTCTCTAC
Organism: Phyllostomus discolor; assembly: GCF_004126475.2. Taxonomy (NCBI): domain Eukaryota; kingdom Metazoa; phylum Chordata; class Mammalia; order Chiroptera; family Phyllostomidae; genus Phyllostomus; species Phyllostomus discolor. The sequence goes on from NC_040906.2 coordinate 14,470,922, forward strand.
CTCTCTGGGTCCTTGGCGGGTCCCCTGTTGTTCTGGGTGAGGGGGCTTAAGGGGTGATGGGGCAGAAGGCCTAAAGGTCACCTGCTCTTTTAGACGTCAGCAGCTGGCTGCTTGGGCCAGCAGCGATGGAGCCGCGGAAAGCCTCAGTTCGGTGACCAGGGGCATGCCGCAGGCGGACAGAGAAGCCCTTGTCTTGTTGCCTCCAGATTCTTTCTAGGCTAGCTTCTTAGTTCCCTGGGGTGGAAGGGTAAGGTGGGAGATGAGAGTTGGGGGGGGGGGGGAATGCTGACCGGGCTCTGTGTGATGTCTCTGAAGCAAGAGAGCCAGGGACTGATCGGGCCGAGGGCAGCGCTGCTGAGCGAAGGTGGGTGAGCGGGGAACCTGACCCACACCTGCCCCGTGGATGTAGTCTGAAGGAGCCAGGGACTGCGGGACCCTCAGCCTTGCCCTCTGGTCTTCCCACCTTTTCCCTTTAGTACTCTGCTCCTGGCCTTCCAGTTCTTCCAGTTCCTTTCCTGGGTGTTCTCACAGGCCTCTCGGGCCACTGCTTTGTATCTGGGTTTTTCCACGCTTTTGTAGAACTGAGGTTTCAATAAACAGTTTCAGTTGCATGGCCTGGACTCCTTCTCTGGCAGCCCTTGGGAGAACCTCCCCGCTTCCTGACTCCGTCATCCTGCAACTCTCTCTCTGCCCCATTTCAGAAGAACCTCCCCACATCCCTGTTCCCAGCCCCCTGGGGTCACGAGCACCGCTGGCTCAACTCGGTTGCCTGCTGTGGGGTGTGTGGGTGGTGACCACCGTGCCTGGGGTTGGCCCTAACCATCGAAAGTTCTGGGTGAGCACTGCTCTTACAGATTCTGAAGCACGTGAGGGGAGAGGGCCCAAGCCAAGTATGCAGCAGAGCCCTGCCAGTTTCAGGGCAAGCCCTGAGAACACCTCTGAACCCTGAATCCAGCCCGGTCCGGCCCGTGGTGGTAGTCATTGTTAAGAGCAGTCCGAGGCTGGGTTATTGGAAGAAGGAAAACCTCTCTATGAACTGAACTGAATGAGGATATTTGAGATTATCCATAGCTGGGGTGTCCTGCCTGCCTGCGGGGGTGGGGGGGCATTTTTGAGGCAAATATTTGAAGGAATGCTACTTGCATTTATTCAGTCGGCCTGGGCAGAATGCTAGACACCCTGCGACACTCAAGACCCCTTTCATTAGGGAGAATTCCCAAGGTGGCTTTGGAGTGACCAGCTGCACGCCGTGCTTAGGGAAACCTCTGTGTGCGAGCCTAAAGCTACCTGACTTCACTTGTAAACACAAAGTCCTTTTTGTTCATTTTGGAAAAGACTCCGTTTTCCAGGAATGCGCATCCATGTAAATTAAAACTAACTTTGCTTCAGCACTTGACCATGAACTTGTTCATTATTTCGAAGCATCGGGTCACCAATGGCAGCACTGCCTGTCGGAAAGCGCCAGTCGGAGGCAGAGCTATCAAGCTACGAAGATTCTACACCTGGGGGTGGGAACTGGATCACTTTGTTGCCTTCTGGTTTAGCTGGGCCCGAGCTTTCACATAAGGAAACCCCTTTTATTATCAATTCCTTGTATTTTGCCTTTACATCAGTGAGGGCATTATGTAAAGTTCTGGTCCCTGTGGCCTGTGTCATCCATTACCTGTGCATTTCCTTTGGAGGTAGTCCAGGGGTTTGACCCCAAAAGGGCGGAGGACCACATTGCAGTGATGGTTCCAAATTGCAGTGGTGGGGGGAGGGGGATACAACCTAAAATCTTCCCAGGTTACTGTCTCGGTCTCCCCACCCCTCCTATCCTGCTTTACAGAGCCTGGAACAGGGGGTTTGCATGGAATTCTTGGGGGAGGGCTCCAGAACATGGGTCCCGGTTAATGGGTGATGGAATTTGCACAAGAACGGGGCAAAGGTGAATGGGCCGTGTCCTGCCCTGAGTCTCTCATTCCTTCACTCTGCCTCACCCACACCCCCGCTGTCTCCCCACTCTGGGGAGCTAACTTCACCCAAACTCTACTTAACTCTGGCCCAGGGCAGTGAGCACAAGATGAAAGACAGGACAGAATGAGCCGGTCACAGTCCTGTCCCATCCAGCTCCGACCTGTGAGCCCCCAGGAAGCCTTGGCGCCCCCGCCACTGCAGCCTGCTGTCCAAAACCCCTCTTCCCACTCTTGGGCTTCTCTGTGTGGGCCTCCTCCCTGGGGCCTCAGCTGTCTTCTGGCCCTGCAGGTAGGACGCAGCTGTGCAGGAGTTGGTGCTGGCTGACGGGGGTGTTTGGGGGAGTAGACGTGGCATGGGAAACCCTCTAAAAACAGGCATTCCCTCCTTTGTCTGAAGACCACCCCTTCCCATACCTCCACTCGCAGCATTTCTTGGTTTTGGCTTCTGTGCTCTGTGCCTCTCACCTGCTCCTGCTTCGAAGTGTCCCCCCAGGAATACTCCCTTATTCCCCTGCCCACCTGCTGGCCTCCAGCCTCTTCTCATGTGGTGTGTCCACCACCCTGCAAACCTGGATGGGCAGCAGGTAAGGGGGACTCCCTAGAGGGAGAGGGCAGGGTCCTGGGGTGGGATAGGAGGGGCTTGGAAAGTCCTTTTGGCTGCCACCCGTTTCCAGACCTGCCAGGGCTGCTGTTCCTACAGGTTGCCTCTTGTCCAGGCTCCATCCTTGGAGTTCCTTGCCCCTGCTCTTGTGCTGACTAACCGGAAGCTGCCCCTGGCCATCCAGACACCTGGAAACTGTGAGCACAGAACAAGAGCACGGGGTGAGGGTGGGTTGGGTGCTAATCTGACAATGCAGGTGTAGGTAGGTGCAGGATTGAGAATGGGCAATGGTGGCAGTGGTAGGCACTCTGGGGTCTTGCAGCTGTGCCAGGCACCAGCTAGGACTGCACAGCAATGGGTCTCCATTCCCTTTACCTCTCTCCTCTCTGTGCCCCCAATTTCTAGTCTCTGGCATGCCACACCTGTGTGAGAGGCCTGGCTGCCACAGCCTGGAGCTCTGGAACGATTCTCTCCGAGAGGTAAGTGCTTGGGGATTGGGGAGGCTCTGGTTTCTATTATGCCAAGACTGAGCTTCTCTGGGGGAAGGAGGTGGGGTGGGTCTGGGTGAGGGACCCGCTGGACTGCCCCTGGGTTAGTTAGGAAGTCCAGGCTGAGGTCAACTCAGTCGAGCCAAATGTTTTCTCTTCGCCTTCTCCTCTACCCCATTAGGTGTCTGGGGCAGTGGTGGTGTCCGGGCTGCTGCAGGGCACTCTGGGACTGTTGGGGGCTCCTGGCCACTTGTTCCGCCACTGTGGACCCCTGGTGTTGGCCCCCAGCCTGGTTGTGGCAGGGCTGTCTGCTCACAGGGAGGTGGCCTTGTTCTGCTCCAGTCACTGGGGGCTGGCCTTGCTGTACGTAAGTCCTGACAGGCATGGGGTGGTGACCAGCAGGACTGGGGAGGGCAGAGCTGCTGACTCTACCAGACCGAGCGGCTGTGTGAGCAGGCACAGTTTGGGGGGGTTGGCATCCAGGGCTTTTGTTGGATTCAGGTGGTCTCTCTGGTTTTCCCATTGTCTCCTGCTGACCTCCAAGGTACCTTCTTTCTCTGTCCCAGGGGCTTTCTTCTCGGGGACCTCCTTCATGGTATTCTGCCTCTTCTGCCTCCATTGCCTGCCTCAGGATGCTTACTTCCTCTTGCTTCTCAATCTCCTTCTTTCTCCTAGGCTTATTTCGCTCATGGTGGTCTGTTCTCAGCACCTGGGCTCCTGCCAGTTACCCCCATGCCCCTGGAGGCCAGCTTCAACCTCTTCAATGTGTACTTGCATGCCTGCCTTCCGGCTCTTCTCGGTATGTGGGGATCTGGGAGGGGCAGTCAAGATTGGAAGGCCCAGCATGGAACACTTGATAGACTCCCTGTCCTATCTGTTACTCCACTGAGGCTGGCCTGAAAGAATCTGGGGGAGGGGTTCTTTTCCATCTCCTCCTTGCCCCTCAGGTGCTGGTCCCAGTGGCCTGTGTGTGGGTCATCTCTGCCCTGCTGGGTCTCGGCATCATCCCCCTGGAGATGTCTGCCCCCAGTGAGGCACTGTGGTTTTGGCTGCCTCACCCAGGTACGTTTGCTCCTAGCCTTCCATCCCTGTACTGAAATGAAGGTGTCTGTTTTATTAGGCTCAAGATTTAATGAATTTTATTTCTGGGTTAAATCCTGTGTTTTCTCAAAACACACAGGGGAGGGAACTTGCTGTTCTCAGGTACAATGCCAGCCCCTTGCCACAGATGTTTTATTTAGTGTTAGAGAGCTCTGCAAACCCTACCAGTCCCTGCTGATACTCCTTACCCAATTTACGCATTACATTTATGCTACATACCTGGCAGGCATTCAAGTTAGTGAGCTGCGTATGAAAAAAATTGCTTTTGAGCCCTGGCTGGTGTAGCTTAGTGGTTGAGTGCTGGCCTGTAAATCAAAGGGGTCACCGGTTTGATTCCTCGTCAGGCCACATGCCTGGGTTGCAGGCCAGGACCCCAGTAGGGGGTGCATGAGTGGCAACCACACATTGACGCTTCTCTCCCTTTCTCCCTCCCTTCCTTTCTCTCTAAAAATAAATTCTTTAAAAAATTGCTTTTCAAGCATTATATCTGAAATTTGCGCATTCATCAATCTAATAAAGGTCTGTTGATTAAGGGCTAGGTACTTGATAGGGGACAGTGACAAACATGAAAAGTGTAGCACCTGTGTTCATGAAACTCATAATCTGTTGGGCAATATGGGTCCTAATTAAATAGGCACCCAAGTAAATGCAAAAATTGCATGTGGTAAGTGTGACAAAGGGGAGGTACATTGTGTGACGAGAGCTTATAATGGGGAGTCTGACTTTATCAGAGAGGTCAGGAAAGGTTTTTTTAGTGTTTGAAGATTTTATTTATTTATTTTTAGAATAAATAAAGGGAAGGGAAGGGAGGAAGAAGGAGAGGGAGAAAAACAGCAATATGCAAGAGGAACATTGATTGGTTGTCTCTGGCATGCCCCTAACCAGGGACCTGGCCTACAATCCAGGCATGTGCCCCGACCGGAATCGAACCAGCAAACTTTCGGTCTGCTGGATGACACCCAACCAACCAAGCCACACCAGTCAGGGCGGGAATGGTTTTCTTGAGGAAGTGATCTTTGAGCTGAGATGTGACAAATGAGTAGGAGTTAACTGGTGAAGTTAAGGAGCACTCTAGGTGGAGAGAACAGCATATATACAAACCCTGTGGTGCCCAGCAGCACAGCAAACATAAGGGCCTTAAACAGGTGTATCTCGGGGTGAAGGGAGTAAGGCAGAGTGTGGGGGGAGATGTGGTTAGAGGGACCGAAGTGAGGATCAGACCAAGGGGGCCCTTGTAGACCATGGTGAAGGGATGGTCTTTATCTGAGTTTGATAGTTTTGTCTCAAGACATCTTCAAGGGCAATAGGGCCTCTAGGATTCTTGCAGCACAGGCCTCTGGAGGCAGGGACATGCTCCAAATATTGAGTCTCACTCCAAAGTGACTCTTCCTCTCTCTTCAGGGGAGTGGGTCTGGCCCTTGCTGACGCCCCGGGCCCTGGCTGCAGGCGTCTCCATGGCCTTGGCAGCCTCCATCAGCTCCTTGGGCTGCTATGCCCTGTGTGGCCGGCTGCTGCATTTGCCTTCTCCACCTCCACACGCCTGCAGTCGGGGGCTGGGCCTGGAGGGCCTGGGAAGTGTGCTGGCCGGGCTGTTGGGGAGCCCCATGGGTACTGCATCCAGCTTCCCCAACGTGGCCACAGTGAGTCTTACCCAGGTATGTGGACAGGACTGGGGATAGGGGTGCTGGGGGTGCAGGAGAGGGCAGGGAACTCGCACTGACTGATGGACAACTGCGGGCAATACTCTGTTAGGCAGGTCACATTCATGATCTCATTTAGGGAGGTGCCTAGAAGTAAGGGGTGAGGGGTGTAAGGAAGACACCCAAACAATATTGAACTCCTTCTGTGCCTCAGGCCCTGTACCAGGGCTGGGGTTCCTGTGAAGAATGAGTCGGATAAAGTTCTGCTTCCTGGGGGACTTCAGAGAGGGAAAGGCAGACCAAAAAAAAAAAACAAACCCAAAACAAGAAACCCAACCCATAAGTAAGGTAATTTCCCAAGTGATAAAAGCACTATTAACAAACAAAGCAGGGGAGTTAGTGGGATCATGGCCCCTTTAGGTAGAGAGCTTGGCGATGCCTCTTGGAAGGGCAACGTTTGAGTCGGGATCCAGATGGTGAGAAGGGGCCACCAGGCAAACACCTTGAATAGTCAAGGAGATGGCTGTTTTCTAGTGTCTCTTCTTCACGTAGGCTGGATCTCAGCGAGTGGCCCATTTGGTGGGGCTGTTCTGCGTGGGGCTTGGGCTCTCCCCAAAGCTGACCCAGCTCCTCACCACCATCCCGCTGCCTGTTCTTGGTGAGTGGGTGTTCCAGCAGCATTGGCATTGACCCAGTAACCCCAGCGTGGCCCACTGGTTGCTTGTGGCTGGCAACCTTTCTTTCTGAATAGCCCCCCCGCCCCATACATGGATATGTATGTCAACAGCCTTTATTTTCTCAGCCCAGCGGAAGCTCTTGACGGGGCTTCTGGGCTTCTGGCAGAATTAGAAATGAGGCTTTTGGTCATCTCTCCCCGTCCCAACCTGCCCCGCCCTGCAACACTCCCTGCTGTGCCAGCTCTGTCTCAACCCCTTGGATTACTTTCCCATGAGACAGGTGGGGTGCTGGGCGTGACCCAGGCCGTGGTTCTGGCTACTGGATTCTCCAGCTTCCACCTGGCCGACATCGACTCTGGGCGGAATGTTTTCATTGTTGGCTTCTCCATCTTCATGGCCCTGCTGCTGCCAAGGTGGCTTCGGGAAGCTCCTGTCCTGATGAGCACAGGTGGGAGGAGGAGGCGGGAAGAAGAGCTGTTCAGTGTCACGAAAGCACGGGCTGGAGGCTTTGGGCTGTCTGCACTACAGGGCCCACACCCTTCTCTGGGGTTTGGTGTAAGCAGTTCATCAATTTTGTTAGCCAATATTTGTTGAGCACCATGCAAGTTCCCTGGGGTCTGAAGGTGCCTCCAGATGTTAGTCTAGTAAAAGAAAGTGGAAGTGTAGGCACATAGCAGGGCAGGCTCAGGTAAAGAGCTGTGCTGCTCAGTGGTGAGAGAGACAGCTGGCTTGCAGTTTGAGATGATCCAGGTAAGTTTTATGCTGGAAGTAACCTTGAGCTGGTCTTGAAGGGTGGTAAGATTTAAACGCATTTGGCGAAAAGGTCATTCAAATAGCTTTGTTTGCAAGCGACAGTGTTTCTCAACTGAGGATGATTTTGGCAATGTCTGGGGACACCTTTGGCTGTTACAAACAGGGGAGAAAGGATTGTTACTGGCATGTAGTTGGTAGAGGGATGCTGCTAAATATACTACAATGCACAGGACAGCCGCTCCCCCCGCAACCCCCGCCCGAAGAATTATCTGGTGTAAATTATTAGTAGTACTGGAGTTGAGAAACCCAGGCTGGAGCACAGAAGGCAAGTAGGAAATAAGGTTGGGGTTTTTTAATACAGAACTTTCCAGAGACAGGGAGCCCATCAGAGCATATCTGGAGAGCATGTGGATGCTCAGAAGATAGGGTGTTGAGCACAGATCCTGTGGGAAGGGCCTGGGTGTGGGAAATGGCGCAGAGAGACAAAAGACAAAGGGGATAGAACGATGATTCAGAAAGATCTGCTCTTACTCTAAGACTGAGAATTAGGTCTGGAAGTATAAGATTCCTTGGCCTCGCAATAAGTAAGATCAGGGTTCCCCTCCTGACTGGTCCCAACTTCCTGTAGGCTGGAGCCCTGTGGATGTGCTACTTCACTCGCTGCTCATAGAGCCCATCTTCCTGGCGGGATTCTTGGCCTTCCTCCTAGAGAACACCATTCCTGGTAAGTTATGGACAGGCTCTTGCAGACTGGGGAGTGGCTGGGAAGCCATCACTCCCTGGGTCAGGCAATGTCCTGACCAGCCTCTGTTTTGCAGGCACACAGCTCGAGCGAGGCCTGGGTCCAGGGCTGCCATCATCTCTTGCTGCCCAAGAGGTTCAGATGCCTCAGAAGTCCAAGCAGAAGGCCGCTCAGCACTATGAGCTTCCTGTGCCCCTCCAAAACTTGTGTCCCTGCATCCCCCAGCCCCTCCGTTGCCTCTGCCCACTGCCTGAAGACCCCGGGAATGAAGAAAGAGGGCCGGCTGAGCCAGGAGAGATGGCTGACTTGTTGCCTGGCTTTGGGGAGCAGTGCCCCAGGTCTAGCAGAGAACTTTGGTCTCACTAACTCCATGACTCATGCTTCTGCTACGCTTAGATTAGCCCTATCTTACAGCTTGCTGAAGATTGGCTCCCAGGCTCTACTTTCTGAGAGAGAGAGAGAGAGAGAAAGAGAGAGAGACACACACACACACACACACAGAAAGGAATGGGCCCACATGAGGTTTTGTTTTCCAATAAGCGTTCCTTTTCTTAATTAGGACTAACTTCCAGAACAGGGGCCGTAAATGATTAAATGAGATTTTTCTTGTGAGCTAACTATACTTGAACTCCAGCATTCACTTAAATATTTATTAGGTGCTGGCTGGTGTGGCTCAGTGAACTGAGCACTGGCCTGTGAACCAAAAGATCGCTGGTTTGAGTCCCAGTCAGGGCACAGGCCTGGGTTGCAAGCCAGGTCCTTGGTTGGAGGTGTGGGAGAGGCAACCAACTGATGTGTCTCTCAAACATTGGTGTTTCTCTCCCTCTCTTTCTCCCTCCCTTCTCCTTTCTTTGAAAATAAATAAAATATTTTAAAAATAAATATTTACCTGGCTGGTGTAGCTCAATGGATTGAGTGCGGGCTGCGAACCAAAGTGTCGCAGGTTCGATTCCCAGTCTGGGCACATGCCTGGGTTGCAGGCCACGGCCCCCAGCAACTGCACATTGATGTTTCTCTCTCTCTCTCTCTCCCCCCGCTTCCCTCTCTAAAAATAAATAAATAAAAATCTTTAAAAATACATACATACATACATACATATTTATTTATTGAGCCCTTCCCATGTGCAAGGTCCTGGAACTATAGGTACGGATAAGACAGGGTCCCTGCCCTCTCGGGACACTTATGGTTTAAACAGACTCTCGTAATTACTAACTAAAACTCAGAGCAGAAGGCAGCCTGTAATAAAGACTAGAATAATGCTTTGGGAGCAAGGAGAAAGAAACAGTTGTGACTGGGGACGGTGGGAAAGGCTTTCTGAAAGAAGCAGCACTGAGGCTGGCTTTAGCAAGAGGACGATTTTTGGTTGTGGAAAGTGCACGGGGAAAATTTTCCAGGCTCATCCAGCTCAAGAGTACAAAGTACACCACGAGGGATTTCAAGCTTGGGAGGCACAGCGCTTGATGAGGGTGATGAAGCGTAATTATGGGAATGGATGGAGGGAGAAATGAGACAAGCGAGGAGGTCAAGGATGAAAGACGGTGGGATTTCTGCGTGGGAGACACATCGCCTAAAGAGTTGGAGAGGACAGAGAGAGAATCTAGTGAAGCTCAGCCCTCTCCCTTTGTGTATCAAAGAGGTTGGACAGGTAGGGGATGGAGGGGAAGTGGCTCTTATTGACAAGTCCAAATACAGGGATCCCCTCTCCTGCACCTCATCCTGCATTCTTCCCACTCGGCCAGTCCCGCTACCCTTCCACCCCTCTATCAGAGGGTCACCCTGCCTATCTAGCAGTTATGACGAACGTGGGCCTGCAGCTCAGAGCGCTCCTTTAATCAGCTCAGTGGGCTCAAGTGTTCCGCCCAAGTCAGACCCTGGCTCCGCCCCTGTGTCCCAAGGCCCCGCCTCCCCGTCGTGCCGAGCACAACGCTTCTACTCTAGGCTTTTCGGCTAGCAAGGGCCCGCAGGCCTGCTGCGGGGAGTGTGGGAACTGTCGCACCGCTCACGGTAGGTGGGGGTCGGGCTCCAATCAGGGCGGGAGCTGGGGCCAGGCGGCGAGGGGCTGCTCCAGCGCCGCGTGCCGGCGCGGCCACAGGCGCTTTGTCCAGGAGAGATCCACGCGTGGCCCACGTTCAGGGTCTGAACTCGGGGGAGTGGGCGGGGCCTTGGGAGCCGCGCACCCAAGGCCCGCCTCCCGCAGCGAGGCGGGGTCTGTGAGGCTACTCCTTGGCTGGTTGTGTGGTTCAACCCGCCAGGGTTGTCCGCTTTCTTACCCCCTGAGGAGTCTTGAGCTGAGCCTCTGCAGCGGGTGCTGTAGAAAAGGAAAGGCGGGCAGCGAAGGCTCTTCTAGGGAGGCTGAATGGAAACTGGACGCCAGGCGGGGCTCTTGGGGTGGGGCTGTGGTAAAGGTAGGGCTCGATCCTCCCAGAAGGACAAGGCGTGGTCCAGCCGGGAGGGTGGCTGGGGCCTTGCTGCCACTCTGCTGGATGGCGGAGGAACTGCGTGGAGACAGCGCCTGGCGGCTGGGCAGCGAGGCTTAGTGCACAGCCGGGCTCTCAGGTGACCCCACCTCGCTGTTGGCCCTCAGCGCACCCCAACTTCATTCAAGAATAATAAAGGGCCCCGGCTGGTGTGGATCCGCGGGTTGCACATGCCTGGGTTATGGGCCAGGTCCCCAGTAGGGGGCGCGTGAGAGGCAACCGCTCATTCATGTTTCCCTCCCTCGTTCTCCCTTCCCCTCTCTAAAAAATATATAAATAAAATCTTAAAAAAAAATTGTGGAGGTTAAAGGCAGTCTTGAAGGAAAAAAGAAAAAGGTGGATGGAGAGGCCTGAGACTCAGAACAGGACGTGTGTGGTGGGCAGCTGACCCCAGGCCTGACGCTGGATATTTCAGACCTTTCTATGTGACCTATTAACCCTACCTACGCTTTAAACTCCTACCCCGCACCCAATACGGCCGCCCCCTCCCTCCAACGTACACATCCATACAGTCTTGAGTTAGGGCTTTCTGAAGTGACCGGTTAGGATGATCAACCCGATTTTGGCGATCAGAATGCTAGTAGGCAGCGCTAGTAGGGAGAGAGGGGCTTGGCGACTTCACCTGCGTTTGTGGCCTTTGGCAATGTGGAACCTGGTGCAGTGAGGAGTAGCCCATCCGTTCCAAGGTCTCTTCTGATAGAAAGAGCATGGGAGGAAACGTGACTGATGTGCCATTCTCCAAACATAGGGTTTTGAGTCTGCTGCAAATAAAAGTCACAATGTGTATTTACAGTTCACCTGTCTGCTGACTACATGAATTAGGTTCTGTTACAAGACCACACTTCAAAAACGAGGTGACGGTTGGAGGACTGATGGCTTAGACTGAGATGGAAGTGACTGGAGGAGCAAACCTTGTTAACTTTGTGAATGAAGTCCAAGGAATTTTCTTTAGTCTGAGATGACCCTCTACTTCCCTTTGTTTTTATATACTGAAGTAATGAAGGAAATTGTAACACCTCCCCCCTTTTCTTAAATCCACAGGAAAATAAAATTTCATGTCAAGTAGCTGTAGTTACTGAACGTCTACTAAGTTAAGACGGCAAATCGAGTTGTTGAAGTGGAAAAGTTAGTTTCCAGTAGTTCCAGGATGCGCAGCCGGGCAGGTGTCATTGATGGCGGCAGCGCCTTGGGGTGGGGGTGTGCGGGACGAGTGCAGTGGCCGTTAGTTCGTCATCTCCACCTCCGTGGTGTACTCTGCCTCGGGTGCGTGATTCTTAGTCTCGCAGGTTCTTCTTGAGATGGAATTTGGGCTTTCCTGTTTGCTCTGCACGCCGTGTTTGTGAGCTCTCTGTCTGTGTGTCATGGATCCCTTGGAGAACTGGCAGTAGCTGCAGACTTCTCCCCAAACGAGGATAGGCATGTGCACACAAATGTTGCATGTAGTTCCAGAGGGTCCACATGCATACACTCTAGATTCAGAATCTGTCTCAGGGCCCTGACTGGTGTGGCTCAGTTGGTTGGGTATCATTCCTCAGAGCAAAAGGTTGCCAGTTCAGTTCCCGGTCAGGGCACATGCCTGGGTTGTGGGCGTGCACAAGAGGCACAAGGGGCGTGCACAAGAGGTAATGTCCTGCACTTTTACCTATAGCCCTGGGATCTTTCCACAAGTGTGTGTGTGTGTGTGTGTGTGCACACTGCATACGGTACAAGAGGGTGTGCACAAGAGGCAATTCCCTCTCACATCGGTGTGACTCTCCCTCTCTTTCTGCCTCCCTTCTCCTTTCTCTAAAAAAAAATCTGTCTTAGGGAACATATTCTACATTGTTTTATATTTATTATTAATTTTTATATTTATATCTTTATGTTATATTTGTCATATTATATATACTTATGGAATATATATGTGTTTAGGGAATATGCACATATATTTGAAATTCTGAAACCTTCCAGAGTTTTGTTTTTAGATAATGATCAAATAACTTGAATTTCCTCTGATGAAACTTATGATTTATGATGTTTTATAAGACAAGAACCACTTCTCTTCGAGAAATTCTGGGAAAGGACAGCATTGACATATTTCTTAGGAATGTGATAAATATGCAACAAGAATGGTTTCCAAATTAAGTTAAATTATTAGAAAGCAGAGATACTGACACCAGTATGCTGAGGCTTAAACGCTATAGGAGAAAGAGATGTTTTATGCCCCCCTAGGAACTTAATATGGAAAAAAAATCCCTCAAAATTTTAAACAGAGTTTTAGGGGCCAAGAGGTACTAAGATGGGTGTTCAGTTGGGTGTGTACTTGGGGGGTGGGGAGGTGGGGGGACTGAATGGGGTGGAGTGTAAATCCATGCCTCCTGTTTTAGCAGGGAGGAATTTCATTAGACTTATTCAACTGTCTGATGGTCTCTTCCCCCGCCCCCACAGGCCTGTAGTGCCCTTGGACACTTTGCTAAATTCAGACTCTCTTGCGCATGGAGGAACTGGAGCAAGGCCTGTTGATGCAGCCATGGGCTCGGCTACAGCTTGCTGAGAACTCTCTCCTGGCTAAAGCTTATATTACTAAGCAGGGCTATGCCTTGCTGGTTTCAGATCTTCAAGAGGTGTGGCACGAACAGGTGGATGCCAGTGTGGTCAGCCAGCGAGCCAAGGTATGTGCAAAGAGAAGTAATGCTGTGTTGTGGTCATGGCTGTAATGTCTTTCCCGGTGAAGGTCAGGGGACATTAACACCAACCAGCTTGCTGGCCGGTCAGTTGCAAGGAAGGTTGAATCAGGTTGAGACAATTCCAGTTAATGTCCTGCACTTTTACCTATAGCCCTGGGATCTTTCCACAAGTGTGTGTGTGTGTGTGTGTGTGCGCACACTGCATACGGTACAAGGCAGAATTGTGAAGTAGGCCAGCTGATCTCTTTTCTCACGCTCAGTGGCTTCATGTTAACCCAAGTTTTCCTTTGCTGTTATTTATGGAGGAGTCAGTTTCCTTTCAGGACCCTCACTCTGTACAACCCCTGCTGTCTCCTCAGGAGCTGAACAAGCGCCTGACTGCCCCCCCTGAGGCTTTCCTCAGTCATCTGGATGATCTGCTTCGCCCACTGTTGAGGGACATGGATTGCCCTGGAAAAGCTACCTTCTCCTGTGATCACGTGGCGGAGGCACTGATACTGCGGGTGCGGAGTGAGCTCTCCGGTCTCCCCTTCTGCTGGACTTTCCACTGCATCCCAGCTAGCCCTTCCCTGGTAAGGAAAATTCAACTCTGGGGTAGAGAAGGGGGCTGCTAGCAGCTTTGAAAAGAAGCTTTAGGTGCTCTTATTTTTTGAAACTACATTTGAAATTCTCTAATTAGAAAACTCTCCTTGTCTAGACAGAAGGCAAAGAGGATTCTTGACTGGTCCATCCTTTCCTTGCAAAGGGAGCAGAGTTGGAGTCTGCATACTCTACTGGGTGCCTTTATTCATCACTCTATTCAGCATTTATTAAGCACCTACTGTGGGCCAGTTGTTGGGTGTCCAGATCTAAGGCACCGTGGCCTGTTCCTGGAGTTTGTAATCCAGTGAGGACACAGGCAGGCGGCAGGGTAGAGGATGGCAAGTTCTTTGGTTGAGGTAAGCCCAGGGTGATTTAGGATCCAACAAATCTTGGAGAGAGAGTTTCTAAGCTGAGTTTTGAAGATGAGCAGGAACTAACTGGGGGAAAATAAAGAGGTCATTCTAGGCAAGGGTGCATTTTGAGAGGCTTGGAAGTATTTTAGTGTAGGGCAAGGGCAGGGGACTTTGTGACTGCAGGGAATTGAGAGCAATAAGGTAGGCAGTGGCCAGATCGTGAAGGGTTCTAGTGAGTCTGGATTTTATCCCAAGGGCAACAGGGGTTCATTGAAAAACTTTAACCTGGGGCTTAACATGGTTCAATTTGTACTTGATCGGTATCACTCTGGCAACAGGGTAGAGTATGTGCCAGGGTTAGGTCTCTTTCTGAACAGTATTTCATCATTTAAGCCTCACAATTGTCCTGCAAGATAAGTGTTATGTTCCCTGCTTTTCAGAGTAGAAAACTGACATTGAATGTAATTTGTCCAAAGTCCTCCAGCTTATGCATGAATGGGCTGGAATCTGACTTGCAGATGGGTCTGAGCTGAGAGCCCATTTTCAGGGACTAGGGGAACACTGTCCTTTGATCACTTGTAGCTTTCTAGGCCCCAGCAGCTTTTTCTAGAAATTTGGTAGTTGAGCCCTGACTGGTGTGGCTCAGTGGGTTGGGTGTCATCCCACACATCGGAAGGTCACTGGTTGGATTCTTGGTCAGGGCACGTGCCTGGGTCGCGGGCCAGGTCCCTGGGTGGGGATGGGGGAGAAGCAGCAGATAGATGTTCCCTTCACCCATCAATGTTTCCGTCCCTCTCTTTCTTCCTCTCTTCCCCTCTCTGTAAGAATAAATACATAAAAACTAAAAAAATTAAACAAATTTGTTAGTTGAGAATGGACATTAAGAATTAGTGTGTAGGCATTGCTGCTGCTGGTCTCTTCTGCACTTCTGTAATAACAGCTTATTTCAGTTGCACTATTGGAGGGGGGTCTTCTATGCAAGACCTGAGGGTCAGGTTTCTCAGCAAAGGGATCTGACGAGTGGGCGTCATTTCCTACCTCCCTTCTTTAGTCCCCCAGGGGTGATGTGGAGCTCTGGCTTCGGCAGAGTGGGTGGGACAAAGTGCCTTTTGAGAAACTCTTCTCTGGTGTTCCTTCTCGATCTGGAACCCGGTGGAGCTAGACTTGAGTGCTTGGAGGACTACATTTCATTTAACTCTGAATTCCTCAGGCCCGTAAACAGTGCTTAGCAGGTAATAGTCACTCATATTTGTTGATTTTAATTGAATTTCTTGTGAAATTTTCCGTCCTTGCTTTACATACAGAATTTACCTATTTTGTTCAAAACCCCTGTAACTCTTTCTAAGTGACACCAGGGGGCACTGTTCCCTCAAGAATGCTTGTTCTGAGACCAAAACATTTGGGTCACCTTTGGGAAGTACAAATAAATAATGGCTAGTCTCATTTTGCATCACAGCGCCCTAGAAATTTAGGAGAAAAACAAAAAGAAACTTAGAAGTGACATTGGGAGGGCAGTTCCCCGTGGAGGCTGATGAGCTCTAATAGTTTTTTTCTTTTCTTTCAAAAGAATAATGACATTATCATTGAAAATAATATGTAAAGAAAAAACTGGGGGGCAGGGAAGGGGAGAGCAGTGGGGGGAAATGTGGGACAATGGTAACTGAACAACAATAAAAAGAAAATTTAAAAAAGGAACAAATACTAAACACTATTCTAGACACGTCCCTGTAACCGGGGAGCCACAGCCCGAAAGAGGCAGCAGCATTCAGAGCGCAGTGAGTCTCGGCCGGCTGTGGGAGTGAGTGAGCGCTGAACAACCGATAGTGATTGTACTTTCATGTAAAACAGAATCATCATTCTTACAAGAAGAATGCTGTCCCAGGAAAATCCCTGGACCCCAGGAAGCTTTATAGGGAAAAAGTGCGAGCCCGTGGACGTTGGCAAGGGTGTAGGCGGGCACTATTTCAAGCTTATGCGTATGTCTGTGAGGTCACACAGTCATAATTTGTGTGTGTTACTCGTTCTCGTGATAGTTTTTTTTTTTTAAAGATTTTATTTTTTATTTATTTATTTTTAGAGAGGGAAGGGAGGGAGGGGGAGGGGGAGAGAGAGAGAGAGAGAGGGAGAGAGAGAGAGAAACATTAATGTGCGGTTGCTGGGGGCCTGCAACTCAGGAATGTACCCTGGCTGGGAATCGAACCTGGGACACTTTGGTTCCCAGCCCGTGCTCAATCCACTGAACTACACCAGCCAGGGAATAGTTTTTATTTAATTGTTTTAAATGAGTAATTCATTGCAAAAGACAAATAGTTCAAATATTTAAGAGTAGGCAGTGAAAAAATAGGCCTTTCTACTCCCTTTGCCAGTCCCTCATTTTCCTTCTCTAAAGCAACAACTGATATCAACCTCTTGTGAGTTCTTAAAGTAAGCTACATCTAGGTACATATATATGTATGTTTGTGCATACTCAAATATTATCTGGGTGTATGTATGTGTTTTCACAAATGGCAGCACACTATTCACACTGTTCATTACCTTGCTTTTTTCTCTTACTTCCAGAACTTAGAAACTATTCATTCCAATACATTCAGAAGACCTGCCTTAATATTTTTAACGACACCATAGTGTTTCATTTAATGAAGATATCAACATGTATGTGATCAATATGCTGCTGGTACACAGCTAAGTTGTTCCCATTCTTTTGCTGTTATGTATAGTGAACATCCTTGCATTTACTTTTCCATGTGTAACAATTACTAGAAGTGGAATAGCTGAATGAGGAATAAGCTGCATCTTTAATATTGCTAACATAATGCCAGACTGTCTTCCAGAGAGATTACACAGTTTAACTCCTACTTTTCACACAGGAGAGTAGGAGAGTACCTCTCTCCCTACACCCTCTACAGCATATGTGAATAGTTCTTCAGTCTCTGTAAGATATTATGGAATATATAAAGCTTCAGGTCTCTGCTTCCCAACACCGAGCCCGTTTCCACTCCTGGCCAAGTTCTCTCTTCTTCTTCTCCTCGCCACTGTGTATTCTGTCTAGTACCGAATGGAGTCCTTTTGGTTGTTGTTTACCCATTTTTTTTATGTAATTCTTTTTATCTTTTGGATTTCCAAAGTTTATTAAAAATGAAAGGATAGGAAAACTTTACATAAAAAATGTGTCAGTTTTAGCTTCTCTACACTGTTGTCCACACATGACAAATCCAAACATGGTATCCTTTCGTTCAGCCTACAGGGCGTGACCCCGTAGGGGCCAGGCCCGTTCATCTGGTTCATCGTGACGAGCGTGGAGCCCATGCCTGTGCCCGTGAGCCCAGCTTTAAAATGGGCACCCACGGGGCTCTCGCGGCTGTCCTGGTCTCATGTAATATTCCGTAGTTTGACTTTCAAATTTCTCACCTCTTTGGCCAATTTGTAATTCCCAGGACTCGCATGCAAAGGGTTTTTTTGTTCGTTTGTTTTTAAGAAAGAGCAAAGAGCACGGGCTTTGGAGCCAGCAGGCCTGAATTTATAGCCCAGCTTCGCCGCTTGGACTATTTGTATTACTGGGGATAAGCTACTGAATTTTTATGAGTCCTGATTTCTTTATCTGTAAAGCAGAAATACCAGTTACAACCTTACTATGGAGTTATGAGGGTTAGATGAAAGGGCGTATGTAATATTTCTTACCCCTAGCATGATAGTGGACCTCTGAGAGCCAATGCTCCAACTTCATCCTTTTTCTTTGTAGAAAAGATTGGGACCATGAGAATGCTTGGGATTAAGCCAGTTTTACATCTAGGTACTCTCGGAGCCAGAACGAGAATCTAGGTCTCTGAATTCCCAGTCTGTTACCATTTTCCCTCTATCTAGACCTGATTCGATTCATCTTGAGATCGATAACTGCCATTCTGCTCTCCTGCCTATGACTTGTGAACATTCCTGTGAGAAATCTGGAGACATGGTGGGAAATTATAAATAGCTTTTCCGTTGGAGAAGATTGCCAACTCCTGCTTCTGTATCCACCACACTTCCTGGCCTCCTTAACTCTTGAGTTCTTTGAGGGCGTAGGCCTTGAAGGGTCAAAGCATGCGTTAGGCACACAGTAGGTATTTGTTGAACTGACTCGTTGCACTGCATCTCTTCATATGCTGCTGTCTGTAAGGGAAGGGGGCGGGTAGGTGTGTCCGTACCCTCCAAAAGCATTTCAAGATTTTCCCTTGTAGTGTCTGGATTTGCTTTGAAATGTGCTCCTTCAGCCGCAATGCCTTGTTCTAATTAACTGATCTAAGTTAGTGTTCGTCTAACTTTGAAGTGAGTTAGTGATTCAGAGTGATGTAACCCAATCCTGTGAAATATTTTAGAAGTTAAAATATTTACTGATAAAATCCTTTTTTTTTTTACTATGGGGACCCTGGAGTCCGACAGATAATTTCAGGTGCCTGGTGTAGCATCTCCATGTTTAATTAGGCATGGCATTGATTAAAGACTGTTTCCCATCAGGTTTCATGTTGTTACGTTTGCTGCCACTCAAAGACATTGCTATTAAGGTGGCCTCTTAGAGAGAGGCTGGTTACTTGGCTCGAGGAGTTTCTGTTGCTTGAGGGCTGTCCCCAGCGGATGGTGGTGCTGCTTGTTCAGCCGGCACGCTTACTGCTTACTCTCATGCAACCCACCAGACGTCGACGTGCTTTCATGCAAGTCCTCACCTGTTTTTCTTCCCGATTTACCTCGACCAGGGCCAGCGTTGCCACAGACGATCCCTAGGACCCAGGGCTGGATCTGGAGCAGATGAATTTTCCCAGTGCAGGACTTCTGCCACATGCTGAATAGTACTTCCTGGACGCTCAAGTCCGTACTGAGGCCCGAGCTGGCAGACAGTGCCAGGCTGGGGTGTGCTGTGAGATGGAAGGGGGCCGGTGTCCAGAGCTGGACTGGATTTCTGACCTTCCGCTTTGGGCAGTGACCCTGCGTTTCTCGGGCCCTGGTACTGGTACAAACAGCACTGCCACGAACCCCTCACCTCCTTTTCCTCTCAGTGTGAGCCACAGTACAATGGGAGTTTTTTAGTAGTAAGTTTTACTAGAAAATTAACAGAAAACAAAAACACGAAAGTCTGCAGACCGCAGACCCTGATTGCGATGAGTCTGGCTTGCCCATCTTATAGGGCACTCCGGTGCCACCTCCTCACTTCAAGCCTGTGGGGCCATCTCGTCTAAACAAGCTCCGTTGCAGGTCAGGGCCTGGGGTTGGTGTACTGTGGTCAGCAGGCCAACCCTGGCTGGCTGCCTATTTTTGTCAAGTTTTGTTGGAACCCAGCCACCCTCGTTTATTACACGTTGTCTATGGCTGCTCTCATGCTGCCAGAGCAGAGCTGAGTATTGCGACAGGGACTGTATGGGCCACAGGATCAAAAATATTGACTCTCTGTCCCTTACAGAAAAAGTCTGCTGACCTCCGGTCTAGGGCATTTCTTCTTACTGCCTCCTCAGCTCATCCCCTTCAGGGAAGGGAAGGAAACTCTGGTCACATCCCTGAGCCACAAATAGGTTATTGATTTTAGTTATTTTCTTTGGCTAAGGCTTTTATCTTTCCAAGGCTAATAGAATCCTTGCATGGGTGAATTAAATGATAATTTTGTATGGCTGCACATTATCATAGGAGAACAGCATCCTAGCTGCGTTGCAGGATGGCTATGCTTGTGACCTTCTTACCTTCTGTTAAGGGCAAGGCGTGTGTGTGTGTTGGTAGTTTATTTAGTTTATTCCCTTCTAGGCTGGCCTCTCCGTGACTGGCTTGCTCCTGTTACGGCAATGACCTTAGACTTTGCTACATTGGTGGAAACAAATTGAAATGGCTCTTCTGTAATGTGTGTGGGTCAAATTTGACTTCAAAATCTCTCAACTTTCTGTGGACTTTTGTCTCCTGTTACACTGCAGCTAGCACGTGCTATTGTAGCCACACCCTCCTTTCTGGAAGGTCACTTGGATCTTCTGCTTCTGTCTCTCATTCTCTGCTGAGAGTTGAGATAGTACTTTCCTCTTATAAGCCGATTGCATCCTTCTCTTTACAACTCTAGGTATGTATTCATGAGTATTCTTTATTCTTCTCGTCTTTTTATCTGTGACCCAGAGAAAATCCTTGAACTTCTCTAATCATGAACTTCTTTAATTATGACATGTCTATTTACATTTCATGTAGACGGATTGCTTGCCTATGAAACAGTAAGTCCCTATGACAACATTTACTCCAGTATTTGTCTAGGTACTGATACGATGTTAGGAAATGTTTTGTAAGTATCTGTTGGCTCATCGCTCTCTCTTCCATGAAAGGTTTCCCAGCATTTGATTCGTCCCCTGATGGGCATGAGCCTGGCCCTGCAGTGCCAAGCGAGGGAGCTGGCCACGCTGCTTCACATGAAGGACCTGGAGATCCAGGACTACCAGGAGAGCGGGGCCGCACTGAGCCGAGGTGAGAGGGCATTCTTTGAGATGGCGTGCGGGGAATGGTACAGGTAACCAAGGGTGCCTCAGAAAAGGGGGAGACTTTATTTATATTAGAGGGGTTCTTTCTTGAGGGTGGGTGCTGGGGCCTGACCCCAATGGAGACTCGATGCTTCTCTCTGCCTCAAGGACCTGGCTGGTGCCCAGCTGGCCGGCAGAGGCTGTGACCGAGTTCAGACATGCCCTCGGCAATGGCAATGGCAAAGAGAGACTTGGAGAGGGGCCAACAGCTATGCAAAGCTATACAAGGGCAACATGAACTTGGGACTTCAGGAAGCCGCAGAGCTCTAACCTCAGAGTAAAAATGCAGTTGACCTTTGTTGTCATGCTGGGAGAACCCCTGAGAGCACATGCCACCGTGGACCTGTCGCTGGTTGCTGATCACCCTCCCACCTCCTGCCGCCCACATACTCTCAGCCCTTCTTCCAGGGGACCGGGCGCCTCTGGGAGTTGCATCTCTGTGCTCTTTCCCAAGAAGTCTTGGGCTCTGTTTCTTTTCTAGCCCACAGGTAAGAAGCTTGTCCTGAGACTCACATTTCTTTTCTGTGTCCCTTCTTATTACAGATCGGTTGAAGACAGAGCCGTTTGAAGAAGCGTCTTTCTTGGAACAGTTTATGGTAGAGGTAGAGTATTTGTTATTTCCTTTCTCCCGTGCAACTTGGCTGGACTTCCTTCTCTTCCAGTTGCTCGAGGGGTGACTCGTGTTCGGGTGTTAGGTTGCTGGCGTGGTTGGAAAGCTCTTTGTCTGAAAAAGTCGCCTATAAAGAGTCTGGTAAAGCTTGAGGTGTACATGGGCAGTTGGGGGAAAGACCGTAAAAGGCAAAGGTGGGCTGATTAAATTCCTAAGACATCTCTGTTCATGTACCTAGGTATTTAATTTGGAGTTCTCTGACCTTGGAAAGCTTGGTTGCCCAGTTGCTCCATGTTTTGCTTGTTGAGGTCTGATCACAGGTCTGGATTATGGAGCGGGGTGGGGGCTGGGGTGGGGGTGGGGGCTAGTTATTATTACTTGTCCAGGCCCTCCAGCATCCCACAGCGGAGGAAGGGGGAAAGCACAGGGCTGCCATTTGGGGACTGTCTAGTGGGCACGGTAGGCTGTGGAAAATCACCATGTTTACACAAGGGGACTGGCAAAGGGATGAATGGGGAGCAGATAATTGTGGCCTGTCAGAAGCTCCTGCCTGGGTTTCCCTTCTAAGGACTGAGCGTGGCCAAAAGAAACAACGGTGAGATGCCAAACAGGGGGAGCATTATTAATAGTGACCTTTGATAATACCAGTCAATATTGATCTTCTCCTTCTCTAACTCTTCTGGGACTTGTTGGTTTGTACAGCTAGTACCTTAATATTATTGCCCTATTTCCTAATTGTGCGTGTTCCCCAAATTGGCACTTTATTATGGAAATAAATAATGCTGTGATGATCTTATGTTATATAGAAGTTATTTCATGTTTCTATCGTCTAGGCTAATGTGTCAGCTCCTTATAGACAGGGGCTGTGACTCGTACTGCTTTTGAACCTAAAATGAGTCCTTTTCACAGAGTGAGGCATAAAGCAGGTGTCCTCGAGCTGGAACTTTCTGTGCTGCCTTTGTGCGCCGGCTGAGCAGTGACTCCGGAATGCCTGGGGTCTTCACATTAAGGGCAAAAGAATGCGAGCTGAGGGCACAGTCCATCTGCTATTGAAGCGACTGTAACTCTGGAGAAGGAACTCGTGTATTTGTGAAGGCCTGAAGCGGGACAGGTTTCAAGTCTTTATGGGGAGAGAGAGACCATTAAACGTAGATTTCCTAGGCCCTTTTTCTGTCAGCTTCTCCTGTCTGCGGGTTTGGATACAAGGTTACCAGAGGCTGGAGATGACACGCTAGTTGCTGCCCCAGCCCCTTCGTTAAACAACGCAAGGCTTCTTCTCAGTTCCGCAGAGGGGTCCCTTCCCGATCGAGGGCCTGCATTTCTCTCCAGCTTGGTTTCTTGACATTTTTCTTTGTGTACTTCATGCTTCGGCCATATGGATTGACTTCTAATGACCAAAAATGCTTTTTCTCTAACCTTGATGCCTTGGTACACATTGTCCCCTTTATCTAGAATGCTCAGTGTTCTGGGCTTATACTTGTAAATGTCTACACTCAGCTTCTTTAGGAGACCTTCCAGGACTCGTGTCAAGATAACACTCCATCCTTGCTACTATGGTGCCTTGGTTTGTTCCCGTGTTTTACCACTTAGCCCTTTGTGATATCACTGCTCGTACGTCTGCAAGACTGTCTTTCTCCTCCGCCGATGTACGGATTCCTTGAGGGCAAGGACTGTGCTGAGTGCATCTCCATACCCCCAGCACTGAACAGGACACAGTGGCTAGAACTGGCAGGTTTTCCAGAAGTGCGTGGACGAATATGTTGATAAATACATGCCAGGGGGATTGTATGAAAACCGTGGCCTGTCGATAACAGTGGTGCTTGCTAGACCTATGTTTGGGCTCTTCGACTATGCTCCTGGTTTATTTTACAGCTTTGGGTAAACCCCTTCTCTCAGAGCCCCTGTTTTCTCATTTATAAAATTGGAGGTTCATCTCTCCCACGCTCCGGGGGCTGGGGGAGCCCCGCAGAACTGCATGTGAAAGCATATAGAATCCAGGGGCTAGTCCGGGAAGGCTCTTAGTGTTTTGGAACCAGCTTCTTCAAGAATGCCGCCGGTCCTTTAGACTTTGGGTGGATCACATCCAAGCCACACAGACTTGTAGAATTTTATGATATCTGCAAAGGATCTGAGAGATAGGTGGTGGTAACTTTCTATTTCATAGGTTAAGAAACTGGGCCTCTGAGAAGTTCAGTGACTTGCCTAAAGTTCTAAAGCTACAGCGGTATGTTCGGGACCTCCTATACTTCTTGTCTAGGATTATCCTGATTTCATTTTGCTACTTTGGTTGTCGTGCCAATTAGATAAGCGTTCAGGGCTAGGACAATGTGCAATTCTTGTGACCTCTGGGATCCCCGCACCGTCCTCTGGGATCGCCGAATGTCCTGCGTCGCTGTGAGAATTGAGAGGTTTCCAAGCGGGACTGCAGAACTTCTTACAGCCGCTGCACCTTTGCAGTTACGCTGCTGGCCTGGGGTCCTACAAACAGGACACAGAAGGGTCATGGGGTCATTCAAGACTGAGCTGGAAGGATGTGCCATCAAAATAAGCAACATAGGAAGATAAACAAACCAGGGACCGAGAGCTCGGGATGAAGGCGCAGGGGGGCCAGGACTGCAGTCGGAGGGCCATGCGGTCAGTGCCCGGGGGCTGTTATTTCTGGTTCTCACTGGGGCTATTGCTGGGCAAAAGGCCATAGAGATAGGGCAGGGGGCAGTAGGACAGGGAAGTTTCTAGGATACTAAGGCCAGGAAAAATATTTAAGGATTGGACAGAGGTTGTTACTTCTCCATATTTATCTCTTCCCCCACCCTCCCCAAAGGGCCTCTGATTTCTCATTTCCAGGGAGCCCAAGGGGACCAGCGGATGGTGGCCCTGCTGGAGGGGGAACACTGGCAATGTTGATACAAGTCAGGTGGGCAGGGTGGCTGCTGGAATGACCCTCACAGCGGGCACGAGCCCCATGTAGAGCATTTCCTAGGCCCAGGGGCAGAAAGTCACCTTTAGGAGTAGGAGATGAATCAAAAAGTTGGGGGCCGATATTGCATGGCTGTAGGAACTGTGTTAAAGGGGAACTTGAAAATGACTGGACTGGCACAGCCGACTCTCAGCCCAGTCCACTGGAGGGAGTCCCTTCCCCTGGCCCTGTCCGTGCCTCTCTCTCTCTCTCTTTCTCCATCTGGTTGCCATCAGGCTGTGTGGCTGCTGGCGGGGCTCTTTATTTATTTATCCCAGTGTAATGGGGTGAGGAGGGAGCTGGCCTAAGGCTGGCATTCCGAGGCCAGGCCACTGAGCCACAGGCGGTTTGCATGGGTGTGTGAGTCACTGGGGCTGCATGCTGCTCAAACCAGACGCGGCCGGGCTCGGGGACGGGCAGCCCAAAATAGAGCCCCGCCCTCTGCAGCTGGCAGCCCCTGGCGAGGAATCAGCCCTTGACACCAGAACCTGGGCAGTTACATGAGGTTGGCTTTCTTAGGGAGGGGAGCTTCCACAGAGGTAGAGATTTTGCAGTTCTCTTCTTCTCTGTCTTCAGAGGAGAGTATTGGGCACAGCAGCCACTTCTGTTACTGCATTCTGAATGCCCTGTCAGACTTAATCGGTCCAGTACAATTCCTTAACCAATTCCTATTATACAGTTTTAGTTATATAACTACGGTTAACATTGATTTGACTCAGCATCCTAAATGTAGCCCTGGCCTTTGTGTACTGTCTAGTTTTAGTTACTGTCTTCATCTGCTGTCTGGCTGCAGCCTGATTCTAGAGGAGATCCATCACGCAACAACGTTCTTCGCTGCTGTTCTTAGGAAGCTAGGGGTTGTATCAAAGACACCGGAGAGTCCTTTAACCTGAAACTTGTTGTCCTGTTAGGTTCATTCACAGGCAGCTGCTACTTGGTTTCCTTGGCCGGCTTTCCACTCTTTACCCGCCCCTTAAATGTTAGTGTTACCTTGAGTAGTGTCTTCGACCCTCTCACCCTTCACTCTCCTTCTGTCTCATCCCGACTCCAGTGTCAGCGGTCAGAGTGCGCCGCTGAGTACTGAGTTTGTATAGTTTCAGGCCCTGATATCTTCCCGCATGATTGACACGTCCACCTGGATGTTGCATGCAACATGCCCAAAATTAATCATCTACTCCCCCTAACCTATTTCTCCTCTTATATGCCTTGTCTTAGGGAATTATACCATTCAGTTGTCTAAGCTAGAAACTTAGAAAAAGTGGGAGTTACCCAATTTTCTCTTTGTCTTTACTTCCAAAGCCTAACTGGTTAACTGTTTTTTTAAATCTGCTGTTTTTCTATGTTCCAGCTTCCATTGTCTAAGATTCGCCCCACCCTGCTCCATTTTTGGTTTGACCATGCAACGGCCTCCTCACTTTCCTCCCGGCCAGTACTCACGCCCCTGCCGCTGAATTTGTGGTGATGTCAGAGTGATCACTTTGAAACAGAAACCCGGTTATGTCAGTCTCTTGCTTAAAGTCCTTTAGTGGTCCTCAATAGCCTATAGGATAAAGACCAAAATTCCTTGCACGTCACCCAAGGTTATCCATGATTTGGTCCTGCTGAGCTCTTCAGCCTGGCCCTCCGTCACTGGCCCATACACCCACAGTCTCATCACATTGAAGTATTGACAGCTTCCTACCCGTACATCTCTGGGCCCAATTGCTCTGTGTTCTCTTCTCTCTTGTCCTTGCGATAAACCCCTGTTCAACTTTCCTAACTGTACTTGGGTGTCATCTCTTTTTTGAGCTTTCCCATGACCATGTTTCCTTTCCTCAGCCTGCTCTCCTTCTCCCAAGCATAGGCATACTATCCTGCCATTCCCACAGCCCCTATACCTGCCTGTGCCACTCGGGTCTGAGCCATCGTTGTCTTTTTCCTGCATCCCTGCGAGAGCCCCGCTGCTGCCCCCACACGTCTTTGGCCAACTAAGTGATGCTAGTAAAACATAAATCGCATCGTGCTGCTCCACTGCTCAGAGCCCTTCAGTAGCTTCACACTTCTCTTACCAGGTAAAACCAGGACCTTAGGATAGCCTACAAAACCCTACACGGTCTGGACCTCGCTACCTTTCTGACCTCCTCTCCTACCACTCTCTCCCTCACTAACTCACCGCAGCCACACGGCCTCTTGCAGTTTCCCTAACACTCTAAGCATCACCTGCCTTTCGGCCTTTATGCTGCCTGTTCCTCCTGTCTGGAGCACTCTTCAGATATTTTTGTGGCCAACTCCCTCTTGCTCTGTGACAAATTACTCCAAAACTAGGGGCTTAGAACATTTAATACAAGCTTTGAGGGTCAGAATCTGGAAGCAGCTTGGCTGGGTGACTCTGGTCTCTCATGGAATTGCAGTCGGGCTCTGGGATGGGAACGCAGTCATCGGGATAGGTGGGTGCTGGAGCATCCAGTCCCGGCTCTCTCACAGGGCTGTTGGTGGGAGGTGCCGTTTCCTGGCCACATGGCCTCTCCCTAGGGCTGCTTGCATGGACATCCCTGGTGTCCTTCAGAGCCAGGAATCCCTGAGAGACCAAGACGAAGACAAAGAGCAAGACCCAAATGGAGGCTGTAATCTTTTTCTAACCTAGTCTCAGAAGTGACATCCCCTCTCTATCTTGCTGTATTCTCTTCATTAGAAGTGAGTCACTAAGTCCAGCCCCTAGTCCAGGGGAGGGTAATTAAGCTCCACCTCTTAAGGCGAGGTGTGTTAAAACATCTGTGGACAGTCCTGACCAGGATGGCTCGGTTGGTTGGGCATAGCCTTGCAAAGCGAAAGGTCACTGCTTTGATTCCTGGTCAGGGCATATGTCTGGGTTGCAGGTTCCATCCCCAGTTGGCGTGTGGTAGGAGAGGCAACCGATTGATGTTTCTGTCCCTCTTTTTCTCCCTCCCTTCCTGTCTCTCTCTAAAAAAAAATTATGGACATAACTACACAGAGTACAATAATGTCTTTGTTCAAATGTCACCTTCTCATGGAATTTACATTGACTATCCTATTTACAGTTGTAAGCTACCTCCCTGCCCCTCTGCACCTGGCACTCGCATTTTGCTTTACCATGTTTTATTTTCTATTTTTTCCGTAGCCCTTTTAACATATTACTATAATATTCGCTTCTTTTACTAACCTTACCATTTATGGCCTGTCTCCCCTCTGCCATGCACCTGTTTCTCAACACGTAGAGGCAGACATAGGACTCGGAGCACGTCTGTCAGTGCCCTCATGGGCATCGTACAGAAGGATCAGTCCGGGTGCATCCGCATGGCCTCCCGACCATGGTGTGCGTCACTTCTCTGATCCAGAGAGACTCACAGTGAGTTCATTCTTCTGGAATTCAGAGTCATGTATGCATACTAGGCCAGGTTCTGTGAGCGTATACTGTATGATAGTATTGTCATCGAAGAGCTCACTGTGCGCAATGGATATTAATAGGGCCACAGGAATGGAGTGATTGAAAAAAAATTCCTGTAGAAGTGAGGTTTTGAACTGGACTGTAGAATACGTTTTGGGTTTTGGGTTTTGGGGTTTTTTTTTCTCCAGTTTTGCTAGGGAACTATTTGGAAGGTAATTTAGGTGGCTAGCACATGGACAAAGGATATACATTAAGAATGAGACTCTGGCTGGTGTGGCTTAGTGGATTGAGCACAGACCTGTGAACCAAAGGGTCGCTGGTTTGATTCCCAGTCAGGGCACATGCCTCAGTTGCAGGCCGGGTCCCCAGTAGGGGGCTCATGAGAGGCAACCACACATTGATGTTTCTCTCCCTCTCTTTCTCCTTCCCTTCCCCTCTCTCTAAAAATAAATACATAAAATTAAAAAAAAAAAAGAATGAGAGCGGGTGAGGATTGATAGGAAATAAGGTTAGCAAGATAATAACTTGAGGCCAGGCTATAGAGGGCCTTACATGCTAGTCTGGAAGGTCAGTGCTTTATTCTGAAGGTAAATGTTTTTCAGCTTTTTTTTTCTGCCTAGAATCCATTCATGTGTCCATGTCAGTCCCGTTATTAGCATTCCGTGCAGTGATTTTCAAACAGGGGCGCATCTCCTAGGTAGGAGACGGGCACTTGTTTCTTCCAGTTACTAGTTACTGTTGTAGATAGGGGGGAAGCGTTGGAAGTTTTGCCCGGAGAACTGACACATGAAAGCAATCTTTCAGGAAGATCAGGCCGTCAGGGGCGTGCCTGTGCGATCTGAAGAATAGCGGTGCTGTTGACAGGCCGGGAAAATCCTGGGCGGGGCTCGATTAAATCTAATCTTGGGCATATAAAGCAATGGTTTTCCTTATTTAAAACACAAATCCACCAGTATTTGAGCTCTGCACTGGAACTCTCCAGGGAGGAAGGGATGGCTGCCCATGTTTCTCAGCCGCGTTTCTTCTGAGTTTCGCCTTCTCTTGGGGGTTTTCTCGCTGTGGCTCCTGCAGTCGCCACGGAGACCTGCTTCCAGGGGTCACCACTTCTTTTCTTCTGGCCCGAGAATGTATAAAAAGGCCTCTTTCTTTACTGTCCTTTTACAACTCGTTGTAAGGACCCATGCTTTCAACAGAATATTTATTAAAAAGCGGAGGAGAAACTAAAAGGGAATCAATGTAGAATATGCAAATGAGATCAAATGACTCCTTTCTAAAAGGTAGTTTTCTGATTCTGGGAATCCCAATAGCGGAGGACTTTATCAATGTTCTAAAAATCTCTGATCTGCAAACACTCAAAACCAAATGTTCTAAACTCAGATGGCTACAAGGGAGGGGCGTACAACATAAATAGGTGTATGGGGCCGGCGAGAAGACGACAGGGGTCTGTGAGAGCCTGCGGGAGACTAAATTGTATGTCCCCCCGTGTCCAGACGTAGACAGGCCAGCGCGATTTCACAGACACTGCTCCAGGACATCGTTGTGTATCTTATTTAATTTAAAGGGAGTTACCAACTCTCCCAAAATAAAAACTATCTTGTTTTGTTTAGCCTTACCAAATCTACTGTTAGTGTCTCGTGTGGTTTTATTTTTTTTTAAAGATTTTATTTATTTTCAGAGAGAGGAGAAGGAAGGGAGAAAGAGGAACATCAGTGTATGAGAAATACACGCCTCTCGCACCCCCCGCAACTGGGGACCTGGCCCCCAACCCAGGCACGTGCCCTCACAGGGAACTGAACCAGCGACCTTTTGGTTTGCAGGCCAGTGCTCAGTCCACTGAGCCACATCAGCCAGGGCCCTCATGTGTTTTCAATCTCCAGTCCGGGAAACTACTTAGTTCTGAACTGAGTTTGAGGCAGTGTTGATTGATGCCGTATTTCTGGCAAATATCTAGCCCCTTTAGGCCTACCCTGTAAGCGTCACATACCTCTGGAGCATTTTGCTCTGATATTATCCTCATTTGAGCCCCCCCTTTCTCCCCCTTGCAGAGGAAGGGTGTCACCGAACTCCATTGATTACAGTATGTCCATTCAACAATGTCATCGCTCACATAAACGTTGATGGCTTATATGTCATTAGAGTTTGCTTGAAAACATAACACGAAGATCTTTTTATCTTATTTTTTTGAAAAATTTTTAGTCCTCACTTGAGGGTATATTTCTTGATTTTAGATAGAGAGGAAGGGAGCGCAGAAACATATCGATGGGAGAGAGAAACGTTGATTGGTTGCCTCCTGCACGGCCCCGACTGGGGATCAAACCTGCAGCCTAGGTGTGCGCCTGACTGGGAGCTGACCCTGCAGCCTCCCGGCGTGTGGGACGGTGCTCCAACCAACCGAGCCACCTGGCCAGGGCGAGATCTTCTTCAATACGTTCTGGATTTAAATGGATTACAGGACCTACAAGGTTGAATGCTCAGGAAAGAGTTTTAAAAAATAGGGTCGCACCTTAGGTTGAGCAAAGGACCTGTAGAAGCAGATTCGGGAATCATACGCAGAGGAGCAGTACTTGGGACTAGACGCATGTTTCCCTGGGAAGAGCGTGGAGGAGAGAGCCAAAGCCCAGTGATGAGATTTGGGGAACCATCGTAACTGGAAGGAGCAGCAGGAGCCGGTGAGGGGAAAGTGAGTGAGTCAGGACGAGAGCCTGGACAGAGGAGTAAGTTGGCCAAGAAGGGGGACCCGCCGTTACCGAAGACGTACTGTATTTGTGCTAGACACGGTGCTGGGCGCCTTATCTACATTATAACTTTAGTCCTGACCACAAGCCCATGAGTGAGGTCAGTAACATCATCCACATTTTAAAGATAAAGAAGCAGAGGCTGACGGGCTAAGTAATTTGCTTCTAATCACTCAGCCAATTTACTCATATTTGTCTTTATCAAATCCCATGCTCTTCCTGTCACCGAGGAGCGTGAACCCCAGAGCCACAGGCAGGAGAGAGACCACAGAGAAAAGGTGGCGGCCCAGGAAGAATTCTCATGCAGTTCCTGCTCCCGGACAATACAAGCAGACTGCAGGCAGCACAAGGACGGCTCAGTGGGTCGGACAGTGGGAGCCCTGAATGCAGAGCTCTCATGAGAGAAGCTTCCCGGCGAAAGGAAATGAGAGCTAGCTGGAGAGCCAGAAGGTGCTTCAACACAACATTTTTTCTTTTTTTAAGATGAGAAGACACAAACGTTGGGAAGCAGAGGAGAAACCAATGGAAAAGGAGAGTGTGAAACAGGGACCTCCAGAGCTGAGCAAAGGGAGAGGGTCGGTCCTCTCCTTAGGGTTTACGGGTAGCATGAAGGCACGGGAGATACGTTGGAGACTGACGACTTGATTTCTGCCTGTTTCCATCCTCTTTCCCCAGGAGATGGAGCCTTTTCATCCCAAAATGATATGGTCCTTTCCGAGGGCGTTTAATCTGCCTTACTTAAAAAGTGGCTCAGCCCTGGCTGATGTGGTTCAGTGGACTGAGCGCTGGACTGTGAACCAAAGGGTCACCCACTGGTTCAGTTCCCAGCCAGGGCACATGCCTGGGTTGTGAGCCAGGTCCCTTGTAGGGGCCCTCAAGAGGCAACCACACACTGGTGTTTCTCTCTTTCTCCTTCCCTTCCCCTCTGTCTAAAAATAAATAAATAAAATCTTTAAAAAAAAAAGTGGATCAAATGGTTACATGATTTCTGTTATGACAGAAATTGTGAAAGGGACAGAAGTAAAATATAAGCTATATTCTTTCCTTCTTCTGAACTCTCACAGCACTTTGTATCTCCCCTGTGTCGCTTGTCCCTCTGGCCTTGCATGGTCAGGACGTCTGTGCTCCTCTCCCCTGCCGGATGGCCCACTGCCGAAGCGCGGCCCCGGCCTGCCCATTTTGTTTCCCCTCCTGACCCTGCTGCTGCAGAGCCTCGTAGACAGGAGGTGCCGGATGACGAACGGCCGTAGCTGAAAGGTGTGGGCATCTGAGGAGTCTCTCACACTGGTAAATGTTTCTCTGGTTATAGAAATGAAGAGAGAAACCAAATGATCAAACCATTTATACCTTTAAGCTTTATCTGATCGATTGGCTGCATAGCCTTAGCCTTTTACCTCAAGGGTTCTCTTGTAGCCCTCACTTGCGGGGGATGTATTTTTAGAGAGTGAGCCACACTGAGTAGTGAGAGTTCTGCAGAGACTGAGCACTGCAGGTTAGCAGCTGAGCTGTCCGATGTTTAAGATGTGTGGGTATCCGTGTTATCTGCCGTAGGGAGTGGTCAAGGCAGACGTTTTCACAGCGTCTCAGGAAGCGTCATATTCCTTCTGTGTGGGAGACCTTTGGTCTATTTGCTCTTCTATTTGGAAGTTTAAACACCATGTGGACAGTGCTTACTAACTACCAGCGAAAATATTAAACATCGTGGTATTTAATATTTTGTGACACTAAAAATTTACAACATGGTTTCTGCCTTTGAAAGAGGGACTTTTAAGAGCGATTAGGCCACTGGAATTCACATCTATGCAACGAATACTCTAAATACATAAAATGGATCTTACCCGGGAGGAGGAAGAAATAGATTCATTTGGATAAGATCTAGGGTTCATACCAGGCCATTGGGTTGAGGTATTTCTGGAAAAGATGAATCTTGAGCTAAGGCGTTCAGAGGGATTTTGTGTAATAAGGGGCTGCCCAGGGGAGGAGGACACACTAGGCGTTTTATTCGGTTCCGCAATCTGAGAGGCTCCCCTGAGGCCCGGTGGTTTGAGGGAATCTTGCAGGAGCGCTCGCTCGGGCATCTGTTCCTCTTGTGCTTGAAGCCCCGAGCAGTTCTGACGCTTACATTTTCCCCGCAGCATCTTACTCCGAAGAACCCATCCGATTTGGTGTGAGTGAAGCTAGGAAGAAGGGGGAGCTTTGAAACCATAGTGGGACAATACTTCTTGGTTTGCAGAAGGAATAGTCGACGATCCTCTTGGCACTTAGTTTTCTGCAGCCCCAGCAGCTGGGGACAAGCAGAGTGGAAGTGCCAAACCTAGTAGGTACCTACTAGGCGCAAGCCTCGGGCAGAGTATTTCCTCAAATGTGAGGTACCTCCTGACAGTGAGATAAATAAGAATCAATATACAATGGATGAGATGAGCTGTCTGCAGAAGTAACACACCCAACTGTTTGTGGATGTAGTACTGCTTGGGATGCCAGGTTACACATTCATCGGGAGCCTAGGCTAGTACTTTCACAAAGGAAAGCATGGCATCTCAGGTATCTAGTACAAAGACTGGAACAATCGGATTTTACAAGCTTTAGGGGACTTTATCAATCTTTAAGAATATATCAAGCCTCTTTGTTTTACTTAGGAGGAAATCAGGGCCCACAAAGATAAAAGAATTCCTGTGTAGACCAACAGTGGTCGATTTTGGCACCAGGACTCAATTTAGCACCAGGACGCAGGGCTCTGAACTTCCCCAGTCCAGTGTTCTTCCATCATGTCCCATCGCCCTGCCCCTTCTTACACAGCTGTGCCTGGAACTCGATGTGGCCAGGAAGCAACACGGAGACCCCCTGTGAGCAGTGTAGAGACCTCACTTCATTGTGAGGTAGGACAATGGTGCCTGCTGGAGAACACTGCCCCAAGCACTGCCTCGTTTCTTACTCTACCTCCCTCTCTTCCAAGTCTTAGTGTGCACAACCCTAGGCTCTGACGTGCAATTTGAGAAAAGCTGTTCAACAGTTAAGTCATGAAGCCTGAGGAGATGTACTAACAGAGGGGCAGAGTTGTGTAGAACTAGAAAGAAAGAAAGAAAGAAAAAGAAAGAAAGGAAGGAAGGAAGGAAGGAAGGAAGGAAGGAAGAAAGGAAGGAAGGAAAGAAGAGAGGGAAGGAAGGAAGAGAGGGAGGGAGAGAGAAAGAAAGAGAGAGAAAGAAAGAAAAACCAAGGAGTAACACTTTATTAATTTATCCAGTACAGTGCCAAAGCAATGCTATAGTAGAATGCGGATGAATATCTAGCTCTTTCCACAATGTATATGAACTGTCCCATAAAGTCATTTGCTAGGTTTTTTGTTTTGTTTCGTTTTTTCCTTTTTCTGTGTCTAACAGGTAGCACTCTCGATGTTTACTCAGCTTCCTAGGAAAGGTCGGCTGAAGATACATCAGTCCTGGAATGGTATAGCCCCCACCTTGTACACTAATAAATTGGCACTTTAACTTCTCTTTAAATTAGTCTCTTATGATTTTAGTTAGCATCGGTCAACCCTCTAGAGTCTGACTATCCCTAAATTGACTGACGAACACCAAGTTAGACATTCCGAACCTTTGGTGACCCCTGCAGACCCTCTATAAGTTCCCCATGAGATTGGGGCTTGGGGTCTCTCCATCCAGGTGTCGGTGGCCCTTCCCCCAACATTTCTCATGGAAAGTGCTGCATGTCGAGGCTCCTCTAACGCCATTCTAGAGTATCTACCTGGGTTTGAAAGCACCACAGGTAAATACCAGACAGTATTTATTGGATGCTGTGCCGTTTGTTCAGTGCAGTAGGTGAACTTGACTGTACAGCTCCTCTCCTTGAACCTGCCACATACAGTGAGAAATCCTCCGGTTGGTGGCCAGGAGGCCCCTCGGATGGACGGGGTGTAGCTGTTGTGGAAGCCCTACCTGGGAGGGGTCTCTCTCAGCACTCTCCTAACTCATTCCTTTCCTTCCTTTCTTGACTTCATCCGCCAGGGAAGGACATGTCCCCGAAGTGCCCCTTTTTCTGTTCTCAGGCCCATTTTAGGGAATTCGGTGTTGGAGGACTTCCCCGAGCGTCGCCGCCCTGACCTACAGAGCCCTGGGGCCTCAGCGTCCGTCCGAGACCGCCTTAGCTGCACCGACGTGGTCGCAGCCGCTGGGACCAGCCAGCAGGGCGTGCAGGCCGATGGCTCCCCTCGCCTGAAACTGCTTCTGGGGCCTAAAAGCCCGAATCAAATAGCCATTGTACTAAGCTCGTATCAGGGCTTAGAATGTCAGTTTTCAGTGAGTCCTTACATATAAATATAGGTCTCTCTAGATATAAAAAGTGAGAAAGTCTGTAAGTTGCCTTTTTTTTTTTCTATGCCCCCTTTCATGGGACAAGCTAATGAGATGCATATCATTAAAGACTCGATGTGTTGTGGGACGGAGCCTTTTAAACTGGATGTGCCTGGCTTAGTCATGGCAAATATTTACCAAAAAAAAAAAAGGGACATACCATATAAAATTAGAGTTCTGAAAATAGTACTGAGAGAGGGAGAAAGAAAGAAAGAGAGAGAAAAAAAAAAAAGCCTAGGACAGAAAATACAGGCCAGTCTGTTTGGGGAAAAGGGAAAAAGAGATAAAATGAGAGAAACCTCGGCAGTAAAAACAGCATCTTGGTAAACAGACTATAAAAAAATCGTGACCTGCTTTCTGGCAGCCCCGGCGGCTGTCGAGCGGGCGAAGGTGGCGGAGCTGGCGTCTGTGTGGACACACGGTGCCCCGGGCGCACGGCTCCCCTGGCCGCGCGGGGCGTTAAATTTAGCCACATAATGATGGGCCTGAGGACAGCCTCTTGTTGACCACACCATAATTACTGCTTCGCTTTATGAATTTTATTTTGCTTATTCTGTTTCCTCCTTCTTTGGCACGAAGGAAGCCTGGAGTGGGGGGAGTCCCGCCCCCACAGCCCTCCCTTGCTGGACAAATGAGTCTTCATAGAAACTTGGGCTCTTGGGCCATCAGGGTACAGAGTACGCTCCCCTGATTAATCAGAAAGAGAGAAAGATTTGCTGGTCCCAAGGCTCTCGATTTATCGCAGTAAAGTCATAAGGGGGACTTGCTGGCCCTGCCTCTCAGAGCTCTTGGAGAGAATGTCCTGAAGTCTTTGGTGTTAGAAGGCACTTTCGTGTGAGGCTATAGAGGTTGATACTCTTGCTCTGTTTGCACCCCCACAGCTAGTCTCCCGGGTTTATTTGATTCTTTGGCCTTTGCCCCTGAAGTCCTTAGCCAGCTACTCAGAGGTTTAGTTTTGCCAACCTCTGCATCACGAAGAGGTTCATTGTTTCATATATGCTAGCCTTGGCGATACCTGGGTTCTCGATGCTGAGGATCTAATGTAATCAGGTGACTCTGTTCAGGTAACATAAAAATACTTGATCGAAATATTTTTTTTGAAACTTCAAATATCGTTCTTGGGTAATTGGATGATGCAGATCTTCTTGGTTTTAGAGTTAAAAGAACATGGGTTGCTGGAGCACACCGTGGCATTTGCCAGAGAGGTGCTCGGACGCTTAGCTTTACCTACCGCTCTGTGGAAGGAGCCCACAGCCCTGGGCCTCAGACCAAAAGTACCGTATCGGAGAGGGAAAGTAGGCTGTATAAAGGTCATCGAAGAGTTGTATGGAACAGGTCATTGGGGGTGAAGGTCTTGAACGCTGACCGAGGCTGGTGGCCACCTATGGCCCCACCGTGGCCCTCCAACTAAGGAAGTTGTGGAAGAGGAAAAGCAAACAGCAGTTGTGGTCACGGTACCGGCTTGTCCATCACTGGCCGGGACTGTCCTGTTTGTATGTCAGGGGGGGTTGGGCTTCTCCTGAAGCCAGGCAAGAACGTGTCCAGGAGAGGCCTCTTGCAGCTCTTGTTTTCCCCAAACAAAGGAAACTCCTTGCATTGCTGGAAGTCAAGTGCTCGGATGCCGAGTTTGTTATTGCCTGATAACCTGGCCACCAACTCCTGCCCTCCTCTTCACCCCACACAGCCAGCGGCTTATTGGGAGCAGCTTCCTGTTGCTCATCCTACACAGCAGATTCACTCTCTGTTGTACCCAGAGGGGAAAAGGAGAGGAGAGCTAGCCTCCCCATACCTATCCTCTGTGCTTCCCATGGAGCCTTCTAGAACAGTGCTTTTCAAAGTCACCCGATACATGTCTCACTGCACATAGCTAATATGCAATGCATGCTGCATGTGACAAGTTCAATAATACTCAAACCATTGTATGCCCTGCTCATTGAGATGAGTCCTGTGAACATGGTTTGGATGTCACGGCAATGTCAGATTGCTATAAAAGTTTTACAGCGCTTACACTCAGTTTCTGTGCTTACCTTACCATGCATGCATGGGCTACTAACGAAGCATTGGTGGATAGGCAGCAGTGTGCTGACTGCTCTGAGTGGCATTGTTCTAGAACCTTAGGACCCAGTGAGTTCGAGCCATTTCCTATTGGATAGAAGTTCCTACCCCAAACCTCTTTAGTGGGAGATGAATAGAAAAAGAAGTTACTAAGGAAATTTTTGGCAGTAAGGAATAATCTGACCTCAATGACCATGCCATGCCAAAGAACTCTGAGACTGAGGTGGAAGGTTGGACTAGACGGGTCAAGGCTTCTTTTCCGGTGCTAAGGTTCTGTGATTCTAAGGTTAAAGGGTGAGGCCAAGAGAAAAAGTTAATGGCCGGGAAGATTTTCCCTTAGAGCAGTGATTTCTAAGCAGTGTGCCACAAGAATTTTTAAAACATGCAATACCCGACTGTTCAGTCTAGGGCACTGATCTCTTTACCCCTAGACTCTCAAGTAAAACAACAATAACAGCCAACACAACAATAGCCGTCTGGTGTGAATGAATCAAAAGTATACCCTTTTTTTTGGCCAGGTCGGCAACAATATATTTTTTGTGTGCCGCAGAATTCTAGTTATTAGTGTCTTTGTGCCATGAGATGAAAAAGGCTGAAAACCGCTGCCTTGTGGTATTGTTCCTAGCCTTCAACTGCAGCATGAGGTGACGTAATGAGGTAAAGAAAGGAGGGGATGTTTTCCATACAGTTTATTTACTTGGGTGTCAGCACCATCTGGATCATGAGGTCTTTCTTCTATGCATTGATCATACGTTTGGTCAGCATTATCTTAATCTTCTGCTAGGAGGCCACCAAATTGTTTCTAGGAGTTGAGAGATCTAGGATGGAGGGGGAAGTAAATATTGACAGAGTTGGTGAATTCAGGTAGGAGATAAGAAATGGGGCTTTGATTAGAAATGTGGATTCCTGGCAGGGTCACGAGGCAGCCCTGGCTGGGGGTGGAGGGCAGCGGGGCGGGGTACTTAAGAAAGGAGGCTAACACTTCAGGTCCATAGGACAGCTGGTTGGAAAGGACTTGCCAAGCGGTCAAAGGTTCCTCTTTGCCGGAGAGGGAAGAACAAGGGGACTGAGAGGGAAGACTGGAAAGTAAGCCAAGAATTTAAAGGACTAGAGGGTTCCACGAGGGACCTATGGGGCACCTTCTGAGTCCCACCCTTGCTAAAGGACGGAAGGAAGAGAAACAGGCCAGGTCTCACTTCTACTTCTTTTTTTTCTTTTTATCACCTCACTAACCTCAGGGATCTGCAACCAGGAAAAGAAGCCAGATGGACACTCCCGATTAAAGTCATTCTGGCCACGTGTCCCTCTTAAAACTGAGCGATGACTTGCTACTCACCCTAGGATGAAGTCCAAACTCCTTAGTAAAACCATTTGGACCCTTTATGATCTGGTCTCTTCTTGCCTCTCCAGCTTCATCTCCCGCTCTTCTGCGAGGCTACGCTCACCCCCCATCAGTGCTCCCTACCTCCCACCCCAAATCTACACCCAGTCACGGTGGACTGCTGTCAGTTCCCAGAGCCCATTACCCTCTCTCTCATCCCCAGTCCCTGGCACATGCTCTTCCCTCCGGAAGCCCCCTGGCACCACCAGCAGACCTTCTCACCGGGACAGCTCCTGCTCATTGTTGAGACTTCGGTGAAGGTGTCACTTCCTCTAGGGCACTTTCCCTGGCTCTCTGCTGTATCGTAGGCCCTGTCCACACTGCATTGTAATGACTGGTTTTCTGGCTCCCCCCACTAGATGGTTAAGTTCTACAAGGGTAGGGATATTATCTGTCTCCATTAACTTGTTTGATTCATTGTAAGAACTCAGTAAATTCACCCTGGCTGGGGTGGCTCAGTGGATTGAGCACTGGCCTTGGAACCAAACGGTCACTGGTTCGATTCCCAATCAGGGTACCTGCCTGGGTTGCAGGCCAAGTCCCCAGTAGTGGGTGTGTCAGAGGCAGCCACACATTGATGTTTCTCTCCCTCTTTGCCTTTTTCCCTTTCCCTCTGTCTAAAGTAAATAAAGTTAAAAAATTAAAAATATATACATTTAAAGAACTCAGTAAATTATGCAGTGCTGTATTCTGCAGAGAATTTTTGTCTTTATTATTTAACTTGATTCTGGTGCAACGAACAGGCTTCGCTGAGTAAAATTCAACACCAACATACTGATCACCTACTCCAATAAAAAGAGAACTAAAAAGAAAGAACAAACTTACATACTTTATTTATTTATTTATTTTTTACCCCATAGGGCCACTTCAGGTGAAGGAGATATGACGGACTGGCTCAGAGACATTAAACGATCCTGAATCCCACAAGTAACTGCAGATGAAAGCAGAACCTCATCCTCTGACTTTCTAGTACAGAGCTTTTTTTCCACTATCTCACACTGTCTTAGAGGCTCTGTTCTAATGAAACATATTTGAGAAGGGAGGATGCTCAGAGACTAAAAAGCGTTCCTGTAACTCTTCTTAAATCTGCCCATTGAAACCCAGGCCTGAAATTATAGAAAAAAAATGGCTAAGCACCAAACCGGAGTATCATCCCATAGAAGGTCAAGGAAAAAAAAAATGTTAGGACCATGAGACATGGAATGAGCCGAGACATAGTTGGAGGGGAATCCTCTATCTTGGAGAAGGATCTGAGAATTTCCACTGACATTTTCCACTGCCAAAATGTTTTCCTTGGGGCCGCCCTGAGAACACGAGAGCCAAGTGGGATGAGAAAAGAAATGCGGGGGGATACTTGCTGGCCCTCTTCCGGCTCCAGCAATGTCTCAGCCCCCCCCCACCCCCCCTGAAACAAGGAAGGCAGATAAGCTAGAACCTTTAAGGCTGCCTCTCAGCCCTTTTCGTCCTTTCATTCTTGGGAGCTGGAGGGAATGGGTATCTCACCCAAATCAGCACGAACTTGGTCTGTAGCAGAACTGGCTCCAGGCCAGGTTCAAAAGTATCCCTGCGCCTTGGCCTTGGGCAGGGAGAGCGTGGCCCAGGTCCTCGTACCAGCCGGGATCGGTACATTCTAGCCATACAGGACCCAGACACTCTTTATCCAGCAATGTTTTCCCAGTGTCTCCTGGGGAGTGATTCAGGGCCAAGGTGACAGTGGGTTTGGAGCCCAGATGAAAGGATCGCAGGGACCACAAGACAAGATCCCTTGTGTGGTGGCCGACTGGAAAGAGGAGGGAGTGAGTGTGTGTGGAGGTCAGTGACGCAATCCTCCTGGCTCGCGGGGATGGAGGAGGAGAAGGCGCGCGGTGTGTCTTCTTATAAAGAGGCCCTGACCACATGAAGCAGGGGGTGAAGGTGATCCCACTGTGAGTCACCCAGGAAGGGACGCCATGTGCCCAGAGCCCAGAAGAGAGGACTTGTGGATTTCCCACTCTTTCCTTCTGTGATGTTTTGCGTAATCTGGTTGCTTTAGTCACTCAAGCCGGGCTGCGTCTCTGTCTCCCAGGCTATTCTTGCACCTCACTCTGTGCTAGCCCTGGTGTGTATGTGCTTTCAGTCTGTTGGTTTGTTCTTTTTTTTTTAAGATTTTATTTATTTATTTTTAGAGAGGGAAGGCAGGGAGAGAGAGAGAGAGAGAGGGAAACATCAATGTTGCTCTCTCACAGTTACCCGCTGTGGTTGCTAGGGGTCATGGCCTGCAACCCAGGCATGTGCCCTGACTGGGAATCGAACCTGCGACACTTTGGTTCGCAGCCCGCGCTCAATCCACTGAGTTACGCCAGCCGGGGCTCTATTGATTTGTTCTTGATGTCAACAGTTGTTTTCTTTTTAAATCTAAAGCATGATACCTGTTGATTACAAGAGCCCCAAACCATACTACTTGGGCTTGCCTTTCAGAAGATGGCCCAGTGGCTCTTTGCCACGCCTGCTTGTTCTTCGGCTGTGTTTGCTCTCCTTCTTATCTTCAACCAAGGCAGGTATCATATACCGGACTGGAATCCCAAGGGATTCGAGGGGCCCCCTGGATCCAATTGCCCTTCAGTTGAAAGCAGCTCTAGTCTGGCCTTTATTGAGGTCTGGGATTGCAGAGAGCTCTGGGGAGTGTCCCTGTAATCAGCCGGCCGCCAACCCCACACTGCCTTGTAATAAAGCAGCTCTATATTTGTTCCGTTTATAGTCTCCTCTGTAATAATGCCACAGCCCTCACTGTTCTCTCTCTTTGGGGAGATTTTCTGGGTAATAGAAATTTTTGAAATGTTAAAGAGGATTGTAGGCTCAGAAGATGTTTTTTATCCAGGATGTGTCTGAAGTTGGGGAGATGCCTAGGAAACCCAGGCAGCCAGCGCCCTCCGGGAGGAGCGTGTTGCGGCGAGCCTGCTGCGTGCAGGGCACCGTGGCTGCGAGGCCTGGGAGCGAGGGGGGCGTTTGGGAGACGCTGCGGGTGACTGCCGTGCGGTCGCAGTAGGTGTGGAGCACACGGCTCTTGTGGCGCGTGGAGAGTGTGAGAGGTGTGCAAAAGGGCCGGTGCAAGGATGGAAAACCCTATTTTGGCAAATTTCAAAACTGTCAGGTATGTTGGATGGTAAGACCTAGCAGAATAGCCTCAGAATGGAATTTTTTTTTTTCTTTTCAATCCTCACCCAAGGCTGTATTTACTGATTTTAGAGAAAGAGGAAGGGAGAGAGTGAGAGCGAGAGTGAGAGCGAGAGCGAGAGAGAGAGAGAGAGAGAGAGAGAGAGAGAGACAAACGTCGACGTCAGAGAGAAACATCGGACCGTTGTCTCCTGTACGTGTCCCGACTGGGGATCGATCCCACGACCTTTTGGAGTGTGGGATGACACGCCAGCCAACTGAGCCACCTGGCCAGGACAGAATGGGAATGTTAAAGCTCACATTCCATTCATTCTTTCACCGGACATCCCCTTTGCTCTGGTCCCCAGGCTTTTCAGGCCCGGGTTCCACGCAGTTCCCGGTTCTGCTGCCTTTCCTCCTGCCTCCTTCCCGTTCCTCCCGGTTTCTCCTGTCTCGTCTTTGTCACCCAGGAGGAAGTCAGAGACTGTTCCGGAGAGGAGGTGAGCAGCCAGCCACCTCGATCCAGGTTAGCGAGGGCGAGACTGGTGTCCCAGGCCGATGGCTTTGAACTTTCCCGAAGGGATGCACACAGGGAGCTGTCGTGGCCAGGGTTCTTGCGAACAATTCTGGTTCCTTCTTTCTCCCTCCCCGCTTTACCTTTGCCCCCCCCCCACCCCCGGATTCTATAAATACTTTATTATATGGCACTAATAAAACTTCAAGTATTTCTTTTTATTAGAGCTACATAATATGGTAATTGTGTGACAGAACACAGCTCCCGTGAGCAGCCCCCACCCTCTTCCTAGGCGTGGCCTCCCACCACCCCAGCTCGGGCGAGGCCCGCAGGCCGCTCTGTACCTCCTACGTGCGTGTGGAGGGGGCAGGGGCAGCTTTTCAGACGGGGCCAAGGGGGTCAAGGCCTTTGTGTAGTAGGATTAGGGGAGAGGAGTACAGAGGTACTTTTCTGCTTTGAAGCACAGCCTGTCCTGGTGTGTGAGTCCAGCAGGAATCGTATTGGCATTAATTCTCTCACCACTGCCTAAGGCCTCTTCCCCCGCCTTCCCTTTGAATAGTGTTGTCATGTGCCATTGATTAGGTTTTGAACTTAGACCCAGGTCCGGGGTTCACGGGTTTCTTTGGTTGACTCTGATTCACAGCGCTTCTCCGTTATTTATTTACTTATTTATAATAACAGTCACCGCTCTTTCTGGCGTCTCCTGGTTCGGACTCTGTCAGCGCCGAAAGAACCCGGTCCCTTCCATCCTTTGCTGCTTTAGCTCTTGAACCTCTCTCCTCCTTTGATTTCCTTTTTTTAAAAAAGATTTTTATTTATTTATTTTTTAAAGAGGGGGAAGGGAGGGAGAAAGAGAGGGAGAGAAACATCAGTGTGTCGTTGCCTATCACATGGCCCCCGCTGGGGACCTGGCCTGCAACCCAGGCATGTGCCCTGACTGGGAATCGAACTGGCAACCTTTTGATTCACAGCTCACGCTCAGTCCACTGAGCTACACCAGCCAGGGCTGAACCTCTTTCCTCCTAAAACCCGTGTCGGTAGTCTCTGCCCCTGCAAGTTTCAGGACAGGGACGGAGCTGGAAACTCCACAGTCTGTAGGTCTCTCGCTGCTGTCCACATGTGACCCGCTCACTGTGTATTTTGTTGCCTCATCTTACCGTAGTATTTGATTCAGGTTTTTGTCCAGTGAAATCTGGCCTTGCACCTTCCCTGCCCCTCTACTGCCGCGGCTGAACTAGGTCACCGCCTCCCTACCCGTTCTGCTCTGAATCGAGCAGGGCTCCGTTTCTGCATCCTTCCTGCTGCAAGGCTTGAGAACTGGGGATTCCTGCCTGGGCAGCGGCTAGCGGGACCCTCTGTGCCAGAGACCTGGGGCACAATGGCGAGTCCCGTCTTAACTGCCCTTGTGTCCAGTGTTTGCACGGGAGCCAGCCCCAGCCTGGACTCTGCCGTGCACACCTCACTCCCCATGGAAACATGGACATGTGCTCTTTCCACCTTTCGGGCCTAGCCAAGGTTAATATTAGACCTTCTCGCTGGGCTGCTGTTCCCGAAAGCCACAGGGTGATGTTAATATTCATGTGACCACAGAGGCTCATCAATATTCATGAGGTATCTGCAGTCTTCCTTTAGGCCCTTCGCTTGGGGAAAACAGGAATGATTAGAGTTTCTAGGACTGAAAACTAACCCTATTTCCTGGAGTCTCTTGAGGAAGAGGCAAACCTTAAGAGTAAATGTCTGGGCCAAGAGAAAAAGGACTTTACATGCCAATATCCTAAACTGGTCTGACAGCTTAGTGGAGTGGTGCTGGGTGGCTGCTGTTAACGTTATCACCCTCAGCCAGTGTTTACTGACTCCCACTGGGTTTAGGTTCTCGTGCGAGGTTCCCTGGGAGCTAGGAAACTAGCCCGTTAAACACTCAGCGAGCGCTCGGCATACGGAACCACTGGCACGGTTCCTGGCCCCCAGAAGCCCGGGGAGGAGAACGGGAGACAGGTGTACACAAACCTGTAATCCGAGGTGCGAGTGCCCTGCTGGTGACGTGCACAAAGCGCTGAGCAGGGGCAGGTGAGGAGGTCATTTCCTGTGGGTGAATTAGTGCAGGATTCCCAGGGAGCTGTTGAAAGGAGGGTGGATCCAAGCAGAGGAAAGCAGAATCATCTGATCCCTTTAACAACTCTCCAGAAGGCACAAATCCCCTCTAAACTGCTTCTCCGGGGCTCCCTGCATACCAGCCTTGCCTGCTGCTCCTTCCGTCAGATGCTTCAGCTATCCCAGTGTCTTATTTAATAGAACGTCTTTCCCATAAAGTTCCTTCTATTTCCTAGGTGGGAAAACGTCCCTTTTTTTTCTGAAGTATGTAACTAGTGAGAGCTCCCGATTGTGACATAGTCTTTGGCATAGTTTGGGCACGTAAAAAGGTGAGCATCGTTCCAAACCGTGTAGTTGAAATGAGGACAAGGGGTCCCGAGGCTGCCTTCCCACTGCATTGAGCCCTAGTTGGGACTCTTAGGGTTTTGGCGTCATGTTTGAATGGCGCATGGGGCCTGAGTCCCATAGGAAAATTAGGACAATAATGAAAGAGACGGAAACAGAATTTTTTTTAAAGTATCCAAGGAAAAGGAGATTATTTAATTCATAGAGTGGATGGAGTAGGAGCAG
The DNA here is from genome assembly GCF_004126475.2 of Phyllostomus discolor. Classification (NCBI taxonomy): domain Eukaryota; kingdom Metazoa; phylum Chordata; class Mammalia; order Chiroptera; family Phyllostomidae; genus Phyllostomus; species Phyllostomus discolor. The sequence goes on from NC_040906.2 coordinate 14,515,244, forward strand.
TAGCTCACTCTTTCACAGGGGAAAGCTTAGCATATACAGGACGGTATTTTTTTTTGCATTTCGTTCAAGGTAACGCAAGAGAGGACGAACCCTTACAGAAATAAGGGTTCTATAGGAATTACAGAAATAAGCATGTAGCTGCAGTAGGGAGAGGAAGTTTTTATCTGACTCGAATGTTACCAGGGAAGATCTGGAAACTCCCTTCCTGGAATTCTTTGCGATTCTCTTCCTGATGACAGGTGTAGTGTGCGTAATGCTGCTGGGGAGCGATTGGAGGGCAAGAGTGTGGGGCGGGGGCATGTCTAGCCTTGAGGTGCTGTGATTGGCTCCATCCCCCTCAGTTCCCTGGGTCATACGAGGGCCTATAAGAAGCTGCTCCCTCTTCTCCCAGATGACAATGCTTTTTATGGAGCCCTACATATTTCCTGTGGTGACATTTGGGAAAATACTTGCATATAATTTAAGCTGTCAGTCCCAGGCATCTCTCCATAATTTCTACTAAGGACTTGTAAATCTTGAGGTCTGAGGAAGCTGACCTTGGAAGCTGCATGCAGTTCCTAGAGTTAGGTCCAAGAATGGGGTTTAGAGGGGAAAAAAAACTTATCTCTAAAGAATACGAGGAAAGAATAATATGAACAGTTCTTTCTCTGTACACACTCACTGTCCCATCCTGTATATCCTTCCTTTCACAGCATCTCACGTTTCTTTATTCTGTCTCTTCACGAAGTCTGTTTATACTTTGGTCCCGCGCTTTGCTGCACACACAGGTGTTCTTTAAGACAGTGAGAGATTGCTGGGCCGCCTTCCATGCATCGGATAGACGGTGCTAGGAGGAGGGCTCCGACAGCGGGGACTTCACGTGCCTCAGCACCGTGTCTCCAGCTTACGCCTGGTTCGCATTAGGTGCCTCGGGAATATCTGTTCAATGGATGAGCAAGGGTTTATATTTGTGAGATGAACTGCCTCCTCAAGGAGCTTACCGCTTACTGGACTGTTTTCCCAGACCGTCCTGAGGGCCGCAGGAAAGGGGGAGGCATATAAAATATCTCTGTCATTGCCCACTGGGTGCCCCTGCCTTCGTTCTCCTGTTTGATGGCAAAGGAGCAGGTCGTCTCCGTGCAAAATTAGAACTTCTGCCTACAACCACGTAAACCAAAACCTGTGATACAGAAATATGTAGGTGGAACCCACTCAATAGAGAAAGGGCTTGTCGAGCATTAACAGTTCTCACATCAGAAAGACTCCTGGAGAAGGAACTTCACAGACCAATGGCCATTAAGACCAGACCTAAAACCCCAGTGAGGAGGTTCTGGTTAGTTGCCGTTCCTAAGACATCTGTCCCAGAGAACACAAGGGTGGGTCGCTGGATCTGTCCACTGAGCGCCCCAGGACTATTCCCTTTGGTAGAAGCTTGGCTTCTCGTTTCTTGGAGTCCATTCCTTTGGGGCTTATGATGAATGAAGGTGAATTTGAGGTCCATCCCGTTTTAGGATCTATTTTACACAGCCGTCAGAAGGGGACAGTAGGTGGCGCCAAAACATTGTCATACCTCTCACGCTGGCTTTGGGAAAGATTGGAGGTGGAAAGAGGGAAGGCTTCTCTTTTGAACTAGGGGACAGAGGGGGACCCTGGCTGTTGCTCAGGTAGGAAATCCTTGTGGGCTCATTGTCTGCTGGCTTCCGTCACCTGGTGTCTGTGGCTCTGAGGGTCTGCTTTGGGAGAGGATTGGTGGGGAGAGGGGCAGCCTGCAAATCGAGGAGTGGAAGGAGAACCTGCTCACTTCTCATCCCTGACATGACAGTGTCTCCTTTGGGGCCTGATTCTGTCAGATGCCACGGTTTCTCTTAAGGCTCTTCTTGCCTTAACCTGGTGAGCCTCTTTTTTCCTTATTTCTGTCTTTGGGCATATGCTCCTCTTAGACATTTTTCTTGTGTCAGGACACTTTCCTTATGGATAGATTTCTTTTTTTTTTTTTTCTTCACCTGCCTCCCATCCCGGTGTCTCTGTGAGGCTAGGAGTGGGGTTAAGGGCATGGGAATGGAGACGCTGAACCCTGGGCAAATTCAAAGTGGGGGTGCTGGTCTGGAGAGTGGAGGGGACAGGGGAAGCTGCTTCATTGGTTCTGGGTCGGCAGCAGAGTGCTGTCCTGGCTGCAGGACACAGGAGCAAAGTGTTAAAAGTCCCCTCCTATCGGGTTGCCAAAGCTCAGACTCTGGCTCTTTAGCATCCACGTGCAAGCAGGCACAGCCCTCCTCCAGCTCCCGGAGCCCTGATTGATTCCCACAGCCCGGTCAGCTTGCTCCTAGCATTGTCCCCGACGCCCCTCATTTCCCCACTCCCTTCCTAAACCCGCCGGGCTGTCTCCAACCTTCATTCCTTGAGCTTGTTCCTTGGGCCTCCCCCCTTCCCTGGGGCGGGTTTAAGGGCTGGGCGGAGCTGTCCGCCTGAATCCCTTGTGGCCCCTTTGGTTCCTGGTTCTATATATATCCCTGTCCTTCTCTGAACAGGGTTTGATAGGGCTTTATGGGCATTTCCATCCGCTTCACAGGCACAGCCATCACAGAGACGCGTTTCACCCGAGAAACCTCAGTGGAGCCTGGCCTGTGGCGGACTCAGTCTGGCCCCTGAATCAAGGCTCTCTTCTCTTCCTGCCCTCCCCCGGCCCTCCCCCTCCGGCTCCCCACTACCTACCCCCAAGTGAATAACAGAGCTCTGGGGAGCACTCAGCCTCATTGGCAGGGCACTCTGGAACTCCAGAGACTCATGGAGAATGCTTCAGCGTCGGTTTCTCCACGAAGTTAGCTGGGGAAGATATGAACCCCGACTTCTGGCTTAGACTCTGCCGTAATGGGGCAGTCGGGCATTTCTTGAAAAGAATGGGCCCCAGTGGGCCAGCATTGGGTGCCGGCAAGTTCTCTTGGCTGTATAAAGGGAAAGAAGAGCCTTTATGAACTGAGGCTGGAGGAGCCAATGGAAACCTAGTGAGGAGGGTCAAGGCAGAGTTGGGTCCTATAAGTTCAAAGGGCCGAAGGGACAAGGGTATTTAAGACAGAGGGTAGGAAAGAATACCCCCCCAAGGGACTCCCTTTTGCTCATTCTCTGACTAGAGGATGGACTGAGGGGGTCTGCCTTATTAAGGGCAAGTCTGTGTAGAATAAAGGGGAAACCTGTCAAGCAGGCTAAGAATTACATGGAAAAGCAATAGGACTCCCCCCTGCCCCCCACCCCCCACACTTGAGGCCGTCTGACATCCCCAATAATCATATTAGCTACCATTTTTTTTTGCACCTATGGAGGCCCTCTGGCTGTAAATCTAGTGACTCTTCACAACCTTTTTATGAGTTGGTGTTTTCCCATGGTACCGAGAGTGAAGCAGATTTAGAGAATATAAGTTGACCAAAGTCACATAGCTCATAAATAAGTGACGAAGCCGGCTTTCAAAGCCGGTCGGCCGAAACCAAAGCCGCGCTCTCCCCACCGCGCCGTACTGCCTCCCCAAGGAGCCCGTAAGGAGGTGACAGAGCTGATGCCGACTTAGTTTGTGGTCTGAATAATATTTAGTCTCTTTCCGTTATTTAAAACTTCACATTTCCACATGGTTCCCTGAACCCGACACCTGTGTTTACTTGTGAGTTTCCCTGACATTCTGGCTGATGCCCTGAGCCTGGGAATTCCCAGGGCACCAGAATGCTTGGCTGTGCCCCACGAAGGACTGGCCCATCTGCGTGTGTCTCTTTGTCATCATCCGGCCGAACTCCGGCAAGAACGCAGCTCCCTGTTGTCGCCTAAAGGCCTCCATCCCCGGCTGAGAGACATCGGTCCATTTGTGACTTTGCTGTGTCCAGAGTGGCCTGGCTAGGTATTTTCTTTTCCCTGCTATGTTTACTGTACTTTCGTGGGATTTCAGATTTCCATGATGGCGGAAGGCTTGTAAAATGCTGGGGTGGGGAAGGGTTACCGTGGCAGGAGCCTGGGCCAGGCCAGGTCGAGCCAGCATTACAGACAGCTTTTATAATGGTGTGCAAGGCTAGGAGGCTTGTAAAGGCAATGCAGGCAGATAGGGGGATAAATCATGCAAGCAGTGGGCAGGGTGGTGAGCCGAGGTTAGGAATTAACTTTGTGTTGGATGGAGCCCAGATTGTGGGATGGGAAGAGAGGCCTCTCCTCTTTTCCTCTCCTCTCGGCTCTGTTCTTTGCCTCTCCTTTCTGTTGGCCCTATTCACTGCAGGCTGTGACATGTTTGCCCTGGCCCTTCCTGTCCCTCCTCCAAGTTGCCTGAGCTAAGTCAACAAGGGAGAGGGTACCCCAGAGCAAGGGAAGAAAGTGCTTCGTGCCTCTACCAGTCAAATTGCTTTGTTTTACTGCAAGTGTGGAATGGAACTTCCTTCCTATGGCCATAGATAAAGATGTCCATTCCCAGTTCTTTTCTGCTTGTTCTCATACATTATGGCCTGTCCCTAGGAAATGGACCTGAATCCTTCAGAATCATAAAGAAAGCAGCAAGTGTCCTTAGCTCTTCTGAGGTTCCCCATCTTGAGGCCGAGTCTCAGCCTGCCCGAGCCAGGGCACCGACTCTGGCTTTTCTTAAGGGCTGAGGCACATCCTGATAGCTTCATTCAGGAATTGGATTTGATGATGGTGCCTTTTTCCGTGGGGGGTGGGGAGGGCAGGGGTGCCTCTGTGTGTCCTGTATGGAAGTGAGGAGGGAGCTGGGAGAACTGTGGAGAGGCCACACGAGCGGTCAGCGTGGACTTTGTGTATAAAAAGAAGTCGAGGTTAAATTTTCTCGGAAGACTTGCGCATGCGCATTTGGTGGCTGAGCATTACGAGGTGGGTTCTCATTGCCAGGACAGTGTGTATAAGCCTCCTCAGGTCCGAGTGACGTCTGTCGTACTCTTTATGTCTCCTGACAGCCCGTTGTGTAATGCTTTGAAAATTGTGGGTAATCAATAAGTGTTTTTGACTATCTTTTTTTGAGGGGGGGCTCTTGATCAACCGGATCAGCCCAGCTGCGGGGCCCTCTGCTCCCACACCCCCTTTCCCCCAGCACCCCTCGCCATGCGCTGCCCCTCTAATCATCACAGCTTTCAAGTGGATGGCTCAGCCCAGGCTCAAGCCGTTGACTGCATGTCTTCCTCCCCAGATCTGTAATAATAGCGCTGCCACTTTTCTTTCTAATTAGGCCCTAATTGAAAACTGGTTGCATTTGGACTTTTCTTCTGTCCTGCTTTTTAGTTCCAGTGGTGGAAAAACATTCAGCTGAGGTTTGGGTTTTTCCTTTCTTTCCCCCACCCCTTTTTTTTTCTCCTCCTCCTCCTCCTTCTTTTTTTAATACGGTGGGATTCTTTGGGGAAAGCTGTCCCCAGCCTGCTGGAGCCCCACTCACAAACCCCAGCCTTCTCCTAGAAGACCGGGTCTTTTCAAGTGGTTTGCGTTGAACACGTCGGAGGCCCCCAATGCCTGTGACAGTTTCTGTTAATTATAGAGGCTCTTTCCCCCTCTCACATTCGTCAAAGGAGTTTTGTGTGTTTTAACAGCGTTTTCCCTTGGCTTGAATAGGACTCTGTTCAGACATTTCCTAGCGCTGGTGAGCCGGCAGCACACGCTGGTACCCGGTAGCAATGTTTCCTTATTTGCTTCTCCAGGGGCTCCGGGAGATTACAGTGGAGGGATGCTTCCTAGTGCGCCTGAAAGTCCGCTGTGGCTGGGTTACAGACGGGGTTGCTACACCGTCAAATGCTTCTGCCATGTCCGGGCTCAGATGTGACACAGTCGGTCGTGCCCTTGTGTGTGGCGATGTTCTCCAGGCCTCCGGGTCCCTTCTCCGTGCTGTCGTTCTGCCCCCAGCCGTGTCCTGCCCCAGGCGAGCGCCCCCGTCTAGCCCTCGCTGTCTGTCCTCGTTGTTGGGCTACAGCAGAGCGTTTCCAGGACCCTGGCCATTTCCGTTTTCTGTTTCTCAGGCCTCATGCATGAGCCTTAGCATGACCTCTTACAGGCCTTCGGAAAACCTGTGCTGCTGTTGTTTTCAATTGGAGAGTGCCCTTCCCTTCTGTCTTAAAACCCCCCAAGAATGACATTTTGCCTGTTATTAGGCCAAGGCATTCTACGTGGGAATCAGCCCTGGTGCACGATCTGCTTAGGGACGTCTCTGAGAGGTCGGTCTACCAGTCTGAGTCGGAGACAGCAGATCACCGAAACATACAACTGGAAACCCTGTGCGGGGCTGCATGTTGCTGACTTCTGTTGAAAGCAGACAGCCTGAATTTAGTGTGGGAGGGGATCAGCACGCAGGGTCTCACAGAGGCAGCCGTGGGTGGGGGTCAGGAGACCCCTCATGGTCACGGCGTCCTTGGATACACCGCTTCTGTCGGATGATAACTGCTTCTCCCATTGTGGGCTTTATTGTTTTTTTCCTTTTTCCTTCTCCAGAGATTTACTGAGCCGTGAACTTCTCCTTAAGGACGTTTTGCTTTTGAAGAGGCTTTTTTTTTTTTCGGCCCCTGCACCAGCCATTTCCGTAGCCCCCCTGTCCGAGGCATGGATCTTCTTTGGAAGGGAACGTTGTGGAGGAGGGTCGTGAAGAGTGACGGATGGACGAGTTGTGTTCAGGGCGTCTCCCGTGGGCTTCGGCGCTCAGAGTGAGAGGGGTGAACTTTCAGGGTGTGAAGTAGGTAACAGTCTTAACCATGCTGACTCTCATTCCCCTTTTTCTACAAGTGCGGTGTATTTGAAACGAACATCCGTTCTGGCTATAGCTTAGTAGGTCCGGCAGGGAGCCTCAGGCCATCCAGGGCAGGTCGCCCGTTCGGCTTCTCCACGGTTTATAGAAGAGGGAGCTCAGACTCGTGGAAGCCACCGCTCGTGGAAAAGATGGGCATGGAGTGAGGAGAGGACTCTTTCTTTTCTGTTTAATCCTCGCCCGACAACATGTTTTCACTGCTTTTTGAGAGAGAGGAAGGTGGGGAGAGAGAAACATTGATTGGTTGCCTTCTCATATGTGACCCAATGGGGGGGCTCGAGCCCGCAACCCAGGCCTGTGCCCTGACTGGGAATCGAACATGCAACCTTTCGGCCTATGACACAATGCTCCAACCAACTGAGCCACACTGTCCAGGGCAAGAGGACTCTTTCCTACGTTAGAAAACCAAAAGCTTTTTAGAGGCCGTGAGCCACTGAGCCTGGAGGCATATCACTTCTCTGGAGACCCCGGAGAAGGACCACGCCATAGGAAGGGGGTTATGAAAATGCATAATGATTACATTTTTTAAGCAAGTTCTTGGGTCCAAACTCAAGGAAAGCGATCCCCCCCGTGGAGTCTAATTTGCCCGTTCTCTTCCCCGTTTCTTTCCCGCCTGCCTCCCCCCCCACCCCACGTTTCTGGAGTCTGTGCTTCGGCACGTGTCTGGTGCGCCGAACGCAGACCATCTTCCTGCCCCGTGACCGCCGAGACTGCAGCGTCGGAAATTCTCCCCAAACTGCTGACACGGTTGTGCTGTACATTGTTTACATTTCCTGACACACGTCCAGCACTATAAACTGTGATATATTAAGGTAAAACATTGAACAAGGAAAGCAGAGTCGAAAGATCCCGGCGGCGTATTGGGTCGGCCCCGAGGAGGCCGAGGACTTGACCTTCCTTGCTGCATCTCTCATGTGCCACGGAGGGGCAGGCGAGTGTCTGCCCCATGCTTTGAAGGTGCAGAGTGCGAACAGTGTACCACATAAAGGCACAGGCGCTCTCTATAAAACCGGGCATCTGAGTTCAGCAAAAGCTTTTCATGCATTTTGCCAAGTATATGGATTTGAAATACGTTTGGGTTGTGATTCTTGGTGGCACAAGGGTTGAGGGGAGGGTGCTGTCATGCCCTACCATAGGGCGATTGCATTCCACTCGTCTGCTTATTATTGATCATGAAAGTCACGGGAGTGAGGAAAATATCAAAGGGGGCAAAGGCAGCAGAGGTTCCTAACAGAACCACGGAGCCCGGCAGCTGTGAGGGGTGTTCCTGTAAAACCATGGGTTGCCGGAGATCAGCTTTCAGGAACATAGTGTTTATGAGTCCTTTCTGCCCCTTCAAACAGGGACCTCTGCAACCGGGGATATGGCTTTTGGGGCACATTTCAGCAGGCTGGCCTTCCTGTTATCCTGCAGTAAGGGAAGGATTTAGGTGTCTGCCTGTAGGAGGCTTCTCACAAGTTCAGGGGAAGCTCAAGTTCTCCCTTCTGACCCCTGGCTTTGCTTTTAGAGGGATTGTAGTTAGCTGGCCGGTGTGGAGTATAAACGTGCACAGTTAGCTGGGAGAGAATTCATAAAGCAATGATTTATGTCTGCGTGGTGTTGACTGTTGGCAGAGTGCTTCCGCTTACGCTGCCTTCTTTTGGTTCTGTCTTTGTGAATCAGGGTGAAGTTTTTGTATCATTACTCCTATTGTATAGATGGGGACCCTGGGGTCCTCCGGTTCCCAAGGTTACTTAGCAGGTAAGCAGCCGAGCCGGGACTCAAACCGGGTTAGTTTAGATAGTTCCACTAGGTGAGGCTGGTCACCTGGTCTTCTCCCTCCGGACTCTTGGTCTGACCAAGGGCCAGGGTTCAGAAGGCCAAGCTCCCCCCCTGTTCTCTCCATTCTACTTCAGCCTCTGTTATATTTTTCACTCGTTTTAGCAAATTATTTTCTTTCTGACACTTTCTCTTCCCTCTCTATTCCTACTTTTCTGACCCCCCACTTTCAGAGACTGCCTTATTTGCTTTCCTAGAAATTCCTCTTTTAAGGCTTTTGGGAACTTTGACCTACCAGTAGTAACTGCGTTTAAGAGAGTGTTTAAAATCCCTCCTGCCCCTCTCATTCACCCCCCACCCCCAGAGCACGGCCTCGCCCCATCCTGCCATCGTGCTGGCCAAGCGCGTGGGGCAGCTGTGGTCAGTCCCATTTATAAAACTGGTAAATATGGGACCGGTTTCTGTCCCCTCCAAAGGTCAATATTTGTGCAGAGTTTAATTTTAACTTAACAAGCAGTTGTTTTCTGCAGCTGCCCTCGTGTGTTGTGTTGTGTGTGCTTTCCTTTCCCCTCCTTCCCGCTGGCTCTGTGCGTCTGTGTGTGTGTATCTGTGCTTCCACTGTGGGCTTAGTTCTGGTCTTCAGGACCTGCAGCCCGTGGGCTTGGCCGGCTTGTATCACAAGGACGTTTGGGCTGAGGGGAGCTTGATAAAGAGCAGTGGGCCTAGCGTGTGGGGAATAACAGCCTTTTTTTCTAGGGGTCAGGGGACACAGAACCCTATTTAGTCTTTGGTAACCCTGAGGTCATCACCATATCTACCTTTGCAGGAGAGATTCTCGAATGCAGGATTTGAGAGAAATGGTCCCCTCTCAAAACCGGCACTGTCCCCCTGCATCGCTTTCTAAGGAGCGTGGTTAGCCCCTTATCCAAGCGCCTGGGTTCTAAATGTCAGCAGCTGCTTCTGGAGTAAGATGAGAGGAATGTATAAGATCACCTCTTAAGGCCTCTTCCAGCTTTGAAAATTCTAAAATTTTATGAATATTAGGGCATTGGACTGGATAGAAAGGGTAAATTCTATTCCGATTCCTAGCTTTAACCTCATTTTAAAAATGACTTTTCCAAGCCCTGGCTGGTGTAGCTCAGTGGACTGAGCTTGGGCTGTGAACCAAAGCATCACAGGTTCAATTCCCAGTCAGGGCACATGCCTGGGTTGCAGGCCACCAGCCCCAGCAACTGCACATTGATGTTTCTCTCTCTTTCTCCCTCCCTTCCCTCTCTAAAAAATAAGTAAATAAAATCTTTTTTAAAAAATGACTTTTCCCCCTGGTCCTTGTTAAGGGGATATATGACCTTTATTCCTTACAAGGATTTTGTTTGAATATATGAGATTTTATTTAAAAGAACTCTGAGCTGTTTAGATAAAGAGAAATACTTTCATACCAGGCTCACCTTACCTACCTGTGTCCCCTTTCACCAAGCTACTTAAGTTGTTCCTGCTTGTGGGCACGTCCTGGGTGTAGACAGTTTAGCCGGACAAGGGATCAGCCCAACTCCGCAGAGCTGTAGGCTGGAGGAGGCGCTGTCGAGAATGACGGTATGCGGGCTCCGGGCACAGGGGCCACCTTATTACTGTTCCTTGAACATACTGGACGTGTGCCCTGCCTCAGGACCTTTTCACTGGCTGGCCCCTCTGCTTAGAATGCTCCTTCCTCTGGCATCTGCAGGGCTCATTCCTTCTCTTCCTTTGGGTCTTCTTTCTCGTGCTCCCTTCTAGGTGAGGTCTTCCTGGTCACCCTATCTAAAATCCCCACCCCCGCCAGCACTTTCTGTTCCCTTTTCCTGCTCCGTTTTTCTCTTAGCACTTACTACCCACCATACTGCAGATTTGTATCATTGCTTTTCTCCCCTGCGAAGGCATGGATTCTCCGCGAGGGCAGGGGTTTTTGCCTGTGTGTTCAGGGCTGTCTCCCCAGTGTCCCCAGAACAATACCTGGCCTATAGGAGCTCTTAAAATGTGTTTGTCTCCCTGGCTGGCATAGCTCAGTGGATTGAGCATGGGCTTCGAACCAAAGCATCGCAGGTTCGATTCCCAGTCAGGACACACGCCTGGGTTGCAGGCCACGGCCCCCAGCAACTGCACATTGATGTTTCTCTCTCTCTCTCTTTCTCCCTCCCTTCCCTCTCTAAAAACAAATAATTAAAATCTTAAAAAAATGTGTTTGTCTAATACATGGAAGGGAGGGAGGGAAGGAGGAAGGAAGGAAAGGAAAGTTCTCTCTAAGGCTTCCTAAACTGATGATTCTTCATCGGGAGTACATAACCCATAGGGGAGGTGGTCAGAATAATTTGGAGGCCTTTTCAAACTATTCATACCCTTTCCGAAATTTCTAATATATGCCCCCTCTACCCCAGCATGGTTAGGGATCATTGCACATGACCTATAGTTACTGACGAAAATAGATGATATGCCTCATGTGTGTTGGGTGGAAAAAAGCTGGGAACCACTGTCCCAGGCAGTCTAACAGGCCTGTCCCCTCCTGGCCTGTGAGCTGCAGGCAGCCATCATGGCTAGGAGGAGATTTGTTGTTTTTCTCCCCTTTCCCGGCTTCCCCTACCTCCTATATGCCCCCAACCCATGCCTCCTTACCCCTCCCCTTTCCTTTATTCTCAGCCAGACACCCGCCCGCCTCCAGCACACAGAGGCTGCCTACATTGTGAATGGTTGTAGTTGGGACACAGAGAGCCCTTGATGGCAGCAGGCGCTTCTTGTGACATCAGCTCTGTGGCTTTCGGGGGAAGGCTGTGGCTCCGGGTCCCCAAGGGAGGGGGCTGTTTTTCTCTTCTTGATCGTTCACGTTGGTGCCGTCTGACTTATAAACTTTAATGGCCAGTTTTAAAGGTTACTGCCATGGGGCACCTTTGTTGCCAGTTTTAGTTTTTTAATTTGGAAACTTTTTTTTTCCCCTTGTGGTCTTGGGAGGAAAGATTTGGGGCCATTTGGGGCTGGGAATTGGCATTTGTGGGTGATGATGAGATAGCACAGCAGCATTCTGGTTCTGGCTCCAATAACCAGAATCCCTGGCATGTTATCCAATGGTCCGAATGAACCCCCAAATGAGAAGGGGAGGACTGACATTGAGATGTATAGTCTTGGGCAGTATGGTCAAGGATATAGCGGGTTGGGAACTTGCTGGGCTGTATGAGAAGAATGGTAACCATAACACCGAGGTACTGGGGAAGGAAGCAGACTTCTCATTCCTGTTCTAAGACTTTAACTCTTCCTTCACCTGCGCCCCAGTCCTTTGCTCTGAATATGGACACCACCGGCAATGGTCAGGTTTAACAGGGAGGGACACAAGGCTTCAGACATAGAATTCATAGTCGGGAACGTGGCCCACTGGTTATTGTCCATGCGTACAGAACAGAGAAAGCTTCACTGAGTCTTTTTGCCAAGGGGAACCTGCTACAGAAGGAAGGGATGGCTCGGATCTCTAAGACGTGAGGTACCAGGGCAGGGCCCCTCTGGACATAATACAGGGTCTTGGATTCAGGTCTCACTCCTGGCTGTTCTTTCCCGGGCTGGACAGAGCTGGATTTGCTTCTTGTTCCCTGTGATGCAGGGCGGGGGAGGAGGTGTGGGGGTTGGCTCGGGGCTGGGCCACAATTAGTGACCTGGAAGCTGGGCTGGGCACCCAGCGGCTATAAATAGCAGGCATGGAGCAGTCGCTGAGCGGACTCGAAGCCCAGCCAGACTAGCCGCGTTTCAAGTGGTCTGGGTGGGATTTTTTTTTTCTCTGTTAACCATTTGTACATCTGGTTTCCTCAGTCTTGGTGGGGGCAAAGGAGGAGGGTGGGGTTGAGAGCAGAACCAGAAGCTCCTATTTGGAGTAGCTCCTTGATTAATTACGTTATATGTGTATCTTGGAGCTTCCAGGGTCTGTACCAAGCATCTGGGAGTAAGGATGGTGGCTGCCAGATCGGGTCCCTGAGCGGGCCATGCGGTGCAGGAACCGCGGAAGTCCTGCGGGGGCCCTTGGCACTAAGGTGCGGCGGGTGGGTGTTCCTGAAGAAGGAGAGACTCGGGGTCTCAGATGGAGCCACTCGGATCGTCTGGGAGCAGACCAGGCGTCTTATTTCTTAGCGCCCCGTGAAACTCGGTCCCGCGGACCCTCTGTCACGGCCCAGCCCATCGGCTCACTCTCCCTTGCAGGCCGTGCTCATTCCCACCCCTCTGCCTTTGTCCCTGTCATCTGCCCTGGGCTCCAAGTCGGATACTTTGGTTTGAATTCCAGTCCCTCCACTTATTTGTCACTGGGGCGTGCTATTTAAGCTCCCCGGGCTTCTGTTTAGTTCATCTGTCAATGAGCAATTTTCATAAAAATACATGCTAAGATCCCTTCTAGCTTTTATAAGCCCATAAAGTGATTCCAGTCGGCCCATTGCTGTTTCTCTTCTTCAAGAAGAAAATTCTCCTCTGCCAGGAAGCCTTCCCTGAGTTAGTAGCTTAATTCTTCCCAGACCGTTAGCAGTTACATAAATAGTTTATCCTGTTTTCTCTTGCATTTTATCATCTCTTTCTTTGCAGTTATTTTCTTGCTATCCTCACATATTTATATTTTGTCTCTTCAAGTAGATTACAAGCCCTTTGAAGCAGGCAACGGTATCTTCTCTGGCTCTACCGCTCACAGCACGTCACGCTGGTGGCGCCCCTGAAGCCTACACTGAAACTGCCTGCGAGTCGGGCAGCAGGCGGACTTGAGCGGAATGGGAAATGGGAAGAAGTGAATATGGTTTCAGCAAACTCCACTTTGAGAGGTATCTTTGTTGGAATGAAATGGCAAATGGCAAATGGAAACACAGATGGGAGATTCCGTGACTTTTACCCAACCATGGGATTCCAGTCCCCCTGCTTTGCCAATTCTTTTGCTTTGCTCTTTTTTTTTCTTTCATCGGCAGGTGCTTTTATTTATGAGAGCAGTCCGAACCAGTGGGGTTTTGGACACTGCTTTAATAACACCGAGTGTGGGGTTGTCTCTTGCATAATGGCAAAAGGACTTTCTGTTCCAAGCGTAGGCCCTTTGTATTAGGTTTCAGTTCTCCTAGTTTCAATAATCCACCTGTTTGCAGACTTCCTTTATGCCTGCAGATAAGGATAATAACACTCGTTGATAGCCGTGAAAATGTATATGACATTGTTTCCTCTGAGTCCGGGGAGAACTGCGTCTCTCCTGGTTGGCCTTTCTGTCCCAGGGCTTTGATCTTCCATCCACTGTGTCATTTTTTCTCCTACTTTCAGCTCTTTGGACCAGGCTAAACAATCCCTCCCCTCTTGAGTGTTTACACTCTCCCAGCGCCAGCAGAAGGTTATCGTGTCTAGTCTCAGGCGTCGCTGAGGCCATCTGCCTCGTTGGAGCCCCTAATCGCTCCCTTTCCATTCTGCCCTCCCCTGCCCCGGGTCAGTGGTGGGTGTCACTCCTCCTGGAATTCCCTCAAACCCATCTCCACGGTTTGGGTGCCAGAGTGCCCAGTAGTGGGCACGTGAACCGGGCAAGGTCTCCTTAACTCAAGGGAAAGACAGCATTCCTCTGTGTTCAAGGTGTGATACCTTTCAGCCCCTGGGTTTTGAAGCAAAGAACTTGGTTTTGTTGGCATTGCCTTTCTTTCAGTTTGGTTATGTCATAAACATTTATTGAGCACCTATAGTATGCTGGCTTCTTAGTAGATACCAAGAATACAATTCTATTTTATTAAACTTAGCAGACATTTAAGTAATTACTATTTGCAAGATGTTATGTTAGAAGATGGGGATTTAAAAATAGCTGAATCCAGAATTTGCCCTCGAGGAGCTTGAAACCCAGGAGAAGTACCTGTCAGACATGGCAATACTGAACTCCAATGCAGTGCAGGACAAAATGAGAACAAATATAGGCCTAAGTCATGTGCTTTGTCAGAAAAGAAAAAAGTAAGGTTTAGCCCTGGCTGATGCGGCTCAGTGGATTGAGCACTGGCCTGTGAACCAAAAAGTCGCTGGTTCGATTCCCAGTCAGGGCACATGCCTGGGTTGCGGGCCAGGTCCCCGGGGGGGTTGCGTGAGAGGCAGCCAATGTATCTCTCACACATTGATGTTTCTCTCCCTCCCTTCCCCTCTCTCCAAAAAGAAGTAGATAAAATGTATTTTTAGGAAAGATCATAAAGAAGGTTTCACTTGGGCTTTTTGAAGGAGGTCAGTTTGTGAGCAGCAGGAGGTGACCAGGGAAGACTGTAAGAGAAGAGGTTTGAGCTGGAGCTTGAAGGATAAGGGTTCCTCCAAGGAAAGAATGTGAAAAGGGATATTAACGTAAATGGCATTCATTCTTTCTAGACATCATTTCTGAGAGAATGGGAAAAGGGCATATTCAAAGAATGGCCCTATTTCTTCTTTAAGTATTTTTAGTGCCTCCTCCGCGCCGGTCACTGTTCTAGATGCGGCGATAGCTCAAGAACCAAACAAGTGTTTGCTGTCTTAGACACACAGTCTACTGCGCTGTCCAGACAAAGGTGGCATTGCTGTTCTGTCCCATCGCTGTCATCATTCACCATGCTTCTTGCTGTAGTAAGTCCTTTGAACTAAAAGAAATAATGTCTCGTACCTCTCCGGGCATTGTCATCTCCTTATTTGGTGCCTTCTACATATTTCTTGCTCGTTTCTTTTTAGCCAGGTTTTTGACAGGTCAGTAACTGAGACCAGAATCTGTCACTTCCTTAGAAAGCAGGGATGATTGGTGTTTTTGGTAAACATCCCACGTCATTGGAAGATTATGAGGTGTCTTATGTCTTATATTTACAACACACTTTCAGATTGTTGGGAAATGGATAAATCTGTGTGAGTAACAACTGGTAGACATTAAACTAGAAAATGCGATTAACTAGAATTCCTCAAGCAAGCATGCGACTGGCACTCCCTGGTGTCGTGTTTACCTTGGCCGAGCCTTGTCCGCTTCTCCCGGTCACTGTGCCGATTCTCGGGGCCCATCTTCTGCCCAGCTGATGTGTGTTTCTGTTTTACCCATGGCCTCCTCATGGCTCCAGGCCATTTTCATTTGGTCAAGTTAAGCCTTTCTTCCCAAGTCTGCAATTGCCTTTGCCTCAATTCTAAGAGAGGCTGACAGTAGGAATGAATCCAAAATTCCATTCATTTTACATTCACCACATCTGGGTTTCTTTTAGCATCATTTTTCCCCTTGAGAATATTTTCAAGGTTCTCCTAATTTTCTAGTGGGTTTTTTTTTTTTTTTGGTAGTGGAGGGGTGCCTTTTGGAAGATTACTAAGACATTTCCAGGACTGCCTATCTAGTCTTGAGTCTATTTATGTACACCCCCCTTCTCTACCACCTTCTCTCCTATAGTAAAATTGTTTCCTTCCCTCTCTCCATTTACCATGTAGCCGTGTAGGCATCTTATTCTTAAGACCCTAGTTGTTGGTGATACTTACCCTCTGTCCCCCTTTGTTTCCTGGGGAACCATTGGTTCTCCAAAGAGGATTCTTGCTATATCTTGCATCCTCTTGTAAGGGAACACTGTAGGTAGAGAGTTTCACTTCAGCAAACTACCCTGGTCTGTCAGTTCTGGAGTTCTCTAGCTGGACCTCTGCAGTTGTCGCCACTATTCTCAGCCACTAGGGGGCACTCTGTTGGCCCAATTGTGGGGCGAAATCTCCCTTTCCGGTTAGTCAGTCGGCGTCTGGTCCTGGGGCCACCACACTCTGCCGCCCTGTAGGTGTGTGCTGCCTGGCTCCTGGGAATTCCATCCACATGAGTGTGATGCCCCCAGAGTCTTGCCGTTTAGCCAAACCTGCCTTTGGCTCAACCAAGGCAATGTCAGTGTTTTGTTTCTCAAACCTTAGGCAAACCAGAACCAAAAATACCAAAACAAGAACCCTCCCACCCCTCCCCCAAACAAACCTTTAGATAGGAATAAATTCTTCCTCATGCTATCATAATGTAATGCATAAATAATGCAAGTTCTATGAAACAAACAAACAAACCCTTTCCATATGTGTGCTCTGGAGTTGGGCAGGCCTGGGTTTGAATCCTGACTGTAACACTTACTGGCTATGTGACTCTGTGAGCAAGTTACCTAACTTGTCTAAAGGAGGAATCTGGAGTCAGGCAGTCTGGGTTCAAAACCTGGTTCTACCAGTTATTAGCCATGTGACTTGGAGAAAGTTACCTAACCTACATGGCTTAGTTTCTTTTTGAATAAAATGGGCATATTAATGCCCTCTATAGCATTGTGAGAGCTCAAGAAGATAATATAATATAGTTAGGTGCTCTTCATAGTGTTTGGCACATAATAAGTATTTGAAAGTATTGGTCGTGTATATAATTATTATTCTCCTGTTGTTTTACCTTTAGCAGTCACTATACTTAATGAAGACAGTATCCTCTTGGTTCAATGTTTATGTATACAAATTCAAAAACAGTTTTTATTCTTTTTTTAAGATTTTTAAAAAGATTTTATTTATTCATTTCTAGAGAGGGAAGGGAAGGAGAAAGAAAGAGAGAGAGAGAGAGAAACATCAATGTGCTGTTGCTGGGGGCCGTGGCCTGCAACCCAGGCATGTGCCCTGACTGGGAATCGAACCTGCGATGCTTTGGTTCGCAGCCCATGCTCAATCCACTGAGCTACGCCAGCCAGGGCAGTTTTTATTATTCTTAAACTGATATATCCTCCCCCACCAAAACAAACAAAAAGGCATTCCCATTAAAAGATGAGTGAGATTCTCTCTTTCTACCAGTCAGCAAAAATTAAGATAGCTTTGACAAGAGCACAGGGTATTGGGCAGTCTTTATACAATTTTGGTGAGAAGTTAAACGGATGCATTATTTGGGGAGTGCAATGTTTTGGCAGCGTCAGATGTATCCTTTCATTCAGGAGGCAGGAATGTAATCTGTAGAACTGTTAACATGCGAAGACATGTGCACAAGTATTTTCAAAGCCGCATTGTTTATAATAGAGAAAACTGGAGACACTTAAAATTCCCGTTGTTATGTAAATCTGAAAAACTGGCTTGTCCGTACACTGTAATACAGTGAAACCATTGAAAACAATGAGGTTGATTTGGATATACCTTGAAAAGATGTCCATGATATACTATTAAGTGAAAGAAACAAAACGCATAAGAATATATGTAATGTGATCCCATTTAAGGGGGGGAAAGCCCTGTGTATGGGAGTTTACATAACAATAGGAAAAATCTGGGAGGACAGGCACCCAGTCCTGCCCGGTGGTTGCCTCTGAGGAGTGGGTTGGAAGTGAAGAGAGGGGGTCTTTTGCTTATATTCTTCTGCAGTGTTTAAACTTAATGTAAAGCATAAACTTAGGTGTTAAGTCAGTATTTTTATAACTTTTTAATATTTATTTATTTATATCCTCACCTGAAGTCAGGGTTATTAATTTTAGAGAGCGGGGAAGAGCGAGAGAAAGGGAAGGAGAGAAACATCGATTAGGTTGCCTTTCACACACATCCGATGGGGACCAACAGTGCAACCTAGGCATGTGACCCGACTGGGATTTGAACCTGTGACCTTTCCATCTACGGGATGACACCCACCAACTGAGCCACACCAGCCAAGGTTTTTGTAACTTCTTTTAAAGGAAGAAAATAAATGGATGAATTTACACAGCATGACTCCTTACCCTGGTTTCTTAGCTCCACTGGTTTAGCTTCCCGGCCTTACTAGTCCAGGCTGCTTGCCTCAACCCTGTCTGTGCTGGGAGGGAATTCTTGGTGCCTCTGGCAATTTACATTCTAATTCTCTTCCGGAGTGCAAGCACTCAATGAGGTCCTCTGTATTCTTGGCCCTATCTCATTGTCTCTTTGCCACTCTGCCCTTTTTAGAACACCCTCATTTCTAATCTAACCAGGAAGGGACTTCCCTAACTGGCCCTAGGAATTCTGCTTAGGACTTTAGGCATACCACCTGTACTAACCTTTCACAAGCTTTTTCTTCCTTGAAAATTTCCTTAGCTCCTGGATCCTTGAAAACCTTGTTCTCAACTCTCGATGGAGGTGTATCTGTTTGTTTGACTTCCTGATATTAAAGCTGGTGCTGTTCTTGGGTGACACTTAGAAAATTATCCTTTTGTTCTAGACTAGTTCTAGAGTAGTTCTAGAGTAGACTGGTAAACACAGTGTGACTTCTACTGGCATTGCTGCACTCCTGGCTGATTCTTACCTACGTCCACCTTCTTGCAAAAACAACAGAAGACTTCCTTCTTCTCACCACCACCCCCTCTAGTGGACCTCCCCCTGGAGTCCACCTTTTAGTTGGAGGAACATCTTGTACTTCCTCATTCTGTCCTCTTTTCCCACCTGTCCCCAATTCCTGGACCCTTCCTTCCACTGTGCCTTCTGGAATTCCTAGTGCATCTTCAGCAAAATCTTACCTCCAGTCTCTGAGTGTTTCTTTCTCCTTCTTGCTCAGAAACCTGGCTTTGCCCTGAGGACACTTCTTTCTCTTCAGCCCTCCACATGGTGGCTATTTTTTCTGCCATAGTCCTCCAACCACTGAGTATTGGGGTGGGATATGTGTCCTCCTTGCTTCTAATTGCTGCTTTCTCACCCTTCTCCTTCCTCTTCCCTAAAAACCCCCGTTTTGAATCTCCTATCATCAGATTTTCTATCGCCCAGTCTCTTCACTGTGGCAATGCACTGCCACTGAGTCATTCCCACTCTCATTCCTTGAGCACGTCAGCTCCTGACTCACTGCCACTTTCTCCAGTTTTCTCTAGTTGCATGACTTCTGCTCTGTCTCATGCACCAATTTCTGTGGGCACGCTCTAGAGCGGCAATTTTCAACCAGGGGAGATTTTGCCCTAGGGGACCACTGGCGATGTCTGGAGACAGTTTTAGTAGTTTTTACTCCAGAGATACTACTGGCATGTAGTGTAGTGGGTAGCGTCCAGGGGTGTTGCTCAACATCCTGTAGTGCACAGTATGCCCCCACCCGTGACAAAAGCTTGTTCAGCCCAACGTGTCAGTAGTGCTACTGTTTAGAAAGTCAGTTCGAGTCTACTCGAGATTGTCATCACCAGTAACTGCAACACCCTCACCCCCCAAGATCCATTTTATACATTCTGCTTTCCAACCACTTCCTCCTCTTACTGTTCCTGTTCTCTTCCTCTACCTCTACTGAATAGTCCTTTAATCCCACGGAGACCTCCAGTTCATTGATCTTGGCCTCCTTTCCTTGTCCTGATTCCTTTGATGTCCTGCTTCCCTTCCTTACCCAGCTTCTGTGGTCGGTCAGTCATTGTAATCACTGTCTGCCCGCACTCTGGATTCTGTTGCCCATCTCTTGTGTTGTGTACAGTTAAATCCCGACTTTTTTTTTATCTCTTCCATAGCTGCATACATGGGCAAGGGTAGTCAGGAAAAGATGCATAGCAACCATGCCCATGAGTTTCAATTGACATTCTTGAACATGAACCTCAAATGCACCCCTAATACTGCCAGACAATCATATTATATTTCCCTCTTCCATCATTTTAGACAACTGTCATACCTTCTCCTCTTTCCTCGAGTCCCTGTCACCTTAACTGGGCTTCCAGTTTTGCTGGGGGAAAAGGAGAAGTCAGTCAGAGGTGAACTTTATCAGACTTACACCACCACTGATACTTGCTGCTCACACCTTCACACACTGCCTTTCTACCTGTCTGCAGAGACAAATCAGCTGTCTGCCTGTCTGGAGGCAGTCCCTCCGTTCGTGCGTTAGATTCCACATCACCTATCAATTTGTCCGGTGATTCTCCTCTGTTTCCTTTCTATAGATTTATCATATCAATGTACAAATGTGCTTTTATTTTTCCCATTTAAAAAATCCTCTTCTTGCCGTGACAGTTGCGGCTCAGTTGGCTGGACATCATCCCCCAGAGCCAAGGTTTGCCGGTTCGATTCCCAGTCCCGGCACATGCCTAGGTTGCAGGTTTGGTCGTCTGTTGGGGCGTGTGTTGGGAGGCAAGTGATCAATGTTTTTCTCCCATTGATGTTTCTCTCTTTTCCCCTCTCGCTAAAAAATAAATAAATATTTAGAAAATTTAAAAAATAAATTAAAATTTTCTTCTTGATACCCTGATTGCCCACCAGTAACTAACCAACTTCTCCCCGCCCCTTCGCTGTAAAACTTCCTACAAGAGTTGTCCATTTTGTGTGTGTGGTCCCCTCTTCCAGCTCTTTCTTAAAATCATGTCAGTGGGGTTGTGACTCCCATCACTCCACTGAAGTTGTTTTTGAAAAGGTCACTAAGGACTTTCTCTTTGTTGCAAAATCCAATGGTTAGTTCTTGGTTCTCATCTTATTTGGTCTATAAGCAGCCTTTGATATAGTGGTCACCCAGTTCTTGTGTGTGTGTGTGTGTGTGTGTGTGTATGTGTGTATCTTCTAAACTGTATCTGGAGCTGAGAAAACATTTGGAACTGAAGAAAAATCTTCCTAGAGACAAGGCCCTGAGCACAGAGTCTGTCCTCAGCCATAAAGTTTTACATCAACTGTGCAGAGCAAAATTAGCAACAAGTGATCTTTGGCACTAGAATGGGTCATTCCTTAGCTAGTCATACAATATTCAAACTCATAGCACATGACATTAGATTGCTGGTTAACCGTTGGATTTCACATTTAAATTACCTTCAGAAGTTGGAGGTCCTAGCTTAGTCTTTCCGTATCAATATACCAGCCATAGCTAACACTTGGTGCCTGCACTAGAGACTCCTTTCTATAAGAGATTTGTTAAAGAAAAGGCGACTGAGTGTACAGAGAAGAAAAAGCTTTCCAATCATGGGAGCATATAGCCCCTTGTCTCTGCTGGTTCCACCAGCCAACCCTGAAGTGCGGAATTATTACTTTTTTAACTTCTGTAGCTACTCTGCACAGGAGTCGAACTTTCTTCTTCTGTTCGGACTCCTGGGTTTGGAATCCTGTGAGCAGCGGTGCTAACTGAGTGGGGCTGTGCTCGTTCCGTGTTAATGATCACCCAGTCCGTCCTGACACACCTTCCTCCCTTGGTTTTCAGAGCTGGGCGCACTTTCTGGCTTTATTTTCCACCTCTCGGCCCCTTCTTCACAATCGCCTTTGCTGATTCCTTCTTTTCTGCACGACCTCCAGGGCTCAGGCCTGTTTCTCTGCTGTTCTCTGCATACATTCCCTCTGTTGGGGGCTGCACCCAATCTCATGGCTTTCAATACCATCTTCCCCAACCCCAGACTTCTGTTTCCAGCTGCTTGTTCAACATTTCCACTCGAACGTCTGATATATCAAACTCAAACCTTCAGCTTGAACTCCCGATTTTTCTCCCCCTCTCCACACCACACATGTGCCAAGCATGCTTCCCCTATAATCTTCTCCTCCCCAACTAATGGCAACTCCATCCTTCCACTTGCATGGGCTAAAAATTCTGGAGTCGTATTTGACTCTGTCTTTCTCTCATGCTCCACATCTAGCCCATCAGGAAATTCTGTGGGCTCTTCTTTAAAAATAAGTACAGACTCTGCTGCTGCTTTTACAGCCTTGATCTGAGCCACCATCATTTCTTGCTCAGACAACTGCAGTAGCCCCCAAACTCGTCTCTGGGCTCCCTCCTTTGCTCTCCTTAAGTCTTTTCTTAACTTAGAAGCTGAAGCAATCCCTCCAAGTTCTTAGAAAAGCCACCTCGGTAGGTAGACTCAATGGAACTGAGAAAGGAAGCAAGCTGATTGGGCCACGTGTTTCCTTAGCCTTTCTCTGGTATCCACCACCCACCTTCCCTTTCCAGGAAGGGGCTGATGAGTCTTTCACATCCCTGCTCAGCCCTTTCTTTAGATCCTCCCTTCAGTGCCCTTCTACTCCGACTAGTGTGGCCTTTGAGGCGGGGGCGGGGCAGTATTATCCGCAGGGATGGGAATCAGAAGGAATAAAATTCCTCTGCCACTCTCCTTCTCGGGTAGGTTGGAGGGCCGAAGCCTTGACAGATAATGTTTTATTATCAACAGGTGTCCAAGATGCCCTGTAACCAGAGCCTAGACTTGGTCCTTCCTGCATCCTCTCCCCTGGAGATGAACCCTGGCGCTGCTGCTCTGCTCCCCAGGGCCAGCCTGGTGTCAGGGCTGCCCGTTCTTGCCTCCCAAGTGAGCCTGAGGACAGGGGGGTCCGCAAACTCAGTGGGAATCCTAAACCCACCAAACTGGGGCTTCCTGCATCAGTTAGGAAATGCTACATTAGGTTAACCGAGGCATTCTCTCCTCCTCAGTGAAACCTAGGTCCGAAAGGGTGTGTGATGCGCTGTACCTACCGATGATCTGGATGTTGCAGGGCACCGGGTCTATAGCCAGGAGAGAGGACAAGGACTGCCGTGAGCCCTGCGCTGAGGGACCAGAAGTCTCAGGAGGCAGCTTTGGGTCTCCAGCCCACTCACATCCGTAGGGGAGAATTTCCATCCAATCAGGCCCATCTTGACTCTTCCATGGATTCGCACTTCTCTCTTCCTCCAGCCCCGGTGTCCCATCACCCGCCCTCCCTGCCCCCACGGTGCCACCGCACTCCTGTTCTGAGCTGAGGTCTGACTTGAAGTACGTCTTTTAAACCTCCACTTTTTCTCCCCGTATTCCGTCTTTTTTCTGGTGTCTCTTTCAGGCCTGGTTGGGCCTGCGGGCGTCCCCTAGGCCCTGCACTCCAGAGTCATCTTTGGACAGTGTTGGGTCACCTCCCTCTGTGGCCACCTCCGCCGTGGGTTAGGCAGGCGCTCCGTTGTGGGTGAGCGTTTTGAGTAAAACGCTGGCAGATAACTAGCAATTGACCTTCTAGCACTTCAGCCTCCTAAGCCCACACCCTGCTGCTCTTCTTGACTAATCCTCTTGCCATCCAGAATGGTTTCCCCCCTAGAACCTCGACTCCTTGGGGTCCCGGCGCTCCTTTAAACTCGGCGTCCCTGGGGCCGGGCACGGGCGCGGGTCTGGGGAGCGTGTCTCTCAGAGGACTGGCGGGGCTCGGGCTTCAGGAGTCACTGCGCAGGTTGTGCTAAATCATTTCCACTTTTCCACTGGGATGTTTGATTTGGATTCCACTGTTTTTAAACGTGTTTTCACTCCAAAGTATTTAATACATACAAAAATATATGACATATTTAAGGCAGAAAGGAGAGTTAAGTAAGAACTATGTCCCACCACGCACGGCATTTTTAAACACTTCATTAACAGCAATATTCCACCCCGAGTCCGCTGACTCCTCTCCTGCCTGCCCTCAGCGGGGCTGCAAACAGTGCGGGGAGCTGCTGGAGAAGACGTGAGGGTCATTCTCCCTCTCCAAAGATGTGCCCCGGGCCTACATCTGCTTGTGCAGTGGGGTAGGGGTGGGGGAGGTGGAGGGGGTGGGGCTAGGCATGGACAGGAAAGCTGTTCGGGACAGTCTGTCTTCCTCAGTTTCTCCCCCTCAATGACACAGCGTATCTATTTACGACACATTTTCCAGGAGGACCTCTGACAGTCCTGGCTTCATTTTCTGGATATTTATGTCTCCCTTGTGCCCTTCCCTCCGTAAATCTAAAGAGCCAGAGTGATTCAGGTGGTGCTGGGACTTCTTCATTGATTTTTCATCCTGCTCCGTTTTGTCTGGCTCAGCACCCAGCGGCAAACCGCTCTGACTTGCCAGCCAGGTGCAGCCGCAAGGCAGGGGAACGGCAGCTTTTCCTCCTCCCCCGAGACGCTTGATACTGTTAGTATCTGCTACAGCAGACTCATGGCAATCAGCAGCTGTGGGCTTTACGGGAGCTGCGAGTGTACATATTCTGAGATATTAAAAATTTACTGTCTAGCCCTGGCTGGCGTAGCTCAGTGGATCGAGTGCGGGCTGCGAACCAAAGCATCGCAGGTTCGATTCCCAGTCAGGGCACACGCCTGGGTTGCAGGCCACGGCCCCCAGCAACCGCACATTGATGTTTCTCTCTCTCTCTCTCCCTCCCTCCCCTCTCTAAAAATAAATAAATAAATAAAATCTTAAAAAAAAAGAATTTACTATCTAGTAGAATGTTAGTACCTACAAATAACATAATACATTATCAACATATTCCAATAAGCTCATTCGTTTAAGGTATTATCTCAGTAATTAACTGTAAGGAAGAGGATCCCCTCCATGAGCTTAAGTAGAATGGCGCAAAGGAAGTCGACCAAAAAGGCGCAGTGAGACCCGTCGGCACCAAATGGAGGGCAGTTGGCTGCGCCTCACAGCAGCTGGACCGGCAGCTTCTTTCCCTGGGACCCAGGGAGCACCCATCTCCGCCCCTCACGCCCGACCCACCGACCAGCTGGGTTCTGCTCCTACCAACTGCTGACTGACCTGTGGCTTCAGTTTGTCTCCTTGGGAATCCGTGCTTGGAATTCAAGGTTTCACGATTTGGAGAGGGGAACAAATTGCTCCTTTAATTTCATTAACCTGTAACTGAAACTCAGCATTTGCCAAACGTAAGCAAAAACCACGGTGGCACTAACAGTATCTGTGATTTTTGTCTCCAGTAGAAATCACAGGTATTCTCCTGCCTTTTTAGAGGTGCAGCAGGTACCACGAAAGGTAGTTTATTCTCACCGCTACCTGAAATTATGGTAGTTATTAGACCCGCTACTAGACCTTGTAACTCAGTGTGTCAGTAAAGCACGTATGTTATTATACTGCAAATGTTTAACATGTTGGAATACTGGCATTTTAATGAACTGGTTTATTTCACAATTCTATTTATTTTATTTCATGCATTTAAAAAAAAGGCTCCATAGCCTTCACCAGGTTGCCGGAGGAGCCCACAGCATTAAAAAAATCCAAAACCAAAACTAAGAATCCATGCACTACGACTTTTGGGTCACAGAACTGATGGAGAGACTCTGGTGCAGGGATTGAGTTCTCTTAGGTCAAGTGCCCACCCTTCATCTGATTAGCCGGGGCCAGGGGATGAGGGTCACATGGTACAGGCCGGACCCCCTCCCTCACCTTGCCCTTTCAAGGAAAGCTGTGGGTGAGTAGGACATGCTTCCAAAGGAGGGAGCTTAACTGAGCTGGCCACCTTAGTTCACTCTGTAGTCATTTGTGTTTGAGCTAGAGGACAGTTTTCTTCCACAGTCATATTGCACCATCCATCTGGAAAGTATGTGCTATCGATTGCCAAAGGAACGGGGAAGTAGAGTGTAGATATATTGATATGAATTCAGAAAGAGCCATCCTGATGGCCCTAAGTAGCATTTTAGTATGGTAAAAAACAAAAACCATAGTGATTGGAATAATAGCAAGGATCTGATGTTGAATGAAAAAAATATATCCTCCCCTGGCCCCCCGCCCCTGCTCCACTCAGGATCATGGATCCTGGGAGAGCCACTCTTCCGCCCTCGTTTTCTCCAAATTATAATTTTCCCCATGTCGATTATGGAAGGGTCCAGTGTATTCATCTAAGATTTGCCAAGTCCTTGCACCAGGAGAACAACAGGATCACCCCCCCCCCCGGCCCACCCCACCCACCAGCTCAAAGACGGGCAAAGGAGGTTGGTGTGACCTGAGAACATGCATTCTCCTTACCTTGGGCTGAGTTAGAAGTCTGAGCAGAGATTTTCAGAGACTCTCATTTTCCTGGGATACTCTCACACAGGTTTAATTGCAAAACACCGTTTCCCACCTAACACCGTTTCCCCTTGCCAGCATTCCTAATGTCCCGTCATTAATTCAGCTAGACCTGGCAGCAGTGATTTGGGCTGGGGCTATTAGTCGGCTGGTTCCTGTGGATTCGCCTCCTGTTTGCAACTCAACGTGCTGTTCTGATTTCATGGACACACCTTGACCCCAGTCCCACCCTCCCGATCTACCCTGTGGTCCTGCTTCTGTTCGCCTCGAGGGCACATTAAAAGCAGGGAGTTTGGGGGCGGGGCTAGGAAATCCCTGACAAGGATGGAAAATCCTGCCTGCCTTCTGCTCTTCTCTCAGAGTAGACTGTGCACAGGGCAATGTCACAGAAAGGGACCTGTTTTACCAAATGCACAACCGTTCATGTATTTCTTTGGACCTAGAACAGTCTGGCTCAGAGAAGGTGTCTAGTAAGTGATTCTTCAATGAATAAATTTATTTGTTTTTGTAGCTTGAGACTTCCTCCCTGATTCTGCTTTCAGGATGTCATCTCCTACTAGTAAGCAAGGGCTTATTGTGTGTGTGTGTGTGTGTGTGTGTGTGTGACACAGAGAGACACATATACACACACTTTTGTGTGTCTGTTCATTTTGCAAAGTCTGTTCATTTAGTACAGACTTTGAAGCAGCTTTTTTCAATAATCCTTTGAATGTTATATTCTCCCAGTCCTGGAAAATAGTGTCCCTGTGGCCGATCCTGAGATTTTGCAGTAAAATATTCTTACGGGAGACTAGTTCAGCATCCCTAGACCTCTGGCTGGCTTCAGCGGGAGGCACCCTCTGGGACAAAGTCAGGCTCAATGGCAGGGAAACTCAGACTATGGGGAACAGCTGTGTGAGGACCTCAGGGCACTGACTGTGGAAGGTGGTGAGAGCTGAGCACTACCAGGTCCAGTTATTCCTTCTATGCGGGTCTTAGGGAGACTCACCTCCCTGCCCCCCACCTCCTGTCCCACCCCCACTAGAGCAGGTATATCCCTTGTCTGATACCGACGATTCTTGCTCTCAGAACGCTGATACGGAGAGCTTCATAAGGCAGGAACTTGCAGAAGTGGCTCTGAGGCTGTGCTGCTGGCTCCAGCTTAACCTCACTGGGCTGTGAGCACAGGAGTGCAGGCCTGCCAGAGGAAGAGCTGAGAAGTCCCCAGAGTTTCAGCTTTTTGTTCTTTGGACTCAGTGAGAGATTGGCCACCAAGGGCTCATATCCACCCAGGCTAGTCAGAACAGGGGCCTAGCCAGGACTGGGGGGATCTTCCATCCCAAAGCTCTGCCGCAAATCTATAGTGTAACCTCCGTGAGAGCAGTGCCCGTGTCTGTACCCCCAGATGGAGCCCCCAGCACCTGCTTCAGGACCGGCACAGGGCATGTAACTACTGGCTGAACGAACTGGAGCCCTAGGAGCTCCCAGCCTAGCGGGGGCGATAGGAAACAAGTGCGCAGCAAATAATCGAAAATGATTACAGTCATTTTGAGGGAAAAGAATAGAGTGCTTGCTGTAAGAGCAAATCCTGAACATGGCACGGTCAGCGGGCCGGAGGGAGTGACGTCTGAACTGAGACCTGAAAGATGAGAAAGAGCCAAGCACTTGAGAAGCAGGGAAGATAGAATCACAGGAGATGCCCTTGAGCCCCTGGCCGGTGCACAGCAATGCCGAGGAGGCAGTCTGCATGCCTATTTATCTAGATCCTTGTGGGCTATTTATAGAAAAAAAGAAGGGTCTACTGTTGATTCATGGTTAGTCTGTTCACCGCTGCCCCCACCCCACACCGTTCCTTACATATCCAGCTTTGTTTTATAATGCCTCAGACCTAGTGTTATTGACTGGGAATCAAAGGCTCCAGTGTGTGCCTGGCCGTGAAGAACAATTATTTGTTTATGTGTCTGACTCCCCAGCCCAGACTATGAGCTCCTTGAAGGCAGTGAACTCCATCTTATCCTTAGGACACAGCATGCTATCTGGCATGCTCAACAGTTTTGTTTAATGATTGAATTAATAATAACAGTTAATATTTATTGAGGGCTTCCTATGTGCCAGGCCGTGCAGTGAGCACTTTCCATGCATTATCTCACTTAATCCTCATCACAGCTCTGTGATGCAGGTAGTGTGCTTATTCCCATCATGCAATGGGAGAACCTAAGGCTGAGAAGGGCAAAGTAATGGACTTGGGATGTGAGCCGTTCAGCTCCAGAGCCTGCGGTTTTGCCGAAGTAAAGTGTGTTTTCTGGTTGCCTTCAAGCTGCTAAGATTGCTTGGAACTGTCAAGGGAAAGGAATTCACATGTTACCTATATTATCTCACTTAACAACCTTCTCAACAACCCTTATGGACAGGAGTCATTTCACTCATTTACAGAGAAAATTGAGGCTCAGAGAGATTAAGTTACTTGGCCAAGATCATAAAGACCAATACGTAAGTGGTGAACTTTTTTTTTTTTTCAACACAAAGCCTGTGTGACTCGAGATCCCACGCTCTGTCCCTGTTCTGTGCTAGCCCCTGCCACTCAGTCACCAGGCAGGACTCTGCCCCACTGACTGTGCTAAAGTCACGGACGGTCGTCCCGGCCTGCTGGGAGCCTGAGAGGCTGTTTCTAAAAGGGGGGACAGAGTAGAGCAAGGCAGAGGAGAGGGGAAGAGTAGAGACTTTATCTTTTTAAAGTCCTTTTAAAAAAATGAGCTATAATTCCCATACCATAACATTTACCAAAACACGTACAGCAGGAGCATACACTCCGGTGGTTTTACAGTATTCTTGAGGCTGTGCAGCCCCAACTACCCTCCGTTTCCAGAGCCTTTTCTCCACCCCGAACAGCAACTCTGTGCCCACACACGGGCAGTCGTTCTCCTCCCGCCTCCCCAGCGGTGGGGGCCACTAGTCCGCTTTCTGTCTCTGTGCGGGTCTGCCTGTTCTGAATATCTCACGCACATGCAATCGGATAATATGTGGTTTTCTGTGTCTGGATGCTTCTACTCAGCATTCTGTTTTTGAGGTTCATCCATTCAAGCAGTACCTGATTCCTTTTTATGACAGAATAATATGCCATCAGATGGCCACATCACACTTTTTTAATTCATTTGACAGCTGATGGACAGTTGCGTCGTTTTCACCTTGGGGTTATTATGAATAATGCTGCTATGAACATGTGTGTGTGGGTTTTTGTATGAACATATGTTTTCAATTCTTTGGGGTATATACTTAGCAGTGCAATTGCTGGGTCATGTGGTAACTCCACATACAACTCTTTGAGGACCTGCCAAATTGTTTTTTTATCATGGTTTATCTTTTATTAATAGATTTAAAAATTGAAATATAAGGTGTATGCCCTGGCTGGCGTAACTCAGTGGATTGAGAGCGGGCTGCGAACCAAAGCATCGCAGGTTCGATTCCCAGTCAGGGCACATGCCTGGGTTGCAGGCCACGGCCCCCAGCAACTGCACACTGATGTTTCTCTCTCTCTCTCCTTCTCCCTCCCTTTCCTCTCTAAAAATAAAAAAATAAAATTAATAATAAAAAAAGAAATATAAGGTGTATACAGAGAGGTGTCCATATCACAAGGACACAGCTGGAGAGTTGCCCCAAAATGAACATAACCATGTGAGCAGCACTCAAATCAAGAACCAGAAAATCGCCAGAACTCATCACCCACCACCTCCAAATGGTATCCACTCTCCTGAAACCCCACTGTGATAGATTAATTTGCCTGTTCAAACTTCATAGGTATACGCCCTTGTGTGTCTGATTTCTTTCACGCAACAAAATACGTATGAAATTCACGCATGCAGTGTGTAGCAGTACTTTGTTAATTTTCATTCCTGTGTAATATTCCAGTGTTAAACTGTACTGCTATTCATCCATTTGTGTTGGACAGCAGAGTGGGACGAAAGTAGGTTTACAGTTGTGAGTACACAACACAGTTTATTCTTATATTCTTATTTATTAATTACTGTATTGTTTTCCATACAAACAACTGTAAACCTACTTTTGCCCCACCCTGTGTCCATAAGAGTGGGACAGTTGTTCCATAGTTGTGCATATGCTTAGGTTTAGTAAATAGGTTCTGCCAAACAGTCTTCCAAAGTGACTATGTCAGTTTATACTCACACAGGCAGTATTATGAGAGTTCTGGTTGTACCATATCCTTGTCAGCACTTGTGTTATCTGCCTTTTTCCTTTTAGCCACTATAGCAAATATGTAGGGACATTCTATTGTGGATTTGAGTTCCCTAGTGACTAATGAGGTCCTGTACATTTTCATGTAAATATTGGTCATGCAGATACGACCAAGCCCTTTGCCAGTTCTATGTTGGGTTGTTTATTTCTTGTTCATTTTTAGGCGTTCTTCATATACTCTAGACACAAGTCCTTTGTTGTGGGCTATATGTATTGTAAATATTTTCTCCCACTCTGCTCTTTTACTTTTTTTGCTCTTTTAATTATGTCTTTTGATGAACAGAGTGTCCTAATTTTATTTTTTCTACCTTTTTTTAACTAGAAGTTTTCTTTTTCTTATTTTTCAATTATAGTTTATGTTCAGTATTATTTTGTATTAGTTTCAGGTGTACAGCATAGCGTTAGACAATCATATACTTTACAAAGTGTCCCCACGATATTACCAGTACCCATCTGGCACCACGCGTAGTTATTACAATACTATTGACCATGTTCCCTACGCTATACTTTATATCCCCGTAACCATTTTGTACCAATCTGTACTTTCTTTTTAAATATTTGCCCTCATTCACAGACACTTTTTCATTGCTTTTAGACAGAGAGAAAGGAAGGGAGAGAGAGAGAAACATCAGTGTGAGAGAGAAGCATCAACTGGTTGCTTTCCACACACGCCTGGACAGGGGATCGTATGTGCCCAGGCCAGGGATCGAACCTGCAACCTAGGCATGTACCCCTATTGGGAATCAAATCTGCAACCTTTTGGTTATGGGACGATGCTCCTACTAACTGAGTCACATCACCATGGCCCAATTTGTACTTCTTAGTCCCTCTACCTTTTTCACCCACTCTCCCGGTTCCCCACCTCTGCAACATCAGTCTGTTCTCTGTATCTTTGAGTCTGTTTCAATGTTGCATGTTCATTTATTTTGTTCTTTAGATTCCACATGTAAATGAAATCAAATGGTATTTCTCTGACATATTTCACCTAGCATAATACCCTCTAGATCCATCCATGCTGTCATAAATGATAAATTTTCATTTTTCATGGCCGAGTAATATTTCATTGTATATATGTACCACAACTTTTTTATCCACTCATGTATTGGTGGGCACTTGGGCTGCTTCCATACCTTGGCTATTGTAAATAACACTGCAATGAGTAGAGGGGTGCATAAATTCTTTCGAATTGGTGTTTGGGGTTTCTTCAGATATATGCTCAGAAGTGGAATCTCTGGGTCATAAGTCAGTTTCACTTTTAATTTTTTGAGGATCCTCCATGTTGGTTTTCATCGTGGCTGCGCCAGTCTGCAATCCCACCATCAGTGCATGAGGGTTCCCCTTTCCCCACATCCTTACCAACACTAGCTGTTTGTTGATTTATTGATGGTAACCATTCTGATGGGTGCAAGGTGATATTTCACTGTGGTTTTAATTTGCATTTCTCTGACGATGAGTGACATTGAGCATCTTTTCATATGTCTACTGGCCATCTGTATGTCTTCTTGGAGATGTGTCTATGCAGGTAGGGGTTCCTAATTTTAATGGAGTCCGATTTATCAATTTTTCCCTATATGATCTGTGTTCTCTTAAGAAATCTATACCTATGCACCGTCCTAGAGATCAGGCCTTGTCTATGAGTGTGTGTGTGTGTGTGTGTGATGTAGTGCATCGCCCTGTAGACTGAGAGTTTGCTGGGTGGAGAGGACACTGTGTCTTCCTGTGGGGAGGGAGCCGGCAGGGTGGGGGCAGGAAGCCCAGGAGACCACAGCCACCGTGGGCTGTGTTCCCAGCTGTCAAGCATGTAATGTGGGGTGAAAGAGAATCCCTTTGGTGGTAGCTGTCCTCCACCAAAACGCCTACGAAGGACACTACCGGGTCCTCTAAATCACCTCTGTGCCCTGCAGACCCAGCTAACTGTCCTCTCTTCTCCCCTAAAACAGAAAAAAAAAAAAGAAATACGCACTCACGTGCTGTGCTCGCGGCCCAGCCCAGGGGTCCGAGCTTTCGGGGCCCGATGCCTGCCTCGCAGCTGTGATTTCCTTTCTGTTCCTAAACCTGAGTCTTTTGCTTCCTCACTTGCACCACGTTGTTTCATGTCTATTTGGGAAAAGGAGGGTGAGCCAGCTGAATCTGAGAGAGGTTCTAAGCTGTCATTCAGACTCCCCCCCCCCCCCCCCGCAATAGGCTGGCAGGACACCCCCCGCCCCCCCAACCCTGAGCCAGGTCTGACAGGAGCTGCTTGTACTTCTTGGAGAAGCAGTGGATGTAGAGAAAAGAGAAACGAGAAATCGCTGCTGCACTTTCTGAGAGCCTCTGAGGCCTCGTCCGCCCCAGGAAACCCCTTTTGTCCACCCAGCCCCTTCGCTTTTGTCCGTCGCTCTCCAGACCAGAAAGCCGTGGTCTGTGCTGCGTCTGGGTGGGGCTTCGGGGACGCCGCGCAGGCTCTGGCCCTCCGAAGGGGAGGCGGTGGTTAAGGAGTGGGCAAAGGTCACAGCTTAGGCTGTACCATTTGCTTGTCACCTTGAGAAGTTCCACCTTGTCTAGCAAAACCTCCTTTCAGAGGCAGCCACCACAAAGGGCTCTTATGAGAGCGGCGGCCCCTGCCCCCACCTCCACTTCCACTCCCTTCGCCATTATTTTTCTTTGGGGGCAGAGCGGAGGGGCCTTCCTGCTAGGACTTTGAGGGGCTGTACTTCTTTTAAAAGGCAGTTTAGAGTCTAGAGCCTCCCCGTACCAGAGATTCATTTGCCTGGTTTTCTGGTGCCACTGGAGCGCACTCAGGGGTTAAGTCAGGGCTTCCTTCTCTGGAGGGCATTTTGTCTTCTCCCCCTGTCAGCCTCTCCAGCTACTTGGAGATTGAAGAAAAGAGGCGAGAGCTAGCATCTCATACGACTAGACCTCAGCACGGGGACCCGCCATCTCCGGGGGGGCCGGGTGGGAGGGAGACACGGCTGTCTCGCAGGGCGATCCTGAAAGGCACGACAGTGCAGTGGTTCGGCGTAGGTTCCGGAGCTCAGCTTCCCGGGTCTTCGGCCTCCTCCCCGCTCTGCCGCTTTCTCGCTGTGCTCTCGGCCACGTCATTCACCTCTCTGAGCTCTCTGAGCCTGTGTTTGCTCACGCACAAAACGAGAGTGATTTTAGTGTTTAGCCGATAGGGTCACTGTGAAGATCGAGATAATGCATTAATACTTAGCGTAGTGCCTGGTGCTCCGAGTACATTCCAGAATGTTAATCTTAACCAGTGTTGCTCAAGCTTTCTGTTGGGGCCTCTCTGTATGGTTTTTCTTCCTCCCTCCCGCCCTTCTCTTCTGACCGTGTAGCTCAGGGAGCTAGGTAGGCAGGCCTCAGGCAGAACTACACAGATATGAGTAATGTAAGACTGGACTTTATCTCCAACTGTTTCGAACTCTGTACCTCCCTTATCTCCATTGTATTTCCACCGCCGCCGTGAGAGAGAGCGAGGCAGCAAAATGACCCCATTCTCTTGGCAGCCACAGAGAGAGGGAATGAAGGCTTTGATTGGATTTCATACATGCCTGCTCGAATGCATGTATATGTGTGTGCCTCCGTTCCCCCACCTGGCTTTGAAAGGGTGAAGTGGACTATGAGTACTTTGGGAGTCCCAGACACAAGAGTAAGTTCGGGCCTCTCTGTTTTTTCCCCCAGCGCTGAGCGGGTGGGTGCTCAGGAGCCCCGGGCTGCGGGGAGGACAGGGAGAGGTCGGCCAGGGCAGGGCGGAATGGCCAGGTAGCCTTGTGCCGCACACACCCAAACAAAGCTGGGCCAGACCAAACACGGGAGCGGTGTCGGCTGTCCCGTCGAGTTCACACACGGTCTTCAAGGGCACATGCCTTGTGTGCTCAGGGTGCTGTGTTCTCTCCCGGCTCACCCAGGCCCGTGCTCAGCGACCTGAGAGAACAGAGGGGTGTGCTGTGGGGGATAAAAAACAGGGACCCCTCGGGGCTGGATCTTCCCTAGGCTGCGAAACAGCTCACCCAAGCGAGATGTGGAAAAACCTGAAGGGAGGAGAAGGGAGAGTGAGATGGTTGTCTCCTAAAAATCTGGACATGACCACCACCTCTCAGGGTAGCTTTGCTTTCCTCTGTTATACCCCCCACCTCCCCGCAAAAAGAGGATAAGGAGAATGAAAGTGAAACTTGGGTCTCTTAGGTCGGTCCTGAATATGGGGAGGATCAAGGAAGTCTTTGAGAAGCAACAAGGGCAGTTTTGGGGGAGGTAAGGAGGCATAATATGCATATACCGAGTGGGCAACCTTTGCAGATATTAACCAGAACAGCCCTTCTGCGAGTCTCATAAACGTGGGTAGGGGTCTCCTCATCTTTCTGGTGAGGGGATGGAAGCTAAAAGACATTAGTAACGTAACTACTCACTGGAAAAACCAGGATTTCAAACCAGGACCTTCTGATGATACAAAAGCCTTCTGGCCTTGGTCCTTGCCCGAGACGGAGGAGTGCGTGGGCTAGCCTGGCGATGGTGGATCACGAACTACTCACCCCCAGGTTATCTCCCTGGTCTGGGCTTTGACTGCTCCCTGAATTATCAGGAGGTCACATGCTTCGGGGTACAGTGGGGCAGGGTTAACGACTGGGTCAGACCCTGGCTTCTCTGGACACTATGGCATTAGAGTATTTCTTGAGTCTCCTTGGCGCTGGACTGGGGCCAGGCAAGGGACGTCTCTGAGCCTCGCAAAGGGAAGGGACACACTCTATGATGTCAATGTTGTTAGTCTCACGCCCATCACATCTGTCTCTGCCTTCCCTCCTTCCCCTCCCCTTCTCCCTCCCCTCCCCGTCTCCCCCTCTCCCTCCTCCCCCTTCCTCTTTCTCCCCTCTCTCATCTCCCTCTCTTTCCCTCTCTGTCTCTCTATCCCAATAAGATGCTGATTGAATATAACAACTTACCCAAAGTGTCACAGCCAGCAAATAGAAGACCAAAAACCTTATGTACAAACCCAGGTCTCTGAGACTCTAAAGACAGACAGAACTCAAAGCTCACTTTCACTTCTTTCTTTTTTTTTTTTTCCTCTAAGAATTTTTTCCCCCTAATTCCTGGATATTCTTGCTTCTTTTCTCTTTGAGTGAGAAGCCACTTTCAGCTTTCTCTTTTGAAACCTTTATACTTCCCTTGCCCTTAGGTTCACCTTTCCTTCTGACTCACTCTTTTACTACCAAAACTGGATCTGTATTGTGGACTCAGGAGTTATGTCAGGGGTTATTATCTTTGACTTAAGGGTTTTATTCCAGGTTTCTGCATTATCCCTCTGTGACACCTCCCGTATTCCCTGGAGCGGTGTTTTCCTTGACTCCTCTCGTGTCCGACACCCAGTTCGTCAGCAAATCCTGTTGGCCGTACCTTCAGGTGTATCCAGCATCTGTCGCTTCCCACCACCTCCACCGCTGCCACCTTGACTCCGGCCACCGTCATCTCTCTCTCACCTGGTCATTGCAGTGCCCTCGTAGCAGATCTACCCACTCTCTTGTCCTGCTACGCTCAAAGTGATCCTTTTAAAAGGTCAACCAGATCATTGCATTCTTACAGGGGGAAAAGCTAATAGACTTCACAATTTCAAACAAACACAGATCCATGTGGACACCTGTATCTGAGATAGACTCACCAACTAATTTATTGTCCAAAGCGGGACACTTAGAAGAGAGAAGGGGAACTCTGTGAGCAAAGGACTAGCACACACCGGGCCCGGACCCCGGCACACTGGGAGTCTGGCCCCCGGACCCAGGTGCGTGGCTCATTCTCTCACTTCCGCTTAGGTCTTTTAAAAATGTCACCTGTACACCTGAAACTAATGTGAAGTAAGGTTGAATGCAAACTGTCGTTGGAGAACAACATTTAAAAAAGGTCACCTTCTCGGCGAGGCTTCTTTGACCCCCGTTTAAAGTGCTCGCGCGTTCCTGCCGCTGCACCCGAATGCCCGCGCTGGTTTGTGCTCCTCCGCCGCTCCATCGCCGCCTGGATCTCCCCGCTCTAGAGCGCAAACTCCAGGAGGACAGGGGATTTCTATCTCGGCTGTTCAGTGTACTCTATTCCCAGCGTCTAAATCATCCTCAGCACTGGGGGTGGTCAGTAAATATTTGGTGAATGGATGGATTGGGGTGGGGGAGGGGAGGGGAGCAAGAGTTCTATTTCCTGAAGAGCCTTTCTCTTTAGAGTTTCCTTCCTAAACCATTTTTCTCGTTCCCTTCTATTTATCCTGGTAACCCTTTGGTAACTGGAGACCTTAGAAGAGTTTTCCGATGTGCTCTTAACCCTAAGGGGAGCTGATGATGATTTCCTAAGCCTGGGGCTCCCTAGGATGGAAGCTTGTATCCAGTGCCAGCACAGCTTAGCAGGTTGCAAGAGGTAGGAGAGGAGTTCTTGC
Source organism: Phyllostomus discolor (assembly GCF_004126475.2). Classification (NCBI taxonomy): domain Eukaryota; kingdom Metazoa; phylum Chordata; class Mammalia; order Chiroptera; family Phyllostomidae; genus Phyllostomus; species Phyllostomus discolor. The sequence continues at coordinate 14,551,966 of NC_040906.2, forward strand.
CCTTAAGGAAGTCACTGTGGGGGGCCCTGACCTGCGGTTGTGACATTGTGACAATCTGTCAGAGCCTTGGGGTCTGTGCCAGCCTCTGGGTACCAGCACCAGGACCTGCTTAAGGCCGATGCTGGGGAGCCCCAATTTGCTCATTTCCCACTTTTCTCCTTTTAAGTCTGCATCCTCAGCCCGTGGGCCCATATCGAGTCGGATGAGCAGTGTATCAGGGTCCAGCCTTTCCCTCCCCAGGGTCCTAAAGCTTTCTTTTCTGAAACGGCCCCAAAGGAAAGGAGAGATGAGGTGGGGGTGGGGGTGGGGTCAGACCCCTTATTTCCCGTTGAAAGTGGCACTTGGGATCTCTGAAACAGACCCTGTGGGGGTTAGAGTAGGAGGGAGTCTTAGGAGTCCTGGGCCACGGGCAGCGAGTTTCAGACCTGACGGAGATTCCAGTTACTGCCGAGAGGGGAGTGTGGACCCTCGAACCAGGACGGGCTGCGGTAGGGACAAGAGGGGAACTAAGATGCCCTGTGAGATCTGGAACTTTGGTCTTCCTGAAGCTCCTCACCTGGCCAGCTAGCAGGAGCTCAAGTCCTAGCAGATGGGAGATGGGAGAGTGAAACAGCCCTTGGAGACAGGAGAGGACTGGAGCGCCTGTGACTATGGAAACATTGCAGTGCGAGTGGTAAGCAGCGGAGAAATGTACCCAGATGTAGCAGAAAGACTAACAAGGGAAGCCTGGAGGAAGTGTCTGATTCCTCATTGTTGTATCCATATCAGTTTGGAGCCAAGGAAGCGTTGGCAAGCAGTGGTACGGTACAGAAAGCCACTTTGTGAAACAAAAGGCAATTCCCACAGGCATATCCTTAATTCGGAATACGAAGTCCTTTGTGATCTGGCGGACATGAATGCAGCCTTCCAGCCTCATTTCCCACGAGACACGCCCGTATGTCCTCTCCTTTCACACCTGCGCGCCTCAGAAACTCCCAGCGCACTCAGCGTCTAACCTTGCTGGGCTTCACTCGATGTCACCACCTCCCAAGCTTTTTGAGGACGCCCCATCAAAATTCGTCCCTTTCTTCTTCTCTAAGTTCTTGTTACCCTTTGTCATTCTGTTTGTCATATAATAGCATAACACTTGAAGAGGTATGCATTTATATCTATCTCCCTATCTCTCTTGGAGGCAGGGACTCCGACTTACTCCTGTGCTGGCGAGGGAAGGGCTGCCGCATCCATCCTCCCGCCCCCGCGCCCGTAGGGCTTGGCACACGGTAGGATCTCAGCCACCTTGCTGAGTGGGACCGATCCTGGGTTGATCAGAGGAACACATTATCCAGGAGCACACATTATACAGTCTCCTTCCCCTCCCCACTCTGGGCAGTGACCCGCTTTGTGGCTGGTACACCTTGCTCCTGGCTCAAACATACCTGTAGCAGGGGGCCCTGCTATTTGCTTTTCTTAGTCCTGACTCCAGCATTCTCCCTTTGATCTCCGCCACCCGCCCCAGCTGGCCCCTACCATTGTCCTGGGCAGGGAGCTGAACAGTCTCTCCTTCCCAGGCTCAGGCCTCGCCCCCTCTCTTCCCCAGCGTGTCCTGCAGACGATGATGCCCAGGGGAGCAGCAACGACAGGGAACAGCTAGAATAAGATTAAGGGTATGGCCTTTCAGTCCCTGAGGCTTCCAGGAAGGGCCAGCTGCCCTCTTTTCTTTTTTTTTTTATCTGCTCGCTTCTTTCTTGTCACCCGAGGGAGCTCGTGCCTGGGCTGGATGGGAACGCAGGAAGACGATCTGCGACGTGAGGGACCGCAGGCTGCACTGCTGGGAAGGGCTGCGTTGCCTTCTGACTAAACTCCTGCCGTTCAGAGAAGTAAATAGGGCAGTCATAATATTTGCGGGCCCTGAAGCCAGACTGTTTGGATTCTAATCCTGTTTCACCACTTACTAGCTGTGACTTCCTCAGGGAAATGGGGTCATACTATCGCCACCACATTCATTCATTCACAGACAGTCCCTGCTCCCCTCCTGTGGGCCAGATTGTTCAGGGTGCCAAGGAAATGCCGGGGAATAAGGCAGAAATAGATCAATAAGTAAATACTCAGAACAGAGTCTAGCACATGGTAAATATGAGCAGATGGACCGATACTCTTTCCCTGGTACTCTTCTGAGAACACATACTCAGGCAGAAGAGCTTCAGCAGCAGCTGTGCAACCAGCTCTCGCCAAGAAGGGGAAAGACAGAGGCAGGGCCCACACGTAGGCCCCAGTTTTGGACTCAGGTCCCCGATGGCACTGGCTTCGGTGGCCTTTCTGTCCTGGCACTCCATTTAGAGATTACCTACGTGACCCGGCTAAAGATCACCCTGGAAGACCACTGAGTCCGTTCTGTCCTCGGTAAAGGGCAGGAGGCGAGGACCCGGACTGCCTCAGTTCTGCATGGCCCATGTGTGCGCACAACAACACAGGGCCAGCCGAGCTGGGTGTGGGTGACACAAGGGGAGGCCTCATCTCTTGAGCAAAGTGAAGAGACTTGAGACAGAAGAAAGGGGAACAGCTGTCGGCCTGTCCCCTGCCCGGGCTCCCCAGCTGTGGTGAAGAGGACCTTCTCGAGGAGGAGGTGGCGTGGGACTCGGAGGGCCAAGCCTGGAAGGGAGGTGAGGTCAGGCAGAGGTGTGGGGCCTCACCGCTGACCTTCCCGGTCTCAGTGTCTTCCTCAGGCAATGCTGCCGAAAAGAGCTGTTTTGCTCCTGGTGTGACTCGTGGCCGGAAGTACAGTGTGTGCTCAGGGCTTCTGATTCATTGTCTGTGGTTTCCAGTGGAAGCCCAGGAGTGGTGTGGTCTTTAGGGTGGGATCAGGTTAGAGTAGAAATGGAAGTCGCGTGTCCTGGGATCAACACGTTTTTTTTTCAGCCACCACCATGCTCAGGGAAAGGTGCACTGTACGATCTTGACTGTGGTTCAGCAGCTGCTTCACCACTTCTTTTGCTCCCCTCGTCCATCCTTTCCCTCACTGGGTTTTCAGAAATGAATGCCCTCGTAGCCCGGAGGAAGTTCCCTTGATGAGAGATACGGACCGATGCAGGATTCTTGGGCTGGTTCCCACATGAGCTGCTGGTACGGCTTCCTCGGAGACCTGCTGACTTGGCTGGGACCGTACGATTTGCATGCACAGGGACAGATGAGGTAGTTCTGGGCCCCGTCCAAGATTCGGAAGTGCAGCCAAGTTTGGGAACACAGGATATCGTCCTCTTTCATCTCCTTTTTATTGCCGTTTCTTCGGTCTTCAGCATGATTTCGCCTGAGTCCAGCCGATACAGGAAAGTGGAACTAGGCAAAGCATTTTGCTGTGAATAAAAACCCACCTGGTTCATTCTGTATTGAGGGAAACAGAAATATAATGTGAATACAACAGTGCTTCTCAACTTTTTTTATTATCACTTCCCTAAGGAACCTTTTAAGACTTTTTTTCCTAATCACCCCCCTCAGGAAATTTTAATATCAAAAATATACCAAAATTCTGATGTGTGTGTGTGTGTGTGTGTGTGTGTGTGTGTGTATTTCTGTGCTTTATACTTTAAAAGAGCAAGAGTTTTTTCACCCATGAAGAACCCACTTTCACTCCCCTGGGGGAGATACTTTCCGTTGTGCGTTCATGGATATTACAGTCAAGCACAGGGAGACTGCTGCGGGGACTGTGAGGTGTCAGGGGAGCCCCCAGCGCTCTGTAAGCTCCATTTCTCCCACCCCCTCTGACTGAACATCACAGCCCCGTGATTTTCTCTTGTCCTCGGTCTGTCACTCCCATATTGCACTCGCTCCCCTATCCTGGACCTCGTCATTCATCATTTTTTTCTCTCTAGTACGGAGTTTTAGGAGTGAATTCAATTAAACTAGTAATCTCTACAGCCCAGGGGTAATGATTTCCTGATATCATCCCTTTAGAAGAAAGAGCCCAGAGACCTGTGGCGTGTTCAAGGGAAAACATCATAGACCTAAGTACTGGGGCAAATCAAGATACGCATTTGGAAATTGCCTTTCAGCAGAGAGTACCAAGAGGTCTGCGAATTGGTCCCGACACGCGTGGGTGTGGGTGCCCTCTACGGGGTCTGACGTCTCTATATAAGTTCATTCGGGGTTGACGCCAGTTCTGCCAGTGGAATATCAAGTCCCCTTTCTCTGGCAGTGCAGTGTAACCAACGGCAGCATCTCCTCTCCCCCGCAGAAACTGCCAGAGGCATGCAGTGTTGGGGATGGAAGACCCTTTGTGACGCATCTACAGAACCTGTACACGGCAGTCACCCGACGAGAGGTCCAAGTGAGGCAGAAGCTCAAAGACGCCGGTGAGGAGCTCCAGGGGACTTGGTCTCCCTGGGGTTCGAGTTAGGGTCTAGCTTTGTGGTGGCATCTCTAGCTACTTATGACTCCTTAAGTTTAAATGAATAAAAATTAAGTAGAATGAGAAATTGATTTCCTCACTTGCTCCAGCCACACTTCAAGTGCTCCACAGCCGCTGGAGGCTGCAGAGATGGACAGAGGAGATACAGGATATTCTCGTCATTGCGGGAAGTTCTATTCAACTGACCCAGGCGCTTAGGAGGGCCAGGAGGAAGATGGCTGTCCTACCCGAGACATGTCAGGAAATGTGGGGGAGAACAGTTGGCTGTTTTGAGTCAGGGAAGCTCTTTTCCTACTTGGACAAAGTGGACCCGGGCAATCTCCATCGTAGAATCAGGGCTTTTCAAAAGTCAGCTGGAAGTTAGATCTGTGGCTACTCCTGTCTGTTCATGTGTTAGTGCCTGCCCTGGCCTTTGTGTCAGAATGCTTGGTGAATTCTAGTGTCTTCCTGGTAAGAAGAAGGCATTCACCGCTATCTTCCCTTGATCTTTCTGATTTCAGGAGATCCTCAGGCCTCGGGGAGTGCCTCCCCCCACAGAACCAATAGCCAACTTCCGAGCCAGCTGGATGAGCCGGTTTCCTCGGCACCAGCCCACCCGGAGCCCGAGAAAGAGCCCACAGTGAGTCGTGAGCAGCTTCCTGGATCGCGTCCTCAGCACTGGCACTGGCGGAGTCCACGCCTATAGTCCCCAGGTCCACGGTCCCTGGAGTAGCTACCTGGTGGACGCTGTCTTCATAATACTGGCGGATATTTGTCACCGGGCTTGCACACTGCGGCTTTCTAGATGGAGAGTCACAGTTTTTACAGCTCCTCTCTGCAGTTCTTGTACCGACTGGTGGACCTTGACTTCGTTTCTACCTTATCCCACTGCTGTGGTCTGTGGGGTTGTTCCCGGGGAGAGAAGGGATATATTCGCCTGTTGCATAGGGTCTTATATCACCTTCACCGCCTGGCATGGACTCCAAAACACTGTGCTGGCCACTTCGAGAAGGCCTCACCCAAACCAGGGCCACGGGAAGAAGAAAGTTCCTCTCCTAAATGAAGTGGGCGTGTTCAAAACCCCTACTAATTTGGGTTTCTTTTTTTCCTAGGGTACTTCGGGCCCTGTGCAGAGACCTCAGCTGTCCAAGGTCAAGAGGAAGAAGCTAAAGGGGCTCTTCAGTTGAACTGCCTACTCTCTCAGCCGCTGAGGGTGGACGTGGAGAGTAGCTTCCTAGGGCCGCCTTGAAAGGAGCCCCTGTGGCAGCAGTGTCTCTGCCACCGTGTCCCAGTCAGAGGCAGGCTCGCCGAAGTCCACCCAGGGCACTGGAGGCCGCCTGAGCCGGTACTGTTCAACGAGCGAATCTTGGCTCCAGCCCCTCGGGCACTGGCCTTCCCTGTCCAGGTGGAAGCCAGTCTAGCTTTCTAGACTGGTGGAGGGTCCCTGGACCCAGGACCCTACCGTGGGCTTCAGGTATACAGGACACGTCAGCAACAAGGCACAACGCACTTAGGAAGCCTTGTCTACCTTTCTCAGGCGTCCCCCTAGCCAGTCCCAGGTGCTCCTCAGAGACACACTCCTCCCGTTAGCATGGAATAAAAACCCTCACGCTCCGCTGCTTACTTGGTCTGTGGAACCCATTGCCCACTTCACTTCAATGGACCCCACCCTGCTATTGTCTCGGGTTCAAGTCCACACCCGCAGTCCAATCCTTCAGGCTCTTCTCATGCGTCTCTGCCGTGGGTGTGCTCAGCCCCTGCGTGGGAACGTTAATCTTGAGAACTCTCTCCGTGGTGGGCACCAGGCGGAGCAGACGGCCTGTGCTCGCCTTTGCCCAACTGATGTGGGTTTTTTTGTGGTGGTGGTGGGGGGTCTGATTCCAGGGCGTAGACAACAGGTTAAACCACAACACGGGGTCAATATTACAAAAAGCTTTGAATCGCAGGGCCAAGGTAGTTGCCCACTGGAGTGAGAGAAAAGGGAGTTTCACCTTCCCTTCCTTCCCTCCACCTCAGATAACATGGTAACTAGAAGAACTAGGAAAGATGGGGTGACAGGGAACAGGAAGTGGCCGCAGGAGCTCTCTGGGACAACGTAACTGACCTGTAGAATGAATAGTGCGTCACGAGAAAAAAAAATGTAAAGGCTCTATGAGATAGGCAGAATCTTAGACGGTTTAGGAGGTCAGCTCTTTGGGCAGATCTGGCAAGATTGAGCAGACCAGGATTCGCCAAGTCCCTTGGCCTTCTCTGCTAGATGTTAACTGGGAGCCGTTAGGTAGAGGGAGGGGTCCGGGGCAGGATGCACAGAGGTCTTCTCCGGTTTATTTACATAGGATCGCCAAATGCCTCCTCACCCTCATATCCTCCCTAGCTGGAACCGGTATTTCCGTCCGTATGCCAAATCATAGGAGAACAGACAGTCCAAGCAATCATGAAATAATGATGATTATAAAGAGAGCAACAAGAATAATGCTTATTGAGCTGTTAATGTACACCAGGTTAATAAGCTCCTGGCATTGAATCCTCACAGCATCACGTGAGGGAGGTGCTGTTGACCCACTGGGGAACGGAGTCCTGGAGAGATGAAGTGGCTACCAAAGGTCACACAGCTAATGAGCGCAGCCGGCACTTGAACCCAGAGAGCTGAGTTCGTCATTCTGCACATTATACTGAGAACATTTTCCAGGAAGGTTGGCAGGTCCTCCTTTCCCGTCTTTTGCTACAACATCCTTCTCCTGGGTCCCTGCCTACTTTCAATAGGTTGTTCTCCTCCTCATTGCTCTTCAAGGCAGGACACTTTAAGGACTCTGGGGCTTACCCCCTTGTCTTTCCCCTCAGGCAGAGTCGGAGAGCTCCACCGGGGCTCACCCCAGGTGCTGCTGATAGGGGCTTTCCCAGTCCCCAGAGTCCTGGGGTGCATGCACCCCACAGCCGTGACTGTCATTGGAGTGAACTGGGATCCAGGAAAGACAATCTACAGGCGGCTCGTTTTGTTATTTAGTTTCTTTTTGGCATAACTTAGATAGCCAGATTTCAGGACCTACAAGATATGAGACCACACGGAAAACGGAATGACCTCCCCAGCAAGCGGGGAGAAAATATGGGTTCTTCACTTGGGTAATCCCTCTACCTTAAGAGCACGGTCTCCAGAGCAGGCATTTGTATTCACAGGAGGACCAGGGGGTTGTGAATCCCCCCATATTATGAGTGAAATCATGAGGGCATGCTTTTTTCATGTTCCCAAAAGAACGTGTCCTTTTTTAAAAGGTTAAATAAGAATATGCCTAATGACCGCTCCGTCCACTGCCCACTCTGTCCCCAAAGGTCGCTGTCTCCACGGGGATACTGCCCAAACACACCCTTCTGTAAACATTGCTTCCAGAGGCCCTGCCTCGGGCCTCCTTGCCCTGAAGCTCTTACCCCCCAAACCCAGGGGTGGTGTCTGCGAATCTTGCTTCCTGGGGCAACTCCAGGGAAATCCCTGCCTTGACAAATGGGCCTACCCAGGCTGGACTCCAGCCCTGCCCCCTGGCTCGGGCCCCTCCCCGAGGCCCCCAGCCTGACCCAACCCCCACTCCGCATGCACATAAAAGGGTCGAATTCTCGTGGCTGCTCCATAAATTTTATTCCGTAAATATTAGTTTTCCCTGTGTTTAATAAAGCAGTGGCCCACCTCCCCGCCTACCCGCCCGCTCCCCGGGGCCGGGGTTGGGGCCAGGGCTGGCTGGTGGGAGAAGGGACTCTTTCAATTGCTTTGGAGTATTTTTAGAAAAAAAAATAATATAAGGTGGTTTACACGAGCAAGCCAGCAAACCAGGAGCAGGACTGGAGACCTCGAGGAAGTTCCTGCAGGAACTTGACCTAAAAAGTAGAGAAATAGCGCCACCTAGGCTGCAAGGCCCACTTGGCCTGGCTGGCTGGCTGGCTCTCTGCTCTCCCCTCCCCCATAGCCAGCCAGGACGGCCAGCTCTTGCTGGAAGGGAAATCTGCATCCCTTAGCACTCCAGCTGGGCAGCACCTCCTCGCCTCCGGCCTCACCGAGGGCTTTCCCAGCAGTCCTTGAGGGCAGAGCTCAGGCTGGGTCCTGGAAAATCCCACTGGGGTCATTCTCTTTCCTCCTGTCACTGTCAGCCAGCCTCCCAGGTCAGGGAGTGTCTCCAAAGGAGAGTCAGGTTATTGAGAAAGGAGGAAGGAGCTTCTGGTCTCCGTCCTCACGCTGAATCCTGAGGAGCTCGTCCCGGAATTCCGAGGGCGTCAGGTGGCACAGAGTGAAGCTGGTGCTCCTCTGCTCTGGACTTGGGGAGACCCTGTTCCTGTCAGATCTGGAGCCCTTCTCGTGTCTGATGCGGGTCCCCCGCGGTGGGGACTCGAGTCTGCTGCACACTCAGGGCCCCTGCTCCCTAATTTTACCTTGCGGTATGCCCGAACTCCCTTTTGTTTTCCTCCTCTTCGTTTAAACCGCCCAATTTCCCAAGCCCTTCCCTCCTTCACGCTGGTCCTCTGGCGATGAGCAGGGGCCCCGTGTACATATTGTCAGTACAAAGATGGCGGGAGGAGCGAGAATGGACAAGGTGCCTCTTCCCCGGATCCTGGCTTCATCTCATATACTTGGCATTGCCACCAGGGCATTTTCTTCTCTCCAGCAATGATGTCCCTCACTTTCTCCTATGACAGCGCTGGGAAGACTGGCTCCGGGGAGTGTAGAGGAAACCTAACATCCACGTCATAGCCTCTCCTCCCCGATGTGGGGAGCTCCCTTCGTCTGTTCTGCTCGCCCCCCACCCTCTGTGCTGTTAACGTAATCTGTGTTTAGATACACGTTTTTGTGTGCTTTTTGTTTTTGTTTTTTAAGATTTTATTTATTTATTTTTAGAGAGGGAAGAGAGGGAGATAGAGAGAGAGAAAGAAACATCAATGTGCGGTTGTTGGAGGTCATGGCCTACAACACAGGCATATACCCTGACTGGGAATCGAACCTGGGACACTTTGGTTCACAGCCTGAGCTCAATCCACTGAGCTACGCCAGCCAGGGCTTGCTTTTTGTTTTCATTCTTCCATTAGATTATACCACTTGGGAACAGGGTCCATTTCCGACCCTCACTCAGAAACTATCCCCGTGGAGGTATTACACCACCAAAGGGTACAACTTACATTAACTGGGTTTTCATACAATCAGGAACATTTCTAAGCTGCTCTGGTGTTTTTCTATCTTCCGATTTCCCTGGAGAAGAAACTGTTCAAAAGGCGTGACGTATGACAGGGAAGCCACCACTCTCAGATCCCAAGGCCCGTGTCTTCTCACCCCTGTCATTGACGTCAGCAAACCTGTGGGCTCACAACAGTGACTACACCGGGCACTTCGATACAGAGACTGATGCCGGAGGAGAATGGAGCCCGCGCTTGGGAGGGAGGGTTTCTCTGAGATGCTGTGACCTCCTGGAAGCTGATGCCGGGGGTTCCTGTTGAAGGTTCCCATCGCTCGGGTTTTCTTTCCTGTTCTCTTGGACGGGGCCTCCGGAGATGCCGCCCAAGTGGGAGGGTAGACCAGGTGCCTGTGCGTGAGGGAGAGGGATCCGAGGGAATCCCTCTCTGCTTGGGAGGAGCTACGAGCCCCTCTGTCTTCCATCTTTCGTTCCAGACTCTTCAAGAAGTCCTTCTTCATCTCCTAAGACTTCACTTTGGGGCTCTTCCCCTCAGTGCTGGGGTCTCACGTCTCCACCCTGGCACATGGGAAGTCGTTAGGTAGCACCAAAGCATTCTAGCACAGGTTCAAGTGTTCTTCCCGGCTGTTGAGTCCTCCCTGCGCTCAGTTCCTCTGTCCTGGAGCCCAACAGGTGTTGCTCCGCCCTCCACACTCCTGGACCCTTTCACTGAGTGCTCGCCTGTCCTCACCTAACTCTCACGGGCTCCTGAGGATCTGAGCCAGCCCAGGGGAACCCGGAAGAGGCACTGGGAGAACTCCAGGGTGTGGGGAGCACACGGCCATTGACTCACCTGGGAAGACTGTGCCCGGATCACTCGTCCTGCTGGGCCCGGGGCCAGGAGTTAAAGGAGCATGCAGTACCACACTCTTCCTCCCCCCCAGTCTGGAGTCAAACACATTAGCAGGGTTAGAACTGGGGACTCGGACTCTGGGGCTGCTTGAAGTCCTTTCTGAAACCTGGGTGTTGTATTTGCTTTTTCATATTGGCAGCTGGAAGGGGAAGCCCATCCCAGCTCGGCATTGTTGTCTAACATGGTTAATCAGATCCTATAATCCTGCTGTGGAAATATTGGGCCTCACTCAAAACAATAGAGACCAAGAATATTGTGGTTAAATTTCAACCAAGTGCCTCCCTGGCTTGTTTGCCTAACCCCTACCCCCCTCTCCCGGGCCAGAGTCCTCCTCGCTTTATGGACCCCTGATAGGATCGACAGCGGTCAGAAATCGGTGACGGGAGAAGGGAGAATGGAGCAGGGGAAGGGTAACCCTCCCGACTGGCACTCTGTCCTGCCTTTCCCCACCCACCCTGGGCCTTGAAGGATGAGCTGGGGGCGGTGAAAGGGGCCAGAGTTGGTGGGGAAGGCCCTGGGCGCCCGAATCTGTGTCCCGGGCTCAAGAGCAGTACTTCTGGGAATCCTGGGTGGTAAAGAGATCCCTTATTCAAGACAGAAAGAGCCTGCTGCCAAGTCAGAAGGAGAGACTCCCAGTGTGATTGATTATGGCTGCCTGGCCCTTCCAGGGCACAAAGCAATGCCAGTTTTTGTCCTATGTCACACCTGGGAGACATGGGATGACACCGGTTGGGGAAGGGGAGGTGGCGAAAAAATTTTCTGTTTGATCAGTAATCTGGTATAACAGCAGTATAAATAGTACTAATACTCCGATGACGTATGAAGGTAACACTGACACCCTCACTGCAGGGGCTTTCTGGTAGGGGCCATGACCCTCCCCGACGTGGTGTTGCTCCCAGCAGTGAGTCCGAATTCGGTGTGGTGGGATAGTCCACATGATTAGAACAGTGGCACAGAGGGAATAGACACGCTGTACAATGACACTGCGAATCAAAAAAGATGCAGTGCCTGGACGCTAAAGGGGAAAATCAACGTGGTGATACATTCGGCACAAGGCAGAGGCCACCCATCCCTCTTGCAGACGGCCAGCCATCCGGCTTGTGAAGTGGCCGACTTCAGGTTTGTGCCGGTCAGTCATGCATCCCCGGTGCCCGGGGCACAGGCTGCAGCCACACTGTGTCACCAGTCAGCGGGGCCAAGTACAGTGAGGCCCCAGCCCAGCGGCGTGGACGATTGAATGGTCAAAGTGTGTGCGCATTTCTGGGATCTGAACAATGAAGTGGCAGGACCGTGCCAAGTGAGACTGCCTTGGCTCCGCCTGTTCATACAGCGTGGAGACGGAGGAACAATAAAGAGCACTCGGTGTTTCTCACCTAGGGTGCTTGCTACGTGATCGTCCAGGGCCTGACGTGGTGCCCATGGGTCATTCATCAAAGCCGTTTTGAAGCTGGGACAGCTTGGTGGGAGCTGAGCTTTCCACTGGAAAGGCATCTGGAACACCGGTCCTGGAACTGAGACTCTGAGGGGTGTATGTGTGCTTCTGGGTAGGAATCTCAGAACCAAATTAACGGCAGTCATCAAATGGAATCGTGGCAAGTATGGCACTGACATCAGAATGATCTAAAGGTGATGGAAAACATTTCAACAGTTAGGCAACTTGAATAACTAGTGGGAGGATCCCATGAGAACAATGGTCGCCAGTAGATGCTTCGGAGAATGGGCCACATTCCTGACCGCACGGGTGGCTGAAGAGGCTGAGCTGGTTGGTTAAACCTCGTGCTGCACGTAGACTGGGGAGGCGAATGGGAAAGTTCCACGGCAAAATCCCTGGTCATTCGAAGGAATTCAGAGGAATGGCTGGGTTTGTAGGAAATATGTTGAGAATGAGATTGAAAACTCCGTTTTCGAGAAGAAACAGTACACGTTCATTTACTCAAGTCATTAAACGTATAAAATACCTTGCTAGCGCCCCGCCGATAGGTGTTCTGCTGTGTACATCTGCACGCACATGTAGATGTTATGTGTGGCCGCAGAGACAAGGCTCTTGCTTTCAAGAAACCTACAGTCCAGCGATGATGTTAAAAAAGATTTTTTTCTTAAAAATTTTTCAAGTGTGTGAAGTACAAAGTGAGGGCCATGACTATGTATCTCTTTTAAAGTTTAAAGAATCATATATAACCCCGGCTGGTGTAGCTCAGTGGATTGAGCACAGGCTGCGAACCAAAGCATCGCAGGTTCGATTCCCAGTCAGGGCACATGCCTGGGTTGCAGGCCACGGCCCCCAGCAACCACACATTGATGTTTCTCTCTCTCTCTCTCTCTCTCTCTCTCTCTCTCTCTCTTTCTTCCTCCCTTCCCTCTCTAAAAATAAATAAATAAAATCTTAAAAAAAAGAATCATGTATAAATGCTATTTTGTTATCTGCTTTTACTCCTGTTTAACTATGTTGTGTCTGTATTTACACTTCAATACATAAATTTCTTCAAAGGATGCAGTATCTTCACTCTAAGTTTTATGGAGAGTTTGAAAAATACCCTCATCATCAGAAAGGAGGAAGTCAAGCTCACACTATTCCCCCGCCGCCCCCATGGCTTCATCTCCGACCTCCTTGCCGTTTCTCTAATCTGCAAGCACTTGAGGGCCTTTGCTCCGCGCAGCTCTCCCTGCTAGAACACGCTCCCCTGGTTCTCCACTTAGCTGAAGCCCTCGCCTCTTCAGGTCTTTGCTTAAGTTGCCCCGTCTCACTGCGACCTCCACTGACCACCCCGCGTAGCATAACCGCCTGCCCCCTGACCTTGCACCCTCTTCCCGCAAGCTGGCTGCACGCCCAGTCCTTTCATCCCATTTTATGTTTTGTGCTCGGAGTCCTTATTCCCTTCTGACACATTATATATTTGACTTCTTTTTATATTTGTGTTTAATTGTCTGTCTCCCCAATGCCTCCCTGCTAGAATAAAGCTCCACGACAATGGGAGCCTCGGGTCTTGCATTTGCTGTTCTCTCACATCCCCAGCACCTAACACAGTGCCTGGCACTTAGTAGGTGCTCAAAAATAGTTGTTGCCTGAATAAATAAAGAGAGATGGTCTCTCACACACACACATGAATACACACACCTGCTCACACCAGCAATATCTTGAAGGTAGCTTAGAAATGTGCGGATATAAATGAATGTAATCCTTGTCGTCTGCAGCAACCAGGTGTAAGGTGAGAGTGGGGCCTAACTACCATTTTGTTAGCTGTAACCACAAGACAATGAGTTTATCATTTTCCTGAAACTAAGACGAGAAGTTATGAAAGAGCAAGTGACTATATACCTTCTCTATTTAGCTACAGACCCCCAGCACCCTTAGGGGACTGCCTCTGCCAAGGGAGACTGGTGAGACAATGCAGGCGACCAGGGCGAACGCAGTCACAGAACACCGACAGGCATGTCGGGAGCATGGCTTGAGTGTTAGAAGAGCAGTACTCCTGGCCCCCTTTCCTGAGCCTTCACTGGGCTGGCGTTTTCCAAGATTCTCTTTAAGGAACAATTTCTTCCCAAACGGAGACACTGGGGTGGAAATGAAGCCCACTACTTAGTAGGCATGTTATTATCCACCTACAGACATACATTTATATGGATGCTTCCTGTCTATAAGAGTTTCCCACAATCTTTAGTCTCTGCTATGAGGGGGAAACACACATCCTGTTTGTCACTAATTCTGCTGCCTTTTCCTCCCCTTTCAAAGTCATCAAAGCCAGGTCTTCAATGCTTGGATCTCTCTGAAGTGCCTTGTAATGAGCTTACTGTTTGGGCAAAGGTAACTTGACATTCCCATTTCCAATCAATAGCTAACTTTCAAAGCATTGTTCGTTTGGAGTGGCTCTAATTGGTTGTCCAAACGCATTCCGGACTGATCTGAGGCTTGAAAGGCAGACATGATCCCATTTCTGCATATGGGAGATTTGGTGGAGTTGCTAACCTCTGTTAAAAATCCACAGCAGAGGCTAGAGTGCTCCCCACTAGCCAGGGAAGTGGTCAGGCAAACAGAGTGTGAGGTCTTAAAAGCCCACGATCAAGATAACAGAGGAGTCCCCTCGATTCAGAGAGAAAATGAGTGAGTTTCAACAAAGGTCAACAACCCAGCATGCTTGTCCTCACTGAGAATCACCCACCAAGAGCCTGGGTTATTAAGGAGTCAAAGAAGCTGGATTCCAGCTCCAGCTTCCCCACCTACAAGCTCTGAACGTCAGTTTCTCATTCGTGAGGTGAAGATAACAGCGTCAACTTCGTAAGCTTTTTACGAAGGTTACGCCGGCTGATGTTAAGGAGCCTCACCTTCGCCAGATCGTTCAGCTGGGCTGTTCGTCGGGTACGAGTGCCATGATCTGTGCTGGGATCTGTGCTGGGATCTTCGCTGCCCTTTTCTGAGGATCTTCATTCTTGTCATCATTCCTGTCCCTCCTTCAACACTGATTTTCTCCAAGACATCTCACCTCGGACTCATTGTTTCTTTCCTTTTTTTTTTAATTAAATTTTTTTCAGTTACAGTTGACATTCAATATTACATTAGTTTCAGGTGTACATGATTGTTTCTTAGCTCCATATTCTTCTAGGCCAAGTTCATCTTATCTATTAACTGGTTTATGATACATTATTCTGTGGTCATTCATGAGCGGCGTTCATGGCTTTGTCACTGCCTGTTATTTCCATGATGTGTCTTTAGGTTTAAATAGTAAATGCCCAGAGGACAATGACCGTGTCTTCTACTTTTCTGTTTGCACTTTCTGTCCTTAGGTGCCTACGATACCAGTGTACACAAGGCAGATGCTCCCTAGTAGAAAGAACTAGGGCCTCCTAATCCCCACTGCCGTCTTGAGGCACACGTACATGAGCATCCTGACTACCCCCCCCCCCCCATGGGCAATAGGCACCAGCGAACTGGGACTACTGCTAGCGGGCCCAGCAGAGAAGAGCAATGCATTCTACATAAGATTTGTACTTACAGCTTGTATTTTAACCCTCTCATCAACCCTATGGGGTAGGTGGTATTTTCACTTTATAGACGAGAAAACGAAAATGTAGAGGAGTCCAGTGACTTGCCCAAGGCCATGCGGGTTGCAGGTATCAAAGACAGTGTCCAGGCACAGATCTGCCAAGTCCAGGCCCAGTGCTTCCTCTACTAGCCACAGCTGCCGTGCACGGAGCTCCCAGAGGGTAGGTGACTAACTGCATTCCCGACACTTGTTTGCTTGTGGCTCCGCACCATGGCTTTAGAGCAGGGTTGGTCTGGCCAAGTGGCAGGATGTGGAGAAAAAGACTAGTTCAATATAGAAGTATGGACCTACACAGAGTGTGTGTGTATATATATACATTCACAGGCACACACACATATATGAACATATCACTATACACTATATTTGTACTATAACGTTACATTCAAGATCGGCTGTAAACACTAACGCGATAGTCTACCAAACAGATGTTAAATTATCAGGTTCTGGGTGTGTTTCCCTCCCCCCTCACCCTTACCTTCCAGCCTATTTTTCCAACTTTCACTCTTGTGAGCAAAAAAAAAAAAAGTTAATATTCATCAGGTTATGCAGAGAGCTAGCTTTTTCTTGTTCTCTTCAAAATGGAGATGACCGCGGGGTGCCGAGCTCTAAAAGTGAGAGAAGAAAAGTGACGTGACCCACTGGCCCGGGACTCAGATGTGAGGTGCCCCGGTCAGGTTCTGTCACTGCTGCTCAGACCCCAGGCCTCTGGTGGCTCCACTGTGGACACTTCAGTTCTCCAGTTTCCCTGCTGACAAGGCCCTGGCAGTGACCAGAAAAAGAGCCAGCCTTTTTCTGATAGATCTAATGGACTGGCCCGACTCAAAAGCTACCCTTCATCTACGGAGCAACTAAGAACATAAGCAGCCAAGAAGTGATCTCTGTCCTTAGGCCCCAGTCAGATAAAAAGTGCTCTGAGGTCGCTACTGTAGAAATCGGGATGCTCCTAATTTCTCCCCTCCTCTCCCCCTTCCTCCGCTGAAGGAGATTGGACTGATGCTGACCTAAATTTGAGCCTCAGCTCTTGAACCACCACAGTGTCCTGAGAAAAGACTATATATAGCTTTGAAGTAAAAAATCTCCAGGTTCAAATCTTAGCTATGGGATTACAAGCAAGTTACTTTATTTCTAAAGCTCTGGAGCTGTAGATCTGTAAAAGGAGGATAATGACGACTGCGTGCAAGGGTGATTGTGAAGATTTACTAGGTGTTTAAAGCACCTGTCATAGAGAAAATATTTGGTTAATGTCAGCCCCATCTGCTTCTCCCAGTACACACCCTAGAAGAAAGGCAATGTTAATAAATCATTGTAGATTAGAACTTCCGAGAAGATCTCAAAGAAGTAGTCTTTCACTTGGAGGAAAGGACATTGAAAGGGAATCTGACCACTCTTCAAGAACAGGCACGCGAGATAATCAGGACAATGGCCATGGTCACTAAGGCCAGAAAAAGAGGAAAGGAGATGGATTTTCATCAGAAAGGTAGGAAGGGAGGAAGATTAAACTTGAGGCAAAACTTGTGTAGACAGTGATTATAAAAGGCTGGGGTAGGTGGCCATGGAACCCTACAGGATTTCCTCCTTGGGAACTCCATAGAAACGGAGCTCCTGTTCGTCTGGGTTGGGAGAGGTGTTGACCTGGCTGCGTGGTCTGCCCCAGAAATCCGAGTGGGGCTGGGGTGGGAGGCAGAGACAGTGCAGGGACAATTCTTGAACCCGGAAAACACAGGTTAACACGCTCTGAAAGCTTTGCAGGAAAAGAAGCAACATCAGAGTGATGGGTGACTTGGAGACCTGGGATCGAATGTTAATGTGAGGATGCGTGAGGAGGGGGGAGGACGTGGGAGCCAAGGGGGAGAAAAGGAAACAATGCCTTTTGTTTCCAAGGGACACAGAGCCACCCTGAATCCCCTGCTGTGGGCCTCAGTTTCTCGTAACACAAAGTGCTTGGGTTAAGCACTCTCCCGAGTGAGTCCCTCCCAATTCTGAGCTTCTGTTCACAAAACTGCTCCAGAGAAAATGTGCTGCATCTATGCAAAGCACCCCCCCCCAGCCCCACGCACAGGCTGTGCTGGGGGAGGGGTGCTGCCCAGAGAGGGCCACCGCATCAGCCCTGGGGGCACAGCCCGGGGCTCACGTCTTCCCTGCCCCTCAGGAGCCAGTTGCTTACCCTCTCTGAAATTCTACTCTCCACTTGTGACGTGGGGGGACTGTAGCTCATGTGAGCTTGTGAGTGTGCTTGTTTATTGGGGGCGGTGTTGTGAGTTTAAGTTAAATAATGCAAGTAGAATACTTGCTATAGTAATATAGTTCCCCTGTTCTAGGCACGTAAGTAGCAATAAAACTGTACTTATTGTATTAATATTCTTGTAATGAGAATGTTTAAACCTTCTAATTTCTCAACCTTTATTTCTATTGCTAATGACTTTGTAGAATACACCTCAACCAAGTCAAATGTTCAGTTTGGTTTTTTGTTTGTTTTTAACACACGTGCGTATTAAAATACGTGCACAGCCCACGTTCCCTTCTCCGGCTGCCTCTCCGTAGCCTATGTCCTTGCTAATGTGTAAAGCAGGTCTAAAAGAGCAATTATTTAGCAAGTCCTGGTTGCCACTGGCTTTGCATCTTTTTTTTTTCTTTCATTTTTAGCAAGCCCCGCCACCGAGCTCTGGGTTGCCCCTCTTGAAGGTGGCGGCCGCGCAGCCCCGCATCCTGTTGACGTCTCCACTCTGGCGGCACTTCTCTGCACCTTGGCCTGTCCCTTGGCAATCCCATCTGGCTCCTTGTAACAGCGTTTCCAGCCCCCCAGACCCTGCTGACTCTCTCCCAAGGACGGACGCCCCACTCCCAGCTTCACACCCGCGGGCCGTGGGATGTGCGCTGAGCTGATACAGAACTCGGCTCCACCGAGCCGAGAGGGAGCGTCTCCCGGGCCGGGGTGGGGCACCAGGTTACCAGTGGCCTCCTGCCTTTTGGGTTTACTTCCCCGCAGGGGACACCGTAGGCGGCTGTGCGGTCCGGCCACAGCCCCCCGCCCCTCGCGTCCGGCCGCGCCGCGGGTTGCGGTCGCCGTGGGGGTGGCAGCTCCTGTCCGGGAGGTTTGCGCCTGGCGGGGCACCCCGGAGCCGCGGGGAGCCCAGAGGCGAGGCCAAGGCGGGTGGGGCGCGTCGGGGCGGGGAGGGCAAACTCAGGCAGCGCAGGGGGCGCCGAGGGCAGCGGGCGGGCGGGCGGGCGGACTCGCGGCGGAGGAGCGAGCGGGACGAGGGCTGGCTAGTGCCGGGGGCCGCCCGCCCGAGGGGGAGGAGGCTGTGCTGCCCTTGCCGCAGGTTCGCTGTCGAGCACACAGGAGGCAGGGACATGGGCAGGGTGCGGTCTGCGCGGGGCCCGAGCCCGGATCTCTTCCATTTCCCCTCTCACTCGGCCCCGGGCTGCGCCGCAGACGGCAGCAGCTCCCGCTCCGCCCGAGCCGCCTGACCGCCGGGCCGGGGTGCTAACCGCGGGGCCCGCCAACCCGCCGGCCCCGGCCAGCCCAGCCCAGCCCGGCGGCCCGCAGCCCCGCCGTCCGCCGCCCCCCGCCGCCGCCGCGTTGCCAAAACAAACGGGCCGGCCTATTTATTGGCGGCGGGCGAGCCGGGCAGCTCAGAGTCGAGGCGCCGAGGGGGACAGCTCGCCGCCACCAGCCAGGGCCCCGGGCCCCCGCCCCGCACCTGAGTCCTGCCGGCCCTGCGCCGCGCCGCGCAGCCCATGGCGCCCCCACCCGGAGCCCCCCGGAGCCACCCCGACGCCTGAGCCCCCGCAGGGCCCGGGTCGACTCGCCCACCCATCAGCCCACCAGGCGCCCTCGCCCGCCGCGCTCCCGGGCTCCCGGCCATGTCTCCCGCCCGGCTCCGGCCCCGACTGCGGGTCTGCCTGCTCCTGCTGCTGCTGCTGGTGCCCGCGGCGCGGGGCTGCGGGCCGGGCCGGGTGGTGGGCAGCCGGCGGCGGCCGCCGCGCAAGCTCGTGCCACTCGCCTATAAGCAATTCAGCCCCAACGTGCCCGAGAAGACCCTGGGCGCCAGCGGGCGCTATGAAGGCAAGATCGCGCGGAGCTCGGAGCGCTTCAAGGAGCTCACCCCCAATTATAATCCCGACATCATCTTCAAGGACGAGGAGAACACGGGCGCCGACCGCCTCATGACCCAGGTGAGCGCGACCCGCCCTCCCGGCTCCCAGGGCGCCGCTGCCGAAGCACCGCCACCTGCCCGGCCCTACCCGCCCCTCTGGCACCTTTTCTCGACTGGCTGGCACGCCCTCTGGCACCTGCCCCTCTCGCCAAGCCCAACCGTCTCATGCCCAAGATGGGGCAGCCAGGGGTCCCGGCGGGAGTGTCGGCATCCCCGAGCTCGCCGGAGGCTGCGAGAAGAGCCCCCCTGCTGCTGAGCGCCACGGCCCAGCCAGCTGGCCGCGGCCCCACAGCCCCGGGAGCGCCGGCAGCTCCGGTCAGACACGGCACCCGGAGGCACCTCGACCCGGCTGCCTCCTGTGTGCCTCTGGGACCCACACGGTCCTTCCAGGCCCGACCCACCGCACGGCTGGGTCTCTTTCAATTAGAAGACACTCGGCACCCCGAGACGAAGAAGCTCCGGGTACAGGGGCCCCGCGGCCTTTCCTCCACGCGCGCTCTTGGTTTGATGCGCTGCCTCCTCCTGGAGCCGCGTCCGGGTGGGGTGTGGGGTTAAGGAACAGCGAGGAAGATGGAGGTGGGAGAGAACTCGCCAGGAGAGCGCACGTGCCTGCCTAGAGAGCCGAGCGGCACAGCTGCGGTCGAAGGGTAGAGGGCAGGGGCGTTCGGGCTCCGGGATCGAACTTGGGGGATCCCTGGGCTCGGTGGCAGTAACGGGTTGGACTGGAAGGGAGGGACTCGGGTGCCGGGTACCGAGGAGGCAGGGAGCAGAGCTGAAGCCAGTCTCTGCGTGCTCGGATCCGCGCTGGGGTTTGGGGGGGTGGGGAGTGAGGGGCGGGGGTCTGGTGAGGAGGCGCAAACTTTCTTCCCTGCCACGGGGTCCGCAAGGGAAGAGACCTACGTTCCCTTCCTCAGCGGCGTCCCGGGGCTTCCCCCACAGCCGGGCAGCCCACGTCCCGTGCTTTAGGAAAAGCAGCTAGACCACGGCCCTCAGCATGCGCCCTGGCGCCGGGGCTGGACGGCCAGAGTCGGGGCGAAGGTTGGCTGGTGGCCGGGCCGGGCAGGGCGCAGAGGAATGCAGATAAGGATCCGGGCCACGGGCTGGGCAATCATTGACAGCGCGCGCCCGGGCTCTGGACCCGAGGAGGGGGTGGCGGGGGAGAAAGGGGCGGGGAGCAGGGGCGCGCCAGTGAGCATAGGTGGGGAGCTAGGATCCCGGAGGCGAGAGCACGCGGAGCTCCTTCCTGAGGCAGTGAGCGTCCCAGCTGGTCCGCTGGCCCGGTGGACGGCCGGGCCTTGCGTCCTAACCGCTGTTGGCTCCTGGGAGACCGAGTCCAAGGGTCTGTGGACCTGGGCTCTGCGGGTGGGGGTAGGCTGAGACACGGGCTGCCCGAGCCTGGCAGCACCTCGAACTTCAGAGCCGAGGACCGTGGAAGGACCCCCTCTCCTGCCGGCCCCTCCCCCAGCCAAGTGCCGGGTCCTTTGGGCTGCAGGCTCGCGGGGAGTCAACACAGACGGGCGATCTCTGCCGTCCTTACCGGGGGCGAGGTTCTGCTCCCATCCCAAGTGAGGCGGAGGGTGAAGCCGGCTCCCTGAAATTAGAAGCTGGGTTTCTCAGGTCTCTTCCCAGACGCGGGCAGCGCAGAGGCGCTGAGGGGACATTGCATGCTTTATTTATAAGCCCCCGGGAGTCCCTCGTAGCGGGAGCCGCTCGGCGGCGCCCTCCATCGGGCCAAACCAGCACCAGCCTTTCCACCAACGTCTGGTTCCAGGGCTGTGGTATTTCGGGCACGGGTGCGGGCAGGGTTTGGACAGAAGCGGGTCCCAGAAGGAATGCTTTTTGGCGCCCGAGGGATCCAGGTGGTACCGAGATTCCCTCCAACACCCCCCCCCCCCCACGCTACGGGGACTCCGCACCTGCCGTGCCTCCGGGGCTGGTGTCCCCGGGCCTCAGCCCTAAGGCTACGGTGACACCTACTGGGCGTCTCCGGCCTTGCACGCCTCGCAGGCCAGCCCCAGGCGGTCGGCCCCGCTCGCATCCCTCCAGGTAGCAGGCCGTCCCTGGTCTCCGGTGCCTCGCTGAGACGGAGGGCCTGGGCGCTGGAAAGGTGTACTCGGGTCTGTGGAGGAATCGGTACACCCAGCGGGGCAGAAAGAGTACAGAAGGGAGGGGCTACTTCTCAGATAAAGGAGCCCCAAGGGTGCGCGGCTGGCCGCGACCTCCAGATGGGAGGCGTCGCAGTGCGGTCCAGGGCCCTGGGGCAGCCAGAAGTTACAGCGGAAGGAAGCGAGTCAGGGCTCTGCGTCCCTACGAGAGAGCGAGAGCGCGCCCTGCCCGCTTTCCCAGCCCGGGCGGGCGCTCTGCGAGAGCGAGGCAGAGCCTCCACCCGCACGCGGACCAGCGCCTCCCCCAACCCGGTGCTTTCCTCTCGCAGCGCTGCAAGGACCGCCTGAACTCCCTGGCCATCTCGGTGATGAACCAGTGGCCCGGCGTGAAGCTGCGGGTGACGGAGGGCTGGGACGAGGACGGCCACCACTCGGAGGAGTCGCTGCACTACGAGGGCCGCGCAGTGGACATCACCACGTCGGACCGCGACCGCAATAAGTACGGACTGCTGGCGCGCCTGGCTGTGGAGGCCGGCTTCGACTGGGTGTATTACGAGTCCAAGGCCCACGTGCATTGCTCCGTCAAGTCCGGTGAGCCGCTGCCTGGGGACTGGGCCCGGGGCCGGGGCCGCAGGGCATGGGCAGGCGGCGCCACTGAGAAAGTGAAGAGACCCGCCCGGGGTTGGAGGCGGGAACCCCGGGAAAGAGGACGTCGGCGGCGCTCCCCACTTCTGCTTGTGACCGCCTGCTCCTCCCGGGCCCGGTAGTGTCAATGGCGAGAGCCTAGGGAGACAGGGCCCTGTTCCGGCGCTACGGGGGGCCAACCTCGAGGTCCACAGCACAGAGCCCACTGCAGGAGGTTCGAGACAGAGCAAGCTGAACCGATGTGGAAGCCAGGCTGTGGCAGAGACAGCAGGCCCCACCCAGCATGGTGCAGAAGGGAGGAGGGCGGGTGGATGGTCAGGGGCCAGGGAGGGCCCAGAGGTTCAGAGCCCACAACCAGGCCTGCTGGCCAGGCCACTTAGGGCACCGCGTCTGCTCCTCCCAGGGGGGCGCAGGCGTCCCCAACCTCTCCCTCGGGGCCCTGAAGCTGGGCCTTTTGGGGCAGAGCCAGCCACGAGGGCCAAAATAAACAGAACCGACTCAATAAAGTGGATTTTCCCAGATTTGCCGCCTTGTTGATCGGAATGGGCAGGCATTGGGGCCCCGCCCCTCGCAGATCTTGTCAGTGTCCCTGTTCCCCACACCGAACCCGGTCACGCGTGCTTCGGACGGTTCCCGTGTGACTGCCGGCCGGCCCCCCCCCCCCCGGCTGTGGGTGCAGCCCTCCACGCTGGCACAGGCAGTAGCCGCACTGCAGACCCTGCACACAGAAACCAGGCCCTGCTTTTTGACTGTTCCCAATTCCCGCCCCCCACAGTGCTGGCCCCACCCCCGTCTGCCCCCTCAGCACTTTCCTGCCAACAGTGTCCACTTCAAGTCACACGGGCCCCTCACCTGCAGACACTGGCGGGTGCCAGCTCCCAGGGTGGCCACTGCCATTCACTGTCCCTGGCCCCCAAACACTGTTCTCCATCCCACCCACTGATGCCACCGTGTCCTCCTCCTGCACAAGGACCGACCCAGCACACGAACTGAAGACAATGATTTCACCCTGGCCGCTGAGCGGGGGGCTTCCCCGGTGTCTGTATTCTCCCCTCGGCTGGTCCTCCTCTCACTTCCGTTTAGACTCCAGGGGCCAGCTCTGGCACAAAAACTTGGGGTGTCAGTGTCAGAGAGCAATTCTGGGGGAGTGTCTGGCTAAGGGGTGAGAAATAATGGCACATTCAGACCCCGGAGGAGAGGCTGCAGATTTCTGGGTGTCCAGTCACAGCAGATCGCCGCCCTGGCTCAGCTGACCTCTGACCTCTCTGGCCGCTCCACAACATTGTCAGGATTGAGGGCAAATGGGTGGCTCCATCTGGACTTCCAAACGGCCGTTTTCTCCTCGCTCAGTGGAGCCACAGTGTGCTCCTCTCACTGGCCAGGGCTTAGACTGGGGAGCAGGGCAGGGATCACACTGTGGGTTGGACTGGGTTCAAGGCTGCAAGAAAAGTGGGGAGAGGGGCCAAGACATGGTGATGGGGGCTCCCGGGGAGCAAGGGGCGGTCTGGCTGGGCTCAGGAGGGGTGCTGTCACTGGGAATCCGAGCATCACAGCAGTAACGCCTTCATGTCCCTTCTTCCCACAGAACACTCAGCGGCAGCCAAGACAGGCGGCTGCTTCCCTGCTGGAGCCCGGGTGCGCCTGGAGAGTGGGGTGCGTGTGGCTTTGTCAGCCGTGAGGCCGGGCGACCGGGTGCTGGCCATGGGGGAGGATGGGAACCCCACCTTCAGCGAAGTGCTCATTTTCCTGGATCGGGAGCCAGATAGGCTGAGGGTCTTCCAGGTCATCGAGACCCAGGACCCCCCAAGACGCCTGGCACTCACACCCGCCCACTTGCTCTTCACTGCCAACAATCACACAGAACCAGCAGCCCACTTCCGGGCCACGTTTGCCAGCCAAGTGCAGCCTGGCCAGTACGTGCTGGTGGCCGGGGCGCCAGGCCTGCAGCCTGCCCGAGTGGCAGCTGTCTCCACACACATCGCCCTTGGGGCCTATGCCCCACTGACGAGGCACGGGACGCTGGTGGTAGAGGACGTGGTGGCCTCCTGCTTCGCAGCCGTGGCTGACCACCACCTGGCGCACTTGGCCTTCTGGCCCCTGAGACTGTTTCACAGCTTGACATGGGGCAGCTGGACCCCAGGGGAGGGTGTGCACTGGTACCCCCAGCTCCTGTACCGCCTGGGACGGCTCTTGTTGGAAGAGAGCAGCTTCCACTCGCTGGGCATG
Organism: Phyllostomus discolor; assembly: GCF_004126475.2. Lineage (NCBI taxonomy): Eukaryota > Metazoa > Chordata > Mammalia > Chiroptera > Phyllostomidae > Phyllostomus > Phyllostomus discolor. The sequence goes on from NC_040906.2 coordinate 14,576,555, forward strand.
GCCGGGCCAGGCAGCTGAGAAGACCCCTCCGCTGTCCTCCCGGAGCTGCCCAACTGGATCCAAAGGCCTCCCCACCAGGAGGGTCCTGAGCCTGGGGCCCTGGATCCCACCATCTCCTCCACCACAGAGATACACCATTGAGACTTGACTGGGCGATGCCAGCGTGTCCCACACCCCCACCTCCACCATCTTGATGTGGTGACAGAGATGGAGGCTGAGCTGGCAAGGGGAGTGCTCTGTCCTCCTCACCTATAGACCTCCAGGCTGGCACGATGGGTCCCAACCCGACCGGCTCTCACTACGACTTTTCATACCTGCCTCCCCCAACGGGGAGAACCCATTCCATCTGTCTTAGACCCCCCTTCGGGGGGCTCGCACCTCAGTTGATGCTGCTAGATTCCCTGGGAGCCGGCAGGGAGCTGGCTGGACTCAGCGCTGCCCGGAACTGAGAAGGCCGCAGAGTGGGGCAGCCCTCCTGGCCATCCTGAGACACGTCCTTCCTCCCTGGCCACACTCCTCGGGACACATCCAGAGACTGTCGCTGTCAGCGGGCGGAGTTCTGTGTTCCAGCCAATGTGATCACAGCGCCCGGGCCAGGGGAGTGAGCTCAAGGTTCTTGTCGCCCCTGCCCAGGCTTAGCCCCCTCCTCTGCTGAACCGTGACCCCCACCCCTCCTTTGGTCAGTCTCCCCCACCTTATTTATTGGCACCAAGGGGGAAGCCTATGGGACAATTTGGGGGATGTTTTGGTCTTTTCTTCCTTTTGTAATAAAAATTATTTAAGTTGTTAGAGCCAGAGAGTCCTGGTTGCTGAGTGGGTGCAGTACATGGGTGGTCTGGAGCCAGGGGTGGGCCCGTCCTGGGGCGTGCTCACCTTCCCCTCACGGCAAACCCTCCACTGCTCCACCCACTCTGCAGGGCCGGCCTCACCGGCCGCTCTGTGAGGTCCCAGCAGAGAGCTGTGCTCTACGCCAGGCCAGGCCTCGCCATGCCGACCCCGAGGCTGGGTTGGAGACAGAGGTGAGGTAGCTAGTCTGCGGTCGCTTCACGCATCCAGAACCACGGGCTGTGCTCTAGTGAAGGTGTTGTCCCTGCTTGCTCCGGTCTCTCTTGGGGCCTGGGTTTCTGACCCTTCACTGAGATAACGGGCCACGGCAGGACGCGATTCCGGAGAGTGCACCTCTGCCTGCGGCCCCTCCTGACTTCCCACCTGAGTCAGGGCTCCTTAGCCTGGCAGCGCTCGGACTTCAGAATCACCTGGGCGGCTTGTTTAAAAGTTATCCTTGGCCCGACTTCCAAGATGGTGCTTGAAGAGATCCAGAGTGAGGCCCATGAACTTACTTGTCCAAATACCCCAAACATGGCTGGTGGTCCACACGCCACATTCTGAGGAACATCGCTTAGTCTAGAGAAGGCCCAGTGTGTGGCCCAAACCGGATGACCCCCCCCACACACACTTCATTTTCTCTTGGTCTTTTCATCCCAAGACAGGTATTTCTGTGCTCGCTCCAGGTTAGCTGATTCCCAGGCTCAGTGGTTCAATTGTTACATTTCAGGAATTTCATGAACCAGTTGGTAGAGGCTGTGGTGGGACAATTTACACCATGGAAACTGGTGTACACTGCAGATCAGAACTCCCTGCGCTGTGGAGGGCCCTACAGAGAGTGCTGAGTGGGGGCGGATGGGGACAGGGCGGGTCAGATTCTCACCTTACCCATGCCCCGCCCCCATGGAGGAGAAGTCCAGAGAAAACTTCATTCCCTGGGGACTGTGTCATGGGGGCAGGGGGAATAAGCCCCCATGGGCTGTAAGGAATAAAAACTGCTATCATGCCCTGGTTTGTGTAGCTCAGTGGACTGAGTGTGGGCTGCAAACCAAAGCATCGCAGGCTCGATTCCCAGTCCAGGCACATGCCTGGGTTGCAGGCCACGGCCCCCAGCAACCGCACATTGATGTTTCTCTCTCTCTTTCTCCCTCCCTTCCTTCTCTAAAAATAAATAAATAAAATCTTTAAAAAATTTTTTAAATTACTTATGTTCACCTTAAAAAAAAAAACTGCTATCACTTCATAATGAAGATTCCCCATTGCCAGGCATTGTTCTAAGTGCTTCACATGTAGAACCCATTTAATTTTCATAAAGACCCCTGTGATATACACTATAATTATACCCTTTTCCAAATGAGAATGCAGAAGCACAGGAAGGTTGAGTCACTTGCCCAAGATTATGCAACACAAGCGACAGAAGCAGGATTTGAACCTATGCCTCTGGCTCCCGGGCCCACTGTTTTGTTTTTGTGCTAACTGAGGTAACATCGGTTAATAGCATTATATAACTTTCATAGCATTATCATTCAATGTCTACATACACTATAGTGTGCTCACCACCAAAAGTCTAGTTTCCATCTGTCACCACACATTGGACTCCCCGTTACCCATTTCTCCCTCCTCCCACCACCGTCAGACCCGCTTTTTATACCACAGTCTTTCCCTTGGTGAACTTGGAAGGTCTACTTAGCTCGGCAGGCCTGGACATGTGCTTTGTTGGAAGATCCAGAATGGACTCACCCCTCTGTGGCAGACTCACATGGACCAGGCTCACAGGAACCAGATGTCCCTGAATTTATTTTTGGTGACAACCATAAGAGGTCAAGGTCAAGGTACTCTTGTTCACTGATTTGCACATTCTCTCCCCTGCAGGCATTTCTAAGTGAGAGAGATCCTGTCCTAGAGAGTTGGTTGGCAGGGGGGTGATGGTGGTCACCCCCTCGTTTACTCTGCCCTGTGGACACAAAACCATTTGGCGTCTCCAGGCCTTTGTGTTCTAGTTGGGCCTCCACAGAGGGAAAAAAGTCCATTCTCTGACAGAGAAGACTGGAAAGGTTTAGAAAAACCTTTGTCTGGATTCAGCCCCTCTAAAGACCAACCTTTTCTGGGAATCCAGGACTCAGGTCTGAGAGATGGTGTGAGCAGGGAGACAAGGAGAAACAGCCTGAGAAGTCATCCTTTGCCTCTGCAGCGTGCTGGCCCTGATCCCTCCCTCCAGAGCCCAGCTGGCCCCACCCTCTGCACGATGTCATGACCCAGAGGAAAGTCAACCGTAGACCCTAGGCCCAAGCAGCTGCTGACCCAATGCCTGGCTCTCCCCTCGGGTGCATGCTCAGCCCCCAAGACTGCTGCACCCACAGCTGTAATCTTCACTCACTCATTCAGTCACTGTTTACTAGACATTCTGTGTCAGGCTCTGTGCCAGAGTGGGGGAAAGGGGCAGTCCCTGGCCTCAGTGAACTGGATGGTCAGGAGCAGCGGGGGAGATGGGTGTCCACACCATGTACTGTGTGGTGTGCTTCACACCCGTGTGTCTGAGCGCCAGGGGAGGCTGGGGACTAGGGAAACCTCCTGGAGATGAGGACGATGCAGGGAGGGCAAGGAGGTGTTCGAATGGCAGGTGTTCAGAGAGAGAGCAAGGAGGTGTCCAGGCCGAGGACACAGTAAATGCAAAGCCTTGGAGACCTGAGTGAGGCTGAGGGCTTGAAGGAACCACCGTCAGGGCAGCACCGGGAAGCTGTCCCGTGCATGTGGGTTTGGCCAAGCTGAGGTGGAGCGGTGGGCAGGAGTTTGACTAAACGGAGCCTTGTGCCCCATGCACTTGGACTTGACTCATGTATCCTGAGGGCCTGGTGAATGCCTGGAGGGTTTGAGGTCGGGGAAGCTTGCAACTATATTGTTCCAGAAAGCTCACCTGGCTGCAGTGTGGAGGACAGACCCGAGAAGGCAGCTATGGCAGGGGGAGTCCTTTTACTGGGTAAAGAAGTTCACCGACATCTGGACTGAAAGGTGGCTGTGGGGTCAGAAATAAGGTAGCAGACTGCAGACATTTTGGAGGGAAAATGACCGGGACTTGAGGTGTTTTTGGATGAGCAGTGAGAGTGAGGAAAGGGCCCAAGTCAACTTCAGGTTTTTAAGCCTGAGATCCAGCTCCCCAACGCCCAGCACCCTTGACCATGGCTATGAGGCCTCTGGAGCAGCCTGGGCAGACTGCCCTCAACACAAGGGCCATGGTACCCGGACCCTGCCTCGTCTGTGCAGAGGCCTCTCTTCAGGTACCTGTCCCCAGGGTGTCCTCCCGGCAGCCTCCTCTGGTGTTCGGACAGACCCAACCCCCCTGGGCGTGGCTCTTCCAAAGCCTCGTGTCCTGCACTCGCCCGTCTTCCCCCTCACAGCCTAAAGGTGCTGCCTGCCTACAGATGGTTTCTGACAGTGAGTGGCACTGTGCCGGGAAGGCTGAGTCCGTGCAACAGTCCTCTGGGAGACCGGGCCTGCTCCCGCACCCGCAGCCCCAGTGAGGAAACCGGAAGTAGGTGCCTCTGCACGTAAAAACAGCAAAACGCCCCCTGAGGAGGTCCAACTAGAAGAAGCTACTCTTCTGTCCTCTTCTGGAGAGACCCTCGAGCATGGGGCAGGCTGGGGTATGCAGCACCCCTGGATTTCCTGGCAAGGGTTGGGGGTGGCAGGTCCCCCCTCCCCATGCTCTCTGCCCCCTGGGTGGAACGCCCTTCCCGCAGCTCCCCCCGCCCCATCCCACACCCCAGCCTCGTTCTCAAAGCCTATTTGTTCTACCCCGACAAGCTCCGGCCAGCCCAGACCTGATAAGGCTGGGTTGGCTGATAGCAGCCCCACCCCTCATGCCCCAAACCACACCTAGGCTGCCTTGCACGCACAGGGAATGCCCCTCAGATGGGCATGGATGCGGGGTGCTTCCTGCCCAGGTTGGGGCCCAGAAGCCTTAACTTCTGGGCTGACCCTCCCTCAGTGCATTTAAAACCTCCTCTCGTCTGGCTGTGGAAGCGGGATAAAGGAATTATCACAGTTTAGAGATAAGTGAACCAGGTCTGCAAGAGAAAAAAGGACTTGCCTACATTTATTTATTCCACAATCAGGATCATCGATTGTGCTAAGTCTGCTATTTACAGTATCTTTTAAAATCTTAACAGCCTGAGAAATGAGGGTGTTCCTCATTCCTACTTTGCAGAAAGGTGAAGTCCAAAGGCCCAGAGAGGCGAAGTCACTTTCCCATGGTCACAGCGTAGCAGAGTCCAGATGCCCTGCAGCAGCAGCTGAGGGAGGTGGGAACTGAGGACTCTCCATCCCGGAAGAACGGGAGGAAGTCACTCTCAGCTTCAGCCTAGAAGATCCGATGGGGCTGGGGCAGCCAAGAACCTGCCCGGGAAAGTATGCTCTAGTGCTGTGAGAGGATCCCATTTTGATGGGAGTGAAAATGGTAAAACTATGTCCACAATTTTGCGACACTTCTCTCTCCTTGAATCTTGCCTGAGGCTACAAAAGGCCGTGTAGCTCCTTCCTGGTTCTACACTGAGATTGCCAAGCCAGAGCGACTACAGTTCGGTGTTCCCATCCACAGCCCAGTGAGTGCCCGGCTGAGAGCCAGCACACACGTCATCCAGGTGAGGGCACCACCTGGGACACCCAGCCCAGCGCAGCCTTCGGATGGCCATGGCCCTCCCTGGCCGACTTCTGGATGCACCTGCACGAGGCACAGCTGCCTGGCCAAGCCCTTTCTGAATTCCTGGCCCACAAATGCATAAGCAAAGTAAAACGATTGTTTGGAAACTTGAAGTTTGGAATAATTTCTTACAGAACAGTAGTAAACGGAACAGAGGGCAAAGAGAATGGGAACTGATGAAGGCATCTTCTGAGGGTTTCCAGGAGCCTTTAATACACTTTACACAAAAGCTTTTTAGAATGGAGCCTGCATGTGGTTGGAGGAGGTGCGAGGCCTCTCCATGGTCTAAAGGGGCAGCGTGAGGAGACGCACTGACTTGGGATGAACCGGGGGCAGACAGCGATGGAGACAAAGGGAAGGGCTGGATAAGCAAATCTCTTCACACTGAACTGGTTGAAAAAAATGTGTAAATGCTCTGCTGGCAGGATCTCTGATGCCAGCAAACTCTTGGAGGGATGAAGAGCCTTCTAGAAGGAAGGACGCTTACATATCTACGCTAGTGGCTAGGAAGAAATTATGCACAACCACGTGAAAGAAATGCTATTGGAGATCTTTAAAAATCCAACGTTACGTGTTGAAGAAAATAGCTGGACATTCCTGTGGACACTCGCTGGCCACATTTTCCCAGAGTGCCCATGCAAGAAGAAACTTGTAGGGCCTCCACCAAAGTCCACAGAAATGAACTAAAGCTCCCTGTTGCCCTAATGAACCCCAGGTGTGTTTGCATCTGGCATCTGCACACACCTCCAAATGCTCAGCTTAAGAAAGCCCTGAGGAAAGTGACCAGGCCGACAACAGGAAATGGGTGTGGCTCTGAGGAGGGGTTGGGACTGCAGGGGTCGAATGGTTAGCTCCAGGACAGGTTTCTTGGTTTTGAACTCATAATGCTAAAGAAGCACAACATGGGCACGATCACTCCAATAAAGAGGAGGAAATAGCAAGCTCACAGTGGAGACTCCTGGCAGACACCCTTTAGCCAAGTGATCCAAGTTAGCATCACCAGTAAGACGTACCGGTGTCCTGATATGATGCACTGAGGGGGGCACGTCGTCCCTCTGCTCTGTTTCTCAACAATGCACACGCTGCTCTACTACGAGAAGCAAACCCAGACTGAGGAAAAATTTACAAACTAATCGGCAGTACTCTTCAAAAGAGTCGAGGTCAAGAAAGACCAGGAAGTCTCAGGAAACTTCCAGGTAGGATCATCGACTGGGTACTGAGACATGAAAAGGACATTAGTAGACAAACTGGTCAAATCTAACTAAATTCTATGCTTTCATTACTATTATTGTTGCACGAAGGTTAATTTCTTTGTTTTGATCAATCATCTGTGGTCATGTCAGATGTTCACCTGAGGGGAGAAAGCTGGGTGAAGGGTTTGGGAGACTTCCTACACTATTTTTGTGACCTCTGTATATCTCACATTAACTCGCAATTTGAAAAGGTCTGAAAGGCAATCTCAAGGTCCAGTCGCAGGTGGTCTCCTTTCCCATGCGTGAAGTTCAAGCCAACTTCTGCACTCAAGGGTCCAGCTGCCCTGAGCTGGGGGCCATGACATGACTCCTTGACTCGACAGAGAGGATCCCACTAGAAATCAATGGGAAAGGACTTGAGGTATTAGACAGAATGGGAAATCACAGAATAATGGTGTTCTTCATTTATGCAGAGCATATAATAAGCCAGGCACTGTGCCAAGTTTTTTTAAAAGATTTTATTTATTTATTTTTAGAGAGGGAAGGGAGGGAGATAGAGAGAGAGAGAGAGAGACATCAATGTGCGGTTGCTGGGGGTCAAGGCCTGCAATCCAGGTATGTGGCCTGACTGGGAATCAAACCTGCCACACTTTGGTTCGCAGCCTGCGCTCAATCCACTGAGCTACGCCAGCCAGGGTTGTGCCAAGTTTTTAAAATATTTTTTATCTCATTTAAACCTCCCAACTTTTGAGCTGTTAAACTTTTCCCTGTTTACAGAAGAGGAGGCTTTTTTTTTTTTGAGGAGGCTTTTTTAATACAGAGAATTTTTTATTTGATTGTTAGAGAGAGAGGAAGGGGGAAAAAGAGAAAGGAAAATCGATCTGTCGTTCTGCTTATTTATGCATTCATTGATTGAGTCTTGTATGTGCCCGGAGCAGGGATTGAATCTGCAACCCTGTGTATTGGGAGGATGCTCTAACCAGCTGAGCTGTCTGGCCAGGCCTGAGGAGACTGGGTCTTGTAAAAGTGAAAGAACAAGATTGTACAGTTAAAAGCTGGTGTGGTTGGGATTCAAATCCAGGCTGCTTTACTCCAGAGCTTGTTCTTAATCACTGCCCTGCACTGTTTTCTCAGGGATGGCCCTCATTCAGTCCACACCTCGGGGTTTCTGGGTGGGGAGAAAAGAGATAGAAGGCTGGAGAAGTGGATGGCCTAGGATGGGCGCGCCCGCAGGAGCTGTCCGTGGTGCTGGCAAGAGAAGCTTGGAGCTAGAGGGCCAGCAGGAGAGGGTGGGGGGAAGACTGCTGGGAGAGCTTACACAGAGGAGCACTGCTCAGAATAGCAGGAAAGAGCCCTGAGACGTGGTGAGAGGTTACCCACCAACGTGGAGGAGACAGAGGGGGAAAGACTTCAAGTTTGGGCTTGAAATACATAACCGAGTCTACAGCAGCCGGTGAGGTAGGTTTTGTCCTTAGGTCTGGCTTGCAACTAAAACTATTCAGTATAGCTATAGTGATTATTGGAATCTCAAGATGCCTTGATACTAGTTGGTAAATAGTCACTGGCTGAGTCCTCCACTGCTGTGGCTGCTCTCCCAGCGGCCCCCCCCCCCAGCTCCCAGGCTCCCTCATGACCCAACAACTAAAGGGTTAAGGCCTGGTACAACGTGGGCTTCCAGAACACTGTTCTGATTCTAAGTCCTATTCTCATAGGTCATGATTATACCTTAGCAATTGTTAAGTATTTTGAATATTAGCCCTGTTTGTCCCCATTTTACAGATGAGGAAAGTGAGGTTCTGGAATGTATAACAATTTGCTTGAAATTGCTCGGTTACTAATAGCTAGAATATCAGGACCTGAACTCAGGTCTTCTGGGATCAAACCTCATGTCTTTTCCCTTTTCTCTCCCTACTGTTGGCCTGTGTGCCTGTCTGCCTTTTAGTGGGGACTATGAATAGAGGGAGGAAGTTATGGGGGGGTGGGGGTTGGCACAGTAGAATCAGAAAAGCCTATAGGGGTCCCCAGCAGAATGCATCCCTTCTCTTTGAATTATCTTGCCATATGGCTGTCTACCCCCAAATCCCTGCTAGTATTGTGCCATGGCAGCTGTTTCAGGCTGGAGATGCCATCAATCTCTCAATGCACGCCCCCATCCACCCCACTGCTCCAGGGGAACATGACACTGTGATGCAGAGAGAGCTCCATGCCTGCTCCTTGATCCAGCTCTGCACCACCCAGCGGCTCTCTTGGCTGCAGCCCTCTGTCATTCTCCACACCTCAGGCTGGGTTTGAAAAACGTGTTCCACTAATTTCAGAGATCAGGAGCTCCTGTGGGAGGATGCCCCTCCTCATCTCATTCTTGTAAATTAGTTACCCCTTGGACACAGACCTGTTTCAGAACCAGCACTCCAAAGGGAGTCAGAGTAGCAGAGGAAGGGAGGTAGGAGCTGGATTGGCTTGCCATCTGGACTCCAGGTTACTCTGGCATCTCCTTTTGTCTTTCTCCACCCTGCAGCAGCAAGGCAGCCTCCTTCTTGGAGAAACTAGAGGAGGATGTAGAGAGGAGAGAAACTTCTCACCTCTCCAGTGTGCAACAGAGAGGTTGGGAGGCGGTAGGGAGGGTACACAGGATGAGTGGTTTATTTATAGGGACCTCCCATCTAGTGAGTGACCTTTGTGAGAGTGTATGTGTGTGACTTTATTGTTTACGAGGTGTCAAGTACTTTGCACATGCCTGATTACTTGGTTCCTACACCAGCCTTCCAATAATTATCCCCAGGTAACTTGTGAGGAAAGTGAGGTTCAGAGAGGTCCTGTGACTTGTCCAAGGCCACACAGCCAGTAAGAAGCAGAGTCCAGATTAATCTCAGGTCTGCCTGATCTCCGAGCCACAGTCTTCTCTATTCCATGGTGGCTGGAGGCGGGGATAGGGAGTGGTAAGCGGTGTGGATGTGTGGTGGAAAAGCTCACACAGGATACTTCTGTGTGTGCTGAAGCCCAAATCACTGAGTGTGCTTTATCTTTATTACCCCATGCCCAGTTTCCAACCACAAGAATTGGAGTCCATCTCCTCCCCCCCTTCCTCCTTCTTCCCTTTCTCCTGCATCCTGGTCCTCATCAATTTCCTGCACCATCACTCGCCCTGTTCATAGCCTTGAACCAAACAGCACCACTCCCCATTGTCTTTCTTGGGTCCATGAAGAATGCAGTCACTAGGACTCAGCACCCATATCCTCCCATGAGTTCTGGGCTTCTGAAAAGGGGGACCTCTGAAGCAAATCTTGTTTCCTCTCCCTTCCTTGGGCTCTGCCCCTTGCCCTACTCCTTTCCATGCTGTTCACCTCTTGAGGCAAAGTCCAGTTCAGGCCTCTTTTTGCACCTAAGATATACCTTTGAAATATCAGAATAATCTTTTCCAGGCCCTGCAGGCACAACCTCCACATTAGAGCATAAGACCACAGAGCCCCTCATTGCTATCTTGTTCCCTATATGCCAATGCTATGTGCTGTGAATACTTATTATTTACTATCCTGAGCCCACCGATGTAGAAGAAGTATGTGACTCTCTGGTTTACTTTGTATCCGATCCCAGAGATTCCTCTACTTTGCTTTCTCCCTCCCCTTTCATGGAATGAAAGATTTCATGTAATCTCCTTACACCTCCTCCTTTGATTCTAATGTATAAAATAAGCTGCAAAACTGCCATTCTCTGGAGCATTTTCTCAGTCCATTGACGTTTTGCTTCCTGGCAGTTTGACTCAGATAAACTCACAAAAATTCTCCACAGGTTTGGATGTTTCTTATGTCGACACTGCTAAGAGTTTCTCACTGCCCCAAGTCCAGAATCCCCCAAGGTTGGGCAGCTCTGTGGAGAGGCACAAGGTCGCGTGACTTCTCGCATGAACTTTTCCTTCTCCATGTGGTTTTGTCACTGGGACTCCTGAGGCCACCACCAAGCCTTGCCCCCAGAGTCACTGCTCCCTATTTCTTTTTGACCTAAAAATGGAGAAACAGGTCACATAGGTCTAGCTGAATCAGTCCAATTGTTTCAAAAGAGCTGAGGGGAAAACACAAGTTTCATTGTAGAAACTACACACAGCACAGAAGTCATTATGCCTAAATGTCAGGTCTCAGCTTCTGAGAATAACATTGAAACCAGCGCAAAGCTCACTGAGTTCCACATTCCTTGATCCCAAGGAAACCCCAAACCTGACTGTGTTACGATAACTTCGTGGGGCCCCTGGCCTGCCCCCTCCCTCCAGGTCAGCCAGCCTCTGGCCGTGTGATCTCCAGGGCAACGCAGGCCACTTTGTCATCAAAGCCTATATTTTACCTCTCATAGGTAAACCCCATCTTTCCCAAAATGAGGATTTATTTTCTGGGTTTACCCCTAGACTCACTAAGTGTTCTCTCCTTACCATCCACCCCATCACCGTCCGGTGTAGCAAAATATTTTTATTCTCCATCAATGAGCTTTGGGATTTTTGCCTTTACCCACCAAAGGAGTCTTCACCAAATGACACCCTCCATCCGGATTAATAAGCAAAGGGCTTCCCCAAACCCAGAGTATGTATAGCAATGCCTTCTTTATGCATTAACCTTCAGATCCCTTCAAAGGAGTTCGGTTTGTGCTCACCAGGAAATAAGGACACATTCTCTCCAACAACAAAAGGAAACCATTTGCAAAGCAATGTGTAAATAAGACATACCAAGGGCTTTAAAATATAATTAACAATTGCAATCACAGAATGAAGGTCCGCTTGAGATTCTGACCCTCTGTCATCAACCGGTGTCGGAAAAGCACAGGAACGTTCCCCACTCAGGTGACGAGTCCACGGAATAGCCTCCCATGAATTTGGTCAACTGAAGTCATGATTGCAGGGACGTCCCAACTAAGGGGCTATACATATCACATGTTGCAACTGGTGGAAGCCCAGTTACTATTTGCAGGAAACGTGAGAAATTTTTTAAAGTGTGGGGAGTGATTCAAGTTGGGCGGCTTTTTCTCCCTCTATGAAACATGACCCATTCGGGCTGCCGTCGTTGCCCCGGGATACCAGGAGACGCCGCGTCCTGTGCGTCCTGTATCTGTGGAAACGACAGTACGGCAGTGGTGTGAGTTTCGAGCCTTGACCCCAGGGACCCAGGGACCCAGGGACGCAGGGACTCAGGGACGCAGGGACCCAGGGAGCGGCGCCGGTGGCCAGAAAAGGTATCTGCCCCGGGAGACCACCTCCTCCGGGAAGTAGTCAGGGGTCCCCTCCGTGTCCTTCAGAGAATCCCGTGGGACCGAGACTCGGGTGAGCTCAATCAGACTGGGGATTCCCGAAGAGAAAGGAGGAACAGCTCTAAGTAAATCTTGCCCCTTCGTTTTACCTGTTTCTTCCTCCCTTAACTCTACACGACGACCTGCCACTTTTTCCACTAGTCATGTCAGGCATTTTTAGATTGGAAGTTAGAAAATTTGGAAGCTTATAATACATTTTTAAAGTCCTGGAGGTGAGAAATGTGGGTTAAAAAAACAACCCCCCCCCCCACCCCTTGCCCAGTGTATTCACAAGGACCGCACGTGTGTCTTTTTGGAAGAGTAGTGCAGGCTAGTGTGGAGGTTATGGTTGTTAATGATAGTAACGTAGGTTGAGCGACGGCTTTTTCAAATCCCTCATTTCATTTGAGGTTCACATCGACTTTGTGAGATAGCATGACTCTCACTTTGCAGGTGAGCGGACTGAGGCTCGGGAATTTGGAGGAATCCTTGCCCACCTTACCTGAACCTGAGTAGATGCTGGAACCCAGTTCCCTTTGCTCCCTGACCAGGGCTCGCTCTCCTAAGCCCTAAGCCCTGGCCTGAGCCAGCTTCCTACCCCCATCCTCCCTCCTCTCTTGCTGGCCCGCACTGGGATGTTTCACATGTCGTTTGGAGACTTCTTCAGAGCCCTGAGTCAGGGCTGTCTCTAGAACCCCTGAAGTCACAGGCAGTCAAGATCAGGTCAGAACTACAATGCTGTCCAGTAGCAGAGAAGTAGTGGGACCCTCTTTCCTGTCTCCCCAGCTTGCATTTCTTTGATTCCATTTGAATGTTCGCTTTCTAACTGCAGGCAGGGGCCTTGTTTGCCTCTCTGGCCCAGGCTGGTTCCTCACATCTGTTGCCAGAGCCGGGACGCAGGCACTCCTCCGTGAGAACGAGTCTGCTCCATCGGCCTCTCTTGTTCATGTCCGTCCTGTCTCTCCTCTGGCAGGAACTCCTGGCTTAGCCAGAGTGCTCCCCATAGACTCCTGTCCTGGGCACCCTGAGGCTCATCCAGGCAGCCCCAAGCCCCTTCACCGGGACGAGGGACAGCAGGAACTAAGCCAGGACCTCTGGGTCATGCCTGAGTGCTAGCACAATGGCTGTCCCCACCATGACTGGTAGCAGTGCGACCACGAGTGCCTACAACTGCAGGAGCGCCAGTGCCCGCGTGAGTGCACGTCCAGGGCAGGTGGGACAGGGAGCAGCAGGGCCAGGGCCCGGGGAGGAGTGGCAGCGCGGAGGAATATGAAAGGGCCTGACCCTCCCGTCTGAACCCCAGCACTAGATCCTGCACAGATGGGCAGCAAGCTGGCTGGAGCGGTGGTAGCAGTGAGGGAACGGGGTGGGGGGTGCCCTCTAGGGGGATGTGAGTGGGAGGCTGGTCGAGTGGCCAGGAGTTCTCTTTACCCTCTTCTTGTCATGACCCCTAGGGCTCTGTGTTTGACCAATACATGGATGCCGATCACCCTTTTGCAGCTCTTAGGGTTCTCTCCGTGTGATGGCGCAGGAGCAGGGGTGGGGGCGGTGGCCTAAGGGTGTGACTGTGGGGTGGGGCTTTGTATTTGGTGCCTCCTGTGCCTGCTTGTGGATTCTTGCATCGCCTTAGATGTGATGGTGGTTGCACTTGACTTGCCTCCTTGTGAATCAGGGGTCGTCTCACTCCTCCCTCTGTGCCCTTCCGGGCCTGCTCGCCCTAAGGTTCACTCACTGCCCTTCCCTGCTCTGCTGGGCGCTGGCAGGAGATGGGAGGTGGAAGGAGGGGAGGCCAGAGGTATTCCTCTCTGATTTTGACAGTGTCTCCAGTAGGAGTTGCATCTTCCCGTGACTCCAGTCCCCACCAGACAGGCCTCTGGGCTCTGAGAACCTCACTCCCTCCTTTAACGTAGGTGTGGTTGCAGCTTCTTGATGTTGGTACCTTCAGGGTTACCTTATTTTTCGGCCCATAAGACACACCTAGGTTTTAGAGGAGAAAATAGGGAAAAAAAATTTTGAAGCAAAGGTTGTGGTAAAATATTTAATAACATAAATAATACAATATTTCACCAATGTAAATAAACAGGACTCAACAGCAGCATTAACAACCATTATTCCTCCCAAATTTGGGGCGGGGTGGAGGGCAGGGGAAGTGCATCTTATAGTCTGAAAAATACAGTACTTCACCATCCCCTGGTTGTGCATTGAAGTCCTTGTTTTAAATACCCAGAGTGGCTTCTGTTCCTGGTTGGACTTGACCGATGCCCCAGCCGGCATTTATGATAAATTACCCATGTCACCTTTTCCCCATGGGCGAAGCGGGAGAGAAAATGCTACCCCGGCATCTGACACTCTGTAAATATTGACGCCGAGAGCGTAGCCTCCAGGAGAGGAGGGATTTGTCCATCTCGTTCACTATTGTAGTCCTGCCACCTCGCCCTGTGTCTGGCTCCTAATAGGTAGTCGGCAAATATTTGTCGAACAGATGAATATATTCTTACACTATGTAACAATATAAAAGTAATCTTTGGTCAAAGATAAAATAAAAGAGCAATAGGTTGAGCTTTTGTACCAATGACTGCGGCAGGAAGAGGCACCCGGTTCATCCTCCTTCCACCTCGCATCCCTGGGGGTTTTCCATTCCCTTCCCCCCTCAAATAGGTAGAAGTTAGCCCACGAAGGGATTTTCCATTACATGAGGGAAGTGTTGGCACATGGCTGCTGTGGCACTATCGGGAGTGCTGCTTGGAGTGGCCCCAAAGGCAGGGCATGGGGTGGGGGCTGGTTGCAGGCACATTGACTCCTTCCTCTGCTCCGTCAGCCACCATGAAGGAGGAGAGGGAATGGTGGAGTATTCTCCTGGTCTGGGAAGGTGCCTGGGATGGACGGCTCCAGCTCAGAGAGGCTTCTGCAGGGGAGGGGAGGGTGGTGAGGAAGAGGGGAAAGCAGCATCTGAGAGGAGCGGTAGCTAAGGGGGCACTGAGGCACAGGCTAGGCTAGCGAAGACTCCTACGTGTGCCAGACTGAACTGCCAGACGGGGTGGCCCAGGGAAGGCGTCAGGGGCAGGGTCGCCAGGAATCTAGTTGAAAAACCATTTCAGTGGCCTTGGAGGAGGCAGGATCTGATCCCAGGGCCTGCCTGCCCCTCACCCCCTCTCACCAGACCATCCCCCAGGGCTGAGGTGTAATGCATTACTCTCTGGGGGTGGAGGGGTCTTTGCCTGTACTCGGGGTCTTTGAATCCTACCCCCGTTATCCGTCCTTCTTTCTCTCTGCCAACTGAACAGCCAACCACTCCCACGGATCCCCAGATGTGCTTCCCAAGGAAGCAGGACAGAATGAAGAAGAGGGTCATCTGGGGCATCGAGGTGGCTGAGGAGCTGCTGTGGAAAGGCTGGGAGCTAGGGAAGGAGGTCACCAAGAACCTGGCTCTGAAAAATCTGTCCTTCAAAATCCAGAAGATGAAGTACAGGTATGAGTATGGGGGACCAGAGAGCCCGCCCCTGAGCTCTCAAGCAGACACTAAAAAAAAAAAAAACTTTAAAAATGTCATAAATTCAGAAGAGTGTATGAAACGTGTGTGGTTTGAAGAATTACCAAAAGTGGAGTCCATGTGACCAGATCAAATAACGGAACAACAGTGTCCAAAGCTCTCCTCCCGTTACCTGTCTCTTCCCTATTGAAACACCTTCCCTACCCATAAAGGTAACCATTATCCTGATGTTCATGGTAATCATTTCCTTGCTTTTCTCAAATGGATTTACCACCTATGTTTGCATCCCTAAGTGATAAAGGTTAATTTTACCTTTTTATGAACTTGATACAAATGGAATAACATGGTATACTTTTTTAAAAGATTTTATTTATTTATTTTTAGAAAGGGGAAGAGAGGGAGAGAAACATCAATGTGTGGTTGCCTCTCCAGCGCCCCCTGCTGGGGACCTGGGCAGCAACCCAGGCATGTACCCTGACTGGGAATCAAACCAGCAACCCTTTGGTTTGCAGGCTGGCACTCAGTCCATTGAGACACACCAGCCAGGGCTAACATGGTATACTTCTTTAACACTTTTATTTTGCTCAGTTATGTTTGTAAGACCCATCCATGTGCAGCTATAATTCATCCTTTTCAGTGCAGTATAATATTCCAGTGCATGTTTGTACAGTATTACAATGTATTCATCCATTCTTCTGTTAAGGGACATTTGGATTTCCAGTTTGAGACTGTTATCGTCATTCATGTATACAATTCTGGTTGCACAAGTGCAGAGTTTCTCTAGGGTAGGTACATAACAATTGCTGTGACTTAGAACACGTACATTTGCTTTTTGTACACAAAGCCAAAGTATTTCCCAAAGTACTTGTATCATTTATAGTGTCACCAGCCACCTATGAGAGTTCTCATTCCTGTACATTCATTTTATTTTTTTAATATATTTTATTGATTATGCTATTACAGTTGTCCCATTCCCCCCTTCATTCCCCTCCCCCTTGCACACCCTTTCGCACCCACATTCCCCCCTTTAGTTCATGTCCATGTGTCATAAGTTCTTTAGCTTCTATATTTCCCATACTATTCTTGTGCTCCCCCTGTCTATTTTCTACCTACCATCTATGCTACTTATTCTCCGTAACTTTTCCCCCCTCTCTCCTCCTCCCACTCCCCTGTTGCTAACCCTCCATGTGATCTCCATTTCTGTAGTTCTGTTCCCGTTCTAGTTGTTTGCTTAGTTTGTTTTTGTGTTTGTTTTAGGTGTGGTTGTTAATAATTGTGAGTTTGCTGTCCCTTTACTATACATGTTTTTTATCTCCTTTTTCTTAGATAAATCCCTTTAACATTTCATATAATAGGAGCTTGGTGATGATGAACTCCTTTAACTTGACCTTATCTGGGAAGCACTTGATCTGCCCTTCCATTCTAAGTGATAGGTTTGATGGACAGAGTAATCTTGGATGTAGGTCCTTGCCTTTCATGATTTGGAATACTTCTTTCCAGCCCCTTCTTGCCTGCAAGGTCTCTTTTGAGAAATCAGCTGATAGTCTGATGGGAACTCCTTTGTAGGTTACTGACTCCTCATCTCTTGCTGCTTCTAGGATTTTCTCCTTCATTTTTACCTTGGCTAATGTAATTATGATGTGCCTTGGTGTGTTCCTTCTTGGGTCCAACTTCTTTGGGACTCTCTGAGCTTCCTGGACTTCCTGGAAGTCTATTTCCTTTGCCGGATTGGGGAAGTTGTCTTTTATTATCTGTTCAAATAACTTTTCCACTTCTTGCTCTTCCTCTTCCCCTTCTGGTACCCCTATAATTCAGATGTTGGAATGTTTAAAGTTGTCTTGGAGGTTCCTAAGCCTCTCCTCATTTTTTTGAATTCTTATTTCTTCATTCTTTTCTATTTGGTTGTTTCTTTCTTCCTTCTGGTCCACTCTGTTGTTCTGAGTCCCAGTTTCCTTCCCATCACTATTGGTTCCCTGTGCATTTTCCTTTATTTCACTTAGCATAGCCTTCATTTTTTTCATCTAATTTGCAACCAAATTCAACCAATTCTGTGAGCATCCTGATCACCAGTGCTTTGAACTGTGCATATGATAGGTTGGCTATCTCTTCGTTGCTTAGTTGTATTTTTTCTGGAATTTTGATCTGTTCTTCCATTTGGGCCATTTTTTTTGTTTTGTTTTGTCGCACCTGTTACGTGTGAGGGGGTGGAGCCTTAGGTGTTCACCAGGGCAGGGCAACCCAGTCGCTGGGTTGTGATGCTGTATGTGAGGGCGGGGTCTAAGAGGGAACAATGGCACCCACTCTGCTCTCTGTCGGATTTCAGTCCTTTCCACGCTTCCACCAAGCAAACTGGGCCTTTCTGGTGCTGATTCCAGTGTGTGTGTGTTGGCGGGGGGGCTTGTGTACGTTCCAGGACCCTGTGGGTCTCTCCAACTAACTCTCCCATGAGGCTGGGAGTCTCTCCCTGATCCACAACCCCCCACAGGTGTTTTCAATCTGTGATCCGAGGCCTTATTTCCTGGCGCTGGGACCCTGGGCTGCAAGGTCTGTCTCACTCCCCAGTTTTACCTGGTTCATCTGCGCACGAATGTGGGACCACCCAGTCAGCCAGCCGCCTGGTATGCAGTGCCCCGCTTCACAATTGCTGCCTCGCTGGGTCTGCCCGTTGCCACCCTGCACCCGGGGTCTGCCAGCCGCCGCCTGCTCGCCCAGGGTCCGCCTGCTGCCGTCTTGTGCGCCCGGGGTGCCTTGAGCAACTGGTGCCACCGCTCCCAGAGCCACGACCCCTCTCCGCCCGGCCGTCTGACTCTGCCTCACCTTACGGTCTGGGTGAATGTGTTCATTTTAACTCCTTGGTTGTCTGACTTCCATACGGTTCAATTTCCTGTCAGTTCTGGTTGTTATTTTGTTTCTAAATTGTTGTTGTCCTTATTTTGGTTGTGCAAGGAGGCACAGCGTATCCACCTACACCTCCGTCTTGGCCAGCAGTCATTCCTGCACATTTTTATCAACAATTGCTGTTGTCAGGAAAACACCTTTTTTTTTTTGGCTAATAATGATAACTTGTTGCAGTTTTAAACTTGCATTTCCCAGATTCCTAATGCAGTTGAGTGTCGGCATTATTGTGTTATTGGCCATTCCATTGGTGAAATTCCCGGTTCAGTCTGTGCCCGTTTTTCTGGTAGATCGTTTTTTTCCAGAGAGTAGTTTCCATCATGGGTAATAAGCCTCTGTCCGTTTCGTGCTGTGAATATCTTCTCCCACCTGGTGGCTGGTCCTCTCCTCTCCTTGTCATGCCTTTTGAAGAGCAGAAGTTCTTAATTTCAAGCAAATCAAATGTATCTTTTTCTTTTGTGGTTGATGCTTTGGATGCTTTTTTTGTGTTCTCTTTAAGAAGCCCCATGTAGGTCAGGAAGGTATCCCCTGTAGCCACCCTCTAAGGGCCTTCTGGGTTTTCCTTTTAGCGTTGTCTTCTATCTTCGTGGGATTGGTTTCTTTAATGGTTTGAAGTCAGGATCCATTTGTTGAAAGGATCAAACTTTCCCTCACGATGCCCCCACCACTGATGCATGTCAGATGTCCCTGTATGAAGAATGGGTCATTTCTGAGCTGTCTGTTTTGTTCCCTTGGTCCACTTGTCTCTCCCTGGGCCAGTAGCATCCTGAATTGATTGTGTCCTGATATCTGGTAGTGTTGGTCCTGCAGCTTCAGTCTCATTCAAGGTTGCCTTGGCTGTTTGTGGCCATTCGAACTTTCACATACATTTTCAAATCAGCTTATCACAGCTACACAGAAAAAAACTTTTGAGATGCTGGTTGGGATTTAATTGGACCTATGGATCAGCTCAGGGAGAAGCGGATTACCCATGGAGTCTTTTCAATCATGAACATGGTGTATCTTTACATTCGTTTAGGTCTTCTTTTATTCTTTCGAAAAAGCGTGACACTTTCTCCACAGACAGCTCACAGATCTTTAGCTGGTTTATTCCTAAGTCTTTTATAGTTTTGATGATGTTGTATATGATACCTTTGGAAGTTGTTTCATTTTCTGCTTGTTCCCACTATTTCAGAAAGTCATTTTAAAAAGTAGGAATGTTTTGGGCATAACCTTGTGACATCTAGCAACTTTGGTATCCTCGTGTTAATTCTAATAATCTATTTGTTACTTCTTTTTTTCCACGGACACATTCACATTTTATGTGGACATGACACCTCTTTCCTTCCTTTCCGGTCCCTGTGCATACTCTGTCTTTGCCGTTCCTCGCTGCACTATCGGACAGGGAAGGGCTGAGCAGAAGTGGCCTGAGAAGGCGGCATGTCTGTGATCTTGAAGTGAAAGACCCCGTTGTTTTCATGTGGATTCGGGTGTTTCTGCAGTCTTTTCCCCAGGACTTGACTAGGTTAAGGAAGTTCCCTTCTATTCCTAGGTTGCTGAGGATTTTCCTTGTAATCATAGGTGGCTTTATTTCATTTTTTGAAAATTTAGATAATTATTTGATTTTTTCTATTAATTTGTTAATATGGTAGATGACATTGATTTTCTATGTCAAACCAACTGTGTATCCCTAGAATAAGCCCAATGTGATCAGGATTGCATATTTCTATACATTGCTAAGGTCTAATATTTTGCTGCTAACATTTTGTTCATGGGTGATATTGGTCTGTAATTTTCCGTTCTTCTCCTGCCTTGGTCAGGTTATAATAGGTTCATGGAATATGGAGGGGAGTGTTTTCTTATCTTATATTATCAGGAAGATAAGGCTGGAATTATTTTTTACCAAATGCTGAATATGACTTGCTGTGAAGCCATCTAGCCTAATATTTTCTTTTAAAAAAAAGATTTTATTTATTTTTAGAGAGAGAGGGGAAAGGAGGGAGAGAAACGTGGAGATGTGAGAGATACAACAATTGGTTGCGTCTCACGTACTCGCTACTGGGGACCTGGCCTGCAACCCAGGCATGTGCCCTGACTGGGAATTGAACCAGCCACCTTTTGTTTTCACGGGCTGACACTCAATCCGCTGAGCCACACCAGCCAGGGCCAGCATTTTCTTTATGGGACGATTTTGACTACTTATACAACTTCTTTGATGATTTTAGTGAGGGTGACCAAAAAGTTCATTGTATAATTCTTGAGTCAGTTTTGTTAAGTTACGCTTGCCTACAAATGCAAACACATCCTAAACTGTAACATTTGTTAGTGTAGCGTTGTCGCCAGTGTCATCTTACGAACATTCTTATCCGCTGCGGCATCTACACCTGGGGCCCCCGGGACTCAACAGCTCTATCAGGGCGTCTGTTTGGAAAGGCGTCCCGGGTACCGCTGCTGCCACCTTGGTTTCCCCCACGGATTTGGTTAGATCAGGGCGGCCCTCCCATCCCTGTCCCCGTGACCACCGTGGGCATCGGACATGCAGGTGCCGCCCCCTTGCTCCTGTCTCTTTTCGGTTGGTTTCCCCCTGTAGGGTCTCAAGGACTCGAGCCCGCTCAGCTTTCCAGGGTATTCCCTGCGCTCTCTGCCCCGTCCAGTTTCTGAGCCCTGACCCTGCAGCGCTCGCCTTCCGGTTCTTTCCTGCAGGCCCCCCAAGACCAAGTTCTTCTTCACGGTCATCCCTCAGCCCATCCTCCTGAGCCCAGGCATAACCCTCACGCTCCCCATCGTCTTCCGGCCCCTGGAGGAGGTATGGCCACCGTGATGAGCAGAGGGCAGTGAGGGACACATGCACAGTGACCTTGGAACTGACAGAGCCACAAGGAGCCCTGCCCCCACCATGCACACATCCCACCAACTGTAGCCAAGTCCGGGTTGGGAAGCGCGGGAGAGGCTCAGACCTGCACTCATTAGACAGGCAGGGTTTGCGGTTGGATGTTCGCTGTGCCACTCACCAGTCATCAGAAAGCCCTGGGTTCCTTGGTCTCTTCCTGCTCTCAAAACGTTCCCGCTACATACTTTGCTCCCCACAGAAGAGACCCCCTGTCTCTGTGACGGAGACAGTGGTAGAGCACAGAGTACCAGCCCCCTCCCCGGAGACTGAGATAGAGGGCCACTGGGCCCTCCCCACAGTGGTCCTGTTGCGGGAGTGGCCGAGGGCTGGAGCGGGAGGTGCTGTCCCTGAGTACTGCCCAGGGCCCACCAATCAGGGGCTGCCTCTGCTGCCCACCCCATGATGCAGAAGGAGTACGAGGACCAGCTGTGGTTTGAGAAAGCGGAGGGAATGTTCTGTGTGGACCTGAGGGCCACCCTGCCTCGCCACCATCTGAGCTGCCCACCATCCCTGCAGTTGCCCCTGTGTGCCGTGGGGGACATGGCCGAGGCCTGGTTCTGCCTGGACAACGTCGGGTGAGGGGAGCGGCTGGGGCGCAGAGATGGGAGGAGCGAGAACTGCGATGGGCCCCCCCCCAGAAGAGAGACCTCGGTTTCTGGCAGGGAGAGGGGGAGGGGGAGTAAAGAGCACCGCCAGGCCCAGTGTCTCCGCCTTTCTAGAGCAGGGCAGTGATCAGTGTGAGCCCGGGGGCTCTGACTTGCTCCGCCCTCCAGGGACCTGGCCACCTTCTTCACCTGGGAGTTCTCCAGCCCGTTCCAGATGCTGCCCACCGAGGGGCTGCTGGAGCCAGGTCAGGCTTGCCGGGTCAAGGTGACCTTTCAGCCCCTTATGGCTGTCATCTACGAAGTCCAGGCCACGTGCTGGTATGGGGAAGGCAGCAAGCAGAAGAGCAGCATCCAGCTGCAGGCTACAGGTGAGGCTCAGCTCTCACCTGGCCCTGAGCCCACCTGCTGCACCTTTCTGGCTCTTAAAGGCTCAGTGTACCCCCGACCCCATCTTCTGCCCTGGCCTTCCCCCCGTGGGACTTCCACCAGCTTCCGGCCTCCCCCACCCGCCCTGCAGCTCTGCCTTTTCTTTGCCTCCCTTGGTGTGGTGGGCCAGTGTTTCCTGCGGCGGGGGGGGGGGGGGACAACACCTACAATCTTCGAGGGGCTGTTCAGCTAGGGCTCTAGAGGCCCTGGTGGGTTTTTCCCCCAGAGCCCCCTCCCGCCCTCTCCACCACAGGCAAATGCGCCCAGCTGCTGGTGAGCATAAAGCATAAGCAACCGGAGGACCAGGATGTGGAGGGCTTCCAGCGAGTGCTGCACTTCGGCACTGTGGCTGTGGGCTGCATCGCCGAGAGGCACATCAGACTGTACAACCCATCGGTGGTACGCGGCCTGCACATGCGGAGGCTGGGGGCAGCACTCGGGATGGTGCCACGGGGTGCTCCCGAATCCCGCCCCCACACAGAAGGCCCCCCTTTCTCTCCACACCTCTGGCGCCAAACCGCACATAACTCCTGCCTGTCACTCGGACACATATGTGTCAACACATGTCCCCCTCTCTTCTCAGTTTAGATGGGGGTGGCTGGGCTAGGGTATTTCCGGTTCTCCAGACCAGTCCCAAGAGCAGCCCCGGGGCGGTCCAGACCCCAGAACCACAGCGAGCCTTTCTGGTCCCTTGGGTGGGGGGAAGGCACCCCTCTGGTCAGCCCCACGGCCCCGTACAGGACCCAGGGCTCCGCCCCTTCCTTGCTCCCAGTGTGGGCAGCATCGCCCGTGGCCCGCGCTGACGAGTGAGGCACAGGCTAGACGCCAGCCACCCTCACCCCCTCGCTGGGCCCCTTGGTGATGACAGACTGCCCCACCCTGCGACCTGACCCCTCCTGTCCACACGTGGCCCCACAGGTGAGTGCCCCCTTCAGGATCGAAGTGGCCCCGGACACACTGACCAAAGACCAGGCCTTCTCATGCCCTACGACCTGTGGCATCGTGCCCCCAGGAGAGAAGAGATGCGTGTCTGTGTTTTTCCATCCCAAGACCTTGGACGTCAGAACGATGGACTACTTGTCTGTTCTGCCCTCTGGCTGTGCCTCCCAAACTGTGATCAAAGTCGTTGGTTTCTGTGGAGGTACTGACAGCCCCAGGACGCTGCACTCCTGTGGGGACCGGAATGGCCCTCGCTGAACACTGGGAAATGCTCCCAGCCCTTCAGCCTCGGTGTCTGCTGCCCCCTGGTGGGCTCAGTGAGCACACCCAGAGATCCTGTGCCTGCCCCCTGGTGACCTGGAGGTCTGCTCAAGCTACTGGGACACCCATCCTTCCCAGCCCTGTCTTCCGTCTCTGGGAAGCACCCTCTTCCATCAGCGGGGTCCCTTCTGAGACGCCCTCGGGGAGGCCGACACACCAGCCCCGCCCAGGTGGCGGGACCTGCTCACAGGGCCCCCATCTCCCATGCCCAGGTCCTGAAGTGTCCCTGCAGCACTACTGCGTCAATTTCGGCCGGGTCGACCTCGGAGAGCGCTCAGAGCAGTCCCTGCGGATTGAGAACAGATCGGACTGCGTGGCCCACTTCCAGTTTGCCATCGACTGCCAGGAGAGCGCCTTCAGCATCAGACCCACCTTTGGCACCCTGGTGGGCAGGGCCTGCCTGACCCTGCTCTGTGCCTTCCGGCCCACTCACCCCACCATCTACTTCCGGCGGGTGGCCTGTCTCATCCACCACCAGGTGAGCGGTGAGGGCGTGGCCAAGGTGGGGCTTCCCTGGGAGGGGAGGGGCCAGACTGAGGCCCAGGGATAAAGACCATGATTGGTGCTCACCTCTGTGTCCTGGAGCTTCCGGGGCTGTCTGACTGGATCACCTCCTCCAGGGCACCAGCCTGGTTTTTGGAGTCACGGCACGGCCAGAGGCACATGCAGTTTACTCTGAGCCGGGTGAGGGTGCCACTTGGCCCTGCTGCTCCCGGCCAGAGAGAGGGGTGACTGGGCCTCACTCTGCTGAGGGCTGTGTAGTGAGCACCCTGACCCAGCCCCTGGGCAAGCCCGTTCAGACTGTGCCCTGACCACCTGGCGTCTGGCCACAGTGGTGAGCGGAAGCTGAACTCTAGCCTCACTCACTCGGACAAATGTCGCAGGACCCCCTGTTCCTGGACCTGATCGGGACCTGCCACTCGGACAGCACCAAGCCGGCCATCCTGAGGCCTCAGCACGTCGCCTGGTACCGCACACACCTGGTGCGGGGCCTGACGCTCTACCCACCTGACATCCTGGGCCTCATGCTGAACGACAAGAAGCTGGAGCGGGATAAGAACGGGGCCCTCATGATCCCCACGGAGGTTCGAGGTCCCCACTGGGCCCCGGGGGCCAGGCTCCCCTCCCCCAGCAGTTCTCAGGCAGCCTTGTGCCCCCAGGGTGCGGTGGGGGTGACCCATGTGGGTGGCTCTTGTGGCTTTTTCTGGAAGGAAACGTGCAGATGAGGGACATGCAGGAGGAACGGCAGCCGGGCCCCTGCCCACCCATCTGTCCCCACCAGGACCTGGAGAACACGCCGGCCCTGCAGTACTCCCTCATCCCCCCCACGACCGAGTACTTCTTCGACGGCACCAGGGACTTGGCCATCTTCGCCCCGCCTGTCAGCATGGAACCTTTCGAGGTGGATTTTGGTGCCTGCCTTGGACCGGAGGATCCCAACCCGGTTCCGCTGTGCCTGATGAACCACACCAAGGGCAAGATCACTGTGGTGTGGACACACCGGTCTGACTGCCCCTTCTGGGTGACCCCAGAAACCTGCGATGTGCCCCCACTCAAGTCCACGGCCATGCGCCTGCACTTCAAGCCGCCTCACCCAAACTGCCTCTACATGGTAGAGCTCGAAGCCTTCGCTGTCTACAAGGTGCGTGCAGGCAGACAGGTCAGGGACGGTGGGCTCTCTGCCGGAATGGTGGGGTGGGCTGAGAGGGGGTGACAGAGGGGTGCTGTAGGACCTGTCCACTCTGTGCCAGGCTCTTCTCCTTGTCATCTTGGCTGGACAGTGGCCTCACTGGTTTGTCTTCTCCCAGGCTCAGGGCCTGCCTTGGCTGAGTGGCTTCTTGGCCACTGTGATTATGTCTCATTCACGTGCGGCCTCGTACCCCCTCCAGAGGGAGAACTCCGCTGGGGTCAAGGCCTTGGGGAAAGTTGGGTGTACGAGGAGTAGCTCCCTGGGCTCCTGGCATCTCTTCCTGCCCTCGAAGTGGGTGTTACGCAGGTCATTAGGTGTGGGGGGGGGGGGGAGCTTCTAGCACAGCTTCCCTCGGCCAGGAACCTGGGAGCACAGGCTGACCCCAGCCCAGGGAGGTCACAAACGCACGTCACCCCCCCTGCTCTCCAGGCGGTCCTGCCCTTTCCCTCCCTGCTCAGCTCTGCGCCCCCCCCCCAACCCCCCGGCTGCTCTCTCCCAGAGGCCTGGCTGGGTGCCGGGAGAAGAGTCGAGCAGTGGGGTCAAGGTTAGAGTCCCTTTCCAGCCACGTGACCTTGGGCGAGTCCCTCAATGTCTCCGAGCCCTGGGCTTTTCATCTGTAAACCTGGGGTCATCCCCAAACGTTCGAGAAGGCTTTCCAGAGCTGAGTCTTGAACCGCCTCCGTTCTGATACCTCGGCAGTGAAGCGTGGAGGTCTGTGGGAATGAGGCTGCGGACGCCTGCCTGGGCCGGGGCTGAGCCCCTCCGGTTTTCGGGCCAGGGGCCTAGCCCTGCGCTGTCTGATATACAGCAGCCGCCAGGCCCAGGCGGCCACCGAGCACGGGGAACGCGGCCAGTCCACGTTGAGATGTGCTGTTTAGGCGGGAGATGCTCTGGATTTTGAAGACTTAGCACGAAAAGAATGCAAAATGTCTCGCAGATCACTTATATATCAATTACATGTGGAAATGAGATTTTAGATTTATTGGGTTAAATAAAACATATAATTGAAATTATTTCATGTGTTTTGCTTTATTAGTGCCTCTATTACAGGGGTGTCAAACTCATTTCCACGGGGGGGCCACGTCAGCCTCATTGTTGCCTTCAGAGGGCTGAATGTAATCTTAGGAGGGTATAAATGTAACTATTTCTTAACTGTTAAGTAAGAGCTCAGCGCTGCCACCAGGTAGAAACAAGGTGGTGGGCCGGGTAAAACACGGTGGAGGGCCGGACTCGGCCCTCGGGCCTGGTGTGTGCCTCCTGTGCTCTGCTGGAACCTTTACAGTTATGTCTGCGGCCCTCGTCACCTTTCTGTTGGCAAGCGCACACTCCTGCAGGCTGTGCTGGGGCTGCTGTGAGGGTTAGAGACCCGGGGCTGAGAGCCCAGTGTGGGGGACCTGGCTCGCAGCAGGGGCGAGGGGCTGTCCTGACGTTCTCTCTTAGCTGTCTGCCGGGGAGCCGCGCCCCCTGTGCCGATGCAGGACCCCCCCACAGCGCAGGGGCAAGCCAGAGAGCCGCACAGGGCCCACCCAGGGCTCTGAGCATGTCTGTGGGTCTGCCCCGCCCCTGCAGGTGCTGCAGAACTTCAGTAGCATCGAGGAGGACTGCACCGTGTGCCCCTCCTGGTGCCTGACGCTCCGGGCGCGGGGCCACAGCTGCAGCGCGGCCTTGGAGCGCCACATCCCGCAGTACTGCCTGGACGTGCCCGCGGTGAGTGTGGCGCCTGCAGCGGTGGAATCGGGGCCGGGGGGCCCGAGGTTCCCGCTTCCCTCTCTTCCTCTCCCTCCTGGCTTGTCCTAACCTCCCTACCTACCGCCAGCCCCTGGGGCCCTGGGCCAGTCGAGGGCTCCCTGGGCCCTGGCACTGGCACTGCGGAGAGTCTGGGGCTCGGCCAGCTGCGCTCTCCCTGCTGTCTGAAACCATCCCCGTCCTCTCACACTCAGGCTCCCAACGCTCCAACTCCTCCATTCGTCTGCCCCGTTCACGGAACACCTGTTAGGGGCGGGACCACCAACCACATGAAGAGCCCCTGTCCCTGGGGACCGCCCGGCCCGGCATGGGTCGCAGAGGCAGCCCCTCCCGGGGAGTCATGATCCCTGGACCCTTCCTCTCTGAGCAGCAGGGTGACCCGGCCTGAGAGCACAGGCGCTGGAGCAGATGGCCGGGTTCCAGTCCGGTTCCCCCTTCAGTGCTGGGGCCGGTCTTTTCACCCACCCTCACTACCCTCGTATTGCCAGAAACCCACCACTTTCGTAAAAG
Organism: Phyllostomus discolor; assembly: GCF_004126475.2. NCBI lineage: Eukaryota > Metazoa > Chordata > Mammalia > Chiroptera > Phyllostomidae > Phyllostomus > Phyllostomus discolor. The sequence goes on from NC_040906.2 coordinate 14,604,025, forward strand.
TGTGCTTGGGGGTGATCCTGCCCCTCCCTCTGGCTACGTTTCTGCGTGAGGGCAGCCCCACCTGAAGCCCTCCCTGACCGCATGGGGGTTCCCTCGGCCAGTTCCTTCCCGCGGTGTGTGGCCTTTGCCGCCACCCAGCACTTTCTGGGCCCCTGTCGCTCCCCGGCTGCCTCATGCCCCGCACCTGTGGCCCGGCTGGGTGGGGCACCCCTGTGTTCTGTAGCCTGCCCGGCTCTCATCCTGGTGCGGGCCACGCCCGAGATGCTTAGGGAGCGTTTGGGAACTGGGGTTGCTGGGGTTTTCACTTTCTGAGAGTGGGGTTCTTCCCCTCAGCCACTTGGGGGGAGAATCATCCGGAAGGAGCTGCTTACCCCAGAACTTCTGGACCGGGATCCCTGAAAGCGAGTTCTCTGAAAGATGGCTTGAGGACACCCAGAAGTGGGAGAGCTCCCCCCTAACCTAGAGCAGGGCCCGTGGGGGCCTGGGTCTCCTGGGAGCCAGCTCCTATGAATGCTGGAGGTCTCTGGAGGACAGAAGCATTTTTCAGTGCCAAGCTGTGGCCTCCCCTTGTTCCCTGCTCCCAGGGCGTTGCCCGGGATGCGTGGAGGCGTCTTGGATCTCCTTGGAGACAGGCCCACCCAAGCCCCCATAGACTTCCCCCAAGTGTGTGGGTCAGGCACGGGAGGGCACGCGGATCTTAGCCTGGGTCCCCCCATCTCTCGCACCCCAGCTCTTCCCCGCAGTGTCTCCCGGTGAGCCCTCCTACCGCAGCCTGCTGCTGACCAACAAGGGCTCCTTGCTGCTGACCTTCAACGTGGCTCCCAGCAGCAGCTCAGACATCTCCCTCCTGCCCAGCTCGGGCCTCGTGGCCCCCGGGGCCCACCAGATCTTCCTCGTCTGCACCTACCCCAAGGGCACCTCCTGGAAGCAGCACACTTTTTACTTGCAGTTCAATTTTTGCCCCCAGTATCTCAAGGTAGGGGCTGGGGCCTGGGGAGTGGGCCATAGTCTGGGGCGGCCCTTTTCCAAACCACATTCTGGGGTCGGCCTCTAGGGCTCACCTGAAGGAGAGAAGGGGCTGCTGGTCCTCCAGGAAGGGGCGTGGCAGGGAGAGGACCTCCTTGCCGCATCTGTGAACAGCTCTGTCACCGCTCAGGGCCCTGCCTGGTCACCTCATGGGGTCCGAGGCAAGAAAAAGGGGTTCAGTGGTCCCACAGGAGGGAGGGGGAGCAGCACAAGGCTCCTATCTGCAGGCGGTAGAGAGGGGTGTGCGGCAAGGCCAGGGAGAGGGTCAGGGGTGGTGGGCCCATAAATGGCCCACGAAAGGGTCCCCACATCTTCTTCCAGTCCCTGAGTGCTTTCCAAGAACTGTCTCCTGGGTGGGTCCTGACCCACTCTGCCTTTGCCAGAAGCTTCCTCCGCCCAGGCTGGCAGAGGGCCTTCTGCTGCCCTCTCCAAGGGGGGAGGGCTGCCCACCCATGGCTTCCTGGGACAGCTGGGGGATCCTGGGCTGTGGGGTGAGGTACCCTCCCTCCTCTGGCCCCAGGAGGTGAGCATGCAGAGCCGGGAGGAGCCACTGCAGCTGAAGATGGACACCTACAAAAGCATCTTCTTCAAGCCCACGCGGGTGGGCTGCTCCTCCACCAGCCCCTTCACCTTCCACAACCCCTCGCGGCTGCCCTTGGAGTTTGACTGGCGGGTCTCCCAGCAGTACCGGAAGACGCTGGCCGTCCAGCCCGCCAGGGGGCTTATCCAACCTAATGAGAACCTTGTGAGTTCCCTGCCCCACTGCTGAAGGCCAGAGGGAAGGGTACCCACCACGCTCACCCCCACCGTCATCTCTTGCTCACACGCCCGTCAGGGGCCAGGCTTGCGATGTGGCACAGTCAGCTCCCCCCGGTCTGTGACCAGGTGTGCTTGTTACCATTTCCACCGCTTCCTGCTGTATAAAAAAGAATTAGAAGAAAACTCCATTTACTAAGATGTAAAATCTGGAGATGCAGAGCTGGGACTTGGGCCAGGGGTTCTGATGCCACTGCCCAGGGGTGAGTCCACCCTCCATCCGAGGTCCCCACAGTGCGAGGTCACTGGGAAGTGGTCTGGAGCAGCTGGATTTGGGGCCAAATGGTGGCTGTCATTAGGAGTGAGAAAAGGGACTCCTGGAGGTCCCAGTGGCTGTCTGGCGGGGAGGACGGGCTGGGACACAAACCAGCGGACCCCCATCCTGGCCTACCACCTTATAGACTAGTCGGGGGGCCAAACAGGCGGCAAACAAGCGCCAACACGTGTCAAGGGCAGCAGTGGGCAAGGCCAGAGACCACACAGACTCTGGAGTCAGCCCTGAGAGGTCCCACCCAGCTCCCGCCGAGTGCCCTCACCAGCGACGTGACCCTGGGCCAGTTACCCCAACTCTCCGAGACTCCAGTTTCTCATCAGAAAACGTGGCCCTAAAATAATACCTCTTCCCTGGTGGCGAGAAAGGATTGCGAGGCTTAGGGAAGCCTCCCAGTGTACAGCGTGTGTGAGGTCAGCAGCAGGGTCACGGGGGAGCTCTCAGAAAGGGTTGCCGGGGCCGAGATGCTGCAGCAGGACCTCAGACAGCGGGAGCCTGGGCAGGGCAGTGGCGGGGTGGGGGGTCCCCACAGACCCCCACCCAGGCAGAATCTCTGTGACCCCAGATGCTGACGTGGACCTTCAGCCCTCTGGAGGAGACCAAGTACCTGTTCCGAGTAGGGGTGTGGGTCTGGGAAGCCGGCCGGCCCCCCAAAGCCAAGCCTCCCCCCACCACCCACTACATGATCCGGCTGGTGGGCATGGGCATCACCAGCACCCTCTCTGTGAGTGGGGGAATCCTGGCGGGTTGGGGTGTGGTGCCAGAGTAGAGGCCAGGGCACCCCAGGGGACCTGACTCCCAGAGGGCGAGAATGGGAGCCCTCTGGTCCCCAGTCTGCACCCCCAGACCTGCCCTTCCTTGGGGATCCTCTTTAAGACCAATGGCGAGAAAGGCAGGACCTCGGGCTGGTGGGGAGCCCCTCACCCCCCGCTGGCGGACTCTGGCCCTCAGGCGAAGGAGAAGGAGCTGGACTTCGGGAACGTGGTGGTGAATGGCGAACAGTCCAGGTTGCTGGCCATCCTGAACGAGGGGAACTGCATCCTCCATTACCGCCTGTTCCTGGAGCAGTGCAGCCCCGAGGGCGCCAGTGATGAAGCCCTCGGTACTTACTGGGCCCAGGCCGGGGCCGGGGCTGGGGCTGGGGCCGGGGCTGGGGCTGGGACTGGGGACGGGGGCGCCCGTTCAGGCCGGTCCATCAGACCGTGGTGTGCGAGCGGCAGTGCAGAGACTAAACCTTGGTGCTCCTACTTGCTGGATGCGTGGCACGGGGCATCGCTGAGCCTCAGCTTCCTCACCTGAAAGTGGGGCTATTGGCGACTCCTACCTCATGGGCCAGTAGGTGGAGCAAAGTGTTCAGCTGCTGCCAACGACACAAAGACAGGCCCCCTCTGTCCTGGTCTGGGAGGAGGGACTCTGCTCCCCATTTTCTGGCTCTGAGCCCACTGTGGGGCCAGCACTCAGCCGGCCCCGGGGAGGGTATCTGGGAAAGGGGCGGGAGGAGGGGCAGGAGGAGAGGCACGGCCTTGCTGGCTGGCACTGATGGCCGCTCTGCCCTCGGCCCCGCCCTGGCCCTCCCTGAGCAGCGCTTCGGCTGGACCACACAGAGGGGAGCATGCCGCCCCGGTCCCAGGCCACCGTCTGCCTGACCGCCTGTCCCAACCGCCGGTCCCAGTACTCCTGGACCATCAGCTACTCTCTCCTCTCCCACAGAGGTACCTGGGCCATGGGACGTGGGACAGTGCCTGGAGGAGCGGGGGGGAGGCCTGTGTGAGTAGGCCCGGGGTGGGGGGATGAGGAGGGTCCAGACAGAGCTAGAAGACTGAGGTTGAATGTGCTAGGCACACCTTTGGGTGACTGGTGTGTGTGCCTCATGCCACCCATCTCTGTCTGCGTGGGTGCCTGCCATGCAATGTCCGAGCTGTGGAGGACCCAAGGGGAGGAGTTTAGTGCTGTGCTGATTTACTGTGGGTGGTCAGACAAGTCCTCGGCTGCCCGGGGCCTCGGCCTCCTCCTCGGGAGAGCGGGGCTGTCCCCAGAGGGGACAGCGCCGAAGAGTGACTTGGAGAGTGGACCCGAGCCAGACCGCCTGGGACTGGATCGTGGCCCCTGCGCTCATGAGCCACGTAATCTTAGCACGTTATTTAGCCTTCCCATGCCTCCGTTTCCACGCCTGTAAAATGGGGATAACAACAGTGTGCAGGCAAGAAAAAGGAAAAAGGTACTAACACAGGTTAGAACACACGGAAGAACCTTGAAAACATTGTGTCGGGTGAGAGAATCCAATCACAGAAAGCGGCACAGTGCGTGTGTGATTCCGTTTATGCGGAGCCCCCCGAACAGCAGATCCGAGGAAACAGAAGGCAGATTAGGGGCTACAGGGGTGAAGGGAGGAGGGGACAGTGGGGCGTGACAGCTACTTGGTACTGAGTTTCCCTTCGGGGGTGATGACAATATTGTAAAGTTAGAAAGCGGTGACGGTCGCACAGCTCTGAGTAGCCGAGAACACACTGCACTGTGTGCGTTCAAGGGTCGATTTTATGGTACGTAAATTGTGACTCAATAAAGCTGTTGGTGAGACTCAGTCTGCACACAAATTTGGCACACGTTAAATACAGCAGCGGCGTCGTGTGGGAGATGCTCAGGGCCACGCCCAGCGGGGCTGCAGGGAGCCCACCCCTCTCACCCCCACCCCCCCACCCCCCAGACAACAAGGCTGGGGAGAAGCAGGAGCTGTGTCACGTCTTCCTCACGGCCGTGTACCCCACGCTCTCCATCCGGGACGCCTGCTCCATGGGCAGCGCCGAGGGCATCGCCCGGAGGCACCTGTGGCGTCTCTTCTCCCTGGACGTGCTCAACAGCTACTTGGAGCGCGACCCCTCCCCCTCCGAGCTCACCTACAAGGTGCCCACGCGGCACAGGTGAGCCGAGCCTGGGAGAGGGTCTGGGGATGCCCTTGGAGTTTCCGCCCGCACCCTCAGCACCAGGCCCTGTGCAAGGAGTGGCTCCCTGTCTCCCCCCAGACTCTTGCCCGTCCCGGAGGGGCCTGGAGAAGGCAGGGGCTGGCTGGGCGTCTGGCGTCTGGTGGGCTCGGCCACCTTGCCTGAGTCCCAGGGTCTCTAACTCCCAGCTGCAGGGAGATGAGTGGCAGCCCGGCCTCCCCGGAGGCCCCTCCCTGTTCCTACCCCCCCCCCCCGCCCCCGCCCCCCGTCTCTGAGCCCTTTCTCTGCCCCACGCAGCACAAGTCAGATCCCCTCCGTGCACACCCCTCTGAAGCTCGACTTCAATTTCGGGGCAGCGCCGATCGACGCCCCACCCTCCGTGGTGCTCCTGGCCCTGAGGAACAGCGGACTGGTGCCCCTGGACTGGTATGGCCGGCTCGGGGGCGTGGCTGCGGGCCTGGGAGGCAGGCGCTGGAGGCCTTCCTTGCGGACGGTAGTCCCTCTGCCTGGCGTCTGCAAAAGAGCAAGCAGGCACCCCACGGATGGGGTGCGGAGGCCCGGGTGGGACGGGGCGCCCAGCAGCGCGCAGCATCTGTCACTGGCTGAGACGCGTCAGTAGGCTCAGAAGTGACGGAGTCACCCTGCGGGAGACGGCCCGCCGTCTCCACGCCTAATGAATGAGAAGCGCCCGCTGAGCATCTGCCACGCGCCAGGCAGTGTGCTTTACAAGACTCTCTCCTCCAAGACCGCCACCCACGGTGGGAAAAAATCCTCCTCTGCAGACAACTCTTTCACAGATGGGAGGCTCAGGGCTCAGCAGAGCCAGGTTTAAGCCCACATTAGGCCAACTGCGGCACCCCCAGCCTGTGGGTTAGTCAGCAAGGCCTGGAACTGCTCTTTCCCAGCCGGCACTGTGCTGGGGCACCCCGACAGAGCCCCAGACCAGTGGGGGTGGGGATGGGGCCCGCGTGTGGGGGCGAGCAGAGGGTCTCAGCTGGGGTGGGGTGGGGGGAGAAGGACGGGCATCTGCTGCCACAGCGGTGTCAGGGAGGAAGGTAGGGCAGAGTGAAGCCACGTGGGGCCGTGGGGCCGCCGGCAGGCTGCGCCTCTGTCACCTGGGGCCCAGGCCTGCAGACCTGAGCCCGCCGCCGAACTTGGCCCTTCCCGTGCTTGGCGTCCCTCCCACTGGGGCCCGAACTTGCGCCCAGTCAACATCCTGTTTCCACGCCAGGGCTTTTTCTTGTCCTTCCTCCCTGTCTCCGCCACGCGCCTTGATTTCCTAGTGAACCGCCCTTTGATGACTTCCAACTTGGCTGCGCGGAGGTGAGAGAGAAGCGGCCCGTCCGTCCGCGTCAGGCTTGGGGGAGAGAGCCAGGAGTCCAGCCTGCGCGTGGCAGTGGGCGGGTGGGACGGAAAATATGCAGGCAGGACACCTGGGATCTCAGAGAACTTCCTGCCTGGGCAGAGTCCGGGGTGGGGGCGGGGGGGGGGGCGCGGGGGCTGCGTTGTCAGGGCTGCCCCTTACTCTCTGGCTCAGCCTGCCCCTCCCTGAGGCGGAGGGAGCTGGGGAGGCTGGCTCCTTAGGCGGCTGCTGTCTGAGAAGGGCTGGGACTATGAGTAACTGAGGGCTCCGGCCCTGAATGACTGAGGAAGCTTGGCAGGCAGGGCTGCGGGCCTGCTGGGGAAGGCCCAGGGCCGGCTTTGAGCTCCGGATCTGCCATTCACTGGGCTCTCTCGGAGTGGCCGGGAGCCAGGTCCTCCCGGGGCTCCAGGGTGGGGGCAGGAAAGGCGGCGCTGGCCTGCGTCCTGGCGTGGCGCAGGGTGTTTCGGTGGATTGTGTGTGCGTGTGTGTTTGTGTAGGAGCAGGCCAGCTCACACTCTCTGTGGAGAGGGTCCAGGTGGCTGGAAACCGAGGCGAGAGGAAACCCAGGCTGGGTGCCTGCCGAGCCAGGCCCATCCACCAGGAGATCGTTTGAGGTTCAGGAAAGCAGTCTGCGCCTCCTCCAGGATGCCAAGCGCCGGGAACCTTCCTCGGACGGCCCGACTCGCCCAAGCGTTTTGTGTTGCGTTTCCTTTCCCTTCCTCGGAAGGCTATTTTTGAAAGTTCTAGCTGGTCTCTGCTGAACCTATAAAGAACGGACTGAAGGTTTTATTCCTGCCGAGAGCAGCCAGAGACAGGGAGTGTGGACTTGGCCTGGAGGCGGCAGCAGGCAGGACGATGGAGTGAGGACCCCCAGGGATGAGGACAGCATCGGGGAAGCACCGCTCGCTGCCCACCCTCTTCAAGCCGTGTCCTCTGAGGCCTCTGCCCTTGGCCCAGCCAGAAGTGGGGCCTGGTATTTAGGGGAGGTTCCTTACGGGGACCCATTAACCTCATTTGCCCCTCCCCCCACCCGCATGAGCACATTAAGTCATTGGCTAAATCTGCACTGGGACCTCCTAGGTACAGGGTCCAGGCCGGCCCTCAGAGTAGAAATGCAGCCGTGCCCAGGCCCCGCCCTCCGGCGCAGCCGGGCTCTTTGGGCAGACGAGCCTTTGGTGCGGGGTGAGGTCAGCTGCAACAGATGCGCGTGCGCAGCACTGGGGGCCACATCAGAAAGGCTCCCTGGAGAAAGCTGCAACTGAGCTAGGCCAGCTGCCTCGGGAGAAGAGGCAGCGAGGCTGTGAAGAACCTTCCCACAGAGCACCTGGCGGCGTGGTCGTGGGTCAGAGGAAAGGCCCAGCAGCGTTGATAGGGAGGGAGGGAAAGACCTCGAATGCGGCTGGGGAAGCTGGTGGGGGCCAAGGTCTAGGCCCTAGAATCCTCCTCCTGAGAATTTGGACTTCTTCCCCAGAGCATTGATGGGATACAAGCTAGGGCGAAGGGCAAAGACATGAGCTTCTTTCAAGACCTGGCACTCTGGCCTGCGTGGCGGAGCAGCTTGAGGCCGGGGGCAGGTGGGGAGGCTGCCGTAGTTCCCAGATGCAGGGTGCTGCTCACACTACAGGGGTGGCAGGGAAAGGGGGCTCGGGATTATTTAGAGGGAGACTGGGCGAGGGGCAGTGAGGGAAACGGAAGTGCTGAAACTATCCCGGCAACCCCCAAATAGCAAGATCTCCACGGACCAACGGCCCCCAGATACAATGACAAGAGCAGCTGATTCACCTGCAGCCAGGCAGCCGACAGAAAGGGCGGTGGGAGAAAAGTGGGAAATTCCCGGCTGCCCCTCCAAGTCCACCCTGCCGGGGTGACCAGAGCCTCCTCTCTCAGCACTCGCACACCACGCAGACCCGGGGACAGGTACAGACAGGGTTACTCCATCTCTCTTTCGCTACTTTTTACAGTGACAGCACACCGCTATACGTATCACTTTCTCCTGGGCATTCTATCAGTAACGTTCCCTTCAGGTAAACACAGATCAACACCTAGCCCTCACTCATTCTCTTCACTAGTCACCTAATACCCCAGTGTCGGAATGGCCTTACATCATTAAACCACTCCTTTATTGGATGACATTAGTTGTTCTCAGTGCTTTTTTTTTTTTTTGGCTATACAAAGACGGTCGTGATAAACACCCTGTTCACGCACACACGTGCACTTGCACACACACACGCATTTATTCCTGCAGACGCCTCCCCGAAACAGAACTCCTGGGTCAAAGGGCACGTACATCTTCTACTCCAGACTCCTACCGGAAACGGTGGTAGCAGTCTCTTCACTTCCTCCCCATTTTTGCGGGTGTGTCCTCTTTGTGTAAACTTGGCAGCACTGGGCGTGACTCTTTTCCACATTTCCGACGTGAACGTGTTTAAGATTGACTGAAGGGAGTTTTGATTCGCTCTTTCCAAATCCTGTCGAGCCTTTTCGGGTGTGTCGGCCGTGTCCGCTGCCCCTCCGACTGCCCCCTGCTCACAGCCTCAGCCATGTGGGAGGCATCTCTGTGCCAGGTCTCTGGCTGTGACCCTGGGACCCCCTTGTCACGTGTTTTGTTGGCTATTTCAAGTGCAGTGTCTGCTTGCCTACAGCAGCAGGCATTCCGGGGGCATGAATCTGCGCCCAGTTTTGCTTCAAACTTCAGAGCGCCCGTCCTGCTGGGGCCTCTGTTCCCTGGCCTGTGCCCAGGCTGGGCTGGACACGGTCCCTCTCAGGGGCCCTGGTGGGTACTGCCGGCATTCCCGGGTGCCTCAAATGGGCCTTCCTAGGAGCTTTGTCACAGAATCCCCTCTAGGGTTAATGGCCAGCTGTAAGTGACCCACATCAGTAGGTGACCTCCTCGACCCTGGCACCCCCAGTGGGCGCCCCAGCCTTCACTCCCTGTCTAGTCATTACACAGGGAGAATCCACAACAGCCCCGCCTGTGCAGCCATGCCCGGGACAGCTTGCCAGCCAGTGCGATGAAGTGGGGGGACACGGAGGAGGCCTCCAGCAGCCCTCCTGGGCCTCAGAGCCCCCGCCTCTCTATCCTGACTAAGAGGCTTCGCTCCTCCTGCTTTGCACCCCTCTCCAGGGCCTTCCTCTTTCCACGTGACCAGCAGATCGACCTGGAGCTGTGGGCAGAGCAGGCAGACTTCGACAACACGGAGCTGCACCAAATGCGAGTGCAGGACAACTGCGTGTTCTCCGTCAGCCCCAAGGCTGGGAGCCTGAGTCCTGGGCAGGAGCAGGTGGTGGAGTTCAAATACAGGTGCCTCCCCGACTGCCCACCCTTCACTTCCAGGCCCGAAGACCCTCCTGTCCCCTGGCTCCTGGTAAATCCTGACCCCCTGTGCTGTGTGACCCCAGCGTATCCTGAGTAGCTGCCACCCTGGGGGGATCCCACCATCCCATCTGCAGGGGAGGTTTAATTCCCCTCTCGCCCCTCCCAACTCGGGTCTCCACATGCTCCCAGCGACTGGCGTGCTCAAAGCCCCGTGTGCGCTGTGATCATTGATTCTCCCACTGGTGCCAGGGCCCCCGAACTCACCCCGGACTTGTCTCCCCCTTCCAGCCACCTGTTCATTGGCACCGATCGCCTCCCAGTGCTCTTCAAAGTGTCCCATGGCCGGGAGATCCTGGTGAGGCTCCAGCCCCGCTCCTGTCCTTGGACAATCGAGAGAGAGGAGCTGAGCACCACACCCCTAGGGAGCGGGGCCCTGGGTCCCTCTGCTGGGTGCCTCACTCCCTCCCAGAGAAGGAGACCACTCAGGAGCCCTCCCTTTCCAGCTCCATTTCATAGGCGTGACAGTGCAGCTGGATCAGAAGTACGTGCACTTCACCTCCACCAGCCACCAGTTCATCCCGGTCTCGATCGGCGACGCACGGCCCCCGCAGCAGGTCAGCGGTCCGCGTGGTCCTGGTCACCGGGTGGCCTATGTGCTGGTTTCTGTGTCACTGCACAAGTTCTTGTCAGGGTGACAAAGGCGTTGTCTTCCAGAAGCCCTCACTCTGAGAGGTGGGGCTGCAGGTTGGACCCTGAGATTGGGCGACCCGGAGAGACCCAAGGCGAGGGGCGTCAGTTTCCCGGTGCTTAGCCCTCTACCGGGCCAGGCTCCCGTGCAGAAGAAGAGGTTCCCCTCTCTAGCACAGGGTTCTTCAAACTCCTTTGACCGTGAACCACACTGATATATTATGATAAAAACTCAGTACTCACACACACACACACACACACGCCCGATCACAAATCAATACGTACACTACTACGTGCAAAATACTCTGATTTTTAAAAAATTATATTCTGTTCCTTTTTTTTTTTTTAATGTGGACATGACCCACTAAACGCCTTCATGGCCTGCTCACTGGTAGGTCTCAGCCGCAGTGCGCGAGTCGCTGCCCCAAGAAGGACGTCTCTCTGGAATGTGAAAAGCCAGAATGTGGGGTCTCGTGAGGCTCTAGGATTTCCCTTATGAGTTGGAGGGAACGGGGTTCCTTTACTGGGCAACTGTGTACTGGAACTTTCCAAGAGGGGAACGAGATGCTTTCACAACTCTGAGACTGTAACCGGCCGGAAGCCCCTGAGTTTCTGGGCAGGGGCCCCAGCCTTTCAGCCTCGAGGCAGTGGAACGGGCCTCCCAGCCCTGGGAGGGGGTCCCCGGCCCCGGCCCCAGGCTCTGGCCATTTCTCTATGCCACCCCCTACCCCACCTGGGGCCAGGCATGCCCATGCCTACAGAGGTCCAGACACAAAAAGGAAGGCATGCGCCCAGGAGGGCCTTCCAGAGTGACCGGACGGTGAGCACAGACAATGGGGAATGCCCTCAGGTCTGGGGCCAGCAGACCCAGCTGTGCCTCCAACCAAACTCCACGGCTGTGGGCAAGCTTTCTGTTTTGTTCATGAGAGAGGGTGACAGACGAGGACCTGGGCCTGCAAGTGGACGGTGGAAGGAGAGAGAAGGGAACAGATTTGATTTACGTTTTGGAGGCAGATTCCCTGGGTCCTGCCGGGGACTGGGTCTGGGAAGTGAGAGAAACAGAGGGACGGAGGACACAGTGGACCCCTGGCCCGAGCTACTGGGAATAGGTAGGGCCGTTCGCTGGAAGGAGGCGCACGTGGGCAGGAAGAGGTTTTAGAGCGAAGTGTTCGCTTTGGGCCACATGTTAGATGCCCGTGGAGACAGCCAGGAGGGGCCGTGGTCACGTCAAAGCTGGTACCAGGGGTGAGGGTCAAAGGACGGCCCAGGCCAGAGAACTAAAGTCAGCATATTCAGGAGCGGATGCTGGAAAAGAGGGGGAGCCTGGTCTCAATCCACGTAGCTCTTTATTCTCTCTGGCTTCTGTGTCCTTGTCCCTGACATGAAGGATTGGGCCAGAAGATCTCTGGTTCCTTCCAGGACATCCTGTGATTCCCAGACTTGGGGGTTAACCTTGGGGGACCCCATACCTTCCTCCCACCCCCACCCCCCTGTCTGCCTTGAGGCAGCACTGCCTCTAACAGCGGCCGCAGCGGTGGGGGGAGGGGGTGGCGGCCTCACAGGTCGTTAGGATCAGAGCCCGGAAAACGGTGACGGTCACGATGGCGCTTGCTTGGACATTTCCCTACATGCCCAGCACTAAGGACACAGGTGTTAGTGTCCCCTCACACTCTGACCAAGGCAGGGTGAGAGCAAGTAAAATATAAGGATTAAAGGTTATCTTAAAACACTACCGGTGGAAGGCAGAGCTGCATACTGACGTCAGGGACGGGGGGGGGGAGCCCTGGGGCTGTCGGTGCGACCCGGAGGCCTGGGCTCTCTGCACCGCAGCCGCGAGCCGGTCTGGAGGTCGCCCTCTCCCCGCCCCTGCAGATCTATGAGCTGTACAACGGCGGCTCGGTGCCCGTGACCTACGAGATCCAGACCAACATCCTGTCGCAGGTGCAGGAAAAAAATTTTGATCACCCCATCTTCTGCTGCCTGAACCCCCGAGGGGAGATCCAGCCAGGCACAACGGCCCGGGTCCTGTGGATCTTCTCCCCCATCGAGGCCAGGAGCTACACGGTGAGCAGCAGCAGCAGCAGCAGCCCGGGCTCACGGGGCAGGGGTCGGAGCTGGCCGCCTCAGCAGGCCTCACCCTGACCAGTCCCTTCCCCGGCCCCCTTACTTCTCAGGTGGACGTGCCCATACACATCCTGGGATGGAACTCGGCCGTCGTCCAGTTCCAGGGAGTGGGCTATGACCCGCATGCCATGGGGGACACGGTCCCTTTCTACAAAATCTCCTCATGGGACAACAGCTCCATACACTCACGGATGATGGTTCCTGGACAGGTGGGGGGAAGGGAGCTGGGACGGCCCGAGGCCCGGGTGGGGCCTGAGGGCCCAGAGCGGCCAGCGCGGAGGGGTGGGGAGGTTGGGAGGGAGACGAGATGGTGTTGAGGACAGAGGGTGGCAGAGGGAAGCCTGGAACCAGCCCTCCTTCAGATTCAGGAGGCGGCACCAGCTCCACGAGCGGCTTACCCTGCCACCTAGTGACCGCAGGTGTTCAAGCCACTGCACCCTCTTCCCTGGGCATGTGGATGGGGCTATGAGAAGGGGGAGAAAGAAGGGACTCCATTCCAGGGCTCTGAGGTGTTGTCTTCAAGCAGAACAGCCTGCCCCTGGACCAGGTGGATTTATGCTGAAAGATATCTAGGCTCACTAACACTACCTCGAGTTCACATACTCCTCACTTTTGGGAAGTCTGACCCTCTTATCCACCCACCCATCTATCCATCTGCCCACGGACCCACAGGCCTGTTTACTCATCCATGCGTCCATCCGCCCACCCAGTTTTCCATCCATCCTTCAGTGCGCCCCTCCAGTCACTGCCCACGCCACTATCTGCCTGTCTACCCTTCCACTCCCTCCCGTTTTGGACTCTTACAGCAGGCTGAGCCCTGCAGAGGCCTGGGAACTCCGAGAAGGGACAGAGTCCCAGCCCCGGAGGCACTCAGTCTGGACAGAGAGAAAGCGCCCCTTCCCTGTGGCCCCAGCCTTTCCAGACACCCCCACAGCTCCTGTTCCGTGCCCAGTGCCCATAGCAACGGCTGGTCGCCCCTTCATTAGTAACCACCCCTGGGGACTCACACGGTGCTGGCTTTAGTTCTCCCATCTCTCAGCAAGTTCTGATTTCTCAGCCTTTCCAAGTCCATTCTTTAAAGAGATTTTATTTATTTATTTTTAGAGAGAGGAGAAGGGATGGAGAAAGAGAGGGAGAGAAACATCAACGTGTGGTTGCCTCTCACACGCCCCTCCACTGGGGACTTGGCCTGCAACCCAGACATGAGCCCCGACTGGGAATCGAACCGATGACCCTTTGGTTAAAGGCTCAGACTCAATCCACTGAGCCTCACCAGTTGGGGCCCAAGTCCTTTTTTTTTTTTTTTTTTTTTACGTGTAGGCAGCCAAAGGAAGGCAAAGGAAATTGCACATGACCTTCTGCCCTGAAAAGCTGAGGCATGCCAGATTTTATTCCAAGTTGCTGCTTTCCTGAAGAGGGGCACTATTAGGGCCCCCTGGAGAGGGAATCACCTTGGTTCCAAGTCCGTTTTTAATGGTCAAAATCATAGGGTTCAGAGTGAGACTGCCTGGGTTTATGTCAGCTGCACCTGTGAGAGGCCTTTGGCGAAAACGTGTGCGCTCCCTGAGCCTTAGCAGCACGTCTGTGTAGCGGGGACAGTGGAAGTACCTGTGTCATAGGGCCACGGGGAGGTTCGGATGCATGCACACTGCCCGCCACGGTACCTGGCCTGTTGAACGCACTCAGTAACCAGCGGCGGTTGCTGTGGTTGTTATGTCTTCACCTCCCGAAGTCGCTGCTGTGTTGTCTCCACCGACAGAACGTCTCCCTGTCCGAGTCTCACATCTGCCTGGGGAACATTCCTGTGCAGAGCAAGTGCAGCCGCCTGCTGTTCCTCAACAACACGTCCGAGAAGAAGACGATTGTCTTCGTCTGGCAGCCGAAGCCTCTAGACTTCGGGGAGGTGCGAGTCCCTCGTGTCCACAGAGTCCGAACCTCTGGCAGGGCTCCAGACCCACCCTATCTTGTCCCATCCTGTCCCATCCTGTCCCATCGCACCCCATCCCGTGTCATGCGACTCCACCCCATTCCATTTCATCCTGCCCCATCCCACCCCCATGATGCTCCAGAGACTCCTCCCCCGAACCGACAGGTGTCCGTGAGCCCCATGAAAGGGAAGGCCGCCCCAGGAGAGGGGGTCCCATTTGTGGTGACTCTGAAGGCCTCCGTGCATGCCAGTTTCTACAGCATGGACCTTGTATGCAAGGTAGGGCCAGCCCCAGAGAGAAGCTGGGAGCAGGGTACAGCTCCCAGCCCTGGAGGGTGGGGTGGGGTGGGCTATGAGATCCCCAGGCCCCCAGACAGAGCCAGCCCCTGGAAGGGTGGGGTGCCCACAGCACAGGCCCAGCGCAAGGCCTGGCTCTAAGCCCACCAGACTTAAGTCTTCTCCCTCCTTGTCCTGGGCCACAGGTGTACCACCAGGAACTCCTGAGGAAGTACTACAAGGAGCTGCAGGAGTGGAAGGAAGAGAAGGTGCGGCAGGAAGTGGAGTTCACTATCACAGATAGGAAAGTGAAGGTGAGGAGGGCAGAGTGGGCCTTGAACAACACAGATCTTTCTGATTGGCTGAAACCGAGGGGACAGAGGTGGTGACCTGAGGGGGTCCTACGTGCAAAACTGGCCAGCCTGCCCCAAGCGATCAGATTTCTCTCATTAGACTGAGCACAGCATCTCTCTAAGAGACTCCCCTTGGATACAGAAGGCTGGCTGGCCATTCCCTGCATCCTGTAGCTAGTGTTTACCACGTGCCTTTGAGGTGCTGGGCAGTGGGGACCCCGGGGGGACAAGACAGAGCTCACTGTCTGATGGAGGACAGTGTGGCGTGGTGGTCTCGGGGGCAGGCTCTGGGAACAGACCACCTGGTTCTGATCCCTGGCTTCGAGGACTTCTAGGTCTGGGATCTCAGTCAAGTATGTCACCTCCCAGGACCCTCCATTGTCACATGGGGGTGATAGGACATCTGGGATTGGCCTCAAGACAGTTCAGAGGTGGAGCGTAGACGAGACCAGATCGGCTGCAAGTCTCTGATCGCTGAAGCCGGGTGGCGGGTAACGGGGGAGTCCCTGTAGCATTCTCTACAATTTCATACACAGCTGAAGTTTCCCAAATTAGGACGGTTAAACATAAAAGTTTTAAAAATATTTTTTAAAGCTATGTTTTTTTAAAGATTTTATTTATTTATTTTCAGAGAGGGAAGGGAGGGAGAAAGAGAGAGAGAGAGAAACATCAATGTGCGGTTGCTGGGGGCCATGGCCTGCAACCCAGGCATGTACCCTGACTGGAAATCGAACCTACGACACTTTGGTTCACAGCCCAAGCTCAATCCACTGAGCTACACCAGCCAGGGCTAAAAATATCTTTAAGTCGGAGTAAAATATGACCTGCCTTGTGGCTGTGTTGAGATGGGTAAACGGGTTAATGCAAGTCGAGCGCCGCGACAGTGCCCGGCTCCCAGGAAGCACTCACTGAATGCGCTGTGAGCGTTGGGTTGGTCGGGGGAGACCGATACTAAACGTGAGACAAAGCATGTCTTGGCCCCTCTCCCAATCCCACAGCCTCCCCATGCTTGCATTCCTGCTTCTCGATCTCCTCTGTGTGCACCACACTGAGCTCCCAGGGAGGGGCTGCTCCCCTTTGAAGCTCTGGCCCACCTGTGGGTGCAGATCATAGCTTGAGGCCAGGGAAGAAGGGATTTCTGAACTGTCTTTATAAGGGAAGCTGCTTCTGTATCGTACGGAACCACAAAGCTCTGTGCCCTGGCTGGTGCGGCTCCGTGGGTTGAGTGCCAGCCTGCGAACCAACCGAAGGCTTGTGGGTTCCCATGCCCGGGTGACAGGCCAGGTCCCCAGCTGGGGGCATGTGAGAGGCAACCGGTTGATGTATCTCTCACACACTGATGTTTCTCTCTCTCTCTTTCTCCCTCCCTTCCTCTCTGTCTCTAAAAATAAAAATAAAAATAGAAAAGAAACCACAATGCTACAAGGCACCAGGACAGCTCTTTGGGGGCAGCCCACACATATGTGGTGGCGTCTCCTCTTTCCTCCCGTTGGATAACCAGTCTTTCTTGTCTGTAGGTAGCACTTCCCTAGGGAAGGTTCTGGAAGAGGGTGTGGCTAGGACTTGGTCACAACCAAGAGGGCAGCAGGTCCTGGCATTGGCTTCAGGCCTTGGTGGATCAGCAGGAAGTGTAGGAAGAGAGGAGTCCCTCTAGGTCTCTTGTATCCTGAGCAGGGTTCTCTTCGCTTCCACAGAGCAGAGCATGTTGTACAGCCTGCGAACCTATGAGGAGGTACAAGGTAAGGCCGTAAACCCCAGACCCACCTCCTCGGATAACTTGTGAGGGTCCTTGCTGTCTCTCAGAGATACCCCCAACCCCCAGTCCAGCCTCCCAGAAGGGAGGGACAAAAGGGCCAATGGGTGGAGGCATACCCCTGCATTGCCCAAAAGCCCTGGTTGGGAGGCTAGGGACCCTTCAATGATGGGAGTGCAGTCCCCAGACCCCTGCCATCAGGCCTCTCCCCTCCCAAAGACGCTGCCCCCTATCAAGAAACAGCAGGCTCTCAACCAGCCCACCAGCTGGAATCTTAAGATCCCAAAGGAGGAGACGTCGTGGCCCTGCCCCCAGCTGCCCACGCCGGGCATGCTGTACCTGGGCCTCACCGCACGCGCCCACGCCATTGACTACTTCCTGGCCAACTTCTTCTCCGACTTTCCCCGACACTTCTTGCACTGGTGAACTCTCGGGGGGGGGGGGTCTCCTTCCCCTGCTCTCTGTCCCCTCTGCCCCTCCAGAATAGGGGTTGCCCAGACCCAGCCCTTGCTGAGGGCTTGGAGCAGGTGCGGTAGCTGGGCAGAGGGAGGCTAACAGGACATAGCTGGGCTCAAGATGCCCCCATTGCTGCTTAGGTCCTTATAAGGAGGAGCAAAGAGCCAGAGCCCCCTGGGGAACCCCCTTAGCCTCCCCATCCCTCCTACCTTCCTTCCTTCCTTCCTTTCCAACTTGGAGCCTCTCCCCATGTTGTGTCGACTCCGAGGGTCGGACTTAGTTCCCCAAATGCAGTGAGTAGCACGGCGTTGGGTTAAGGCTGGGTCTGCCCCAGACTCATCTATGACTGTGAGGCCACTACCACTGTGCATGCCCCCAGCCCCTGCACGGTGGCTTGCTCAGGTCACTCAGTGTCACGGCCTGCCCCAGGGAGCGGCCGAAGAGGAAGAACGTCAGGGAAGAGCCAGACGCCTCTGAGAAAGAACCCCCTGACAACTGGGGCCCTGTCTCGCAGCAGAAGAAGCAGCTTCTGGTTGACTGTCTCACGGCCATCATCAGGTGATGGTCCCCACCCCGAACCCCCACCCCCGGTCTTGCCAGCCCGTGCAGTACACTCTGGGCCCACCCACAGCCCCTGAAGTCCTAGCCCTTCCTTTCCTGAAAACTAACATTTCCTCACAAGACCCTGCCATGGGCGGCCCCACCCCCCAGGATGGCGTGGTTCTAACGGAGCTCCTGGAGGGTGGTGTGTCCAGGCTGGGTCCCGAGTCCTGCCCTCTCCACAGCCTGCAGTTGGGGTTTAGAGCCAGTTCACTTCCTCCCCCGGGGTTCCTGTCCTTCATCTGTGTGACTCTGACCCCCCGGCTCTGTCTCCACCATAAAATGTTCACCTCTAAGACTCCATGGGGTCCAGGGATACCTTCCTCTAAAGAAGGATGGGAGAAGCCATGGACCGAGGGCTCCCTCCCCCACCTAGCCCCTGTTTGTGGGCACAGGAGGCAAGAACCACCGCTTGATGAACCCTGAAACCAGAGCCTCACGGGGGGGGGGCTGCAAGTCCTCTCAGCAAGAACCTTCTTTTCCTCCCTGCCCCCCAGGGGCCTGCTGGAAGACAAGACCTTCCACGAGGCCGTGGGCCAAAGCCTGGTGGAGCAGATTCCTTACTTTTGCCAGTTCTGGAATGAGCGGTCAGCCAGGCCCACGGCCCTGAGCAGAAGCCTGCACATAGCCCCAGACCTGTTTCTGTCCTTCGACAGCTGGGAGGGCAGGGGAGACAAGGAGCAGCAGGAGGACAGGCGGAGGCTGCGGAGGCGAGAAGGGGAGGAAGAGATAGAGAGGGGCGAAGAGGAAGAGGAGGAGGTGGAAGAGGAAGAGGAGGAGGAAGAGGAGGTGAAAGAGGAGGAGGAGACAGTCGAGGAGGAAGAGGAAGAAGAGGAGGCGAAAGAGGAGGAGGAGGCGGGCAAGGAGGAGCTGGAGGAGAAGGAGGAGGAGGAGGAGGATATGGAAGAGAGGAAGGAGAAGCTGGTCTGGACACGCATTGAGTCCATGCAGCAGTCTCTGCCCCAGGAGTCCCTGAACTGGCGGTGGCAGCAGCAGCTGAAGGTCATCATGAAGGAGGAGCAGGAGAAGGATGAGAAGGAGGCCATTAGCCGGTGAGCGGCCGGACCCCGGCGAGGGCTTGAAGGGGGGCGGTGTGCGGGAGGAGCCCTCGAGGCAGTGGCACCCTGGGGCAGCCTCCATTGTGTGCGCCCCTCCCCACTCAGTGTTCACTGACATCAGTGAGGGCTGTAAGGCCTGTGTGGGAGTATTCACGGAATGGGTGATCTGAACTTTATTTTTTTCCCCCAAGACCGGGCTGCTCACATTCAACACCACCCCACTTCAGGGAGGGTAGTTAGGGTCTTCAAGTTCTCTGAAGTGGGTTTCTAGAACCAGGAGAGAAATACCACGTGGTCTTGTACCACCTTTCCCTGGGGCTGCTCTGGGGTGGCCTTCTGTCCGGGCTGGGATTCCCTAGGCCCCACCCCATCTCTCGCGCGCTGCCATTGCTGGATGCCTTTCCCCCTGAGTTGGGGATCACAGTTGCCTGGGTTTGAATTCCACCACTGTACCAGCTGTGTGACATCTGGCACCTCGGGGGTCCTGAGTGTCTATAAAGCTGGAGCGAGGATGCCTGCTAGTGTTGGGCGGGTGGGGAGTTGAATGAGAATCCACGTAGGGTGCACGGCACACGGCTCAGCACGGAGGAGGCCCGCGGAGAGGGGGGCGGTGCCCAGGTGTCCGCGCTGACACCCGCGCCCTGGTCCCCGGCAGGCTCCCGGCTTTCGCCAGCCTGCAGGAGGCGCTGCTGGAGAACATGATCCAGAACATCCTGGTGGAGGCGAGCCGAGGGGAGGTGGTGCTCACGTCGCGGCCGCGCGTCATCACCCTGCCTCCGTTCAGCGGTTCCAGGTGAGGCCACCCGTGCCAGCGGCCGCGTGGACGGCACCGGAGGGACCTGAGCGGTGGCAGGGGCGGGCAGTCTTGTCCTGAAGCCTCGCCCCACCCCTACCTGGCGCTTTATATCTTCCAGGGTTGCGACCCCAGACCTGCTGCCCACACCTCCCCTCACAGCCACAGCAAGCTGTGGCGCCGTGGCTGGTGGCACCGCCCCCTCCCGGGTCTACGAGGACGCCAAGGCCCAGCCCCTCTGACTCGCTTCCCCAGGTCCTGCCGGGTCTCCTCTCCACCGTCCCACCAGTAAAGCATCTAACCTTTTTAATATATCTACCTGCCTTGACTTTATTTCCCCGACGCGGGAGCAACTTGCGACGTGTCCTCTGAGGGGGGCAGATGGTGGAAGCGGCCGGCGAGGACCGCCGCCACTCATTGGAGATTCAGGGGCTGGGCGCTTGTGCTTCTCCACTCCGCACGGAGGCTAGGCTAGGCGAGGGCTCTCGCGGCCGGCCACTGGGCGCTTGACCTGGTCAGGCCAGGGGAGGGCGCTTCGGGCGGACCCTGGCTGGCTTTGGCCCGAGTGTCGCCTAGTGGACAGGAACCGAACGCCAGGTCTGGTCCGTGCAGCAGGTGGCGGCGGGATAAGGGACGGCCCTTTCCATGTCCCCCTTCTGCCACCCCTGCTCCGAGGCTTGGCCGCTCCACCCTCCGCCTTTTTTCAGCAGCTGCAGGGTTCCTGGGGCTCCGCTAAGAGACTGGAAAGAAAGGGAAAGCGAGGCACGTCACGGAGGGCCAAGACCTAGACGCTGGGACAAGGGTCAGGTCACCTAAGGACAGCGGGCCACGATCTCTACGAGGGACTCCCATCTTGGTTCTGAATCTCCAGACTCGGGACAGGGGTGGGGGGGTCCCGCCTTCCCGAGGACACCCACCTCGGGCTCCCCCTAACCTCCGCCAGGCAGCCTGAGTCCTCCGCTCTTCGGCTCCTCCCATCCCCCCTCCCACCCCCACCAGAGGCAGGTGGGTGGAAAAGTGACATCTGGTGTTGTTCCAGAGGCGCCCAGGTCCTCCCCCGCCCACCCCCAACACACCCCTGCCGCCAAGGCCTCGGAAGAGTTCTGGCCCCAGAGCCCCCGGTAGGGGCGGGGAGGGGGTTGGGGGCGCTCCGCCTCCTCTGAGTCAATATTTGCCCCGAGCAAACGGGCGCCCGGACAGGTGTGAGTGTGCCTGTGTGTCTGTGTGCCTAGGGGCGGGGACTGAACGGCCCGTATAAGAGCGCGCTGAGCCCGGGCTTTGGCACAGGCTCCGAGGCGTGCGCTGGGGACCGAGCCAAGCAGGGGCCGGATCGGGCGGAGGGTGGCCAGGAAGGGAGGGGCAGGCCAGGTGCGCACCTGTGGTGGCCGCCCCGGCCGCCGACGTGTCAGCCGCAGACGCGCGCAGGCGAGCTCGCACAGGACCGCGACCAAGAGATCACCAAGGGCCACAGCCAGGCCCCGGGCCCTCCGCTCCCGCCCCGCGACGAGCCCCTCGCACAAACCGGACCTGAGCGTTTTGTTCGTTCGGCTCGCGTGAGGCGGGGGCGGCTTCTCAGCGCCCGCCCGGGGGCCCAGCCCGATCGCCACGCAAGCACCTGCCGCCGCCGCCGCCATAAGGGTCGGAGAGGTGGCGCGCCGCTCCCAGGGGAGATCCAGCTCCCACCCGGCCCCGCCCTGGCACGCCACTCCTGGGCTGCCGGACTCCGTGGGGATAATGCGGGCAGCGGAGCAGGCTCCGCCGGGTGGCACAGGGGGCTATGGCCCGGGACGGGAGCCCTTCCGAGGCGGAAACCCGGTTTCTGGCCCGACTCTGTCCATTGGCACAATGAGGAGGTTGGTCTGGCCTCGGGCGAGGACCTCTCCAGCCTTAGTATCCTGGCTTCTGGGCTTCTAGAAGTGTATTTGAGCCGGGCGGCTGGAGGCCCGCAAAGGGGTGGGAGCCAGCGGTGAGGTGTGGAGAACCTGGGCGGGGTGGGCGCCGAGCATGAGGGGCGGGGGCGGAGACGCAGTCCCTCCTCCCGCAACTACGGAGCTGTCGGCCTGAGGGCGCCTTCCCTGCCATCTCCCTGACCCTCTTGGTCTTCCCGCGGCAGAGGCAGACAGACTGGGAAGGACCAACGCAGGACCCCCTGGCCTCACCGGAGGGAGTCTCCAGATGCAGCAGCTTGCTGCCTTCCCCAAACTTCAAAATCCCAAGGCCTCTCCTCTCAGAGTGGGGTGGGATCTATGCAGCTCTCAGCCTACCTGGGGGTCCACAGGTCATTAGCTGCAGCCCAGACCTGGGACAGACCTCCCACCCTTTCCCGGGACTGGAAGCGCTCAGGACTGACATGGAGGAGGGGACGGAGATGGCTCAGACCCCTACCTCCTGCCTGGAGAGCCTAGGACCAAGGGTTCCACGTGGGGCCCGGGGTCCGTCTGAGCCCCAGCTGAGCCTGCCCCGTGACTCCAGGTGCGCCCCGTTCTCCCTCCCAGAACTGACAGTGACGCCTCGTTGGAGGGGCTGGCTGTAGGTCGGGGGTGGAATGAAGGCTCCTTGGATAGCAATGAGGAGCACCAGTTCCCCCCTTCGAGTGAAAAAGCATCGTGGGCAGGGACTGGACCCCCACACGCCCCGGTGCAGGCAGCCCCCAGGGAGATGAGAATAGGGGTCAGGAGTCACTTCCTGCTCCAGTCGGGATGTGGCTGGAGGTGCTAGCTGGTCCCCTCCACCATCCCCCACCCAACCCACTGCCACCCCTGACCTGACCACCCTCAGGCCCTATGGGATCTGCTGAGTCCCTGTGGCAGCGAAAGGAAGGGGGTGGGACGAGGTGGCTCTGACGGACCCGGGTATGTCTGGGGAGAGGGAGCACCGTAGGCAGAGTCTGTGGGGAGGAGCCATGGGCAGGGAGCCTGGGTCCCAGGGGGTGTGCACACAGTCCCCAGCCCTGGCCTCCCTGGCCAGGCTTCTGTCCTGGGCCCAGCCCTCTAATCCTTGCCTGGCACTGAATGACATGCTTGTCAGGGGCCCGGCCCGACTGGCATGCTCACCCTGTGGCTTGGAAGGCTTCCTCTCCAGTCCCTCAGTCATAGAAGGGGTCTGGATCTCCCCCTCCCCCACCCCACGGCTGGGATTAGAGATCCTGGGGCCACACACCAAAGGTGTCCCCCTGTAATGACCCCCGAAGACACATATACAGGCAGGAGTCCTTTGGGGGGTTGTTGAGAAAATGAGGCCACCAGCTGCCTGGAGTCTGCCCTTGTGACGGAAGGAGCGCTACTGCCCCTTGCCTGCCAGAGCCTAGTTTCCATGGACCTCTTCCCCCACCCCACACAATCCCCAAGACCCACATTTCCTGGCCCTGGCCGGGGATCTGGCCTCCCGTCCAGGTCCCTCCTCCCCTGCCTGGCCAGGGGCGGAGCCTCCAGGCGCCAGGCAGGCCTGCAGGTGCAGGGCTGGGTGAGGGGGTGCTCAGCAGCTGGTGTTCGAGTGGGCCCCCTCCCCCCTTGCCCGTCCAGCTCCCAGCCAGAGCCTGCTTCCTGTCATCCCTGTCAGCACCCTGGGCGGGGGAGGGAGCAGGGCGTGGAGGACAGCAGAAAGGGAGCCCAGCTCGGAGAACGGTGAGGCTGGGAAGCAGCTGACTGGAAGTGGGACTGGGGAGACGGATGAGAAGCACAGACGGGGGATGCAGCCCAGAGGCCTGTGAGAACCACAGGGAAATGTCAAGGCCCAGGGAGGCTGCAGAACACCTCCCTCTCCCCCTACACACACACACACACACACACACACACAGCGAAAGCAAGAGCTAGAGAGAGACCCCAGGCGGAGGCAGAGACCTCCTGAGAGAAACCGGAGAAGAGGGACGGAGACAGTGTGACATAACCAAAGATGTGCGCTTCAGAGACATGGGTTGAAAGGTGGAGGGCCAGAGGTCAGGTCACCAGAGATGGGAGAAACAGTGTGTATAGAAGAAGGTGGAAGTGTGGTGGAAAGGGCCTCCACCCCACCCCACATTAATAGGAGGGACTTGCCCCCCACAGGGGAGAAAGAGGTGGCTTCTATGTGGGCTACAAATGGGACAGCCAGGGCTGGAGGAGGGAGTGACTCCCCCATCTTGGGAGACCAGACTCTCCCCATTAAGAAGCAGAAGGCAGAGGGGCAGGACTCAGGCCACGAGTGGACATGGGCATAGTCTGGCGCCACCTCTCCCCCTTTCTCTCTCTCAGCCACAGCTGC
Source organism: Phyllostomus discolor (assembly GCF_004126475.2). Lineage (NCBI taxonomy): Eukaryota > Metazoa > Chordata > Mammalia > Chiroptera > Phyllostomidae > Phyllostomus > Phyllostomus discolor. The sequence continues at coordinate 14,628,022 of NC_040906.2, forward strand.
CCTGCCCCCACTATCCACCTGCTGATTCTGGCCCTGCCTTGCAGCCTCTGATTGCGGGGGCTGCCTGGGGTCTATAAGAGAGTCGGGGAACTTGGACATGAAGGCATGGGGGGGGGGGTGGCTCACACCCAGGTGCTAATCCCCATCCAGCCAAGGCAGAACCAGAGGCTCACTGACCTTCTTGGAGATTAGTCCCCATGGCGACAGCAGGCAACTCTGCCCCCTCACTCTGGCTAGACCTTGGGGTGGGGGTAGGGGGGCTGGGTGGAGAGGGGAGGGAAACTTCCTGAGGCATCACAGAGTCACAGAAGTCAGGGGTGGGAGGCCCCTCCAGGATCAGCAGTTAGCTGTGTTTACTGGCAGAAAACTGAGGCCGCAAAAGGGGGCGTGACCCGCCCAGGACCACAGGTACAACCGGGAAAAGCGCAGGGACTAGAAGTCAGACCTCACTCCCACTCCCAAGCCCTCTTCTTGGGAGAACAGCGGCCTGAACAAGAACAAAGGGTCCAGATACTCGCTCTGACCGTCCCAGACTGAGATCCAGAGCACAGTGGCCGCAAAGGGGTGGGGTGGGAAGGCTCCTGGTGCTGAGCACTAGGCTGACTTCCACAAGCACATGTGGGAAGGGGGCTGCAGGTTCCGGAGTTCGGCTTGCTGCCCTGACTCCGCCCCCCAACCCCAGCCCTTCCCTGCCCCGAGGGGTGGGCAGGACCCTGCAGCAAACCCGGTGACAACCACAACCACAAGAGTAGCAGCTAACATTTATTGGGTGCATACAACAGGCTATGTTTTACATGCATTAAAGTCTTCACACCGGTTTTTAAGACTATTATTCCTATGTTACAGGGGGAAAAACAGATATAGAGTGCAAGCAGTGGAGCTTGGATTTGAACCCATGCAGCAGTGTGACTCCAGAGCCCATTCTCCCGTGTCTGTATGATGGTGGGTGGGTGACCGGGACGGTCTTCTTTAGGTGACTGTGAAGCGGGGTGCATGCCTGTGAAAGTGCACACTCGTGTGTGATTCCAACACCCAGCACACTGCCTGGCACGTAGTAAGTACATCGTATTAAATATTTGAGAAATGAGTGAACAAATGTCAGCCCATCAATGAGTGTGACTTTGAGGTGTCTATTACATCCTAGGAGACTGTTCACGTGTGATGCATGTGGGACTATGTGCCTGTACGGTGTGAACGTGTGTATGCGTGTGCCTTCTCCCTGTTGCCCTGTCCCAGCCCTGTGGCTTTGTGTCTGGGGGCGTGGGTGGCGGTGAACACTGCTGCCCGTCTCTCTGGATGGTGGCCAGCTCTCCATCCCCACCAAGGGGCTGTGTTTACAGCGGGGGACAAGACAATGGGTCTGTGTGGGTGGGGCTCCCCAGATCCACCTCTTGGGGGCCGCTGTTGGACCCCGCCTGAGCGGAGCTGGTCTCTCACTCATTATCTCTGTCTCCCAGGAGACCAGACCTGGGAGCCCCAGGGAAAGTGCTCATCTGCCTGTCCCTGGCTGCAGACCTGGGGTGGGGGCAGGGAGTCGAGGAGCAGGGCAGCGGAGGAGGGGCTGGTGATGGTACCAGGGTGCAGGAGGGCACTATTCACAGAATTTGCATCTCCAGCCACCAGATCCCTGGCTGATTTCCCAGTGAAATGAGGGGTGAGGGGTGGGAGCAGGCTGACTTGAGAGGACACGGGCCAGCAGGGACTCTCAGCTGCCTACCCAATGGTACTGAGAAGGAGGGCCTTTACCTGGGACGGGGACCCAGGGACCTGGGCAAGAGCCCAGGGTTGTGTGTGAGGGTTTCTTTGTTGGATCCACATGCCCCCCTATGGGATGGGGGTATGAGCCAGATCTATACTGGGAAACAAAACTGGGTCTGAGGGTTTCTCCCTGGGGTGTGAGAGGAGATGGGTGTTTGGGTAGAACTGTGGGGAGGGGAGTGGCCGCGAGGATTTCTCTGTGGAACCCAATGTCCCTGTAGGAGACGGAGAACTGGACGGGGCGTGGCGGGGCTCTCTGAGGGCAACGAGATCCCTACGAGAGCTTGATGTCCTTTGGAGGTGTAGATCTGGGGACACTGTTTTTGTTTGTTTGTCTGTCTGTCTGTCTACCGAACTCCCCCTCTGCACGCCTCAAGGCCAAGGCTGTGGGTGTGGAGGAGGTAGCAGTGAGGGTGCTGAGCTTGCAAACAAAGCCACCTGTGCATCCACCCTTCAGGAAGCTGTGAGCACAACCGATCTGGGAAAACAAACAGGGCCAGCTGCTGGGGGTGGGAGGGGCTAGGAGCGTGTGGGGTGGAGGGAGGCAGGAAGACTGCAGCAGACCAGCCTAGCGGGGCTAAAGGGGCAGAAGCCCGGAGCCCCATTCTGGCACACCAGGCAGGGCCCCCCACAGCCCCTTCCTTGCCCCTTCCTCTCAGAGGTTCATTCTTTCCTTTCTCCTGTGACTTTGAGGTCCAGAGCCAGGGGCATCAAGGGGGATGGGAAGACCCTGGGAGAAATCTAAAGGTCTTCAGGGCAACTGGCTGCTGGCAGTGTGGTGGGTGTGCAGACAGCGAGAACCAAAAGCCACAGATCGAAGGACTGGGGCAGCGGTGCCTATACCGTTTCCCTGGTAAGGGGGGGCTGGGGTAGAGGGCAGTGGCCAGGCTCACACACAGGGTTTCCACCAAATCCCAGCTGGACTCTTATTTCTAACTTGGATCTCCACTGCACTACTCCCACCAAGTGCCCCAAGCCTTTGAACACACACACACACACACACACACACACACACACACACACCTGCGGAAAACAGTCTTCCGACCAACCAACACCTGGACTGGAAACAACCCTCCCAGATGGAGCCCCAACCTCAGGAGCTTGCCCTGAGCTCAGGAGCTGAGACTCGAGGCCCCAGCTCCTATAAACACAGCGTCCAGCCCGACAGACTCCCCACAGCCTGGGATCTGACACCCGGCGCCTGCGTCACGGACCAGCGCAGACGCACAGCCTGACGCAATCGCCACCCACCCGCGCTCGCCACCCCTCCCGACTTCGGCCCCACCACCAGCTGCCTCTTTCCGCGGCCCAGCGGCCTCAGCTTTCCACCCAGAGCGGCCAGCCCGCGCCTCCTGGTGGCCGACTCCAGACTCGTCCGATGGAGATGCGGGAGGAAAGCAGGAGGGAGGGAAGGCGAAATTGGGCTTCTCACCTCCCACCACTGCCATAGTCCGAGCTTGGGAACCCAAAGTCAGGGACCAGATACAGAGTCCAGGATTGGCGCTTGCCTTCCTCCGTAGTTTGTATTTCCTCTTTATGGTGTTGGGGAAATTATGGCCTATTTATGTCTCTCCAAGCCTCCTCTAGGGAAAGGAATCAGGGGCGGGGCATGGTTTTGACCCATCCCCAGTCAAACCTGGCTGTGGTTAACTCCTCCTAACTTAGACTTCACTCCCCATGGTCTAGGGCAATTTTCCACCAGTGAAAAGAGAGACCCAAGGAGACTTTGGCTGCCCAGAACTCCAGGGTGGAGACATGACTACGGTGGGCAGATCTTTGCCCCTGCACTCATTGTAGAATTCCCCCTCACCCGTTCCCCCATGGACCTTTGACCCACCTTGTTTGCCCACTCATTCAAGTTTTACCGAGGGCCTACTATGAGGCCAGCACCGTGCCGAGATCTGAAGATAACAAACTGACACAGCCTGCTTAAACGGAACTTCCATCTAGTATAAAAGCAAATATTCTGCACACCCACAAACGCCCATAAACCAAAGATGAAAAAGGCAAGTTTACAGAGTGTAAATGCTATAAAGAAAACAGGGTGACACGGTGGACACTAAATGTCAGGAACAGAGCCACCAGCAGGTAACAGAGGGGCCAGTCTTGCCAAGATCTTGTCACTGAGACACTCTGGGCCATGGGAACAGCACACACAAAGGCTCTGAGGTGGGAACGAACTTGGCAGTGGGAGAAAGGGTAGGCCAGTGAGGCTAGACTCAGGGAGCAGGGTAGGGGGCAGCCGCATCCGGTCTGTGAGCCCCTGTCCTCACAGGAGGTTGGGTGACCGGCAGTGGCTGTGGAGTCAGAAGGTCTGAATTCTCATCTGGCTCTGACACTGACTAGCTCTGTCAGTGTGGGCAAGGCCTTCACCTCCTTGGGCCTCAGTTTCCACACCTGTCTACCCAAGCCTACCTCATGGAGCTGTTGTTGAGCCTCCAAGGACAGCAGTTGGCTCGTGGGAACCAAAAATACTAGTTCCCTGGTCACCCACCCCTCCACTTCCGCTGGAATGCCTCCCCCACTAAGAAAAACTCACAATTTTGCCAGTCGAGTTTGCGTCTGACAGCTGTGTGGTTAGAGGTTGGAAATTCTGCTGCAAGTCGTGAGGAAGTGTCTTCCCTGGGGCCTCTGCTGGGGCCCCAAGCCTTTCCCTTCCCTTTCTTCTGCCCTTCTCCCCTCTCTTCCCCCACCACACGGAGCCTGTGGGTTGGGGGCAAGGGCCTAGAACCTACAGTCAGAACAGAAACCCAGGTTCGCATCTCAGCTGAGCCACCCCGCAGCGGGTCCACCTCTTCCACCACGTTCCTCGGGACCTGTCTAAGCCGCCGCTTCTCCTGTGAAACGCAGGGCAATAACAGCGCCTACCTCGTGGGTTCGGCCGGAGAATTAGCTGAGCTCACCCACAAAAAAACTCCAAGCAGAACCCCTGGCCTGAACTAGGCGGCTCGGTAATCAGCTGCTAGCTTTCAGGTGGACTTCCGGCGTGGGCCCCCAGCCCCTGAGCGCTGCCTGGCGGCCGGCAGCCTCGAGGTTAGGGTTGAATCGTTCTTCCCAACAACTAGAGAGCCACCTCCTAGGCTCCTGTTATCCCAGGTGCTTTGTAATCCGCGCCCTCCCTTGGGAGGTTCAACTCGCCAGCGCTCTGCGCCACCTTGCGCCCCCCTCCACCCCCCAGCTCCAGGAAACTCCGGGAACGCAGCGCGGGGTCTGGGAACTCCAGTGCGGGAGGAAAGGGACTGCGTTGGGCCGGCCCTCCAGGGAAGAGGGAACTGAGGAGTATGACGAAGCACCTCGCTTGCGGGGTGCTCTAGCGACCTCGGAGCGAAGAGGTGGGGTTTGGACACTGGGAAGAACTGCCTGCCCAGAGTCCCGAAGGCGCGGCTTTAGCGGGGACCGCGGGGTAGAGGCTCTGGGTCAGCGAGGCCGCGTTCGGCCCCGAGGTCGAGGTCGGGTGGCCTCGCCCGGCTCTGGCCCGCAGAAAAGAAAGAGCGGAGTCAGCCTTGGCTGCCGCGGGCGCGGGGACGTGCGCCTCAGCACTTTCCATTGTGGTCGCCGGCGGCTGCGGGGGTGGGGGAAGGCCCGGCTCCCCCGGGGACACTCGAGAGCTGACCGCAGCCAGCCCGCTGACTCAGCTCTCCCCACCCCGGCGGGCGAGGGTGCGGGGAGAGAGGCGAGGCCGGGTATAAAGCCCCGCATGTCCGGCCCCGCGCGCAACCTCTGCGTTTTCGTCTGGACCGCGCTCAACTACCCGGAGAAGACCAGGTGCGGGGCAAGGCCTTTCAGGGCGGGGGAGGGCCAGATGAGGGAGGGCCACTGGCAACCCGGGCCCAAGCCAGCCCAGGTCCGGCCCCGGGTCCTTCACCCACAGCCCGGGTTGGGCGGGCCTGGGCGGGGGACGGTGCTCGCCGGCAGCTGAGCACTCGGTCCTGTCCTTCCTGCCTCAGCGGCATGAGCAGCGCCCCCGCGCCGGGACCGGCGCCCGCCTGCCTCACCCTCTGGGACGAGGAGGACTTCCAGGGCCGCCGCTGCCGGCTGCTGAGCGACTGCGCCAACGTCTGCGAGCGCGGAGGCCTGCGCAGGGTGCGCTCCGTCAAGGTGGAAAACGGCGCGTAAGGATCGCCCGGACGAGGCTGGGCTGGGCTGCGCTGGGCTGGGCTGGGTTGGGGGGTTCTGGGCTCCCCTAGCTCCAGACCTGGGGCCTCATCTCTCAGCCCTCCGTTTCCTGGTCTCAGCCCTTCCTGATAGAGGCCTACTAACACAGGAGACCCTTTGGCCTCCCCCAAAATCCCTGCCAACGCTACACAAATCGTAAGAAAGGGTGTATCCTTGTGTGGCTAAAAGGACCCAGGTGGAAAGCGACCCTTTGTGCGAAGGGACAGGAGAGCTGTGGGACCAGCTTGAATCCTGAAAGGGTTCCCCGTGTAATGTCCTCTCCAAAGTTTTTCTCTGTAAAAGTTAGACGGCTCTGCGCTTCAGAAAAAAAAAAAAAAAAAAGCCAAATCTCTTCCACTGGCCCCACGCTGGTCTCCTAGAGCTCCAGGCCCCCAGAAGAACTGTTGTCACCACAGGTTGGCATGAGGCCGGGGGCGTTCCTACACCTACTTTTCAGGCATCTAAATTCTTGGCAGAGAAGGGCTTGGTGGGGTGATCTTCGTAGGACTAGAAATTCTGTCCAACCTGAGCTGGAAGCCTGGATTCTTCGATCCCTGGACAGCAGCCTGCCTGTGTGGGGTCTTTAGCCTCTAGAGGGCTGGTTTTGCCGTGCAGTGGGTGTGTCAGGAAAGGATCTGGGTAAAATGACAGCAAACTCACACTTAGGTGTGTTAAACTCACACTTAAGTGTGTGGTTGTTAAACCACACCTAAAACAAAAACAAAAAGAAATTAAGCAAACAACTAGAACAGAAACATAACCACAGAAAGGAGATCACATGGAGGGATAGCAACAGGGGAGTGGGAGGAGAGAGGGGGAAAGATATGGAGAATAAGTAGCATAGATGGTAGGTAGAAAATAGACAGGGGGAAGGCAAGGATAGTATGGGAAATGTAGAAGGTAAAGAACTTATGACACATGGACATGAACTAAAGGAGGGGGAATGTGGGTGGGGGAGGGTGTGCAGGGTGGAGGGGGATGGAGGGGGTAATGGGACAGCTGTAATAGCATAATCAGTAAAATATTTTTTAAAAATAAATAAAAATGAAAAAACAGAACTAAAAAAAAAAAGAAAGGATCTGGAGTTAGAGGAAAAGATTGGTTTCACAATATTTTCGGTCACAGCAAGGAAGGGGGAGGGGGGGAGCAGTGCCACTGGGGCCGATGCCTCCCAGCATCCCTTGTCTTTCCCCAGTTGGGTGGCCTACGAGTACCCTGATTTCCAGGGACAGCAGTTCATTCTGGAGAAGGGTGACTACCCTCGCTGGAGCGCCTGGAGCGGCAGCGGCGGCCACCACAGCGACCAGCTGCTCTCCTTCCGGCCAGTGCTCTGTGCGGTGAGCACAGCCCTGCCCCCCTCTTCCGCCCCCTAGCCCTGCTCCCACCACGGCTGCTCCGAGAGCCCATCCACTCACTCTATGCTGATGTGTAAGCACAACTCCTCGGTGGGCGGCAGTGGCGTTACTTCCCAGAACCAGAGGGCTCTCTCCGTAAACTGGGATTGTGGGCCTCAGCCAGGCCCTGGAGATCAGCACCACGGACAGTGCCGAGGCCACGCTTGTCCAGAGCAGCATGGGGTTCCTTCCTCCCGTCTAGTTGTGGGCAACCATGAGACATCTAAAGAATGTAGGTGCCTCTGTCCATGTACAGCCCTGTGAGGTCTGGGTGGCTGCTCTTAGCCTCATGCACGTGTGAAAATGAGGCTCAGAGGGGCAAAGTGACCCTTGTCGCAGGTCCCTAGGGTCAGCATGAAGATGAGACTGGAACTTGGGCCAGGGATCAAGGCTTAGTAGCGCCAGTCTGTGTGTGTGTGTGTGTGTGTGTGTCGTGGGGAAAGGGTAACAAATCAAATACACTAAAGGGGGGGATCTCACTTCCTATTTGTTCTGACTTAGGAACTGTCCTGGGGGGGCCTGGGGCTGGGAGGTGGGGGGAAGAGAGCAGGCACTGATTCTGCCAAGCTTCTCCATCCCAGGAGGCCAAGGAGCCTTCAGAGGAGGGGACCTAGGCTGTGGAAGCCCAGGCCCAACCAGCACTGATGCCTCGGCCTACCTGTTCTGACCCTGCCACCCAGCACCTCTTATCTGTGAGAGGCTGCCCAGGGTTCTGGGCAGGGGACTGGTAGTTCACAAGGTCCTTAGGGAAACTGTCTTGGCTAATAGACCAAATTTCTCTTAAGACCTCTGATTTCCCTCATGAAAAACAGGTCACTGTCACAAGATGCCGTGTAGCCCCAACCTGGAAGGGTTTTTGATCTCCCACCCCTCCAGTCTCGCCACGTCAACTCAAAGCCACAGAAGGGACCTTGGAGGTTGGGGATCTCTGCGCATCCCAGCTTCCCAGTTGCTAGGAAGCTAATGGAGCAAATGCTAGGAGTGTTTGTGGAGCCTAAGTGTCTGCATGATTTGTGATGGGCAGTGGGGGCTGAAAATGTGTCCATTAACACCTCTTTGGAGGGCTTGACCCCTACCTTTCTGTGCCTCAGAACCACAGTGACAGCCGGGTGATACTGTTTGAGGGGGAAAATTTCCAGGGCTGCAAGTTTGAACTCAGTGATGACTACCCATCCCTGCCCTCCATGGGTTGGGCCAGCAAGGATGTGGGCTCCCTCAAAGTCAGCTCTGGAGCGTGAGTCTGGGGACTGGAACAGGGGAGAGGAGAAGAACAGAGGGGTGACAGGACCAGGGAGGAGGGTGAGAGAAGGTGACAGGGCATGCTAAAAGACATAGTCAGAGAGATGTTGGAGACTGGAGGACGGAGGGAAGTGAGGTGGTGAGGGGGCGGGAGACTCGGAGGCAAGGGGGAGGAAGGAAGATGGTGGAGTCAGTCTGGAGGGAGGGGCAGGTTGTAGGAGAATAGGGAAACGATAAGGGGACGTTGGAAGGGACTAAAAACTTAGATGAGGGGACAACGGAGGATGGGAAGGGGAGACCCGGTGAGGAAGGTGATAGGGAGATGGGGGCACTGTGAAGGGCAGGGGGAGATTTATGTAGGGAAAACAAGCAATGGTTTTGGAGCTGGGGGTTGGGGGTTGGGAACTGAGAAAGGAGAACTACTAATGGGGGACATCGGTGGGCGTGGGGGCAGAGCCTACTTACCAGCCTTTTGCCCTCTCTGGTCTAGGTGGGTGGCCTACCAGTACCCAGGCTACCGGGGCTACCAGTACATACTAGAGCGGGACCGGCACGGCGGGGAGTTCCGCACCTACAGCGAGTTTGGCACGCAGGCCCACACCGGGCAGCTGCAGTCCATTCGACGAATCCAGCAATGATCCCCATGGCCCCCTACCTTCCCTAAGGACCCTCAATAAAGCCTCCTGAAGCTGCCTGCCCCTCTTGCCTCTTTTTCGGTGTCTTGCTTTGTGCTTTTTATCCTCATCTTTCTGAGGTCCTTCCCTGCCAACCTGACCCTCTGTTCAGGCTCCAGGACCCTTGATTATGGAGCGCAGACTGGCTTAGGGGGTGTGTGGCTACATTGTGATGGGGCTGAGAGGAAGCTGCTGGTAAGAACGGTGGGCATCCTGTTAACTGCAACTAGTGCCACACCGCTCCTCGGTAAATGCCCACTGGCTTAGGCCAGGGTGCTGCGGCCAAATGCCACCCTCTGGCTGGGGTGCACACAGCCCCACAACAGGGCTCAAAGCTGAATTTCAGCCTGCACTTCCCCCACTGCCCCCGCCCGGACAGGCACTGTCAGGCAGGGCGGGGCCTCCTTAACTCTGTGCAGGAGCTCTCTCCGGTTCCTCTCTAACTGTCTTCCTTGTCCCCATAGCTCCCTCGTCAGCTAGGGAAGCCTGCACCCCTTCCTAGCCTCATAGAAGCTCTGCCTGATAGAAGAGCAAGAGTGTGAGAGGAGAAATTAGCGGGCAGTTCCACTGTCTACCAGGACCTTCTAAGGGGGAGGCTTCCTCTCTCTGAGCAGAGCCTCCAGACCCTTTGTCTGAATGATAATGACCTTGATCCCTCCCATGGTTTGAGCTCCAGCATTTACAAAGCATTTTCATACCCGTCCTCTCTACTGTTCCAAACAACCTGCTCTTTATCCTCTTTCTCCCTCCTCTTCGGAGAACCAGTGAGCTGGGAAGGCAACACCTTAGCCACTGAGCACGGCGAGCCTGGGTCCTGGGGCAGGTGGCGGAAGCCCACAGACACAGTGGGACTGAGTGTGGCAGCAGCCCACAGAGCCCCCGTCACCAGTGTAGTTTCTTCCCAGCTTCCTCTTTCGCCCAGTCAATGCTACCCTCAGATCCACACTGGCGGGGCCTCTGAGGCCCTGGGAGCTCTTCTCATCCTGTCCCTCAGGGAGCCTTGGGTTTCCAAGGCCCTAGTGGATCTATCCATGGGGAGGGGCAGCCCGGGTCACTGCCCCAGCCCAGGGGAGACAAGGCGATGCTGGAGAACAGTCAGGCCTGAACCTGGCAGCGCCCTTGGGCCTATCTGCAAGCTCAGGCACCGGCTTCCCTCGCAAGGAGCCCTGAACCAGAAGCGGGAACACCACAAGTCAGACCCCATCCCATAGCACCCCTGAGCCTCCGTTCCCTCTCCTGGAAATTGGGGCTACTGATGCTTGCCTTGTCTATGTCACAGGGGTGGTGTGAAGGTTCAACGAGAAACCCCTGAGGATGCTTGTGGTGTCACGGGAGAGCCCCGGGGCAGTCCACTAGGGCCCTCCTGTCCCGGCGGCTCCCCACCGTGGGTCTGGAAACCAAGGGACAGAGCTCTGCGTGGGGTCTACAGCTCGTGGGCCCTATCACAGTGGATGGTCCTGGAACAATCCATGCTTCATCCGTGTCACCAAGGAAGACACTGGAGCCCCTCTGAGAGGGAGAAGTCTCAGTAAGGTCAGCCACTTAATCAGTGACTTGGACAAGGGCTCCTGACCCTGAATCCAGGCTCAGTGGGGGCCGACCTGAGCTGTGGCTTACAGCCTTGGGCCTCAGCAAAGCTCCAAACTTCTGGGGGCCCCAAAGGTGCCTGGGGTTCCTGCCAGGTTACAGGCCCCTGTCTCCTTGGGGGATGGCAACAATAACAGTAGCTAAACATACCGAGTCTTATCCTGAGCAGTCAGCATCCGTTACATAAACCCAAAAAATCTGCATGGTAGCTCCTAGAATCTCCACTTTACAAGCGAAGAGATTAAGGTAGACAAGTTATGTGACTCTCCCAAAAGTCACAAAGTGGGAAATGGGGGGCCCAGAGTTGAACCCAGACACACTGGCCTCAGAGCCCAGCAGCCCATCTCCCCACTCCCTGTTGGGGGGGGGGCAGACAATGGGCAAAGGGAAGTCTGGCTGGGCTACCCCCCCCCCCCCCCGAGGGTCTGTGGCTGCCGGGAAGAGCCAGCAAGGCTTCAGGAACTGGCAGTGTGACCCTGAACAGGGCACTGCCTGTCCCTGGGTAACAGCGTCCTCAACTGTATGACCAGAGAGCTGAGGGAGCTAGTATTTGGGACAACTTTTGTTGTGCCAGACCAGGGGTCTGACTCCGCTCCCCACACTGGAAACTAAGGGGTGGGGGGTGGGGCTGGCAGAGGCCAGGCTGGGCCTGTGTGGTTTTGCCTTTCCACTCCAGACAGGCTACTGGTTTACCGAACCCTGCGGGACCTGCAGAGCCCCTACCTGGGACCTGTACTTTGGCTGCACTCAGCCAAAGACCAAAGGGGATGGAGAAGGGCAATTGCTTACTGGTGCAGCCAAGACCCGTGCGGCTGGAGGACAGCTCTCATCCTCCACCCCACCCATTCACGCTGGAGCATTAAACTCTCCCTGGAGCTCACCCACCCCTCTGGTACCTGAGTCCTCAGTGAGGCAAGGGCTGAGAGCCTGAGAGGTTGAGCCTTCAGCTCAGAACTGGGATGCCCGATAGACCCCACACTCTGAGAGCCTCTCCTTCCTGCCTCAGCCTTCAGCTGAGCGCCTTGAGTGGCTGAACCTTGGCGCCCCCCCCTCTCTCCCAGGTCTGCCCTCCTTCCTACTCCTTGTTTTCTGTCTTGGGAAGTGACAAGAAGGCATGAAGAAGAGGCACTGGCACCTCCGTCCCACCCACAAGGCCCTCCCCTCTTGTGAAGCTGTGAGTCAGGTCTCCAAGGAGCATCCCAACCTCTCGTCTTTGCCTCCACCGGCTCTCACATGCACACACTGAAGCCCCCATCCTTGGCCCTTTAGGACCTTCTGAGGCCTTGGGATTCCTCACTTCCTTCTCTTTTCTGCTTCCCATGCTCCAGCCCTGGCTCCTCCGGACCTTTGCACCCTCCACCATAAAGACAAACACTCCAGCAGTCACAGCAAGAACCCAGAGAGCTAGACTTTCCAGCCACCCTCAATCAGGCACCCCAGGACTAGGGATTATGCAGAAAACCTGCCCACTCCACTCCACTCCACGTGCCCTGGAGTCCCAGGCCTCCTTACCTCCTGGGCTCAGGCAATGGGGGAAAAAGACCTCAAGAGCACCAGCGGCCACGGGGAGCTGGCCCAGAGCTCCGTCTTCAGCCAGCATCCCCCCTTAGCAGCCTCCCCAGAGTCAGGAAGACCCACAGGCACTCAGAGACTCCAAGCCACCTGGGAATCGCACCAGCTTTGCTAATACACAATCGGCATCTTTGTCCATTTTTGGAGTGGATTTCAGCCCCCACTCCCCCCGGGTTGGGGCCCTGGTGCAGTACACAACCCTGTGTCAGCCCCTCTGCTCCCGTAGGAGCAAGGTGCGGATTCCCACCTGGTTCAGGGACACCCGGGCCGCAGTAGTTGTGCGGTGGACGGTGGGCTGGGAAGACAGGGGAGGCAGGGCTGGGAGAGCAGTCGTCGTGGTGGAAGTGGGAGGGGGGTCCTGAGCTCACTTTATGCTGCAAATTAGTGGGTGGGGGGTGATGGGCGAGGAAAGGAGAAGGCAGGTGAGAAAAAGGACGGAGGAGGAGAGGGGAGGCGGGAGGGGAGCTGGGAGCAGGAGAGACTAAATCGGAAAAGGCAAGACCGAGAAAGGGGGAGGCAGGGCAACCGAGTCCAAGTTGTGGGGGAGACTCCCCGGCGCTGGCCCAGAGGCCTGGGGACCCTGGACAGGCTGGGACCGGGTGAAAGCCAGAGGCGGACAGGGAAGGAGATCAGGTCTCCAGGGAAGAGCAGAGAGTGGGAGACGAGGGGGAGGGAGAAGGCCCCGGGAGGGGGTTGCGCAGATAAAGGGAGCCACCGCTGCCCGGCCCGGGAGCGCAGCGACAGGAGAGAGGGAGGGAAGCGGAAATTTAAAAGTGAAGATGCAGATAACGCAGCCTGGAGACGGGAACCCGGGTGGGGGTGGGGTGGGGGGGAAGGGAGGGGGAGGCGAGTGGAGCGGTGAGGTGGGTGCGAACGGTCGGGAAGAAGGCTTTGGGAGTCCGAGGTGGGGCCGGGCACTCCGCCCCATCGATGTTTGCCCAGAGTCAGGGAGGCGGAAAAGAAAAGCGCTCCTGACCCCTGTCAGAGCGCGAGGCCCAGGCCCATCCCCCGCGCGTCTCCCGGCTGCGGGGCGCGGGGGGCTGCCGGGTGCGCTTGGCTGCTGCGCGGCGTGTTGGAGACTTTATTGCGATGGGGCGATAAGGGGGGCGGGGGCGGGGTCCCGGGGGCCGAGGCGACAGCGCTTTAATTAAAACGGAAATTGCGGCCCCTGCCCGCGCGGGGGGCCGGAGGGTTCCAAGCTGCCTGGTGGCTCGGAGCGTCGTTCCAGGACCCCCGCCACCCCCGGCCAGCCCCCTCCCGCCAGGCCCTGCTGGACCTGGCGCTGTCTTCATCTCCCATTACCCACGGTCGCCTCGGGCGGGGATCGGTACCCCGGAGCGCAAAGCCTGACGCGTCCCCCCTTTCTCATCCCCCACCCCCACCGCCCACCGCCCAGCCTCTGGCGGCGATGAGACAGAGCGGCACCTCCCAGCCCCTGCTGATCAACATGTACCTGCCAGGTACCAGGGACCAGCCGGGGGCTGGAGGCACCGGGACCCGGGGCTGGAGGTCTGGTCTGGGGCGCGGGAAAGGGATGGCTGGGGTCCAAGGGAAGGGGCGCGGTGCAGAGACTCGGGCTGCAGGAAGGATGGAGCACTCTGGGGCGTTGGAGGACGTTAAAAAGCAGATGGAGAGCTCCGGGGCTTTCGTGAGAGGTCTAGAAGCCTCGAGGTGAGCAGATCCGGAGACTAGCAGGCCGAGGGCGCCAGCTCGGGGGCCGGAAGAGCCTAGAGGGGAAACAGGGGTCCTCGGTGTGGCGGGGGACTCGGTGCGCCTGCAGGGTTGGGAGGCCGCGGCCGGCCGGGCGTCGCCCCTGCGCCCTCGTGGCTCCTCACCTGGGCGGTCCGAGCGTTCCCACAGGCACAGCCTTCCAGGCGCCCTCCTCTCCTCTCCTCTCCGATGGTCTCCGCGCGCTTCGGCTCAGCTGGCGCAGTCCCGGCTCGGCTTTATAAAGCTCACGCCGGCCCGTTCGGAAAGCGGATTTCCTTTTTCCTGGACGCGTTTCCTGACTTGGGCGTTATGGAGGGGCTCTGTGCGGCGCGCGCCGGGGCCAGGCTCCGGGAGGAGGAGCCGGGCAGCTCGGGCCCCCAGCCTCACGCCGGGGACCAAGGCACCCCTTCTCGAGCCTTGGCCCCGGGGCCCTTTGGGTCAGGCCTACAGCCTCCGCCTGCGTCCGCCTGACTGTTACCTTCTGCTGCCCCAGATCCGGTCGGAGACGGTCTCTTCAAAGAAGGGAAGAGCCCGGGGTGGGGGCCGCTGAGCCCCGCGGTACAAAAAGGTGAGCTGGCTGGGAGACCCGGTGGGTGGGGGCAGGACGGTGGGCAGGAGCCAGGGCATCCACCCCAGAAGGGCAGGCGCTACCACTCCCAGGACAGAGGATGGAAGTGATGTGCATGTACAGCAAGCCTCTGGGAAGCGGAGGGTCGGGGCACAGTTGTGGGGAGGATCGCGGGGCGGGGGGGGGGGGGGGCATTCACTTGGCTTTGAGCTTCTGCATCTTCCAAGTTGCAGCGCTGGACTTGCAGGCCAGGGCAAAGGGAGAGAGTCCTGGCCTTCACTCACTCTTTTGGGAATAGGGCTGAGGCGACCAGCCTCCTTTGCCTGCTAGCAACAGGAGTGCAAGCTCTTATCGCACCCGGCCCCCGCCCCCGCACTGCTGGTCAGTGGGACCCGAGGATTTACTCCCTGGCCCGAGCACCACTAGCAGGGATGGGAGGGGGCACCCAGCACCTGCCTGTCTCACACAACAGCAGCGGCCAGGTTTCCCACCCTTCCTCCCCCCACCCAGTCCGCCAAGCTCACTGGGTCATTGCAGCTGATTCCTAGGTTCGAAGCCAGCTCCCTGCAGGTAGCTAAATTACTCTCTGTTTTGCCTCTTTGATGCTGGGGACTTACTGGCCTTCTGAGCAAAGCCCTCCCTATGGCCCCCCACCCAGTTGGTACCCTAAATCTCGCAGTTACAGTATGCATAAAAATGAGGTTGGCAACAGCTCTATTCAAAAGGGAACACGACTCCCAAGAGGAATGCCTTTCCAAGCCTCTGGTGTCGCCCTGCATTGGTACCAGCTGCACGTTTTTACCCAAACTGCCCTTTGTGGCTGGCCCTAAAACTCAGCGCCCCCTCCCTGGGGCCAGGCAGCTCCTCACTGGGCTCCTGAGAGGAACTGGGGTGGAAATTGTGGAGGGCAGCGTCTGGGCTCTGAGCAGGTCATTGAAGAGGGAAGAGAGGTTCCCCTGGCTCAATTGGAAGCAATAATCAGACAACGCTGAGGAAAAATGCATTTTATTCTGAAAGGTGGGTGGTGGTGGTGATGGTATCGAGATTTCTCTCGGCTGGTCTGATGGAGACCCCAAGACGAGGCAGCGGGAGTCCCGGGGCATCTCCCTCTCTCTGCACACGAGCATCTGGGGAAGACCACCCCGCCTCTTCCAACAACCCCAGATGGGGGGGGGAGGGGGCGGAGGAGCCCAGGGACAGACAGAAGACAGGGGCAGGCAGGGAGCTGTGCACAGAGGCCCCCCGGCCTCAGTCCTTCTCCTCCGAGCTGCGCGCCCCCCAGGGAAGCGCGCCCCCCAGGGAAGCACGACCACCGTGCGGTCCCCTGAATCCCGCCTGTTCCGAAAGAAGAAAGCCAACCCGTTCAGTGCCAGCGCAGCATCCTGTGCACGTCCTGGCTGTGGCGAAGGTGGAGAGCCTTCGGAGGCGGCTCCTCCTCTCGAGCTCGGGAGGGACCCCTGTCCCCATGCCTGTCTGCTGTGGCGTGGCGTGGGAGCCAGCCGTCCTCGCTCCCGCACCTCTGGTGGGCCGTGCCACACTGCTTGCCTCCAGGGGCCTGGGCCGGGCCTTGTCCAGTGGCCTGGGTGGTCCTGCCGCACACCCGCCTCCTCTCCCTGGATCTCTGGGTGCAGGCCAGCTGGGATTTGGCAGCCTAGACACTGGCCCGGCTGCCACTGGGGCTGTGCAGGCTCTGGCCTGAGTTAGGGCTCCAGACCCAGGTGGCCACAGGGGCTGACTTCCTGTCCTCGCTCACCTCAGGGCGGTCGGTGTCTGCCTGCCCCGCTGCCTCCATGCAGAGGGGGTGATGCTTCGCCCTCTGCTCCCAGTTCTCACAAAGCCATGCACCCGCGGGGGGCTGTGTCCTCCTAAGTGGGAGGCCTGTTTTCATTGAGAAAAAGCGTGGTAAAGGCTAGGATAGCTTTGCTGATCAGCCCCTCCCTGGCCAGGCCCTTCGGCTGCGCCCAGCTGCAAGCTGAACGTGTCCTTTTCCTCACGGACACTGGTATCCTCCAGCTGGGCTGGTCTCCCACCTCACCCCTTCCCCGCCCCCCCCTTCAGCCACCCGCTCCCATCCGTGGCTGACTGCTCCCCCTTCCCCACAGGCAGTGGGCAGATCCAGCTGTGGCAGTTTCTGCTGGAGCTGCTGGCGGACCGCGCCAACGCCGGCTGCATCGCGTGGGAAGGTGGCCACGGCGAGTTCAAGCTCACGGACCCAGACGAGGTGGCGCGGCGCTGGGGCGAGCGCAAGAGCAAGCCCAACATGAACTACGACAAGCTGAGCCGCGCGCTGCGCTACTACTACGACAAGAACATCATGAGCAAGGTGCACGGCAAACGCTACGCCTACCGCTTCGACTTCCAGGGCCTGGCGCAGGCCTGCCAGCCGCCGCCGACCCACGCGCAGGCCGCCGCCGCCGCGGCCGCTGCCGCCGCGGCCGCCCAGGACGGCGCGCTCTACAAGCTGCCCGCCGGCCTCGCCCCGCTGCCCTTCCCCGGCCTCTCCAAACTCAACCTCATGGCCGCCTCCGCCGGCGTCGCGCCCGCCGGCTTCTCCTACTGGCCGGGCCCGGGCCCTGCCGCCACCGCCGCCGCCACCGCCGCGCTCTACCCTAGCCCCGGCTTGCAGCCCCCGCCCGGGCCCTTCGGCGCCGTAGCCGCCGCCTCGCACTTGGGGGGCCATTACCACTAGACGCGCGGCCGGGTGTGCGCGGCCTCTCCCAGCCGCCCAGAGCCTCGCTCGGTCCCGTCCACGTCCCGGGGAGGAGTCCCCGGCGCCTCCCCGACGTTCCTCCGACCTCGGATTTGACTGCATCCTTCGCCGCGCCCACCCCGGGGGAAGGGACCCGAAGCCCTCTCGGTTTTCCTTTAACACCGGACGTCCCCGGCTCCCCCCCACCCAACCTCTGGGGAGGGGGAGGTGCCCGGGGCCCCCCACTCCCTCTCGCCTCCGTCCTCTTCCAGACGCCAGGTCGCTGCAGGGAGGCTCGCGGGCCTGCCTGGCCCTGGCGCGTCTCCCCCGACCTGCGCTGGGGCCTGGCTCCTGGAAGCCCCCGACATTGCGACCCCTCTCTTTCGAATCCCGAATCTTTTCGCACTTTGTCTCTTCCCCACGGGGCCTCCCCATCCCAGTGGGGGTGGGGGGTACGCCTCTCGCAGTCCGCCCTCTCCTCTGGGCACCAGAGCAGGCTTGGGAAGGGCCGCCGACGGGGCCTCCGGGCCCTCTGCGCCCCGCCCCGCCTCTCTCGCCGACGCCCGGTGTGTCCCCTTCCCTTCCTGACCCATTAAAGCTCCCCAGTTGCCCGCTGCCTCCTCTCTCAGTTCTTTGCTGCACCTGCACCTCGCCCTCTTTCAGGGAGGAGAGCAGTGAGACGGATGCCCGCTCAGGCCCGAGCGGAAGGGCCCGACAGGGAACAGCTGGAGGGAAAGAGGGCCAGGCGGGCGGGGTGCTGGCGGCGGGAGGCGAGCCGGAGCCCGCGGGGGCGGGCCCAGCCGGAGGGAGTCGCCCGCCCTGCTGCAGCCCACCCCTCACCAAACACACGCGCGCGCCCTGCGGTGGGCTCCAGTCTGCCTCACCCAGCCCCCCACCCGCCCCTTCGCCCCACTGTATCCCAACTCCGTCCCAACACGTATGGGCACCCCACCTCTTCCCGCCCCACCCATCCTCATCCCGACCTACCGCCCCCCTCCCATTTCCATCTCGTCTCATCGCCACACTAACCCGACCTTTCCTCGCCACTCCCATTGCAGCCTCTCCTAACCCTCGCCGACACTGTCTCTCTCGCCCGCACTCCCAAACCGCCCCCTGCCCACGTATTTCCATCGCTATCTCTGGGTCTACCTGCTCTTTTTCAGAAGGAGGGACACCCCCCCCCCCCCCCCGCCCCCCCGCCAAGCCTGCCACTCCCAGCCTTGCTGCCCGCCTCACCCGCCTTCTCGTGAGTGGGGCGCGCCCTCTGCTGGTCAGAGGAGGGGAAGCCCAGGTCAGGTTTTCAGCTAAGCCCGGGAAGGCTTTGCGCCCGGCGCGTTGGAACCTCAGGTGTCTCCCCTAATGGAGGGCCAGAGGAGGACCGGGACGCTTCCAGACTAACTTTGGCCTTCTGAGAGGAAAGAGAAAAGAGGGAACCCCAGCTCTGCATCCCAAGTCCGGCCTTAGGAAGTCCGGGAAGCGGACCAAATGGGTCATTCTCGTGGCTGGACCCTTTCCCTCACCACCTAGAGACTCTTCTCAATGTTGCACCCAAGGGGGCCACGGGTCTTATGCTCTGTCTGTGCCTTTTGCAAACCTCTGTGCCTGTTGGCAGGAAAACTGCCCTAACCGAGTTCCCAGAGATGGGAACAACACCAGGGAAGGCACCCAGAGTGACAGCTGGGATCCCCAGCTGCACAACTAGGCCACCCCTTTGCTCCCCCTTCCCCTTGGTCCTGGGGTTTCTTTCCCAGGGTCACGTCTCTTCTTGGACCAAAGGCCCCGCTGGTCCGTGGGAGAATGCCTGGGCCCCCCCAGGGCGGTCGGGGAGATCCTCCTGTGCCCTGTGGGACAGAAGGAGAAGTGCAGGCAGAAGGCTGGACAGTCCGTGCTGCCGGAGCCCGAATGCGGCTCCCCAGAGAGTGCTGATGAACTCGCCAGCCAGTCCTCCTCGGGAAAGAGTCTTGGTTTCTTTTCATTTCATTTTCACTTTACTTTTCCGGTTTCCCAAAGAACACATACTCAGCCTAGAAAATGTGGGAAATGCACACATAAGGCTTCCATTAAATATCAGTTGGATGAAGAGTGTAATATGAAGCATGGGGAAAAGTCACCGACAGTCCCCTTACACAGAAGCTGCTGTTCATAACACTTTGTCATCACCTCTCGCTTTTTCTCTGTGCCTCTTAGAATTTAATGGCATCCTGCTCTAGGCGCCCAACATCTGGCGTCACCATGTTCCGTGTCACTGTGCCCCATAGACCTCATGGGGTGGGAGGGTGGGCTCACGTATTCCAGGGAGCAGAGGAGCTGGGGGGGGGGGGCAGTCCTTGGTGACTAGGAGAGAGAGGCAAAGGGCCTCTTTGCAGGGGGCTGAACGCTGGCAGGGAGAAGGAATGCACTAAGGATACAGAGCCATGTTCCAGCAAGAATTCTGCTAAGAATTATGGGTTGAGTGTAACAGGGTGGACTTTCCCGGGGAGGAGTGTGAGGCCCCGCCCTCAGGTCTCTAAAAGAAGTGACAGGAGGCTGGCGTGTGAGGCGTGGCGAGGCCGGGGCTTGGTGGAACCTGGGTGTAGGTAGATTTGTGGGGTCTCAGTCAGCACACAGAACGGGAGCCTGCAGGGTGAAAAGCCGCTGTGATCTGAGGATGCACTGATGGAGCGACAGCATCCGGGATAAAGGAAATATGCCCTCGCTCTAAGGACGGTGCCCTGGCATGTTTCACATGACGTCAGATAACGCTTCCAGGAGAAGACCAAAGGGGGAACACACAGAGTGGAGGAAGCAGAAAGTGGAGAGGAAGGATGCCGGGGAAGCAACAACGGGAGCTGTAGTCTGCAAAGTCAAAGAGGGGAGAGGGGCATGGAGCTGTCCTCGGTTATTCAGAGAGCTGTCCTGTGGCAGAGAACCGGGATGCGTGTAACTAAATGCAGTGTGACCGGGGCACGTGGTAGGAAGCTGCAGTAAGACAGGCACGTGGAATGGACCTAAGGAAGAACCTCCTTCCGTGGACCGTGCCAGGTGAGGAATGCTCCGCCAGCCACCAGAGTGCTCAGCAGACCCTTCCTGGGGGGTGCAGGGGGAGGTGGACTGGGTGACCTCTCCAACCATGAGACTCTTGCAGGCCTGCAAGTGCATGAGTAAAGGAAAAATTTCAGGTGTCAGTGGGCAGCTGGGAGAGGGATTGTTAGCTTAGGGGGTCTTCTTACCTATGAAATCACTTTCTGCCCTTCCTTAAGTCTCACCCTGCCCCTCTGTTCTTTCCCACCCACCAAGCCAGTTTGGGAAGCTAAGAAATAAGACTGAGAACCGGAAGAACCCGAGTTCCAGTCCCAGCTTGGCCACTCACTGGCTCTGTGACCTTCAGACAGTCACATCTCTGGTTTTCCATCCACCGTGGCCTTGGGACCACTCCGTTCCGCCCAGGCCCCGAAGAGCCCGCCCTGTGACCACACTCAGCTTCCTGATGTTCTGGGCCAGTCCTCATTGACCCTTCACTCTTTGGTCCCGGGCCCTTCCAGGTATTGATTCCGCTGTCATTTCCCTCTCCCAGTCCAGCGTCCAGTGCCTCTTGCACTCCCCGAAGTTCCGAGACTTGGCCCTATCTCCCCATTCATGTTCTTGGTAGAAATACCCGCCCCTGCCAAATGCTGTCCCTACAGAATTTACAAACCACTTTCACATCCATTGTTTTATTAATTCATTGTTTTACTAATCTTCTCCAAGTTTAGGGAGGAGACAGGAGAGGGACTGCTTTATCTACTTGTAGGATAAGTAGACCAAGGCCCAATATTCTGAGACTTCCCGGGGCTCATTCTAAGACCCGGGGTCTTCTAGTCCCTCCCCAGGCCTCCTGCCAGCGCTCTGAGTGATTTCTCCGCAGTCCTGCGCGGCCTTCGGGAACCTTGCTGTCGGGTCAAACCCCTCCACCCTCAGGACCGCAGGGACCCCTGCCTCCTCCAGGGATGCGTGCCCCTGTGCGACCAAGCTCCACTTGCCTGCTCGTGCAGATGGAATTGAAAGCCCCACTAGCACACGGGGTGCGGACATCCATGACCGCACGGCCGGAGACCCGCACAGTCACAGAGCAGTGATGCCCCCTAGGGCACCGAGGCTGGCAGAGCACGTCCGCCGGCGTGAGCTCACGTGACCGCAGACGGACATCGGAGTGGCTGCTGCGATGTGCTTTTCTCAGGGCCTTCTGCTTCTCTGGCCTTTCTCTCTCCTTCACCGTGTCTTTGAAATGCACTTAACTTCCGTTTATTTCCCAGCCTGTTTATAATTCATACCAAGCAGAACTGCTGATGATAGCAACGAGCTCTACCACTGATTGAACTCCTGACTCCGGGCCAGGCCCTGCCTCTGGGGGTGCTGTCCGTGTGCCGCCTCCGTTTTCAGATGAGGAAACTGAGGCTTGGAGAAGGGACTGGCCCAGCCTGTCACCTCAGAGCCCGCGTCCTCACCGTCACACCAGGTCCCTTCCTGCTGGGCCTTCCTGGAGCACTTTTTCCTCGTGTAATTTGGCCTGCTGCTTGGTTGTTGTAGGTGTACTTTGTCTAACTGTCCAATCATGCCGAAATGGTTGATTATGATGGATGAGGTGATGGCTTGTTTTATATTATTTGGGTCTTATTAAGTGCAAGAAGTATGGTGTTATTGCTAATATTATTTTTATTTAATCCAAATAATCATGGAATATGAGCATCACTATCATCCACACTGTGTAGAAGGAAACTAAGCGCTCAAATCATAGGGCCCGCAACTGACAAAGAACAAAGCAGAGGCTGTTTCATTGCTCCACTGTCTTTTGCAAGCCTTCACTTTTCTTTTCTTTTTTTAATTTTTAGAGAGAAGGGAAGGGAGGGAGAAAGAGAGGGAGAGAAACATCAATGTGTGGTGGCCTCTCATGTGCCCCCTACTGGAGACCTGGCCTGCAACCCAGGCATGTGCACTGACTGGGAATCGAACTGGTGTGCCTTTGGTTCTCAGGCTGGCGCTCAGTCCACTGAGCCGCACCAGCCAAGGCAAGCCTTCACTTTTCTAATTGTGTTCCTCCAAGCTTAGAGTAGACCGCTCGCTATACTCTGGGGTGGGGTTGGGGGTCTGAATGCACCTTGGCTTTGGTGGCAATCCCTACCTAGTTTGGTCAGTGGAGTTTCTCCCTGACCCTCCTCTGTCCTGGGATGGCAGGTCTCATGCCTAGAGAACAGTGGCCTGTGTTCCACGGACTGCGACTGTTTCTGACAGTTCTCTCTCTCTCTCTCGATCCTGTGTGCTATTTCCTTCTTTCCCGTCTCTGGAAACAAAAAACAGCATAGCAAGGGCGCTGGGGCTGGGCTTCCTGGGTGTGAGGGCTAGCGCGTCACTTACGAGCTGTGTAACCTCAAGTTACTTATTTGTGCCACAATTATCCCACCTGTAAAATGAAAATGATAATAGCAGAACCTACCTCATGGGGTTGAAAAAGTAAATGATTATATAAGGGCTTTGATTTTCCATTATCAGACAAACAAACGACCGAAACCCCAAACAAAGCGAGCACCTGCCTCTTCTCCACGAGTCCCAGTGAGATGTTCACCACATTCCCTGGGAAGGAACCTGAGTGGCCACACCTGCATTCCCTAGCCAATCCAGACCTTGTCCTGAGCCCACCTGCTGAGCTTCAGCAAGAACCAGCCCTAACCACCATGGCATGCATGGGTCAGCCTCCTACCCTCGGGACGCCCTGCATTTATTGATGGAGCAACGAGAGAATGCACTGAGTTTAGAATGATGGGATTTCAGCTAGTTACTGGCTGCGTGGGTTTGGGAACATGCCTATATCATTTGAGGACCTAGTTTTCTCCTACGAAGTGTGGATAATAGTGAGGCTTACCTCCCATGATTAGTATGTGGATTAAATAAAAATAATATTAGCAAGACACTTAACATACTTCTCACACTTAATAATCCCCAACTAATAACCTCGTATCACTTCTCTCAACGTGGCAGACGCAGCTAGCTCTCCTCCCGAGTCGCACGCCCCTCACTTCAGGCAGCAGGGCTGCCCCTGGGAAGTGACTGTCCATCGCAATCGGATTCCCCAGCCCTCCGTCTCTGTGCTGATGAAATATGAATGGAAATGGTCATTCGTGTTGCTCCCAGGCCGAAGCATTAAGCAGCGGATGTGCCTTCTCTGTACTCTCTCATTCCCTTCCTGCTACCTGGGCTCAGAAGAGGACTGGCCCCTAAGCGATGGCAGAGCTACAGCACAGAAGGAAGATTCCTGGAACATCATGCGGAAAGAAGTCACCCGTCAGCACCCATTGGACTAGGACATGAAGTTGGGAGGCTTTCTTTTTTTTTTCTTTAAGATTTTATTTATTTATTTTTAGAGAGGGAAGGGAGGGAGAAAGAGAGAGAGAGAGAAACATCAATGTGTGGTTGCTGGGGGCCGTGGCCTGCAACCCAGGCATGTGCCCTGACTGGGAATCAAACCTGTGATGCTTTGGTTTGCAGCCCGTGAACTGCAATCCACTGAGCTATGCCAGCCAGGGCGGCTTTCTTGTTCTAGCAAATAATGTTGCAATAACTAACACCTAAATCACTCTTAACCTTTACAACAATCCTCTGAAGCAGACGTTGTGATTTTCCCCATTTTATAGATGATAAAACTGAGGCACAGAGGGGGTTAAGTCTAAGGTCACACAGTGAGAAAGGCCAGAGCAGAATCTAAGCCCATTTCAGAGGCGGTGAGTTCTCTTAACCGGTAAGGATGTGAAAGGGTTTTTGAAGTAATAATAATATGGGCTAATCCTTATGAAACACATATGCGCCGGACATGATTTAAAGAGCTTTACATTCGTTTCATCCTCTGGAGTTGGCTCTGAGATTCTGAGAAGCCCGGGAGGTAGCAGGATTATCTGCCTGTACCCCAACCTAACCGGGGACAGGTCCCCAATTCCAACACTCACCATGGGTTCCAGACAAATCATAGAGCAAGAACCGCATTTCTGATGTCTGGTGGCCAGCTGCGGCCCTTGCATTAATTTCAGCTGGTGTGGTGGAGTAGAAGGAGGCCAGGAGGACGTGGGTTCAAACCCAGCTCTGCTTCCTCCCTATGGGACTGAGAGGTCTAGTTACTCTCTCTGAGCCTCGTTGACCTCATCTGTAAAAAGGTCATGCTGCCATGGCTGGTGTGGCTCTGTGGATTGACCAGCCTGCAAACCAAAGCGTCACCGGTTCAATTCCCAGTCAGGGCTCACGCCTGGGTTGCCGGCCAGGTCCTCAGTTGGGGGTGTGTGAGAGGCATCCACACATTGATGTTTCTCTCCCTTTCTCCCTCACTTCCCCTCTCTTTGAAAATAAAAAAATAAAATCTTTTAAAAATTAAAAGGAGATGCTGATTATACCCACCTTGTGTGGTTTGGTTTGCTGCAAGGGCACAGCATGGGCCTCAAGAATCCAGCACAAAGGGCTGCTCCATCATTGTCATCCACACACGCCCCGCCCCCCATCGACCAGCCCAGAGGAGAGGCTTGCCCTGTGAGCGCAACCATCTCCCACCCCTGTGCTCCTTGCATGAGTCAGAGAAGCTCCTTGAGTTTCTGTGAGGTCGGGAGAGGAGAGAGTAGCTAAAAGGAGGCTAGAGAGCCAGACCCTGAACGTTGGGTTCCTTTTTCTGGAAGAAGAGGCCAAGTTGCTTAGCAACACAGCAGGAATTTGTCTGGGAGGCTCCCGGCAGTTCTGTCCTTTGTCATCCTGCAGCAGTGAGAAATCTGGGGTGACACTCAGTGAGAAAACGGATGGGAAAAGTGGGGAAGGGTCCCGGGCTCGGATGGTACCCTCGCCCTCCTTTCCTGTGGTCACCCTCCCAATCCCCCAACTCTTCCATCGTGGTTTTCGACCCTTGGCACACAGAGGCAGAGAGACAAGTTCTAGGGCCTGTCACGCACACAGATCTGTGTAATGGTCACATCCGTGGCCAAGTACCTAAGGGCCAGACTCAGGACCACCTTCTAATGCGTACTGTGCTTCACAGTTGACAAAGCACTTCCATATATACATTTCCCCTGATACTTACAACAGCCTCTTCAATTCCTCCGTGACACAGTGAGGGAGTAGCAGGATCCAGCTTTTCCACAGATCTCAGCATGTTGCCTCTACGTGTTGCAGCACGGATCTTAGACCAGGCGTCAGTACACGCATGTGAGCACACTATTCTGGGTGCTCAGAGCTTGAAGTGTTCTCATGTCTGATGTCCCCAGATGCCTCAAGATTCACCTCTTCAGCCCTTCCCTCCCACCAGTCACAAAGCAGGCAAGTTATGATGGCAGGGTTCAGCTGCTCTTCCCTGTGGGCCCCAGCCAGCCTGGGGCAGGGGACCCCTGGAGTAGGGAGCCCCAAGAAGGACCTGGCCTGCTGGCCTGAAGGCCTAACTCAATATACAGAATGCTGCTGTGCTAGGCCAGGCTGGCACAAGTAGCTATAAACCAGCAGCTGAAGCAAGTCCCCTGGCTGGCACTCACAAGGAGACACGTGGGTCCCACGGGGACCAAGTCCTGGCAGCAAGGAGTAAACACGTGTCACCTAGGGCCACAGATAGCTCAGGGAGGCCCAGGCCTTCAGGGCTCCATATTGCCTCAGGAGCCAGCAGAGCTGGGGCAGAGCAGCCCCGGGCCCCATTCTGGACTCTTTCGTGGTCCCTTAATTCCTCTGCCAGTGTTTATTAACAGCGCGGACTGCTACAGCAATGGCTGTTCCCCCAACAGTAATATTGTCATTCCTGTCATAGCTATTTGATAGACACAACACATCTGAGATCCTTATTTCCATCTGAGAGATGAGAAAATGAAATTCAGAGGGTTGAATGACTGTCTTAGATCAGCAGTGAGTAAGTGATAAAATAGGGACCCAAACTTCTGACTCATAGTCTTTTGTTCACCACATCACAGCATCTCTAAATGTCAGGGGGATAAAGGAATCCCGAGGGACACTCGGCCACCCTGTCCTCTATCCCCAGATCACACATGCCAGGACCATGTACGCCAGCATGGCTCTGCTGGTATTCTATACAATTTGAGTATTTGATCAAAGTTTTGTTGACATCCAAAAATGGTTTTGTATTTATATAGCAATATACAGAAAGCGGGATATTCAGGGGGTTTTTGTTTTGTTTTAAAGATTTTATTTATTTATTTATTTATTTTTAGAGAGGGAAGGGAGAGAGAGAGATCGAGAGAGAGGGAGAGAAACATCAATGTGCAGTTGCTGGGGGTCATGGCTTGCAACCCAGGCATGTACCCTGACTGGGAATCAAACCTGCGATGCTTTGGTTCACAGCCCGCGCTCAATCCACTGAGCTATGCCAGCCAGGCCTAGGATATTCAGTTTTAAAAGATAAAGTAAAAAGCAGTTGGTCAAATATGAGAAGCATTTCCATAAGTTGGGGTCAAGGCAAGGATGTGCTTTTTATCCTTTCTTACTTTGTCATTATAGCTGCCACTGAACATTCTACTAGAGTAATATGACAAGAAAAAATATATGATGCCGACCAAGGGTGGGAGGTGGGGATGGCTGGAGTGGCAGGAGTGGTGGGAAGAAAATGGAGACAACTGTACTTAAACAACAATTAAAAAATAAAAATAAAAGTAAAGAAAAAGTCCTGGCTGTTGTGGCTCAGTGGATTGAGCACCAGTCTGTGAACAAAAAGGTCACTGGTTCAACTCCCAGTCAGGTCACATGCCTGGGTTGCAGTCCAGGTCCCCAGTTTCAGCGCATAAGAGGCAACCACACATTGATGTTTCTCTCCCTCTCTTTCTCCCTCCCTTCCCCTTATTGTCTAAAAATAAATAAATAAATCTTTTGAAAAATAAAAGATAAAGAAAAAATATATGTTATATGTACATACTGGAAAGGAAGATATTAAAGTGCCCTTTTTGCAGATGATATCACTGCCTACCTAGACAATTCAAGAAAGTCAACTGGAAAACAATTAAGAACTAATGAAATTAGTATATCCAGTAAGATATCAGGTTAACATACAAAACCTTAATGTTCTCCTATAACTCCATAAAAATAAGAAAAAAAAATTGGGACTCACAGATTTATAAGAACAGTTAAAAATATGCTCCCAGATAAACCTAATGAAAAACATGGGAAATACGTCAATGAATAAAGGGATAGAAGAAAGGACCTGAATACGTGGGACACTCAGCATGTTCCTGGGTAGGATGACCCAATATCGCAAAATATCAAGCCTGTGCATATTGATCTGTAAAAGTGAGACCGTCCCAATATAAGTCTCAAAGAAATTTTATGGCAACTTACAGGCTTGGTTCTAAAGTTCTTCTGGACTATGTTTAAGAATAGCCAGGACAATTTCGCAAAAAACAAGGAGCATACTGTAAAACTACGGTTATTACATGTGTGGTCTGGCACAGAAACAGTCAAGTAGACCAGCGGAACCTAGGAACCGATCCATGTACATGTGAAAGTTTCATACAAAATAAAGACGGCATTCACTGGGTGGCAGGGAAACTGTTCACAGGTTGGCACAACTTGCTACTCATTGGAGAAAAAGAGTCATGCCCCCATTTCTTGCCACATACAAAAATAAATGCCCAAATAGATTAAAGAATGAAATAAAGATACTATGAAAGTACCAGGATAGAATTCAAAACCAAAACAAAGCCTAACCTGCAAACCCAGCAAAAAGCAAGAGCATTCAAAAAGAGAAATATCAAATATCTAGGATAAGGTAGTTATCACACTAGTGCCCAAAAGACACAGATTTAGTTGTATATTTGTTGGCAACCAAAGATAAACATGGAAACTGTCATCACTTACCCATCTTACATTTACTGAGACCCAACTACATTGCCTGGCACTGTGCTAGTTCTCATTGTTTAACGAAAGAATGTGAATAAGTTAATGTGAAGGGCAAATATTTATTATTCGAATAAGGGGCAATGGGTCTTTTGCAGCATTTATGAGAAAAGACACAGAAGTGTTTTTTAACTGGTGTTGGATGGATCCTTGTAAGGGTGTGTGCCTGTGTGTGCCCACATTCTGTGTGTGTGCATGCACCATATCTGTGTGGTGTATATGTACACATACATGCTCGCTGGGCTAAACAGGTGTCTAACTGCCCTTGGCCAGCAAGGGACTTTCTTAAGCCTGAGGGATTTAGAAACAGCATGGGGAGGAGGAAGGGGGTGAAGAGACTTTGGAGGTGCGTGAGAGAAAAGTGGGGCAGGGCTGCGGATGTGTGTCTCTCCTTTTCCAGACTCCACCAGCCTTCCTGTTTTCTCATTCCTTCCTCCCTCCCTCCTTCCCTGCCTCCCTATGCCCTTCCTCCCTCCCTGTGCCCTTCTCTCCTTTCCTTCCTTCCTCTCTTTTTTCTTCCTTCCATCCTGTTTCTTTTTCTTTTAGAAAGATTTTTAAAAGATTTTTATTTATTTATTTTTAGAGAGAGAGGAGAAACATCAATGTGTGGTTGCCCCTCATGCACCCCCTACTGGTGACCTGGCCCACAACCTAGGCACATGCCCTGACTGGGAATCGAACCACTAACCCTTTGGTTTGCAGGCCAGCACTCAATCCACTGAGCCACACCAGCCAGGGCTGATATTTCTTTTCTTTTTTTAGGCAGTCATCATTACCATCACCATAATTATAATTATCGCCAACTAGAAAACTCAGGAAAGTACTAAGAAGGGAGTAAAACTGGTCACTTAAAATCCTACCATGTAGGGAATGTGGGGAAGCAGAAGAGGGTAAAAGGGGTCAAAGACATGGTAACAGAAGCAAACTTGACTTTGGCTGGTGAACACACGATGCAACATGCAGATGATGTAATATAGAGCTGCATACTCGAAACTTATAATCTATATAATGATCTTATTAACCAATGTCACCCCAATAAATCAATAAACAATTTTTAATTAAAAATTAAATTTCACCACTTAGAATATATTTTTTAAAACACCCTAAAAGTTTCTACTGCTGCACACGTGTGCCCAGGTGCATGCACACACACATTATACGTAGGTATTGACTGCCGTCTGTGTGTCCAGCACTATGCTAGATGCGAGGAATCTAGCAGTGAACAAGACAGACCTTTCTCAAGTGGGGACGAGTGCTATGGAGAAATAAATCAGGAGTGTGTGACGGTGACTGGGGCAGGCTGAGATGATGAGCTCACCAGGGAGAGGTGACTATGAAGTCAGTCGAGGTCTGAATGACAAGAAGAGGACAGCTATTTAAAGATTTCTCTCTCACATGTTATATTGTTTCAAACCCATTATTTTCACTCCATCATGGTCATTTTTCATGCCAATAAATATGGACTGATGCATAATTTTAATGGTCCATAATATCCCAATGGATACTGATTTATCACAATGTACTTAATCTCCTCCTGATGAATCTAATTCTTTATCATTATCAACAATGTTATGATAGGCGTCCTGGTGTCAGGTCTTTCCCCATTTACCTTCTTAGGGCAAATTTCTGACAATGTGGTAGCTGGGTCGAAGAGAAGGCTGCCTTCCATATTTTGATCCACAGCCGAGTTGCCGTCCAGACAGGCTGGACAAACATGCATGTCTACAGACAGGGTGAGGACGCGCACATTTCCCCAAGTGTTTGTCGTGGTTTCAATTTTCCACTTTTGTAATCTTTGTCAGCATAAGAGATTCAATATCCCATTGCTGTTTTGACTTGAATGTCTTTGGTCAGCAATGAAGTATGCTTCTATGTGTTTATTCATTGTTTACATTTTTGTGTGAATTGCCTCCTTACAAGAAGTTTGAGTTACCTATGGAAAATATATTGTGTTGCAAATATGTGCTCTCAGCTTGTTGTTTGTCTCTCAGTCTCGCATGTGGTTGTTCTTTTTCTCTCTCTAACATTCAAAAGCTTAAATGGAGTCAGATGAATCCATCTTTTCCTTTAAGGTCTCTCTGTCTCTGGAAAGATGTTCTCCATACAACTCAAGCTGCGACAATAACAATACTAATAAATAACTCATATTTTCTCCACCTAATATTTGACTATAGATGACTATACAGTCATATGTTAATGACTATTTTCTAGTTGCACAAACAATACACTCGTGCATTTTTTTTTATTTAAAAAATTAAACTCCTCATAGTGACCCAGTGCCAAGGTGAACTGTGTCCTTGAACCATTGCCTGGTCTCTGTCCATGGGCTGCAGGCATTGAAGTGAGTTACACAGTGAAAAAAAAATAATTAAACCCCACAGATAAGGTGGACATTAATCCCAGTTCATTCCCAGAAGTCACTTATTAAGAGTGATATATATCTTTCTAAAGCTTCTATTAAGCATACACTCATGTACACACAGAGAAATTATAGTTTGGTTTGATTTGTTTTGCTTTTGCAGAAATGATGTTGTACTGTATGTACTGTTACGCAACTATTAATAATACAATGTGTTTTGGAGACCTTTCAGGTCCGTACATGCAGTCCAATCCACTCTTCTTAACTGAATACTGACTGCAGTATTCAGTGATTTGGATGTATCAATATTTATTTAATCCCTAACCTACCAGTGGATATTTAGGTTGATTCCAATTTATCTCTCTCCAAACAATAAAACAATTTACAAAATATTTGTCATATCTCCTTGTGCACATGTTGGAATTCCTGAGTAAACATGTATGTGCGTTTTCAAAATTTTAATAGATATGTTGAAATTGTCCCTTCTTCTAAGGCTTTTATAGCTCTTTATTTAATTTTTAAAATCAATTTGAAATCTATCTTGGGGTAAAGGATGAGGAAGAATTGACCTTTTCCTTAATATAAATGACTAGACTACCCAGTTGTAGCAAAACCATTAACTAACTAATCCATCTTTTCCCAATAGATTTGAGGTGGTGCCTTTATCATATATTAAATTCCCATGATTGCTGAAGATTAGCTTTGGGTTATCTATTTTGTTTTATGGATATGTCTATTCCTGTACCAGTAGCATAT
The DNA here is from genome assembly GCF_004126475.2 of Phyllostomus discolor. Classification (NCBI taxonomy): domain Eukaryota; kingdom Metazoa; phylum Chordata; class Mammalia; order Chiroptera; family Phyllostomidae; genus Phyllostomus; species Phyllostomus discolor. The sequence continues at coordinate 14,659,349 of NC_040906.2, forward strand.
ATTTTAGCTACTTAGCTCTATAGTTCATTTTAATATCTAATAGGACGAGCCCTCCATCATCACACTTCTTTCTTAGGCTTTTCTTGATATTCTGCGTTTTTTTCTGGGATAACATAGAAATGATTTTTTAAAAGATTTTATTTATCTATTTTTAGAGAGGGAAGGGAGGGAGATAGAGAGAGAGAAACATCAATGTGCGGTTGCTGGGGGTTATGGCCTGCAACCCAGGCATGTACTCCCTGGCTGGGAATCGAACCTGGGACACTTTGGTTCCCAGCCCGCGCTCAATGCACTGAGCTACGCCAGCCAGGGCTAGAAATGGTTTTTTAAAAGGAGTAGAATGGTAAAAGATTGTTAAGAAATACCTCTTTTCAGCCCTGGCTGGTGTGGCTCAGTGGACTGAGTGCTGGCCTGCAAACCAAAGGATGACCAGTCCAGTTCCCAGTCAGGGCACATGCCCGGGTTGCGGGCCAGGTCCCCAGTAGGGGGCGCACAAGAGGCAACCACACATCAATGTCTCTCTCCTTTCCTTTCTCTCTAAAAATAAATTTTGTAAAACTACCAAAAAAGAAATACCTCTTTTCCTATTTATATTGTTTATCACCTCACCTTCCTTCTGACCCAGAGAGACTAATTTTATGATTTATGGGCTTTAAGCTAAATATTAATCACAGGAGACTATGACCAAGGGATATAAAGAAATGAGAGGGGCAGAGTCTTAAGAGAAGGAAGGAGTAACTGTGGGCAATGTCTTCAATTAGAAAGAGAATGTGAGAGCAGGTCATTGCTGAAGAAATTGTGGGGGAAATCCAGGGGGAAGAAGATCTTGAAAGCCCAAAATGGACTGGGGGCATTTTAAGTCAGAAACTAAGAGGTTAAACCTGACTCCTGAGAAAGGACAGGGGGGCCTGGAGCGAAAAATCAGCCAGCTGGTCTGCAGGTCCAGCAGAGAGACTGCCCCTGAACACCCCATCCCTGGCTTAAACTCAGACAGAAGGAACTTGAATCCTGAGACTGTGCCTTGCCGTCTATCTATTTTATACCCCGTCTCTCGTCACGTGAACTAAAACAATTTTCCTATCCCCTCATTTACATATCTAGCCTATGTAGATATAGATGACCTTCTTGTAGGGTGTCTGGCAAGGTGCTGAGAGGCAAGGTTATGGTCTTCATCAAAGTCTTTAAAGTGTTAACCCCTGAGGCCACTCTGCAAATATCGTTTATGCTGTATAAAGGGGTGGGCAGTACCACTTAAAGTAGGGCCCATGAAGGTCAGGCTCCCATACCTAGCCAAAACAGCCCCTGTTGTAAAAATCTCCCGGAGATGCCCATCTGAATGGCGAGGCACAGTCCCTGTGGGTAGAGGCCACAGGATGTCCCCTTGGATACTGCCAGATGCTCTGGTTGCTGGGCACCCAGCTCGGCAGGCAATGCAGTTACCATGACAATCCCCCCACCCCCAAACTCTACAATTTTTTGTTTCTCCCTACCCACTAAGTACCAAGGTATTCCCGGGACAGGCAATCACAGCTCTCAGGACAGGACGTCCTCTGGTCCAGGAAGAGGGGCGGGGAAAAGGGGAGTGGAGATGTGTATATGTTACAATTGAACGAATCTTCACCAGTATGAATGTGTATGTACCTACTTCTGGGTTAAAAATGTGCTTTTTGTTGTATGTCAATGCATGTATCACGCAAATGGTCGGATCCCCGTTTGCCCCTGTACTGGGAGAGTCACTCCCCGCCCCGCCCCCCAAAGTGCTGAGTCACGGCTCCAGCCGGTTCCGGGCCCCCACTCTGCATCTCCCTTCCGTCCTCAGTCCACTGCGCACCCCTGTTGGGCTCTCTCTAGAGCTCTGGGTCCTCGCCGTCACCTCCTTCCAGAGCCTGGACTCGCTCTACCGAGGGTTACTTCAGGGCGGTGCACAGGAGGCCCTGCGCTCTGTTTCCAAAAACCTTCCTTGCTCCTCACTTTGCCTTCTCAGAAATCAGTCCTGAGCCCTTCTCCGTACAGCCCCCTCCTCTCCTGCAAAGCGAGAGTCTGCTCGAGTTTGACCCAGGTGGCTAATCCCTCCCGGTCTGCGCCGCTGATCCCCTTGCAGCCCTTCACCCCTAATCGGATCATGGCGGAGGGTCCCGCCTTGGGGCGCGGCAAGGAAAGTGAGCTCTGACTCCGCACGGAGAGTTTCCTCATTCGAGGTGTGCGAATGCCAGACCACCAGCTCCTGAGGCGGGGGGAGGGGGGAGGTGTGTGTGGGTGCAGCACAGGGACTGCGTGCTCCGTCCGCGGGCTGGAGCAGAGCCTACAGCCCCCCACCCCCGAGGGCAGGACGTCCGGGGGTGTCCGCAGGCCCGCTCGCCTCTGCCCCACCCACTTTAGGCTCTTCCAGCGCCGCTAACGCCGATCACGCCGTCTCGTTAACTAGTCCCCAACGAGGCAGACATGGGTTGTTTTTCCAGCTGGAGAGGGGCGAGCAGAGAGGCGGCGCGGCCGCGCGCGCCGTCTGGTTACTATGGCGACAGCCGCGGGGTGACCCCGGTGCTCCTCCCCCGCTCAGTCCAAACCGAGGGAGATGACGGCACCGCGCCGACTGCGCCAAATCCCAGCCAATGGGCGGCCGCTCCCGTCTCCCTCCCGCCGGCCCTCCCCCTCCCCCCGCCCCTCCCGGGAGCCGATTCACAAATCTGGACGGGGTTTCCGGCCGCAGGCCGGGGGGCGGGGGCCGCGGCCCGGGCCGCCGGGGCGGAGGCCCGGGCTCAGCCGAGGTCTGTCTCCCGGGAGGGCACGCGGAAGCCCGCGTTCCGGGGTCTCGGGCCAGACCCTGTAACTCGCCCCCCGAGTAGATCACGCCCCGCTTCCAAATTATGCAGAGGACCCAGCCGAGGCCAGTCCGCGGCTCCTCTAGCCCTCACCGGCCCCCACCAGCTCCTCGCGCCCCCGCATGCCGGTCAGCACCACGGACAGCGAGCGCCGGCCTCGCTGGCGGTGCCGGGACTCCGGGCGTCTGGCGGCGGCCAGGGCCGGAGACTCGGCGCCCCGCTCGAGACCAGCTTCCGCGGGCCCGGGAAGCAGCGCACGGGGCGCTGAGCCACGTGTCTAAGGAGGCAGGGAGGCCGCACAGGGACCTCGGGCTAAATAGGTTGTTTCTCTTCTTTGGGCCCCGGAGAACGGCTCCCACCTCCCGGGCGGCCTGGGCCCCAGCCTCCCCGGGGCCGAGGGGCTCCCGAGGCGGCAGCCCGCGGCCGCGCCGCGGGGGAGGGGCGGGGGCGGCCTGCGCCCAGCGGCCGCAGACTCGGGTCTGCCTGCACTCTCGCCGGGATGCGTGGCTGGGAGAGACGGGGGACGAAGAGGAAAGCGGCCATAACTAGCCAGTTGTGCCTCGATGGGCCGCTCTGTAAACAGGGGGCGACTTCCTCGTCTTTTAACCCAAAAGTGAACCGGCCGTTAACGGAGCTGGGTCACACAAGGTGGAGGCGGGCGTGGGGGCGGCGGCGACCGAGACCGACAGAGCGACGGTTCTCGGGGCCTCGCCCTCGCCCTCCGGCCCCTGCGGGCCTCCTGCGCCGCCTGGGACGGCTCCGCTCCCGCCCTCCCGGGACCCAAAGAAAAGCCGGCGCAAAACCATCTACAGGCGCTTCCAGCGCTTTATAGTTATGTCCCGGACAGACGAACAGACAGACAGTGCGGCCCGCGCCGTCGGCCCGCATCATTGGCACCTCGGATGCCGCACCGGGCCCAACCCAGCCCCTGGCGCCCTCCCCGGAGGAGTCCGGTCCGGCCTCAGGATCAGCACCTCAGACAGCTCCCGGCCCAACCCTCCCGCCCCCCGCCCTCCGGAAACCACCGAATAAATCGAATAAATTAAAAGGGGAGGAAACCGAAAACACCTAACGATAAGAAAGAGGGCGCCCCTCCCCCTGAAAAAGGAGAGTTTCTGTCTCGCCTCCTCCGTTCGCTGAGGCGCCGCCGCCGCCGCCGCCGCCGGGGTGGACTCCTGGGTTTGAGTTCGCTCCCAAAGGTCAGCCTCCCGAAGTCGGCGTCCCTCGGCCCCACCTCCCGGCATGCAACACGTTGGGAAGGCAGAGGGGGCGGTGGGGGTGGGGCGAAGGGCCCTCCTGTGTTGTCCCGAGTTCAGAACCAGCGTTTTCTTTGGGTCTGGGGAGGAGGGTATGGGGGCTCAGTCGGGGGAGAGGATGCAAGCTGACCTAGGCGGGGCCGGGGCGGGGGGGCGGGTGGCAGACGGGAAGGAAGGTGGTGGCACAGGCCAAGAGCGAAGGAAAGGAGAATGAGCAGAGGAGATGGGGACACAGGTGCGGAGAGAGAAACGGGGCCAAAGAAAGATGGGTAGGGGGTTCGACGGAGGCGGAAACACACACCCAAGGAACGTCCAGGGGAAAGGCAGATGGGTGGGAGGGTGAAGATGCAGGGAGGGAGGGAGGAAATGGACCAAACCGAGGAAGACGGACTTACAGACACACCCAGAAGGGAAGGAGCAGACCCGCGCAGAGCTGGAGAGATGGGGGCGTAGACAGAAAGGCTGAGGTAGGGGGTCCCTTCCCGCGCGCATCCCCCACTCCCACCCGACGCCCCGTAAATCCAGGCGCCTCGGCCTCTGGCTTCCAGGCCTCCACCTTCCCCTGCGGGGCAGGGGCGGCTCCTCCTCCGGCCGGAGTGCGGAGCAGCAGTGACAGCGGCGGCAGCTTGATGGTCCTGGGGGCTCCGAGTGCGTGTCAGGGGCTGGGGCGGGGACAGGCTTGGCCTTTGGGTATCCCTAGCGGTCCAGGTTCATAGTCCAGTGCTTGGCTCCGGTCGCGCAGCTGTCCCTGGCGGCCGAGGAGGAGGCGGGGGTCGCGGGCGCGCCCGCACTGGGTGGACCCCCCGCGCCGGCGGCGGCCTCACCCTCATTCTTGAGGTCTTGAAAGACCTGCGTGAAGAAGTGGGGATCGGCGTTGAGTCGCAGCATCTGCGGGCTGAGCCGCTGGATGAGGCGCAGGCAGCGTTGCCAGAAGCGCTCCTTGTCGGGCTCCACGAGGAAGGGCTTGAGAGGGTAGGAGATCTCGTTGCCCATGTAGGAGTAGGCGAGGTAGAGGCAGGTGAGGAAGGCGGCCTGCAGCTCGGCGGCCGACGCCAGCTCATCCCCGCGCAGCGACTCGCGGCACAGCAGGTACACGAACACCAGGTTGGCGGGCGTGATGAAGGCCTGGTCTTGCCAGCCCTGCAGCAGCAGCGAGCGGTCCACTCCGCGGAACCAGCCCACCAGCTCGCCGGGGCTCAGCTCCTTGAGGCGGTAGCAGCGTCGGCACACGAAGTCGCCCAGGCAGCGCAGCAGCTCGCCGGTGGACGCCTGCACAATGACCCGCCGGGGCGAGCCGCCAGGCACCGGCGGCGCCGCCTGCGGGGCTGGGGGCGGCGGCGGCGGCTTTCCCCCTCCCGAGCCTGGCGGCGGGGCGGCCGCGCTGCCCCCCGACGGCGGCTCGCAGGTGGCGGCGGCCGCGGGCACTGTGGGCACGGGCACGGCCAGGGGCTTGGTGGCGCCGCCGCCGTCGGGGGGATCCCGGCCCTTGCGGAGAAGGTTCTCGCGGTTGCGTTGCTGGACCAGGGGGTCGGGGCCAGTGGACGCTGGCTTGGGCGTCACCTTCTTGCTGCCTTTCTTCTTCTTGGCAGACGCTGCTACCAGGCGCTTCCAGGTGAGCGCGGAGATGAGCACGGATGGCCGCTTGAGCCGGCTCTCGCCTTTGCCGCCCTTGCCTACTGGCGGCGCCCCGTAGCCCCCTAGCGCCTCGTCCCCCGCGGGCGGCGCCTTCTTCTTCTCCTCGGGCAGCCCGCCGGGCCTCCGGCCCTTGGCCGAAGAGGCGGGGGAAAGAGACAGCACCGTGCCCATCCTGCAGAGAGGGGCCGGCGCCCGGGCCCCGGCGGGAACCGCGGGCGGCGCCGCTGCCGCCGCCGCCGCTGCTGCTGCAGCCCCCGGGGACCCGGCAGTGGGGGGCCTAGCCCCGGCCCGGGCGCGGGAACGGGCGGGGGAAGCTGGCTGCTCGGCTGCTCCGCGGCGGCTGCTCCGACTCTGAGCTGCGCCAGCTGCAGCGTCAGCCCCACCCCTTGGGCCTCATCTCGAGCCGCGCCGCGCCCCGCCCCGCGGAGCCAATCCTCGCCCGAGCTGCCCTCCTAACCGGCAGCTCCTCTGACCAATAGAAACTCGCATGCCAAACCCAAGTCCCGCCCACCTCACCCTCGGTCGTCGGTCCTTTCCCAACACCAGCAAGAGGGAAGGAGGAGGAAGTGACTGTGGTTCTTGGACCCCCGTAGGGTCTGGGCTGGGGAGGAGGGGTGGCTGCCCACACTTCCCCGTGCAGGTCCTAGGGCCCTGGGTCAGCTTGTTTTGATGCACTGGATGGAGGAAGAAGAGAAGCCGTGGGAGCATCCTTTCTCCCCTTTTGATTCTGTGTTGGGGGGCCGTATAGGCAGTGTGCGCCCTCGTCAGGGCTCCTTGGCTTCAGCTGGGTCGCACTGCACTGGCTCCTGCAATCAGGCTGCCTGACCTACTCCCTCTTAGCTCTTCTCCCCTCCCTTCCCTCCCCACGAGGCCGCCACGAGGGCTGCAGCAGGCGCATTTTCGCTCTGCCTGTGATGGGGTGCTGGCAGGGCCCGGGTTCTCCTGCAGATCACAATCCACCTCCTTGGGGACCTTTGCTCAGGGGACCGCAAGACGCTCATATATGTCCCTGAGGCCGCGTTTTCTGGCCTGGTTCTCTACAGTTGAGTTCTGTGGGGAGTTCTGGCCTGGGGTTCTCATCCCTGGGTGGTGCCTCTTCATCCCCACCAACACACCCTGATCCCACACTTGGGTGGGTGATGGTTGATCCCTGGGGCAGTGCTGGAAATTGGATGGGTTGGTCTCCCCAGGCTCAGGCTGCACGCAGGGCCTCCTGAGCTGGGGGAGGCCCAGAAGGCTTGGCACAACCTCCAGCCCTGCCCCAGGCCCAAGTTGAGCTGGGTTTTCATTGTTAAATGCTTCTTGCCATAATGGCCCAGCTGTCCCCACTCCCAGCTGCTCACTATTAGGCTGAGTACTACACATTTCACTATGCCTATCTGTCTGTCTGTCTGTTCTCTCCTCAATGCCCACATAGTCTTGGTCCTGTGCTTGAGACTCCCCAGCGCTTATCTGCAGCTTCTGAGCCCAGCTGGTCTGGGCTCTATCTGCCTTGTGGACCAGTGTCCGCCCTTCTGCAGGCCTGCTATCTGGCTCCCCAGCGCAGGAGTCCTCAGCTTCTTAAGTGGGCCTTGAAGGGGGATATGATGGCCAGAGACATCCCTGCCTGTGGATTCAGCAAAATCTTCAGAGTTGTCCCTGGAGTCACCTCCATGCTCCTCACAGACCACCAACACAGCTCCAAGGATCCACTGCTGTCCCGGTTGGTAGGTGTGCACAGGAGCACATGGTTCCTTCTGAATAGGCTGTTCCAGAACCCCCTTAGGTGCAGCTCCTGCCACCAGCTCTGCTCGGCTGCCCCACAGTCCCTGTTTACTCACACCTACCTGGAGGCCTGTGGTCTGCTTCTTCTTGATTCCTTTTTTCTTTTCTTTTTTTTTTTTGTCAGTGTACACATGCAGACTTGAGCCCCTCCCTGACTTGGTGCCCACGTGCATTGTCTCAGCAGGGCCTCTCATGCTCCCTTAGATCTGATCTTTAATTTCTCAAAGCCCAAGCTGACTTGCTCAACCTCCCCATTCTCTCTCTTTTCAGCTTGGAGAATTGGTCCCACTCTTTCCTACAAGGCCTTCTGAGTCAGCCTTTATCTGACGCTCAAGAAACAGGCGGTTCCTGGGTAGTTAAGGACAGGCCCCACGGAGACTGCGTTGCACTGGCAGAAACCCCAGGCACGTGGATCTGAATGGCACGTGGGTCCTCCCAGCTCTGCTCCCTGGAGTCCTTCCTTGACATAAGGCCTACTGCTGGTGTCGTTTAGGGCAAGATCTTCTATGCAGTACCCACAGATGTCACCACCATGGTACCTGCCCCCTCCAGGCCCAGCTCGACCTCCTGTTGTCCTCTGGGTGAGATTCAAGAATTTCTTCCTCTGCCCTGGCTGGTGTGGCTCAGTGGATTGAGCACAGGCTGAGAACCAAAGGGTCGCCCGTTTGATTTTCAGTCACAGCACATGCCTGGGTTTTGGGCCAGGTCCCCCGTGGGGGCCACGTGAGAGGCAACCACACAATGATGTTTCTTTCCCTTTCTTTCTCCATCCCTTCCCCCCTCTCTCTCTCTAAATAAATAAAATCTTTTTTTAAAAAGAATTCCCAGCCCTGGCTGGCGTAGCTCAGTGGATTGAGCGTGGGCTGTGAACCAAAGTGTCGCAGGTTCGATTCCCAGTCAGGGTACATGCCTGGGTTGCAGGCCATGGCCCCCAGCAACCGCACATTGATGTTTCTCTCTCTCTCTCTCCCTCCCTTCCCTCTCTAAAAATAAATAAATAAAATATTTTTTAAAATCCTTAATTAGTTAACTTAAAAAAAAAAAGAATTCCCTCCTCTGCTTCAGGCTCCCCGGAACAGGTACCTTAAAAGGTGCCCTTCCCTTTCTCATTCTCCACCTTTCCCTGCCTCAGACCCACTGTGGCTCACCCACTCACTACCTTGCCTTCTGTCCAGCTCTTGAAATTCCACCTCCTCCAAGAAGCACTTTGGGACTGGTTGGAAGGCACCTGATGCCTAATGCTCCTGACATCAGTCAGTCTTTCTAAGCTCTTTCCCCAGCAGCAGCTGCTACACAACAGCTTGGTTAAGGGCTGGGCTCCGAGTCCCCAGTCCAAGATATGCAGGATGGATATGAGTGGAATTTTAAAGGAAAAGCAGACAACATAATCAAAACAAATCCATAAAGAGAAATAGCATTTAAAAAAGCTGGAGAGCCCTGATGGTGTGGCTCAGTGGGTTGGGCATTCTCCCACAAACCAGAAGGTCACAGGTTCACTTCCGGTCAGGGCTCATGCCTGAGTGTCAGGCCAGGCCCCCAGCTGGGGGCGTGTGAGAAGCGACCTGATCAATGGTCTTCCTGTACATAGATGTTTCTCTCCCTCTCTCTCTTTCTCCCTTCCCTTCTCAAAATAAGTAAAATATTTTTAAAATAAATAAAATATTTTTTAAAAACCTGGAGACATTAAGGGAGAAGAGAAGGAGGTTTTGTTGCAATAAGGTGGAGGCCGAGAGGGGTAGCATAGTGAACCCAGAAAGACTTGATGAAAAGGCGGGCTCTATGGAAGGAGAGTGGCGCCCCCACCACATCTGCAAGCGCACTTTTGTGGAGGAGCATGCTCCTCTGGGCTGGTGCTGGCTGTGTTAGACTCCCTAAATGAGAACCCCCTGAAGCCAGGCTCCTTGTCTGTCTCAGAGAACAAGGCCCTGTCCAGATAAGCAGTTATTTCGACAGCTCTTTAAGGTCAGAACTGAAGGCCTAAACCAAGAACTGGAGGGCCTAGACCAAGATCTTAGCCTATGCAGAAACACGGCCTTATGGAGGAGAGTCACAATTTTACCTTTGAGATGAGCCCTTCACTGACCCCTGGGAAGACGAGCCCCGCCTTTAAGGAAATATTTCCAGGCAATGCTGCTCAGACTCCTATGCTCCTTGGCTGTTTTCATCCCTCTGCCTGAGAGTCTGTAGTCTAGGGGGAAGGAGTTCTAGCCCATGGCTTATAACCTGTATGGCCTGGATGAAGTTACTTCAGCTCTCTGGGCCTCTTTTTTCATATTACAATGTAGGGGCTCTCTATATTTTATTTTTATTATCAGATAAAAAATGAATACTAAAGGAATAAGATAACATCTTAGGGATTGAACTTAAAAATGATTCCTAGCCCTGGCTGGCGTAGCTCAGTGGATTGAGCGCAGGCTGTGAACCAAAGCGTCACAGGTTCGATTCCCAGTCAGGGCACATGCCTGGGTTGCAGGCCACAGCCCCCAGCAACCACACATTGATGTTTCTCTCTCTCTCTTTCTCCCTCCCTTCCCACTCTAAAAATAAAAAAATAAATAAAAATTTAAAAAAAGATTCCTAAAGTCTCTTCCAGTTTCACGATTCTGATTCTAAATAAGTCTGTCCTGTGAATCTGTTTCACTCCCCAGCTCCAGCCCTGTCTGGTTCTCCCTCATCCGCTTCGGCCCGTTGGGCTCAGTCTCCATGTGCACAGCCCCCCTGTGAGGCCTGCCCTTCTTCAGTTTAGCCAAGGAGACAGAAGGGAGGGGTGCTCGGGCTCTCAGCAATGCTTTAGAGGGGCCACTGAAAGACCGTGAGACAAAGGACAGGATGCCAAGTTAGCTGAGGTCCAGGGTTTCTCCAGTAAATGTCAAGGCCAGAGATCCCAGGACCCAAGGTCATTGCACCTCCATATCTCCAAGGGATCCCTACAAAGAGGCTGATGACAATGCAGGTCTTAAAACACCAAGGGTGGAGATTCAGCCTGGGCATCTGAATGCCTGGCTCTTGCTTCCCACTCCCATTTAATACCCCCATCAAGGGCCTTGGCTCCTTTGGTGTGCACCAGCCGGCAGATAGCCTGTGTACCAGCCCAGCTCTCCCTCCCCGTCCTGAGGACTTTCCCCTAGGGGAGCTGAAGTAAGGAGGGGTAAGTCCCTGGGAAGGCAATGGAGGGAGCAGACCCCTCCTGAAAATAGTGGGGAGTAGGGAAGGGGGGTGAGCAGAGAAGAGATGAACCTGACCAAGGATGTGCTGCTAGCTGCCAGGAGGGAGACCCCCGCCTTCTCAATGTCTGTCCACTCCAACAGGTCCCTTGCTAGAAGGACTTAATTTAGGGAGCCCAAATGCAGGGGTTTTTTTAGAACAGAGCAGAGTTGATAAGCACAGATGATGGAGAGGAGCCCTGGGGCAGGGGGAGAAGGGACCAAGGCTGAGAGATGCTAGAGGGCCCAGGATTAAGGGTCAGGGGAGGATAGAGGGGAGGTGGGGCTCCGTTTCTGTGCCATCAACTCTGCTCCCTTCCTTAATAAAGTCTTGCCCCTTCTCCCCCCACCTCCCCCCACCAGTCAGGTCATCACTGCCAGCCTTCCCCTCTCCTCATCCCTGGATCTTCTATTCCCATCCCCCTAGCTCCTGCCTTCATCTCCCTGCTGCCCCCCACCCTGCCCAAATAGTTTCTTCCTGCCCAGTCCTTCCAGTACTCCCCAGTAGCTTCATTTCTCAGTTCACCTCCTCCTGCTTCCACAACCCCCTTTTTGCCTCCTCTCTTTCACCCCCACCCCAAACAGCACCCCCCACCCCACCATGCCCACCGTCTCTTCCCTGCCCCTGCCTGCGCCCAGCCTAGCACTCCAGATGCCGGAGCAGATCAAGAAGGGCCGGGGGTGGTGGCTGTTGCTTTTCAGGGATATTCTTAGCCTGTCTGGGGGCTGGAGCTGGAATCGGCGTTTCCATCTCAACCAGGCAGTTGGCTGCAGGGAAGCTGCTGCTGTGACTGGGTCTTCCTCTAGTTCTCTGTCCCCGTCCTCCCCTGACTCAAGTGTGCTCTGAAAGCACAAACCTTCCACGAGTCCTGCCTTCTCATCCCTGTGCCCAGGCTCAGGGGCACCCTAGCCCCAGCGAGTTCCAAAAACCCTGCTCTTGGAGACTCTTGGGGAAAAAAAAGGGCCTTTGAGAACTCTAGCTCAGATGTTCCCTGGACCCACACACAGCCGGCGCCTCTGTCACCCCAGGCTCACTTTCATCTGGCCCCCAAGAAACGCTGCTGGGTACCTGGTCCCTAGACTCTGGCCATGACCACGAGAGCCGTTCTCATCTTGACTTACAGCAATCACTCAGGGCCCCTGGAGTCCCGGGAGCTGTCTCCTGAGAGAGGCTGGGCCCTGGGGTCCAGCCCTCCTTTGGAACTGAACAAAGAACTCACTGGCCCAGATTCCTTGTTAACAGAGGGAGAAGCTAGAAGGAGATCTAACTCATTCACACGTGGCACAGAAAATGTTTGTCTTTTTGAAAGAGACAGACAGTGTAGGCTTCCCATGTGGACTCTGGAGTCACACCAGTCTGGGTTCAAATCCAGCCCCTCCACTTATAAGCTGGGAGACTTGAGGCAAGTTTCTTAATTCTTCTGAGGTCTATAAAAGCAGACCATCACAGGGGTGTTGTAAGATCCTATTTAATCTGCCCTGGTTGGCGTAGCTCAGTGGATTGAGCACAGGCTACAAACCACAGTGTCGCAGGTTCGATTCCCAGTCAGGCCACATACCTGGGTTGCAGGCCACGGCTCCCAGCAACCACACATTGATGTTTCTCTCTCTCTCTCTCTCTCTCCCTCCCTTCCCTCTCTAAAAATAATAAAATCTTTTTAAAAAAAAAGATCCCATTTAATCTCGCAGTGGTCATATATTTCATGTACACAGTGCTTATGTTAAAAAATGAATTATAACAAATTATATTGTCATCATTTTTTTTTACAGAGCAGGAAAGGTTTGCTTAACCTGTGTGTACCATTACCTCTTTATTTTTTTTAAACCTAGAACAACCTTCATTAATGGGCCAGGGTGCAATTAAAATTTCTTTTTGGTTGGTTTTGAGACCTGAATGCATAGTTGTCCTTTCTTCTTGGCTGTTGTGTTGGCAGCTATTGCTACTCAGACTTTTCCTGGGGGCGGTTTGATTTGATTCCTGCGGCTGCGAAGCCCTGGCAGCATGTCGGGTCCTGGTCTCCTTCTCGGGCCCACCACAGGCCTCACGAATCTCGTGGACCTCTGCGTCCCTGCCGTGCACGGCACCGCGCCGGTCTGGCTGTGCTTTTCCGGGGGCGTGCTCCCGCCACCCGTCAGACACCTGCGACGTCTCCAAAGCTCCAGGGACGCCTCGGAGGGTCAGTTCTGCTTTGGAAGGGCTTTGAGGAATTGTCCTGCAAAATTTTAAATCAATTTTAGCAAATACTATTTGAGAAACTGTAGCCTACAGAGTACTGGGTTAGATGCTGGGAACACGAAAAGGTGGGAAGTGGGGCTCCCACCTTCAGAGAAGGTACAGCAGGGATGACGGAGATACGAAAAGTAACAATAAATGGTAGGAAGTGGATCGGTGCCCCACAACTAGTTACAGAGGGTGGGATTGGAGGTCCTGAGTTCTCGCTGGTCAGTAACCACTGGCAGGGAGTTTTGTTTGTTTTTTTTATCCTCACCCAAGGACATTTTCCCCCATTGTTTTTAGAGAAAGAGGAAGGGAGACAGAGAAACATCGACTCGAGAGAAACTGACCGGTTGTCTCATATGCGCCTCTCATGTGCCGCAACCGGGGATCAAACCCTCAACCTTTCCATTCATGGGACAAGGCTCTAATCAACCAGCTAGGGCTAGTTAAAATAAAAATTTTTAAATAAGATTTTATCTATTTATGTATATTGAGAGAGGGGGAGGGAGAAAGAGAGGGAGAGAAACATCGATGTGTGTGCAATACATCCATCAGCTGCCTCTCACACGCCCGCAACCAGGGCACCTAGGCCACAACCCAGGCATACGTCCCGGCTGGGAATCAAACGGGCAACCTCTCAGTTCCCAGGCCGGCACTCAGCCCACTGAGCCACACCAGCCAGGGCTAAAAGGAAATGTTAACTGAGATCCAGTTCCTCTACCCGTGTTACGTCCTCTCCAGTCCACGGCCTCCCTACCCGACCCCCTGATGACAATCGCCTTTCCAGAGGCAGAGCCAGGCCTCAGCAGCCCCCTGCTCACCAGGACGGACCCCTGCCCTCTGAGTATGAGGGCTAATGAAGACTTGCTTTTATGAAGGACCCCGGTGGGCCTGCTTATCACCCCAACATCTTAGTTGGGTAGGAGCCACTTCTGTTCATCTGGTATTTGTCCGAGATCAGGGGCAGGTGGGGGCTGGGCTTTGAAACAGGTTCATTAATTTACACATTCCTCTTCCTAATCTCAAAATGTGAAGACAATTCTTTGTTTTGAACTCCTTTGAGTTAGAAAGGCAATTCTACTTTCATGAGCTAGAGCCCCACATATACTCACTTTTGATTCCGAGTAGGGAGCAGAGAATAAGAACGTTGTCCACTACATTAATTAGTAGTTCCTAAACTCCCCCGCCCAGCAGAACCACCTGGGGGAACTTAGCAAAAATAACGTTTCTGGGCTCTGTCTCAGACCCGTGGAATTACACTTTCTTCAGGTGGGCTCAAGGTGGAATCGCCATCAGAAAATGTTAAGAGGGAGAAGAAAAATCTGGGAGATGGCTAGATCCCACCTGTTCCTTCCATTGCGCGCCACTGTTGCTGCTGTGGCCGAGCGGCCAGCCTCCCTGTGGTGAGAACAACCTAACTTGCCTTTGGGAAACCTCATCTTCCACGCTCCCAGTCCATGTGATCCCCAGCCCTCCCAATACCCCAAAGGTGGGTCCAAGACACGGCCCTGGCCGGCTACCATCCTGGCCACAACGGATCAGGGCTGGGCTGCTGACCCAAACCAGTCCAGTGACACTCAGTTCTTGGAGTTTTGCTAGAATTACCGGGAAAGAGATGCTTTCCTTTCTCTGAGGTTAAGCTGGTAGGATGAAAGCCTTGAGATCCTGGTGACCCTCTCGCCCCCACATGGCCAGAGGTCATCTGAGCCAATACACAGGAAAACAGAAACACAATGGAAGGAGTCCTGACATAATTTTAGCCCCTGGATTCAGCTGGGCCTGATGAAGGTCCATGAGCCAATAAACACCCCTTCTGCCCACTTTTTTCTAATCGTAAGATAATTTGAGTTGCAAATCTATTATCTTCAAGCAAAAAAAAAATCTAATAGAATTTTATGCCTAGGAATTTTCCTTCTAAAAATGTGTCCACAGCTTTAGAGAAGAGCATGTTTGGTCTTAGGAACCGAGAAGGGTGGGCTCTCACATCCGACCATCAGTGCAGGACTAATTCCGAAAGGGGCGCTGCTGACCAATGACCCGGGTTCTGACCCCGAAGCCCATTTCCTCTTGAATTCCTCAAACCATAGCTGGTCATAGGAGCTCTTTTACAAGCCCCATGACCCTTCCTCCAAGGGAAAGCCTTGGGACAGGAAAGCCATTTCCCCACAGCCTGCACACTCTTTCTGGGCTGCTGCCAGGTTGCATTCCTTAGGTATCGGCTTGCTGCTCAAATAAGAAATTTGATGCTTCACCCTCCATTATGCTTCTGCATCAAGTTTGCCCCAAACAAGTGTAAGAGGCAGCTGTGGCCACACAGAACCATTTGTTGTTATCAGGGCCATTAGCACAGTCTCCGGGGGCAGGGGTGGAGGTGGGTTTGAGCTTTAAGCTGCCCCAGGGTTCTCTTCCAGGCTGCAGAGCTCCAATCTGGCCTGCCTTTGGGGAGCTCTCTCAGGGGAGGGGCTGGAGCTGCAGTCAAACCAAAATTTTCAGCTACAACGTGGTTCACACCTATCTTTTTTCTTCTTCTTCTTCTTTTTTAACTCCAAGACTGTTTACTTCCAAACAGTTTGTGAGTTATATTCTGCAATGGAACATTTTCCTGTCTCACTGTTGCCCAGGTATACAATTTTGATGATGATTCTACGGGTACTTGGGCATCTATTCATAACTCAGCTTTCCATTCATTCATTCACTCCACAGATTTGAGTGTATAGCAAATTTTTTCTTTTTTTTCCCTTCGGATTCTATTTTGTTTAAAAATCTGTTGGGTTTTTTTTTTAGATTTTTTAAAAGATTTTATTTATTTATTTTTAGAGAGGGAAAGGAGGGAGAAAGAGAGAGAGAGAGAGAGAAACATCAATGTGCGATTGCTGGGGGCTGTGGCCTGCAACCCAGGCATGTACCCTGACTGGCAATCGAACCTGCGATGCTTTGGTTCACAGCCTGTGCTCAACCCACTGAGCTACGCCAGCCAGGAAATTTTTTCTTTTTGGTTAAATTCAATCCAATTTCTAGCCCAGTCCTTTGGGGCAGAAGGAAATTCAATCTTAGTTTTTATGGGGACTCCATCCTCCTTCCAAGATTACATGACATGGCATTACAAAACAGAAGGTGTCTGGCACAGTCCGCTGGGGGAACTCATTGCCCAGGTCTGAAGGGCCCCAAGTGTGGCATCTCTACTGTTTCCAGGTGGTGGCTGAGGGTCAAGAGTCTTTTAAATTGCTATGCAATATGTGAGACATATCAAAAGGTCTAAAAAATAAAACATATTTACCACCTAGCTAAAATAAGAAAATACTGCCTTACACACTTTGATCCTCTTATCTTCAACCTCCCAATAATCTCCTCTTCCTATCCCCAGCCCCCCAACAGAATAACCAATATTCTACATTTGGTGTTTATCCTTTTCATATGTTGTTTTATTCTTTTACTACATATGTAGATTCTGGTTAAGTAAACCTGTGTATTGTACTGCTATTGTAACAATTACCACAAATTTATACATTTAGAGGGTTAAACATCCATTTATAAACTCACTTCTGTAGGTCAGAGGCCCAGACAGGCTTGGCTTGGTCCCCTGCTTAGAATTCCACAAGGCCAAAACCAAGGGCAGGGCTCTTACTGGGAAGCTCTGGAGAAGGGTCTGCTTCCAGGCTCACTTAGGTTGTCAGCAGTTCCCGGTGACTGCAGGACTGAAGTTCTCGTTTCCTTGCAGATCGTCAGTCGGGGTTTGCTTTTGGCTCCTGGAGGTCACACATCAGTAACTGTATGAATTACTGATCGTGTGAGAATCCTTCTTACACTAGGAATGTCTCTTATTTCCATTTCTGTGACCAGCTAGAGAAAACTTCCTGCTTTTGAAGATTTTATTTATTTATTGTTAGAGAAAGGGGAAGGGAGGGAGAAAGAGGAGAGAAACATCAATGTGCACAGGATACATGGAGTGGTTGCCTCTAGTATCGGCAACCCTTCGGCTCACAGGCCAACACTCAATCCATCGAGCCACACCAGCCAGGGCGAAACTTCCTGCTTTCAAACAGTTCATATTATTAGGTGGGGTTCACCCACATAACCTCCCTATGTTAAAGTCAGCTGATTGGTAACTTCAATTACATCTGCAAAAATCCCCTTTGCAACAGAACATTACATGTTAATGGGAGTAACACGGGAAAGAGGGACCAAGGAGGCCATCTTAGAATTCTGTCTATCTGTCTGTCTGTCTATTCGTATATTTGTATATCCGCCATTGAAAGACAGTTATTCATATTTTAACTCTATACAAATAAAACTATACTATATTAATCTGAACTGTTGATGTTCTGGAGCCAGGTCAGAATGATAAACAGAATATATTAATCAGAAAAAAAGATAGACAACTAAATTTATTAAGGTATATTTTATTGATTTTATGCTATTACAGTTGCCCCATTATTTTTTAAGCTTTTATTTATTTATTTTTAAACAGAAGGGAAGGGACGGAGAGAAAGAAACAACAATGTGTGGTTGCCTCTCATGCACCCCCTACTGGGGACCTGGATAGCAACCCAGGCATGTGCCCTGATGGGAATCAAACCAGTGACCTTTTGGTTTGCAGGCTGGCACTCAATCCACTAAGCCACACCAGCCAAGGCTTGAACAAGTGATTTATAGATGGAAATGTCTAAATGGACATTAAGCTTTTGAAAAGGTGCTAAACTTCATTGGATACCACAAACATGTACATTGAAATTATAGTGAGGCCCTGGCCAGGTGCTCAGTCAGTTGGAGTGCTGTCCCCACACACCAAAAGGCTGTGGGGTCCCGAGTCAGGGCACATGCTAGGATGGGACTCCATCCCCATCAGGGGCATGTCCAGGAGGCAACAGATCGACGTTTCTCTCTTACATCAGTGTTTCTCTCTTTCTCTCTCCCTTTCTCTCTCTCAAATCAATAAGCATATCCTTGGGTGAGGATTAAAAAAAAAAAAAAACAACTACAGTGAGATTCCATCACAAACCATTAAAATAGCTAGAATTAAAAAGACAGAAATATCAAGTGTTGGTAAGATTATACGTAACAAAAACTCATGTACTGCTGGCAAGAGTGGAAATTGATATGAGCACCGTGGAAAGCACTTCTGCAGTATTTGCTAATGCTGAACATCTGTGTATTCTGCGACCCAGCTTTTCACTTCTAGGTTTATATCCCACAGAAACACACAGATACTCACCATAAGACATGTTAGGGTGTGCAGAGCAGGGGTATTTGAAACAGTCCCATGCTGGAAGCTACCCGAATGCCCATTATATTAGTTGTCTATCACTGCATTAAAAAATGATTCTGAAACTTAGTGGCTTGAAAAGATAAACACTTATCTCACAGCCTCTCAGGTCAGGGGTTTGGGGGTAGTCTGGCTCAATGCTTCTGGTTCAGGGTCACTCATGAAGCCACAGTGAAGGTCACAAAGAGAGGAAGGCAGTACGTGGAGACCTGGCTGGGGCTGGAAGACCCACACCCAAGCTCACTCGAGTGGGCACTGGCAGGAGGAGGCCTCGGGTCCTCCCGGAGGTTTGGTCTGAGGTTTCGGTTCCTCACTGTGTGGGCCTCTTCATCGTATTAATTGTTTCCTTGGCTTGACTTGTTTCCCCTTTGAGATTTCTATTTACTGTGTGTTGAGTCTTATTTGCCTATCTTTAATATTTACAGTTTTCTCTTTGAATCCTTTTCATCTTTTAAAATTTCAGTTTAATTTTTAATGTATTTTTTCTCTTCACCTCCTGTTTCTCTACAGGCATTATCTTCTGTACTAATCCACTCCAGTGTTTTTCCAATTGAGTCTTCCCCTCTGAAATTACTTTTTCTTTCATTTCTAATTCGTTTCTGAGTTACCTCATTTCAGAGTTTCTCTAACTTTGATTTATGTTGTTCTTTTATGTCTTGTGTTATTTTTAACGTCTTTTATCTTCTTCCCAAATAGTTATGGTTACAGGTTTTATTTGCTTTGTGGGCATGTCTTTCTGACATGCTTTCTTTGCCTGTAGGTATTATTGTGGTTTTGCTTTTTATTTTCTTAGAACTCTGTAATTGGTTTGGCCTCAATACTTTTCTTTGCTTATTTATACACGAAACTAATTTTCCTGAACTTTTAGAAGAAAGAGTAGGCCAGGGTAGGTCTTCTAACTTCACAGAGGCCCATTCTCTGTTATTTTCATGTAGCAATAAAAATAAAAAAAAAAACCCAGCAGCATGCTTTCTAAGATTTCTTGGCTCCGCGCACCTTTCCATTTTTATCCAGGTCTCGTCTCTGTCTTTGTTGTCTCTGTCCTGCTCGGTTCTGCTTCCCTTCCTGGCGTTTTCTTCCCCAAGTGAGAGCCTGCCCTGCAGGGAGCCCTGACAGCCAGTCTCTGGAGCACTCATCTATTCCAGACCCGGCCACAGGCGGCTCGCTCCCCACCCACCCACCATTGAGCGAGGCAGAGCCCCTCCCGCTTCTGCTGCTTTCTCAGACTGACCCCCAGACGCCTGCTGGTCATCACAGTGTGCCCCTATGCTCACTTCCACAGAAACTCACTGTTCTCTGCTTTCTTCCGCACCGATGCCAACTCCATGCAAGTAGTGTTGCCTTGTCCTTGCCCACCTGTATTTTGGGGTTTCTGGAAATACCGTGCCACCTCATTTTGTTGTAAGTATTATCCATGGACTTTTAGTGTTGTTGTTGTTGTTTTAATTGAGAAATAATCGGCTAACATAACTAACATTGTATTCATTTCACGTATAGGAAGTCTGTCCAGAAAAAGTCCAGCCATTGTTCACATGAATAGTTTGCGAGACATCATGTTACTTGGCAGCCTAGGAGAGCGGCCTGGAATGCGCATGTGTGAACAATGACAATTTCGCTGTATTAGTTAGTGGGGGGCGGTAGACGCCATTAAGTGAGCATGTGTACCATGTGGCCATCCATTCAAAATGAATGAGCGAGTAGAGCAACAAACCTGCACTAAATTTTGCGTTAAGCTTGAACATTCCTCCCCGGAAACTATTCAGATGATTCAGAAGGCCACAGCTATGGGCAATTGGTGATTGGCAGCTTTATCACAACAGTGTGTTCGCTAATGCATCACGTCTCATGCAGAGTTTTTGGGCAAAACATGAAATCGCCCAGGTGACTCAGACCCCCCCCTACAGCCCAGATTTGGTGCTCTGCAACTGCTGGCTTTTCCCAAAATTAATATCACCTTTGAAAGGGAAGAGATTTCAGACTGTCATTGATATTCAAGAAAATATGATGGGGCAGCTGATGGCGACTGGGAGAACTATGTGAGGTCCCAAGGTGTCTACTTTGAAGGGGACCGAGGTTTTATTGTCCTGTGTACCATGTTTCTTGTATCTTCTATCTTCTTCCATAAGTGTCCCTATTTTTCATATTACATGGCTGCATACCTTCTGGACAGGCCTCATACCTTCTTGTGGATGGTGGCTGGGTATGTGCACTTTGTTGTATGTACGCTATAAATCAATAGAAAGTTTACTCTGTATCAGTCGAACTTCTCCAGAGAAGCAAAGGATGTCCGTGTGTCTGTGTGTCCGTGTGTGTGTGTGTGTGTGTGTGTGTGTGTGTGTGTGGAGAGAAAGAGAGAGAGAGGTCTATCTTAAAGAATCAGCTTATGCGATTATGAGGCCTGGCAAGTCCAAAATCTCCGGGGAAGAAGAGCAGGCTGGAGACCCGGGGAAGAGCTGTTACTGCAGTCCAAGTCTGAAGGCTGCCTTTAATTTGCCATACTCCTCATAGAAAGAATCTTAATTTGAACTTACAGGTGAGATGCTAAGTAACTTGCCCAAGGTCATGGCTACAGAATAGTGCATCTTGGAATATAACTTAGCTCTCCCTGAGGCTAGAGCTCATGTTCTTTCCCCTATACCAGGCACAAGGTGTTCTAGTGGGCCAGGCCCCACCCTGATAGCTCCTCTGTAGGTACAAGGCATCTTCCTCCTCTTTGGGGGGCTGTGATGGCTTCTGACTGTTCTCACTGCTTTTACCTTCCACACACTGTAGCCAGAGTGATCACCTCAATATGCAAATCCGTCTCCATCACCTGGAACATCCTGATGGTGCGTTTAGTCCGTTCGGCCTGCTACAACAAAAATACCAGCTCACAGTTCTGGAGGGTAGGAAGACCAACATCAAGGTGCTGGCAGATTCGGTGTCTAGGGAGAGACCACTTCCCAGTTTATTGATGACTATCTTCTCACGGTGTCCTCCCACGGCAGAGGGGTAAGGAAGCTCCTGGCAGTCTCTTTTATAAGAGTACTAATCCCATTCGCACGGGCTCTACCCTTGTGGCATAATCGCCTTCCAAAGGCCCCACCTCCTGATACCACTGAGTGGGATTTCAACATACGAATTTGGGGGAAACAGAAACATTCAGTCCACAGTAGTCACTAAGAATATAGGTATAACTTCTACGATAAAGACCAAAACAACAGTAGTTTAAACAACTTACAAGTGTATCAATGTGTCACTTACAGTGTCAGTTTAACGGTCCGGGGCTGCTCTGGCTGCTCCGTGGTGCTGGCCATCCAGTTTCCCTCTGTCCTGTTGCTTTGCCATCCCCAACACGTGGCCTCCCTCTCACGGGCTGGGGTGTCTCCTCCAGCCCTCACCGTCCACGTCTGCATTCTAGCCAGTGAGAAGAAAATAGGGGAAAAATAAAATAGGAGAAAAAGCTTGCCCTTCTTCTTACTTACTACCCGTTAGTCAGAACTTGGTCACATGGGCAGACCTATATGCAAAAGAGCCTGGGATATGGCCTTTCATTGGGTAGCCAGGTGCTGAGCCAAAAACTCTGGGGTGTGAATACTAGGAACACAGGGGAAGTGGACACTGGGGGACAACTAACACTCGGTACCACAAATGCCTTCCACTGCCCTCACAGAAATACTTCACCTGCCCCTTGGCTTTGCCTCGCCCGCTCCAGCCTCACCTTCCAGCGCCACCCCCTCACTCTCTGCCTTCTAATCACACTCTCCTCCCCCCCAGTTCCTTGAGGCTCCATGCTCCCCGACCCCAGGGCCTTTGCAGGAACTGTTCTTCTGGCCTGGAATGCTCTTCCCCCCGCAATCATGCAGTTAACTCCCACTCATTCTTCAGATGTCAGCTCAAATGTCATCTCCTCGGGCAGACCTTCCTGATTCCGTTCTAAAATAGGTATTTTCCTTAAGTGCCCTTTTCCACCACGAACGCTTCCTCTGTAATACTTAACTGGGTTATAATTGTACACTTATTTGATAATTATTCAACTAATTGCCATCTCCTCCTCTAGACTGTAAGTCAATAAAGGCGAGGCCATTTCAGTTCTGCTCACTGTCGTATTCCTAGCAATGTCACAGAGTACAGGGAACAAATATTTGTTTTTATTTAACGAATGGGCAAGTCAAGTCCTTAAAATTGTCTGGACGATACCAACAGAACAATTTTAGTTGTGTGGACAAGTTGTCAGACTACACAGCTTGATCTAGAATTCTCAGCTTTGTAGTCGCTGGAGCAAGTTTGGATTATTTGGGTCCTTTTATGGGCAGAGAGCAGGTTGTCTGAATTCTACATTATAAGGCTTGATTCTAGCATCTGGCATTGCCCTCTTGCCCCCTCACTGCATATACTCTGCCAGTCTTTTAGCTTTTAGCTTTGATGGGGTTGTATTAAAAAGCAGCCAGGCCCTGGCTGGTGTGGCTCAGTGGATTGAGTGCCAGTCTGCAAACTGAAAGGTTGCAGGTACGATTCCCAAACAGGGCACATACCCTGGGTTGTGGGCCAGGACCCGGTTGGGGGTATGGGAGAGGTAACCGATCGACGTATCTCTTACACTTCAATGTTTCTCTCCCTCTCTTTCTTCCTCCCTTTCTCTCTCTCTAAAGATAAATAAAATCTTTTAAAAAAAAAAAAAAGCCAGGTTGAATCCTGCCAGGTTGCATCTCTGCACAGAAACTCCCATGGCTATATCATCTGGGTGGCCAGCTGCTCTGAGGTCCAGAGCTCAGAATACCCAGAAAGGGGATGCCCTTGGGAGTGCCCAACAGAGTTAAGTATTAAATGGGGTAAACTGGAGACTTTCTGCAAGTCAAAGATTTAACACCCCCATTCTGCATATTCCAGGTCCAACCATAGGGACTTCCGTAGACTTACGTATTTGGATGCTTTTGGCTACAAGCCACAAAAGACTCGCTTCTCAGCTAGCTTGAACAATAAGGAGTTTCTTATCCTACATCCCAAGAAGTCCAGAAGCAAGGCAGCCCAGGGCTCTTTTTTTTTTTTTAAGATTTTATTTATTTTTAGACAAAGGGGAAGCATGGGAGAAAGAGAAGGAGAGAAACATCAATGTGTGGTTGTCTCTTGCACACCCCCAATGGGGACCTGGCCCACAACCCAGGCATGTGCCCTGACTGGGAATCAAACCAGCAACCGTTTGGTTCGCAGGCTGGTGCTCAGTCCACTGAACCATACCAGCCGGACAGCCCAGGGTTCTTTAATTCAGCCATTAGAATACTCCATAGAGGACTTGAATTCTTTCCATCCTCATTTTACACAAATGGTTCAGCCCCTTGCTTTTTTCATTTGACAATACATCATTCTGAACAGGACATAAAGAGGTACCTTATTCTTTATTTTCTTTTTAGACTGAATAGTGTCGCATTTTAAAGAGATACCACAATTTACTTAACCAATCCCCTCTTAATGAACATTTAATTTATTTCCAGTCTTTTGCCATTACAATGATGAGATAGATACATGTGCATAGCTTATGTCACATATGAGTAAGTGCATCTTCTAGGACAAATTCCTAGAAGTGAAACTGCTGGGTCACAAAATATATGCAGCATTTATAATTTCGATAGCCATTGCCAAACTGCCTTCCTTCCAGGTTGTACCAATTTACACCCCTTCCCCAAATGGGTACAAGTCTTCTTGACACTTAAAAGTGGACAAGCTACAGCAGATGTCTGCACGGTTTCTACAGAGAAACAGTGGGTGGGCTGCATATCGGGTCAGTCATTGTAACTGGTAGCTACACAAGCCTCAACCCCCCTTTCCCATAAATCACCCTCCTGTGGGCTCTCCCACCCACCGCCATCTGAGGGTGCCAGGCTGTCGCGAGCAGTCCCGTTTCAGAACTTAGACAGTATTTGTAACTCAGCCATTCCACCCACAAACGACTAGATGTCTTTTCTACCCCTCTCCAGCCGTTCATCTCCTGGTCCTCTCTCAGAACCACTTGAAATGTCTTCTCCTCCATCAAACACTATCCGACACCCTGAGGCAGAATTAGTCAGCCACTCTTCTCTGCTCTACAGAATGTTGTCCACACCTTCTTCGTAGCACGATTCCCCTGTAAAATAATTACCTGCCTACCCGCCTCTCTCCCACACTGCGCCCAAGGAGAGAAGCCTCGTCCTCCTCATCTCTGGGCCAGCACCTCCACGTGTGGCGCCTGGCGCAGAAGAGGGTCACGGGAAAGCCTTGCTGAAGTGAAACTAGGCGAGGGCACACACGGTTTCGCAGCAGCCGGTGGCAAAGGTGACACTGCTTCCCTTTTCTGTTGGTACTGACCAGGGCTTCAAAACTGCAGACACTCCTGAATATTTTTTGTATTTCTTTTTTGTGTCTCTGGACTTTCCCCTTCTCCTGGACTCTGTTCTGTTCTCTGCTGTACTCTCAATGCCTGCAACAGTGCCTGGAGACAATACGTTTTGAATGAATGGGTATCTCTGATCGGAAGAAACATCTAGAGTGCAGCTGGTTTTCGTTTTCGTTTTTTTCTTGCTTGCTGTAAAGATGAGTAAGATTATTAACCAACTTGACCTAACTGACACTTACAGAACACTCCTCTCAACACCACCAACATACACATTCTTTCGGTCGGATGTGCAGGACTGTAGCTTAGGGGGGCCTTCTATGTAGGACACAGACTTGAAAATCGTTAGCTGTAAGCCCTGACCGGTGTGGCTTAGTTGGCTGGGCATCATCCCACAAAGCAAAAGATGGCTGGCCTGGGCACATGTTTGGGTGCGGGTTTAATTCTGGTCAGGGCACACATGAGAAGCAACCAATCAATGTTTCTCTCACATCAATGTTTCTCTCCCTTTCTCTCTCCCTTCTTTCTCTCTCTCTAAAAATAAATAAGTAAAAATCCTTAAAAAATATCTGTGAAATATTCATATATATCTGATAAGGGACTTCTATCTAGAATATATTAAGAACTGCAAAGACTTAATAATAAAAAAGCAAATAACCCAATTAAAAATGAACAGAGGACTTGAATAGACCCTTAGCCAAATAAGATACACCAATGGCTAATAAGCACGTGGAAGTGTGCTCAAAATCGTTTGCATTAAGGACATGCAAGTCAAAAGCAAAGTGAGGTACCACTTGACACCCAAAACTATGGTTATAATACTACTTTTTAAATGGAAAGTAACAGGTACTTGTGAGTCTACTAGTTTGCTAAAGCTGCCCCAACAAAGTGCCATAAACCAGGTGGCTTAAACAACAGAAATCTATTGTCTCACAGTTTTGGAAGTTTTAAAGATAAACTGAGGCATATTTTTTAAATTTTAAGAGTTTATTTGAGCAAACATTGATTTGAATTGGGCAGCATCAATCTAGCAAATGGAGGGGCCCTCCCAGGATCTATATAACACCTTTGTAGGTGGAAGTGAGAAGGTCACACTGGGCAAAAAGCGGGCTGGTTGCTTCGGTTCACAGTCCTTCAGGGCGGCAGGGGCCTATGAGACAGGCCACCTAACTGGTGCTGATCAGGTGGTTCCTGGTTGTCTGGTTTGAGATTCCAGTTCTGGGGCAGCCAACACTAATTAAGTCTCGGTTTGGTGACTCGGGGCTTAGCACGAGGGACTCCATTTTGAGCCTGTTGTCTCGTTTTCAAGAGGCCAGACGTCTGGGATCAAAGTGTCAGCAGGGCCATGCTCCCTCCAGAGGCGCTGGGAAGAATCTGCTCCAAGCCTGTCTCCCAGCTTCTGGTGGTTCCTGTGTCTGCGGCAGCGTGACTCCAGTGTTCCCATGGTGCTCCCCCGGAGTGTGAGTCTTGGTGCCTAGATTGCCTCTTTTCATAAAGCACGCCAGTCACACTGGATTAAGGGGCCAACCTACTCCAAAATGACCTCATCTTAACTACTTACATCTGCAAGGACCTTATTTCCAAATCAGTTTACATTATGAGAGACTTGGGGCTCTGACTTCAGTGAGAGTTTTGGAGGCACACAACTCCACCCGTAACAGCAAGGATGTGCAGAAACTGGACCTCCATACAGTGCTGGGGGGGACGCAAAACGGGGCAGCCACTTTGCAAAGCCAGTCCAGTAGTTTGTCAGAAGGTTAAACATAGAGTTACCATGTGATCTAGCAATTCCACTCCTAGGTATATACTCAAGAAAATAAAAACACGTTCGTACAAAAAAATTATAAACACATATTCATAGCAGCATTATTCATAATCGTCAAAAGGTAGAAACAACCCAAATGTCCTTCAGTTGATGAGTGGATACAAAACATGATGTATTATACCATGGAATGTTACTCTTTGGTAATGAAAAGAAATAAAGTACTTAAACTTACACAATGTTATATGTCAATTAAATCTCAATTAGAAAAAAAAAGATAAAAGGAAATACAGTACATGCCTCAGCAGGGCAGCATGGATGAACCTCGAAAATGTTATGCTAAGTGAAGAAGTCAGTCACCGAAGACCACATAGTGTATGGTTCCATTTATATGAGACAGCCAGAATTTGCAAACACAGAGACAGAAAGTAGACTGGTTGCCGAGGGCTGGGGAGATCTGCAGGGAGGAGGAGGAGTGACTACTGATGAGTCCAGAGCTTCTTTCTGGGTGGATGAAAATGTTCTAAAATCACTGTGATGGCAGCACAACTGTGCATATAGTGAACTGAAATGTACACTTTAAACGCGCAAATTTCATGATACATGAACTGTATCTCAATAAAGCTGTTATTAAAAATAAATAAATAAATAGGGCCCTGGCTGGTGTGGCTCAGTGGATTGAGTGTCAGCTGGCAAACCAAAAGGTTGCTGGTTTGATTCCCAACCAGAGCACATGCCTGGGTTGTGGGCCAGATCCCCAGTAGGGGGTGTGCAAGAGGCAACCGATGAATGTACCTCTTGCACATAGATGTTTCTCTCCATCTCTTCCCCATTCTCTAAAAATAAATACATAAAATATTTAAAAAAATTTTTTTAATAAATACACTGCTTACCATGGCAAAAAAGGGGAAACAGGAAGACCATTGCAGCAAAAAACAATCACCAGAAGGTGACCTCCAGAAGAGCAGCAATTTTTGCCTGCTTCATTTGCTGTTGTATCTCTAGCACCAATACGATGTCAGGAATATAGTAGATATTGGTAAAATAGTGTGTGTGTGTGTGTGTGTAGGTGTGTGTGTAAAAGAATATATATGGGGGGCCCAAAAAACTGGAATTTATTTATTAAAATTTTTGTATTTATTCTTTTTTAAAGATTTTATTTATTTATCTTTAGAGAGAGGGGAAGGGAGAGAGATAGGGCAAGAAACTTCAATGTGTGGTTGCTCCTTGCATGCCCCCAACTGGGGACCTGGCCTGCAACCCAGGCATGTGCCCTGACTGGGAATTGAACCGGCAACCCTTTGGTTTGCAGGCCAGTGCTCAATCCACTGAGCCACACCAGCCAGGTCTGTGTTTATTTTTACATGTTTAAACTTCAGTCACCTTCAAAGTACTCTCCATGTGATAAAATACACCTATCGAGACTTTTTTCCCACTGCTCAAAACAGTTTTTGAACTCATCAATTTTGATTCCTTTTAGTGTTTCTGCCATTTTTTGTTTCACCTCTTCCACACAGCCTAAATGTTTCCCTTTCAGGATTTTTTTCATCAGGGAAACAAAAAGATAAAGTCGCTCAGGGCAAGATTGGGTTAATATGCAGGATGGGGCGAGGGGTCACTCCGCTTTTGGTCAGAAACTGACGAACAGCGCAGTGTGGGCAGGTGCCCTTGTAAATCATGAAATGGGCAAACTTGTTGAAGTTCTTCCAAAAAAATTCACTGAAGCCGAATGCAGCCTCTCACAACAATGCCAGCTGGCACACTGCTACAGATGTGTTCCTAGAACACTCACCTAGCAGGGGAAGCCTGTGCTACAAGGGACCCACCTTCCAGAAGATAATTCTGGTTTTGGGGGGTCCACCATCATACACACACACTAGTGCCAATATAGAAACATAAATACATTAGTATAGATAAAACAATATATATATTTCATATATACTGATATGTAATGGGTGGAGAAACGACATGTGCAGAAGCCCTGTGTTCAGGAAGAGAGCACGACTCACTGGCAAAATGAAAGATCAGTGTGTGCCCAGGATGACCTGGAGAGGACTGGGCCTGGCCAGACAGGTCAGATTTGGATCTTAAACCTAGAAGCAATGGGGAGCTACAGAAGGATTTCAAAGGGAGGTGGATAAGATTTACATGTAAAAAGAAAACCTGTAGCCCTGACCTGTGTGGCTCTGTGGGTTGGGTAGTCCTCCCATAAAGTGAAAGGTCAAGGTCAGGACACATGCTCAGGTTGCCCAGGTTGCCCAGTTCCCTGTAGGAGAGGCAACTGATCAATGTTTTTCTCCCTCTTTCTCCCTCCCTTTCCCTCTCTCTAAAAATTAACAAATAAAAATTTAAAAAATACAAAAAAGAATACCTGTAGCAGGAGAGAGTCAAATAAGGTAAGGACTGAAAAGTTGGATTAACAGCAAAGTTTAGTGACCTTACACAAAATCAGTCTAGGTGGAGAAACGGGGGTGGCTAATTTTGGGACTTGGAAAGGAAGCAGAGCTGCAAAAATTAAACTACATTTGGTAAGGCCTCTCCATAGTCTCAAGTCTCCAGGGAAACCAACCAAAAATATACTTGGCTTAAAAAATAACAAAAGACATGTTCGCATGCATATTCACACACAGCTGGTTCACCAGTCGATTCTGTCTCTCTGCGAGGGCTCCACGCTTACCTGACACACAGGGAGGAGTCCTCACTGCAGTGCTTCTGCCAGCCCTTCGGCCTTTCTCTCCCACCAGATGCCGTCCCTCTTTCATCACTAGAAGGGGCCGGTGGGAGGACACAGAGAAGGCTGCCATCCTCTGAGATTTGGGGGCAGTTCAGAAACACAATTTGTTCCCTTTTAGCTTTACTGGGCCTCTCACCTGGACCATTTACAACCCAGATCCCAAAGGCAGACCAGTAAACACAGTCATGCCCCATTCACTGAAGACTGACGGCGAAAGGTTTTGGAATAGGGCACTTGCTCCTGGGGATGACCAGGTGCCTGAAGTGAGACCACAAAGGACTAGGTTCTAGTTCTAGTTCTGCCAGCCACAGGAGCAACACCTTGGGCAATTAACTTGACTCCTCTGGGCTTCCCTCCCCTCATCTCAAAAATGAAGAGAATAAGCATGTGCCCTGCCCTGATCGGAGTGGTTAGAAGGAGAGGACAGCCATGTAAGGAGATCTAGATTATATTATTTCACGAGACCCCCTTAAGAAAAATACAAAATCACACACACAAAATTAGGTACAAATGAGCCCCAGCTGGTGTGGCTCAGTGGCCTGAGTGCCGGCCTGTGAACAGAAAGCTCACCAGTTCACTCCCCTGCCAGGGCACAGGCCTGGGTTCTGGGCCAGGTCTCCAGATGAGGGCGTGCGGGAGACAACGCAATGAGGTTTCTCCCACACATTGATGTTTCTTTCTCTCTCTCCCTCCCTTCCCCTCTCTCTGAAAATAAATAAAAGCTTTATAAAAATTAGGTATAAATGTGAATGTATATTTATAATGAGAAATCACATCAAACTACAAACTTTTAAGTTCATAAAATACCAAATAAATCACACAAAAAAAATTAAATAATATATTTGTTAAATTAACTGCTTGGCCTATACACTTTTTTTTCTTTTTTACTACTTTTGCCTGCACATTCTTTAATGACTTCCCCCAAGATGACAATTTTGTATTTTTTTCTATGGAGAGAACAGGAGGATAAATCAGTCCTCTCTTGCTGGTCAATCAAAATTTGCTCTTTATTACTGATAGTTTAGAGAAGATTCTTACAGCTTCCTAATTCATTACTTTAAGCTGGTTGTCAAATTTGGGCAAATCTCTACTAAGCTTCTTTTCTCTTTTTTTAAGATTTTTATTTATTTATTTATTTTTAGAGAGGGAAGGGAGGGAGAAAGAGAGAGAGAGAAACATCAATGTGCAGTTGCTGGGGGTCATGGCCTGCAACCCAGGCATGTGCCCTGACTGGGAATGGAACCTGCGACACTTTGGTTCGCAGTCCGCACTCAATTCACTGAGCTACGCCAGCCAGGGCTAAGCTTCTTTTCTTTGTGAGCTACAAGATTTCAAGGAATTCCCCATGTCTCGTGCAGTAATTAATACTTTATATCTTTTCACTTTGCTGGTGCTGGACATCCCAAAAGACTTCTGGCACTTTCAGGTCACCACGAGTGTATTTCAGCAGAGGAGCATTCGTGGAAGCTACTCCTTCACCGAGCAGGCTGGGGATAACTTACATAGGTACCCAGTTTGGTAGATAGGTAGATAGGTAGGCAGATAGGTAAGTAGATAGATCGCACTGAAATTAAGAGTATTCCCTATTCCAAAATGCCTGAAAGGACCCACAGCCACTTTAATGCCCCCAGACAGGAAAGTCTCAGTGGAAAGACAGTGGTCTTAACAAATTAAAATATCTTAGTGTGGCAAATTCTATAAAAACGTGATCGTAGGGCCTCTTTCATGCCATAGAGGGGACCTGGGCAAGACAGGGCCCAGAAGGTGAAATTTTTCAGGCTTCGGGGCAAATCCCCGCCGCGGCCACAAGGGCCCATTAAAAGGCCCAGCCAAAGGAGGGGACTGTTACTCGTGTTTGGAGGAAAGCGCAGCGGACCTGGTGGAAGCACAGAGTACCCCGCAAATCTGGCTCACGGCGCGTGGCCTACCCGTAGTAGCTGCCCCGTGAATGAATTCGTGGCCGCTGCCAACCAAACCTCACGAAGAGGTCTCCGCTAAGCCAGCTTCTTCCTCCTGCGGCCCCGGCTCTACCCCCAGAAAGTACAGCACCCTCCAATTCGCCTTTCTCCTCCGCAGGCCTACGCCCGGGGTTTCAAACGGGGCGCGCTCCCTCGCGCCCGCCCCTCACTTCCGGTCTGGAAGCCCATTGGTCCTGCCAGGTCTCGCGACAACGCGGCTTCTCGCCGGACCGAGCTCACCCGGGAAAACGGCACCCGAGGGTACGCTGGCAGTGGTGCCTGTTGCTCCGGGTGGTGATGGGGACCGGAGCTCTTCGTCCGGCCCACTTCCTAGCATCACAAAGTGGGGGGGGGGGGGGGGTGTTAAAGGCCCACCGGCTCATTTAAGTTCACCGGGCCCTATGGTTCAGATCAGAAGCCAAAGGCCAGGGAACTGCTTTCAACCCCGTGTGCATGCCTGACCACGGCCCCGGCTCAGTTCTGCTCTCTGGGGTGATAAGGACTCAGAGGCCAACGACCGCCTGTTCTAGGTGTCTACTGGGAGCCAGACACGGGCCTTTAATCCCCACTATAACCCTGAGAGAAAGGTGTGGTTCTTAACCCTCGTTATACAGGTGGAGAAACAAGATCAAAAAGCGAAGGAGCCTAACCGGGCCACAGAAAGGATGGGACCGAAATTCAAACCCCAGACAGCCTGGACTCCAGCTCCAAGGCCTCACTGCTGTGGTGGAGCAATTTGTTAACACATCCCGCCAACCCCTAGATTCCAGGAGGACAGTGTAATTCAGTGAAAGGTGTCCCCGTTTTGGATTCACACAGGTTCAGGGTCAAATGAAAATCCAGACACTTTCTATGCTCTGTGACCTTGAGCAACATCCTTTACCTAAAACTTCCTGGGATCACTGTTGAACATTGGATGTGTGTTCTGTGCCTATTCCAAAATAAACACCCCATAAATGGAAACTAATCTCTTTATCCCCTTACATGCTGTACAGTGTTCACTGTGTAGGAGGTGTTGTTATAAACCATAAATGAATGAGTAAATGAATGAAGGGAGAGATGAAAATAAGTCTGGCCTGACACTGGGTGGTCTGTGCCTCCAACCCTTTAATCTTTTACCCCCTTCCCTGATGTGGTGACACCTCAAAGGGCTTGAAGTGGGAAATGACTAATCAGCCCCATTTCTCAAACAGGTGTGTGTGTGTGTGTGTGTGTGTGAACTTGTTATTGAAGCAACATGCAGAAAAGTGCGCACACCTCAAATGTACTTAAGTTTTTATAAAATCAACACACTGGGGTAACCAGTGCCCAGATGAAGCAGCGAAACATTTCGAGCCCCCAGAATCCCCCTTATGTTTCCTTCTGGTCACTGCTTCCCTTGCAGGGGTAACCACTAGTCTGCATGAATTCATACTGTGCTGACAGTATGAATTGGGTTTGCCTATTTTTGCACAGGATGCAACTGGCATCATACAGCCTGTGCTCTTCTGTAACTGCCCAGATTTCTTTGTCTCCTCACTTCAGTGTGAGTCCAAAAGAAACCCAGTGGGGTGGCCTCCTACGTGGCCAGAGCTATCTGCCAAATGCCACCCATCTCTCCATCATGGCTGGCCTCTCTGGCCACTGGCTCATGGGCCCCTGGCATGCCTCTCTTTCTCTGAGGTAGGAAAGCATCTTCTATTTCTTATTCTCAGATCTTTCATAAGGTTTTCCATGGTACAGGTATGTGCCCCCAGTTACCCTGTAAGCTTTGGATGGGTGTTTGGTGCCTACTCCAAAATAAACCCCCAATAAATATAAGCTACTGCTAATCCTTTTATCCCCTTACGTGTGGTACAGCCTACAATGTGTAGGAGGTACTATTATAAACCACAAGTGAATGAGTGAATGAGTGGAGGGAGAAATGAAGTAAGGCCCTGGCAGAGGAGGGGATGGGGATGCCGAGCCACAAGATGGTCATACCCAGCCTCACACCTTTCCTCCCTCTGTTCTGTTCTGTGTACCCCTTCCATTTCCATGGAAAACTCTTCCTCACTCTGTGGGGTGAACTCTCAGGGCCTCCACTGTTCCTCCCTGCAGTTTGGCCTCCACCAACTGTGGGCATGGTTTTCATCCTCTTCCAAAGGACACCTGAGGCCACGCAGGTTTAAGGGATCTGAGCATGCTGCCTCAAGGGGGCAGTGTTGTCTAGCGTCATGAGACAACCCAGTCCTTAGCCCAGTCAAGAAGCCCCATTACACAGACATTACCATTAAACCCATGCTACCCGCGAGGAGGGAAAGGCTCAGATGTGTAAGGACTTTGTCCAAAACCATATAGTTCATATATGATAAGAATTAGACCTTGGAGTCCCAGTTAAGGTCTAGAACGTTGGGTATCTCCTAAAGGCCACCGACTCAGTGCGACTAAAATGGACCAGGTGCATAGATATTTTACATATACTCCGCAAGACAGCTCCAGGAGATAGGGGTTTTATTTCCATATGGCAGATACAGAAACTGATGCTCAGAGAAATTACGTTGTCCAAAGTCACAGGGATAGTGAGAGACTAACTTAGGATTCAACCCCTCCCATTCCACAGCCTGACCCCAGAGCCTGCCTCTTTCCTCTGCCCTGGGCCACACTAAGCAGAGGGATTTCAACAAGAGGAGATATGAGAGGGTATGTGGGTAGGATAGGACAGCGGGGTCCATTCCAGAGAGAGCAAACATGCACCACAAAGGGGCTGTTTCAGTATTCTATTACTGTGTACCAAACCACTCCAAAATTTAGTCGCTTAAAATAACAATTTATTATCATCTCTCGCAGTCCTATGGGCTGACTCCACTCAGCTTGGCCGTCCTCACTTGGGGTCAGATGGAGGCTGGGGCTGGGGTCAGCTGAAGGCCAACCGGGCTGAATGTGCAAGACAGCCTTTTAAACTCACATGTCTGGCACCACCTCTACATTGGCTGGAACAGATGGGGACAGGCCAGGCATTTCTCTCTCTGCACAATCTTTCCATGTGGCTCGCTTAGTTTCCTCATGGTATGAGACCACCTCATATTTAGGTGGTCTCAGGGTACATGGACCTCATACACAGTGGCTGGCTTTTCCCAGAGTGAACATTTTCAGAGGCTGAAGCTGCAAGACTTATGACCTCTCTTTAGAAGCCATGCAGCGTCCACAGCATGCTGTGAGTGAAACTAAATCACAGGTCCAGCCCAGATTCAAAGGAAGTGGATGATACATAGGTGTGAATATCAGGAGGTTTGGTTCAATGAGCTTTGGAGATAAGCTGCTACAGAGACCGAGGCAGAAAGGATTGATTTAGGGAACTGCGTGTAGACCTGTTTCAATGGAGCATGGTGTGGAATGTTCTCCCGATGGGAATGATCATTTGTGGCAGGTGGTGATGGGCTTCGATGACATGCCCGAGAACCTGTCCTCGGGTACATACCGGGATCATCAGCTGTCCAGCATCTGAGCCTCCTTCCTATGTTGGAAGATCCTCCTTAATGGAAATTTTAGTGGGAGGTCAGATACTTGCTCCCTTGACCCCTGGCAGGAAGGCCACAGAACTGTGACTTCCAAAGTATGCCAAATCAATGACCCCACTCAGGACTGTTCATCATTCCTCCTGGAGGCAGCAAGAGCCCGATCCGAGGGTGGCGATGGTTGTGTGAGAGGCAGCCCCCCAGAGCCGGGGGCAGCAGTCCCCCTACTTGGGCTGCTTCTGGGACAAGACCTGGCTGGGGCTCTGGCTGCTTAGCTTCTCTTCGTGCCAAGAAATAGGAACTATTTCTTTTTTTAAAAATGTAACTACTTTTTAAAAAGATTTTATTTATTTATTTTTAGAGAGCGAAGGGAGGGAGAAAGAGAGAGGGGGGGGAGAGAGAGATAGAGGGAGAGAGAGGGAGAGAGAGAGAGAGAGAGAGAAACATCAATGTGCAGTTGCTGGGGGCCATGGCCTGCAACCCAGGCATGTACCCTGACTGGGAAGCGAACCTGCGACACTTTGGTTCACAGCCCACGCTCAATCCATTGAGCTATGCCAGCCAGGGCAGAACTATTTCTTGAGGCTTCTTGTCAATTCTGCAACTTTCTGCTACCATTCCAGTAAATTCCTCTTCTACTTCAGTGAACCAGAGTTCATTTATGTTGTTTGCAATTAGGAGCACTGATTGGTGCAAAGGCCCATTGAAAGCCTCAGCCGGAGGAAATAACGTGATGGGAGCACTTTATGGGAGGGAGTAATAGAAAAACCCGATAGAGGTAGATTAAAGAGGAAAAAACAGAAATGAGAGAAGCCAGTTGGGAGGCCGTTGTGACATCTGAGGTGTGTGATGAGAACTACAATCTTATCAGTACCGATGAAGCAGGAGAAAGGGCATGTTTTGGCCACTGATTGAACACAGAAAAGAGAAGAGAAGGGAATCAAAGTTGGCAGGAGTTTTGAGCCTTCATAGTTAGGAAAATTATGTCACAAAGAGAGAGAAGCAAGTCAGGGAGAACTAGTTTGGAGGAGGAAATCATTCACTCATTCATTCAACAACTTGTAAATGTCCGCTATACCATGCCAGCCACTGTTCCGGGCCGTGAGAAGACAAAAGTAACAAAACAAAGCCTCAGCCCTTAAATTAACAAATACATACATGAGATAATGAAACTGCCTTAACGAAGCTTTAGTTCGCAGAGCCACGGATACCCAGCAAAACATGTCTAGCTGGCAGCCAGAACTTCAAGAAAGATCCCAGAAAGGAAGGCCGGGGCCTAAAGACAGATTGGTAGTCATTTCCAAAATCATTCATTCACTAATTCACTTATAGTTATTAAGTGCTTCCTTATGTGCCTAGTATCCTTCTTGCCATAGAAATACAAAGACAAAGAAGCCTCGGCTCCCATGGAGCTGCCACTATGGAGTGCAGAGAGATGGTAAACAAATGCATAAACTTAGCAAATATGTGCTGTGCCCTATGAGGAAAGACAAAACGAGGTAAGGGCAAGAAGCAGCCTGCTATTTCAGACGGGATGATCTGTGAAGGCTCCTCTTGTAGGGAGATATTTGAGTGAAGTCCTGCATGAAGAGAGGCAACACCCACGCGCTTCGCAGAGAGAGCTCATTTCAAGCAGAGAGAATGACGGCTACGAAGGCCTTGCGACAGGAGAGTCTGGTTTGTTCAAGGGACTGCCAGGAGGCCAACGTGTTGGAGCAAAATGGATGGGGGCAAGAGGAGGAGGAGGCGAGGTGAGTGTGGTCATGGGAGCCAGATCGTGCAGGGCCTCCTAAGTCACTGTAAGTCATTTGGCACTTGTTCAGAGTGAGAAAGGAAGACTTTGGAGAGTTTTGAGTAGAGGAGGTACACTCTATGACTAATACTTTAAAAGGATCACTCAGGCTGCTGTGTATAGAATAGATGGGCGGGGGGGGGGGGAGGCGGTGAGGGCAGAAGCAGAGACGACTGCTGTCATTCAAATCATGAACCCCTGGAGGCGTGGACCAGGGTGGCAATAAGGGAGCAGGTGACGTGTGACCAGACTCTAGATAGAAACTGAAGGAGAACCAACAGGATCTGCTGATGGTTCGGCTAGAAGGCGTCAGAGAAACAGAGGATTCCGGTGACTCCAAAGTTTTCAGCAAGAATAGCTGGAAGAGCAGTTACCGTTTACTGAATGGAGAGGATTGAGAATTACATCTAAAGCTTCAAGCGAGAGCTTGTCTCTCTTGAAAAATTGTTTCTAGCCTTCCTGCCTGCCTGACTTTCTTAATAATTTAGCTCAGAAGCCGTGATGCGGGGCCAAGCAAAGTAAAGCATCCACGTGACGGCAGAGGGGACAATGGCTGGCAAAGACTATCATGGCCAAGGTATGGGAGAAGGGGATTGAAGGGGGTGGCAGTAGTGGTTGGGGATAGGTTAATTACAAAGGGATTATTCGAACAAGAAGGGAGAATGCAGATAGAAAGGGGGAGGTTAGGATAAATCCTGTAGTGTTGGATTGGCATGGAAGTTATCATTTGAACTCATGATTTTCTACATGAAAAGACTGAAAAATGATTGATAGATAGATAGGTAGACAGACAGACGGATGTAAATGTGTGTGTGTAATTTCCTAGCACTGTCCACAGAGAGCCCTAGAAGCACTGATACTCCAAGAACAATGAGCACACTTAGCATCCAGATTTTGACTTCTAAATATCATTCTCCATTAAAGGAAGCAAAGATCTCTTGGAGAAATGGCTGGTTGCAGGGCTGAAGCAGAGAAAGTATAAGAGGAATTCAGAACATCTTGTGCCAGAAAATAAGGAAGTACTCAAAGAATTATGGTGACAGGAGCCAGCTTGACAACTGGCCAAATCTGGGGAATTTTGAACATGAAAAAAATAATGAGGCAATGAGTAAAACAGTAACATCCGTAATATCGCTGGCTAAGAGTACATAACCCAAATCTAAGCACGAGGAAACTACAGATAAGCCCAAATTAAGGGACATTCTATTTATAATAGGCCTGTAGTTTTGTAAACTGTCCTGATCGTAAAAGTGAAGGAAGCCTTAGAAACTGTGTCACACTGAAAGAGACGGGAAAGACCTGCTAACTAAACACAGTGAATACTTGTGGACTGGATCCTGTCCTCACTGGCCAACCGATAGAAGTCCAGTAAGGTCTGGGGGGTGGTGAGTATTAACACACCAATGCTAATTTCCTGGTTGTGAGCATTGTGTCAGGTTATGTAAGAGAATATGTCATTATTTGTAAGAAATATACACCACCGCACTAGGGGTGATTGGGGCACCATGTGGGCAACGTGGTGTCAGGTGGTTTCAGGGAGGGGAAAGTTCTTTGTACTATTGTAACTTTCTCTTACAAAAAATGACAAGTGACAAGAGTGAGTGAAACTCTTGAGGCAACAGAGAATGAGAGGAGGGCCAGGCAGCGTAGCATCGAACACACGCACTGAAGGGTTGAACATGTCCGAGGAGAAGACAGTTAGCAACGTGCACCGTTGCAAGGACACTGGAGAAGACCAAGAGTGCTAAAAGGGCATTAAACTTACATCTTCTTCTATATGGCAGCATCTATATACCTTTGCAGTACAATGGAAAATAAATCAGCTATGCCATTCACAACAATACTGATGTATATATGGATTTGAAGATCCTCCCAACAACTTCTTGGGTTTCCTGGGCCCTGAGGTTCGGACACTGGAAACCCACTTTCACTACAATCATTATGATTTTAGGAGGAAAATCCCAGTGACTTAATAATCATATAGCTTTTGCCAGGGGGTCAGATCCCTCTAATTCCTAGTTTTAAGGGGCTCCCTTCTCTCTTTTTTAAAAATTATATTTTATTTTTTATGCTATTACAGTTGTCCCGATTTTTGTCCCTCTGCCCACCTCCACCCAGCCCTCCCCACTGCCTCAGGCAATCTCCACACCATTGTCCACGTCAAAACAGTTCTCTCTTAAATTAAGTACATTCTAATGATATAAGTCGATGCTCACATTTTGGGCAAAAATATCTGGGGTGTGGAATTTTTACCAAAACTAAGTAATATACATTCATTATAGACAAATGAAAAGTGCAAATAAAAGAGACAAATTTTAAACTACCTACAATCCTATCATCCAAAAATAATGTTAGCATTTTGCTGCCTATTTTAGACTTTTTAAATGCAAAAGGGAATCTATAATTTTTGTTGCAGTAAAGGAGGGATCCTGCCCTTGCTATTTTATATCTTGCACACACACACACACCCAGATAGAGCAAACGCTGTTTCAGTGACTAAATATACTTCAACCACTTCATTTTTAAGGACGCTGTGAGGAATTCTGTTGAGCAGATGGGCAGTGATTTATGCAATCATATTCCTATTTGCAGACTTTTACCTTGGGCTCTAAGAGATCGCGCCGCAGCACTTGCCCTCGAAGCCGGGAATACTAGAGAAGACGGGAGGCTAGGGAATGATGAAGACACCGGACAAGATTTTAAGCGCGCAGAGGAGAAAAGAAGGCCAGCGAGGCTGCGGCCAGCGGAATGCGACGGGCCTAACGCAGTAGGCTTTGGAGCGACGTTCTGCACAGGGCAGCTTGTACCCAAGTGCAAGGGGCGCTGAATGGTGGAACCGGAACCCACCGAACTGGAGCGAGACCCCAAGCCGGCTGCGGCGGCGGGCTTTCCGGGCTGAAAAGCTCGTACGCCGCCGCTCCTCACCAACAGAGGGCGCTGAGTCCGCAGCAGTTCTCAGTGGGCGGGTCCGCAGCTGCCCGCCAGATGTGAACAGCTGGACCGCGGGAGAAAAGAGCTCTACCCTAGCCTTTGCAGACCCCAGGCAGGAGAGAGAGAGGAAAAAGGATGACAGGGGGCAAGGGTAGTGGCAGAGCGCCCCATCGTCGGTGCTCTGCAGGCTCCCAGATTGCCTTCACTAGTGGGTCAGAAAGGGAAGCTTCCCGCCCGGAGGGGGCGCCGTTTTCTGATTCCCACAAAAGTGCAGTATGGGCTGGCAGGGACTCTGGGACTGGCTCAGACAGACAAGGTCGGGTCTACCGGGCGGGGCACAGGGCCTGTAGGGACCCACGCGACCGTGTGCGTCAGGAAGGAGGGCCAGCTTTGAAGACTTGGAGCTTCTGGAGACCCCAGCCCTTGATTTCAGACACTGCGACATCACAGAAATCTCCCTGTCCTGGGTTCTCTGTAAATTCCAGGAGAAACTGAGGCACAGCAGGACGCAACAGTTAGTAGAGCCATCCTCTCCATATTGTCTAGAGTGGAGAAGTTGAACTAAGAAGGCCTCACCCGAAGCTCCAGTTAAGGACCCTGGTCAGGGGGCAACCCCAGACAGCCGCCCTCTAGACCTGCCTGCTGTCGCCACCCCTGGCCGCTCTCCGGACTCCGGAGTAATCAGCTGCTGCACGCTGTGTAATTGGCGGTGCAGGCCCTGCCTGGCAGAGGACCGGCGGGCAGCGCAGGGGCAGCCGAGGGGGCTTAATTGCAGGGCTTTGGGTCGCAGTCTGGGCCGCTCGGGGTTGAGGGGGGGAAGGGGACGGACACTTAGCTCGGTGAGACCATCATTGGAGGAAGCCAAAAGACCTTCGGGTCGGTAGTCGGGGATCCCTTCCCCAGAAACCGGGGTGGGGGGAGGGTGGGGGACTTGACCCCCAGCGAGAGTGCGAGGAGTGGAACGTTCCCGGAGTGCGGGGGGGGGGGGCAGTTTCCAGACACCCCAGCCCAACCCCAGAAGTCCTGGTTAGTCTTGTCGAGTCTCCTCCCTCGTCTTGACCCCCCCCCCACTCCTCTTGCTGCCACCCCCCGTCACCCCCCTTCTCGTATCCCTAGGGCGCTCCCCCCTGGGGAAGAATGTGCCCTACCTAGCGCACCCTTGCCATGGTAACGGCACACCCCCACCCCCGCGCACCGCAGCAGCCCGGCCTGGCCCCGAGGGCGGCGAAAAAAGGTGGGTGGGGGGGCGCCTCCCAGCCCTACGGACCACACCTCGAATGCCCTGGTTGCCACAGCAAACCGGGGGCGTTTCGAAGTGCGCAGTCGCGAAGCGGCAAAGGGCTCAGCTCTGCTCAGATCTCTCACCCCTCTAATCCACCAGCAGAGGACCCTGGTTCCTGTCGGAGACTGCCCTTCCCCAACTTCAAGGGCAAAGTCCAGAGAGAGATCATGGGGTGTCCCAGCACTGCAAACCTAGGGAGCAAAGCAGCCGGAGAGCCCCAGAGAGCCTGGAACGTGTAAAAGGATACCCCCTGTCCCAGCCCGTCCTCCCCTCCCAGCAGAGCCCGAGGGGGGCGCTGGCAGCAGGAAGCCGGGTAGGCCCCGGAGGCGCGCAGGCCCAACAGCGGAGCGGTGATTACAGGGACCTGTCCCTCCCGCTCCCGGCTCCCACTCTCATTAAGTCATTTTTTCCCCTGTTGGAAAGTCCCCGTGCCTTGAGCGCAGGGGTTGGGGCGACCGCAGGCAGCTGCCGGCAACCACATGAGAAGTGGGGGTGGAAAGGGAGGAGGGGGACTGCGACTAGGGCCTGGCCAAACTCCAACGTGGAAGGCCCCTGGCGGGGGGGGGGGGGGGGGGGGGGCTAGCTGGGGGCACCTTAATTCCAGGGAAGGAGGGATAGGGCGGGCCGGTGCCCCTGACCTTGCTTCTCAACCACCAGGGCCCTCCTACAGCTGCCAAAGCCTCTACTTTTGCCTCTCCCCTCCTCTTTTTTCCAACCCTCCAATCTTGGGCGTCTGTAAAGCTGAATGACTGGGTTCTGGTCCCCACCCCAATCTGGCTGCTTCTCCCTGACCCTTAACCCCACTACTGCCTGCCCATCTGTCCACCACCCTCATTCTCTACTAGTCCCCTCCCTTCCTCTCATCGGGACCCTCCAGGCTCCATTAGACCATGCTATTTTTTCCTCCTGCGAGAAGAGGACCCCGGTGACCGACAAGGTGAAAAGTGGTGGGGGGCGGAGGTGGTCCCCTTCTCCTCTGAATGTTCTCTGGTGCACCCGTTCTGGTTCCCACATCACAGCCCTGGTCCTCTCCGAGCTGTTGGAGAATTCTTCCTCCCATCTCCCTCCACGGTCCCACTTGACCTCAGCCCATTTCTCCTATCTGCAGTCAGCACAAACAGTCCTGCCTCGCCCTTCAGTCAGCATGCACACGCCCAGTGCCTCTTGGGCCCCTCTTCCTGCCCTTCGTCACCTCCACGTCTCCCTTCAGGGCCCTTCCCCAATCCCACGCACCCCTGTCGGTTGGGTTATGGGGTCCAGCTTGGGTCCCGGGACTCTAGTCAGCTTCACACCCAGCGAGAGGATGGGGGTGCGCAACGACCTATCTGTTCCTTCCCCAGTGTCTCCCCCCTTCCTCCCAGGTCGGACTCGCATGTGTCAGATCACCTCGCCTTGACAGCACTGGCGTCCAGCCCCTGCTGCACCCCACCGCCCACCCCTCCCTCTGGAGGCAGCATGCTCTGCGGGGTTGCAGCCTCCTCATTTCACCCTGACCCCTTACCCACCCCCCTATCTGCAGTCTCTCCTTCCCCAGCTCTGTCCTCCTCAGGCACAGCAGTCAGAGGAGAGTGAGGCTGAAGCCAATGCCGTAGTGGGCGCCCCCCGCTGGGATGAAAGTGGGCCCCCTCCCCAGGCCACCATTCCCCCACCCCTTTCCTCCTCCTCCCTGGGATGGGATGGCAGGGAACCCAGCCCCCACAGCGCTCTCCTGGGTGAACAAGAGGAAAGGAATGAGGCAGGTGTGTCTGGCTGCTCCTGCCTACCCCTCCTCCCTGGGGACTCTCACCTGCCTGCCTGCCGGCCTGCCTGTGAGGCTGTCTTTGGGGGGATGGGGAGAGAAACCCTGTATTCCAGAGAGGCAGAGGAGCTGAGCATGTGAAGGAAGGCTACGCTGCCTTAGGCCATGTCTGGAAGCTGCTGGATGCAGACATTGGAGGAGCAGGAGCTGAGGACAAGCTAGTGGGGTCAAACCTCCAAGCTGGTGGGCCTCCAGGGTGCGTCCTTTCATCCTCACGCCTCCCCAGGGGCAGGGAGAGATGTGGAAGAGGGCTAGGGAAATACGGGGGCTTTTTGCAGGCCGGCAGTTGAGGAGAGGAGTTCAGACGTTGTCCTTGTCTGGTTGATCAGGAAGGGTGCCGTTCTAGGGTGAACTGAGGCAGACAGCAGGGCCCCAGGTGTGAACAGCAGGCGACCTGGATGAAGTAGGTCAAGTGTTCTTTCCCCAAGATCCCAATCCCACCTTCCTCTTCTACCACCCTCCTCCTCCTTGAGGGTCTGTTCCAGAAAAACATCAGATCTGAGAGCCAAGGAAAGTGTGGCACCCGAACCAGCTCAGCAGTGTTCTCATGGGGGTACGGCAGGGAGAGCGTGCTTGCTGACCTGCCCAGGGCATCCTGGCTGGGGATCTGGGGGGCACAGGAGGCCAGGAAGGATGTCCCCACCCCCTCAGTCTTACATACACCCCCCCCCCCAACTCTCCTCCCCTGCCTGGACTCAGAGAGACCAAAATCCAGACAGTGAGTCTCCTGGCCCTCCCGCGCCACCCTTCTCCCAGCCGCACCTTTAGCCCCACCTGCTCCCTGGGGCACTAGGCTGGGTTGAGCTGGGTCTTTGCCCAGGATTACTCCTCTCTGAGTGCCCTCCTGTCTCTGCTGACGGGTGCTGCTGGGCACTGCCACTCGCCCTGGCTTGCGGCACAGGGTTCAGGCACAAGGTGGACTGCTAGAGCTCTGCCGCCAAGGGCTCGTGATCCAGCGCCTTGTCAACACCCGCTGCCTCCATCCGGTCCAGGCCCTGTCTCTGGTTTGGAAGACAGCTGTGGCCTCCTCAGTGGCTGCCCTGCTGTCGGTGTGGCCCCCTTCAGCCAGCTCCCCCCCTACATGACCCACATGGGACTCAGACCATGACACTTGCCTAAGACCCTGTCAAGGTTTCCATTCCTCTTAAACAAACCCCAACTCATTCCAGAGCCTAGCACACGTGATGTGACCCTTGCCCCGCACCCAGCTCTTCTCCTACTGATCTGCCCCTTGATTTCTTCACTCCAGCTCCATGGGCCTCTTCGCTGTTCCTCTCCTTTGCCATTCACATGGCTTCTGCCTGGGAAGCCCTTACCCTCCCTGTGCATGGCTCCCCCTTCATCATGGGGGTCTAAGCGTAAGTATCGGGGCTCCGAGAGGCCTTCCTGGAAAACCCAGTGGCTTATCCACAGGAGCCCCACTCCCCCCAATCATCCTGCTTCAGTTTCATCATCACACACAGCATTGTCTGAAATGACCTTGTTTGTATATTTACTTGTTTATTGT
The DNA here is from genome assembly GCF_004126475.2 of Phyllostomus discolor. Taxonomy (NCBI): domain Eukaryota; kingdom Metazoa; phylum Chordata; class Mammalia; order Chiroptera; family Phyllostomidae; genus Phyllostomus; species Phyllostomus discolor. The sequence continues at coordinate 14,703,093 of NC_040906.2, forward strand.
CCACTCCCCCAGCCAGCGTGTAAACTCCAAGAGGGCAGGTGCTGTCTCTTTTATTCACATCTGTGTCCCCAGCACCTTATCGCCTGAAGAGCACCAGGCCACAACAAGTGCAAAATAAATATTTGTTCATTGAATGACGAGGGGTGGAGGCCTGCTGGGGAGGGTGTCTGCGGCCTGTCGAGAGAGTTACTGCGGCCCAGTTATGTCCATTTCTTCTTTGTGATCTGCTTCCATTCCTTCTCTCCCACTCCAGGGGAAAGGGCGAGGGGAGGAAAGGAGACAGGCCTGGGGCTGCCTGGCTGACACTGCCCTAGCGAGTGGGGGTGTTCCCAGCCCAGCTGAGCTTGGGGCAGAGAGTGGAGAGGCAGATCAGTCCCGCAGCCCAAAGTGAGTGATGGGGTCTCGACTTCCCCGTGATTGCAAACCTGACGACCTCAGAACTGGGAGGTTCCTATAAGATTTAGCGGTCCAGCCTCCTCTCCCAGGAGCCGAAGCGACTCTTCTCAAGATCGCAAGCCGCAGAGAAAGGGCCAGTCTCAGGGAGCGGAGCCCTCCGCTCACTTGCAGACGCTCACCCACTCGGTGATGCGGCACTCCTCGCAGACCACGAAGCAGCACCAGTGGAAGCGGCAGTGGCAGCGCTCGCTGCGCGTCTGGCGCAGGATGTTGTGGCCGCGACCGCAGCACATGCTGCCGCAGCCGTCGGGGCCTGTTGCTGCTCTGTTGCACAGGCGGCCCACGGTGCCCGCCGAGTCCAGGCGCGGCTCGCGCTCGCAGAAGTCGGGCGACTTCTCGAAATAGACCAGGTCTGCAGGGTTGGCCCGGCGGCGTGGCCCGGGAACGCCCGGGGCCGCGGAGGGTTGCCCCCACGGGGCCGGCCTCCAGCTGGCCGCCGTTGCGGTTGTGTGGCCGGATGAGCGTGGCTCGGTGGAAAGCGGTTGCGCAGCAGCGCCCCCACCGCGCGGAACTCCGGCGTCACCTGCCAGCACGTCTTGAGCTGGCAGCTGCCTGAAGTGCCGTGGCACTTGCACTTCCGCCGCATGTTCTCCATCACCGCCTGCAGAGGGAAGCACGGTGAGAGGCAACGCCTGCGGCCAGCCCCACAGCCCTCCTCGCAACACGAGACACTGTCCCGTGAGAATCAGAGCCTTTTGCAACCAGCTCCCATTGAACAGAGGCAAAAGCTGAGGCCAAAGCGGAGTTGCGGGACGGGGTGGCACAGCTCCTGTGCCAGGCTGTCCAGAAAAGAAATCTGCCTGCTCTTCTGCTGCTTCCGGCATCCACCTCCCACCAGGCCAGGCCCTGGGGGAATTCCCTCCTTCCTGCTCCCCCTCCCTCTCCGGCCCGCCTTTCTCAGCACCTGCAGGGGGCCCTTGGGGCTGGGGCTCTGGCTTCCTGAGGGGGGATCCCAGATCCTCAGGGAAATTCCCTCTCCTTCCATCCCTCCGCGGGGGCCAAGAGCTGGCGTTTGCTGCCCCACTACATCCCATCCCCAAAGCCTCTGGCCTTGCTCCAGGCGGTGAGTCGGGGCTGCGGGGAGCCTCAGAAAGCTCTTGAGGCTTAAGGAGGTGGGGGGGGGGACCTGGGAGACACCCCTTCCCCCAGTATACCAGCTCGAGCTCATTCTGCCCAATGCTGACTGCCACAGCTCCCCCTAGAAACAGTGAAAACAACAGGGCCCCAAGGCTTTACTGGAATGCAGAATGGGAAGAGACCCCAATGAGCCAGACCCTCAACCCAATGAAAGTAGACAGAGAGGTTCCCAGGCCTCCAAAGGAGGTGGCGAGGGAACAGGACCTACCCACCGCCTGCCCAGCTCTCAGCCTGCAGCCTCCCCCCAAAGAAGCCTCACCAGAGGACCCAGGGGACTGACCACATCCTTCTCCCCGCCATTCCACTTCAGAAACCTCCTCAGGTGGGGGGGCAATGGTCTGAGCCCCCAAACCTGGGCAGTGGGGCCACGAGAGAGTGACCCTCGCTCGTCCCCCAAGTTTTGAAAGGACTCCCGACGCCTGCGGTGTCAGCACCACGTGGGAACTAGCCTGATGCCTGCCCTGGCCAACAGCCCCAGAACATCTGCTTCCCACAGGCAGCAGCCATTAATTAACCAGTTTAACGAGGAGGAGGAGGTGCTGTCGGTAGGGGCTGGGATAGTACTGAAGCTTGGGAAAAGAGCTGCATGGACAGGGCAGGGCTTGGGGGGAGCTGGGCTGGACCTGAGGGTGGACATGCCTCAGTTTACCTCACCTCTAAGTCAGAATAGGAAGAGCTGGATCAGCTTGGAGTTTTCGTGGAAGGGGAAGGCGAACCGGCCTGGGCTGGGAGGCCAGGAGAAAGGGGAGTGAGACGGAAAGGGTGCCAGCCAGGGTGAGGGGAGCCAGGACGGAGGCCTGAGCAGGCCTGGCAGGGGCGAGAGAAGGGGTGGAGGCCAGATAATCAGGAAAGGAGGGTGCTGAGCACCCACAAGGGCCAGGAGGCACCTCCGTGTAGGTGTGCGCACAGAAGGGGCTGCGCTGTAAACACAACGGCAGGGCCTCAGAGCTGAGGGGCCCCGGGGGTGCATCCTGCCCCTACCACTTTCTCACTGGTTACACCTCCTTGTGCAAGTTTAGTCTCTCTGTGCCTCAGTTCCCACGTCTTAGCCTGAGGTTCGTAACAGTACCCTCGACAGGGAGTCACATGGGCTAAATAGGCTAGTATGTAGCAAAGCGCTCCAAACAGTGCCTAACCTGTAGTGAGCACTCAGTAAATCCAGTTCACTATTACTTTTATCTCCTCTCTCTCTCAAATGAATGAGACTTTGGGTTAGTGCGAACATTTGAGGGTAGGGGAGCCTAGAGCACAGTTCCACGGCAGTCCCTGGGAACCCCACTTTGAGGAGCTCCCCACCTGCACAGAAAGGTTGGCAGAGAAGGGGGCACAGCGGAGGATATCACAGACTCATGGAACACTAGAGCCAATGGGCCTCAGGGGAGATCCAGTCAAACTTCTCACTTTAAAGGGAGGAGAGAGGGGTGGCAGAGCCGGGCCGAGACCCCTGGGGTCTGCCCGGAAACCCTGCCTTTCACCACTGTTCCCAGAGGAAGTGGGCAGAGCAGGCTGCTCCGCAGAGGGTGAGCTGATGAGGGCACAGGCTGCTTCTGTCCTCTGTCCCCAGGCCTAACGAAGTGCCTAGCACGCAGTAGGTATTCAGTGCAGTTTGTTGGCTGAATTAGGAGGGGGCAATGAGAAAATTGCTGCGTTAGGGGGAGGCCTGTGGTCCCCAGAGGAGAGGTAGGTTGTGGGGGCAGGGCTCGGCAGAGAGGGATAGTGCAGAGGAGGGGATAGAGAAGGTAGTTCTCACCTGCCTCCCAACTCGGTTGTTGTGGAGCCTCATGCGTGCGTGGATGTCTCTGTGAGGCTCGCGGGAATCCAGAAAGTCCTTAGAGAAGCGTTCCCCAAAGCCCACGTCCGGGCTACAGCCGCCCCACTCCCAGGAGTCCTGCAGGCCAGGGCTGGCGGGGGGCAGGGCTGGGTTGTCGGGAAACTCCATGGCTCAGGCCCTTCACCGCGCTGCAGCGCGTCCAGCTGCAGGCGGTGCAGCTTCCGACGGAAGGCCTCCTCATCCCCGCGCCGGGACGCGTCGCAGCCACACGCCCTCAGTTTGCCCAGGGCGCAAGCGTTGGACACGGCGTGCACTACGCCGGCGGCGGCGATGGCGTAGGCGAAGGCACTCTCTCGGAAACCTGCGGGTCGAGATCCAGGAGAACACAGGCTCTGAGCGGCCTTGACATCCCCTATCTCTGCGTTCCCAGCTCAGTCTTCTCACCATGCAGACGGGAAACAGAGGCCCAGTGTTGGGGGAAGGTCTGTTACAGGGCACAGAGTCAAAGCGGGTCAGAAATCACATCCGAAGTTCAGCACAGAGGCTGGAGCGGCAGCGGTCTCCCCCTTAAGCCCTTGTTTGCACTCCCTTCTCCGTTTCACTAACACCACAGCTTAGCAAGCTCGGAATTTGTGTCTACATCTCTCCTGTTGGACAGAAAGTATCTGGTAAACATTCTTTTGAAGATCAGGCACTTAACTGACTCCCTCTCATGTGATAGTGCACTTGAACACCACGCCTGCAGAGGAAGGCAAATGCAACCGAAAGAGTGAGTTCCCAGTCACGGAACTCCAGGCTGCAGGAAACGGTAATGGGCAGAGGGTAAATCGGAGGAACAGGTGTCCTCCTCCTAAAGTGCCTGAGCTCAGACTGCCTGCCCTGCCTGATGCTCCCTCCGGTCTCCCCAGAACCCTCTCTGAGGCCCGGATGTGAGAGGCAGAGAACGGCAACCAGCAGGGCTTCCCCCTTTGCTGCCCACAGGACATCCCAGAAAGTCTGCTCCGAAAGGCTCACCACCCAGCCACCTGGGGTGAGTCTAAGCTCAGCGGAGGGTTGTTTGAGGGGTGCTGGAGGTGAGTCCGCGCCTTGCACAGGGCCAAGCACACAGTGGTGTTGAAACCTGAGAGGGGAGGGTGAGCTGAGGCAGACACTTCCCCTGGGATGCTCGAGGGGCACAGGAACTCCCTGAGGAGCCGCTCTCAGGGGCCCAGGGCTGGGCCAGCCTGGCCACTGACTTGTCTGCACTGCTCTCCTCCTGGTGCGCCCAGCTGGGCTGTTCTCTGGGAAAGCCCGGGTAGGTCTCGGCCTGCGGCAAGGAAGGCCTACTTGAAGAGGAGCGCCTGGCTCCTGGACCCACACGCTGTTTCTTGCTTATTCTGCATCTGAGAAAGGGCTAGTGAGGAGCAGGCTCTGGTACAAGTTTCTGACCAGGCTCTGAACCTGTGTGGGCAATGGGAGAAGCCACGAGCAATAACAGGCCTCATACAAGGAGAAGAATCTACCCGTGGAGGAAGCCCAGAGACGGATGGCCTTGGGGGAGGTCAGAGGTCCAGAAGAGACTCTGGTCCTTCTGACCCAGCACCAGGGACTGGAAGGACATGCTCTCAGAGGACTCACAGATCCAGAGAGCTGACCAGGACTGGACAGAGACCCAGCCCACTCCTACCCCTAATGCTCACCCTCTGCATATCAGAGCCTGTCCTCCTCTTCCTGCCCAGCCAAAACAACAGTAGCAACAACAACAACAAGAAAAGGAAAAACCCAAGTAAGACGTATAGTAAAGAATTGAACTCTAAAGCCAGATTGCTTGGTTCACATCTTGCCCTTCCACTTACTAAATGTCAATAGCTACGTGACCTTGGCCAAGTGAGTTGACTTTCTTGTCCCTCAGTCTCCTCATCTGTAAAACAGGGTTATCATTATCCGCCTCATTGTTGTTCCAAGAATTAAATGAGTTAGTAACTTTAAAGTGCTTAAAATAATACCACACTCATAATAAGCACTATATAAACCCTAGCTGTTATTGAGGACTTCTTGCTACCTGACCTCACCCACTATTTCTATAGTTTTAGGACATTGTTTTCAGTGCCCCTGACCAGGACAGAGCCTAGAAGCTCATTGCTCTAGAATAAGTCACCTGGGCCACCAGAAACCATAAAGCAGACTGTCCTTCCCTATCGTCTCTTCAGCTCATGGCATCTTGGGAGCAGACAGGGAGGGATGGGGATGGGGCTGGAGCCCTCGAAGGAGGTGCTGGGAATCGGTGGGAGCTGCGGAGGAGTCGGCACTGCTCCGGAGCTGGGGCCCCAGGAAAAGGAGGGTAGACCCAGGCTGCAGAGCACACCCCGTGTACACGCATTGCCTTTTGTCTGTGGGGCTATGAAACCCTTCTCTTATCGCTGAGTGGTCATCAGCCCACTCCTAGGATGAATGGCAATACTCAGACCTCCAGAGGCAGCCCAGGCCTCAGAAATCTTCCCACCACACACACGCACGCAGTGCAAAAAAGGGATGCCCAAGGTCACAGGGGTTATGAAGCTGGACCCAACTCCCAGGCCTGACAACTTTCTGCTGAGAGATGTTGGACTCTAGGGAAGACCTGCTGCTGAATAAGAAACCCAGGTAGCCCGGTGCCCAGTTTCCCGTGGCCCTGCCTATGCATGGCACCAGGAAAGAGCAAGAGGCTGGTCCAGCCCTGGCTGGTATGGCTCAGTGGATTGATCGTGGGCCTGTGAACCTAAAGGTCACAGGTTCAGTTCCCAGTCAGGGCACATGCCTGGGTTGTAGGCCAGCTGGGGCATGCGGGAGGCAAACGAGCAGCCAATCCACTTTGTCTCCCTTCCTTCCCCTCTCTCTAGAAAGAAATTACTTTTTAAAAAAAGAGAGAGGCTGGCCCAAGGGGATGTGCTGGGCCCACCGCCATCTTCCAGGCTCTGTGATGTTCAAGGGCGGGGCTGGGGGGATCTGGAGAAATGTAGCCCACAGCCTGCAGGGAACATCCATGCCTCCCCCCAGCAGCAAGAAAACCGTCCCCTGGCTCCAGTAGCCACCACACGTAGGTGTGCCCAGGCAGGGTTTGTGTGGCCATCCTTCATTCTAAGAATCCAGGCCTCGGAGAAGTCCAGCCCCCTGGGTCTGCCCCCAGCTCCCATTCAGGGCCCCAGTTTTCGGTCCTGGCCCCGACTGTCTGGGGCAGACGCAGGCACCGTGCCATCTGGCCAGCTGGAGGGGGAGAGGGTGGGGCCACGGCCAGCTGGGCTGCCCCGAGCATTGGTGGGGGGCTCGTTAAGACGCACAATTAGCCGCCCTGCCTTTGATCTAGGACAGGGACTGCCAGCATCTAAGTGGAGTCAGCTGCTGCTACAGGCTGAAGCCAACGGCCAGGAAGGGACTGTGGGAGGAGGTCTGGAGGGTAGGGGAGTGTGGAGGAGAGAGGGTTCGGGAGCCAGTGGGAACCAGGAGGGTCCAGAGAAGCTTGAGTCCCGTGCATGTGAATCAAAGAATCAGGGAAGGAGAGAGGGCTGGTCCATTCCTCTGTGCAAATAATCTGTGTGTGCTTGTGTGCCTGGGCTGAGAGAGGGGGGGAGAGTTGTGTGCATATGGGAACACTTAGGGGTGACACTGAATGGGGCTACACGTTCGCTCAGACATGGGTAGGGGGTGTGTGTGTGTGCATCGCTCTCATTTCTTGGACTGCTCCTTCACTGCACAGCTCTCCTGGGGGCACACGGAGGTGGGGAAGCAGTAGGGCAGGGGCTGGGCGCCATCTCTAGTCAGCTGGCCTGCACTGGAGTCCTGCTTCTGCAGCTCACTTACAAGCTGTGTGACTAATCCTCTCTTAGCCTCATGTGTAAAGTGAGGATAATAACAGGACCGACCGAGTGGGGATTGTTTGAGGGCCCTAAAGTGTAGATAAAGTGCTTTGGAAAAGTGCCTGACACACAGCAAGTACGCAGTATGTGTTGGCTGATTTATTGGGTGCCGTCAGACTGATAGGACCTCAGGTAACCCTGAGATATGACCGTCTGGACCTCTGTGTCCCCACGGAGTGCTACCATGGACCCCAAGCCTGGAGACGGGGGCATAAAAGCAAGACTCTCTGAGGATGGATGTAAAAGGGAGGTGGGAGAAGAGCGAGCCAGGGCCTTGGAGGACAGAGGCTGGGCTCTAATTTGCTGGCTGCCCCTGCGCTGGGACCCCGGCTTGCTGCAGGGCCTCACGCACCCTCTTTTTGAATAGCTGGGCCGTAGGGAGAGGTGTGCCTAAACCACATGGGACCTCCAGGACCTGCTCCCCGATCTCCTTCACCCCCTCCATCAAGGTTCCCTCTGTCCTCTCATCTCCTCTCACTCCAGGGCCCAGGGCCAGTCTGAGGCAGCTCTGTCCTCAAATCTCCCTCGGGCCCCTGCACCCTGAGTGAGAGACAGGTGGGTTCCTCTAGTCCTCACAGGGAAGAGCTCCCCTCCAGCTGATGTTCTGCCCAGCACCCCACCCACCCAGGCACCAACCCTCTGGGTCCTCGAACAAAAAGCTGAGGATACCAGTGCCCTTGGCACTCAGGTCACAGCCTTTTTCTGGCTCCGGCCCCCTAGAGCCCCTCTCCTGTCCCCCCAACCCCAAGCTCCAGCACCACTGGCCCCATCCTCACTTTGGCTAGGTAAAGCCCTATTGTGCGCCCTGCCTTCCAAGCACCTCCTCTAGGTTGTCGGTCTCCTTGCTTTCTCTGGGCTGCATTAGAGCCCTACCCCTTCAGCCCAGCCCACCTCGAGGACAATTAGACAACAGTAAGACCATTAAGATGGAAGCCCCAAGAGACCAGCTCTCCTAGCAGTCTCTATTTAAAACATGGCAAAACGCACCTTTCAGAAACCCCATGGGGTGGCCTGGGTCAGAATGGGGCTCTGCACCCTGATATTCCACCTGGGAGAAACTGACCCCACCATGGACAATCCATAGCTTAAAAAGAAGTGAAATTTGGGAGGGCCCAGACAGGAGCTGGGTGCCACCAAGAGCGGGTCCCATGGGATTTAAATTTAGCTAGTCCTGCAGGTGACAGGCCAAGACGACCAGGAGACGACCTCAGGAGGGTGAAAGGGATGTGGCCCGAGGAGAGGGGCAGAAGGGTGGGTCTCTGAGGGAGGAGTGGAATTTCCTTCCAGAAGCCCAGAGTCCCCTGCTCCAGGGAGGGGCACAAATGAGGTGTCGCAGTTCGGGAGCAGAAGCCCAAGAGGCGAAGGACGACGCAGGCCTCCTGAGGCCGGAGGAAGGAGCCCAGCTCCCCTGCCGAGCCAGGAGCCGCCGTCCCACCCCCTCCCCGCTTTGGGCGCCGCCCCCGCCCGGCTAGCCCCGGCAAGTCTCCCCCTCCACCCCTAACCTCTCCCCCCACCCGTCCCCCCAGCTCACCTCCCGCTTATTAAACTGCAGGTGAACCCGGGAGCGCCTGGCGCCGTGCCAACCCCGCGCGGTTCCACCGCTCACAGCTCGCCCCCCGAGTCAAAGACCTCGCGTTCTCCGCCAGGCCTCGCGGGCCTCCCCCGGCGCAGCCACTGGGACGCCTGGCTTCGTCAGAGGGGACCCGAGGACCAGAGGGGAAGAGGGGGCACCAAGGCCCGGGAGGGGTAAAGGGCTTGCCTCGCCTCGCCCTTTCGGAAGCGACAGGGGTGTGAAGCTCCGCACCCGCCGGAGTCCCCAGGGAGCAAAACCGAAGCGGGGGCCGGAGCGCTGGAAGGAGGCCGAGGCTTCGGGGTGCGCGGGTGACCTAGCAACCCGGAGCGGGAGCGGGCGCGCGGCGGCGACGAGCGCCGGCCTGGCCCGGCCGGGGCAGGAAAGGTGCAGAGGCCTGTCACTTCGCGCCGCCGCCAGCGCGGGCGTTGGGGCGGGGCGGGGCGCCGGAGGGGCCGGCCGGCCGGGGTCCGGGCCCGCCGCTCCTGGAGGGCTGGAGAGGCTCGAGAGCCGCGCAGCGGGCGGGGCTGGAGCTCAGGGCCGGGTGGGGGGCACCCCTTTGAGAGCAGCACGGCTGGGCCCGGGAGCCGTCTGCCGCGGCCCGCAGGGGATTAGTTCGCGGCTGCATGCCGCCACACGCGTCGGGCTGGGCTCAGCCAGGGAGAAACAGCGCCCCGGGCTCGCGGGGGAGGCGGGAGGGAGAACGCGCGGGGGCGGGGCGGGCGGCCCGGGGATGGGCTGGGGGAGACTAGGGTGGCCCCTGACTTGGGGCCCAGGGAAAGCTCGGAGGGGTCTTGATGAAAGGGGAAGGCCGTGGCTCTTTAAGTTCTCCCTGAAGTCGGGGTCCATTGGGGTCTGATTCTCCCAGCAGCCTCAGGTCCCAAGGCCAGAGGGTGTAGGGGTACGCCTCCTTTCTCTTCCACTGTCAACTGAGAATTGGGCAAGTCCCAAGGAGCCGGGTCTCCACACCACCCCACCCAAACAGCTGAGAGGGGGACATGCAGATACCCAGCTAGGCCCGTGCAGGGGGCAGGACCCCGGCTCCCCCAGAAGACCTGAGTGGAGGCCTAAGATACCAACACAGGAGGTGGGTGTGAGCAGGAGTGAGTGACAAAACCGTCCTCCCTCTCCAGCCCAAGCCGCTCTCAGGGTTGCCCAGGTGAGACCTGGGTCACCCAGCGGCGGGGAGGGAGGACAGGAGCGGGCTTCCGCTTCTCTGAGCTGTGAGGGGAAAGGGAATTGGCAGGGCCACCAGGCCTGCTGGGCTGCAGGCAGGCGTGCATGCACACACACACACACACACACACACACACCCAGTACCTCTGATTCAGAGAGAGTTTTCCAAGGTGGCGAGGATGACACAGAGGCTGGTGGTGGACCCTGCTGGGAAGAGCTTCTTCGGAAGTACAGACCTTTTACCTGCCCAGGCTTCCCTCACCTACGCCATTTGGCAAACGTCCCCAACCCCTCTTCACGCTGACTCTGGGTGCTCTGTTACTCACAGGCTTGCCAGCCTCAATGCTGTTTGCTCGGTAGAGGGGAATGTGGGGCATCTCACAGACACAGATATTTCTGGGCCTGAGATCCGCAGTGTCAATGACAGGGCAGGATCACCCATGAGTCCAGTTCTCGGGCATGGGACCTGTCACCCTCGACCCACGCAGCCCAGCCGGACGCCATACCTGCCCCATTTGTCTGCCCTGGGGTTGGGGGGGTGGCTCCAGGGAGTGGGTTGGGATGGTTGGCAGATCGGTTCTGGGGTGGGGGTGCTGGATGGGGAGGGGGGAGGGACAAGATGAGGGGCAGCTACCTCTGCTGAAGATGGGACTCTCGTAGGGGATCTTATTCCGAGTCTCCAGACTCGAGCAGTTCCAGCGCTGGTCCCGGAACTGGTGCTGACACTCGTGGATGGCGATCTGGATGCCCTGGATGGCGGAGGCCGCCACGTCGGGGTGGCGCACGCACACCTCCATCTGCCGCCTGCTCAGGCCCGGCAGTGTCAGGCACACGGTGTTGGCGTTGAGCACGGGCTCCGGGGGAAGGCGGAGGCCCAGGATGTCATTAGGTGCAGACCTGCGGGCATGCGGGGTGGGGGTGGGTGAGCGTTTGGGGGACTAGGAGGACCCCATCTAAACGTGCACGGTCTGTCCCCAAGGCCACAGTCCCCATGTTTCTTCAACCCTTGCCTTTTAGGTTTGGGCCTGACAGTGTACCCCTAGAGCATTCTCCTTTCCTGGGCCTTCTCACCACTTCCAGTAAAACCCACCGAGCTGCACACCCGCCCAGGGTAACACGAGCAGATGCACACGGCCGGAATGGCTGCGCACACGGCATTTAGTAAGTGCATCCCTGGGCAGAGCCGCTCACGTACGCTGCCTTCCCCCGAAGACCACCCTTAAAGACATAGTTCAGAGAGTCATATTCCCAAAGACACACTTCTGCACGGTGCGGGGAACACCCAGACCCAGGAGCACCTACACACACGCACCCTTCATCAGACATAGTCACACACATAGACAAAGACACACAAATACACACCGCGTTCATTTTACAGATTCGCCCAGGAGCGCTCACATGTGCACATGCAGGCTGCTGTTCACAACATAGCTTGCTGGGCTCACTCACACCCATGCACGCACATGGGTGCACACACACACACACACACACACACTGAGAACATGTCCACCTGCAGTCTCTCACTGACCCCACCTGGGCTGCACCCTTCCAGACCCTGACCCCTGTCCCTGCCTGTGGGCCGTCTCCAAGGTGGAGCGAGGCAGTTCGAGCCTCCTGGGGTGGGGTGCATTCCCTCAGCACAGCACAGAACTCCAGCTTGGTACTCGCTCCCCGCCCCCCGTGCACACACCTTCCCTTCTAGTAGCCACCATTCTGCTGGGCACTGCCCTGTCTCCTCAGACTGCCCATATTCTGTCACCGGCTCCACGTCCTCCCGTGAGAGCACTTTCATTGGGCACTAGAACTCTCCTGCGACACTGTCCCTCCCTCCTTCCAGGGTCCCCTGCCCCAGCAGGAGCGCCAGAGGCCCCCGTGGCTGGGGGTCCCAGCTCTCCAGGAGGGCGGAGCATAAGGTGAGGGCTCACCTGGGCAGGGCGGCAGCCAGCAGCAGGAGGAAGAACAGGAGCGCGCACAGCGCGGGCCGCGGCTGGGGCCCGGGTCGGAGAAGCCGCAGCCAGGGGCAAGGGTGGGCGCTGCCCATGGCGCGCGGGCCGTGACGGGCGGGGAGTGGGGGGCTCACAGCCCAGCGGGACTGGAGAGCCAGGGGCGACGGCGCATGATCCGCGGGGGTCGGGGCGGCTGCGACACACGGCTCCGACTTGGGTCACGGCTCCGGGAGCAGACGGCGCCCGCCTCCCCGCTCCATGGGGCAGCGCCCCCGGGCACCGCCCCCGGGGGGGGGTGGCGGGCGGGCACACCGGGCACCTCCTGGCACAGGGGTCCAGGGAATTTCCCGAGGCCCCCCTGCGACAACTCCTGGTGCCTCTGGAGGGTAAGGGGGGCCCGGATGTGCTGCGGGCTGGGGACGAGAGGCTGGGGTGCCGGGGAGCCCCCCAGCGTTGCGCGGCGAGCCTGTGCTTCCGAGGGCGTGTGGGGCGGGACGGGGTGGGGGCTGGAGGGGGGGCGGCGCTGGCTGTGCCCGGCCCCACCGCCCAGAGAGTGACTGTCCCGGCCCCGGGAGCTCCGCCGACTCCCCTCCCCCCGCCCCCCCCCCAGAGTGTCTCCGGGCTCTACCCCACGTGACGTCAGGACGGGGTGGGTGGAGGAGTGTACGCGACCTGAGGCCACTGCGTCCACTCAGGATTCCGGGTGGGAGCGGCCACGCGGCGGGCAGAGGAAGGAGAGGCGTTGGAGTGTGTGCGCGCAGGCACAGGGAGGTGCCAGGGCGCGGGACGTGCTGGTTTGTGTCGGAAGGTGTGTGTTACTGGGGGGTGTGGGTGCCTGGCTGAGACGCAGCTGTTGGGGAGCGGTCCCCCTCCCTGCCCCCTCCACCGATATACACACCTGCAAGGGCTGGAGGGGAGAGATTGGCCCCTCTGCTCGCCTCCCCCACCTCTGGGGGGACTTCCCGGGCTTGGCTGGCGAGGCAGGTGTGGGATCCTGCAAAGGAGTCTGGCAGCTTCTGGATCTTGCTCTTCTTTGCTGTGTGACCTTAAGCAGGTGCCCGCTGCTCCCTGAGCCACGCTCTTCCCCTGCGTGAAATGGGATTGAGGAGGCCCACCCCACCTAGTCCCCTCATCTAGCCAATGAAGGTAAAATTACTAGGACCCCAGCAGCAACAGCTTGTCTGGGAGCAGAGCACCCGGGGTGCCACATCCTGGGAGGAGGGATTTGCAGATCCTTTTAATCCTAAAAGTGTGCTTTGAGGTCAGCATATTTCATCCTCTTTTATATCACAAGAAAGTCCTGAGGCTCAGAGAGGGCCATGACTTACTTGAGATCACACAGCGAGTAGGAGGAAGAGCTGGAACCGAACCCAGTTCGATGGGTGCTGCGCACAGCGGCCACCGAGCAGGCACTGGGTGCTGCTTGCCAAGGCCCTGCTTTCGGAGACTCCAGGTCTTGCCCCGGCTCTGCCGCCTGTTCTTGGTCCTCTGGGAGCTCCCCAACACCAGCCCCCTGGCCCAGGCCACTCCTCCCCAGGGTCCCTTCCTGTCTTCCCTCCAGACCTGCACACTGGGCTGAGTGTACTGGACCCAGGCAAGGGCCTGAGAGCCACAGGGTTGGGGACAGAGGCTTCGGCTTCTGCTTCCAGTTCTAAGCTGGGCCCTGACAGTGAACCCTAACTCTCACTGTGGCCTTAGCATCCCCCTCTGTGAAATGGGTACAAGCCTCCCACTCTATGCACACACCTCCCTCCCAGCCGCACTACTCTCTGTCTCTCTGAAGAGAGCCCCTACTGGTTAAGGATAAGCTACAGGGACCTCTGGGTTCAGAGACCAAAAGGGGCCGGTTTCCTGGAACTGGCCATTCCTGGGGACTTGGAGGGGAGGGGTGGGGCCTCCTCTGTCCCCAGACTGTCAGGTGGCCTGAGCAACAGCAGGCCGACAGCATGCTCCTCATTGCACTCCCCCATTTCTGCTGGCAGGCTCTGCAGCTGTCAGGAATTAAGGGCTTGAGGCTGCTGGGGGTGTGGGGGGGGTGGGGGGAGCAGTCTGGCTGGACAGCAGGAAAACAGCCGGGGGCAGGGAGCAGTCTGCGTCAGCCAGAGCCTTGTTTGACCCCATCCACCCCTCCCCTCTGCACTCTCTCCCACCACGCTGCAGGCACAGGGCGTTTGGGAAGGGTAGAGGGGGAGACGGGGCAGGACCAGGCTCGGCCCAGGAAGGGAGCATGAGCCCAGGGTGGGAGAGGGCACCAGCGGGGGCAAACCGGGCTGAGGAGTCACGCTCCCACTGGCTGCTGGGGAAACTGAGGCCCAGAGAGGCTTAGGAGCACACTCAGTGAGGAACGAGACACACTGAATGGGTTCCTAACCCTCCCTACTCCCCGCCTAGTGCCCACACTAGTGTTTCCCGTGATCCACACATCGTAGGTCTCCGCTGGGGTGGGCCACTGTGGGAAATAACGATTCCATTCCCACGCAGCTGAGTCATCCTTTCCAGGGACGAGGCCTGGGGGTCTGAATTTCTAACTGGTATCCCCAGTGATTTCTGTGAGGACCACATTTGGGAAACACTTCTGATCTGCTTGAGGGACTGATTGTTTTTTCCCTTTGGCTTCCCTCTAATGAGGGAGGATGTCTTTGCACTCCCACCGGCTCCTGTCCACGGACCATACACGTGTACAGGAGAGGGAGAAGACCCTTTCTTTGAAACCCCAGCCGGCAGGGAATGATGCCCAAGCCTTGCTTGCACCGGGGCGTGGTTCTGGGCTGATGTCATGAGGGTTTAGAAGCACCCAAGCCTGGGGCAACCCTCCACACTTCCGGGAGGAGAGGGCATATGTAGGCACAGGGCCTTGGCCTGTGTGCCGAGGGACCCCAGGAAGACTGTCTGGCCTAGCCCCATGTGACCCATGCCATGGGCAGCCCCTCGGCCCCACCCTGGCCCTGCCCTAGGCTCTGGCCCTCAGCCCAGCCCCAGCCCCCGCAGCCACAGCCTGAGACCACAATTACAGGGGCCACTGGGGGTGGGGGAGCACCAGGGCTGCAAGGCAGCTTGGAGAATGGTTCCAGCTGTGGTGGCTCTGGAGGAGGTTTCAGGGAAGGGCGAGCTGGGAGGCACCAGAGTGAGGACAGGTGGGACCTTCAGCCCTGATGCTCTGCCCGAGAGGTTTGCCTCAGTGAGGAAGAGAGGGAAGGAGTTCCACACTGATAAGGGGGCGCTTTGTCCTACTCTCTGGGTCTCTGGGGCCCCTGCCCCTCCGCAAGGTGAGGGAGCAGAGCTTGCTGCTTCAGTCTCCCAAGCACCTAATGTGTTCGGCCATCGAAGGGAAGGCGAAATGTTTTTGGAGCCCTCCTGAGCCTTCCAGGTGCCTCCCACCCATCTGCCTGCATATCTGGGCGTCCCTGATATGGTCACGCACACACCAGGAGCATCCCCGTGCTCTTGTCCCCTCTCCTGGGTTCCACAGTCCTCCGTCACTCAGCCTTGATGGCTCAGATTGTGCCTGGGGCTGAGCAGCTGGGTCAGCAAGGGGGAGGGGCTTCGATGGGGCATTTCTGAGCTCTGTTTCGAGCCCCCTTCCCAGGCAGCAGTGCAAGAGCACAGAGCCATCTCCGAACTTAAAGGACCAGGCTAATGGGCAAAGTGGGGCCTCTCAGGCCCTTACTCTCACTCTTCGCAGACGGCAGTTCCCAGACTCCTGCTGGGCTGAGTCACAGAAGATGGGCCAACTAACATGTGACCGGTGGTTAGAGATTGCAGTGCACCCTCACGTGCACTGACAAGCTACCAGGCACCCCTGTTTTGTGATGGGAAAACGAAGGCTCAGAGAGATTAACTAACTTGGTTAAGGTCAAGCTAGCAAACCCGGCCTTTTTGTCACTGTATCATGCTACTTCCTCTGAATTCCTTTTAACCTGCTCGGGTTGGTATTAGCTCATGCTGCTGCCCCGGTTTCCCTCTCTGACATCACCCACTCCATCCACTCCCTGCCCTCAGGACCTAGAAGTAAATACGGGGAAGGAGCCATCCCAGACGGTCCGGAACCCTGGCAGCTCGACCCAGGCTGTCTGTGGCTCTCTGTTTCTGTTCATCCTACCCTCTCCCACCTACCACTGCGAGGTCCCCAAAAGTCCTGTCAGTTGATCCCTTTCACGGGGAAACCGGGCTCTGTGCACCCTCTGGTGGTCTCTGAGAGAAGTACAGGAGATTATTTTTTTAAATACCCAGCTTTCTACCCCTATCCTCACAGCAACTACCATTTCTTAAGCATAAATTGGACATAACTTATTGTGTCAAATGCTGTGCTGAGTGCTTTTCACAGTTCAAAGACATCCTTTCCACAAGTCTGTGGAGACGTGGGATGGATTGCAACAGCGGCACATCCTTTGCCACTCTCCCATTGAGAGGAGGAGTCTAGTTCCCCTTCCCTTGAATTGTGGCTGGTTCTGTGACTTGTGTTGACCCATAGAGAGCGATGGCAAAGCTGTGTAACTTCCAAGACTGGAACCGAAGAAGAAGAAGAGACTGGCAGCTTCTGCCCCCCAGGTTGGCACAGTCTATGTTGAAAACCAGCCTTGGGTAAGAAGTCCAACCACACTGAGGCCACCATGCTGTGAGGAAGCCACATGCAAAGCAGGAAGCCCCCGGAGAAGCTCGGAGGCACTAGCTAGACACTTATGAGTGAAGCCCCCGGGACTGTTCAGCCCCGCCCCGCCCCGCCCAGCCGCCAGTGGCGTCCAGTTAACCGCACCACCACAGCCAAAAGTTCTGCCGCAAGGGGGCAGAACCACCAAGCTGAGTGTTGACAAATTCCTGACCACAAGGATTGAGAGAAGTGGTTACGTGGGGGTTGTTCGCTGTGCAGCGTGGAAAACTGAAACAGGATGATGCTCCCATTATATAGATGAAGAAACTGAGACTCGCGTGATCTCTGCCGTAGACTTCTGAGCAGCAACACCAGCTTCACACATAAAGCTCTTGCTCTGCCCTCATACCTTGATGGGAGCATTTACAGCATTTGGACTATGGGAAAATTGGGGGCTTTGAACCCCAGCCATTCGGCCTTGCCCCCCCCCCCTTCTCTCTCTGGGAGGAAGATGAGGACGTGAAGTTCAGCTCTGGAGAGCCAAGATCCTCAAACCCCCTCCTCTCTTCCCTCCACGGTCACCATCAGTGTCCCAAGAAAGAACTCGGGAATGGAAGGAAATGTCGTTGGGCGCCAGGAGAAACCTTGGGACTTTTCTTCGTCTCCCACTAAGTGTAACTAGAAATGCTGTTCGGAGCAGTCTTCTCAGTGTTAATGGGGGTGAAGTGAGTGTTCAGTCTGATGTTACTAATAACGTATTTCATCACATTCTACAGTTCATAAAGTGCTTTAATCCCACGGACTTGGGTGGCCCTAGAAGTCTGCCCATGAGTCCCCCGGGGATCACAGAGGGGCAGAGGACGGTGTCGCACCCCCCTAGAACCCTGACGGGAGCTGAAGGGCAGCTGAGTGCACCAGCAGAGGCGTCCCGTCGGCTCTCCCCAGACCCTCTGTGGAGTCTGCTCCCTTAAAGAGGGATGACCACTTCTTCGCCAGAGTGTGGGCCCAAGCCCTAGGCGTGTGGCAGGAGTGAGTAAGAAGAATGCCAAGG
Organism: Phyllostomus discolor; assembly: GCF_004126475.2. Classification (NCBI taxonomy): domain Eukaryota; kingdom Metazoa; phylum Chordata; class Mammalia; order Chiroptera; family Phyllostomidae; genus Phyllostomus; species Phyllostomus discolor. The sequence continues at coordinate 14,720,660 of NC_040906.2, forward strand.
GGAGACTTGGCACTCTTCACCGTGGGTGCCAGGAGAGCCCAGTCTCATGGGGGCAGGGGAGTGGGGAGGATAGGGAGCCAGGGTAAGGAGCTCTGAATTGCTCGTTCTATCAAAACCATCTCCCTTTGGACACTCCTTCCAGAGCCTGGCGCCATGCAAACCCGCAGGAGACCAGCCGCCCTCCCAAACTGTGGGCCCAGTCCTCCTGGTTTAAATATCTTTATTGATACTAAACGTACCCCCCGAACCCATGGCCAGCAGTTCTGAGGAGGCCCGCATCCAGAGGCCTAGAAAGGGGCTCTTTGGTTTCCATCTGGGGGCGGAGGAGAGAGAACTCCCTGGAGCTCGTGGTCGCCACCAGAACTCTCTAAAGTGCCTCTAGGGGAGGGGGATGGTCCCTCCAATGCCCTGGGCCTTCCTGGGCGCGCGTGTATCTCCAGCCTCACCTCCTCAGTTACCAGGGGCCCGGGAGACGGACTTTGGCAAGGGTAAACTGGGCCAAGGCAGCGCCCTCTGCTGGAGCCCAGATGTCACACAGGTAGCGAGAGGCGGCTCTGCACGCAGTTGGGAGAGCTGCGCCGGGGGTCAGAGGCAGAGGCTGAGCTCCTTGCGCACCAGGCATTGGTGGCACTGCACTACGCAGCACCAGTGGAAGCGACACAGGCAGTTCTCCTCGAGCTGCACGCTCTCCTGGCGGTGCCCGCGACCACAGCACAGCAGGTCGCAGCCGCTGAGGTCCAGGGCACTACTGTTGCAGGCGCGGCCCCGCGTACCGGGAGAACCTGTGCGCCGGTTGGGGGCGCAGAAGTCGGGCGAGTCGGCGACGTAGAGTAGGTCAGCTCCGCTAGGCGGCTTGAGACTGCGGACCGCGGGCAGCAGGGCCTTGCCATCGTTGGTGCCCATGACACGCGAGGCGCCGTGGAAGCGCTCGAGCAGCTCCGCGCCCACCTCGCGGAACGGGGGCAGCTTCTGCCAGCACGTGCGCAGAGCGCAGGAGCCCGACAGTCCGTGGCATTTGCACTCGGTGCGCGTGTGGCTCCGCACGGCCTGCGAGGAGCAGAGGAGCGGTGCAGATGGAGACGGATGTGGGGCTCGGGGCGCGAAAAGGCCCAGAGGACGGACAGGCACACAAAATGTAAGAGACGGGGAGCGGACTGAAGGGATGAAAAATCAGGTCTTCTCCCCACAACCTCAAACAAACAAACAAACAAAAAACCCACAACCAAAACAAAACAAAAAGCCGGCGAGCTCCAGGAGGAGAGGGGGAGATCGAGGAAACGACAGCCCCAAGAGGGCTGAGGGGAAGAACGATAAGGATGGAGGAGTAGAAGTGGGCAGCGTGGGACAGAATGCGGCACAGAGATTCCGGGGAAAGTAGAGTGGGCAGCAGGGGTGCGATTCTCCCAGGGCGGGGCGGGGCCGGGGCCGGGGCCGGGGCGGGGGGAGGGGGCGGGGGGCAGTAGTAGCTGTCGCACCTTCTTCCTCCTGCCAACGCTCACCGCCCCAGGCAGGGTTGAGTAGAGACGAAGAGCCCGCGCCCTGGGCGTCTGTCTCCACCACCCCTCCCCAACCCTCTCCAACAGGTATGTGGGCCTGTCAGGACATTCTTCCCTGGGCCCCCTTACCACCCCCCCCCAATGCCTCAGGCCCAAACCCTAGAGGACACAGGATGTGTGTAGGGATGTCCCTAGAGCACCCCAGAACTGAGGCATAGGGCCCACTGTGGAGGTACCACCGAGAACCAGAACCCAGGAGTCCTGCCCTTTATTTGCTCTTTGCATCTAAGAGTCACGGCCCCACTTGAGATTTATGGGGTCAAATGACCCAGGAAGATCATCTCTAAAAGCTCAGAGTGCAGGTTCCCTCCTTCCCACTGGAAACATCTACCCCAGGCAGCTTTTCTGTCCCTAAACAGGAGCCCCTGGAGCCCCGTTGTTGCAGAGAGGAAGGGAGAGGCTGCCAGGGTTCCGGGCAGGGCCTGGCCTGGGGTTGCTGGGCAGCCAGTCGGCAAGAGCGCAGATTCGGTTCCAGCTTTCCTGGCCTCTGCCTGACCTCCTCCTGCCTCCACCAGGACCTGCTCCTGTCCCTCAGGCCTTCCCAAGCCTACTGCGCCACAGGCCTGTCCTAGCCCCTTTCCAGGCCTCCCCCGCACCTGGCTCCTCTACCTCAAGACCCCATAACTTTGTGTCAGCTTCTGCCCTTCCTTTCATCCCCAGCCTTTGTCTCCACCCTCTGTCCCTGCCCTGACAGCTGCATCTCTACCCGCCCCAAGCTTTTCCCTACCTGTCCTGTCTCAGAGATATGCCCGTTCTACCTGCACTCCCTACATGCCCCAACCAAGTCCTCTTCCCTGGGTAAATTCTTCCTACCCTGCCCCAGGCCTCCCAAGTGACCATCTTCTAGGCTGGCCAGCTGGCCTCCCACACGCCCATCAAGCCCCCCAGGCAATCTTCCCGGGCGGCCCCCACTGCCATGCTGGCTCACACAGATGATCATACTCCTGCACATGCACACCCTCCCTTCCTCACGCACTTCCACAAATGTGCTCCTACACTCACACACAGCTCTCCCACATCCACTGACACACACACACACACACACACACACATTTCCACATGCATGCACACACACACGCTTACCCATCCCTGCCCATACTCACCAGCCGGCCTGCCTCATTGTTGTGAAGCTGCACCAGCGCTCGGATGTCCCCACCTCCCCGCTTGTGCCGGGCGTCCATAAAGAGCCTGGACTTCTCATCCCCGAAGTCCACATCATCGCCGCAGCCTCCCCACTCCCAGGCTGCGCTGCCCTCTGGGGAGCCCACAAGGCCAGGGGGCCCGAGGGTGCCTGGCAGGCCAGGGGGTCTCGGCGGGGCCCGCCTGCGGGGCGCCTGGCAGCCACACTGCAGCAGCTCACCCATGGAGCAGGCCTGCGTGACTGCGTGGCTGGCTCCTGCAGCTGTGATGGCAAAGACGAAGGCAGTCTCCCGGATGTCTGTGGGGACAGAGAGTGGCAGTCAGCCTGCAGCACCGAAGCTGAGTCCTGGGGGACTTGGTGGGTGGGGCAGTGAGGTGTGGAGCTGGGTGGGGCTGGGAGACAGGGTCAGGGCAGAGTGTCCAAAGATTCCGTGGGAGAGGTGGGGCTCAGACAGCCTCCCCAAACCTCCACCCTCTCCTTGGCGCCCCCAGGTCCCCTCCTCACACTGACCCTGCTGCAGGATGCGCCCAAAGGCCTTGCTGTGGCTGGAGCAATTCCAGCGGCGGAAACGGAACTGGAACTGGCACTCTCGAACCCCAAGCCGGGCTCCCCGAGCTAGCTCGGCCACTACTTCTGGCTCCTCCTGGCACAACTCAGCCTGCCGCCCTGCCAGCCTCCGTGCCTTCCTGCAGATGCTGGTGGGGTCCATGACCAACGGGCTGCCCACCGCCCTGGGGAGCGAAACACAGCAGGTCAGGGATGTAGCTCGAGGGGCTGGGGTGACAGAGAGAGAGACCAGCCCCACACAGCCCACAGCCAGGAGTCCAGATACGTCCCCCCAACCCACCACCAACTCAGATTGAGATTCTCCTATCGGGTTCTCTTAGCATTCCGTCCATGTCTGTATTCCCTTTTAACTAGATTCTAGACTGAAATGACTAAGATCAAGGATTCGGTCTTATCCTTCTGTGCACATCTGAATCCTTATACCATATTAAGGATTTTGACTCAAGGTGAAGGCAGCTGGCACCAGGTAGGCCAAGACTAAAATTCAACAGGCCACGCCCAAAAGGGAGAAGGGGAAGAAATTAACAGAAGGAAGATCAAGAAGGCTGTCAAAGCAAAGACATTCTGTATAGATACTAAAGAAAAGGATCTTTGGAAAAAGATCAAAAGAAGATCTGGTCTTAGTGGACCCCGAGCTGGGCATGTGAGCTGGAAAGCCCTGATGCTGGGAAGACGTGGGCTGTTCCAAGGGACACAGAGAGCCATCGGATGGCTGGGGGACGAAGCCTCGGAGGGAAGTCACACTCCCTCTGGCGCCTGAGCTTCTCCTGGAAAATGGGAAGGACGAGCTTGGATCTCTGAGGCGGGCCCTCCCACCAGGACGGCCTCTGTGTCCCTGAGCTGGAGGGCAGGAGCCGGGAGCTGGAGACTGAGTCCCTGAAGCGCTGTGAAGCAGGCGACAGCAAGCGACAGCAAGCCTTCTGCTGCTGCAGGAGCTGTGGCCTGTCCAGAGCAGGATGTAAGCAAGCCAAGCCCTGTGCCCTGCAGGGACATAGCCGATTGGGGCAGGGGACACTGACTGGGTGGGGAAATGTCTCATGGGAAGTTCCGCACGTTTTCACAAACCCCTCCGCGCCCAGCCTTCATTCTGACAGGAGGGCTACCGTTTGGGTATCACATACCCTGCCCCTGCAGGTTCACGGGACAGGGCATCCACCCCTGGGCGGAAGGGCTTTCATCCCATTGCTCTTATTTGAATGCTTAACTGGGTCTTGTAGGAATGAGTGGGTTGAGCCCTCGGGAGCTGAGGGTCCTCTGAGACCATTCAAAAACCCTTCAGCAGAAAAAGACTCTGGGCAGACAGTGAGAAGCAGTTCCAGAAGGCAGAAAATGTGGAGGAAAATGAAGGCAGTTAGGGGTCAAAGGTCAAGGTGGCCTCTTTTCAATTTAGCTTTAGCGCGCATCCCCCCGCCCACTGTCCCCATTTGTCCCACAGGCAGAGACTCCACAACAATGAGGGGTAATGGACTTCAACAGCAGCGAGAAGAATTCAGGTCTTGAGACAGAACTTAACACTGAGGAGGGAGATGCTCGAAGCAGGGGTCGCAGGAAGATGTGTAAGCTCCGTCCTCTGAGGTCCCCCATCACACACACTACCACACTCACACGTGCCCTGTAGGTCACTGTCCTCATCCCTATCCAAGAAGTCTGGAGCCAGGGTTCCTTCCTCAGCGGAGGGACTTACAGCCCAGACCAGCGATGTTCAACCCGTGTGTCGCAAGAACTTTTAAAGCATGCGATTCCTGCCTATTCATTCAGGAGCCCTGACCTCTTTTCCCTTGGATTGTCAAACATGGCAATGGCCAACACAACAATAGCGGTCCGGTGTGAATGAATCAAAATTTTGTACCTATTTTTGGTCAGATAGGCAAGATATATTTTTATATAATATATGTATATATTTTAATAATCTATAACATATCCTGTGCCGCGGAATTTTAGTGATTAGTTTATGTGTGCCATGAGATGGAAAAATGTTGAAAATCCCTGGTCCAGCCCTTCCCTCCTCCATGCTCAGGACCTGCCCATCACTGCATTCCAACTGTAGCCTGGGAAGCTCCAGCCCCAGCCTTCTCCCAACCCTAGAGAAGTGACGGATGGAGCAGCGGGCAGTCAGCCAAGGGCAGGGCCACCAGGCTGGCTCCCGGTGACCCAATGACCTCCAAGAGTTGATCTCTAGCTGTCTACCCTCCCACCCACTTCCCTCACCTCATTACAAAAAGCACTGGAGGCAGGCCCCCCGCGTGGTCGCACAGGGGCAGCAGGTAAGACTATGAGCATCTAAGAGTTAGAACCGTCACGTTCGTTTGTCTCCTAGGCAGGTTTGTAGGTGCTTAATCATGTTTCCCCTCCATTTTTATGAAAATGTTGCATACGATGAATAATTGCTATAGTGCTACAATGAACACCATTGAATACCTGTTTCTGAGTGAATAAATGAGCCATCGAAGGAGAAGATCCTCCCTGGAGCTCGTCCCCTGTCCACATGCCATTTCAAGACGACTAATTCGTTTCCATGGACACTTTACTTCTCGCACTGGATCCAGATGCAGGGAAGCAGACCTCCCCAGGCTGTCCAGGTCCTCTCCTGCCACCCACCTGTCCAGGACTCCACCTAGGAGCCTGGGGCCCTGCACACTCAACCCTCCCTATGCTACTAAGTTCCCCAGTCCTCCTCCCCACTCCTGCCCTCTGCTAACTCCCTACTTTCCCAAGGTCGACCGGACTTATCTTCCCAAGGTTACTCAGTCCCCATCTCTCTCCACTCCCTCCTCCGGTCCTAGGAAAGCAGGAGAGGGAGGGGGTATGCAGGGAAGAAAGGCAAAAAATCTCTTGACCTTATCTGCTTCCCAGGGGCTAGAGATAGAGGACTCCGGAGGATTCCTGGCTGCCTGGGAACTAGACTTGTTTACAGGCTGGTCAGGAGAAGGGATGGGCAGTTGTAGCGGCCAGAATCCCAAGGGACCCGTTTGCTCCCTGCCCTCTGGTCCTCACTCCCATCCTCAAGTCACAGGAAAGGGAACTCCAGAAAATGAGTGGCAGGGGTTCACTGGGCAAAACACTGAGCCTCGCTTCCGCACCCCGGTCCCCGTCCGCTGAGCCACTCCGGGCAAGTGAGTTCCCGCTCTGGGCTGCAGAAACACGAGGAGCTAGGGTGAACAGCTTGAACACCCCCTCTAACTTCAACACTTGACTCCGCATCAAGAAATAACTCCCCCATCTTCCTTCTTCCTTTACCCCCCTTCTTTTCCCTTCTGCTTCCTTAAGGGATGAACCCTGCTGCTGGTGCCTCTGAGTCAGCGTTGTCCAGGGACCAGCTCGTAGGAGCTGTGCCCATTCAGGAACATCTGCACGTTCCGAGGCTGGAGCACAGGGGTAGCAATAAGTGTGTGGTATAGAATATGGAAGCTCTGAGATCCTAATCAAGTAGACATTCCTGGGCATAGCAACAATGAGGCTAGCCCTAAGAGAAATCAGTATGCAGACAAGAAGGGACAAGCCTAGGGTTAGCCATTCTAACTGGCTTGGCCTGCGCCAAATCTTCCTCCCAGGGAGCTTGGTGACAACAGGGGCTGGCCAGTTCCTACTGGCAACCTCTGCAGATCTTGCCCAGGAGGCCCCGGCTTCTGGCCTAATCTACCTTTCCTTTCCCAGATTCGCAGGGACTCAGAGAAAGCCAGAGTACGGGTAGTCCCGCTCCATCAACCTGCCTGCATTATATAGATGAACGGGTGAGAAGGGAGGCGGCTGATGCTGGCTGTTGCAAGAAACTTAGGTGAATACTTTACAAACCAAAGGGCTGGAGGGAAAGTGGCCACAGGAGGTACCAGAAGGCATCAGGTGGCCTTGCATGCCATCCTCCACACAGCTCTTCCTCCTAGTAGTGGTGGCTAACTCTGCAGCCACCCCGCATTACACCGCTAAATCCCTGGACTCAGAGCCATCCCCTCCTCACCCCTAGCTCATCAAAATCTTACCAGCTTCTCTCCAAGCTCATCTGAGCTGCCACTTGCCCTGAGGCCCCTCCTCTGGGCCCCAGCCCTCACTGGTCTCCCCCTCCACACCGTTCTGTCACCCATTGGGGGCTGACTTGTTATCCTGCCAGTGGCATAATTACTTTGTCATGTTTTCTTGTCTATCTCTCCAACTAGATGGGAAACTCATTAAAGACAAAGGTCTGCCCTGGTTGGGGTGGCTCAGTGGATTGAGTGCCAGCTTTCGAACCAGGGGGTCACCGGTTCGATTCCCAGCTAGGGTACATGCCTGGGTTTCGGATCAGGGGGGCACGAGAGGCAACCACACATTGGTGTTTCTCTCCCTCTCTTTCTCATTCGCTTCCCCTCTCTCTAAAAATGAATAAATACAGTCCTTTTTTAAAAAAGATGAAGATCTCACAAGGAAGCACCACGTCAGCTGTTGGAGCACGCTCAGGGCTTTGGAGGTCCAGCCAACGTGGGTTTGGATCTGGGCGCTGCCATTTGCTCATTCTCCAATGCTGAGCACACCCCTAGCATGTGAAGCTGGCCCTCAGTATTTGCTGAAGGATGACGAGACTTAACCTCCTGAGCCTGTCTCCGCAACTGTGAAATGGAAGCAACCAATCACGCCTGCCTCCTTCCCAGGCGACACAGGAAGGAAGCCTGTCCAGAGAGCGGGCTTCCGCAGTGCTCTTGGCCTTCCCGTGCACACCCTTACTCACCACCAGGCCCGCACGGTGCAGGGCAGGTGGTAGGAATGCGGGCAGCGTTTGTGGATTCCTGAGAACTCTCACTTCCCCAACTTTCTGTTCTTACTTTTCAGCCTGGATCTGTGTGTCCTCACGCCCACCAGCCCTGCCCATGGACCAGCTCACCCGCCAGGACCCCCGCCCCCTTCCCCAGAGAGCACTCCTGGGTGGATGGTAGAAGCCAAGGGGATCACAGACCCTTTTGATGCCCAGCCTCCTCAGAAAGGTCTCACAGCCAGAAAGGTCTCTATGTTCCCACATAGACCATCCCCCCACCCAGGTTCCCTCATCTGACCCTCAGCTCGGGGAGCCAGCAGAGGGAGCCCTGAACCCTGGGGCTGTGGGTGGGGGCGGTACGGGGGTGGGGGAGGTGGGTGGTGGAGAAGGGGCAGAAAAATGTTGCCTGACTGCTGCGAGGCGGCTGGGCCCGGGCCTGTGCCCGCCCGCCTGTCCTGTCCTGCTCTGTCTAACTCCCTAATTACTGCTCCCCCTCCCCCAGTCCCTACTCCCACCCCAACCGCCACATCAAAGCCAGTGATGCCCCAGCTCCATTAACCCCTGCCTACCCACCACCCACCCGTTCCACCCCTCCCACCCCCCACCTCCATGTGGCTCCCTCTGCGCTGTCCCGGACACTGCCCTGTCCACCTCCTCACACTTCTCTGCTCTCCACGCCTCTCGGGAGAGGCAGGGGCTTCCCCTTCCCTGAGGGACTCCACCATACGAGAGGGCTTCCTATTGCTCAGGGCTGCGAGAGGCGAGGAGTGGTCACATTACTATCTTACCAGATCCCTTGAGGACAAGCTGTGCCCCCTGCTCTCCCACATGGAGGTGGGGCGCTCCCATGCTGGGGTGGGCATGGGGGAGCTGAAAGGGCCTGTAGAAGGCCCTGTACCCCTTTCCTGACTGCCTCCCCCCATAGCACCCAGGGGGAGAGCCTCAGCAGGAGGTGGATTCCTGGCTCCACCCCTCAGCTACCTGCACTCTGTGTGGCCCTGGGCCACCTCCTATCCCTGGGCTTGGCTGGACTTCTTACTGTGAGTGAAAAGATGGGACCCGATGATCTCTAAGCCCTTTACTGGTCTAATTTCTGGAATAAAGGGAGAGCTCCGAGCTGGAGGAAACAGCCAAAGAGGCCAGGTGGAAGCTGGAAGAACCCTGCTAGCAACCTTCCGCACCCTCAGCTGCCCCTTAGGCAGTCCACGGACACCCGAGGTCTCCCCCCATTCCACTCCAGGCAGGAAGGAGGGCTCAGGCTAGAGGGCGCTCTCCCCAGGCCCCAGGGACAGGCTTCTCTGCTCTCCAAGTGCCTCCTGCTCTGGCTGGCTGGGTGCCCCGCTGCCAGCCTGACCACAGCCTGGCTGCCCGCCCCGCCCTCGCCTCATCCCCTCCGCAGCTGCATTTCTTCTTCAAAGTACACATTCGAATCCCCCTGATGGGCCCTGGCAATCAAGCCTCTCACTGACCTCCCCCCACCAACTCCTGGCTTCTGATGAGAACAGGAAAGGAGGGGCCGCACCCCCCCCCCAGGAAGTGTCACAGTGCCAGGACTCTGGTGGGTTCAGGGCATGCTCTGGCCCAGACTGAGCCAGCCTCCTTTTGCCCCTGCCCTTTTCTGCTCACAGCCCCATTGTCTTCCTCTAGGGAAGCTGCCAAGGCGGGAGGCCTGGAGGGTGGGGCTGGATGACCACCCCACCCCCACCCCACCCTGAGCTTGGCGGGGACCAGCAACAGGACTGCTCACAGAAGATGAGGGGCCCCAGATAAAGATGGGGTGGGAAAGTGTGGCCAGGCTTAGCCTGGGGTGGGGATCGCAGCTGGAGAACCTGGGTTTCAGGAAGACCTGGGTCTGGTCTTTTCCCTGCCTGCCTGTGGGGCCGGGGATGAGGCTGTCCTGGCCTGTGGTTCCTGTTTCTACAAGGGAAGGGGGGAGTGAAAAGCAAGAGGAGATGCGGAAAGGGAGTGAGGTTGGGTGGTGTTTTCCCCAGTGGAACTGGGGGAAGGTTAGTTTCTTTCTTAGAAAATATAAAACAGAAAGAGGAAAGAGGAAGAGAGAAAACGGGAGATTGATTTGGCTATTTTGTGAAACTGAACTATTTTCTACATCCACTAATTGAAAGTATAAAAAGATGAGTCAGACATTAAGAAGAACTTTCTGGAGGGGGACAGGGAGCAGGCAGAAGGGAGCTGGGGACTAAGAAAGCTATAGCTTCTCTCTCTCTCTCTCTCTGCCTCATTCTCAAGGTGGGATCTGTCAGGGCCAGAGCATTGGCTGGACAAGATGACCCAAGACAGCTTGGCCAATGGCCTGGAATCAGGGATTCAGCAACTCACAAAGAGAGCGATACTTTGTGAATCACTGTGAGAGAGATAGGCAGAGGAGGCTGGAGGCAGAATTTAGAAGGCATAAATTGCATTAGAGGAAGAAAGGGAGAGGGAGAGAAGTGAGAGGGAAATCTCTGGAACCTACAGTCTAGGTCCCTGAGCCTATTCCAGGGCCCAGGCCACTCCCCTCCACGACCCTCCTTTTCTAACAGAACAGTCCTGTCATTCAGAGTTCCTGGGGACCTCTCGGCTCCCAGCCTAGCTGCTGCCAGCATGTCAGAGTGGACCGCAGGGGGCTACTGCAGGTCCAGCTGCTTTCTGGTCCACCACGGAGCCCAGATCTAGCCAGCATTGTCTAAGAAGTAGGGAGAAGAGGGCCAGCAAGCAGGTCCCAGACATCAGGGAACAGCCTGGAAGTTCCTGCTCAAAAAAGCTCTAGTCAAAGTGAAGCTGGGCCGGGGTAGGGTGGGGGTGAGGGGAGGATAAAGAGAGGTCGAAGCCTCAGGCCACCCAGGGGTGCTGGGTCTGGTCCACCAGTCGGATCCTGGTCTTGGAGGGCAATGATGGGGTGTGGTGGGGACAGGAGTACAAGCAAGCAGGGTCAAAGATCCTGAGAAAGGGAATCTGGGCTCAGACTGGAGGAATGAAGTATCAGAAACAGACAGGGCAGTGAGGGGGCCGAGGCAGTCAGGAGAGGCAGGTCCTCTCTGAGAAGCATCTGAGTGAGGCAGTCTCTGGACGCCTTATCACCCCAGCCCCTCACTCTTCACCCCGCTCACCCTGCAGCTGTGGCCATGAAGGCTTCTGTGTTCTCCCACACCTGCCCTCCTCCCCTCCTCCCCCACTCCTTGCTTCCCAGCTTCAGGGTCAGTCTCCAAGGGACCAGGTCTCCTCCCTCTGGTTTGGCTCTCACCCAGCAGCCCCTCCTGAACAAAGGCTCCCCCGCAGATACAAATCCCGGAAAGGTGAATCCACCAATGCGGCAACACTCCATAAAACTGTCCCCAGCACCTTCAGCCTCCAGGGCCCCGAAGGCCAAGGCTCTGCCTTGCAGAACCAGGGAAGAGAGCCACCAGAGGACATGGTTGTCAAAATGCAGTGGCCGGCATAGTTGCCCAATGCACGGTGCCTTGGGAGCACAGAGGAGGCCAGGGAGGGAAGACAGAGGGACAGCTTCATGGAGGAAGTGTCATTGTAACTGAGAGCACGAGAACAACTTGGATGAATGGAGAGGGAAGGCAGGGAAGGCAACACTATCAGCGAGAAAGCCCTGTCCCCATACCTTGAGAAAGGGCAAAGTTAGGAAAGGTGTTTGGGAAGCAAGATGTTTACAAAGTTTTGCTTGGGACCCTGGATTTTATTTACTTATTTATTTGTTTGTTTATTTATTTATTTATTGAGAGAGAGAGAGAGAGAGAGGGAGGGAGAGAGAGAGAAGTATGGATGTGTGAGAGCTACATCAACCGGCTTACTCTTGCATGCCCCTAACCAGAGACCCGGGCCGCAACCCAACATGTGCCTTGACTGGGAATCGAACCCAGGACCCTTTGGTTCACAGGCCAGTGCTTAATCCACTGAGACACACCAGCCAGGGTGGGATCCTGGATTTAAATGGAAACGAATTCCCCTTCATACCCACGAGGTCTCTGGACAGACTGGGGTGCGAAGGAGGGTATCTATCAATGTCAGATTATTTTGTAAGTCATCCACCTAATGCCACCGCCAAGCCTGCTAGACAGAAAAATTGCTTCCCTATTTTACAGTTGAGACATTGAGGGAGGTGGGGCGAGCAGTGGAAAAAAAGTGACTTGCCCAAAGTTACAAACTTAACTGGAGAAGGTCAGATCTCAGGCCTATTTCAAAGCTGCTGCTGTATTATGCTAAACCGGGATCAAAGGATGCATATTGCCTAGCAGCACCTGGGTCGTCCTAGATTTGCCCCCTCACTGACACCACTGAGGGACGCTCTCACACATCACAGATGAGGGATCTCGGCCAGTAGTCCCCTGTGTGAACACCCTTCTCTCTATCTCCCTAAAATGCAATTGCCAACCTGTGTGCCACAAGAAACTTTAAACCATGCAATACCTGACTATTTAGTCAGGCGCACTGACCTCTCTTCCCTTAGATTGTCAAAACAGTGACAGCAGCCAACACCATGGCCACCCAGTGTGAATGAATCAAAATTATGCCTATTTTTTTTCAGAATGGCAACTATATATACTTTGGTGTGCTACAGAATTTTAGTAATTAGTTTCTGTGTGCCATGAGATGAAAAAGGCTGGAAAATGCCCTAGAAGAGACTGATCTGCCTGCTCCACCCCTCCTTCCAAATCCCCCGACGTGTGTGTGTGAGGGGGGGGAGTGCAGAAAATCCAGCCAATGACATGGCTATATGCAAATGAGCAAGACCATGCCTTCTTAGGATTGGCTGATGCGTCAGTGATCTTGTCCAAGTCCCTCCTCTTTAAACACCAAAGCTATTCCGGGACGGTCTCCGCTGCTCTGGACACTGGGAAGGAAAAAAAAAAGTCTACGGGGTCCAGATGTCTGATCGGTCCCGACTGGGCACCCACCTTCCCAACCCCTACCCAAGTCCACAAGGCTCAGAATTCCTACAACCTTGGCTGCCCAGGGTGTCTGTCTAGCTCCGGCCAGTTCCGGAAAGATGTCCTCATCCCTTGGCTGGCCAAGCCTCAGTCCTTTTCACCAGACCCTCCCCGGTTCCCGGTACATTCTGAGCTGCAAACTCACTTTATCCTTGACCCGGTATCTGCAAGGTCCAGGCGCCTGAGTCCCTTTCCTCCTCCTCTTTGTCCGGGGACGAGGAAATAGAGAAAGCCAAGGTCCTGACTCAGTTTCCCCCTTCCTCCTGCCACTACCGACCACACTGAAGGAGCCCAGAGAGAAGTGGATGGATCAGTGAGCAAAGTGGGGCGGGCAAGAGGTGGCCGTGTGACCCTACCTGCCTATGGCTTCCTACTTTGTTCTTCTCTTTTCCCCAAACCCAGTCCACCGAGTCCCTTAAATCCAGAGCCCTCCTCGTCACTCTTTTCTTCGGATCGCTGACTGCAGATCTTCCCTCTGGCTCTCTGGGAGCTCTTTCCCATCCACCCACCAGTTCCTTGGTGACCTGGATTGAGCGCATGACCTGGGAGGGAGGTGGGGTGTGGGACACGGGAGGAGGAAGTACAATGGAACGTGCGGGGGTAGGTCAGAGCCGCCCAAGTGGCGGTTCCCGAGTGCCCCGGGTGGAGGCCGGCAGGAGAGCGGTACGCACCTCCCCCGCACCGCCCCGGCGCGCAGGTAGAGCCGGGAGGCAGCGGGGCTGCGGTTCCGGGCAATCGGGCAGGAGGTGCCCACCCTCGAGCGTCAGGAGCCGCACTAGGACAGCCCGAGGCAGGACTCACCACCACAGTCCGCCGACGTGCGCGGGACACAGGAGCAGCAGCAGCAGCAGCCCGAGGCGGGAGGACACGGGCGGCAGCATCGTGACCGCTCTCAGGCCCGCCGGTGCGGGCAAGGGGCGAGGCTGCGGGGCCGGCCGGTGCGCGCAGGGGCCCGGGCTTCAGGGCGAGTGCGGCTCCGGCGGCGGCGGCGGCCGGGAGGCAATGGCTCCGGTGGCGGCAAGAGGGCCCATCCCGGGCTGGAAGGGCGCGGCGGAGGCGGAGAGCGGACGGGGCAGCCAGCGCCTGTGTCTCCGGCCGAGCTCGCTCGGGAGAAGAAATCAGAGCCGGGGGCGGAGGTGGGAGGGGAGCGGGGCCCGGGCGGGGGCGGGGGGCAGGGAGGCTGTTGGGGTGGCAGTTGCGACAGTCAGGCGGCGGGACTCTCGGGAGGTAGCCTTGCGCCCCGGGGCGGCAGGCGCGGAGCGCCGCGGAGGGCGGGAGCGAGGGTCCGGGGCGGGGCCCGAGAGCGCTCGTGGCGGCGGGTCCCGCCTGCCTCGCCCCCTCACCTCGCCTCTCGCGGAATGGGAGCCCCTCGCCGCCGCCGCGCGGAGTCGGGGGCAAGGAGGGCGGGGAAGTAGGGTGGAGCAGGGTGCAGGGGGGGAAGAAGAGGAGCTGAGGAATGGGGGACGGGCTGGAAGGGAGACGTTTGACAGGTTTGTTGACTGTAAAGAGAGAAAACTTCCCAAGAATGAGGGAGTTGGGGGGGCGGGCGGGGAAGGCGGTGCGGAGGGCGATGCTGGAATGGGGGCCAGGAGAGGAAGTCCGCCCGGGGCTCTGGGTGCTCCGGGGAGGGCTGTCTGTCGAACTCGAGGGTCGGACGGGCGGACTCCGGAGGGGATCACCTCTAACCAGACCCCGCCTCCGCGTCTCACGCCCCTCTCTCAGCCTCTCCTTGAGAAAGGGAGGAAGCCCTGGGCCTCCATTCTTGCTCCCCAGGCACCCCGCCTCTTCGAGCCCGCGTTCAGGGGAGGAGGGGGGTGCGGAAGGGAGATTAGAGAGCTAGAGGAATCTCCTGATGGCCTGCGCTCAAGTGCTCGCACGCGCAAGCGAGCGATGGAGCGGAGGCTGCAGGCTTGCAAGACCCTTGAGGGATCAGAACCCGCTGCAGCCGGGCCTCACGCATCCGCGTGTTCTTGCCTCCCGTTGCTTCCCCAGCTTGGCGGGGCCAGAAGGGGTAGGAGAGCCAGCTGCAGGTGAGATGGCATTTATTCGATTCTCTAATGCCGCAAAAATGTCTTTGATGCCCCTGGCCCCCTCCCCACGTGGGGAGATCAAAGGCTCCGTGGGAAGGAGGGACAGCTCCATTCATCACGGCCTCGGGGCTGGCAGCGGCTGCAGTCCGCGCTCCTCCCCTCCGGCCCCACATGCCCCAGGGGTGCTGAGGGACAGGTGGTGCGGGACATTCCTCGGCAAGGGCCAGTCGCCGAACCAACTACCGTCATCTCTCTGGAGCGGCCATCAACCTTTAGGAATGTACTGGGGCAGGGAGGACAGATCCAGGACCTCAGGCCCGAGGTGCAGACACCTCAAGCTCCCAGAGGAAAGCTCTTGGTGGTTTGAGTGTGTGTGTGTGGGGGGGGGGGGTTTGGCCTGAATGTGGGGAGTGAAGCCACTTCCAAGAAAAACACCCCTGGTGAGCAGAGAGATTCTGAGTACCCCGGAGTGTGGAAACGAGTGGATGGGGATGAGCCGGGGGGATTAAGGGGCTATGACAGAAGACGAGAGGAGTCTACCCCACAGGAGGGGGCAGCTCTGGGCCAGGAAGGGCAGGGTGAGGAAGGGAGAAGGGAAATGGAGACATGTTAGCCTAGGCACATAGGAAAGCCTCGGGGTTTGCCGGGAGCCCCGCCCCAAGGCCCTGGTGTCTGAGCTGTTGGTCTAATTCCTGGGTACAGAGAGTTCTGCTGAGGGGCCGGAACACTCTAGAGAAGGGGAGGAGACCCTGGGGGAGGGGCTGGTGGCTGAGGGAGTCAGTGAGGAGGGCATGGCCCCGAGTGCTGCCTTCATAGCATCCAGATGCCATGCGCAGCCCCTGCACCTATTAATTTCATGCACAGTTGCTGTTTCTGCAAGGCAAGCCCGACTCCGGGCACTGCTCATCCGAAGACGTGTCCAGATTAGGCACGCACTCGGGCCAGATGGTGCCCAAGAGACTGTTGGGGGCCCTGTGGGGGTCCCTGGAGGCTGCAGGTGGCCAATGACCAGCCCCCCCCACCCCAGCCACCGCCTGGGTTCTGAACCCCCCCGCCCCCACCCTGCTACTGTTATTGCAGATTATGAAATGCTCTCCTTATCCTGCATTCTTCTCAGAGGCAAGAATTTTAATGTATTTGTCTTTGTCATCAGGGGACCAGGGCTCTGGGACCGCCCTGCCTCTGCCTGAGGAGGGAGCGCCCCAAACCTGGTCCCAGCTGCCTCCAGACCCCAGTCTCTCTCTGTTACCACCCCCTCATGCCCTAGCCCTGCCCCTCGCCTCCCCCTTCTGAGACATAGTCTCTCTGTGGGGTGGATAAAAATGATGTTATTGAAACAACAGAATTGGGAGCAGTGGCAGGGAGCAGGGATCAGCTCAGGAAACTGGGGCGTTTGCCAAGAAGACTTCTCCCCCGCAGGCGGCCTTTCTGCCCCCACCCCCCACCTTTCCTACAAACACACACAGACCGCCCCACCCCTCCTGCAGTGCTCTCTCTGGGCAGATCTTGCAGAGTATTTGTCCATCCCTGGACTCCCCAATTCCTTGTCCTGTCTGCCTGCCCCAGAGTCCCATTCCAGAATCCATGGCTCAGGGTGCCTGCCCAAGCACTGGGGCAGGGGAGGGGTGGGCTGTAGTCTGCGATGCACACGCCTCCTCAAGCCCCAGTGCCCAGGGCCTGGGCTCCAAGGAAACCTTGCCTCTGCTCACTGCCTGTTGCCTTCTCTGCACCCTCACCTAGGAGCTGGCTGGCATCTGGACACAGCCAGAGCAGTGATTTCTGCCCTTATGACCCCCCCAAACCTTCAAATAGGTGAGTTCAGAAGTTACTGAGACTTCAGTCCACCACCGTCACCTTAGAAGACTTCCCACAGAGAAGGACAGGGGGGCCAGGAGATGGAGATGGAGGCACAGAAGGACAGATCAAGATGCACACACAGGCTTGCAGATAACTGCACAGAACCCACAGGACAGCCTCCCCTCCGCCAGGCGGTGCTGGAGAACCGACTCCTATGGGTGGACACGCTGATGGGCTGGCTCCAGATGACACTTATGCCTGCTTCCCTGGAGATCAAGTGTGTGTGTGTGTGTGTGTGTGTGTGCATGCCTCTGCACAGACGTGCATGTACAGGGACAGTCACAAGAGACTGGAACGGGAACACAGCAGCCCAGTCACCGACAGTGTGAACGGGGTGGTGCCACTCTCTCTGTCCTCTGGGCACTGGGCCTCCTCCTTTCTTCTCCCCACTGCTCTGCCTTAAGCCCCAAGAGTCTGTTAACTCCACTTCGAGGCCTGGTGCAGAAGAGAGACGGAAGGGAGAGACACGGGTGTCTGGCTGCGGGGCTGGAGAGGGAGGAGGGGCAGAGCTGGGGACTGCGGAGGGGGGAGAGGCACCTGCGGAGAGATAACATCAGAATCGCTGCAGGCGCAAGCAGAGCCCTCTGTCTCTGTCGGATCCTCTCTCTCTCTTTCAGCGTCTTTTCACGTCTCTCCCATCTCTCTGCCATCTCTGTAATTCGGGCTCTATTTGTGTCTGACTCTAAATCACTTTCTCTGTTTCTTTGTTTCTCAGAAGGACTGAAGCTGCAGGAGCCCAGGAATTTGGGCCTGTGACCCTTCCCCTCCCAATAACCTCTCTCTCTCTCTTCCTCCCTCCCCACTGCCCTCCCTTCCTCCTTTCCCAGCAATGGAACCTAATTCTCATTCCTTGAGGGTAGGGACAGGATTTGAGAATTCCTAAGGGCCCTGGGTCTCTGGGTCCCAGGAGGACAGAGGAAAGGCCAACTCTCCAGGGAGATGGAGGGAAAGAAAAAGAAAGATAAAAAGAGAGCCGCTTTCCTCCCTCTTCTGTGCCCAGATCCCTCCGGTCCAGCTTTCCCCAGCCCACCTGAAGCCCTGAGAACACACCTCCCCAGCGAAGAGGGTGGTGACTCAAATGTCCACGCTTTAGCCAGGCTTGTCCCTGCCTTGCAGGCCACGTTTCCTCTGAGACTCCCTCTGGGTTTGTGTGCAAGGTAACCCCCCCACCCAATGCCCGGGTTCCCCAAGGAGCCCACCTGCCCCCCATGTCCTGCTTAACCTTATCCACGTCTCCATCCTTCCTATCACCCCATCAGTCAAAGGGAGAAAGAACGAGGTAGTGTGGGGGGGCAGAGGCTGGGAGGGAGGGGCTGCTGGCCCACCAGGACAGGGCTGGGAAAAGTCAAAGGACATTTGTTTCCACTGAGCTCAGCCCCAGTGGCCCCGAGTGGGAGTGGTAGGGCCCGGGAGCTTCTCCAGCCACGTCAGTCCGGGCCCAGCTCCTGCCTTATGGACAGTGGGGTGGGCGGAAGGATGCTGGGTGTTCCAGAGGAGCCCCTACCCTTGTCTCCCGTGACTCCATTCTTTTCCAGGTGGCACCAGCTCCCCCCACCCCATCAGCACTCTCGCCCTGAGGAAATCTGGGCTCCTCTGTCCAGGCCTCCAGACTCCCTCCTAATCGTGTTGGTGCCCACTGGCTATCCCTCCCTGGCAGCGGTCAGCACATGTTTCATCTGACACCTACTATGTGCCAGGCACCCAGCTAGACAGTGGAGAGACGATGGCGAGCCAGGGCAGACATAACCCCTACCCTCAGGGAGCTGATGGTCCTTGACCATATCATCTCACAAACCAACAGAAAGCCACGACCTTGACCTGTGCTATGGAGGACAAAGGTGGGGGGGCTGTGGGAGGCTCTGGGGGAGGGGCTGGCCGAGTCAGGGATGGTGGAGAAGGCTTGGTGGAGAGGGGAACACTCCGAGTGAGATACAAAAATGAGTTAGGGTTCACTGGGAGACGCAAGGTGGGGGGACATGTCAGGCACAGGGAACAGCCTTTGTAAGAGCCCTATGGGGACAGGGAGAAGGCACGCGGGCACCGAATCAAGGGTGGCGCGGGGTGGGAAAGAGCGGCAAGCAGCCTGGTGGGGGAGGAAGCTGAAGGCCTTGGGACGATCAGACCAACTAAAGCCTCACGGGCATAGGAGGAAATTTTTCCTTATTTTGAAAGCCATGGGAATTCTATGAGACAAATAAATACATTGCAAGAGGACAGAAAAAGAGATGGAGGGGGGATTCTAATTTAAAGGAGAACTAACGGACACATAAAATAAAAAAAAAAACCACCCAGGTGAACTATAGTTGTTAGAGATGCATGTGTAGATGACAAATAAGTTGATGCTTCCCATGAAAGTCAGGCCAGTGCCTGCTCTGGGGGCGGGGGAGGGGCAGTTCTATCTCAAGGGTATGGCCGGCCAGGGTCCGACTCCTTTTGTGGCAGTTCGTTCAAGGCTCTTCCAGCTCATATCTGATCTGTGCTCTTTTCTGTATTGCCTGAATCACAGGGTCAGAGAAGAAAAGCAATAGGGGGCCACCGTGGAGGTCTCAGTGGGACAGGGAGTGACGCTGGCCAGTTCTACATTTTGAAAAGATGGTTCTGGCCACAGCGTGAAGAGTGGAGTGGGGAGGAGCCAGAGCGGAAGCAGGAGGACCAGTCGGGAGGCTCTGCAGTGGCCCAGATGAACCGCCCTCGCAGCGTTGGCTGGGTCAGTGGCAGAGGAGAAATAAAGAGCTGGAAAGAAGCAGGCAGTCCCAGCTGGTACTGGGGAAGCAGGGTCCAGTGGACTTGGGGGAGGTTGGAAGTGGGGGCCAGGAAGAGGGAGGTGGCAAGGATGCATCTGAGGTTCTTAACTGGCCCAACAGAATGAGCGGTGGTGTGTCTACGCAGCTGAGGAGCACTGGAAGAGGGCTGGCCTTAGGCGAGGTTGGGTGGAGGCATTTGGGACATGAATTAAAGGTGCTTCCGAAACATTAACAAGAGCTGTCAAGGAGGCCGTTGGATATATGGGTCTGGAGCTCAGCGCGGGGGCCTGGGTGAGTCGCAGTGTAAGGTGTAATTAAGCTGAGAGCACATGAGACCGCCCAGGGCAGAGTGAAGAGGAGCGGGGGCCCTGAGGAGGGGTGCTGTTTCGTGGCTGCAGGAAGGAGGAGGTTGCAAAGGGGGGCTCCAAAGGCGGGAGGGAGCAAGAGCATTGCAGTCCCACAGGGACCACGGAAAGACAGTGCATGGAGCAGAGGGCCGTGGACAGCCTCCTCGACCACTCCTGAGTCAGCCAGGTGAGGAGGAAAACCACGGACTCGCTTACAGCCCAGGCCAATTTTGCCAAAGCACAGACACGACCCCACTGTTTTCTTGCTGTGATACCTCCATCAGCATACCTTCGCTTACCCAATCAAATTCACGGTTCTTAGCTTGGCATGCAGGTCCCACCACAGTTTGTCTCTTTGTCATCCCGGCCTCCTCTTCCTTTCTGTTTCCACCTGAGCTCCTGGTTCACTGTGGCTCTTGGTCAGACCCCCAAGCCCTGGCCCCACTACCCCCCACTCTGCTCCCCAGCAGGCCCAGCTCAGCACCCACATCCTCCAAGATCCCACACACCTAGAGTTGGAAGCAATCTCCCCCATTCCCAAGGCCTTGGGACGATCAGACCAACTAAAGCCTCACGGGCATAGGAGGAAATTTTTCCTTATTTTGAGGTGATTTCGGTTGTGTGTTCTTCTCCACTGGCTTGCGAGTTTTTTGGAGGGTGTGAACTATGTCCGGTCTGCAGTGAACGCTTCATAAACTGGGGTTCCGTTGAACTTTGAGGCAGTTGAAGATACGCTGCCGGCAGGGCAGGACATGCTCGGTAGGTGTGGTGTAAGGTCCTCACCAAAACCAAGTCTTCTGAACTCTGGTTGGACACTGGAGCTTCAGGGCAAACCAGGAGATTTCTTAACATCCCCTCTCCGGTGCACACGCACAGCCCACCCCAGCGGCGGAGGCTTCTCGGGGAGCCTAAGCACAGAGTCACAGCGCCATCTCCTGCCAAGATGGGGCACTGTTCCTCAAGAGAGGTTGTCTCCAAAATAGACAGATACAAATCAAAAATGAGAACCAGCTTTCAGAGGCTTTCGGGTGAGTGCAACTTTTTCCAGTTGCCTGGAATCCTGGTTCATCCACACCAGATGCCTCCATATGCTGCCGGAGTTCAACCCCAACCAGATCAGGGTCAAATATCTGAGGTGCTGCCCTAGCCCCCAAGATTGGGCCCCTGGGTCTGCCTCTGAAAAAGTTTGGTGATAACATGACCAAAGCGACTGGTAAATGGAACAGTCTGAGGGTCACAGTGAAGCTGACCATTCGAAATAGACAGGCCCAGACTGAGGAGGTGCCTTCTGCCTCTGCCCTGATCATGAAGCCCTCAGAGAACTGCCAAGAGACAGGAAGAAGTAAAACATGAAAGAGAGAAAGAAGAAGAAAGAAAGAAAGAAAGAAAGAAAGAAAGAAAGAAAGAACGAAAGAAAGAAAGAAAGAAAGAAAGAAAGAAAGAAAGAAAAGAAAGAAAGGAAGGAAGGAAGGAAGGAAGGAAGGAAGGAAGGAAGGAAGGAAGGAAAGCACACAGTGGAAATGTCACTTTCAATGAGATTGTCAACACTGTCCAACAGAAGTGGCACCGATCCTTAGCTAGAGAACTCTCTGGAACCATTAAAGAGATCCTGGGGAAGGCCCAGTCTGTGGGCTGCAGTGTTGGTGGCCGCCACCCTCGTGACGTCATAGATGACATCAGCAGTGAGGCAGGGGAATGTCCAGCTAGTTCACAACGACAAAGAAAAATGTTTCCATTAAAGATCATTTGACGACCACGACAACAGCACCAGGAAGAGCACCGGCCTGCTCACAACAAAACTGTGGCAGGGCAAAACCCAACACTGGCAGCGGTGGGGAGGAGCCGCTGCGTGCGCTGGGGCACCTCACACCCTACGGTGCCTTCTGGAGGGCGTGCTGACACTGCAGGTCAGACACTTGCACCATCTGACTTCTGGGGTGACACCCAGTGTCAGTTAGTGAAGAGAAACGAAATAACCTGCTCTGTGCACGCACGTGTGATTACATTGTATTTTCTATGTTGGTGAAGAGCTGGAATCCTAGGTAAGGCCCAGACCTAAGTAGGTGTAGCTACACCAGGTGCGATTGGAAACAGGGGACCATCTCTGTAAACTAATCCCAGGTGACAAAAAGGACACCCCAGATATTATTTGACAGTAAAGTCTATGAAACAGGAACAGTGCACGCAGCAGTAAGGATCAGAAGAGGATTCCAAATCTTAGAAGTAATGGAAAAACGCAATAAAAATAAGCTTAAAAAATCTTAGAAGTAGTTGATGTTCTTCAACACGAAAGGAGCATTTTGGGTTTGGCGGGGGGGGGGTTGCTTATTTATTTACTCTTTGGTTGGAGCTTGTTTTTATTATCAAGGCTTCCGCTATTGAGTGAAAGGAAATCAAATAAGGAGAGAAGTGGTTAGGAAAATGTCCGAAGCTCCTGGGGCCGAGGAATATCCCTAAAGGGCATTCGTGGTCAGATATCTTCCCTCCGGCTCTTCTCCAGAACTTTTCCACCTCTAAGCACAAGGTCTTGTACACAACACGAGTTCAGGAAATGTCTGTGGAGCCACTAAGTTAAAATGATTAGCTGCCTGAAATATCGACTGTCCTCCTCAGGGCCATTCTTTTGCAGAGCTCCGGAGGGAGGTTCACCCAGCAGAGTGTCCACAGCTGGATTGAAATGCCGGGCGTCCAGACCCCACCTCACTGGGTCACCAGACACAGGGGCAGCTCCAAGAAGGACATTCAGAGTTCGTCCTCTGAAGCAGATCCTGAAGGAGCCGACAGCCGGAGACTGTCAGCAGCCCCCACTCCCTGTGTGACAGTGACTGAAGCAATCAGAGCAGACTAATCAGGCGGCAATTATAGAAGAGGCTGTCCTAGCAAACTCATGGAAGATTCGTGTATTAACATTTCCTTATACGTATTGTATAGGCGTCAGCAGCTGCAGCTCCCGCTTGACCAAGGAGGGACCGTGACCCCAGGAAACTGGGCCAATGTCAGCGGTGCACATCAGAAGCAGCAGAAGCGCTGTCCGCACATCCTGTTCCCACGTTTCAGACGTGAAATTGCAGATGGAGCGATGACACTCCAGGATGGACACACGCAGGAGACAACACTGAGACCTCCCTGGAGCAGGGCTGAGGGCCTGCATGTCAGAAGTTCCTTAGTTCCCCTCTCCCCACAGCCCCCCCGACATAAACTCGCCAGGACGCCTGAGATGCTGAGATGAACTGGAGACAACAGTTCCTCATCTTCCAGGTGGCCGGCACCTGGATAAAACCCCCATCCTTCACATCAGCATCTGCTTCTCGAGTACTGGCTTTCGAAGCAGCAGGCAGCTGAATGCAGTCGGTAGCCCTAGGACTGGGCAGCAAGAGCTTCCTGAAGGGGAACCTGGGCGGTGCATCTCCCTGTTTACGAGGGAGCAGGTGGCACATGAGGAAACTGAGGCCGTAGGCAGAGTCATCAGTGGGAGCACTGGGAGCCCAGCTGGCACTTTGGCCCACACCCTTATGCTCGCTCTCCTCTGCCGCCCGCAGCGGCCCCGCTGTACCCCGGAGAAGGCCCCAGGCAGAGCCGGCCCATCAGGAAGGCCCCCTTGGGGAAAATGTTATAGGGTGGCCTGGAAGCCATCAGAAGAGGCCCCAGGGTGCCCAGCAGGCATGTCAGTAAGGTTCCCAGGGCATCAGCAAGGCAGGCCTGGAATGCCGCTCTGATCCACACCCCCTCCTCTCTCTGCCCCTGCTCCCCCAGACGTGTGCCCGCCTGTTCTCTGGTCTCCCTCTATTCCCACGTGCCCGGCTGCCACACCGTGTTCATGCCTCTGTGACAACATGACCCACCCCACTTAGCTGTCCACCGTCTGCACCCCTCCGGATCCACGACCCCTGCATGGCACGTTGTCTCCTGACTATGCCTTTGTATCGTTTTACTTTTAATGTCAAGTGGCAAGTGAGATCACATCAGTTGGCTCTGGAAACGGAGTGGGATTAACTCCAGCTCAACCATTTACCAGCTGTGGGACCTTGAGTAAGCGATCGTCTGTCCGTGCCTCGGTTTCCCATCCCCTAGAGCTCTGATGAGGGTTCAGTAACACCACGAAGATGTGCACCAAGGTCAGCGTCTGAGAGATACCAGGTTCTTATTTTCCAGCAATGCTTGCTTTTAAAGTGAAAAAACTCCAGGTTCATCAAGTTTTCTTGCACTAAATGAGGTCAACAGAACTCCAGGACAATTCCTAGGGACCCAGATGCATCTGTATGTTATCACCCAGGGATAGGCGATGCATTTCCTTGAACCATCAAGGTTAAAATAATTTTTAAACGATTTTATTTATTTATTTATGTATTTAGAGAGAGGGGAAGGGAGGGAGAAAGAGAGGGAGAAAAACATCGAGGTGAGAGGGAAACACCCATCAGTTGCCTCTCGAACGTGTCCTGACCAGGGACGGAACCCACAGCGCAGGCTTGTGCCCTGACCGGGGGTAAACCGGTGACTTTCCACTTTGCGGGAACTTGTGCTTCGCAGGATGATGCCCAACCAACGAGAGCCACACCGTCAGGGCTGGACCTTCAAGTTTACAACGCTCCGATCTAAAGAGAATTAGGAAAATTACAGTCTGGGTGGCACATGGATATGGCAAAATCCCTGAAGGGCCTACAGAGATGGTGTCGGGGAAGCAGGGCCTGTGCTGAGGTCACTGTCACACGCACCCACGCTCTAAAGGAGCAGCGAGGAGTCCCAGCGGAGGTGACGGGGCCACTGACCAGAGCACGGCCGAGTTCAGCTAGCGTTCCTTCCTTCCCATCCGTGGGTCACCTGCCTGACAGGTGGCTCCAGGGAGTTCCTGGGGTATGTGTGGAAGGCGGCTCCCCAAGCCTGGGAGTCTGGTCTGGTCTGGTCTGGTCTGGCCTGTTGTATGTCTTCTTCCTTCTCCCCAACAAAGCTATGCTGGAAACAGTGGTGGAAAGAAGGGCCAGAAGGCCTATATGGGGGTTTGAGGAGCTGATTCACTTTGATTCTTAGGCAAGTCACTTCCCCACTTACTGCCTCAGTTTCCCCATATAACAGTGCTGGGGGGGAATGGATGAACTCAAAGGTCAGTGCTGGTCTGGGATCCTGTGGCAACTGCGGCGAGTCATCGAGGCCAGCAGAGGGCAGCAGACCCTAAGGAGCAGATTCAAAGCAACCTTCAGACCACCAGAAAGAGCCCAGCCAGCAGTCACACAGAGATGGGGTAATCCTGGGGACTAGGAGTGACAGGGCTGCACAGGAGAAAGAGCTGCGTAGGGACAGGGCCAGCGGTGTCCCAGCTGACTCGGGGCAAGGCACTTTATCTCTGAGTGAATAGCAATCAGAGACCAACTGGCTGGTATTCAAAAGGCAACATTTCATTCCAGCGCCACCTTCCCTGGGGCCCCCACAATTGGGTGGGGGTTGAAGATTAGATTCATTCATACTCTTCTCTCCCCTCACAGAAAATATTTTTAAGTACTTGGGGAAAAGTAATGTGGCTACATGGAAAACTATCATGTTCTACAGAAGACTCAAATGTCTCATTTTTGCCCCATCGAAGTTCAGAATGAACTTGTCTTTCGAGGATGTTTGAACAAGCCCTGACCGGTGTGGCTGGTCGGGCATCGTCCCACAAAGCAAAAGACCCGTGGTTCCACTCCTTGTCAAGGTGTGTGCCTGGGTCGCAGGGGACCTCTCATCTGGGCGTTTCTCTCCCTCCCCTCCCCTCTTTCTACAAATAAATAACTAAAAAAGTATATATGTTTAAACAAGGCAATTACCACATTACTGGTAATATAATAATAATAATAAACCTAGAAACAACCTAAATGTCCAGCAAAAGGGGACAATTATCTACATTATAGCAAATATCATAAAATACAAACTCTCTACATAGACTGGTGGGGTCAGGACATACTGTTCACGAAGAAGACACAAACAGCGCACCAGGGTAAATCCTGTAAGAGGCAAATTTCTGGGAGGAAGCACAGAAGCTGTTATGGGCAGGGGTGGGGCGGGGGACCTGGGCGAGGGAGACATGCTCTCCAGGGTCACTCCCCTGTGCCCGGCTTCTCGGGATTCTGTAGCCACATGCATGTGTTATGTTTTTAAATGTCAACAGGGATGATCTGGTAGGAAGATTATATACCTTTTTTTGTTTTATATTTTACATTAAAGATGTGAAGATGGTTGTTTTGAACGGGTTGTACATTATAAGGTGCAGAAAACCAGGGCAACGTAATAAAATCCACGCAGAAATCTGACTCCCACCCTGCTCTCCTCCACCTCACTCTCTCTCCTCCCCTCCCCCAGCCCATCTTCTGCCAATCTGTCACTGACCCGAAGTCCAGTAAACCAGACGGGTGATTGAGAAAGCACCCACTGAGAAGATGGGAGCCCTAGTGGTACCCCAAAACCATCTTAAGAAAGTAGAGAGTTCAGGCTCCTTTTATGTGAAGAGAAGGGGAAGTGGGAGGGGCAGGAGGCGAGGGACCACTGCTAACCTCGGGGTGCCAGCGGGGGTCCGGGAACAGTTGCGCTAGTTGCCAGTGAGCCGAGTCTGAGATTCCTGCGAGTCTTATCAGAGACTCTCAGGAATCTTGACAAGACATACTTCGCTTATCTCCCCAAGCTGCAAGCAGAATTCCTGAAACGTTTAGCATGTCTATAAGCAGGACTAAGCAGAAGCTACTAGCCCGAAGGCCATGGGGACAAAGCAGGCTCCAACAGGACGCAGTCAGAGAGGCCGAGCATTTCCCTCTGTTCCATGCCCTCAGGGTAGCCTCTTTTGTTGTCTCCCGCACCCGCCAGTGTTTCTTTGTGCAGAACAGGGACATATGAGGGCATGTTTAGTCCCCTTTTCTCATACAAAAGTAGGCATTCTATGTCCACTGCTTTGCATCTTGCTTTTTCCATTTAACGATGTGTTCTGGTATGTTTCTATATCACTAAAAAAATCTCTCCCATCTTTCCCTCCCCCCTCTTTTCCAATGTAAGTGTTCAGTGCTATAAACCTCCCCGAGGGCACTGTTTCAGCCATTTGAGGGATGTGGAAATCAAGGCTCGGAGAAAGCAAACGATTTGCTGAAAGTCACAGCTGGTGTGGCAACGACTCTCAGCTGAGCAGAGCAGACCTGTGGAGGCCCAGGCTGTGCTCAAAGCTTCTGTGTGGCCCCTGGGTAAGCTAGGACTCCTTGGGACAGATGTCCGCTTGAGTGTGCATGCTACCCAGGGGCTCTAAAGGAAAAAGCTTGGACTTGGCCTATGATTAGTATTTAAACATGTGCAGCTTGCGGACTGGGAGCGAAGGGTGGTGGAGCAGAGGGCGGCAAGGCAGGGGGCTGCAGCTCGCCGGGCAGCTCTGACTGTGTGCGGAACACGCTCGAACTCCTAGAAGGAACTGCGGGGAGGCTGGGGTGTCCCAGAGAGGAACAAAGTGGGCCTTTTCGCTAGTCAAAGGGCTATAATTTTGAGCTCCAGGATCCGTGGTAGTTTAGCTGCAACTGTGGCACATGTATTATGATCAGCAGGTGAGACACGAATACACATGGCTCACATGGCTTTATTTTTGTCTTTTATTTTACTTTAAATCAGCATTGTGAGCTGCATAGAAGACATTATCAATGAATACGTGAGGACCCTGAAGCTCAGAGTTTTCCCAGCTCACATAACAAGAAGTGATCACCTCATTCTTCCACCTGGTTTCTTTCAAATCTGGGTACACATAACTGACCACAGGGAGGGGCCTGCACACCTCCCAGGGGTCCTGGGTTTGCAGCTGGATACCGAATGGGATGAAGTTCGGGTGGTATTTTTTTTTATTTTATTTTAATCATTGTTCAAGTATAGTTTTCTATCCTTTACTTCCATTCCAGCCCACCCACCCATCCCTCCCCACCTCTTTCCCATTTCTACCCGCCCTTAGTTTTTGTCCATGTGACCTTTATACTTGTTCCTGTAAACCCTTCCCATTCTCCCCTGAAATTCCCTCTCTCCCCTCTGGTCACTGTCAGTCTGTCTCTATTTCAGTGTCTTTGTTATATTTTGCTTGTTTCTTTGTTTTGTTGTTTAGATTCCTGTTAAAGGTGATCATATGGTATTTGTCTTTCACTGCCTGGCTTATTTCGCTTAGCATAATGCTTTCCAGCTCCATCCATGCTGTTGCAAAGGTAGGAGCTCCTTCTTTCTTTCTGCTGCATAGAATTCCATTGTGTAAATGTTACCAGTTTTTTGATCCACTCATTTACTGATAGGCACCTAGGTTGCTTCCAGCACTTGGTTATTGTAAATTGTGCTGCTATGTACATTGGGGTGCATAGGTACTTTTTTTAGGGGGCCAGAGTGCATTTCATTAGGCATGAGGATTTCTGGGGTTGGATGTCACACCACAGAGAGGCTGTGTACGAGAGCTGGGCACCTACTCGGGAAGGCCGTCGCTGTGGTTGCTCTGTGGGGCCCACCCCATTCCTCCTCATTTCGGAGTGGCCATGAAATTGGGAGGACTGACCTCAGTCAAGGATAAGCGCTGAGGGGTCTAAGTCAAACATTTTCTCTGGGTCATTGTTCTGGTAGGAGCACGTGGCCCACGTTGGGCTAATGAGACAGAAAGAAATTTGCTGAGGGCTTCTGAAATATATCTCCTTCTCTTAGAAGAAAGTGTCGGAAAAGATGGTCTCTGGACATTGCTGGGCATCGAAAAGGGGCCCAGAACTGCTACTGCCACCTCAGTGCTTGAGGTTGTCACAGGAGGAAATCCGAGCTAAGAGAATCCAAGGCAAATATATCAAAACATTAAGTTAAATCAGCTGGAAGCCCAACCTGCCCCTGGATGACCTGTTAAGTGAACCAATAAATCTCCATCTGGCTTAAACCAATTTGAATTGAGTTTTCTATTACACGTGCCTGCAATCATCCCGACTAATACAGCCCGCCTCTGAGAAATTTAATCTCAATTAATTCGGGATCTCCTCAACCCCTCTGGGGTTTTGTCTAAGCACTGACAGGAGGCTGAGGTTTGGGGAGTGAGAGGAGGTATTTGGTCCTGTTGTCTTTTCTGCGGGTTCCTGCTCACGATTCCTAGATTCCTAGTACTGCGTTATTTCCATCTATGTGCTGGGTATTACCAGAATAGTTTGTGTCTTTGGAAGAGATGACTTTCCCCATAGAACATTTATGTTTGCTTCAGCTGGTCACCTGTGGTCCTTAAGGATTTAGGATCACCTGAAGCCAAGTTGAAGGTCTGATACTCTCTGAACCACTCAGACAAGGAATCAATCTAAGAACTAGTTTGCTAATGAATTGCATTTACTCTGAGGGTGTGGTCCTTTGAGATCCCAGCTTTTTATAGATGGGATTTGCTATGGTACTCCCAACTTGTATAGGTCCTGGGCCTCATTTACTCCACGTGCTTCCTATTACAATTGGCAGATGCCCTAGAGCAAAGACACTTTTTTCTCCCTCACTTCACTGTGTCTATTGCTCTTTCAGTTGGCCCAGTAGGTAATTACTATCATGTCTTCTCACTGCTTTTAAGAAGATGCTCCTTATATTTTATTCAGCATTTTCAGTTGTTTTTCATGGAACACATTTTCTGAATAACCTAGCCTGCTCAAATTTCCCAATCTCTTGCTTAAGCCAAAGGTATTTCCTTTCCTCCCAGAAGACCTTACTTTTGAAACTCAAAAGCTGGAGGATGCATTTTCTCCTTTGATGTATCAGTCCTTCCCTGAGGCAATAAACAAGGAGATGCCAAGCGGAGCGGAGTGAGAAAAGGGCTATTGGTAAAAGGAAGAATCCCTCAGTCTGGTTACAATTTCAAAATATCCCCCCGCCACATACGTAAATTGCTTAACCCAGTGCCCAGCACACATTTAGGGCTCAGTAAACAGTTGCTGCTGTCATGATTATTATTCCTGTACCCAAACTCACCTTCTTGAGGAAGCCCTCCCCCGTCACCCTCGTCTCATTCCAATTCATCTTTCACTGTGTTTTCTCCAAGTACCTTTTTGCCCCCATTGTCACCCAGTTGTTTTTTCAGGTGTGCCCTTTTCCTCAGGAAAGCGCAGTGAGTGAACACCACCCCCAGAAGCCTTTGAAGGTGTCTAGGTCTTGTTTCTTTCCCTCCGGCATCAGAACTTGTTCAACTGCAGGTGACAGAAGATTGGTTTCAAACTGTGTTCAACACAAATAGATTCAGTTAATGTAAGTGAAAAACCCGGGGTAGGTGTTCAGGTACAGCTTGATCTGGGCTCAGTGAATGCCACGGGGACCTGCTCTTTCTCATCACGTCGTGGTCTTCTGTCCTCTGTTTTACCTTCTTCTCGGCAGCTCCACTCTGCACGGCAGCAGGATCTCCACACATTTCACAGCTCCGCATCCAGTGGGAGAGAGTTCTCATTAGCTGTAGCCAAAGTCCCAGGATTCACCCCTATCGGACTAATTAGGTCAATGCCCCCCTCACTGTGGCCAGGAGAATATGATGTGCTGTGTTATCGGGAAAGACCTGGTCTTGCCAATGCCACGAAGAATTACAGATCAACAAATCTATCAGCGTGCAAGCAGGGTTTATTACTGATATGTTCTCATGGACGAGAACAGGCCTTTTGTGGGGGCGGGGAGGCAGAGGTTCAGGGCAAAGCAGGGTAAGGGCAGCCGAAGGCTGGGGTGGCAAGCACGCCGGTCCTTTGTTCTGAGGACGTATATAGTTGGCAGGATGAGGGGTGAGGAGGTTACACATTGACTGATAGGTAAAGGTGGTGCCAGCTTTGTGGGGGGGACACCCAAAGGTGTTTATGGGCTTCTTCCTTTGGGCACTGTGGATGCAAACACCCGAGGTGTTAATGGGCTACTTGCTTTTAGCCTCCTGTATTAAGTCTTTGTTAGATTGCAATGGTGGGCCCTGCCTTTACATCCCCTCTGGCTGCTCATTATTCTACCATAGCAACTGGATAAGCCTGAATCAGAAGCTATTTCCTAGAACCCATAGTTAAGCCCCTCAGAAAACCCTGTGCTCTGAGATTGGAGGAGCTGTGGTTCCCTGAAGGAAAACTCGGGGGGGCTGCCAAGAGAGGGTGAAAGGGATACTGGATAGATAAAAGCGCCATCTGTTCGCGTCAATCTCCGCAGCCCACAGAAAAGGCTGGGTAATGTAGGGCAGGCTAAATTACATTAATAAGATGCTAAGTCTGTCCAGGGCCTTGGAACCCTGGCTTTGATGCTGCCTGGTGTCGGCCACACACACAGGGTGGGACACGGAGTGCCAGTGCCCAGTGACTGATGCGGCAGCTGCCCCCACAACCTCCAGACCCCTCTGGTGCAGGGAACCCCACTTATGACGTGCCAGTCATGGGTCTCACCCAGGTTACTTCCTGGGTCCCCTCACGCTGTTTTTCCTTCTCTAATATAAAACAACACTCAAGAGGATCCCGACCCCACGTCCCAGACAAGTAAGCTACCCAGGGACGGCAACCAAACTCCCTGGGGTCAGGGTGCAGTGTCCTTATCGCACCCCGTTTGGAGAGCAAGCCAAGAAGTAGGATGTCTAGAAATAAGATACCGTGACCAGAGACTAAAGCCGAACACCCGAGGAGTATTTGTTTCCCAACCGAAGCCAGTGCCTTGTGCTGATGTGCCCTGCCAACGAGCATGGGAGGGCTGGGGGTGGGGGGTGGGGGCTGGGGCAGCAGGTGCAGGAGCTCCGAGAGGTAACGGGTAGGGCCCGGCAGACAGCTCCGTTTTCACAACCAGAAAATCGCTGTGAGTGTACTGTTGAGCAGTGCTGGCATCTCTCCCAGCTGGAGACACCCTCCTCCCTCCCACCCGCGATGCGCCACGAGATGACTAGTGAAGGCCCCTGCTCGTGCCCGCCGGCAGAGCCTCGTAGCTGGAGGTCCTAGCAGACTGGAAGCAGATGGCAAAGTAATACTTTGAGGAACCACTTACAGAGCGTCTATTACATGCCAGGCCTGTGCTTCATTTACACGAAGCCTGGTGGTTGGAGTGTGGCGCTGGAGGCCAGAAACGCGGGCTGTGACTGGGCTCCATCTCGCTCGCTTTGGGATTTCAATCAAGTTACTCAATCTCTTGGTGACCCGATTTCTTCCATCTGTAAAATACTAATAAAAGTATCCACCACAAAGAATCGTGAGGGATTACATGGCGTACTGCGCACAATGTGCTTTGCAGCATCTGGTAGCTACTAAGTACTGCATGAATGTGAAGCATCGTTTATACACCTGTAATTTCTAACCCTACCCCAATCCTGCAGTGCAAATCCATTAGTTAGAGAGAGGTCTGGCTGCTGTAGCAAGAGGTTCCATTTGTTTGTGCCTTAAGCAAAACAGAAGTTTACTTCCCCTTATAACAGTGCAGAGGTTCAACCCCCAGCTTCCACCACTAGGTTCCCACGGCTGATTCAGCTCCCCCAGCATATCCTAATCCTGGCCGGCAGGAAGGGGCAAATCAACCCCTTCCTTCTGAGAGTACCCTGAAAGGTTGCATACAACATTGCTGCTCAGACCCCATTGGCCAGACTTAGTCACGTGGCCATCCTGTCTGCAAAGGAAGCTGGAAACATAATTGTTCCCTCAGCTAAAATCGTGGGGACTTACTAGTTGAGGGAAAAGAAAGGGAAAGTAGATATTGCTGTCCAGAGTCCAAGGTCTGTCCACTCCTTACAAAGGGCACATCTAGTGCCCCCCGAAGGAGGGAAGGCAGCCTTCCACCCAGACGCAACCTGGCCCGGAGCCCAGGGTCTCTGAGGGGCCAGGTGTGGATGAGGTAGGTCCTCATGATCTGGTGATTTATAAACCAGAAGGCAGGTGATCCTGCCCGCCCCCGCCCTATTCCCCACAGACAACAGGGAGGAAGAACAGGATAAACTCAATTAAAACATCCACTCAAGAATAAAAAGCTGTAGTATATACAATAAAATATTACTCAGCTACAAAAAAGAATGAGATCTTACATTTGCAACAGCACAGATGGGCCTAGAGGGTATCATGCTGAGTGGAACAAGTCAGCCAGAGACAATTACCATATGATCTCCCTCACATGTGGAATCTCAAGAACAATATAAGTGAACAAACAAAACAGCTACTACACTTGATCTTAGCCAAAAGGCTGAGAAGCGATGAACAAACAAAACAGAAACAGACTCATAGACACAGGACAGCCTGACGGTTATCAGAGAGGAGGGGACTGGGGGACTGGGTGGAAAAGGTGAAGACATTGAGAAGCACAGATCAGTAGTTACAAGATACTCACGGGGATGTAAAGCACAGCATAGGAAATATGGTCAATAATAATGTGATAACTATGTGGGGTGCCAGGTGGGTACTGGAAATATCAGGGGGACACTTTGTAAAGTACATGATTGTTGAACGCTATGCTGCACACCTGAAACTAATACAAAAGAATATTGAATGTAAACTGTAATTGGAAAAAGAAATCCACCAACAAGAGAGAATGGCAAACGCCTGGCAGTCTCTGACTCTTAACAGTCACTAAGTCCAGCTGGGCAGGAATTGCAAATCCGCTCCCTGGCCTTGGGAGAAGCTGGGCAGTGCGTCTGGCCACCCCTGCTCCTGCTGTCCGGGAAGATCCCCCTTCCCACCCTCCTCGGTGGCCTCTGGCATTGCTCCTGGGAGCTCTTCCTGCCTAATGCCCTCTGCAGCCGCACTGAAGACGTACAACCTTCCTACCCCGCTTCCTGCTGGTGCAGATTTGGGGCAGTGGGAATACCTGGGGGCGGGGGTGTCACACCAGGGTTTGCTGCCAGGTTTGGGGCTTCTTCATGAATACAATACCCTCAAAATCTTAGAAGTCTTCTGACTGGTTTCTTATTCGAGTAACCACAGCCGTCTCATAGATGTAAGTTTTATGCTTGAACACTCCGGACTCGGGGTACTTCCTAGTCTTTTTCTAACTGCAGTAGCTATCTCGAGGCCATCTGAAACAAGTATGCTTGATTGTGAAGGGAATTCCCTTACCCTGCCCACCGGACTGGCTTGCACTGTTTGCTGAACAGGGTGTGCTTGAGACAGATTTGGGACCACAGGTGCAGCCCTGGCTCCTCCAAACCACCTCTTAGAACGTGCCTCAGTGCATCTATCTCTCTTGTGGACTTTGCTCGCAGCAGCAGCCAGCAGCAGCCAACACATGGCAGCAATTTCAGTGTCTCTGTCAAGTCCCAGTGAGTGTTTGCAGACTTAGCATGTGCTTTCCCTTCTAAGGGATCACAGATAACAGAGTTGGGTTAGGTTTTGCTGTAACATAGCAACAGTCACCAGCTTACCGGCAAACAATACTTTTCTTTGCTATCTGCTGTCCACTCTCTAAATTAATGATCTTTATTTTAGGCTTTTAAAGCAATGCTACTTCCAGATACCAAATTCTGCATTAGCTGGTATACATGTTCGGTTGTTGTAAAGAAGACCCAATTTAAATGAATTAAACCAGAAAAGTTTAAGCCCTGACTGGTGTGGCTCAGTGAACTCAGCACAAGACTGTGAACCAAAAGGTCTCAAGTTCAATTCCCAGTCAGGGCACAAGCCTGAGTTGTGGGCCTGGGTTCCCAGTAAGGGGTACGCAAGGGCAACTGCATATTGATGTTCCTCTTCCTCTCTTTCTCCTTCCCTTCCCTTCTCTAAATAAATAAAATAATTTTTTAAAAAAGAAAGTTTAGATTTTTTCTTATACTAGTCTGCTGAAAGTCCAAACCTGGCAGGGTGACGGTGCAAACCTTAATAAACATCTTTCATCTTGACACCAGATAGCTGCCCTAGCTCCTGCCATCACATTAGCATTCCAGGCAACAGTAAGAGAGGAACTCATGCTTCTTTCTTTTAAGGCCTGACCTGGAAGTTGCTCACATCACTTCCACTCATATTGCATTAGCCAGATTTAGTCACAAGGCCGTATTTAGCCTCCGGGAAGATTGGGAACCTGGGTTAATGATAGGCAGCCATTCCAGCTATAATTCAAGTGATTCTATTACGAAAGGAAGAAGAGAAAAATAGACATGGAGAGGCAACAGGCAGTCTCAGCCAACTAATGTTTTTACCCTCATTTCCCATTTACAGAAACAGACTCAGCGGAAGTGGGCTATTGCCAAGGTCATATGGCAGGCACACAGCAGAGCATACATTTTAATCAGGTCAGCCTGACTCCAAACAGGCTGTCCATCACATCCAGCCAGCAAATTTGGTCATCCAGGTGCGCACTGTTTACGTGGAGATAAAAGATACAGGCGTGAGTAGCCATGGAAACGCGAGCCCCACGCACTGCAGTGGCCCGCGGAACACTCACTAGCGGGCCTGTGCGGCAAGGGCGATGCCACCACGGAGACTTTCTCACAAGGAGCCCCTGCTCCGGGCCCTGTGGGCGGGCCAGGGAGGCGGTGGAGGGGACAGGGACAGGAAAGTAGTGCAGGAGAAGGCAGTGCTGTCAGCTGAGCCTGATGTGTGCCTGGCTTGTCTGGGAGGGTCACCGTGGGGAGCACAGGGGGCGGGGGTTTTCCAGGTCTGATGCATCACACACGTCCAGGGATGGTCCACCTGATCTTCCTACCACTTGAGGTGTCCCATCAGCCGTGCCTGAGAAGTTGCAGGCAGGAACGGGCCACAGGGATCCTGTGGAAGGACAGCGGCGCTCACCCCTGTGCTACCCAAGACACGCTCGCTCGGATGGGCGAAGTCCCTTCCTGCTCGGTTCTCCTCCACCCCCCCCCC
Source organism: Phyllostomus discolor (assembly GCF_004126475.2). Lineage (NCBI taxonomy): Eukaryota > Metazoa > Chordata > Mammalia > Chiroptera > Phyllostomidae > Phyllostomus > Phyllostomus discolor. The sequence continues at coordinate 14,756,305 of NC_040906.2, forward strand.
CCCCCCAGGCTGGACGGGGGCGGCGGGGTGGGGGGCGTTTGAGGGATGATGGGAAATATGTTCAACGAATTCAACAGGAAATCTGGTAATCCGTTCCCGATGTCCACCCCAGGGCCAGAGACTGCGATGGGAGAAGCTGAACGAAAGAGAGGAGGGAGGGGCGGAGGGCGCGGAGAGCGGGAGCGGCTGGGTCAGCGTTTCTGGTTTGGACGGTGACTCAGGCCCCAGGAATGCCAAGGAGGGGGGATGGGCAGCCGCCAGAGCCAGGTTGGGATCCTGTAGGCACCAAGAGGCAGGGACAGGAAACGCAGCAGGATGAGGGGGCTGGGGCTGCTGCACATCTGGATCTACCTCCACGCCACAGGTGGAAACAGGGGTCTCTCACCCGTGGCCCAGTGTAGCCCCAAGCCCTCAAGCCCACTGTGCACCCTGAAAGTGATCATCACAGCCTCCCCCACCTGCCCGAACCATCCCAATCCTCCACCATAGAGAGAGGGACAGGCTCCTAGGACTCAAATGGGGACATCTGGACACATTCGGCCCCTGCCCCGGGACCACCCACACACCCCATATCCCCAGCCCTCCAGCTGGCTGCAGCTTGCCCTTTCTAACTCCAGCACCACCCACGCTGAAGTTTGTATAAGGAAGAAAGTTGAGCTCAGCCTGCCTCCATTTTCCCTTGCCAGGCGCCTGAAAAGACAAGAGAGGCCCTCGGAGAAGGAACCCAGGACACAGGGCCCACCTCCTCTGAGCCCCAGCGCCCCCACGTTGATCCAAGTCCCCCCCCCCCAGGCAGGGGCCTTCCTGCTTGTCCTCTGAGACCCTGGAGGCAGCCCAGGACCAGACACCAAGATTCCAGGTTGCCCCTTTCCTCCCCACCCCACCCCCAGGCTGCTGGGCTGGAGCCGCTGAGCTGAACAGGGCGGCCCCCTCCCTCCCAGCTGCCTGACACCCAGAGAGAAACCGATCCGGGAGGGCGGGGTGCCAGGGGCCAGGCCCAGAATAGTGCTGCCCAGCCACGGCGTCCAGCACTTGCTCTCTGTCGGTCCTGCCGGCCGCATGGAGCCCGAGCTGGAGCACGCACTGCGCAGGGTACCACCGGGGCTCCAGGCAGGGGACACAACACGGCGTGTGAATGTGTGTGTGCATGTGTGCGTGTGACCTGGATTTTCTCTGCGTGTGAGTATGTTTGTGTCTGTGTACACACATTCTTTGTGTACGTGAGTGTGCGGGGTTCCATGTCTGGGAATGATTGGGGATGTGTGTTTCTGAGTGTGTATAAGTATTTGTGTGTGGGGTGTGTGTTTATGGGTGTGTGTGGGGTGGGGTGTTTTGTGTGTATATGTGTGTGGGTGTGCTCACGTGTGCACCGTGGGAAAGCAAGACAGGACCCGCGTTCCGGAACGCAGGGCATTTTCCCACCCTTCAGGCCCTTCTCCCCACAGACCCCGTCCTGGAGCAGCCTTGTGGGACCTCAGAACCGAGGTAGGTGGGGCGGCCCCTCCCGCTGGGCCCTGCCGTTCCCCTGGGCCCCCAGCCTCCCCCACTCCACCAGCCTGGCTTCTGTCTTCCTCCCCTCTTGTCTTTCTTTGTTCCTCTTTGTGTCTTCTTCCTCCTTTCTCACTCGCTCCTGCCCTTCTCCACACAGAGAAGGTGGGTCTGGGGTCTGAAGGCTTGGACCCTGGTTCCGACTTTACCATTTACTAGCTGTGTGGTTGGGGCAGATTTTTTACCCTCTCTAATCTCAAGGCCCCTGTTAATGAACTAGGAACGGTCACAGTGCCTCTCTTATAAGATTGCTGTGAAGTTTGAATGAGAAGATGCGGGAGAAAAGCCCTTTGGAAGCTTGCAAATATTCAGTAACACTATTAATCACATTTTAATGGATTCTGTTACATCACGCCCTATTAACCAAACAGGCCCCATTCCCCCTTCCAGAGCTGAGCTTCCTAGAGCAGGGAGCTGGTACTTCATGGCCATCGCCAGCCACGACCAGCAGCTCAAAAAGAAGCCGCAGGAGACGGAGGGCCAAGGCCTCGAGGTGGGCAAGGCAGGAGGCTGTGGAGGAAGAGGACCTGCCAGGCCTGGGGCAAGGTGAGGCCAAGGCCAGTTCTGGGGGAAATGGGGGCACGGGGTGTGCAGTGGGAAGTCCCAGAAGCCTGCCCTTGATTCTCCCATAACACGGAGTTGGACCCAACCCCCGTCTTTAGCCTCAGTCTCCCCACGTGGGAGAGGACCACCGCATGGCAGAGCGGAGACCCAACATGGGTCACCTGAGGCAGAGCCGCTATCTTGTGCGACTCCCTGAGACCCAACTTTCTCACCTGCAAAATGGGATGCACACACAATCCAGGCTTTCCAAGGCTGCTGGGAGGATGAACGGACACAGCAGATAACGTAAGTATTTTGGACAATGGAATTACTGCCCTCTGCCCCTCAAACAGGTCCCCGATCCAGGCCAGCTGCTGAGTCCATCGGGCTGGAGGCCACATTCCCCGGGGCCACACCCTTGGCCCAGGCTGCTCCCTTGGACATCCTCCCCTGCGAGTCCGGAGCCTCCGCCCCTGGCTCCAGCACAGACAGCCAGCAGCTGGGCACAGAGGCCACAGCAGCCTGCGGGTATGAGCTCAGCCCGGTGGAAGAGAGGCCCGCCCCGTACTCACCCCTGCAGGCCCCATTACCCAGGCAGGGCCTGGATGATGAGCTGCAGAAGCCGGGGGCCCAGGTCTACATGCACTTCATGCAGAAGCACACCTGCTACGATGCCATGGCAACCAGCTCCAAGCTGGTCATCTTCGACACCACGCTGGAGGTGAGGCCACACGGCTCTGCCCACCTCTGTCCTCACGTGGCTGCAACCGCCCCTCACACCTTCCAGGAAACCCTCCCCAGCCAGGCCTCCCTGCATGTCCGCTTCCAGAGCTCTTTCTCAGCACCACAAAGCCCAGGGCAGGGAGGGCTGCTACCCTCTGTGGGAAACTTCTCATGGTCATCACAGCTCTGCCACTGGTATCTGTAGGGTCCTGGGTCAGTCACATGACCTCTCTCCTCTCCAAGGTGGGGGTAGGAATGCCCGCTTGGCCCTACAAGTTTCAGAGGACTCCTGGGGCAACCCAGGATAGGTAGGCGCACTTTGTAAGCCCTGGATGATGTATGTGGAAGATGCTGAAGACCGGCTTAGGACAGCGAGCAGGGGGCTCTCGGTGCCGGGTAAATAAGACGAGCTCTGGCCCCTGTTCTCCCACTGGGCGGAGCTCCGAGACGCCTGCAGTCCCATCCTTGTCCCCCTGCGGGAAGCCGTGTTCCTAGGCGTTGTGTCTGCGTGGGTCCACACCACGCGTCCAATTCAGTGACATATAGTGAATGTATTTCCAGTAGTAGTTTTGTGTTTTTTAAGATACGCATTAGAAATACAACCAGCATGCTTAGATAGCATTGCCCAGGCTGAGGCCCAAATGAGTCCATGTAAAATTTGTTTAAAGAAAAATATTTTGTCAATTCTCTGTCAATAACTATACGTCTAGGACTTAGATCAACAACATTAGACTGCGTGCGTGTGTGCACGCATCTGACTTCTGAGTGGAAACGGTTTTTCATGCTCTGAGGGCCTGGCGGGGAAAGTCACCGAGGACCATCTGGCCACCAGCAGCCTTATCTCTGGAGCAAATGTCCCCAGCAAGGATGGTGTCTGGCGCGTGCTATGACACGAGGGAGGCAGGCTGGCTTGAGTGCGGGGAGTCCCTGAGGAGGCCCCACAGAGGGGGAGCCTGGTGGGGACGGGGCACCGCTGAGGGGCGGTGAGACACTCACCCCATCCGTTCTCCCCGGCCCTCAGATCAAGAAGGCCTTCTTCGCCCTGGTGGCCAACGGTGTCCGGGCCAGCACCTCTGTGGGACAGCAGGAAGCAGAGCTTTGTGGGTGAGGAGGGGCCGGGGAGGCAGAGGTGGTAGGGACGGGCCCTCAGAGGTGGGACCCTCGTGAGGCGCTCCTGCATTCAACCTCCCCACCTGCGGAAAAGTGGCAACCAGCTGACCTCTCTAGCACACAGCCCTGTTGTCCCAGGTCAGAGGTGATGAGTAGGAAAAGAGAAAGGGGAAGCAAGAAATTAGGAGAATAGAAGAGGGTGGGGGGAGGAGAGAAACTGGAGGGAAAAGGGAGAACCCCATTTCTCAGGCAAAGGAGGAGCTGCCCTGCTCGCCTCTTCCCATAATTCCCAGCGTTATCTCAGTACCAGGACACTAGGGGGGCCTGCGAGGGGAGCCTGAGCCCCAACCTGCCTCCCACCACAAGGCCCCAGGCTGACGCCCCTGTACCCCAACCCCACAGGGAGTGCTGACCATCACAGACTTCATCTTGGTGCTGCATCGGTATTACAGGTCCCGCTGGTGAGAAGTGGCTGGGAGCCCTGAGGGCGCCCCCCGGGCTGGGTGGTGGGGAGTTCAGGGAGCCTGGTGCCCGAAGGGCCCCTGTCTGACTTCTGGAGCCCTGTCTGTCTCTAGGTCCAGATCTACGAGATTGAAGAACATAAGATTGAGACCTGGAGGGGTGAGTGGGCAGAGGGGACCTGGAAAGGGGCCGAGGGTGTGTGGGTGCACGTGGGCCCAAGGGCCTGGGGGAGAGGATGGTCAGTGGGGATATCGTAGAGGGGGCAGAGGAAGGGTGGCGGGGAGCCCGGGGGCCCTCAGGGAGGGGCTGCTCTCCGGTGGGCTATGCGGTAAGGCAGGGTAGCCAGTTTCCTTGGCCTGATTTGGGCTTTTTCTGCAGAAATCTATCTCCAGGGCTGTGTCAAGCCTCTGGTCTCCATCTCTCCCAATGACAGGTGAGCATCCCCAACCACCCACCTGAGCCTCTTTGCTCTGCACAGTCTCCTTCCCCACCCCCCAGTTCCGAATTCACCTGCGCATCTTGAGAGGCCCACAGGGCAGCCTTGGCACCCTGTCCTCCCTTCTAGGGGGCTGGGCCGGAGGGTGTCTGTCCCCGGGCTGCCTCAGGCTCACTCCTCCCACCCCGCAGCCTGTTCGAAGCCGTCTACAGTCTCATCAAGAACCGGATCCACCGCCTGCCCGTCCTGGACCCCGTCTCAGGCGACGTGCTCCACATCATCACGCACAAGCGGCTGCTCAAGTTCCTGCACATCTTCGTGAGCCTGGGACAGCCTCGGGCGGGGGTGACCCCGACCATCGGGAAGGGGGCAGCTGGGAGCCCTGGAGGCTGCTCCACCCTGACGGCCCCACGTGTCCCCAACCCCACCAGGGCTCTCTGCTGCCCCGTCCCTCCTTCCTCTCCCGGACCATCCAAGATCTGGGCATCGGCACATTCCGAGACTTGGCTGTGGTGCTCGAAACGGCACCCGTCCTGACCGCACTGGACATCTTCGTGGACCGGCACGTGTCCGCGCTGCCTGTGGTCAACGAAGACGGTACCCGCCCCCGGACGGGGCTGGGGGCATGGGCGGGGGGGGGGGGGGGCGCAGAGGCCTGTGCAGCTTCAGCTTGGGGCCCGGGTGGAGTTCCAGTTAGAAGCTTCTGCCTGCTCTGAGCCTCAGTCCAGCTCCTTAGCCTCTCTGTGCCTCGGGTTTTCCATGTGTAAAGCGGGAATCTCAGTAACACCCTTCCCCCGACTTCACAAGATGATTTTTTTTTGCTTTTTTAAAAAAGGATTTTATTTATTGATTTTTAGAGAGATGGGGAAGAGAGGGAGAAAGAGAGAGAATGAAACATCAATGTATGGTTGCCTCTAGCACACCCCACACTGGGGACCTGGCCTGCAACCCGGGCGCGTGCCCTGACTGGGAATCAAACCGGTGATGCTTTGGCTTGCAGGCCTGCACTCAATCCACTAAGCTACACCAGCCAGGGTGCTTCACAGGATGATTTAAAAGGATTATGTGTGACTAAGTGAGCGTGATGAGAGGAAACAGCAGATGAGGTTTTTCATTTTAATTCATCCTAGAATGGGCCAGGGGACCCAGTCAGACCTCAGTGTCTTGCTCTGAGAAAGGGTGAGAGGAATTACAAGATCATTGCTTTGGTAAACCATGGTGGTCAATGATTTCAAAGTGAGAACTGCCATAATGAGTCGATATCAGATGCATTCTAGTTTATTTTTGATGATGAAAAATTTCAAATGCATGAAAATGGTAGAAAAAGCTGTATAATGAACTCCGCACATCCACTGACAGGATTAACTACGATTCACATATTACCACATCAGTTTCTCTTCTCCTGCTGAAGCAATTAAAAATAAGTTGTAGACATCATGCCATTTCAGCCCTAAATATGACAGCCCGTGTCTCTTAAAATAAGTGTATTTCCTGTATCACCTAGCAAAATTATACACGATTAATTGCTATTGTCTACTATTCAATCCTAAGTCTCATTTCCCCATTTTCCCCAAGAATAACGTTTTTCTTCACATTTGATTTTTTCAAACCAGAGGCAATTAAGGACTATACTTTGCATCTGTTTCTTTTGCCCCACAAGTCTCTTTTGAGCTCAAACAGTTCCCTCCCCACTTAACTTGTATGACACGGATGATGGAAAGCCTGGGTCATGGGTCCCACAGAGAGTCCCGCCCCCGGATCTGCCCGTCTGCCTGCCATGGGCGGCCTGAGCCTCGTTCCTTTACGCCTGTTTTCTGCAAACCAGATATTGGATCGAAGGCTTGACCAGACTCAGGCTCGACTACTGCGTAGGTGATGGGGCGCACTCATGTGACTGTGTCCCACCCGGAGGCGTGGCGTCAGGTGGTCCCTCTCTCCCCTTGACGCTGTCTGATCTGTGGGGTCAGTGCGGCAGCCTGGTGCCTCGCTCTGGAGGCGGTGCTCCAGGGGCGGGGATGGCGAGGGGTTCTGAACCGGCCCAGGCCCTCGCACGGCACCCCGGTTCTGATCAGAACCTACGCCCTGTCTCTGTCCCCCCACCCGCCTCCCTGCAGGTCAGGTCGTGGGCCTGTACTCCCGCTTTGACGTGATCGTAAGTGTCGGTGGGGAACGGAGGGGCGGGGGGCAGGGAGGCTGCGGGGTGGGAATCGGAGGCGTCTGTGGGCCAGGAGGGCATTTCTAGGTGTGTAGGGGGCGGTGTCTGTGGGGCTAGAGCCGGGTTGCCGGGGTGACTAAGCAGCACGCCCCTCCCGCCAGCACCTGGCCGCCCAGCACACCTACAACCACCTGGACATGAGTGTGGGAGAAGCGCTGAGGCAGAGGACGCTGTGTCTGGAGGGCGTGCTTTCCTGCCAGCCAGAGGAGGCCTTGGAGGAGGTCATCGACCGGATCGTGCGGGAACAGGTACCCACACTCCTGAGGCACACAGCCGGCCCCTCCCACGGACGGCTCCAGCTCTCCCTGCGCACCAGGCACCTGCCTTGTCCTCCTCCTTCGTGGCCAAGCTCTGGCTGTCCACACTGGCCAGCCACTAGTCCTATCCATGGGGCCCAAGGGTCATGGCCACGGCCAGCTGATCACCCCAGGGAGGTCAGAACCTCCCTTAACTGGTTCCTAAGGGCCGCTCTCCTGCCGCCCTGGTTATGTGAACTTGTTGCCCCTGATTCTTGATGCTGACAACCTCATTGGCTGCCATAGCGGCATGGCCCTGCCCCTTACTGGACATCTGCCGGCCCACAGGTCCACCGGTTGGTGCTAGTGGATGACAGCCAGCATCTCCTGGGCGTGGTGTCCCTCTCCGACATCCTCCAGGCGCTGGTGCTCAGCCCTGCGGGCATCGAGGCCCTCAGTGCCTGAGAAGACCCGAGTCCTCGTTCCCAGGCTGCCTTCCACACCCGGAGCCCATGAAGGGAGCTGGGGCGTCGGCCCTCATCTTCCCCCACCCCCATTAGCTGGTTCGACTCTGGTTCAGGTAGGCTCTGCTCTGGGCCACTGGCCTCAGCACCAGCCCCGCGGTCTTTCCTGGGCCCCCAGATCTCACGCTGGGGTACTCTGAGGATAGGGAGTGGCCCAGCTCCTAGCTGAGCAGCCCCACGAAAACCACAAGAGTCAGAACTCACCGTGGGGCCGTCGTGTTGTTTTCTTCTCTGTTGAGGTCACAGAGCCCCTCTTGAGAGGGGGCACAGGGGCCAGGACAAAGGCAAGGGCAGTGTGATGTGACTTCAGGTGCCCCAGGGAGAACACCTGCCCTTTCACAATTCAGTTCCCCCTGCTTGGAATGCCGCTACTGGGAGGAAGCAAGTTGATGCAACTTTGTTAAATGGCATTTCCCTGCTCAGTAAGAACTCAGGCTAGAAGGAGGGAGCTTCTAATACTCTTCTCAGTAAATGTGAATGATCTCAGACCTTCGCCTGGGAGTGCGTTTGCTCAGGGCTTGCAGAGGGGTGGGGCGCGGATCCCACCTGCTTGGCAGTGGGTGGCAAGACCGACGTTCTCCTGTCGGAAAGGCACCCTCCCCTCCCCATCCGGTCACTGTCTTCCCTTCTCTTTTCCTCGCAGGCTTCTCCAGCCCTCCCTAAATGCCCCTGCCCTGCCTATGCTCCCAGAAGCCCTCGGGAATGCCCAGAGCACTATGGGATGGTGAGATTAAGGAGAAAAGCTGAGTCAAGCCTAGAGGTCCCTGAACCAGAGGCACTGGGATTGCCCTAGGGCCGACTGCTCCACGTCCACCCACATCACCTCCCCCCACTGTCCCACTGGGGCGGCGAGCCCACGGGTTTAGTCAGGGGCTCTGGATCCTTCAGCTTCTGGACTACCTGCTGCTCTGCGTCCCAGCTCCTGGGACTGCGGCTGTTCTTCCCGCATGAGAACTGCCTTGAGGGTTCCCACAGCAGCGTTGCCACTGCCCTCCTACTCCCCCTGCACTGACATTTCGGGGCTGCTGGGGGCGCCATGGAGCAACAGTTATTGGTAGAGCTGCCTGTGGGAGTGGGGTCTCCCCTCCATCCGCGTCCTCAGCTCTCTCCAGCAGTGTTCCCAGTGCCCGGTGACGGCCCCGAGTTCAGATCATGAGGAGGAACGATAGAGAAAACAAAGGGAGCAACCCGTGAACTTAGATTTTATGTTTCACTCAGAAAACGCTGCAGTCCTTTGACGTGAGCCTGTGGCAAGATCCCTCCTACTTTCCGAATTGGAAGACGCGAAGGAACAGCTGTAACTGGCCAGTGCCGGAAGCGGCGTTCCTTGGGTGCACACAGTGTTATTCCACCGACATTTCTGTCTCATCTTTCATTTATAACAAAGCCATAGAGAAAATATTAGTTCCTTGCACAGTAGCTACAACTCACTCCATAAACTCCAGTCTGCGAGAAGCTTAACTTTGTTCTTCTAACACTGAATGTTGTTTCTGTTATGAAGCCCCTTTCTCCAGGCGGTAGCAATTAATCTCAGTCAGTTTGAGGTTCCCCTCCCATCCTGGGGTTCGGTGCAGTGAGGAGGAAGAGGAGGAGGCTTTCAATGGTGTAAGAATTTGTTCCTCAGCCATCATCATCATCCACCCGGGTCATCTCCTGTTAACACACCCCCATTCCACCTAGTTGTCACATGGGGGGGTCATCGGTGGGCATGACCCCTGCTCGGTGGCCCCTCACTCACTACCATGAAGCCTCATTGGGCCTGCCTGCCCTTGGGCCATGAGGACATTGCAGCTCTTGACCCTGCACCCCTTGGGCTTCAGGAAGCTCTGTGGGGCTGACCCAAGTCCACCTGCTGAGATGGACAGCCACTGGCCTGTTCTATTGTGAGCCTTTCGGGTTTTCCCGGGAAACATGGGTCCCCAGGGGGCTTCTAGCCTGTGCTCTCCAAACCTCTCTGGGGTATTTGTCATTCTTCCCACCACCCCAGACACAGCTCCTTCTCAGGGACCCCAGAATTGTCTGTACTCTTTGCTTCTCCAAGGCCCACCGGCCTGCGAATCTCTACCCAGTGGGAAGAAGGGGCATTTTTCTCTGACCCATCATATGCTCTTCCAAATCCGCTGTGTGTGTCTTGAGTTTCTGACACCCACCTTGAGAGTCAGGCTTTTGAAATTCCAAAGTCAAGTCTGAGCTTCTGCTGCGTGGCCCTCACTGTGACCAGGGACACTGCAGGTAGAGCTGGTCAGCAGGGAGGGAGAGGCTAACACATTGGAAGTATGCTCCCTCCTGCCCCATTCACCTCACAGAGCAGTGGAGTGCAGGCAGGGAGGAGCCTGATGGGCCAGGCAGCAAATGCAGGCGTTTTCCCAGACCCCCAGCTTACGTTTCTGGTTGGCTCTAGCCCACAGGTCAGGGGCTGGCTCTTTGCTCTGGCCCTACCTAGGAAGGTACTGGGTCTTGGGCTCAACTGGGAGGATGGGATGCAGGCATATGCCCACTCAAGTGACAACATCCTTGGGTGGGGGTGGGCAGGGCAGGCTGCCCCTGACTGAGGTGGCTCTAGGGAAAGTGTGGCAGGCTCAGGCTTTGCAGGGCGGGGGGGTGCCCAGGCCTTCAGAGGTCCCAGCACAGGCCTTAGGTGGAACAGGCAGCCTGGGGAAGACAGTCTTTACCCATTCTGCTGCTCTCCTGAGCCGACGGGTCTCCACCCCACCCCCCGCCCCCGAGGTCCCAGCAGTTCACCGCCCTGGGGAGACTTGCTTTCCGTAGAAGGTACATCTGCTGTGCTGAGCTAACGTGCACCCTTCTGCAAATCCTGCTGTTCTTCTTTCCTTACAGAGTCAGGTCAGGGCGGGTTATCAGGGAGCCTCCCGGGACCCCCCCTCCCCATGCCACCTGGGGCAGCACACCGTCCTCAGACCCCAGACCCTGGAAGTGCGCCTCGTCACCCTCCGGCCTCCGATGGGCTTCGTGCCAAACCTCAAACCACAGCGTTTTTCACCCTCCGGAGAGAAAGGTGCAAGGAAAGAGCCCACACTATTGCATCACCAAAGAAAGTACTTTTTTCATTTACATGAAATGTCTCGTGCGGGTATTATGCCGGAATGTAAACTGACAGAGGCCATTTTCACACCTCACCCCCCCCCCCAGAATAAGAGAAAGAACTTCGTGTGCACGTATGGTATACATGTGCTGTTTCCCAGGTACATCTCATCAGTCTTTAAAAAAAAAAAAAAAAGAATATGTAGTATAACAAAGAAAACCTCTTTGGCCATGTTGTAGTTCTTTTTTCTCTGTTCGGGGAAGTCTTTGATTCTTCTTCCCAGAGCTCTGTCTGTGGGCCAGGCTCCCCAGCCGTGTTAATAGCTCTCCGGCCCTTTCCTCCTGGGGGACCCAGCGTTCCCTCGTCAGTGGTGGCCAGAGCTGTTGGGGGAGCCTCGGAGGCTGTGCCTACATACACCTCACCTGCTCTTTACTTGATCCTCACACGGCCACCACTGTTTCGCCGACTGCCTAGCTCTGGTTTCGGCTCTGCGTTTCCGGTTCCCGACCGGCGGCTGCACTTTAGGACGCGGAGACGCACAGCAGCGGGACAGCCCCGCCCCGGGACGCCCCGCGGCGCCGCTGGAGGTACTGTTACCGTCGGCAGCTATTTCTAGCCACTCAGCTCCGCAGATGTTTTTCAGCTGAGAAATAATTCGCGTGCCATTTACATTCATTCTTTCAAAGCGTACAATTCAGTGGTATTTAGTACATTCACACAGTTCTGCAGCCATCGCTACTATCTAATCAAGGCCCATATTCTCCATCCAATAGAAAACTCCACACGCCGTAACAGTCACCCCAGGCTCCCTTCCCCCACCCCAGGCCTCCGGCAACTACTAATCTGCTTTTTGTCCCCATGGATTTGCCTACTCTGGACACTGTGTGTGTAAACAGAATCACAAAGGATGTGATCTTTTCCAAATGTGTGGTGACAGGTGATTCAACTTCAGGTGGTGCGCACACAAGGCAACACAGAGATCGTGTATTACAGAAATCGACACTTGAAACCGACATATCTTATTAACCAATGTCACCCCAATAACTTTCATTTCAAAAAGATGTAGTCCTTTTTTTTGGGGGGGGGTCTGGTTTCCTTCCTTCTGGTTTCAAGGTTCATCCATGATGTGGCGTGAATCAGTGCTTCATTCCTTTTATGGCTGGAATAATGTTCTATCTGTGCAATATAAGCTCTTCATAGATTTTAGTGGGAAATCAGCCTATGCAGCCACTCACTGAGCTGCACATGGTGAGTGCGGACCCTCTTGGAGAGACGCTACAGATCCCCAATTCCAAGCTCTATCCCCCCGACCCAGGAGCCGGTACTAAGGCGTTCGTGTGGCTTGGACAGCTCACCTTAGGCGGTCTGAAGGAGCAGCCTGCTGGGAAAGGCGGAAGTCAGCTTTGGGTGACGCAGTGACAGGGATCCTGGCACCTCGGGGCCCAGCCCCAGTCCTCTGCGGTCCTGAGGAGCTCTCACCGGTGAGCCCCTCCACAGGCAGGGTCCAGAGCCACGCCTTTCTAATCAGGACTTCCTTCCAGCTCTCTCTCTGGGTTTCTCTTCTCAATATGGAAAGCTCCTATGCATCCCAGTCCTTCCCTTCCCTTCCTCCAATTCCTGTCTCTTCTCATTCAGCAAATATTTATTAATCACCTCCCGAGAGCTAGACCCAGAGTGAGACACTGGGATCCACACTGAAAGGGGCTCGGTTGGTGCCCTCCGTGGGGCCCGCGGCTGGCTGGGGACACAGGCACGTTTACAACACGGGGAACAGGCTGAGCGCTCAGTTCTGTAGGAGAAGGGGGTGGGGGACGCACAGAGGGAAGCGCTCACACTCGCCCAGGGAGGTCAGGGAAGGCTTTGCAGAGGCAGTGACATTTGAGCTGAGTTCTAAGGAAAAGCAGGCTCTCTGCGATGACAGTGACAGTTGGTGAAGAGGGCGTTCCAAGGAGAGGGGACGTGAAATACAAAGTATTGAGGCCAGAAAGAGCACACCGTGCTGGGGGAAATACAAGGAATTTGGGCTCAGCCGTGGGAAGAACTGAGGCTGACAGGGGAGCATGGAGGCCAGTGTGCCGGGCAGGACAGGAGTCTTCCAAGCCACAGGAAGGATTTTGAACTTGAGCGACACTGAGGGAGACCACTGAAGGATTTTAGTTAGGACAACCGCGTGCTTTTCTAATGGGTGCACACTCGAATCCCACAGACCTAAGAAACCTAACTTTTATTTCTATGACTCAGCAGAAATCTGCAACCCAGACTGGGCCTCTGTGAAGCTGGGACTCACTGAGTTCTCAGGTTTCTGTCTGATTCGGTACATTGGTCTCAGTGCAAACCCGCTTTCATTCTGGCTGGCTTTCTGTGCCGAAGAGGTTTGGAAACTAAAAACTGGAATCCTCAGACTTCCTGCAGCTCAAGTTCCAGGTGGGAGTCAGGTTCCACCTCTCAAATGTACATGAGAGAGATTTTGGAAGGTGGCAGTGAGACAGAGGCCACACACCTGCTACTCCTGATCTCTCTGGAGGCATTAACAGAGGTCCAGGGCCAGTGACCACTGGCCTCAGAGGTATTCAGGGGCAGGAGTGGGGAAGGAATCTTCCCTCCCTCTCTCCCTCCCTCCCTCCCTCCCTTCCTCCTCTCTCTCTTCCTTTCCTTTCCTTTCCTTTCTTTTCTTCCTTCCTTCCTTCTTCCTCCCTCCTCTTCCCTTCCCCCCTTTTCTTTCTTTTCCTTTCCTTCTCTCCCCCCCCCCCCCTTCCTTCCTCCCTCCCTCCCCCCTTTCTTTCTCTCTCCCTCTCCCCTCTCTCTCTCCCTCTCCCTCCCTTCTTCCCCTCCTTCCCTTCTTTTTCTCTCCCTCCCTCCCCTCCCTTTTCTTTCCTTCCTTCCTTCCTTCCTTCCTTCCTTCCTCCTTCCTTCCTTCCTTCCTTCCTTCCTTCCTTCCCTCCTTCCCTCCTTTCTTCCTTCTGGCCAGCATAGACCTGGGAGACACGGAGCAGCTCTGGGGGAACAGCTGTAGTGAGAGCTTCCCAGCTCTCAGTCTCCTGAGCGTGGGCCGCGTGTTGCTCCCCGGGCTGCTCAGTGCCCTGGTGATGTCCTAGAAGCCACACTCCTGTAGGCCTGGCCTGGAGTTCCTACAACAATTTTGTGTAGCACTTCACTGCTTGCATCCAAGCACGTTCTGTTCAATAGAGGGTGCTGTTCACAGAGTCTGGAGCACCTCCACTGCTCCTGCTCGGGCCGGGCCTCGGCCAGTGCCAGGCGAGGCCCAGGCCTTTGTGGGAGGCCTGGGAGAGCACACGGGGCTCTCCTTCTCCAGAGAGGGAGGCAGCTCCGCCTCCCACCAAGATTCCTAAGTGGGGAGAGGGCATTCCCCAAACACAGAAAGGGGTTCAGAGGTTCGCTCATCAAAAGAACGACCAAGGTCTCCAATGACCCACAAAACTCCCTTTATTCTGCTTTCCCAAGGACAGCGATGTGACAAGGGTGTGGCCTTTTATCTAGAAGGGAGATGCGCACAATGATAAAAGTAGCAAAAGCGCACAGTTCTGCGGGAAGCGCACTGAGTGTCTCCAACCTTTGGTGCCTGGCAGCCCCCTTCCCCCTCATCCCAGACACAGCCGTGGCCAGAAATCACCGCACCAGGGCCTCTAGGGTGAGCCCCGGGACGGCAGGGGCCCCACTCAGCTGTGCCTCTCCAGGAAACGCAGGCCCACCTTCTTATTAGGAACCAGGACGATCCGGGCCACACTCTTCACCTCCCCTGTCTCAGGAGCCAGGACCACCTCGTACTGCTGCATCAGCTGGGAGGTACAATGCACACGGGGCAGTTAACGTCTGTGGTCTGCATCCACTGCCCTCCCCTGCATGCCCCCCCCCCCCAACTCCCTTCCTTCCCTCCCCGAGGTCTCCTTCACCCCTCCCTGGCCCACGCACCTCCCACCTCTCCTCACTCACCCTTGCCAGCAGCAGCTGCATCTCCAGCTCCGCGACCCTGCGGCCCAGGCAAGCCCGGACCCCGTAGCCGAAGGGCACAGAGCCAAATGGGTGCTGGACCCCAAGGGTGTCAGGCTGACTCTTCTTCAGCCAGCGATGGGGGTGGAAGCTATCCGGCTCAGGGAAGATGCCAGGGTCCCGGGACACCACGTAATGGCAGAACACGAACTGGTCTTCAGAGGAAGAACGGGCAGCACGTCAGCTTAGGGCCGTGGGGCACCCGGGGAAACCCCAGCTGTCCAGCCCCACTCACGTTCTTGGGGAAGAGGAAGCCACCAACTTCGATCTCTTTTTCCGTGATTACCCGGGAGTTTATGGGGACCACAGGGTAGAGGCTGCAGGGGAAAGGAGAGGCAGGCCTGCCTCTGGATCCAAGGAGGGGCAGAGTGCCCGCCCCTTGCACCCCTACCTCTTCGGTTCCCCAGGCCCCCCCTGCCATCTCGCCTCTGGCCAACGAACCCTCAGCCCACCACACCCCACTGCCCACTCCCCGCGTCACCCCCCACGCACAGACCCTGTGTTCCGGGAGCAGCAGCTTACCGCAGGGTCTCCTTAAGCACGGCTTTGAGTAGGGGCATGTGGGCAAAGTCCTTGTGCTGGGGGCACCTGCCCTGCTGGCACCACGCCCCACCACTTCCTCATGCAAGGCCGCCTGGATCTCTGGGCTCCTCGAAAGGTGTACAGGGCCCACGTCAGCGTGTTGGACGTCTGGGGAGCAGAGCGGGGAGAGGAAGTGAGAAGGGATTGCGGGAAAGAAGCCAGTTAGGCGGTGGGAGGGTGCGAGTGGGTGCATGCAAACATGTGGAGGAGAACTACTTTGCCATGAGTATGACAGAGTAAGACGGGGGTCTGGGGGGCCCTCTGAGCTAACGTAACTCCACCGTGGGACGAGGACCAATGACGGAGAACGGCACTCGAACAACAGAGGAGACTCTAAACACAGAGAAACCCCCATAAAAAAAAACAAAACAAAAACACAAAAACCCCAACATGAAAAGAGGTCCTACAAAGAGGCTGCAGATGGACAGGCTCTCTAACTCTCCACTTTAATTAGAGTGCGATAGAGCGAGAGAGTTCGATTAGGTGTGAGATGGAGCTTCCCGGCTTCGGCAAGGCTCCAGAAGGTGATGTAATCCCTCCTACAAGGAGGACAATTCCCTGCCCGCCTCTGCGGGCGGAATGAACCTCCCCACCTCCAATTTCCTTCTAGCTTACATCCATGTCACAGAAATAGAAGCAGGTACCTGGAGGGACGAAGGTCAGGTTCAGGTGGGGGATAATGGGGAACTGGAATCAGGATGGGAGCCCCTGATCGCCTCGCTGGCCCCCCTCACGCACCGTGTCTACTCCAGCCATGAGCAGCTCAGGGAGGCTGCCCATGGCGTCGTGAGGACTGAGCTGTCCACTGCTCAGCAGGAAGTGCAGATAGCCAGATATCTGGACCCCATCTGGCCCTTTTGTCTGCAGTTGGGCCTCTATCTCATTGAGTTTCTGATCAATGAGCTTCTTCCCTACAGGGACAGGGGACAACAGGGGAGGACAAGGTCAAAAGTCATGCTCTCCAAGGACCGGGAGCCACTCCAACAGCTGCTAGCATGAGGGAGGTGGTTGTGGCAGACTGCCAACGCACAGTCCCTGGGACCCACCCCCCAGCTGCATCTCCCGGGCCCCTCACCAAAAGAGAAGATGACGTCCCAGCCATCCAGGTATCTCTTCCAGAAGGGCAGCAAGGGACGGGTCCACTTGGGGAGGAAGGTGGCATAGAGGGAGTTCTGGAACATGAGCCCGACAGATCTGACGAAGGTCGCGGTGTCCTGGGGGATGGAGCGCTCCAGGCAGCCAATACGTTTCTCAAACAGGATGTAGCAAATAGCTGGCAGTGCACAGAGGCCAACACGGGAGGCAGGGCCATGGCACACGGGACCCAGGGGGCTGTGAGGAGGGTAAGCCACCCTGCCCTTGACCATGCCCACCCAGCCCCTCCCCCGACAAAGGTACCTTCCAAGGCGAAGTAGTAGAACTGGTGAGCCGTGTCGGCCACCAGATCCCCAGAGGCGCTCTCTGCCCGCAGCTCTTTCAGTCGGACCAGGAAGCTGTCAATCACCTCATTCAGAGCATCTGTGTAGAGTGCAGCCTCAGCTGGCTTCAGCATCCGCTGGTTCAGCGCCTGGCGCAGCTGGTACCAGTGATGTCCTTGCCTGCGGGGGACAGAGGGGCGGCACAAATGTAAGTATCCGATGGGGCTCCGATGGGAGGGCATCCGCCCTCAAGCACCCTAAGGAATCTAGGAAAATCTCATTTTGAGATTGAAAATGATAGCACCATCAAAACTTTCCAAGGCTAGAATCTTCAAATCACAGAATTTTAAAATCTCACTGCAGCAGAGTGGCAGTGGTTCAGGTGGGCACCTAGACCCAGGCTGCCGAGGGGCAGATCACAGCATGATGAGTGGCTGAGTGACCGGCCGTGGGCAGGCTGCACTGAATCCTCTGTGTCTCCGTGTCTCTTCTTGTTAAAATGAGAATCAAAGATGCCTCTCACAGTAGGCTGTCCAGTGCTTAGATCAGTGGCCCGGCACATGGTGAGTGCCTACTGATTGCTGACTGGGATTATCTTAGAATGACACAGCTCCAGAGCCTTCTGTGTGTGAAGGAGGAGGCGCTGCAGTGGGCTCAGTCCCTCTGTGGTAGAGGAACGAGAATAAAGAAGGAGGACAATTAGGGTTCCTGGGGTGCCCCTATTCTGAATCTTCATGCTCTCTCTGCCCAACAAGCCAAGGGGACAGGGAGCCCCACTAGGCCAGTGCTCAACCGTCTTGCCACGGCCATCCAGCGGGTGCTTTGGTCCCCCACTCTGGTCAGTCAGGGATGCTCACACTGTGGGGTGCATGCTTCCGGTGGGAGCGCTTAATGTAGAAGCTGCCCCCACCCTCAGATACCCCACACCCGTTACCTTTCCTTAGAAAGCTGGGATGAGTCTGTTTTTATAAGCTAGTTCCAGAATAGTAAGTATTGTGCAATGTAGTTCCAGTTTAAGAGGAGGGGAGGAAGCCCCACACATCTAGGTGTGTATCTGCATGTTTCTACAGAAAGGAGGAAGAATACACGCCCGACTGACGGGACTCCTTAGGAGGGTGTTGATGGGAGTTAGAGGTAGAAAGACAGTATTTTATTATTGAAATTTTTACAATAAGTGTACTTTAAATTTTCAAAATCAATAAGGTATTTTAAACAGGAAAAACATTCAAAGTCTTAAGTCAAAAATCAGATTTTTAATTCTTAAAAATATTGATTTTAAGCCCTGGCTGGTGTAGCTCAGTGGATTGACCACGGCCTGCAAACCAAAGCAGCGCAGGTTCGATTCCCAGTCAGGGCACATGCCTGGGTTGCAGGCCCCGGCCCCCAGCAAACCGAATATTGATGTTTCTCCTCTCTCTCTCTTTTCTCCCTCCCCCTTCCCTCTCTAAAAATAAATAAATAAAATCTTAAAAAAAAAAGAAATGGAGGACATTTATAAGGGTTTTTTTAGGAATATTGATTTTAAAGGAACCTTGACCCCAATTTTCTTTATTATACTCTATTAACATAGTATAGTAAAAAAAAAACCTGAAAAAACATAAACTAAAAGTGCCGCCGAGAAAGACACGGAAGCCAGAGTGGACTCATTCACTGAAGCTGCAGGCGGGCGGGTGCTTCTCCAGGAGTGAAACTCTCCAACAGCAGGGATCAGATTTGCAGGGATTAAATGAGAGCATTTCTGTGGCTGATGAAATATTTCTTGGGGAAACATGTTTCATAAAATAAGATGTAAATATAAATATTTATGTATATTAAAACAAAGACACCCTTATTATCATAGGTTAGCAAAGTGGCCTTTGCATACACACGGACGGCACCACATGCATAGGAAACTGGCGTTAGAGCATAAAGGCACAAACCGACGGACAAAGGGGCGTAATGTTCAGCTCTGGCTCTAACCTGAGCCTTGAAGTCCACAGGTGGCCTGACGCGGGGAGTCTGAGACCCAGATCTCACCCTCAGGGTCAGACATCAAGCTAAAGAGTCTTGTTTTGTTTTTTTAAGATTTTATTTATTTGCTTCTAATATGTGCCCCATCAGGGGACCAAACCCACAACCCAGGCATGTGCCCTGACCAGGAATTGAACAGTGATCTTTTGCTTTACAGAATGATGCCCAACCAACTGAGCCACGCCAGTTAGGGCAAGTTAAGAGCTCTTGTCCTTCAAGAGCTCTTCAAGGTATGTCCCAGTCTCTGTTCTCTTCCCAGGGACTGTGCATAAGGGGCCCAGAATTGTTAAGTTCCGAGGCTGTCACCTGTGAGAACTGGGAAGAAGAAAGAAAACCGTGCAATGGAAAATGCGTGTATCGGCATCAAAGACAGAGGAGACGAACCCTCCGACCAGCCCGTTTTCTTTCCCAAAACACCGAGGCAGTGAGTCCTGAGCTCCGGAATCAGAGTCTATTTCCACCACTTGCTAATTGTTGTCACCTCTGCCAGTGAGGCAAAAAGCCATCTAGGACCAGTTTCTTCATCTGTGAAATGGGATTAAAAGTCTCCTTCATGGGCATGACGTGAGGATAAAATGAAATAATAAATGGAAAGAGACTAGCCCGATGCCTGGCATGTCATAAACACACAGTCACTCACTACCATTGTTGCTGCTGCTATTCCTGCCACCAGCACCAACCTTACTCCCTCAAGAAATGGCTGAAACAGGGACACTGAGCAGCTAGGGAAAATAAAAAGCTACTCGTTGTTTTTGGAGCTCTGTTAACATATTATAGCAACAACAATAACAACAACAAAAAAAGCCTGTAAAATACCCAAATACAACCTGTGGCGTTGGGAATGGTTTATCACCAGTGATTCTCAATTATTTACTGCAGTAGACATATGGGTATATAACATACTCAGCCCATCCTCCAATCTGTCGCTGACAAAATTATGTCAACTTTTCTAGGCATAGCTTCAAGACTGAACCTACATCTGTCTCTCGTGTATGGACAGCATCCGTGAAACGCATCCAACAATGATGCGTGGGTCACCGGCCAGCAGTGATCACGGAACGCTGCGGATGGCTCGACGATACTCGAGAAAAAACATGCACAGAGACAGACTAGTTTCTGCGGGGAAGTAGGGACGAAATGGCCACCCCCTCTAGTGGGGAGTGTGCCGATTTACCGTCCATACCTGCTTTTATTGGGCTCATTTTGCATAATAATTCAGGTAAAGTACAGTACTCATTAGGGGGAAGTAAGGGACCATAGAAAACAAGGAAATCTGAGGGTCTATTTTGAGTCGGGGTCAAAGAGCTGTAAGACTTCCTCCTAGGACCCTTCTCATTCAACTGAGAGCATTCTAAACAAAGCCGGCTTCACAATAATTTACATGTTCTTTCTTAGGCCTGATCACCCGGGGAATCCATTCTTTTCAGCACAGAGCTGCACCACCCTGTCATTGTTTCAGGCTTAGGTGGAGCAAGGGAACTAAGGCAACCAAGAGATAAGGAGATTTTCTCCCAGATGATGAGAACTCAGGCTATGTCAAAGCCGAGGAGCGAGGGTCCATCACCCCCTTTTGCAGCAGCCCCCCAAGTCCTTCTTTTGGGGGGCCTCCTACGTGATCATGCCTGTCTTAGGTCGTTCCCCCCGTGGGGAATCTTACCTGTCTTTGGCTAACTGACCAAGCTTTTGGGGGTTCAGTTATGAATGAAGCAGCAGAAGCAGCATTCCTGCCAGGGAGATAAGCTTTTGTCTCCTTGCTGGCTTTCGGTCCAAGGGCGTTCCCTCAGCCTTAGCCTAGGCGGGGGTTTCAGCTTCTGGTATCAGTCAGGGCGGTTCCCAACACAACAAGCATACAATACATAATTTGGGAAATATTTAAAAAATTAGCCCTGACTGGTATGGTTCAGTGGATTGAGTGCCAGCCTGCAAACCAAAGGGTCACTGGTTCGATTCCCAGTCAAGGCACATGCCTAGATTGTGGGCCAGGTCCCCAGTAGGGGCTGCAGGAGTGGCAACCACACACTGATGTTTCTCTCCCTCTCTTTCTGCCTATCCCTCTCCCTAGAAATAAATAAATAAATAAATACATAATCTTTAAAAACTAAACTGAGCCCTCCCAGCTCATATGGTTTTAACATTTTTTCGACTATAAACAGATATGTCCCATTATGATCTGAGTTGGTATATTTTCAACCGTAAGGCAGAATAATGGAGCTGGAAAGGTCCTAGTTACCTCGAAGGTAGGTTAGTCCACACTCCCATGTTACAGGTGAGAAACGCAGGGCCAAGGAAGGGGAAGTTATTTATGTGTCCAAAGTCCTACAATATACTAGTGGGAGAGTCAAGGAATGGTCCCCAGGCTTCAGTCCATCCCAACTACTGCTTTCCTGACAGAGTGTTGGGGAGACCCTGCCCTGCCCTTCATCTATTGGTTGCCCGGTGCCACTGTCCTTGGGCCTGGCCCGCGGGGGCCCCATTCCAGTCCCTTCAGGCCCCAGCTCACGTGGTGAAGGGCCCATACGCCAGGCCCTGCAGGTCCCGGTGCTCCTTCCACAGATCCATGTCGTTCCGTAGCGGGTACTTGCCCTCTTGCCGCATCACTTGCTCCAGGAGCGGGGCGCTGGCCAGGTTCACGTGGCTCTGAGATCCTGCACGGGTCATCCACATCGGACCGTACTTGGCCTTGTACAGCATCTGCGGGGTTCAACCGAAGCTGAGTAACCATGACCCAACCAGGCAGGCACTCCATCGTGAGAAGATCGGGCAGGGCCTGATGGCCACGCCGAAGCAGGAGGGTTGGACGAAATCACACTGTGTGGCGGGCAGGCACTGGGGCGGCCTGTGGTTCCACAGAGAACACCGAAGAAAACACGGGCACACAGAAGTCAGAGTACTCAGGGAATGCGTGTCTGGTGGACCTGCGGGAACTGAGGTCCTTGGAGGAATGAGATGTTGAAAAAAATGGGCTATGTGGCAAACGGGGGTGTGTGGAGGTATAGACATTTGAGGGTGCACGTCCTACAGAAACTGAGCCCTCTGGCGAGGGGTGGTAGGGTGGCCACGGCTCCTCTGCAGAAGCACGTGAATCTCCCGTAGCTTGCTCTCAGGGCGCTGAGGATAAATACTTCACGTAACACTTAGAAACCCCAGGAAGAACAAGAAGCTGGATGAGGAAGAATCCAACTGTGAAGTAAACTATGTGATGTGAATTTTTTAAATTAAAAAAAATGATTAGCTGTTTTAAGTAATGTAATTCTCAAGTAGTTTATCTTAGAATTTCCAAAGCACTTGACAATGCCCACAGAATCTATGAAATGGATATTTCTACGGTGCTTTATACCTGCTGAAAAATGAGGGAGGAAATAAATATATTTTGGTTTGGCAGAGGTAATGTTTCAAAAAAATCCACAAATAGTGAGACTCAATTTACTAATTGACACAAACTGAAAGAAAATGAAACATAGTGGCTTCCAGGACTTCATCTTTCACAATGTTACTAAAGAGATTTTAAGAGAACTGAATCTGCTCCAGCGTAGTAATTAGGCCAAAGGGCTTCTGCAAAAAAGACATCAAAATTATAGAGATCTGTCACTCAAATTACAGAGGGAAACTTCACCCAACTCATCGTCTAGAGAAGCTCTGACTATTGGCATTAAGCTGAATTGTCCTGGGACCAAGGCAACATGATTGCCCTCAATATAGTATCCAATTGCCCGGAATCTGCCCTGAGCTAACGTTCACTCTGCCAGTTCCTGGGAGGGCAGCTTTAACACGCCCCAACCTCCACGTGGGCGTGTTTCCGCTTCCACCTCCCAGGATGCCTGCCGGTGTCATATGGCTTTAACCAGTGGATTGCCTGTGAACTAGAGTGACTCCTGGAGAGAAACAGGCCCGTTACACGGTACCAGTGGGAGTCTAAAATGACACAACGCACATGGAGGACAGTGTGTTAATATCTGTAAAACTTACAAACTTACTTTGTAAGCAAAGTACAGGACATCTACATAACTGAATACTTTGTCACCTTACGAGAGAACAGAGCAGCTCCCTGTGTCCTGATACGGAAAGACAGATGGCCAAGGCAGATCGTCAGATGGAAAAGTAGGATACTGTTGCCTGAGAAAGAGGGGCTACGTAAGAACACACAGCATCTACGTTTGCTTTCGCAGAGAAACACGGGAAACGCAGCAGAGACTAAGTGACGAGATCACTGAGGGAGGCTGGAGGGGACAGCGGTGGGGGTAGGGCTTCGCAGCTCAGGTCTTATTCTGTTGCTCTGAATTGTGAACTGTGACAGTGCATTCACGTTGGTTGAATCTAAAGCTGGGGAAAGAAAGTGTGTTCTGAAACGATGTTACTCACCATTGACCAGGTGACTCAAGAAACCAGGAAAGCCTTGCTGGATCACTGAATTCATATATACACCCCTTAGATTGAGAAGTGGGCCCCAGACACTCATTTCATTTTTTTTTCTTTTTTAAATTTTATTTATTTATTTTAGAGAGGGGGAGGGAGGGAGAAAGACAAGGAGAGAAATATCAATGTGTGGTTGCCTCTCACACGCCCCCTACTGGGGACCTGGCCCACAACCCAGGCATGTGCCCTGACTGGGAATCGAACCTGTGACTCTTTGGTTCGTAGGCCGGCACTCAATCCACTGAGCCATACTAGCCAAGGTTCATGTATTTTTCTTAAAGTTTCCATTAAAAAATACTTTTCCTATCAATCTATTTTTGTCTCCTAAATTTCATAGGAGAATTACCCTGAAAGTACACTTAATTTGCATTTTCTGTTTGGTTTATTTAAGGTATTAATAATTTAGTATTATTAGTAGTAATAACAATAGCAAATATTTCCATGGAGCTTAGCATAAACCAGACACTGTCCCAAGCTCATTCAGTCCTCACCACAGCTGTATGACATAGGTTTGCCATTACCACAATTTCAAAGCCGAGAAAACTAAGGCCCAAACTGGTTGTTCAAGGTCACTCCACTGGCGAGGCAGAATTCAAAGTCAGACCACCTGATCAAAGGCCATGCTCTCAGCCACTTGCCCTGCGACCCCTAAGGAAACCGAGACTTACTAACTAGAAGCAAATGTAGGCCCTTTGAAATGATGTGCTATTTAAAACACCACAACTACGCAACAACCCAACGTTTCTCACGGCGCAGTTGACATTTAGGACTGGATAATTCTGTATCATGGGGCCTGTCCTGTGCATGGAAGGATGTCTTTACCCACCAGCCTGCCTCAGGGCGTGACAACCAAAAGGTGTCCTCTGAGGGGTACAATCACCCCAGGGTGAGACCCTCACAAATACCTCCAGCCTCTTCCTATGTGTCTCCATGATTTCATTTTAGAGGACTCTTTGAAAGAAATAATACCTAACTTTGAAGAAATGTTTCTCTGAAGTTTAGTTTCTTTTCCTTCTGTTAACGTTCGTGTAAAATTACACGTCGTGTTTTTACGGACACGCGCACAGTGGCTACCTCTGGGGCACAGTTGATAGGCAGTTTCCCTTCTTCTCTAGACCGTGATTTGTGTGTCAGCATGTCTACTGTGATCTTGGACCCGGGGCGGGGGGGGAGGGGGGGAGGTCGAGCTGTAAAAGACCAACCCAACGACCGTTCACCCCAGCTTCTTCCCTGGAACCCAGAGGCTCTGGCACCACTTCCCAGCCATCAGTCTGGAGTTTTCTGGGCCATTTCCCCCCTTGCTTTCTCCCCTCTTCCTTTGCATTCCTCTTCTCGGTAAGTGCACTCAGCGGAACCTAATGAGGATCTATTTATGTAAGAACCTATTTTAGAAGGACACCAGCACCCTTGCTGAGAGATGTGTGCTGTGTCCACGCGCCAACCCTCAGGCGGCAACCTGAGCCGCTTAGAAAGCCCCGAGCTCCTCCGAGAGGCCCCGGGCTAAGCACTGCGTCGCAGAGCAAAGTCACCTGAGGAATCTTCCCCAGCACGAGTGGCAGGGCTGGCCTCTGCCCGGCGACATGCCAAAGAGGGACTGTGGAATTCATTCATTTAAAACTGCTAGAGAGGTGTTCACTGATACAGAAAGCGATTCATATTTATTTTTTTAGTAAATGGCAAGTAGCAAAAGAGACTATATGGTATGCTTTTGTTTTTAAAACCACGTACATGCAGATGACACACGGGGGGCAAGTGTGGAAGCCCATGCACCAAGGATGAGCAAGCAGAGGGAAGGCTCCCTTACCCCCGGGGTTGAGAGGGTTTTTACGGATTCATCTCCCGAATGCCTATGAAGCACCCACCTACGCAAGGCGCAAGGCACTCGGACACGTCCCGGGTGTTAGGGTTAGGGGCGATTTGGGTTTTCTTCTTTTTGCATCTCTATCCTTTCTGCCCTCTCGATTCCTACAAATAATTTCAGCTAAGTCAAAATGACGCCCTCTCTTAAATGTGGCAAGTAATGACAAATAATTAGCACGTAACTCATACTTACGGGATTTTTTTAAACATGGGTAATTTTTATGGGAAAGGAGTGCCCGTCTCGCTGTCATGTGCTTTGTCTCGGCCCGGTCACCCGCAGCTGGCAGCGGGGGCCGAGGAGTCAGGGAGTACTTGGCAGCAGATTTTGTTCCAGCTCCAGCCCCAACACTGACAGCCTTTGTCACTCTGTTGGGTGACAGCTCTGCCAAGGCACGCTCCCCGCCTCGAACGTGGGCTTGAACCCAGCCTCCGGTGAGCCTTCGGGCTGAGGGCCCTTCGGTCCTCCAGGAACCGGATGCCTGCAAGGGGCTGCCCTGAGGCCACCGTGCTCCGGCCTCCGTGCCCCCTAGGAGGCTGTCTGAGGCAGTTGCTCCTGCTCTGTGGATTCTGATGGGGTGTGGATTTTCAGCCTTACCCCCCTCACAAAATAGGGGGACTCATCAACAATGGGGTACGCCAGAACTTGCATTGCCGTCATCTGGCCCATTTTGCTTCAGGATTATCCTTTGGTGTGTGAGGGACAATGATCTGGGGAAACTGGGACCTTGAGCTTATTCTTCTTTCCACTCTCTATGCAAGTAATAGACTCTCAATCTAAACGTGGCCCACTGTATCTTTCCCAGAAGAATTCGTCAGGCCTTGGCCTTCCTTACCTTGTCTACTGTGTGAACTGGATGTGTTTGGTGCCCAACACGGGGCTGGTTACAGTGCTCTTTGAGGACCTGGCCAAGTAGGAGACAAATCGATTTCTGCGATCTAGTAGGTCTGGCTAAGTGTATGAGTGTGTGGGGGAGGGTGTGGCAGGGGTAGGATGTTCACAGTAGGGGGTGTGCAGTTCAGAACAGGTCAAATAAAGCTGGCAGTGCAGCCCTGGCAGAGTAGCTCGGTTGGTTAGAACGTTGTCCCGATATGTCTAGGTTGCAGGTTCGATCCCTGGACAGAGCACATACAAGAATCAACCAAGAATGCGTAAGTAAGTGGAACAACATCTCTCTCACTCTCTCTCATCAATAAATAAAAATTATTTTTAAAAAAAGACTGGCATTGCAGAGGAGTAGGGGTCTTCTTGCAGTCCTATGGATTACCATCAGTAAGTGGCCAGTGAAAATTGACAGTAGTGTAAAACCGTGCTCTGGGGGAGAACACGCCCCCCTCCACCTGCCCCATCCTCCATCCCCAGACTCCCTCAGCTTCCAGCCTCTGCAAAATTCCTGAAGTGCCTGTGTTGAACCTTTCAGTCCGTGTTTCTGCAAGCAGGGACTAATAGTTGAGACTTGCATGGAAGACAGAACAAAAGGGAAAGTGGCCGGGTGAGTGAGGAGCCTGTGAGCCCACCCCCTCCCTCGGGCTTGTTGCAGAAATGTGAGGCAAGGAAATGTTTCATTGTGAGCATTCCCAAGGTGCTAGGAAAATTCCTCTGAGTTTTCACTGTATAACGCGCTGTGGATGAGCGAGCTAAAGCTCCCCAACAACATTCCAAGTGGTTTCTGGAAACAATGTTGGTGGATTGAGGACACTGAATCCCTCTGGCAGACAAAGAAAAACTGCTGTCTTTTAGCAGCCAAAATACTGTGCCTGATATAAACTCCGCCCCCAAGATTAACGCCCTGGGGTTTTTAACCCCTTCCTCTCCAGAGCCAGTAAGTCACAATATCCTTTTGGAAAAAAAGACCAGGAGCTCCTGCAGGCCGACTGGCAAGGCACAGAGCGGGATCCTGGCAGGCATCAGTAGACCTGGCTGCCGATGTGTCCCGGGACAAGATGACACGGGTCTTTGTTGTCCCCGAGAGCCCTGGGGAGTTAGTTGTATTGGTGTTTAGAGCAACAGAGGAGAAGGTCCCATAAAATTTTTGAAAGCATTTCATGGTTGTTCCTCTCCCTTCTGTGTCACCAAGAAAGTGAAACTGCTTTGTTTGGATAGGTCGCCATGACCATGGGTAAAATACTCCCTGGTCATCAGGGGTGGGTAGCCCCTAAGAGGTAGACTGAGGTCCCTTCTTACAAAGAGCAAGAGAGGAGAAAGTAGACACAGGTTTGGGCAAACGCCTATCGAGATGCCAGAAGTTTGGTTGCACCAGCTTGCAGAACAGAAAGCCATGCCAGTTCTGCTGGATGAGAAAGGAACGGAAATCTCTTGGTCAGCTAACGACTGACCCCGTGTTCCTAGCCACCCTGGCCACGAACAGATGATCTGATGGATGACAGGAGCACAGAGGAAGAATAAGCTAAGACTGACCGCGCTGGTTGTGGTGCAACTTTACACCCATAAGGAAACCACCATCTGATCTGATGAGCACTGTGGGTGATAAGAGAAGAAACCATAACTTCCCTCGGGGCGGCTGCAAGCCAGCCTAGACCTGTAATGGAAAATGTGAGTTCCCAGGTAATCAGATAGTCGCTCACGGTTAGAGGGGTTAGAGCGCGTGGTTTGTTAAACAGGCACCCTCAGGCCTTTGGGGACAGCCAGACCTTCTCTTGCACCCCCAAAACAGACTCTGAAAAGCTAGCTCTGGGCAACCAGTTTCCCAGATGGGAGCCTGGATAAAGTCTGAGATAAATGCCCTTCAGGCTAGGGGGGTGTGATGGGTTGAATTGTGTCCCCTCAAAACTACTATGTGGCAGTCCTAACCCCCAGAACCTCTGAATGTGACCTTATTTTAATACAGAACCTGCACAGAGGTCGTGCAAGTTAGAAGTGAGGTCACTAGGGGTGGCCCAAGTTCAGTGCGACTGAGGCCCTCCTGAAGAGAGGAGACGTGGGTGCAGGTGCCCATGCATCCGGGGAGGTGGCCACATGGAAGTGAAGACAGGTGTTTGCGGGGCAGCAGGGGGATCCCCACCCAGCCCTCAGACGAAAGCAGCCCGGCCAGCCCCTGCCTTGGGGCCTCTGACCTCCAGAGTTGTGATGCCATGAGTTTCGGTTGTTTAAACTGCTCAGTTTGCGGTGCTTTATGGCAGCCCTGGCAAACGAATACAAATCGGGGGCAGAACGTAGGACTAACTACAGGCATCCAGAATGATGGAAGGCCATGGGAACTAAACTCTTGTTTAGATCGATTAACCCCTGGTCAAAGCAGTTTCTTTATATGTGGCTTTGCTCACAGTTGCACAACCTGGTGACTCACACAGTGGGAACTTTCTGAACATGGATGTGTACTGATTTATTTTGAGGAACTGGCTCATGCGATTGTGGGGCTGGCAAGTCTGAAATTTGCAGGGT
Organism: Phyllostomus discolor; assembly: GCF_004126475.2. NCBI lineage: Eukaryota > Metazoa > Chordata > Mammalia > Chiroptera > Phyllostomidae > Phyllostomus > Phyllostomus discolor. Next base: position 14,784,836 of record NC_040906.2, read on the forward strand.
AGACCAGATGTCTAGACATTCCAGCAGGAGTCCACGTTGCAGGCTCGAGTTGAAAGGCAATCCAGGGGCAGAATTCCTTCCCCTTCTGGGGACTTTAGTCTGTTCACGCTCAGGCCTTCAACGGATTGGACAAGGCCTGCCCACACGATGGAGGGTAAACTGCTTTACTCAGAGTTTCCCTTCACAGCCACAGGCTGGTGTCGGACCGAGCCCCATAGAGCCTCACCGAGTTGACATACAAAAGGTTCACGGGAGATGAGCCTCAACACTCAAGGCCCTGTAATAGAGACCGCTGAGTATGCTGTGAGAGTAGACACGTTCATTCAGTGCATGTAATTCTTCTCTCGACTGTGAAGCACATTCCCAACGAGGAAATGCCCCATCTAAAAGAGTGGCAGTGGGTCGAGGGGACTGCTGGGAGTCCACCCAGCTCTCCCGGCTCAGCTGCGTGGCATCCATACGGTAGTGCAGGACTTCAGGGAAAGGGAAGGGGCAGAAGGGAGATCACTGTCTTGATCCAAGAACCAGACAGATGCACCTAAGAAAACTATCCCCCCCATGGTACACACTGTCTTCTACGTGGACCAGTCAGCACTCAACAGAACTCTTGAGCAGCATGCAGCAGCAAAAGACAATTCTGCAGACTGGAGCCCGTGGCAAAAAAAAATATGTGGCCATTTAGGTAATGGTCCTCTGGGGCTTTGGATGTGATGCTGGCCTGCCATCACCACCTGGAAGTCCCCGTCTGAGTGACAGTGCTGGCAGACCCTGGGAGACTGCCAAACGAAGTGCTGCTATGCCCTGATGTCCCTGTTACGAAATGGAGCGAAAACAAGAACAGCGACGAAGCGGGTATTACCTAACAAGCCACATGTGGAAGTGATAGTTCCAGGAAAAGAAGTACACTGAGCATGGAGTGGTCAGATGCCCTCCTGATGTGCTGATTAAGGTGTGTGGTCTGTGCCAACACCTCGTGGTTCTTGGGAGCTTCGCTACGCTGAGACTCTTGACAGAGCTTGGGGACACCGGAGACCCGGTTCACGGGTGACTCAGCCAAATTGAAGGCCACGGGGTATACCGGCCTGCGGCTGGGCAACGTCCCCCACCCCCACCATGGCTTAACACTCTGCATGGAAAAGAGAATGCCGCTCAGCAGGCACAGCTGTCAGCTGTGGTACTTGCCCTGGAAAAGGCCTCCCAAGTTCCACCTGGCTATGTTTCCACTGGTTCTTGTGGTGGTATGGGCTGGTGCCAGGCAGCAGAATGCCTGGAGGGTCAAGTCTTAGCCTCCTCGGGGATGAACATTATGGCGGCAGATCACACGAGACCCACACCCGCTGTCTGTGGCCCGGGTGGATGCCCACGGGAAAGGGCTCCTTGGATGAGCATCAATGGAATTGACAAGTCGGCCCGTGTGAGGACCATGGCCATGAGAACACACCATCTCCCATCATGGCAACTCTTCTACAATTCAAGACTGGGCTCCAAAACCAGGGGCTCTGGCTCATGAAGCCAAGGAAGCATGGTAACTGTGCCCAGACTTCCAGCTACAGAGCCTGGTGGTAAAGGGAACTGAGGTACACAGCGAGGGGTACCAGGCCTGGCCTGGCCCGGCAAACAGACCACACAGGTCCCCTACCATCCTCTCAAGGGCACTGTTGGCACTGACTGCGGAAGACACCTCATCCAGGTACGGCACTGCTATCGCCACCCATGCAGCACATGGGGCTGGGGGGGCACGCTATCCAAAGACCCTTCCACAGATGAGCTGTGCTGCACAGTCAGATCCCCAAGAGCATCCAGTCAGACGAGGGTGCCACCTTTGTAGTGAAAAGTACCCTGCAGTGGGCAGCTCCCTGGGACATTCGCTGGACCTTCCCCGCCCTGGACCATCTCCAGGAAGCAGGTGCCACTGAAAAACAGAACAGACTCTTACAGGAGAAACTGAAAAAAGGAACAGGACGACTGAGACTCAGTGCCCAGCGGAACACACACTTAAGAAAGTCTGGACTATAAATGTGGCAATTCAGCCCATTTCAACAGAATTTTTCATTATGAGCCGGGCAGGTGGGAAGAGGCCCAGAGGCTGTCAGACCCAAGCCACATGATTAACTTTTCTCACTCTACTATTTTCTTCCCATGTCAACCCCTTGGGAAGCAGGCTATGGGAATTCACAAGCGGCAGGACGAGTCAGGGAGAGAGCTAACCTGGCACTTCTTTTGCCACTGGCTATGCTTCCGGCCCTTGGGAAGTCGTGGGCATCAATGGCAATAGTCACATATATGATATGACAGCTCTTCAAACAGTCCTGATGGGCCCACGGGCCAGGGGGTGGGAGGTATTCTAAGATGGTGTGAGGCGGACAAGGAAGAAAGGACAGAGGCACCTCGGGGGAAACCAGGGCTCATGTGAGGGTAAGACACGAGGAGGATTGGGACATGGAGTGAGACAGTCACTGGAGGGACGGGTCACACGGCTGTGGACAGAGCAACACCTCTGGCTTGTGGGGTGTCAGGGGTCAACCCCAACTGGCTGGGGGCCAAGGGAGGAACTGTCCCTCCCTCTCTCTCAGCACTTGTCTGCAGGGCATCTGGCCCAAACTGCCCAGACTGCCACCACCCACCCTCAAGTGACTTCTGGCCACAGAGAACCTGAGCCTAGAAACACTTAGAAACTTCCGGAGAGCCAATTACCTCACAAAGGATCGTCTGCTTCTAACAATGACGGAACAGGATTAACTTCCTATTCCCTAGCCTCGTCCTGGCGGAGGTGTTCTAGATTCTTCAGCCTGGGTAGTACAGGGCAATCGTCCAGACTGGGACCCCCAGGGGCCAGCAGAGGTGGGTGAGGTGACCGCTGTCACCTCCAGTGGCCCTCCCGACGGGGGCCTGGCTGCGGCCTGCACTCCCAATGGGCTTTGGGTTGTGACGAAGAATCTCTCCTCAACTGAATCCTGGCCGGGCTCCGCCCAGCCCTCTCCTCGAGACGAGGCCTCAACCTTGGCCTGTAAAGACTGGAACACATCAACAGAGTCTCTAACAGCTCCGGGTCCCATCCCCAGGGTGACCTTGACCGCTTGGACGAAGCCTCCTGGACAGTGCCTGCCTGAGGGCAGTCAAGGCTGCCCGAAGAACTTGCTGTCCGTTCCGGCCCGCACCTGCAGGCAGGCCCCTGTCTCCCAGTCTTCGTGGGATGACAGGGGCCTCGCTCAGTCAGATAAACACTGTTCAGCGAACCCCGACGCGAGATTCACACGAACCGACCCTCCCTTCCTGCTTTTGACATGTTTCACTTCCCTGATGCCACTCCAGCCCCTGGGGGTCCCCCTCCCCCACTCCTTCGTGCTCCCTTTCAAACGCCCTCAGTGCCATCGGAGTGGCGTTCATCCCGCTCGCCTGTTGTCAGCAGACACTGAATAAAATCAGCGCTCACCACTTTAATTAATACCCTTGCCAGTTACCTTGAGAACTCAAGAAGTACTAGTTAAGCCAAAAAGTAGAAACAACCCAAGTGTGCACCAACAGGAAAATGAACGAGCAAACTGTGGTATGTCCCTCCAATGGAGTATTATTCAGCCCTGAAAAGGAGCCAAGTAGTGGCACGTGACACTTGCTGCAACACAGACGAACCTTGAAAACAACCTGCTAAGCAAAAGAAGCCCTTCACAACTGGCCACATATTGACTGTGTCCCTTTCAATGGAATGTTCGTAATAGGCAAGTCCGTAGAGACGGAAAGTGGATTCGTGGTACCAGGGGCCATGAGGCAGGGGGACAGCACGGGGAGCGCAGTCCCTGCACAGCGAGGGGAGGGGCTGACCGCTAGCAAACAGGCACAAGGCTTCTTTCTGAGGGGACGGAGTGGTCCTAACATTGGCGTGGCGATCCCGGTGAGGCGGGGACGGCACAGGAAGGACGGAGACTGCAATCCTGTTACTGGCCAGCATCTAGCATCCTGGTTGCCAGGAAACGCCTTTTACCAATTAGGTAGAATAAACAGTAAACCGAGGCAGGGAGGAGGGAGGAGACAGGTCTCACCCGCTAACTCAGCCCAGTCCTATAGTATTGCCAGGTGTTCCGACATCACAAGAAACACTATGTTAGCACGGGAAGAGAGAAGTCCTTGAAAGTCTTTGTAGCGTTTCCACTTTCTGGGAAAGAAAACCTTGTGAAACGGTTTCACAAGGGCCTGGGATGCGGGAGAGGGTCCCCGTGCCCAGAGAAGAAGTCCATTGAACAACTTTGATTAATTGCCTACCTCTGGTCACTATCTGTTTTACAAGGGAGTCCCTGATGCTTACAGAAAGAGCCCATAAGTAACTTTGGGTAACTGCCCCAATTTTAATCAACTGCCTCCTGTCGAGTATTTGTTTTACAAGATGAACACATGGGGTCTGGAGCAAGATAAGGATTCTGGCTGACAGACCCCCACACATACCTAAGTTTGGGTGGTCACCTCCCCCAGGAAAGCTGGTACTGCATTTATCCATTAATCAGTATGTAACATTTTATCCCGTCTCCCACCAACTATATAAGTCCTCAGAACAAAGAACCCTCCCTCCCTCCCTCTCTCTCTCTCTAGGGCTTGGGGCACTCTTGGTGCTTTTGGCTCCTGGGCCACTGGGCCTCTGGCCCCCACCCCCGGCCTCAGGCTGACCGGGGGCTTGCCACCCTGGTCTTCAGCCCCTCAACTTTTGCCTCCCTGCTTTGCCCTGAAACTTTGCCTTTCACCCCCTACTCTACCCAGTCCCGTTCTCTTCCACGGGAGCGGGTCACTAATAAACGGATTACACGCTAATAGATCTGCTGATCTGTAATTCTTTACATGCGTCAGCGAGAAGAGCCAGGTCTCTCCCGTCAACAGTTGCACAACTCTGAATACACCGAAGCGCCATTTCATCGTTAGATGGGTGAACTGCATGCTATGTGACTGCATCTCAATGGAGCTGTTATTAAAAAAAAAAAAAGAACATGAAAATCATCCAAAAATTTCCCCCTGAGAAAACCGATACTGGATCACAATGTCCTATTCTTCTTAGAGAGCTGCGTAGTGCAGGATCAGGGCTCCTGAGGGAGGGTGCGGGCACAGCAAAACTGCTCTGGAACAGCAAGTAAACAGCCCGAGGACAAACGCGGACTCACAAATCCCGAGGGCTGTTCTGCTAGTGTCAACAAACCTGACCCTGAAAGTGGGCAGCCAGCAGCCGGGTCAAGGGCAGAGCTGTGACTTCAGCCCAGGCCACTCATCTGCCGGCACTGACAGATGCCAGGACGGAGGACATGCAGGGTCAAAGGTGAAAAGGAGTCCAGCTTGGGCCACTGCCATCCAAGGGTTGTCAGGGGATGAGCCCCAACCCCTCACGCAAGTGAAATTCACTTTTCAAAGTGACAGAAGGTGCTAAATGATTAACAGCATTCTCAGGCCGTCCTCCTCCAAACTTTGCCTTGAATGATCCCCTCCAAGATCAGACCACGCCCGTGACACCCCTGGACTCATGATGAGCAATATTACTTGCATTTTTTTTACTGTGAGCATTTTAATGTGGTAAATGAAAAAAAATAAACTATAAACACCCATGTACCCACCCTCCAGAATTAAGAACTGCTAATATGTCATATTTGCTTCACATATTTTAAAAATGAAAACATTTCAGACACAAATTTCCCTTCTTATCCTCTCTCTCCCTCCCTCCCTCCACAAAGCAACCACTACCCAAAATTTGCAGTGTACCCTTTCTGTCAATGTTTATATAATTTTACTATATGCATGTATCCAGTAATGGCCTGTAGAATTTTTGTGTGGTTTTTATTCTATAGAAATACTAATCTACTGTACTATCATTCTATACTCAACTTTGAGTTCTATACTGATACACAAAAATCTTGTGCATTCATTCTATTGTACAGTGTCCCACTGTGCCACAATTTATTTATCCTGTTGACAGTCATTTGACATGTTTCTGAATTTTTGATTTTACCAAAAAAGCTGCAAAAAAGTTTGTGCACGTGTGCAGCCATTTAAAAGAGGTGGTTTGGTGCAAGAAGGCAGAACCGTCCTAAGTTACCAGGTAGTTAGGCAGTAAGAATTCCCTTCTGATTTTGCACTCCAGAGAAACAACAGGCTGAGGGAGAGGGACGTCCAAGAAAAGGAATCGCCTGGGATGACCCCTGAGAGGCGTGCAGGAAGCAGAAGCGCCAGCCCTCTGCAGCCCTCGCACAGCCAGAGGCAAACCTCGGTAGGCCAAGCCCAGGTTTACCTGTGGGCTGGGCTGGGCTGGGCTGGGCTGGAGGAAAGCAATGAGAGTATTTCAAGAGCAAGTAGTCGATGACCAGCAACAGATGCAGATCTGAAGAGAGGATGTAGACACAGGGGTGCATATCAAAAGTAAGGACCCCAAAACCAGCCATACGCACAACAGGAAGGGCCATTAAAAACCTCAAAATATTATGCTGGCCAGACATCATTCATTTCCTGCTCGCCATTCTTTTGCTGTTGAACTATGCCTGGGCAGGGGGAAGCCAGAAGGAGCTCTGATAGAGGTCCAGGCAGGCCTGCAACGAAAATGAAATCTTCTGGTTCTCACCTCTAGACTCCAAGGCCCCTTCACAGAGGCAACCATCACTATCGATTTCTTGTGTGTCTTCCCAGAGACATTTTATGCACAGCACCAACACATAAAAGCATACATACCTCATACTCCTTATTATCCACATATGACGACATATATAGTTTTACTCCTTACTTTCCTTCCGTCTCTTAGCAAGTGATTCATGTTAACACACACAGATCTGCCCCTATTCTTTCTAATGCTTGCATAAAATTTCATCATACACACGTATTATCATTTGTTTAATTAGTCCCCTACTGAAACACAGAAGCCAGTCTCATTTTTCCCAATCAGAATTATTGCTACCTTGAAGGTGCTGAACTATCCCTTTATCTGTAAGATAAAAACTCTGGCAGTGCAGTTGATGAGCGGTATTTGCATATTTGGCCTTAACACCTAGTTTCAAATTTCCCATCTCCAAGGCTAGAAAGGCAGTGCACCTAATTCTGCTGTGGCCTCAAGGGCACCTGTGAGTGTCTGCCAGATGAGGCAGAAAAACACCTGAGCCAAGTCAGAGGAACCTGGCGGATAATCTCTGAAAGGCTTGAGGTAATGTGAGTGCTGAGAAAGAAAAGCCACCTAATCGATGGCATTAACCAGACCGAAGAAAGAAGGTGTTAACAGAGCAGGAGGGGCCATTACAAAACCAGAAGAGGGAGCCAGACAGGAAGAATTTGGCAGCGTTTATCTCTCTTATGCCCTGGAAAACAGAGACACTTGATGGGATGGACAGACTCCAGAGAAGCGTATTCAACCAGGTTTCTCCAAGGCCTAGAGGAAACTGCCGTCCATACAGTTACATTCCTTTTGTTCTGGGGTCTCTGCACACTGATGCAGTGATAAATTTCTCTCCCTAGACACCTGGGTCCTAGGAAGAGGACGTAGTGGATTAAAGACAGCCATAGCCTCTTGGGCCTCCCTCTCACTAAGAGGTGAAGCCTGAACCGTCTCCTCCAGAGTCTGGGTGGGCTCTGTAACAGCTCTGGTGGGTAGAACACAGTGGAGATGACACTGCACCAGTTTCCAGGCTCAGGTCTTAGGAAACTGGAAACTTGCACTTTCTGTCTCTTGGAACACTCCCTTTGGGGAAAGCCAGAGCTTGGGAAGTCTAACCACCCAGACACCACCACGCTGTGAGGAAGCCCAAGCCAGACACACGTAAAGAGAGAGAGATACTCAGCTGCTGTGGTCGAACCATCCCAGGCACCAAACAGGCAATTATAGAAGCCAAGTTGGAAATTCCAACCCTAGCAGATATGCCCTGGAAAACAACTGAGGTTCAGACATGTGACCTCAACTGACTCACCCTCGTGATCTTCGACTATTCGAACTGGAGCCCCACTCCACTGTGAAGCAGAGACAGGCCCTTTCTGACGTGCACAGCCACTGCATTTCGGGACAGTTTGTTATGCAGCCATAGACAACTAGGACAGGGAGGGTCTACGTGATGGAATATTATGATCCCTGGAGGGGCTAACTTCCTCAGTAAAGAAACACGTGGACACTCTAGTTCGCCATTTGTTTCTGCAGGTTTGGCCACTGTGGGTCAGTCCCCAATGGTCTACCCATGCTGGATGTACTAACAAAATTTACTGGATGTACTGACCTTTCCAGGTCAGCTTCTGACCGGGAAAGCTGAGAGCAGACGGGCCAGGCTTAGCCAATCTGCCCACCTCCCTTATGAGAAGTGTTCCATCTTCACTCCAACCCAGATGAAGGGGCTGAGAGGAGTCTCACAGAGTTTACCACCAGACACAGCCGCTGCTCGGCACCACTCACAGCCCTTGGCTGATGCGTGACATTTACTTATTTATCAAACATGACTGAGAACCTCTCCTGTGCCCAGGGCTGCACCTGGTACTCAGGAGGGGGGGCAAAGAGTGGGGAAGGATGTAGGTCCAGCCCTCCTCACAGCTCCACAGCTCAGCCTCCAAGCTTTATACACAGGTTATGTTCAGAAACATGTGCACCTCTGCCCTGACCGATGTGGCTCAGCTGGTTGCACGATGTCCTCCAAAAGTGAAAGGTTGCCAGTTTGATTCCCCGTCAGGGCACGCCTGGGTTGTGGGTTTGGTCCCTGGTCCGGGTGCATGCAAGAGGCAACCAACTGATGTTTCTCTTTCACATTGATGTTTCTCACCCTCTCTCCCTCCCTCCCTTCTCCTCTCTCTAAAAATAAATAAAATCTTTTTTAAAAAATGTGCACCTAAATATATAAAGCAAATATTAACAGATACAAAGAGAGAAATGGATAGCCATTCAATTATAGTAGATGACTTTAATATCCCACTTTCATCAATGAATAGGTCATCCAGAAAGAAAATGAATAAGAAAACACTGGCCTTAAATGACACATTAAACCAGAGAGACAACAGTTATGTACAGACCATTCCTTACCAAAAGCACCAGAGAAAGTAGATTTGAGGCATCATTAGGTCTCTCAAATTCTGGGTTGGCGCCTTCTTTATCAATAACCCTTTCCTTACTCCAAACTCTGACACTTTGAGTTTTGGCCTTTGGAAGAACTGGGGCACATGAGTGTGGGTTCGGTAACAATTTGGCAAGCCAGCCAGGAGCCACGGCACGCCAGCTCCAGCTGGAGTTCCCCTCCATGAGTCCTGAGCAGTTGCCAAGGAAGTTTTGCCTTGGAGACTCTGGAGGGACTTCTCTGGCAGGCGTTGGCCACTCTCAGCACACAGCTCACTTGGGCTTCAGTCTACTGTTGGTTTCGTTTCCGAGTACACTGCTCCATTTCTCGGGAAAGTTGCTTGGGCGTGAGCAGCTGGGAATCCTCCCCCTCTATCTGTGCACGCTCTCTTGGGACAGAAACTAGTCCATATGCTTTTCAGATTCACGTGATCTAGGAAAATATTTTATATTAAAGATGGTTTTGAGTTTGGTTTGGCTTCCCCAATGCTCCGGATCCTTCCAACCTGGGTTACAAAATTCTCTGCTCATCCTTTTCTAATGTTTGTTACAAAGATGATGTTTAAGCTCACACTCTGCTGTTCAAAATGCTTTCTTCCCAGAACCCAATCCAAACAACTCCTTTCATTTTTTTAACTTGGTATAATTGATTTTGAGAGAGAAAGAGAGAGAGAGAGACTCTGATTGGTTGCCTTTTGCACGCCCTCAACTGGAGAATTGGCCTGCAACCCAGGCGTGTGCCCTGACTGGGCACCAAATCAGTGACCTCACAGTTTGCTGTACAATACCCACCCCACTGAACCGCACCAGTCAGGGCCAATCTTCCATCTTAACTGAACCTGGACCAATTGTCCTTTTTCCCTCAAGAATGAGGAATGAGCGACAAAAAGGGGAGATTTGTAACCACAAGACCAGCTCAACATGATCCTATTCTGTTTAACGAGACAATAAACCCAAACCACAAGTCATGCAGCCAAATCACGTGCAGAGGTGAGAACTTTGACCTGCTGACTGCACCCAATACACACACATGGAACAAAGAACCAGGACAGAACTAGAACTTGAACACTGGAATGCTTTCAGAAGAACACTTTCTTATCCAGAAAGATCTGGAGTAGATGCCTGTTTGTTATAAATGGCCACGTTCCAAGGTCCTCTGATTAAAACTTGCTCCACTGGCACTTCAGCACACCTGCTCCCCCATCACTTGGGCATCCTTACCCTAGTCCAGATCCGAGATGGATCTGATGCACCCTTAGGTCTCTATCTTCTCGGCTGGGGCCTTCTTGATCAATAAGCCTTTCATTATTCAAAAAAAAAAAATAAAAAGCAACAGAACACACATTCTTCTTGACCACACGTGGGACATTCTCCAGTATAGATCATAAATAAATTTAACATTGAGATCACATGAAGCACCCTGATTGATGCGGCTCAGTGGACTGAATGCCAGCCTGCAAACCACAAAGCCACCAGTTCAATTTCCAGTCGGGGCATATGCCTGGGATGCGGGCTGAGTCCCCCGTTGGGGGCATGCGGGAGATACCAGATCGATATTTCTCTCCCTCTCTTTCTCTCTCCCTTCCCCTTTCTCTATAAATAAATAAAATCCAAAAGAGATTTTTTAAATGAAAAATGATATGAAGCCTCTTTTCTCACCACCATGGTATGAATTTCGAAATCAATAACAAGAAGAAAACTGGAAAATTCACCAATATGTGAAGATTAAACAACATGCTTCTGAACATCCACTGGGTCAAAGAAGAAATCAAAAGAGACATCAAAAATACCTAAAGACAAAAGAGAATGGAAATACAATATGCCAACACCTAAAGGGAGGGGTGCTGGGGAAAAGGAAGCTGGGGCCTCAAACGTGCACGTGAGGAGCTGGGAGCTGAGTCCCTGTGCCCTGTGGCAACGCCTGAGCAGGGGAGCAGCATCACCAGACATGCTCTTCGGGGCACTGGTGTGGCGGTGGTGCATGAGTGGACAGCGGGGGAGATCGAGCAGCAAGGGAGACTAAGCTCAGGCACCATTTCTTCCCAGAGCCATGATGGGCCTGCTCACGCTGCCAGCCGAGCCACAGGTAAGCAAAGAGGCTGACCTGGTAGAGCTGCTGGAGCTGCTGGAGTTGCTGGAGCTGGAAATGACATCCTCTGTGCTGAGCAGGACAAGGCCTGTCAGACTGAGGTCATGGGTTATCTAGCCTTTGATGCTTCTGTCCGGTAGAGAGTCAGACTGGAGGCTTTAGGTGAAGGATGCAAAAAGTGGCAAAAGCCAAAACTTACGGGAAGCAGCAAAACAGTCCTAAGAAGGACGTTCATAGCAATAAATACATAGAATAAGAAACAAGCATAATCTCAAATAAACAACACAATTTTATATCTCAAGGAGCAAGCAAAGAAGGAGAACAAGCTTACTCAAAAGTTAGTAGAAGAAAAAAGAACAATCACAGTGGAAACAATTGAAATTGAGGTTAGAAAAACAATAGAAAGAGTCCGTAAAACGAAGAACTATTTAAAAAAAAGATAAATGAAATAGATAATCTTTGGCTAGACTCACCAAGAAAAAAAGATAAGAGGGACCAGACAGATAAAATCGGAAATGAAAGAGATGTTACAAGTGATACCACAGAAATACAAAGGATCATAGGAGACTACAATGAACAACTATACACCAACACACTGGACAACCTGGAAGAAATGGATAAATTCCTAGAAACATACAAACTACCAAGAATGAATCATGAAGTTGTAGAAAATCTGAACAGGCCAATGGCTAGTAAGAAGATTCAAGCAGTAATCAAGAACTTCCCAACAAACAAAAGCTGAGGACTAGATGGCTTCACTGGTAAATTCTACCATTTAAAGAAGAAATAGTACAAATCATCTCAAATTCCTCCAAAAAGTTGAAGAGGAGGAAATACTTCCAAACTCATTCTACAAAGCCAGCATTTTTCCTGACACTAAAACCAGACAAGGACAGTACTAGAAAAGGAAATTACAAGGCAATATCTCTGACAAACATAGATATAAAAATCCTCAACAAAGTATCAACGAACCAAATTCAACAATACATTACACCGTGATCAAGTGGGATTTATGCCAGGGGATGCCAGGATAAACATTTGCAAGCAAATGTTATATACCACATTAACAAAATAAAGGATAAAAATCATATGATGATCTCCATACATGCATTAAAAACATCTGACAAAGTTCAACATTCATTAATGATAAAACTCTCATAAACCACAACAAATAAAGGCCATACATGACAAACCTCCCCCGCCCCTAGTGAACATTAGTCCACAGTGAAAAGCTTAAGGGTTTCCCTGACATCAGGAACGAGACAAGGGTGCCAACTCTCGCCACTCTTAAGCAAGAAAAAGAAATAAACGGCATACAAATCAGAAAGGAAGCAGTAAAAACTGTTGCTATTTGTAGACGACATATTATATATAGAAAACCCTAAAGACTTCACCAAAAACAACTGTTAGAACTAATAAATGAACTCAGTAAAGTTGCAGTATATAAATGAATATACAAAATCACTTGTTTCTATACTAATAATAAACCTACGCACTGTGCACTGAAAACTATGACACTGAGTAAAGAAATTGAGGAGATGCAAAATAAAAGATACTCCATGTTCAAGGACTGGAAGAATTAATATTGTTAATTTTTCATAGTATCCAAAATAAGTCTACAGATCCATGCAATCCCTATTAAAATTCCAATGAAAAATTTTCACAGAATTACCAATAAACAATTCTTTTTTTTAAAGAGAATGGTATTGTATTTATTTTATTTATTTATTTTTAGAGAGGGAAGGGAGGGAGAGAGAGAGAGAGAAATATCAATGTGCGGTTGCTGGGGGCCATGGCCTGCAACCCAGGCATGTGCCCTGACTGGGAACCGAACCTGCGATGCTCCATTGAGCTACGCCAGCCAGGACAAATTACCAATAAACAATTCTAAAATTTGTATGGAACTACAAAAGACACTGACTAGCCAAAACAGTTTTGAGAAAAAAAAAGAACAATGCTGTAGGCATCATGCTTCCTTATTTCAAACTATATTACAAAACTATAGTAATCAAAATAGTATTGTACTGACCTAAAAAAACAGACACATGGATCAATGGAACAGAATAGAGAGCCCAGAAATAAGCCCATGCATATATGGTTCATTTACAATAAAGGAGCCAACAGTACAGAGTGGGGAAAGGGCATGTATTCTTCAATACATGTTGTTGGGAAAAGTGACAACCACATGCAAAAGAATAAAACATAAACACTAGCATATACCATACACAAAAACTAGCTCCAAATGGATTCAGGAATCGAACATAAGACCTGAAGCCATAAAACTTCTAGAAGAAAACATAGGCAATAAGCCCCTTCATTTTTTTTTTTATTTGACACCAAAAGCAAGGGCAACAAAAGCAAAAATAAACAAGGGGGACCACATCAAACTAAAAGACATTTGCATAGCAAAAGAAATCATCAACTAAATGAAAAAGCAACCTACTGAATAAGAAAAATATTTGCAAATCATATGTCTGATAAGGGTTAATATCCAAAATATATAAAGAACTCATACAACTCAGTAGCAAAATAATCTAATTTTAAAATGGGCAGAGGATCTAAATAAACATTTTTCCAAAGAAGATATACAGATGGCCAACAAGTACATGAAAAGGTGCGCGACATCACTAATCATCAGGGAAATGAAAATCAAAACCACGAGGATATCGCTTCACACCTGCTAGAAGGGCTATCATCAAAAAAGACAAGAAATAACGTGTTGGTGAGGATGTGGAGAAAGGGGACCTTTGTGCACTGCTGGAGAGAGACTGTAAATTGGTACGGCCACTATGGAAAACAGTACGGTGATTCCTCAAACGTATTAAAAATAGAACTACCATAGGATCCAACAATTCCATTTCTGTGTATTTATGCGAAGAAAATGAAAGTACTAACTTGAAAAGATACATGCAACCCTGTACTCAATGCAGCCTTATTTACAATAGCCAAAACATGAAAGCAACCTAAGTGTCTATCAATGGATGAATGGATAAAGAAAATATGGTATATACACAGGGAATATTATCCAGCCATAAAAAAAGGAAATCATGCCATTTACAACCACATGGACAGACCTTGAGAGCATTATGCTAAATGAAGTGTCACACAGAGAAAGACAAATACTCAATGATCCACATATATGTGAATCTAAAACAAAACAGAACTGAACTCATAGATATAGAGAACAGATTGGTGGTTGCCAGAGGTGGGGGGTGGGTGGGTGGGCAAAATGAGTGAAGGTGGTCAAAAAGTCCAAACTCCCAGTTATAACATAAATAAGTCCTGTGGATGTAATGTACAGCTTGGTGACTATAATGAATAATATCATTATTGTATATTTGAAGGTTGCTAAGAGAGTAGCTCTTAACAGTTCTCATCACAAGAAAACATTTTGTAACTATAAAAAAAGAGAAGCATGATACATGGAGTGACAAGTATGTGCACAGGGCATTAGGGAGCTCACCCATCTAGGAGGTCGACCATAAGAGCTACAGAATAGATAGCTGATCTCATCATTTTAGGGTTGACATCTCTAAAAGGTATCAATTCAATATAAATTTACATATGCATTTAACACATTCACGTTTCATTTTTCCAACACTCTTGACATTGTTTTGTTTAGGAAAGAGAAAGGAACTAGCATGTATGGACTAGCATGATTTACACATGTCCCAGTTCCCACTCCACCCCCCTAAGTCCTACAATGCTTCCCTGAGTTGATGTGACAATTTTCACGTGGGATATGCAGTTTCCCACAACTGAGGGTGCTGGGAACATTATAGTCAGATGCCCTTATATCAGTTCCACTCCTCCCCCTTGTATGGGCTTAGAAGGAAAGACCCCAATCCCAGATTTAGGGGTGAGCCTGCATGGGTCTAGGCTAAGTTAGAGTATGCCTGTGGCCACTACGATGAGTTCAGGGATGGCCGACTAACCCAAGCCAGTCAACTAACTTCTGCAAGACAGCAGAGTCAAGAGAACTGCAGAAAAACAGAACTGTAGCTTTGATGATCTCATGAATCCCTAGAACAAATTGTACCCGAAGGGCACCCAACTATTAGACTTTTGGATTATATGAACCAATAAAATTGCTTTATAGTTTAAGCCAGTCTGAGTGGCAACCAAATGAATTTGAACTGATACAAAGTGGGTCACTAGAATGTATCCTGTTCCTCAATAGGGGTATTAACTGAATTTCATAGATGTGTAGGATTCTCTTTTATTAACTCACACCATCCACATGTAGTGGGTGGGGAGGGCTAATATTTCCCATGGGACAGCCCAGGTCCCTATGACTCCAGATCTTGGGGATGTAAGGGCTGGAAACAGGTGGCTCTCCTGAATCCTAGCGTCGGCCTGTTCTTTAAAAGGACACACATTCCTGCCTTTCTCCTGCTTCCTCCTACTCCTCCTAGGACCATCTAGAATTTCTTTGGTAGTTACTGTTCTATAGAAAATCCTGAGCAAAACCTCCCAGTAAACTCCCATTCACAAATGATGTGAAATCTTTAGCCTCCTCCCTGGACCATTCACCAGGCCTCTCAAATTTCTACAGGCCAAATCAAGCAGAAGAAGTATGCAGGACTCTGGTTTCTTGGCTTGCTTAGTTACTCAGACCTGAGCCCAAAGGGAATAATTTTTTAAACATCTATGAGTACCATAGGATTTGCCTGCCAAGTCTCAGAAACACGCCCAATAGGAAAGGTCCTAGAGGAGACAGCAGCAGCCTGGGCAGGTGCAGAGAAACTGGTCAGGTTAGGCCTTCAAACCCTTCAAACCCTTAGAGTCATTTTTCCCTCATCTCAACATCCAGCTTCTTCTGGAGGGTGGCTCAGGTACTGCCATGCCCAAGCCTTCATCACCTGACACCCTCTCCACCTCTCCTGTATAATCAATCCTACTGCACACACCATAACCTGGACAGTGTCTCTGGGAAGCCATCTTCACCCCATGTCTGCTCAAGAGCCCACCATGGCCCCTCAGAGGAACGGGGGCCTTACTCTGGCCTCCAAAGCCCTCCTCAAAGGCTTGTCCTAACCCAGTCCCCATAGCTCCTCCTGTTTTTTTTTTTTTTTTTACTACAGCCCAGCACAGCCACATGGTAGCCAATCTGTTCACCAGCCCAGTCCAGGGCCTGGAAAAGAGGAAGGCCAAATATGAGATGGGATGACTCCATAAAAGAAGCTAAGGACATGAGTCTACAGTGGCTGAGCAGGGCTGTTGAGGTGAGGACAGTATGGACATCACTCATTCATAGAGTCACCAGGAGTTGGAACCAACTCAATGGCATATAACACATACATCCCTCTTCCCTGAAAAGAGTATATAAACTTCAACAGGGTATTGGTTTTATCTCATTGAATCCTGACACTTGGAAAATGCCTGGGGCAGAGTGTATGCATTAATTCAGTTGATCTCCTAAAAGCTTCTCCAACTTAACCAATACTGGGTTTTCCTGTCTGTGTCCATTGTCAGTGGGCTAACCATTCATCCCTGCCTTGTATCAGTGTTCTGCTGGATAAATCCTTCTTACGGGAAATTGCCTGTGGCACAGAAGGTGCAAGGGGCCACTGCACAGACCACCTGGCTGACCACCGGCAGATTAAGAGACTTCCAGACAAGATGGAGGTGCAGATAAACATGATTCCCCTCCACACACAACTACAGCAAAAGTTACAACTAAACTACAAAACAAACATCACCCAGATTCTCAGATAATTGGGCTGCATGGAAGTCCAACAACCAAGGATTTATTTATGTTAAGGATTTTATTTATTTTAGGCATAGGGGAAGGGAGGGAGAAAGAGGCAGAAAGAAACATGAATGTGTGGTTGCCTCTTACATGCCCCACCCTACTGAGGACGCAGTCCACAACCCAGGCACACGTCCTGCCTGGGAATCAAACCAGTGACCCTTTGGTTTGCAGGCTGGCACTCGATCCACTGAGCCACACCAGCCAGGGCCTAACAACCAAGGGTTTAAAGAAGCCACATTCATCCAGATGGGTGCTTTTCTATAATAGGCCACACTGTTAAGACAGGGAGTCAAAACAGCTCTGCCTAAGACACAGAAAGAAACACAGAGAGGCTGCCAAATTGAGGAGACAAAGAAATAGCGCCCAAATGAAAGAATAGAGAAAACTCCAGAAAAAGAACTAAATGAAGCAACCTATCAGATGCAGAGTTCAAAACACTGGTGATCAGGACACTCAAAGAAATCACTGGGTACTGCAACAACATAAAAAAGAACCAGGCAGAAGTGAAGGTTGCATTAAGTGAAATAAAGAAAAATCCAGGCTCTGGCTGGTATAGCTCAGTGGATTGAGCACAGGCTGCAAACCAAAGTGTCGCAGGTTTGATTCCCAGTCAGGGTACATGCCTGGGTTGCAGGCCATGACCCCCAGCAACCGTACATTGATGTTTCTCTCTCTCTCTTTCTCCCTCCCTTCCCTCTCTAAAAATAAATAAATAAAATCTTTTTAAAAAATCCACAGGGAACCAATGATGGAGGAGATGAACCCAAGATTTAAATCAATGATTTGGAACATAAGGGAGAAATAAGCATTAAACCAAAACAACAAAAAGAAAAAATAATTAAAAAAAATGAGAATAGAATAAGGAGCCTCTGGGATATCTCCAATCGCACCAACATCCGAATCCTAGGGGTGCCAGAAGGAGAAGAGGAAGAGCAAGAAATTGAAAACTTATTTGAAAAAAAAAAAAGAAAGAAAACTTCCCTAATTTGGCAAAGGAATATACACATACAAGTCCAGGAAGCAGAAAGAGTCCCAAACAAGTTGGACCCAAAGAGGACCACACCAGGACATACCATAATTAAAATGCCAAAGATTAAAGATAACGGAGAGAATCTTAAAAGCAGCAAGAGAAAAGCAAAGAGTTACATATAAAGGAGCTGTCCTAACATTGTCAGCTGATTTCTCAAAAGAAATTTTGCAGGCAAGAAGGGACTGGCAAGAAATATTCAAAGTGATGAAAAGCAAGGACCTGCAACCTAGATTACCCTATCC
Source organism: Phyllostomus discolor (assembly GCF_004126475.2). Lineage (NCBI taxonomy): Eukaryota > Metazoa > Chordata > Mammalia > Chiroptera > Phyllostomidae > Phyllostomus > Phyllostomus discolor. The sequence continues at coordinate 14,802,986 of NC_040906.2, forward strand.
ATCAAAGCTATCATTTAGAATGGATGGGCAGATAAAGTGCTTCCCAGACAAGGTAAAACTAAAGGAGTTCATCATCACCAAGCCATTATTAAATGAACTGTTAAAGGGAACTATATAAGAAAAAGATCAAAACTATAGCTATTAAAATGGCAACACATGCACAACTATCAACACCTGAACCTCAAAAACAAACTAAGCAAACAGGCAAGACAGGAAGTGAATCATAGATATGGAGGTCATTTGGAGGGTTATCAGCTGCAAGGAGGAAGGAGAATGGGGGAAAGGTGCAGGGATTAAGAAACACAAAATGGTAGGCACAAAACAGACAGGGGGATGTTAGGAACAGTATAGGAAATGGAGAAGCCAGAGAATTCAATACATGACTCATGGCCATGAACTAAGGGAGTGGACTGCTGGAGCGAAGTGGGGTACTGGGAGAAGGTCACAGTGGGGAAACTGGGACAACTGTAATAGCAAAATCAATAAAATATATATTTAAAAATCCTCCTCACTGGAAACTGATTTCTTAATAACAATACGTACACCTTTTCCTTAATGCCTATGATTTTGGTTTCACTCCCTGAGAAGTGACATCTTTTTTCCCCCTAAGGGGAAATTTACCTGGCTAAATTGGGGAACCTCAGTAATCCTCCTGAAGCCATTTCCTTTGGAAGAAGTCTGTGGTAGCCAGTTCGATGACAGAGCTCAACAGTGGTTCTGTAACCCCTGGCAGCTTATACACTGGCATCTGTCATTCTGTTACCGAGGCCATCTCTCAGGCTCCCTCCACTTTAAACCTAGTCACCTCCTTTCTAGCGCCCTCCTGATTCTCAGCTCTCCTGGATCTGCTCATTTCAGTTCCAAGGGCTCTGTCTACCCTTTGCACACAATGTGTACAGATTTCCAGGCTATGACCGGAGCCCTAGTCGATGCTGAGCTAAGTTCCCACGTTCTTCACTTTTTGTCCAACGTCTCCCCATTCCCAGCCTCCGTGTCCCAGGGCTCACTCACCCCTCTCCCCCGGGCACGAGGCCCCTCGCTTACCTGGAGCTGGTGCAGGTGCAGAACGTAGCCTTGCCCTAACAGCTGGAAGACGAAGCGCAGCGGCCCTGGTCCTGAAAGCTCCTCCAGGCTCCGCAGCCTCTGGTCGCCAGGCCGGGTCCCGGGAGCCTCGGCTGCGGCGGCCGCCGGGAGGGCATTGGGCATCGAAGCCTTGGCTCTGGCCCCGTGGGGACCGAGGCCCAGGCGGGCTACCCGCGTTCCCAGCAGCGCCCACCGCACCCTCGTGCAGCCCAGCGCAGCAATGCGATCCATGGCTCACGCCGCCGCAGCGCCTTTGGAAACGAGTCCTGAACGCCCGGGTCCCGCCCAAAGATTGGAGCGGGTTCAAGGGCACCAGTACCCACGAGTGGGCCGGGGAAAGGCCGGCCAGGCCCCTTACTGTTCACTCTACCTCGCGGTCCTTGATCCCTCCAAATAGGACCCAAGGAACACACAGAAGTCACTTTCTGCAACTGTGTGCCTCCCCACCCGAGGGAGGGACACGGCAACACAAAGGCAGAAGACGCACGGGGGGGGGGGGGAAGGGGGGGCTTCGGGAGACCCCGAGAGCTCGCACGACCGCCGCCCCTTCCGCGGCTCCGCACCTCGCACTTCCGAGAACTCGCAAGGAGAACTTGACGTTCGCTTTGTCCGAACTCTGAGCAATAACACACAAAGTTCCAGGAAGTCCGGAGCCCCCCAAAGGCCAGGAGGCCCCGCCCAGTGAGACCAGTCCTGGTCCCCTAAGGGACCGGCTGCTGAGATTAAACTGGCCGCCGGCGCGTCCTGGTGGCGCACGCCCCGCCCCCAGCCCCCCTCCAGCCCGCGCCCGCCCCGCTCCTGCCCCCGCCCCGCCCCGCCCCGCCCCGCCCCGCGTGGCCCCCGGAGTCTGAGCGCAGAGAGAGGAGAAACAAACAAAACTAAACTCAAAGGCCCAGTGTCCGAGGTCGTCTGGCTCCTGGGAGGGAGAGCCGGAAGCCAACCAGACCACCACATTTAAATAGGTTTTTAAAATGCCGTTCCACCCGCTCCCTGCGCTTTCTCTGCAACCCCCCCCCCCGCCCCCACCCCGGCCAAGTTTGCGAAAGCCGGCTTTTTCAAACTGCAGGTTGAGATCGGGTCCGTGTGTGCGCAGAATTCTTTCTCAGTAAGATGGGAAATAATAAAACAAAAAGTGCAGAAAGTATTGCAAGAAGAAAACGTGTTGCTTCACGAATCCTTTGTTTCATATATATTCAAAATACACTTTTCAAAAAGGTAAAAACACGACTTACACAAATATAAAATAAACACAGGGTCAAAGATTAGTCAACCCATCAGTGACGGAGCCAGCGGGACAGTAAGGCTTGTTCTCAGAGCATGTGAAGATCTGGTCCTTCACGGCCAGCCAGAGGGGGGCGCGGGGGTGCGGGAGGCAAGGGCGAGGTAACCTCACAGGGACCGTGACTGGACGAAGGGCGGATTTCTTTCTACTTATCCTGTTAGGGGCCGTGGTTTCTTGAATCTGTGACTGCGGGTCTTTCCTCAGTTTGGGGGGTTTTTCAGGCATTATCTGTTTAAACACTGCTTCTGTCCCATTTCTATTTTCCCCCTCCTAGTAGGACTTCAAGATGAGATAGAGATGGAGAGATACAGATCCTTCAAGACATGTATATGTGTGTGTGTGTGTGTGTGTGTGTGTATATATATATATATATATATATCCTTTTGGCTGTATCCTTCCTGTCTCTTACCCTCTTAGGTATTTGTCTAACCTTTTGTCTCATCTAGCTCATTTTTTTTCTCTACTCAGCTGTGTCTAATCTGCTATTAAATCTATTCATTAAATTCTTAAATTTCTATTACTATATTTTCCAGTTTTCAATTTCGACTCATTTTTTTAAATCTATGCCCTTTACTATATTTCTAGTTTTTTGGCAAATTCTTAATTTTCTTTTTTATTATCCTTTTTAATTTGGTAAACACAGTTGTTTTAAGGATTATGACCAATGACTCGAATATCCGGAAGCTCTGTGGGGCAATCTCTATTAGTTTTTGTTTCCAGTGGTTTTTGTTCATGTTGCCATGTTTTTTCCTGGGCCTGGTTACGTTTTATTATGTGCCAGAAAGACTGGTCTCTAAGTTGCTGGTGGAACTAATGGGAGGTTTGGGATGACTTCCCTTTCCTCAGGGAAGATTCGCTTTCATTTTTGAGTTCCCTGAAGGCACGAGCGATCGGGGATCACCCTATGCAGTCCTGGCAGTGGAATGGTCTGTGGCTGCGCTGCAGTCCTTTAGAAAGCTAGCCTATTTCTAGTCTCGAATCTTTTGGGGTCCCCCCCGAAAGTTTTGGTACAAGAGCTCATGGACCCCAGTTTTCCCCTCCCAGGCCCATGAGTCTAAACCACTCACTTCTCAGCTCCTGCTTGTGAAAATGAGCAAGTCCCCGAACAGGAAAGGGGTGCCTATGCCTGACTTAACTCTGGATTTCTGTCTTCTCCTGTCACGCCTAGTACAGGTAAATTCTTGTCATTTTTTTTTCAGCTTTTGAAGTTATTCTTAAGAGAGCTGAGTCCAATAGTAACAGAAGTGGAAATTCAATGTATGTTTTTATATATTAATTCTCCCCCTGCCCCAGGCTTATTTTCTTGATTTTTAGTTTTTTTAACCTTTAAAAAATTGCTTAATGAAAGTTTCTTATTTCCTAATAAATGTGATACATTTTTATGCGATACTATTTTGGGCACATCCAACAGGAATCCATAACAGTTTCTGTCATTAACATCCACCTCCAAATAGTTTTTCATTTCCATTTTGATTTCTGTTTTAATCTGAGTCCTGTAAGGAAAATGTTTTTATTTACTTGCAAATCTTGGACTTTTGTTTTTGTTTTGTTGTGAAAGAGATCATTCTTTTGTTATTAATTGATAATATTATTACATTATTGTCAGAGTATCTATGTTCTGCTTTTCAGAATTGTTGAAATGCTTGTGATGGAGCAGTGCTTGCTTATTTTTCTGAATGTCCGGTGTGTATTTTTGAAAAATGCATATTGTTTATTGACTTATTAATTTTGTTATTTAAATCCTCTATAGTCTTACTTATTTTTGTTTTCTTGATTTTGTAATATCTGAGAGAAAAACATTTAAGTGTCCCCAAAAATAAAAATTTATCAAATTTTATTGTGTTTCCAACAGTTTTTGTTTTATACTTTTGAAGATCTATTATTAGGTTCATAGAGGTTCCTGACTGTTACATATTCTGGATGAGTAACACCACTTATAAATTTGAAACATTCAATTGCTTTGATTTAGTTTGATTGGTTTTATATTTATGCCTACTTTGTTTTTAAGCATTTGTTTAATGTACCCTCATCCATTCCTCTGTTTTCAATTATTATAAGTCATCCTGACTTAGAAGTATCTCTCATAAATAAAATCATGCAGCTGGATTTTTTTACTCCACAGAGAATCTCTAGTAGCAAATATTATTTTTTATCATTTGAATGAAAGTTTAAAAATAAATTAAATGAAAACATAGTGGATAATTCATAGAAGAGGAATTAAAATGGTTCTTAAGCATATACAAAATTGTTGAATTCTACTTATAATAAAAGAAAGACAACTCAAAGACACATAAGAAACCATTTCTCACTTACAATATCGGCGAAGCCCAAAGGTGTGACACCACTGTACTGTGGAAGGTGCAGGAAAGCAACTCTCAGCCATGGTTCAAAGGAGTGCAAATTGCTGCAGACCTTTCAAAATTTAAAGTTTTTTTTTAAAATTTACATACTTCTAGGGTTTTACTCTACAAATAAATGTACTTGTATATTTGCAAAATCACAAATATACAAGGATGTTTATTGGAGCATTGTTTGTACAGATGAATAAAATATTGAAAACAACATGGACGCCCATCAGTAAGGAACTAATGACATAAAATATGGTTACTCCATGCACTGGAATTATTTGCAGCCTTAAAAAAACTATGATACAGCCCTCTATATACTGAGGTACAGTAATTTGATCCTATAGGTCTCTTCTTTGGGCTGGTCTTGATTCATGTACTTTATTTTTATAATAAAATTGTAATTGTATACATATAGAGCTTTTCTAGTTTTCAAAGTCATTCTAGGGAATGATCAGGTCTAAGGGGGTTGTGAGAACCCTTGAGTTTGTATCCAGTTGGACGAAAGTACGGGGGGCCTGGGAACCCCCAAACTTGTGGTTGGCATCGGGAGTGAAGGTAGTCTTATTGCAGACTGTGCCCTAAACCTGTGAGTTTGCACTGACTCTGAGTAGTGAATGTCAGGACTGCAGTATTGCACCTGCCTTTTCCTGTCCTTGTGGTCGGCTCTCATACTGCGGGATTAACATTTTGCTCAACACATATGAGGGTCCCAAACTCATCTTCAGTGGCCATTGGCCAATGCTGCCATTAACTGAAACATCCTTATTTCTGCCTGACTTCACCCTGTACCCATTTCCTGACCAAAAGGCTCTCAGGTCTCTCCCCTTTCCTCCCCACCTCTCCCCTCCTTCTCCCTCTCTCTCCCCTCCCTCCCTCCTGGTCTCCTTTCCTCTCTCTCCTACTTCCACATGCCCTCCAGGGAACATCTGCCCCTTTAAGAACTCAGGGCAAGGAGCACTTTGAGATCATCTCAGGTCTATCTGCCCACATACCTCAGATGTCCTTATATGGGGCATGAGAGAACCCCTGGGACTTAATTCCAGGCAGCAGGTACAGGCCTTTTCTGCTTCTGGATTCTCAAAGTCCTTGGTAAAGGAGAAGTGCAGGACACGGGCCCTGGGGGTACACACAGCCTAGAAGAAGAAGGATAAGAACAAGAAAGAAGAAAAGATGAGGAAGGGAGGAAGAAGAAGAAGAATTAACATTTTAGGGTTTACACTGTGCCAGGCAATGTTCTGAGCACTTAATGTTAATTCATTTAACTCCTGCCAAAAGTTAATAATATTTTAGAAAACAAACGGACAGAGATTAAAAATAATTGTCCCAGTCATAGCTGGTAAGGTCAGAACCAGAATTCAGAAAAGGGACGCCATGGTGATTATCAGTGCTCTAAACTGACTTCCTTTTCCTAGACCTCAGTGTCATCGCCTCTCCTTCTACCACCTAAGGTAGATGAGCCTCCTCTACACTTCAGAATAGGAAGTGCCGGCTCTGAACTTCAATTTCTGCAAAGCACATAACTTATTGCTTTGTTCTCTGCTACAGCAGTCTCTCCCTAAAGGAAAGGAAATGAAACACTCCGACCATTGCTTCTGTAATGGGGGGAGGGCCACTGGATTAAAAGGGAGCATTTGGAGGCATTATTGCACTCTGACACTTGAATGGGGCTCCCTATCTTGAAACAAAAGAATTTACTGAAAAAAGATGCAGTAGGATACAGCAAAAAGAGCAGGGGTTCCATCAAAATACTCACAGTGTTGCATTAAGAAGAAACAAAAGCAAGTTACAAAACCATTTCAACAGTTATCTCTCTTTTCCCTAACCCACCCTTCAAATGTTCCCAACAGCCAGTCAAGAACATAGGCATGCAGACATCTTTCCAGTCCTGGTTTGGTTACTTACCATCTATGGGCAAGTTATATAGCCTCTCGAGTCAGACTCAGTTCCCAACTTTTAGATAAGAATAATTGCCCAAGTCACATATCTAGTAAAAACAGTCATTTGTATTAGACTTTTGCTACTGCTGAATAACAAACTGCCCAAGTACTTGGCAACGTAAAACAACAATCTTTCTATTATGAGTATGAGTCTGTGACCCAAGGGTTTGGAATGGGCACAGTGGGGACGACTTATTCCTGTTCTATGTCAGGGACTTCGGCTCGGAAGACTCAGAGGCTAGAGAAAGAATCAGAACGTACCTGCTGACTCGGAGACATGGATCGTTGTCTGGAGTGTCTCCACGTGGCCTCTCCTTCAGACCTGGCTTCCTCATAGCATGGCAGGAAACACAGAGAGTCCCAAACAAGACGGATGCAAAGAGGTCCGCTCCACGACACATCACAACTGAAATGCTCAAGGAGAAAGATAAAGACAAACTGTTAAAAGCAGTTACCTACCTGCAGGGGGAGTTCCTATAACAGTACCAGCTGATTTCTCAAAAGATATTTTGCAAGCTAGAAGGGAGTGGCAAGGAGCGCTCACCGTAATGAAAAGCAGGGACCTACAACCAATGCTGCTCTACCCAGCACACATATCACTTAGAATCGAGGGGCAGATAAAGTGCTTCCCAGACAAGAAAAAATAAAGGAGTTCATCATCACCAAGCTATTGTTACATGAAATGTTAAAGGGACTTATTTAAAAAAAAAAAAGATCAAAACTGGCAACAATAAAATGGCAATAAATACTGACATGTCTATCAACAACTGAACAAGAAGAACAGAGACAGAATCATGGCTACAGAGAGTATTTTGATGGCTGCCAGGTGGGAGGGGTGTAGGGGAATGGGTGAAGAAGTGAGGGGATTAAAAAGTACAAATAGGTAGCTACAGAATAGCCAGGGGGATGTAAAGTACAGCATAGGAAATGGAGTAGCCAAAGAACTTACATGCATGACCCATGGACATGAATCATGGTGTGGAGATTGCTTGAGGGAGTAGGGGGTGCTGGGTGGAGGGTGCAGAGAGGGAAAAATTGGAACTACTGCAATAGCATAATCAATGAAATATAATTTTTTAAAAGATTTTATTTATTTATTTTCAGAGAGGGAAGGGAGGGAGAAAGAGAGAGAGAGAAACATCAATGTGCGGTTGCTGGGGGTCACGGCCTGCGACCCAGGCATGTACCCTGACTGGGAATGGAACCTGCAACACTTTGGTTTGCAGCCCACGCTCAATCCACTGAGCTACGCCAGCCAGGGCTCCATGAAATATAATTTTTAATAATACATAAAAAATAAAGAGGCAAAGAACGTGATGCAGCATACTCTTTGGTCAGATGCTACCCCAAGAAGAAGTTAGATTCCATCCCCACTGGGAGAGAGGCAAGGCCAGTTGTAGAACTGCATGTGCGTGGGAAGAGCCTGTGGCAGGCGCCTGTGGACAGGAACGGTCTCCCACACCAGCCATCTGGGAACGTAATGTGAAACCACAACGAGGTAACCCTATGCTTCCACGAGGATGGATAAAGTTACAAAGACAAGTGAATAAAGGTAGAAACACTGAAATTACAAATGGTCGGGTGTTGGCCCCCCTCAATGGAACCTCCACATACTCCCGGGACAGTGCCAGCTGCTATGAGCAGCACTGCGGAACTCTAGCCATCGTCATGACAGCCGGACTGTGCCCGCCCAAGGACACCATGATCCCACCCCTGGGTACAAATCCCACAGAAATATGTAAACATGCTCACCAGGAGATGTGCACAGTGATGTTCTTAGTGGTCCTGCCTGTGATGGTCCCCAACTAAAAATCACTCAAATACTCATCACAGTAAAATAAAGAGTAAATTGTAATATATGCATACAATGGAATTACATGCCACGATGAGAGCCAATGAACTACAGCTATACATGAGTAGACCTCATTAGCATAATGCTGGCTGAAGGAAGCCAGGCACAAAAGACAACATGCTGCATGGTTCCATTTACATAAAGGGTGACACAGATGAACGTAATGTACGGTACTAGCACTGAGGTCACGGTTTCTCTGGGTGGGGAGGCAGTAAATTAACCATGGAAGGGAGCACATGGGAACTTCTGGGTTCTGAGTGCTGGTTTTATGGCTTTGCACACTTCATAAAAATTCATCTGATTCGTGCACCTTTGTACCTGCTGCGTAGCAATTAAAAGTTTACATTGCAAAGATAAAGAGGATGTCAGTAAAATGGTGGAGCAGGCAGCTCTGAATGACCGTCCCTTTACAGAAACATGGGGGGCGGGGGGCAGACATCATCAGAATTAACTTTGTCCAAACTCTGAAAAACAGTCAAAAGTTTACCACAATCAAGTAAATGCTGAGTCAAGATAAAGGTGACTTAACAAGAGTAGAAAAGCTTGTGGTATTTTTACTTGTCCTTGTCCCACTGCTGTTCTCAGCTGGGTGGCGGTCTTGAGGACAGCCATCGGAGGGGGACCCTGGTCCCTGGCTCTGGGGGGAGCAGAGTACACTTTAATCACAGAATATTGCGTCTGTCTGTTCTAACCCGGCTGGGGCTGCCTGAAGGACGGGTGCAGGTGCTGGTCTCCCCTCTGCCGCTCTCAGAACCAGACCAGGGCAGGAGAGCATTGGGCAATGCTCGAAAACATGGCAAACAGGGCGCAAAACCGACACACAAAAATCAGTTGCATTTCTGTACACCAGCAATGGACAACCAGCAATGAACAATCTGAGATACCAGGTCTGTGATGCTGTTTAGTCAGATGCTATCCACTGGGATATCTTTAAAAAGAACAGTCAGGAGACGCACACTTCCTGATTTCAAAACTTACCACGAAGCTACAATAATACAAACAGAGAGCTACTGGCGTAAGGACGACACACAGAGCAATGGGACAGAATTGAGAGCCCAGAAATAAACCCTCACATTTCTTGTCAATTCATTGTCCACAGGGGTGCCAAAACCACTGAACAAGGAAAGAAAGAGAAGGAGGGAGGGAGGGAGGGAGGGGGAAAGGAAAGGAAAGGAAAGGAAAGGAAAGGAAAGGGAAGGGAAGGGAAAGAAAGAAAAAGAGAAAAAGAAACAGGGACTCAAACAGATACTTATATGCCAATGCTCTCAACAGTATTATTCACAATAGCCAAAAGATGGAAACTACCCAAGTGTCTGCCAAGAGACAAATGGATAAACAAAAGGTGGAAACAATGGAATATTATTTGTTCATAAGAAGAACTGAAGTTCTAATACATATTACAACAGGAACATTGAAAACATGCTAAGTGAAAAAGCCAGACATAAAAGGACAAATGTCATATGATTTCACTTATATGAAATACCTAGAATAGGGAAATTCATAGAGAAAGACTAGAGGTTACTAGAGGATGAAAGTTGGGGGATGGAACTTACTGCTTAATGAGTTTCTGTTTGGGGTGGTGAAATATTTGGAAGTAGGTGGTGATAATGGTTCAGAGTTTCTGTTTGGGGTGATGAAATATTTGGAAGTAGGCAGTGATCATGATTATGTGACACTATAAACATAACTAATGCCATTGAATTGTACACTTAAATGGCTAAGATGGCAAATTTTGTTATATATAGGCCTGGCTGGTGTAGCTCAGTGGATTGAGTGCGGGCTGTGAACCAAAGGGTCGCCAGTTTGATTCCCGGTCAAAGCACATGCCTGAGTTGCGGGCCAGGTCCCCAATGTGGGCCATGTGAGAGGCAACCACACATTGATCTTTCTCTCCCTCTCTTTCTCTCTCCCTACCCCACTCTTGAAATAAAAATAAATAAAACCTTTAAATAAAAAAATTTTGTTATATATATTTTATGGCCATAAAAAATTATAAAGAAATAAAAGGAAGGAAAGAAAGAAGGGAAAAAGGAAGGAAGGAAGGTAGTTGGGAAGACAAGGAGGAAGAGGAAGAGAAGGAGACCCAGTCCAGGCCGGGGATGAAGTAGGTAGGGGTTAGGTGAAGAATTAGGCACAGCATTCCGCCAAGTTGCATTCTATGTCCATGCCCCTACCTGTGCACATTGCACATGATTTTTACCCCCAGGATTCCTCACTCCAGAAGTCTGTTACCTGGTACAGGGTTGGCTGGACCCAGGATGAAATATACTCACTCGAGCAAATGAGAGGTCAAGAATAAAACCAAAGAACCCACCTCCATTTCCAAACCCACAGGTTGGGATGTGACCATAAATAGCATTTGAATAATGATGTTGGAAACCCCACTTGAAAACTAGCAGGAGTTTTTATTTGGCCATGTCTGTTTCATCATTTGCAATGAGGGAAATGTGTTAAAAAAACACATAATATGAGAAAAACACTAAAATATCATTTATAAATTATTTATTACTTTATGAACTCTTAGGGTACCGGTGATCACAGGATTAATACATTATCACATTTGTCAATATCTTAGTATTCTTGCCTTTTTTTTTTGGCTTCATATTCCACCCTTCTTCCCATTGATTTCTGAAACCAGCAACCGCTACAACGTACTGGGAAGCAGGGTAGTACATGCACTCATTAATTCATTCAATAACTAGATGACTCATCTAAGCTCTTTGAACTTTGTTTGTTTAATCTGAAAGTCAGAGATGATGACACCAATATTTAAGGAAAAATTTTTGTAAGTGGGTGTGCATATATGCACACATGCACACATGCACACATGTGTGCACACACCAAAAGCAATGCATGAATCATAATAGAAACCCAATAAGTGGTAGCTACTACTTGCTTTGCTTGAGCATCCACTATAGGGAGAAAATTTACTCTTGTAGTAACAAAATGTCTATCATATCTCTTCCAGTGAGTACGATTTCTCTTCTGAATATATCATAATGAAACTCTCAGTGTCAGAGACCTCATATGTTAACACTATAGCCTATAAGGAAAGTCGCTTTTACAGGACAGAGATGGATTATAGAAAAAAATTCTTTTATCTCCAGGGATTTGAGCCTTTTCTCATCCAGTAGAATCAAGAGAGACAAAAATCAGGTAAGAGAAATCAGTGATGTTTATCTCAGCTATCGTCTCAGGTATGATTGCTGAGATACCAAGCCTGTGGATTCTGATTCTGAGCCACTTTCCAACAAAAAAAGATGTGTCTTAAAATATATATTCCTCTGCTGAGGAGCATTCAGGTTTGAGATGTCTGGTTTCAATCAGTCTTTTGAATTCTAAATATACCATACACTCTAATAACTATCATCATTATTTGCATACCAAGACTGATAATGTCATTTGTCACAGCATTATCATTAAGCTGATCTGACCAGGGAACTCCACTCCTAGGTATATACCTGTGATGGGTTGAATAGCGTGGCCCCCAAATTCATATGCTGAATCTCTGAATCTTGGTACCTCACACTGTGACCTTATTTGGGAATAGGACCACTGCAGATATAATTAGTTAACAGGAGGTCATACTGGTGTAAGGTGGGCCCCTATTCTGATATGACTGATGTCCTTATGAAAATGCAGAGGTCTGGACACAAACATGCAGACAGGGAGAAGGTCATGTGAACATAAGGGCAGAGATCAGGGTGATGTATCTATAAGCCAAGGAATACCAGAGATGGCCAGCAACCCACCAGAAGCGAGGAGAGAGGCATGAAACAGATTTACCCTCGCAGCCCTTAGAGAGAACAAACCCTGCCAGCACCTTGATCTCAGGCTTCTAGCCTCCACAACTGTGAGACAATACATTTCAATTGTTCTAAGCCACCCAATTTGGAGTACTTTGTTATAGCAGTCCTAGGGAACTAATACAACAGCCAAAGGATTGAAAACACATGCTCGAAGGCATGTACCCACATATTCGCAATACAGCCAAAAGGTAGAATGACACAGACACTGGCCTGCAGTGTCCTCGGCATCATGGATGAGACATGAGATACATTCACATGGACTACCGAGTCCTGTGGAGGACAAGGGACGGCACGGCTACCCTCTCAAGGGGTGGGTGCCTCGGAGCGGCCTGGCCATTCTTTCAGAGGAGAGCGGCCCCATCCTTCCTTTACAGGGTTTTTATTGGCTTTTAAATTGCACGGGACTACAGGTAATGTTCATTAGTCACTGTCAGGCAGTAAAGATCAAATGAATAGATAATGTTCAAAGAGCTAAAAGGGTTCACACTGAGTCAGGGTCTGTCACCTAAAAAGTTACAAAACTTAAGGGACTAAACTCATGTCCTGCCCGGGCCTTTATAATCTAATTAAGAGCATCCTCAGCAAACAGGTTTCACAGGATTTCACATATCCTTCCTCAGGCCTAATCACCCCGGGAAGTCCGCAGTTCCCAGCAGAGGGTTGCACCACCCCTTGTCATTGTCACAGGCTTGAGTCAGGCAGAGGAGACAAGGCAGCCAAGAAACTGGAGACTTCTCACAGGCAGAATGAGGACTCAGGCTTTGTCAAAGCTGCGGGGCAAGGGTCCATCACCCCGTCTTTCCATAGCCCCCCAAGTCCTTCCCTGGGGCCTCCACATGATCATGCCTGTCTTAGATGGTTCCCCCCTTGGGGAATCTCACCCGTCATTGGCTAACTGATCAAGTATTGGGGGCCAGGCAAGGAGCAGAAGCAGCGCTCCTTCCAGGGAGATAAGCTTGTCTCCTTAGTGGCTTCTGGTCCGGAGGTCTCTCACTCAGCCTTAGCCATGGGGGGTTACAGCTCCTGAAACCAGGCAAGGAGGTTCCCAACAGTAGAACCCACCCAAGTGCCCACCAATGGGTGAAAGGATAAACAAACTGTGGTATATACATCCCATAGACCATTGTTTAGTCATACTATTCATATTGTATTCTATACAATGAAATACTATTCAGCCATAAAATGGAATGAAGTACTTATTGATACATGCTACAAAGTTGATGAACCTTGAAAACATGCTAAGTGAAAGAAGTGGGGCACAAAGGATCATGTATTGCATGATTCCATTTATATGAAATGTCCAAAATAGGTAAACCCATGGAAACAGAAAACAGAAAGCAGGGGCTGAGGGTAGGGGCGGCTCCTTTGAGGTGGGTGAAAATGTTTTGGAACTAAATAGAACTGGTGATTTCACAACATTGTGACTGTACTAAATGCCATTGAATTGTTCACTTTAAAATGGCTAATTTTATGTCAATTTCATCTCAATTTCTTTTTCAAATGCTAGCTTTGAAATGCACAGGTGTTAAGTGTATAATTTAATGAATTTTAAGTAGTGCATTATCTGTTAATAACACCCCAATAAAAAACAGCACTGCCATTACTCCAGAAAGTTCCCCTGTACCCCTTTTTAAAAAATATACTATTAATTCCTAGAGTAAACCATTGTTCTGACTTTAATCCCCACAGATTAGTTTCCTCTGTTCAAGTAGAATTATACATTATGTACTATTTTCTGTCTGACTTCTTTCACTCAACATAATGTTTTTGAGATTCATCCATGTTGTTGCAATTTTCTTTTTTTGTGTGTGGTATTTTTTATCTGGTTTTGGTATCAGGATAATGCTGCCTCATAAAATGAGTATGGAAATTTTCCCCCCTCTTCAATTTTTTGGAAGTGTTGGAGGAGGACAAGTATTAAATCTTTGAATGTTTGGTAGAATTCACCAGTGAAGCCATCTGATCCTGGAGATATTTTGTTAGGAGATTTTTTTTAAAGATTTTATTTATTTATTTTTAGAGAGGGAAGGGAAGGGGAGAGAGAGAGAGAGAGAGAGAGAGAAACATCAATGTGCAGTTTCTGGGGGTCATGGCCTGCAACCCAGGCATGTACCCTGACTGGGAATTGAACCTGTGACACTTTGGTTTGCAGCCTGCACTCAATCCACTGAGCTATACCAGCCAGGGCTTTGTTAAGAGATTTTTTTTTTTAAGATTTTATGTATTTATTTTTAGAGAGGGAAGGGAGGGGGAGAGGGAGAGGGACAGGGACAGGGAGGGAGAGAGAGAGAGAGAGAGAGAGAGAGAGAGGGAGAGGGAGGGAGAGAAACATCAATGTGCGGTTGCTGGGGGTTATGGCCTGCAACCCAGGCATGTACCCTGGCTGGGAATCGAACCTGGGACACTTTGGTTCCCAGCCCGCGCTCAATCCACTGAGCTACGCCAGCCAGGGACAAGAGATTTTTTAAAAAATATATTTTATTAATTATGCTATTTCAGTTGTCCCATTACCCTCCTTCATTCCCTTCCACCCTGTATACCCTCTCCCACCCACATCCCCCCGCTTTAGTTCATGTCCATATGTCATACTTATAAGTTCTTTAGCTTCTACATTTCCCACACCATTCTTCCCCGTCTATTTTCTACCTACCACCTATGCTACTTATTCTCTGTGCCTTTCCCCACTCTCTCCCCCTCCCACTCCCCCGTTGCTAACTCTCCATATGATCTCCATTTCTGTAGTTCTGTTCCCGTTCTAGTTGTTTGCTTAGTTTCTTTTTGTTTCAGTTTTAGGTGTGGTTGTTAATAATTGTGAGTTTGCTGTCATTTTACTGTACATATTTTTGGTCTTCTTTTTCTTAGATAAGTCCCTTTAACATTTCATATAATAAGGGCTTGGTGATGATGAACTCCCTTAACTTGATCTTATCTGAGAAACACTTTATCTGCCCTTCCATTCTAAATGAAAGCTTTGCTGGATAGAGCAATCTTGGATGTAGGTCCTTGCCTTTCATGACTTGGAATACTTCTTTCCAGCCCCTTCTTGACTGTAAGGTCTCTTTTGAGAAATCAGCTGACAGTCTGATGGGAACTCCTTTGTAGGTGACTGTCTCCTTATCTCTTGCTGCTTCTAAGATTTTCTCCTTCATTTTTACCTTGGCTAATGTAATTATGATGTGCCTTGGTGTGTTCCTTCTTGAGTCCAACTTCTTTGGGACTCTCTGAGCTTCCTGGACTTCCTGGAAGTCTTATTTCCTTTGCCAGAATGGGGAAGTTCTCCTTTATTATTTGTTCAAATAACTTTTCCACTTGTTGCTCTTCCTCTTTTCCTTCTGGAACCCATATGATTTGGATGTTGGAACATTTAAAGATGTCCTGGAGGTTCCTAAGCCTCTCATTTTTTTTTAATTCTTATTTCTTCATTCTTTTCTGATTGTATGTTTTTTTTCTTCCTTCTGGTCCACTCCATTGATGTGAGACCCAGCTTTCATTCCATCACTATTGGTTCCCTGTGCATTTTTCTTCATTTCACTTATTGTGGCCTTTTTTCATCTAATTTGCGACCAAAATCAACCAATTCTGTGAGCATCCTGATCACCAATGCTTTGAACTGTGCATCTGATAGGTTGCCTATCTCTCAGTTGCTTAAACATACTGGTTGTGGGGCTTTCATTTGTTCTTTTGAGCCATCTTTTTTTTGGGGGGGGTCTTGTCACACCTGTTATGTATGAGGGGCAGAGCCTTAGGTGTTAAACAGGGTGGGGCACCCCAGTTGCTGGGTTGTGACGCTGTATGTGGGGGTGGGGTCCAAGAGGGAACAATGGTGCTTGCTCCGCTCTCCATCGGACCTCAGTCCTTTCTGTCACTTCCCCTGAGCAAACTGGGCCCCCCTGGTGCCAATTCCCATGTGGGTGGGCTTGTGCACCCTGTGGGACTCTCCAACGGCCTTTCCTGTGAGGCTGGGAGTCTCTGTGCCTCAAACCCCACAGGTGTTTTCAATCAATGTCTCGAGGCTCTATTTCCCAGTTCTGGGATCCTGGGTTGCACGCAGTGCCTTGCATCCCAATTGCCGCCTCACTGAGTCTTCCAGTTGCCACCCCTTGGCCGGGGTCTGCCAGCTGCTGCTTGCATGCCCAGGGTCTGCCCACTGAGGTCTTATGCACCCCGGATGCCTTACATGCTCTGTCCCAACGCTTTCTGCTCTCAGCACCGTGACCCGTGCCCGGCTGCCCGACTCCGCCCCTCCTACCGATCTGGATGAACGTGTCTATTTTAACTCCTTGGTTGTCTGACTTCCATACAGTTCCATTTTCTGTCAGTTCTGGTTATTCTGTTTCTAAATTGTTGTTGTCCCTATCTTGGTTGTGCGAGGAGGCACAGTGTGTCTACTTATGCCTCCATCTTGGCTGGAAGTCCAGATTTTTTTTTTAACTAGTTCAATTACCTTGTTAGTAATCCACGTGTCCAAATTTTCTTTTTCTTCATGATTCAGTCTTGTAAGATTGTATGTTTCCAGAAATGTAGACATTTCTTCTAGGTTGTCCAATCTATTGGCATGTAAGTGTTCATAGTAGCCTCTTATGATCCTTTGCATTTCTGTGGCATCAGCTGCAACTTCTTTCACTTCTGATTTTATTTATTTGAACCCTTGCCCTTTTTTTCTTGGTGTGTCTAGATAAAAGTTAGTTATTTTTTTTGTATCTTTGAAGAACCAGATCTTTCCTATTGTCTTTTTAGTCTTTATTTCATTTCTTTGCATTCCAGTCATAATTATTTTCTTCCTTCTACTAACATTGGACTTCATTTGTTCTTTTTCTAGTTCTTTGAGGTGTAAAATTAGATAGTTTGTTTGGGGGTTTTCTTGTTTCTTGATGTAGGCCTGTATTGCAATGATCTTAAAACCACTTTTCCTGTGTCTCATAAATTTTAATATGTTGTATTTGTTTTCATTTGTCTCTAGGTATTTTTTTAATGTATCCTTTGATTTCTTTTTCACCTATTGGTTGTTCAGTAGCATATTGTTTCATTCCACATTTTTGTGGTTTTCCCAGTTTTCTTCTTCTAATTTATTTCTAGTTTTATACCATGTGGTTGGAAAATGTTTGCTATTACTTCAAACTACTTGAATTTATTGACACTTGTTTTGTTTTTTGGCCTAACGTGATCCATCCTGAAGAGTGTCACACATGCACTTGAGAAAAATGTGTATTCTGCTGCTTTTGGGTAGAATGTTCTGTATATATCACATAAGTCCATCTGGTCTAATGTGTCTTTAAGGCCTTGGTTCCTTAATGTGTCATTTCAATGTTCCCTTATTTTTTGTCTGAATGATCTATGCATTGATCTAAGTGGGATGTCATTGTATTGCTGTCAGTTTCTCCCTTTGGTCTGTCAATATTTGCTATATATATTTTGGTGCTTCTATGAAAGGAGCATATATAAAACTCATGGGTTCTTGCTGGATTGATCCCTTTGTCAGCTGATGGTTATTGGTGCCAATTCAATGCCAATAGGAATCCCCAATTTGGGGTATGGTGAAGAAAACTTTATTCAGTGCAAAACAGTTCAATTGTGGTACAGCACCACTGCAAAAACAGCACAAATGTAGAACAACCCTGGGGCCAGGCCCCTCTTGCAAGTCACTTTCAGTGTTTCAGCTCAGCCAGGGAGACAGTCTTTGGATCTCCTGTGGAAAGGGAAAGTGTGTTCTCAGGGTCAGAGGGAAGCTGGCTTATTGGACAAAAGTCCATGCCCTGGTCCCTGATTGGTCCATCTTCATGTAAATAAGGATTCCAAATCCACACAGTTTAATTGGTACAAAAGGCACTGCCTAGATTGGCCAAAATATAGTTGCTCTGATTGGCTGTAGCTGCACAGCTCTGATTGGATGGTGAAAGCCTCACTCCTATTGGTTGAAATAGGGTTCCAGGAACTCTTTTATAAAAAGGACTGGCTCAGCTAAGAGAAACATACTGCAGGCAGGCAGTTCAGCACCAGCTTCTCCCTGAAGTGTAGTTTGTGTGAGAGGCCCCTTGCAGAAAGGGCTGCTAGGCTCTGTTTAAAACTTGAGCCCAGTAAGACTCCAGAAGCCTTTCTTAGTAGGTGTCCTTTTGTTTTCCCCTCAGAGTTAATACCTTTATCATTATGTAATGCTCTCTATCTTTTATTAGTCTTTTTTAAAAAAATACTTTATTTATTTATTTTTAGAGAGGGAAGGGAGGGAGATAGAGAGAAACATCAATGTGCGGTTGCTGGGGGTCATGGCCTGCAACCCAGGAATGTACCCTGGCTGGGAATCGAACCTGCGACACTTTGGTTGGCAGCCCGCGCTCAATCCACTGAGCTACGCCAGCCAGGGTATTACAGTCTTTTAAAGTTGATTTTGTCTGATATGACTACACTAGCTTTCTTTTCATTTCCACTTGCCTGGAATATCTTTCTCTACCCCTTCACTTTCAGTCTGTGTCCTTGTGGGCAGCAAATGAACTAGTCTTGTCTTATCCTAATCCAGTCAGCCATTCTATGATTTTTGATTTGAGAATTTAGTCCACATACATTTAAAGTAATTATTGCTAGGTATGGATGTCTTGTCATTTTCTTGTTTTATTGGCTGTTTTTGTAGTCTGTTCCTTTCTTCTCTCTTTTCCCTTGTGGTCTCATTCCTTTGATGTTAGTTTAGCTGTTTCATTTTCTTTTGGGTATTCACCATGTTTTTGCTTTGTTGTTGCCACAAGGTTCATACAACATTCTATGTGTGTAACAGTCTGAGAACCACTTAAATTTGAACACATTCCCAAACTCTGTATTTTGACTTCCTTTATTGTTTTTAATGTCAAATTTTACATTTTATGTGTCCTTTAACTACTATTATAGTTTTTTGTCTTTTTTTTTAAAAGATTTTATTTATTTTTAGAGAGGGAAGGGAGGGAGATAGAAACATCAATGTGTGGTTGCTGGGGGTCATGGCCTGCAACCCAGGCATGTACACTGACTGGGAATCGAACCTGCAACACTTTGGTTGGCAGCCCGCGCTCAATCCACTGAGCTACGCCAGCCAGGGCTGTTTTTTGTCTTTTGAACCTTCATATTACTTTGAGATTAATTCATTACCTCCACTATATACCATTTACAATGAGATTTTTTTTTTTTTACTTTTGTATGTTTTCTTGCTATTGGTGCTATTTCTTTTCAGCTTAAAGAAGTCCCTTTAACATTTATTTTGCAAGGCTGTAGTTTGTTCCTTTTATTGTTGAGTAGTATTCCAAACCAGTTTATCTGTGGAGAGGCATTTCAGTTGTTCCTATTTTTTTTTTAAACTATGAGTAAAGCGACAATAAACGTTTTCATTTGCAAGGTGGACATTTCATTTGCAAGGGAGTGTGGGTAGGATATCTAGGAGTGGAATCGCTGAGCCATAGGTAAATATAAGAAACTTCTGGTGTTCCACAGTAATTGCAACATTTTACTCTCAACCACCAACCACATGTGAAAGCCCTAATTGCCACACATCCTCTCCAACACTTGGTCTTGGCTGCCTTCTTAACTGCTCTAGTGGTAATCTCATTGTGGTTTTAATTTGCATGTCTCATGAAATGATATTCTTTGTTCTTTAAAAAAAAAAAAACAACTGTTTACTTACATACAATAAAACCCATCTTAAGTGTGTAATTTGATGAGTTTGGATAAATGCACAATCAAGACAGACTATTTCCAGTGCCCCCTTTATCGTCAATCCCTTCCCTAATCTGTAGTCCCTGGTAGCCACTGGTGTCCTTGTTGTCACTGGTTTGCCTTTTCTAGAATGTTAGTGGGATTATACAATATATAATCTTGTTTCTAGCTTCTTTCACTTAGCATAATGGTGGGACTCATCCATGGTGCTGCATGTATAGGTTTATTCCTTTTTTATACCTAAGTGGTACTGAACAGGTATATCACAATGTTTATTCACTCATTAGGTGTAGGGTATTGGGGTTGTGTCCAAGTTCTTACTGTTATGAGTAAACCTGTGAACATTTACATGCAAGAGCAAATTGCTGGGTCATATTTGAGTATATTTCACCTTATAAGAAACTAAGCTGTTTTCCAATGTACCATTTCGCATTCCCACCAGCAATGTATGTGGTCCACTTACTCCCTATTTTCAATCTCCTCTTTCTGAGCCATTCTATTGTGTAAATGGTGTCTCGTCGTTTTTCTTTTCTTCTCATTTTTTTCTTTGCTTTTTTTAGTCCCTTTTCCCTCTTCAAGGCCCCGTGTTGAGGGCTGGCTTTCAACAGATCCCAGTGAGGGAGCAGCTCTGTACACAGCAACCCTGACTCAGAAGCAGGTCCTCTTCCATGGTCTAGCACCAAGCTCTCCAAGAACGCGCACTGTGCAAGGGGAAGTCCCCTTTGCAGCTGGGCGGTTTCTCTGGAGAGGCCCTCTGCGCAGGACTCTGGCAACATGCACCCGCATCACCTGGGGAGCACTTGGCCACCTGCCTGCAGGAACAGTGAGATACCAGCGACCCAAAGGTCAGCCACACGGCCCTACCATTCTGCCTTGGTGGATTCTGACTTACAGGTTCAGGCATAATCTCACAGATGGCACCTTCACCCCACTGGCTCCTTAGCCACACATATACCCAAAGTGTCTGAACCTGTCATTATAGTTTTTGCTGCACTGCCCTGACAACTAATACTAGGGTTCCAACCTTTCAAAGCTGTCTTGATTAAATCACCATGTTCGAAATCCCATGGACAGAATCAGAGTATATTTTATCATAGTTTTGTAACAGTAACATGCTACTATAATTATAATGTGCTATTATAATTATTTTGGGAAGAAATGTTTTTGGTGGTGTTACTAATTTTTCCGGTTTTAGGATCTATTTAAAATCTGCACTACATTATCAGGCACTTTTTCTGGGTGCTTTACATCCTTTTTTCTTCTATGTAACCCTCCTAACTATCCTATGAAATAGGCTTTGAGCTCCCCATTTTACTAATTGAAACTTAGATTAAATCTTTTCAAAATTGTGCTGGCTTTTGCCATGACAAGCCCTAGCATTCTGTGTGTCTCAGTCTATTATATAACCAAGTCACAAACAGACTGTGAAAACAACTACCCCATCACTACCCATCCTGCATTCTTTCACCCACGCGATTTCTGCCAAGAACACTACAAAGACTGCCTAGCAGCTTTTCTTGCTCTGAAGCTGATGAAAGTCCAAGTCAAATACACCTCGACATCCATGCGGGTGCAGACTCTTAGGAGGGAGGGGCTCTGAGGCCAAGGGTTGTTCAAGGACTGGATCAGCATCTCCAGTGGCATGAAATGGAGCATTATTAGCCACATAACTGAAAACCATCAATGCTGCTAAGCCTCAAAGCAGTTAGGGCATTCGAACAGTGGACAGCAGAGCTTAGTCCTCAAGGACAAACCCAGAGGAAGCCAGCAGGGGAGGTCTTCCAGCTGCTCTGGGTGACTAATTCCACTGACGTGGGAAGTGGAATGAACTGTGTACCCGAACTGTCAGCCTCCTTCACTGGCCCAGTGTTCGACGGCCCCAGGAGGCAATCAGGTGCGTCCTTTGGCTAGGGTGACTAAGCAGCTTGAAACCATGACAATGAACCTGCAATGACAACTGTCCCTTGGCAGAGCTGTTGGGTCGGTGCGTCTGTTCTTTGGCTCCAGCTGGAGTTCAGGGTCTCTTCTGTTTTCTTTACCATGCTCCTCCCTTTTCCAGTCACTGGGCACCCACTGTTCTCCTTTTTTTTTAAAATCAAAGCTTCTCTTGGGTAAGACAATAATTTCATTCAATTCACACACTTCTAATGCTTAATATGCCCCCTCACTCCAGGGAGTTTGCATTCTGTGAAATATTTAACCGAAGAAATCAATCCCCAACACAGAGAGAAACAGAATGAGTGATAGTGTTTCTGTGTGCACTGGGGTGAAGGTGGGGGTGATGGGCAGGCGTCTGAACGCTGTTCTGGAACTTCTCTGCCTCAACGGCTTCTCCACAGCTGCTTCCTTCGTGGAAGGGGTTCTACATTTCCTGCCTGCCTCTTCCTGCCCAAAGCAGGTTTTGGAGAGCACATGAAGGAAAGAGTAACCATGAAGTAAGTACCCTCTAAGTCCCAAGTGCTTTTACTATGTTTTACTTAATATTCATAATCCTGCAGTGTAGGTATTATATTCATATTACTTTTAAAAAAAAACAAAAAGTTAAACAGCAGCCCAGGTCACACAACAGAACTGAGATTTGAACCCAGGTCAGTCATGCTCATTTCCTGGCACAATGACCCCTCCTCACTGCTGTTCACTTGAAGTCGCTGGGTTTTTTACCCACACTGAGTCAATCTAAAGTACGCAGCAATAGTGACCACTCGCCTTGCCTGCTACCCCAAACCCTTACTCCAGCACTCCGGAAATACTCCGTACTGCATGCCCCTTTCTCCAAACAGAGACTGGGTAAGTTACCAACTTAGGAAAACCACCAACATACTCTGACATTTACTCTACTATCACCCCAAATTTAAACTTTCAAAGAAAACTCATTACTCCTCTAAAATTCCTTATTTAGCTGAGTACCTTATCCTGTGGGGAGGTGTTGCTAGGTAAGTATGCAGAAAGCTTAATAAGATTTAATTTTCTGTCGAGGGTGAAAGGGAAATAGGATACGTAAGCCTCATTCCTCTTCCCACCCAGTAAAACGCATCTATCAGATACTCAAATGTGGTGAAAATTAAAAACAGTGTATGTATAAACACATCTGACACCAAGGACACTCCATTTCCATCAGTCACTGGGTTTCGTCAGTCCTGCCCGCCCCGCCTGCACTCCCATTCTGCTGAAACGCCGGTGCCCTCTCCAGCCGCCCACATGGCGACGGCCTGGCTGTGCTGCGGGGATCCTCGGAAGGCAGGCCGCAGAGTGGAGGAAGCTGGTTCCCAAGGGCTACACCAGCTCAGGCAGGTGTCTACACCTAAGCCCTAGGCCAGAGGACAGGACACACAACTGCTTAAGCAGGTGGCTTGTTTTCTTAGGAAGGCTGCTTACCGTCCTTGACACAAGGTTCGCTGGGACATTTCTGCACCGAGGCAGGACAGGAGGAGTTGGTGTCGACGACTTCTCCTAGGCCTGAACTTGAAGTCCTTACTACTGAGCAGCGGGAGCTGCCCCAGCACTCTGCCACTGAGCCTCCTCCCCAACTGTCCACACGGCCTTCACACCGGCCAGCACAGCCACCGACTTGTGTGGCTTTACCTAGCCAGGCCTCTTAGATGAGACTTTCCCACGGCTCCATCCCAGCTCGCCACAGAACTCCAGGGGCCACGAACAGGGCGGCCTCCACCCTTCCAGGGCTGAGAGAACGAAGGCAGAGCCCAGGGTGGGACCGTGAGCCTCTGCCTGATGTGCAACAGGGAGAACCTGGATGTCACAGACAGGGGCCAGCTGGCTTCCTGCTGGCCCTGCAGCTAGAAAAATGAAGTAAAGGGAGCACGGGGCTGGGCAGGGGGCACGCAGCAACCAGGAAGTGCCAAATTAAGGAGCAGTGCAGCTCGAGAAAAAACCACCTTTCTGATCCAAACTCTCCCACCTCATATCCCCTGGGCTCCATCCTGCCCCAGGGGTGAGAGCAGTAGACCTTCTGGCTCAGGTGCTTGTGTCCTTGGGGACCTGTCTGGACAGTCCACTCAGTCAAAGGTACTGAATAGTCACCGTTGTACTGAGTCTTGGGGGAAGGCAGATTCAGGTACGAGTACAGGAGGTTAGCCAGCAGTCCGACTGGAAACCCATCCTACGACGGTGACTGCTCCCGAAACCCATCTGCCACAGCAGCAGCCTCTGCCTGTCCACGTGACCTGTGAGCCGGACCCCCCAGTCAGAGGCGGCGAAGGGAGTACACAGGACGGGAGCCTTCCTGGGTGCTGTGGGGAAATCGCGGTCCCCTCCACCCTCCCACAGGGCTGTGTCCTTTCACATATGGACACGGGCAACCAACTGGCTTTATTGAGGCTCCTTCACTGGGGCTGTAGGAAATGCACGAAGTGCACGGAGCCTCTTCCCTCCGAGAAGCAAGGGTTGCAGAGGCCACGCGCACGCCTGAGAAGTCTAGGAGGCTGCCCAAGCAGTGACGCGAAGTCAGAACAGGGAGACCCAGGGCTGCTGGCGGGCGGATCTGTGAAAACACCGATGGTCTGGCGGTGGGGGGGCTCCCAGGACTAGCCTAACAGGCAACGGTGTCATCACGTCCTGGCGGCTCCCTGTGCGCGGCGGAAGGCTGGAGGTCTCTGAAAGTGGCTCCCCAGGGCAGAGGGTGAGGAAAGCAGTGAGGGCGACTAGTCAGGAAAGGTGAACCCGCAGGGGAACCTCCTCAGTTACCAAGGACTTCGGGCCTGTTTCCCCCCTTCGCTCTAACTCGATCAGCGCGCTGAGGCCTACGACAAACCACACGCGGCTCTCCGAAGGCAGAAACCAAACCCGCTTTATAAGGCTGAGTGGCCACCATGGGCTTCTCTGCTGAGATGCGACGTACCGGCCAGTGGACCTTCCTCACCACCTCCCCACCCCCGCCCCGCTGCCAGCCCTCCAGACACCAATCCCTGTAATTCATC
This sequence comes from Phyllostomus discolor, assembly GCF_004126475.2. Classification (NCBI taxonomy): domain Eukaryota; kingdom Metazoa; phylum Chordata; class Mammalia; order Chiroptera; family Phyllostomidae; genus Phyllostomus; species Phyllostomus discolor. The sequence continues at coordinate 14,827,902 of NC_040906.2, forward strand.
CATTTCAAAAAATACTCTGAAGGGGGGCGAGGCGGAGGGTGTGGGGGTTCGGGCTGGCCGGCAGGCCAGTTCCCGCGAGGTAGCTAACGCTGGTGCTCCTGGGCGGGGGCTAGGGAGAGGGGCCGGTCACGGGCTCACAGCAGCCAGGAGGGAGTCACCGGTGGACTGGGACATGGGGGAAGCCGAGAACCTCGACGTCTTCCCAGAGGACTTGTTTACAGGGAGCACCTGCGTGGAAAGGCTGGGCTCGTTGCTGGTGTCCTCGCTGTCTTTCGAGGAAGGAGGTTTCCTGGGGAAAGAGGAAAAAGCATGGGTCTTCCTGGGCTCGGGTGTGGCCCCATCTTCAGAGAGCGGTACGATTCCCTCAGAGGAGCTGTGTTTTCTGGGGGGAACGGGGACGAAGACATGGCTGCGACTCCAAGTTGTGATCTACCTTCAGTCTGGACCAGGCATTCATGACATTATGGTGTTACGGACCACAGTTACATGCAGGTATAAATAATCGTAAAATATACTTTATTATCTGAAGGCTTGCGAGCGTAAGTGTAGGCGTGAATGTGCGTGAGGACAGGAGGGCGAAAGGTTCCCGCAGCAGGGAGTGTGGCCGCGAGTGGCCGCTTCTGCAGATGACTCTGTGCTCAGCGAAGCTTCCCGGGCACCCCAAGAGCCACCAGGGAGACCTCATAATCCGGGAAGAGAGAACGGAACAAGACTCCCCAAACTGACACCACTGATATAATACCGTACACCAACTGTAATTAAATGTTTTTGAAAAGGCTCTGAACTCACGCCCAACACCCTCCCCTGGCCCAGGCGGCACTCACCCCAGCACGCCCGTCTCTGGCTTGGGTGAAGCGCTGAGCGTCACGTCCCCCTTTGGGACAGTCACAGGAGAGGTCGGTAAAGACCACTAAGAGCAAAGGGAACGACGAGGCTGAGCTGCCTGGGGTCTGGGCGCTCTCTCCCAGCTCTGCCTCTGAGCGATGGCCATGGGGCTCTCCCCCCGCACCCCCCTGCCCTGCAGGTCTGGGACCCTACGGGAGAAAGTCTTGGTTTTCTCCCTATTCAGACAAAAAGTTGAGGCCACAAAGCACTTTTTGGCCACTGGAATAAAGGTACCCAGGGAATCCTAGCGCCAACTGTCCCTTGGACAAGGAAGGGCCTCAGGGAGAGTAAGAGCATCTGGACGCCCGCCCAGCCCAGGCCGCGCTCCTCGGGCAGAGCGGGGAGGAGCCTGGATGGAGCGGACCCCTCCCTCCCGGCGGCATCACTCACCAGTGGCACAGACTCAGAGGTGGTTCCGGTGTGGAACCCTTTGTAGCACCAACTCCGAAGCAGGTCTACTCCTAAGACAAGACGAGCAGGGGTGGGACTTAAGGGGGTGGAATCAACTGGCCAATTCTCCTTGCCAGGAAGGCCCACTTCTTCTCTAGGGGACTTAATCTCGCACTAAACATGGCTGCCTGCGGGCAGGGAGGACACATCACCTTTGAGCTTGTTGCCATGGTACTTCTGTTCCCACTGGGTGGTGAGAATGTTGAAGTATCGTGGCTGCTCAAAAAAGCGGAGATAGCGAGAAGATATTCGGGAAGGAAAGATTCGTTCAAATTGACCGCGGCGAGAAAACTCATCCTCCATCTGGACCAGAATCTGAACATCATCTGGCGTCAGGACATCCAGCACAGATGAGTAAAAGTCCTACAGCCCAAGGAATAGGGATGAAAAGGGCACATAAGCCAGAGGCAGAGAATCAAGAAGCTAGGGGACAGGGAGGACAGCTAGGGTCACAGGGGCCCAGGATTCTCAGCGGACCACCAAGGCAGCCTGATGGGTCAGCTCGGGACCTCATCTGTTCCCAAGTCTGCTGAGCCTAGCGGGGGAAGAAGATACCCCGGGTCAGGGTGAGGGGAGCCACCGGGGCACCGAGGTGAAGTGAGCTGTGGGATGGGATCGAGACCAGAATCCAGCAACGCAGATGTGGCAACAGCCTGTGCCTGCCACTCTTCCGCCAATCTCCCTCACCTGCTCAGAGCCAAGGCTTCCAGGGGCTCGCGGCCCCTCAGGGAAAGAAGCCCCAAGGGTCCACGGCTCTGAGGACAAGGGTGGGCTAGCAGAGCATTTTGCCAAGAGTGGTGGTTTTTGAACACGTGACAGAGGCCACCATCTCTCTCCTGGAATGACATGCATGCCAGTGTGTCCCTGCATGCCAAGGGCGTTGTGGAGCTGAGTTAGAAAACTCTGCTCTAGGCAGAAGAAGAAATGGTTGCCCTGGGGTTCCAAATGCTTGCACAGGGAAGCTTCTGGCCAGCACTGGGGAGGTGATCTCCTACCTGATCAGGAATTTTCTGGGTCAGGTAATAGGCTTTCTTCAACTTCTGTGCAGTGAGCTGCTCCGGGGCCATCTGACACTTTTCCCTGGGGCAGCTGGGCAGGCTGGGGAGGGGGGCGGGCAGGAAGGGGGAAAGGGTAAGATCAGCAGCTTCACAAACCGAGGACATGTGCAAAGCGTGTCCATCCCAGAGAGACAGCCTTCTCAAGAAAAGACAAAGAAATATGGACAGATGTTATTTGAAAAGATCGGACTGCAATATACTCCACTCGAGCAGCCTCTCTGAGAGCCAAAGCAAGTGCCATGGAAGAACTTAAGAAGTACAAAGTGCCCTCTTTAGGTTGTATTTCAACGGTTTAAGAAAAAAAGAAACCCTGGAATGACTGCTGTATACTTCAGTTTAGTTTCATTTAGTGAACACTTACTAACTAGCCAGCTCAACGCTATGGCTATGCAGTCCTGGAAAAATCACCTGACCTCCCTGCACCTCGGTTTCCTCATCCACAGCACTGCAGTTACTACCGAGAGAGACACAAACACAGCCTCCAGGGGGATCACGGGATGGCAGGCGTTGAGTGCTGAGCGGCTATAGTGCAGAGCTGAACATGAGCCTAAGGTACGGTGGGGAAACAAGTTTTGCAACCGGCAAACTTCAGAATTGAATTCCAGCTCTACCCCTCGGTAGCTGAATAACCTTAGATGGGCTACTTATTCCCAGTGGTGTTCGGCTTCCTCCTCTGTAAACTGAGGATGCCAGTGTCAGCCTCATGGGGCTGTCGTGGGGCTAAGTTTCAGGTTTTCCTTACACACAGCAGTGCCGGCTAAATATCGGCTCCCTTCCCTCAAGAGTGGTTCCACGTGGTTTGGGGTATGGAGGAGAGAACCCACTGGGCTGGCTTCCTGAGGATGTTGCCCTGAATTAGGCTTTGATGGGTGGGCGGAGTCAAAACAGGGAGGTCTGGCTGCGGGGAATTTCACTGCGAAGAAATTCCATGAGCCAAGGAGGGGACGCTATGAGGAAACAATGAGAGGCAACAAACGTGTCAGAGAGGAGACTGGATTCACGGATCTTTCGGGTCTGTCCAACCTTGAGGTTCTCTGGGGGACCTGGTTTATCAGGGCATGGGGACCAGAAGAGAGGTGAAGGGAGGGGTGCCTGGGAAAACGAGGTTGGGGCCTGGAAAATCCATGAGAGGAGCTGACAGCTGAGCCCCCAGGCCCCGTAGATTCCCGAGCAGGTAAGCAGTGCAACCAAACACGCTTTTAGGGGCTCAGGGGTGGCGGAGGTGTGTGGGCAGACTATGCACCTACAGGGGCAGGGCAGGCAGCAAAGGAGACCAAGCAGGTGGGAGCGCCTGGCACCACGCCTTCCCATAGTCACTGTGGGGCTGCTCACGCTGCCAGCCGAGCCACAGACAAGCAAGGAGGCTGACCTGGTGGTGGAGCTGCTGGAGCTGCTGGAGCTGGAAGTATCCTCCGTGCTGGGCAGGACAAAGCCTGCCAGGTTCAGAAGGTCACGGATCATCTGGCCTTTGATGCTGATGTCCAACGGAGAGTTGGAGTGGAGGCTTCGAGGAAAGGATGCAAAGAGTGCTAAAAATACACTCCAAAGCGGTTCCAGTCACACGTCCAAGTCAGTGCTAGCCCCACTTCCTCCCTGGCTTCCCTGGGCTCAGCGGGCTCTGACATGCGAACTCATGAGCACCACCACGGGGTCTTCTCGCCCCACAAACAGTAAATAACCTCGCTCAGGGTGGTTCCTGCCCATGACCTTCATTCACTAGGGGAAAGCAAGTGGGGACGGCAAGTTCAAAACACAATTTAAAAAGTTTTTTAATGTCTATTGATTTTAGAGAGAGCAGAAGGGAGAGAGAGAGAGAGAGAGTAAGAGAAACATCCATTGGTTGCCTCCCATGCGTGCCTTAACCTGGGACTGAAGCTGCGATCTAGGTATGTGCCCTGACTGGGAAACGCTGGGTGTACACAAAGACATCTGATCAACTGAGCCACACCAGCCGGGGCCAAAAGAACAATTTAAAACCACCTCTCTCCACCCTCAAAAACCCCTGAGATAATGGCACAGAAGGGGCAAATGAGCAAACAAACAGGTGTTGAAGGGAAAACAGAAATCCTAATGAAGGAAAGGTCCTCCCAAAGTCAGCAAGACTGAGAGGAAACAGGATCAGGAGGCTGAAGAAAGGGTCCTGCTGTGAGTGCCCTGAGCACGCCACCTACCTCGGGGAAATGTTGACCTCCAGGACCCAAGGCTTAAGGTTCTCATCCAGCATGATGTCGAAACCAAAGAGCTCGTGGCAGCTGTAGGGCCGCCGCACATACATCTTCAGCAGGCTGGTCACGTAGGGTTCAGACCTGGCCACGGGCAGGGGGAAGGCCTTACCCAGAGCTGCCCTGCCAGTGGGGTGGCCCAAAGCTGGGAGAGCAGCAGCAAGCCAGAAAAAAGCAGCTCTTACGAGAGGCCTCTGATCTGGGGCCAGCTGATAGGGATGGGTTTCAGGAGAAGAGCAGCATTTAGTTCCGTCCACTCCCCCCTACTCTCAGAAACCGAAGCACAGCATGGTCAGAGGCCTGGAGCACAGCAGTGCGGGACCCACGAGAAAAGAGGGCATTCAGCGGCAGGCCCCACACCAGGTGGCAGTATGACTCACGAGATGATGGTTTTGACAACGACATCCTTTATCTTCTCCCAGATGGCATCGCTGTTGACTCCCTTCTGGCTCAGGTAGTTCCATAAAGCCTTCAGTGCCCTGCAACGTGGGAGAGGCGGTGGGAGTATTTGGGGTTACAGTCTACGGACTGAGTGATGAAGAGAAAGAAAAAAAATAAGAGCACAAAAATATTTTCTTCTCTTCTTATAATGTTTTAAATAAAGAGAGATGAGCTCGGATACAAACAGACCAACCAGAATTGCCAAGTGTTTATATCATCTTTCGGTCTTACATTAATCTTCCATTCGCCACCTCCCTGAACCTCCTGCAACCCCGGAACCCTGTGCTCCTCTAGGTCCCTGCTTCACGGGACACTGTCTGGGTACCATTTGTGACCCTGGCAGGCTGTTTCGTCCGCATTAGCCTGGTACTCAGTGTTCTTCTTATTGACGCTGTAGTTGGTCAGGTGCATGAACTTGTTGCCGAGGCTCTTCATGGAAGGCGAGTACCTGCAGGTGAGGAGGAGAAAGGCAGAGGTAAGAAGGTGAGAAGGTGAGACGGCAGTCAGACAATGGTCCAAACATCTCCCCAGATCCTCAGGAGGGGAAGGCCGAGTGGGCAGATCCTTTCAGACACACAAGAGCCTCAGAGTATGTCTGTTGGGAAGGTTTCTAGAATACCACAGCTAAACTCCTCTCCTTTATCCACTCAGTCCCCTGAGAAGGCCCTCCTCGAGATTCAAGAAGTAGAAGACCTCCTTATTTCTCATTCCTCATGAGCTATTAGATTTATGATAAGAAATGTATATATATATATATATATATATATATATATATATATATCAGTCTTTGCCCGCAATTCCTGACAGAGTTCCTAAAACCCTTATAAAATCCTAAGTGTTAAGAGCACTAGGAATACCTCTTGTTCTAATATTTGGCCTTCGGCCCTGGTTCTTGACAAGGGGCTCCCAAAATCCTTGTGGTATGCTGGATAATAAAGTATTTTATTCCTATGAGGAGATCTTGGATGAGAGTTGGTCACCAGAAAGGCCAAGTCATGATCAGAAGCTTGGAATTTTCAGCCTGGCACCCCATTCTCTTGAGAAGGGGGATGGGCTGGAGATGGAGTGCGTGAGCCAGCAAGGCCTTGTGATAAAGCCTCCATACACCCCAGAAGCCCGGGGTTCGGAGAATGTCCAGGTAAGTGACACAGGGAGGTGGTGGGAGAACGGTGCACCCAGAGACAGCGCGAAAGCTCTGCACCCCTTCCCATGTGCCTTGCCCGGTACATCTCTTCCATCTGGATGTTCATCTGTATCCTATTTATATTGTTTTAGAATAACCCAGTAAGCATAAATCAACTATTTCCCTGAGTTTTGTGAGCCACTCTACCAAGCTAACAGAACCCTGGGAGGGGATCATGGAAACCTGTGGTTTACGGCCACTGGGTCAGAAGCACATGTGGCAACCTGGACTCATGACTGGCATCTGAAGTGGGCAGTGGGGAGTCTCAGGACGCTGAGCCTTTAACCTATGGGATCTGATGCTACATCCAGAAAGATGGTGTCAGAATTGAGCTACACTACAGAACACCCAGCTGGTACTGCAGAGATTAGCTTGGTGTATGGAAAAAAAATCCGTATGTTTGAGGACCAGAAGTATTAGGAACAAGGTGTTCTGTGTAAAAGGAGATATAGAGGAGAAAAGGAGGACCAGGCTTTCCCAAATATACCCCACCAACTTCTGTGCTAACAGAAACTACCAAGACAAGTGTTATTTTTCTGTGGGGGTCCTCTGATTTCCCCTCCTCTCAGGAAAGCAAACCCCAACATTGTTGGGGTGACACCTCACCACTGCCACATACTTGCAACTGGCAAAGCGGACGAGCCCATCTGAAAAGAGGTAAATCCGCAGAGGATCGTAGGAGGTGACGTAAACATAGATGCGCAGATCAAACTTGCTGCCACTGATGAGGTAGGGTTTGTGCAGATACCTACGTAGGGAAAGGCTGGCTTCAGGAACGTGACCGACGAGACAGGGCTCAGCGGGTACCCGAGCCACGGCAAAAGTCAGCCAACAGTCCCTGAGATGAAGACTTAGAGCATCTGGCTGAGGACGGTCTTTGGCTGGGAGGGCAAAGGGCAGAAGAACACGGTAAAAAGGGAACCTCCGGCGTGAGGAAATGAGAAAGCGGGGAGTGGGATCTGAGCTGGAGACGGACGCACCTCTGTACCAGAAGGGGCCTCCGCTTAGGGAGCTGACTCCACTTGTGAATGACCTGGATGCCAATGCCTCGAGCGGATGCTGGCTAGAAGTCAAGCGCAAAGGAGGTGAGATTTGCCCGTGGCCTATACTCTGTTGTTCTCACTCTCAGACAACGGCCCACTACCCCACTGTGGCCCACTCACTGGTTTCACAATCCACTTTTGGCGGCTGCTGCTCTCCCAGGCTTTGCGCAGGAGCTTGGCATCCTGGGGCAGGATGAAGGACTGGGGGAAGAAACTGAACTCCTTCTTGCCAAAGCGGCTCTGCATGCGGGACAGGTTCCGCCACAGCCGGTCCTTTCTCCCGATTTGGAATGAGCCCGGGAAGTGGTTTAGCTACAGGAGGGACACAGGGTGAGAGGGGCAGGGAGAGGACCCAGGTAAGGCCCCAAGGGAGATGGTGGGACACACTATCCCATTCCAACTCCCTCAGCAACTTCCTCAGTGCCTGTTTCATCTTGTTATCACTGCGCCAGGGGCCTCGAGTATTCAGCTGCTGAACACTCACCAAAAGATGATCAAAAGACAAACAAAACAACAAAATTTAGTGACCTCTACTTGATAGTTTGTGACACCTAACAGTGCTTAAGGCAGACACGATATCCACCTTACATGCAAAGAAAAAGCTGTTAGGTCTTTTCCCGTGACAGCCTACAGGACAAAGACAGAAAAGCGCTCGGCCTTCAGTGAGGATAGGGGAAAGGGACCCGCCATTTGTCCCAACGTGAGACCAGGGTCCTCTTTACAGATATTCAGCTTGGAGGAAGGGAGGCAAAGCACAGCAGTTACTGAAGAAACATAATAAACTGAAAACGGATGCTGCATCTCAAGACACATTAGAGAATAAAGTGTCTCCAAGAGGCTGCGACTGCCCACGTCACTGCAGCCAGACTGCTAAGTGGGTGTGAACTGCTAGGGTCTCACGCTGCCCCCGTCCTGTACACTGTCCCCTCCGTGACCCCTCCTGACTTTCTGTGTGTCATCCAGCTCCTCCCCAATACCAATCTCCTCCTGTCTAGAGCAAAGCCCTGAAGAAGAGCGCCCCAGGAAGGGCCCCTACCTTCTGGTGCCCCAGAATGGATCGGAAACTGGGAGACTTCATGTGGTGACCCCAGCAGCCCAGCCAGTCGTCATTTCCTACAGAAGGCACATCAGGGAGTCAGCCCCTGGGACGGGGAGAGGCCCAGAGGCCCCAGAAATACCACTGGGCCTGGGCATAGCTCCCAGACCCTATTTTCTAAGAGGTACCACGGAGCTGTCCTACTGAAGCCTTGGGGTCAGGGGTCGAACAATGGCCCTCTTTCTTGCAATTTTGAGCAATAAGCTTTAGTCCAGAGGGAGTTCAGAGCTGTGTCCTCCTGTGAGGCTGGCAACTTCAGGGCAGGACCCCACACAGCAGGAGGTATCGAGGGCTCTGTTCCTGCCCAGGGCCCATCTGCTGGGGCTGAGGACAGGCTCCCAGGAAGGCAGGTGACTCACTCTTGCTGGTCTTGAAGTGCGACCGTCCGATGGTCTGCTTGACAATGTTGGGGGTCACTGTGCTCATCTTCCACCGGAGCAGCTTCCTCTGCTCCCAGGGAAGCTTCTCCACTGGGGACAGGGGGCGCGGAGAAGAGCAGAAGAGTCGTGGTTAGATGAAGGAAAAGATGGCACTGTTGCTCACCTTCGCTGGGTAGGAGAATCACTAAGTACGGCTCCCGATCAGAGTCTCAAAGGAGTAAGTACACTTTGGGGAAGAGAGGGGGATGCACAGGAGCGAGAAACACAGAAAGGAGGGGAGGTTGAAAGGGGTAAGAAACAAGGTGAGAGGGCAAGAACGAAGCACAAGATTACGGGGCTGGGAAGGATCAGCTCAAGGACAAATAAGAAAAACGTCTCTGCATTGGTCCGGTGAACCAGGCGGGGAACCGAGCACCGTGACAGCCATCTGGAAGGCCCCTCCCCATCATGCTGCCACCTGCTCCCAACTTCACTAGCATCCTTCCGGGGGCTCTTCTGGGCTTACACACCCGGCCAGGTTTACCTTTCTCATCCCGGGTGCCAAAATAGATGGTAGGAGGCACGTTGGGAAAGAGACTGTAGGTGAGGGCTGGTCGGACAACTTTCTCATCAGAAAGAGGTTTGGTCACAGCCTCCACACAGCCCCTAGGAGAGAAACAGACACGGGGTTCAGAAAGGGAAAGCCGTGGCCCGGAAGTACTGTCACTATTACACATGATGTCCACGGGGGCGCTGTCTTTTAAATTGTGCTTGTATAACACGAACACAAGTGCTTGATAATTATTTAGCAAATACTAATCAATGAGGTGCTAGGGCTAACTCACATGCAGCCACACCGTGAAATGTCCCCTAAAGACAAGGCTTTCCAATACTTCATTCTGTGACACAGTTCCAAAATTCCCTTTTACAAGCCACAGGCTGGAGAAACCCCTGAAAAGACTGGTTCTGAGGGCAGGTAATGAGTGTGAGTGGGTACTGGCAGAGGGCGATACAAGTGTAGATACTAGTAGTATGCTATACTAAGCCAAAGAGAAATAAATGAGGAGAGAAAAAGACTAACATGGAGGACTGAAAAAGAGAAAAGGCAGAAAAGATCTAAGATGAGGCATACAGATTTTTAAAAAGAAAAAGGGAAAAAAAAGCAACAGAAAGAAAAGAAATAGTGATACTTCTAACTCATATTTAGGTGTCTCTGAAGATAAACATGGTTGATTAAGGCTCTTCTCCACTTGGGAAATGATCTGACACCTGATTTTTATGTAACGGTATGTATGGTAAAACAGGTCTAGGAATCTGAGGCAGGGGGCCATGGGGTCCCTACAGTTATTTCAACAATAGCTCGGCCAAGGCTACCTCGAGGGGTCTCAAAACAGTGAACATCTGTACTAACTGTCAGGTTCAAGCTCACAGACACAGACCATTTCTTCAAACATCACTGAAAACAGAGAGAAAAGTATTACTCTCTACAGTGAGCTGACGTGATCCACAAATATTTCTATTTAAGATTTATAGCCCTGGCTGGTGTGGCTCAGTGGATTGAGTGCTGGTCTGTGAACCAAAGGGTTGCCGGTTTGATTCCCAGTCAGGGCGCATGCCTGGGCTGTGGGCCAGGTCCCCAGTGGGGGGCACACAGAAGGCAACACACATTTTGATGTTTCTATCCCTCATTTTCTCTCTCCCTTCCCTTCTGTCTAAAAATAAATAAAATCTTTTTAAAAAAGATTTATAAACTACTTAGGGTTATAAAAAGCCATTCTACCTTATATTTTGCAGCACAACAGAAATAGGCATTATATTTAAAGCATTAGCCTTTTAAACCTTAGAGATTTTTAATGAATTTTATTGTGTCGAGTTAAATATTAATTCCCAATTAAATAATTTCAATTAATTCAACTCTTCCTAATTTCCAAAATATTTTGCTTCAAAGGCTTTTAACTTACTATCAGGATTTAAGATCTGAAAACCAAGGAGAATGAGTTAATTTAAAAACAAAGACAATTAAAATCAGATAACACTGTTTGTCAACCACGACTGGAAAATAAAAAGCAAAGAAAGGGATGTAAAATGGTATTTCCACTCTGAAAACATTTTGGCAGTTTCTTAAAAAAGTAAACATGCGCTCCTGGGGATTTATCTTAGAGAGACGAAGACTTATTTATGTTCATGCGAAAATATGCACACGATGGTTCATTTGTAATACCCGGAAACTTGAAACGATCCACACAGCCTTCAACAGGTGAATGGTCAAACAAGCAGTGGTATGTCCGTACCACGGGATACTGCTCAGCAACGAAAAGGAACGAACCACTGGCACGTGCAACAACCAATGTGCTGAGTAAAAAAAGCCAAGTCTAAAGGGTTACATATGACTATCATTCCATTTGTGTAACATCCTTGAAATGACAAAATAATGGGGCAAATCAGTGGCTGCCAGGGGCTAAGAGGGGATGGAGTGGGAAGGGAGGAGGTGTGGCTGCGGGCGCACGGGCAGGGGTTCCTGCAGGAATGGAACTGCGTCTCGACTGATGTTAGTATCTTGGTTGTCCTTCAATGTTCCACAGTTTTGCAAGATGTTACCACGGGGGGAAACTGCGTAAAGAATTCTGGGATCTCTACTAATTATTTCTTGTAACTGCATATTAATCCACAATAGTCTCAAGTCCAAAGTTTAATAATAAAAAGACAGAAAATTTTTGTTAGCTGCCTCTCAAGCGCAGTGGACTTGTCCTCAAGAGACTTGGCTTCTGGTCTAGCAGTGCTGCAAACCATGACCTCGCAACAGATACTTAACATGTCCTGTCCTCGACTTTGACATCTGAAAAAAGAGGCTGGACTTGATGACCTCCGTCTCTAAGGTTACACGATTCTTAGAAAAATAAATATGGAACTGGAAATGCAATAAACTACTACTGGCTGGAGAAAAAGACTCAATGTTTTCAATGACCTTTCTGTAATTGCCAAATATTCTATAATATTGTAAAAAAGTAAATCTTTCATAATGTGGAAAAATAAGATTTTAGCTTTTCTGATTTCAGTCATCCTTAAAATGCAAAGTGGCTGGAACTCCTCAACCTCCACGTAACTGAAAAGCCTCAGATAAATAATGTTTTAAGCCTCAAATAAATAAGAAGTTCTGTGCATTTTGCAGGAGTTAAATTAATGAATCAACAAATTATTAACCAACACCTTTTGTGAATTTCATCTTATAAACCAGAGAGGTTAAATAAGAGGCTATGCAGCTGATTTGAAGTGGCCTGAAAACTCAAACCTAAATCACCCTTAAGCATGAAAAAGGTGGGACTCCAAGTTAATTCAATTACATGTTAAATATCTTTTATAGAGAGTGGAGGTGCTTAGTCAACATCCAATATATCCAACCAGAAGTACCTTTGCCTTTCTGAAAGGACGGACTAGGCTTAAAGTAACAGAAATGATGCACCACAGGCAGGGTACCCATGACAGGATTTCTACCAACCTTCACAGAAAGGCCAATTCTGTCTCTCCACTTTCCCAACTGCTCTCTCCTTCTTGCTGGCTTGGGGCTCTGTGATTGGTAGAGCTGCTGCTGCTGTCATACTCAGAGATGCAGCTTGCTTTGTCCATACTAACCAGGGCATGAAAAGCTCCTTCTACTCTTAGCTTCACCTAAGGCCCAGCTGACACAGAGAGAGACAACCTGAGTCTAGATGCTTGCGTGCTAGGCAAGCCTCAATACATGTGGCTGAATTTCGTGAAAGCTGGAATAGAAATTTTTTATTAAAAATAAAATAAAAAAGCGCTGGCTGGTGTAGCTCAGTGGATTGAGCGCGGGCTACAAACCAAAGTGTCACAGGTTCAATTCCCAGTCAGGGCACATGCCTGGGTTGCAGGCCATGATCCCCAGCAACCACACATTGATGTTTCTCTCTCTCTCTCTTTCTCCCTCCCTTCCCTCTCTAAAAATAAATAAATAAAATCTTAAAAATAATAAAATAAAATTAAAAAACAAAACTCACCAATTATACACATACGTATACATGTGTATGTATGTGCGTACAGTTTCTTTTACATTTTCAGTAGAAGTTATTTTTAAAAAGAAAAAAAAAAGCTTTAATGTTTAGTATTAGGCTGACCAAAAAGTTCTTTTGGTTTTTTCTGTAACATAGCTCTAGTGGTGCTTAGCTGTCTTTAACTTCATTCGAAACAATTTTGTTAGGTTGTATTTTGACAGCTGTCATATCAGCACATATTAAAACAAATAACCCAAAACATCAAAATTGGTGCATTTTTGTGTCACCATTTTAACACTGAAGATGGAAGAATACATGCAACATGTTCAGCATATTATGCTTTACTATTTCAAGAAAGGAAAAAACACAACTGAAACACTGCAAAAAAACAAAAGATTTTTTTTTTTCCAAAAAAGCACAAAAGATTTGTGCAGCGTATGGAGAAGGTGCTGTGACTGATCAAACGTGTCCAAAGTGGTTTCTGAGGGGTCGCGCTGGAGGTTTCTCGCTGGACAACACTCTACGGTAGGGCAGACCAGCTGAAGGTGACAGCGATCACACCGAGACATCGGGTGACACCATTCAACCTTCTACCACGTGCAAGACAGCCGACATAACTCAAAATATCCAAATCAGTAAAGTTATTGGGAAAATGAAAAACGTGTCCCTTATTTTATGGAAAAAACCATATGGACTTTTTGGCCAACCCAATGCTTTGGTGGGGGTCTTTTTAATATTTAACAAAACAATATAATTGATGACAGAGCCTCGTACAGAGAGACAGGGTTGGAAGTGGTGAGGGGAACAAGGGAGATGCTGCTGAAGAATGTTAACTGTCTTCCTGGGCAGGCAGTGTGTGTGATCCTTCAGCAAGCTCTAAAAGTCTTCAGCCCAGTGACATGCCCTAGCAGTCCTGCACTTCTTCCTCTGCCCTAACTCCCCAGCGCAACTAGATGCAACATCCTGCAGCTACTTGTTTCACCAAAGAAGGACCTACATTAAAAAGCAGCTTTTTGGTCCCCTAATTAGAGACAGATCCGTATTACCTGGACTCCACCAAGGGCAGTTAATAAAAAGCTGGATTAAAGCTGGAGAATTTTTAATTCAGTCTGTTATTATTAAGGCTAATGCCTGTCTTACTTCCCAATATAAAACTAACCCCGGAAGGCGGCAGAAGAGCATTTCGAAAGGCTCCAGTCCGTCGGTGGTAAGTGTCTCAGAACTGCTTGTGACGGTGGAACACGTGTACAGTGCAAGGTGGCAATTATCCTCGTGTGGGCAGCCCAACTAGCAATTTACCTCAAACATTATGTTTCTTCATTAATTATTCATTTTCTAACCACTTCTTGAAATTACTTGCTTTTTACGTGAACAATTTCTTGGAGCCTAAAGACTGAATCGTAGCCTAAGAAACATGGTACTGTTCTTAAGTCCAACTGACGAAATATGTTTCTGGTGCCTTCCATTGCTCCTTAGTTAAAAACTAAAGTCCTGGCCCTGGCTGGTGTAGCTCAGTGGATTGAGTGCAGACTGCGAACCAGGCGTCGCGGGTTCGATTCCCAGTCAGGGCACATGCCTGGGTTGCAGGCCATGGCCCCCAGCAACCACACATTAATCCCCCCCCCTTTCCTCTCTAAAAATAAAAAAAAAAAAAAAAAAAAAAAAAACAAAAACTAAAGTCCTGAATGTAAAAATTTGGTAAAAATGAGTGAAGGTCAACAGGGCCACTAATGACTGAGGTGATTAACCTCTTTATAATCCTAAAGGAGACAGAAAACGAGCGCCTACCAACAATCTACACACCAGCACTCACCGAGAGATCACTGCTACCGACTCGCTGGAAGAGACGGAACTGAAGGAGGAGCGCTCCGAGTCTGCTGGCGGTTGGGGGGAAGCAGAGAAGTCGTGAACGGGAGAGGCTGCGACAGGAACTGTCCAGGCCCAGGCGGTTCTTCCCGGGACACACTGGCTCGGCCTTCTCGCAGAGCCACAAGCACCACCTGCTGCCCCGCACCGACTTCCTCGAGCTCCACGGCAGCGGGGAGAAGGCGAGACTGGCGGGACAGGAGGACTAGAGAACAAAGTCCCTCAAAAGCCACTACCCACCACCCCTGGGTGCCCAAGGCAGATGAAGAACGCAGGAGGTAAAGGGGGTCAAAGACATGGTAGCAACTGTCAGCCCCCCTCCCTGGTGGGCGGTGACCAACTCCCAGCTGGACGTGCGAGGGTCCCCCACTCACCCTCCTCCTCTTCATCCTCATCGTGGCTACAGCAGTCTTCCAAACTGTCCACCAGCTCTTCCTCTAGGTCTTCAGCCTCAGCCTGGTCTAGCTGGAGGTCAGCAGCTGAGCTATAAGAAAGAATCATGCCCCCAGCCCAGCCAACTCCATAACAGAGGTCACAGCTAGATTCTCACTGCTTCATCATCCCCGTGTTTGTCCCTTCCCCAGTCACCAATCTGCTGCCTCCTGCCTGAGTCTCAAACTTCACTTCTCTCTGCCTCGGAGCCGAGGCCCAGCCACAACGGTTCCTCAACCCCGCGGCCCCCCTTCTGCAGAGAGGCACTAGGTCTTTTATCTCCTTTGAAGTCCCTCAGGGCATGTACGTCCAAAACTGTACGTCCAAAACACCATCCACAAATGTCTGGTAACGGACTTCGAAGTCCCTAGGCTGCTGTCCTGGGACTCAGAGCAAGGCAGGCCTCGGTGACCCGAGTCAGCAGGAGGGGGCAGGAGAAGGACCAGGGGCATACACCCATGCCCCGCCTCTCAAACGGCTGTCACACCAGGAACGACTGAGCACCTGATTTGGTTTGGAATTAAGTAGAAAAGTCACAGGCCCCACCTTGTGGGGTTGGGAATTTTTATTTCTCCCTGGCTGTCATCTAAAGTAGGGGTCAGCAAACTCTTCCTCCGAAGGACCACACAGTAAATATTTTCAGCTTTGGGGCCACTCAGTCCGTCACAACTAGTCAGCGCTATCACTGCCACAGGGAGCTGCCGCAGACAGCAGTGGCTCGACGGGTCAGGCTGCATTCCAACGAAGCTCTACGGAAGCAGGCAATGTGCGGGACGTGGCCCGAAGGCTGTGGTTTGCTGACCTCTGTCCTGAAGTGAAAGCCACAATTCTGGGCAGCTAAAAAGTGAAACTAACCTTCCAAGACACCGGGTCAGTGTCAGCAAATGTTGGTATATACATTCTATTGATCTAAATGAACAAAACACTTCCTCTAACTTACCCAGTATCCTTAGCAGGCGAGTCCAGCTCCCTGGCTTCTTTAGGCTCCTCCTTCTCAGAGTGGCCCAGATGGATGGCAGAGAGGCGGGTGGCCACGTCAGCTAAGCCAAAGGGCTTGGGGGGACAAGGCAAATCTGGTGTTTTGTCTTCTCCAGGTGGTGGGGAGTCGATCACGGAACCATGGGCAGGGCTGCGGCCGAGCCCGCTGTTGTGCGAGGCAAGGAGGTGAATGCTGATGCGCTTGGTACAAATGACTGTACTGTCCAACTCCAAGGTGTCCGAGGCTCCAGGGAGGATCCTGTCTGCTCCAGCACCCTCCTGAGGGAGCTGCTGGCCTACCACAGGAGGTTTCCAGCAACTGTTCCTGTTGAGGAGACCCCACCGCAAGCTGGGGTTCACTGAGCCAGATTGTTCAAACTGGTAGCCTGGCCTCACCTTCTCAAAGCCACTTGCAGTGAACTTCCTCACAGCCTCAGTGAACTGAACCTCCTTGCTCAGAACCTGGGGGACAGAGTTGCCATCCAGGCCACAGGGACGTGGCTTTATCCTCATGGCTACGTTACCCTGGTTGTGCTGGGGGGAGGCAACACTGGTGGTGGGAGTGTCTAAGGAGCCAGGGGTCGGCAGGGGGCTGTGGGCAAGGGCACCACGTAGGACAATGCCATTGCTCTTGGGTACCTTGTGCTCAGTGGGCTGGAGAGCACAGTCTCCAGTGCCCCCTGCGTGATGCCAGGAGACAAGCTGGATCTTGGGTGAGGGTACTGGCTTTCGGCCCTCGGTGGCCTGTGAGAAAGGCACTTTAGTGCTATTTGGCCGCATGAAGGAGCTGTTATTTAGCACAGGCTTGTAGGAGGAGGAGGGGGAGGAGAGTGGAGATAGCATCTTCCCTGAGATGGCAGAGGCCAGTCTCTTCCCTGAAGGGTTTTCCCCCGCTGCTCCTAGTGAGAGGTATGGGTCTGCGGGGCAGGATGCCATGGGCTGGGCCATGGCGGAGACGGGGAAAGAAGTGGCTTTATTGGCAGTGAGTCCGACAGGGAGGTGCTTTTGAGGGAGAAGAAAAGGTCTTCTTTCTGATGGGCTTGAATGTAAGCAGAAAGACTCCAGATGCTGGTACGTTCTGTGCCTACAGCTGGAGCGGCGGTACGGCAGGGTATTGCTGAACAAGTCGGGTACCCAGAGAGCAGACGGGTACCAGGAGTTGCAGTGCTGGTCTGTAAGGGCGGCTGTGGTCCCAGAGCTACATGAAGTGCTGGGGCAAAAGAAATATGCTGGCTGGGGTCGGACACCCAAGAGGCGCGGGCTCAACCCTGCTGAAAGGGTCCCCACGTGTTTCTTCTCCAGCTTCCAGACTGGCTTAACCTGTCGCTGAGCCTGAGACCAGACCTCGCCCTCAGAGGGTTTGTCAGGTGGCGGGGCAGGCACTGTGCCCGGGGGACCACTCTGCTTGAAGCTGTTTCCCTGGCGGAGACCAATACTGTAGGTGCTCTGTTCCTGCTGAGGCCATGAGGGGCCCACATCACAGCTGCATGACCTCATGGCCCGGCTCAGGTACGGCGCCACACATCTCCAGCAGCAGCGGCTGCATCCTTGAAGTCCGTCAGCCTGCGGGGAGAGAAACGGCTGGGAACCGGGCAGAGCCAGGAGGGCAAAGGCGCTGCTGCCGCCGCCGCCGCCGCTGCTACTGCAGCGGTCCTCCGGGGAGCAGGGGTTCCACCTCGGTCGCTCTTGGGTGGCCTGTTTTGGTCATCCTCTGGGGCTCTGAGGGAAGAGCACTAGAGTCCCAGGGTGTTTTCAGTGGTTTTCCTGTTGTCCTCGCTGCGATCGACTCTGGCGCCAGGGCTGGGACTGGTCAAGCCCCAAGGACGGGGACCTGAAGGCCCCATCACTGTGAGTCTGCTCACCTGCTGCCGCTCTCTCACCCAGAGCTCTTCCCTCCCTCCCCAAAGAAACGGAAAACCAACAACAAGAAAACCATCTTCCCTTCACCCCACCCACAACTTTACAGGACGGGCTTCCTTCCCTCACCGAACACCAGTGCGGCTAGGAGCAAGACAAATCTGGGGGAGGCAGAGAAACACGCCAGTATCTTCCTCCTCGCCAACCAATTCTGAAAGGTCAAAGATCATCCCAGAAACATATTTTACATCTACTGCTCCCTGGCCAACCCTCGGCAGCCCCCGGTGCGGTCTGCTGTTGGTGGTTAAGGGTGGCAAGTTCAGATACCGGCAGAGTATCTGCCCCTGCGGAGCTGGAGATCACCTGGAGCTGAGGCGGCAAGCTCACTCCACGAGAGCCTTGTCAGCTGTACAGGCTGACCTTCCATCCCACGTGTTGGTGGTAAACAGAAGGAACATGATGGGAGCAGACACCAACATTATTTTTACCTTACATGACTCTCTCCACAGCAACCGAAATGGGTCAGGAGAGTTCGGAGCGCAGACTGGAGAGGCGAGACGAGGACAGAAGCTTTCCTTACCCCTGGTCCCGGGCTTCGGTCTGGGCTGGGCCCAGGGGTGAAGAGCCTGCCTCCCACGTCTGCTCACTCAGTGTTCCTGCTGAGGCCACCTCTCTGCCCGGGCCAGCAGCTCCGGGTTCCAAACGGTCTACTCAGCCTGGCCACTTCCTTTCTAAATCACACGCACAAAACAGTCTCCAGTTTTCACAACTACAGGAAAGGTGGGCCTGCTTTCATGGAAGCATCTTGGGGGGAGGGGCGGGGAGAACGAGGCCCTCTGTAAGAAGTCCTTCACCCAGGATAATTCTGACTGGGACCCTGGCCCTCCCAAGCGTTTTCAGAGAGGCCAGAGGGAAGGAATTCACAGAGAATTTTGTTGTTCAAGTTACATTTAAAACACAAACTTCAAGTCATCCCCATAAAATCAGTAAAAATTTAAAAAATCTAAATATAAAAATACACAAACTTCGACAGGGAGAGGGCCTTGTACTCTGAGAAGAGCATGGTGGCAGAGCAAGATCCATGACTCCGCTTCGCGGCCACAGGAACCGCTGGGTGTCGGCCACCAGCGAAGAGCTGCAGAGGCTGCGACGTCGCCCCCTTTGCCCACGAAGTCTGCCCCAAGCACAGCACAGCCCCCACAACTCACCAGTGCTGATGCACGGAACAAGAGTGGGCTAAAAACAGCACACACGCTACAACTAGATTTTGACGCCCGTGACCTCAAATGGAGGTGACAGAGAAAGGACCTGCACCGAGTCTGCACTCTGGAGACACCGCGCAGGGGACAGTCCCGTTCCGTGCACGCGGAGTGGAGAAGCGCACGCACAGGAAGAGCCAAGCCTGCCCGGGGCTTCGCCGGGCCACACGTGAGAGTGTGCGCTGTGTACGCGCAACAGGCTCAGTCCCAGCTCGTGCAGCCCCCTCTCAGGATGCCCCATCTTGCCCCACCAATGTAACACAACGGACACAGCAGAGTGGCGGGAGAAAAGGGCTAAGAAAGTGATGTTTCGGGTGGGCGCTATCCGAAAAATACCACACTTGTGCTTCCTCCCGTACATTCTGTTATCTCAGATCTTCATGTC
Source organism: Phyllostomus discolor (assembly GCF_004126475.2). NCBI lineage: Eukaryota > Metazoa > Chordata > Mammalia > Chiroptera > Phyllostomidae > Phyllostomus > Phyllostomus discolor. The sequence goes on from NC_040906.2 coordinate 14,847,426, forward strand.
CTTTCCAGGGCTGCTTCCTGGAGCCCTTTCCTGCTCAAACATCGCCTTCTCCAGGTAGCCTTCCTGGACTCCCCGGTTCAAACAGAATGTCTCATCTCTGTGTGGGCCACCATCACTGTTTTCATTGCACTGAGCTTTAACTGTGGACTACTCATCGACCTAGAGGAGGACACCCTCCAGCTGATGTCCCAGGACAGGGTCTGGCACACGGTAAGTGCTCAATGCTCCACTGAATGAATAAACTGAAAAAGTACAGTAAGTGAAGGGGGAAAACACTAGCACCAATGAACGTCAGTTTGGGCACCTAACAAATGCCAGGTTCCGGGGCTAGGCATTTTGCCTGTATTATCTCATTTAATCCTCACAAATACCTCACATTCAATTTACTGATGATGAATCTGAGACTCAGAAAAGCTAAGTAACTGTTCTATAATTAAACAACCAATTAGTGTTGCCTGGATTAAAACTCCAGTTTGCCTGACTCCACAATGCCTCTTAAATAGGAATGAAAACACACACTCCATCACCACCCCCTCAATCATCCTTAAGCTTCCAGGCATAAGACAAAAGCCAGGCTGGAAGCGCTGTTCCACTGTTTGTGCTCAGTGCCTTCATGGCTGCAGTGTCCCGGAGCGTGCCACTGAATTTTCGTCACACCACAGCCAGTCCCACTCTCCCTCGTGGCCACGGGTGCCCACTGCACACCGCCCAGGGCTGCGTGGAGAAGTCTACCTCTCTGCCTTGAACCATATGCATCCTCAGTGCCAGGAATACCGAACACAGCTGGCCTGGCATCTAGCTGACTTGACTCCTGACACAAACGAGGAAGAGGAAGGCAAAGCTGGGGGTGGCCTGCATCCAGGCAGAGTGTTAAGTAGGTCAGCTGGGCGAGTGCCAGAGTAAAGTGGATTCTCTTCTCTCTACGGGACTCCAGATCTCGTGTGTCTCTGCAATGGCCATCTCTCACTCCTTGTGTCCTCTCATTGTCCCCACGATGTGTGGGGTGGCAACTTGGAAAAAGGCCACCTGCCTTCCCAGAGAAGCATACATGGACAAGCAGGTAAGAAGGCGCTTCTGTAAATCTTTTTGAGAAATAGCTCCATGGCTGACAAGAGACACCCAGGGTTGGCTAAGACGGCTGCGTCAAGAACTACCAAGCAAAGACAAACCGGTCAGGTAGTCTGCAGTGAGTGGCTTCAAGAACACGAAGTAAACAGTATCACGTATATATGCTCCAATCCGGCCTCACTATTTTTGGTTCAGAAGTAGTATTTGGTGTAGGCGAGGGAAGGACGGTGGCTAAAAGCAACTCTCCTCTTTCTCCTTACAGAGACTCCTGATGAAACCAGCAGTCCACGTGATGGGGAAGCGGAGACCTGGTTGGGAAGTCGCAGGCCTGCTGACTGCTGCCACAGGTCACTTCTTCCTGCCCGCTGCCCCCAACAGCACTGCCACTCAAGTGCTAGGAAATGACCACACTGCCAATGCAGTGGCCAACTTCAAAAAACTTTAGAAGGCCCAAAATATAAAAGTAGAGAAGTGGGAAAATAGTTTTAAAGTCTAACACACTACGAATAGTGGTTTCTGCCATAAGATCAAGGTCCGGATGGACAAATCACATCCGGCACCCACAGCCAGCACACATTCGGAAGGCAGCTTTTCTGCAAGGTCATAAAACCTGCCCCCAGTGGCTGTGAGACCCTTCTCCCGGCTTTTACTAAGGGCACCGAGATGACACAAATGTGCAACGTCTGTGTGTGTGCCTTTAGAGCCAGAGAGACAGGTTTCCCGCCTCCTAGGGGAAAGGAACAAGGAGAAAAGGTATTTGTATTTGTAGAAGGCCTCACACAGGCCACTAATGAAAGCTTTATTTCAAAAACACCCAATTTAGCCCTGGCTGGTGTAGCTCAGTGGATTGAGCGCGGGCTTGCAAACCAAAGTATCTCAGGTTCGATTCCTAGCCAGGGCACACACCTGGGTTGTAGGTCATAACCCCCAGCAACCGCATATTGATGTTTCTCTCTCTATCTCCCTTTTTTCCCTCTCCAAAAATAAATAAATAAAATTTAAAAAAACCCACCCAATTTAAGCAAATCTAAACTTACAATAATTGGTAATTGTGTAAACTGAAAGGATTCACAAGTTCCATTACTTTCATTCAATCTACACACATTTTTTTTTTTAGCCACATACATCCACTACTTAAGGATATGCAAAGGCATTCCTACTTGCTCCAAGCCCAGAGGGCCCACCATTGGTTGACCCTCCAGTAAACAGCTTACAAGGAACTTATTTTAAGAGCAAAGACACTGACCTCATCTGGAAAATCATATTTTGAATAATCTAACATATTTTCAAGAGCTGCTAAGCTTACACCTTTCTGGCTCCTACACATCCCTGGAAAACAGAAGAGCAAACAGGGGTACAAGAGTTCAAGTTTAGAACAAACAGGCCTGGTTCTGGCTAAATTCCTCAAAGTCCGAACAGGAAAATGTCCAACTGAAAAGAAAGGTTAGAGCGGCAGAGGAAAGAGTTCCCGGGAAGAAGCGTCGCTCTGAAAAAGCTCTCAAGACGTTTCCTAATAGGGTAATGGAAAAACAAAGACCTGGAAGATCTTTGGGGAAGGAAAAACACCAGATGAGCCTGGAATATGCTGTAAAAAGTAAGGAAATACTCAAATTTGATAGGGACATGTCATAAGATCACAGAAACAATGAGAGTCACACTCGATGGTGAAACACTAGATGCCTCCCTCTAAGGCTGGGAGCTAGACAAGGATGTCTATGCTCCTCGTTTCTGTTCAGCCTTGTTCCAGGAATCTACCCTGTGAGATAAGGCAAGAGAAAGAAATTAAAGTCACATAGACTGTACAGGAAGAAGTAAAACTGTATTTATTTGCAGGAGACATGATCTTATCTTGCATACAGAAATTCCTCCTGGCTGGCATACCTCAGTGGATTGAGCGTGGGCTGCGAACCAAAGCATCGCAGGTTCAATTCCCAGTCAGGGCACATGCCTGGGTTGCAGGCCACGGCCCCCAGCAACCGCACATTGATGTTTCTCTCTCTCTCTCCCTCCCTTCCCTCTCTAAAAATAAATAAAATCTTAAAAAAAAAAAAGAAAGAAATTCCTAAGAAATCTACACAAAACCTACTAAAATATGCAGGTTTAGAAAGATTGTAAGATACAAGATCAATACATAAAAATAGATTTTATTTCTATATACTAATAAGCAAGTAAATTAAATTCCATTCATAATACCATCAAAAATAATAAAATACTTAGGAATGAATTTAACAAAAGAAGTACATTAAAAACTACAAAACACTGTTGAGAGAAATTAAAGACTTCAATATATGGAGAGATATAACATACATGGATTGAAAGACTCAATACTGTTAAAACGGCAATTCTTCCCAAATTGATCTATGGAATAAATGCAATTCCTATCAAAATCCCAGCAGGCTTCTCTGGAGACATTGACAAGCTGATCCTAAAACTTACGGAAATTGAAAAAACTAGAATGGACCCTGGCTGGGTAGCTCAGCTAGTTAGAACGTTGTCCTGATACGCCAAGGTTGTGGGTTCAATCCCTGGTCAGGGCACATACAAGAATCAACCAATGAATGCAAAAATAAGTGGAACAAATCAATGTTTCTCTCTCTCTCTCTCCCTTCCTTTTTCTAAGAAATCAGTCAAAAGTTTTTTAAAAGAAAAACTAGAACGGCCAAAACAATTTTGAAAAATGAACAAAGTTGGAGAACTTATAGTAGCTAATTTCAAAACTTGGTGTAAAGCTACAGTAATCAAGGTAACAAGGTGTTCACATAAAAATAGATTTACAGATCAGTGGAGCCGAAGAGAGAAGAAATAAACTCATTTTAATGGTCCATTACAGGCATACTTCCTTTTATTGAGCTTCGGTTTACTGAACTTTACTATGTTGCATTATTTACAATCACCTGCGGACAGCTCTCAGACAGGGTTTGGGGGTAAAGGGATTGAACAAAAAGGAAAAAGGATTATGGACACATGGAAATCAGTGTGGTGGTTGCAGGGGCGGAAGGGGGTATAAAAGGGATAAACAGTCATGGAAACAATGCAAAAAGAAAAAAGAAAATAAAAAGAAACAAAGAATGATATCTACACAGAAAAAAGAATGAATAACAAAGCAAGTGCAGTAAAATATTAACATTTGATAACTGGGTAAAAATAAAAATTCTTTGTACTATTTTTACAATGTTTTTGCAAGTCTGAAATTATTTCAAAATAAAAGTTGTTAAAAAATGAAAAAAGTCGTTACTACTTAAAGGGAAGCTTGGTTTCCTCAGACCAGGAGGCAGGCGGCACACCATCGACTTGAACTTGTCTTTGGAATTAGACTGGCAAGGATGGGCTTTCCTCCTTGCTCCACTGCCTGGCAGGCTTGGCTGGGGGCTCCACCTGCCATCTCTGAAGTACAGAGGGGAGGTCACATGCCTGATGAAGAGCCTCACCAGTGCCCGAAGGTCTCTTCAGCGTGGCCATGGGGGCGGCCGCCTTCACATAAACTAGCCATGCAGCACACTCCACCCTCCCCTGCCAGCAAGCTTGCAAACCATGGCCTAAGGGCAGTTGAAAAGAGAGGGCACACACCACAGCCTTGCAGTTCGGTTTAACAGCACGTCCTCTGGGGCCCATCCACACACAATGAGGGGGCGGCGGGAGGCTCTCAAATTTTTAGGGAAGAAATGTTGTTTAAACCCGATTCTAGGTGAAAACCTCATTACCCAACGAAACACAAGTCTTATCTTGCCTTCAGCCGAGAGAGCAGTGCTGTCAGCACCAACACAGAAGCAGAATCGGGACGCAGATGCTGAGATAAGGACTTCGGGGCAGGAGTCAAGAAAACAAGGGGACAGTGTGGGGAGCGCCAAGTTCTCTGTGACTGCTGCTATTCAAGGAAGGAACACGTTATCTTTTAATCTCCTTGCAATTAGAAGGAAATGTCAGGTTTTACTAAAAAGTCATGCTAAGGGAAGTGGGAGGAGGACTAATAAAGCAGGAATGATAGTCACATTCTTCAATGAACCTTTTAGAGTCTATTAATCTTTTAGAGTCAGAGACAGGAAATAAGCTGCAGCTGAACAAAAAAAGACTTCAGTTAAAAAAATCCAGGCAGAAGGGGCTAAGTCGCTGGGCTGGTATTTGTGAAACACAGACGCTCCCAACATGCCCCGTGATGATGATTTCACCCTGCTCTCAGCAGATCCTCACTACCACTCACTCAATCCATCAACAAGTCCTTCCAAGTTCAAATATTCGTCTTGAATTCATCTACTCTCGGCTTCAAATGTATGTCCTTGAATCCATGTATTCTCCTACATTTCCAGTTATTGCCTTAGTCCAGATTACCACCATCTCTCACCTGCTGGTGTCCCTGCTTCTACTCTTACCGCTTCTTATCATCTGTTCTCCAGACAGGGGTCCCGGTGCTCTCTTTAAAGGAAGCTTAGAGCCACTGCACGGCTCCAAGGCCTCTGTGACCTGACTCGTGACTCTCCCCTGACCTTCTCAGCCACTTCGCCCCCTCACCGGGCGTGTTCCCAGGGTCTCGGCTGTCCCCTCTAAACCACTCAGATGGCTGAATCTGAATGGCTAAGCCAGTTAGTATTCAGCTAACAGCACCACCTCCCACAGCGAGCTTGTCAACCCTCATACTGGAACACCCCCCATCACTCCCTATCACATTACCTTGTCCTATTCTGTTTCATTCTTCCACTATCTAAAATTATTATGTATTAATATTCCCTTATAAATGCCTAAAGAAACACTGGAAGGATAAACAGAAACTGATTTTTAAAAAGATTTATTTATTTACTTTTTTAGAAGGAGGGAAAGGGAGGGGGAAAGAGAGGGTGAGAAGCATCGATGTGAGAGAGAAACATCGATCGGCCGCCTCTCATACACGCCCTGCCTGGGAACGGAACCTGCAACCCAGGCGTGTGCCCTGACCGGGAATCACACCGGCGACCTTTTGCTTTGAGGGCCAACGCCCAACGAACTGAGCCACGCTGGTCAGGGCCATAAACTGATGTTTAAATCAGGTTACCAATGGGATCTGAGACTTCTCTGTGTGCACCTTTTTCTATCATTTTAATTTCTGAGCTATATAAATTAATCACCTAGTCAAAAACCTTATTAATTTTTAAATGAAAACTATACTTTCTAATTTAATCTTCATTGTATTTTTTCCCATTACAATTTAGTCCTCTTATACCCCCCTCCCCCTGGCAATCGCCACACTGGTGTCCATGTCCATGAGTCCTTTTTCCTTTTTCCTTGATTCCTCCACCCGCCCTAACCTCCCTGCCCCCACCTGGAGCTGTCATCCCATTCTCCGTAAATGAAACCTTCAGTAGTTAAACATTCCCTTGCTATTTGTCTAGCTTCTCCTCCACAGTGAAAGCTCTGTGAGGACTGAGACCTTGTTCACAGAGCACACGCCCCGCCCTGGAAATGTAATCAGGGTTCCTTAAATGTTTGCTGGGTAAACAAACGCGTCTACAGCAGGTGTGACCAGCAAAGCCACAAGGTGGGACTCTTCAGACTCAACGAGTGCTCCTGTCCCACCACCATGTCCAAGTCACCACTTCACTCGGTGCGCAAACCCTGCCACAGCCACCCGCGACTCCTTCAATATCTCTTCCTCCTCCCGAGGCCCCCTCCAAATTTTCCACAGCGCCCCTCTTTTATCCTCTCCCACATCAAGCCCATCTGCTCCCTCTAATTCAACTATCATTTGCAGGAGAACAGCCACTTTTTAGACGGGACCTCTCTCGGGCCTCACGTCCTCCTCACCAGCCGTCTATTCTGCCTTTTCCAATGCATGTCCAACCACTGCAGTCCAGCTTGTCCAGCTAGCTCTGCACCCCTGACCTTCCAGCTTCTTTCAGTGGAACCTTCTTTCTCCCAATCACATAAGAGGAAAACAAGTCACTCCTGACTTCTTCCTTTGCCTTATTCTCCAAAGCCAAACCAGACACAAAACTTATGAAATCCTGTCTTCATAGCATGCTTCCTCTTTTATTTCCACCACCACCCAGATCTGGACTATTACAGCAGCATCCAGACTGAACTGAAATCTGTATCCTCAGGGTCTGCCCACACTCCTTTTAAATCCTCAACCAAGGATATGTTTATTAATTTTAGAGAAACATTGATGTGAGAAGGAAACATCAATTCATTGCCTCCCACACGCACCCCAACCAAGGATTAAACACACAACCTAGAGATGCACCCTGACCAGGAATTGAACCTGCAACCTTTTGGTGCATGGGATGATGCCCCAACCGGCCAGAGCACAGGATCTGCCCCTTTTAATTCCATCCTGTGTTGGCCTTAACACTAAACTCCTAGAATAAACTTTTCGATCCTGTCGGCAGAATTTACTACACTAAGCCTCTTCCTTCTGAATCTGTATCATAGTCTACGCAGCACTTTTGGGTTTTTTCACAGACCAGCTCAAGCCCCACTCTCCCCATGAATATCTGTTTACCTGTTTGTTCCTCTCACCTGACACTCTGTAAAGGCCGCCTTTTACCACTGTTCCCTTTTCACACGGATGTGCCTCCTAAGCTCCACGGAGGTCTCCGCAGGGAAGCCCCGAGTCTCTGGAGCAGACAACTGCCGAGCTCATCCGGCGGAAAGGGAAGATCTCTGCCCCAGTCTGACCTTCTCCTCAGCAGTGCCGCCCAACTCTGCTCCCACAATGCATGGGGAGGGGGGGCCTTGGGGGAAGGCTCCCTAGAACAAAGTTTAAAAAAGAATTCACTTGGGAGTGATGGATATGTTTTGTGTCAGTTATACCTCCACGATACTGTTTCTAAAAAGGAACTAGCATTGGCCGGTGTGGCTTAGTTGGTTGGGTATTGTCCTGCAAAGCAAAAGGTCACTGGTTCAATTCCCAGTAAGGGCACATGTCTGAGTTGTGGGGCAGGTCCCCGGTCGGGGCGCAAACGAAAGGCAACCGATGGATGTTTCTCTCTCACATCAATGTTTCTCTCCCTCTCTCTCTCCCTCCTTCCCTTCTCTCTAAAAATGAATAAATGAATAAGTAAATAAATAAAATCCTCTTTTAAAAAATTGACTAAAGGGACAAGAAAGCAGGGTAAAGAACTGCAGCGCATTCTAAAGGTAAACAAAAGGGCCTCAAACATTCCTTTCTTTCTGTTTGCAGGGCTGGCTCAGCCCAATCCTAATCCCCAGCCCCTTCACCAAGTACAGGACTGTCACTGTCACAGTAGAATCTGGACAGACCTCCAGGGGTTCAGCCTCCCCCCGCCCCCCAGCTAGAGCACCCCATCTCAGGAATCTCACCATCCTGCTCCGTCATCTGTATACAGCATTCAGAAGCTGCCTGTCTCTTTCTGCCTTCCACTCTCTGTGGGGAATTCTGCCTCGGGTTTCCTCCTTAAGTAAGAGAGACTGCTGAGCGGCCTAAGCTTGAAAACCTATGGCTGCTGTCTCCAACCATCAAGTCTCCAGGGGCCAGGCCCAAACCACCCTGGACAAGGTATCTATTTCTACAGAAAGCAATTATTCATCAGCACTGATTAAATCACTCTCCTCTATTACAGGAGTGTGTGTGTGACTCATGGGATACACAGTTTCCTTTTCCTCCCCCATCTAGGTGTTTCCCCTCGGTCACCGGGGGAACTCAGGACATCAGAAATGGTTCTGAGTCTACAGTCTGCAAGACCTGTGATGAGATGACTTTGCTTGCTCAGTAGTTACACTAGAAGACAGAACTGACTTATGTGGAACCAATAAAATGGAGAGGAGTAGAGGAACCAGACTCATCTTCTCTTATGAGATAAATGCCAAGCTAATCCTCCCTAAAGAAAGCTGGAGGAGCAATGAATTTCTTAAAGCCCTACTGAGGAAGGAAGGTCACTAATCCAGCCCTAATGAGAAGGGAGGGTCAGTACTGCACACCACAGGTCAGTCCGAGCACAGGAGTGGGCAAAACTAGGGAAAAATACAGCTCACAGCAGCTAGGGCTGAGTGCGGGGGAGGGGGGCACCTACAAATTACTGCAAAGTGATACACAGGTGAAGGCTGAGCATAATCAGGAGACTATCTCTCCTGAAGCCTTGACCTTTCTCAGCTTCAGAAAGGACCCTCTTTCTGCCTCCGGAGGTGAGCTCTAGCAAGCAGTGGCCCTCAAAGTATGGCCCACAGCACCTGAGGGAACCCCAGGACCCTCTCGGCAGCTCTGCTAGGCGAACCTGTATTCATAACTTAGAGGTGGTTCGCCTTTTTCACCAGGCTGCTCTTTGCACTGATAGTGCAAAAGCAACGGTGGGTCAAGCCGCCGGTGCCTGAGTGGGAACTGAGACAACGGTGCCCAGTTAGATCCTTCATCACCGCACACTTCTTCGCCACGCAGCCGATGAGTAGGTGCCGGCTTTACCTGAGAATGTCCTTGACGATGCGGTAAAAAGTACTAAGTCTCAATCCTCAAGTGTGCCTTTTTAATAGTCTGTGTGGCAAAATGAGAAGCACATACAACACTCAAGAGGCATACAGAAGATGACGGCGTCTCAGTAAAGCATCATCTGAGCTGCAAAAATCTTCTGCAGAGCACGTGCTTACTTGAAAGACTGAGCAGCACACAAGTGGTGCGTCGGTCAGACACTGGTACTTTGGCAGATATTTTTAGCATGTGTGTGTGTCATAGGGGGGTACCCAAAGCCTGTCACATCAAGGAAAACAACTGACAGTATTTGTTGCCAATAATAATGTTTGAGCTTTCAAGGGAAAATCAGAATTTCAGCAAACTTGTCTCTGCCACCATGAGCTTGACAGCCTCCCAATTCTTAACCACTTTTCTAAGGAGTGTGGTGGCAGTATGATTTTTCGATATTGTGTAATACATTGTAACATTTGGAAGACCTGCATAACTCACGGAGTCAGTATTTTCCAAATACCTATCACACAATGTTACAGGGTCATGCATGCTTAAAAGGTCAGGTCAAAGTGAGAGACCAATGGAGAGGTGCAGATCTTAAGCAGCTGGGTCAGCTGACCTGTGGGGCGATGGAGAGGATTTAGGCTGCGCACCTAGGCTTTCAAGCCAACGCCACCAAGGCCTGTCAGTCGCCGGGCATCCAGCAGCTGCTGCAGGCCGAGAAGGCATCCGAGGGCCACAGGCTCGAGACCTGGAGGCTGAAGCAGGCCAAAAAAGAGGTACAAGCTTAAATTAGGCAGTACCGCCTGCAGAGGGAGGAGTTCAAGGCCAAGGAGGCTGCGGCTCTGGGATTCCCGCAGCAGCTGCAGCACCGAAGTGGAGAAGGACACCCGGGAGATGACCTACTTCCGGCAGAACAGGGATGAAGCCCTGGATAACCTCGGGCCTTGTCGGCGACATCCAGACAGAAATCCATGAAAACCACTGCATAAATGGACACAGAAGAAAGAGCACCCGTTCATGGACTGGCATTCTGGATGCCTCCGTGGAATACGAAGCTTTTGCAAAGCTTGAGTTACATTCTTGTGGAAAGGCATGAAATTATTTCTGTGTATTACACAGCAGGTCCTTTTACTTTTTGAGAACTGCAAACTTAAAGTTTGTACAAACTTAGAACTTATCCAAAGATTTCATCTTTTTACCTCATATTTCTTTTTTTTTAAAAATTTTTTAAAGATTTTATTTATTTATTTTTAGGGAGGGAAGGGAGGGAGAGAGAAAGAGAGAGAGAGAGAGAAACATCAATGTGCAGTTGCTGGGGGTTATGGCCTGCAACCCAGGAATGTACCCTGGCTGGGAATCGAACCTGGGATACTTTGGTTCCCAGCCCGCGCTCAATCCACTGAGCTACGCCAGCCAGGGCTCTCATATTCCTTAGAAATTTAATGGGCATACATTATCTGTTTTTTCTATGCCTTTTAGCCCAAGCAAAAAAAAAAAAAATATATATATATATATGACAATACTAATTTTTCTTAGATACAGTAAGAAACATTTCTTTTAAAGAAAGAAAGGGATTAAATATATGTATTTTTCCCCCTAAAGCTTTCTGGAAGGTCAAGGGTTTTATCTGTGAAAAAGCAGTAAGTAGTTGTTTGTAATCTGTGTAAAGCAGCAACCAGTCTTAAAATTGTCTTTTCTCGTTAAGGTTAGGGCAATGAATTCTAGTTTAATTGTTAGAGCTGCTTTTAGTATCTCTTAATCAAAATTCTAGATGATAGAATTTAAGAACTGTTACATGTTATTATTTGGTATACTGATAAACATTTAATAGTAAAGACTTTGTCATGCAAAAAAAAAGAGTAAAAGATAGACCAACGGACTTTACTGTAACAAAGTATGAACGGTTACCTGATATCATTTCAGATTCCACACTACAACTAACTTTCACAAAACCACCGTTTGTTACCTTTGTGTAGTACCAAAGAAGAATAACCACAGTTATCTGGAAAGGCTATAGAAATACTCCTCCTTTTGCCAACTAAATTATGTGTGGGGATGGATTTTCTTCATAATTCAACCAAAACAACATATCGCAACCAACTGAATGCAGAAACAGATACAAAAATCCACTTGTCACCTTGGGTGGCGTAGCTCAGTGGATTGAGGGCGGGCTGGGAACCAAAGTGTCACAGGTTCGATTCCCAATCAGGGCACATGCCTGGGTTGCAGGCCACCGCCCCCAGCAACCACACATTGATGTTTCTCTCTCTCTCTTTCTCCCTCCCTTCCCTCTCTAAAAAAAAGTGGATAAATAAAATCTTTAAAAAAAAAATCCACTTGTCTTCTATTAAGGCAGCTTCTCACTAATCTTTTGAAACAATACTACTTTTCATTTAAAAAATGCTACTTTGTCCTGACCAGTCTGTTGGTTGGGCATTGCTCTGCGAAGGAAAAGGTTGATGACTCAATACCCAGTCAGGGCACAAGCCTGGGTTGCAGGTTCAGTCCCTGATTGGGCATGTGTAAGAGGCAACTGATTGATGTTTCTCCCCCTCTTTCTCCCTCCCTTCCTCTCTCTCTAAAAATAAATAAGTAAATAAAGTATTTTTTAAATGCAATGTATATTAACTTGTAATGGACTTATTATTTCTAAATGAGTTAATAAATATTCTTATCATGGTGAATATCAAGATATATATAGATACATATATCCCATGCTAAAAATATACATATTTAAGACCCCGAAGAGCTTATGAAGTGCATAAAGGAGTCCTCAGACCAAAAATCTGGACCCCTCCGGTCACCAATACCACTGCCTGTCCAGGATACAGGAGTAAATGAGGGCACCTAAACACAAGGTCCTTTGTACTTTGGGTCCTAGAGAAATTAGTACTCTCAGTATGTGTTGCAAAATGCCAGCCCTGGCTTCCAAGTTCTGCCAGAAGAGAGGGTGAGAAGTCAGGTCACTACAGAAAATGCTTCTGTATATTTCACTGACAGATCAAAGCACCTGATCCCATGCTGAAATCCAGGGGGCCTGTGATCAGACAATTCCAAGGTCATAAAGGAATCTAGTGGGGCAGCTAAACTCGACTCCAGATTATGAGTATTAGATCCTGAAGTCAAGGCTTCACTGACATACAGTCAACAAGAAACTTTTCACTTACATACTCATTTTTATACTTGGTCCTAAATTTTCTACTTCCTTCTTCCATCCTTTTCCTCTACCCATGCTTCCAATGTTAGTGTTCCTCTGAGCTCAGTCTTCTCATTTTGCCCGGCACATAGTAAGCACTCAATAAGTAGCAGCTGTAATTATTACCACAAACTCTTCCATGGCATTCTTAACTTCCCAGCTCCCGAGTTCTTAACTTTCTGTCATCACCCAGACCTCCGTCGTGAGCTCCAGACCCGCAGAGTGACCCGCCTTTCTACCTAGACGTGCAGCAGGGACCTCAGCTCAGCAGGTCCAAAGTGTACCTCCCGTATCTTTCTCCTCCAAGTTAAGTTAGATAAGTAAAACTATTAAAACTTATTTTACCAAGTCAAGGCATGCAATTACAGTTTATTCCAATTACAGTGAATCCTTAACTTAGTTCTTTTTTTATAAAAAGTTTAGTATTTTCTTCCTCCTAACAAAAGAAAACAACTGTTTTAACTTGTGATGAAAAATTTTTGAATTCAACTTTAAGATATGCAAGTAATACATGGTTTTAAAAATTCTTTTGGGGATACATGAATAAACCACTTGAAAGAGTAGTTGTAGGAAAACCACAGGTAATTATCAGGAAAGTAGCATCAGATTTGTGTCTGAGATTACTGTAGTGCAGTGTAAAGTATCTGGGTTGAACAGGAAGGATTTTAGCCTGCAGGCTGGGAGCTAGTAAGAAAACTGTAGACCAGGCAGGCTAGAGATGAGGAATTTATGGTGGTTGCAGTGGGAATGGACAGGATTTAGAGAAAAGTTAAGGGTGACAGGTTGACCAGACCTGGGGGCAGGGTAGATGTGGGGAGAATAAGACAGGAGCAGTCTGGAATGATCTAAGTGTCTGATTTTAGTGACAGGTGGGTGTTGATGAAAAAGGAGCTATCCGGCGGAGAGGCAGCTTGTTGATTGGCTAAATCAACAGGTGCTGAAATTAAGGAAGATGTCTTTCGGAGTATCTGAGGGATGAGTGCATAAAGAAGGGAGGATTAAAACATTTCCTAGATCCAGAAAAGAATTGTGAAGACCAGAGAGTGGAGATATTGGTGTTCCAAATGAGTCTAAGTTAAACATCTTCCTAATGTTCCATCAGACCACACACCATACAGTACTGCGAATGTTTGTTGAATTGATTAAAATCTCCCCTAGACTACAAGCTCTGTGAACACACCTGTCCTGTTACCACTGTATCCTCCCAGCGCCTTCCATGGTGGCCTAGCTGATTAAATATTTGTTAATTAAGTGAAGGGATGAATGGATGGATAAACGAGTTAAATTCCACAGGATTCCAGATGCTGCTTGAATCTCTACAGTTTAGGAAAGAAATTTTCTATATATACTGAAGGTGGGGAAGTAACCAAAGTGAGTATCCATGATAAACTCAGCCATGAAGGCTGAGAGGGGCTCGGGCTCACACCCAAGGGAGAATTTAAACCGCTGAGCGGCGGGAAAGAGAAGGCACGGAGGCCTAGGGTAAGGGTACGCTGCAGGGTTCGGGTACCCAGAGGCGGGGCGGACTAAGTTCACCGGCGCGGCGGAGAGGGACACGGATTCCGACAAGGCGCGAAGTCCTGGCTAGTGGAAGGCCGAGGCCCCCTGGCCTACTAGGCGATGGAGAGGTGGCGGGCAAGAGCGGGACTTGGGGGGAAGCGGCCAGAGGGCTGGGGACCTGCGTGAAACGACCCGGCCAGAGGGAGTGGAGGGAGAGTTGGGACGGCGGAGGGTCCTGCCCCCGCGGTCCGCAGCCACACTCACCTAGCGGACCCAGCTTCGCCCGGGCTCAGCGCCGGCTCCGCGTTGCTTCCTCCCCTGGCCTGCTGGGCAAGCAGGCGGGCTCAGGCGCCCCTAGCAACCACGCACTGCTACGCGACCCGCGCTTCCAGCCGCCAGCGCCGCTACCGCCTGCCACGCGCTGCGCGCGCCCCCAGTGGACAGACCGAGGGCCTGGAAGGGGCGATCTCGGCGGGAGGGAGGCAAGCGCGCGGAATCTCGGAGATTGTGGGAGGCCGCTACCCGCCTTGCGCACGCGCAGTCGCTCCAGTGAGGTGGGGCCCGGCCGCCGGCACTCTGGGAGATGTAGTCCGGAGATTAAATCCCCAAAAGGCTCTCTCCAAGATTCTCCCGATCGTGGTTCCACGCAACCCGTTCGGACTTTCTTTGGCCATGCCTTAATTCGCTCTTCTGAAATCAAATAGCTCTGGCTTTATTAAAGAATTTTCTCAGTAGTTCTTTCAAGTTGAAGGCTTTGGGTATGATTTCAGGAAAGTGAGATTGGCAGATTCACTTGCTTCCCTCCAACCAAACGTTCCCTAACTCCAAACCACCCAGCGGGTACAACTACAAACACCTGTTTTCTGGGCTTCAAGTGTGAACTTTAGGAAACAATACCTACCTTAACACAAGGCCCGTGGGCCGAATCCGGCCCTTCTCCTTGTTTCTACCAGGCAGCAGCGCTAAGCTCCTTGCCCTAGTTAAGTAATAGTTATACAGTCCTAAAATTACATTCTGCCCTTTGAAGGCAACTGCCTGGCTGATGTGCCCCGGGGTGAGAATGAGTTTGACATCCTTATCTCCTCAAGCAAGACAGATCATGCTCTGTCTCAGTCTCAAATATCTCTAGACGTAATGGATTTTAAGCTCTAAACAGAGCGGGGGTTGGGGGATGAAAAGATCTTTATTCTAAACAACATGATACAGAAATAAGGGGGGGGGATACAAGATGAAACTAACCCAATGAAAACAATGTAGAGCAGAACAAGAATGCTTAAATAATTGATTTAGGCAACAGTCATTGGTGATGCTAAACTCGTTATAGGATTGATGGAATTTTACACTGATAGTCTGCCATCATCTACATATTTTAAATAATTGTAGATACTGAAAGGTGGGACAGCTATGGATTAAGTCACCTGATGCGATGCAATTTGAACTACACAGTAATACTTATGTAGTGTATTTTTGTCAAAAAATTAAAAGTTGAATTTTAATCTAATGGAGATTTTGGCTCCAATTTCAGGGTTATAGGAAATAGAGAGAAATAATTAAATACTACCATGAGAAAGCAATCAGACAAAGCTAGAATGTGGGTCAATGTACAGATAAATGACCTTGTTTCTTCAACAACTTCAAAGTATAAAAAAAGACCAAGGTGTTCTAGATTATAGGAGAGTTAGGAAACACAATCAAATGCAATGATTGGACCTTGGTTAGATTTAAATAAAACAACTGTAAAAAATATTTTTGAGAAAATGAATAAATCTGAATGTGGACTGGGGACATAAGAACATAGCCAAGTGTTAATAAACCATTAATTTTATTATTGTAGTTGACTGAATGTTGTCCCTCAAAAGAATATGTCCACATCCTAATTCTAGGAACCTAAAGTAATATCACCTTATACTATGGTAAAAGATGTGATTAAGATTTTTGAGAGGATGATTTGGGGAGGGTTTAAGGAATTTTCCTGGATAACCTCAGTAGGCCCTAAACCCAATGACAAGTGTCCTTTATGAGGCAGAGGGGGATGTGACGAGAAGATGCAGAGAAGAGGAGGATGCAATGTGACCACAGAGACAGAGATTAGAGTGATGTGCCTACGAGCCAAGGAATGCCTGGAGCCACCGGAAGGTGGAAGAGCAAGGGGAGGGTTCTTTCCTAGAAACTTCTGAGGGAACGGGGTCCTTTGGACAGCCTGATTCCCGACTTCTGGCCTCCGGAACTGTGACAGAACGAATTTCCACTGAGTCTGTGGAAATTAGTTGTGATAGCCACAGACTATTTTGACATTTTGGTTAAGAAAATATCCTTATTTCTTACAGATATAGAGATTTGGTGGGGGGGATTAAATGACATGATGCCAGGGATTTGCTTTTCCTTTAAAACACTACGGCAAACACCCCAGGAGCAACAAGCACACCTAGCACTGTGTCTTAGTTTCTGACACAGTCCCCAATATACAATGCTTGACTTACAATTTTTTAAAGACTTTATTTATTTTTAGAGAGAGGGGAAGGGAGAGAAAAAGAGAGGGAGAGAAACATCGATTGGCTGCCTCTAGCACTGACCCAGGACCTGGTCTGCAGCCCAAGGCATGGGCCCTGCATGGGAATCGAACCGGTGACCTTTAGTTTTGCAGGCCATTGGCTCAGCCCACTCAGCCAGGGCATGACTTATAATTTTTTGACTTTATGATGGTGTGAAAGTGATATGCATTCAGTAGAAACCATACTTCAAATTTTGAATTTAATCTTTTCCCAGGTTAGTGATATGCAGTATGATACTCTCGTGATGTAATTAATTTTAGTTCAGTTCTTCATTCTTTATACCCATGGTGCTTTCAGCTATATATGTTAATGATTAATACTCATAGACCAGTTTTTCAATTTCTATATAGAATTCAACACTTTATTATAAAACAGGCTTTGTGTTAGATGATTTTGCCCAAAATGTTGGCTTATGTAAGTGCTCTGAGCACATTTGATGTAGGCTAGGCTCAGCTATGATGTTTGGTAGGTTAGGTATATTAAATGTATTTTCAAATTACAATATTTTCAACTTACATTGGGTTTCTTGGGACATAACTTGAGGAGCATCTGTACCATTCTCTCTCTCTCTCTTTTAGAGAGAAGGGAAAGAAGAAAGAGGGAGAGAGATACCTCAGTCGGTTGCCTCTTGCACACCCCCAGCTGGGGACCTGGCCCACAACCCAGGCATGTGCCCTTATTGGGAATTGAACTGGCGGCCTTTTAGTTCACAGGCCAGCACTCAATCCACTGAGCCACACCAGCCAGGGCAATGTACCATTCCCATTTAAAAGGAACCAGGACTCCTTGGAGAAGTGGCTGATTCTAGGAGTGGGACAGGAAATACATAAGATGAGCCTGAAGTATCTGTAGTACCAGAAAGGTGTTCAAAAACAAAAACAAACCAAAACAAAACCACATTTTTGGGAGTATGTCACGGGAGCTAACTCAAAGACCTTTCGACATGTTCTTTGACTACTTCCATCCCCTTTTTCCAATCCCCCCAAACCCATCCTTTCCTCTGGTAGCTGTCAGTCTGTTCCCTGTTTCCATGTCTCTGGTTCTATTTTGCTCATTAGTTTATAGTTCATTAGATTCTTCTTATAGGTGAGATCATATGGTATTTGTCTTTCACTGCCTGGCTTATTTCACTTAGCACAATACTCTCCAGTTCCATCCATGCTGTCACAAAGGTGGAAAAATTAGGACAACTGTAATAGACTAAATAAGAATAAAATTTTAAAAATTAAATTAGATTTTTTAAAAAAACTTCCAATGACCAATGCTGAAACAATGTGAATAAAATTAAATGAAGTAGTAGTAGTTTATAACCCCAAATATAAAACAAATACCCAGGAGCCCCTGGTAAGAATAAATGGTTGATTGTGTGCCTGTGGCAAGAAGACAAATCTCCTGTGCAGAGGAATTCCAGATTATGTAGATACTCAGCCCTAGAGGGGGGGCAGCATTGCTCTCCACCCCTTACGTGTGGGCTCTGAAGGGTGACTTCTTTCACAATAGCATAGTATAAGAAAGGGGGTAGGGTAGGGCAAAAGGAAGTTAACAGTAGAAAAATCTAACAAATACCACTTCAGCGAGGTGACCAAGGTCAACATCAACAGTCATAAATCTTATAGGCAGTATGTGTCCTTTTGAGATCTGCCTCCCCCAAACCCATAACCCAAGTCTAATCCTGAGAAACATCAGACAAATTTCAGGAAAGGGACTTCCTACAAAATACTTGCCCAATACTTCTCAAAATTGTCAAGGTCATCAAAAACAAGAAACTTCTGAAAAACTGATAAAGCCAGAGGAATGAATATATATATATATATGAGAGAGAGAGAGAGAGAGAGAGAGATTGGTTCACTAATTGTAACAATGTATTATAATAATATAAGATGAAAATAGTAGGGGACTTTGTGGTGTAGGGTTGGTTCAACTCTACTGTCTGTTCCACTTTTCTGTAAATCTAAAACTTTTCTAAAATGTAAAGTATATTTAAAAAAAAAAGCTACAGCAACAGAAATGTGTCCAGCCCACCTGAGCCAAGTGACTGGAGTAACTTCGCCAACAATGGGAAAAAGCATCAGCCTCCAGATAACATCATCACCTAGGTAGTATTTCTGCCACAAATGTATAACATGAATCAAATCACAAAGAAACATCAGGTACAGCCAAACTGGCCAGTACTCTTCAAAATGTCATAAAACACAAAGGAATGGTTCTAGAGGCTAGAGAGACATCACAACCAAATACAAGTTATGATCTTAGGTTGAATCCTGGACCAGAGCAAAAGCTGGTATAAAAGAACATTACTGGAATGATTGGCAATACAATGGAACCTCGATTCTCGAACTCAATTCATTCCAGAAAACTGCTTGAGAAGTGATTTGCTCAAAAACAGAATCTCCTGTGTTTGTCGCCTGAGAGACACATGACTGGTCATACAGGTATCAGCCTGAAAAGATTCTTGGGCAGAGAACCAAGACTCCAAGTTTTGTTAGGCAATTGAGACATTTTCCTGTGAACAACTTGGCCGAGAACCGAACTGTTCAAGAACCAAGGCATTCAAGAAGAGGTTGGACTGCATTTGAGTATGAGCTGTGGATTAATTATTTAAAGGTAAAAAGGCATGATACTTACAACTCTCAAATGGTTCAGGAAAATATGATAAAACTAATTGTGGCAAAACATTAACAACTGGTTAATGTGGGTGAAGGGTATGTGGGAGTTCTTTGTACTATTCTTACTTTTCTTTAAATTTATGTCAAAATAGAATGCTTTTTAAACTACAGCAGTGACAAAGTTGAAAAAGGAATAGGTAGAACCACTGTGGCAAAATGCTGATTAGCAGCTGAAACCCGCGGGATCGGGCTACCGGAGGTTTACGCTCTTCTCTGTACTTGCGCACGTACTTGTGTGTGTTTGAAAACTTTAGGTCACCCCTCCCCTCAAGAAAGGGAGAACACACACACACTCACGCCCAGCAAAACCAAACACGGGCACAGATCCTCAGACCTTCCCGACACTCCTGGGATTCCAGGCACCACTCAGCCGGTAGCTCCACATCCCCTCGGTGCTTTGTGCAGTGACTGCCAGACGTAAAACGGTTTTCTTATTTCTAATCCTCGAGATTCTATGCTCCCCAGGATGGGAACACGTTTTCTTGTTATGCATCCTTAAAAAATGACTATTCTTTTATGCAGCTGCCTAAAAAGTTAGATATGTGTATTTAATTTCTCTACATTATATTATGTACCAGACAAGCATATTTCAAGCTGGTATTTAATGAAATACTCGGAAGAAAAAGAATAATTCTTGCACAAGGTACCATAATTCCTCCTAGTTTATCTTTTGGGGGGGGGGGGGGAATCCGGATTGTATAATTGTAGTTGCCTAAATCCAGACAAGTCTTAGTGAAGTACTGTGGTTTTGTTAAAAACAAAAACAAAGGTTCTGGTCTGTCAGAAAGATATGCCAAGGTACTCATGGGTAACATTATGTTACCCAGGATTTGTTTTAAAATACCTGAGTAAAAAAAGAACAAATATGATAGCTTTTGAAGCAGTGATGGTATTCACTGGACTAACCTACTTCTGTGTGTGTTTGCAAATTTCCAACCACTAGACTTAACATATTGAAAACGGAACTTGAGTTTCCCCCCTCACTAACACTCCACTAACAGCCTCCCCCATCTCCGTTGATGGCAATTCTATCCTTCCCATTGTGCAGGCCCAAAACCTTGCCGTCATCTGTGTCTGCTTCCCTCTGTTCACACTCCCACATCCAGTGTGTCCAGAGATCTTATTTGTTCCATGTTCAAAATATATTCAAACTTTACCTGCTTTTCACCACTCTATTGGTTATCTGCCAGTACAGAATACCATTCTCTCTCACCTGGGACTACTGCTGGACAATAGTGTCTTAACTGCTCACCCTACTTCCCATTCCTCCTGACTCCTGAGTCCACTCACGGCCCGGGAATGAGGAGTGACCCTTCAGAACGCCGGGCAGATCACAGCCCAGTTCCGTTCAGGACTCTTCAGTAGAGCCCTGCTCGACTCGAAGTGCCAGATCCGCAAGGCCTGGAACCTCCGGCCCCTTTACCTTCCTGCCCTCATTTCCCACTATCCTCCCTCTTCTTCCTTCCCCCATCCAAACCGCCTCCTCATCGTCCCAGGTGAGCAGGCCAGGTGTGCTTCCATCGCAGGGCTCTTCACGTGACCATTCTGCCTACACTTTTCCCTGGGACCGGGGCACTGCTCACTCCCTCATCCCCGCCAAGTCTTGGCTGAAACGTCCCCTCCCCAGGGAGGCCCAACCTGACCATCCAACTCAGCACTTCTCATCCCTCTCCCCTTGCGCTGCTTTTCTCCCGAGTCTGTATTGCTTTCCGACACACTACATAGAACTCACTCCTTTTGGTAAGTTCACTGTCTCCCCCACCAGGAGGGAGAGTCTGTGGCAGACAGGCACTGCTTCGCTTCCAGCGGTGAGAACAGTTCCTGGCGCATGGAAAGGACTCAGTAAATATATGCCAAATGGATTCAAACAATCTAGATACAAGGAAATTATGGGGAAAATGTTACTTTTGGCTAAAATATAAACACGGACAATGAGTGGCCAGTGAAGACAAGGACTAGACAAAATTCCTTGTAAAAATAAGGGAATTTAAGGAAGGACCAAAAGTAGTCTCCCACTTTACGGATGGGAAAATGAGGGCCCTGGAAAGCTTGTCACAAGCCATCCAATGAATCAGGGTTCCAGGGGGCGCCCAACCTTTTGGTGTCTCTGGGCCACACTGGAGGAGGAGGAGTCTGGGGCCACATATTAAATACACGAATGCTAATGAAAACTGATGAGCAAAAATAAAAGCTTCTAAGTAAGTTTACGATTTTGTGTTGGGGCACATTCATAGCCATCCTGGGCCACTTACTAAGCTTTCCAGTATGTTTCCAGCTGGATTGCGATTCGAACTAATGAGTCTGCCAAACACCCCTTTCTAGTAAACTGCACAGCCTCCATAGACAGCTGCCCTACTAGAGCAGCTATACACCAAAACACCACCGAGCATTAAAACTAGCCACTAAGCCTGAGCGTTCATAGCAATCCATTTACCTCTCTGTTTCTTTCAATTCCTTCAATTGCACGGGCCTGGGCTTGGAAGTAGGTGTCCACGCGTAGCCCATCTGGGATAAAAGGAGCTGGAAGGCAGGCAAAGATGTAACTAAGCTCCCAAACCAGGATCTTGTGTGAACAGGACACCAGCGCTTCCAGCACCACACAGAAGCTGAGGAGGAGCTGAACCTCCCAACCCCGTACTCCGGCAGCTCAAAGTAGGGTGAGGCACACCTTTTATTACAAGAGTTTACAAACATTACAAAAAAAAAGGATACACCACCCCCGGCCCCCTGTAGATGGGAATGTGGGCGACGGACTGAGGAAGCCTTCACAACAGGGACTGATGGCATTTATCCCGCGTCTAGAGCTGAGACAGGCTCTGTCCTCATCACTGTCCTCGGGCGCGTGTGCCTAAACCTAGGACCTGTTGGGAGGATCACAGGAGCTCCAGAAAGGAAGAGATCTCTCAGGTAGGCGGTGTCTCCCCCGAGATCCAGGAAGCATGCTCCTGGGGTTAAAGGCACAGCATTGGAGAAAAGACCTCTGGATGCAGAGAAGGAAGGGGTCTTCTCTGGCACCAATGAAGTTTACTGGCTGAAATCATCCTGAACTGGGGGTGGGGGAAGCTTTATATATAAATATTTTCTCATTTCTCATTCTCAAATTAGTTGAGTTGGCAGCTTTTCTCTCTTTTTAAAATCTCTTTAGCTCTCAGTCGAGTTGTTGGCTTGTATAGCAGAAAAAGAGTTGGCAACAGCGGGGCAACGAAGGCTGGAGGCTGGACCCGGGAAATCTGGGATCACGTGCTGTGGGTCGGCCTCAGGAGGTGAATGAGCTTCCTGCAGTGTTTGGCAGAGGCAGGCCTGGGGCTGCTGTGCGGCAGTAACTGATTCCCCAGGGAGAGCAAGGCTAATTTCTCACTGGCACCCAGGGACACGAGCACCTGTGGGACAGAGGGAAGGTGTCAAAACATGACATGCAGGGGACTCTCATTTGGCCTAGCAATTCCCACTCCAGAAAAAACAAAAAAGGGCTCTTGGGGACTCAAAATAGTTTGTGTGGGAAGAGAGAAACCCTGGAGACGGGGCTCATCAGGACCAGAGGTCTACCTCCACTCTCTGTGGTTACAGACCATGAAACCAAGGCACCAAGGGGTCCATGCACTTGTCCCCAGGAGAAGCAATAGCAGACCTGTGATTCCAAGCCATGGATCTGGACCAGTGGGACTTAACCTCATTACCGCCAAGAGTCCTTTTTATCACGTCTCCACAAGGACTGCCAGAAAATCCTATAATATATATCATTACCATCCTGTCAAAATCTCTGTTCTGCATGAAGCTCAAAAATGCTCCCATACTGAGCTATTATAATTTGGAGGTTTAGCCTTGTCACAGGGAGATACGTGATTTCACTGGGCTGTTTATACACTGAGAATTGAGTGGAAAAGACAGAATAAACCAGTGGTTAAGAATATGGGACTCAGACTCTTGACTTCAGAAGTCTAATCCTACATACTAGCTTTGTCATTTGGACAAGTTATAAATTCTTTGTGCCTCAGCTTCATAGCCTGCAAAATAAGAAACAGATTAAACCAGGTAATAGAAGTAAAACTCTTATCATGGTGCTTTTAACATGGTAAGTGCTGAGAGAGAGAGCATCGTCACGACACCCAGAAGGAAGCCACCCTTTACCTCCACATCCCTGGTCCTCCCTCGCCTCCCTCCCACGTAGACTCTGGATGGGAGAAGCGGTGGTCCTGGAGATCCCAGGCATCTCCCAGCCTGATGGAGCCCTCTTCCTGGTCCCCTCCCTTCTCCGGAGTGAGAGATGGCAAATAAAAACTCATCTCCAAGACACTGCCCCTGGGTTTCCTGCTCTCAAGAGAAGGACAAACTTTGATTTCTGGAAGTCCCAACTCCTTTGCAGCTATCTCAGGAAACTGCTGTGAACTATAACCCATTCACCACGGTCCCTAAATCCCCCGGGGTGTACCTGATGTATACTGGGCTCCTGGCGGAGGCTCCGAAGGGCAATGAGGGCGGCCTCCTTCACGTCTGGCTGAGGGTCTCCACACGCCATCTCCAGGAGCCGCTGGGGTACTTCATACTGTAGCAGCTCTTCCCCCAACCCCTCAGGCCCCAAGTTGCCCAAAGCCGACACAGCATTGCGCCGGATACCAGCCTGAGGATCTCCAAGCAACTGGGTCATGCTGGGTACCGCAGCTGCCAGGGCAGGTCCCAGGGGACCAGCTTGGTAGGCTGTATTGCCCACAGCAAAGCTGGCGCTGCGTCGCACAGCAGGGTCCTTGTCCCCAAGCCCCAGCAGCAGGAGGTTGAGCAGTCCAGCCTGGCTCTGCAGTGCCCCACGCAGGGCCACACTGTGTTGGAGCAAGTGTCCCAGAAGCCCGTAAGTGCGGGCCCGCACAGAGTTATCCGGGTGGCCCAGGAGGCTGCGCAGGGGCCGATAGGATTCATCAGAGCCAGCCAGGAGTTCTTGGATAAAGGACAGATGACTGGGGGACAAAACCCGGGCTGTGTGCGCCAACAGAGAAAGAAGGTCAGAGGTCAGCAGCGGCTGGTCACCTAGAAGAGCAACTGAGAGGAACGAGACGATAGTTCTAGGGGAGGCAGCCACCGTGTTCACAAACTGGTTGAGGCAGGTGAGGTCCCTGAGGGCCAGGTGTGTGAGGAGACTGATGGGCAGCTCAACTTGTGACAACGGAAGATGGTAGCAGCAGACCTAGGAGAGGACAAGGAGGGGAGCAGGCAAAGCAGCTCAGGGAGAGGGAGAACACACTGCAACTCGATAGCTACAAGGAGCCTGAAATCTGGGAGAAAAGCCACGCTATGATGAGAACACCACAGAGAGCGCAGCGAGAGCTGACCCACAGCACCCCGCAGGAGATGCAATGTGGCCCCAAGAGAAAAGGTCCTTTCCAAGTTCAGTCCTTGCTCTGCTTGTCGGAAATCCACGGTTTAATGCCAAGAACTGCTAGAGAAGCTATTCCTGGCTAGGAGTTGAGTCTCCTGTGCCCAGATTGGGATGTCCACCCTGCTGAGCTCCTATGGAATTCAGATAAGGGACTGATGGAGGTACCAACCCCAGCTCTACCCACACTCCTCTGTTCAGGCCTGAATGGTTTCCCCACTCCCACTCTGAGACCGAACCACACGCACTACTCTCACAGGGGCCAAGGAGAGCCCTGGAGCTGTCGGGAGTGCACCCAGCGGTTGGTCATCTTCCTCCCCCACCTTCAGGCCTCCAAAGTACCTGCAGCAGGTAGGCTGTGACTTCGGAGTCTGTGAGGTCAGCCAAGATACCCACAAGGAGGTCAGCGTCCACATCCAGGGCAAAGGGGAAGCAGAGGAGCTGGCAGACAGAGAGTACCACCATGGGGAGAAACTCGGACCCGTGAGGCCTAAGGAGGGGAGTGTGGAAGGATTCACTCAGTCTTGCTCACCTACCTTTCATTATCCCCGCCCCCCCGCCTCAAGTTTCCCAGTCCAGCTCTCCTTCCCCCATCTCAGCATATCATCTCTTGCCTCGTAGCTCAAGCCATCAGCTACTTTTCTCTCCTGCCTCCCCCTCCCTGCCTGCCACTGCGGGCTCTCTGGATCTGCAGTTCTCCCTCCTATAGCTCAAACTCACGCGTGGCCCAGCTGCTGCAGGAAGCTGGGGGAAAGCAGATGCTTCAGGGTGGACATGAGGCTACTTCCACGCTGAGACAGGTGGCTCAGGCATAACTGGGGCTCCTGGGTGAAGGTGACCACAGCCACGCTCAGCAGGGCTGCCACGCCTGGAAACGTCAAGAACGAAGACCCAGTGGAACAGACAAGAAGCCCAGAAGCTCCTGCTTCCCCATGGCTTCCACTTAGTCAGTCCCTTCCCTGTCCCTGAGCAGTTTCCGTGTAGAATTTCCATCCTCTGCCCAGGCGGCAGCAGCAGCAGCAGTTTCCGTGGCTAACCTGGTTCTAGGCTGCTCCTCACGAAGGGGGATCCATACACAGGCCCCACAGAGAAGGCCGTGCGGATGAAACGCTACCTTGGGGCGAGATGAGCATCCAGTCTGGCTCCGAGCTTGAGCGACGCGGACTGGACAGTGAGAGCTCCTCTTCCTGTGTAGACACCTCCTTGGGGAGCCTCAGCGCCATGAAGAAGCGGTGCCACAGAACAGTCCACATTTCTGAGCTAACCACGTCCCATATCAGGCTAGCCTTCCCCTGCTGGAGACAAAAATTAAAGGAAGGTGGGTGGGCGGGGTCGAAGTCAGGAGTCAAAATGCCTTTTTTTTTTTCACTCCTGTCCCTGACAGATGAGGAAAGGGAGTCCCAGAAATGATCCTTTCTGCTTTCCCAGCTGGGGTTTCCCTTTTATCTTGGTTCCCGTTCTTATCATATCTTAACCCCTTGACCTCTCAACCCATGTGCACGGTCTACGAGAAACCAGGGAAACCTTTCTTTCCACTGCATCCCAAGGGATACATCTGCATGCTTCCTTTTAAGGGATCCATACTGCCCTGGCCGGGTAGTTCAGTTGGTTTGGGCATCATCTCAGCATGCCCAGGTTGTGGGTTAGATCCCTGGTAAGGGCATGTATAAAAATCAACCAGTGAGCCCTGGCTGGTGTGGCTCAGTGGACTGAGTGCTGGCCTGTGAACTGAAAGGTCACCAGTTCAATTCCTGGTTAGGGCACATGCCTGGGTTGCAAGCCAGGTTCCCAGCTGGGGAGATGCAAGAGGCAACAAATAATGTCTCTCTCTTTTTCTCCCTTCCTTCCTCTCTCTCCAAAAATAAATAAATAAAATCTTAAAAAAAAAATCAACCAATCAGTGAATGACTAAGTGGAAAATCAATGTTTCTCACTCTCTCTCCCTTCCTCTCTCCCTAAAATCAATAAAACTATAGGGTCCACACTGAAGGCAGGTGGGGTCCTTCTAAAGCCACCACAAGCATAGTCATTTGTGGATTGCTTCTTCTTTCCTAATGTCCAGCAGCTCCCTAAAATGCCCAGTTTTTGTCCCCTTACTTCCCAGATGCCCTAAGTTGCAGTTGTACCTGGGTGAGGAGCTGCAGCAGAAGGATAAGCAGGCCGTCATAGAACCCACAACCATCGGGGGGAGTCAACCGGACCTGCAGGAAAGAGGCAGGAGAAAAGCAGACCTCTGAGCCGGGGGAGATGGCCTCACAGGCCTGCACACCCAACTCCTGGTCAGGCAGGAAGAGCTTTCCTCCACCTGGTGCTGTGGAAAGTCGTGGTTCCTGCCTATTCGATCAAATAACTCTGTCCTAAAGGCACACGGTCTGGTAGGGTAAGCAGACAAAGAAAAAACTTACAGTTTAGGAAAATACTTTCTACACAAGAGGCCGGGAGACCACAGTTAAAGAGTGCCTCACTCTGCATCCTAGAGGCAGGAAACCGATGGGATCACAAGTGTAAAAGGCAGGCGAGAGAAGGCGAAGGTGTAAGGGACAACGCTCCAAGCGAAAGTCACAGCATATATAAAGGCAGGTTGTGAGAGACCACAGTGAGTTTCCAAAATGTAACTCTCTTGGTCAAGCAGGATTGTGGGGCCTAGAGGAAACAGATGAGCCTGCAGCAGCCTGCTAAAAAATGTGGACTTCATCCCAGAAGCAGTGGGAAGCCACTGAGGACTGAACACAAGCTCCACATGGGCAAGATTTTTACTTTTATCCACTGCTGTATTACCAGAGCCTAGAACGGGGTCTGCTGCTCCACGCATGTGGTAGGTAATTACTGCTTGAACAAACGATCAGAGTTTCCTCCACTGAAAGCTCACTCTGGTGGCAGTGAAGAAAAATGGACTGAAAAGGAGAGAGTCTTTACTGGGCAAGTGTCCAAGCCCAAGACAGAAACAATGCATCGCTCCCTCTTATATGGTCCGGAGTGTTAACAACAGATCTGAAGCCCTGACTAGTCTTGACTCAGAGGGACCAACTATTTGGGGGAAGAAGGGCCACAAAAATTCCTTGACTCCTTTATCAATTTTCAGTTTACTCTATGCTGGCTGGAATTTCAGTCTTTCCTCCCCAAATGCATTCCTTATTTGACGCAGAGAAAACCTAGCTAAGCATTCCCTGCAGATCTCACCTCCGCGGGGGCGGACAGGGCGTGTGTGGTGGCAGGGATCCACTCCACAGGCTGGAGGTCGAAGGTCACCCCTTGCTGTCCAAGCTGTCCCAGCAGACAGGCCGCTGCACTCTGGAGAGTTAGAGGCAGACAAGAAACGGTGTTCAGCACAAGCAGGGAGGATTGAGGTCGCTGTCCTAGACCAGGAGAACACCGCGTAAACAAGGGCTAAGGGGATGACGACTCCCCTGCTCCCCAAAGGGTGAGATGATGGGGTGAAAAGGGGGGCAGGGTGAAAGCTGAAAACTCACCACAAGAGAGACGACGTGAGAACGGGTGAAGAGAGCAGCAATCTCATTGCCTAGCTCCTGCATTCTGGAACAAGGACATATGTCAGGGGGTGCAGCAGTGGGGAAGGAGGCTGGAGGGTGGCCTTCCTTCTCCCCTGAGTGGCACTCTCCACCCCAGCTGCATGTCCAGCTCCAAGTCACAAAGTTGGTGGGAATCAAGGTCCGTTCTTTGTGGAGAAACCTTCCCTCTGTCTCAGTCCCTCCTAAGGGTAGGCTGTTCTCTGTCAGGGTGAGCTCTGTGGGCAGAAGATTTTAGTGCAGAGACCCCACTGCATGACTCACCCAGGAGGCAGGTCTTGGAGCCGCAGGACAAGAAGGGAGAGGAGGTAGAGAGTCACTTCAGTAGACTCTTCCCAGTCCACTACCCTGACCTACAAAGGAAACTGAGGATAGCAGAGCAATCTCTGATTGAGATGGCGGGGCCACCACGACATGCCCACCTGTGCTGCTGGCCTACCTTGCCCTGAACCAGCATCAACAGAGACTCCAGGGCCAGGGGCTCTTGCCCGAGAAGACGGCACAGGTGCTCGCTAACGTGGCAGCAGGAGTAGAGAACCTGAGGAAGTGGGGAGGGGCCTGTCAGTGAGCAAGCAGCACCTGGGCTCCCAGATGGGAAGGCTTGGCTGAAGGCAGGCCAGCCTCTCAACACATCTGATGCCCACACTTGCGGGGATCAGAGAAGTCTGGGCCACTTCCACCTCTTGCTGTAAGACAGTGAGATAAGGATTCTTCTCAGTCCTGGTGAGGACTGGCCAATAGTGGGGCCATCTCAGTTGAAAAGATTTAAAAGTAGAAAGAAGTTCTGCAAGGGTACGGGGGGGTCTCTCATCTCAGTCTGTGTGTGTGTGTGTGTGTGTGTGTGTGTGTCTGCTGGGGTTAAAAAGAAATCCGCGGAGCCGAGAGTTATGGGCAGGCAGTACCTTAAGAAGGTGCAGGCACAGGATGGGATGCTGCAACCCGGAGACGAGGGATGGCCTCAGCTGGTTGTTGTCTTCGGTGAGCTGGTCTGCCAAGTGCCGAGAGATCTGTAGGGACATTCCTGAAGAATCAATCCCGTTTCCATTATTCCAATCCTATTCCTCTCATGTCTCCAACTAATCAGGACTCTCATCCCTTGCCAGTCACTCTCGCCCCAGGGTCCGAAGCCTCAGGCCACATTCCAGTTCCCAGTATTTACGGCCAGCAGCGAGCCGAAAGGCACGCTCTTCAGCCCAGTGTGGGCGGGCACAGAGGACAGTGCTGCCAGACAAAAGGGGCAGGAAACCTGACCCCTGCGCCCTTGAAGAAGCATCACGGGGAGCTTCAGACCAATGACTCCGCCACATGGGCAACTTGTCCCTGAGCTCTCCAATGAAGGCCTCTGGGATTTTGGCCACACCATGTTCTACAAGAGGCCCAGACCCAGGGTGGGATCATCTGTTTCTGGAAGTAAAGGGTAAGAGGAGGCATAACAGCTTATTTCTCTGCCTTTCTGAGAAGCCGGGGCCAGCCTCTCCAACCCTGGCAACGGGAGTGAGAGGAACAAGAAACTGCAGCCCAAACCTGCTCCTTGGCTTCCCAGCAGCCGGGCAGCCCCAGAGGGGCAATGCATATGGCGGCCAGCGCAGAGGAGATGGCTCCAGGCAGGTCCTCGCCCTGCTCCCGCAGTGGCTGGCTCACCTGAGGGGCTCCTATGGAGAAAGGCAAAGAATGCAGGGTAGGCCTACTTGTTTCTCTCAGATCCCCCTCCATTCTTTCAGTCCACGGTTATTTATGGGGCGCTCACTAAACTGTGCCTAGGTGACGGCAGCAGAAAGAGCAGAGTTGGACCTACTCAACAAGCAAGTCCTCCCCTCCCCGCTCTGGTTACCTGGGGGCGTGTGGAGAGGGGGCTGTGGCATTGTCAAGCCGTGAAGGAGCCCGTCCAACACAGCTCGCTGGGTAGTCAGCAGACTGGAGTAGAAGGCTTTGGAGATGGTGCAGCTGTTCCCATCCATGGCCTCACACAGAACAGTAAAGCACTGAGGGAGACGAGGGCAGGGTGCGTATTCGGGCATCAGAAAACTGACTAGGCTTATGACAAGGGGCAAGAGCCCCCAGAGAACCTGAGAAAGGAGGAGGAAAACTCGGGGGGACCAGCTACCTGATTCTGAGCACTACTCGTATGGAAGAGGCATTTATAACTAACTGCCTTCGCATTGCAAGGGCAGGGTTTAGGTGTCCGTCCTTCTTTACTCTGAGCAGTTGCTCCCTAAATGTTTCCCAAAGTGTCATCTGTGGCCATGGGTATCAGGATTGCTGGGGATCCCTGGATCCCTCCCGACCCAGTCCCCTGACTCAGAATTTCAGAAGGTGGGAGATCTATTCCAAACTCCCCATGCTGCTCACCGCACAATGCCATATGAGGAGTGCTGGCCAATAATGTGAGTTGTTGCTGGTCAAAATTTACTTTGGATATTCAAAACTCCCTGCCTTGAAAGGGTGAGGGATGCTAACACAGGCTCTCAGACTACAAGAAATTGAAGGGACTGCCAGCCAGAGGCAGGAAAGTAGCCGAAATGTGTGTTCCCAGTTGCCAGTGTGAGTAGTGACCAGGCAATTGTTTACGTCCTTGCACGTGTTCCTCTCTAACCGTCTCCTCTGAGGTGTTCTCACTCAACCCTCCATTCCCCAGCCCTCAGCTCCAGAGTCCAGGGCAGAGAACCTATATCCATGTAGTTCACTAGGCCACAGCACAAACGAGGCTGGGAATCACTAGCTGGTCTGCAAGTCTCTTCAGGAAGAAATACCTCTACGTAAGGTTCCCTAAAATAGGCCAGACTCCTTACTGCCTCTGGGCCTTTCTGCATGCTGCTCTTTCCGCCTGGAATATCCTCTCTACCTTCCTGCCTCCCCTACTGACAAACCACTATGGATTCTGCAAATTCCAGCAGAGATGATCTCCTTCTTCAGGATTTCTCCTATGACTCTCCAGGTAGTGTCAATCTTCAGTGGTGTTTCTGTACAAAGTTTCAATGTACTTTTCACACTACTGTCCTTGATCACTGTATACATCTCCCCTATTAGACTATCCCTGTCCTCTGAAGATAGGAACTTTCTCTTACTCAAACTGCATATGGCACACAGCTGTCATCCAACAAATACGTGATATGTTACCTTGATCTAACCCCGTCTAGTCATAAGGAAGGAGGCGGGAGAGACGCAGGGAAGGACAGGAGAGACAGAAATCGGGAAGCGGGAACAGGTTACCATAAGGCTGTCCCTCCGCAAAGTCTGCCTGGAGTCATCCGGCTGGGACAGCAGTTTCCCCAACATGTCCAGAAAGAGGCTGGCAGCTTCCTGAAACACCGGCAGGCTGGGGAAAAATGAGCCCATGGTTTCTTCTCATCTTCCTACTTAAAGCCCAGATGCATGAATGAGGCAGTTCTGGGCAAGCGGGAGCAGCTCAGCAAAGGAACACATCACAATGCTCCTGCCTCTCCCCGCTGCTAAGCACACCCAGTCTCACATATATGCCCTCCTTTCTCTAAGTTCTTCACATCTTGACCCATTCACTTAGTGTATGGTGACTGCTGACACTAAGTCCCAAAAGTCGTGGGGCAAACCTGGGGGCATCTCAGGGTCCTTAAGAGGACAAGCTGGGTTCTGAGGGGTCAGTCCGCTGATCCCCAAACCTGTCACTAATAATGGCTTCTCACTTAGCCTCTTCCTAAAGGAGACGGGAAGAGTGGGGATAGAAATCAAAGCCAAACTGGCCAACAGGGCAAACCTGTGTCCTATCCCACCTGTCATCCGTCTGGCTCCTCTCCAGATTGAAGGTGCAGGCAAAGTAGGCCTGAATCACGGCCATCAGGTCCCGTGAGAAGGTCCCATACCAACATTGCTGCCAGAGACGAGGACAGAGAGTAAGGGCAATGTAGATGGAGAAAAAGAATTAAAAAACAGTTTAAAAGGGTATTAAATACCCAGTCCGGCTGACTAGACAGAAAGGGGCAGGAGGAAGAGAGTGTCCAGAGAGGAGACCTAGAAGTACCGGATGGCAGACAGTGGGCTGCAAACAGGATGAAAATGTGTCTTGTTTGGCCTGAACAGCATTTTGGAGTTTAGGAGGTTCTGTTTTTCAAAATAGCTCAAATTCTTTTCTACGTTTCTTCAAAACATTCAAGATTAGTACTCATCAGCAGAGGGCAGCTTTTTTTTTTATAATCATTTTAACATAAGTTAAACAACTTATGTTTTTTAATGATAGTTTTTTTTAAGATTTTATTTATTTTATTTTTTTAGAGAGGGAAGGAAGGGAGGGAGGGGGGGAGAGAGAGAGAGAGAGAGAGACATCAATGTGTGGTTGCTGGGGGTTATGGCCTGTAATCCAAGCATGTACCCTGGCTGGGAATCGAACCTGGGACACTTTGGTTCCCAGCCCGCGCTCAATCCACTGAGCTATGCCATCCAGGGCCCATAGGGCAGCTTTCTAGCTGCCTGAGCCGGGGTCCCATTAAACATCTCCTTGTTCTGTGCTCAGCTCAGCTGCGGCAGAACACAGCGCGGGGAAGCAGAGGTTTGTCCGCAGACACGCTGAGTCTCAATCCGAGCTCCTCTGCTTCCGTCTCCGTGACGGTTTACAAATTAGAGCCTGGGTGTGAGTCAGTTAACCTCCAAACTGCAGTACCCACTCTGTAAAAGTGGGTCAGCAAAGCCAAGGACTTCACACTTCAAAGCACGGTGCTCTAAGAATTGGGACATTACACATAAAAATCTGGATTTCTGGCTTCTCTAGGAAAACTGGAAGATCCGGCAACACCGGGCCCGAATTTCCACATGGCAACAGTGGGCTGGAGCTGAGGAGAGGATGTACCATTAGACTGGGCATGGGATCCCCAGTTTATCCATCCGCACTACGCACACAGCCCGCCGCAGTCGACTTCACTAACCGACATTATGTGTCTGGTCTCATGAGGCACTAAAGTCTGTCATTCATGGTCAACCAAGTCAAAAGAGGAGGAAAGAAAATAAAAAAGGCAACTGGTTCAAACAGAGATGGCAGCTCGAAGAAGAAAAATCTACGCAGACACTCCTGGAAGCCTTCAGAGGCTCCTCCAACGGTGCTCACCTGCTGAATACTGCTGCTCTCCTGGCTGTGCCTGAGCAGGCTGAGCAGCAGCCCGGGGAGCCCGGCCTCACGGCAGAAGGAATACAAGGGCACAGAGTCACTGCAGCTGGACAGAAGACTGCTCAGGACCCGGAGTGCGGGCAGGATGTGGGACGCACCCTCCAGCTTGCCCTTCAGGATCTGGGTACAAGGGAAAGGAGGGGTAATCAATATCATCAGAGGTAAAAGAAGATCACAGATCAGGTGTCCCCAAGGAGTTGGCAAATCTGACCAGATGTTCTCACTCCTTTCTTCGGGAGTCTGGAGCCCAGAGAAGAGGGGGGAAGAGGAGTACAGACGGTCAGGTCACCTGACTTATGTAACAGTGACCAAGGGGGAGGGGCCCGCCCCTCAGGGTCTCCGTGTCAGACGCAATGCCATTCCTAGCTGTTCCCTCCCTCCTCCGGCCCTTCATCTTAAACACAAAACACACGCGCACTCACATAAACTCCTGAAAATTAAAAACAATGGACACAAAACAGATGCTATCCAACTCCAGATAAACAAAACAATACTGTTCAACTCTTGACCAGGGGCTGACAGACTGCAGTCCACACACTACATCCTGCCCACCGCTTATTTTTATGCAGCCTGCAAGCTGAGGACAGTATTGTATTTTTACATGGTTATTCTTTAAAAGATTATTCTTGAAAGAAGAATGACATTTACATCATTGTTTTAAGTCTTTTCACTTATTTGCTCATTCAGTCTTTACAAAAACTTTTTGAAGTAAACACAAACACCGTTACAGGTGAGACCGAAGCTTCCAGGCAGCCTGAGTAAGTTGTCCACAATCACACAGCTGAAGAGTGGTTCGGGTGAAACTCCACCTTAGCAAGTCTCACCTGGAGGCAGAGCTTTTACCTTGCTTCCCTACGGAAAAGCTGTCCAGCATCACATGCGAGACTCAAATGAGAGCGGCAACGAGCCGAGGCAATTCACGGGACCAAGGAGAGCCCTTCCAACACAAGGTGCCGGGACAGCTGTGTGCTTACGTGCAAAGTATCGACTTAGGTCCTTCACATTGCGGACCTCACGTTATATACAGAATTTAAATACAAAATTTAACTCAAATGGGTCAGAGAACTAAATGTCAGAGCTAAAACTAGAAAACCTTTCAAAGAAACACAGAAGAAAAAACTTCTAAGTCTTTGGGTCTGGAAAATATTTCTTTCTTTTTTTTTTTAAAGATTTTATTTATTTATGTTTAGAGAGGGAAGGGAGGGAGAGAAAGAGAGAGAGAGAAACATCAATGTGCGGTTGCCGGGGGTCATGGCCTGCAACCCAGGCATGTACCCTGGCTGGGAATCGAACCTGCGACACTTTGGTTCGCAGCCCGCGCTCAATCCACTGAGCTACGCCAGCCAGGGCCGGGTCTGGAAAATATTTCTTAGAAACAACACCAAAAGCATAACCTACAGAGGGAAAATATGGCGATTGGATTTCATCAAAATTTAAAGCCCTTGTACTTCAAGACACTCAGAAGAATAAAAAGACAAAGCACTGACTGGGAGAAAATACTTGCAAATCACATATCTGAAAAAGGTCTTGTATCCAGAATAACCAAAGAACTCTTACAACTCAGTAAGAAGATAAACCACCTGATTTAAAAAATGAGCAGAAGAGATGAAATTTCGCAAACGGCTAACAAGCACATGGAAAGATGCCTGACATTAGTCATTAACAAAATGCAAATTAAAGAGATAATGATACACTATTTCACACTCACAAGAATGGCTACAGTCAAAAGACAGACAATAATACATGTTAGCAGGGATGCAAAGAGATGGGGACCCTCATACACTGCTGTGGGAATGCAAACCGAGTCACTTTGGATAGTTCGGTGGCTTCTTAAAATGTTAAACATAAATTTACCACATGACCCCGCAATTCCACTCCTCAGTATCCACCGAAAAGAAATGAAAGTATGTCTACAAAGATTCCAACATGATTGTTCATATCGGCATTATTCATAAAAGCCAAAAAGGGGAACACACCTCAATGTTCATCAACTGGTGAACGGATAAATGAAATGTGACGTA
Organism: Phyllostomus discolor; assembly: GCF_004126475.2. Classification (NCBI taxonomy): domain Eukaryota; kingdom Metazoa; phylum Chordata; class Mammalia; order Chiroptera; family Phyllostomidae; genus Phyllostomus; species Phyllostomus discolor. The sequence continues at coordinate 14,882,838 of NC_040906.2, forward strand.
TGTCCATGTAACGGAATACTAATCAGCAATAAGAAGGAATGAAGTACTGATACAGCATGAATGAACCTCAGAAACATGATGCTAAGGAGCCAGACATGAGCACTGTATATACCGTGCGATCCCACTTACATGGAATGTCCAGAGAAGGCAAGTCTGTGACACGGAGAACAGGCTAACGGCGGCTTGAGCCCAAAGGCAGGGCTGGGGACTGACTGTAAGTGGGCATGAGCCATCTCACTGGGGGAACACAAATGTTCTAAAGCTGGGTTATGGCGATGGCTTCACATCTCGGTACATGTATTAAATAATCACTAAAAAGACTTTAAAGAAAAGAGAGAAGAGATGCAGGCAACATATTTCGGTGCGTCCCCAGGAAGGAAGGTCACTGTGTTTCAGAGAAGCAAGGAAAGGCTTTTTATGAGGGAACACTGCTTCTCCCTAAAAAAGAATCTTATTCTTCCAGTTAGCATATCTGTATTAAAAAATATTGTATAATCAATTGTCATAGCTACAGTTTTCATTTTGTCAATAAAAATATTGTAGACAGCCCTGGCTGATGTGGTCTGAGCACTGGCCTGTGAACTGAAGGGTCTCCAGTTCAATTCCCAGTCAGGGCACATGCCTGGGATGCAGGCCAGGTCCCTTGCTGGGGGTGTGTCAGGAGCCGACCAACAGCTGACCTTTGACACAGTCAGGTCGGATGAGACGCATCTGCACAGCAGAGGTGACTGTGGTCGGATCTCCTGTCTGTCTCCTCCTGTATGGCCGTCCCTGCTAGCAATAGGGGGTGGGATTTTTAGATACCTGTGTGTTATAACAAAAACTCTACATGATGCCTCTGATTCTGCGCGAAATGACTTGCTGACCATAGAATAGAGACCCCTAGCAACCCTAGTGCTGCCTGTTTCCCCCACCTGGGAAGTTAAGGACAAAATTAAACTACGGGCAGACCAACTGCCAGAACGCTGAAGGAAGCTGTTGCTAGGAATGTTTCTTAAGGAGTCACCACTCAAAAGCTTAAGGTTTATTAGAGCCACTACCCCTCCCATACCCTGGAGAGGAGTGTAAAAAAGCAAAGAGTTCTAGTTGAAAATAATAATCTCAATATATGGAAATGAACACAAAACATGGCCCCCCCAAGATGTATAAATCAAAAAACCTAGGCAAAAAACAAGTTACCTAACCGAGACAAATCTAACCTCAACAGACAATAGCTAATTTCTATATAACCTATAAATCACCCCTTGCACCCTTTGAATTTAGACCAATCCCTAGAATCTTAATAGACACCTAGTTACTAATTGGCACCTGAAAGTTTGTGCCCGTATAGCTTCATTGACTATCTGATTAATGACCCTCTTGGTCAAAATAACCTTTGTTTAATATGGTTGATCTGTGGGACCTCCTGTACTTTTTGGTTATTTCTTTAACATGAGTGATCTGTAAAACCTTCTGTGCTTTTCAAAATTATTTCTATGGTCACCGCTTCTGTTTTAATAATCACACTATGCATTGAATGTTGTATAACCTCCCCTATAAAAATAAAGACTGATTTTTCTTGGGGAATCAGTTGGGCCCAAAAAGTCTGGCTGTCCTCTGGCACCCCACCAGGTGTCTCACTTCATTTGCTTCGCCTTAGCCCTGCATCCTTCGGGGGCCCTGAGACCCCGCCCAGGCTGGACCCCGGCAGGGTTGTACATAAGGCAACCAATCAATGTTTCTCTTACACACTGATGTTTCTCTTGCTCTCTTTCCCCTTCCCTTCCCCTCTCTCTAAAAATAAACAAAATCTTTTTTAAAAGTTGTGTAGATACATTTTTCTCTCATTGTAGAAATACTTACATAACATCCTCCATTTTTTTTTAAATTTTTACTTTTTTTTTTAGAGAGAAGGGATGGGAGGGAGAAAGAAAAGGAGAGAAACATCCATCAGTTGCCTCTCTCATGCCCCCAACTGGAAACCTGGCCCACAACCACGGCATTTGCCCTGACTGGGAATACAACCAGTGCCCTTTCGGTTTACAGGCCAAGACTCAATCCACTGAGCCCTATCAGCCAGGCATGTTCTGCATTTTTGCCTCATGGCCCACAATGCCTAAAGTATTTACCATCAGAAAGTTTGATGATCCCTGCTCTGGGTGGATGCTCTTCCCTTCAGAGAGAGAAACCCAAGACCTGTTCTTTCTGTTTTACTAAAGGAGGTTAGCAACTCTCCATGAATTAAGCAGATGCATTGAAAGAAAACTGGAAACGGGCAAACTGCCTCTTTCTCCTTATGCCAATCAATGTTTTTTAATGTCTGATCTGTGAAAATAGTCTCCAGCCCCCTCCACGATATCCTCCTGCCCATCACCTGCCCTCCAGCCTCTTGCAGCTGACTCTGGATACGCTGGCAGAAGTCCGGGTTGCACAGCAGCGTGAGAGGGGCCTTCAGCTGGATGGGCGTAGGCTTGCTGGCCTCTAGCAGGTGTCGCCACTCATCATCGCTGTCCAGCTCCTGGGGCACAGGGGAGAGGCAGAGGTCAGGGTGGAAGGTCGAAGGCAGTAGCTCCCAGTCTGGGGGATCGTGCGGTAACTGCAAGAAACCAGGGACTCCTCTGGCACAGGTGTACCATTTCCAGTCACCAGTTTAAAGAGGTAGAGCTGGAAGTAGGCGGGGGGTCTTGAAAAGTCTCTTGGAGAACAACGGCATGCGTGCACGAAGAGATACTTAGAAAGATGTCCATCCATTGCAGCATGGCTTACAATTTAAAATAATTTGAAAAAAAAAGGAAATGTCATAAAGCTGGTCCATACTGGAATATGAAGCCATGGCCCATCCACATTAGATAACACTTAGAAGTTATTGAGAAGATCGTTGTATAGAGGATGCATCACTTATGCAGTCTTCCTACCAAGAAAATGCATAACATGAATCTAATCATGAGGAAGTACCAATCTGAGGAATATTCTGCAAAATAACTGGCCTGTGTACTTCAAACTGCCAGTCATGAAAGGCAAAAAAAAAAAAAAAGATTTGGAATTGTTCCAGATTAAAGGAAATTAAAATGGTAAAATAATTACATGCACTGCATAACAGTGAACTGGACTATGGATCAGGAAAAAATTTCTGGCTATAAAGAACATTACTGGAGCAATTGGCAAAATCTGAATATGGATCATAGATTAAGCAACCAAATTACATCAATGTTAATCTTCTGACTTCTATAATTGGACTATGGTAATGCAAGTAAATGACCTTGTTCTTAGAAAATTATGCACTAAAGTATTCAGGGGCAAAGGGGCATATTTGCCACTTACCCTAAAAATGATACAGAAAGTCGATATGTTTATATATATATACAGAGAGAGAACCATAAAGCAACATAGCAGAATTTTAACAACTGGGGAATCTGGGTGAAAGAGCATACAGGAATTCTTTGCGGTATTCTTACAATTATTCTTTAAGTTTGAATTATTTCACAATCAAGTGTCAAAACTCTGGGGGCTGGGGATGGACTGGATGGAAGAGGGTAAAGGGATCAGTTGAAGACCCAAGACATGTATGACCCATGGACACACATAACAGTGTGGTGATGCCCAGAGGGAAGGGGGAGCTGGGGATGGAGAGAAGGGGGGAAAACAGCAACATGTGCAAGACTGTCAACAATAAAAATAAAGAAAAATATGAGATTAAAAAGAAATAAAATAGCCCTGGCTGGTGTGGCTCAGTGGACTGAGTGCCAGCCTGGGAACCAGGGGGTCGCTGGTTTGATTCCTAGTCAGGGCACATGCCTGGGTTGGTTGGTGGGCCAGGTCCCCAGTAGGGGGCGCGTGAGAGGCAACCACACACTGATGTTTCTTTCCTCCCTCCCTTTCCCTGTCTCTAAAAATAAAAAAGTTTAAAAATTAAAAATAAAATAAAATAAATTAAAAAAATTAAAAGTTAAAACACTAAAAAACACCCACAGAAGATTGACTAGAACTACACGTTCAGATGTAGAATGACATCTAAAACGTCATATGGTGAGCTGGCATGATGTAAAGCAATACATATGGTATGAACTCAGTAACATTAAAACAGCCGAACTATATATTTCTATATTTCTATATGTGTATATATATTTATATATATATTTTAAATATATATTACATATACTTTCTATACATTTCTATGTGTGCATATACGTACATACAAAAGTACAGAAAGGCTGGAAGGAGACGGACAGAACTGATAACAACAGACACCTCTAGGACCTAGGTAATGCCTAAGAGGGACTTATGTTTTCATCTGTTTTCCAATTTTTAATAATTACATGTTGAGATAACTGTGCAATTAAAAACCTGTAAGTTAATAATAAGAAAGCAGTTTTTAAACACAGGGAGCTCATACTTGGAGGACTGGGAAGCCCCGCTGCAGAAAAACACCTTCCCAGACCCCACACCCTGGGGTAGTGACAGGGCCAGGAAGAGCCCCCAGCGCTCACCTCATTTTCTAGGTCCACTACATCAGTGGTCGGCTGGCCCGCCGCCTCCGGCCTCGGCCCTGGGAATGTCTGTTCACCGTCCTGGGTGTGCTGGTTCTCCCTGCCAGAGGAAGCGGAAGTAGGATGAATTACAGACCTGTGAGGCCTGGGGTTCGTTACATTGTCCCTCCCTCTAAGCCAAGACAGGAGTTAAGCAAAGGCCACGTAGGACTGAATGGGGGAGACCTTCTTGGACACGGCCAGGACAAGGTGTGTTAAGCACTCTACACACATCCCTGACTGTTCTCGCACTTTGGGTCCTATTCTTAAGCATACCCAGGCTCCCAACTCAAATAACCTTCCCTTCAATGCATTCTTTCTGCATTGAGAGAATGCTTCCCCTTTCAGTTAATGTACAACTGAGGCATAGAGAACGGAAAGTTCCTATGTTTCCTGATGAATCAGAAAAGTATCTGGAATTAGAATCCAAGAATCCAGGACTTAGAGCCCTCGCGCTCTGTCCATATATTTAGTGACAGGGACCATGTTTTCCTTGCTTTGGCTAAAGCCAAAGGTTTGCAAGCTACCTCACCCTATAAATCCCTGGCCACACGCTCCTCACCGAGGTGCAGGGGGGGCCTCTCCAGCCCCCAGCTCAGTCCAGCTGCTCTTCATTTCTGAGGCCATGACCCCAGCCAAGAGGCCTGGTTCCTGAGGAGCAGCCCTTAGTCTGGGCAGAGGGGTCATGCCAGAAACCACGTTGACGGTCCTGTCCTCTTGCTCAAGGGCAGGTCCTGTGTTCTGGTGTTTCTGTGGGAAGTGGGCAGGAGACAATCAGAACTATGTGGGTGCCATAGCACAGCACAGATCCTACTTGGGGCCCTTTCGCAACTCCAGAAAGTCACTAGCCTGGTCATGTCCCACATCCCCCACGTAGTCCCACACACCTGCTTCTGTTTGGCCTCCTCAGCCATGTGCTTACAGGCTTGACGCAGGATTCGAGATCGATTGCCCTTAGGGGCCAGCAGATGTGCCTGTTGGTCCTTTAGGACCTGAAGCTCTGGGGGGAGACGGCTGGTGAATGGGGTGCCCAAATCTGGGCCTGCTGGTTCGGTTATTACTGCAGGGAGGGAAGAGGGGAAAGGCATGGTCAGCTGGAGCTGCACCACGCCCACCTGGCCAGAGACGACGTCCGTGTCTCCAGGCTTCTGTGGAAGACTATTTTGATACAGTGACAAAGACGGAGGGGAACTGTAAGGCAGGTGGCAAAGGTAAGGTAAAGAGCTAGGAAGAAAGTTCAAGGTGGTGGGGTCCAGAAGATATTTTGGATCCAGATATTGGGGGAAGGTGGGTAAATTGGGGAGAACACTAAGGAAGTGCAAAAGCCCTGGGAACCCTAATGACTCACTGGTGACACGGCCAGCAATAAAGGGGTGATATAAAAGGTCTGGCCAGGACAGGCGCTGCCGGGGGTCCTTGGTGAGCAGTCCTTGCAGGAAGTTCTGGGGAGAGAAAACCCCCATCAGCCTTCGCTTCATATAGTCTCTAACTCATCAGCAGAACCTGCAAACCGAGATTCCAGAGTCTAATCTTGGAGCAGACCAGGTGGTCTGGATCACATGCTCTCGAACCCTGTCCTCAGGCTTCATCTCCCTGGCTGAAATCACGCTCAGAACTCACTGCCTCATCTCTTGGGGGGCCCCCAATTTCTCTCCACAGCCATTTTGGGACCTCAGAAGTAAAAACAGAAATCTCAATGTCACCAGTGTTGTGAAGAAGTGAGAAAAAAAACTAGGAGAAAGACAGGGCTCTCACCTTCAAAATCACCTTCAGAAAATTCAAGCATTCAAAGGGATCTTAAATTGCTCACTTTGCACGCCCTCTGACTGAGGTGCATCCACAGCTGGGGAGGCACAGACCGGTCTGCGCCAGAAGCACGCTCACACGCACATGTCACCGGGTGTGGATGTGTGTGAGGCACTGCAAACCAGACATCTTTCAGCACGTCTTCAGAAGGTGGGAGGGAAAGGAGACTGCGTCTAAAAGGGTACCTCATAGCCCTGGCTTGCGTAGCTCAGTGGATTGAGCATGGGCTGCGAACCAAAGCATGGCAGGTTCCATTCCCAGTCAGGGCATATGCCTGGGTTGCAGGTCATGGCCCCCAGCAACCGCACATTGATGTTTCTCTCTCTCTCTTTCTTCCTCCCTTCCCTCTCTAAAAATAAATAAATAAAATCTTAAAAAAAAATATTGGTGTTACCATTGCCTGTCTTCTTACTGTAACACTGAAAATGTCAATATTTCCTTTAAAAAATAAATAAATAAAAAATAAAAGGGCACCTCATTCTCAGGTGTCCCTGGGGAACTCCTCAGTTGGGCCTGAAATTGAGAATACAAGGTGCTGGACTGTGACCACTGCCCTAAAACAAGGGGATTAGTACGTCATGGCTCTGGCTGGAGAGAACTGCCCATCTACCCTCAGGGAGAATAAATATCCTATGGCTATCACCAGCTTAAGTTTCCTTTGTTTAGGTTCTTTTTTGATAACTACTTGAGCCTCTCCAAACTAAATAGGGTGGGGAGAAACCTCTCCCTTTTCGTCTTAGATAAAGTGAAGGAAAGTTACCAGATTTCACTCTGGGAGAAAGTTGCATCTAAATTCCACTAAAGGTCCAAATCTTGCCTTAGGTAAGAACTAAAAAGGGTCAACTCTTTTTCCTCCCTCCCTCTGTCCCCCCTTCCTCCAGCCTGCAGAGACTTAGCTGCAGGGAGCAGACACCACTCCCCTCATCTGCCCCTGATCACCAAGGAAGCACCCCCAGCTCTGGCCGTTTGGAGAGCTGAAGATTCCTTCTCTCAGGAAGAGGACTGAAAGCTGTGCTCGAAAAGCTAGCTATCATCTGACAGGAAATGAGTGGAACACGGGGTGTGTGAAAGAATCAGTGTCCATCTCTGGTGTCTTGAAATCACCTTTCCATTGTGATAAATGGTATCCTGGCCCAAGGAGGTGCTGCTATTCCCAAGTCTGGCATATCCACCCACAAGCCCCTGCAGTACCAAAGCAAGGCAGCTTGCACCAGCCCCTGCATTAACTGCAAACTCCTGCCCAGCTCTGGAAAAGGGTTTTAAAAAAGGGAACAGAGGCAGAGGGATACAGGTTTCTAACACAAGAGTAATCTCCCTTTCTATATTACCTTGAAGCAAGGACTAATGGTTGGGGGCCAGCGCACGGGGTCCTTGAGAATGAGGTTGACCAGCTGAAAGATGCTCGTGGTGTAGAAGGGAGGGGTGCCCACGGCCAGCTCATACAGTATGCAGCCCACGGACCAGAGGTCTGCGGTGTGGTCATATGGTCGCTCTTCCACCAGCTCCGGGGACATGTAGAGGGGAGTGCCTTTGATGGATGTCAGCACCATTGTGTTGGTGCTCATAGCCCGGGCAAACCTGCAGGGGATGGGATGGAAACGCAGAGAGAAGACACTCAACAAAAACCAGACCTGGCCACGACCCCATCTCATTTGTGTGAGGCATCTGAAACTTGAACAGAAAGAGCACCTTCCAAGAGACCCAGCAAGGAGTCCCGGTCTCTCGCTCAGGCTCTAAAACAAGGCCCACATATGCCGAGTGAAGGGTCTAAGACTCCCTGCAGAAACGGGAGCAGAGGCAGAAGGTCGGGCTCCTCACCCAAAGTCACAGAGCTTGATGCCACCACCCTTGGCAAGGAGGATGTTCTGAGGTTTCATGTCCCGGTGGAGGATGCGGTGGGAATGCAGGTAATACAGGGCCGACACCAACTGGGCGGCAATGGCCTGAACCTAGAGGTCAGTCAGGTGGGAGAAAGAGAGGAGAGGTCAGAGGAAGGAGCCTGATGAGGAGCCCAAAGACTCCTCCCTAAAGCTACAGCCGATGTGATCTTCTCTTCCTTCCCTTTCTTCCAGAGCTTCAGATACCCTATATAGTACTTGCTTCCCTACTCAATCATTTTTTCAATTGTTCACTCCTCTACTCAGAGGGAACGAGTTTCACTTAGCTGCGTGACCTTGGGCAGATTATCTTGTGCCTCTCAGATTCATCATCCATAAGATGACAATAATGATGCCACCTACCTCTTAGGATTATTGTAAGGATTAAATGAATTAAGGCATGTAAAGTAATGTAATGCTCAGAATAGTGCGTGGCATTTAGTAAGCATTCAATATACATTAGACACTCAACCAAATATATATTAGCTATTACTAAGTAAGACAAAATCCCTTTCCCAAGTAGTCAAACAAACAAGACAGACAAAAGGAATAAGTGGCCCTGGCTGGTATGGCTCAGTGGATTGAGTGCTGGCCTGCAAACAGAAGGGTTGCTGGTTCAATTCCCCATTGGGCATATGCCTGGGTTACAGGACAGGTCCCCATTTAGGGGCGTGTGAAAGGCAACTGACCAATGTATCTCTTGCACATGGATGTTTCTCTCCTTTTCTTTCTCCCTCCCTCCCCCACTCTCTAAAAATAAATAGTCATTTTTTTAAAGGAATAGAGTGACTCATCAAAGATGAGGAGTGCTCATAAAGGAACAGAATGCTGCAACAGGAAGTCCTGAAGAGGGTCTACTTGCTGGAGTACAGAAAACCCCCAGGATAAGTGTGGCTGGAAAATGTACTCCACCGAATCCCACTGCTGACCGCTGTCTAGGTGGCCAATCTTACCTTCACCACCACTTACACCATCCCGCCCTCTCTGGTACCAGCGCACTGGCCCTTCTCCCCCACGGTGCCCACGGACAATGACAACATTGACAATAGCTAACTACGGTGATTACTGTATTTCAGAAACTCTTCTAAGCATTTTATGTGAATTAAGTCATTAATCCTCACAGTAGCTTTATAAGACAGACGTGATTATTTCCATTTTAAAAAGAGGAAACGGAGCACAAAGAGGTTCCAGTAACTTGCCCAAGAGGATCCTGCTAGAGAGTGGCAGAGCCCAACTTCGTATTCAAAGATTTGGGCTCCACAATTGACACACTCCACTGTGTGTCACACCACACTGCCTCTATACACACCTAAACGCTTATATTGTTCTCAGGAAATTTTCAAAACAGAAACTCTCAGTGTCCTCAGCTTTCCCTACCAGTCCTTACCTTGAGGAAAGTCGGGGCTGGGGAGAAGTTTGAGCCAGAAAATATACCTGGTCTTCGGGAAGTTTTCCATCATCTTCCAGAATCTGAAAGAGCTCTCCCTCAGCATAATCTGTCACTACCACCACCTGAAAGGCAAAGGCAAAGGCACTGATGGCTCCAGATTTATGCACTGAAGTTGGAAAATTCCTACGACACTTCTTCTTGGGCAGAGGTGACTCCAAGCCAAGATGCACCTCTTTATCAGTCTCAAAGCTGTCGAGCATGTGCACGATGTTGGGATGCCGCAGACCCCGCATGATTTCAATCTCACGTTGCAGATTCCTCAGCTCCTTTTCTGAGCGTCCCAATTTGGGGATGAACTTCAGGGCCACCACCTGTCAGTGGCAAGATGAAGAGTCAAGGCCTAAACACACTACTGAAACTTTAGCCTCAGAACTCCAGAAGTGAGGTTTGGATTGAGCCATTCTCACTATGCCTGAGAGTCTCCTACTCCGCTCTCCCCATGGTACCCTGGCCTTACCCAACCTTCCCTTACCCCTTTGCCCTGGGAGGAAACAGCCTCTGCCAGACAGATCCCTGTGGTGGATGCTGGGAGAGGTATTCTGATTTAGGTAAAGAACTCAAGATTTAAGGGATTTAGGGGAAATGGAAGGAAGGAAAAACGAAGAGAGAAAAATAGCATTCAGACGGTTTATTTCTTCCTGCATGGGATGATACTGATTAATAATGTGACATTTATTTACTTGTTTACTAAGCACTGTGCAGTGATTCAATGTGACATTACATTTAATCCTCCAATCCCATCAGTCAGACACTATACTTATCTTCACTCTATAAATGAGAAAACTGAGACACAGAAAGGCTGAGTAACATGTCCACAGTTCTAAGGCGAGAAAGTTGCAGAGCTAAGATTTGAACCTGAGTAACCCAATTGCAGAGCTCACACTCCACAAGAGGTATGAAGGAGTCAGTGCCTTAGGTCACAGGTTGATATGAATGCTTCCCTTAAGGACCTGTTTTCCAATGGAGTTGGGGGTACAGAATCCCACCCAAGAGATATCCCTTTTTGTTTAGCACCTGAGCGCTGTATTTTCTCCGACCCTTGTACACCCTCCCAAAAGAGCCTTCTCCAATCATCTCCAACACGTGGTACTTTTCCATGACAGAAGTTTCAGGATTCCTCAGAAGGAAGAAGGTCGTGAAGAGCTCCAGGGGCAGTTCCACACATCAGGGACGTCTGCTTCGGGCATGGAAGAAAGGGTAATGTTAGCTGCCTTGCCTTCTCCTCCTGACATTTTCACAACAATCCAAGCCTCAAAACCATGGTAGGGGGGAGTGGATGGGAAGATGACATCTTGGAGCAAATAGTGTGCCTCCTGTAGTTGTCCCTCCTTTTCAGCCTCCTCCTGGCCCCAACCCAACGTCGCGCCCACTCGACCCCGTGTCCCCCTTCCCGGCCACCCGGCGTTGCCCTCCGACCCCTCTCTCTCTACCCAGCCTCGCCCACCGACCCTGCCCCTTCCAGCCTCCCCCAAGTTCTTGCCACCGCCAACTTGCTCAGCATCCCTGCCCACACCCCGTGCGCGCGTGCTTCACAGACCTGAGCCCCAGTTTTACCCCCAGCCTAGGAGCTTCAAGCTCCTCAGGCCGAGGGACGCTGGCTCTGGACTTTAGCCCCGCCCCTTCAGGCTGCCTGCGTATCTTGCCTGACTTATAATTCTTCTCCACCCCCACTGCCGGTCTCTTTAGACTCCCATTGCTACCAATTGTACTTGCTACAATTGGTCCGAGGTCCAGAGGACAAAGGCATTGAGAGATGGGTGGGAGACGGCGGACCGTCCTTAGGCACCTGTTAGGGCACTTCCGAACCGCCTATTGGCTATCAGGACCCACGAAAGACCAGGAGTCTGCGGTTGCCTAGAAACGGCCGCTGGTCCCAGTGCCGCCAGCCCCTTAACTTTCCGCCTCCGATTAATCCGAGGGTATTTCCGGTTCCGGCTGTGGGCCAGGGAGGACATGGCGACGTCTTCGTCGGCAGCTGCAGGGGAGGAGGACTGGTAACTTGGGGCAGGGGCTTTGGCTGACCGCCTGGATCCGGTCCGGGGACTAACAGCGGCCGCGGACGGTCCGTATGGCGGGCATGCGGGGCGGAGCGAGGGAAGAGGGATGGCAGAGATGCTGACATCTTTCTCTGAAAGCTTCAGGACTGGGGAGCGGGTGGGTGGAGGGGCGCTGATGTAAGCCAGGGGCTACCGGGTCTGCGCTGACCAAGCCGGGTCGAGCCGCGCCTTATCCGGTTCGATTCCCCTCTCCGATCTCGTCCCATCCCATTGTCTTACTGAAGTGGGTTTGCTCAGGGTCCCGGGGGATGTCTGCTCATCCGATCGCCCCCCTCCTTTTTAACCTCTCCAAGCTGGTGTCGTCCAGCTCCCTCCCCCCTTTCCCCACGGATCAGCCTAGTTCTACTGAGGCTTTCCTCAGCCTTCTCCCTCCCTGACAGCACTGGGGACTATTGTCTGAATAAGTCTTACATTTCACACAAAGCTCTTAATCCTCTCAAGCAACACTAACAAGAGACCAGAACCCGGCAGGACCCTGGGATTTGGAAAAAAAGATAAGTGTGGGTTCACTCCACATTTTATTAGTTGTGTGATGCCGACCAGGCCACCCACGTTCCATGAGTCAGTGTCCTCTGCTTTGAAAAAGTGGGTGTGGCATCTACCTCACAGAATAGTTGAGAGGGTTAGGATGGATTTGGAACATACATTGGCCTCCTCATTAATAACTCTGGGATGTGGGCATCTGACAAGACTAGAAGCCTGACAGGTAAAATGGTTTGCCAAAAGGTACCTAGGTGTGACTAGGAGTCCAGAGTGTCTGAATCCAAATCTTGTATCCTTAGTACTAAGATAGTACAATCTCTTCTCCCATCCCCCCTCCCTTTTTTTTTTTGTCACCACCTTACCATTGTCCCATCCCATACTTCACATCAAGGCCCAGGGCACACCTAAGCTGGGTGAAGTATTGTTGAAGGGCCTCTTGGTGGAGGCTACAGCTCAGTGTTTCATTGGCCCAGGAAGCCCTGCCAGTGCTGGCCTTTCCTGAGACCATCTAAACGCATGGTCCTCAACCTGTTCAGGGGAACATTAGGGATCTGAGGGGACACTTTGACCCATGGAGAGGACAGCAGTGATTCCACAGCTAGCCCACAGTGCTCGGCGACTTAAAAGTTTTGAGCACCACTAATACATAGGTCATGCTACGGGCAGCGCTGATCTTGGTGAAGAGGGAACAGTATACCTATAAGAAAGCAAACCAAGTGCACATCCTTCCATGTATTACCTGGGCAGGGCTGTGGATTTAAGCCAATCACTCGTCCTCAGTGTTGCTACAGCTGCTGTTTCTGTGACTGAAAACGTGTGTCCTCTGATTTACATCAGGACCACTGGATCCTGACCTGGACAGGTTTACGTAGATCAGCTGTACAACAGGATAATCAATACATCGGATACTAACTACATTCTTTCTTCCTTTTAAGGGAAAAGGTTACATACGAATAGGAAAAAGAGGACATAGACTAGCTACTGTGGCCAAGATGCTCTTAGGTACCTTACGTAAACAAATCCCTTTCATCTTCACAGCAACCTTAGGGAGGAGGTGGTGTTAGCTGTACATGTGAGACAGGGGAACTCAGGCTTACAGACATAAGTAACTACTCAGGCCACGTGGCTGCTAAGTAATTGGTACCAACTCTGAGGCTGATGGCTCTTCCACTACACCACAGCTTCTGTACCACCTGGGTCTGTTCAGGTTGGTATGTCCTTTGAGAAGCTTTAAGGTGACTGGTATTCGCAGTGTGTAGATACTGGGATCCACATGAACAATAGTGCAGGGGAAGCCAAGAGTGGCGTCGGTAACCTTGATGCTAACCAATGAACATCACATCTCTGGGTCAGAGAGATGGCCGCTAAGGAATAGTCAGTAGCGCAGTGAGACTTCAGCAGGGAGGCAGGAAACCAGGCTCCCTCTGAGTTCTGCCTCTGCTAAGCCTTGAGACCTGGGCCAGTCATTTCACCTTCCTGGGGTTGTTTCCTCCCCTGTTGGCGGAAATGACCCCTACAACTCTGTCTCTCTAGGGTCCTTCCCTCTGAAATTGAGGTGTTAGAATCTATCTATCTGGACGAACTACAGGTGGTTAAAGGAAATGGCAGGTATGTATTCAACCAGAGGTGATGATGAGTCCCTTAGGAATGAGAGGATGCCATGCAGGATCTGTGAGCCTCGATTCCGAGACGTTTCTCTCATGTAGACGAAGACTATTCCTTTTATTCCACCACCCCCCTCCCCACCCCAAAAAGCGAACCCAATGCTTACTTCCTCTGTCCGTTTTACTGTCTCACCCTTGCCCTCCCCAACCGTCCAGCCCGGCCCAGTCACATCCCAGTCTCTACCTCATTCGCCCGCAGATCTTCACCCTGGGAGATCCACATCACCCTGCACCCTGCCACGGCAGAAGACCAGGATTCGCAGTATGTCTGCTTCACTCTGGTGCTTCAGGTCCCAGGACAGGTGAGGACCCTGCCTTATGGCACCAGAGGGTGGGATGGGACCAGGGAGGGAGGGGACAGGTCCTGGGGTGGAGTGATTTAGTGGTAACTTGTGATTTTGTCCTACTAGTATCCCAATGAGGTGCCACAGATCTCTATCCGTAACCCCCGAGGACTCTCAGATGAACAAATCCACAAGTAAGTGGGCTGGTCAGAGCAGGGAGAACTCAAGACACAGCTCAGTGCAGGGAGGGAAGGGGGCAGGCCTAATGTTCGGTTTGCCTTCTCCCTCCAGGATCTCACAGGCATTGAGCCAGGTGGCCACGGCTGGGCTGGGCACTGCCATGCTCTATGAACTCATCGAGGTAAGAGGTGTTCCAGCCCTGGGAGATGTCCTTCCCTTCAACTAGAGCAGTTTCTCTCGGGGGAAGCCGTGGGCCTAGAATCATGGATGTATCTGTATTTACTTGGTCCTTGCTAGTCCTTTCCTAACTGCGGAAAGATGAGACTCTTCTGTTTTGAAAAATCTCCCCAAAAGATAGACAGTTCTATAGCTTTGCCAGGTTGCCTATTCCAGCATCTTGTTAGAAAACTACCTTTCCTCTTAAACTTGCATTTTTCCTGCTTCAGTTCGAGTGCTTCCTTGTTCTCTTGACACTGGCACCTGAAAGTAGCAAGAAACGGACCCCTCGAGGGTATTTGCCGTAAATGCACATTTGAAGGCCAGTGTGCCACTACAGCTGACTGGGAGAAGGCGTGGTCCTGGGCTGAGTTTCTAGCCCAGGGAAGGAAACGACCTACGTGAAGGAACACCTAGAACTACAAGTTAATACCGACAGACCACTTGTGCAGTTTGGGGTTAAAAAATACACAATTAAGCACAGTCTGGTTTTCCTCTCCTTTGAGTTTTTTAGAGGAACGTTCAAGAAATAAAGGGGAGTGGCCTGCTGTCAGAGAGACTGTGCATAGGCCACTGTCGTTCCCTTGAGTCAGGCCTCACCATGTAGTTTTGAACTTTGTGGAATCCCAGAGTGCTAGCTATTGAAATAACGGTGCAAGTGCACGTCTGTTTGATAGCCCGACTTGATGCCACTTGAATTACCTGTTCCTTCGGCTTGTCCACGCCTTGACCTTCTTTCTTCAAGTCTACTCCAGAACAGACTCACGGGGCAGTGACATTCAGAGGCAGTTAACCGAGAATGGCCTCCCAGAAGATACGTCTTAATTGAACACTTTTTCTTTCTAATGTATATTATCTTCATCCTCAAGAGCTAGTAAAGGTGACTACATGAGTGGAAAACAATTAAATTGGATCTCTGAAGCCAGGCAGATTTGGGGGTAGGCGTAGGGACTTAAGAGCAGGATTAACTCCAAGCGGAGGGAGCGTCACCTCATAGAAATGCGTGAACACGAGGTATAGCCCGGCCTGGCGGGAGACAGTCCAGCCACTCCTGGGGATAGTAGACGGGTTTTGTTCACAGGTCGTGCTGCCGCCTCCCTGTTTGAACAGTGTCTTCTCTCCTCTCAGAAAGGGAAGGAAATTCTCACAGATAACAACATCCCTCATGGCCAGTGCGTCATCTGCCTCTATGGTTTCCAGGTGGGTGTCTCTGTGGCTTGGGGCCTGCTTGGGATGGGCAGTGGAGGGCTGGTGAGAGCTCTGACGCAGCGCCCCACATCTGCGCTCCTTCTAGGAGAAGGAAGCCTTCACCAAAACACCCTGTTACCACTACTTCCACTGCCACTGCCTGGCTCGGTACATCCAGCACATGGAGCACGAGCTGCAGGCTCAAGGACAGGAAGAGGAACGGCAGCATGCTGCAGCCAAACAGGTCAGCCCGCCAGCCCCTGCTCACTGTTGACACCACTACCTCACCACCTTTCCGCTCCCTCCGCTCCAGGGCCTCTTAACCTTCCATTGTTATAGGTACCTTTGAGGTTAATGAACACTCACTTATCTAGAGAAAGCATCCTTGTGTACCTGTAATCACACCGGATGCCGTTTCAGAGGGCGCCAGACCTCTAGCTAGACAACCCTTCTGTGTCCCACCTCACTGCTGGACGGGCATGCCGGTGCCCCTCCATCCCGTGCCCCAGCAGATTGGGCTGGCTGGCTGACTTGGGCAGCTGGCGATCACTCTGGGCCATGAAGCCGTGATGAAATTTTTCTCCTCATTTTAGAAAGCGGTCGGTGTGCAATGTCCAGTTTGCAGAGAGCCCCTCGTGTATGATCTTGCCTCACTGAAAGCAGCCCCTGAACCCCAACAGCCCATGGTAAGGGAACTCCCCTCTAACCTGAACCAAGAGTAATGGTATTCTCCAAGGAGGGAGGAATGGCATCTTGTTTGCCCTGAATAGCATCTGGAGTTGGGCTCAGCCTGGGACCTCTGCAAAGCCACAGTCCCCTACGGGGAGCCCAAGGCTTTATTCAGGAGCCCAAACCTGAGGGATGAAGCCAGGGACCTTGTGCAGGTCTCCTGAGGCAGTCCTGGAAAGTCAGGGACCCCAGTCTACCTTCAGTTGGTTCTTTCCTTCCTGCCAATCTGCTCCCTTCCCTCCAGGAGCTGTACCAGCCCAATGCAGAGAGCTTGCGCCAGCAAGAAGAGCTCAAGCGGCTCTACCAGAGGCAGCAGGAGAGAGGGGGCATCATTGACCTTGAGGCTGAGCGTAACCGGTACTTTATCAGCCTCCAGCAGGTGAGGAAAGGGTTTCCCGCTCCTTCCCTAATGACACCAACTTTCCTACCAGCACCCCTCTGCCATGGCCCAAGGGTGAGTTTGTTCTACCCAGGGAGGCAATAGGCTGATGGCGGTTGGTTCATTTAGTGGGCGAGAAGCCGTAGTTCCCTGCTTTGAGAAGCTGAATCTCCTTCACTGCATCTGCTCACTTCTTTCTAGCCTCCTGCCCCTTTGGAACCCGAGTCAGCTGTAGATGCCTCCAGAGGATCCCAGCCACCCAGTGCCCTTGCCACAGAACTGTCCACTTCGTCAGCTGCCCAACCACCCCAGTCAGCTCTGCCTGTGGCCTCCCAGTACACGTGCGAGAAGATTCCAGGGACTGGGCCAAATCAGCAAAGGTTGGGAGAGACCCAGAAAGCTGTCCTAGGTCACCCCCGGGCCAGTCGAGGCCCCTGGAGACAGCCCGAACGGAGGCACCTAAAGGGAGGGGAGTACAGCACCCCCAAAGGTACCAGTGACACTCAGGAAGTACCACCTCCTGAGAAGCCCCCCAAGGAGTCCATGGACCTAAAGCCAGAAGAACCCCATCACCAAGGGGTTGAAGGTCCCCCACCCCGCCGGACTGGGGACTGTGCTCGCTGGGGGCGCCCCAAAAGTCGGACACCAGGTTCTTCCTACCCCCGCCTGCGCCGGGGTCGGGGAGCCTACCCTCCTGGTACTCGAAGGGAACCCTTGAGCCTGGAATCCGAGGATGGTTCCTAGCAGTACTGTGGGGGGAGAGGGGAATGGGGTAGGAGGGGGACAATAAAGAGATTTCGCCTTGTTTGGCTTTCTTCGCTCAGTAGTGCCAAGCCTGTAAAGTATGGGTGTCCTTCTGAATTCCTTGCAAGCCTGGAGTGTGACAAAGTAGCCCCAAGTTTGTCCTGAGATCTGTATCTCATGAGATTAGGATCTAGGTAAAGGGGTCTGGCATCTCTGCTAGTATAGTGGGTTTCAGGGGAAGCCAGTGGATGCCAGTATTTAAGGAGAATCTGCAGGAACCACCCTGCCCTGTAACCCACTCTGCACGTATTCCCACGTTATGTATACACACACACTTTGGAATGCCTTTGGGTAGAAGACTGCTTTTCTGTTTACTATAGTTCTCTTTTCTGTCTTAGACTGCTCCGCTAACACCTGTATATGTGGATGCTTTAGGGCCCCTGTAGGCGTCTGATTGCAGCTCAGGGTTTTTAATGAAGTACCAATAAGGGAAATCAGACCAGAGTAGAGTGACAGGCGTTTATTGATTCCCTTGAGGAGAGCTGAGCACAGCCTAGCTGTCACCTCCTCAGGGACTCAGCGTTGTGGATTGCACCTGTAGGGTCGTTTTTATACATCATAAAGTGGCCCTGCACCTGGGCAGGACTGATCTGTGTTGTAGCTTGAAGGACACACTCTGCAAAGGTCTCCGCCAAAGAAGGTGCTTGCCCTGGATAGAACCTCTGGAACATCTGGACCAGCTGCCATTGTGAGCAGTAGCCCACGTACTCCTTCAGGTCTACTCGCCCTGGGCGTATCAGGGCAGGGTCCAATCTAAGAGAAGGCAGCAAAGCAGTCATGGGCAGTACTACCATTGGTACCCCCAAAATGATGGTCCCCTCTGAACTTGCCCGTCCTCCCAAGGAGTCGAGTTGGAGGAGTTGGGCCTTGCAGCCTGAGTGCCTCACTCCTTCCTACCTGTCAACGTGGTTGGTAGTCATGAACACAATGCGGGCCTCAGTGGAAGCCACACCATCCAAGGCGTTGAGCAATCCACTGAACGTGAGACGACCTAGACCTTGGTACTTGACTGGGTCTAGAGGAAGGCAGATAAAGAAGCACAAGCAGTCAGTTGTAGCCCTGCTTAAAGCAAGCCCCTTCCATTCCCCACCGTATTCCCCTACTTGTCCATGCCTCTTCTGGGCTCTTGTTGCTGACCCAGAAATCCACTAGCTCTCTGGATTTCCACTTTCTTCCACTGTTCCTCGTTTAGAAACCCCCTTTCCCTCAACTCCTCTCACCCTGCACAGACAGGTCTCGACTGAGAAAGGCAGCGTCCACGTCCTCCAGGAGCACCAGGCTCTGCTGCGGGGCCACACTCAGCAGGTGGTTGAGCCGGTCATCCGAGAGGCTGGAGTCTGTGAGGCTCAGCAGGCAGATGCTGTGCTCCAGCTCCCCAGCCAGGGCTGTGCTATGAGGGATGGGAGCACAGGTGGTCGGTGATCTGGACATTCGTCCTTAGACCCAACTGCTCACTCCTCACTATACTCGGTGTGTCTTCAGGCCCAACCCTTCCACCACCCCACCCTAATGTTCTCCATGTCTTATGTTTACCCTGGTCCCTGTTCCCCGCTTTTCTCTTTCCAATCCCATCAACCCAGTTTTTCTCCAGTTTGAGGGTTAAGAGAAATGTTGACTCTACTCACATAAAACTGCTCTTTCCACAACCAGGGGGCCCATAAAGCAGGTAGCCACGTCTGTAGGGAATGCCTGGGAATACAGCAAGGATGACTGTCAAGACCTAAGGTCAAATCGTGTACTCTGCCCCAGGTGTCCACGTGCATTCCCAGCCCTGATCCCAGGAGGCCCAGAGACCTTGCTACTGGAAGAAATCATCCCCCTAGACAACTGTTCTTTCCTCTTCATCGCTGGGAATTGGGCTGGAGCTGTACTGGAATTGGAACCACCCCATCTGGCCACAGAAACTAGCCTGCTTCCTCCTGCTCTAACACTGCATCAAAAACAGCCTGGCCGAGACCCCAGCTGCTTCTCACCTCTGTCAGCGTACCACGTGGGGTTATCAATGAATTCCCGGACGTCCCTGATAATTCGCTCGGCCAGGCCCTGTTCTAGAACCACAGAATTCAGTGGCCGCCGCCGGCGTGGATACCCAAAGGGTCGCCATTCAGAGCCCATGGCTGTGTACATCAGGGTCTTTCCTTCCTCCTGCTGCAAGGCTAGCTCTCGAGCTAGAAGGGAGGAGACGAGACAAAACCAATATTCTTCTCTGCTGTGCATGTAAGGCAGAGCTTTGCCAAAACAGCTACCCCTCTCGCCCTGCACCCATGGGCTCAGATCTTCTGAGCTTCTTGTCCTCTGATGTCAAATGCCCCCATCCCTGCAACTCCCCATAGAGCCTGCCTGTGTCATCGTCCCACACCTTCCTCCAGGATGTTGAAGAAAACCTTGCGGTCGGTGCCCAGAGCTGTGAAGGTAACAGATTCCCAAGGAGTACCCGTCTGCAGGTCTATCATCTGCATTTCTCGGCTTCGTTCCACTCGGATCCATTTCCCCTGATACCTGAGTAAGAATGGTCAAAGTGGGGTGAATGGATGGGTCAAACCGAGCTCCCCTCATTCTCCTTTTCTACACTCAGAGCCCTCCCTGGCCCCCACCTTACCAGATAAAGTGGTTTCCAGGGCTGGGAATAAATTCAAACTTAGTGGAGATGCGGCCACTCTCATGCTGAAGGTATGAGGTCTCGACACTGAGGTGCTGAGTCCGGGTACTGTAGCGGGTGAGCCAGCTAAGCAACCAGGCATAGCTCCTGTCTCGAGCAGGGACTTCCAGCGTGATCATGTAATGGCGCCGGAATGCCACCAGGCCCAGCTGGGCACCCTTCCGGGCCAGGGCCAGGGCTGTGCCCACACCAACCAGGCCAAATCCAGCCCCAAAGTAGGGATTGTCCTTCAGGGCCAGGATGAAGTCTGAGAGGGGCATCTTGAAAGGAAAACAAAGAACCTTACAAGTCCTGAGGCATTTTCAAAACCTGGGGGTGGGGAGCAGTGGAAACCAGAAACAAACAAGGTTAGTTTATAAACTGGACTCCTCAGTCCCTCCTCTCCCCACCCCTTCCCTCTTGCAGAAGCTGGAAACAGGAAAGGTCAGCTACTGCGTGCTTCAATACCCTCCCTTTGTGGGGTGGCCATGGTGTTGGGATTCGGGGCCTGGGACTCCAGACCTCTTGTCCCATTTGCCCTCCATTCTCCTGTTCACATTTCAGTTTCCTGCCAGAGGACTATGTTCTCTTGATCCTGAGAACAACGTAACCGGCTTCACAACAGGAGAACAGATGGGCAGAATCTCTGTGGTACCTGAGACCAGCTGGAATAGAAAGGGGCACACAGGCCAGATAGCAGAGGATGAGGCCATTCTCTTCCATTGATCTCTGGTAACCATCATGCCTTGTTACCATGAGTAATGACCTTCACATATCCTCTCCTTTACATGCTCAGTTCCAGATGCCCTGTTTAACCCTTTAACACCTCCCATCTGTCTCTTTAAAATTAATTTTATTCTTGAAATGGCATCTTAATGGGGGTCTCCACCTCCGGCTTCACCGAACTGCTATTATACAAGGGTCTAGGTCATTCTTCATAAAGATCGGCTTCAATCCTATCTCCCTACTCCAAACCTCTCAACAGACCCCTGAGACCTCAGCAGACCTCTGCCTGGTGCTCAAAGCCCTCCACCTCTGTTTCATGGCTTAGCTCCGAAAACTCCCTGTTGAACGAATGTGCAAACCATCTCCTGGCTCAAGCAGTTCTCTCCACTCGGAAGTGGAGAGAACATTCTAATTTATTCTCTCCAATTGAAGTCCTGCCCATTTGCTACTTCCATGGAGATTTTTCATAATTCTTCCACACACGCAAAAAAAGTGACCGGGTCTAATTCTAGACTGTAAGATCCCGAGGGGTGGAAAGCCAGTTGATTTCTTGTACACCTCCCCCGTCTATTACCACTTTGCTCGGAGTCTGGCACGCAGGGCGCTAAATTGACAGCAGTGACCTCCACTGAGGCTCAGAGCTGGATACAGAATTCCAAAATACCAACGCGTGGAGGGCCACAGAAAAAGCCCTTCCCGCTCCGGACCCTTGTTGGGCGCCCGGGAGCCCCCTCGCGAGCCGCCCCACCCCCACTTCTGCTTGCGCCTCTGCCTGCATGGTTTGGAACAACCCGTCTCTCCATCCTCTTACCGCCAAGACTCTCTGGCCCTCCCTCTCAATGGTTTACCCCTCGGCACTCGAGGGAAGGGCCGCTTGGCTCCACCCCCGAACTTTTTCATCTACTTCCCGCCACGCCCACTGAGAAGGCCGTGCCACTCTGCTCCACGACTCTCGGTGGTACTCCTCGGGCTTCCTGTCTGGGGTGGATGGGGGAGGGCGGGGGACACACGAGAAAATCATAGAGTACTCCTCCCGCCGCCAAGAGGAAGAGAGAGTGGCCTCTGTAGGTCCGTAGCTTTAGGGACCGCTGGGCCGGAGGCGGTCGCACAAAGGGTATCCGGGGAGGTAGCTCCAGCTTCTGGTCGACCAAAGAGATGCGGCTCCCGCCGGCCCCGGGCCGGGAGGTGAGTGAGCGGCTGCGGGGCGGGAACTAGTAGGGAGTGCGGGAGGAGCGGCTGGAGGCAAAAGTTTCTCGTGCCCTAGAATGAAGGTGGGCCTGGGAGGTGGGAACCCCGTACGAACGGGACACCGGCGCTTCACATAGCAGCCTGGGTGCCCCAGTCACGTCACTGTTCTGGACCCCGCCCGCTTACTCGCTGTCTCTTCTCAAGACCATAATCTGGACGATTCTCCATCCCAAGCCTTGCAGGTTACAAATTGACTTTCCCATTCTCTGGCTCTTGTGATTCCCGCTTCCCGCCCAACGATGTGGACACTGTCATCGCCTCCACTTCACAGATAAGAAAGCTGAGATCCGGAAAAGCGAGGTTACTGTCCAGATTTACGCGGTGAGTCAGAGCCCTCAGGGTTAGAGCCCTCAGGCAGGTGGAGATCGGGTGCCTTAATACGCAGGCCAGGTTTCATTCATTCCCCAGCACTTCTCTCTGCCTTAATCTCTCAGGAAGCTTTCGTAGTGGAAAGGATACGTATGCAGATTCTTAAAGGATAGTTAGGAATTGCTTAGCCAGACTAGAAAGATGGAGAAAGGGGAAAGGCCCCTTAAGCCCAGAGACAGAGGCAGATGGATACACGCCTGTGTGAGAGTATGGAAGCAAAATAGAATGTCGTGAGCCTGGGGAATGTGGTATGACTGGTTCAGAGATCTGTTGAGGGGAAAGGTGGAAGAAGAGTCTGGAGAAGTTAGCAAGGGCCAGACCTTGAAGGAAGGGCCTTATGCCCATGCTAAGAAATAGTGAGATTATAAAATGTTAAAGGGTGAAGGTACCTCTGAGATCTCTTGGCCCCATCAATTTTGTTGCAGATAAGAAAACAGATCCAGATTGCTTAGTGATTGGACCAAGGTCAGCTACCTCCAAAAAAATAATAATAATAACATGCAATCTTTAATATATTGGCCAAAATTTGTTGGCTCTCCTAGTACTGGCCTCTATTATAATTTTTATAATTTTGGTTATTGACATTGTCATAAAAAGAAAACTTCGAGGTTAACTAGTATGGCTGCCTAAGTGGGCAGGCACTAGGCTGTGTGCCCACACCAGCTGGGGAGAAAGTGAGAGATCTAACTATATTTTGTTTGGCTTTTCTCCTAGTTGGTTTATCAGCACTTCAAAGACCACAGCACACGAGTTGGTGGTGATGACAGACTCCATGCTGGACTCACAGCCAGCCAACAGCACTGAGGGGATGGATGGTCTGTGCTCAGAGCTATTGCTGATCCCCCCACCTCTCTCTGAGCCTGGAATCCTGGAGCCTGTCCACGGCCCCTGTCCATCTGGGAACCCCACACCTTTGCCTGCTGCCCCAGGCTGCCTGCTGGTGGAGGCCACGACAACTGAAGAAGTCACAGGGAACATGGAGATCATTGTAGAAGCCGTAGCTGCAAACCTATCCCCAGGTGCTCCTGGAGAGACACCAGGTATGAACATAGTTGCTAGCAGGCCAGTGGGACAAATGGCCCTGAAGCTTTGTCTGCTATTTTTTGATCCTTATGTGTGAATAGAAGGAGAACACAAGGTAGCACCCTATTTTTATACTGAGAGGTGTTGTAATTTGATTTGCAGCTGGTAAACGTTGACTGAAAGCTGGCAAGATGGTCACAACCTTGCACCAAGCTCTTGGCAGTCTTTCTCTATGAGGGCATCATGTCTGCTAGGCAGTAATCCAGAAGGGAAGACATTTTTGACGCCTCTGCCCAATCCTTACTGCAATAGTCCTTAGGGAGTCTTCCCCTATACTGGCCCTCCCACCCAGGAACTGCAGCCAGGAATTAGGCAAAAGGCCCAGTCTCTGTCCACCACCCTGGGCTTGGCAGGGCCTCCCAGAAGTAATCTGGTATTTCCCTGCCCTGGTTTCTTGTGTATAGCATTCTTAACTCATCCAAGGTATGTGGCTAAGAGTGAGAGTTGAGCATTTACACTTATGTAAAAAGAAGGATTCTCCCCTGTATTCTTCCCACATCTACAGCTCTTCATTTTAAGTAACTTCCCTGTTTTTTTGTTGCTATCCTCTAGCTACAGTTGTCACAGCTCCCCTTGGTGGTGTACAGAGAACACTGGGAAAGAGTAGTTCATTTGATCGTGTAATATTGCTAAACTTTTATGTGGTGGAAGAAATAATAAATAAAAAAACCTGGGAAAAACATTCGCGGTGTGTAAGAAAGTTGAGTTAATGTCTTTAAGATGTGAATAGCTCTATGAGAGGAAGAAACAGTCTTTTTTTAAAAGGGGGGAGAAGTCTACATGAAATTTAGTAAAGAAGTACTGAGTAGTCCAAACCATAAAGATGTTTCATCTCACTAACACACAAATAAATTCCAGTTAAAAATAACTACAACATGCCATTTTTGTTTCGTGACTTTGGCAAAAGTCGAACGTTTTTTTATAATACCTAGTGTTGGTGAGGCTTTGGAAAAACACACTGTTTTATAGCTTATGGAGAGTATAAATTAGCATAATTTTTTGAAGGCCAGTGTACCTACATAACACATGTTACAGTATGTGTACTCTGACCCCGTGATCTCAGTCATCAGGGTCTATCCCGTAGGAAGACTCACGCGTACACACAAAGATGGAGGGAGAAGCGTGTCTGGGCTGTAGCTTTATTTGTAACAGTTGGAAACAACCCAAGTGTCCATCAGTAAGGGCAAAATACCACTTTGATTTATCCATGTTCTGAAGTACTATGAACTAGACAAAAAAATATAAGGTAGATTTAAATGTACTCGTAGATAAAAATATCCTTGCTATATAACAAAGGGAAAAAAAAGCAATTGCACAAAAATGACCCCAAAAGGCCTGAAAGGACACAGACCAATTGTGAGGGTGGGATTTATGAAAAAATGTATCCGTATCCCTGGCTGGTGTGGCTCAGTGGATTGACCGCTGGCCTGCGAACCAAAGGGTCCCTGGTTCAGTTCCCACTGAGGGCACATGCCTGGGTTGTGGGCCGGGTCCCTAGTGTGGGGCGCGGGAGAGGCAACCGCACATTGATGTTTCTCTCCCTCTCTCCTTCTCTTCCCCTCTTTCTAAAAATAAATACAGTCTTAAAAAATAAAATAAAATAAAAAATATGTCTGTATTATTTGAATTTTTCTTTAAACAATAATATGAAGAGAAAAGGAACCACCAGAATAAATGTAACACACATGTGGCCTTGGGTCAGGCTCCTCCATTGGCAAACACGGCGGCATTAAGCTCACAGAATCCAGGTCCCTCTTCTCACAGGGCAGTTCAAGGGCCAAGAAAGTGTTTGCTAAGCCTTTATCAAGGCCCTGCCCATTGCTTAAGAAATGGCATCAATTACTGTGAACATGATTTGACTTTTTTCAAAAAGGATATTTTTTATTTTATGAATTGCTATGTGTATGACAATCTCTTTTTTTTTTAATTTGGGTTTTTTTTTTCTTAGTGAGAGGGGAAAGGAGAAAGAAAGAGAGAGGGAAGCATTAATGTGTGGTTGCTTTTCGTGTGACCCCCACAGGGGACCTGGCCCGCAACCCAGGCGTGTGCCCCGACTGGGAATCGAACTGGCCACCCTTTGGTTCACAGGGCCGCCACTCAGTCCACTGAGCCACACCAGCCAGGGCCCTATGACAGTCTCTTTACAGAATGTGAAAGTAAATCCCTTTGCTGTTTCTACTGTACATATTCCCAGATTGTCATTTTCTTCTTTTGAAAGTTACTAATCTTTTATTTGGGCAAAATATATTGCCTTTTCTTAATGCTTTCTGGATTCGATTAACATTTGTTACACTCATTTAGCAAATATGTATTAAGTACCTAATTTGTGCCAAATATTGTGCTAGATACAGGGATTGCAAATGCATGTGTGAAAGGTAGACTGTCCCTGCCCTCGTGGGGCTTACAGCCCAGGTGCAGAACCAGACTTAAAGTCCATCCGCAGCCCGTGAATATTTGAAAAAAGGTTCACCCGTATTTTCTGCTAGTAACTAACTCCCATGAATCTCATTCTGTCTGATTCTGTGTCTTTCTCTGTTGGTCCTCTGCCTGCAGGTGTCCTGGTAAAGGTGGTGGAGGTGTACTTCTGTGAGCGCTGTGGGCAGAGCTTTGCAGAGCCCGCTCTGCTGGCCCTGCACCAGTGTGCCGAGACCCTTATACAGCCTGTGGAGGGCCTCTCTGGCACCCCGTGCTCTGTAGAGCTACACCTCAGCAACCTCACTCTCCCTGGCCCTCCGCAGGGCCACAGCCCACTGGAGAGGCCCCTGCCATGCCCTGTGTGTAGACAGGAGTTTGCCCAACCCCAGGCCCTGAAGAGCCACTTCAAGATTCACCGGGGGCCCCCCTACACCTTCTCCTGCCCAGAGTCTGGCTGCGTGTTCTCTGCTGAAGATCGTAAGGGTCTGCAGCACCACCTGAGGCAGACCCACGGAGTGGTTCCCGTGCCCTGTTGTTTCCGGGGCTGCCCCTTTCTCTTCGGGAGCCAGCAGGGCATGGAGCTGCACCAACGGGCCCATTACCCTTTCCACTGCAACCGTTGCAGCTTCATGGGCTCCAACGTCAAACTCTTCCGGCAGCATCAGCGCAGCCATGGGGCCAGGACGCAGGGAGAAGTGTCGGCCATTCAGGGTCTTCCATCCCAGGAGCTGCTGCCAGGTAGGAGGCCAGGGGCCCAGCAGGATGCCACCTGGAAAGGCAGTGTATCCAGTGCCGTGGGTGTGTGTCCGAATACCGGGGAAGCAGAGTAGTGGTTCTGGAGGACAGGACTACTGACTAACATGGGAAGGCATCCAGAACGCTTGGGCCAGTCAGAGTATATAGGATACAGAGAAAGTCTTTGTCTGGGACATTGAGTGAGATTTGGCTTCAGCTACGTTGTGGCCTTGAAGTTACTTAACCACTCATTATGTTCTGATCCACTCTAGAACTTTCTAAGGGCAAAAGCTAAAAAGCCCATAGCCAATGCCTTTTGACTCCCTTTTAGAGTAAGTGGAATTGCATAGGAGAAGCTGGGGTTATTTTAAAAAAGAAACCTTCAAGGAAGGTGGTGCTCCACTGATTCTTCTCTTGGTCTCAGAAAAGACCGAGGTTTGAGTCCCTTGGGCTGAGCAGAGGAGCAGGGGGAAACAGAGCAGTCAGGCCAGGAGAGGCCAGGGTTCTGGTGAGGGAGTCCGGCTTGCTAAGACTCGTCTGCGCTCTGCTCCCAAAGAGAAGACCCTTTTTTTCCCGGGAAGTGGTCATAGGTCCTTGCCTTACCAAGGCAGCTGCTCCTATTGAGGAAGAGAAGGGGTAGATTGGAGGGGACGGGGTGCGACCCTGAACCGCTGAGTTGGGTTTCTCAGTGGGACAGTTTGGAGTTCCAGTTATGTTCATCTGCACTGAGCTGGCAGCCATTAGACTGGGGCCTGAGCCAGGGACAGGCAGCGCACTCGGGCTCCATGTCGCAGACCCTACCCCCAGCTCCCAGCTCCGGTGACCTCAGACCTCCTTCCGAAATGGCTCCGAGGGTGGTGTTATCTGAGGTGTGACTCACTTTAGCCTGGAGCTTTACTGACCTTCATTCCTGGTCTTCCTGTCAGAGCCCAAGATTCCCTTGTGCTAAACAGGGTGGGGGTGGGGGTGGTCCTGTCAGCCAGCCAGAGGAGAAGTGTAAGCAATCGGTGCTGTCATTGTCCCCTGTAGACTTCATCAAGTTGTATGTGTCTCCAGCTCCCGCCCTGCCCCCAGGAGAGGGACAGCCTTCAGAGGAAGCAGGTACGCCCTTGCCCGGGCAGGAGGCAGCTGAAGAGGAGGAGGTGGAGGAGAGTGGCACCCTGAAGGACTCTCAGAAAGCGCTGGAGAAAAGCCAGGGGACTCAGCAGTTGGAAGGTAATGATGTGACTAGGCTCGAACTCGGCGGTGGGGAGGGATGGATGGTGGAGAGCCTGGCGCTGAGGTTCTAAAGTTTGGCTTTTTGAGCTTAGTTCAGATCTGTTTGTTTGTTTGTTTTTAATAGTCTATATATTTTTAAAGACCTTATTTATTTTTAGAGAGAGGGGAAGGGAAGGAGAAAGAGAGGGAGAGAAACATCAGTGTGTGGTTGCCTCTTGCGTGCCCCCTACCCCAGGGAGAACTGGCCGGCGACCCAGGCATGTGCCCTGACTAGGAATCAAACCAGCGACCCTTTGCTTTGCAGGCCAGCGCTCAATCCACTGAGCCACACCAGCCAGGGAAGATCCTTTCATTCTTAAGAGTCCACTTTGCCATGTCTAGTGGGAAAATGGTAAATAGGTAAAAACTAGTAACACAGGGTGTAGGGGTAAATAGAGGGTGTTCTCCAAGGCTGATTTTCCTCGGGCAGAAAGCACTTTCGCAGGGAAGGAACAGGCAATATCCACAGTATAGAGATGCCAGAGGTTACTGATGATCAGCAGCCTGTCTTGTCTGGCATTGAGCCCCCTAAGATTTTTTTCCCCTAAACCCTTGCTTCCCAGTTTCCAGCTCAGTAGACAACATTGAAACCCGCTGCGCAGGGCGCATGCTTATTGTCAGGTATAGAGAAAAGCTAGGATTGTATTTACTGCCAGCTCTCCGTGACCCAGAACTCAGGAGCCCGTGTTTGGAAATCGGAGGACTTTACCACCTTCTCCTCTGCTCGTTCCCTGCGGGCTTCCCTTCCTTCCCTCCAGCCCTGCTGACCCTTCCACTTGCCCCCGTGAACATGGTCAGGAAGAACAAGGAAGCTCCATCCAGACTGTTCTTTTGAGCGCTCTAGACAGAGGCTCAGGAATAGTGGGCAGGGGGCTAGGTGAGATATTTCAGATAGGTCTGAGGAATTCCTGTGATTTTGTTTCTCTAGATACTTGGGTTTCTTGTCTCTTCTTTGAGACTACAATATTCGAGGTGCTATTGTTTGGTTTCCCGGAGAGAGCTGGGAAAGACCACATGCTGTTCGTGTGTGGGCAAATTGTGGCCCCTCCATGACCTGGCCAGCCCCTGACCTGTCGAAGAATCACACTTTCAACTGTCTCTGCCTCTCCCTCTCACAGGGGATGTGGCTCCTGGCCCCGAGTCCCTCTTCAAGACCCACATGTGTCCAGAATGCAAGCGCTGCTTTAAGAAGCGGACCCATCTGGTGGAGCACCTCCATCTCCACTTCCCAGACCCCAGCCTCCAGTGCCCCAACTGCCAGAAGTTCTTCACCAGCAAGAGCAAGCTCAAGACCCATCAGCTGCGGGAGCAGGGCAAGAAGGCCCACCGCTGCCCGCTGTGCAGCTACAGCGCAGTGGAGAGGAACGCGCTCAACCGCCACATGGCCAGCATGCACGAGGACATCTCCAACTTCTACTCGGACACCTACGCCTGTCCCGTCTGCCAGGAGGAGTTCCGCCTCAGCCAGGCCCTTAAGGAGCACCTCAAGAGCCACGCCGCGGCAGCAGCTGCGGGGCCGTTGCCCCTTGCCTGCTTTCAGGAGGGCTGCAGCTACGCGGCACCCGACCGCAAGGCCTTCACGAAGCACCTGAAGGAGACCCACGGGGTGCGGGCGGTGGAGTGCCGCCACCACTCGTGTCCCATGCTCTTCGCCACAGCCGAGGCCATGGAGGCCCACCACAAGAGCCACTATGCCTTCCACTGCCCCCACTGCGACTTCGCCTGCTCCAACAAGCACCTGTTCCGCAAACACAAGAAGCAGGGCCACCCTGGCAGTGAGGAGCTGCGCTGCACCTTCTGTCCCTTCGCCACCTTCAACCCCGTGGCCTACCAGGATCACGTGGGCAAGATGCATGCTCATGAGAAGATCCACCAGTGCCCCGAGTGCACCTTTGCCACTGCCCACAAGAGAGTGCTCATCCGCCACATGCTGCTGCACACAGGTGAGGGGGCCTCCTTCCCGACGGAAATGCAATGGCGATGATGATGGACATGACGTACACATGAAGGGCTTTGTACTCGGTGTCTCGTGTGACCTAGTATGCCTGGGGGGAAATCTGGTATTTGGAATTCATGAGCTTTAAGCAGAGCATCACTCAGCTAGAGAAGGGGTCAGGCTAGGATTTGAATGCAAGCAGTCCAATCCGGAGCCTGCGCTGTGACCGCCGCGTTGTGCTTCGCCCTTAAGGCCCTGCCCACCCCTAGTCAGCGCTGGGTCGGTCAGCACCCAGCTTCTTAAAGAGAAGAGACCCAGATCAGGAAGAGACCTCCCTCCACGATTCAGGTTCCGGGATGTGCTGTGCGAGACGGGGCGAGGGGGCCCTGAGCCACCATACACGTTACAGCTGTGACACTGAGTCCTTTTGGTGACCTGGCGGTTGCAGACTTTTAACTGGTCACGAGCATTCCTGATCCTTGGAGTGACAACTGAGTTCGGGCTTCCCGGTATAGCATCATCCCACTTGTGATCTCAGTGTAAGCACAGTGGGTTGATAAGATATTTAAACATTTAAAGACTCCTTAGTTTACGAGGGCAGTTCGGGACAAAGTCCTTAGTTTTAGGCTGCTCAGGACAAAGCCCTTGTTGTTCCCGTTGCTTTAGTCACACTCATCTTTATGAGGTCTTTTTAAAAACTTTACATCTGTGTAGTGTCTTATAGTTTATCAGGTTCTTTTATATATATTATCTTATTTGACACATAATAACACTCTTGTAAGGAAGGCAGGGAACGATGGGAAACTCTGGAAATTTAAATGGCCTGTTTCAGCATCACACCGCTAGTCCCAGGGCCAGAGCAGAGCACCGCACTGCTGGCCCTTCGCCCCAGGGAAGGGGCCTGAGAGAGTGGTCGGGGGACCAGGGAAGGGTCCCGAAGGAGCATGGCACCCAGCTCCTGACTCCAGGGACAGCTTGCCCTCGAGTTCTCGCTGGGCGCCACTGAGAACTGTGGGACACCTCAGTTAATCTTCCTGTCAGCCGTGTGAGGTCAGTATGTTAGCTGCCCTTTTCTTGGAGACAAGGAAACTGAGACTCGGGGGCTAAATGACCTGCCCAAGGCCATGTGGCAATAAGTTGGGATTTGAGCCACCACTTAATAGCTCTGTGCTTTCTTTGCCTCAGCTGGTTGCTCTGTAAAGTGTGGTAATCCCAGCACCTGCCTCCTGGGGCTATTGTAAGGATTCGGTGAGAGGAGGCATTTTTATAAGTGCTCAGAAAGGTATCTGGCACAGAGCGAGCACTCTGCACACGTTGGCTATTCATAGCTTTATTATTGTGTTGGACTCCAGAGTCAGAGTTCTTAACCACTGTGTGTATTGCCTAATTTGTTCTCCTTCTCTTCCACGAAACCGGAAGGAATTGGGCTAAGTGGAGCAGTTGGCTGTTAGTGCCAACAATTTGAGAAATCAGGAGTAGACTTTAAAGCTGGTTTTGAAAAGCTCAGTCTCCACCTCCCTCCCTCCTCCTCCGGTGTCGGAGCAGAGCAGTGTCGGTCGAGAGGGCCGTGAAGCGCCCCGACTCTTAGTCAGCACGTGAGGCTTTGGCCCCTGCCTGGTGTCAGGACAGCCCTGCGGGGGAGATGGGCTGTCTGCTTACTTGCTCCGTGTGTGATCTGGCTTTTCTCCCTTATCCCCACCCCCACCCCCACCACGACCTAAGGTGAGAAACCTCACAAGTGTGAGCTGTGCGACTTCACGTGCCGAGACGTGAGCTACCTGTCCAAGCACATGCTGACCCACTCCAACACCAAGGACTACATGTGCACCGAGTGCGGCTACGTCACCAAGTGGAAGCACTACCTCAGCGTGCACATGCGAAAGCACTTGGGCGACCTCAGGTACGCGCGCACACACCTGCACCCCTGCCCCAAGAGTGTTGTGCTAGCCTATAGGCCTCTTGAATTCCTCTGTGGCCCCAGTGCTCTTCTGGGCCCGGGGAGACTCCGGTAGTGCCCATTGGCAACAGCTGGCCTCTGCCTGTGGCCCAGTCTGCAGGTGAGGGATCTCTGGGCTCAGAGAAGGCCTGAACCCAGAGTTTAGGCCTGGACACTAAAGTGTTGCTTGAGTTCTCAGAGCCCAGTCTTGGGAAAGTAGATCAGGCACCTTGCCCTCTGATCTCTGGGCACAGCTGGCTAGAGGCTTCTCCTTGGCTTTCATACCTCCATGGGAGGATGGGAACTGGGTGCAGAAGCCTTCCCTGTGGAGCTGTGGGCATGTCAGCTCCTTAGAAATCCACAGTGGGTTGCTGATTCACACCTTCCCTTTAGGGAGCAATACAGAGTAGGGGCTGGAACATAAGCCCTGAAACTAGACCATCTTTGCCCTTCACTTTGTAGCTTCGGACAAGTTGTTGACTTCTATGCCTTAGTCTCCTCACTTGTAAATGGATACCTATTCCATAGGGTGGTGGGAAAGAACATTGAAGTAGATGGTGTATGCACAACACTGGCCCATAGTAAGTAGTGACTATTAGCTGTTAAGCTTGATTTATGGTTGTGATTTTGCTAATCACCCTCGCCCATCCCTTTTCACCAGATACCAGTGCAGTCAGTGTTCCTATCGCTGCCACCGGGCTGATCAGCTGAGCAGCCATAAGCTGAGACATCAGGACAAGTCCCTGATGTGTGAGGTGTGTGCCTTTGCTTGCAAGCGGAAGTATGAGCTGCAGAAACACATGGCTTCCCAGCACCACCCTAGCAAGCCAGCCCCACTCTACCTCTGCCGCTACTGCAGCTACCAGAGCCGCCACAAGCAGGCCCTGCTGAGCCACGAGAACTGCAGACACACCCGCCTCCGTGAGTTCCGCTGTGCCCTCTGTGACTACCGCACCTTCAGCAACACCACCCTCTTCTTCCACAAGCGCAAGGCCCATGGCTATGTGCCCGGGAACCAGGTCTGGCAGCTCCGCTGTGCCAGCCAGCAGCCAGAGGAGGCCAGGCAATGCCCGACACCCGCACTGGACTCACAGTCCTCAGATCAGCTGTCTGCCCAGCCTGTGGGGCAGGACCACGATACTGAGACTGCCGTGGACCCCAGCGTGGACCCCAGCGTGGACCCCGGCTTGGACCAGACTCTGCCAGAAGTCAGCGAGGACAGTCCTGGGAGACAGGATGGCAGTGAAGTTCCCCAGGGGGGTGACCTGGTCGGCAGCCCCAGCCCAGCGGAGGTAGACGAGGGCACCTGCACGCTGCACCTGGAGGCCCTGGGAGTAGAGCTGGGGCCTGTGGCCGAGCCACCACTTGAGGAGATCGCTGACACGGCCCCTGTGGAATTCAGGCCCTTGGACCCCTCGGGGCCCCTGAGGCTGGAAGGGCCAGAGGGAACTTTGACAGAGCTGTCTGCCTTTGAAGGTGCTGGGACTTCCGGCTTGGGTGCTGAAGAAGAGCCCATTCTGGAGAAGCCAGTACCTGAGCCCCCCAGAAACCCTCCTTCCTCAGAGGAACCTCCTAACAGCTGGGCGGAAACCTTCAAGGCAACTCCACCCACTGAGGCAGCACTTCTGCCCCAGTTGCCTGAGTCAGAGTCACTACTCAAGGCCCTCAGGAAACAGGACAAAGAACAGGCAGAGGCATTGGTACTGGAGGGGCGGGTTCAGATGGTAGTGGTGCAGGGAGAGGGGCCGGCCTTCCGCTGCCCACACTGCCCTTTTATCACCCGCCGGGAGAAGACCCTGAGTCTGCACTCCAGGACGGGGTGCCCTGCCCGCCGAGAGCCCCTGCTGTGCCCCGACTGTGGGGCTTGTTTCAAGCAGCAGCGCGGCCTTAGTACCCACGTGATGAAGAAGTGCCGTGCCTCGCTGAAAATGAACAGGAGCTTGTGCAGACCAGATTCAGCTGTCCCTCTGCATCCTCTGCCCCCTGGCAGCCAGGCCTCAGAGGCTGCAGAAGGTGGGAAGCCAGCACCTGCACCGTTAGAAGTAGAGGTAGTGCTCTCAAAGGATGCTCCTTCTGAGCTTTCTAGGGAACCAGAAGAAAGAGAGGAGCCTCTGGCCACAGCCTCTGGCTCTACAGTACTTCCTGCAGAAAACTCCTCATCCCCAGAGACCCCTGAGAAGTTCCGCTTTGAACAGGGCAAGTTCCACTGCAACTCATGCATGTTCCTTTGTTCTCGGCTCTCCTCCATCACCTCTCACGTGGCCGAAGGTTGCCGGGGGATACGGAGCGGGGCAGGAAAGCGATGTGCCTCCCAGACCCAGCCTGTTGTGTCCCCGCTGAGCAATGGGGACGCGGTCCCCCAAAACAGCGGGAATACGGAGTGCAGCCCTGGTGATGGGGACACAGCTGTGGTTCCAAAGCAGAAGGGGGCCCGCTTCTCCTGCCCCACATGCCCCTTTAGCTGCCAGCAGGAGCGGGCTCTGAGGACTCACCAGGCCCGGGGCTGCCCCCTTCAGCAGTCTGGAGAGTTGCGCTGCGGCCTCTGCTCATTCACCGCTCCTGCTGCCGCCGCCCTGAAGCTCCACCAGAAGCGGAAGCACTCCACTGTGGCTCCAGCCCGCGGCCCCCGGCCCCCTCTTCAGTGCGGGGACTGCGACTTCATCTGTAAACAGAGCAGGTGCCTACAGCAGCACCAGCGGCTCAAGCATGAGGGCGTGAAGCCACATCAGTGCCCTTTCTGTGACTTTTCCACCACTCGACGGTACCGTTTGGAGGCTCACCAGTCCCGACACACAGGTGTGGGCCGCATCCCCTGCAGTTCCTGTCCCCAGACATTTGGTACTAACTCAAAACTGCGCCTGCACCAGCTGAGGGTACACGACAAAACACCCACCCACTTCTGCCCACTCTGTGACTACAGTGGCTACCTTCGCCATGACATCACTCGCCATGTCAACAGCTGCCACCAGGGCACCCCAGCCTTTGCCTGTCCCCAGTGCGAGGCCCAGTTCAGCTCCGAGACAGCACTCAAGCAGCATGCTCTGCGCCGGCATCCTGAGCCTGTGCCCCCGGCCCCCGGCTCTCCTGCAGAGGCTGCTGAGGGCCCCCTGCACTGCTCCCACTGTGGGTTCCTGTGCCCCAGCCCTGCCAGCCTGCGAGAGCACACCTGTAAACAGCACCCGCGGTTCGAGTGTGGGGCCTGCCAGGAGGCCTTCCCTAGCCGGCCAGCACTGGACGAGCACCGGAGGCAGCAGCATTTCAGCCACCGCTGTGAGGTCTGTGACTTTGCCGCCCGGGAGCGGGTGGGCCTGGTGAAGCACTACTTAGAGCAGCACGAGGAGCCTTCAGCGGCAGCCTCAGAGGGGGACGCTGGCCAGCCCCCCCTGAGCTGCCCCTTCTGTGACTTCACGTGCCGCCATCAGCTGGTGCTGGATCACCACGTGAAAGGGCACGGGGGCACCCGGCTCTACAAGTGTAACGACTGTGCCTACAGCACCAAGAACCGGCAGAAGATCACCTGGCACAGCCGCATCCACACCGGGGAAAAGCCCTACCGCTGTCACCTCTGTTCCTACGCCTGTGCTGACCCCTCTCGCCTCAAGGTGAGGTCCAGGACCGTGGTGGCTCGGAGTGCTGTTTGTGGGGTCAAACTGCCTGGGGTCCCAAATATCAGCTTTGTGACCTTTGTCAAGTTCCTTAGTTTCTCCCAGCCTCAGGTTCCTCATCTGTGAAAAGGGGCTAATACCTCATAGGGTCATTATAAAGATAAAATGTCATAGTACACGCTAGTCACGTGATGAACATGTAACGGATGGGGAACAGCCTAGATAATGGTGACAGCTAACATTCATTGAGTGCTCATGCTGGGCACTGTAATTTTGTCCTTTCAAAAACATGAGATACAGTTTTACTGTCTCTCACTTTACAGATTAGTAAGCTAAGAACTAGAGGTCAGGTCATCCAGGCACACAGGTAACAGCATGGTGGAGCTGAGACAGTCCGGGCAGACCCAGGGGCAGGCCCGGGGGTTAGGTTGGTGTCGCAGCGGCCACATGGAGGAACCCGATTCGTAACGGCAGTGTGGACAGGACGGGACCCGGGGACAGGGTTGTCTGCCAGCAGTCTCTCTGCCTGCCTCCCCCAGCTCCTCGCCCACTGAGTGAGGAGGTGCCCCTTTTCTGGATACGTTCTCTGTTCTCGCTCCTGCAGTACCATATGCGGATCCATAAGGAAGAACGGAAGTATCTGTGCCCTGACTGTGGCTACAAGTGCAAGTGGGTCAACCAGCTCAAGTATCACATGACCAAGCACACAGGTGAGTCCGTGGTTTCTGACAGGCCCAAGGGGTTCCCCCATTCCCTGGCACACCCAGCCTCCCTGAGGTGGCGTCTGTCCTCACTCAGGGTCAGGGTGGTAGGTAGGCTCAGTGGCTAGAACAGCTTCCCAACCTGCTGACGCATAAGAGAGGTGAACAGAGAGCCTGAGTATGTTTACTTTTCAAAGGCTCCCCAGGTGATTGTGGCACCAGGTCACTCACCTCCCACTGAGAACCCCCCAACTCAGTGATTAAGGGCAGGTCTCTCTGGTGCCTGCAGACCTGATGGAACTCTGCTGAGTGAAGAGGAGAGGGTGGGGGGGTTCACCTGTGTTTCAGTTACCCCTGCTTTCTCCTGCTTGCGGAGCCCGTGAACCACAGGTTCTCAGTAAAGGGTTAACGATGGTGACGTGCCTGTGATTGCTGCATGTGACCTCCTCGGGTAAAGGAATTGAGCAGTGGCATTCCAAGGCCATCTGTGTCTATGAATGGCCTATCACCTCTACCCCCTTCCCTCTTAAGTCTTTTCTTTGACTTCTCGAATTGAGCAAGCAGTTGGACTTACCACATCCTCCGCTTCCATGAGCGCCCCATGACCAAAAGGAGGTTGAAATTTCCCACTTGGAAGTCCTATCATATTTGAGTATCCACTGCTGTCAAGTGGCTATTTAATGGTCCGGTTAGTTGTCAGCCCTTATTGAGCACCCATTGTATACAAGGAGGTGTGTTGGGAGAAGGGCACAGAAACGTCAGACAAGACTGGAACGCTCCAAAGGCACAGTATTAGCTTGCTGCTTGTGTCCTTTACGTCCCAGATCACAGTGACTCTTACTGTCCACCGAGCCTGTTCCACTCCCTGCAGTGGTGACTTGTTCCCTGTCTTTGCCACATCCCGCAGGACTGAAGCCATACCAGTGTCCCGAGTGTGACTACTGTACCAACCGGGCTGACGCGCTGCGCGTGCACCAGGAGACCAGGCACCGGGAAGCACGGGCCTTTATGTGTGAGCAGTGCGGCAAGGCCTTCAAGACCCGCTTCCTGCTGCGCACCCACCTCCGCAAGCACAGCGAGGCCAGGCCCTACGTGTGCAACGTGTGCCACCGTGCGTTCCGCTGGGCTGCCGGCCTGCGCCACCATGCCCTCACCCACACCGACCGCCACCCCTTCTTCTGCCGCCTCTGCAGCTACAAGGCCAAGCAGAAATTCCAGGTGGTCAAGCATGTGCGCAGGCACCACCCCGAGCAGGCCGACCCGAACCAAGGCGTGGGCAAAGACCCCACCACCCCCACAGTACACCTGCATGATGTGCAGTTGGAGGGTCCCAGCCCTGCCGCTCCTTCTGCTCCCCCGACCGGACCGGAGGGCTGAGGTCCCAGCCCACCTCCCAGACCAGAAGAGGGTGTGGTCCAAGATGTCCAGAGCTAGCCTAAGGAGCTCAGAGCATAAGGAAGGACTGGCTTTGGGGTGTCAGGGTGGCCAGAGCCCTGCTGGGACTCTGGCCGTAGGACTTGAACGTTGGCGTCTACATAAATGAGAGACATGGACCACAAATTGATTTTGTGTGGACACCCACTGTCTCTGACTATAAGATGTTGGTTTTACCAATTCCGTTTTCTCTTTCCTTCTTACTATGTTGAATCCTGTTTTCATTCAGCATTCTCAAAACAGTTGTACCTGACCATGTGTGCTGTTGTGCCTAATGCTGTATAAAGCATGTTAAACAGAATGATTCCTAGCTTACAGACTCGTCCATGTTTCGGCATTTCCAGGCTGTCGTCCTGATCTGCCCTGCCCGCTCTTCGACCTCTGCCTCTTCTATTTCTCCTTCCCTCTCCACTGAGTGATTGATTCTCAGACAGGCCCGGGTCTGCCTTCTCTCTGTTCTTGAGCCTGGCCCTTATTCTGCGCCCTATTTCCAAGCCACTTTGTCTACCTGTAGAGGGAGGGTTGCCATCTACGAAGCTTCCTTGTGGAAGCAGCTTCAATTCAGCAGCAGCGCTCAGAGGGGGTCCGCAGCTGCACTAGACAGAGCTAACGCAGAGCGATGGTGCGAAAGGCAGATGATCGCAGGGGTGGAGGTGAACCTCCAGTGCAGAACTGAGTGCCTCACAGTGACTACTGCCTGAACTGGGACGCGCTGGGAGAGTCAGAGAGGGTGCTATTAATAATTTTGCAGGGACAGCAGACATAAGCCAGGATCATTCCAGGCGAACTCTTCGGGGGGGCTGGGATCACGTAACCCTTTATCTGCTCTTCTTGCCCTGACCCAGAACATGCTCCTGTACTGTTCCTGTGTAGCACATGCGGAGGGATCCCTGGAAACATTTTTCTACCTTTCCCCTGCCCCACCTGTCTACCCAAATGTCCCCCAACCCTCATCCTTGCCCAACAATGACAGACCGTACTCAAGCCAGATGGGGGAGAGCAGCTCTATTAATGCCGGTGGGGCCGGGAAGGAGCAGTGCCGTGTTCTCTTGAGAGCCATGGTTCAGTCTTGGGGGCAGGTCTCTTGCCCCAGCCTTTGCTTGGGGAGGCTTGAGGCTTGGTTTATCCTTTCCTTGACTCTGGGCTTTGAGGAACTCGTGGAGGAGGGGGTAATGCCCCTTGGGTGTCTGTGTCCCAAACCCCTCTGGATTTGTAGTTGCAATCTGTCTTTGAGCCAGAGTTAGTGCGAGAGATTAGTCCTGGGTCTGGGTTGGGGGCTCAGCCCACAGCAAGAGGAAGGAAGGAACCCCAGTACAGAGGACACAAAGGGGAAGGGCAGGGAAGCTACCAAGGGTTTGGTGAAAACGAAGGGAGGTGAAAAACCAGGTCCTAAATTTGCTTGTTAGGAAGAGCGAGGGAATCTTGCGCCTAGGAAGGTACAACCCAATGCTTGGTTTTCACCACCTCTGCTTTCTGGAGAGACTGTGCAGGTTTTTCTGACCACCTAAAGCAAAGGCACCCACCCTTCCCATGCAGTGCCCACCTTAGGATTCAACCTCCTTCAGCCCTTCCAGCATGCAGATGTGCACGAAGATGGAAGCCGGGTGGAGGCTGGTGCCGTCCTTGGAGAGCAGGTGTATGTGGCGGTAACCTGGAAAGGCACAGGTGGACGGTGTTAGGCTGGCAGCCGGGGTTAGGGGGTTTGGCCGGGGGTGGAAGGACAGGCTCACCTTGTTGCATGCAGGTCCAAGGCAGGGTGTACTGACCCACAAAGTCATTTCGGGATTTCCAGTTGTAATCCATTACCACAAAACGCAGCAGGGCCAGCTCAGGCACCAGCACCCGGAAGCATAATGTTTGCCCCCAGTACGGATTAAAACCTGGGGTGGAAGGGGGTGAATGAGGGAGGGAGTGAAGGAACAGGTTTTTGTTTTTTTTTTTCCTAGACCCGTGCTGGGTTACTTTCCCTGTGTGCTCTCACTTAATTTTCCTAGCAGTCAGGTGAGGAAACAGAAGGTAAGCTCAGGTCACTGGAGGTTATAACCGAGGGGCCAGGATTCAGACTGAAGATGTCCACACCCCCATTCTTTGTCCGGTTCCACCCAGCCTCCCATGGAGGTGGGGGAGGGAGGGTGGTGACGTGGTCTACACTGAACTGCGGGCAGGATGGTAGGAGAGTAACAGTCGTGCTCCTCCCACCTCCCCCCAGCACCGCCCAGTCTCACCGTTGTTCTCCACGTGGCTGGTCTCCTGCCGGGTTGTGTCTGCGCGAATGCCAAAGATCTCCACTCTTACCAGTGGATCCACAATGGACCCCTCTTTGGACTTGTCCTCTTTGGGGAGTTGCTGACCACTGATCACCTGCAACAGTTCCTGCTCAGCCCAGCCTCAATGCAGCTCTCACGCCCCCGGGGGAAAGGGAAGGGAAGGGGGAAATGCCGGACCTCACGCTCTAGCTTTGGGTTTGCAAAGCCAGTCCTCTATGGGTAATAGATTTTCGTCCAGTAATCTGTGCAATTTTAAATGCATTCAAGTAGAAGTTTAACAAGGTATGAAAGGTATGGCTGGCAAGTATGGCTGCCCTGGCTGGCGTAGCTCAGTGGATTGAGCGCAGGCTGGGAACTAAAGTGTCCCAGGTTCGATTCCTAGCCAGGGTACACGCCTGGGTTGCAGGCCATAACCCCCAGCAACCACACATTGATCTCTCTCTCTCTCTCTCTCTCTCTCTCTCTCTCCACCCCCTTCCCTCTCTAAAAATAAATAAATAAATAAAATCTTTAAAAAAAAAAAGGTATGCTAATAACAGCATTCCTTTCTGTAGTATTTACTGTGCATCACGCTTTGTTGAAATACTTCATTTTAACTCGTCACAACCACCCTGTGAGGTAGATAGTAGTATTACCCCCGTTTTGCAAGTGAGGACACTAAAGTTAAGGAACTTGACCAACATTTCACAGCTAGTAAATGGGTTTGAACCTAGGCAATTGGCTCCAAAGTCCAGTCTGGTAACAATCAGGCTATCCTGCCTCTCCCAAGGAACTTGGCTGGCCTCGCCACCTCTTCCCCCTGCTTCTACCCCAACTATCCCGAGTCTCTTCCCAACAGTTCTGCTTTCCATTATACCTGGATTAGGAGTGTCTGGGCTTTGAAAGGGCTGATGGGCCTCTCGGGGTGGAAGGAACTCTGGGTATCACGTAGGAACTCTGGCTTCAGCACGTAGCCACAGGCACCATTCTGGCGGAAGAGCCCATCATAGATGTCCATCTCAAGCCCTGCAGTCTGCACATTCATAGCCACTGGGGGCCCCAGAAGGAGAGAGGGGAGGGATTTACCTTGGGGCCATCTAGTGTCTCTTTCAGGGAGTTAAAAAGCCGTGTTGGGTATACAAGGGCCCACTGGGAATATTCCCCATAGATGTTCTCAGCCTAGCACTCTTGGAGCATTCCCTGGCTCTCCTGCCTCCCAGGAACTGAATGCCCACTTGTTGCTCTTCCGCTTTCTCCTCCCTGTCCTTACTGCCCCCTCACCCATCTGGCAGCCTGCATTCCAGAATTCCTGGGGGTTGTAGTTGGATGAATCTGTCCTCAGACCACTGGGATACACACGGCTTAGCTGCCAGATGTTATGCTGCACAAACTCATTGCCTGTGAAAAGGGCGTACGTAGAGAGATGGAAGTGGGGTGGGTGATCCCCCTCCCCTGCTCCCAAGGTCCCTCCCACCAACTTCACTCCCCTCCCCAGCATCTCCCCCAGCTCCTCCCCAGAGCTCTGAGCCCTGTAACTCCTGCTCCCGTGCCTGCTCTGAGGAGTGCCATAGCTCCCTGGTCCCTTCTTAGCTCCCTTGGATTCTTTCTTGGAACTCATCTGCTGGCCCGTCAGACCGGACCCTACCAATCCCATTTCTTCTCCGTCCCTCCCCTTTGGTCCTGACCAGCCTCCTTGATGAGGCCCTTGGCCTTGGTTTCAGAGAAAGACGATAACTCGTAGAAGCGGTAGTGCTCCCTCGAATGAGTGAAGCTGTGGAACGGGACGGTCTTTGTGTAGACAACCAGGGCAGACAGGGACGGACACAGCATGGGCTTGGATTTCTGGAGAAGGAGAAAGAGAGGAAGATGGAATCGAACCATGAGCAATCCGAGAGGAAAGAAGCCCGTGGCCAGGACCTGCACTTCCCCACCCAACCTGAGCCTCTGCCCACTGCCTCCCCGCTGCATCCTCCCTCCTGCCTCACCTGCTTGGGAAAGAGTGGGAACCCAGGCTTGGGAAGAGGAGGAGCCTGGACCATAATCTGACAACAGAGAGACGGACAAAACAGCGG
This sequence comes from Phyllostomus discolor, assembly GCF_004126475.2. Classification (NCBI taxonomy): domain Eukaryota; kingdom Metazoa; phylum Chordata; class Mammalia; order Chiroptera; family Phyllostomidae; genus Phyllostomus; species Phyllostomus discolor. The sequence goes on from NC_040906.2 coordinate 14,924,861, forward strand.
GCACATCACAACCTGGGGATGGGAATGGGAATAAAGACTGTCCGCGAACACTGATGGGAACAGTTTCGGCCTCGGGACTTGAAGAGTCTGTTCTACATTACTTTCTGGATAGCACGTTTTAAGCGTATTATCATTTCTAAACAGAGAGGTGTCACCCTCCCTGCCTTTCTTCTTTTAAAATAAGTTAATTATTTTTGGTTAAAATGTACTTGAACCCAGACAGGTAGGTCAAGGTGTGTAAATGGTCATATGGAAGTCACACGTGGGAGGATGTGAGGGTCCCAGGGTAATATTTTTAGATTTATCTCCCGAATTCCCATTTCTATCCCTGAACATGGTGGCAGGTTAGACGCCAGAGCTCCAGAAAGAGCAGTGTAAGCTCAAAGTCAGCTGAGCCAAGCCAGTGCACGTGAGAGACAAACGCAGACATCAAACCAGGGTCTTGGTGGTCCTACAAATGGCACCCCTACCCCACAGGGAGCTGAACCACTCGGCGAAGGCCTTGTCAGAGCCTTCGCCTCCCCCACCGCTTCCTGCTCCTTCTCTTCGGCTGTTTTTGGCCCCACCTCAGACTCACCTTCTCCAAGAAGCTTTCTCCAGCTAAGCCCACTTTAGCTGAGGTCACAGCAGTCACCCCCCAATATAATGATGCAGCGCACGCGCACACACACACACACACACACACACCCATCAGTCATTTTCAAACTTGCCTTTAAGGAGGCTGAGCAGTAGTACAAAGATGTCTCAGGAGCCACCTGGGAGACCCAGGATAGAGCCAAAGGGCTCCTCAATTAAAATGAGTGCATTTATCTATTTTACATACTGAGCTTCCAGAACCAGAAAAGATATCATTAAAAATGATGTCATGGCCCAAAGAAGCTGGAAAGCCACTGCATCCATTCTTATGCCTCTTTCACTGGGGGCAAGGGGCGTTTTGCTCCTTGGCCTTCTACCCTGCCTGGCTCGAGCCTCTTCATACGTGGGCTCTCAGCTTGCGATGAAGTCTGGCCGAATGCCAGAGCCGAGACCACCCTCCGGGCCTACCTTCTCCTTTTTGTCTTTACTGCGAGGACTCAGTTCCTGGGTCTCAGGCTCAAACTGGGACTCCGGCTCCAGCTCAGCCTCCTGCTCCCCCTCCAGTTCAGTCTCCAGCTCTTCCTCCTCTTCGTCTTTGTCAAGATCCTCCTCAAGCGTCTGTAACTTCTTCCCCTTCACCAGAATCTTCTTCCGAAGCTCCTAGGGGGACAAAAATGAAGGGGCCTGGCTACCTGTCTTCTCTGGGACCCTCGCGGGGATCGTGCAGACCCTGTTGCTCTCATGGGGCCACCTCAAAGGCGACAGAGGTGAGTGAGTGGTCAGACGGTCCCCCAGGAAGGCTGCTGGATACCTCCGGCAGGGGTTTCCTATTGTTAAGCAAACCTGTAACGTCTCTATCCATATGGAAAAAAATAAATGGGGACCCCTCCCTCACATTTGACGCATGAAGATTCCTCATAGATTGAAGATTTACGTGTAAATATAAAGAATGTTAGAAGAAAACTGCCCTGGCCGAGGGGCTCCGTTGGTTGGAGCATTGCCCCATGCACGGAAAGGTTGCGGGTTCTGTGCTCTGGCGGGGCACGGATGCGGGTTGCGGCTTCGGTCCTGGTTTGGGGCATGCAGGGGAGGCCACTGATTGATGTCTCTCTCTCTCCCCACTCCACTCTCTCTCTCTGAAATCACTGAATATGTATCTCCTCGGGTGAGGATTTTTAAAAAGGATTCTAGAAGAAAATAGATCTTTTTCCACCTTTGGGAGCCCTACAACACCAGCATGAACTGGGTGTTTTCGGAAGGGCAGTGGTTCTCTTTCACGGGTGAGAAACCCGAAGACCTGTCACTCCTTGGAGACGGAACCACCAGTGGCAGAGCCGTGTCTTCGCATCTGCTGACTCATTCATTCACAGACCTGTTTGCTATCAGCTTAAACAAAGGACACCAGGAAGCAGTAACTGATTACCTACCATCGGATTATTCTGAGTGTCCCTGAGGAGTCTTAAAGCCCCTGAGACCTTGGAGGTGATATTCTAACCAGGGTCACCCTAAGACAGTGAGAAAGGCCAAACAGCTGGAAAAGAAGCAAGGGGTACGAAAATCCATCCTGGAAGCCATTTCCATTCTGGAATAAGGTTGGCTGCTTCGTGCACAATGGTGTCTCGAAGTTCTTTTCTCAAAAAATTTTCCAGAGCGTTAGTATCTTTAACATTTAAAAAATTGTTATATACCAATACAACTTTTAACCCATCAAAGTGGTTATCAATTAAGTCAAAAGAAGAAAACAGATCTTTCTTAGTTTTTTTTTGCATTTGCTATTATGAATCACCACTCTACTGGAGGTTTTTGTGGCTCTTCTCTTGTACTGTCAGGAGGGATGCAATCTGGTGTTTTGTCCGGAGGGCGGCTTGGCAGTAACAACCAACATGTCAACAGGCAAACTCTTTGACCCAGCAATTTTACCTCTGGGAACCCATCTCAATGAGAGAAAGGATAAATGGGCAAAGCCGTGTATTAAAGTGAAAAATTATAAACAACCTGAATATTTACCATTTACTGTTTACGTTTACCATCTACTGGTTGGATAAATTAGGGTCCATAACATTAAATGGAATGCCATTGAGCTATTTAAAAGGAAAAAAATGATGCATGAAAAGACATCCATGATATATGTTATATGTGATATAAAGGGCTATAGAAGACACTCCCATTCACTTTTTAACAGTGGATGTACAATATTATATTATCATTCACTTTTTAAAAATGTGAAATTATATACACATATATGTTTGTATAAGTATTGAAAACCGATTGACAGCAGTTTTGGGCAAAGGTTGAGAATATGATGGGGAGATTTCCCTTTCTATATTGTTGGTTTAGTCTACAACATTGATGAACTACCAGGAAAAACATTAAGATACTTCCATTGAAAAACTAAAAGTGAAATAAATCATGATTTAAAATTTAGAGGTCTGTTCTAACTAGAAGTCTGTAAATAGACGTCTATTTATGCCTATTTATAGACTATATTCTACATTGTATAGACTATAGAATAGACGGCTATAAATAGAAGTCTGTTCAATCAGATTTTTATAAATTAAAGTTCTCTCTGAGGGTACGAAGGGCAAGATGGTCCATCTAAGGGCGACAGGGAAGGAACAACACAGAAGAGCCGAAGTGGGGGGTATGGAAGCCGCAGAGGAGCCTGGGCTGGGGCAGTGGACCCCTACCTCGGGCGAGGGCAGCTGGGTGGGCAGCAGCCCGTCCAAGGTGGTGCTCAGCAGCTGCTCCCCCAGGATCTCGGTCAGATGCTGTGCTACGATCTCCTGCTGCTCCCAGCTGCAGTGGTTCTCCAGGGACAAGATGACTGGGTAGTCTGATGTCTGGTGGGGAGGGAAGGAGATGCCGGAGCCAGAGTTCTAAAGCCTGGAACCTCTGTGCATCTCAAGGTCCACCTGCTTACTCATTTGACTGAGTACCCTGATTGCTAAACTCTTCTGACCCCATTCTGGGCCTCAGGGAGGTCTTGCTGGGCCTGGAGCCCACTTCACACATAAAAATCACTCTTGGGATCCCGAAACAGACAAGTGCCAGGCCCAACCCAGGTCCCTCTGGGACCTTGGAGTTCTCAGGCTTAGAGTGGGAAGGCCAGGCCATTGCCCTGGTTACATGTTCATGGTACACTCTCAGGCTTTCATCTCTGGGTTCCTGTCATCCCCTAACCCTGCCTACCCTTCCTCAGATAGGGGACAGAAGTTGTTAGAAGTAGTAGTTACTAATCTCTCATAATTACTTCTATGACAATTAATTACTAGGAACACAGATAACGCTTATTTATAATAATCCCTTAATATTTGCCTGATGCTTCATGGTTAAAATCTTTTTCCCATATGCCATTTAACGTAACCTTCCCTTGTCTCTGCACCCTCCCCAGAGCCAGCCATTCTTTCCTCCGGTCTTCTGGCCTCACCAACATTCCCATCCTGGGGCTCCTACCTGGAAGGCATACTGTGCTATAGTGGCCACGACCTCTTTGAACAGGATACGGGAGGTCAGGGTGTGTCCATGGTAAACAACAGGTTCCCCACTAGGTCCGTCCCATACATCCACCTCCAAACAGCGGCACCCCCGCTTCAGGGCCCTGCAAGAATGCGAAGCCCCCAGGGACAGAAGGGGTCACTCTCCGATCTCCCCACTACGGAGAGAACAGTGCGCACAAGCACTTACCTGTCGAGATCCCTTCATGCTACATCTCCATGGATCGTTCTCTGTCCACTGGCACACGGCTGCAGCTCACACTGACCTCTAACACCCCCCCACCGGCCCAACTCATATCTTTCCTCGGCAAGCCATCCCACACTGCCTCACTATGCTTTTGGGGTTCTGCTTGTATTTCGTTACATAACACCTGAGTTATTCATATTCTCAGTAAATTTATTTTCTCTACTAGACTTCCTAGGGCAGAAACTATATGTTCCATTCACCTTTGTATCCCCTGAAGCTACCAGATCAGTAGCAACTGCAAAGGTATCTTGACTATTCAAGCTAATCCAATGAGCTATCACAGTATAAGCAGGAACAATTTATTAGCTACTGACACATAGATTATCTCATTGAACCCTCCCAACCATCCAGAGAGCAGACTCTGTCCTCATCCCTATCCCACAAATGGGAAACACGAGGTGTGGAGAGGTTGTACATATACTTGGCTCCAGACTACCGCATGAGGGAGCCAAGATTTGACCGCAAATAGCCTGACTCCAGAACCTATGTTTTTAACTCCTGTGGTCTACTGCCTCCCCTTTAATGTTTAGTTTATTTATGTATTTAAAATAAGTGTATTAGGACCTCTGAGTTCCAGAGAGTTTCATAGCTTATGAAAGAGAGAGAAGCTCCATTTGCCCGGAGGGTTTGACACCGCTCTGCCACCAGTCCTATCATCTCCTCTAGGTCTCTCGGGGATTCGGGGATCCTCAGCCCCCAAACCCACCCCCCACACCTTCTCCACTCCTGTTATCCACTGACAGGGCCCTCAGTCTCCCACAGCTGTTCCCTTCTCATGAGCTCCGGCCCTCCTCCCCACTGCACCGTATATATCCCTCGACGCTGCTCTGGCCACAGAGCTGGTCGCCCACCAGGTAGGTGTTGTGAGAGGAGCTGATGTAGTAGTGGCTCAGGGGGTGTGTCATGTCCTGGTACACGGGGAGGCAGGCTGGGCTGAAGACGTCGCCATCCTTCGAGCAGAGGTAGCTGAGGAAGCCGTCCATGCTCAGCACGTGCCGCAGCTTGCCTGAGGTGTGGAGTAGGGGGACATAGGAGTGAGAGAGAGAACTCGGAGCGGGAGGCCCCAGCACACCTACCGCAGACCACCCCACCCCTCGCCAGGGTGCAGCCTGTCCGACGGTGTCCTCTCCCAGCCTCCAGATCCCAAACTGGCCCCCTCTCAGCGTCTGTCACTTCCATCATCCCCACCTTTAGAGAGCGTGAGAGCTACAAGGGGAATCACTGCAATCACCCTAGTCCGGTGCTGTCCAACAGAACTTTCTACAGGGATGAAAACCTTCTATTCCATACTGTCCAGTGCGGTAGCCTCTAGACACATAAGGCTACTGAGCACCTGGTATGTAGCTGTGTGACTGAGGAACTGAAGATTAAATTCTGTTTTTAGTTCATTTAAATTTAGCGGTCCCATGGAGCTCATGGCTACCGTAACGGACAGTGCAGTATTCAGTCCCAAAGGGTAATTTTATGGATAGGGAAACTGAGGCCCAGAGAGAATGAAGTCCAAGACTTGTTAATGACATAACCAAGGTCATGTCGTCATTCCCTGGCCTGTGTAGCTGCTGGCAACTGTGATCTGAGGGTCTCTTCCTATTGTCAGTTTCCATATGGAGTTTTGAGGAATGCCTGTCCCACACTGCTTTGGGCAACACTTTCTTAAAGGGCAGGGTCCTGTCACTCCTCCCATAGCGCCCACCCACTTCGGCACAGGCGTCCTGTATTAACAATGATGACTAATGGTTACGGAGCACTTGCTCTATGCCGAGGATGTTATATGTAGCACATCTCCTATTCTCTCACCAAAACCATGGGGTGGATGTGATATAATCTGCCTTGAGAGGTTAGGTGACTTATCCTAGGTCACATAAGCAGTGAGTGTAGGGATTTGAACCCAGGGAGCCAGGGGTCAGAGCCACACCCCACACCGCTGGACTGTGCAGTCTCGCTGAGGGTAACGTCACTGCAAGGGGCTCCTTTGGGAGGCAAAACACTTAGACTCACACCCAGCCTCCTTGTTCCAGGTTTGATGAGGCCTGGAGATGGTGGAGAATGGCAGGAAGTGTCATTCTTTACAGTGAGTAATATATATCGAATCACTAGATTAAGTCAAGAGTTGTCAGTTACTTTCACATGCGTTATTTCACTTGATCACAAATTATTTTACAAACAAGAAAACTGAGTCTCAGATTAAGCAACTTGCCCAAGGTACTCGGTAAGAAGCAGAATGGGGACTTGAGCCCAGGTCCCTTGACTGATACTCCCTGCAGTCGGAGTATAGTATCCGATAGTCCAGGGCGAGGGAAGGGTAGATCAAATGTAACTGGCGTATGCCGGGTCCTGCACTGGGGCTAGAAGACCCTATTTTTAACCCCGTGACACTCCTCTTCTATGCAGTTTTCTGAAACGATTGCTCTCAGTGCCCTTTCTTCTCTGAGCACCCACAGGAATCTGAATCACCGATCCCAGCATCCTCTGGCGACTCTGTTTGACTCTCAGGTCCGTGAGCACATTGTCCTCGTCTGACCTGCTGCTGTATCTCTGGTGCCCAGCTTAGGTCCCGGCACACCGAGGTACTCAACAAGCACTAGCTGAAGTATGAATAGATGAATGAAAAGGAGTGGGAGATGAGCCCTGGCTGGTGTGGCTCAGGGGATCGAGCGCCAGTCTGCAGACTGCACATCGGTGTTTCTCCCCCTCTCTTTCTCCCTCCCCCTCTCTAAAAATAAATATCAATATTTAAAAATATATATTGATTTAAAAAAAAGTGGGGGGTTGAGACCTAGGAAACCTGGGTCACTTGTCTAGCTCTCATTCATCTCATCTCTAATCCTCATTCTCAAGAGAGGCACCAGGAAGCAGGCGACCTGGGTTTGAATCCCAGTTCCTCACCTCACTAGCTGTTGGCTTTGAGCGAGTCATTTAATTGTTCTAAACTTCAGTGTTCCTCTTTCGCACAAGAGACTTAATAACAGAACCCACTTCAGTTGGTCATGGGAAGGAGTAGAAGAGAAAGGCATGTGGAGGGTTATGTATCCTTTAGCAAAGGCCCAATCTTGATTTACAAGGCTGTCGTGAGGACTAAATGAAATCAGGCATGTGAAGGTGGCTTGTAAATGATTTATTATTAATAATGTAAACCCCTCGCACTCTGAAGAGAATGGAGGGCAGGAAGATTTACAAGGTTTGAGTGGGGACTGAATGAGAAAAGGAATGGGAGAGTGCCTTGTAAATTATTTATTATTAATAATGTAAATTCCTCACATTCTGAAGGGAATGGAGAGCAGAAAAATGTCTACTAAAGGGGCGTGGAGAAAGGTTTGAGGGCAGAGAGGGCATATGTCAGCTGTGTTTGTTAAAAGCTAAACGACTGGCCTCATCATCATCCCCCTCGGCCAGGGGATGACTAGCTTCTGAGAGCTTTCAGGAGCTTGAAGGCTTCAAGAACCATCTGGTAAGTTTGGAGAAAGCCCAGGTAAGGGCAGAGAGCCAGCATTTAAAGAGACAGCAAACAGGCACCATGAAGGCAACTAGCCGAAAGGAATAGTATGCACTAGAAGTGAACAGGCCAAAGCAAGAGGACCAGGGATTATCTGTTTCCACTGAGGCCAAAGGCTGCCGTCAGGAAGGACTTCCTGCAGGCGAAGAAGGATGTACGACATGAATGTGGAGGAGGAAAGGGGTCTTATGGAATGTTCTTCCCCCTGAGAGACCTAGCACCACGGAGGAGACTCTTGTCTTACCTAGGCAAGAAGTGGCTGCTCTCCTTCCAGAGGAGTGATGGGATGCGATGAAGGTGATTGGACAGGGGAGCAGGGCAGGGGTGGGGTCTGCCTTCCTGGAGTTAGGCGGCAGGCTGCTGCTCTCTGGACCTTTCCTGTCACGGTCCCCCTCCCTGCGCCTGTGTCTGGTGCCTCTGCTCTGGTCCCCTTACCACTATCTGAAGGCTCATAGCGGTCGATTAGTTCCAGAGCCAGGTCAGAAGCATGGTCTCCTTCCTTCTGCTCCTCTCGGAGGAAATCCACAAATTCCAACAGGGTCAGCTTCTGCCCATCGGCCGAAAAGTTTTCAAACAGTTCGTGCACCTCAACACGCTTAGTCAATGCCTTATAGAACTCTATAAATTCTTCTCCCTCCAGAGTGTCAGACTGGGATGCGTCTGCCGCCTGCAGGAGGGGTTAGAGGAGAGGAGACAGACCCTTGAACAGCACATATTATGGCCTTGACTTCTCCTGTAAAAACAGCCTTACTGCCCTGGCTGGCGTAGCTCAGTGGATTGAGCGTGGGCTTCGAACCAAAGCATTGCAGGTTCAGTTCCTGGTCAGGGCACATGCCTGGGTTGCAGGCCACGGCCCCCAGCAACCACACATTGATGCTTCTCTCTCTCTCTCTCTTTCTCCCTCCCTTCCCTCTCTAAAAATGAATAAATAAAATCTTAAAAAAAAAACAGTCTTACTGACAGATGGATCCAAACATGTTTCCATAGAACCCCTGACATTTACTGTTCATAGAAGAAACCACTTCAGGAAATAAAAAGCCAAATTTCAGCCATAGCATTTGCTGCTAGAGAAAATTTTCAGCTAGAAAGAGTTGAAATACCCCAAAGGTCAAAATATTCCTCCTCCTATTCATTCCAGGTGGAGTTTCCCATTGTGCCAGGCACCTGTGGAACTCTGGCCACAGACAGAGAGGTCCTTGAGGTCTGATGTAGCAACATCTTGTAATTTGCCTTTCGTGAGGTTATAAATCACCTTTCCAGCAAGACTGAATAGAAAGAACTATGGCATGCCTGGCTGGTGTAGCTCAGTGGATTGAGCACGGGTCTTCTAACCAAAGGGTCGCTGGTTCGGTTCCCGGTCAGGGCATATGCCTGGGTTGTGGACCAGGTCCCCAGTTGGGGGCACATAAGGAGCAAGCCCACATGGATGTTTCTCTGCCTCTCTTTCTCCTTCCTTTCCCTTCTCTCTAAAAAAATACATAAACAAAATCTTAAAAAATAAAAGAACCATGGCCTGTACTTCCCATCAAGCCTGGCACAGTGCTCGGGCATATAATAGAGATTCAGTAAATGAGCGTGGTTGGGGAGGGTCAGAGTACTTCTGGTCAAGTGAGACTGGTCAAGTGAGACTGTGGCCTTGGTGGGCTTCTACCACTCCCTCCCCAGGAGACTCACCTGGAAGAGCTGAAAGGCATATTCTGGTTCCATTTCCACATTCATCAGGTGCAATAACCGCTGGACTTCTGGGAAACTCATCCGACCATCCTGGTTCTTGTCTCCGCGCTGGAACCAGTCACTCAGCCATCCAGGTCTGAGTCAAGGCAAAAAAGCACTGTGTGTGTGTTTGTGTGTGCAGATGTGTGCATGCTCATCTGCTGACATTTCTCCCTGTCTTTGCTGCCGGTCTGTCCTCCACATCAGTTCATCTTCCACATTAGCTTCCAGAATAGTCTCCCCAGAGTACCTATCTATCTCATTCCTGCGTGGCTCTGGTGCCTGCAGGGACCTCTTTGTTGCCTGCAGAAAGCCCAGATACCTTAACATGGAAGTTGAGGTCTCCTGCGCCCACATGATCGCGCCCCAACCCAGTATTCTCAACGCACCTCTGTCCTTCCTGTACTTTAGCCAAACCCCCAGCTCCCTGCTCTCTGATGTCCCAGCTCTCCAGCTCTTCAGTTTCCTGTCTCTGGGCCTTGACTTGTGCTGTTCCTTCGGGCAGGAGCGCCGTTCCCTCCCTCTCTCTCCATGTTCAAATTCTATCATGTTCAAGGCTCAGCTAAAATACTACTTCCTCCCTAAAGCTTTCTCAGAACCCTCTCAGCTAGAATTAAATATGTCTCCTTCTTTTGGACACCCTCAAATAATCTAAGTATCATAACAGTTCCATGGGACTTATTTATACAAGTCCATCCTCTCCACCGACAGAAATATCCGAGTCTCCTAAATATTTGTACCCCTAAAGCCTGGTGTGGTGCCTGATACATTCTGCTTAATAGATGGTGAATGAATGAATGAATGAATGAACTGGTGTAAGAGGTGAATACAATCTAGGAAACTTGAAGTGGGTCAATACCACTAAGCCCTCTAAGGGGTGGCGTCCCACCCCTGTAGTAATTAATGCCACTGGGATCTTCCATTCAGCTCTCAGGATCAGTACCTTGTTTGGTCCTTGGTCTCTTGCTGTCGTCCCTTCCCCCAATCTTAGGGGCCTGATTCTTGGCCAGACTCTGCCTGACTATGCCTTTGCCATCTCGAACCCTGATTCCTTCTTCACTATTCTCAGTCTCACATCAGCCTGAGCTGCCCCTGCCTACCCCACCTGGACTCTTGGGCCTCCCTAACGCTGCCCCCCTCCCACCTGTTCCTAGTGCTGCAGCATCTGCTCCTTCAGTGACCCCTGGCCCCCACGCTAAACTAACTCCATTCCGCCGATACTGATCCAGCTGCTCCTGTTGGTCCATGCTGGTGACAAAGTCCACCAATAGCTGGAGCCCCTGCGTCCAGATCTGGGCCTCCTCAACACTGTTGGCCACCAGGTCCAGGTTGGCGCGGCGGCCATGGAAGACGATGGTGAAGCCCTGCTCCAGGGGGAACTCCTCTGCCAGGCTGCGCAACAACTCAGACTCATGGCCCTTACGCACTGTCTCCACGTCGGAAATCGAGACTGCCAGAGAAGAGCAGGTGGGGGAACTGAGCAAGAGAGGTCACCAAATTGCAGGGGTTGAGAGTCAAGGATCACTACTCCCTTTTTCACTGTGAAGCCACAGAGAGAAGGAACCCCAGCCTCCAAAGGCTGAAACCCCAAAAGCTTTAGTATAGGGAGAGGCAAACCTCAGAGATTCAGGATTCCATGTGAATCACTGGGAGGTTCTCAGGAAGCATGGCAAGGGGCCTGTGCTGGGAATGGCAAGACCTGGCTTCCAGCTGCCAGCTGGCAGCACGACACAGGCAAAATAACTTAATCCTCAGTGTCCTCATCTCAAATAAGGGCTGGTCCCTTCCATGGCCAGTGTGCATGACAATCACAAAAGGACTGGCAAGGCTGACAAATGGAAGCATGGTTGCAGAATAGAAGCAGTTATGCCGAAGCATGAAATGCCCAATTTCAATTCTCCCATTCTGGGTTTGGAGGGCTTCCTCTTCCCAGAGCAGAGGGAGACAGAGAAATTCGTCCACCCCCTTTCCTCAGCTGGGGGTGGTGTGGATGGCGGGCTTGGATTATGCCTCTAATGTAGACTCTCTTAGATGTGTCCTGTGATCAGATTTGTAGACAGATCATAAAGTGTTTAGCCAAGAGAATGCACATTTTGGATGCATTTATGACATTTAAAAATATTCAACATAATAACTAATATTTATTAAATGCATCTATTATATATAACTAATAACTAATATTTAATAAATGCATTTATTAATGCATGGTTTCAGGTCCCATGCTTTAAACATTAATTTATTGAGTCCCTATAACCTACGAAGCAGGTACTGCTTAGCCCTCATTTTACATGAGGAAACCAGTTAGTTTAAGTAACTTGTCTAAAGCCGCTCAGCTAGAAAGTGGCAGAGCCAGGGCTTTGCAGTGAAATTCCCGAGATCATGCCCTTACTGTAACAAAACAACAACAACAAAAAAACATATAAGCTATGACCTACTGAGCCTTGTTATGTGCCAGGGCTTATGTTCTAAGCCCTTTGCATGCAGTAACTGGTTTAATCCTAATAGCAGCTTTAAGAGGCAAGAAGTGTTGCAGTTCCCATTGTAGGCTCAGATACAGATACAAGTGGGACAGCATGCGGACCCATCATAGGACACTGGTCCTTCTCCTGCTCTCAGGCTGCTGGGTGTCTCGGGAGTCGACGCACCCACATGCCCACCCCTAGCTGTCCATGTCACTCACAGCTGGCTTTGGCTCTGCCTCCAGCCTGCCGGGCATGCCAGACCGTCATGCCATCTTCCTGAAGTCGGAAGTATCTTAGCTTCTTCCAGCTTTTGGATCTCACTTTGCGCATCAGCGTGCCATTCTGCATCTGCAGCACATCGTCATTGACAGGCAGCCCTGGGCCGGGAGAAGCAGGAGCTGGATAGCTGACCAGGGAGGTGGAGGACCCAGGAGAAGCTCTGCAACAGGGGTTCAGCCTCCTCCCCGTCCCTGGCCTGTCTCCCCAAGCCCTCTTCTGCAGGGGTACTCACGGCCTTGCAGCAGGGACGCCATCACCTGCTGCCCCACCAGCTGGTGGCAGAGTCACCTAAAGGAATAAGGAGGAACAAAAGGCTTGCGGTTAATCTTGGTGGTTTAGTTGATCCGGGGCTAGAAGGAAGGAAGAGAAGGAAACCAAAGTTTTCTGAAATGCATCAGGCATTTCATCTAGGTAACCTGTAGCTCTTTGTACTTCTGATTTGAATTTGGTGACTGGGAGGCTTAGAGAGGCTAAGAAGACTGCTTCGAATCACATGGGCATTCAGAATTCGAAGCCAAGTGTGTCTGACTCCAGAACCTCTGCTGTTCCCCATAGCCATCTCCAGAAAGGGCAAAACAAGGGCTTTCTGCCAAATACCCCTCCTGTTCCCGATACCCCAGAATCCACAAGATGACCTTGTGTCACACTGCTCAGCTCCTCATTGTTAGGGGCCGGCGTCTTGCTGGCTGTCCTTTCAGAACCTGGAACATCTGCACCCTAGTCTCCTCTCCTCCAGGCAGAATCCTCCTCGCCCCCCTGCTCTGGAAGCCTGTCCGCGCTCCGATGGAGATCATCCAGCCCCTGAAGGGTTTTTTCTGTCGCTCCCGCCACACTTGGCGCTGTATGCAGCTAAATAAGCCACCTTCCACCTTCACACGGTGAAGCATACTTTATGCTGCTTTTCATGACAGTGATTCTCACAGTTTTCATGGGCCGTGTAAATTACAAAGTCTCAGAACTGCATTTTTAAGCTTTTCTACCTATTAAAAAAAGAGTGCTTCCTTTAGGATACACGCTAACTTAGGACCTGGTTCATTTGCCCTAGTAACAACAAACTTCCCTGGGAAAGAACTAGAAGATTTGATATATGGCCGTCGATTCTAGCCCTGCCCCAATAAGAAATATTCAATTCTTGACCAAATCATCATGAAACTGGCAAAGCCCAGGAACATAAACCTTTAGGCTTTTGTGTAAGCGACGGATCTACACTTGAACAGGAATGTTGTGCTTTTTCTTGACAAGTTTGGTTAAAGGTCTGTCAATTTTGTTTATCTTTTCAAAGAACCAGTTCCTGGATTTATCGATTCTTTGAATTGTTCTTTTAGTTTCTGTGTCATTTAATTCTGCCCTGATCTTGCTTATTTCCTTCCTTCTCCTCACCCTGGGCTTTGTCTGTTGGTGTTCCTCTGGGTCTTGTACAGGTAGGGTTAGGTTGTTTATTTGAGACTTTTCTGTCTTCTGTAGGCAGGCCTGTATCACTATGAGCTTCCCTCTCAGGACCACCTTTGCTGTGTCCAATAGGTTTGGGGTCATTGTGTGTTCATTTCCATTTGTTTCCAGATATTTTTTTATTTCTTCCTAGATTTCATTGTTGGCCCATTCATTATTTAATAAGATGTTATTCAGTCTCTATGTATTTGAATGTTTTTCAATTTTTCTCTCAAGGTTGGTTTCTAGGTTCAATCCGTTGTGATCCTAGCACATGCTTGATATGATTTCAATCTTCTTGAGTTTGTTGAGGGTTGTTTTGTGACCTACCATGTGGTCTTTTTTTAAAAATAGATTTTATTTATTTATTTCTAGACAGAGGGGAAGGGAGGGAGAAAGAGAGGGAGAGTAACATCAATGTGGGTTGCCTCTCATATGCCCCCTACTGGGGACCTGGTCTGCAACCCAGGCATGTGCCCTGACTGGGAATCAAACCTGTGACCCTCTGGTTTGCAGGCTGGCACTCAATCCACTGAGCCACACCAAGCCAGGGCATGGTCTATCTTTTTCATTAATAAGTTTAAAATGCTGACATCGGTGAACATCTAAAAAACTAAAAGAATCTCTGAGGTAGTCATTCAGTGAGTGTTCCATTGAAACAGCACAACAGCACGTGACTCAACTCCCTATAATTTACAGATGAAAAAGTGGGAATCTAGAAATGTGATGTGACCTGTCTGAGGTCACACAGCGTATTAGTACCCTCTGTGTCTTTAGTGGGAAGACTGCACAAAGCCACCTGGAGGGAACTAAGTCTTTGAGAAGAAGGTAGCGGTCTCTGCACACACAGCTCCCCTGACTGCAGGACCTCGAGAAGGCCCTGAGTGAGTAGCAACGTGCAGGGGCCCAGAGGGAGAGGTCAAGGCTGGTGATTAGTCATCTGTACCGAAGTGGGAAAGAAAACTGAAGGCATGTCTCAGGAGAGAAAGAACCTTGCAACGGTTCCAAGAAGAAAAGGTTTTGCTGGCTGAGACGGAATATGGGAGCCTGGCTGAGCAACCTCTGGATGGAGGAAGAGGCCCAGAGTGCTTCTTGGGAGACAGAAAAGCCTCTCTTCCCTTCTGGGTAGAGATGCACAGAGTAGAAACTGAGGCTTGCAAAAGCTATGTGAAGACTGAAGTAGAAAGTAACAAATAGGTGCCCCATTAAGTATCTTAGGTCCTCGGACTGGGGTGGGTTGGGGGTGGGGTTAGCCTGGGGCTGAAACCCAACCCCCCTTGTCAACATCCTGCCTTATCTCCCCTCTGAGCTGCAGTTCCCACGCCTGGGGTATAGGGACTCTGGGGCGGGGTGGGCCTTGGCCCTGGGAGAAGACAGAATTACCTTCCCTTATGCCTGGGTCCAGGAGCCACACAATAATGTTCCCAAACATGGGAGGCCTGAAAACAGAGCCAAGGTATCAGGATGCCCCTAGTTTGTGAAGGCCACCTCCTCTCAGACCGGTCTTAGAAAATTATTTTATCCTCTTTTGTCAAACACTTCCAACCGTAGGGCATGGCGTGTCCTCGTCCTGCTCCCGTTCCCTAATCACTATTTTAATTGTGTGCCCAGGTGACGTGTGGCCATCCATAGAGGGCCCGCTTCTACACAGGGAGCTGCAGAATGTCGGAGCTGGACTTCATCTTACAGAGAAAGGGACTGAGCACTAGAAAGACTGCTGGACTGCCAGTCGCCTAATGAATGAAGTGACAGACCTGGGACGAGAACCACGGTCTCCATAGGACCAGCTCAGAGATCCCCCCAAGACTCTGCACCCAGAAGGGGCTTCCTCTAGAAAGCAGGTTACAGCAGGGCTAAGAATCAAAGAGGAATATCAAAATTTTGTCTCTCCCTCCCTCCTTTTCCTGTTTCCTCCGCACCCCACAAAACAGCCTTTCTTTTCATTCTTTGCATTTCCTTCCCTTTCCCCACCCTGTCTGACCCATTCCTTTTCTTTCTCCCCAACTCACTCTTTTCTCTCCTATCCCCTCGGCCTCCCTATTTGCTCACTTGTCAGCCTCTCTTTGCTCTCCGCTCATCATTCTCCCCATCGCTTCTTCCTCTCTTTTTTCTGGTTTTTGGCCCCGGAGAGGATTTTGAAACTGTGGTCCAGGAGTACATCCCTCTGCTCAGCCTCACTTTCTCCCGTATCCTAGGAAACAAACTAAACAAACTGCCCAGAGAATGCAGCTTAGAACCCAGGTGTTCTAGGTCTCGGCGCCCCCTCTGGTGTGTGAAGGTGAAATGGGAGGATGCTCACAGCTGAGACAGGGGCAGTGAGGAGAGAAGGCACAAAGGATTTGGGAGCGGGAGCAAGAGCAAGAGGCGAGGAGCCGAGGATGACGACTGAGAGTGAGAGAGGCCATCTCTTAACCGGTCACTCATGGACATGCACGTGGAGATCCTCCAGGACACAGGCAATTTCCTCTGTACCATAGATGAGAAAACAGAGACACAAAGTAAGGTGGGAAGTGGCCAGGGCTGCCTAGCAAGATTTGGTCCTCACCTTCCAGGTGGCTTATGTCACCTAGATGTGGACTTTGGCAAAATTGCCAATGGCATTACTGTGAAATCTGGGTGTCCCTGGTCTCTCTGAGGAGCAGGAAGGAAGAGATTCATTTTGTCCACTCTCTTGCTTCTGAGAAGATTATGCCTGACCTGGTTCATATTAAGAAGACAAAATGGCTCCATCATAGGTCATAGCCCTCAGAATGTTAGAGCTTGAAGACTCTTTTTAAAAAGTATTTTATTTATCTATTTTTAGAGGGGAAGGGAGGGAGAAAGAGAGGGAGAGAAACACTGATGGGTTGCCTCTCATGCCTGTTGTGACTGGGGACCAGAACCGCAACCCAGGCATGTGCCCTGACTGGGGATCGAACTAGCGACCTTTTGCTTTGTGGGACAATGCCCAACCAACTGAGCCACACTACTCAGGGCCTCTTTTTTTAATTTTTAAAAATATGTTTATTAATTTTAGAGATAGGGGAAGGCAGAGAGAGACAGAAACATCAATTGGTTGCCTCCCATACATGGCCCGACTGGGAATTGAACCTGAAACCTAGGTCTGTGCCCTGACTAGGAATCGAACTCACAACCTTTTGGTGTACAGACAATGCTCCAAACAATGGAGCCACACCAGCTGGGGCTGAAGACTCTTTTATAACAAATCTAATCTAGAGGCTCCTGGCTATATCAATATTCCCTGGAAAGTGTTTTAAAGCGGAGATTCCTTAGCCCCACCCCAAATGTACCAGGTCAGAATTTCCACAGATGGGGCTCAGGTAAACTTATTTTTACCAAGTACTCCTGATACGCAGGCAAGTCAGGGAAGCCCTAAACTCCCTCTTTTCACAGATCAGAGTGTTGGGGTCCAAAGTCGCATACCTGGTTGATGGCAAAGTCAGGGCTAGAAGCAAGTGCTGTTCCTAGCACAGCACTGGGCATGCCAACAAACTGTCCCGGTCCTTTGAGCAGGCAAAGAACGAGGAGGCAGAGAACTTGAACCCTGGCTCTTTCCAAGGAAGTCTCATAACTCTCCCCCTATTACCAGGGGTTTCTATACTCCCCGTGGGCCTTGGCCAACCCTCATTTGTAATTCTCAACAAATTGTAAATCATTCGTAAATCTGTTAATGAGTGTGTGCCAAAGCACAACTACTCCAGTTCTCTCTTTCCTTACTAGGGTGGGGCTCACCTCTAAGAGGCAGCCCTGGGTAGCTAAGAAGTCCCATATAAAGAGGTGACTGACACCAGCCAGCAGGAAAACTGTAAGTCACAGAGGGTAAGCTAGAGAGAACCAGGTCAGAGCCTTGTAGACCTGTTCCGGCAAAGGAGTCCAGGGTGCAATTTAATCAGGGCGGATAAGCGTGGGGAAGGCAGAGCAGGCTTTGGAGCAGAAGGTGGCCAGAGCCTCCAGGCCCTTACCGTGCGCAGGATAGCAGTCCAGTGTCTGTGAGCTCCGTGATGCTCTCCACTGTGGGATGAGGAAACCCGGCCGGCTCCTTTTCTCCTTTGCTCCTCTTACACTTGCTGGTTTCCTCCCCTCTTCTACTGCAGTTTGCTGCTGTGACTGGCAGAGTTACAGCCAGGAGGAAGGAGTGGGGTGGAGAGAAGTGTGAGCTCTGTCCTCAGTCCAGCCCACCCAACTCTTAAAGGCCCAGGACATTGGTCAATGAGAGAGTCATGAGGTGGACTGGGTAGAAAAGGATTAAGGGGAGGGATTGGAGCACCACATCTCCAGGGAGGAGGAGCCTGGCTGCCCTTCAGCTCGATGCCAGCCCTTACTGACCCCAATCCAGCCAGAGCTCTCAAAGTGAAATCCAAGGAGTGTCTGAATTGCAGCGTTCCATGAATCACGGCCTTTCATTCTGGTTGGTTTCTCTCTGCATGTTATACAGCTGTCTTTGCCCTTATTTCATCTGGCTCCTTGCCATGGTGTCTGTTTCCACCAGCCGGCCTGCTTGTGTCTCTGCATCCTGCCCTCTAGGGCACTCAGTCCAGCTCCGTGGCCCAGGGAAAGAGAAAAATGGAATAAGGTGGCAAAGGAACAAGATGAGGAGAAAGGGAGGATAGAAGTGATCTTAAGAGTGCAGAGGGGCAGGTTAGTATCTGTGTATATGTTAGACACTCACTAAACATTTAAAGAATGTTACAGGAATTCACTATTCTTTACATTCATTCCTTCTATGAGCATTTGTTCAGCACCTCCGATGTGCAAGGACACACACGTGTGTTTTTGAAGTTGTGTGCAGAAATGAGACAGACTCCCCATGTGTGAGAATCAAGGGCAAAAAGAAGAGCACAAGACTGCACAGACACCCCGCTGGGAAAGGGTGGTAATGAGGTTTTTATAAGGGTGAACGCAGAGGCAGCTGAAGCAGAAACCAAGGTGGAGGAAAGAGGACCCACTTAGGAGAGGAACAAGGTGTTGTAAAGGGCTCTGTTATGGCCCCATACTTGGCAGTGAGAAACTGAGGCCCAGGGAAGTTTAGGCAATGTCCTGGACTCACATAGCAGCAGCAGGGAAAACCAGTCCCTTGCGCTCTCCCAAGCACTGTGAGTGGGACCTACTTTTGCTCTATTTTGGAAAGACTGCAGGGTACGGCAGTTTTTAGACCAGTGGATGACAGTAAGGCAGCTGACAGCATAGGGCACAGCCCCTGTACTTGGACTTCTGTGGGATCCTTTTCCAGGGAGATGTGTCTTAACCATAGGCACGGAGTGAACTGACTGTATGAAATGACATGATTTTAAGTGTGCTGAGACCTCTAATGGCTCCCCGAAACACCCCTCAACTGCCTAATATTCTACCATTAGTGATTATTTATAGCTAAAACTTTAGTCCCATTAAAATAAAATCCTCCTAAGTGATTACCATAAATGTCAGTATAGTGGTTACTTTCGGAGGAGGCAGGAGCTGTGATGGGATGAGGCACAGAGCTAGCTTCCGAAATAGCTAGCCAAGTTCTAGTTCCAATTCTGGGTGCTTAAAAAAACACGTATTAATCTATACATTTTCTTTATGTAGTTTTCTGTATCTGTGTTATCTTTTATAACAAGAGGGTTTCAAATTTTTGCGATTGGTAATTTCTGAAGCCTTACCTTTTTTTTTTTTCCCCACAATGTACTCCTAGGCTGTGCTGACCGTGGTGAAGTGAGGGCAGGGTTTGATAAATGAGGAGGAGTACACGGAGAGGGGAGGCAGAAGAGGGAGCCCATCACGGAGAGCAGAGCGATGAGGTGGGTATCAATATTTAAACTGTGTGGACTCCAGATTTACTTAACAGAGACCATGTCTCACTCTCCCATTTCTACTTTCTCAGCATCATCCTCGTGTCCTCATTTGTCCACACTTCCCCTTCGCATTCCCCGCTCCTCTTCAGCACTCGGGGATTACCTACAGTTTGCCTCTCTCTGAGTTGCTATTTGCTTCACCTGATAGCAGCCCAGCCTCCGTCCCTTCTGGGTGTTTTGTGAGGAGCCTTCTCATTCATCCTGGGTTTCCTGGGAGCGACCAGACTCAGATATTGTTTCAGTGTCCTCATAAACAATGCTCTCAGATCACATGCTCTGATTTTGGGGGCAGGTCCTTGGAGACCTTCACAGGTTGGAACAGCTCCAAAGAGTGGCTTAGAGAGTGCTGTGCGTTGCAGGACGCTCTTTTTAGATCAGGAAGGGTGCACACGGCCCCAGGCATGGGCAGGGTCAGTCCATCTGGTTTGGTTGTTCCTACTACCATAAAGATCCTGGCCCTTCCCCCACCGTTGTCTATTATTAACAGATCCAGAAACCTGATCAGGGCGGCAGCAGCACAGGGACTTTTTGGGAACCGTGCCCAAGAAAGGCCTAGGAGTCTTAAATTTAAATGAAGGTACAGCTGGCAGAGGAAGACCTGAACTTTATATGCACGCTGCCCTCTGACAAGACTAGCCTCTCCTCCTGACAGCTCGGAGAGATAGCCTCAACATTTTTCTTTTGGGGACAGTCAGGCTAGGGAGTCAGACACTAGTTAGTTTCCCAGCTCATGCAGGCAAACTGCTCACGCTTCTGAGATAAACTCCATTCTCTTGGAGGTCAAAAAGGCAACAACATCAAGTGTTAAATCTCATTTACAAAGTCATTGGTGAGACTACCTGTATGGTTAAAAGCAAGACATATAACTTCAAAAGAACAGAGGATAGCCATTTCTCCATTACAACAAAGTTAAAAACAAACAACAAATTAAAAAAAAGAGAGAGGCAACAAGGAGGTATACAGGTATAAAATAAGCCAGAGACTAAGATGATAGAAGTTAGAATAGAAAATATGACATAATTTTACACAAGAGACCTTTCAGAAAAGGTCATATAACGGAATATGTGTGTGTGCTATTTGTCAGACTCGTGTATACAAAAAGGTATTACTGAAGTTTGAATGTTGAAGGACAATATCTGGTAAAGGGAGGACTCCAACTGTGTTCTTATTCAAGCTTGCCTTGGCTATTCTGGCACCCTGCATATCCACACAAATTTTTTATTTTATTTTTATTTTTAAGATTTTATTTATTTATTTTTAGAGAGGGAAGGGAGGGAGAAAGAGAGAGAGAGAAACATCAATGTGAGGTTGCTGGGGGCCATGACCTGCAACCCAGGCATGTGCCCTGACTGAGGAATTGAACCTGTGATGCTTTGGTTTGCAGCCCTCGCTCAATCCACTGAGCTACGCCAGCCAGGGCTCCACACAGATTTTAGAGTCAGCTTGTTAAGTTCTTCTTTTACAGATTTTTATTTATTTTTAGAGAGAGGGGTAAGGAGGAGGAGAGGCAGAGAAACACTGATGTGTGAAGTATCTATCGATTGCTTCTCTCATGTGCACCCCAGCTGGGGACCCAGCCCAAAACGCAGGCATGTGCCCTGACCAGGAATTGATCCCAGCAAACTTTCCCTCTGTGTAATGATGCCTCACCAAGCCACACCAGTCAGGGCAGCTTGTCGGTTTTCACAAAAATAAACCTGCTGGGATTTTGGTTAGAATTGAGTTTAACGAGATCAATTTAAGAAAATTGGCATCCTTTTACACTAGTGTTCTCCAATTCATGGAGATGATATACCCATTTATATAGGTTTCATTTCTTTCAAGAATGTTTCATTGTTTTCAATGTAAAAGTTCTCACATCTTTTGCTGTATCTATTTCTTATTATTATTATATACATATATGTATATTTTAAGGGTTTTATTTCTTTTTAGAGAGAGGGGAAGGAAGAGAGAGAAACATCAGTGTGTGGTTGCCTCTCATGTGGCCCCCACTGGGGACCTGGCCTGTGACCCAGGCATGTGCCCTGACTGGGAATTGAACTGGTGACCCTTTGGTTTGCAGGCCAGCACTCAACCCACACAGCCACATGAGCAAGGGCTGGGTTTATAGTGTATGACCACATTAGAGAAGCACCGAATATTGGAAAGTGCTTTTGGGGTCTGATTTCTTAAAACATTTTTTTAGAGAGAGAGGAAGGGAGGGAGAAAGAAGGAGAGAAACATCAGTGTGTGGTTGCCTCTTGCACACCTCCTACTGGAGACCTGGTCTGCAACCCAGGCACGTGTTTGTTGACTGGGAATTGAAGTGGTGACTCTTTGGTTTGCGCAGCCTGTGCTCAACGCACTGCGCAACACCAGCCAGGGCTTATGATATAGTTTTGAAAATTCATTTTCTCTTTATTGTATTTAGAAACATAGTTGCTTTGTATATTGACTTTGCAAAATGCACTTAGTTCTAAGAGCCTGTAGATTCTTTTAGATTATTTATATAAACAATGTTGTCAGCATTTTTTTCCTTTATAATCTTGTCTTTTATTTTCTTATCATACTGGCTGGGACCAGTATAATGATAAATGGAAGTATAATATCAACATCTTTATCTCATTCCTCATCTCGTACAGAATGATTTCAGTGACAGATTTACTGTAGGGTTATTTTTGGATACTTTTTATTAAATTAAGAAGTGCCCCTTTATTTCTGATTTTCAATGTTTTCTTAAAAAATCACGAATAAGTAATTGTATATTCTTTTCTGCATCTATCTAGATTATTGTGTGATTTTTCTCCTTATGTTGAGTATGTGGTGGATTGCATTGGTTCAAGTATTGTATTAATCTTGCATTCCTGCAGTAAACTCAAATTAGACATGACACATTATCATTTTTATATACTAGATTTAAAAAAAGATTTTATTTAAGATTTTATTTTTAGAGGTTAAGGGACAGATGGAAACATTGATATGAGAAACATAAATTGATTACCTCTCACATGCCCCCACCCAGGGACCCAGCCTATAACCCAGGCATGGGCCCTAGCTGGGAATAGAACCAGTGACCCTTTGGTTTGCAGGCTGGTGCTCAATCCACTGAGCCACACCAGCCAGGGCTATACTAGATTTGACTTGCTTATTCTGTCTGGGGATTCTGTCTACATTTATGGAAGTTTCATGCCCTGCTTTTCCTTTCTTGATATCCTTGACAGGTTTTGGTGGATGGGTTACACTGTTTTGAAGTGAATTAGATGTTCCCTTTTTATAGACTCTGGAAATTTATGAGATTGGTGACTGTAAAATATGAAAATGTCCATTTTTCCATTTCTAATATTGTTGATAGTTTTTTCCCAGTTTACTAAGGGTTCATCAGTTTCATTGATGTTTTCAAGGGCATATTTGGCTTTGTTGATTTTATTGTACATGTTTTCTAATTCACTGACATGCTATTTTTCCTTTTTTTGTATTCTTCCATTTTTTAAATTTGCTATTCTTTCAGTTTCTTGACATAAAAACCTAGATTGACTTCAGCCTTTCTTTTGTAATGTGAATTTAAAGTACCTTTTAAATACTGCTTTATCTGTATACCAGATTTCCATATGGCAAATCTTATCATTCAATTAACTTTTTTCCAACTTCCCTTGTGACTTCTTCTGTGACCCACGGGTTATTTAGAATTGAACTACCTGCTTTTTAATTTAATGTATTAATGGATTTCTACTTTTTAGGATCATACATTTTAAATTGTATTGAATTTAATGGGGTGACACTGGCTAATACAATTATGTACAGGTTTCAAGTGTACGATTCTGTAATATAGCATCTGTATATTGTATTGAGTGTTCACCACCCCAAGTCGTCTCCTTCCATCACCATTTATTCCCCCTATTCCCTCTTTTGCTTCCCTCCATCCTCCTCCCCTTCCGGCATAATTTTTCCCCGATTAGTTTACATTTGATATTATTCTGTATTAGTTTCAGATGCACAGCGAAGTGGTTAGAAAATCATGTAATTTAGAGAATAGTCTCCCTGCTGCTTCAAGTACCTACTTGGCCCCATACAAGTTTATCACATTGACTGTATTCCCTGTGCTGTCATGTACATTTCCATGGCTATTCTGTATACCACGCTGTACTGCTTAATCCCTTCACTTTTTCACCCAGTCCCCTAATCCCTCTCCCCTCTGTAATTGTTTGTCTCTTCTCTGTAGGAGTCTGTTTCTATTTTGATTATTTTGTTCATTATATTCCACATACAAGTGAAATCATATGGTATTTATGTCTTATTTTGTACTACCTGTTTTTAAAAGCTCCTTTAATTTTTTTTAAAAACTCCTCACCTGAGGACATTTTTTAATTGTTTTTTTAGAGAGGGGGGACAGGAAGAGAGAGAAGCATGGATGCAAGAGAGTAGCACTGACTGGTTGCCTCCTGTACACACCTGGACCAACAATTACATGTGCCCGGCCCGGGAACCGAACCTACAACCTCTTGATTATGGGAGGACACTCCAACCAAGCCACACCGGCCAGGGCTCAACTACCTGTTTTTGAAACAGAGACTTTCCAGGGTTCTTTTTCCTACCTTAATCCCATGTGGTCAGTTCAGAGAACATTCTATTAATTTTTTAAAAAATTTTTGAGGCTTGTGTTATGGTTCCATCATGATCAACTTTAGTAAAATGCTTCCAGTTCATTACAGAGTGTGTATACTGTTGGTTTAGAGGACAGTGTTCTGTCAGTTAAGCCAGGTTTGATGTGTTGTTCAACTTATGCTATATCTGCTTTTGACATATTAAAATATTTTCAAACATTAAATTCCACAACATTCAGGAAAGAAATCTCATTTCATTCTATGGTTTCCTACTCCAGATTTTTTTCTTGAGCCTTGGACAGCAATAATTTTGTGTATCTCCCCCCGTTCCCGGACACCGAGCAGCAGGAGTAGCGACCCAGGAAATCACTTATGTGGACAGTAAGGAGGGCACGCTCTGGAGGCTCCCTACCAATGCCTCTCCTTGCCCTGTTCCACACTCCACATCACAGCCTCTCTAAGGCCTTGGGGGAAAGAAGCTGGAAGCAGAGGTTGGCTCTGTCCCTGTGAGAGCCACGAACAGGCATGTGATAAAATGTTTCAAGTGTCACCTCTTTACTTATAGAAGTCTCTCCCACACCAGTACTGAGGTCTGGTCACTACAGCTAGGAGTGAGGTTCTGTTCCCGCAAGAGATATTTCGTCAGATAAAGGGCACCATCCCAGTCTCCCAAACAGCCTTTGTCCATCAGTGAGACTCTCCTAAATATCCTATCCACAAAGAAACCATCACTGACCTCTTGGTAGGGCACTATCTTTGTATAGATGGACAAATGGTAGAGGCAGGGGTGATAAAGATCACCTTACCAAAGTGGCTAGATATCTATCGACAAAATAAAATCTCCAGTTTAAAGAAAAACTTACTTTTACAAAAACAGAAGCATGTTTTATTTCAATCCTGTTGAGGGAGTGCGAGGGATGAAAAACATAAAACGAGGGGAGGGGTCTATTTATACACACACGATATCAGGACCAACTACAGGGAGTAACGCTCATTTCCATCCCTCCCCTGCAACACCTATGTGGGTCCAAGGCCAGCTGAGAATAGATGGAACGAGGATTAAGACACTATTGGCACAGCAGTATGGCCAATGCACCAAAAGATGGAGAGTAAAGAAATTTTCCCAGGGAGCAAGGCCCTGGGCCTCAGCTGCTTGTCCAGTGGAGGGGGAATGAGAGAACTTTGGCTCAGCAGGGAGGTGGTTGGCAAAACTCAGAAACTCAGGGTTACCCTAGCTGGACTCTCCAGATACAAACTATGGGCTGAAGGCAGTCAAGATGTCTATCCAGTCCAGGCTTTTTCCGTTTCTCCAAGACCTCTTCTCTTCAGGCTTGAGATTACTGAGAGCTGGCTTGGTTCTCCTCTTCAGTTTGGAAGGCAGGGGAATAAGTGCTTATCCTATCCTTCCCACACCTAGACTACTTAATGTCAACTTTCTTGGCTCTAGGGAGACAGAAGCCAACTAGCAAGGCCGGCTCCCCTTGTGAAAGTCGGCTTGAAAGAGCCCTTGTGTTGGCAAAAATGCCTCCGTAAAGATTTCTCCGAACTCACCACTTACAGACCCTCGCCCCACACTTATTCAGAGACACCTTCAACTGTGTGAGATGTGAACAGTAAATACTTGGTCTCTCTCCAGAGTTGAATTAACAATCCCATCTTTGACCGGAGGTGGGGCTAAGAGAGAGCAGTGCTGGCAAGAGGAAGGACTGAGGGAAAGCAAGGCAGTTCACACTGGATTGTGAATAGTCACATAAAACTCCAGAGAAGGAAGGGGGATTCTCTAACACGACGTGAACAGCGAAAAATATTCTAGTGGCAACCCTGTAATTTCCATAGACCAAAAGGGAATGTGTAAAAAAAAAAAAAAAAAAAAGGAAAAGATGACTGAGTGGACTTAAGATAGCAGACTCAAACCTCTACCTTAAGTCTGAATAAAATGAACTCAGTTCAGCTAATACTGCTTCAAACACAAAAATGAAGACAGAGCTGCAGAAATTCACACTAAAACAAAAAAAAAAAAATGGGATCAAGTAGCCTATCTTTTTAATCCCAGGCACCTCCCTTTTAAAGGTCTTCCAGAAAATATCTTTCAGGACTTGAATTGAAGGTGAGATCCACCGCCGTCTCTCCTCCCTCAATATAATACCCTTCCAGGACAGCCTGATGAATTAAGACGTCTGTTTTAAGTTTAATTGGAGGAAAACGAAAAAGGGGGAAGCACTGAGACTTGGAAAAGCTAGCAGCCGAAGCCAAAAACAAGGTTAAGGTCCTCATGGCATCCAGAACTGAGGGCAGCAGACTGGGAAAGGGAAGGGAAACAGGCAGTGGGTCCCTGGTATCCTTTGGCATTATCCCTTTCCCCTGCCTCCCATCCATCCTCCCAACAGTCCATGCAGCTATTGGCCTGCTAGAGGGGGTGTAATGCCCAGACCAACTTTTTATTGAGCTTATGCAGCTAACAGACTTGTAAACAGTGCCAATTGACAAAATTTTGCTGAGTATTACAGCTTGTGTCCACTAAACACATCTCTCTCTAAGATTAAAAAATAAACAAACACCAAAGTAAACAAATACTGAGAGAGAGAGAGAGAGAATGAAGAGACACATATTGAGTCTTCCAGGAAGGCAAAATCAAAAAACGCCACATGGCTTGGTCCCAGGCGTTCACCGGGCCTAGAGCGCTGCTGCTATCACCACTGTCTCCGCTCCCTGCCAGTGGCTAGGTAGAGGTGGGGGAGAAGGGTCATCTTGGGCATGCTGCAAATACAGCATTTGCTGGTGTTGACACCCTCCTGGGGCTGTGGTGGCAGACTGCTGTCAGGAGCCCATTTCCTGGGAGTAGCAGAGGGAGCCCAGGTCCTCAAGGCAGCCTGAGACGGCAGCTCATACACCTCAGCTGGGGTACCTCACCCCTTCTCTCCAGTGCAGTTCGGCATTGAGGTTGTCTATTCCCAGTCGGCAATAAAACCTGAGCTGTTTCCTCGAAGGTTCCCCCTCCCGTCCCCAACTCGTGGGAGTAGTGGGAGGGGACAGGGGAAGATCATTGAGGAGGCAGGGGGATACCCCGGGGATCAGTGACCTGGCCCTCTTGCAGGTTCTTCACCAGTTGCTGAAGCCAGCGTTTCGTGGTGGTGTCATCTTTTAGCACCTGGTTAAAGGTTGTGTCCTTCAGCTGGTCAGGGAGGCACTGCCTGAGTGCTTCGCGTGCCCTACATCAGAAACAAACAAACCAACCAGGGATACCACAAATAGACCCACACTTGGGGGATAGGGAAGAGCCCCCTTTTAGACATAAACATACAGAATCCTGGGAAACTTTGGCTATGTCAAGTTCCTTGAAGAAGCCATTATAATTCTTTAAAGCTTACATGAGGCATAGAGATTCCAGAATCTGTAGCCTGCAAGCAATTTCACAATGATGCCCCAATATAGAATTTCATGACAAACGAAAGTAGAGTAAAATGGTGCAATAGTTTACTTCAATTCAACCTGCTTTCTGATTTATTACAGTAAATACTGCCAATATACTCATATCAGGAATATATGGGTTATAGTAAATGAGATATTTCCAAAATCAGTACAGTAACAGGGAATATGACTTGACTCATAGTATGATAAATAGACTTTAATTCTAAATGAATATAAATTTGTGTTTTCCCCAAAACTGCTTGTTTTATAGTTAAAACCCTTAATAGGAAATGAGCAGTAAAAACAAAACAACGGTAGTAAAATTATCAGATGAACTTTTACATGTTTCACTTTCTTTAACAGATGACAGCAGAAAGTCAAATCTGAAAACCTCAGGAAGGTGACTGTGAACTGTAGGGTGGGCAGAAGTAGGTTATGTTACCAGCCATCGTTAACTAAAAGATAAATCATAAGTAAGGATATGAAATAACAATATGATAAATGATACAAATAAATAATACATTAATAAATAATACAAGAATAAACTTTCATGTACTCATAACTGTAAACCTACTTTTGCCCAGCCTGTATAAGGCTATTTTAAGCAAAGTTATGATTCTGTACAAGTGGAATTTCAAATAAAAATGTTCAAACTTCGGTGAAAATAGGAACCACTAAAGAACAGGACAAAATGGTCGAAGAAATGGCTAGGGCTTGAATAACCTCAGTGGTAGGAGTTCACATTAAATCAAGTTATTCCTATCCCTAGGAACACAAAAATCACCCCATTATGTGGTTTAACAGAATCTGAGCAAGTGGCTTTCAGCATGAATTATGGATTTACAAAGGAAAAGGTCAAACATTTCTAAAATGCATTATACCTACAATGTATGATTTCTGGCAGAAAGATTATAAACATCAGGAGATAAAATAATTAGATCAAGGACTTTACAGGAATCAAGAGAGAACTAAAAATACATCAAGAACTCTCTGGGCTCTGTTCCTTTCTTAAGAGATCTTTGAAAATATTCTCCTCTTTCTGACCACCTAGAGTAGCAACAGAAAGTTCAAATCACAGGACTGATATATCCTAAGATTCCCTGGGAACTATCTGAACTCTCTGGAATTTTAGAGCAGGGTACAGAGTTATAGTGGGGAAATAAAATTATGATAGATTTTTCAAATTTAGCACTTCAGATTTAAAAGGAACTAATCAAGTTCTGTCTCAGGCAAATTAAATACAGTTGTAGCCTTTACCTATCCTAAAGATACAGAAGCTATGCCATGACACGAAGCAACCATTCACCAGAGAGTATTACCCCAAAGCCCTATGAATCCTATAAAGGTTTACCTGGGGTTATCTGAGAGTCGAAGGTAACATCTCACTACGTGCTTCAGCAGACGGGCGGAAGGCTCTTTGGACAGCTGCAGGACCATCTTACCCTGTTTCCCCCCCAAATGGAGTGGGGTAGGAAAAGAAATGCAAAAAAACCAAAATAATCCCAGTTGAATGAGAGATCAGACATCACAAAAATGACTATACAATGTTCCGGGTTTGTTATTTCCAGATGGAAGACTGAAATTGCTCAGTGTCAACAGCGAAGGGACTAAACTGTGTGGTCAGAAGTAGCTGCAAGGAGGACTGATAAAGAACTCACCAAGATCATGGCAACATGGGAGAAACGCTCATATGTCTGACATATGTAAGCCAAACCGGTGTCATCTAAGAGGATCTTCTGGAGGATGAATGTGGCAACCTGGAGTAAAACAAAATCAAGGGGTCCAAAACATGATTCAGACTTGTCTTCCAACTGTTTAGTCATCTCCCAGAAATAACCCTGATTCATAAAATTAAGCAGAGATTATATACTAGCATTATATACATCTTACTTGATAAGATAGGCATAGTACAAAAAATATACAAATATTACCATACTGAACACTTACTATCTGCCAGAATTTTTCTTAAAGGCATGAAATATGCCTTATCTTATTTTCCACAATAAACCTATGAGGAAGGTACCATTCATTGTTATTCTCATTTTACATAAAAGGGTAGGTTCTAGGTAATTATCAAATTCTTAAAAAAAAATAGACTTTCTCAGTTATTGAATGCCTACTATGTGTCAGGTATAACTGATAATCAATAACTTTACAGGTTAAGGTCCGAAGTGACAAAACTATTAAGTTCCAAAGTTGAGGTCCCAAACTAGTCTCACCTTTAAGAAATAAGATTTTTAAGCCTCCCTTCAAAAATTATTCCAACAACAGTAAAGAATATCAACTTAAGCCTGTTAACTCTTACATAGAAGTAATTTAAATAATAACTACTGTAGCTTAATTCTAGTGAAATAGTTATTACAGCGATTCTCTTTGGCTGCTCATTGTTTAATTTTACTGTGTTATAAAATTGTGGTTGGCTAACGAAGGCCCCCAAAGATACCCAGGTCCTAATTACCAAACCCTGTGCATGCTACCTAATACAGCAAAAGGGATTTTACAGGTGTGATTAAGTTAAGGATCTTGGGTGTGGGGATAGATTAATCATCTTGGATTATCCAGGTATGTCCTAAATGTAACCACAAGTGTTCTTATAAGAGGGAGGCAGAGGGAGATTCAACCACAGAAGAGAAGGCAATGCGAAAGAAGCAGGAAGAGATGTGAACATTGACTTTGAAGATGGAGGAGGGGGACGAGTCAAGAAATGCAATTCTAGAAGCTGGAAAAGGCCAGGAAAGGGACTCTCCCCGCTGACATCCTAACTTTCACGAAACTTGATTTATAATTTCTTACTTCCAGACTGTAAGAGAATACATGTGTTGTTTTAAGCCATCAAGCTTGTAACAATTTATTATGGCTACAATAGCAAACTAATAAAAACATACACACAATAAAAAGTATAAAGTATACATAGTGCACTAATCTCAAAGTACATCTCGATGACTTTTTACCTATGTATGCATTTATGAACCACCACCAGATTAAAATACAAAACATTTCCAGCACCCCAGCAGTTCCCTGTGCCTTTTCCCAGTCACTAGCCTTCCCTGAGAGGTAACCACTATTGTGATTTATCTCCACTGATTGGTTCTGGCCGCTGTTGAATTTCACATAAATGGAATACAGTATGAATCCGTATGTGTCTGGCTTCTTTTGCTCAACAAAATGCCTATAAGCATTATCTATGTTGCATGTGTATCATGAGTTCGTACTTTCTAATTACTGTGTAGTTTATTTTGTGACTATACTATAGTTTATCCTTTCTGAGTAAAACTGCTATAAAATTCTTGTACATGTGTTGATGTACATGAGAGCTCATTTCTCTGGCGTATATTCCTAAGACTGAGACTGCTGGGTCATGGAACCGGCTTATGTTTATAGTGGATACTATAAAACAGCTTTCCAAAATAGTTATCCTATACACCATAAAGGAGCTCAAGAGCCAACACAATGTAGAGTCTAATTAAGTTAAAAGCACATACTGTTTTAGAAAGTTCGCTTCCAGATTCCATAATGCGCAAACACAAAGGGATAATTTCTGTTGTCAATAAAAAGTTGATTACTTCCTGCTCATCTGTTTTCACCAGAGCCCCTAAAGAAAATATGGACAGAAGTATTTTAGTGTTAAGGTTCCCAGTTAAAATTAAGTTCATATTGTTCATCCAGCTAGCTGAGGAACTTAAAGAAGACAACACAAACTGTGGTTTCTATGTCAGAGAATCAGTCATACCCATGTTAAAAAAAAAAAAAAAGGACGAAAAGCACAAGCTGACTGTTATCAGTCAGCATTAAAAGATGAGGAACCCAGTTCGATCCATTTGAAGAGTAAGCAGTTTAGCCATCTGAATCATTTTTCTATCACCCTTGGTAGATAATCATATGATAATATCATCATCTATTCTCCATTTATTTTAGATAAGACAGAAGAATTCTACACCAGTATTAAAGCATATTCCCAGGCCGCAAAGAAACAGTATCAGAATCCTACTTCACAATGCACATAACCATTACTTCCTGATTATTAATTGCCCCTCTTTCCTCAAACAGCACAAACATTGCGGATATATCCAAACAAGAAACATACTCACACACACACACACACACACACACACACACACTTGGATTCGAATTTTGATTCCACAACAGTCTACTTAACTTTGATCAAATTACCTTCACTTTGTAGCCTGTTTCTTTATCTATAAAATAATAGTTGGAACAAATGATTTCTAAAATTAATCCCAATTCTTATTTCTTTTAATACTTACCCAAGAGTGTATTTATTGATTTTAGAGAGAGAGGAGGAGAGAGAAAAAGAGAGAAACATCAATCGGCTGCCTCCTGTACATGCCCCAACGGGTATTGAACCTGAAACCATTATATAAGGACAATGCTTCAACCAACTGAACCACCTGGCCTGGGGTCATTCCAATTCTATTGTTCTGATGGTCTCTAAACTGACACTATTGACCAGGTGATGGACACAGTTCAGTGGTGTTTCCTTCATTCTGTATACAGGGAAGCAGAACTCCATGAAATAAATGACTGTTCCGCCCTGGCTGGTGTGGCTCAGTGACTGAGTGCTGGCCTATAAATCAGAGGGTCACCAGTTTGATTCCCAGTCAGGGCGCAGGCCAGGTCCCCAGTGGGGGCACACAAGAGGCAACCACACATTGATGTTTCTCTCCCTCTCATACTCTCTCCCCACTCTCTAAAAAATAAATAAAGTGTTTAAAACAAATAAACAAATAATTACATAAATGACTGTTCCCTAAGCTGCCCAATACATCAGTAGCTTTTATATGAAAGGCCTTGGTTAATCAGACCTAATAATAACTAAAATCAATTGCTTTAGGAGAGAATAAAGAATGTCATTTGTTTTACCCAGAAATGGCAACCTCTAGATGCTTCATCTCTAAATTCCACAGCCAAAAGCACATAACCATAATTCACTAATATGACCTATAGTAGATAATCAAATTACTATTTCATTGAGACTTAACATGTAGATATCCAATTGTTCCAACACTATTTATTGATAAACTATCCTTTCTCCACTAAACTGCCTTTGCACCTTTGTCAAAAATCAATTAACAGTAATTGTGTGCATTTATTTCTGGACTCTTCATTTTGTTTCACTGATCTACAGTCTATTCAATACCACACTGTTTTGACTACTATAGTTTTCCAGTGGGTCTAGAAATCAAGTAGTTTACATCTTCCAATTTTGTCCTTAAAAAAAAAAGTTTGAATATTCTAGTTCATTTGCTTTTCCATATAAATTTTAGGATCAGCTCATCAATTTCTATTTAAAAAATCATACTGGGGGATTCCAGCCAAGATGGAGACGTAGGTAGACACACTGTGCCTTCTCACACAACCAAAAGGACAACAAAAATTTAGAAACAAAAAACAACCGGAACTGACAGAAAATCAAACTGTATGAAAGTCTGACAACCAGGGAGTTAAGGGCGGAGCCAGGGAGCCGGGTGGAGAGGACTCGTGGCGAGGCAGTGGCTGGAGCACCCAGCGAAGCAGTGGATTGTGGAGCAGGGCATGCAAGGCTGTAGCTGGCTGGCAAGGCAGCAACTGGCAGCAACTGGCGGATGGGCAAGGCGGCGACTGGTGGAACAGGCGGTCCCACATTCACGTGGGGACAGACCAGGAAGAACACCTGGGGAGCTAGACAGACCTCACCACCTGGGGTCCCAGCGCAAGGAAATAAAGCTTCAAACCACCAACTGAAATCACCTGTGGGGGTTGAGGTGCCAAGAAAGATTCCCAGCCTCACAAGAGAGTTCGTTGGAGAGACCCAAAGGGTCCTAGAATGTATACAATCCAACCCATCCAGGAATCAGCACCAGAAGGGCCCACTTTGCTTGTGGGAAGCAGGGGAAGTGACTGAAAACCAGCAGAAAACGGAGGAAGCGCCACAGTTCCCTCTTGGACCCCACCCCCACATACAGCGCCATAACCCAGCGACTGGGTTGCCCCGCCCCGGTGAACACCTAAGGCTCCGCCCCCTCATACCTAACAGGCGGGACAAGACCAAAAAAAAAAAAAAAAAAGGCCCAATTGAAAGAACACATCAAAGCTCCAGAAAAAATACAACTAAGCAACAAAGAGATAGCCAACCTATCAGATGCACAGTTCAAAGCCCTGGTGATAAGGATGCTCACAGAATTGGTTGAATTTGGTCACAAATTAGATGAAAAAATGAAGGCAATGCTAAGTGAAATAAAGGAAAATGTACAGGGAACCAATAGTGGTGGGAAGGAAACTGGGACTCTAATCAATGTGTGGACAAGAAGGAAGAAACATTCAACCAGAAAAAAATGAAGAAACAAGAATTCAAAAAAATGAGGAGAGGCTTAGGAACCTCCAGGACATCTTTAAACATTCTAACATCCAAATCATAGGGGTGCCAGAAGCAAAAGAGGAAGAGCAACAAATTGAAAACTTATTTGAACAAATAGTGAAGGAGAACTTCCCCAATCCGGCGAAGGATACGGACTTCCAGGAAGTCCAGGAAGCTCAGAGAGTCCCAAAGAACTTGGACCCAAGAAGGAACACATCACAATTACATCATAATTACATTAGCCAAGATTAAAAATAAGGAGAGAATCTTAGAAGCAACAAGAGAAAAGGAGACAGTTACCTACAAAGGAGTGCCCATAACACTGTCAGCTGATTTCTCAAAAGAAACCTTGCAGGCAAGAAGGGGCTGGAAAGAAGTATTTCAAGTCATGAAAGGCAAGGACCTACATCCAAGATTACTCTGTCCATCAAAGCTATCACTTAGAATGGAAGGGCAGATAAAGTGCTTCCCAGATAAGGCCAGTTAAAGGAGTTCATTATCACCCAGCCCTGATTATATGAAATGCTAAAGGGATTTATCTAAGAAAAAGAAGATAAAAATATGAACA
Source organism: Phyllostomus discolor (assembly GCF_004126475.2). Taxonomy (NCBI): domain Eukaryota; kingdom Metazoa; phylum Chordata; class Mammalia; order Chiroptera; family Phyllostomidae; genus Phyllostomus; species Phyllostomus discolor. Next base: position 14,959,295 of record NC_040906.2, read on the forward strand.
GTAAAATGACAGTAAACTCACAATTATTAACAACACCTAAAACAAATAAAGCAAACTAAGCAAACAACTAGAACAGGAACAGAACTACAGAAATGGAGATCACATGGAGGGTTATCAACTAGGGAGTGTGAGGGGGAAAGAGGGGGAAAAGGTACAGAGAATAAGTAGCATAAACGGTAGGTAGAAAATAGACAGGGGGAGGGTAAGAGGGAAAGGGCAAGAATAGTATAGGAAATGTAGAAACCAAAGAACTTATATGTATGACCCATGGACATGAACTGAAACGGGAGAATGTGGGTGGGAGGGGGTGTGCAGGGTGGAGGGGAATAAAGGGTGGGGGGAATGGGACAACTGTAATAGTATAATCAATAAAATATATTTTTAAAAAATCCTATTGGATTTTTTTTGGGAATTGCTCTATATCTATAGATCAATTTGGGAAGACCTGATATCTCAGCAATATTGAATCACTGATATATCAATCAATCAATCAATATGGTATATCTCTGCATTTACTTAGGCCTTCTTTGATTTCTTTCATGGTTGTGTAGTTTTTAGCTATAGAACTTTCACATATTTTGTAAAAACTTATACCTAAGTCTTTCTATATGTCTTGGTGCTACTGTAAAATGTAGGTTTCAAGTTCTCGTGGCTTTTTTGGGTGGTTTGCCAGGGTTCTTACATGTAATAGTTAATCATGCTATCTGTGAAGAATTTTATTTTTTTCTAATTTGCAAGCCCTTTACTTTTTTCTCCTGACTTATTGCACCCAGCTAGGGTACCCAAGATGATAGTGAAATGGAGTGGTAAGAATAAACATCTTTGCCTTATTCTGAATCTTCAAGGATAACAATCAGTTTTTCATATTAACTGTGATCTTAACAGGAGGTTTTTGTTTGTATTTTTTGTGCTTTACCAGACTGAGAAAGTTCCCCTCTATTCCTACTTTGCTGGAGTTTTTATCATAAATGGGTGCTGATTTCTATCAAAGGCTTTAAAAACCCCTATAGAAATGATAATATTTCTTTATTAGTCACTTGATATGGTCAATCATTTTGATTGATTTTTGAAAGGTGAACCAGCATGTACTACCAAGATAAACCTCATGTTGTCATGATTCTTTTTATACACTGTTAGATTTGATAGGTTAGCATTTCGTCGAGAATTTCTGCATCTATGTTTGTAAGGGATACTGGTCTATAGATTTCTCTTCTTTCGATGTCTTTTTCTGGTTTTATTATCATAGTAATCCTGGCCTCTCCAAGGGTTAAGAAGCTTCCTCTCTGTGTTCTGGAAAAGTTTTGTAGAACTGGTATTTTTTCTTTAAATTTTTGATAGAATTCACTATCAAAACCATTTGGGCCTGGAGTTTTCTATGTTGGAACATTGTTAATTACAAAAATAATTTAATAGATGTAAAACTATACTGTTTCTCTGTATCTCTTGAGTGTGATTTGGCAGACTGAATCTTTCAAAGAATTTGTCCATTTTATCTAATTTGTCAAATTTGTGGGTATGAAGTTTAACAGTATTCCCTTATTACCTATCCTTTTAGTGTCTGTAGAGTCTTTCATATCCTCTTTCATTCCTATTTGTAACCTGTCTTCTCTCTTTTTCTCAGTCTGGTTAGAAGTTTATTAACTTCATTGAATTTTTTTTTTCAATAAAAAATTAGGGGTAGTTGAAATGGGTACAGATGGTCAAAGGCACGAATTTCCAGTTGTTAGATAATTAAGTCCTGGGGGGGTGTTGTACAGCACAGCGATTATAGTAACAATACTGTGTTATGTATTTGAAAGTTGTTGCCCTGGCTGGCATAGCTCAGTGGATTGAGCGCGGGCTGGGAACCAAAGTGTCCCAGGTTCGATTCCCAGCCAGGGTACACGCCTGGGTTGCACGCCATAACCCCCAGCAACCACACACTGATGTTTCTGTCTGTCTGTCTGTCTCTCTCTCTCTCTCCCTCCCTTCCCTCTCTAAAAATAAATAAATAAAATCTTAAAAGACTTTAAATACCATAAAAATAAATAAATAAAAAAAAGAAAGTTGTTAAGAGAATAGACCCTAAAAGTTCTCACTGAAAAAAAAATATTGTAAAAAAAAATTATGGTGATGGGTATTAACTAAACTTATTGTGGTAATCAATTTGCAACATATACATATAATCAAATCATATTGTGCACGTAAAACTAATACAAAGTTATACATTAATTATATTTCAATTTTTAAAAATTTCAGTCTTTGGTTTCATTGATTTTATCTATTGTTTTTCTGTTCTCATTTTCATTAGTGTCTATTTATTATTTCATTCCTTTTGTTTGCTTTGGTTTAATTTGTTCCTTTTTCTTGTTTCTTAAAGTGCAAGTTTAAGAAGTTTGATTAAAGACCTTTCTTCTTTTCTAGTACAAGTATTTAATGATACATTTTCCCCTCTAGCCCTGCTTTAGCTGCATTGTACAAATTTTGATATGCTGTTTTAATTTTTATTCAGTTTCACATGTTTTCTTTAACTGTAAGCAAAAAGAATAGGTCCAAATATTCACTTTCTGCTTGTTCCCTCAACTGATATGGAGGAAGAAAATATGCACAAGGGTGAAAAAATGGCTTAATATTGTCCAACTACCATATTTTGCCATGTATAATGCATACCCATGTTTTTGGCCTGAACTTTCAGGAAAAAACCTTTTGTTACAATTTTTTAAATCAATTTTAAATTTGTTTATATTAAAAACAAAACCAATTATATTCTGGGGTATAATATTGCATATAAATATCATTATTGCTTTCTAGAGTGATACTTTAATGCATATGTATAAATAAAAACATTTATACAGATACAGATTTAGTACTACCCATGTATAATGTGCCTTATTTTTCCCTCAAAGATTTGTACAAAAAGGTGTGCATTATGCACAGCAAAATACAGTCTTTTATTCATCCCTCCATTGTTAACTTTATCCTATCATCTCATAAATGCATCATCCAACCTTAATGGCCAAAAAGCCAGTAGAAATAGGAAGATTTAAATCAGAATTAAGGATACAAATGTTCTCTTTTGGCTGAAATCTTTAAATACTACATGAAAAATTTATATAGCTTAAAAACAGAAAAGAATATATGGGGGCAGGGGGAGACGTTTCTACTTAGACTACCATTTGTGGGAGAGGTAAAAAACAATGTAACATTCATTTGGAGTATATGAAATAATAGTTACTGCTTAAAAGTAGAATAAAATGTCTCAGAAATATATCTTAGAAATACCAAACTTTTAAATTATACTCCCTAATTCATGGTTTGTAACATAGTGATGTGAACGAAAGTTCAATGTAAAAGTAATACCCTAACAAAATAAAGTTCTTATAATCAACATTTTTACTATTTGGTCAGTACATAAGCAAAAACTATGAGAAGATACGGAAAACAGGAAGAGTAATAGAGAAAGAAACCTTGAGTGTATTTACATTTCACAAATCCAAAGGTAGTTCTCTTTACTACCCAGGAGGCTGAGATCTGAAGTAGCTGATAAATTACCTTCTTGAGTAAAATGTATTTTAGACACATTTCCCACAGTAAGTATATATGGAAAACATTAACTTGAACATGCAAAAATTTAACTAGGTGAAATAGAAGGTAAACCCTTGGAGTTAAGGGACAGTTTAGAAGTGAGAAAGACAAAACAAAACAAAAAAACCCCCTCAAATTCCTATTCCTACCATTATACTCCTTATTTGTTGACTGAAGTTGTTCTTTACTCTCCTTACAATTCCAGTAAATGTTTCTATATATATGCTGAATTTAATCCCAAATGCGGGGATTATTAACAACATTCAGAATGGTACTTGAAAAGAGCCATCATGTTCCTGACACTCATTTATTCGTGAAAATAGACTCGGTCTCAAAGACAAAAACAATTGGTGAACAAAAGCTATAAAATGCTGGACAACACATACAAGTTAGGACTACTATTAAAAGTTAGGACTTAAGGCTTACAAAAAAACCCTAATGACTTACCAATAACTCCAAGACTGGTTAGCCGGAGATATTCAAAGGGACGTGTTTTGCTGACAGTGTGCAAAAAGGGGTACAAGAAAAGTGGGATGTGTGCTGCAAGAAATGCTGACCTGGAAGAAAAAAAAATCATTCAGAGGCTAGAATTAATTTTTAAGGATTCTAAACATTCAGATTTCCAGATGGTTAATTCTATAAGGTCTGTACCACTGACTGACCAAGGAATCTTTAGGATACTGTTATTGGAAAGAATCTTTAGGAAAGTCTAGACCACTGGTTCTCAACTGGGATGATTTTGCCCCTGAAGGGGACATGTGACAATGTCTACAGATATTTTTGGTTGTCACAACTGAGGCGGTGCTGTTGGCATCCAGTTGACAGAGGCCAGGGATGGTGCTAAACATCCTGTGATGCACAGCACGGACACCTGCAACCCGCTTCCTCTCATCACAAAGATTTACTCAGTTCAAAATATCAATGGTGTCAAGATTAAAAACCCTAGTCTAGGCCAATGGTTAAGAGAATACATGATATTCCCTCTTATCAGCACCAAGTACCTTAAAAGCTGAAAATATCCGACTGCACATTTTTAAAAAATAGATCATAAAATGCAATCAAGTGTCCGAGAGGTTCTCCTAGATGCCTTCTTTTGCCAAATTTATGGCTGAATAACAGTATTCAAAGGTATAGTCAGATAAAACCTTATAAATAAAAACAAAGCAGTCATCATTATAGGTTTATCTGCTATGCTTAAATGCATACTCCTTTTTTTGTTAATGAATTTCAGATTCACTAAATATTCTAAAAACATTTTAATCTGCAACTAATGTTAGGCAACGGATATGGAATCAATCTATTATTTATAGTTAAACCTTGTAGGAGAGCTAACACCCTAATTTTTAACAGTCAAAGTACTCTTGCATTTTTCTTAAGTGCTTATAAATAATTTTTTTAGTAACTTTTCTCAAGTTCTGGAAGATCAGTGCCATCCTAGCACTCAGATTTTATAAGGGAACTTGACAAAGACAGGAGAGACTTTAATAAGATAACTATTGAGTAGCTTAGGGCCACAAAGGTCACAAAGCAGATTCCTAAATGGCATTTTCCTTTCAGCTTGCATACCAATTCTCATTTTTTACAGAGGTTGCCTAGAATCCTGTTTTTAAAAAGATTCTGATGCCAAACCTGGGTTCTGAGAAAAAAATGTGCTGGGTTCAAATATTTCCTAAATGCCATGCACTGCCTCACACATGGCACAGTGATGCCTACCATGCATCCAGAAGGAAGAAGTGGCTATGTGCCTGACCTTTCCTGAGATGTGAACACCACTGCTTTAAAATTCACTGCTACAAATGGGTAAAAAGTATGAGAGACAATTCAGCCTTAAAAAGAAAGGGAGTTCTGATACATACTACAATATGGATGAACCTAAAAGACATGATGCTAACTGGAATAAGCCAATCACAAAAAGACAAATAATGTATGATTCCAGTCATGTGAGGTACTCATAGAGTGGTCAAAATCAGAGACAGAAAGTACAATGGTGTTGCTAGGGGCTGGGGGGAATGAAGAGCTATTATTTACCGAATATGGAGTTTTAGCTTTAAAAGATGAAGAGTTACAGAGATGGATGGTGGTGTTGGTTGAACACCGTTAAGTGTATTTAATACTACTGAACTGTATACTTGAAAATGGTTTAAATGGTAAAATTTATGTTATGTATATTTTACCATAATAAAAAGAGGTTATCACTTCTCAGCCTTTTGGCTAAGATCAAGTACAGTATCTGTTTTTATCCGTTTAATATCTGGTGTGTCCTCTATCTGAGGACAATACATTAAATGGATCATTTGGAACTAGGAGATGGAATTGGAGCTTGCTCCGTCTACTCCATGCATCGAGCTGGTACTGCAGTACTTCCAGGAACAGTGCACCAAAAGAGGTGAAAAAAGAACATGTTAAATAATACTATAATGTTACTACACTAAAATTTAGTGAATTAGAGACCAGGTATTCTTCAGGAAAATAACAAAAAGTAAACGTAGATCCTGAAGATCCACACGCATAAGCCCCCGCCCTACTGCATGCCCCTTCTGTCATCATTCAGAACGAGTTAAAGACCACGCTCAGTACAGATGTCCCCTGACAGACGCATCGAAGACTTTACCTGGTTTCCGGGTGTGATGCCACACACTGCAGTAACGCCAGAGCATTGCAGACTCTGTTAGACTGGTGTGCTGTCAAGGTGGGTGGGTTGATAGATGGATAAATATTTACAATTTCCTAAAAAAATAGAAACCAGCACCCGATGAACAAATAACTTATTATAAAATTAGTTCCCATGATATTAAAGCAAAAACTTAAAAAAACGCTCTTAACTCACATATCCTGTTAGAATTGAACAGAAATATGCTCCTATCCTTTCATCAGAAATATGCTCGACTGAGACTATCTGTGACATCTCTGTAGTTCTCTAGGAAGATTTCTGTGGGGTAGCTGTGGTCACTGATACTTTTCTTATATCCTGCATCTGCTGAGGCTTTCGCTTTTGAGGAACTCTTACATTTAAAATCCCCCCCCTTTTTTTTTGTCAACATCCTGCTTTAAGTTATAGTGATGAAGTAGCTGGCCAAAAAATGTTAGTAAATCAACCACAGTGACTCATAAAGGAGTTTGAGTTTGGCTGGGTAACAACTGCAAAGATGAAGACAAGAGCATGGGTGTATGCAGTGAATATATGTACTCGTTGTCAAAAGGTGATAATCTGTTGAATACAATTTATTTTAATTGTGAAACTTACACACAGACAATATTCTAATAAGATTAAATTCTTGGCTATATGCAGTAGGAACAGATTATGAAGTGACTTAACAGATCTAAAAAATTAATCTAAATATTAGGTATTTTGAACAATGCCTGAAAGGATCATTATTCCCTAGACTATAACATATCAATTTACCCCCACAAATGACCATTCTGGTCAGAAACAAATCTGTTATTTATTCTTTAATATACAAATGTACCCACCTTTAATCCTACAACTCTTCTATCTTTAACATTTTCTTTCCCCAGCATATACCTTGCAGGCCTTACATCTCACTTTCCACCTTTCCACCACTCTCATGTAGAACTGGCTTGTAGTACTCCTAAAGCTATTTCTCAAAGTGTAGTTCTTAGATCACCTACATCAGAATCACCTGACAGCAGGGGAGGTACTTGTTAAAAATACAGATTGTTCCCTGGCTGGTGTGGATCAGTTGATTAGGCATCATCCTGCAAACCAAAAAGTCGCTGGTTCTATTCCGGGTCAGATCCCCATTTGGGGAGTGTGCAAGAGGCAACCAATCAATGCTTCTCTCACATTGATGTTTCTCTCCCTCGCTTTCTCCCTCCCTTCCCCTTGCTCTAGAATCAATAAAAGAACATTTTTTTTAAAAATACAGATTTTAGTCCTGATTGGTATAGCTCAGTAGATTAAGTGCAGGCCTGAAAAGCACAGGGTCACAGGTTCAATTCCCAGTCAGGGCACATGCCTGGGTTGTGGGCTGGGTCCCTGGTAGGGGGCATGGAGGAAGCAACCATACACTGATGTTTCTCCCTCTCTCTTTCTCCTTCCCTTCTCCTCTCTAAAAATAAACAGAATCTTTAAAATCAAAATACAGATTTTAATCTCAGACTAATAAACCAAATCTCTTGGGTAGGATCCAAGAATCTGCATTTTAGCAAGCACCTTAGACTTGTCTGAAATAGTCTTGCAAATGTCAACATTTAGAGACTCATCCTACTAATGTCCTCAAAATCATCTGGGCAAAGGCAAAGAGTTACAGCTGTGATAAAAGGAACTGAACTACAGCTTATGGATGTATACCCACCTGTAAAAGTGCTGCAATAGTACCAAACGAATGCCACAGCATGGGTGCAAGGTCAGGAACAGATTCTCGCTTCTTACTTAGCTCCAGCAAAGCATTTTCCCTTGTCTCAGGACTGGACAGCTCATTGATCCACTGATAGATCTTTTCTCTATCCACTTGAGCCAGTGCAGTAGGCACAGGCTTCAAGTGAAAACAAGAAAGTAAACAAGTGAGTTTCATCAGAGTCAAACCAAGTCTTATTCTGCAGTAGTGCTCTAGAGGGAATATACTTTTCATAAACATCACGGGGGCTTTTCTAAATATATATACTTGACATAAACTAATTGATCTTATCAAAATCTAAAATGCACACATCCTTTAATATCTCCATGTTTAGGAATTTATCCTATAGGTATACTTGGGCTGTACTGAAGACATACTAGGATATTTACTGTTGCTCCATTTTAAAAGTAGACAATTTGAAATAACAAATAGTATCATTAAGGAACTGGTTAAACATGTACGGGTACATGTTTATATAGAATACTATGCAGCTTTTTCAAAAAAGAGATACCTCTATGTGTGCTGATAATACAACAAAAAGGGTGTAGAACGGCATATATGCTTCCGTTAATATACACATATATCCCTATATATTTACACATAACATTTCTAGGAGAACAGAAGAAATTGTGAACAGTAGTTACCTCTAAGTTCAGAATCCATATGGGAGGCTTACTTTTCATCATATATAATAAAATCTTCTGCATAAACTTTTTTTAAAACCATGTACCTATAATAGTTTTTCAAAGAAAAAAGTTACACCCTCCCCACCCATTGCTGGTCCTTCCCTAGTAATTCCAGGATCCTCCTCTCCATGGAGCAGAAAATCTATGTACTTTGGAAAAGCTCCCCCTTCTTAAAGATTCTCTCCTTTGGGAACCATTCATTACTTGCTCATGTAGGAACTATACACACAGATTTACAGACCATACTTTCCTTATCGTGCTAAGGAATCCAATATTTGGACTTCTGGCCAAGATGGGCGCATAGCTAGACACACTGTGTCTCCTCGCACAACCAAAAGGAGGACAACAAATTTAAAAACAAAAAAACAACCAGAACTGACCGAAAATCGAACTCTATGGAAGTCCAACAACCAAGGAGTTAAAGAAACATTCATCCAAACCGGTAGGAGGGGTGGAGATGGGCAGCCGGGTGGAGAGGACACGCAGTGAGGTGCCGGCTGGGGGACTAGGCGGTCCCACATTCCCATGCGGACAAACCGAGGGGAACAACTGGGGAGCATGACAGACCGCGCAACCCAGGGTTCCAGTGTGGGGAAATAAAGCCTCAAAGCCTCTGATTGAAAATACCTGTGGCGGTTGAGGTGGCAGCGGGAGAACCTCTCAGCCTCACAGGAGAGTTCATTGGAGAGACCCACAGGGTCCCAGAAGGTACACAAACCCACCCACCTGGGAATCAGCACCAGAAGGGCCCAATTTGACTGTGGGTAGCGAAGGAAGTGACTGAAAACTGGCAGTGAATGGAGCAAGCAGCACTGTTCCCGCTCGGACCCCTCCCCCACATACAGTGCTACAATTCAACCACGAGGGTTGCCCCACCCTGATGAAGACCTGAACATCTAAGGCTCGCCCCTTACCACTAACAGGTGTGCCAGGACCAAAAAAATTAAAAAAATAAAAAAAGACCCAAACGAAAGAACACATCAAAGCTCCAGAAAAAATACAACTAAGCAACAAAGAGACAGCCAACCTATCAGATGGACAGTTCAAAACACTGGTTATCAGGATGCTCCAGGAACTCACTGGCTACTTCAACAGTATAAAAAAGACCCATGCAGCAATGAAGGTTGCATTATGTGAAATAAAGAAAAATCTATAGGGAGCCAACAGTGACAGGAAGGAAACCAGGACTCAATCAATGGTTTGGAGCAGAAGGAAGAAAGAAACATTCAACCAGAAAAGAATGAAGAAACAAGAATCCAAAAAAATGAGGAGAGGCTTAGGAACCTCCAGGACATCTTTAAACATTCTAACATCCAAATCATAGGGGTGCCAGAAGCAAAAGAGGAAGAGCAACAAATTGAAAACTTATTTGAACAAATAGTGAAGGAGAACTTCCCCAATCCGGCGAAGGATACGGACTTCCAGGAAGTCCAGGAAGCTCAGAGAGTCCCAAAGAACTTGGACCCAAGAAGGAACACATCACAATTACATCATAATTACATTAGCCAAGATTAAAAATAAGGAGAGAATCTTAGAAGCAACAAGAGAAAAGGAGACAGTTACCTACAAAGGAGTGCCCATAACACTGTCAGCTGATTTCTCAAAAGAAACCTTGCAGGCAAGAAGGGGCTGGAAAGAAGTATTTCAAGTCATGAAAGGCAAGGACCTACATCCAAGATTACTCTGTCCATCAAAGTTATCACTTAGAATGGAAGGGCAGATAAAGTGCTTCCCAGATAAGGTCAGTTAAAGGAGTTCATCATCACCCAGCCCTTATTATATGAAATGCTAAAGGGACTTATCTAAGAAAAAGAAGATAAAAAAATATGAGCAGTAGCCCCAGTTGGTATGGCTCAGTGGATTGAGTGTGGGCCTGTGAACCAAAGGGTCATGGGTTCAATTCCCAGTCAGGGCACATGCCTGGGTTGCAGGCCAGGTCCCCAGTAGGGGGTGCATGAGAGCAACCACACATTGATGTTTCCCTCCCTCTTCCTCCCTCTCTTCCCCTCTCTCTAAAAATAAAATAAATAAAATCTTTAAAAAATATGAGCAGTAAAATAACAACAAACTCACACCTATTAACTGAACCTAAAAAACAAAACAAAACAAAAAAAACCAACAAAGCAAACAACCAGAACAGGAACAGAATCACAGAAATGGAGATCACATGGAGGGTTATCAGTGGGGAAGGGGGAGGGGGAGAGGGAGAAAAAAGTAGAGAATAAGTAGCATAAATGGTAGGTAGAAAACTGACAGGGGGAGGTTAAGAATAGTATAGGAAATGGAGAAGAAAAGAACTTACACGTAATACTCATGAACATGAACTAAAGGAGGGAAATACGGGTGGGAAGGGTTGTACAGGGTGGAGGGGAATAAAGGGGGCAAAATGGGACAACTGTAATAGCATTATCAATAAAATATATTTTTTAAAAATCGTAATATTCGCCCTGGCTGGTGTGGCTCAGTGGATTGTGAATGGGCTGCAAACCAGAGTCACTGCTCTGATTCCCAGCCAGGGGACATGCCAGGGTTGTGGGCCGGGACCTCAGTAGGGGGCGTGCGAGAGGCAACCACACATTGATGTTTCTCTCCCTCTTTCTCCCTCCCTTCCCTCTCTCTAAAAATAAATAAATATATATATTTAAAAAATCTTTTCAAAAATCACATTTCCACCAAACTGAGGATTTCTATAATTCTTCACATTTGTCAAATAGCCTCATGACCTTGATTTATCCCTTAATTATTCTTTTTAAACATTCTCACCTGAGGACATGCTTACTGATCTTAGAGAGGGGAAGGGAGAGACAGAAACATCGATGTGAGAAAGAAGCATCAATCGGTTGCCTCTTGCATGCTCCTCCACTGGGGACATAATCCGCAACCCAGGGATGTGCCCTGACCAGGAATTGAACCCGTGACCTTTCAATCTATAGACAATGCTCCAACCAAGTGAGCTACACCAGCCAGGTCCCCTTAATTATCCAGAAAATAATATGGTAGGGTAGAAAATTAACTACCATTGCTATTTCTAGCTCTAAAGTCCTACCAAATTCATGGTGATTTCTATTCCCATGTCCAATATTTTCTCACTTAATACCCCCCACACTGTGAGGAAGAAAAGGGTGGGTAGACAGAAAGAAGAGCTTTTGCAGACGAGAGTCCTTGCAGATGAGATCACTATGCTCAGAGGAATAAAGCTCCTTGGTTCACACAAGCATGAAGGTGCGTATTCCAATGCTTTCTTGAACTGAATTACACAGCTTCTCACAGTATCTACATGTTCCCACTATACCTTAGTGCGACAGAATGTTGACCTGACCATTACACAAATGGAAAGATGAGGAACAAAAAGGACAAATGTCTTTCTTAAGGAACAGACTGAAGTATAAGATGGACTTTTGAGGTGTATTCACAGTTACTCTACCCAGGCTGAATAATTGCCTTCTATAAATGGAAGCTTGATTATAACCTTTTAGCTTAATGTTTACTTAATGTTTATCATTTCACTTGCTTGACAGAATGAACCACAAGGTGTTCTGCTAAATGAACTGAAACATCATGCAGCTTAATGCCTGAGCACAGTGATTTTCAACCTTTTCCTCATGGCACACACAAACTAGTAAGTAAAATTCTGCGGCACACCAACAAATATATTTTTTGCTGATTTGACAAAAAAAGGGTATAACTTTGGTTTATTCACACCAGATGGCTATTTGTCATGTTGGCTGTTACCATTTTTTAATTTGACAGTCTGAGGGAAAAAAGGTCAGTGCCCCCGACTAAATAGTCAGGTGTTGAACGTTTTAAGAATTCTTGCAGCACACTGAGGTGCCTACTGTGGCACAGCAGTTGAAAATCGCTACCGGAGAGTAGTCTGTTAAAAGCTGTTTTTGGACTCCCATCAGTGGTGCTCCTCAAAGAAACACGGGCTCCTAAAGCAACAAGATGAGGTGGGAAGAACTGGGCACTTTTCTCCCTCCCTGTGGCCAAAGTAGTAAGGTCCAAGCATTTGTCCGTTCTATGCTGCTACAGACAGGCCTCAACATAAAAAATTATTTTTGGAAATGTAATTCCCACCAGAAGATAAGAAATGCTTATTCAGAGTATTACACCCCTTAAAAGTTCAGTAAAAACAAGAGCTAAAATTTTAGTTTTGGGTTTGCCGCCCAGTCTCTTGAATGACCCACAATCCAGTAACTAAACGGGCCTCTCAGACACTACTTCAGCAATATAGTATCAATCCTGCTTACCCACTGTTCATTCTGGTCCCCTGTCCTCAAAGTCCTGTCACCTAGACACCGCCATCAGTAAAATCCATCACCCCAACTACAGCCAGCCTGTGATTTGTACCCAGCATCTCTGTACCCCATTTCACCATGGGCGCCTTAGGTGAACACCTCCAGGCTGTACTGGTAGCCACCGGTCAGCATACCATGGCTTCTGAACAACACCCCCCATCCCCACATATTCCATTCCCAGAGCTGACTTGACTCCAGTGAGAAGACGGTGCCTCCTGAATGGTGCTGGCACTCTGGGTGGCTAACTCCTGGTGTCTACTTTTGCATTCCTAGGGCTATGACCACTGGCTGCCAGCAATACTCCACATGGGAGCTGCAGCCTCCATGAAAACTTGGTTCTAAGAGGGCCAGGGATGTCAGGTAGGTGGTAATGTGGCCTCACTAGCTTGGAGCTATGGGTTCCATAGCCATTCTAGCAATGGGAAGGCAGTGAGGGCTGTTTGATACCGGGAAATACCTGGGGCAGGGGCACTCCTTTTCATCATCCCTATTGAATTCTGCCCCCAATTTAATAGCAGATGTTAGCTTAATCCCACTGAATACCTACCATATTTTGCCGTGTATAATGCACACTTTTTTGCCCAAATTTTTGAGGGAAAATAAGGGTGCACATTATACATGGGTAGTACTAATTCCGTATCTATATGTTTTTAATTTTTGTGTGTTAAAAGTAAATCTAGAAAGCAGTAACAATATCTGTATGCAAATCAATACCCTAGAATACAATAATTGGTTTTGTGTCTAAATATAAATAAATAACTGAATTAAGAAATTAAAATGAGCCCTGGCTGGTGTAGCTCAGTGGATTGATCATGGGCTGTGAACCAGGCATCGCAGGTTCGATTCCCAGTCAGGGCACATGCCTAGGTTGCAGGCCATGGCTCCCAGCAACCACACATTGATGTTTCTCTCTCTCTCTCCCTTCCCTCTCTAAAAATAAATAGTAAATTTAAAAAATCTTAAAAAAAAAGATTTCAGTTAAAAAAAAAAGAAATTAAAATGAAAGATTTTTTTCCTGAAAGTTTGGGCCAAAAATGTGGGTGCGCATTATACACAGCAAAATACAGTATTTGTTATAGGATAAATACAGATATTTCTTAAAAAAAAAAGAGGAGCTAACATATATAGTCCTTACTTTGTTAGGCACTGTCCTAATTAAATGAGTATCATCACCACCCTATTTTAAAGACGGGGAAACTGAGGAGCAAAGAAATTACTTAATACTTAAGTGGCAAGCCAGGATTTGAATCCAGGTGGCATGGCAAGAGTCCATACGCTCAACTGCTTTGTTAATGCTGCTTCTCACCTAGCTGAAAGATAAGGTCTGAGCTAAAGATGACTTTCTAAAAAAGTATTTTCTGTGACCTAGACAACAGAGATAGGGAATCTATGAAAATCTCAAACTAAAAATGTCACTGCTGTTAGTTCAGCAGAATAATACAGGCAGTTTAGTCTAATGGAAGACATGAAGAATTGGGAAAGAGGCCACTCAACTTTTCTATGCTTCAGCATCCTCATTCACCAAGTACTCTAGTGAATGAGAGGTACAGAGGAACTTGTCAGAGCTTCTGTGTGGTCCAGACTGCATAGCACATGAAAGTGTATCTAAAAGTTCAAATTTTAAATGAATGTAAGATATTATAAATTTAATGGAAGAAACAAGAATTTGGTACTTATAAATAAACTACAGCTTTAATGGCTGTTTGAAAGATGTATTAGGGAGCAAGTGAAAATAAAAGGAATTGAATAGGTATAGACTTTGAGGAAGCACAGGGAAAAGACCAGCTTGGTACCAAAGTGTGGAGAAGACACAATCAGATTTTACAAGGTGGAGAGACAAGCCAAACTTAGAAGAATCCCTTGTTTAACCTGTCCCTCCCCTACCAGCAGCAACTTCATTTTGACTTGCTTTTTCCAAATTATACACGTAATTTGGGAGAAGTAAAAAAAAAAAAAAGCTGGGAAACTGCAAACACCAATCGAAAGATATAAAAGGTACTCTCCACTTTGAATAGTTACAAACACTTAGAAACCTGGTAACAGGAGGCAGAGATAGCCACTGGCTTTGGAAATGACAGTTTTCCATAGTCTAATCACACTAAGCTCATTTTTTATATCTAAAGTCAAGGCAATTTTTTGGTTCTCTATGTGCTACTTATGTCATTCTGCCTAATAATGTAATTACAGTATGTTACTCTCTAAGTCACTGCATCTTGATGAAACAGAAAAAGTGGGATGGGCATTTTAGAAGAGTGTGCTCTAATCATACGATCCCGTTTTCCCAATAAGGCTGAGTGCTCTCAGTAGCCACCTCCCTCCTCTATACTCCTCACTCAGCAAAGTGTCTGAGCCTGGGCCCTTACTTTGTGCCAGGGATGGGGGTAAACATAAAAACAGGGCCTACATAATGCCTCTGTCCTCAAGACACTGACAACCAAGTGAATGAACTGGAATCAGTGCTGCAAAGGGCGGTGTTAAGAGAAAAGCCGAGGGTCACAAAACTACTTTAAAAAGGATGGTTACAGGAAGGCCAACTCTAGGAGATTCAGGCAGAGACCCGCTGGAGGAGGAGCCAGCTACGCCCACGTGGGGGGGGGGGGTATGTACACGATGTACATACATGTGTGTGCCTACGGGACAGGAGTAGATTGAGCATTCCAGGAATAGAGATGACAGAGTGCCACCTCGGAGGGCAAACGCACACTACAGGGGATAGTAGAAGGGATGCAACGGCGGCCAGTGTAACTGGAGCCTACCAAGCGAGTGACAGGAAACGCGGGTAAGGACCAGGGAGGGCCTTGGCATGGCAAGGAGTGTCTGGATTTTACCTAAATGCAGTGGGAAGCCATAGGATGACTTCACACAGGCGAATTAACACGATCCATTTTTGTTACAAGACCACGCTGACAGAATGAGACGTGTGGGAAAAGAGTTGAAGCGCTGACGACCGTAAGTCAGATATACTGATTCACTTCTCCGGGTCTCAAATTTGCCATTGTAAAGCGTGTGGTTTGAGCCAGGAGCCATTTCCTTCCCGCTGCGATGTGCCTGGGCAGTGAGTTCCGAGCGAGAGCGCTGGGTCCTGTCAAGATTGCTCACGGAATTCCTCCTCATCCTCGCCGACACCGTGCACGCAACTGCCACCCGGAAACCGCCGGTCAGCGCGACGAATCAATGAATGGCTGGCTCGTCGCGGCCCGTGAGAGAAGCGCTCGGGACGCAGGACCAGGCCCCGGGGCCGGAAAAGAACGCGAAACGCCGCGCGAGAGGCCAGGAGAGCCCGCCGAAGAGTTAAGCGGGAGCTGACGCCACCTCGGCCGAGGCGCGGCGAGGAGGGGGCCCTCGTGGGTCGAGGGCAGGCGGAGCTGGACTACGGGCTCGACACAGGGAGCTACGAAAGGAGGCCGAAATGCAGGGCTGAGGGAAGGTTCTCGGCCTAGACCGGGAGACCCAGTTACTTACCGCAGCCGTTGCCAGACTGTGCATGTTGGGAGCGGCCACCGCTCTACTCCCACCGCCGGACGCTCCCGACCCACGTCCCCACTTCAGCGCCTCTGCCGCCAAAGCCGAGGAGCCGTCGCAGCCGCCATCGGTCTTCGGCTCGCTCCGCCCCTCCGCAGCCCTATGACCTTTCACCCCTGACCCCGCCCACACAACCTCTTCCCGCCTCTTAGCCCTTAGCGGAGTTAGTCTCAAAGTATGAAATTTGCCTCTTAATATTCAAGACTTAAAGGACATCCGCTACCCACCAGTCCCTGCATCCCCGGCCAGCATCCCCACAGAGGGGCATGAACTCCAACCCTCCTCCGGAGGCCAGTGAAGGGCGGGAAAAGCGGAGCAGTCCTAAGAGAACAAGTAATGCGCATGCCCCACTGGGCTGAGCTTAGGGGGGGAAACGGTGGGAAGGAGAAAATGCGTGAAGTGGAAAATGCGCATGCGTAGTACCGTCAGATGGGGCGGGGCCGCCTCCGCGAGACCTCACTCGGTGCTGGGGCGGAGCGAGGGCGTGGAAGGGCGGAGTTTGTAGGCTTGCGCGCACGCGCCTCGTTTGGTCGCGTCGAGGGTGCGTGCGTGCGTTGCGTGTTTGCGTGTGGTCACAGTTCCCGCCATCAGCCGCTCACCCTGATTCGGGGGAGTGAGCTGTTCCTCTTCGTGTTCGGAGTCTCTTCCTTCGTTAGCCCCCTCTCCTCCCCTTCCACGCGGACTCCGTGTTCCAGCAGGCTTGTCGGGGCTCCGGACTCGCAAACACAGGTAAGACGGGCCCGGCGAGCTTCTGGACGGAGCCGTTTTCCTCAGGCCCCCTCCCCCCTGACCCGTGCGGTCCGCCCACTCGGCGTTCACTCTTCTGGAGTTCGCCGCTGCTGTTCAGCCCAGCCCTCGTCCCCTTGGCGCTCCCCTGGCCCCACCGGCAGTGCGCTTGGGTCTTCCCCTAGGCTTTCCTTCTTTGACCTAGTCTAGGCTGCCACTCGCTCTCTAGCCGCGACCCGAACCTGCCGCGTTTCGCTGGGGGCCGTCGCCGACCGCCACTCGCCCCTTAACAAGGTCTGCTGTCTCTAAAGGGAACTTAGGTTGCCGCACATCCATCAGGCCTTGGACAGAGTACTCTTCCACGCTCTTGACATTCTTCACTTTCTTTTCTCTCCTAACCATCTCAGTAGAAGGTGTGAGTTGTATTTTTGTCGTGCATTTGGTTGCTCCCCGTCTCTAGCCTTCGGGTCAGGTTGTCAAGTTTTTACCTGTTTTAGTTACCGGTCCACGAAAGGAAATGATACTTGATGACAAAGTCCTGTGTTTCTGGAGAGTTGGCCCGTGGTGGTTTTGAGAGAATTCTTTCAAAAAATGGGGCTCGGTGTAAATGTCCATTTCTGGGTGACAGTATCTCGGAAATATCTAACTGGACCAAGAAATATTTAAGACAGGGCGTCCAGGCCCTGGCCGCTTCGCTCAGTTGGTTAGAGCATCATCTGCATACGCTAAGGTTTCGGGTTCGATCTCCGGTCAGGACACACAAAAGAAACAACCAGTGAATACACAAATAAGTAGAAGAACAAATAGATGTTTCTCTCTCTCTCTCTCCCTTCTCCCCCTTCCTCTCTCTCTCAAATCAATAATTTTTTTTTTTAATTTTAAAAAGAGAAGATGTCGACTAGGCAGTTGGCCATAAAGAGTTGGGGCTCAGAGGAGAGTTCTAGGCCGGACATACAGATACATGTATTTATGTCCTCTACCACGTTGCATTGATGGTAATCAAAGCTATGGATGTGGATGAATTGCCTAAACAGAGTTACAGTGCCGGACAACAAGGGGACCTAAGATGGAGCACTGAGGGATTCTTGGCATTTAGTAACTGGATGGAGGAATGCAAGTCTTGTGAAAGAGGTGAGGTAATCAGTAGGGTTGGATTTTGCTGAAAGGTAAAAGTTGAATGAGGACCGAAGCCCGGTGAAATCAAAGTAGTCAATGATCACACGAGAGTACGATGGGGTAAAAGTGAATATCCGGGTTTGGTCCCAGGTTCTGTTCTCTTTTTATTTTTCCCCTTATGCCCTAAGCTTTAAATTCCACCTATATATTGATGACTTAAGAGTTTTTATTTCCATCCTGTTCCCTTTGTTTTCAATTTAAGATCTAAACAGGTGCTGTTTGCTTGACATCTCAGCTTAATTATTTTTTTTTACAAATTTCAAATATAACATGTCTAAAAGCCAAAGTCTTAATCTTTCCATACCCACCTTCTTTCTTCTCCATTACCTCACTTCATTAAGTGATATATCCTTTTATCCACACTAACATAGGCTAGACACCGGAAGGCCATTCTTCTCCCTCATCCCATGTGTTTATACCCTCTTCAACTTCTATTTATTTTATTTCCAGTATATGTCTTGAATCTATTTCTCTACATCCTCAGTATCACTTTTCTAGTTCAAGCCACAATCCTCATTCACCTGGACTTAATGTTACTGGTAGCCGGTATTCTCATCTGTAAAATGGGAACAAACATCACCTTATTGGATTATTAAGAGGATTAAATAAGGTAACCGTTGTAAGCGCATCACACACAGTAAATAGCTAGTAAGGATTAATTGTTATTGTAATTGTTGTTATAGCCAAATCACTTTAGTACTTTCCTATCTGGTTGCCCTGTTTTCTGTCATTCTTGCTCCTTTCGCTGTTCTCCCCAAACCGAAACAAACCACATCACTTGTCCATTCAACCGTTACATGTCATTTCTCTGCTTAAAACCCTTCAGTGGATATCCCATCATTGAGTGTTTATTACATTTAGGGTAAAATTCAAAGTCTTTGCAATGGTCTAGAAGATTCTGCGTTACCTGATTCTTTTCCTGCTTTACTAGCTTCATCTTGCACCATCCTCCTTTTTCCGTCTCCAAACTCCAGTCACACTGCTGTTCATTTCAGTCACACCAAGTTATTTTCTGTCACAGGGCCTTTGCACATTTTGTTCTATTTGCCTGGATTGCTCCAGCATGACCATCCTTCAGATAACTCACTCTTCAGTTTTCAGCTTAAGTGGTACTTCCTCAGAGAAACCTTCTCTTGATGCTTTCTAACCTCTAACTCCCAAGTCTTAAATCAGGTACAGAATTATAATCGCTTATCACGCTCTGCGTTTTATATCATTTTTTACAACTTGTAACTATATATTTACTTGTGTGATTAAAGTCTGTCACCTACCAGGATATAAGCTAGTAACTTTTTCATGTTTATTTCTTAAAAATTTGTTAAGTGAATAAATAAGCTGGAGCTTGCTATAAGAACCATCATGTCTTTTGGAAGCACCAACTTAATGATATTCTTGTCATTTGAATATTCACTCTGCAGACAAATCAAAGGACACAAGAAGAAAAACAAAGGGTTTTCCTGGCTTTGGTTGACTTTACATGCTTATGGCATAAAACCACTCAGCTTTTAGATTGTTTGAATTGGAGATAAACTTATTTAGGTCAACTTCTGTTTTTCAGCCACAACACTAATTTTATCTCTGTGCATTTGTTTTATTGATCTTTTTAGGAAAGAAAGCCCTTAGAAATCAGAGCAGTGGTTCATATATTTAACAACAGGTTAAACTGTGAGACCAGTGAGGATGATGTTCCCATAAATAAGGGAAAATGTCATTTAAGTAAATTTTTGGTGGTGGATGTGGAAGAAAATATTAAAATTTAGTAATTTTTGTGTGAAACAAGATTTTCGTTGAGAAGTAGAAAATAAAACATAGGAAGCATATGAATGTAAAACGGGCATTTGGATTTATTTTATAGGTAGTGATGCACTGTTAAAAATGGGAGAAAGTGTCAGTTAAGGTGAGTAAGTTCTAGAGATACGCTGTACAGCATTGTATCTGTAGTTGACAATACTGTATTACACACTTAAAATTTGTTGAGAGAGTAGGTCTTATGTATTCTTAACACAATAAAATGAAACTTAAAAAATGTTTGGGAGGAACATCAATGGAAGGAGCAATGGCAACTATGTCCCTCCCATCAATGGCAACTATTTAGCACTTAACAAAGTACCTGTTATGTTGCAGGAGTACAAAAGAAGATAGGACAGGCCTGCCTGTCTCTCTCCCCCTCCGTTAGGGAGAAAGTTAAGAAGACAGCTAGTGCATACTTTGGTAAGAGATAAAAGTAGTAGATTTTTAGAAAGGGTAAAGGATTCATTGGATGGAAGAAATGAGGAGACTGGAAAATGGTTACCACAACCACTTTCATTGATGAGGATGCAATATGGTGGTAGTTAAAAACAGGTTCTGGTGTTCAAGTTTTGTCTCTTACTGACTCTGTAACCATGGATGAATTACCTGATCTCTCTAAGCCCCAGTTTCCTCATCTATAAATAGAGATAATAAAATACTTGTCCTTTAGGATTTTTGTGAAAACAAATACACGTATGGTGCTTAGCACTGTGCTTAGTTTATGTTGAGTAATAAATATTAGATAGGAATGGTGGCAAAGTGATGTTTCTGAATTAGGGTAGTAGTTATGAAAAGACTGGCTTTTAGATAAAGGAGAGTGAAGTGAAAGTTGATGCTAAGGTTTTTTTTAGAAATTTATTTATTTATCCTGAATGATGGTGGAAGGACAGTGTAGGGAAGTCTGGGGAGCCTCTTGAGGGCATGGACTGGATAATTTTCACATTTGTATCCCTACCACAGTGCTATCAAACTGGAGTGGCTCAATAATGATTTTTACTGTGAACAAATGAGTTTAAAGTTGATGTTACAGCTTTCAAGAAGGCAGTGAGAGATTTCAGAGGTGCCTAAATTTGAGAAACAAATCCATAAAGTTAGTTTTGAAAGAAAAGTAAAAACTAAGTTTATCCACCTTTTGAAATGTGTAACAGTTTTGTGAAAGTCGTGTTTTAAGACATAAGACAACATTATGTAACAATGTTTATGAAGTCAACAAAGGATGTGTTCTTTTTCACTGCCTTCTTAGTTTCAAAATGTAGCAGGGATAAACAAAGACACGGATTGATAAAGGTGCAGCTCTTCCTGAATTCCTCAATTTGCACAAAGATCCCTTAAGTTCTATTTCTTATGCATGTGTGTATCTTGAGCATTATGTTTTACGTGGTATTTAAATAAAGAAAAGGTGAATCTTTGTTGTATAAATGATCACTTTTAAAAATAATTTTAATTTTGTGAATTGAATTCTTTTAAAAAGGCATACTTATGTTTTCTTTAGTTGAGCTGATGGCTTCCGGAGAACTGGGATAGCTGCAGAATATGAGTAGTTCCCTAAGAAGATTGCATTGCCTTTGGCACAAGCATCAGAATAAAGGCGAATTGTTACTGCGTATAGTTTTTCAGTAAAAGTCACTGA
Source organism: Phyllostomus discolor (assembly GCF_004126475.2). NCBI lineage: Eukaryota > Metazoa > Chordata > Mammalia > Chiroptera > Phyllostomidae > Phyllostomus > Phyllostomus discolor. The sequence goes on from NC_040906.2 coordinate 14,981,046, forward strand.
AAAGTAAGTAATGTTTTTATTTTAGATATATGTTTCCAAGAGTATGCATACTGGCAAGAATTGACACTTTTCTTCTATTTTGTAGTAACAGTTTTATGCTGTAGCATGCTTTCTTTACCACAAAATGCCCTTCTGGATAAGTGTATTTTCAAAGTAGTACCTAAAATATGAGCATCTAAATACCTGTCCAGAGTATAGAAAAACTTTTGGCAGTGTTACTGTGTTTTTGTAGAATGCTCAAAGTTGAACATTAATTTTAATAATTGTGAAGAAATTTAAGGAAAGGGGAATATCTCATCAGTTTTTATTATATTTTATCTTCCTAATATCACTTTGATAGTGAATTAGCATTACAGAGTTCGGAGAATCCTTGCCTTTGTCCTAGGTTCATAGAAAGTTTAGTGATTACTGTGTTAAATACTGAAAAAGAAACTTAGTTTTTGCCTCTTAATTAGGGAAAACCCTGGAAATATGATGAATGTACAAAAATAGATACAGTTAATTCATGTAGTGCAAGAGTAGGTGATGGACTAAATTTAAATTGGGGCATTAAGAGAAAGTTTTATTTTATTGGTTCTGCCAGTTTTATGTTGTATACCTTTCAGGGTTTTGTTTTTGTTTTTTTCTTTGAAGAAAGAGAGGTTGCTAAAAGGGGTTACGAAAATGTTAAATATCTGGAGTAAAATTTTACATACTTAATCAAAACTCTGCATCAAATGTTTGAGAATTGTATCAAGAGAAATTAATATATAGAGAAAAAAGTAACCAGTAAAGTTATTTCTGATGTAGTCTAGTGAATATCGAATTCTTTACCTCAAAATTTTTTTTTGTTAATCTAATTTTTAAAAGTATATTTTTGTTAGAGGAATTCAAGATCAACCATCTTCACTTACTTTTGGTCTGTAAGGAAAACACTGAGACAATGGGGTTTTATTTTATTCCCTTTTAATTTGGTACCATGACATATAATGACATTTTTTAAAAGGTGAGGTAATTTGACAAAATTCTTAAAATGGAATTTCTTTTTTTTAAATATATTTTATTGATTATGCTATTACAGTTGTCTCATTTCCCCCCTTCTCTCCCCTCCACCCTGAACTCCCTCTTCCTCCCACATTCTCCCCTTTAGTTCATGTCCATGTGTCATACTTGAGTTCTTTAGCTTCTACATTTCCCGTACTATTCTTGCCCTCCCCTTATCTATCTTCAACCTACATTCTATGCTGCTTATTCTCTATACCTTTTCCCCCTCTCTCCTCCTCCCACCCCCCTGCTGCTAACCCTCCATGTGACCTCCATTTCTGTGGTTCTGTTCCTGTTCTAGTTGTTTGTTTAGTTTCTTTTGGTTTTGCTTTAGGTCTGGTGGTTAATAATTGTGAGTTTGCTGTCCTTTTACTATACATGTTTTTTTTTTATCTTCTTTTCTTAGATAAGTCCCTTTAGCACTTCATAAAATAAGGGCTTGGTGGTGATGAATTCCTTTAACTTGACCTTATCTGAGAAGCACTTTATCTGCCCTTCCATTGTAAATGAGAGCTTTGCTGGATAGAGCAATCTGGGATGTAGGTCCTTGTCTTTCATGACTTGGAATATTTCTTTCCAGCCCCTTCTTGCCTGTAAGGTCTCTTTTGAGAAATCAGCTGACAGTCTGATGGGAGCTCCTTTGTAGGTGACTGTCCCCTTATCTCTTGCTGCTTCTAGGATTCTCTCCTTCATTTTTACCTTGGCTAATGTAATTATGATGTGCCTGGGTGTGTTTCTTCTTGGGTCCAACTTCTTTGGGGCTCTCTGAGCTTCCTGGATTTCTTGGAAGACTATTTCTTTTGCCAGATTGGGGAAGTTCTCCTTTATTATTTGTTCAAATACATGCTCAATTTGTTGCTTTTCCCCTTCCCCTTCTGGTACCCCTATAATTCGGATGTTGGAATGTTTAAAGATGTCCTGGATGCTCTTAAGCTTCTCCTCGTTTTTTCGAATTCTTATTTCATCATGCTTTCCTGCTTGGTTGATTCTATCTTCCTTCTGGTCCACTGTATTGTTTTGAGACCCAGTTTCCTTCCCATCACTATTGGCTCTCCTCCGTGTATCTTCCTGCATCTCTTTTATGGTAACCTGCATCTTTTCATCTAATTTGCGCCCAAAATCAACCAATTCCGTGAGCTTCCTGATCACCAGTGTTTTGAACTGTGCATCTGATAGGTTAGCTCTCTTTTTTTTTTTTTTTTTTGGTCTGGTCGCTCTTGTTATGGTGGGGGGTGGAGCCTTAGGTGTTCACTGGGGCTGGGCACCCCAGTCGCTAGATTGTGACGTTATATGTGGGCGCAGGGGCGGGAGTGGGGATGGGAGGAAACAATGGCGGTAGTTCCATTCTCCTGGGATCTCAGTCCCTTCTCTGGGATCCTGGGCTGCGAGCTCTGCCCTGGTCCACAATCGCCGCCTCACTGGGTCTGCCAGCTGCAGCTTGCGTACTCAGGGTCCACTGCTGCGTTCTTGGGCGCTGGATGGCTGTCGCACCGATTTCGCACCAAGTTTTCCCTGACCTCCGCGCACCGCCAACTCGCGCCCGCCCGGCTCGTCCTCTCCTACCAGTCTGGATGAACGGGTCTACTTTAACTTCTTGGCTGTCCGACTTCCATTCAGATAAATTGTCTGTCAGTTCTGAGTGTTATTCTGGCTGTAAATTGTTGTTGTTCTAATCTTGGTTGTGCGAGGAGGTACTGTACGTCCACCTATTCCTCCATCTTGCCGGAAGTCCCCGGAATTTCTTTATTGAGCAATGAATATAATGATTTCCAGTTTAGGCGAGTTTACTAATGTTTTTGTTTTAATAATGCATTCTGTAATTGTATATTAATTCTTGTTCTTCATAAATGATTTTTCTCTCACTGAATCTTAAGATATGGAAACATCTGTGCATTTATTGGAAAACTTCAGATGCACACAGAAAAAACTTAAGTGTTCAAAAGATGAGTTATGTAATACACTGCATAATGATAGGTTAGCTATTGACCGTATATAAAGCCCTATATTGACCGTATATAAAGGATTTTTGGTTCCAGTATCTGCTGTTGTGTATTTTAATAGCAAACTGAGTTAAATTGATAGTAGTGATTTGTTCATTATTCTTGTTATTATTCATTATTCTTGAATAGTGAGTTTGTTTCTTGTATGTCAGCCGCTGTCCTAATGGGGATGTGAAGATTAAACATATTCCCTGTCTTTAAATACCAGAGTCTAGATAGAGACAAAGGGTAAACAGACAGTTATATAATACAATGTGATAAATGCTCTACTAGAAGTAAGCACAGGGTACAATGGGAGAATAAAGAAACATTAAACAGTCTCAGTGTGGCTGTGGGTGAGAGAAAAGTGAAAGGTACCTACGAAGGGCTTCTAAAAAAGATAACATCTAAGTTAAGCCTTGATTTTATAGACAGGAAGAGAAATTATGGGGATGGGGAAAGTACATAAAAATCCTGTAGACATTGACCAGTGTGTGTAAAGGTATAGAGGCATGAGAACATGTGGCTTTTTTAGGGGAATTATAAGTAGTTCAGATGGCTGGATTTGGAGAGCTTGTTGGCGATAGAGAAATAAGGAGGATCTGGATCATGAAGGAGGTTTATATCATGTTAATATCCTCTTATTATTAAGGCAATGGGGAGTCATTGAATAATACTAAGGAGGAAAATGATGTGATTTGATCTGCAGTTCATTATAAAGATGTCTGGAAGGTATATGGAGGTAGAATTGATAGTACTGTACCTTGACCTTCCAATTTCCAATCCAATACCACTAATCATCAACAGATGCAAAGAAAACTTGCATGTTTCTGGCATGGGCAACTGGGATGGGAAGGGGCCACATATTATTGGCAATGTTAAAAGACAGAATGGAAAAAAAAATCTCAAGGAAACAATGAAGCACCAAATTATTAATTGCCAGGAAAAAAATGTATTACAAACACATTGCTGACCCAAAATTCTGTAGTTACTGGTTTTAGCAAAGTATCATGTTAACAGACTGGCTATAAACAGTAGTGGACTCTATTACAATACTTTGATGGATTTATATACTCAGTAAATTAAACTGTCTAAATCTGACCACTGTGGGCACTCAAAAGAGTTTGAGATAAGAAAATCCTGGAATGAGATAAGTGAATAGAAATAGAGGACTTACAGTGTATATGACTATTCAAAATGTTTTTACATCTCTTTTTCAATTTTATTCCTAGTTATTTGATGTATAGTATATAGAGACCTTGAACTGTGGTCCCCAGGCTGCACCCTGTCTACAGGTGAGTTTTGTTTGATTTTTAGTTTTTAAAAATAACTTAATTCATTGCTCATAATTAAAAATGAGCAGTTTTACCCCAAAACTTAGATGTCTTTTTTTTTTTTAATTAGATGATCTGTCAATGTTAGGTATACAGTCTTCACATTGTAGAATTGGCTAAATTTGAATAACAGTTTTCATCTTTTTGCTGGCCTCAGTCACTTGTGTAGCCTTCCAGGCCCCTACAGACAATTGAATTGGTAACCCCCTGTTAACTTATTTATCTGGCATCTTTGGTGAAAGAGGTGTTGCAGACAAGGAATAAATTTAGAAAGTGGACAATAATTTCATTCATATTAAGGCTGGGGTCTGTTGAGTGCCTAATGTGTGTTATTTAATTCTGTAACACTGGCATTTGCTATTCCTATTTTACAATTGAGAAAACTAAGGGTTAAAAAAGATAAGTAACAAATTAGTAAGTGACAGAAATGATTCCTAATAACTAGATCTAGTGTGTTTTTCCTTGGTATACTACTTTTTAAAACTTTTCTAGTTAAACTGTTTTGGCAGATGCAAAACTTAATGGTTTTTAAGTTATTATAAACAAGAATCTGTGTTAGAGGCAGTATTTTTAGAGATTTGAAGAGGATGTCAATAAAATTTGTTTTAACATTGTATGTGATGATGCAATTTGCAGTTCATCATAAAGGTATCTGGAAGGTACATGGAGGTATTATATGATACACAGTTTGTGGCATTGTGATATTACTAGAATTGTACTTGTTGACATTTGGTAGGTTAGTTTGAAGAGTCTTAGACTTTCTATTGTTGTAAACCATTTTTAAGTGTTAGAAGTTCATTTGGGATATTGGAATATTTGTCATATATAAAATTGGTAAAGCATCTTGCCAGGAACGGTAATATTAAACATACATGATAGGTAATTTTTAGGGAGAGAGGTTTTATTGCTAGTTTTCCCTAGAAAGTATATAATTTTCTCAATTAATTCTAGAAGTTAAACTAATTTGCTTATTCTTACAGTTTTGGATTCTTTTAATGTCTTCTATATACATGTGAATATGCTTAGACTACTTAGTGATATGATTTGATATTTTGGGAGGAACTCTATTCTAAGAAATGGAGTCAGCTAACTGAAGATAATTTTTTTACTTATATTTGAAATTCGAGACCCTTTAACATTCATGAGGGAATGTAAAAGTAGGTCACATTGAGAATGGAATCTTCAGCAGTCCCATTTGGCATGCTTTTAGTGGCAGCCATATGATTTGTTAATGGTACAAAATGCAAAATTTAGGCAATAATAGATGCAGGTGCTGGACGCATGGCAAAGAAGAGAACGTGTACGGAAGAACTAAATGTTGGTACGATTCATACACTCAACATCAGTGACTGCTTTAGTTGTCTTTCTTACCTGTGCCATCCAGCTAATCAAGGCCTTTAAGTATATTTAATAAAATATGACTTATGGAAATGCAGAAAAGGATATAAAGTAGTTAATTAAATATTCTCTTTCAAACTTTTAATCAATAAGTTGTAACTTTTTATTTTATTTTTCTTTCTCAGAATCTGTCAGGTGAAGGTATATTTTTGCTTTATAATTTGGCTAGAAACTATTTTTAAAGAAAGTATGTCTCCTCTGAAGATACATGGTCCTATCAGAATTCGAAGTATGCAGACTGGGATTACAAAATGGAAAGAAGGATCCTTTGAAATTGTGGAAAAAGAGAATAAAGTTAGCCTAGTAGTTCACTACAATACTGGAGGAATTCCAAGGATATTTCAGGTATTACCAAATTTTAATTTGGAATAGATCTTTAATTACAACCTTTATCATGGTAGCCTTCCTACTGGATTAATTTTTCTTATTTTTTATTTCCAGGACACTGATACTACTATGTTCATGTTTTATAAGTTATTCAGCAGCATTATAGATAACCTATAATAAAGAGCAGGAGGAAGTAGTCATCATTATTGAGAAGAAAGCTGGTGGGAGGGAGATGAGAGGAACTGAGTTTGGATACTATCTAAGCTATTTTATAAACCACGTTAGGATAACTATAGCTGTTCTTTTTTTTTCTTCTTTAACATATGATAGATTTGTCAAATTTGGTGTTTTAATAGGACTTCTTAGTGTTATCATAATGTTTGCTTTTTTTTTTTTTTTTTTAAGATTTTATTTATTTTTAGAGAGGGAAGGGAGGGAGAGAGAGAGAGAGAGAGAGAGAGAGAGAGAAACATTAATGTGCGGTTGCTGGGGGTTATGGCCTGCAACCCAGGAATGTACCCTGGCTGGGAATCGAACCTGGGACACTTTGGTTCCCAGCCCGCGCTCAATCCACTGAGCTATGCCAGCCAGGGCTAATGTTTGTTTTCTAAATAATTCTGCCAGAGTGGTGGTATGGACCATTTAAGGATGATTATTTAAGGTCATCTTTATACCTTTTTTCTTCTGATTGTAAGCTTTTAGAAGATCCCATTATTTTATCACTGCAAAAAATATGTAATTTAATTTTCACTTCTATACTGTTTATCTTGTGCAGCTAAGAACTCATCTTGATATGAGTTGAGTTTAAGAACATGTTTTACTTAAATTTTTCTGCACTCTAAATTTCTGCATTTGTTAATTAAATTACACAAAAGTATATTCATTCTAAATTACTCTATTAAAGAACAATATATAAAACTTTATGTGTGAGAACCTGAGTGGAGGTAAAATTTCCATTTGTCTTTGCTTTTCAACTATGAAAATAAATTGCTTATGATTTTGTGTATCAGATTTTTGGGGGGTGTGGCGGGTCTACCGGTGAGAATAGGAAGACCCAATAGATAAATTCAAAACAAGCTGTAAGCACTAAAGATTTTTTAAAAGATTTTATTTATTTAGTTTTTGAGGGGAAGGGAGAGAGAAAGAGAGGGGGAGAGATATTAATGTGTGGTTGCCTCTTGCACACCCTCTACTAGGGACCTGGCCTGCATCCTAGGCATATGGCCTGACTGGGAATCGAACCAGTGACCCTTTGGATTGAGCAGGCCTATGCTCATCCCACTGAGCTACACCAGTCTGGGCGAGATACTCTTAAATAGGTTAGAAGTGGTGACATGGGTAATAGAAACAATAGCGATTTCTGACATACATATGTCTACTAAGTGCCCATTCAATGAAAGATATTTTTCCAAATAGAGATTCGGTTTTTCAGTCCTCAGCCCAAATTAGCACTGAGTACGCATATAAATATTTAAGCAGATAGATGTTTAAGAGCATAATGGTTCTACCTGTGATTCCACCCTCATCTCACTTCTCAATCAGTTTGCATTGAGCATTCATTAAACACCTACAGGCTTTTGTGGAGGATACTGTGATAAAATGTAGTGCTAAATGAGACACTTTTCTTCTTGAACTTAAAATCAGCTACATTCTCAGCTGTAAAAATATTTCAGAGAGATGTGGTGCATATGTGTGCAACAGAGTGTTACTCAGCCATAGAAAAGAATGAAACTTGCCATTTGCTACAACGTGGTTGGGATGTAGAGGGTATTACATTAAGCAAAATAAGTTAAGAAAAGACAAATACTATTTGATTTCACTTACATGTGTAATCTAAAAAAGACAAAAATAAATGAATCAACAAAGCAAAACAGAAAAACTTATAGATACTGATGGTTGCCATATGGGAAGGAGGTAGAAGGATAGGTAAAAAAAGATGAAGAGATTTAAGAAATACAAACTGCCAGTTAGAAAAGTAGTCGCAGAATGTAAAGTACAGCATAGGGAATATAGTCAGTCAATAATAGTCTCATAACTGTGGAGGTACAGATGGTACTAGACTTACTGTTGTGATCCCTTAGTAAGGTGTATAAATGTCTAATCACTATGTTGTACACCTGTACTAAATTATATTAAAAATAAATTTTAGCCCTGGCCATTGTGGCTCAGTGGATTGGGCACTAGCCTGTGGACCAAAAGGTTGCTGGTCCTATGCCCAGTCAGGGCACATGCCTGGGCCATAGGTCTCTAGTTAGCGGCATGGGAGAGGCAACTTGCTGTTTCTCTTACACATCATGTTTCTCTCTCTTCTCTCATATTTCCCCTCTCTATAAAAATTAATAGAATATTTTAAAAATTAAAAAAATTTTAAAGAAAACTTTTTGATTATAAAAAATATATTTCAAAGATAACTGGGGTAACACATAAAGGAAGTAATTTATGCTCCGAGGGTTTAGAGGATAAATAGGAATTTGCCAAACATGGTGGAGATGATTTCTATACATGGACAGACATGTGCAAGTGGGAATCAACACTCAGAGAACCAGAAAATTAGTTTAAAATAAATGAACATTAGAGAGTAGCAGAAATAGAGGCTGAAGAGCTGGATAGGAACCAGATCTTAAAATATTTTATTTGTCATACCTAAGGGGAGCTTAGATTCTAAGGAGCCAAGAATCTTAAGTTCATTTTTATTTGAGGGCTAAGCAGATGACTTTATTTCAAGAGATAGTGGGAAAAGAAGGACACATAGGAGGTTATTGTGGTAGTGTAAATTAGGAATGAAAGTCCTGAACAAAGGAAAAGACAGTGAGAGAAACTAGAGGAAGAAAGGATAGTTTTGAAATGATTTAAGAAGGCTTACCTCATTATATTTGAGGGGAAGGGGGAGAGAAAAAAGTGTCTGGGGGAGATTCTCAAGTTTTTGAGTAGATGGCAGTCCCTTTATTGTCCTTTGTGATAGGGAGCAGAGGGGAAGATTGGGGACTGGGAGAGATGAGTTGTTTGAGGTTATCAGGCATTCGGATATTGCTGTCCAGTGTGTATTAGGTGAACAGACTGCAGCACCGGCAGAGAGGTGTGCACTTAGAGAAAGGATTGGGAGACCTCACCATATGGGTAGTTAGTAAAATTGCGGTGCTAGATAGTTTTTTCAGTTATTGAAGTAGTCAAGTTCAAGGTTATTCTCACTTTGTTAATGAACAAATGTTTCTCCTTATGTTTAGCTTTTATTTTTAAAAAATGATATATTGACTGAAATAATGGGTTTATGTGATCTATTTCTCTTTTGATACTAAATTATTCTTTTATATTGTGGAGTTAAAGATTCTGAAACTAGTTATTGTGTTATAATAGAATTTCTACTCAAGGATATGAACTTAAGGCCTATATGTCACTTAAATTTTAAATATAAACTAAGTCTGGTAAACTGTGTTTTCATTCTTACATAATTAAAAATTTTATGAGGCTCTGGCTGGTGTGGGTCAGAGGATTGAGCACCAGCTTGCAAACCAAAGGGTCACCGGTTTCAGTTCCCAGTCAGGGCACATGCCGGGGTTGTGGGCCAGGTCCCCAGTAGGGGGCATGTGAGAGGCAACCACACATTGATGTTTTTTTCACTCTCTTTCTTCCTCCTTTGCCCTCTTTCTAAAAATAAATAAATTAAATCTTTTTAAAAATTGTGAAATGCTGTTCCTTTTTTACGCTGTTCAAAGAGTATTTCTTCAGCAAAAGGCAGCTTTAGAAACCTTTGTATATGCTTGCTGAGGGGGAGGGTTAAAGAATAAGGATGCCTGATGGACAGGAATTATTTAGATAATAAACTGCAAGATTTATTAGTTTAGTCTTGGAAAAAATTCAGCCAAGAGAATACAAAAGCTGTCACTTCATAGTACATATCCAGAACCTGGAGAAATATAAGACAAGGTTTGAACCAGTTCTGGGGAATGGGAAAAGTAAGCTAACATAGTTTCAGGGTGCTTATGTTCTTTGTGATTGAATAAAAGCTAAATGAGTGTGCTTAGTTAAAAAAGAAAAACAGATGTTTGAATACTGATAAAGTTTTATTTCATTGTGTGTTTGAGTGGTGGAATTCTTTTGAGGATTATGGTTTGAATTAATATGTACTGTTTACATTGAAGCTACTTAAACCATTTGCTAGATATTTTACAAACTTTTGTCTAAAAGAAAAAGAGCCTCTAATGCACTATGGCTTTCTAAACTGGTGATGGTATAGCCATCTGGACTGGTGATGGTATAGCCATTAACTCACTGGTTTCTAAAACTTTATAACTATACCTGAAAATATGTAATTCACTACCATAAAAACAAGACTGCTAGGATTACAATGTAAAATAAATGTTAACACTATACATTTGCCATTCCTAAAAGTGAAATCTTCAATTTACATGTGTCAAGAAATGGGAACTATTTTTGGTTGGGGGAAAATGTGGTTAAGAGTAAGAAATGTAACTTACAAAGTTACTTTTTATAAAGTTTATAAAATTTAATATTCATTATATAACATTATGTACTTCATTATCATATGTTTTCAATGATAAGATCTTTTTTCTTTTGTGTTGATCAGCTAAGTCACAACATTAAAAACGTGGTGCTTCGACCCAGTGGAGCAAAACAAAGCCGCTTAATGTTAACGCTACAAGATAACAGCTTCTTGTCTATTGACAAAGTACCAAGTAAGGATGCAGAGGAAATGAGATTGTTTCTAGATGCAGTGCATCAAAACAGACTTAATGCAGGTGAGCACTAATTGTCCCAAGGTCTGACATTAGCAGTTATAAAAAAATATTACTAAACTCCAGACCAGTATCCTTGGTGAATATTTATGCAAAAATCCTCATCAAAATACTAGCAGACCAAATTCAACAGCATGTTAAAAGGATTACAAGACCAAGTGGAACTTATTTCTGTAATGCAAGGATGGTTGAAGATATGAAAAATTCAATCAATGTAATACGCCAACTAAAAATATGAAGGACAAAAACCCTGTGATCATCTCGGTGAAGAAAAAGCATTTGATAAGATTGAGCACCCTTTCAGGATAAAGTATACTCATGAACTAGGAATAAACTACCTCAACACTATAAATGCTGTATATGAAAGCCCACAACTAACATCATAGTGGTGAAAAACTAAAAGATTTTCTTCCAGAGTCAGGAACAAGGCAAGGATGTCCTTTCTCACCACTTCTATTCAGCATAGTATTGGAAGTCCTAACCAGAGAATCCTTTAACAGCAATTCTTAGTCCAAGGAATTTATTCTACTAAAATTGTACCATTAGTGTAAGAGATGTGAAAGGATGTTCAGCAATTTTTAAAAATTAAAACATTCCCAATTATCATTAGTGGGAATTGACTAAAGTATAAAAAAGTATTTTACAAATTCATGTTTATACCATATCTTGCATGTTTGTTAAACTAGCATTGATTTCTTTGGAATAGAACCCATGTATTCTGCATGGTGAACTTACAGAGGATGTTTTAGAGCATTCATGTTGGAAATATATTTGTCACGGGTCTGCCTTGTTTTCTTGGCATCCAGTGTCAGTGTTCATGCCATAGATAATTTGACTAACTTTTCTGTAGTGTTAATTACCAAGTATTGACATAGAATTTCAAGCATTTTTATTTTGCATTTAAAATTTTCTTCTTCTATTACATGTTCCCAATATTTGCATGTTATTTAAGTTTTTGCTTGAGACTCCTAGCTCTAAATTTTAATTACTATTTAGAGCAGATGTACTTTTTTATTCAGAAAGAATTGGCTAATAAGTGCTTGTTTTATTTCTTCAATATTATATAATCATGTTGACAAATCCCTATTAAAATAAGTGACTTGGGGTTTTTTGTTTGTTTGTGTTTGCACTAGCCATGAAACCTTCTCAAGGGTCTGGTAGTTTTGGAGCTATTCTGGGCAGCAGGACCTCACAGAAGGAAACCAACAGGCAGCTTTCTTACTCAGACAATCAGGTATGTTCATTTGAATCTTCCTAGCTTTTAAAAAAATGATAATGATAGACATTCTGTGAGGTAATTGCAAGAAGTAGAATTTAGACTGTAATGCCTAGTAATTCTGGCATTGTCACAAGGGTATTTTCCACATACCTGAAATTTACCATTTTAGTTGTATCAATCTATTTAGCTATTTTTATAGAAGTCTTTCTAAAATTTGTTTCATTTCTTCACTTCTTACATACTGTTTTACTTAACACAATTTAACCTTTGCTCGATGTCTCATGGTCATCATTATGAACTGCAGTATGGTGTTTAAAGCATACCTTTGGAGTTAAGTGTGGGGTTGAGACTTGGTGCTGACACTAGCTGTGGGTCACTGGAGAAGTTCCTTAAGTATTCTGAGTCTTAGTACCCACCTTTAAAATTGAGACAGCAATAATGTTTTAATGGCTGCTGTGAGATAATGCATGTGAAGTTCTTAGTCCGTGGTACCACATACTAACTACCCAATGAGTCAGTGTTTGCTGCTACTACTTCTGTGATGCCCTTTGTGTCTGTTCTACGTTGGTGAACTTTGTCCCTACACAGTAAGATACCAGACTCTTGTTGAAGTCTTCTGTTTGCTTTTCAAGTAGTTTTTCTTTCATAAGTTATTTTCAGCCAGCCATGAGACTTGCTGTGCACTATTGCAGTTAAGCTGTCCTGTGTCTCTTAATTTATTTTACAAAGGGAAACCAGGGATAAAGAGAAACTTGAAAACTGATGAATTTCATTCTGCTGTGCAGAGAGGTGATTACCTAGTCCGTTTACTGGGATAAGCAATGGATTAGATTTTATTTATTTATTTTTTTTATAGGATGGGTTTTTTTTTTAACATTTTAGTTGAAGTATAATTGACTTTCAGTAAATTGTAATTCTCTCCCTCTCTGGCTTTTTTCCCTAAGCCAAGCTGATTTATTTTATGTCACTGTAGATTAATTTGCATATTCTAGAGTTTTTATAAATGGGATCAGTGTGTAATATTTTCTGTCTGGCTTTTTCACTGAACATAATTACTTTGAGATTCATCCATTTATAGGTAGAAATTTAAACTGTTGGAATATTTAAATGTGTAAGTATTGGGTTCACCCAAAAATTTGTGTGTTTTTTTTTCCATAAAATGGCTCTAGTAGTGCTTAGCTGTCTTTAACTTCATTCAAAACAATTTTATTAGATTGTATTGTGACAGCTGTCATATCAGCATGCATTTGAAAAACAACAAAATCGGTGAATTACTATGTAGCTATTTTAATATTGCATATGGAAGAAAATACACATTTTTTGTATATTATGCTTTATTATTTCAAGAAAGGTAAAAATGCAACTTAAATGCAAAAAAAGATCAGTACAGTGTATGGAAAAGGTGCTGTGACTGACTGAACATATCAAAAGTAGTTGGCAGCCCTGGCTGGTGTAGCTCAGTGGATTCAGTGCTAGCTGGGAACCAAAGGGTCACCAGTTCGATTCTCGGTCAGGGCACGTGCCTGGGTTGCGGGCCAGGTCCCCAGTATGAGGCATGTGAGAAGCAACCACACACTGATGTTTCTCTCCCTCTCCCTCTCCCTCTCCCTCTCCCTCTCTTTCTCTTTCTCTTTCTCTTTCTCTCTCTTTCTCTTTCTCTTTCTCTCTTTCCCTCTCTCTAAAAATGAATAAATACATTTTTTTAAAAGTAGTTGGCAAAGTTTTATTTTGGAGATTTCTTAGTGGATAATGCTTCAAAGTCAGGTAGACCAGCTGAAGTTGATAGTGATTGAATTGAGACATTAATCAAAAGCAGTCAATGTTATACCACGCTGGAAATAGCCAACATACTCAGAATATCCATATCAGTAAAGTTATTAGTGAAAATGAAAAACATGTCTTTTTATTTTATGGAAAAAACTAAACAGACTTTTTGGTCAACCCAAAATAACTTTATAAATAATGATTCCCGTTACTGGGATTATAGAATGAATTTTGTGGTTTGTGACTAGCATTAAATAAAAAAGAAAGAAGACAAGAGAATAGAAGGTATGAGACATAGTAAGTATAAGTATTGGTTTATAAGTGGTAGGAGAATGGGAAGTGGAAGAACTGGGGTGGGTGGCATTGAGGTGATAATGAGACTTCTCAGTATATGGTTTTTATAATAGTACTTTAATTTTTGAACCTTGAAAATGTATCACCCATTTGAAAGTAAATATTACTTTTTAAAATTGTTCAGTTAAGATGACCTCAGAAATTTTTCTTTCCTAAGATTGCAATATTGTAGAAAGTTATTAGAAATACCTTTCATAGCTCTTCATAGTAAGTTATGAAACTTGTCTGGCAGAATGCTGGTCAAAAGCATTATTTCCCAACTAATACACAGTGTGATAATAGGAGATACACAGCTGTATGTGAAATACATACTCTTGTGTTGTTGTTTATTAATTATATTAATATAATTCTTTTGTATTCTTGTCTTATTGTATTATTTTCCATACAAACAACTGTAAACCTACTTTTGCCCCATCCTATATTTTCTAATTGCTGTTTTCTCTCAATGTTCTTGCTGTGTCTTTTGGATAGTAGACTTTTTGATTCAGCTTCTGCCAGTGATCTCCATCTCACTCTCATTCCCCTTATCATTACATATATTTGTTTCATTCCTCCAAACTGGAACCCCTTTGAGGTACATGTGACTTGGCATTTAAGTTGTTGATGACCAAATGTCATTGTTGCTCCTTTCTGTCACATCTATGTCATTTTAAGACAGTAATACTGAGAAAAATAGAAGGCAACAGGAAGAGAGGAAGATAAAAAATGAGATGGATTGACACCATAAAAGTAGTCGTAAGCATTTGTCTACCTACAGAAGCTGAGCAGAGCAGTTGAGGATAGGACATTGTGGATGTCACTTATCGATAGGGTCACCAGGAGTTGGAGACTACTCAGTGACACATAACACACATCACTTGAATTTATCATAATTATAGTTGGATTTTTTTCTCTAAAGATGTATTTTTCACTCTGGTCACTAGAAGCATGTCTTGTGTATGTGAACCTTTTTTTTTGTAAATTAGTAATTCACAGCAAATTCCCTTTGGCCTCTAGGTATGCTGTGGAATATTTAAGTTTACAGGAACACTACAGAGAAAAAAAGTGTTACTCAGTTTGTGACACTGACCATATATTAGAATCACCTAAAATGCTTCAAAAAAAATGATGAAGAATGGACTTCATCCCATATCAATTAGGTTAGAATCTCTGGAGATGGGTCTGTAGTTATCTTTTTTTTTTTTAAGATTTTATTTATTTTTAGAGAGGGAAGGGAGGGAGAAAGAGAGAGAAACATCAATGTGCGGTTGCTGGGGGTCATGGCCTGCAACCCAGTCATGTGCCCTGACTGGGAATCGAACCTGCGATGCTTTGGTTTGCAGCCTGTACTCAATCCACTGAGCTACGCCAGCCAGGGCTTGTTGGTATGTTTTTAAATGTCCTCAAAAATCACTGGTCTAAAAGTATGCCAATTAATTTGACGATTTTCTATCTCAAACTTTCTTACAGGCCTCTTCAAAAAGAGGAAGTTTAGAAACTAAAGATGATACTCCATTTCGAAAAGTTCTTGGTAATCCAGGGAGAGGATCAATTAAGACGACAGCAGGAAATGGAATAACTGTCCCCCGGACGATTCCCTCTTTGACATCTACATCAACACCTCTTAGATCAGGGCTATTAGAAAATAGGTATGAAAGATGTTTTTGTTTTTCTTTTTCTTTTTCTTTTTCTTTTTCTTTCTTAGTCATTAGCTGTACCTGTTTGTAAATATCTTTTAGGCTTTTTGGAAAGACCATAATTTGAGAAAAAGAAGGAGATTGTCCAGTGAGTAAAGTGTGTTAGAATAAGAAAGTATAGAGTGAATTTTTGACAGATAATTAGTATTTGTCCTATGTGGTTTATGTCAATGACATGTATTGAGCATGCGGATATACAGTATATTAATGTAACTATGATGTAGAGAATTAGATAGCAGTACTCAACAGTTTCTATCCTTGAGTGTGTTGGTTTATACTTTTTAATGGTATGAATTATGGCTTTTTAACATTTTTTTTTTCTCTTCTCTATAGAACTGAAAAGAGGAAAAGAATGCTATCTGGCTCAGAGTTGAATGAAGATTACCCTAAGGAAAATGATTCATCATCGTAAGTTGCTTTAAGAACCTTTAAGGCCCTAGTTCAGTGTTTCTTATATTGGTAATTACAACCACTAGGGAAGATTATTCAATTTATGGAAAGGTCAAAGAGAGAAGAGCAGATGAAAAACATTTTGGTGATAGTAGATTGTAGGCTCAGTAAAGGATTTGGCCAGTGCTATTACTTTGATCATTTCATTGCACTTTCCCCATTGTAGCTTTTTTAAAAATCTGCAGCACTTAGAGGAAGAATAGAGCTGAAAAACTCTTAAGTATTTCTTGCTGTCCATTCTTTTAGTGTAAACCCCTTCTTAACCTCTTCCTTTACCTAGAAAAATTTCTTTACCTTATTCATGTGAAAAGTGAGCTTAGGGTTAAAAGGATGTAAACTGTGACTCTAGGCATGGAGCATCAGTCTTTTAGAGCTGTTTTCTGGGTTGAACAAAAGGGTGTACACCTGCAACAGGACCATCACCAGCTCACATTTTCTTCTTCCTTGTGGGAGGGTCTTTTTTTATTTTTATTTTTATATTTTTTTCCCTAGGGGGAGAAAACTTATTACTCAGTTATAGTTAGTACCTCAATTAACACCTTAACAAAAATCAGTTGATAGTCAAGTTAATTGGTATTCAGGGTTAAGAAGGTCACCATAAAAGAATTGGGGAAAAGCTGAAGAAACTTTATATTACTAATTGGGATCTTGGTTTTGCTGCTGTAATAGATGTAAAACTATGCGTAGGTAATGGGACTGGTGTGGTATCTGAAGCTACAATCACCATGGACTCAGATTCCTTTTATCTTGTTGATCCACCCTCCTTAATAAGTAGGTTCCATTTTGTGAACCAAGATAGCTGCTTCAGCCTTCACTCTCATGTCTGCATTCCTACTGGGAAAGAAGGAGCAAAGGGAAAGCATACTGCTTTCTTTTAGGCTGGAAATTGTACATTTGTGCACACAGCTTTTTAAAAAAATTTTTTTATTGATATCGGGGAGAGAGAGAAACATCAATTTGTTCCACTTGCTTATGTGTTCATTGGTTACGTCCTATATGTGCCCTGATCAGAGATTGAACTTGCAAACTTGGAGTATTGGGACAACATTCTAACCAACTGAACTACCTAGCTAGGGCCACACCACTTGTATGTATATCACATTGACCAGAACTTGTTATATGGTTACATCAAGTTGTAAGAAAGTCTGGTAAATATTCCCAGCCCAAATTTTATAATAGCTGAAGGGTACCATGGTTATTTGGAGACAACTAACAGGCTGCTGTAGTTTAACCCTCTAGCCACAGAAATGCCCCTGTTCATTACTTTCCCATATATAGAGAACATTCTTACCATTCACCCTAAAGGAGACAGCTTCCAAGTCTCATTTAGTTCTTGTATCCAGCTCCAGGATCTCTAGGTGATGCGCAGTCCTCTACATAGGGTCCAGGTGTGCTTTTTTGGACCATGAACCTTATGGTCTGGTACCCAAAAACAAAAAGGCAAGTTAATCTGCATTCCCTACTTTCAAATTTCATACACATATTATACAGGCATATCTACAAGTAAAGGAAATATTTCAATAAAATTACACGATTTTTTTCGTTTCTTGGTTGTATTATAGTGAGTGTACAATAGCATTTTATATATATATCCTAATTAAAAATACCTTATTGCTAAAAAGTGGTAAAAAGTGCTAACCATTATCTGAGTTTTTAGTGGCTTATAATCTTTTTGCTGTCAGAGGATCTTGCCTTCAATTTGTTAAAAAAAAAAAAAAGCAATATCTGAGAAGCATAATAAAATGAGGTATGCCTGTACATTGCTGGAGTAGGCACAGGATATCCACAATAAAAATTTACACTTAGAAAAGAAAAGAATAAGAAACTGGAGGAGTCACTGATCTGTAGCAACATAATCTTGCTAGGTAGAAATTGTGAAGGCAGGGGAGTAGTACATTCTTGATTAGCCCATGTAGCAGTCTCTGTTTTCTCCTCTGGGAGGAACTCTTGTTCATTGTACTCCTGTGACTCCCAGCTTTGTCCTTGGGTAGGTTTCCTTTGTTATCTTTCAAGGCCGTAGCTGAAGGTCGTGGAAACTGTTCTTTGGGCCCATGCAGCTTTCGTAGTCTGCTTCATGCTTGTGCTGTTCTGGAATAATTTGGGGCATTTTTTAACAACTTTATCAAGTTATATTTTATATACACCATAAAACTTGTTTTAAATGTACAATTCAGTGATTTTTGGTAAATTTATGGAGTTGTGCAGTCGTCACCGTAATCCAGTTTTAGAACATTCCTATAGCTCCAGAAAGATTCATCATGCAGTCTACCACATTTCTCCAATGCTAGAAATATGCATAAGCCATATTCTCTTCTACTCTGTCCCATCCCAATTCAGTACAGATACGCTGTGCGTAACACGGAGGTGTTATCATCAGCAGTGGATTTCTGTTGCCATTAACAAACAAGTAATCCAATTCCAGAATCCTATCCTTCGGATGTGCTTCCTAGTACCAGCTCTTGTAAATCAAGTTCTCCAGAAAGCAGACCCTGAAATGGAGATTAGTGTACAAGTTATTTATTAAGGGCATATACTCCAGGGGATATATATATCAGGAAGGGAATGGGGTGAGCAAGACAGTGAAATACAAGATATGAAGCATTAGTGTGATCTCAGACTATCCCTTAAGGCAGGGGTCCCTAACTTCCCTGGATCACCGACTGGTACCATACTGGGGCCTGTTAGGAACCAGGCTGCACGGCAGAAGGTGACCACCTAAGCTCCACCACCTTTCCCTACCTCCCATGTCTGTGGAAAAATTGTCTTCCATGAAACTGGTCCCTTGTGCCAAAAAGGTTGGGGACCGCTGCATTAAGGAAATAAAAGAATATTAATAGGAATAGTCCTGGGTACTGATGTTGAAAACATACCTAAATTGGTGTGAAAGAGGGGATATAAAAATTAGATCACAGGGAATTTGGATTGAGCATATAATCTGTCTGCTACAGGCTTTATTCATGATGGTTCTTCTAAAATAAGCAGTTTTAATCAAAACATGAGCATGTATCTGAATGGACCTGCTCTATTTATACAGGTTGAGATATTTAGGAATACTAGTGTGGGAAATCGGGCTTAAATTGTATGTTCATGGACTTAAAATAGTTTGTTTTTTAAAGATTTTATTTCTTTATTTTCAGAGCGAAGGGAAGGGAGGGGGAGAAACATCAATTGGTTGCCTCTTGCATGTCCCCAGCCTGCGACCCAGGCATGTGCCCTGACTGGGAATTGAACCAATGACCTTTTGATTCATAGGCCAACACTCAATCCCCTGAGCCACACCATCCAGGGCAAATTTTAAATAGCTTAATCAGTAGAATTTAAGTGATGTTGACATTTAGTAAATAGTATTTCACAAGAATATTTTGGTTTTGTTTTACTTTTTAAACATATTTAGTATCAAGCTTGAATACCTTTTTAATTGCTTATTTAGGTCTTTTAGTAGCCAAGTCATTTCATCTCCTCTTGCTTTTAATGAAGAAAATCTATATAATCTTCTTGTCTCTGGTTTGACCTTTATAAAAATAAAATACTCCTTCATTTTTGCTTAATTACTAGGGGTTTATAGATTGGATTGACTTTTGAGTTGTTAATGAAAACTTATTTTTATGGTTTTCATTTGCTTAAGTCTGTGACCTCTTGAGGCTTTTTTTTTTTTTTTTAAGATTTTATTCATTCATTTTAGAGAGGGAAGGGAGGGAGGGAGAGAGAGAGAGAGAGAGAGAAACATCAATGTGCGGTTGCTGGGGGTTATGGCCTGCAACCCAAGAATGTACCCTGGCTGGGAATCGAACCTGGGACACTTTGGCTCCCAGCCCGCGCTCAATCCACTGAGCTACGCCAGCCAGGGATCCTCTTGAGGCTTTTAAAACTTTGTAGTCTAACTTCCAAACAAATCCATGAATTCAGCACTTGAAATGTAAAATTTTTAATAATAGCTATTTAAAATTAAGAACTACAGAGAACATTATGCTAAGTGAAATAAGCCAGTCAAAGAAAGATAAATTCCATGATGATTTCATTCATATGCGGAATCTAATGAACAATTGAACTAACAAGGAAAATGGGGGCAGACTTATAGGTGGAGAGCAGGAATGACAGTGACAGGGTGTGGGGGAGGTAAAGGGTTAGAGGGATTGAGCAAAAAAGAAAAAGGACTCATGGACATTGACAATAGTGTGGTTATTGCAGAGGGGAGGAGAGTGTAAGGGGACTAAATGGTAATGGGGGACAATATAATAAAGATTGAATTAAAAATAAATAAAATTGAAGTACTATGTCTTTACACATCTATATTGAATTAAATTATTAACTTTAGGAACAACAAGGCTATGACAGAGCCCTCCAGAAAGTATTTAACCAGCAGTAGAGAGAAACAGCTCAGTTTGAAACAGTCAGAAGAGAATAGGACAGCAGGTAAGTATTTGGTTTTTATATAAACTACTCATTTGTTATAATATGTATTGTATAGACTAGAAATAAAAACCTAAACTGGGACATAATCTCTCTGTTCTTCAGGAATACTCCATAATTCAGTACTAGTTTCTGGGCACCAGCTTGTATCCAGTACTCTGCTAAAATACTTTTAAAGTACTAGAAATATAAAGGAACTTTTATTCTGTTTACAAAGAATCTAGACTTTACCACCTTTCCTATTTAACTGCCTAGAATTAAGCTCTTTTATTGTCAAAGTACCTGTACCTTAGAATGAATCCAGGGAGTTAAAGTGGTTGAAATTAAAGTTCATCAGTGTTGTCACTTATTAAAAGTTCCAGAAGATCTTGAAATTATTGCCTAAAGAATTACTTAATCTCATCTGTACCCTGTTTTTACAAAATCTAAAAGTTAGACTGTCCCATGAATTTTTGTCAGCATTTCTTACACTTAACCAATCTTCCTGATATTCTGAACTACTTAGAGATTCAGCTATTGATCTGAATATTATGTCAGCTTGAGATTAAGTTGAAGCAAACTAAAATATGGCATCATTTTGATAAATTGGGAGTTTAAGAGAATTCAGTTGATCAGGATTCTAAGAATAATCTTTGAGCAGTTCAGAGTTGTGATATTAAACTCCTACAGAAAGAAGTATCTCCAATATAATTCTTATTTTTGAAAAATAAAACATATGTAAACCCCACTTAATGGTTTTCAACTTTTATAATAAGCCAGTAGGTAGAAAACAATACTTAAAGATGTAGTAAGCCTTAACAATGTTGAAGTTAAGGTATATCTTACAAAAGTTGATATGGAAGAGGAGAGAGAAGGAAGTGGTCAAGTGATAAGGTTCACGGAACAAAATGTAAAAGCTTTAAGAATGTTAAAGTTACAGAGTTAACTGTAACTAGAACTAAAGTAACACAACTAAAATTTGGTTGGAAGTAAACAAGAGTAGGGAAATTGCTAATTTTTCCTAATAGGGAATCAACTGATACTATTAAAAATGAATAAGTAAGGAAATAGTAGAAACAATAGTGACTGTTACAGAGGAAATCAGAAAAACTAGGTTGTAAAAAATGGTTAGAAATTAGAAGCGAAATTTTTGGAGCTTGTAGGGCAGGAAAGTATTCTTTGCTATTGTAACTTTTCCATAGTCTTTGATCTTTTAACCTTTATATAACTAATGAAAAGAAGGGGAGAAAATAGTTAAGTATAAACAGGCCTAATGTATAATTTTAATTTTATTATAAATTGTGATTTAGTGATTGGTTAGGAATTAAGTTGTTCCTGTGTTTGTTCGTTTATAGGGCTTTTACCTTTGCAGTCATCATCCTTTTATGGTAGCAGATCTGCATCCAAGGACTACTCTTCTGGCAGCACTAATCTTGACAGGTATGCATTGGTTGTATGCCCTGTGAAGAGCTCTTCTTCGGAATTTTGAATGATGGAGTAGACTGCGTAAACAACCTTCCTTCTCTCTCTTCCACATCAGCTTTGTAAGATGTTCCATCTACGTTGTTAAGGCTTATCGCATCTTTAACTGTACTCTAAGTGAATACCTGTTTTAAAATAACAAAATTGATGAGAATCATAGACTAATGGCATTTTAATTATAAAGTACTCTACAAATATTTTAGTTCAAGCTCTTCTTTTTTATGTTTTTCAAGGAATGAATAAACTGAGTTTTAGAAAGATTTGTACTGAGCCCCCAGGTTGTGAGGGGCAATATGACCAGATTCTAGACCAGTGTATTTATTCTTCATCATCCTAAATATTCAGATCTCAACAAATTGCCTTTGTCACCTGTATTTTTTTTAAGCTGCTTGTCAAAAGCTAAGACATTTTCTTTTTTAAAAAACAAGTTTCACATTAGAGGAAAAGGCTAGTCAGAAATTTAATTGCCAAGTCTATAGATTGAGTTTTTTAGGATCTATTGGGTACAAATATGTAATATAAATATAAATATACCAGACAACTGGTAAGCACTTGTCAAGAAGGCATGATTACAGAGTACAGCACGGAGGAGCGGTGGTAAATGTATAAAGTGAGGGTAATGGTGGTATATAATAAATAAGGTATATAATGAATGACATGTTAAGTCATATTTTGTTTTTTACTAGAATTTAAATCAAAGTGGTAAAAAACATCTTGATTATTTGTATAAAGTGGTTAAGGTGTGAGGTAAAGAATTTGTTAATATACAGGTATATAAGGCCTTGGGTGGTATCTGTTCATGCACTTTATGACTGCAGTGGTAACTAAGTTACTTGAATTTAAGACAGAGGAAGTTTGGCTTATTTCTGTTTATTAGAAGGGTTTTAAAGAAATCTGAGGGGTTTTTTAAATGCCTAAATTTGGTTTACAAATGATGTATTAAATACAATACAAATTTCTTCTCAGAATAATAGAATGAGCGTATTCGTTGCATTAAAATTTTCTTTTAATGCAAAGCTACACTCAAAGATAGGGTGAAAATTTCAAGATCAGTGAGAAAACTAATACTGAGTAGAGACTGACTCCATAAGGCACATGGAAAACATAGACAGGAGTCACGTATCTGGGGCTGGGTCTTCAGAACTAGCATGAGATTGGGGACTGAGCTTGTCCCCAGATTAGAACTGGTTTCTTATGTGAAGCTACATGAAGGTGAGTGTCTAGAACTGCTCTCTGTGCTAATAAATCAGGGCAAAACCGTAAATGTGCTGCTTGCCTGATGTTCCCTGAGCAGAGAGGAAATACACAGAAATGAGAATTGCAGTGAATGGTGTCTGCTTTAATGTTATCTGCACAGGGACAAGAATTCTGAACCCCTAACATAAAGTCCCATGCAGATTTAGAGGTCCAGACTAAGGCAGCTACTAAGCAGGTCAAGCAGGCATGATCATGGAACACAGCATAGAAGAGATGATGAATGTAAATGAAATTAAGAGATTTACATTGGGTTTCTTGGTCTACCCTCCATGTCCTTGTAGCATTTTGAGGAAACAAGACTAAGGAGAATTAAAGCAAGGAATTTGTCTAAGAAATAATAGATGAAAATGGTAAAAGTCTACACATGGAAAAGCCACCTCAACATATGCCAAACAGCAAATATATATTTTTTAAAAATCCACATTGTGGGATATGATAGGTAAAGAAGTTTTTAAGGCTATCAGGAGAATTTGTCATCTATAGTGGTAAAGCAGACTGACATTAGCAACAGTAGGGACAGAAGACATGAAGTAATAGCATCAAATAATTCTATACCCAGCTAAATTGTTATTGAAGAATGCAGACAAATAATGCTGTTTTTGGATAATACAAAGATAATTTATTCATCAGAAAAAAAGAGTGTAAGTAAGAAATAGCAGTGCACAAAATAATTTTTAAAGTGAATGTTTTCATCTAAATACTTAAAAAACTTTTTTGTATAATAAATGCTTATGGTAGAAACTTCAAAAGTGACAGGGTGCATAGAGTGGAAAGTAAATCCCCCTTTGTTTGTTAACTCCTAGTTGTGCATTTCCTCTTTCCAAGGCAACTGCTTTATTATTATTCTTCCAGGGTTATTCCGTGCATCAAATACATTTTGGTAGTTTTTATAAAATGAGGTTGTGGTAGTATTAAAATAAAAAAAATAATGATAAAGTATGAGACAATAAGAAGAAATTCAGGAGTGAGGAAGAATATAGGAAAATTAAAAGGTTTAAACTTCCTTTTCTTGTTTGAGAGGAGGCCACAACAAGTTAGATGTATTAGAAGGTTAAAGATGACTTCCTCTTATGGCCAAGAGGGAATAACAGGGACCAGATTGACCACCTCCGTGAAACAACTAAGAACCTGAACATATCATTTGAAACAGTGGATCTTAGGACATTGGAAATGAGGCAGTGAAGGGGACATTGATCCCTGAGAGATGGGAAACGAATGAAATTAGCCTTATGACTGCCCCTTCTATGAGCTTTCTTCTTAGAGAAAGTTCTCAGACTGCCACACAGGGGAGGAACCACGCAAAACCTTGGGCTCTTCCTTAGTTCAGGAAATGGAGCTAGGAGTCGAGGGAGACGAGAATTCACAGGGTGCCAGAGGGGAAAGCTGCACAGAGAAACAGTTGCAGAGATCTGCACCAGGTCCAGCTTGAGTATTCAGTTGAGTGACAATCAGCATATGCTGGTGAGAAAACTAGCCAAGCCTAGGGAAAGAACCATCTAAAAAATCTAAGGGAATAATACTAGGGAGTTCACATAAAGCCAGGCATAGTTCCCATTCCGAAAAGCAGTTTGAATGCTAAGAAAGGTCTTGCCACATTAGTGAGGAAAACAATCCCTAGACCAATTGTTGCTCTGGTTCCACATAACAAACCTTAAAAGCAAGACTGTTTCTTGCTTTTATATCAAACTGTTTCTAGGTAACCTAACCACATCCCGGAATAAAATTCAAGAATGTTTATAGAAGTCTAAAATACCCATCATGCAACAAGATAAAATTCACAAGTACTGAGGCAGAAATTACAAAGATGACAGAATTAGTAGACAAAGATTTTTAAACAGTTATTAACACAAATCAGTAATGGTATTATATGTAAAAAATACTAAATGTTTTAAAGAGAAAGATAGCCTGGATTTTAAAGGAAGGATAATAATCTATTTGCTAATGTTAAAGAAACAACTGCAATAAAAAGATGCAGATAGGTTGAGAGCAAGAAGATGGAAATAAATATACCCTGCATTGTCCAAACTGCAGTATTTAGGAGTGCATTCACTGAAAGGAATGAAACTGAGAAAACCAATGATATCTTTTAGGGTAGAGGAACAGGGCTGTGTTTGGGAAGAGGCATTTGGGGCTTTTTGACATTAGTGATTATTACACAGGTATTTGCCTTATAAAAATTTGTTAAGCTCTACATTTTACTTTTTTAAAAATTAATAAACCTTGTTTTTTAGAACAGTTGTAGGTTCACAGCAAAATTGAGCGGAAAGTGCAGTTTTTATAAAACACATATGCAACTTCCCTCACTACTGACATCCTGCACCACAGTGGTACATGTTTGATTTTTATACATTTTTTTTGTATAAATATTCTGTTTCACAATATTTTTAAAGTAACAAAACCATACATTTGCTACTAGATTGTCTAGCCAGATAGTCAATTGTTTGGAGACAGTTTTCTCTTATAAAAATGTAAATCATGTTCCTGCTTCACAACATAACAAAGAATAAGCATCCAAGCAGATTAAAGACCTAAATAGGAGGGAAAACAGGTTTTAAAATTTTAAAGAGAACATAGGAAAATATTTCTGTGAACTTATGCTACAGAATGATTCTTAAGACACAAAAATTGAAACTATAAAAGAAAAATAATAAATTTGACTATTCAGAAACTTAAAATATTTAATAGACAAAGGATTAGAATGTAGACTGTGTAGTAAATCACAAATCTTTTAGAATCCAATATAAAACCCACGGGCATACAAAAAGCAATTCAGAGAAGAGTAAACAATTATATTATAAAAACATTTTTTATTTCAGTAGTAATCAGGAAAATAAAATAACGATGAGATCATGTTTTACTCATTAGATTGGTAATAATATAATGGGAGACCATGTGAAGAAATGGAAATTCACTATTGGTGGATTTTTGGAAAAAAATCACACTATCTTAGGAAAATAAAAAATACTTCTAACATTTTCACTTCTTAGCATATAAACTGGAGGAAGTTTTCAAAAGAGACTAGGTGTAATATTGGTTGTGTTATTTTTTTGTAATAGTGGAAAAAGTTAACTGCCCAGGTTTTTTTTAAGGCTAGGTAAACTAATGCATGATAGTCTTAAAGTAGATAAAAGTGAATCAAAAGTAAAACTATATCTATAGTTTTTCTCAAGCCATTTACTTGGATCATTTTGATTGTAGGTTAAGTAGGTACAATATTATCTGCCTCTTCAGTCTGTCAACAGACTTGAACTTGTGGAATTTTTCCTTAATTGATCATTATTACTGATGTTTCCCCAAATTTAGATTTTTTTTCCTTAGACATTCACTTCTCTGAATCTACTAGAGGAAAAAAGCAGCATTTAAAATTATTTTGCTTCTTCATTTTCTTTTTTTTTTTTTAAAGGACTAATGTTTCAAGCCAAATTCCCTCTGCCAAAAGAAGTTTGGGATTTCTTCCTCAGCCAGCTCCGCTTTCTGTTAAAAAACTGAGGTGTAATCAAGATTATACTGGCTGGAACAAACCAAGAGTACCCCTTTCCTCTCACCAACAGCAACTTCAGGGGTAGGTAAATTTCTTTATTTTGCTTTCTTTTTATAAAGTGATTCAACTGAAGTATGTTTTGATTGGTATAAAAAATAATGATAAAAGGAGTCATTAAGTATAGTTATAAAATATTTGCTCATTTATTAAAGATTTATCACATCTATAAGTAAGTTCATTATTTAGTCAAATATTTGAACTTTGAATATATATACATATAACATATTCATCATAAAGCAGAAAATCTAACCCTCCAATCCCATATATTTCTTCCTACTTTGGAGATAATTCAGTATTAAGTTTTATTTGTATCCTCCCAATCCCTTCATTCATATATTTTTATTCAACACAAAAATAAGACCATAGTATAATAATAATATTATCTTACCTAAAGTGCTTATTATGTGCCAGATACTTGTGCAGAGTTTTTGGGGGGGAGTTTAATGTGAAGTCTGGCCGCACAATTTTTAGATTACTTCACGGGGTAGCCAGACATCGCATTCTTTAAGATTTTATCTATCTATCTATCTATCTATTTATTTTTAGAGAGGGGGAGAGGGGAGAAAGAGAGGGAGAGAAACATTCATCAGTTGCCTCTCTCACACCTTCAACCAGGGACCTGGCCTTCAACCCAGGCATGCACCCTCACTGGGAATTGAACCAGCAACCTCTTGGTTCACAGGCTTGCACTCAATCCACTGAGCCACACTAGCCAGGGCTCTGTGCTAAGTTTTTAAATGGATTTTTTTTCTTTAAATCATTGCAACAGCTCAGTAAGTTAGATGTATTAAAAGCCTGCTTTTATAGATTAAGTACCTAAGCCTTGGAGAAGTTAATTAACTTGCTCAAGGTGATACATAGTCAGCAGTACAGCAGTAGTTAATCTAGGCGGTTGGACTCCACTTGCATCCTTAAACACTGTGCTGTGTTACTTCTCTGTTCCCTCATTTTTTCCACTGCACATTAATCATGAACGTCCTCATATTATTAATATATAACCTTCAACCATGCTAGTATGCATTTAGATTTTTCTTTTTTCCACTATAATCAAGACTAGAATGAACATTTTTATATTCATGTTTTTAATATTTGTTGGAATTTCCCTATAGTATATATTCTTGGAAGTAGAATTGTTAAGACAAAGGAAGGCACTTGGAATTTTTTTTAAAGATTTTATTTATTTTTAGAGACAGGGAAAGGGAGGGAGAGAAGCATCTATTGGTTGCCTCTTACATACGCCCTTACTAGAGACCAGACCTGCAACAGAGGTGTGTGCCCTGACTGGGAATGGAACCAGCAACCTTTATTTTTGTAGGACGATGCCCAAACAACTAGGCCACACCAGTCAGGCGAAGATCTTTGATTACACTTACCAAATTCCTTCCGTTAACCTATTGGCTTGTTTGTTTCTAATTTTACTTAAATTACTCTGTTTTTCTACCAGCTTTAAGATAATTTTTTTTTTTACTTGAATGAGTGGTGTTTGCCAATTTGGCTTATCCATAGTAGTTTATATACTTGTTATCTTAACAGAAAACAGCATAAAATTTGTAGTGAAAACATTTCACTTTCTTCTTTGCTTACTATTCTTTTCTCTGAGCCTCTTCTTTTCTGCTCTGTCTTCTAAAATGTTTACCTTTCAATTAATTCTTAATTTCTTTTGTTCTTCATTCTGATTGGTCTGCCTCAAATTGTTATGAGTCTTATCCATCCCATTTTATGATCTAGACCTTTGACCTTATTTGTCTCACTTTTATAGCCTCCTTTTGTTTATTATATAGTCTGCTTCTGGTCTCTGTCATCCACCTCCTTCAGAGTCTTTTGATGTCCTTAAGAGTTACCCTTGGTGCTCCAGTCTCCCGGTCTACCTTCTGTATTTCCTCCATTTTTGCATAGTATCTGTACTAATCTGTAGAAATACAGTTTTCCTCTTTTCACACCTCTTTTCTCCAGCTTGCATACTTAAAAGCTTAGATGGGCATGAAATCTGTGTTCATCCTTTCTTTCATCAAGTTTCTTGAAAACGATGTATAATCTACCTTCTAAATAAAGAAACGAACCAGATTCCATCAGTATTCCCATTGCCTACTGTTTTAAGTAAGGTACTGACAGGGACAAGATGCTTAAGAGACCTGAAATCCATGAAAAAAGGCATGTAAGAGTTGACTTAGATGAAGCACAAGAAAAAAAATTGCTCTTAAGGAAGAGAAATTCAAATACTAAGTACCATAACGGTGAATATAGGTCTGGATCTTAGTAGTTCATAGCACTCATTACAGATAAGAGCTTGAAAGTAAGTGTTATCAAAAGTAACATTCTCAGAGAAGCATTACTGATAGGGGAAAGAATCAGCCAAATCTGAAGACTCGGTTTAGAAGCAAAAGAAAAAAATGGGAGGAAAATTAAGGATTGTGCTGAAATAAAAGGTAAACAAGACATTCTTACCCCTTCTTTCCTACCACCACCACAACCCATTAAAGAAATTGCATCTTACTAAACTAACAGAAGAGGATGTGCTTGAATTAGGAACCCTATCCACAAAGTGAATAAGAATATAAAAAAAAAAAAAAAAACAAGGCCCTTTCTATGCCAAACTGTAAGGGAGAAAAATTAGAAAACATGACTAAAAAAATTAAGGGCAATAAAAATGCTAACCCCAAACCAACATGAACTGTAAGAAAACTGTTATATAACACTCAGATGTGAATTATTTGAAGATATGAAAACACCATGAATTAGGAATTCCAACTAAGAATTAAAATGGATAGTCAGGAAGAAAATGACAGTTGCTTGAACTCAGAAACACAGAGGAGAAGAAAAACATCATATTAGAAATTAAGTCTAAATTAAAGGTCCCCAAGAGGAAAATAAGTTCAAATGAAAATTTAATAAGAGTCTTGGAAGAAAACAATAATCAAGGGAGAAAAATGGGATAAAATGTAAACTGTCAGAGAGAAAGTTTTTGAACTGGATAACAGCCAAGGAAGGTCTAAATTATGTGTAATTAGAGTTCTGAAGAAAAAACAAAAGAGTGAAACAGAGCTAGTATTTAAAACTATAACCCAGGAAAACTTTCTAGAAATAAAATTACTGACTCTATAAATTAAAAAAGCCCTCCAGGTATCTGGAAAATTGAACAATCAAGATATGTCTTAGTACAACTAATTAGACTTTAAAGATAAGGGCAAGAAATATAGATTCCAGACTTTTCAACATTATTATTCAAAGATAATAAAAGAACATCATTTTCAGGAAGCTTGATGAAAGAAGGGGTGAACATGGATTTTGTATGCAAACTGGAGAAAATAAGTTCTAAAATGGAAAAAGTCAGAATGCTGTATAAATACGCTGTTCCTGAGGGCTCTACAGAGTACAAGCTCATTCAGACAAGAGGTGATGAGGGCATTATTGATGAAAAATAAATGGCAAGCATTCCATCTCTTCAACTGGAGAGCTAAGACTAAAACAATAGTGGGGACACATAGAGGATGGTATATAAACATTAAATCATCTGACAAGGGAGTACAATTGTAACTAAAAGAAAATGGAAGGAAAGAGACAAAAGGGAAAGAATAATATAACTATGTCATAAGTAATAGGTGTAAGTCGAAGTATGCCATTTAAAATATAGTCTGTTTTAAATATTGACTTAAGAAATGACAGTTAAGGGCACTTACAGAAAAGTACAAATTATAGATGGAAGTGTAGGTAATGCTTCACTTCCTTGCACAACCAAAAAAAAGGATAACAACCATTTTAAAAACAAAAAACAATCAGAACTGCCAGAAAATAGAACTGTATGGGAGTCCAACAACCAAGGAGTGAAAAAAGAAACGTTAATTCAGACTGGTAGGCGGGATACAGAGGATGTGCCGCAAGGCAGCAGATTCGCTTGGGGATAAACCAGAAAGAACAACTGGGGGGACCGCACAACTCAGGGTTCCAGCGTGGGAAAAGAACGCCTCCAAAACCTCTGGCTGTAAAAATCTGTGGGGGTTGCTACAGTGGGAGAAACCGCCCATCTCACAGGAGAGTCCATTGGAGGGACCCACAGGGTCCTGGAATGTACACAAGCCCGCCCACCCAGGAATTAGCACCAGGGCAGCACCTGAAAGGGCACAATCTGCTTGTGGGAAGCAGGGGAAGTGACTGAAAGCAGGGTGAGAGCCAAACAAGCGGCACTGTTCCTTCTCTGACCCCTCCCCCCACATATAGGGCCACAAGGCAGAGAAGTGGGCTGCCCCTCCCTGGTGAATATCTAAGGCCCTGCCCTTTACAACATAACAGGTGCACTGAGACCAAGAAATATGGCCCAAATGAACAGATCAAAACTCTGTTAAAAAGAACTAAGCGATGAGGAGATAGTCAGTCTATCTGATGCCAGAGTTCAAAACACTGGCAATCAGGATGTTCACAAAAATGATTGCGTATAGTCACAAAATAAAGGAGGAAGTAAAGGCTATACATATACAGAGTGAAATAAAGGATAATATACAGGGAATCTACAGTGAAGGTAAGGAAACTGGGACTCAAAGATTTGGAACAGAAGGAAGAAATAAACATTCAGCCAGAACAGAATGAAGAAACGAGAATTCAAAAAAAATGAAGAGAAGCTTAGGAATCTCCAGGACAATTTTAAATGTTCCAACATCTAAATCATAGGGGTTCCAGAAGGAAAAGAGGAAGAACAAGAAATTGAAAACGTACTTGAAAAAATAATGGAAGAAAACTCCCCCAATCTGGTGAAGGAAATAGATATACAAGTCCAGGAAGCTCAGAGAGTTGCAAATAAGTTGTACCCAAAGAGGAACACAGGAAGACACATCATAATTAAATTACCCAAGATTAAAGATGAGAGAATCTACAGAAAACTACTTGAACAACAATTAAAATTTTTTTAAAAATGAGAGAATCTTAGAAGCAGCAAGAGAGTTAACCTACAAAAGAGTTCTCATAAGACTGTCAGCTGATTTCTCAAAAGAAAACTTGCAGGCCAGAAGGGGCTAGAAAGAAATATTCAAAGTCATGAAATCGAGGACCTACATCCAAGACTACTTGATGCAGCAAAGCCATCATTTAGAATTGAAGGGCAGATAAAGTGCTTCCCAGATAAGGTCAAGTTAAAGGAGTTCATCATCACCAAGCCCTAAAGGGACTTATATAAGAAAAAGATGAAAACTATGAATGTAAAATGGTAACAAACTCACAACTATCAACAACTGAACCTAAAAACAAATACTAAGCAAACTACTAGAACAGGAACAGATTAACAGAAATGGAGGTCACATGGAGGGTTATCAGTGGGGAGTGGGGGAAAGGTACAGGGAATAAGAAGCATAATTGGTAGGTACAAAATAGACAGGGAGGTTAAGAATAGTATAGAAAACGGAGAAGCCAAAGAACTTGTATGTGCAACCCATGGACATAAACTAAGGGGAGAAGAATGCTAGAGGGAAGAGGAGTACCAGACAGGTATGAAGGGGAGGGAAAAAATGGGACAACTATAATAGCGTAATCAATAAAATACTTTAAAAAATTTGTAAAGGAAGAAACTTCTGACATATGCCATAGCATGGGTGAACCTTGAGGATGTCATGTTAAATGAAGCAAGCTAGACACAAAAGGACAAATACTACATGATTTCACTTGTATGAGGTATCTAGAGGTCAAATTTGTGGAGATAGGAAGTAGAATAGAGGCTACCAGAGGTTGGGGGAGGGGAATGGGGACTTACGTGTTACTTAATGGGGACAGAGTTTCTGTTTGAGAAGATGAAAAGGGCCTGAAAATAGAATGTGGTGATGGTTCCACAACATTATGAATATACTTAATGCCACTGAATTACACACTTAAAATGGTAGATTTTATGTTATGTATATTTTATCACGATTACAAAGTAAACTGTAGTAGAGACAGGGAGGAAAAGTATAAATACAGATATAACCACTAAAATTTAAAAAATGCAAATATTTCTTACAATGAAAAGAAATATTTCTAAAACACACCACATAGGTAAGTAAAATTGTAACAAAATGGGAGAGTTGAGTCCAGATATATCAGTAATATCAAGAAATGTGCCCTGGCTGGCGTAGCTCAGTGGATTGAGCGCCGGCTGCGAACCAAAGCATTGCAGGTTCAATTCCCAGTCAGGGCACATGCCTGTGTTGCAGATCAGGTCCCCAGTGGGGGCCATGTGAGAGGCAACCACACATTGATGTTTCTCTCTCTCTTCTTTTTCCCTCCCTTCCCCTCTCAAAAAATAAATAAGTAAAATCTTTAAAAATATATATGATTGGGTTAACTCATATAATAAAGAAAAATGTTTTCAAATTTGCTCATAAAGCAAAACTAAACTTTACTGTGTGCTAGAGATAATCCTAGAACAGTGATTTTAAAGTTTTAAAATAAAGGAAAGAAGAGAGGTTTAGCAGTCTAATGGAAACAATAAAAAAGCAGGGATTGCCGTCCTGATACCCAATAAAGTAGAATATGTAAGAATTTAAAAGATTATATAAAATATAATTACATATTTAGTATTTTACAAAGCATATGAATGTACTTTATTTTTAATTATATAAAATATATAATTTTATATTAAAACAGATACTTCATTTTTGATATTTTATATTGCTGAGTTTTAAAGTTCACTGGTATTTCTTTCTTTGATGTTTAATATGCTATTACTCTCATTCGGTAAAAGTTTCATTTCAAATATTGTGCTTTCATCTCCAGAAGTTTAATTTGGGGCTTTTAACCGTCTTCCATTTTTTTCCTCATTGTGTTTATGTTTTCCCTCACATTTTTTTTTTTTTAAGATTTTATTTATTTATTTTTAGAGAGGGAAGGGAGGGAGATAACGAGAGAGAGAAACATCAATGTGAGGTTGCTGGGGGTCATGGCCTGCAACCAAGGCACGTACCCTGACTGGGAATCGAACCTGCAACACTTTGGTTCGCAGCCCGCACTCAATTCACTGAGCTATGCCAGCCAGGGCGTCCTTCACATTCTTGATCACATGAAGCATATTTATAACTTTTAATATCCCTGTCTGCAATTAGATTTGGTTGTTTTAAGACTTGTAGTTCAGCTCTTTGGGGTCAAATCTAGAGGGGCCTTTACTCGAAGGCTAATTTCATTCCTTCCCTAGAGCATGGACCCTTGGGAGTTTCTACTAATACCCTATGAATTCATCTAGGTCTCTTGATTCCCTCTGACTAGTGGCAACTCAAACAATTTTAGGTCCATCATGAGATCTGGAAATTGGCTAATAGCTCCCCAGTAATCATTCTTTTTCTTGAAGTTCTTCTGCCTGGTGTCATGGGGCTTCACCCTAAGCATGCACAGGTTGCTATTTAGCTGAACACTCAAACAGTCTTCTGTGTAGATATCTGGAGCTCTTCTTTGCATATCTCCCTCCTTTTGGGTCCTGAAGTTTTAGCAATCTCAGCCTCTCAAACTCCCAGTTTCTTTCAACTCAAGATTTCTGAGTTCTGTTTGGATATCTCTGCTTGGACTGCAGTTGTCAAATTGCCTCACAGGCTGAAAGCTGGCATAATAGTACAGCTGACTCTGTTTCCCTTCTTTTAAGGATCACAGTCCTGGGCTGCCCATTGTCCAACATTTTGTCCCGTTTTTGTGTTTCGTTTTGTTTTGTTTTCATTGTTTATGGTGATAGGATAATTCCATACCCTGATACTTTATAGTGTGACGTGAAGTTCTTAAGGCTGTTCAAAATCGATGTCACCAGTGATCAGCACACACATCACATGCTTCTGGATGTGATATCCTTGCGAGGACACAGTATCACTATGCATTACTATGTACTCTTCCAGACTGGTTGAAGTCTCATCATGACGAAATAGAAAACCCAGTATGAGGAACAGTCCATTAAAAACCAGGGGTGGGAGGGAACTATATTCACCAATGTCTGTCATGAAAGAGAAAGCTGAAGAATTATTCCAGATTAAAGCAAACTAAAGAGAAATGAAAACTAAATACATTGTTATCCTGGACTGAACCTTGTATTTAGAGAGGGAAAAAAATGCTGTTTTGGGTTATTCGACAAAACTGGATTAAAGAAAGTGTAGTAGATAAGAATATTTTATTAGCATTACATTTTATAATGCTATACTCTGATTATATAAGGAAATATTTTTGTTTTTATGAAATGCACCCTTAACTATTTAGAGCTAAAGGGGTATGATTTCTGCAACTTACTCTCAAATGGTTTGGTGGAAAATTAGAGCAGTATGAAATGATAGAGCATACAGTGCAAAAGGTTAACGATTGGTGAATCTAGGTAAAGAATATTATTTTTGTATAACTTTTCTAAAAGTTTGAGAATATCTCCAAATAAAAGTTTTTAAAAATAGGTACTTTGGCCCTGGCCAGTGTGACTCTGTGTTGTTTGGAGAGTTGTCCTGTACAGGAAAGGTCACTGGTTCAATTCCTGGTCAGGGCAGCCACCTAGGTTACAGGTTCAGTCCCCTATTGGGGCGTGTGCGAGAAGCAACTAACTGATGTTTCTCTCTCACATCCATGCTTCTCTCTCTCTCCCCTCTCTGAAAGTCAATGAACATGTCCTCAAAAGAGAATAAAATAAACCTTTAAAAAAATAATGGTGTAATACCCATTAAAGATAAACATAATATGTACAGTGTGGAGCAAAAGTAGGTTTACAGTTGTTCCTATAGAAAATAGTATAATGATTAAGAAATAATAATACAAGAATAAACTGTTTTGTGTACTCACAACTATAAACCTACTGTTGCCACACCCTGTATTCTGTGACCCAATGGTTCTAAGAACAAGTAGCTCTTTGGATAAGTCCCCAGTCCTTTTTATGTATATTCTGTATTTTTTGGACTACAAGATGCACCCCCCTCCCCCCCCCCCAGTTTGGGAGGAATAATGGTTAATGCTGCTGTTGAGTTCTGTTTACATTTATATTGGTGAAATATTATGTTATTTATGTTATTAAGTATTTTACCACAGTTTTTGCTTCAAAATTTTTTTTCCTGTTTTCTTCCTCTAAAACCTAGGTGTGTCTTATGGTCTGAAAAATATGGTGTATATTTTTAAATTTTACTTTATTTTTAATTTTGTTATTAATTATTTTTTAGAGAGGGGAAGGGAGGAAGAAAGAGAGGGCAAGTGTGAGAGAGAAACATCCATTGGTTGCCTTCCATGCACACCCCAGGGGACCTTACCTACGACCCAGCCATGCACCCCACCAGAAATACTCAGCAGCTAGGTTCGCAGACGATGCCCAACCAACTGAGCTACTTCAGCCAGGATACTCCCCAGTCCTTTTTAGTGTTCCTTTGAAAGTGCATGATATTCCTTGAGATAAAGCTAAATTGTTACAATGTTATAATGCAGTGGTTCTCATAGCAGCATCACCATCAACTGAGATCCTATTAGAAATGCATATTTTTGCACCTTCTTTGTCCAGAATGAGAAACTCTGAAGTTGGAGCCCAGCAATATGTCTTTTAATAAGCTCTCCAGGTGATTCTGATAACATGCTTTACTGGAGAACTCCAGCTCTAGTGAACATTCTTGAGGAACTACTGTTGTCTTCAAAAGTATTTTTTTTGTTTTCAGCTTCTCCAACTTGGGAAATACCTGCTACATGAATGCTATTTTACAATCTCTGTTTTCACTCCAATCATTTGCAAATGACTTGCTTAAGCAAGGTATCCCATGGAAGAAAATTCCACCCAATGCACTTCTCAGGTAACTGTTACATACTTATTAAGTAGCCTTTTACCTTATTGATCATAGAATAATGGAGTTTTAGATACTTGAAAAAAATTTTTAATATGTTTTATTGATTATGCTATTACAATTGTCCCATTTTCCTCCCTTCACTCCCCTCCACCTTGCACACCCCCTCCCATCCACATTCCGCCCCTTTAGTTCATGTCCATGTGTCATAAGTTTCTTTGGCTTCTACATTTCCCATACTATTCTTACCCTCCCCCTCTTAGACACTTAAAATTTAATGTGCCATGTTAATAGTCTTTAAAATATAATATTATTCAGTGTTTTATAAAACATGTGAAACTGGTCTCTTTTGTTTTACCAGACGCTTTGCACACTTGCTTGTTAAAAAAGATACCTGTAATTCAGAGACCAAAAAAGATTTACTCAAGAAGGTTAAAAATGCCATTTCTGCTACAGCAGAGAGATTTTCTGGTTATATGCAGAATGTGAGTATCAACAGTTTTTAACCACTTTAGACATAGGGGAACTTGAAATGATTTTAGTGTGTTATCTGATTCTTATTTTAAAGTGAGATTCGTATACATATGTTGTGTTCATCACAGGTTGAAAAACCGGAGGATTTCTTGTAAGGTTCAGTGTGACTCTTCTATGTATTTTATCATCTTTTAATAATACACATGTGGCCTATCAGTGCAGCAACTTGGGCTATTTTAGCTAACAAAGGCTATTTTTTTAAATCACCTTTAAAGAAAACAAGAAGTGATTCAATTACTTATTCATACTAATCTCACTGATAGTAGAGAATATATAATTCACCGTTTGTTCTTATTCACAAAGTATGTAAATTGTTAGAGTAAATTTGACCTTTTTAATATAATGTATTGACTTTCAAGTGCTTAGCTTTAATAAATCACAGTGTTGATAAGCTGTTACTGTGACAAAAAAGGTTTTGATCCAATTAAAGATATTATGCCTTCTTAGGATGCTCATGAATTTCTAAGTCAGTGCTTAGATCAGCTAAAAGAGGATATGGAAAAATTAAATAAAACTTGGAAAACCGAACCTGTTCCTGGAGAAGAAAATTTACCAGATATTTCAGCCACCAGAGTATATACTTGCCCTGTTATTACTAATTTGGAGTTTGAGGTTCAGCACTCCATTATCTGTAAAGCGTAAGTAGTCTCCAAGAAACCTCCTTTTCTTTTTAATTCTTTATGGGAAGTAATTGAAACTCTCATGGAAATTTTGATTCTTATCTTTTATTCCTATGTCATGGAAAAACATAAATACAAATATCTTTTTTCAATGTCATCTTTTATAAAATGCTTGGTGGGTTGAGAACTAAGGCATACTTAAATGTTTTGTCATATGCTTTAGTGAAAACAGTTAATTTTGAATCTACCCTTCTTTGAGAGGGTGGTGGTATGTGTGTGTTTCTTTTTATCACTGTGTGGAATGTCAGGTTCTTTGAGAATACTTGTTCTTTTTACCCTGGAAAGACTTGTTCCTCTTAGTTGCATATTTTGTTGAATTGAAAAATCATTTTTAATAATGCATTTTTACAAAATAGATCAAAATTTGAATTGTTTTTAAATTCTGCAGTGCATTTTAACCATATTTACATTAGTTACTCAAATTTACTTTCTATATTTAATTAATTCCATGTTCATTTATCATATCAAAAGGTTCTATTTTAATCTTCCAGGGTTTTTTTAAAGAATTTATTTCTTTTTTTAGAGAGAGGGAAAGGGAGGGAGAAAGAGTGAGAGAAACTTTGGTGAGTTGCCTCTCACATCTGCCCTGACTGGGAACCAAACCTGCAACCCAGGCATGAGCCTTGACTGGGAATTTAACCGGCGACCTGTTGCTTTGCTGGATGACACCCAACCAACTAAGCCACATCAGTCAGGGCTCTTCCAGTTATTGATAGTACATCTCTGAATACAGTTTTTCAAAGGCAGTGGAATTCTTCACAGCTCCATATCAGTTAGAATTATTTCTGTGACTTTCATAAATGACTTAATATATAATCATTCAGTCACTGTTGCTCAAAATATTATTGTATATACTGTTTCATTGTGTCTTGTTACTCTGTGTCACTTGGGAGAAACCTGATTTTGTGGGTAATCTATTTCTTCCTGAAAATCTTCCTTATTTATTGTTAATTCACAGTTTCACTAGTACATCTGGGTATAGACACTTTTTGTTAATTTTGCTTTTAATACGATAGAGCTTTTTCATCTGAAAATTCAGTGTTTTCTTTAAGGAAATTATTCTCTAAATACTGCTTTTCTTCCATTTGTGCTGGAACTCTTTTTAGAAATACTCAACACCCATATATTTGTTCTCCATTTCCTGGCTTCCATATATGTCTATTTTTCTTAGGTTGTTCAAAATGATAGTGTTCATGGAGGTCTCTTCCACTTAAACATTCTAGTATTTTTGGCTAGAATTTCTAATAGTGATGTGGAATGTGGACACTAATCTGTGACATTTCTTTTCTCTCTTTTTTTTTTTTATCATTGTTCAAGTACAGTTTTCTGCCTTAATCTGTGACATATCTTAACTTCATGATTTCTTCAGCCCTTTTCCCTCCAGTGGACAAGTTATTTTTTAAAGAAAAAGTCCAGGTCTTACAAATATAGTGTATCTTCTTGTAAAAGCTAGAGAGCCCATCAGAAGTTAGTATTTGGC
Source organism: Phyllostomus discolor (assembly GCF_004126475.2). Lineage (NCBI taxonomy): Eukaryota > Metazoa > Chordata > Mammalia > Chiroptera > Phyllostomidae > Phyllostomus > Phyllostomus discolor. The sequence continues at coordinate 15,020,415 of NC_040906.2, forward strand.
TATGTGAGCCAGAGTGTTCGTTTAGTTTTTTTCCATTAAATAAAAGACATTTTTTTATTTTTACCAATAACTTTATTGATTTGGATATTTCTAGCATGTCAGCTATCTCCTGCTATTGACTTCTAGTGGGTAGAGGTGAGGGGTGCTGCCAAACATCTTCCAATGTGTAAGACAGCCCTACAGCAAAGAATTGTTTGGCCAGAATGTCAATAGTACCAAGAAACTTTGCAAACCCATTTTGACATGTTTAATCAGTCACAGCAATTTCTCCATACACTGCACAAATCTTTTTTTTTTTTTTTTGCATTTCAGTTGTGTTTTTACCTTTCTTGAAATAGTAAAGCAGAACATGCTAAAAATGTTGCGTATTTTCTTCCATCTTCAGTATTAAAATGGCTGCACAAAAAACTCACCAATTTTGGTAAGTTTTTTTTTAATGCACACTGATGGTGGCAGCTGTCACAATATAGTCTAACAAAATTATTTTGAATGAAGTTAAAGACAACTAATCACTGCTAGAGCTATCATACAGAAAAAAACTAAACAAACTTTTTGGCCACCTCCATAATATGATAGACAGCCATCCTTCCCTTTCTTCCAGTGTACCTTCCGAACAAAATTTGTTCAAGTCAGAGAGAAAAGCAGAGTTTTCTATTGTTATTTCATTTAATTGTGGGAGTACCAGCCAAATTTCTTTTGATGGGCAAATTTCAGTTGCTTCTGATAGAAATGTCCACAGGAGGAAAGAACACCACATCAAGCCCTGGCCTGTGCGGCTCACCCAGTGTGTTGTCCCGTTACCAAAAGGTTGCAGGTTCTGTTCCCAGTCAGGGCATATACCTCGGTTACAGGTTCACCTCTGATACAGACCTGTACAGGAGGCAACCAATCAGCGTTTCTCTCCCTTCCTCTCTCCTTTTCTGTCTAAAACAATGAAACAATGTCCTCAATGTAAAGATTTAAAAAAAAAAAGACCACATCAAAGTGGTAGCTGCTGCATTGTGCCAGCAGCATCAGTCAGGCACTGCAGTTGTGCAGCACCCAAATGTCGGGTGTCCAGTTGGGGGGTGTGCGCTGGTGCATGAAGTGACATTGCTCACGGGATGTGGGCACACCAGGCAGCTAGGCTGAACAGTGGCCCAGGAGTTGGCAAGTGAGGAAGGCCGCCCAGTTCTGTGGGACTGCAGTTGCAGTGCTGCAGTTGTCTCCTCAAAGGCCTTGCCTTCGTTGCTTTGGTAGTAATTTTCTTTCAGACAGTCCTTTAAACACACTGTTAGTTTTTGGCTGAAGGAACATTCCATATATCTTCTTCCTCATTGTAATTTCCCATGTTTATTTTCTTTCCCTTCTTGCTGTAGATTAGTTTGGTCAGTTTGCTGAAATGCCTATTTTTTAAAATTGCCTGGTTTTTAATTATTATATGGCATTTCAATATATTGATAATATATTCTCAAATATGAAGAGTTATGAACTCTTCATTTGAAGAACTTAAAATATCTAAAAGTATTTAATATGCCCTGTAAAAACCTCCTTCCCTGTCTCAATAACGACAGCTCTAGAAATATGGTGTATTTCTGACCTCTTTTCTTTCTCCTGCACCCCTGCATCTAATGTCAGCAGACCATTTCAGCTGTTCGCAATACATCCAGAGTCTGACCCCTTTTTGCCACCACTACTTTGGACTATGCTACTACTATCATCTCTTGCCTGGGTTGTTGCTTTCCTTCTAATCTCTGTATTTCTGTTCTTGTTTCTCTGTGGTCTGTTTTAAACACACTAGTCAAAGTGATCATTTAAAATGGAAATTAGTTCATGTCACCCCTCTCTTTGTAACCTGTAAAAGCTGAAATCCTTACCGTGGTCTACAGAACTCTTTATGATCGTCTTTGAGCAACCCTTATCCCCTAGTTAACGCTCTGACTTCATCTCCTGCCAATCTTCCTTTTGCTCATTCTGTTCTAACCAAAGTAGCTTCCTGCCTTTTTTCAAAAATGCCAGGATCTTGGTGCCTAGGGGCCTTTTCACATTTTAAGAAAGTACTTAAATACTTGCAGTTGAGGTTTTGCCTGTGTTTACTTAATAAGGGTTAAAGTAAACATGTCTTAAATGTTGTATATTTCTTATGCCTAGTCATAGTCTGTCAGTGCTTGATAGGTTCTGTGGGGGAACAGTGTTTCTGAAGTCTATTTGTGTTTATTTTGTATTGCAGTTAGGCTTCTGAATGCTTTGACTTGTCGTCTTTTATTCTTACAGGTGTGGAGAGATTATTCCCAAAAGAGAACAGTTTAATGACCTCTCCATCGACCTTCCTCGAAGGAAAAAGCCACTCCCTCCACGGTCAATTCAAGATTCCCTTGATCTTTTCTTTAGGGCAAGTAGTATCTTTTGGTATTTTCACATAACTAAATTTTATATATCATAAATAATTGTGTTTAAAGTTGGTTTCTTTAAGGCAGAATTTGGACAAAATTCTTGCAGGGAAAACAAATGAGAAATAATCTATAAATGATATTTTTTAAAGCTTCGTAAATCTCATTGTTAACTCATTGAAGGAAATTGATTGCTTACGTAGATTATACATTTGACTCAACAGCAAGTGTTTTGGACAACCTTAGAATCAGCTATTTATAAACAAATACTAAGTTGAAGCATAAGTGACACATGCTAAAATTTGGTAATGTGGGTTAAAATTGAAGACACTATATAAGTGAGTGTACTAAATTCTGAGGAATAAAAAAATACTCTTTGCTTTCCTTGGGTCGTATGTACCCTGTTAGAAACAACAAAGAAGAGTCAGTTTTATCCAAAGCTGTATATTTGTGTCTATGATATACTGTTAGAGATATTCTGGGATCTGTTGTGTACCAGTTCTTATAACTGATGGAAATTTGCCAGGATTATAACTCTTTTTTTTTTTTTTTTTTTTAATTTTAAATTTAAAAAAAATTTAATCTATTTATTTTTAGAGGGGGAAGGGAAAAAGAAAGGGAGGGAAAGAAATATCAATGTGTGGTTGCCTCTCATGTGGCCGCTACTGGGGACATGGCCCGCAACCCAGGCATGTGCCCTGACGGGGAATCAAACCAGTGATCCCTTGGTTCACAGCTAAATCCACTGACCTATACCAGCCAGAGCAGGATTATAACTCTTTGTTGTAGCAAATGAATAGGATTGTCTTCCTAAAGCTAAAAAAACCTTTCTGTTCTTTAAATGATGAAAGTTTAGCTTTACCCAAAGATACTCTGCATTTCCTTTTGTTTTAATCATTCCTTACTATTCTTGTATTACCATAGAATTTGAAGCTTTTCTTAGGTATTTTTACCCCCAGTTTTTAAGGATTTCTTGTTTCAGTTTTCTCTAGGTAATGATATCCACCCCAAACTTTGGTCCTTTTAGAGCAGTTGTTTTTAGTGAGCTGTTACCAGAAGATCGAGTTCCATTATAAGAAAGGGGTAGTTACACCTAACAGACCAGGAACTTCAACTAACCTGAAGGTGATCTTATTTGCTATGGCCAAATGTTAAGTTTGGGTATACCGTTGGCAGTGGTTCTTATGTATTCCTGGGGAAAAGATTGAGAATCTGCTGCTGTACAATCTAGTTATTATCATAGATTGAGGTGTTTTCTTGATTAAAAGAAAAGGAAATTAGGAATTCTGAAATAGGGTATGATATTATAACAATATTTTGGAGATTAGGTCTTAATTTAGTAAGGTTTGTGACTCTAGAAATAGTTAAACTGGTCACAGTTGTCATTCCACTGAAGTAGTATGACAAGAGAAGATTAGTAGCGTTTAATGAGATAATGCTGATTCAGCTTCATGCTTCTTTATTTTTCCCTCCTGTCTTTCTACAGACAGAAGAACTTGAGTATTCCTGTGAGAAGTGTAATGGGAAGTGTGCTCTTGTCAGGCACAAATTTAACAGGCTGCCCAGGTAAAATTAAGTGCTCTTTAATTTTTCTTCTTTAAAAATCTTAGAAATATTACTGAATAAGTGAGGTTTAACAGAATGGATTGGTAAAGAGAGTCAGCACAGCTAAAATATGAAGAGGGTAGAGGGTGCAAATCTGGAATGCAGAAGAAAGGAGGAGGGTTTGGAATGATGAGGGAACGTTAGAGTCCCAGAGGATGGCAATAAGAGGACTTGGTCGGGGAGACCCTGGAGTGATAGGGAATAGCTAGTAGATTTTTAATTCAGTAATGTATAACATTCTGTTACAATTCGTTGTCCTGTGTTGTCCTGTAGTCCTTCCCTCTCTTATCCCAAACTTTCAGTAAAAACCTGCTACAGACATAAACACATACATGTGAGAACAAAATAGGAAAAGTAATTTTCTGCAGTTTGTGCATTCCTTTATTCAGAGAATCTTATAAGTTGATAAGTTTTCTATAAAAATAAAGAATTCTGAATTAGGAATGATATTAACTTAAATTGTATTAGTTTCTTATAAGTAAGTGTAAAACCAGACTAGCTAGAAAAATTATTATGTGCTTATAGGACAGCTTTTAGTTCTTTCCAAGAATAGATCTCAACCACAAACAAGGTTATTATTAATATTAAGTACTTATATGGCACTTTGCCTGCAGAGTGCTTTACTTTCTTTCATTAGTTTCAGTTTTTCTAAGACTCAAGCGTGGAGTTTCTGGAATCTAGCCTCTAGAGACTAGTTCTCTTACAGTTCATAATCTGCTCCTTTCTAGAAAATGAAATTTTTTTAAAGAAATGACTTTCTGAATCATAACATTATTACTATATTGACCATGGTATACATTTCTTAAGAGACTTGCTCTTTGCCATTTGTGTTTTGAGGTAGGAGGGTAACGGAACAAATATTAAGGCAAAGGATTATTACCAGCTGTCATTCACAAAGGAAATCGGTGTACAATTAAAAATATGTGTTTGAACTGGCAAGCTGAATGTCTGTTCCCTTTCCAGTTGCCTAGCTATTTGGCCTTTCAAAGTGGGAAAAAATGCTGAGGGAAATTTTCCTCCTTGGTTTTTTTTTTCCAGTAGGTCACTTATGTTAAAGGTTAATTTATTCCAAATTTACATAAAACAAAAGATTTTGTATCATAAATCCTAATATTGGACTTACTTTGTTTTTGTTCACTTCACTATTCAAGCCAGTCCACTATTATTCTGAAGGGTCTGGCATCTTTATCAAATCTTTTCATTTCCAGTCCATCTCATCTGTACAAGTCAGTAATATTAACTACATTGGCTGTCTCTTTCATGCTTTTATTTTTGGTATGATTATTTGAAAATTTAGTCAAAATATTTGACATCTGATATTTTAGCCTCTTCACATTAGTTGTATCCTTGTGTTTTCTCGAGTTGTGAATTTAAAGGTTATGATTTCTGTAGCATGCTTTTTGAAAGAAAAATACTGTTGATAACTACAATTTACAGATTTTTGAGGTTGTGGCTTTTGTGATGAAGGTATATGTATATGGTAAGAAAGGAAACAGTTTACCATAAATCAAAAACTGTTTTTGCCTAGAATTGAGATTTGGCCTCATAAGAGTTCTGAAATTTGGTAATTAAAGTGTTCTTGTACACTGTGAAGTGTAACTAGTCCATCGGGGAAAGATTATGCTCTATATCAGAGGTGAAATGGTTGCCACAATAGTAACTAAAAAGAAGTGTTTTAGGAACAACTATAAAGGACACATGGACAAAACCAAGGGCGGGGTGGGGGTGGAAGCTAGGAAGGATGGTGGGTTTGGCTGGGGTGGGGGGATATGGTAGGGGGTAAATGCAGAAAACTAATTGAACAACAATAAAATAATTTTAAAAAACAAAAACAACAAAAGATAAAAAATAAAGGGAATATACCTTTTTTTAAAAAAGTGTTTTTAACAACTAAAAGCCTTTCCAGACCCACGAACCAGATGTGCCATGAAATTTTTCAGAACTTCTAAGTGGAGAAAATTTTTCTTTCTCTCTTAACTTTCTTCAGAGGCAATTTACTGAAATAAGAATACTTCTTGTCAGAAATCATCTTAAAAAAACTCACTGTTACCATCAAGCATAAGGCTGTTTTAACACTTTAATTAAAATTATAACACCTGCTTTTTAAGGCTACATAACATTGAAGTAAATAATTTAAGAATTTAATGCAATATTAATATTAGTATTTAAAAATTTAGTTACTATCTGATGTGGGGGTGGGGGTCGGTGTGTTTTGTTTCTCCAAGAACGTTGTGTTTAACCTAAATACACCCAATAGCAGTGTTTTATTTTTATTTGTATTCTTAGTGCCTAGCACAATGCCTAGCACATGGCAGGTATTTAGTAGATATTCTTTGGCCAAATGTTTAGTTTGGTCAAATGTATTCTTTAAATCAAGAGCTATCTAACATAGTTACTGTGATCTCTTTTTACTTATGAGAGCTACCTTTGTTATGTACAAACTAGTAATGTCATCATTTCCTGTTTTCAGGATCCTCATTCTTCATTTGAAGCGATACAGCTTCAATATCACTCTCTCACTTAACAACAAGATTGGGCAGCAGGTCATCATTCCAAGATATCTGACCCTGTCATCTCACTGCACTGAAAATACAAAACCACCCTTCCCCCTCGGTTGGAGTGCACATATGGCAATGTAAGTCCTTGAGAGAGAATATCTTTGCATTTGTTTTTAAAGAAGAAACACTTTAGTAATCTAATCAAAAGAATGACTGAGCTAGGTAAATAACACAATTCCTGGGTAAAATCAGACCAAGAGGTGATTTTAATTTGGCTTTATTTGGGGATTTTGTGTTAAATTACTGCCTCCTTGAAGTAACCGAAGTAGTAAATTGAAGTAATAAAATGCTTAAGCAGAATTTTTCCAAGTACATTACTTGCCTTTCATAATTAATTAGTCATCTTTTTAGGCAATGCTCTTACGCTTTTAGATCACTAGAAGACAGTTTGATACATGTTGGGAATATAAACTTAATTTGCATGCTCATAAGAGTCACCTGAACAGTAAAATATTGATTCCTGTGTTCTTCCCCTAGAAGTTCTGTTCCATTAGATCTAAGATAGGGTTTTCGGTATTTTTAACAAATGTCTTTACTGACTCTTTAGGATATTCAAATCTGGGAAACAGGATATTAAATGTTATACTGAGGTCCTAAAAATAGATTATATCTCCATAAATGTATTATTACCAATAGAAGTATAGAACTTTAGTGGCTTCTAGAAATTTTTACATGAGAAAAGAAGTAACCTTTAATTTTTATTTTGTTTCATTGTGTATTCTGGGAAAACCGTAGGACTTCTCTGAACTTTCTTCTGCATACTTGCATTACTTTGGAGCCTTATATTGTAGTTCTTTTTTATACCCGAACTCTAGTTTGATAGTCATAAAGTTTAGAACTTAGAGGTGAAAAGGATTTTTGAGATTTTTCTAAATTCTTAATTTTACAGAAGAAACCCAGGGAGAGGAAGTGATTTTCTTAAAGTCATATGGTTAGCGACTAGAAGAGCCAAGTTTCTTGGCTAAAGTAGAAAGTATTTCAGAAAGTGAATGGCTATTTGCTAATGTGAATTGATACAGTTATGTAAAAGTGTATTTCTCCTGGGTTAATAATTGAAATATATACTACGTTGTATAAATTTATACTAAAGGCATTAACAAGTCTACTAATAAAGACGTGTTCCCAGCAATTATTAGTGTATCTGGATTTTTGTCTTAAGGCCTTTCTTTGGAATATATGTGGTTTTTGGTTCTTCTGGGTTTTTTTGTTTGTGTTTTGTTTTGCTTGATGCAACTGCCCTCTGCTGGTAGAGTTATTACTCTTTCTGGCAGTAGTACTATATCAAATCATCAGTGTAGGCTCTTTATACATAATCACAGGCCTGAGACCAGGCTACCTGACTATAATTTAATAGCTTTAAGACTTTGGACAAATTCCTTGACCTATTTGTAGGGAAAGTAATAGGGTTGTTGTGAACTTAAATGATGGGAAACACATACACTCTTACTGTAGTACATGACCTCTAGTAAGTCCTCAAAAAATGAGAGCTGTTATTATTTTATTGCTTAAAAATAAAGTACTGAGAAAGATAATTTTTCCCAAGCTGTTCTTTTTATATGCATTACCTTTGTGGCTTTGTTTCCATTGCTTTTTATTTAATAAAGTCGTTGGATCAAGGAGAGGCCAGAGGTAGTATTTTATTTTCTCTTTTGGCCTCTATAGCTAGTAAAAGTAGTATAAATGTTTGATTTTTTAAAAGATATATTAAGGTCTGTAGTACAGAATAATTCATTTTATAAGTTAAATATATATGTTAATAATGTAATTATATACATTATATATTTTCTAATTTTCTGATAGTTCTAGACCATTGAAAGCCTCTCAAATGGTGAATTCCTGCATCACCAGCCCTTCTACACCTTCAAAGTGAGTTATATTTCTTGTGTACCCAAAATTTGTATTTTTAAGGATTTGGCTTACCTTAGTTTCTAAGGTTATCCCCTCCCCTTTTCTTTATTGTTTCTCTTTTTGCATGATAACTGCTCTGTATTACTATACTTTGAAATTTTCCTGGATCTGCTTTAAATCTAGGCTGCTTTTGTCTAGGGTATGACAAGTTTTTAACAGTGAAACAATTTCAGATGGTCCTCTCAAAATTTTGTTCTATAGCATCTTAAATCATCTGTTAATATGTAATATTTTCATCCTACATCTCTAAAAATTGACTGATGAGGAGGAGTTTTAAGGATTGAAGGGCTGAAATAACCCATATTGGTATAAAGCACTGTTCTTCAGAGAGACGCATGGAGATCCCAAAATATCTTGTTACTTGTTGCTAGCCAGTCTTGGACTTCTTGTTTTAGACAATGAGCTGGAGCTGTTGTAAAAGGAGACAAAAGCAAACACACACTAGAATGTAGCTACTCTATAAATGTTTTGTTTATATATTTATTTATTTGTTGAAGACCACAAGTCCAAGAAGGGAAGCAAATGCTTTTTTAAAAATATACCTCTTCTGTGACTGAACTAGAACCACATAGTTCCTGATTAGACACTTCTAAATGACTTGCTTGTCATTGGTCTTTAAAATTAGTTTTCCTTAAAATTTGTTGTCCAAAAAATACTTTTAGAAAAGACACTTTTGTTGTTTAAGGGCTTTGGGGGGGGATTATATTACCATAAAATGACATTTGGGAATTGCTATTTTCTTTTCCTCCTGTTAATTATTTTTCAGTGCAATTAAAACCAGATGACTAACATGACTAGAAATCTGAAATGGTACCGATATGAATACTCTTGCCCGTTCTCAAGATACAAATGAGCAATACCACTTGGCTGCTTAGAAAGTGAGCAAGTGATGCATTTACAGGATGAATATTTTTCATTACTACAGGCAAGCTGCCTTCTGTGAATATAGTAATTATTAATGGAATGCACTCTTTATGTACCAAATCACTGTAGTTTCAAGAAAGAGATGATTTCATTGAGCTTCATGATATTTGGCATGGTCATCTGTTCTCCAGGGTCTACTGGTATGAGAATTTGAGAGTTGGTCAATAAAGGATATTAGGCCCTAGAAGACCTGTCATGCCGATCAAACTTAAAAGAGGCTGAGTTATGAAACAGAATACCATTGGTTCTTTTACAGTGTCCTTTGTCACATTTGACCCTGGTGTTATTGGTAGCCAGGTGTCACCCTCATTTAGTAAAGTATTTACCTGGATAAACAAACTAATGTGTTCAGTTTTGCTTGGTGAGCATGAAATCAGAAATGAGAAATTAAGATGACTAATTGGCTGTTACTAAGTTATACTAAAAACCCTTCTGAAGACATAACAGGGGGCTATTCAAGTGTTCAGGCTGGAGTGCAGTGATATCCTGGCTGCTCTCAGCCACAGACTATGTTTGGGCTTATCACTGACCACTTGCCTCTTTTCTTTGATCTACATTGCTCTGCAGTTCTCCTGGTTTCCATTGTGGCCTCTTATTTCTTAGTGCCATCATTCTCTATGTTCATTTACAGTTTTCACATTTAGATGAATTGCATTTTTTCCAATTTTCATTTTATATTTTTTTTAGTATAGCATATGAATTTATGTTAACCTCCATCAAAGAAAGCTTGTGCTCTTTGACCTTTACCACTTTTTCCTTTAATTTATTTTCAGCTCACTTGGAAGCCAACACAGTAACACCTTACTTATCTAGTATCATTGAAGAATATTTGATGTTTCACATAAATGAATTTTTATATGACCGAAGCTTGCCTTTTTAAGAATTAATCTTAAAAAATTTTAACCATTTTAGGTGGTTATATACTCTTTGACATTATAGAGAGTATATAGAGAATTCCTTATATTCTGAGTAAAATATACTGAAGATAATTTAAATATATTGTCATGACTTGGACTCAACATTACGAATGTCAGTTATTGCGCTGTGTTTTAATATGATAATGCCCTCAGATGACATTACTTACAAGATGGTTTACCTTTACATTAAACAAACGACTTTGTAATTCTTTGTTACCGTATTTGTGGTTATTCTCTTCTCATTTCTTAGCTCTCATTTCTTGACGACCTTGCTACATTATTTTATACATCATTTCCTGGGAAAGAAGGGTCCCTGTCTAAAGAGTAAAGTGCATGGGCTTTGAAACTGCTGCCTTCCTCAGATGCCTTTTTTCTTATTTTTGAATCCCTGTGTTCTGGAAGGTAGAGGTTGCCAGAAGTCTGACCTACATATAAGTGGATAAGTGGAATGTTACTGTTACTTTTAAAGTACATGAATCATAATTTAAAAGATTAAAGATTAGTTCTCATGCTCTATTGTCAACATTTTTTCATTGCTATGTCTGCATGCATTCAGTGGATTACTTGCTTTATAAAGACACTAACAGACAACTTTGGGGCTGATCGTTAAAAGAAAAAAGGCACAAAGTGATTGGTTTGCTAATAATATGTAGTGGTAAAAGAGCTAATTTTCAAAGCATGACTCCTTTGAAGTGGGGCAAAGGTAATTCTTAAATATACCTTTTTTTTCTATTATTTTCCATTTAAGAAAAGCTTTTTGTTTTATTTTGGGATTTATGTACCAAAAGAATAATAAGAACAGTGTTTATCAGAGTTACATAGGTTTTTTTTTTCCCTTGAATTACAGGTATTTCCCCTTTAAATCCAAGAGTTCATTGGCTTTATGTCTTGATTCAGACAGTGAGGATGAGCTAAAACGTTCTGTGGCCCTTAGCCAGAGATTTTGTGAAATGTCAGGCTGTGAACAGCAGCAGGAAGACCTGGAAAAGGTAGGTAATTTCTCATCAAATATCCGACAAGGATTTGTATAGCTCTTACTGTCCAAATGCCTTTTATAACCAGCACCTGCAAATTTAATACACAAGATAAATCATAAACTTAACACATCAGTTCAAACATTAGTTTTATTTTTTTAATGTATCTTTTTCGATTACAGTTGACATACATTATATTAGTTTCAGGTGTACTTCCCAATGATTAGACATTACATAACTTACTAAGTGATCATCCTGATAAATCTTGTACCAGTCTGACATCATACATAGCTGTTAGAATATTATTGACTGTATTCCCTATGCTTTGTTTTACATCCCTTGTAACAATCAACTTGTACTTCTTGACCCTTCACCTTTTTCACTTATCCCCTCTGGCAACCACCAAAATATTCTCTGTATCTATGAGTCTGTTTTTGTTCTGCTTGTTCATTTATTTTGTTTTTTAGATTCAATTGTTGGTAAGTATTTATTGCCATTTTATTGTTCATGTTTTCTATCATCTTCTTAAAGAAGACCCTTTGACATTTTGTGTAATGCTGGTTTGGTGGTGATGAACTCCTTTGGTTTTTTGTCTGGGAAACCCTTTATATGTCCTTCAGTTCTGAAGGATAGCTTTGCTGGATAGAAGAATGTTGGTCCTTGCTTTTCATCCCTCTGAATATTTCTTGTTGATCCCTTCTTTCCTGCATGTTTCTGTTGAGAAATACCTGATAGTCTTTTTGGACCTCCCTTGTAGGTAACTAGCTACTTTTCTCTTGTTGCTTTTAAGATTCTATCTTTGTCTTTAACCTTTGGCATTTTAATTATGATGTTTCTTGGTTTGGATCTCTTTGGGTTCATTGTGTTTGGGACTCTTTGCACTTCCTGGACTTGTATGTATGTTTCCTTAACCAAGTTAGGGAAATTTTCTGTCATTATTTTTTGAAATAAGTTTTGGTTTCTTTCTCTCCTCCTTCCTGTACCCCCATGATGAAAATGTTGGTGCACTTGAAGTTGTCCCAGAGGCTCCTTACACTATCTTCATTTTTTTGGATTTTTTCTTTTTGCTCTTCTGGTTGGGTATTTTTTTGTTCCCTTCCATTCCAGATCACTAATTTGATTCTTCAGTACTCTACTATTAATTTCCTATAATATATTCTTTTTTCCAGTTAATGTATTTTCATTTCTGACTGGTTCTTTTTTATGTTTTCTATCTCTGTTTTTATGCTTCCTATCTCTTTGTTGAAGTTCTCACTAAGTTCATGTGCTCTTCCTCAAACTTCATTGAGGATCTTATAACCAGTGTTTTGAACTCTACATCTGGTAGATTGCTTGACTCCATTCTATTTAGTTCTTCATCTGGAGTCTTACTCTGTTCTTTCATTTGGGACATGTTTCTTTGTCTCCTAATTTTGGCTCCCCCCACCCCCCGTGTTTGTTTCTGTGTTTTAGATAAAGCTGTTCTGTCTCCCAGGCTTGGTAGAGTGGTTTTGTATAATAGGTGTCCTGTAGGGTCCAGTGGCACAATCTCCCTAGTCACCCAAGCTCTCTATGTAGGTCCCCGCTGTGGGCTTTGCACACCCTCCTCTTGTAGTTGAACCTTGATTGCTGTTGGCACATCAACAGGAAGGATTTGCCCCAGGCTGATCAGCTGCAAAAACTGGCTGTGACCACCAGCCACCGTGGAGGATCAGCTGTGCAGGGCCCACCACACAGAGCAGGACTCATTTCGGCAGGATTTGGTTGCCCACTGAGTCCATCCCTTGAGTGTGTTGCTGGTGGTGGTGGTTGGGGGTGTTGCTTCAATGTGGTCTGAAGCAGCCACCAGGTGCTCTGGCTCTGGAGCCTCCCAGGAAGTGCAGACCATGGTCAGCTGCTGCCTGTGTTCTGCCTGGGACCACCCAGCATAAGCTACAAAACAAACTGCAGGTGGCTTCTACTTTTGCTGGGCCTAGAGGTGCCCAGGTGAGGCCAAGCTGTGAACTGAGGCTAGCTGCCACTAGTGCCATACCTGGGACCACTTAGAGGCACACTGAAGCCAGATGCTTTGTGTTTGAGAGATTTTAGGAAAACCTGAAGCATGAGCCAAGACAGGCCCTTCAAGGGAAACAGCTTGGGTGGGCCCAAAAGTTGGGTGGAGCAGGGACTCAGAATCACCAGAGTGGGACAAACTTGTGAGCCAGGTTGATCAAATCTCAGATGTCAGCCTGCTGGCTCTGTTGGAGGAGGGTTCCTCAAAGGAACAGTGGTCTCTGCCAACACTTTTGTCTGGGAGAAAGCTGCCCACTCCCACCCTTCAGCTCTCACTCTGATGCCAGACAATTCAGTTCCTTCACATATGTCTCTGGTGCTTTTTAAGGGGCTGCTCTAGCACTGGACCTCAGAGTGAGTGAGTCTGAGTAAGTCCATGTGTGAGCCGTTTAAAAGTAACTGCCTGGAACTCCAGAAGCCCTCTGTCTTCCTCAGACTCAATCCCCACTGGGTTTTACAGACTGTAGTAATGGGGACTTTTCTCCCTGGCCCTGGAACTCTGGGCTGTGGGGTCTGGTGTGGGACTCCTCATGGAGGACCACTGGAGCTCAGATATCCCTCCTGATTTTTATCTGCTACACATGGGTGTGGGACCAGCCCATTCCACATCTCCACCTCTCTACCCCTCCTACGAGTCTCAATGTAGCTTTTTTTAATTCCTTGGTCATAGTACTTCCATTCAACCAGATTTCAGGTAGTTCTGAATGATGGTCGTTCTGTAGTTTAGTTGTAATTTGGGTGTGGTCATGGGAGGATGCAAGTACTGCATTTACCTACGCCACCATCTTGACTGGAAGAGTCAAACATTAGTTGTAGAGTGTGCTTTCTATAGCTACAAAACCAGTCTGTTTAAAGATGGATTGAGACTTTTTTAAATTGAGGTATAATTGACATATAACATTATATTAGTTTCAGGTCTACACCATAAGGATGTTTTTTAAATCTGCACCTGAGGATATGTTTAATGATTTTGAGAGAGAGAAGAAGGAAGGGAAGGAGTGAGAAAGAGAAAAACATCAATGTGAGAGAGACATAGAATGGTTGCCTCTCGTACACCCCCACTGGGGATCAAACCCACAGCCATTTGGTGTGCAGGACAACACTCAACCAACTGAGACACCCAGCCAGGGCACAACATAGTGGTGTGGTATTTTGTATTGCATAATTGTGAAATGATTACCACAATAAGTCTACTTAACATCCATCACTATGCATAGTTACCAAAATAATTTTTTTCTTGTGACTAAAGTTTTTAATATTTACCCTCTTAGCAACTTCCAGATGTGTAGTACCATATCATTAACTGTAGTCACCATGCTATACTGTATGTTACATCCCAGGACTTACTTATTTTGTAACTAGAGGTTTGAACCTTTCAGCCCCTTTCACCTCTCTCTCTGTCTCTCTCTCTCTCTGTCTCTCTCTCTCTCTCTCTCACACACACCCCCAACACCACACACCCCCACCCTCCTCTGGCAACCAGCAATCTGTTCTCTCTGTCTATGAGCTTGGATTCGTTTGTTAGATTCCTCATAAAAGTGAGATCACGTGGTATTGTCTTTCTCTGTCTGACTTACTTCACTTAGCATAATGCCCTCAAGGTCAAGATGTCTTTTTTTATGGCTGAATAGTTTATACGAGGAGGGTACCAAGAAAATTCCAGAATTTATTTATAAAAATTGTTTATGCTTACATGTTTAAACTTCAGTCACCTTCAAATTACTTTCCATTTGATGCAGTACACCTCTCAAGACATTTTTTCCACTGCTCAAAACAGTGTTTGAACTTGTTGACTTTGATGCTTTTTAGTGCTTCTGCCACTGTTTCGTCTCCCCACATAAGCAAAACATTTCCCTTTGAAGATTTTTTTCATCTGGGGAAACAAAAAAAAAATGGCCACTCAGGTGAAATCAGGGAGGGCGGGACATGGGGTCATGCAGGTTTTGGTCAAAAGCTACTGAATACTCAACAGCATGGTATGGGCTGGTGCGCTCATAAATCACCCATCGTGAAACAAGCAAATGTGTTGAAAGAATCTTCAAAAAATATTCACTGAAGCTGAATGCAGCCTCTCACAACAATGCCAGCTTTTACACTGCCACGGATGGGTTCCTGGAACACTCACCTAGCCAGGAAAGCCTGTACTTCAAGGGGCCCACCTTCCAGGGTTTTTGGGTGTCCTCTCTTATACCACATCTTTATCCATCCATCCATCCATCGATGAACACAGGTTGTTTCTAGGACCGAGACTTCTAAGAAATGGAAGTTGTAGATAAACTGCTTTCCCCTGTAAATCTTCAGTTACTTTTACATATCAGTTCTCAAATATTGTAATTACTTGCTTAATGTTGGTACTAATTGTTAATGTGGTGGAACCAGAGTAAACGTTTTACATCAACAGGCTAACCACATAAACTTAACAGTTTAAATAATGGGTGTGAAGGTTTAACTACATTATCTTCTATCTTAACACATAAGGATAGTTAATCCTTTGAAGAAACAAGCTTTTCTAGGACTGTACATCATCTTGTGCAAGTGTTTGATTTTAAACCTCCCTTTTGGTAAGGTAGTTATTTTCATTATTTTTGTTCTGACTTGTTTTCCACCTTACTTTAAAGCTAGAGGTAGTTTTTGTGGTTGATTGCCTTGAATCACAAAAAGTCAGAAATTCTCCCCCAAAATAAAACATATTCAGAAAATAACTTCTGAATATTTACATAATGTTAATGTGTCTCTTATTTTTGTCATTTATTTTAAAAAATTAGACCTGCCAACTTTTAAAAAAGAATATTAAATATAGTGACAATACTTACAGTATAATCCACATATGTCTGGAAGAAAATATACTAAAAATACAGTATTCTCTCTGATGGATTTTGAATTATTTAATTATTTTTTACAGATTTTTCAAATTTCTACAAATAGTGTACTTAACACTTACTGTAACCAAGAAAGTAAACATGTATTTTTATTTAGTTTTAGTAAAAGTATATTAAGTTTGTCTGTGAGTTTATATATTGATTATTGATTATTAAATAGCCCAAAGTATCAAAGAAAGGGAACTTTTTAGGACTAAAATAAACTCCTCACTTTAAACTCTAAGATTGCTGTATTTGTAGGCATTCAGATCTCCTTTAAAAGTAACTCTTTTCTTCAGGATTCAAAATCATGCAGAATAGAGCCTGATAAGTCTGAAGTGGAAAACTCAGGATTTGATGCAATGAGTGAAGAAGAGCTTCTAGCAGCTGTTTTAGAGATAAGTAAGAGAGAAGCTTCACCGTCTCTGAGCCACGTAGATGATGATAAACCAACCAGCAGCCCAGATACTGGATTTGCAGAGGATGATATTCAAGAAATGCCTGAAAATCCAGACCCTATGGAAACCGAGAAACCCAAAACAATCACAGAGCCAGGTAGGATTAATGAAGATATCTGTTAAACAAGGCATAGCTGTGTTCCAAAGCTTTAATGTAACAAATGGCTTCTAAATAATGGGAGGTAAGATGGATCTTTACAGTGTATAACAGAGTTAATAATATTTTCATGGTTTTTTTAAAGTTTAAAAAAATGAGAAGTAAATAATGGGTGTAGTACCCAGAGGCTAATGGTAAAATATGCCATATTTTAGGTACACATCAAAGGAAAAGTTAATATTTTAATGTGCATTTAATAAATGTTTGTGTTAGTTTTTGGTCACTTTTCTCTCATCACCGGCCCCTCAGAAATGCATATAATTCTTTCTTCATTTTTCTATGTCTGAACTTGTACTAAGTTTTAGTGTATAGTCATCCCTCGGTGTCAGTGGGGGATTGGTTCCAGGACCCCTGAAGATACTGAAACTCGCAGATGCACAAGTCTCTTATGTAAAATAGCATAGTATTTAGGTATAACCTAAGTACTTCCTCCCGTATACTTTGAAATCATCTCTAGATTATTTCTAATGCCTAACACAATGTAAATGTTATGTAAATAGCCATTGTACTCTATTGTTTAGGGAATAATGAGAAGAAAAGAAGTCTGTGCATGTTCAGTCCAGATGAAACTAACACAGGCCTCAACTACTAGTACACATCAGCAGCAGGGTAGCATTTTTTTCCAAGTACTTTTTATCAGTGATTGGTTGAATCTTTGGATGCAGAACCCGTAGATGTGGAGGGTCAGCTATATAAATTATTCAAGTTTTTCGTTCTCCTTTGGGTCCATTCCTTCATAATCATAGACAGACCACTGACCTAAGAGATCTCTTGTCTTGGCTACACCACTTACTAGCCGTTTTCTTACTCTGTGTGGGGCTCTACCAGACAAATTTCAGAAGGTTTAAAATAGAATGTTAGATAGTATATACATCTGATGTAAATTGTTATACAGGTTTTAAAAAAATATTTTTTGTGGTCATTATTATTTGTATTTCGGTACTTCTGAAGTTATCTGTGGGAACAACCAAGCTGAGCCTCCTTACCTTGCACTGTGGGTATTTTAAAAATTTTAGGTAGAAAATTTTTACTGCCTCTTTCTATATCCAGCTCTAATTTTTCTTTTCTTCTGATAGCGCTAATATCTGTATCTACTTAGCCAGCTAATGTGTTCTCAATAATCAGGCCTAGGATTTTGGAGGTGAAAAGAATGGTACTGTACCACAGAATTATTTTCTATATTCTTAGGGTTAGGACCTCATCAATTTTGAATTATTTTATGTGCAAGTGAAAAGAATTAGTATATCCTCAATTTTTCTGGAAAAAAACACTGATGATTTTTGTTTGTAGGTGTTCCTTTTTTTATCCCTCTTGATGCAAGTATTCTTCTGAAATCCCCTTCTCATAATAAACTTATAATTACTGTCCTTAGACATCATTGGTTAATATTAGCACTTTTGTCCTCTGTCCATTGATTTCCTGCTTTCAGCTCTTTTCATTTTTTGCTTAGTCCTACATCTCCTTAAAATTAACAAAGGCAGTTACATACAATTAGTTCTAGATTATCTGTGCCAGTGGAGGAGAACACTAAGATTATCAAAACCATTAATGATCACAGCTGGTTTTACTACTATAGCAGCTTTGGGGAGAGCAAACTCAAGTACTTTATAGCCTGTATAGGGTGGGGCAAAAATAGGTTTACAGTTGTTTGTATGGAAAATAATACAATAATTAATAAGTAATAATACAGGAATAAACTGTGTTTCGTGAACTCACAACTGTTAAACCTACTTTTGCCTCATTCTGTATATAAGATCCTCTGTTCTTTCTTATTTCCCCGCTGTGCAACCTGCTTCAGTGCCTGCAGCCTTTGGCAGAAGCCATGCAGTGGTTCAAGTCTTCCCTCTCTTCTAATTATTTCTGTTGTGCCTTAGTTTTGCCCATCTTTAAAACACCCTTAGGACTTCTGTGTGCTTCTTCAGCTACTGCCCCCTTTCTTTGCTCCCTCCACAGCAAAAGTCTTTGAAAGAGTTGTTTAATTCATACTTTGTACTTTCTTATCACCTCTCATTCTCTCCTCAGCTCTGTCCAAGTGGGCTTTCATCCCCACCACTTCACTGAAATGGTGTTTTGATCAAGTTTACATTAGAGGTATTTCACAATCCACCACTCTCTTCTTAACATTTAAGACTATAAACTTTTTTCTCTGAGCTTCCATCATTCCATACTTGTTGAAGTTTTTTTTCTTTCTACTAAACTAACTGTTCATTCCGGGTTTGTTTTTTGTTTGTTTGTTTGTTTTCCTTTCCTCATCAGAACTCTAATTGTTGGAGAATTCCAGGATATTGTCCTTAGCTGTATCTTCTTTTCTACCTAAGCTCTCTCCCTAAGTGATACGTAGTACCATAACCTCATATACTGATTAAATACCAAATTTACATTTCTAGCCTAGATCTCTCCCCGAGCTTTAAACTTGTATGTTGAAATGCCTACTTGAAATGTCCACTTGGCTGTTTAATTTTTATCTGTTCTCTAAATATGCCTTCCCCATATCAGCAGATTGGTACCATGATAAATGCAGTTGCTCAGGCCAAAAAATGTCTCCCTTGATTTGTTTTACTTCATACTTGCATTCAGTCCATCAATAAGTTTAATCAGCTGTACCTACAAAATGTGTTCTGAATCCAACCATTGATCAACATCTTCACAGCTACAACTCTGGTCTTCCATCTCTCACCTGGGCCACCACAACTGATTCCTAATGTCTTTTCCTCCACTCTTGCCCCCTACAGACCTTCTTCCCTGAACAAAGCAGCTAAAATAATCTTTCTGAAGCATGAACCACACTGTCACTTTTCTGCTTAAAACTTGGAACTTCCCAGTACACTTAATCCAAGTTTCTTACATAGACCATCTCTACTCCTCTTTCACTCTGCTCTTTCAGCCATAATGACATTTTCTCTCTCCATCCCTCAGATATGCTGAGTTCATTCTCATCTCAGCCTTTGCGCTTAAGCTTCTTGAGCACAAGAGCCATCTTGCTTAATTATCACCATATCCATCCCTAGCTTCTACAACAGTGCCTGGCACATAGTAGATTCCCAGTAGATATTTGGGGCCCAAGAGATTAACTGTCTCATGAATCAACTGAGATGGGGCAGGAATGCTGGCTAAGTAAGGTTTCATTGTCCCCAGGTACTAGTCAGAGGGAACAGTGTGTACAAAGACCTAGATATGAGAAAGGTCATGGCAAGTTAGTGAACCAAAAACCAAGTTCAAAATGAACTTCATGACTGGAGCATAGTGTTGAGGGGGGGAAACAAGAGATGAGACTATTACATGACCTAAAGCCATGTTTAGGATTTAGACTCTTCTTTTTTTCAAAAGCATTAAGAAGTTATTGAATACTTTTAAGCAAACAAGCAAATTTGATAAAGAATTATGTGTTTTAAAATATCAATGTGTAGTTTATAGATTAGAGAAGAATCAGAGTTATCCTGTGAGACCTGTTAGAAAGTTATTGCAATAGTCCAGACCAAAAGTTAATGGTACCCTTTGCAATTGAAAGAAAAAAAGTTGATGGATTCAGTAGATAGGAAAAAATGTTTACCTGTTATGAAGGATAAATGAGAAGTGAAAAATGATTGATTACCAGGTTTCTGTCATTTAAAAAAACCTAGGTGGACAGTGATCCCTTTTACTGAAATATAGAATGTAGTAAAGGAGCAGATTTTAGCTGGGGGGGGGGGGTTGGGCAGAGGTGGGTAATATATTTAGTATAAGAATATTGAGTTTTGACACAGTTCCTCTTTGATCCATTGTGCAAATTTCTTAAAAGTATATTATTTCATGGTCATATTTTTTCCCATAGATCTTAACTACTTTTTGTACCCATTTGATAATTTTGTCTTAAAGATAAATACAGGGTATGTATTTCAGCAGCTCAATGTGAGCTTTCTTGATTTGTTTTCTATCACATGGATTAATTGCTAGTGTAATTCCAGGATTGTGTGAAGTGCATTGGTACAGTGAATGCTGAAAATTACTGGTTAAAAAAATTGTACCTCTGTCACCTTTTTTATATGTTTTGATAATAAAGTAGTAATACTCATCTTATGCCTTAAAATAGTAGCCTCAACTCCTAAATCTTTCTTCCACTTGAAATGCTTAGCATCATCTAACCTTGAATGTCTCAGTTCCCAATTTCTACAAATAATCTAATTGGTTGACTCAAATATGTTTTCCTGGTTCATTAAGCTAAGGCCAAAGTGATAGGCAGATTTGTATAGATTTCAGAGCTGCCTCTTCCAGGCAGTGGAAATGGTTGTTTCTCCAAGCATGAAGAAAAGGAAGAAATCATTAATATCCCTAGTATAATTTTTAAAAATTGGGATCATACTGCTTTTTGTTCTTAGTATATTCTGAATTTCTTTTCCACTCGTAGTGAATATTGAGTTAGTATTAGCAGTAAATATTTAGTCAGCAATTCAATACAATTTTTTAAATGATGACTAGTTGCTGATTGATAGAGTCTGAAACCAAGTTGCTGTGAGCTTCAGAGTTGTCAATGCTATAGAAAAGTATCATTTAAATAGTTAAAATGCAGTTTGGGGGCAGGTAAAGAGCATATACTAATTTTAAAATAATCTATATCAAAAATGAACCTGTAAAAGTAATTCTTATTGATCAGTTGATTTTTTTTTATGAGAATTTCTTTAACTTGTTATCGTGAGAATTTTTGCTTTGGTAAAATGTTTGAGGTAAGTAGGCAGGCAGGCAGGTAGAGGCCTCTCCTCCCTACTTACCTTTAATACTTACCAGTACTACAAACTACAGTGAAATGTCGTTGCTCCACAGTTCAAATAACCAGGACAAAATCATGACCATACTGTTTGTCCCAGCTATCCATATGCTAGAGACTGAAGAAGACCAGAAGAAATTGATGATTAATTTTTCTTTTATTTCACCGGATAAATATTCTAGACATACATGTTATCATATACTTGTGTGTGGTATATTTATTACATGTTTTATGGAACTCTTGATTCAGAATATATACAAGGCTTATTTGACTATTAATGTGAAAACACTTAACATACATGGTAATAAATGGGGTAAATCTCATTATTAGCTTAATGATTCTAGCCTAATTCTTAATTTACTCTAAATAATACTTTTTCCTGGTACTTGGTCATGTGACTTTATGACCTATGAATATGGCTGTTTAATTCTCCATCCTAACCATAATGCTTCTGGTGATTAAGTTTCAGAACCATTGCTGTAGATCATTGTATGTCGAAGAAGAGCAGTTTTGTTCCCCAGGGGACAGACATTTCACAATGTCTGTTATTTTTGGTTGTCACAACTGGAGGCGGGGGGTGGGGGGGTTGGTACTGGCATCTAGTAGGTAGAGGCCAGGGATGTTGCTACACATTCTACAGTGAATAGGACAGCCCTCCCCTAACAAGAAATTGTCCTGCCCAAAATATCAATAGTTCTGAGATTGAGAAACCCTGGGCTAGATTGTAATAAGATGAAATTGTATGTCCTGTTGTGGTAAATTACTCCCTAAACAGTAGATGTCACTCTAGTACAGAGATTTCAGTTTATTAGAGAGGATTTCCCAGTTACGTTATGTTCTGCTTCCTCAGATCCAGCCAGTTTTACTGAGATAACTAAAGACTGTGATGAGAATAAAGAAAACAAAACCCCAGAAGGATCTCAAGGAGAGGTTGATTGGCTTCAGCAGTTTGACATGGACCGTGAAAGGGAAGAGCAAGAGCTTCAGCAGGCCTTGGCTCAGAGCCTCCAGGAGCAAGTAAGAGATAGTCATGGTGCTACTTTCTCCATACCTATCTTTCCCAAGACACAGAATAGTAACAATAATAACGAACATGTGTTGAGCACTTACTGGGTGTGAAGCACTATTCCAGGTGATTTGCATACAGTATCATTGATCTACCAACACAAACAAAATAAAAACCTCTTTGGAGCTTTGCATTGGATTTGAAACAGATACAGAGATAGTTTTTCTGTTTTTGAAAATCCAAATGCAACAAAATACATTGTTGGTTACCTCTCATTACAGTAATTCACTGCATGCTAAAAGAAGGAGGGGTTATGAGACCCCATGCCAGCCCAACCTGTTTGCAAGCTGTAGAAACAGCCAGTATAACAGCATGATTTTGTCTTTAATGTTTTAAGGCAATGCATTTGTTTTGGTCATTTTCTCACTATATGAGTCCTTCCCTATGAATTATTTGAAGATAAAATTCTTAAAAATATTATCTGATGCTTAGATTTTAGTCAAATACTAACACTTATCTGCTCTCCTCTTTATGTAGTAATCTATTCTTTAATTTTTATTAGTTCTTTATACTTAATTTGCCAAAGCTGGCTTACTTGCATGGTCGTAGTCATTAAGGTATCAGACTAAAAGGTGATGTCTTTGTGCTTGTTTAATCCTGTTCAATCCAAGTCATGTTAGTAATAAAAATTTACCAAGACTCCCTAGAATGAACACGCAGTTTTAGTGTTTACAGACAATCAGATTAAGAAATCTAATTTCTCTAGAACAGTGGGTCCCAAGCTTAACTACACATTAATATTGTCTGGGGAGCTTTAAAAAATACTGGTGCTTGATTCTGATGTAATTGATCTGGGCTCTGGTATGGGCATGTTTTCTTAGTTTTCTTTGGGGGGAGGGGATTTTTTAATTTAATTTTTATTGTATTTACTTCCATTACCATTACGTCTACTTATACCTCTCTTCCCCTGGCAGTCACCACAGGGTCATCCTTGGTGAGTCCTTTAATAAGGATTTTTTTAAACTTTATTCCTTGATTCTAATGTGCAGCTAAGCTTGAGAACTTTAAAACCATTTCAGAACCAACTATTCTATATCTCTTTATTTATAAAAATACCTCCCTTCCTACCCTTGTCATCAAATGTATATATGCCAAACATTTTTTTTAAGATTGTATTTATTTATTTTTAGAATGCAGGGGAAGGGAGGGAGAAAGAGAGGAAGAGAAACATCAGTGTGTAAGAGATACTTCAGTCAGTTGCCTCTCGCATGCCGTCACCTGGGGACCTGGCCCACAGCCCAGGCATGTGCCCTGACTGGGACTTGAACCAGCAACCTTTGGGTTCGAAGGCCGCACTCAGTCCACTGAGTCACACCAGCCAGGGCTATATGTCCAACTATTTTACAAGTAATGTATAGTGATCATTTGTTTTAGAAAACTTACTTTTAATGTAAGTCTGATTTCTTAATAGTAGTATCTTACAGTATTTCTTTGTCAGCTGACCCAGTTAAAACAAACTTACAGGGTGGGGCAAGAGAGATTCATAAGGAAGATAATATGATAATTAATAAATACTAATGCAGGAAGAAACTATGTTTCATGTACTCACAACTGCAAGCCTACTTTTTTGTCCTGCCCTGTGTTCTTCTCAGTTGTGAGGGTATGATTGTAAGATGAAGTTTCTTTAGTTTGGTATACCTGCACCATCCTATTAATAACTGAGAGAGAGTCTCTTTCTGTTTTCAGCACAGACTTGACATACTTGGATAAGTTGTAGTAATCTTATTTCCCCCTAGAGAGTGTATCTGTTGGTTTTTGAACACAGTATTTATTGCTCCCAGTACTATAATGTAGAATAGCTTGTTCTAAGTTCTTTAAAAACAAGTCTAGAGTTGAGGAGAGTATAAAATTATCCTGATTAAATTATATTTTTTCATTACTTGTGCATTGTTTATAAATTATCTTTTCTCTGAAAATGGGAAGGATAATTTTTTTATAGTCAACATTTCCCTACTTCTTTTTATAATTAGTCATCTAGTTGAGACATTTTCAGAGGTACCAGTTTTTCTAAGAGAACTTAAGATGTATTTAGAAAAGTAATAGTCAACAACATTCATTTAATATTTATCAAGCATCTGTTGTGTGTCTTGGTTTCTTTAGCAAAAACAGAAATACAAATCTCTGAATAATATCCTGTGGAAATAATGTTTATCCTGCTGTCATAAACTCTGGGCCATTGGTGTGCCAGAGCCAGTTCACTGTCAGCTGAGGAGAGCCAGCTTTATACACTTCTTTCCAACCCTGTATTCAGTGTCACGGTGATAGCCTAAGATTGGCCATGGTGAGAGGACTTATACCGTGGGAATTAGTGCATGCTATAAATCAGGGAGAGAACAGACCAGTTTGCTAAGTATCTGCTGTATGCCAGGTATTTCATACATGTACGAAGGAAGGGGATTATATCATAATGCCACATTGAATGGCTTTTGGTTGGCATGCCTAATGTCACTAACTAGCAAAGATAGCATTTAAGCCTTTTTAATCCCCAAGAGTGTGTTTTAGGAGAAAGTACAGAACTTCTCCACATCCTTCAATAGGTCATAGTCCAAACATCCATAATATTATAGAAAACATTATTAGCAAATGCTTCCAGAGCAACTGATTTTATCCTAATTAAATAGGTTGTAATCAAGACTTCTTTAAACACCTTAGTTTTATTCTTGTCTCTTTAGGAAGCTTGGGAACAGAAAGAAGATGATGACATCAAAAGAGCTACAGAGTTAAGTCTTCAAGGTATGGATATTATTTTAATTACCCTTTTTAACGGTGAAATGTATCACACAGAGAAGAGCATGAAAAATGGGTTTGTTAATTTACGTAACAATAAATTTGAACACCTCCCAGGTAAAGAAATAAAACTTCAGAAGTTATCTGGATACCCCTTCCTTCCTCCTCCCTCCCAGAGGAAACCACTATTCTAACATTTGTATTAATTAGTAGCTTGCTTTTTCTTTTCCCCTTTAAAAAAAAACTTTTGTTTTGATTTTAGAGAGAGAGGAAGGGAGGGAGGGAAACATTGATTAGTTAGCCTTCCGCACACGCCCATTCTGGGGACTAAACCTGCAGCCCAGTTGTGTGCCCTGACCTGCATCGAACTGGCAACCCTTTGGTTTGCAGGACGATGCCACACCAGCTGGGGCAATAGCTTGGTTATTTTAAAAATAGTACTTATTGTATTTATAGCCCTAAACAATATATTTTTTTATTTTGAAAAAATGAAATAGCTAAGACTGTCTGTGATCCACCTGTGTGAAAGAGCAATCAATACTCCCACTAGTAAGCCTCCTAGGAGAAGATAAGGTGGCTTCAGTTTCTCCATGAATTTAAAAGAGCTCACTCTGGAGACGTGGGTGGGCAGTTATGAGTGAATATTCAGAAACATAAGGTTCACCATAGTCATGGCATTTGGCAGAATGAATATATGAACCAAGTGCTCCAAGTCTACAGGAACATGTAGTCACTGGAAGTGGGCTGAATCTGTATTTTTTGTTTTCTAAAATTGTTGTGGTCTTTCTCCAACTCTCAGAAATAGATCAAAGCAGAACATTTTGATGGTACAAAATGAGTGTTCTAGGCTGATCTAGACACCATGACATGGAGGAAAGAGCAAGAATTTGGGACATGGTAGAAACGGTTACAAATAAGAATTCGAGCTAAGCTCACCGAGGCATTCTGTCCTCAGATTTAAAAGATGGCACTATGGTGGTGATGACAGGTGTATCAAGTGGTGTTGCTCCCAGTTTAGACTGGTTGCCCTGTACATCTATGCACAGCTATCCTGAGATCTGTTACGGCTGTCCTAATCAGTCCTGGGAGTTCCCCTGGCTCTTTCCTCCGTTTGATATATTTCTTATATCTCACTCTTCCTCATTCTTGGTCTAGTTGTGCTTTGATAGAGTTACTCTAGTATTCTCTTGAAAGGAGGGGATAAAGACCTGGATAGTGTAGCTCAGTGGATTGAGCATGGCCCTCATTCGATTCCCAGTCAGGACATATGCCTGGGTTGGAGGGCAGGTCCCCAGAAGGGGATGCATGAGAGGCAACCATACATTGATGTTTCTCTCCCTTTCTTTCTCCCTCTCTTCCCTTCTCTCTAAAAATAAATAAATAAATCTTTTTAAAAGGGGGGATATGGATTAGATTTTTTTGGAACCTTACAAGTTTCATTCTACTCTAGTATTTGATTAATTGTCTGGCTAAATATAGAAGTCCAGGTTTGCAGTTTGCAGTTATGCTGCTGGACAATGGGAGAAGTCTTGTCTGTAGAGTTGCTGTATGAAAATTCTGTAGCCCTGGCCAGGTAGGTCAGTTAGTTAGAGTGTCATCCTGATACACCAAGGTTTCTGGTTCAGTCTCCAGTCAGGGCACAATATAAGAAACAACCAATAAATGCATAAATAAGTGGAATAACAAATCATTGTTTCTTTTCTTTTTTCTTTCCTCCCTCCCTCCTTCCCTCTCTCTCCGCACCCCCCCCCCCCCCCCCCCCGTTCTTCTCTTTCTCTGAAATGAAAAAAGAGCCCTGGCTGTCATGGCTCAGTGAATTGAGCACTGGCCTGCACACCAAGGGGTTGTCAGTTCACCCAGTCAGGGCACATGCCTGGATTGTGGGCCATGTTCCCAGTAGGGGTGTGTGAGAGGCAACCATGCATTGGTGTTTCTCTCCACTTTCTCCTTCCCTTCCCCTCTCTCTAAAAATAAATAAATAAAACATTAAAAAATAAAATGAATGAAAAAAGTCTAAAGCTATTGATTCTTTATATTGACGTGACTTTTTGTTTGTTTTAATCTGGTGGGATCTTCTCTTTGTTTTTGTTTGTTTGTTTGTTTTGGGTTTTTGTGTGTGTGTGTGTGTGTGTAATCAAGTTTCACAGTGATGTGCCTTGGTGTGGATCTGTTTTAGCCCTTTGCTGGACACTTAATCATTTTAATTGAGAAACTTGTGTCCTTGAGTTCTAAGAAATTTTCACTGATTTCCTCCCCTCCACATTCTCTCTTCTCTTTTGAAACTCCTAATATCCAGACTTTCTAGTATGGTCCTTTTTTTTTTTTTTTTTTTTTTAAGATTTTATGTATGTATTTTAGAGAAAGGGGAAGGGAAGGAGAAAGAGGGAGAAAGAAACATCAATGTGCGGTTGCCTCTAACGTTACCCCCGCTGGGGGCCTGGCCCACAACCCAGGCATGCGCTCTGACTGCGAATGGAACCGGCAACCCTTTGGTTCACAGCCTGCTCTCAATCCACTGACCTATACCAGCCAGGGCTCTAGGGTGGTCCTTTTAATTTTCTCATCTCTTTTCTTCAGTTTTCCATCTTTTTGTCATTTTACTCTGGTCTCTGGGAAGTTTTTCTGACCTTATCTCTAACTCCAAACATTCTTTTGAGTGTTTTATTTTTATATTTTTTAAAACTGATTTTTGTGCATGTATGACTATTCCTTTTTTATAATGTTTCATTTGTTTCGTTTTGGTTTGGTTCATGGAAACAATACTATCTCAATTCTCTGAGGATATTAAATATAGTTCATTTGTTTGTTTATTTAAAGTTTACAGTCCCTGCCCCGGCTGGTTTGGTTCAGTGGATTGAATGCTGGCCTGCAAAGCAAAAGGTCACCAGTTCAATTCCCAGTCAGGGCACACTCCTGGGTTACAAGCTCAGGTCACCAGTTGGGGGCGTGTGAGAGGCAGCTGATGGATATTTCACACATTGCTGCTTCTCTCCCTGTTTCTCCCTCCCTTCCCCTCTCTGTAAAAATAAATAAATAAAATCTAAAAATAAAACAATAAAAATAAAGTTTACTGTCCCTGGATAGATTCTGTTTTCCAGATTGCTCTGTCCAGTGTGTATTATGGTCTTTATATTTCTCGTTAGAGGCTTGTCTCATATCTAGTAATCCTTGACTGTCAGCTCATGGTTAAGAATATGGGACTGAAAAGATGATTGGACACTCTGAACACATGAATAACAACGGCTAGTCAACTTCTGAGTTTTACAGAATGGGGCTGTTTGGGGGATGATGTTAATGTTTCATCCTTTCTCTTGGGCTGGTCAGATTTCTACAGAAGGATTTTCTAATCTCTTGCCTTTGCCTAGAGGTAAAAGATTTGGCTGTCCGAGTTCTGGAAGCCAAGTAGAAGAATAAGACTGAGGGAGGAGGGGCAGTCATAGTCATCCGTCTGTCTGCAAGCTGTCGCCTACCCCTGTGTTCAGTGTGGTACTCAGTGTCCTCTCCTGTGCCTGGCATGCTCTGGTCCAGAGACTGCTTTACCCTCTCTAAAGAAGAAAGCTCCACACTTCTGTCATTGGCTAGCAGCATGAAGTGGGGGAAATGGAGGTCGGAGTTTGTTTTCTCAAATAACTTTCACCTAATTCTTATTTTTTTATCTCCTACTTAACCTCCAGTTTCAGAGGCATCAGGTATTTCCAAGTTGGATGGTTTTTGAAGATTCTGTGATGTAAATTGGATTGGTTCTCAATTTTTCCTTTACTGGCTTAGGGTTTGACTTTGGTTTCTTGAGTCTGTTAAGTCTGTCACCCATCTACTTTTCAGATTCCAGAATTTTGAAGACATTGTCTTTTTTCTTGTTCTTTCCATTTTTATGTGTTCATGTTCTTTAAACAAGTCAATACAGTGATTTTGGTGGAATTAACTATATTTCAAAGCAAAGAGGCATTTATGTACAAATGTTCCTATGTTTATTTAAAGCCATTAGTATAGTAAAGATGGACTCTTCCAGTGGAAGCATATTATCAAAGAAAAAAATGGATGATCTAGCTGGTGTGGTTCAGTGGATTGAGTGCCAGCCTGTGAACCAAAGGGTCTCCTGTTCCGTTCCCAGTCAGGGCACATGCCTGGGTTGTGGGCCAGGTCCCCAGTAGAGGGCACTGAAGAGGCAAACACACATTGATATTTTTCTCCATCTTTCTCCCTCCCTTCCCCCTCTCTATAAATGAATGAATGAATAAATAAATAGTACTTGAATTTGTTTGTATAATGTATTTTAGGTGAAATTTAAGAGTTAAAGGTTGAAATTTTTGTTTTTGTTAAACTTCCAAACAAAAAAGATTTAATATTAAAGAGAATGAAAGGATAGTGACCTTTTTATGGTCTTCTCTGTAAGAAAATTTATATTTGTTTGTATTACCTACAGTATGCACCATGTGTTTCAAAATGTTAGCTCTGGCTGGTGTGGCTCAGTGGTTTGAGTTCCAGCCTGCAAACCAAAGGGTCACCAGTTCGATTCCCAGTCTAGAACACAAGCCTGGGTTGCAGGCCAGGTCCTTAGTAGGGAGCATGCGAGAGGCAACCACACAATGATGTTTCTCTCCCTCTCTCTTCCTCCCTTCCCTTCTCTAAAAATAAATAAAATCTTTTTAAAAATAATTATCAAAGAGAAAGCATTTCAACAAAAAAAGGAAAGACACTTTATTTATTTATGTATTTTTTTAAATGTTTTATGCCCTGGCTAGTGTGGCTCGGTGGATTGAGCACTGGCCTGTGAAGTGTAAGGCTGCTGGTTTGATTCCCAGTCAGGGCACATGCCTGGGTCGTAGGCCAAGTCCCCAGTTGCAGGTGGGCAAGAGGCCAGCAATTGATGTTTCTCTCCCCCCGCCCACTTTCTCCTCTCTCTAAAAATAAATAAGTAAAAGATTTTATTTATTTATCTCTAGAGAGGGAAGGGAGGGAGGGAGAGAGAAACATCAATGTGCGGTTGCTGGGGGTCATGACCTGCAACCCAGGCATGTACCTTGACTGGGAATCAAACCTGCAACACTAAATAAGTCAAATATTTTTAAAAAATAAAATTCTATTCTCTTCAGTTTTATTCTTTATGTAGTTATGTCTCCTTTCATGTAAATACATTTAGAAAGGAAAAGAAGCATTTCTTTTACAGATGCCTGGTGCCTGAATTGTCGGTCCCCAGAGTGGGCTAGGTGAATTGGAACCCTAATAATAACATGTTTTATATTTTCTTAGAATGAGGAAATGTGTACTCAGGCTGTTTTTTATCTTCTTTATCATCTCTCTGTGTCTATTCCAAGAAATTTTTACAAGACTCTGTCTTTGTGTTCTTTAGAGTTTAACAACTCTTTTCTGGACTCACTGGGTTCTGATGAGGACTCTGGAAATGAGGATGTTTTAGATATGGAGTACACAGAAGCTGAAGCTGAGGAACTGAAGAGAAATGCTGAGGTGAGTGGCATTTTATTCCCTGAGTGACCCTGGGCAGACCGTCAGTATTGCTTCTGCTCTTCACATCACAGGCTCCACTGTCAGTTTCCATTGCCGTCATTTCTGCCCCTGTGGCAGTCATCAAGTGGCCTTCGCTTTCTCTTTCCTTTGCTCTTCATTTCTTTCAAGATTCAAAACAAAAACGAAACAAAAACAGAAATACACCCTGACCACCTTACGTGCAGTTAGGAATGATAACCGAGCAATGCGGCTCTCCAGGTCATATGTATATTGAATTATCTTTAGTTCTACCAAAACTATAAAATCTGTTGAATCGAAGGTGTTAACTAGAATGCATTGGAATCTTTTATCTTTCTTTTTCTGCAAATAATTGCTTTTTTCCATTTTCCAATTTTTTAATAGTTTTAATTATCCAGGATCCCATTGTCCTAACAAAACTATAGCTAGCATTTTACCATATTCTTTTGTCATTTTATACCCCTGAGTATGCTTTTTAAAAGCCATCGTTTAAGTACAGTTTTTATTCTGCTTGTTAAAGACTAGGTCTTTATAAGCATTTTATTTTTAAAGAATTTATTTACTTATTTTTAGAGAGAGAGGACGAGAAACATCAATGTGAGAGAGAAACATCTATTGGTTGCCTCTTGCACACTCCCAAACAACTGGGGACCTGGCCCATAACCCAGGCATGTTCCCTGCCTGGAAATCGAACTGGTGGCCTTTCAGTTTGTGGGACAACACCCAGCCCACTGAGCCACACCAGTCAGGGCTACGCAGTTTATTTTTAATGGCTGTGCTATATTCCCTCAAATGAATATACTATTTATTTTATTTTTAACTAACATTGAGCATTTTAAGTTGTTTCTGTTTTTTCACTATAATGAATCATACATTGAGGGACTGTGTAAGGTTGTAATATTTTCTATGTTTAGGACTTTTTTTCTTTAAATCTCCACAAGTAAATTACTGTGTCAAAGTTTATGAATATTTTGATGGTTTCTGGTTTATATATAGCTGAATTTGTGTCCAAAATTGTGCCTAATAGTGCTGCCTCAGTGTAGGAGTACCTCTTTTCAGTTTTGCTTTATTTTTCTAACAATATTTTAATAGAATTTTTTAAAATATTTCAAATGTAAATATTTACCCATAATCCCTACAGCAACACACCAACTCTTCATTTTTTTTCTTTCTGTTTTTCAGTGCTTAACCCTTAACATACTTATTTGTATAGATCTGTGGTTATTTTGTGCATTTATGTGGGTTTGAAAAACAAGTTAATATGTTGGTGGCCCATAGGATCTTTTTGCTTGCTTTATTTATTTTTTCTCTCTTTTTTTTTTAAGGTTTTATTTATTTTCAAAGAGAGGGGAAGAGAAGGAGAAAGAGAGGGAGAGAAACATCATTGTGTGGTTTCCTCTCACGTGGCCCCCACTGGGGACCACCCAGGCATGTGCCCTGACTGAGAATCGAACCAGTGACCCCTTGGTTTGCAGCCTGAGCTCAGTCCACTGAGCTACACCAGCCAGGGCTCATAGGATCTTTTAAAATAACTGAATAATATTGTATTGAGTTGTTACACCACTAACTGTTAACTATTATTGGGCCTATTGTTAGTTCCAACTTTTTGTTGTTAAAGATAATGCTACAGTAAGTAATTTTGTACATGTACTCTTTTCTTCTTTTGAATTATTTTTTTAGGATGCGTTCTTAGTTGGGAGTAGAATTTATTGAATCTGACTATACCCACACTAAAACGTAGCCATGTCAGCTTTGATAATAAATTTAAATTTAATGTCTTGCTTTTATTCAAATGAGTAGTTAAAAGTCATGCCCACTTCTGTTTTCCAGACAGGAAATCTTCCTCATTCCTATCGGCTCATCAGTGTTGTCAGCCACATTGGTAGCACTTCTTCTTCAGGTAAATGGACAAAATGATTTCAACATTTTATAAATGAAGTAGCCAGCATTTACTCCTTGTTAGGCAGCTCTGTGCCCGACTTTGGGAGGTGTAAGTTGAATGCATCAAATCTTTTGTCAAAAAGTTGTCCTGGTGTGGTATATTCCTCCCTTAAATGTTTGTACTTGTTTTTTTAATGGTTTATAGAAATTGGGGGGAGGGGGGTAAAGTAGGTAGTGTGGCTGTTTCTCTCTCTTAAAACTTTCTGTATCTGAGAAAAATTCAAAAATTTAAAAACCTCAATTTTAAGATTTTATTTTTTTTCAGGTCATTACATTAGTGATGTGTATGACATTAAGAAGCAGGCGTGGTTTACTTACAATGACCTAGAGGTATCTAAAATCCAAGAGGCTTCGGTGCAGAGTGATCGGGATCGGAGCGGTTACATCTTCTTTTATATGCACAAGTAAGAAACTTTTCCAGATCTGCAGCCATGGGCTAAAAGTTACCCAACTCTTTTTTCTTTCTTTAAGACTCAAATGTTCCTGTCACTTAATTGGTTGATAATTTTGATTTTGTTATCTTTGCTTAGGGCTCATGTCTTATTTCTGTATAAGTCCAGAATATTTTCTTTCTTAACTCAGCATTAATGAGTCATCACACTGTAGCATCTAGGTATGGAACTTGAGACTTCTTTATTTGATAGAAGCTGTCTTCTGGTTGTATCAGCTAGAAAATCTGAGTTAGCTGATAGAAGCTACGTAACATTTTTATAAAAGCTGACTCTTGCCAGCGTCCTCTCTCCTGTTGTTCTCAGAAATTAGCACTTTGGGTTAAGATGGTTACCAAATAAGTGAGCTGCTTACCTAGTAATAATCAGGCACCAAATGGGATTATGCATACTTTATCAGTATGTACTTTCTTTCTATTTTTCGGCTTTGCTCACTGAATACTCATTTTTTGTTTGTTTTATTTTAAGGGAGATCTTTGATGAGCTGCTGGAAACAGAAAAGAACTCTCAGGCACTAGGCATGGAAGCAGGGAAGACCGCTCGTCAGGCCTCGTGAACAGCAGACTCTGGGGTTGGCAGTGCGCACGCTCCCTCGCTGTCACCCACCTCACCCTCCCTCTGCCTGAGGGGAGCTCGGAGCTCTGCCTGATGCGGGAGCAACAAACAGCTCAGGGCCAAACCAGGAGATGAAAATTGCAATTTTGTGGAGTGCACCATGTTAATTGTTTTATGGAAACTTTGGTCTCCCCTCTATAGCTGACTATCCTCTGTTTCTCCTACAAAAGTAGCACTTCCTTTTGTCTTCAAAATATATGTTGTAAATATATATATATATGTATATATATGTACATACACACATATATGAGGAATGAATGGAGCCTTAAAAGAGTTACGATGAGCCACCAGAGTATTCCTGCTCAAAATTAGTAGCACAGCAGTTTGGAAAGACAGGAAGTTGTCAAAGAGTCCATTCACCTAAGAAATGTGTGAAGGTATACATATCAGTTAGCATTTAGCTTTTATGTTCTTTGAGTAGTTTCACTCAAATCTGTAGTCTTTCATGTGTGTTCTTATTAGTGAAGTTCACTGGAAAACCAGCTCTCCATGTTACACTAAGGACAGTTTGTCCTCCTTGCAAAGGAGGGGCATTTCTGCCACCTGACTTGGGGGCTTTTTTAAAACAATTAATTCATGGATTTGTAATGCTTTTGCTGTTTACATGCAGTCCCAAGAAATGGATTGTTGGTGCTTGGAATGTGTTAAGATCCCACATTTGGTATTAATTGTACACTTTGTATTTTCTTTAAAGAGGTTTCTTCACAGAGTGTGTTCATTGTGTATCATCTATATTATTATGGTGGTGAAGATAGAATCTTTGATTTTTCTTCTGTGTCATTCTTTTATAGAGCAAGCATTATCCTAACAGTTCAACCAAAACTTTCAGAGGTAGGAAAATAATTGGGACACCCCAGCAAGGATACTTAGGGATGAAGAATGCTAGCATCTCCATCTCAAACAGAGAGGTCAATAGGTGTATTCTTCTGTTAAAGCTAAAACTCTGGACCACTAAAGCTAAAAGCCATACTAGGAGTGTGAAGTAAGTACATGAGCTATCAGATGAAGCTTGAACATTGAACCATTTGCCGTCTGTCTGGCTTTGCCCTTAAAACAGGCTGGGAATTGAAATGTGATTGGTTTAGGTAATCACAAAAACTAACACACAGAAATGGTGCATAATACATTTACCTTCCTGTTCAGGTGCTTTGTGTTGGTGTTCTTTGGGAGTGCAACATGGCCTGCTACGTTAGTCACTCGGCTGACTTAAGCCGCTTGCTTGATTAAGCAACGTGTGAAACCATGTAAAACTTTGAGAGTAGAATTCTGTCCAAAAAATAATTTTGTGAGCCCAGGGATCATTAGGACCATAGTTAACTAGAGCAGACTGAAACCTTCAATATTTCTTTTTTTTCCTCTTGCTTTTATTGTAAACAAGATTACTCTCCCATTCTTAATATGGGCAAAACCATGTCTGGTTTCCAAGGAGAAAAAATACTTTAAAGTTTATTATCACAGAAGATGCAACATCTTTTCTGGAAAATTGCCTTAGAGCTCCAGCCCCAACTCTTGAAACTTGGATGTGTTCAGACATAGTAACCACTTCTAACATTTCGAATCTTTGAATTGTAAATGGCCCCAGCACTTTGCTTAACTACTAGTAAAAACTTCGCCTCCTGTCATCTACTTAGATACTGCTCTGGTGAATGTTCCGGTGGTAGGATATGCAGGAGTAGCATAGAGCAGAGGGAAATATTTGTTTTAAAAACTAGCTTTTTCCACTGGGGAGCCATTTTCTTTTTCCTTGAAAATAGTTGGTTTTCTCATACAAGTGAAGTAGTAATCAAATTCTTTAGCTATTTATTACTTCCCTGTGTCTGTATTTGAGATTTTGAGAAGTGCTATTTTTAAAAAAGGTGGAGGAATTATTTGAAGTGAGAGAGGGGTACATTAGGGCGTAAAAAAATAGAAATAACATCATAAGCCTAGATGGTCCATGAAATACCCTCATTAACTTGCTTTTCCTAGCTTGCGTGTGGTGTACGATTTAGAAGTACTCTTGGCTCAGAAACCTCCTTTGATTTGGTCTTCATGTCCTGGGCAGGGCTTAGTTGAGTGAATACAGGTTCCTGGGGTAGATGAGTTATCTCACTGAATTTTCCTTGATAGCTGTTCATGGTTGTGGCCTGGTCAGTCTTTCTCTCTTCGCTCCTTTATTACCCCTTTTACAAAGTTACTTTCGTATTTTGGTTTAGTGAAGGATTAATGACTACAGATGGAGATTTTTATCTGGACCATGTTAATTTTTTTTTTAGCTCACTGTATATATTTAAAAATTATAAGTAGATCATATTTTTTGTGCAGTGTGATCAATTTGCTCAGAATCAGGAGGTCGTGCATTTGGTATGTTGGGCCAGGAAGGTACACAGTGCCGCGGCCCCAGGTCGCCTGCACAGTGACTGCCTTTCCTGTTGAGTGTACCACGTGTGGCTACGTAACGTAAAGGACACTGAATTGGAACTCGACAGCACTTGGTTCTGCACACAACTGATCTTAATTGGGATTTTCTTTTTTTTTTTTAAAGATAAAATTAAACTAAACTTCAAACTTGTTGATTCTTATTGGCTAATGTTACTACGGAGAACTGGGAAGTTGCACATGGCCAGATGCTCGCGCTCGCTCGCTCTCTCTCTCTCTCTTTCATCACTTTGGTAGCTGTGGCTGTAATGTAAGCCTGTGAGAAGACGGGCTCTGTTTTTTGGGCAATGTATTTATGTGTGTGTGCACACTCCTACGTTTTGTTTCAGCAAGATAGATAGGAAAGAAGCAAATCCATGACTTGTGCTATTTATATTTTTATTCCTAAAGCCGTTTGTTTACTTGCCACGGTCTGTTATTTAAGAAGTAGGCAGCAACACTCACACATCAGCTAACTCGGGGAGGCAGCATTAGACTGCACGTTTCTTTCTCTGATCTAGTGTGAAATTCTTCCGAAAGAGAAGCTTTACGGATTAAAACCTCAGCAAGTGAATTCATGACTTACCCTTCCATACTGCAGCTAGCATTAAGTAACTATATAACCACGGCTACAGGTATAGCTGTTAATGAAGGTTATCTGAATACACCTAAATTAAAGAAATTCTTTGTAGTGTCTCAAATAGTTGAGCATTATGAGTGTAGAGAGAGCATAGGGGGATGGGTTAGAAACATACGGAAAGAAAGACGGTAGTTTATAAACTCATTTGTGATCTGAAAAGAGATTATATTAAAACAAAAACATTACCCTTCTCGCTCCTTCTATGTCTGGTGAAATGACACAGTGGATGCTCTTAGTCATCCAAACTTTTTTTTTTTTTTTTTTTGGCACCCTATTTGATTTAATACCAACCCCCTGAGGTAGTGTTTTGTATTACACTGGGGAAACAGCTAGATTTCCAGTCACATGTGCATCTTGTATATATGTGGAGACGTTTAGAAAAATCAACAGCAACCTAAGACCAGTTGCAGGTCACATAGAACAGATGTCCCCCAGAGCAGATGGCCTTTCCTCCTCCCGTCTTGCTTTCCACTGAGTAATGCTCTCTCTAAATGTACAAGAACCAGATTCCTGCCCTCTGACACCTAATATGTGACTTCAAAATTCTAATGTCTTTATTGATAGGTCTTATTAGCATCTGAAAAAAAATGTTTAGTTGGGAAACTAGAGTTTGTTCGGCCTGGAGAGCTTTGTGACAGAATCCTTTGGCCGTGTCTCACCGCAGTCCTTGACCCCCTCACGGCACGCTTTGATCACTAGACCTCAGGCAGTCTCTTTGGTTGTATCATACTTAAAAATGACGAGTCAGTTTTCTTTTCCATGTGTGCTATGCATCTGAGGTTTTGCAGTTTTAATTAGAAAGTGTGCCAGTGTGAATATAAGCAATCGATTTGGGTAACATTGGACTTTTCTTAAAGTACAGAGGTCCGAAGCATAGGCACGTACACTGGTGTAAGGATAGAGTGGGTGGAGGGTCCAGATCAGGACCCACGTTCTATGGTCACGTGCCAAAACAAAGGCAAGCAAGCGGCCGAACTGGCCTTTCAAGCACGAGGACGCAGAGTGCTCGCACGCACCTCTGGTCCCAGGTTTCCCTCCCTCCGACTGCTCTGGCCTGCCAGCGCTGGTTTATGCGAAAGAAAGGCAAGCAGAAGTAAGCCTCCTACACGCGGCCTGACTGAGCCACGAGCAGGTCTGCTGGCAGCTTTGGCCACATGATCCGGTGAGGTGATTTTCTTTGCGTTGAACGACTTCTGGTTCTAATTCTTGATGTTTTGTTTTGTACGGAGCAGCACTTTATCTGTGTTTTAGCAGAACTGTTCCTCTTTATCCTTTACGGTTTTTCCTTGTTTTGATTTCCTTTTTTAAATTATGCATAGAGTTTTTTTTGTGTGTGTGTGAAATTAAAGCCTTTATTAACCTTGCGTTGGTTTGACTTATTTCTAGAAAGGGCATTCTGGCAGGCACTTAACGATAGTTGTTGAAGTTGTGGAAATCACCTGCTGGTGGCCTCAGATGGACTTCCTGTGCATCACTGTTAAGCCCTAAAGGAAATGGGGTGGCCATCCAGTGCACGCCCGGAGTCAGCACCAAATTCCGGCTGTTTCCATCTGAGGAGCCAGTGAGGCTTTGCAGCGACTCTGGTTAACTAAACCCAGTGTCGTCCTTCACTGTCCCCTTCCTTTGCCTTATTAAGAGCACTAAAGGGGGTGAAACAGCATTTTCACGTCAGGCTTGCCTTTAGGCTTCCAGCCTGGCCCCAGTGGATATGCTGCTGTCACTGAGGACTGGCGAGTGAGTATTGTGGAACCTCCTAAGGCCATCTTTTAGGCCATTCAGCTCTCTCTCAAAGAAGAGATCCCCTTGAACTCACCACCCAAGGAAGGCAGTGAGGAAAGTAAAAGGAAGAACCATTACTCTGGGAAAAGGTGTAAAACTGCAAATATACTTCAGCCCACCGGAGACTCCTTGGAGCGGTCATTTCCTGGAGTGTCTGGCTGCCCTTCTAAGAAGGAGAAGCTCTTGGGGCAGTGACGCAACACCCCAAGAGAGAAACAAGGCAGCCACCTTCAGAACAAAAACTGGGACCACAGGCTTTTTATGGAGGCACCATCTTTGTGGAGGAGTGGATTAGTAAACAAAAGCGTTGCCGCAGACTGCTGCTCACAGGTACAGCTGTAAAATTTCAATTAGCAAAGGGTTAATAACAAAACTGCTTCACAACCACAGCCACTCTTCTCAAAATAGTCCCTTTGCTTTCTTGAGGTTCTGTTGCTTCCAAAGAGGCAAGGCAGAGAAAGCCGCTGGAGTCATCTCAAAGGTCTTGGAGAAATCCTCAAGGGACAGGTGCTCCTAGAAGAGAGGGACCGGAAGGCAAAGGTCACATTCCTCTCCAGGGTTTGCTTTCATGAGTCACATAGGTGTGGTATACAAAGCAAACAAAAAGCAGAAACAGGCAATGTTCGGAGAGCCAGGAAAGGGATGAGGCAGGTGACAGCTGAAGTCCAAGAAACTTGATCCCTGAATTGGGAATGTAATAAAAAGGATGGTAACAGCCCGTGCAGGAGTGGCTCTGTTGGGTGTTGACCTGCAAACCAAAAGGTCACTGGTTCAATTCCCAGTGGTCAGGGCACGTGCCTGGGTTGCAGGTTCAGTTACCCAGTTGGGGGTGCATACAGAAGGCAACCAATTGATGTTTCCCACATCTGTATTTCCCTTTCTCCCTAAAATAAAAAATTAATGTGGGGAATAAAAGATGGTAACAAGCTTGAGCTAGATTAGCTCCTTCTGACCAGGGTCAAGTTCACACTAGCCCTGAAATAAGAATTAGGACTTTTTTTTTCTCTATAAACTGGGACAAATTGCTTAAAGGCCACTTCTCGCTCCTTTGTAATGCTTTCATGGAAATGAAAATATTACATATGAAAGGCCATTGGCAACAAGGTCTCTTGTTCACCTGTCTACTTACGAAACTGAACCTACAGCTAGGAGTCACCTTTGTAGGCCTTGGGTGTCTTCAGCCATGAGTGGATTGCCTGAAATGATCCTTGCTCCCCGCTAAATACGGTAGTGACACTCTAAGGCAAGCTAAATGCCCTCAAGACTCACTCAAGTATGAACCTCAAAGCTGCTATAAAATGGCACCCTCCAGCCTTTACCTCTGCCCCCACCCCCACCCCCACCCCGGGCGCCAATAGGGCACAGCATGGGGTGAAACTGGGTGACTTTTCAATGAAGGAGAGTTGCTCTGAGGAATGCTCAGTTGACTCCCACGGAGAGCTCTGAACTGAACACCTGGGGGTTTTGATACCCCAGTCCTCTAACCTGTCCTTAGACTTGCCTCCAGCCTCCAGGCATTCTCCTCTTAAGCGTCTGGGGAGCCCTCCCCATGCCCCCAGGCAGAGCAGTGGAGTGCCTTGTGTTGGAAGAAGAGGAGTAAATGGGAGTGGTTTGGGCCGGAAGTGCTGCCTACCCCAAGTCTGTGCGCAGCGTTCCCCACCCCCACCAGGTCCCTCACAACCTTGCCATGTCCTTGGTCTGCGAGTGGCTTCAGGTGCCCTCCCCGGTCCACCCAGCTGGCTCTACAGTTTGGTGGAGACCTGGACTTTGACCCTCGGGCTAGATAGCAGGGAATGCCCATCCCAGCGGACTTGTATCTTTCCCCTGGTCCTGTTCTTGAACCCTGCAGTCCTGCCAGCTGATTGCCGGCCTCACCCGTGGCCACATCCGCCTCTCGGGATTACTCACTGGTGTTCAAACACTTAGACACCCTCTTGCTACTGCCTCTAGTGAGACCCGCCACCCCACTGTTACCTGTCACTGGACCCACTTTTGAGTTTGGGGCAGCCAGAGGTCTGGAGACCTCTCCCACCCTCCCCACTTGACATTTGAACCCACAGCTTTCCCACCAGAATGTATGCTACCCCCACGATAAAAAAAAAAAAGCAACAGACAACTGATCGTTTTTAAAGACTCGAAGACTTCTTAGACTACTTCCGCTATGTTGCAGGTGGTGGTGGTTCTATCGGTTTCATTCAAAATTAGCTTATCCACTTAGCCTCATGTCAATCACCTGGTTCAATAACACTGGCTGCCCTTCCCTTGGGAAACCCTCTTTTTACGCCACACGATGTCACTGATGGTAACTGCGGGACTCAGAAGACCTGGCTCTTGGTCTGTCTTTGCTACTCATGACTTACGTCACACCAGGCAAGTCCCTTCCCTTCTCTGGGCCTGAGTTTCCTCAGGAGTAGAAAAAGCAGTGATAATCACAGCTTACATTTGCAGAGCACTTTCTATGTATCAGAGGCTGGGCAAACACTGTTTGTAATGTTATCGTTATGAATCATGTATTGGGATCGTGCCAGGATCAGTGAGGACCCAGGCGGGCACATCTGGGAGAATGCCTGAGAGTGGTCTCCCAGGGGGAGGGCAGGCGCCAGTGCTCTGGGGACAGTAGGCTTCCCCCATACATCGGGCTCCAACCCCCCGCAGACTGGGATGTTCTTGGAGAGACCAGGCTGCTCTCCTCTGTAGATTTCTTAATTCGTTTGTAAGACTTCTTGATGCTTTTCTATACACAGAGTAAATTTTCTCTCCT
Source organism: Phyllostomus discolor (assembly GCF_004126475.2). Taxonomy (NCBI): domain Eukaryota; kingdom Metazoa; phylum Chordata; class Mammalia; order Chiroptera; family Phyllostomidae; genus Phyllostomus; species Phyllostomus discolor. Next base: position 15,061,774 of record NC_040906.2, read on the forward strand.
CTCGGTAGCCCCCATCAGGCTAGATCTGACGTCTGTTGGGGATCTTCATGAATATTAGAAATGTGTTTTGAGCAAGTTCTTGCCCAACTCGCTCTCCCCCACCCCACCCCGCCCCGCAAGTGATCCACGCAGGCTGCATCTGCGGCTACCAGGTGGGTCTCCCTGGCGCTCTCTGAATTGTCTGCCCACTGGGCACCTATTTCAACCCAGCTGTCTCCCAGGTGCCTCAAACCACACGGCTGCCACTGAACTCATGGTCATTCTCTCTGACCTGGGGGGTGTGTGTGTGTGTGTGTGTGTGTGTGTGTAATTTTAGAGAAGAATACAGTTTCCCCCTCTCTCTCACACCTCTTACCCAGTACTTACCAAGTGTCGTTAATGTTACCCCCTAGTATTTCTCTAAACTGCCTCCTTCCCTTTAGCTGCCCCCCCACCACCTATTCTAAGCTCCCACTGACCTCTCAGCCTAACCTAGAGCGGCTGCTTTTGCCACCTTCCGATGCATTCTTCACTGACTGAGCTGCTGCAGCGGTCTTTAAAAGGGTAACCCTGACCAACACCCGCCTGCTTCCACCCTGAGAGCTCCCTTACCCTTTTACCGCCATCCCTAAAAGGCAGAGAAGGCACTGCTCAGTTTGGCCCCTGCCCCTCAGGCCAGCCGCCTCTCCCAGCTCTCTAGGAGCCACCCCTCCGCTGGTTGCTTGCTTGCTCTGCCCTGTGCTTATTCCCTGCCTGGGGGCTTCAGGGCTCTGTGTATACGTGCCCTTCTCCAGGAGTAGCCCACTCTGCCTGAACAAGTCCTGTTCATCTTTCAGAAGGCTGTCTTCTCTGACTAAAGCACGTTCCTCTTTGTAATACTCTTTGTGGCACTTACCCTCACTGAAATTAAATAATAGTATAACCAGGCCCCTCCAAGCTCGTCCTGCACTGAGGTGTAACTGCACAGCAAGGTGAAGACCAGGTAGGTCTTGTTCACACCCGCAGTGCCCACCACCTAGTCATCTCCAGGGCACAGTCTGGAGGTCAATTAGTGTTGTCCGATGAATGGACAAGCCTCAGCTCTTCCTTGTCCTCAAGTCTGACCCACCTCCTTCCTTCTGGGGTCCACACCCTCTGGGAGCTCCTCCACAGGCTTGTTCGCCAGCTGTTCCAGGGGGTAGGTGGGCAGAGGCCCAGAATTGAAGTTGCTGTTAGCATTGAACACTTGCTGTTTAGGGTTTGTGATCTCCTAGGGAAAAAAAGGAAACCACTGTTACTTCGGCTGGTTTGTGGCTACCTCCCAGGCTGCCCTTCTCTCTGAAGTCGACAGTGATGCTAGGTCACCTCCTCCAAGATGCCTTCCATGATCCCCCCACACTGGCCCACCCACATACAGATACACACATGTAAGAACACAACACATTGGACTGGACCCACAAGCTTTATAAAGCTGGTGTATATCCAACCAAAGCCAGTTGGTTCAAAATGACTATTTTATTTCATGACACAGGAATTTCTCGATGGCTTCCCCCGGATGTTTGAGGCCTCCCTTGGACATTTATGACCCTCTTTCTCTTAGCTGTTGTGAAATTGTCATCTGTAAAATCACACAGCCTTGACCTGTCTATACGTCCCTGCCTGTACCACCATTCTTGTACAGAAGGGTTTAGGAACGCCACAGGGTGCCCCGCCTGTGGGTGGGGCCAGGGAGTCACGTCTGTCATATGCTGATCACAGAGGTGCGCTTGGGAAATTGCTCTCGTGTTCTGGACACATTTCTGCTGATGCTACTTGGTCTCATTTCCCCTGCAAACCTGTGAACTTTTCTTTTTTTAAGATTTTATCTGTTTTGGCCCTGGCTGGCGTAGCTCAGTGGATTGAGCATGGGCTGTGAAGCAAAGTGTCGCAGGTTTGATTCCCAGTCAGGGCACATGCCTGGGTTGCAGGCCACGGCCCCCAGCAATTGCACATTGATGTTTCTCTCTCTCTCTCTCCCTCCCTTCCCTCTCTAAAAAATTTTTTTTAAATCTTTAAAAAACAAGATTTTGTTTTTAGAGAGAAGAGAGGAAGAAAGAGGGAGAGAAACATCAATGTGTGGTTGCCTCTCATGCACCCCCTCCTGGAGACCTGGCCTGCAACCCAGGCATGTGCCCTGATGGGAATGGAACTGGCGACCCTTTGATTCACAGGCTGGTGCTCAATCCACTGAGCCACACCAGCCAGGGTGGATCGGCAGGTCAATATGCTTCCCTCACCCTTCAGCTCCCCATCGCCCAGACTCTTATGCATGCTAAAATCTGGGAATCATTTCACTAGGAAACGAAGAAGACAAAACAGCCAGAGAGACACTGAAGTGAAACAGCAAGAAGAACTTCCATGAAAAGTGGGAGGAAATAGCAGGAAGGAAAGCACAGGACACTGGCATCTTCTCTGGAGCTTCCCCAGCCCCTGGCAGATCTGATTGCTGTCAGACGCCCACGGCAGGGCCCAGCCACCGGCCGCATACTCACAGCAGTGATCTGGCTCCAGTCCCCCGAGTTGCCAAGCTCCCCCTTCAGTTCCTCGTAGGACTTGGTGTTCTGCGTATAGAGGGAGTAACCAGTTAGACCTGGCGCTCGGCCGAGGAGACTGTTTTCCTTCAAGGGTTGGCAGAAGGCTGCCCCAGGGTCTGGGGCTGAGAAAGGGAACAGGGAGCTGGGTGGAGGCTACAGGAGGGTCCCCCAAAAAGGACGGTGATAAGGACCAGCACTGAAGGAGCTGGCAGGTCAGAAAAGGCCCCCACAGGGATGGGGGCTCAGCCCAGCATGGGGACCAAGAGGGGCGTGATATTCTCCTGCCCTCAGAGGCCCATGCGAGCAGCCCCTCCCAGCACCCAGAACCCCGTCTACACTGTGTAGGCGCTGGGAGATTCTGGGGTCCTGGAGGACTGGGAGGCTCCTCTCAGAGCCGGGAGGGAACCCTGCCACAGAGGAGCGAAGGGGGTAGAAGGGTCCATGGCTCCACGAGGAGCCCCATCTGCATCCCCCCAGGGCCTGCACCAAGCATGGCGCATCCTGAGGTGCATCCTGAGGTTCGGTTAGGTGGAAGGAAGGGAGGGAGGGAGGGGAGGGAGGGGAGGGAGGGAAGGAGGAAAAGAAGTCAGCGCAGACTCAAGGTGAGGCAAGAATGCCCGAGTCGTTGACTTGGGGCACTGATGATGTGAATATACGAAGTTCTGGCATCTGGATTTGCAGCCTTGAGATTCGTTTGAATCCATTCTCAAGACAAAATCCAACCCATCAGCCACTGAACTGTTTCTCATGTGTCTGAGGAAATTTCTCAGAGCTCTCTGTTCCCCAGCCTGGTCTGCTGACCCAGTTCAGCACACCCAGGCCCCGGCGCAGCACTCGCGTTAACCTGGGCCTCCCTCCTTCCTGCAGACTCCTCCGCTGGGGTTCCACTGCGAGGACCTGCTTCCAGCGGGGGCCGGTTTCGGGAGCTCCCGCGGAAGGACTGCCTCTCGGGGAAGGGCCGCACGTGTGACCCGTTTTGCTTAGAAGTTAGTGCCACGGAGGCAGCCGTCTGTCCTCTATCCTCTAGGACTGGCACGTTCCCTCTCACGCGGCACGAGGACCCACAGGCGCTGTGCCCTGCGGGTTTCTGTAACGAGGGAAGTGCTCTCTCTCCGTGCGTCCAATACGGCAGCCTCGAGCCGAGTGCGGCTCCTGAGCACTTAGAGTGCAGCTAGCGAACAACTGAGTCTTCAACTTTGTTGGATTTTAATTAATTTAAATTCACGTAGCCAGTACAGCTCCTGCCAATACCGTCCAAGAGTGTTGAGCTAAATCCAGCGTCCAGACAAGGTATTATCCGTAGCCTGGGTTTTATAGATTCCCTTCTCTCGCCAGGGCGATCAATGGTCTTACTGCAGCCTTACTTCTCCTTCCAAGGCCCCTCTAGCCCCCTTATCAATCTATCACGTGCCATTTATCACCACAGAACAGAAAAGCCTGAGGGTCTGCCCTGCCCCCGGGGTTTACCATGGAGAAGCCACCGGGAGAAGGAATTGCTGGGCTGTGAGGACCAGGGAGGGTGGGGGCCACTCACACTCCACTTGAAGGGGTCCCATGCCAGGAACCAGCCCGTGAAGGTGGGGGGCTCATGTCCCTGCTTCACCACGATGATGGGGGTCTCGGGGTCCCGGCCACTGGGGTGGGTCTTGATGTACTCCTGCACTGTGGTGGCGGCGGCTTTCTTCTCCTCCTCATTGGCATGCTTCCCGATCCAGAAGAAGACCTGTGGGGAGCCCGGGAGGGAGCCCTGTCAGTGCCCCCTGTTGTCCTGGCCCACAGGCCTCTGCCTTGTGGTTCATCTGGGCTCCGAGGGACATCCAGCTGTGGACCCCTGCCCAGGCCCATCTGGCCTTGACTTTGCATCTGGGCAAGGAGAAGGTTGGGCAGACGCTCTCTACTTGGATACTCTGCAAAGATGTGACTTTGGAGCTAAGGCCCCTCAAAAACACCGCTCTGCCCCGTGAGACAGACTGGGAGACAAGGTACCTCCCACACAGCAGCCCCCCGCCAGGCTGCTGTCTTCGTCCTTCGGTTCCTGCATTTATAATACTTCTCCCCGGGGAGAACATATATGGGAGCCAGGAAAAAGGCAAATCTCTTTCCCTTCGCCCCGGCTGGGCAGCTCAGTTGGTTAGCGTTACCATCCTGACACGCCAAGGTTGAGGGATGGATCCCTGGTCAGGGCACATAACAAGAATCAACCAATGAATGCATAAATAAGTGGAACGACAAATCAGTGTTCCTTTCTCTCTCTCTCCCTCTCAAATCAATAAATAGAAATTTTTTTCAAAATTCGCCCTGGCTGGTGTGGCTCTGGACTGAGTACTGGCCTGCGAACCTGAAGGTTGCTGGTTCAATTCCTAGTCAGGGCACATGTCTGTGTTATAGGCCAGGTCCCCAAACTGATACAACCGATTGATGTATCCCTTACACACTGATGCTTCTCTCCCTCTCTTTCTCCCTCCCTTCCCCTCTTTCTAAAAAGTAAATAAAGTCTTTAAAAAAAAAATCGTCTCCATCCCTACAGCCACTATCTCTCGGGCAGGCCCCCTTCCCACCTGGTCCCAGACATCGAGCAGGAACACGTCGTCTTCTTCCAGGTCGTCCTGGTTGAAGTCGGGGATCTCTGTGGCCAGGAACCGCCCGGTCTGGTTGGAACACTCGAAGAGCCTGGGGGTGATGGCCATGTTTTCCTGCTGCAGCCTGCAGGGTGGAGAGAAGACTGTGTTGGCAGGAGGAAGGTGTGGGGAAAGGAGAATCAAGGACACACAGCTCCCAGGGAGGGACTCCCACATGGAAAGCCCGCCCCCTAGGAAAATGCTCTTCCCTCTGATCAGGCGAAAGGTCCTCCCTCCTCCCAAGAGCCTAAGGGCTCCTAAGGGTGCTCCACGGGAGAAATTCCCACTGATGTTTCAAGACTTGCATTCCAGGGGCTCTTCTCTAGTCCTGTTTGGTAACAGAAAGTTCTTTCTGTTACCTTCCTCCTATCCCTCCCGCTACTACTGCCGTTCATGCCCCTTTGCTTGTAAACTAGGGGTCCTGGATCTTCTTAAGAAAAACCATCTGGAAGAGGGTTTACAGCTGGTGCTCCTCAGCATCCGGGTCCTGTGTCAACCCCAAAAAGGCAGGGACGGCATGGAGTCTGACATCTTCTTCCCAAACGGCAAACCTGTAGCCCCGCCCCTCTCTCTAACCTGCCTCCCGTGGCTGTGAACTCAGTGCCAGGGGAACACCCTGCCAAGCCCCAGGCAGACCTCGGGAGCAGCACTGACACAGCCCCCCCCCCCCCACCCCGTGCCGCAGAGGCCCTGAGGGCGTGGACTGCTCCTGACTCATACTGTGGACTGCAGGTCCTCAACCCGCGCCTGCGGCAGGCTCTGGGCCATGAGGGTGGAGGTGCCGGGAGCCTGTCCAGCCCCAGAAGGTGAGCGGGAGGCAAGGGAACCCGTTGTTACTCACCTCTTGGTGTTGGCATAGGGGGCCTTCCCGCCCAGCGCCATCCAGAAGTTGGCCGGCTCCTGCCCTTCCACCACCACTTGCCTCTCCGTCCGGGAGATGACGTCAGAGACCATCTTGGCCATCTCCCGCTCATCTCCGCTGCAGCCCTTGGAAAAGGAGAGCTGGGTATGCTGGGGGAGACCGTCTCCGGAGCCGTGCTGACACCCACCCCCCACCCCCACCATATTCACTGAGCTCCCAGGTATGTGAGGGCTCTCCCGGATCAGGACCCTGACTGAGCCCATGGCCGCGGCAGGGACAGCCCTCCCATCCTTTCCTCTGACACTCCAAAGAATGTCAGGAGACAAGAGAAGCTTCACTCTCCTTACACAAGGCTGAGAGTCCTCATTACAGAGACAGACGGAGAGGAGTGACAGACACACAGTGAGAGGGAGCCTGAGACATAAAGACAGACCAACCCTGGGACAGACAGGGGTAGCCAGAGACAGACAATGAGAAAGGGACTCAGACAGAGGCAGGCATTCTGAGGGTGTTCCAGGCCCAGAGCTGCAGAGGGAGGGACAGGGCTAGAGCACCACCCCCCACCCCCCAGCCCTGACGCAGGTCTGCTCTGAAGCTCTGAGGCTGGGGGACGCGCACGCACCTTCCCACACCACAGGTAACAGCAGGACGGGGTCTTGAGGACGAAGACATCATTGGAGTTGAGGGAGGAGGCCTTGGCCGGGACCTCGAAAGCCTTGGTGTTATTGTCGCTCGTTCCCCGCACCTGGAACAGCCGTGTGGAGGGCACAGGCTCCTGGCTGTTGGCCCGGGAGGTTCCTCCCTGTGGGAGAAGGCAGGAGCGACTTAGTAAAGATGAGCAGGGATTAGAGGGGCGAAGAGAACCAGACAAGAAAAGAGTTTGGGGCAGGGCCCGCCTGCCCTTCCGCGTCCACTGATACATCAGACTGATCTTTCCAGAACATGTGGTCGAGGCCCTTCCCTGCGCAAAGCCTCCAGCGGCCCCCCACTGCCTGTGGACTAGAACCAGCTCCTCACAGGGGCCTTCGAGGGCCCCACGGGACGAGGCTGCAAACGGCCTTTGCAGACTGACCCCGCTCTCTCTCCGCACCATCCAGTCCACATGGCCAGGCTGCTCGCTGTCCCCACAGGCCCCCTCCTCTGGCCCTTTCTCCTGGCCGTGCCCCTGCATTGCAGGCCCTCACCACCCCTCAGCCAAGCTCGTCAACTGACCCCCGTGTCAAGACCTCCTCCGACCCCCTTTCCACCGGTGCCTCCACGCCCATTCCCAGGTTACTGTGTCCACATCCCCCTTCGATCTGGACTTGGATTACTGGCATTTAACCACATGGTGCCGCGGGCTGTTAGTCCACGGCTCTCCCAACAACATGGGAGACAGTATTAGTGTGGCATTCTCCCCCTCCCTCTCCCCTAGCCCCTCAGCATTTTGCAGAGGGCTGTGTGCTTAGTAGGTGCTCAATAAAGAGATTATTGCTTAATCGAATGCAGAAGCTGTCCATGTCATTTTGCTGGAAGGCACCAATGCAGTTTGGACAGGTCCATCGTTTAGGCAAATCTACCCAAAATAACTTCCTGTTTCATGTCAAGGGCCCCGAGAGCTGGGGCGGAGAGAGAGGCGGTGCTCGTGCATGCTAAGTGCTCACTCCATGGATTTTTAAAGCGCTGAGTAGCTGTCTCCATCACCAGTCCCACTTCGGTGAGGGGCCGCAACTGCCCTCTTCTGTGGAAAATGGGCTTCCCCTGCAGCCCCGCTCCCATCCCGGGTCCCTTCCCCAATCTTCTGGACGCCCACCCCGCCTTAGCCGGGGTTCTGCCAGGCCCCTCGGTCCAGCAGCCACACCTGGTAGACCACCATGCGCCCCTTGAAGATGGACATGAGGTGAGGGGGCTCCTTGCCCATCGGGACTCGGATCTGCACCGGTTCATTGTTGTACTTCTGGTCCAGGATGACGGCCTGGTAGGCCGAGGCCGTGATTTCATCCTGGCTGGCCTGCCTGCCCTGGGGGTGAGCAGAACACAAGGGCCGGGGATGAGGTCGACCCCTGATTCTGACCACCTCTCCCCCCCCCCGCCCCCCGCACCCCAGCGGCAACTGCATCCCCAATTCTGACCTGGCCCCAAGCCCAACTGTCTTCCCTGTCAAACTGCACCTTGGTCACAGCCAAAAACCCAGTGTGACCCAGACCCCGGTGCTGATGCCAGCCCCACACCCAATCCTTTCCCAGCCTCGCCCAGCCCTGACCCGCCTGCAGTCCCAGCCTTGACCCCACACCTCCTCTCCCCTTCACTGCGCCGTTCTCGGGGAAACACCGTGGCTACCACACCACTCACCCCACGCACCCAGGCACCCCCCTGCCCCCCACATCAGGACATAGAAACCCACAGTCAGAGCAGGTGAAGGGAAAGTGCAGGAGGCCATGGACATGGGAAGGGAGACTCAAAAGGGGAAAACACCAAAAGGGAAAGGGTTGTGAGCGAGGGTACTCAGTGTCGGTGGGACCTCACAGCCAAAGCAGTCCCAAGATAGACAAGGGGTGAGCTCCCCATTACCAGGAGTACTCAACGCAAAGAGGATGGCCCCTTGGCAGGGGTATAGTGGGGCAGGAGCTGAGCTGGCCGAGCTCGGCACAGGGTGAGCGGGGCCTGACCTGCCAGATGTAGAGCAGGTAGTGCGGCTTCTCCCCGATGAGGTAGGTGTAGAGCAGCAGGTAGCAGTCACCCCCATAGAAGTGGCCAAGCCACTTGGGCTCCACAGGCACCAGCTCTAGGTTCTCGATGCGCCACACCTGGGGCCAGTGCCAGGCTGGTGTGAGGTCCGGGACAGGCTCCAGCAACCCCTCCCACCCAGGGCAGGCCTCCCTCGCCTCGCCATACCTCCACCTGCCCGCTCCCGTCGTCCACCATCTTCTGCTGGGCCGCCATCTGAGGCTGGACATGCATGGACATGGCATCGAACTTTACCTGCTCCACCTTGGCTGGAGTGAAGGGAGTCATGATACGTGTCAGTAGCTGAGGTCCCCCAGGTCCTCCCCACAGCCCTGAGGGGTAGCTATAATCCTTACACCCATTTTAGAGATGGCGAAACCAAGGCCAGAGAGGTTCCGTAGCTTACCCGAGGTTACACAGGGCAGAGTTATAATACAGAACGGGGTCACCCCGCCCCTCAGGCTCATGCTTCTCCAGGGTGCCCCAGGGCAGCCAGGAGAGGGGCAACCCTTTCACCCTTCCCCAGGTGCCTGGCACTGACCTTGCCCTCAGCCAGTGTGGTCTGGCGAGAGACTGAGCTATTTGGTTTCCAGGGAGACCCAACCCCATTCCAAATGAAAGGCAGGTCCTTCTCAGCTCCCACTTGTGACTACCCTGGAGTTCATCCATGTCCCCTAGTGTCCCCACACCACCTGGGGAGCCCGGACCAGGGTGAGAGTGCACACGGGGGAGGCGTGGCCAGGAAGGAGGGCAGGAAGCAGGTCTGGGTACTCTCTGGGCCGTGCTCCAGGCTCCCAGCCCACCCTGCGTCACCCAGCCCTCAGCCAGCCCTCACCCACGGAGCCCACAGTGTGGGTTTTGCCCAGGCCTGAGGTCCGGCTGGGCACTGTCCACTTCTGGAAGAGCTGCTGGAAGACGGGGGACTCCGCCCCGTCGTTCTGCACCTCCACTTGCGTGTTCGCAGGGTACTGCTTGGCTTTTATGAAGTTCTGGGAAGAGAAGGGGTGGCTGGGGCTGTGTCCCGCCTCTCGCCCTCACCCCACAGTGCAAGCCCAAGCCTGGCTCTTACCCCAAACAGACCCCACCGTGAACCTGCCCCTGGTCCCAAGCCCAAACCCGAACCCAACCCCGGTCCCAACCCTGACCCTGCCCTGGCTCCAACCCCAAGTCCAAACTAGGCCTTCAACCTGACACCACCCCAAATCTAACTCTGATCCCTGCCCCAAGGCCAAATCTGACCCCAAACTTGACCCCACCTCAATTTTAACCCTGGCCCTCAGCCCCATCTTCAACCATGAATGCAGCCCTCAATCCAGTACCGGCCCTAAGCCAGCCAGGGTTACTGACTCCGGCCCAGCAGTGACCCCCAACCCTGACTGGCCCTGCCCCGTGCTCACCCCCGTCCTCTATGTGCGAAGGACAGACTCCATTTTTCCCCTCCCTCCTCTGAACCCAGCCTGAGGTAGGAGCCCATATCCGAGGAGGCCCCCAGGTCGCATGGTGGTTGGCTCCTTGGGATGCAGACAATCTCCAAGATGGCTGCAGAACAGCCCCTCAGACCCCCAAGCTGAGTTGGGCCAGAGCCCCCGCTGGCCTCTGTGCCCCGGTCTGACCCTGCTCCCCCCTCCCTGCTGACTCTCCTCACAGTCCTCCTGCCCAACCCCGTGCCCACCAGGGCCTGGCTCATGGCTTCCTTCCTCTCCTGGGCATTGGCCGTCTTCCCCTTCCACACGTAGATCTTCAGGCCGCCCTGGTCCAGGATGTAACAGTCCTAGAGGCAGGGGAGAGAGAGGCCCAGCGTGAGAGCCTGACAGCAAGGCGGTGCTGGGGGGGGGGGCTGCCCCGGCACAGGGGGTCTCCCTCCCACACCCGCCTGGTCCCCGGTACCGCACCGGCTTGAGGGAGCCTGGGCGGGGTGCAGGGGGCTGGGAGTCACGGCTAGGAGGCCCCCAAGCCCTCTCACCTCGTGACTGAGCAGGTCTTGTGTGAGTGGCCGCGTGGCAACCTCTCTGACCACCATCTTTCCCTCTGCGTCCGACACGCTGCAAGACAAAGTATGGCCTAGACCAGGAGGGGTCTCAGACCCCTCAGCTGGGGCACCCTGCCCCCAGGAGATCCCCCAGCGCCCAGGAGGAGCCCAGCTGAACACTCACTGGTACAACTTGAGGGCGGCCTTGAGTGTGGGCTCCACCACGGAGTCGGGCACGGCTGCCTTCAACTCCGTCCGCTTGCCCAGCACTTGGTTCATGACCTCCATCAGCTGTGGAGACTCCTTCTCGTTCTCCCCTTCCACCACGGCTATGTAGGTCCGTCCACCCCGCTCCTGGTCTCGGATCTCCTTGGCCAGGGTCATGCCCTGCAGGGAGGCACTGGGTGACCCAGGGGAGCTGGCCAGGGGCCAGGGCAGCATCTGCCGTCCGGAACCATGGCAGGAGACCGCAGCCCACCCTGCAGCAGCCCCACGGGGTGAGGCACCTCCCTGCTTTCCTGCTTCGAGGGGGACCAGGCTGTGAAGGTGCGTGCAAGGAAACCAGGTGAAAACCCTGCTGAGAAAGCAGGTTTCCTTGTTGGCCAAAGGGTGTTTTGGGTGGAATTTGTGGGCCTTCGTTTTTGACATTGTTTGAAATTTGTGATTTGACGTGCACACCTCATGCCAGACACAGGGAGACTGGGGTCCACCTTCAAACACCCACCCCAGGCAGTCTGGGGAGAGAGCCCTGGGGACACAGGGGTGGGCTGGAGCAGCAGAAGCCTGGCAAGTCTGACTGTGGGGGAGGCCAGGTGCTGGTGTGTTGGAGCAGCAGGGAGCAGGGTGCAGCGGGGGGGGGGGGGGGGGGGGGGGCGGGGCGTGGCCTGGGGAGGGCGCTGCACGGGCGGGGTGTACCCTGAGTCTCTCCATGCGGTTGCTCTCCGGCCCGTTCCACTGGATGATGAAATTCCCAAGGTCCAGGAGGAAAACGTCCCCGCGGTTGAAACTCTTCCAGGACATCTCCACCTGGAGAGCCACGGGGGAGGCGAGGACCCAGTCAGACCCGTCCCTCGCCCGGCCCCTCCCGCCCTTGGCCTCCGGAGGGAGGGGGACAGGAGGCCACGCCCTAGGGCTCTGCTTGATGCCCACCTCTCCGGCTACCACGTTCCTCTTGCCCTTCACGTGCAGCAGCCTCCGGACATCGCTGGAGTTGGTCTCCACGTGCTTCATGCCGGAAGCCACGCCCCCTTTCCGGATCCTGAGAAGAGAGGTGAGCTGACCCTGGAGAGTGGGCTGCGGAGTGGGCTGCCTGGCTGACGCTGGGGCCATCTGGGGCTGTGCCTGGGACTACGATGAGGAGCCTGGGACTACGATGAGGTGCCTGAGGCACCTCAGGTGCAGACTTTAAGGAGACATTCACTCTCAGGGTCACGCAAGTGTTAACGTCGGTGCATCACCTGCATTTGCACAACTCTGGCAGCGAATGCCGCCTTAAAGCTTGCCTCACCCTGGACTGCCTCACTCACTTCGGTTAGTCTCTCCCCTGCTGAGAGGCGGTCAGAGACAGGAGCACGGTGGCGTGGGGGGACAGTACAGGACTCCGACAGCAGACACCGATGTGGAGGAGAAAGGGGGAGATTCCGTGGATTGAATCTCGTCCCCTCCCAAACTCATAAGCTGAAGTCCTAGCCCCAATGTGATGATATTGGAGATGGGGCCTTGGGGAGGTAACAGATTTAGAGGAGGTTCTGATGAGGTCATGGGGGTGCAGCTCTTACGATGGGATTCGTGCCCTGATAAGAAGAGACACCAAAGAGTTTCCTTCTCTTCACCAGGCAAAGACAATGAGAAGGTAGCCATCTGCAAGCCAGCAGGAGAGCCCCCACCAGCAGCCAAATCAGCTGGCACCTTGATCTTGGACTTGCCAACCTCCAGAACTGTGAGGAAATTACTTTCTGTTGTTTAAGCCACCCAGGTTACTTTTTATATTTTGTATTTTCTGTATTTTGCTATGGCAGGCCAAGCAGGCTAAGGCAACAGAGGTGCCAGCTCACATGCACCAAGGAGTGAATGCTGCTGTAAGTGTGGGAAGAAGGGGAGCAGCGAGACAAAAGGGAGGGGTGGAGATTGTGGCTAACTGGAGAGCTCCTGGCCTATTCTACAGATGAGTAGCAACTTGGCTCCTGACTACGTGTTTCCAGGGGAAAAGTCCACAGACTGGAACTTCAGACGTTTCCAGAAAAGCTGGGAATCTGGGCTTTTAGTGTGAAAGGCCTGCTTTAGAGATAGGAGCCTGGTTGTTTAGAGGGGAGACTTCATGTGATGCCCTGCAAGTTGATTTACAAAATCCTCGGTACCCAGAGTTACAGAATTTCAGGATGGCATTTGGGCAGCCAAAGACAACGATCGGAAAAATGAAAACCAAAGATGAGGCAGCAGCAGAAGTGAGGGTGGGGGAGTGCAACGGTGAACATAAGTCACCCTTGTGGGCTCCCCCACGGCCTCAGGCTGCCTTGCCGGCTCCCGCTCTGCCCCCCACCCCCACCTTGGGTGTTCCTCCCCGGCCCTGGCCCCACTCCCCAGCCTGCAGCGTGCCCTCCGTACACAATGCCCTTCTTGAAGTAGCCTCGGAAAGCCTCGCTCTCGTTGCCTTGGACCTCCCGGTGCTGGACAGCCCGGCCCTTTAGATAGTCGTCAATCTGCGTGGTGTAGATGGCAGCTGCCCCTTGCTCATCCTGGGATGAGGCCTGGCCGATCCAGAAGTGGATGTCATAGGACAGGTTGCTGCCCGTCTTGTGGATCTAGGGAGAGGGGATGACCAATGTACCTGAGACCCTGGGCGCCCCCAGCCCTCTCCCACCTCCCTGCCTTGCACTGTCTCCCACACATATGCGGCCCGGGCCACAGATGAGCCCTGAGGTGTGGCTACAGCTCTCCCACAGACCCTGAGACAAGGGGCAAGTGGCTTCCCCTCTGGGCCTCGCTCTTCTCCTCCTGGAAGTACTGTGGCTGGACTATAGCCGCATTTCCCACAGTGACGTGCGTGGACCATCAGAGGTCCGTGGGCTGGTCAGGTGGTGTGCAAACAAATGCACACATGAAATCATTGTGCAAATATTTTATAGCTGCTTTCTGTTTGGGACACAGGACACTGCTTTCCACTTACGGAAATGACGCAGAGTTATACTTTTAAATAAATGTATTTAAGGTCTCAAAGTGAGTTACAGAAGAAACAATGCCGATGCACCGACAGTACAAGGGGTACCAGGGTGTGGCCCAAACCAAGGAGGTGATATGGAGGTAGCTGAGGATTTTGGGAATGTGTACTCAAGGCAGGGTGACTTTCTATCCACTCAGGAGGTCCCCCAAGACTGTAAATCGACAGGAGGTCGCCCCAGTGGCCCAGGGGCAGGGGGAGCATCTTGCACCTCTGATCCTACAGAACAGCCACTAAGCCGGGCGCCCGCCCAGGCACACCCAGAAAGGACTGTCTTGGCATGAAGCCAGGCCAGCTCTTCCCACTGCCCAGCCTCAGGTTTCCTCCCCACACCTACAAGGCAGGGGGCTTTGCTCTCCGCTCAGCCCCTCCCCTGCCCACCCCCACTCACAGCCAGGAGTACGTAGCAGTCACCGTCAAAGAAGCAGCCAAAGGTGCTGGGAGGAACTGGCACCATCTGCATGGCCTAGGGAGAGAAGGGAGGTCAGAGGGGCTGCCCAGCTTCCCCCTCTCTGAGGCACAGGAGGTGGGAGAGGGAGAGAGCTGGGAGGAGGGAGCATGACAAAGGCGACCAGGAGAAGGGCTGTGAGGAGGGGCGGGGGTACAGGAGCAGGAGTGAGAGACTGAGACCCGAGGAGAGGGGAGGGTGCACTTGGGGACAGGCACCAGGGGCTCCCACACCACAGGGCGGGATTGGAGGACAGTAAGAGTAATCCCAGGCCTTCCCTCCCCTCAGTCCTCTCCCCCACGCCTCACCCAGGCAGACCTCACCTCGATCCTCCATATTTGCACCCCAGGCGTGGTGGTGTCGAGGGAACTTTTGACTTGGGTGCTCAGTTTGGTCATGGCGAGGAGCCTAAAGGGAAGCAGGTGTGAGAGGAAAGGCTGAGGAGTTGGGGGCACCCAGGGTTCCGGTGCTGCTCTTCCCACCTTGCCCTGAGAGCTCCCGACAGTGCTGGGAGGCCAGGGCCCCTGGCCCTGGGACAGCAGTGGCTGCCCACTCTGGCCCCCGACTGACCGAGGGCTGAGACCCAGCGCTGACCCTGCCACTCTCTTCCTCAGACCCCTGCCCTGACTGCCTGCCACCTTCTGAACGAGGCCCCCAGCCCTCAGCCTGCCACAGAAGGCCTTTCTTTAGCCCCAAACAATTTATCCAGCCCCAAACAATTCCTAAAGATATTTTATTAATTTTAGAAAGTGAGGAAGGGAGGGAGGAAGTGAGGGAGAGAAACATGGATGTGAGAGAAAAACATCTATGGGTTGCCTCTTGCACTGGCCCAGCCAGGGATGGAACCTGCAAAGCAGGCATGCTCCCTGTCCGGGAACCGAACCGGCGACCTATCACTTCAAAAACCGAAGCCCAACCGACTGAGCCACACTGGCCAGGGCTAGCCCCAGACAATGTTTCTTTCTGAGAAATATGTTCATGAAAGCCATGCTTGGTTCAAAAAAGTCAGACGGTTTATTTTTTAAACGAAAGCAAAGAATAATGAGGCCTGAAAAAAATTTTTTAAGTAGGAGTTTAAATGAACGCGTGTACGTGAAGCCCCTAACAGCATCAGTCACAAGAGCCCAAAAGGCGGCAACACCCCAAACGCAAATGCCTGGCAGCACACAAGCGGAGGAACAGACGGCTGCGCGTGCCCGCTGTGGAGGAAGAGCGTGAGGAGCTCTGGCGCGTGCGCCGGTGCGGACGGCCCTTGAAGACACCGTGTTTGGTGCAAGCAGCCAGACACGGAACGCTTGCCCTGGGCGACTCCGTTTGCCTGAAATACCATGAAATACAGGCAAATCCGTAGAGAGAGCGTGGTGTTCAGGGACCAGGGGGCGTGGGGGGAGAGGGCAAGGGGGAGTCACTGCTGCGGGGCGTGGCGTTTCCACCTGGGATGTGGGAGAAGTTCTGGAGCTGGACGGAGTGGTGATGACGGTGCAATGCCGTGAACGTGCCGAGCGCTTTAAAGTGGTTAAAATGGTAAATCTCATGCTGTGTGTTTTACCGCAGTAGGAGAGCGTGTGCAGCAGTTTCCTGTTCCTTGCCGGCTGCCGCCGAACAGCCCTCGCTGTCTTGTTCTGGTGGCCCCCACGACGCAGACTCCACAGGAGGGGGCGGGGGCAGGCTGGTGCGCTCGGGAATGAGTCCTCAGCATCCAGCACAGTGCCGGCACTTAGGGGGGTGGGTGGGTGGTGAATGCATGGATGAGTGGGTGGGTGGATGGATGGATGAATGGATGAGTGACAGCTCCCAGGTGAACCACCCTACACTCACTGAGCTAGAAACCTCCCCTCTCCAAGCTTTTTTTAAAAAAATATTTATTTTTAAGCCCTGGCTGGCGTAGCTCAGTGGATTGAGCACAGGCTGGGAACCAAAGTGTCCCAGGTTCGATTCCCAGCCAGGGTACATTCCTGGGTTGCAGGCCATAACCCCCAGCAACGGCACATTGATGTTTCTTTCTCTCTCTCTCTCTCCCTCCCTCCCTCCCTTCCCTCTCTAAAAATAAATAAATAAAATCTTTAAAAAATATATTTATTTTTAGAGAGAGGGGAATTGGGGGAGAAAGAGAGAGAGAGAGAAACACCAGTTGGTTGCCTCTCCGACTCCCCTAACCAGGCACCTGGCCCGCAGCCTGCGACCTTTCTGTCTGTGGGACCACGCCCAGCCCCCGGAGCCACACCAGCCAGGCGCCGCGCTTCTTTTATGGTGTCGTTTGCTCGGCACTTTCGGTTTTGACCTGCAGCTGTGCTCTCCACTGCAGCTGCTCAGCAGAATCACTGGGGAGCCTGTGAATAACACTGACGCTGCAGTGTGCAAGCCACTTCCCCAGGGCGTCCGATCTAATTAGCCCAGGGTGGGGCCCAGGCTTGGGTGCCTCTCAAACTCCCCCGTGGTGCTGGCATGAGCCGGGGCGAAGGACCGCTTGCTCCCAGTTGTTCTCACCCCTGGTTCCCCACCCTTCCCCACCAGGCTGGAGTTCACCCCACTCCCCACCTCCCAGCCTGCCACACAGTCACCCCGTGAACCGGTCCATAATGAACACGAGGTCACGGGGCCCCCACAGAGCTAGCCTCAGAATGACGGGCTGGAGTGTGTCTATCTAATCTCTCTCTGCACCTTGACTCTGAATCGCCTCTTGGAATAATGACCTGGCCTTTCACTGCTCAGAAACACCCAGTTCGGAGTCCTGAGGGTGACCTCTCACCCTGGCCTCCTGGAGTTTCGGGCCAAGGTCTCCCTGCTGAGCATCCGATTAGCATCCCCTGCAGGAGGTCAGAACCGCCTGCCATCCCAGGGTTTGTAGGAGCCCCTGGTTCCTGGGTCCCGTCTGCGGCCCCTGCCAGCCATGGCCTGCCTCCTGCATCCCACCTGCAGGGAATCCTGGCTCCGTAGAACCCCTCTGGGTACAAAGGAATAGAATGTCTTATTTTAATTGCCACCTTTGTTGATGTCCTCCGTACTCCAAGGCAGATCTTTGACACTCTCTAGCCGTATGAACGTGGACCCTGTCCCTTCATCTGGGAGGTGGGAGGGGTCAGCTGGATGATCACTGAGGTCCCACCACCAGGGACACACTGTGGTTCCAGGAGTGCCCAGCAAGAGGAGGAGGGGATGGACATGCCGAGGCGCCTCTTGCTCATCAGAGGGGAGATCGGGGGAGCTGGGACTTGAAAAAGCCAGCGCTCTCCCTCCCTAGAGGGAAATCAAGATTGGGGACCTCCAGCCCAAATGAATAAGGGGGTGGGCAAGAGGATTATGGGGCAGGTGGCTCTGAGAGCCCCCTTGCTGCTTCTCACCCCGCTCCATATCTTTGCTCCTGCTGTTGTTCCCTTTACTGATAGACATCGTCCCCCCACACACACCTTTTCCCCCCTGGCTGACACTTACATGTTCTTCTAGACTCAATCTAGGCATCGTTTCTCCCAGGAGACCTCGGAATCCACATCCGGGGCCCCAAGGCATCCTGGACTGATGCCTCTGTGGCCCTCCGACCACGTGGTTAGAAAATGGTCTGTTTGTAAGTCTGAGGTCCTCTCGGCCAAGGATCTAGATTATGTTTGTCCAGGTAGCCCCCTAGTCCCAGCACATAGTAGGTGCTCAGCAAATACTCATGCTGCTGAAAGCCTGAACTGCGGAATGGAAGGGGATGGGCCTTCCTGGGGCCTTGGAGGGAGGGAGGGGCCCTGCCGGGCCTGGTCCCATCCTTCCTTCTGTCTCTGCTGCCCTGTCGTGGGTCGGCCTCAGAGTTCAGGCTCCAGAGGACTCGGGGGGCTGTCACTGCTCTTAGTCCTCGGCCGTTCAGGTCTGAGCTAGACAGGGATGTGGCAGCCCCGGAGACAAGGCCGCCTTCCTGCCTCCCCAGGCCCATGACAGCAGTGGGAGTGGACACATCCCAGCCCGCAGCCTGCAGACTCTGCCCGCATGGGCGCCCGAGAGGCTGCCTGGGCAGGCTTCCTGGGGAGGGGGTGGTCAGTTTGTCCCAAGACCCTGATCTGGACCCGTCTCTTGCCTTCTCCCCATTTCAGGTGAGTGGGGCCATCATGGCTAGCAAGGCCAATGGGACGGCAGGTCCCGGTGGAGAGGAGATGGCACAGAGGTGCCCCCGGCCTCGGCCTCTGCCCATTCGATCCCTGTGGCTGTTCTCATTCTCTAGAGTCCAAGAGACAAGAGCCCTGAGTTCCCAGGAGTGACAGGGAAATGATGACAGGGAGAAAGAAATGGTTTCAGATGAAGAAATAGGTAAAGGGCTGGGGGGCCTGGGGACGGATGTCAGGGCAACTCGTTAACCCCAGTTTGCTCAGGACTGTCTGAATTTTAAGTCCAAAAGTCCCACATCTCCAGGGTCTCCTCAGTTCAGGGCAATGGGCATGGCTGACACCTGGAGCGGGCGGCGGGCTAGCAGCAGGTAGGGGTCTGGACGCACAGTTGTCTGGAGCGAAGCCTGAACAATTCTCTCCTTAGAGACCAAGGAGGCTATGCTGTGTTCTCTGCCCTTCCCAGACTCGCCCACAGTGCCAAGCCGCAGGTCCCAGGTGCTCTGTGAGGCCCCATATTGCCAAAGAGAAGCAGGGGACCCTGTCCTGTCCTCTCCCACCACCTATGGTCCGGTGTGTCCCCACAGGGTTGTCTTACCTGGCTGGAGGAGACAGCTGCCACCTGGGAGATCTCAGGGAGTTGTGGCAGACTGGCTGCAGGAGAACGACCTTTGTCCCCACCCCCCCACCCCCCTCTCTAGGACCTGCCTTCACCATATAAGGGAGTATAGGGCCCCTGAGAGAGAAAGAATAGGTGAGGGGGTGGGGAAGCAGGTGCCTGCCAGGTCCATGAGAGCGGGGAGCCCAGCGACGGCCTGATAGCCAGAGCCCATGTGCCTCCCCCCCGGGCTCCCGGGAGAGCTCCCAGGGATGGGGTGCGTTTCTGCCCAGGGCACGGGCCCTCACTGCAGGCGGAGAGTCCTGACCAGGGGAGGTGCCTCCTCCCACGGGCCCAGAGGAGGAGGCTCAGCAATCCTCCCTCCTTCCCTGGGGGAAGGCTTATTGGGCAAAGGAGCCGCAGACCCAGGGATGCAAGGCCAGAGGTCCAAACTTGGGGTCTCTCCAAGACAGATGGGACCCAGGCACCCCTAGAAGTCTCTTGTACTTGGCATGACACTTGCTCAGAGGGGGCACAAATGTTCTTTGCCACCCACTCCCCCCGCCACTGAAAGCTTCAGGCTCCACCTGGGATTTTTATGAGCCGCCATAAACCACCGCCTTTGGACTCTGTGCCACCCTGTCCACGCAGCCACGGCCTCCTCTCCGGCTCCTGATCCAGGGGCCCCGTGTCATCCAGGATGGGGCAGGAACGCAGGCTTCTCGAGTGCGGAAGTTGGCTTTGCCCACAAACTCAGCATCCTGGGCAGCTAGCTGCCTTCCAGCCTCCGTCCCTGCAGAAGTTCGCCTGTCTGCCACCTCTGAACTCGGGTTGGAAGGTGAACTGCAGTGGGCTGGGCGAGGGCAGCCCCTCCTCCTGACCACACCTTCCTGGGTTCTGGAGAACAAATGCTGTGTGTGTGCACAGGTGTGTGTGCACAGGAGTATGCTCACGCACGGTCTGCTGAGAGGAATAAACACACTATGGGTGCTATTGTTTTTTTTTTAAATAACACCCTTATGTCCTGGCCAGTGTGTCTCAGTTGGTTGGAGTGTTGTCCCATAACTGAAAGGTTGTGGGTTCGATCCCCGGTCCAGGCCAATAAGATCCCTGCCTGTTTGATCCCTGGTCCGGGCACCTATGGGAGGCGACCAGTCGATGCTTCTCTCTCTCCCTTCCTCTCCCCCTAAAACAATGAAAAAAATGTCCTTAGATGAGGATAAAAAATTTAAATAACACCCTTTTTTGTGAATAAAAAGAAGTATGTATTCACTCAACCATACAAACAAGCAAAAAAAAAAAAAAGAAAGAAACTCACCTATAATTCCACCACAGAGGTAATCTACAGATAAATCACTGTTAGAGTTTTTGTGGTATTTTAAGTCATTGTTCAGTTTATATGCTGTGTGTGTACCATACGCATATAATATCCATCGACTTGTCAATTGATCCATCTACATATATATTTTTTCTATTACATGTTATATGTTATTTTGCAACTTCATTTTTTTGGTAAAGATTTTATTTATTTATTTTTACAGAGAGGGAAGGGAGGGAGGGAGAAAGAGAGGGAGAGAAACATCAATATGTGGTTGCCTCTCGCGTTGCTCCCACTGGGGACCAGGCCCACAACCCAGGCATGTGTCCTGACTGGGAATCGAACTGGTGACCCTTTGGTTTGCTGCAACTTCATTTTCATTGTCCCATGGAAATCCATGAGATAGCATAGTTTATGTAACCAATAGCTCATTTTCAGACTTCCAAAGTATATCCAATTACTTGATGCTACAAAGAATGCTGTGTTAAGTATTCTTATTGCTAAATCATTGCCAATGGATTGCATCCATTATTATTTCTTTAGGATAAACTCCTAGAAGCTGGATTGCTAGGTCAAAGGTGTGAATAGAAAAATTGCTGTTCAGGAAAGCTGCATTGATTGGCAGTCCCGTGTTCAGGACAGGACACTGCCGGCTTCTCCACACTCTTCCCAGCCCTAGGCTCCAGCTTTTAAGAAAATCTCAGTTTGAGCATCAGAAAGGAAATCAGCACTGTGTCAAGATTATATATATAATATAATACATCATCTGTGTGTGTGTGTGTGTGTGTGTGTGTATATATATAATTTACATATACATATGTAAAATCTCCAGTGGGATAGACTGTTTTATATTTGTTGGCTATGTCTTCTTTTGTAAATTTTTAAGTAATTTGTTGAGTTGTTTATGTCTAATGTGTTAAGGTTGGTGACCTGCCTGTCATTTATGGGATTCTCTCCTGCACTTTGTTGCTTGCCTTTTAATTTAGCCTCAGGGTTTTTGGCAGAACCTATTTTTTTTTATTGTTTCAGTATTTTTTTAATAAATGTATTTTGATTTTTTTTAAGATTTTTATTTATTTATTTTTAGAGAGGGAAGAGAGGGACATAGAGAGAGAGAGAGAGAAACATCAATGTGCGGTTGCTGGGGGTCATGGCCTGCAACCCAGGCATGTACCCTGGCTGGGAATCGAACCTGCGATGCTTTGGTTCACAGTCCGCACTCAATCCACTGAGCTACGCAAGCCAGGGCAGAACCTATGTTTTTAAAAATTGTTTTCCATTTTTATTACGAAAATGTCAAAAATAGAAAAGTATATAAATAATAGAAAAATAATGTAACAACGAACACCCATCAAATCGAGACTTCTCATTCGCTGTGCATGCGTGTGTGTTTGAAAGGTGCAGAGACCGTGTTAACCCAAAATGTCTAGTTTGGCCCCGACTAAGACTGGGGACATTCTCCTTCGTGACTGTCACCCGGTCTTCGCCTGAGAATGTCACCAGTCCTTTGTGATGTTGTCTCTCCCGTCCACGGTCCATGTTCTCAAACTGCCCTCACAAGGACTGTAACAGCTGTTTGTACGGATTCATGGTCAAGATCATGCCTTCCTTTCCTTTGCTTGTTACACACCTTCAGTATTGTTTAATATCCAGAACAGTTCCCCAGCTTTTTTCTATGGCACTGACTGACTTGAGTCAAGGACAGTTGTTTTATTTTTTACAATTTTTTTCCATTATTTATGTTTTTTAAAAACTGTTTTAAAATTGATGTTAGAGAGAAGGTGAGGGAGGGACACAACAGAAACATCGATGTGAGAGAGAAACATTGATCGGTTGCCTCTCATACAGGCATGGGCCTTGACTGGGGATTGAATCCATGACCTTTTGATTTTCAGGGTGACACTCTAAGCAACGGAGGTACACCAGCCAGGGCAAGGATTGTTGTTGTAGAATGTTTGTCTGCACTGTGGATCTGTCAAAGTCCTTGTGCATTATTTAATTTGTTCCTCTTCCTCCTGTATTTCCCACTACCTGAAAGTACCTCTAAAGGATTGACAAGTTCTGGTTAAACAATTTTTTTTTTTGCAAGGTGCATTCTTTTTTTTTTTTTAGATTTTATTTATTTTTTTTTAGAGAGGGAAGGGAGGGAGGGAGGGAGAGGGAGGGAGAGAGAGAGACACAGAGAGAGAGAGACATCAATGTGTGGTTGCTGGGGGTTATAGCCTGCAACCCAGGCATGTACCCTGGCTGGGAATCGAACCTGGGACACTTTGGTTCCCAGCCCGCGCTCAATCCACTGAGCTATGCTAGCCAGGGACAATTTTTTTCAAGAATACTTGAAAAGGGCCCTGGCTGGTGTGGCTCAGTGGATTGGGCACGAGCCTGTGAACTAAAGGGCTGCCAGTTCAATTCCCAGTCAGGGCACATGCCTGGGTTGCGGGCCAGGTCCCTGGAGTGGGGTGTGCGAGAGGCAACCACACTTTGATGGTTCTGTCCCTCTCTCTCTTCCTTTCCCTCTGTCTAAGAATATATCAGTTTAAAAAATCTTTAAAAAGAATACTTGAAAAGGGCCAGCCCTTCTCAAACTGTACTATCATGAGAATCACCTGGGAACCTTTGTGAACTTCAGAATCTGATTCAATAGGTCTGGGCGGGGCCTGAGGATCTGCATTACTGACAAGCTCCCAGGTGAGGCTGCTGTGCCTGCTGGACCTCGGACCGTGCTTCAAGCAGCACCCACAAGGGTGATGCCTCGCACCTCCCCGCGCATCACATCACGCCGGGGTGGTGTGACATCAGGCTGGCCCAGTGGGAGTGATGCGGAGTTTGCTCCCTTGCTCACTGACAGGGATCCCCACTTAAAGGCACACACCCCTCTTTGCAATCAGAAGTCATCTTGGGGTGATGACTTGTACCTGGCAGTACAAACGTTTTTAATTCCTTTTTTTTTTTTAAGAGAGAGAGAGAGAGAAACATCAATGTGCAGTTGCTGGGGGCCGTGGCCTGCAACCCAGGCATGTACCCTGGCTGGGAATTGAACCTGCGACGCTTTGGTTCGCAGCCCACGCTCAATCCACTGAGCTACGCCAGCCAGGGCTAGTTTGTAATTCTTTATTCACCACTCTCTACTTTTCCCATTTTGTCATTACTTGTCCCACCTCTGTTTTCCCCACAGTGTCTCTGTAGCTCACTGCTGGCCCCTCGTGCCTGGGGTAGAGCGGGCAGGCAAGGACTGAAGGAAAGACATGGACTCTGAGTTCTGTATGATGATACGTTCAGAAAGGTGACTATGTCTTTTTTTATTTTAAACCGATTATTATTATTTTTTAAATTAATAAATGCACTTGGTAAAATAATTCAAAAGATGCACAGGTGTATAGTAAAAATGTGCCCCCCCTTCCTGGGTGACTTCCACCCAGCCGCCCAGCCCTGCTGCCCGGCATGAGCCACAGTGCCCACTTCTCGTTGCCCACTGGGGTACGAAACAGTGCACGTGTGCACCTATTTTCAGAGTGCTCCTTAGTGGCAGTACACCATCACCCTTGTTATGACTCTTGCTTTGTTTCATTTCCTCGTCTACCTTGGGGATCCTTCTGTATCTACCTGGATAGTTCTACTTCCCTGTTTTCCATACCTGCATGGTGTTGTCAGGCACAGACAGACTGAATTTGTTTAACCAGCCCTCATTGATGGACACAGGTTATTTCAAGTCTTGCTGTTACAGACAAGGATGCAATTAACACGCGGACACATACAAGGTCATATGTATACACATTTTCGTTTACAGCATAAATTCCTAGCAGTGGAATTGCTGGATCAAAGGCTTCTGAATTTTAAAAATAATTTTGGAAGACAGTACTGTCCAATCACTCCCCAAGGAGGCTGTGCCGCCGGTTTACACTCCTGCCAACAGTTGTACTGTATCAGGTGGCTGTCCCGCCTGCTGTGTGTGTGCAACAGGCAAATAGTGAGTATCTGTTTTACACTGGGCCTGGCTAGAGACATCTTCACAGCTGACATTTCCAAAGCCGGCCTCCCTCCTCTCCCACCGCTGTCCCCAGAGCCAGCCCGCCGCAGCTTCCTGCCCAGTTTATCTCCTATCTCACATCCATCCTTCCTCCTCCTCCTTTCACTCTGCTTCTCTGCCCCGGTTCAGTCTTCAGTCCCCACCCTCCGCGGCTGTGGCTTCCCAGTGGTGTCTCCAGTCCCCTACCCGTGTCTTAGCTTCCCTTCCACAGGGACGGATGCTGCCAGGACTGAGCACACCTCTTTCCTGTTCGTGTCCCTCCTAGGCACCCTCTGCAAGAAAACAGGCGACCGCCTCGGTCTGCATACAGATCTGCCTGACCCGGACCCCCCTGCCGTCTGCAGCGTCATCTCCCAGGCTCCCCGCTGTGTACACTTCCAAAAGTGCTGTCGCTCCCCACGCTCCCTTCTCTGGCAGGCTCCGGGCTCTCTGACTTCCTTTTGGGCGCATCTCCTCGCGGCCAACACCCCAGCCTCTCCTCCTTCCCAAACTCCTCTTAGCTGCACTTCCTCCACATGCATTTTCCAAAACCCCCATGGCCATCCCAGGAAGGGTGGGTGGGTGGGGGGGTTCCCCTGTGCTCCAGGCCATCCACTGTTCTGCTGCACATCTGCAGCATTTCAGGTTTCAGACAGTCTGCTCAGGCATCCTTCTGCACACTCGGGGGTGAGTTCCTTGAGAGCAGAGGCATCCCCAGTCATGGTGTGTCCCCGGGCCTGGCAACATGCCTGGCACGCAGGAACTGCAGATACTTGTGGTTAAGTTGAGCCTTATGTGGGTGAAGCGTGTGTGGGTGGTGGTGGTGGTGGGGAAAGGCTGGCTGCGGTCCCATTCAAAGTTCGGAGCCCTGGTGACTCCCTGGCCTGTGTGGGCCCCTGGGATGCAAATCCGGGGGACTGGCGTTTGCATGGAGAGCAGGAAATCCAGGAGGACCCGGAGGAGGACAAGGACAGAGGCAGGGGGACTGGGTATTAACCCTGGCAGAGGCTCTGAGCCTCCAGCTCACACTGGATGGAGCTGATGGAACCGAGCGAGGGTGCTCAAGATTCCCTTCTCAGGTCGGTGCTTCCCGGCGCGCTCCCACCGGGGAAAAGGGGAGGGGAGCCAGCTAGGGGAAAGGGCCAGTATCATATACGCTGTAGGCCGTCCTCAGACACTTGGGGGGCTGACCAGCATCTGGGGCGCCAGGAGGCAGTCTCCAGGCTGAATTCACAAGGGGATGAGGGTGAGAGGGGTAGGTGGGTTGGAGGTGGGGAGACAGGGCTCAACCTTTGGGAGGAGCAGATCTCCTCCAGTGGGCGGGGTGGGGGTGGGGTGTGAGGAGCTGCCCCCCCCACGCCCCCCGAGAGAGGAGTGAATGAGAGGCGTTCATCTTTCCAGCCCCTGGTGTTGGGGTGGGGATGGGCTGGGGGAGGGCACGGCAGTCCACAATGACGGAGAGGTCTCTAGTGGCCACCGTGGGAAGCAGGGAGGGCGGATCTGGGTGGGTGGGCCGGGAGGGCACTTCCTGCCAGGGCCTGGGGCTGCCCAGCTTTGCAAAGGAAGTGCTGCCAAGGCCGGAGGGGAGGGGGCAGGAAGTGGCCCAGAGGCTCTTGCAAGGGCGCGGCCAGCGGGAGGCCGCGAGGGGGGAGGTGAAAGGGAGCGGAGAGAACAGGACCCAGCATCCGTCCCCACCCAGTCTCCCCTGAGTCCCCAAGGCCTCAGCTTGCCAGCCCTTCTCGCGACACCACCAGGGAGGCCCACGTCGTTCAAAGTTCTTGCGTTTGCAGTTGAACTTGGCTTCTCTGTAACTCGTCCTGCGCCCCACCTCCACCCTCTGGGGCCTCAGAAACTCCTACCCTAGACTCCCGGGCAGAGACCACACCCCTCTCGTCTCCAAATACCTTCCTGGGGCCTCCCCTAGGGACTATTTCGGCTAAGCTTTAGAACTAATCTTATGGAGTCCTCCAAGTGCAGGCATTTAATCGGTTCTGCAGGGCGCCGATCTGCATTTTGCAGATCAGATAACTGAGGCTGAGAGCAGTATGAAAATTAAACAGTACTCTTGCGCTCTCACACTTGAAGCCCCAGGGGAATAGGGCGCCCTGCACTCCGGCCCTCCCCGCTCCCCAGGGTTTGAAACGGGGCGTGGCTTCATGGGACACAGTCCCTCCCCCACTGTCCGCTCCCCCTAATAATCACAGAGGCAGGATGGGGGTGTTGGCTTCCTCTTTAGTTCTCATCACACTGAGGGGCTCTCTATCACAGAGAAGGCACTTAAATGGGAGGGTCCCTGGATTCAGACCAGCCATGTCCTCCCTCCCACCCCCAGCGCTGGGTGGGGGGAGGAATAAACATCTCCATTTGACACTCCCCTTGGCACGGGCATGTGGGTCCCCTTAACTGTTAGGTAGGTCCTTGGGAGAGCCCAAGGCCTTGACGTCCAGGCTCAGCGTTTGGGGGAGGGATTCCAGGTAAAGGAGCCAGAAGTGGAAGGCAGGACATCCGGGAGCAGCCCTCAGCCAGCAGGATGAGGCAGGGGGCTGCAGAGGGTGGGTTGGCACGGAGGAGGGGTGTAGCTTGGCAGGAATATGCCCAAACCCCACAAGAAGGGTCCCACCTCCTGCAGATCCCCTAAAGGCACAGGTGAAGTATGGGGTGGGTGGCAGAAACACCCATTAGGTGGTGTAGAGATCCCCTAACACCCACTCAGCTGGCTGCCCTAGCACAGGCCTGGCACAGAGCAGGTGCTCAGTGTGTTTTGAATGAATGAATGAATGAATGAAGTGAAGAGGATGTGGGGGACAGAGGACAGGGCCTGGAGCCCCTTGGCCCAGCTTGTTTCATCCAGAAAATAGCAGTTGAAAAATGTAAAAATCCTCTCCCTCCCTCCCCCCAATTTATGGGCCCAGAAAAGGGGTGAGGAAGGGGTATCTCCACCCCTACCCCCCCTCTAAAACTCTATATACACATATACATATTTATATGGCACCACAAAAGGGTCCTGCCTATGTCCCCACACTTGGAGCTGGGGGAGCCAAGCCCCAGGGCCTCGGGCGGGCAAAGTAGACAGGAGGGGTCAGGGCTTGGGTGATGCGGGGAGCGGCCCTCAGCCACTGAGCCCAGAGAAGCTGGACTCCAGGTCCTGAAGGACAGACAGACCCTTGCTGCCTTCACAGGTGGTAACAGCTCCTCTCCCCTCCTGCCCACCCTCCTAGGTGGAGGCGATAGGGTCTCTACCAGTCCCCACGGAGGCAGTGGGGAGACTGGAGACTAGTTCCTCTCCCCACAGCAGCCTGGAAGCTGTTCAGGCAAGAGCCGACCTGATTGGGCCCTGGGGAAACCAGGCGGGGGGGGGGGGGGGCGGGCGGGGGGAAGAGGGCTCTAGGCAAGGCACTTGGGTGTCCACCATTCCCAGGCTGGGGGCCCAAGGCACGGGGCAGCAGGAACCCTGCCCCCTCCCCCAAGCAGAACCGGAAAGGGCCGAGGGGCCCATTTGGCAGCAGAGAAACAGGGCAGCACAGAGAGAAAGGGGGAGCAGCACGCAGGGCCCCTCAGGTCCCCCAAGAAGAGGAAGTTCTAAGGCACTGACACAGGGACCCAGGGTCTCACTGCCCTCGGTGCAGCCTGCTGCCCCCTTCACAGCCGGGCCAGGCTGCTAGGGGAGACGCCCACTTCCCCGTGGCACTGAGGTGGCCGAGGCTGCTGGCTTCTCATAAGGAAGAGTCCACGTGCGAAGGGTGTAGGTGTGGTCAGGGGCAGGTCCTGGCCCCAGGGCACCTCACTAGCTGCCAGGCCGTGGCTGCCTGAGCACTGTGTACACGTCATCCACTCGGCTGAGCTGCTCGAAGAAGGGCAGGAGGTCGTGGAGCTCTGTGTCACTCATGTTGTCAAACCACGAGGCCACCGGTACCTGGGCAGATGGGCGGAGGGTCACCACCCTGGACGCAG
This sequence comes from Phyllostomus discolor, assembly GCF_004126475.2. Classification (NCBI taxonomy): domain Eukaryota; kingdom Metazoa; phylum Chordata; class Mammalia; order Chiroptera; family Phyllostomidae; genus Phyllostomus; species Phyllostomus discolor. The sequence continues at coordinate 15,090,077 of NC_040906.2, forward strand.
AATATGCAGGCCATCCCTGAGTACCCACTGCTCGGTGGGCTACCTGCTGGAAGCCCCTTCCCCACAGCTTTCAGACACTCTGACAGCAGCCTCCAGCAAATTACATTTACATGTATAACAAAGCAACAATTTTACGAAACGATACTTCACCTAACTGTGTGCAAAGCACTCTGATATTCCTATTTTATTTCATTGAAAAAAAAAATCCCAACTAGAACCCCCTAAATTATTTCTGTGAGCCACTAAACTGGTCACAGCTGGCACCTTAAAAAACTGCAGCAGCTCCAATGCCCAGCCGGGACCCCAGGCCCAGCGCCCTCCGCCCCCCAGGCAGGATGCACTGAGTGGTCAGCAAAGCATGAGGCCAGCGGATACAGGTCAGTGAGAGGACAGGAGTGGAGAGTGCCAGGCCTGGGACACTGCCCAGCCTGGGAGTGGGGAGGGGTACACAAACAGACCGACCGACCCCATTTCTTGGGTGTCGGCCCCCTAGCCGGGTCCTGTACAGCACTCACGGCGTTGTCCGGATGGAAGACGTAGGAGGCAGGGGAGTTGTCCAGGATGAGCACCCGCCGCAAGTCCCGGCCCAGCCTGCTCAGGTCCTTCACGTAGTTCCCGCGGTGGAAGACACATGACTCCCGGAACAGCCGTGCCCGGAAGGCCCCCCACTTGTCCAGCAGGTCGGCTACGGGATCTGCATACTGCAGATGGAAGGTGAGTCATCTGGGGCCAAGGGTGACCCAGAGGTCATTGCCCAGAGGCCGCAAGCTGCAGGGGAGGGGAGGGCAGGGCAGGGTTGTCCCAGGAGCACTGCAGAGGCTGTGGGGCTCACCTTGGCCAGGCTGGCAGTGAACAGCACGCACTCAAAGAGCTCGCCCATTCGCTGCAGGAACTCATCCACGTAGGGCCGCTTCAGCACGTAGACCTGGGGGGTGGGCCAGTGAGGGGACTGCCGGACCACAGGCAGGGAGGAGGGGTGGCAGGGGGCTGGGAGGGAGCCAGTGAAGGAGGCAGAAGAGCACAGGGAGCAGGCTGGTCCCAGGCACTGCGGAGTGGTGTAGGGCGGAGGTGGGGGAGTGGTGGGGGTTCTCCACTTGGCCAGCCACCCAAACTGCTGCTAGGGAAACCGCCACCCTCTCCAAAGAGTGTCAGAATAAACCTCCAACTTCCAGGCTTCGGGCTGTGCCTCAAGGGGAATTACTAATTCCCAGGCTTGTCCCCCACCAAGGCCTCAGCCAAATAGAGGGGCCTGGGGGCAGCCCCCTCACCCCAAGGCTGCAGGGCACCGGCTCCCGAGCCAAGTAATGGAGAACAGGCTGGATGGCACACAACCTATCCTGAATTACTTGAACTGGGTCCCGGGCAAGGCGGGGTAAGGGGATGCCAGAAAGAACCCCACTCCCTACAGGCCTTGGAATCAAGTACCTGCGGGTCTGTGTGACCTTGGACAAGTCACACCCTCTCTGGGCCTCAGACATTCCACATCTACCAAAGACCTCTATGGAGCTCTCTGGACTGGTGGGGAGAGTCTGTGTGAATGGCAGGCGCTAAGCCCACTGCCTCCCCCAATACCCGGCCCCTCACCTGGTGGACAACCCCATCGATCTCCACAGGGATGATGAAGTCAGCATTGTTCACTGGCTACGGGGGAAAAGAGTGGCTGGAGCTGGGGGGAGCCCTGCCCAGACCTCCCTCCCCGGCCAGGGCAGGCCTCTCCGAAACCCAGGGCTGGGGGCTGCTGGGCAGGGCCCACCTTGAAAGAGCTGTGCACCAGGGTCTCGTCCAGGTCGATGACCACGCAGATCTTGTCTGAGTCCTGGGGTTTGGCCTCGGGGAGCAGATACTGGACTGGGGTCTGCTGCGGGGATGAGCGGGAATAGCTGCGGGCTTCTCACCCACACCCCAGTTATGGCTCCTACACAGGTCTTCCCTCCCACAGCCCTCCGCCTGGGGGGCCAGAGGCACATGCAGAGAGACCGCCCTCCCCCCACATTCGCTCCTGCCAACTTGGGAGCCTGGGGCGGGCTGCCTGGCTCCCCGGGCCTCACTTCCCCACCCGGGAAACCAAGGTAGAGAACAGCATCCCCCTAGAAGGCGGAAACTTAGAATTCTCTTGGTGGAGGTCTTGGAGCTCTCAGGCGACAAGCTGGGAAGACCCAGAAGGGCTCCACCCTCCTCAATACCTTCCAGGGCCTGCAGGCAGGCCAGGAAAAACTCTTTCTCCCAACCCCTGCCCCCTGCCCTGGGTGAATGAGCCCAGGGGCCCCTGCAGCCCTCACTTGGCCGCCACACACCTTGGGAACAGCTCCGTTTTCCTCCACGAGCAGGGGTGCCCCGCTGTGGGTGGACAGGGCCTCCCCATCGTCCCGGCAGACGCAGCAGAAGAGTGAGTGGAGGATGCCCCGGCTCCGGGGCTTCTGAGAAGCGGATGACTTCTGGTCACCTGAGGTAGGGAGGTCCACGGTGGGGGCGTGCACACTGGCCTGCACAGGCATGCACCTATACCCAGGCGCCAGCCCCTGGGGGGCTTCCAGGCTCTCACCATACCCCGTTCATTGAGGGGGACACACCAGGGCGGCTCCAGGCTACCCCTCTGCTCCCCCACAAGTCGTTCAGGGGGGGATACAGAAGAGTTACCATTAGGGAGTGGGCTGGCTGGAGGGGGGTACCAAGGGTGCAGTCTTTTCCTGCCTCCATCACTGCTGGGATATCAGCCCCACTGGGGGCACCTTCTGACACCCACCTTACCTGAGCAGCCCCTGCTCAGCTGGGACCAGGACGGTTGCGGCCTGGAGCCCCCTCCTGCCCTCCTTTATACTCTCAGGGCCCCGTGAGTCCAAAGTCCTCATTGAGGCTGGACAGAGAGACAGTGGGTGGACCTGGGGCCAGTGTCCTGCAGCCATCTGCCTGTCCGCCTCCTCCTCCCCCGCCCCCTCCCCGCTCCGCCCCGCCCCACCCCAACCTCCAACCTAGAGCCGAGTATCCGCCGGCTGATTGACAGGCCCATTCTCTACCCGGCCCCCGGGTCCTCGCCCTCGGGCGGAGCTAGGCTCAGGCCCGAGGTGGGCAGACCTGAAAGGACTTCCTAGCCTCTGAAGTCCACACAGGGCCAGGGAGGGGCAGACCTCCAGCTCAGGCCCGCCAGCCCCGGGGTCCCGCCGCAGCGAGCGGCAGGCTTCCCGGGCCGGTACTAGTGTGCACAGGCCCGGCGCCCCGGGCCTGCATCCGGGACGCCGTGTGCACGGCCCAAAGCACGGGTCTCCCCGCGGGCGCGCTGACGACTCTTAGAAGTAGTTGCTCCCCTCTGCGCCCCTGAGGGGCCCGGCGCTTCCACGGGTGACGCGGAAGTTTGTGGGGAGCGCGGCTGTGTGTTGGCGGGAGATCCTTCCAACCCTCCCCAGCCCGCTGTCACCTCGGCACCCCTCCCGAGACCCGACCAGAGGCCCTGGGTGGGTGGGTGGGGCGGAGTCTCCGCGGGTGGCCTGAAGGCGCCCTTTCTCACCGTCCTCCACCTCCCAGCCCCTGTGGCGCTCATGGTGGGGGGTGGGGGGGTGGAGGAGGCAGTTCTCCGGCATTGCGCACTGGCAGCCCAGGAGACACTGAAGGAGCCCCATGTCTACCCATGCCTCAGCTTCCCCACTTTGAGCAGACGGGAGCACCCGAGAGGCGCCAGACCCCGCCCCGCGTTCCTGAGGCTCCCCGAGTTCAAACTCTCCCCGCTCCCTCTCCGGCTGGGAGCTTCGAGCCCCGCCAGGGCAGGCGACCGGGGCGGCGGCGGCTGCCCGGGGGAGGGTCCGGGCCCCTCCTTCCCCCCTCCCGCGGCGCCCCGGCTGCAGCCCCCTCCGCGGGCCCCCTGTACCTTTGCCCCGTAGCGGGCCCCGTGCCTCCTCCTTGCTGATCTGAGTAATGACGGCCGAGCTGTCCATGGGGCCGGGCGTGCTCCGCTCCGGCTGGACTCTGGCCCCGGCGCCCGGCCTCCCCCCCGGCTCGGGCCGGAATCGGGGCGCGGGGGGGAGGGGAGGGGTGGGAGGGAGGGATCCCCGCGAGCTTCGGAGGGGAGGGGAGCCAGGTTCTTAGAGGGAGGGGGAGGGAGGGGGCGCGGAGGAAACTTTGTTACAACATGGAGTTTCCTCCCCGCGAGGCGGATGCAAACATGGAACCCGGGCGCCGTTTCAAGGCTCCCCCTTAAAAGGGCAACGGCTTCGGCGTGACCAGGACTCGGCCGCAGCTTTCATCACTTCTGGGGCCGGCGCGACTCGGCGGGCGGGGAGGCGGGGCCAGCCCGGTTCCTGCCGCGCTCCAGGAGGCGTTGCCTCCCTCCCTACCGCCCGCCGGCGGGGAACTTCTGCGGCTGCGTAGCAGGACCTGCACCCGGCTCGCTGTTCCCTGTCGCCCCGCGCCGTGGAGTGCGGGCGGGCGGTGTGGCTTCATCTTTGCGCGTTCGGGGACAAGCCGCCGCGTCTCGGTTTTCTCCTCGGGGAAATGGGGAAAACGCTCTCTGATTAAGTCATGAGCAACCGGTGGCTTTTTTCTCCCTCCAAGCGACTGTGCCGATCCACACAATTGTGCTCTTGACCGGACTGTGACCGTCGACACCGCAGTCTTGGGGCCAGGTGACCCGTATTTTTGTAAGGCGGTAAAATTCCAACTCTGCCCCAGGAGCTCCCTGCCGAGCTCTTCCAACTGCCTCACCTGGCGCCCCGCACGTCTGCCCCGGTGCCCACGCCATCACCTGGTGCACCCGCCAGGAGGCGCCCTCGTCCGCGCTGTTCCTTCTGCCTGGAACCCTCTTCCAACGCCTTCGCGCAGCCAAATACCACCGACCTCGATGAAAAGCCACTGTCTCCAAGAGGCCTTCCCAGACGCCGTCCTCGACCACACGCAGGCCACTCTGATTACTGGGGGGAGGGATTGGCAGCGCCCGAACAGTGGGCGCTCAGTCCCTGCGGGCTCAATGGTCATACTTGTGTATACTCTTTGGAGGCTTTTAAACAGCGGTTCCACCCAGGTCCGCATCCACGCGGATTCTTCACTAGGGAAAACTCCCGTGTTATTGGCCCTGAGGGTGGACTTCTTTTTTCCTGTTTATTAAATTCTTTCCATTCGTCGTTACTACTTTGAGTTCACAGTTTAAAAAATAATAACGCCAATCCTGACAAACACGCCTCAGCACTTCCTTCCCCAGTGGGCCTCGGCGGCGGGGCGGGGCGGGCGCGTCCAGTCCCGTCCAGCCCTGGGTGCTGGCGCGGCGGAGCACGTCCTCCAGGCCCCGCCAAGGGGGAGCCTGGAGGGGGAGGCCCCGCGCGGGGGGCGGGGCTGCTGGAGAGCGACGCCTGCCTGAAGACGCGCTAGCTCTTCTCCTGCGACTGGGCAGCACAGACGGGGACTCAGAGCTGGGACTCCAGCCACTCCCAAGCTGGACCCCTGTGGCCCCCCTACTGCTCCTACGACGTTCGTAAGGCCGTCCTCATTGCATTTAATCATAATCGCCTACGTGCAGCAAGCGCTTCGTCTGGGTCCCGATCCCGCTGCACTCCCCGCATCTCACCACCCAGAAAGCGACCTCCTTCGTACCCCATTTTGCACATGAGTAAACTGAGGTCTGAGAAGTGAAGTGACTTGAAGCAGCCCAGCAGCCAGGGCAGAGGCGGGGTTCTGGCCACCTAGAGGAGTCCGCTCCCCCCGCCCCCGCCCCTCGCCGCCGGGCCAGGCCTCAGCTTTATCTGGGACGCACAGCCCGCACAGACCCCAAAAGGAAGTGTGTGTCGAGGCAGGAGTGAAGCCCCGGCCTGAGCCGGGCGGTTCGCTTTCCTCTTCCCCTGTTTCACCCTTTGTCCCTCTGTGAAAGCCGGATCCTGGCCGGCTGTCCCCTTGAGGGTCACAGGGGCTGACGCAGGGGGAGGACACTGGGCAGGACTGCGGTGCGCCCCCACCCACCCCCACACACTCGCTATTCTCCTGGCTCCTCAGCCCCAATGCCCCCTCTAAGCCTTTCCCGGTGTGGCCTCTTCCCTTGGGAGACCTGCCCTCCTCCCAGGCTCCCAGGCACAAGGTCTCCTGGGGCGCAGGGTCCGCGTTGTTGCGGGGGCCGAGGGGCTGGTGGAAGTGTTCTGTAGTGGTGTGAGGGCAGGGTCTTTGGGTTTTCTGCACTCTGTAGCTGACGTCCACACCCAGCGCTCTCCTTCCAATACTGAGCAGCTGGAGGTCGCCTTACCCACAGTTTATTTTTACCTTCCATCGGTTTGCACCCCAGGAGGAACAGTGTCATGGGGGCTGCGAGTGAGGCAACACCGAGTTCTGACTGGCACTGTGGACCAGCGTCTTCTCCACCCAGCACGCAGCTACCCCATCTGCCAAATGTGGTTGGTGAAGTGGAAGGGCGCACCGCGCCTGAAAGGCAGCCCCCCCCCGCCCCCGCCCGCGGGCTCCTGGGGAAAGTCAAGGTCCCAGACTACTCCCAACCCGAGTGGCTAACAGCATGCCCTCTCCCTCAGGTTAGGTCTGAGCCTGGGGCCTGGGAGGACCAGAGCTACTGTGGGAGGCCGGGATGGGACAGCGCTTTATAGGGTCCTCCCTTGATCTGAAATGACTGACCTTGGCCTGACCTCATTGCTGACCTCCCGCCCACCACAAAAACCCCTTAGCCGGCCCTTGGGTCCCCTCCCCCATCCTCCTCGCATTCCTCGCACCCAAGTTCTAAGCTCCAGGCGTAACTACTCCTGTGACCAGCCTGCCCATTCCTCTGGGGTCCGCTTTCCCACACACTGACCACCCCCGCCCCCGATTATTCAGCCTTCAATATCTGTGCAGGCATCACTCCTTCCTGGTGTGCCCCACGCGCACATCGGTCATTCCCCAGCCCACTGGGTAGTGGTTTGTTATTTACTTGGCTGTCTCCCCACATCCCACTGGAACTCCTTGAGAGCTCTTATCTCTAGTTCGGAACTTTGCCTCCCCCCCCCCCCCGCCCACGTCTAGCACTGGACTGGAGCCCACTTAATGCCTAGTAAGTTGACCAGAGGGGTGTGCAGGGGGTACAGCTGTCGGCACCTCTAGGAAACTGGAGAAGGGGCTGAGAAATGCCCTTCTCCACTACTACCCAGCCCCCATCCATCCCCTCCTTCAGCTCGCGTGGGCCCCCACTTTCTCCAGGGCCAAGACCGGGTAAGGGAATTGGGCGGCATTCTTGCTCAGGTAACTGTCTCGTACCGTTGCTCTGGTCGAGCCAGACCCGTCATATTCCACCCCTTCTTAAGGGCCCCACTGGTATCGTTGCCCATTTAAGAAAGAGGAAATTCTTTTTATAAACAAGCGCCCAATCTAGAGAGCGGAGCTTGCTCCGCCGAATCCCCGGGAAGTTAAGGTGCTTCCAGGCACAGCGCCTGCTCCAGGCGCAACCCAACGAGAAAGCGCGGTCACCCTCTCCGCAGCACTGCGCTCGGCAATTCTGGGGTTGGAGTCTGAAGGACTGGAAGAGGCCAGAGGCGGGACTTGGGGGAGCCTAGAAACAGCCCAGGGAGAGTCTGTAAAGTGCAGCCCTACCACTGGGCGAAGGTGTGTCGGGCGGCTCCCAGCGGCCGAGGGAGTTCCCCGCCCACACAACTCACCCCCACACCTCCTCCCTGTCTGGGCAGATTCCGAGGCCCCAGGGCGCCAGGCCGGAGTGCCCGCTTTCTTCTTATTGGCCGGGAAGGGTGAGGCCGTGGCAGGGAGTGCAGACGCTCGAGACCATCCCTGCCCCTAGGGGGAGCTGGGAGTCAGCGCCCGGGGAACGTTAACTGCGCGGCTTGGGAGTCCTGGCCGCTGGGTTCCCCGGAGAGATCGCAAATGAGTTAGGCCTCCAAGGCAGGGACTCTGAGGTTCCTTATGACGTGGCGCAGGAAGGGGAGGGAGAACCGCGCCTCTGTTTGAATGCCTGGAAAATGGGTTGCTGGTGGAACAAAAATGCCGAGGCCACTCGAGCGAGAGGAACGAGACTGCAAGAGGAGGAAGACAGCGAGAGGAGGAGACACTGGAGTGGGGCGCTCCTCTTAAAGGTTCAGGGGGTTCGTACTTTCCCGGTTGCCTCTCCCCTGCTCTTCTGAAGAAGAGAACTAGCACTGATTTAGCATTCATCGGACTCTTTTAATTGCCAGTTGGAGCCTGTTCCCTGCCCCAGAACTGGATCTGTTAGGGCACTCCTTTAGGTGCTCAATAAATATTTTTGAAAAAAAAAAAAAAAAATGAAGGCCCAGTGTTGGGCACAGTGTGCAAGGGCTTTATGTCCATTGCGAGGTTGGTATTGTCCCATTTTGCAGATGAGGACAAAAACCTGTCTAAGCTAGGAAACAGCAGGTCCCTATGGAACCCCGGTGGGCCTGCCTCCAAAACTCCCTCTCACTCCACTGTCCTCCACGTGCAGCGGGCCCATCTGCCCCACTTATTCCACCCCCCAGCCAGGCACAGGGGAGAGTTCACGCAGAAGGCTCCCTCTTCTTCTCTTCCTCAGGAAGCCCGTACAAGAAGTGTTGGTGGGAGCTGTGGGCCAACAGGGTGGCTCCGTGGGCAATGGAACAGGTCCAGACCTGGGGAAGGGGTGACTGTGAGAACAGCCCCTCTGGGGGAGCCCCAGTCCACCCACCCCCTGCCTCCATCTATTGCCCCCTCTCCTTGCCCTCCCCGTCCCAAGGCACCCGCTGACCCTACAGTACCAGGTAGGTGGTGAGGCCCAGGTAGGCCACGGCCAGCAGGGCTACAAGGCTGAAGTAGGCGGGGTGGGGGAGGCTGGGCAGGTAGCTGACCACGAAGTAGAGGTTGATGGCACAGATCAGGGCCATGATGGAAGACGTGATGGCCTTGCTTAGCCTGGAGGACAGGAGGGAAACGCAGGACTGGTTGCATCTCCTCCCGGCCAGTGCCCTGAGCCAGCCTGAAGCAGGGGTGGGGCTAGTGGAGAGGTAACCAAGCCAGCCTCCCTGGGCTGTGAGACCTGGAGCAGCCCCGCCCACTTCTGCCCCTTGGGCTCTCCAGGCTCCACTGCAGTGGGGTTTGGCAAGAGCAGTCTGGGGTGAAGGTGAAGAGCGCAGGGTCTAGAAACAGCCTCCATCCCCAGATTTCAGGCCTGGCTCCCCCATTTGCTAGGTGTGTGACCTTGGACAAGTTCCTTAACCTCTCTGAGCTCATCTGGATAATAGGGATAGTAATGGTCATTCCTACCGCCAGGTGACTGTGAGGATCAAATGCCAGAATGCAAGTTCGGTGCCCGGGATGGGGAGTACTCACCAGCCATTGGCAAACTCCTGCATGAGGGCGGGCATGCTGGTGAACGTGAGAATGGGCAGCACGGCGAAGGGAAGCTGGGGAGAGTAGGGAGGATGGGGCTGAGGTCCTCTGGCCTCGGAATACAGTGAGGAGAGAAGGGGGCCGGGGCTCCTATCATCCTCTGCCTGGCTGTGTGTCCTTGGGCAAGTCTCCTAACCCCTCTGAGCCTCAGTTTCTCCTCTGTGCCTTCCACGCTTGTGGGGCTCCAGAGCAGGAGAAAGTGTTTGGGGGCCGTGGTCGCAGGCTGCCTGGGTTTGAAGCCCGGCTCTGCCACTGGTCCCTTAACTGCGTGCATCAGGTTTCCAAGACGCCAAATGGGGAAGATGGTGGTTTGTACCTCTGGGCTGGCTGTGGGATTACGTGAGTCTCTTTGGCAAGGTGTGTTTAGATGGTGCCTGGGAGGGGGCTAGGATCAATACAGGGGATTGCCGCGGTCCCTGTGTAGCTCCTCGGGGGCCAGGGGCGATGGGCCCGCCCTCACCAGCAGGCTCTGCAGCACGTTGAGCAGGTCATTGAGGCCTGACAGGTCTCTCAGGTCCCTGAAGATGGCCACGAGCACTGTGGGCAGGATGGCGCAGGAGCGAGTGAGGAGGACGCGGGCAAAGCGCGGCCACCGCAGCTTCAGGAAACCCTGGGGAGTAGGGTGGGAAGGTCGGTGGCTGGGTTCAAGACGGGAAATTGCAGGAAGACCTCTGTCTTCCCGCCGCCCATCTCACGCCTGGGGGAACCCCCTGCTTCGGCACCTCTGAAATAGGACGGTTCCACCCCTAGCTGGCGGGAAATTAGAGGAATGCCCCTCCCACAGCTGATGGCTGCAGCCTAAAGAGTGTTGGGGGAAAGCCTCCTAGCCATCCGTCCTGGGTCTGCAGCCTTGGGCCAGTCGCCTCGCCTTTCTGAATCTGTTTTCTCGGCTGTAAAGTGGGGCTTAAAGGGGCTGCTTTAGGATCTGGGCTGTTTAAGGATCACTAGAGCCCCTGACTGAGCCCCAGATAGCACGCCAGTTGACCTCGAACCCCTGGCCCCAGGCCCCACCTCCATCACAAATTGTCCCGCGTAGGTGCCAGTCATGGTGGAGCTCTGCCCGGCAGCCAGGATACCCACCGCCCAGATGTAGAGGGCTGCGGGGCCAAAGATGCAGCCCAAGATCACACCCTGGAGGGGGGGCAGGGGATCAGATCCATGGCCCCGCCCTCCTCCCAGGACACGCCCTTAGTGGGCGTGGCAAAGGAGCCTGCTGACTCTTGCCCTTCCTCGCCCACCTCTGCCGCTCGCTTACTCCTTGGTAAATGTCCACGTTCACTGTGCGGTTGTTCCTGGGGAAGATCTTGGCATAGTCGTGGAGGCTACTGTTGGCACAGACGTTGAACTGCGGGCACCGGGGCAGTGGAAGGAGATGTGAAAAGCACACACTCAAGTCTTAGAAGCTCAGACCGCCAGGCCTTGACCAGGGGTGGCGGGGAGGGCCGCGTCTCGCCAGACATATTTTATTTGGCTAACAAGTTGTTTTTCTCTTTAATGTGAGTTTACTGCCAACATTTAAAATTTACAGCTCACATGGAAACCTGGTTTCTGGGGGGTCTGCTGGGTCTGTAAGAGCTGGCATTGTCACAGAGAGACAACTGGCTGGCAGTGACTCAGGCTGCCCCACTGTCCCCTCTTCCCCACACCGCACCTACTTCCCACTGCTCTGTGACCGGCCGGGGCTGGAAGACAAGGGTTTGCCGTCCCCGTTTAGACCTCTCTCCTCGTGTCGAGGAGCAACTGGAGACCCAGAGAGGGGGGTAACCTTGAAAGGTCATATGGCAAAACAGCCCCTTCTTCTAGGCACCTCCCTTGGATGTCTGGGCCTTGTAGCCCCTCATGTGGCTCTGACCCTCCAGAACCCTCCTGCAGGGAGCCAGTAGGGTGGTGAAGAGGGTCTCAGCTAGAGGCTAGGGTCACAGACCTCCTCGCCCACCACTGCCTGGAGAGTAGGGCAGAGACTCAAAGGGCTTAGGGGTGTCACCTCGGGGCCCCGGGATTGTGACAGTGTGGGGAGGCGCGGGGTGTCTCACCGCAGCCTGGTTGGTTTGCTGGTAGAAGGCCTGCCCGAAGACGGCCACGACAAAGAGGTTGATGAAGAAGGAGACAGAGAGAGCGATGGCGGCCTCGATCAGGAAGTACATGTTGGCCTCTTGGATGTCGGCCCTTCGGGTCCGGTCTATGTCTCGAGACTGTGTGGTCCAAGGGGAGGGAGGAGCCAAAGTCTCTCAGAGCCACCCCAGCATCCTCCGCACTCACACCTCCACCTGTGTTCTCCGGAAACCCCGGTTCTTTCTGGAGCCCCCTGCAGGGCAGTCTGGGACGGGCCCGGTGGGCCAACCCGCTGCCTAGCCCCTGATCTTCCTTCCCATCCTTCCTGTTCGAAGGTCACGCCCTTGGAAAGGTCCTGTCTCAAGGAGCCCCCTCCTCAGTCATTCTCTGTCGTTCCTCTGTGTTTTGTTCCCTTCAGAGCACCTTGCACGGTTCCTAATTCTTCCCATTATTTTTTACCTGCTTCTGGCCTGTCTCCCCCACTAGAATGCAGGCTAGGAAGGCGGAGGACTCGTCGTCTTTTCATCAGTGACTCCCAGACCCCAGTGCACACTAGATGCTCTGTTACTAAATATTGAATAGAGGATGATTCTCTGTCCACCTAAAATCTGGCGGGCGGGAGCCAAAGGGGAGGAGCTCCAGGCTTGGCGGTGGGGCCAGGGTGACGCTGAGGGACCAGGCACCTCTCCCTCCCTGCCCCTCGGCTCACCTTGACCAGGGCCGAGTGCAGGTAGATGTTGTGGGGCATGATGATGGCGCCAACGATGCCCACGGCCTGCAGCAACTCGGGCTGGCCGCAGCCGGGGCACAAGGGCAGGAACAGGCCTCGCAGGAGCGCTCCCTGATCCGGACGAGCCACCACGTACTGTGGGGAGGAGCCTGGTCAGGCCAGCCTTCGCCCCTGCAAAGCCGCTCTCGCTCTCCACCCACACCCTGACCCCCCAGGCTCTGATGCAGGAGGCAGAGAGAGGGTGGTTTTGGGGGGGGGGCTGTTGCTGCTCTGGCTTCCCACCTCATAGCCGAAGGTCAAGGCCATAATGGTAATAAGGAATCCAAAAAAGGCTTCCAGCTTCCGCAACCCTAGGGAGAGAGCAAGGGAGAGAACACACACACACACACACACACACACACACAAGACTGTAACGTAAGCAATGGCGACACGATGGTGAAATCTCGAGCACTTTTGTCCAGGCACCGAGCCACATGCCGAACCTATGTTCCCTCAGTACATCCTCACCACAGCCCTCTGACGTCTGTGCTGTTACTTCCCCCGTATCATGAATGAAGAAACAGCAGTCTGAGTAACATGCTCAAGGCCACGAGAGTGAGGAGCGCAGCCCTCCCGCAGCAGGACGGCAGGGCCCCCGAGGGCTCCTGCATTCACTGGCCTGCCCCGCAGTACCGTCCCCTCCGGGGGGAGGCCCACACCTACCGTAGCTATCCAGGAAAAGGAAGAAGAAAGTGTCCACGATGGTGATGAGGACGCCACCCCAGAGAGGGATTCTGAAATGGCAGTGGCCTGGGTCAGCCTGGCGGGTCCCAGGCTCCAGAGCTCCCACCCTCAGGGCTGGAGACTATGAACTCTGACTCCCTGGGAGCAGGGCCCCGAGTGGCCCCAGGGCCACAGGAGAGGGGAGCAGGAGTGTGCTGGAGGTGGAAGATGGCACAGAATGTGAGAAGAAGGCCCGAGATGGGCGGTGGGGGGGGACCTGAACGGCAGTTAGCGTGGGGCTGCAGCCTGAAGGCTGTGTGGTCACTGACATCTCCGTGACTCCACACAAATCACTTTGCATTTCTGGGTCTCTGTTTCACCATTTAGCAAATTGGGCAATGACTCTGAGTCAGAGGGGACTGCAAGATGAAAGGACCGGGGGAATGGGGGGGAGTAGGAGGCCTGGGGAAGAAGTAGCAGCTGTTTCCAGCGCTGGACCGAAGGGCCGGGGCCCGGGGCAGCACCTCCCAGCCGAGAGCAGACCGAACGCTATGGCTGTGCCGATGACCTCCTGCATGTCTGAGCCCACGATGGCCAGCTCGATGGTCAGCCAGAGGAGAGTGCGGGGCACCTAGGGGAGGGGGCAGCCGTCATCCAAGCTGGCCGGGCGCCCGTCTCAGCCGCACACTCACCTTTCCACACTTGGCACCGTTCTGCTGGGTTGGAAGCCTGCAGACCACACTGGCAAGAAGGCCTTGCCAGCCGTCTTCCCGCTGGGTTTGGCAGGAAGCACCCATGGGAGATGGAAAGGCAGGGAGAAGTCACTCTTCCCCTGCCTCTGGCGGTGTTTCTGGCAGTGGCACCAGCAAAGGCACCGGGCGACCTGGGCTCCAGCAGCCCCGGGGGCCATAGTGGCAGAGGTGGCCGTGCTCCCAGAGGCTCAGCTGCAAATGATGGCTCTTGGGCTCCCGCCCAGCTGCTTTCTGAATCCTGGACAACATCTCCTTCCCCTGCTAGCCCGGCCCTTCCAACACCTTTGTGACTGCATCCCTGCATTGAATACCTTTGAACGAGCTCATGATGAATTCGGTTCTCCTGCCTGGACACGGCCAATAGCCAAGGCCCCGGCGCGGCGCCCAGCCCAGCCGACGGCCATCCCAAACTGACGCCTACCTGTTCTTTGCCTTAGGCAAGTCACTTCTCTGGGTTTCAATTTCCCTTTCTACGAAATGAACAGGGCATGGCTAATGTCCCTCTGAGTCCGTGTGCTACTAGTTCGAGCCTCAGTGTTCTCATCTGTCCAATGGACTTGTAACATCTCACTTGAGGTAGATATTTATTCGATCGTGGACGCTTCATGTGGCTATTTTGGGTTTGGGCCCTGTGGGTGTGTCCCGCCCAGCCCACCAAGCTCACCTTAGGGTAGTAGAGATGGCAGACCTCGCCCAAGTCCTTGCCCGTCACCACGCCCAGCCGGGCAGCAAGCCGCTGGCAGAGCAAACCCAGCACGGTGGCCCATAGCAGCACCCAGAGCAGCTGCGAGAAGGCGGGGAGAGGCTGTCAGTCGGAGCGGCCGGTCTGCTAACCCCGGAACTGGTGGCACCCTCTGGCCAAGCCCATTCCTTGGGGCGAGACTGGGGGGGATGGAGCAAGAAGACCAACCTCCTCCCCCAACCCCACATGCTCACACGCTAGCAAGGACGCCCTGGGGGCCTTGTCTAGATCATCTGAACTTAACACCTTCCCCTGGGCACAGCAGCCATGCCAGGCTACTCTAGGGACATGTGGCAAGCTGGGGTCTCCACCTACTCAACCTGGGCACCCCCCTCCAAACAGTGCCCCTAACTCAGTCACTTTGAATCCAGCCACAGCGCCAGCCTGCAGGTCCGACTCGATATTTCCGGGGTCCAGGAAAGCGATGCTCATGAGGAAACCGGGCCCCGTGAAGGCCCACAGCTTCCTCAGGCTGAACGTGCCCTGTGGGAGGGAGAGGGGGGGAAGAGGCCTTGAGTGTAGGGGCTGTAACGCCGGCCTTGGCCCACCCCCAGCTGCACCTCAAGGGGCTTATCATCAGCCCAGGCCCCTGGCCCTCTATTCCCTGTTCCTGGAGCCGCACCCCACAGGGGTTAGTGGAAAACGTGGGGTGGGAGGAACCAGCAGGATCTGCTGAGTCACAGCCCAGCGGCTGAGGCATCTGGCACATTCAGCCGCCTGTCTACACCTGACCAGCCTCCGTCCTGCAGGCGCTGACTCTGCAGATCCTCAGAGCCCCGCCACGGGGTTTTCCTGGGGTCAGACCTCCCCGGTCCAGTCCTTCCCTCCCAAGCCCCTTGTCTACCATAGGCCCTCCTCTCTGGAGTCCACTGAGCCAAGGGTCCCCCTGCCCCCATTCCAGGCTTGGTCTGGCAGCCTGGGATCTGCTAAAGGTTCTGGAAATGCAGGGTGACAGCACCCTGGCAACCAGCCTGCAGCCTCTTTCAGCTCTCCCTGCACCCTTGCCCAGGTCCTTTCGTTTAACAACACACCCTTGAGGCTCCAACCTGAATTCACCCCAAGTCCCTTTCCTTTCTTAGGAAAGCTGAGATTCATCCAGAAAACCACTTGATAATGCTTAGACCGATGATAAACTAAGTGCTGGGCACAGAAGCAGGAAGGGGGCAGTTACACTGTTCATCCCTTCTTCTCGGAGTTGGAAGGGACTTGCCACAGTCTTTAGGGGATGTCCCTCCCCCAGCCTGTGAGCCGCAATCCCCCCACCCCAACTGCCCCCTGTGCCAGGTCCCTGTCAATCCTGAAAGGCCCAGGAAGTTTCCTACCGGTTGTGCATCTGGGATGGGGATCTTCTCGCTCAGGTAGGTGGCTCCAGGAGGCGCTTGCTGCGGCCCTGCAGTGGGTGGGCTGGAGATGGAGCCATAGTGGGGCTTGTCTGGCCTTTGGGGGCCCCTGTCACCTGCAAAGGGTCCCATGAGGCATGGTGAGTTGAGACAAGAGAGTAAGAAGCTAGCAGCTGAGCAATTGACAGCCGAATACCGAGGGCCACCTGCCGAGAGATAGAACACCCAGGCCCCAGCTGTGTTTCAGTGCCAGGCCCAGGGAAGCAGCAAACCGGCTGGTGACCACCAGGACCAACTGCAATGACTAAAGACCCCCTGCCCTGGCACTGACCACTCAGGAAAGGCTACAGCCCTGAACGGACACACCTGTAAAAATGATGGCTATTCTGCTGGAGCTCTCCCCTGAGACCTCCCCTAAGATACTCCCGCAGGAAAGAGATAAAGGCCTCAAGACAAAGGCCCCAGAGCTCCTGCTCTCCAGTTCCTTGCCCTTCTACTTTGCCCACAGGCAGGTGTCTGCTAACCTCTCGGGCAGTGGGCAGCTGGCAGCTTGTCCCAGGCCAACCCCCTGAACCCGTCCCCAAAGCCGCCTTTTCTCAGTGAGCTAAGGCAGTTCAGCCTGGGCTCTCCCATTGCCTCTTCCGTGCTAAGTCCTTCCTTGTCTCACTGTCCCCAGCTCTAATAAATGTATCCTGATGGTCGCCTGGACTTGGGTTGTAAAATGTCTTCTACGCAAAGTCAAGAACCCATGTGCCCCAGCTGGCCTTAGGGAGTCCTGCTCAGGGCCTGGCCCCTGTCTGGAACAGAGTGACCTGCACCTTTCTGGTGGCCCAGGGCTCAAACCAGTTTTCCTCCTCCCCCACCTCCTCCTGGCAAAGTGCAGAGTCAAGGCCTGGCTGAGCAGAGGCCCCTGACGCCTGCCTGGTGTCCGCCACCCTTGGACAAACGTCCCAGACAGTGTGGGAAGTGGAGCCTTCCGAGTGATTCTCTTGCACTGGCACGTGTAGCTCAGTGGACTGAGAGTGGGCTGCAAACCAAAGGGCTACTAGTTCGATTCCCAGTCAGGGCACATGCCTGGGTTGCGGGCCAGGTCCCCAGTGGGGGACACATGAGAGGCAACCACACACTGATGTTTCTCTTGCTCTCTTTCTCCCTCTCTTCCCCACTCTCTAAAAATAAGTAAATCTTTAAATATATATATATACACACACACACACACAATCTTAAAAAAGAATGCCTCTCCTTCCGTGTGAGGACAGAGATCCCCAAATCCAGGTCTCTCTGCCTCAGAGGGCGTAGGGAGGGACACCGGGCTCTGAGGGGGGCTACCTGACCCTGACACGTGTGTCCTTGGGCCTCACCCCCGCCTCCTCCAGCAGCCAAAGAAATTCCGGGGTCTCCAAATGCACAGAGATCAGACAAAGGGGACATCACACCCTGGGGGATGCAGAGAACTCAACTCCAGGTTCATGCCCAGAATTATGGTCCAGACCGGGACTCTTGCGGGCGACCAGGGGCTTCCTTTGCCTCCCTGACACGCCCCTGCCCCCATCCCTGGAGGGAGCTACTCACCCATCCCGAGGACCACAGGTCAGGCCCTCTGTGCGCGTGAGCGAGCCGAGTGCCGGGCAGCTCTGCAGCCCACTTTCCCTCTCCGGGTGCCGGCGCCCTCAGTGTGCGAGCCCACACCCTCTCACTCATCCTCGGCCGAGCGTGGCTAATCTCACACACATTGTGAAACACTTTCCAAAGGCAGAAGTGGCAGCTCTGGCGGAAGGATCTGGTTGGCTACTGGGTGGACTTCTGTTCCCTTTCTGGCCTGAGCCCCACACTACCTCTGGCCTCCTTCCAGACACCCCATGTTCTGTGTCTCCCAAGTTAGCTCTGATTTCCTGCCACTTGGGCATGTTCATACCCAGATCACTTGACTGCCCCCGCCCTCCTCCCACATGGGCACCCAGGCTCTTCCCTTCAGTTGGGAGTCCCAGGGCTACTGGTCGGATTAACGGGAGCGGGGACCAGGGTGGGGGGGGGTCTGATGGTTGCCTGGGCTGCCGTGTCCCACTGAGTGCCTCGCAGGAAAAGATCCTCCAGGCACTGGCCCAGAGACATGCATCCAAGACACGGGCCCCGGAGATCCTCAGCAGAAAGGAGCACTGGGCCCCTGGTCCTGGTTCTGCCACTGACTCACTCGTGATTACACCAGATCGTGCCCTCTCTCTGAGCTTGTTTCTTCCATTAAATGGTAGGTTCAGACTAGCTAAGAGGTTAAACTGTAGCTGCCCACGGAGACCAGGCAGGTAAGGTAAACTATGAGAGAGGTTGGAAGTATTCTAAACAGCGCCAGCTGAGTGCTCAATGACAGATAATGCTGATCTGCCATGTCAGGGGCAGTAGGGAGTGGTGGCGACTGTAGCAAAACGTAGGTCAGATACTCTGGCTGAGGAGGACAGTGTCTACGGAGTTCCAGCCAGTGGCCATATGTGCCCACCGTCACCGTGTCTTCCGATTTGTCAAGGGAGCTGGAAATTATATGCAGTATAGGCCTTTTAAATGCTGGGTTCAGAAACATTGAAAGTATTGTATGGTCTGAACAAAAAATGTCCTCATGGACTGGATTCTACTTGAGAGTATCGTCCTGTAATCCCTGGCCAGCTTCTGTGCTTCCGCCTCCCCTCCCTCCGGGTCTTTACCCCGCCAGGCCCCTCATACCTTCTAGCCCGTGGCCTTCTTTTTCTGTTGAGAAGACCCAAAACCAGAATTGTTATGGAGTGTCCAACTTCAAAATCTGAGACCTCAAGAGCCAGAGAAAATCAGGTCAGGTTCTCGGGCCCAGGTCTGGTCTGGGATGCCATGTAGCACTGAGGTGAGTCCAGAGCTTTAGGCAGAGCTTGGGGTCGGGGGAGGCCACCCATTCCTTGCCTCCTCACTGACGGGGGAGGCTGGAGGGATGGGAAAGTGGGGTGCGGAACGAGTTGGAGAGGAGAGAGCAGCATCACGGCTTGTCACTGTGCAACCCTATTGCTCAAGCTCCTGTCACCACCCCTGACGTCTAGGCTTGTCCGAG
Source organism: Phyllostomus discolor (assembly GCF_004126475.2). Taxonomy (NCBI): domain Eukaryota; kingdom Metazoa; phylum Chordata; class Mammalia; order Chiroptera; family Phyllostomidae; genus Phyllostomus; species Phyllostomus discolor. The sequence goes on from NC_040906.2 coordinate 15,108,783, forward strand.
TTTCGAAATCATTACCTTGGGCTCGTGCTGGAATGGCTGGGGCTGGGGCTGGGGCTGGGGCTGGTGTAGGTTGTGTGGTGGTTAACGTTGTGTGTCAACTTGACTGGGCCACGAGGTGACCGGGTATTTGGACAAACACCCAGGCGTGCCTATGAGGGTGTTTTTGGAGGAGACCAGCATCTGAATTGGCAGACTAAGCCGAGCAGATAGGTGTCCCTCCTGGCTGTGGATGGGCCTCGCCCAGCCGGCGGGAAACCCGACTGGAACACAAGGCTGAGCAAGGGAGAGCTGTCTCCCCCGCACGTGCCCGCCTGCCTGCCTTGGAGCTGGGGTGTCGGGCTCCGCCTGCCTTCAGACTTGGCTTCGACTGGAGCTCGTCCCATGGGATGTACCTCTCCTGCCTCTCAGGCCTGCAGGCTCAGGCTGCGATTATCTGCGTGGCTGGCTCCCCTGGATCTCCAGCTTGCACACATCTCGGGGCTTCGCAGCCTCCATCCACTCTCATGTGAGCTGTTCCTGTATGTATGTACGTGTGTGTGTATCTGTGTGTGCGTGTGTGTGTGTGTGTGTCACTTTCTGATGGTCTGGTTCCCTGGACAACCACGACTGAGACAGACATCATCTTCTTCTTCGTACCTTTTGTGGAGCCTCACCTAGAGCTAGGAACTCAGTAAGTGTAGTTGATTAATGAGTCGATCGATGTCCTGCACAACCTCTAACTTGACCATTCCAGTGTAATGGTCACACGTTCTGGGTGTCGCAGGTTCGATTCCCGGTCAGGGCACATGCCTGGGTTGCAGGCCACGGCCCCCAGCAACCACACATTGATGTTTCTCTCTCTCTCTATCTCCCTCCCTTCCTTCTCTAAAAATAAATAAATAAAATCTTGAAAAAAAAAGAAAACAATTGCTTAAAAAAAAAAAAGAGCACATTCTGGGCAGAGTACCCGAGCCAGGAGCCACGGGAGCCAGAGGCCCAGACGTCTGCAGAGCGATCCCCTCGAACCAGAGTACGGCTGCACACTGAACCCCGCGTGCGTGGGGGTGCAATCTCATGAAGCCCAATTCACTGGAACTGGGTCATAAACCTAAATATAAATAAAATAACTGTAAACCATTTAGAAGAAAAGTAGGGGAAAATCTTTAGGACCAAGGACTAAACAAACACCCCACAGGCATGACCTGGGAAGGGAAAGACAGATAAATTGCGTCCCATCAACATTTACAGTTTTTGCTTTGTGAAGGACCCTGTAAAAAAGGATAAAATAACAAGCTAAAGACACAGGGAAAATGTTTGCCAACCACAGAGCTGACAAAGGAACAGTATCTAGAGGTAGAAAAATCTCTTCCTACTCAACAGTTAAAATACCAAGCAGGTCCATTAGAAACGGGCAGAAGTCCTAGGCAGACATTTCACCGAACCGGATATAGGGAGGACGGATGATGGAGAAACACATGAAGAGCTGCCCAGCATCACTCGCCCTTAGGGAAGTGCAAATGAGAACCACAACGAGGTGTCACTGCACCCCCCTCAGAATGGCCAGAGTGAGAACGAGTCACAGCCGGTCACAGAGGCGATGGTGTAGGGGGTCCGGGTCACCCGCATGCTGTGGGTGGGGGTGTAAAATGGCACAGCCGCTCTGGAAAGTTTGGAAATTTCTTCAAGAACTAGAGATGCAACTCCCACATGAGCCAATGACGGCTCTCCTGGGCATTTTGTCCCAGGTAACTGATGGTTTAGGTTCCCACGCTGATCTGCCCGTGAACCTTGGTGCCAGCGGCGTCCATCCCGGCGGGAACTGGAACAGCCCAGATGGCCCTTCAAGGGGCGAAGGGTCAACCCAACGGTGGTGGCGCATCCACACCATAAATACGCTTCTGGGCCTTGACCCCAGGGAAGTTAGAACTAACGTTCACACAAAACCCTGGATACGAGCAGCTACAGTGTTACTTGTAACGGCCAACGCTGGAAACGATCCTTACTGTCCTTCAGCGGAGAGCGGCAGGCGGACTGCATGCAGTGCGCGCCCTGGGTCACCACGCAGCAACGAAAGGGACAACAGCTATCGACCACGCCGGGACTTGGGTGAATCTCTGGGAAGCCACCCGGAGCGAAAACGTCAGTCTCAGGAGATGACATGTTGTATTGGCTCATGCATATAACATTTCGCAATGACAACGTGTTGGAAATGAAGGTCGGATTAGTGGTTGCCAGCAGGTGGGGGCAGGTGGGGTGGAGTCGCAGCGGGAGGGGAGAGATTAGGAAAGGGTCACTCCAAGGGCCAGTGTGGTGCCAGGACTGTTCCGCGTCTCCACAATGGAGGTGGAGACGTAAAACCACCCTTCTGATGATGTTGCCTGAATGTAACACACGCACACGCACCCACGCACACCCACAACGAGAACTAGCAGAACTGCGGCAATGCGGGCAAGAGCAGCGGGCTGTGCCAGCCTCTGTGTTCCGCTCGTACTGACGCAGGGACTCAGCCAGGCGCGTGGGCGCCCGCATCCGCAGCGGCGTCTTCACAGCAGCCAAACGGCGGGAACAATCCAAATGTCCACCGACAGGTGAGTGCACATAATGCGGCACACGCAAACAATGAATATTATTCATCCTTAAAAAGCAGTGGAATCTGAAACATGCTCTATAATATGGGCGAGTCTGGAAAACGTTCTGCTGCGTAAAATAAGCCAGGCGAAAAATGACAAAAATAGTCTGCTTCCATTTATAATACGAGGCACCGAGAATAGGCACGTGAAGGCAGACAGAGGAGAATGGTAGTGCCTGGGGCTGGGGCGGAGCCAGGCCAGGCAGGGGCAGGGGCGGGGGTGGGGGAGGGGAGTCAGTGGTTAATGCGCACCGAGTTTTTGTCCAGGCTGTCCAGGTGCTCTGGACCTGGGTGGTGGAGATGGCTGCACAACAGTGTGCACGTACCTAATGCCACTAAACTGCGCACTGAACGTGGTTAAAAGAGTAAATTCCATGTATACTTCACCACCAAAAAGAGTAGAAACACATTTTGGTTGCAATATTGTATTACAGTTTTGCAAGGTGACACCTTGGGGGTGGGGGGAGGGAGGTGAGCAAAGTGTCCACAGGATCACTCTGAATCACGTCTCACGACTGTGTGCGAATCTGCAATTATCTCCATTTTTAACGTGGAGGAAGAGAATGAATTACTGAGTGAATATTGTACTTCAAAAATTGAATCCCCCGCTCACCACCACCAGAACCTCTGGAGTCAAATGGCTTTAAGTCTGAAGCTCACTTGCTAGCACTATGACCTAGGCACGTCTCTCAGACCCTCAGGTTCCCCGCCTGTGCAGCAGGGATAATAGAATAGTTATCTCAGAGTTTGTATGAGGCCCAGGGTATATGCACCCAGCCCTGTGCAGTTAGTTCCTTCTGTAAGTTGGGCTCCAAAGTGGTGTAGATCGCTGTCAGCTCCTCAGAGCCCGAAACGCATTTTCTGTTACAAACACTGATGCTAGTGGTGGCTTCATTTTAAGGCTTACCTTCTGAAGTCTTGGGTGTGGTGTAGCTCAAAAAAGGGACCTTTGTGACAATTAAGTAGCAGAGGACGCTCTGGCTGGCGTAGCTCAGTGGATTGAGCGAGGGCTGCAAACCAAAGTGTCGCAGTGATTCGATTCCCAGTCAGGGTACATGCCTGGGTTGCAGGCTATGACCCCCAGCAACGACACATTGATGTTTCTCTCTTTCTCCCTCTCTCTCTCCCTCCCTTCCCTCTCTAGAAATAAATAAGTAAAATTTTTTAAAAAATAGCAGAGGACAATTCTGACGCAGTGTGTCATAAGAGAAAATGGGAAACCATCGAATCAAACAAGAACAGGTTTTGCTACAAATGCTGGTATTGAGGGAACAGCAGATTTAACTAAAAAATTATTTAAATATACATATATTTTTATTTATTTTTAGAGAGAAGGGAAGGGAAAGAGAAAGAGAGGAAGAGAAACATCAATGTGTGGTTGCCTGTCGTGCACCCCTACTGGAGACGTGGCCTGCAACCCAGGCATGTGCCCTGACTGGGGATTAAACCATTGACCCTTTGGTTCGCAGGCTGCGCTCAATCCAATGAGCCACACCAGCCAGGGCTATCTAAAGAATTGTTAAAGGGAGAAGCACCACCAGGAAGCCTTCCTGGATGTCCCCAGAGCCAGGCTGTGTGCTTCTTCAGTGCGACACCCTCCCTCTCTACCCAGGCAACGCATAGCAGCGAGGCTGCTGTCAGTGACAATGCAGTAGAGAGTGGGACTGGGGACCTGGGGAAGGGGAAAGACAGTACCCAGTCGAGCCTACTCTGGATGTATCTAAAGCAGGCAGGGATCTCTTCTCTGTCATAGTGTCTGACTGCGGAGAGCCACATCCAATCCCTATCACAGTGGATTTGCTCATGGACTTGGGCCGCATTCCCTGGGTTTAAATCTGCTCTACCACTAAGCAGTTGTGCACCTTGGCCTTACCTTTCTCTCGCCTGCAAAATGGGCATAATAACAGAACCTGCCATATAGGGGTGCTGTGAGAATCACAAGAATTACCATGCATGGAGGGATCAGAATAGTAAGTGCTGCATAGGGCTTGCTCTTATTATTGCTATTCACTTCCCTCTGTCTCCCTGGGCTCCCGCGGTAGGTCAGTTCTGCATGAAGTAATTTTAATATGCCCACATGAGCTCCCTTGTTAGAGCGTTCCACAGTCTGCATTTACCCGTGGGATGCTGGGCTGATGTCTCTTCCCTCCTATGCTGACTCCGTGCCGTGAGGCAGGGCTCGGCCCTGATGCCCCGAAGGCATGTCCATACCTTAAGCCCAGAGCCTGGCTCTTCACAAGTCCCTGAGCTGGCTTTTCCCTTTGTTCAGAGAAATGTACATCTTTAGTGTTATGGAGCAAGAAGTGAGGAGTCATACAAGTTCCGGGGAAAAATGACACCACCTCGAAACAACCAGTGTTGAAACGGAGGTCAGAGGGCAGGCAGGGAAGTGGTTAGACTCCTTCCCAAGTCGCCTGATGTAAGACAACAAAGGTCTCTGCTTTCCCCCAGCGCCACCGAGTATGGGAACCGGAGGTGTTATTGCGATCTCTGCAGAAGTGTTCTGGGTGTCCTGGGCTGGGTCCGCCTTGGTTTCAGTTCTCCACAGACGAAGAGGACTCGTGAGGGCTGAGGAGGCCCTCGGGGATCGGGCTCTGCCGTCCCCGTGGTGCCTGAACACTCTGTCCCCGTCTCCCCGGCCTCGCTGGTGGACGTTTCCCAACATGCCATGCTCAGAGCCTTCGCACTTGCTGTTCCCTCTGCCTAGAATGCTTCTCCATCTGCTCTCCACAGGTCTGACTCCTTGTCATCCAGGTCCCAGCTCAAATGAGACCCAGAGGCCCTTCCAGAATTCTCCACCCTCAACCCTGCAACCCTGAGTCACTTTCTACCCATGACTTGGTTTTATTTGTTTTCACAAATGCCTGATATTTCACATATATCAAATTATGCATCTTGGTGTTTATTGTCCATCTTCCCATGCTACCTGAGGACAGGGGCTTTGCCTTGTCACTGCTGATCTCCCAGCGCCCAAAAGAATCCTGGACGGAGCCCAATATTTGTTGAGCTGCTTGCCTGATTGAATGAAAATAACTTACTTACTCTCTAGTGCTGTCTAATATGGTAGCCGTCTGTGGCTATCTAAATCAAAATGAATTAAAATTAAAGTAAAGCTCCTAGTCTTATTAACCACATGTCTAGTCCTCAGTGGCCACATGTGACTAGTGGCCACCCCGCTGGACATCGCAGGTATGGAACCTTTCCATCCTTGCAGGAAGGCCTGTTGGCCGGTGCTGCTGTGGGCCATGCATGTAGATGACACTTTCTTATGTTTACACGTGTCATTTTCTCTGGGGGAATACTTTATCGGACCCTTAAAAAATGCTGCACATGTAGAATTTGGCAATATGTTAAAATACACAAAAGCATTATTAATATCAGTGCAACAATTACACTTCTCAGAATGTATCCTTAAGGAAATAATTGTTTATATAGGCAAAGGTTTAGCCACAAGAGTGTTCAATGCAGCACTGCTTATGATGGCAAAAATAAAAAATAAAAATAAAACCAAAAAGGCTTGGGGGGCAGAGATTGGCCACGTGGTGGTAGAGCCACCAGAAATAGAAGACCATGCAGTGACAGGGAAATAGTTGCAGAACGTGCATGTATTGTTCAATGAAACAGAGCCTTTATGACACGTGAAACAAGTCACAAAACACGAGGAGATCGGGGCGGGAATCTAGGGAGATCCCAGCTTTATCTGCGCGTTTTCTAACATGTGAAACTTTTCAGGCATGCAGTAAGTATGCAGTTATCAGTTACCGAGCATCAGCTACTGCACGATTTCACCTTCCGTTAAAATGAAGTCCCCTGGAGCCGTAAAGAACAGATCAAACGTTCCAAGTGAAAGTGTTGGACGGAGTAGATGCTGGACAAACCCCGGCCACCTGTGCACTAGGAAACAGTAGGGAGCTCTAGGGAGAAGAACTGAGGCGAATTTACTTTCTTCTCTTGGTTTATGACGCTGTTCTAAGTTTTCTCTAATGAACACGTGTTTCTTCCACAATAGGGGAAGGGGACGATATAATACTAAGATTTCTTTAAGGCTCCGGGGACAGTTCTCCAGGAAGCCTTCCTTCCCTGATTCCTGGGTCACCAACGAGCCGCCACGCCCCGCCTGGCAGATAACGGCTTGTTTTGCTCCCTAGACCGCACACTGCTCTGAGTCCCTCCTCCTGCAAAAGTCCTTCCGTGAATGAGCTGATGGAGGGCACCCCCTTTGTCCGCCGCCTTGGGGGAGCTTGACTAATACTTGTTACTGAGCGGCACCAGCCCTGGACGGAAACAAGCCCCTGGATAGACTGACATTAAGCAAGATGATCACCTGTCCATGCATTCTTATCCGGGAGCAGGTGAATGGGGGCCACGGGCACGCAGTTTCGGGGTTCCCGCGTGTGGGGGAGAAGGGAGGGCGCTGGCCTCGGGTGTTTGGGAGGCTTTGGAGGAGACGAGCAAGGCCAGTGGTGGTCCGGAGCCCTTCCCGCCCCTCCGCCCACGGCCCACGTCATCTGCTCTGCTCTTTTCTTCGGGCGGCGGTCAGGTAGCGGGCGGTTAGCTAAGCGGCGTCCTGAGTGTTTCTGGGGGCCGAGAAGCCCCGCCCCTCCACCCCTGCTAACCTAATGAAGAGGAGTGTGGGTTTGGAATTTAACCTCCAGGTCTGAATCCTGCTTCCCACGCGGTAACTCTGATAAGAGTTACTTAACCCCTCAGTGCCTCTAATCTCTCATCTGTAAAATGAGGATAATGATGAAAACACCATTTAGGAAGAAAGGCTGAAATTCGCTCCATAAACGGTTTAATGGTTCCTATTCTTAGCCAAGACCCAGGACTGGCAATGGAAGGTGCCGGGTCGCACGGGCGGGAGGGCCCCGTTGATTTCCATCAAAGCCGCAGCCGCTGAAGCGCGTCTCCTGGGTGCGTGCTGCCCGCGCGGCGGCCGGGAGTCCCGGCTTCCAGCCCAGGGCCGCCTGCGGCCCAGCGGAGCTAGGGCTCCAGCGAGCGGAAGGGGCTGGGCCGGTTGGAGGAGCGCAAGGGGGAGATGCGCGGGTAGCGCGCCGAGAAGGGACCGAAGAACTCGGCTGCGAAGGTGACCACGTCGTCGGGCTGGCGCAGCAGCAGGAAGAGCAGGAAGTCGGAGACGAGCGCTTGGGCGTCCGGGTGCTGCTGCAGGTACCTGGTGTGGCTGAGGCGCAGCTGCTCCTGGTGGGGGCCGAGCCTGAGCCGGACCCAGGGCCGCGCGCTCCCTCCTTCCCTCCGAGGAGGACTTAGGGACGTCGGGGTTTCCCACCGCCCCCCCCCCCCCGGGGGGTGTGCAAGGCCACCAGCCGCGAAGGGAAATCAGCAGTGGTGGAGTTTATGCGGGGAGGGGGTGTGAAGGTGGGGGGAGGGACAAGGGGACCCCAGGCCCGCTGCAGCCTCTCCTCACCTTCCGTTCCAGGAACTTCGAGTGGAGCGCCATGTCCTCCTCCCACGGCAGGGGCTTCTTCTCAAACACGAGGGGAGGCTCCATCTCATCTGGGTGTGGAGGGGCGGGGGGAGGCGGAAGTCTGCGTATCTCGACCCCAGAACCCTCCTCGGATGCACACGGATGCCCAAGAACACCCCAATTGCAGGCTCAGGTGAAACCCAGGGTTCTGTCCACGTGGGCAGCGTTGCTGGAAGTGGTTCCCTGCGAAATGATCCTCCCCTAAACTGCCTTGGGGTCGAGGGCTGGAGGGCAAACATTCCCCATCTGATCTGGGCTCTGACCCCACCCACGGCACACCCAATCCAGCCCCACACGGGGCAAGGCCCAGGTTTTCCCACCTCCCCTGCACAATCCCGCCAGCTAGAAGCTTCGCTCACCCTCCTCCTTCAAGATGGGCATCTTGGTGACCACACAGCAGCCGGGGGAGCCCACCTGGATTCTCTTGGCCAGGTGCCTGGAATGCAGCACAACACAGGAGAAGGTGGGCATCTCGCGAGAGAAGCCGCTCCCTGCAGAGGCAGCAGTCCCTGGGGCTTCCCCTTACGGCTGCCCCCCCCCCCCCCTTATCTTCCAGTTCCATTTCTAGTTCCCCGGATAACGGCCCCTCACTTTTCCAGCCGGGTGCTGTTCCTACCCTGGAGGCGTGTGCTGGTGCGCCAGGGCTGGAGGCCTGGAGAGGTGTAAGCACTAAAAGAATCACGAGCCTCCTGGTATGTGGCGTGAAAACCAGAACAACACAGCTAAGTGGTGAACTACAGAAGGCCAAGGGTGTTCTGATGACTGTTTGTTTGTTTGTTTGTTTGAGTGTAGTGATTATGTCAGCACCTCTTTGTAAATTTCAAGACACAAACTCTTCTTCCCCTCTCGGACTTCTTCAGGGTCTGGAGCCTGCGCTTTGCTGACCACGGCTTGGCCGCGTGCCAGAATGCTTCTCCCGGCACCTCACCCAGGGCCGTGGTGTTCGAACCCTGGTGCTTTTTCCGTGGTACCCCCACCACCTGTGACGCCCGTGTTAACTAGGCCTTAGGCCCCGGGGAGTCCGCTTGAATGCCCTCGGCCACCTAGAGCCCTTCAGCGAGCTTTGGGAGGCACGGTGCGGATCGGGAGAGTGAGTGAATAAATGAAGGAAGGGCGAATGATGTGGATAAAGGAGGGACACTCCGATCTCAACAGCAGCTCTTCCTGGCGGTGTCCCCGGAAACAGCGGTCTTCCTGCTCCCCACCACCCTCCGTAGAGGCTGAGCACCCAGGCCGAGCTCAACACTGCCCCCTGGGCCCCGCCGCCGGCAGCTCACCCGTCGGACATCATGTAGTACTGGCAGGACATGGGGATGCCCTCATTCGAGTGCACAGCCTGCTCCACGATGAACACTTCCGCCGACTGACCGTCCACCTGGAGGGTCTGGGAGCCCAGAGCTTCCTGGCGGCAGCGGGAATGAAGGGAGGAGGTGAGGTGGATGCCTGCCTGGGTCTCCCCCCACATCTTTCCCTGGCCCTTTTCTCCATCTTACAGCTGCATTCTTTGTTCAACACTGATAAGCAGCTCTTGGCTGTCCGGACGCTCAGGCGCCACGAGATCTGAGTTGTACCCCCAGAGGTAAGTTGGGGGTCCCCTCATAGCCAGCTTCAGCCTGCTCCCGCCCCAACCACTCCTCACCCTCTCTCTGTGACCAAGTGTTTCTAGTTGGCAGATCCTGTTGCAGGGGTGAAGGTCAACCAATCAGGTATGAGTGTGTGTGTGGTGGGGGGCGCTGTTTGGGGACTGGAGGGCAGTGAGGCTCTGGGGGTGCGACTAGACTGACACCTGTGGCCCCCTCAGGCCCGCGCTGCTGCAGGAAGGGTGTTCTGTTGGAACTCAGACTCACACCCTGTGAATGTCTGCGGTAGCACTTAGGGAAAAGTACTGCCACGTGTTTCCAAGACAATGGAGGTGAATGACACGTGCCCGTTCGTGTCAAACACGCTGCTCTTTGTCACATGGGACAGAGAAGACTAGGGTGTCATTCACAAAGCTGGTCAGATCAGCCCCCAAAGTGTGTGCTCAGAGGCACGGCTCTAAAGATCACATACTGCAGTCAGTCTGAGGTATGTCGATTATGAAATTTTAGCCGAAACGAAAACAAAAAGGGAAGACCTTCAGGGTTGAGACACAATAAAGAATTTTAAGTGTCCTTGGAGACATTGCATTTCCTGGTGTTCAAAAAATATGTCTTTAGCCCTGGCTGGTGTGGCTCAGTGGACTGAGCGCTAGCCTGCGAACCAAAGGGTTGCAAGGTTTGATTCCCAGTCAGGGCACATGCCTGGGTTGCGGGCCAGGTCCCCAGTAGGGGACACATGAGAGGCAACCACACACTGATGTTTCTCTCCCTCTCTTTCTCTCTCCCTTCCCCTCTGTAAAAATAAATAAATAAAATATTTTTTAAAATATGCATTTAAAAGCAGCTCTCCACTACATTTATTTTTCCTGGACTGGCTTTTGTACGAGAAAGTGTTACTTCCCCCAGCTGTGCACTCCACCTGCCCCTACTTGAACTCACAAATGTGGTCTTACTTCTTCCTGCCTTTGGAAGTCCCAACCCCTGGCCCTGGTTTTACCCCCACCCCACCCCTCTTCTGCTCCACAGTTCTCTCTCCCCCTTCAGCACTCTCCCGCCCCTTCTAGTCTGCCCCGAGGCCAAGTGCCCCACCAGGGAGACCCCTCACGTAAGTGGAAGAGCAGAGCTTGCCCTCCGTGTCCAGGGCCAGGAAGCGGGCTTTACTGGGCACCATCTGCCTCCAGGCCATCACCCTCAGCAGCAGCAGGTTGGCAGCCTCGGAGATGAAACCCGCCATTGAGTGCCAGGGGAAAAATGTCACTTCGGTCTTCATTTCCTATTCAGGACAAATCTGGTTCAGGAATGTGGAGACAGAAGGGAACAGGGAAGGTGGGCAAGCCAGGTGCCGGGCATAGGGTCCTCGCCGAGCCCCTCCCCGCAGGCTTCTGGCCCGGCACGGCCTGACTTCTGGTTTCCCGAGGATATGGAATATGGCTCCCACCTCACCTCGCCCTCCTTGACACTTCTGGTCATGGCCAGCTGATCCTCCTGCTTCAGCAAACTCATCCTCCTTTCCATGGGGAGGACGTGGAACTACGGGCCAGAGCGTGGAAGGGAGAGTCGGGGCTCACCACATTGCCTACAGACGGGACCACCCCCACCCCTTGCAGTGGTCTTCTTGTCCATTCTCCTTGATAAACCAGAGAACCAAGGGGGAGGTCTGGATAGAGAACCTTCCTTACGTAGGAAACCTCAAGAAGAGGAGTCATATTATGGTGCGCTAGGACGTTACAAAGCAAGTCACGTCAAATGCAGGTTTTAAAAGATGGGAATGGTGTCTGCGGGAAGGCTCTTAGGCGAGAGTGGCGTCCAAGGTGGAAACAGGTCGAGTTCTAGAAGTTACACATTCCAGAAGTTAATGAAGTGGCGACCGCTGGTTGTGAGGGGCACAGAGCAGGAGAATTTGGAGGTGATCATGTGGTGACAGGCCCTTGGGAGAGGCCAGACTCTGGGAAAGGTCAGCCCGTGTGGCCCTAGGAGATGCTAGGCTCTCGGGCTGGAGCGGTCCGGGATGGGCTGGAGCCAGTGTTTGTGCGTTAGAAGGTCATCGGGGGCACCCCGCTGCTGACCCCAGTGCCCTGGACGGCTTGTTTCCCATTTTTTGTGGTGGGGATTGTAGGGGTAACTGCGGAGTTAGGCTGAGATTCTATTTTTTTTAAAGATTTCATTTATTTATTTTTAGAGTGAGGGGAAGGGAGGGAGAGAAATGTGGATCGGTTGCCTCTCCCACACCCCCAACTGGGGAGCTGGTCCATAACCTGGGCATGTGCCCAGACTGGGAATCGAACCAGTGACCTTTTAGTTTCCAGGCTGGCACTCAGTCCACTGAGCCACACCAGCCGGGGCAAGCTGACATTGTATTGAGCCCCTGCTCCCTTCCTCCATCGCCCTCTCTCAGGGTCTGTACTCTCTCAGCCTGGATTGGGATCGAGGTTGGGGGCCCCAGGAGGTACCTTGACGAACTCCTGACTGTGTTGTTCCAAGGTCTCCAAGTTCCATGAAAGATAACCTGGGGCGGAGGGTGGGGAACAGTGCGGTCGCAAGAGGCAGGTTGGAGATCGCAGGAGGGGCCCCGGGCTGGAAGACTTAGGGGAAAGCTAGACAAAGGCATTGCTCTTGTCTTGAGTGTGTGGCTGTGACTAACCTCCCTGACGTCCCCGCCTCCCACACACCCACTGCGTCTCATTCCGGTGCTGAGGTGCAGTCCAAGGGTGGGTCCCGAGTAAGGCTCTGGGAACCGGCGAGGGCAGGCGGAGGAAGGATGGGGGCGAAAGGCGTTAGGAAGCAGGGGCTCTACCCAGGAGGGAGCTCCCACAGAGCGTGTTGTCCAGGAAGCCACGGCTGGCGGCGTGCACGAGGGGACAGTGAGACAGTCTGCCGAAGCTGCCTTCGTACTTCCCTCTCTGCACCTCGATGGTCAGCTCTCCCTGAGGCTCCCCCGTGTTCGAGACCATGGCCAGGGTCTCCGAGAAGAACAGCTTCTGCAGCTCCTCCTCCCCTGGGTGGTGAGGGTCCCGTGAGGACAGATGAAGCCCCAGTTCCTAGGCCTCAACTCTCCAACCCCCTGGCCACCAGTGTCCCACAGTCCCCACCCTCGCCCTCCTCATCCACCCCTGCCTCCCTTCCCCTGACCTCTACAGCAGCCAGCAGCTGAAGAGACACCCCAGCCACCCCCATGTCCTGAGGTCATCCCTTAAAAAATTTCAACAGGTATCAACCCTTTCGGAGTCTCAGGAGAATCAATGCTGAGAGAGGCGGGCCCAGGTCTGGGCGTCTCTGCTCCCTCCTCGCCACACTCGCGCCCCCCTCTCCCTCACCCGCTGCCCAGGCTCACCGAGGGAGGAGAGGAAGTGAATGGCTTCAGCATTGGCCTTTGGGGGTGACAGACTCTCTGGGGCTGAGGCCTGCTGCTGCTCCTTGACTCTGGAGCCTATGGAGGGGAGAGAGGGGGAGATGGTGGTAGGCCTCGGGGAGAACAGGGGCGGGGCAGTGGTCCCAAGAGCAGAATCCTCCAAGGCTACCTCCAGGCAGATTGTGAGGGAGAAGATGGCCCTCCCCTGTCCAGCCCCAGCACCCCTCTTCCTACCTTTGGACTGAACTTTAAAGGGCATGCTGCCTTCTGCCTGCTGCTTGCTACCCCGGTGTGTATCCAGCTGTCTCCATGGCAACTGGGAGCTAGCTACCACCTCTTAAAGGGCCATCAACCCACTTCGATAAACACTCAGACCTTAGAGGAAAAGGCAGGAACTGCGTGTGGGTCTGGGACTCGGCACAAGTCTGAGGTACTGTCCAGCAGAGGGAGCATGTGACATGCTTAAGAGGCAGAGGGATGACATGGGTCATCAGAATGACCTTAGACCTGTGGCCCTGAGTCCAGGCCCTAACATGCACAGGGCCCAGTTAGACACTGTGTGACTAGCACTACACTTTGTGGTCCTGGCACATAAGGGTGACGGTGCATCAGTGACAGTCACAGCAAACTCATAAACTGAGCTAGCCCTGAGTCAGGGACCCACAGGGCCTCACACACCTTGGCTCAACCTTCAGAGAAACCCTTCGAGCAGGTCCTTTTTCCGCTCCATTTTATGGCTAAGAAAACCGAGGCACCAAGAGGTTCAGTGTGGTCCCAAGGTCACACAGCTAGTAATAGGCAGAGCCAGGGCTCGATCCAAGGCAGTAGGGCTCCAGAGTGGGAGCGAATTCAGAGAACGGAAGCAGCAGATAGATGACGCATCGAAGCTACACAAGTGGGGCCATAACATGGGTAGTAATTAACGACAGAGGCTTGAAAACTGAACTCTGATGGACCCTCAAACCGCAGGCTGATCCCCGCCTTGTAAGAGCTGGAGCCTGTGTCCGTGGCTGTGGAAACAGGGGTCAGCCTGACAGGGCCCCACAAAAATCTCGGGAAGAGGGGGAGATGGGTGGAAAAGGTGAGAGAAAGGATTAAGAAGCCCAAACTGCCCGTTATAAAATAAGCCACGGGCGGTGACGTACAGCTGGGGGAACAGAGTTGATGATACCGTAGTAACCGGGTACAGCCGCAGACTTAGATCTCTAGCTGCACAACAGCTACCAGATTTACTGTGGTGGTCACTTCGTCAGGTTTATAAGCACCTCATTGCTATGTTGTACACCTGAAGCTAATATTGTATGTCAACTATAATTTTAAAGTAAACAAATAAGCCCGGGCCGGTGTGGCTCAGTGGACGGAGCGCCGGCCTGCATACCTAAGAGTCCGCGGCTGGATTCCTGGTGGGGGCGCACGTCTGGGCTGCCGGCCAGGCCCTCCGCTGGGGGCCTGGGAGAGGAAACAGGCCGAGGTTTCTCTCTTTCTCCCTCCTCCTCTCTCTAACAATGAATAAATAAAATACTTTTGCAAATTAAAAATAAATAAATAAAAGAAAAACCTTGACATAAAATCTCAGTCACTTAACAAGGGCCTCCCTTCCTCACTTCCCCCACCCCACCCCACCACCATATTACCTGGGAAGACGCCATATTTTGCCGTGTATAATGAGCACTTTTTGCCCAAATTTTTGAGGGGAAAAATAAAGGTGCGCATTATACATGGATAGTACTAATTCCATATCTATATAACTATTTTTAATTATTTTATTTATGCTGATGCATTAAAAGTGTAACTCTAGAAAGCAATGATGATATCCGCATGCAAAGTAATACCCTGGAATATGACAATCAGTTTTGTTTGGAAATATAAATAAATAAATAATTGAATTAAAAAATTAAAACAAAAGATTTTTTTCCTGAAAGTCTGGGCCAAAAACATCGGTGCACATTATACACAGCAAATACAGTAATCTTCATGTAGCTCTTTACTGGGTCTTTATCTATCAACTTCAGGAAAATTTAGAATTATGTGTGGAACTGCTTAAGAGAATCAAACTAACAATGTTGATGTTTCTTTTGTTACATTGTGCATATTTTGTGTTTCAAGTATTTGAAAATCTTTCAAATAATTTGGCTTGGTAGGGTGCTTAAGAGATAAGCCTGGGGGTTCTAATTTAAGTCAGAAAGTTGAATATAGCCTGTTCTTTAAAGTTAAATTCTTACTGGGATTGTAAAACCATTTTTTAGAAGATTCTGAAATGTACTATCTTTACATGTTTTCTTCTTATATTACAATAAAAGTACACAGGAGGTTGGTTTGTCAGTCAATCGCTCTATTTTAAAAAGATCTTTTAAGAAAACTGAGTTCTTTTTACTTCATTTTATTTTTTCCAGCTTTATTGCGATACATATGGTAATACACTTATATATAACATGAATAAGGGCCATATATGCTGCCTAAAGCAGTTTTAATTTTAAAAAGACCAACTAGCAATCAAAGTCTTAGAAGTTATTACTATTCACTAGATTTGTGATTAGAATGATATGACTGGTTAGTTGAACCTAAACGTTTTTGAAATGCTTGTTTTAAAATTTGGATTTTAAGAAATTGAGTATGAGTTTCAAAAGCCCAAGTGAGTTATGAACCAGCCTTTCTCTGCACGTGAGCTGTCAGTGGCATTAAGAAAATTCATAATTGCTTTGGAAAGCAGCTTGTTAGTTCCTCAAAAAGTTAAACGTGCAGTTACTGCATGACCAAACAATTCCACTCCTAGGTACAAACTCGAGACTTGAAAACATCTGTCTATGCAAAAACTGTGCACAGATGTTCCCAGAGCCATTATTCATGACGGTCAAAAAGTGAGCACAGCCCAGCTGTCTGCCGGCTGATGAACGGACAAGAAAAATGCAGTGCTGGAGACACAGTGGCATCATATGAGCCAGAGAAGGAACAAAGTTCTGATACATGCGACAACATGGAAGAACCCCGAAAACATGTTGAACAAAACAAAACAGTCATACGAGACCACATGTTGCACAATTCTATTCACGTGACAAATTCAGAATAGGCAAATCTGGAGACAGAAAATAGATCGGTGGTTGCCTGGTGAGGGCTGGGGTGGGGGTGTGGAGGCAGGGAGCCACATCTGGCTGGGATGATGGCGGTGTGCTCAAGTCAGAAGGCGGCGATGAGCAGAAAACTGTGCTCGTGCTAAAAACCAACGAATTGCACACATTAAAAGGGTGAATTTTGTGCTATGTAAATTATATTTCAGAGTTCATTTAAAAAAATAGATTTCAATAAAATGTAGAAACATCAAACCCGATTGCTTTCATGTGTGAATGACATGAACTTTGACAAAATCCTTTGGATTACTAGGATGAAGTTTAAAACAAGAGCAGCCCTGGCTGGTGTGGCTCAGTGGACTGAGTGCAGGCACTGAGCGCAGGCCTGCGAACGGAAAGGTCACCGGTTTGATTCCCAGTCAGGGCACATGTCTGGGTTGCAGGCTAGGTCCCCGTGCAAGAGGCAACCAACCAGTTGATGTATCTCTCACACATCGATGTTTCTCTCCCTCTCTTCTCCCTCCCTTCCTGTCTCTCTAAAGGTGAATAAATAAAGGTGAATAAATAATAAACAAAATAAAGGTGAATCTTAAAATAGCAAATTGTGGTCTAGATGCTCTTTAAGGGGGCCCATGCTGTTCCCCTCCTTGTGTCCTCTATCTCCCTTTACTTTTCCCCTTGGAGCTCTCCTCCATCCACTCCACTCACTTCTCCCAGTCCCCTCCAGGCCCCTCTAGCCCCTCCTGGGAGCCCACATTCTCAACTCCCGCACCCCCTCCCCTATACTCTCCCCCTGGTGCTGGCTATTTCCTGCCAGCTGCTGGGGGAGAAAGCAGTTGGCAAAGTGACTCACAGAGGATGGACATCTTGTCTACTTTTTGACCCTCTGGAAGATATCTATCAAGGACCCTTGTTACTGTTCCCCTGCCCCACCTCCCTCCCCCAAGCCTGTGCAGCAGGTGGAAGGATGCTCTGAGGAGGACTGACATCCCAGCAGTGCGGCTGTGCTGGGCAGGTTGGCCTCTCAGAGCCTGTGACATGGATGGCCCGTGCCCTCCCGGCACCTGGGGGTGGGCATCTCCTGAACAACACGACCAACGCAGAGGGACTCCCGAATGTGCCGAGCTCTGCAGGTGTTAACGCACCCAATCCACACAACCACTTCTAACGTGGTGGCAGCATCACCCCCTTCAGACACATGAGAAATGGGGGCACAGGAATGTGGGGGCTCCAACCCCGCTGGGCCAGCTCCAGAGCCCGAGTTCTCGACCACTTCGTTCTACGGTCCCTGATGGGCTCGCCCCGCGCTCAGTAATACCAGTAAGAGGAGAGAGAGAGAGGCTGCTGTTGACTGAACACCCCCGGGCATCTCACTGGGTTCTCCCAGGCCCCGCACAAGGAGCTTGGGGATGTGGGCCACCTGCCAGGTGTTACCACAGCCAACCAGAGGCGGAGGCTGCATTAGTATCAGGACGGGTCCAACTGCAAATCCTCTTTCTTTTCTGTTCTTTTTAAAGAAGAAAACATTGAGCCCTGGCTGGCGTAGCTCAGTGGATTGAGCGCGGGCTGGGAACCAAAGTGTCCCAGGTTCGCTTCCCAGCCAGGGTACATTCCTGGGTTGCAGGCCATGACCCCCAGCAACCGCACATTGATGTTTCTCTCTCTCTCTCTCTCTCTCTCTCTCCCCGCCCCCCGCTCCCTCCCTTCCCTCTCTAAAAATAAATAAATAAAATCTTAAAAAAAAAGACTGACTTCAATTTATGTTAATAGATAATTCTAATGAGAGTGTCCAATCTCTGGACCAGCTTCCCTTTAAAAAAAAAAGATTTTATTTATTTTTAGAGAGAAGCAAAGGGAGAAAGGGAGAGAAACACTGACTGGCTGCCTCTTGCATGCCCCCTACTGGGGACCTGGCCTGCAACCCAGGCCTGTGTCCTGACCAGGATTCAGACCCGCAACCTTTTGGTTTGCAGGAGAACACCCAGCCTGCGGAGCCACACCAGTCAGGGCCAAGCCCCTTCTCTTTCTGCCACCCCGGCCAGGCTTTGCTGGAGCCTAGCGTTTACCGACCTTCAGGGTTAGGTTTCCACCTGCTTTCAAAGTCTCCGTGTGTGGCCAGGGCCTTGGAGGGCTAACACCAGCCCCCAACACACACACGCACACACAGGCCTCTTCACGTCTACGTGCCCATGTCCACAACTCCCCCTGTTCTTTGTTCTGCCCTGGAATGCTTACGGCTGCCCACTTAGCCCCCAGGCCCTTTCTCCTTTCGTACCCCAGAGAGACAGCCTGTGTCCGAAAGACCAAAGAAAAAAAATAAACTGCTTGGTAGTTACTTTTTTTTTGAGGTTTTGTTTTTCAATTTAATTTTCACTGTATTTTTCCCATTACCATTTAGTCCCCTTATACTCCGCTCCCCCAGCAGTCACCGCACTGCTGTCTGTGTCTGAGACCTTTTTCCTTCTTGCTCACCCCTCCACCCCCTAAGTTCCCCTCCCCACCAGCTGTCATCCTGCTCTCCATCTATGAGTCTGTCTCCATTTTTCTTGTTAGTTCAGTTTGCTATTTTTAAAACTATGTATTACTCAAACACCTTGAAGGCCATATGTCTACCTCTATCTCTTTTCTATAATCAACTATCACACCAGAAACCTGATGTAGCATTTCACAAAGTGACTTCATGTGCCTTTTCTCCTCTGATTCTCCTAACAGTAGGTGGACTTGTTAGTGAAGGATTATGACTTTGCTGCCTTGCATCCTTTCTGGTATCAGATCCCCTATATCTTTGGGGAATTCTCTCTCCATTCTCAGTGCACTGTTTCAGCTGGGTCTCACGCTGCCCTTCCCCCGTATAGTCATGTGACCGAATCTGACCAGTCAGAGAGGTCCATACACCTAACTCCTAGGATTGGGTCAGGGTCAGACACATGACCCAAGCTGGACCAATGAAATTCAGTCTTTAGGACTACGGGAGGTTCTGCTAGGTTTGATGAACTAGTAGCCTGGAACTTCTGGAGACAATTTTTCCACTGCAGGAAGAAAACCTGACAGAGAACCAAAGCAATACAGTAGAAAGCAAGAGCTGAATGATGATGATGCTGTTCATCTTCATGCCTGAACTCACCATGATATGGTCCCACGTTCCTCAATTTCATGAGCTGATAAATTTCCCTTTTGGCTTAAGCTCCTTTCTGTTGAGTATTTGTCATTTGTACCTGAAAGTGTTCTGACCTAAACTCGTCATCTCCATTGGAAGTTGATGAAACTGAGGTCAGAGAAGTGACTTTTCCAAGGTCACTTGGATGTTCAGTGACAGAACTGGGATTAGAACCCAGGTCTCTAAAGCCAACGACACCTGCTGTCTTGCAAGCAAGGAGCAGGCTGCCTGGTAGCTGCTGGTCAGTTCCAGCTGTGGGAGAAGCACGCACCGTTATTCCGGACAGATGCCCTGGTGGGAGGATCACCCAAGGCCCTGGGAAAATGTGTCACCAGCTTCAGAAAACCATTACCAAGTGCCCCTTGAAGCTAGGCATACACAGAGTGACCTGGACCTGGGGCTTGCCCATTCAAGACAGCAGTGACACAGAGACAATCACAGAACACAGTCAGCTGCCCTTTTTCAGGAAGGTGAGCCCTGGCTGGTGTAGCTCAGTGGATTGAGTGCAGGTTGTGAAGTAAAGTGTCACCGGTTTGATTCCCAGTCAGGGCACATGCCTGGGTTGTGGGCCAGGTCCCCAGTGGGCGCCATGTGAAAGTAAACCACACACTGATGTTTCTCTCCCTCTCTTTCTCCCTCCCTTCCCCTCCAAAAACAAATAAAATCTTTTATTTTTAAAGGAAAAAGGTGAGGACCTGGCCCCTTTTCCCACAGCCACCCAAGGTAAGCCCTGGTCTGGGACAGCCTGGGCCAGCACCTAGTTCCCCAGCCAGGGCACTAGCCTGGGTTGCATTTTCGATCCCCAGTCCAGGCACCGATCCCCAGTCCAGGTGCACACGGGAGGCAACCAATCAGTGCTTCTCTCTCACATTGATGTTTCTCTCTCTCCCTTCATCTCTCTCTAAAAGCAGTGAAAAAAAAAAGCATCCTCAGGTGAAGATAAAAAATTTAAAAAAACCAACAACAGAAGAATTCTGCCATAGCCAAGTGGCACCTTTGCTTCATGATTTTCTGTTTCAAAATATATCTTTAATTACTGTCATGAATTGAAAAGTGGTGTCGCCCTGGCTGGCGTAGCTCAGTGGATTGAGCGCAGGCTGCAAACCAAAGCATCACAGGTTCGATTCCCAGTCAGGGCGCATGCCTGGGTTGCAGGCCACGGCCCCCAGCAACTGCACATTGATGTCTCTCTCTCTCTCTCTCTCTTTCTCCCTCCCTTCCCTCTCCAAACATGAATAAATAAAATCTTAAAAAAAAAAAGAAAAGTGGTGTCACTTGTCCAAAATATTGACTCCAGGACCCCAGAGACCAACACAATGCACACAAAACAATGTTGTTAAAATTCATCTCCAGACAGCGGCATCTGGCTCCTCATTAGACATTACAGAGAGGCCAGGGCCTGGCGCTCGGGGTGCCTTTCACTGCGCGGCTGCCACCACGTGGAACCATCTCCCTTGTGGCCAGGGTACACCTGTGCCTCTCAGGCTCTGGGAAACACTGAGGTAAGTGAGTGTAAGCCCTGAGCAAAGGCACATGAGTCCAGGAGGATGTATTCATAGCATTGTTTCTGGCCAAAGCTCTTGAAGCACAGTGACTCCAAGCTCTCGGACCTGTAACCCAGACAGAAAAACGGAGCCAGCAACAAAAAGACAAGCCCACCCAGTGACAAAGCCTCTGTTAAATCATTCATTCATTTAACATTTATTGAGCGCCCACTGCGTGCCAGGCACCGTGCTAGGCGCGGAAATAGAGATGCATAAGATACAGTCCATGCCCTGAAGGGTTCACAGTCTGGAGGGGAGACACACATGTAAACAAGTGAAATACAGTGGTGAGTGCCAGGGGAGAAGCATTTACAAAGAGCAGAGGTAGCCTGGAGGGGGAGAGGCATAGGGGTTGTCTTCCTGGAGGAGGGGGGCTTTGAGGGGGATTGGAATGACGAACAGGTGTTTGCCAGGCAGACAAGGCAGGAGGAGCAGGGAAAAGGCATTCCAATCTGAAGAAACAGCATGAGCGAAGGCACAGAGGCAGGAAATTGCATGTCTTTGGGTGCAGGGACTCTAACTATTCTGGAAGTATTGCTAGAGTTGTATCGGAGGCTGTGGCTGGAGAGGGGGCAGAGGCCGGATGATGAGGAGAAACCGAGGGCAGGGGGCATCTTGGAGGCTCGCCGGAGGTGAGCAGAGCCTGGGGAAAGGCTTCTCTTTGAAGGGAGGAGGTTCCTGGCTGGCCCTAAGGACGTCTGCTGGAGGACCCTAGGGTTCCTCACCGTGGCCCCAAAGGGAGCTGGACCCGAGACCAGAGGAGAAGCTGAGCTGAGGGAGGGCCGAGCAGATGGGACGGCCCAGCCCCGGGGTCCTGGAAGCTGCCGCTCACTCCCAGACTTCTGATGCCTGACTGCCGTGTGGACGCACCCCCAGCCAGGATGGGGCCAAGGATCGAGTGAGAAATGACGCAGCATGTTCTCGGCATACTGCAAGGGGCCAGATGACTGTTGTTAATAGCTAAAAGGGGAAAGGGGCTGAGGGTAAAGCGGAAGTTAGAGGAAGGCAGAAGTTCTAGGAATAAGGGCTGTGATGAGAAAACGGCAGTGGCCGTGGTAGGCAATGGCTCTCTCTCCCCTGGAAGCGAGCGGCCCTGTCGGCCCAGGGCAGGGGCAGAGGCCAGCAGGCAGGACCAGGCCAGCTGTGCAGGGAGCCAGTGCCACCCTCAGGACTGTTGGGCTGCAATCCCAGCAGCCTCTGGTGTCTCCTCAGCCCGAGGTTGAGGTTTCCTTGGCAACCAGGGCCCTCCCTCTTCCAGGCGGTAGGGAAGTCACTGAGGCAGGCACTGGCCAGGAAGCCCGACTTCCAGCCCTTCCATCTTTCTCGGAAGCGGCTTCATTTGAAAAGTGCCTTCGCAGGGGCAGGGCACGGCAGGGTCGGGGGTGTTGGGGGATGAGGGGCAGTGTTTCAGGAACCAGAGCCCAGGCGCCCCTCTGAGTGACCACTTCTCCAAGACGTCTCACCTCGGGCCACTTTGGGGGACTGAGTTTCCTTTCCCACCCTGAATGGGGGGCAGGGGAAGGGGGACCCAGCCTGTCGGCGGCTCCCGTGCCCTGGGTTTCGTGGCTCCAGCGAGAGTGAGGCCTTCAGAGGGAGGGGCTAGGAGCCGCTCGCTACCACATCAGGAACAGGGGAGGGAGGAGCGGACCCTCCCAGCTAGGTCTGGACATGTCCCAGGGCCCCTCATTTCCTGTCACCCCTGATAGCTCAGCCGCACCCCAGGGAGCCTCCCAGCCTGCAAGCAGTCCCCTTTCTCTAGCCCCCAAGTCCCCCGCTTTGTCCCTCCCCCACGACCAGTACTGGAGAATGGCGCCCACCCTGGGCTCTGATGGAGGCGGCGATGGTAGCGATGAGGGGGTGGGTGTGCGGGCCATGGCTGGCCTCCCCACCGCGCGGGTGGGCCGGGGGCGTCACTTGCTCTTGTGCAGGTCCTTCAGCCGGCGGAGCTTCTCCAGGAGCTGGGCCCGGGAGCAGCCCTCGTCCTCGCTGGGGCCCGGGCCCAGGCCCAGGGTCTCCTGCAGCACCAGGCAGTGGGTCCTCAGGAAAGGGTTGTAGGAGCGCTCCTCTCCCAGCGTGGACGGGCACTGTGGGACCAGAGGCACCTGGCTCGGGTGGGAGAATCTGGCAAATGAACCCGACGAGGGCAGTGCCCCCACCCCAACCCAGTCCTGGGGTCCAAGAGGTCTCACTCAAAGACCGCCCATGAGGCAAACGTGTCAGAGCTCTGGGAGGGGCACAGAGGAAGGGTTCCCTCTGGGGAGTGCCCTCGTGGCCCCTCCCGGACCCCCAGCCCCTCACCGTGCTCTTGCGCTCCATCCGCTGCCTCTGCACCCACTGCATCTTCCTCTCCCGGGCCAGGTTCTCAGGCTCCACCACACCTGCAAAGCCCAGGTTCTCCTCCGCGTACTCGTGACCTAGGGACGCCCACCGGGGCCGGGAGGCAGGGCGGAGAGAGGTTGGTGGGTGAGCAGAGACAGTCTTCCCCGAGGGGCAGCACAAGCCCGCCACGTGGGAAGAGGCAGGCGCGATTCAGGGGAAACCACCAGGCCCGCAGCCAGGAGGCCGACTTTGCCTCTGCCCGTCTCGGTGACCTCAGTCACCTCTCTGAGCCACAGTTTCCTTGGCCAGTGGAGAAAATAACGCCATGAGGACAAGGGTGTGTCTCTGGTGCCCGGAACAGGGCCTGCTGCGTGCTGGGTGCTCAGGAAAGTAGGAATGAATGGATGAGCTGACTGTTCTGAGGATTAACTAAGGTGTCAGTGAACGTGTTTTAGAAACTGGGCATGCGATGGCTGTAGGGACACATGCACGTGACATACATACAGACTTCCGTATGGATGCTGGGACATACAACGTGTGGACATGGATGTGTACAATGGACACACACAGACTGGGTTCTCCCCGACAAGCAAAGGCTATTTTCTGTCCTGGGCTCTGGCTCAGCAGGGGTGTCACCGAGCCAGTACTTCAAAAAGAAGGGGGCTCTGCCCACCCCCACTACAGTGGGCTCCTGGGAACCACCAGGGGAGGAGCCGTGTCACTTCTGGGACAGGAACTGGGTCCAGGGGCACTCTAGGAGGGTGAAGGGCTGGGAGGAGTGGGGGGCGCCTCACCAGGCCACAGCAGAGTGTCGTCCCCCAGCCCCAGCACAGTGTCCAGCGAGCTCAGCATGGTCTCGGCAGTGCCCTCGAAGGTCCGTCCTGGTGGGGCCAGGGGCACGTTATAAAATACAAGGATAACACAGTATGTTATATGGCACACGAAGGGCAGTGGGGACCAGTGTGTATGCCTCGGGCCACCAACCCTCAACGATGGCCCTGGGAGCTGGGCCCAAATGTTCACCCCCAACCCCACTCTTCTGAAGGCCTCCACCGCACATGCTGGCACATGGGTGGGTGGGGGGGCTGTGCTTTCAGGCCAGGCTCTAACAGCCCCAAGCGTGGCCACGCTGGCTTGCTCCTTTGCACAGAGCACCTCCGTCTTTGCGTTTGCTGCCCTGGGGGACCCCGCACAGCCTGGGACTCGTGATCCCCGAGCCACAGCATCCTCCTCTCGCTCAGGGCTTCTCAAGTTTTTGTAACCTGGTCCCCTGGTCCCTGTATCAGCGAACCTGGCTCCACGCAATGGAAACAAAAGCCCTGCGAGCCCTGTACTCGGTTACAGGTCCTGTCTCACTCTATCCAGCCCCTGTGGGAAGTCGTGAGGATATTAAAGAAAAATTGAGGCAACACAGGTAACGGTCACCCCAAATCAGAGAAACTGCTGGGGCAACATCTGTGCTGAAACCAGGACTTTAATGCCTCTCACGGCACCGTGGCTGCCCTCGGGCCCTGCGCTGCTCCCCTAACCCACCCCTCATCCTCCCTCTTCCCTTTGGGGGTACTCACCACAACCAGAGAGGAAGAGCAGGTCCCCTGAGAAGAGGCAGGAAGGACCCTCGTAGGGCTCCCCATCCAGCAGGTAGACCAGATGACCTTGTGTGTGGCCAGGGGTGGCCAGAGCCCGGATCTGAAGTCGCCCCACGCTAACCACGTCTTGATGACAGAGGGGACTGGGGAGCAAGGCAACAGGGGAGAGGAGGCACTAGAGCTTATGCCATGCTGGCCCTGCCCCGCCCTAGGAGATTTGCAGGAGTCGAGGCTTCCACGGCAGAGAGAAAAGGAGCCCCCAGTGCCCGGACTTTGGACTTGAACCCTCCCCTCTTCCTGTTTCGGGGATGAGGGCTGGATCACAGGGGCTGTGATCTGCTCTCTGAGGGCCGGGAGGGACGTCAGGAAAGATCCAGCTGCTGGTAGCCCTGAAATACTCCACTGGAGGTCGGGGTCACGGTGAGCCCATGCAAGTGCCACTCCAGCCCTGGGGTCGGGGACTCACTGGGTGAGGTAGGGGATGCCGTCCTGAGGGCTCCCGTACACCCTGCAGTCGTGGTGCCGCCGGCTGAGGTCGCGGTTCCCCCCGCTGTGGTCCCTGCAGGACAGCAGGGGCGGGGAGGGGCTTTGAGAGGGGCCACTGCGCTGGGCCTGCTCGCCTCCCGCTTCCCCGCGGCATCTGCAGGCCTAGGAGCCCCGCACGTCCCCGGCTTCTGGACCCAGCTAAGCCGTCCCCGCCACTGGGCCTTTGTTCAAGCTGTTTCCCTGCCCAGGACGCCGTGCCCCCGGCTCACCAGCCCCCCTTCCCCTGGCCAGTGCCAACTCTGTGATCTCCGTGAACTTTCTCAGCTCCAGGGTCGTCAGCCTTGGATTCTTCCAAGTGGATCTGATGATGTCCCACCTGGTGACCACCACCCCCTGTGCCCTGAGCCAACTGCCACAGTTGTCATCGTTTGTCGCTGCTGTACATTTCCATGCAGGGCTCTCTCCCCTATTGGACTATAATCTTCTTGAGAGAACCAATCACAGGTTTGCCCGTGTCCAGGGACAGAAGCCATCTAACAAATGCCCATGGGACTTGAGACAGGTGCCGGCCCCGCCCCGCTCTGGGGCTGCAGAAGCCTAATAAGTGGAGCGGTGGGGGACCCACCCCTTCCCCTACCTCTCTGCTAGTGCCCCATCGCTTCATGAGGGAGGGGGACGGCCCCCACCCTGACCTCCTGACCCCCAGCCCAGCCTGACCTTATGGGGCTCAGACCTGGCGAGCTCAGCTGGGGCAAGAGTCAGCCAGAGGGGAGATCGTCTGCACCCAGCCTCCCCCCCCCCCGTGCCAGCCCCTTACCAGTGCTTGTGAGTGCAAAGAATGGCGACCAAGGTGACACCCTCCTTCTCAATGGAAGCCTGGAGGAGAGGCGAGTTACTGAGACTGAGGAACAGGATGCAGAGGGAGACCGGAGGCGGAGAGAGATGGGAGAGTGAGTGCTGGGTGCAGGGGAGGGAGGGGGAGGGGCAAGGGGGAGGGAGGGGTGAGGCTGGAGAATGGGAAAGGGTGGGAGGACGGGGTTGGGGGCAGGCAGCTGAGACCCAGCACGGGCTCATGGGAGAGGGTGGGGAGGTTGGGGAGAGGGGAGGGGAAAGAGACCCGTGGAGGGGCAGGCACACGGGCGTATGCACACATGGGAACAAGAAATGGGAGGGAAAGGTGGAGTGGCCCAGACGCCGACAGCGGTGAGGAGAGAAGAGAGAGGGCCCGAAAGGGGCCGCAGAGAGTGGGAGATAGAGACCAGACCCACAGTCTCCAGTCGGCATCGCTCTCCCTCTGGCTCCGGCTCCCTCACTGCTGCCCTCCCCCGCTGGTCCAGCCACTCTGGACACCGACCCTCCCCCAGGCTGTGGTCGTGGGGGTCTCTGTGTGTGAGTGCATGAGCAGGGGGGCACCTCCCATTGGCAGGGGGACCAGCATCAGCTCCTCTCTAGTGAGGGGAAGCTGCCAGTCCCTGAGGGCACCCCAGGTCCCCTGCCCCTCACCTGCACGGCCTGAGGGTCTGAAGGGTCCACAGCCACAGCCAGCCGGGCCTGGGTGTCAATGATGAGGTAGCTGTAGTTGTCCGAGAGGACGGGGATGGGAAGCACCTTCACTCCTGGGGGGACAGAGAAGGGCTATGGGTGGGGTGAAGGGCAGGGAGTGGTCGGGGGTATGTGGTGGGGGCAGGCAGGCAGGGTGGGTGGGTGGGTGAGTGGGCACAACTGGGGGTCGATGCCGGCCCAGGACAGCCAGAGCTCACCGTTGAAGAGGCGGGGCTGGGTCCTGGAGTGGCCTTTGGGGTAGCGATTCCGAGCTCTGCGCAGCTGCTGTCGGTAGAAGAGGTACCCAAGCCAGGTGCGGGTGTACAGGCTGTACCTGCGGGCGGGAGGTCTGTGCTCAGCCCCCGCATCCCCCACCCTCTGAGATGCCCAGGCATCACGCCTCCACTCTGCCGGCCACCCTGAGTCAGTGCGACTCCGCCGTCACCTACTATGTGCCCACTGCTCGCCCTGCTCAGTCCTCAGGGCAAGAGGGAAATGAGACAGACACACCCTCAGTTTGCAGCCCATCAGGGAGCAGGGAGAATTCAGAGAGACTCCTGGAGTAGGAGGGGTTTCTTCAGGGAAGGGGGTGGAGGATTTAGGAAGTTAGGAGTTAGAAACAGGTGAGAAACATATTTCAACAAGAGCGGTGGATGCATCACAACACCAGGGACCGAGGCACCGACTCCCAGCCCCACCTGAAGAAGCAGGTCTGGGGAGCAGCCTGGAATTGGCATTTTCCTAACAGCTCCAGGTGAGGCTGATGCTGCTGGCCCAGGGACCACAACTCCGAGAACCACTGGAGTAGAGAAAACTATAATAGCAGACAGCAGGCTTATTTGGGGAAGCTAGAAAGTTCCCTTTGGCTGTTTGGTGGAGGAAGCAGGGAGAGGTGCGGTAGGATGGGTTGACCACACTTTCTCCCTTCTCTGGCCGCCGCTCCAGGCCATCCCGGGCTGCACAGTGAAAAGGCCGCAGAAAGAACTCGGGGACTTGTGAGTGACAGAGTCCTCCCCATCTGGAGTGCATCATTCGGGGGCCAGTGTCACCGGCGTGTGACCCCTGCTTGGCTTAATGCTCTGCTGCTGTCACCTTGAAACCCCTCACGATTTTACCTGGGACCTTGCGGGAGTCTGGCGGGACAGCGGAACCTGCGCACGAGCCGAGGTGGTGGCACACCTAACACGTGCATGTCCCGTTGCCTGGAGCCCTGTACACACACCACGTTTGCCATGCCCCCTGAGCACAGAATTCTGGCGGACCTACTGGGGGTGGGAATCCAACGAGACTCAGAGTGAACCACGGTGGGGGGGACAGCTGCAGCGGGGTGAGGGAGGCCCCGACTAGCCCAAGGGGCCACACACTCAGCTCATGCCAGAATTTGCTTCAAGGGCATAAAGAGCACGGTGGTGTTCTAAGAGACAGAAATGACCAAGGAGCTCTGGCCCATCCTTCCTTACTCGTGTCCCGGCCCCGTATGACTCAACCACCTGTGCTGCGAACGGTGCTTCAGAGGGAAAGGGGACGAGGGGAAGTGACCTTCTCCCAGCAGGCCTTCCTCGCTCTCAGGGAGCTGAAGGTGGAGCGTGAGGGTGGCAAGAGGTGAAATGGAAACGGCTGGGTTAGTCTGGCGCAGCCTTCCGGCATCCCGGCCAGAACGAAGTGCATGCCCTGCACAAGCTAGGAAATGTGAATTGTGTGGTTTCAGTGATTCCACGTGTAAGGTAAATGTCCTCCCACTTGCTTTTAAAACTGGTCCCGTGCAATGCAAAAATACACGAAAAAATTCAGGCCGATAATTTAGATGATTGGTTTTTCTTTACTTAGAATGACACTAGATAGCAACTTAAAAACACCGTGGCAAGTCGAGAGAGAGATGGTAGAAGAAAGGAAAAGCTTTGTGTCTTAGTTCCTCATGTGGCACTCTTTCCCTGCTTTTTGAACAAGAGGCTCAGAATCTCCTTTTACACGGAGCCTACAAAGTACGTAGGCAGCCCTGCTGCTTGGGAAGGGAGCCGTCTCAGGCCCTGGCGTCAGAAGGGAAACTGAGGCTGGGCTGGGGGTGGGGCAGTCAATACCTAGGGTTACGCAGCAAATCAGTCAGAAAGGGAGAGGGACTGTGGCGGATTAAACCCGGCACTGACAAGTCAGGTGGAAGGCAGATGACAGGCCGCAGATGTCCACAGGGATTTACAGTGCCAGTGTTGCGGTGGGTGGGGGGGGGGGGGGGGAAGGGGGGGGAGGGGGGTGGGAACGGCTGCTCTTCAGGCCCTTCCTGAAGACATGGCTGATTTCCATGCAAACCAGGTTGGTCTGCATGACAGCCTAGGAGAAATGACGTAGGGATCACTACAGCCCCTGGTCTGTGCCCGTGCACTGGTGTTGATGGGGTTCTGATGCACTGTGGGGGGATTATCACCCTTTGTATCTTTTTTTAATAAAGATATTATTTACTTATTTACTTCTAGAGAGAGGGGAAGGGAGGGAGAAAGAGAGGGAGAGAAACATCAATGTGTGGTTGCTTTTCCCACGTTCCCTCCTGGGCACCTGGCCTGCAACCCAAGCATGTGTCCTGGCTGGGAATCGAACCAGTGATCCTTTGGTTTGCAGGCCAGCACTCAATCCACTGAGCCATACCAGCCATGGCCTTTGTGTCTTTCCATCCATTTTTCATAGTCCCTCTTTCTCTTTTATTTTTTAATTTTTAATAATTTTTATTTTTTTCAATTACAGTTTACATTCAACATTATATTAGTTTGAGGTGAACAGCATAGTGATTAGACATTTATGTAACTTACAAAGTATTCCCCCCAATATTTCCAGAACTCAACTGGCACGGTACATAGTCACTAGAGTATTATTGGCTACATTCCCTAGGCTGTACTTTATGTCCCCGCGGCTATTTTGTAACTACCAGTCTGTCCTTCTGTGTTAAAATCAGTGTCAGCCTCTTGTACTTTCATTCACTCGGCAGTGTTTGCTGAGGCCTTGCCATTCGCCTGCTCTGGGCACGCCGTGGGCAGGGGAGCCGGCGCCTCCTGCGGCTTCTGTTCTAGTGGGGCGGGCCGGACAATGAACACACTGTCAAGTGAAGACGGCGAAACAAAATGGGGCGAAAGGGCGGAGGATGAGGATGGGAGCTGCTGTGTTAGGTACCGAAGTCAAGGAAGGCCTCTTTGTGGGCGACCTTCCAAGAAGCAAGCAAGCAGGTGGTGTGAGAATCTCGGGGAAATTCACAAAGAACTGGACGGGAGAGTGCAGACGCCCCGAGGGAGGGAGGGGGGAACAAGCTGGGGGGACCCTCCGATTCTCGTGGGTGTGTCAGTGAGGACAAAGAGTTGGCCCGAGAGAGATGCCCCACCTGTGGGCATTGGTTGGAACAAGCTAATTATCGTGGACTGGATTCTGGACCAGAGAAAGAACATCAGTGGGACCGCTGGTGAAATCTGAGTAAGGTCTGGGGAGTACTGAATAGTCTGTATCGATGTTAGTCTCTTAGTTTTGATAGCGGTGCTGAGGTTGTGAAAGAGGTCAAGTTCAGGGAAGTTGGGGGAGGGGCATACGGGAATTCTGTGTGATAATTTTGCAAGTCTGAAATTATTTCAAAATATGGAGTTAAAAAAGGGTAAATAAATAAGTTTGCTCTGGGCCCAACACCACCTCACAGCCAGGGCTGCAGTCCCACTCCTGGCTTCACTTCTTCCTGCTCAGTCAGGCTCCTGGAAGGTCCAGGGCCCCTGGCAACGGAGAGAGCTGGGTTCTAGGCACGGCTTGTCCCCCACCCCCAGCCCTGAGAGCTCGGACGAGTCTTCTTCAGTCTCACAGGTCAGGTTCCTCATCCCAAAAATGGCGCTAGCAGGACTGACCCTGCAGGACTGTGAAGATTAAACGACATAAAACAAGGTAACACATGGTAACACTTAGGGCCTGGCTGTGGGTGGAAAGTGTTGAGCAACCGTTGTTTCCTTCCCCCGTTCTGCCAGGCGCCCCTCACAGCTGCTGGCGCTGGCTGCCCACGTGTGGGGGGGTGGGGGGCTGCTGAATGCTGCCCGTCTTCCATTTTTGGATGCTCGTTATGAGTGCTTTGTTCCCCAAGGAAGGTCAAGGTCCACGAGGGCAGGGGCTGTGCATTAAGAAGCTGCGGTCAACAACAAGGCCCCTCTCTTCCATTTGCTTTATTCAGCAAATATTTACTGCGCATGCTGGGCTGGGTGCAAACGGCAGAGAGAACTCGGCAGCTGGGTGAGTGGAGGGGCCCACAGACCAGACCGGAAAACCAATCAACAAAGAAGCGGTTAAGTATAGCTGGAGGAGAGGGGAGGGAAGGGAGAGGTCGCGCTGTGGACGGGGTGGTCAGGGAAGGCCTATCCTCTGAGGGCAACCTTTGAGCTGGGAATGGAGAGATAACAGGGCGCCAGCAATACGCACAGCCTGGGCGGTGTAGCGCCAAGGTCTTGGGGCAGGCGGGAGCGGGGCGAGTTCTGGGAGTTTCCAGGAGGCCCAGACAGGGCCGGAGGGGCAGAGCGCACCAGGGCAGAGGTCAGCGAGGTGAGCAGGGGCCGGGTGGTGGAGGAGCGGTGGAAAACTGCTGGCGGCTTGTAAAGCAGGGAAGCATGTGCTCTGACTTCCCTTTCTAAGAGCTCCCCGGGCTGCTGAGTACAGGGCGCAGGGAAAGGGAGGAGAGTGGAGGGTGGCAAGGGAAACTGAGTCACTATTTGGGAGAGAAGGCGAGGAGGGCCTGGACTAGAGGGGTGCTGGAGGTGCGGAAAGGCGGAGATGGATGCCAGGCCTGAGGTGTGTGCCCCATGGGCTGTGGCGGGAGGGACAGGTTGCCCTTGCAGGACTGAAGTCTGGGTCACAGTGCAGAGCAGGGGCAGGGGGTGGGGGGAGACCCCAGGACCTAGAACCCCAAGCCACCGGGCCTAGAGCCTTCCTGACCTGAGAATGACTTCCCCCGATCCTCTGGCGCCTCCTTCGTCTGCCTACACACTGGCTGTGTCACCATCGCCAGAGTCCAAAACCACGCTCGTCAGCTCTTCCTCCTGCTGCCGGTCTTTCTGGGAAAGGCCCTGTCACCGACCCAGTTGCACAGCTTCAGCCCCGACTTAACCCTCTCCCTGGCATGTGTGACCAAGACACAGTCTCTCTCACGTTCACCTTCTACCCCCCACCCCACGGGCTCACCCAGGAACAGCCCCTAGAAGCTCTTAATTTGACCCTTATGAAAGCTTCCTTTACACAGCTCTGTCTGCAGTCCAAACTGCTAGGCACTGGCAAAAAAAAACCAAAACACCGTCATTGACTGAGTCTCGCTCCTGCTCAAACGCCTTCAGGGGCCCCCCACTGCTGACGGGACAGTGCCCCACCCCCGTCAGGCAAGCCCTTTGGATCGGCACAGGAAGGGCTCGCTGCCTCCTCCCCGCTGTGTGGCCCAGGGAAGACCCTGTGCTCAAGAGTGAACAAGCAGAAACCCGCACCTGTCCACGGGAAGCACGTGAATAAGTGAGTGGTGACACCACCAGACCCTGAGAGACGCACAGCCAGCACAACGGAGGATCGAGAGCACCAGGTCTCGGCACGCACTAAGGTCAATGTAACATTGCGCTGACAGGCACACTGCAGAGAAAACCACCTGACAATGTTGATTAAAAATGCCAAAGCAGCCCTGGCTGGCGTGGCTCAGTGATTTGAGCGCCCCGGCCTGCGAACCAAAGAGTCGCTAGTTCGATTCCCAGTCAGGGCATGTGCCTGGGGTGTGGGCCAGGTTCCTATTAGGGGGGGCGAGCAAGAGGCAGCCACACATTGGTTTCTCTTTCTCCCTCCTTTCCCCTCTGTCTAAAAATAAATACATTAAATACATCTTTAAAATAAATAAATAAATAAAAATGCCAGAGCATGTAGAACCATCACCTACATCGGTCAGGGATACTGACGCACTCAGCGAAGAATCAAGCAGCCGAGGGAAGGGGCCGCACGCAGGGCCCCCCCAACCCCCGGGGGGGCAGGGAGGCGGTGGGCACAGGGCTGTCACGGGGCCTGCAATCTCTTCTTGAGCTGAGCAGTGGACTGACTCTAATCTATCTTCCTTTGAATTCCTGAAATAACTCATTAACATTTCAAACCTCCCATCCTCCTGCAGGCCTCTGGCCTGGAACACCCCTCCCACGCCCTTCTCTCCTTACTGGACTCCTGGGCTTTCTTCAGGGACCGGCCCCCACCCTGCAGCTCCTGACTACCCCAGTGGGAAGCCTTCCCCCCCAGCTCCACCCGCAGCACCCACCCTGCAGCACCCACCCTCCCCCTGCCCCTCCACGAGGAGGAGTGGGACCCCAGGGCCTTATCAGCTTCTACCAGCACCCTAATCGGGACCACGCGGTGGCAGGCAGGCAGACATAACGGGAGACCCAGCCTGCTCCTTGTGGTTCCTGTTCCTGTCCCCCGGGCACCCCCAGCATGAGCACAGCCCAGAACTGGCACTCACAAAATGCTTAGTGACCCGAAAGTCAGGGAAGGCTGGGCATGCACTCGCTATCCAAGTAACCAGGCACTAAAATCCACGGTCTCCTCGGCACCCTGTGCAGCTGGCCCCATGCTGGGCCGTGACCCCTGTGAAGCCCAGAGGGGTGTCTGGGGCCCAAGGTAGAGCCACCTCTGCCGCTGCTGCTCTCCCCTCCCCTCCTCATCCTCCTGCTTCCAAGTCCTACCCCTCTCCCTGCCACACTCACACAACTGGTCAAGCAGGGTGCTCTGCGAAGCAGGTCACCTAGACCCAAGGGCATGGGTGCGGCTCTGTCACTGGGGCATACAACGCCAACTTCCCGTGCCCTGGGGTCTGGACCCTGGTCCCTGAGTGGAGGAGCTAGAGGGGTACCAGAAGGGGGATCTGCAGACAGGCCCACAGTCCTGGCCCTGCCAGCCCAGGTTAGGGCGCTGCTCGCGCGCTCACTGACTCGTCCCTAGTAACAGGGACCTTTCCCATGGCTTTCCTTGACCCCTCCTGCCGCAGCCCTGAGCTCTGGGCCTCCTGTCATCTCCTGTCACCCTCCGAACCACCCAAGCAGGTCCTGTTGTTCCCTCCACCTCCCAGGTGAGGACAGTGGAGCCCACAGAGGTGGGGAGAAGTCTGCTTGCTTAGGGGCACAGGGCCGTGGGCCGTGGGGCAGAGACTCGCCGCCACAGCCTGACTCTGGAGTCCACACTCCTAACTGCTGAAACCCTCCCCAAGCCCCCAGTGAGGGGCTAGGAGGAGATGAGTAGGCCCGGACTATCTGGGGTGCCCAGCTCCTTTTGCCGAGAGGAAGGGTACAGCGGGGCAGTTACACTGACCAGGCACATGGCCGGACACACAGCGCACAAGCTGGCCGTCTGGGGCACCTGGGCCCCCAGCTTGGGCTCTTCAAGGCACAGACCCCTGTGACACCGTGAAGCACATCCCAGGACCAAGTCCTCACACATGCAGCACTTTGCCACGAGTGCAGGGGGGCAGGAACCCCTTGAACCTCAGGGGAAGACACCCAGAATCAAAGAAGCCCTTTCAAATCTGCGCTCGGGGGTTCCTGGTCCCAGACTGAGGGCTGGGCTGGTGGCTGCTTGGGGACCGCCGTGAGCCCGATGGACATGGGAGAATGTGAAAGGTGAAGGAGACAGTGGGAAGGACCCGTCCTTCCGTCTCCCGGCCTGCCACCTGACTGGGACGTCACTGCCCACCGAACGGCCCCACAGCTTCCTTTCTACTGCTGGAGCTGGAGGCAAGGAGCAGAGCCCAGCACGTTCACCGTGACTTGCAAAATGACACTGACATCCCAGGGCCAGATGGTGTGGGGTTCAAACTCCCTGCCATGGGGTCCCCAGGCACGGTCGGAAAGCCGGGATCTAGAATGACCCAGGGGCCGGTTAAACAGAAAGATTTTGATCTTCTCCTCCGTTGGCCCCCTTCCTAGATTCTGTTTCAGCATATCTGGGGCCCGGAACTACCCATGGTCAGCTCACCAGAAAGAAAATCAAGTCTCCTAATTGGTCCCCTGGGACCCAGGTGGGAGACAGAAAAACCACTCTGCGGAGCGGGCTGGGGGTGGGGGCAACCGTCTGGGGCGAGCCCTGCAGCTGTCCTAGGCCCCCCCCCACCACCCGGGATTAGGGCAGCGGATGCAGCACCAGCCACCCCAGAGCGGGGTCACAGGCCCACTGATCTGGATGGACTGCGGCTCTGCGGCCCCTCGGGTATCTGAGTCTGAGCCTCCAGCCCCATGGGAGGCTGGGGGGACAGCCGAGGACAGGGAGACTCAGCCCTGCCCCCTAACCTCCTCCCTGTGGCTCAGGGTGGTGCACACACAATGAAGCTCTTCTTCTTCCCCTCCTCCCTCCCTAAAGGGCAGTCTCCCCATCCTGGGCAGCCCCAAGGCAGGCCTGAGGGTGTTCAAGTATTTGCCCCAGCTAGACCCCCGGCTCCAGCCTCAGGACGGCCCAGCGCAGAAGGGGAGCAGCATAAAGGGGGGTTCTGTATCCAACAGAATGACCTGGAAAGCCCCTACTGCCAGGGTCACCTATTTTGACCCCTCCCTCCCTCCCTCTGGTACTCCCTACCTGACCTCCCCCCAAATCCTGGTGAGGCCCCAGAGTACACCAGGACCCAACGGGCAAGCCAAGGTGGTGAGGCCTCTGGCCAGGAAGCATATTTGGCTTTCTCCTCTCAGGGCCAACCCACCCCAGGCCCTGGGTTTTATTTGGTTTTGGTTTTGGTTTGTTTCTTTCAGCTTCCCACCCCTTCCCACTGCCCCCCTACCCCCCTTTGTTCCAATCCCAGGCCATCTTGCTCCAGTCCTGCTCCCTGGGCTAGACCTATGGGGGCCAGGGATCAGGCCTTCGAAGACCTAACGCAGGAAGAACCAAGAATGCACAATGAGGGCGTTGCATCTGGCCGGCCACAGGGCGTTCTTTATGAAACCGAACCCAGAAATGGCTATCTGAGGGCCGAGGGGCTTGCAAGGCCACCAGGACACACAGTTCTGCTGGAGCAAGGGTCTGGGAGGGACAAATGGAGCAGCCCAATGCTGTGCACGCTCTCAAACCCGGGGCAACTGGAGAAGGTGACGAGACAGCTGGAGGGCCCTAGACTAGGGTGAGAGTTTCCCAAGGCTGCCAGCGGGCCTGGCGGGGAGGAGGCGACTTCCCCACACCCAGGACATGGGCAGTGCTGGCAAGCGGCCAGAACACAGGCCTGCCCAGGAGATCACGGGGCCTGTGTCCGCCGTCTCCATGCCCACCCCGGGAACGGTCTTCCACAGATTCCCACGCCCTCTCCAGACCTCACCCGCCTGTCCCGGGGGAGGAGGGGCTGTTGC
Organism: Phyllostomus discolor; assembly: GCF_004126475.2. Lineage (NCBI taxonomy): Eukaryota > Metazoa > Chordata > Mammalia > Chiroptera > Phyllostomidae > Phyllostomus > Phyllostomus discolor. The sequence goes on from NC_040906.2 coordinate 15,144,848, forward strand.
TGAGGCTCTCGGGGAGGACCGGGGGCACAGACGTTGCTAGCCACCTGTGAGTGCTGTCTCGGTCCTGGCTGGGAGGCCTGGGCTAATTCTGTCTCCTTGCCCACAATTCCAGGCCTCCTGCCCGCCAAGGCCCCTTGGTTTTGTTTGGTTTTTATTTTGGTCTGTTTGTTTTGGCTCCCTCCCCACCAACCTCAGGCCCTCTTTCCTCTTTCTTTCTTCTTTAAGACTCTATTTATTTACTTTTAGAGTGAGGAGAAAGGAGGGAGAAAGAGAAAGAGAAACATTAATGTGAGAGAGAAACAACCACCGGTCGCCCTGTCTGGTGACTGAACCTGAAACCCAGGCGTGCGTTCTGACTGGGAACTGAACAGGGGACCCTTTGCTTTCGGGGACAACGCCCAACAGAGCCACCCGGGTCAGGACTCGGGCCCTCTCCATCTAGTCCTGTCCCCTGGGCCGAGCTTTTCACTTACTCAGCAAAGAGACATCTAGTGAGGGCCCACTCTTAGCCAAGAACCGTTCTTTCTGAAGCTGGGACACTGTAGTGAACAGCGTCTTCCCTCACGTGGCTCATGTTCTGGCTGGGGGAGGAAATCAATAAACCAGCAAACAAGGCAATTAGTCAAGGATGTCAGAGAAAACAGCAAAGTCAGATGGAGGTATTAGAGGGTGCAGGAGTGGGGGTGCTGCTACTTTTGTGTGGAGCGCTTAGGGGAGCCTCTCTAATCGGATGAAAGTTGAGCAGAGGCCTGAAGGAGGGGTGGGGCAGCAAGCCATGTGGCCACCTGGCCATCTCGGGGGAGCCACGACAGGGCTCCAAGCTGAGACGACCTGGGGATGGTGGGGGAGCAGCGAAGAGCCCTGGGTGACCCCGGCGGGATGAGCACGGAGCGGAGCAGGAAAGGTGAGATGGTAGACGGGAAGGCCACACGGGGCCTTGGGGCCATTCCGACGCCATCTACGAGCGTCAGAATGGCCCTAGAAACTAGCAGAAAAGCAACTCGTTTCTAAATTAAATGCAAACTGTTTCATTCTGGTGGGAGGTACAAAGGCGTAAGGAAGCGGTCCATTTAGGAGGCCAGGCGAGGACGAACCAGGGGTCGGCCCAGGGCGGGAGCAGTGGAGGTAGGGATCAGTGCTCAGAGTTTGGATATATTTTGAAGGTGAGCTTTGAGGATGCAACAAAATTTGACAGGTAGAGGCGTAGGGAGGAAGGGAGGTCTGACAGGCCCTCGGATGGAAGTAAGGTGAGGGGTCATGGCCTGCGGAGGGTGGAATTGGAATTGGGCGGATTTGGAGGGGGCGTCAGAGAGCCCCGAAGACCTGAGTGAGGGTGCGGACCCCATCTGGTGGGCAGTGTGGCTTGGGGAACGGGCCACGAGCTCAGAGCTGGGGTTTACAGACTGACACAGCAGCAGAGGGGAAGCTGGGCAGGGGGGAGCCAAGGGGCTGCCATGGATGCCGGGGCTGCAGCTCACCAAGGCCCCAAAGGGCCACAGGAAGGAAAAGGCCGCTGCTCCCCTTCTGCAGGCTGCGCTGCGAACGCCCAGCCCGTTGCCTCTACCAGGCCTTAAGTCAGCCGTGAGCCGGTGGGTCGCGCTTGGCCCACCCAAGGCCCTCAGCTCGGGATTCTTGTCGCCCTTTGAAACCAGGCCAGTGGGCCTTCCCAAGCCTCAGAGAAGGGGCTTCCTCTCACAGAAGGGGAGCAAAGCAAAGTTTGTCTCGGGACACCTGGTTTTACTTGGATGAGGAAGGTCGAGAAAGATGTTCGCCCTGACTGGTGTGGCTCAGTCAGCTGGGCGTCCCGCAAAGCCAGAAGGTCGCCAGTTCGATCCCTAGTCAAGGCTCATGCCTGAGTTGTGGGTTTGGTCCTGGTTGGGGCGTGTACGGGAGGCAGCCAGTTGATGTTTCTCTTTCTCCCTCCCTTCCGCCTGCTCTCTAAAAATAAATATATACAATAGAAAGGTAGAAAGAAAGAAAGAAAGAAAGAAAGAAAGAAAGAAAGAAAGAAAGAAAGAAAGAAAGAAAGAAAGAGCTTCACCCAGGGGTGAAAAGGGGGCTTGGTCAGGAGGGAGCAAGGGCTCTGTCGGCTAGGACTGCCCAGCTCCGAAGGCTGGACAGCGGGCCCCCATCCGCTCCCTCAGCTCTGCAGACATTCCAGCCCTGCGCAGGCCGAGACTTGTTCCCCACCCAGCCCTGCTCTGCAGGCAGAGGCTCTGCTCAGGACGATGCTCTGCAAACCACGCACCCCCCACCACAGCACTGAGAAGGCCAAGGGGCAAGGAGGAAGCTGGGCCATGAAGCGGGGGACACACACGGGAAAGCGCACACACTTTTTTATCCACACCCGAGGACACTTATATCAATCGCTTGCCTTCTGTACACACCCAGGCCAAGGATCGGACCCGCCACCCAGGTATGCGCCCTGACCGGGAATCAAACCAGCAGCCCAACTGGCAACCCTTTGGCTAGGGGACGATGCTCCAACCAACTGAGCCACATCGGCCAGGGCGAGAGCCCACACTCATAACCCCAGCCTCTTTAAGCATACCCTGCCACTCCTGGGGAACTTGTCAGGCCCTGGTTCCTGCCACAGTTTGGGTCTCTGTTCACAGGCTCCTCCCCCTACTCCTTGAGAGCAACTCCCAGACTGCTCACATCTGTGATCCCACAATCCCCACTCAGGGCAGAAGGGACGAGGGGTTTCCTGATTGGTAGATCTGGCAGGACAGGCTTGGAAGACAGGAGCAGAACTATGAAGGAAGCTAGGAGGAGCCTGCCTAGCACCAGGTGCCCTCCCACCCCACCCATCCCCCTGCTACAGTAAGAGCAATTGCTAACACTTCCTGAGCGAGTGCCACCAGTCAGGCCCTGTGTATGTACACACACAGTTTCATTTGATCCTCACAGGAGCTCCAGGAGGTAGGTGCTATCGCTGTGCTCCTTTTACTGAGACAAACAACTGAGGCACAGTGAGGCTAAGGTCACCGGGCTGAGGCTTTGTCCAAGGTCACCTGGTTACTAAGCAACAAAGCTAGGATTCAAAAGCAGATTTGCCCAACCCCACATGCTATGCGCCTAATTGCTCCACATGCCGTCTCCCAGACCCTGCAGAATCCCGGACACGTGTGCCTCCCCCAGGGCAGCCCAGCTGCACCCTCCACTGTGCCCAGTTATCCCCATCCCAACACAGCGGTGGTTGTGTCTGAGGAAAGCCCTTGATAAGACTGTCAAACGCCAGCGATTAATGTCAGTTATGACAACGTGAACGGTCTTTCCTCTTCCAGGCATAACTTAGCATTTCCATTGCTGCGTTCCAGCCTCCAGCGAGCCCCCAGCAGACTCCTCCATTTGTGGTCCTTTCAGTCACTAGTTCAGGGCGCAGTGGGCCCGTGGGCTCTGCCCCTTCCCATCACGTCCTGTCCCTTCCCACCCCTCCCTCTCCATCCTTCCTGGAAGCGCCCCCACAGAGCAACACCTGCTCTTTTCCCTCAGCCTGTTTCCTGCCCACACCCCCTGCCCCTCCCAGCAGCCAGCTGCCTCTCCCCCAGGGGACTGGCCCAATTGTTTCCCAGACCCCGAGGGGCAGGATCTGGAATTCGGACTCCGGGCACGCCCTTCTGCTCTGCAAATTCGCCCTTCTGCTCTGCAAATTCGGGGAGTGGACTCCAAGGCTACCTTGAAATGCAAGCACGGGAAACCCCCAGGAACACTGACTATCAAAGAACCTCTCCAGAGTCCTGAGTATGTGGACTGGGAAACTCCCAGATCCAAAATTCTAGGAATACCCGGGACTCTGAGTAAGGCGACCTTGGGAAGTTCTCATCTGAGTATTTCTGATTCCAGTTCCTTGTGGAAACTTCTATTTTCTACTTCCTCAGGCCGTCTGAACAGTGACTTCAGCATCACCGATTCTGAAAGTCAGAAGTAGTTTAAAAAATCCCTCCCCAAATGGAATTGTACAATTTCCAAAAAATCTTGTGGGGAGAAATGTGTTGTTGTTTTTTTAACTCCACATACAAAAACATTTAAATATTTATAAATCTCATGAATTGAATGCTATTAGCAGGGCAGTGGGGACTTGGTCGGTGCATTACCGAGAATGCGGCCAACGTCTGGGATACCAGAAACGTGAATGCCCCAGAAGGCGCACACAAGACTCCGCGCACCGCCCCTCCCCGCACCGCCCCTCCCCCCACCGCCCACCCCCGCCGCCAACCCGACCCCGCCATATTTTTCCAGTTTCCCCCAACCAGGCCCTTCCACCTATTTCTTAGACCGAGTGTGAGGAGAATCCTCGGGCTGAAGTTTCTGGGATGTCTGGGGTGGTCTCGGGAGGAGGTGAGAATTGTGCAATGTCTTCTCCAAGCTCAGGAATTTCCCAAGCGCCCGTCCTCCCCTGAAACTGGCGTGTGGCAATGCTCCCACATGTCCCATCCCCAACATCACTGTCCTTAAACTGGGGCCTGAGGTCCTGCCCCCTGGCCCTGCGAGTAGCGGGAAGGAGATGGGGACCCTAGGAAGCTTTCTTCTTGGGGTTCCTTCCCTGCCTCTCCGTGTCTCAGTGGTTAATAGAGCTGGTTAGCCACCCTTGACTGGCCCGGGAAGGGGCAGAAGTAGGGGGGAGGGAAGAGTGAAAACGGAGTGGGAGGTGGAAGTAGGGGGCTGGGAGAGAGGGGGGACTTGGGGGAGGGGTCGTACAGTAAAAAGTTACTGGAGGTCAGTAAACCTTAAGCAGAGTAAGTAGGGTCCGATTTCACAGCCTGGGGCTTCCCACGTGGATAGGGGGATGGGACAGACAGACCTACAAAACTGTGACTCTCGCTTGGGACAGAAGGGCTTACTTATATTGTGCGGTGGGGAGTTGGGTGATTGGGAGAGGGACAGAGACACGTGGAAGGAGCTGGCGGTTTCAAATGACACTTGGATGGTTCGCAGCATTCCACCTACCCTGCACCTGCCGCCCACCGGGGCCTTCCCGACGCGGGATACAGCACCCACCGTCCTTTTCCAGCTCCCTTGTCTCCGGCTCCTCACCTGTCTCTTTCCTCCAGATGTCCCCTCACGCCCCATTTCTGGCCACCCTGGCCTGCCCCTCCGCTCCTCCTTTCCCAGCCCATACCAGTCTTCCAAACCCCTAACTTCTCTTCCCCCCCATATTAATGCTTTCCCTAGCCCGCCTCTCCGATCGCTCCTCTCTGAACCCGGACCCCCCAGCCCTTGCCCCGTACTAACCCTAAGCCCTCCCCCCCGCACCCGCCGCTAGTCTGCCCCCTTTCCCAGCGAGGCCGCTTGCCCGAGCTCCGCATCCCGCCCGGAGCCCTGCACTAACCCGATACGGAAGAGCAGCCGCTTGCTGCGCGCCATGAACAGGCCGCGGAGGGTCCGCCGCGCTCGACAGCTGCGGGGGCTCAGGAGCAGAGCGAGCGCCAGCAGCAGCAGTCCGCAGCTGGCGAGCCACAGACACGGCGCAGGCCAGGCTTGCCAGGCCATGCTGGGGGCAGGCGCCCGCCGCGGCGGGCCGGGGGGCGGGGCGGGGCGGGGCGTTGCTAGGCAACGGCAGGGCTCAAGCCCCCACACGGGAAACCTAGGGGGTTGGGGCCCCGCCCCCTGCGCCCGCAGGCTGGGGGGTGTGGAGAGCTTTCTGGCCCCGCCCCTCCATTGATTCGAGTTTGAACGCGCCTTTAAGCCACCCTCGCTCTGTCCAGCAAACACCTTGAAAGCCGCGGGGGGGGGGGGGGGGGCGGGGGAAGGTGGCCTGGCCCCGCCCCCGCCGGCCGGCTGGGAGGCGGGACCCGAGCGGGCCCTGGACAAGCGCTGATCGCAGTCGGCTTTCGCCCGAGTCCTGCGAGGGGGCCTAGGCTTCCAGCCTGCTCTCCGCACGACTTGCACCTTCCCGCTAGAGGAACTCTGGGGGAGTTCCTGGAATAAGCCTCTTGACTGGAAACCTTAGACTCGAACTTTTTCGGCTGGACGGAACTTGAGAGATCATGTGGGTCAGCGCTCATTTAGTTATTTATTCGTTCACTGAGTTACTTTTCTACGTCCTCCTACGTGCCAGGCACCGTGCTAGGCTCTGCGGATTCGAGAGGGTCAAAGACACACAGTCCCTGCATTCTTGGAATCAACAGCCAAGAATCTGATAGAGAAACAAACCAAATAAGCTGACAAACATAATTATGTGTGATATGCATTTACATTTATATACACATATGTACCTGTTATATATACATATGCATATACGTGTGTGTGATTAGGGGGCAATGATATGGAGGACGGAAGACTGGCTTAAATGGGGGAGGCCCTCCGTGAACAGGTGACGTGTGAAACCATCCGCTGAAGGATAAGTGGCCACAGAGGCTCAAGGGACATGACCAAGGTTATTATGCAGCAATGGGTAGCAGAGACAGGTCTAGGACCAAAATATTCTGACTCCTAAACCCTGTAGGACTTTCACATCTCTAGCCCCACCCAACCCCCACCGTTAAGGTCTGTGGGATGGAAGTAGATGTAAGGCAGGCGTGGTGACATCTGCAAATTTGGGCAAACCGGAGCTGTGGCCGGGCCCTGGCTCCAGCCTGAGCCCTGAGCCGGCACCGGAAGGGAAGGAAACGCTGCAAACACCCAAGCTAGCTCTCTCTCCCACGGGGAGACGGTGGGAGGGAAGCAGGTGAGATGGTGCTTTCGTAGTCTTCCCTGTGACCTGTGCCCTGGCCTGAGGGAGGCTGGATAACCTAACCCCCAAGTCACACATGCTCTCTCTCCCTCTTCTGGACTCTGATTAGGCAGTTGGATCTAAAGGCCGAGTCTCCAGTGTGGAGAGTAGAGAAGGATAGAATCCTCATGCACAGTGAATTGAGGGCCTCATTCCCCACCTTGACCCCAAAACCCAACAGATAGGTTAAATCACCTGCAAACTGAATTGTAATCCCAACACCTATTCCTGGGTTTTATTCAGAAACCCCAGAGGTGAAGTTTCTCTTACGTGGATACATCTTGAGGCACGAGCCCCCAGCCTGCTCCCTCCCTGTCTCCTTGCCTACAATTCAGCTTCCTCCCGGTGCCTGACACATAAAGGGCTCTCAATGACCAAAACAGAATTGAATCCATCCCCTGCCCTTAGCTTCCCACCTTGTGTGCTGCAGAGGAAGGAGGTAGAGGGGGAGAAGATTGACAAGCTAATTTGCAGAATGTCCTTCTAGGCCACGGGAGCTCCTAGGTCTCTGAGCCTGTGCCGATACATGCGGAGTGAAGACCTATAAAGCCTCATCAAAAGTCACCGTGGACACACCTTCCTGCAGATAAAGCTGTGTCAAGCATTGAGAAATTAAAACATAGTCCCTGTCATCTGAAACAGGAAATGCAGGCTCAGGCATTAGCCAGCAGAGACTACAGACAGGCTGAATTCTAATCTCAAGCCACACACACATCAACAAGATTATAGATAACAATCGGAGACCCGTTTTGTAAAACACGTGCAGCTGGGACAGGGCTCGGGGTAAGGGGTCAGGGTGGATGTTCTAGGGCGCTCCTGCCGGCTCAGGAATCCAGCCCTCCCCTCCTCTGGATGGTTCTGACAGACTGACAACAGCTGCTGCAAATCTGCTCTTGTTTCACCTCCCTCCCGCCCGGGGGAATTTCCCCAGCTGGCCAGACTGATGCCTCATTATTCGCTCCCTCCTGCACGCTGCACCTTATTAATACCTGAAGATTTGTATTTTGCTTGAACCCATCACATCATTTCACACCCTCCTGACTTTGCGCTTGCTGTGCCTTCTGCCTGGAGAACTGTTCCTCCTTTGTTCCCCAAAACTCAGGTCAGGTGTGCTCTCTTCAGGAAAGCTTTTTTCTGACATTCCCACCCCAGCACGGGCTTAAGCAGGGATGCCCAACTTGAGGCGCATGGGCTGCATGAGGCCCAGGATGGCTGTGACCGTGGCCCAACACAAAATTGTAAATTTACTTTAAACCTTCTTTTTTTGCTCATCAGTTTTCGTTAGTGTTTGTGTATTTAATGTGTGGCCCAAGACAACTCTTCTTCCAGTGTGGCCTGGAGGTGCCAAAAGGTTGGACACCTGCAACATGCCCCGCTCCTGTGCCAAGTCCAGGACCTGCACAGACAGAGTAGTACTCCTGTCACTCAGGCAACACCCTCATGCTATATATTTGTTTGTTTGTTTACATGTTTATCTCAGAGTCTAGAGTTTTGGAGATTTTACCATCTTCATTAAGAATAGGGACTATGAGCCCTGGCTGGTGTGGCTCAGCAGATTGAGTGCCAGCCTGAGAGCTGAAAGGTCACTGGTTCAATTCCCAGTCAGGGAACAGGCCTGGGTTGTGGGGCCAGGTGCCCGGCTGGGGGCACGCGAGAGGCAACTGATTGGTGTATCTCTCACACACTGGTGTTTCTCTCCCTCTCTTTCTCCCTCCCTTCCCCTCTCTTCAAAAATAAATAAAAAAAAAAGAGTAGGAGCTATGATTTAATGCTTTTCCTCTTCGAATCTCCAGTGCCTGGTGTGAAGTCAGACACATACCAAATACCCACAAACACTCCGAGGCCCCTGCCCGATGGGACCGAGTCCGTCTCCCCCACCTCATCAGGCGCCCTTCTTCCCTTTGTCACCACGAACCAAGTGACATTCCTCCTCAGCTGGCCAACCCATTCCTGCCTCGGGGCCTTTGCTCGAGCGCCCTCCACTTGAAGCACTTCCCCCCCCAGTTCTTTGACTCAGTGCGGTGGTTTATGATCAGCGAGTCAGAGCAAGGCTGGTGGCTGCCCACATTTCGTAACACTGGGGAGGGGCATGGGAGGGCCACGTCTGGGGACCTGTACACCCCAGGTCTCTGCCCACGACCTCCTCCCGTGAGTGGCTTGGGGGGTACTGCCAAGGCTAAGGCTTGCTTCTGTGACTCTCCTAGGGAGAGACCCACTGATAACCTGGGCCAGGTGACCGGCAGTCCTGCATTTCTGGCCTGTGATGATGTGGTGGTATTAGAGCTTAACTCACAGAGAGCAAGCCTCCTCCCAGGTCCCTGGGATGGGGGTGGGGATTCTTGAGCCTGCTCCGAGTCCCCTTGCCATATCAGCTCGTCCGTCCCTGGTGTCTGAATCCTGCCTTCCCGACTGGCCTGGGAGCCCCCCTTAGGATCCAGAGCCTGCCTTCGTCTTTGCATCACAGCTCCAGCTCGATGCCTGGTGCTTGGCAGGCATTCAGAAAGCTGAGGTGATGATGATGATGATGATGATGATGACGATGACGACGACGGCAATGACACAGTCATGAAGGAGATGAGATGATTGGAACTGTTTGAATGTTAGAGACAAGAGACACTGTGTTGGACCAGGGTGGAGAAGTTCAGTTTAGGAAGGTCAGCCAAGTGCAGACGTGGTGGCTGGGATACCCTGGCCTCCGCTCCGCCCAGCCCCGCTCACATCAGCCCATCCCCTCCTCTGCTGCCCCCACCCAAGCTCCCCGACTGACGGCGGGCTTCCCTCCGAGCTGCTGTGCTGCCCACCCCAAAAGCCTGGTTCGTTTGGGAATAAATGCCCCTGACACCCTCTGCCTCTTCACACCGTCAGCATCCTGCCTTGGTCAGGCGCTGGTCCGGGTCAGGACCACGGCTCCTCCTGCCTCACTGGCAAACTTCTCTCCACCCGCCTGCATCAGTGCAGCCATGGACCCGGCCCGGGCTCTGCGGAGTTAGACGCTGGTTTTAGTCTTCCTGCCCGATTCCTTCCATCAAGTAATCCCAACAAGCTCAGCTCCTTCAACGTTTTAGCTCAGCGGTTCTCAGCTTTGGGGAGTCTGGGAACCACACACGGAGCGCGTTACAGCGCAGGATCCTGGGCCCCTGTCCCAGAGAGTCAGACTCAGCAGGTCTGGCTGGGGCCCAGGAGTCTTCACTTTGCCTTGGCCTCAGTTCCTGGGCTCAACACCAAGGCCTTCACAATGCAATTCAATGGCCTACTCACATGGTCACACCCTGGATGTCCCTGGAACTTTCTACCTCTGAGATCCTACGCCTCAGTGTCCCTGCCCTGACCCCTTCCCCCCACCACACGCACACCTCCGCCTCTAGCCCCTCGCACCGTGTGTTGCCTTCCAGCCCTGCAGCCCCTTGCAGCCTACATGGCCTCCGTCTCCTCGAGACCTTGGGTTCATCTCTCGGACCCTCACCGGCTGTCAGCTTCCTCGCCCCCTGTCCCTCCAACTGTAGCCTCCAGACCTGCCTGTGCCAATCCGACACCCCACCGTTTCTCCTCCAGCCCCACTGACAGGCTGCGGGAAACGACTGTCCCCTGCGGGTCAGGGCCTCTACAGATCGGGCCTTCCTGCGGCCCTCCACGCGGGTGCTGGGCAGTGCTCTCACTTGGCTGAGGGCTCCTCTCATGGTCCATGGTCATTTCTGGAAACCTCGGGCCCAGCTCCTATTGAGCCAATACCCTTCTTAGAGGAAGTAATATCGGTGCCCACCCACCCCCTCTCTAAACTTTGCTACTTACAGTGGAATTTTTAGAGGAAGTACCATGGGCCCCTCTTGCTCATATCTTCAAGTAGTGTTTCCCCTGGTGGTCATGTTTCCTCATCCTGTGAGCGAAGAGGGAGTGTCTCCCTGCCTTAAAAACTCCTCTTGACCTTGAGTCCCTTTATAGATTCTCTTCTGCCTTTATCTCAACATAACCTGGTTTCCTAAAAGTCTGCCTCCCTGGGTGTGGTAGATGGTATTTCGGCTCTCAAGTCTTAGTCTGTCCCTGTAAATACACCCTCTACCCTGCGACTATGTACGATTTCCATGAAGGTGACATAAATGTCCCCACGCCACTGGGGTGGGCTTGGTTCCATAACTGGGCTTTGGCCAACGGAATGCTGGCAGACATGACACAAGCAGAAGTCTTGATTATGTGACTGTGGGTTGCTTGGCCTCTGCACCTGTGCCTTTCACCGTGAGAACATCCCAGGGGTAGCTGCCAGTCTAGGGAGGATGAAAGACACATGGAGCCGGCTGGGCCCCACCCACGGCTTGGAAGCCAGCCCGACCCAGCAGAGCCCAGCCTGGATCAGCGGGAACCCAGCCTACCCACAGATGCACGAGAGAGAGAGATGCATGCTCATTGCTGTATGTGTCCCAGTTTGGCATTTGCTTGTAACACAGCGCTATTGCAACAGTAGCTGACGAAGACAGTGGGAAGCAGACTGGTTGGTTATGAAGACAGCGGTGGTGGGAAGACATGTGACTGGAGAGCTGACTCGGGGTTTGGAGAAGAGCAGTCTGGGCCTGCGCCTCACAGAGCGCGTAGGAATGAGTGCCAGGTGGATCCAGGTGCTGAGGGCATACAATTAAACCTTGCGATGTCAGAGGGACATTAAATACATGTCCACCCCCTGACAGTGGAAGGCTTTCTCAGGCTAAAAGCAATGAAAGAGTTTTTGTAATTTTCTTTAATAGGCATGTATTACTCTTAAACTCAAACAAAAGGCAACTGATCTAAAAAGGAATTACTCTTTTGGCTACTTTTAAAAAATGTAAACCTTCTATATCCGAGGTCCCCAACCTTTTTGGCACCAGGGACATTTTTCCACAGCCTGGGGTTGGGGGTGATGGGGTGGTCAGGAGGCTGAGCTCAGGCCGCATTCCTCAAGGCCAGTTCCTAACAGGCTACGGACTGGTACCGATTGTGGCCTGGGGGTTGGGGACCCCAGTTCTATATGTTAGAACATGCACACACGGAAAAGCAAAAAAAAACATTGTGGAAAATATTTGCCTCAAGTTTGTGAAAGAGTTAATCTACTTAATATAAAAAGAGCTTAGCCTTCGCTGGTGTGGCTCAGTGGACTGAGCACCAGCCTGTGAACCGAAAGGTTGCCAGTTGGATTCCCAGTCAGGGCACATGCCTGGGTTGCGGGCCAGGTCCCCAGTGGGGGGGCATGTAAGAGGCAACCACACACTGATGTTTCTCTCCCTCTTTCTCCTTCCCTTCCCCCCTCTCTAAAAATAAATAAATAAAATCTTTTAAAAAATCCTAGAATTCACACAAATAGGATTGTGTTTATGTGTCCATAAAGATTTTTTAATACAAGTGTAGCAGGTCCTGCTGGTTTATTACATTCTCCACTCCCCGTTTTCCCTTGATGACCCCCACTTTGCCAGCTCTCCTATGAACTGCAATAGTTTCCAGGTTAGACCCACTCCAGCCCCGGTGGGTGGTCCTGATGTCCCCAGCCGGTTGGCACACTCATCGCCTGGCCAGGTGGTTAGTTACACAGAGGAATGTGACCCAATTCTTGCCACCAGATCATAAGAGCAAATGCTGATATTTATATACAACAAATCATGTGCCAGGCCCAGTTCTAAGTGCTTTACACAGGTTAAGTCTCATCTCTCCCAAGAGCCCTGTGAAGCAAACACAGTTATAATTCCCTTTGCACAGATGACAACATGAAGGCTCCGAGAAATCTAGACAATTACTCCAGGCTGCACAGCTGGGAGATGAGGAGTGAACCAGGCTGGAGGCCGTCTGGGGAGGCTTTCCTGGTTGTTGAAAAGGGATGTAATAGAATTGTGTTCTTTTCTTGCTCCAGGATGCCGTCGCATGCCTGTGTTAGGTCTATGAGGGAGCAGTTTAAGAGGATATTCAAGCTCTGGCTGGGTAATGCAGTTTGAGCATCATTCAATACACCAAAGGTGGTGGGTTTGGTCCCTGGGTCAGGGCACATACAAGAGGCAACCAGCGAATGCATAAATAAGTGGAACAACAAACCGATGTTTCTCTTTCACTTCCTCTCCCTCTCCCTCTCTAGAAAAAGAAAAAAAAAATTAAGAGGATAATCCAGTACACGGAAGAAGGCAGAGCAAAAATGGCAGAGAACCAATGTCCCTGAAGACATAACCGAGCCCCTGAACTAACCAGCCTGGGTTACCCTGTCCCTGGATTCCTTATTGCATGAGATAAAAACTGTTTCTATTGCCCTGACTGGTGTGGCGCAGTTGGCTGGGTGTCATCCTGCAAAGCAGAAGGCTGCCATTTCGATTCCTGGTCAGGGCACATGCCTGGGTTGCAGGTTCAGTCCCCGGTCAGGGTGCATACAAGGGGCAACCTACGGGTGTTCCTCTCCCTCTCCTTCTCTGTCCCTTCCCCTCTCTCTAAAAATAAATACATAACATCATTTTTAAAATTGTCCTTATTGTGTAGGTCACTTTTAGTTGTTGATTTTCTTTCTTTCTTTTTTTTTTTTTTTGATACTTGCAGCCAAAAACACTCAAGCTAGTCCTTGGGTAAATTTTACACTTTAACATAAAGTGTGTGTGTGTGTGGGGGGGAACAGGATTTAAATTTTGTATAAATTTTGTATAATTGATATGATCGCTAAGATAAAAATGCATAGAAAAAAATTTTAAGTGACTTTTGATGGGGGGCATCACTTATTTTTTTTTTCACTTAAAAACATTTTCTGGCCTATAATAAAAATGTATCACTATTTTCATAAAAAGTATAATTTTATAGAACAGTGAGAGCATGCGTCCTTGCTGCCTCTACGTCTCACTTCCCACCCACTGCTCGCCGCTCACCTGAGCTTCTGCGCCCACCGTTTCATCCTCATCTGGCTCCCACGCCGTCAGCCTCGAGCCCGTCTGTCACGTACCCTCTGGGCAGAGCCTTCCTCTCTCTTCGCCTCCCGGGTCACAGTCCTCTCTGGCTCCCTTCTCACGCGTCCCTGACCAGCTTCCCCTGCGGCTGTGTCAGCCGCGTGCCCAGCTCCCCAGCGTTCAGGGCTTGGCCTTTCCTCTCTCGGTCCACATCCACGGCTCCCCCGACTCAGCGACCAGCGTCCGCCCTCACTTCCCTCTTGAGTCCCAAATCTAAACGCCCACCTTCTCCCTGGCTTTCTCCCGTGGCGGGGCAGGTGTAGGAGAGTCCCAGTCTCTCTGCAGGAGGGACTGATCGTCTGCACGAGGCTATGTTGAGGACTAACTGTGATTGCTCGAGGAAAGGACGCAGTGCCCACTAACTTCATCACAGTTATTAAATGTGCATCGGTGTGAGCGCATTCTGTGCCGTCCGTCTGGTCCTCGTGGGTGCTCAGACGGTTTATGGATGAATGCCGAGGGTGTGATCCTTCCCTTCCTAGTGCCATCGCCCAAATTTGGGTCCTTGAGCCCTAAAACCAGGTCCATTACAGCCGCCTCCAGCCCCCATGAGTGTCGTCACAGAGTTGTAAGAGCCTCCGAAAGCCCGGGATTTTATCACCTCTGCCACCAGCTCAAAGCCAGTGTCTGTGCAGCTCAGTCCTCATTGCTCGGTGTAGCACTGCGGCCGCAGCCCGGTTTTGCAGTGTTCGGTGCTCTCACTTCAGGCACGTGCCACACCCCCCCCCCCCCCCCCGCCCCCGCCGCCGCCCCGTTAGTCAGCCCTCACTGGTCGAAGTCTCCTGGGTTCTCTGTCCCGCCACTCCTGCCCTGCCGCACGTGGGGAAATCATTTAAGGCCTATTTCTCAAGGTAGCTTCTGCCCCAGCACCCCTGAGGTGCTCTAAATCACTCCCAGGAGTGGCTGGAACTCATTAAGGCTTGGATTCCCCGTCCGGGGAATTCTGCAGGCTCTCCCAGGGGAGGAAGGGAGGAGGCGAGTTTGGTCCCCAGGGAGATTAGCCTGCCCTACCTTCCAACGCGGCAGCCCCTTGAAAGCTAAGAATAAGTCCAATCCCCTCTTTCAAGCCTTTTTTGATCGCCGCAGCTCTTGCCATGCTGGCCACGACTCTACCTCCAGACCCTGGAAACATGTCTGCCACTTAGTCGTCAAAAAGAAATAACTGGCTTGGGAAGGAACCCTCATTCTGTTCTCCTGTGAATGATGGAGGAACCCAGGCAGGGGTGGGGGGTGGGGCGCTCTATCTCCTGTACAGGACTGCGGCTTCCCTGCGGGCGGGCGGAAGCAGGGCCCTGGGCTACCTGGCCTGCCCACCCCAGTGCCGGGCGCCCTGCTTGCGAGGGAACCAGCGTGTGCTGGGTGGAGGGGGAAGGAAGAACGGAACGCGAGTGCGCGGCGGCCCGCGGTGCCCCAGGCCTGCACCGTGCCCTGGGCAGTGTTGTGTTGCCATCCCCACAGCTCTGCAAGGACGGCAGTGCTGTCCTCAGGTCAGGGAGGAACAGCTGGGGCTCAGAGAGACTGACCCATGTGCCCAACCAGGGCTAACAAGTGACGGAGCCAGAACTCAGTCCTGGTTTTATCTGCCCCCAAAGTCCGGGCTGTTTCGGCTGATACTGTGCTGCCGGCAGGGCAGAGGGTCTGCGGGGAAACAGATAGCAGCTCACGCTGGTAACTGGGAGAGAGTTTTGTGTGAGGGCTGACTACTCTACTAGGGCTGAGCAGGGCATACGAGACCGGAGGGACAGCGCCGTTCCCCAGGGCTAGTGACACTGGGGCTCTGCCAGCACCTCTAAGCCTGACAGGTGAAGGGAGGGAGCAGTGATGGAACCTGGAAGGGTGGAGCTGTGTGGCCAGGGCCCCTGACTCGGGCTGCTGCCTGTGGTTGAGGGGTGAGGCAGTTTGGTGACCCTCCAGGGAGGGCGAAGAACAAGTACCCAGACCCCACGGCTCCTCGCCTTCCCCCCTCTCCTGAGGAGCTAGCTCTCCCGGGGCCCAACCCAACTGAGGCTGGACAGTGGGCAAGGAGCCCGCTGTCGTGTCCGCACTGGCCAGCTCCAAGCACGGCAGAGGAAGATGGAGAAGGGCATGAGGGCAAATGGCAGACAGCCAGCAAACAGGCTAGAGAAGACACGTGGGTTTGGGTGGCTGTGGGCAGGGCTGCTGACCCTTCAGAGGTGGAGCCGGCCGTCACCTTTCACCTGGTAGCCCAGACAGCCGGGAAATGCCCTCCCTGCTCTCATGAGCACACCCCCACCAGCCCATCCTCTACTCAGAGCTGGAGGTTTTCTTAAAATATGACCCAAATCATGTCCTTCTGCTGCTCAAAACCATTCAATGGCTTCCTTATAGGATAACTAACATCCAAAAATTTTTAATGACCCGCGAAAGTCCTGCTGATCTGGCCCCTGCCCACCTCCCCAATCTCCTCTTAGGCCACACCCCTGCATTCACTGGTGTCCAGTCCCCAGCCACGTGAGTCTTCTTGAAGTTTCCAGAACACCCCAAGCTCTTTAATCCTCCCAGTGACCTCCTCCACCACCTTCACGTAGCACGTTCCTTCCGTGGAAAACGGTGGCAACATGCCTGCATTAGTATCTGCTAACTATCCCCCAACTCCCGAGATGGGTACTTCAAGCAAGCTCCGAGAGGGCAAGAGCTGTATTTATCTCATTCACTCCTGTCTCCGCAGTGCTCAGCTCAGTGCCCAGCACATCGGTGAGCTGGCCCTTCGGAAATGCTTGCTGAGCCCTGACTAGTGTAGCTCAGTGGATTGAGTGTCAGCCTATGAACTAAAAAGTTGCCGGTTCAATTCCCAGTCAGGGCACACGCCTGGGTTGCAGGCCAGGTCCCCCACTGGGGGTGTGCAGGAGCCAGCCAGTGGATGTTTCTCTCCTCTCACACATCGATGTTTCTCTCCTTCTCTTTCTCCTTCCCTCCCCTCTCTCTAAAAATAAACAAATAATTGTAAAAAACACTTGCTGAATTAGTAATAAGTGATGGGGTTTAAATCCTGGCTATGCCTCTGCTGTGAGCCCATGAGTCTGGCCCTTTAGGGCTCTGAGCTCAGCTTCTTTTTAAATGAAGCTTGGAGAATTTAAAACACCTAAACAAAGAGAAGAAAACAGGATAATGAAGTGTGTCTCAGGCACACATTTCCTAGCTTCAACACTGGTCGACTGGTGGGCTAGGTCTCTTTATCTGTAGATAAGGAAGATTAGGATGACTTTCAAATGTTTTCACCATGACTCACAATGAGAAAGGCATTTTACATCCAAACCCACACCAAATACGTATATAAATAAAACTAAAACAAAGTCACACGAAATAGTAATGCAGGAATTCTTTGGCATCTGCGGGGGATGGGGTCCAGGACCCCTGGAACGCCCGGGTCTGCAGATGCTCAGGTCCCTTACATAAAAAGGGGTGGTGTTTGCACATAACCTGTGCAACCCTTCCCTACACTCTAATTATCTCTAGATCACCTGTAATACCTAATACAATGCCAATAGTTGTTATACTGTGTTGTTTAGGGAACAATGACAAGGAAAAGGTCTGCACACAGTGTACATCAGCAACAGTGTAACATTTTTGTTTCTGTGTATTCCCAGCCTGGGTTGGCAGAATCCCCTAATGCTTCGGAAACTGAGGCTACGGAAGGCTGACTGTAGTGCTTATTGTCAGGATGGGCGGGGTAGGACACAATGGCGGCTGAACTACAAACATAATGGCTGAACTACAACCCGGAAAAGACGGCTGACGTCAAACCAGGGCGCCACCAATGATATGTTGCCTCTTTGTTCGGAGGGACCAATCCCCAGCTCCCAAGAAGACAGCCAACCAAGATAAAATCCCGCCATATTCCCTGCTCAACCCTACCCAGCAGACCAGGGAACCTTGCCCAGGTGCACAAACCCCAATAAAGCTCTATGCTGCATAACTTTGTGGCTGATTAGTATTTATTCCTCGGCGGAGCCTAAGAAAACCTTTCACTTATATTCTGATTTTTTTTCTAGTCTATTTTTATAAATGTTCCTATGACCCACTTAGTGTGAAAAACACTGCACTGAAAGACCTTCCCTTCCACCTGTCTAGAATATGGTTAGGGTTTCCCCTTTTCTTGCCAAGTGATGATAGCCAGACCCTGCCCTCTAGTGGTCCTGTTTGGGAACTGATTGTGTCGTCATGGAAATAATTTTTCATTTGGGAATAAATTCATTTCAGTAGAAAGTACTGAGTGCGGGCCTAGGGCTGGCATCTGGGGGGTGAGTCTGAGATGAATTATGGCATGGACTCTGGCCCCTATAGTCTTCCCTGAATTGATGAGCACGGCATACAGTCTGTATTTCCCAATATGGTAGCCACTAGCCATACATGGATATTGAGCAGTACTTGCAATATAGCTAATACGACTGAGAAATTGAATTTTAAAATTATTTAACTTGAATTCATTTAAATTTAAATATAAAAATTTAAACTCACCCTGCCTGGTGTGGCTCAGTGGATTGAGTGCTGGCTTGTGAACCAAAGAATCGCTGGTTTGATTCCCAGTCAGGGCACATGCCCAGGTTGTGGGCCAGGTCCCCAGCATGGGGTGTGTAAAACACAACCACACACTGATGTTTCTCTCCCTCTCTCCTTCCCTTCCCCTCTCTATAAAAAAAAAATAAAAATAAAAATTAAAAAAAAGTAAAAAAAAAATTAAACTCGCTCTGCCTGGTGTGGTTCAGTGGATTGAGTGCTGGCCTGTGAACCAAAGTGTCACTGGTTCAATTCCCAGTCAGGGCACATGCCTGGGTTGCAGGCCAGGTCCCCAGTAGGGGGCATGCAAGAGGCAACCACACACTGATGTTTCTTTCCCTCTCTTTCTCCCTCCCTTCCCCGCTCTCTAAAAGTAAATAAATAAAATCTTAAAAAAAAAGAAACTTGTTTAAAGAAAAGGAGTTAGTTACCTATAGGGTAGTTCCCATAAGACCATCGTCAGCTGATTTCTCAAAAGAAACTTTCCAGGCCTAGAAGGGATTGGCAAGAAATACTCAAAGTCATGAAAAGCAGGGACCTACAGCCAAGATTACTCTATCTAGCAAAACTATCATTTAGAATCTAAGGGCAGATAAAGAGTTTCCCAGACAAGAAAAAAAAATAAAGGAGTTCATCATCACCAAACCATTATTTTTTTTTTAATATTTTATTTATTTATTTTTAGAGAGGGAAGGGAGGGAGAGAGAGAGAGAGAGATCAATGTGCGGTTGCTGGAGGTTATGGCCTGCAACCCAGGAATGTACCCTGGCTGGGAATCGAACCTGGGACACTTTGGTTCCCAGCCCGCGCTCCATCCACTGAGCTACGCCAGCCAGGGCTCCAAACCATTATTATATGAAATGTTAAAGGTGACTTATTTAAGAAAAAGATAAAAACTATGAACAATAAAATGGCAAAAATATGTATTTCTCAACAATTGAATCTAAAAATCATTCTAAGCAAACAAGAAGAACAGAGACAGAATCATGGATTTGGAGAGCATTTTGATAGTTGCCAGATGGGAGGGGTGTGTGGAGGAATGGGTGAAGAGGTAAGGGGATTAAGAAGTACAAATAGGTAGTTACAGAATAGCCAAGGGGATATAAAGTACAGCATAGGAAATGGAGTAGCCAGAGAACCTATATGAACATGACCCATGGACACGACCCACGATGTGGGGAGTGGGGGGTGCTGGGTGGAGGGGGCAAAGGGGGAAAATTTGGACAACTGTAATAGCATAATCAATAAAGTACAATTTAAACAACATTTTAAAACTAAAAAAAATGAAACTTATTTCAGTTACTGAAAAGTTACTTTTCAGTTACTGAAAAGTAACTGAAATATGTTTGATTCACATACAGAACCTGGGTAGGTGAATCTCCTTTTTCAACTGCACATTTTATAAAATCTAAATAAACATTCAAAGGAGATAAAATACAAAAAATTAAATAAATAATATTCAATATTTCTGATGAAAGCCTAATAACCAAATTGTGGTGTGCTGTAATTCTAAGTTACCACATTTTAAAGACTTAGCATGAAAAAATCCCATTAATAATTTTATACTAATTCAATGTTAAAAATAACACCTTAAGATATATTGGATTGAATAAATATATCATTAAAATTATTTTCACCTGTTCCTTTAAAATACTTTTAAAAATATTTTATTCATTTATTTTTAGAGAGAGAGGAAGTGAGGGAGAAAGAGAGGGAAACATCACTGTGTGGCTGCCTCTTGCATGTGCCCCCTACAGGGGACCTGGCCTACAACCCAGGCATGTGCCCTGACGGGGAATTGAACTGGTGACACTTTGGTTTACAGGCCAGCAGTCAATCCACTGAGCCACACCAACCAGGGCCCTTCCTAAATGTGGCCACTGGAAAACTGAAGTCACTTACGTGGCTCACAGGCATTCCTTGACAATGTTATTAAATATAGTGAATCTTTGGGGGGGTTTCCCCTTGCGTTCTTTCAGTATTCTGGTTAGAGAAGAAGAGGGGAAAAGACGTGTCACATCATATTTCCACTGGGCTGCACTCACAGGGCTGGAGGTTCTCCTGATATCCCTCCTTCCTGCCCCTCCTCTGCATCTTGCACCTTTGAAGGAGATGGAGCAATATGCTAGAACCCTCATTCAGACCAGGGCGAGGGTGGTGATGTGGATTAGAAGTTAAGTGTTGGACACATTGAGGCTGAGATGCCTTTGACTTTACGACTCCGAGTGTGGTCCATGCAGCAGCAGCGGCATTCCCCAGACCTTGTAAGCAATGCAGACTCTCAGCCCCACGCCACCAGAGTTCTGCTTTCTAATTCTGCATTTAAAAGCAGAATTTGCATTGTAACAAGATCCCCATGTGATTTCTTTGGACATTCAAGTTTGAGACGCAGTCTCCCACTGGGTGGCCAAGTGGAGAAACAGGTGGCAGTTCTCTGGTTGCTTTTCCTTGCTCAGTGAGGTAGGAAGCAAGGTCAAGGCTGAGAGGGAAGGGGCTGGAGTTTGGAAGAGATTGGGAAAAGGGCGGAATAATGACCTAGGATGGGAATGCTAATAGAACGTATGAGAAAAACCTGTCTGCAGGAGCCGGGAGGGAGATTGGTCGGCACCTTGCACGTTTTTCTCCTCCCTTTCTGCTGAGTGGGTGCAGAGCTGGGGTTGTGCCTGCTGAGTGCCCCAGGCAGAGAGGGGCGAAGGAGTGAGGAGTGATTGTAATGATGGATCTGAGCTGGTTAAGGAGGGAAGTGAGGGACAGGGGAGAGGAAGAGAGGTAAGATGCATAGACCGTCAGTCTTGGTGTGGAACGGCACGGAGCTGTTGGAGCCAGGGCCATAGCGAGGGAGGGGCAGGCGGCAGTCAGGGCGACGGGGGCTTGAAGCGGAGATTTTGGAAGGGGTGCGGTTACTGGTAAGGAGAAGTTCTATGGAGGCTATTGTCTTGGGTTGGGCAATAGGGCAATAAGATAAGAGGAAATAGATGCTGGCTTTTTGTTCGGAAAGTGCAGTGGTTCAGACAAGTGCAATCTGAAATATGAAGAAGGGCTTCTTGCCCAGGACGAGTCCCCCCAGCAGGTGGAGATGACCTGGGAGGCCAAGGCCCGTGGTGGCAGTGGGCAGGGCGTGAGGGCACACGGCTGGAACCTGGCCCCCGACCTGCAGCAAACTCATCTACCCGGGTCCTATTTAGTCCTCCAAACGCAAGAGCAGCACTGTCCAAACCGAGGTTGTGTTAAATCACTGAGTCACCAGGCCTGACCAACAATGACCATAATGGACACTTTTTGCTGTGTCCCGAGCATTTGAAAACCACTGTTTGTAATCCTCACCACCCTACATTGTTACCTTCCCTCTGACAGACAAGGCTACCAAGACTCAGAGAAGGTAAGTAATAATCCCAACGGCCCACGGCCACTAAAGTGATTTCAACAGAATCCAGGTCTCCAGAGCACCCAAGGGGGCTGATAACCAGATTCCCCTGGGGGCATGTGTGATCACCTCCCCTGAGGACTCCAGCACTGCGGTCTAAAAAAAAGAATCCCCAGGGGACTGCTTCCAAAAGCCCTTCGGGTGACTCCGATGGTCAGGGGAGATCGGGAGGCATCGCCCTGAGCCCCAGGGGCAGGCTGGCTCGCGGCCCAGCCTTCCTCAGAGGGCAGCGGCTCTCTCTCAGGTAGGAGGAGCTCCTGCTCAACCTGCGTCCAGGTTTCTCCAGCCCCGTAGAGTCCCTAGCACCCCGCATGCCATTTTCAAGCCTTTCACAGAGATGATTTCATCTGAGGCTTCACAAGGCGTAGGAGAAAGGACAGAGCAGTAGGATTAGGCTCATTTACAGTCATGTAGCTGCTTGAAGACAGGCTACGCGCTGAGAAGTATGCGGGGTGCTTGTGTCATTGTGAGAACACCCCAGAGCGCGCTCACGTGTACCCACACGGTGCAGCCTACCACTCCCCTGGGCTACACGGTACAGCCCAGCGCTCCCAGGCTGCAAACCTGTACAGCTTGTTACTGTCCAAAACAACAGGAGATTAAATCACACACAAGAGAAAATGAGTAAGCAGGAGGTGGGCGAGGCTGCCGGAGTCACAGCACCTTCTGTTTTACAGAACCCTCCAACATGACGATGAACAGTGTAGTAAATACATGAACCAGGAACACAGTCAGTTGTTATCATTGTCAAGCACTGTGTACCGTGCGGAAGTGCATGTGCCACACGTCTACACAGCGGGCAGCGCAACAGGTTCGCTCACGCCGGCACCACCGCCGCCGACGCGCGAGTGTTCGCGAGCTACGCCGTTACTAGGCAACGGGAAGTTTTTAGCCCTGTTTTAATCTTACGGGGCCCAGAGTACGAGTGGTCCGTCCTTGACCAGAACAGCGTCCTGGAGCGCGCGGCTGCAGAGAGATGGGCCCCAGGCCTGGTGGCCCTTCAGCGGAAAAGCTATGACAAGTCCTCTCTCCTGGGAACATCCCAATGCACCGTTCTTTCTCCTCTCTGTTTGTTTATGAATGTGCCAGCTAATGGTGATGGATGATAATAAGGCTTCTTTTTAGGGGGGAAAGCCCTGATGTCCTATTTGTACCTCCCCGGTTGGGGGCGTGCGAGAGGTGACCAATCCATGTTTCTCTCCCTCTCTCCTTCCCATCCCCTCTTTCTGAAAATAAATAAATAAGATCTTTAAAGAAGAAAAAAAAAAGAGTTCTCTCAATTCAACAGATGATGGAGCAGGGCTGTGCTGAGGCCTGCAGATGAATGAGACCTTGTCCTTGCCCTCTAGCGGGAGAAAGAGCCATATTTACCCCAGGCGGGGTTAAATGCTTCAGTTCAGTAAAAACAGAATGCTCGGGAAAGAGGCACCTTCTCTGAGAATGTTAGTGATAAGGAAAAGGCCTCTCCTGGGTGGAGTAATCGTGAGCTCTCCGTAATCAGGCACTCTGCAGGAGGAACTTGTGGGCGGGTTAGCGGAGCCCTGGGGCTGGGCTGCCTGGGGCCGGGCTCCGAGATGGCTCTCTGGCCCCAGCAGTCCAGCTAGGCTTCCTCACCCACTCCCTCCAGCTCCACCTGGGCCCTGGGGAAGCATTCCCGGGGCCCACCCTTTCCCTCGCCCCACCTCCGCTCGTTAATCACTGGACTTTGCCTACTCCATCCCTAAAATAAACACCAGCCTGATTCCTTTCATTCCCCCAACCCCTTTCCTGACTGGCCTCCCCGGTCAGTGTGGCCAGGAAAATACAAGACACCCAGGTGCGTTGTGCGGGACAACGGAACCATCTTGTACAAAAAAAAAAAAAAAAAATTTCTTTGAAGTTCCAATTTAACTGGTTGTGGACGTAAAGAGGGGAAAAGGAAAGTAACCTCATAGGGTGATCTAATCCTAAATTCCTAGCGGGGCAGGTCATGGTGGGTGGGTAGTCGTGACGCAGGCCTGTAGCTGCTTCAGTGAAGGGTTGCGAGCCAGCTTGCCCATTGTTCCGGCGCGAAGGTCAACACCCCTCGGATGCGCCAGAATGCCCATGGGAGTGTGTAGGAACCCTCCAGAGAGCATGATCACGTTAGCTGTCCTGCAGTCCAACCCCAGTCCCCACCTGGCTTTCTCCACTCTTCCCCCCACCGTAACTTTAAATGCATAGAAGAAGCTGCAAACTTATTCTCTGAAGCATCTGAGATCCCGTTCCTCAGCATATCCGTCAGTGTGGCTCAAACAGACTGTCATAAAAATTCCCTGCTGGTCTGGATGTTTCTTACGTCAACACGGTCGTCCTCGCCTTTATTTGCTGCAGCTGGGAGCCGTGCCCCACTCCTCCCGCCACCTCTCCCACCTCCCTCTAGACGGATGTGGACGGACGCGTGGCTCCCCATTGCCCTCTGGGCAAAAATCTCAATCCCCGGCCCCCTGCCTCCTTGCCCATCCTGTTTCTTCCCACTCCCACCCAACTCCGCCGCCCTATCAGTCCGAGACTGCCGGGACCTCAGGCCCTAAGCCCTTTGCTTCAGATGCTGTTGCCTCTCCCCGGGGAAAATGTTCTTCCCTGCCCCTTCAGTGGCTAGGTTGATTCTCACACACCCACTTACACCGGAATCAGGTATTACCGCCCCTAAGAAGCCTTGCCTGAAACACCCCACCCCCACCCCACGCTGGGTCAGGAGCTCTGTCCTCTGGGGTCCTGCAGAACCAAATGAACGCTTGTCACACCCCCAGCACTGTGACGATCTGGCCTGTGGCCATGCCCTTAGACTGTGCGTTTCTTGAGGACGGGGCCTGTGCTCTTTCCCCTCTGACATCTCCAGAACAGGAAACTCCTGTCTGCTTGGTAGGAAGCAGAGCCTCAGTTAATCATCTGCCAGGGTCTTCCTACAGACAAGGCCTTTGTCCCTTTCATACCAGGTGTGAATGAAGAAGGGGCCCCACACTCAACCTGACGCGCTCAGGGGAGGCCTGGACGGCAGCCTTACAGACCCAGAGACCACACGTGACCCAAAGCAAGTCACGGAGGAACCTCTGGCTCTGGGGGTCAGCCCTCACCTCTGACCTCTCGCTACCCTTGCTCTGAGGAAACCCCTGAATCGGAGTCAGTGGTATGAAACGAGTAAATAAATCAGCTCTCAGCTGAAATGAATAGACGAACCACAGAACAAGTGAGTGTTAGCACCACGGTTTTCAAGTGCTTGGGACGCAGCGAGGCTGGTGGAGGGCAGTCGTGTTCGGGGCCTGCGGCTTCTCTAACAAAGGTCAGTTTTTGTCTTAGACAAGCCTGTCTGTTGTCTTCATGTACCTGTGATAACAGACCTTTGGAATGTCGGGGTGATAATGTCCTTTGTCAGACCCTGCAGGGCATGGCCTCCCGCCGGGGCCGGAGGCCACAGAGCCGCTCCGTCACCTCGCTCCCACATGCCGTCCATCCTCTGTCCGTCTGTCTGTGCTGTGCGGGGTCACTGCCGATTGTCTGCACGCCAGCGCAAAGGAAGCACGTGCCTCTGCGGCTCCCCTTTCAGTTTTACCTTCCATCCAGTCCCAGCGTTTCCCCCACTTGGCTTTCTCCCTCCCCCTCAATCTACCGTCAGTAGATTTCACGGAACCTCCTTTGAGTCTAACGTATAAAATAAGCTGCTAAACTGCCGTTCTCAGGAGCATTTTCTCAGTCCGCAGAGATCTGGCTTCCTGTCAGTTGTCATCAGTTTGGCCCAAACCAATTCATAAAAATTCTCTACAGGTTTGGACGCTTCTTACGACGACACAGGACTAACCAGGGGTCCAGAGGAGGAGGCCATTTAGCGAAAGTTTATTGTAAACTGTCACCCTGGGCCTGGCGCTTCAGACATGCTTTTAGGGCTGTGACCTTGATTCCGTGACCGGAAAATGGGCTCAGGAGAGCGGGCCAGCAGCGAGCCTTGTGGGGTTTATCCCTGTGCGTCCCCACACCCTGCCTCCCCACAGGGCAGGCGTGATTGCTGGCAGGAGAACAAATCTCCCTGGCGACGTCTCCACCCTGGGAGCTCCAGGAAGTGGAGGGTGCTTTCTGGAGAAGGTGCCGGAGCGCAGAGAGCGTGAAGGGGCATCAGGAGACCGGGCCAGGCTCCGCAGGGCTCTGCGGCTCACCGAGGGCTCTGTGCTGCGGTCAATGCGGAGACTGAAACTGAGCGGAGCTCCGGGAGCTCTTGCTGGTGATTGCACGCTTGGGGCGGGGGGAACTTCCTAAAATGAGGCCGTCTGCCCCCAGGAACTGGGTGGAAAGGCAGCCACAGGCTAAACCGTGCAGAGGTGCCTTACAAACTCAGAGAGAGAGAGAAGCTGCATAGGACGGTCTGAAATTAAAACTTTGTAGTGGAAAGTGATTCGCGCGGCAGGTAGTCGTGTCCCAGGACGGGGGTTTTTCCCTCACAACAGTCAATCTTCACCTTAACTGAGCCTGTATCTTTTTGCTTCTGGAAGAACTAACAATGTACCTGATAACGTGCCTTTGGAATAACAAAGTGCCTCCCCACCCCAAAGCGTGACCACCAGAGCCGAGACTACAAATTCCCTCATTGTTTTTGTTATCAGGTTGATTGTTGACTTAACTGTCCGGTACCCACCTATGTAACAGAAGTATGTGTCTATTCATTTTACTTTGTATCCAATCCCAGAGGTTTCCCTGCTTTGCTTTCTCCCACCTCCATAATCTATTACCAATCAATTTCCTGTAACCCCCCCTTACATCTTCCCCTTTGATTATAATGTATAAAATAAGTGGCAAAACTGCTATTTTCTGGAGCACTTTCTCAATCTGTGGAGATTTTGCTTCCAGGCAAGAGTCATCAGTTTTGCCCAAATAAACTCACAAGAGTTCTTACGGATTCTCGCGTTTCTGACACTGACAGAACTGGGTTTACAGGGAAGGGTTGGGGAGGCTGCGGGATTTGCCCACCATGAATGACATCCACCAGTCAATCCCCTTAAGTAACTCCTAATTAAGTTATATGCATCTATACAAATAAATGTACAGTGTGGGGGGCAGAAGGCAATTTAAAAAACACTTTTATTTTGATTGGTCTGAAATGTACCATCTAAGTGGCAACTTTGCTTATTATGCTTAGTAGTGGACACATGGCTTCCACTAATGCTGACGAGGAAAATGAGCTTCCAGTAAGTCTTGGGCCCTTCCTCTCTAAGCCTTGGAAGAGCTGGACCGGCCGCAGGGGATAATAGCATCAGGAAAAGTGCTTACTGATGGGTTTGGAATCAGGAATCGCCCGGGCTGTCTTGGTCGTCTGGCTGTGTGCATTTCTAGATGCGTTTTTGTCCAGTCAACCCTTACCCATTCAGAAAGCAAAAGGGTCAACAGGCGGTGAAAGGCAGTGAGTGGTAGTGTCGATCTGCAGCTATTAGCCCGAGATAAGTACCTTCGATAAAGCTACCGGCAGCGGCAGCCTTGGCGTCATGGAAAAAACATGGACTTCGGAACCACACAAATACAGGCAAGGTTTCAAAACTCCCCAGAACCATTCCCCCATTCCCTCATCTCTAAGGTGGGACTGCTGTGCCTTCTTCCACCTGCGAGGGTTGAGAGCGGGGTGCAAAGCCCCCCCCCCCCCAAGGTCGCGCCCTGACAGCAGTCATTGACAGCTCAGCCCGGGACTCGGACTCGGAGGGTGCAGCTCCGAACAGGGGCGGTGTTAGCCCCCGGGGTCAGGGATCCTAAGTGCCACCTCTCTGTTCGGATGTTCGAAGTGTGAAGCCTAAGTAGTGCATCCGGCTTAAAGAGCTGTCAGAGATGTTCCTCACAGACTACATCTAATAATGAAAAAATGGGAAACCATTTGTTGTCCAGTAGGAAACCGATTCAATAAATCAGCATAGCGATGTGGTAGAAGACTTTGGGGGCATTTAAAGTGTGCTTTTGAATAATATTTTGTGACAAGAACATGCTTGTGATAAAATACTAAGTAAAAGAAAAACAAGGAACAAACTTTACAGAAGATGACCTCACCCTAGGAAAACGAGTGTAATAATACCTGAAGGCAAAAAAACGCACCAAAAGCAAGCAAGCGCTTCCGGCTGGCAGTCGGGAAAGGGTGGGATGAAGCGCTTTTCGTCCTGCACGTTTGTGTGTCCTAAGTTCCCATCAGTAATTACGTACTGCCTTTAAATTAGAAAATACTAGCGCGTGCGTCACGGCCCCAGGCCGGAAGCGGGCGGGCCCGGGGCGGACCCCAGCGCCCCCTCGGCGGCGGCGCCGACTGATCCCGCCCCGCCGGCCGACGCGCGGGGCGGGGCTGCCCGGCCCAGCCCATCCGAGCCTAGGCCGGAGCGGACGGTGCGGGACTTGGAGACGCCCGGAGGCTGCGAGCACACCGTCCGAGTCGACCAGGCAAGCCAAGGGGTCGCGGCCGGCGGGAGCTGGGGACCGCGGGCCGGCGGGGACTGAGCCGGGGCTGGGCCGGTGCTGGGCCGCGTCCCCAAACTTTGTCGGAGTGCGCGGGGAGCCGGTGCCCGCACGAGGATCTGTCGCTCTCCCTTGGAGTTGCGCTGGGGGCAGGCGAGTGTCGCCTGTGTACTTCTGGGAGCCGAGCGGCCGGTGGTGAGCCCGGGAGCGGGCCAGGGTCTGAGGGTGTCACGCGCGCGTCTTTCTGGCTCGTGCCCATTGCAGGGCGTGTCCCCCGCGCCAGCCCCAGAGGAGGCAGCTGAGTGTGGAAATGAGGGCCCTCATCGCCTTCACCTGGTGGAAGCGGGAGGTGGCGCAGCGGTCACCCTGGCCTCAGGTTGCGCCTGCTGCCGGCCCTGGTGTAGACAGGTGAAGGAGCGTTCCCGTGAGTGCGGGGAGAGACGGGGTGGAAGCCGTGAGCAGCCCCCGCCCTTGGTTTGGGTGGGGAGGCGGCCACCTCGGTCACCATGGCTTTGCCTTACTTTGCCTGCTCTTGCCACTTCCTCCAGCCTGGGCTCAGAAGACTACAGCGGGAGTATTGTTCTCTTCCTGGCCTCTCTGGGTCAGAGTAAAAAGCCAGCAGGAAAACGGGAAAGGGGTAAACAAGTGGAGACCGGGGAAGGAGCCAGGCAGCAGCGCGAGGGCAAGTAGAGGAAGAACGCTGGGAGGCTTGGCATCCTGTGGGCTCCGCATCAGCCCTGCCCCCTGGGGGGGCCCCATGCCCTCCCAGCCCACTGTGGAGCTCTGTGGGCTTCTACCTGAGGAACCTGGGCGTGGGCTAAGTGGGGGCAGGCCTGGGGACCAGGGTCAGAGCCGCATGTCGTGGAAGGTCCCTCGGGTGTCCAGTTTTCTGGGGCTCTGAAATATTCATCTCACCGGTGAGCTTTGGTTTCAAAGCCAGCGCCTTTGGCCTGGCCAGTTGGTGGTGGCAGCAGGTGCTGGGTGCTTCCTTGGGGCTGCTGCGTCTGGGACAGACGGGCAGCCATACTTCTCACCTGCTTGCCCTCCCTGCCTCTCCAGTCAGGAGGACCCAGGGACCCAGTGTGTAACCTAGAAAAAAGTGGTGGGACCACAGCGCCAAGGGCCTGGTTTCCTCTGTGTCCTTGCGCCATGATCTCAGGACCTCACTGTCCAAGTGGGTGCGTCAGAGAGGTAATGATGGGTTACACCGTAAGTGTGAGGACACGGGCTGAGCTGACAGCCGCCTCGGCTCAGCCTCCTGCTGCGGGCATGGGGGCCTCAGCCGGGAGCTGTCCACCTCAGAGCACTTGGATCCCCAAACTCCGCCCCACTCCGGGGCAGAAGCCCCTGAGAAGGGACACACACCTGTGTGACTTCAGGGGGCTGCACGGGGAGGGCCCGGGAGCAGAGACCCGTGCAGCTCTCTGGGAGGAAGGCCTCCCTCTGCCAGCCACGTGATGCGGGGTTTCTGGAGTGCTCTGTTGGGAACGCCCTGAAGGGGACGGCCCTGACAGAATCTTCCACCTCGAAGACCCTGGAATTCTAGGCGGAAACCTGGGTTTTGTTTCGAAGTAGAACCGATACCCAGAAGTCCACGGGCCACAGTGCTGGGTGCCGAGCGGGCACTCAGTGCAGTGGTCAGGGGGAAAGATAAGAGTGCATCCTTCCTCTTGGGTGGGACGAGTTGTACTTGTGTTCCTGTTACGTTAGGGTGACGTCGGGGGTGCCAGCCTCCTGGTTCGATGCTAGTTGGGGATGTCGCCCGGCCCTTGGCAGTAGACCCCACTGTGGCGGTCATGGGGGCGCTCTGCTGCGGGGGAGGGGGGGAAGGACTCCTGCAGGGGGGCCAGGCACTGAGCTGACTGGGAGCGCGAGCGAGGGGGCCTGCCTGGTGCCTCATGTGACTGCCCTCAGGGGCTGTGTGTAAGGACAGGGGTTTTGAGATACGAGGAGTCAGAGAGTCAGTAACACTGTAGCGCATGTTTGGAAGTTCCTGAGTAAATGTTGAAAGTTCTTGTCACAAGGAAAAGAATTTTGTAAGTCTGTGTGGTGACGGATGGTAACTGGACTTCCTGTGGTGATCCTTTTGCAGTGTATACAAATACTGAATTATTGTGTCGTACACCTGACACTTAATACAGTGTTATGTCTTTTATGCCTCAGCTTAAAGAAAGATAGGAGTTAGGACAGGACTCATTCTCAGGGTTGGGTCTGTCTGTAGATCAAAGGTGGCCTGGTCAGCATTCCACAGGATATTATTAATTAGGTGTGTTTTGATGAAAATGTTTCGAGCCTAAGAAAGCTTGAGGTTCACTGGGTTCATCCGAGTTGGACAGCTGTGCTCAGTGCAGGGCTGCTCCTCGGGCTTGTGCCGTGGGAACTTCCAGGGGGGGTGTGGGTGGCTCTTCAGCCTGATCTGTTTTTGGAGCCCGTCACTGCTGTCTCCCGGGGCAGTGCTCTTTAGAGCAGGCTGGGAAACACCAGGCTTGGTGACTCGAGCTCTCCACTCTCTGGCTCTGGGGGACGAGCCTCTCCACCTTCCCCTCGTGTGGGCTGGTTTGGGGGAAAGGGAGGCCAGTCAGTGGTGGAGTGAGAAGCTAGGGCTCTTGGCTTTCTGCCTTGGCTTCTCTCTTCTAGCGCTACTGTGTTTCTCGGCAGGTTCTGGGGCGAGTGGGCCCCTAGGAAACGCTGGCCGTAGGGTCCACGGGGCAGTATAGGGGCAGTCTGGGAGGACAGGGGTATGGCCACCCCCACACCCAGAACACGCCGCATGCCTCTGCCTCTGTGGACGGTCCTCCAGACCAGCTAACGTGAGTTGTAACCTTAGCCTAAATTCTTCAGGAAGTAGGTCATTCTGCCCTGAAGCCCCATGTTCTGGTTTGTTAGGCTCTTCGCTCAGAATCAGAGACTGTTGGAGCTGGCATGGACTTTGATATTTTGGTTCAGTGGCGCTCTCAGTGTGCTCGTTGTCAGATGAGACAACTGAGTCCAGAGGTGGGAAGTGGCCTATCCTGACTCACAGTGGCGTCATGGCCAGGGCTCTGGCCTGGATCGATTTCCTACGGAGGGAAAGGGACGCGTTATCAAAAGCAAAGGCATTTTCTACCTCTGCCCGCCCTGGGTGCCGACCTCATCACACAGGTGGCTGGTGGGGGTGTCTCAGAGGCCTCTGCTGCAGGCAGGTGTAAAGTCAGACGTCAGATCTGGGCTCAGACCCCTCTCTGCTGCTCGCCTGCTCTGGACCTTAGATCCGTTTCCTGTGGATTTCAGTTTGGTCATCTGTAGAGTGGAGATAAGCGTGTGCCCGCCACAGGGCCGCTGCAAGGCTCCTGTGTGCCCAAGTACCCCGTGCTTACTGCTCGCTGTGAGTGATTCTCTTCCCTCCCCGCCTGCTTAGTGGCTTCCTCATTCCTGATCTGTCCTCCCAGGCCGGTCTGACATGGACTGGTCTTCGAGATGACCACACTGATGGCACAGTTCGGCCCTCAGAGAAGGGTGGGGGGGGAGCTGTGGGCGCCTGGAGCCACCCCTCTCCGTCTCTGACTGGAGAGGCCGCCCTGGCTGGAGACGGGGGCTGGGGAGGAAATCATGACTTCTCAATCTATTTCTGAGCAGGAGGACGCAGAGAGCTGGGGAAATGGGTGGACTGTTCTCAGTGGGCAGGGCTGGGAATGAAGTTTAAAACCCATGACCCAGAGGGCTCGTCGCGAGCTGAGGCAGGAACTGTCTTGGCTCTGGGGTTTCTTTGTCAAATGACTAGATGATTTCTAAAGTCCTGTCCAGCTCTGACGTTTCAGGTTTTCAGATCCGCTTGGCATCATCCTATTATTAATCCCAGGGGCCAGGCGGACAAAAGGATAAGTTGGTTCCGGGCCCCTTGGTCCGTGTGCATCGGGCCTGGTGACGTGCCCAGACACCCGGGTGTATCTTTGTAGTCGTCTGCCCTGGCGGCTGTGTGCGGGGGGAGGAGTGTGAAGTGGTGTTTTTGGTGGGGGCAGAGCTGGGTGAGTTGGAATAGGTAAAGGAAGAGGGAAGTAAGGAGACTGTTACCAGAGACCAGGCCACAGTGGGCCAGGGGCTGCCCTCCTGGGCCTGCTGGGTGGGGTTTCCTGAGATGTGCACGCTGAGCTATTCTTTCCACTCGGCTCCGGGCACCCGTTCCTGGCAGGGAGGAGGGCACGCTGCCTGGACCAGTCAGCTGCTCCTTTCTGGCCCCTCCCTCAAACACACACACCCTTTTGCTGTAACCCCAGTAGCATAGGCCTCTGCAGATTCCAGAGCCTTAACCCTTCAGCTGCCCCCCAGGGCAGCCGGGGCCTGGGCCCGGCCGGCTGGGCCTCACCTGGCTAGGAGCATGGTGGCCGCGCTTCGGGGCGGGGAGGAGGTGCTTCCCCAAGGCTGCACCTGGAAACCCTGACAGCCAGCACTTCCTGCATTTGCACCCACCTGCTACTGCTACTGCTACTGTGACCGGCCAGGTCCGGGGCTCCTGCAGGAGGAAGGAGAGGGTCTGGCTCCTTCCCGACAAGGGATCGGGGCCCCGAGAGGGGAGCAAACTTAGGTCTGTGACATGGCAAGGGCAGGGCAGAGTCCGAATGTCTTGGTAACAGGCATCGTGAGGGAGAATGTTCCAGTGATTCAAGCTCCCGCCAGTGGGACAGTCTTGCTCTCTGCCCCTGGAGTGTGTCCAGTAGAAGCTGAATGCTCACTGTGTTTTAGGAAAATTCTGGCTTCCCATGGGGAACCTCAACAGTCCTCTTAAGCCCTGGAGACGGCGAGCCCCTCAGTGGCTGCGCGGATGACCTGGTTCCTGGTTTCTGGGCTGTGGGCATGAATCATCCTCACTGTCCCTGGGTTGTTTCCCTCGTCTTCCCCCTCCTTCTCTTCCAGCTCTGCGTTCTTCTCCGCCTCCCACCTTTAGTCATAGCTGTGAAAGTGAACCCTGAGCATTTCCCCCTTTCCCTACTACCTGGGCCGGTGCCAGCCCCAGACCTCATCCCTAGCTGAGGTCTCGATGAGGAGGCGGCCCGGGCTGTCCTATAGGTCGGGCAGCAGCCGGGGAGCAGGGTCAGAAGCTGCCAACGCTGGTGGCCCTGAGCCCGAGGCTCCTGCTCACCTGGCATTGCTCAGAGGTGAGTGCGGCCGAGCTCAGTCGCTCCCCTGATGGGTCTGGGCCCTCTCTTCCTCCCCTGTGCCCCGGCTTCTACACCAGAGACCCAAGACGTAGTCTCGACCCCAGGCCCCGCTTCCTGACCAAGGGCGGGTCACTGTTCTCCTTGCACTACGGCTGTTGTCCGCTTGGTCAAGCGAGGGGCGGGCTTGCCCTAACTGAGTGAGATTCATTTCAGCTCTTAGGTGTAAGAGTCTCCGTCTCTGACCGACCTCTTTTCCTCCTGGACGTGGCACAGGGCTGGGGGACTCGGGGTCAGGGAAAGGCTCAATGGCTCTGAGCCCGCCGGCTGTGTCAGCCTCCGCTGCCATGCGAGGGTCTTACGCGGGAGGCCATGGGAAGTCTGGACACACAGGTGTGCGGAGGGGGGACGTGAGCGGGCTCTGGGGGCGGGCTCTGGGGGCAGGGGCTCTGGGAGAATGGGCTCCGGAGCCCATCTGGGGCGCAGCCCCAACGCCCTCACACCCTGGCTGAGCGATCTCGCAGTGGACTGCGTGCTCGGAGCCTCTGTGCCTTCCCTGTGAGGAGGGGCGATGGCATCATCTGCCGTGTTGGGCTACTGTGAGGGCTTAATGAAACAATGACTAACAGCAGTCAACGTTCACTGCTGATCAGGGGTCAGGCACCATTCTCAGTGTCCTGTGAGTGCGCTCTCATTTAATGTTTACGACCCCGTGGAGGGCACTCTTGTAGTGTGAGACCCAGTCCCCAGGCGGGGAAATGGGGGCGCGGGGAGGCGAGGTGGGCAGTGCCGGCCTCCGGTGAGCTCGGGCTGGTGGCTGAGCCCCGGGGACCTGGACTGTGACCTGCTGTGTTCCCGGCCGGCAGACCTGCGGTGGATTCCTCTGAGGCCAGAAGAATCGGAGGGGGTGGGAGCATGGAGGGAGTCCTCGTGAGTCAGCAGCCCGCTGCGCGAACCCTGGAGTCCTGGTGGCCTGTCTGGGGCTGGCCTTGCTCTCCCTGACTCACCCCTCAGTCCGGGGAGGGACCTGTCTGTCCGGCTTTGCTTCGAGGAAGGAGGAAGAAGGGAGGGGCGGGCAGCTGGCCGGTGCCACACGGCCTGGCTTCTCAGGGAGGTCACAGGATGCCCGTCTGTGGGAGCTGGAAATGAGCTCAGAGATGCCCTGGCCCGCTCAGCTCATTTCACAGAGGGGCGCCCCAAGGAGGTGGCAGAACTGGGCACTGGCGACACGGCCTGTGACTCAGCTGGAGCTTCTGACCCTTCTGGCCCTTCCTGCCAGTGCCTCTCGGGCTGTGTCCAGCCTGTTCGCCGGGGTGCCACCGAGATGACGGCAATCGTGGCAGATAACCCGGCTCTGCCTGTCCCTGTCCCTCTTCCTGCAAACAGGCCGCCATCCCGCCCTCTTGGTGGAGTCAGAAGGGGGTCTTTGGAGGGAGTGGGTAGAGGGGTATGGGGAGAAGGAGCCTCTTGCCTCATGAAAGGGGACCCCAGTTTTTCTTTGTTTTTAAAAAGTCTGTTAAGGAGGGTCACATATTATAAATACTTATGAATATTTTCTCACCTTTCTATAAACACAGAACATTTCAAAAGCTAGTATCTCAGTTTCTTAAGCTCTCACGCAACACTCCAGTGGTCAGTCCCCCTCGTCCCTTCCTGACCGCCGTCCTCAGGGGCCTCCCCTGCCCAGTGCAGGCCGCCACCACGACCCCAGCGTGGTGCCCTGCTGCTGCCCTGTCGCAGCCTCACCGGCAAGGACGGCCTCCTTACTGCTGACCTGACACGGACACGGCCTTGCTGTGCTGGCCCATGTGCTCTGGGGAGACGGAGCGCAGCTTTCCTGAAAACAACCCATCTAGAGACTGGCCTGTTGCGCAATCCCCTCTGCCCGCCCTGCCCTGCCCCTCCCCTCGGTCCCCTCCCACTTGTCCGGAGAGAGGAGAGAGGAGACAGCCCTCTGTCTGCCCCCCGGGCTGTGCAGGTGCCCTCAAAAGCTGCTTCCCCCTTCCTTCCAGCAGAGGCTCTGAGGCTGTCTGCTGACCTGGATGGGGGGTGAGGGGAGTGCTTGCTGCTTCCCTGGGAGCTGCTCTGCAGGGCGGTGGTCCTGACAAGGTGGCCCTGACAAGGGGCCCAGACTCTCGGGGCTTGTCCCCAAAGGGGCCTTCCTGGGACCCCCTTCTTCGCTCTTCCCTAGTTCCCATCTCTGTCCCTTCAGAGGGGAACACCAGGCCAGCAGGGATTCATTTGGCTTAAGAGGCACGAATCACGCAGCATAACAGAGAGGACACAAACCCAGGACCCTGGAGGCCTCGATTCTGGCGGCGCCGCCAACCTGCTAGTTCGCTGTTCTGGGTCATGGTTCCCTCATCTGACGGAGCGCCTCGGCCCCAGGCCCGAATGCTCAGTGCCCTCTCCCCTGCTAGGCACTGCACCCTGGGGTGGGGGGAGACACGCAGGAATCACACAGACACCAGGGACCCTGGGGTTCAAGACTCAGGTCCCGCCCTCCCAGGGGCCCGCGAGGCCCCGCCGGCACAGCCCATTCCCTGGGAAGCCTGTGGAGAGACCGGGGATAGGCCGCCGCACGCCCAACACACCGAGGCTGCTGTTGAAGGAACCAGAAAGTCCTGTCCCAGGCCTGCCTTCTCGCGCCGCCTCCCAGCTCGGGTGCTCCCCTCCCCCAGGCTCAGGCGTCCCCTGACTCAGTCTGCCACTGTCCACTGGCCCTCTGCCCTCCCGCCCTGGGCCTGGTAGCTGCAGCACTGGGGCTGGCCTGTTCTCCGCCTCCTCCCCCACCCTGCGCTCTGGGCCTTGGCTCCTTCCCAGCTCTGCCTTTCAGGCTGCACTCCGGCCAGCTGCCGAGGGGGCTGGGCTGACCCCTTCGGCAGGTCCCAGCTGGCCCTGTGATTCACCAGGCTTTGCCGGGCCATCAGCTTCTTCCCTGGTCACTGGAAGCTTTTCTTATATGATCACAGGGAGGTCCCAGGCCCCTGCTCCTCTTTGCTCACCCCACTGATGCCCAGTGACCCCTCTGGGCTCCTGCAGCCCCCACCTGCCGTTGGCAGGACGCTGCACAGCGTGGAGGGCTGTGGACCGAAAGGTGGTGTGGGGGTGAGGGGCAGGGGCTGAGCTGGGGGGTGGGGGCACTGCGGGCAGAGTGACACTGTGACGGAGGGAGGGGAAACGCAGGGTCTCCTCCTGAGGAGGCCCCCGGACTGGGCCGAGTGAGCTGGGCCCGGGCGCTCGTGACGGCTTTTCTCTCCTCCCGTTTCAGGTCCTGGCAGCTGGGGTCCCCCCTCAGCCCTTGACCGGCCATGTCCAACCCCAGTGCCCCACCTCCGTACGAGGACCGAAACCCCCTGTATCCTCCACCCCAGGGGGGCTACGGGCAGCCGTCGGTCCTGCCTGGCGGGTATCCTGCCTACCCTGCCTACCCACAGCCGGGCTACGGTCACCCTGCAGGCTACCCACAGCCCATGCCCCCGGTCCACCCGATGCCCATGCACTACGGTGAGTCCCTGGGGGTGGGGGAGGGGCGGTGGGAGGAGGGGCGCAGCGCGTGAGGCCCCGTCCTTTCCTGCCTTTTCAGGTCCCTGGTAATCTGACGTTCAGCTCTCCGCTCCCGTCTTTGTTACCTCTCTACTCCTCCCTCGGCACCTGGCCCTCCCGACCACCGGCTGGCCCCTGTGTTCATGGGGGAGGCCGAGTCCACCGGGCGGGCCAGAAGCCGCGTCGCGTGAGACAGTGGCCGGGGGAAGCGCGTAACTGCTTCAGGGCCTGGGGACACCGTTCCCAACTAGGCAGCTGCCACCCCACCCAGATTCCTCTCTCCCTGTGGAACCTGAGGCACTTTTTTTTTTTTTTTTAATTTGGTGATGACAAATCCTCGTCCTTTAAGGTAACATCTGCATTTTGCAAACACCCAGAAGTCACTTGGATGTTTGGTAACTGCCCTGGCAAGTAATCTTCTGGTTGGTCAGAAATGAGATAAGATTAGAAGGCAGCGAGACTTCTCCCAGCAGCGCCCCCACCCGATGTGGATTTTGAAAGCGGTTGGAGGAGGCATCCGCGGCATTTGAGGAATGCTTTGAGGCCGCAGCATCTCTGCAGGCCTGGGGGCCTGGAGCCCAGCCGGGGGCCTGTCTTGTGGGCTCTGGTGCAGCGCCACAGCCTCCGCACGCTTCCCGTCCTGCCTCGTCCTGGGACCGTGCACCCCTGACCTGTCCGTTTCCTCTGAGTCCGGACTGCTCCACCCTCCACACACGTGTGCCGAGTTCCTTCCTTCCTTCCCCTCCTCCTGTCCCGGAGTCCCCTGCTCTGACCCCACAGCTCTCCTGGCTGGCGCTCCAAGCCGGGCACCTGCCTGGCTTCCTCGCTGGTGCGGGAGCTCTTGCCAGCAGAGACCGCATGCGTTCGCACGCCAGAGCACCCGGGTGTGGGCTGGGCACCCGCCCCCAGGAGCCCTCGGTGAACGCATGCCCCATGGGAACGGTTCTGGCCTGAGCCCCTTCGCGACAGGGGCACGTGGCTCCATGGGGTGCCCAGGCCAGCTCCGGGTCTCTCTGCGGGCATCTACAGCGGGCACTTGGTTTGGGTGAGGAGTTCAAGTTGTAACACTTGTTTTTTGGCTAGGGATACCCGAGTCTCATTGTGAGATCATGTCCTGGAGGCTTTGGGACTGAGGCCACATGTTCCTAGGTGGTCACTTGTGGTCTGTCCCCAGGCCCAGGCTATGATGGCGAGAGAGCAGCGAGCGACAGCTTTGGGACTGGAGAATGGGAAGACATGAAAGTCCGACACACCTTCATTCGAAAGGTGAGATGTGGGCTGGGAGGCAGTGTACAGGGGCGCTGGGCTGTGGTGGGGCTTGCGGGGGGCGGGGGGGGGGGGGGGGGGGGGGATGTGGAGGAGTTGGGGGCGGTGCACCCTATCAGCCCCGGGGCAGTCATTCCCATGGAAAGGGCTGCTGCCTTCCTGGTCCTCTCCAGCCCCACACTCCTCTGACCCCTATTCCCTGACCCTTTGCTCCTCTTTCCGTGACCTTGCTTTGGGGTCGGGGGCAGATTCGGTCTGGGAAGATCTCAGCGGGCTCTGCAAAGTGCCCTGCCCTCCCCACACTCCTTTCTTTTCCTGGACCGCAAGCAACTCGAAGCCAGAAATGACCACAGCCCGCCCCTCGCTTCCCCACTTCCTCATGTCGGCACGGCACCCCTCAGAGTAGACAGTGCCTGGCAAAGGCCTGGACTGCTGCGCATGTGGGGGCCCCCCGGTCATGCAAGGAGGCAGGGGAGGTGCGCAGTGCACGGAGGCTGGAGTCGGATGGGGCGGGGGCGTCGGGGGGGCAGCTGGAGGTGGGGGGCAGCTCTGAGGTGTGAGCAGTACTGAGCCGGCCTCTCCGCCTGGCTGCAGCCGGGGGGTGGCTCTCGGGTGGAAACAAGGAGTGGATCCTTCACGGTTAGGGAGGCCCTCCCCACCACTAACAGACAGGGAGGAGGAGTCTTTGGGGCTCCTTGGTGTTGGGGAGAGGCCAGGGTGTGGAAGGTGACCCCGCCTGTGTTCCAGGTTTACAGCATCATCTCCATCCAGCTGCTCATCACGGTGG
Organism: Phyllostomus discolor; assembly: GCF_004126475.2. Taxonomy (NCBI): domain Eukaryota; kingdom Metazoa; phylum Chordata; class Mammalia; order Chiroptera; family Phyllostomidae; genus Phyllostomus; species Phyllostomus discolor. The sequence goes on from NC_040906.2 coordinate 15,183,603, forward strand.
CCATCATCGCCATCTTCACCTTTGTGTGAGTCTCTCTGCCTCTCCGCCCCTCTCTGAGCAGCCCTGGGGTCCGGGGCCTGCCCTGGGGCACCCGCCAGGGGCTGGGGTGGGGCGGGCCCTCCACTCCCATCCAGTGGAAGAAGAGTGGCTGCGGGTGATGAGGGGAAATGACTGTGACTCCTGTCCTGCCCTGTCCTGCCCTGCTCCACAGGCAGCCAGTCGGCGACTTTGTGAGGAGAAACACGGCCGTCTACTACGTGTCCTAGTGAGTCTGCGCTCCTGGTGCTCGGAGCAAGGGGGGGAGGGGTGGCAGCTGCCCGACTGCTGTCAGGGCAGGGGTCCGGTGCTTTTGAGGGGGGCTCCCAGGCCGCCTTCTGAGCTGGGCGGGGGCGGGGGGGGGGGGGGGGGCCGCCCCGGGAGCAGGAGCAGGGCTGGGGACCGAGGCGGCACGTGCCTGGCACGGTGCTCTTCACCTTCTGCCGGCCTGTCTGCTGAGGCCACCCTCGCCCTCCTCTGGCTGCCCCGCCCCCACTGTGGAGGTTCTCAGTGCCCTTGGCTCGGGTCATCTGTCCGACTGGGCAGCCTCCCCTCAGACTTCCAAACAGCTCGGTGGGCTCCCACCTGCTGGCCTGCCTGCGGGCCGCGAGGGCTGAGGAGCGGATCCATCAGGCCTGTGCACTACTACTCCCTGTCTCTTTCCCCCCAGTGCTGTCTTCCTGGCGACCTACCTGACCCTGGCCTGCTGCCAGGGACCCAGGTGAGTCCCCAAGACTTAGACAAGGACAAGGGATGGCGCGGGGGCAGGAGTGGGACCAAATCTTTTGGGAAGAAAGGGGTATCCTTATAGCAGCGGAGCGGAGACTTAGAAGCAACAGTGAGGATGACAGCAGCTACTTTCTGGTGTGTACACAGTACCTGGCTCTTCGAGCTCCCTAACTCCCCCTTGGTCTTCCCCCCAGGCCGAGCCCTTGCCTCTCTCCCTCCTAAGGTCCAAGGGCCTATCTCTTGCTTCTGTAACCTTCTCCCTGAGCCTATGCAGCGCAGCTGGTTAAACTTTCTCTTATAATTTGGGGGGTGGGAGGAAGGGAAACAAAGTACCTTAGCCATCATTCTTACAACAACACTGCAAGATTTGTAACACTCTAACCATTTAACAAGTAGAAGGAACCCAAGGCTCAGAGAAGCTGAGTAGCTTTCTCAGTCGCACAGATAGTGTAAGAGCTGCAAACGATTCCAGGTCTCTGTGGCCCCATAGCCCAGGTCTGCCTTATCACCCTCTGTCATCCCAGCATAGAACACCTGAGCAGGTACCGGAGGCTGAGCCAGCCTCCCCTCCCCCGAGCCAAGAACTTCCTTGCGCCAAAGGACTCTGGTCACTGGCTGGCCCCGAGTCACTCAGTCACGGTCTCTTTCCCTGCAGACGCCGCTTCCCATGGAACATCATCCTGCTGACCCTCTTTGTGAGTCCGGGGGGCAGGGGCGGTGTGCAGATGGGCTGAGGGGGGGCCAGTCCCCGGGAAGGGCTGGCGATGCCACTGTGGGAGGTGCCTCTGGTTCTCCGTGTCACCATATCCTGACCCCTGCCTGGGTCTCCAGGTCACATCTACCCCCAGCTCTGACTGACACCCCACCACGGCCGTGCCTCCCCTCTTCTTTGTTTCACTCTGGTCTCTTCCCCCCCCCTCAGACTCTTGCCCTGGGCTTCATGACCGGCACCATTGCCAGGTACAGTCGGGGAGAGCGCAGCATGCTCCCGGGAGGAGGGGTGTGTGCTGGGCGAGTGGGGCACCCTGGGCTGGCCGTCTTCTGCACGGGGGATCCTGGGAAGGGCCCTCCCGGAAGCGGTGGTTTGGAAGTCAGTCACATGTGCCTCTGGCCTCTCTCCCCGCCCTCCCTCCAGCATGTATCAGACCAAGGCCGTCATCATTGCGATGATCATCACTGCCGTGGTGTCCATTTCGGTCACCATCTTCTGCTTCCAGACCAAGGTGAGGAGGACCCTTCGCTGGCCACTCTGCCCCCTTTCTTGTACAGAGCTGGCCCTTACGGATGGCCCTTGAGCAGACCTGGGAGGGCCCAGACCCCTACACTGGGGATTTCCCTTGGAGACCCTAGTCCCCTTCCTTGAGCTGCTCCCTGTCTGTATGAGGGTAGGGGTCACTCCCGCACCCCCAGGGGGCAGCACTCGGACTCCCCGGTCAGGGGAGGCAGGGCCAGTCTGGCTGGGCTGCTAGTGGTGGAACTCGTCTGACAGGAGCCTCATTCCTCCTCCCTGGCAGGTGGACTTCACCTCGTGCACAGGCCTCTTCTGTGTCCTGGGAATAGTGATGATGGTGACAGGGATCGTCACTGCCATTGTGCTGGCCTTCAAATATGTGAGTGTCTTGGGAGAGCCGGGGTCAGCGAGCCCAGGGCCCGGGCAGGACGCTCTGTGTAACGAGTGCCACAGGCCCCACAGGCCCCTGGGCGGGCTCTGGCTTCGGGCCACCCCACCACTAGCAAAGGCCCCAGTGCCAAGGCCGTCCTCTGGGTTGGGGTACAGTTCCTTCCTCCTTAGTGACCGATGGCCCTGGGAGCCATAGCACCTGCGCCTCGGACAGTACCACGGAACTCCTGTGGGAAGTAGTGGGCGAGAGCTGTCTGCCGGCGAGGCCAGGGTCCAGGAGGCAGGCTGGGAGGGGTACCCAGAGGACCGAAAAGATGGGTCGGGGTGGCGGGAACCTTAGGGATCACTGTGTCCAACCCCTCTTTTATTCCAGTCCGCCAGGGGAGAGCCTGGGGACCCGAGGCTGAGGGGAGCCTCGTGGCAGAGCGGGCAGAACGGTGCTGGGAGGGGAAGCGCATGAGCAGGAGGGCTGCCTGCACACTTGGCCGTGGGCTGGCCCTGCCCTTCTGTGCACGGGCACCGGAAGGCCGTGCGGCAGGGCTGCCCGGGGACACTCTCTGATTCCGATGTTCATCATGGTGGGTGGGGGGCTTCCCTCCCAGCTCTCTTCTTTAGTCTGTCCCTCCCAGGCCGCACTGTGAGAACCGCTCTCCTGAAGGTGTGTGTGTGTGTGTGTGTGTGTGTTAGGGCTCTCCAACCGGTGCCTGCCTGAGTCCACCCCTCCCAGAGCTGTAAATCAACCACCTTTTCCCCAGACACATACGGACACCTCTGTACCTTAACTCACTTCGGAGACTGGTTTTTACATGGCCGTGGGAGGATGGGCTGTGTGTTCCCTGCTACATGTGTTACCATTCCTAATTCCTTCCAGGATCTGGAAGGCAGAGATAGTCCTTTCCTGTAGTAGCTTCCTGGGCCTACCCACCTGGATGCCAGAACCCCAGGGGAAGCTGGTCCTGAGAATGCTGCACCCCCGGTCCACGCTTTGCTAAGGTTTCTGACACCACCCGTTCCCTCTTCCCAGGTTTACTGGCTCCACATGGTCTATGCTGCTCTGGGGGCCATTTGCTTCACCCTGGTGAGTAAGGACCTGTCCCCCGGGAAGGAGCTGAGGGGAGGGAGTGGAGGGAGGAGCTGAGTGGACGGAGCATGACTTTGCCCTTCCCTCTCCCACCGTGAAGAGGTTCCACTGACTTTCTGGGCATTCCCGCCTGCTCTCGTCCCCACCGCCCACTGTGGGGCACTCAGCAGGCCGCCCTGCAGAGACAGGGCGCCTCCCTGCCTCTGCGGACTCTGCGGGTAGAGGCTGCGTGTTGTGCCGTTCACTAATGCGTCCCCAGAGCACACTGCTGCATGGCACAGAGGCTCCAGGGATGACAGACCTGCCGACCGGAAACAAGTTCTGGTACTATGCCCCTGGGTCCTCACTTGTGCCTGTCCCCGCAGTTCCTGGCTTATGACACGCAACTGGTCCTGGGGAACCGGAAGCACACCATCAGCCCAGAGGACTACATCACCGGCGCCCTGCAGATCTACACGGACATCATCTACATCTTCACCTTCGTGCTGCAGCTGGTGGGGAGTCGCGATTAAAGAGCACCCCCAGTTCCACGCCACCCAAGGCTCTCCCATCCCCGGAGGGCTGGGCCTTGTGACTGGGGTCTGGGCTGCAGACCCTTTCCTTCCCCTCAAGTAATATGCCCAGTTTCCTTTCTGTCCCGAGTGGGTGGCCTCTCTGGCTGTGGCTGTGTGGGTACCACCTGGTGGGGCCGGAGGAACTGGGAACTAACTCTGGGCAGGGACTAGGCTGCAGATGTACCCGCTGTGTGGCACCAGCTGCTACTTAACCGCTGGGCTGGAGGGGGAGGGATGGCAAGAGCCTATTTCATAACTAAAAGGGAATGTGGAGATAGAAGTGACTTCAAGGTGATGAGGTTTCCCCTCCCACCGTCGCCACAGGCTTCCGGGCTCAGTAGCTGGGGCCATTTCCTCCCTCATCCCCTAACAAAGAGCTTTGTCCTCCGCCTCTGGGACTCTTACACCGTTACGCTGTGCTCCTCCGGCAAACTGTGGCACTTCCCCACTCGGGGAGGTACACGAGACCTGTGCCTGTGGGTCCTCCTGCTTCAGCTCCCCTTCTGATGGCATGTATATACTATTTGTCCGGGCTGGGGCAGGGGAGGAAGGTGAGAGCGAGCAACGTCAAGCACGGGGGCCAACACAGAGCAGCATCAGCCCTGGGCTTCCTCGTGGCGGCGGGCGCAGAGAGCACAGGCCCACTTGCGGCCATCTGGTCCCCATTCTCCGAAGCTGCCTGGGGTCAGGGCAGGGTGGAGGGTGCTCCCTGGTGCTTCCGAGGTCTCTGGTGAGAGGGATCTCTTGCTTCCTATTGCTCAGGCAGCTCAAGGCAGAAAGCAAGGGGTGAAGGTCGGGAGATGGGGTGGTTTGTAGGGGTGAGTGTGGCCAGGATGAAGAGGCGGGGCTGGGGGCAGGGGAAACGCCTTGGGGGCACCCCGCCCGTCTGAGAGCTGGGGAAGCCTGCAGTGGGGCCTGTGGAAGCTTGGTGTCTTTCCTTCTGCTACCCTGGCGGGGGGCCTGAGGGGAAGGACACTTCCCCTCTCTTCTTGACTCTCACGGGGGGATTTGAGACTCGGACCCCATCTCCCCAGCCAGCTACTGCTTCCTTCGCGACACCAAGTGCCTCAAGCTGGAAGGGGGAGGAGGACAAGGGTCACTCTGTGGGGTGGGGTGGAAAGCAAATCAGCCCAAGGGTATAATTAGGACTCTCTAAGTCCTTGGTCCTAAGTATATCATGTAAAAGGACATAACTAGAAATGTAATAAAGTTTTATGTTTAGAAGTTAAAACCCCACTCGACTTCGGTTTTCTTCGGTCTGGCTCTGCCCAAAGCAGCCACTTGCTATGTTCCATCTTTTCTAAGATAGCCAAGCACACTTCACCCCAGTGCTTCCTGGGGATGGACGTGCAAGGCTGGCGAGAGCTCCACCTGCATTGCCCCAGGCGGGGGATGGGCTCCACTCAGCCCGAGACCTCTCACATCACGGACCCTCCACAAAAGCTCATGCGCTCCCCCCCAAAGCTGTGTGTGTGCAGACAGTTTCACGGTTGGGGTGGGGGAGATGGGCACAGGTTCAGGTTCAGGTCACCTGCCTTAGAGATCACTAGTCCAAAACCTCTTAAAACAGCGAAACTGAAGCCCAGAGAGGTCCAGTCATTTGGACTCAGCCACAAGTAGTGCTTTTCTTTTTCTTTCACACCCTCAATGCCCTTTTTGACTTTTTGTTTTTATTTGTTCAAAGCTGAGAGAGACCCCACCCTCCTGGCCAGCAGCTCTGTGGGCTTGGTCCCCAGGGCCTGAGCCTAGGCTTGTTGCTGAATTCTCTGTGGTTTCCCGAACCATTAAGGGGAACACTGAATGCTTTTGTGAGACAGAGCACACAGAAGTAACTAGCCCCACCCTTGGTCCCTCCCGTCCCAAGGGACTCAAAAATCCAGTCCCAGTTCCTTTCCACTCCAACACTCAATAACTTTATTAGCCTTTGGCTGGTTTCGGGGAGGTGAGGGGGAGGGAGGAGGGATGGGGGCTGACAGCAGCCTGGGCTTCGTGTGCCCTCTGGTGGACCTTTGAGGCAAAGACCAGATTTGCAGCCAAACCCAAAGGACTTCGCAGTTTGGAGGCCACAGTCAGTACAGTCTAGGGGAGGGCTGCCGTGTTCCTCAGGTCTGCGCCCCAGACCCAGCTTCTAGAGATGGGGCGTGTTGGGAGGAGGCCCTGAACCTCTGCCTCTCATACTCGCCCGTGTTGGATGCCCGCATGTTCTGCCGAGCCTTCATCTGCTTCAAACGGTTCTTGTCCACTTCCCGCTTGGTGAGGATGAAGAGGAGGATACCACAGGGGAAGCCGATGGCCCTAGGGGTGGGGAGATGTGCATGGGGTTTGGGGAGGGGCCATGCCTGAGCCAAAGGAGCTGGGGAGAAATCTCATTCCAGCTTCACTGATTTCGTGAGAGCTGCAACATCTCTTGTCTATTCGGCCTCCGCACTGGCCGCTGGAGAGCCCCACACAAATCAGATCCTGCCACTGCCCTGCATAAACTCCCTTCACAGCTCTCCATCACTTCTCAGCCGAGCCCAGACGCCTAGGAATGGCACAACAGGCCTAGCGTAGTTGGGCCTCTGCCTACTCTGTAGCCAGAGTGACACTTCTCAACGTCGAACCCTGCGATCCTGCTGTATGGCCAGTGCATGATCCTCCTGACAGCCCATCCTCTTTCTCTCTTCAAGTCTTGGCAAAGTTTCTTTCTGCCTAAACTGCCCCACACCCTCTCCCAGACTCCCCTTGTAATTCTGAGTAACTGCTATTTGGGAGCACGTTGGTGTGGGGGAAAGAGCATGGAGTCGCGAGACCTGATAAGAATCCCAGCTCTGAGCCTCAGTTCTCTCATCTGTGAAGTGGGGATGTAATATTTACCAGAAAGACTAAAACGTTACACTGTAAAGGGCTGGAACACCTAAGTAGTGGAAGAAAAGATTAATTTCCCCTCCCCTTTAATATCAATCAATAACACGTATTAAGGTCAGAGTCGAATCTGAATAACAATGTACTGAACACCTTCTAGGTAAAACCTCAAATAAGTCTCACCCAAGCTCCCCAAAAATGATGAGGCCAGGGAACCAAATTCAAATCCGATTAGCTCAGCTTACTCCACAGAAAACCTGCTGTCTTTCCAATTGCACACACTTCCCAACCTCCCCGCCCCATTCCTCTGAGATCCCCAGTCCTTGCACCCAGCGCATCGGTCTCCACAATCTTGGATTCATCTTCCCACCAGAGACTTAGATAAGTTTCTAGGTCCCACCCTCCCCTGGTGCCATTCCCTATTGGTGGGCAAAGGGTTAAAACTCACCAGGCTAGTCCCACAGCTTTCATGGGGTTCTTGGCCCTCTTTCTGGGAATGTATTCCAGCTCAGGAGACAGGGGCTCAGGCTCCTCCTTGCACTCTGGGGAGCCATGGCTTTGCAGTGCCCGGGTCCTGTTCTGGGAAGCTTTGTTAGCTGTGGCTCCTGAGAGAATCCCTGTGGATAGAGATAATGAAGGTCAGTAAGAGGGTGAGGAGACAGCCTGGGGAGGAGTGGTTGGTATCTGAGGAAGGGAGGTGACTGCAGTATGGTGTAACAAGTGCCAGGGATAATCCAAAGGCAAATGGGAAAATCGCCATCGAGGTGACACCTTTGGAAGCCACTTCCACGTCACTGTGGGCTCATCACCGTGGTGCCAGGAGAGCGAGTTTGGCTGTCCTTTATCTCATCACAAGACAGGATGGGAAGGACTGCAGTGGGACTCACACGAAACGTAGGGAGGAAATCCGCGAAAATGTTTGCAAACCACAGAATGTTAGCACTGGAAGGGAGCTTAAAGGTTGTCTACTCCGTCCCCTCGTTTTATAGAAGAGGAAACTGAAGCCCAAAGAGACGAACTTCTCCGCCCAAGGTCAAACTGCTAATTATCCGGGGCTAGAACCCAAGCCTCCAGAAGCGCAGGGCTCTTTCCTCTGCACTGCGGTGAGTGTGAAACACCTGGAGCGCGGGAGTCTAAAAGGCTTTCTTGGGACTCCCTCGCGCGGCAAGACCCCAAAGGTGTTGTGTAACCCGAAGGCAGAGGGATGGGCTGGGTGACCTTTAGAGACCACCTTATAGCCCCCAGACTCTTTAAGACCCTGCAGAGGGGTGCGAGCAGGAATCGACAGCCCTGACCTCCTGCTGTCGCCGGGAGGGATGTGGAAAAAAGGGGGTCTCCTGCAGTTCTGCCCTCCCCGGGGTCCCTCTCCTTACCCCGGAGGACGCGGGCATTTCTCGCCCCCCGGCCCTTCAGCGCCGTAGCAGCTACCACCGCCGCCATGTTCAGATCCCACCCCCCTTCACCGCGGTCCCCTTCGGGAATTGTAGTTTGCGTAAGGGGCCTCCCCCGCTCCTTCCGTCCCGCCTACGGACCAGAAACTACATCTCCCAAAAGCGCTTAGAGCGGACGGGACCGAACTACTCTTCCCAGGAGACCCGGAGGCGCGCACGCTCGCTTGTTTCCCTCCAGTCGGGGGCGGAGTCAGGCTGGGCGGAGTTTGGGTTCTCCCTGCCACGCCCCGTCCCCTTCTACCAACTCTGCTCTGTGACTGGTCATTAAGTTAGTCAACCCCTTTCCCTATTGGCCAAGCTGCCGTCGCTCTTCCTGCCCGGGGAGTTGCCTACGCCTATTTCCTCCCCGGGAGGAGGGGCCCTGGTTCCGCGTCGTCGCGGAGAGCTGACTCTGGGAGGCGTTTGGGCCCAGAGAAGTGGATCGGCTGCTTGCGCCGCATGGAGTCCGAATCGGAAAGCGGGGCTGCCGCTGACACCCCCCCGCTGGAGACCCTAAGCTTCCATGGTGATGAAGAAATTATCGAGGTGGTAGAGCTGGATCCCGGTCCGCCGGACCCGGGTGAGAATTGCCGGTCCTCAGGCCACGGGACAGGAGGCGCTCACCTCTGGCCTATGACCCCTGTTTCTCCCCCCTCCTCTCTGCACCCTACCGGTCATTCCTACCGACTTCCTTCGCCCTTCCCCTCCCCTCCCACCCCCACACTTCTCAGGCCTGGCCGGGGTGGGGGTTCCCCTGATGCCTCCTCTGGCCCTTCCCCTCACACACCCCCTTCCCATCATCCCCTCGGTCCTCCCTCTCCGCACAGCCTCTGGCCAACCCCAGGTGCTCGGTCCTCTCCTGTCCTCCGTCCCACACGTCTCCGCCTCCCGGCCACTTCTCCCCCTCCCCGCCCCGCCCGGCACAATCCCGTTCGTCTGACCTCACCCTCTTGCCACATGACCCACCCCAGCCCTAGGCCTCCCCTCGCTTGTGCCTCCATCCCTCCTATCGCTGCTGAGGCCCGTTTTCCTCTCCCCAAAGCAGATGATCTAGCCCAGGAGATGGAAGACGTGGACTTTGAAGAAGAAGAGGAGGAGGAGGAGGGCAACGAGGAGGGCTGGGTTTTGGAACCCCAGGAAGGGGTGGTCGGCAGCATGGAGGGCCCAGACGATAGCGAGGTCACCTTTGCACTGCACTCAGGTAGGTCTCTGGACATCCATCGTACACTCTGGCCCGGCGGGCATTTGAGCCTCGCACATCCGCTGTGGACGGAGAGTTACGAGGGATGCAGAGATGGGCAAAGACAGGCCTTGCCCTGGAGGAACTCACAGGTAGGGGGCAGTACGAGGGACCCAGGAGAGCTTGGCTCCCGGAGTCCGTTGAACTTGAGTTCAAATCCTTCTTCTGCTACTTACCAATTTATAATCATTAAATCTCTCTGGGTCTTAATTTCCTTTTTAAAAGCCACCTGTGGTTGCAAGTTTTTATTAAGTTACTTTGCCCTGTTCCGTGTAGCTCGGTTGGGCATCATCCCCCAGACTGGAAGGTGAAGAGTTCGGTTCCTGGTCAGGGCCCATGTCTGGGTTGTGGGTTCAGTCCCAGTTGGGGCCCATGCGAGGGGCAACTAATGGATGTCTCTCTCACATTGATATTTCCCTCCCTTTCTTCCTCCCTTCACCTCTCTCTGGAATCAATAAAATTTTTTTTTAAAGTTACCTTAGTGTAAATTAGATGTTATAGTACCTTTTTAAGCATATTTTATATAATCTTCAATTATTGGCTCTTAATAAGGAACCAGTAACACAACATTCTCCTCCCTCTGTTTGTGCCCAGCCTGGTGGCACCCCATGCTGAGAACCGAAAGCCTTGTGCATGCACCCTCCTCGTTGCCCTGGCATCAGTGTGGGGTGGCGAAGGCTGCAGTACCACAGGGGCATCTGCCCTGGAGAAGTGCTTGGGGCTTGGCAAACTCGGGGAGGGATTTCTCCAATGCTCTGATGCTTGGAACTTAGGAGAGTTCGGGTGCATCCTTCTTCCCTAGGAGGAAGGACCTGTTGCTTTGGGTGGAAGGGGTGGGCTTCCTGCAGATCCCGGGGGAGAGAGCCCCAGGTGGGGGCCCCGTCCCCTTACCTGTGAAACGTCTCTTGGGACAGCGTCTGTGTTTTGTGTGAGCCTGGATCCCAAGACCAACACCTTGGCGGTGACAGGGGGCGAAGATGACAAAGCCTTCGTGTGGAGGCTCAGCGACGGGGAGCTGCTCTTCGAGTGTGCAGGTGAGAGTGCCCAAGTGAGGTCGTGTCCCTTTGAAGGGCTTGGGGGGGCTCACCTGCAGCGGTTGTGCATCCAGCAGTCATTTGCTGCCCCCATTTTGCCTGCTCTATGGGCCGGAGGACTCCAAAGAAGAGTAGCATAGTCCATCATGGACATAGGGCAGGGAGACAGTTGGGCAAGGGAGTCTGGGAAAGGCTTGAGCGGAGGAGACACAGGTTGCCATAGGAGTATGTGGGAGGAGGGACAGATGTCCGTGTTCCGGGCAGAGGTGTGGAGTGGACTGAGGGTAAGACAGGCCTGGGCAGTGTGGTTGAGTTGGGGGCCAGCAGTGCCTCCTCTGGGGAGACCTGGGTGTGTCCATTTCTGCATAGATGATGAGTTCGGTTGCCTGTTCTGCTGGGATCTGCCCTTCTTCCCCCAGCTGGTCCTTTAAGAGGCCAGGTACCTGGGTCATATGTCCCACTTCCTGGCGCCCTGACGTTCTCTTTCTGTTTTTTGTTTTTTTTTTGAAGGTCATAAAGACTCTGTAACTTGTGCTGGTTTCAGCCATGACTCCACCCTAGTGGCCACAGGGGACATGAGTGGCCTCCTGAAAGTGTGGCAGGTGGACACCAAGGAGGAGGTCTGGTCCTTTGAAGCAGGCGATCTGGAGGTGAGGTCACGGGAGTGGGATTCACCTCTGGGGGGCCTTGGGGAGTGGGTGAGAGCTTGGGGCTCAGCCTTGCCACTCCAAGACCGAGCTGTCTCTGAGCCAGCGCACTCTCGAGGCACAGCAGGAACGTCTATGCCTGTTACCTGGAGTGTCCCCGCTGGCTCAGAGCAGGAGAGGCTGGGTAGGGTTCATTAGGCAGGTTCCTAGGTGGGGCGGGGTGACAGGCCACCCTGCTGACCCCTCCTCTCTGTCCAGTGGATGGAGTGGCACCCTCGGGCACCTGTCCTCCTGGCGGGCACGGCTGATGGCAACACCTGGATGTGGAAGGTCCCGAATGGTGACTGCAAGACCTTCCAGGGTCCCAACTGCCCAGCCACATGTGGCCGAGTCCTCCCCGATGGTGAGAGGCGCTCCCCTGAGGGCCTTCCTGGAGTTCTGAGAGGGTGGGTGTGGAGTCTCGTGCTTCCCAGGCTCCCTCTGGGACCGCAGCCTGCAAACTTCAGGCCTGTTCTCCGGAGCACTGACCTCCCAGGCCCCAGAGAGACAGCTCCCCCTTTTCCACCCTGCACTGGGTCCCCTCTGCTAGTCCCTGGGGCAGAGTCTCTCCCCTCACTTGTTTCCCTCTCGTGCACTGCCCCCCCCCCCCCCCCCCCCCCCCCGCCGCCAGATTCCCTTGGTGGGTGTGTCTGAGTGTGCTGTCTGTCTTTCTCTCTTTGTCTGTGCCTCCGGCCCTCTAGGGAAGAGAGCTGTGGTCGGCTATGAAGATGGCACCATCAGGATTTGGGACCTGAAGCAGGGAAACCCCATCCACGTACTGAAAGGTGTCAAAAGTGGGGGGAGTGTCACCCTGGCCCTTTGTGGGGAGGGGACTAAGACCTGGGGCAGGACTCAGAGGGGACAGGGTGAATGTGACTTATCCCCTCACTCCATCCTAGGGACTGAGGGTCATCAGGGCCCTCTGACCTGTGTTGCCACCAACCAGGATGGCAGCCTGGTCCTGACCGGCTCCGTGGACTGTCAGGCCAAGTTGGTCAGTGCCACCACCGGCAAGGTGAGTGGGGCCCGAAGCCTCGCTGTGGGGCCCTCTGCTTTCTGCGTCGTCCCCGCTTCTTTTCCTTTCTTATTCTTCACTCGACCTCCCTGCCCCACCGCCTTCCTTCTCTGATCCTCTCCTCTGGCTTATAGGTGGTGGGTGTTTTCAGGCCCGAGACTGTGGCCTCCCAGCCCAACCTGGGAGAAGGGGAGGAGAGTGAGTCCAACTCCGTGGAGTCCTTGGGCTTCTGCAGCGTGTGAGTGTGAGCCGGGACCTTGGCCTGGAGACGAGAGGGACGAGCGTGGGGGGGGGGCCGGGGCGGGGGGTCCAGGAAGGAGTGAAGGGCACGAGGGCCCGGTCCCTCCATGAGCCTTGTGGTGCTTGCTTCTGCCCAGGATGCCTCTGGCAGCTGTCGGCTACCTGGACGGGACCTTGGCCATCTATGACCTGTCTACACAGACCCTCAGGCACCAGTGTCAGCATCAGGTAAAGGCAGCCCGGAGCCGTGGTCATGGCCATAGGGAAGCCCAGGGCCCTGGGAGCATCTGCCCCAGACCTGGCTCCTGCTCGGTCCCTCTGTGGCCCATGTGCCCTCCCTGCCTCCCTCCATGAGAGGTGGGAGCAGGGGTCTCACCTCTCCTGCCCTGAGCCCCACCTTTCCTCTGTTGCACCCTGGTGCAGTCGGGCATCGTGCAGCTGCTGTGGGAGGCGGGCACCGCTGTGGTTTACACCTGCAGCCTGGACGGCATCGTGCGCCTCTGGGACGCTCGGACCGGCCGCCTGCTGACTGACTACCGGGGCCACACGGCTGAGATCCTGGACTTTGCCCTCAGCAAGTAAGCGAACTGGGCGAGGGCTAGGGTGCCTGTGTCTGGAAGGTGGGAATAGCAGGTGCCGGGCCACAGGCACCGGGGCGGGTGTGGGGGTGGTTCCTGAGGGAAGATGTGCCCTGAGGCCTGGTCGGTCCCGGCTCGGGAGGCAGAAGTGCTGAGAAGCCGGAGGGAGTCTCACTGGGCGGCAGTGACTGACCGGGTCTCCCGTCAGTCCTGGGGCTGCGGAGCCGGCACTGCCGCCCCTGTGCCGCGGCGTCCTCTCACCCTTCCCCTCCCCTCCCCTCCCTGGGTGCGGGCTTCACGTGTGTGCACTCGTGTGGGTCTCTGGCGGCCAGTGCTAGGCACCAGGGGTCTGGAATTACGTGCTGGGGGAGGCCCCCCAGGGGCCCCTGGGTAGTGGGCTCAGAGCTGGCCCTGAGGCCCCCTCTGCCGACCCATGCATTTGTCCGCAGAGATGCCTCCCTGGTGGTGACCACGTCGGGAGACCACAAAGCAAAAGTATTTTGTGTCCAGAGACCTGACCGCTAGTGGCTGCTGCCTCTGCTTTGTGTCTGGCGCTGAGGAGGTGAAGGGAGACCCCTCACCAGCAGAGGCGGGAGGGTGCGAGGGAAGGGGATGGGAGGGGCCTCGGACTGCTTTCCAACCCCTCCGTGCTGACTTGCCCCCTCCGTCCCTTTCTTCTCCTAAGAGACCCACCCCTTGGGTACCTCGCCCCCTCGCCCCCTCACCCAGACCTGGGGGACCCCTCAGAGGGAGGTTCAGACCTCTTTCCCTTACTTTTCATTTGTGGGTGTGAGTCATGGGTGTGTATTTGTATGTGGGGAGTAGGACTTTGAGGTTCCCATTCTTTCCCTTCCCAAGTCTTGGGGGGTGGAAAGGAGGAAGAGATATTAGTTACAGATTTTAAAAATGTAAATAAAATGTACTTCCCAGATACGGTGTCTGTGTTGGTTTTGTGGTGGCCGGACCTGAGGAAGAGCCATGGGGGGCATGTCAGGGTGAGGCCCCCCGCCCCAAATCGGCTGCAGCTCCGGCCCTCAGCTCACCCTCCCCGCCGGGGGGGGGGGGGGGCGGTGCGGCCTCACCTGCAGTTGCTGGCCTGTGTGGAGCCGGAATCTCCCTTGATGCCCGCCTGGCTCTAGGTTCTTTCCACGGCTGTTCCACCTGCCTCTTCCCTTCTGCGCTGTGGAATAAGTTACCAATAAACTGGGCCAGAGGAGTTTTATTTGACCAGGGTGTGGGAAACTCGGAGCAGGCTCTCCGATCCAGAGGTGTGGAGACAGACAAGTGGGGACGGGCTTGGTGGCTGAGATGGATGGATGCTGCTAGTAGGAGTGAGCAGAGCCCTACCCCCCCCCCCCCTAGTTCAAGTCCAGGTCCATGCTGCTTTGGCTGCTGGTGCAGTAGGCAGTGCTGGGGCCGGGACTGCCCCGGGAGGCTCTCCCCCGTAGCACCCGCAGCCACCTTTGGGCGGCTACCCTCCAGGGAGCTGTGTAGCGCTGGTCGCCCAGTCCCATGGCCACAGGCACAGCCGCTGCGCTGGCACTGCCCAGTGAAATGAGGGACAGCAGAGTTCCGGGCCCCAGTGGCGGGCGCTGCTCATAGGCCAGCACCGAGAGGAGCAGGGTGGCCACGTAGGGCCCCCAGCAGAGCCCGAAGAGCAGGGTGGCTCCGGCCTGCGCCCTCGCCTGCCTCCAGCTAAGGGCCCTGGCCAGGGCCGAGGGCGCCCCGCGGCACACTGCCCGCTCCAGCCGGCGGATGTCCCGTAGCTGGCGGCGGGCAGTGGCCAGCACTCGGACGGAGAGAAAGGCCGAGGCACCCACGGCAGGCAGCAGCAGCCCGTAGACTTCGAGGTAGAGGTAGGGGGCTGGGAAGACGGCTTGGGAGCTGCAGTTGGCACCGGGGGCCCAGTGGTTCCACCCCAGAGCGGGCAGGCTGGCGAAGAGCAGGGGGCCGGCCCAGGTGAGGAGCAGGGCCAGCCGAGTGCTCCCACGGGCCCGGAGGGGCCGCAGCACGGCCACGTAGCGCTCCCCGTGCACCAGCAGCAGGTTGGCGAGCAGGGAGAGGAAGGAGAAGTTGGGGGCCAAGTGGAGGAAGAGACAGGACCAGTAGCCTCGGCGGCTCTGGCTCCACAGGCCTGGCAGTGCGGGCAGCGCCAGCCCCGTGAGCAGCCCAGCGAGCAGCAGGCTCAGGAAGAAGCAGCCCGCAGGCCGGCTGCGCAGGCGGCGGTCGCCGGCGATGCCCAGGGCCAGGAGCAGGTTGGCCACGACGATGAGGCTAGCCAGGACCAGGGAGAGTCCAAAGGCCCCCATGGGAACGGCGCCGGGCACCTCCCTGGTGCTGTTGGGTGTCATCTTGGGCCCGGGGACAGGGGAGAGCTGCAGCAACTGCCGGCATGCCTGGACGGGAAACGGGGTGGCCCGAGTCAGGCGGTGCTGCAGGACACTGTCCTCCTGGGGGACTCGCGTCGACCTAGAGGTTGTTGACCACTGGACTGCCATATAGACATTCTTTTCAATGAATGGCCAATTAAATTTTACATAAAATCTGCTATGTTGGGCTTCTCTTAAGAACTCGGTTGTGGCAACAGATGTCCTGTATGGTAGCAGCCAGCTGGAGGGCGGCAGTGGCTGCCTTCAGACAGGTCCCCGCAGTCCCCTTCACCCATGTCTGTCACCTGCTGGGTCGCCTCTGAGCACCTGTGGGTATGCCTGTTTAGATGGAAAGGGGGACCTAGCCAGCAACAAAGCATCTTGTCCATCCCTGCCTCTGCCTGGTAAGGCCTCTGAATTAGCCAAGGGGGAAATAGGGTGTGGCTAGTGTGTGGTGGTCCTCTGGCCACCCAGAGTCCAGAGCCTCCTTCGGCCTGGGGCCAGGTGCTGGGAGTGGGTGGCGAGATGGAGGAGGGTCCCTCTCTTCAGATGCCTGCGGCCCAGTGGGCACCAGAGCATTAAGGATTGGTGGAGTGGGGTGGGGGGGCAGGAGTGAGGTAGAGACAGGGCTCACTGAGCATTAGTGAGTGACGAGTCCAGGGCAAGGGCAGCAGTAAGTGGGGTGCCCTGCCCCTTGCACCCCCCCCCCCCATCTGCCCTTGAAGCCGTTTGGTTACAGATCAGTGAGCAGCCTCCGGCCCATAAACTTGACTCATCCGCACGGCACTAGCAACGGGTCCCTTCCTGGGCACTGGAGGAGGGAGAGGAGTTGCTGGGGGCGGGGTGGGGCAGGGGAGGACAGGCAGTGAATGCAGAGATGCCAGCCACAAGGTGGATCCCCTCCCCTGCCCCCGCCCCCACGCGCGCACACACACACACTCAGGGCTGAAGCTAACCCCAGAGGGGAGGGCAGAGGAGCTGCTGGACAGGGCCTGGCCCCTCCGGGGCTCCGGTCTGTCCCTGTTTTCCCCTCACTTGGCTCCGGGTTCGCAGTCGTCCAGCCCCTTGGTCCCACTGCCACGGCAGGCAACGGGGAGGGTCCTGAGCCCTGCTGGACCCCCTGCTTCTGTCAGCGGGGGGAGCAGCTGCTACTGCCAGGACCAAAGCCTATAAGGAAAGGAAAGGAGTCCTACTACCACCCCCCACCCCCCAGGAGGATCATCGGAGGAGGGCCCACAGCCACCCTGAGCTCAGGAGAAGCTGCCCCTTCTAGTCAATTCCTCCCAAGACCCTCAGGTGGGGCTTCCCAGCTGCTGCCCCTGTTCCCCTTCTCGTTTTCTCTCCCTAAACCTTCCCCAGCTCCCTGCCCCACCTCAGGACAGCGTTCCTTCTCAGAGCCCTCGAGTTCTGCTCCCCTTGGTCCCTGCGTGGTCAGCTCCATGGAACCCTGCAAGACCTCAGGTTCCTCACTTCAGACCTGGCCTCTGGATCCTGGGCTGGAGCTCCAGCCCTCCCCTGGAGTGAGTCCCCTACTCCACCTCCACCTGAGCCGCAAGAAAGGCAGGGTCAGCCAGCCCCCACGGGTGACTTCCCAGTGGTGCGAGGGTAGTGTGACCTGCACATGGCACACCCAGTGGCTCTGGTGGCTCAGCCTAGGTGCAACGGTCCCTTCGGGGTCTGGGGCTGAGGTTTCCAGGTGTAGCCAAGGAGGGGGAGCGGGGCACAGCTACTCACATGGCAGTGGGAGACAGGTGTTGCTCACCCAGCCTGGGCCTTCCTCTGAGTGTCAGGGAGCTTCCGCAGCCAGCCTCACAGGGCTTCCGGGGATGCCCGATGTCCTGGCCTGGGAGAGCATGGTGCCTCCGCTCCGCAGGACAGCAGCACCCAGGGCTCTTGGCAGCCCAGGCTCTGCCCTTGCCTAGGTTCTGGGGTGGGCGGAGCTGAGGCCCTCGGCCAAGCCGGTCTCAGCCTGGCCCCGCCTCTGAGGGTGGGACCTGGCACACCCTGGCTGTAGCCACTGGGAGGCCTTTCTCCCTCTCCTGCTGTACCAGCTTCCCTTTCCAGACCCTGGCGATAGATAGATGGTCACTTAGGTGGCAGATCCTCTCTCTCAGGTCACCTAGTTTGGAGACCTCTCCCCTGCTATTGCCTAGCTCATCTGAGAAATGCATCCGAGTTCATGAAGAGCGATTTCTTCTGCCCTTCTCCACTTACCGCCCCAGCTAATACATTTACATTTTATGAGCCTTATTCCAGAGTGGCCAGCAAGTTGACAGCACGCTGAGCTCCCTTGGCCCCACATGAGAGCTACTGATTCTGCCTGCCTGCCGAAGAGGGGGTGGGTGCACAGCGGCGGCTGCAGGGGGGATGTTTGCGGCCTGAGGATCTTCACCGCCCCCATCCTACTGCCTGATGGGCGTTTCAGTTTATAAAGCCAGTCTTGCCTTCTAGAATCATTCTGCATTTTTCTCCCCTGCTTTGTGAGCCAAGTTCTGGGCTATGAGGTACAAATAGCTCTGGGGATGTGTCCCTGGGCAAGCTAGCTACCTCTGGGCCTCAGTTTTCCCACCTGTAAAATGGGAAGAAAGCAGGCCACTCTCTCAGGGCTGTTGTGGAAACTGCTGCGGCACAAGTGGCAAACACAAGGCCCGCGGGCCGGAACCGGCCCTCCACCCTGTTTTATCGGGCCCGACACCTGGTTTCTACCAGCTGGCAGTGCCAAGCTTTCGCTTACCTGTTAAGGAGTAGTTCCATTTATACAGTCCTAATGTTATATTTGGTCGTTTGCAGTCAGCTGCGAGGCTGACGTGGCCCCCAGTGAAAATGAGTTCGAGGCTCTGCCTGTGGGATAACAGATGTAACTGATCAGATCCCAGCGCCTGACACTTAACAGGGGGAGGGACGTGTCAGCACATGCCTCCTCTCCTTCCTCTTCCATGATGATGAACAGGCATGAGCCAGTGCTGCAGTCAGAAAGCCTGGTGCGAGTCTCAGAATTCCAGCTGAGATCCTACTGTTTTTTGCTGTGTGAATTTGGGCGAGTAACCCAAGTTCTCTGGCCTTAGTCTCCTCACCTGTAAAATGGGGCTGCTCTCGTGCTCACCTGTCGTGAGACTAACCGAGGTAAGATGTGATCAAAACTTCGATCAGTGCTCAGCACAAAAGCACTCGATGGAAGGTGGCTGTTATTAACATTATTAGGACTTCTTTCCTTCTCTGCTTGTCCCTTCCCTCCGGCCAACCCTCCCCTCCGAGAAAGAGTCCCCTTGAGAAAGGCCGGCAGCCTACGAAAAGCAAGAGACCAATGACACTTTTACTCCACAGGGAAACTGAGGAAACTACATACAGTCATGCACTGCTTAATGACAGGGGTACTTTCTGAGAAATGCGTCCTTGGCCGATGTCGTCATTGTGGGGACGCCAGGGAAGGCACTTATGCAAACTCAGATGGCACAGCCTGCTCCTCACCTAGGGTTAGTGCAGCCTATAGCTCCACAGGGGAGGAAAAATAATTTTCCCTGTAACCCTCTGGGTCCTTGGCTGAGACATGCCTATAATAAGAGGCAGATGAACAGGAGAAAAACAAATTGGTAACATGTATACATGGGAACGACCCAGGAAAATGAGTGGCTCGCCACAGTGTGGGAAGCCATCCCCTTTAATGCCGTCTGCAGCTTGAGACAGATGTTGGGGGTGGGAGGAAAAGCACCGTAAACCAGGGTGAGGTCGTTATGCAAATTTGAGTGTGGTCATCTACACTGATAAGACTTTCTGGAGATAAGGTCATCCCCCTCTTCCTGCTACACGGAGGGAGACACCCTTGCAAATGATTTCCCTTTCTACTTGGTTTTCCAAGTCTGAGGGTTGCTTAAAATCCACCAGCCTAAAAAAAATAATAATCCTTATGCTAATGAGACACATTTGGGGTGGCAAATCGTGTTCCCTCGCAGCTCCTAGGCTACCAGTACAGCATGTTACTGTTCTGGAGATGTAGGCAACTGTAACACAATGCTAAGTATCTGTGCAATGCGTTCTGCTACAACACTGGGTGGTAGGAATTTGACATCTCCATAATCGTATGGGACCACTGCTCTACACGCAGTCCTTCACTCACCAGAACGTCCTTATGCAGTACCTGACTGTATAGCGAGAAGGGCAAGTTCAGGGCTGGGACCCCAAGAGGTGTGCTCCCATTTTTACATTGTTATCAAGTTTGGCTTTAAGGTGAGGGAGAGGCCAGTTACACTCCCTTGGCTTGAAATGGGAGGAACTAGACTGAAACTGCGGAGAGAAAGCTAGAGGTGAGACGTTAGGGAAAACTGCACTCAAGAATACAAGTGGACCTCAGAGCATGGGGACTTCGGGGCCTCTGGGGGAGGCCAGGGTTGGAGGGCTGGAGGCGCAGCAGCCAGGGGTCCTGGAGAGGCAGGACGTCTGTTGGGACAAAATGTGGCAAGAGGACAGCATCCGGCTTCAGACCTCCCCTCAAGGGAGCTGATGGGTGGAGGACGCTGGGTTCCAGATGCTCCTCAGCCCCACAGTCGGGCAGAAGTCAGAGGCTCTGGGAGAGTTCATCCTGGAGTCTGGACAGAAGTGGGTGTGGGGCCCCTCGACACTGGACTGCCAGGAATAAACAGACCTCCTTCTGTTCCCAGCCCTGGCCTCCTCCCCGAGGAATCCAGGATGTCTGTGTTTCTTCTTCACTGCTCTGTCTAAACACTGTGTGTGGGATGACGTGAGAGGGGACAGTTGGGGCGGCGGGAGCGGGGAAGCCTGGGTCCTGTCCCGTGCTTGCTCAGCCGTTTCTTCCTTCCCGGATCATCCAGGTCCTGTCTGCTCCTCCATCAGTTTTGGGGACCGGCTCATCTGCCTTCTGCCCTTGGTCCACAGGAGGACCCCGGTGCAGGCAGCTTGCAGGTGCTCCATCCAGCTAACTCTGCAGGCTCTGGTGCCGCAGCCCCACCCTGCTCTCCTTTCCTTGGGTCCAGTCTGCTTTATGGTACCCAGTCCAGAGTCTGGCGGGGAACCCTTCGGGGCCGCCTCTGCCCATTCCACTCTCTTGGATGGATGCATGTCTCCGCCGACCCTCAGTGTCTGGGTGCGGTATGTGAGAGCTGGAGATACTAACTGGATGAGTGGAGGCAATGGGACACTGGGATTTCCTGGACCCTGGTGGGCCTCCTTGAGCCGCTGTTCAACTCTTCACTCACTCTTGGGAGTCTCTGAAGAGTTCTGGGCACCATCCTGTGACAGAGACTGGCCAGGATTCTGCCTTCAGAGAACCGTGATGGGGCAGAAGAAACCTTGGTCCTGTTAGGGTTAAACAGCCAGATTCTGCAGGTCTCCCGGGAGCTGTGGAAACTGCAGTGCTTCCACTGATTCCCCAAGGGGCAGGTATTGCTTGAACTCAAATAGCGCCCCCCCCCTCGACCCCCCAGTACACCCAGGCTTGGGTCTCAGGTCCCTGTAGCTTCTGGGACGAATGGTCCTCATTCCAACTTCAAATGAGACTGAAGATGAAATCGCAACTCTAAGTACCACCTCCCCGTGAGACGGCAGATGCAGGGCTAGCGTCACTTCCTTTTCCTGGCTCCCACTTCCTGTTCTCTGATCCCACCCTTCCACTTCCTGTTAGTCTGACTTCCTTTCCTGCCAAGCGTGCCCAGGTCCCACTTAGCCCAGGGATGGAGACAGCATCCCACCGACACAATCCTCACGCCTGGTTGCAGGTTACGGGCCACCCAAATGGGGAGAAATACCCTCTCTTGGAAGGGGGCACGGAGACCCCAGTCAGAGGTATCCCACCTGCGACCCACGGGCCACATGCAGCCCAACACAAAATTGTGAATTTAACTTAAAACATTGAGATTTTTTGTTACTATGTGTTGCAATGTATTTAATGTGTGGCCCAGAGATGCCAAAAGGTTGGACACCCCTGCCAGAATGACCTTGGTTTATATTGAATGACCTTGGCTTATATATATTGTCCTTGGCTGTATAGGAATGGAACTAAGATTTATTGACATTATCAGGTGTATAATTACAGGCATCATACTCGCCTTCAGAACTTCACTTTCCACCTCTACAGTTATATTCAAGGTCACCTGCGCCTCCCAGATGTGGAATGGACCTGGGGCAGGTGAGCCAATTAGTAGTGACCGAGACATGACCGCTTTCCCCAGCCCACACCCTCCGTGTGCTGACCATCCCGAGAACTCCCTCCTCCCACAGTCCTATGGGACTTGGCCGAAGTCGGCGGGCCTTTGAGGCGAGGGCCACACTAACAGCAAGTGTGTCCCAGACACAGGTGAAGACAAAGGCACAAGTCTGGACAGAGGCCTTCATCAACTTTTTTTTTCAAAACAATAGTCTTGGAATTAAGACAATGCCCTGGGACATACTGCTGTAAAAAACATGTAATGCCTTGTTTTTCCCCCCTAACTCTGTATTTTCTATGCAACCTGGGGCGGCTTTTTTTTCAACTATATACAGACTCTAGATTTCAGATTCTCAGAAATCTGGTCCCCACTACTGGCAGAAAGAGTCCAGTGGATTCCAACTTACTGAGTTCTATTCTAAAATCAGCAGGAAAGCAAAAACTGCTACTAGTCAAGCCTGCCCTTGAAAACCCCATCAGCTGCTGGGGGATGGAATACGTACATGTCACCCACACCCAAGGTGTCTCCTCTGCCCGGTTTCCCACCTGACAAAAGCAGGTGGCAAGGGGCTGCCCAGAACCCCGGGAAGACCCCGCTGGGGCCCTCTGTCCGCGTTCACTGGAGGGAGGCCGCAGGGTCAGCACTCCGCGGGGGCATGCCTGGCGAGGGGATGAGCACGATGCTCCGTAACTACACCTCGAGCTTTCTAAGGGCCCTTTCAGTGAAGTAAAGTGAAGCCCGGACGACCGAGTGACCTTGTGGCTCTCAAACTTCTTGTGTACGACCCACAGGAAAAAGACATTTTTACACTCCAGTCCAGATATGCACGTATAACTAAAGCACATTTCAGAATCAATACTTACCCTTAATAGGTGTGATGTACTTACTCTGATCTAGTCTGTGCTGTTGTTTTTAAAGGTGGTGACAAAGCCCCACACGTGATAAAATGTACAGAAACACACGGCACACGAATGAGTGCATGCAAAACCTGGTCAAACCCCAGGAAGGCCAGGGCCGAGTCCAGCCCTGTTTTACCCCAGTCGGTTCCTCGCCGTGACTATGAGAGCTATGCAAGACACCACCACCGGGGGGGCCGGTTGAAGGGTGTGCAGGACGGCTGTATCCCTCTCACGGCTGTGAGAGTCTGTAACTATGTCGGGGTAGTACAGGAAATACAAATGCTGGCTGTGATGCAGCCAGGAACTGCCACAACTCACTGATGAGCCTCCGACCAGCGGGAGCACCAGATGGAGACAAACTAAAGGGGGGAGGAGGCGGAGACCACGGAACGGCCTCAGACCACTTCAGATGCCCCTAGAATTCTTTACAGCTTTTTGTTTTAAATCCTCACCAGAGGACATTTTTTCATTGCTTTGAGAGAGAGAAGGTGAGAAGGGAGAGAAAGAAAGAGTGATGCAAACACAGAAGCACCGACCGACTGCCTCCTGTATGTGACTGGGCCAGGGATCAAACCCATGGCCCTTCAGTGGAGGGCCAGCACTCCAGCCAGCCGAGCCACACTCGCCAGGGTCCTCCTGACTGATGGGCCTCCTGTCACCGTCCTGGGGCTTCCTGGCTACAGCCAGGCAGACTTAGTAACCCGGCTTTGAAGCCAACTTACTCGAGTGTACTCAGAGAAGTGTGAACCAGAGCTCACCAGCTGGCCGTTCTCCCTAAGGGAAGGCCGAGGGCTCCAGAATCGAAGGTTTTACGGTTTAGGCCTGCGGGTTCACCTCCCTCCCTCCTCTTGTCTCTTTCGGACTCACAGTCCAGAAACCCAGCAAATTCTCGTGTAAGATAGAAAGATTCTCTTTATTAATGACCCCAACCGTACTTTAGATACAGGAGTTTTGAACTCAAACATCAGGAGAAAACAAGTTAGGACTGCATTTCCCTGCAACTCATTACCAGTAACATACCGCAAAGCAAACAGCTGGGAAGGAGGCTGGGAGGGAAGGGGAGTGAGGGAGGGGCGATAAAGAAAAGGAATTAAGTTGATCGAGTGGATTTTTCTTTTTCTCTTTTTTAATTCTTGGGAACTATGAAGTCTTTGCAAGCACAGCTCGTTTCTGCAGATTATTTTCCAAACGTGTACAAAATGGAACCAAAATGGAGAATCCCTTAAGAACCTGAAGAGGTGCAACATTCCAGCTACGATTATCCAGTAGCAAGTGTTCCAGCCTTCAGCTGCCAGCCGCTTCCTCCTCCGGTTCCCAAGGGTTAGCGGGATGAAAACGTCTTCCCCCTGCAAAAGCAGAGCGAGCGTGAAGGCTAGTTTTGGGACTGCTTTTCCTTCCACCCGACACCCCTGCACTAGGGATGAGCTAGACCCCCAAAGACACCAAGCATGAGGAGGAAAGGCGCTATCACCTCTTGTCCTACGGATTACTCTGGGTACCAGGAAATACCTGTGCTAAGCCTATGAGAGCATTAAATGTACCAGGCAGAACGAAGACCATCTGCCCAGTTTCTGGGCGGCCCGGGTCTCCTTGCACTTCAGACTGGGCTCCCATCTTTTCCCAGCAGAGAGTCCAGGCCCCTTCTACACAGCACATAGCTTTCTGGGCAGCGGAGAGGTCCCGCTTGAAGCCTTTCACCACGGGGACGGAACGCTCAGAGCAGCAGCCCTCGACTACACTCTGGCTCACAGAGCAACTGCCTGACATCAGGCTTCTGACTTGCGGTGTCCTGTTCCACCCGGGACTTCCCCGGAAGGTCTATCTTTGGGAATACGCTGGTTCTCAACGACAGAGTATTTGCTGAAGCAGCCTGTAAGCAAGGGCTGAGAACTACAGGAAACTGGGGCAAATATATGGGGGCTAAATGTCTCTGCCCTGAATGTCTCACCCACCCTAAAATGAGACTGTATTTTTTTACCCCCACCCCCAACGAGTTCCCGAGCATTCATGCCTGGCAGAGCGCTGTGGGGTGCTGACTGATGGCTGGCTTCTGACCCAGGGCCATTTCTGGCAGCAGGCCCGCCCCCTCTCCCATGCCGCTCATGGTTCTGCAGACTGCGCCTGCTCTGCTGTGCCGCGAGTGTGTGTGTGTGGTGTGTGTGCGAGCCTGTGCACGCGTCCTGGCTTCTCCTGCCCAGCTGAACCAGTTCACTCCTACCCACCCTCAGTAACACGATCTGGTTACAGGATGGATGTAGCTGTCTACCTCTCCCTTGTTTCTGGGGCCCACCTCTGCCAAAGAGAGGTTATGGGACGGAGAACGGCAGAGCTGCTCTCTCTACCTCCCAAGGAGGGTATAGGCACTGTATTCACCTCAAGGACTCATTCCCTCCCTCGCCCCGCCAGGACAGGGAGTTGTTCCTGACTCTCAGGCAAGCGTACTCACTTTGCAGGGCCCCCCCGCGCCCCGAGAACACCTGTGGCTGTGTAACAGGGTGGGGGAAAGGCCTGTGGGGAGCTACTGGGCAGTGGCTGCCTAGTGGGCTGGTCTCCTGAATGGACGAGCAGTTACGGGTCTGAAGGTCACGCAGGCGGCCCCCCGAGCACCTATCTATGATGCTCAGTATTTGGGGCGTGACAGGCTGGCCAGGTCGGGTTTCCTTCTGCTGCCCCTAGCTGCCTGTTCCCCTCTCGGGCTCTCCTAACTGCCTTCTCTCCACTGCGCCCCGGAAGTGGCACAAAGCGGCTGCCTCACACTCAAGGTCACCAAAGTGGGGCTTGGTGAGAAAAGCACTCGTGGAATGCAAGCAGGGAAAGGAAGGGGAGGTTGCAAACTCCAGAGTGGAGGCGAGGTTCTGGTTCTGGATGTGCGTTTCAGCACATACACCCTCTTCTGTTTCCCCACCGTCCCTCCCTCACCCCAATTTTAGGATAGGCCACGAGGCTGCAGAGGAATGGAGCTGTCGTTCTGTTGCCATGGTACCCAGACAGCTGTCTAAGCACAGGATCTAGTTACAGGCTGAACACTGCTCCTTAGGCTCCGGGCAGTAGGCAGAGCACTACTATAGGAAGGGCCTTTAGTACCAATTTCCTGATGGGATGGGCAGTCTCTAAGGCCCCTGCTTAAAGAAGTCGGGGTGACTTTAACCGCTGATGTTTCAGAGGGTGAAACCCTCTGCTCAGGCATGTAAGAGTCAACGACGCCCCTCACCCTGGCGAGTGGCAGCAGAAACTAACTTGGTGGAAGGGGTCTCCCACGCCAGAGGAGGGACTTTAAAGCCTCGTGCACACCACGCCTGCCAAAGGTTGCCTGGCTACCTGGTACTGGGTGCTGGCAAATACACGGCTGTGAGGGGGACAGGGAGCTCAGTTCGCCTGAGACTTTAATTTAATGGGCACAAAAGATAGCAAATAAGCATCTACTACCTTATCTCAAGAACAGCACTGCCAAAACCTCACCAGAGGGGAGCCAAGGCCTGGCCCCTTGCCCCAAGACCTAAGCCCCAGGCTTTCGATCAAGAGGCCCCTCCCGCACCCACCGTTTCCAGCCGCGATCGAGACAGCGACTCCTCACGCAAAATGCCTGCTGAGCAGCAGACCAGGCACGAGAACACTAGGTGTGTGCTTCCGGGGCTATTTGCTCAACTAAGTGTTCTTAAGCAAATTACTCCATTTTTCCAGCAGGAAGACCTTGAGAAGGACCAGAATGACCTCTCAACTCAGGCCCAAAGAGAACACAGCTTATCTGGGTGAAAAGGTCTCTCTGGTTTTTTTTCTGGCTGCCATTCTTCTTGCTCACAGACACGTGGAAACGAGGAAACCCAGCCCGCCCCCGAGAAGTGAAAACCTGTTCGTGCCCCCTCTCGTCCCCCAGGCAGCCGGAGGCCCAGCCCTGCTGCCGCACGTACAGCTAGCTGAGGGCCGGGCTGCTGACACCCACTGTTTCCTGCTCGGTGAGCGCAGGGGAGGAAGGTGGTGTCGCTGGGGGCCTGCCCCACTCACGTGATTGTTTTCATTTCCTTCTTCTCGGCATCTGGGCGTGCGCGGTTCAGCACCTTGAGGAAGTCAGATGTTTTTGCCCGCATCCGCGTGTGAATATAGGCCTGAGGGGGAACACAACAGGTATTGAAGCAGAGCCATGCTCTAGCGAGACAGCTTTACTGGCATTAGAAGTTTGCAGGAACGTTTGGAAACATGCATCCCGGGACCGGCCCAGGGACCTGCAGGGAAGCTGTGTGGAGCGGTGGTGGGGGAGAGGCGAATAAAGACCATCATCTCCCCAAGCCTCCAGAACCATCTGCCCAGAGTTCCCAGCAACAGCCCGGACTACGGAGGACTTGTTTCGCCATCGGCTCTGGCG
The DNA here is from genome assembly GCF_004126475.2 of Phyllostomus discolor. NCBI lineage: Eukaryota > Metazoa > Chordata > Mammalia > Chiroptera > Phyllostomidae > Phyllostomus > Phyllostomus discolor. Next base: position 15,210,477 of record NC_040906.2, read on the forward strand.
GAGAGTGACCCGGGCCCGGAGCGGAGGTGCGGTGCGCCCTCTCACCTTGGAGCACTTGATGTGGTAGTGCAGGTAGTCCCGGAACGTGTGGATCAGGTTGATGGTGTTGTCCCGAGCACTGGCGTTGGTGTGGCGAGGGAACAGCACTGAGGGCGGGGGCACAAACAAGGAGTCAGCGTGCAACACCAACGCCAGGGGGCGGGAGGACCCGCAGCCCACGGTCAGCTCCCACCTCCTGCCTAAGCACAACCCACACGCTCCCCAGGCCCCGGCCGTCAGGGTTTCCCCCCGGAGATGAGGGAGGGATAAATTCCACGCCCGGGGCAGGTGCCAGCGGGTGCGGGCGGAGGACTGAGGAGTACCGAGGGAGAGGAGACTGAGGCAGGAAACTGAGCTCCCCCAGGGAAGGGTGTGGTCCTGGGCATTCACCCCAGGTCTGGACTCTGCGACTGCGCACTCCCCAAACACGAGAGCCTGGCCGGCTGCATGCCCACTAGCTCCTGCCTCCGTAGCTTACCAATCTCTCCGAAAGGCGGCACTACTATCTGGCAACTTTGGAGAAAACACTTTACTTTCGGAAATCAGGACTAGGAAACTAAGCCCGCCTGTCCCATGTCCTTGGTGCTGAAGTGAAGCAGGCCTTCAGAGAAACTAGATTCCAGACAAGACCCTGTGTCCTCGTGGTGAAAACCACACGCCAGGCAGCATACAAGCGGGACTCTCTTCATGAGAGCAGGCAGCAGGAGCTGCTTTGGATGGGGGCTGAGAAAAGCCCCTCCTGCAGTACCCACCCCCAACTGTGGCTTCTGGAATCCCATTCCCTTCACCCACTCGACTCAGTCAGTGGCCTCCCACCAGCGAAACCCTCTGGGAATGACGTGTTGCTGGAACGAAGAGGAACGCCTCCTAAGAAGGGGGCCCTGCCGTCAGTGTGCCCTGGAGAGCAGGGACCACCAGGACAGGAGGTACCACACTGCCCAGAAGAACCGAAGGTGCTAACCACACTGAGTTTACCGCAGTCTATGCCCCATGGGGGGCATGCTGCCAACGGAACTGCGACAGGCCATGAACTGTAAGCTGCACCCGACCTCAAAGACAGTGATGTGGGGGAAAAAGTGTAGCTTAGATGTAAAGAAATAGGGTACCTCCACCCATCACTCACAAACTGGTGTACCTTTAGCACGGAGGTGAACTAAGGAAAACTTCGGGAAAGGAGACATGTCAGTGGCAACAGGTACGGTGCGCACACACACGGTTACTCCATACTGCCAGCTCTGCCAAAGGGCCACGCCAGCTCACTAGGCGGAAGCAGCTACAAGACGGGCACTTCGTAGCTGGAGTCCCAGCTTAATACCAAAAAACCAAGAAATGCCCAATGACAGAGAATTGCTACCCAGCTGCTTGGAGATGCGTAACTGCCAACACTCAACACCAGAGGCTACCCTTTTTGTCCTCAGGGTTCAAGAAAAACAGGAAAAAGGGGCGATGGCTACTGTACCTGACCTGTAATTAGTGTCTCGTGACACCCCTCCTGCAGCCCCAGCAGCGGCAACAGGACAGTCTGGCACGCCTGCTTCCGCACCCCACCCCGCCCCGTTCTGAGGAAGGTCTGCCCGCCGGGGGGTCTGCAGTGTCTGTGACACGAGCACGTCGAAGGACACGAGCCCGGCAGCCCCACCTGCTTACCGAAGGTGATGTAGCCAATGTTGTCGCCCACGGCAGCGTCGGTGTCTTTCAGCTCCAGAGGCGGCTCCCTGTGGCTGAAGAGGACCTGTGGGGCTGTGTGGCTGGCTCTGCGTCCTTCTTTGAACTCCTGCCAAGACAGAGGACAAATAAGCAACACCTAGCTTTGCGTGATGACGTCCAACCCACTGAGCCACACTGGTTAGGGCGGCCCCCGAGTTTTATGAGCACTAAAAGGATGTTTAAACAGTTGCTCTTTTACTGCTCTCAGATATGACCTCTTTTATACTGCCATCTCCAGCAGCCCCGGGCAGCTGGCTTGCTTTCTCTGTGGAATTCCCATGTCTCTGCTACAAACCTCTACTTGATACTGCACTGTTCATGAATGCAGCTGGCTTCCCTACCAGGCTGTGAGTTCCTCAAGCCAAGGATTCTGCTTTATTCCTCTCTAGCTATTCCTCTGTCCTTCCAAGAGGCTGTCTAGCACATGGATTACAGAATAAAAGCAAGCACTCCCACCCTAACTGACTGGTGTCTACATTGTAAAGGAAGGAGCAGAAGCTGTTTCCGTTTGTAGGTAAGAATACTACTCAACTGCTTCCATGTGTAGGGAAGAGCACTGCACACTGAGCAGCAAGCCCCCAGGGAACGAGGGCACACCAAGGAAGGACAACACTTGAGGAATTCTAATTCCTGGCCTGGGATCTCAGCTGGTGGAAAATAAACCAACATAGCTGTGTTTGGTTAGCTCCCTTTTGAATTTTGTTCCCCAAAGGAAAAATATTTGGAGAGGCAGGGAAAAAGTCAAGATCATTCAAAATGGAAACTTCTAAAGCAAAACTCCTGAGATTGCCTGTCTCTAGATAACACCTTTCATTCTGCAGAGGGGCTGGGAGGTTTTCTAACGTCTACTGACTCTGCTCCTCAGCCCCAGGGGAGAAAACAGACCAGACAGCAACGCCAGCCATTTTTCTGGTTTAGTAAGCTTCCAGCAGGCTGCAATTCACTTATACACGTGGTATCCAAACCCCAACGGGGCATTATAAATCCGAGGTGACTTACTACCATTTCATCAGTTCTGTATACAGAAAATAATACCTTTAAGACTTGGCTACACGCTTCTGATTTGGGACTATCTTTTAGCAAGTCTCATGTCTTCCTCTGTGGCTCTCTCTTAAACAACACTTACAAACCCACCCAAATATCCCCATTAGTGTCTGTTACACGTGCACCAGCAATACTGCCTCTGTTTTCTCCCTCTGGCTGTGCGGCCTTGAGCAGCACGACACTCTCTCTCCCCCCTACCACAGCACAATTCATCACAGAAGTTCAGAACACATTAGAATGTCGACACAGGCAGCATCTTAAACTAGAAGGGTAAACTCGGCCTTTTATACAACTGCTGCTGTGGCTGGTCCATTTTTCATGCCATAAAACACGAAAAACTACAGATAGTAGAAGACTTATGTGTGAAACGAAACTGTAAAAAACTCTTATCACAGACAAATGGATAACTTTCCTAGTATATAAAGAAACTGAGATCAATAACCCAATAGAAAAATGGGTCAAGCGCATAAAGAGACATCTCACAAGACGAACCTTCAACGCAAGAGAAGATGTTCTGACCGTGATCATAAGACAACACAGACACCATTTTTAACCTCTCAGACTGGCAGAAACCCACAAGCTTGACCACACGCTCTGGGGCAACGGGCATGTTAATACATTCTCTGTGGGAGGAAGATGCTCTAACCTCTGCAGGAGAGCTTGGTGATATTTACCAAAATCACGGACTCTGACTCTGTTCCCAGGTCAGGAAATACCCTACAGATATAACTGTGTATGCATACAGGTGGCAAGGGTCCTCCAAATAACACCTTCACAACTGCCCGAAGAGGCAGACGGCTTGTGTCTTGTCCCTGAACATATAAAAACCAGTGGTTTCCACTTAACTTTTCTTAGTTACAGACTTTGAGATCGAATAACGTGGGGAAATTCTGGTTCACCCTAGTCCAGCCTCTAAGTGTTGCGTTCACCGCCTCGCACGGAAGCAGCACCGAAACGATGACACCCACCAGACTGTCACTGCAGGCACACACATCAGCTTCTGTGCCCACAGGGATGGCGCGCCGGGCCAAGCACTAGACCATCTGAGTGACGGGAAAATCTTTTTTCTGCAGGCCGTGAGCATCCCTCAGAGCCTGTCTGCTCAATGGCAGATGCAGGAATTGCGTTCTGCCCAGGCTGCAACTGCATGCCGGCCTGGGAAAGCCCACAAAAGCCCACAGCAAGCGGACTAGTGACCACGAGGGACTTTAAACAGTGTCCCAGGTCACAACATTCTATGCTAGGCATCCGCTGTTTTTCATTCTTTTAGAAATTTAAAATAACTAGGCCCAGGAAAATGCCGAGATGATTTATTTTGGGAAAAACTCACGCAGAGTCAGTCTAGGTTTTTACGGTCGTTTCGAGAAAGTCCCCCCAGTCTGTGAAGCCGGGGAGGGAGGGAGGGAGGCAGGCGGACGGCTTCCTGAGCTTCCTGAGCACACGGCCTGGTCGCATTCCAGACACCGCGTGCCCTCACGGTGCCAGGCGCGTCACTGACGGGGATCCTGCCAGCGCCAGAGCGCAGAAACCTGTCTTCCTGTGGACAGGGCCCCCGTCACACCGGCGCTGAAGGCGGTGTACACTCACACAGAAACAGAGTGCACAGATTTCTCCCAGGGAACGAACCTCCAGTACACGCTCGAAGATAAGGTCTGTTTAAGGTACAAAAATAAGCTAAGATGTCCCCTGGCAGAAAATGGAAGACTGTTAAAAATCCAGCCAAATCTAAATATATAGCTCACAGCTTTTAAAATTAGTTCCTCAGATTGGAGTTACCCCAATTTCTGAGCTACTGAATTTAATTCCCCTGTCAGGTCTGCCTAAAAACACACGATACACACGAAGTACCTGTCTGGAGGCTCATATTTTGGACCCAAGGTATGTATGCACATGCATGCGTGCACATGCACACACTCTCTCTCTCCCTGTCATAAAGTTCAGTACTCTGAAGTGCCGAGAGTAGCAACGGTTTAATTCTTCTGCATAGGAACTCCCACATTAGTTTCTGATTCATCAGCCTAAACACAAAAAGCCACGACAGAGGGACCAAATCGAGGAGACCACTTTTGAAGACTTCCCTAGCCACTGAATGAAGTACCCTCCCTTTCTTAAGCACAACCATTTCCCACCTCTATCTGGCAAAAACAACTCTGCCCCAGAATTCTTAAATCTCGTCACCCTGCCAAGGAACAGGATGAACACACCAACGTTTTTTTTTCTGAAAATTTAACCACTGTACTAGATCTCGAATGCGGAGCCGTCTCAGCAACCAGCCTGGATACCACTTCGTGAGCCCGAGCCAGGTGAGCAGGCGGCATGGCAAGGCTGCAGCAGCGGGTGCACTGCACCCCCACCGCTCCTTCCCCTGGCCCCTCACAGTGGACGAGCTTCCCGGGAAGCAGGCTCGCCACGCGGACTTTGGTCCCACCCAGGCCGATTCTCTTCACTATCATTTCAGCAACTCTTCCCTACCAATGTGTTATCTACTACAGAATTTTCTGCAGACTCCGTTCTGAAAAGACTTTAGGACTAAACCAAGAACAGACCTTGCCAAAAATTGGAGGAGCACAGGAGAACAGAAAACGTGACCAAACTCCCCCTCCATTATTTTTTATTTTATTTTTTCCCATGACCATTTACTCCCCTTATACCGACGCCTGCCCCCAACAAAACCTCAAACCAAAGGTCCCCACTGCAAGAAGGATGCTTAATATTTTAGTCATGTTGTTAGTAAGTTTAATACTGAAATCACTATCTACTCCAGTACTGCAAAGGCTAAAACCAGAGAAAAAGAAAACATTCAGTGAGCTTGGTGGGGGCTGTTTAATTAAATCTTCAACAACACAACTGCCAGCTTTCTCTCTCTCTATTGTCGTTCAAGTGCAGTTGTCCCCATTTTCACCCCAGCACGGCCTCCCACCCTCGGACCCTACCCCCTTTAGCTCTGTCCATGTGTCCTTTATACGTGGTCCTTGATGGACTCCCCTTCCTTTCCCCCATTATCCCTCTCCCCGTACCCCCGTGGTTACCATCAGTTCTTTACTTCAATGCTTCTGGTTCTGGTTTCCCACCAGCTCTCTTTCCTACGCTTACAGTGGGCTTTGGTGCAGGTGCGGATCTCCATGCCACGGTCCCCCCGCCCCAGACACCTGCTCCGTACCTGCATGAACACTTTCCCGATGACCACGTCGTCGTCGTCCTTGAACACTGTGCTGAAGACTACCGTGACTCTGTCCTTTTTGGACTCCACGTACCTGAGGGGAACCAAGCCGTGAGAGTGAGCGCAGAATCAGAACGGGTTTTGTTAAGAACTCGATCTGCAAGTGAAGCAGGGGGTGAACTCTCTTAACCCACAAAACGAGGCGTGGCCAGGCAGACGAAGCAGACGTGACCGACAAAGTCTGTGTACCAACACATGGCCTACCAGCGGCAGGAGATGAAAACCACCAAAGTAGATGTTATTCTCTTTGTCTGTGTGCTATGAAATGGGTGTAGGGCCAGTGGCTGTCTGCACTCCACTCTGGAAATTTCTTTCCTTACACACTGTGAGGTTCACAGCACGTAGATGATCCAAGAGTTGCAATTAACACAGAACCTCTGCCTGCCGAGTACCCAAGCTATGTGTTACTGAAGGGGACTCGGAACAGTGGTGCCTCACAGGGAAGCACTGGATTCTCTCTCCATCTTTCGCCAAGTTGCAGTATCTGGAGACTAGGGGAAGTGCCCCCCCACCCCTGCCCAATCACACATCCTGACTTACAGAAGTTACGAGAAAGACACTTCGGGGGACCTCACACCACAGACTCTAAGGCTTGACCCGGCTGTATGTGTTTTCCTGAGTGCACGTGACAGCCACACCCGGGCTTCAGGACCACATTCTACACTCACATGGTCTCATCATCTCTATAATGGATGACCGCCCTGTTCTCGCCTTCCTTGCCCTCTTCTTGGAACTGGAAGTATTTCTCAAAGACAGAGGCAAAACAATTTCGTTTCAACATGCCGGCCTGATGCACAATGGAATCCTTGGATGCAGGCAGATTTTCAAGGTCGTATAGCAAAGAGACATTGTATCCTGGAAGGGAAAAACACACAGAAGTTATATTATTAAAAAAAACAAAACAAAACAAAACAAAACTGTTCCAAGTTCTAATGACCTTTTATTTTGTCTCAGTGGTCATACTTTTAACTCCAGTGGAGTGGTTCCATTCCCATCTACCTCATAGGCCAAATGAGATAAAATAAAACCTCAATTGTTAGCAAATGCTATGCAAAAAATGGAATCAAATGGGAGGAAGTCACACTCTGGGAACTCTGATGAGACATGTAGCGTTCCAGACACAGCTATGAGGGGGACTGCATATGCATGCTATCAAGCTGTAATGAATTGCATTTTCCTCTGGGGTTTAATGTGCCCTGTGCCAACAAGCTGCATAGCTTTCTGATAATAAAACATACCCTGTTATGTGCCATTACAAATCCTTTGTGGGAGGAGGCAGGATACGGAAGAATCTAGAAATATATCTATACATTTAGATATATGTATAGCTTTTATTTATATACACTGTAAAATTCTCAGCGTTTTAAAGTGTTTTATTTCATTTGATCTCCAAAAGAATTCTTTGAAGCAGGCAGGTCAGACACGGTGTATTCTCATCTCCGGGGGAAAGAGGTGGAAGCAGGCAGCGTGCCACGGTAAATGCAGTCCAGCAGAGAGGCGGAGGCCACTGAGCAGACGTGGGCCCCGCTCCTGGCCTTGCCACTTTAGGGACCTTGACAATTCTCCACAATTTTTCTACAACTGTAACCTCCATAATTCCTGTATCTGTTTTCTCTTATTAATTAAAAATATTTTTTAAAGATTTAGACATTAAATCTTTAAATATTTTTAAATATTTTAGATAGAGGGGAAGGGAGAGAAACATCAATGTGTGGTTGCCTCTCGCACACCCCCGCATCAGGGCACCTGGCCCACAACCCAGGCATGTGCCCTGACTGGGAATCGAACCAGTGACCCTTTGGTTCATAGGCCAGCACTCAATCCACTGAGCCACACCAGCCAGGGCCCTGCACTTGTTTTTAAAAAAAGGGTGGTGAGATGAGGAAGACTACTGGGGGATTTAAGAGAAAGTTCAATATTTAAAAAGTGTTCGGAAACAAAGTGTCTAGAACAGTGAGTCACCAACAAACGGGACAGAACAGGACTGAACTCCGAGTCTGCCGACCACTGCACTGCCCTGACTCCTTACAGCATGGTGGATACAAATTCTAGTACACAAGGCTGGCACACCCGATAATATAATGAAATGATCAACACATGCCAAAAGGCCTATGGATGATTTTGTAAGAATATCTGTATATCATCAAGGATAATTTCATTAATTCTAGGCAACTGAAGGGAATACTTTTATCAGAACTGCATGGATTTTACAACGCTGAACATCATAAACCTTTATATAGTACTTTGTTACTATTTAATTATTTCCCAAGAGCATTCCTGAGGTCTGCGGTTTTTCCCTGAATTTATCCTCTTTGAGGGCACAAGCTATCTCAATCTCTGTTCTAGGTAGTACTTAGCACATTTTTGGCCCTCCAATATTAAATCATATCAAGCATCATTCCATTTTAGGGACCCAAAAACCAAAGAAGCAAACAGACTACAAGATTAGATTAAAAAAATTTAAAGTCGAGGTCTGCTAGTTTTAAGAAGCCAAGTAAAACAAACTAAATAAAACTACTGCTAAAGTCAGACTTTAAGTAAGGCTCCTGATATGAAAATAATATACTGAGGACAAAGCAAAAAAAAAAAAAAGAAAAATCTAGTATGGCTTGCTAAGCCCCCCAAACTTGCCCAGGTAAACCCACAGAAAGAAAAGGAACAAGAGTATTTCCATCCGTTTTCCACTCATGTGGACACAGGTCTGCAATTGGCAGCGTCTCTGTGTGCTTTAGTGGGAGGTGGGGGAAAGGCCCAGGGACCGAAGCGTAAGCCACTCTGGTTATTCCGACAGACTTCAGGACCTGAGCAGGGACAGGCATGCCCAAGAACTCCTACATCATTTTTCTGTGTTAGTTGTTTCTTTCTGAAATTTTCTTTATTCCTCTTACATTGTTAATTACCTTTTGGCTTTTACTTCTGCTAGGCACGGATACCATCAATTTGGGGATTAACACATTTCAGTGTTTATGGACTATAGTCCAAGCTCCCATCCACAAATTCTCCTAGTAACAAGTTACATTCCAAAAACACCTTTCTGTATTTGACATTGTTTCCAGAGCAGCATGTAGGAGACAGAGAAACTATTGTAATGGGAGTGATGAGGTAACTGTTGCAAATGAGGAGGAAATAAGGAAGCAAAAGTAACCGCTATTAAAAGAAAATGACAGACACATCTTCCTTCTTAAAACAATGTGTTAATCAAGGCACCTCAGCAATGATATTTAACAAGCATCATGCTTTTACGGTCTTATTACTTGGTCCTGACTGTGGGGCCCAGTTGAATGCCTCAGAATTTGAGACTCACTTAATCATAGGGTTGAAAATACTGTTTTTTTTCCACTTTAAACTTCCTTTAAAGCACTATAACATAGCCATTCTAATCAGGGATGACCACAGTGCTTTTTAATTCCTCTCGCCATTTTTGTTATTTGAAAATGGGAGAACAATTTTGAATATTCTTTTTTCTTCTTCAAATGTCCAGTGTATGGAAAAAGCTATACTAGGGGTTGGGGCTGGAATCAATAATTGCTTAGTCTTCTCAAAAGGCATCTTAATCACCACAAACAAAGGTGGCTCTCTGGCTGAGAGGTTAGGGAAGAGTCAACTGGCTCCTTTAAATAAATATTAAAAACACATTATCAATTCTGTACACCATGCTATGTATCATTATTGGACAATGCAAAGCCCTTAAAAGCTATTTTTATGGATAGAGTTGAAGCAGGAACTGGAATAATGCAGAAATATTTGTGAGCCAACAGTTAAATGAAATCCTCTGCCTAAAAAAAAAGCACAGTACAAACAGGACAGGTCTATTTCCACGTCACCCAGTCACACACATCAGTACATACCTGATTCTGGATTTACCAAGTAACTCCCGTACACTCTCTTTAGTAACTAGAAAACACAAGAACAAGGATGTTAATCCAGAGGCTATGGTAATGTCATTATTTTTAAAGCACTGTCCTTGCCAAACTTCTCCTGAGCCAGCCTTCTTCCTTGCATTTAGTGGATGGGAAACTGGATACAGAGGGAAGAGGCAGATTAACCTGAATTTCCAAGCAAGTCATGCACAGCACCGAGATGAAACCCAAAAGGTTAGGCGAGGATCTGTTTTTCAGTCAAGGCTCAACCTTTACTCTTTTAGGACTTGGTCACACTCTTCATAGGTTCCCCGTTCCCCTCCAGAGTGCAGGCTGCACATCAGCGCCTCTTTCCAGCACAGCAGGATGCTCGCCAAGCGAGTATTGATGTTAGTCATCAAATAAGCACAGGTCAAACCACTAACCCAGGTAAATGAAGAGAGAAAACCAGAATGGGAACTGATTCCAGTCAGCCTGCTTATTGTGTATGCTTTAAAAGTTATTTAGCTCATCACCAGCTTTATAAAGGCAAAGACAATGGATAATTGAATGCTAGCCAGCTATTTATACTGGTAGGTCCACTGAAGACTGCACTCCTTAAAAATGTCTTGTTCCTCAAACCAATACTTCCAGTTTTGGAGTAAATGATAAAACCTTACCCCTTCCCACCACACCAGCAGTGCTGGCGTGACTGCTGTACCTGGTGGAAAGTGCTCCTAGGTTGATACGGTTTAAGAAACAAACTTTTTATTTGGAAGCGACAGTTCTGCGTTCTATGGGACACATTAAGCACTAGAACGGCTGTTATTTGGAGACAGGAAAAAAATGGAATTTAATAACCTTTTTGGTATTTTGCAGTTTTTGTACATGAACAGATAAAACACGGAAATGGCTTCTTATGAACCCTCATCAGGGAGGACAGGTGTCATCACTATGCACAAGAAGGTAAGGCCGCCGCCCACACCCACACCCGCCCCCTCAGTAGAGCAGCGGGGTTTTATCTGCAGACTTCGGTTCCTAGGCGTCTGATTTAGAATTCCAGTCTCGCCACAAACACACTAATGACCCTCTCACACTTTACGGGACACCAAAAAAGGGCACTCAATCCATGGCAACCCAACAGATGAAAAGTGAACAAAAGCACAGTTTTGTTTTAATTACAGAAATTATCCGTGCACGTTTTAAAGAATTCCATTTGCCAGTGCGAACCACAGGCAGCCACAGAGGGGCACCCCCTGTGAGCGGGCGCTCCGCCCCGGGCAGCGCTGCAGCCTCCGTGCCGCATGCTGCACACCGGACAGTCACAGCTGGGAGTGCGGATCAGCGTTTCCCTTCTAACCTTGTTTTCATACTCTCCAGGAACTAAAAATAATCAGCAGCAAACATGTATTTTATGTCCCATTTGAGAAAATTATCACATGGTTAGGTTCCCCACGCCCCCATTCTGAAGTATCTTTAATATTCCACCTATTTAACCATTTCCCTTTGGCTAGAAGAAATTCTCAATCTGCAAAACTCAGATAATAGAGTGGACCTCAAAACATGAATCAGTGATCACATCTGTTTGTATAAAGGCAAAAGATGAATGCCACATAGTTCCTATCTGGTGACCATAGAGCCACTGTGAGGTGTCTTTTGCACGGAAGAGGAACCGAAGGGGAGAGGTTCACGGTCACAGAGTTTACTGGTGGCAGAGAGTGCTGACCTCCAGGTATCTTATACACCACTTCTCCTAAAGAGCTGGGGGTGGAGAGTAACATGCACACCCTTTAAGACTCTGAACTAGCACCCTGCCTCTGAGGACCAGTTCTGTTCTGTGTGCACTACTGGTGTTTGGAGGAAGGGGAGATCGGACATGGGAGAAACTGTAGCTCCTAAGATTTAGTTTAATCCCGAGGTTACTAAGTTAATATTCTGAGATCTAAGAAGCTCTCAGAGCCAGATTTATACCATGTTCAACTCCTCTGCTCCCTCCCTTTGGCCAAACCAGCCTACGCTCCCCTGCTTGCTTCACTTGCACTTTTAACCATGATTCACTTTTCAATTTGTGCCCACTCTTCCAACCTGACACCGGGAGACGGGTGTAGGCAACCTATCAATCATCCGTATCAGGCCTTCCCACCCTAGCGGCTGAGGTTTTCTGCCTTGAAAAGGGCCTGTGACAAAGTAACAAGATTCCTGTGGTTATCGCAGGCTGGTCACTGTTTAACCAACCCAGGGAGCCATTTACCGAGCACTCTGCTCCAACACTGAGTATTATTTACTCCACCCACTTGAGTGGGTGGGGCTGGTTCTTTGACCCTTGTGGTAGCTGCAAGAATAGCAATGTGTCCCGGAGTTCCATTGTAAGGAGAGCAGACTGCAGAGGAAAGTTAAGAAATCCAACCCAATGAACATTTTCTTTTCTTTCCAAAATTATTATTGCACCTAGATCTTTACCGAGAGGTTTGCCTTCAGAGATTTATCACACAGTTGGGTTGTCTGTTCAATTGTTTGACAATTCTTTTCAGGTAGCTATTTTATAGTTAATCTAAAGCAGGGCCACCTTAACAGCCACCTATTTCTTCTTGCTCTTTATCTGATAAAGAGAAAAATTAGCTACTATCTTTTATATGATATAATCCTCTACATGCTTTATATGAGAAGATCTTTCTCCTGAAGCTTCTGTTTGCTAGGTAAAATAACTGTGAATACAAATTCTCTAAACATTTCTTCTTCCTTTGAACTTAAGGGGCAAATCAAATGCATTTGAATAACCAAGGGAAGTGACTGCCTATGGCTCTTGGTATTCTGTTTGGTTAACATACAATTTTGGGGTTTTTTTTGGAAAGGTTTTATTTATTTGTAGGGAGAAGGGAAGGGGGGGAGAAAGAGAGGGAGAGAAATGTTGATGTGCAAGGGAAACACCTATCGGTTGCCCCTCACATGCCCCCAACTGAGAACCTGGCCCGCAACCCAGGCATGTGCCCTGACTGGGAATTGAACTGGTGACCCTTCAGTTTGCAGGCTGGTGCTCAATCCACTGAACCACACCAGCCAGGGCCAATTTTAGTTTTTAAACCCCCAAATTATTGAGATTTTGATCGCATTTTTTGCAAACAGCTTTTTCACTACATAAATTCTAAATAATCAAAAGCTACTACTCTTAATCAGAAAGAAAATAGAAATGGCAGTATCTTCATTCACCAGATTAAGGAGAACCTAGCTTGTTAAATGAAAAGATATTTGAAAACTGATTCAGGAACTGAGTCATACTTCCTGCTTTGAGACCCAACCACAATGTGCGCGCACTGGTGTAATAGCATTTTCTTTCTTCCATAAATGGCTCTCCCCAGAGCAAATATAGTTCAACAGGAACCAAACCTGCTACTTTAACTATTGAAAAAAGCCAGCACATAAGGCATGGCCACCATGAGTTTCACAACGCATGGACATCCTTTCTTATTTCTCCCAAGGCAGACATAAGGAAGAAGAGATACACTTAAAGAGGCCAACTCTTAAGAACATTTAAAAATTTAAAGGAAAGATCTGTGCCTAAAATTTCAGAATGAAAAATTACTTTGAAGATCTTTAAAAACCTTTTCTGGGAAACATTCTTTTTACATTGTTCTGGGAAATGGGAGTCAAGACCCCCCGGCTGGGTGAGCAAGCCGTCCAGGCTGCAAGCAGTTCCGGGGCAGGGGCTCAGTGCCACGGACCTTCTCTGAGTGGGCAGCTGTCGCTAAAAGCTGAGGAGGAAACAAGAGTCCCAGTGAAAAATGATGTGGAACTTACCTCGTCAGCACCATGTGCCTGAAGTTCCTTGTAGAATTTCAAAGAAATACTGACCATCACTTTAGTTTTGTCTCCATTAGGGTTTGAAATATGATAGAGGACTCCATCGAAATCTGTGAGTAAAGTAAGTAAGACTGCTTAACTTGGGAATGGGGAATAAAATCTCAAAGCGCCTGTTGCAGGTCACAAGAAAGCCCCCCGTATAAGAAGGCACAGAAATAAGATGGCATTTATTTTAAATCCATGTGGGCAGTCAGCAGAAACACTGGGACAGAATTTTTAAGTTCTTGCCTCTCTGCTTTTTTCTAAAATTACAAAGCTAGTCTTACCTTAATCACAGCTAAGTGCTGGAAAAAAATTTTAAAAACTTTTACTGTGACATACTTTAAATATGCATAAAAGTAAAAACAGCAGTATAATGAAGCCCTGTCTCTATGATATGGTTTCCACAATTATCAACACCTGGCCAATCTTGTGTCATTTAGATATCTCCCACGATGATTTATTCTAAACCAAACCCCAGACATCGCACCAAAAATATTTTAGAATGTATCTCTAGAATATAAAGAAGACTTAAGTGTAATTTTGATTCATTCACAGTGGACAGCTACTATTGTATTGTCTTTCAAAAAAAAAAATTGACAATCTAATTAAGGGAAAAGAGGCCAGTGTCCTGACTAAACAGTCAGATACTGCATGTTTTAAAAATTCCTGCGGCACACTGGTTGAAGATTGCTGCTTTACAGGATTGAGATAAAGACACTTACCTGCAAATGTTACTTCTACTGCTTCTGGTTTGTTTCTGCAAAACAAAAGTCCCTTAGTTAAGATAACTGCATTGATGCTTGCCTTCAAGGGGACTCGCAAAGGCTCCTGAGCTTTACTCAAGATCAGATCACTCTGTGTCACGCTTACTGACCATCCAAATACACAACCCATTTTCTCATGAACTTGAACTGCTGGATTTACTTAAGGTGGAGGATAAGAAAAGGAAGCAGGACAGATATAGCTTTTGTTCTCCAGCTGATGTGGATTCTCTGTTGTGGTGGGTGCTTGCCCTCAACTCTGGATTCACTAAGACCAGGACGCACACGTTTGTTTACGTGAACCACAAGAGACCATCCTTTGGTCAATGTCCCCCCGACAGGACAGTAGAGACGGAGGTAGTACATTCAGCAGGAAAACTGCTGAACGGAATATAGGATGCTTTTAATTTATTTAAAGTAAAAGAATGACTTCAGGCCATAAAACAAAGCAGAAGGTGCTATTCCACTTCAAAGACAACCTGTAAGTCTTCTTAAACATCTTTCCTTTCCCTTTACATCACCAAAGTACTCACTGCTCCCCATGAAGCCATCTCTAACCAGTTCTGTTCTAGTATTGTTTTGTAATTCCAGTGCTGAACTTCCACAGAAAGTGTAGCACAAAACAACATTGCAAAACCACTACGAACCATCAAAACACCCGTTTTCCAGCTTTTTCATCAGGACCATGTTTTTAGACAAATTAATACCCATACATCTTTATTTTCTGACCTACCCATCAGTAAAATGGGAGAACACAAGTGCTCCTACTTACCTCAGAACTGCTAAAGAAAAACAAGAGTGTAACTCAGTGGACTGAGTGCCGGTTCGATTCCCAGTCAAGGAACATGCCTGGGTTGTGGGCCAGGTCTCCAGTAGGGGGCGTGTGAGAGTCAATCACACACTGGTTTCTCTCCCTCTTTCTCCTCCCTTCCCCTCCCTCTAAAAATAAATAAAATCTTAAAAAAAAAGAGAGACACACACACACACACACACACACACAAGAACCTATCACAGAAGGCAATGACAGCCTCCCACTTGCTGTGCATTCCCCAGTTTGGTCTGGTACATGGACTTCTATTGGACAATGTGGAGTTATTATCTAGAAGGATGACAAACACCCTAGCTATAAAAAATAATGGTCAATTAGCCCCCAGAGAAAAGCTACTTTACATGTTCTCCCCACTTCTCAAAGCCCAATGGTAGGAAAATGAAAACTGTTTTATCAGCTAGCTACTACTAACTCAAAATAATTCCACCTTGTTTTATGGTCCAGTAGGCAAGGTAGACACATTTTCACATTTATTCTCGCCTGACTTGTTCAAGACCTCACTGCTCCCTCACCTGTAAAAGGACCCAAGACAGAGTTGCCCTCCAGGGTTGCTGGGAAATAACAGAATATGTAACATGGTTTATTACTGTTTTAAAGGCTGCTGCACAGGCTCAACACCACCTTTCAAGGAAACTGGCTCCTCCTGAGCATAGGTTAGCCCTGCTGAAAAATCAACCCACACACATCACATACAAAGTTCCACCTTGCTTCTTCAAAGCCATGCATGTGACTTAGGACAAGCACTTTGGGTGCCTTTAAGAATGCAAGCACCAAGTGGGTTTATAAAAAAACACTGAGTTCAGAATGTGATGGAAAAAAAAAACTGGATGAAAATTTAAATTGCTTCCGATCTTTCATTTGAAACACCAGCAAAGGGCAAAGGCAAGGAATGACCAACAACCATTCCTCACCTCTGAGCAGCCCTGACCAGCGTGGCTCAGTAGGTTGAGTGTCATCCTACAGAGCGAAAGGCTGCCAGCTGACACCTGGTCAGCCTGGTCGCGGCACATGAATGGGTTGTGGGCTGGTCCTCAGTTGTGGTGTGTGCGAGAGGCAACCAATCACTGTTTCTCTCCCTCCCTTCCCCCCTCTCTAAAAACAACAAACAAACAAAAATAAATAAAACCTTAAAAAAAGAAAAGAGGACCAAAGAAGAAAGAAGTGCAAACATTAACCTACAGCCCACTTGCACGAGATATTACGAGGCTGCACGACAGGAGGAAGCATGAACCGTACTTTCCCGGGGAAGGCTGGCTGCAGGGGCGGAGGGCTTATAAAGTCCACGTTGCATCATGCAGTAGGTGGTATTTTTTTTAACTGTTAGGCTTTAACTCAGCCAACGAAGAACCAAGTTCCTCACTCTCCCACTTCATCAACAGACTGAGAAGAACCAACTAGAAATAAATCACCTTAGGGTCCCAAGTGACAAACATGTGGACTCTGAAATTTTACATTGCCCCAGTCCGCGAAGTTCCCTGAGCACAGACGTCTAGGGGGAGAAGAAGCTAAGATCCGCGCTACATGATTTGCTGCCTGACTTGAGAGTATTTGTCACATCACCACCATTAATATTTTAGTTCACTATTTATGGCTGCAGAAAAGGTTGCAGAGGAGACAGGCTACAGAGAGAGCATTAGGCCAAAAGAGTCTTCCTGAGAAGTCGTCTGGGAGTCAGAGGTCCGAGAACTGTGTTCCAGCAAGGAGGCCACACACCGAGTGTGAAACACCCCGTAACAGGGTCGTGTCTCAATTCAAGACCAGGTGTTTGTTGCTTACTTGCGTGACTTAAAAAATCGTGGAGCAGAGGGGTGTAAAATTGGTCTGGGGGAAAGTGTGCCCCTTAACAGGCAGAAAAAAATTAATGGTTATTTTCTGTTTTACCATCTGCTGAAGTTTCACAGTGGGGGTGAGTTTAATCACAGAAAAAGCAAGTTCCTCAGAGTTGACTGTTCAATGCCAGCTCTATCACCTACTGGCTGTGTCACCACAGGCAATGCTACTCAAATATCGCTGAGCCCAGGCTCCTTTTCTAGAAAACGGGGATTCACAAGGCTGTTGTGAAGACTAACTGAGATAGTATGTAGACAGCAAAGTTTCCCGATCAGTTTTATGTCTGAGTTAATAGATATGCTGAGATAGTGGTCCCCACGGTCCTCAGGGCAGGCCAGCTGCAGGACCTTAAGGCCAGGCCATTTACCTAAATGTACCCTTCTGCGTGTGACATATCATAAAGAAGGTCAGGAATCACTAGTGTGGGGTGCACCTGCACAGTGCTTAGGACATATGCCTACCCCCCCACTTCCCACGAGCCCTAGTTTTCTCCACTGTAAATGACAACTGCTGCTGTCATAAGTGCACACCTGACATCAAATGATGCCACGTTCAAGCTTATAGCAAAGTGCCTGGTTCACAGAAGGTGATCCATACGTTAGTTTTCCCTCAAGGTGATGTCTGAGGAGACCAGACTCTGAAGCCACAGCAGGGAGAGGTTTTGGGACTGTGGCAGTTCCCGGAATCAGCAACGGCTCCCCGGTGCAAGGAGAGCCCCCACTGGCGTCGGACTTTCCCACGCCTGGAGCCCTAGAACAGCCAGCTGGAGAAGTCCTCAGGGTTACTGACTGGACAGCACAAGATGCTAAAACATATTAAATTCATTCAGTTGGGTTTCAAGACCCATTCTTAAAATATTTTAGAAAGAAATTCCTTCTACTGTTTTTCTAAGGAGGATTCTAGAATGTCATTACTAAGTCAATTAAGAAAACCCTGGCAGCAGTATTATCTAATCCTTTGAGTTTTTACCCCCAAATGTATCCAATTCCCTTTGGGCACTTAAGTCCCTCTTCTGGTTATCCTTTCCCTAAGATGAATTAGAGGAATTACTGATGACCTTTGTCTTACTATAAGTTTTTGATCATTTTCCTCTGTAAGGCTCCCATCATGCTTTTTGAGTAAAGCCTACAAAAATGGATCATATTAGATAAGAGGTGGTCTACTCTCTGCTAAAGCCGTATTTCAAACTATGGAGAAGAGGACCTAAAAGACAATTCACGTTAGAAAAGCAATAAAGTCCTAAATAAACTAAGAACCATTCTAGCTGGCTTCATCCACTCCTTCAAGAAAACATTTACTGAATCGACCATCTGTCTGTCTGTCTATCCACCCCACCCCCAACACACACAGCGAGGATGGGGGCGTGGGGGAGATGACTAAAAACGATACACCCTGCCCCGAAGGAGTCATCAGCCGGTGGAGTGTCTCTCTGGGGCTTCACGCACAGAGCAGTCTCAAGGAGGCCAGAGGGCAGGCAGCAAAGTGTGTAACTGTAATGACCTGCGAAAGGCCAAACAGATTGTCTTAGCCGGTCAGCCACTACATTCCAGTTCTTTTAAATGCTTAAATAATGTCCTAATTCCAAGTCACTTCAAACCAGTCTGTCTCTGAGGACGTATGCAGCATATTTGGCAATGAGAACGAGGTATCAGCAAGGTTTAATTTATTCCTTTCTCAAATTTCTCCTCCCACAGTCCTCGCCCACCCCAAATGGCACTGCTTGCTTACTGAGCTTCACTCCCCCTCACAGAACCAAAGCGCCCCATGACATGCATAGCTGTGGCAAGGAGTGAGCATGCACTTAAAACCAACAGCAATTTGTATCTGACAGCATTTTGTCAATCTTGGACTCTGGACTCTTCCTTAGCTAAGTCGACAAAGGCTGAAAAGGTTCTTAGTGTGTACATAGTAACAAAAGAACTAAATTAATTGGCACAGTAACAAAAGAATTAGATTACTTTGGCTTTAACTGGGGATCTGGGCAAGAATTCCTAAATGAAAAGGCAATGCCGTTGACAAGACCTGCATATGAGGTTATTTGCAGTGTTGACTGTAGCTTTTTAATCAGCCACATTTTCTTAGTTTGTAAGCTACTGGGAAAACAATTTACCAATAATTATGATTTTGTGACGATATATGAATCATTCCAAAGCCACTCTCCCAGGAGTGTGGTAGGAAAAAACAAAAAGCAATTAGGAATGATTCTTAGGCTTTGTCAGAACAGCCTCCAAATTAAAATATTATCATGACCAAACGTGTTTATTCCTCAGCAGTTGAGATGAGAGACAAAACTGCTTTACCCAAAGGAAGTTTAGACTTTCAGCGGGATGCCACAGGCTGGAAGATCCAACAGGATAATCAGAGATGCAGCGTTTTAAAAAAGATCGAACTGAAAAGGGAAGCCACTGCAACTGTGTTCTGAAGTCTGTGCCACGGGAGTGTTCTAAGACTATGCCACGCTCACATTTTCAGTGGCTGCACAAGTGCCGTCCACTAGAACATTCTGCAATAATGGAAATGTGTCATGTGTGCTGTCCAAATACGGCAGCTGCCAGCCACGTGTGGCAGCGGAGCACCAGAACTGTGACTAGTGCGAGGAACTTAGTTTAATTTTACTTCACTTTAATGCTTTTATTTAAACTTAACCAGCCACATGTAGCTACTGGCTCTCACACAGGACACTGCAGAGTTGGAAGACTCACTCCGGAAGGGGTGGCTCTGACCTCTGCAGCAGGGTCCACAGGCAAAGCCTTTCAAATCTCCAGGGTTTTTCTTCCAGGTTACTGTTCCCTTTCCTTAATGTCTTTCTCTGATCTTCACCCCAGCATGTCTCACCCCTCAGCTACCTGCCAAAAGGCTCTCAGAAAGGTCCCCCTTTTCTGTTCCTGCTAGCGCCGGGCACTGGCAGAATCCCACAAATGTTCACATGATGACCCCACTAGCTATCCTTTGCTGGAAGTTCTGCCCTAGGCGTGAGCCTTGACCAGTACTTCACTGCTGGCCAGTACCTTACTGGAATGCCTGGAAATTCACACTAGGGTTTAGAAGCAGGATTCTGCTGGGTGTTGCATGTGCAATCCCAGGAAAGCCCTACCTCACAGGCTGGCTATCATGGTCTCTTTTTCAAAAAATTTCAAAGTGCTTTTCAGCAGAATATATTTTGAGGCCACTTATTTGAAGTCACATTCTAAAGGGAAGATGGGCTAGACTAAAAGCCAAACCTTGCTGCCCTGCCCCAATATCTGACACTGCTACACCGCAGACTTTGTAAGAAACGCCCTAGAAGTTCCAACTTATGCCTTTCAGGCTTGAGTGACTACTTTAATTCCTCTAAAAAGAACTGAGCTGAAGTTCTGGATAATGGGCTACATGTTGTAATCACAAGTTAGTAACACACAAATAGATGTGAACGGACTCCCACACCACAAGGCATGCTTCTACTCGAAAATGCACAGGCATTTATCTTGTAGATCAGCTTATAACCGCCCAGGTCTAGTTTCTTTACTAGTCTGGACTTGAGAATGCACTTAAGATCAGCTGTGAAAATGCAGAAGTCAATTAACTTCCTCTTATGTGCTATACCCGGCTCACAAAGTAGACATCAATCTCCCAATAAGGCTGAGCTGATTCATTTGAACATTTAAAATGCAAAAGAACTGATAAGTGGAGGCTTAAGACAAGAAGCAAGTTAGCTACAACGTAAGCACTGGGCCTTGGCAGGAAACAATAGCTGCGGCTTACAGCGGGCATTACTTTAAGGAAAGTCATGCTTTGTTTTACAGATAAAATCTGTGGCCTTACAAGAGATAGGAGACACAATATAGCCAATTTAAGCAGCGGTCAGAATTTTTTTTTTAATGTCTCCAAGCCACAAGTTCACACGATCACTTAGAATTTCCCTTCCACTAATCCTCTCCCATCTGTGGACCTCAAAGAGCCTACTTTCCCATTACTAGTTCCCAGCTCACCAGAAACAGCATGCACTTATTTCCTCAACTGTGCAACCAAAATGTAAAACCCCATCCTCACAGATGGGGAAACGAGGCAAAGGGACTAACCGCAGGGCACCAAAAATTAGAAGCTAAAATTCCCTGGCTCATGCTTTAAAGGCAAAGCAGCTTCAGGGGAGGAGGCTGCCTTCTGCAGATTCCCTTGTCTGACAAAGGCGACTGCCTTAGAAATTCGTCCTAAACCCATCCATGAAAAGGCCCCATGGTAAAAAAGGTTATCTAAGACCTTTATAGACTCTGGTGTCTTTCAAGTTGTACCTGTGCCAGGAAGACCAAAGGAAGAAAAATCACAGACCAGGGGGCTGGTACCGGAACGTAAAGGATAATCAGATAAAGCCCCTGGGTGGGGAAAAGAGGAGAACCTCAGAAGGGAGATAAGGAAGGGGTGTGGATGGGGAGACTATTAGCTCTGCTTGAGAAATCTCTCTCAGTAGGGTTCAGGGATGGGAAACCAGAGAGGTCGCGTTTTTCGGGCAGCAAGACTGGGTCTGCTTTCTGTCTTGCCTGCTGCTCCTTTGGATGAGGAGCTGGGGGTGGTGAACCAGAAGGCTGGTGAAGATCTGGGCCTGCGTCTTCTTCCCCCCTCCAGCCCTGGGAATCCCTGAAAACTCCGTCCAACCCAATCCAAACGGGCTGTCTTTGGGTTCACCACGGTGACGCGGAACACGGACGGAAGTGGTCCCACGCTTGCTACAGAGGGCAACGGGATCCTCCTGTGCGAGTTCGGCCCGAGCTGCGCTCACGTTCCACAGGTCTCCTGCCCTTTAGCACGCGCACTCCTGTCCACTCACTGCTTCCGCATCCCTCCTCTGAGCCTCTCCCCGCGCATCTCTGCCCCTCACCCCACCGCACCCAGTCGCCTCCCACGTCTACTCCTCCGGGGCAGTCCCCACGCCCGGCCAGGTCCCCCATCTCTCTCCTCCACGTCTGGGGGGGGGGCTGAACACTCTGGATTAGGAAGGGTCAACCCCGCCTGCTCCACAACCCTCCGGCCCCCGGCGCGAGCTCACCCGGCGGCCGCGTTCTCGAACTTGAGCGCGAGCGTCTCCTCGATGATGCGGTTGTTCACCTCCAGCAGGATCATGGCGGCGGCTGCCCCGGGCAGGGAAAGGAGAAACAAGGGCGGGTGAGGGTGGGCAAGAGAGGGAAGGACACAGGGAGCGGCCCTGCTGCCCCCTAAGGAGGGGGCCTGGGTGGGGTAGGAGGTTAGGGAAGAAGGGGAAAGGGATCGGGGTGGGGGAAGGGGAAAACGCACGCAGTGGCTTGCGCACGGACTGACTGTGGAGACACCCACCCACTAGACCGACCTGGCCCCAGAAGCCTGAACCCGCCTGCCGAGCCGCCGCCGCCGCCTCTGCCACTGCTGCCGCCTCACCCACAAGACCGGTCCCCGCCCAGCCCCCGGCTCTAGCCGGCCACTTCCGCTCTCACACCCACTTCCGCTCGCCTCCCGGACGCGCGGCCCTGCAGCGCCATTTCCGCTTCGACCCCTCGTGCGCGCGCGCAGGTGCGCGCACGGTGTGTATGGGGGGAAACGGAGGCTCTGGTTGCGCATGCGCGATGCCGCCCTCCCACCTCCAGTTTCCTACAGACCCCCTCGAGTTCTACCCCTGTCAGTCCCGCAACCTGCTGTGGTTTCCCGAGGACCGCCACACTGTCCCAGTTCTCCCTCCCGCTCGCTGGTCTCAGAGGTCCAGCTCCACCCTTCCGGTCTTGTCATTTCAGAGACCTCGCAAATAGCTTGTCCTTGTCATCTACCAGCCGGCTTCTTTGCTCTCAGCTTGGTTTTGTGTGCTCCTTGTGTCTGTGTGCTCTTTAGGTCCCTAATGATTGTCCAGTGGCACCATCATACATTTCTCCAATGATTATTTTAGTGGGCTCCTGTTTTTGCCGGGGATACACTGGTGAATGAACTAGACAAGGTCCTCCCCTAGTGGAGCTAGCTTATAGTCTGGTAAAGGAAACAGACAATAAATAAACCATCAATTATATAACTACAAATTGTTTAAAGGACAACGAAGGAAAGGAATGAGAAGTCATCTTGGTGAAAAGACAACTTGGATGGGCTTCCTTGGGTTCCTGTCATGCCTCCAATTCCGAGCCTGGGAAGCTGCCTCCGCGGGCTCGAACAGGCTTATGTTCGCCTTGGAAACACTCGCCTTCCAGTACTTCTGCCACACATGCTCTTGACTCACCTGCGGGTGGAATCTGAACTCAGTTTTCTGATTCATCTGCACCTTCTGCCTGTGTGCCTTCTCCAGGGAGAATTTAATGAACTCAGTTGTTTTATTTTCTGCTAAATGCTGTTGGGCGGGAAGAGGGATTTGGATCCAAATAATCAACAAGTACAACAACAAAGCTATTCCTCGTCCTCAGGCCCATACAGCCCTTTAAAACAGATTCTCTTGCTTAACAGCCATGGTATACTTCAAGACGTTGCAGATTCCCCCAAACTATATGCTAGCGTTTTGACTTGTTTATTGAACTAAAACAATGCATATACATATTTTTAAAATATATACATATACTAAAGGCGTGTAATGAGGAAAGCAATTCCCTGACCAACTCTTTAGAAACAATATCCTCTTATGCATATATATTCAGATTAGATCCGCATATCTAAATAAATGCTTAGATGACTAAATTGATTTGTTAGTTTTAAGGATTATCTATCTGTTGACCTCCTGACATGACAGATAAGAGCACAACTCTATCACTTTGGCCCCCAACCCCTGCATAGCTATGTAACAGTTTTTGGTTAAATCAATAATCAGAATTTAAATTATTATGTGTGCAAATATTGTTTACCAATGAGCCAAGAAGTGGACTACAACCATGCCTTCTTGCTTACACAACCCTTCATTTTTCTTAGTGTTAATTATTGCTTTTTTTTTCTTTCACTTGTCAATTTTCAATACATCTACAGTTGGCTGCCTCCCAGCCACCAGGAGTGCTCTAAGACTCTGTCAAAAGTCTAGTAACATTTTCCATATAATCAAACATGCAAGTTCCACTTTCCTGTAGGGCCTTCGTCCCAGGAACTTTCTTCCTCTTTTTTCAGTCTGGACGGACTGCTCTCTAGACTTGTGATACAGTTGTCATTCTGAGATTTTCCTTCATTACTGTTCTGGACTGGGTTTTCCCATTTCCTACCTTCCATGTCTTTCTCTTTCTTGGTTTACTTCCTTGTTTTGCTAAAGCACCTCCTCTAGTAGCTTCCTAAAGATGAGAGACAGGGAATATGTTGCTAGAATCTTTGCTTATTTTATAATATCTTAATTCAATTCTAACATTTGATTCGTTAGTTGGGCTGGTTACTGGATTCCAGTTTGAAAAATAAAAATTTTCTCGTATAATTCTGAAAGCGTTATTCCATTTTCTTCTACCTTTCAGGGTTGTGACTTAAAAAGTCTGAATTCTATTCATATCCCTGCTCCTTTGTATGCGATATCTTCTCTGTGTCTGGATGCATTAGGAGTTTCTCTCTAGGCTATTGGTTGGAGATTTGATAGTGATGTACTTTGCTGTGACTCTCAATTTTTTTGTGCTGAGCACTCATTCAAAATGGAAACTCATGTACTTCAGTTTTTGGGGAAATGTTCTTTGATTATTTCCTTGGTATTTTTTTTCTCCTCTATTTTCTTTGTTCTTTTCCCAGAATTCCTATTGCAGATGGTTCCTGACTTATGATGGTTCGACTTACAATTTTTCGCCTTCATGATGATGTGAAAGCAATTCACATTTAGTAGGAACTGCACTTCAAATTTTGGATTTTGATCTTTTCCTGGGCCATCGATATGCAGTAAGATACTCTCTCGTGATGCTTGGCAGAGGCAGCAAGCTGAAGCTCCCAGTCAGCCACCTGATCGAAGGGTAAATAACTGATACCACTCTACAGTGTGATATTGAATGCAATTTTTAATTTTCTATTATTTTTAATCCTCACCTGAGGATATTATTTTAATATAGATTTTAGAGAGAGAGGCAGGGAGAGAGAGAGAAACATTGATGTGAGGGAGAAACATTGATTGGCTGCCTCCCTTACATGCCCTGACTAGGGATTGAACCTGGACCTAAATCTGTGCCCTTCCGGGCAATTAAACCCACAGCCTTTTGGTGTACGGGATGGCACTCCAACCACCTGAGTCACCTGGCCAGGGCTGCATGCATTTTCAATATGATGGATTGATTGGGTTTAACCCTATTGTAAGTTGAGCATCTGTATTTAGAAGTTAGATTTTTGGATTGATCCTTTAATTTTCTTTTCCTTTTTTTTTTTAAATATCTTTTTTTTAAAGATTTTATTTATTTATTTTTAGAGAGGGAAGGGAGGGAGGAGGGAGGGAGAGAGAGAGAGAGAGACATCAATGTGCGGTTGCTGGGGGTCATGGCCTGCAACCCAGGAATGTACCCTGTCTGGGAATCGAACCTGGGACACTTTGGTCCCCAGTCCACGCTCAATCCACTGAGCTACGCCAGCCAGGGCTTAATTTTCTATTTACTGTTTCTTTGAGTGGTTTTTGTTTTTTTATTTTTATTTTTAATGGTGATAAAATATACATAACATAAAATTGATCATCTTAACCATTGGTGAGTGTAAAGTTCAGTAGTGTTAAGTATATTCACATTATTGTACAACCAATCTCAGGAACTCTCCATCCTGAAAAACTGAAATTCTGTACCCATTGTCTGTTTGCTTTTGTTCTATTTGTTTTCTGAGATATTTCCTTGTCATTATTTTCAACCATTTTAAGTTTCAGTCTTATTTTTCATTCCGATTATTTACTGATAAAAGGGCTAATTTATCAATAAGATAAAATCATTGTAAACAAGTGCAAAGTGAACAATAGAGCCCCTGACTACGTGGGGCAAATATTGATAGAATTAAAGGGAGAAGTACACAGTTCTATAATAATAGTTGGAGTTGGATTTCACTATCCCACTTTCACTAATGGATTAAACATCTAGACAGAAGATTAATAAGGAAAAAATAAGACTGGAAGATCACTATAGACCGATGAAGACTAACATACACATTTAGAACACCACACCCAGTCACAGCAGGGTATACATTCCCCTCAAGTGTGCATGAAACTTTCTCCATGACAGACCATGTGTCAGGTCATTAAAATAACTCAGTAAATTTTAAAATATTGAAATCATACAAAACATTTTCTTCAACCATTACAGAATGAAGCTAGAGATTAAAAACAGAAGGAAAACTGGAAAATTTACAAATGCATGGATATTGAACAACATACTTTTAAACAACCAATACATCCAAAAAGATAAATTAGAAAGTACTTGGAGATAAATAAAAATGAAAATACAATATACCAGAACTTATGGGATGCAGTGAAAGCAGTGTTCAGAGGAAAATTTATAGTTGTAAATGTCTAGTTTAAAAAAGGAGAAAGATCTCAAATTAAAACTCTAACTTTACACCATATGGACCTAGAAACAGAAGAGCAAACTAAATCCAAAGCTGGAAAAAAGGAAGGAAATTATAAACACTAGAGCACAGATAAATAAAACAGAGAATGGAAAAACAATAAAGGCAACCAATGAAATGAAAAGAAAGGTTTTTTTCTTTGAAGAGATTACAAAATTGACAAGCGTTTAGCTTGACTGAGACAAAAAAAGAGAGAGAAGATGCAAATAACTAAAATCAGAAATGAAAATGGGGACCTTACAGACATTAAAAGAATTATAAGAGAATATTACGAACAAGTGTATGCCAACAAATTAAATAATGTACATGAAATGAGAAATTCTAGAAACACATAAATTATCAAAACTCACTCAGCAGTAGAAAATATCAACAGACCTGTAACAAATAAAGATATTGAATCAGTAATCAACAACCTCTCAAGAAAGAAAAGCTTAGGACCAGATGGCTTCATTGGTAAGGTCTACCCACCATTTAAGGAAGTAATACCAACCCTACTCAAACTCCCCCAGGAAACAGAAGAGGAAGGAAAGCTTCCTGACACTTTCTATGCAGCCAGTGTTATCCCGATACCAAAGGCAGACAAAGACACCACAAGGCAAGTGAACTACAGATCATTATTTTTTTGTGAATATAGGTACAAAAATCCTCAACAAAATATTAGCAAACAAAACACAACAGCACATTCAAAAGATTTGCCCTGGCTGGTGCGCCTCAGTGGATTGAGTGCTGGCCTATGAACCAAAAGGTTGCCGGTTCAATTCCCAGTCAGGGCACATGCCTGGGTTGCAGGCCAGGTCTCCAGCTGGGGGCGTGTGACAGGCAACAGATCGATGTCTCTCTCCCTTTTGCATTGATCTTTCTCTCCTTTTTCTCCCTCCTTCCCTCCCCTCTCTCTTAAAAAAAAAAAAAAAGATTATATACCATGAGCAAGTGAGATCTATCCCAGGAACGCAGGTGTGTTCAACATAAGAAAATCAATAAATGTAATGTATCACATTAATTGAATGAAGGAAAAAAAACCCATCTCAGCCCTGGCTGGCATAGCTCAGTGGATTGAGTGCGGGCTGGGAACCAAAGTGTCCCAGGTTTGATTCCCAGCCAGGGTACATTCCTGGGTTGCAGGCCATAACCCCCAGCGACCGCACATTGATGTTTCTCTCTATCTCTATCTCTATGTCCCTCCCTTCCCTCCCTAAAAATAAATAAATAAAATCTTAAAAAAAAAAAACCATCTCAGTAGATGTGGAAAAGGCATTTGACAAAATTCAGCACACTTTTATGATAAAAACACTCAGAAAATTAGAAATAGAAGGGAATTTCCTTAACACAGTAGTGCACATTTATTTACAAAAACTCTCATAACTAACATCATACTCCATGGTGAAGGGCTGAAAGCTTTCCTTCTCAGTTCAGAAAGACAAAGATGTTTGCTTTCACACATTTGTCCTTATGCTGGAAGTCCTAGCCAGAGCAATTAGGCAATAAAAAGAAATAAGAGGCATCCAAACTGGAAAACAAGAATTCAACTCCTGTATCTCTTTTTGCAGATGACATAATTCAGTGTAAAGAAAATCCCATAAAATTCACAAAAAACTGCTAGAGATAAGAAATGAATTCAGCAAAGTTTTAGGAATCTGAAAAGGAAAGAAGCAAATAATTCCATTGATAATAGCACCTAAAAGAATAAATTACCTAGGAATAAGTATAACCAAGAAGGTGAAAAATGCATACACTAAAACCCACAAAACATTGCTAAAAGAAATGAAAGAAGACCTAAATTAATGGAAAGACATTCCATGGTCATGAATTGGAAGACCAAATATTGTTAAGATGACAATCTTCCCCAAAGCATTTACAGATTCAATGCACACTTTATCAAAATTCCACTGGCCTTAAGCTGTGGTAAAATTATACAATGAAATATTACTTGGCCATAAAAAGGAAAGAAATCTTATCCTTTGCAATAGCATGGGCAGACCTGGACAGCATTACGCTAAGTGAAATAAGCCAGGAGGAAAAAGACAAATACCATATGATCTCACCTATAAGTGGAACCTAGTCAACAAAACAAAGGAGCAAAATAGACCCAGAGACATGGAAATAAAGAACAAACAGACAGTGACCAGAGGGGTCGGGGAGAGGGATAAGGGAGGTAAGAACGGGTAGTGGCAAGCAAAGAAACATCAATAGAGGACTCATGAGCACGGACAATGGAGGGGATTGACTGTGGGAGGGGGTGGGGCGATGAGGTAGAGGTGGGGAAAAAGGCGGGACAACTGTAACTGAACAGCAATATGTAAAAAAAAAAATTAAAAACTTGTGATAGACACAAGCTGTACCTCTAAACCTAAGATGAGTCAACCAAGAGCTGTCATTTCAGCGATCAGCTAAAAGTCTGATATGACTAATGCAATGGGTTGTGCTACTTACGGGAAATTAGTGATTGATTTTGTTATTGGGATTTTGCATAGTTTAATGTGTGTCCCAAAAGTTTGACTGATTTGGAAGATCGCATGCATTGAACCTCTCATTTTGGCATAAAAGGAGAGGGGCACCACTTTTATTATAGACACTTTCTCCTCATCTCTGCTGAATACATACTGATTTGGAGGGATGCCAAGTTATTTACTTGCTAGGGATGCTCTCATTCCTCGGCCTATTTCTGACAGGAGGGGCAAGTGTGCAGGGCAGACCAGGAGGCTATTCTATTTGCCTGTGTAGGAGATGATGACAGTTCGCTTTGGGTGGAGTAGTGGAGACAGAAAGACTTAGATATTTTCAAAATTATTATTATTTAGTGAAGAAATAAAAAAGGCCTGGTGATGGACTGAATAAGTACTGTATTAGTTCTTTACACTGAGGAACAGATTCTCAGGAGTTTGAGGAACTTTAGGTTGCTACAAGCTTAGCATCCTCAAAAATCACCCACGTATTACCTCTCAGTGTCCGTGGGCCAGGAGTCTGGCTTATAGCTTGACTGGGTTGTCTGCTCAAGGTCTCACCAGACTTCCGTCTAGATGTTGGCTGAGCTGTGGTTTCATCAGAGGCTCGACTGGGGAAGGATCCACTTCCAGGGTCCCTCAAGTTGCTGGCAGATTTCATCTCCTTGTAGTTGTAGCACTGAGGACCCCTCTTTTTTGGCTGTCGCCCCCACAGTTCCTAGACAAATATGACCGCTTCTTTAAAGCCAGCAAAGGAGTCTCTCTCACTTCAACCTGGAGGATGGGGTTTTATATAACATAATATAATCAAGGGGATGACATCCAGTCGTCCTCGCACTATGATAAGACCTAAACAGGGAACTCACATCCATCATTTTGGCCATATAATCTCTCTCTTTATTTATTTGTTTTTTGGCCATTTTCTGATTAGAAGCCAGGCATAGGTTCCTCCTCAAGGGAAAGGGATTTCACAAAGGAATGACTTATTGGAAATGGGGGGAATTGCTTTAGAGTTTGGCTCCCACAGGTAGGATAAGAGTGCCAGCTGTAAGGTTCAGATTTCTGGCTTGAGCAGAATGGCTGGTCACTGTGCCCTTCACTGAGACAGGAAAACATGAAGGAGCACGTTGATGAGGGGAAGATCTTGAACTCAGTTGACAATTCAAGTTAAGCTGCTCAAGGCCATGAAGCATGACTGTTCTGGTTCTTCATTGTTTAAAATTTTATTTTTAATTACAGTTGACATTCACTATTAATGTATCTTAGTTTCAGTTGTATGGCACACTGGTTACACAATTATATAATTTACAAAGCGATTCCTCCAATACTTCAAGTACCCACCTGGCACCACATATAGTTATATAACATTACCGACCATATTCCTTAAGCTGAATTTTACATCCCCATGAGTATTTCACAACTACCAATTTGTCCTTCTTAACCCCTTCAGTTTTTTCACCCAGCCTCCAATCTCTCTGGCAACCATCAGTTTGTTCTCTGCATCTATGAGTCCGTTTCTGTTTGTTTCTTTGTTTACTCTATTCTTTGGGTTCCACATGTAAATGAAATCATACGGTATTTGTTTTTCTCTGTCTGACTTATTTCACTTAGCGTAATACTCCCTAGGTCCATCCATGTTGTTGCAAATGGTAAGATTTCATTCTTTTCAACGGCTGAGTAATAGTCCTCTGTGTGTGTGTGTGTGTGTGTGTGTGTGTGTGTATCCCACAACTTTCTAATCCACTTTTCTATTGATGGGCGCTTGGGTTGCTTCCATATCTTGGCTCCATTTATTTTTTTGAATTAGCGTTTCAGGTTTCTTTGGTTATACACCCAGAAGTGGAATTGCTGGGTCCTAAGGCAGTTCCATCCACTGCCTTCCACAGTGGCTGCACCAATTTGCATGCCTACCAACAGTGCACAAGGGTTCCCTTTTCTTCACGTTCTCACCAGTGCTTGTTCATTGGTTTATTTTTGACACTCATTCTGACAGATGTGTAGTTCTTCATTTTTTATTTTTAAAAATATTTTATGTATTTATTTTTAGAGAGGGGGAAGGGAGCGAGAAAGAGAGGAAGAGAGGCATTGACATGTGAGAGAAACATTGATTGGTTGCCTCTCACATGCCCTCAACCCCCAATGGGGGACCTGGCTGTCAACCCAGGCATGTGGCCTTGACTGGAAATTGAACTAGCAACCGTTCGGTATGAGAGACAATGCCCAGCCCACTGAGGCACACCAGTCAGGGCTGTAGTTCTTCATTTTTTATCTGGTACCTGGTGTATCTCCTGACACATTTAGGTGGTCAATAAAATGAATGAATGAATGAGATCCATGACACACCCACACGTGTATAGTGATGG
Organism: Phyllostomus discolor; assembly: GCF_004126475.2. Taxonomy (NCBI): domain Eukaryota; kingdom Metazoa; phylum Chordata; class Mammalia; order Chiroptera; family Phyllostomidae; genus Phyllostomus; species Phyllostomus discolor. The sequence continues at coordinate 15,241,852 of NC_040906.2, forward strand.
AGCAAATATCTCCTGGAGGTCAATGATGTCTGTACAGTGATTAACACTCTGTCCTAGGCAAGAGGGTACCGGAAGGAAAAGAAGGGTCTCAGGACGGTGTGCTGGGAGCCCCAACACCAAGAGGTCAGACTGGAAAGGAAACACTGGTAAAGGATACTGTGAAAGGGCAGGCACAAGAGTGTGGTGTGAAACGCTGTTGAGAAGCTGAGACGGGACTGAGGGGTGTCCATGGGGAGAATGGTTTTGGGGGAGAGGTGGGGCTCAGTGGCCGACTCCATGGGCTGAGAAGTAGAAGGAGGCGAGAAAAAGGAGGGCACGCTGACAATCCTATGTGGAGGTCTGGCTGTCGGGGAGGAGGGATCGGGTGATAACTGGAGAGAGATGGTTCACACACCATTGGCACTATCCAGCTTCGAACATCAGGAGAGAGCGGTCCAGGGCAGGCGCTGGGGCACACAGGACTGGGTCAGCCCTTTCCGTCAGAGGGACTGAGAGCACCTTTTCTGCCTATCTCATGGTGCTGCCTTCTTTATCATGTTTTATTATAGTCAAGCTACCACACTTGTTGAAACGTTAAGAATGGGTGAATATGTTCAAGGGGCCTCTTTCCTCCTCTCTTCTCTCCTCCTGACCCTTTCCTTCTCCCTCCTCCCAGGTAATTCTGTCTAGAACCTTTTCCCTTCCTTCCTCCCATTGGCATGGAAGAGAGTTGAGCAGTTTTCATTGTCCACAAGTAGGCTGCAAGAGACAAGAAGCTGAAGATAAAGCAAAGATGATAATTAATAGTGTGAGGCTTCTGAGAAATCGAGAGATGGACTCTCGGGGTGGCCAGAGGACAGCAACTCTACCGTGGCAGGAGCAAAGGGGGAAGGCATGGGGTGGGTCCAGCAGTGGTCTTGGCTGGGTGTCAGTAAGTGGAGGGAGGTTCCCATAGCTCAGGTCCGATGGTCTTTTGTGCCTAGCCCTGTCCCTGAGACACCACCTTCCACGTAATAAACCATTAATATCTGTCGAATAGAGGTTGTGGGCAGAAGTCCTTCTTAAAGCACAGCATAAATAGCATGTTTCTTCCTTAATTTTCAAAATGATATCCTTATGGACTTTAGTTATTATACAAGTACCACATGCTCCTTATAAAAATTTAAATAATATAGAAAAATTTCCTTAGAATTCCTTAGAGATGACAGTTAGTAAAGATGAGTGTCTGCCTTGCCAGTAGGTTACATACTAAAAAAGAGGATCACCTTGTTCCTGGAATTGTGTGAGCTGTTTTTCTCATTTTAACATAGTATCCTTTGTGCCAATGTGTAAAAATCTCTCTTATCTTTCGTAACACCTGTCTGGTCTCTGTAACCCCTCTGAGCCCCACACATTTATTTTAAAAGGATCCTTTGATGAGCATTTGGGTTGTTTCTGATTTCTCAATACAATCACCATTCTTGTAAAATTTTGCACACCTGTGCCATTATTTTCTCAAAATACATTCTTAGAGGAGGGCAACAGGTATGCACACTTCAAGTTCTGATACCTGTTTCTGAATTGCCCCCCCGAAGGCTGTGCCAATTTAGGTCCGCCCACCGAATGCAGGGTGCCTGTTTCCCCACACTCTTGCCAACGACTGGCTATTGCAAACTTTTAAAATTCCATCAGTCTAAGTGAAAAATGACATCTTGTTTTAATTTGCTTGACTGTATTTATTACTGAGGTGGAACATTTTGAATATGAATTTTGGTCATTGGCAGGTCTTCTTTTATAGGGTGTTTCTTTATGCCTTTTACTCATTTTCTATTTGGCTTGTAATTTTCTTTTAAAAAATTGTTTGTTTGTTTGTTTGTTTATAAGGAAAGGGAAGGAGAGAGAAAGGGAGAGAAACACCGGCCTGACCGGGGACAGAGCCCGCAGCCCCGGCACCTGCCCTGACCAGGGATAAGACTGATGACCTTTCACTTTGCGGGATGATGTGGGTCAGGGCTTGGCTTGTAAGTACCTTATTTACTCCCAAATAATCCACAGTTTGATAATATTACTCTTTATCATGTTGCAAATATATTTTCTATTTTGTTACTTGTCTTATAGGTATGCTGTTGGTTTTTTTTTTTCCATGTGGAGATTTTATAATTTTCATGTCAAATTTCTTAATCCTTTCCTTTATGGTTTTTATCCTTGAAAGAGCACTAAAGAAAGCTGATTTTCACACCAAAATTATTTAAAAATTCTTCCATGTTATCTCTACTACTTTGTAGCTTAACGATATTTCATTAAAATTTTATCCTTTTCTGCCTATTTATTTATTTATTTAGAGGAGGGGAAGGGAAGGAGAAAGAGAGAGAGAGAAACATCAATGTGTGGTTGCCTCTCAAACTCCCCCTGCTGGGGACCTGGCCTACAACCCAGGCACGTGCCCTGACTGGGAATCCAACCAGTGACCCTTTCCACACTCAATCCACTGAGCCACACCAGCCAGGGCTGCTTATTTTTAATTAGGTGGGTAATATATGCTTACTTTATGGTCACTTCCTTATAAGTAATCACCGTTATCTGATTAAGGTCTGTACTTTTGGACTCGTTTAATGTGTTTACATTTATATATTCACATGGAGATACTTAGTTAACACAAATGGTATCATTCTATACATGCTATTTATGACCTGAATTTTCACTGAACAGTGGTGAAATATTTCCTTCCCAGTACCTATAGATGGACCTCTGCTCTTTGTAACTTCTGCATTGTTGTTTATTATATAAGTGTACCATAATTTATGGTTTGTTTCTCTCATTTTTAAGTATACTTTATTGATTATGTTATTACAGTTGTCCCAATTTTTTCCCTTTGCCCCCCTCAGCCCAGTGTTCCCCTTCTCTCCAGCAATCGCCCCCCTTCGTTCATATCCATGGGTCATGCACGTAAGTTCTTTGGCTTCTCCATTTCCTGTACTATTCTTAACCTCCCTCTGTCTGTTTTGTTCCTACCAATTATGCTTCTTGATCCCTGTACCATTTCCCCTTTTCTCCCCCTTCCCCCTCCCAGCTGATAACCTTCCAATGATTCTCATACCTATGATTCTGTTCCTGTTGTTGTTGTTTGCTTAGTTTGTTTTTGTTTTTATTTTTTAGATTCAGTTGCTGATAGTTGTGAGTTTGTTGTCATTTTAATGTTCATAGTTATGATCTTCTTTTTCTTAAAGAAGTCCCTTTAATATTTCATGCAATAATGGCTTGGTGATGATGAATTTCTTTAGCTTTACCTTGTCTGGGAAGCACTTTATCTGCTCTCTCATTCTAAATGACAGCTTTGCTGGACAGAATAATCTTGGTTGTAGGTCCTTGCTTTTCATCACTGTGAATACTTCTTGCCAGTCCTTTCTTGCCTGCAAAGTTTCTTTTGAGAAATCAGCTGATGGTCTTATGGAAATTCCTTTGTATGTAACTCTCCACTTTTCTCTTGCTTCAGTTAAGACTCTATCTTTTTAAAAAATATTTTATTTATTTATTTTTAGACAGAGAGAAAGGGAAGGAGAAAGAGAGGGAGAGAAACATCAATGTGTGGTTGCCTCTCATGCACCCCCAACTGGGGACCTGGCCTGAAACCCAGGCATGTATCCTGACTGGGAATTGAACTGGCGACTCTTTGATTTGCAGGCTGGCGAATCCATTGAGCCACACCAGCCAGGACAGATTCTCTCTTTATCTTTGATCCTTGACATTTTAATTACGGTGTGTCTTAGTGTGGTCTTCTTTGGGTCCAAGTTGATTGGGACTCTCCATGCTTCCTGGACTTGTATGTCTATTTCCTTCACCAAAGTAGGGAAGTTTTCTTTCACTATTTTTTCAAATAGATTTGCAAATTCTTGCTCTTTCTCTTCTCCTTCTGGCACCCTATGATGTGAAGGAGTTGGACTTCTTAAAGTTGTCCCAGAGGCTGCTTATACTACCCTCATTTTGAGGGATTCTTTTTTCTTCCTGTTGTTCATATTGTTTTCTGCTTCCTTGTGTTCCAAATCATTGATCTGATTCTGGGCTTCATCCACTCTACTGTTGTTTCTCTGTAAATTGTCCTTTATTTTAATTAGTGAATCCTTCATTTCTGACTGGATCGTTTTGATGCTGTTGAGGTCCTCTTCACTAAATTCCTTGAGCATCCTTGTAACCATGTTTTGAATTCTGCATTTGATTAATTGCTTACCTCCATTTTGTCTAGCTCTGTTTCTGGATTTTTGATCTGTACTTTCATTTGGGCCATGTGTCTTTGTCTCCTCATTTTAGCAGCCTCCCTGTGTTTCTATGTATGAAGTAGAGCTGCTTTGACTCTGTGTCTTGGTAGTGTGCCCTAATGTAGTAGGTGTCCTGTAGGGTCCAGTGGCACAGCCTCCCCTATCACCTGTGTTGGGTACTTGAGGTGCACCCTTTGTGTGGGCTGAGTACACCCTCCTCTTGTAGTTGAACCTTGGTTGCTGTTGGCAGATCAATGGGTGGGATATACCCAGGTCAGTCATCTGCAAGGACTGGCTGTGACCACTGACCACCAACCTCCACCCTCCTCAGAGGATCAGCTGTGCAAGGGCAGGGTGGTGGTACTCAGAAGGGGTCTGTAACTGTCTGTTGGGTGCACTGGCCCTTGGGTTTCCCAGTGGTGCAGGACAAAGTCAGCCTCCTCCTATGTTTTGGCCAGGGCTGCCATTCCTGAGCTGTAAAGCAATCTGAGAAGGCTGCTACTTGTGCCGGGTTGGGAGATTCCGAGGCAAAGCCAAGCTGTGAAACTAAACAGGCTGCTGCTAGTGCAGGCCTGGACCTCACTGAGGCCAGCTGTTTCTTGTTTGATAGGATTTAGGAAGTTGTGAAGCAGCCATTTATATGGAAAAGCATCATGGGTGGGCCTATAAATTGGGTGGGGCGGAGTCTCTGAGGACCTCCAAGGTGGGTCAAACTGTTAGCCAGGTTGGTGGAGTCTCAAATATGGCACCAGACTGTCAGCTCCATGGCTCTGTGGTTGGAAGGCTCAGAAAAGGGTCAATGGCCTCTGCTCACCCAGATGCCAGACATGTCAGCTTCTCCCAGCCACTGGTGCCCTTCAAGCTGCCACCCCGGTGCTGGAGCTCAGAGGTCGTGTGTCTTAGTAGGTGAGTCTGTGTGTGGGTTCTTTAAGAGGAGCCTCTTGTGGCTCCAGCAGTTTCTCCCACCAATTCAATCCCCTGGTTTTTACAGCCAGAAGTTGTGGGGACTTACCTTCCTGTCACTGGAACCCTGGGCTGGGGGGCCTGGTGTGGGGCTTGGTCTGCCGGCTCCTGAGATATTCCTGCTGAATTTTTATCCAACACACGTGGGTGAGAAACCAGCCCATTGTGCGTCTGCTCCCCTCCTACCACTCTCGATGGATGCGGTTTCTTGAATTCCGTAGTTGTCAGACTTCCCTTCAACTGGGTTTCTGACGTTTCTGAGTGATGGGTGTTCTGTATTTTAGTTGTCATTTTGATGTGGTTGTGCAAAGAGGCGAGCCAGGTCTGCCTATGCTGCCATCTTGACAGGAAAATGGTTTGCTCCTTCCATACTTCAGTCTTCGGTCCGCCTGAATGTGTGTGTGTGTGTGTGTGCGCGCACAGTGAGTTAGGGGCATAATTTATTTTTCCCCAACTATATTCCAACTCTGTTGACACTGTGTGTTGAATCACTCACTTCTCCCTTACTGATTGGACGGGTCACCTTCCCGCTGAATGGACACTAGGTGGGCAGTGTTGGGGGGTGGGCGTGGTGAAGTGCTCAGGAGCACACGAAGGGACGCCCTGCTGCTGCCGCGCCGGCAGCCCTCGCTGCCCTGGCATTCCGTTGGCTTCCCTGGGTTTGCAGCCTGCTCTGCACAAAGGACTGACTTATATTCCCTCATTTTTTTAAATTCCTCAGTACACAGAAATCTTAATTTTGACGGGAGAGCATTTCTTCCTCTTGCTCTCCTTTTTCTTTAGCATCATCATCTTCTCCACCTTCATCGCTCTGTGCATGGCTGTGGAGGTAGCCCTGCCCACTGTCTTCATCACCCTGCGTTCCTTAAGGTGTGTGTGGTGGTATGTGCCACACGGCTCAGGGAAAGACCCTGACTGGTAACGTTCCCTCCCCAGGAGACACGAAATAGGGGTGACAGAGATGGAGACGGAGACGGAGACAGCTGGTTTTGCTGTGCGACGTGCTCCACGGGTAAAAGAGAGAAGATTTGGGTTGGCATGCGGTAAATCTGCTTTAATTTAATTTAAAACTATTATTATAATTTTACTTACCTCTATCAGTTTATTATAAAGGAGACAAATAACAACCAGATGCACAGGCAAGGTCTGGAAGGGGCTTCCGGATGGAGTCAGGGTGTACCACCCTCCCGGCAGGTGGAATGTGGAAGCCTGTTTTAAGTTTCTTACATATTTATGTTTATGGGTATTAGAAAAAAAAAACCTCACACACGGGGAAGCCACGAGGCTAAGGGAGGTATTTAAGGTAACAAAAACCAGTCAATTTAAAGAAGAACATTGAACTTACATAGACATGGCAAACATGTTACGGATGGTTTGAGGATCGTTGAAGCTCGGAAAATCCCAAGCTAGATGATAGTGTTACTAGTGGAGAGTGCCCCTAGCTGCAAGTACTGAAAGCCGAAGTCATAGTGACTGAAAAGCCTGAGTCATAGTGACCTGAAAGCATGGGGGTTAGGTTTTGTTCTGTTTGGTGTTTTGGCTTTGTCATTTTACACATAATATTCACTAATGATGGTTCGAGGGCTCAAGGACGTCTGAGGGTGAGAGCCCTCTCCGTGATTCTTTTGGCCTTTTCCTCATGGTCTCATGGGGGCTGCTGCAGCTCTGGTTATCACAAGCAAAGGAGGAGGTGGCACCAAGCGGCGTCTTTGCTTTTTGTCAAGAAAAGCAAGAGCTGTCTCAGAGTTCCCAGCAGCCTTTCTCTGAAGCCTCATTTGCCAGGACCATATACACGGCCACGGCTCGGTGTAACGGAGGGGACAAGAGTGGGCAACAGATGGCCATCATTGGCTTAGACCATCCTCATTAAACAGGCCATCTCAGTGAGGAAGGTAGGGGTGTGGGTGGTGGACAGACAACAGCCGTGTCTGCCGCATGGGAACGTGCGAGCCTGCAGGGAGAAGTCGAGATGGCAGACCCAGAGAACACCGCAGAGGGCTGTCAGCGTCACCCCCTCCATGACACACTGTGCTTCAGGTCCTGTTCCTGGGAGCGGGCGAGATCCTCTTGTGCCATTTCCACAGACGCCCCTTTGACCTGGGCTAGTGCGGGTGGGGTTCTGTTCCTTACAGCTCCGAGCAGAGTTCTGGACACATTTTAAAGAGGGTTTTCCCGTCTGTTCTTTACAGCAGTTATTATCTTTACTTTGCACAAGAGGAAAAAGAAGGGCCCAGTGGTTAAGTTGCCCAACTTCACGTGACTCTAAAGCCAGTTTTTCTGACAACAAGTGCATTCCTTATGCCATCTCTGTATTTTTAGGAGGCCCCTCTTTAAAGGGGAAATGTTTACTCCCTAAATAGCAGCGAGAGGACAAAAGGAACAAACACACGAGAGACGGAGTTTCCTCTGGGGCTTGTCAATGTCACCCATCGGCTGGGTCCCTGGGTCACGGCAGAAGGCGGGAGGCAGCTTGGCCCCGTCATGCATCTGGGTTTCAGAGACCCAGGGAATGTTTAGTTTTCTGCTTGTCTTCTTCCCAACTTTATGCGTGTAATTTACTGTCTTGATTACAGTTTAACATGGCTAGAAGCTGTGAGACCTTCAAGTCACAGATCTGTGTGAGAAGCACCAGAGACAATCAGTGTGTTTGGGAGCAATGGCCCTCCTCCCTTCTCACGCCAGGGTCCCTCCTGGGGAGACCTCAGCCAGCCACGGCTTTTCCCACCATGAGTCAGTGCTGGCTCCCAGGCAGAGGCCTGTCTGTTCCCTTCCTAAATGGTGTCTTTTTGATGAGCAGAAATTGTTGATTTTGATGAGGTCTAATTGATCAAAGACAATTTTAACGGTTGTTGCATTCTTTGATTTGCCTAAGAAACCATTAGCTGAACCCTAAGTTATGAGGGTACTCATTCGTGTTTTCCTCTAAGGACTTTACAGTTTTAGCTTTTATTAATTTTTTTTTTTGTTTTTTTTGTGTGTTTTTTTTGTTTTTTTGTTTTTTTGTTTTTTTTTTTTAGAGAGAGAGGAAAGGAGAGAAGCATCAGCCTGTTGCTCCAGCCATTTGTGCGCATTCATTGCTGGACTCCTGTATGTGCCCTGACCAGGGATTGAACTCATCACCTCAATGTGTCAGGACAACGCTCCAACCAACTGATCTTTGCAGCCAGGGCTGCAGTTTTAGCTTTTACATTTAGGCCTGTGATTCATCTCAACATAATGTATGTGTACCCTACCGGTGTCAAAGTGTGTCTCTCTCCCATACTTAGTTATTCTAGCACCATTTTGTCGATAACCCCTCCCCACCCCCATTTAGTTGCTTTGGCACTTTTATTTTAAGTCAAATGATGGTGTGAGTGTGGCTCTAACTCTGGGATCTCATCTCTGTACCAATTTTAGGTGATTTTTTGCCATGGGCTCAGTATTGCCAGATCTTCTAAATTTTAGAAGAGGGCATAGAAACCCAAGTTTTTTTTTTTAAAGTTGAGAACCAATTTTAATTTAAATTAACGAGCAAAGACACCTGTCCTGTGCAACCAAAGAAACTCACCTGCCGTCTGATTGCATCGTGGCATTGAGACGAGGAGAGGTGATTTCTGCAGGAAACTGGATCTACATACAGTCAAGTATCAATCGAGGGCTTTATTTTAAATGAAAGAAAATGGGTTGTTCCCCGGGCAGGTTTCAGCAGTCACTGCAAGTCAATGGGAGTTCACTGCCAGGGCTGGGTTAAAACCCGGGGCGTGATGTTGCTTTGGTGTCTAGGAGAGTGGGGAAGCACATTTGAGGAGCTGTTTGGAATTGCATCTGGAAAACGATACCAGCAGAGGAGCACGTGGGAGGTGAGGAGGTGCCAGGATGCCCCGGGTTGCAGTGCAGGGACTGAGTGCAGGCAGCTGGACAGACCAGTGACAGGAGAGAGACGAGGACCAGTGGGGTTCAGGCTGAGCTGATTTGGAGCCACAGGTCTGGAGCGGAGTGAGTGAAGAGGAGCGACAGATCTCTGACCCCAGGCCCAGCCAGAGGCTCCCTGGAGCTGGCTGCAGGCCCCTGGCTCCCTGGGTGAAAGGTGACGCAGAGCAGCCAGAAGACATGCAGTTGCAGACACCAGAGCTACAGGAAGGTGTTTGGCAGCCCCACATTTTTCCTACCCCATGTTTAAGTTATTAGGCTTTAGCATTTTAAGGTTATATTTTACACTTAAAACATATAACAGGCCCTGGGTGGTGTGGCCCAGTGGATTGAGTGCTGGCCTGTGAACTGGGAGGTCACCAGTTCAGTTCCAGTCAGGGCACACACCTGGGTGGCCAGCCAGGTCCCCAGTGGGGGGCATGTGAGAGGCAACCAATAGGGGGTTCTCTTGCACATTGATATTTCTCTCCTTCTCTTTCTCCTCCCCTCCCCCTCTCTCTAAGAAATAAATAAAATCTTAAAGAGAAATGTATAACGGGTCTCATGAATATGTAAGAGGGCGCTATATGGGAAGGGAAGGATTCCACTCAAACTGTGATGTGGCTCTTGTTACAGGCTGAATGTTGCGTCTCCTCAAAATTCGTGCGTTGAAGCCCTGACCCCCAACGTGACGGTGCGTGGACGTGGAGCCTCTGGGAGGCAGCTGGGTTTGGATGAAGTCGGGAGGGTGGGGCCGCATGAGGGCATTATGGTCCTTGTGAGAAGAGGAAGAGACCAGGGTCCCTCTCTCGGCCTCGCGTGAGGACACAGCCGCACAGAAGGCAGCCGTCTGCGAGCCAGGGGAGCCCTCACCAAGAACCCAGCTTCGCCGGCCGGCCCCAGACACCATGATGTCAGCCTCCAGAACTGGGAGGAATAAATTCCTGTTGTTGGAGCCACCAAGTCCACGGTGCTCTGCAATGGCAGCCCAAGCCGACTGAGGGCTGGAGGACCGAAAAGGGTGGGTTCACACTCGTCTGGAGGAAGGGTCTGTGGGCTGGAATGGGGAATGGCCACGGGGACGAGACTATTAAGTGCTGGAAGCCAGGGATTCGTTGAGTGACAAATGGGGGCGATGAACTTCAACTTTTCCTCTCAAACTGCACTCGCACTCTGGCACTTGCTGAAGTCTCACCGAGAAGGATTTTAAGGGGGGAGGGGAAAAAGGTTTGCAAACTTTCAAGGGTGGTGTTAGGTGCAAGATGTTGGCTGCCTAATCCAACTTCCACAGGGACAGGGTATTTTCACCTGGACTACTTCACTGCCCTGCCCAGTTGTCTGGTTTGATGTAAAGATAATGCTGCCCTCTACTGGATTGACCTTGCAACTACAGACCCTGGCCACCAGGACTAGATTCTGTTTTTCTTTTGCTTTATCTCAGTTGTTTTCCAGCACAGCCAGAGGTCTTATGCTCTGCTAAGTCATTTTTTTTTTTTTACAGCCATCAGGGAGTCTACTTTCCCTCCACTGTTATTTGCCAGAGGCTGGAGCTGAAATAATCAGGAGGCAAGTCACTGGGGTCTCCCAGTCTCTAGAAGTAGAATGCATCTTTCTTTCCTTTGCTTTTCTTTCAACAGCTTTTTATTGGACCCTAGTTACTAAGATGCCTCCTAGGCACTTGGGATATGGTGATCAAGACAGCTTAGTGTTTCATTATTTTAGCTTTACTATAATTTGTATAAAAGTTTTTTGAAGGGCATTGAAATTATTACCCACTTTTACTGTTATAAACAATCGTGTCACAAGCTTTGTTCTTCCTCTCTTCCTTCCTATGTTTCTTCCTTCCCTCACATAAGGTGGGAGTGCAGGGTCAGGGTCTGCAATGTTTAGGTGTTTGGTAGGTATTTCCCTGAGAGGACCATGGGGGTTGTGTATAAAGACAGCTAAAAAGTGATCAGACATTTATCATTAGTGAGGCACTGTGCTAAGCACTTTACGTGTATCAACCCATTGATCCTCATACTAATCCTATAAGCTAGGTGCTACTTTCATTCTTGTCTTACAGATGAGGAAACTGAGGCCCAGAGCAAGTATCTAAGCCTCCCATGGGCATTCTGGCCTTGGGACCAAGCTGGGATTGGCACAGCTCCATGAGGCAAGTTGTGTTATCCCCATTTCCATGAATAAGAACATTCTGATACACATTAACAAACTTGACCGGGATCATAAACTAGTAAAGGAGGGTCAGTGTTTGAATACGGTCTGTCACTCTAAAACAGGGGTTTCTAGATCCCTCACGCACATTTCTGAATTCCTCCAGGAGAGTGTCCTGAGGTGGGTCCTCCTGTGCTCGCCTTTCTCAGCTCCTCTCTGGCTCCCACTGGAGTGAGGTGGTCGGGGCTGGGAGGTCTGCCTCTGGCCGGGTTGGGCCTCTGGTAGGTGGCACCACTGTATGGACCGGACCATCACAGCCTGGGTCCTGGGACACACTGGCATTCCTCCCCTCTCCTCTCATCCTAGATCCCTTTTTGTTTCTAGAACTCTCTCAGTTGGGTGCAGTCTTGGTTGTGGGTAACAGAAAACTTTACTGGAAGAGGTCTTAACAGTAAGGAGAGTTTATTGCCTCACGTGACTGAAAGGCTCAGAGGGAAGATGACCGTCATTCAGGACTCCTGGCTCCGTTTCTCCGGGATGCTCTGAGCTCCGAGATGCTCTGAGCTCTGCCCTCCTCTGTACTTTGGCCTTGTCCTTGTCTTGTCCTTGGGCTGGTTTGCTCTTTATGGAAGCCAAATGGTGTCCAGCAGCAACAAGACTGCATACCTGCTTCTTCCACTGTCATTATACAACTAACCTGAACTTGACTCTGACTGGATCATCTTAGGTCAGATACTTGTCCTTGAACCTGTCATGTGCCAATGGGCATAATCCTTGGGGAGGGGGTGAATCCCCTCTCCCCCTCCCTCGCCTCCACTTTTGATCTTGCATAGAAGCTGCCATTTTACAAAAATGTCTTTTTTAAAAAATTATTTAACTTACTTTAAGATAGAGAGGAGGGAGATAGAAAGAGAGGGAGAGAAACGTTGATTGGTGGCCTCTCGCATGTCCCCCCCAACCAGAGTGCTGGCTCACAATCCAGGCATGTAACCCCATCAGGAATTGAACTGATAACCTTTTGGTTTGCAGGATGCCATCCAACCCAGTGAGCCACACCAGCCAGGGTGAAGCTGCTATTTTTAAGACAGTGACAAGAAGAGTCCTCCTGTTGGGGGGAAGCTCCAAAATTCTAAATTCAGGATCAATTCTGGAAAACTGACATGCAGCCTTATTTAAATTCCTAAGAGCTTTAATAGGAAAGACTTACATGCATGGGGAAAGCAGCTGTTTTCTCCCAGTGGTGGGGACCGGGAAAAAATCCACACCCCCTCCCAGGACAGGGGCTCTTTTTAACAGGGGTTAATAGTAAAACCGTATGGTGGGTCATCACACAGACCACCAGAAAGGACAATGCCTTTGTAAGTTAACAGATAACACCAGGCAGTTATCCACACTGCGCCTTTATTCCTCTTTCCTGGGGGCATTCCCCCTTTCTGGGTAGTCAGCCAAGCCTGAGGCTGCAGAGACTTAGTCACAGAAGGTTAGACAGAGAGCCCAGCATTTCCCAGACGCCTTTACTACTGGAGCCATATTGCATCTCTGACTTCCCCTACGCCAGGGGTCCCCGAGTGGGGACTGCCCAACAGGGGGTGAACAGCGGGTCAGCGAGCTGTATTTGCAGCCACTCCCCATCACTCCCATTACCACCTGAGCTCCACCAGCCCCTGGTGCCAAAAAGGTGGGGGACCGCTGCCCTACACCTCCACATTTTGCCAGCAGATTGGCATTCAGGCCGCCCATGTCATGACAATCTTCGTGGCACTGGCTGTTCTGTGCAGAGAATGAGGAAAATACGTCCCCACCAGGATCATCATCATAGACCCGTGTGTGAGGGAGCCGTTAGAAGCGGGGAGTGGGGTGTGGAAGTCAGGCTGGGTGGGCAGGCTTGCTGGAGCGTTTTCCGGTGGGTGAGACGTCATCCCATGCTCACGTGCATGAGCCTCACCCCATCCTCACCGAGATGCTCTTTCCTGCCATGCAGGGAAAGATTCTTTTCAACTCTTTTTTTTTTAAAGGAAATTTTATTTATTTATTTATTTATTTTAAAAAAGAGTTTATTTATTTATTTTAGAGAGGGAAGGGAGGGAGAAAGAGAGAGAGAGAGAAACTTCAATGTGTGGTTGCTGGGGGCTGTGGCCTGCAACCCAGGCATGTACCCTGACTGGGAATTGAACCTGCGACACTTTGGTTCGCAGTCCGTGCTCAATCCACTGAGCTACGCCAGCCAGGGCTCCTTTTAACTCTTGACCTCCAGGGTGTCTTCCCACTGGAGTCCTAAGCTACCGGGGCTGCTCCTTCCCTTTACTACTCAGGCTCGAGGGTGGAGCAGACCCTTTCTGAGTCGTCAGTGTAAATAGACTGGAATACTGAAGCGACTTCACGGAGGGCTTGGGAAAAAAGCACGAGGGAATTATGCACAAGAGGGGCTTAAAATAGATAGTTGTGGCTGCTCTTGCCCTGGTCTTTCTCAGGGGTCCCTTGCAAGGACTTCCGGTCCAGTGACTGCTGCCCCCTTGTGGCTAACACTCTCTTTCCCTAGAGCCTCAGCTTGCACTTCACTGCCTGCAGTTCAGGCCCCAGACAACCTGTTCTCTCCTCTGTCCAGTCACTGCTTCCTGCCTCAGGAGCTACCTTTCCCTTGGATGATTAATAGGGGGAATGTCCACTCCCTTTAGGGGCTTCCCATCTGCAAGTCCTTTCTAGTCTAGGTGTCAGATCACAATAGTCCCACAGCAGTAAAAACAAAACATGGGTAGCCCCAGGCAATGGTCTCCTACACTTCCTGCTACTATTGATAAATGATAAAAGAATGCAGGAGGAGAGCATGACTTAGCCTACAAACATATGCTTGCCAGGGGCAGAATTGTAGGCACCAGTGGCGTAAGTTTGTCATTTACACACAGGGGCGTACTTTGCACTCAAACAGATTGGCGCTAACTTTAAACAGCAGAGGATGAACCCTGACTGGGGTGGTTCAGTTGGTTGGGCCCCATCTGCAAAGCAAAAGGTCACAGGTTCAATTCCCAGTCAGGTCCCAAGCCCCAAGCCTGGGTTGCAGGTTTGGTCCCTGGTCGGGGTGCGTATGAGAGGCAACCAATAGATGTTTCTCTCTTGCTTTGATGTTTCTCTCTCCCGCTCTTTCTCCTTCCCTTCCCCTCTCTCTAAAAACAAGTAAAATCTTAAAGAAAAAACCCCAAACAAACAATAGAGGATGATTGGGCAAGAACAAGGCCAGACAGACTAGCCTGCCTCAGGTGTGACCGTGTGTCTGCAGTGACAGACGCTCTGCGTCACGGTGGTGATCCGTGACCCACACATCATAGGAGATAGGTCTAGTGTCATTCACTGCACAGCCATGGATCGAGCACCTACCCTGCTTCCCTGGCGGAGGACCCGGAGTCCGCAGTCCGGTGGGGAAGGCTGACTGGGGAACACAGCACGGCAGTGCGGCAGGGCTCATGTGATAATGGAGACGTGACTGAGGGGTACAGCCAGGGGGCAGACCTGAGCTGCTGGGGGCAGCTGAGGCAGCTTCCCGGAGAAGCCATCCTTCAGGACGGAGAGAGGAGCAGAGTGACACGAACCCTACCTCCCCCGTTCACTAGCTGCCCCAGCTGCAACGGTCCCTCATCATCTAGCTGGGCTCCAGGCAGCTCCTGCCCCCAGCACCAGGGCAATTCTACTCAACCGTTGCTGGCAGTGGCTGGGCAAGGGAAGGACAGGCTGAAAGGGCGTCATTCTCCCTCCACGTCCCCACCATCCCCCAGGCCACCCCACGGGAGCTTACAGTATAAGTAAAAGTGGTGTGCTTTTTGCGCGAACACAGCTTAAGGACAGTCCTCCATCTTCTTCCCCCCAGATGACCCCGGGATTCCTCCAAAGTGGAGGACCCCTCAGGCCCTCCTCCAGTAGACTCCTGAAGTCTCTACTGTAAAAAGTCAAATCCTTTGCCCTTTCTGTGTGTGTCAGGCAAGTTGGAAGCTTTCCAAGGTGGTTTGCTAGGGGATGTAAGGAAGAAACAAATGGAAATAAATATTAGAAAAAGAGGAGAATAAAAATAGCCATCCATCGAGTGGAGCATTCAGATAACGACTTTGAACTCCACCCTCCTGCCTGGTGCCCTTCCTGGACGTGTGGACCCTGTGGATGGCTGGCGGGGCTCTCCTCCCTGGACTCTGTCTGCTCTCCAAATGCAGACATGGGCAGGGCTCCAAGGAGAGGCTGTGACGTGGAGTCACCATTTCCCCTTTATTCACCAAGTTCCCTCTGACAGTTAAATCATTCTGGCCTCTGAGATTCAGGCTCTTACGGTTGGTGCCTCAGGTAGGAAACCACCTCCGGTGGCCAGGACTTTCTCTGGGGTGGGGAGATTTGGTTGGACTGTGTTTTAGAAAATGCATCCATTTCTCTGGGTTCTGGAGATTTCTGCTCAGTTGGCTTTCTGCCTCCTCCCTTGTGACCGTGTATCCAATTCTGACTTTATATGCGTGGCTGGCGGCTGTCATTGGTGACAAGGAGGCATAGCCTCCTCACCTCCTTTGCAAGGAAGAGGCTTACACCTCCCCAGTTTGATGTTGACTGCTTTGCCCTAAGACTTTGTTTCCTGTGAAGCTGCGATACTGGCAGGAGAGAATGTGCTAAAGGGTGTGGATCTGAATGAACTTGTAGAACCTCAGGCCTGGAAACAACTCAGGGGTCATGAATGCTGCCTTCCTCAATTTGCAGAGGAGTGCACGGAAATTTAGAGAGGTTAATGGACCCTCTCAGGGTCACACACCGTATCCGTGCTAGAATCAGGACCGGGTAGAAGAGATCCTTATTTCCAGTCTTGGTAACTGTCCAAAGGTTTTCAGACTGTTCTCTGACTAGTCCTGGGGGTTGGGGGGGCCTCCTAGCAGCAGTCTGGGTAGAGGGGGCATCACCCCTCCCCTCTCCAGGAGATGGGAGGCTTTATTTGTTTTACGTTTTGGGCTTCTGTTAAGATTTTGCTTCAACCAAGTGTTTCACAATTTAAAAATGATGTTTGAAAAGTGCTGAATGTTCCCGAGGATGTTTAGGAGGTGATTTCAGGAACCCAGATGGGGACTGCCCTCAAAAGCTTACACGTCCTTTAGACAGAGAACCAAGCATTTATTGCTTCTTTAGGGAGAAGGCTTAAAATGCACTTTAATGCTTCATTGTTATCATTGCTTTCCCTCAGTAGATTCAGAGTCAGTAGATTTTAAGAGGGCTAACCAGAATCAGGGATCACATAGGAGGGGAAATGACATAGAAAGGGATACACAGAGACGGGTGTGCTTCCTTCTGTTTTGCTTAATGCTGGCTTCTCCCACATGTCCAGGACTCACCTGCTCCTCCCATCTGAGTGCCCAGACACGGCTGAGGATGTAGAAGGCCAAAGGAAGGACAGAGGTGGAATTATAGAGTCAAGGCAGTTGTAGGCCCGACCAGTGACCAAGGTTTTCCTCCCTGTAGTTCATCTCATTCCACACTCAGATAAGGCCTTGGGGTTATGGAAGGTTGACCACATTGTCAGGTAGCGCTGACCTCTAAAGAAATCCAAGAAGGAAGCAAAGGAAGGGATCTCTGGTGGCCAAAGCAACAGGGAGGCAAAAAATATCCTGGTAACGGTTCTCACATCCTTGATGAGAGTGACTTGAATCTGAGTTATAAATCACAACTTTTCCTAATCTTTCAGCTAGATCGAATCATGAGTTACGTTGTGGACATTTCATCCTGGAATTATACGGATTGGGAGTCTTACTTTGAAAATTTCACCGGCACACCACCCACAGAACAATCTTATAGCCCCTGTCTCTTGGACACTGTGACCCTCAACAAGTACGCTGTGGTTGCCATCTATGCCCTGGTCTTCCTGCTGAGCCTGCTGGGAAACTCCCTGGTGATGCTGGTCATCTTACACAGCCGGGTCAGCCGCTCTGTCACTGACATCTACCTGCTGAACCTGGCCCTGGCTGACTTGCTCTTCGCCCTGACCTTGCCTATCTGGGCTGCCTCTAAGGCAAAGGGTTGGATCTTTGGCACAACGCTGTGCAAGATGGTCTCACTCCTGAAGGAAGTCAACTTCTACAGTGGTATTCTACTGCTGGCCTGTATCAGCGTGGACCGCTACCTGGCCATTGTGCATGCCACACGCACACTGACTCAGAAGCGGCACTGGGTCAAGTTCATATGCTTAGGCATCTGGACACTATCTCTGATCCTGTCCCTGCCCATCTTCATCTTCCGTGAGGCCTATCAACCACCTTTATCCAGCCCAGTCTGCTACGAGGATATGGGTGCCAACACAACCAAATGGCGCATGGTGATGCGGATCCTGCCCCAGACCTTTGGCTTCCTCCTGCCCCTGCTGGTCATGCTGTTCTGCTACGGCTTCACCCTGAGCACGCTCTTTCAGGCCCACATGGGGCAGAAGCACCGGGCCATGCGGGTCATCTTTGCTGTCGTGCTCGTCTTCCTGCTCTGCTGGCTGCCCTACAATCTGGTCCTGGTGACAGACACCCTCATGAGGCTCCGGGTCATCGAGGAGACCTGTCAACGCCGAAATGACATCGGCCGAGCCCTGGATGCCACCGAGATCCTGGGCTTCCTCCACAGCTGCCTCAATCCCCTCATCTATGTCTTCATCGGCCAGAAGTTTCGCCATGGACTCCTCAGGATCATGGCCACCCATGGGCTGATCAGCAAGGAATTCCTGGCCAAGGAGGGCAAGCCTTCCTTTGTTAGCTCTTCCTCAAGGAACACTTCTACTACCATCTAAGACCCCCACCCCTGTTGCAGCCCCACAGGGCTCCTTCCCGCCTGTCAGCACAGCACCCAAGACTCATGTCTATTGGCTATTCACAGTCTCTGTGTCAGGACAGCCCCCACTGAGGTCACAGGAAGTTGCTGAGGCCTCAGCCTTACCAGGCCCTGTTGCATGGTTGAGAAAGCCTGCCCTGAAGCCTCACCCCTCATTGTAATTGCTATGTCATCTGCGAGAGCTCTGTCCATCCTACTACTGAGCCATAGCACTCTGTCCTTGGAGACATTTCAAAGACATGCTTTGAAATGAGTTCAAGAAGTTCCCAGCCTTGGGAGCCATCAGTGGCAAACACCACAGCTATTTCCCCAACTCTCCCTTTCCTAGCTTGCTAGCAAAGTCTGCTTCCCTTGAGAGAGGCTGAAAATAATATATACCTCCATGAGTTCTTTAAGCTAGGAGTGGCCATATTCTCCAGTTCTGATTAGGAAGACTTACAGGCAAGTGTGTGCTGGTAAACCAGTCCCCCAGGGAAACAAAAAGTCCTGCCTTGTAGCATTTGCCAAGTTCTGTGTTATAACTGCTCCCACCATGGCAATTTCAAGGGTGGTTGTGTTTAGCAACCAGCTCACAAAATTCTAGAAAATATAATAATCTGCATTGAGCAAAACATTGCTTAAAAGGAGGTCTGCTGGGGCCAGGGGACTCCTGGAAGATACTCCTGATTGAAAAAAAGAGAGACGCACCTTCTTGGATCTTGCCTTTGAATGTGGTTATAGTATATGATCTGTGGTATAGTATATGATGTGGGGCAGCATTTTTGTGACTATGAGGCAAAAAGCCTAATATGTTTAGGCTGGTGGAGCCCAAGGATAATATGAAGCTGAGAATAAAGAGCCCAGAAATGAACCTAAGCATAAATTGTCAAATGATTTTCAACAATGGTCCCAAGACTATTCGATGGGGAAGCGATAGTCTTTCAACAAATAATGCTGAGAAAATTAGAAATCCACATGCATAAAAATGAAATTGGTCCTGGCTGGTGTGACTCAGTGGATTGAGCACCAGCCTGAGAACCAAAGGGTCGCTGGTTCGATTCCCAATCAGGGCACATGCCTGGATTGTGGGCCAGGCCCCCAATAGGGGGTGCAGGAGAAGCAACCACACATTGATGTCTCTCTCCCAGTCTTTCTCCTTCCGGTCCCTTCTGTTTAAAAATAAATAAAAAAAATATGAAATTGACCTTTTACCTTATACCATGCACAAAAATTAACCCCAAATGGACTGAAGACCTAAACGTGAGAGCTAAAATTATCAGACTCTTAGAAGAAAACATAAGGAAAAAGCTTTATTTGGTTTGAAGTTGGGGATGGAATGAGCTTCAGGAATGGGGTTTAGGTCAAGGTTGAGATTGTGATCCGAGGGGGAGGTTAGAGTTGGAGATGTGGTGGTGGTGGGGAGCCAGGGGTGGCGTAACAGCTTGGGCTGGGGTGAAGGGTCAGAGTACAGGGAGAGATGCAGAATAGGAAAGGTTAGTAATGATGTGAGTGAGTTGTGGGAGGTTCCAGATGGCACTGGGGCCAGATATGGAGGGAGGCTTGGGCGTGGGATGGATGTGAAGGTGTCGTGAATCCAAGGGAGGAGTGTTAGGGATAGAGTGAATGGCTCGGATGGGTCAGTGGCTACAACAGTGGCTACTGCTATTCAGTACAGTCAGTGGCTGGAACAAAAAGTCATTGCTGGTAGGGTCACCATCTTTTCTGGAGCATTTTCTAAAATGTGGCCAGGAAGGAGGTGCTTCTGCCTTGAGACTCCAAATTGGTTGGTGAGGAAGGAGTTAGGGGCGCAAGCCCTGAGAAATGGATCTGATTAAGGAGAGAAGATGGGAGAATGCACACAGAATCCAGGGAGGAAGGCTGGGAACCTCTTTCCTCTTCTTCCCTCCTCTCAGTGCCTTCCTACCTCTTCTACTGTAACCCCCAAAGTTCATCTTCCTCCACCTCAAAGCCAACTCCATCATGGGCTTCGGTAAGTGAATAAGGATCTATATGGGGTCTGGGGAAATACAAATGACTCATACAGACTGGAAAAAATGCTTGGCCTCATTAGTAACTTGGGATGCGGGAATCAAACAGCAATAAGATGACTTGGAAATGTTTTAACAGGAGAGGAATGGAGTCAGACTGTCTTCAAACAAGTGCACCATTGTTCTGGTAGATTTGTTAATGCAGTGTGGAATTCTCTGGGTATGGCTCAAGTTGTACATGATTTGGATTTTGGATCTGTAAAAGGGCGAGGATGTCGGTACTGAAATAGCATGGTGTGTTGAAATATCAAAGACTGGTATTTTGATCACCAAACAGGGTAAGGGTTACATACCTGGTGAAAGTCAAGGAGAGAGGTCACCTCAGGGAGCAGCTAAATATTCGGGATGGTGCTGAGATCAGGGACAGGGTGCGTCTTAGGAGCTCGGTGGGGCATCAGAGATGGCAGAGAGTTTGGGACAGTTACAGATGTAGCTGTGAACAAAACTAACTTTATTTCTGTGTCCCAGACTTCTTCCATCTTTAAGTTTTAATGTTGTGACCTTTAATCAACCTTACTGTCATTAGCAAGCATGTCTGTGGTTGTTTAACTTACACAATGCAGCCTTGAATATTTTTATTAGTAGGAGTGGGAATGGCATGATAACGGAGTCAAATATAAACATTGCAATGATGATAACGTCTATGATAAACAACCATCTGTCACAAGACCGCCAGCAGGTATGACTCCTAGTGTGTACTGCATTCTTTGTCCCTTTGTCTTGCCCATCATTAGTCCTTAAGTTATACTGTAAGAAAGTACTGTAACAGGGGTCTGTTAGTGGAGAATGTTCTGTGCGGATTGCTGGGTTCCCTGTCTACTCCAACCCCACGTCGCTGTAAGTAAGTTACTCTTTAATAAATTGCTATACTCTATGGAGTTGCCTGCATCATTTTTTGATCTTGAGGTACCTTCTCATTACGGTGGCCATTACACCTCTGCCCTACTATCAGACAGATAGGACTGGGGTTAAGGACGGGCTGGACATCAAGGACAGGGGTGTTGGGGTGGGGGTGTGATGTGAATGCATGTTCTGCACAATGCTTGCTGATTTTAAAACTGAAAATTGGTTTTGTAGGCTTGGTTAAAATGTCCCAGCCTCCAAGTAATTATATTGAAATATACTATTTCCCCATATATTAGCTCCCCTCTGACAACCTCAGCATCCCTTGTCCCCTTATCTTAGTGGATTATTCTTACTAGTTCCAGCAAAATAATGATAATCTGGATCTTATCCCACAGAGGTTTAAGATATTCTCTTTCCTAGCAACTTGCATTTTAAGTAGGGTCTTCTGGAGGCTGAAAAATCTCATAGGTGCAGATGAGATAAAATGATCATCTCCTCTTCGGTCTAAGGGTCTTCCCAAAAGTGACCTGTAACCAAGAAGTTGTAATGGAATACAGCCTTTTGCTGTCTCCACGCAGAGGTTGGAGGGGCCAAAGGTCTCTTAGTCTGACCCAGAAAGCTATGAGTAGTTAAGAGCTGAGTTCTCACCACCAGTGCTTTTATTCATCCTGGTGTTATTTTTAATTGTTCTTTAATTTATTGATTTTTAGAGAGAGAGAAACATTAATTTGTTTTTCCACTTATTTATGCATTCATTGGCTGCTTCTCGTATGTGCTCTGAATGGGGATAGAACTCATAACCTTGGTGTACGTGGACCATGCTCTAACCAGCCCAGCTACCCTGCCAGGACCCATACTGACATTGTTTTAAATTTTATTATTTATTTTTAGAGAGAGGGATAGGGAGGGAGAGAGGGAGAGGAAGATGGATGTGGGAGCGTTATGTTAATCGGTTGTCTCTTGCGTGGCCTGCAACCCAGGCATGTGTCCTGACTGGGAATCAAACTGGTGACCTTTCTGTTTATGGGCTGACACTCAAGCCACTGAGCCACATGAGCCAGGGCTGGTATTCTGCTTTTAAATTCAAGATCTCTCTTCTAACCTTCAGGGTAGAAATGAATTAAAGAATAAGAAATAAATAAAAAATAAACAGGATATGTTAACTTAGACTTTCTAAAATTAGTCTCTCTTTTTTGTCAAAGTACTTCAGGTGCATTGTCTAGTTTTTATAAATATAGCTTATAATAAAACCCAGCAGCATCCCTCCTGCCGCACTCCCTGCAGGCAAATGCAACAACGTTCAGCTCTCATAGCTGTTTTCTCTAATAGCGGTCTGCACATTTCTAAATACCATGCTTACACTGCTAGCTTTTGATTTCCCCCCAGTTTTAGATACCACCTATTGACTTGCTAGTTTGGTTTCAGAAGATACACCACTCTCCGGACTCTCTCCTGCTTTTACCCCTGTCCAGCAAACTCCAAAGCTGCCCGCCCCCTACATCCACTCCCTTCTCCCAGAAGAACATAGATACCATACATTTTGGTTAAGTCAACATTCAATGTTTTTGTTTATAGTGATTCTGTAAAAAATTATTCACAGTTGGGTACAATGTCTATGTTTCCTTTTTTTGTACAAGTTTTGTTTAACAATAGAATTTTTCCATGTACTTTTCATTATTTCAGTCCCAAATGTCTTCCTTAATGCATTCACATTCATCAGACAATCTATTAATTTTCTTCTTCCTTGGAGATCTCTCTCCTTCATAGTCCTGTTGCAACCCGGACAGACTACTCTCCCAGATTGCTCCTTTTTTTCTAAATTGCTTTAATTATATTTCCAGATAAATTTCAAAATTTGCTTGTCAATTTCTATTTGGAATATTGTTATTCCAAAATAATATCCTATTGGGGTTTTGTTTTGGATTATGTTGACTCTATAGATCAACTTGGATAAAATTAATATCTTAAGAATATTGAGTCTTCCAATTTATGAGCATAGTTCTTCAATTATTTAGATATTTTCTAATCTATCTTGGAAAAATTTTATAGTTTCTGGTACATAGATTTTGTACCTATGTTATTAGATTTATCCCTAAGTATTGATTTTATGATTATATGGATGCTGTTATAAATGATACTTAAAAAATTTAGTTTTTGTTTTTTTCCTTACTAGCATATAGACATACAATTGAATTGTATGTATTGACCTAGTATCCCGGGACCTTAGTGAAAAATCTCATAATTAATTAGTTAATAATTAATTAACTATTACTAATTCAGTAATTAGTTCTAGTAGTTTTATTTTTAAAGATTCTTTTGGATTTTATATGTTCACAATTAAGACATCTGAGAAAAAAGGCAGTTGATTCCTTCCTTTTCTTTATGCTTCTTATTTATTTTTCTTGCCTTATTTCACTGGCTAGGCCCTCTAGTACCAGGCTGAATAGAAGTTGTGAGAGTGGACATTCATACTGTGTTCTGATTCTTAAGGGTAAAGCGTTCAATCTTTCTCTATTAAATATGGTTTAGGCTAAAGATTTTTTATAGGGATGCTTTGTTAGGTTGAAGAAGTTTCTTTCATGAATGAGTGTTAAATATTCCTCTTTCTTTAAGGGCCTGGGCTCTGGATCCAGACTACTACTGCTTACAGACTTTGTGACAAAGAGCAGATTACTTAGCCTCCCTTTACCATTTTGTGAAATGTGGATAATAGTAAGGCTTTGCTAATTCTTTTGAGGATTAAATTAAATGAGCACACACACACACACACACACACACACAACATTTAAAAGGATGTCTAGCATACATTAGGTACTGTAAAAATGTTAGCTATCATTCTTTTAGTTTATCCCCTTATTTTGCTGGATTACTGGATTTTGCTGAGGAAATGCATATAGGAGATAACATTTTGGAGAACTTGAATTTCCAAAAAAGCCTTGACTTTACTCTCATACTTGATTGGTATTTTGGATGAGTACTGAATTCTAGGTTGGAATTTATTTTCTTTCAGAATTTTGTAGGCTCTTTTAATTTCTTCTGGCTTCTAGGGCTGCTGGACTTCTGATGCTATACTAATTCTTGATCTATTGTGTGCAACTGGATTTCCTCTTAGAAGCTTTTAGGATATTCTTTCTATCTTTTTAGTTTTAGAATGCACAATAGCCTGCCTTTTTTTAAATCTTTCATTCATTTGGCTGGGTACCTGGTAAAGCCTTTTAATCTGGAAACTCGGGTACTGTGAAATTTTCTTGTATTGTTTCTTTGCTACATTTCTACCCTTTGTTTTCTCTATTCTCTTTTCCTACGATTTCTCTTATTTGGGTGTTGATCTCCCAAATTAAGTCTCTAATATTCTTATCACTTTCTGCCTATTTTTCAATATTTTTATCTTCCCACTTTCTATGAAGTTACCCTAACTTTTATCTCCTAGACCTTTCATTGGAATCTAAAGTTTCTGCTGTCATATTTTAAATTTCTGATGGGCTTTTCCCCCTGTTCCTTAATATTCCCTTTTATGGCCCCTCTTTCTTGGGTCACAGATGCAACATTCCCTCTTATCTTTCTGAAGGTAGTATGATTTTTTTTGAAGATTTCATTAGATTCCTTCTGGGCTTTTTCTTCTGGTCTGATAACTCAGTTACCACTTTGTATCTACTTTCTGACTTTCATTTAAAAAAATCTCTTATCTGTTATTTTCTCTCTCATTTCTTTGTTTTTGTATTGTGTGGGATTATGCCTCACAAATGCATTGTGACATTTTCAGTGATTTTGAAAGGGATCCAAGGTGAAAACATTCTCTCAATCCTCCATTTTTTTGGATACGAACTTATTCTGGATTAAAAAAAAAAAAACCCTTACTTTAAAGTCACATTCAGATTGATCTATTATCTTTAGTTCCTCAAGTGTAAATTCTCCTGTTTGTGATGTCAGCTGACTAGTGACTGTACCAGTTGCCAGTTCTCTGTAATATTTGATTGTGAGCTCATCCATTGAAGAGTCTGTTTTCATGGGAGCCTTGCTTGTGTCCTGGGTTATGGAAGGGTCAGGTCTTGGCTGTCCTTGCTGGGCCCTACTGAGTCACACGGTGTAGAGCATTTTGTGCTATTGTCCTTGTTATCTGGTCCCGGGTTTCCACACCATTCCAAAGGGCAGATTGGGGTTCTCACCACTTGCTACTCAGGCTTGCGATTTTGAGCTGTTGCTCAGGTGGCCCTCTTTCTCCTCTTTCCCTCATATCCTGGGGCAGGCAGCTCACATGAGCGTCATGTCTCAAAGCTGAAGGTGTTTTTCTAGCCCCAGCCAAGGGTGGGTCAGCTCTTTCTTAGTTCCTAGCTTTTTGCGGAAATCCAGTTCCAGTTCTTAGCTGTGCATGGGGCCTGCAGATAGACCCACTGGTGTTACCATCCCAATCCTAGACCAGCTCTAGTATCCTCTTGTGTCCCCGTGGCTTCAACACCTGCTCCATGATAAATTAATATATTTTTAAGTTTACTTTTTATTTCTGGCCCTTAGAGATCTTAAGCTCTCTTTTCTGTCTCTCTCTTTGCTTTTTGTCTCAGATATTTACTTTGAAATAAAAAATATATGTTATCTAACATTTCTGTGTATGGTGTGTGTACATGTGTTGTTGCTTCCCATGCCTCCTCAGTCCACCATCATGACGGAATGTCAGTAACAATTCAAATAAAAGGAAACAATTTTCCTTCCTGTTCTTTGTTTCCTTTCCTTAAAGATAAGCACTGTTAAAACTTTCTCCCAGTGAATTTTTAAAAAAGATTTTATTTTAGAGAGAGGGGAAGGGAGGGAGAAAGAGAGGGAGAAACACATCAATGTATGGTTGCCTCTTGTGCTCCCTCTACTGGGGACCTGACCTACAACCCAGGCATGTGTCCTGACTGGGAATCAACGGGTGACTCTTTGCCTCACTTCTCGGCGCTTGATCCACTGGGCCATGAGAGCTAGGGTGCTCCCAGTGAATTTTAAAAGTCAACCTGAAGGACACATTAACCAGGTTTCTAGTTGACCGAGAGTGTGTATGTGTGTGTCGCATACGCACGTGTGCGTTGGAAGGAAATGACCCCATGTTATCTCAGAATTAGCACCCCATTAAATTTCTTGGGGCAAAAACATTATATAAGTTTCAAGCGTACATTCTATAATACATCATCTGTATAGTGCATTGTGCACTCACCACCCAAAGTCTAGACTCCTTCCATCACCATCTATTTGACCCCCTTTATTCTCTTCATTTGCCCCCACCTCTGCTCCCCTCTGGTAGTCCTCATAATGTTAGAAACTCCTTATGTTATCCAGGTCTATACCAATGGTGTGGGAGAAGTAAGATCTAGAAGGTGAGTGGGAAGGTACATCTGAAGAAATGCAGTCACTTCCGAAATGGGAAGAAATCGTATTGCTCAACAGAAACCTATGAGGCCACATCCGTACCTCTCTTGGTTCCTAAATCGTAAACAACAAAGCTGTCTTCCTGAAAGAGCTGGCTTGGCTCCAGCTTTGAAAGTGTTGAGGATGGAGGGAGACCGAGCAAGTAGGGCCCGAGGGCAATGCAGTGCGGGGCTCTCCTCTTTGCCAGCATCCTTGAGCCCTCCTCTTGGCTGGGATCCTGATGATTCGCAGCAGGTACTCTCCCTGTCCATATCCCCCAAGGCATTTAGAAATCATGTGTTAATAAGAATCACATAACCAGTTAACTGATTATGTATCAAATACCTACAATGTATCCAATGTGTGCTAGACCCTTAAAACAAGAGCAGGTATTATAGAAATGAAACATAGAGAGGGCAAAGGAAACTTGTGAATTATGGATATGTGAGGAGTTCATGAAATTTCCTGTGCATCAGGGTGACTGGTACAAAGAGATCTATCTGGGGGTCCTAGTGCACTACAGGCTGGACCTGAAGGGTTGGAAAAATGCTTCTAATTAAATAAAAGAAAGAAAAAAAAAAGACTTAGTAGCTCTGTGACCTTAAATGTTCACTTCGGCTTTCTGAACCTCAGTTTCCTCTTCCACAAAATGAAGTTTCATTAGGAAGCTCCAGTTCTGAGAAGAGATGCTCTAAATTTAAGAATCTACCGAGATGTACAAATTGGGCTTTAGCTCTGTGAGTATTTAACATGAAATTCTACCTTTGCTCAGATCACGATTATTAGTAGTTAGGTGCTCCAAAGGAGGCCACTTCTTAGTGTGCTTTTTCCAGACAGTTACTGACCAGGTCTAACATGAGGAGTTTCTGAGCAGACTCCCTCCTTCCCCCCTTTCCTCTCCTTCCTCCCTTCTCACCCTCTAGTACCTTCCTACCTCATCTGTCCGCAGTTCAGTTCTTTGAGGGTAAGCAGGACCCTTGGAAAAGGCGCAAGTATCCCTGAGCGAGGGGAATACTTTTCTTTCAGTCACTAACTCTACAACAAGAATGAGTGTCTGAAATTGTTCTCCTGCACAGAAAATCCTCTTTTTGTGAGCCTTCAAGGTCATGAGCAAATTTGCACACTCCAATCCAATACATCAGCTTACCCTCTCACTCACAATGTGTCTGCGGATAACTGAAGACCTAATATGTGGCAGGCACTGTGAAAAACACTTTTTACTTGAGTTATTTCCTTTAATGCTCATCAAGACCTTATGGTGGAAATTATTATTATCCCTACTTTATAGATGAATATAAAGCCAAGGAGATTAGTGCCCTGCCCAAGGTAACACAGCAACAAGTAAGCGGCAAAACTGCAGCTCAAATCAAGGGCTAGGTACTTGCAGCGTCTGAGCTCACAACTGGTCGTGATATGTGGAGAAGCACTGAGGTGGTGTGAGGGCCATGGGGGCTTTGACTCGGGCTGCATCTCGGTTTCTCCTGACTCGTATGACCTTGAGTGAGAAACTTCTCTGAACCTCTGTCTCTTTGGAGGGATGATAGCCGTAGAAGCTTGCCAAGGCTCAAGGTAATGTATGTCAGGCTCTTGGAATTAACTAGGGCCTTGATAAATGGCAGACATTACTGTCAGAGCAGAGAGTCTTGGGAAGCTGAGTCAGTCGAGGTACTGGCGAGTAACCCCAAATCTTCCAACTTTAATGGCAATGCTTCCTGCATGATGTCACAGGGTCAGGGAGCTAATAGGAGAGTTGGGACGTGTGACTTTCAAAGGCCTCAGGGCTGCTCCGAGATGGAAAGACAGCTTGGAAAGGGGATCAGTGGTCTTCCTCAATGTTCCCGCAACACCCGTTTTTCTCTCCTTCTTGATCATTCTCATTGGTATACAAGCTCTCCTCTTAAAATAGCTTTCCCTAGACCCCACATCCTGGTCGGCCATAGCCCTATATCTTTGCTCCACTTTGCAGCTAAGGTCTGAGTCTTACCGCTCAAAGGAAGGGAGATTAGTGCCATTTAGCAGAGTCTCAGCTGGAACCTGACCTTGGCCCACTCGGGGGTTCAAGTCAGGGCAAAAGAATGAGAGATCAAGGTCCTTTAGGGATGGAGTTCGTCCCTCTGGGGAAAGAGCAAAGCCCACAGGTCTGACTCAGAGTGGGGGGCAGTGGGAGCGGGCGCTGTGGTCAAGACCAGCCTGAGGGTTAGGGAGTTGGGGCTGGGAGTGAAAATGGAAAAAGCCAGGAGATTTTGGCAATGCAAGCAAAAGACGCATGTTCCATCTCAGGGGGACTGGCTGGAAGGAGCAGGGGGCCGGGGCCAGCTTGGCAAGAAAGCCCAGGAGCTTCAGGGTGGCAGGTGGGAAGAAGGCCCCTGAGAGGTTTCCTGAGGTGCGGAACCCCGGTTTGCTCACTGGGTGCACACACGCTAGCTGTAAACAACGGGCTCAACAGGAAAAGATGGTCAGACTTCCCTCCCGCAAGGAGCGAAGGAGAATGCTATTTCCCTACTCACCACACTTCCTCCTTCTGCTTTACTTTTTATTTTTTTTTAATGTATTTTTTTTCCATTATCATAGTCCCCTTATACCACCCTCCCCAACCCCTACAATCGCCACACTGTTGTCCGTGTCCATGAGTCCTTCCTCCCTCCAAAAGATCTATTTTCCTTGGGCTCCTGCTCTCCACCTGTATCTTCACCCTCTTTGCAGTCTCCTCAGAAGGCTCCTCTTCCTCTTTCAGTGCCTTCAATGCCGACATTCTTTCAGATCCTGTTCTCCCTCTTTTTCTGCCCTTTCCCTACTCTCTGCTTTCCCTGGGTAATGTTATCCACCCATGTGACTTTAACGATCTGCTGTCTCTGTGAGCACAATCTCTAGAAGTGTGTTTCTAGGTTAGCCGTTTTCCCTGGACTTCCAGAGCTAGCTTGTCCAGGGCACACTGACACACCTATTCGTACCCGCACCATAAATCTAAAGTTAAAGCTGCTGTTTTCTCCCCTAAACCTGCTTTCTTTTAACTATTTGTTCAAGCTGTAGGTTGAAAATTCTTTTAGATCCTTTCCCTGCTTTTCACTGCCTACTAGTTAGTAACCAAGTACTGTTGGTTTGCCCTTAAAAATCTCTTAAACTCACCCCGTTATCTCCACCTCCACTGTCATTACATGCCCAGGCTTTCACCATTTCTGCTATAGCCTCCTGACTAGACTCCTGCCGTGAGCTTCTACCCCTCAGGGGGCAATCTGATGGCATTACTCACCTGCTTAAAGCTCCCAATACCTGGGATGTAAATTTCCAACATTTTAGCACAGGACTCAAGCCCTCTGCAGTATGGCCTTGCTATTGGTCCAGTCCTGTCTCGTCCCCATATCTGGAATAGTCTTGCTTTGACCATACGGGACTCCTTTAATTTCTTCTAATACATCATGTTGTCTGCCTTAGTCTAGCTTTCTTTGGTTGTAAGTAACAGAAACCTGCTTTAAAGAGGTCAAAGCCTACAGGAAATTTAGTGCAAGGATCTAGGGGTGGACCCCCAACAGTCATGAGATTCCAAGAGGGACCGGGACCAGGAGCAGGAAGGTGGTTCCTTCCTTGGGCTCTCTATCTCTTTGGGGGCCACTGATTCTTTTTTTTTTTTTTTTTTAAGATTTTATTAATTTATTTTTAGGGAGAGGGAAAGAGGGAGAAAGAGAGGGAGAGAAACATCAATATGAGGAAGAAACATTGATTGGTTGCACCTTGGACGTGCCCCAGTTGGGGACTGAACCTGCAACCCAGGCATGTGTCCTGACTGGGAATCAGACTGGTCAGCTTTGGTTTTGTGGGGCAGTGCCCAACCAGCTGAGCCATGCAAGTCAGGGCAATAGCCAACATTTATTGAGATCTTCCCATGCTTTATTACTGGGCTTAGTGTTTTGTGTGTATTAACTAACTAATCTAATCCTTAAAACTACCCTATGAGGCTGGTTCTAATATCAGTCCATTTTACAGAGGAGAAAACAGAGGCACAAGAGTTTAACCAGAGTTGGTATATGCATACATGGATCTGGCTCCAGGGCCTGTACCCTCACCACTTTGGTAACCCACCTCAAGTTACTGTTGGGCACCTTCCTTCCAGTGCTTATCTGTTAGTGGTTGCTACTTAAACTATGCCTTGTTTAACCAAGATTTTGCAAGTTTTTCTTTGAACACATTCTTTATGTTTTTAGGTAAAAAAAAATATCTCTGTTCCCTATAAAAACCATGTTTAGAATGTCAATTTCCCCATTTCCTCACTAACATTGGTACAATGAGAAAATTTGACCTTTTCTAATTTGCTTGCTCAAAAAACTGTAACTCAGAGATGAATAAATTCTAGAGATCTGCTGAGCAACACAGTGCCTATAATTAAGAACACGGTATTGTGCACTTGAAAAATTGTGAAGAGGATAGAGCCCATGTTAAATGTCTTTATAACAAAAGGCAAGTCCAAAAGCCAAAAACAAAAACACCAGGGACACAAGGAAACCTTTGATGGATATGTTTATTATCTCGATTATTGTGATGGTATCATGCATTCATTCACATGTCCAAACTCATCAAATTGTACCCATTAAACACCTGTAGTTATTTTTGTTATATCAATTACACCTCAACACCGCTGTTAAAGATGGAAAACAAGAAATCAAACTCTCTGACAGTCGTATGGCTTCTTGGCACTAAGATCTCTTGCATGAAGCTCTTATCATGTCCATGTTCACCACTGAACCAGCCCTAAATGTTTACCTGCTTCATGTGATGGATGAGAACATATGAATAAATGAAGGAGTAGCTTCAGGACTATTCTCTTGGTTTCTATTTTGGGGTTTTCTTTCCCTCTGAATGTTTACCTACAGGTACTGGAAGAAAAAGGTCATGGAGACAGTCTTCTGGGTCCTGCCATCCACCCTGTGGGTCAGTCCAGTGTCTTGGAGGAGCCTTCTTAGTGTAGGGAAGAGGATGGTAGATGGGGAAACTGGAAGACCAGGGTCTAGCACTACTTGTGTCACTCGTAGTTCAAGACTTGTTGGCGAGTGTCCACCTGCTCTGAGCCTCATGTCACTTGCCTGTCAAAGGGGAGGTCAGTCTAGAAGTAAATCTTTTAAGCTGTCTTCTACCTGGATAGTCTAGATTCAGGTGGAGCAGTTCAGGGCCGCCACTCATAGATGGGCAGGTCTGACACTATACAGCTTAAGAGGATGCCATTGTATAGAGCACAATGTGGCTAACACACTTAGTGTATGTACATGCCCTCAGCTGAATTAGAAAAGTCTTTCCTTAAACAGAGGATTTTTGTGCAACCCTGACCCTGGTCCTAGGGGCTACTATGACATGGAGACCCTTGAACCTTTCAGAACTTTCAGAAGCTCCCTGGGAGTCATGCTCATGCATTTTTGGCAATTGAGTTGGACCCTTGAGCAGGGTGACATGAGGCAGTGGGCAGCAGAGGTGTCCCAAGTGTCACAGGTGTCCGAAGTGCCACAGCCAGCTGTACAGTCTAGCGTATGAAACCCCTTAGCACAATGCTGAACATCCAAGAAAGTTCTTCGGAAATGCCAGCTGGTGTCATTACTGCAGTGGAACAGAGACTGCCCGTGGGAATCACGGGTTTGACCCAACCTCTGGGGCGGCTTGGCACAGAGCCAGCTTTGATAGGAAGCTGGCCCTGTTGTTTAAGTTAGGGAAACATCTCTGTCACCAGACTTCGCAAAGCTCTATTGGGAAATCAGTGGTGTGTCTGTGTTCTCCGGGAAGGTGACTTGTGCCTGCCTGTGAAGAAGCTGGGGGAGGGGACAGTGATCTCTGCTCTTTCCCACGGACCCTTGCCACCCCCACTTGTGTTCCATGTTAGGCACATGGACAGCTTGGGTCAGGAGCTGGGGGTGGTTTCTTAGAGATGGAAGGTGTACACATACATGAAGAGAAAGAGGAAATAGAATAGATGCCGGTAAGGGAAAGGAGTCACCCTTACAGACAATTCTCACAGGGCATTTCTCGTCTCTGGTCTGGGCCACACCAGTCAGGGCTGGGTCAGTGGTTTTTAAACTGGAGTCTTGATCAGACTCATCCGGGGCTCCAGGTCCCCAGAACCATTCAGATTCATTAGGACTTGGACTCTCACCTCAATCTTAAGCTGGGGTGGTGAGCTGGAGACCTTCCATGGATTCTTCCAGACCCGCTATCTGCCTTTCTCTACCATGCCCTGTGCCCTGAGATGCTGACCAGTACGGACTGCCTCTGTGGCTTCCCCTCTCCTCTGGTTTCGGAGCTCAGCCCGTGGTAACCCTGGCAGGAGGTCAGTGGGGGGCAGAAGCTTCAAACCAGGGCATTTCTGTTCCTTGCTCTGCCCCTGGTGGTTGCTGGGCTTGACTCCCACCAGGCAGCCCTCACCACACAGCTTTCCTTCCAGGCTCCCATAATGGTTCTCTCATCTTGCTTCTCAGGTGTAGGGGAGAGTGACAGCTCCCAACAGTTACTGGCCTTGGGGTGCTGCGCCATTGCTCATTTCCTTCCCCAAACCTTTCCTACACTTTCATTAAAGGTCCCTTTATTCAATTCTCACGAATTTGACGAATCTCTCTCCTTGCCCAGCTCCAGCATGCTATCTGGTTCCCCCCTGGGACCCCGATCCATTCGGGGGGTGTCCATGAAGCTGCATGTTAAGTAAGGAGCTCATTTAACATGGAGCGCTCCACAATCTTTGATGCTTCTTAGTTCTTTTCTGGCCCCTCAGTGTTTAACTAAGAATTTGAGACTAAGCTGATGTTTTTCAAAAGTGACTTTACCAGGAAATGAGGTTAAAAAAAAAAAAGACTAATACTGGTCACTGAGAAAATATAAAGGCACAGGAGTGGGCGTATCTGCAAAGCCCAGTCTGCCTTCTGTAAGGACGTCTGCGCCTGTGCTGGCCTGGAAGGGCCCAGGCACTGGCAATCAGGTCTCAGTTTCCCCCCCTTTTTTTTTTTGAAAAATCCCGCCCCAACCTAATGGAAACAATGCAAAACAGCACAAATCAATCATGAATGTTACTCCATCCTTCAACTCTTCTCTTTAGCAATAACTCCTTGTTTGTCCCCTCGGTGCTGACTATGGAGGTGACAGCCATCTCTTACGTGGCATCATGGCTACCCTCAGACCCTTTGGGAAGGCCAAGATCATTAGAAAGAGGACCAAGAAGTTCAGCCGGTACCAGTCAGACAGATATGTGAAAGGTAAGCGTAACTGGTGGAAACCCAGAGGCATCGACGATGGAGTGTGTAGAAGATTCAAAGGCCAGATCTTTTATTTTTTCCACTTAGACGGTATTCTTTCCCTCTGGCTCTCTCAAAAGAGAGAGAAGAATGGTCATCAATGGCAAATGGCAGTTACTGAAGCAACACCAAGAGCTGGCTTCACACTCAGCAGAACACATTCCATCTCTTTCTCGTGGTTTCGGGTGCCCTACACGTTCAGAGAAACCTGTCTAGTCACAAACTATAGAAGTGATCGCTGGAAGGATAGTCTTTCGAGGGCCAGATCCTGATCCTCAACACCGGTCACAGGAGCAACAAGCAAGCACAGCCCATGCAGCCCAGTGGCTTTCGAAGTTCCTGGTCCACAACGTCAGGAAGCTGGGAGTGCTGTGCAGTAAGTCCTACTGTGCGGAGACAGCTCACAATGTCTCCTCCTAGAACCGCAAAGCCGTAGTGGACAGAGCAGCCCAGCTGGCCGTCAGGGTCACCAACCCTGATGCCAGGCTGCATAGTGAAGGAAATGAAGAGACAGTTCACATGCACATTTGTATTTGTGTCAATACAATTCTACCAACCTCCTCCCCAAAACCAATACCTCCTTCTAACAGCTTGGTGTATACCCTCCCAGATATTTTCCTGAACATTTATAACTCCATATATATTATAACATTTTT
The DNA here is from genome assembly GCF_004126475.2 of Phyllostomus discolor. Lineage (NCBI taxonomy): Eukaryota > Metazoa > Chordata > Mammalia > Chiroptera > Phyllostomidae > Phyllostomus > Phyllostomus discolor. The sequence continues at coordinate 15,276,060 of NC_040906.2, forward strand.
TTTTTACACAAAACAGATAAGTCATTTACTATACATGCTGTCCTACTTTCCTTTTTACTCAACATTATTTCTTGAAGATCTTTCCACACACATTCACATAATAACCTCATTCTCTTTTAAGACTTTTTTTTAACAGCTTTATTGAGGTATCATTTATCTACTATAAAGTCATCTGTTTTAAGTATACCACCTAGTGATCTTTAGTAAGTTTACAGAGTTGTGCAACTAGCATCACAATTCAGATTTAGAATATTTTGCTGGCCCCTCAAAGAACCCTTGTTCTTTGCAATCACTCCCGGCTCCCACCCCCAGCTCTGTCTGGGTAACCACTCGTCTGCATTCTGTCTCCGTAGATTTGTCTTTTCTGGATGTTTACGTCAATTGAATCATATGCTATGTGGCCTTCTGCTCTGGCTTCTTTCACATAACATCATCTTTTAACTTGCGTTTACACCACTGCATTCTGTGCGTTCCATGAGTGGAGGCACCTTTGTAGTTTATCTCACCGTTTCCCTGTCAGTGAATATTTAGGTTGTTTCCAAGCGTTGAGTTCTATAAATAATGCTGCCACCCATATCCTGTACACATTTGTCTACCTAACTTATGTGGGTTGTTTTTACAGGATGGCTTTCTGGAAGTCTAATTCCTGGATCAGAGGGTGTGCGTACTAAAATACATATAATCCAATTGTCCTCTCTGAAGGTTGTACCTATTTACTCTCTTCCCAGTAGTGGAGACAGATGATAGTATCACCTGATCTGGTGAATTCTGACCCCAACACTATGGAATGGAGAAGTCTTTGCTTGATTCCTTGCAGTAACTCCTTGACATGACTGGAACCATCCTTTTATTCTTCTGATAATTTTCTTTATATTTTTTCTTTTCTTTTAATGATGAAAGCATTTTTTATCGTGACTAGTATACACACTGTAGGTTGTAGAAAAGTTATGTGTGCAGCCTACAGAATTAATAATCCCACAAATCCCGGGTATCTGTGATCGAGGTAAGGAAAGAGAATATTGTCAGTACCCTCAAAAGCCCCAGTGTTCTCCCTGATGACTGAAACCTCAAATGAACACTATCCCAATTTTTGTGGCAACCATTCCATTTTTTTTAGCGTCTGCGTTTACATTTGTCTGAACAGTTTGTTCTGAGTTAATTTATTATAGTTAAGCTAGAACTATTTTCCCCCGAACTCCCTTCCTGGCATAGTTCCACCTTAGTGTTGGCCAGAAGAGATATTTATGTGAGATTTGGAAGGCGGACATGGAGCTGCAGCTACATTCTTTCATGCTCCGGGAGGTCAGTGCAAGGCATCAGCCACTGTTGCACGCCGTTGCTCTCTGCTGGCTCCTCTTGCTGGCGTGGGGCAGCGGCGGGGCTGGCAGACCCTCCGGCTACTGAGCCAGGTGTGTGCTTACCTCCGCGATGTGCGGCCCCAGCTTCTCCAGCAGGCCATCCCGAGGTTGCACCTGGAGGCCATGAGAGACCCACACAGATTCGCCTGTCTTCCTAATACCAGCTTGTCCTCCCTCTTCTCCACTTCATGTGCATCTTTCCTTCTCGTCTGTCTGTCCTGCCACTTCCAGGCTGACCTAGACTATTCAACCAGCTTCCATAGCTGTGTGTGGTTAAGTGCCTTTGACAACTCCCTCGTGCCCATGGTCCTGGTTTTCTAATCGAACCCTGTCTGCTAGAGCATGTGTCCTCAAGAGAGTTTAGTTTGGCCTGTCTTTGAACTTTGTGTTGGGCTCTGATGGCCTCTTTCGCTGTCCTGCCTGCCAGCTGGGAATAGGGTGAGCCCAGCTGAGCCTGCTCCGTGTCTGTGCCCCTAACCTGAGCTGGCCCTTACCTCTGTCAGGTGGCTGAGACCTAGCCACCCAGCACCAGACCCAGAGGAGTCTCGGCACCAAAGAAGTAGGCTGGGCCTACCTGTGTGAGTGGAATGCTCTGAGAAGTTTATACAGTGTACATTTTCCCACACGCGTGTATTTGTCAGGTGCCTGAAATGTCACCATTAGAAAAGTAAAATGTCTAAAAAATGAACTGAACTAGGGATTTTTATTCCGGCTCTGCTACTATCCAGCCGTGAGGTTTTGGTCAAGTTGCTTTGCCCGGGCTGCAGGTTCCTCATTTACGTATTGCAAAGGGGGGGGTGCCCTGGGGACTTATAGGTTTCTCTGACTCTGCTATTGCATGGGATGTGGTTCTCCATGAGGGTCTACATGAAATGACTTCATCGTGACATGCAAACTTGGGGTACTTCTTCATGTCACCCACAGGAGACTGGAGAGTGTTCTGATTTCATGGACAAACGGAGTCCGTCTTGCAGGAGACTAGGGAGGGGTGGTAGTAGATGAAGGTGTCATAAACTCAGGGGGCAGAGAAAAAAGGCAGATGACCTTGGTATAAGTAGAGGACCATGCCTCTGGCAGCAAGAGGGGCCCGCTCAGACTGAACAGGCAGATCTAGGCAGAGAGGGGCTGGGCCCTGACACAGGGGCTCAGGCCTAGAAACACTGGAGGGAAGAAAGAAATCAATGACTCAAAGGCAGGCCCAGCTTTGCCCTGTCCCAGTGCTGGCTTGGCTGTTAGGTTTATTTGTGCCAAGTTTGTGAGAGGGAGAGAAGGGTGGGGGAGGGAAGGAAGGAGGGAGAGAGCAGGGTGGAATATTAACAGAGCTCAAGTAAGTGCAAATCTGTTTCTGCCTCATTGTTTCTGGGCTCATTTTATCCTCCTGTGTTCTTTGGAGAGCCAGTTTGCCTTGTTGGAGGAGTCCTGAAACCACAGTGAAATTCGCTTTGGCCTCCTCCCACTGACAGTCATCTCTGGGAGCTGTCTGGTCGGTCTGCCTTGCCCAGCCAGAACCCCACTGGTCCCTCTGGTAACTCAGGTGTTTGGTAAATACACGTTCTCCTGCTTTCCCTCTCGCTGAATCAGAACTGTTCTGGAGGCTGGGCCAGGGCAGCACAGTCACACTTGATCCTGAGCTTAGCGTAGTCCCTGGCATAGAAGGAGATCCTAACTAGGGATTATTGTCGCTGAATTAATCCTGTTTGCTGAATGCAAAAGGGAGAGCGCTCTGATGCGATAGGAGTGGTAGTTACCTGCCCACTGTGTGCTCCAGCTCAGAGGCTTGCTCTGCCTGCCCAGAGAGGCCTCTTTTTCACAGCCATGGTGACTAGCCCCTTGACTTGGTGGTCAAGTAGTTCTTACCATGAAGGGGAGTGGAACCTGGTAAAAGTTTGGTGACTGTGAAGTTTTGGTCCCCTTGCTTTTTTACTTCCTCAGCAAGCTGCTCAGAGCCAGGGTAAGGCTTTACTTGGTTATAAGGTTTAACTGCTGCCCTGGCTGGCGTAGCTCAGTGGATTGAGTGTGGGCTGCAAACCAAAGCATCGCAGGTTCGATTCCCAGTCGGGGCACATGCCTGGGTTGCAGGCTACGGCCCCCAGCAACTGCACATTGATGTTTCTCTCTCTCTCTCTTTCTCCCTCCCTTCCCTCTCTAAAAATAAATAAATAAAATCTTAAAAAAAAAAAAAGGTTTAACTGCTGCTGTATCCCAAAACCCTCCTGGGACAGCAGCTCAATGAACACTGTTGAAGGAATGAGTCAAGTCCTTTGTTTGTCCGGGTGACATATGATAAATCATTTCCCCATTCTGGGGTTCCCTTTTATCAAACCCTGAATGGTGTGTGTGTGTGTCTGTCTGTCTATTTGTGTTGGGTGGAAGACAGGAGAGAGTGAAGTGAAACAAAGTGGGAGTTGCTGGTTGAGCTCAGGAAAGCTCCCTGACTTCCTGCTACCCAATTCGGCTGGCTGGGTGGACTTACTGGGCTCTTCTGAGTCCCACCCTGGACAGTCTTGACTACTGTTTCCCCCGGGGACAGGAGAAGCACTAGATGATCCTGGGACACATTTCCTTCCATAATATATGTACAGCAGCGGGAGGCTTGGGCTGGGGAGGAAGGAGGTAGACAGGCCAGCCTCCATCTCTATTTCAGTCCTTCTCTCTATGCACCCAATACACAGCAAAAGGATGCATCTACTGCAGTGATTTCCAACCACTTTCGTCTCATGACACACATAAACTAATTACTAAAATTCTGTGGCACACCAAAAAATATATAATATATACTTTTTGCTGATCTGACAGAAACAATAGGTATCATTTTGATTTGTTCACTCCAGAGGGCTACTCTTATCCTGGATGTTATCACTTTTTAATCTTATAATCTAATGGAAAAGAGGTCAGTGTCCCTGACTAGATAGTTAGGTATTGCATGTTTTAAAAATTTAAAAATTCTTGCAGCACACTGGTTGAACATTGCTGATTTATTGTAAAGACTCTCAGTAGAGACCCTTGCCTGGTCTCTCTGTAGCAGCTTAGATTTGTTGTTGTTGTTGTTGTTGTTGTTGTTATTGTTGCAAGTAATAAAATACCCAGTAAAATGGTTTGTACAACTTCCGGCCAAGATGGCAGCATAGACAGACATGGCTCACCTCTTCACACAACCACGTCAAAATTACACCTAAAATATAGAAAAACCATCACTTAGAACCATCAGAAATCGAGTGGAATAGAGGTCTGACAACTATAGAATTAAAGAAACCGCATCCATCCAGACTGGTAGGAAGGGTGCAGATGTGGAATGGGCTGGTTTCTCACCGACCTGTGGTGGATAAAAATTCAGGAGGAATATCTTCTCAGGAGTGAGCAGGCCCAGCCCAACACCAGCCCCCTCCCCCCCACCCCCAGCCCAGGGTTCTAGTGCCAGGAAGATAAGTCCCCATAATTTCTGCCTGCACAAACCAGTGGGGATTGAGTTGGTGGAAGAAACTGCTAGAGTTCCCAAGCAGTTCCTCTTAAAGCACCCCCCCACACATTGGCTCACCTACTGAGACTTATTCCCTCTGAGCACCGATGTGGGGGCAGCAGCTTGAAAGGCACCAGTGGTGTACAGGGAGAAACTGAAATGGCTGCTGTCAAGGTGAGTGGAGGCCATTGTTCCTTTTCTAAACCTTCCCCTGACAGAGCCAGCAAGCTGGTGCCGTATCTGAGCCTCCGTCAAACACTGTTTGACCTGCCTGGGAGATTCCCACAGATTCCCCGACACCCCCCCCTCCCCCCCCCCGGCCAAATTACTGGCCTGTCCAAGCTGCTTTTCCATGTGAATGGCTGGTTTTGGCTCATGCTTCACAACTTCCTAAATCCTATCAAGCAAGCAACATTTGGCTTCAGTGAGTCCGAGGCCAGCACTAGCAGCAACCGGCTTAGATTCACAATTTGGCTTTGCCTGGGAATCTCCCAGCCCAGCACACGTAGCAGCCTTCTCAGATTGCTTTATAGCTCAGGTAGGGTGCCCCTGGTAAAACACAGGTGGGGCTGACCTTGGCAGGCACCACCCGGGGAAACCCCAGGGTCAGCACACCCACTGGACGGGTATAGACCATGTCAGAGCACCACCATGCTGCCTCTGCACGGCTGATCCTCCACAGAGGGCAGAGGTTGGTGGTCAGTGGTCGCAGCCAGTCCATGCAGCTGACTGGCCTGGGTAGATCCCTTCCATTGATCTGCTAACAGCAATCGAGGTCCAACTACAAGAGGAGGGTATATTCAACCCACACAAAGGGTGCACCTCAATTATCCAACATGGGTGATAAGGGAGGCTGTGCCACTGGACCCTATAGGATACTTACTATAGTAGGGCAGACTAGCAAGACAGAGAGTCAAAGCAGCTCTACCTAATATATAGAAGCAAACACAGGGAGGTGGCCAAAATGAGGAGACAAAAAGAAATATGGCCCAAATGAAAGAATAGATCAAAGCTTTAGAAAAAATGAAATGATGATAAGCAATCTATCAGATGCAGAGTTAGAAACACTCATTATAAGGTTCTCAAGGAACTTAATGAGGACCTCAACAGCATCCAAAAGATCCAGTCAGAAATGAAGGATTCACTAGTTAAAATGAAGAACAATTTACAGGGAAACAACAGTAGAGTGGGTGAAGCCGTGAATCAAATAAATGATTTGAAACATAAGGAACTAAAAAACAAGCAATCAGAACAAGAAGAAGAAAAAAGAATCCAAAAAGAAAAACGAGGATAGTATAAGTAGTTTCTGGGACAGCATGAAGAGTTTTAACATTCTCATCATAGGGTGCCAGAAGGAGAAGAGAAATAGCAAATCTATTTGAAAAAATAGTGAAAGAAAACTTCCCTACTTTGGTGAAGGAAATAGACATGCAAGTCCAGGAAGCACAGAGAGTCCCAAATCAGATGGGTACAAAGAGGCCCACTCTAAGACACATTATAATTAAAATGCCAAATGTTTAAGGTAAAGAGGGAATCTTGAAAGCATCAAGGAAAAAGAAGATAGTTACCTACAGGGGAGTTCCCATAAGACTGTGAGCTAATTTCTCAAAAGAAAGTTTGCAGGCTATAAAGGATTGGCAAGAAATATTCAAAGTCATAAAAAGCAGGGACCTACAGCCAAGATTGTTCTATTCATCAAAGCAATCATTTAGAATTGAAGGGCAGATAAAGAGCTTCCCGGACAAGAGAAAAACTAAAGGAGTTCATCATCACCGAACCATTATTATATGAAATGTTGAAGGGACTTATTTAAGAAAAAGAAGATCAAAACTATGAACAATAAAATGGCAAAAATATGTATCTCTCAACAGTTGAATCCATAAATCAAACTAAGCAAACAAGAAGAACAGAGACAGAATCATGGATACAGAGAATGTTTTAATCGTTGCCAGATGGGAGGGGGATGAGGGAGAATGGGTGAGGAGGTGAGGGGATTAAGAAGTACATGTAGGTAGCTACCGAATAGCCAGGGGGGTGTAAAGTACAGCATAGGAAATGGAGTAGCCAAAGAACCTATGCATGACCCATGGACGTGGACAATGATGGGGGGATTTCCTGAGGGAGTGGGGGGTGCTGTGTGGAGGAGGGCGAAGAGAGAAAAATCAGGACAACCATAATAGCATAATCAATAAAATATAATTAAAAATAAAAATGGGTTGTACAAAAAAAGGTATGTATTTAATTATCTCACTTAACAGGAGGTTATAGGTAAGTGGTTCCAGGGTTTGCTTTTTTGCAATGAGGTCTGTTAAAAAAAATTGTGGTGAAATATATACAACAGGATTTACCGTTTTAACATTTAAGGTACAGGTTAATGGGATTAAGCACATTCACATTGGTGTGCAACTATCACCACTATCCATCTCCGGAATCTTTTCATCATCCCCAGCTGAATTCTGTATCCTCTAATCAATAACTCCCCACTGCCTCCCCCCCTCAACCCCCTAGTGGCCTCTACTTTACTTTCTGTCTCTACCAATTTAACTATGCTAGGCACTTCATATAAGTTTCATCATATAGTATTTTTGTATCTGGCTTATTTCTCCTAGCATAATACTTTCTAGGTGTGTTCATATTATAGCACACATTAGAAATTTGCTCCTTTTTAACAGTGAATAATATTCCATTGTATGAACATAGTATGTTTTGTTTACCCAGTCATCCACTGATGGACATTTGGGTTGTTTTCCACCTTTTGGCTATTGCTGGAATAATGCTGCTATGAATATTAGTGTATAAATACCCAGTTGAGCCTTTGCTTCCAGGGCTTCGGCTCTAACCCAGACTTGGAATTGCTGGGTCATACTGTAATTCTAGGTTTAATGATTTCGAGGGACCATCACACTGTTTTCCACAGTGGCTGCACCATCTCACATTCTCACCAGCGTCGCACAAGCAGCCGGTGTCTTCACAGCCTCACCAACACGTGTTATTTGGTTGTTTTTTATATGTGTTCTTTGGAGGTTTGTCTGTTCTCTAAATACTTTGCCCAGTTTTGGATAAGGCCTTTCTCTTTTTTTTTCGCTATTGAGTTGAAGGAATTTTTTATACATTCAGGATATTAACCCCGTGTAAGATCTATGATTTGCAAACATTTTCTCCCCTTCTGTGGTTTGCCTTTTACTCTGTTAAAAGTATCCTTTGCTGTATAAACGTTTTTAACTTTGATGAAGGCCAGTTTATCTATTTTTTCTTTTGTTGCCTGCGTTTTTGGTGTCATATCCAAGACATCATTGCTGAATCCAATATCGTGAGGCCTTTACCTCCTTGTTTTCTTCTAAATGTTATATAATTTTGTTCTTATGTTTAGCTCTTCAATCTATTTTGAGTTAATTTTTGTATATGATGTAAGGTAAAGGACCAGTTTTCTTCTTGTGCTTGTTTAGATTTACTTCTGGGCTTTTCATTTTTGAGGTTTTTTTTTTTTTTATCCTCTGCCTTCATCAGCCTAAGTGTGTTAGGTTTTTTTTTTGACTCATTGTCACAAAATTGCTGCCTCAGTACCACATATCATATCCTATATCCACATTCAAACACAAGACCCAAGGATGTGGGAGTGTGTGTTCCTCTCTTTTTTAATCAGGAATATTTCCCAGGAGTTCCCTGGCCCCAGCAGGCTCCTTTTATGCAATGTTTCACAGAAGCCAGTTTGTACCTGCTTATGAAAACAGATTATTACATTTTCTAGAATTCTGTGAGCTGGTTGTTAAATACCACTGCCCTTGAAATTGCCATGGTGGGAGCAGTTGTAACACGGAACTCGGTGAACACTACATACAAGACATGTTTTCCCCTAGGAGATTGGTTCACCAGCACACACTTGCCTGTAAGTCTTCCTAGTCAGAACTGGAGAATATGGCCACTCCTAGCTTAAAGAACTCGTGGAGGTATATATCATTTTCAGCCTCTCTCAAGGGAAGCAGACTTTGCTAGCAGGCTAGGAAAGGGGGAGCTGGGGAAATAGCTGTGGTGTTTGCCACTGGTGGTTCCCAAGGCTGGGAACTTCTTGAACTCATTTCAAAGCATGTCTTTGAAATGTCTCTGAGGACAGAGTGCTATGGCTCAGTGGTAGGATGGACAGAGCTCTCGCAGATGACATAGTAATTACAGTGAAGGGCGAGGCTTCAGGGCAGGCTTTCTCAACCATGCAACAGGGCCTGGTAAGGCTGAGGCCTCAGCAACTTCCTGTGACCTCAGTGGGGGCTGTCCTGACACAGAGACTGTGAATAGCCAATAGACATGAGTCTTGGGTGCTGTGTTGACAGGCGGGAAGGAGCCCTGTGGGGCTGCAACAGGGGTGGGGGTCTTAGATGGTAGTAGAAGTGTTCCCTGAAGAAGAGCCAACAAAGGAAGGCTTGCCCTCCTTGGCCAGGAATTCCTTGCTGATCAGCCCATGGGTGGCCATGATCCTGAGGAGTCCATGGCGAAACTTCTGGCCAATGAAGGCATAGATGAGGGGATTGAGGCAGCTGTGGAGGAAGCCCAGGATCTCGGTGGCATCCAGGGCTCGGCCGATGTCATTTCGGCGTTGACAGGTCTCCTCGATGACCCGGAGCCTCATGAGGGTGTCTGTCACCAGGACCAGATTGTAGGGCAGCCAGCAGAGCAGGAAGACGAGCACGACAGCAAAGATGACCCGCATGGCCCGGTGCTTCTGCCCCATGTGGGCCTGAAAGAGCGTGCTCAGGGTGAAGCCGTAGCAGAACAGCATGACCAGCAGGGGCAGGAGGAAGCCAAAGGTCTGGGGCAGGATCCGCATCACCATGCGCCATTTGGTTGTGTTGGCACCCATATCCTCGTAGCAGACTGGGCCTGAATCAGGTGGGTAGACGGTCTTGCGGAAGACAAAGATGGGCAGGGACAGGATCAGAGATAGTGTCCAGATGCCTAAGCATATGAACTTGACCCAGTGCCGCTTCTGAGTCAGTGTGCGTGTGGCATGCACAATGGCCAGGTAGCGGTCCACGCTGATACAGGCCAGCAGTAGAATACCACTGTAGAAGTTGACTTCCTTCAGGAGTGAGACCACTCTGCACATGGTTGTGCCAAAGATCCAGCCCGTTGTCTTGTAGGCAGCCCAGAAAGGCAAGGTCAGGGCGAAGAGCAGGTCAGCCAGGGCCAGGTTCAGCAGGTAGATGTCAGTGACAGAGCGGCTGATTCGGTTGTATAAGACAACCAGCATCACCAGAGAGTTTCCCAGCAGGCTCAGCAGGAAGACCAGGGCATAGATGGCAACCACAGCGTACTTGTTGATATCCAGAGATTCTGGTCGGCATGGGGCAGTTCCGGGAAGGGGTAACAAGTCAGTGTAGTTATAAGTGTAGTTATAAGCGTCGTCCTCATCCCAGGCGAAATTGCCCCAGTACAAGCTGTCTGTATTTGAGTCATCCATTCTGTGGCCTAGAGAAGAGAGATGAGTGTTACTGCACCATGAAGTCTCCCCAGGCCTTTCTGCCTTGGATAGGATTTTTTGCATCAGTTTGTGTTACATGGCAGTAACTTTCCCTTCGGGGACTATTAGGGACTCTAACTCTAAGGTTATGAGGCACATTTAGTGATAAACTGTGTATTTCACGATAAGAGTATAGTTCCATTCAAAGGCAGAGAGAGGTTCTTAGCACTTTCCATGACATTACCATCACTCAAATCACTGTGGAAACTTCCCTTTGGATAATCTCTATGGAACCTGTTGTCTCAGATACCTCCGTGGTGAGCATCCCTGACTGTTGAGGCTAAGTTTAATGTGAGAAACACGAGGTTCGCTTCTCAATGTGGGGGATTGAGCAGGCAATCCAATTGAGCTGGACCCTCTAAAAAGACCGAGGCTTAACACTACAGCTGAGAGATGAATCCCTTTGTCCAGCTTTCTGCAAGTTACTTAAAAAAAGAAGTGTTCTTGAAAAACCGAACAATAGCAGCGTAGAGTTTCAGGATGCTCGAGCTAGAAGAAAGTCTACCCAGCATTGTTCTTTTAGGAAGCAGGAAGACTTCTCTGAGAGTATTTGTGTGGCTTGAAAAACCATACTAAAAGTCATAAGCAGGTGGCTGACTGATTCTCCAACTGGGTGGGCAGGGATGTAACCGATTACCTTGGGAGCTCTGGGCAGTCATATTGTGCCACGAGGGAGCCAGAGAAAGCCAAGATGCTCCCAGATAAGGAGAAGGGATGGCAGGAAGCGGAGAAGGCAGGTGGAGACATATTCGCCTTGTTTTGGTGGCTTCCCAGTCCTGGTGGGAACCCTTCTTGCCCTGCCAGTGCACGCCTTCATCCATTCCGGACTCCCCAGTGCATCCAGGTAAACTCACCTCTGTTGGTGCTGCCCTTGTTAGAGGATTAGTGGGCACCTCGCTGCTGGGGGGAAGTTGCAGCCACTGAACTATTATCCCTATTTTCAAAGAGTAAGTAGACTAAAGTAAACCAGCTGCAGAATTAGCTTCCTTTTGAACCACAAAATAAATCGCCATTGTGCCATTTCTTTATCATAAAGTATGAGCATCCTGTGACCATAGGCACGTCTGTAACCCACCTTCAAATGGAACCCCGTGTGAAAGAGAGAAGATATAAAAGTCTCAGGAATTACTTCACCCTCATTGGGATGCTCATAATAAAAAAAAAAAAACGACGGACAATAACAATGTTGAGGAGGAATTTGCTCCCTTAAGTGCATCTCTGTGAGCAGATGCTCAGAGATGCACTTAAGGGAACAGATGACCTAGGAGAAGACCCACCTTTGAGAGAGAATGCCGATCACTGATGGGCACAGACAGCTTGTGCCTGCAGAGAGGAGAACCCCACACCTATGAGCATCAGCTGTGAGAAGATAGGGCTGGGGACGCTGCAGACACTTCCCTGTGAGAAGAGGCAGCAGCAGGCAGTCATGCTTTATGGATAAGCTCTCATTCTGGACAGTCCAGTGCTCATCTGTGCTGGGGTCAGGTGGCAGGTATACGGGTGAGCTCCATTCCCATGCGAGTCAGGACAGAAGTAGAGAACTCAGAAAAGGGAACCAGGCCACCAGGCCAGGGCGATGACCTCCGGCCACTGGCTGGGGTGGGGGTGTAGTGGGAGTGGTAGAGGGAATGTTCTGTTGTTGTTTTTTTTTAACCAGTCTCTAGAGGTGATGATTTGGCAGTTAAAGGGAGAAACTAAGGAGAGGAAGCTAGGAAGGTGACACTCTGAGATCCACTTTGTGACTCACAGGTGCATGGTCTCCCTTGATTGTTACAAATACATATGGTTGAGCTCCAGTGTACCAGTGAGAAGACAGGCACAGCGGGGCTCAGAAACCAGTCCGTGGTCACAGAGCCTAGCAGTGCTGCAGCCAAAACTCCAAATAGTGTGAGTGGATCCAGAGGCTAGTTTCCGTCTGCAAACCTGCTCCTTAAAAAAAAATCCCACCTCTGAGCTCTAGGCTCAGAGCTCAGAGCTCTAGGCTCAGAGGAAGCCAAATGCAACTGTCTTCATTCATCCACATCCAGGTGTATCAGACACCAGCCCTTGCCACCATGCCCCCTCAGTGCTACCCCAGTGAGATCAAAGTTGTGTACTGGAGGCTCACCAGGGGGGAAGTCAATGCCAACTCTGCCTTCGACGCCAAGATCAGCCCCCAGGGTCCGTCTCCAAAAAACGTCACTTTTGACATTGTCAAGGAAATAGGTGATTGGAAGGGTCTGAGGATCGCAGTGAAACTAACTGTTCAGAACACACAGGCCCAGTTTAAGGCGGTATTTCTGTCTCTGCCCTCACCATTCAAGTCCTCTAGAAATCACCAAGAGACAGAAGGAAACAGCAAGACGTTAAGCACAGTGGAAATATCGCTTTTGATGAGATTGTCAGTATTGCCTGACAGATATGGAACCAATCTTTAGCTACAGCATTTTCTGGAACCATTAAAGAGATCCTGGGGACTGCCCAGCCTGTGACCTGGCATGTTGATGGCTGTTACCCTTATACATGAGAGATGACATCAACAGTGGTAGAATGCTCAGCTAGTTAAGAACCACAACCAAAAAAAATCGTAACTCCCATATTAAGTATATTGGTAAGGTAAATTCTCGAGTTACTGTGAAGTCATCCTGTGTAGTTCACTCCCATTGCTTGATGTGTTATGCATTGATTTCTTGGCTGTTCCTTAAGCCCAGAATGAAAGAAACAGCCCTCCCAGGAATGATAAACCAAACTCCCGTGCGCTGGTTGGCCCCTACTGACTACCCAGGCATGTTCTCGGGGACCCAGCAGGAGATCCCCCTATCCAGCAAAACTGCCAGCCCCTTAATGACTCACAGTAGTTTGGAAAAAACAGGGATGGGATGATTCCAGTTTATTTCATGAAAATGCTATAAGATTCCACACGTAAGGCAATCTTTTTCACAGTAACAACAACAAAAACCAGTCATTTTAATACAGTTCCACTATTTTTTCTCTCTATGCATATCATCATTCACACATATTAGCATTTAATATATGGGAGGAGGCACTCCCCAGCGTCTGCTCCTTTCTCACACCTAACTTTGGCCGAAGCATGGAGAGCTGGCTGAGCTGGGAATGGAAGGGGGTGGGCATTGAGTTGCCCTGAGTGGTTTTTGGAGACAGGTGTAGCGGAGGAGGGCAGAAGCCCTCCTTTTGAAGATAGGAAGGTGTAAAGAGAAAGAATGAAGAGACCTAGGGGTGTGGGTGAGGCCCACCAGGAGTGGGGAAAGATGCCTGGAGTGAAATGGAGGCTGGTGTCAAGGAAAACAGAACAGGGCTGGTCTGAGTGGCGAGAGGGGCGAGTGTTTCAAGACTTACCAGGACTCTGGGCTTTTCACCTGTGGGATATCTCCAGGAGAGCAGATGTGCCTGACTGCAAGGGCGGTGGTGATGAGAACAGAGTGGAGGAAGTGAGTGGTGGATTAGATTGCTCAATCTGGGGTGGAGTCAACTGCGGGTGCAGGATGCTCGTGATAACTTGAATAATTAATTCTCAGGTCAGCTCTTTGATCACCTGATAGTTTATGGACTGGTAAGGTTCATACTGGGAAAGGACCTGTGGCATTTTCTAGCTAATATTTGCATTTCACAGATGAGGACACTGAGGCTCATATAAAGGAAGTGATTGGCACAGGGCCGCTGAGATTTCTCTCCTCTTTGCCCTGATCTCAGCAGACCCTGCCCTGCCTGACTTTCTCCACACTCCAGGTGCTTCAGGCTTCCCAGGGCTTACTATCTCTCCTGAACATCTTTCATACCCGAAAGGGGAACAACTCACTAAGACAACGGAGAAGGAACTTAAGCTTCTGGACAGGCTGGTAGCTTTCTTCCTCGGACCTAATGCCTCTGGTCTCCACTCCACCCACCGCAGGAATCCTTAAAATCCCACAGATTCCTTCCCTCCCATTCCACCTCTCCTTGTCTATTACCTCACTCCCCAAACATCTGCTTTGACCCTGAGAACCTCTTAGGGCATTGCTCTTTTTTCTTGGCTTGTGTCCTTGGGATTGGGTCTGCCATAGTTACCACCTGTGGAGCCAAGACCATCTAATCTGGAAAGAAAGCTTTCAGGTACAACTTAAAACCCTACCCAAGTCCAAACACATTTTTTGTACACAGTGTTGACTGACACTAAGAACGTAGTTTGTCACATTTGCTATTGACTGTAATCGAAAGGATAAACACAGGCAGAGCAACGAACACAAATTCACCTCTCCCTCCTGAGCCCTACCTAGCAACTCAATCCCTCCAACACTCTGTGCTCCAACCTCTCACCCAGTGAGTGCTCAGAGCCTGTGGCCAGCTCACCGAAGCTGCCTCCCCCAAGGAAAGAACCTCTGAGTCCAACTGTTTAGCAAACATTCCTTGTCACCTCCCTTTTTCCAATGTTTAAGAAGAATGCAATGACTCCTGGCCAGGTGATGCTAACACCAGAGGCTCTTACACACGGAGACAGGCAGGTGGGGGTGGCAGTCAAGAACCCTGCTAGCCAGACAACTCTAGGCAGGTGACCTTTCCTTTCTTAGTCTCAGTTTGCTCATCCATAAAATGAAGCTGGCAATAAAATGAGATTACCCAAAATGTAGTTAAAACACATAGAAAGCATGGTGTTTGCTTTGATTGTTGTGATCATTATTAAGGAAATAGTGTGTCAACTGATAGCATGCTGTCTCTCCCGACATTCCCCAAGCAAGAGAAAGCAGTGGGTCTGCTGTCCAGCCTGACTTGGATGGACATTTCAACTCGCGCTGACCTGGGTAGCCGTAGTCACACTGGCTGTGCTGTTCGGTGCCTACGAGGGCCTAGCTTCTGGAAAAGGCTTTTCAGAATCTGTATCATTTACTCCTTGCAAAAAAATGCACTCGCTCCTCACAACGACATGCACTTTCTGAATGAGGAAACTAAGATTCTAGGAGTTAAGCAACTTACCTAGAATGACGCAGATGAACTGGGTGTTAAGCAGTCTTAAAAGGTTTTTTTTTTCTTTACCTGACCTCAAACCTTGTATTTTTGTCCACTTTAACAAGGGGCTGGATCCCAGCCTGAGTTTTCTGAGCTTCGTTAGGTATTACTCTTTTCCAGACAACGGAACACAAAAGGTATAGAACAGGGAGTCCAGATTTGGCATTTCTCAACTCACCCACTTCTTGATTTTCATTAGGTTGATTTCATTTCCACTGACCTCACCACATGCATGTTGACGGTGGTGAAGTGAATAAAGAACCAGCTCGCAATCCTGGTTCTGCTGTTAACAATTAGTGTGAGCTTGACAAGTCTCTTATCTCTGAGCCTTGATGTGGGTCATTGAAAAAATAAGGAGATTGTGATGGGGGAACTCAGGAGTTGAAAATGTTTTAGCTTCTAGATGTAGTTAGTAGGCTTGGTAATTAATGTGTGTAGAAAGCTATTGTTCCAGGAACTGGAACTTATGACCAGACCGAGCCTGACTCCAGGAGACCCACAGCAGTTCAACCTTTGTGCCCCAGCAGGACTACAGGCGATCAAGATGGAACCTGAGCCGTTGTGCTCCGGGGAGGGAACGCCCACCACCCAGGCCACAGATAAAGAATCACCAGTCAGCAGAGGAGGGGGTGCTAGGTGCTCTGGACTGCAACTTTTATCTGATTAACCTTTTCCTCTGAATTCCAAACCCCTTACCTACTTTTTTTCTGAACTCCAAACCTCTTACCTACACTCTCTTAAGGTCGGCTTGAGATGAGACATAAGACAGTTTTTAGGGTACATAATGGGCCATCTTCTCAGATTGCTGGCCACATAAATAAAGCACCCATAAAAATTCAACCTTTGTCTCTGCTGATCGGTTCTCATAGTGACAGGCAGCACGAAAGCTGACTTTTTCACTTTCAATTGTTCCAGATCTGGGCTGTCTAATATGATAGCTACTAGCCACATGTGTCTACTTAAGTTAAAATTAATTGTAATAAAAAATTGAGTTCCTTAGTCATATCAGCCATATTTCAAAGGCTCACTAGCCACACATGACTAGTGGCTATCCCATTGGATAGTCAGATATAGAATCCTTGTGTTATTGCAGAAAGTTCTTTTGTACTGTGCTATTCAGGTGATGGCGGTTATCTCTTTAGCTCTAAGCGTCTGCATGTCATCACCTCAGTTCTCAGGGGACTCAGACCAAACTTTCCAAGTCCCTTCCATCAGAAATAGGTCCCCAGAAGTTCTAAGACTGAAGAGCTCACCTACCTGCTGGTGCTGCTACAGCTGCTGCTATTCCTGAAGTGGCCTCTGATACTTCTGCTGTGACTCAGGGCTTGGGAGCAGTCAGGGCTGTTGGACAGGAAGAAAGTGAACCAGGCTTTATGGGGAAACCTCTGAGCCAGAGTTGCCAAAGGGGAAATCCAAGAGGCCCACCAGGGGAGGAGTTCCCACCAGGGGAGGAGTTCCCACAGAGGAGCAACAGGTCTGTCCTAGCACTCTGACTCCAGGCCAAGGAGATTCTGTATCAGCCCTGGGGATGTTCACGCCTTCCTGTCCAATGGCTTCCGGAGGAGACTGCTAGTCTGAAGGTGGAAGTTTGCCTAAGTCCCCCTGTGTCTCTGAGAGTCTTGAACCCTGACTTCCTTCTTTAAAAGGAAGATGTAGGCGACCCCAGCTGACAGACTTGCTTAAACTCACATGTGCACTTTCTTCCTTCTTTCTAGGGTCAGCATGACAAATGTCATGACAAATGTCCCTCTCCCGTCTTTCTGGTGATTTCCTGCACCTGGCTGTGGGACCCACCGCCTCTCACGTTCTTGAGGATCCTGCCTCCTGGCCCTTTCCCTTCAACCTCCCTCTTTCCCTTCAGCCCCTGAACTTGCTTATCTCCTTCTCTCCTTCCCCTGTTCTAGGTTCCATTTAGCTTCCATTCCCCTGTACCCTCCTTCTCATATGCAAACTTTTTGACAAAGCAGCTGTCTCCACTTTGCCAGCTCTCGTTCACTGTTTAACCCACTGAAACTAGCTTCCTTCCTACTGTTCTGCTGAAACAGCTTTTGCTGGGGTTACCAGTGACTTCTGGTTTACTAGGTCCAATAAACCCTTCTCTTCAATAAAACTGCCTTAATGTTATAAAAATAAAGCATGCATATTGTCATGAATATAAGTGAAACAAAAGCCTATAAAATAGAACTTGAAAGATTCTCTTCCATTCCTCCGTTCACTTACACCTGTCTTTCCCCAGACTTCCCCTGTGCGTATACAAACACATTTTCTTTCCTTCCTTAATAAAAATGTACCATATTTAACTAGTCATATTTTATGCACCATAGCAATTTATTTTCTGCATCTTACCATGGACTTATTCCACATCAGTACATAGAGATCACTTCACTTTTTTAAAAATTTGAATTTATTGGGGTGATACTCGTTCGCAAAACAATACAAGTTTCAAGTGCACAATAAAACATGCTCTGCACATCACATCACGTGCCCGTCGCCCCAGGCAAAGTTTCTTTCCATCCCTGTTTTCCCCCCTTTGCCCCCTTCCCCCTCCCCCTCCCCCCTCCCCCCTCTGGCCACCACCACACTGTTGTCTGCGTCTATGTGTCATGTATGCACGTTTTTTAACTAATCCCTTCATCTTCTTTCATCCAGTCCCCCTACCTCGCTCCCCTCTGACAGCGGCTAGTCTGTTCCGTGTGTCCACGCCTCTGTTTCTATTTTGTTCGTCAGTGTATGTTGTTTATTAGAGTCCACATCTAAGCGAGATCATATGGTGATTATCTTGCTCTGACTGGCTTATTTCACTTTATCTCACTCTTTTTCATGACGACATATTGGACCATGGTTTGCATGTATCATGATTTATTTGATAACTACCTTATAGATGGACATTTATGTCCTTGCTATGAGCTTCTCTGGATGCAGGTCTTTGGAACATGTCTAAGTGTTTCTGTAGCTTTATCATTTTTCAGGGGCATATCTGTGCATGTTTCAGCTTTGATCAGTAAGACCACATGGCCCTTCAGAAAGATTGTGCCCTTTTATTCTACCACCATCAGCTTATAAAAAGGCCTGACATCCTCCCTGCTCATACTACTCCATGTTTGTCAGCTGTGGTAAACTATGTATTTTCTCTCAGCCTGCTCTAGGCTTTTCAGCTTTTACTTATGGTGAAATGGTTACTGTTCAAGCCCTATCTCGCCTGGTCTCTGCATCATTTAATCCCACTGACCCCATTCTCTTCCCTCTCCTGACCCTCTCTCTTGGTCTCATTTGTTGCTTCATTATCAATTCATCCCTGAACTTGGATGTTCCCAGGGTTCTGTCTTAGTCCTCTTCTCTACCTGCTTCCCCCAGGCCAGCCCACCCCCTTCCTTGGCTTTCGCGACCACCCAGTTCACCAGTGACTCCCATACCTATAGTTCCCAACTTCTCTTCTAAGTGCTCTCCTCCGCCCCCACTCTCACATGCACTTACCTCGTGAAGTCCCCCCTGAGGTTCCGCGGATGCCGCAGGCTCCCGGGCGCTTCTTCTCCGGGGTGTGCTCTCTTCCTCGTGGCTCACCCCCACCCTCCCCTCCCTCTTCTTATCTGCCAGACTCTCTCTTTAACATCTGTCTTTGCCACGTGGCCAGGAGTTATCTCCTTCTCACCACCTTGCCTGACAGCGTTAGGCAACACTTCATTCTCTCTCCTCGAAGCTGCTGTCAGGCGGCAGCTGTGGATTCCAGAGCTGGGCTGTCTGAGTTAGGGTTCCGGCGACGTCACTTACGGGTTGTAGAACTTGAGCAAGTTATTTAACCTCGCTAGGTCTCAGTTTCATTGACTGTAATATTATGGGGACAATGAGGACACCTACTGTCATGTGGATTAAATGAGTCCACATTTGCAAAGCACTTAGAATGGAGCTTGGCGGTGTTGGCTGCTGCTCTTACTGCCACTGTTCTCCTAAGTGCTCTCTGCCTCCAGTCTTCCCTCCACTCTGCCACCTGCACAATCTCCCTAAGCGTCAGCTGGATCACGCTCTTTTCCTCTTACGACCCCTCAAGGACCCCCATTACCCTCAGCGTCAGACTCCTGACTCTTGTACCTAGGGCTTCTGTGCCTGACCCCTGAGCACTTCTCCACCTTGTTTCAGGCCACGCCTCCTTGAACCCTGAACTTCGGCCACAGGGAACCATGTGCACTTCCCCCAGGAACTGTTCTGGGTCCTCTTCAGAGCCTGACACGCAGTTCCTTTCCCCCTGGCATGCTCTTTCCCACCCTCTTGGTCTGGCCGACTCTCCCATTTCCTTTCACACTCAGCCCAGTGGTCACCGCCATGGACTGCTGCCCCGTGCTCTCTGTACCCCTGGGCTTCCCCTATCATGTCTTCAGTTACAGGATTTTGTGATCGTCTGTTTGGCTGTTTCCTACTCATCGCTGTGAGGTTTGTGAAAGCAGGTATTGTGTGTGTGTGTGTGTGTGTGTGTGTGTGTATGGTGTGTGTGTAAAATCTCTGCATCCCCAAGCCAATCAGTGTTTGGCATACCCTAGGTGTGTAATACAATTTTCTTGAGCACTGAATGAATGACAAAGTGGGGAGACTGACGTATGTTGGAACATCTGAGCGATGTCTAATTACAGAAATGACTGCCGGCCAGATTTCCCAGGGCACTCCCAGCCTCTGAGCACGTCGTAGTCCCATCAAAGGCAATAATCCACATCGTGCTGGCTCAGACCCGTGTGCTTGCACAGGGCTTCATCCCTTCGGAGAGTGCTCCTCCCCAGGAACTTGGAGAGTTTGTCGGGGGCATCTCCCACGTGCTTCTGTGCTAGACACGTGGCCTGGAGTCACTGCTGAGGGTCTTGTACCCTCGCAGTGTCACGCTCTGGGGTGGTTTTGTGCTGGAGTGTCCCCAAGTTCTGACGAGCCTTTCCAGGGTCTCTGTGGAGCTCCTGTGCTCTCCACTGGACTTGGTGGGGACTCTCTGGGGAGTGCTGTACAGCTGGTTCCCGGCATGGCTCTTCCCTCTCTCCCAGCCAAGGGTACTTCTCCCCCATTCTTGGCCCCCGACTTCCTTCTGAGGAGTTCGTGTCTAGTAGCATCTTGCTTCCTCTTTGAACATAGGCTTCTGCTAGGTCCCCTCTCCTGCTTCAGCTTATCAGGCAGGTCTCAACACCATGCTGGAGTTCCTACTGAATATGATGTCTCTAGCTCTGGTAAGAACCCTGCCCTAATAAAAGTATCAGAGCAAGTATGACTTTCAGAAAGAGACCACTGCCCTTCAGGGTAGGGTGATGCTTTTGCCCTGATCACTCTGGGAGTCCCAGCTCTGCTACTAGCTCCCGCTCCCCTCGCCTGCTCTCTCCATCCCTCACTCCCCCTGCCCTACCACCCCCAGGCTGACGCTGCTAAGGAGAAGTTCTCACCAACTCTCCAGGGCAGGAACTGCTCTTGCAAAACTGTTGCTCCATGAGTGGCAATGGGATGCAACTCTAGGTGGTTCTGACCCCAAGAGGTGGTCCACAGGCTCTGGTCGGAGCCCGGAGTTGCCCAACCACTGCAGAGCTGCTGATAGTTGCGTGAGGCAAGGGGAACGGGGACAGTGTGCATGCCTGCTTGGGGCCTTGGAGTCTGCCCCAGAGCCTAGGTATTGGGGCAGCAAATTGCCTTGTTATAGGGTGGGGCTCACATTTTTTTTTTTTTTTCAGAAACACCACAACTGGGTGCCCGGTGAATGACACAGTTTGTGTAAGACTTCTTAGGCAGTCAGAGGATATGAACTTTCACCATGGAGCTACATGAGTCCGCATCAACCATCTTTATTCAAGCCTAGCTAAGTGAGCACTGCTCAGAGAGTCACCTGGACCCCGCCCCTCCCGCCTGCCCCTCTCAACTTGGGACCCTTCAATTCACCACTGTGGCTGGGAGGGAAGGGCAGAGAGGCCCAATTTCGATGTCTGTGCCCCCTCTCCTGCCCACCAAACCGGATGCCCTGGGGAGCAACGGCGACTCTCGCACACTGCTAGTGGGAGGGTACAGCATACAGTCTACAGTCTCTTTAGGAAATAACTCAGCAGTTTCTTAAACACATACTCAAAACAGGACCCGATCATTTCCTCCTCAGGTATTAACCCATGAGAAAAACAGGCATATGTCTCCGCAAATATTCGTACACAGATGATGATAGGAAACTGATTTGTAATAGCTTCAAATTGGAAACAACCCAAATGTTTCGCAGCAGGTGAAATGTGTGGACAAATTGTGGTATATCCATGCGGTGGCACCCTACTCAGCAGTACAAGGGAACTATGGGTACGTACAGCAACATGGAAGAGCCTCAAAATAATTATGCTGAGTGAAGGGAGGCAGACGGTGTGCTTCCATTGACATAAAATTATATATATGTGGATATATATAATCTAGAAAATGCAAGCTGGTTTCTAGTGACAGAAAGCAGGTAAGCCGTTGCCTGGGGATGGGGAGAGGAGCGGGGCAGGAGAGATCACAGAGGGAGGGCATGGGGAAACTTCGGGGCTGATGGATGTGTTCATTCTTTTGAGTACGGTGACGATTTCATGGGTATAAATTAAAGTCAAAAGTCATCAAATTGTTCAATTTATGTGGTGTATTATATGTTAGTAGAACCTTGGGAAAGCTGTTAAAAACAAAACAGAACAACAACAGGCCCTGAAGCAGACCCCAGACAGGAAGGTCCTGAGGACCTGGAGACGGGGCACTACCGTGAGGGGTGGCCTGGGTGAGGGGGCACGTGGAGAAGAAAGTCAGGCTGTCGGGTCTTATGCGCAGTCAAGGGCTTTCTGAACCCAAACCGACCTCAGAGCGGACGGTGCCTGATGTTTCCGCGTGTTACAGGAGAACGTCTGGAGAGCGGAGAGCTTTGACAAAGTCGCCCAGCTCTTCAGTGGCGGATGCAGGGCTGGAGCCTGTCTCCTGCCTGCTGACCTGGCTCCTTCCATCCTCCGCACCCCAGTCTGGCAACTCAAGTGCTGTCCGCCTTCAGTGACCAAGTTCTGGAAGGCAATGCCGGTCTGACCACAGGTTCTGGGAGGGCGGAGGGGAGGTGGGGTGGGATGGCCAGTTCTGGGTGGGTCTTGATCAGACGCCCTGGGCTTCTCCTTTCTGGGCACAGGATGGGCAGCGGTGCTCTTGCTTCTTGTAACCCACAGAGCAGGCACGGCAAACCAGGCCTCCACACAGCCTGGGAGCAAAGGTGGGAAGAGTGAAGAGCACAGGGTGGGTGTACAGAGGAGGGGCCATAGCGTTCAAGCATATTCGAGTATACCTGTCTGTTTCTCATATCCCAGCAGGACAGCCCCGGGTCTGTCCCAGGAGGCCTCCGCTCTCCTAAAGGGTGTCCCGATGCGCCACTCCTCTAGGGTCCTCTTATTCCAAATGGCAGGTTCTCCTGATGGCCCACTTTCCTCCCTCCTGTTGCTTGTCCTGCCACTGTGTTCCCAGAGGGAGCTGAGGGCAGCAGCTTAATAGACTTAACGAGAAACCCATTAAGTCTATTCTTGGAAGGGTTACGTGGTCCCATCTTCCAGATGCCATTCCTGTCTGACCTTTCTCCACTGTTCTCATTCATGTCTTTGCTAAGTGCTAGGTAATATGAGTGGCCAGCTTTAAGACGTCTTTCATAAATGCCCAGTTCCCTGTGTGTCTCCCTTGCCCAGAGTGGGCAGGGGGCTGTGGGCTGGTGGAAACGGGGCTGTCCCAGAGGAAGGATTCTGTGTCCTACCCATTACCTGCATGGGTACCGCCGAGACAGCCGGCCAAAGACCTTGCTACAGCCGATACAGCATCCAGGGGCCACGGAAGAGAGGTGCTGAGCCTTCTGCCACAGGTTATCCTTCTCTCTGATGGGCAAATGGAGGGGGTGGGGGGTGGAGAGAGAGAGAGGGAGAGAGAGAGAACACAGATAGGAAAATATAGAGTTGGGAACAGCACAGATGGAGACGCAGAGATGAACAGAAAGAGAGGGTGTTTCACAAAGGTGAAGCATAAGGGAGAGAGAGTGACAGAGGGAGTCTCAGAGACAAAGACAGAGAAACAGTGGGGCAGGGCAACAGAGACACAGAAATGGGGAGAGAGACACAGAGGGACAGAGAGACAGTCACTCAGAGAGAAAGGAAGTCAGGGAGTTGGTGCGGGAGACAGACAGACACAGAGAAGTGGAGAGATAAATGCAGTGGGAGAGAGACAGAAGGAGGAAGATGCAGAGACAAACAGGGACAGACACAGAGAGGGAGAGATGAATACAGAGAAAGATGAAAAGGCAGAGGAAGAGACAGCAATGGTGAAAGAGAGAGAAAAATAAGGAGTTAGGGAGAAAGACTCACACACAAGAGATCAGGGAGACTCCAGCCTTTCCAGGAAGGCTGGATGGATGGTGACAGGTCCCTCTTGCCCAACATGACCTTAACCCACAATTTAAGAACCTGTTCATGTCCCGCCTCCTCTAAGGAGCGCTTCCTGTTGGTAGAGGCCCCTGGGGCCTTCTTGGCCCAGACTCCCATAGCATAGCACACCCATTATTCTGTCTGGAACTTAGTACAGACTGCCCTGAAGTTCTGTATGCTTATGCACCTCCAAAACTTATCTTCATGTTTTTTTTTAGAGAATGTGTTAGAAAGGTGGGTTGTTTTCAATTTTGATTGAAATGATACATGCCCATTATGTAAAATTGAACAGTACAGAAGGTTTGCTATCAAAAGGTAATACACACTTTCCCATTCTCAATGGCAAACCACTCCTGACATCTTTTAGCTTTCTCTCCTGGTGGCACTTCCATATTTAAGTGACATGCTCCTATCTCTCCTTTCTGATTTATCAAGAGGACATCTTCTATAGAGCTCCTTAGCTTGATGTCAGAGGGTTTAGCTTATCTATAGCCATTTCCACTAAGTCCTTCTCCTTCCTCCCAATGTAGTTATATCCCTATTTCTGGTCCCCTTATTGGTTACTACTGGACTTTTACAGCATATTCTCATACATTATTTCTCACTCATTCTATTAACTATAGGTAGTGTCTTCTGACTGTCTTTCTGTGATACAGTGGTGCCAGCATCCCTTTTTGTCTCCCACCTCCTAGCTGGTCCTCTACTCTTGTGCCATCGAATAGGGTAGCCACTAACCACCTGAGACTACGTAAATTTATATGTAACTTAATTACAGTTAGATAAAATGAGAATTTTGGTTCCTCAGCCACACCAATCCCATTTGAAGTACCCAATCAGTCTATGTGACTAGTAGCTACCATTTCGGACAGGACAAGTATAGAACATTTTCATCCTCACAGAAAGTTCTATTGGGTTCTGTTCTATACCTAATATTGTTTAGGTGGTAATGCTTATGTTTGTTGTAGAATTACAATAGTTTTCTGTGCTCTGCCTTTAGGTTGAATCTAACACAGAAAAAAATCAGTGACTAGTATTTACATTATTAGACAATACATAAATGTACTGCTTCAAGCAGAGCTGTGCTGTATAATATTTCCCTTCTTAGAAACTTTTTGTTTTTCCAGGACTTTCTAATTGCCTTTCTTTTATAGTATATTATTTTATCTTATTGGGGTGACATTAGTCAATACAATTATATAGGTTTCAAGTGTACAATTTGGTGATACATCATCTGTGTCTAATTGCCTTTCTTTATTCCTTGCATGACTTACTTTTAACGTAGCCTAATGACTTCCACCCACCCCAATTCTCCATCATATTAGGTATCTTATGGGCTCCCAACACTTCTGCCACAGCCTGGGCTGACTGCTTCCTGGCCTTGCTGCTCACTTGCCATCCTGGGAATTCCCTTTCGTTGTCTCCTGGGCTAGGGCTACTGTCTCCTGAATTCCACATGTTCTCCTTTCTTGGCTTACTTCCTTGTTTCTCTGGGACACATCCTTAATGAGCTTCTTAAGAATGCTATGTGGGAGGTGAATTTTCTGTGATCTGTCTGAAAAATGTCTTTTTCATCATCATCTTCCCTACTGGCTTCGCAGTTTGGCGGAACACAGAATTCTAGGGCAAAACGCAGCTCTTAGAAGTTGAAAGTGTTACACGATTGATTTTTAACAGTTGTTGTGTTCTACTTCTTTGATAAGTGGCCTGTCTTTTAAGATAGTCTTTTTATCTTTGTTTTATGGAAATTTCACAATGATGTATCTAGACGTGGGTCCCCCCGCCCTTTCATTTATTGTGCTGGTCCCTCAGTAAAATCTTTAAATCAAATGTGTCCGTTAGGGCTGGGAACATCTCTCATGTTGTTACCTGATTCATTTTCTCTCTCCCTCTCCCTCCCTCGGAATTCCCGTCAGTTGAAGAACTTCTAGAACTTCTGGATTGATTCTTTAGGTCTCTAATTAGTTCGTTCATATGTTCTACCTCTCTGTGCTTTTTCTGAGAGACTGCCTCATCTTTCTCATCTAACCCTAGTGAATTTAGAAAATCTTCAGTGATATTTTAATTTCCAAGAATGTTTCTCATCTTTTGGCGGTTTGCTTCCATAGCCCCTTCTTTAATGGAAGATGGATCTTTCTTTGTTTATCTCCTTTTTATGTTCTAGACCATCCTCAAATGCCTACAAAAACTGGGTTGCCATTTCATGTGAGAGGAGGCAGTCAAGTTGCTGGAGCTCCAGGTAGCGGACAGTGGTCACTGACTTGTGGCTTCCCTTTAGGAGGGACTGGGCTGGCCGCTATCTGCCGCACCAGGCTCTCAGATGCCAGAACACATTGCTCTCCATTATTCTCCAGATAAGGGCATTTTAATTATTTGCTTGGGAGATAAGCCCCTCCCGCTGTTGAACGTCCTGCAGCGGGGGGAGGCAGGCAGAGAGCAGGGGGTGCACATTGCTCTTTCTAGTGGCTCTGTCAGTTGATTTTTCCTGATTTCTGCCCCTCATCTCACTTCTGCCATGTGTGCTCCCCGTGTCTCTGGGCTCTAATGTTCTAACTTGGGCTCAATACAGTCTCCACTTCTCCATCCATTTTCCGGCTTCTGGAAACTGGCTGAAATCTCTCATCTGTGGTTGGCCCCTCCACCTTTCTCTCTGTTGTAGGTTTTATTCTTTTACAATCACTTTGGTGAGATCTGAGGATGGAGAACAGATGCTGTGTGGTCAGTCTAGCATCTTGATGCACAAGTCAACCTCCATGGCTTTCTTTTTTTTTTTTTCTTCACTTTTTGCTTAGGGCCATGTCTTCCCAAATGCTTTTGCAGGGGACATTATATTATATAGTTTGGGACCTTCGGATGAATTTCTTCAGCACTAGGAAAAACGTTTGTCTCTCTGTTCATGAACTGGTATATTTCCTCTGAATGGACAGTGAATTTCAGGTAAGTTGCTGTGTTTCCCTTTTTGATTCTGCTGCCACGTTTTAACCCTAACGCTAATCCTAACACTTTGGGAGTATATATTTTTTGTCTACCATAAAATCTTCCACTTTTCTTTAACAATCATATATCTATATCTCTATATCTATCTTTTATCGTTAGCTACTTCAAATTCTTTTGTGAGATACATAGCTAATTTTTTATATCTCCCTTCCTCCCATTTGACAGTTCCTGGGAGGAGATCACCCCTTAAGTTTTTTGTTTGTTCTTTTCAGGTTGATCTCTCCCTTTTCTCATCTTTAATGTCACTTGGGTTTTGTGCTAGAGGATTTAGTCCTAGATGATCCTGCAGCAACCTTCCTGTTCTAATGGAACCTGAGAGCAATGGTTTCTTACCTCCTGGACTGGGTAAAGGATAATGAACTGGATTATCTCCCCACTAGACTGAAGAACAGAGAGCAGGCTTTACCTATCTCCACCATCCCTCAGTGAACTTGGAATTGATCCTGGGGAGCTCCACCGTTGGAACCTAAGACAACTGACCCAGGACGGCTACAGACCCTGTGATCTGAGGAAGTCCAGTAGGCAGGCAGGTGTAGGATATGCGATTACCTCTTGGTTACCCTGCCCTTTTTCTAATTCCTTCTAAGTCCATGGGCTCCTTTCCCTTCTCCTAACTTTAGTAGGTATGTATGTACGTGGAGGTTGGTTTGGGTGGGGGGCATGCATTAGAGTCAGAGGACTCTATGTCATTTTTATGCTGTGTGTCTTTGGTGACCCAGTCAGCCTCTCTGACCCTCAGTTTGTAAACTGGGAATAAGAGCAACCAAAAAAAAAAAAAAGAAAGAAAGAAACGAGTTAGTATATATAAAGGTCCAGCATCCTGCTTAATAGTTGCTAGTGGAGCAGAATTTTCATCCCCCAGCCTCTAGTTCTCATACCATCTCCCCTTCTGCACCCTGGTCACTGGCCCCCCACTTACTGAATCAGTTCCAACACCCGCCTCTTCATGGCCTGGACCAGGTCCCGCTGCCCTTGGAGCTCCTCCTCGTACACGGCGCTCCTCCTTTCAGCCTCCCGTTGCTTCTGCTCCAGCTCCGCCTGCAGCCGGGCTCTCTCTTCCTGACACCTGTGCACAAAAGGCAGGCTCCGTTCTCAGGAAAGAAGCCCAGCTTTTGGCTGAGCTGGGCGGGGCCTCTGCCTGACGGGGAGCCCATGAGGGGGCTGGGCACCCCCTGCAGTTGAAGTCCACACCCACACATGCCACACACTATACACACATATACCACATGCCCCCCACCACACCATACATACACACACAACACTACACACGCACATCCCCCCACTATACATGCACACCCCTTACATTATAGGCATACACCCCCACACTATACATACACACACCACATATACACACCCCCACACTACGTATACATACACACGCCCTATACTACACACACCCACACTACACACACACATAAGATCACACATATCACATATACAATACATGCGCCACACTATATATGCATACACTACAGTACATACCCACACCATACATGCACATCACATCACACACACATTACACACACACACACTACACATACACACACTACACATACACCACACTATACACAGACACATACATCACATTACACATATACATACACACCATGCACCAAATACACTTATAACACAGTGCACTCACATTCATAGCACATCACACACACCACATACCACACACACATTGCACCACACACCAGACACACACTCACAACACATACCACACAGATCACACACTACATGCCACACATGCATACCACACACTATATACCCCACACCACATACAAGTATACCATACACCATACACTCACACCCCACCACATGCACATTACACACACTCCCTACCACACACTCTCTCAACACGCCACACACCACACCCCACACTGAGCTGTGTGCGGACTGACACTACAGGCCGATTTTCTACCAGCCGTGCGGAGGAACGAAAACAGGGCCTAGTGTCGTGTCTTCCTTTCCCGGAGATGAGCCAACATTT
Source organism: Phyllostomus discolor (assembly GCF_004126475.2). NCBI lineage: Eukaryota > Metazoa > Chordata > Mammalia > Chiroptera > Phyllostomidae > Phyllostomus > Phyllostomus discolor. Next base: position 15,304,753 of record NC_040906.2, read on the forward strand.
CCATTTGTTTTCCTTTCAGAACCATTTCCATTTTAAAATGTAAACCTTCTGAAAGACATATTCACAGTCCTGGCGGCTCTCTGGGGGAGGGCGGGCGGGCGTCTGGGCACCCAGGCTGGATGGGCTGTGTCCCGCTGAAAATAACCGCGGTGCTTGGGGCAGGGAAGGGAAGTGGTGTAGGATCTGGGGTGGCTTTTGGCTGTAAACTATTTTGAAAAGTTAATGTTAACATTGTCTTTTCAATTAAAAAAAGTAATACTAAGCATATGGCTTTCTTAAATTTCTATTTCAGCTTTAGGGTTGGAACCTCTTCGGCTCTATTCTTGCTTCTTCTTTTTGTCTTTAGTGGCTTTCTAGAAGGTTCCAAGAAATCTACTAGACTGGAAATACAAAGGTCCCAGCCTCTTACTCCATCTCGCAGACCGGAGGGTGCTGCGATGGCCGTGCGTGTCCCACGGCCTCTCACGCGTGTGCACATGCGTGCCCACAACCCTGGGCCAGAGTGTGTTTGGGGGGAAGGGGAGGCTTGCAAGAGGCTTGACAATGAATTGAATTATTACTTTTTAAAATGCTTCCATGTAGCCAGCCGCAGCGAAGAAAACTGGGTGGGCCATGCCATCCAATCAACAGAAGGGCACTCGAATTCCGAAAAAGCCAATCCCGGCAGCCATAACAAAGAGAGTTTTTGTGCTCAGGCGCTGGATCGGGGCCACGTTTGGACTTCCAGTGACCAGTCTAGTCTTCCGCCTCCTCCTTTCTTAGCTGCTGATTTCATTTTCCTAAGACAGTTTACTTACCCAGTGACCCCAGGGCCTGTGTTGTGGCCCATGCGGCCCTCAATGTGACAACCGTGGTTACTGTGTGTCTTTGAGGTGGGAGGGAATAACAGCAAGCACCTACTGTGTACCAGCAATAGAGCAGTGCCTGTGGCTCCTGGGGAGCTGACAGGGTGTTTGGGGCGGCGGTCAAAACAAATGACAGACCAGAAAGATAATTTAAGCTACGACAGAGACAAAGGAGGGGTTGAGGCAGAGACTTGGGAGGGTGCTCAGGGAAGGCGTCTTAAACAAGGCGACTCTGAGACAGAGATAAAAGATGGGAAGTCAGCCAGGCACAGCTAGAGAAGGGCACGTGCAAAGGTCTGCAAGTTGGAAAGAACTCAGCGTGTCTGAGGAACGGAAAGAAGGCTGGTGAAGCTGGAATACCAAGAATGGCAGGGGTAGCAGAGCCAGGAGATGAGGTGGGGAGGTGGGCGGGGCCTGAGCTGCCCCTCAGTGGCCCCAAGAGAGCTGGACTTCAGTCTCAGTGCAGTGGGAAGCCGTTGGAGTATTTAAAGCAGGGGGTAACAGACACTCCTAGTTTAGGAGGGGACATGGAAGGAATCAAAGTCTAGAACACCTACTATGTGCCAGGCATTAAGCTCAGTGCTTTAATAGCCTGTTTCATTTTGTTTTTGCAAATTTATGGGACAGGTATTATGATCATAATTTTCTAGGAAAGAAAATGGAGCTTCAGAGAGGGAGTGACTCTCACCCAGGGTCACACAGCTTGGTAAGTGGAGGGAACAGAATCTGGATGCCTGCCTGTTTAGCTCTAATCTCTGTGTCTTCTCCCCACACTTGTATCCATGCTGAGCCCTGATCACCAGTGGTTTGTGGCACCAGTGCTGAGTGGGCAGCTGGTGGGAGCAAGGGAAAGTCCTTATGAACCCTGGGCGTGCCTCAGAGGAGCTCAGCTGAGCTGGAAGAAAGAACTTTAGAGCTCCAACCATCTCTTTTTGCAAATTGGGCCCCTGAGGCCAGAGAGGGAAGGCCAGTTTCCCAGCGACACACAGCCAGGAAGCCAGGGAGTGGGTGCTGTCAGTCCAATATCTAGTTCCGAGTGTGTTTGCAGAGCAACTACAGGCTGGTCTGCTCTGGTGCTGGCTGCCGGGATGCTCTGCTGTGTCCTCCCCACGCATCTAGCCTGGGGCTCTGCACCCCGCCCACTCTCCGTCTATCCTCCACAGTACGGCTAGGACCACCCTTTAAAAACCTAAGTCACACCATGAAACCCCCTGCTAAATATTCTGTTCCAGCGTCCCACAGCACGGGCATCTCTCTCTGCCTCCACCAGAAAGATGGCTTGTCCCCAAGCACACTTCTCCTGGCCTTCTTTGCGTTTGCTGGGCCCCTGCCTGGAGCATTCCTCCCCAGACACCTGCCTGGCCCAGTTTTCCTGTGGATGGGGTTTCACCTTAAATGTCACCTCCTCAGAGAGGGCTTCCCTGATCCTACATCTAGAAGACTGTCCTGTCTCTCTGTCCCTTTCCCTGGACTGATTTTTCTCCATAGCGCCTATGACCACCTGACACTGTGTTTCTATCTGTGGGTCTACTGTCCGTTTGCCCAGGTCTGTGAGAGCAGACCTGGCCTGGTTTGTTCACTGCTGTTCCCCCTACTCCCACTCACGGCCACAGCAGAGGCACAGGGAGTATTGCTGACGGACTGAGTGGGCCCTGTGGCACTTCTGTGCCCTGGTGCCCAGACACCTGTTACCAGTTTGATGCCCGAAGCCCCCTTTCCCGGAAATGAGGTGCTTTCCCAGCCTCTGGAGCTTCTGTTACTCACTACCTGCATTTCCCTGACTCCGCAACAGACCCCAAGCCCACACCTCTCTCCTGAACCCCACACTCAGTTGCCTTCCCCGAGGCTCCGCCTGGGTGTCTAACAGGTGCCTCAAACCCACCACGCTCAAAACTCAACTCCTGAACGCTCTGCAGAAACCTGCTCTGCCTCGGGAGACAGTCAGTGGTGACCCTAGCTTCCCCCACCCGGAAACTCAGAGTCGTTCTTGACTTCCACCTTCCTCTCGGACCTCACATCCGATGCCCCCTGAAGCCTGGCCTCACAGCGGATCCAGAACCCAGCAGCCTCTCTACACCTGCACTGCCACCAGCACAGCCCGAGGCTCCGCGGCCCGCCCCGTGCGGTGGGGGAGCTTCCTCCCTGCTCTCCCTGCTTCTACCCCTGCTTCCCCCACACCAGCTTCACAGAGCCCTGGGAGACACGGGTCAGTCCAGGTACACCTATGGCACACCTATGAGACAGAAGACAGATCAGTGGTTGCCTAGGGCCAGGAGGCTGGAGGAAATGAGCAGTGAGTGACTAACTGGTACAGGATTTTCCTGGGGGTGACGAAGTGTTCTAAGATTTACTGTATTGATGCACAGCTTTGTAAATGCACCAGAAACCATCAAATTGTTTTAAAAAGCAAATAAACATATCTTTTAACATTAAAACAAATAGTCGTATTGTATCCTTTCCCCGCTCAGAACTTGGCTCCCATCTCAGTCTTAGTCAAAGCCAAGGTCTTTGACCTGGTCCCCATCACCCGCCTGACCTTTCCCTACATCCCCTCCGCCCTTCACCACCCCCAGGCCACGATGGCCTCCCTGATGTTTCTAGAACCTGCCAGGCTCATTTGGGGCCTTTGCTCTTGCTGCTCCCCCCTGCCTAGCACACTCCTCCGCCACATATCCAAATGGCTCGTGCCTCACGTCCCTCAGGTCTCCGCCCAAATATCGCCTTTTCGGGGAGGCCTTCCCTGACTACGCAACCTTATTTCTCGTCACCTCTGATACTTCCGATTCTCCTTCCCTGCTGTAGTTTTTTCCTTAGGACTTAGCACAGTTTGACATTCTATGTATTTTACCCGCTTGTCATATTATTGACAGCCTCTGCTGCTAGAATGCAAGCTCCATAAGGCTGGGAATTTTGTCTGTTTTGTCCACACGAGGATTTCCGGCACACAGAACCGGCCTGGCACAGAGGGGACACGCTGAGTGTCTGTGGGACAACAGGTGGCAGGGCGACAGTCTGTGAGACAGGGGCTCCCCCCAGCTGCAGCCTGCAGCCTGTCTGGATCCCCAGAGGAAGCCCGTGACTGGGCGAAGCCCCTGCCCTCACTTAGGGCCTGCAGCACAGAAGTCTTTAGCACTGGGAGCAGCTGCCAAAATAGCAGGAGGGCCCTTTGGGCAGCATCTTTGGGCCTTAGTTTGCTCATCTATACTATATCACGGGGATTCTTAGAGAGCTTATCTCATAAGGCTGTTGTGCAGAAACACCTAGAAAAGTGCCAGGGATGCAGTACATATAGTTATGATTATGATTATCCAGAGGGTGGGAGAGAGCTTGTGCAACTGGGAACAGAGGAATACTACGAGGAGTGTGGTGGGGCAGGGGGGCAGAGTGGATTGCAAAGAGAGAAGAGCAGCCCAGGAGATGCAGCAAAAAGGGGCCAGCGTGAGCATGGAAGGAAAGGGGCGGGGAGAGGAGGTATAGATCTCTCCTGGTCGCTACACAGGAAGGCCAGTGAGGGAGGGGGCAGGACAGGGGGACGGGAGGGCATGGGAGGGGAAGGTGGGAGCCCTGGGAGCAGGAGCAGTGCCCTGGGTGCCTCAGCGTCCCCAGACTGTGCCCTGCACACGGCTCGATGAACAAGGGGAGCTCAGAGGAAGCCTGCTGACTGAATGCTAGCAGGAGCCAGGGAGCACCACCTGTCCCTCTAGCTTCCTGGCTCTCACGCCCATGGGTGCTGGTGGTTGCCAAGGTTACCTGGTGAGCTGCTCCTGCAGTGCCTTCAGCTGCATGTCCTGCTCCTTCCGCAGTTGCTCCTGGTGCTGGGCTTGCTCCTTGGTCTTCTGGAGCCTATGTCTGAGGCTCTGGGCAGGGGAGGGGAGGAGGCAGCGGAAGGGAAGATGAAGAGGGAGGACAGAGACCCCAGCCCAGGGAATGACTTGACAAACATCCCCAAGAGACCTCAGGCCATGTGAGACCACCCTTGCGAGGAAGGCAGGATGGGGGACAGCCCTGGGAGCTGTGACGCCTGGCTCTGCCCGTGGGTGAGCCTAGAGACACCACGTCTTCCTTCACCGAGCGATGGAAGTTACAAGGCTCAGGAACCTGTGACAGGGTGAAGCCCCTGCACTGGCTAGGGAGCAGGATGAAGGCTTAAAACAGCCTTGGGTGACCTCCAGGGGACACACCTACAGCAAGAGCCACTCAGCAAGGTCTGCAACAGTGGAATTTACACACTGGCAGGAAACGTGCCCGCAATGGGGGCTATGAAACCCAGAACAAGCAACTGCCCTGAAGACCTGTCGCAAAGGTGTCCCCAGTGCCTACCGGGACCAGGCAGGGAGTACTGATGAACACAGTGGGCCTGGTGTGAGGCAAGGGGTACAGGTGGGGATCTTGGTGAACTGAAGAATGCACGGCTTTCAAAAGACATCCTCGACTAATAATAATCCTGTGCAGGCCAATAAATACTGATCTGTGGGCTGGAGTGGTCCCCAGGTGACCCCTGAAGACATCCAGCTGTGGGCCAGCTTAGACTGGGGAGGACAGATGGGCACACAGCTGAGCGGCTCTCACCTCGACTGCATCTTGCAAGGCCACGTCTGGTCCCTCTTCTTCTGTCCTGGTCACACTGGTCACTCCTGTTTGCTCCTGTGGCTTCTCGGTGGCGGAGCCTCCCTTCACTCCTGGGCTCTGAAGGACGCTGGGCTCCCCCAGGATGCCAGGCACCTTGCCCTCCCCTCTGCTCCTTGACATTGTGTCTTCATTTGTCCCTCTGGAGCCGGAGACCAGCAGCCTCTGGACATGACCCCACTCTGCCTCCCTTTCATGAGTCCCCTCTGTGGTTCTCTGACCCCCTGCACTCAGCAGCACCCCTCTGCCCTCACACTCTGTCTCTACCGCCTCCTTCAGAGCCCGCCTGGCCCCCTCCCCCTGACCCTGGATGCTGAGTGTTGAGTTTCCCAGGCAGAGGCTCGCCCTTGGGGCTCCCATGTCCTGGTCTTGCTGCGGCTCCTCCCCCTCTGGTTCCCACATGCTGTGGGGGACCCCGAGGCTTCTCGGATCGTCTTTCTTCACTTCCAAAAAGGGGGGAAGATGCCCATTTTGCTGGGATGTGAGGAGTCCAGCCAACTGGTCTGCGGGTGCATCTTGCAGACTGCTGGCTTGGCTGGTGTGCGGCTCCTCCGGCAGGACTCCTTTGGGGCTCCCACGCACAGCTGAGGTCTGCAGAGAAACCCCCAAACCCACCGTCATCCCTCTCAGCACCAACTCACCGAGCTGGTGCATGGGGAAGGCCACAGCCCGAGTGCAACAGGCTTGCTAACTATGTGGATTCCCAGGCCCTCCCACCGGAAATGCCGATTCAGCAGATCTGGGGAGGGCCCGGGAATCTGAATGTTAACACCGGGTGATCTGATCGGAGGCCTCAGCTTTGATCTGGTCAGAGCAGCGGCGCTTGTCAATGCCCTGTCCTCCCTCACCGCTAGCCCACGCCCTTCTCCCTCCTTCATGTCTACCTTCTGCGTGGATCTGGTTCCCCCCTAAGTTCTTCCCACCCCTCTCCTCTGATCCTTCCCTGTGAACTTGACTCCTTCGTATTTTCTTGTCTGAGAAGTGGGAATGGTAATGCCTGCCTTGTAAGACTGTGATGAAAGCTTAGACTGACCGACAGCCTGCTAGGAGTGCCCTCTGCCAAGAAGAGCTTCCCCTGTGGGTGTCGGCATCGCGACGCTTCACCAGTCACGCTGCAATGTGCTCCTTTAGGGTCTGTCCCCTTGAGCAGACCTGAGCTCCTTCGGGCCAGAGACTGAGGCCTCATAGTATCTGTACCTGGTACCTCGAAGCTGGTGGGGGTGGGGGCACAGCAAGCTTGTGGAATGATGGTGACTACCAGCTACCACCTACTGAGCACAGGGCAGCCTTGCTGTCTCGATGCATCCCTGCAATCTCCCTGTGAGGCATGACAAGTAACTTACCCGAGGACCACGGTTAGTAAGGGTGGGGCTGGGATTTGAACCAGGTGATCTAGCCCTTCGATCGCTCCCTGAACTGGAGACTTTTGCAAATTGTCCAGAAGAGGTTATTTCCCTGGTCTGTTTCCTACCAGTTTCTGGTCACCCTCTCCAGCACCTCCTCCTCCCATGGGCCCCACCGGCTCCTGCAGATGGTGTCGGTGGCCCATTTCTCTCCCCGATACCCCCACCATCCTGGGAAAATGGCCTTCACTTCTGTGGGCCCCTAGTCCCCAGGTCCACACATTGGCCTCTCTGTGTCTGTCCACTGGGTGCAGGACTCAGCTACTGCTCAACCTGGGGTCCCTGCAGAGATGGAGAGGAGGCAACTGAGAGGGAAGGTCAGGCAGGAGCACCTCCTTTGGGGAATCTCTGTTTTTTCTGGGTCTTCTTCCCGGGGTCCGGCTGGAGTTGGAGCAGCGGGACCTGGAAGTGAAAGGGCAGGGGGACCCTGGGCCTCTCTCCAGAGGCAGTCTCGGCTCTCGGATGCAGGATGTCCCGTCTTTCTGACCACCCATTCATTCTGCCACTTTTCCTCCCTCTCACCTCACACATGCACCCCTCTCTCCATCCATCCCTGCATCCCACCTTCCAGGTATCCACCAATCCCATAACATCCCACCATCCATCCGTCCTTCTCACTCTACCCCAGCCACTCAACAGCTCTTTAGAGTGTGCATGCAGTGCAGCCTCGCGGGACATCATGAGATAGCGCTGGGAAAACAGAAGGCGAGGGAGGTGGAGGTTCAGGGGTTCAGGGAGCATGAAGGGAGGGAGAAGCGGATGGCACAAGGGGCTGAGGGCTTGCGGCTAGCTCGGGACGGGTGGCAGCACTGGCAGCAGGTATGAAAAGAGGCCTCCCTTCACGCATACACACTCACTCTGAGAACATGGGCCAAGCCCCGTCCAGGTCTGGCCGCTGCAGGTCCAAGTCGAAGGCCACCCCATTGAGAGCATAGAGGGAGTCCAGGATGTCCTCCTGGAGGTCAGGGTGCACCAGAGGGCTGCGGGGGCCATACCATTCCCTGCGTTCACAGCGACCAACACCCTTGGTCTTTGGCCCTGGTGTGGTTGCCACCCCTGACCTCAGAGAATGCACCTCTCTGCTGCACAGCATCATGGGACAACTCCCCTAGCTGGGCTGTGGCCCCTGGAGAGCAGGAGGCCTGCATAGCATGACGATACCAGGACTGGGGCTCTAACCCCCCACCTCTGCTCTTTCTCCCTTGCCTTCCCCCTCGTCTCTCTCATTTTATTCATCCTTGATATTAAACCACCCTTTTCAGGGTAGAGGAGGACCTTTCACTCGGGAGGGACGGTGGGCTCAGATGGTAGGAGTAGGCGCACGCGCAGCAGCCCCACCTGGTGAGCGGTGGGCTCAGGAGGCAGAGCTGCAGCCACTCGGCCAGCTGTCCGTGGGCGAGGCAGAAGCGGATGAAGGCACGGCCTTTCCCCAGGGGGGTCTTCAACTGCAGAGCGCACAGGGGGCAAAGTGGGCGTGGTGTGAGGACTAGGGGAGCTCAGCCAGCCCAGAGAGGGGGGGGGGTTGATGAGAAAGGTGTCATGGGACTGAGGCTCTGGGAAGGAAAGGGGTGGCCGGAGGGGCGCTGAGGACAGCGCTCACGAGAGCGGAGGGCCAGGCGAGGGCACCTATGGTCGGTGCAACCGGGATGGGCGAGAACAGGGCCTTGGGCCGGCCTGTGTCCCGTGTCCCCTGGCCCCTGAGTGATCCCCGTCAAGGGCCTGGTGGCAGGACCCCCTCATGCTGGGGCCAGCCCGCCTGCCCCTGGCACTGCATACCCTGTCCTGTGAATGGACAAAGCGGGCTGGCTCCGTGTTCCCCCGCTGCTGCCATAGGGCAGCGCAGACAAAGTCCCAGTAATCCTTCCGCGGCCTCAGGAAGCTCTTCTGCTGCTTCTGGTCAAACTGGGTGCAAGCCGGGGGACAGGAATCACGGGCACGCTCCCTCCTAGAACACACCCTGCGTGACCGCTTGAGGGGCGGCCACGTGGAAGAGGGGAAGGGCTTGGGCACACAGACCCGGCTTCAGGTCCTGGCTCTGCCCTTACTGGCTGTGTGGCCAGGAGCGAGCTGCTTGACTTCTCTGCATGTTCAGTGTTCTCATTCATTCCAGAAGTACTTATTGAGCACTTACTGTGTGCCGGACCCGTCCTAAGTCCAGGGGATACAGCAATGAACAAGCTGACCTCATGGGCTTACGTCTTGGAAGAGGAGGCAGTGAACACATTAAATAAGTAAAACTGTATACTATGTCAGAGAGGGCAGCCCACTAAGGAGAAATAAATACAGCAGGAAGAGGGAATGGAAATTGTGTGGTGTGTGCACACGTGTGCATGTCGTGTGTGTGTGCTGTGTTAGATATATGTATGTGTTGAAAATTGAGGTTAGGGTGGCTAGAGAAAGCCTTACTGAACAGGAACTATTCCAGGTGAAAACTGAAGGAAACGAGAAAGTGTGCCATCTGCATTTCTGGGGGCAGAGCATTCCAGACAGAGGGAATAGCAAGTGCAAAGGCCCTGAGGTGGGTGCATTCCTGGTGTGCTTCAGAGGATCAAGGAGGCCCGTGTGACTGGAGCACAGACTGGCAGGAGGCTCACGCAGGCACACCGCATACCCATACCACACACATACACACACCCATACCCATACCACACACATACACACAGGCACATTCCCACCACACACACACACATACACGCACAGGGAAGTAGGAAGGGAGTGCATGTATGTGTGGGGGATGGGCAGGCCATGAATCACTTCAGGGGATTAGAGTGAGCACTGAATAAGGGGGGCCACGGAAAGGCTTAGCCTGGCACATAGTATGTGCTCAGTAAAAGCTAATGATAGTGATGATCGGGGCTCTAACCAGCGGCAAGGAGGGCCAGCCCTAGGACATCTGTGCTTCTGCAACTGAAGCCTCTGGAGCAGGGTGGCAGCCCCCAGCCCCTCCCCACCCTGCCCCAGCCCTGCTCACTGCACCTTCCAGGCTGCAACGACAGCCTCATGTGTGAGGTTAGGTGTCAGGAAGGACCTACTGACTGAGGGGGATGAAGCGGTGCACAGCAGCAAAGGAAGGGTTGTGGCTCTTTCCTAAGGATCTGGGACAGCCCTTCTGGTTATCTGGGCCTGCAGAGAAGGAAGGGGAGGGGACAGGAGGGGAGGGAGGAGAGCGCAGAGCCCCACCTGCAGCAGCTGCTCCAGGCAGCCACAGAGTCTGTGCAGCTCAGCGCTGGCGTCTGTCACCCGATGCCCGCCCCCGTAGCCCTGGAGGATGGCAGAGACAGCAGCTGTGAGGAAGATGATGGACATTAAACACCAGGGAGTGAGGTCTCTGAGGGAGAGGCTCCCAAGACCCCTCACTTCTCCCCCAGTTCAGTCCCAGAAAAACCTCTCGGGACACACTCACCTTTCAGGTCCCTTCTCCCCCAGTTCAGTCCCAGAAAAACCTCTCGGGACACACTCACCTTTCAGGTCCCTGGTGACCTTGAGGGCAGCCCCCTCTTCTGCCATGTGTATTTGAGGATAATATGATTCCTTGTGGCTCCGGAAGTTCAGGCCAGGAAGGAGCCCCTGGGGTCAGCTGTCCAGTGTCCTCCTTACACAAAGGAAGACCCAGGGCCTAGAGCGGAAATGTGGTGTTTCTCCAGGGTCCCAGTGAGTTCACTGGCAGGATACAACCCCAGCCCTTGCGGGCCAGTGTGGGAAGATGAGGGTGTGGCCCCCACTTGTGGAGCAGCTCCTGGGTGCCTGACGCCTTTGTCTCATTCAGCCCCCACAGCGACCCTGGGAGGTCAGCAATTCCATTTCCTACAAGGTGGACCGGGGGCTCAGGGAGGGTAAGTCTCTTACCCAATGCCGCCAAGCTCGAAGCTGTGAAACTAGAATTAGAACTCAGGTCCGTGTGCCCACAGGGCCGGTGCTCTCAGCCCCGGCCTGACGTGGGTGGCACCATCCATGCTCGTGTGCAGGCTGGGCAGACGGAAGCTGCCCCACTTCCCCACGGGGAGCTTCCCCAGAGCAGTCACCATCCTTGAGACACATTCTCATCCTTTCCTGGCTCCCAGCGGAGTGGAAAGTGTGCCTTCTCCGAGGGGAGGGAGGCAGAAGCAAGGCGTGGCCCTAGGGCCGGGACTGGGTCGTGGGGAGCAGGACACCTGGTTTCAACCCTGCTGCTCTCTCCCAGGTGAATCTCAGCTTGTCCTGGCCACCCGGGGGCCCAGGGGCTCGGAGAGGACTACTGCGGCCCCTGAGGGCCAGTGGGCTTATTCGGAGAGCCTGGAGTGAAGACTGGGCCTGGGGCAGGAAACCCCGTCCCTGCCTCCCAGGCTGTGGCTGCTGGAATCTGGGGGTGGGTGGGAGTGAAGAAGGGCTGGGGCACCGCGGAGGGGACAGGAGCAGGGAGACGAGAGTAAGGAGGAGAGTGGGTGGAGCACCCGCCTTCAGGGAGGGAGCACTGAGCTGGGAGTAGAGGACCCGGGTCTCCACCCTGGTCCTGCAACTTACCCGCTGACCTTGGGCACGTCACTCACAGTTCTCGGGCTTCAGTTCGCCCACATGTAGACCAAGGGTTCGGGCGTAGGGCCTCTGACATCCCTCCCCGCCCACACAGTTCATGAAACCTGGGAACGGAGATGTGCATCTCGTCCTGTCGCTCACACCCATCAAAACTCCTCAGCTGCTGGTTCCTGGCATCGGTCCCCTTCTCCGGCCTCCCCGGGACTCAGGAATCTCTACTCACCTGGACAGGCCTGGCGGGTGGAGGCACAGAGAGCCAGACACTTGTGACCCTCCCTCCCGAGCAGCCTTCTCCGGGTTTGCTGCCTGGGAGGTGACTCAGGCCCAGCCCAGCACCCTGGAGGGGAAACTCTGCTCAGAGCCGGAGGAACAGGAGACTGTGGGGGAGCAGTGGCAGAGGCTCAGTCAAGGGCACCAGGGCAGAATGGCTGGGATGGGGATGACTCGTTGGTCAAATGAGGCCTCACCCAGCAGCCAGTTTCCTTCCCTTTTCCTAAAGGTCACTAGCTCTGGTCTTTCTTCCTTACCACCACCAGGTGGCACTAAGAGGCTGGGATGCTGCCCCATCTGACACTCGGCCAGTTTTTACTGACCCCTGGTCGGAGTGTGATGAGGTGGGGAGGGGTGGACAAGTGATCCATCACATGTCTCTCTCCTCCTCCCTACGTCAGCCTTCTGAGGGGGTCCCCATGAGTGCTGGTCACCAGTGCCATCCTCTCAGTCCTGGTACTCACCCCTAAAAGGAGGGAAGTGACTACTGGTGAGATGCTGTATCCAGGAATGGGCCAGGTGCGTTGCCCAGGTGAGCTGTGGCCCTTCCACCCTGGATGTGCTCTGCCCCCTTGAGGCTGAGATCTTTCCACCTCGTTTTGCTAGGCAGCGGTGACCCACGGGCTAGTGCCGGGGGCAGAGAACGGAGGAGCAGGCGCCTGGGAGGATCACTGCTTCACAAACCCCAGGAAGCGCACGTGAACCCTGGCGCGCGCCGGGCGCCGCTCTCCCGAGCCACTCCCGGCCTGTCTCTTCCTCTCCCGGACTTGGTATCCCCGGGGCAGAGGCTCGGTTCCCCCTCACTGTCCCCGGCATCCCTGTTTCCCTGTCTCTCCCTCTTTATCTGTCTCCTTAAAGTCTTCCTGCCTCGTCTTTTGCTCGGCCGGTCTCTTTCTCGCCAGCCCCGTTCCGTACTCAGCGGGTCCCCCATCCCCTACTCCGCGGGTCCGCTGCCCCAGTCCCCGGCACCCCGCCGCCGCCCCTCCCCGCGTCCCCCGCCCTCGGGTCCCCCTCTGTCACTGGTTGCTCCCGGCGGCCGTGTCACCGCCCCTCGTCCGCCCCGCACTCCTCCGCTTCCTGGCGGTGCCGCGGGAGAAGGCTCGGGGAGGGGACCGGCTGGGGGCGTCGCCGCCCCCTCCCGACGTTGGAGGCGCCCTGGGCTGGGGGCGGGCCATCTCCCGGGGCGCCCGCGTCCCCGCCCCCCGCCCTGGCCCGCCGGGCGCCAGGGCGGATGGGCTGCACGGTGAGCTTGGTGTGCTGCGAGGCGCTGGAACCCGGGCCCCCTTGTGGCCCCCAGCCCCCGGGGAGCCCCCCGGCCCCAGCACGGGTGCAGTGCTGGGAGCCCGGGGCTTTGGTCCAGGGCGACAGCCGGCGGCTCCTGCATCAGGTAGGGCGCTGCGGGGATGAGGGGGTGGGGAGCGGGTGGCAGGCAGAGCCCAGCTTACCTGAGACAGGTAAGGAGCCAAGTCAGGAAAAGTGCCCATCAGCTGTCGGGAGGTGGGCAGCAAGGGCAGGCCGCCCCAGGGGCACGGGTTGGACTAGGACCAGGTTAAGGCACAGAAAGTTAGGTTGGGGTCTCGCCTGGGTCTCCGTACCTTTGGGAGGAGGCTGAGGTAGCACCTGGCTTTAAAAGGACAGTTCAGATGAGAGCTAGGAGCCACTCAGGGGGAGCAGGGCTGGGAATGCTGGGAAAGGCACCAAAAGTGTTAACTGCCCTTGAGCTGGTCCAGGAGTTGACTGTGTGTCCCCCCTGGGAGCTGTGGCTGTCTCCCTGATCCGGGTTCTGGAGCCAGGAGGGAGGGCGCCTTCTGAGGCAGGGGGGTCCCACCAGAACAAGACTGACCCCAGGATGGTGGAGGCAGTGGACCCTCACCCCTGCTTTCTCTGTTCTGGGTAAGCCTCGGAGCTTTGCAAGTGGGAAACCGGCCCAGAGGGGTGGTGGTGGGCTGGCGCAAGCAGGCAGGTGTTCTGGATGAGGGGTCTGTCTGGGAAGCACCAGGCCTGGTACGCGCGTAGGTACTGGGCTTCTCCCAGGAGGAGGAGGCGGAGATGTTTGGGGTCACTAGGGATTGCCAAACCTTCCTCCAAGGCTCCCGGCATGATCCCAGTTTCCTCCCTGATCAGGGCTGTGAAGGCTGCAGCCTTCTGAGATTCGTTGGCTGTGCGGGGTTTGGATCCTGCTGCTGTTTTACGCCTCTCCCCCTGGATACACAGAGTTGGGGCTGCTCAGGATGTACCTGTGGCTGCCTCCTGACTCCCTTCTCTTCCTTCGCTGGGGCAGCCAGTGCAGCCAGGTGTGCGTGCACGTGCGTGTGCGTGTGCCTGCACACACATGTCCCAAAGTGATGCCTCTGCCCCACGGTACTGGATGCCCCTCAGGGCACGGTTTGTGGCATAGTCATGATTATACTCCACAGTGCCAGGCGTAGGGGTGTGCTTACAAATGGAACTCTCCGTCCTTCCTGAGCTTCAGCCCGGGTCATCACCACGGTGACAGACCGCGGTGAGGGACAAGGCTGGGGTGTCGTTGTTGCATGAAGCCTTGCAAGGGCCGGTGGCTCGGGTGTGATTCTGACAAAAGCGTGGGCCTAGCACAGGGCCCAGGGGCTGGGTGAGGCCTGCAGGCGCTGGCTGGTCTTCCCAAGGGACTCTTCTCAGTCCTGGCACAGGGGTGGGGGGCCCATCGAGGGAGGGTTGCATGGCAGAGTCCCCAGACTTTGGGCCCCTCCAGAGGTCATCCAGGTGCCTCCTCTTCTGGGCCTTCCTCAAAGTTTTCAGGGGGAACTGAGTTCACAGACACCCCCCCCCCCGTCTGTCTCCATGTCAGACCCTTCTGACTTTACTTTCTCTGCCGGGGGGCTCCTTGGTTCCCTGTCTCCCTCCCTCCTCTGCTCCCCCAGCAGCCAGCAGTGGGGCAGGTGCCAGCTGGGCCACCTGAGGAACAGGCTGTCTAATGAGACGGAGGCAGGAGCCGGGCCACCGGTGATCAAGGAGAGTGGAGGAGGAGGGGGAGGGGAGTGTGGGTGGGGGTGTGTGACAGCCACAGGGACGGGGTGGGGACGAGTGGCTGTCTGCATTCGGATGAGCTTGTTTCTGAGCTGCCTCCCGAGAGAGCCTGGCTCTCACCCATGACTCACTCACTGCTTTCTTTATCTGCAGGACCACACTCTGTGGCCCAGCCCCAGCCTGTGCCTGCTGCCCCCTGGCTCTGGCTCTAGACCAGGCGGGGTAGGTGCTGCTGCTGGCGGTGTCCTTCCTTGCCAGGCCTCCTATTCATATGGCAACTCTCAGGACACTTCAGTGACCCGGGAAAGAGTAGCCGGGCTGTCTGTCACCTCACTCGAGGAGGCGTTTTACCACGTTCTTGTGGTGGATAAACATCTCTTGGGCTCTCAGCCCCCCTTGGGAGTCGGGGCTTAGAAGCTACTCTGGCATCTGGGCTCCCAGCCAGGGCACTCCCACTGACAGTGCTGCCACCAACATGCCACCATTCCTGCCACAGGCCATCCCCCACTCCCCCTGACCCCCACCCTATCCCACCGGCCAAGCTCCTCTCCTTAGGTCGCAGGCTGTGCTCAAGTCACCTGTCCCCACCCCCAGGCTCTCCCTTCTTCTCTCCCCTCTGGGCAGCCCCCTCCCTGCCAGGCCGCGCTGCCCTCTTCCCCTTGCAGGCTGTCCCCGTCTTCCCCCTAAGCCTGTCCTCTGCACAGACCACACTGCCCTCCTCTCGGCTCTGTCTCCTCAGGCCCCATTGCCCACACCACTCCCCTCGCCTGCCCTGCATGTGTGGCCGCTCCTTTTCTCTGCTTTGAGGAGGGCTGCCCACCTCGTCTCCCAAGCCTCTGAGTCCCAGCTGTGGGTTACCGGAGCCTGGAGGTGTGGCCCAGCAGCCCCCGGGCGGCCTCCCCAGGGTCCCATGACTGACTGCCATACACACTGGGCCCTCCTCTGGCAGCACACGCCAGCCTGCCGGCCTCCGGAGAAGGGGAGGTGGGGCTTGGCATGCCGCCTGAGCCTTCCCGCCAAACCTTCTCTGACCTGGGCGCCAAGGGGCCTGGAGGGCATCTCCAGGTGCCAGCCTCGCCTCCTCACTCTCAGCCGTGTCCAAATACAAGTGGGTGCTTGTCGGACGGTGGCGGGAGCAGAGGGCGGAGACTCCAGGCTGCTCTGCCTCTTCTCTCCGAAATCTAGTCCCCGGGGCAGTTCGCCTGGCCTCTGCCCAGTCGCCTGGAGGCAGACCTGCTGAGTCGAGGAGATCCCCGGGAGGCTGGGTGCTGCAGCCTCCTTTGCATGCTTGTTGTGAGTTCGCCCTGCCCGCCTGATGGAAGCTCTGGGGTCTAATCTAACGCCCCCTATTATGGTTGAACTACTTCCTCTTTCTCCCTCTCTAGCTGTATATAATCACAGACCCCCCAGAGCTGATAAAGGAACTTGGTCAGGGTTATGAACCTTGTGGGGTCACAGATCCATTGGAGAATCTGACGCAAACGATGGCTACCCTTGCGAGGGAGGTGTGTGTGGAGATGCACACACACACACACACACACACACACAGCACGGTACAGACACACACACACTGCCATCTATGCCCGCAAGCCCCCCCGTGGTCCTGACCCACCCAGCTCCCGCATGTCCCAGCGGAGCACACTGAGGCCCAGGGGAGGGGCATGACTGGCCTATGGCCCCACGACAGGTGAGTGGCAGAGCCAGGACCACCACCCAAATGTCCTGACCTGGATACAGGGTAGCTTGTTCCCAGTGGTGACTGTTCCCTCCCCCACAGGCTGCCTGTGAGACAGCTGGGCCTGGCTGTGCATTGATTCAACAGGAATTTTTTTTTTATGACCTTAGTTTTGAGTAGAAGTTATTTCATTGTAAGCTGGCATATTTTTAAAATTTTATGTTTATTGAGATTTAATTGACATGGCATTGTAGAGGTTTGAGGTGCAAGGCATGTCGATTTGATATCTTTATTTACTGCAGTCTGATTACCACAGTCGTGTGAGCTAAGGCTTTTATCGTGTCCCGTCATCCTTTCTTCTTTGTGGTGGGAACAAGTAAGATCTAGTCTCTCAGTCAACACGCATTCTGGAGCACCTGCTCTCGGCCGGGCACCTCAAGAGTCAAAGGCATCCCTCTGTACACGGGGCGCTTCTGAGACCTTGGTAAGGGGGACGAGAGGCGTCTGGGGAAAGGGGGAAGGATCTCTAACACCCTCATGTTTCCTTCTGTGGTGACTCTTATCATCTTGCTCGCCCTGGAATATAGGGCTCAAGTGTGGGTGGCGGGGGGAGAAGGAAGAAATTCTGGAGGCCAAGTTGGAGTGGGGGTGGGTGGGGTCAGCTGATGACCTCTCTCAGCCTTACCCACCCTTTGGGGGCAAGCCCAGGTCCCTGGGGGATCAGAAGGCTGCGCGGCTGGGGGTAGGGCCATGCCCTCTCTCTTTCCTGGAAGGCAGGAAGCCAGCCGCTGCCTCCTTGTTTGATGTATGGACTTGCCAAGGGCCCCTGGCACCGGGGCAAAGTGTGGTGCCAAGGGCAGGCAAGCTAAGGCAGCCCCCGGAGGGGCAGCGGCCTGCGAGTGGGAAGCAGAGGCTGCCGTGGGTAGAGAAGCTGAGTGGTGCAGAGCGAAGGGGACCCAGGTGATGCTGAGGTTCCAGACTGGCCCAGCTCTGATCTCTAAGCTGACTCCCTTCCCCTCAGAGACCCCAGCCCTGGTGCTTCCAGCCGGTCCTTCCGTCTCCCAGCTAGAGTAGCTCCAGAGTCCGGAGCAGGAAGCTGGGTCTCCAACCCAACCCCCCCCGCCACAAGGGGCTGGAGAGGCCTCAGCTTTAGCCTTCCTTTCTGGCCAAGGATAAGAGAGTGTAAGGATGCTTCTGGTGCTCTCTGTTCACAAGTCTGTCTCCCCAGGAAGTCTGGGAGCCAGTGTCTTCAGGACAGAGCCACGTGGTAGTGACTTTGGTACCCCAGGAACTTAGCAAAGGACACGCAGCCTGTAGATGCTCAGTGAGGGCTGCCCAGTGGATGGGTGGATGGATGGGTGGATGGGTGAATGGCGAGAGTGGGGCAGGTAGAGACCCGGGGCAAAAGCTGAGGATGATCTATCGGCCTTGGGCCCAGCTCCTTGGGGCTCCCAGTGTGGGGGCCATGGGTTGGGATGGCAGCTAGGATGGAGACCACTGTGTCAAGCTCAGGCACCACTGGAGGTCAGAAAGGAGTGCCTGCAGGGGTGGATGGGGTCGGCTGACAGAAGGCCTTTTCCAAGGGTTAAAGGGAGTGGGAGGGAGATGGGCCCTGGTGATCGGGGCCGGCAGTGGGTGGCAGTCACGGGGGTGGGGGGGGGCCCCGCGGCGTTGTCTTCTGGAGTCCGCCCAAGCTTCCACCTCTGCTCAGCTCTTCCTGGCGTTTCCTGCCAGCGCCTCTTCCTGGGGAGCTTCTGAGTGCTGCCATCCCACTGCACCTCATCACGTCCCCCTGCCACAGCTGAAACCGCAGTTGTCCAGAATGGCCAGGTGGGCCCTTGGGCCCAGTCATCGGAGCCTCAGGCAGAGGGGCCCAGGCGTCCTGCGGGCCCCGGGGCCGGCCGTGTGCTGGCTGCGCACCCCGCAGCAGCTTCTCAGGTCTCAGTTGTCTGCTCACCTCTCGGCGTTTCCACCCACCTGTTTCTCCGTCCAGCCACCACCTTCTCTTTTCCCCATCCGCCCTTCATCCCGGTCCCCGCCACCGTTCCCCTCTCCTGCTCACCCTCTGCCGCGTACCAGGCACACACGCTTGGTTTTTCCGTAAGAGCTCACCCTCCACTGTGACATCCATCCCCCCCCCCCCCCCAGACAGGGTGCTAGAAGGACTGTCCCAGCTGCGGTCCGCCTCTAGAGCAGGGGGTGGGCTGCTCTGCTCGGAGCCATCTGGAACACCCTCCTGGGGGAGCTGACGTTTTGATCTGGGTCCTACAAGGTGAGTGGGAGTTCACCGACACCGAGGGGAGGCAAGGCCGTTCCGTCGGCCCGGGGGTGTGACAGTGTGTGGGGCCCTGAGGAGCTGCGGTGCTGGGTGGGAGGGGAGAGGCCTCTCAGAAGCTGGAAGAGAGGTGGGCCCGATGGGAGAGGCTGTGAAGGCCAAGCTAAAGAGTTTAGACTTTAAACGTATGTGGGCCGTAGACAGCCCCCAGGAGGGTCACCCAACACTGGGGGGCATCTGCATTTTAAACTGTCTCTGGCACAGGGCGGAAGGTGGGTGGTGGGTCGGTGTGGGGTGACTCGAGTCTGCTGCTGGGTGCTTCTCATGTGGCCGGGCCACATGGGGAAGAGTGTGTGTGTGTGTGTGTGTGTGTGTGTGTCTGGGGGTGCCCCCCGGAAGCTGGTTCCCCTTCTTTGCCCCTGACTTTTTTTCCACCAGCCCCTTTGTCTCCTAAATAGCAGCCCCAAGAACTGGGGCCTGGCAGGCCAGGAGTTAAGCCAAGAGCTCACCTGGAGGAGGTGCGGCTGGCTTCCCGCCACGTCCCCTTGGCTCTGTCTCACCTGCTGCCCAGCTCAGACGTCACTCCATGGAAGCTGGGCAGGGGACAGGCCTGGCTTTGTTGGGACCCTGAGACGGGGCTAGGTCTCTTGGCCCTGCCCGGGAAGGGTGGGAGGATGGGGAATGGAGGAGGCGGGCAGGACTCGAGATCCCTGGGACCTGGTGCTATGAGAAGGCTGGCTCCAGAGCTCCTTGGCTGGCACCTCAGGCACACCCCTGTCACATGTCTGAGGGGGGCCAGTCGGGCTGGTTGGCCAAAGATGGCACGAAGTGGGTGGGGTAGGAAAGTGCTCTAGGGCCGCATTCTCCTTCCCCTTCTGCTTCTGCGGGTCCGATAGCTCAGCCTGTCCCTGCCCTGGGGAGGGGAGGTGCTCAAGCTTGTAGGGTCAGGATTCTTTGGGGGCTGGAACTGGCTTCCCTCCTGGTTTCCTCTCCGTCTCATTTCCTCCTCTTTCTCTCTTTAAATCTCTCTCACGCTCTCTCTTTCTTTCTGAGTCTCTGTTGCCTACTCCTCAGGAGTTTTGAGTCCCCTTTCCACCCATTTTCTTCCCCCCAAAAGCGGGAGGCAAGGATGGATGGCATCTCTCTTATAGAGGAGGCAGTGTGGAGTAGTGGTTATACCAATGGCCTTTGGGGTTAAACTAAGTTCTGTTCAGGCTTTGCCACTTCGGGGCTGTGCATTGCTAAGCGTATTGCATGACCTCTCTGTGCCTTGGTGTCCTTCGCTTCCCTTAAAAGCACGCAGAACGGCGTGGGGCATATTGCTTGCATTTAATAAAGGGTAGCTATTCTCGCTGTTGTTATTGAATGATTGTATTAGTGTGAGTCCTCTGAGAAAAAAGGATGGGATTAAATATGTAAAGACTTTATTAGGGAGAATGGCTGAGTTGAAGGAAGGAGCCAAGAAGGGCCGGGAGAGCCTTCAGATGGTGATGTAAGTCTTGGCCCGAGTGGAGGGGAGACAGGGAGAAGGAGGGTTAGACAGCAGGGTCCTAGCCCTCCGTTCAACCTAAGGAGAGTTCAGCAAAGGGAATCCATGAGCCAGTACTGGCCGAAAACCCTGTCTCCAGGACCGGGTCTGCCTTAGAGGCAGGCATGCGCTTTGCCCATGACAAGGAGCAGCCCTGGGAGGCACGGCCCCAGGAGACCCAGCAAGGAATTTGAAAGTGCTCCGCTGGGGCCTTTGTCTGCCCTGCTCCCTTCGGCAGGAGGTCTGGGAAGTGCATTCTTGTGGCTGCTGCATAGCCTTGGAACACGGAGGAGGGCAGGACCTTCCGTCCTGGGGGGCTGAGGGGGGCAGGAGGGGTTACCCAAGGTCTGGAAGGAGGCAGCAGCCTGGGTCCCCAGGCTGTCATTTCCCTTCCAGGCTGGGTCTGCTTGGCCTGGCTGGCGGGCTTCCTCCCTCTGGGCCTGGCTTTACGCTGGGTCCTGGCTGTTGAGTTCATACCTCTTGCCTTAGTCCTGGCAGACGGTGTGGTCTCGCCTGGGGCAGAGGGCCGGCTCCATCTGGCCTCCGACTCTGCTCTCTGTTCCCCTCTTCATCTTTCCTTCCTGCTTGGGGGGCTTCAGCGCTGTGGGGCAAACTGAGGCACAGGTGTACTGGGCCAGCGAGCATCCAGGGTGGGGCACTTCCTGCACCGTACTGGTCTCCACTTCTCCCCCTGGACAGAGCTGTCCACCTCAAAGGTCATTCTGGCGGAGAGTGGGCAGGCAGCTGGCCACCACCCCTGACACTAACCTTGGGTGTTCTCTGGGGCTGGCCAGAGTGTGGGGCACGAGTGTGGAGAGCAGATGCCAAGCCGTGACACCATTAGGGAAATGAAGTTGGAGCTGGAGCAAGTGTTTCTGGGCCCTGAGCTGAGGCCACGTGTGGGGGGTCAGACCGGGCCCAGCCTGGCCGGGCCACCCCCTCCACTGCCCCCAGGAGCTCCCCGCTGCTGCAGGGCAGGCTGACTGCAGTGAGATGTGTGAGCCACCCAGACTGGCCTCTTGAACCCCAGCCACTCAATATGCTAAGTGGGGCTAATTTATTCCCTTGTTTCTTAATGGAATTGCAGCAAAGCAGCAGGGGGTGAGTGTGTTGGAGGTAACGATGGCAGGGGAGAGGTTCTCTCTGGGTCTCTAGTGTTCTGTGGCAAGACCCCCAGGCTGTCTGTGTGACTCAGCATGGCCCCTCCCAGGCCTTGGGCTCAGACAGAAAGCAGCGACTTGGGGACAGGCAACTGGATGAGTCCTTGCTTACTGCTTCCTGGCTGGGTGTCCTGGGCAAACTTGTAGAGTCTCTGAGCCTCAGCTTCCTCATCTGTAAAATGGAGAGAATAGAGCCCACCTCCCAGGCTGTTGCGAAGAGCCAGCCTCGCAGGAACTGCTGAGCTCTGGGACACCGGGGCAGCCGGCACTGGGAGCTGTCTGCACTCTGTTCTCATTGGCACCTCCTTTCCTGTTTCTGCCGTCATCTGCAGTCAGGAGTCCTGAATCCCGAGGTCACTTGGGGATGGGTGTGGGGCAGGAGGCCGTTCTGAGAGCTCTGCTCTGGGGTTCAGGGGTTGGGGGAGAGGAGTGGGGACAGAGAAGCTTATAGCACCATGGCAACAGAGTAAGGGAGGGTTTGTAGTGGGAAAGGGGACCCAAGGGTTGGGCTGATCAGGTTGTAAACCTGGGCTCTGGCATTGACTGACTGTGTGAGCCTCAGTTTCTTCATCCAGAAACGGGAACAGCGGCACCTGCCTTGCAAGGTTAGCAAGGGAGTTATGTTGGCTAACCCACAGAAAGTTCCCAGCATGTAGTAGGCCCTCAATAAATGTCAATGTCCTTCTACCCCTGGAAGGGGCCTTTGAGGTCATCTGGTTGACCCCTTCCCTTGCTGGCTTGGCCACGGGCCTCACCTCTGAGCCCTTCTCAGACAGCAGGGGTAGGAAGTGGGGAGAGCCCTGGGCTGGGGGTGTCTGACTCGGAAGGCAGGCCGGAGGTCATTTAGCAATGATGGCGGTAAACATCCTAAAAAGAGCCTCACACGGACGCTTGCAACAGCCCTGATGTGCAGGGATGTGGTGTGGGCAGCCGCTGTCACCCGATCTTACCAACGGGAGGGTGCACCCACAGTCTCACCACTGTTGGTGCAGAGTGGGACGTGAGCCAGGCCTTAGGATTCCTGGCTCAGTGCACTTGGCCTCTGCCCTGAGTCTTGCCTGCTCCCCTTCCACTGAGCAGGACCGTGCCCCGCTCTCAACAGTGCCACAAAGGAGGGGCCCTTCTGGGTATCAGTGGTCCCTGGGGAGCAAGAAATCATCATTGCCTTGCTTGACTCCTCAGTCCTTCTCCTGGGACCACCTCCCAACCCTTCTTCTAGTTAGAACCGAGACAGTGTGGGGGACGGGTAGGGCTCCAGCTGTGGCAGCCACCCTCTCTGGGGATGGGGTGGGATGGGGCCTGTTGCCCCCTTGTTCAGGCCGGGTGTGGAAGCCCAGCTACCTCTCTCTAAATTACCTCCAGCAGGTGGGAACTTCTGACCGCCTCCTCCAGGAAGCCACTTCTGGCCCTGCCTTTCTCCCTACCCTCTGAGCACGTGCGCCCTCCCCCTCCCCCTGCTTCCCCTTTCTTCCCAGCTCTTCAGGGCCCTCTGTGGCTGTGAGAACAGCCCCCATCTTGCTTCCCAGACCCACTGACTGGGCATTCTGGCTCTGGGGTCCCCCTCTCTCCTCCCCTCCTTTCTCCATTTATCTCCCCCTCTGGGAGCCAGAGGCCCTTTGTGAGGTTCTTTGTGTGGAGGCGAGCTCCCGAGGCCGGGCGTGGGGACAAAAGGACACCCTCGCCCTTCCCCATTGTCCCATCTCTTCCCGGGAGGCAGAGTGTGTGAGTGCACGCATGTGTGTGCACGTGCGTGTGTTCATGTCCCAGCTTGGTGCATTTTCTGTGTAACTTGGGGGCAGGGAGGGAGCTCGAAGGGATTCGGGGATGCAGAGCAGTCTTGGCGCCGGCCCTAGCGGGAGACAGGAGACAGGGTGCCTTCGACGAGGAGGGAATAGGGCCCGGGAGTGCGTGCAGGGTGGGGGGAAGGGTAGGGGGGCAAGTCATGGACTCTGTGGCCCCAGGAGTGGGTACTGTCACCCCTCACCGCCTCTGCTGCTCTGTTTCTCCCCATCATTCCATCTCTTTGTTTCTCTCTTTCCTTTCCTTCCTTTGCCCCTTCGCTCTTTTCTTTTTAGAACATTTAAAAATATGTTTATCTTTAGAGAGAAGGGAAGGGGGTTAGACAGAAGGGGAGAGAAGCATGGGTGTGAGAGAGAAACATCAATCAGTTGCCTTTCTGAAGATACCCCGCCTGGGAACCAAACCCACAACCCAGGCATGTGCCCTGGCTGGGAGTGGAAGCGGCGACCCTTTCGCTCTGCGGAACCCTGCTCAATCAACTGAGCCACACCGGTCAGGGTATGCCGTCCCTGTTTTCCCAGCTCACTTCCTTCATGCCTGTTCCTTGTCCTCACCCTGGCATCTGCCTTCCTTGGTACTGCTCCTTTCCCTGAGGAGAGACCAGAGAGGCACCACCCCCTGCCCCTGGATGCCAGTTCCAGGGGGGCCCCGTCACCCCCTGCTGCACCAGTGCTTGAGCCTTTTCCGGATTTCTGCTTCCAGCTCAGCCCCCCTGGGCCCCGACTGACTGCCCTAGGCCCTATTCTCCCTGGCCCTCCCTCAAAGTGCGGCCCCTCCTCCCAGGGATGCTATTTCCTAAGCCTCAGCTGTGGCTCCCCTGTACCTTGGCCAGCTCGATGACCCCACCGTCTAGAATAACACTGAGTGGCTGGCTGCCCACTGGGGCTTGGCTAAGAATAGACCCATGCTTGGTGTGCCTTCAGGGTAGTCTGGGGAAGAGGCAGGGTCCAGCCCACAGGTCCCCCATGGTTTGCTTGGGGGACATGTTCTTCCAGGGCCGTGGGGCCTCCCCACCACTGAGCTGTAGCCAGAGGCCTGGTTGGAGGGCCTAGGAGGGACTTTCTGGTGTTGGTGGCCGAGAGAAGCGAGCGGAGTGCCAGGATCAACCTCGGATTCCTAGCTGGTAAGTGTCAGTAGTCTGGACTTGACCCCAAGTCCCGACTCTCAGAGGCACAGACCTTCCGGCCTGAGATGGTTTTGTTGCCTGCAGGTTGAGATAGGGATTCTCTTTCCCAGGTCCGCACTTCTCTGGCTTTAGACTCTGAGCAATGACTCAACCTCTTTGAGCACCGGCTTTCCTGCTGGGTAAGACGGGGGTTTTTTGTCTCTTGGGGCTACTGCGAGGCACCTCTCTGCTGAGTCAGTGGTTGACAGGGCTCCAGAGGGACCATCCGTCAGTTCACCAGCCCCTGGCCCCTCCGTCTCTTCCAGGCCCCTTGGATCTGTCCCTGTGTCTGGGTCTCCCTTTCCTGTCTGGTCTCCATATTGCATGGACTCCGGGGCCCTACAGGGAGGAAAGGGGCACCTGGCCTTCTGCCAGTGAGTGCAGAGTGGGTGAAGGGGCGGCTGGGGGCTGGTGCCTGGTGCCTGGCGAGGGCCTCAGGCCAGGCTCTGTGCTTTAACGTTCCCCAGAGCTTCTTGGCGTGAGTGTTCTCTGAAGGTTCTCCCTCTTCTTTAACTGCCTCCCGTTTGTGTTTCACGAGAGCACTTCCCCCCTGGAGCTCCCTGAACATAGTCATCCTCATTTACCTCAGAGTTTTCTTCTCCCTGCACGCCACCTGCTTTCTCTAAGTCGCTTTTGGTCCTTATTGCTTCTCTGCCTTCAGATGCCTGGGAGCCCTGTTTGGGCTTCTATTTCAAGTGGACGCGAGAGGGTAGACTGTTTGCTCCAGAGTGGGAAGGGACCCACGGAGGGCCTGGCTGAAGGGGGTCCGGCTTCGCTGCTGCTTTGGGGAAACTATGTTCAGTAGCTTTGGGTCTCGCCTCTTGGGCTGGTTGGATCCCGGAGCTCTGAACCCTGAGCTGGCTGCAGGAAAAGCAGCATAGGAGCAGCTACTGGCCTGGCCGCCTCGTACCCTGTAAACACTCACTGAACCCCCTCTTTCCTGTCAATACTCACACCCTCAACTGTGCCCTGTGGTCCCCATCCAAGGCCTGGTGTTTCACCCTCTCTGGAAATAAACCTCCTGTCTACTGCTGGGGCTCAGGACAGGATCTGGAAATCTAGCCACTTCTTTGCTGCTCTACCAATCTTCCTGATTTAGGTTCACATCCACCCCCACCCCCAAAGGTATCAGAGCCTTTGGAAGGTTCTGTGCGGAAGAACCTGGCCCCTTCTTGGCTTTTCCCGCAGCCAGCGAAGGGTTCAGCTTTCTCGGGCTCACAGTTCCCATTCAGCCATCTGCTCTCCAGCTCCCAGAATTTTGACGCTGTTGTCAGGGGTGATAATCAAAATATTTAACAAGCGCTCCTAGGGACTGAGCTGGGAGGCGGGAGCACGTCCTGAGGCCCCTTCTGGGCCGTGCAGGTCCGGGGGGAGAAGCCACAGCGTGGTGGGGGGCGGTGGCTGGCGCGCTCCGGTTGTCACTCGCTGGGCCGGCAGATTTCCGAGCCCGACGACGGCAGTGGTTGTGCTGTGCTGCCCATCACTCCAGTTTCAACACGAGCGACCGCAAGGTCTTGACTGTTGCGTTAGAGGGGTTTCAAGAAGGAGCAAGAGTCAGTGTGTGTGTTCCATTGGCCAGTGCAGCCGGCGGTGTCCACGGTGTTTCTCCGGACTCCGGCCTCTCTCACCTGCAGAAGAACAGGGTTGGCAGGCAGGAAGGCTGGGGCTGGTGAGGAGGCTGGAAGGTGTGGCCTTTTCGGGGGCCCAGATGCAGGGGCTACTCCACCTCCTCCTCCTGGAGCAGCTCTCTTAGGTGTGGCCTCGATGCCTTTGAGGGGGCGGTGAGATGTGAAACCAGCAGGTCAGGAGAGTAGGAAGCACTTCCCAGCCCGCTGGGGCTGTGACGCCAGGGAACAGGATGATCTGGGCAGGGGGCTGAGGGGTCTCCCTCCAGGAAGAACTTGAAGGCCTGGCGGGACAACCTGGGCAGAGGGTGCCCGACCTGCCCCCGTGATCGTTGATTAATTGATTCCCCTTTTACCACCTCCCTTCCTCTTTTCATTAGCAGACAGCTGCTCTCCATGGAAGGCAGGGTTCCCCTTTCCTGGGACCAAGGGACAACCCGCTGGCAGAAGAAGAAGTTTGGAGTGCAAGGGGCAGAGATACGAGGAGCTCTGGGGGGTCTAGAAAGAGACCCAAGGTGGGGACAGCCCCCACGAGGCCCCCTTCCCTGGGGCCCAGAGCTGCAGGGAGTGAGGAGCACCCTCCAGGGAGATGGGGGGGATTGAGGAGGAGGACTGGGGGCGCTTCTTACCTCCAGGGCAGCCCTCATGCTGACATCTTAGAGTCAAATTTGCCACAGAAAAAGAATTTTTTGCCAACCCTCATTTGCATACTATTTGCATCAGGCTTACATGTCATTTGGGGGTCCAAAGTGGTCAGAAAGTTCCTCTAGCACCAACCTTTCTCTCCCTGGGAGCACTCAGCTCTGCTCCCTTTCATTCCTTCCTGCCCTGGCCCTCTCCTACCGTCGCGGGGTCCCAGCCCTGGACTCTGTCCTCCAGGACACCCACCTTGTCCTCTGGGGCGGGCGTGCATGTGTATGTTGTATACCACTCCCCCCTTTTCCTGGCCCATTTTCACTGCCTTCCTTTGGCCCCTTAAACAAAACGTGCTGCTTTTCTGGGACGATAACGGGGTCCGTCAGCCTCTTTTCAGAGAGGGCTCCGTCCTGTCCGAGTTGCTGCTCAGGTCCCCCCACGCCCTGACCGCATCCCTTGTCTGTGCACCCTTCGCTCTGCAGCCCCTCCCCTCCAGAGACAGAAAGCTTAAGGAAGGGGGCAGCCCGGTGCCGGACGGAGTCGGGTCTGGTTGAGGAAGAGGAAGGGGTTTCGGAGGGTAGGGAGTAGATGTCGAGACGGGAAGTGGTCCTCTATCCCAGGGATCGCAGATGACCACGGACGGTGGGAATACGTTTTGTTTCTTGAAGAGAATCCGTGCAGAAGTGGCTGAGCTGAGTGAGGCTGGGGGTTTGGGGGCCAGGGGAGCAGGGCCAGCCTAGTTTCCTGCTAGGGTTGAGCAGGGACTTCTAATGCTGAGGTTTTATATGAAGTCGTGGAAAGGGGAAGACTCAGACCTCATCTGAGAGTGGAGAGCGAGCAGTAGGGGGAAAGCAGGGACTTCTCTGGCAGTGGGGTGCCTCCCTGGAAGTTCTGCCTGCTGTCTAACGTGAGCACTTCCCGTTTCAGTCCTGACTCATTTCCACATGTTTGTCTTTAGTGTGGGGTGCGAGCTCAGGAACCCACTGATATGCTTCCTTTTCTGTCCTCTCTGCTGGAGAGACACCCTCAGTTCCTCTCTCCTCTTGTGTTCCCGCCTCTTCTGGGTGCCTGTGCCCTGCCCCCTCTACCTCCCCTCTGGCCTGCTCCCAGCTTCTCCTAGCAATGCTGTTCTGGCTTCGTTCTGCTGGGCTCCTGGCTGCTCGTCCTCGGGTGTGCATTCCCCGGACGGCAGGGTGAACTGTGTGTTCCAGACAGGGTGCTCTTGCCCAGGGTTCTGGCGGGCAGCGTCTGTCTGGTGGGGGTGGGGGTGGGGCGGGCAGTGTGCAGCCAACAGACCCAGAAAGGGTTGGGGGACAGGTGAGCTTGCTTGTAAAGTCACCCCGGGGTGCCTTTCTTGGCCCCGCATTCAGAGACACTTGCCCAGTAGCTCCCGAGGGTGCCTGATGAGTCAGGTCTGGTGCCAGGCGTTTTCACATTTAATTTAATCTGTACGACGACCCCATGAGGCCAGGATCCTTGTCTCCGTCTTACAGAGGAAACGGACGCAGAACAGGAAAATAATGTCTGCAAGGTCACACAGTTGGTGTCAGGGCCAGGATTCAGACCCTGGTCTCTGCTGGCTTCGTACCTGGCCCCTCCTCTGTGGGAGGTGACAGTGGGTTCAGCGGAGGTGACACCTCATACATTTTCTCCTGGCGTGCTCTCAGCTGCACTGGGAGGGGGGAAAGGCTAGTGCAGTACCCATTTCCCAGAAGACGCTGGAGCTCCCAGAGGGATGGGCCCCAAGCCTAGTCTGAGGTGTCGCCTCTTGTCCTTGGGTCCCGCTCCTCACCCCTCATGGCTTCGTGATGGGGCTGGGCTGGGGCTGGGCTGCCCAAGGGAGGCCCCATCAGGAGCCTGCCTACCAGACAGAATGAGAATAGAAAGTGCTAGAAGCCAGGTGGGTCACAGAAGGAGTCTGGGACCCTTCCGAGAGGGGGACCAGGAAGCCACATTGTACCCGTCAGGGCAGGGGCGTGAGTGGAGGGCTGCAGGGGGGACCCTCCAGCCTGGGTCAGAGGGGCTGTGGGAAGGTCACCCACGTCTGCTGCGGGGACTGACCAGGGCACACGGAGGTGCCAGCTCTCCTGGCTTCTGCGGAGTGGGGAGGGACGCACGTTTGAGGGTCTCGAGGTCCCCAGGAGCTGGTTCTGGGCCTGGGCCCAGACCAGCTGTGGCCTTCTCCTGGTCAGGAATCAAGTTCCCGGGGAGCCTGGGTCCAGATCTGCCTCCTGACCACAGGGGCTGCACCTGGGCCCTGGAGGGAGTCTCTGGGAGCCCCAGGCCCCTGCCTGCTTCTGAAACCCGAGGATGCAGCTGTGTCACCTCGTTTCATGCCTCAGTTTCCCTGGCTGGCCAGTGGCACCCTGTGCTTTCTCTCTGTCACTTACTCTTTTCCTCTGCCCCCTGCCTGATGCTGGCCCTTCACTGCCGTTCTCTGGGAGTCGGTCAAGCCCTCCACTTGCTCCATTTCAAAGACTAGTCCATAGACTAGGCCCTCCCCACCCCCACTGCCCTTCTGTTTTGCTCCCTCCTTCTCTCCCCTTACATCCGCTTTCTCTTTCCTCCCCCGTCTTCAGAGGGTCCTGAGCTAAGTGGGGAGCTGGAGAGCCCTGGGGCCCCCTTCCTTGAACTGTCCCCCATTTCCTCCCCCTGCAGAGACAACAGCAGGAGGAGGCCCAGGAAAGGGCCCCTTAGATGACTTGGTTGGCGAGGCGTGCCCGTGAGTGTGGTGGAGGGAAGTTTTCTGGTAGAGAATGGGGGGCGAGCCGGGGTCTGCTTATTTGTCTGCATCTGCCTCCATTTGCCTCTGTCTTCTGACATCTCTAGCTGTCTACCAGCCACTGTCACTGTCTTTGCCTTTCTGTGTCATCTTAGTTCCTAGAACGGGGGGTATTAACCCAGCTCCTCTCCTTCGGAGCCTCCATACCCAGCTGTCCTCTCTGTCCGGCTCAGGGGCAGACCAGGCAATGGGCTGGCTTCCCAGGGAGGGGAGGGGGCTGTGTGAGAATGGGTGAGGGCAGGGGGACTGTAATTGTATTAGCTAGTTCTGATGCAATTGGGCTTCCCAGACTGGGCCCTGGCCCCCCCCCCCTCCTCCTCCTTCCTCCCTCTTCTCCTGTACTTTCCATTCATCTCACTCCCTCTCCCAGTTCCATCAGAATCAATTAGACAGTTCCTGCTTTAATCTTATTGCAGGAGCCTGGGCTCCGAGCTAGCAGCCTAGCTCCTAGGTCTGCAGTCTCCACTCTGGGTCCAGCATCCATCCCTGCGGGGGTAGAGGGACGACCAGGATGACCTCAGGGCCCTTGTTCTTACTTCTCCAGCCCCAGATGCTCCGCCTGCCCCTGGAGGGAGCCCAGGCTTCGGGCTCTCCAATGGATCAATACCCATCGTCATTCCAGGTCTGCCCCCGCCCCTCCCCCACCCACCGTTTGTCACGTCAGCTGCTGGGTGGTGATGGAAGTCATTTGGAAAGGGGCCCAGAGGACCCAGGATTTTCAGCCTGCAGAGCAGAGAGGGGTGGGGGTGGGGGTGGCATGAGGGCTTGAATAACGAGCTGCCGGTGTCTGAAGGCAATTATTGTGCAGAAGAGAGTGGCCAAGGTCTCCTTCCCAGGCGATGCAGGCTAAGGAGAAATGGCCTGGAGTTTGAGAGGAGGGACAGAGGTTAGGTATCAAGAGGAACTTCCTGCCTGTCAGGGGTCAGAGACCTGGGTTAGTGGTGGCGAAAGGGAGAAAGAGAACTTACAGGCTTACCTCCTTGGGGTACCTAGAAGAGGAGAAACATGTCCTGTCCTTCCTCTCCCTGCCTCCTCCTCTCTCCCTCCCCTCCCTCTCCCTCTGCGAGGTTGTGCGTGGGAAAAGCAATGAACAAGGGGTGGGTTGGGGGTGGGACTTCGATCCGGTTCTGGCACTGCTACTTTCCAGTTGTGTGACCCCTGGCAAGTCACTTTACTTGTCTTGGCCTCAGTACCCTTGTGTAAGTCACGTGTGTTGGGGTGGGGAGCAGGGGAAGACATTGGGTCTCTTTCAAGTTTAACTAGGACCAGTGCTGGACATTGGCGAGCTATTTTAGAACAGGAAGACGGGGCCCCTCATCAGGGGTGGGTGGAGCAGAGATGCAGAAAGACTTCACCAAGGACCTGAAAATGATACTTACCACTGGCCCCTAATCCAGGGCTGTGGAGAGATCCGCTGGATTTAGAAGCAGGAATGGCCTCCCCACCCTTTCTTTTCTTTCCTTTCCTTCCTTCCTTCCTCCCTCCCTTTATTCGTGCAATCAACCAGCCAATCTACCAAGTACCTCACAGTTACTCGACCATGGGCAGGGCAGCATGCTGGGTGATGGGGGTGTGACCGTGAATGACTCACAAGGCCCTCTGGGAGCTGCCATTCTGGTGGTGAAGCGGGTGAGACAGTGAGGAAGTGAGCAAATCTACCAACCAGAGATTGCGAAGTGCTATAAAGAGATTCGCGTGCTGGTGTCACATAGAATCTGGGGGCTAGAAGACATGCAAGACTTTAATGGGGTGGTCAGAAGAGGTGGGAACCTAGGAGGGGGCATGGAAACCCATATAAGATGGGAGCCCAGCTCTGCAGGGACCCCTATTCTGCTGCCTGGAGAGAAAGCTGGGGGGCTGTGCACGAGGTCTAGTTATACACTAGCAGGGCCTTTGTATTTGGTCGGGCAGTTGGACTCTGAGGGAGGCTGATGGATTTCGTCCCTGATGGAGGTGCTCGGGTCTTGGGGAATCCAATCTGGGAAGTGAGGGCCACGTGAGAGCGCCCCGGGGGCCACGGGGGTCTGTGGCTGGGAGGTGGTGAAACTCTAACTCTGGTTGAGAGAAGGCGCCCGGAGAGCTGGCAAGCCTGCTGGAGCGGGCCCCATCAGATGCAGGGGAAAGGCTCAGAGGTCCCCGGGGAGCGGCCTCTGTGCATCTCTCTCTGGGTGTGAAAGCGGGACCAGAGCCTCCGATCAGATGCCTGAGCCATTCTCCCCTAACAGGAGCTGCCTTTGTCCCCCCGCAGACAAACCAGCTGGGGGCACGGTGGCCCAGAGGGCGCAGGACAGAGACGTCTCTGTGCCTCCCCCCGAGCCAGGTGGGCCCTCCTCCCGGGGCCTGTCCCCAGGGGCTGGTGGCTAGGACCTTCTCTCTTGTTTCCCTGACACCTTCACTGGCTGCCTCTGGGAAGTTTCCTCTTCTCCTGTTTCTCCAGGGAAAATGTGGGGAGAAAGGCCCTGACTCAGGGAGAACGTGGGGAGAAAGGCCCTGACTCAGGGAGAACTTGGGGAGAAAGGCCCAGAGCAGTCCCCTCTCCACCAACGTGGCCTCTCTCCCACCTGGCTCCAGACTCTGGAATCTCCCTCCTGGCCTACACTCAGCATCTGGGTCTCCGGCTACGTAAATAAAAGTGGGTTGTGGAAAATAAATTCTTCCTCCTTCAAGCCTCGGCCAGGCCCGCAGCACAGCCGGCTTCCGGACTGGAGCCTCAATGAGGGGAGGAGGTGGAGGAAGAAAGAGCTGGGTTCCAGGGAGTGGCAGAGAGCTAGGAGGCAGCTCTGAGGTCTGAGGGAGCCTGGACAAGGCAGAGAGACGGGGTCCCAAGAGGGTTGACTAACCCTCCAAGGATGGTGGCCATCTTTTAAAAAACCTACTGGGAAGAAGAGGTGAGGAACTGGGGGCTATTACTGGGCACCCACGTGCAGGCTGGAGAGCGGTTGGGGTCTGATATGAGGCCCATTTGATGGACCTGGCAGGCCCACCCTGGTCCCTCGCTCACTCCGCGTTTTGGCCTCTAATACGCGGTCCCCTGTGTCTGAGCATCTGCACCCGGTCTAGTGTACAGAGCCTTGTGTCTCTGGCCCTGGCGCTTGGGGGCCTACAGAGAGAGAGGGGAGGGAGGGGAGGCTTCCTGAGCATCTGCCAGGAGCCAGATGCAGTTTCCGGTCCTCCGAGTCCCTGAGGGAGAAAGGGATTGAGATCAAGAGGCAACCTTTTGGGACTGGACTCCTCCCTACCCCCCTGCAAAACATACACGTTTGGGTGACAGCAGAAGCAAAGGGCTGCTTGCTAAAACCTTCCAGCAGGTTCTGGGGATCCTCAGGATTCTGACCTCTTCCCTCTAGAGAGGAAAACAGAGCAGAGGACTTGTGATTTCCCCCAGGCACCGACCTCCCAAGGACACACCTCTGTGTCCTGTCAAGGCTGTGCACATGGAGGGCAGGATCACATCAACCTTCAGGGGTTGAGACCCCTGGCAGGAAGCCTCGTGGGGAGTGGCGGGGCCGGAGGCTGGGAGGGGAGAGCTGGGGGCAGTTCCAGGCAGCTGTGGACTTCACATCCCCACCGGTTGCTGGCTGACTGCCACCTCTCTGGAGGGCCACTGGCTTCAGGACTCCTGCTGGGCAGCGGATGGAAATGAAGGGCTCTCCGCCCTCCTGAGTCCTTTCTGTCAGGGTCTGCTTGTTGGGAAGGGCTGGGTCTAGCCACCCTTTCCTTCTCTTTCTTCCCGCCTTCTCTC
Source organism: Phyllostomus discolor (assembly GCF_004126475.2). Classification (NCBI taxonomy): domain Eukaryota; kingdom Metazoa; phylum Chordata; class Mammalia; order Chiroptera; family Phyllostomidae; genus Phyllostomus; species Phyllostomus discolor. The sequence goes on from NC_040906.2 coordinate 15,337,803, forward strand.
TTTTCCTTCCTTCTGCGCTGGGTGAGGGCCTTCCATGCCCGAAGTGCTGACAGCACTTTAACAGTCCTCTTCAGAAAGCCATCGTGTCCTGCCCTCTGAGTCCCAGCAGGGCCACACTGCAGCCAATCCTATCTGAAGAACGTCCTCCTATTTGAAAAAAAAATCAACGAGTGATTCCTTCCCATTAAACTTCATTCCATGTGCTGTGGATTAAGTCCCATATCGGTCTCACAACTTCATCCATTGCCTCTGGTGCCAGGATGCGGGGGCTGCGGACATGGCGAGACCCCCTCTTCAGGCCTGGAACACACGTCAGCAGTGCCAGGTGCGTTGCTGGAGGTTGTTGCTGGAGGTCGTGGGCGTGAGCAAAGGCAGGGCCTGCTGGGGATGGGCTCGCTTCAGCGATCCACGAACCACAGTTCAAGCGATGAGGGTCTAGCTTCTAAACTGGACTCCACTTACTTACCTGATGCATTCTCCCTCCCCACCCTTTCATCCGGAGCCTTCATGGTGGGGCGGGGAGAGGTCTCGATTCTTCCTATTTAAGGACTGTTTGGGGCCGGGGAACCCAGTGCCTGTCATTCCCCTTTCTCTAGCTATGCGCCAGCAGGGACCTGTGGCAAAAGGAACATGTGTTCCTTTCCCCTCACTGTGTTTCTGCCCAGTCTCCCCCAGAGTGCTGCTCCCCACTGCGTTGTGTCATGGCGGGGAGCTGGAGTGGAGCTAGGGTAGAGGAGGGCTTGCGTCAGGGGTCAGCCCAGCTGAGAAACTCTCAGCTCCTCAGGCTCTGTGTTGGGAAGGAGGCCCTGGTTAGAGCTCTGGCGAGGCTGTCTTTGTGTCTCCATCCTCCCGGGACGCACGGACGGAGGGGTCCGGGAGACCGCATTGCCAGGAAGAATGGCCCTGAGATGGTACCCAGGGAAGCCCAGGCCCCGGAGTGCAGCTGGCGGGCCTTGTGTTGGGGGTGGTGTGGGGGAGGCGCCCCTGGCTGGTGCTCCAGCGGCCTGTTGCTGCAGGAGAGGCCCTGGCAGCTCCCCCACCCCTTGCCTCTCTGGGCTCGGCTGGCTGGCTGCCCTCCCAGCTCCTCTGCAGTAACAGAGCCAGGGACAAAGCTCATGGCTGCCTCTCCATCTCTCCGTGGTACGTCTGTGGGTCTCCCGCTCGTCTCTCTCTGTCTTTGTCTCCGTCGGAGTCTCCGTTTCTCCCCCTTCGTGCCGAGTCCAGCTCCTCCTCCCCACCTCTCTGTTCTTCCCTCTCCTCAGGTCCAGGGTCACAACCTGGTGACCCCAAACAACATTCCCGGGAGGCCCATCCTCTCTTCACATCATCTGAGCGTTGCAGAGGTGGGGGAGGTTCCCACCTGCAGTGGCGGACCTGGGGCGGGACAGGACGTGAACGTGGGCGGTGCGGTGCCCTGAACCTCAGTGGGCCGCTAGCTGTAGCTGGGCGTGACCGGTCCAGCTGTCAATCATTTGAGCTGGTTCAGCCTGTGAGGCAGGGTCCCTTCCAACCTGTGGGGGTGTTGGGGATGCCCAGCGCTCCCGCACTCCTGGCGGTGGTGGCAGAGCCATCCAGACAGAGGAGCCGGGGTGTGGCAGTGAGTCACCGTGACAGTGGGGTCAGAGGTGGGCAGTGAGTTAGGACAGCTGGCCCGGTGTCCTCATGTGCACCCCTGGGTCCACGGATGATTTTGTTTTAGTCGTGGAAGCTAGTGGCTTCCATTTAGGTTAATCACATTATGCTCTGGGGAGCAATATGGGAATTGGAGTGAGGTCTGGAGGGAGTCCACACGCGCACACATGCACACTCACTGCAGCTCGGAGCACAATGCTGCCAGCGCGGCTGCCCAGGCTCCCGCCGCCGCCGCCACTGCCGCTCCTGCTGCTGCTGGTGCTGCGCCGTCCGCTCAGGTTGATGCCTGGCGCCGGCACCGCCTGCGCCCTCATCTGACCGGCCTCTCCTGCGAGGCTCCCTCCACGAGCCGCTGAGCCTCCGAAGTTACCGGGGTGCCCGTGCCCGCCCCCGCAACCTGCCCGGGCAGCAGGCGGGAGGGAGGCTGTCACGCTGAGGGGAGGAGAGCGAGAGCAGCGGAGGAAGTCCCCGCGGGTGGGAGCGCCTCCCGCAGGGGCTTCCGGGGAGATGGAGGCACTTCGGGACCACACTGCTGGGCTCCCGCCGTGCTCCTCCTCTCGCTAGAGGGGGCAGGACACGCAGGCTGCTCCTGTCGGGCGGAGGAGGATCCGGGGCACCCGGGGCAGCGCTGTCCTCTACCTACTAGCCTCCTACCCCAGCTCCTCTCTGGGAGCAGCTGCTTCTCCGCGCCCCTCCTCAGCTCTCCTGCCCCTGAGCCTCCTGCCCCGGGCACCCACCCTCGGGGGCAGCATGACTCGGCTGAGCTGGTGCTTCTCATGCGTGATCCGATGGGGCAAGTACCTCTTCTCCTGCCTCCTGCCCCTGTGCTTCTGCCGCCGCCGCAGCCAGGTAAGCCCTGTCTGCCTCATCCAGCATGCGCCCCACCCCCCCTGGCCCCCCACCAGCACTGCCCTCCCTCAGTCTCACAGACACACCATCCTGACCCATGTCAGCTCAGCTGTCAACAGAGTTTGGGGACTCCGGAGGAGTTCCCACCCATGCGGCTCCGATCCACAAGGGGGAGTGGCCGCCCCTTCCCAGCTCACAGCCCCGGGTTTGGGTCAGTCTGAAGAGGAGCACCAGAGTCTGTGGGGGGCGGGGGCATGGAGGTCTGGGTTCAGGAGAACAGTTTTGGGGGTGGGGTGGGTGTTAAGCATCCTTCCCGTTTCTCTGAGATGGGAGAGCGAGTTCCTGGAAATGGCTCTTTTTCCTCCACAGAGGACCCAGCATTAAGGTTGGGTAGTGACAGTGAGCTGGGAGTGGGGCAGGACCGGCTGGTGGATGTTAGGGGGGACTTCCTATCTGTTCAGGAGGATGGAGGGGCCAGGAAACTGGACGGGAGAAGATGGGGGTGGGGGGCACCCCTACCAGGGTGGGGCGGTAGCTGGGTTAGGGGGGAGGGGGCGCGCCTGGTGGGAGGGGGAGTGCTGTGCCGTGGGGTGCTCTGGCTGAGCACCGTCCTCCCTGGGACCCCGTGGAAGCAGACCTTTGACAGTGCCTTCAGCGTGTATGTGTGTGGGGCGGGGGAGGGGTCAAAGGTGGGGGCATAGCTGGCCTGAAGAATAAGGGACTGGAAAAACTGTACAAAACCTTAAATTCTCCCCTGGGGGGCAAAGGGAGCCCCCAAGAGCATGACCTCGGGCTCCTGGAGGCCTCCCATGCAGCACCAGGGGTCCTGTAATGGGGGCCTGGCTTTCTGATCCTCTTTCCTCTCTGGGCAACCAGAGGGGCCCTTGTTTCATGGGCGCGGGGGCTCAGTACACCCCTGAGGTTAGGAGTGCCCGCTGCAGAGCGAGTCTGCCTGGCGTCAAGTTCCGCCTCTGCCATTCCCCAGCTGTGGATCTTGGACAAGTTGCTTAATCTGCCTGTACCTTGGTTTTCTCTGGTGTAGAATAAGGATAAAAAAACCCCAACAACCTCATTGGGTTGTTGTGAGGATTGAATGCATTTAAAGTGCTTACCAAAATGCCTACTTTATAGCAGGTGTTCAATAAAAATCAAGGGTATTATCTTTATTATTATTGTGCCTTTTCCATGGGGATCACCCCCACCCCCTCCCCCCATAGCCCTCAGGAAGGCCAGATCTGTGGTACCAGGGAGGGAGGACTTCTCCCAGTATCCCTTCCTCCCATAAGAAGGGATGGGAAGGATCCTTCCACTCCAATATGAAGCTTGTATGTTCAGCTCCTCCTCCCAGCTGCTGCCCCTGGGCCTCAGTTTCCCTCTTTGTTATTCCGCAGTGGGGACAGGTGCCAGCAGGCTTCTGCCCCAGTCACCTGAGGTATGCTCTGAAATCTTCCGGCCAAATGCGTTGTCCCCCAGGATTGGCTGGGAGGCAGGCGCTGCAGCTGCGGACCACAGGGAGGCAGCCCTGTCCCTACTCCAGTGGGCTCTGAGTTCAGATGCTGCGGGGCCTGGATTTTTAGGTTTGAGAAACGGCAGCCGGCAGTGGGACATGGCCAACCAGGACCAGGTCAGTGGTACCCCAGGCCGCTGAGCCATTCCCCCTCCTCATTTGCAGAGGTGGAGGATGACCTAACCTTCTCCCGGGCCAGGATTTGAGCTGGGGGTTGGGGGTGAGGGACCGGATGAGAAGCTGCAGCTGTCTCCCTCCTGCCCTTGAGGGGCCTGCGTCAGGCAGGAAATTAGAGCAGGGGAAGAGATCAAGATCACGGAGTCGGGCTCTGGCAAGGATTTTATAAAAAATGGTTGGGATTGGGCCCAGGCACTGCCCCCACCCAGGGTGCTGCTGGGTGGGGGGTAGGGGAAAGCGATGTGAGTGATATTCCTTCCTGTGTCAACAGGGGAAACTGAGGCTCAGACAGGGCCTGGTTGAAACCTTGCCTTACCTCTCAGGGAACATCTAGTCTGAGGGACAATGACCTTAGTTTTAAACCGGTGATGGGCATGGGGGCGAGGGGCGGGACCTCCCCTACCCACAGGGTGCCTTGGCGGGCTTCAGGGTGAGTGCCCCTCGCTTCGGGTCCTTGCTTCCCACGCCAGGCCCGGTGAGCGAAGCATGCACAGGACTTCAGCCTCCACTCGCCTCCTGGCTGTCCCTTTTTGTGCAGCGAACATCCCGTGCAGGGGTACACGGAGGCTCTGCGCACCCCAGACCTTGAGTGTGCATGGGGGTGGGGAGCAGGGTGAAGCCACCTGGCTTACCTGGAAGCAGGCCCTCTGGGCAGCAGGGTCCAGCCCCTGGCCTCACGCAGGTCCCGGGCCCCAGACCTCGCCCAGACTACGGTTTGTCTCTTGTTGGCTTTTCTAGAGTTACTGGGGAGTCAGTCGGTCTTATCCTGACCCATGGGCAGCACTGTCTGTTGCGTCCCTCTGAGTTTCCCCTGCCCCCACCCCCTGACGCAAGCCAGACCTGGGCCTGAGCAGCTGACTCTTTCCTGAGGCCACAGCCAGCCCTTGGCTAAGGAATGGGGAGGGTAGCTAACACATCGCCACGATATGGGACCAGAACTCCTAGGCCCTGCTGCAGGAGCAGCAGGACAATTCTTGGTTCCTGCAAGATGGGGAATCAAAGGCTCTGGACTCCATTCTCACCCGTATTGGCTGTGTGACTCTGAGCAAGTTGCCGTACCTCTCTGTGCCTCAGTGTCTGCATCTGTGACATGGGAGCTGGTGGGAGGCTTACGGGCAATACCACATTAAGCACCCGGCTAGCGTTTTCCCTGGGGCAGGGGACAGAGGCGCAGAGTCTGAGCGGGCAGAAGAGTAGTTGCCGAGTGCTTTGGTGTCAGATTCCCAGGTCCCATGCTTTGGGCGTGTGCAGTTGGGATGTTGGAGAGGAATCTCAGTGCCAGCTCTGCGCCCTCTTATTTGATGGGAGGCCCCTGGGACTGCTGGGAGGAAGGCTGTGGTGTGTGCAGCCCAGTGCGGAAGGCCGGGGGCTGCGGGACTGGAAGGAGAAAGCTGAGGCATGACTGTGTCTTGCCGAGACTGCACGGCAGGTGCTTAGGAGACAAACCTGGAGTCGCTGAGGAGCCAGTTGGTCTCCTGACCCATGCGGCAGCACGGCCCTTGCTGAACCTCTGTGTCCCCTCCTACCCTTATCCTCTGCCCCAAGCTAGGCCTGGGCCTGGGCAGCTGACCCCTTCCTGGAACTCTTCTTGATCAGCTCTGTGGCCTCGGGCAAGTCCCAGCCCTCTCTGCACCGTGGCATGGTCATCGGCATGGTCATCGGCATGGTCATCAGTGAGACAAGGGGGCTGGCTGGCTGAGGCGAGTGGCGGCCCCAAGGCAAAATCCTCCCAGCGGGCGTGTTTAATTTGGCAGGTAAAATGGTTTAAGAACAAGTCAACACTTTACAATTTGCATTTTTTTCTTATTTTATAGAAAATATTTTATATCACAACGTAATATGGGGCTTCTCCTAAAAGAGCTGATGGTGTGGGCTCCTGTAGCTGCTGGCACAGTGGCTGCCCCCGAGGAGGAGGGCATCCCCTTCAGCTGGGCCTCCCCCCTGCAGGTCCCACAAGACCCCTTGCCTGGTCTTCTCTTTTAACTTCTGTTGGGCCCCTGGGGGCTCTGACTGTGATCCTACTAGTCACCCTGACCTTGACTGCTATCTGAGCTTGGTCCTGTGACCAGTGGTGTCAAGGGAAAGGCTCGAAGCCACAATAAGAGATGGTCTAGACAACAAGAACTTTCTGATGGTCAGGTGTCAAACAATAAGGAAGATACATGGGAGGGAGCTGGCCCTTGGCCTTGGACATCTGCAGCATCACAGAAGGTGGAGCTGGAAGGGACCTTAGGGACCAGCAGCTTGGCCATTTTGCAGGTGAGGAAACTGAGGCCAGGAGAGAGCAGTGCCAGGCTAAGGCTCATAAGGCCGTCCCCTTCCTTCCTGCTCTCCTTCACCCTTTGCTCTGCCTCAGCTCAGCCGGCCTCTGGGCCCAGGGCCAGCCCCAGAGTCGGCAGCCCCGACTGTTTCTTCAGCTGGCTGCTGAGCCAGGGGCTGGAGGTTGGTGGGCGGTAGGTGGGAGGTGCTTTGTGTGCAGAGGGGAGAGTGGAATCAAACATGAACCTACTGTAGCTGTGGCCAGGGCAGTGGGTGGCGTGGCACAGGGTAGCCATGGGTTCTGGCCAGAAATTTCAGCCCAGAAAACCCAGGCAGCCCACCAGCATGTGCCTGATGTCTGCTGTGTGTGGAGCCCCGGTCCGGGTAGCGGTGTGTGCCCCAGGAGGAGCAATACTTCTGGTCTCTGGAGAGTCTGCAGCTTGAGAGAGCTCGGGGTTGGGGGGTCGGGGGTGGAGAGGTGGGTGAGAGATGGTGCTGAAAATGAGTGGGTATTGCAGGCATGTGCAAGGGTGTGCAGGCTAGGTAGGTATTTTCAAGGGGGCCAGAGGAGAAGAGAATGAAGGTTTGGGGCGATAGTAGGTGATAAGAAGAAAATGTGTTAGGACCCACTGATTGACAGGTGGGTCCATTCTGTTTTCAGCCACATCAACCTGCTGCATAGCAGGCTCTGCGGGTGCAAAACACAGGACGTGTCCTTGCCTAAGAAACTCTCTGTGTGTGGATGGGGGAGGGGACCCCAGGCTGCGAAGGATGAATAATGGGTAACAAGCCTGAAACAAGGTCATTATATATGGTTAGCGACACCTCGGGTAGCAGAGTTGAACATTCAGCAGGGGAAATGGTGGTGAGGTAGCAGGAGGGACTTCCGACATGATTGGTTAAGATATAGGAGAGACCTCCACAGTCTTGGAAAAGAGGGATGGAGGCATTCTCGGGTTGGGATTCCTCCAAGAGGACCCCCAGCACCAGGGTCTTCCACTGTCATTTTCACTTCCAGTTGAGAGGACTGGCGGGGGGAGCTGGCCTGGGGATTGCAGTCCCGCCTTGGGCTGTGTGGGAGGCCAGAAAAGTTGGTGTCACCGTGACCCAAACAAGAACGTTGGTCTTCGTCCTTGTTTTCCAGCTTTTCTGGGAAGCTGCAAGGTGATTTCTCAGAACTCCTGAGATGGATGCAGGGTGGAGGCTGGCCGGGCTGGTGGTGGTAGCTCTGGGGGTGGGCTCAGGGGCTCTCAGAGAGGCCATCTGCAAACCAGCCCTCCTTGCCTGCCCTGTGCTCCAGCCGGCGGGGAGAGGGAGGGCTGGTGGGGGTGTCTCTCCGTGGGGGCTGCAGGGCCAGCTTCATGAGGAGCACTGGTCCATTTCAGGGTTGGCAAACTGTCATTTGAGCCCTGCAGGCCCGGGAGGGGGTCCCGAGGGGCACCGTGATCCTGGCGAGGCAAGCAGGGCAGAGCTTTGGCAGCCCTGCAGCTCTGCAGAAAGACCTGGAGAGATAGGAGGAGGGACCCCGATTCTTCGCCCTGTCTCCTTCATCAGAACAAAGACTCTTAACTCAGGCACCTGGGCCAGGCCGGACCAGAATGAGAGCTGCTTGCCTCGGTGTCCTCCCGACGTCTCAGCGTCACTAAGCAACAACGCGCCGGTCATTTGAGCAGTGTGCAGCCTGCGTGACTGCAGGTCACACAGCCTTTCCGCAGATGAAGTGTGAATGTTTCCCTCTCATTCTGGGGTTTCCCAGGTAGAGTTCTTGGCTGGACTGTGGGCCGGGAGCCAGCGCACCTGGCTGGGCAGGTCCACCTGAGGGGAGAGGCCGGTCGCAGGGACCGAACCCTGGGGTTGCACTGTGTGTGGTGCTGACAGAGAGTGACAAGGGCGTGCTCCTGGGTGAGTGGGGGAGAGAGAGAGGCAGGGGGTGTGTGACCGTCGTTCATGTGGCCTGGGGCACGTACAGCACACTCCGGTGTCTGCTAGGGACTCAAACAAGGGGACTTTCTTGCCAAGTTACTCGATCCAAGAGAATGGTCTCAGAGTGCCTAGTCTGGGTGGGGGCCTGTCTACAGCCTTTTGTGTGTTTACGTGAGTTGGACCGTGCGTCCTGGTGTGTGTGTGTGTGTATGTGTCTACAGCAGGGGGTGGGGCCGAGCCCTCTTGCCCTCCCCTGGAAAGCTCCAAAAAACAGAGCTGGTGATTCACCAGCCCCACCCCGCCCTCCCTTGGTCCAGCCTGGCCAGAACTCCAAGAGGAAAGTTTTTTTGAGATGTGTGTATGGGCATCGAGACAATGAGGGCCTGGGCAGATCTTGCTGGATTTCCCTGCAGTGCTGTCTGGGAATACATTTGGAGCCTGCACCCCTTTTCTTCCCACCCTCTAGACCCCAACTGTTGCCCCTGGGCTAAGGGAGGGGGGAGTTGGGAGGGAGGACTGGGGGGCAGGGCAGGGGGACACAGTGGGGAGAAGTGGGCGGTAGAATGGTGGGAGGTGAAAACTGGGCCCCGGGACGGGGAGAGGGAGGTGGAGGAGGAAGTGGGGAAATGCAAACCAAATGTTGGCCCAGGGTACAGTCAAGAAAAACAGACTCTCGCGGGAGCCTGGAGCGGGGCTCCCTTTAGGAAGGGCAGGAAGGGCTGGGACAGATGTTTGGTGAAAAGAAAGAAAGAAGGGAAAAAAAAGGAGTAGGAAAAAATTGGAATGAAATGCACAGCCTGGGGGCTGGGCCATTCTCCTGCAGTCTCAGGCCTGGCTTCTCTTGTGTGAAGGCCTGTAGTTGAGTGTGTGCAAATGAGTGTGTGTTCCCAAGGCAGGAGGGCCTGCGTGTGTACTTGGAGATGGGACAGTGCCGAGGAGCCCCGGGGCGTGCAGCCTGTGCTGTCCCGAGTCTGTCTGTCCGCTCATCAGTGGTTTGGGGGGCAGGGGTCTGCAGGGAGGACAGCAGACTGGGGGTCTGCCAGCATCGGTCCGCAGGCGGGAGAGGCTTCGGCGGCTCACAGGGGTTGTGTGCCTGGGAGAGGGGGGTGCAGGGTCGGGGGTGGCTTGGTGGTGGGGGGGCGTGTCTCTAATAGTTGTCCCTCTGCCCTATCTTCTTCACACCCCCTGCAAAGCAGGGCTTCTGCCCTGCACCGCCACCAGTGGAGCCTGGGAGGAGGGAGGAGACGGGAGGCTGGGACAAGGGGGTGGAGTGGGGGAGAGGAGGAGGAGAAGGAGGGAGGGTGAGCTGGAGGCAGGCAGGGCCAGAGGCCCACAGATGCTGGCTACGCCGGAGCAGCAGCAGCCTGGGACTCAGAGCTTTCTTCTGCTGCTCGAGGGTCTGAGAGCTCAAGAGGGTCGTTTGCAGGCCCCGGATGTGGCCTGAGCTCAGGACCCACCGAAGATGACGTGGATCTGTCTGTCCTGCATGCTCTGGGTAGGTCTGGCTGCTTCAGCTGGGATGTTGCACACCCCCTTACCCCGTTATGCTTAGGCTGAGAGCCTGTGGGGGAGGCCCTGGTTCTGCGGTCAGCACCCCGTCACCCCCCACTGCTCTCCTCACCCCCAGCTGAGTCCAGGAGCTCTAAGTAGAGGGAATCCGCCAGGAAATTTGTTTCTTTTTGGAGCTTCTCCTGCCTCTACCCCCAGCCGCACTCTGGGGTGAAAATGCTTCACCCTTTTACTAGCTCAGCCCAAGAGTGTGAGGAGGGAACAGGGAGATAGTGACCTAGAATATGAAAAAAAGACATGCTGGAGGAGAGTTCTCCCCCGACGCCACCGCTTTTACCCCTTCTAGACCCACTTCCAGCTTCTACCTGCCGCCACCCCTCCTCCATACCCTCCAACCCCCCACGCTGGAGGAAGCCATTGCCCCTTCTTTCTCCCTTCTCGCAGAAAGGAGACGGATTCAGGGAGAAAGACCCAGATTCAGGAAAGTGAGTGTTGGGCGAGGGTGCCTGCGTCGGGGGCGGGCAGGGCCTGGGGTCCCCCGTGATGAGGGTTAAGAGTCTTGAGGCCAGTTCGGGGGAGAGGGGGCTGGGAGAGCGTTGACTGCTGCGGGAGGGGTGGGGGCAGGGACGGGAGACCCCTTCCTTAGAGGGGCTCGGCGGCTGTCTTGGCGAAGGCATGCACGGGGTCAGGGGGTGAGGAAGTCATCCCTGGCCGAGGGTGATGTTGACCTCTGAGAGGGAGGGTGATGGCTGGCCTGGGGGAGGAGGCTGCAGGCCTGGGATCCAGATGTGGCCTTTCCTGCCCCGTTCCCTGTTCCCGCCAGGCCTCAGGAGGGCCCTGTCTCTTGGCCCGGGCAAGCTCAGGCTGACAGTTGCGGGGGATCAGACTTGGGCAGTCCGGAGTGCTTTGGGCAGAGGAGGGAAGGCGAGGGAAGAGCTGGAAGGAGGGGGCTTGGGTGGAGTGTGGGACTTAGGTGCGGGGATGGGTCTGCATAGCAGCTTGGAGGCGGCTGGAATGTTCTGCACGGAGCATGCATCAGTGGTTAGCGGGGCTGGAGTTGCCATCTGTGAAAGGGACCCTTGACCAAGTTCACCTCTCCAGACCCTTCCGGCAGGCTCTGGAAGGCCTGCGGACGGTGCTGGGGGGAGAGGCGGGCAGTGGGGGAGCCCTGCAGTGGACAGGACAGCAGTTAGGCGTCCGGGGTGATGTGCTGCTGTGGGGGGAGAAAGGGCCACTTCAGCGCAGGGGCCAGGGAGAAGCATCTCACCCCACTGGGCAGCCTCCGTTCTGCATGGGCCGAATGAGGACGGTAAGGGCGAGTTGCCTTGAGGGACGCACGAGCGCCCTGAGGACTGCCTGCCCTGCCCCAGAGCTGGGAGAGGGTGCTGGGGGCCCAGGGCAGGTGTGGGTGCTGACACTTTGGGCTTCTCTAAGCCTCTCCACTCGCTCCTTTTCCTACATTCTCTCCTAGTGCCACCGGGCCCCTCCCCTCACCCCCAGCCCCGTGGAACAGCTTAGCGGGTACTTCCCTTATGGGGACGGAAAGAGGCCGGTGGGAGTGGGCTGGCAGAGAGGGGTTGTGCCCGTCGCCAGGGTGAGCCAGAGTTTGGGGCAGTGAGGACTGGACAGGTCTGGGGCACAGCGCTGTCCAGGTCAAGGTTCTTGTCCTCTCCTCCAGTTGCCCAAGGCAGGACCAGCCACCTCCCTCCCTCCTGGGTGGGCCTTGGGGGTGGTGTATGTTTGTGGCAGGGCGTATATAGACGGAATCAATTATGGAAAGGGGGCACGGAGGCCCTGGAGACTTTGCCAAGGGGCCGTTTCTGCCTGGAGAGGCACCTGGTGGTGGGGAGTGAGTGGACTTGGACACCAGGCCGAGCTGGGCCCATCCTAGTTCCGTCACTGACCAGATGGGAAGCCTTGGGTCACCCACGTGTCCTCTTGAACTTCGGTTCTCTGATCTGCACGGCGGGGAGAATGATACACACCTCCCACGGGGTGGGGACAGAGCTAACGTGTGCCCAAAGACCAGGTACCCAGGCGCACAGTAAGTGCTCGGTAAATGCTGGGACGCCCATCCCACTACTCTGCGACCTACTGTCGGGCTCCCCGGTGTGCCAGATCTCGTGGGGGGGAGGGTGTCCCTGGGATGGGCAGTATGGGGCAGGGCACCCCCTCGGAGGCTCCTCACTGCCCAGGGACTCTGCCCAGCTCTTCTGGGGCCAAGAACTAGCTGGGCCCGTGGCCTCAGGGAGGTAAACTGAGGCAGGGCCTGGAAGAGCTAGGTCTTGAGCCCCAGTGTGAGCGTGTGTGTCTGTGTGTGCACGTGTCCCTGGGCGGGGACAGCCGCCAACGCTGCATGCAAGTCATGTGTCTGTAGCGCGTAGTTTTAACAAGCTCTAGGAAGAAAAAGCACATTATCAGCCGAGGAGCGTAGGGATATATTATGCCTAACTTGATTTTCTCAGCAATTGCTCCCATTTGCTATTACATATTCAAGCATGGTTTATTTAGAAAATAATTACATGCCTTTTAATCAAGGCTTTTTTGGTGTCGTGCCGGTGGCGTTAAGAGCTGCAGGCTCCTCCTTTCGGAGGGGCTCGCCCTGTTCTGAGGAGCCAGGGTTAGGGCGGGGCAGAAGGAGCCACAGGGCGGAGAACAGCCCTGCCCCTGCCCCGAGCAAGGCGCACGGCCTTGGGCCGGTCACTGGACTTTTCTGGACCTCGCCGAAGCTTGGATGTTGTCCTGTGAGGCCACTTCCAGCTGCAGACAATGAAGTGCTCTCTTTCCTGGAGTTGGTGTCCTTCCCGGGGTTAAGCACACATGTTTGTCAGAAGATTCCTGGGGTGCAGTTCCTGCCATGTTGACCCCACTCTGACCCCTTGGCCCTGACCTCATTCTCTCTGGAGTTTTATTCATCTGTGAGGGCTGTGTCCACCCGGGGCCTCCTGACCGTGGTTTCGGGAGCTAAGCCAGGCTGCATGTCACTCACCAGGGTCTGACATAGAACCTTCCTTTTGCAAAGTCTTTCAAAATGATGGTGGAGGCACGAAGTCAGAAAGAAATAGTGCACTGTGTTCCAGCAGTGTGCAGAGCGGGTACAGCGTGTTGGCTGAGAGTGGGGTGCCTGGCTTTCCTCCCGGCCTCTCCACGTGGTGGCTGTGTGATCTTAGGCAAGCGGTTAACATCTCTGTGCCTCACTTTTTCCGCCTGCCTATAGGGGCGGCAGGTTTCAAGTGAGCTCATGCACGTGCGCATTTAGGATAGTGTCTCACACAGTAAGAGCCTGAGAAAGGGCAGCGCTTAGGATGCGATGCATAGTTTTAAGGCTGCACAGTAAATCAGAGTGAGACCCAGGATCCTGGTCTCCTGCCTCCCCATCCGGGGCCGTCCCTTCTGGCAGTGCTTCCGGGCGGGGCCTGTCGGGCCAGCGCGAATGGGGTGGCTGGCGAGGGTGGTGTGGAGGCCCAGGAAGGCAGGCCTTCTGCGGGCAGTGTGCATGCGCGGTGGTCTGAGCTCAGCCTTGGAAGTGAGCCTGCCTGGGCCCAAACCCGGGCTCTGCCACTTAGTAGCTGTGTGGGGGCAGTTACTTAACCTCTCTGGGCCTTGCCTGTGTACAGTTTCACTTCTGGGACAAACAGGGCTGGTTAGTTCCAGTCTCCAGCCGTGGTGAAGGGGACCCTTGCTCAAGGCCACACGGCTGCTGGGCTCCTGGAAAGATAGAGCACTGGGGCTCTGGGCTGAGGGGGTGCTGGGGAGCGACCCAGGGACAGGGACAGGGTGTTGGGGAAGGACCGTGTGGAGGAAACCGTCCAGGCACCCGGCCGCCTGAGGACCCACCTCTGGACCCACCTCTGGACCCATCTGTCCACCTCACAAGTGACTATGGAGCGCCGACGTTCTTCAAGAGGCTCCCAGTTGCTGGGCTGATGGTTAGGATAAGATGGGTGTTACCGAGAGGGAACCTGAGGGGACATTTAAGGGGGCACCTAATCTGGATTGGGGGAGAGAAGGTGTATCAGGGGACACCTCTTGTAGGTGAACTTAAAAATAGATCCAAAGGTGAAAGGCGAGAACTCGGACATCCAGGTTCAGGAAGTGACCTTGACTGAGGGTGGGTAAGATGGGTTGCGCTGGTCAGTGGATGGCCTCTGGGCAGAGGGGCACTGGCGCTGTGGCCGTCAGGTGCTCTCGAGACGGCTGCCGATGGGCAGCTGTTGACATGCTGTGGGGAGTGGCGGCAGTGCAGGGACTTGGGACCTTGCCTCGGACAGACCTGGACTAGAACCTGTGCACCATCCTGCCTCGCCCGTGTGTGTGTGCGTGTGTGTGTGTGCGTGTGTGCACATGCGCGCCCCCCAGAGCAAGTTCCTCAGCCTCATGGCAGGACGTTGTGACGAGCCAGTGAGGGACCAGTGCCAGCCTCTCGCCGTGGCGCCCAGCCCATTAATGAGGCTCATGCTATCCCCTCTCTGAGCCCTCCCACTCCAGGAGATGATTTCACTTTTGGGCACAAAAAGGGACTTGGGACTTCTTGCTCAGAAATGTTGGGACGTGGTTTATGAAGGAGCCAAGCGTGGGGGTGTGGAGAGGGAGAGAGGAGGCAGGCTGATGGAGAGAGCTCCTCCAGCTCAGGAACGCAGTCACCGGATGGAGTCCTGGGCTCCCCACGTCCCCGAGTGCCCCTCCGTCACACGGGGAGGGACCCGGTCAGTGCCGCTGTTGGCCCTCTGCCCTCCCGGGGAGATCCAGGGCTTCTCTGCAGTCAGGTGAGGCCAGTACCCGGTGTCTGTAGCCAGTGAAGCAGGTGTCCCTGTGTTCTCTCCCCTGAGGGCAGGTCCGTGGGAGCGGGGCGTGATTACACTGGGGGCCATTGGATTCACGCTGCTGGACTTGTTTGGGAAACACGCCGTTCTGGGACACGGGGGACGAGGAGCAGAAGTGTGTGCCGACAGGGCCGCCCTGTGGGCTAGTGCAGGGCACACACAGAGTGACAACACGAAACACTGGCCACGCTGTGTGTCAGGTGCTACTTTTGGGGCATTACCTGCTCCGCCCCTCGCAACCACCTGTGGGTTATCAGCCTGTTTACTGGATTGGTAAAGTGAGGCACACAGGGCTGAGGCAGCTGGCCCGGGGTCCCCTAGCTCTGTGTGGGGGACAGGGGCGAGGCACCAAGAAGGCATTCCTGAGGAGAGGAGGGGACACCTGGGGGACTCTGAGCTGGATCATGAGGACGTGACCGGACTGCTGCAAATGGAGGGACATTCTGCAAACCAGCCTGGGCTCTACAAAAACATCAGCTTCATAAAAGAAAAATCAAAGGGTGGAGAGTTCTGGATTGAAGCGGGTGGAAGAAACCCAGCAACCAAAGTAAGGCGGGACCTTGATTGGGTCCCCAGTCCAAACTAAAAACCAAACAAAGGCCCGACTCTAATGGGCCCTACTGGGGTGAAAGGAGGAGCTAGACGTGACGGAGTGCTGGAGAGCAGTGTGGCGCTGGCGTGGAGTTTCCCCGAGTGTGAGGGTGAGACTGGGCGTAGGCCAGGGCCAGAGATACAGAGAGAGCGGGCCATGTGGCAGAAGGTTAACAAGCCGTGAATCTAGCGAAAGGCATGTGCCAGTTCATCTTTTCAGGGACGTTGACCTTTTAGAAACAAAAAAGAAGACAGCAGTGCGGATATTGACTCCGATGACGGTGGTGGTGGTGAGGGGGAGGGACTGGCAGGAGCTCCCCCAGGGGATGAAGTTTGAATGAGGCCTTGCAGGACACCTAGAAACTTACCAGCTGAGGGGGGAGGACGCGCTTTCTGGGAAGAAGGGACAGCAGAGCGGAGGCTCAGAGGGGGGTGCAGGCCAGGGAGTGGGGCCTGGGGGTTGAGATTCCCGGGGGCTGGGTGTGCACCAAGGCAGCTTCCTGCACTGGCTGGCTGGCCCCGGGAGCGCAGGTCTTCTCCTGGATGTGAGGGTAGCACGGGAGCCTCTGGGGCGAGCAGTGGTGTCAGTAACCTCAGAGAGCTGTGTTCCTCAGGGGCCGTGCAGAGGCCGCGTGGGGAGGAGGGGCCCAGCGCTGGTGGGTCCTGGAGGCTCTGCCGCAGCCGCCCCGGGCAGGAGGGACAAGGCCTGCAGTAGGGCAGAGGCAGTGGAATGAAAAAGCACGGGAGGGCCAAGAGAGTGTTTAGGAAACAAAATTCACACCGTCTGGCAACTGGTTGGACTGGAGGGTGGAGGGCTGGGAGGGGTTGAGTGTGATTCAGAGTTTTCCACCCCGAGTGACCGAGAACACGGGCAGGACATTAGGTGGCCAGGGGACAGTGTGTGGGGGTGGGAGGGTGAGGAACTTCATTGTGTACTCAGAGATGACGTGGCGCTGAGGGTAGCTTGCCTTTGAGGGGCTCAGGGGACTCCGGGATGCCAGCTTACAGCTCCACTGGGAGTCCAGGTCTTCTCCATAGAAAAATGATGGCCAAGGCGAACCAGGTCCTTGCATCCCAGCCCAAGGTGACGAGACCCTGAGAGGAGACGTGGAGGAGTGGAAGGCCAGGAGGCAGGGGGAGGGCGGAGCTGACCCGCCAGGGCCGTCCTAGGCCTGCGTTTTAATGACTCTCTTTCACAAGGCTCTCTGGCTCGCAGACTTCTGGCCTCTGGCCACATCCCCCATGGGTCCTTGTGTTGGGCACAGGGAGCCGAGTGCGGGCAGGACTGGGGAAGTTCCTTGGAGAGGAGGCAGGAGCTCCTGAGCCAAAGGACCACTAGGGTTATCACCCTCTCCACACCCACCCCGACTCAGCTCCGCCCCCACGGGGCAGGGAGGGACCGTCAGCCTTTCCCATCGCAGGGCCTTGGCGAGAGTCAAGGCTGTCCCAGCCAGATGTGTCACACCCTCTGGCTGGGAGTGCGTCGTGCATCAGGCAGGCAGGCAGGCCGCTTGGCAGAGTGGAGCCTGGGAGGGAGGGGATCTCCCGAGGGCCAGGAAAGCCCTCTGACGCTGAGTGGGCCTGTCACAGGGCCAGCGCTCTGGGCTGAGAGGATGGGGCTGGGACCACTTTCCTTGTCTGGGCTCTGGCTCTGGAGGGAGGGGGGCATTGGAGAGACCCAGCAGCTTCTTCTGTGGCAGTGCCGCCTCTGCCCCTCCATTTCCCCGGGTCCGTTGGGAGTTAATCCAGCAGAGAGGCGCTGGGAGCGCTTGGTGAGGCTGTCTGCCGCTTGTCAGGAAAACGACGGTCATTGCCACAACAAGCCACGGAGCCGTGCGCTTTCCGGGCTCACTCACACCCTCTGCCCCAACCTGCAGAGCCGCCCTGAGCCCTGAGCGAGGGCAGGCTAGCCACCAGGCCCAGCTTCCCTGTTTCATCAGGATCGAACACACGGTTGTTGGGAAGTCCTTCCCAATGGTGGTGCCTCCTGACAGCTTCTGCCCGCTGGGCTTTGTTTTGCCTCTAGTGACTTCACTGATCGCTTCTGGGGCTTTCTTACAACGACAGCCTCTTCAGGTATTTGAGGATAAGAGGCTCAACCAGCCTAGACTTCTCCAGCCCCCTGGATCCCTTCAGACCCGTGAGGGTGACTCTTCCAACAAGATCACCGGCCACTCCCTGTGAAACCTGGGGAAGCCAGAACTGGGCAGAGCCGAGGTTACAGCCTGGGGCCGCTTGCCTAGGGGTGGCTGAGCCCATCTCCTTTCTGCCACCAGGGTTCTAGCCTCCCGTGGAAGGGTGATACCTGGTGGGACATCCCATTCCCTGCAAACATCAGCGTGTCCTGTGCACAGCTACCCCTGCCCCTCCACCTCAGGCTGGCCCCCTTTCCCCTGCTCCGTCCGCCCCCCTCATTTTTGTGTGGGGATTGTGAGGCCACAGATGTTCTCAAGGTCATCAGCCTAGAAAGCAGATCTCTGGACTCCCATGCTACCATCCCCTGAACCAGAGGGTAGGAGCTGGTGGGAGCCAGGGGCAGCAGTGGGCTGGGCCAGTGCCCAGGGGCTGCCTGTAGGGGCTGTGAGCAAGGCCAGAGAGCGGATCTGAAACCCTGTTTCTGCTCTCCAAGCCCATGCCGGGAGGGGCTTTGTACACTGAGATTTTATGGAGCTAGGCAGGCAAGCCCTGGGCCCGGGGGGGGGGGGGGGGGGAAACCCCGGGTGTTTGCCTGTTAGCATGGAAGGCTCCGCCTGCTCCCCATCTGTTTACTGGGCAGCTGGGACCCTCTTTCGTGAGATTCCGCTGCTTCAGCTACGCTTTGGGGAGGAGGCCTCTCTCCCTGGGCCTTGGAGGAAGGGCTGGATTTGGGGTGTAGGCAGAAAGTCTGGGGTGTAAGCTGGAACAGGGCGTTCTGCCTGACTTAGTGGGGTGGGAGAGGCAGGCTTGGAGGCGCCAGGCTAGGGCTGAGATGACTGGGCTATCGGACTTCCTGCCTGCCTCCCCATACAGGCCCTAAATCGAACTTCAAGACCCCTCCCTGCCCCTCCTCCCACCCTATGCCTGGGCTGTTGCCATTGACATTGGGCCGGCCCTGTCCCTGGAATGCCTGCGACAGAGATCCTCCAGAAGGCTGCCGGCTGGGAACTGAGATGGGAGAACAGGCAAGGTGAGACCTCAGAACGGAGGGGACTCTTCTGCCCCTCCTTGAGGCATGTGGACCCTGAGTGAGGTCCAGAGCTGGGCAGTGCCCCATCCCCCCTACCCTCACCCCACCCTTAGAGCATGCTGGAAGCGCCGCCACTCCTAAAACCCAGCTCTCTGGAATCTCAGAACCCAGACCTGCTGCCTGGCCTACCCACCAGGGGATGATGCTGGGCTCCTGGCACCCACACCTGTCTCTGTCACCCTCTGCTCCCTCCACCTCTGCCCTGGGCTTTGCCTCTGCTTCCTCCTGCCTCCCACCATCTCTAGCTGTCTGCCTGTCTCTAAATTTTGAGACGCTATCGAAGTTCAGAAAAGTTGCAGATACAATGCAAAGACCTTTTTCCCTGAGCTGTTTGAGGGTAAGGGGCTGCCACGATGCCCACCACCCCTAAATAATGTCCTGGTTTTCCCACAAGGACTCTCTTCTACCTAACCCAACACAGCCATCAAAGTCGGGAAACGAACGTTGATGCGCGACCACCGTCTCATCCTCAGACCCCACTGAAGTGCGGCCAGTCCTGTCCCATGGCCAGCGCTGCCCTTCCCGGTCGAGAACCAGCCCCTGCATTGGGCTGTCGTGTCTCCTCAGTCTCTTTCAGTCTGTACATCTCCTCGGTCTTCCCTTGACTTTCATGACCTTGTCACTTTTGAAGATCCCAAGCCATGCAATTGGTAGACGGTCCCTCAGTTTGGGTTGGTCCGCTGTTCCCGCACGCACGATTAGATTAGATTGGGCAGGAAGGTCGCTATGTGGAGTTCTCTGTGCAGACCCTCCCGCGGCGCATCCTCTCCGCCCCTCCTGTTACTGGGGATGTTAACTTTGATCTCTTGATTGAAGTGGAGTCTGCCGGGAATTTACAAGTGCGATGTGGGGAGGTGCTTTGAGACTTGTAAATACTCTGTTCCTCCTCTTTCAATTCATTCAGTCATTTCAGGAACCAGAGTGGGTTCATTTAAGCCATTCCTGTCATTATGCATTTTGAGGCTCTGATCTTCCTAGATTTAGCCTTTGGGGGTCCCTTCAAGTTGGCTCCTGTGTCCTTTTGTCTGTCTGCTCTCCTTTGATTCTCGGGTTCCCTTTACAGCCTCTGTGCTTCCATCTAATCTGCCGCATTGTCTGTGTGGGCTTGTGGGGAGCGCTCTTTGTCTCTGCTTTTATCTCGGTCTCCCTGCCCCTCTCCATCTGACTCCCTGTGGCTTCTCTCCGTCTGTCTTTTTGTCTCCGTCTCTGTCCGCTCTGTCTTTGTCTCACCTCTTCTCTCCCTCCCTCTCTCCCTATGTCCTTCTGTCTGTGTGCCTGTCTGCTCTCAGCCTCTCTATCTCTGTCTCTTGGTCACTCTGGATTTCAGTCTTTCTCTCCCTTTGTTTTTCTCTCCGTGCGTCTCATGGCTCACTCTCTTGTCCCAGACTCATCACTGTGGTGTCTTCGGATAAGAGTTCCGGACATGCTGGGTTTGTGGGAGACTGTCACCCTTCCCGCTCTGGACACACACAGGTTTGCCCCTCTGGCCCCTGTCTCAGAGCTAGGAGGCTCTGGGGCGGGGTGTGAGAGGGGCACTTGGAGGAGCAGAGCCCGCTCCCAGGAACTGCAGGTCTGCAGTCGTGTCTCTGTGTGTGCCCAAGTGCGTGCAGATGGGCAAACGGAGTCAGGATGCTCTGTCGGGGAGGGAGAGGGAGGAGCGGTCTGTGTTCTGCTGGCCCCTGCTGCCGGAGCAGGGAAGTGAGCCAGGTTAGACACCAGAGTGGGGCGCCTAGGAGAGGAATGGCACCCGCAGGCAGGGACGACTTCTCTGGGCAGCCCTCTCAGGGGGGGACCTCTGCCAGCCCATGCCTGGGCTGGGGGCTGTAGTTGCAGGGAGGGTGATTGTAAGCAGTGTGGGTACAGGGCTTTGTGCCTGGAGTGTGTTCCCCTGCATTGTTCCAAAGGACAGATTGTCAGAGCTCGAGGGGTGTGGCACCCTACCTCGAGATGTCCAGAAGAGGAAACTGAGGCCATGGTATTGCAGGAATGGGGGGCTGGAGGGTGACTGGCCCAGGAGGTTACGGTGGGTCAGATACAGAGAAAGCCTGGACAACCACCCTGCCTCTCATTTCATGTGTGTAGTGGTGTAGCTTTAAATAGGATATTTAACATCAAGATTTTCCTAATGCGAAGAATAAAAAATAAAACTAAGGATGGAAAAAGCCTTCTGGGCTGGGTCGGGGGATGGCAGTGAGGATGAGAGACAACGGAGGGACAGGGCGTTCCGTGCCCATGGGTTAAAACGTTAAAGACTATCAACAGTAAATGGGTAAGAGAATTAGCTCTATGCACCCAGTGGAATACTGCACAGCAACAAAAAGGAAGGAGCTACCGCTCTGTGTAACCAACCACATGGATGAAGCTCACAGACAGGCCGAGTGGAAGAAGCCAGACATAAGAATACATGCTGTATAATTCTATTCACAAGAAGTTTAAAGATCTGTCCAAATCAGTCTTCGGTGATGGGAGTCACAGTTGTCTTTACCTCAGGGGATGTTGACTAGGACCTCCACAAGGGAGCCTTTGTGGGGGTGCTTATATGGGCATAAATGTGTGAAGTTGTATCGAGCAACACATTTAAATGCATGCACTTTGTTCCTGAAGTAAATAGAAAAGTGGTCGAGAAACCACGGGGGTCCCGTGATCCCGGGGTGCTGGGGTGTCCAGGTGTCATCTGGCCCCCAGGACTTGGACCCCACCTGGGGGTCTGGGTCCCCCCACAGCGGGGGAGGGTCTCTCTCTTTCTCTGGGTGCTTCCTTCCAGAAATGAGCTCAGGCCTTCCACACCCAAAGCGGCTCCTGCCTTGTCCCGAACCCTTGCCCGTCTCTTCTCCAGAGCCCCTGCCCCTTTGCTTCAGCCCCAGCCTCCTGCCCAGGCCTGATCATTGTGCCTTCCCCCCCGCAGCCAGAGGATCTGGAGGCCCCCAAGACGCACCACTTCAAGGTGAAGACCTTCAAGAAGGTGAAGCCCTGTGGCATCTGTCGGCAGGTCATCACCCGGGAGGGTTGCACCTGCAAAGGTGAGCAGCCAGTGGGCTGGGGGCATGGGCGCACGTCTTCATGGGACTGGAGGTGGCCTGAGGCCAGGCCAGGCTGGACTTGGTTTTGTGGGTGTCTTTGGGGTCCTGATCTGGTGCCTCATCTCATTTGGGGGGGCGATGCGAGGCACACCGGATGGCAGGAATGTGGACGTGTGTGGCTGGCACATGGCAGGTGAGGGGTGGCATGGAAATGGCATGTAGCTTGTCTGTGTGGATGACTGGTATAACGTGGATGGCATGAAGAAAGTATATGGATGGCATACAGATGGTCTGCGAATGGCATGTGGAAGGTATATGGATAGTATGTGGTGATATGTGGAAACGTGTGGATAGTATGTGCCAGCATGTGGAAGGTGTAGGGATAGTGCGTGATGATATGTGTAAAGCATGTGGATAGTATGTGTTGGCACATGGAAGGTGTATGGATAGCATGTGGTGACATGTGTACAGCATGCAGACAGTATGTATTGGCACATGGAAGGTGTATGGATAGTATGTGCCGACACGTGGAAAGCATGTGGACACTATGTGTTGGTATGTGGAAGGTGTATGGATAGTATGCGATAGCATGTGGGAGGCATGTGGGGGCATGTAGATGACACACAGAGGTCATTTGGTTAGCATGTGGATGGTGTGTACCTGGCACTGGGAGTATTACAAAGACACCAAGCTGCAGTCCCCCCCTTGTGGCAGTTTAGGGATGAGTTTGAGGGGTCCCAAGTCAGACTTGAGGGGGGGCCTGCTGGCTGCCAGGGTTTGTCAACCATTGTTTTCATACGCTCCTAGGACAGCCTGGGGTTTGGCTGTTTGCCAGAGAAGCCGGTGTCTTGTCCCACATCACAGTGAAGTCAGCAGGAGGCCGCCACACCTGGCCTTGGTGATGGACGCCATCACCCTCCAGGCGCCCCACCTCACCTCATGCCCCCTTTCCTTCACCCCCACCTCCCATCATTCGCCAGGACCCCCCAACACAGCCTGAGTCGCCGCGCTTCTCTGCAGCCATTCCAGGCTGCCGGCACTTCTCACCTGTGTGACTGGCCTCAGCCCCTTTGCCTCCCGTTTCCTGACCCACACGCTCCAGTCCGCCCTCCATGCCGGCTCGCAGCGGGACTCCATGGAGGTCTAGTTGTGCTGGTTCCCTGGCGGAGCCTTGGGAGCCCCCACTACCCTCCAGACAGAGTACAGGGCCCTCCCCGTGGCTGTGAGGCCCGGCAGGACCCCACCCCTTGCCAGCTCTTGTCAACCCATCTCTCCCTGCCCCCAAGTCCAAACCGAGACCTTGGACCTTGTACCGCTGTACCTTGCACAGTTCCCGAAATGCCGAGTATGTCAGGTAGGCCAGAGGGGCCGGGCTCCTGCCTGCCCCGGAACCTTTACTCCACCTGACTCTCTGCTTCTTTCCCTCCGCGCCACGGTCCTGGTGGTTCTGGGAGCCTGGGCATCGGGGCCGAGTGAACAATTCTTGAAGCACTTACTATTAGATGGCTCGAGTGCACTGTCTCGTATATGGCTCAGGGTGCCTGGAGGGCGCTGGTGGCACCCTCTCTCACAGATGGGGAAACCAAGGCTCAGAGTCAGTCAGTCTCTCGCCAAAGCACACAGCTGGCCGGGTCAGTGTAGGGTTGTCAGGGGGCTGTGCTCTCTGGGGGAGGGAAGGCTTCCAGACCAGGCGTTTCAGCTGGGTGTCGGAGGATGGACTGGGTGGACGGAAGTGTGTGTGAGTGTGTGTGTGTGAATGTGCACGTGGAGGGCATTCCAGGCTAGGCCTGCTATAACCAAAGGGCAGAGAGAAGTTTATAGTCCTTAACGGAAGAAGGGTAGAGTTTAGGGGGCCAATGGGAACTTTTGTAATTCCAAAATCGGCCGCATGGTGTCACCCTCCTCCTAGGAGTTCTGATTGGGTCAGGTTGTGGTTTAGGGTGGGAGCTGGGAGAAGTCTGGGAGAAGGAAGGAATTGCTGAGGGCAGGGTTTAAAAAGATTTTGTTTTTGCTTGTACTACCACCGCACCCCAAGAACCTGCTGACCCTCCCCCCAGTTCCTTCCTTCCTTCCCCAGTGCGCCCTCCCTTCACCCCAGTGACCCGCGCTGCTGCTCTGAAAGGGGGTGGGGTAGAAGGAAGTCCCAGCACACTCCCTGTGAGACCTTGGGGCACGTTGCTGGCCTTGTGTCCTGTGAGAGTCCGTGGTCCGAGGCTCACCCAGTTGACCTGGCCTGATGGCGCGGGTGAGGAGGGAATTTGACCGCAAGTGAATGGAAGGCGCCCAACGTGAGCAGGGCTGACCCCGGTTTCACCCGGTTCGGAGCCTGGCCCTGCCTGCCAGGTGTGAACCAGAGTGGAGGGCAGGTGGCCAGTGGGCTGCCAGGCTGGTTTGGCAGCTCCGGGTGAGTTAGTGAGAAGAGGGAAGAAAGCCCGGGCCACACGGCAGAGGCACCACCAAGTGTCAGGACTAGGCCATGCAAGGGCCAGGGGTCAGCCCAGCAAGAGCGGACAGAAGGCTCCGGGCTTGACTGGCCACATGTGCATCCTCAGCAAGAGGGTTGGGGTCACCAGGCCTGCGGGCAGGGTTGGGGCCACTTGGGCTTACTAGTGGGAGCTGCAGGAATGAGCCAGCTTTCTGTGCTTTGGAACTAGGAGGTTGTGGTGGCACAAGAATGATAGACCCCCTTAGCCATCTGTCTGTCCATCCACCTGTCCATCCACCCATCCATTTACCCACCCATCCACCCATCCATTTACCCACCCATCCACCCACCCATCCACCCATCCATCCACCTATCCATCCACCCATCTACCTGTCCATCCACCTATCCATCCACCCATCCACCCATCCATCCACCCATCTACCCATTCATCCACCCATCTACCCGTCCATCCAGAGGTACCATGTATGGGCTGTTCCTGGATGAGGGGGCAGTTGTGGGCTAAACTCCAGGTCGCATGTTTCTTACCAAGCCCAACCCAAAGGGCCTGTGGGAACTCTCTGAATTAGCAGCCAGGGGTGATGGGTGGGCGGGGTGTATAGCACACCAAACCTCTGGATTTACAGTCTCCACAGGGCCTTGCAATGTTGAGGGAAATTCTGCTGTCAGCTGGGGGCAGAGAGGACACTCTTTTACATCTGGAGAGACTGGGGCATTCATCCCGTCCCCTCCGGCTGGCCTGCTGTACAACCTCGATGGTTCTTCCCCTTCTCCTCCTCCTGCATTTCACTGTTTAATGCAATCTGGCTGCAGGGGGTGGGGTGAGACGGGGGCAGGGAAGGGCGTCGGGGAACCTGAAGTCTAGTCCTGATTCTGGGGACTCAGGGACCAACGAGGCAGACAAAGAACTAAGGTGACAAGACGTGGGTGTAGGTGTGACAGATATATAGGCCAAGAGGTCACCGTGGGACCACTGAGCCCTTTCCTTCCCATACACCACGGGTTAGTAATGAACCCTGTTCTGCATCTCACAGGGGCTGATTGTGAGGAGCACCGAGGTCCTGTGTGCGGCTGTAAGTGGCACTAGTGTTGGGCACTAAGGCGCCCTGTGAGGGAGACAGCGATGGAGGAGACAATGGCAGGAGAAGTGGCCCAGGGCCACCGTTAGTGACCTGGGATCTGTTTCTGGCCTTGCCATTCACGGAGCTGTTGTGACTTCAGATAAATCACTTTGCTGCTCAGGCCTCAGTTTCTTCATCTGTACATGAGGGGCTGCACCAAGCATGCTCGCTGAGGCCCAGAGAGTGGGAGAGCCTGGAAGCGTCCCTTGCTGGCATCTGGGAAGGCTGCATAACGCCCCCCACGGAGGTTGCTGCCTCGCCTGCCTGCACGTGAGCATCCACCTGCCGCTCATGAGCTGAGCCCCTCTAGGCTGGATGCTGGGTGGGAACTGGGGCCGAGGCCCAGTGCCTGACCTGGGAAGGCAGACACGCCACCGGACAGTCACAGAACGTCGTGGCCAAGCTGGCACAGAGGTGTGTGCGAAAGGCTGTGTCTGACTTAGCAGGGCTTTTCCTGTCAGCCTTCAGCAGGGAAGGCTTATATAGGCTGGGTGGTGAGGGGTGTGTAGGAGCTCCCAGTGGGTTTCCCACAGATCCCTGGGGGCCATGCTCTAGGGAGTCCAGGGCCTCGCCCAAGGGCCCTGGCCTCCTGCTGGGCTGAAGCCCAACAGAAGAGACCAGAACACCAGCCTGAGAGCCCAAGGGCTGCCGTCTGGACCTGGATGGAGGCCCAGACTTAGGCTCCTCCCCTTCTCAATGCCTCTGCTGGGCCTGGGCGCTGGGGGCAGTTTCCTCCGTGTGGGAAGCACCTGGGGAAGACAGTCTAGCCCGTGTGGGACAGGCCTACCCGGGTGCTCTCCCTGGCTAGGTTTGGGGAGACCCGGCTTCAGGAGCCCTCTCCCCTGTGTCACTTCACTGGGGACCTCAGGTTCTCCCCTGTGTCCGAGGACCACCTTGGAGTCATCGGAGGCAGCCTTGCTGTGTGACCTTGGGCGAGACACCTCACCTGTCTGGGCCTGGCTTCTCCATTTCTCTAAGTGAGGGGCTGGACTAGATCAGAGGTTCTAAAGGGGGTCTCAGAGAAGCTGTGAGCTTCTCTGGCATTGCTTTAGAGGCCTGAGAGAGTGGGGGGAGGGGGAAATCCAAGGAGTGGCTTAAGGGGCCGGGGCCCTGAAACTCCTGCCCACTTCAGACAGAGCAGCTCTGGTCTCAGGAGTTAAGTACACCCAGGGGCAGGACAGTGCAGTGGTTTCGCACACGGCTTGGATGCCCTGGATTGAAATCCCCAGCGTGCCCCTTACTAGCAAGAACCGAGGCAGATCGCTTGGCCTCTCTGAGCCTTGAGGGCCTCACTTTCCAAATGAGACATGCGACAAACCTCCTTCCCCGGGCACCCGCAGGCATTACATGAGACAGCAGACACGAAGAGGTCAGAACAGAGCCTGGCACATCACAAGCATTTAATAAATATTAACCAGCATCACTGAGACTCCACACAAGAGTTCATCTGTGTGAGAAGGAGGCTGCTGAACTAAAGTTTGGAAAGGACTGGGTGGGATGACCTACCGGTTTCTCCTTGCTGCAAATGCAGAGCCACACCATGCCTGCGCCCCCGGGGCTCCTCGTAGGAGGCAGGGCTCTCCAGGGAAACAGAACCGACGGGACATGTGATGGGTGGATGCACAGATATTTGGTATAAGGAACCGGCTCCTGCAACTGTGGAGGCTTGGCAAGTCCAAGATCTGCAGGTAGGCCGTGAGGCCGGGGATCCAGGGGAGAGCTGCAGTTCAAGCCCAAAGGCAGTCTGCTAAAAATAGCAACAGCAACAAAGCTCTGCTGGCAGAATTCCCTCTCGCTGGGGGAGATCAGTCTTTGTTATATACAGGCCTTCGCCTGATTGGACGAGGCCCACCCACATTATGGACGGTAGAGGCTTTATTCAGTGTTTGCTGATTTAAATGTTGATCTTATATTAAAAATAAAAACCTTCACAGAAACATCTAGAGTAAAGTTGCACAAATATCTGGTGCCATGGCCTAGCCAAGGTGACACATGATTTCAACCAGCACACACCTCCAGGCCCGTCAGGGCAGGGCAGGGCCATGAGGCCCGGCAGGCAGGTGGGCAGCCAGGGAAGGAGCTGAGGTGGACCTGGTGTGTGGGCCTTTATCTCCGGGGGCAGGTGCACACGGAGGCTCTGTGCTCGTTTTCCGATGCTAGGCCAGGAGGAAAAGGCCATTTAGATCCCAACAATGTGGGCTTCCTGTGTTCCAGGGAGGCAGGAAGCCACTCCAGGACAGAGTATGCGGAGTCTAGAGGGACAGAGGCTGACCAAGACCAAGCGTTGGGGCTGGGGGTGGCGTCCTCCACCCGACAGGTGGCCTGCGGACCCCTCCCCACTAGGGGGCTCTCAGCTCCCCGGCAGGCCACCTGCTGTGCTCTGCTGTGTGGGGCAGTGTCAGCACCCTGGATGGAGCTGGGGCTCCCGGGGCTGCGCGGAGCTTCGGTTTGACAGGGCTGCTCTCTAGGGAGTGTCATCTTGAGGGGTCGCTGTCATAAGTGGCTTCCTTCAGAGCTGGGGAGGCCCCGGTCCACTCAGGTGGGATGGATCTTGAGATGTGTGCCTGGGGAGGACTCGGGCATCTGAGGGATGCCAGGAGGCAGGGATTGGGCCTTTCCTGCCCTTGCTTCTCCCTGGTGAGAAAGGGTGCCTCGTGCCATGGGCATCCCTGTCACCCACAGACCAGGGTACCTCATCAGCATTTGGGACACTTTCAGGATTGGAACCCGGGTTCCCCCTTCTTGGTTGGAGGGGGAGCAGGGAGGTGGTGGCTGACAGAGAGGCTGACCGGAGCTGGCCCCGGATCTCACAGCTGGAGCAGGGCGTTGTCTGTTCCAGGGGCTGGAATGCAGGGGCCTGCAGGGGCCATGCAGGCAGAGGGGAGGGAGACAGCAGGGTGTGGTGGGAGCCTGGTGACCTGGAGGGCTGCTCTGCCCGAGGCATTCCCACGGAGACAGTAAGCCTCTGTGTTTTAAGCCTTGAGCCAGTGGAATGAAGACCAGGAGTCTGAGGCCCAGAGAGGGGACTGGCTTGCCTCAGGCCACACAGCAAAATGCAACAGTCAGAACTGGAACCCAGACCTCCTGACTGGGAGACGGGGCTCTTCCGTGTAACGACAATGCAGACAATGGACATGATGATGATGATGATGATACTGACAGTGGACTCTTACAGAGAGCAGACTCGGGGCCAGCCACACACATCAACTCATCTAATTCTCACAACACCCTGTGTGGTAGATGCTGTTATGACCCCCCCTGTGTAGCTGTGGAAATGCAGGCTCAGAGAGGTTAAGTGACTTGCCTTAGATCACAGAGCTAGTGCGTGGCCTGCATCTGGGCTGAGAGCCAGTCTACACACCGCCAGGAGGTAAGTGGGTGGATGGAGAGCAGGACCAGTGGGTGAATGGATGAAGGATCAATGAGCTCCCTCAGCTCCCGCCCCCTTACTAGGTTTGAGCGTAAGTGGCGTTTGCACTGAAGCACTTGGGAAGCACTGACCATGGTCCTTACTTCCCGCTCCCACGGGGGTGGGAGCTGAATGAAGAGTGGGGCCCACCCCCTCCCTGGTACCTGCTCCATTGCCCCGGAATGTCAGCTCTGGTCTCAGGGGATTAGGCTGGAGAGAACCCTTACAGTGTGAAATTTGCTGCATAGTGACTGAGTTCCGCCTGTGTGTTGGACCCTGAACTTGGGGAAGGAGCAGGACTCAAAGCTGCGTAGTTGAACGGGGCGCTCTCCCTTTGTGCCTTTGAGAAGCAGTTGGATGTGAGGGAGGACAGATCATAAGGGATTACTTAGTTCTTCCATGTGCCACGAGTTTTCCCAGGGGTGAGAGCCGAGGATTATGGGAGCACAGAGGAGGGAGGGACCATCTTTGAATGCCTGTCTATCCAGAGAGGGATATTTTGGACTGGGCCTTGAACGATGTTTATGAGCTTACCATTCCAGACCTGCTTTTCACAGACTTCAAGTTTCGTTGGGGAGCTTGGGGTGGCAGGAACAGATCTCTCTGGGGGGGGGGGCAGCTGGAGGTGGAGGCAAGACCAGGCCGTGTAGGGCCTACAGGTGTGCTGAGGGGCGGACAGAGGCTTCTCAGTGGGGTGAGATGATCAGTTTGCACTCGAGCGTGGTCTGTGGCTCTGCAGGCGGAAGGGAGACGAGGCTGGTGGAAGGGTGGTTGGTCTGAACCAGCGCAGGGGTGGTGGGCTGGGGAGGAAGGTCGAGATTCAGCGGCCTCTTTGGAGTCACCTTCTGGGTCATGACGACGAGCTGGTTGGCAGGGTGAGGAAAGGGAAGAAGAGTTACAGAAAGGAGTGTGCAGCTTCCCAGGGAGCAAGGAAGGACCCACACGACAGCCTCTGTGCCCTGTTCCCTGCTTTGCCTTTTGTCCTCTGGCTTGCCGAGGGATCCTGGGCTCTGGTTCCTGTGTTAGTCATCTGTGTTAGCTACCCCCAAATGGAGCAGTTTAAAACAAATACAAAGTTATTGCCTCTCACAGTTTCTCTGAGTCAGCGATTCATGAGAGACTTAGCTGGGTGGTTTGGACTCTGGGTTTCTCATGACGTTGCAGCCAAGCCGTCAGCTGGGGCCGCGGTCATCTGAGGGCCTGACTGCAGCTGGGGGGATTCACGTCCAGGGGCCTCTGTCACGTGCCAGCCAGGGTGGTGCTGGCGGGTGGCAGGAGGCTTCAGCTGTCCACCACATGGGCCTCTCCATATGGCCACTTGAGTGTCCTCATGACACGGTCACTGGCCTCCCCCAGAGCGAGTGATCCAAGAGACCAGGCCAAAGCCACAACGCCTTTGCCGACAGCCTCAGAAGTCACACGTCATCATTTCTCCAGCAGCCGACTGGGCACACAAACCAAGCCCCAGTCATCGTGGGTGGGGGAGTAGGGGGCCACAGATGGGCGTGCATACCGGGAGGTGAGAAACGCCAGGGCCACCTTGGAGGTGGCTGCCACGCTTGCCCTCTCTGTAACACATTTGAATGTGCAGAATGGCAAGGTCAAGCTCCACACGACAGAAGGAAGATGCTGTATGGGAGAAGGCCCGAGAAAGGTGACTCAACTACAAAGGTGCCTTTCCTGGAGGGGACCTGGGGCGAGAGCGCCTCCTGGGGGCTGGGGACAGGAGATTCTGAAGGTGCAAAAATCCATCCTGCAGGGCTTGGCCACACCTGCCACTGCGGTTCCATTTGCTGAGCTCCTGTTTTCTGGGCTGGGGGCTGGGGGAGGTCTTTTTTCACTCTCCACTTTCAAGGACAAGCTCCGCATTCCAGCATGCGGGGAGCACACAGCCCATGGACTGCATTGCCCAATGATTTCTCCGTCTGCCCTCCACTCAGGGGCATTTGTTGAGTCTCTCTGTCCACTGGGTGCCCAGCAGGGCTGCCCTGTATGCTCACCCAGGCCATTCAGTGCCAAAGGCATCTACCGAAGTGAGCCTGGGCATCAACCCACGCTTTGCTCTCCAAACCATGAGCCCAGGTACAAAGCTGGGTCCGGCTGGAGAGAAAGCACCTTCTTGCGCCCTGCTAAGAAATGGCTGGGTGCTGTGGGTGAAGAGTCATGCAGAAACCTGCTGTCATTCGGGTGGTTTGGGAAAGCCTCTGTGGGGAGATGACTTTCAGGGGCTTCCAGGAGCAGGAGGACTCGGCTGGGTGAACAGTGGAGAAGGGGGCTGAGGGGGAGCCTTCCAGGCAGCTAGGACAGCCAGTGCAAAGGCCCTGGGGTAGGAACAAGCGTAGTGCATTGGGAGCTGTCAGAAGCATGCAGGAGGACGATGGAGTCCCGGCTGCCACGGTGCTCCCAGCCTGGGGTTGGGAGGCCCAGGGTGGACACTTAGGGATGCCTTTAGGGTTGACTATGAGATCCTGGGGGGAGGGCTGGGGCTCAGGAGGAGGGTGGTGGTGGGTGTGATTAAATGGGGGTGCACACAAACTCCAGGGGAGGGAGATCTGCAGTCCAGTCACCTGAGCCAGCATCTAAGCCTCTACTGTGTACCAGACACTGTGCAGTGTGAGCATGTGTGTCTGTGAGAGAGAGAGAGAGAGAGAGAGAGAGAGATAGATAGATATCCTTCCCTTGGAGTACCCACAGCTGTAGGAGGCAAGGTGGTGGTGGGAAATGTGTGTTCCAGAAGGTGGGGGCCCGTGAATGAGGCTGCCCAGGACTTACTCTGGAAGGGCTGGGGTTTGATTTGAGGAGGAAGAGGAAAGGCCCCTCAGTTTGGAGGCAGTGGCCCGCGGGGAACCCTTCTGGCTGGGAGTCTGGGAGGGCCATCCAAGCTCCGACCATGAGGCCTGAGGCTTTGTCAATTCCACATTCCACAGAAGACGTGGGGGGTAGGGCTGCTGCTGTCAGAGCGGAAACACCTTCTGGAGGGGCGCTGCCACCTGGGGTGGAGGGGGTGGGGGAGAGAGAAGCAGACAAGCTGGGCAGATGGGCATGACTTGGGTGGCCATGGGTGGGTATGTCCTGACGTGGCCAGGGGTGGAGGAGTCCCTGAGCTGGGCTGGGTGGTGGGGTCGGAAAGCCTTGCTCAGCACTGGCTGAGTCACAGGTCTGAGCTGGGGCCAGGGTGAGGTTTGGGGAGAGCAAGGTCCCAGGGTAAGGCTAGTGGCCAAGGTCACCTCCCAGGCTCCATCCTGCGTGCCTCCCAGCTTTGCCCCAACCCCCACTCCCACAGATAAACCAGAAGCCTTCGTGCGGGGAGCCCTGAAGCCTCTTTTAATATCTCTGTGACCCCCCCCCCCCCCCCCCCCCCGGCGTGCCACTGAGAATCAGGCTGGCTCAACACCGGCAAAGGGCTGGGGGAACTGTAGCTCTAAGAGGCCAGGGGCTGTGGCTGTCCAGGATTTGGGGTCAGGACAGCTCTCCTGCCTCCCCCTCCTCAGTGCCCCCAACCCACCTGCTTCAGTCAGGCCAAGTCAGTCCACCTCTTCACCCCATCTGTGGGGCCTGGTGGGGAGGGGACCACCAAGCCCCCCCTGGGTGGAGAACCCTGGGGGTGCGGTGGGGTGGGCAGGGCTGGGACATTCCAGGCTGAGGGAACCCCTTGGAAATTTGATTCCAGCTTCTGGTAGTGGGAGGGAGGAGCAAATCCTGTGTGTGTGTGTGTGTGTGTGTGTTTCCAGTCGTGCACACGAAGTTTGGGAGCCTGTGTGAGCATCTGTCCACGTGCCTGTGCCCAACTGCACCCTGAAGGTCTGCTCTGAAAACTGTGTGTGCGTTGGTTCCCCCCCCCACCCCCAAGTCAGGTTTCTCCTTGGACATGGGAGTGCGTGCGTGAGGTTCTTAAGTGTGTATGGTTATGTGTACGTGTATGGCTGAGTGTAAGTGGTTATGAGTGGGAGTGTGTATGGGTGTAAATGTGTATGCATGTGTGCTCATGGGCCTGTATGGCTCTCTGAGGGAGCTGGCTGCCTGCTTGGTGTGTGTGTAAGGGGAGAAGGCCCCTCTCTTATTCCTTGGCGCGTTTGGCAGCGGGGGGCCTGGGTCCAGGCCACCTCTGCCCCTGGCAAGAATCCAGCAGGGGACTGGGTCCCTTTCCCTCCCCCTGCCCCCGCTATCCTCCTGCGCACCTAGGGGCTCTGGCCCTGGGGGCTCAGCGTCTGCTCAGCCAGGTCGGCAGTCTTGGGTATTCCCGCCTGCAGGCCCGGGGAGCTGCGGCAGCTGCCCCCTCCGCCCCTCCACCCCCCTCCTCCCTGCGTCCCTCCTTCCCTCCCGAGCGCGATTGCGGGCGGGGTGGGAGGAGATTTCGCCGGAGTTTCCATTTCATACCTCGCGGCTAAACTTTCTTTCTGTGTCTCACCCCCTTGCAGTCTGCAGCTTCTCCTGTCATCGGAAATGCCAAGCCAAGGTAAGGGGCCTCGAGGGCCAGCTGGCGGGGGGTGGGGGTAGGGGGGTGGGGGTGGGGTGCAGTTTAGGGACGGGACAGGCTGGGGTCCGGAGATTGGAGCGGGGGCGTCAGTGGGGCGGGGTCATCCCCTTCTCCTCTCTTTGTTTATGCAAAGCTTTAGGGCCCGATCTGGCTCAGGTCAAGGTGAAGGCGAGGGCCGGGGGTGTGGTGGGAGAGCTGGAAGAATCCGGGTGGGGTGCACAGTGCGCAATCTCGTGACTGCTGGAGGTGGCTGGCGGGGACTGAGCTCCAAGAGAGGGGCCTTGGAAGGTATTTCCACTAGTGCTCGATGGGGGTGGGGTTGTCGAGGGGGAGGGGATGCGTTTCAATTATTCTGCAAGCCTCGAAGAGCACTGGTTGGCCCTACTTAAGCAGTTTAGAAAAACTCGGGATGGGGCCACAGCCACAGGACTGGAGGGCAAAGGGGATGGGTAGGGGAAGTGAGGCTGAGGTGGAAAAGGGTCGGAGGTCAAGGTTGCACTGGTCCTGGAACCTCTTGAATGATCATCCTCCTCTGTGTATTATTGGCCAGGTCCCTCTTGGGTCCTCAGTTTCCCCATCAGTGTTTGGGAAGGGAATTCCTAAATAATCCATCATAATCCATCAGCACTCTGGAGGTGGAAATACTTGGCCTTAACCTTTCCTATGCAGCCAGTCTCTGCCCTGTCCCTGGCATTATTGCTTATGTCCCCCCTGCCCTCTCATCGCTGCCCTTGTGTTCACACTAGCTCTTTCTGGAAGGAATTCGTTGAATGGAAGGAGGAGGGAGGGTGCTTCGAAAAGGGGCACTGAGCAGTCGAGGCCCAGCATCGGGCACATCTCGCGCTCTGCCTCTCATTAGCTGCGTGACCTTGGGCTAGCTGCGGAACCTCCCCGAGCCTTTGTTCCATCCTCAAGGTTACAGGAATAAGAAAAGGTTATTATGAGGATGAGACGGAATAAGGTGGGTGCGGTGCCCAGCACGGTGCCTGATACACAGTAGGCACTCAGAAACAGAGCAATTGATTATTACCAGTTGGTTCCTCCGAGGGCCAAGGGGTTACCATGGAGAAGGGTGCTGATGGAGAGCAGGCGGGTCTGCGAGGGGAATCTGCTGCTTTCTGCCTGAACTTAGTCAAGCGAAGTATGCAACTTACCGGGGGCATCTCTCCCCTACCGGCTCCCCTGTTCCCCCACCCCCGCCTAAAATCCAGGTTGGTGTGGTTCTCTTAGCACAGGGCACGTCTGTACTGTTTCCGTCTTCCTCTGGCCTTCCACCTCTGGGACTCCCCGAGCTTTCCCTTCCTTAGGTGGGATGGAGTTCTGCCTCTGCGCTGGTTCTCCCCACCCTTCGCCCCAGAACCTTCTGGTGTTCCTGCTTCTTCCCAGGCGGCGCCCTCCCCACCCCCTTCCTGCACTTGTTTCTCTTCACAACAACAGCGAACATCTGTACGGTGCCCTAGGCCTTAGAGAGCACTTCAGTGCATTATCTGATTTCATTCCTCTAATTCCTTCAGAGCATGAAACAGGCCGACAGAGCCGTAGTTTCACAGATAAGGAAACTGAGGCACGCAAGGTGGGATGGCTTCCCCAAGGTATTGCAGTGCAGTTCCTCACTCACCTCTGCCCCTGGGCCTCTGCGCTGTCTCCTACGTGCCCCTTGCCCACCAGCAGACCCTTCTTGATCCTCGCCTGCCCCTCCCCCTGTGCCTCCCATCTCCTGCGGCAGTGGATACAGTCAGAGAGGATGCGGGCAGTGAAGGGCCTGAGGAGGGCCAGCGTGGGGGGGCCCAGAGACCCCGAGAGGTGTGACAGAGCTGGCCTCTTGTGGTACGGTCACCTCCCGGGTGGAGACAGAGGGGGCTAAAGGCGACTTCTGGGGTGGGTGTAGCCTGTCTAGCAGTTCTGGCACACGCTGGGGCTCAGGGTGCCCCGGGCTGCGGCACGGCTGCTCCGCCCAGCCCAGGCCGACCAGGAGGGCCGACGTGGACTGGCCGGGCCGTGGCTGGACAGACAGATCGGGCTTGTTACAGGATTTTCCTCTGTCGGAAGCGGGACCCACCGGTGGTGTGAGCCCCACCCAGCTGGCGGGTCTCCCCGTAAACCACAGCTCGTACCATGGGCCTGCCTCTTCCTCTTGCTGGGAAGGGCGAGGTGAGCCGCACAGCACACAGCAGAGCTCTGTCCTCTGCGTTTTATAACCAGGTCAGTGTGGTGGTCCTCTCATCCTTCTGCTGCCTCGAGACAGGACTCCTTAAGCAAATGCTTCCTAAGCTCTTTTTGTGTGCCGAAGTGAACACCTGTCTAGGTGAACCAGCAGGTCACACCTCCGTCCTCCTGGGGCTGACATTCTCATGGGGACGTGGACACTGAAGAGGCAAACAGTCGTGCAAGGAAATGAGTTACAGTGGGAGGTCAGAGAGGGGTCAGGCTTGGGTGGCCCAGCAGAACTTCTCCAAGGAAATACCATGTAAGATGACACCCAGCCGATGTTCTGTGATGATCTGAGAGATGAGAAGAATGTGTGCAAAGGCCCTGAGGTCAGGTGCGCCTGGCAGGGTTGAGAGAAAAGGTGTGGGGGGAAGTAGTGAGCCCTAGCGGGGTTTTGAGTGACATGATCCTATGAGCTGCACTTGGAGAGGCCGCCCCGGCCTTGAGCAGGCCCCGGGAGATGGGTCAGGAGGTCCCTGAGGTTGCCCAGGTGAGGGAGGCTGGTGGCATAGTCCCTGGCGCTCTCAGGAAAGACTGAGAGAAGGGGCCAGGTCTGGGGCACATTCGAGGGTGGAGCCCAGAGCCTGGCTGATGGATGGGTTGTTGGGTGTGAGGAAGGGAATGGGCTCAAGGTTGTCTCCCCGGTTTTTGGCCGGAGTAACTGGGTGCACGTGGTTGCATTTATTGTCCCGAGATAGATGAAGCAAGGGAGAAATTGCTAGGAAGGGGGCGCCAGGATTTCTGCTTTGCTGGTCTCGTATTCCATGGTCCTCCTCCCACACCCTGGGGATTTCTTGCTGAGGTTGGTCCCCTCTCGTCCTCTCCAAGTCAGCCCACTCTGGCCACCCCTCCAGCAGGTGGTTGGTTCTGGATGCTTTCATACCACCTTCTAGACTGCTCCTACAGCGTGAACCCGTGGCTTGGAGAGAAGCTGTGTTAATTATATGTAGCAGTACAATGTAACTGGAAGCAGCAGCAAAGGTGTATTAGCTCATACAGTCTCTGTGGGTCAGAAATGTGGGCGTAGCAGGGCTGGGGGTTCTGGCCTGGAGTCTCAGGGAGTAACACTCGAGATGTCAGCCTGTAGTCATCGGAAGGCCCGACTGGGGCCGGGGAACCTGTTTTCCAGGCGGTTTCTCCATGGGACTGGAATAAAGGCGCTGGCTCCTGGCAGAGGGTCTCAGCTTCCCGCCACACAGATGGCTCCACGGGGCTGCTCGAGCGTCCTCACAGCATGGCTGCTGGCTTCTCCCCAGTGGACGGTTCAAGAAAGAGTCGGGTGGATGCCGTATCTTTTATTTTCTAGCCTTGGAAGACATGCACTACTATGTCTACAATATTCTGCTGGTTACACTGACCTGCCCATTGCGTGTGGGAGGGGCCTCTCTACGGACATAAATACCCAGAGGCTAGAATCCGTGGGTGCCGTCTTCGAGGCTGTCAGCCACAGATGCCCAGAGAGAGCGCTAGGCTGACCTGCCTCTCGGGAGGCCATGGGGTTGGGGATGCGGATCAGACGTATCTGGGTTTGAACTCTGCCCCTGCTGCTCTCCAGCCTTGTGAGCTGGGTTATAGGGGTTTCAATGCACATCCGCATAAAGTAGGTACCTTTCTCCTTTTTTGGAACCACAGGCGGAGACTGGAAAGGAGCCCAGGTAGTCTGTGCCCAGCTCCTTGCCTCCTGGACCTGTTGGAGAGAACATGCTCAGTGCCAGTGGAGGAGGGGCCCTGGCGCTCAGCTCAGAGTAGATGTTAAGTACATGTGTATTGAACAAATATGGGTAGACAGATGTGTTGCATCCTCAGCTTCTGAAATAGTGCCTGGTCCATAGTAGAGGTTCTAATAAAGGAGGGAAGGAGGGAAACACAGGAATGCTGAGAAAAAGGAGGTTTCTATTTAGGGAGGGGTGGGTGGGGAGCAGGGACAGATGAGAACAGGAAAGGGAAGAAACAGCAAAACCACTTGTGAATTCCTTCCCCCAAAGCCCCTCTATCTCCTTGACAGAGACGCCACGCACAGCAATCCTAGTCATTCACATTCTCCAGTTGGGTTGTACCTCCCGTGTGCTGTCCAGTGCACAGACTGGTCAGCTGGTACGTGTGCACGAGCCAGGCAGGGTCTAGCACGTTTCTAGCACCCCAGAAGCAGCCCACGTGCTGCCCTCCAGGTCAGCGTCCCCCCAAAAGTAATGCCCTTCTTCCTTGTGCCATCAGAGGTTCGTCCAGCCTCTTGTTGAAGGTCACGTAAATCGAATCCCATACGGTCTGTTTGTTTACTCTCGTGCCTGGCTTATTTCACCCAACATTATGTCTGGGAGGCTCATCTGTGTTCTCTTGGGTGGCAGTGGCTCATTCTTTTTTATTGCTCTGCTCTATTCCCTGTGTTGAGCCAACCACAATTTGTTTATCCGTCCTACTGTGGATTGCCTTGTGGGTCATTTCCACTCCTGGGCTGTTCTGAGCAGACCCGCTCGGAATCCTGAGTCCCCCGCGGCTACACAGAGCGGTAATGCACACGACGTCTGCGCTCGCTTTCTCGGTTCTGTGGGCTGGGTGGTGCTCACGGTGACCCCGCTTAACAGATCCCAGTTGAGGGTCCTGGGAGGGTGACCACCTTGGCTAAGGACGTCCGGGCACAGTGGCCTTCTGTACGATGCTGGCCCTGCCCTGGAATAGATGGGTGAGAGCAGGTGAGAGGGGAGAGAGAGAGAGTGACAGGGCGAGAGAAACAGAGACACCACCGCCGTTCATGGAAACCCCGCTCCCTAGCCCTCCTCCACGGTCTCTCACAGGGAGCTCACTCTAAGCCTCCCGTAGTCCCCACCCTTATGTCACACGGGGTTCTCCTCTGTCCCCACTTGTCTCTCTTCTGCTGGGGATTTAAAATGAATGGTCCAGGATTTGCCTCCCACTTTGCTGGAGCACAGGCAGTGTGTGTATACACAGCGGATTTTCTCCCGCCTGGCTTTTCTCCTCGCCCCCCTGTTCCAGGGCCCTACAGCCTCCAGGTACGTTTTGTTTATGTGTACACTTATTTATTACTTGTAAAGGAGGCTTTTAATTTTAGAGTCGTTTTAGATTTCCGAAAACGTTGTCGAGATGACACGGTGCGCCCGCACAGCCCACACCGTGTTTCCTGGTCCCCAGATACATTTTTGAGAAAAACTTCTTAAACTCCCGCTTTGCCCCTTGTTTTGCAATAACTGACAACAGCAGCTCCTTCCAGCAAAATACTCCTTGTCCGTCCGGGTCAGAGTTAAAGGGAAGGAGCAGGCAGCTGCCGGGCGGGTGAACCGCCCATCCCTGGGCCTCTGGGTCGCTCCTTCTCGCCTCTCTGGCTCTCTCTTATGCTCTTCCCAGGCCTGGCACCTCCCCGTCCCAGGTCCCAGGTGGGGGAAGGGAGGAGGCGGCAGGCGATGGCTTGGTCTCCTCCTCTGTACTATAGGGGTTTAAATCCCATTATTTAAGCTTAAAAGGAAAGGAAATCCCATAATTAACCCTCACCTTTCAGTCCCATTACACGTCACCTTTCCTGCTCTCTCATAAACACACCTGCAGCCTTCTTTCGCGGTTGTGTTGGGGGCTTGTTGTATTCTCCCACTACCTGGAATATAGCTGGGTTGGGGGGAGGTTCAAGGCCCCAGGACCCATCTGTTGCTCTGAGCCCATCTTGAAGCTCTTTGGCGTTGGAGACAGAGGGTTCAGTTTAAATCCTGGCTGCATCAGTAACTGACTGTGTGACCTTGGGCAAGTCACTTCACCTCTCTGAGCCCCAGTTTCCTCACTGGTGACCTGGGGATTGTCATAGGAACTATTTTGTAGTGCACTTGTGAGCGCTGTGGATGATAACCCAACCCAAATGCCAGGCTCAGAATCAAGTGGTCAAAAAGTTAGTCATATTTATTATTCTGTATTCCTCCTGCCTCCTCCTAACTCATTAAAGGTGGGGAGAATCTGCGAGACTGGCAGAGCTTGCCGAGGGCACTGGTGTCCAGACTTGGACACTTGCACCTGTTTTGTCTCTCTCTCTCCGTTGTCAGGGCAGAGTGAGGAACTTACGTGGGCAGACCTAATCTGTCTTTTGCTTGTTTGCCTGCCTCCGCCGGGTCCCTGAGATCTGCAGCAGCATTTGAGACCTGGTCTGTCCATTAGAATCACCTTTGTGCCTGGGCCCTGCTCCCCAGAGATTCTCTGAGGTAGTTGGTCTGGGGCATGACTTGCGCTTCGGGATTGTTAAAAGCGGCAACCACTGGTGGGAGTGTCAAATGCTAGAACCATTGTGGAGGGCAGGTGACCATTCAGTGAAACATAAACAGACACTTGCTCTGTACCAGCACTTCCTCTCCAAAATGTTGACTCAAGAGACACGGCGGTGTGGCCAAAAAAAGACCCGGACATAAATAGAGCACAGCTTTATTCACAATAGCCCCTCACTAGAGAAACCCAAATGTTCCATAACACGTGGATAAACACACAAGTCATGATATAATTAATGGTCCAGTGGAATACTACTCGGCAATTAAAAGGAATGAATTAGTGTTACGACATCATGGATGAATCTCAAAAGCACTGTGCTGAGCGAGGAAGGACAGACACACAAGAAGATGGGCTGGATGATTGCACTTTTACGAAATTTTCCGTAAGGCGAAACTAGCACGACAAAGAAGCAGATTAGGAATTTCCTGGAACTGGGGTGGTAGGAAGATTGATGGCAAAAGGATGTAGGGGAGCTATTTTTGGGTGAGAGAAATGTTCTTTGTCTCGATTGTGGTGGTGTTGATGCAGTTTTACACGTTTATCCAACTCATCGGGCGACATGCTTAAAAAGCATGCATTTATTGTACGTACGTTATAGCTCAGTAAAGTTGATTTAGATCAAAGCTTCCCAGGTAGGTCCTCTGTGCAGCCACGTTTGAGAACCACTGGCCTGCGGTTTCTGGAGACCCATCTCTGTCCTCGCGGCCTTGGTCAGCGCCGAGTCCAGTGCCAAGTGCGTATCAGTGCTTTCTGGGGTCAAGGGCCTTCCTTACTCTTGTTTGTATTGGTAGCAATTTTATGGATGTGTAACGCACACCATACAATTCACCCATTTAAAGTGTACAATTCAGTGGCTTAGAAAAAATATTTTATTTATTTATTTTTAGAGAGAGGGGAAGGGAGGGAGAGGAACATCAATGTGGGGGAGAAATGATCCGCTGACGCCAGCACATGCCCACCTGGGGAGCTGGCCCGCAAGCCAGGCATGTGCCCCGACTGGGGTCAAACCGGGGACCCTTCAGTTCACAGGCTGGTGCTCAGTCCACCAAGCCACATCAGCCAAGGGCTTCTTTTTCTTCTTCTTCTTTTTTTTTAAGATTTTAAAAATCATTCAATTCAATGATTTTTAAAAAGCATGTTCAGTGGTATAAGACCATCAGCAGTCACCACTAGAACATGTTCATCACCTTGAGAGGAAACCCCATCCTCTACAGCCATCACTCTGCAGTCCCTCTGTCCCTTCTCCCACCCCTGCCCTGGCCCTACGCAGACACTCCTCTGCCTTCTGTCTCCACCTGTTTCCCTGTCCTGGAGACCTCACGTAATGCTGGAATAATGCGATGCGTGGTCTTTGGGACTGGCCTCTTTCACTTTGCGTAATGTTTTCAAGGCATATCCTTTTTGTGGCCGAGTAATATTCCATTGCACAAGCATATCACATTTTGTATATCCATGCATCCGTTGATGGACATGTGGGCTGTTTCCATCTTTTGGTCAATATGGAAGATGCTGTCATGGATGTTCACGTACAAGTTTTTGTGTTGACATGTGTTTTCACTTCTCTTGGGCATGTACCTGTGAATGGAATTGCTGGGTCACGTGGTAACTCTGTATCAAGCTTTGTGAGGAAATGTCAAACTGTTTTCCAAAGTGGCTTGTATTAGTTTTCTAGGTGTGCTGTAACACAGCACCACAATCTGTGACTTACGATAACAGAAACTTATTCTCTCACAATTCCGGAGGCTGGAAATCCCAAAATTACAGGGTGGGTAGGACCACGCTCCTCTGAAAACTAGAGAGGAATCCTTTTTTTTGCCTCTTCCTAGCTTCTGGTGGTTTGCTGGCAATCCTTGGTGTTTACAGGGTTATAGCTGCATCACCCCAATCCTGTGTCTTCCAGTGGTATTTCCCCTGTGTCTCATCTCTTCTTTATGTCTGTCTGGCTCTGTGTCTGCATTTTTACAAGGACACCAGGTGTATTGAATTAAGGCCCACCATAATGACCTCATTTTAATTTACCTCTAGATCACCTTGGTTAGACTGAAGACCCTATTTTCAAATAAGGTCACATTCTGAGGTACTGGGGATTAGGATTTTGACCTATCTTTTTTTGTGTGTGGGGGGCAGAATTCAGCCTACCATAGCTGTACCACTTTCTGTCATCACCAGCAGTGGATGAAAGTTCTGATTTTTGTTTCCTAAATTTCATGTTCAGATTGTTTATGGCCAGAGTATAGAAATTCAATTGATTTTTTTTTTAAAGATTTTATTTATTTTTAGGGAGGGAAGGGGGAGGGGGGAGAGAGAGAGAGGGAGAGAGAGAAAGAGAGAGAGAGAAACATCAATGTGCAGTTGCTGGGGGTTATGGCTTGCAACCCAGGAATGTACCCTGGCTGGGAATCGAACCTGGGACACTTTGGTTCCCAGCCTGTGCTCAATCCACTGAGCTACGCCAGCCAGGGTGCCAATTGATTTTTTTTTTGTATTTGATGATTTATCTTACAGCCTTGACAAACTCATTTATTAGCTCTAATAGTTTGTAATGGAGTCTTCAGGATTTTCTACA
This sequence comes from Phyllostomus discolor, assembly GCF_004126475.2. NCBI lineage: Eukaryota > Metazoa > Chordata > Mammalia > Chiroptera > Phyllostomidae > Phyllostomus > Phyllostomus discolor. The sequence goes on from NC_040906.2 coordinate 15,379,800, forward strand.
TATGAGATCATGTTATCTGCAGATAGAGACAGTTTTACTTTTTCCTTTCCAACCTGGATGTCAGCTGTTTGTTGGCTTATGTCCTAGCTGTCCTGGCTAGCACTGCTAGTATATTGTCGACTAGCAATGGCAAGAACAGAAATGCTTATCTTATTCTTGCTATTTATTTATTGACATAAATTGATTTTTCAGTTGTTGAAACAACCTTATCTTCCTTGGGTAAATCCCATTTGGTCATGGCATTAATTCTTCGTATTATGTGTTGCTGGGCTCTGTTTCTTTGTATTTTGTTGAGTGTTTTTGCTCCTCGGTTCGTAAGATTCATTGGTCTTTGGTTTCGTTTTCCCTGTAATGTCTCAATTTGGTTTTGGTATCCCAAGTACTACTGGCCTCCTAGAGTGAGCGGGAGAGTGTTTGCTCTTCTTTCGCTCTTGGGAAGAGTTCAAGCAGGGTTGATGTTGATTGCTGAAATGTTCCGTGGAATTCACAGGTGCAGCCATCTGGGCCTGCGCTTTTCTTTGTGAGTAGTTAATAGGTTGCTAATTCCATCTCTGTTTGTTATAGGTCTATTTTGATTTTCGGTTTCTTCTTGAGTCAGTTTTGGTAGTTTGTATCATTTTAGGAATTTGTCCATTTCATCTTAGTTACGTAGGTTTTTTTGGCATCCAATTGTTCCTAGTATTCTTTCAAAAGTCTTTCGATTTCTGGGAGGTCCTTAGCAATGTGTCCTCTGTCATTTCTGAGTCATTGCTTCTCTGTTTTTTCTTGGTCGGTCTAGCTAAAGGTTTGTCAACTTTATCCACCTTTTCAAATGAGAACCTGCTTTCACTCTTACTCTTACAGGGTTTTGCAGTGTAATCACTTTGTTTATAGTCACTGCTGAGTGTCTCCTGTGTGGTGGTTACTTAGTACTCATCCCATTGACTCCTAGAAACACCCCACAGAAAGCAGGTGTCATTGGCCATACTGTCCGATGAGAAACCTGAGATGAGACACTTAGCACTGGTTGTGCAGCCAGCTAGACGGGGACCTGGGTTCCCGTGCAGTCCTGAGTATCTGGCTCCAAAGCCTTACGGCTTCTCCCTGCAGCAGGAGACCTCCCTGGCTCCACTGTAGGCTCCCCTTTCTGCTGCTGTGGCTCATTTTCTGATCTCCAGGGGATGAGCCATGGTACCACCATTCCTTCGCATCAGCTGTGTGTGGGCTTCAGCCTCACCTGGTGAGCCTGTTAAGCATGCCACTGCACCCTCAACTTGGGTTCAGCGCATCTGCATTATTATCTAACACCTCAATGGTTCTGGTGCTAGGGTCCCCGGACAACACCCGAGGAACCTGCGTTTGCCCTTGGAAGCTGCTCAACTCCACTGGGGTCAGGCTGCTAGGAAACCACTTATTCCTCTGGCCTCTGTGTTCTCCTGGCTTCTGCTTTCCCAGTGCCTCCCCTGGGCTCGGGGGTCCAGGTCTTGGGTGGGAAGCCCTTTCCTCTTTGCTTTATAAAAATTTGCAAGAAGTTCTAACAACCACTCTCCCCTTACACCCTCCCACCAATCTCCCTAAAGTCCTCTCTCAAGTAATAGAGTGTAGGACCTTCAGGGGTTAATAAGTAAGCCTGGAGTGTGTCACAGGCAGTCTGTTAGTGCGCATGCACACACATGCACACACACACACACACACACACACACACACCCTGCTCCCCATGGAGGTGAGGGAGCAAGGCTGGGGGAGAGAGTGACACTGAGCTGTGACAGGCTTCTCATTTTCCTGGAATGTGGCTCCCAAAAGGTCTCATATTTTTCAGCGTTTCTGACTCTGGGGCTGTGTAAACATCACATGAGGGGTTTGCTGCATCTGAGAGGCCGAAGGAGTTGGTGCAGGGGAGGGTGAGAACCCCCGATCAGGGAGAGCAGGGCAAGTGGGAGATGGAGAATTGGAGCCAGAGAGGGAGAAAGGAGAGGGAAGCGTGAAAGCAGGACACGTGGGGAACTGTGTGGGAGGGAACGGAGGCTGGGGTCCCCACTAAGGGCGTGAAGGATCTGGTGCGGGCTGGGGTCTGCGGTGCAAGGAGGGCTGAGGGGTCAGCACAGATCAGAGCCCTGTCAGTGGCGTGGGAGGGGAAGGAGAGACTCCTGGACCTTTGGCCCATGACAGCTTCCCTGGCTGCTTTTAGCTTTTAGCTTGGGGGTCTGCAGTGCCCTCTGGAGTTGGCTAAGCAGTGGGAGTCAGGGAGTGGTGGGCTTCCCTCCTGCGGGGCTTGATGAGCCTGGCAGCTAGGAGTGGCAGCCCCCTGCCTCCTGGGCACCTGCCTTTGCCTGATAGAAGCTGCTGGTCCTGAGGGGGGGGCCCTGAGATGCCGCCCAAGAACCCAGCATTGGCTCCTGCTTGGCCCTCCCTGGGGGCCAAAACTCAGCCTTAGCCTCTGAGCCTCCTAGCCACTGACTTGGAGTCATTTCCAGACCCTGGGGGGCCTGAGAGGGGGGCTGGTGGAGTTGGAGCCCCTCTGGGCTTGGGCTCAGGTGGATCTCGACTCTGTCATTGACCTGAGCTGTGTTATATCGGACAAGGCACCTGACCTCCAAAATATGGTCTCCTCACTGGTATAAAAATGGTGACATTGATATCAGTCAGTCTTACAAGGTTCATGTGAGGATTAGAGAAAAGGTGAGTAAGATCCTGACATCTGAGAGGCTCTTTCTCAATAGATGATAACTCTTACTCTGTTGTCTGAGGCCCAAGGATAACAAACCACTTAAGTGCCCCAGAAATGCACCAGCCAGCAGGCCCGGCCAGCTCTACAAGAGTGACCGTGGACCATGCTCCCTTCCCTTGCCCCCTCCCTGCTTCTTCCACCTGCAGTCACCTGTGGCCCTTTCATCCTCCCCTTTGCCTGGGATCTGTGAGGCCCTGCTCGCTCTCTCTGAGGGTTCTGGGCCCTGGCTGATGAGTTGGCCAATTGTTCCCTCCCACCTCCACCCTCCCCCCGAAGCTGGCAGGCTGGGTGGGGTGTTAGCAGGGGGTGGGGGCGAATTAGGAGAGGGGTGTGTGTGTTCTGGGGCACAGCGAAGCACAGAGCAAGTCACAGATTAACCTCCTGGCCTGCTTCCGCCTGCTGGGCCGGGGCACCCAAGCGAGGGTATCCAGAGGTGTCTGGGTTCAGGCTGGGTTCTGTTCAAGGAAGCAGGGGAGGAAGGTCACCTGTGGGTCACATGTGATTGGAGGAGCCGCAGAAAAGCTCCAGTGCCCTCTCCTGCTGTTGGAAAAAGCACACTGGCTTGAATTCCACCATTAATGCCCGGTTTACACAGATTCTCTATCCTCGCAAAGACAGGATCCCTTTAATCCAGTGCTTCCAACAATACTGAAAGGTAGGCATTAATTATGTAATCCCTTAGGGCACAGAGGAGGAAACGGCTGAGAAGGTTGAGCAATGTGCTCACACAGCCAGGAAGGTGGTGGAAGCGGGACCTAGGATTTGAACCTAGACTCTGGGAGATCCCCAGAGGGAGAGTCTGACCTGGAGGTGGTGTGGTGAGAAACCCGAGCCAATGCTCACTATCTTTGTAAAGAATCAAGTTGCTTCACCTCTTTGTGACTTAGGTTCCTAATCTGTACGAGTCATAAAAACGGTCCCTACTGTGTAAGATTGTTGCAAGCGTTAAATCAGTGAATGCATATAAAGTGTTTAGATCAATAGATAAATATTAGCAATTATTATTATTGCTCTTCTGAGAATGGGGTCCCAAGACAGAAACTGTAGTTGGCTTGGGTGGAGGAAGTTCTGCATTACTAAACCCGCTTGAACCTCCAGAGGAGACAATTAGAACGGACTGGGCTGTCTGGAGAGATGGCAAGCTCTCAGCAGCCATATTGTGCTGTGGGGAAAAACAGGGAGGAAGTCAAGGTCTTTTTTTGTTCTAAGATTTTGGAGCACTCGAGTCAGAACTGGGGTTGTTTCCTTCCTGCCCTGCTTGTGGCTGAGTGATCTTGCGTCATTTTCTGAAGTGCCCTGATTCTCAATTTTCTCATCTATAAACCTGGGTCATAAAGACCTTCCTGCGGGGTTGCGGTGAGGACTAAATGATCTAGATAGAGGGAGTTTCCAGCTCCTGGTGCACAGTAAGTAGCCAGTGATTTGTGGCAGCTGTGCCTATGGCGCTGGCATCGTGGTGGTGTCTCCAGCTGATGATTCCAGAGCTGGACCAGCCGTGTGTCCCCACTTGTGTCACCTCTTCCCTAGGCCAGGTCTGTTTGCCAGGCTCCCCGAGCCGTCTGCATTCTTCCTCTTCTGCTCTGGTCGCCTGAGTAGCCCTTGTCTGATTCCGTGATGCATCTGGGGACCTTCCCAAGCGGAACCCCTCTTCCTGTCCAATGACTTAATTCTTTACCCGACCTTTGGCTCTCATTCTGACCCCTATTGTGTGTTTTCTTTAGGCCTCACTTAAATTTTTTTGTTATTTTGTAATGATTTTAGACTCACGGAAAGACTCACTGGTACGCTTTGCTCAATTTCCTCTAATGTTGACCTCTTGCAGAACCATTGCACAATTACTGAAAAACCAGGAAATTGATAGTCATCTGATGCTGTCAGCTAATCTACAGATTTTAGGAGAATTTGGCCAGTGTTCCCATTACAATCTCTTTGCAGATCCAGGATCCAGGTATGGGTCCCGGGTTGCCTTCAGCCTCCCGCTCCTCAGCCTCCTCCAGCCTGGGGACAGCCTATGTCCACCATTCCTTCTACATGTATTAAGTGGCACTCTGCTATATAGAATTGTCCCTCATTCCCCATTTATTTATTTATCCATTCAATTCTTCCTTTATGTCAGTATGGAGTTTGGATATACACGTATTTTATAGGTTACAGTCCAGTGTTATTATTTTTCTTGGATCCGGTTGACCCAGTTATTGCCATTGGGAGTTTCTTTAGGTTTTTGACCTGTTTTATTTATTCCCTGGTAGGGGTCTCCGGAGAACCAGAACCAGTAGGGGACAGGCAGTGTGAAATCTGTAGGGCAGGCTGGCGGGCTGGAGACTTAGGTAGGAGTTGATGCTGCAGTCTTGAGGCAGAATTTCTACTCCAGGAAACCTCAGTTATTTTGCATTTTTCCCCTTCAACTGATTGGGTGAGGCCCACCAACATTACTGACAGTAATGTCCTTCATTCAGGGTCAGCTGATTATAGATGTTAACCACACCTCCAGCATACCTTGATGCAATCCCTAGACTAGTGTTTGACTGAATACTGGGTACTATAGTCTAGCCGAGCTGACACAGAAAACCAACCATCACACCCACCCGTTCTATGGGAGGCATGAAAGTCAGTCAGCTTTTCACATGTCTGATGGGTGGTGGCTGGAGAAAACAGGGTCCCATCGGGCTGGTTTGGAATGAGAGTAGGCCGTTCCGGCCCAGGCCTCTTTAGTTGCCAGATCTGATCTTTGATTCCTGCGCCCTGTGAGAGCAAACCTCTCCTCTCACCTGTAAGGTGGAGAACCGTTATGGTTCAGGCATGGTGGGGGAATCCGAAGAAGAATTTTGAATGTCTGTTTTGGAAGCCTGAGCAGGAACACTCCCTCCCTAGGGCTTGGCTTCAGGCACCTCCCCGGACCTGCAGCCAGCCTCTGGGGACACACCTGGGGCACCCTTCCCCTCCGGGAGAGGCAGAGGTGCCGTGAGCTGCAGCTCCTCTCCCTGATCGGATCATTTGGAAGAGGGTAATCAGAGAGACCGAAGTGGGTTAACCACAGAGCCCAGGCAGGAATTGTGGGCTGTGGGCACGCGTGCCTCGTGTGTGTGTGTGTGTGTGTGTGAGAGAGAGAGAGAGAGAGAGAGAGAGAGAGAGAGAGAAATATCCTGAGGTCACATGGGGAATAACTGGAGACGCAGAGAGACCTTAGGGACTGATTTTATTCTTTAATTCCATAAAGCAGGCTGAAAGATCTCATTGTTTTACCATCACCACTCTTCATCCTAGCTAGCTGCCCGCCAGAGCCCGGCAAGGGGGTCCCTGCTGCCGAGCGTGGCTCTCTGATGGGCAGGTTTCCAGAAGCTCTTCAGGCTGCTGGGGGGTGGGGGTGAGAGGCCCGTCTTTCCCAGAACTGGAGAAGGAGGTGTGGAAACCAGGGAGTGGGGCCCTTCCTGCAGGAGGACAGCCCTGGGTCTGTCCCTGAAGACCTCTCTGGCTGAGGGCCGTGGTGCTGCTCTCCCCTCCCTGTGTCAGCTGCCCTCCTCCTTTCCATAAGGGGAAACTGAGGCACAGGGCCGTTCCAGCGTCCGCGGAGGAGTGGGTACCAGATAGGATCCCTGAGGGTAACAGGATTATTTTCTTAGTCTCATGGAGGGTGATCCAGGGGGAAACAGGTTGAAACCACAGCCGGGCGAGGGCCCAGCCTTCCTGCACTGGTGGCATGTGTCTGTAGGGGGCGGGATCCCGAGCTCAGTGGCGGTGAGGAGGTGTAGGAATCCCATCCTTCCTCCCACTAACCGGGGGAAAGAGCACAGGCCAGTCGTGCCCCCTTAAGCCCACATCTGTTCTCAGGCCACTCCTCAGTCCGGCTCTGTGAGCCCAGCCCCCGTTTCCTCCTCTGTACGGTGTCGTTTAAGAAAATAATATCTCGCTGCTGTGTTGCTGTGAAGAGCTTTGGAAATGGTGCACATGGTGGGGTGAATGTCCTGGTCCTGGCTGGGATACGAGTGGGGGTCTCCTTTGTGCGAAGGGGGCACTCCTTCCCCCCACGCACTGGATGAGTCAGTGGAGGCCTGGGGGGCCGTGTCCCAGGACCCCTGCCCAGCGGGGGGTCCCTCCCCCAAAGGGAGTCCTGCCACTGCTCTCTGCAGCTGCCTCTCCCCTTACCTCTCCCCCTCTCCCCCACCTCCCCACACATAAGGATGATAAACTCTCTGGCGGCTCTGAATAGGGCCTGACCTCAGCGGCGAGGCATCTCCCCTTGCCCCCCACCCCCCAGCCGCGGCCCTGCATTCCTGGAGAGGACGAGGTTGGGCTGTTGCCACTCACCCCTCTCCGCCGGCCCTCGCAGGCCTGCCGCCTTTGTCCTGGCTGCTGCCCACCCGGGCGCCGCTTCCTTCGTCCAGTCTCATCAGAGCCTCGACTCCCACACTATCAACTGTAGGTCTCAGCTAGGATCGTTAATAATAATGGCGATGATGATGATGATGATGATAATAATAATAGTGGTTCTCATTTATTGAGCAGTTAGGTGCCAGGTTCCATGCTCCCTCCAGGTTCCATGCTTCCTCCAGGTTCCATGTAAGCATGTTACGTGGGTCATGTCAATGAATTCTTACAACAGCCCTGTGAGTTGTTACTCTTCCAGTTTTAGCATAGACGGGGAGGGCAGGAGGGGAACCTGGGGCTCAGAGAGGTCACACTGCTTGCCCGACCTCACACAGCTGATGAGTGGGTGGATCCAGAACCGCTGTGCTGCTGAAGTTCCAACACCTGCTCTTCCCCAACTCCCCTCCCCCCCTCTCCCGGGAGCTTTAAGCTCCCATAACCCTGCTCTTCCACACAGGACGTGGGTCCTGAGAGAAGAAGCGAGAGTGGGAGGCAGCACTTGTTTTGGGGGCTGGGCCTCTCTGGGACTTCCGAGCTGCCCGGAAAGATGGATGGGGATCTCCTGGGTGCTGAGAGCTTCGTAGAGGAAGGTTTATCATGAACAGCCCCGCCCCCTTCCCCGAGTGTGGGAAGTTAGACATCCAGGCAAGCAGGCAGACTTCTCGTGGCACTGCCCGAACCCCTTGGTCGTAAGGTCTGTTTCAGGCTCTGATGGACAGTGAAAGGATTCTTTTATTAGTATTCCCCCCCGTGAACCTCACATTTTGAGAAATCATACTAATTTCCCCATGTTTATGAATCAAATACATCTGACTACCAGCTAGAACCTCCAGGAGGCGTGGAATAACCTACGTTCCCGGACTGAGTTGGTGTAATCCCAGCCCAGCGCTCACAAGTGTGACGTTCTGAAATGCTGACCAAGGCTCACAGCCTTCCTCTTCTGCCCTCCAGGCCCCCTCGTGGTCTAGCCCCCACTCAGCCTGCTGCCGTCTCTCCCTTTCTGCCACTTCCGTGTCACACCTGTTCAGGCACCCCAACCTGTGGTGTGGCCCCAGCCTTCCCTGCCTCCTTCTTTTCCCTCTCCCTCCTGCACGTCACGTCCCCAGCTTTGTCTTTGCCTTCCTTTCCAACTTTTTCTTTGCTTTGTGCTCCTTTGAAGTCAACTAGCAGGCTCGGGTGTCAGAGAGATGAGGGTTCACATCCGACTCTGCCACCCACCGGCCTTGGAGCCTTGAGAAGTCACTTAGCCTCTTCGAATCAGGTTCCCCATCTGTCAAAGGGGCGCGACGGTGTGCACCATAGAGACTGGGGCAGGATTGGAGGCCGTGGGAGCACAGAGCCTTTGATAAGCTGCTCTAGCCCGTATAACTCACCACCCGCACTCTCCAGGCCGGCTCTCTGCCCGCTACAGCCCCACCTGGCCTCAGTGGCTGATGCTCCGGGCAGCTGCACCCCTGCAGATGCAGGATGCAGGGCGATGCTGAGGAGAGGATGGATGACTCTGCGTGGGACCGTGTGTCCGCTTCCACGGAGGGGGGTCCGTGAGCCCGCCAGTGTCCCGGCTGCTGCCGGGAGACTTCTCCCTTCTCATTGTACCGTGTCTGTCGTCACCGCCCTACGCTATTCCTTCATTTAAAAAAAATGACTTGCCTTTTTAACCTTTTACTCATTCTAATGATTGAATTTATGGGCATAATCTACAATGATATATTCTTAATTCCTTCCTAAATGTAGAAATAATAAACCTGTTGAGGCATGCTTCCAACTCACATCATACTGCACACCGCACTTGAGGAGACACGGATAAGGCAAACCCCGCCCCCTTCCATTTTGGGGGGAGGGTTCATTCTTTATTATGGGGGATTTAAAGCATACGGAAGTGGCAGGGATAGTGTGATGAACTCCTCTGTGCCCATCCCCCTGCTTCAGCAGCCACCAGCTTCTGGCTGTTTCGAGTTCATCTTTCCCTCCTTTTTCTGCTGGGGTGTGTTTAAAGCCACTCCCAGGCATTCCATCATTCTGCTGTAAGTATGTATCATGGATGGATGAGGACTTTTAACTCTACTATTACTAAAACTCCAATATCACAGTTGACATAATTAATAGTGATTTCTTAAGAGCCGCTCATACCTACCTTGGATGCAGTTTTCCCTGGTTATCTCAACACTGTCGATCCGCTTGGTGTGAATCAAGCAGATGGACTTGGAAACTGTGCTCTGGCCTCTGTGTCTACAGTAACCAGGTGTCTACACACACCATTGCCTCCGTCTTGTCACCGACCTCCGGGGCCATGGGGTCACTTTCCCTTAGTCCCTGTCCCTCTCCTCTCCCTGCCTTCTTGCCCGCAGCGTGGACTTCCCTCCAGGCTCCCAGCCACGGTCCCTGTCCAGCCGGCTGTGAGGTCTGGGGCCCAATCACCCGCTCATTCCCAGCTTCCCCTCTCTGGCCTTGGCCTGCCCTTGCCGTTGCTGCTCCCCTGGAAGGAAGGAGGCTCTGGAAGGAGAGACTGGGGGCGGGGGAGTGGCACTTTGGGGTGAAGCTGGGGCGGGGGAAGCTCGTGTGCCTGTCTCCCTCGCTGCCTCATCTGATGAAGGCTGTGTCCCTCCGATGTCCATGTAAGGCCGCCTGGCTTGCTCAGGACTGGGGAGAGTGGGCAGCGCCAGAGGGGCTGGTCCCGGGGTCACACAGCTCTGGGGAGCCCTGCTGCCTTACCGGGGTGGTGGCCGGCTGGGGGAGGCCAAGGCTTCGTGGGAACGTGACCCCTCTTTCAGCTGCACTCCCCTTCGAGGCCCCACCCCCAGTGCCCCTGCACAGGCTGCTTTCATTGCCAGCCAAGGTCCTGCCCTCTCTGAGCCTGGTCTTTCAGGCTCAAGATTGGGACGCTTTTCTGGTCCTTCGTGATCCCATCTCCTTGGCGCTGAGAGAGTTGTGCCCCAGAATTCCTGGGGTCTGTGTCCTTCCTCTCCTCCTCTGGCTTTCTTCCAAGACCACATGCGTCAGCTCTGTGGGCCGGGGTGGCTGCCTTCTGGGCCATCGAGGGGAAGGGGGTGCTGGGGCCCTCTTCCCAGCTTTCTCCCTGAGGTCCTGGGCACGGCTGGGGAAGCCACAGCCCTCCTCAGGCCTCCCTGTTCCCCTGGGAGAAATGCCCACAACAGCTCTTGACCTCATTGACTGAGTTGCCTAGAGGGACACTTGAGAGTTGTGAGTGTGCGTGTGCATGTGTGTGCATGTGCGCGCTTGAGTGTGCATGTGCGCGTGCGCAGACTTTAGAGCTGTGGCCCTGGAACACGGGCTGGGCTGCACGGTGAGGAGGAGGCGGAGCTGAGGGCTGAAGACAGAACCGCCCAGCCCCTGGCCTCTGTGCGTGACCACGTCTTCTCTCCTCACCGCCTCTCGCCTTTCGGTGTCTTGGGTCCCACCACCGAGTCTTTCTGTCTGACTTTTCTTTCTGTGTCTGCGTGACTCCCTTTCTCGGTGCCCCTTGGGACTCTGTGCTCCCATGTGGGTTCCCGTCCTCCTCAGTGTCCTGCCTTGTTTCGCAAGCCTGAGCCCTTCATCCTGACCCCCGAGCCGTGATGATGACGTAACTGGGTTGTGGAGAGGACTGGTGAGATGAGATGTCCCAACACCCCCTAGGGGGAGGGGCTCCTTTAGGCTCCCCCTCCAACCCCCGCCTAGGTTCTGTCTCTGCCATGTGTGTTTAGGGCCTGAGGCCACGCAGGGTGCATGTTTGCCTAGCCTGGAGGGGCTGGAATGCAGGAAGGAAAACTTGTACTTTAGCCCTCTTCTCAGCATGCCTATAGACCTTCTCTCTTTCCTGTATGGGTGGCTCTGAGGGGAAACTGAGGCACAGCAGGCCCGGGGTCCCTGGAGAGGGAGACACGGAAGGGAAGGGAGGGGAACGGGGCAGGCCCATGGCCAAGGTGTCTGCACTGGCGGCGCCGGCGTCTGGGGCTCCTGGATGGTGCTGCGGGTGGGTGGAATCCGCAGGGGTGAGACACTGAGGCCGGAGCGTGCCGAGGATGCTTGGGGCCGCTTATCTCGGGCCAGGAATGCACTGCGGTATTATTAGCCTCTAGCCTTTGCAATAACCACCCGGGGAGCATGGCAGACACCTGTCCGGCTCTGCCTGCCCAGACCACCCGCGGGCGTCTGCACTGAATCTCCCGTGGCTGCAGTTCACACGTGTGCCGGTGTGAGTGTGCATGGATCCGTGTGCACACGTGTGTGGGCATGTGCCTGTGTGGGTACCAATGTGTGTGTCAGTGTGCATCTTTGGGGGCCTTTAGGCATGAGAGTGAGCACACAGCGACCGTGTGTGTGTATCTGTATACGTGTTTCCATCCCTGTGGGAACAAATGTGTCCACGTGTGTAGCGTGTGGGTGCCTGTGTGCATGCGTGCATGAGTGTGTATGCATAAGTGTGAGTGTGCATGATTGTGCGGCTTGGTCTGTGTGTGCCCCCGCCTGGGGGGCAGGAAGCCCTGAGGAGGTTTGGGGAGTAGGAGGGAGGTGCAGGACGAGGGCAGGCTGTTGACTCCGCCAGGGTGTGGTGTGATGAGGGGCCAGGAGGCGGGATGGGGGAGGCAGGAAGAGCATGTAGGTGTGTAGGGCACAAGGGAGCTGCTGGGGCTCTCAGCACTTGGGGTCTGGGCCACTCCCCTTGATTGGTTGGACCCTCGAAGGCAGCGTGGTAAAAAGTGCTGAGGTTAGGCAGCCTGCATCTGACTCCTGCCTCTATCATTCACTAGCCTTGTGACCTTGGGCAAGTGACTTGACCTCTAGGAACCTCAGTCTCCTTCTCTGTACGAAGGTGCTAATCATAGTACCTACCTAGCAGAGTCATTGGGGGAAAGTCCTGTGCCTGGAACATACTAAGAATTGAGCAAATGATACCACATTGCCATCATCACTGTCATCAGCATGGGCACAGACCCCTCCGTGTGTCTTGCATCCGGCCTGGGCAGTTCCTCTCTGGCTGGGACCCCCAGGCAGGATGGGGACCCCCAGCTGATTGGTGATGAGATGGAAGCCCAGAGAGGGCACGAGACAGGGCCAGGCTCACTAGGGAGCCAGGCGTAGCCATAAGGACCCAGGCCCCTGGCCCCTGGCAGCTCTCGCCACCATGATGCATTGCACTGTTCATATTTCTGGTCGTGCCTTGCTTGCCAGGCGGGAGAGGGCAGGAGAATCTGGCAGGCTTTCTCCCCCAGGCCCGCTGCCACAGACAGGCAGCTCAGGACCTATCTGTTCACCATGAAGCTTCTTACAGGACTGAGTTTCCACTCCTTGTCTTAACTGCCCTCCTGTGAGACTTCTGCTTTTGAGCACCTCGACCCAGCATGAGTCCGGACTCTCCTACAGAGAGGAGGGAGGCCCAAGGGGCTCCAGGATCCTTGCTTCCTCGCCCAGCCCTGCCCATGAGAGCTGGCCATCTGGTCCTGGACTTAGGTCCTCACCTTCTGCTTCCCACTCCGGCCGGACAGGGGTGGAACTCCTAGGAAGCACTGGGTCCATGTAGAGCCGGGCCCCTGCCCGCCCGCCCCCTGCCCCTGCCCGCACATCCCACATCCTTCTCGTCCCCCCTGGAACTCCCAGGTGCCAGGACGGCTGCCCCCCGGGATAGCAGGCCCAGGGCATTGCCAAAAGTATGGAGGTAGGAGCAGGCACTTTGGCGCCTGGGCACGATGGGGTGGGGGTGAGCAGAGGCAGGTGGGATCTGCCAGGATCCCTTATCCTGGGCAATCTGTGCTTGCCCTGGATGTCAGCCAGACAAGACTTGTTTTTCATAATCACTACCAACTACCCGGAAGAAGAAGAAGGGAAAAAAAAAACCCAACAACAACAAAAACAACCACTGAACTTTTTTTTTTTTTTTTTGGTTGGAATCTGCTGTTAATGGCCGATTGGCTGTACATTATTAAACAGGCAGCTGGAGCTCTGCCAGGGTAGGGTGCCTGAGCCAAGACTTACAGCCTGAACACAGTGTTCCTGGGACCGCAGGCACTGTGGGGTCCCTGGGGAGGAGCACCCAGAGGAAGGGGCTCCAGCTGTGGCCGCTCGCCCTGCTTATCCTTCGCACCCAGCTCCGCTCTGGTCGTCTTTCCGAGAGCAGGACTAGGCTGTGCCCGGAGCCCAGGCATCCCATCCCTGGGTCCCTCCCCGCCCAGGCCCGCCCCTTCTCTCCTGCTGTTTACGTGGACAGGCTCCTGCCTGGCTCCCTGCAGGGGCGAGGCCAGCCAGCGCCCACTCGCCCACTCTCCCGCTCTCCCGGGGGCTAGTGTGCTACAGGGGCCTGAGCGCTGGGCTGGGAGCTGGACACCTGGTTCTGGGGTTGACTCCACTGAGTTCCTTCCCGTGGCGACTCCCTTTCTGTCCTTCCTAGTCCTCAGTGTCCACGTCACTACAAGGAGGCGATGGGGCTGGTCAGCTCTAAATTCTTGCCGACATTTCCTGAGCCTCAGTGGGGGTTGCCGCCGGTGTGGAGCCCGGAGTGACGGTTTCCCAGGGTTTGGAGTCCTTCTTGCCCGCTCCCTGGTCCCATCAGAGAGCCGCGTCTCAAGCCAGCCCTGCTGGGCGGGACTGGCCACTGGCCTCATTCACCTCTTCTGCCAGCCCCTCTCGCCGTCTTGAAGCCGGCCGGGGTAAAGGGCAAAGGCCGGAAGGTGACATGAGCGAGAGAACAAGTCGGGGGTTCTGGAGTGGGGCGACTGCCGTCTTGGTGGAGCCGGCGTGACACCAGTGTGCACAGACAAGAGCGCGGTACGGGGTCCAGGTCCTGCCAGGGTGGGCCACTGCCTCCCCCAGGGTCAGGCTGCCGCTGGCACTTGTGGCGGGGTGGTCACGAGTTTGGGAGCGGGGTCCAAAGGAAAGCTCTCGCAGCCTCTCAGAGATAAGATGGCAGAGCCGTCAGAAGTCCAGGCTGGGAGTAGTCCCATCGCCACCGCTCCTTGGCCCTCTGACTGTTCCTGACTTTGGGCAAGTGACTTCACCTCTCGTGCTGGAGCTTCCTCCATGGTTGAAAGCAGGGCTAGAGGCACGTCCCCTCCCAGGGCTGCAGCGAGGAGACCGGGAGCGAGTGCCTGCCGGGCTTTAGAACAGGGCCCGGCACAGAGGTGCCCATCGGCGGTTCCGGCTAAGTGCTCCCTCCCTCTGGCACTCGGTTCTTGCCCCTCACCCCGCTCAACGGTCCTCTGTGTTTGTGTTTTTGTTTGTTTGGAGTCTCCCTCCTCCTCGGACCGAGTGCTCCTCGAGGGCAGATGCTCAGTCTGCCTTTCTCAGGTCCCCTCGGGGGCCCAGCACAGCGCCCTGCGCACTTAAACAGCTTTTGTTGAGTGAATGGGCGAATGAATGAACGCCTGAGGGCCAACTGGAAAAGGACCAGAAGCGGAGAGACAAGGGAGCACCTGGGAACCTGGGATGTGGAAAGATCCAGAAACTGTGAAAGGGCTGGGGGCTGTCCAGCCTGGGAAGTGAGAGATTGCGAGTGGCAGTGTGTGTGCGTGTGTGTGTATGAGAGAGAGAGAGGGAGAGAGAGAGAGAGAGAGAGAGAGAGATGTGTTTGAATATAGCTTTGCAGGGAGTTGCTCTCTGAAGCAGAACCGGGAGCCACAGGAAGCAGGCTTCCCCTCAGGGTGGGGGCTGCTGGGCGTGGGCGGGACCCCCAGGGCCAGGAGCGTGCGAGCAGGGCTGGCTGAGCCTCTGTCAGGTCCGAGGAGAGCCCTGCATGGAACGAGATGTCGACTTGGCAAGGCCCTGCGGTCCCTGGTGACTCGTGTGGCTGCTTCCTGTGGAAGAGGAGTAGCAGTCAGCTGGTGTCTCTGCACTTCAGTTTTCTCATCTATGAAATGGGATTAATAATGGATTGTTAGGAGGATTAAAGTGAGTTAATGCCCACAAAGCGCTAAGAACAGTGCCTGGCACGTGGAAAGCTTTCAATATAATTGGAGTGTTTACTAAACAGGGCCAAAGAGATACATAGGAAGGAGAGCTGAGTCGTGACTCTGGGGTGGGGGTGGGGGTGGTGAGGGCTTCTCTGAAGGAGTAGGATATGCGGGGGCGGGGGGGGGGGGGAACGTGGAGGGCTGCTCTGTGCCAGACTCTGCACTCTGGTCTCAGCGTGGTTAAGTCACTTCCCTGAGGTCACACAGCCGTTGAGTGGGGGCCCAGGCTTCAGCCATGGTAGGCGATTCCAAAGCCTGGACTCTCCCCCCTCCCCTCCTGGGCTTTGGTAGGATGGAGCCGGGTTTCTGTGATCCCTGTGTGTGAGCACCCTGGGACGGATAGCACCTTGTTTCAAGGTGGAGCAAAGCGATGATTATTCCTCTCTGTGGCAGGGGTGGGGTGGGGGGGGACCTAAGTCCTCAGGAGGGAAGCCTCCAGCTCTCTTGCACCCTGAGAGTGCTATAAAAACTTTTAAAAATGCGAGGAGAGGTTGAGGGTGGACATTTTTGGCAGCCCATTGCACAGAGCACCCGGCAGGGAGCAACAGCCCCAGGGGAACCTGGGTGGAATGAGGTTAAGATGTTGAGAAGTGGTGCGGTGAGGAGCGGAGTGAGAGGGCTGAGGAAAGGGGAGCAGATACACTGAAGAGGGAGGGCTCCGCAGGAGGCTCTGCAGGTGGAGGGGAGCCCAGGGTTTGGCGGCATCTGGGCCAGTAGGCAGCGCTAGCCTTGGGGCAAGGGTGCCTGGCCGGGGGGGGGGGGGGGCAGTCCCCACACAGCTATTGGGCAGTGCCGGGACCCGGGGTGGGGGGAGTTTGGGGTAGGAGGCCCGTTGGCCAGCACACAGTCCAGCATGTGTGAGGCAAAAGTTCAGCTGCTAGCCCAGCGCCTCGCCTCCTCCAGCCTGGCAGCCGGCTTCGCCAAAGGCCAGCTCTCACGCTGGGGCCAGCATGCTCGCCCCCGGTCAGCACTGCAGGCCGAGCTTCATCAGGTCGCTGTCCTGTCCTTAACAGCTGCTCAGCTTCTGGCTGTTTCTGCTTCTTGGACCTTCAGAGATGAGTGGGAAATGGTCCCAGGCTTCAAGGAATTCGCAGATGGAGGGGCAGAGAAACAATGCGGGTGTGTGTGGCTGTGGAACTTGCCCGGCTCACTTTCCCAAACAGTTTGTCAAGGATTCAATGATGCCCGTTGTGTCCCTTTTTTATCCTCTGAAATAGAAGTTGGGCCCAGTTCTCTTACCTTTCCTTGTGCTTTTATCCCAGCAGTGTTTGTGGTCTGCTCTGGCCTCCTCGGGGTGCTCAGAAGGGAGCACATCTCGGGTGACGTCTGAGCAGCACGGAGTACAGTGGAACTCTCACCGCCTTTGGTCTGGGTGCTGTGCCTTTATTAATGCAACCCAAAGTGCAGTTGCCTTTTGGGGGCAGCCATCTCCTTGTGCGGTGGAGCTAAATTTCTGTTTTCACTAACTCCTAGAGCTTTCCCTCCACGAAGTATTATTTATTCTGTTGTTTTTTTTAAAATGACTTTTGAACCTTAGTTCAGGACTTTACCCCAAGAGAAATGTTCCTTTGCTAATTTTATCTTGTTTATAAAGTCAGTTTGGCACTTGAATTCATTTCAGCATCTTAGCTCTTCTTTCTGCTTTTGTTTTTCCTTCCTTTGGGTACTTGGTGGGGATCCATTCTTTACCTAAGTCGCTGATAAGCATGCTGGACAAGCCAGGACAGGGGACAGGGCCCCTCGGCAAGCCAGGAAGTTGACATCGATCTATTAATCAACACCCCCTAGGAGTCCACTTGGCTTTCTATCACGTCTTCAAGCATTTCATCGAGGATCCTGCCAGCACCTTCCTGAAATCCAGATAACCCAGGTCTGGGGGATTCCCTGACCGTCCAGTCCAGGAACCTAATAACGTTGGGCTCAGGGTGGTTGATGTGCCCCTGAGAGGGAGGCTGAAAAACCCAGGCTGACGCCAGTGATCTCCACTGGGGCCGGCCTGAGTGAGAGCAACCCGACCTGGGGACCAGGCAGGCTCCGAGGAGGACAGGGCCGCGGGCAGGTGTCAGAGACAAGCAGGGGGCGGGCGGTTTCCCCGAGCTTTCCTGTCTTCTGCACGCTAGGGTTCGCACCGAGAGTAGGGAGCTGGAGGGGAGAAGGCCCGGCACTGCTTCCTCCCTGCGGGAGTGTGTGTGAGACGACGACCCGAGGCGGTGTCCGTCTCTGCACTCGGAGAGGTGAGGGAAAGGCACCTGAATGAGATGCAGGGAGGGGACATTGGTGGGGAGGGAGGAGGGGGTGCCCCCTGCTCCAGCCCCAGTCCGGTCCAAGTGTCAGGGATGACGAACAGAAAGGGAAGTGACCGGTGACTTGGCCTGCGCAGCCTCGCCTCAGGAAGGAAGGGAGGGAGAGGGCCTCTGTGGGGCAGCGGGGGAGGGCGTGGCTTCTGGAGTGTGCCATGGGGGCGCCCTGGCAAGGGGGCGTCCTGGGGCGTGACTCGGAGAGGAAAGCATCCCTGGGGGGCCAGTCCAAACTCATCTCTGGTGTGTGTGTGTGTGTGTGTGTATGTGTGTGGTGCGGTGGTGATCACAAGGGAGACGGGCAACCCAAATGCATAGGCATTGACCAAATGCCTAGGGTGACCCCTGCCCCCACCAGGGCCTGGTTCCCAGCTTTCTGCATGTTGGGTTCAGCAGGATCCTGAGGCCCAGGGCCTCATGCCTTGGGACCTGGACATGTGGCCCTGCCTTCTCTGTGGTAGACAGGGCCAAGGACACTAGAGTGGGTGGCTCCCGCAGTTCCCTGGGAGACCACATCTCCCCCATCCTCGGATGATGGGGGGTGTTGGTCAATCCTTTGCCCACAGAGGAGCTCCCACTTAGTTGTGTAAGAGCCTGGGAATCTGTCCCCTTGAGAGTGTAGGTCGCCTGACACGACGCCCTCCAGGGGAGCCTTGGGGCCTCGGGAATCCCCACCTGTGTCATGTGGTGACATAGGCTTGACTGGGAAGATGTGGATTCCAATTCTGTCCCTTTCATCAGCTGCTCTGGAATTCTGGGTAAGTCCCTTCACTGCGCTGAGCCCCTCTCTAGGACTGGGGATAAGAACCATAGCCACTTCCTGGGCTGTGATGGAGGCCGGCACGGAAGGGCATGGAGGGGTTGGGGGAAGAACTGGCACTTAAATGCTGATGAAAGCGAAATGATGGAAGAAGTGAGAGCAGCTCCGGGTCCAGGCTCACGAGCCCCCCCTCACCCACTCCCACCCCCGCCGTGGGGGGCCGAGGGGCAGGGGAAATCTGGGTTCAACACTCTTGGGCTGTCTTTCTCTTAACGCTATCTTTGCCCTTTCTTCTCTCTCTGTGCCCCTCTGTCTTCCTTTCTGTTGTGTGCTCTCCCTCCCCAAATGCAGTGCCTGGCTCAGCACCTGGCCCCGGCACACACAATTCATCCCCCCCCCCCCCCCCCCCCCGCTTGTCTCAATGGCCTCTCTGTGGCTCTGCAGCCACCCCCCCCCCCCCCCAGTGTGGCCTCTCTCCTCCTTCGTGGTCCCCTTTGCTGACCTCCCCTTTGTCCCACTCTCTCTCTCCGCCTGACGTTCCCCCCTCTGTTTCTGCGGCCTCTGTCTTCCCTCCACAGGCGTCCATTGACCACTCGCTGGAGGCCTGGCACTGCCCTGCTCCTGTCTGCGCTCCGTGCGTGCGTCTCCATGCCTCCTGGCTGCCGACGTCGCTCCCTCTGCCCCCATAGGCCTCCCGCCCTCCCATCCCCCCTCCACCAGCTCCAACACTGGTGTTATTCAGTTTTATGAGAAACCCCCAGGCCTGCCCCTGAACGGACCAACCACAACTGGAACCAGATGTGCGGTGCTGCACATGGGGATGGAGGGAAGGAGGGAGGGAGGGGGGAGGGAAAGGGGTCTGGGCCGGCTCCGGGGGCGGGAGGGGGCTGGGGGATGGGAGATGGGAAACCCTGGGAATTCTGCATCTTCATTGGTTGAGGAGGAGGGGGAGTGGGGAGGGGAGAGAAAAGGGGCTGAGCGGGCTTCTGCACAAAGCAGTTCTCACTCTGCGTGCTCGTGTGTGTGTGTGTGTGTGTGTGTGTGTGTAAATGGTGGTGGGACAGACACTGGGGAAAGCCGGGGGTGGCTGATGGGCTGTGGGACAGCTTGTGGACACGAAGGGGAAGGCTGCTCCTCCTCTTTGAAATCCTCTCGCTCCTTGAGTTCCTGTCCGTGTGGTTGCTAGAGACTTGCTGAACTCGTGGTTCTGTCCCCAGGTGCTGGGAGAGCGGGCGAAGTTGGGGTGGGGGGTGGGGCGTTCCGCCACCAAAGCCTCCTTGAGAGCAGCTGCAGAAGGGTGTCTCTCAGGGTCCCCTGGAGCTGCCGCAGACCTGGGGTGGGTGGGATGCACCCGGGACATCACGTGTTTGTCTCATTGACCCCGTGTCTTACCTAGCGCGGTGAGTTTTTCTGTCTGTGATTACATAGCTTTGAAGATAAAAGTCAGCCAACAATGATCTTGGCACAGCCTTGTGTGAAATTAAGCATTAAAGGTGCCCCTTTATTTAATTTTTAACCAGTCACCCACCCATCCATCCATCCATCCATCTCGTCGTCATTCACGTCCTCAGCCCACTTACTGAGAGTCCATTCCGAGTCAAGCTTGTGCTGGGCGCTGGACAAACTAGGAGGAGGGAGGGAAAAGGTGAATCTCTGCTCAGTGGGAGATGTGGAAGTGCACCCAACAAGCCTGGGCATCCGTGCGTGAGCAGGAGCCTTGGGCGCTCCGAGGGGACCGTGTCTACCAAGTGGTGCCACTGGAGGAGGATCCTCGAAGGGTGTGGCTTTTGAATGGAGCCCTGAACGCTGCTGTGGAGAAGGGGGAACCTCGTGATAAGCAGGCTCAAGAGGCAGTGCATCAGAGAGGGCTCCGAATAGAGGTGGGGTGGGGGAGGCGGTGGGGGGGGCCAGGGACTGTTTGATGTCAGTCAGGATGATAGTGGGTGTGGGTCAGAAAGAGGAGAAGGGGAGGAGGATTCTTCTGCTGTGCCGTGACCCCCAAAATGAAAGGGGCACCTTTCCTTTTCTTAGCGGTCTCCCCACCCACCTCTAGAGGAGCCTAGATTGCTGACGTGCAGTCCTCACCTCCCTCCCCTGTCGACGGCCGGCCCAAGCCCAAGAGCAGACCCGGGTCTGCAGGGGGCCCGAGGTTAGGCAGGATGAGGCTACTGGGAGCCCTCTGCCCCAGAGCTGGGGCCAGAGAGGGCTGAATGAGCCCGGGGCTGGGGAGGCAGGTTTCCCTACTTGGTCCAACGGTCTCGGAGGCGTGCTCTGCAGGGCTTCTGTCCTCCCACCTGCGGCCGTACCCACCTGCTCACAGGCTGAGGCTGCTGTCAGTGCCGGAGGTTCTGAGATGCTGGAGGTTGGGACTCTGGGAGCCAGGCTCCTCCCACCTGGGAAGGGAGGTCCTCGTGCTCTGGAGGTGGGACGTGGGTAGAATGACACCTCCGTCTCCATCGTCCCCACATCAGGTCCCGAGAAGGTGCCCCTCTCCCTGCCATCCTCAGGGTTCCTCTGTCACTGACGGGGTTGGGGAGCAACTCTCTAGGGTGCTGCCCACCTTCCCTGTGATGCTCACGGCCCCATGCTTGTCCCTTCTGGGTCTCCCCTGTCCCTTTATTTCTTTGGAAAATGGAAGCCTGGGGAATGGTTTAGTTGAATTGATAAAACTGGTGAGTTAGACGTGGAAAAGATGGTGAATACCATTGGCTCCAGTCTCATCGGACAACAGGGGACACCGAGGCCCACAGAGCAGGTCACTGGCCCAGGACCTCCCACGAAGGTGGCCCGGGTGGAGAAAGGAAGGCTCTTCCAATCTCTGAAGCGTGGGGTGGTGAGGAGCTGGGCGTGGAGGTCAGGCTGTCAGGTCTGAGCTCCTGCTCTGTGCCCTCGGTGTTGTTTCGGACACGTCCCCAAGCTGCTCCAGGGTCCCTTTCTTCAGCTAAAACAACAGGGCGATTCCGAACGTCAGTGAGGAAGTGTTTAAGAGCCTGGCATACAATAGGTGCACTGCCAGTGACTTTTCCCTTCCCCGCAACATAATCTTACCTGTTCTTCACCTCTGTCATTAGTACGGTCCTCCAAACTTTTCAAATCCCATTTCCCCCAATCTTTTAAATTGTGAAATCGTTTGGACGTGTAAAAAAACTTCAAGGAACCTATGGTTAACATCCTGGGTTCCGTAAAGAACACTTGGGCATCGTCCCTCTCTCCCATTTCTGTTTATCTCTCCATCGCTCAGTCCGCGTCTTATTGTTTTGATGTGTCCATTCAAAGGGAATTGAAGCATGCACTCAATGAACTAGCGTTCAATTCAAATCACTTTTGCATACACAGTCACAAATATCCGTAAGGAAAAAAGAGATTCAGAAGTGAGATTCTAGGTCCACAGTCACCAAGTGAGTGCTCTGCAAAAGTTGAGAGTTGCTCTTCTTCCTCTTCATCATCATCATCATCATCACCATCATCATCTCAACATACTTCCTCACTCATCGGTGGTTCCAGGCGGCTGTGTTTCTTCCCTGGGTTCTTGTCCCCCTTTCCCCACCTCTGCCCTGCAAGTGCTTTGGCCCCTCCTTGAAGGCCCTCAGGGAGGCTGCTGGGGCAGTGGCCGATGGACAGGGAGTCCACAAGGCTTGGCATGCCCTGCCCCGGGGGGCGCCTATGCCCTGCCCCTGCCAGCCTGGCCAGAGCCCGGTGTGAGTGCCGCAGGGGTTAAAGGAGGCGGCAGCGGGGCGGGCTGCTGGCCGGCTCCGGGAAGAAGGCGGTGCGTGCTTGCCCGCCTGCTGCTGCCGGGGGAGGGAGCTGGGCGAGCAGCGCCCTCGTTCAGTTGCTCCCAGCAGTAGCCCTGGGGCCAGCTCTGCTCCCCGTGCCTGCTCCCCGCCTGGACACAAGGCTCACTCACGCCCTCCTCTCGGCAACCAGCTTCTTGCCAGCTACCGCAGCTGCCCCATCACTAACCCACCGCCCTGTCCTGTGAGCCCAGATACCCACCCCACCCAGGGGTTCCTCGGCCGGAAAGGTGAGTCTGTGGGTGCTGCTGGGCTGTCCTTACAAATGCTGTCAGGGCCGCTGACCAGGGCGTACGTTAGGGGAGGAGGAGGTCAGCCCTCCTGGCCCTGTGTCTGTGCGCCAGGCTAACCCCTCAGGCCAACCTGTCAGTCCCCCCTTCAGACGAGTCTGGGGTTTTCGCAGCGACGACGCCTGGGGTGTGGCTGCCCATTCAGAGAGAGAGAGAGGGACACGAGTTCAGAGGAGTTTTGTTTGCTGGGGAAGTTGCTAGTGTCAGTGGCTGCAGACCCGGTCCAGCAGAAGTGAGTGGGGAGGACACACCTACCGGAGAAGGGAGGAGGTAGGGGGTATCCAGCCTCCAGCACTCTCCTGCCCACCTGCCTGCCTGCCCGCCCCGGGGTTGCCCTGGGGAAGGGGACCCTGAGAAGAGCAGGCAACTTTTCCTCCTCGTTCTTTCCCTGCCACCCACCGGCTGGAGCTGTTACTGGGCCCTTTTTCCTCTTTGGGGTTCTCCTTACTCCCCTCCCTCACTTCCCAAGGGCTGGCCGCATCTGCGAGGGAGGGTCTGGCAGACCCAGGAAGGTTGGAGTTAAAAGCACCCCCCTCAGCCTGGGTCCCTGCTCCCCTGCCGTGGGCACAGCCTGGCATGGGTGCCCCTGGCCGCCCTCCCCCAGTCAGCTCCTCACTCCTTCCTCACCCCTCTGGGCAGGAATGGCTAATCCAGGTGGTTAATGAACAGACACACACAGCTGCCTTTCACTCCCCTGTCCTTCCTTTCCCCCCACCCCCGACCCTCTGATGCCCTGCCCGCCACCCCTTCCCGAGCTGGAGAAGTCATACAGAGCTAATCCCAGTGTCTGTCCCCCGGCTCCCAGTTCAGGACCAGGGCCAGGACTGCCTGCCTGCCCAGATGTTCTGAGGCTGTCTGTCCCCTGTCCTAGAAGAGGAAACGGGGAGGGGAGTGACCTAGGGGTGACCAGGAGAAGCCTGCTGTGCTCCCAGGCTGTGTTCCCTGCAGGGGGTGTGATGGGGTTAGAGGGCAGGATGGGCGCTGGGTCGGGGAAGGCAGGATGGGTGGTGGTGGGATGAGGCTGGGAGGGGGAACTGGAACTAGGGTGCAGAGCTTTTGGCGGGGGGGGGGGGGCCAGGGGCATCTTCTGGAAGCCCCAGCACCTGTTCCTTGCGGCAAAGCCAAGAGCGGGGTCAGGAGGGTGTGGAGGGAGCACGCTCTTCCCTTGAGCCTGCCAGGCCCCTTCCTGAAGCTGCCTGGGTGGGGTGGGGACCATTGTGGCTCTGACTTGGCCTTCAGTTGCTCCTGTCCCTGCCAGCTGGCGGCCACTTCTGTCTCCCCCACCCTTGCTTTCCCCCGGGACCTCCGAGCTGAGCCACCCTCTGCCCACCCTCTCTGGCCGAAGGGCGTGGAAGGGAGGGCCTGGGCCTGGCTCTGGTTGGGAAGCTGGGTGGGAGGGCTGGACCTGGGACCAGTGCTGGGATCCCATGTGGGGATGGCCTCGACTCCACTGCCCGTGGAGGGTGGGGGCCTGGGCAGGGCTCAGCTAATCTGGCGGATCTGCCAGTGCTGGGGGCCAGGACTTTGATCTGGAAAGGAGAATTCTTGGGTGGCGGAGGAGGCAACTTGGGAACCTCTTGCTTCCAGATCTCTGGCCTTGAACCCTTCGGGCGCTCCTTCCCATCCCTCATCCCATACGTCTCCGTACTTCACGTCCTTCAAAGCCCCAATTCAGAATCTTCCACGGGGGCCGCGGTGCCCAGAATGGTAAAAACAGGATGCGTGTGGCCGGGCGGAGGGGAGCTGGGCTGGTGCACCGCTGAGTTCAGAGGTAGGGCCACCATTTGGCGAGTAACTTCTCGTCACTGACAGACGGTGAGCGAAACCTTGGCGTCTGGGGGCTCTCAGTTCCCAGTCTCTCCTGAGGTGGGAACTGCAAGCAGAGGGGCGGACGGGTTTGCGTTTGGGGAAGGAGGCTCGGCTGGGTGTCACGGAGGGCTTTCTAACAAGCCTGGCCGGTCGGCGAGAGAACGGGCTTCCTTGTAAGGTAGTGAGCTTCCCGTCTTGGGAGGGAGTTCAGACAGGGGCTGGACAACAGCTTGGAAGGATTCCTCAGCTGGGATGTGGTTAGAGGAGATGAACTCGAAGGTCTCTTGGGATGCCGAGGTCCTGGGATTCTTGGAGTTGGGAAGTTCTCTGACACCCAGAATAGGGGAGCAGCGGGGTGGTAGCCTCTGGCCCGGGGGTGCGCACACTGGGGGACCTTGCAGGCCAGGGGCATCATCTTCCCCTGTAGCGTTTGGGGAACAGAGAGCCTGCTTTCTGCCCTCACACCCATTGCCCAACCACCCACCAGCTCTGCCCCAGCTGCTTCCTGCAA
Organism: Phyllostomus discolor; assembly: GCF_004126475.2. NCBI lineage: Eukaryota > Metazoa > Chordata > Mammalia > Chiroptera > Phyllostomidae > Phyllostomus > Phyllostomus discolor. The sequence goes on from NC_040906.2 coordinate 15,404,273, forward strand.
AGGTTCTGAGCTGCCTCCGATTCTTCTGGTCCCCCTCCATGCCTTGTCCTGCCAGTTAACTGCACAAGATCTGGAGCAGACCTGTGGGCTGTGTGACACCGTGACACCGTGGGGAACGGAGGGGTCAGAAGCAACATGGACCTCCACCCACTCCCCGCCGAAGTCAGAGCCCATGTCCCGTGTTGAGGGGCTGCCTGGGGGCCGGTGTGCCAGCCAGGACGGGGAGGGAGGGCTGCTTTGAGGCTGGGCAGCTTGAGCTCCTGCCCCAGTTGGCTCACCCCCTCTCCGCTCCGGGGGCCTCCCCAGCCTGCCTGGAGATGGGTAGGCAGAGGACTGGCGCCAAGATCCGAGATGCAGAAAAACCTGGGGGCAACTCTTACCTAAGCCTCAGTTTCTAAACTTGTAAATAGTGCAGGTTGTCAGGGCAGCTTGAAGTGGTTTGTGTAACTGGCAGCGGGGGTGGGGGGTGCGAGCCAAGAGTGCGTTCTCCAGGGCCTCTCAGGAGGAGTGTGGGAGGTGTGGGTCACTCCCCCGGTCCCCTGGACTGCCTGCCTCTCTAGACCTGTTTTCCAAGGTGAGCAGTTGGACAGGGGGTGACGCCATTAAAGATTTCTATACACCAGCCCTTTGGAGGCTTGGGTTTCCCACGATGGCAGTGTCAAGGTGGGCTTCGGGCGTGGGCTCAGAACCCACACTGGGCCTCCTGCCCCGGGCTGCCTCTCCCTCCAGCCTGCCTTTTCCCCTCAGTGGGGAGAGGGAAAGAGTAGGGCCTGAGGTACCCCCAGTCAGCCCCTGCCTCCAACCAGGGCAGCCCCTTGTGTGGTCCTGGCTTGTGTACAGATAAAGCCCTTCCCAGTGTCTAACTGCGGTCCCTTGCCCTGGGCCAGGGACTAGGGCCTGCTCTTCCCTGCAGTTGGACAGAAACCCAAAGAGAGGTGGCAGGGTGTTCGGGGCCAGACGGGGAAGAGGCTGAGTGTGGCCTGGAGCTCGGGGAAGTCGGGGGCGGCGCCGGGGTGGCCAGCAAAGGCTCTCAGTGAAGGCAGTTCTGGCTTCTTGGCTTATTTTTGGGACTGTGAGTCCCTTTTACTCCAGGAGGAGAAACCGAGGCCCAGCTGAGGGCTGTGTACTGGAGAGGGCAGAGGAGTCCGCCCTCCCAGTCACGGAGCTCGGAGAAAAGTGGATCAGAAATGGGTGTGGCGTCTAGGGGAGGATCGAGTGCTTTGGGGAGAGTAGGGCCCAGACTTCTGTCCCGAGTGCTGTACCTCCAAGGCGCTGGCTCTTAGCTTTCAAGGTTGTCAGGCATGCACAGGTGTGGGCATCGCTGAGCTGGAACGAGGGTAGTGGTGGCGGCAGGGCGGCCAGGTTTGCGGGCCGTGCCCACCCCCCTCAGCACCCCCTGCATTATGCACAGTCACACGCAGGTCCAGCTCCTTCTCCTTCCTCCGTTCACATTGCCAGAAGCACTTTCCCATCACTGAAGAGGAGGCCACGGGAGGCGCAGCTGGGTCCCTGGGTTGCCTCTACCAGTTTGGTGACTTTGGCCATCTTCCTACTTCTCTGCACCTTGGTTCCCCTTGGGGAGGGTGTCCGGTCTCCATGGAGTTGGAGCCTGTGTGGGGTGGGGGTGGTGTGCCCGAGCCAGGGCTACTCCGGGCTCTGTAATCCTTGCCTTTTTAGGTCTGGAAGCCTGTAGCTCAGGCTGGGTGTTCTGGGAGGCAGGAGCGGTCTTGTTCTGGTCTGGAAGGGCAGGGTCTTGGGAGTCGATGGGGACCGAGGGGTTCCGGGAGCCCTGAATGGGATTGTATCCTTCCTTCACTACGGGGCAGTTCCAGTCCTGCCTCCAGGTCCCCCTTCCTAGACCTTCTCCGGCGGAGAATGTGGGACCCCTCGGTTTTCCTGGTCCTTGCAAGCTTCCCGTGTTTAGCTGGATTACCACCTCCTTGAGGGCAGACCCGTGCCCTTTGCCTCCCTGGTGATCCTGGCTGTGCCCGGCAGAATGCTGCTCAGTGGGAACTGACTGACCAAGGAGGGGCGGAGGGGCGAGGGTTTTAGACAGGGCCTGGGGAAGGGTGACGGGCACTGGAAGCAGGGCGGTGCTCATGGAGTGATCCGGAGTGAGGCAGAAAGTGGGACTCCGGGGCCGGGCTGCTGGGGCTCAGCTCAGGATGACCCGCTGTGTGGCCTTGGCAAGTGACTGAACCTCTCTGAGCTTTTGTTTCCTCAGCTGTGAAGTGGGATAATCACAGCACCTGCTTCATGGTGTGGTTGGGAGGCCCAGTGGCTTAGTTTATTTAAAACACTTTGCACAGTGCCTGGAGTAAGTGCAGAGTAAGTGTGCAGGGAATGTCCGTAATTGTTATTGTCGGGGGTGGTGGTGGTGGCGGCGGCCCGCCAGGGGCCCACTGCTGGGCTGCCCTGTCTCTCTCGGCATGGTCGTTCCCACCTGTAAGGTAAGAGGATTGTGGGACCAGAGGGTGGAGGAGATGGTTGCATCTTGTTCCCTCAAGGGGTCCTGACATCAAAGTCCAGAGAAGAGACCCCTCTCTTCTCTCTCTCTCTTGCTTGCTCACTCTGTCTGTTGGGGGAGTCAGGGAGCTAAGGGGAAGCTCCCTGGAAGCCTCGCCTGCCCAGGGAGCTGATGCAAATTTGTGTTCACGGAGGACGCTGAAAGTTGCCGTCACTGTAAACAAGATGCGTTGTTGTAACCCAGCCCAAGCTCCCCTTCTCGGATCCCGCCCCATCCCTTGATGAGAGTCTCTGGACAGGACACTCGTAGGCCTGGCGAGGGCCTGTTCTGGTCTCAGGGCAGACTACTCTTGACCATGGGCTATATTCACAGGTGTGACATCTGTATTTTAACATGGCATCCTCCGCCCCTGCCCCCCACCCCCCCGGCCAAAACTGCTGTAAGTACCTTCTAGGTCTCTCCAAAGCAGGGCAGTCCAACCCACGGCTCTCGGGCTACATGAGGCCCAGGATGGCTGTGAATACAGTCCAACACAAAATTGTAAATTTACTTAAAACATTATGAGATGTTTTTGTGATGACGTGTTATCACAATGTCATGTAATCACAAAATCACAATGGTCCAAGACAATTCTTCTTCCAGCGTGGCCCAGAGACGCCAGAATGTTGCACGCCCTGGCTCTAAAGTCTGATCTCCTTGCTGTGACTTTAGTTCCGTCACCTTGTTGGTAAGAGGTGGGCGAGAACCATTCCTAGCCCTCCCTGCATGCTAGATAGCTGGGAGCTCTGAACCCACAGTAGGGGCCAGCGCCTGGTCCCCGGCTCTCTCTCAGGTCCTCGGCTCCCTCATTAGCAGGGGTCAGCTGCTTGCGAGCTGTACTCTCCACCGAGGCCTGGTTCCCACCCAGGGAGACCCGGCTTGCTCCAGGTCAGGTTGGGTGAGCTCTACCTCCGGACCCCTGGCCCGCCCAGTTGCAGCTGCAAAAGGCATTAAACTTTTTCTTGGAGAAAGAATGGGCTTGGGTTGATGATGATGACAGCTGGGAAGGGTTCCTGAGCTCAGTCCGGCCCTGTGTTGCTTCCTCTCCTCAGCCCCTGCTCACCTCTGCTCCATTTCTAGGCTATTTATTGCTTATCTAGAGGAAGGGGTTCACCTTTGACCCTTGACCTTGACCAGACCTGAGCAATCTACTGGTCTACCACAGCCCTTTAATGGGAGCAGTCAGTCTGTGTGGTCAGCATTGGGCTTGATGCTGAGGTGGGGGTGGGCAGAAGGGCTGTGAGGGAAGTGTAAGAAGGATATCTGTCCTGGGGTCCCCGAGGGCAAGTTGGGGGGAGTGCAGTGCTCCTGCTGTCCAGTCCCTGGACTGGACTCATCTGGATGAGACCCTTTTCTCACTGGGCCTCAGTGTCCTTCCTCACCTGTAAGACAAAGGGCTGGAGAGGCTCTAGGCTTGAAGCCTGTGAGTCCATCCATCTCCCTGCTGGAGCCTCCCCTGGTCACAGGCTTTGAACTTCACCTTGGATTGACCTTGCTTCCCTCCCAGCCCCGCCCCCCACCTCTGGCAGTGGCTGGCAGGAAGTCCTGCTGATTAGGGCCCTAATCACCGGCTGAGACTCTCAGAAACAGCCAAGCTGGTTGAGCAGAGAGAAACCATCAGGAAAGGCACAGGGAGATGCCCCAACCCCGGGGGGGCCCGGGGATTGGGCTGTGATTGGGGTCAGCTCCTGGGACCAGGGGCAGTGACTGCGCACCCACTTTGGATGCTATGTGGCAGTGGCTGAATCTGGCTGGGCACATAAGGCCCCTGGTAGCTCACTTAAAAGCCTTTTTGGGCATTGATGCTATGCCAGGCAAGGTGCCAGGGGTATGGGGCTGGAAAGGCCAGGGAGATGTGGTCTAGCGGGAGAGAGAGGGGACTAGACAGAACTTCTGCAGAGTGCAGGGGGATGTCCGGTGGAAAGCAGTGCGTACGAACTGGTGGAGGGGAGAAAGCTTCAGAGAGGAGGTGCCCTGTGAGGTGGGTTTTGAGGGTTGAGGAGGAGTTCTGCAAGAAGGAAGAGGGAGGATGACCTCTTCAGGCCCCGGGGAAGGCGCGCACATGAGTTTGGGTAAAACAGTGGCTGCAGCTCTGTTTTGTAGTTAGACGGGTGTGGGCTCCCCGGTTTCCCAAGCTTGCCATCCGTGTGACCTTGGACTGAGCCTCGGTGTCTGACCTGTACAAGGGGGTTAATGTTCCACCTCACAGGGCGATGAAAGGTATGCAGTGTGACACTGTTTGTGAAGTGTTTGCTCAGTGCCCGGCACAGGAAGTGGTGTGTGCGGAAAGGGTAGCTTTGGGGAGAGCCTGGGGGGGCAGCTTGGGGTCCGGCCGTGTGGCATCTCCCGGGCCCAGTTGAAGAGGGGAGCAGTAGCGAGCTTGAACCTAGGAGAAACTTGGTGAACTTGGTACTTCGGGAGATTATTTGGGCAGTTGGGAAGGCTCTAGTGCCCTAGAGAGACCTGGGGATAGGCCGTAAGCCCAGGTCCCTAGAGTCCCATGTTTGAATGCCTCAGCCCCTGGGGAAGGGAAATCCTCTCCGGAGTCGGGAGCCCGAGGAGGCATCGAAATCTGCCCGGGAGATCTCGCGGGCCAGGAGAGAGCCCTCCTTGGCGAGGCTTCCCACGTGACACAGGAGTGGGCGGGCTACAGCAGGTGGGAGCGAGGGCAGTGCGCAGGCAGCTCTATTTCTGCAGAACTGAAAGGCTCCTTCGGGGGCGTCCTTCACCCCCTGGCACACAGTAGGCACATTCGTCCACCATCTGTTAAATGAATGAACGGGAGTGTCCCGCAGCCAGGGTGTGAGACCCTGCTTGCTCAGAGGCAGTACGTGGCTCGATCTCTGCACGGGGCTGCCTGTCCAGAGGCAAGAGGAGTGTCGAGTGCCGCAAAATCCAGGTGCCTGGCCTGTTGCAGGTACTCGGTGACTGCGTGGGTGAGGGAGTGGGGATTTCAGGAGCTTTAACCTTCTAGATCAAGGTCCTATCAAGAGGCAGGGTGGTGGCATGGGGGTCAAGATCACAGACTCTGAAGCCACATGGCTGGGTTGGAATCCTGACCCCATCTCTCCCAGGCTGTGTGACTGCAGACAGCTTACCTAACCTGCCTGTGCCCAGTGTACTCATTGGTAAATGGTGGGGAACCAGTAGAACCAAGTCCTGCCCAAAAGGTGTGCTATGTGACCCTTGGTTATTATTACTGTTACTGTTCTTACCATTGTTGGTTCATGGGGAGCGTGCAGCTGCCCGAGGGGGTGGGGAAGCACAAGAGGTAGACGATGAGGCCCCTCTGGAGGTGGCTTCTGAGCTGCCTCCGGCACACGGACAGCGACCTGTGCTCTGACCAGCTGAGCTGAGCTGACCCGGGCTGAGCGTGGGAGCAGAGGCAGTGGCCAGGCCTGGATTCCAGGCTGGAGCCCTGGGAGAGCGGGGGCCAGCTGGGGGTGGGGAGGGTGGTGGTGAGGAGAGGGGAACACAGAGGAGGCCAGGACTCTCCCAAGTCCCCAGCTGGGACCCCAGGAATCCCTCTCATCATCTCTTGCCAGAGGGCCTGGCCTTTCAGCCCCAGGGCCGCCAGAAGGCCTGTGGTTCATCTCCCGGCCTCCTGGGCAGGCCGCTCCCAATGCCCCTTCGTTGTTAGAAAGTGATAGCTCTGCACGCACCTCTGTCTGGCTGCAACCGCTTCCCTCCCTTTCCATCTCGCCTTTAAATCTCCTGTCTCCAGTGCTGCAGGATTCGTGGCTGCTTTGCAGCAGGAGGGTGTGAGGCTAGACGTCAGGGGCCTGCCCTGATTCAGGGCGGGAGGAAGGGGCCAGGCAGTGCAGCGGAGAGCCTGGTGGCAGGGGGTCGGGCAGCCTGTTTCTAGTCGCCCTTTGGCACTGCGTGACCTTGAGCAAATCATTTCCCCTATCTGGGCTTTAGTTTCCTCATTGGTAAGACGAGTTAGGAGAGTCCTCTCTTTCTAACCAGAGCTGAATTTCTGCAAGTCCACAGATATTTCTGAACAGAGAGGTGCCTGCTCTCGGGGCCGGCCATTGGGAGAGCTGTCCAGTGTGGAGGCGGGGGCCCTGGGGGGCCTTTAGCATCTGCCGGGAAGACAGCTGAGATGCTGGGAGGTCCCATCCAGCCCGGAGATTGCACAGTAACTGTTCCTCCACGCTGCCAGCCCACTTCCTGGAACAGAGTTTGGGGTAACAGCTGTTAGGGTTGAGCTGGCCAGAACCTCTGGGTCTCTGTCCCAGTAAGTCTTTGGGTCTCCGTCCCAGTTGAGCTGGCAGGACTGGAGCTGGTGGAGCCGGGGAGGGAAGCAGGCGGATCTGCTGGCTCCCCCGTGGCTACTCTCAGGGAACTGAGTGGGATGAGTGATGTGCTGGGGTGTGGGGTACAGAGGAGAGTGAGTAACAGTTGTGAGTAATGGCTCAGTGTCTCTGCTGGGCAGGTGGCTCCTAGACTGTGCAGAGCTGTCTGGGGCTCCGGAAATGCTCCCCAGAGGCCCAGCCACTGAGTCACAGCAGCCCAAGTTCCCCTGTCCTTGCCTTCCTTAGGAGCTGGGGGTCCCGGGCCCACGCCGACGCCCTCTGTCCCCACAGGGAGGGCCTCTCCGAACTGGTCCCTCCCACCATCTATGCCTCCACACGCACTAGGTCCCGCAGGAGCTGTATGTTGTGTTCCGAGCTCCCGGGTGACTTGGCTTGCTCGTGGGCGTGTAGACTTCACAGCCTGTTTGTCCCGGGTGTGAGTGGCCGCCCAACCGCTCATTGCTGTGTGACCTTGAACAGCTTACTCTTTCTCCCTGAGTTTCAGTGGCCTCATATGGAACAAGGGAGTACTGCCTGTTGTACGTATTGTTGAAAGGATGATGTGTGATACCGTGTCCGAAGTACGTAGCACATGGTCGGTATTAGAATAATAGGGTTGCCTCACAGCTCTAAACTCTGTTTCGTCCCCTCCTCACCACCCCCACCCCTCAAGTTCCTGCTGCATGCCTGCCTTCCATAATTTTCGGGATGTTGAGCCACTATCATCAGGTCCCTCCCGTGGTTTGTGTACTTGCCATCCTGTGTCTGCCACCCGCCACCCAGCTCCCACGAATGTGCTTTGCCCTGACCTGCTCTTGCAGAAGGATGCGCAGGGCTCAGGTGCCTTCGGTGAATCCAAAGGGAATTTGTCCCTTGCCCGGCCGCAGTGGGTGGACAGGCCCCTGGGGGCACTCTGGGTGTGCTTCCAGACTCAAATCCCCCACCTCTGCTGGTCCATGCTGTGCCCTCCCCCAGGCTGCCCTTGTGGGTCACTTTGTCACTTCCCCTAGGGCTTCCTGAAATCCACCGTGCTCGGGGCCACGCAGACTGCCCTGCCGGTGAGTGTGTTGGTGGTGCTGCTGTGTTCCCGTCTGTGCGGCTCTGCCTGGGGTGGGGCCGGGAGCGCCAGGCGGTGACTTTGCATCTGGACCTGGCAGTGGTCCTGCTGGTGCGCGCTCCGTGTGCGCCGTGGGGCATCTGAGCCATGTGCGTGTGCCCTGCCAGTGTCTCTGGGTCAGTGTGCTTCTATCTGATGTAAGCTTTCTGTCCTGTCCATTTAATATCTGCTTGTGTTTTCAGAGCCAGATAGAGCCAGGTCTTCCGCCGCCCCGCCCTCCACCCCGCTTCCCTCCAGACCGGGTTTCAGATGCATGCCTCTTGGAGGTCCTCCTGGGGAGCAAGGAAACATTGCACGGGGGGGGGGGGGGTGTTGGGGTGGATATGCGTCAAAAGGAGATGCGAACAATGCCTGTGACAGCCAGGCCTCTGCTGGCCCTTGGTGCTGGCTTCACTTCAAGTCTCTGCTGCCTGCTAATTGGGAGAGAGCGGGGGCTTCCTGCGACTGGGCCACAGATGCATTTAAAGGAGCAACACGGGCCTGGGCTGGCGAACCCTGGGGACCTCCCGCTTCCGGGGCTCTTGGCGCAGTCTCCCAGAGCAGATGGGGTTCCAGAACACCGGCCCTTGACTTGCTCTAACTGTGCGGAACGACCACACTCACTCCTCCTGTCCCTGCCCTCCGGGGCCCAGGAATTTTCTACATGAGTGCATTTTCAGGCCCTGAAGCTTAGGCCATGGCAGGTGCTCAGAAAAAGGGGTGGGATTTTTTTTTTTTTTTGGTGGGAATCTTTTGGTTTGGATTCTACTGTTCCAAGCTCTTACGGTATAGACGGGCCCTTGGAAAATAATGGCCTCTTCTCATTCTGTTATTGTTCCTCAGTTTTTCCTTCTGTAAAGTGGGCATAAGGACAGAGCCCCTTCCCAGGACTGGAGTGAGGAGTACATGAGTCGAGACGCATGGAATGCTGAGAGCGGAGACGGGCGCCCAGTGTGTGCCCTGCAGTTGACGGCCCTGGAAACGAGGGCGCCCTGGCGCTGAGAAGGGCGGTGGTCCCATCTGGCCCGCACAGAAGGGAACTAACGTTTACTGAGCGTGCGGTGTGTTCCAGGCATTTGCATTTGCGTCATCTCAGCCAGCTTTATGTAGTCCTCCCACTGCTCTGCCGAGGCGGTAGACCTTCAGCCCCCTTGGGCAGGTGGGGAAACCGAGGTTCAGGAGGTTCAATGCCGTCCGAACAGCCGGTCTGCGGCAAAGCGGTATCGGAGCCCACGCCTGCCTCCCAGTCCGGGGCTTTTTCCGTCACGCCTCTCGCCTTTTGGTTGAAAACTCACGGCCTGTCGGTGAGTTTAGAAATCTGGAAATGAGGACCCAAAGGCAGAAGGGGTTAGGGTCTTTCTGCTCTGAACCTGCCCCCAGGTGCTGGCTTGGGCTGGATTCAGAGAGGTATGGGCTTAGGTGGTGAGACAAAATGGCCTTAAGGAGTTCCGGGGACACAAAGGCCCCAGATGGGCCTTGAGGATAAGGGAGTTTTCCCTGGGTCAGATGGGGTTGGGTTTGCTTTTCACCCCACTCCTTTGGCCAACCTTAAGTCTTTGAAAAAGGAGGCAGGTGGACTTTGGGAAGGACTCCTGGTGGTCAGGAGCACAGGGCAGGGTGGGGCAGCTTAGGGAGCCTGAAAGACTAACAAAAGTTTAAGGTGGTGCTTCAAATCCCAGCTGTCTTTTATTTGTTTTTACATTGTAATGTTTCTGAGTGCATCTTAATTAACATTGAAGAGTACCATTCAGGCAGCACTTTTTATCCCTCAAAAGCTGCTAGCCAATCAGTGGTGCCCCAGACCAGCGGTGGCATCTTTGAGGTTCAGAAATAGGGCCTTGCACACCTGCAGTGTGCAAGGCACTACTAGCATGTGTGTGAGGGGAGAAGCCTGCAGGCCGTTACTGTCCCGGCCAGCGTGCAGCCTCCGGTCCACTCTAAGGAGGCAAGCAGACCCTTTGATGTCCCTGGGGGGGTGAGTGTGGCCCCCAGCCTTGGGATTCGCTGTCTGGGGCCTGGCCCAGCCCCTCCTCTCCTTCACCCACCGCTCCCTCTTCAGCAGCCCCTGAGCCCTTCGCCTTCTTGGGTTTCCCCCTGGTGCTGAGATTTTTTTCCCATGCATCCTTCCTGCCTTTCTGTCATAGCACAGCTTCGGGTCAGCGACTTTTGTCCCTTAAGGTTCTCGTCTAGAGACAGAAATCCTCAGTGGGGAGCGGGGGGTGGGGTGGGGTGGGGTGGGGTGGGCAGTCTCCCTCTGGGTGTAATTTCTGGAAAAACAGATGGACTTGAATCTTGGTGAGATAACAGCGCTCCTCATACTTTCAGCGCAGCACCTACTGGGCTGCTTTATGGTTCTCTGTTTCCCAGCCTGCCTCCTCCACTGGGCCACGAGTGCCTCGCCCGGGCCGAGCTGTTCTTACCCATTTCCGTCTCCCTGGCTGGGAACCGGGCACAAGGGCCCCCCACAAAGGGTTGTTGTGGGAAGGCCCGGTCTCTTTTCCACGCCGGTCACCTCTCCCTGCCCGCCGTTCCACGAGAAGCTTGACCACAGACCACAGTCCTTCCTCGACCGGATCCTTTCAGGAACTTCCTAGACGCTGTGTTGCCCGTGCTGAAGGCCACGTCCCCCAACCCGCTGCCTCAGAACCAATGTCCCCTCCCCAGGCGGGAAGAAGGGCTGAGGTTTCCCCTGCTCTTTGGATCTCGGAGGAGGCGACTCTGGAGCTGATGTGTCAGGCCGCCCGTTCTGTGCCCCGGCTTGTGTAACAGAGGCCCTCCCCCTCCTCTGAGTCCTGCAGGCTAGGCCGGGCAGCGCTGCCCAGCTTCTTCTCCATCTTCTGTCCCCGCCTTCCCCCCTGGTGGTTCTCTCAGTACCGCTCGCCTCTGCTCCTAGCCCCAGCTGCAGCCTTTCCATGGCTCACTTTGGAGGCAGCCGCCTGTTCCAGGGTGGCCACCTGGCCTGCAACCCTGCCCCTTGCCCAGGTCCTCTCTCACCGGCCCTGGTGACATCAGGCTCTTCCAGGGCCCTGGACCTTTGTCTCAGCCTCGCCCTCCAGGCTGTGCACCGTGTGGCCATGACTCGCCTCTCTGACCTGCTTTCTCCATTTCGCCCAGTGTGCCCCGGGCCCAGCCGACGGTCCTCCTCTCTGTCTCCCGACCCTGACATCTCCTCTGCCCACCCACCCACCTGCAAGGACGTGCCCTCCCTGAGGCTCTTCCTGTGGCCCCGAGCTGGGCCAGCTGGGGTGGCCCGGGGCAGAGCGGAGGCCAGGGGTGCCACCAGAGTGGAGCTCTGCTCCATTCCTCACTGGTCGTGTGACCTTGGGCCGAGCCCGTGGCCTCTCGGAGCCTCATTCCCTTATCTGGGAAATGTGCTGATAGCCCCTGCCTCAGAGTGTACACTGTGGAATCACAGTGAACTTGACACTGGTTTTCCCTGGCTGGAGCCAGGGCCCTGAGGCAGAGAGGTGAGGGATGGAACGGGGAGGAGAGCCGCGGCCAGGTCCCGCAGGGCCGTGAGGACCATATTAAGGCATCTGGACGTTATCCCGCGATGCCGGGAGCCACCGAAGGGCTTCGGCGGAGACTGACCCAACTGGGTGTGCATTTTAGACATAGTTCCCTGGCGCTCGGGGCAGAGTCGGTGAGAGGGGCAGGATTGACCGGGGGCGAGGTGATGTGTCATGGAAGGCTGTCGCAATAATCTCCGTGATTAAGGGGCCTGGGGTTTCGGGTGGCTGGGAGAGAGATCTGGGCAGAGGAATTGTCCAGGCTTGGTGGGGGTGCAGGGGAGGGGAGGGGTCGGGGCGGACATTCTGGTTTCTGGCTTACCAGCCTTAGGACGCCAGAGCTGGGGTGGGGGGCAGGGTGGTTGTCCGTGGCTAGGCCCGGGTGTCCGAGGCTAGGCCCGGGTGTCCGAGAGGAGGCGTGGTGGGGGCAGGGCTGTGGCTCCAGGATGTGGGCAAAAGTCAGGCCCTGGGCCCCGCGATGCCTTCTCCCCCCTGCTGGTGCTTCCCAGTGTCCCCGCGAGCCCCACCTTTGTCTTGTGGCCATTACGCAGCCCCTCTCAGACCCCTGGATTGCCCTCTGGAGGGGACTTGGGGCTGGGACATGCCTTTCTCCCTCCCTGCTCAGCTCGAGGTGTCCCTGGGAACAGGCCCCTTCTTGCCTCCAGGAACTCGATGCACTTCCTTTCCTGATCCCGCGCAGAACTCTATATAAGGGAAGGAAACAGCCAGGCAGGCCGGGAGCGAGCGCTGGTGAGGACGGGCTGCCTGGAAGGGAGGGCGCAGTTCTGGGGAGGAAGTGGAGCCAGCGCAGTGGCCACCTCCTCGCCAGGACCCTCCTGCCCAGGGCCAGACGCTCAGCCAGGGAGGGCAGTGTCTTGGAGCCGGGCTGGGGCTGTGTACCCCTAGGGCCCCTGGCCTTGGCCTTGCCTCTCTACCTCCCCAAGGCCGAGGGCCGTTTGTAGCTAGCTGTTGACTGTCGAGCACCCTGAGGTCCTGAAGGGGTGCACACTCGCCTCCCACTTGGTTCCTGAGCCAATTCCTGTTTCCTTAGCTGGGCCTCCTGCCCTCCCCTGGTCTGGCTCACAGGGGCTGCTGGCGTCTTCCTCAGAGAGCCCAGTGGACTCGTGATGTGGGTGGCTCTTTCCTCAGCCATCAGGAAATGCAGGCTGGATCCCTCTGCGATCACTGTCTGCATTATTCTTGGCCACCCTGGTGCAGCCTCAGTGACCAGGGCTCAGAAGATGACCACGTCCTGGTTACAGGTTCCCTGAGTGTGGCCCAGAGGGTGAGCAGCAAAGCCGAAGGTAGGGCTGTTCTGTGCAAGGCAGGAAGCAAAGTTGGGGACCACCCATCCTGGGTGAGGGGGAAAAGTAGAGCCTGGAAGGGGGATCTGCCCAAATGTGCGTTTCGATGGGGTGGGGATGAAGACCTCCAGGTTCTAGGGTGCCTGACGGCCCTTTGTCTCTGGACTCCCGGCCTCCTGCTCCCCACTTTCTCCTTCCCCTCTCGTCCCTAGTGTTCCGGCCCATCCGCTTGCCCGAAGCGCCTACCTTCCTCTCCCCACACCCCTCTCCCACTCGGGCACCTGCCTGGTTCCCCAGTGCCAGCAGCTGAGAGTCTTAACTCTTGCTGGGCATTCACAGTTGCCCACGGTTTGGCCTGGAAGGAGTGTTTGCCGCCAGCCTTCTTTCTTCTTCTCTTTGAATATGCCCTTCGATGCCCTCTCTTCCTCCCCCTACTCCACTCCGTGCCCCAGCGTGTCCCAGGCTTCTTCACACGTGCAGCGTCCCCGCCTCCACGCCGTGCTCATGTGCGAGAGGCCGGTGGACTCACGATGTGAACTTGGCGGTGCAGGACTGTTGGGAGACGAGGGGGTGGCTCTCCCCTCCGTCACCGGGCAATGCAGGCTGGATCCGGAAATGCCCTTTCCCCATCTCTGCCTTCCCAGCCTTTTCTACAACCCTGCTGAGTACCGGGCTCTGAGCAAGGCGCTGGGGCTTCTCAATGAGAAGGATGAGTGGGCTCCCTGCCCTCACAGGGCTCACGAGGCGAGCGGGTGACGCGTATGGTAGACACAGGAAAGCGATGTGTCCTGGGGGCCCGCCCCACGTGCCCCCTCCTCCGTGGAGCCCGCCCAGGCCCCCCGAGTGCTCCCTGTGTTCTCACAGCCCCAGCACCCCTGCCACAACGTGTGCCTGGCCTGGCCTGGCCGTGGGGGCAGGTGGCACGCTGGGAGAAGTGGGGTCAGGCAGACCCGGGTGGTGGCCCTGGGCACTGTCACTTAGTGGCTGTGCTGTCTTGGCTCTCACAGGGCGTTGAGGGGACTGCCTGAGCCTCTGTAAGGTGAGGAGACGAATGGCCTACCTCAGGGGGGCCGTGGGGGGTGAAGGATAACGTACCCAGTGCTGGCACACAGCGAGGGTGAAGAAATGTCAGAGCTACACACTTTGCCTTCAGCCAGGACTTCTCCTTTAACTTACTCACCTCTTCAAAGGTCCTGTCTTGAAATACAGTCATATTCTGAGGTCCTGGGGGTTAGGGCTTCAACATGTGAGGTTTTTTTTTTAGGGAGGGGCACATAATTCAGCCCTTAACATTAAGTAAAATAAGGCAGAAACAAAAAGGTGAATATTGTATGCTTTCTCTTATATGAGGTACCTAGAGTAAGCAAATCCTTCGAGACAGAAAATAGATTGGAGGTTCCAGGGGCTGGGGAGCGGGGAGGAGAATGGGGGGCTTGTGTTTAATGGAGGTGGGGTTGCTGTTTGAGATGATGAAGTTCTGGAGATCCGCAATGACAGTGGTTGTAGAGCATTGTGAATGTTCCGAATGCCACTGAAGTGTATACTTGGAAATGGTGAAAACCGTCAATTTCATGTTATGAACATTTTCTCTCTCTCTCCCTCTCTCTCTCTCTCTCTCTCTCTCACACACACACACACACACACACACACACACACATGACCAGCAAAAGCTAGCGGGGAAAAAGAATTTTTCAGCTCAGGATTGTGTGAAATGCTGGCTTCAGAGACAAGTTGTTCTGGTCTGGCATTGGGGCAAGGCTGTTCTGTCTAGCTCCAGGGGGCAGGGGGTGTGGGTGTGGGGAGCCCCTCTGGAAGGCTGGGCAAGGTTAGGAGTTGGGGGGTTCCCGAGACCTGAGGATGGGAGTGTCACCCGGTTGGAGACCAGGCCGGCCACTTGCACAGCAGTGAGGTGGTGGGGGCAATGCTCGGTGGGTGGTACCTGGGCTTTTGCTTACCCTGCAAAGAGCAACACACGGATAACTTAGACCAAGATTTCACCAGTGCCCCGCCTCTTGCAGCTGATTGGCCAGGGGCAACTGTCGTGACCTTTGAGCCTTGTTTTCTTCATCTGTATGATTGGAGGAAGACGACTGATGCTACGGGATTGGACGACCTCAGAGAGATCAGGCGTATGGCAGGATTAGTCAGTCTCCTGCCCAGTGCATAGTAGGTGCTTAGCAAATGGCAGTGGATTTTACTACTGGCAATTACATGTGCCTGCCTTCCTCAGGCCTTTAGTCTCTTTCATTTTTCCACAGATATTTAGTGTGCACCTACTATGTGCTGGGACTAGTGTGATGAACAAGCCTCGAGACACTTATTTTCTGGAGGGGAAAACAGATTGTAGATGAGGAAGCAAAAACATCTGTAATTACAAACTGTAATGAGGTCTGTGAAGGCAGAGATACAGGCGTGCTCATGTGCACATGCGTGCGTGTGTAACTCAATGGAGTCGGGGAGAGCCTCGCTGGGGTGGTGACGTCTCAGCCCAAGCCAGAAGGATGGGAAGGACCCAGCTGTGCTCACAGCTGGGCTGAGAGCATCTCAGGCAGAGGGAACAGCATGTGCAGAGGCTCTGAGGAAGAGCAGAGCTAGGACGGAGAGGAGCCCACCCTTATGTGTGTGGCCTTGGGTCCTGGACGAGGAGGGTGGGTACAGAGTGACAGTGGAGAGCAGAGAGAGGCCGGGTTGTGCAGGGAGCTGTCTGCTCGGGCTGGCTGCCCGTCTGGCGCTTTAGACCCTCATGTCCTGGGGTGCGGAGGTGGGGCCCCCTCCAGGGAGGGATGTGCCCTGTTGTTGGCGTTGTGCCCAGGGACTTGCGAAGTTCAGAAAATACTGGCGGGGAATGACGAATGCCAGGCATCGCCCCAGTCTGGGCCTGGAAACACTCACCTCGCGGCTGCACCCCCAGCTCTCTGTCTCTCTGCCTCACAGGCTCTGCAGGAGACTGCTAAGCAGCGCTGGCCTGGGACAGATTGTGACCCTCTCTGCCTCAGCTTCTCCACCTGTGAAATGGGGATGGTCACAGTGCCTGCCCCACACATTTTTTATTAGGGTCCACTGAGTACGAGGAAAGGGCGCAGGACAGTAATGGGCGCATGGCGGCCCTCCCTACGCTTTCTGTCCCTGCCGTCGCTGTGAATGGCTCTGTGGAAATGAGCGTTCACAGGAGAGCCCGCAGAGAGGGCAGGAGCATGGGCCGGTCTGGAGCCAGGCTGCTGGGTGTGCATCCTGGCTGCTCTGTGGGTCAGCTTATTAACTTCCCTGTGCCTCAGTCTCCTCATCTGTGAAATGAGGTGCTCAGGGCTGTTGTGAGCATTGGAGAGTTAATTTAGGCAGAGCACGAAGAACAGGGTCTGGCCTACCGCAAGTGTGATGGGAGGAGTATCGGCCGTGCTGCTGTTCCTACTGTTCCTTAGATTTTCAGAGTTGAAAGACTGAGCCGCGGGCCTGCTCAGTGCCCCGTGTGTAGGTGGGACATTGGAGGTCCACCACACAGGAGCCTCCTCTGGGGCCGACCTCCTGGTCCTGGGCCCTGTATCCCGCGAGGTTGGCCTCGGGGACAGGCATGGATGGCGGGGCTGGCGCCCCAAGCCCCAGCGGACACTCTTGAGTCTGCCCCTTGAGTCTGCAGAGGGAGGATTCTTGTTTGGGTCCCCGTGGGGCAGTGGGAGTGGTCCCTGCTGACACCAGGAGTGTGGAGCCACAGGGCACAGGCCACAGAGTGGCAGGGGGCCCTGGCTCTCCCTGGCACATTCCAGGTTCCTGAGAGGGTGGCTGGGGGCCAGGGTGCCGGAGGGAAGGAGAGAGCCTTTTAAGGAAACATTTCTTTGCAGAGAGAGAGAGAGAGAGAGAGAGAGAGAGACAAGAAACATGGAAATACACAACAAAGTCAGTGGGCTGGCCCGCAGGCTGGCTGGAATGCACAGCCGTGGGCGGGGGTGGAGGGGGCTGCTGGGGGTGCCCAGGCACCAGGCCCTCTGCCCCGGCATCCACTGCTACTCCTCAGATCCGAGTCCTCAGGGAGAGACTGTGCCCTAGGGGCTGTCTCTGCTTCTGGGGTCCCTTCTTTCCACCACCTTAGAGTGGTGCTGGGAGAGGAGTCCCTCCCACTTGTCTCTGAGGACACCTGTCCATTCTGCTGCTGCCTCAAAATGTACTTGTGACCCCCTCACTTCCCCAACCTCAGCCCCAAATGGAGAGTGGAGAGCCACCTCGTGCAATGAAGAATGAATGCGAGTTGGGCATTGTCTGTGGGTGACAGTAGGACTGGGGAGAGGAGACACTGGGGGCCTGGTGTTATCTGGTGAAGCCTGCAAGCTCCAGAGTGGGGTTTGGGGCTGTGAGGGGATGGGGGGAGGGGGAGAGGAGGAGGCCACGGCCAGATGCAGGACTCCTATCCTGAAAGTGCCTGGCAGAGGGGGCAGGGTCCCCCTGGCTGAGACCTTGTCTGGTGGCAAGGCAGGCAGGCCACAGCCACCCCTGGGGCCTTCCCTTCCTCCTGCTCTGTTCTCCAGGCACCCTCCACCTCACCCAAGCCACTGATCAGCTGTGTGACCTTGGGCAAGTTGTTTAACATCTCTGTGCTCCCTGCACCTCAGCGAGATGTTTAACAGTAGCTACCTTGGTGGGTTGTTGGAGGGATCGAGTGAGTTAACGTGGGTATGGCACTGATAATAATGCCTGCCATATAAGTGCATATTCACATATGTGCATGTTAGCTCTTCCTTTCTTTTTAGCTTCACATGCGATTCTCCCACCAGCCCTGGAGTACTGTGGCACGTAGGGCGATGGACTGCGTGCTGGAGAACGGGTGGGCAGCCAGTCTGCAGCATGACTGTACCATGAGTCAGGGACCAGAGACGCTACCTCCCAGCCACTCCATCCTTCCAGGGTTCAGGGCACACTGTCATGTGGGTGTTGTCCCCTTGTGGGCTGGTGTGTCAAGCTGGGGGTATCCCTTAGGCTGGTCGGATGACAGAACGGGGTTGGGTGGAGGGAGGGCCTGGCAGAGCATAGCCTCTGTGAATACCCAGCCCCAGCCGAGGCCGTGGGCTGTCACCCTCACTGCCCCACTGGGGCGGGGCGTTGCCCACTCTCCAGGGAGACAGCCACCTCCCCTCTGGCCATCCACAGCTTGTGACCAGACACCCTCTTGCCCCGGAGGGAGCCTCCCCCTTTGTTCCCTCTGTGGGCCCCCTGCCTGGTGCTCGGGTCAGGAATTGGAGCCAAGGCTGAGGTATGAGCTCCAAGAAAAACGTGTCCCAGCTAGAAAGAAGGAACACATTGAGTTTCTGATAAAGGCCGCTGCTAATTGTCAGGGTAGAGGGTTGGCTGCCTGGCCTGGCTGAGGGATGTTATCTTAGGGTAGGGAGCAATCCAGCCCTCCCTCCTTCCCCCCTCCCTCTGTCTGGGGCCCCAGTTGCCACCTCCTGCCAGCCCCCCCCCACCCCATCGGAGAAGAAGATGAGGATGGTGATACAATAATAGCTCACCCATACAGGGTGCTTTCGGCTCTCAAGGCCTTCCCCATTTATTGGCCATGCGGCGGCTTTCTGTGGAAGGGCTGGCAGGGGCCCCTCACCAACCCGTTTCCCTCCCGCTCTGGGAAGCCGCCAGCTGCCTGCAGCTCTGACCTTTGGGTGCGAGGCCTTGTCATTGAGGAGAACGAAGGAGGTGACGCTTCCTTTTCTAGAGGCCTTCGACACGTTTTTAAAATTTTTTTACAAACCAATCTTCACCGGATCGCAGAAAATTTAGAAAACTAGAGCAAAGGAAAAAAAAATCTCATTTTTGTTACCCTGTAACTTGTTATGAAAATTCTGGTTGACCTTCAGTCTTTGAGCGTCTGCCCGTTCTGTACGGAACTTGAGACTTGGGATATATACGTTTCATTTTTGCCTTCTGCTGCCCCCCTCCCTTCGAGCGGTATTGCCTAAGCGTTTTTCCATGTCGCCACCTCGCCTTCCAGTGGACTCGAGTGCCAGAGTGTCAGTGTGCACGAGTGGAGGGAAGAGGGGTGTCTGGCATGGAGGTGGCGGCTGTGGAGTGATCTCAGGGGGCCCTGGTTTTCTGTGGGGATGAAAGATGCTAACCTTGCTTTTCTCTGCTCCTCCCACAGGTGGCTGCCCCCTGCATTCCTCCATCCAACCATGAACTGGTGGTGAGTGACAGTCCGTTCCCTACCCTGCCAGCCCCTCCTCCCCTCTCCGCTCCGCTCCGCTCCCAGCTGCAGCTTCCTTCAGACCCAGGCATGCTGGTAGCCCCCAAGGGTGCTGGGTAATTAAGTCAGGGGAAGGAGGGGGCCTTGTTCTGAGGTCGAAGCTGGACTGGGAGGAAATGAGTCATGAAGTCCCTTCTGATGGGATGCAGGGCCTCTTATTTCAAGCTGGAGAGCCCTTGGAAAAACCCATAAAAGGGCATCTTGCCTGTCTCTGGGCCTGGCCAGGTGCCTGTGGTCCTGGGGCTTGCAGGACCAGGGGATGGCATCTCCTCCACCTGCCCGGCTCTGGGTCCGGTGCCCTTCAGCGGGAGGCGGGGCGATGGGCGGCATGACCCGCAGAGTTCACCTACCAGGACAGCTGCTCTCATTCAGGAGGCCTGTTCCGACTCCAAGCTTTTGGGCTGGCGCTGAGTCTCTGCTCCCTCTCCGTGTCCTCCACTCCTCCTTCCCTTCCCCAGTCGGCCTTCCAGAAGAGCAAGGATGGGGGCAGGGCCCCTGTGAGTTGTGGGCTGCAGAGAGCAGCCTGCTCCAGACTGATCCCAGCTGGGCTGACTTGGAATGTTGGGAGCGTTTGCCTCCTGCCCTGCCACTGCCTTCCTGCCCTTCAGAGGTCCCTCCTGCTCCTCACCCTCTGCTGGAGGGTGGCAGGGCCCTGGCGGCTGGTCTGCACGCCTGCAGGTGTGGGCACATATGTACGCACCTGTGTGTGTGTGGGGGGGGGTGTGGCATGGGAGGCCCCCTGTGATCACACCTTGACCCACTGGTGTGGAGGGCCCAGTGATGACACTGATGTGAGTGGGGATCTAGGGGCGGGGCCAGGGTGTCACGGGGCCCTGGAGGTTGCAGGTGTCCGCACACCTGTGCAGTGAGTGACCGGCTCAGTCTGGATCCTGGAATCTCAGTCTGGCCATCCAGTCTCCTTCTCGCCAACACCCATGTGCTGTGTGACAATGGCCCTGTCCTGCCTTCTTTCTGGGCATCAGTTTCCCTTTCTGTCAAAGGGTGGGTTGAACTAGATGCTCAGAAGTCTTCTCAGTGCTGATGAGAGTTCCCTCCATTTAGGGTCATGAATGGAATGAAGTAAAAGCATGTGAAAGTGCCTGTGACTCTCAGACGCCCCCGGACCCAGAGCGGCGCCACCGCTGTGTGCGCTGGGGCCCAGGCCTGTGGACTGTTCCCCTCTTAGCAGGGCCCCTCCTCCCCGGTGTCACTGGGCCCAAACCCTCCGGGCCTCAGCTCTGCCGGCTGTGCTGCTCCAGATGTGGGGTGTCGTTTGCACACTGCCCAGGCGGAGGTCATCTGACGGCAGCAAGGGCAGGGGGTGTGGGCGCTGTGGGGATGCGGCCAGAGTGCAGGCCCAGTTCCGAGCTGCCAGTGACAAGTCTTTCTGGGATTTTGGAGGGACACCATGGAGGGCCGGCGGAAGGGGTCAGGTGGGGTGAGTGGATGTCTCATCACTCCAGCCCCACTGCCACTTTGCCCCCGAGAACAGAATGTCCTTGGCCGGTCTAGGATGGCTGGGGGTTGGGGGAGGGGGGCCTGGGGTTTAGGCATCTCCTGGCAGAAGCCAGATGCCTGGCCGCTGGGAGTCTCGTGAGGTTTGTTTATGTGAGGAAGGGTCAGGGGTTGGGACGGGGGGACTGGGCTGACATTCCAGCAGCAGAACTGCTGTTAGTCCCAGGAGGGGCTCCTGGAACGGAGTCTTCTCATCCCTGAGATGTGCCCCGCTGTGCTGGAGGCCCTGACCTTCACAGAGGCTGCGTCAGCCACCTGGTGGTGAAGCGGTTGTGGTGCCAGGTTGTGCTCCCAGAGGTTCCCCCACTTGAGCTGGAACTACCCCCACAACAGAGGTCAAGAGTGGGGGAGATTCAGAACCCTCCAGAGGCTGCCCACTCCACTTGGAGAAAAAGCCCCAGGTTGTTCCATTGCCTTGCACGGCCCTATAAGACAGATTTTCTCTCTGGCCCCATCTCCTTCCAGAAGCTCTCTCCCTCGCTCCCTCTGCTCCAGCCACCTCCCTGTTCTTGCTGGTCTTCGAACATACCAGGCAGCATGCCACCTCAGGGCCTTTGCACGTGCTCTTCCCTCTGCCTGGAATGCTTTTCCTGCAGATGCGTTCAGGGCTCGTTCCTTCCCCCAGGTCTTACTCAGTGGCAGCATTTTCCTTCCCCAACAACCCTCTTTCCTTTCCCTGCTTTCTTTTCCCCGCCCCCCAGCATACATCACCATCTGATAAGCTATGAGTCTTATTTAATTATCTTGTTTAAGAGGCCCTCCCCCCTCCCCCACACCAGCAGCATGTAAATTCCATGACAGGGGATTTTTATCTGTTGTGTTCACTGCTGTATCCTCACTGTCTGGCACCTAATTAGGTACTCAACACATGTTTATTGAGCGACTGAAAGACAGGCATTCAGCTGGATGCCTGGTGCAGATTAGGTGCTCAGTAAACGAGACAGCCTAGTGGGGGGCCTGCCTCCAGCTGGGCACTCTGTGCTGTCCCCAGGGAGTGGGAAAGTGGCCCAGGGGAAACGGGAGAAAGTTAGGCTCCCCCCTGAGAGCACTCAGCACCTGTTTCCTCACCGCAGGCGAGGCAAGCGCTCTGAGCAGGTTCACAAGAGGGAGGAAAGGGCGGGCTGGATTCTTCCTTCCTTTTCCATTCTCTGCCTGCCCTTCAGCCTCTGCAGGGCTGGGTTCAGCCGCCCCCCAGCCCCCTCCCTCTTGTGGCACACTGTCTGTCTGTCTGTCATGTTTTCTCTTGGTCCCCAGCTCACCCATCTTGCTTAAATCCTACCCCCCCCACCCAGTCCACCCCTGGGATCAGGACCATCATCCTTGGGCACAGAATTTTGGCCCAGCCTCTGGCCCCTGCCAGCCAAACACATTTTCCAGCCTGTGCCAGGCCAGCCAGGGCAAAGTGGCTTAATCTTCAACCAGTGTTTTCATCTCTTGCTCAACAGATGTTGCCTCAGGCCTTGAGTAGAAGGGTCCTAGGGTCATCTCCCTCCTGTGGGGTCCCCGGGCGGGGGCAGGATGGAGAGGGGAGAGGCCTGGTTTGCCACAGACACGCCTGATCCTTGGAAAGAGCTGAAGCAGCTTTTCTCAACTTCTGAAAAATAAGAATCCAAAGGAACTTCCCGAGGGTGACAGCCAAACGGAGCGGCCACCGAGGTCGGCTGTGTGTTGAGTCCTTGTGCATGTGCAGCCTGGCACTCAGGGGACCCGGCCGGGGGGAGATGGGCCGGCCCCATGGAGGGTGCTTGAGGTGTCCTTGGGAGTCGGAGGTCAGGGAGGGGTGTCTGTGGGAAGAGGAGGGCGATGGGGAATGGCGATGCTAGGTAGGTTTCACTTACAGCAGGAATCAGAGCCGTAGGGAAAGTTAACCCTCGTACAGAACTTTCTATTTGCCCACCTGTGTGCAGAAAGTTTTACAAAAATCAGCTCATGTGTTCTGCACCACAATGCGGCAAGGGAGGTGCCTTGATTATCCAACATCGCAGGGGCGGACCTGCGGCCTGCGGCCACAGAGACGTCCAGAGGGGGGCCTGGGATTTCGACTCAGCTGTCTGGCATCTCAGAGTCCACCCTTGTACCGTTGATAATGACAGATGGCACTCTCACTCGCACAGCAGCTGTGGTCTTCCAAGCCCTTCCCCTGACCCTGGGGCCGTGGGAGCCTATGGTGACTCGTGCGGAAGCCTGGGCAGGGGAAGCCCGTCCCGGTCAGCGGGGTCGGGGCGGGGGGGGGGGGGGGTGTGGAGCAGGCCGTGCAGCGCAGCACGGGGGCTCAGAAAGGCTCCGTGACTGGTTCCTCGTCCCACCCAGTGGGGTTTGGGGTTCCTGGTTTCGCTTTCTCCCCAGGGGCCCCGGTGCCTGTGTTGACCCTCAGTGCCTGATGACTCGGGGGCACCTCTGGATGTCTTCCTCTAAATGGCACTGGCCTCGCGCTGGCCTGCCTTGCTTCTCTGCTTGCCAGGGGGCCTGGCGTTTAGGGCAGGGCCTGCCATCCATCCCACCAGCAAACGTTTTCTGAGCACCTGCCTGGTGCCGGGCTCCGTTTTCACGCTGGAGCCTCGGGGCTCTTTGCTGCCAGGGCCCGGCCTCCTAGTAGAAGGCAGGTGGGCGTGGGTCAGGCCTGGTGTCCCAGAAGGGAGAGGGTCTTCGATGCTGTCTCGTCAGACCCTCCTTTAAACACAAGGGAACCGACACCCTGAGAGTTACAATACATGCGAACTGTATTTTTATTGCGGTAAAATACACACAACACCACATCTACCGTCTCAAGCATTTTTGAGTACGCCTTTCAAACCGTAACGGCCTCTCCCCCTCCCCCGGGCAACCACCGTTCTGATGCCCAGCAGCTCACAGAAGGTGAAGTTGCACAATGTTTGTTCCCTCGTGACTGGCTCGTCTCACTGAGCGTGAAGTCCTCGGCGTGTCCGTGTGCTGAGGCGTGTGTCGGCGGGGTGACCCCCTCCGTGTCGAGGCTGTTCCGTCCCGCTGGGAGTGCAGACCACCGTTTGCCCTTCCCCTCGCCTGTCCGTGGGCACTCGGGCTGTTTCCACGTTCTCGCTGTCGTGGGCGATGCTGCTGCGGACGTGAGTGTGTAAATGTCTCTTCGGGTCTCTGCTTTCACTGCTTTCGGTACCTACCCACAAGGGGAATTCTGGATTACACGGTCCTTCTGGTTTTTGTGTGGGGTGGGGGGAGATCACCATACTGTTTCTCACAGTGCCCGTATGCCATTCGAGTCCCACCGATAGCGTACCAAGGTCCTAGTATCTCCACATCCTCACGGAAACTCTTTATTTTATGTGTTGTTCTCTATGATAGGTATACTAATGGGTGTGAGGTGGTGGCCCTAAATTTTCAAAGGACATGAGATCAGGAAGCCCCCGTGTCAGATGTGGGCGAGAGGGTACCTTGCTGCCTTGTGGCCCATGAGAGGCTGTGAGTTACCTGGTGCCAGGAAAGGCGTGGGGCCTCTCGGGCCGGCATGGCCTCCTTGCTCTCCATCCTGCGGAGAGCCGCTGGCGATCGCTTTAGTTGGTTCGAACTCCAGGCCCTAATGCGTGTCGTCTGAGGGCCCTGAGTAGGTCACGGGCCTCCGTCTGTGGGAGCTTCTTGAAAATGGAGCACTGCCAGGAGACAGGAGTCTGACGGAGCCTCGACTTTCAAAGAAGAGAGCCGCCTGTGGGCATTGCCACCCAAGGGGGCTTCCCAGAGCCGTGAGGGGGTTGGGAAGGCCAGTTTGTGCCGCAGCGACAGGGGCTTAGTCCAGGGAGGGAAAATACGGGGGGAGGAGGTGCAGAACGAGAGTGAGAATTGTCGAAGGACAAGTTGGCTTATTTTCTTCTGCTGTCAAAAGCAGAGCCTGGTAGGTGGAGGGTCTTACAGAGGGGAGGAGGCTTGGGTTAAAGAAAAATGATCCGGGTAACCCACCGTCCCAATATGCAAGGTTGTGGGTTCAGTCCTCTGTCGGGACACATGCACGGATTGACCAGTGGATGCATAAAGAACTGGGACAACAGATCCATGTTTCTCTTCTCTCTCTCTTTCAACTTAAAAAAAAGGTAAAAAAAAAAAAAAGAAAAAGAAAAAGCTCCCTAACACCAAAAATGGCCCAATGGGGGCAATCTGCGGGAGTTGCTGTCTGTCCCGGAAACACACATGTACTCACCGACACCTGCTAGGGGTGAGGCAGGTGCTGGTGCGAGCTGCCCTCCCTGGGGAGTGTCTGGGTGGAAGTCCTCAGGACCCACCGAGGGCCTGCTCTCGGGCTGCACTGTGAAGGAGCGTGGTCCCTGGAGGTTAGGGCATCCACAAATGGGCTGACCACCTCCCCTATGACCCCCACTAGGAGACGCCCCAGTTTGGTGAAGGGCTGACCCTCGGGTAGCCATGCTCAGGGGGAAGAGAGAGAGAGAACTATGCTGTGGAAACAATTAGTGCTGGACTAGGGCATTCTGACCAGAGGTGGCCTCGGCATCTAGGGAAGGAAGCGATCCGTTGGTGCTTTGATGGTTGAGGAAGTCGTGGCCTGTTCTGAGTCCAGTTGAGGACGGGAGCACATGAATGAGGGGAGGGAAGAAGGAGAGAGGACCTTGCAGAAGGTGGCAAGGCTGAAACAGAGAAGGGGCAAGGCCTTGGTACCTATTTCCAAGACTGACGGGGCCCCAGCAAATCCAGTTCCTTGCTGGGGGGTGCGGGGCCAGGCAGTGTCGTCTCACTTTGGTGGCTCTGGCTGAGAGTGTGGACATGGAGGCGGGAGCAAGCATGGCGTGCGTGGTGGGCAGCGAGGAGGTATGAGCAGAGGCTGCAGGCAGGTAGGGGAGAGCGGGGAAGGCAGTGGAATCCACCCGAGGAGGAAGGGGCCACTTAAGGGCGGAGTCCAAAAGTCATAGTGGGGAACTTGAACTTGATGAGCTAAGCACTGAGAGCCATTATGAGTCCTTGAGTGGGGAAATGACCCACAGCGGGCTTTGAGAGTGGGGAGTCAGCTGCCAGCTGTGGGGTGTGGCTCAGTGGTGAGGGGGCAGCCAGGAGGAGGGCTGGGCAGACCTATGAGCTTGGTGCAGGTGCTCAGTCAGTGTGGGGTGGGGAGGGTCTGGCCCGGGCGACCAGAGAGGCCTGGAGGACGGGCCTGCGAAGCACAGACTCCCAGTTCCCTGGCAGACAGGTAAGGAGAGCAGCATCCTGTGGGGAAAGTGGCAGGAAAGGGTAAGAAATATTCCAGCCGGGCTGGACCAGCCCGGGGAGCATGTACGAGCCAGTTGGGTGGAGTGCCCGCAGCTGCCCAGCCTCAGCCAGGACTCGGGTGCTGGTCCCTGAGCGTGAATTGAGAAGGGCCTGAGGACAGGAGTGGGCTTGCCCAGGCCCCTCCCCGGGAGAGGAGGGGGTGCATGCAGGGAAAATCAGGCATCACATTTCACTTAATCACATCCAGCCTGTTCTTTTTCTCTGGTGGCCTTGGCCTGCCTAGAAGAAGATGTTGTCCCTGGAGAAGCTTCACCCCGACACTTGGGGGTCTTGGGCTGCTGGCTTCCCCTTCCCCGCCCACCCTGGCCGTTCCGGCCCTCCCTGCGCTGTGCCCTCCCTCCAGCCCCTGGCCCTTATGCGCCCAACAGCTCCCCCTCCCAGGATGATGGGGAATAAACATGTGGTGAGGGGTGAACCCAGGGTTTGAGGTGCAGACTTGAGCCCTAATGGAGCTGCCGGCCTTCCCAGAGACTCGGTTTCCTCACCTGCCCGAAGGGGTTCAGAGTGGTCGGGCTGCGGCTGCTGCAGCCCCTGCTCTGGTTGTTTTGCTGTCATCTGTCGGTGGTCCCCCCGAGACAGGCTGTGTGGGGGGTGTGCCGTGTGCCAGCCTTGTCACGCCCCCTCTGAGTGCCCAGTAAATGGTGCTTCTCTTTTGCTTTCAGCCCCCTCCCTCCATCTGCCTGGGTTGTATTTTTAGAACAAGGGAGCCTGGAATAACTTGCTCCGGGTCCTGGGGCCGAGGACATTCCAGCCCCTGCGGCCCTACCCGGCAGCTACCTTCCCCTCCTAACACGCGGCGCTGCTCGTGACCTCACAGTTCGTCGCCATGGCAGTAGCTGTGATGTCACGGGGTCCTTTTGCCCTGAAAAGCCGCCCAGATTCCAGGCCTCCCAGGGGGCAAGAGTGGGGAGGGCTGGAGGGGTGGAGTGGGGAGGGTGTGAGGAATTTCTGGATGGAATGTTCCTCTGGAGGCTGAGTCCGCATTCTGCACCAGCCCTTCCCCCCAGGCCCAGGCTTGGGCACCTCCCCCCACCCGCTATGGCCCTCTGTCTTTTCCTTCCTCTGAAACAGCCGCCCACAGATACATTTTTTTCCCAGCCCACCCTCCCTGCAGGCCGCTGACACGGCCTACTATGTGAAGGTCCGGGCAGTCTCCCAGCCACCCCGGCCCTGCAGAATGGCCCCTGCCGGGGCCCACACAGTTGGCGGTGGGTACATGCAGGCTTGGACAGGGCATGCGTGTGTTTTGGAGAAAAAAACTGACGAAAGGATGTGCAGCTTTCCTTATCCACCCCGTGGCTCACAACCCCTCACGTTCAGGAAGTCCCCTCTGATGTCTGATCTCAGCCTCTCCTGCTGCAGCTCGTTTCCTCCTCTTCCTATGGAAGTGTACTGGAGACAGCTCTTCCTCTGCAGGACCTGGGACTATGAGTCTTTAAGTCTCAGAAAGCTTGTTCCCAACAGGAGGGCAGTTGATTTAAGGCTCAGAGGAGCTGAATGGGAATCCTCTCCAGGGAGAGGAGACAGAGTGTGAAGGGGTGGATGTAAGGAGCAGGGTTCAAGTACCAGCCCTCTTACCTACTAGCTGTGCGACCCTCAGTCTTCTCAACTGTAAAATGGGTCAGTGCTTACCTTGTGCACATTGGTTATGAATTTGGTTATGAGGGTTGGTGACCATGGCAGCAAAGAACCTGATACTGTGCCCAGGCTTGCATTAACACGTGATGAGTGATTGTTGTTATCTTGTTAACATTGTGAGAGGCATCTCCAGACCAGGGCCAGGAGGAGGTAGGCCAGTGAGGTGCTTCGGGTGCAAAATTCCCGGAGGCGTTGCTCTCAGAATTGTGTGCATGCACTTGGAGCACCCCGAGAATGAACATCTCCTTAAATTTTCTGCCCTTCAGCCTCTTCCCAGTCGCTGCCTTGCTCCAGACCCCTGGGTTTGAGTTCCTAGAATAGAAGGACCCTCGAAGAGCAAAACTTGGTTGTCAAGTGGCACCAGGTCCCAATGCGGCCACCTGCTCCTGAGCTGGATTTGAGTTGTGCTGCCTGGGGGGAGGAAGGGGTACCCTGAAAGACGCTGGGTGTGGCTGTGGTCAGCTGCCCTCTGCTTTGGAAAGCCTGGGTCCTCAAGATCCAGGTTTTATCCTGGGACTGGGCAATGGAAGGAGACAGAAGGGGGCAGCCCCTGTCTGGGCTCCGTTTGCTCCCTCCTGCAGCTGAACCTCAGGAGGAAGGAAGGGAAGAGCCCACAGGGAGGGGCCTGGCTGATCTGCCTGCAGGCTGGCTGGGGGGGTGGGGCCAAGGGGCTGCAAGGTGAGCTCAGCAGTGGGCTTTACAAGACTGGTACCAACCCAGTCATGCCATTTACTTCACCCTGAGAGGCTGGGTGAGTCAGACCCCTCTGCACCCCAGTATCCTTATCTGTGCATCAGGGAGGGAGGACATTCTATCTGAAGTCCCTCTCAGGGCTGCTCTGAGGAGTGCTGTGCAAGGATGGAGGGTGTGTGTGTATACCTTTGTGTGCATGTGTGTTGTGGGGGTGGGTGGGTGTGTCTGTGCTGAAGGGGCTCTGCCAGCCTTTGGAACTCCGAGGCTGCCACCTCAGGAACCACAGCTTGGCGTGACCGGAGAACCTCCCTATAGCACACCCCAGCCTCCCTGCAGGGCCTGGAGCAGGCTTGGCCTCAGGGGAGGCCCACCCTCCTGTTAGCAGTCCCTTGCTTTTCTCATTCCCAGCCGACCCAGAGCTGGCAGTTCCTGGGAAACAGAGAAGCAGGACTCCAGTCCCCGGAGGACTGGGGCGGAGGGGCGGGGTGGGGAGCACAGCGTGCATGCTGGGCTGTGTTTGCAAATACTGCAGGAAAGCGCTGGGTGTTTAGGTCAGGAGGGGTTTTTGGAAATTTTTAGCTCTTCAGAAAGCATCTTGACCAGTAACATGAAGGCATTTGATGGCTGGCAAGCGTCTTTCTGTGGCCCATCTCCAGCTGGCACGGGGAAAGGGGTGGGGGCCAAGAGGACGGTGCTCAGATGATTGTTGGCAGGGAGAGAAGTTTCTCTTGCACTGCTGAGGCCTGTGGTTTCTAATATTGACTCCAACTCCCTGGTCTGCTTCGCGCCAGACAGGGGAGGGGTGGGGCAGGAGGGTCAAGGTGGGGCAGGGTGGGCCTGGGAGGGCCCGGGAGTGTGTGGGGTGGAGAGGATAAATGAGTGCTAGCCTTTACCGAGCACTTCCGAAGTGCCAGGCCCTGTTCTAAGTGCTCGATGTGCTTCCTCTCATTGGAGCCTTACCACACAGGGCCCGCCTGTCCTGCTGAGGAGCAGCAGGGACGGAGTGGCCTGCTCGAGTTCACACGGTTAGCAGTCGAGAGAGAGAGAGAGAGAGAGAGAGAGAGAGAGAGAGAGAGAGAGAATGTGGCCCCGCAGTCTGCTGCCGATGCTGCTAGCTGAGACCAGCGCTTCTCCAAGTGTCGTCCCCGGACCTGGAACCCTGTTAGAAATGCACGTTCTCGGGTCCCTCCAGAAGTCTGCTGGATAACCCTCTGGGGAGAGCCCAGCACCCGCGTGTCAACAGCCTCCAGGTGTTTCTGAGGCACCCTCAAGTTCAAGGCCCTCTGGCTCTGACACTCTGCCCTTTGGGGGAGTCCAGGCCTCCTAGGAGGCTTCACCCAGAGCAGAATGAGGGCTCTTCAGGGCCTGTGATTCCCTGGGGCAGGCGCTTCATCTCCAACTTCTCCATCTCACCCCACTTCTGAGCCACCCTACCTGGGCCGGCTGGGTCAGCAGACTGTGGAGAGTGAGGGCTTCGGAGGCGGGGGGAGCTGGGTGCAGGCTCAGTTCTGCTGTGCAGCCTCTACATACAGAAGGCCCCTGGGGTCTGCCCTCCAGAAGGGCTCCTCCTCCCCCAGGGCACCAAAGAGGGGGTAGTAGTCAGTCCTAGCCCGAGGTCTCCACGGGAGCATTACAGAGCCCTGGGCCAGAAGAGGCAGGTGGGGGTCAGAGGGCCAGGATTGCCCAGTGGGCTCATTTGCGCCCTGCTCAGTGGCCTGTGGCTCAGGAGTTGGGGCTCTGGGAGATGGCTGGGTGAGGAGTAGGGCCGGACTGGGAGCGGGTGGAATGTGTCACCTGTACTCCTCCAGAGCCGTCCTCAGACTCCAAGGGAACAGACCTGGGGCTGGAGGGGCTGACTGGTGTACCTCCCCACCTCCTACCCCATTCCTGGACCCTGTCCTTTCTTCCTGGCCCTGAACAGCTCAGGAGTTTCACGCCCTGGAAGGAAGCGTCGGCCTCAGCGGCCCGTCTTCTAGGCAGCAGGGGTAGAGTCTGGGCTGTTGCCAGAGAGAGCGTGGCAGCCTGCGTGCAGCTCAGCCGGCTGTCTTCCTCCGTGCCCGTCCTGGCCCGCTTCTCGCTGGTGCCGGGACCTCTCCGTGGTCATCCTGTCAGTTCCCCTGTCTTCACACACCAGCAGCTCAGCGGCAGGTCCCGGGCTGGGGCTGGGACCGGCGCTTCCGACTCTGAGACGCTCTGTCTTAACCTGGCCCACGCTGGTCTCAGCAGAGGCTTGTTCCATGACCTTGACAGCTCTGTCCATGTCCTTCTGCACGGTTCAAGGGCCCCTTTTAACCACTTCACTGAGTCAGAAATGCAGCCCTAGGAGCTGTGGTCAGGAGGCGGCCTTGGATTGGGAATCTTGTCTCCTGTTTTGGGGAGTCCCAGGAGCCCAGTTTTAAGGATGCCTGTAGCAGAAAGCACGTCTTTGGGCTGGGAAGGGGAAGAGAGGCACCAGGGTGAGGGGCAGGACCAGCCCACAGGTATGTATCCATGACATGCTCTCCATCAGTCCCTGGCATGAGGGGTATTGCAACCAAATTGGTAAAAATGCTGCTTTGACTCTTTTGGAGGCAGGTGGGATAAGAATCACAAATAAAGCAAGTCATGTTCCTAGGATGCAGTTATTCATGTGCTAATGGCCAGATAAACACAGATAGCAAGACTGAATGGAGTTGGGAGGTGGGAGAGAGAGTCCTTCTTGCTGGGGTGTTCCTCGAGGGCTTCTTGGTGGAGGGGAGCTTGTAGGAAAGGAAGGGAAGCTGTTCCACAAGGAAAGGCTTGGATGTGGGGAACAGTAAGGGGGTCCACAGGGCCGGTCTGGATGGAGGAGAGCTTCGAGCATGAGAACTGAGGTCTGAGGGGGCAGGGCCAGTGGTGGGAGGCCTCGAAAGGCCAAGTTAGGGTTCCGGCAGGCCTCCCATCCAGGCTGCTGCCATCTCATACAAAGGTGGGGTTCAGATCCTGTTGTCCCCATGAGTAGCTGATGACTTGGGACCCCTCATTTAACTTGTACAGTTGGGCTCAAGAGTAATAACAGTACCTGCCTCACAGGGTTCCTGAGTGGGACGGCATTGTTGGAAATGCCTGATGTGTTGGGACAATGACTGTTCCTTGCTCCTGGTCCCTTTCTGAGGGGTCAGCGCCTGCCCAAGTCAGAGGTCTGGGCGAGGTGTGTCAAACTGGTTGTGGATAGTACCAATTAGGATGCTTTTTATTTTCCAAACTCAGCCTCCCACCTTGGGGATGGCCGGGTTACATCTGAGTCCTTGGGCTGGCGTCATGTCCTGCCTCAGGAGGCATCCTCGTGGCCACCAGCCTTGGAGAGAGAGCCCACCGGGGGCTGTGTGTCCTGAGGCCTCACACTGCGTTTCCCTTTGCCCACAGCCGATCAACACCGAGAGTGCACCGAAGAATGTAGTGGACGTGGTGAGTGGCTGTGGGCGGGCGTGGTGGCGGGGAGCGGCCTGGGGAGGCTGGAGAACGGAAGGTGGGTTTGGGGAACGTGACCAGATACATGTGTCTGGGGACGTCCTTCTGGAGTAGATATGGGGAGCTTGGGGGAAGTGGTGGGGATAAGAGTGACCGTTGGGAGCCTGCATATTTGGAAGTGGGTCGCTGGGGAGCCGGGCAAGCCGAGTGGGAGAGGCGGGGGTGGGAGCAGAGACAGGCCAGTGGTTAGATGTGGGTTTCTCGATTACATATGGAGAAATTGAGAAAGCCAGGCGGGTCTTTCCAAGTAGATCTTTCTGACTCAGCAGAGACACAGTTTCCTCAAGGCTGCATGGAAGAGGAAGAGGAAAAAGTCAGTGGGTCCTGCAGTGGGGAAACTGAGGCTAGCAACTGGGAGGCACCTCCTGGCAGTGGCCGGTATTGAATGGATTGGAATGGAAGACTTGGGTTTAACTCCTGACTCCTCCAAGCTTCTAAACGTGTGACTGGAGACGAGTCGTGCACCTGTCTGTGCCTTAGTTTTCTCATCGGCAAAGTGAGAGTGTTTCCCACAGTTGTCACTGGACACAGAGAAGGGGGCTTGATGAGCTCTGAGAGAGACCTTTAGAGGACAAAGAAAGGTTAAATGAACAGTCAAGTCCCCCACGCCCTCACCCCGCACCCCTGCCAAACCCGCAGGTGCTACACCTGGTGCCTCTGGGGTGCTGTCCCTGACTCCCTCGCTGACTGCCTTGTCTCTGTCTGCAGGGAGAAGGAGCCTTCCGGGGTGCAAACACTCGGAAGAGTCTTGAGGAAGACGTAAGTATGGGGAAGGGACGGGGAAGGAAGTGGCTGGGCCCCTGGTGCTCAGAGGGCACGGGCGGGGGGTGGGTGGCCGATGCCTCACACCTGTCCTGTTGGGTAGGGTGTCTCTTTCTCCTCTCCTGAAGCGCAGGCAGGAGTTGTCCATCTTGGTTGCCGAGCTGGGGAGGAGGGGCTGGGATGGTGAGCAGGCCCCCTCTGCT
Source organism: Phyllostomus discolor (assembly GCF_004126475.2). Lineage (NCBI taxonomy): Eukaryota > Metazoa > Chordata > Mammalia > Chiroptera > Phyllostomidae > Phyllostomus > Phyllostomus discolor. The sequence continues at coordinate 15,436,753 of NC_040906.2, forward strand.
TATACACTGGGCCTCAGTCTTGGCCTTGGCCTCCTGGGCAGTTGGGTCCGGAGATCATTTGCCCATCACTTTGCCAGGGCGGGAGGGCGGAAGGGGGAGGGCTCTGTGAGGCCTGCCTGGGTGGTAAGTGAGTGGTCACCAAGGTAAGGGCAAGGTAAGGGGACTGAGCAGCGCTGTAGCAAGAGGGACTAAGGGCAGAGATGAAGGGAGACTCTTGAGCCCTCAGAGGGTCATTGGACCTTGGGGCACTGCAGGTTCTGCTTCTTTGGAGAGAGGAGTCCTTGAAAATGACAGAATCCTTTGTGTGGCTTTAGTGCCATTGACTCAGAAGGAAGCCGGAAGGAGGGCCCGCTGGTCCACCCTGCTCCTCCTGCCATGCATTTTTGGTGGAGGTCAATGAGCACCCTCCTTAAATGGAAGGACCCCAGCAGGGGCCAAGCGGGCTCCCCCAGGACCCTGCTTTGAGCAAGGCTAGTGTCGAGCTCATTGTCCCACCCCCGGAGCAGACACCCAACAGAGCTGGGCCTTGCCCTTTCTTCCCTGCCCTCTTCGGACAGTTTGCCCCTCTGCTGGCCCCTCCATCCTTGCCCGCCCTGATCTGCAGAGGAACAGGGAGTGGTTTTGGCGGTTGGCACAGGGGGAGCTGTTGATGGCATGAGGCCCTATCATCTGACAGCTGCCTGACCCACAGTGGGGAGGGCCCCACAGGGAGGCGCTGGGGCCGCAGGAGGCGGCTTCTGCAGGCGGCAGCACTTCTGCGGTGAGCCCACCGCCACTGCCACATTGCCCCGGGGCTGCCCTGCAGGCGGAGGGGAGGCGTCCTCCAGGAGGAGCAGGAGCATGCCTCTCCGATTAGTGGGGAAGGCTCTGTTCAAGGTACGATGGGCCCTGTGGGCACGGAGTGCTCGTGGTGGGGAGGAGTCCTGTCTCAGTCTGTGATGTTTCTGGGGCTGGGGTGCAGGGAGATTTTAATTCTTTGTGTACCTACTACTGAGGATTAACTAGCTTAATGCACGACAAAGCATAGGCTATGTGCTCAATAAACGGTAGCTATTCTTGTGACAGTTGTTTTGGTGGTGGGCCAGGCGCTGGTATTTTTGGATGCCCATGACATCCCCAGTGGCAGATGCTGTGGCCCCACTTTGTAGATAAGCGCACAGAGGCTTGGAGGGGCTCGGGGACTCAGTGCCTTGTCCACTTCTTCCCGGGACCACTGCTTAGATCTGGTGTTACCGGGGACTCCCAGCCCTCGGCCGGGGGATGGGGTGATGGTGTGTAAACCAAGACTGGTAGCCAGTGGTCTAGAATCTCTGACAAGTCAGGTCCTAGAGCTGTGGCTCCCACAACCGCCTGGGTCAGACAGACCCTGCAGTAAGAGAGAAGTTAGACCTCATGACGGAGTTTATGGCACAAGGGTGTGCATGGCTTTGGTCCTGGGGAAGATAGAGGTGGCTCTTACGTTGCAACTGGAGGAGGGTTTTTTTGGTGGGTGGGGGGAGTTTTGTTGATCTGGGATGAATGCGTAAGGGCTGGATAGGGTGGTGTCTGGTCTGGATATGGGAGGAGGGGCACGAGGAGTTTGGTGGTTCGTCTAGTCTAAGGAGTGCGTGGAAGGCTAGGCCGATTCCGGAGCAGCCTGCCGTCGTGCACAGGAGGAGAGGAAACCCAAGGTTTAGGTCTGAGACACCTCTGTTCCAGGTTGGATGGCTTCGGGGTGACTGAGGCACTCCCCTGCCCAGCCAGCGGGCTGTCCTGCAGCCTCCCCCGGGGTGAGGGGACCCATTTTCAAGGCAGCGGGGTGGCTGGAGCGCTGGGCCTGCTGCTGGGATAAGATGCCTGTTTGTCGAGCTGTTTTCCTGTCTCTGGCCCATGGCCCAGGATCCGGGGCAGGAGTGGCTGTTTCCCTCCGCCGGTTGGTTTGTAGTGGAGTCTGTGGATGGTGTGTGCTGTGTCGCACTTTGTTGTGGAAAAATCCAGGCTGGTGGGCAGGAAGGGGAGAGGAAGGGGTGTGGCTGGAGGGGCTGGTGGCGAGGGAGGGGTGGCCAGGGCCCCCGAGGAGACACAGGAATGGGGATAGGCTCCTGACGTAGGTTCGTCACCACTCTCTGGCTGCCTGACGCGGCCCCCGGCATTGCTTACCGACCCTCCTCCCAACCGTGTCCCCTGGGGACCGGGGCTCAGGAAACAGCTTTTCTTTTGGTCCAGAGCTGTTGTGTTTGGTCTGCGGACCTCAAAGGAAGGCAGGACTCTTCCCACACAGTGGCTGCTCTGAACCAGCCCCACCCAAGTCCCGGCATTCCTGCTTCTTGCCCTACGGCGGGGGAGAAGGTGGAGAACACAGCCTAGGGTCATAGTGCCTGAGTGCCCGGGAATGGCTGAGGGGTGACTGGCACTGAGGACCGAGGCGAAGAGAGAGTTGGCCGGGTCTCTGCAGGAGGAAGGGTGGGGGCTGGACACCGGAAAGACCTTCGCTGATAGTGAGAGAAGTGAGACCCCGTTTTGGGGGAAGCTGCCGAATTTTCTTTGGCGATGCCCTTTCAGCAAAGAGGAGACTATTTTGGTGACAATGGGGGCTAGTTCTTGGTGCACGGGGAGTTGGATCAAAAGTCCTATCGTTGATCTTTGCCCTGGGAGGGGCTGGGAGGAAGTTCAGAACTGCGTGAGTCCAGGGCTTTGAGAGCCTCGGTGCGGAAAAGAATGGGATCACAGGCGGACAGACAGCTTATTTTTCTTTCCAAAATAAAACCTTTGTAGAGCCCTCTGGTAGTTTTCTCTAAGAGCTCGAAGCGAGCAGGGAGACGATGTGAAGTCCTGGGAGACTGTGCTGGACCCATTGCACAGAGAGGTGAAACCAAGGGCTCCGTGGAGGAGTACCTTCCTCCGTAGAATGTAAGCTCTCTGAGGTCAGGCCCCTGGCCTCTGGTCCTGCGGTCCCTGGTGCCTCGGATGCTGCCCGGCACACGGCCTGCAGCTCGCAGCGAAAGTTCCCGGAAGGAGCAAGCGTGCTCGAGGCCGGGGGCAGAGGTGACCGCATCTCGCCGCTGTCTCCCAGCCCTCTTGAGAGAGGCCTGCATGATGAGGCACGCCGGAAAACGCCCGTTTCTAGCCTCGCGGGTGAGGTCACCTGTGTGTTTGTGAGCATTAGGTTGTGTTTGCTCACAGGTCCCCCCCTCCAAACCGCCCCCCCCGCCCCCGCCGCCACGCCACCCACTGGTGGTTCTCTGGTTCTCACTCTGTGTCCACCAACCCTCGGATGTGTCACCCGTGCATGTCTGCTCTCTGCCAGCGAGCGTCACATGCCCCCAAAGTCTGCAGAAAACAGGAAGCCCCGTCAGCTAGAGGGCAGCCCAGTGATTCATCAGGGGATGACCGTCCAGCTGTTCGGCCCCATCCTCTGTGGCGGGGTCTCTGTCCGGGGCAGCTTCCGCCCCTCCCTCCCCTTCCCCGGCTGGCCCGCTGGAGCAGAGCGGGCTTGGACGTTGTCTTATCGCCTCTGGAGGTGGCATGGCCAGACTCTATTGGGGCCAAGTTTTTGTTTATCTTCCCTGGCTTTTTTTGGGGTGGGGAGACTAAAGAATGTGGAGTGTTGTAATGTTGGGAAGGGGGGTGGGGACACGGGAGCCAGCTCGCCTGCCCAGCTCATCCTTCTTACTCCTGTGCTGGGGGAGCTCCAGGCCCCCCTCGGCCCCCACCCCCCCGTCCCTTCCCCGAGCCCCTCTCAGTAGCCCCTTGTCTCCCTGTGCTTTCTGTGCCTGGACCCGTGGCCCCGGCCACACCTCATGCCTTGGCTACAGTTGTGGCTTCCAGTTGTTTGAAGCAGCTGTGGTGGCCTCCTCCAAAAGTGGCTGTGGATCAGCAACAGATGAAGCCCGAGCGGCTATTTATAGCCGGGTGGCCCCGGGGCCTGGAGCGGGGCCTGCGGCCTGGGGAGGCTCAGCGACTCCTCGTCAGGATCAGCAGAATGGAGACGGATGAAGTGTTGGGTTTCTGCGTTCCTCTGGGTGGGTAGTTTTGGAACAGCCTGGTCTGGGGCTTGAAAACCAAACACAACCCTCCTTACCCCCCCACCCCCGCCCCACGCCTGACTCATGCAAGCCCAAGTCCTCAGGGCCAGGAGAGCTGTGGAGACAGGGAAACTTTCCGCCCCGACAGCCCCACTTGGCTGTTTCTTCCTGCTGCTGCCCGCGGAGGCTGAGCTGCGCAGAGCTGGGTGGGAGCCCAGGCAGAGGGGACTCTGGGCACAGCCTCCTCGCGGGCTGATGGATGGAGGGTCCTCCGCTTAGGGGGGCTGCTGTCTTTGGGCTCGGCGGGGAGCTGGGCCCCCGAGCCCTCCCACTCCCACCTCGTAGGATCTGTGGGGCCTGGAGAGGGTGGAAGGGGGCTTCTGTCCTTGAGCTCCAGCCCGAGGCCTGAGGCTGAATCCCGCCCGTCGTCAGGACTTGGGGGTGAGTCGCTGTTGCCTCCGTTTCTCCTCTCGTCGGCGGGCTGTGATCCTGTCCCTCCAAGAGGTGGCTGTAACTTGGTGGTTGGGCACGGCTGGTTTCTGGGACGCCCGGGGATGTTCGGGAAGTGCCAGTGGGCTCAGAGGGCTCCGGCCGGGCCTGGGGGTCTAGAAGTCGCGTGTCCGATTCTGCATCGTGTGAGGAGGCTGAAAGGATGGCGGCCGGCGGCCGAGGTGATGCAGGGCTTTGATTTTCTGCAGAGGCGAAGGCAGGACTGTATCTCTTAACGGCCCTTTTCATTGTACTTGATGTAGTAACAGGAGCAACATGCACGTGCCTTATATGTATGTGTAATTCCTTTTGATCTTCAAACAACCCACAGGGATTGCCCCACTCTGCGTGGGGCATTACCGAGGCTCAGAGCGTGAGGTGATGCAGGGCAGCCCCGCCGGGTGCTGTGGGGCTCTGAGCCTGAGCTTTCCTCACGGCACTGTCAGGTGCCCTGGGATGCTTTGGACCCCAGCTTGGGCCCCTTTGCCTAGTTTTGTGCAAGCCGGCAACCTGAAAGAGGCAGTGGGTGAGGGGGTAACAGGCAATGGGTGGTGGGTCCTCGGGAGCGTGACTTGTTGCCTTAAGCTGCTCCCGGTTGGTGCACGTCATACCTGGCTGCTCTCATCTCTGAACGTTCGGTTGAAAGACTCGGTGTTGCTGCTTGACAGGAGGGACGTGTGGGGTGACGATGGTCGGAGGAGCAAGGTGTGGAGCTGGAGAGGGGGTGCTGTCCTCACCTTTGCTCCTCTCACGCTCGCGGTCTGTATTCTCCCCTCAGGCTTCCTATTTCGGTGGCCAGTCAATCACGATGCAATGAGTTTCCATCAGTCCAGTAACTGTTTTGTTGAGTGTGTGCTCAGTGCAGATGGCACCAGCCCAGGTGTGGGCCATTTCCGAGCGTCAGGTTTTATCCTTGGAGGGGAAAGGAAAGCCTGTCTCTTTGGGGGCTCCCACACACGCAGGCACACTCACGTGGAATTGGCATTGATTGCTTTGGGCATTGGGCTGCCTTGTTGCTGGGGTGTTAGGGTGCCCGGGCTGGAACGTGGGCAGAGGAAGGAGGATCTCTGTTTGCCCATGACCGTGACTGCGCCCATGGGTAGCTCTCTGCCTGCCTCCTCCATAATGCTGCTTCTCTTTTCTCTTTCCCAGGGCTCCACCAGAGTCACCCCGAGTGTCCAGCCCCATCCCCAGCCCGTCAGGTATGCCTGGCTATTGGGGGCACAGGGTGGGGGTGCTGGCAGTGAGGTCACTGTGGGTGTTCCCTGCAAGTCATGCCTTTGGGTCTCTGAGACTGAGGTCACGAAGCCAGCGACAGGGAGCATGGGCCATCGTGGAAGCCTCAGCCAGAGGGTGCAGGTAGATGCCCCTTGGCAAGGGCCACGTTCTGGGTTTAGCTGGAAGCCAGCCTTGAGCTGAGTTTTGTATCAACTTGCGTGATCTCATCTAGTCCTTGCAAAAAACCTGCATGGTAAATGTTTTATTCCCATTTGACAGATGAAAAACAGGTTCAGAGAGATGAGGTGACTTGTTCAAGGTCACACACAGGGACTCGGTGCCTTGCTGACCCAGAGCCTCTTTTCCCCGCATCCAGGTTCTCTGGTTCTCTGGCTTGGGCCTTTCCCTCTCAGCCTCACCTTTCCCCTTGAGGCTCCAGAGATGAATGAGGATTTGGCTCCACGAAGATGGGGCCTGAGCCAGAGGGAGCCTGGTGTGTGGCCGAAGCCCCCAGTGGGTTGTGACCCAGCTGCCCACTGCCCACAGACCTGGTCTGCTCTTTAGAAGACCCCTCCCCTCGACAGCTGAGAACCACCTCCGGGTGGGTGGGTGCACGGTGCAGTGCTGAGGTTGTCGGGCAGTGGCACCATTTCACCTGCGGCAGGCAGGGGCCTGAGGTGGGAACCCCACCTCCAAAGGCTGCAATGAGACGCTTATCTTTGGGGTGAGGAATGGCCGGGGTCAGAGCTCAAATCCACACAGTGCTTCTCACTCCTCCTGCCCCTGGCTGCTCCATCGCCAAACCCCATACACACAGCTGGGCTCAGAGTTAACCCTGGTTGAGACCGGGATTCTGCCGCTGTCCTGGCACCCTGGGCTGCCCTCCCCAGCGCCCCCCTTGCTTTGAAATGCCCTGGTGTATCCCTCCTGCTGCCCCTCCAGTCACAGTAGTGAAAGGTTGTCAGAATGAAATGCAAGTGTCGCCCACCTCGGATAGAGAGGGGACCAGACACCAGGAGGCTAGTGATGGGGTAAGAAGGCGTGCAGGTGGGAAGCATGTGCGGTGCCCCTGGAAGCTACAGGTGGGCTTCAGAACGGAATTCCAGTGTCACAAGATACATTTCCCCTTCCCATCAGCACCCCAATGGGCACCTTGGACCCTCCCCCTGGAAGAGAAGCTGGGTGAGGTGTCAAGAGGTGACCCCCTGCCTCCCCTCATCCAGTGCCCGGCCCAGGGGGCTCTCCTCTCCAGGGAGCTCAGGTGGTGCTGGGCTTCTGGGGGCCGCCTGCAGCTGCTGCAGCAGCAGAGGCTCTGCGCCCTCTGCTTCCTGGGCCCTTAGGAATCAGGGAGGCTGCTGCCACAGAGCAGCCCCGGCCGCGGTGGGAGCTGCCAGAGGTGGGGAGAGAGCCAGGGAACAAAGGGCAGGAGCTAGCCTGCCTCCGGGGAGGGCTGGAATGTGCGCTAGGTCTGGCTCACCTGGAGCCCAGGTGAGCATGTCACCTGAGCCGCCCCTTCCCCTGAGAGGCCTCCCTGCCCACTGCACAGCTCCAGAGCGGGGGAGGTCAGCAGAAGGCTCAGCCTGGGATGCTGGAGAGCACCCAGCTCAGCCTCTCTTTCCTCTTCTGGAGCTGTCCCGGGACCCTCTGAGACTCTTCTGCCAGACCAGGTGGCTGCTGTGTGTTGGGAGGTACAGCTGGACTCCTCGGGCCTTGGCTCTGACTTCTGAGATCAAGGGTGAAGGCAGTGCCAACAGAATTGATGGGAACCTGTGACTGGTGTCATCACTGTTTGGTTCTGACATGGCCTGCCATCCTTGCCAGCCCCTGCCTGGCTCTGTTCTCTCTGGGCCCCAGGCTGGCCTTACCGGCTGCACTGGCCTTGCCAGGGGCAGCCTTTGGTCTTGGCTCTGGGTCAGGGAGCAGCCAAGCTGTCCTGGGTTGGATACGGAGGCCATGCACAGTGTGTAAGGGGTACAGATATATCTGTTCCTTGCCCTGGGGGGCTAGAGTCTGATCTAGAGCCCCTTCTCTGCTAGTCTCCCCAGAAACATGAGTGTGAGCCGGACCATGGAGGACAGCTGTGAGCTGGACCTGGTATACGTCACCGAGAGGATCATCGCCGTCTCCTTCCCCAGCACAGCCAATGAGGAGAACTTCCGGAGCAACCTGCGTGAGGTGGCCCAGATGCTCAAGTCCAAACATGGAGGCAACTACCTGGTGAGGACGGGCCCCTCACCCCCTCTTCCAGCACGTCCCTGCCCTTTCTGCTTGCCACCCCCTGCTGGTGTCCCAGCCCACGCACCCCGAGCCAGCTCTTTGTCCTTTCTTCATCCACTTGCTCTCGGCCCCGGGTGTCTCCTGTGGCCAGAATCTTCACTCCTACTCTAGCCCAGCTCTGCTGCAAGGAGTTCATGCAGCTGGAATGCAGCATCTGGAACCAAGTCATGTGCACCTGTGTGCACATGCATCGTGTGTTTATGTGTGTTTGTGCCCATATATGTATGTGAGTGCAGGTGTATGTATGTGCCCATGTGTGTATGAGTGTGTGTGTGTGTGTGTGTGCTGACCAGTGGAGAGAGTAACAGTAAGAGCTCGTGTTATGGAGTGCTTACGACAAGCCAGGCCCCGTTCCACCTGCTTCCACGTATGGAGCCTTCAGGACAGCCCTAGGAACCAGGTTTTGTCAGAGTCCAGAGGGGCGGGGCATCTGCTTAAGTTCACAGTGTCAGGGAGTGGCAGGCCTGGCCCATGGTCGGCACCTCGGAGAGGTCTCAGGGCAGAGCTGTGGCAGAGTGTGTCTTAAGGGACCTGTGTTGCTGATGCTGGGGTTGTACCTGGCCCAGGAGAACCACCTCGCAAATGTGGATGGAGTGGCCACCAGGGGTCTCCTCTAATGTCAGAAAGGCGGCCGGGGGGATGGGGCCAATCCTGGCCCCAGAGGAAGGCCTGGGTCCACTTTACGGGGAGGTACATGTGGGCTGGCCCCGTAGAGTGGACTGTGCAGCCTCGAGGGGCTGCCCTTGGATGTTCGCGCAGAGGCAGCATAGGGGGCTGTGTTAGGTCTCTGGGGCTGCTGTGGTGAATTACTGTACACTTGGGGACTTAAAACAACGAATTTAACTTTTCATGTCTGGAGGCCAGATCAGAGTGTTGGCAGGGCCGCGTCCCCTCAGAATCCTGTAGGGGAGCAGCCGGCCTTGCCCCTCCCCAGCGGCTGGTGGCTCTGGTGTCTCTGGTGACCCTTGGCTTGTAGCCTCATGACTCCAACCTCTGCCCCCATTGTGACGTGTCCTTCCTTCTTTCCTGTGACCTTCTGTGTGTCCTTTCCTCTTCTTATAAGGACACCAGCCCTTGGGTTTAGGGCCCACCCTCAATCCAGGGTGATCTCATGTCTACATCCTTAACTACTTACATCAGCGGAGGCCCTATTTCCAAATAAAGTCACATTCTGAAGTTCCGGGTGGGTGTGAATTTTTGTGGGACACTGTTCAACCCACTACAGACACCCATCCATCAGTGGTGTTGGGCGTTGTGAAGAGCTTGGCTTTAAACCTCAGAAAGTCCTGGGTTCAAGTGCGGGCTCTGCTCTAGTTACTAGGTTGACAATCTTGGCCACTTAGCCTCACCAAACCTTGAGATCCCCATCTGTAAAATGGGTCTAACAACACTACCCACCTCTTGTGCTTGTTGAGAGAAGGAAGCCACCTGATACAGGTGCAGTTCTCAGCACAGGATGGCAAGTAGTGGACAATCGAGCGGTAGCTAATATCAATGTAGCATAGCATGCTCCTTAACGGGGCTCAAACACGGACTAAAAGCCATCTAAGGTGCTTCCTGACTTCAGGAGCCCACCATGTCGTGGGCCTATGCCAGCATCCCTCCATCCTGTCTGTTCCCACCTGGGGGGCCCTTTTCTCTCCCCAGACACAACGCAGTGGTCTTGGAGTTGTGAGGTGGAGACGGAGACGGGCGTTCCAGAGATTGGGGGCTTCTTGTGGGGCGTGGTTAGGTGTTGGAGAGCATGCGTTGAGGTCTGAGAGGGTCCGCCTGGGGTGGTTTGCAGCCTCCGCTGGAGGGTGTCCGACCACAGAGCCATTGCACCTTCGTGGGGTGAGGTTCCGAAGTCCACGTGTGAGACGGGAACCAGAGGGAAGGCCAGATACTTCACATTTGGCACCACCGGGTTCCGTTCAGTGTGGGGAGGTGCCCACCTTGGGGGTGGCATGTGGGACCCGAGACAGGTTCCATCCCCTTCTCGTCTCTAGTGCTGGACCTCCCCTTGCTGAGGGGTGTGGCTGAGTGTCCACCCTTCTCTCCCCGCCCTCTTTACCCTGAGAACCTGCAGTTGAGCTCCCGTGGGTCGTTGCGGGTGTCTGATGGGATGCCGTGTGGCTCACGTGTGGGCAGAATTCCCAGCCAGGGCGAGAGCCACAGGCGAGCCTTTTCACGATCTCGTCCTTTTCCTCCTTCCAGCTTTTCAACCTCTCTGAGCGGAGACCCGACATCACGAAGCTCCATGCCAAGGTGAGCCAGTGCCTCGTGGGGCTGGGGGCTTCCACCTGCCTGGGAGGGAGGGATAACAGACGGGCCCCCCCTCCGCGGTTCCCACATTCGGGCCTTGGGGGAGTGTGCGGTGACAGCGTGCAAAGTCTATTATAGTGCCGTCTTCCTACTCGGAAAAGGGGAAAGAATCTGTTCATTGTTTCCACAACACCAATCACAACAAACAAAACTCGATACAGTGATTTCCACCCAGGTCTGCCTCCCCTGCGGAGCACATAGCCTCTCTGGGGTGAGGCTGGAGCTGTGAGATTTTTAGTTTTATGGAAACTAAACAATCTCTTTAGTTTTATGGAAACTAGCCTCTCTGGGCCTCGGTCTGTACCTCTGAAAGTGGGTGGGCTGGATCACATGCACTCTTTGGGCCTGTCCACGCAGAAGTTCTCTTTTGCTGTAGAGCTCTGTGAGTTTAGAAAAATCTCGAGGAGCCTGGAGACCACTGTTGAGGCCCACCCTCCGTCCCCGTCAGCGTCTCTGGGCTGGCCTGGAAAAGTCAGTGGTGTGTGTGGCCAGGGCCTGGAAAAGAGGCACGACCAGCCAGGAGCCCTTTGCTCTGCCCTTCTTTGCCCTGGGCCAGGCCTTGGGGTTGTGTGTGGGGGTAGAAAGTGGGGGAAGTACTGGGGGCCCTGTTACATCTTCAGGTCATTGTCCCCAAGCCTCTGTGTTACACACGTGTAACACTGAGGCTGGGAGAAGGACCATGACTGGCCAGAGGCCCCACAGCGAGCCAGTGTCAGGACTGAGACTCAGGCACAGGGCGTCTGGTCCTGGCCATTGTTCTTTGCGTCCACGCCCCCACCTCCCAGCTGGGCCGATGGGCGGGGCAGGAACTGAGGCCCAGCTGCTGGTGACCACTGCCCCGCTACTGGCATATGGGGTGGGTGTGCGCTGCCCCCACTGCCCTGGGGGCTGTCCGGGCTTCTGCCACCTCTCACTCCTGGCTGGGCCTCAGGTGCTGGAATTTGGCTGGCCTGACCTCCACACCCCGGCCCTGGAGAAGATCTGCAGCGTCTGCAAGGCCATGGACACTTGGCTCAATGCAGACCCCCACAATGTCGTCGTTCTGCACAACAAGGTCAGAGCGGGGGCCGCAGGGCGTGTGAGCGAGTGCGTGCGTGTGTCTGTGCGTGCACGTGCATGAAGACACCTTTGGATGAGGGTGTGTACTTGCCTGTATCATGGGGTGTGTGAGTGTGTAAGTCTGTATGTATTCTCCTTTCTGGAGCGTGATAGATTCTGTCCCAGGGGCACCCACAAGAGGTGTGGGGTACCAGCTTGTAGGGCCCTCAAGGGTAGTGGGTGGTCAGCTGTGTTTCTTCTCTTTGACACCTCCAGCCCCCACCCCCCTCCCTCCCTCATATTCCCTTCGTCCTCCTGTTCTTCCTTAGAACCACACCCTTCTCTCCGGCCTCTGCCCCCTTTCCTCCAAGGCTTCTGAGTGGACCCCGGAGCAGTAGGCTGGCTTTACGAATAAAGGCTTTTGTGTTTGGGGACTCTTTCAGGGAAACCGAGGCAGAATAGGAGTTGTCATTGCCGCTTACATGCACTACAGCAACATTTCAGCCAGGTAAGAGGGCCTCTGAGCCGCCCCTTCTCTGAGCGTTGACAGCAGAACCCCCTCCCCCACCCCACCAGGACCTGTCCCTCCCTTGGGGCTGGACAGAGTGGGGGAGAGGTGCTCAGGACGAGGGAGCGCCCACTGAGGGAGGGTGCCTAGCCACATCTCGGGGAGGGGACTGTGGATGGAGGGCAGGAGGGAGGGGCGTCCATCCCTCCATTGTAGGTCCTGGAGGGGCAGCGTTGGGGGCCAGGCCCAGCCGTGGACACCCCATCCAGCCAGCTTTGTGGGGCCACTTTTTCTTGCCAGACTGCTTTCTGTTTCCCTGGGCTAGCAGGGAGGGTGTCAGAAAGAAATGCTGGATCAGAGCTGGGTCCCACAGAACCACCTAGAAGTCATCTCATCCATCCTCCCGTCTCTGGCCAGCAGGGCCCTTTCCCCCTTGGGTGTTTGGGAGCAGGGTTGGGACACAAGCGGGGGAGGAGTCCCATTGTGATTCCACCTGCGGAGGCAGAAGAGCCCACCCATCCATCTGTCTATTCACCTGACAGTGGTTACTGGCCAGCCATGGCGCCGTGCTTGGTGCTGGGAATACAGCAGCAGCGGGCGAAGCCAGGCCGCTGTCCGTGCGGACATTAAATAAACAAGTGTATCAGTAACAGCAGGTGATAAGTTCTGCGAAAGAATGGGGACCAGAGCACGACAGGGGTCAGAGGAGGCCTCTGGGGGAGGTGATGATGTGAGCAGAGACCCACATTACGTGGAGGAGGGAGGGACGGGTTGAGACATGTAAAGTCTGGGAGGGGAGTTTGCAGGCAGAGAGAAGAAAGGCCCGAGGCGTGTGGAGGGGACGCATGCGAGGGGCTGGCGTGTTTGGAGCTGAGTGAGTGAGGGGATGAGGCGTAGGAAGTAAAGCTGGAAGGCGGCAGAGCCCGGGGGGCCTTGCAGCACTCGATAAGGACTCTGGGGTTTATTCTAAGAGCGGCGGGAAGTCGTTGGCAGAGTCACGAGGGGGGAGCTCTGTGATCTGTCTACATTTTAAAATGACCTCTCTGAACACTCTTTGAGAGTGGGGAGGATGTTCTGTGGAGGGCTTGCCAGGAGGATGACAGTTTTACAACTTTAAGAACTCCGTCTTAGCCTACTCTTTGCTTAATGGTGAGCACTTGCTGTGCACCTACTATGTGCCTGCCTGTTTCAAGCTCTTTACAGGTGTTAGCTCACCATAACAAACTCTGAGGAAGGCAACTACTGTCACTCTGATTTCACACACACGAATCCGGTTCAGAAAGGTTACGTGGCCCACCCCAAGGTGCAGTGATGGTGATGAAGTGGTGGGCTAGAGATGGGCTCCCCGCTGTCTGGCTCCAGACCCCCATGCAGCACACAGGATTGATAGATGCCGGAGAGGGTCTCTCTTTTCCTGAAAGGGTCTCAGCACAGCGTGGCTGGAGGACTCAACGGGTCTGGAGAGTAGGCAGGGGGTGAAGGGGCTCTTGTGCTTGGATGTTGGCTCCTCTGACCACCTGTCCTTCCCCCTAGCGCCGACCAGGCCCTGGACCGGTTTGCAATGAAGCGGTTCTATGAGGATAAGATCGTACCCATTGGCCAGCCGTCTCAGAGAAGGTGGGTCTCACAGCCCAGGGCACGCATGTGTGCACTTGCTGTATGTGGGGACTGGCCTCCTGTTCCCACTGGGGATGGGGCAGCGTGCCTAGGTCGGGGTGTACCAAGCATGCATGTTCAGGGGCCAGCCTGGAAGGGTCTGAGCTCAGGGACATGGGTGAGTGTGCCCACAGGTAGGCACTGCAGTTGGCTCCTGAGGCTGGTGCTGGAGAGCAGCGGGGGCATCTGTGGGGGATGCACTGGTCTGTGTGCAAGAGGGCGGATTGTGTGAGAAGGCATTTCCATTCTTGGTCCTGAAAGCAGGACTGCTTCAGTGTTTGGATGAGTCTATAGGAAGCTGAGGTCCCTGCCCTGAGTAGGTCACACATACTTTTAATAAGAGTCACCTTTTACTGGGAAAGCATTTAAAAACTTTATTAAGGACACTCCACCACGTGGTCTCTTGGAGTCCACAACAGCCCGGGCAGGAACAGGGCAGGGACTGGCTCAGCCATTCATTTGGCAAATGTTAGGTGGTCCGCGGTATTCCAAGTGCTAGAGATATTTAGTTGAATAGGACACAGCCCTTTGCCCCTAGTGAGCTGGTATTCTATTGAGAAGGGCGGACATTACACAAGTAAATACACAAACAAGACACTTTCAGGTAGTGATTCGTTCTAGGAAAGGAGGAGGATAGAGTTCTGCAGAAATGAGAGCTGGCGGGAGAGGAACGGAACAGGGCTGTTTGAGTGACCATGGCCAGGGAATGCCTCTCAGAGGAGGTGGATTTGAGCCCAGAGCTGAATAATGATGAGCTACCACCTGACGACCCAGGGCACTCCCAGTTACAGGAGAGAAGCCTGAGCCCAGAGGGAAGGGACATGACATGACCAGGGTCCACAGAGAGCAGTGGCAGAGCCAGAATGTCTGCAGGGACCTGCCCCCTGGTTGTGTCGTCCACATCCCGAGGGCCGCCCCCGGACTCAGCTCTAGGACAGCATGCTGTTCGGTGGTGTCTGACCCACAGGAAGGCACAGGCAGTGTCAGGACCAGGTGGCCCTTGGGAGGCTGCAGGTGAGTGGGAGCCCGAATGGTGGAAACCCAGGCTCAGAGGGGAGCGCAGGAGAGTTCCCCCCTGTGTGGCCAGAGCTGTGGGCCTGTCACCCCTGTCTGTGATGTGTCGCACTGAGCTGCTCACTGGGGCTGCGATGCTGAATCGCTCAGGCAAGGTCTCTTGGGGCTTATCTTCAGGTGGATGACACCACGGAAGTAAGCCATCAAGGTCATTTCAGAGAAGTGGAGCATGATGGGTGAGAGTGATGGGAGTGGGCACGGGAGGCTGATTCCAAGGGACCAGCCTCTCTGAGACGGTGATGTGTGCGGTCAGATCTGAGAAGAGAGAAGGAAGCATCTGCGTGAAGGTCTGGGATAGAAGGTCTAGGCAGAGGGGACAGCAGGTGCACAGGCCCGGAGGCCATAGTGTCCGGTTGGGTTTTCTAACCCTTTGGAACACTTGGCCGGCAGGATCCCCTTGCTGCATGTGCTGGGGCTTCCCAGACTCTCCATGCCGGGGTGTCCCCAACTCACATCACTCTCACCTTGCTCGCCTCTCTAGAAATGTGCTGGCACTGCTGGGGACTGTTTCCGCCATTGTAGTGGGAAGCCCTAGCAGAAATGAGTGAGTCCTCAGGCAACCCAGTGTCTTACAGTTGGCACAAGGCAGCTAGCGGGTGGCCAGCCTCAGGTCAGCTGGATCAGAAACTGGATATCTTTACATGCAGAAAATCCCGGCTGGGCTGCCAGACACAGCAGCTGGGGATCAATGAGAGTGTTCCCAGGGAAGAAGTCTGGGAGGGAAGAACTATCGCTTAAGTACCCGCTCCTCAGTCCCTGGCTTGCCTGGCCTTGGCCATGAGTCTGGCCCTTGCCATCGAAGGACAAGGGACACAGCTGGAGGAGCATGACGCTACAGTGGCACACTGTGGCTTGGAGAGAGCAGGCAGAGTCATCAGAAGCTGGAAACCTGGAGAATGGGGATCAGTGCTGCCTCTCACGAGTAGGGTCATGCAGGGGTTCCACAGGGCTCAGTGTGCGTGTCTGGACACTATCTGTGTCTGCCTTGCAGCTCATATCTGCACCCACAGCTGCTTAGGGGTAGGTTATTCTGCTTGTGCCCAAATGTGAAAGTGCAACTGTTGGGTTGGCCACGCATTTGCTGCCACTTTCCCGCCTTCTTGTCAGTGTCACTGGGAAGGAATGAGGCAGTTGGAGGAGAAGAGGGCAGGGTGAGAGGGAGGGAGGGGCTTGGCCTGTGGCTTTCCCATTCATTGTCACCCCACCTCCGGACTCATTGTCCGCAGCACACAGACACATCCTGTTGGCATGATCAGAAGTTCTGATAGGAACCCGCCATTCCAGGTTTCCGGTTTGAGTAATGGGGCTGGGGGCTGGGCAGGGGCCTGAATAGGAGCTGGAGCTGCCCATCAGATTATCTTGCTTGGGTTGTCCAAGGTGGCCCCACCCCGGCCCAGGGACAGAGGCCCACGGCCTGGAGGCAGGCCAAGGAGTGAAGATATAGGAGAGGATTCTTATCATGGTCACTTGGGTTCTGGCCCCACCCACCTCAAAAGCCCATATTGGCTTCCTCAGAGTCTCAGATGCATTGATTGGTTGAGCTGCTACAGCTTGCTGTCCTCTGGCCAGTCAGAGTAGAAGGAAGCTCTGGCCAATGGCAAAGGGATTGGCCTCTGTTCTGGCAGATGCATTGGAGTCAGACTTCTTTCCTTCTCTCCCCATTCACTCCGAGCTCTTTGTGTTCTTGCTGTGTGACTTTGGGAGGCCAATGGCCCTTTCTGGACCTAATTTTTCCTTTCTGTTTAGGAGTGGGGAATAGGTTAGTCCTTCTAGTCTTCCAACAAGATCTTTGTTAAAAGAATTGGGAGATGCTGACCCTAACACCAAATGAAATGATCTGGAGAGACTTTCCTACACTTTAACATGATATAAAAAAGTGAAGGCCTATATATATATATTTAAAGATTTTATTTATTTATTTTTAGAGAGGGAAGGGAGGGAGATAGAGAGAGAGAAACACCAATGTGTGGTTGCTGGGGGTTATGGCCTGCAACCCACGCATGTACCCTGGCTGGGAATCGAACCTGTGACACTTTGGTTTGCAGCCTGAGCTCAATCCACTGAGCTACGCCAGCCAGGGTATGGCCTATATTTATTATGCTCTTGTTCTCTGGAGGGTCATGTGGCTGGTGGGCCTGTGCAGAGCTGACCCAGGCCCTGTGGGGATGAATGTCAGCTCGGTTTGGGCTCTGGATAAGGATGTCAGATCTGTCTGAGGGTCATCAGCCTACCTCGTGTAGTGGTGAGCAGTTCAGGATACCTGTCAGGGCTGTGGGGGAGGAACTTTGAATCCAGCAGGAGATTCCTGGGCTGGGAGTGAAGCAGGAATGAGATGCTCGTGTTGACCACCAGGGGTCGCCGGAGAACCCCAAGTTGGGGGTTTGGCTAGACCCAGCTCTAGGTGTAGTAGTCCCTGCTCACCCTTCCTACCTGGGGGTTTCAGGCAGCAAGGGAGGTCTGTGCTGGGCAGAGACCCCAGCCATGGGGAGGCCTGGGGGTGTTGGTGGGTGGTAGGGGCAGGCTAGGTGGGAACACCTAGGGCAGTGTTCTGGGGGGGGGAAGAGAACACGGGATGGCTCTGCCCCGGTGCGGGCCTCCTTGGCTGAAGCTGCCCCTGTCCCTGCTCCAGGTACGTGCATTACTTCAGCGGCCTGCTCTCGGGCACCATCAAAATGAACAACAAGCCCTTGTTTCTGCACCACGTGATCATGCACGGCATCCCCAACTTCGAGTCTAAAGGAGGTACGGGCTCTAGCCCTCTGGCTTCCCACCCCATCCTTTTTTCCATCTCCTTCTCTGAAGAGGCAGCCATGGGTGGTGAAAACGCAGGCGTGGACGGGAGGCTCAGCTGCCCCACTTCCTGAGCTTTCTTTAGCCCCAGTCTAGTCATCAGCACAGTGGGCTCCACACTCGCGGTGCCTGTTGACAGATGTTGGATGTGGCAATGTTTTTGTCAGCTTAATATGACTTGCGAATGGAAAGCTGGTATTTCTTCCCCTTTCTCTTTCCATTGCTCCTTCCTCTTTTTCTCCTTCCTCTTCCTCCCCGCTTCCTTCCTTTCGCCCCTACTTCCTTCACTCTCTCGGCTCCCACTGTCCCGCTGTCTCAGCTAACACCACCCTTGCCTTGCAGGGTGTCGGCCATTTCTCCGGATCTACCAGGCCATGCAGCCTGTTTACACATCTGGCATCTAGTAAGTATTCCACAGGCATGAGAGGCCTGGATGCCACGGCTCCGAGGCTGAGGACCAGGAGCCAGTGGGGTGGGTGTGTGTGGGTTGGCGGGGGGCGGGCTCCTTAAATCTCATATAGGAGAGGGCTAGGGGGTGAAGTCAGCAAAGTTTCCAGTGACCTGGTGGCAGGGGGGCAGAAGGGGGAAATGCACTGCCCGCCCCTGCAGCAGCCCCTCTTTCCCTCGGCCCACCTCTCCCCACAGCAACGTCCAAGGAGACAGCCAGACCAGCATCTGCATCACCATCGAGCCTGGGCTGCTCTTGAAGGGAGACATCTTGGTGAGCACTGCCCCTCTGCCTGTAGCCCCGCCTCTTCGTTTATTTTTCTCCCTTCCCTTCCCACTCTCCGCCTGCCTCCCCCAGGCAAGACCTCACTCCTGGTGGGCCACCAGCCTTGGGGTTGTGGGCTCTCAGGTCTCTTGCAACGCCTTCCAACCCCTGACAGTCCTTGTTCATTCTCCTGCCTTGGAGTCAGACATCCCTTCTGCTGGGCTTACCTCTTGTTCTGCAACAGCTGGGGAACTAGCTGTTAGTGGGAGCTCTTACCTCCTGGCTTCTGATTGGTGACAAGGACTCCCTCAGTTGTAGATTCAGCCCTTCCTCCATCAGTTTGAATCTGCTCCTACTTTTTCCATTCCGATCTGTATGCAGGAAATTCTTGAGAGGTAGTTTTGTCCCCATGGGATAAGACTGGCTTCCAACTCTCTGCTCTTCTAGAAGTTTCTCCAGAGAGCTCTGAGATCCCGTTTGGTGTTGGTGACCTCTCTCTCACTGGGTTTGGGGCGAGCCTTGGGGACCCAGACTTGGGTCTGATAAAGAAGCTCCCTGCGACCCAGGTCCCCAGCCTCCAGCCCCTGATGGGCTCCGCTCTCTTTCTCGTGCAGCTGAAGTGCTACCACAAGAAGTTCCGGAGCCCAGCGCGAGATGTCATCTTCCGTGTGCAGTTCCACACCTGTGCCATCCATGACCTGGGGGTTGTCTTTGGGAAGGAGGACCTTGATGAAGCCTTCAAAGGTGGGCCCATCGAGTGGAGAGGTAGCTCTAGCAAGGGACCATTCTGTCACAGGGCAGACGAGCAGTTACGGAGGAGGATATGGCAACAGTGGAGAGGCAACTGTTTTCTGAGGGAAGAGGAGGTGGTCAGGGAGGTGTCTCCTCCTTTTCTTTCCTCTATCCATTTTAGGTTTTATCTGCATCACCTTCAGGACTGGGACATATCCATATCCATCCGTCTATCCATCCATCTGTCTTTCCATCTGTCCACCCACCCACCCATCCAAACTTATCTATCTGTGCATTTATCTACTCATCCATCCATCCATCGATCCATCCACTCACCTACCATCTACCTCCTCATCCAGATCTATGCACCCATCCACCCATCCATCCATCCATCCACCCATCCATCCACCCATCCAACCACACATCCAAATCCATCCATTTATCCATTCATCTGTCCATCCATCCATCCACCAAACATGTGTATATGTGTCCATTTATCCAGCCACTCGTGTGTATATGTGCCAGGTGTGTGCTAGGTCTTGGGGATACAAAGAGAAAGAGGCGAGCCCATAACCTCAGGGAGCTCAGTGTTGTGGGAGAACGAGACCCACACACACACACGGTGCTAGGAAGTGATGCCTACAGTGATAGAGGCGTGCACAGGTGTGATGGGTGCCCCAGGGAGCAGACCCCATCCCTCATGTAACCTCACTTGCTGTAAGCAGTATATGGGGATCTGTGTCCAGACTGGGCTGAGGCAGAGAGCAGAGAGTGGGGCGGGGACTCGGAGGAGAAGGGGCGTGACCTTCAGGAGAAGGGTGTGTCCCTGCCCTGGAGGCAGGAGGGCAAAAGCAGAAGATGCCGCTGTGATTACAGAACAGAATAAATGTTATCAATCGTAACAAGGAGAAATGAAGGAACAGTTGACACCGTGGAGGTGGGGTTGGTGAGAGATAGGAGAAGGGAAGGGACATACATTCCTTCTCTTACGTAGAGGGAGTCAGGACACCATCAAAGATGGACAGACCAAGAAGTAGAGGCTTAACTACAATATTTAAAGTTTTGAAGGTAATTGGTAGAATACACGGTGATGATGATAAAAAATAATAATAGCAGGTTTTAGGAGAAGGGAGGTGAGAGCCGTGTCAATGAGCCGAATCACTCACCTTCACAGAGGTAAATTAGTGGGGATGTAAAAATACTGATGTGTCCAGAAATAATGGCATAAAAACTGGGGCTGTGATCTAGCCCCAGTCACTGCTAGTGACTGGGGTCACTGGCAGTAGAACAAGAAACAGAAATGGGTAGAAATGGTTACCTCAGGAAAGTAGGACTGGGACTGAAAATAACTTAATATATAATCAACGTGTGCATGCATATTACTTTAATCTTTTCTAGAAGAAAACTTTTTTAAAGATTTTATTTATTTATTTTTAGAGAGGGAAGGGAGGGAGAAAGAGAGAGAGAGAGAGAGAGAGAGAAAGAGAGAAACATCAATGTGCAGTTGCTGGGGGTGTGGCCTGCAACCCAGGCATGTGCCCTGACAGGGAATCGAACCTGCAATGCTTTGGTTTGCAGCCTGTGCTCAATCCACTGGGCTACGCCAGCCAGGTAGAAGAAAACTTTTTATGGAGTTCTTTTTTGAAGCTGATTGACCACTTCATTTTTCCTTCTCCTTTTTTAGATGATCGATTTCCAGAATACGGCAAAGTGGAATTTGTGTTTTCTTACGGACCAGAGAAAATTCAAGGTATCAGCCACGTTAGAATCCACTCATCATTCACTCCCTTCCCTCCATCCTGGCCTGTCCCCACCCTCCTTCACCATTCTCCCCCCATCTTCTCCGTAATTGTCAAGCTACCTGTGATCGAAAGGCAGGCCTACCGTGAAAGATCTGGGTATCATAGTGGACCCCCAGCTAAACATGAACCAGTGACTTAATCTCTGGGTAGCAAAAATAAAAAAGCAGACAGAGAGGCGCTGGGTTGGATAAACTGTTCCAGTCCCATTAGGTCGCCGCCCACGTATATTTAGAGACCAGGGGCCGTGGAGGACGGAGGGAGTGGCTGAGGGGACACTCCAAGGTGCTGGGTACACGAGAAGTATTTCTGAGAACCGAGGTGATTCAACCTGAAGATGAGGAGACCAATTTAATAATAGCCTTGGAGCCTTTGGGCTGGTTATATGTGGAGACCAGTTGTTCCCCATCTTATTTGAGGACAGAATGCGAGGACATGAAGCTAGGTTGCAGACAGAGGGACTCTGGGCGGATTAAAGAAGGGACTGCCAGGTCAGGGAGTGTCTGACTTGCATGCAGCCTGTGCCGTCTTCATTCTGGGCTTTCTCTGGATGTGCGTGCGGGAGACGTGCTGCCTCTGTCCTCAGACCCCCACCTGGAGTTGGAGAGCTCCTCAAGTAGTGGGGCAGGGGGTGGCCTGGACCACCCCGTGTCCTCTCAAAACCCAGGCTGTGAGCCCTGCTCCTCCCACATGCCCCCCGCCTCCAGGGGCAGACCCTGGTCTCTACACTGCCCCTGGGCCACAGAAAAGAAAGGGGCAGAACGCATCCAGATGGTCCCCCAGCTTTCCCTTGGGGGGGGTCTTCACTTCTCAGTGCCCTGTCCTCATTTCCCCCTGTGACCTGGTATGTGCCTTTTCAAGAATGCAGGAAACCAGACCCCTAGGTTCTCCGTCCAACTTAAGCCACTGGTCCCGCCCCGCCAAGGTCAAGAAAATGAGAAGTCCCTTAGAGAGCATCCTTGGGGGATCTCGTCGGCTTCCTCTGTTTTTTCAGCTGCTGGCCTCTTTTTTCTTTCTCCTCCCTGTCCGCCCGCCCTTCCCCGCCCTTTCAGGCATGGAACACCTGGAGAACGGCCCGAGCGTGTCGGTGGACTACAACACCTCCGACCCCCTCATCCGCTGGGACTCCTATGACAACTTCAGTGGGCACCGCGAGGATGGCATGGAGGGTAGGTGGGGCCCGTGGCTTCCCGCCACTCTCCAAACCGCACAGCCCCTGGGCCGCGGCTGTCTTGTTTGGCACAGTGACACCATGCTGGGTTCAAAGGGCAGGCAGAGGAGACATCCAAGCGCCTCGGGAGAGCTCAGAGTTCCATGGGAGATAATGAGGCAAGTGTGAATGTGTTAAATAATGAAGGCGGAGCTTAAAAAAAAGGAAAACATAGTCAAACAGCCACACGAGGAGGTGCCCTTGGCGCCAAATGAGTCCCACGGACGTTGAGTGATAGCTGGAGTGGCCTGGGAGGGCTCCTTGGAGGAGACAGCCTGGAGTGGACCTTGAGGCACGCCCTGTGATACCAGCGCAGCCTTGGTTGGGTTTCCTGTGAAACCCGCCGCTGCGCATCAGCAGCCTCACCGCCGGGGTCTCTGGGCTCCGAGCACTCGGAATGCGGACAGAGCATCGAGGCCCACAGGCTTTCATCGGCAGCCAACGAAAACGTTCGAGAGCTGGAGACAAACAGATAGGCTCCACAGTTTGAAAAGAAAGCTACGGGATGGAAATTAATACATGTTTAGCTGCGAAACCTAACATTATGTCAGATGGTCAACAGCAACTCAGTTCAGCTCTCGGGAGCTATATATGGGGTTGTATTTATTCATGTGGTTCGTTTGAATGTGTGAGGTGGGGTGTGGGGTGGGGCCTCGAAAATCGAGCATGCCTGGAGGTCAGGAACTCTTGAGACACCCTGTCTGGGGTTTGGCCACAGGCTCGCGTCCCTGATTCGGTCCCAGGACCGCGGAATGTGGGAGCTGGGAGGACCCTCAGGACCATCGGCCCACCCCTCCATCAGTTTTCAGTTGGGGTAACTGAGACCCGCTTGATTTGTCCCCGTGAGCTGGGGCGCATCCCTTCAAGGACACCAGAGCGCAGCCTCTGGGCTTCTCCTTCCAGCTGAAACCGGTTCTGGGGAGGGGCCGCCGTGTCCTGGGGACCCCCGGGCCACGTGGCAGAGCTGTGCTAGGGAGAGCCAGGCACCCTCGCCCTGCCTCCCGCCTCCCTCTCCGAGGTTCTGGGTTTGTGGACTCTACCCTGAACGTCTTTTAAGCCTCTTCTTGCATGAAGATTCTTCTCCCTCTGGCCTCGGAGACACCAGAAGGAGCGATGTGGGAGGAGGGTGGTGTTCGGGCTGGAAGTTAGGGCCTGGTGAGAGCGATTGTTTTGTGTGCAGTGGTGTAGAGTTGAAGCTGCCTCCTCGTGCCTGCCCTTCCTCTCCCCTGGCATGCGGGCACCCCACTCCACCCAGGCAGCCCCCCCAAACAGTCCTCCCCCCTCCCCACTGCCCCAGCCAGCCCCATCCACTTGTGCTGAGTGGCCGAGGAGGGAACAGAAGGAGGCAGAGGCTGAGATGAATTAGTCCTGAGGTACCGGTGGCTGTCAGCCTAATTGTTCATCTTCTGGGGATGTTTGCATTTTTAACAAGAACACTTGGCAATTTGAGGGAATTTTCAATGACTTTCCATCTCTCCCTGGTGTGGATTCAATGTGATGATAAATGTAAAAACATTTGGTAAACTCTAAAGCGCCAGGCAAATAAAAGGTAAAATAATTAAGGGGGGAGAAGGAGTGGCTGTGGAAGGCCAGGGCTCGGACAGGACCCGCCGGCCGGCAGTGAGGGAAGGAGGTGGGGTCGAGGGAGCAGGGAGGGTGGCGGGGGAAGGAGAGGGTGAAGGGTGGCCCCGGCCTGCTGTCCTTTCTCCTGCAGTCTGCACCTCCTGGCCGGGGATGGAACCAGTGGGACCTTCTGGCCAGTTAAAGGTCAGCTCGTCCTGTAGGGACAGAGCGGCTCCTCTCTGGAGGCTGAGAAGCTGGCTCTATGCTTGAAGGGCGGGCAGGGGAGGCAGCTGGGGGGGTCACCAGGTGGACCCTGCCAGTCCCACTGTGTGCTCCCCGCTGCTGGGCTGCACCCCCACAGGGACAGGAAAGCAAACTGTGACCAGCCCTGGGGCAGGGACAGGAACCGTAGCCCCATCCTGCTCCTTCTGCTACCTGGGGCGCTTCTGGAAGGCTGTAGACCCTGGGGCCCAGACATAAAGCATTTTGTCTGGCCAGTTCCCCAGTCAAGAGAGGG
Organism: Phyllostomus discolor; assembly: GCF_004126475.2. Taxonomy (NCBI): domain Eukaryota; kingdom Metazoa; phylum Chordata; class Mammalia; order Chiroptera; family Phyllostomidae; genus Phyllostomus; species Phyllostomus discolor. The sequence continues at coordinate 15,460,644 of NC_040906.2, forward strand.
AAGCGGAAGGCCTGTGTCTGTCTCCCTAGTTGTGGACAAGTCCCTGTGCCTCAGTTTCCCCATGTGCCAACTGGGGTAGAGGCACACCTAACCCCCAAGATTCTGGCGTGCTCAGGAGATGGCTTAAGCTGGAGCCTGGGAGGGGGCGTGGCCTTTCCCTGGAGTGGTCCAGGGCTGGGGGAATGGCCTGGGGGGTGATGTGCTGCTGCAGGGGCCTCTGCCCCTGGGAGGAGCCGGCTGACCCTGGGGTGGTAGTGTGCAGTGGGTGAGTGTGTGTGCTTCAGAGCCTGCCTCCGGGGTCCCAAGCCCAGCTCCCCCCTCTGTGGCTGCGTGTCCTTGGTAAGGCTATTGAGCCTTCCTGTGGTCCCTCGTTTCCTCATCTACAAACTTGGGGCAGGAATAGTATCGGCATCACTGGGTTCTTGTAGTGATTTGCACAAGAGGCAGTTTAGGGCAGGAGCTGAGAATGTGGCCTCTGGAGCTAACCTGCCCAGGTTCAAATCCTTTGACGAGACGCCATCCTCCTGGGGCCTCAGTTTGCTCTGCTGCCAAGGGGGGATTTAGCGGACACCTTTTGGGGATGGGCAGTTGTGGGGAGGCTGCCTGCTGTGTTTTCTCACGAGTCCTGGACCCCTCGGTCGTTACCATGGCAACACCTCAAGGGTCTGTAGATGGGCCTAAGGGAGAAGGCCCTTTGGCCTTGGGGGCCAGCTCTGGTTTTGCCGCACGCCAGCTGTGGCGCCCATACTCGGTCGTCACCTAACGCTCACAGGCACCCTGTGAAGCGGGCTCCGTGTTTACGGCTAGATGGTGGAGGGCTGACGTAACCCGCCCACGGCTGTCTAGCCGGTGAGGAGAGGGTCTGGGTGTGAAAACCCAGTGCTGAGCATGGAGCCGTCCTGGGCTGGCTGACGTCCCTGGGGATCTGTTCTGGGTATCTGGTCCTGTGGCAATGCCTGGGCCCTGCTGAGCTTGGGTGAGTGTCTGCCTGCTTAGCTCCCCTACTTCTCACCCCTGGACAGACCAGATCGCCCTGGTCCTGCCTCTCACCGTGAGGAAGGCTTACACGTGGCGGCACATGCAGCGCGGCGCCCCGGAGGCCATGGGGGTGGCCCAGCTCTGGTGCTAGCAGGACTTCAGTGCAGGGAGTGGCCGAGACACACGTGTCCCTTCACGTCTCTCCCCCGCCTCCCCCGGGGGGTGAGGGGCTGCTCACTCCGGTGTGAGGGACTGGCCTCTCCAAATAGGTAGAGCGTGTCCAAGGTGAGACGAGGCCATTTTTGGAGGCAGCCTGCCTCTCCTATGGTGGGCCTGCCAGGAGAGAGGAGAGGAGTGGCCAGGCCAGGCCCGTTCCTCCGGAGCCCGCCTGGTGGCTCAAAGGCGGGGGAGGGTGGGGGCGCTGAGCCAGGCAGCCTGGAACAGAAATCATCTCTGGCCTGGGCCCCACCTTGCCCCGCCTTGTAGTGAGGGGTGGCCAGCAGTGGGGTCAGAGCTTCTGTTCCTCTGGGAAGCCTTCCAGGTGACCCTGACTTAACCCCCAGCACCATGACTGTTCTGTGTTTAACCCCTTCCTGGCTGCCCGCATCCCCACCCTCCTAATTCTGCTTCCTAATTCTGACTCCTAATTCTGCTTCCGAGTGTGTGGTATTGTGGTGCTCAGTGGCTTCTCCCACTGACTAGGACACCCCTGACTAATGCCAGCAGCAAGGTGAAGGGAGAGAGAGTCGTACGGACGTGACCTTCTGTTCTCTGTGGGCTGACCTCCCAGGCTGGGGTGGCACGAGCCCATCACAGGGCCCGTCAGTGGGGACACTGAGGCGCGGGAGGGGAAGGGACCTGCCAGCGAGCTCGGCTCCGACTGTACCGGCGACCACACTGAAGTGTGACAAGATGGGGGATGTCACCTGCAGTTGAGAGAGAAGAAGGGGAGCTGATATTTGAGTCGAGGACTCTGGCTCCACACCCCTTTCCACCTGCCGTAGAGCTCAGCGTATTCAGCACCTCCACACCCCTAAGTCAGGGGGCTCCCCAACTTCTCAAGCCCTTAGCTGGCAGGGAGCTGGCTGCCACACAGCGTGGCCCAGGTCACTCTGGACAGGCCCAGGAACTAAACCAGAAAGAGAGGGAAGAGGGAGAGAGTGTGGTGGACGGAGGCTGGGGTGACCATGGTGCTTGGGGACCATTCCGACTCACCTGCATTTAGGCCAGAAGGAGGCGGGGTGGAGCAAGGGGAAGAACGGATGGAAGTCGACAGCAAGAACTTTCTGAGCACAGAAGCTTCCCGGCCTTGGGACAGGTGCCCGAGGGGCTGGGGAGCACCTGCCATCTCAGAGACCCCTTGCTTCGGGAGCAGTGCCCTCTGGTGAACCCGACTGCCTGGTGTCTCAGGTTGGGCTGCCGCCACCGAGTCACGCTGAGTGAGTGGCTGGAACAATAGACATTCGTTTTTTCAGTCTGGAGGCCGTAAATCTGAGAGCAAGCTGTTGAAAGGCTGGCTCTTCCGGAGGCCTCTCTCCTTGGCTGATAGTCGGCTGTCTTCTCCCTGTCTCTTCACTGGCCGGCCCATGGTGTGTCTGTGCCCTAGTCACCATGTGCACCCTGTGCACAAGGACACCAGCCAGACTGGATGACCTCTACCCAAATGACCTCTTTTTAAATGACCTCTTTTAAGGCCTTATCTCCAAATAGAGCCACATTCTGGGGTACTGGGGGTGAGGACTTCAGCATATGAATTTGGGGGCGGCCTTCAGCCCGTAACACCTAGGAAGGCATTTTCTGGGTTTCCCATAGTCAGATGCCTGAGGCCTTAGTCCCGAGTGGGGAAGAGAAGGCCCGGGGTGGGTGGAGGGGACAGCGGTCTGATTCTGCACCAGCCTCCTCCTTGCGGGCTGTCTCTGTCAATCCCCCAGTCTGGTCTGGAGCCTGCCAGCTCAGCGCTCTGGCTGACACCATGTTTCACAGCCTCCAGAAGCCCCATTAGCTGCTTGGCCTGAGTTCTGAAGCCCCGTGCTCAGATCTCAGCGCCCCGCGGGTGGGAGCGGGGCGGTGTTTTTGCCTATGCTGCACAGAGTCGTCTCCAGATTCCCCTGGAGCGTTCCAGGGCCAGCCTTCTCGGAAGCAAGTCCCATACCTCCAGGGCTGTGGGCTGCCATTTGCCTTCCAGCAGCCCAAAGGTTGACGAGGCCTGGGGTGCTTCTCCCCCACCCTTCCCCAGCCTCCTTGGGCACTGAGTTGTGAGAGCTTCTCACGCCTCGCAGAGAGGCCTGGGGGGCAGGGGTGAGTGCTGTGTGAAGCAGCAGATGGCGCAGGGCCAAAGAAAGAGTGACAGGAGAACAGGGCAAGTCCCCCAGCTTGGCTGACGATGGCATGGGGGGGCTGCTAACCACCCACTTCTGGATTTCTTCTTCTGCGTGATGCCTGTCAGCCTTGCTTTGTTTTGGTGGGCAGTCCCCCCAGAGCCAGGGGCTGTGACAGGGGGCTTGGTTTTATGCCCAAGCTTCCGGACCCCTAGGATCTGCGAGGAGAGGCATTTCCTGCCTCCGGGGAGGGTGCCCTGCTCTGGAGGGCACCGACCCCCTCCTTAAACCCTTATGCCTGCCCTGGGAAAGGGCCCTCCTGCAGCAGCCAGCAGTGCCCAGTCTGTGGGCTCATCCAGGGATTCTCTGAATTTTTTTTTTTTTTGAGAGGGAAAGAAGGAAGGAGAGATACTCAGCAAACAGGCAGAGACTGAGAAGGAGAGAGAAACAGGTGAGAGACATGGAGAGACAGACAGACAGACAGACCGGACAGACATTGGTCTGGGAGGCAGGGGATTTGGGTTCTGGGGGCCCTTGGGAACTCTTTTTCTTCAGATTGTCTTCCTTTCCTGTAAAATGAGGGGGTTGGAGAAGTGATTCTTTCCATTTATTTGGGCTCACTCACTGTTTCTTTCTGTGACTTCTGAGGAGCTCAGACGGGCCCACTAAGCTTCCCTCTCAGACCTTCCCAGCTCCTGAGCGTGGAGCGGGCAGCAGCGGCCGTATCAGTCAGGAGAGGCCCGGTTATGCCGGGTAACAAGCAGCCCCAAATTCCCAGTGGCTTTGCCCGACAAAAACACATTTCTCACCCCCGCTGCCTATCCAGTGTGAGTTGGCAGGGGTCTCTGTGCAACTTAGTTACTCTGGGCTGGCGGGGGCTTCATCTCAGAGATGCTGCCGTCCTTGCTGCCTCAGCAGGTGGAGGGCATTACCACTTGCAGACTGTTTCTGCCTGGATGTGGCACCCTTTCTTTCGTGCTCACATTTTATTGGCCAAAACGGCTCACGCATCCAAGCCTTGTTTCAGAGGTGCAGGGCAGTTGTGCATGGAAGACGGAAAGCCGAAATAATGCTGAGCAGATTAATCTCTGCCTTAGGGAGTAAGACTGTGCGGTTGAGAATCAGAAGGTCTGGTTCCAAGCTCTGTTGCTTATCACTGTGTTCCTCGGTCAAGTCACTTTGCCCCTCTGAGACCCAAATGCTTTTCCTGTAAAACAGGGGAGACAACCGTGCCTTCTGTTGTTAAGATTCAATGAGGTAATCTGTGTCAGCTGTGAGAGGCAGAGTGCCTGGTCTGTGCTGTGCTGGCAATAATTTATGTCTATCATTATCATTATTATTATTATCAGCAGCAGCATCATTATTGAGGTGCTAGAGGGGAGAAGACAGAGGTATGATTTTGAATGCATACAAGCCCACTCTTCTTCAGAAGAAGCCCACACCCACGCTGGTCCGATCTGCACTTGGCCCTGTTCTGGGAGCCCCTCTCTTGGGAGTCAGGAGGTTTGCCTCTGACACCAACTCGCTGTGTGACCTTGGACAAGTTCCTTCCCACTGGGCTCCCAGTTCCCGTATCAGTGAATGGAGGAGGATGGATTCCAAAGGGGACTTCCGGCTGTAAAACCGTCCCATGGTAACAATGACGACAAAGACGATGGCTAGCTGAGAGCCCGCCTGGTGCGCCTGCCCCGTGCTGGGCTCCACGGACTTGGCGCTCTCCTGGTCACTCCTCCCCAAACCCTTAGAAGCAGCCGCTGCTTTGTGACTCTTGGACTGAACAAGCAGAACTTGGAGGATGTGGTTGTGTAGCCGCTTTATTTTGTCTACCCCTGCCCTTGAAAGGCATCCTTTGCTTCCGGTGCCCCCATATGTCATTAGGGTGAGTCCCGTGCCTTTTCTGATCACTCTCAGGTAAATAAAGGATCCTCTGGTCAGTAATACCGGTGCCCAGTGCCAGTGACCTTGGTACCTCCTGCAGGGCTAGTTCTACCCCCGTGTCAGCTCTCACCTGGGCGCCAGCTGCGTGTGTGTTTCAGTGGGGTCTCTCCCTGTTCACTGCACTTGTGGGAAGAGGGGAAAGGAGGGAAGGGGTCAGAACACTCTTGCCTGCCTGGCACCGTTGTGGCGAGGCACAGGCCTGCTCTGGGTGGAGGTGTGAGCGCTGAGCTTTCCGCCAGTGGAGGGTTCTGGAGGCGTCAAATGCTGACTGACTGTTTCTGTCTCGCGGCCCATGTGTGGGTGTTTTGGAGACACTTCCCCACCCTCATCTCCCCCTGTCTCTCACTCACTGTTTCCTCCAGGCGCCGACAGCAGGCAGCTCTGACCCTCAGCCCAGAAATCCCCTGCTCCCTCCAGCTTCCGCCTGCTGGAGCCCCTTCAGCCCTCCAGGGGGCCCTCTTGGACAGGAGCTGAGGCGGCCCTGGGGCGGCTCTCTCTCCCCTTGGTCCAGGGGAGCCCTTAGGCGCGCTTGGCCTCAGCAAAGCCTGGGACTGCGGTGGCGAAGGCAGCCCCTCTCTGTTTCCCTGCCTGCCTCTCGCCCTGCAGACTTCCAGGCCCGCGCCTGGTCCCGTCTCCCAAGTTCTCCGTGCCCCAGCCAACTCAGGTTGAGCTGAGCAGACTCCCTGAGGTGAGGGAACAGCCCCTAGCAGGTGGCACTTACAGCAAAACACCCCTCTCCCCCCACGGCCTCTGAGAGGCGCCCACTGCCTGACCCCCTTCCTCCTTTGGCGTGGATGTGCGTAGATGCGGTTCGGAGCCACAGAGCGGTTCCTGCCATTTCTTTTTAAAAGAATGCAACTGCTGCAAGCGTATACTCCCAATGTTACATAATAAAATATATGACACCGATAAAACTTAATGCCATAACATAACCTGTTTAAAGTGTGCTATTTGATGGGGTTTAAGATATTTAGGGTTGTGCAACGTCGCCATAATCTAATTCCAGAACATTCTCACCGCCCCCCCGAAGAAACCTCCTGCATTCGCAGTCACGCCTCATTTCTGTCCCTGCCCCCACCCCAGCCCCAGCCCACTTTCTACAGATTTGTCTGCTGTGGACAGTTCATGGGAACGGAGTTGCAGAGGACGTGGCTTTCACTTAGTGCAGTGTTTCCAGGGTCCGTGCCTGCTGTAGCACGAATCGGTGCTTCAGTTTCGTCGTTGAATGGTTTCCCGCTGCGTGGACACACCACGCGCTGCTTATGCGCACGCCAGCTGATGAATATCTGCATTGTGTTCACTTCGGCGGTATTTTAAAGAATGCCGCTGTGGACATTCATGTGCAACTTTTGGCGTGGACTCATGGTTTTATTTTTTTCTGGGGCAGATGCCTAGGAGTAGGATTGCCGGGTCCTATAGTAACTCCGTGTTCAATCGTTTGAGGACCTGCCAGACTGTTTTCCAAAGCGGCCGCACCGGTCTACATTCCTCCCCTGCCGAAGTGTGAGGGCTGCAGTTTCTCCGCGTCCTCACCAGCGCTTGTCATTTTCTGTGGTATTCTAGCCATCCTGGTGGGTGTAGAGTGGTATTTCATTGTGGTTTTGACTTGCGTTACCCTGAGAATTAATGATGTTGAACGTCTTTGTTAACTGGCTGTTATATTGTGTGTCTTTTTTAGAAAAACAGCTATTCACATCTTTTGCACATTTTTTAAAAATTGGGGATTTGTCTTTTTTTGTTATTGAGTTATGAACTCCTTATGCAGCCTGGAAATAGGCCCCTTATCAGAGGCATGATTTGTGAATATTTTCTCCCGTTCTGTGGGTGGCTTTCTTGATGCCCGTCACCTCTTTCTGCAGGCCCTGCTTTTGGAATGTGGCGTTCCTTTTCCTGTGGCCTCGGTCACCACTGAGACCCAAATGCTTCCTTATTAAATTCAGATCACAACTAGTGTTCCTGTTGACTAGGTGAGGGAAGTGAGGCCGTAACAGAAAGGCTAGGGATCATGCTGCTTTCTATCACTTTAAATCTTAATCTCAAAGATTGTTCATCTAGAGCCTGAGACGCTTTAGGCTGCTGGGTCTGCTCGCCCTCCAGCCCTGGAACTGGTGAGAAGCCTGTCCCATGACACAGAGAGGGAGGCTGGGCTCCAGGTCCCTGGTTGGCAGAGCAGCACAGCACAAAAGCCCAGGAGTTCAAGTTCCACCTCCAGCTGCCTTAGCCACCTGCCTGGCTCTGCGTCCCTTCATGTCCCCAGGGCCAGACAGGATGAGGAACAGCAGCGGCCCCTTTGCATTGGGAATGAGGCAGTTAGTGGGGCGAATAGCCCCCATGACATACACTCATAGGGGTGACACTCCTGAACTTTGGGGTAAGATATGGGAGGAACCAGTAAGAGGGGAACACGAGATTGCAGGTGGGCTCTAGTAATTCACACCAAGGGCCCAGGGATCCCGGGGTGATACATGGGTCCCTGGCATCTGAGCAGAGGACGGTTTTCTCAGCACTGGTGCTGAGTCTGGAGTTCGGCACCAAACTGATTTTTTTTCTTGGGAAATCTTCACTTGGCTTGTGGGAAAGGGCAGCCCTTTCGGCCTGTAACTTCAGGGTTGGGGAGGACAGGCAGAGAAATTCAAAGCTGCTCTGTCCCTGTCCTAGCACGTCATATAGGACAAAGGGCTTAGAGTACAGCAGGAGGAGTGTGAGTTAGCCACCTGGGAGAACTTCCTGGCAGAGAGGGCGGATCAGCGGCAGCAAGCAAGTTGAGTCCTTGTCCCCGTGGCCCCATTGGGCGGATTTGTTGGGAAACAAGAGAGATGGGTCTCAGCGAGGATGGTCTGCACAGAGGTCGTGACAGAGGCAGGGATCAAACACCTTCTTGAGGAGGATCTGGGTGCCTTCTCTTCCCCCCAGAGAGGCGCCCTCTCCTGACCTCCCGGAACAACCAGAGTGCTGATAATTCAAATGTGAGGTCGGCCTGACCTTGTGGGTGCAGAAGATGACACCGGTGACCCAGCATCTGCCGGCCACCTGCTTAGCACTGTTCCTCGTCGGGCGGGCGGGCTGGCCGGGGCTTGTCCCGATGCCCTCGAACCCTCCGCTGGCCCTGCTCTGCGAGGCAGCTGGCAGGCCCGGGGAGCAGTGTCTGCCCGTGGAACATTCGGTAAACCAATACCCTCCCGAGTGAATGTGCCTTTGGTCCTCTGTAATCTCTGCCATCAGGTGGAGGTTGGAAGGCCGGAGCCACACTCAGAGCGGACGCAGAGCTCTTGGCCAGTGGCCTGAGCGGCACCGTCTGCCCTCGCCTTGTGCTCAGGTATCAGGCTCGAGGCAGGGGAAGACGAGACTGTGCACTCTGTCCCTCTCCACCACCTTCCTCCGTTCTCCCCTGCCAGGCTGCGCCAAGCGTAAGTTAGCTGGACGCGGCCAGACCCCAAGATACTGACTTTCACCATGTCCAAGAAAAGAAATTCAAGCCTCCCTCGATCATGTATTTTTTCTTACCCAACGAAAGCTGCCTTTCACCCATGATCCCCTCCTCCCTCCACTTCTTTTCTCAGATCACTTGCGAGGTGACAGGCGCTACGCTAGACCCTGTGCTATAGGAAGTCATGCCCTGGGGTTGCCTGCAGGCCAGGGCGGTGGATAGGGGGTTCGGTGAGATCAGACAGGCACGCCATGCACTCCGACCCCCACGTGGAGAAGGATCTTGGCTGAGGGCCACGGCTTCTCAGGAGAGCAGAAGCTTCCGGGGATGGTGGTGATCGGAGGGGGATGGCTCTACAGGGGGCTGCATTTGTCCTGGGTGCTGGAGGCAGATGACATTGAAGACAGAATTGTTTTTCAGATCTAAAGGTGGTGTAGCAATATTGCTCAAGGTCTAGAAAGCAGGGGGAAAGAAAAGCAATTGATCTGACTGGCTTCCCTTGCTGGGCTGCCCTCCACCTACATGGGGCCTGGAAGGGGAGAGCGAAGCAGGGGATTAAGAGAAAAGACAGCTCCCACCTCCTGCAGTGGACCGGTCCCTGGAGCCCGGATTCGTTGCTCAGTGGACAGGGCGGCGTGCCGGCTGCTCAGGGAGCACACGCGCTCTGCCTATTGCTTTTCCTCACCGCAGCCCGCAGAGCCCCTGCCCTGCTCCTTGGTTTCCAGGCCCCAGGTGCGGCAGGTGGACGCTGCCTCTGCTCTGGGTGGGGGGTGGGGAGAGGCGTCGGTTCACAGCCTCTGGGCCTCCGTGGCGAGGGCTGTCTTTCTGGGTAATTCTGGATTATTCCTCACTGGACCTGGTCTGGCCCTGGGCGTGTCTCCCTGCCTTTGGAGGCTGCGCCTGGCCCTCTATCTCCCTGTCCAGGGTGGCTGTCCTGGGCTGGTTCCTAGGTGCTAGCTGAGGTGGTTTGCTCTTTGGCAAAGTTTAACCCCTTCACTGCTTGTCCTAGCTTTTCCGGGTCCTCTCGCCATCATTGGCCTTCAGGAGACAGCGTTGCTCCTGGAGCTGGTCTCTGTCTTGCCCGCCCCTGCCTGCTAGCTGGTGCGCTTCTCTTCAGGCAGCAGAGCCCCTCCCACCTGGTCCACTTTCCCAGGTCCTGCTTTCTGTCCAGCGGGCAGTTCTGGGGCCATTTATGGTGGGGAGGTTTCAGTGGATCTGGGATCTGGGATCTGCATGTGAACTTCTTCTCTGGCATCATCCAAACGCCAGACTCCATTCCCATGTGTGAGCCAATCCCTCTTACTCAGTTTTGGGGGGTTTGCAGAGGTCACACAGTAAGCAGGGGCAGAGCCAGGTCAGCTCCCGGGGTCTTTCCAGGGTCTTCCCCTTTGTGGGTCCTGCCTCCCTGGCTCCGGCCACCCTTGGTGGCCAGGCTGTGGGTCATGGTGCCCCCAGGAACCCCTGTAAAGCTTGAGAAAACATATCAGGATGCGGGAGAGGGAGGATGACGTGATTATAGGCATAACCTTGAATCCATGCTATTGAAGAAGAAATTCAAATCATCGGTGTTCTTTGGTACATGGGCGATTCTCTCATTCAATCAGCAAGTGTTGACTGGGTGCCTGCTCTGTGGACAGCCACTGTTGTGGGTGCTGAGGAGGTAACAGTGAACAACATAAAGACCCTGGTTCTTGTCATGGTTATATTTTAGTGGGAGAAGGCAGACAGTAATTAGTAAAGGCATATCAGTAAACGACACAGCATGTTAGGTGACAAATATTCTGGGACAAAACAGGTCAGAGGAAGGGTGATTGGAAGTGGGGGCACTGAGTGGTGAGATGAAATTTGTTAAAAAGCTGGTCGGCCTAGGTTTTCCTGAGGGGGGAATGCGTGAGCCATGAATTGATGGAGATGAGGGAGTCGGCCAGGCAGATCCCCGAGGAAGAGCAGCCTCGGCAGAGGGAGCCCAAGTGCAAAGGCGCTAAAAGAACGAAAGAATCAGTAGCCCACCTGAGATGCCTGGGAAGCAGCAAAGGGGCCAGGGGGACGGCACTGGATGTTATCGTAGGAGGCGAGGTCAGAGGTCTGGGGACCAGGTCGTTAGAGTCTCGTGGTCCTTGCAAGCATTTGGCTTGTACCCTGAGCTTTTTCATCTGGCGCCGCAGCGATCTTTCTGTAACAGCACATGAAGAGCCTTCTTTGTTTTGTCAGCTGCGTAATATTCCACCGAGCACATGGTCTGTGTTTTATTTAACTTGCATTTCCAATAACATGGACATGTAAGTTGTTTCCAGTCCTTTGCTGTTTTCAAAAATGCTGCAGCGAATAACCTGTACATACATGATTTTCATTCGTGCACGTCTATCTGTAGGACGGATTTCTAGAAACGGAACTGCTGGGTGGAAGAGTGTGTGCATATAAAATTTTGATAGTGCCAAAGTGGCCTCCGTGAGGGTTGTGTTAATGGACACTCCCAGCCAGCAGTTTGGTTAGGGGCCAGGAGGAGAGTCTACTTCCCCCTTCTCTGTGCGTCCTCCAGATGTGACTGCCGTGAGGTGCCCATTGTTTCCTTCACTCCTCGTGACCCCTCGAGCTGAGCATTCTCGTTCCTACTTCTCAGGTGAGGAAACAGGCACAGAGAGGCGAGGTAACCTGTCAGCGTTTGCACAGCCAGGTAGGTGTAGAGCTGGGGTTCTGATGCCACCACATCTGAAGATGCTTCACGAGGGCAGAAGTCTGAGGAGCCCTGGCCCCCTGCCCCACAAAAGGGGACATGTGGGCCCAGCAGCCTGGAGTGTTCAGTCCCCTGAGAATAGGGGATGTTTTAAAATGGAAAATCTGTCTGCTGAGCTCTGCTCACTGCTGTGGCTGCATCCTGGAGCCCCTGGCAGGCCAGCAGCAGGTGGGAAGAGGCCAGCCTGAGGGACCTGGAGCCACAGTGGCCCAGCTGGCCGGCCCTGGCCTCCCCTTGTGTCCCTTCCCATCACCGGCCCCAGCGGAGAGACCCGGCAGGCTGTGCTCTAGCTAATTCTGCTCTGGGTGAGGAACTCGCCGCCGTCTGCCGGGTCAGCTCGCTCTAGGGATTGGGTTTCAGCATTTCACTGATGAAAATAAATCAGCCTCTTTATTGCCCTGCATGGCCCTCGGAACCTCTGCAGTCTGGCGTGTATTTCCAGACTTCCTGTAAATCGCTGTTTCTGTCCTAGCCCCCAGGGGCTCTGTGGCTGCTGCAGAAATAGCCTCGAACGTGATTGGAGCCTAGAGACACCCAGGCAGGACCGAGCAGGGGAGGAGAAACAGGTGTGCAGAGTCCAGGTGCTCGGGGGTCCAGGCAGTGCCTGGCTGAGCATCTTCTTTGAGTTGGATCCTTGGGCACTGAGAGCTCGCCGGGAGGTCAGGGGTCATCCAGTTGTGCTCTCCCATGGCACAGAGGGGTAAACTGAGGCCCATCCGAGATCGCTTCTTAGTGCGCTGGTCCCTAGACCCCCAGGCTCCTGCTGTGCTGCCAGATGCCTCCTTCTTTAGGTCCGTTTCTTGTGCAGTGGCCTGCGAGGGAAACGGAATCAGCGTTGCCGGGAGCGCGGGGTTCAGCTGCTGCAGGAGGGGCGGGGGTCCGACATCCAGGAGAGCTGCCTCACGTTTGAGGGGTGGGAGGGAGGGGAACTGGTGTCAGGACTGGATTTCCCTGAGGCTCAGGCGGGTCCTTCTGCCTGCACATCTGTCTAAATGGGGCGAGTGGCCGTGGTGGACGGACGCTGGAGAACCGGCACCTTTGGGGGCTCTGACAAGGCCCTGGCAGGTTCTGTGTGCAGAGGGGCCTCGGCGTCAGCCCCACACTCCTGCTTCTCCTTCCCTCCCTTTCTCTGCGCAAGCATTATTTGTGCCCGCAAGACTCCCTCGCTGGGACGCAGGACGTGTAGCATCCTGCCCCAGGTGGCAGACCCGCTGGGCTGTTCTCCGACCCTGGGAGGTTTACCCAGGCCGGGTGCGGGCCGTCTTGTTCTGGGAAGCGGCCTAGAGTTGTCTGTGGGTGGGAGCCAAGAGCTCCTGACGGCCTTTCTCGTCCTCAACCCAATCTTTACATCACCTCTGCGAGTTAATGCCCTGACGCTTGTGAGAGACTCCCGCCTTCTATTGCCTTGATTGCTTAAAAAAAAAAAAAAAAAAGAAAGAAACTGTTAGTAGCAAAGTGTTCTTTGATGTTTGTTCTTCTCCTTCTCTAGGGGCAGTGAGATCAGATTTTGATATGAAAGCTCAAAGCTTTTCAGATCTTCCCTTCTTCCTTCCTGCCCCCCTGGCCTGTGAGCCCCCCCGCCCCCTGGTGTCTGTACCCTGCCTGAGAAGCTTCGAGAACCTGGCAGGCGCTCTTCATGTGACGCAAGGATAGAGCCCTGGGGCGGTGCCCTGGCTCCTGGCCCCTGTCCAGGCTTGGGCCCCATGATGTGTAGCTTCTGTGGGTCAGGAGAGTCACTTCCCGCGGGTTCCTCTGCAGCAGGGACTTCCTGTCCTGCTCTGGCCCGCACTGCTCACGGTGGTGACCTTGAGCACAGTTGCCCAGGAGACCCCCTGGAAACGCCTTGTGTGAGCCTCCTTGAACTCCTGCATGTGGATGGACCCATCTGGGAAGGGAAGCAGAGCCCCACCCAGATCTGCTCCGCATACCGACACACCCAGAGAACCGCCTCGACCTCCACCCCCTGGCAGTGGTGGGAACTGTCACTCTAAAACTACATGGCCAGTTCGGTAACCAGCACTTACGTGTGGTACTTTTTAAAAAAGAATTTTAAAAATAATTTTATTTTATTTTATTTTTAAAGGATTTTATTTATTTAATTTTAGAGAGAGGGGAAGGGAGGGAGGCAGAGAGGAAAATGTTCATGTGTGGTTGCCTTTTGTGCGTCCCCTACTGGGGTCCTGGCCTGCAACCCAGGCATGTGCCCTGGCTGGGAATCGAACCGGTGACCTTTCGGTTTGAAGGCCACACTCAATCCACTGAGCCACAGCAGCCAGGGCTGTGTGTGGAACTTAATGGGGCTGTTTTGGGTTAAGAATGGGGATGGACCCCAAGTGCACAGATGGGTTCGTGGTGTGAATTTGGAACCAGCTCTGAAACAGTTCCCTATGCGTCTCCAGAGATGCTTCAAGCCCTGGAAGTGCTAGGATAAGTGCACGGGGCCCCCGGGGCAGCACTCCAATGGGGACCGCACTCACGGGGGTGGTGGAGTCTGGGCCCACTTTTCCGAATCAGCACTGTGATCTTATCGTCACTTCCCACTCCCTCCGTCTTGTCCAGTCCTCCGGACTCGCAGCCTTTATCCATCCACCTCTTTCTTGGTTCCTCCTTCCTCCCTGAGATGCAGAAGGAACTTGAGTGTCCGGTCAGACTGGCAGTGTGAGCTGGAACCAGCTGCAGCCTCGGAGCCTCAACTGTGAGAGAAGCAAATGAGAGAAGGTGCACTCAGGTGCAGACACAGAGTTAACTTGTCTCCCCTGTTCTGGTGCACTCTCTCCTTCTTCCTGGCTCCCCAGTCCAACCTGGACCCGCACCCCAAGCTCCCTCCATCCTTCCCAAATGAGGACTGCTGCAGATGGGGGTCCGTGCCCCAGGGGGCAATAAGAGCAGGGAGAGGCAGGAGGGAGGTGAGTGGATACACCGCTGACCCTTGTCCAACTCGGACATCTGCCTGGGGGTTGACAGTTCCCCTCCGGAGTGATCCTTTAACCCCCTCACTTCTGCCTGACCCTCAGGGAACTCGTTTCCAAGGCCACCCTGCCCACTGCCTTCCAGCTGGGAGCGCAGACACCCTGGAGCCTGGGGCCATGGGAGGGGTGCCCAGCCGCCACAGCCCTGAGCTTCCGGCCCACCTCCTCCTGCCTTCCCTGGGCTGGAAGGCAGAGCGCCGAGCCCGCATAGGCCTGTGGGTGTTTCCATCGAGGCACTCCCTGAGCTCCTCCCTCTCCCAACCGACTCCGTGACACTTGGGAAACCCAGGCCTTTCTCCTCCTTCCGCTTCTACTTAAAAATGATTGGACGGCTGGATGATTGGACTGGTCTGTCCAAATGGTGTTCTCACAACAGCCCCGCCCTGGGAAAGCTGGAGGTCCTCCTAGTTTGAGGCCCGAGTCACGGAACCCCTTTCTCCGCTTGCTGCCCATTCTTACGGTTTCTCTGAGTCCTTTGACAGTGGGCTGGGGGCCTGCCCGTCTCGTCAGTGAAGATACAGTTGAGATAGTGCAGCGGACAGCCTACAGGGCACTGCGTACCATTTTATTGTAATTCATACTTTCTTTCTTTACTGCCCCAAAGAAACATACAGAGAGCTGTGCCGGCCACGTGGAGGGGGCCAAGCTGAGGTGTCTCTCGGGAGGGGTGGAGCAGAGGGCCTCTACTTGGCAGCTGCTCCTTCCCGAGCCTGCAGTGCCAGACCCTCACCTTTGAAAAGGGGGCTCCAGGGTGGGGTGGCCACGAAGCACTTTGGGGTTGCACACTAACTGGGTCCCTGGCTAGGGGACACCAGGCACTAAAGCCACCCGCGCCCCCCATATGGCTGCAAAGCCCAGGCCATCTCAGCAGCTCCAGGAGTTAGGTTGGGACATTCCACTGTTGTGCAAATAAGTTGCCAAAAACACGCAAATAAGCGTTGGCATCTGGTGTTCTGCCATCAGGGAGGGACTTCTGGCACATTTTAGGGCACACCAGGACGGTGGGGTGACGCTGGGCAGGGTGAGTGGGTTTGGGGTGACTGGACTGCTTCAGACCTGGGCGGTTGGGTGTGGGGGTGGCCATCGCCGGTACTCCGAAAAGCCTTCCTCTCTGCCATTCATGATTTTCAGGTGGGAACAAACTGAATACCAATAACCAGTCAATTGGAGGCATCTCAGATGGCCTGGCGGATCAATACCCTGGGCCAGATGCCCACTGGCCTTCCCAAAGGCAGGCCTCAGAAATTGTCCAGGTTGCTGGACCAGAATCCAAAGATTTACACTGAGACTCTCATTTTGGGGTCCCTGTCCCACTCATGGAGACCTGCCCAGGTGACACTCTGGCTCCTCTGCTTAGGCCCCGTGGTCACCTCGGGGAAGTACAGGGCCTTTGTGGCCCCCCCCCCACCCCCTTTATAAGCCAAGGCAGTGTCCTGGCTCCTAGACTCTGCCCTGTGGAGGGGAAGGCGGGGGGAGAGGAAAAAAAAGATTTCCACCTTATTGTTCAGCAGCTGGAAAATTGTTGTCATCTGTTCTGCCTTTCATTCGCTGAGAGTGGAAAAAAAATGGAAAAATTTGGGGAAATAAATCTCAGTACCCTCCTAGGAACTCTCGCCCTTCTCTCTCTCCCTTGCATCCCTGCCGCTTGGCTCCCGGGTTTTCTCTTCCCACTTCTCTGGGTACTGGGGCGGCAGTGGGCTTGGGACTGGGGCCGGGCTGGGCTGGGACCAGGCTGGGCTGGGCTGGGGCCAGGCCGGGCTGGGGCTGTTGCTGGGCTAGGATTGAGCTAGGGTTGGAACTGGGTTGGGCTGGGGCTGCAACGGGACAGGGGCTGGGGCTGGAGCTGAGCGGCCACTTCGCACTCCATGTGGAGCGTTTGGGAAGCCACTGTGATGTCATTCAAGAGCTGCATAGCTACAGGATGATAAGTGAAGCCCTGGGGACCCAGCTGGCTGAAATTACAGACAGAGTTTTATCCCACTGGCTTCCTACAAGCCTGAGTGAGGCAGAGTCGGGAGGGGGAGAGAGAGAGAGAGTGAGAGAGAGAGAGAGAGGGAGAGAGGGAGAGAGGGAGCTCGCGGGCTGGAGGGAGGGAGTGGTGTGTGTACACTGGGCAGGCAGGCTCCTCCCACCGCTGACAGTCCCAGTGAGCCCGGGTAGGACACAGACTGAGCTGGAGCTGCAGCCATGTAGGAATTATTTGAAACTTGAGGCACCGGGAGCAGAGATCAAATCAGAGCGGTCTTTCCCCGCCCCTTTCTCCCTCTCTGTCCAGAGGGTAAGTGTCTGTCGGGCGGCTGTTTTGCCTCTGTGTGTCCTTGTGTGGCTCTCTGCTGGATCTGGGGAGAGGGTGGTGGGGCTTCTCTGCCCTCAGTCCTGGATTTGCCACCGCGCGGGGGAAGGCGTGAGGCTGTGCAGGGCTGGGACCCTCTGCACCGCCTTTGGAGGTGGATGTAGTGGACCTGGGACCCCCCTCCAGAACTTGCTGCCCTTGGACATGTAAGAGCTGCCAACTCGGGTCTGAGGGGTGGCTGAGTTGGTGGGGGGCAGTGTGTTTGAGTTGGCCTCATTCTTTCGGGGTGATGGCTCACGGTGGATGAGAACAGGGTGGGCAGAGGGAGCATGGTGGAGGCATGGAGACCCCTGAAACACTCCCAGCACGATGTTTATTCAGGACAGCCCCTCTGCTTCTGGAGACCGAGCTCGGTGGCACCCCCGGTGCTGACCACTCCCCTGCCAGCCTTCTGCGGGCTCCCATTCATGGCTTTCTCCCACCCCTGGCACAGCTCATCAGGGCTTGGCCGTCCCCTGGCCAGGGATTTCTGAGTGTCCAGGCGGGTGCCCTGGCCTGGCAGGGAAGGACTTCAGTTGTTGTGGGCTTAGAGCTATTTTTACCGTCCCGAGTGTGTCTGCGATATCTGGTGTCCGGACAGGCCGAGGCGGGGAGTGGGGGTGTCAGGCTCTGGTTATAGTGCCCGGTGTGGGAGCTGAGGGCCAGGAGGCTGGCCCTGCAAGGTCACGGGTAGTCAGTCGTGTGACCTGGGCCGGTCACTCACCCTCCAAGCCCTGGTCCCTTGGGTCTGAAATAAAGGTCACAATCAGATTTTTCTGTTCCTACGCCTTTTCTCTGGAGAAATTCAAGCGAGATGGTATCTGTGCAGAGTGCTGTGGGTCCTTCCTGAGGAAGGCCTGGGGGCACATCCATCATCGTCACTGGGCGGAAACTCGTCTGTTATATTGTGAGGGTCTTGGTCTGTCGCCGTGTAGTGGGAGGGGAGAGCACCCGTCCTGCCCCGACCCCGCCAGGCTCCTCCAGCTGCCTGCACCGTGAAGGCCGTTAAGGGGGGAGCACTGAACTTGTAGTTGGGAAGACGAGTCCTTTTGTACGTGTGAGCTGGGTGGCTTCGGAGGGGGGGCCCTGCAACTTGACTTTCCTGCAGCATGACAGGTGGACAGTGGAGGAGTAGACCCTTAAGACCCATGGCTTTTCAAAAACAAAAAGTTCTCTTGGCTCTGCTGACTTCCCAGGCCCTCTCAGATCTTAGTTCTGTTGCCCGGAGGGCCCGGAGGTGCCAGTGGGAGGGGCTCTCGTTTCCATTTCGATGTCAATGCTGGCTTTCTCCATGTTCAAGGCCCACAGGCTGAGATGCAGACTGGGCTCTGTTTGGACATTGGGCCTCTTGCCACCTTCTTTCTTTCTCAGTAGAATGGAGGAGGTGACAGGGGTGGGGCCCTTGCCACCCACCCTTCCTGGGCCCACCCAGCAGCAGGTTGTGGTGAGGCTGGCCAGGTCCCTTGTGCAGGAGACAGAGACGCGTGTGGAAACATTGACAGCGGCCCTGAGAAGAACCCCGTTCTCCTGTGTCCACTGTCTGAAAACACAGCGTGTTCTCTCTGAGTGCTGTGAAGCATCAAGAAAGACAGGTGTCTGCTTGCCAAGCCTGGACCCATCTGCCCCCACCCACAGGGCCCACGGCCCACGTTTGTCAGCGTGGAATCTGTTGACACCCCCTGACGTGAACCCAGTTCCGTGGGTTGCACCTGTCTTCTGCCCTGTTTGCTTGGCAGAGGCTGTGACTCCCCGGTGTGGCTCCCCCTCAGAGACTTCCCTTCAGCCCCGAATTCTGCTGATCTTCCTCAGAACCGCTGAGGAAGCCCATTTCCATTCAGAGAAGTCCCAGAACTCTCTGCAGGCTGTGATGAACCAAGGGCTACCCTGATCCCCAGCTGGCTATGGGGTAGGGAGGTCGGCGTGGGTGGAAGCCAGGACAGGGGCCTAGAAGGTCTCTGCTACCATTGCCAGGGTGCCTCAGGAGGACCCCAGGTCAAACCTGAGCCATGGGGCTGCGGTTCTCCACCACCCTCTCCATCCTCACCTGCTCCTCACATGCACCTCCCCCGGGCCAGCTAACACCCAGTGGGTTGCTCCGGGCTGGATCTTTTCTTGAGCTCCTCCCCTGGAAGGTTTTCCTTGCTGTGTGTTCTCCCATTCATCTTGGGTGGAGCCTGACATTCTTCACAGAAGTCCCTGGTGACAGGGAGGGATCCTCAGAAGCAACTATGTGTCTTAAATATGTATCTCTTCGTTTAAGGTTCATAGATGGACCTGAGGTATCCATCACCCCCCTGAAGTTATGTGCCAGGAGTTGTGTCTGTGCGTGTTTTTAGGAAATTAGTCTGGGCTTTCATTAGCTCTCCCCAAAGGTCCCTGGCGTAAGAGAGTTCATGTCTGCTGGAGTGGCGTGTGGCTGGGGGATGCTGTGGGGGGTGCCATGGGGGTATAGGCTCTGGCTCGGTCCATTTATAGGGACCTCCCCTGTGCCCAGCCTGTGCTAGCACCAGCTCTGTAGAACACCCCTCTCCTATGATGTTTTTGTCTGCAGAGCCTCTCTTTCCCTTTTGGGAGGAGCTCGTGGTCTGCCGTGAAAATCGTGGTCTGCTGTGAACCCCTGAGTTTTCACTTCTCTGAGTGGCGACGGAAGAAGAGTGTCTCCGTGGCTGAAAGGGTTATATAAATCTTTCTGCGCTATTGCATGTAATTCAGGAAGCATTTAGGGAACACCTACTGTGTGCCAGGCACTGCGCCCTGCAGGGCCATCCTGGTATAGCTGTGCTGCTTATGCATTGAACTCCAAGAGGCACTGTTCACATGGACCACGTTGTGAGTGGTGCCGTCTGGGAACCAGGCACTGGGGGGAGGGAGAAACAAAGGCCTTTCCTCAAGGAGCACTCAGCTTAGTGGGGAAGACACACCTGGGCAACAACGACTGTCCAGTATGTGGCCGATGTTCCAGTTGACATCTACAAAGGCCACTGGGAATGTGACCTTTACAGATGTCTACATCTCAGAGGTCGATCTGAGTCTGGAGGTTTGTAGGAAAGGGCGCAGACCAAGGAAGGCTTCCCAGAGAAGTTCAGACTGAGCCTGAAGCAGGAGGAAGAGGTTCGCCGGGGAGGTTGGGAGTGGCGGAGGCAGGGTGAGGGAGGGCCTTCGGGGGAGGGAACAGCATGTGGCACAGAGGAGGAAAGAGCATAGACATAGTAAGAGTCGAGTGGGGGGTGGTCTTTGGGGTATCGAGGACAGTGAAGGTTAGGCTTCAAATGGCAGGCAAGGGTTGGGTGATAAAAGGTCTGGTGTGCCCAGCACGGGGGATGTAGGGCTTTGCTGTGTGGGTGACGAGAGCTGTTGAAATGGAAAGAGGAGGATGTGCCAGGCCAAGCTCAAGGTACTTAGCTTCTGAATCCTGTCACTCAGCAAAGCTGCATGTATGCATTCGAGTGTCTGTGTAGCCAGGTCCTGCATGGTTAAGTGGCTGAGCAAGCTGAGTTGGCCTCTTAGATGGAGATCATCCTCCTGAATGATGGGTGTGTCTGGCTGAGGGGTGGGGTAGAAGGGGTGCCTCCCTTCTGTCTCCTCTCCAGAAGCACATCCCTGTGGCCTCCCTGGCACTCAGCTCCATCTTCTGGCTCCCATGTTGCATCTTATCAGCCCCAGCCCTGGCCCCAGCTGGGTACCCTCTGTGGTTGGGGGAGAGTCTGTGGCTAAAGGGTTAAGATGTCCAGAACTCGCTCTCCTGGTTGCCTCTTGGCCAAGCCTCGATCTTTGTCAAAGGTCACTTACCTCCCAGACACACATGGCCTTTAATGCCCCATTCCCACGTTTAAGGGGCTAGATTCCCTCCCCACCTGCCAGGGCCCTGTCTGCCTCCAAACCGCCTGTGTCCAGGGGTGGGCGTGGTGCCTCTTCCTATTGGAAAGACTGGTTTTCCTCCACGGTGGTTGGTCATCACTGGTCTGGGTGATGCATTCTAGTGAAGCATTATTCTGCTGGATGTGGACTCAAAGGACTTTCATCATGAAGTGTCCCATCCCGAGGACCTTAACAAATCAGTCGCAGTCTGAAACAGACTTGCTGTTGGACGTCGAGGGGTCTCTCCTCATCAAGTCATCGCCAGAGGAGACTCCTTTCTTGTAGTTAGTCAACCAGCCTTTCATTCTCCATGGCTGGGCCGTTTGTCCCGACGTCTCAGTGAATGAAATCTCCCCACTTGGCATTAGTGAGAGAAGCAGAGGTCCTTAGCCTCAGAGCTCAAAATGCTGGCCCCCGGGTCAGGGTTTCTCAAGGCCATGAGAAACATTACGTACCCATGTGCGCACCAGAGCCCCAGAGCGCTACTGAGCATGCAGACTCCTGGCCCCGCCCCAGATCTGTGAGTGAAAATCTGCGGAGGTAAGGACCCAGAATCTTCATTCTTAAACAATCCCCAGAGGAGGTCCTTATGAACACAAGAATTGGAGAACAACTTTCCTAAATCCCTGTCAGCTGAGTGCCCATGTTTATTTCTTGCATTCTTTATTAAGTGTGCGGGCAGACACGGCCTTCCTCTCCTGCATTCTGGCCTGCCCTGTGCTTCTAGCCCCACGCACACACCTCCGCAGCTTGCTGGAGGGAGCCTGGGGAGCCGGTCCACGTCCAAGTCAGCTGGGGATTTTCCTCCGCGCTTTCCAAAAGCATGACTCGCACATCTGGACCACGGCCGCCGTGGAAGAAGGGCTCCTTGGTGCAGTCAGACTCAGCAGCGAGGGTGGAGTCCAGGACCTCAAGCAGCTGCTGGGGGGTAACCGGGGGACACATGCAGACAAAGCAAGTGGGGCCTTGAAAAGACTGTGGACTTCCCAACTTCCCCAGAGAAGTGAGTGGGCCGGGAGACGGCCCGGGAGACGTGATGTCCAGGCTGGCTGGAGCTCGGGGCCTGGGAGCTTGGCACCCTGGCCTGTGTGTAACTTGTGCTTCCCCCGCAGTCTGCTCTCCCAGTCCGTTGTCGTCCGTGCCAGTACCCACAGCCCCAGCCAGGCAGGTTCCTCCCTCTATCCCTTGCCCCTCTTCTACTGGGTATACAACTTTCGTTCTTCATGGGCCATCTGAGGTCCTTTTTTTTTCTTTTTTACCCAAACTGTCCATCCCTTGGAGGCTGCTGGCACTTGGAGATGGATCTGGTAGCCCCCAGCTTTAGAACCCTCACCCCCTCCAAGCCCCCACTCTTCCTCCCCTGTTCTTTATCACTCCTCTCCTCCCTCTGCCTACCTCTCTCTTGTCCTTCCTGCCTTAATAGATCGAAGCCGACCTTGTGTTCCGGCTTCTTGTGGTCCTGGTAAATAGCTCTTAATGTGGCCGTGGAGGATGGTGAGAAGGTGTGGGGGGCAGGGGACACTTACTTCCATCTCTGATGGGAGGGGCAGGGGTAGGTGCCCCACAGGTACTGCTGATACACTGGGGTTACACAGCAGAACCCTCCTCACGGGGGCTGGACAGACCTGGGACCAGCCTGTCCTTAGTTTCTCCCCTTGATATGTGAAGGGAGACGGCCGGTGAAGGCTACAGCACGACCCGGAGCATTTGGCCAGCACTGGGCGGTCAGGAGCAGCTGGGCCCTTCTTTGAGGACAGAAATAGACCTTTCCATTTGTATTAAACAAACAGGATTTAATTACACAATTTACACTTCTTCGATTTTCTTGCTAAGACTTAGTGGCATGGCACTTAGCGTTCCTGATGTTGTGGCTGCAAATAGTAGCCCATTTGGGGGTAGATTACATGGCGGAATCAGCTTAATATTGACATTTTCAAAATCAATGAAGAACAGGGTCTGGCCAGCAGGGCCAGGATATCAGGTAATGGGAATCAGAGTGGATTCCCCCTCCCGGCCTCGGGAATGCTTGCTTAGCTCTCCTGCCAAAAGCCCTTCTTTCACTCACCCGAGCGAAGTGCTGGATTGGGTGTGCTTTCTCCCGGAAGGAGGGAGCGCACTCAGATGTGCACCCAGTGCTTCTCATGGCCTTCTGCGTGCCGACGGGGAGGCATGGAATGCCCCACGCGTTGCTTTGTTGTCTCCCCACTTCCCAGAACAGGTGAGTGTGGGCTTGGGGGACTAGGGGTGCAGGGCATGCAGGAGGTCCCTGGCCTGGCAGGGAATACTCTGGCATCTCCTGGTATGGTTTGCTGAGTGTGGCCAGGGCCTGGGAATGGGTCTGCTTCTTCACGGCCAGCAGCGCTGCAGGTACAGTGAGAAGGAGGGTCAGCTCTTCAGACTTCCACTAACTGGCATGAGGGGCGCATCTTCATGGGAACCACCCCTGGAAATCTGAGTGGGTGGGAGGCTGCTGTCTTTAGTACTTTTCTCCTCTGGACACAGCCGACTGGGGTCTCTTTCTTTTTGTGTAGCAAGGCACTCTTTGGAGGGACATGCATGAGGGGCAGGCTCTCTCATCTGACAGTGCGGGTCCCTTTAGGGATGCTGACAGATGAGTTGGCAGAGGCAGCCACGCCCGTAGCAGCCTCTTAGCAGCCTCCGGGGGCCCTAGCACAAGGTGCAGGCTGTTCGAGAGTCAGCCCTGTCTCAGCCCAAACCCCTTTCCCATCAGACCCCATCAGGTAACGGGCCTGTGGGGCACCCACCCCTGCCCCTCCCATCAGAGATGGAAGTAAGTGTCCCCTGCCCCCCACACCTTCTCGCCATCTACCGCGGCCACATTAAGAGCTGTTTACCAGGGCCATCCCCATGAGCCCTGGGCTGCGGCAGCACTCTGGCCGGTGTCACTGGGTCTCTGCTGCTGGTTGAGGCCCCAGGTCTCCAGGGAAAACTCTTCAGAGAGCCGGTTCTGAAGAGCTGAGTGACCGGGCAGAGCATCCAGCCCTGGGGTGTGTGTGTGTGTGTGTGTGTGTGTGTGTGGACGATGTGTCCGGTCGGGCATCTCTGTGTCGCGCTCGCTCGGTGACATCACTTGGTTGGCTTGTGGTCTGTGTGTGTGTGTGTGCCCATCAGGATGTTCCTGTTCTGTGGTCGTCTGATCACTTGTTTTTGGCCGCGGGTTTCTGTGTGAGTGTTTATTTTTAGAGGCTGCCACTTCTGGCCCGAGGGCTGATCCTTGGGCAGAGTGGGAGTCTGTGTTTTCTGAGATGTTTGTGGCTTTAAATTGAAGTATTTATCTTGGGGTATCGCTGCCTTTTATGTGTTCCTTCTGTTGTGTGTGTGTGTGTGAGAGAGAGAGACAGAGCCAGTGTAGAGTAATAAAAAGTATGTGTGCCGTTTGAAGTTCTGATTTTAAATTAGCTTGGATTTTAATTTAGTTTTCTTTCAGTTGTCTTGCGTGAATTCTGATGTAAAACCCCAGCTTTACCAGGTACTATGTGTCTGCAAATAAATGGCGTTTCATCTCTCAGAATTTCAGTTTCTCCATCTGTAAAAGAGGCACAGCACTCCCTGACATACAGGATTAGAAGCGAAGTATGCGTCAAGTATGTAGCCAGGTGTTTGGTGCCTAATAGGTACTGGCTGCACGTTAGCTGCTGTTATCATTATCATTATTATTATTTGTATTTGCACACTTGTACCTACAGCATGCGTTCTGACCGGGGGGCACCGGTGGTGTTTGATATGGGTGAATTCTGGGTGTTTGATTTGGGTGATTCAGGGTCAGCATGTGGGTCTCTGGATATCTTTGTGTCCGGTTTTCTGTGTGTGTGAGCGTGTGTGTGTGGGGGGGGGCAGGGTGTGACTGCGGGTGTCTGGGCTGGGGTTTGTGCAGTATTTGGGAAGGGCTCTCTTCTTTTGCCAACTGGGGGCCTGCCTTGGAAGGTGCTTGTGGGTGCTTGTCCGTGTGTGTGTGTGTGTGTGTGTTTGTGTATGTGTGAGCGCTGGGCTGGGAACTGGGCTGCTGATTGTACAGGGTGTGAAATCACTGAGTTCCTTTGGGCGGGGCAAGTTCTTCGCTCCTGAGTCACCCCTTTGGCCTTGAGCCACCCGGCGCTCACTTTTTCCTTTCAGAGAAAGTATTGCTCATGGGGGCCCCCAGAGCTGCCTGTAGACGAAATGACACAGAGGACACCTCTCCTTGATGAAAGCCTCTGCTTTTTGTTCTTGACCCCTAAGAGGCTTCCCCCACCCCTGTCCCTTTCCAGAAACCTTCATGGGCCCCAGCATTCAGAGTGAACGTGTATCCCCTTTGACACGGGGCCTGCTGGCTTTGCTGAGCACCACCTTAGCCTGGAACTTCCAGGTCCTTGGGAAGCTAGCAGGATGCCAGAGGCAGGTTTTAGACTGGGCATCTTGCCCCCCAGGACCCCCTGCCCGATCCTAGGCTCCACTGCCTGGCCCTGAAGCTTGGTGTTGGGATGGGTTCTGCCCAAAAGCCTAGGGTACGGTCCTTGGGCCCTAGGGTCCTAAAAGTCACCTTAGCTTTATCCCAGGGAGCTGAGAGGAGGTTTTAGGGTCCAGGAAATGGAGGTAGAAGATGTCCCCACTTTCCACTGACATCCGCTGTCTGTTGCTCCTCCTCTTGCAGAGGTTGTGGGACACACTCAGGGGCCCCTGGACGGGAGCCTGTATGCCAAGGTGAAGAAGAAGGACTCCCTGCACGGCAGCACCGGGGCCGTCAACGCCACACGTCCTGCCCTGTCGGCCACCCCCAACCACGTGGAGCACACCCTGTCCGTGAGCAGCGACTCGGGCAACTCCACCGCGTCCACCAAGACAGACAAGACCGATGAGCCTGCCCCCGGCCCCTCCAGTGCCCCTGCTGCCCTGAGCCCCGAAGAGAAGCGTGAGCTGGACCGCCTGCTCAGTGGCTTCGGCTTAGAGCGAGAGAAGCCGGGCGCCATGTACCACACGCAGCATCTCCGGTCCCGCCTGGCGGGGGGCCCTGCTGCGCCCTCCTCTGTTCGCCACGTGGTCCCGGCCCAGGTCCATGTCAACGGTGGGGCCTTGGCTTCTGAGCGGGAGACAGACATTCTGGACGATGAGCTGCCCAACCAGGACGGGCACAGTGTGGGCAGCATGGGCACCCTGTCCTCCCTGGATGGGATCACCAACACCAGTGAGGGAGGCTACCCAGAGGCCCTGTCCCCACTGACCAATGGCCTGGACAAGCCCTACCCCATGGAACCTATGGTCAATGGCGGGGGCTACCCCTACGAGTCTGCCAGCCGCGCAGTGCCTGCCCATGCCGGCCACTTGGCCCCTATGCGGCCCTCCTACTCCGCACAGGAGGGTTTAGCTGGCTACCAGCGGGACAGCCCCCACCCAGCTTGGCCACAGCCGGTGACCACCTCCCACTATGGCCATGACCCCAGCAATATGTTCCGCTCTCAGTCCTTTCCGGAAACTGAGCCCCAGCTGCCCCCAGCTCCGGCCAGGGGGGGAAGCAGTCGGGAGGCTGTGCAGAGGGGCCTCAACTCCTGGCAGCAGCAGCAGCAGCAGCAGCAGCAGCCTCGCCCGCCTCCTCGCCAGCAGGAAAGAGCCCACTTGGAAAGTCTCGGGCCCAGCAGGCCCAGCCCCCAGCCGTTGGCAGAGACCCCCATGCCTGGCCTCCCTGAGTTCCCAAGGGCAGCCTCCCAGCAGGAGATCGAGCAGTCCATTGAAGCCCTCAACATGCTGATGCTGGATCTGGAGCCGGCTGCTGCGGCTGGCACCCCCCTGCACAAGTCCCAGAGTGTCCCTGGGGCCTGGCCAGGGGCCTCCCCACTCTCCTCCCAGCCTCTTTCCTGCTCCTCCTACCAGTCCCATCCACTGACCCAGTCCAGATCTGGCTACATCCCCAGTGGGCATTCCTTGGGAACCCCCCAGACGGCCCCGCGAGTCTCGCCGGAGTCCGCCGCTCCTGGAAGGTCTTACTCACCTTATGATTACCAACCATGTCCAGCTGGGACCAACCAGAGTTACCGTCCAAAGAGCCCAGCCTCTCCCTCCTCCTTGCCTGCCTTCCTTTCAACCACCTCCAACCCTCCAGTGCCTCAGCAACCCCCGGCCTCTCTCCCTGGCCTCACCACTCAGCCTCAGCTGCCACCAAAGGAAGTGACTTCAGATCATCCATCCCGGACTCCGGAGGAGGAGCCCTTGAACCTGGAGGGACTGGTGGCCCACCGGGTAGCAGGTAAGAGCCTCAGGGATCATCAGTGCTGGGTATCCCCTCCTTACTTCCTCCACATCTTCCCTCTTTGATCTTGGTTTGTCCTGCTGGAGGGAGGCACAGGCACAGCCATCAAAACTCAGCAGACACTGCTTTGGCCTGAAGAGTCTGGCGGGAGCCCACACACTAGCCATCCCTTCCTGCACTTACTGTCTGTTAGGCTACAAGGCAGACATTGGGATGGAAAGATCAATGTCTTTCAATTCCTACCCTCAAAGAGCTTACTGTCAAGTGAGGGGACAGGTGATTCTAACAGAATGCAAGGTGTGCCACAACAGAGGTAGAGAACAAAGCCTCAGAGCCTGGGGAAAGCAAGACTTACTACCTAGGACAATCAGGGAAAGCTTCCTGGAGGTGGTGACTTTGAGATTGGCATGCATATCTTCTAAGTACAGAGGAGTTGCCCTCTGCACCTGCCTGCAGTGCTCACTGTACTCAGACTTCAGTTTCTTGAGGAAGGCATGGAGAAGGCTGGAGGGAGGTCTCAATGGACTCAAATTCCTTCTTGGGCCCTCCCAGAGGCATAACAAAGCCTGAGAGAGTATTCAACCCTGGTGGGTCCTTTGGGGATATTTCTTTGTTTCGGGGAGGCCAAGGTCCCCTTTCTTGTCCAGTTGTCCTGTTAATCCCTGCTTTAGGATCAGCTCTGTATGAGAAGCATGCCCTGAGAAACAAAGCTCCATTTCCTATCAAAACATGAATGGGCTTATCTTTTTGGAGAGAGGAGTGAGAGTGGAGCAACCGGAGGAGCTTACTGGGGAGATAAAGGCAAGAAATGGCAGACTGTCCAGGGCTATGCTGGGAAGGAGGGGAAGGGTTCCCTTCCTTCCCGTGGGCCTAAGCCTATGACCCTTTCATGGGGGCAGCCAGACTGGGTGGGAAAGCCTGTGGGTTGATTTTACTGCAGAGGAAAAGTCCAGTCATGGGGGAACAAAGACTGGGGTTGGGGACTGGGGCTTGTGCCCAGTTCCTCAGCTGACAGGGTGGTGGAACCTCAGGGAGGAGAAGAGGAGTCTGGGCCACTGACACTGCCCTGAACCCCCTTTTCCTAAATTTAGAGGAAGCTGAGTCACCATGCCAACCGCAAGGAGGGAGGGAGGGGAACACCCTTGCTGGGGATGGCTGGTGGGTTTAGGGAAGTAGCTGGGGCAAGCAGCTGGCTGTTGGGCTGGGCCCAGGACTGGGTGTGGGGCCACGGGCACCCTACTTCTGTACTTCAGAGCAGAGAACAGTCCCCAGCTCAAGTATCCATCCTTGAAATTGGCCATCTTGGAAGTATTTACACCACTGAAACTGACAGTCGGGGCTTCACCTCCCCTGAAGAGCCAGTCTAGCAGCCCATCATTGCTTTTATCTGAGAGCCAAAACACAGGATCCGTACCTACCTCCGTAACCCTAGTAGTGACAGAAAGGCTCCATGGGGATGGTCCAGATGGAGCTAAGGTCTCTGCTTTCTCCCCTGTCTGGGCTCCTGAGATAAGAGGTCCCCAGTATCTTTGTCAGCAGACATGGTTTTTTCCACCTGGGTATGTCGAAGGAAGGGGAATGGAGCCCTTTCAAGATTTTGCAGAGTCGGGGTAGTGGCCTGAGGAGTAGTGGCACTCTAGCCTAATGAGGGATGGGATCCAGGGAGCTTTTCTCTGGGGGAGCAGGATGAACTTCCTCCCCTTACCAAACCCTTCCATATAGCTTTCCTGGAGCTCGCTCAAGAGGAAGGCATACCTGAATGGTTCAGGAAGGATATCCATCTTGGAGTATTTCTCCCCTCAGCCTTTTTGCTCCAACTAGCCTCTGAGGTCTTGACTATCAACCTCTAAATTCCATAGGCTACCAAGAAGTCATAGGAAGGGGGTGATATTATTGGTATATCTCTGCTCCCTTTTCCTTCACCAACTGTGAGTGACTCAGTCAGGAGAAGGGATGAGATGTATAGGAGGAACAGTTATATTTGGTTTCCGGGCCTGTAAAGGGCCTCTTTGGTCCATGCCCTGTTGTGAACTGCATTTTTTATGTCAGCAGATCCTGCTTGCACAACTTCCTTAGTAGCCATTTATGATGCCCGCAGTGCCTGTGTAGATAAAGGCACATGGGCAGGATCAATGTCAGAATAGTCTAGGAGCCAGGGATGATAAACTTCTAGCACCACTCCTTTCTGCTCATTCTGTTTCTGCAAGAAGCTGGAACATAAGCTTTAACATGAATAACCCAGGAAGTTCAGATCCAAGGGACAACCTCTTCGTGGCCATGAACTTGATCTGGTTTCTCCTGGCTTTTCTCCCCAGGTCTTCATTTTCCTATTTGGCTGTTCTCCATGCTTAGTATTATGTCCTGGGTTCATTCCACTTTGATCCAACAACTCTTTACATTTTATTTCAGCTTAGATCTCAGATAATTTACAGGTAGCTTTCTTAACTTAATAAAGGGTAGGTACCAGAAACCTGTATCACACATTATACTTTCTTGTGAAACATTAGAAACATTACTGTTACAGCCAGGGACAAAATAAGAACACCCATTATCACCACTGTCATTCAGCATTGTATTGGATGTCCTAGCCAGTGCAATAAGACAAGAAAAGGAAATAAGAGTCAGAGTTGGTGAGTCCAATCAAGTTATCTTATGATCCCGATTCTGTGACTGGTCTGATCTCAAATGTCTGTAGAGGTAGAGATTTCAATGCATGTTGGAAATAAGATGTGGATCTTATCCTTAAGGAGTCTAGAGTTTAGTAAGGGAAAAAAAAAGAACTGGAGCTTTAAAATGAAGTCATTTGTAATAAGGGAGGCATGGAGAAAGTTCTGTGGGAATGAGGAGAAAGGAGATAACACTATCAGCAAGAGAGACTGTAAAGGCTCGGTGTTGAGTGTGGGTTTTGAACAGAGCCTTGGACAATGGGTAGGGTTTTGAAAGTGAATGGGGTCATTGGAGAGAGAGGGTTTGTAGTGAAGGCAGAAGAGCATGGGAAATATTTGAAGAACAGAGTAGAGCTTGTAGGCTGCGTGGGAGAGTCAAGAATGGTGGGCTAGGCCCTCCCTCTGGTTGGTCTTAAGTACCAGACTAAGAAGCTAATGGCAATGTAGGAAGCTATATTTTAGTCAGGGGAGTGTGCCATGATCAGAGCTGTAGTTTAGGAAGATGTACCTGGCGGGTCTGGGCAGGAAGGATGCAAAATGGGAGAGATTTAGGAGCTTACTAGATAGCTTAGGTGTGGGGACTGGATCAGCATACTGACCATGGAAATGAAAAAGATGAGATGGAGGCTAAGGAGGCTGTGCAGCTAGTGGGAGTTTACAAATTGTTTGGGTGGAGTGGGCGAGGGAGAGGGAGACATCAAAGCTGACCCTGAGGTTCCATGAACAGGAATAAAATAATGGTTCTATTACTATGCCAGGAGTTAGGAGGAAGTGCAAATTGGGTGTAAGACGAAGACCTCAGGGTTAGAGATGCTCAGTCTGAGGTGATGGTGGAGCCTCCAGGTAGAGATACAAGGAAGGCAGTTGAATATCCAGAACCTGAGTTTGCAAGAGTGGAAAGAGCTATGGATTTTGGAGCCATCCTTACAGTGGTGAAGTGTAAAGCTGTGGGCATGGATGCCTCTGTGCCAGAGGGTGTGGAAAGGAAGGAACACAGAGTAAGATGACCATGAGGGGAGTGGAGGCCGTACAGGGACTGAAATGGGATGGTCAGGGCGGTGGTGAGAGGAGACAGGGACTGTGGGTCATCCCAGAGGTCAGCATAGTAAAGGGTTTCCAGGAGGAAGAGTGAGGGGTCAGCGGTGTCCCTGTGGAGAGGTCATGAGGAGGAAGGTCGAGAACAATGCACTGGGCTTGCCAATCCGGTGGCCCCAGTGATCTTCAAAGGCATATTTTCAGGAGAGTGCTGGCGATGGAAGCCAGGCCGAGGGATTGAGGAGTGAGTGCAGAGGGAGTGTGGACAGCATGTCAACTACTCTCTTGAGTGGTTTTGTGATAAAAGGAGAGAAGGTGGTAGCTAAAGAGGCCAGCAGGGTATTGAGAGCTTTCTTTTCGTAAATATAAGAAACATAACAATGTTTGTAGAGAAGAGAGAGAAGTTGAATGGGGAGGGTAGAGGGAGAAGAAAAAGGTTTAAGAGAGAGAGAAATCAATAGAATAAGGTCTCTAAGAAAGTAAGAGAGGGCAGGCGTAGGAGCTCAGGTGGAGAATTCAGGTTCCACCAAGAGGTAAGCTACCTCTTCCTGAAATAATAAAGGATAGGTACAGCTATAGGGAGATACTGGTGCTAAGCTTTGGGAGCTTGAATTGAGAACCCTATTTTTATGTTTCATCATGGAAATAGGAGATGAGATCAAGGCCCATTTGATCATTAATTCAGCACGAGCCCCTAAACTGCTGCGTGCTAGTCTAGGCTCTGGAAGAACGGTGGTAAACAAAGAAAGTAAAAATCCTTGCCTTCATGGTGCAGGTGGACAATAACCAAATAAGTAAATACATACATGATATGTCACATGGGCGGTAAGTGCCACAGAGCTAAAGCAGTGACGTGCCAGTGATAGGGAGAGGATGGGTGGGTGGTTGCACTTCACAAGGGGTGGTCAGGGACAGCTTCTCAGAGCAGTGAGGGAACGTACCAAGTGGGAACAGCAAGTGCAAGGGCCCTGAGGCAGGAGTGCACCTGTATGGGGAGTGTAGTGGGACACGAAGTTGGAGAGGTCATGGGAATGGGGGCCAGCCTACGTGGGCCTGGCGGGTGATTGTAAAAACTCTGGCTTTGACTCAGTGTGCTGTGAGAAGCCTTAGGAAGGATTTGGGCTGAAGACTTCATCTGGCTTGTTCTAGAAGTATCAGTATGGCCTGGAAGGAAGAAGGAAGAAGACCAGTTAGGAGGCTGCTGATATTGATTAAGCCAGTGTCTATGGTGATGGGGAGAAGTGCTCAGCCTGTAGACATATTTTCGAGGTGGAACCATCAAGATTTATAGACATACCAGAAAGGGGATCCGGGAGAAAGAAAAGTGATAAGGTTTTTGACCTTGAGCACCTTAAAGGCCAGAGTTGCCCTGTGTTGGGATGGGTACGATTGTAGGAAGAGCCGGCTTAGAGGGCATATCAGAAGTGTGGTTTTGGCCATGTGAGATTTGAGATGCCCATGAAACATTCACACTGGTGGGACAGAGGAGTCAGGAGCTCCAGGGGGGAGAGGACAGAGCTTAGGGCTGTGAGAGGAGTCAGTGTGCGGCTGTCACATGAGCACAGGCAGAGGGGAGGCCCAGGTGTGCGTCTCCGAGCCTCACACGTTCCATGGTAAGAGGCGTGGGAGGAACCGGCAGAGGCGCCGGTGTGGGCCAGCTTGTGCAGCCTGGAGGCAAGCTGAAGGGCGTTGGTCCCTGGAAGCCAGGGAGGGGCGATGCTGGTCACTGGGAGGCCCCGTGTGGGAAGGTGGCTTGGAAGTCAGCTAGGGTGATTAGCAGGGTGCCACAGCAGGCCCTTTGGGTGTATCCAGGCAGGCTCATTTTAACGGCTTTTCAGTGGTGCCCAGCAACTCGGGCAGCCGCAGAATGCTGTGAGTGGCTCCTGCAGAAGAGGTTTTCATGGTGGGTGGGAAGGAAGAACAAGGGCTGAAGGAGGTTGGGACTCGAAGGAGTAGGATCCTTGGGCTCAGACTGGCAGGGTCACAGCTGAAGCCAGGAAGAGGCAGGTGACCGTGACAGGAGAAGAGGACCCAGGATGGGGCCATGCTGACTGCCAGGGGCAGGTGACCTGTGGGCAGCAGGACTGAAGTCTCCTGGTCCCGCGCTGGGGTGAGAAATCAGAGGGACACAGTGTCCTGCTGGACAGGAGGAGGCCTGCCTGCCCTTTGGAGGAGCGAGAACCTGGATCCTGCCCCTCTTCTGTCTGCCGCCCTCCCTCTGGTGTGTGGCCAGACCCCAGACTCGGAATACCAACTAATCCTGATTTTCTCTCTGTTTTTGTTTTGTTTCGTCTTGTTTAATGGCTCGTCCCTTGCGTCTTTCGTGTGTCCCGTGTCCACCTGTTCCTTGTGCCATCGGTGTGGTGCCTTCCTTGCCTGGTGTCATCCCTTCCCTTCCCGCTTGCTTCCCCTCCCTGCCGGCTCCCCCTGGGTGGTGTGGGCAGCATACAACGCCAGACTGCAGGGCATGGGGCAGGGCAGCTGCTGGCACCCTCCTCTCCACCGGCTCCGATCTTCCTCCCTCTCTGGTTGGTCCCTCTCCTCCCCTTCCCCGCTTCAGAACTCCTTGCCCTCATCGTAGCTTTCACTTTCTCTCTCCCCCTCCTCCTTCATGCGCTGTTTTTTTCCTAAACTTTTGTCCACTTTCCCCTCCCCTTATTTTCCTATTTCTCCCTCACTTTTTTCTCTTCCTTCTTCTGTTCTCTTCTTCTTATCTCTTTCATATTCTCTGTTGTCCCTCTTTCCTTTTCTTACCACCCCTCTTTCCTTTGCTTCCCGCCCCCCTTCTCTCCCCTTGCCCCCTGCTCCCTCCTCCTTCCTTCTGCATGAACGAGTGCTCCCACTTCTGCATGGACACAGGCCTGATGCTTCTGGCCTTGGCCTTGGTCTTGCCTGCCGGGAACAGGGTCTGGGGTAACTAGACTAACTCTCAGGTTCCCCGTGGACACACAGGCCTTTGCAGGGCTCGGGACAGCCCAGCTCTCCGGCCACCCTGGCTGCACCTCCTGGGATGCCGGGCCAGGGCCTCAGCAGGCACCAGGCTGTGCTTTGCATGGGCCGCTGGGCACAAGACAAAGAATGGTGCCCCGGCTCCTGCTGCTCGGGCCACTCCCGAGTACAGCACTCTTTGGGGACAGAGCGCCCCTTGTGAACTCATTCCGAATCTCTGACCCCAGAACCCATGGCCGAGAGTCAGAAGCCCGGAGTACGGTCCTGGGTCTGACTGTGACCACCTCTGTGACCCTGGCCAAGTCTCTTCATTGCTCAGAGCTGAGTTTGCCCCTATGAGAAGTGGAGGGATCGTGGCCCTGCTGTGTGTTTTGCATGGTGGCTCGATGTGCCCCGACGTGGTGGGCCCTTCATCAAGGGTCATGTCACTCTACCTGAGGGTGATGTATTTCACTATGTCTACCCTGGTCTCTTGGACAGACGAGCCGATAAGTTTTCAGGCCTAGGGGCTGAGTCTCCTCACCCTTTCCCTGCTCCCTGGGGCCTGCAAGCCCAGGTCAGGGAGAAGACGGTGCTCAGGCTTGCCCCACGCCATGGCCTTGGTTAGCTCTGGGAAAAGGCTTATCGGGGTGGTGGGAGCAGTTGACTCCCAGCGGCAATATCTGGTATCTCCTGGACCCTCCTTCTCCCAGTCCATGGATAATGGGGAGCTGGCTCTAGCAGAATGCCCCTGTCTGCCTCCTCTCCTCTCCCTCCCCCTTTTCTCGGCCCAGTGGTGGGGAGTACAGTGTTCAAGTGAACCCAGGGTTTGGAGCAGTTCTGGGGTGGTGGCCCTGTCCTGAGGGGAGCTGGCATGGCTTGCCCTGGGGCTGCTAGTGTGATCGCCGTGTGGCTTTCTGGTGCCCTGGCCCAGCAGGTGGCTTCCCGGACCCCCTCACTTCCGGAGCCCCCGGCATGCTGTTGGACACCTGCCCCGCCACCTGGAGCTGAGGAACCCAGTCTTCTGGAAATCGGAAGGCTGGAAGGAAGAGCTGGGTCTGTGGGTTGTAGGGGAAGCCTGTGATGAAGCCTGACACCGCGGCGTTTTTCCACGGGACCCAGGGGTGTTCAGGGTTATGAGTGTGTGCATTGGTGGCATTAGGGCTGCAGCCCCCAGAATTGTGGTGTGTGTAAGTGTGTGAGCAAGTATGTGTGAGTGGGTTAGAGGAAGTGAATTTAGTGTTTCAGGCCCAGCCTGCATTAGGAGGGAGCCTTGGAGCCAGCTGCTTCCCCAGGCGCAGCACCGCTGGGGAGCAGAGCGAGGACCCCCGGCAGAGGGGGCTGCTCTTCAGGTCTGGTGACTTGTGTGGAGGCCCTGGGCTGAGGTGACCATCGTCCCGCAGGCAGTGGGGACGCCCAGTGCCCACAGTGTGTGAGCAGACGACAGAGGGCTTCCGAGTGTAGCATGTTACTGTCCTGAAGAACACTTCACTGCCACCTGAGCACTCCAGCGCTCCTGCTGCTGGGGCTACTCACCAGCCTGGCTGGGAAGGCCTTCCAGGGCCCCACCACCGCCTCTCTCCTGCTTTCTTCATGAGCCTCCTCTGGCTGTGCTGGGGAAGGGGCTGGCCACGGGGCAGGGGGCTGAGGGTGACGCTGACTTCTTGCTGTTCCCGGTGGGTGAAGGCCATGTGCACATGTGTGTGCAAGTGTATATGTATGCAGTGCCTCTGTGCACACAGCGGGTGGAGCACACAGGGACAGTGGCGCTGAGAGAGAGAATGGGCCTAGAGGCTGAGAAAGGCCTGGGGTCCAGGGTGGTGGAGGGGAGGAGGGCGGTGGGGGGGGGCAGGCCTATTTTTATTATTGGTCAGTCTCCAGGGTGTGAGGGAGGGGCGCTCTCTCTCTGACACTGGCTGTCAGCCTGTGTCCAGAAGGCCCAGCTTGGCCGAGGAACAATGGGGCTCTCTTCTCTCCCCTCTGCCCTGCTTCGTCTCCCTTCCCGTAGGGAAGGACAAGA
Organism: Phyllostomus discolor; assembly: GCF_004126475.2. Lineage (NCBI taxonomy): Eukaryota > Metazoa > Chordata > Mammalia > Chiroptera > Phyllostomidae > Phyllostomus > Phyllostomus discolor. The sequence goes on from NC_040906.2 coordinate 15,496,088, forward strand.
GAGAGGGGACATGGCTGTCCGGGCGCTGAGGGGCAGATCTGGGCCTGCCAAGGGGGACAACAGTGAGACACTGTGTTCAAAGAATGTGAGAGGCCCCGGCTGGTCACGGGTGCCATGGGCACTCTGGGGGGGAGGGGCTGTCCCATGGGAGTGGAACGTGGGGTCTTCCGCCTCCTGCAGATGGAGGCGCCCCTGCAGCGCCCTAGCTCTTGGGAGGCCATTGTGGCACTCCCCTGCGTCGGGAGCGACCACGCTCCCGTGTGCCGGTCTGGCGGCCACGGGGAGGAGACTTGGAGAGGTGAGATGGCTCTCAGATGTCCTCCACGGTTGGGAAGCCCCTCCAGCAGGCCCGCGTTGCCTCCAGGCCTGGTGGCACTGGGTGTGGAGGGTGTTCTGGGCACGCCGGCGAGAATGCTCTTTGTCCCTCCTCGAGATTCGGCCTCAAGTTGAAACAGACCCCCCCTTTCAAGGGTGGACATCAGCACCCACACAGGGAGGCTGGCCACCCCTCACCGAGCCACAGGGATCTGCCAGGAAGAGGCTGCGGGGCCGGGCCAGCCGGAACTGAAAACCAGCCCTAATGCATTTCTGTTAACCTTGGGGCTGAACTTGGTTCCAAACCCCAAGAGCCTTTCCTGAACGGGCCTCCTTTGTCACAATTATTATTAGAAAATCAATGGCTATGTCTGTTTCTCTCTAATGTTTTTGCCAGGAATGAAACCAGTGGTAGTTCTGGATCAAGCTGTCCGGGAGGGCTGAGGGGTGGGGGGCTTGGTGGGGTAGGGAGAGACGTGGCCCAGGGCAGGGGCGCCCGCAGGCGGCTTCTCGGAGGGCCGGGAGCCTGGGGTGGTTGTCGGGTCCCTGTGCGCTGCTCAGGACTTTGAGAGACGCACCCCTTCTTTCTCTGTCCCCTGGTTAGGGCAATGTAACCCCCATTTTCTATTCTGAAAGTCAGGGTACTTCAGGCGTGTTTGCTTTAAGTAAAGCCATTTGTGAGTCCAGTTTACAGTCGCATTTGGGCCCTTTCCTCTCAGCTGCAGGCTGCTTCCTAGTAACACAGGGCTGCAGGTGGGGACTCGGAACACCGCCGGGCACCTCCTGCACTTGCCAGTGGGAGCGCTGACCAGCTGCTCTCCAGGCCTCCAGACAGGGCCTCTGGTTGTGGTGGAGTGCGAGCGCGCATCTCGGAGTGCCCGTGCCTGGACTTGGCAGCCGGGAGCCCACTATTCATGACAAGTAGGACGGCTTCCCAGCCTGTGCCTCTCATGGCAGCCCCAGCGGCCGTGCCAGACGGGAGCTGGGAGGCCGCCTGTGGTGTGCAGACCCCACTTTGGACCGTCTGAATGAGTGTGATTTCTGGTTGGCGCATTCTTAGGGGCCCGCAGTGTGTGCGTGTGCGTGTGCATGCATGCATGTGTGTGTATATGTGTGTACTTGCGTGCCATGGGGCAGTGTCCCCAAGTGGGCTGACATGCGGCTGGTGTGACCAGGGTCTCGGTCCCACATGACCTGTGGTAAGTCCCAGCGTGGCCCCTCGCTCGACCTGCTCTTGCATGGTGGTGAAGGCAGGGCTGGGAACCCCCTGGTGGGAGACAATCAGGACCAGGAGCCTGCCCTCAGGCTGGTCGTGGCCTCTGGGCCCTGGGGCGGTGTGTGTCGGGGGGGTAAGTTTTCTAGGATTCTGGAGCCAGCTCAGTGAGGCAATGGTTCCGTGCCTCAGCCCAGCTGTGGGAAGAGGGGGTGGGAAGGTGGGAGGGTGGGGTTAACAACATCCCCAGGCCTGTGGAATGGAAGGAAGTACAGAAAAGCAGACGGAATGCATGATTCCAGCACTCTGCCTGCTGTTCTCCTGGGAGGGGCAGGGTGTGAACCTGGACCCTCTCTGGGGCAAGAAAGGGGTGGGCAGCTAAGGGCTGGCATAAGGGAAGTTAGGAAGAGGATTCAGAGGTGCGCTGGGTAAAGTTGGGGAACCCCAGAGAAGGTCCAGGGGCCAGCTGGGGCTGGGGACTTCATAATAAGACTTAGTCATTCCTTTGTTCCTTCTTGGGAGCACCATTTGCAAGATGATGCATTATTTTCTCTTTCCAAAAGTTCTTCCCCACGGGCCCGATGTTGCTTGTTGGTTGATCAGTTGCCTTGGAGACTGTCTCTCCTCCCTCCACCTTCCCTCATTTGCCTGGAAGCTCTGGCCCTCTGCCTCCAGGCCTTGGAAGGAGTTGACATCTGTTTCTTGTATCAGGCCTTTGTGCTCTGGGCCCCAACCCTGTGTGCACTAGATTCCTGGTGAAGGCCAGCCCAGCCTAAGCAGGGCCCCCACCCTACAGAGAAACCCAGGGTGTGGGCAGAGGGAGGCAGGGGGCGGTGCAGAGGGGAGACAGGCCCGGCTCCGGCATGGCTCTTGAGCTTGTGCTGTCCTCTCTGGGGGAGGTAGGTCCGATGGATCCTTGGTCGTACGACATGCTCACGGCCCTCTCTGCCCTGCCGTTCCTCCCAGGGGTGCAGGCTCGGGAGAAGCAGCCTGCAGAGCCCCCAGCCCCTCTCCGGAGGCGGGCGGCCAGCGATGGACAGTACGAGAACCAGTCTCCAGAGCCCTCGTCCCCCCGGAGCCCTGGGGTTCGCTCCCCTGTCCAGTGCGTGTCCCCAGAGCTGGCTCTCACCATTGCTCTCAATCCTGGAGGGCGGCCCAAAGAGGTGAGTCCCCAGGCCACAGTCTGCGGTCAGAGAAGGCAGCAGAGCCCACCTGAATGCCCCAGGACCATGATGATCAGCTGGCTGGCACTGACCAGTCCGTAAGCCCAGTACCTTTTCCTCTCTGCATCTCACCGAGGGCTTTGGCATGTGGAATCTGGAGCTCATTTCCTCCCCTAAATTGCTTTTATGCCTCACATCTTCCACTAACACCGAGACTGAGTTCCCTTCTTGACACCTAAAGAGTGCCCCTGAGCAGGGTGGTAAGAACCCTGAGTACGACATAGGGGACCGTGGCCTGTAAACTTCACACCAGATATATAGTCTGACACAGTGGTTTGGTTTTTTAAGATTTTATTTATTTCTTTTTTAGAGAGGGGAAAGGAGGGAGAAAGGGTAGGGTGGGAGAGAAACATCCATATGTAGTTGCCTCTTATGTACCCCCTACTGGGGACCTGGCCTGCAACCCAGGCATGTGTCCTGACTGAGTATTGAACCAGTGACGCTTTGGGTCACAGGATAGTGCTCAATCCACTGAGCCATACCAGCCAGGGCTGACACAATGTTTCTGAGCCTTTTCTAGATACAAGATTTTTTTTTCTGAAGATCTGATTTCTGTGCCATAATATTTGCATTTCTGAGACATCGCAGTGGTTTGAGGCAGTAGGTCTTAAACTTCAGCGTGTCTGCAATCACCGAGAGTCTGTTAAAATGTGGCTGCCAAATCTGCCTCCAGAGATTCCAGCACTTTACTTTGGGGTGGGCCCCAGGATGTGCATTCTAAGTGTGCTCTCTGGAACATTCTGATGCGAGCAGAGCATGCCCAGTAAAATCCAGGTGGAATCATCATGGGCAGGAATGATTCTAGACACCTTTTCCCTTCTACCTTCTGCTAGGCCCCGAGTCCCCTGGCCCAGGACCCTTCTCTCTGGCCCTGTTCTGGAATATTTCCCAGGCAGGTGCTCCTGAATTCCACCTGTGCCTTACAAATGGTTTTGCAAAATAGCTACTTTCCATTCTCCTGGCTGCAAGGAGTTGTTGGGGCCATGAATGGGCAGCATCTGCCTTTGACCTGTGTGTTCACCTGGGCAAGGGTGGGTGGTCAGGTTGGTGAGGGGCTTTGTGGGCTGGTTAGTGGGAAATGCCTTCTTCTCGAGGTTATGACCACCAGCGTGCCCCCTTTTCCTTCCGCAGCCCCATCTGCACAGCTACAAGGAGGCCTTCGAGGAGATAGAAGGGACCTCTCCAACTAGCCCACCGCCCAGTGTGGGTAAGAACTCCCCTCTAAGCCTGTCTCCCTTGGGTCCCCTTGGGCCCCTATCTCAACCCTTGCCTGTGTGAGCACCCGGGGCTTGGGGTGGGGGATGCTGGCCAAGTTGGGCAGAGCCACAGTCTGTCCCTAATCATCCTGTGGCTCATGTCATTTCACCTTCCATCCCGCATTTCTCTTCTGTTGTCTTCGCCAAATCTAAGGATGCAGCAGCGCAGTCTAAGGACCCCACTGAGTGACCCGGGGCCCCTGGGCTCTTATGGTGTGGAGTTCTCCCAAGTTGTTGAGAGTCTTTGCATCCTGTGTACAAAACCTTCTACCCTGTAGTGACTGACTTGCTTGTGTGTCTCTGAGACACTGTTTGACCTTCTTGCTTCTAATGCCCATTTCTGGGTGCATCCAGACACCTCATTTAGTTTCCATCAAGGAAAGAAAGGCCCAGCGTCCTCGGGCTGGCTGAGTCCCCGTGCCACCTGTCCCTGGCCTGTGGGCAGGAACATTCAGTCTATGCCCCTGCTGCACTCACTGGAGAGGCAGCCCCTCCAAAGGCACAGGGATTTCCCCCCAGAGAGAAGAGGACTCGGATGAGCCCAGGAGTGGGACAGGGTTCCTTCTTATGGCAGAAGAGACATGCAGAGGAGCTCGGAGCAGCCCTTTGTGGGAAAGCAGCGGAGGACCCACAGCAGGCTGCAAAGGACTCAGGGTCTCCGTGAGAGGCCTGGGTCAGCAGAGGAGGGAGAGACGGGTGTTGCTCTGGGATTGGGGTGGCTGGGCCAGGCCCTAGCTGTGCATGCACCTGCCCCGGTGAGAGGGCAGGTGTGTGGGGAGGAGAGCTGGAGCTGCCCGTGGGCTCTCCTGGAGGCTGGCTGCTCTGGGGAAGGAGGAACAGGGCACCAAACCTGGCCTTTGCTCCGGCAGAACTCGTGTTGGCTGCCACGTTGGGCATGCGAGAGGCTGACGTTGTGACCGGAGGCGTGGCTGTCCCTGAAGCCTCGCTGTCCAATGGAAATGTAACACGGGCCATGTGTGTTGTTAAACATTTTAATATATAATAATAGCCACATTAAAAAAAATAACAGGAAACTGGAGCAATTAAATGTAACAATCTTTTTTTATTTAACCCAAAGTAGCCAAGCTATAATTTCAATAAGTAAATCCATATAAAAATATCAATGAGATATTTTTCAGTCTTTCGAAAAACTGTGAAAAGGAACCAGTGAAACTAATTGTCATAATAGGTTTTATTTGACCCCACAGATCTAAAATATTATCGTTTCAACGTGTGACCACAGATTGAGATAGTCTGCGTTCTTGTTTCATATCAGGTCCTTGCGATCTGTGTGTCACAGCTCTTGGTTCAGAATGGCCACGCTGCACGTTCTCCGTGGCCCCCAGTGGCTCGTGGCTGCCACCCTGGGCGGCACAAGCCCCAGGCAGTCTGCTCTCAGGAGACACACTGGTGGCCTTTCTCGACTCCATGGAATCTCTCTCCCTGGTCTTACCCTTCACCTTCACACCTACTCCGATTCCTTGTCCGTCTAAGCAGCCAAGACGTTGGCCGTTTCCCTGTTTGGGACCGAAGCCGTGTGGGCCGGGCTTGGGTTGGCTTTGGCCCCTCGTTCCTGTTCCTATTCTTCTCTTTCTCCCCTTGCTCAGCCCTCAGTGCCCTGGGGGCGGGGGTGGGGAAAAAAGCCCGAGGTTTCACCCTTGCACAGGGCTGGGAGAGAGGACAGAGGCGGAGAAATGTGAGGAATTTTCCCCGGAAGCAAAAGCCTTGCCTGGCTTCAGGGCCACCCACTTGTCGGCCTCAGAGAAGGGACAGATCCTGGGCACTGGGGGCATGAGCACGCAGGGAGCCGGGCGTGTGTGAGGGGAACCCGGGAAAGCCTCCCACGCTTGGGGGGCAGGGGAGCCCTTGTGGTCGCGCCCTGGGCTGTGGCCTGGGTTGTGGCTCATTCTTCCATAAGTAATTACACTGAGATTCATTCGTGTGAAACATGAATAAGTGCTTGATAAGTGTTCATTGCAAGACACCTCTGTGTGCGTGTGTAAAGGGAGGAGGAGGAGGGACAGACGGACACGCAGGCCTGGCCTGCCCGGCGCCTGGACGTGTGTGTTTGTATGTAGCTGCCCCTCTGCCGTGTTTGTGTGTCGGGCCTCTAAGGGCAGAGTGGGGTGGCGTGCAGGAGTGGGCTCCCCGCTGGGCCCCGTGAGTCTCCCTGTTCTCACAGACACCTCCGTACACACCTGCACACACAAGTAAGTTGCATAGGTTACTTGCATTGAGAGATTGTATTTCTAGTTAGTTTTCTGTAGGTCTCGCTGTCTTTGGGGGGAGGGACATGGGGCCAGGGAGGGTCCCAGAGCGGCAGTGTGGGCGTCCTGGACAACTGAGGGCCATAGCTAATCTTTCGAGGCTGCTGGTGTGGGGCAGGCAGCCCTGGGCCATGGCGGAGCTCCACAGCTGCGTGTCCTCAGCGGCCATGGCCCGTGCAGGCCCCTGATGACCGAGATAGGAGACACAGAGCTTGTTTTTTGTGCTTCTCCTTGGAGCTCTGTGAGGATATGTGGCAGCTGCCATTGAGAAATCTCGTGACTGGGCGTGACCATCTCCCTGCCGATCAGCTCAAAGTCTGGCCTCTTCCTTGGCTGGTGGGACAAAGCCCGATAGCCCTTTCTGACCTTGTGTGTTATGCGACACTTCTAACCTGGACAGGCGGCTTGGGGAGGGACCTGGGGTTTGTGCAGGGAGTCAGTTCTCTTGCCCAAGGATCGTGGAGACTGGGCTTCTCCCTCAGCCAGGACACTGAGGTGTGGGGGGTGCAGAGAGCCCCAGGCCGAGAAATTCTCTCTTGCTGGGGCTTGCAAGGGGCGAGCCCTTTGGCTGTGGGCTGGCCTGCGCCCTCACGGTCAGCGTGGTCCGGCTGGCCCTTCTCCTCCATCTGTCCTTCCCAGGACGTGCCCTCTGGGCGCCCCGTTTTCTTTTGTTCTCCCCTCAGTCCATCTCCGTGCCTGCTTTAGGAAGACTGTGGGGGGGGGAAGGGGGGAGAGGAGGAACAGAGAAGGAACAGTATGTGAGAAAAATCAGAGGTGGCCAGAAGCCCGCAGTGTGTACGTCACAAAGCATGGCACGTAGAGCGACTGTGGTGAAGAAACTAGAGGCCTAGGGAAAGGAAGGGTTGGCTCGTGGTTGAGGGCCAGGCCAGCACCAGGACGCCCTTCCTGACTCACCTTACCCTTTACCCTGTGCGGGTTCTCCCCCCTGCCACACGGGAAAGGGCAAGGGCGGTGGAGCTGCATCAGCACTCGTGCCCTGGAGCTGGTTCCTCTGTCCCTCCCCTGCGGCCCAGCACGCCCTCACTTACGGGTGCCCTCCCCCTGCCCCTCCCCCTGCCCCCCAGGACCTGAGACTCACACCCCTGTCTCCTCTCTTCTTTCTGGCACAGTGCGCTCCCCTCCAGGTCTGGCCAAGACGCCCCTCTCTGCTCTGGGCCTGAAACCCCACAACCCAGCGGACATCCTGTTGCACCCCACAGGCGGTGAGTGAGTCTCGCTGGAAGGGAGGCAGTGGGGGAGGCCAGAGAGAGAGAGGAGTGGGGGTCGGAGGACCCCCCTGTGGTCCTGGGCAGGACCCAGAGGTGGCGGGCGCTCCGGACCTTCCTGGCAACAAGATGGCAGCCTGGGTTAGTGCCCGTGCTGAGGTCGGGGGTGGAGGGGGCAGATCGCTTGGCAGCCTTCCTGCCCCCTGACCTGGGGGGTCAGTGCCACCCCCAGCATGCTCTGACTTGGGGATTTGGAGTCCTGGCCTGGGCTTCCTTAGAGTGGGTCAGCTCTCGGCCAGAGCCAGGCTCCCCTGTGCCTCAGTATTCAGATACATGTGTGTGTACACGTACGCACACACGTGTAGACAGGCCCCCCCCACACTCACACCCCAGGTTCACACCTCCCGCTTCCTCGTCACGTTTCCAAGCTCCTCTCGTTCCTTTGGAGAAAGGAGCAAGAGGGGGGCCCCCGGGCCCTCAGTGGCCGTTTCAAGCAGGCGGAGTCCAGAAGCTTGTGCCCTGGACCCTGGTGTCAGGGCTGGGCTGGGGCTCTGGGGGCCAACCTGGCTTCTTCTCCTTAGTCCCCAGGAGGCTGATCCTGCCAGGTAGGAACGCAATGGCATGCGCGTGTGACCCACGAGGACACACGGCCGTGTACAGCCTCCCACCCAGGAGGTGTCCGCATGGCCAGGGACACTGAGTCACCGGGAGAAGAAGGCGGTGGGGGGCTCCTCTCACTGGGCGAGCACATGCCTGCTGGAGACACAGCCCGAGAAAGCTCTGGGGCAGGGGCTGTGGCGGGGACGGCACCCCTTGGCCTTGGAGCCGTGGGGGTGGGGCCTGCTGCTCCGGAGAGCCAGGCCCTCTGTAAGCCGTGTGCCCTGAGCACCTGAGCACCTGAGCACCTGAACACCAGAGCACCTGGCCTTGCTGCCCCGGAACCCGGGTCTGGTCAGGGTGGACCTTACCCTCACCTTGGGGCACTTCTGTGAACAGTCACCTCTGCCCTGGCCTCACTTCTTTCCCACCTCCCTTTTCTCAGCAAATTCTCTCTCAAGAAATGATCTCTGTTAATTTGACCTCTCTTTCCTTTTTGCTCTCCCTCTCCTTTTCATCACCTGCCTCTCTCTGCTCCGCACCCCTCTTCTCATCTTCCCTCAGAGGAGGATGAGGGGAAGGAGGTGACAGAGCTGTCTGAAGGTAAGTGCTGGCCTGCTGTGTGGTGCTTCGGCTGCCCGGGCCTGGGAATGGCTTTTCACACGGAGCTTGATCGGCTGGGGGGTGGGGGGGTGGCTCTCTTTGCTGACTGGGTCTCAAGGGACCAGACACATAGCCTCCTGGTCTCCCTGCCCTGGTGATGGCCTGTCACTCTGGAAACTGCCCGAGTCCTGACTGAGGAGCCCATAGCTCAGAGTCAGGCACAGCCAGTGCCCAGGTGCCAGTGCGGTGCCACCTTGCTGACAAAACACCCCTCCGGCTGCGGCCACCCCGGTGGCATCCCTGCCAGCCTGCCTGGGGTGCAGCCAGCCCCTCCGGAGGTGAGGGGACTCGCACAGAGGGCAGGGGCCCATCATTCCATTTCCTGGGTGCACTCCATGTGTGGAGCTCAGAGCAGGGCTCCCCACCTTGGCACTGCTGACTCAGGGCCCAGACCACTCGGGTGCAGGGGCTGCCTTGTGCCTCTCGGGGCGTGCAGAAGCATCTCTGGCCTCTGCATACTACGTGCCAGTAGCACCCACCTACCCGTGACCATGAAAAGGTCTCCAGCATTGCAGATGTCCCCTGGGGGACAGTGACCTCTGCCGGAGCCACTGTCCTAGAGCCATGAGTTGACCTCTTATCAACACAGATGGTGGAAGTTCTGTTTTTCTGGAACTTCAGTGTCTCTGGGGCTTTCAGAAAAGCTGTGGACCCACCCCCATGCGCCTGGGCACCGTGCACATAATTTTGACAGTTTCAAGGAGTTAGCGTGTCTGCGTCTCAGCGTAACCCCTAGTTTAGATGAACTAACTCTATGTTGTACACAGGAAAGCAGAAAGAAGACGAGATCTGGTTGAAAGCCTTTAACTTACTAGGAACAGGGTTCAAATGATGACTCGGCAGCAGGTGAAACAAAGGGGCAGCTAGCCTGGGTGGCCTGTGTGGTTTTGTGGTGTCTGCCATGATGGTGCAGGCCGTCTCCACCAGGGCTTGGAGGTGGGCATCGAAGCGCCTCCCAGCTCTGCCATGGCAGGCCTTCTGACTTCCCACCTGGACCTAGGGCCGTGTGGCCTGGTTTCCTAAAGACTCCAGCTGGTTTTCTTAAGCTTGCTTCTGGTTTCCTTTGCACTTACCATTTTGATATTCTACCCCCAAAGCGGGCATGGGAGGTGCCACTCCGACTCTGCCACCCCCCAGGCACGGTGGCTGGAGCTTCCATAAAGCTTTGCCCGCTTCCAGCTGGAGCTCAGGCGACCACACCAGGCTGCCTGGGGGTCGCAGAACCAGGCATCCCCAGCAACCGATCCCGGAGCAGGGTGAGTGGCTGCTTGCTCCTTCCTGGCTGCTGGCTCCCTGGGCAGGGACGCCGGGACGGGAGTCTGGAGTAAGCTGGGGCCCGGAGCCAGTGCTGGTTCTCGTCTCTCAGACGCCCACCCACACGCTCCTCGCGGTTGCTGACTTCATCAGACGGGTGGGACCTCAAACCCTCCCCAGGGGGAAGGTCAGAGGTAGATTGTCCCACAGGCTGACAGGCCCTGGCTGTTTCCCACTTTGGGGTGACACTCCAGAGGAGTGAGCACCCACAGGCCTGAGCTGGGGCCTGCCCCTGGTACATGTGCTTGTGTCTTAGCCTGCCCGGCCCGGGGTCCTCCCACCCGCTTCCATCTGCTGCCCTTCAGCTGCAGTTAGGAGGGGCGGGCTCTGAGGGATCAGCTCCGCCACACCCACCCTTTTCACAGCTGTGGCGCTGAGGTCATGTTTGGAGGGTGAGGGTGGGGGCATCTGCCCAGGGTCACAGGGAGCCTCGGGGCTGGGAGTGGAATTATCTCCTTTCTCCTAATCAAGAGGCTGGTTCAAAGCCCTCCTCCTGCACCCAGGCACCGTGCCCTGGGATTCCAGCGTGGGGGTCGGAATTGCTGTTGCGGCCCAGGGAGTGGGGCGTGTTGGGGGCAGGGAGCTGGGCTGTGGGCAGCCCGTCTCATTTTCCCTGACTCATGTGCTACCCCCCAGTTAGACTAAAGCACATTCTTTGCTGACCCTCTGAGGCTCTGCTTGCTTTCCCTGCTGACACTTGGATGGAAAATTTAAAAAAAAAATGCCTGCGAGGAAAAACGGTCAGAGGTGGAATTCCTCAGCCAGGGGGAAAGAAAACGTGAGGGGACTCTGCCCTGTTCAAGGCGCCCTGCTAAGTGCTTTATATGACCCTGTGCTCTCGTTCATCGAGTCCCTCGGTCGACACGTGTTCTGCGTGCCTACTGTGCGACAGGCGCTGTGCCGGGCTCTGGGGGCGCAATGTTAAGCAGGTCCGTGGTCCCAAATCTCCAGGAGCATGAACAGGAGCCAGAATTAAATGATCACTCAGAATCACATAGTGAGATAAGGGCTCTGAAGGGAAGGGATGCAGCTTGGGGGGACCTTACAGCGAAGACCCTGACCTTGGCTGAAGAAGGGAGACGGGGCGAGTGACATGAAGTCGGTGGAGCTGGGGTGGGAGGAGAGCATTCCCCACGGAGGAGAAGGGCCTGGGCACAGGCCCTGGGGTGGGAGCCAGTAGCATTTTCTTCCCCGGGGGAACTGCAGAGTCAGGGAGGCCAAGAGCAGAGGGGAGCTGGATGCTGGGACCAGGGGGCTCCAGGGGGAGTGCGGTGCAGAGTGAGGTTTGATGGGCAGGGGGCAGGACCACGTGGGGTCATTGTCGCATCTTGTCTGATAGTCACAGAAGCACTAAGGATAAGGTGCTAGGAACCCTGTTTCACAGGTGAGATGATGCTCAGGGATGCTAAGTGACTCAGGCGCACGACGCAGTCCTCAGGGGCACAGCAGAGACCCTACGACCGGATCAGCACGTGGAGGCCGCCCCTTGCCACGTGACTGCACTGGGCGCACCTCTGAACGCAAACAGTGACTTCACTGGGCAGGGGGCCCGGGGACTCTGGTCCACGAAGGAAGGGGAGGGAGCAGCCTGCAGCAGTCAAGACGTGAGGCCGGCGTCAACAATACCTGCCCAGTGCTGCAGGGATGCATGGGAACGGGGCGTCCAGGCTGGGTTCTGTTTGCCCAGAGGACTAGATGGGGCCGATGTGGCGGAAAGGAAGACACGCTGGACTAGAAAGGGCCCCTCCTCAGCTCCTCCCTGCTCTGAGATCCTTGGTGAGGGGGCACTGTGGTGTCTGGGGTTTCAGGGCGGTGCTGTGCCGTGTAGGTTTACTGAGCGCCTGCCATGTGCCAGGCTCTGTCCTGGGCACTGGAGGCATAAGGAGGAGTGAGGCGGCCTCGTGAGGACAGAGATGCCCAGAGGCCTTCCAGCGTGAGGGAGGATGCTGAGCAGGGTAGGGGCGGGGGCGCTGGCAGCCCAGAGGAGGGGCACGCGGCCCCATCTAAAAGGTCTGACACCCTGACTTCTGAGCTCCTGGGTTGGGACTCGGGGCTCTCTCTGCTTTCTCCCTCTCCCCCACCCACACGTCTTCCTTTAGTTGCAGTGGGCGAGCCCCTTCTCTGCAGGCCAAGAGCCTCTTCTGGGGGGCAGAAAACGCACTCGAGGGTGTGGGTGCAGAGGCACCAGTGCCCCAGCCTGGTGGGGCCGAGACACTCTCGGGCCTCCGGCGGCTCTCAGCCACCAGCAGCCACTTGGAATGGGTTTGGGCTCCAGGAATGTTCTACTCGGAGCACCTTCCCTGGCCCCACCTCTCCCCCGCCCACCCCACCCCCCAGCGCCCAACCCTGTGGCCTCTGGGTGCAGCTGCTCCGGGATTGGAGGAGAGGAGGGAAACGGCAGGAAAGGGTGGAGGGAGGCAGCCCAGGCCAGCAGGGGCAAAGGCAGGCAGCTGCGGCAGGGCAGCTGGTAAACAGCTAATTGGAATCAGCGAGAAAGAATTAGAAGGAACTTCCCATCTCTTATCACTTGATCCTGGCTGGGCAGGTGGGTGTTCTCATTCCCATTTTACAGACGAGAAGACTGAGTCCCAGAAAGGTTCCGTAGCCTGTCCCAGGTGCCCACCCAGCAAGTGAAAGAAGGGGAGCCCACAAGTGGTCCAGTGTACGGAGGCAGGGGGAGGGAGAGCAACAGACAGGAAAAGGAGACATTTTCAATAGAGAAATCCGAGTCTGAAAACTTGGGAAAACTGAGTTTTCGGGCCCAAAAGCTTGGTTTTGAGTAGTTCTGGAGATGGACTCAGAAAATCAGGGTCCCTCCGGCTCTGGGTCCACGAGGAGCGGAGACTGAGTGAAGGGGCTTCGCTGGTCTGTCCCTGGAGCAGGAGGACGTGGCCGGTGGGGGAAGAGCTCGGACTTCAGGGGCCGTCCCTGAGGGTTTTAGCCGGACCTTCTGCGGGCAGCAAGAATCCCAGGGAATGAGGAAAAGGAGTGTGTGCCTCTTAGGTCCCAGCTCTGACGCACCTCCGGGTGGGCGGGGCTGAAGGGGGAAGATCTCCCATCTCTGGTTTGTGGGACAGACACATGTCTAGGGCCTGCTAGATGCCGGGCGCTGCACAAGGGGGCGGAGCGGTCCCCTGCCGTCTCTGGGTGGGAGAGAAGAGGTGCCAGGTGTGATGGGGACCCTGGTGAAGCTGAGCGCCTGGACACGTTCAGGAGGTTTTCAGAGAGAGCGACTCCAGGCAGTGGGGGATGGGCCAAGAGGGAGTGCCCTGGGTCTCGATGGCCGTTTCTGTGGGTGTGAGGTCCCCTCCTGCCAAGCTGGGCAACCCCAGGACCCTAGCCAACCCCCCAAGGCTAAAGGCACTGGAACTGTCCGCTCCCAATGTCAGGGTCGTGTGTGCAGTGGGCCAGAGAGCAGGCTCTGGGCCAGACTGCCTGGTCCCCTAGGCCAGTGCTGCCAGTGCTGCCAGTGCTTGGTGCTGTGTGGTCCAGGCAAGACACTTACGTTCTCCAAATCCTACTTTCTTCATACAACTGTGTGCTCTTTTTATCATTGTTAATAGCCCTGTGGAGTGGGCTCTTCTCCGGGTGATGGGCTGCCGTTCTGGGCAGCAGCCAGCTCTGGGCGCCCCTGTGAGGCTGCAGCCCCCCCCTCTGCCCACCCTGAGCCAGCACTGAGAATCAGGAGACTGTGGCACTAGTATCCATGTCCACTGTGTGTTCTGGGACAAATCGCTCCACCTCTCTGGGCTGAGGAGATGGGTGAGATCTGTGGTCCTCAAACTTGGTCAAATCCTGTCCCCCACGTATTTTTGTAAAGACAGACACGCAGACATGCGCACTCCTTTGTGGGCCGCCGCCTCTGGCTGCCCTCGCACTCCTGGAGCAGAGCGAGTGGTTGTCCCAGAGACTGGCCGGCCCTCCAAGGCTAAGATATTTACTCTTGGGTCCTTGGCAAGAAAGTGTGCCTGCCCTGGGTCAGGGGATCCCTGTAGCATCTCCCGGTTCCAGTAGGACCTTGGGCACAGATGGCAAAGAAACAGTGCCTATGGAATGATGTGGGCTAGGGCTTCTGTGAGGTGGGTGAGTGGCCGGGGCGGGGTGGGGGGGCTCTTGAGGACACCTCGCTGGCCTCTGCCCAGGTGGACTCCAGCTTTGGGTGCTGAGGGGTCTGGTTCTGTATCGCCCTTCACCCTGTACCTGGAATAGGTTGCTCTGAGCTGTCCCTTTGCGGGCGTCCTGCCCCGCCCCCACCCGCTGGCACTGCTGTTGTTTGGAGGGAATGCTGGGTGGAAACTAGGACAGGCTGGTGGCCTCTGGCTGGAGCTGTGCACAGACTCCCAGACCGCTGTGAGGGGCCGTCCTCGGGCCTCGGCCTGGGTGCAGGGTGTCGGGCCTCGAGGCCACCTGAGGAGCTACGCCGAGAGGCTGTGCCCCTGACGCCATAGTGGCTGGGCTCCTTCCAAAGCAGGGTCTTCCTTGGACCCAGGGGGTGGGGGCTGTTTGCGGACTCAGCAACCGGCACGGTCCTGGCCAGCAGTGGCTCCCGGAGCCTGGCTTGCCTGGCGCCGCACAGGCCCGCCTGTGTCCTGGGCTGGCCTGGGCAGACGCCCCCATTGCAGGCAGAGTGTGGGTCTGTGCTTGGCCACATCCCTCCTGGGGCAGACGGGATCCGTGCCAGGTTGGAGGTGGCAGGAGCGTCATCCATCCTTCGTCACGTCCCTTGAGAAGCCCAGGGCACCCTGCTGCTCTCCCCCACCCCCACTTCGTATCGAGGTAGTCTGGGGGCTGACCTCACAGTGGGGGTTGACAAGCACTGGCCAGGGGGCCTCCCAGTCACTTCAATCCCCAGGCCTGCGTGTCCTCATCTTTGCGGTGGCCTTTCTGGCACCTGTCTCTCTCACCACCCCTCCTCCCCCGCCCCCCCGTTCCCCTTAGGATGTTTTGAACACCAAGTGGGGATAATGGTGTCAGTCTCCAGAGGAATGCTAAGTGTGTCAGGCAGGGAGGTGGGTGTGTCTTGGCCTAAAGGGGCTGGGCGTGACTTACTGGCACTGGCCTGCCTGCTGGCCGGCTCGCCTGCTTCTGGGTCCTGGGTGTGAGGTGATGCTTGTGGGAACCCTGGTGCTGCCCTGAGACAGGGGCAAGGCTGGCTGGGGCTCTAGGTCCACACTCCAGGGCTGCTGGGGGGTCCTAGAAGGGCCTGGGGGGCTGGGGAGGCAGGGATATAGAAAGAAAAGCAGCTGTAGGGGATGCCAGCTATGGAGGGGCATCCTTGCTCTGAGGGGGAAGATTCTGCCATGGCTGCATTCACAGGCAGAACTGGGGTCTGTTTCTGGGAGGCTGCTCTGGGCGAGGCCATGGGGAAAGGTTCTGTGTGGTTCCCACAGCTTCTCCAAGATGCTGGGAGGAGTGGGGGGCGGGGGCATGGGCAGGCAGGAGCCCCAGAGGTACCCTTTGTATGCTTGGCTGTCCTTTTGGGGCTGTCCCCCCCCACAGCTGGACTCCGGAGAGGCAGGCTCCCTGGGAGGTTGGAGAGGACCCACATTTCATCCTACAGCTCCGTGCTAACTAAGTCTGTCTCCTGGCCCCTTCTAGAGCCGAGGAGCTACGTCGAGTCGGTGGTGCGGACGGCGGTGGCTGGGCCTCGAACTCAGGACCCTGAGTCCAAGAGCTTTAGCGCCCCAGCTGCCCAGGCCTATGGCCACGACACGCCCGTGAGGAACGGCGCTCTGGGCGGCTCCTTCGTCTCCCCTAGCCCCCTCTCCACCAGCAGCCCCATCCTCAGCGCTGACAGGTAAGTGGGGGAGAGGAGCCAGGCTTGGGGCAGCATGGGTGGGGCCCCTTGGATCTGCTCAGGGTGTGGACAGGCAGAAATAATGTCCAGATTGCTGCTCCTCGAAAACCGGGCCATCAGACGCTTGGAGAGAGCAAGCATCACCTGAGTGCCACAGTCCGAGGGAGCTCTCATCCCTGGGCTGAATTCAATCCCACCACCTAGAACTGTGCTGCAAGGAGTGGGGGTCCGTGGGGGTGCAGAGGGGGACCAGAAGCCTCCCTCTCCCAAAGTTAAAATCTAGTATCAGTAATCACTAGTAGTCAGTGCTTCCTCTGTGCTAGGTACTTTGCCAAGTGCTTCCTGTGACTATTTTATTTAATCCTCACAGCAATCCTGTGAGGTAAGTACTTTCATCATCCCCGCTTTCCAGAAGTGGAAACTGAGGCACGGAGTGGCGAAGTAGCTGGCTCACAGTCCTGCAGCTAAACAGTAGTGGAAATAGGTTTCAGAGCGAAGGCATCTGGTTGGGAGCCTGCCCTCTGCCTCCTCTCCTCCAGGCCCGGGTTACGGGGCGCGGCACAGGATGGGTCAGAGGTGCCCAGAGCACACGCATCAGTCAGGTTCTCGGGGCTCAGAGCAGGGGGCCGTGATTTCTGGCTAGAGATGCAGGGAGGCCTTCTGGGGGCCGGGGGTGTTTGTGGTGAGGCCAGAAGGTTGAACACGGTGTTGAACGGTGAGGCAGGAGGCAGGGGGCTTTCTAGAAGGACAATATAGCCAGGACACAGGGCCGAGGGGTGTGGATGGCTGAGGGCTCGAAGCTGCAGGTGAGGAGGGTCGCTGTGGGGAGCAAGGAGAGATGTCTCTGTGGATGTGTGGCTGTCATTCTGACCGGGTCAGACGGGGGAAAACCTGGAACTGGGCAGGGGAGGGCTCAGAAGGGGAGGCCCCCATATGTGGGGTGCAGGGTGGGCTTTATGACAGGAAGATGGAAGACGACATAGGGGCGGGAGCTTGAGGTCATCTAGGCAGGCGTGGGAGAGGAACTGCCTGCCCCCCAACTCCCCCAGGACGGGAGACTCTGGTGTTGACTACCCCCAGCCCCACGTTCACTCCCCGCCGCATCCTGGGATCCCCGGGCCCTGAAACTGCTCCAGCTGCCTCCTCACATTCCCCAGGGCCCCTGGGGGGCTGGAGATCCTGCACTGGCCCCATGCAGTGTGCCCCCTCCCAGGTCAGGGCAGGTGGCTAGGGGAGCAGGGGCCGTTTTGCCTGAATTCTACGGATTCTGGCTCCTCCAGCCCAGCATGGACCCCAGTCCACCTTGCCCCGTTCCCAGTGGCCCGGTGGAGCCTAGGGCTCTGTGTCTTGGGAGGTCTGCCTTCGGGCAGCGGGTGTGGCTGCCTAAGGACAGGGATCTTCCCCACCTGCCAGCCTCCGCTGCTGGTGTTCAGAGAGCCCGGACGTGGGGAAGTGTTCACTGCTCCTCACTCACATCCCTCCAGCTGGAGTCTTAGCTCTTTCCAGGGTTCAGGGAGCTCGCATTTCTCCTCCGGGATTCATCTCACAGAAGAACTCCATTTTGGTGTCCCCCACCCACCCCACCCCGTTCAGCCCGACACGTCCTCCCCTGCCTCGGGATACAGGTTGTTTCTCGCAGGAAGTGGCTGTTCCGCTCTGGCCCCTCCTGCGACGCGAGGCAGGCTTTGTCCTGGCCTGGCCCCTGACTTCTGCCTGCCTTTGGCTCTTGCATGATCTCCCCCGCACCCCCCCACCACACACACATCACCCAAGGGACCTGCACTGATCCGACCCAGGCTCGAGAACCCTTCCAGTCTCCAACTCCAGGCCTTGGCCTGTTGTCTTATGTAAGGAGCCGCCCCGCCCCTCGGGGCCGCTGGTGCAGAGCCTCCCCGCCACCACCCTGCAGCTGCTGCTCACGCGAGGTCCCCGCCAACCTTCCTCCCTCCTGCCATGTCATCGAGGGATAGAAGTTCGTGTCTGGAAAGAATCAGGGTCATCTAACCCAGCCCCCTCGGGGTTTTTTTTTTGCACATGGGAACACTAACAGCAGAATCCAGGTTTCCCAACTCACGGGCCATTGCGTTACACTTCTCTGTGGACTTGTACTTAACTTCAGAGCAGAACCGCTGATTTTGGTTATCCCCCCACGTACAGTCTCTTCTGAACTGAGTTTCCCTGGTCTTAGAATTGGGTTTGACTTCTGAGCTCATATAATCTAACTTTCCATTGGAGGATAGTCCGTTCACAGCATTCAGGTTAAGAGATCAGTCAGCCTCTGTTTAAATGCTCCTAGTGATGGGAGTCTCATTACTATGCAAGGCAGCTTGCTCCATTAGTAGCCAGTTCCGATGGCTGGAAAGCAGACTTTATAATGAGCTGAGATCCCCTATGAGACTTCCTTGTCTTTGCTTTCTAGAGCAACCCAGGAATGAAAGCCCAGTTCTAACACTCTCCACATTTAAAGATAAGGGTGGCACACCTGGGGAAACTGAATCAAGGTGGGGATGCTTCCAGGACAAACAGGATCCAGGTGGTTCGAGTCCCGCTCCAGGGTTCAGGGATCCTGGAGTTGACGAGAGGACAGCCACCTTGAGTGTCTTTCCTTTTATTTTATTGAATTTATTGGGGTGACATTGGTTAATTATATAGGTTTCGGGTGTTCAGTTCTGTAACACATCATCTGTGTACTGTGTTGTGTGTCCACCACCCCAAGTCAGGTCTCCTTCCATCTCCATTTATCGCCCTGTACCCTCCTCTACCTCCCCCAGCCCCCCTTCCCCTCTGGTATCAGCACACTATTGTCTGTGTCTGTGAGTTTTTATTCCTTCATCCCTCCGCCTTTTTCACCTAGCCCCCAACCCCCTCCCCTCTGACAGCCGTCAGTTTGTCCTCTGCGTCTGTGACTCTGTTTCTACTTGGTTTGTTCACTTATTTTGTTCACTGGATTCAGGCGCTTTCAGTTTCAGTGAAAGGGAGCTCCCCACTTGGACGGGTGGAGCCAGAGTAGTACAGAGGGGGGAAGCATGTGCTTTGGGATGAGGCACAGCCAGACCCGAAACCCTGGTTGGTCGTTTATGAGCCATGGGATCGCCATCCCATTGTTAACCCATCTGGGCCTCAGCTTCTTCTTCGGACGCTTCCACGGGGTGACGTAAAAACCTTGATATTCCCGTGCGTGCGAGCGGAGCGTACTGTTGTCGCTAGTGGTGGGAGGGAGGTCTGAGTGTTCACCGAAAGCCTGTTCTTCATTAAAACCGTTTGCTGACACGGTCCGCCCTTTCTCTCTCTAGCACTTCGGTGGGGAGTTTCCCATCAGGGGAGAGCAGTGACCAGGGCCCCCGGACACCCACCCAGCCTCTGCTGGATTCCGGCTTCCGCTCCGGCAGCCTGGGCCAGCCCAGCCCTTCGGCTCAGAGAAGCTACCAGAGTTCTTCTCCTCTTCCAACGGTGGGCGGCAGCTACAGCAGCCCCGACCCCTCGCTCCAGCAGTTCAGCTCCCCAGAAAGCCAGGCCCGGTCTCAGTTCAATGTAGCTGCTGTGCACACGGTACCCGGGAGCCCGCAGGCGCGCCACAGGACAGTGGGCACCAACACTCCTCCCAGTCCTGGCTTCGGCCGCCGAGCTGTCAACCCTGGCATGGCTGCCCCCAGCAGCCCTGGTATGAGCCACCGCCAGGTGATGGGCCCGCCGGGAACTGGTTTCCATGGTAACGCCGCCTCTAGTCCCCAGAGCAGTGCAGCGACCACTCCAGGAAGCCCCAGCCTGGGCCGGCACCCTGGGGCCCATCAGGTTTCAGGCCTCCATGGCAGCGTGGCCACCACTCCAGGGAGCCCCAGCCTGGGCCGGCACCCTGGAGCCCCCCAGGGCAACTTGGCCTCCAATCTCCATGGCAACACTATAGCCAGCCCTGGAAGCCCCAGCCTGGGCCGTCACCTCGGAGGGCCCGGATCTGTGGTTCCCGGCAGCCCCAGCTTGGACCGGCACATGGCCTACGGCGGCTACTCCACCCCCGAGGACCGGAGACCGACGCTGTCCCGGCAGAGCAGCGCCTCCGGCTACCAGGCTCCTTCTACCCCTTCCTTCCCGGTGTCTCCTGCCTACTACCCTGGCCTGAGCAGCCCCACCACCTCCCCGTCGCCGGATTCGGCAGCCTTCCGGCAAGGGAGTCCCACACCGGCCTTGCCGGAGAAGTGGAGGATGTCCATGGGAGACCGAGCGGGCAGCCTCCCCAACTACGCCACCGTCAACGGGAAGGCGTCCTCCTCGCCCGTCACCAGCGGCATGTCCAGCCCCAGCGGCGGCAGCACCGTCTCCTTCTCACACACTCTGCCCGACTTCTCCAAGTACTCCATGCCAGGTGGGCCTCCTCTTCACGCCGCGTCTCCCGCCGACAGGTGCAGCCCGCCAGCCAGGGCCCCCGTCCTGCTCTCTGCCCTGGCGTCCTCTGGGCAGACGACGGTGGGTGGCTGGCTGGCTGGCACGTGGGCCTCAGACGCCTCGTGTGCATACGGGGAGCTGGAGGCGTCCTCAGAGTCAGTGTGCGACGGTGGTGGTGGCGGCTGTGGGTGCTGCCACTGTTGCTGACAGGGAGCGTAACAATAATGACGGCGTGAGTGTTACGGGGATCACAGCCACTGCCACTTGTTGAGCACGTGCTGTGTGCCAGGCTCTCGGGTGCATCGTGTCTCCTTCACCCTCCCCGCTGTCCACGAGGAAGCAGGCTCGGAGGGCTCAGCCATTTGTCCAGGGCCAGACAGTTCATAAATGGCAGAGCCAGGCTGCCGATCCAGGCCCCTGCTACCCCCAAACTAGTGCTCTTAAAGCATGAAGGGAGTTGTTTTATCGCATCTCCCTAGCTTGAGGGGTAGGGTGCCGTAGTGTAACTGTGACGATCTGCCTTCCAAACCTGGGCCTCCATTCCTTCGCCAGCCCTTTGTTCTCACCTTTTGATCCCCACTGTGCACACACAGCGCACAGGTCTGGCCGCCAGATGTGATATGGGCCAAGGCCAGGGTTTGGGCATTTCACCCGAGTCTAGTTTCTACCGGCTCAGCTGCTCAGAGGCCCTTGCAGGTTTACACACCGAATTCTTCACTCATCAGCAGAGCTTGGCCTCTTTGCGTCTGCTTTGAGGGCTCCTTATCCAAACACGAAGGTCAAGGCCTCCGCTGATCGGCAGCGTCTCATCCAGACCTGGAACCTGCCTGTGTGTGGAGGGGCCCTGGGGGGCCTGTGAGGCATTCTAGGAAGATTGAGAAAGTCCCGGGCAGCCTGGAATGGGTCCCCGCTGCCCAGATTCTCAATGTGTCGCCAGCAGGTCCGGCCGAGCCGGGACACTGACGGCGACCCTGCGCGCCCCTGCTTCCTGCTGCCCACCAGAGACATCTGGTTCCCAGCCCCTCTCTTCAGAGGATGCACAGTTTCTAGTAGTTGGGACATTTCCTGTTTCCCACCATCTCCCCTGCTTAAAATAGCCATGGGAGTCAACACAGGAAGGCACATGAGGCTGCAGCCACCTCTGACAGCTCATTAGATGGGCCCGGCATCCGCAGGGCCGGGCCTTCAGAGCAGAGGGCGGCAGCCTGCACAGTCGCACGGCCCAGCCCACGTGCCCAGCCCAGGCGCCCTCCTCGGTGCACAGCTGCCAGGGGAAGGAGCTGGCCTGGCCCCTCGCTGTCCTCCGGGGACGGACCCCAGAAGCCCAGCGGAGTTTAAGTGCCCTGTTGACACGGACTGAGTCCTGGACACAACCCGACCACCCCTGTCTGGTCTGGGTGCTCTGAGCTTTACAGCATCGTCAGTGCAGGCTGCCTCCGCTCCTGCTCTCGCAGGAAAGGAGAGGACACAAGCGCAACTGGAACATTCCTCTTCTCCTCTTTGTTTTCTGTGGTGCCAAAGGGTGAAGGAAGAGGTTAGGGAGCGAGGGGCACCCATCCTGATGCCTAGCCAGGAAGATGTGGTGCAGCCACACTGGGTGCTGCGTCTTCTCGCCCAGGCAGGTCTTCCAGAAGCCATTCAATTAGCCATAGAAAGGCTCACCCCGTGGGCTCGGGCAGGTCACCCCCCTTCTCTGAACCTCACTGTCCTCGTGTGTAAAGTTGAGGGGTTGGACCAGATACTCTCGGAGGTCCTTCTAGAACCTAATGTTCTATGGAATCATCCCAGGTCTGCGGAGGGTCTGGTGGGGCAGGGCGTCTGCCAGAGAAGTAGGGTAGGTGACACGTAGGGGTCGGCTTCCAGATTCTAGGCCAAGCCTCCCCTCCGAGTCCCAGAGCAGGAGTGGCTTTTATGCCCTGTGTGATCCGGAACTCAGGATTTCCACGTGGGGAGTGAGGAGGTGGTTGCGGGGACGTGGGACAAACTGCATCTTTCTGTCCTGGTCCTCAAGGTCGTTCTGATCAGGTGGAGAGCAAGGGGCTAGAGGTGGCGTGTCTTCGCCTGCGGGAGCAGCTGCAGGACGGGTTTGGTCTGAACCTTCCAGAGCAGGAGGGAGCCGGGCTGGGCCAGGGCTTTTGTCGGCTCTCAGGACGCAGCGCCGGCCCTTGGCCCTTGGCCCTTGGACGGGGAGCAGCTCTGTGCCACGCCGTGGCTGGCGGCCGACGGACAGGATGACGGAGCTGCTCGAGGTCCCTTTTAGCCATGCTCCGAGGAGGCTGGAGGACACTAACTTTCTGGGTTGGTTTCCTAGGACAGCATAACAAAGTGCCGCAAACCTGGCGGCGGAAGACAGCAGAATTTCTCCTTCCACGGTAGTGGAGGCCGGAAGTCCCAGATCAAGGTGCTGGCAGAGTGGGTTCCTCCCGGAGGCTCCGAGGGGGCGTCTCTTCCAGGCTCTTCTCCCAGCCTCTCGTTGGCAGCACTTAGTGTCTCTTGGCTGTAGACGCGTCTCTCCGATCTTCGCCTCCAAGTTCACGTGACGCGCCCTCCTTGTTCTCTCTGTCTCTTTCCCTTCTCTTATAAGGACACTGGTCGTACTGGATTGGGGCCCATTCTAATCCTGCATGACCTCATCTTAATTAGATCACATCTGCAAAGCCTCCATTTCCAAATAAGGTCATGTTCACAGGTACTGGGGGTGAGAACCCCCACATTTCTTTGGGGTGGAGGAACATAATTTAACCCATGACGCTTTTTTTTTTCTCCTACTTTAGACAACAGCCCTGAGACCCGGGCTAAAGTGAAATTTGTCCAGGACACTTCCAAGTATTGGTACAAGCCCGAGATCTCCAGAGAGCAGGGTGAGTGCTGGGGGGCCCTGGGGTGTGTCCGAGGTCACAGCTGGCTGCTGCCCACCAGGCCTTCCCTGGGCAAGAAATTTAAGTAGACTCCTTCCTCCTGAAGCAGCAGGTGGTGGTCATGGAGAGGGGCTGGGATCAAGGTCGGGCAGGAGGGCAGTCCCTGTGGTGGGGGGCAGGGGCGGGGCAGAGCAGGCAGTGTAGACATTCCTTTGAAGGACCCTTAAAACCAGCAGCGAAGCCTTGGTTTCCTGGGCAAAGTAAAAGCCTGGCCGAGATCATAGGAAACCTCACCTCCCAGCTGCATGATGTGGGAGGATGTTGTACACTTTATAGAAAAAACAGACTTGGGATTATGGGGGTGGGGATGAGACCACCTGAGGCCCCCAGGGAAAGCCTGCATGGAGACAGGACAGGGTGCCGGTGACCACGGCCCCCGGTCACCTCGGACTGCCACCCGTGTTTGTAACTGCAGTGCGGTCGAGCACAGCCACAGCGACTCTTTGACATGCTGTCTGTGGCTGCTTGTGTGTGGCAACGGCTGAGTTGAGTCGTTGCAGTAGAGACTACATGACCTGCAAAGCCTGACGTGCTTCCATCTGGCCACTCACAGCGAAAGGTGGCCGACCCTAGTGTAGAAAGACCCCGGAGTGCTGGAGATCTTGCTTTAAAGCATCTCCTGCCACCTAAGAAAGAATGAGGTTCGAGAGGCCGGGTGAGACTTCAGGAGAGCCAGCGCCATCACCTCCTTATTTCCCCTTCTCTCCTCCCCCCCTCCCCTTCCAGCCATCGCACTCCTGAAGGACCAGGAGCCGGGGGCCTTCATCATCCGTGACAGTCACTCCTTCCGAGGAGCCTACGGGCTGGCCATGAAGGTGTCTTCTCCCCCTCCGACCATCATGCAGCAGAACAAAAAGGGTAACACTGTCTCTCTGAGCTGGGCCTCAGGACTGGGTGATGGGGGCGGTCTCTCTGCACCCCGAGGTGCCAGAAGGGCCTGGGCGCTTGGCGGGTCTCTGATTCCCACGGGAGCTCGTTCCTGCTGATCAGACTGGTCAGCAGAGGGAGTCCTGGGCTTGGTGATGGCGGGGGTCGGAGAATCGGGAGGCCGGGTTGTTGGGACTCTGTGGTTGCATTTCCTGGAGGGGTGGGAAGAGTCATGGTCTCCCCATCCCCGGGTTCTGGCCGTACTGTCCGTGCGGTGCTTCCTCCCGTCAGAGCCCTGTATGCGGGCGAGGTTATGAAGCGGTGTCAGAGGTGGTGGGTGGACACCGTGAGAAATGACCAATCTTTCTTTCTTTCTTTTCACCCCAGGGGACATGACCCATGAGCTGGTGAGACATTTCCTGATAGAGACCGGCCCCAGGGGGGTCAAGCTCAAGGGGTGCCCCAATGAGCCAAACTTCGGTGAGATGCCCCCCGATTCTCTCTCCACGGTCGGCCTGCAGGGTCTCAGGCCTGTCCCAGGTTCCCCTGCCCCAGGCTCTGCCAGGCCCCCTTGCCGTAGACACAGCAGAGGAGTGGACGGTGGCTCCCTGCCTCGGTGCTGTGGCCCCTTCACTCTGCCAAAACCCTCTCTGTGTTCTACCCCACTACCCCACTGAGGCCTGTTACCGTTGTAATCTGATTAACAGCTGTAACGACCTTATTGACCACCTCCCATGTGAACGTCACTGTCTAGGTCCCTCCTATTACTTCTGGTCTCATGACAGTCCTTCATGGTAGGTGCCGTCGTCCCATTTTACAGAGGAGGAAGTGGAGGTTCACAGAAGTCAGGCTTACTCCAAAACACATAGCTAATAAGTGGCCTAGCTGGGATTTGAACCCCCTGTCCTGAGAGGGGTGCCAGCAGTTGGCGGGGCTTGGGAGAGATGCTGGGAGTAACTTTTTAGAAAGGAAAGCTGTTGGGTAACCTGTGAGTAGTAGGGTGAACCTTTGGAATCTTCTCCCTTGGGTCTTGCTCACTAACAAAGAGGGAGTGGATTTTCAGTTTTGTTGGTGGGATGCGGGAGAAGAACGAAGAAGCTGAAGACCGGGGCTAGCAAGCTGGCATGGGTGGGCTTCCTCAGCGCCCCAGCCCACTTCCAGCAACGCTGCCCCTGACATGCTGTCTCCCTCCCTGCAGGGTCTCTCTCTGCCCTGGTCTACCAGCACTCCATCATCCCATTGGCTCTGCCCTGTAAGCTGGTCATTCCAAACCGAGGTAGGAACCTGACACTCCTTCCCCTCCAAGCGCACCCTCGGGTTGGCCTCCGTCGTGTCTCAGCCCTGCCAGCGCTCCAGCACTTGGGCCAGGGAGGGAGGATAAGGGGTCCTTTTGCCAATCTGGGGAAACTTGAAACCACTCTCCTTTTCCTGTTAAAAAGAGAAGGAAAAGTTTATTAAAAAGCTTAACTCTGGGAACATACATAATTGACTTGCCAGATTGTTCTGGAAAATTCTCTGGAGCCTCAAAGAAATTCAGGTTGGATTCTCAGAATAAGGCTCATCCCAGAAGAGGCTGTGGAAGTCAGAGACAGTTGTGGGGAGGACCGTGTGCAGAGGACGAGATGAGGGTCGGTGGGCAGGGCCAAGGGGCAGGGGAGGGGGAGGGGAGGGCAGGGTTAGATCCTGGGAGGGTCCACCATGAGAGGGTGGTCTGAATGGAGAGGAGAGAGCGCAGGGGGAGGGATTTCTTAGAGGAGAGGGGGCTGGGCCCTGCCTGGCGTGGGAAGGAAAGGGGGTGGTCAGATATCCCTTGAGTTTCTAGTGTGGGTGGCTGTCAGGATGGCCCCTGACCAAGGAGACATTGAGCTGATAGGGAAGAGCAAGCCCTCGTTTGATTGTGCGAAGTGTGAATGGAGCCCAAGAGCCACAGGACACAGAGGACGAGAACCTGAATGAGACACGGGGACGAAGGAGACTTCAGCTTCTCTCCGAGGTGTCCCAGCCTTGGAGGATGACAGGTGGACCCCAGAGCTCTTCACGGCATAGCTTCCATTACAGCAGAGGCTTCTGTTCCCCAGCCCCCAAGTACACAGGGCCCACACCAGGGGATTTGCTTGGCCGTGAACTTGAGGTCTAGAAACTGGGAGCTGAGTGAGGTGCCTTCTCCTTACCCTCTGTGTTCAATAATAGGACATTCAGAAGTTCCCCTGGGACTTCCTCCTTCCTCCCTCCCTCTCTCTCTCTCTCTCTCTCTCTCTCTCTCAGCTTCTGCTGTTTTGCCCACACAGAAAACCTCCAATATTATTCCATAGTTTCTGTGTATCCAGTTCAATTCATTGAATTATTAATGATAATTGACTGCTGTTATTAGCTTAAAAGTTCAAACAGAACTTAAATAGCATTATTAACTGTACAATTTAGACACTAATTAAATTATATTTCTACAGAATTTACCAAAGTAATTCAGCAATGATAAAATTGGTATTTACGTTGTATAAACTAGTAGATCTCTAAGTATGATCCCGAGACCAGTAGCATCAGCGCCTCCGGGAGCTCGGTAACAACGTAAATATTCTCCAACCCCACCTGATCAGTCCAGTTCCACCTGATCAGGCTCTCTAGGGTGGGGCCCAGCAATCTGTGTTTTAACAAGCCTGCACACCAAAGTCTGGAAAATGCAGGTGCAAACAATACTCAATTCTTTTTAATGTTGAAATTATAATTGTGCCACATTAACGGTTTAATGAATGAGGGTGCGTATTGATGAGCACAGACTCCAGTGCAGAACAGCGCCACCAGCTGCCCCTTGAAGGTACGCTGCGTGCCAAGCGCTGGGCCAACACTGCACATGGGGCATCTCAGGAACCCGAGGGCACGCGCCTTGCACCACGGCGTCCCTCCGTAGACAGACCGCTCGTGCCGGGCTAAGGGTCTCCACCCAGCTCTGCCGGACTCCAGAGCTCTCAGCCAGGGAGCAATTACAGAACATTCCAACCGGACACACGCGTACTGACGGCCAGGGCCTGATATGAAAAGCCGTATCCATTGCACACATTATTTTCAAAGCTTGCTTTGGGCCCAGCCAGACACGGGCTTCCTTCCAGTTCTAGAGTCTTAATTGCTAGCTGAATTAAATTTTTGTCTCAGACCCTACAGATGAATCGAAAAATAGCTCGGGCGCTGCCAACTCAACCACTGACCTGCTGAAGCAAGGGGCAGGTGAGTGGCCACTGCAGACCAGATCCCTCGCCAGGCCTGTCCTCCTTTCTGCCCCGCTGCCGCCTCCTGCAGGTGCAGGCTGGACCTCACTCTCAGACCCAGACGTCCCTGGGTGGGCATGCCGCATTTCTGGGTGCAGATGCTTTGGCCTGAGATTGGCCTGAAGTTTTCTGCCACCCTCTTCCTGAAGAGAGGGCCCGGGGACCATCCCCGCCCGCCCCATCCCCCACGACTTCTCCTTGGGTGGGTTTCTTCCAGCCTGCAACGTGCTCTTCGTCAACTCCGTGGACATGGAATCACTCACGGGGCCACAGGCCATCTCCAAAGCCATCTCCGAGACCCTGGCTGCTGACCCCACGCCAGCTGCCACCATTGTGCACTTCAAAGTTTCTGCCCAGGGAATCACACTGACCGACAACCAGAGGAAGTAAGACTCTTCTGCCCACTTCTGTGACCCATCTTTCCTTCCACGGACCCACCCACTTACCAGTCGACTCATCCCTGGGACCCATCCGTCTCCCGTCCGTCCTCCATCTGCCCGGCCACTCACCCTTCCACCAGTCCATCCTTCCTTTTGCTCCCCCACTCACCAGCTGATTCAGCCATCTGCATCCATTGACCCCCATCTACACTCCCCCCGTTTACATTCCCCCATTCGTCTCCACTTACCTGCCCGTCCCTCTGCCCATTTTCCCACCTTCCTACAAATACGCCCCCGTTGGGTGTACCGCCGCAAATGCAACTGGCGAAAGGACCTGCCTTCTACAGCAGAACCCTTCCTCTCATGTTCTCTCTCACATGTCCCCCCGCCCCTT
Organism: Phyllostomus discolor; assembly: GCF_004126475.2. NCBI lineage: Eukaryota > Metazoa > Chordata > Mammalia > Chiroptera > Phyllostomidae > Phyllostomus > Phyllostomus discolor. Next base: position 15,524,158 of record NC_040906.2, read on the forward strand.
TCCTTCCTCCTCCTGGGTCTCCCCATTTCTCATTCCTCAGTGCCAGTTGCTTCCTTCTTTTCCTAACCTCTAGCACGTGAGAAGCGCTTCTACGGCACATCTGTCTGTTCCCGTGCGGTGCTTCTGTCCCCAGTGGGAGCAGCTCAGGCTGTCTTGGTCACAGGGGACAGGCTGTGCTGACCTGTGACAGCCACGGATGACGGGAAGGTGGCCTGAGCTGCCACTTGGGCGCTCATTCTGTTTATCTGGTGTCTGTGCCGCAGGCTCTTCTTCAGACGACACTACCCTCTCAACACTGTCACCTTCTGCGACCTGGATCCACAGGAGAGAAAGTGAGTCTCTTGTAGGCACCTTCCCTCCCAGCCAGCTCTGGAGCACGGAAGTCTGTGTGTGTGTGTGTGTGCATGTGCATGCACACGAGTGTGTGCCCGTGTGTGTGTGTGTGTGTGTGTATTTTTGGTTCAACTGGAAGATCGGCTTGTGTCTGAGGGAGTGCAATCATCCTGGGCATCTTTTTGAGTGTTTCCCACGGTAAATTTGGAGACCCTCCCAGGAACTCAAATGTCCACTTTCAAAGTCTCTGTCTTGTCCTTGACCTTGAATCTGTGTCTCCTCTCCACCTCGGGGGGAAAGCTCCCTGGGAGGTGGGCCATAGTTCTATCTGAATGCTTCCAGCCGTAGGAGTCTGCTCCGCCTTCCCCTGGAGGGTTCGGGCATGCCCCGGGCCCAGCTCTGGGGAGAAGGTGGAGTGGTTCACGCTGTGCTGTCTTTCTCTCCGCAGGTGGATGAAGACAGAGGGAGGAGCCCCTGCGAAGTAAGTGGCCTCCCACCCACCCCGGCTGGCTGTGCTCTTTGGGATGGGCTAGGGGCGGGGGAGCAGGGGCAGGTTCCGGCCAGTGAGGCCACCTCGGTCAAGAGGGAATGGAACCGACCGGCAGTCAGCCAGTGTGATGAGCAGCGGGTGTCCAGAGGGGTGTGTGGGATGGAGAAGACCTCAACTTGCCCCGGGTCACGTGAAGAGTTAGCAGCCTGGCTGAAAGGGGGACCCAGGTGTCCAGCCGTCTCAAAGCTTGTCTCACACTTGGCTCAGCCTTCTCCTGGGCTCACAGGGGTCATTAGGAGTCTCCATGTCCCTGCCACCAGACAGGAGGCCAGAGCTTTGTGTTTGAAGAAGCTCCTGCTCATTGATCGTTGGGCCCTGTTTGGGGGAGAGGGGTCAGGGACAGAAGTGGGCTGGTCCCAGGGCTGAAAGTCATTCTCCTCATTCAGGAAGAGGTCTTGTGCTGAGCTTCCTGCTGACCTGGCCTCGCTGGGCAGGGCACAGGCCTGGGAGAGCCCAGCTCAGTGGCTGCGGGCCGGACTAGGGTGAGGCGTGGAGATGCCCGAGGCCCCGAGTTTAAGGAGTGTTCCTCCCTGCCTTAGGGGGCTGAGGTTGCTTGCTTGGATCCCCTTCCATAAGCAGAAGGAATTGGCTATTGCCGAACTGGCCCTGGAGGCCTTGGAGCTGAAATAAACCTCAGGGGAGGGAGGCAGGGGACTCCCCATCCTGGCAGAGCCTGGCGGCCAGGGCTGGTGTGCCATCCTGCCCAAAACTCCGAGCCACTCCCTCCCAGGGCCCTGAGCGCCTGCCCTCCACCGCACGGGGCAGCCCAGCAAGCCTGGAAAGGGGACTTGGGGGTGGGGCAGGGACCCGGGCTTTTCCATGTCCTGGGCAGACCACTCCCCCAGACCTCTGGCCCAGTGGTTCCCAGGCCCTGAAGCAGCTGTAGGCAGCCTGGTGTGTGTGCACACGGGTCCAGGCTGCAAGCTGGACCCAACTTTTCTAATTTTAGCTGTTGTGGTCCAGCCCCAGGGCGAGGGGTTTCCATCGGAATCTCCAGCTGTCCTGATGTCCCCGACTCGCCCTAATTAGCAACGTGCGGGCAGGGAGGGGACCTGAGCTCACATTCTGTTCTCTGCTCTCGTATTTTTAACTCTGTTTTGCACAGAGAGAATGCCAGCTCACTCCAGTCTCGGTGCAGGGCGTGGGGGCTGGGGGAACAGCTGCGGGGTCTCCCTCCCCCTCCCATTCCCTGGAGCCCAGGAGAAATGTGTGTGTGTGTGTGTGTTGGTGTGTGTGTGGTGCGGGGAGGGTGGCGACCCCTGTCCTTTGGTCTCCCTGACCGCCTCCTGGTGTGTGAGGAGAACAAGCCCTTTGGCAGGTAGACGGCATTTCACTCTGTGCTTACCTGTCGTGTGTAGGAACACTTGGGGTGGGGTGGGGCTGAGATGGGCTGAGAGAAGCTCAGCCAGGAATGTCCCCATTTTATTTGGGTCTCATCTCTGCCGTCTGTCCAGTCTCGTCCTCTTGTCAGCTGCCTGCAGTGACCCCTCCCCCTCCCCTGGGCTTTGGGGAGTTTCTGCCTACCCCAAAACACGTGACACTGTCATCTCTTATGTCCCCTGCCTGCCCTCCCCCAGCGCCCGTGCCCAGGAGGTGTGGAACCGTGGGGGACAGAGATTGACCTGAAGATAAGTTTGCTCACCTGGGTGGCCTGGGGCTCTCCCTCACACCTGTCACCCCTCTCCTGCCCCTGCAGGCTCTTCGGCTTTGTGGCCCGGAAGCAGGGCAGCACCACGGACAACGCCTGCCACCTCTTTGCTGAGCTCGACCCCAACCAGCCTGCCTCTGCCATCGTCAACTTCGTCTCCAAGGTCATGCTGAGCGCCGGCCAGAAGAGATGAACTCGCCCCACGCCCCCGGGGCCGGGGCGCTGGGGATGGGTGTGGCGGGAGGGGACCCGTGAATCCTGACCACCTTTGAATCCAGAGGGAGGACTTGGGGCCAATTTTGGAGAAGGAGAGAAGAAAGTGCGACGTGGGGAGAGGGAAGTGAATTGCGGAGGGGAGGGGGGAGAGGGAGAGAAAGAAAGAAAAGGATGGAGGAGGAGAACTCGATTCCTGTGGGTGGATGGCCGCTGTGCAACCCCGAAGCCTTCAAAACTGACCAGGTCCACCTGACGCCCCCTCCCCCTCCCAGGGGGTGGAGCCCCTCCAGGGAGGCAGAACCGACCTCCTTGGGGCCCACACTTTGGGGAGAAGTGGAGAAGTGTCCCTCTAGCCCAACCGCTTTGCAAGGAGAAATCAAGTCGAGAGCATCTTTTTCCGGCCACCTCTAGGGTACCTTACCAAACTAAGAAGAGCCAGCGTGGGGCACCAAGTGGCGGAACGTTTGCTTTTGAAAGTATCTCGGACCCGGGGCACCCAAGGTCTCTCTGCTCTGCCTCCGATGTATAGTTTGCGTGGGGGGTGCATGTGGGGTTGTGTATATGTCGGCACCCGCATCCTCCCTCGGAGTTAGAGTTGCCTCTCTGCTAGAATTATAAACAGGTGTACTCACCCAGGTTCCTTATGTTTGCGCACACACGCATTCTGTCCAAAGCAGGTTCGAGCTGCGGCGACACGGCATCAGGGAGGGGACGGCAGCCTTCTCCCCAGGGGCACCCAGGAGTGTGGGTGACAGGCTCTGCCTTGGTCCCTGCACCCGCGCTCTAGTGACCCCGAGTGCCTTTCCCCTGGACAGAGAACCCAGCAGGAGTGGGGCAGCCCACCCTGCAGCGCAACCCCGTTCTGCCTCCACCAGGGGGCGGGACGTTGATTTGAGGAGGTGGAGACATGCGTTTCCATGGCCTTGGTGGGGAGAGATCCTCAGCTGCAGATGCTGTTGACCTCTAGGCGTCTTTGCTGAATCCTTTGGCCCAGCAGGGAGGTGGGCAGGCTGCTCCCGCCAGCTCCCAGCCCTCGGCCCGTCCTTGGGTTTTGCGCCCACACCAGCCTTATCTCACTCAGACTTGCTTTACCTGCATGATGCCTTTCTGGGTGCTGGGGATTGAGCCTTCCTGCTCTGCCCTGCCCTGCCCTGTTCTGTCCTGCAGGGTCCCTGTGTTGGGCTCATCCTGGGGGACCTGCTTCCAGGAGCCCTGCCCAGCAAGGCCCCGGGCAGATGCCTGCAGCCCTTGTCCTCGCCTCTGCGAGTGTCTGGGCTCTGACTGTTGCTGGGCTGTCCAGGGTGGCCCAGCAGAGCTCTGGGGGCTGCTGCCTGCACACCACGTGGCCTGTGTACGTCACTGGAGCCTTACTCTTCCCCCCTCTGCCTTGGACTCCCCGGCAGAGCCCAACTGCCCGTGAGCAGAGGGCAGAAGGCACGCGTGAGGCTGAAGGGCCTAGCGTGCACCTGGGCCCTGGCGAAACCCCCAGCCTCCACCCAAAGACTCGAAGCTGACATGGAAGGAAAATCCACCGAGGCTCCATGCTTGAGGGGCTTCTTAAGCCTCTGAGGGTCCCCTAGAGAGAGGCGCTGTACTGATATATAAATATATATAATATATATATGAGACGTACTGACAGAACCTGTAAGCTAATAAAATGTAAGAAAAGGTTAAAAAAAGAATAGGTAAATTGACAAGAAGTATTTATTGTTTCCCCACATTGCTTTATGGCCTCCTTGGGCGTAAACCAGTTCCCATCCCTCTTCCTGTTTGTAAGTGAAACCTGAAATGTTGAGGCCTTTGCCCTTGGGGCGATCAGGGGTCCCCTTGCTCTGCCTTGGCCTTCCCTGGGCTCTGCCTGGGGCTCGGCGGGGAGGGGGGGGTGTGCTCCATCCCCTGCGGCCCCTTATTTCCCGGCAGGCCCAGGCCTCGGCCACCAGGCCCCGAGATGAGCCCACTCACCACGTTCTGAGCGAGCGAGCGAGTGAGCCAGTGGGGCACGGGGGTGAGTGTGCGGGTGTGGGTAACGTGTGCGTCTTTTGTATTCTTTCTCCTCCGAGAAGCTGCGTCCGTGCGGACACGCTGTTCCAGGGAGTTGGAAAGGAGCGTGTCTGCAGGAGGCGGGCAGCGGCCCCTGGCTGCCCGGAAGTTGAGACCTTGTGCTTGGTGGCTAAGGTTCCTCCAAAGTGCCCTTCCTTCTGAGGCCTTCGGGCCAGAGGCTGGGGTTTCCCTCTGCTCAGCCCCCACGGGCCCCAGCTGTCTGCCCAGATGGGAGGTGTTCCACCCCTTCCTTTGTAAATATCTCAGTCCCCCCGGCCGCCCCCGCCCTACCCTGGACAGCCCTGGGGGTGTCCTCTCCACACTGAGGCTGGCCGGAGTGTTAGACCGTTGGTCGTACCCGGGCCCAGGGTCCGCCTTCTCACGAGCTTTCCCACTGCCCGCCACCGCCCACCTCCCAGGCATGGCCAGCCCACCCCACTCAGGCCTGAGCTGAGTGTGACCCCCTGAGCAAGGACCCAGGGGCCGCTGGGAGGCTGACCAACACACTCCCTGTGCGGGAGCTGGTTTCCCAGAGTTCCTCTGGAGGGAGTCGGTTTCCCAGAGTTTGGCCTTTGCAGAAGGATGGTGGGGAAGGGCGCCCCCGTCTCCACAGCGGCCCCCGCCCCTCGGGTCAGACACTGGCTGGGAAGATACTGTAGCCCCCCCACCCCCCCGTCTCACGGTCAGGCCGTGCACCCACACACACGTACACGCACACACACCCCCCACAGCACTGCAGTGTACTCTTGCCAAAGATGTCCTTTAAGAGAAAGCACTTTTAATAATTATTGTTCTTATCATGTAAATGTCGATCCTTTTCTCTCTTCCCCCTCCCTCAACATGTTTGCTCTTTATTGTTGAGTCTGTCTGTCGGCCAGGAGAGCACTGTCTGGTCTTGAAAATAGCCTGGGGAGGGGGGGGGCTGGGAGACGCCTGGTCAGCTGGTGACCACTCCAGGCCCAGCCTGCTTCTCGCTGTCCAGCCAGGCCCCACGGTGGACCTGGCCCAGTGTTGGCCGTGTGGCTCTTCCCGGGTGGAGCAAGAGGGGAGCACCGGGCATGGGAGCAATGGAGAGGTGACCCCAAAGGGGAAATACGGGGGAGGTGAGCTGTTTGACCAACCTCCAAGGGTGACTGGAATCCCCTACCCTGAGGCCGTGGTGTTTCGGCCAGGTGTGTGAGGGACAGACCGGGCAGGTTTGGGAAAGGCCCTCTGACCTTGGCTCTCACGGAAGCTTTTCCTGCAGTGGCTGCTAAAGCACATGGACTTCCAGAATTCCTCCCCCACTGGGTTCCGAGGACTCCCTGGGTTTGTCAGGCGCTGGCAGGACAGAGGGTGCTCGGTGGCTCTGTGACCGTAAGTGGAGGCAGCTGGCTGGACAGGTGTGATCCTTCAGCGCAGGAGCTCCCAGGAGGGGGTGACCAGGACGTCCTTCTGCCCGCCCCTCGCGGGCACGAGCAGAGACAGGCCAGCAGCTCCTGCCGGGCAGGGTGTGGAGGCGTCTGCAGGTGGAGCAGCACCTGTGCCCTGGACGTGCAGCCTACCTCCCGGGGCCTCTGCCCTTCGTTGTTTCTTCCCAGCTGGGGAGCAAGTGGGCCGATGGCCTGTCCAAAGGCGCTCTCCTGCCCCCGTGCCTCCCTCGCTCGGGGTCCTTGGAGAGGTCAGCGGCAGGGGCCTGGAGTCACTCCTCACCCGGGGCCAGGCCCCGGGGTCCCAGGCTGGAGGCCCCCAGCCGGTGGTAACACGGGACGTGTGTGCGTGTGCGTGCAAGTGTGGGTGTCTGTGTGTGCGCATTTTGCTTGTATCTCTAGGGAAGTGCGGGGTTGGGTTGGAGGAGGTGGGCAAGAGGAGGACGTCACCTTTAATGCCATCCCACGTGGAAGGAATCGGGAGGCGGGGCCTGCAGGGCGCCCACCCGGGGGCTGTCCGTGCTGCTGATGGGGTGAGGCTCTGCTGTCCTCACACGGTCGATCGAAGTGTTGGAGGACCTCTAGCCGCTGCGTGATTGTGGAGGGATGTCCCCAGTGTGTTTTCTGATCAGTGTCGAGCGGTTCGAGACTCTCCTGTGCCCGTGTGTGGTCTGTGTGTGTGTGTGTGTGTGAGGAGCACACCTGTGACTGCATGCTGTGTTTCCCCACTCCTCCCCTCCTCCCTCTGACCTGCCACTCGAAACAAGCGTGGGAAGTTCCTCCTGCCCCACCCCTGCCCCCCCTCCGCCCCTGCCTCCCAGCCCTCTGCGGGAAAAACAGAATAACCCGGCTCCTCCCGCCCCCTGACTGTATTTATATAGTTGGAAGTATACCTTCTGTTTTCTATCCTTGTGCCTGTAACCCCCGCCACCTTGTATAAGCCCTGGTGTATGCTCCTTACCCCGGACACGAATGTATTGTACACTGATGCTGCCCTGCTCCTGTACAGCTGCTTCGATGTTTCTTTGCGACCCATTGTATGGCTTTATAAATGATAAAGTGAAAGAAAAACCACGCTGTTGTCCGGCTGCGTTGTTTTGGAAAGGGGTCTGCCAGGTCTCTGGGGGGCCAACCTGGCCTCGCGCAGGCTCTGGCCACCTGGCTTCAGGGGCGTCCCACCGGGCGGACGGCTCGCCCCGGGTCCTCCCGCAGCCTGCCGCCACCAGCTCTTGTTCTGGTCACCGCGAGGGGTGCGTCTGGACTCTTCCCGCCAGCACAGAAACTCAGCTCAAACTGGCGTAAGAAAACAAAAGAGGAATTTGTGGGCCCGTGGGACCAAGGAGTCCAGGCACAGCTGGACCCCAGGTTCAGGTGGCAGCATCCGGAGTCTGTCCCCACCACTGGGCTCTGAGTCGGCTTAGTTTGCAGGCGAGTTCCGGCCTGGTGGTCCTGGGCGAGTCCTCTGCAGTTTGGGAAGTTCGGGGCGGCACCCACTGAGGCCCACCCGGCACAGCACAGGGCGCCCTGGCCGATCTGAAACGCTGATGCCACACGACCCTAGGCCCCCATCGAGCGTGCAGTGCCGCCAGCGGGGTGGCTGGGAGGCTGGCGTGAGTGGCCGTGTGCTGAGAGCGCAGCTCGGCTGGTGCGGCGAGGGGCAAGGGCCGTGGGCCGTGGGCTGTGGGCAGCCTCCCCGCACCGGCTCCGGCTCCAGCTCCGTCACGCTCAGTGTTGAGCTCTCTTGTTCCCATGGGTGCCGTCTTTCCACATCTCCCATGTTCCAAGTGGAAACCGGGAACATTTAAAAGTGTTTACCAGTTCACTCCCATAGCAATATCATACTCACCGCATGTTAACATAAATAAAAATTTTATGAAAAAATGCTCTTTTCTAAAACAAGAAAGGCTGGGTGAGCAGAGTCACACTGTCTGGCCTTTTTGTTGAAAAGGCTCGCTCAGGCCCGGCCGGACGGAGGACAGCGGGGTTCTTCCATGGGCGCCTGCACTCACTGTGTCCTGCTCTCACGCACAAGCGCCTCCGGGAAACCGCACACACTCGGAAATGCAGGTGAGACAGGCAAACAAGAGCTTAGTGTTGCTGGGAAAACGGTTCTGACCTTGCCCAACCCCTTCAAGGGTCTCCGGGCCCCCGGGTCCCCAGGCTGCACTCTGACAACTGCTGTAAGGGACACAAAGACACGGAGGCACGGTCCCTGCCTGCGTGCACTGGAGGAGGACCAGGTATTGCAGACCTACTATGTGCTAGGCATCGTCACATGTCATCTTCCCAGTGAACCCATGAGGTCAGTGGCACCAGTCCCGGGGGACAAGTAAGGAGACCGAGGCTGTGAGAGGTCCTGTTGCTCCCGCTGGGCACAGCTGGTGCTTGTCCCTGCTGGTGATGGCAGGCGTTGGGCAGACCTGCTGCGTGCCAAGACTTCACCGAGCACGTCTGGGTGTTTTCTCACGCACACAGACCCGGTGAGATAAGGGCTGTCCTTGTCCTCACTTTCCAGAGAAAGGAACCGGGATACAGCCAGGGAGGCGCAGAGACTGCTCAGAAGCGCAAGGCTGGAGAGGAAGCGGCAGAGCCAGGCCAGGAATCCGGGCAAGCGGGCTAGCTCACGCCTTTCCCTCTGCTCTCGGGGTTTGCCTCCCAGGACTCTGAAGGGTGCTGGGCAGACAGGACGGAAGACTGGTGGCTGGTCAGACAGGGCTGTCGGGGAGCTGGGCAGCCGGGCTGCCTCCCTCCCTGGGGAGTGGGCCAGGGCTGCTGCGGTGTGATGGGGAGGTCACCCTCTGATGCCACCCGGCTGTGGAGTGACGTGGAGACCTGGGCTGGGTCTGGTGCAGGGGACTAGAGTGACGGATGAGAAGGACAGGCTGCGGTCTGGGAGCGAGGCGGGTCCAGCCTGGCTTTGGGGACATTAAACAGTGAGGCAGAGTGGGGACACGGTCCAAGGCCTCATCTTGGGGCCTGTGCAGCTGATGGTGCTGGGGTCTCTGCAGCCTAGGGCTGGCCAGGGTGGGGGTGGGGTGAGGCCTGGCCCTGGCGAGCAGGACCTTTGGCTGCAGCAGGTACGCGGGGCACACGCAGAGACCAGCCCCAGAAGAGGCAGGAACACCGGCTGAGGTGAGGGCAGGACGGGCAGAGGGATGGGGCTGGGGGGCTGGAGGTGAGGAGTCTCTCCCTAGGTCTCAGACATGGCTGGAAAGCACCGGAGCCTGGGTCCCACCCCCAGGTCCCGAGAGAATCAGTCTCAGGTGGAGCTGGGCCCTGGGACTTCCCCGGGGGATTCTGTGGGTGGCCTGGGCCCAGAATGACTGTGGAAGGACTTTCTCCAAATTGCGTCCTCCATGGCCACGTGTGTGCATGGCCACGGCCCGCACGCACTGGACACAGGCTGGGAGGAGGAGTCCCCTCTGCACTGGCCTGGGCGTCCCCACAGCCAGCTTGTCCCGCTCACCCCGTCCTGGGAGTGGGAGAACACTGTCTCCTCCCCTCAGGAGCGGAGTCCCGGTGTCCCTGCCCCTGCCACCAGGCGGCGTTCAGCCCCACCCCTCGCAAGGGCAGAGGAAGGAGGAGCTGTCGCCGTCTCCAGGGAACACGTCACCTGCAGCCTATGCACAGATGATGGTGGGCAGGGAAGGGCTGGAAAACCCCACTCCGGGGGCCCTGGTCTTCCTCCTCATGGGTGTTAAATTCTCCCTTCTTGTAGTTTTTAGATGGTATTTATCTTTGAGAGAGAGAAGAAGGGAGGGAGAAAGAGAGGGAGAGAAACATCAATGTGAGAGAGAAACACCAATCAGCTGCCTCTCGAATGGTCCCTGACCGGGGACCGGACCCACAGCCGAGGCGCATGCCCTGACCGGGAATCCAGCCGGTGACTGCGGTTTGCAGGACGATGCCCAACCCGCGGGGCCGCACGCGTCAGGGCCCTCCTCCTTTTTTAAAGGAACTGGCTTTTCCTCACGAGTTGGTGCAAATGGCTTTATTAGTCTCAGCAGTGTCTAAGCAGTTTAAAATATGGAACGGCTGGTTTTAAAAGCACTGACTGCAGATGCCAGACCAAATGCACTTGTGCTCGTGTGTGCATGTGCGTGCGTGCATGCACATGCATGTGCACGTGTGTATGTGTGCACACATGCACAGGACAGTGGGCTGTGCTGCGTCTCCCAGAAGGCATCCTCTCCCCTGCCTGCCTCCCGCCAAACATTCTGGCTGACTCGGTCCCAGGGCAGCGGGCCAGCAGTGGGGCAGGGCTGCCCCTGTGGTGAGCCCTTGGGGCCGCACCAAACAGCACAGTGCCCCCTGCAGAGGAGGGGAGGGAGCACCCCCCGGAGTTCTGCAGACCGGACCTCCGGGGAGGCCACTGGACATGGGCCGTGGCCACACTGCAGTTGGTGGCAACGGCCGGTGGGGTGGAAGAGCCTCAGGGACCCTGGAGAGGTCCGTCTGGAGAAGGGGAGGCGTGGGAGGCTGGGATGCTCGCTGTTGCATGTGCTGTGGCCCCAAGGGATGAGGGCCAGTGCTCGCTGGCTGCACGCTGTCCCAGGCGAGGGCTGCAGGGAGGCTGGAGGCCAGGGGGGCTGCTGGCAATGGAGGGGGCACTTTGGCAGGAGTGGGCTCTGGTCCCTGAAGGTGTGGGGAGGAGGCTCTTCCCAGCCTCTGCTCTGGGTACAGCCGCAGGCACAGCCCAGGAGAGCCACATTTTCCCTCCCGCTCCCCAAGTGCCCGTGTGGCTGGGCCCCGCCACCGACTGGACCTCAGTCCTCCAGTGCGGCCTGCCTTGGGGAGCGCTGGCCTCAGAAGCAGGCATGGCTGGGTTTGGTGCTGGCTTTGGTGGGGCCTCGGAGAAGCTTTCCCCCTCTCCGGCCCCCAGCCCTCATCTGTAAAATGGGATAACACCTGCCCTGAGGGAGGGCCGGTGTGAGGATGGAGAGCACGCAGCACCCAGGGTGGCCCTGGGTCTACTGCTGGGCTGTGGGTCCTCAAGGACACACACTCCCTTCCCTTCCCTTCCCTTCCCTTCCCTTCCCTTCCCTTCCCTTCCTTCCCTTCCCTTCCTTCCCTTCCCTTCCCCTTCCCTTCCCTTCCCTTCCCTTCCCTTCCCTTCCCTTCCCCCTTCCCTTCCCTTCCCTTCCCTTCCCTTCCCCCTTCCCTTCCCTTCTCCCTTCCCTTCCCATTCCCCTTCCGCCTCTTGCCTCCTCCGCACCATCGCCTCAGTCCTCGGGGGAGACTTGGCAGCAGAAAGGACTCGGAGCTGAAAGCCTCCCGAACGATATCGATCTCGCTGGCTCCCAACTCCAGACCACAGCGCTCAGGGATGGTGGTCCAGCCGCCGCCTTGGCTCCAGCGTTTATGGGGCTTAGAGGTCATCTCTGGCCATCAAGACAGGATGTCCGGGGTCTGGGCCCCCTCCTCCTAGTACGCTCTGCTCCCTGACTCCCGGTGGATCTTGGGGAACCTCTCCTGGGGTCAGATCCTGGGGACCTAGGGGTGGTCTGTAAGGCCGCCAGCCCGCTGCCCTCCGCCAGGCCCATGTCCTGCCTGAGCAGACTCTGGCCTGGCAGCACCACGGCCTCTTCCTCAGGGGACCCCGTCTGGTTGGGAACGGTAGGAGCAGGGGCCACACGGTGCAGAGGTCCCTGAGGAAGGCAGGAGACCAGAGAACACATAGTCACGGAGCCTCAGAGCTAGCGGAGACCTTGAGGCTGTGCCTTGAGGCAAGTCGAGCGGCCAGCTCCCCAGCTGTGTGCTGAGCGCCCACCCTGTGCAGGTGCTGGACTGGGCATGGCGGTGCTGGCGTGTGTGCACCTCGCCCAGCCTTCCAGGCCCGATGGCAGAGGGAAGGGAGCGTGGGGGAGGCGTGCGGAGAATCAGCAAATACGTGAGTACAGTGGGGTGCGTGCCCTGGAGGGAAGCGAGGCGGCGAGAGTCTGTGAATGGACTTGGAGGGTCTGTGGAGAGCAGGGAAGGTGTCCCTCAGGAGGTGACACGTTCCAAATGCCAGGGTCCACAGGGGGAGCAGAAGTGAGCTGGGTGGAGCAGGCAGAGGAGGAGTTTCAGGCAGAGGGAACAGCCCGTGCCCAGGCCCAGGGCATCTGAGCCCTGTGGGCCCCCCTGGGGTGGCAGATGCCACAGGTGCAATTTGACTTTCACTGGAAGGCCAGGTGGGACAGCGGTGAAGCACTCGAGGGCCGTGGGGCCAGACGGCCTTGGCGCCATCTTACTGGCCGTGTGGCCCTGGGCACGGTGCTCGACTTTGCTCTGCTCCCGTTTCCACGGCTTTTAAATGCTCGACGGTCATGGTGGTGCCTGACTCAGGGACGGCTGCAGCCACTGTGAGTCTATGCCTGTGCCAATGGCCCGGGGCAGCCCCTGGCAAACAGTAAATGCTTAATAAAGGCTAGCTACATGTATTATTATTATTCTTTCATTTATTAAATTTTATTTATTTACTTTTAGAGAGAGGGGAAGGGAGGGAGAAAGAGAGGGAGAGAAACATCAGTGTGTGAAAGATGCATTAATTGGTTGCCCCTCGCACGTCCCCAGTCGGGGGCCTGGCCTGCAACCCGGGCCTGTGCTCTGGCCAGGAATCGAACTGGCGACATTTCGGTTTGCAGTCTGGTCTCAATCCACTGAGCCACACCAGCCAGGGCTACACTGAATATTTATCTGACCTTTCCCCCCTCCAACTGGTCAAGTCCCCGAGAGCAAGGACCCAGGTCTGTATCAGAAGCTGAGCTCCGTGTCTGGCGTGAGGGAGGCCCCCTATCAATGTTTGTGGAAGGAGCGAGGCAACTGCAAGGTCAGCGTGGCCAAAGGACGCCCCAGCGGGGGAGGTTCGGGTAGAGAGGTGGGTGAGCGAGGCGGGGCTTTCTCGGTCATGTGGACGGTTCGGTGTTTGTTGTAAGGGAAGTGGAAGTGTTTGAAGGTTCTTAGTCCAGGGGCATGGGGGCAGGTCGGCATTTTGCAGAGGCGGCTGGGCTGTCTGTTTCAATGCCTGCTGAAGCCCGAGTATATGTTAGATGTTGTACTAGGTGTTCTACTAAATGTTACCTCATGTGTCTCTTTATGAAATGACACTTGAAAACAGGCATACAGTTAAGGAAACTACAGCTTAGAAAAGTTAAGTAGTTCCCCCCAGATCTCATAGCTGCAAAATGCTACGGAAATGGACTGAAGGTCTCTTTAGCTCTCTGTCATTTAGGGCCGTGGTTCAGCTTCTGTAACAGAGATTCCAAATGACCAAACTCCTCAGTGGGATAGAAATGTATTTCTCTCTCAAGGAAAGGCTTTAGCTTGCACTACAGCTCTTCCCGTGACGTTGTCCAGGAACCCTGGGCCCTTCCATTTTATTGCTCTGCCACCCTCAGTATGCGTGTGGTCCGTGGAGGCTGCACCAGCTCCTGCCATTGCAACTGCCATCTGGTCAGAATGTGGGAAGCCAGAAAAGAGGCAGGGAAGGCATACCCTTCTCTTTCGGGGCACAATCCATTGTTTACATTATGCAGCATGGGGCAAAAGTAGGCTCACCATTGTGAGTACACAGAACACAGTTTATTCTTGTGTTGTTATTTATTAGTGATCACACTATTTTCCATATGAACAGCTGTAAACCCCCTTTCACCCCACCCCGTACACATTGTTTCTGCTCAGACTGCAGAAACCATCCCATGGCCTCAACGAGCTGCTGGGAAATGTCGCTTCTGTGCTCGGCAGCCGTGGGCCCAGCCGCCCGTCCCGGGACTTGTCACTGGAGGAAGACGAGGAGAGTGGGGTGGGAGCAGCTGCTGGTTTCCGACTCACACTCCAACGCCAGCCGGAAGGAGCCCTCCTTGGCAATCTCAGAAGCAGGAGGCGCTCCTTTCTGGGGCTGCACAGAGGATGCTAAGCAGTAGGCCTGGGAAGTCTCAGTCCGTGAGCAAACACAGGGGCGAGGGAAGGAGAAGCGTGGGGAAGGGCCGTTTGCACACGGACATCATGCTGAGCTGAGAAATGCTGGTTCGGGCAGCAGACAGGGACGTTGGAGTTGGGCGGTTGAGAGAGAAGGAGCTGGGGGACCTCCAGGGGGAGATGGGCACTCGGCAGTTGGAAGTGAAGGGCTGGGCTGGAAGGTTCCAGAGTCAGAGCGGGTGCCACGTCGGGGAGCTGCACAGCCCAGTGGTTGCGCTCCTCTTGGGAAGGACTTGACGTGCAGGCGTGGCCCCGTGGCTGAGGACCGCTTCCTCCCAGGTATGCAGCGGGCTGGCCCAGGCTGAGGTCCGACTCCAGCCAGGAAAGTCCAAGCTCTTCCCTGGACCAGAGGGAGGAGAAAAGACTGGGCCTGGGGCCTGGGGTCTGGGGTGGTTGCACGGGCTTCTGAACAGTAACCTCCACAGAGGTGACAAGACACAGGCGAAGGATGGTCTTGTGTCTCGGCACAGAGGACAGGGACTGGGGCCATGGGGCAGAGGTCGCTGTGTGGCCCAGAAACGGCAGAGAGACTAGTGTAACTCACGGGGCCGTATAGACCAGATGATGGACACTTCAGGGGTGACCTCGGGCCCTGGAGCTCCGTGTAGAGGACACAACTTCAAGTTTCTCGCTGCTTCAGTGATGCCTTATGAGGCATCGAAGGAAGTGGAGTCACAGGAAGCTTGTGTGTTTGCAGGTTCGGACGCAGCCTGGTCTGAAGGCCCCGTGGAGTGAGGAGGGTCCTGGGGCCAGGGGGCCAATGGTGTGTCGGGAGGAGGGGGGCAGAGGGAGAGGGTCGCGTGGAGAAGACAGGGCTCTCACAAAGGAAGGAGGGGAACCTGGAAGGTCTGGGGTCTTAAGCAGGTGCAACCACAACGTCTAGAAGGAGGAAATGGCTGGTCAGCAGACCCATCACCGTCTCAGAATCAAGGCACATGAGCTCTGGGAGAAAGTCGTTGGGCTTGACCATGAGGAGGTCACCCGGTCTTTTCCTTTGGGAAAAGAATGACAGCAAGGGTGGGCGGGGGGAGGGGGAGGAAGGGGCTTAGCAGTGTCTGGCTCGCGATTTTTGTGAGTCGGAGACTGGATGACCGCGCCAGAAGTGCAGAGAGACGGCAAGTTCGGACAGCCCTTCCCAAACCCGACTGCTGCCCACCTGGCTCTTCCCCCTGAGCTTTGTCCTCTGTGTTCAGGTGGCCACATTGGCCCCCCTCTCCCCTGCACAAAAAGGGGGATGCGGGAGGCAGCGACCACCAGGAAGGAAGGGGATCTGTCCTGGAAATCGGAAGCCCCCTTGCGGCGCCTCCGAGAAGGAGCCGGCTGACAACGCACCCCATCTTTCCTGCGGCACTATCCGCAGGTGTCAGCTGGGGAGGGAGGGGCCTTCTCTGAATGACAGTCCCTCAGAGGACTCGGGCCAGCCGAACTCTATCCCGGGTGGAGATAAGAGAGGTGAAAATCAGGTGAGAGCGCAGCCCCAGCCTTTGTGTGCGGGGTTACATTACAGCCTCTCCCGTTTCCTCTTCTCCACTTCCTGCCGCGGAGGCTCGCGGCCCAGCCTCCGGCAACCCAAATACCGGACTGGGGTTGCGGAGACGCACCGGCTGGTAAACGAGGCAGGCAGGGAGCAGACAGCGGAAGAGCGGGGGGGCGGGGGGGGGGGCGTCTGTCCCTCATCAGCCATCAGCGGGTGTCCGGGACCCGCAGGGGGCGATGTGCTCCCCCACCTTTTCCTAACCAGCTGTCCTTTCTCTCTCCCTTCTTTGGTGCCCGTGCCTTCGGTTCCCATCCCTGCTCTTCTTCTGTCTCCCAGGCCGCATCCCAGTTCCCGCCCAACAGAGTCGTCGCCTGTTGACAGGCTGCAGTTGAAGACCGTGGTCCTTCAGGGAGGAGGGAGCCCAGGGGCACCCTGGGGTGTGTCCCTCCCTTTGCAGGGACCTCGGAGAACAGGAAGGACCTAGGCGTGGGATGGTGGTGGGGTGGTGGCCGGCGGAGAGAGCTCAGGGAGGACTTTGGAAATCCAGACAGAGCTGGGGTTCCGTGATCTGTGGTTTTCCACTCCAGCCCAAGGTCCACAGGAGGCAGGGCTTCCCAGTGCAGGCACGGGCCTGTGGCTCCCTCTCGTGGCCATTACTGGGCACCGCAGGCACTCGTTGTGCCTTCTGGAAGAGGTCATAGTGGGCAGCTGGCGGAGCCAACCTCTAAGAGCCTGAGAGACGCGGCTAACAGTGAGCTGGAATCTGAGAGTAATTGGCACTTAGAGGCAGGACGTTTATTAAAAGCTCCAGGGGAGTCTCGGGACAGAGACCTGGCGGCCTCTGTTCCCATCATCAATCACCCCTTCTGGTGGATTGGAGCGGGTCCAGAGCTCCTCAGTGACCTGCATGCAGGTGGCCAGGGGTGGCAGCAGTAGGGGAGGCCCTGAGTGCAGCATGTGGCTCAGTGGAAGGGGCACTGGACAAGCAGCTGGGACATCTGGGCACATTAGGGGCTAACCAAGAGAATTCCCCTCTCAAACCCTGTGTGGCCCCTTCTTCAGCGTGGGCCTCAGGGACAGATGACATCTCTGGGTGTTTTTTTGTCCTGTTCCATGTTCCTACTCCCTAGGTCTGCAAGGCAGACCTGTCCACTCCCTGCTGAGGGCCTGCTGTTCACCTCTCTGTCAAGCCCTGTCACTCAAGGCAGGTGAGCCTCCCTCCTCCAGTCCCAATGGCCCCGTAGAAAGGGGCCTGGCCCCCTGGAAGTCCCACGCTGCTCACCCTTGTGAGCACATTCTCGGAGGCCCCCGCCCCTACTGAGATGGGAAACAGCTGCTTCCTGTCCCGGGGATCTGGGCCCGAGCGCCAGGAGTGCCGGCACCTGTGTTCCCCGGGCTCGGTGCGCTTACTTCCCTCTTCTTGCAGGTCAGTGGCCCCCGTGGAGGGAGTGAAAATGAGCACCCACGTTTCTCTCGAGGACTCTCCGGCCTATGTTCTCACCAAACTGCCCCCTATGCCTTTAGGAAAGAGAAGCTGCATCTGATTGGAAATGATGATAAATCAGTGAATAGGCCTCATTTCCCCGGAGAGGAGTGAGGGTGGGTGCTTCTGCACTGATAAACCACGTGGGGAAACAAAGACAAGGAAAGTGTTTGCCTTTCACCTGCACACAAAACACGTGGTCGGAGTGCAGGGTGGGGGCGGGGTGGTCTTCAAGGCCTTCCGATCTGGGCCTCGTGTTCCCAGGACAGTTATCTGACCTCTTGGTGCCTCAGTTTCTTTGTCTATAAGATAGGAGAGTAATAACGTCCTGACAAAGCTTTGTGAATACTAGTGGCTTTATGTGCAGGAGGCCTAGCCTGTGACTCATGTGGGTCATCGGGAGGGAAGTAGCATTTATCGACTGCCTACGATGTGCCGGGCCTTGCGGGAGATGCAGGAGATCTCATTTACAATAAACTCATCGAGGTCACTTTTATCTCCGCTTCCCAGATAAGCAAACCAAGGCTCAGAGAAGGTGACAATGAAGTTCATGAAAGCTGGCAAAAAGGATTCGACCCCACATCTACCTGCTTCTAAAGACCGTGGGCTTGTTTAGAAAGGGGTAGGTGGGCTGGAGGCATGACCTGCTGAGGGCAGGCTCCTGGGGAAGCAAAGGTTTTCGTGAGATCAGAGGAGAGCAAGACAAGAGGGAGAGAGGTCACAGGCACAGGCCTCAGAGAGGTGGTTCAGGGCTCCTGAGACCTGGGGACCAGCTCCTGTCGCCATGCCCCTTGAAAGCAAGGCAGCTGAGCTCAGAGAGGCGAAGGGGCTCCCCACAGGTCACTTGACCTCTTAGAGCCTGGCTGGTCCAAAGATCCAGGGACAGAAAATTCTAGAAGAGTCATCAAGAGGCTGACAAGAACCAGCATGGTTTCCATGATGCATCTGGGAAGACTCTAAGGCCTGGCCACAGGTGACAGGACCCAGGACAGGAGGGTAGCAGTTACTGCCTTGGGCGGTGGTGGGAAGCTTGAAGGTCGGTGTGGGGGCCTCCTGCCCAGACCAGAGCTGGGAGAGCCCTGAGGCAGCACTGCAGGGAAGAAGCCACAGAGAGGCACGATGTAGAGTCTGTGTGAGCCAGACGTCCAGCTGTGGCCAGTGAGGCCAGTCACCTGGTCCAGGATCCCCTCCCTCCCTATCACTGCCACCTTCCTACCTCTGCCAGGATCCTGGGGCAGGGGCTGGTTTTCAGGAGGGAGGCTGGAGGGGCATTGCAAAGGTGATGTCGCCCTCTTGTGGCACAGTGGCAGTACTGCAAAGCCTAGGCAGGAAGACGGGAAGAAATGCTGAATACCGCTGCGGTATGCCCCGGTTGGCAGAACGCTTTTGAGTTCCTGCTGTGTGTCAGGTTCCTTGTTGAGCGTGTCCGGGAGCAGGACCTGTGGGAGACAGAGCAGCATCCTTCAGGATGCAGTGCTGTGAGTGTGGTTCGCTCTGAGGTACTTTGGCGCTATAAGGGTCCTGGCAAGGGCAGGGACTAGGTGAACAAAAGGACGTGACGTGTACTGAGCTCCTGGCCTGAGCCAGGCCCTGGGCTAGCCACCGAGGATGCAGAGATGAGCTGGACCTCGCCCATGCCCCGCACGGTCTATGCAGGACACAGACGAGAGACAAGGCGGCATTCATCTCCAGGGCGGAGGAGCACAGTGCTAGGAGCATCTCGGAGGGGTTTCTGAGCAACATCCTGGCCTCTCTCCTCATCACTCGCAGCTTTTTCATGTCGGAGGAGGGGGTCACTGCACTGGAGACTTTGGGAGGAGAAACGAAGTCAGCAGTCCAGCGCCTCCTGCTTGCTCTCTGCCCCCTCGGGTCCAGCAGGTCCTCAGGATGCTTGCATTCCTGTCTCCTCTCTGCCAGGTGGCCAGGGGCCTGCCCTGTGCAGGGGCCTGTGGGTGTTTAGCCCTGTGTGTCTCTTGGATGGGAGGGCTCATTCTGAGAAATGTAGGAGCAAGTTCCGGTGGCCACAGGTCTAAAGCCACATTCTCCAATCAGCTCTGTCACTAATGTCTTGATTTTCACCTTCCGACTTCGGTTAATCTCTCAATTGTTTCTGAACTCAGGTGTGGAAAGAGGATGTTGTTTACTGGTCCTCCAAGGCCCCAGCGTGGTGGTGGCTCTCTACCAGGGGTGGCTTTGCCTGCCCAGATGACATTTGTCACAACTGAGGGGAAGGATGCTGGGGGCATCTAGTGGGTCCAGGAATGCATCTAGGCTGGGAACCAATGCTAAACAAGCCCTAGAATACACAAGACACCTCCTCACAACCAGAATGACCCGGCCCAAAGCGCCCACAGTCCGAGGAGGATGAACCCTGACCTCCATCGTGAGGTGTCATGAGAAAACAGGAGCGCCTAATGCAGCCTTGTGTGTGTGAAGGGGGAATTCAAAGAAGGCTTCTGGAAGGAGGTGATCTCTGACTTGGGTTTCAAAGTAGAAGCTGGAGATTTCCAGGCAGACAAACAACATAAAGTGAGACCTGTGAAAGAATGTCCAGCAGAGGGAACAGGGTGTGCAAAGGCATGGAGGCTGAGAGGCCCTGGTGCAGCTGTGGGGAGCATGTCTGAGGTGGGGTCTGCAGGCGGGGCCAGGAGGCGGAAGAGGTGGGCGGGGCCAAGCACAAAGGGCCTTGCATACCAAGCTAGGGAGTGTGCTTTTGTCAAGTACAGAAAAGCGTAAACGACATTCAGCTAAGTGCGCAAAACACCAATGTATCAACATGTCGAGTTCGATGAGTCATCAGTTATATGGCGTTGCTTCCAGTTTTTGGCTATTATGAATAAAGCTCCACGAACATTGTTTGCACGTGTCTCTTGGTGTTCATGCTCACACTTATTTTTGGTGGGTGTATAGACCTAGTGATGGAGTGGCCGGGGGGTGGAGCATGCTTATGTTCCACCGTAGTTGATATTGTCAAATAGTTTTCCAAAACTCTTGTGGAAATCTACACCTTTACCAATGTTATGCAAAAAGGATTCCCCTTGCGCTCCACCTTCACCAAGGCTTATTACTGGCAGTCTCTTAAATTTGAGCTCTTCTGGAGTCTCTGTGATGGCAGGCATTTCATTATGCTTTTTAAAAATAGGGTTGATTGGTCTATAATTTACATGTAGTCAAACTCACTGTTTTAGATCTGTAGGTCTATGAGTTCTCACAAACGTGTGTGCTTTAGTACAAATATATATGATGTTTTCATCGTCCCCAAAGTTCTCTGGCTCCTTTGTGTAGTCAGTCCCCTTCTCTCACCTCCGATACCTGGGCGCCCCGGACCTGCTTTCTGTGTTTTTAGTGTTGCCTTTCCCAGAATGTCATGTAAGTGGAATCATAAATTACACGGCCTTTTGAGTTTGGCCACGCTCACTAGCAATATGTTTTTGAGATTTGTCCGACTCGTCGCATGGATGAGAGATAGGTCACTTCAAAGTCAAGATGGAAACTATAGGGAAAATCAAAAGACAAGGCTAGAAATAGGAAACACAGTAAGAGAAATAATAAATGTCTTTGAGGGACTCGTCTCTCATCTCTCTCAGGGGTGTCCAAGCTGTTGGCGTCTCAGGGCCACACTGGAAGAAGAGGAGTTGTCTTGGGCCACACATTACACACACAAACACTAACAAACACCAACGAATCTCATAATGTTTTATGTAAATTTATGATTTTGTGTTGGGCTTCATTCACAGCCATCCTGGGCCACATGCGGACCAAGGGCTGTGGGTTGGACACCCCTGTTCTATGTCATCATTTTCAGCATACATGGTTGGCTGATATAGGGGAGTAACATGAATCGGAAAGAATGTGATAGGTTCTTTGTGTTTCTTAGAACACCATTGCCTTTTTCTGGGTTCAAAGCAAGTTCTGGTTCCAGTGGAAAGCCTGGCTTCTCAGCATTGATGTGAGATGCTCACCTTCTATGGTTATGCATACATGTCTTTTCCCTTAATTTAATTTCAGCTTATTCCTGTATTTATATTTAAAGCATGTTAGGCCATATTGTTATTAAATTTATTCTTTTACCTTCTGCCCTTCTGTTTAAATGCTTAGGCCTTGTCTTGGCCTGTTCAGGCTGCGATAGCAAAATACCACAGACTGAGTAGCAGATAAAAGACAGATATTTATTTCTCACAGCTCTGAAGGCCAGGAAGTTCAAGATCAAGGCCTCAGCCCAGCTGTGGTCTAGTGAGGGCCCTCCTCTTGGTTCACAGACAGCCCTCATGTGGTGGATGAGACAGGGAGCTCCGCGGGGTCTCTCTTCAGGAAGGAACCTTCCCTCCATTCGTGGGGACTTCACCCTCATGACCTCCTCACCTCCCAGAGGCCTCACCCTCTGACACCATCGCCCCGGACACTCTGACTCCGATGCAGGCCCTGGGTGTGGGGCACGGATGTTCAGACCATAGAAGGCCATTCATGTTCAATATAATTACTGATGTGTTTGGACGTAGGTCTACTATTTTAATATTTGTTTTATGTTTATCTCACCCCTCCTTTTTTTTGTTCCTCTGTTCCTCCTTTTCTGCTTGAACAGTTTTTAGAATTCATTTTTACTTATGTATTAATTTTTTTTTTTACCAATACTGCTTTGATTTTTTTTGTCGTTGCTCTAAGGATACACCCTTCACTTTTCTCAGTGATTTAAGACTACACTCGTGCCACTGCACAGGAAATACAGGAACCTTGCAGCCGTAGAGGTCGATGCACAGCCTCACCCACTTTGCATCACAGTCATATATGTTATCTCCACATTCACTGGAAGCCCCACAAGACAGTTTCATAATTCTCCATGGGTATTTGAAATTTATTCATACATTTTTACTCAGTTACTCACGATTTCTGATGCCCTTCATTCATTCCTAATCACGTACATTTTTCTCCGGTGTCCCGTTGGCCAGAAGAACTGACTTCAGCATTCCTTGTAATGCAGGTCTTTTGTCAATAAAACCTGTTGCTTTTATCTGAAAATGTAGTTTGCTTTCAGTTTTGAAATTTCTTTTTACTGGATGTGGAATTCTGGGTTGGTAGCATCTCATTTTAGTGCCTTGATGGCGCCATTCCCTAGTTTCCAACCTCCACGGCACCTGAGAGTCTTTGATCCCACAGTTGTGGTCCCAGTGAGAACGCAATATTCCACGTTTCTCTAGCTCCTCGCAGGACTTTCTCCTTTTGATCATGATGTAACCAGAAATAGTTTTATTTGAACTCACCCTGTTGGGTGTTTGCTGTACTTCTTGCATCTACATATGCCTGTCTTTCACCAGATTTGGGGAGTTTTCAAACATGTTGTAAAAAATAGTTTTTCCGCTCCATTCTATCTCTCTTTCCCTTTGGTAATTCCAGCAGTACACGTGAGGCCTTTTGAGATTGTTCTACGTGCAGCTTCTCCTTTTGTTGCTATTTTCCCCACCTTCTTCTTCAGATTGGCTGATTTCCTCGAGTTCACTGATTCTTTCCTCTGTGGCCTCTATTTTGTAATTAAGCCCATCAAGTGAATTTTCTATTTCAGATAATAAATTTTTCAGATAAAATTTCTGTTTGGTTTATTAATTATTTTTATTTCTCTGCTAAAATTCCTGTTTTTTTCCCATTTATTTTGAGAAGATTCTCATACACCCAGTTGAGCAAAGTTGTCACAGCAGCGTTAGAGTCCTTGCCCGGTATCTGGTTTTCTTGGGACAGACCTCCAGTTGCTTGTCTTTTCCCTTGAGAAGGGGTCACACTTTTCTGCTTCTTTGTATGTCAACTAGTTTTCACAGCTAGTGGCTGTGTCACACAGCTGTTTAGTGAAGAGGGACCTTTGACGGATGCCTCGGCAATCAAAAGCTCTACGTGTGACGTGAGGTGCTTGCACGGCAGTGGGACGTTTGGACCTGCCACTCGGTGGTGGCCACTACTTTTTATGCTGTCAGATGAGAAGTAGCCATTTCTGCCAGGAGTGCCAGTTTCCTTGACTACAGGATGGCATTTAGAAACCGTTGTATATGCTCACTGTCATTGGGGGATTGCTGTTCCCAAGCCTTCTCAGTGGAGGCAGGGGCTCTGTGTACATACACAGTTAGAGTAATTAAGTGAAGAGGCTGTACAAAAACATAGGGGGGACCTAGGTTGCTTCCAGCACTTGGCTATTGTAAATTGTGCTGCTATGAACATTGGGGTGCATAGGTTCTTTTGGATTGGTGTTTCAAGGTTCTTAGGATATAGTCCTAGCAGTGGAATTGCTGGGTCAAAAGACAGATCCATTTTTAGTTTTTTGGGAAAATTCCATACTGCTTTCCATAGTGGTTGTACCAGTCTGCAGTCCCACCAACAGTGCACTAGGGTCCCCTTTTCACCACAACCTCTTCAACACTTGTTGTTTGTTGCTTTGTTTATGATGGCCATTCTGACTGGTGTGAAGTGGTATCTCATTGTGGTTTTAATTTGCATCTCTCTGATAGCTAGTGATATTGAACATTTTTTCATGTGTCTCTGGATCCTCTGTATGTCCTCCTTGGAGAAGTGTCTGTTCAAGTCCTTTGCTCATTTTTTAATTGGGTTGCTTGTCTTCTTAGAGTGCAGTCGTGTAAGTTCTTTATATATTTTGGAGATTAAACCCTATGGTACATTTACACAATGGAATTCTATGCAGCAGAAAGAAAGAAGGAGCTCCTACCCTTTGCAACAGCATGGATGGAGCTGGAAAGCATTATGCTAAGCGAAATAAGCCAGGCAGTGAGAGACAAATACCATATGATCTCACCTCTAACAGGAACCTAAACAACAAAACAAAGACACAAGCAAAATATAACCAAAGACACTGAAATAGAGAACAGGCTGACAGTGACCAGAGGGGAGAGGGGAGGGAATTTCAGGGGACAATGGGAAGGGTTTACAGGAACAAGTATAAAAGACACATGGACCAAAACTAGGAGGGGTGGAAATGGGAGGGAGGTGGGGGAGGGATTGGTGGGTGAGATGGAATGGGAGTAAAGGACATTAAAATGTACTTGAACAATGATTAAAATAAAATAAAAAAATAAAACGCTTGGCACGTACAAAGAAAAACAAAACATAGGGGCGCTGCTGCCTTGTTAAACCGTGCAAGCAAACCAAAACTGAAGCCAGGGTCAACTCTGAGAGGATGAAACTTGAGAACAACCAATCACAAGCAGCCAGCTACGCTTTCCCGAGTAAGGCAACTGTAGCCAATCAAAGAGTTGACCTGCTCCACGTCATCACCTGCTCTGTAAAAACCTC
The DNA here is from genome assembly GCF_004126475.2 of Phyllostomus discolor. Classification (NCBI taxonomy): domain Eukaryota; kingdom Metazoa; phylum Chordata; class Mammalia; order Chiroptera; family Phyllostomidae; genus Phyllostomus; species Phyllostomus discolor. The sequence goes on from NC_040906.2 coordinate 15,548,560, forward strand.
TCCCCAGCCCCTGCTGGTGGGCTGCTCCTGACCATGTTCAGGTTGGTGCCACCCACTTTGAATTGCTGTGTGCTCAGATAAACTCTCGAAAATTGTAATGTCTCAGTCAATCTTCTAACAGTATTCAAACAAACAAAAACATGTGCACATATATATGCATTTATATACCCACACATGCATATTCACACATGGTATCAACAGTCAAACACAAGTAAACACATTTACATCTGTGTTTATTTTTATCTCCATACAGTGAAGAGCTGAGCTCATATCAGTATCTCCGAGCATTTCCGATATTTCTACTCCTGTCGCTGATGGTGAGGAACTGGGGTCCCATTGTCCTTAGCATACTCCCTACTTGAGCCCCCTCTCTCTGTGACCAATCTCTTTCCTCACCACCGCCCAATTCCCACCCCTCTGCCAGACACCCTCCTCGCCTTACGTGGGGCGTGCTTAGACTGAAGAATTACTGTTTATCCGAAATTGCAGTTTGATTGGCAGCCTATATTTTTATTGGCTTCACCTGGTAGCCCTCCTGGAGGGCTGGCCCAGCTTCAGTGCTCCCGCAGGATCAGCTGGTCGGAGGCCTTCAGGTGGCTGCACTAAAGCCCAGCCCTCCCCTCCCCCACCCCAACCGCACAGGTGCCGATCCCTCGAGCACTCCCCAGTAAACTTCCTGTTTGCTCTCCTCCACCTTGGGGCCTGCCTCCTGGGGAACCTGGCCTGCAGCACAGTCTCTGTTTTATAGTCTCCCTAGTCCTGAGACCCCCGACCTACACTGATGGGAGTCTGTTCCCAGAGCGGCCTGGCCCCAGGATCCGGGCTTATTTTAGGAGGGGCTGATCAGAGCTCCGGAGGCCAGGCCTGCAGGTCTTGAGGCAGCTCTGATGCCCACCAGGGGGCAGTCTTTACCCACGTGTGAACAGAACTAGAGGCAGGGAGGATGAGGGGTGGGCTCAAGGAGAGGGTGAGGGGGTGTGTACGTGCGGGAGGGCACGTGTGGGCTGTGCAGACCGGAGCCGGAGCGTACATGACCTACGTGTGTGCACGTTTGCTCGTGCCCCGGTGTGTCCCCAGGGCCTGACCCTGGACGAGTCCCTCCTGTCATCTGGACCTCGGTTTTCCTCTATCCGTCCCAAGAAGAGGTCTTTCCATTCTGACAGTCTGTGTGCCTTTGTCGCCCAGCACCACTGGGTCACCTCTTTAGAAACCTCTCTGCTTATTAAAAAAAAAAAAAAAAAAAAAGGATTCCAGGCCATTGATTTGAGGCAGGGACCCAGGTGCGGGAGGAGAGAAAGAGGAATGGAGAAGTGTATTGTTTTCTGTTTTTCAAAGCACTGCTTTAATTGAAATTAAAAAATCTGTATTTTCATTTCAATGAAAGTTTTATTGCAAGATAATCTGAGTCTGTAAGTCCCATGCAAAGGCACGAAGGCCCTGGGATGCTGCTTCTCAACTCATTTACAGGAATCTGGTCCCACCAGCAATTCCCAGAATGTTGGGACTTTCCAGCCAGCGGCCCCTCACCCGGGGGTGGGGGGTGGAGGGCTGAGAGCTCAGGCTCAGGGTCAACCTCCCTGACCCTCGCTGGTGGTTCAGTTGCTGCCCCTCAGAGTGTCCTCTGTAAAATGGGAATAGTTACAGTGATGTAAGTCACGGTGTTGTTACTATTGCTATTCTATACTGGTTGGGTGTTCTGGTCTCCGTTCTCTTATACTACGTCCCTGCGACCTTGACCTTCTCCCTGTAGGACCTTTGCTTCCTTATCACCAGCAGGGAGAAACAGGGAGCTAATTTTGTGCTGTTGTGAGAAATAGGGAGGAGGTTTGTGAAACCGGCCAGTACATAGTAGGTCCTCAAAGTATTCCAAGTTCCTTTCCTGAACCGGCACTGCTTTCCTTTCAAAGCTCACTCTGCTGGTCACGCTGACCTCCATGGGGTCACAGTGACAGGTCAGCTAATCCCTTCCCGGGACATCTGTGCTCAGGGGACAGCATGAGCGCAGGCAGGCAGCGAGGCTGAGGGCTTAGCACCTGAAACAGTAGCGAGTGATGCTGCTCCTCCGCCCGGGGTGGGGATAGGAGGGGTGGAGAGGTCACGTCGCCTGGAAGTCTTCTCTTCGGCGACGTGACCCATGTCACCCACGGATCTCCCCGTGTTTCCCCTGCACTGTGGACGCCTGCTCCTTTGGGAGCCTCTGCTTCTGGGGGCTGGGGCTGCAGAGTGCAGAGTAGGAACTGCTTACAGAGACCAGTCTTTCTGGTCTTTTTTTTTTTTTCTGGAAGCTCGAGTTGTTTGAGAGGCAAGCGCTTTGGGGGAAGAGCCCCTGAGGCCCCTTCCTCCGGCAGTGCCCGAGGTGGGACAGGGCTTCTCTTGTGCTGGTTGGCTCAGGAAGCCCCTGGGGACCGCGTGGTCTTGGGCCAGGGGTTGCACCAGTGGGGACAAATGGCGGGTGATCACATGTGCTCCCCTTCCAGTTATGCTAGTGACGGAGTCTGAATTTCCTGCCTCTGGTTGGGATGAGGCCTCAGAGACGGATCTAACTTGATTCAAAGACATTTTTAGAAATGACATTTCTTGCACACCTGAAATTGTGGAGACGGTTTAGAGTTGCTGCTTCTGAATTTCCTGTAGCTCCCCCACAGAGCCTTGACCACAGCAATGCTACGGACAGAGCCCGCCTTCCCTGCCGTGAGCCAATCACGGTCTGGCCTAACGCAGTGGGCGTGGCCAGGAGAGCCCAGGCCTGCTCTAGGGACTGCGGGTACCTCGACACCATAGGTCATCTCTCGGCAAAGATTTGCTGGAACGAGTGACAGCAATAAGAACCACCATTTATTGAGTGCTTACCATCCGCTGGGCACGCTTCGACGCTCTTAATGTGCATCATCTCACGAGTCCTTGCAGCAGCCCGGTGAGGTCGGTACTCTATCGTTTCCGTTTTCCGGGCGAGAAAACTGAGACTTGGAGAAGTGCCTTATCACCCAAAGTAAAGAAGCGAGCAAGCGGCAGAGCCAGTGTGGTCACCCGGGGCCCGACTCCAGAGCCCCTCTTAAAGAACTCAGAGCACGTGAGGAATGGACTGACCGAGCAAATTACTAAACACTGAAATAATAAATTAGTCTAATCAGGAATGGGAAGGCAGGCGGAGTTTGTTTTCTGTCTCGGACACTTTCCCCCCATTGAACCTTTCCCTCCCTGCTCCCCTTAGAACCCAGTGTGTGGGGGAAACGAGGGTCACTTGTCCATCTTGGCTGGACCCTCGGGGGCCCCTGGTTCTGACTCTGGGCTCGGGGTCAGGAGAGCTGGTGCCTTTTCTGCCCAGGATGGACAGAAACTTTCTTTTTCCTTTTTCTTTCTCCAATGCCATTTTGCTAAGGCAGAAAATCCTTGTGGAGTGAAGTCACATTTTCCATGCCCCTGAGAGCTCCCAGGAGCCGGGGAGTATTATTGTAACCAGAAGAGGCTGGGGACAAAGAAGCTTATAATTTTGTAAACAGAGGCTTGGGAGAGGCCTGCCAGCGACGGCTTTCCATGGGGAGGGAGACAGGGAGCCGCAGAGTTCGGCAAAACCCAGAGCTGGGACAATTGCAGGACTGGTCAGTGCGGAGGGCTGGCACCCCGGCAGGGGCGCCCCCGGAGGATGGGTTGTGGAGGAGCCGTGTTCCGAATCCCTCCTGCCTTCTTCTCCGGCCACTGCTCCTTGGCGCCCCCTGAGGTGATTTCTGCTAAACTGCAAGTGGGCTTGCTGATGAACCAAGGTCACTGGGCTTGGGGTGAAGCACCTAAGGGTCCCAGGGCTGGCTCTACTGTCTCAGTTTGCTCATCTGCAAAATGGGATGGTGAGGGATCTGCCGCAGAGTCTCCCCTCAGCCGGCGATGTGACCACACTTCTCTCCCGCCTGCCTGAAGCTCCCACCGTGCCCGAGCCTTTGGCCCAGAGCCTCCCAAAGGTCGGGTTTGAACTTGGGGCACTTGTCATGAAACACGTGTTAATGTCCTGGGACACAGCATTAGAAACTGTGGACAGGAGGACCTGTGAGACCAATGGGATGCTTGCCTTACTGTGAGAGGGTCCATTTCAATGAGAGAGGGAGGGAGAGAGAGAGAGAGAGAGCGCCACCATCACTAAGGAGGCCCAGCTGAGAGAAGCTTTGCAAAGAGAAGAGGAAGAGGATGAGAGTGAGGGCCCCCAGACCTGGGGCAGGCTGGGACCCTGAAGCTGAGGGTGCCAGTGCCCCTGCCCAGTGAGAGAGGAAGCCCACAGAGGAAAGGGGAAAGTCCTCCTCTCCCTCTGGACTCCAGCTTGGCTCAGGTGAGGAGGAAGGCCGAGCAGGAGCCTGGGGGGGCCGGGGGCGAGGGGGGGGGGAAGGTGGTGGTCTTGGCCACCCTCCTGGGGCGACAGGCTTCTGGACTCAGAGGCCGAATCTGGAGGGGGCGAAGGGAGCCCATGCTGCTCACGGAGGACCCAGACTGACCCTGCACGTGCTCCCTCCCTTCCACCAGCGTGTTGCCCCAAACTGCTCACGTGACCCCTTGACCCTGGCCTCAGCCCAGATGCCCTGCTCCAGAGGCCGGCAGCTCTGGGCAGGCTGATGGGAGCCCAGAAGGTGGAGTTTTTTGTCTTTGGATTCACACCCCCATCCTCATCCGGGATATTTGTCCTCAAAGGGGCTTCTGTATTTTGGTCTTTGCCTCACATCTGTGCAGCCTTCGTGAGTGAGCCACGTGCAGAGCAAGGGGATGGAGCAGTCACCTGCTCAGATGTGATGTGGGAGGTGCTGGCATGGCCGCCTGTCCCCACACTTCTCTCCCACGCAGGCTGCCCCAAGCCTGACCACAGGAGGAGGTCAGAGACTGTTCCAGTTCAGAGAGTCGGAGGAGCCTCACCTTCCTCCGGAAGCCCCATGTCTCCGGTCTGGGGAGCAGAGAGCTGAGCCTGGGTGGCAGTGTGCGGGCCACGTTTGTCCCGCTCCACAGTCCGGCCACCTGCGAGCTCCCTCTCGGAGCCAGACTGCCTAGCTCTGCCACTTACTACCTGAAAAACCCCTGCCTCAGTTTCCTTTTCTATAAAGTGGGGCCAACGAGAGTGCCTCACCCCAAGGGTTTGAGATGAAGACCGGAACCGTTGTGTGGAAGCCATCAGAAAGCATCGCTGGAAGCGAAACTGCCTTTGTGTTTCTCTGCACTGTACGGTCTTTTTCTAATTTAAAAAAGTTTGGACACTGTTACAGATGTCCCCCACTCCCCCTTCCCTCTTCCGCCCACTCCCCCACCCCCGAGGCCTATACTACATTGCTGTCTGTGTCCATGGTTTATGCATACATGCGTGTATGTCCTTTGGCTAATCTCTCCCAGCTCCCTCATCCCCCTCCCCTCTGAGATCTGTCTGTTCCACACATCCGTGCCTCTGGTGCTATTTTGTTCGTCAGTTTATTTGTTCGTTAGATTCCACATCTAAGTGAGGTCATGTGGTATTTGTCTTTCTCGGACTTGCTCATTTCACTTAGCATAAAGTCCCCAGGTTCACCCACGCACACTGTAGGGTCTTCAAAGCCTTTGATGCCCTACAGGTAACTGGAAGATCCAAGAGGACCGGTACAGTGGCAGCATTTCTCAGGACTCTTTATCCAGAGAAACCTCTTTCTTTGGAGCCTCTAAAGGGATTCAAGTTCCTCTGATCGTATTCTGGGGAACATTGCCAACCCAAATCCCTCATGTTTCTAGCTGAAGAGAAGCAGAGGCCCCCTCGCCCAGTCCCTGGAGACCGGCTGGGGCCCAGGACCAGGTGGTGTCCACTTCAGCCGGGAGGGCTGGTGAGACTTGGCCCCAGGACTGTTCCACTGGCACCCTGCTGTGCTCCCAGGAGCCTCAGCCGCCTGGCTCTGTCTGGGGTGTCCTGAAAGCCCCGTGAGGCATGAGGGTGCATTCTCCACGTGACAAGGACAGGGATGCAGGTATGGGGGCCCTGCACCAAAGATGCAGGCCCAACGCTCAAAGATGGGTTGATGGCAGTTGGTGGAAGTGGTCATTAGGGTGGACAGAGATGACCCTGGAGGACCTTAGCAGGTTGGCTCTGACTTCCAGGACCTTGGCTGCTGGGGAGGGCAGGAGATGTGACATGGTATGCACCGGAGATGGAAGGGTCCTTGGGCGTCATCTGGTCCAGAGATCTGCATTAGCCGTACAACTATCTTTAATGTAAGCTAAAATGAAGCCCCACTAGATGAACAAAAGAGATAAAGTGCTCTGGTTGAAACGTGTGCAGGGAGGCACAAGGAAGGCCCACCCTGTCCCGCCCGTCCCTGTCACAGGAAAAGGAGGCCATTCCGAGCCCTGTCCCACTCCCCTTCCACTTGCCTACACTCTGGGTGATGACTTCTGTCCCGGGAGGCGCCACGCGGGCCTGTCTGCTGGGGCAGGGGCAGCTGAGGCTCAAGCCCTAAGCCATAGGGGCAGAAGCCAAGGGCCGGCTGGACCCTCTCTCCTCCTGAGCGGGTCCCCCCTCCTTCCTGCATTTCTGTGGCGGAGCCTTTCTGTGGAGGGGGAACGACAGGGCTCCCAGAGTCACGCACCATCCCCGTCCCACCCTGTCCCCTGGCTGGAATCTGGAAGCTGGGATCTCTCCCCACTCAGTCTGGGTGGTAACCTCTTCAGCATGGATCTAAGGGACAGATGATGCCTGGTCACTGGTTCCTCCCAATCCCTCTCTGCCTCCTTGAGAAGCGCCTTCAGTGCTCTGGCCGCCACCACTTCAGCTGGGACCTCTGAGCGCCTTCACCCGCTGTCCTGGCAGCTTCTATTCCGAGTCTCACTGGGATCCCACGGTCAGTGGGATCATCACACATGTATTGCTGCCTCCCCTTTCTCCTCTCAGTAGAGCTGGTCTCCCACAGCCCCTGGTCTCTCCTTAGCTTCTGTTTCTTGGTCCTCTGGGGAGTGGCTCGAGCTAAAGCATGCTCTTTCGTTCCAAACTATTCCAACCAGGGAGGGAGAAGCCTGCCGGGGGGAGCCATGACCCTCCTGCAGGTGTTTCTCCACAGGGCTCGTGTTTGCCGCCCCAGGGTCAGGGGCCCGTGTAGATGGCAGTAGCAGCCCTTTTGTGTCTCGACACAGCTTTTTTCACTTTCAGGGCATTCTTGTGGGTGGCGGGGAGAGCCCCCCTTGTCTGTCCTGTCTGTCCTGGCCTCCCGCATGCGCTGTCAGCCCTTGCAGAGGGTGGCTGGATGCTAGTGACGGTCCGTAACTGGGTCTGGAGGGCCCCGGGCATGGTGCAGGGGCCTAGGAAGGTCCAGACTCTGGCAAGGTGGGCCCCAGCCACCCACTCACCTGGGAGCTGGCATCTGGCCCGTTGCCTGGCCTGTGAGGCCGGACGCCTCTCTTTTTGAGTGCGTGCATTGAGGGGAAGAGGGGGATTGTGAAATTTCTTATTGTCCATGTCATGGTCCTATGGTCCTGAGGGGCCAGGCTATACCCGAGAGGCAAGGAAGTGCGGGAGGGAAGAGCCAACGGAATGTGGCATTGCAGTTGGTGGCATTGCAGGTCCCGGCCCTTGTCGTGACCTCAGAGCCCTTGGGTCTCTTTCAGCTGCCCTGGGAGTCAGGGCTGCCAAAGCCCACACCTGGGCCCAGGTGGAGCATGCGTGCGTAGGAGAGTGCACATGTAGGCCCACTCCTGTGAGACGGGCCAGGCTTTCGTCCCGGGGAGCCTGCAGGCTGCGGGACGTACCCTGTCCTGTTTACCATCCCATATGCCCTTTCCAGAGCCCGTGCCAGCGGCTTGCGGAGGCTGTGGGCTTTTCACTGGAGAGCCAGAGAGAGGCTGGGTCCAGGAAAGTTGGTTTTCGTCTGCCGAGACGCTTGCACGGGCCCCAGGCCAGCTCCGCTGAGGGCTGCTGGAGGACTGGGAAATGCTCGCTGCCCTGTCATTGTGGACTCCAGCAGCAGCCTTCACGGGGGAGAAAGTCTCCTGGGGGCAGCGAAGGCGAGCCGTGCTGATGAAACAAGACAGAATGGGGGTGGGTGAACAGAGGGCGGACAGACGGACGGACGTTCCCCTGGGGTGAAAGCTCTGACCAGGGACTCTGGCCCAGGGAGGGGAGGAGGTTGCCAGAGGGGGGAAGGGAAAGGGACAGAGATGTTGGGAAAGCCCACGGGGGCCACGGTCGTCCTTCCCCGGAAGGGAAAACCAGGCAAAGCTGTAGGTAGAACAGGAGGTGAGCTCGGACGCAGACCATCAGGGGCTCGACCCCCTGGCATTCGAGATGGCGGCCTAGAGCGGCGACTCCACTTGGTAGGCAGAGAGGCCTCGGGGTCAGGCAGAGGGGATCCTCTGTTTGGGCTTTGGCGCCATCTCTGCTGGGCTGCAAGCTCCGTGAGGTCGGGGCTTCCCGTCTATCTTGTGCATTGCTTCCAGCCCAGTGCACAAAATAAAGGCAGGCACAGATGACCTCCTCAGTAAAAAAAATGTATTAAGTGAGTAAATAATTTGAGTACAGGGATATAAAAAAGGGACATTGTATCTTACAGCAAGAGCTAAAAGGCCCTTCCACGTTTATTCAGGGGTCCTAGAGATGCTTGACGAGGGGAATCTGGCGGAATATGTTCGGTTGTCCCTCTGCATGGAACAAACCGAGGGAGGTCTTTCGTAGGCGAGGAAGAAAGCAGAGAGAAAACTGAAGGTAGACTGTTCTGGAGGGCGGTTCGGGCTGGAAGACAAGTGATAGAAGGTGCTGGTCCAGGTGAGTGGATAGAGGACCAGGGCAGGAAGTCAGGTGTCACACCAGGTGGCTTCAGTCCACCTCCTGGGGCTCTGCAGCAGGTGACCTTCAGAAGACCAGGTGGCCTAGGGTTGCCTGTCAGCCGACAGCAGGGCCTGCAGCAAGTGCAGGAGTGAGAGTGAGACAGGGTCTGGTTTGTCGTGGCTGGTTTCAACGTAGGGTGCTGAGACGGGAGCTCAGGACAGGCCCCGGCTAGGAGGGAGGCCCGCAGGCAGAGCTGGGGAGGGGACTCTGGGCTGATGGCTGAGCGGCTGAAACTCTTTCTCTCTCCTTGGCTTCCTGTTGAGATTCTAGGACTTGGGACAGTGAGTTGCGAGTGGGGTCATGTGACTCCAGTGGTAGGAACAGGAGAGGCAGAGACGTTAGAAACCGCACAGGATCCTAATGGGAGGCACACCGGCAGCAGGCCTGGGGGTGAAGAGACCCAAAAAGAAGTTGGCTGTGTGGACGAGGGAGGCTGAAGAGGGAAGCCGTGGAGGTCATGGACAACACTGAGGGTCCCTGTGTGAGCACCGTGTGAGCGATGAGCTGTCTTCTCGCTGTGGGCCAGACTCAGACTTTTAGCCCAGCTCGGAACCGTGGCACCATCTCTCCAGGGAGGAGCAGCCCTTCTGCGTGACAGGGTGTCACCGGCATCCGAGAATGGCTGGGGAAAGCAATGAAAGGAGTAACTTGGAGTATATTGTAGAAGCCAAGCCTTGAGGGCTTGCAGGAAGCAGGCGGGAGTCAGAGTATTTTCTCAGATTAAGAAAAGGCCATCATTAGGTGCTGGTCAGAAACCTGGAAGGCCATCTCTTCATGCCACCCTGTGCTGCCTCTCAAAGTGCCTGGGTGGGAGGGTTGGAGGGAGCGAGCGTCCCTGAGACGCAGCTGAAGTTGAGCGAGGAAGGAAACCTAAGAGAGGGTGACTGTGATTCCTGACCCCAGCTTCTGGGAGGGCAGCTGAGGAGAAGGCCAGGGGTTTGGACTGCCAGGAACTTGAGCTTTGAGGAAGCCAGGCAAACAGGAGCCTTTGCCAGGCGTGCAAGAAAGCTGTGGGGAAAACCCATCCATCACTTTCTCAGAGGTGTGGAGAGCCCGAGCCAGTCCCAGAGCGAGGCAGGAAGCCCCCTTTCCGGTGCTCCTGGAGGGGCCCGGTGTACGTTTGTGCTCATACAGGCTGCGGGGCGGAGGGGTGGTCCCGCTGAGAGGGCAACCTGACAAGGCAGCACCTGCAGGGTGGGTGAGGAAGGGTGAGGCGAGCTCTGGAGGGCGGGTCCTCGTCTGTCAGCCAGTCCCTGGGTCCTGGACCCCACGCTGCAAGTACCTGAAGGAACGTTCCAGTTATCTGTTTTGTATAGTTGCTGAAAACCCACGCTGTGCCGGTGTGGTCTCTGCCTGGAGCGCAGTGCCAAGCGGGAGACAGAGGGATTGATCGAGTGATCACGGACTGTTGTGTGTGTTCTGAGGGAGTTTGGAGGTCAGAGAGTGTTTCCTTGGGAAAGAGCACTTGAGACTGGAAGGTGGGTGAAGGTGGCATGAGGGAGGGTGGGGGCACAGCATGGCAGAGGCCGGGTGGTGGGCAGGAGAATGGTGAGTTCATGGATTGTCTGAAAAGCAGAGAGGGGCCCTTGCCTGAGAGGATGCTGGTGCCAAACTCAAGGGCCGTGCTGGCCAGAGAAGGCCTTTTCTTCATCCTCAGAGCAATGGGAAGCTCTTTTAAGCCGTGGTGGTGCAGGGTAGGTGTTGAACATGACTCAAAGTGCATTTTGCAAAGCTCTTTTGGCTGCTCTGTGGAAGCCAGATGTCAGGAGGTGAGCATGGGAAGACTTGGTGTTGGGTCAGACATGAAGGGGTGTCGGCGTAGAAGAGGAGGAGTCCCGGGCTCCTTGTGTGCTTCGTGGCTACCAGTTGATGTAATAGGCACCAGCTGAATGGGGCCAGGTTGTGGGGAGATAAGTCTGGTCTTGGGCAGTGCACTGGTTTTAAAATAGATCCATGCCCTGGCTGGTGTGGCTCAGTGGATTGAGTGCCGGCCTGAGAACCAAAGGGTCGCTGGTTCGATTCCCAGTCAGGGCACATGTCTGGGTTGTGGGCCAGGTCCCCAGCAGGGGCAGCCACACATTATTGTTTCTCTCCCTCTCTTTTTCCCTCCCTTCCCCTCTCTAAAAAAAAAATTAAAAAAAAAATAAAATAGGTCTACAAATTCTCTGCTGTTCTTTTTTTCAAGAGGTGGGGCTTGATGCCCCTGTCTTTCTTTGTAGGCTACATTTAGGAACTTGCTTCTAATAAATGGAATACAGGGACAAGGACTGGGTCATAACGAGCATTGTGGTTTCCACCTTGCTCCCCTCCCTTGGGTCGCTCACTACGGGGGAAGTCACTGCCGCCTCCTGAAACATCTGTGCAGCGAGGGACCGAGGCCCCCAGCCAACAGCCACGTGAGCGTGCCATCTTGGAAGTGGGTCCTGCGGGCCCAGTCAGGCCTTGGGCTGACCACAGCCCCAGCTGGCATCCCCGAGAGAGACCTTGTGCCAGAAGCACCCCGCTACGCTGCTCCTGGGTTCCTGTCTCTCAGGAGCTGTAAGATAATTACTGTTTGTTGTTTTCGGTTTCAAAGTTTGAGGCACTTTGTCATACAACAGAAGATAACTAAAACAGGCAGCCAAGGGTGGGTGTTCGGTAGGCATTTGCTGTGGCTTGAAATGAAACTTTGGGAGTTGACAGTATTTTAATGGTAGTGGAGCATTTAGGGAGATGTAAGGAGAGGCCCAGGTCAGGGTTCGAGAAGTCCCACCCCTTTAGTGTCCCTGTGGGGAAGGATGACGTGGGTTTCAGCCTGTTTCTGCATTGTCTTCGGCGCTTTGGAGGTACCTCAGGGAATGCGTGGAGGTCTGATGAACATCGACCTCTGTGGGTTGCTGGGAGGGTTCATTGGGAATGACCCAGCTTGCTTTGTTTTCAGGTTAGGGTTTAGAGTAAGATTATTTGGGGGAAAGCAAGGATCTGATTCTAACATATCACAAACTACTAATCGGGTGCAATCCCTAATATTATAGACGAGGACACTGAGGCTTAGGGAAGCCTAATGTTCTTGCCATTGAACTCCAGCACCTTCCACTGGCACCTGAGCAAGAGAGCTGGGAGGTATGCAGAGGCCAAAATCAAGTCCCTGTCCTTGGCATTCTGTCCCCTAACCAGTCACAACCTGGACACAATTACACCCATCCACGGGCCTGTGTGGTGCTTTCTCTGGGGAGGAGGCAAGAGACATGGGCTCATTCCTGGTTTTGCTAGGCATCTGTAAAGTGGAAATGAGGAGTCATCCCTCCTCCCCAGGCTGCTGTGAGGGTCTGATGAAGTAGGAGAGGCCAGGGGGCTTGTCACCAGTGATGTACTATATAGATGGTGGGGTCAGTCATTGCTGGCTGGGGAGATGCAAGCTCTTAGGCTGTCCCCAGGCAGAACAGGGGTCCTTGGGGACGTGGAGACCTGGAAACCCCCACATGATATAGATCTTCCACTAGAGCAGATTCAGGCCAGCTGCTTGCGTGCTGGAGCTGCCAGACTTTCAGTAACTTGGAACCCTTGCCGGTCAGGATGTCCCCCTGGGGCTGATCTGCAGAGCAAATGGACTGTCGGTGGTTCCAAGTTCTCTTGGCTCTCAAGTACCTATGCTCCAGGCTCTGAACCCCTTGCCCCCAGTTTTGTAAATCTTCCCCCGCAGTTGTCTCTGTCTAATGTGGACTTGTATGGAAGGGATGTTAGCAATCAGTGGTGTACCCATTGTTCTTCAGGGGACTGAGCCAGGCTAGGAAAGTAAATCAAGCTGTCCACCAGTACACTGCTTTCTACCCACCCATTTCCTTTGTCGAGGTTTCTTTGGAACAAAGCTTGTGATCTGCAATGCCTGTCCCTGCCCCCAACTTCAAGTAATTGCCCTTCCATGGCCCTTGGCCAGTCTCCAGTCTGTGGTCCAGTCTGTGGTCCAGTCTATGGCCACATGACTCCTGCTCTCACTGGTATCCTGCCTGCACACCATTGGATGGCTAACTCCCACAATGCACTTGGCTCTCAGACCTGGCCCGGAGCTTATGGCATGTGATTCCATGGTCTCTCCTTCCAGCCTTGAACCCCCTTCTGGGTGTGAGATGCGACTTGTCAGCTCTCTGAGGGTGCGCGAGGAGTTCTTAGAAGAGGAGCCAGCAGGGCCCTGGGTCTGGGCACCTCACCCCCAGGCCTGGCTGCCCTACATCCCTGTAGGGCAGCCTACACCCCACCCCTACACCCCACCCCTCCCCTCCCCACCCCTTTCCCTCTCTCCAGCTCCCTAAAGCCTCCAGGCTGCTTCTGAGGTTTGGAAGCAGGAGAGAGTTTCCCCGACCCTGTATTTTCTTCTCCCGCTTCTCTCTGCTTGAAACCATTTGGGGTGTTGTGTTTATTTTTTCCTAGTTCCACGGGAAATTACTCAGAATGTATAAGTGTGTGTTTTCCTTAGAAAATAGATTCCTTTACATTCCGGCTTTGTGGTTCCCAAGGCAAGTGAGCCCCGCAGAAACCCAGGCTGCCAAGAGGGCTTCCCATCCAGGAGTCCTCTCGGCCTCAGAGTTACACCCTTCTCCTCTGGGGACCGGCAGCCCCCACCAGTCCCTTTTCGGGCCCCTCAGCTTCTCAAGCTCCACAAGGCCTCAGCCCGGGGGGACTGGACGTCTCTCTGCCAGGTCCTCCCTGTTCCCTCAACTGTGGTTCCAGTCGGCCTCTTGCCTGAAAGACCGTGGCCACTGTCCCCTGGGGCCAGCGAGAGGCCCTGCGGAACCTTGGGCACCCTGTCTTCCACATCAGCTCAGGCCCTGAGGAAGCCCAGCTCAGAGCTCTCGGGGACAGCCCTGAAAGAAAGGGGGCAGGGCGATGACGAGCTGGCCAGGTTCACAGGACCAAAGCCAGAGACCCTGACCCCCAGGCCACATGGGAAGAAGGCCAGTGCCGACCTGCCAGGGCACCCCTGACTTGCTCATGACGTGGCAGCTGGATGCCCCACTTGGGGGGGAAAATCACAGGTTGGACCAGGCTCGGGGCCAGATCTTGTGGGCCGGATGTGCGGAAGCTGCGATGCCCCTCTCATTGCCTCCTAATTCCTCCCTTCTGTTTCCACTTGCTGCACTTCCTGCTCAATTCCCTTCCCAGGCTAAAAGTTTCCATCTCTGGGCTTGGCCCCAAAGTGAAATTCTTTGGAAACTTTCAGCTGAGTTCATTTAGCTGCTATTGAGTGGGAGAAGGTGGGTGAGGGACACAATCTGGGTTCTGCTTATTTTTGATACTTCAAATGTGTGCACCATCGAGACCCAGAACTTTTTCCTTGGCTGCCTGGGGACTCAGCGGGGGTGACAGAGGAAAGTGACGTAATGGAAACAGCCTAGGGCCAGGGGAGTGGCACCGGTCAGATTCCAGGTCTGGCCAGACTGAGTCCCGCCCTGCTGCCTGCTGGTCAAGGTGCTTTATGTCTCCAAATCTACGTGTTGGTTTCTAAAGCTGGATCTTTGGAATAAATGATTTCTGAGGTTCTTGATGCACAGCCCCAATGCTGGCTGACCGATGCTTTAATCTGATATTACTATCTGTTTTTTGAAAGGACTCCCGCTTCCCTCCACGTGTGGGCAGCCACCAGAAGGCTGTAGCTTCTGCAGATGCTTGTGCAGACCCATCAGCCTCCAAATCATAATCTACCATGTGGCTGGACCACAAGTGTCCCAGGCTTGGCCCGATGGAAACCAGGCAGCTTTCCATCTGCCTGAAGGGGTGGGAAGGACGAGATGAGCCTCGTTCTGCCCACCCTCCCTCTCCTCTTTGTCTGGTTTTCCTTGTGCTCTGCGTCAGGGCTGAGCTGGTTGGGAGAAGGATAAGAAACTTAGAGCCTCGCTCCACACATGCTGCTTGGTTTGGGAAATTTAAAACAAAGCATTTGGGTGATTTAAGTCCAATAAAGTAATATGTTAGAAAGACAGGTTGTTGGTCTGAAATTAGCTGGTTTTCTTTTTACCCTAACATAGAAGATAAACAAACAAACAAACAAAAAACCCCACCCTAGCCATTATTTTGAAAAAGTTTGAAAAGCATCTCTGTGAATTAAGTTCCTGCTAAGAGGGTCTTCTGTTGGCGGGAGCTCAGAAAATGCAGGTCAGGTGAGTGGGGAGTGGCAGGGGAGGAACAAGGGGACAAGGGTCAGCGTGGGATTTTTTGGATCACCAGAAAGTTCTGTGGCTTTGACATAATTTCTGAGACATATCTGTACACCGTCTAAAATGGGCAGGGAGAGAGAAAGGGGCTGAGACCTTAAAAGTGGGCAGTTTCCCTGGGGTCCCTGGGGGTTGTCGACAGTCCGGCCAGGAGGCAGAGGAATGGGTGAAATGACCTCTGGAGGTCACGCCGATGCAGGCAGGGAGAGGGACCCACCCGCCTGGCCGAGTACACGAGGTTACGACCCTCACCCCCTCACCTTGCTGGAGTGGAGGCCTTTACAGGCTGTCTTTCCCCTGGGCCCTGGTGGCGTGGCCCTTGGTGTATTTCTTCTCTTTCCTCTCCACTCTTGGGCTGGGCGTCTCTTCAGATTGTTGCAGAGACTCTCACTCAGTGCCTGTTATGCCTTTGGACGCTGAACTGACGGGCACTGGGAGGCTGTGTTGTTAACTGTTCTTGTGCCACTTCCCCCTAAGCGCACGGTCTCACGTTGCCCCTGAGATTCTTGTCTATCTTTCACAAAAAGAGTTTGCATGGCAGTTTTAAAGATCTGAGGGAGAGGTCGGGGCAGGGGGCATATTTTGGGACAGCAGGTGCCTCTCACTGACCTGGCGGGCGCCTGTCTCTTATCTGGCCCTGACGGGGTCAGTGTTCATTGCCACCGCGAACTGAGCAGCTGGTTCGTGTGCGGCTCTGTGCTGCCCTCTGAGGGCATCGGCCACATTTGCCAGCTTGAGCAACTGAGGTTCTTGCTCCAGGGCACATCTTTGGTGAGAGGCAAAGCAGGGACTGGAGTCTACCATTGTCTGACTCAGAGCCTGTGATCCCAACCACTTGCTTAGTCGTCTCCTGGGGGCCGGTGGACACCAGCAGTTGCAGTGCTCCCCGGTGGTTCCTGTGCTCCCGACGGCTGCCGCGCGCTTCAGACCCCTCGCTCGACCCTCCGCTCTGGTGGGGTTCACCTGCACTGAGAAGGCCCTCGGATCAGAGAGAGTGGCGGTGTCTCCCCAGGAGGGCTGCGGCGCCCTCGGGCCTCTTGCTGCCAGGCCCAGTCTGATGTGTGCGAGGCTGAACTACTGCGCCCTAGTGCCCCCTTCCTCCACAGACAAACATTTTTCCACAGACAAACATTTTTTTAAAAAAGATTTTATTTATTTATGTTCAGAGAGAGCTGAAGGGAGGGAGAAAGAGAGACTGAGAAACATCAATGTGAGAGAGAAACACCAATCCGTTGCCTCCCGCACATCCTCAGCCAGGAACTGAACCCCAAACCCCACCATGTGCCCTGACCGGGAATTGAACCGGTTACCTTTCTGTTTGCAGGACAATGTTCAACCCAACTGAACCTCCCCAGTCAGGGCAGAAAAATATTAAAAATTGTATTTTATGACTATATTGTTGTAAAGAAATATATAATTCGGGCTGAATTCATGATTACATATTCATTTCTATTAAGACAGGAACAAACCCCCTACAAGCTGAGTCAGCAAACAGCTGCCAGACCGTGACGAGCACAGCCCCACCCTCAGAGCCAGGCAAGAGGGGCCCCACCCTGGGCCACTCCTAAAGGCCCTCGTCTGGTCTTCTGGCCTCTGGAGTGGCGTGGGCCCCAGGCACAGAGCCTAGTGCAGAAGTGGGCTGGCTGCTGTAAGCGGTGGTGGCCCTGACAGCCTCGTCTGCGGCTCCAGGGCTCCGAGAGCTCCCCTGGGCCCAGCTGCCCCTGCTGTCACCGGATGCAGAGCCAAACCCCACTCCTCCAACCACTGGCTCCAAGGTTCTGGAAAGCCGGGACCGCCTCTGCCCTCTTCCCTCACCCTCTTCCCCGGCTCTCGCAAGCCTTCCAAGCCCTGTGCAGAGAAACACATGCCAGAGAAAGTGACCACTCTAGGCCCTTCTCAAGTCCCGTTAGTCCTCCTGCCCTCTCCCAGTGTAAGTTGTCTGATTTCCTCTCCCTCTCTTGCCTGCTTTGGGAATGGCTGGCCCCATGGCAGTGACCTGGGCAACTCACTGTACTCCCCAGGAAACTCTTTTCCTTCCGCCAGGGGAAGGCGGAAGCTCACATTCAGGGACACTGCTGCTGGGGCAAGTCCTGAGGAAGTGGGGTTGCTGCTCTGGGATGTGGGCACTCCAATGCAACCCCCCTTTGCAGGCTGGTGCCCCGAAGCAGCACTCCCAGGGCCCAGCTTGGCCACCCCTCGAGCCCAGGTGTGTGCTTACTAGTGGAGCAGTTGGGTCCGGTCGTGGGAGACACCCTGGCCAGAGGCCTGCACAGGTACCCGGAGTGAGTTCCGAAGGGAGCGCTGAGATTTGGACTGGCTCATTTCCTTTGCCCCCCAAACTCGCCCTGTGGAGAACACGGAGGCCAGAAGACGACCAGATGAGGGCCTTTAGTAATGGCCCAGGGTGGGGCCCCTCTTGCCTGGCTCTGAGGGTGGGGCTGTGCTCAGCTTCCATGGGGGATGCTCACGGTCTGGCAGGTGGTTCGATCTGCTGGCTCAGCTTATGAGGGGTTTGTCCCCGTCTTACACGCAGTGAGCTGCTACTAGGGCTCCAGGCCGGTGGTGGCCCTGTTATGCCTGACTGACCCCTACGTGTTGGAAGCCAGCAGAACTGGTTCTTAGAACCATATATGAGTAAGCTGAAGGCTGAACAAGCAAGTGGAAGAAGAGGCACCTTCCTTAATACGATGAGGTGGATTTCCCCTAACAATGATGGCAGTGGGGAAATGTCGACAATTTCATAACTGGAGCTTAAGTGGGACGTTGCTTGGTGCCTACTCACGGGAATCTGACCCCACCTCCAGGTTACAGACCACTCCCAAGGTTCACCCCAACTCTTCTTGCTCTCTAAATGGAGGAAAACGTCATGAGTGCTGAGTGGTCAAAGCCGTTGCTTTTTAATCCATAACTGGATTATTGGAATCAGGGGCATCCTTTGGCTTGCCAGTCTAACACTCCCCTCGCCAGCCTGAAATTTAAGCCTCTCTGCGCCTTCCCCCCTGACGAGCACACAGTGGGGAGACTATCAAATGTGGTGTCCGGCTCTTGTTCTCCAGAAGAATTGCTTTCCCGTCTCCTGAGCCAATTAAGTCGACCGTAATTACTGAGCGCAGGTGCCAGGCGCCTGGCTGGCACTCGCAACAGCAGCGCGACGGTGGATCAGACGAGTGTGGTCCTGGCCCGGGTGATGTTTACAAAACCCATGTTTTTAAACAGGTAGAAAACCCTCCATCTCCTGACAAACCACTCCGTTGCTTTCAGTCTAAATACAATGAAGCTTCTTTTTAGTAGCCAAGTTCCCTCTTAGCCTGGGGAGGCTCGGTGTGAAAGTTTCTCAGAGACATCTGTTTGGAGGGAGGCATGGCCCCAGGACTGCAGCCTTTGAGCAGTCAAGAGGCTGGGAGAGTCTAGAAGTCTGTGCAGTCGGCTTGGCCACCCACTCACTGTCTCAATGGGGAAAAAGGCACTTACTCTCTCGGAGACTCCGTCTTCTAACCCACACTGTAGGATGGCTGACCTGGGTGGCTCTCAGTCTCCCCTCTGACACTGCCAGCCTATGGCAGTTTGTGAAAGAGACGGTAGGCAGTGTGGTGTGCATGGGTCTTAAGCAGCTTCACCTTGATGCTGTCCTTGCTGCCTGTCTTGAACTGTCTTGCACCTGGGATAGTCTGGCCTCTCCCTGTCAGCTGTCCCTGTCTGATCAGTGTCTTCTATCACCCTTGAACTGCTTTGGAAACTGCAGACGGGATGGATCCCAGTTGCCGATGGCCCCTGGGACTTCCCGGAGCCTTCCGGCTGAAGAGCCCAACCCAAGGCTTTCCTGAGGATGACCACTGGTTCTTACATCTGTTTTAGCACTTGGCATACCACAGTGGTCAATCTGCCTCCCACCAGATCAATCCATTTATGGCACAAATGTTTATTGAGAGCCTGGTGGTGCCAGGCATTATTTTACCCACAGTAGGGATTCTAACAAGCCCCTGCCTGCATGGAGCTGATGTTCCAACGGGGAAGGAGGAGGGGCAGAATTGTGCACACACATGCACACAATGTGATTTCAGTGACCGATGAGTGTGTGAGGAGCCGCAGGGCAGATTAAGAGGCTAGCGTGTGAAGCAGAGGTGTTATTTTGGCTCAGGTTATCAGGGAGGCCTTTCTGAGGAGGTGACTTCCAGCAGAGATCTGAGAGAAGTGACTGTATGGGCCACAGTGATTATCTGGGGGATGAGTGGTTCATGGAGAGGGAACAGCAGGAGCAAAGGCCTGGATGCGGGGCATGCTTGTTGGGCTTTAGGGACAGCAAAATGACCAGAGCCCATGACCGCTGGTCATGGAGGTGGCCACGCGTCCCCAGCTAGGCCAGTAAAAGTCTTCACCTGGTGCCTTTTTAATTGGGACTGAAGGAGCAGCAGTCACTGCCTCTGGCCCTGAATTCGATGATGTGAGTGTGAGAGCTGTTGGAGGCCATTCCAAAGGCACGTGGAGGACACTCTGGGGCAGGGAAGCTGGCCTGCAGAGGGACGCAGAGATGAGCAATGAGAGAATTCTGGATCCAACTGCTCCTGAGACACAGCTGCGTCCAGGCCCGTAGTTCAGTTTCCTTCTGTGAGGCAACGTGTTCCTTCTCTTTCCTGGCTGGTGGAAGTGGATTTCTGTCACTTGCTGTATCAGTCAGGGTCCAGATAGAAAACAGAAACCACCCTGAGTATTTCGCATAGAGAGAGTTGGACACAAGGAACTGGTTACACAGAGATGGGGGAGGAGGTTCCAAACACACTGGGCTGGAGGGATAAAGAGGGGGTATAACTGGTAACTAGCTGGGGCCCCTGGCAGAAGCTGAAACCATGGGCAGCCCCTGGGGTGGCAGCGAGAGCCACAAGGTAGAAGCTGCCATTGCTGGGGGTGCTGCCCAAGTGCCCAAAGCAGAAAGAGAGGGCAGAGATATCAGGGTCTTTCTCTTTCTTGTCCCTCAGCTTTCTCTCATGCTTCTCTTGTCAAAGCTGTTTCCAGGCCAGGGGGCAAGGGAGCCTTGGAACTGTGGTTTTCTGCAATGCAGAGCGGAGCAGAGAGGAAATGGGGGTGGAAGGCACACGGGCAAATGACCAACACACTGGGGTCAAAGAGGCAGTGTATTCCACCCTGTCTGCTTTTGACTGTGTACCCCAGAGGACAAACAATCCTGTAGAGGCCTGGCTGGTTGGCTCAGTTGGTTGGAGCGTCATCCCATACACCAAAAGCTTTCAAGTTCAATCCCTGGTCAGGGCACATACCTAGGTTGTGGTTCAATCCCCAGTCTAGGTATGTATAGGAGGCAACTTATTGATGTTTTTTTTTTAAAGATTTTATTTATTTATTTTTAGAGAGGGAAGGGAGGGAGAGAGAGAGAGAGAGAAACATCAATGTGCAGTTGCTGGGGGCTGTGGCCTGCAACCCAGGCATGTGCCCTGACTGGGAATCGAACCTGCGATGCTTTGGTTCGCAGCCCAAGCTCAATCCACTGAGCTACACCAGCCAGGGCACAACTTATTGATGTTCCTCTGTTACATCAATGCTTGTCTCTCTCTCTCTCTCCCCCCCCCCCCCCTTCCCCACCCTATCTCACTCTAATCTTGATACGTATATCCTTAGGCGAGGACTAAAATAAAAAGAACCCTGTAGAACGCTATGCCACACCCTGAAAAGTTCCTCACCAAGGACTGGTAAGGAGAGCAATTACCTTGGCCGTCCCTGAGAACTCCTGCTCCCTGGGAGGAATGGATTGGCTCTCTCCCTGTGTGTATCAATGCCTTTCTGTCGCATGGGGAAACCACTGGCACACTTGAGTTTATTATGCAGGGACTCAGCGGAACCACAGAGAGAACCAGGTATAACCCCTGGATTTTCATAGCCGAGGACCTTCTTCCAGCACAGCTGCTGTGAGAGCCTGCTGAGTTTAAGCCCAGAGGCTGAGCGGAGCTGGCTGAGCCAGGCTGGGTGCATCTGGACATTTTCCCTGGCACCCAGTCTAAATCCCTTTCCTTGGAACATCAGATCACCCTTGGGAGACTTGGGATGTGATGTCCTTGTCATCTAGGAGATAATTCAGGATCTTGAAAAAAGGAAAAAAAATATTTTTGAATTTGAACGGAGTGTGGGCTCAGTGAATTCTGATGATGTGGCAAAGGAGGGGCAGGGACGGGGGTCATGCGAGGGATTTTCAGACTCCAGAGTGACCAGAATGACTAACTGGAATTTGTCCAGCCAGTGGGGTTTGAGGTCCGGTTGTGCTCAGCAAAGAGGTTCCTGGGAACCTAACAGGGACAATTTGGGGTTTTGCCGATCATCTGAGCCGAGGTTATTTTGCATATGTTGGAGGGCACGCAGCTCTCTATACGTCTATATTTTAAAGTAAATAAAGGCTCTCTGAGCAAACCACACGGTATTGGATGCACTCGGTTTCCAGTTCCGAAGCCTCTGCGTTCTGGCTTTACAGGAGCCTGTGGTGACCACTCCGGGCTGGGAGTCCGGGCTGGGAGTCCGGGCTGCTGGGTCAGCTTCTGGCTCTTGACGGCGATTCCCTGAAGCTCTGGTGGACGGGCAGCCCCCTGTGCCTGGGCCTTAGTTTGGCCTTTCTATGAAACAGGCGGAGGAGCTGGGCCACTGAGTGTTGTGAGAAGAGTTGAGATTTTAGCTCAGTGTTATGGGTTGAATTATGTGCACCCCCCCAGTTTCATCTGTGGAAGCCTGAATCCCCAATATCTTGGAATATGACCTTATTTGGAAATAGGGTCTTTACAGAGGGAAGGCAGTGAAAGTGAGGCCATTGGAGTGGGCATTAAGACAAGAGGACTTGTATTCCTATGAAAAGGGGAAACGTGGACCCAGAGACACACATAGAGGGGAGAGGATGGGAGGGCCACCTGCAAGCCCAGGGGGGGAGGCCTGGGCCAGATTCTGCCCTTGTGGCCCTCAGAAGGAACCAACCCTGCCACACCGTGGGTTTAGACTTCTCGTCTCCAGTGAAGCAAACTGGTAACACTCCATTCCCTGGGATGTGATGGGGGTGCCAGGAGAATTCCTGCTCCTTTTTTCCCCTCCCCGTCTTTTCCCCCACATCCACTCCTGTAATCACCCTAACAAGCTCAGTTCAAAATTCTGTATTATTTTTATCTAAAACGTTTATTGTCATTAAGTATGCCTTCAACTCCGCAAGCTTCTATGCTCCTGGGGTATTTGAGGAAAAGAGCTCTTGGTTGGTGGCAAGGGTCAGTTAACAGTAGGTCTGCAAGGGCAGTAAGTGGGACAGAGGGGAGCCGTTGGGAAGGGCCATCTGCCAGGGAGGGGGTCAGACGTTGGGGACCAATGGCAGAAGGAGGCCATCCCCACTTCCTCCCCAGAGATCTGGATGGAAGGGGTCACAGCCTCTGAGGTTTGACTAAAGGGCAGTTGTACTTGAAGAACAGAGCTCATTGATGAAATGACTGCCAGGGCCCTGGAAGACTAATTCCCAAATCTGGGGCACATCCCATTACCTGGAGAGCTTTGCAAAGTTTTATCCCCTTTTATGTTAATGAAAATGCAAAATAGGGAACACCCTTGTACCTAGTGGTATTGCTTAGATTAACTAGCATGGACAGAATGAGAAGCTCCTGTACTGCTCTCATTTTCAGCTTGGGAACTTTACAAATCACAGACTTCCCAGCCCTACCACAGACTGCCACACCAGAGTCACCAGGTGGGGCCCGGGGCTCTGTATTTTACCAGCTCTCCAGGTGGCTCTGTGCACCCAGAGGAACAGGGAGTACCTACGGATGGAGCCAACAAAGCTGGGACTGTGTTCTAAGAGCCTCCAGCCTCTCTGTCCAGGACCCAGCTCCACACACCGCATTGTCAGGCACACCGACGCTGGTCTGTGGAGACGAAGTCAGATGGGGGCCATGGGGACCTAGGGGCGCTCAGCCATCCGGGGCTGCTGGTGGCCAGAAGCTGGGCGAGCACTTGTGCAGAAGAGCAGCCGGGGGTGGGGTGGGGTGGGAGAGTGGTCAGGGGCAGTAATTCCCAGTGGGAAGGAACTGGAGCACGCCTTTTATTAGGACTGGTGAGATGAGAGTCAGCCGCCTCGCACAGATTTCTAAGACGAGCTAAGCTTCTAATGTCTAACCAACCAATGTCTAACCTTCTTTCCCATTGGTTCTATTTTCAGACCTTTTCCTTCTTCCCTAGTTATATATTCATAGACAAATCACCTTGAACCCTGATTTTCACCCCTGGAAAGGGGAGCTAATTCTATATCCCTTATTCTACTTGATAGCATGGTTATGAGAACCAAATTAACTGACACTCATGCAGGTGGCTTGAAACCATAAAGGGTTTAATCCCACCTGTCCTTCAATGTCAAGATCGAGTATCATCTCTGTCACACCTCCCTGGACCCCACCCTTCCCTGCTGGGCCAGAAATAATCCCATTATGGCTCTTCCTTCTCTTAAGGATCACATCACAGCCTCCTTTGAATTGCAATTATTTGCTTTCACATCTGGCTTGCTCGCCAGACGGTGAGCCCCTAAGGACAGGGTAAACGTTTCATTCAGGATCGCATCTCCAGTGCCTGCCACATGCTAGACGATCGGCAGATGTGTTTTGCATTAACGGGTGAGGACTGTAGGCAGAGCAGGGCATTGATCAGTGGCCAGAGCAGCAGAGCCGTAGCCCGGGCGGGCCCAGGCGTGGGCAGAGACGACGGGACTAACTAGCGCAGGCTTCTGCATGGACGCTGACCCTGCAGGAGGACCTGCTTCCAGTTGGGCGTCACCCAGTGCCATGGCTTCTCCTGCTCCAGCCAGCTCCCCACCGGCACCTCCTGCTTCCCAGCCCGCCGCGACTCCAGGGCAGCAGGCTTGACTTGTGCGTCCATTTCGGAAGGCAAACATGTAATTTTGGGTCATGCGCAGTGCCTCCTGGAAGGAAGCTCAGGTTTCCCTAAGTGGAAACAGCGCGCTCTGAAAGCAATTATGGGCTGGGAGGCATGTTCTGGAGTGAGACCCGGCATTTATGAGCAAAGGTTACCCTTCCTGCCTGGTGACAGGACAACTTGTGCAGGACACAGTCAGTTCCAGTTGACCCCCCGGGGTATCCCAGGAGAGCCTCCCTTGTGCCTGACACAGGAATATCGGCCAGGATTCTGGCTCTGGGTTTCCAGGGGACTCTCCAAGATCACTCTTTTCCACATTAGGGCCTCAGAAAGGGACTATGACAGGCCTGTCATTCGGGGCAGTGGGACCTGGGACAAGCAGGCCCCCTTGGTTTCTGTATCATGAGGGGGTTGAGCTAGATGGCCTCTGACCAGTGTGTGCTGGTGAAAGTTTAGCACCAGCTCCCTGGAAAAAAAGCCCTGGTCAGTAGCATCTGCTCATTTCTGCAGTCCATACTCCCACACGGCGGATTTCAAGCCCCGAGGTTATGCTGGTGGAGGCATACTTGGGAAGGAATGCCATACTGACTGTTGAGAGCTGGTATGAGCTGTAAGAGCCACCCCAGCACACCAGTACTTCTAACTCTGGTATCCAGAAAGTTCTACCACTGTTATCCAGCTGAATGTTGTCCAACATTTGTTTGCTGTGCTCCTGTATAGGTGCACCCAGGGTTGGCTACATAATTTGTGGGCCCCCGTGCAAAATGAAAATGCAGGGCCCTTGTTCAAACAGTGAGAAAAGTGCTATGAAAGCTACCAAAACGAGCCCTGGCTGGTGTAGCTCAGTGGATTGAGCACGGGCTGCGAACCAAAGCTTCACAGGTTCGGTTCCCAGTCAGGGCACATGCCTGGGTTGCAGGCCACAGCCCCCAGCAACTGCACATTGATGTTTCTCTCTCTCTCCCTTCCCTCTCTAAAAATAAATAAAATCTTTTTTAAAAAAAGCTACTAAAATGTAAAGCTTTTTCCTTTCCTCCATGGTCTTTCAAGGTGTTTTTAATGTGCTATTTAATGTAGTTGGAAGTAAATAAAATTTGAAATGGAATTCTTAGTGTGAATTTTACTGTTATGTTGCACAATGCCGGTTTTGGGTGAGAGTGCATTTAACAGCACAGCCACTGAAGTGACACAGTCGTATCTCATGGCTCACGCGTGCACAGCGGAAGCTCTCACAAAGTGAACCCTGTCTTTATTTTACTTCTTGATGCGTGCGCATCCTACCAGCTCTCTCTACCTTCGGCTTACTGGTGAGAAGAAAAGACTAAAAGGAAAGAGATCTGTGAGTTGCCCTACCTGCCCCTTGCCTTGATTGCTCATGCTTCATAAAAGCCATTTCCTTCTCTCTGTGCTCGAGGCAAGTTCTGGTTTGAATGGAAAACGCAGCTTGTCAAGGCTGTCACCTCCCACACTACTTAGACCTCGATGTAATATCCTAACCTTTGCTTTGGCTTGCTCAAATGCCATGAGCCAGGAGTCCACTGGAATTCTGCGCTCATAGGGATGGTAAATGCTGTAAGCAAATGGGAGGCAAGGAATGGTGGACAAGTGTAATGTCCATATGTGCTGAGCTCACATGCATGCCCCAGTGGGCTTCACTTACAAAATAGGAACCTGCAATTATTAAGAATTTCAAGACTGTTTGGCAGTAGAACTTCAAACCCAACACAGGCCCTTCAGAGCTGAGATTCCGTGTGCATGCACAGGTTGCATGCACAGGAGTTGGACTTGCAGCTACCACTGCTTATGTCCAGGCCCCTGATTTACTGGTGAGATTCTGAGGTGGCATGGAGTGGGAGTGAGAGCAGCCCTCAGAAATCCTCACCTTCCAACCACCTGGTGTTTCTGCAACAGAGGGTCCACCGCCTCGATCTGAGCACAGCTGCAAAGACAGTAAAGAGTGAGAGGAGGAAGAGGCCATAGACCTAGCAGAGAGCTAGGGTGTCATAAATACTCATTAAGCAAGCGAATGTGTAAATGCATTGAAGAAAGAAAGAAGGTTTGAGAAGCTCGGAGTCATTCGAGAGAGGTGTTAGGGAGAGATGAAGTGTGAACTTCAGTCCAGCCCTGCGTACTCCATCCCTTCCTACCTTCTAAATGAGTTCCCAGCATTCATCCCAGGGCTGGGAGCACAGGGGTGCAGTGGAATGACGGAGGCATGAGAGAGTACTTCAAGGCCCAAGGACTCGTGGTAAGTTGAGGGCAGAGGGGGATGAGATGCCAGTGTTCTCTCCTAGTTGAGTGGCTCCGAAGTCACTCTCAGGTCCTGAGTGAGGCCATTTTTGCATGCAAACCCAGCCAGCCTCTATTTGGGAACTCCCAGATGCGGGGGAAGGCGTCATGGGAAACCTCAGAGAATGAGGAGAGAACAGGGTTTGAGAAGGAGGTGCCCACATTTCGGTGCTGGCTCCTCTTCAAGGTCTTCATAGAAGTGCTCCCGCCGTCGCCATCACCTGATCCCCTGTCTCACCAGGGGAAGTCAGGAGCTAAATCCCCATGGAGCTGGCGGACTGGGGCACAGAAATGCCACCTGGGTCAAATGCCTACTCCCTGCCCTCCAGCTGGAAGGCTCCGCTCCCTTCTTGGAACTCCCAGAGGCTTTGATCTATGCTTCTGCCTCTAAGCCAACCTTGTGACTTGGGCAGTGTTTGTTCTGGTAAATGGGGCCTGAATGATTTATCTCCCTGCACCTTTCTATACTTTCACCCCAAGTGCTTATTTAGCACTGAGCTGCTGGGTCTGGCTTACTGGACACGTTGACAGAGTGAAGGCTGGAAGGTCTGTGTCCTGTGCTTCTAACACAAGGTGGGTGGGCTGCTGGGCTTGTGGGGCTCTCCCTATGGCAGGGTGGCATCACCAAGGTCTCATGGTGCAGCACCCACACACATGTCCACAGGTGCCATGGCATGGAGGCCAGGCATAATCCTCAGCAGGTCAGCTGTTTCGTGAGCTGTGCTGCAAGAGGCTTGTTAAAGGCACATCTTGTTCCCAGTGGCTCTCCAGATGGGAAGGGACCCAGTCTCCACAAAGAGTAAAGGAGAGACCACAGGAACAGGGCCCGTGATGAAACTGGAGCTTCTGGCGGGCGGGGTGCCTGCCATGTAACCAGCTGAGTCCAATGTCATCATCTGTCAAATGAGAACAATAATGAGACAACAGAGGAAGGCTGTAGAGGATCTGGTGGCCTTCCACGGCCACTTTTAGCATCCACATGCTCTGCCTGGCTCCCTCTGCCTCAGGTCCCTTGCCTGCTCCCCCACAGGGACTCATCCAGCCAACCTCCAGCGGGCCAGGCTCTCTCCTTCCTTTACCTCTGTCTCCAAGGAGAATCACAGTCATAACAGCAACTAATATTTCGTGAACACTTACTGTGTGCCCTGCACTTTACTAAGCTCTTTTTGTGCCATAACCTATTTAATCCTCATGGCAACCTAATGAGGTGGGCATTTCTATTGTGACGGTTCTCTACATGAGGAAGCTGAGGCTCAGAGGGGTAAAGTAACTTGCCTGAGGCTGCACAGCTAGGAAGCAAGAGCTAAATCTGAAAACAGGTATTTCTAACATTAGGGATGTTGATCTTCACCATCACACTTCTCCAGCTTCCAGAGTTACTTCCCATCTCAAATTCCGGGGCTGTAGATCCCTGGTGGTGTCTGGCTGGATGGTTTTAAAGCTGTTCGGAGATAAGGGATCTGACACTTGTCCTGTCTTTGGTGTTTTAACCTTGAACGTGTGGCCTTACTGTAGAGGAGAGAGCCTGTGGTGCTGGACTTACGTCCCCAGGGCTCTTGCTGTGAGACGAGCCCTCCAGTCTCCCCATTTTCTCCTTCAAGAAGCCCCACCCATCTTTGTCTCCCATCTCTGAGAGCCCAGCCCCAAGCAGCAGGTCTGGATGGAGGTGGTAGAATGTACATGGTGAGCCATTTCCCCTGACCTTGGCTTGGGGTCCCAGTACAGTTGCTGTCTGAGATCTGTTGAAACTGCCTGTGGTCTCTGGGGACAAAGCCAAATTAGACAGAAGCCATCACTTTCGCTTCCAGATGCATGGAATCTTCTGGCCACTTTGGTCATCAGATTCACATCCTCTCCCAGCTGATGAGGGAGTCAAGGCCGGGGTTGGTGTCTATGGCTGGTAAGGCTTGGGATGTTCGGGGCTTCGGGCTCCCATAGATGACCTCACAGAGCAGCTCCCTCTGACCCCAGAGAGCAGGCGAGGCACTGGCTAGAGACGGTATTTCTTTCCTCTCGATTCTCTGGGGGGCCACATGGACAGACCTGTGAACCATCCGCCTGCAGCTCTGTCTGGGGACTAGCTGTGTCGGACTGAGCAGATCTCTTCATGGTTTTCTCATCTGTGAGGAGGGGATAATGTGTTTGCTCTACCCTCTCCCACAGGGGGCTGCAAAAATCCTCATGAGATAAATACATGTTGATAAGTGGGAAATGATTTAAATATCAATGAACATACGTGAAGTAGCCATTGGCCATAGGGTCATGAACTAGGCCCTGAAGTGGTCACCTGAGGGCTTCTATCCAGAGGAAAAGGCAGTTTAATAGAAATATATTAAAAATAATTATTAAGGTATCAGTAAACCCTGATAGGATCATGGTGCAGAGCAGCTGAGAACAAATGACTCACGCATGTACCTTATTTGGCTTATACTATATTTATGCTCCTATCTTCAAAGATAAACACATTTTTTTTAGCACAAATAAGATATTATGCCTTGATAAAAAGCAAACTTTTATATGGATTATGCAACATAGAGTTGATGCAGTCTGGTCCCTGGTGGAAATTCAGATGCATTCTCATTTCCTCATGGACACTAGTGAAATGGCCTGGGAGTAAATGTACTGTCACCTGGCTCCTGTGGAAGCAGGTGGACAGGGGGTGAAGGAGCCCTGGAACCCCCTTGGGGCAAGCTTGGGGCCAGCAGTGTCCCCTTTGCTCTTTGTAACCTCTTCTTCTCCCTTTGTTTTTATTTTTATTTTACGTTTTGTTTATTGAATTTAATGGGGTGACATTGGTTAATAAAATTATATAGGTTTCAGGTGTACAATCCTATAATACAGCATCTGTATATTGTGTGTGTGTTCACCACCCCAAGCCAAGTCTCCTTCCATCACCATTTGTCCCCCCTTACCCTCCTGTACCTCCTCCCCCACCCCCTTTCCCTCTGATAATCACCGTACGGTTGTTTGTGTGGGTGAGGCTCTTTTTCTCTTAATCCCTTCACCTTTCTCACCCAGACCCCAAACCCCATCCCCTCTTCCCCTCTGTTCTCTGTATCTGTGAGTCTGTTTCTATTTTTCATGTTAGTTTATTTTGTTCATTAGGTTCCACATATAAGTGAGATCATATGGTATTTCTTTTTCTCTGACTGGCTTATTTCACTTAGCATAATGCTCTCCAGGTCCATCCATGGAGCTGCAAAGGGAAAGATTTCCTTCTTTTTTATGGCCAAGTAGTATTCCATTGTGTAAATGTACTACAGCTTTTTTCTTTTTTACATTTTCTAATATTTAATTTTTGTAAACAATGGCCAAAGATCTTATGACAGGCCACATTTGGAAAAAAAAACAATACTTGTTGGTAATTTGCTCTAACATGATAAGTAGAGGCCTAAATCTTTAAAAAAATTTTTTGTATTGTTTATTCTGTGATAGTTGTCCCAATTTTTTCCCTTTTGCCCCCTTCCATCCAGCCCACTCCTCTAGCCCACAGCCAATCCCCTCTCCATTGTCCATGTCCATGTGTCATGCATACATGTCCTTTGACTAGTCCTTCCCCTTCCTTCCACCGTTCCCTCCCTACCCCCCACAGCTATCAGTCTGGTTCCGTCTTTCTCTGTGTCTGGTTCTATTTTTCCCGTTAGTTTATATTGTTCATTAGATCCCAGTTATAAGTGAGGTCATATGGTGTTTGTCTTTTGTTGACTGGCTTATTTCACCAGTTCCATCCATGCTGTTATAGAAGGTAGGATTCCCTTCTTTTTTTTCTGCTGCATAGTATTCCATCATGTAAATGTACCACAGGTTTTTAATCTGGTCCTCTACTGATGGGCACTCGGGCTGTTTCCAACACTTAGCCATTGTAAATAGCGCTGCTATGAACATAGGCATGCATAAGTTCTTCTGAATTGGTGTTTCAGGATTCTGAGGGTGTATTTCCAACAGTAGGATCGCTGGGTCGTAAGGATACAGAGAGATCTGGTCAGATCACTGAGGAAGGGAAGGGAGGGGCCTCTTGGAGGAGCTTGCCCATGGCAACGGCAAACAGACTAGGACAGGATTGGCTGAGAAGCTGAATGCCTCCAGAGCACATGGAATTATGGGCAAGAAGATGTGAAATGAAAAGGGCCTCTCAGGCAGGTTCTCGGGCTCTCTTTGGCTTCTTCCTCAAGGATGCCTGGATGACGGTGCTGCAGCTGCCTGCATTTCCCAACAGAAGGTATCTGGGACGGGAAGGAACTCCGGGCGCAGCCTGGGATCAGGCCGGTCTGGCAGGGGGTGGCAGGGTTATTCTTCTTTGGGGGCTCTAGAGAGGACAGGCTCTGAGGCAGAAGCCTGCTGTTCTTCCAAAATGGTGTAGCTTTTGTGTCTTGTGTTGTCGTAGTTTGGAGACACACCTAACACCTGAGTTAGGAGAACTCCTAACACCTGAGTTCTCCTAGCAGTCCCTCTCCTGGGGAATTATCTTATTTCTATAGGGTTAGCCTTAATCAATAGGTTTAAGTGATTAAAACTGTAACTAAAGAGTTAAAGATTTTAGCCTTAATTGATAGTGACTAATACACGTGGAAAGCTGTTATTCCAAAATTGTGAAGCTTCTGAAAACAGACTCCTTTCCCTTATCATCAAACCTTTGCCTCTGGAATTTTGCCTGGAGGGTGGTGGTGGGCAGTAGGACCCCAGTTGCTGTTCAGTAGTAATAAGGCAGTTCCATTTTTAATTTTCTGAGGAAACTCCATACTGTTCTCCATGGTGGCTGTACCAGTCTGCATTCCCACCAACAGTGCACTAGGGTTCCCTTTTCTCCCCGTCCTTGCCAGCACTTGTTTGTTGATTTATCAATGATAGCCATTCTGACAGGTGTGAGGTGATATGTTACTGTGATTTTAATTTGCATCTCTCTGATGGCTAGTGATGTTGAGCATTTTTCACAGGTCTATAGGCCATTCCTATGTCCTCCTTGGAGAGCTGTCTATTCAGGTCCTTTGTCCATTTTTTAATTCGGTTGTTTGTCTTCCTGGTGATGAGTCCTATAAGTTCTTTATATATTTTGGAGATTAAATCCTTGTCCAATGTATCATTGGCAAATATGTTTTCCCATACAGTTAGTTCCCTTTTCATTTGGATGATGGTTTCTTTAGCCATGTGGAAACTTTTTTGAGGTTGTTCCATTTATTTTTTCCTTTATTTCCCTTGCCCTAGGAGATACATTGGCAAAAATATTGCTATACAGGGTGTGTGAAATTTTACTGCCTGTTTTCCACTAGGACTTTCATGGTATCACAACTTATATTTAAGTCCTTTATCTATTTTGAGTTTATTCTGGTGTATGGCGTAAATTGGTGGTCTAGTTTCATTTTTTTTTTGCATGTACCAATCCAGTTCTTCCAACACTGCTTATTGAAGAGACTGTTTATTACTCCAGTGTGTATTTGTGCCCGCTTTGTTGAATATTGATTGACCATAGAGACACAGGTTTAATTCTGGGCTCTGTATTCTGTTCCTTGATCTGTGTGTCTGTTCTTATTCCAGTACCAGGCTGTTTTGATTATCATGGCCTTGTAATATAGTTTGATACCAGGTATTGTGGCACCTCCAACTTTGTTCTTCTTTCTCAGGATTGCTGAGGCTATTCAGGGTCTTTTTTGGTTCCGTGTAAATTTTTGGAATATTCATTCTAGATCTGTGAAGTATGCTATTGGTATTTTAATAGGAATTGCTTTGAATCTACAGGTTGCTTTGGGCAGTATGCTTATTTTAATGATGTTAATTCTTCCAATCCATGAACATGGTATATGCTTCCATTTATTTGTATCTTCCTCAATTTCTTTCATCAGTGTTCTATAGTTTTCTGAGGACAGCTTTCTTACACCCTTAGTTAAATTTATTCCTCGGTACTTTATTTTTTATCCACTCATCTACTGATGGACACTTGGGCTACTTCCAAATCTTGGCTAGTGTAAATAATACTGTAATGAAATAAGGGGGCATATATACTTTCAAATTAGTATTTTGGGATTCTTGTATGAGGTCTTGTGTTAGTATTTTGGGAGTAATGTGTGAGGTCTGTCCAGAAAGTTTCCAGCCACACACTGTGGAAAATAGAGACACGTATTGAAGAAGATACACAAGAAACATTGTACACAGGACAATGATGTCTCAGTCCCCTTCAAAGTAGGCACCTTGGGGCCTCACAGAGTTCTTCCACCATCTTCCACTGTTCAAAACACTTTGCAAAATCATTTGTTGGAATCGCCATCAGCTGCCCCATTATGCACATCTGTCTCTATAGGTTAGTTTAAATTTCTTAGAATTTTATATACATGCAATAATTCCTTACGCACACTCTTTTGTCTGGCTTCTTTGACTCAGCATACTTAATTTGGGATTCATATGTGTTGTAATGCATTTCACTAGTTCATTCCTTATAATTTCTGAGTAATGAATGTGCTGTTGTATGGCTATATCACAGTTTACCGATTGACCTGTTGACAGATTGTTTCAAGTTTTTGGCTATTCCAAACATAGCTGCTATGAACACTTATGTGCAAGTCTTTGGATGGGGGTATGCTTCTGTTTCTCTTGGGTAAGCACTGAAGAATAGGATGGCCGGATTGTATTGGAGGTACATGTTTAATTTTTAAGGAAACTGCCATAGCAGTTACTTTATGACAGTTCCAGTTCCTCCACATCCTCACCAACACTTGCGTTGGTCAAGCGTCCTAATTTTGGCCTTTCTAGTGGTTGTTTAGTGTGTTATAAGGTGTACCGAGGCACATTAAGCATTTTAAAAGTTTATTTGAACAAAGTTAATTTGAATTGAGCAGCACCAAACTGGAAACAGTGAGAAGTACTACTGGCAGGAGCTTAGGGGAAAGACTGAATATTGTGGAGAAAGGTGGAAACAAAGTAAGGATATTATTATTGGCTGTAGCTTCAGGGCTGGCTGGCTGCTTGCAATTGTCCTTAGGTTTCAAATGCGTAACTTTGAGGCATTTACGGGCTCAGGTTTTGGTTTGCTTACATAGGCCACCGATCTTGAGAGCCACCTCCTTTGAATGGCCTCCTTGTTTAAGAAATTAAACCTATGGTATGTCACTGTGGTTTTAATTTGTAATTCTCTGCTGACTAATGATGTTGAACTTCTTCCTATGCGCTCCTTTGTCATCCACACATCTTCTTTGGGGAAGTATCTGTTCACATCTTTTGTTTGTTTTATTTTTGGGTTTTTCATTTTCCTGTTATTGAGTTTTTAGAGCTCTGCATATAGATCTGTATTGAAATCCTCTATCCGCTATATAATTGGCAAATATTTTCTGTGCATGGCTTATCTCTTTCTTCTGATTTTTGAAGAGCAGGTGTTTTAATTTTTGTGAGGTTCAGTTTATCAGTTTGTTCTTTTACCACTTGCACTTTTGGAATTGCCTTTAGGAAATCATAAGTTTTTTCTACATTTGATATATACATATATATATATATATATATCTTTATCGTTTTAACATTTAGGTCTATAATTTGTTTTAAGTTAATTTTTTATATGGTATGAGGTGCTATTTCTGATATTCTTCATTCCTTTGTGAGATTCATTTTCCATCTGGCTTCATTTTCCTTCTACCTGATGGTTTTTTTTTTAAACATTTCTTCTTGTGTGAATCTGCTGGTGATGGATTTTTCAGCCTTTTATGCCTGAAAACATCTTTATTTCACTGTTTTAAAGAAAGAGTTTCCCTAGGTATTGAATTCCAGTTTTTTCTTTCAACACTTTAAAGACGTCTTCCCACTGCCTTTTCACTTGAACTGTTTTGGATGAAACATCTGCTCATATTTTGAACTTTGTTCCTTGGTTTGTAATGTGTCTTTTTCTCTGACTGCTTTTAATGTCGTCTTTTTATTACTGGTTTTGAGCAATTCCATTATGTGGTGTGATTTTTTTTTCATATTTGTTTTGCTTGACATGCATTGGATTTGTGGGCATATAGTTTTTATTAAGTTTGGAACAATTTTAACCAGTATTTCTTAAAATACTTTGCCCTACCTCCACCCCCAATTCAATGACTCCAGTTATACATACATTAGGGTGCTTAAAGTTGTCTTATAGCTCACTGATGCTCTGTTCATTTTTCTAAAAATTTATTTTTCTCTCTTTGTGTCCTTT
Organism: Phyllostomus discolor; assembly: GCF_004126475.2. NCBI lineage: Eukaryota > Metazoa > Chordata > Mammalia > Chiroptera > Phyllostomidae > Phyllostomus > Phyllostomus discolor. The sequence continues at coordinate 15,582,884 of NC_040906.2, forward strand.
TGGATAATTTCATAGTTCCTATTGCTCTGTCTTCAAGTTTATTAATCTTTTCTTCTGCAAAACCTGATTTCTCATTTATTCTAATGAGTTTTTTAATCTCAGACATTGCGGTTTTCATCTTTTGAAGTTTGATTTAGTTTTTTCAAATATCTTGCATGTTTCCACTGAGTTTTTTGAACATATAGAAAACAGCCATAATAACTATTTAAATTGCCTTGGCTGCTAATTATAACATCTGTGTGAGTTCCAGATTGGTTTTGATAGATTGATCTTCTCATTACGGGTAGTATTTTCCTGCTCTTTTGAATGCATGGTGAGTTTTGATTGGATGCCATCTAAGCTGGATTTAGAAGTCACCTCCAATCATTAAATCAGAGATGGGAATCTAGTAGTCAGAATGTTGAATCCAGTCTTTGGATATGCTTTGTTTGTGCACAGTGCTAAAAAATGATATTAGATGTTCCTCATACTTAAAATGGAGAGATCTCATGCAAAAACATGGATTCCTTTAATTTTTTTTTTTAAGTAGGATATTTTGCAATGTGGCTACCATTCCTACTGGGAACACACAGCTGGAAAGTGGCTGCCTTGTTTAAAATGATGGGAGATTTCTACGGCCCCTCAGCTACACCCCCCACCTGTAGGCATTTTAGTTTGAGTATCTGTTGTCTGAGATCAATTTTTGAGATGCAGCCTGTGAGACAAGTATTGGTGCACAGGTGATGTATTAATAAAGCGCTCCCAGGAGAAACTTGAGTGGAAGAAACATGCAGGACAGAGGAGGGGTAGCAGTCAAGCAAATCTGGAGTTTTAGGCAAAGACACACGAAGGAGAACTTCAGCTGCATCCTGCAAGGGAATGAGGGAATGAGGGAATGAGGATTGCTTGTCCTCAGGGCTTGTCCCTACTAAAGTCCAGGGACCCAAATGGTCCTACTTCCTTACCAGTTAGTCAGATAGTCCGCCACACCTGGCAAGGGAGGGAAAATGGGAAGGGCAATAGGGCTGGCATCTGTATGGCCAGTTCTGGGCCCTTCCAGTTGTGCCAAGGAGGTTGCTGTTCGGGGCCACCTGGGGGACTCCAGTGGTCCTGCTGGGATGAGGGACCAGAGAAGATACTGTGCCCATGGGATTAAAACCAAGAAAGAGTTTGAAACTCTTCACCCTGATGATGCCACAGCTTCCTCATCTCCAAGACTTTATCGGTGGGAAGATCAACTGAGGTCACTAGTGGAGGTTCACTTTACAGACAAGGAAACTTGGGTGCAATGTGGGGAGGGGACTTACCCAAGGACTGCTATCTCCTCTAGTTGCAAAGCCTTACTTGTGTCACCTGTCACATTCCCTTACTTTGAGGAGAGATCATCCAGATCTAGCATTACGCAATCCTTAGGACTCACTAGGGAGCAAACCTAGTGGCCTCTCATTCATTTATTTGATTATTCATCACAGTATTCATTCACTTGCTCAAAAACATTGAGATAAGCAACATGTTCTGAAGAACTGTTTGAATGAGTGGAATCAGTTCTTAGGAGAAAATCAGACAGTCTGTTGTTGTTCTAAATTCCTTTGAATGCTACAACTGGAGGATTCAAACCCGTGCCCTCCAATCTGCCCAAGGAGGAACACTTTTGTGCCTTAGCTACGACCTGGGAGCCCTTACTTTGGAAACTCGTGGCCTTTCCTCTGACTTGCTGGGCATCTCTGCATCTACCCTCTGTCTCTGGATCTTCCCTTTCCTTCATGTGAGCTGAAGCCACAAAGGTGGGAAACAAGAGGCTGGGCACTGGCTTTCACAGGCGCCTAGAAGGGTGTGAGCAGAGGGAAATAAAGAAACAAGGCAGCCTTTTGCTAGGCTGCTTTTCCTTACCCCAACCTCCCCAACGCCTTGGATATAAGTGTAAAAAACATTCTCCACTTTGGGACTCTGAGCTCTGAGGCATAATGGGCTGGTTGGGGACCCCAGGGAGTTGGAAGTGGGGAGTGGGCAGGCAGGAGAAACAGAAGACGCAGCTGCGAGGGGCTGATGCTCTTGTCATTGTTTAGCTTTAAGCCTTCTGCTGTGAGCTAAGAACTGGAAGAGAGGGGAAGAGAGAGGAAAGGAGGGGAGAAGAGAGGAGGGAGCAAGCAAGAAAGAGAAGGAAAGAGGAAGAGAAATAAGAGGGAAAGAAAGAGGGAGAGAAAGAAAGAGACACAGAGGAAAAGACACCAGGAGACAGAACAGAGAGAAAGCATGAGAAAAGAGGAAGGAGACAGATAAACAGAAACAAAAAGCATGTGTATGGGGGTGGGGGAGGCCGCTGCGGAGGGGGTGCCCTGGTTTGGAAACTCTAGGGGTGTTGCAATTCTGGAGTGCGGTGAAATCGCCTCAGGGTCTCAAGAAGCTAACGGCAGGCCCATGCCAGGCCATAATAACAGCCTCTTGGTAGCTCTAACCTGCTCTGGCCTCTCAGCTCCCAGGAACACTAAATTCACACAGGCGCAAAATGTAGCCCTGCTTCAGCTTGCACAGCCTAATAGCTACTGTTGTGTTTGCGCTGCACCCGCAAGCATCATGGGCAATTAAGAAAGTCGTCCGTTGCAATCGTGGGCTGCCATTTATGGGTTGGAGCCTGGAGCCCTCTGATGAGACACAAATGAGTAGGGGGAGGAGTGTTGTTTCCCAGGAGAGGGATTCCTGCCATTAACTGGCAGGTCCCAAAGGCAAGCAGACAAAGAATGCTGTGGGCTCGCTGAAAGGGAGGAGAAGGTGGGGCTGACAAAGAGCCTTGCTGTGCAAAGGGCACGTGCAGGCACAGGGGCATCTCACGGGCCGGTGTGTACTTACATCTACACACACGCAACCCTACCTTGAACACAGACCTGAGTATATGTTGGGGCGAAATATGCGTGGGCCGTGCACACACGTGCACTCACATGCGCACATGCACGGCAACTTCGTGCACGTACTGGCCAGAAAGTGCACACACTTGTGGGCACAGATAGGCATTTGTACTACGTTAATGTGTTGCAGGCACATTTATTTATGTAAATGCCTTAGCTGCGACCTGGCAGGCACTCTTACGAACACAGGTGTATGTTCATATGCACATGGATAAAGTCTCATACATACATGGGCACATGGGCACGTGCAGACACATAGACATACACACCCATTCTAATCTTTAATCCAAAATCCAAAAGCAAGACAGTTCTGAAGGCCTTTGAAATAAGCATATTCTAGGCCTCAAACTCCTTTCATGGCCATACATAAGGATGGATTTAGGGACTGGGACCGAGACATTTGTCCACTGGAAGGAAGAAAAGCGTTGGAAGGCAGTTGCCCTTTCTTCGTTCCGCTTTGAGTCATGGCCGATGTCATTTAGGGGGTTGAAATATAATTGTCGGGGACAGCATCTTTTCAGGACCCTGCCACCAGCCATGTGACCCTGTTAGCACCGATGCCAGGCTTTCCGGGTAGGAACTTTCACAATCGTCTCGATGCCGTGGAAGCAGAGCTCACGCCTCACTTTCCCCAAGTGTCTCCTCTTCCCCAGCTTGCCCGGAGTCGGGGACCGGGCTGCATGAGTAGAGAGGGTTGTGTGCTGTGACTTGGCGATTTTGATTCTCTCATTTTTTGAAACAGAGTTGAGAAGTGTTTTCATCCTTTTCTGAGGTTTGGGTTTTTTTTTTTTCTCTCTCTGCCTCCCTCACCCCTACTTCCCACACTGTTATTAGGGAAAGGAAATTGGAGACCACGTCCATTTTGAGAAGGTCTTCCCGAATAATTGTGCCGTGACACACAAGGGGCGCAAACGAGAAAACAGGAAGCCAGGCTGCAAGGGTTCGCCCCAAGCTGGCACATTCGCAGCAAAGTTTTCAGCCAGAACATCCACAGATGGCAGCCATTTCCCACCACACCACTTCCCTCCACGTCTGGTTAAGAATAAGGGGCAGCCACTGGCCTGATCTCTCTCCTGCGGTGGGGATGGCGACCTTCCCCGTCAGACCCCAAGACCAAGTTCAGTGCATTAGTTGTTTGCTCCACGTGGCGAATTCTGGACTCCAGCAGCTTCTGACCACCCTCCCACTGCTTTGGCCCATGCAGCAAGGGATCCACTGGAAACCAGCCAAGGACATGTGTTTTGGAGGCTTTTGGCAGTTTAGTTTTGGGTCGGAAGTAGCTTCAAGGAGCCTAATGGAGTTAAGTCTCTTCATTGTGCTTTTATCACCTTTCTCACCTCAATCTTTCGATTTCTCCTAATTGGCAATGGAATGTGCTGGAAATATAGGAATATGTGAGTGCTGGGGCTGTCAGAGTCCCTGGCGAGGTGACATAATACTGGAGAATGCTGACACCAACTACAAAAGAGCTTCTTCTGTAGCTCCCGGGGCTGACACTGGGTGGGAAAGAGGCGGTAATGAATGCCTTGGCTGTGTGTGGGTTTCCTCCAAGGAGGGCTTAGTTCGTGTGGCTTCCCCCAGAGCCATTTTGGCGCCTAAGGCAATGACAAATAGCTATTTCCACATTTCAAGGGCTGTCCCCTGAACCAGGAATCAAGGTAATGCTGTATAGCTCTAGAAGGTGGTTATGGGATATGTTATTTTATTTTATTTTTCTACAAAACAAGACACCCCGGAACTTAGTGATTTAAAACAGCAACCACTTATTTAAGCTCATGATTCTGAGGACATGCAGTTTGGGCTGGGCTCAGCAGGGCGGTTCTGCTGATCTGAGCCAGCTGGGCTGATCTGGGCTGGGCCTCACTGCTCCATCTGTGGTCAGTCGGCAGGTTGGCTATGGCCTGCCTGGTCTAGGATGGCCCAAGGTGGGATGACACAGGTCTCCTCATGTGTGTGTTCATCCTCAGCAGTCTACCCTCATCTTATTCTCACAGTAGTGGCAAGGCTCCACGAAGTCTAGGCTCCGTGGTGACATATTGCTTTCGCTGCATTCTGTTGGTTAAAGTAAGTCCTTAAATCAGTCCTGCAAAGTCATGTACAAAGAGCATGGAAACAAGGAGGAGTGAAGGATGCTGGCCATTTGTACAGTCTGCCACACGGGGGACAGATTTTCGACTTGATATTCAGAAGTCCATTCTAATGAGTTGGACAGACAGATGTGTCTGCCATGGTCCTGCTCTGGAGCAAGCAATAAACCTCTCAGGCTATTGGAATGGGGCTACCTGGCCTCCAAAACCCCTTCCAATTCCAAGTACTTATTTACTAGGAACATATCTGCAACAACACAGAGTAGAAAATTTTTATAGTTGAAATCAGAAGAACTGGAATCCCTGACAGCCCCAACGTTGACCATGTGCCCTTATTCACCTTCTCCCCTAGCCCCCTGAATGCTGATCGGATTCCTCTGTTTCCCTTTCACCCATCGCTACACCCTCCAGTCCCATCCACCTGCCTGGGCTCTCTTTGGTTGGGGGTAGGAAGTAGAAGAGAATGGGCAAGGCATGCCCCCCAAGACGGAGGTGAGTGGGCTCCACATTTTTATCTAAAGAGTGACATGGGTCGGAGAGGAAAAAAGAAAGAGCTTGTGCATATTTTTCAAAGACAGGCACACGTGCAGAGAGTGGAAAATGAAAGCAGCCAACGACCCAACCTGAAGTGAGTTTTAAAGGAAGTAGACGTCAATGTGCTCCGGGGCTGGGGCCAGGACAGGGAGTGGGCTTGGCCGGCACGGGGGACATGTGCTGCACGGAAACCACCCTGCGTCCGGGCTCCCTGTCTTCCTAATTCCCCTCAGCCTCCAGCCCCTCCTGACCCTGGGAACAATGCAGCTCTGTGCTGAAGGGTTTCCAGCCTGAGCTGCTGAGACTGTGCCTTTTGTGATGGCCTGGGAGAGGAAGAATGGAGAAGCTGGTCTGGGCGTCTGTGTCTGTGAATCACTCACGTCACATGGCCGGGCCGGCTGCAGCAGCTCCCCCGATCCACACAAGGGCACATGGGGAGCGTGGCCTGAGCCCATGCTTGGAGGCTGGTCAGCCAGCTGCAGGGTGCCCTGCTCTGAACCACAGAGCCAGGGAAAGGCCAGAGAGTGGGGTGGAGGCGGGGAAGGACTGTATAGCGAGGGCTGTTGAGTTCACTCTCATGGTGCCACAAGGCAGGCTTGGATGTCTCCTTTCTAATTCCAGAGTCTGTGTCTGATGTCCCTGAAAGTCACAGAATTTCTGGTTTATCCCTGAAACCTGCAGGACCCTGGTTCATCCCTTGATTCAGGCAGGCCATGACTCTCTCTCAGCTCAGGGGCTTTTCCCAGGGACTGGAATATGTATGGAGTATGGAGAAACCACCCTATTCTGGAGCATACCATGAGCTGGCAGGAGCTGGGGGTGGCTCTGTTTTCCAGAACCTTCTAAATCCTAGCTTCAGAGTTAGAAACTCTTAAGGCTGGCCTGTAGACTTCGCCAAGGGAAGATTGGAGAGTGTTGGACATGAGAGCAGGAGGAAGATTTGGGTAAGGGAGAAGAGACCCCTGAGGGTTGAGGTCTGCCCCCCGTCCCCGTTTTGGCTTGGAGAGTGTTTGCTCTGTGTGGAGGTAGGAGAAAGTACCCCACGGCACTGGGCCCCCTGAATTAAATTGTCTGACCCAGCCCAGCCTTGGTGTTTTCTCCCTGGTGTCCTGCAGAGGGCAGTGTGGTACCGTGGGCAGGACTCTGCTGCATCATCAACTTTTTCTTTCCACTCCACCGCCTTCTTAACTTTTTCGAACCAAAGCTGCTTAAACACAACCTGAGCCCTGCGTGACTGACATGGATTTAGCTGGGTGCTCTGGGCCCCTTTGCTGATAGAAGCCCCCCAGCCTTGGATCTGCTGGGAGAACCTGTCTAACTCTCCCCTCTGCCTGCTTCCTTGTCCCTACTCTGAACCTTGGGGACAAAGACTAAAGGTGGCTGTGCTGACTGGTAGAATTTGGTTGCACATGTAGAGACTTATAGTTTTCAAGAAGCACTTTCATCTACTCATGACAGATCTCTGAGGTGGGTGGGGCACTCCATTTTATGAAAGAGAAACGAGTCCCAAGAGATGTAAAGTGAGAGGGCAGGGTGGCCAGCTGGTGAGAGGCTGAAGTGGGGGACCCTGATCTTCTCACCCCTGGCCCAGGGCTCCTCCACCCTCCGTGGTGCACCTGAGGTTCAACCAGCACTTCCCACCCCACAGTGGACCTTCCCCTCTTGGTGACTGTGTTTCGTCCCAAATAAGAAGTGGGAAGATGCCTCTTTCCTCTCCTAGATTCTTGTACTGCTCCCCACTCAACTTGTAATCTTGGGTTAGTCACCTACTCTCTTTGGGGTCTGCTTTCTCCATCAGGAAAATTAAGGTGTCCGATCAGATGGTCTTTCAGGTGGCTTAGAACCTTGACCTTTTGTGGTTCCATGTTTGGGTTGTGTCCCCAATTACAAGTTAGCAGATAGAATGGAAGACTAAAATCTTGAAGAGTGGCGTGGCAGAGACACTATGTGAATTTGAATTACAAGTGTGGTCAAACTCTTTACAGTTCAACCAGTTGCTTCCAGGCAGTGGATGCAACCTTCGCCTCCCAAGGCTTAGGAGAGTCAGCTAAGGCCACATGGGGCATCCCTTATGCTGATGAGTGGTATAGACAGTGGTGTCATTGAACATGGATGACAGTCAGTAACTCTGTCCAGTGCAGTTCCACTCTCAGGGGCTCACTGTCAGACGCTGGGGGAGGTAGCACGTGCCTACAGGGGTCTCATTCTTTCTGCTCAGCCTCTCCAGCAGCCATTGCTAACCCCAGCAGTTTGGAAATGGCCCAACTCTGTTTCTGTGGCTACCTCAGGATGTCTGCTTTTTGCCAAGAGATGGACACGGAACAAAGAAGGAGGCAAACTCTCCAAGGCATACCCAGGGTCACGCGCATGAGATATACCTGGAGTGTGTGGTATGGGGGGGGGGGGTGGAAAGTCAGGGAGATGGAGATAGAGCCTGAAAGTCAGGATTTTTAAATAATATCACCAGCCACCATTACTTGAAGACTAAGTCAATCAGGTGATACTGTCAATATCTCCATTTTACAGATGAAGAAACTGAGGCCCAGAGAGGCTGAATAACTTGTCCAAGGTCACATAACTCATGAGAGGTAGAGTTAGGATTGCAAAGCACACATTCTTAATCACTCCTAGGTTGTGAGTATCTCCCTGGGGTTGGGTTATTTTCCTGTTTTCTGCATCAGAAATTAGGACATACCATCTTGAAAGTATGAATGAGTTTGTGAGAATCTGAGGAAGAACATCTGCTGTTATCTATCAATCATGTATCTAGCTATCTATTTATCTATTGTGTATCATCCATCTATCAGTCTTTCATCAAGCGAGAAGTATAAAAAAACCTGAAGCTGGTCATGATTTCTGCATCCATATTCTCACTTGTTTTTCCAATAGCCCTGCATGGTAGCAAGGGCTGGTATCCCTGAGGTAGGGGAGCTGAGACCTGATGAAGGTCAGTGACTTGGTCAAGCTCCACAGCTGGTTGGTGACTGGCCTGGGATAAGAACCCAGGCCTCCTGACTCCTGGTCATTGTGTCCTCTTTACCACAAGTAGGCCCCTGGGAAGAAAGCACTGGTTGGCCAAAAGAACTGGGGTTACTAGCTTCCCAGCTATTGGCCTCTGGGCACTTTCAGTTCCTGAGAGTTCTGTGCATGCCTGTGTCCCGAGACTGAGCTCTGCCTTCTGCCAGCAATAGCCCAGGGGGCTCACACACAGGATTTTGGTCCGAATGTAGGTTTGGGTGGAGGGCTTTGTGGGATTTATCCTCCAATTAGGCCTGGTGTGGGGAGGCATGGGCTGTCCCACAAAAACCATACTATGACTCAAGTGGGAGTGCTGAGCTTTGTGCTTCAAATCAAAGTTGCCCACCAAGCCGTTGCAGCAGCCTGGCTATCCTGGGGCAGCTTGAGACGGGGGAGCCTACGGGAGGGAGACTTGGGTGAGGGTTTATGGCATTTGTGTGGGACTTCTCACCACATAGGCATGGAGCTGCTTGGATTTCTGAGAAACCATTCCACCCAGTCAGAGTGGCTTAAGAGAAGTCTCTTCTGGAGGCAAGGGCCTAGACCCAATGATTTGCAGAGTATTTTCTGCTGGCATTTTTCCTTGCTCTGCCTAGTTTACTTTTGTGCTGACATGGTTAAATGCCTATAATGTAAAACTTCAACTAGTTACTGACACAGTAAGGCTGCCTTCTTAGCTTATTCCTGCTATGCCCTTCCTCACGCTTCAGTATTCCTCTTCTTTCTATTTGTCTAATCCCATTGAACAACTGTATGATCTCTGTTAAGTCCCTTGCATTGCAGGTGCTTATTGCTAGAGCACGGGTTGAGCTTTCAACAAATAGAAGTTCAAATCTCAGCAGGCAGGCTCCAGCCAGCTATGGGAACCTGGGCATATCCTCAGTCTTCCTGGACCTTGATTTAGTCTCCTGTGAGAAGGGGGTAATGACATGTAACTCACCTCATTGTTATGGAGATCTAAGTAGGACTTGTAAGTCCTTGGAACATAGAAGATCTCAGAATTTGTTATAATGAGGCAGTTTGGTGAGTGAGGAAGAGAGGACCTACTGAAGGTGGAGAAGACAAGATTTCTGAGCTTGATTTTAGTCACAAAGTGATTGACCCCCTGCAATGTGGTGTGTGAATCTGTGGATTAGCAGATGTGGCTTTAGGCCATTTGTGGTCAGTGCCTGTCCCAGTATGGGAGCTTGTGTACATGGTGATTATGGTAGTAGGTATGGGTATATGGGATAAAGGGGGTTCTGAGAGGGTTTCCTGGAGCTGGGGAACTGGGTGATTCAAGCACCTTAAGTAGCAGGAAGCTGGAGGACTGCTCTGCCATGTGGGATGGTCTGAGAAAGAACTGGAAGGCTGGAGAATAGGGTTGTGTGGCATTTGTCTTTGTGGGAGTAGAGGTGCTATTTTATGGTCCTTTAAAAGAAATCCAAGAAGGTGGAGGATGCCAGGAGATGGAGTGTTTTGAAGCTCCATCAGTAGAAGCTTTAATTTAGGTTGAAATAGCCTTTGGCTAATGGCAGAGAGTTCAGCAAAGTATGAGAAGGGTGGGATAAAAGGGAGGTGGGTGGGATGTTAGAATTCTACTGGTTTTTGCTTATGAGAGCTCACCCACCCTGAAGAACATCTTGAGATGACTTATTTGTTTAATTTTTTTTCATTGCTTTGATGTCTCAGACGGCAGCCCGCAAACCAGCATACCAGACTCAACTTAGCCTCGGACAAACACTTAGCACCAGATGATCTGTGTCTTTGTGTCACACCCCCTCTGAGCCCTGCAGCCCAGGAGGATGAGCAATCGGAAGTACTGGAGAAGTCACATTGGATGGGAGCCCCATGGGGATTATCAGCAAGAGTCCCAATCGGTACAGCGAGGTCAGGTTAGGCTTTTGGCAAAGATCAGCATCGGTTTTCTTACCCTCAGCAACATCTGGTGGCCGTGACCTTCTCATAGCCTCCCGGAGAAAAGCTGTTATGGGAAGGAGAGCAAATGGTTGGTGTCTCGCATTAACATCTCATGTCCCTGCATGATCTCCATGATTTCTAAGCAACTCAGTCTAAGTCAGATGGGCCTGGGATGCGCTTTTCCAGGGAGAAGCAGATTGGGTGTTATTTATTTAGATTTAACTTGTCTCAAAGGGATTAATTTCTTAGCACCTCTCAGAAATCCTGTAAACATCAGAATCTATTCTCCGGTGAAGGGAGATACCCTTCTCTTGTGGCCGGAACTGGAAAGGGACTTCAGGTATCGTCATCTCACTGTTCTTTTCTTTCTTATCTGGGGCAACAAGAAGAAGTTTGGCCCCCTTTGGGCTCTTGTTTGGAAATTCACTCAACTATACTGGAACTGAGTTGTGTTACTTCAAGTCCTACCAGGTGGTGATAGTGTAAAGGGCATGAGATTGGAATTAGAGGACCCAGATTCAAGTTCTGGCTAATCACAGTGGTCTGAGTTCTAGTTTATTCATCTGTAGGGTGGGGAAAATAATGAAATCTACCTCAAATCTTTGTTGTGAGAATTAAAAGAGGTTATGTATGTAAAATGTAAAAAAAAAAAAAAAAAAGGAAGGAAATTGCAAGCACAGGAGAAACAAATTGTCATCATTTCTTTCACTTGGGCCCCAACAAATCTTTAGTGTTTTGGGGTTGGGAGTCTAGTTGTATTGTTAACATAGTTGCTAATCAGTGGAAGGGCTGGAGTCTCATACTGGGTGAGGACCCAGCATAGTTCCATCCCTCTGAGAATCTCTCACATTTCTCTTGGGTGGCCTTCTTCTGCAGACTAAGCAAATACAACTCTGTTCATGTGTACACCATCTGCAAGTTTAATATACACATCACTCGAATGGGGAGCATCAACTTAGAAATGGATGTTACAGGACTAACCAGGGCTTCCATGTTGGGTGACACAGAAAGAGTTCTTGGTTGCAGGTGCTAACTGGTAAAGGCACAGGATATTGTCTGAAGCAACATCACCCTCCTATACCTCCTTTTCTTTTCTTGGGTTTTTTTTTTCCCATGTCACTTCCTACTCTTGCTCATTTACCCAAGTGGACTCTTATCTTGTTTCCTTCCTAGTCTATTTTTTCCATTAACCAACAATGACTAAGTTTGACTTATCTCACAAAGACAACAAAAATGAAAAGGAATTCTCATGATACTCCTATCAAAGCAAATGAAAGTAGTTGTCAGTAAACTTGCATATAGTGAAGAAGTAAGGAAAAGAATGACAGTACTTATAACAGTGAGAGTTGGAGGAATAGGCACTCATGACTTTTTAGAATATAATTTGGTGGGACCCCACTGGAGGGCAATTTGGCATATGAATCAAAAATTAATAAAACATTATATATTATTTTCATATCTAGAAATACATCTTAAGGAAATGAGAAGGCAAATCTACATAGTTGTATATGCAAGATGGGGAGCTTATTACAGTGTTGTTTATAGTATTGAAGATTGGAACAAGTAAATATTAAATAATATAGGGATTTATTGAATAGATTATGAAATATCCATATGATAATATGCTACATAGCTATTTAACATGGTGATCTCAACTAGATGTTATTGATAAAATTGAGAGGGAAAAGAGTTAAAAAATATGTATGTTTCTATTTTTAGAAAACAAAGCATTAATAAATGCATAGAAAAAATCAGGAACTTATGCACATCTTACTGGAGGGAAAGTAAATTGAGGGGGTTTGTAAAAAACATTTCTATTTAATTTAATTTTTAGTTTTTTCCTACAAAATAGATATTACTTCTTTAATAAAGAAATCATATTTTAAATAGAGTCAAGATCACTAACACAGAATAAGTGCCCAGCTGACCTTTCCATAAGAACCTCAGTCATTATCTTTCTCTTTAGTCTAGATTTGCTTCCTAGGATACTAGAGATATAAAACACAAATAATTAGTTGCTAAGCAAAGGTATTGATTAATCTTGTGCTGAATTACTAATCTGCCAATGACATTATTTTCTACTACTTTTTGCTGTGCATTTCTACTCCATTTGGGCTGGAGGAAAGCTGAAGTGGTATTCTTAGTCCTGTTTTAATTGTTGCGTCACTGTTTTCCCCAGCTGCAGCTTTGGAGGGGAAACTAACATGGGAACCCCATCCAGGAAGCAGCTGTATGCATCTCCATCAGTCTGGCTGGAAGGAACCACTCTTGGAAAGTGATGGAAGGGCAGAAGCTTATTCCTGTACTCTGCCGCCCACCCAGCCCTGCCACCCTGGCTCCACTGCCCTTGCTTCCTTTTGAGCCCTGTTCCTGGGACACTTTTGGAATTCAGTTTGGGGCGTCTGTAGCTTAGCTGTCTCTCCCAAAGGGAGTTTAACTTGTCTGTGAGAAGTGAGTCAGCACACCGAGCCTGGAGCTGTGAGTGAAGGCTCCAGGCCTAGGATGGGGCATTTTGACTTCTGTCTTGGTGAGGCATATTCTCCAGCGCAGGCAGAGTTATCTTGTGGAAACAGGAAGATACACCAGCGTGGTGTTTCCGGGCTGGTGTGAGAATGGAACCTGTTCTCTGGCTAGAAATCTAAGGGAAATTACACTAGAAAAAATTACATGGATACACTTTCTCAGAAGGTAGTACCTTCCGCCATACTGGCTCTAGGAAGGAAAAAGATCCACCATTGATTCCACAGCAGGACTGTAGGTCTCGCTTTCTCCTTCCTTCTTTCTCTCCTCCTTCCCTTCAGTCTGCTCACAAACCTGCTCCCCACCTGACTGTTTCCTTGATTGTCTGCCTCACCATTGTAGGCCCCGCATCTAAAACAATTCTTGCCCCTGATGGAGGAGCAGGTAAACTTGGCTTTGGGAAAGAGGGACATGGAAGGCAACATGGAGAATAGAAAAAAAACCCTGCCTTTGGATCAGACAGGCCTAGTTTTGCTTTTTACTTACAGTGTAACTTGGGACAAGTAGTTTGGGAATGGCTGGTGCTTTCATGGTTGCAAGTGACAGAATCCCAACTTAAACTGCCTAAACACTAAAGGGAATATACTGGATCACGTTTCTGCACACGATGACATGGAACATCAGGCATGTCTGATTCGAGGGGACCAACACTCTTGTTACCCTGTTTTTAAAAATTTTTAAATTATTTTTATTTTTGGTGGTTTAGTCTAAAAGGCATCCTCAGTGGTCTGATATCTTGTCCACTTATGGGACTCCCATATTTTGGTCTTCTTTTGAGTATCCCCCCCTACACTCTGCTATCTTCTGTCACCTCCCTTCCATCTTGAGACCATCAGGAGGTCTCAGAGGACCTTGATCCCCACGATTCTGATCCTACAGCAACGGGACACAGAAAGACGGCATTCTTTGAGACCTGTCTAAACTCTTCCTACCATCTTGCTTTTTTCTTCCATTTTTGCCCTCAAAACATGCTATTCCAACTGGACCAGCTCCCAGTGATCTGACAGAGAGCTGGATTTGATTTCTAAAGCAGTCATTGGAAATAGAGATAGGGTGGAGCATTAGGGAAGAGAAACACAGCTGATTTGGGAGAAGCAGCCCATTTTTCTGGGCAGTTTGCTAGGTGAGGTGGTATCTGAGGCTAGATTCTGGACACGACTGTCTCCCATCCAGATCCCTGCAGCAGGAACAAAGTGACCTGGGCATTGTCTCTCCAAACCCCCCACACAAGTAATTTCCGCCAGGTTTTGTAATGTGAGAGCTACTCTGGAGGCCGAGGCCTTCATGCTTAGCTGCAAGTTGTTGAGACGCTGTTTCCAATCTTTTTTAGCAAGTGGATTGGCTTCCAGGTTGACAGCCTTGGAAACCAGACTCCTCTGTTTGTCCCACAAACAGGTATTGCCTGCAAGCTGCAAGCGGAGGCAGAACACGATGTCCAAAGCCAGCTCCTGATTTTCCATGATTTGTGGTGGGTGTGGGAGGATGAGGGAACATTTGGAGAAACCAGAGACATGATGTGTATGACCCAAAATTAATAATGATTATGAAAAATCAGCCACTTGAATTAACTTCCCCTTTAATAAGATATTTCTAAAGTTAAGTAGCTGAAAAGTGACATTTAAACAATTGCAGTTCTAGCTCATCCATCATTCTGAGGCTGCCGTCCAAGGACGTAGTTGATGATAAGCAAAGAACATGTTTATGCCTCTATTCAGGCCATAAGTAATAGAAACAGGAAAGCCTGTGCTGTAACCCCACCTTCTCAGTCATATATCTAAGCATCTGGTAAAACTGGTACTAGAATTTCAACTGGCTTGTCTTGTTTAATCCTTATAGCAAGAAAAAAAGATAATGACAACAAAAGTAGCTATGGTTTATGAAGTGCCTACTATGTGCCAGATGCTTTATATGTATAGCTTTTAATTACCAACAGTCTTGGGAATTAATGTCCTTATAGTCTTGTGAAGGAAGTGATATTATCCTCATGTTGTAGATAAAGAGTCTGAACACCGTGTCTGGGAGACGTGGTCACTCGCACAAATTTGCCTGACACAGAAATGTTGGGATCCAGGGCACAGGTTCTCTCTCCAAGTCAAGTGTTCTCTCCTCCGTTGTGTTCTGGGCAGACTCTCATTCTCCCATCCTCCTCCAGATCTAGGATAGGTCGAGACCAGGTAATCCATCTCTTGGCTTTTTCGCCACACAGTTCTTGGCTGGAACCCACTGTTCTGGTCTACTACGTGGCTGGGGGAGGGAATGAATTAATTTGCCTCCTGAACCCAGGATATGTGAGGGGGCTTGGGATGAGGGATGACAAGGGAGGAACCAAGGGGAGAGATGGGAGATGAGAAATGACTGCTGTTGGTTTAGAGAACTGTTTACAGCCATTTCTCCTGAAAGATGAGGGCCATATTCACTTTGTCATTCCTGTGTTCTTGGAAGGACAAAGACCTGGTCTAGGGCAACTGCTTTAAAAACAAAACTCACAGGTATTAAATGTTTCTGATTTCTTGTACAAAGACGGATCCACAGGCCTAGACAGATCTACCCACACAGATAGCGTGTAAGTGAAACACATTTGACAACTGCTCTGTTGCCCTTTTACTTCAAAACCAGTTGTCCTTGTGGTGGGGAGGAGTTAAGGAGCCTCGGAAGGCATAGACGTGTGAGGACATTCATCAGAAAGATGTCCAGAGCCAGGAGTTCAGAGACAGAGATGGGCAATGGTTCCAAACCTAGAATTTGGGCCCAGCTTCACTGCAAAGACATAAAGTTCTCAATGCTTGCTGATGGGTCACTTCTCCTGGGTCACCACAGCCCCCGTCCAACTCCCATTTAGTTCCCTCATCTGCCCATGCTGCCGCTTTTCTCATACCTCTTCTGCATTCTGCTCTGTGTCTAGTACTATTTCCCAGCCCCAGACTTCCCATTGTACTAGCCTGAGATGGCCATGGATATCGTAAGTAGTGGTGATTGAGAGAGTAGATTCAGGGACAGTCAAAATAAAACTAATGCTCCCCAGAGGATGAACTCTACCAGGCACCATGCAAGGTATATTACCTATATTGACTAATGCTCTACAAGGAATGTGTGTTTTACCAAGATTCAGAGGGGTTAAGTGACTTGTTTGGGATTACACTGCTGGTAACAGAGTCAGAATCCAAATTCAGGCCTGTCAGACTCTAGAATTCATGGCAAAAAGGACGAAGTAAAAGCAGTCTTTCTGGTTGTAAGTACCAACATCACTCTCAGCCATTCCTATTCTTGGGGTGCTCTGCAGGGTTCCCAGGGGGAAGGCTAAAGCATGGAGAGGTTGAGTGAAATATCTACAGTCCCAAACAGGTCAAGCGATGAACCTGAAACAGTATGTGGGTGGTCCATTAATTTATTATGTCTTTGCAAAAACTGCCAAGAGATCCAATTGATTGCATGAAAAATACTGACTCAGGGAAACACATCAGTCAGACTGATAAAGATGTCAAACATCAGGATGAATGTTTGTGTAGTGAGCCAAGTGGTAAAAGATGTGGGTGGGGGGTGTCTCAGAATGCTGCCCGGGTGACATTCATTTCACAGAATCGCAGAATCCAGAGTTGGAAGGTGATATTGTCTAGTCCTCTACCTTATCCCTGACAAGCAGTTACCCCGCCTGGATACACACAGGGACAGAAAACTCACGTTTCCAGGGGCTGCAAATTCTGCTTCTGGATATATCTGATTTCCTGAATGTTGGAGCAATAGGAGTAGAATGTCCATATTCTCAGCCTGAGATCCTGTGAGTGCTAATGAGGTCACCGTAAGAGTCAGACACAGTGAGGATGCCAAAGGGTCCAGCCAATTTGGAAAATTGTTTGGTCATTTCTTGTAAAGTTAAATATATGCTTATTATACAGTACAGCAATCCCTTCCTGGATATTCGCCCAGTGACGACAAATGTCCACATGAAAGCTGTGTGCAAATGCTTCATTCATAATTATCAAAAACTAGAAAGATCCAAACATCACCAACAGTCCATCAACTGGTGGATGGATAAGCAAACTGTAGTGTACTTACACCTGGAACACTACTAGCATAGCAAGAATAAAGAACATATGATTGGTAAGTGCAACATTATGGATAAACCTCCAATGTCTTATCTAAAGCTACGTATGTTAAGATTTTATTTATTCAGTGCATGACATTCTGAAAGAGGCAGCAACTAGAGCACAAACACACACAGTGACAAAATAGGTTGCGGGGTGCTGGGATAAAGACAAAGGGAGGTGTTGACTACAAGGGAGTATGACGAAATGTTTTGGGATGATGGAAATCTTGTGTATCATGACTGTGGTAGTGATTTCACAACTATACAACAATACATGCTTAAATTTATTAAATTGTGTACACAAAAAGTACATTTTACTGTAAGCAAACTGTACATCAATAGATCTGACTTCAGAAAGAGACGGAGACAAAAATTTAATAGTTGGATGGCCACTGTGTGTGTAGCTGCGAAATGTTTGTCCTCATGGTAATGCGGTATCTGCAGTGGCCACTTCCCGTGGGCATCTGAAGCCGTTCGGCCACTTCCAGCAGCTGGCCGCGACTCTCTCTGCACCAGTAATTCTGATGTTCCTGCAGCTCTGTCCCAGGCCCAGTCTCTGAAGCTGTGTTTGGTCTGTTGCCTGTGTGAAGGCCTTGTTACCTCAGACCACTGATGTGCTTGCTCCCCGCTGCTCCGAGCTACTTGACAGTAATATTTTTCTGCCAAGACAGAAATAAATGGTTTCCTCTTCTTGGTGAGCTACTATTTTTGTGGTTCTCTCCAAAGACTTGCTTGGGTCCTTAGATATCATGGCTCTTTTAATGTTTACACAGGCTCTTTCCTCTCTGTGCACATGTCACTAGGGTACCTGGCACTGGAGTACATTAGGTCAGGGCCACCACCTTGCTTTATTCCTGGAACCTCCACTCTCACCCCCCGAGACTCCCAGATCTCAGGGCTGTGTCCAGCACTCCAATGTCTGGCTGCCTCCATTGCAGATTCTCCTTTGCTTCTCCTCCCTTTGAAATTTAGCTTCTTTTACCACAGTCTACCTGCACATCCTAAATTCCACATGCCTGTTTCTATGTCTGAAGCCCAGGTTCGGTCATGATCCAAGTTCTTTCCCCAGGACATTCTAACACACCATGCAAATCAGTGCTGTGAGGAAGGACGCTGGGGGAGTTCCTAATTTCAGATGTTGGAAATACTTCATTGGTAGTATTTGTAGTATCTCTCCTACACAATGAGGATGTTTTTGCCTTCCAGCAGCTTCTGTTGTACCCATGCCTCTCCTCTGCCACTGAACTGAGTAAATCTAATGCCTTTTCTGTGTGACAGAACCTCAGCTATTTGAGGCAGATAATAATGTCTTTCTGGAAACTTATCCAGACTGTCTTTGCAAGAAGGCCGTGTCTGCTGGGGAGACTTCACCTGGAGGCCTGAACTGAGATGTGGGCCCTGCGTGTAAAAAGGACATAGAAAAAATAGAGGGTGAGGTGACTCAGAAGGGAACAAGCAGAGACTCCCACACTACATTGCAGCCCCAGAACAGGGACGACCCTGGACCCACCTTGTGCTGTGGACCTGCTTTTTCTTTCTACGCAGAAACATCTAGAGAAACAACCTGTTCTTGCCACTTCATTTGAACAAAATAACCTCTTCCCCTCAGGGAATCTGGAGAGAAAAGATATAGCCCCTCAAAGTTCTCCATAGAGTTATTGCTATGTTTTTGAATAAATTATTTCTATTTTTTCATCTCCAAAGTGGATTTGGCACGCCCCCAGGAGTATCAGCTTGGGTTCTGTGTAGATGCCCAGAGAGAGGAAAAGTCCTGGTTTTGATGGAAGAAACACCCCAGACGCGTGGGGAAAAGACCCAAAAACTAAAACAGGGAAGCATAATGTACCCATCCCTCCTCAAAGCACATGGGAGTTGGCACTGTGTGAAATTCTGGTGCTCAGTCAAGGTTGAAACGTAACCCAAACACTGGCGAGTCTGTGGGCCAACTCCCTGCATTTCTGGAATTGTCCCACTGAGAACTGAAAATACATTTTATGAACCAGAATTCCTTTTAATCTCTACTGCACAGGCTGCCTCTTCTGTCATGTACTGGGCAAGACCCACTGCATTCTGAGCACAGATGGAGACCCCTTCCCTCCCTCTCCAGAACTCTTTTTTTTTGGGGGGAGGGCCCTGTATTTATTTGAAAGAAACATTTTGAATCACTATGGGTGGAGAGTGACACCCAAGGGTATGCTCAAGTAACAAATATGCCTTTGGAACTGCTATGTGTTGGGCAGGAGGTGAATTTGTGTTGTTCCTGAAAGGGAATAAGTACAGAAAAAAAAAGAATGAAGTGAGGGGCAGCTGCCAGGAGGTGGAAGAGACTTTGAGGATGATCCTGACTCCTGAAAGGCTTAATATAAGTTATTAAAACCACCAAATGGCTTGTGGGAATAAATTTATCAGTGACTGTGCTGGACAAGGGGCTGATTATCGTGCCTAAACTAGAATGGTTGAAGCCAGAGACTGGCAAGGATGCAGGAACTGAAGGTCTGTGCCTGATCTTGTGCTCCTTCCTTCCTTCCTTCCTTCCTTCCTTCCTTCCTTCCTTCCTTCCTTCCTTCCTTCCTTTCTTTCTTTCTTTCTTTCTTTCTTTCTTTCTTTCTTTCTTTCTTCTTTCTTTCTCCCATTGGACTTGGACTCCTTTCTCTGGGGCTGCATCTTTGCATTTCCAGTGCCTGGCGCACTGCCTGAGACATAGGGCCCTCCATCAATGCTGTTCAATGACAGGAAGGATGGAAAGCCAGCAGCAAAATCTAATTTTTCACATCATAAAGGGTAAAGATAATTGAGAATGTCCTGGAAACTTCCATGTGCCAATATTGATTTCTTATAGAGTCTTCTTATTTGTTCAAAGCAAAGTGGAATAAGTTAAACTTTTCTTTAAACAACGTTTCCCTTATCTTGAGCTGTCTCTTCTCTGAGTCCAACGCAGATGCACCTGTTCCTCGGAGCCTTCTCTCTGCATCTAACTGGGCGTCGTGGTACATGATCCAGAATCACAGAAAACTAGAATTGAGAAATAGTGTCAGAAGTCACTCACAGATATGCCTGGACCTTTCTTGTGTCACTTAACATTTTCCAGCTTAGTATTTTCGTTTCTTAAAGTATCTTTTACTTTCAAATGAGGTCTCTCTGGGCCTGTCAACATGGATGTGTGTTCCACACTTGAATAAATCTGAGTAAAAAGCATGAAGTATGATTGGCATAATGTCTGTCTGGAAAACGCTTTGCAAATGTTTTACAAGAAATAGGTATTATTATTTCAAACCACAATGGTTTCCTGGTAAGTGAAAGACTCCTTTGTTCAGTGGAGCACCTTGAGTTAGGGTATGCGAAGGGGATTTGGAGCTCCGCTTTGGAGCAGGATTTGAAGAAGCCAAACTGGCTTTCTAGTGGTAGGGCTGAAGTACAGTCTGGGAGGGAGGGGAAGAAGTGAGATGGGAGGAGGTAATGAAAAGTGGACTTGTGAGATGGTGAGAGGTGGGGGTGAGGGGTGGTACGGACAGAGAAAGCATGTCATGGCGATGTCTGAGAGTCAAAGTGGTGGATGTTCATGTTCTAACGAAGTAATCCTGCCCCCACCTCCTGCAAACCTTGAGCTGAATTTTTGAGCAAAGTGGCCATTTTCCCCAGGAATACACAGAAACCTTGGGGAGGGCACTGGATCTTCCATGGGATACAGAACAGAGGTTTGGAGAATGCTACTTAGAACGTTACAGGAAGACCCAGCAGATATTTGGGTTACACAAGGCTATTTAATGCCATGGAAACCTATGTAAATACAAATATCTTTTTTTCCTACACTATCACCTTGGAGTTAACATATTTTAAAACAGGAGATGGAGATAGACATAAAAGTTATAACCAGTCAAATCTCAGCTGAAAAGTATAAAACCACAGTTGAATGCTTTTTATAGGGTTTTTGCTCTTCTCATGTATAAATTTTGATGATGTTATGTTTGCTCAAGAGACCTGAAGATCATCACCAATGTGAAGTTGGGAGACTTGAGAAAAGATGGTTTTAGCTCTGTATTTTATCAACAGCTTCCACGGTAAAGTCTGATGAAAAGTTTTCACACATCTTTATACACCCAAAGAAGAATGGATGTGGTATATCCACAAACCAATCCTGAGCTAGGGATGTAGTAAAATTCAGGTCTGTGACACTTTCCAAGCCATAGAGTAGAATTAATGTTAGGAGAAGCTGTGATGCAGCCCCTACCCAGATGGCTTTATTTCAGAAAAGATCTTGCTGGAAGATGAAATTGCTCCTGGTCTTTCCTGTGATCAGATATGCTATTTGCTGGTTCAGAATGCCAGTAAGAATGAATGTGTAGCTTCTTCATTCTAGGCATTTCTTCTGCTACATTGTCTGTTCTTGTCCATAGATGTCTTCCTAGTTGTTCATGCTGTCCTTTTCCCATTTCCCAGGATGCCACAGATGGGTCCTGTTATGAGTATGAGTGTCAGTCTTGTCACATGGGCTGACTGAGGATCTCCATTGCTTCCAGGTTCTTCACTAGGCTGTTGTTCTTGCCCATCCATTTTTCTGTCATTAATGAAGCAAGAGTGACAATGACCTGGAGGCCCTCAGGTACGTGGGACACAACGATGCTATTGAGGGAGATGGTCGAGTCCAGGATACACTTCATGGAGACTGTGATAATGAAAAAAAGAATGCTGGTGAAGCAGCCACTCCTACTACAATACAAACAAAGTACTCAGTCTCAAATGCAGTGGGTGTCTTTTCATTTCCTAGTCCCAAAGCCAGCGAGCCCATCTGACCAACGATGGTGTTGTTGCTTGTGTTGGTAACCGTGCTAGTGGCTGTGATTTTTAAATAGGTTGTAGGAGGGAAGCCAGTGTTCTTTGTTCAAGGGCGTTGCCATGAGTAAAATCACAGGAGCAGGACGAGGACTTAGACTTCTCAATGAGAGATAAATTATCTCCCCTCCCTCCCCAAGAAGCCAGACACATGATACCCAGAGGAATTTGTCTTCTCTTTTAAACTACTATGTTCCTAGTCCTTAACTCCTTTGCAGGCATCATAATCTCTTTTGCATCTCAGATGACAAGAATTTGGAGAGTAATTGTTTGCTGAATACAGCCGTAATGTTGGTGCTTCCCACTTCTTAATAATAAACAAAGATTCCCACAACCAGAGCAAGCACACATTGTCTAGGGAGGCAGACTTATCGCTGGAGTGCTGAATCCCAAATGCAACCAAGCTCAGGACAGACTGAAGGCTAAAGAACTCCTGCACCAACTGTTGAGGAATTTCGCTCTGCCTGGTGTGGTTCAGTGGCTTGAGCTCTGGCTTGTGGACCGAAAAGTCACTGGTTGGATTCCCAGTTGGAGCACAAGCCTGGGTTGCAGGCCAGGTTCCCAGTTGGGGGTGTGTAGGATGCAATTGATCCATACTTCTCTCTTACATCGATGTTTCTCTCCTCTTTTTCCCTCTCTTTCCCTCTCTCTAAAAAATATAAATAAACAAACAAATAAAAAAACTGTTGAGGAACTTGATAATTTCTGGTGTTCCTTTGAGAGACCTGAGGGTCTGGTGGTGTCTTGAGCCAGGAGTTGTGCAGTTCTCATGCTGGAGAGACTTATATCATTTGGACCATAACTCTCCTCCACTTCCTCATTACTCAATTTCTGATCATCCAGGTTAATTCTTTCTTTTCTTTCCGGTGATTCTTTATGAATTCCAAGCAGTTGTTCTTCAGGCCCCTGTAGTTCTCCTAGCTACCTTGTTTTCTTTCTTTTTTCCACTGAGCTGCAAAAAGTGAAATGTTGGCATTGTGTTGCTCATGATGCTGATGACCCGTGTGCAGGTGGAATGAGATTGGTCACAAAGTCCTGGGACACAGGAGGGCACAGTTCCAAGGCATGAGCCATAGTAAGGGCCACGGGCCCATGGGTCCAACTATGGGAGCTTGAGGGAGGGGAGCTGAAGGGCCATTCTCAGCCCAGACTCTCTGCTGCCATCTGGCAACCCAGTGGGATCAGTGCCTGCTCCTGGTTTTCTGTCTTGTTTATGTTCATTTTTCTAATCTACTCTACCAGATTGAAAAGCTCCCTGAGGGCAGAGCCTGTGTTAGTTCCATCACCATGTTCTTACCATGCGGGAATACAAAATAATATTTGTTGAATGACTAACTGACCTCATGATTTGGGGCCCGTGTGTTTGTGGCCACTACTTGGCAAAGTAATGTAGCTATTGACTGGAAACAATGAAGCTTGGGTGGGTGGGATTCATAAGAGGAGGAGCTTGAACCAGGTCAGCAGGTCTCCGATGGAGCCCTTGGAAATCTGGTACAGGCAGTAAGGTACACAAGTCAATCTCAGCCACAGTTTCTGTATCTGTAAAGTCAGGATAAAAATAGAATGACAGTATTTACCTCTTGGAATTGTTAAGATTGAATTAGATA
The DNA here is from genome assembly GCF_004126475.2 of Phyllostomus discolor. Classification (NCBI taxonomy): domain Eukaryota; kingdom Metazoa; phylum Chordata; class Mammalia; order Chiroptera; family Phyllostomidae; genus Phyllostomus; species Phyllostomus discolor. The sequence continues at coordinate 15,606,345 of NC_040906.2, forward strand.
ACGCCTAAGTACACATAGAACTATTTCTAGTACATAGCAAACACTCAAACTTAGTTATTAATATTAAAAATTAACCATAATAAAAAGTAATGTCTCATAAAGACTATAGAGACTGCAGCCCTATTTCATTTATAATTTGTTAACTGCTAACTGCCTATTGCATGTGAAACATTGTGAAGGAGGAAAAATAGGTGCCTGATTAATGTGACTTAGCAATCCAAAAGTGGTCAGCCACCAGCATCATCACCTCTGTCCCTATAGGGACACTTTGGAAGATTCACATAGTGGCCTTTCAGCCATTTTCTCAAGAGAAATAAATCTATGCTTTGCCCCTCACGGAGCCCTTTGAAGGAAGGGAACTTGTCTCATTCATCTCATTACCTTGAACATCCAGGACAATGCATGACATACAGGCAGTGCTTAAATACACTTTCTGAATGAATGAATGAATGAACGAATGAATGAATGCTATTCATGGAAGGCATTGACACCGGACATTAGTTCAAAATGATTCAGAATCAGTGGCGATTGAGCAGTGATGGACTTGAATCCAAGAGCTTCCTTAGAGACCTTTCCATACCCAGAAGCTTTCATTGTGTTATGGTGCATACTGCAACCAACAAATTGTCCCCACTGAAGCTCACCCCAGATTTGGATCTAGCAGCTGCCTCCACAGTGAGGGGAGATCTAACCACCAGACTTGTCTTAATAGAAGCCATTCAATCTGGGCTTTGGGGGGATACAGTCTGATGTAACCCTCATCAACTTCATTACCAATGCTACAATCAGTTTTAAGTGTTAGGCTGATGCAGCTTATCAAGGGACCTTAACTGCTATGACATCATAGCCTGGCTTGATGCCCTCAGCCAGAGTCAAGCGTTGGGTGGGTAGCTTGGCTCTCTCAACCGCCTGCCTGGCTCACTCTGGTAATATGTGTCAAGGCAGCAAGAATGCATTGCCTAAGCTAAGAATGTGGATCAATCTCTGCGAGCTGGAGGAGGAAGGGCATGGAGGAAGGAAGGTCTGATTGTGATGGTGGAGCGAGAGAACAGGTTGTCCAGAAGGACATGTAAACAGTTCCTGGCTCCAGCGTCCCTGCTGTCATCCATAGTTACTCACAGTCAATCTATCTGGAGGATTGTTCTGGGTCAGGGAAAGGGTGGAGCCAAAGCAGGAACAGATAACAGAGCACATTCCAGATCTAGTGTGCATAGGGGTAAACTTGGCCTTGGAATAAAGTCGGTGCCATGACCCTAAGGGAGGCCCTTACTCTTAATCTTTGGAGAGAAGCCTACTTATTCCAGGGACGCCTTCAGAGCCCATCTGCTCACACAGGCACATCCAGAGTGGCTGGCTGAAACGAGAAGTCCTGTCCTCTTTCCATCCTAACCTTTCCCCAACCAGGCAATAAAACCCCTACCAATAAACTCATTCTTGTTCCTTTGTTGGTTGCTAATTAATTTCCAGTTTTTAAATTCAACAGTAAGAACAGGTTTACCTCACTGCGCTGGAATTTGATGTTGGAACCCAGGGTCCTGGGGCTTTGGAATGTTCTGTAGAAATGGCAATGGTGTGTGGAGCTCCTCTGTGAACAGGCACCTTTCCCAGTGGAGGGAACAAAACCATTCCTTCCGAGTGACTCATCCCACAGGTGATAAAGTGGCTGTGGTCTGTCTCTGATGCAGTGGGTGTGATAGTATGAAGAATATGCTATTTTCCCTCTTTGCTCAGCCATCCTAGCCTTCTGACATTCCTAGAATACCCATATACCAGGCTTTTTCCTGCCTAGAGACTTCACTTTCTCAATCTTTGCATGACTGACTCTTTCATGCTTCAGATTCCTACTCAAGGTCAACTTCTCAGAGGGGTCTTCCTTGACTACTTAATGTTTAAAGCAGGGGTCCCAGCTCTACATTCCCCAGTATGCTCTAACTGGGCTCTCCAGTTCTATTCTTTATGTCCCTCTTTACAACTCTAATTGCATTTATGGGTTATTCACTTGTTTATTGTCTTCAGAGTGTGAGCTTGCTGAGGGCAGGCCTGTTTTGTTTGCTGCTGTATTTTTGGGATATGGGACCAACCTATTTAAAATATTTGAGTCTTCAGTACCTTTGGTAATTTCTGGGAATCTCAGTCTCATAGTCTCATAATCATGGTCTCATAATGCTTGCAGTCTAGTTAGGAAGACAGAAAGTTTGTCACTGACACTTGCGACAAGTGCCTGGAGAGAGAGGACACAGTGTTGTGGGAGAAACAGCCAGACGGGCCTGCAGAAGTTAGAGGAGCCTTTCTCCCGGAAAATACAAGAACTGCAACCCAAAGAAAGCCAACATTAACCAAAGAAAGAGGGAAAGAATCCTGGGTAGAGGGGATAGCCTGTGCAAAGTCCTGGAAGTAGGAAAGAGGACGGCGTGGCTGAGGACCTGGAAACTGCTTGGTAGGTAGAAGAGGGCAAGCATCGAGGGATGAAGACGGAGACGCAGCAGCAGCCGAAGCACAGTGTGGGCAAGCCCTGCTGAACTGATTCTGTAGAAGTGAAGAGTTACTGAAGGGTTACAAGTAATCATCAGAAATTGCCCGTTCCAGGTCACTGAACTGAGGCAGCCACATGCCTGAGAGCTGGACCGTCTGGGTTTGTGTGGTCACCGTGAGCTCTGAGGGCAAGGTGGCAACCTGTCAAGTTGGAAGAGATGGGCAAGATTTAGGATCCAGACTGGAAGGGTGGGGGTCACTCAAGGCCAGGGGACCCTGTCAGTCACCAGGCCTCACACAGGCCCAGAATATAGAGTTCCAGTTTGGGGTGAGTTTGTGATTTCTATAGTGGTTAAGCGTGGGAAAATTAGGAAGGCCATGGAGTTTAGGCCAGGATTTGGAACTCATTGTAGAGCATGGAATAGTCTGTGACACTCTGTTCCAGGGTAGCTGGGTTGTGAGGACTGAGCCCAGGGTCGGGGTGCCCTGGATTTAGTCTGTCTGTCTGTCCATCCCTCTTCCAGCAGGCCCCAGAGCCCTGCACGCAAGGGTAAACAGCAGCAGGAGCCTGCCTTCTCAGGGGATCCTCACTGCTCTCCTGGAAACTTCCTGGAAAACAGCAAGAATGCTAAGGAGGTGGCCTCTTCTTTCACAAAACCTTTGAATCAGCAAAATACAGCATGATCTACATGGACAGCCCCTGGGGGAGGCTGTAATGGGATTTGGTCTGCACAGTTGCGGTGTTTGTCAAGGCAGGAGAACCAAATACCAGTGATGTCCACATGCTGCCAACTACTCAGGTGGAAAAGAACCACCCGTTTGTCACCTGGGCCCACCGATGTTACAGAGAGCAGGAATCCTTCAGCTTTCATGGTCTGCGCCACTCACTGTGCTTTCTTCTCCTAAAACTGCTATATGGCCAGATACTTTTTTTTTTTTAGTGGAAGGGATTCATACTGAGCTTAATACAAAAGAATTTGGAATCCCACGGGTGGCCCAAGGGGTAGCTGGGGAGTCAGTGCGGTCTTGGTCACCTTTTCCCAGACTCCAGGCCCCTGGGCCATGCCTTGAACGCCACGTTTCAGAGAGCACCTAATGAATACACACCTTGGGCAGCAAGACCCTGGATGGTGGAAGTATGGAGACCTGGAGGGGTCCTTAATTTTCACGAGGGAGGTAAATGTTGGGAGTGCAAAGTAAGTGTGGTCCTTTCTGCATGTGCCAGAGCACACATGCAGAACAAAACCAGGGTCACAATGGGGAGAGTGCACAGAGCTCAGGAGGGAGAGAGGCAGGCCTGGCCAACTGGCCAGGGCCTCAGACAAACAAAAAAGAAAACATCAAAACCTTAATGGGTGGGTGGAGGATGGGTTGGTCTTCTTTTCCACTGTTCTTTTTCCATCCACAGAATTACTCAATAATTGGATGAAAGGAGTTCTGTAGATGTTATGGATTTGGAATTTTTAGAAAAAAAAATGTGACAGGGTTCCTTGTAAATTTCAACTTGCGATGTTTGCAGATTATTTTGGGAGGCACTGTAGCCAGTTCCCTCCTGGGGAACCGGCTGGAGGACAGAGGGAGGGGTGGTAGCAGCCTCCGTGTTCGTCGTCAGTATTGCTGTGTGCTGTGAGGTGGACTGGCCAGGTATTTGCAGCCTGAACCATCGAAGAGCAGAGCTTCACCCCTGCCCAACCTCCTCTCAGGGCCATGAGTGGATTCTGGAATAAGAGGTGCTGATGGACAGCAGCGAAGATTCCAGGGCAGAACTTGTCTGATTTGAGATTAGGTGGGAAGAGACAGGAACTTAACAAAGTCTAGCCTGGAACCACACAAGCAAACACATCTGTGGATAGTAGTCCCACATATGAAGGTCTGAGTGTTTGGGAGAGAGCTGGAAACAATTAGCACGGAGAGAGACCTGGGGCAGGAGGGAGAACTGCAAATTTGTCTCATACTTGCCCTTGAGTTAGCACTGGCTGACCCAGGGCAGAAGGATGAGGAGTGGTGGGGTGGAAGGTGGGGCAGGGAGGTGATTGTTTAGAAGAGGCCAGTACTATTTAGGGCTACAAATAAATACAGCTGCAGGTCACGGGGAAGGGCAGTCAGCGACCTTCTTGTGGATGCTGAGGAGATGAGAGCTACAAAGAATTTCGAGACAAGAGTCTGTGTTCCTGGAGTGACAGATTCTGGCAGAGGTTCAAAGAGGAGAGGGTCTGAAAGCCCAGCGTGAAGACGGTTTGGTATCACTACTGAAGTCTTTCTGCTGTGCTAAGGGATATCGCTTTAGGATTTGCTGGTGGTCGGCACAGCATGAAAAGGGAAAACCGCAGGAAAAAAGCAAGACAAAGAGAGATGAATGGTACCAAAGTAGAGGCTAAAAAAATGAGAACTAGAAAGATTTTACAGTCCATCTTTGTACTTTTTCGAAGTCCAGAAGCAGGGAGGGGTGATTTTGGCCTCTAGGGTTTACTTGGGTTTTATGATGCAGAATGAAATAAGGGGAAAGGCTTATGCTGGGCTCAAGCTTGTCCTCACGGCTTATGGCGCTAGCTGGAGCAACAGCTCTTTTGGGGCTGGAGAAGAGGTAAAAACCTGGAGGCTGGGTAAATGTAGAATTGGAGCAAGCATCAGAAGGGGTAATTTTGGAACCTGCTTTGCTAGCTCATTGGAGCAATCCCGAGTGATCATTCAAGGTTTCATTTTTTTTCTTTTTTTGGCCTACTGTCCACAGGAAGTCCACAGGTGGGAGGACAGTTTGAGAAAAGGATGGTGGGAGAGAACAGGTTGCCATTGTCAAAAGGACCAGGGTAAGCTGATCTCTACCATGAATGTCATTTGAGGTCTTGACCAAAGAACTGTCTTCTTTGAGATCTGTTCATCTCCCTCTCACATGTCTGTGGGGCCTTCAGAGCGATCGAGAGGCAGGCAGATGTTCTGCGTGGAAGACTCTCTAAGGTTCCAGCTGCATTAGCTAGATTGTGAGTTCTGGCTACCTGCACCAAGAATGGAGCTGGCTGCTGAAGTTCACTGGGATAGGGTGGCGGGGTAGGAGGGAGTGTGGGTAAAAGCAGCAGTTCTATGACCTCCTTCCCAGAGATCCTGAATCAGAAATGTAAGTGTGGAGCCTGTAACCAATATTAAAAAAAAAACTTTCCTGATGTATCTGATGTAACAATTGGGGTTGGAGACCTCGGTGTCTTGGGTCATTGTTCAGAGTTGGGTGGTTACGTTCTAGAAGTTTTTGATGTAAAATGGACAGCATCAACTTAACATCTGCAGTACTCTCAGACCACCACAAATAACGGCAATAAACGTTGAACGAATATGTAAGATTTAGATGTACACTGTGTAGAACTCGAAGATAATACACTTGTGTTGCTGGGATGTCACAGTCAATCTGGACAATGATGAAGTATGTAGGCATTTAACTGGAACATATCTTCTCTTTCAGGGTACATGAGTTGGCCTTCCTATCACCATGTTTGTGGTTTGCTCAATTTTCAAAGTCCTGTCTTTCAAAGCAGTTTCTGTGGCATCGAGCCATGAGCCCTGTGTAGTGTGTAAGGGTTTCTTGGCAAGAAGCAAGACTTCAGAGTCCTGTGAGCAATGGGATTTTACAGGTTGTGTGTGTGTGTGTGTGTGTGTGTGTGTGTATGCACATGCACACCTATGTGATATTTGATGGGTCTCCAAAGGTTTTACTGAGAATGTCCTTACATCCAACATGCAATCTAAGCAATGCAAGTCATTTGAGTGGGGCTGCTGTCAAGGTACAGTGCAACTTTGAGGCTCTAGGGATGGAATTAGACTGACAGTGAGGAGGCCAGCACAGGCCAGGGGGAAGAGTGTCTCATCAGTCTTGTCCTTCACGTGGGGATGGGGTGGATCGATCCATTCAAGAAGGCAAGGAGTGGGGAGCCTTGAGGAGCTTCAATCACTTCTGTGGATTCCCACAGAGAAAATCGATTTTGTCAGCTCTTCAGACAGATTAGCTAGTCAACAGAGCAGCCTCCCCAAAGCTGGAGACAGTCTTCGCTGCACACCAGTTGTTTGCTTGATAAGTAGAACAAACCCCTGGAGAGTGTTGAAAGAGAAGGGTGCGGCCGGTGCCTTTGGCTGACAGCACATGCAGAGGAGCTAAGAAAACAAGGGCATAAACTCTAAAAATCTTTTAGGTTTCGTTTACTCAGGCGAAAAGGAGTCATGACTACCATAGCAATTAACTGAGTTTGATGAATAGATATAGCCAACCTGACAAAATCAGACCTGTGCCCCTTTTTTCTTTGGCAGTAGACTGTGTGGTGTTTACCTTTTTTCTCCAACCCACACCACCCCCATTATATACACGCACACACACACAGTCTTCTTCTGCCTGCGAAAGCTCAGTTTTACTTTCTCGTCTCCATTTATGTGTCTTCCAACTTGGGGACTACATACATTGCATTTCATTGTTCCCTAATTATTTCATGCAGGAAAATGTTATCTTTCTGGAGAACCAGCACTGTGTATTTTCTGCTATTTATTTTTTTCCCTTCTTTTCTTTTTCTCTCTTTCTCTCCCTTTTTCCTTTCCTCTGTTCCTTCCTTTCTCTCTTCCACCATGTGTTCATTCATTCCACCTAAGGTTTGCCTAGCTAGTACTGAGTCTCTGTTGAGGCTTTATTTATTGTTTTATTTAATCACTATCTATCTTTTTTTAAAAAAGATGTTATTTATTTATTTTTTAGACAGAGGGGAAGAGAGGGAGAGAAACATCAATGTGTGGTTACCTCCCATGAGTGCCCTCTACCCACACTGGGGACCTGGCCTGCAACCCAGATATGTGCCCTGACTAGGAATCAAAACAGCGACCCTTTGGTTTGCAGGCCAGTGCTTAATCCACTGAGCCATACCAGCCAGGGCTCAATCACTATCTTTATTAAGTACCTATTACATGCTAATCACAAGGTCTAGAGATACAGAGATAAAAGTCAATCTCTTACTCTTCAGATCATTTGTAGTCCAGCAGAGATCTCGGATGCTAGAAAATAAAATTACCTATGCTATTTGTTGACTATAATTAAATATTTAATGTTGAAATTTACAACTTTAGAAATAGTGCTAGGAACTACAACTTTAGAAATAGGTCTGTTGGAAAGATGTTTGAAAACAGATTAGAGAACCACCCAAAAGAACAAAGTGATGGTGCCAATCAAACAAGGCCAAGGGGGTTTGTATCTCCCCGTTCAGCTGCCCAAGGCATTCCTGTACGTCAGCTAGCTCTCAGAAGGACTGGCTTCCAAAATGGCTGGGAGAGGGTTCCTGCACCCCTACGGTAGCTCAGATGTGGGGGACCCAGGGCGAAGGCAAGTGAAGCCAACTTGACCCCTCAGTTGTAGTAGCCACATGTCCATCTTACTCTGGTGAAGGTTCTCTATAACGCTCCTCAGTCTTGGCGTACCTTCCAAAGTCAGAGGCACTTTCCTCATACTACCAAGTTTCTCCAGCATTTGAGAATAGTTTTCTCTTTCATGGTTTAGAAAAGAGGTAGAATGTGGGGAAAAAGGAAGCAGGAGAAACGAAATTGCATCTCAGCTTAATAACTCTCAATTGTAACTCAACGAACTCTTCAGGGGAAATGAACATGATTCAGAGGAGCGACTGGGTGTTTTAAAAAGGTGGCTTTTCCCATTGAGCAAAGTTCTGGCTCATGGCAAGGAGGCTCAGATGAGTCTTGTGCATGAAAGTGGATCGCTTTGGAATAAATTGTTTAATTTGATCTGGGGATGGAATGTACCTTGTACACCTCCTTTTTCAAGCAACTGACATATTTACAGCTTATAATTCAGTTTACTTAAGATGAGGACAAACCAGTTCTTGGCATTTCCAGAAAGTCTAGGATGACAGAATTTCCCCGCTCACCCCCGCTCCAATTTCTCTCATGTGCAAACACACGTACACACACACACACAATCTTCACCCATGTAAATGAGCCATCTTGTACCAAGCTCCAGTCATTTAGATTCCCATAATGCCATTGGGTTGTTATTGCATGAAGACTGGCAGCAGGGTGAAGTTAGCTGATTGAATTCTTGTCTGAAAAAGATGACAAACATTTTAGCTTCTGCCATGATGAAGTAACCGCTTGAGCTAAAGCTGACCCTGGGAAAAAAAAAAGACAAATGTTTTAAAGACACAATGCTCACTCTTGGTCTACACCGAGTCCTGTCCTCCCTGGATAAGTAGGTTTATTTTGTGGAGCTGATTTGTGTAGACCTCTCTCATCGCAGAGTGGGAGAAGCCTCTGGGCTCATTACCAGCAACAGCGCCTTCAGGTTTTGAGACCTTGGGAACACATCGGACAAGGCTGTGCCTGAAAAAGGGCATTGGGGACCTTATCTCTTAAAATATGGAAAATGAAGTAATTTTAGAAAGTTGGGACTATGGACACTTTGTCCATTACATGTAATATAGTCTGAGGAATTCTGTATGTCTTTCCAGGCTATGAATTGTTTTTATGTCGAAGATGTTGTTGTACTGTTCTCTGTTTACTGGGGACCTGCCTCCCCACCTGGCCCTCCCTACCCACCCCCCCCTCCATACACACACACATCAGAAGGAGGAAGTGGGTTTATATGGTAGCCAGAAGATTCAAGTTAGAAAAAAGCAAAAATGTTCTCTGTCCTGAAGAAGGCATAAAGGCCCTAGCTGACTGCTAAAAATTTGTTCTTGGTTTGGTTATCTTTGTGTCTGTTTTATGTAGGTTAAATTAGCTGCATCTTAATGTCTTCTGTACTTTTGTTGCACAGGTGTGTCAAAAAATTGGCCATCACCTGGAAGGTGAGAATCCATTTCACAAACATTTGCATACTTACATTGTGTCAGGTATGGATAAGTAGGTACAGATATGATTTCAGGTCTCCTTAGGTGAGTCAAATTGGTGACCTGCCAACAAAGGACCCCACGGCTCAGAGTATGGAGCTGCCTTCCCTGTGTCCCAACCAACATATGGCCAAGGGCTTGATCCAGAACATAACAGGAATGTTTTCTAGGGTGAAAGGGTGTCTAGAGAGTGTTCTGAAATGCTGGATTAAATTGACCATCCGTATCATCATGTTCATGGTCATTATTGTCCTGTTTCATTTGAGCTTCCACTCCAGCTCTCCAAGAAGGTGGCATGCTTTCTGTGGGCAGGGAAATTGAGGAGGCCTCACCATTTCCAGGGATTCCATTTGAGCAAGCTGGTCTTGCCACTTTCTATAAGGTGATGGGCTTAGACACTCGCCTGGGAAGCCTAGTCAGTAGTAAGACTCTTTAAGGCATGTGTTATTCCACAATGAAGCCACTGAAGTGAGGCAGGGAGAACACTCAAAGGAACAAAATTAACTTATTTTCCAGCCTCTTTTGGGGAATTTCTGTGGACTTGCTGCTGTGGTATCAGCTCTGTATGTGTGTATGTGTGTGAGTGCACGTGTGAGAGAGAGAGGGGGAGAGAGAGAGAGAAACACTAGTGCCATGCTTTATCTTTCAAAGACAACTTCTTAATGTAAATCTCCAAAGAATGGGATTGGGGTTATCCCCCAAACATCCTAGTTTCCCTTAACTATGCATTTGGTATTTTAGAACCTGCTTAAGTATCTTCAGATTATAAGATGAAATATATATTACTGGTTTTCTGGACAGGCAGGACAGTGCTACCTTTGACTTTTCTCTGCTTCCTTTCCGTGCAGAGCAGAAGTGCCCTTGTTGGATGAGTCTTTATTTCCCCGGCCCAGATGAGGAGTGGGAACTGGGGGGTGGGCCAAGGGTGGGGGAAGTGTTAGCAGATACACCACCAGTGGGTGCAAGGCCCTCTGCTACTCAGACATAGAGGAAAGTCGCTGCTGGGTAGGAGACTAGCTCCCCCATTATATCACTGAGTCCATTTTGAGAGGCACAGTGGATACGAGTAAAAGTGGGTGAAGCTTTGTGAACAAAGAATTTCTTAGTGACTCCAGTGAGCTCCCTATCTTTCAGTACAATGTGATGGACCAGAAAATGCCTCCCAGTATTTAAGGGAAGATGCTGTCAGTATTCAAGGATCATGACAATAAGGTCTAATGACCAGTGATAATTGGTAAGCTGAAGCCAAAAAAATGTAGTGGGCTTACCCAAATACATTTGGTTGTTAGTGGCTAAAGCAAGCCTTCCTGCTTGCTTTCAAGCAGGTCCAATCCAGACCTACTCTCCTTCAGTTCCATGAGGCTGTGTGTGTGTGTGGAATGTCCTCTCTGGTGATCCTGGGGTAGGGTTATTCTGGCTTCTGGTCTCAACTCTGACCTAGAGAACTTTCACTTCACTTTGCTTTTCTCAGCCAGATCCTGTACTCCCTCTCTTCCAGTATTCCAGCCATCTATCTGCTCACCCACCCTGACGTTCAGGGGAAAAAAAAAGGAAATCTGTGTGACCCATGGAAAATTTCATTGCAGACAAAACCGTCCCAAACCCCTCCTCGCTATGTTCCATCAGCAATGTGAAGAATCAGTTATTCTGGCCTGTCATCTGTAGGATTTGCACAGCCACGGAGGTGCCCTGGCTCTCAGCAGTCCTGCTGGGTCACCATGCCTCAGTCAGATTTTGAAATGTGATACTGTTCCCTAAAATAATTTTTCCTAGGAGTCTGTCATATCAGCTTGCCTTATCTTGCACTCAATTTGTTTCTGGCTTTGATTTTTTTTTTTCATTAGAGTTTGAATTGGCTAACAAGGCCTGTTAGTTTAATCCATTGCCAACTGGATATAAATTGGTTTTGGGCCTTAAGCGGGGCCTGGCCCCAGGTAAAATTGTGAAACTGTTGAGATGGGTTTCTGTCACCCAACCACCTCCCTTTCCAGCCCTCTCGGAGCTCGTGCCCTTTCCTTCCCTGAGTTTGCTTGCTGCTAGCTATTTCTCTTAGAATGCATATGACAACTGTAACAATTGTATGTGATTAACCAATCATCTCTGTATAATGACAGCATTTCTAGGACAGTTTATGCATCTGCTTATCCCACCTCTGTTTCGTTGTGCCAGACACTGGTGGTCTCTAAACTTGGTTGCTTGGAGATTTTTGTCCCACATACAGGTTCTTAGGCCTCACCTGGCAACACAAGAAGGAAATTCTGGGTTGGAGGGTGGGGATTGGCATTTTTAAATAAGATCTCCTGGAAATTCTGATAGTTCGCCACGGACTTCTGGTTGGAAGGTTCCTTCCAACCCTGTCTGAGACTCTGTGACCCTGTGATTTTATCCTCATCACAGCACTGGGAGGAATCATCATCATAATAATAATAACAGCTAAAAAGCTGTTATTAGCTGTAAAGCTAAGCACTTTATATGAGTTATCTCAGAGTGAGGACATTCTTAATCCCTCTTCAGCAACGGAGAAATTTAAGGCTCATAAAACCTGGAAGAGAACTGACTAGAGTGTCTTGAAATTCCTGTAGCTACCAGAGGAGTAATAAATTCTCCAAATTCTCCACTCTGGGTTCCGGGTTCTTTGTGGGGCACGCGGCTTAGTGAAGGTAGTCTCCAGTGGAGGTAGTCTCAGGTCATTCAATCTGTAGCCCAGCTGGGAAGTCCTTACGAATAGGAAACGTGTGTTATTCCCTGCTCTCTTCCCTTCCCCAGCACTTCCCAAACGTCCTGCCTGGCAAAGAGAAGACCCTCAGTGGGTTTTTTTTGTGGAATTGGAATGATCTGCAACCCAGTTCTTCTGATTTTTAGCTCAGGGCACTCCTGCCACCTGGGATTTAATGAACTCAAGGACCTCCAGGTATAAATTGAGAACAGGGATTAATTTGTCATGTCAAGGTAAGATATAACAATCTTAAGATACAAATGATAAAGTAAATTCTCTCTAATGATAAAATTTCAGGCACCTGGATAGTTAGACCAGTTTTGGAAAGGTGTAGGTTCTATATATACCGCCCCCCCCCCCCCCCCCACACACCGCTGCTTGTTTTTCAACAAAGACACCAATGCGGTTCAATGAGGAAACAAAGGTCCTCTCAGAAGTGGTACTGGAGCAACTGAATATTGATATAGGAAATAAAAAAGAAACCTTTGGTCCCTACAAAATACCACACATACAAGTTAATTTGAAATGGGTCATAGGCTGACATGTGGAAATTAAAACAATAAAATTTCTACTAGACAACAAAGGAGAATACCTTTGTAATCTTGGGGTAGGCAAAGATTTCTTAGGCAGACCATAAAGCTACTAAGTCTCCCGCCTCCTGCAAATAAATTGGGTCTCGTCAAACAAAAAGACTGATACATTTCTGCTCATCACAAGATATCATTTGAAAAGTGAAAAGGCAAATTATAGTATTATAGAAAAATATTTGCCAAAAAACTAGTATCCAGAACATGCAAAGAACTCCTACAACTCAGTTATAACAAGACAAGCAACCTAATTAAAAAGCATGCACAAGATTGGATAGGAACTTCATAAACAAAAATATCCAAGTGGCCGATAAGGTGCTCAACCTCAGTAGTCATTGGGAAATGCAGAATAAATTAGTAGAGGTATTGTTGTACATGCAGAGAATAGCTAAAATGAAATGGCTGACAATACAAAGTGTTGGTGAGAGTGTGGAACATGTGGAAGTCATAGCTACTGTGGCAGTATAAAATTTTGCAACCTGTTTGGAAACTGGTTAGGCATTTTCCAATAAACATTAATATACACGCACTCTACATAACAACAATTCCACTCTTAAGCATTTATCCAAGAGAAATAAAAATATATGTCTGAGAAAGACTTGCCCAGGAATGTTCAATAGCAGGCTTAGTATTAAAAACCCCAAACTGGAAATAGCCCAGATGTCTCTCAATAACAGGGAACACCCTTCAGCAGTAAAAACATCACTGAGGCAAACAACAACACAGATGATTCTCAGAAGCAATATATTGAGTGAAGGAAGCCAGACACAAAGACTTTATGTTGGATGATTCTATTTACATGGAGTTTGAGAGCCACCAAAATGAATCTGTAGTGATAAACATCAGAAATGTGATTATTTCAGAGCAAGGAGGGAAGAGGCTATTGACTGAGCAGGCGCACCTATAAACTGTTAGTTAACTACTATCAGGTGACAAGCCCCTAAAACTTAGTGGTTTCCATGTGCCACTGTTGCGTAGGCTGACCTTGAGTGATCCACGACGGTTTTCTCACATACCTGACCCTTTGGTGGGGTGGGCTGCAAGTCTGGGCTCAACTGTTGACTACGGCACCTGCGTGTGGCCTCTCCACCATGATGAACTCCAGGTGGTCAGGCTTCTTACTGGATGCTTAGGACACTGAGTGTGAGTGTTCTAGAGAACAGGGCAGAAGCTGCCTTGCCTTTATGGGTGTAGCCCTGGCAGACTCGTAATGTCACCCCTGCTGTATTCAATTGGTCGAGGCAGTCACCAGTCTGTCCAGATTCAGGAAAAGAGCATATTGACCCCGCCTTTCAGGAATGTCAAAGAATGAACAGCCATTATTTTAAAAGTTCCCCAGGAACTTTCTGTGGCTGATAGAAATATTCTAAATTTTGATCTGCGTGGTGGTTACATGCATATAAACAAAATCATTGAACTGTATACTTAAGATTTGTGCACTTTGTGTAAATGATACTGCAATTTAAAAAGTATGTAGAATGCTTTATGTACATCACTGTTATTATTGTTGAACAATCCTATAAATCAACAATTATCTCATTTTACAAATATCCAATTTTACTTATTTGCTCGGTCAATATCAGACAGAATCAGGGTTCAAATCCACGACTGTCTGATTCTAAAGTGTCATCTCTTTTCATTAGCATCATGTGACAGGGACAAAATAGTTCATTTATTTATTCATTTTTCAATTAATATTTACCAAGAACCCACTGTATGTTGAGAACTGGACTGAGAACCTGGAATAAGGAAAAAATCATATCACCTATCCTTGCCTTCAAGGGGCTCATGGCTATGGGAGGAGAAAGATCTGTATATGAATATCAATCTTCAATTTGATTAGTTTTATATTATGCGGAACACATTTTTGAACTCGGGATTCTATGCAATGCCTGGTGCCCGTACACAAAAAAGCACAGAGCATTTCAGATCAGGACTTGTTCCAGCAAACACATGGCCACAGTAGACTAGCGTATTTACATAATGCTAATGCGGCCAGAAGAAAGAGGCCTGGAGAGGGGCAGCACCCAGGATGTCCTTAGTGCCTGGCCCCGTGCAACATTTTATTTCATTCATCTGTCCTCATCCTGACAACATCCCCCAATTAGCGTTCTTTGCCTCACGTTGCATGCAAAGAGGCTGAGACTAGAAGAGATGAAGGGCTTTTCCCAGGTCACGGAGCCCGTGAGTAGTGGAATCTGGATCCGATCCTAGACTCACTGTTCATTTTGGGGAGGGCTTGAAAAGTGTTTGATTTCTTAACTCCTCTCTTGACTTCTGTTGACCCCTTGGAGCTGCATGTCTACTGTGCTCCTGCCTCTCCTTACATTTCCCATACTTGATTCCACTTTCATGGGTGCCCCGGGGCGGTCTGTGCTGGTTTTGCAAGAGTGCTGATTGTGTAAATTTCTTCCCGACGACAAGCTCAGTGACAGTCATGTTGAGAGCATGAAATTGGCCATGGTGGGAAGGCTCACACTATGAAAACCAGCAAATGCTGCGACTCAGGGTGTTGTATTTTGGGAGTGGGGGTGATGAGAGACACACACTTCTCCAGAACACCACTGCTTTATCTCCACCGAGCCTCACCCTGAATGTCGATGCTTGGTTACACCGGTACCGTTTTGACTTTGCATTTCAGAAATGCGCTTCATCCAGTTCAATTCTTCTAAGCAAATTTAATGTGCTTAGATCTCATTCTCCTAATTTTTTTGTGCTTTAAATTTTAAATGTGATTTGATTTCCCCTTTACTTTCTTATTCTTTCTGCTTCCCTGCTTCCCCCCCCCCCCCCCCCCCCAGTTTAATTGTAGTTGGGATTGGTTTGGTCCAGCTTTGAGCTGATAAACCTTCTCCTTTGACCTTGTTCCTGGACCCCTGGGTGAACTGCCACCCTCACCCCCTACCCAGTCTTGTGACCACACAGGATCTGCTCTGAGACCTTAGTTGCTTTGACTGCCGTCCAGGATCCATCTTTCATGCCTTTTTCTTTTCTGGCATTCACGCACTGCTGGAGTTAGCTAGCTCTGACTAACAGGTGTTGATGTGTTGATCTCTTGAAAACAGTCTTTTTTTCTTTGTCAGCTCCCCAAGGTGTCTCCCAATTGTCACCAGCCACCCTGAGATAAGTGAGAGATTATGAAGTGTCAGTCCCTTGGAAAGTGTTTGGGGTCCATCAGTCAGCAACAGGCTTGGAGGGCCTGGGGCATTGTGTGGGCCTGAGTTTACAGGGAGAGGCCACTGGCCCGACTGCTGGGGCTGGGGCTGGGGCTGGGGCTAGGGCGTATCCTAGGCTATTTCTTCCAGGAGGGGGCAAAGAGTTGATTTTCTAGTTTTTCTGGTCACCTGGATGGATTTACTCACCTACCTTCTGCTTAGGCTGTCCCTGTACCTAAAGATACCTAATGAGGTGTGAGCAAATCAGCTCATTCATGGCCCGACCCATGATGCTGGCAGGCTGATGCTGCCATTCCATCACCTTTACCGAGTGCTTGCTGAAGTCCAGGTGCTCTCCGAAGTCCTTCAACGACATTGTCTCATTTAACTCTGACCATGACTCTGTGGACAAAGCTAAGCCTTGGAGAGATTAAATAACTTTTTCACAGTCACAGAGCAATGAAGTGTGTGAGTCAGAATTTGAACTCAGGATTGTCTGGTTTCAGTGAATATAATCTCCTTACTTCTCTGCTGTGCTCCCCTGGCTCTCTGGAGGATATAGCAATTTAACCTTTAGTTAATAACAGCTGTCTGTGTGCCAGACGTGGGGCCAGGGTTATAGGGATGAACGAGACATGGTCCTGCCTTTGAGAGGTTCTCAGTCTAGTGGATGAGATAGAGACTTGGACACTGCTAGTTCTATTCATGGTATCAACAGGAGTTTGGGGAGTTAACATGGAATCAAGAAGGGCGTGGTCCCATGTGTTTGGAGAGGGAGTGAACCTAGGGATGCTTTCTGAAGACGGGTGTCTGAGCAGGGCCTGAAGAGTACAGGACCTACCTCCTTACACTGAGGGTAGGGAGTCTGTCTTCATGGAGAGGGAGAAAGCTGACTGGCCATCCTTAACCTCAGGGTTCTTCTCCTGTGCCCTCCCCAGGGGGCGGTTTCAATGATGTGCCTCCCCTGGAGCCTGTGGTCATACCTACTTGTATTTTTAAAGTATATTTTATTGATTGTGCTCTTACAGTTGTCCCATTTCCCCCTCTTTATTCCCCTCTGCTCTGCACACTCCCTCCCACCCACATTCCCCCCCTTTAGTTCATGTCCATGGGTCATACATATAAGTTCTTTGGCTTCTCCATTTCCTATGCCATTTCTTAACCTCCCCCCTGTCTATTTTCTACTTACCATTTATGCTACTTATTCTCTGTACCTTTCCCCCTCTCCCCACCTCCCACTCCACTGCTGATAACCCTCCTTGCAATCTCTATTTCTGGGATCCTGTTCCTGTTCTAGTTGTTTCCTTAGTTTGTTTTTGTATTTGTTTTAGGTGTGGTTGTTAATAGCTGTGAGTTTGTTGTCATTTTACTATTCGTATTTTTTATCTTCTTTTTCTTAGATAAGTAAGTGCCTTTAACATTTCTTGTAATAAGGGCTTGGTGATAATGGACTCCTTTAACCTGACCTTATCTGGGAAGCACTTTATCTGCCCTTCCATTCTAAATGAAAGTTTTGCTGGATAGAGTAACCTTGGATGTAGGTCCTTGCCTTTCATGACTTGAAATATTTCATTCCAGCCCCTTCTTGCCTGCAAGGTTTCTTTTGAGAAATCAGCTGATAGTCTTATGGAAACTCTTCTGTAGATAACTGTCTCCTTTTCTCTTGCTGCTTTTAAGATTCTCTCCTTATCTTTAATCTTGGGTAATGTAATTATGATGTGCCTTGGTGTGTTCCTCCTTAGGTCCAACTTCTTTGGGACTCTCTGAGTTCCCTGGACTTCTGGAAGTCTATTTTCCTTTGCCAGATTGGGGAAGTTCTCCTTCATTATTTGTTCAAATAAGTTTTCAATTTCTTGCTCTTCTCCTTCTCCTTCTGGTACCCCTATGATTTGGACATTGGAATGTTTAAAGATGTCCTGGAGGTTCCTAAGCCTCTCCTCATTTTTTGGATTCTTGTTTCTTCATTCTTTTCTGATTGTATGTTTCTTTCTTCCTTCTAGTTCAAACCATTGATTCAAGTCCCAGTTTCCTGCCTGTCACTGTTGGTTCTTTGTACATTTTCCTTTATTTCACTTAGCATAGCCTTCATTTTTTTCATCTAATTTACGACTATATTCAACCAATTCTGTGAGCATCCTGATTACCAGTGTTTTGAACTGTGCATCTGATAGGTTGGCTATCTCTTTGTCACTTAGCAATATTTTTTCTGGAGCTTTGATCTGTTCTTTCATTTGGGCCATTGTTTTTTGGTATGGGTGTGCCTGCTACATAGTAAGGAGCAGAGCCTTCAGAACCTTAGGTATTCACCAGGGCCGGGCAACCCACATCCCTGTGTTGTGGCGCTGTATGCAGGGGAAGGGTCTGAGAGGGAACAGTGCTGCTTGCTCTATTCTCTTCCCCCTACTACCCACAGTCAAACTGGGCCTCTCTGGTGCTGATTCCCAGGTGGGTGGGTTTATGTACCTTCTGGGACCCTGTCAGTCTCTCCAATGAACTCTCCTGTGAGGCTGGGAGTTTCTCCCGCTGCTGTCCCAAACCCCACAGGTGTTTTCAATCAGAGGAGCTTCCCCTGACCCTTCTCCCTGTACTGAAACTCTGGTTTGCATGGTCTGTCTCGCTCCCCATTTGTTCCTCCCAGTTTATCTGCATGCGAATGTGGGACTGCCCAGTCCACAATCTGCTGCCTCGCTGTGTCCACCAGCTGCCGCATTGCCTGCCAGTCCTCTCTGCCTGGCTGCCCATCTCTGTCCCTCCTGCTGGTCTGGATGAATGTTTCTTCTTTAACTCCTTGGTTGTTAGACTTTAATATAGTTCTATTTTCTGTCAGTTTTGGTTGTTTTTTGTTTTTAAATTTGTTGTTGTCCTTCTTTTGGTTGTGCGAGGAGGCACAGTGTGTCTACCTACGTATGCCTCCATCTTGGCTGGAAGTCCTATACACCTACTTCTAGACCATGTTCCTGGTACGCAGGACACTGAAATTCCCTGCCCAAATGTCCTTGAACCTTCCCTGGGTCTTTCTTCTGGGGGTGGACTGCACACCCAGTGTACACATTTCTAGGTCCTGGGGTGGCCAAGGAGAAGTTATTTGCAGGGTTGGAAACCATGACCTGAGCTTGTACAAGCAGACTAGGGTATCCACATGTATATGTATAGGTCTCCTGGTTGTATGGGAAGGATTTGGAGAATAAGGAGAACAGAGATGAACAGTTGATCAGAGTCCAGAGGCTGGGATTGATGGACTCTTCCAAATTCATACCTTTGAGATCATTATGAAGGCTTTTTTTTGAAAGAATTTTATAGGAGTTATCAAGTTGAGACCTTGTATACTTTTGACTCAGCTTCCCCTAATATAAATATCTTATACAACCATAGTGGCATTGTGAAAATATTGGGTTGGCCAAAAAAACGTATGTTTTTTTCTATAAAATAAAAGACGCATGTTTCATTTTCACCAATAACTTTATTGATTTGGATATTTTGAGTATGTCAGTTACCTCCTGTGTGGTATAACATTGATTGTTCTCAGTTAATGTCTCAATTTGATTGGTATCAACTTCAACTTGTCTACTTGACCAGTGAGAAATCTCCAGCAGGAAACTTTGCAAACCACTTTGACACATTTGATCAGTCATAGTACCTTGTCCCTACACTGCACAAATATTTTTTTTTTGCATTTCAGTTGCATTTTTACCTTTCTTGAAATAATACAGCATAATATACCAAAAACATTGCATATTTTCTTACATCTTCAATATTAAAATAACTACAAAAATTCACCAATTTTGATAAGCTTTCATTTAAATGCACATCGATATGACAGCTGTCACAATACAATCTAATAAAATTGTTTCAAATGAAGTTAAAGACAATTAAGCACTACTAGAGCCATCTTACAAAAAAACCAAACAAACTTTTTGGTCAGCCCAATAAATCGATATTGGCACAATGCTATTAATTAAGTGACAGACTGAAAACTAGTAACTAATGCCTAAGCCAGAAAGGCCCTCATCCCTGAGAGATGACTGAACCATCCAAAGCTAGAACTGGAGCCCTGGAGCTTGGGACTTCTAGCCACACAAAGAGTGATCTTGCCAGTGTACCTACCATCCTGGGAAACTAGAGGTCTCAGGGGCTTGGAGGTTCACCCAGAAGCCAGGCCTTAGACCAATGACAACCTTTGTCCCCTTCAGCTCTCTCCACTGTTTATAATTTGATGAGGGAGCAAATAGTGTCCTCCAGTTCTTAGCTACATTGCATGAGAGGCTCCCAGTGACTAAAAGTCAGGATACTATGAATATTAGAGCATGTTAGATTTTGGATTATTAGATTGTATCTGACTGTACAGGTGTTTGAAGGTGCCAGATGCTGTATGCAGATATATGCACATGCACACTCTTATGTTTTCCTTTAATTCCTGTTTTGTTCCCTTACTCTCTACCTGCTGAAGAGTGGCAAGCATTAGCCTGGAGTCAGGAGGGCCTGGCCTTTTGTCCTGAGCGCAGTGGCCCTCGGCATATACCTTCACCCCTTCACTTCCTACCTGGTAACTGAGAGGAAACTGGTCTATATGACATTCAAGATCTCTTCCACCTCTGACCTGTAGTTTCCTTTCTTTATATGTGGGTTTCCCTCTACTCACCTTCCCTCATTCCACGCGCTTTTCATTTCTCTCTGTCCTCTCTCTGCCCTCTCTCATTTTTCTGCTTTTCTCACCCTTCTCATCCTGTTTCTCTACACTTTCTCTTACCCTCCTCACTTCATTCCCTTTTTCTCTCACCTCTTTGACTCCTTCTCTACCTCTTTTCTGTTTCTCCCTTCTCTGCCTTATCTCCCCCACAATTCCCATCCCTCTACGTAGGTATAATCTGTGTTAGGCACACAGACTCAATGGCCCACTGAATGCTTGTGGCAATTATTTCAAGTGAGGAGGAAAAAAGAGGGAATTAAATCATAGTATTGGCAGCTAGCAAGTTGCTTCAATTGCAGAAAAATGTCCCCAGCTTCCTTGAATATTGAAACATTGATGAAGAACAGATTTTCTCTGGCAGTGTGAATTCCCCTCTGTCCAAGTTTGGCAGAGGGACCGCCTTGCCTGATATTATTCTAGGCGTTTCGATACATTCCCTGTTTAGCAGAGTTGGAACATATTTTAACCAACCACTGTATTGACGTAGCACTGTTTTTATTTGTAATGAGGATGTATTAAAATATATATACATTTCCACTGATTTCTGGCTCTGGGGAGGCCAGGATCTGATGACGTCTAGGCAGGAGGGTCTGGGTTTTTCCACCCTCTCTCTGTAGGGAGAGTTCTGGAATTTAGGTTCTTTCCCTTGTCCCCACCCCTTTGTTAGATTTCACTGATTTTAATAAACATTTTCCTGTCTTTGGTTTCCTCAGTGACATAAAATCAGATACGCCAATTGGAGGGTCTTCCAGCGGTCATCTGCTCTATGCCCTGCACACAGTGACAATGGGCTAGATTGGGCAGGGCCTGCGTGAATGGTTAGGCGTGACACAAGGAAAAGAAGAATCAATCATATGAAGAAAATATATGGATACAGATATGCAGCTATCTCATCGTGATTCAGTCATGCGCAGGGGGACACAGAAGTGAATGGGTAATGAGAGGGAGGGGCACAGTGGCCAGTCTGCAAGGCTAGTGGAAGAAGCTGTGATGGAGGGTAGGGACAGTTTGGTAGCAAGGAGCACTGGGATGCTGGGATGGCCAGAAGACTTAGCTACTGACAGAGAATTTCTCTTTTTTGTAAAAACCTTCTGTTAGAAGATTACAAAAACTAAGGGTAGATCCTTGTTTTTCCCAGCAGGTAACCTCCCCACCCAAGTTAAGCTCTTTGTGTCAGAGCCATAGCAATTAAGGTCATAGGGTTTCAAAGTTAGGATCTTAGAAAGGATGATATAGTCTAGGGGTCTTAACCTGGAGCTTCAGAGAATGTCCTGAAAGGAAAAATAAAACATTGCATATGTGCCTATTTCTTTCCTGGATAATGGGGCCAAAGGTATAGCTTTCATCATTCCCAAAAGAGACTGTGCTCCAAATAACCTTCAAACTAGTGATCTGGTTCAGTCCCTACACGGACTTTCTGGGGGAGCTGAGGACCAGCAAGGTGGTGGAGATGGTAAAACATACCTGGAAATTCTAGTGACTAGAAGAACCAGCAGCAGAGCACTAGGTGTCCTGGCTGTCAGTCCAGGCTTCTATTGTATATCTTCTATCACCATCTTCCCCGCTATGGCACTGCTGTCTCCTTACGTCTCCTCATCTACATCGGGCAGCAGCAGTGGCTGTCTGCCCCAGACTTCACTCCTACTTCTGAGAACTGACAGTCCTAGCAGGGTGTTTGAATGGGGCTGGTTTTCACTGTGATGTTGTCTAATGTGCAATGTAGTGGCCCCAACATCTTTGGTTTAGGCACCTGGTACATGGAAGCTGTACGATGCGAGGTCAGGACTTGGTAATGCAGCCCCATCAATCTCCACTAACTATGCCTAGAACTCATGCTCGGTCTGCTCTAAACTCAGTTCACTTTCAAAATCAGGCGGGGTTGGCACGTGAGGGACAAGAGGACTTGGCAAACATGTGATTCAGTCTTACTGGCTTTGTCACTTCTCACTAGGGACTCTAAGCTCCAGCTCCTCTCAACAGTTTTCTATCCTTTGAATGTACCACACTATTCCATGCCTTTGGTGTAAGTGTAAGTGGTTCCTTAAGCCTGAAATATCCTTCCCGTGGAAATGTGTTCTTATTTTGTAAAACTTCCCCAAAAGTTTCCCGCACTGTGAGGCTGTTTCTGACTCTCCTAGGCAGAGCTGGGTCTCCTTCTTCCTTGTTCATGTGCTCGTTAGAGAGCTTATCACTGAGTTTGGTGAGCATTGGTGCAGATATCAATGACCTGGCTGCATTTGAACTACTGGACAATGGGCCCTGTATGTATAGAACACTAAAGGGCAGTGGTTCTCAGACTAGGGACTGTTTTGTGCCCTTTCTCCCAAGAGCAGGGCTGAGTGGTCGTGGCTTCCAGTGGCCAGAATTCAGAGATGCTGCTAAACATCCTACAGCCCAGGACAGCCCCCTACAACAAAGAATTATTGGATCTAAAACATCAATAGTGTCACTGTTGAGAAACCTGCCATAGGGGATCAATAACCTGTGATCACATTCCTCAAACAGTTGACACAAATGCGTGAAGTGTTACAGTCTGAGAAGGGCCTTAACTTCCCTCTCCTGGTGGTTAAGACAAAGAGATGGCTTTGAAAACAAACATTTTGAAGAAAGTTTCAAACACTTACTTTGTGTTCTAAGAATTTAGTGTCAATCTGTCAGCCCTTGGAGAAGATGGCATTGAAGGGACCTTCCAACCCTGATATTCTAGAATTCAGTGTACGTCAGACACGTCATGGGCAGGCAGGGATAAAGGCTACTAGTTCTCTGACTGGGAGACCTCATTTAGGAAGTCTGTGTCTTTTTGAAAACTCCTCTCATGCTCTCAAAGGCAATAAAGTTCTTTAAATATGAGGATTTTTTTTCCACTTGAGAAGTTATTGCAAGACTTGAGACAGACCACAAGTAGAATTTTAGGCACATTCTACTTAATCAGCCATATTCTGAGTGTTTATCTTGGAACAAACACATGGGTGAACTCTTCTTAATAGTCAGCATATAAATGAAAAAATTTTCTTTAGCTCCTCCCAAACCATTATTGGCAAAGCATGCTAGTTAGGAAGGCTAAGGCAGAGCCAGGGCCAACATAAGGATCCATTCAAGAGGAGACTGGAGCTGGGATGCTGGGGAGGGGAGGGGCGTGCAAGTTCATGGCAAGGAAGGGAAGTAGAGGGAAGGAGAAAAGAAGGTGGTTTGTTGAATCAGGATGATGAGGGAAAGGCAAGGGGCAGGAGAGTGGAGCGTGGGTGCCACAGGGAGGCTGGTCTGATGGCTGCGAAGGATGGGTTTAACAGCATGGTCTTGGGTGAGTTGAGTCATTTGGGAGGAAAGTGCAAGATCACAGGAAAAGGTTATTTATCTCTAAGAGCTGTGGTCCCCAAACTCAGCTGCTTATCACAATCACCTGAGCCCCTTTAAAAATATTCAGATTGCAAGGCCCCATCCCTGGAGGTTCTGTAGGTCTAGGGTGAGGCCCAGGAACCTTCAGTTCACAAAGTTCCCCAGGTGATTCTGATACTCATCCAGGATGGGGCATCAACACCCCAGAGCAGAGAACACTGACAAGGCGCTGATGCTCAAGGAGTGGCAAGGATACTGATTTTCAGAGTAATTGAACAGATCTGGGACTACTTTAGGTGCTGGAAGGGTGTAAGACACAGGGGTCTCTGGCCTTAAGGGTCTGGTAAGGGGGTTCAAAAAAGGCGCTGGGTCTAAATTAAAAGAGAATTGACTGTGTAAGTAATATGTGAATGCCTTGTAAGTGACAATAAGTGATCACAGTGGCTGAGATGGTCAGAGCACGTCAGGGAAAGGGTGAGATAGATGTGAGTCCTTCTGGAATGAAGGAGACAATTTCACTGGGATGGTAGACTCAGCTAAAGGCTTTGGGTCTAGAAAGACAGAGAAACTAAAAGAGGAGGAGGATATGGGCCGAAGGTGTGACATATCCAGAGTTTGGACAAAGGCTTTGGTGTTGGAATCAGGGAAGATGGGCGTAGCTAGCAGTCTTTTGGGAAGTGCAGGGGAAGGATGGATGCCAGGTTGCTGGGGAACCTCTCTCCTCTTCCTTCTCTCAGGGCTGTGTCAGCATCTTTCTGGAATAGAGGCCTGCTCTAGGGCGGGGCATGTGGCTGCAAGTCTGCAGACACCTGGCAGTACAACCACCATTGAGGGAAGTCCTTGGATGGGAGAGTTTAGGAGCTCTTGAGGACCCTGCTGATGTCCAGGCTGCAGCCACTCCCCACCTGGGGGTGTGGTCACATCTGTCCCCAATCCTACAGCCCTGTCTACAGGTCTTTCTCTTCCCCACAAAATAAAACTGATTAGGTGATTTTGCTCCTTCAGAAATTTTAATAAGGTCTCTGTGGGGTATCCCTCAAGAATGGCCTTATTTAAAAAGTTTGCATTTATTGAGTAGTTATTCTATACCAGATATATTGCAAAATAGTTTCAGTTACATTATCTTATCTAATCTTAAGGTAACCTGTTGAGATAGGTCCTGTATTAGCCAGGATCTCTCTCTGTCTCTTGATTTATTATAAGAAATTGGCTTATGTGATTATGGACTGGCAACTCCAAAATCTGCAGAGTCGATGTGCCAGTTCAAATCCAAAGGTCAGCAGTCTGCTATCGAAGTAGGGAGGGTTGATGCCCCAGGCCAAAGACCATCAGGCAGGAGAATTTTTTCTTCTTTGGGGGACGGTCAGCCTTTTGCTCTATTCAGGCCTTCAGCTGATTGGATGAGTCCCAACCACATAATGGAGGGCAGTCCGCTTTACTCTGTCTACAGTTTAAAGGTTAATCTCGGAAAAACACCCTCACACAACACTCAGAATAACATTTGACCAAATACCTGAACACTTACGGCCCAGCCAAGCTGACACAAAAATTCATCATCACAAGTACCACGAGGATCAACATCCTTATTTTAATGATGAGGAAGGGAGGCACGGATAGGTGATTCATGTGCACAGGTCACGCGGTGGTCGGTGGCAAGTGTGGGTTTTAGCTTATGTAGCCTCTGCCTGACCTTCTTACACTCTGGCCTTCCCATCTGCCTCATGGAAGGGGCAATGGGCACTACTCTTGATGTAATTTAGTAGACTAAAATGGACATTTCCTAAAAATGTCCCTACCACCATCTTGCTAGATGCCTGGAGTTCCTTCAGAAAGTGAAATCTTTTACGGGACACCAATGAGCATTTTGCCTTGACTGAGGTTCTTTGTTTCCTGGGGTCAGAAGAGTGTGTATCTTCCATCAGCTAGCTAATCAGGAAGCTTAATTCTCTCTGATTTATGTAGCAACACTGCATCCTTACTGGGCTAAGGGATAGAAAGCTGAAAAAGTCAATTCTGTTGGAACAAGCTTGATCTCCTGTCTCTGTGGGTCTCTGTGGGGTTTCCTGAACAGCCCAAGAGCAGCAAAAAGATACTGAACTCCTGGAGAAAGTAATGGGCCTCTGAAAACAACCATGTTTCCTTCATATTTCCAGTGGTGGGGACTGCACTACCTCACCAAATAATCCATTGCAGTTCTAAGAACACCAAAGGAATTTCCTTCTCATATTCAACCTGCTTCTCCTATTCTGGAATAACAGAATAAATAGTCTCTTTCTTATGTGAACACTTACCAAATATTTGAAAATGGGATTACATCCCCATGAGACATTTCTTCTCCAGGCTAAATGCTTCTAGTTCCTTCTAACATTCTTTTTGCGATTTGGTTTATAGACTTCTTTTTTGGCCTTGTCCTCCCCTGATTATGGTCTATGTTCTCTGAAAAAATCCCAGATATTCTAGTTCTCGTCTGACTAATGCATTTAGTTGAGTGGAAGTATCACCTCCAATGTTTTGACTATTTAGGTATTTATTGAAGTATCCAGGTTGCATTAACTTTATTAATAGCATTTATTATTTTATATTGAGTCCATAGTCAATTAGGTCTCACCATGCTATGCTTCTGCACTTGATACTTTTGATTTACAATTTAGAATTTTACATTAATTAATATTCCTATTAAAATATAGTTTTGCCACTTGACCTATGTCTCAGCCTGACTCTGCCATCTAACATCTTGCTACTGATTTGTGACTAGTGGAGGGGCATGTTAAACCAGCTTGTTGGATGAGAAACTTCTTTTAGTTCACGCCGCTGTCCCCCGCTGTTCTGCTGGTAGAAGAACTGCAGAGAGTTAGAGCTACCTTGGGGAGTAGGGTATCGTGGCTTTTATTAAGGTGGAGTGAGGATGCAGGACATTACGTGGACCGTGAGCCCCCCAAATGAAAAATGATCACTGCTGCGTTTCCTTTTCCATTTTCACTTGTCGCAGGAAACGGAGAACAAGGATGCAGCCAGGGTCTAGGGAGAGTGACATCTGGATGGAAATGCCTACTGCGGAGGCTCCAATTACTATTCAGAGCTTTTCTGTATATCCTTTATGCTTTTTGGGGGGGCTCAGCCTAATTTCTTTCAGGACCTTGGGCCCAGAAACATTGCAAGATGTGGTCCTTGCCCTCAGGAAGGCGCCTGTGCTTGTTTTGGGGAAGAAAACGTGCATGTGTGAAACCACAGCTAACTGGCTGGGGAGGAAGACGGATTTGTGGTAAATGTCATGGAGCTGACCACAGCCCACTTGGGGGGCTACAGGAGGATGAGGTAGGAGAGGGATGGATTCACCAAGGCGTGTCTCAGAGGAAGTGGTAATGGAGCTGGGTCCTGAAGGATCTGGAACATGAAGAAAGTAGGAAAGACTTTACAGAAGGGAGGGGTGTGAACAAAGTGGGTGGTGGTGACAATGACTCTGCAGAGGTCTGGGGGTGGAAAACAGACTGTTTCTTTTTTCCAGGCAATGGAAAAAACTTGCTGTGAGAAATGCTTTGTAGTAAGGACCTTACAAAGACCCAGACCTTGGATCTGACCCAGCTTTGCCATTTCTTTTACCATCAGCCCAGTCTAGACCTACTTCCCATTGATTACAGATTCTTCATGATTTTGCTGGTCTTCTTGCCTCTGTTTTCCTGTACTCTTGCCCAAGATACATGCTAACTTTTTTCAAACACTGGGAATGAGCAAGACACAAAGAAGCACATTAATGCGCCCCCAGTTTTAAATATTTGAATAATAGTGGCTGACATCCAGAGTGAAATAGATATGCTGGGTTTTATATACGCTAGGAATTAAACATGATAATCATCCAGTGATCCGCGTACTATTATCACCCCATTTTATAGATGAGAAATCTGAGGCATATAAAGGTTAAATAAATTGCCGAAAGACACACAGATAATAAGTGGCCTTGCTGGGACAAGTACAGGGGTCTGACTCCAGATTCTGGCCTATTTACACCACTACTTCACCAGAGAAAACACAGGGTCATGCTCTTCCAGGAGAAAGAGTGAAAGAAGGGGGAAAGTTTTTACTGACACCTAGTTTGAGCCACCCTTTGTGCTAAGGCATTGTACACATGCCATCTCAGTTAATCCTCACCCTACCCTGAAAGACAGAGATTGTTGTTTCCATTTTACAAGTGAGGGAGACAGAGGCAGATGAAGTAGCTGGTTGTGGGCACACAGCTGGCACAGTGGATAGTCCGATTTAAACTGAAGTCTGTCTTTTCCCCAGAGTCCAAATGTTTCCATTGCAAATATGAACCAGCCCCCAAACAGCTGGTATAAGGAGGGTGAGAATGAGCCACATGTGAGCAGACAGAGCCTAAGAAAACTTTCCTAACCATGCAAAAGCACAGCACTTCAGTCCACGTGACACAGCTGGGCACAGCTGGAGGACAGCAGTGAGGCAGTATCTGCGGCCAACATGCTGTTGATTCATGCTTTTGAGGACAAAGAATCTGGGCTGCTCTTCTGTGCTTACGTGCACAAAACTTGAAAGAGTAGCAGGTACGGCAAGTGCCAGCTACTGACTGCATCAAAAACCATCCCTACCCTTTCTACAGTGGAGCAAAGGTCTGCCCACTCACAGTGATCTCCTTAGCCTGAGCCACCACCCAGGTGGTGAATGCCACCTGCAGGGGGATCTTTGAATAACCAAGGGAGGCGGGAACCCAACATCAGTGATTTTAGAAAATCTGGATGCTCTGTTCCCTTACCTGCCTCCCTTCAGGGCGGCGTAGAAAAGTGGCAGGGAAAGAGAGAGACAGAGACGCTTTCCATTGGCTCCCGAGGTTCCAGAGCAGGGTTTCCCCGACTTTCCTGTGGGTCAGGATCACCCACTGAGGTGCTGAACCAGCTTGCTGGAAGGAAATCTTGTTAAAACTAAGATGGCAGGACCCCAGTCCCTGAGTATCTGACTCACTAAGTCTGCGGTAGGGCCCCAGCATTTGCATTTCAAACAAGCCCCCAGGTGATGCTGCTGCTGCTGGTTTGGGTCCACACATGACCTCCTCAGGCTGACATCCCCCTTCAACCCCCCTTTTAAAATCTCTGCACTTGCATTGGATATACCGAATGCGTAAGCTGGGGCCCTGGCAAGAAGCAGCATTCATCTTGGGTGGTTCCAACACGACTTGGGTGAAGAGCTGCTTACGGAAGCGTGGGCAGGATGTTAACAGGGCACCCAGAGACCAGCGCCAGCAGGAAGTGGTGACCATCCCAGGTAGGGCTGCAGAAACAAGGGAGAAAACAGTGTTTTCAGAGCGTGGTGAGGCTGGGCTGCCTGGGGGAGCTGGCAGGGTGCAGAGACACTGCCTAAATCCAGCTGGGTGCTGGAAGGCAACGGGTGAAGCCATCTCCAGGAGTCCCAGAGCACAGAACCGAGAATGGATCTGGGATGGTGTGGGAGCAAATAGAGAATGACTAGCACCCTGGGGCGAGATGCTGCTCCTCTTCCTCACTGTGCCCCATCTCTCCACATTGACCTTTCTGTTTCCAGAAGCTTACTGGAGGCCAGCTGGCCCAACGGAGAAGAGGAACTGCATAGCACCTGTCGTTATCCTCAGCCCCTGCTCTGTGAACCGGGCCCCTGCCCCTGCCTCAGTGGTGTGTGGGGAAATCAGGGCTCGGAGAGAGCCTGTTCGCTGAGCCGCTTCTCCTTCTCAGCACTCGTCCTCTTTACAGAGCCGCCCCTGCTCTCTCAGACAGGACGGCAGCGTTCCCTCTGGCCTTCCACGGCTTCCACAGGGTCGGGGCAGATTGGAAAAAAGCTTGCTGCTTCTGTCGCAGCCTTCACAGGCCTCTGAAAGGAGATCTCAGAGGGGCTGGGGGGGGATGGGGTGGGATGGCGGGTTGGGGAGGGGACAGAGTTTCAAGTTATTTCCAGACCAAACCGTAAGGAACACACAGTGCTTGGCTTTGGCTGAGCAAGGCTTCCCTTTCCTTCCATGGAACAATGAAAATGAAATCTCTTAATCCTTAGAAAAGAAAACAAAGAGAGAAGGGCGGGGGTGGGGGGGCGGACAAGAGGCTGAGGAGAGGTGTGTGCATTTGGGGAATGTCTGAGAGCTGCCCCACAAAGGGCCGTGTTGCTGCTGGCCCCAGCTGGCGTGAGTCTGCTGTCTCGACTTACCTTTTGGTGGCTCTCAGGATGCTTTCCTGAGCCACGTGGCAAGATCTCTGTGTCAGATAACCCCTCCCCCCATCCCCGTGGTGAGACAATCTGTGGACACGTGTAGGAAAATGGGCTGACCAGCAGTTCCATAACCTGACATGGAAACCGGTGGGCGGCAGGCGACCTGGGAGACCAGAACAAGGGGGACCTGCCCTTCTCCATGAGTAGGGGTGTGGGTGCATGGGGGTGGGGGCAGTTCTTGGGTGCCAGGTGGGTCTCCTAGGCAAAGAGTAGCCTGGTGAAGTGGCCTAGGTCCTCCCCCGCTGGGTTAAAAGAGTCTTTTTTCAGCTACGCTCCAACGTCTTTTTCTTCTTGAGATGAAAACAGAAAAGCAACTGAAGCCAGCATCTCTCAAAGGCTCTTGAACCTTGAAGAAGAGGCCCCTTATGCATTAGGGTCGGAAAGCTCTGGCTGGAGGCAGAGAAATGGACTCTGAATCAATGTTTCTTTCTTCTCCTGAGCTCTGTGTAGAGAGACCTTGGCCGCACTATCTTACTCCATGAACCTTAACTCTGCCCTTGAATTTGGTCCCCCCACCGTTTTAGGCCCTATCCTCCCAACACACAGAGTCTTCTTTCTGTCCACTCTGACTCTGATGACACAGGAACAGTTGGGAAGAGGACAAGCTTAGTTTGTGCATTTGTGGGTACTGCAGTTTGGAAGGGAACAGAAATTGTCTGGGTCCTGTCTGGGTCCTATGGGAGATGAGACGGCTGGTGTGGGAGGAAGTCTGGCAGAGTTAGTGGGAGGCAGGGACAGACTTTCTTCCTAGACAGGGGTGAGGGCTTGACCTTTCTCATGATTTCCGGTAACAGCCACTCCTACTGCTCACATGGCACCCCAGAGCTGAGAGACCTGAACTTGTCACCTGCTCTGAGACACCTGGTGGTGTGGAAGGAGGGCTGGATGGCAGCTCAGGGATCCTGGAGTGGGGTTTGCTTTCTGCCACAGTCCAATCTGGGGGAGACTTTCCCTCCCTGGGTTGCTAACTTCCAAGAGCTGTCATAAGGGTTCTGGCTAGATGAATTCTGATATCCTGTTCAGCTTTGACATACTCAAGTTATTGCCTCCATGGTGTTTCATGCCTTCAGAGCTCTCTCTTGGACTCACAGTCATGTTTTAAAGAAGAAAACATGATTTGAGTGTCCACTCTACTTGGGAAATGCATCTTCCTGACAGCATGTTGGTAATTATGGAGGCTGAGCCTGGGTACGGCACACTGTGATTTCCAGAGAAGCTTGACTACTACTGAGATGGGCCGTTTTCTGGCCCTTGAGCCTCGTGTGTTGGGGCTCACGTTTCCATCCAGACGCCTCATCTTCTTCTGGGAGCTTCCACTTCCATAGCCTCATGCGTGAGCCTGGCCCAGCCTTCCAAGCTGGCTACCTGATGCTGTTTTCTCTACATGCTCAGTTCTAAGTCAGGCGCTCTGATCAGGGGCAGGGCTAAAGGACTACGGGGGCCATGTGAGTGGGTCAGGGCTGGAAGAAGGGACTCAGAGCTGACGGAAAGACCGTGAAGACCCTGTCTATGGTGTCTGACAGATCTGGGTCTCAACCTGGCAATTGCCATTTATCAGGTCTGTGACCCAGGCTTGCTCATTCATTTCATCTCCCTAGCCTCAGTTCCCTCATCTGAAAAATATTTCCCCCTCTTTGATGATAAAATTACACCCACCTGTGGGGGCAGCTAGGCGGATGAAATAAAGACAACTGTGCAAACCATTTCTTTCATGTTCTAGTTCAATTAGATATTTAATTCATGAGTTTCTTTTCCTATTCCATTTTTTTCAGAATACATTTTTTATTGTATTTTTTCCATTACCATTTAGTCCCTTCTACCCCCTTCTACCCTATAATCACCACACTGTTGTCCATGTCCATGAGTCCTTTTTCCTTTTTGCTCAGTCCCTCCATCCCCTAGTCCCCCAACTTAGCTATCATCCTGCTCTCTCTGAGTCTGTCTCTGTTTTGCTTGTTAGTTCAGTTTGTTCATTAGATTCCACATATGAGTGATGTCATATGTATTTGTCTTTCTATAATGGGCTCATTTCACTTTACATAATGTTCTCCAGGTCCATTCATACTGTTGTAAAGGGTAACGATTTCTTCTTCTTTTTTATGGCTGAGTAGTATTCCATTGTGTAAATGTCGTATAGTTGTTTTATCCACTCATCCCCAAAGAGGACGTATATGTCTGTTGGATGGCCAATAGACATATGAAAAGACATTGTCACTAGTGATTAGTGAGCAATGTCACTAATCATCAGAGAGATGTAACTTAAAACCACAATGAGATATCACTTCACTCCTGTTAGAATGGCCATCATCAATAAATCAACAAACAACAAGTGTTGGTGAGGATGTGGAGAAAGGGGAACCCTTCTGCACTGTTGGTGGCGATGCAGATTGGGGCAGCCACTGTGGGAAGCAGTATGGAGATACCTCAAAAAATTAAAAGTGACTCTGCCGTTTGACCCAGCAATCCCAGTTCTGGGATTGTATCCAAAGGAACTGAAAACACTAATGCAAAAGGACGTAAGCACCCCTATGTTCACTGCAGCATTATTTACAATCACCAGGATATGGAAGCAGTTCTCTTCCTTTCAAATTTCTGGAAGGAAAGTGGAAGGAGAGAGACCCGTTCTGGAGAAATATGGCTGAAGGTTGATTTGTAAGTGCTCTTGACTTAGAGGAAGGTGACTCACACGTATGCACATTGTGCCCTGAAGAAAAAAGAGAGCAGCTAAGTCCATCACAGTAAGAAAATAATTGTAGGTCACCACAAACACACTCAGCCTGGGGATGGGAGAATGATTCAAAGATGACCCTTTCTATGGAGTTGTCTTTCAGCTGGTAGATGACCAGTCTTGAATGGGTATCCTGGAACCTCTTCTCATACTTGTCTCCCTTTCTTTTCTCTTCTCCGCTGCTGGTTCCCCTCTGTACCTCTCTGCCCGTCCCTCTTGGCTGCCGTGAGGCACAGGAACCCTTCTGACCTTTGTAAAAGCAGGCTCTGCTAGCTTGTGTTTCTTTGAGTGGAGCAATGATCACACATAAACTGTTCCCTTGCTCATACAGCTGCAGAGAATTCCTTAGAAAATTATTATGCCAAAGAAATCTCCTCCAAGACAGGTAAGGGATAGGGATTCAAAGGGGTGAGGGATCATTGATCCCCTTTTATACATTAAAAGATGCTCCAACAGACTTTTATGCATCTCCATATCATCATATCATCAAGTAGCTGTAGGGATTTTGGCTAGATATCAAGAGGAATATTCTAAGAGTAAGAGTTAA
Source organism: Phyllostomus discolor (assembly GCF_004126475.2). NCBI lineage: Eukaryota > Metazoa > Chordata > Mammalia > Chiroptera > Phyllostomidae > Phyllostomus > Phyllostomus discolor. The sequence continues at coordinate 15,639,676 of NC_040906.2, forward strand.
AGCCCTGGTCAGGTGAGTCACAAAAATTTTATACTCCCTCCAACCCAATGCATTCTCCAAAAATAAAGAACCTTTAAAAAAAAAAAGAGAGAATGGCCTTCCTGGATCCTAAGGACAGGAGAGAGTAGTCCTCAAGGCATTTTTTCCCCTACGGTTTCATCAATTGGTTCAGACATGGCTGGGTCTGATGGGAGCCTATGAGTTGGCCTCTTGAGCACTCCAGTGGGGATTTAATTTCCTCCGAGCCCCATCTCCATGCTTCCCAAGCCCCTGTGTTCTCAACCCCCTCCACTCATGGGCCCCGACCCAGATTCACAGCGTGGGTTCTCCCTCGTCCGTGTTCTGCAAAAACCCGCCTTTGTTCTTTTGCCCACTCCTAGCTTTCTCTGAGAACAAAGAGGAAGTCCAGTGACAAATGTCCTCTTGCAAAGTAATTAAGCTCGTGGCATGGGGGCCAGTGCTCCTCAGGGTTGGCCAGCGGGGGAGGGTTGGAGTCCACAATAGGTCTGCCAGGAGGGACTTGCTGCTTCTCACGTCCTTCCGTCCCCTAGTGGAGGTAGCGCTCCCACAAGTGGCTGTCCAAGTGGTGACATTACGGGACACAGAGGCTTTGGGATCTGTCCTGGGTCATGCTGGCACAGTGCACAAAACCGCGACTTCCTGGCTGCATTGGTCTCTGGGATGCTGCAGGCTTTCCCCCACGTGGCAGTAGAGGGTGCTTAAGGAAGGGCTTTGTTCCCTCAGAACCTATGAATCAGCTCATAAAAGGGAAGGCCGGGTTGCCAAGGGCAAGTGTGGTGGGGAGGAGGAAAAGAGAGGAACTTGTTACTCTTTCTGTAGTGGCCAGGGGCCAAAAGTTCTCTTTCTTTACTGAAGGAAGCAACAGAGACTGCAATGAGAAGAATTTAAGTTAGAAATGAGCAGGGGGATATTTCAGCTCCAGGACCAACCATAAAGAAATGGGTTGGGCTGCTTTCCTATGGATATTCTCCATAAAGGAATGAGATTACGGCTGAGAATCCTAGCTGGAGGCAGGGAAATGGTCTCTCAGCTGTGCATGATACTTACCAAAGGTGACATGCCTGAGATGATCTGGGATGCAAGTCTGTGGCATCTTCTACGCTCTGCCACTGAGTAGGAGTATTTCAGAGATGTCTCTCCCATAGGGCACATCTAGAGCCCACGGAGAGGGTCTGAGGAGGAAGCCTTTGGCCGACGAGAAGGCAGAACGGTTTAGCAATGAAAGCTGTCCAACAGTGGAAGGGACTGTTAATTAAAGCACAAAACTTCCAGTTGCAGGGAGTGTTTAAATTAAAGGCACAAGCCTGGCGACCTTTGGAGGGGTTTCCTACATTGGAGGATGGACTAGATGTCCTTTCAGACGCCTCAACAGGGCTCACATACTCCATTTCTTACGCTTCCATTTGTCTCTGAAAGTTAACAGACTTAGAAGTGCAATTCCTTCTGATGGAAAGGTAGCTCCATTATGCTAGGGTTTGTTCATGGATTTATTTGCTTGTCCTTTGAAGACCTACTATGCACCGGGCCTGGAGATGTAAAAATGAAAAAGACATAGTGACTTTGTATTTGGGGAGTTCACAGTGTAGTGTGCAGGCAGACATGGAAACAGGTCCATTGCAACTTTGCATGGTGAGGGCTGAGTAGGACCCCAGAGTAAGAGCTGTGAAAGCAGAAAGGAGGGAAGAAAAAGAAGCTTTCCCTGGGGAATAGGGGAGGGCCTCTCAGAAGAGACAACTTATCAGCTGGCAGCTTGCTCCCAATTCAATTCTAGCCTAGTCCCGTCTGTGTAGACTTATTGAATGTCTACTATGTGGAAGGCAAAGAGAATGGATGCAAACATGCATTCTCGAAGGAGCTCTTCAGGTGCCTGCTTATATCTGAGTCCTCGGAGCTGTGTGCCTCGAGATGAGGGATACACGATGAGCAAAGCCTGGTCTTTAAGGACTGCCCATTCTTACAGCGGCCCCTCCTTCCAGGTTGGGTGTCTCTGGTTCTGGTGTAGAAGCTGGATCAGAGAGAGCATGTGAATAGGCGGACCCTTGAAAGGGTTGTCAGGGGGCAGCTGTAGGGAATTGGATTCTGTGACTCACCTGCCCTTTCCTGTGGTGAAGGTGGTGTCTGATGTGTGACTGTCCAAGCAATGGCATTATGGACAGAGTGGAATAATATGCTCTGCTGGGTCCTCATATCTTCAGTATATCTTCAGTCTATTGAAAGCAGCAGGAGGTGGGCCATGTTTACTGTTTGCCTCCTGTCTGGGTATGGAAAGAGGTAGGCAGGGCCAGGGTGCTGGGTGGAGGAAGACAAAGGTCATCTCTTTTGCTCATTCTGCATTATTGGTACCATTGAGATAATGGAGGACTGTGGGAAGCTCCAGGAGAGTGTTGCTGATGTATCAGTCAGTGATCAGCTGTGAGAGAAAACAACTAGTGTGGTTTCTAACAAAGGTAACTTAACCCAAAGAGTTGTTATTTCAGTAGGGCTGTTGAGATGTCAGTTTGGCTTCTGAATTAGTTAATATAATACCGGCTACTGAAACAAACACAAACTCAAAAATGTGTTACAGCTCAAATACAATATAATTTGTTTCTAGCTTTCAAAAGCCTGAAATGGGTGTTACTAATAACTGGGTGACTCTCTTCCAGGCAATGATTTAGGGGCCCAAGTTCCTTCTATTTCATGCCTCTGTAGCTTCAGCACATGATTTCCGAGTTTGCGTGCTCATTTGTATTCAGCCAGCAGAAAAATATTAATCATGGAGTATGTAAGTTTTTCTTGCATTAAGCCTGAAAATGACACTTGTGCCCGCAGTCCGCTGGCTAGAGCTTAGGTGGACATATCTAAGTGCAAGGGAGCCTGGGGAATGTAGTCCAGTCATGTGGCCAGAAAAAAAGAGAAAAAGAGGAAATAAATAACCAGTTTCGGTCATACATTCAGCAAGTCCTTTCCTGTGAACACTGGCTGGTCCTAGCTCAGCCCACAGGTGTGTACAAGGAAGAGGAATCAGAGAAGGTGGGAAAGATGGAGGAGGAAGTGTCCTCAGAAACCATAATTTGGTCTTTACTTCAGTAAAACAGAGACTGGTGTTCCCACAGTGATTTTATTTTTAGAGAGTGTCCTTATTTATGCTAGTCATTCCTGGGAAGAAAAGAGGACGGTAGAGAAGATTCTTTCTACCTCTTCTTCAGTTTTTGGTTTAAACTAGTGAAGTAATTCATGCTCATTGACAAGAAGATAAAAACAACAAAATTCAAAGTATGTATGTTGCAAATATGTTTTGCCCAATTTTTGCTTGTTTTTTGACTTCGTTTTTGGTGTCTTTTGCAACAAATGTTTTATATTTTAATATTGTAGACGTTATTAATTTTTGTTATTTATTTCCATGTCCCTACTACAAAGGCATTGACACATCCTCACATATTTTCTTCCAATGCTTTCATATATATATATTGTCAAGACTTTTGATCTATCTGGGCTATCTTTTTGTGAATAATATGGAATAGAAATCTGATTTTGTTTTTTTAACCAGATAACTAACTAATTTTCTATCCTTCTCTTGTTATTTAAAATGAAATCTTAATCATAATTCCTTCATATATATGATGTATTAGATTCTGACTGCTGTTGTAACAAATTATGCAAATTTAGTGGCTTCAAAGAACACAAATTTATTATCTTACAATCTTTTAGAGATCAGAGTTCGTTATGGTTTTATGGGGCTAACATCAAGGTGTTGGCAGGGCCTCATTCCTTCTGGAGGCTCAAAGGGAGCATTTCCTTGTTTTTCCCGGTGGCCCACATTCCTTGGCTCCTGGTCCCCTTCCATTGTAAAGTCAGCAATGACCGGTGAAGACTTTCTCAGGCTGCATTACTCTGAAGCTGACTTTCGTGACCCCTTCATTCCCTTGTGATTACCTTTGGCCTACATGGATGGTATAGGGTAATCTCTTCACCTCATTCAAAGTCAGTTAATTAATTACATCTGCAGCCTCAATTCTCTGCTGCCATGGGTTATGGTTTGAATTGAGTCTTCTATAATTTATATGTTGAAGCCCTGATCCCCAGCATCTTAGAATGTGCTTGTTTCTGGAGAAAGGACCTTTGGCGAAGTAAATAATATTAACATGAGGTCATATGGGTGGGCCCTAGCCCAGTCTGACTGGTGTCTTTACAAGAAGAGGAAATGTGGATGTACAAAGAGACAGCAGTAATGCACATGCACGGAGAAAAGGACAATGTGAAGAGGCAGGTGTAAGGTGGCCACCTGCAAGCCAAGGAAAGAAACCTCAGAGAACATCAACTCTGCTGGCACACTGATCTTGAACTTTCAGTCTCCAAAACAGTACAGCCACCTGGCCTGTACTGTTTTGTTATGGCAGCCCTAGCAAATGAATACACCATCTAACATAACATATTCACAGGCTCCAGGGATTAGGACGTCAGTGAGGAGTTATCTTTGGCGGGCCATTACTCTGCCTATCATACATTTGTTGATTGTAGTTTTTCTATTCTGTTGAGTTTACTTATTCATTTATTCCTGAGCCAATACCACATCAAACATTCTTCTAGAGTGTTATAAGTATTTTATCCGGTGGGATAAATTTCCTTTTGTGTTCTTTGTTTTCATTTGCCCAATATTTTCTTGATTATTTTTATGTACTTGTTTTTCCATATCAATGTTACAATCATCTTGTCGAGTTTCTGAAAATTGTGATGGCATTAAATTTACAGATTAGTTTAGGACAGTTGACATCTTTACACAAACACAGTATTTTTTCTTTTTTTTAAAAGTATATTTGATTGATTATGCTATTACAGTTGTCCCATTTTTTCTTCCCTTTATTCCTGCTGCCCTGTAACCCCTTCCCTCCAACATTCCCACCCCCCACTTAGTTCATGTCCATAGGTTGTACATGTAAGTTATTTGGCTTCTCTATTTCCTATACTATTTGTAACCTCCCCGTCTATTTTGTACCTACCAATTTTGCTTCTTATTCCCTGTACTTTTCCTCCATTCACTCTTCTCCTCCTCCCCCTCCCCACTGATAACCCTCCATGTGATCTCCATTTCTGGCATTCTGTTTCTGTTCTAGTTGTTTGCTTAGTTTGTTTTTATTTTTGTTTTTGTTTTAGGTTTAGTTGTTGATAATTGTTACTTTGTTGTCATTTTACTGTTCATAGTTTTGATCTTCTTCTTTTTCTTAAGATAAGTCCCTTTAACATTTCATATAGTAAGGGCCTGGTGAGGATGAACTCCTTTAAATTGATCTTATCTGGGAAGTACTTCACCTGCCCTTCCATCCTAAATGATAGCTTTGCTGGATAGAGTAATCTTGGATGTAGGTCCTTATTTTTATGACTTTGAATACTTTTTTCCAGCTCCTTCTAGCCTGTAAAATTTCTTTTGAGAAATTAGCTGATAGTCTTATGGAAACTCCTCTGTAGGTTAACTTTCTCCTTTCTTCTTGCTGCTTTTAAGATTCTTTCCTTATCTTTAATCTTGGCTAATGTAATTATGATGTGCCTTGATGTGTGCTTCCTTGAGTCCAACTTCTTTGGGACTGTCTGTGCTTCTTGGACTTCCTGGAAGTCTATTTCCTTCACCAGCTTGGGGAAGTTTTCCTTCATTATTTTTTCAAATAAAGTTTTCAAATTCTTGCTCTTCCTCTTCTCCTTTTGGCACCCCTATCATTTGGATGTTTGAATGTTTAAAGTTGTCCCAGAGGTTCCTAAGCCTCCCCTCATTTTTTTGAATTCTTATTTCTTTATCCTGTTCTGGTTGAATGTTTATTTCTTCCCTCTGTTCCAAATAATTGATTTGAGTTCTTGTTTCCTTCCCTTCACTGTTGGTTCCCTGTATATCATTCTTTATTTCACTTTGTATAGCCTTCACTTCCTCCTTTATTTTGAGACCATACTCAATAATTTTGGTGAGCATCTTGATTACCAGTGTTTTGAACTTTGCACCTGACAGGTTGGCTAGCTCTTCATCATTTAGTCCTTTTTCTGGAGTTTTGATCTGCTCTTTCATTTGGCCATATTTCTTAGTCTTGGTGTACCAGTTACATTGTAAGGGGCAGAACCTTAGATATTCACCAAGGTGGGCCATCTTATCTGCATTGTGGCGCTATATGTTGGGGAAGGGTCAGAGAGGGAACAATGCTGATTGCTCTGCTCTCAACTGGGTTTCAGTCACTTCCTTTGCTACCCACAAGCCAGTTGCACCCTTCTGGTACTGATTCCCAGTTTGGTGAGCTTATCTATGTTCTAGGACCCTGTGGGCCCTTCCATGGACTCTCCTGTGAGACTGGCAGTTTCTTCTGCCTCCACAGCCCTCACAGATTTTTATAGGTAGAGGTTTTGAGACTTTATTTCCCCCCCGCTGGAACCCTGGGTTGCGTGGTGTGTCTGGCTCCCCAGTTGTTCCTCTCGGCTTATCTGCATGTGAATGTGGGATATCCTGTTCTCTGAGCCACTGCCTCATGCTCCTGGTCCTCCAGTTGCTGCTTTGCTACATGTCCTCTTCACCCCAGCTGCCTGTCCCTGCCCCTTCTACCAGTCTGGATGAACATTTCTTCTTTAACTCCTTGGTTGTAGGACTTCCATACAGTTTGATTTTCTGGAAGTTCTATTTTTTTTTTTAAATTCATTGTTATCCTCCTTTTGGTTGTTTGAAGAAGTGAAGCATATCTACCTATGCCTCTTATCTTGGCTGGAACTCTGAACACAGTATTTTTTTTTCATTTAATCATATCTTCTGTATTTCTTCATAATGTTCTTTGACATTTCCTGGTGGTAGGCTTTTTGGAGATGCTTTATAATTGTCATTGATATTGGAAATGAGTTTATTTTTCTTCTTTTACAGAAGGAAAACAGGCCTTGAGAGGGAAAGGGACTTCTCTGAGACCACACAGAATTGGGGAACAGGCTCTAGTCAAACACAGACTTATGATTCCTAACTTGTGTGTTCTACCCTTGGCCACATGAAGTCTCTGGGCCAGCTTCCATTGTTAGATCCAGGATGCCATGTGTTGTTTTAGGTCAGTGCTTATGTGTCCACTAGAGCAGCAATGGGCCAGGGCTGGGAACAGACTGCCTTGGAACTTGAGATGGTTAAGAGGTCATGTAAGGGTCCCTCTTATTTTACAGATGAAAGCATCATAGGATAGAGGGTGAGGAAGGAGAATTTTGGGGAACAAGCAAGGGAGCATCTGTAAAATCACTTACTCCTTAACCCTGGCCCATTAAGCAATCATCACAAGGGAAGAAGGGTGTGCTCATAAAAAGTAATCACAAATAGAGTTCTTGTTCATAATTCACAAGAAATAAAAATCCAACTCCTGCTCACTGGGGAGGAGAAATAGGCCCCAGAGCTCTCCATTAGGATGACTAGAAAGATTAAGAATGATAAAAGAGAGATGTTAGGTTAATTAGACCATGGAAGAGACTGGGTACTGTGGCTGGAGATACTATGGCAAGGATCTGGGAGTGCAAAGGGGAGTGATGAGAATCTCTCAGGTTGCTCAGATCACCTCCCTCCATGCCCTCAGCTGCAGGAACAGCATTAGGTAGCAGGAATGAGCTTGATCTTCACTGTTTACGTGGAAACCCTGGCTCTTTCCAGTAGCTGCCCACTTTGGACTCCCCAGCTTCTCCCATGGCTTTAGGTGGGGGTCATGGTCCACTGACCATACTCAGAGCTATACTGATTTGTAAATACTTTGGGGGATTTTCCAGATTTTGTTCAGCAGTTGCATTCTCTAGATGGCTGATGTCTAAAAAATCAGGGAATATTTCTTATTCCTAAAAAAAAAAAGAGATGTTTCTGAGCTCCCAACTTGGCTGTCAATTATACAAACCAGGAAATGGAGGCTTAAGAAGGAAGTTACTCCAGTCAACACTGTTCATTGATTCTAGAAACCTTAGAGATGGGACTCCAAGACAGTTCACATTTAGGGTGTGAGCCTTCCCTTGGCCCATTTAGGCTGATGGGTTAGATTATGGACCATAGAAATTAGAGAGACCAATATGTCAATAGTGATAGAAGGGTATGTGTATGGGAAGGCAATATATAGGGAAATGGCATAAGTCCCTTCATTTTTCTCAGAGGCAGATGGAAGGCTGCTGCTTCCTCATGGGCACAGAGGAAATGTTCAGCCAGGAAACTGAATATTAGATTAATTTTTCCATCCATCCGTCCATCCATCCATCCATCCATCCATCCAATAATACACATGCACTGCCTGAGTAGTGTTTGAATAGTATGGAGTTGTGGAATGCTTTGCTGAGAAATTTGGAGTCAATGCTAGAGTCAGTAAAGAACAATTGGAGATTTCTGGATGAGGGAGTGGCTAGATGGAAGAAGGGATTCAGGGAGAGTGAGGCAGCATAAAGGTGTATCTAAGGGGCAAAGTCTACACGTGGTCCTTTCATATGTCTCACAGGTAAAGTTTGAATGAACCTCTTTTCTGGTGGGTATACTGAGCCAGGTTCTGGTTGTGACTGAAAAGGGGTTAGACAAAATGAGAAGGGTGTAAGAATTGGCTAGATCCTGACAGAACAAGGCATCTAATGTGATGTGTTCAGCGGATTTCTCTGGAGAATAATCAGTTCAACAAATATTTACTGGGTACATTCTCCTTAATTTTCTCTGTCATGATTTAACAGAGAAAACCTCCCCACCCCAGAGGCTCTGTGCTTTCTGGCAGGAATGTTAGAGAGGAAAGGGCTGGGGCTGGGCATTGGGACTATATTATTTTTGCACATTTCAGCTACTCCAGCAAATTCAACAATCTGGTGTAAGGAGTAGGTTTGGGAGTTCAGGAGGGTGTATTGTATATGAAGAGATGGGTCGCAGAGCCGATAGGGGTTTGTTAGGGAGTAAATACCAAGAACCAACTCAGGGGCAGTGGGAAAAGCGACCCTTCTCCTCCATATTTAATGAAGCAGTTGCCTGCAGAAGTCCCTGTGTTGCAGGGTACATTGCTGATCCCTGACTTCCAGCGGATTACGGCAAGGGGTAAAAGAAGGAGCAAGAGATGTAGAGTCACACAAATCTGCTTACCAGCTGTGTGACCTGGGCCCCACTCGCCACAAGCTCTCTGAGCCTCAGTTTCTTCAACTGGAAAATGAGGATAAGAATATCACCTGATTATGGGCTTACTGGGAGGACTAACTACAATAATGTTTGTGAATCTGGGAGGCTTTGAAGAATGTCAATCAGCGTTTAAAGATTGAATATGAATAATAACGAGAATTTTTCCAGTGTAATTTCCATTGTCTTTGAATGCAATCAAATTAATCCCCTTTCAAAGTCTTCTCTGGTGATACATCTGGAATGGCTCATGGTCAGGAGAGAAAAGACAGCCTGGGCCCCTCAGTGTTTACAAGGGAAGGCTGTGCTCTCGGCCACAGGGTGATCTGAATCTATGGATAAGACACCCCTCCTTTCTGAAAATAGGCACCGGTCTTGTTTTCAAGTTCACGACTCTGTATTGGTCATTAGTTTAAAAATAGAATTTAAAATATAAGTTAAATATAAAATTTAAAAATATAATTTATTGTGCTATACTATCTAGTTGAACTTTTCCTGATGTTTTGGTTTGTTTTGTCCTGCGAATCAAATATAGAAAAGTAAAAGACTATTTCCAAGTGGTTGGAGTTAGAAGAAGTAGGGGAGGAAACATGGCCCCAAGTTGAACCTAATGAGATTAGGGGCAGCTTCCTGGAAATGTGCTGGCCAAGTGCTGCCTTACCCTTGTCTGGAGAGAAAGCTTTGCTGCTTGTGGTTTCTGGTATTGGCCTTCTTCTTTGTCCTGCGCAGAACCTGCTGCTTGCTGGTCATCAGTCCAGAGCTGCAGGCTGGGGTCACCCCCAGGGCCAGGGCTGAGAGCGGGTCCCATTGTTTACACACAGGGGAACCCGGGAGGGGCGGAGGGTCAGCAGGGAGCAGCATTTTTCCTGGCACCAGGTCCTGCTCCTGGGGGAATGAAGGATGTGCACATTTTCTGTTTAGTTTTCGTTTTCCTGTTCAGCCACTGATAATCTCCCCTTCTGTCGAAGACATGGATTCAGTTAACGCTGGGGCTTTTTGCCTGTTAAATTGTTTAAATGTAAAATGACAACCCCTTTTGCTGGTGACGGATATTTATTTCAAGTCCTAAATCAATTTCAGTCTCTCTCTCTCACCACTTTTCTCCTCCTGGTGCACCCCTCCCCTTTGGAACTTGGGAAAATCCAATTTCCTTCCTGCCTTAATCTCTCTCCAGCGTTTGCACTGGCTCTGCTCTGCCCGCACCTGCTCCTTCCAGCTGTGAGGCTCCTTTTGGTAAAATACTTTGTGTCCTGCCAAGTTGTCGATGGACAAGACCCCCATGGCCGCTTCCTGGCTCTCTTAATGAACACAGTTGTTCTGTTCCACCAGGTCCCCAGGAACTCCCCACTTCAATCTATTAGCCAGTGGTGGTTTCCACATTTAGAGTGGGACCCCTGACCCGAGCCCCCAAGCGCCTGCTCTTGACTGAGGAAAGAATTTGAAATCTAGCACTCCCGGTGCTGGTCCTAAGTGCTTTGGGCTTTATAGCCCCAACTCCTGTATCACAGGAATGTCAGGCCAAGCAGAGAGACTCCAGATCTGCTGTCTCCCCAGCCCTGCGGCTAAACTATCGTTATTAATGACAGCAATCACCACCCAGAGCTCAGGTCATAAATAATGAGTGTCTTTCAGCAGTCACAAGAATGGCTGCAAACATTCATCATTTACACACCTCTCGAAATAGCCAGGGAAATGAACAGCGGAATGATTATGGCCAATTTCTATCTCTGTGTCAATGTTAACAACATAGTTTTATTTAAAGAGAAAAGTCCAAAGCAGCATGAACTTCAGATGACAGTAATAGATATTCTACCAAAAATGACCCTGTAGTTAAAGAAGTTTGGAAGACTCTTTGTTATAGAAAAAAAATCAAGTTTCTTTTCAGAAAGACTTCTCTAAGTCTTTAATATACTATTGTGCATTGGGAATCTCCAAGAGAAGTAAGCTGTAGTTTTCCAAAGTATTTGACCTTAACTTTATTTCCCCTTTTGGCATGCCATGTGATATCGTGGAGGACATTATTCAGTGGCGTGCAGGAAATATATAACAATGATTCTCCTGGAGTGGTAAAAAAGCCTTAATTGGTAATGTATGCTGATTTCCATGGTGTAAATACTCCCACCATGGTTGATTTCAAGCTACCAGCACAAAGGCACTGGGCGTGGAGTTGTGATGAGATGCACACAATCAGTTTTCTGTGAGCGGGCTCCCCATTTAGGAAATGCAGCTCTTGTGTTATTTTCATGCAACTTCTCTTTCCATTGAGCATGGGGAAGTGAACACAGATGTAACTGGTGTTCAACTCCACGGGAAAGCGGCCATAGAATGTGAACGGAGATCCTCAGGGCATTGCGTTGAATGCTTGCTCACTTCTCTAATCAGTGGTCTGAGTGGACTTTCTCTGCCCAAGACCAGCTCATGATGGATGTCTGATTCTCTGACAAAGTTTCCTGGGCAGATCTGTCTTTGCTACAACTTGACTGTGTTCCTGTCTGCCTGAGGAGAGATGCAGCAGTGCCTGTCCACTCTTTAGCCAGCTCTGTGACCTCCTATTTAGCTGGGGTCACAACAACCTTCCTGACCAGCTTCCCTGCTGCCACTGGAGCCACTCCCTGTGACCCTGACCAGTGCATGTTGAATACTATTTAAACAGGTTTTCTGACTAAAAAAAAAAAGCAACAAATTAGATTTATATCTCAGCAGCATTTGGTATAGTGGACCACTTTTTTCCCCTTGTTTTTCATCCCTCTCTCCCGCTAGATTCCAAGATAACACACCCTTTCCTGGTTCTCTTCCTGCCGCTTTGGCCATTTCAGCTTTGCTGACTTCTTTGCTTGCCAACTAAAAGGTTAGGTTCTTTAGTCTTAGTTTCTCTTTCCTTCCCTGCCCCTCACCTCCTCTCTCCTCTCCCTAGATGATCTGACCCATTCTCATGGATTTAAATACCAACATTTTTTTCTGATGATTCCCGAATTTGTAATTTGAAACCAGACTTCTCTGAGCTCTGGACTTACATAACCAACAACCTACCTGGCATCTCTAGCCACATGTCTCACAAGTTTTTCAACTTTAATTCGTGCAAAAAAGAACTCGATGTTCCCGATAACCCATTTCTCCCCCAGCCTTCCTTATCTCAATACATAGCATTTCCTTTGATCTAGTTGCCTAAGTCTGAAATCTAGTAATCATTTTTGATTCAACTTCTATTCTTATCTCTCAAATCTAATCTATCCATCTTGAGTGAATAAATTTCACATTGCTTTTTTCTTTTATCCCGAGGGCCATTGACTTATATTATACTCAAGAAGCTGGGAAATACTGCTGGGTCCATATTCTATTGCTTTGATTTACTAAGAGGAAAGATGCAGGAGAGAGGTGTTTCAGGTTAATAATTACTTTTAATTAGATTTTCTTTTGATGTTTCTGAAGACCAAGTTCTCCCAAGTGTCCTCCTTGTCTAACAAATACCAAATGGGCTTCTTCTTATTCAGTGGATCTGAGTAAACCTGGACTCCCTTCACATTTCTCTTGTATTTAGTCATTGTCCCATGGAGTTTGCCATCCCATATCAACCCCCAATTCCCAAAAGTAGATGGGAGGTGTAAGGGGACAAGGAACCTTGGGGAATTCAGATAAATGAGATAAGTGCTTCAATAAACTTTGGCTAGTTATTTGTTTTACTTATGACTTTGTGTTCCTGGGGTCCTTTGGATTTCTTGGTGATTCCTCTGTATCCCGGTCTTACCTATGGAAAGTAGGGAATTCCAAGGAATTTCTCCCCATTTTTAAGACAGAGATTCTGAGGCTCAGGTTGTAACTGGACAAACTCATATAGAGATCCTATATGAGAAGTGGCAGGGCCAAGTGGTACCTCTGGCACTATTTCTAGTAGGTAGAGATATAAACCAAAGCTCAAGGTTTTCCAAGAGCACTGCTGCGTTGAGGGATGGGCATAAGGAAGGACATACCCAGGTCCCTAGGTCATTATGCTCATACAGTTTAGGGGCCATCCTTAAGAAAAAGAATGCACAATTCCATGCAAATGTGAGAACTTAATTAAAATAAGAAAAGATATCACAACAAGTCACAAATTCAAAAATAACAACATACCATGAGCATCACAAAATCCAGAAAATAACATTTATATTTTAATAATTAACAAATCATTTCTATAGCGCTTTTTTCTACAGTAGTGACTGCATATTCTTTTATTGCTTTATTACATGTCAATGATTTGGTAATATTTTCTACAGTGAGAATAGGAAGGTAATTTAGCCTTTTTTCTACACTGATTATAATTTCCTTTTTTATGATTCATCACTTAGTACATTTTCTGTCAGTTTCATAATTTGTTATTGCTGATGTTTTATAATTTTCAGTGTTTTTAAATCCTACATTTGGGAACATATCAATCGCTTTTCTCTCATGTATGAGCTATAACATTTAAGGCATTTCAAGGTGTTTTGTTTTAGATTTAAAATTTTTAAATTATGGTAAAATACACATAACATAAAAGTTACTATCTTAGCTATTTTGAGGTGTGCAACCACTCTCCAGAACCCTTATTGGCTAGCACAACTGAAACTCTATAGCCATTAAACAATTCCCCCTTTCTCCCTCCCACCAGCCCCTGGCAACCAGCATTCTGCTTTGGGTCTACATGAATTTAACTAGGTACCTCATATATGTGAACTCATACAGTATTTGTTTTTCTGTGACTGGCTTATTTCACTTAACAGGTCCTCAAGGTCCATCCATGTTGTAGCATGTGTCAGAATTTTCTTCCTTTTCAAGGCTGAATAGTATTCCGTTGTATGGATGGACCACACGTTGTTTACCCACTCACCCATCAAAGGACAATTGAGTTGCTTCCATCCCTTGGCTCTTGTGAATAGTGCTGCTATCAACACATGTGCACAGATATCTCTTTAAGACCCTTCTTTCAATTCATGTGGGTATATACCCAGAATGGAATTGCTAAATAATTTAAAAATTTTTGGGAAAACTTATACTGTTTTTGATGTGACTGTACCATTTTGCCTTCCTACCAACAGTATATAAGGATTCTAATTTCTTCACATCCTTGTAAGTACTTGTTAATCTGTTTTTGTATTGTTTTGTTTTGTTTTTCGATCGTAGTCAGCCTAATGGATGGGAGGTGGTATCTCATTGTGGCTTTGATTTGTATTTACCTAATGATATGTGATATAGGACATCTTTACATGTGCTATTGGCCATCTTTATTATCATTTTTGGGGAAATGTCTATTCAAGTTCATTGCCCATTTTTAATTGAGTTTTTATTGTTGTTGATATACCTTCTCTGAGCAGTGATTAATTTTAAATGCCTCTTGAGTTGATTGCACTCATTAACCAGTTTGCCTTTCATGGTGTTGTTCATGATATATCATGAGTTTTGTTATATTTTAGTCCCAATGCAATTTAGCAAGAAATGAAACTTCTTTTTCCAATGTATTTATATAGTTTTCTTCTCTTTCAAAATTGAACACTCTAGCAGTCTAAGAATCTATTCATTACTCCTATTTAAAATGTTATTGTCTCTTAATGAATTACTGTTTTGAGCATATCAAAATTTTTTTTGTTACTATTCACTTGTTGATTTCAGAGTAATGTAGATTTCATGTAGAAATCTATGAAAAGTAACTTCATTGTATAGTATGTTTACAATTACATATTGAGTTGTCAATTGTACTCCTGGTAAGAAAACACTTCCATTTTGCCTAGGGACTGGTGAGAACTGAATTCTCCACTAGTAGTTTCTATGCTTCTGATGATGAAAAAATTTTCCATAAACTAGTTTCTTGCTGCTTATATTTTAAACCTTAATTCTCCTACATTACACAGATACTTTCAGTTCTGGTGCCATAAGATACACTTATGTCACACAGGCTGTCCTGCCTGGCACTTTCATGCCATGACACTGTGTGAATCAGTAGAGTGGGTAATGGGAACATTTCTGGAATTCATTCACACAATGGGACAGCTGGAGCTACAGGAGAAACTGTGAACCACATTAATATATCCTGATAACCCAAAACTCAATGTACCCTAAATCCAACTCTCTTTGAGCCAAATTGCCCAACTGCCAACACCACCTGATATTAGAAGATGTGTGACTGAGGGAAGTCCTAATGCAAAGAGACAATGGTCTTAACTGACCATGGTTAAAATACCCTTCTTTTGCAAATTTGGCAAAAACCAAACCAAACCAAACAAACAAAAAATTCCCCCCAAACCAAAGAAACTCCAAACAAGTCCATCATGGAAAACATGTCTAGGATTCTTTCTAGGACCTTGAAACTGGCCTGTTTAAATGAGGGTCCCAGAAGCTTCAACTTCATTAGTGTCGGGGGAGTTCTGGTCTGGGTGCAGGGTGGGCAAATGGACTTCTTCTGTTTCTCAGCCAGGGTAAGATGAGGGATGTGAGGGATGGCGGTGATCTGGTCCATTTGCACCTTGAGAACCCAAGCTCCCAGTTCAGGACCCAGCACGTTTTCTAGCCTCCCTGCCCTTCCTCTGTACTCCCACGTCGCATGCTCAGCACTTATGGAATGGCCCATTGTGGCTGAGGAGTATGGATTTCCTGGTAAAATGTTAGCAAGCTGTGATATTTTTATTTTACTATCCCCCCATTCTTCACCTAATACAAATGTCCCTTTAATTGCTTCAGCATGAGCCCCAGCTGACATTCCCCCTTCCTAAGGGTCTCTCAGTCCCAACCTCACAGTAAACTCAACACATCCACACGGTGCTGCCAGACGTGACAGCTGGAATCCAGACACCACGGCCGACTCGAGCAATTAGCCGAGTTGCCATCCTGGGCTGGCCTCATTAGGGGTGTCCAGATGTCCACTGCTGGAGCTGCCTTCTCTCCCCGGAGGCGGGCTGTCTCCCCAGGTGAGGCTAAACTAGTGTCCGTGGGAGGCTTCTCGGAGCTCGGAGAGCCCTCCCTCACGTTCAGGGTTGCTAATTGAAGTTGAGTGGGAACTGCAGAGATACCGGCAATGGCTGGCCAGTCCCCAAGGATCTCTGGTTTCCCACGCATAAATGCCGTCTGCACAGAGTTCTCCCCATCTGGGGACAAGCCCAGCTGCCACAGCCCAATCGATTGTGAAGGGTGTTCAGGCACAGTCATGCCGTCCGTCTGCAGCTCAGCTCCCACCGTAACTAAATGGGAACATCTGGGAAAAGGCAGGCTAGGATTGGGGCGAGGAGAAAGGAGGGGGAGGATGAAACCTGCTCCGTCTCTATGGGAAGATTTTCTCTGGTAATGCGTGCCTCTTCTTTCCCATGTGGCGGGAGGTGAGGCAAAGAGAATTTCATTCTAGCACAAACTGACAGAGGGCTCAGCCAGATGATACTTGGTGTTATTAGGGCCTTCAATTCAGGCCACCTGGGAGATCATTCTCATCATTGCCTATGTGAATGGCGCCCCCTAGAGTTTTGGGTTGCAGGGTATGTGCGTCCATAATGCACTAGCCCTGTCAGGGCCCTGGGGCTTGTCTTAGCTTGGCTGTTCCCAGGATTTGGGCATGAGTTGTGTATTTAGGAGGTGAATGTGAACATGAGATGGGGGAGGGAAGGAATACATCTGTGTTAGTGATTAGGTTGGGCTTAGAGTGACCAACCATTGTGTTTGTCGGGGACTGAGGGACCCTCTGGGACGTGGGACTTCTAGCGCTAAACTGAGACAGGCTCAGGAAAACTGGGACAAGTTGGTCACCATAGTTGTGTTAATAACTAGGTTACTGCTGCAGGTAACTGGATTCAATTGATTCCATGGGGATCACCTAGGTAATGACATAGACCATCCCTTAGAATTGCCCCACTCAGGGGCAAAGACCTGGAGTGTTTATCCATTAGTTCCTGTCTTTGGTTGGTTGAAGGCTGCTCCCAAAAGTGTTAGTTCTGTGATGTTTCTGGCCTGCCTGCCCTGAGGCGGCCCGAGAAAGGAAAGAAAAAGAACCCAGAAACGAATATGGTATAGACCCTATGTTTAAACAGGCTGGTATAACAAGTAGGACAGCTTAGAGGTAAAGGGTCCTCTGTGAGAGGTGCCTTCTTTCATGGACCATTGTTCTCTGCAGTTCCCCGTTCATCACAAATGTCCATTCCAGTCCCATTCTGCCCCTACCTCCCTACACTCCTGGGAAGGCAGGATAATCCTCCCTCTTCAAGGAGAAGGATATAGCCGCAGGTGTGGCAGCAGGAGGCAGCGGGTAGCCCAGTGTTGCTGTGCTTGGTGGGCAGAGGAGCCAGATTTGATCCCTGCACAGGCTGTACACAGTAGGTTATCCCTCATGATGTTAATCCTGGGTGTTCCATAACCTGTGCTCTGCAGAGCCTTGGGGCTGAAGTGAACTTGGCTCGGTGGCAGGGAGAATAGGGGTACCACAGAGATGCCTACACCTAATCTCCAGACCCGGTGACTTTTTTGTGTTACATGGCAAAGGGCAATTCAGGCTGCAGATAGAATTAAGGTTGTCAATCAACTGACCTTAAAATAGGAATATTACTTTGGATTATTTAAGTGGCCCAGTGTAATCACAAGCATCCTTAAAAGCAGACGAAGGAGGCAGAAGAGGAGAGTCAGAGAGGAAGATGTGACAAGGGAAGAAAATATAAAGCGATGCAATGTTGCTGGCTTTGAAGATGGAGAAAGGGGGCCTCGTGGATAGCTTCTAAAAGCTGGAAAAGGAAAGGAAAAGGATTCTCCCCTAGAGCTTCCAGAAAGCAATGCATCCCTGTTGATGCCTTGATTTTAGATATCATCACAGCTCCCTGGCCAACTCCAGCAGCTCACTAAATGTTTAAGAATAAATTAATACATGAGCCTTTGCTTTGTGCCCTAAGTTGGTGT
Source organism: Phyllostomus discolor (assembly GCF_004126475.2). Lineage (NCBI taxonomy): Eukaryota > Metazoa > Chordata > Mammalia > Chiroptera > Phyllostomidae > Phyllostomus > Phyllostomus discolor. The sequence continues at coordinate 15,657,671 of NC_040906.2, forward strand.
TTTCTTCCATGGAAAGACAAAGGTAAGAGTCGTTAACTCTGACTTATTGTGGAGTGCTTTATGGAACACATGGCAATTGAGCTGGTTCCTTGGAAGGGAGCAGAGCAGATGGGTGGTGGTGGTGATGGTAGTGGTGGTGGTGGTATAGAAGGTAGGAAGAATAGCATGGATCCAGGTGCGGAGTGTGCTTGGGGACTAATAACCAGAATGGCGTGGCTGGTACACAGATTGCATGGATAGGCTCAGTGGGCATGCAATTTAAAACTATAAATTGGGTACAAATCATGATGGGTTTTCAATGACATGCCTAGAGTTTAGAATTTATTCTTTGGGCAATAGGAAGCAAAGAAAGGTTTTGGAAGATATGAAAATGCAGGTTTGGTGGCTGTAGAATTGGTAAGGATTTAGTGTTGCTATTTTGGAGAGTTTTTTCTAAGGTTAATGATTCTGCCTTACCAATCTTGTAGACATTTCAGAATAAATATAGGTCACCTTCTTGGGCATGGCTTTGATTGGGGACCCTAGAAGAGATCTTCTATGCAGTTTCTGACTGGTCTTCAGCCCTAAGAAACTCTAGTTCGTAATTTTTCCTCTTAGGATTAAGGCTGTGTGGGTGTTTCCTCCTGGAAGAGGCTCTGGAGTTGGCTACTTCTGCTGAAATCAGACCTTCAGAAGACATTAATTATTGGTCCTGTGGAGCCTCTTGGGTCCAATGCATGATGCTTTGCACCTCAGGTGTGTGCAGTACATGACAGCTTGGCTCAGGAGCATGAGGTCCATGTCCTTTGTAACATTAACTAAGAGGAATTCATAATCTGTTTTAGAGCATTTCCAGGAAATTTGCTGGGAACCTGTTGTATAGATTTGGGTTTTCTCACCCTGGATCCCCACTGTGTCTGTGGTACAGGCAGAGAGGGATTCTTCCTGGAGAAATGGCATCTTGTTCCTAGGAGCTGGATCATAACCCCACATCCAAGTCTTTTTTTTTGTTTGTTTGTTTCCTGGCCTGGCACAGGCTGGGGAACTGGACCTCAAGTCACATGGATGAGAAAAGGGCTATACTGTTCCTTAATCTCCATCTTGCTTCCTGCTGCAGGTGACAGCTTGGTTGAGAGGGGATGGTCTGCTGGTTTGTGGGCAGAGTAGAGTCTAAGAGAGCTCAGGTGGGTCAAGGGGAATCTGGGTGGCACTAGAGAGGAAGGGTGAAAGTTGGGGTCACCTGTCCTGGCTCATCAGAAAAAGGTGAGGCAGTAGAATCTGTGCCCTTTCTGGGTGGTCTTTCAGCATCCCCTGATTTGTTCCAGCTACTTAATCCTTTCCTTTCTTGGGCAATCTTGACAATCAAACATTTGCCAAAGAATTGGAGGGGCATGGGAGATTTATTATTTTGGACTTTTCCTGGACCCAGGGCATGAGCAGTAAAGTGGTATAACATGATTGCTGGCCCTTCCTCGTAGACATTTGCCCATTAGTTTTGAAGAGTCACACCTACTGGATTCAAAAAAACTAAGAAAGATCCACACAGAGAGCCTGATGTGTTAGAGAGCATGCATACGTTTTGGTTAATGAAATACTTTGGGATATGTTGGTCTATCCTGTCTTTGTTTGCTCTCAAGTCATAGATTATAGAGTCCTTGAATCGCAGAGCTTTAAAGCACATTAGCTATAGACGGCCTCAGTCTTCCTTGGTCAAACATGTGGAGTGAGTGAGGTCCTGAGCAGTTTGGCTTCCTCAAAGTGGCACCGTGTCACGCTCAGGTCCACACAACGCTGAGGACTGTGCCGAGAGGATGCTTCATTGGCAGGGAACATTTTTTTCTAGCTGTATTTTTCCAAAAGCCAGAGATGAGAGGATCATCTGAATGCCAGTTCTGCAGGAGGACAGGAAATAAGAACTGGCGTTGAGAATGACTTTCTGGAACACTTCTCCGTGAGCTATCACTTACCCTGGCTCGGGAGCTCCCTCCATGCTTGGCTTGCTCCCGGAACACCATGTGCCGAGTCTGTGTATCTGGGCTTGGAGAACTGTCAGAAGACAGGGTAGGGCTTCCAGATCACTGGGATCAGAGGGACTCCTGGGGACCCTGCAGAACTTTCCCAGTAGCTGGGATTTGGGTTATACTCATGGTGCTGACTGTCCTCCCCTGGCTGGACTGGCTAAGGAAGAATTTATATTAAAATATAAAGGTCACAGGATAGATTCTTTTTGGGTTAGAGTCTTAGGTACCCAGAAGGGGATCTGGCCCAGTTTCCAAGGGATGGTTGAAAGGAGTGGTGTTCTCTGCTTAGTTAGGGAGGAGTTTAGTCCAAAGTTTCTATTACTTCTTTCCTCCTTTTTGCTCTATATTCCAGTAGTTTTTCCCTCTAATGAAACTGTTAAATTAGGTTTAGTTATCTGGCCGTGATGGGAGAACCTAGAAGACAGATTGTCTTTCAAATTTCCTCCTAGGAATGTTACTATCAGTTTTCCTTCTCAGTGCTACATACCCTCTGCCTTCAGTGAGGGGGGAACAGAGGCACAGAGAATAAAAGCACCCTCCACTCCCCAATTTTCACTCCGGTCCCACTATCACTGGCTCCCCAGACTTGGGTGGCACACAGGAATGTCTGAGAGACCCAAAGAGAAGCTTTTGTTGAAAATAGCTTGGCTGAGCCATTTTAGAGTTTTGCTTTGGGAAGATTAACCCAGGGTTCTTCTCCTAGCTCCACTACTAATGCATGCTCTGGCTTTGGGTAAGCAAGTTTACTTCTCTGAACTTGTCTCTTCCTGTGCAAAATGAAGGAGCTGGTTTAGGGGGACTCTGTAGACCCTTCCCTTTCTGCCATTCCCAGCTCCACACTCTGTCCTGGCCCCACCTTGCAGCTTCCTCCCTGCACACCACTACTGGTCTACAGGCAGGCCCGTGAACATGTGGATTTATGTGGGGCATTGGCTTTCCCCAGAAGCTCATTTCCGCTGCATATTACCACAGGGACAGGGGTCATTAGTCTGCTTTGCTTACTGAAAACCCTTACTCCTGAGGTTTTATGAGCTTTAACCCCTAGGACTAACAGCAGCAAAATTTCTGGTTGCACTTTATTAATCCTGGAACTAAAAAGTGACTTTAGGGAGCACTGGTTGGTAGGGAAGAAAGCAAAATGCCTTAAACCTTCAATAACTGCTGATCTCCAATGAGCTGGGTAGGGGCATGTGTGGGGATGGATATGCAGGCTGGGAAGGTGAGTTGTGTCTCAGCTTCTTCTTTCTGCTGGGCTTTGCACAGCCAGATTGATAGTGGTTATTGGTGAGGGGTGGGTTGGGGGGGCAGCTCTAATATGTGGAAAGGAAGTGGGAGAATCATGAATACAAATCATTCTGTGGATGGAGGAGAAAAGAAAGAAGGAAGTAGGCTTTGTCTAGAATTAGTTCCTTGTGGTTAACCACAGCCTTTATTAGTTCTATGGGAAGATAGTTGACAGCTAATATTTTCTCAGTGGGGCAGTAGGATAAGACTGACTCTGTACAGCTGTGGTGTTTTCAACAGGGACCCAAAGATTCTGTAACATGAAGTCTGAAGAGTGGAGAGACTTCTTCCCAAGAGCCGGTACATTTAGAATTTCTGCCGTGTCAGTACACACGGGACGTGGTTATTTGGTGTAGCATCAATCCTGTGAGTGCTCAGGATAATAAAAGCGTGTCCCAGAAAATTCTAAAAATGCTGCCAACTCTTCTCTTGGAGGGTGACATTATAGAAACTACGGTCAAATTTAAAAAATCCTACAGGGTGTGAGGAACCATTTAATTTTATTTAATCATCAGGCACCCAAGAGTATTTGAGAGCAGAACTATTTGTTTTTTAATATCTCAGACAACCTGTGTTCTATGGATCCTACTTTGGGAAATGCCACCCCAAGGTGAACTCTGCCAGTGGAAACTATTAGTCTGAGTCTTCTTTGCTGCACAGGGGCAGACCTTGCTCAGGGTCTGTGTGAACAGGATTTTCTTTCTTTCTAGATCCCAGCAAAGGCAGAACATGGATTTATATAACATGTTTGATAAGTTGACCAAGGGCATCCTAAAACTCCCAAGTTCAAGGTATAAAACCAAGGTAGGTGAAATGAAAGAAAAGTGAATATATATAATTCATTGGTGTAACAGCTGGAGAAGTGTTCGACTCCACTTCCATCAGGGAGGCACAGAATTTGAAGAGGGGGAAATAGAACAGCTAGTGGGTGGAGGTGAGGGCAGTGTGCCTAAATTAAATCCTCCAGCTGGAGGGAGAAAAACTATAATAAGGGCTGTTTGAGGCTAGATGCTTTAGAACATAGAGTCCAAAGTGAACACGTTAACCTTTATTTTTGGAGAGTGCAATCCGAAGGCAACAAAAGTGAGGAGTAAAGAAGAAGAGGCAGGGAAAGTGGGTGGGAAGATCCAAAGTGGTGCATTATGGAGTTGGCCACACCCTTACAAGAAGATACACAGTGAGTCATTTGGGCACATGGGAAATCTTTGGAAAGAATGTAAGGGATGGTCTTGGAATATCTTGGAACAGTCCTTTGGAGAGTGGAGAGAAAGGAAGAATTTGTTGGCTGGATCCTTTCCATCATTTGCCTCTCATTATTCCGAGTTTACCTCTCTAGGCAGCTGCTGGAAAAGGCAGAACCTCCATGAGTACAGTTGGGTTTGGTCTGGGCACTGGAGTTGCTGAGGCTGCAAAACCACCACAACAAGCATGCTGGAGGCCATGCAGAAACCCAGCTCCTGCCTGTGGAAGGCCAAGACGGCTGGCAGTTTTAGAAGGTGAGGTGATGTAGCCATAACAGCCAGGACCAAGCAAGCAACAGGTCCAGAGACAGGTGAGGCCAAGCAAATCTGGAGAGGAAATAGTTAAACTGAGTCTAGTACAAGGACAATCTTGAGAAATAGAAGTGGATATAACCCCTCTGGAGGGAGAATGCAGTAAGTTTTTTCCAATGTCAGACCTTGGGATAAAGGCATGATGATACAGGACAGACAAGACAGACCAGATAGTCAGAAAACCAGCCTGCCCACCATCCCACACCACCCTCTGGTATTTGTCAGAGGCCACTTCCCTTTAATGGAGAGTGGACATGAGTCATTTTACACTCTCTCCCCAAACACCATTCTCCATCTCAGCGCCATCTCCAGTCTGGACCAGGAGATGGGAGGCTTAGGTGCTGGGAGTTAGTTTTGCCTGTCCTAACACTCAGACTACAGCAAGTTTGTTTTGGGTCAACCTTGGATCATCTGCTCCCAGAGATCCACGCCTCCTTTGTGCGGAAACCCTCCTTCTCTTCGCGGCCTCCAGCCTGACACTCGGCGGTCCTGGCCCAGCTGGGAGGCCATATAGAGTTACATCCTCACAGGGGCTCACCAAGATCGTTTTCACCAAGCTTCTCAAGTATTTTGTGGAAGAAAAACCAAAAGAAAGGAAAAGGAAAACAACCACTCCCCTTCTACCACACAACTTGGGCAAGGGCTGAGGGGCTGCTGAGCCTCTGGCCTGCAGGGACAGAGCATCCTGTCCTTCTGAGAGGTTCACCGCGGAGTGGGATGCTTTAGAACAATGGGACAAGTGAGGCTGAATGGGGGTCAGAGGCCTGCAGGTGGGCATGGGGTGCCAGGGTTTGATGGAATTTGCCCCTGAGCTCCTCTCCAGTTGCCATTTTCACATTGTGAACAGCTGTTGGGCTCAAGAGGGTTATGCAACTTGCCTAAGGTCACACAGTGGCATGCAAAGCACTGGATTCAAAAACTCAAGGATGCCTAAACCCAAAGCCTGTTTGAATCTTTTCCTTGTCTTACAGGGCCTCTCTTTGAGAATAAGCTTGGCAGACAGTGATGACAGGAGGTCTTTGAGGTTTTAAATTCCCTGCGGATTGATATCATAGTACTGGCCCCAGTGGTGAACATTATTGAGTTTAGATAAATTTAGAATATGGGCAATGTCACAGTTTTTCACACTGCCATGAAAAGCAAGGTGGCCTCCTCAGAGACTGGCCCTCCTATGAGCCTAGAAAAAGGTTTTGGGATGGTACTGCCTCTAGGTTGGGGCTAGGTGTCCTTGTGGTCTAGGAAGTTTCTGAGTTGTGTCTGGGCCTGGTAAAATGTACTGCTGTGACTGTGCATTCAGAGGTCATTGTAACCATCCCCCAGTTTCTGAGCATGATGATTCTTGCAGGAAGACCACAGTAGAAGAAAATGGTCTTGCTTGTCTCTGTTCTGGTTAGTAATTGTGAGAGTCATCAAAGTGCCATGTATTAATGCAGTTGGATATAAGTAGAACACATGAAAGAATAGCTTTAATTTTGATTCTGCTTTGAAGGACCTTCCAGACAACTTATATCATGGCCAGATAGACAGTGTAGGCCATTTTTTTGAAAAAAAAAAAAAAAAAAAAAAAAGCATGATTGTTAGTATGTTTAAAAGAAATAACATCTTAGAATCAACGTTGCCCTCACCCTTTAAATACGCAATCATTAAGCCAGAAATATCCTGCGTGTCCTGTGGTGTTTCTTAGGTGCTGTTTCATTGCAGAGGCAGGGAGTTTACTTTCCTTTCGTGAAGACCCATATGACTTCTCTTTGGGAGATTAGAAAACTACTCAACAATAAAGTGTTGATGCTGGGAAAGGTCTTTGAGAACATCTACTTCGGACATGAAGACACAGTTTCTAATATGTTTCATGAATACTTGGAGCCTCGTGAAGAAGCGTCAGGGATACCACAAGCATTCATTTTATTTGCATTTGATTCTGAAAGATATATAAACTATTTTAGAAGCTCTAGGAAAAATAACACATGCATACCACATTTCAAGGCATTTGAGAACTCCAAAAAGTTAACTCATGTTGCCAGGTTGTCACAGCAATAATAGTTGCTGTGAAAAGTTACACAATGGATCAAGTGTATTAGTAGAATAAAGCCTACAATTGGTGTTTCTGAATGTTGGGGGGCTTTCATTCAAGTAAGAGATGTGGGGATCCAGGCTGTGACTTCACCATCTTTCACCCAGGAGTTCCAAGTTTTCTGTGTCCCTCTGCATTAAGCAAGCAAAAGGCCAAACCACGTGGAAGATTGTGCTTGAAGCTTCTTTGGGGGCTGTGCACATCTATCCACTCAGGTGCTATTGGCTATAAATCTGTCACATGGCCACATGTAACTGTGAGGGATTCTGGGAAATGTAGTCTACCAGCTAACTAGTGTCTGCCTTACTAGGTTACTCTTTTAGGCACATACTTGGGAAATCAGACCTGTGTATCTGAGGAGGAATGATTTTTTAAACCATTTATCTGTGTGAATCTGAATTTTGATATTTTTGTATTCATCAAAAGCCTCTTTAATCTCATTGTTCATATAAATATCAAATAAATATCACACATTTAAACTTAGGAAATATTGCATGCTAATGAAATGCTCCTTTTATCTGCTCTATAAAATACAAAGTTCTATTGCTAAAAAACCTTGAAAAAATAGCAATCAGGTATTTTTCTCATTTTATAGGAAATAGAGACTCAAAGAGAACACTACTTGCCCAGGGTCATACATTGATGAAGAAACAACTGGTCTTTTACATCAGACTCTCTGGCTCTGAGTCCACTGCCTTTTCTTCTATTTCAGCTTGTCCCAGGGCCTCATGGCCTTCTTGGCGATTTTTCAGCCCATTTTCGTGTTCTTGGTCTGCGAGTGAGACAACAGCTGAACCTTGAGGGTTGTTAATTTTGTCTTTTAGATTTAATGTCTTGCATTTCTGGTCCAGCTGCTTCATGAATCAACATTCAAGAGGCACTTATTGAGCATATATTACGGGTCACACATCGTGCTGGGAACTGAGGATGCTGGGGTCCAACAGGTACCTTTCCGTAAGAGTCTCGAAGTCTAGCAGAAAAGCCAGATCATAAATAATGGAACAAGAGTATAAATGTATATATTTGCAAATAGTTGCTATGCAGAAACAAGCAAGAGACTGAGATAGAGAAAAACTGGGTTAGTGAGCTCTTTCAGATGGAGTGAGCAGGGATCCACGGGCTCCTTGGCCTGGCCCTGGGTGTGTCCCGGGCTTGGCCATGTCAATGAGTCAGGGAAGTAATGGCTTCCTTCCCCTCTGAACATTACCAGTGAGCGTCTTGGCCTGGGAACGTAGGTTCTTGGCGTTTTGTATAGCATAAGCAACATAGAACTGTCGGAGGCTGAAGCATGTGCACAGATGTTAAAATAAGTACAAATAATTAAAAGATGGAAGTGAGTCCAGATTCTTCCAAGAACTAAATAAGAAAAGGGTTTCCCTGATGGCTAATGAAGTAGCTAAGTGAAATAACAAAAGACAAATAGCCTTTCCATTTTTTTAAAAGGGTAGATTGGGGAAAATTTTTATTAAATGATCATCGGCACACTTGTTGCCTTTCTTTTCTTTCTGAGTTTTTACATTTGCAACCTGTTCCAGGAGTTTCCTATGCAGGTGAAAACAGAGACAAAGGTGGCAAGACCACGTAGGAGGCGGGTACTGAAGTGGATACAGACCGTGGAGTAAACATAGAAGTATGTGTCTGTGTATGGTGTGTGATGCGTGTGCTGTGCATGTGGAATGAGTGTGGTGTTTGTGCATGTGGTGTGTGTGGGGTGTGTGTGCAAGTGGTGTGAGTGTGGTGGGTATGTGTGGTATGCACATGGGGTGTGCATGTGCGGTGTGTGTGAGGGGTGGAGTTGCACACATGCTCTTCAGCCTATCAGAGGGCCTGATAGGCAATGCCGAGGAGGAGAGTGTAACGCGTGTTAAGTGGAGCCTCTCTGGGAGGGAGGGATGGGCTGGCAGTAAGCATGTGACATCTTAGAATGCCACCAGGTGAGTTATAAAAGGAACTTTAAGGAGCACCTGGTTCAACCTCCCTATTTCCCACGTGATAAGATGAGGCCGAGGAAGAGAAGGGCTGTGCTCAGGATTGCACGCACAATGGTGACTGGAGACGGGGCTAGGACGTCGGTCGGGGTTGCCATTCCCGCCCCGGTTCTGGGCCAGGACTCCACAGGCCCAGGGCAGGGACGCGGCCCTGAAAGTGGGTGTGGAGAGTGACAGGGCCAGGAAGGCAGAAACTCCGTGGGGCTCACCACCAGGAATTTTAATTTTCGTTATTTAAATAATTTGCCTTGCCTAAAATTATTTGTTACCTAAAATATGTTACTTGTTACAAGTTTTGTTTCTAACAAACTTTTAAAAAAAACATAGTTTAATGTTTAGATTTTTTATATAAATCATTCTAAACGGTTAAAAACAACGTAAAATATAGAAAATATGAAAACAGTAATATTTCCTTTCAAAATTGATTAAATTAGCCATGTCCTTGCTAAAGGAAAAACAAAAGTTACAGTTCCAAGGCCAAATTTTGCTCCTTTATTCCAACAAATAATGTTCTAAAAAAAAGAAGCCTTGGCATAGTGGTTAGTTGAAAATACAAAGTTATAATCCTGGAGACGAAGCCCTGCCTTCCGCTCTTTGAAAGCCAGAATGGTATGGCTAATTAGAAAAGGGGCAAGGACTGAATTGTCACCCAGTGTGGCCACCCGCTGCAGCCTTGTGGCTGCAGATAGCGTGCTGTCGGCGGGAGACTGGGTGACGGGGCACCGTTGCTTGTGAGCATCTCAGGTTGCAACTGTGGCCCTGATTGACTCTTCTGTATATATGTATCCATATTTTATGGGCGTGATGATACTTCTACTTATTTTGTTCCCTCCTCCCGCCCCAAACATTTGAGTAAATTTGGACAAAGCAGCTGAATTCGTTTATTTTGGGTGAAGACAAGGAATCTAATAAAATGGTTTTTTTTTTTTTTTGAGTTTCAAAAGATCTATGTCATCTTTGTTTTTCCTCAGTTCACCCTCCTGGTCATCCTCCATTCTCATGTGGGTGACTCTTAGAAACGTATTCCTTTTGGGGGTCCCCCGCAGCTGGGTATCCATCTGCACCTCCTCCTCCTACACTGAAGTCAACACTGTTACTACTTCTTAGGCTGCGTTCTCCTGAAAGCAGAGCCAGAGACACTGACTTAGTGTGGTTCTAGTCAGGGTTCTCCAGATAAACAGAATCAGTAGAAAGTGTATCAATTACATAGAAAGAGATTTATTTTAGAAATCTGGCTCATGCCATGATGGATACTGGAAAGTCCCAGATCTGCAGAGTGGGCTGTCAGGCTGGAGACCCACAAAGAGCTGCTTCTGCGGTTCAAATGTGAAGGCCATTTGCTGGCAGAATTCCCTCTCGTTTGGGAATTTAGTCTATTCAGGCCTTCACCTGATTGGACGAGGCCCACCCACACATTGGAAGATAATGTGCTTTATTCCAAGTCCACTCATTTAAATGTTAATATCACCTAAAAACATCCTCCCAGAAACATCTAGAAAAACGTTGGATCACAAATGTGGGCCCAGCCAAGTGACACATAAAACTAACCATGCCATGTGAGAATAGTGAATTTGGGGAAATGATCCCAAATAGGAGTGAGGAGAAAGGAGAGTGAAACAGGAAGCAGAGCGATCCAGTACAAAGAGGGATCACCCAGTTGGCCATGGGTGGCTGGGTGATCTAGCTTGTGGGATCTTCTGAGAAGGGGAAGCATTTTTTCCAGCACCCCCATCCTCCTCTGGGTGCCTACTGGGTGTTAAATCTCCTGCACTACTCTTGAGTGCCCTGTGGTTCCCTCGGGCACCCAGACCATGGCAGACCAGAGGAATCCTGGTATAAGGAGCCCCGGGGGAAGGGAAGTGGCTGGAGGTGAGGCAGAGCCAGGTCACATCTGCTGAGTCTGGTGCAAGCTGCTCAGAACTGGCTGCAGAAGCCTCGGCTGCCATCAGACGTGAGACTGACAGGCTCAGGATGGTTCTCAACAGGTGACAGGTACCTCCTCCTCAACAGCCTTCTCCTGAGACGCCTGTTTGGACAACATTGCGTCTTTCAGCCTCCAAGCTTTGGAGTCACTAGGCTCCTCCATTTCCCTCATTCCTCACATTTGGGTGAGGCCAGGGACTTCCATGTTTTCTCCTTGCCCATGTCTCATCTATGTATTCCTTCTCTGCAACCCCAACGTTGTCCCCACTGTCCATTAAATCCTCGCCAGTTCTTCTCTAGGTCCATGCAGTAATATTGTAACAGGTCTCCCTGTCTCTAACCTTGGCCGCCTTCCAGAGCAATCTCTCTACAATGCATGTCTGACTACGGAATGTCCTTTGCGCACACCCGCCAGCAGCTCTGAAGCTCGAAGACGACACTTGCTCCAGCTTCTCAGACTGGCAGACAGGCTGTTTATAATCTGACCCCCGTTTACCTCTCACTTCATCTCTTGCAACATGGCTCCCCAGATGCTCTGCTCCTCTGGGGAGGGACCCTTAGAGGTTCCTCAGGGTGACATGCTCTGTCATGTCGATGCCTTGGGCCACACTGTGCCTGGAATGTCCTCCCTCCTCCCTACACTCGATACCCAGCCCAAATGGACCCGGTAAACACGCACTCCTCTTTCAAGGCCTTGCTCAGGTGTCACTTTTCCCCATGAAATCTTCCTGAGCCTTCCGGATGTAGAATGGACTAGTTTTGGTGTTCTTCCTAATGTTTACACATCCTTCCTTAGGTCCACATTATACTGCTTTGCGCTCGCTGTTAGAATATCTGTCTTTCTGAAACAAACAGTAGTTGTCATGACAGCAGGGATCCGATCTGGCCATCTCTTCTCATCCATTCCACACAATGCTCAGCCTGACACAGAATAGATGCTCTGTAACGCAGGTGCAGGGAGGGCCGAGGCGGCTCCGGAGGGGCTATGCTTAGACTGCTGGTGGAAGGACTTCCTACCTCAGACAATGAGGCCGGAGGCTGGGGGACGATCACATTACACCCTCTGGCAAAGTGTAAGAACAGGTGAGGGCCTTGTGCATCTGCACTGTGTTAGGGACAGACCCGGCTCAGAGAAGGGGGATACATTTGCCCCGGCGGAGCCCCTCTCCCTTGCAGTCTGAGCCTTAAGTGCAGCTTAAGCAGAAGCTGAGTTCTTAAGGTCCAGCCAGAGAAGGTTGTGCTGGCCTGTCTCCTCAAGAGTCGGAGCTTCTAGGTTCTGAGAATTTGTTCCCTAATCTTTGCAGACGGGACTCCCAGCGGCTGGAGGCAGCGTGAAAGCGGCCTTTGTCTGATATGGGAATGGCTTTGGGGCTAATCTCTCCTTGGAGGCATTTTAATTCACTTTAATGACTCTGCCTCCTGTCAGGCTTTTCTTCAGTGTTGGGGGTTTGTTAAAGAGATTTGAAGGTGGAACATGAACCCCCCAAATCTAGCCTCCCTCAGAGGGTGCTGTTTCAGGGAAGGGAGTGTTCTGCTAAATGTATTAGGATGTTCTGGAGTGCGTGGGGAGGGGGCAGAGTGGACAGCAGCGGGATTGTGTATCTAATAAACGTGTGCACGTATAGACACTGCATGCAGTTGTACCAAGCACGTCCACCAGCCTGCTGTGACCTTCCCCACCCCCGCTCCTGCCGACAGTGGGGGAGGTGAAGCAGACAAGGCAGAATGATGTCATCCCTAGAACACTGTCCTTTTTCTCCCTCTCTTTCTCTTCTCTAGTTTTGTATAAACACAGCTGTTTGTGAGGAATGCTGGCTTGGGAAAACATAAACCATCGGCATGAATGACCTTTCCTTCCCACCACACATCCCTTCCTACTGAATGTGGGAGACTGGAATGCTTTTAGCCCAGCAGAACCATTGTCCTCCTGTCTGCAACGCCAGGCCTTTCGGCATGCTGGTTGGGGCCTGGGGTGATGCGCTCAGGGACCGTGCAAAGCCTTGCAGGCCAGACGGAAGCTCTGGTTGCAGGGGACTTGAGACCACCTGTGCAAGATTCCTAGAGGGACATAAAGGGGGGAGGGGGTTGGGCTGGGGGATGCAGGGTAGAGGTTGGAGGAGTGGATGCAGGCGATCACTGATCTGCCAGCCTTGCTCACACGGCTGCCAGCCTCTGGGAGGCCAAGGGAAACAAAGTAGCGTGGGTGGGTTTAGAACCTGGGCTCACAGTGACACTGTTGAAGAGGGGTGTTGGAGCAATGCCACACTTGCCACAGCAACCCGGTCCCTCCTTTTGGTGCCTTCACAGCCGCAAGTGGGGACCCAAAGCCTTTTATTCTCTTAAGGAGTAAAAGTGGGGCAGCTAAAGGGAGAAATCAGGCCTGACCTCATGCTGTCCAGCTCCCTTTGAAATCCAGCAACGCTGCAGCCCACAGTTTATTGGTGGTGGTTTTCCATTCCCAGATGGTGACCTCTGGACTTTGTAGGTTGGGGTGGTTTTATTCAAGCTACTGAACTTGACATTTGGGCTGAGAACATGCTTGCTTCTTGGCCCCCTGCCCCAATCCCAGTCAACCAAACCTCTTTTTGTGCCCCACTCACCTGCAAAGGAGGAGTAGTGAGGCCTCCTGTTCCAAGGGCTGGGCACCCTAGTCCACGGCCCAGAACAGCTGTCACTGGGTCATGAATGGGAGTCAGTGCTAGAGAAATGGAGGTAGGTGGTGAGCCAGTGGTCCTCTTGAGTCACCCCTTGGGTTTCTATGGGGAGAGAGACAAGCTTTTACCCACTTTTCCATGTTAAGTAAGTATCTCAAAGGTGTGATCTTAGAGCCACTAGGCACCATTTGGCTCCTGGCTGCCTCTCTTGCCTGCAGTTTGCCAAGGCGAATGGAGATCGGCATCCTTCCACTCACCAGGTGTCTGCTGCGCTAGCAGGAGGGCTGCTAGGTGCTTTGCGTCTGTTCCAGTTTTATCCCCATGATAACACTGTGTTATTAAACGGTGTTATTTTACAATTAGTGATACACTGAGATAGATGTAGTTTAAGTAACATCATCCAACGAGTTAGTGATGGAGCCAGGATTCACACCGGTTCAAGTTTCAATGTCCACGCGTTCCAGGAATTCAGAAGGAGATGGAAGAGGTAGGGATGCTCAGAACGAACCTGGTGGATGGAAAAGGATAAAAATAACATCCCTCACCTCCCTAAAGAGTCCCCTTGCAGCCCCAAATCCAACATTACCGAGTTATTCCCTTGAGTTAAGCAGAACTGTGCTTTTGAAAGCAAATAGTTCTGGGAGGGGAAGTCATTTAGCCATTAAAATGCTCTATTGAAAAAAAACCACCTCTCATTTTCTTTTAAAATGCTTTACTTTAAATTGTGTTCCTTGTAAAGTAATCCTTAACAGAAAGGAGCTTGTATTAGAATAAATGCCTGGGAGGGGACCTCTTAAAGGAGAGGGGAAGTGTTACTCCTTGACATTTACTCTTATAAGCACATTTTAGGTAATTCTTAGAAACTGATAAAATCTGTTAGGAGACAAGGTTTTCTGTCTCTTTTTTTAAAGTCGTGGAATATTTCACCATTCTGATTTGGAAAAAGATTACATAAATGTAATCACTTAGGATTCTGCTTCAAAGAAGAAAAAAGAAGGGATCAGGAAGATAGTTTGAAAGCTTCAAATATGATAAGACGAGATGGTATTTGTTAAGGCACTTGGAAAAACCCCTAGTGTTAAATGAGTAGGAGCTATTAATGTTCCTCCTGGAGAGAGCCTCCTCAGCGGAGGAAGAGAGTGAGAGAAATGGTGTCCTAAGGCGATATTTGCCAAGTGTTTTCTGCAGATCTCTCTGGGTCAGGTTGTCCACAAGCGCTCCATGAATGCAGAGCTTTCTGGATAGATGCATTTGGAAAACAGTGTTCGACAGTGAAGCAGGTTACTTTATCATGGGAGTTATCAGAACTGACAACAGATAATTGTGTGTGGTAATTCTCCCAGAGGGTGGACAGTATACTGTGGAGGGTGTCCTAAACTTTTTTGACCAATACAGAATTTTTTTTTTCGGGGGAGGGGGTGGGCATTTCATGAGACCAGTGTTCTCTGGGACATAGTTTGAGAAACACAGCCTAAACGATAGTCAATATGCACTATGATATGGCAGTTCACACAGTCTGAATTTAAATCCTAGCTTCCCCACTTAAAAGAGATGCAAGCTCGGGCAAGGTATTCAACTTCTCCTTGCCTCAGCTTTTTTCCATTTGTAAGTGGGAGGAGTAACACTACCAATTTTCTTAGTCATGAGGATGAAAAGAAGAATATTTGCCATATAATAACAGCTCAGAAAATATTAGCTACTGTTGTTATTGCCATTGACATCTTATCCCAGTCCCTCATGCACATTCTGAGCTCCAGCAGAAAGGGAAACAAGTCACCATGCATTTCTGCATCTTTCTTCTTGTCTTTTCCTCCTCTTAGAATGCCTGGCCCACCTTGGTCTACGTCAGCCCAAATAACAGCAAGATATATCTCAATGCCACTTACTCCACTAGAACGTTCTGGGTTCTCCCAACTTTTTCTTCCTTAAATCCTCAGCATTCTTCTGTAGCTTTCTTCGACTCACAATATTTGGCTTTGTATTTTTGTGTAATTCATTTTTTCCTTGGAAAGATGCCTGGTTTATTTTGGATTTCCTGGTATCTGGTATGGGAACTTGCTTGGCTGTCTCTCCACTAAAGTCTGGCTGAACCCATTTCATTGCCCTCTACTGAGAGGCTAACACCCCTGAGTGAGATTATCCTGAAGTCCTTACCTATATATACAGGTATCACCAAACTTTTATAATTAGTCAAGAATCGGCAAAAATGGGTCCTGGGCTAAGCTAGGCATAGAGCAGGAGGGGAACAAGGAGGAATAAAGAGGATTAAATATGTGCAGTGATTACAGATGTTAGGTTTCTTTTTCTCCAGGAACTTTCCAACTAAAAATGTTCTATCCCCCTTTCCCTGTTCATGTCCACCACGCACCGGGGTTTGTGTTTGGTAGTTGTGTGGTTAGGGGAAGTAGAAGGAAATCAGAGCCAGCCACTGCCTGTAATCACAGTGTTACTAGCACATCTGTTAAGTCTCCGTAGCTGTTGTCCCTTTTCTTCTATTATTCAACAAGCATTTACTGAGAACCTGTGTGTGCTGAGCACCGGGCTGAGCTGGCACATGAGAATGACTCACTCAGACCTGATGGGGCCTCCGTCAAGTAAATAAAATATGCAATTGCCAACCCCAATACAAAGTAGGCATTTAATCAATGTTTATTTAGTGACTGACTAAATAAAAGAATGAAGACAATCGTTGCTCCAGGAGGGTTTGCATCAGGCAGGGCGGCGGGGTTGGGTCGCACAGGCCACATGTTCTGCACAGCTCTAGGGGTTCCATCCACAGAGACCAGATGTGCAGCTTGACCCTAGTACAGGCAAGGTGCGGGATTTTCAGAAGTCGGGTTTCATACATAAGTTGGTTGTGCTTCCAGGTGGAAGAGACTATTCCTTCCGGATCATTTTGCCATAGAAGGGTCCACACCTCCGAAATGTTTTATAGCTGCTGTCAGCTCTTTCAGAGTTCTCATGGCTCTTTGTATGGGCCATGCATCACTCTTAGCAGGTTTGTTGTCATTAGTAGTGTGTCTGTCCCCTCATTCTGGGCTTCGTAGAGCCCATCCCGGTATCTCCTGGCCCTCAACACAGAGCCTGACACTTGCTAGGCACTCAGGACCTGATTGCTGAGGAATGAGAAAACGTCCTGTAAGATATCTCTAAACAGAGGCCCAGAAGTTGCCTCCCAACTCCTTCCGTGTCTGAAATCTGAACTCTATTAGCACCCCCCTTTCCCTGACCCTGACTTGAACTTTAGTCTGCTAAGCTGAAAAGAAAGAAAGGCGCAGAATGGGAAGAGGAGCAGACGTTTTTCTTAGCCCCACGGGCCATGGCCCCCCGCTTGCCCATGCGTTCCAGGGCAGATCAGCAGCCAGGTGGAGCTGGCTGACGTGCAGCACGGTCCCTGACAGGAGCAGGAAGGCCTGGCGGGGACCGACACAACCCACAGGGTGTGTGCGGGGCCTGCTGTGACCTGTAGCTGAACTGCTGAGGTCCGGTCTGAATACCCGCACAGCTGCTCCGGGGCTGGGAGACCTGGTGGGCGGAAAGCACGTGTGAAAGACACAACCCCCAGAGCGCCAGTGGAGACTTTGCAGGCAGGGATCACGTCTGAAGGCCTGGGCTGTCTTTCCAATGGGGAGGGATGTGGAAAGAGGCTCCACAAGTGCCTGGGAAGGCTGGGACTGGACTAAAACATGGAGGGAAGACCAGGGTGGGGAAAGAGAAAAGGGTGGTGGAAGGAGGACGGTGGGGGGAGGAGATGCTGCGTGCCTCACATTCCCTCAGGTCAATGATTCTGGGCAGACCCACCCTGGGAGGCAGGTAGAAACCAAGGAACCAACAGATGAGGACACTGAGGCAGGAGAGAAGCTCTTTGGCTCAAATCTTAAATTCCAAAAGTCTTAGGAACTTCTTTCTAGGTGATGTTATAACCAATAACATGTGGTCTTGAGGGATTCTCTGCTCCAACCTCTATTTTTCGGATAAAGCTTCTGAACACTGTCATATCTTGTCCCAAGGGAATGGAAACATATTTTGGGGGATGGAGTCCCAGGGGTCAAAGCAAAGTGATTGCCTCCCATATCCCTGGCAAGGAGGAGGTTTGTAAGGGCCTCTCAGGCTCCATCCTGAGATTTCTGTTGGATCTCTTATTCCCTACAATGTTGCCTTCTGTGTTTACCATTAGTGATGGGGGAGAAAAGCAGGTATGCCCTGTCCACCCACGGGGGTCTCGTTCTCAGAACCTGGCCTGGTCTGTACCTGGTAGATGTTCTCATTGAAGGGTCAGAAGTGACTTGCTTGCTCTCTTTTGGGCCCTGGAATGGAATGCATGGTGTTCTGAGGGCCAAAAAGCCTGGCACGCAGTAATAACTGGAACCCTCCACCCATTCTGCAAGGTGTTGCCAAGCAGTGGGATGAAGGCAGAAGTATG
Organism: Phyllostomus discolor; assembly: GCF_004126475.2. Classification (NCBI taxonomy): domain Eukaryota; kingdom Metazoa; phylum Chordata; class Mammalia; order Chiroptera; family Phyllostomidae; genus Phyllostomus; species Phyllostomus discolor. The sequence goes on from NC_040906.2 coordinate 15,675,567, forward strand.
ATGTACATCGATCTTAATGAATTTTCTTGTGTCTCAGAGGCTGTAATAAAGCAAGACTGTACCTGTTCAGGTGGTGGCTCTAGTACCACTACTTTTTATCCCTCCCCTTCCCTCCACATCTGACCCTGGTCTTGGCTGAGAAGATCAGGAGAACAGAGAGAGGGTGAGTATAAGAGACATGAATGCAGTTTTGAAAAGGGACAATAGATATGTTAGGTGGACTATGAAGAAAGTATTATCAGCCTTGTTTTACCGGTGGAACCTGAAGACTAGTGATTGTGTTGGCCAAGTTCCTCAAAGGCTATAAGAGGAGACACTCTAGGTCAACTTTCAGTCCCTGGGTGTGTTTCAGGGACCCAAAGGAATGCAGACTAGCATGGAGTGTGGTCTCTCCAGCAGCATGACACACGGGACCCCGAGGTTCCAGGACAGTGAGGTATGGCACCAGAGCAATCTGTCACCCCCGTTTAGAACAAACCATGGTTTCAGGGACTTGCCTTCTTCTGTACGTATTTTAATCGACTCAGTCCGTTGGTTAGCATGTTTCCAACTATAACAAACAGGAAGAGTCTCACACTTGTTTGACAGAGACATTTCAAATCTCACATAGAAAAAGTCTAGAGGCAGGTTGGACTCTAGGCAAGATATACTCACCTGGATCCATTTCTTTGTGATTTGCTCATTTTCTTTCCCTTCTCAGGGTTGGTCTTGTCTTGGGCCATCTTCCCTCATGGTTCCCAGATGGCTGCCCCTGCCCTCCTACCCCCACCAGCAGCTGGGGCAATATGTTTTCTTCTTTCACAGACAGGCAGGTAGGGGAAGCATGGAATAAAAATCCTTCCCCAGCAGGTAAGTTTTTCCCTTCTACCTGAGCAGCCAGGTTAAGTCATTTGCCCATTGCTGGACAAGTAACAGTTATTAAGTCAGTGCCAAGTGGTGATTGGCTTAAATCTGAATTCTTGAACTTGATAAACACTGGTCAGAGGGATGAGACTGTGATAATTGGGTCTGTCTGTTCAGGACCCACCCCTGAAGGCACATGAGATTAGTGGGGGAGGGCAGAGACCTGAACAAAACTGGTCCCCTCAAAAGGAGAAAGGGGTGAGAGGTCCTGGATAGATACCCACGTGAGCCCATTGTGCTAAGCATTTAAGCATCCTCAGAGAGAGCTGCCGGCACCTGTGGGAAAGGTCAGTGACCTCAGAGATGGAACCATATGCAATGTTCTGATCCCCTCTCTCTGGCCAGAAGAGTTGTGATGAGATGGGAGGATTGGTGTCAATCGACACTTGAGGCATAAGCCATAAGAATTTTTGTAGAAATAACTGCATGAAACCATTTCCTTATAAGGGAGCCACAAAACAGAAAGGTTCCCTAGAGCTAGTGGACCTAGTTCAGAAAGGGTAAGCCCCTCGGCCAAGATCATGCGCTGCTGTGTGTCAGAGCCTAGACCAGAAATAGGCTTTGTGACTCATATTCCAGTGCTCTTTCCCTAATCCTGGGGAGATGTCAGTGCGGTGAAAATGACATCAGCCCTTTGGTGGTAAAGGTATGCATAAAGAATGCAGATTTTGACCTTGGGCAAGTTCCTTAACTTCTCTAGTCACCGGTTTACTCACTACTCTAATAAAGGGATCTTATTAGAAGATATTAAAAGTACCTCCCAATTCTAAGAATCTATGAATAGCTTTAAATCATGGTTCTCTTCCAAGAACCTGACAACACTTGTTCTATTAGGTCATTTAACTGCAGATTATTTGTTTAAATAGTTTCCCAGGAGTGACCCAGGACATCCTACATAATAAACTAGTTGTTAAATCATCAGCAATATGGACAGGATTCATCATCATTATGCTTCCCAACTGAACATCCCTGGGGCCTCTGGTTACTTGGACACTCTGGCTAATGGAGTATTGTCAGGGATTCCCCATATGGGTGACCACTTTTCTAGGAATTAGAAAACAACAGACTGTAACAAACACTAGGTCTATGGTGGGAAAATGTGCTTTTTAAATAGAACTGTGAAGAACCCAAGAACTTCGTGTTCTTCTTTCACCTCCCTTCTTATCTTGGTGTTCTTGTTCCCCATCCCACACCCCGTTACCCTCGAGTTCTCAGCTTAGATCACCAGTCCTCACTTAACTTGGAGTGTTATGTTTTCTGCAGTAGTTGTAGGAAATCTTAAAGCCTCCAGACCCAAAGAAATACATCCAGCCCTCATATCTGCAGGGTTTGCACCTGCAGATCCAGCCAACCATGGATTGGAAATATTTAGGAAGGAATTATTACATTATTGCTGATGTGTACTCTGTAGTTAGGCCTATGATGGTTGCATCTGTGCTGAATGAGTATAGACTTTCTTTTTCTATCATTATTTTCTAGTCCAAACAAAGTGTAGCAACTATTTACATAGTATTCACATTGTGTTGGGTATTAATAAGTAATCTAGAGATGATTGAAAGTATATGGAAGGGTGCTCATGGGTTATATGCAAGTAGTACACTATTTTATATATGTGATTTGAGCGTCCACAGATTTTGGTATCTGCAGGGGTCCCGGAACCTATCCTGTGCTAATACTGAGGGATGACTGTATAGAGCTAGTGGTTTTGGTCCTGTGATGGTCCAGCCTAAGAGACATTATGGGGATCAAGGAAGTCTTCTTAGAGTATCACGAAGCAGGGAATCTATTCTGTTTTCCAGGAGGGGTACTAAACCCCCCAAGTTTCAGGCCTCCTTCAGAACCTGCATTGGTGCTAGGAGGAAAGCATGCAGGAGAAGAAAAGAAAAGAGTTTCTTCAGTTCCAGGGAATTTATGTTTGGTGGTCTTGCCTAATCCCCTCACGATAGCTTTATGTTATCTTGATGAAGAAAAGATAAATGACTGGTATACATACACTTCTGAGAAGAAAACAAGCAGAACAGTAGGAAGAGTAAAATTTGATTTGTCTAGGCTATTCTTCAGTGCCAGCAAATCTCAGAAACTGAAGGTGACCAGGGTTTGTTTCCTGCTCACATCATGGTCCAGCGTAGGTCAGCTGGTTCTTTGGTGGGGCTTTCCTCTGAGCAGGACCAGGCACCCATTCTGTCTTTATTTTATAATTTCATAACCTCAGAATCCTTTGCTTTTAGCCATGAAACAGAGACATGATGGAGAAGGCATTCCCAGTCATGCCTCTTGGACCAGAAGTGACATGTGACTTCTGCTCATGCTCCCATTGACCACACTCAGGCACATGTTCCCGACTTAATTACAAGGAAGTCTGGGAAATATTTTCTTGCTACATGCCTAGGATTAAGTCATCATATGGTGAATACACACTCTGACATGATTTTTTTGCTGCTTCATTTGCTACCTGTGTATGCGTTTATACAAATACAAAGCAAGAAGCCTGGACAGATTTGCACTAAGGTCACCTCTAATGAAAGCAGTGGCACTGACAAGGTAAGGTAAGATAGGACCAAAGGGGACTTTTAGGATTTAATCCTTTTCGTATTACATTAAAGTTTTTTTAGAATGTTGTGTTTACAAATCACCTGCATTGTTAAACAAAGACCTCCAGTCCGTCTCTGCCTTTTTAGGAGGATTTTTCTCTAGTCTGTTGGGGGCTGATGTTGGTGACTCAGATTATTTTATGACTCCCTGTTGGGAGGTCCCACTTTCCTCACTCTTCACAAAGGGGCACAGGGGTGCCAGGAAGGATGTTTGGATCAGTACCAACCCTTTTTTCTTCCAGCCCAGAGACCTAAAGCTTGGAGGGAGAGCCACTTAAGCTATGGTTGCACCCAGACACTTGGCAATGACATTGAGCATTTGTCTTTCTCTCTCACTTTGCTCTCCTCTGCACTGGCTTCATCCTCTGGAAGGCTCCTCTTTACAGTGGCAAAATGGATCAAGGTCATAGCTTAGGTAATGACAGCCAAGCATCCCCAGTGGCAAGTGTCTTTTTGCAAAATTTTCACCCAGCAGCTCTTGTCCTGAGCCTCTCTGGCCTGTCTTGGGCCATGTGCCATCACCATGACTTTGATTGGCTGGGTCCAAGTCATGGAGGTAGGGAGGACAGGGAGTCAGGCATTGGAATGAAACACAGGATGGAACCTGTGGGGAGGGTTGGTTCCCCAGGCTCTATTCACAAATTGAAGAAAGGACTATTTATCTCAGAGAGGAGGACAGCTCCTACCAGGAAGGTCTTTCATAACTTGCGGCATAATCACCAGAAGGCAGCCATATGCTCTTGTGGGACCAGCTTGCTGCTACACCTTCTGAGGTGGGGGTCCCTCAGTGTAAGTGGTGAGGTAGTGCTGGGAGGCCTGGGGAGTTGAGCTGGGATGGTGAGAGCTGTGTGAAACCTAGTTTAGGTTACTTAGATGGAAACACTGCATTGGCTTGAGTCATTTTTGCACTTGCAGCTCAGGAAGGTGGAGGAGTGCCCAGCAGGAGCCCGGATCTGCCAATCAAGCCGCCACCCGGTGAACCATGCCCTCGCGACATTTTGATAAGAGAACATGATGCTGTGGTCATGCTGGCCTCCGGGTCACTATGGGGCTTTGGATTTGCCAATCCCTGCTGTCCGCTTTACCATGGCATATGTTGACCCACGCTGGCTGATAATGCACCTCAGCGGGTCTCCAAGATACCTATAGAGGCTGTTCTTCCTCTGAGCCCTCCTAGTAGCATGCCGCCTGTCCCCTTTGCTAGTCATTTCACAGTGCAAGGACCCTGGAATGTCACCCAAGACCCAGATTTGCTTTGTAGACACATAGAGATCTTTAGGTATCTGAGACCACCCTGACCCCCAAACCTCATGTAGATGAGATGGCAGAGAAGGGAAGAACTCAGTGACCCTCACCTCCTCCCAACGAGAAGGTAAGAGGATCTACCAGACGCTGTGATGCTGAAGCGAAACCCATGGATGTCAGTGGGTGGGAGTCAAAGAGTTCCAGAGCGGTCGGGCCAGGGGGGGCATTAACTTTATGAAGGTCACAGGGTTATTGAGTTAACTTGTTATTTTTGGCAGACTGAGGTGACCATGACCCAGAACTTGGTTCTCTCTCGGTCATTGTTTTCCTCTATGACTTCACCTCCTTGATGGCTTTCTCCAAGTGAAGTGAGAAGGCAAAACTGAGAGAAGGACAGGAAGGCAAGAACGGCATATGCCTGGGTGCTGTGCCCAATTTTTAGGTTAAAGGGTTTTATCATTTCATGTTTCTTCATTATTTATAGAGATGGAATGCCTGAGTCACAGGGCACCTTCGGATTCTGTTGTTACATAAAAGTCCAGAGGACACTTCTCAGGCTCCTTGGAGGCAATTTTGATTCAGTCCATGGAGGGATGTTTATCATCCAGAGCTATTGCTACCTGAAAGAGGCTGTCTTGTGAGGTAGCGAGCACCCTATCAGTGAGAATGGTCAAGTAGAGACTGAAGGACCAGCAGACAGGGAAACCGTAGGCGGTTCCTACAAGACCAAGTTCTAAGGACTCATGGAATTGCATGAGTTTATGACTCAGTAAAATGAAATCTCCCAAGCTCGAGATCTATTGGGCTCCATTGCTGTCCTTTCTCTGGTCCTAGTTTGGCTTGGACAGCTTGGCTGACATCCAGGAAGTGCGGGCACCAGGCCAGGCCAGGCAGTGCCTTGCACAGTGCATGAACCTGCTGGGACTTCCTCTCAGGTCCTCATCAGCAGCTGCTTGAATTAATCTTCAGGACAATGAACATTCCTGTGCCCTTCTGAACTGAGCGCATTGTGCCACTTCCCCCACCAACCACTCCCCCAAATCCACGGAGCTAAAAGGCTTTGATGTTGTCCTGAGGGCTCTGCAGGGAGCGTGCTTGTGAGTGGCAAAGCTGGAGAAAGGAATTTTCATCTATTTTCTGTTATCTGCCCCATTGGAGTGAACACTGGGCAGGGAAAGCAGGATGGTAAGCAGTTCAGGGTAGGCAGATGCTGGGCTTGTCTCGTGTCTGGATATCTCATCCCCAGTCTAGAGTGGAGACAAGACTGGACAAAGACATGAGGCCACTGGACAAGAGAGTGTGTGGAACTGAGCTCCCTGCATTTCTAGGGATGTCCTACAGCCCAGGCTGTCCTGCCTCACACTCTAAGGAGGCCTGCGCTGTAGAATGCCAGGCTGTTGGGGCTAGCAGTGAACTTGGAAGGCCATGAGCCTCATGACCTTGTTAGTTAGAGGAAAGAACTGAGGCCTGGATTGTCCCCAGGAGCTGGTCTCGGAGACTTGTCAGGCCTCTGGGTTTCCTGTATCTTGGCTTCCTGCTACCATGACAAGATGGCAAGAGAGATACCCTGTTCTTACCTGGGCTGTGTGAACAGGATCCCAAAATATCTGAGCTTCAAGAGATACCCCAAATTATCTGTCTCTCCAGGGAGGAACTCAGTGACTCGAGTACAGGTGAGGAAATTGAGACTAAAGAAATACAGTAGTCATGAGATGCTCAGGAAGAGGAAGTGACTCACTCCGCATAACACCGCATCAAAGGCAGGCTGGGGCCACCTGGGTAGTTTCCCTTATGCCAGCTTGGAAGACAGCTTCCCTCAGGAACCCCCCAGCACCAGATTCCTATAATGCTAAAGACAACTCGCCTTGCATAGTACCTTTCAAAAGTACTGATCCAAGTGCTTTCACAGACTCGGTCTGATTTTAGCCTTGCCCAGCCCTCTGAGTGAGTGAGGGCTTCTCTAGCAGAGTGAAGGGGATCTGACCTGAGGGAATTCCACCTGTGCACAGGTAGTGAGGACCATGGCAACAGGCACTGGGTATGACTGCGCTCCTGGTGGGCAGTATGAGCACCTCCACAGTGGCCTGTGCATCATGGCCCTCCTGGTGTCCCCTCCTCATGCCTCCCCTCATGTGTCCATCTTCCCTGCCATTCAGCAAGTCATTGGCAAAGTGTTCGGTTTGTCTCCCTGGCTACTGGCTCCCCTGGCTCCCCTGGTGATGAAAGCCAGTGGAGACTTCTAGGAGCTGTCATTGAGACCTAGAAAGAACATCTGCTGCATCAGAAGGTTTCTGCTACCACATGACTGTAGGTCCCTTAGAATGTGTGCTGTGACTTCTGACAGATGTCAGTTTGGGCAGGATGGAGTGCACAAAGTGAAACTGTCACCTCGTTTTGCATTTTATCACCCTATATGATTGGAAAAGGATAGTCAGGATTCCAGGTCTCTACATTCTCCTGCTTGTCCCTCTTTAAGGCCCAAGAGTGAGAATCTCAGAGGTGGGGGTGCTCTGGGTGGGGCTGTGCCCACTACCCTCCAGCCCCTTATGGCCCTGGCACAGTGTCCGACACAGTTGTGCCTCTTACTGCAGGGAACACTGAGCCCACCGCCCCTCTCCTGGCCTCCCTTCACCATCTCCTGTCCTCCTGAGCCTGATGCATCTCTCCTCCCAGGTGGGCACTCAAGACCTTGTGAAAATCACCCTGCACACAGGGAAACTGATCCCACATACCAGGAAGTTGACTCTGGGGCCTTTCCAGAACACCTGTTCCATCACCTCTCCCACACTCACTGTCCGGAAAGTCTCTGTGCTGCCCAAATGCCATAGGCTGAAGGCATTTCCTCTTATAACCACTCAGGTGGGCAGCAGCATCCGGGGGTCAACGGAGAGTGGGAGAGAAACCCCAAACCTGACCATGGGTCTCATGACCTGTGTCTGTTTGTCTCTCCTTAAGGATGCTCATGTTTGGTCCCACTTACAGAGTGCTTTCCCACCCACCGTGTTGTTTGGTCTTTACTGCTGTGGAGAATGTTGAGCTTGAATTCCTAAAGTGGAGATGACAACTCAGCACAGGAACTGATGCCCACAGAGGTTCAGGGACTGAGCCCAAGTCACAAAGTCAGTGAGGAGCAGGGTTGGGTCCTAGTCCTTTAACTCTCATCTGTGGAATCTGCTCTGTAGACTCTCTTTTCTCACTTCCTTATGCAGTCCTTAGGTTTTTTTCCCCAGTTTCACACCTTCATGGATGACTTTAGCTTTCGTCCATGTCCCAGCTCCTCCCCTTCTTGAGTTCAACATCCCTGAGTAATATTGAGATACCAGTCCACCTCAGCCACAGTGCAGACGAACACACACATACCACACACCACACACACTGCATGCAACACACACGTACTGCACAGCACACACACCACCACATTTAAACATGTACACTCCCCACACATTCCTCATACTACCCATACCACAATCACACACACCACACACACATACACTATACCCATATACCACACACACTACACACTACACAATACACACAACGCACACCAGACACCATACACACCACACATACCACATACACATATACTCCACTACATACATACCACACACATACACTACACACATATCCTGCTCACATTCCCCACACTACACACATATACCACACACACTACATCCATACACACAAACCACGAAGACTGAATACATGAGAGGTAAACATTTTGAGAAAGAGAAGGACAAAGAAAAAGGCCCATAAGTAGAGAAACAAAGAGAAATGGAGAACAGCGAGAGACGGGTGAGAGAAGTAGAAAGGGGGTAGGTGACAGTGAGGGAAGAAAGGAGGACCAGACCTTTGGAATCAGAAGGCCAGGATTCTGAATCTAGCTTCACCACTTCCTGGCTGAGCCACTTGAGGAAGTCACTTAACCTCTCTGAGCCTTATTTTTCTATCTGTAAAATTGGCACTGTTTATTTAATTACTGTTCATTAACTGTCACCTTCTAGGTGCCTGGGATACATCAATCAACAGAATAGTTTTAAAAAAATCCTTCCTTCCGATATGTGGATAGATATGGAAAATAAATAAATATAATAAGCAAATTATTAGCCTGTTTGTAGATAAATGCTATCAGGTGTTAGTCTGGGTCTTCTGAGAAGCAAACACCAAGTCAGGTCAACATGCAAGGAGTCCCTTAGAGGAAATGCCTGTGTGAGGGAAAGTAGGAAGACTGCCAGAGAAGGCTTGGAGGAGCCATCAGACCACCATGCAAGTCTGACCCTTGGAGGGGAGAGAGAGAGAAGGTTGGGAGGAGGCATCCTGGTTTGGCAAGGCCATCAGGGAGTCTTGAAGCCAAGGCTAGACATCAGGAGTCCTTGATGTACTCAGTCATGGCTGGGAACAGCCTGTGGAAGGTGTGGTCTCAGGTCTAACACAGTGATGGATTTCAAATCCCAGCAGCTGAGGCCCTTGGCTAACCATGCTTCCTGGAGAGGGAGGTCTACAGGGTGCATTCTTGTGGCTGCTGCATATGAGAAAAGAATACTTTAAAACATGGAGCACGGTAAGGAAGATGAGGAGTGCTGGAATGTGGACAGGTTGCAGTTTTCACAGGATGGCCATGGCAGGCCTCACTGAGAAGGTGATAGTTGAGCAAAGATTTGGAGGAGGTGAGGGAGAACCATTTAAATGTCATCACCATCTCTGTGCTGACGTCATCGTGCTGTTGGTCCTGCTTGGGAAAGCACTTTCTAAATGGTATCGACTCAGCTGACAGAGAAGACACTAACAACAGTTATTTAACCTGGCATCTTGGACTGACACATCCCCAGAGAAGAGATGCTGGCTTCTATCCAAGACCATGCTGGACCCCTCTGATGGGGAGGAGAAGCCTGGAGGACCCCACTCCCCATTGGATTTGGGAAAGTGAGTCATTCTGTTTTTAGCACACGACACTGCCAGGGGTCCAGAACGCTGAAGGACTAACACAAATATCCCCCCAGATCCCCAGAGGATGGTCTTATTTTCAGCTGAACAATGGGAAATAAAACAAAATCTTCTTTTCTTAGACAACTAGATAAATGTGTTATTACCCCTGACAACTGGCGTTAACAATAGCTTTTGATAAAAGATCATTTTTTGTCTTTGTGGCATCCTGGCAGAGTATCATTAGTAAAGTTTAAAGGCAAGAAGGAAGGGGCTGAAAGTCCCCAAGTATCTATTCTGTGCCAGGCTCTGTGACGGTGCAGTAATTTATTTGATTTTCATGAATCTCTGAGTATTCGATCTACTTTACACAAACAGAAAACTGAGGCCCATAGGAGCCCACAGTTGGTAAGTGATGGGGTGGGGATTCAAACTTAGGTAATATTTCTGAAGGCTACATGCTTTTGTCTTGCTCCTTACTATACTGCTTTACCTGATGGCCCATCATATCTCGCCATTTCTCACTATACCTCTAACACTGACTTGGATTTTAATTACTTATCTTAGGGTCTGTCTCTCCTACTCATCCCTTCTTGTCTACCAACTGCATGCCCCTAGGAGAAACAGGAGGGCCATACTGGTTTCTGCTTGGCCAACAGCACGTGTAAGGGGCCTTGCTTCAGGAGGCTCTCAAGCTGGGTAATGAATGGCCAAGCCATACTCAACCAGCTGCCTGTACTTTCTAGATGAGAGGTTGGACATAAACTTTTGTATTTTTTTGGAGCGAGAGTTCTTAAATAGGACTCTGAATTAGAATTACCTAAGGGAAGTTGTTGACATACAGTTTCCCAGGTATTTCCATTGGAAATTCTGGTTACATAGGTTCAAAGTAGGCCCAGGAAGCGGCATTTTAATAAACACCACTACTCTGAGAGACTATACAGACAAGGTGAGCAACCACTGGGCTGGGCAGTAGTTCACTTGGTGACATCCATAGGGGAAATAGTTACAGTTGTTTCTCTCATCCTCTGGAAAAGGGTCAAGCTGAAGGTGGCCTTCCTGGTTTCTAGAAAATGACCAGCTGACCCCTCACTGCTCTAGTCACAGGACAAAGATGTGGATTAAAGTAGAAGTCGATTTGGAGATCTGGGAAGGCTCATGCACTTCTTTCATGTGATCAAGCTTCCTTGGTTTCCTCAGAAATGCACCTGTAAACCCTCAGAAAGGTGAGTGAACTTACCCGGAAGTTGACCCTGTCCCCAAGATGTACTGTATTAACTGATAGAAACCTCAGAGATTTTTCATCCCATCCCCTTGTTGACCTATGGACAATTGGTCACTTGAGAGTGGAAATGATAGTTTGTGGTCATGTGACTAATAGTTTCAGAGCCAGATGTGAAACCTAGGCCTCCTCTCTACTTCTCTTGGAACCCATACATGCATGCTACCCTCATGCCCAGTGTCCATCTGTCCATCACGGACCAGCAGGCCTGCCAACCTTCTCTGAAGACATGCAGGGGTGCATGCTGGGCCTGACCAGTGGATAACTCTGGGAGTTTATACCCTCAGTCCCCAAATCTTCAATGTGCAGCCGGGGTAATGCCCACTAGTACATCGTAAGTCAAAGCCATTCCTGCCCCCTCTCTGCATATTTCATACTTACTGCTGTTTTCCTCCCTGCCCTCCTCTGTTAATGGATTAGAACTCACTCTTGGGTTGATAGTTTTAGGAAGTTTGATGGTAGATGATGTGATTTTAGATGGCAGAAGGCAAATTTTTTAGAAGTTAATCTATATTGCTATGTGATAGGCTCTAAAGACTGTAGATATAAGGACTCACTGAATTCTCATAATTCTCTCCCTCTCTCCACCTGTAATGAAGGAACCAAAGCACAGTGAGGTGAAAACCTTCCCAAAGCCACAGAGCAGATGCCTGGTGGAGCCAGATTTTCAGTCCAAGCTCTCTGAAACCAGAGTCTGCACACTTTTCTACTCATCAATGCTCCAGTTCAATTGTTATTTGAATACGTGTTAGAAAACAATAAAGACAATTTAAATGCCAATTGGGAGTTATAGACTCCAGCCCCAACTTGCTGTTGATCTTAGATAAGACCAGGACACTTTTTAAAAAGGAGGAGCTTGAAAAAAAAATTAAAGCAGGGGCTACACTTTCCAGAAGAGAAAACTGAGGCCCTAAGAGCTGAAATCACTTCCCTATGTGTTGCTGTGAGTTAGTGGCCAGCCCTATGTCCATTGCTTTTCCCCAGAATGTTCATTTACATGGACTTGATGGAAGTCAAGTCCTTCACAATTTAAATTGTTTAAACTCTATGCAAATAGTTTAAGTTTGGAGCCAGGCATACACCAAAGTTTGTTTTCAAGAGAAAATTTAAAGTCGATTTCCCAAAGCTTTCAGTTGATAACAGTTCAGAATCTGATGGGATGCCATCAAAACCACTGTGAAAATGTCTCAATCCTGACACTGGAGATTTCTAAAACATTGAGATAAGTTATCTTTAAGTGTTACCAGCCTTTTCTTCTCCTACCCATCACCTCTTTGCCTCAAAGGGGCTGCTCCAATTTACTCCTATCCTTCCTTCCTTCCCCCCCACAGGAACACTCACACTCTGAAGCACAGGCTGCCACCCTGACGCCTACAACTCCTTTTGTCCTGAAGTCATCTCCTTTCCCCAGAACCTTCCATCTCAGATCCACATCAGGACCCCGATATTCCTACAGCCTTGTCTTATGCCCCAAATGGTACACAGCTTAGATTGATATCTTAGTTATTTTATGTATCTTTTTGGTGCTTTATGCTTTGGAATTGTTTTCTAAACCTCGACCCCCCCTTCCTTTGTTGTGCCTCAGTTTCCTCACCTTTAAAATGATGCTTGGATTGGCTGGTCACTAATAGTCTATTAACGACCCAATAGTGTTAACACTGAAATCTTGTTTACTCCCCTTGCCTCTCATTTTATTTCCTCTCCTCCCGAGACTCAGCTGTGACAAGCACGCAGAGCAATTTCCCATTCCCCAGGAAGTCCTCAAATAAAGCTTATTTTTCAGTGGGGGTGGGAGGACCCACCCATTACTTTTTTCCCCCCCAAATAACGACAGAGGAAAAATAACTAAAAGAGGAAAAAAAAATAAAAAAAACAAAGCCAGAAGCCGATCAAAACAGGAAAATCTACCCTTGCATGAGGAGGTAGGGAGAAAGGTCAGTACCCACCACAATCTGAGGAACCTTCAGCTCCCTGCTTTGTGTTTTTATTTATTGGAATTTTATAAACAAATAAATGAAGAAGACAAGCTAGATTGTGCTGACAAGTGGGGCTTCGGGGGGAAGTCACTCCTGCCCAACAAAGGCTCTGTCTAAAAATACCCAGCCAGGACCTCACTGTTTCCATAAACAGATGGACACCGTGGGCCTGGCGGAGGGGCAGAGGCAGTGGGAGGAAATTGTATCTGACAGTGATAACAATCTGGCATCTCCCAGAGCTTCACATCCTGCACAAATCCAGCCGGCCGCCCAGATCCCCCACTTGGCAAATGAGGTGACTGCGAATAAAGTTCTCCTGGCTCCCACCATAGCTATCCCTCTCTGGGGGCCACGCAACATCTTTCCTGCCCACCCGCACCCCCATGGCGTACACACAGGGGAGGCAGATGAGGTGTGGAAGCTGCTGGTGGGGTGGAGGAGACAAGGTGGGGCCACTTACCCCTCGTCTAAGCTGTGGCCCCGAGCAGATGACATGTGCTGTGTGCCTCGGTGTGTGACTTTCAGGAAGTCTTGCTTCATTTCTTTGGATCTAACTTTCCAGATCTGTAAACAGGGAGGGGCTCAATTCCAGAAGCTGTGTGTTCAGTTCTAAGAGGTACACTCTAAGAGGGATAATAAGCAAGTAGGAAGGTCAAGATGGCAGGGGACCAGAGATGTGGATGTTCAGTGGGGACCCACCAATATTTGAAAGAGTCTCTCATGAAAGGAAGATATGATCTGCTGTACATAGTACCAGAGGGCAGAAAGAGAATTAGGAGGTGAAAGTAAAGATGTACATCATAGCCATGATGTTTTCATTGCCAGAGTGGCCTGGATTGAGTGGGGTTATCGGGAACATGGAATCCCTCAGCGTGCAGGCATAGTGACAGAGCTTGGGAGACTACCTGCAGGTGTGTGAGCCTTAGATGGGAGAATGGGCCAGGTGACCTTGGCTCCCAATATTCCTGATTATGGAATATCTCTGATTATGGGAACTTGTTTTCCTCCTTCATAAAATTTGTTTTCAGGGTGGCTGAGAGAGTGTAAAGAAACTTAGCATGATTAAGTGGGGAAACAAAGTCCATCAGAGAAAGACAAACACCATGTGATTTCACTGACATGTGGAATCTAAAGAACAAAATAAACAAACAAAACAGAGACTCTCACAGTTACAGAGGACAGGCTGATAGTTGCTAGAGGGTAGGGGGCTTAGGGGACTGGGCGAAAAAGGTGAAGGGATTGAGAAGCACAGATCAGTAGTTACAAAATAGTCACGGGGATGTAACACACAGCATAGGAAATATAGTCAATAATAATGTGACAACTATGTAGGGTGCCAGGTGGGTACTGGAAATATCAGGGGGAACACTTTGTAAAGTACATGATTGTCTAACCATTATGCTGTGTACCTGAAACTAATACAAAATCATACTGAATGTAAATGGTGAGTGAAAAAAAAGAAAGGAAACATATTGGTAAGACATTGAAAACTGATTTTAGGTAGGTGGAAATTAAAACCACATGACCTGCAAAAGTGGTCATTTGGGTACAGATAAGGTCATGACAGTGGTGGTTCACTGCTGGGGGTTCAAAGATGCCAACTGCCTCTTTTGGGGGTCCCTCAAAACAAAAGATAATACAGATGGGGAGGTGGTTACAGACATGGGGTAAGACTTCCTGGACTCAAACCCCGCCTCACTCAGTCAGTAGCTATGCACCCCTGAACAAGTTACCTCATCTCGCTGAGCCCTCAGTTTTTACATCTAAAATAGGGATAATGAATGTTTCCACTCCATAAATGAGATAATCCATACAAAGTTGTGCTGGATAATCTCTGTTTGTCCCTCCAGATTTACTCTCTACCCTTCTCCACTCTGCTCTCTACCCAGAGGCTATGGACCACATCAATGAGTTCTCACGTCCTCTGGTTTCCAACTGGCCTGGCAACTGAGGAGTCCTAGCAGAAGATCAGAAGGTGGAAGGAAAGTGAGCTGGGGCATTTATTCCCCCAACTTCCTCTCTGAGGGGCCCTTGGGGGTCAGCTCTGTCCCTAGACTAAAGATCACAGTTCCTGTTAGAGGGTCCTCTCCACACCTTCTCTCCAGGGTGTTATAACTGCTAACTTGTCTTGACTCTTCAAACCCAAAGGTTATAGTGAAGCCCACAGAGACTAGCCTGGGGGTACTTTGCTATCCTTATTTCTCTACCCCTGCCCATCACAGCTTTGCCAATAGTCTTTTTATTAAACCCACCTCAAATGATTTTAATTTGATTGTATTTTTTTGTTTGCCATTGGGACCTGGACTAACACACGGTGACTCACATAATAAGTGTTCAATGTATTCATTCCACAAATATGAATCAAGTACCCGGTGTGTCCCAGGGACTGTTCTACCTACTGGAGTTTTGATGGGAAACAAAAAAAAATTCTGTCTTCTCACTGAGTGTTCATTCTAGAGGTGACTTCACTGACGTTTACATAGCACTTACCATGTGGCAGGTACTCTTCAAAGAGCTTTATGTGCATTAGCTCACTGCCTTTACTACAACTCTACGAGTGAGAAACTATTCTTATCACTAAGTGAGTGATGGGAAAACCAAAGTGCAGAGAGATTAGATTTAGTTACGTGCCATGCTAGCAAATGTTAGAGCTGAGATTCAAAGAATAAATGTCAAAATAATTTGAAAAGTAAATGTTAGTTAGTAATTAGATAATAGCAATGATATTATCTAACTTATTGAATATTAACTCTGTGGTAGTTACGCTGCTTGGCCTACAAGGCTGATGCCGTTATGATGAATTTTCCCATTTGTAGATAGGGACACTGACGGTTCCTGATCCCTCTACTTAAAGTTTGCAGTCCCTCCACTCTGACACTCACCTACCCCTTCCTTTTTTAATTTTTCTGCATATCACTTATCACCTTGAAATATACTATGCAGTTTTATAATTACTTTTATTTATTGTCTGTCTCCTCCTTCTGGAGGAAGGCTCTGTAAGCACGAGGAATTTATGTACCTCATTCACCTGTGCCTTCTCAGCCTGGAACAGTGTCTGGAACATAGAGTGACTGAGAACTATTTGTTGAATGAATGAATGAACCTTAGAGAGGTCAGGTGAAGCCTGCAAGGGCCCACAGCTCATTGAGGGCAGAGGGGGAGCTGAACTTAGAACCAGCAGATTTGAATTCCCAAGCTGCTACCTGCCTTTTTGCACAAGGTCTCTTTGGAAGGGATACTGGTAAATTGGAGGGGGTAGTGGAATTTGGATACCCGAGTCCTGGTTCTTGGCCCACCGCTATTCCCTTGGGTCAATGTGGGTACATCACTATCTCTCTTGGAGAACAGAAGACTAGGTGATTTCTCATATCCTTCCAGCCCCCACAAGTTTAATAAATGGTGACCCTCTGAGGCTGGCAAAAGGAGTCAGTTCGTCTAGGGTAGGAACAATGGCTAGTGGGAACTGAGGAAGGCCCTGAATGTTCCTTCTTTGCTTCCCACCTCAAAACCTGAGAAGGCTGATGAGGGAGGACATCCCCAAAATGGTTTGGGCAGGGCCTGAGTGCTCCCTGCCAGGGGTCGCTTTCTACCTCTGTGCAAACCACGCTGCCACAACACAGAACTCTGACAGAGAGAGCAGCGACTCATGGAGGCTCTGTGGGTGTTTCTAGGTTGTTAAATTTGGCAGGATGACGTCTTGAGAGATTGATTTGTATTGTTCTTGCTATTGCAAAGAATGAGAAGAGATCAGAGTTCTTTGTGACTCTGCTCCATTATGCCAAAAAGAGCAAACCAGGTTCTGAGTCAGGTGGAGAACAGAGATTTTGTTTTCTAAAGGAGATGAATGGGGAAGGTGGAGGAGGCTTAGAGAATGGAAGGCACACAGTTTTGGAGCTGAGGGACAATGTTCCTGAAAGGGAAAAAGGAAACTGTATCAGCCATGAAAACAAGCCAGTTTAAGTTCTTACAACAAAGAAAGTTTAATGAGGAGGCCTGGTTGTCAGCTGATGAAATCACTAAGAAGCCAAACGGGGGACGGAATTAGTAAGAGCAGGAGCCACTAGTCACCTAGGTTGGAAGGACAAAGGGAAATTCTCCTGTCCTGTTCTCACACAGCTGTGCTTCACGGAGACGCTTCTGTATTCACTGGGTCCCCATCCCCAGCAACCCCTGCCAGCGTCCTCCTCCCCAGCAACTTTCCAGCAGCTTCTGTGTGGACTTTCAGTGTGTGGTCCCAGACAGCTGGCACAGCAATAACCTTAGCAAGAGAAGAGGTAGAGGGAGTCAAGAGGAGCAAATGAAGTGGGACATTCTCTTCGTTCTTCTGCACCCCCCTCCCTCGTCATATCCATTCTGTCCCCTACAGGGACATTTCCAGAGACCTGGAAGTTTAGCAGCTACCTGTTGAGAGAGAAGCTGATATAGACAGTGGTTGGAGGAGTCTCTGGGTCCTGAGCCAGAGACCTGTGTCAGGGACTGGAAAAAAAGGACCACCACCATGCTGAGCAATATAGCATGATGGTAACAGGTAAAGATCAGAGAGGATCGCCAAGAACTGTTGGGATTTTGTGTCTCTCCCTATAAGCTTCCATGACCATGCTGGCTCCCAGAGCTCATTTGACTTTGCATTCAACTCTTCTTTTAACTGCTCATTTAAACTATGACAAGACAAGGATGAAAGGTACCTTTTAAGGCATTTAATGGCTGATTAATGTTGACTTCATATCCCACCCCTGCCACCTACTTACGAGTTGAGTTACTTTGGGCAACTTAACTTTTTTGAGCTTCAGTATTGTTACATGCAAGGTATAGTTACCACAGTACCTTTCTATCATGATTTTCATGAAGAATAATAAAACACATATCTAGAGTGCCCAGCACAGTTGTATTATATCATACTTACTTACAAAATATCAGATCTTGTATCTGTCATACTCCCAACAGAAAAGTAGGGTGTCCTAGGTTGTGCCCTCACAGAAGTGGTCCCTGAGACCAGGTTTTGAGTGCAAATAAGTTTATTTGGGAGGAGACCCCAGGGAGCACTAGTTGGGCAGTGGGGAAATGAGACAGACAAGGGAAGGAAGCTAATATAGGGTGTGTTGATGAGTAGGTTACCACTATAGGCTGGTGGGGCTCAAACCTACTGGGGATCTCTGGGGCATGGTGGAGAAAACATTTTAGAGCTGTTCCGGAGATCTAGGAAGCCCAGCGATTTACTTACTCACCATCTTCTATTTACCACTTGTTCAGGACTGCTGTTTGGGGTACATGACTCTGTGCCACAGGGTTCTGTGTGGCTCTCTCATGCCACACATGACCCTGTGGCAGAGAGAGCACACAGGTACTTTCTGCTAGAAGATGCCAGTGGAAATGGAACCTACCTATGTGAGGAGAGCACCGGCAGCATCTGCTACAAGTGCCACACTCCAGAAGGATGACCCAAGAGACATTAAGGAAGGGTCTGCTTACACTGCTGTGGATAGGTTAAGGAAACCAGTGTGTGATGCTCAAGCACTAAGGAGGCAACTTAAGAAGCAGCTAGTCCACAAGGTACCAGGGGACTCGGTGAGATGGTTGCTTTAAGAGAAGGTCTCCAAAGTGCAGCTCTGTCCCCAGGTAGTGAAATGCAGCCACTACCAACCCTTGGCCAGGAAGGAAGGACTGGGAATAAATATCTAAAACTCTTGTTCTTCTTTCCCTTTGGTCTCCCACTGTCAACGGCCAAGAGTTGAACCCAAGGAAGCCAGAGGGAATGGAGGCTTGGTTTATGTATTCATTTCCGAAACATCATCTTCTAGGAGCACAGAGCAAAACGCAGGTTGAGATTGGAACTAGGGGAGCAAGGGAGGAAGACCCAACACTGGCCCCTTTTCCTCTTTCTCATTTGTTTCCACTTACTATGTCTTTACTCTCATCTCCACAGAGGTGTAAGTCTGAGGAGGATACAACTGTATCTCATTTGTGATCTTCCTGTTTCTAGCACAGTGCCTTGCACATATTGGAAACCTAAATACTAGTTGATTGGAGGTAATGGGAGCTGGGGGCTTTTTGAAACAAGTGACTTCTGGGTTGGGGCGTGGTCTTTGATGCCTGAGTGAGGGAGTGTGGTTTTGAAGTGGTCCCCAGGAACACCAGTCCTGTCTGGGCTCAGTGAGGTCACCCAAAGAGTCATGAATATCATGTGACGATTCTCTATGGGACTTCCTGCATCTGCATCAGCGTCAAGAGGACTGCTTGCTCCTTGCCCTGTGGTTGGAGAGGTGATGGGGTCCCTGTGGGACTCTCCTTAATGAGATCCAGGACTTCCCTCCCCCATGTCATTATACTGCTGCACATTCCAGCTGTGGCTCCACTTTTCCTGTGTTTAATTTCAGTCCACTTATTCCAGCTATTATTATCATGTTGATTATTATTTATGGAGTGCTGACAGAGGGCTTGGCAACAAGGCAGATAAAGAGATGTGATATGTTCCTTCCAGCTGTTGTGACTACAGCTACCTCCTCCCTTTGTTCCGGAAGATTCTGAAAGACTTCTCCTTCCCCTGGTAGGTCTTGGATGGGAGTGAAGGCAATAGAAGAATGTGCAGCATTTATAATAGAGTGAGTTTTTGAGCTGTAGAAATACAGATTCTGGGGCTCCACTCTAGATCTCCCAAATCAGAGTCTGAGTATACCCTGGGCCCTGCAGTTTATCACATTTCTCCAGGAGGGTTCAAGGGGAAATTCTGCTCTAGGAAACCTAGTGAGTGGAAAGGGAAGATGAGGAGCAACAGGCAGGGTATAAACACAGTATCTGCTCTCCTGGACCTGCCAGGCAAGACATAAAGAGAAGCTAGCAAGACAGGTTTTATGATGAAATACTGCCTATTTTGTTTTAAAACACAGGTAATGGAATATAATATGAGTTAGAAAGCTGTGCTTGGTATTGCTTGGTTTTGGACTCCAAACCATTTAAAAGAAAGGGGTGTATATGAGAGGAGTCTTGGTAATAAAAACTCATAAGTAGCTTTTATAAAGCTGATAATAACCATAGTTTATTCAGTGGCTATTTGCTTGACATTTTTCTAAGTGCCTTCCATGCATACAACTCATTTAATGCTCATGACAACCTCTGGAAGTCCACACTAACAGTATCCCATTTTGCAGATGAGGAAACTGAGTCATAGAGAGGTGAAGTAAATTGCTCAATATAAGAAAGCTGGTAAGTGGAGCCAGGATTTAACTCCAGGCATTCTGCCCACCTGAACTTACACTATGCTGACTTCTCATGTGGTAACTTGGGTTATGTTTGATAAACTGTTTCATACTGTTATATCCACTATTCACTGAAGAAATTCAGAGTTGTCTTCTGTGTACTAGGCACTCCTATAGTTACTAGGAATATATAGGACCTCATAATCTGGAGTCAGAAGACATCCAACTCAATGTATTTACTTATGTTTAAATGCAAATTTGGGGAATCTAATACAAGATTCTCAGCTTGCTTAGGTGAGTAGGGGAGGTGTCATCACAGAGGTGACATTGCAGCTGATTCTGTGTGCAGAGAAGAGGGAGAAGTGAATTCCAGGGAAAGGAAACTATGTATACAAACACCAAACAGGGAAAGAATGGGTATTCTCCATGAACTGCGGCTGTCTGGCAGGCCGTAACCCAGGGACTGAGGTGTTCACTGACCGTGTGTGTAACACAGAAACTGTGAGGTTCAGGGGGCGAGAGGTGAAGTTGATGAGGTGAGTTTGGAGACAAACTGACAACCTTGAGAGCCAATGAGGGCACTTGAACTTATTCAGTCCATATTGGGAAGCCACAAGAAGGACAGCATAGTCATAAGATGATTGGTGATGGTGGGAAAGAGTTGAGATTGGAGAGGGAAGAGGCCCCAGGAAACCAGCTCTAGGCTCTGGGAAAAGCCCAGGTAAGAATAATGAGCCCCTGAGCTCATGACAGTGGAACTGAGGATGGAGAAGAAATGAAAGGGGGAGATATTTAGAGAAAAGGGCCAATGGTTCTTGGAGACCTATGTGATACTAGAGACTGATGGAGGGGAAAATATAGGCTGACTCTTGGGATTTAGGCTTGGAAGACAGAAAAGATGGTAATGCTGACATTAGAGGAGAGAATGTAGGAGTGAGGGTAGTTTTAGGGAAAGAATAAAGGAGTTGGAATGTAGCATGATGACTTCAAAGGGCCAAGAAATTTGAGCAGGGAACACAGGAGGAAGTCAGGGATGGTGATAAGGAAGCAAAATGCACTTTTTAGTATGAAAAATATATTGCTATCTGATGGTTCTACTTGATATTTTCATGGACGCCCCCTGTCCCCCACCCCCCGCCACCCTACCAACAATTAGATTTATTTATTGAGTTTTTAATTTTTTAAAATATATTTTATTGATCATGCTTTACAGTTGTCTGATTCCCCCCCTTTATTTCCCTCCATCCTGCACACCCCCTCCTACCCACACTCCCTCCCTCCTTATTTCATGGCCATGGGTTATACATATAAATTCTTTGGCTTCTACTTTTCCTATACTATTCTTAACCTCCCTCTGTTTATTTTGTACCTACTATTTATGCTACTTATTCCCTGTACCTTCTCCTCCATTCCTCCTCCTCCCTGCTGATAAACCTCTGTGTGATCTCCATTTCTTTGATTCTGTTCCTGTTCTAGTTGTTTCCTTAGTTTGTTTTTGTTTTTGTTTTTAGGTTCAGTTGTTGATAGTTGTGTTTGTTGTCTTTACTATTCATATTTTTGATCTTCTCATTTTCTTAGATAAATCCCTTTAACATTTCATATAATACGGCTTGGTAATGGTGAACTCCTTTAGCTTTAACTTGTCTGGGAAGCACTTTATCTGCCCTTCCATTCTAAATGATAGCTTTGCTGGATAGAGTAATCTTGGATGTAGGCCCTTGCCTTTCATGACTTTTAATATGTCTTTCCAGCCCCTTCTTGCCTGCAAGATTTCTTTTTGAGATATCAGCTGATAGTCTTATGGAAACTCCTCTGTAGGTAACTGTGTCCTTTTCTCTTGCTGCTTTTAAGATTCTCTTATTATCTTTAATCTTGGCTAATGTAATTATGATGTGCCTTGGTGAGTGCTTCCTTGGGTCTAACTTCTTTGGGACTCTCTGAAGTTCCTGGACTTCCTGAAAATCTATTTTCTTTGCCAGATTGGGGAAGTTTTCCTTCATTATTTTTTCAAATAAGTTTTCAATTTCCTGGACCTCCTCTTCTCCTTCTGGCATCCCTATGATTTGGATATTGGAACATTTAAAGTTGTCCTGGAGGTTCCTAGGCATCTCCTCATTTTTTTGAATTCTTATTTCTTTATTCTGTTCTGGTGGAATGTTTATTTCTTCCTTCTGGTCTAAACCATAGATTTGAGTCCTGGTTTCCTTCCCATCACTGTTGGTTCCCTGTACATTCTTCTTTGTTTGGCTTTTCATAGCCGTCATTTTTCCCTCTATTTTGCGACCATACTCAACCATTTCTGTGAGCATCCTGATTACCAGTGTTTTGAACTGTGCATCTGATAGGTTGGCTATCTATTCATTGCTTCGTTGTATTTTTTCTGGAGCTTTGATCTGTTCCTTCATTTGGGTCATTTTTTTTTTGTCTTGGCACACCTGTTACATAGTAAGGGGCAGAGCCTTAGGTATTCGCCAGGGCAGGGACACCCAAGTCGCTGGGTTGTGGTACTGTATATGGGGGAGGGGTCTGAGAAGGAACAATGCTGCTTGCTCAGCTGGCTTTCAGTCACTTCCTCCACTACCCACAAGCAAATTGGGCTCTTTTGGGGCTGATTCCTGGTTGGGTGGTTTTGTGTACATTCTAGGGCCCTGTGAGTTTCTCCAATGAACTCTTCTGGGAGTTTCTCTTGCTGCTGCAACTTCACAGGTTTTTGTCAGTCGGAGGTTTTGAGGATTTATTTCCCTGCACTGGAACCCTGGGTTGCACAATCTATCTTGTTCCACAGTTGTTCCTTCTGGTTTATCCATTGCAAATGTGGGACCAACCAATCCACCAGCCACTGCCTTGCCTGGCCCGCCAGTTGCCACCTTGCCTACCCCAGTCCTCCAGCCATGAGTTCTCTCCACCCTGACTGCCTGTCTTCGCCCCTCCTACCAGTCTGGATGAATGTTTCTTTGTTAACTCCTTGGTTGTTGGACTTGTATACTGTTTGATTTTCTGTTAGTTCTGGTTGTTTTTTGTTTTTAAATTTGTTGTTGTCCTTCTTGTGTTTGTGTGAGGAGGCACAGTGTATCTACCTACACCTCCATCTTGACTGGAAATCTATTTATTTTAAGAACACATTTGTACTTCACTAGCTGAAAGAGGATATATGTACCAGATAAAATCATCATTCAGGTCAGATTTTAAAAATGCAACTTAAAATTTTTTTGAAATTGAGCTCAACCACCATTTCTGCTGATGGCTTAAAATTTTAACCCTGTTCCTCAAAGTAAATTAGTTACTCCTAGCTTAAAATTTCATCCATTCCAGGTTAATCTTTTTGAAGCAGAATGTTTTTTTTTTTTTCCATTTTGAGGGTCTTTTCTTTGCTGGTGGCATTTGAGATGAGACAAGTTCCATAGTATCCTGGTGGTCCTGGGAGACTACCTAGGGGTAACTAGGAGACTGACTCGCTTATCTGCTACTGTGGAAAGATAAATTTTGAAATGTTATCTTGTGTTGTGCTTTAATCTGAGGTTCTCTCTCCTTTGGTTTCAGAAAGGAGGTAATTTGTGAGAAGCGGAGTTAATATCTTGGTTCACAGACTGTAGAAACAGACTGCCTGGGTTCGAACTCCAGTTCTGCCACTGCCCAGCTCTGTGATTTCATCCATATTTCTTAGCCTGTTTATGCCTCACTTTCCTGGTCTGTAAAGTGAGATAACAATAGGACCTACTTCACAATGTTTCTAGGGGAATAAAGTGAGCTAACCTATATAAAATACTTACAATAGTGCTTAGTGCTTAAGAAAGGCCATATGGGATATGTATTTTATTAACTACTTTTCTTGCAGGATGGAATGTGGAAGCTGCATTGAAATCCAAGGCTCTCTCTGTCTTTTGCGAATGCTTAAAGCTGGCAGGAGATTTTCTCTGTGTCCTCGAGTGAGGGAAACAAGAGGGAGGTGAATGTCTTAGAAAGTGGCAAGGCAGAGTGCAGACCTTCCTGGGGAGGGGGGAGGAGTGTCCTGGTGGCCGCCTGGAGAGGAGGCTGGACTCGGGGCACAGTGGACACGGGGCCTTTAGGGACACCTTTGGCTGGCATGAAGGATATCCTAGCAGGTACAAGGTGGATCCATCACCATGATTAGAGGGACCTTTTCAATGTTGGCACCATGCTGGAGAGAGACCTCTTATGAGAGAACAGAAGCTGGGTTAGGGACTTGGAATAAAGTACAAACAGATTTAAGGAAAATGAACACTAAGGCCCCTTGCGTACGTGATTCATGGGCTCTTTGAAATCCACAGCCAGTTTCAGGTAGGGGCATGGGACAGAAGAGCACACAAATGTGGCCTGTGTGACTCTTTTTGTTTCTAATGAACAAAAACACTCTTTTCCCTTCCCCCTCTCACCTCCACGAGCAGGACTAAAGGCAGAGAGTCCCTGGCGACTGAGTGTAACCTGGGCCTCCCCAGAGCAGCACCAGGCAGGAAGATTTAGCCCCATTCCCCGCCCCCACACTTCCCTCAGACCCCTCCCTGAGACCCACTGCCCTTCTGTGCTTCACTTCCTGTCCTCATCTTAAATGCTCCCCTGTGCAGCTGTTCCACAGCTGGTGGCCCTCCAGTCACCTCCCCCCCCCCCCCATCACTTCCCTGCTGAAGGGGGCTTGGGGAGCACCGAAAGGTGCTACATCAATGTAAGACACTTCCTCCCCTTGTCCCCTCAGCTGTGTGGCTCAGCTGTGTGTCCTCTGGCACCTACAAAATCAAACACCTGCCTTCCAGATGTTTGCACCTACAGGCCAGCGAAGCTGACTGCTGCAAGGCCCTTAGAACGGAGACGGGTCTTTAGTTGAGGGCAACATTTAATGGCATTCTTGGCCTGAAAAAGACTCGGAGGGGTCATCTTTTCCATTTCTCTGCCTTAAGAAGGATTAAGCTAAATAACTGAGCCCTTCACGCTCTGAAGACATTTAGTGGAAGAGTCCACAGCTCCCTCTGGGCTCATTGTCAGGGGTATTTCTTTATGACCAACCACATTTCTTTCTAATTTTCAGGAAGATAGGCTAATACCAGGCAGAACTCATACATAATAATCATTTTTTTCTCTTTCCCCCAAGGTAGTGACTAGGAAGGAAGGAAGGAAGGAAGGGGGTGGTATGGAATAAACCCTGTTTTTGGGGTTACATATGCCTGTGTTCAAATCCAGGCTTAGCCACATACTAGCTAGGGCTGGCCTTAACCCCCAAGTTTTAGTTTTGTCCTCTTTAAAATTTGGATAGCCACACCTATCCAAATGAATTTTGAGGATTAAGAGGGTAACGTGTGTGCATACCTAGCACTATCATTGGCTCAGAAAAAGCCCCCAGCCCGGCATGCTGCTGTTGTTGTTGCTATTACTATGGATAGTCTGTTTTTTAATTCAGGCAAAAAAATTCATGTCCAGGGTTAATTGCCATCAGCCCAAGTATACTGAGTGCTTGTTGATCTAAACGTTATGCAAAACAAAGTAATCTGCTAGCACTGTGTTCCTTTCCTCCAAAGTTCCTTAAGTTGTGCTATGGTCTAGCATCAGAATTACCCAGGGGCACTTGTGAAAACCAAAGAATCCTGGGCCCCAACACACCACTGACTCAGAATCTGTTTGGTGGGCCAGGGAATCAGCATTTTGTTCAGCACACCAAATAATTCTTATCGTCTTAAAGTTTGAGAGCTACTTCTAGGGTTTCTTAGTAAAATCAGATGGCTCAGAAGTTAATGAAGGTACATCACCTGGTGTTCCCTGAGGCACAGCTCAGGAGTTTTGCTGTAAAAGTTTTGTTCCTTCTTTTGTTCTTCTCGAGAGCTGGCAGCCAGCTGGTGCTGCCTTTGTGCAATTGCACAGAATGTTAGCATTTGAAAAAATCTCAAGGGTCACATCATCCAATCATTCATTAGATACAGGAGTCTTTTTGACAGAAACTTAGAGAGAGCGGGCTATGGGTTCTTCAGTGGGGTGGGGACGGTAGGATAAAGGAGCAGGTGCCCAGGAACAAGGAAGCAGCAAGAAGGTTGGGCCAAGGACCAGAGCAGCTGGTGGTATTTCTGGGAGGCTGGCCGTGAACAGCCCAGTGTGGGCTGTGGTGGGAAGACCCAGAGGAAGGAATGGAGAGGCTTGTAGTAACCCTACCATGCTCAGCATCGGGAAAGAAACTCAGAAATCTAGTCAATTGTTTCTGAAGGACCAGATGTTGGACCCTGAGGTGTTCAGGGTCTCTTTGGAGGACAGTATAGAGAACAAGGAATAGAAAATGGAAATAGGAAGAGAAGGGAAAACAAAACAAAAACACTTCAACGAGATAGAGGCAATGCTGATTATTAAAGAATCCATTTATGTAGCCCTCCTGGGTGGAAAACCTTGGTTATACAAAGAGTAATCGAACATAAATAACTCCCTTTGAGGGGAGGCATAAGTATGGGGAGAATAAAGGAACAAGATTCAAATTGGATCTTACCACTCAGTAGCTCTGGGAACCTAAGAAGCGTCTTAATCTTACTGAGCCTCAGATTTCTCAACTGCAAATGGTGCAAATGATATTACTCTTTTGGTTGTGAGGACAAATTAAATGATGTGTGAAAATATCTGGTACAGTGCTTGCACATAGAAGTACTCAACAACTGTTCAACTGTTACAATTTCCTTCTTAAAGAGGAAACGTGACTCCTACCTAACCACTCAGATGCAGTGGTGCCATTTGTATCCAGTTAAGGTTGGTTTTGGTGTTCCAAGGGCAGGGTGGCCTTGAATCTTAAAGACTGGAGCCAGGTGCATGAATGCCATGCTTTATTCAACTCATAAAAGCTCACACAGTCTGTAAGCGAGTGCCTTGATTGTTAGGTCCTTGAAGTTCTTTTTAGAGCTTATCTGGAATTCTTACCAAAAAAATTTGAAGCTTGCCACAAGGAGACAGAAACAGTAAAACTACCTATTTTCCTGAAGGACAAATCCAAGTGAGGCAACTGTTTTGACTATTTTGCATAATTATGCTTACTTTCAATTAGAAACGTATAGACCTGGCTGACATAGCCCAGTGGATTGAGCACGGGCTGCAAACCAAAGTGTTGCAGGTTCGATTCCCAGTCAGGGTACATGCCTGGGTTGCAGGCCATGACCCCCAGCAACAGCACATGGATGTTTCTTTCTCTCTCTCCCTCCCTTCCCTCTCTAAAAATAAATAAATAAAAATATTTTAAAAAGTATAGAAAAAAAATTGTATATAACTCTTCCACTTAAAAACATTACAGTAAAAAGGCTCTGGTTTTAGGTAAGATGGAGTACACACACTCTAGTCTTTCTTTCCTGTTGTAGTCTAAGTGCCTGACATTAACTTTTGATTGTCAAGGCATCCAGGCAAAGACATCCATCTAGAATAACTGTATTGCCAGGTGTATTTGCACAGCGACTAGCAAAACAACTAGGGAAGAAACCAGGCTGCCTCTGTCACGAAGCTTCCCTTTAGAAATCTCCAGGTAACCTAGGTAACTGATTCTTTGTGTGACCCTGCTTTTCCCTTACCATACCTTAATTCCCACTCTTATGTTTTAAATTTACCTATAAAGAGTGACCCCATGAAGCCCTAAACACCCCAACCTTGACACTAATAAAGAGAGAACCCAGACCTTCTCTTTCTATCTGCAACCTTGCCGTGTGGCTCTTGGTGTGCTGTGTATCCTCTCATACCTGTGAGAAATAAATCTTGTTTTTCAAAGTTGTCTGATGCTTATTTCTGAGGTGTAAGCTGCAATCATAATAAAAACTTCAAGGGTCGGTCCAACCACAATGTTGGCTCTGGTGAAATGTCTATATAAAGAACTGTTAAAACTCAATAAAATTAAAAAACGAACCAAGGATTTGAAGAGACAATTTACCCAAGAAGATATAGAAAGCAAGCACATGGTAAGATGCTCAATATCATTAGTCATCAGGAAGATGCGAGTTGAAACCATGATGAAGTGCCACTACACTCCTGATTTTAGAATGGCTAAAATCAGAAAGAACAGTCAGGTGTCCAGCATGACTCCGGATGGGGCGTGGCAGGGAGTGCACAGGACCATGTGGAGTGAGTGTGGTCAGAACACGGTGGGCCCGAGATTCCAGGTTCACAGTCTCCGAGTTATTCCATGGTATTTGCAGATTCTGATCCATGAAGTCTTACATTTCTCCCAGGGCCAACACAGCTTCATTTCTGAGATGCTCATTTTCTTCTCTTTGATGTCCCTTAGACCTTTGAGAAGGAGAAGGTATAAGGTCCCAAGGCTCCTGCTTCAGAAGATTAAGGGTTTTCTGTGGCTTGTTGTCTAAGTAACGTGAGGGCAGTTGGCATTTTTCGTAAAGAGGGCACCTAGTATGAAAAGATGTGGGGCTGCGGGTTTTCTTCTCCTTTCTCCAAGGACAAGAACTTTGGTCACATCACATGACTTCTTCACCTACACTTACCCTTTCCTACTTCTTTCCTTCTCAGTCCAGCCGCACCTACCCCTGGTTTGCCTTGCACCCATTCCTAGTTTGGCTGTATAGTCCCTTACTCCAAGTTCTGGAGGCTTATTTCTAGATTCCAAATCCTGGTGGCAGTTGGTGTTTGGGGATTATTTTCCTTTTCTTTCTTGATTTCTCTTTATGCTGCACTGGCGTCTCTGAGAACAACTCAGAATAATTACTGAATATTCAGGTATCATTTTCTCAGATGGTGTATAGGGAGTCACAGGAAGAAGCTGCATGCAGAATTCACAGCCTGAAGTTATGAAGGAAAGGGTCAAGCAGTGTCTACACAACACCCTCAAGAAATTCATTCATTCATTCAAGAAATGTTGATGGGATTCCTGGTACCACTTAACTTTAGCAAGGGATTATAAAGGAGGTTCCATTGTAGTTGGGAAAGAGAGATAAAAAGAAAACAAATGAATAACCGTACAGTCAAATGACAAGACGCATTATGAAGGCCATCAGAGGAGGGTGAGGAAGACTGAGAGTGTCAGGCGAGGGAATGAGAGGAGGCTGCCATTTTGCAGAGGGCATGTATCTCTGGTTACATGACATTTGAACAGAGACCCGAAGGAGGTGAAGGAGTGAGCTAAGCAGAAATCTGGGAGATGAGTGTTACAGGGAAATGCAAATGTAGGTGGAAGGGGCAGGGTTCTGCCTGGAGTATATTTGTCACAGCAAGGAACAGGCAGAGTCAAGCAGGAAACAGAACTTATCTTAAATGGCTCAAATTCAGAGACGCTAATGAAAACACTGCTTCAGAAAGTGAGGACAGGATGTTAAAGGAACATCCAGTGTGAGGGAGCTGCTACCATCCCTAGGGCTGAGGATCAGGTGTGGGGGATGAGTCATTGGAACCCCATGGGGGGATGGGTCAGGAAGAGGGCTTCTTGGTGGAACCTGTGGGTAGGGAAGGGTGCAGTCACAGCCCCAGAATCAGGCTAAAGCAAGGGGGTATGGGCAAAAATATCCCTGATCTTTCTTCCTTTGGGCCTCTGCTTTCCTGAATATAACACACAACCTGGATGCTGTCTTCAAGACCCAGCCTCCTAGGGTGCAGAGCAGGGCAGATGGCAGAAAATGGATCTGGGAGTTGGGCAGAGACTGTTTAGTCCTGAGGACAAGAGGAAAAATGGCTAATGAAGAGGAAGAACAAGTAGTTTCTAGCGCAGAGGTGTTGAGTTCAACTGCCAAACCAGATCAAACTGAAAACAAATCCTCTCCAGTGCTTTAACGTACAGTCTGGGCAAGCGGTCTTTGCAGGGGAGGCTGCCGGGTTTCCAAAGGTGAAGTGACCATTTATATGGTCAATAGAACCATGTTCCTGTCTCGTTTGGCTATGTACACTGAGTTGTACCATTACGTTTTGTTACGTCATTTTGTATCTTCCCTCAATTTTCATTTCTTCACTTAAGAATTAGACATAGTTTTTCTTCTGCCCAGCTTGCTTCCCCACACAAAGCTCTTTGAGGAGACTATCATTCAATTCAGTTCAAGAGCTAGCTTAGGGTTTATTCTAAAATTTAGACAAACTTGATCATGAGGAAAGGAGAAACCAATGAATGAATAGATAAGTGGAACAACAAATCAATGTTAAAAATAAAAGCATGAGATGTTAGAGTTAATAGGCCAGAAGCATGGAAGGGATGCCTTGCAGAAGTCCCCATCTACCCACAGAGCTAGTGGCTCCAATTCCCAAGCAAGATCTTGCCTGACACTCCCTCCAAGTGCATCCTCTTCTCAAAAGTTGGTGCTGCAGGTTAAGGAGAGACTTCCATGTCAGCTGGGTCTTGGCTACCTGGAGAATCACTCTGGCAGGTCTCCAGGGATCCTCTGACTCCAGGGCTTATCCTGGGAGAGCCAGCACATTCTGCAGACCTCAGGCAGACCCTCCCTCTTGGCCTGGTGCCCAGCAGGCTGGAGTGGTTGTGGAGGGAAGGGAGTCCCAATAGCCTGTGAGGTTTGCACTGTTTGGTTGTAGGGGAAGGACTGAAGTGACAACAGGAAAGCAGATGGAGCAGAAAGAGGAAAGATGGAATGGAACACTCTCCAAGACTTTCTGACCTAAAAAAAAAAAAAAAAAAGAAAAGCAAATGGGTAGTCTTCTGGTAAGGGAAAGCAGGTCACGGTAATCACACGTAGCTAATTGAGAATTTTGGGGTACTGTGTAGGAAGTTTGGCTGTCAACACAGTACTCATGGAGACAACTATCCCTCTTAATTTCTGAACATTAGAAAATTGCAAAAAGTGCTTGAACTCGTTAATATTAGTTTCCTTTGGAAATCTTCCCTTTGTCATAATCCTGTAGGAATAGTTTAAGATATTCTAGAATGGAGATTATCTGCTGGGGTTTGATGAGTTGGGCCTTTGTATGTTAAGAGAGAATGGAACTTCATTTATTCTGGCAAATTCCTACAAGAGAAGATGAATGTACATGGAGAGGAGATGCTGACGGCCCATCCGTAAGAAGTCCCACGTTCAACCACAGGTTTCTTAAGCGATGGTTTAGAGCTCTTAGAATAAATTTTAGTGTGATCAAATGAAGAAAACTGAGTTTAGGAACTCGGAACCGAACTAGGAACTGAACAAGGGTTCGGGTATTCTTTAACAAGAAGCTGCTCTTTGACTTTGTTCAGCACAAGCTGCACAGTCTTTAGTGGAAATCCCTCAGTTTCAGATTGCATATCTGCAAAGTGGGTCCAATGTTATCACACTGGGTGATTGACAGGAATAGATGAGAAAATGGCAATACAACATCCTTAATCAATGTTTATAAAATAAGAATATGTGGTAACCAGGCCCTGTGTCAGGACTTCTCTAGGGAGAGGAACATGGGAAAGAACAAGGAAAGAAGAAGTAAGCAAGCTTCTTGGAACAAACTCACACTCAATTCCATTTTTTGTTTTCTTTACAAAACAGTGAATTAGAGGTCAAGGCTAAAATGAAAGGCAATAAAAATCACTGGAATTTGTATTTCTCTGATGGACTTATTTCACTTAGCATAATGTTCTCCAAGTCCATCCATACTGTCACAAAATGTAAAACATTTTTCTTTTTATGGCTGAGTAGTATTCCTTTGTGTAAATGTCCCATACCATATGATTTGACTCACATATGGAATGAACAAACTGAACTAACAAGCAAAATAGAAATAGACTCATAGACAGAGAGCAGGCTGACAGATGATGGGGAGGTTAAGGGGTGGAGGGATTGAGCAAAAAGGAAAACGGTTTTATGGACATGGACAGAAGTATGGTGATTGTGGGGGGAGGGGAGTATAGGGTGATGAAATGGTAATGGAAAAAATACAATGAAAAAATAAAGGAAAGAATCCTACAATTATAAAAAAAATAAAAATGACTGGAAAGACGGATGAGAAAAATCTATTAGAGAAAATCACAATGAATTCACTGATGCTAGGGAGGAAGAGTGATTGTTGGCTATGGCTTTTGTAGCTCCAAAAACCAGGAAAAAAATGCTTTATTTCAAATTTTTATTTGATTTATGCATTTGCCTTTAGGACTATTTCTTTCATGATCAATTGTGGAGAAGTTGCTGAATTTGCCCAAATGTGATTGAATACTCAGGGACGTAGACCAACATGTGTATTAAATTTTATGCCAGGAACCTGCTGGTAAGAAGCAAGAAGGGAAGCTGATAAGAGTTGTCGAGTGGAGTTCTCTGCATGTGTGTGTATGTGTGTATATATATATATATATTTAGATTGATGTCTTATCATTTTAAAGTTCTTTACTCTAGAATTTTAGAAACACACAAAATTAGAAAGAAGAGGACAAAGGGCCCCCATATACGTAGCTCCAGCAAGTACTAATTCATGGCCATTCTGGTTTCTTCTGTGTCACTTTGCCTCCCTTTCCATTTTATTTGAAGTGATCTCAGATGCACACTTCAGTCCTACATACTTTATATGTGTCTATAAAAGACAAGGACTCTTAAAACATCTAAATATCATTGTTACATAAAAATTAATGTGAAGACCTTGATATTATCAAACACACAGTGGTCAAATTTTCAGTTGTTTCACAAGCACATATTTCTTGTTTAATTAGGATCCCAATTAGGTCTACGCACTGCAGTGGGTTGTGGACAGAATTTTTTCTAACCTTTTAATTTGAAATAATTAGATACTGACAAACAGTAGCAAAAATAGTACAGAGAAATATACCTGTCACCCAGCTTTCCCCAAAGGTGACATGGTAACTTAACTAGAGTAAGTGGTCAAAACCAAGACATTGATATCAGCATAATACTGTTAATTAGGCACCAGATCATACTCAGAATTCTACTGTTTTTTTGCATGCATTCATTTTCCTTGTATGTCTTTGTGTGTAATTCTATGACATTGTATGCTATGTGTAGTACATATAAGCAGAACCACAGTCAAGGTACAGAACTACTGTAACAACAAAGGAATTCTCCCATGTAGTCACATACCTTGAAAGTAGTACCCTCCAATGCCTTTTAACCCCTGGAAACCACTCATTTGTCCTACATCTGCATAATTTTGGTTTTTTGAAGTGTTATATAAATAGATTCATACAGTATGCAACTTCTTGATTTCTCTGTAGTTTTAATTGCTTCTTAAGAAATTTTTCATGTGAGCAGAGACTATAGAAATAAGTATAGTTGATGCCTATATGATTTTATTAATCAATGTCACCCTAGTAAATTCAATAAAAATTAAAAGAGAAGGAAAATAAAATGTGTCTACTTGTCAATATTAGACAAATAGATATTTATTCATTCAACACATTTATTTGGGATCTATGATATGCTTGTAAAACTCAATGGCGTATACAAACAAATTGTTTTCTTGCAATAGTGGCTGTATCATATTTGTTGTTTGGTATGGTTATCAAAGTAGTGCCTACAGATTGTAAAACCATTCATTCTTTCAGGAAGAAAGGTGTTGCTTGGGGTTCAGTCTTTGCTCCCTTCTCTCCCCTTATCTAGGATCTCCTAGGTCCACTCAGAGGATCAGTCCAATTTTAGACTTTAGAACTAATTCTCTCTGAAACAGAAATGATTTCACGAGATCTGGCCCAGAACCTTGGGATTTGGAAGACGCTCTCTTGTTCTGCTCACTTTACTTGGATTTTGTGCCTGGTTCTGATAATTGAGTCCTTGTCTCGAGTCCAAGCCAGTTCTCACCCTGTACTCCACTCTTAATAAGTAGATTTATAGGGTCTGGTCACAGTTTTAGTCATTTACTCTGTGTCCAAGTGCCTTTGGGGCTATGCTTGTGTTTTTCTTTGCCTGTCCAGATTCCTGATTCTAACCTCAGCCTTGAGGGATGCTGAGACCACTCCTGTCCCTGCCAGTCTGGCTGCCAGTCTGGAGGTCTTAGTCTCTTCTGTTGCTGAATTCCTGATCCCCCATGACCCAGCCCACAGCTGGCCCTCAAACCTCGCCCCCCATGCCTCTCTGAACTACCTTCTCTCTAGTTGGAGCTGTTTCCTGTGGATATCACATTTTTCCTGCTAGATTGGACATATTTACACACTTCTGGCTGGCTCTCTCCCTAACCATTGAAGGTCTAGTTTACAGGTACTGGCCCTCTGGCTTGCCCTGTGCCACACATCTAGGTCAAAATCAGCTGTGTTCCAAGATATGACATATAGTTCTTTCCTTCTTTATAAATTTCTCTCCATGAGCTTAAATGACAACAGAAGGGAACCAGGTTAGGTCAATTCTGCCCCGAGGTATGATGTGAGGCAGAAAAAGATGCACACATAGGAGTTGGTGGAATGAAAACTGTATTGGGTGTCAAAACACTCAGATTCTAGTCTGAACTCCATCACCGACTAGCTAGTGACTTTGGAAAAACACCCCTTCTCTGGAGCCCCAATGTATTTACCTCTCTGTGGAATAAGGGGACTGGTCTCTGGACCCCTAGAAATCCCTAATTTCTCCTGTGGCTTTGGTGCTCTAGGGTGATGTAACTTAAACTCAATCACCTAAATACTCCTAGACTCCTCTGCTATCACCTTAGGCTGTCACTATTATACCAAAAATTTTTACTGGACTATTGAGACTTTACATTCTCCCCACTGTAGACAAAATTGTTGAAACCACAAATCTGAACATGTTTTCCCACTTAAAACCTTTCAGTGCCTAAACCGCTCCCTAACCTTCACCTCTGTCTTTGACCTCAGGGTAAAATCTAAATTTCTAATGTGGCCTTGTATGCTCTGTCCCTGCTTCTCTCCTTCACCTCATTTTAGGGCACTGAACACTGCATACTCCACACTATGCACTTCAGCCCCTCTGAACTTGCCTCATGTCCTGCCAGACCTGCCGGCCCATTGTAATTCATTGCTTAAACGCCTGCTTTCTCCATAGGGATGGTGTCTTTTGTGCCCACTGCTGTAGCTGCCATGCTTGCCCCATACCAACAGTAAGTACATGGCACAGTTGGTATTTATTTAAGGAATGAATGAGTTGTATTAATCAGGGCTAGTCATTCATTTATATTTTATTAGTTTATCCATCCCCCAACAAATGAATGGTGGTTTTATTTGAAAGTATCATAAACTCAGCTTTATTAGCTTAAAGTTTTCAAAAGTGGGAACACATTGGGAGGTGTAACAGAAAGTCTATGGGTGGGAGGGGTCACACTTAGATCTGGGGATTCAAACAAGGAGCCACCACTCCCTTCATTTCTGCTCATCTCTCAATGCCACAGTGACCTTTATTCTTGCCTCTAAGAGAGAGATTTCTCCTCCTTTAATTCTTATAGGATTCACATCCCTCCCATTCCTTTTCTTCAAAGGCAAAGGCATTCTCCTCCAGCTTCAAACAAAACCTGGTGAGGGGATTATTTCGGACCTGGCTTGAATCACGCATTCACATTTGGAACTGCAACTTTGAGCAGGGAGATGTGATCCTATGATTGACTCTGCCCGAGCCAATGCCCTCCCTGTGGCTAGGAGGAGAGTGGACTAATACAGGGGCAGCATAACATAGGGTCTGGAGCAAACCCAGATCTCCAGGGTTAAAATTCCAGCTCTCCCACTTAGTGAGTGACCTTCAGCAAGTTCCTTAACTTCTGTGCTTCAGTTTCCTCATCTGTAAAATGGAGATTATAACAGTACTTGTCTCACAGGATGATCATGATTATTAAATGCGTTAATACATGTAAGCACATAAAACAGTGTAGAGGACATGGTAGGCCACATGAAAGTATTTGTGAAATTAAAACCAAAACAAAACAAAATGATGTAATGGGAGAAATGCCTTTCAAAGAAATAACCACTGTATTCATATTGATTAAATATCTGCTATACAGTAGACACTGCTCATAGCTAATGGGGAAAAGACAGACAGAATTCCTTTCTTTATCATAGTCCAAAGTGCTATATGCAGGAGATAGAAGGGATAGTCTACATCCTTGAAGAGTCTGCCTTCCAAAGAAATAAAGTAGATGTTATAGGACTAGAAGGTAACTAAGAGGCTCACCCAGGGACTAAGATCTTTAAGTGTGACATCAGGGTCCCTGGGCACTCATCTGCTGAACTGACCGGGACGGAGCCCCAGGCTCCAAAGATGGCCCCATGCACTGATATTTGGCTGTGGCAATTGTAAGAAGCAGGGACCCTTTGGAACACCCCTATTATTCTGTGGTCCTGCAGGGAAACACCTGTGTTGATCTAGAATCTGAGGTAAGGGTCTACTGATGCCACCAGATGTCCTACAGATAACTCATTCCTTCTAACATGGACCAGGGACAGAGATAATGAAGGAGTTTTTGACTGACTATAGAGGTTGGAGTATAAGGGCTCATGGAGGTAGTAACCACTTATCCTTTCTCAAAAGGCTATGATGGCTAAAACCAGGAGAGCACTTGCTTTGTTTTTCTTTTATTTATCCATCTTCCTTTGCCTTGAATGCTACTCTTCAGGGACATCTTGCTTTTCCTGCTGGAGTGTCCTTTTTGAAACCAATCATGGCCTCCGGCTCATGTTAGATGTCTAAGAAATAAAATTATTTTACGCATGTATGCATTTTATGTATTTTAAATAAACTTCTAATTTTAAGTATAATTTTAATTCACATATACCCCACAGTTTCACCCAGTGTTGAGTTCTTCCATTACTATGGTACATACATATGTCACAACTAATGAATAACTTTTTTTTTAAAGATTTTGTTTATTTAGTTTTAGAGAGAGGGGAAGGGAAGGAGAGAGGGAAAGAAATATCAATGTGTAGTTGCCTCTCAAGTGGCCCCCACTGGGGACCTGGCCAGCAACCCAGGCATGTGCCCTGATGGAATCGAACCAGTGACCCTTTCGTTGAGTAACTTTTGATACATTATTATTAATTAATAAATTCCATGCTTTATTCACATTTTATTAGTTTTTTCTTAATGTCATTTTTCTGTTCTAGTATCATTCAGGGTACCACATAAAATTCAATTACGTATTTTTGGCCCTTCTTGGTTGTGATGGTTTCTCAGACTTTCCTTGTTTTTGATGACCTTGACAATGTTGAGGCATACTGATCAGATATTTTGTAGAATGCTCCTCCACTTGAGTTCGGCTTATGTTTCTGCTATTTTTCCATGCACTGGGGTTATGGATTTTTGAGAGGAGGACTATACAGGTGAAGTACCATTCTCAACACATCAAGGGTACATGCTATTAACTTGATTTGTCACTGATGATGCTGACCTTGATCACCTGGTTAGGTGGGGTTTTCCACTATAAAGTTACATTTTAATTTCCCCCTTTTCATGCTGTGAGCAAGTCACTAAGCACTCTCTTTACTTAAGAGGTAGGGAGTCATATTCCATTCTTTCATAGGGTAGTAGCTACATAAATTATTCTTCTGCAGAGGAAATTTATCTTCTCTCTCCCATCTACTTATTTATTCAATCATTTATTTATGTCAATATTTATCTTATTCTTTGGTTTATATAATTCAATACTATGTTATTTATTTCTCTTTGCTCCAATTCTAGCTTTGGCCATGGGAAGTTGTTTTAGCTGGCTTCTATATCTTTTTGACATATTTCCATTGCTTTGTTTCTTCAGCATTTCCTCACTTTCTGGCCCTACAAGATGCTCTAGGCTCATCCTATATTTTCCCTGCCTTACCCCTAGAATCAGCCATTCTACAAAGAGCCCTGGTTCCTTTTGTTGTATAATGGTATTAGAAACCAGAATCTGGATGTCGAGTGTGCTTGCTGCTATTAGAAGGCCATTGCTTCTAGGCCCTTTTAGCAATCAGAGCAAGGAAATATATATGTGTATACTAGCCCATGTATACATGTATGTTTATAATTCCATCCTAATCTATGTTAAGCTAAACATAAGTTCATACTGACGTCTCTGACTAATCCAGTGCTACATGGTTCATTGTAGCTTTACCCTCTTCCTTGTATGAAATTTTCTATTCCAACCGTGAGAAACCTGGTTCCCACCGAATGATATCTATTTACTTATTTGTTCAACCTGAAACATGTTTACAGCAGTTTCAGAATTGTTACCCTGCACTGCCATAAGAAATAATTCTACCAACTAGAGTACAGTACAGTGCTTCCATATTGTTCTGTTATATGTATTTTAATATCAACAGTTCCCCCCCCAAAGAAATACTCCACCCAATGCTAGGAAGCTAATGGTTCTTTCTTAAAAATATTGTCTCAATGTTACTATACTTAATGTCACTGAACTATATACCTAAAAATGAAAATGTAAAATTTTATGCTATGTATATTTTACCACAATATAAAAAATATTGTTTGACTTTTCCCCATATATCTTGATGAGTTCATTTCCAAACCTGGCTTATTATCAAAATCAATGTTTTTGTAGTATGGACCAAGAATCTGTATTTTAAACAAGTCCCCCAGATGACTGGCAGCCACTGCATTCTTTCAAGACAACTTAAAAGAAACTTTTCTTTCAAGAAAAGAGGAGGACTTTTCTTTCAAGAAAAGAAAGTATGCAAGTGGGACATCCTGGGAGCTGGTATCTCCAGATGCATTTCCATCATCATGCCCAATGGAGGGGTCCTCGAAGGCCTGTCAGCAGTGCCAGCTGTCCCCTCTGGGTGGTGAGGAGAGGTGTGCCTTCTCCACAGTCTGAACGAGGACCTCAAACAAGTTTTATTCCTCCTCAAAGTCAGCCCAGCCCTCCTGCAGGCCTGGCTCAGCAGCTCCACCTCTGAGCTGCCTGGGCATCTCCCTCAAAAGCTATGCTGAGTTGCAGAAAATTTAGAGGTCTGCCTCCCCAACCTTCGGCATGATCTAAGCATGTCAGAGCTGCCACATGAAAGAAACTTGCTTGTTTCTCAGAGTAGGTTGCCATTTGGATAACCAAGTGTCACCTCCCAGCCCATAATAAAACCCGCATGAAACCCTTCATTACATTTCCCAGTCTGCAGAGCAGGCTTGCCGTGGACCAGGAACTGCTGCAGGAGGTTCCAACGTGTGTCCCCAGCCTCTTGCCTTCAGCTATCTTTTCTGACACCTTGGAGGGCAGTAGCCTGGCAGTGAGTGGGACTTTGGATTCCAGAGCCTGACCTGGCCTATGTAATTAGATGCTCTGGCTAGACCCTATCTCATGGCTGAGTCACCCAGGAGAGGGTACAGTCACTAGGTCCTGGGAAACCTTGAAACTCTGTGCCAATCCATTCCCTTGGGTGAGAGCTTATATCTATAAGAAGAAGCATCTGGAGAAATAAGCAACTGTCTGAGTAATTTCAGGTCCTCCCCCAGTCGCTTTCACCAACACAATATGAAGTAATGGGACTTCATTTTTATATGCCACTTTGGGTGTTTGAGTGTAGGGCAGGTAAAGAAAATACTATGATCTAAACAGCAGACACTTCACAGCTGTGAGAAAGTATGAAGACAGTCAGGAACAAACCGGTGTGTTCTCACCTCTCAAAGGTCAAGCCAGCCACTATAGGGTACTTGGTGGGCGGGAATTGGCATCGGTTAGAAGACAGGTTAGCCACTCACTGACTCAAGGGTCTTGGGAAAGTTATGCAACCTTTTTGATGTTCTCTTTCTTTGAAAACAAAACAAAATAAAACAAAATGAAACTGGAGTTAAAAAGAGCGATGTCTAAATCAAGTAAGAAAATGACAATGAAAGCATTTTGTGCACTCTGACCATGAGGTCAATCAATGTGCTATTGGTTAGACTGGAGTAGATAGGAGACAGTATCCTTCCATTTTCTCTGATGTGCTCTGCACTTGGCCCTGATCTTTTCCTGTCCTATGCAATTGCTCTGAAGAGTCTTTCTTATTCACTGCTAGTGGCAAAAAATACCTTTACACTACCCCTCTTCTACTATCTTTAGAATCTAAAGCTTTGCCCCTCTTTTTATAGTCTTTGTAATTCCACCTTATTAGCTACTTCTCCCCAGAATTTATTCATGTACTACTCTGGTGAAGCTGCCTTCTCATCAAGTCTATTTGGATGTTCTTGCTCTGCCCTTGCCCTGGCCTCACAGAATAACTTGACCTCTCAGCTAACCCCCAGAATAACTTGTTACAGAGCTCATGTTCTACCTTGACCATAACCATGACCATTTCAGCCCCCAGTGCTCTCTCTGAAGTGTAGCCCTCATATCCCACTATTGTTTTATGCTATTCACATCTTAGTGCTGACTCTCCAACAGAACTGGATGGTCCAGCTGTCTAGCACAGTGTGAGACCTATAGCACTTGCTCAGTAAAAAATGTGATGATTGAACTATAAAGCCACAAGCTATAGGGCTCCAACCTCTTCCACATTCTTTGGCACAGGTTCTTTATCTGAGGCCACTTGTGTGTTTTCGTTCTCATTGGTAATTTCACACCATGATGTGGACCAGGAAAGTTCTACCCCTAACTGCCTGCCTTACTTCCTCCAGCCCCTTAGCTCGCCTCTGGCAAGGGAGTTGTTTTCACCTATCCTCTTTTTGCTTCTTGATCTGAGTTTAGGTGCCTGGGATTGACTTTCCATGCAGTTGCTAGTATTCAGTGTGGTAAGGAAAAGTCAGGGTGTAGTGGCTTGGGCAGCTAGAAGACTTTCAGTGGTGTCTGAACAGTTGGACTAGGGGATATTTATCTAGGATCACTCATACGAATTATCACTATACTTTTACATTCATGTACTGTGTGATTCTGGAAATCAGCGAAAGCAATAAAATCCTGGGAATGAATGGGATAAAATGTAGGAAGGCTCTGAACCAAGACCAGCGTTTTCCCTGTTCTCTGAGATGTGACACTGGAAAACTTCCTTTACAAAAGAGAGTGAGTGGGGCTCCGTAATCAGATTGATTGTTGCCGATCTTACCTCTGCCACTACACAGCTGTGGGATTTGGGGCTGTTTGTGTGACCTCTCTACAATCATCCTCTCAATTTCTTCTGATGGATAACAGTAGTATTTATCTCAAGAGGTTAATTAAGCTTAACTACATTAGTGCACACAATAAATGCTCAATAAGTGTTAGCTAGTATTACTATTCCTGAATAACTGGGACCTTTTCTAATTTTACAAACAAACCCATGCTCTTAAAAGTATTTCCTTATCCCTGCTTCTGCCTTGGGCTATTTCTCAAAATTTCTTCTTCCCTCCTTGGCCAAGTTTTTGGAAGTGTGTACCTTAACATCTTCAATTTTTTTTTATCCCTCAAATCCTCACCCTTATAACTTGGCTTCTGTTTTCATCATTCATGGAGGCTTTATATTTTAACATATTTGATAACACTGCAGTCTCAAATGCATCAGAAGACTTTGAAGCCTCTTTCTCTTTGTAGAATTTGGCATTGTTGTAGGCCTTCTCTTGAACTTCTCCTCTTTTTTTTCCTTCCTTGACTTAACTCTTAACTTAAATATCCCCCAGCTTTTTTTCTTGGGTCTTTGGCTCCTCCTTTTTTGACCAAATTCTTTCA
Organism: Phyllostomus discolor; assembly: GCF_004126475.2. Lineage (NCBI taxonomy): Eukaryota > Metazoa > Chordata > Mammalia > Chiroptera > Phyllostomidae > Phyllostomus > Phyllostomus discolor. Next base: position 15,717,091 of record NC_040906.2, read on the forward strand.
GTCAGCTGTTGGCACTCCAGTGTGCTCTCTCCAGCCCTTTGATTCCTCCTTCTTTTTAAAAATGTTTTCTACTTAAAAAATTATTTTATTGTTGTTCAATTTCAGTTGTCTGCATTTCCCCCCCACCAATCCCCCCACACCTGACCCCAGCCAAACCCACCTCCCTCCCTTGCTTCCACCCTCCCCCTTGGTTTTGTCTATGTGTCCTTCATAGTAGTTACTGAAAACCCTTCTTTCTTGATCCAGCACTTCTTGATCCCTTCTCTCTCCATGGGCATTTCACACCTAGTGCTTGAAGTCAGTTCACTGTGCAGATGGGTCTATGATGTGCAACTCTACTTAGTATCAACTGCCTGTTGAACAGAGAACACAATTTAGTTCATGCAGGTGTTTCTGGCCAGCATTCTACTCAATGAACTGGTAATGGAAACTGGTTTCCTCATGTTTCTCCTGTAATAGACCCTCAAACACAAGCCTTCTGTGTTTCTAGTGCCCAGATGACCTCTCCACCTCTATAGGAATTACTGGCCCTACTAGACTTATGACATGACTTAATCTCAGTTTCAAATGTGGTATCTCACTAAGGGACTTGAAAGGGTCATTTTGTCTCTACTCAACATTGACCTTAAGTTCTGTCTTTATAACTTAACCTCTATATAAGCTGCATTGAATTTATTTCCAATACAGATTCCCGACCCTTCTCTTGTCTTTTATCTTGGGCTCCAGACCCTTATATCTAACTATGGAAGATTCAACTTGTCTAAAAATAATTTTATCTCCATTTCACTCTCTCAGTCCTGTACCCCCTGTATTCTTTCTTGGAACATTCTGGAAAGAATATAATATTTTCAATTTCAATGCTTTTTTACTGTTTAGGATACTGGTGATTTCTCTTGATAATAGCTTTCCAAGAAGTCTCCTCCCTCAGTCCCTCCACCCTTCCATCCTTGTTTCTTATCCAGGCCCAAAAGTCTAAAGAGCAGAACTAATCCTACCACACCCTTGCTTAAAAACACTTCTTGACTACATTGAATATGGACTGAAGCACCAAACCATCAACTTCTTCCTTGAACATAATGCCACTTTCCTGTTGCCAAAGCTTTGCTTATGATGTTTGTTCAACTTGGAATACATTTTTCCCTTTGCTGAATATCAAACTTTTTCTTAGTGTCAGGACACAGTTCTGATGCACTTCCTCTGTAAAGCTTTCTATGATTCCTTAGGTACAAAATCAGTGACTTCTGCCTGAGTTTGTATTGCATTTTGTTTATATTTGTGTGATGACAGCACAGACTGGCTAGTGGCCATTGGGTAAGAGTCCATCTTCCTTACTAGGTGGAGTGCAGGGCCCCATGTTTCTAGTGCTTTAGTTGTTTTTGAGTTCCTATCTTCCTTCTACCTCCCTCCGGGTCCAGCTCAGCGGTCTGCATAGAGAGAGTTTCCATAAATATTTGCTGTTGAAAGGAATATATTTTGGGTATTGTTGGATGAAAAGCTTTTCAAGTGGCAAGTGTGGTTCCTTTGAAAAGAACTCTGAGATCCTCATCCTGTCCTAAGGCAGGCCAGGCTATGAGGAGAGGAGATCCTAACTCTGTGTGACTGTAGTGTTTACCACTCTTATTGTAGGCTCACATTTCCCTTTGCAGTCAGTCATCAGGAGTAACTGGATCCACAATCCACACCCTCTATACCCAAGACACTACGGACTTGGATAAAAACTAATTGCCAGCACAGAGAAGTTGTGTAAGATGCCCAGTGTCACACAGCAAATCATCAGGGAGGAATAGACCAGCCCTACGATTCTCTCCAGGCTTACAACAAATGTCATGAATCCTTCCATGGATGCATGTAATCTTTCTTCTAATGGTAATTCTTCTCTGCTCTGCCCATCTCCTGCAGTATACTTCTGAGGATATAATAGTAGGTAAGAGGAACAAAACCTAATGTCTTAAGAAATTTGATTGACACAAATGATTAATTTCTCAGGTCACCTTTGTTCAGTGTTGTGTGACTCTGCTACCATTCAGTTCTTCCTCCTTGGTCTTAGTTTCTGGCTCCTTTTCTCCTACCCACCACTGAACCACTGGTGTTCTTGGAGCCATTCTTCTTGCTCCTTTATCCACTTCCATGGCTTTAGTTTGACTTTTCATGTTGAGAACTCCCATATCTCTGATCCTGGTTCAAAGATAATTTTTCCCCAAACACATAATACACCTTCAATGCTATCATCTATTATTTCCTGCCTACTAAGGTGAGTTGGGCCTTAGGATTCCTGTATCCATATTATGGATGAAAATGTTGAGACTCAGACTCAAAGTCTGAGGCCCAATAGGGTGATGGCCACTTGGCAGGACCAGGACTTGGGCTTTTACTCTATGTACAGGGCTGTGGATCTATAGCCATGACACTGGATTTTCATCCCCTCAGAGCCAGGCACAGAGCTCTAGTTCAGACCTGGCATACCATATCTTGGGATGGCTGTCCCCTCTGATAAGATGAAAGACTCTTCACACCGATACCTTTTTCTTTAGTCCTCATAAAAGTTTCTCCTTGACCTTTCTCTTACCATGTGGAATCTATTTACTAATGAGAAACTCAGCTTGGATGCCAGATCTCTTTTCTTGCTTTGTATTTTGATATTCCATAGCCGAGTTTGCAGGCAAGAAGAATTTAAAGATTTGTGGAATTGGTGGTGGTGGTTGAGGAAAAAGGGAGAGAAGGGGGAGAGAGAGAGAAGGGTTGCTTATTATTGTTACCTGGGCCTTGATAACTCAGGCTTTTCTAGACTTAGATGCAGGATGGGGTGTTCTCAGCTTCTAGGCATCTCAGGACTCATTCCAGAAGTCAGCTTGTCCCCGTCCGCCCCCCCCCCCCCCCCCCGCCCTTCCTGAATTTGTTCCCTCTCCTGCTAAGCGGAGGTTTGAGTGGCTTGCTCTCTTGATCAGTTTCCCTGAGTGGCAGGCCCCTCATTCTCCTTTCTCCTACTAGACCTGAATGGGGGGCTCTCTGTCATCTTTGTGTCTCTTCCCCACTGCTCAAAGCCCTTAGGGACATGGACCCTGTCCCAGCACTGCCTCAGCTCTCTGGAATGCTTTTCATCCTCAGCCTGGGTGAACTGACATCGACTTCCTGTTTGAAGCTCAGCTGAACATCCCACTTGTTTCCTTTGGCTTCTTCTCTCCCTTCCTCCAGGGCCTGGGGACGCCTGTGCTAATACTGATGCTCTGTTAGTCCTCATTGCACAATGGTGAGGGACTCAAAGATTACAGAGGAGGTAGATGATGTGCAGATAGCTTGAGTACTGTTTCCTTAGTTTACAGGTGAGGAAATGCAGGCCATGGCTACTGAAAAGGCCTCCTCAGGCCACATATCCAGTCAATGGGCAGAGCTAGAACTCACGCATTCTGACCCTGGCACAGAGTTCTTCTTTCTCAGGGGTTTAACCAGACAAGAACACAATGATAAGAATTAAGTGTAAGAGAACCATACATGGGATAGAGCTTTTGGCACTTTAGTCCTTTTGCAGAAAATTGAAACCAGTGGTTCCTATCCAGAGATCTGAGACCTCCTATGGATTTACTAATAACCCATGTGGTCATTACATATGAAATGTTCAGGGAGGAAGAGAGGCTGGGAGGAAATTTGCCCTTTTCTTGGGTTCTGGTCACTTATCCCTGCTTATTGTAGTGTAAGTCAGTGTGCATTACCTACCTAAGCTCCTGGAATGAGCAGATCCAGCAGAAAGTACAGCCCCACTGGGAGAACTTATGGTTTTGTTGAGGAGACCGGGATCATAGGAATAAAAATGGTGAATGTCCAAATCAGCCTTGGCAATCAGCTAAGGAGCCAGTTGTCATTAAAATGTGCTCCTATGAGGGTGGGGTAGCCTTTAGAGGACAAGTTCCCCTTGAAAATAATCTACTTTCCCCAATGCTATTCAGCACTAATGCTGACTACACCATTGATGAACCACCTCTTTGTCCAGTGGTGTCCTTTATCAGCAAGCAAAATGTTCTGGGGAAAGAGAGACCTAGGAGACAATGAAAAGATACATGGTGCGAGGAAGCCTGAGCCCAAAGGAAAAGGGACTGAATTTGGAAAAGAGGGATTGCCAGAAATAGCCGATGGTTGTACAATTGGTATAAATTGCTCTACCACACCTGTGGTATGGAATGGTGTCTCGGAAAGTTTGGGCTGCTGTAAAAGAATACCACAAGAGCTTATAAACAACAAAAATTTATTTTGCACAGCTCTATAGGATGGAATCCTGAGACCAGGGCATCAGCATGACTGGGTGAGGGGCCTTTTCTGGGTCACAGACTTCTTGTTTATCCTCACAGGTAGAAGGGGTGAGGAATCTCTCTGGGTCTCTTTTATAAGGACACTAACCATATTCATGAGGACTCCATCCTCATGACCTAAGCATTTCCAAAGGCCTCACCTCCTAATATCATCACCCTGGGCACTGGGTTTTCAAAACATGAATTTGGGAGGAATACAAACATTCAGAACATAGCAAACAAGGATTGCCTTTATTATTATAGTACATTTATTCTTGTAATAAAATTCTTATATATCCAGTGAAATCCATGTCTAAACCCAGCTTCCAGGGTGGGTAAAAAGTCCACTTTTGTGTCTTCCCTTTTTTAGGTTGTACTTTCTTATATATTATGCCAGGAAATAATGGAAAGTCCTCTATGCTTCAGGACTTTTGTTTCTGAAGATGTTTCAGGACTCATCCTGAAGATGCCCACTGGACAGGCCTGCAAGGCCGATTAAAATGTACTTTTCCAGGTGCTGAGTTTGGCCAATGGACCTTGTCCCAGCTCTTAGAAGCTCAGTATCCATTACTTAGGTAGTGACCAAGCATATGGGACCTCTACCACTTGGGAAACGACCTTTGAGTAAAGACAGGTTTATGTTCTGGAACTTGTCCCTCTCTCATGCTACTGTTATGGGAATTACAATTATTTCCTCTCTGTATCTGGGCTGCTGTCCTCTTCTCTTGGACATTAGTCTTCATCTCCTTCTCCTCTTGGACAAATAGTCTGGAAATATTTCAGTTGACCTAGTCCATAACACTAACCTAAGTCCTTGAACCAGTTAAGTCCCATTTTTGCCACTTAAGGTCCTTGAAAGCATTGAATCAAAGGAATCCTGGAAGTTAACAAATAGTAAAGTTAGAGTGTCCACCGTAATATGCCTCATGTTTATAATCAGTGAGCTCCAGATGGCTGTTTGGAAATTTTTGTAGTCATCAAAAAGAAACTTCATTATTCTCAGTGATGAACTTGATACTGAGTAAATATTTAAAATCTGAATTATTGTAGAATTGATCTTGTTTTAACGGTTGGGATTCTTCATAGAATTGTATTAAAATAAAATCCAAACATGTGTGGAAGCCACTGGAGAAGATGGCCAGATAGCTTCCAGCTTGGGCGGTTTAGGATTTTGAACAGATGTTCATATGCCGACTCAACACACACCGGAAAGGCTCCTATCTTTTCTTAACACTGACTTGCGTTCCCTCGGCCTCTTTGCATCATGGTGGGGCAGAAAGAAAGGGAAAATGAAGCCTGGAGTGGGGCTGTTCTTCTCCTAGTCATTCAGGGTCAGTGAGATCATGTCTGTGGAGGGGACTCTGCAGGGAAATCCACTCTGCAAATACAGGGTCACTCTTGTTATTTCTGGGCCTCCTGGAGCAGCCCAGGTAACTCAGCCCTTTCATCTTAATGGGTAGTTGATGTCTCCCCTGACTCCTTTCTCCCAGAGTTAGGGTTTTTCTTTAAAGAAATAATTAGTGGGTTCTTTTAAACTTTTCCAGTGACTCATTCTTCTTTGAAATACTAACCTGAGGTTGTCTCCTTCAGAGAATAAAATAATGATGATAGCAATTTATTTCATAGCTAGAGACAGGCCAATTAGCACATGCCCGATGCCCAGAACTAACAACAACAACAACAAAATCTCTAGTCTCTTTCAGCTTCAATGTGTCCTGAAAGTCCATTACCATGGTTTTCCTTCAAATGCCACTTGCTTGGGTGTCTGTAGTAGAGAAGGGGTTGAGTGAGAGGGATCAGAGGTGGAGACCCCATAGCTAGAAGCTTGCGAGTCTAGTGTACTTTGAACTCCTGCCCATCTAGCAGACAGGGAGGCAATCTTGGTAGGTCTCAAGGGTCAAGGTTCCACGTGAAAAGAGGATAGAAGAGGTTTCCCCTCCCTGGAATTTCACAGTGTTTTATTTGTCCTTATGATGTTTCAAGAATGGTAGGAAGGATATGTAGCTGACTGAGAACACACTGTCCTTTGTACTTGTATAATACAAAACCTTATTGATTTTGCTTTTAAGAGCTCATTCTTTCCCCCACCCCGACTTTTACCAATTTTGATTCTCACTGCAGCCTCTCTGAGGTATGTAACACAAGGCAAGGATTACCAATCCAGGATTCAGAATGAAAGTAATGGAAGACATTTTAGAGATCAGCTGTATCTAATTCTCAAGTTTTACAGATGGGAAAATAGAGGACCAGAGGGAAGGTTGAGTATCTTTAAAACACAGGTGGGAAACAAGGCCCTCGGGCCGAATACATCACTTCACCTTGTTTTATCTGGCCTTCTACCTTGTTTCTCCCTGGCGGCAGTGCCCCTAGTTAAGGAGTAGTTACATTTATATAGTCCTAAAATTATATTCCTCCCTTCGAAGGCAACTGTGAGGCTGATGTGGCCCCCAGTGAAAATGGGTTTGATACCTCTGCTTTAAAAGGTCATTAAATGGATTTTGGTGAAGCTGAGATTAAATCCAAAGTCTTCTGACTTTGCCTTCCCCGCTCCATAGCTTCAAATACCAGAATTTAACTGTATTTATAGGAACACAGACCAGGTTTGGGAGTTATAAAACTTATGATTTGGCAAAGTACTTAAATATCAGGTTAAGTTATATTCATCTGTACTTTGGGTCCCCAATTCCTGTTTCTCTCTTCGATGGGCATGAAGAGTGGTTTTCAACAACTTTTCAGTTAGACTATAATTGAGGTAAATCTTTCTTGGGGGCGTATTTATTACTGTGTTTTTTTTTTCTCTCCAAGTTTCCTCTTTTTCTTCAAATGCAGGGCAATACAGAGCTCAGGAGTCTGAAGAAAGCTGAATCTTAAGCCTTTGGCAAAATGTTCCCTTGTCCAAAATTCTGAACTACTTGATGAGTGGAAGATTAGACCAACTTGTTCAGTTGTTCAGTCAAGAGAACTGAGTGCTGATATTATAAGAGTGGAGTTTTATTCCATGAAGCTTTTAACCAAAGATAGCTTCATGCTACCTTAATATTTACCTAACAATTTTATCTATGTAGGTTCTAGCCTATGAGGTACTAAGCTTGCACAAGTTGCTTAAACTTGCTCATACATAAATGAGACTCAATTTTCTTTTTTTAAAATTTTAATTGTTGTTCAAGTACAGTTTTCTGCCCTTTACCCCCATCCTAGCCCACCTCCCCAGCCCTCCCCACCTCCCTCCCATCTCCACCCCCCATTGTTATTGTCCATGTGTCCTTTATACAAGTTCCTCAATTTTCTTGAATATGGAGTGGAAATAAAAATAATGCCTATCTCTTAGGTTAAGAGGTTAAACAAATGAGATATTGCATGTGCAGCATCTGGCACATAGTAAGCAATCCATAACAATAATTTTTATTGCTATTATTTCTTGGATTGCTGTTGATTTCTTAATTCATTTTAAGGATTAGCCCATGATCTCTCTAGTGTGAGTGAGTTGGGGGTGGTTTGTGGGGGCCATGATTCTATGTTCTGTTCCTTTCTTTCAATCTCTGTTAGCCGGTATTTAGGGCCTTTCCCTGGGCCATTTATCTGTGCTTTGTTTTGTGAAGGACTGCCAGATTTATCTTCTCTCAGCTAGACAAGGACACCAGCCCAGTCTCTCTCTGTTCATGGCCAAGCCAGATGAAATCCAATTGGAGGAGGGACAGCTCACAGCCTTCCACGCTTATAAATGAGAACAGCTCTCTTCCCTCACCCAGGGCTAAGTTATTCTGAGGCTATAAAAAGATCCCTGTCCACTTCAAAGGACTTTTTATCAACTCATCCATACAGATCCTGTTCAACTCTTCTCATTTTCAAAGGCAGAATGGAAACCACTTGGCTGAACCCCCAGCTAGGCTCTTACCTTCCTTAAAATATCTTTAACTTCAATTAAACTGATCCCTTTCGGCTCCTTTTAGCAAATAGGTTGTCTTCACAAAGAGTTCCCTGACATTCTTTCCCCCTTCACTTCCACCCCCATCCAGTCCTTAATATGTCATTCTGATCTGTAGGAGAATTCATGCAGAGTCAAGGAATGCAGCTCAACCAGGCCCTAATGCCACTGGACCTTTGAAATCTATTTGTTTCAAAACATAGCCCACTCTAAACCACTGCTGTGCCTTTGAGAGAAGGGCAGTAAATTAAGCATTGATTTGGAAATTAAAAGCCTGGGTTTTCAGGCCTCATTCTATCATAGACTCCTTGTGTGAAGTTGGCCAAATCTAGGCTTTGTTTTCCTGTAAGTGAAATGAAGGCCATAAATGTAATCATTTCCAATGAATATTACCTTGCTGCAATTGGTTGTTTTTAAGTTTCTCTCCCCAGTAGAGTGTGTGTTTCTTGAGGGCAGGAAAGATTTTGCATCTTTGTATTCAAATTTCTTGGAAAACTTTTGTTGAATAAGGGTATCTGACCTTTCTTCTAGTATATCATTCCACCCTATCCATATGGCTCTTGTGCCTCCTTAGCTTTAGGATCTCCTAACCCTTGGCTGCCTACTCCTGCCAAGGTGACAGGCTCCAGGTGATCCTGCACAATTTCACTGTAGGAGGCATGTCAACTGAATGCTGAATCCATGGCTCCTTCCACCTCTGCCAGGTTGGTTGCAGTGCCATGCTTCAGGTTGAAGGCTGCCCTAATGACTTTTGAAGGGTTCAGATGATGCAACCCAGAAGAGCAGGAGAAATACTCTCCAATGGGAAACTTTGGTCAATAAAAGAGAAAATAAGAGGGTTTCTGCAGACAGATCCTTGCTTTTTCTTCTCTCCAAGGCTTTATTTTTTTCTGTTCAATGTGTATAGAGATGTCCAGTGTGACTGGGTAACCATTTGAGCTTCTCTGGAGAATGTAAAACTGTGGCTAGGTTGATAATTGCTATGATCTAAATGTTTCCCTCCCCTCCCCCCAAATTCATATGTTGAAATCCTACCCCACTCCCCCACAAATGATGGCTTCAAAAAATAAGTCCTTTGGGAGATGCTTAGATCATGGCATTAAGAGGCGGGAACCTCATGAATGGAATTAATTGTTGTCCTATAAAGAGACTCCAGAGAGATTCTTAGCCCCTACCATCATGTGAGAATAGAGCAAGAAAACACTGGCCATGAGCCAGGAAGAGGGGACCCTCTTTAGAAGGTGACCATACTGACACCTTGATCCTGGCTTTCTAGTTTGCAGAAGTTCAAAAAATAAGTTTATGTTGTTTATAAGATACCCAGTCTGTGGTGTTTTGTTATAGTGGCCTAAATAGGCTAAGATAAAAACACATCACATTTGCTTCTCGTTTTTCTTTGTCTCATGTTCCTTTCCCTTCACTCTTGCTGCCTTGGGATTATATCTCCCAGTAAACTCTGAACACTCAAATCTCTCCTCAGATCTTGTTTTCTGGGGGAACCTAAGCCATCTGTCCAAAGCAATCTCCCCAAATCCTATTCATCCTTAGAGATTCACGGAAAGTTAGAACTAGAAAGGAAAATACTACCCATTTATTTATTTTAATGGATAACAAAATAAGGTATAGAGAAGGGAAGTAAGTGACTTGGTCAGTTAGTGGATGGACTAGTACTAGGACAAGGGTCCGTAATTCCTATCCCTAAATCTAGGATAGGAGAATGAAAGAGAGGAACAGCATTTTCTTCCTCCTGCTTGTGGCTGGTGCTTCAGTAAATGAAAGCTCTCTGTGGTGGTGGTAACATCATAGTGGAACTTGTCATTCTTAGCTATTCCTTGAGCTGGAAAATTTGTCAGCGATGCAGGGAAATGTAGGCAAAAAGAGGACAAAATATATTTTGTACAGGGAGGATCCATCTGCATTTGATTAGGAAAATGAAGACCCTACCCTGGTTGGGAGCGAGTCTAGGAATATGCCATACACAGGGACTTTGGGAGAAATGCAGAACCAAATGGCATCTTCAATTTCTCATTTGGACTTAACTGCTCTCCTAGTTAAAAGTAAGAGCAGGAACAAGGCCTTTCGAAGGGCCCTTTAGAGCTAACAAGTGAGTCTTTGTGCATAGCACCATCTGAGCTCCTTCCTCTTTTTTCCCCAGGGATGAGACTAAAAATTGTCAGTATGAGTGTTTATCCACATGACCATTGTCTGTTTCTAGGATAAGAGAAGCAAAGAGAACAAGGAACTCATAGAAGCAGAGAATGGAAGGAAGCTTGGGATTCATATAGTTAACCATCTTGCTTTATGTAGATGAAGAAACCAAAGACCCAAAGGTCATGAGCCCTGACCAGGGTGAAGCAGTTGATTGGGGCAGATCTGGATTCTGAAATATCTTAATTTTGTAATTGATAAAGGTGATTAAAAAATACTCCAGTTTTCCAGAAGAGTAGATAGGGCAAAAATTATAAAGTAAACTCTTTCTCTTCCTTCTGTAATCTCTGGATTGAAATGACATACCGCTTTGTGTCTCCTTCATGTACCCCCTTTCATCCTCTTGCTAAATTTTAGAATATTCTGTGGTCTTGAATACTATAGTTGTTCCTCCTTTTCCTTTTTTTTTTCCTGAGCTGTGGTGGGAGAGAGAATAATCTGAAAGAAGCACGAAGGTGGCCTAGTGATATACACAGTGGATCTGAGTCAACAGACAAGGACCATCTTACACACCTGGGGGCTTGGGTGAGTCATGTAACTCTTTTGAGTCTTGAATTTCTTATCTCTAAAGTGAGGACAAATATATTTGATTTATAGGATGATAGAAAAAGGTGAGGTAATATATGCCTTAAAAGTATCTGTTAGAATCCTAGGAGAAACTAAATTAGGATCATCTGAGGAAGCACAATTAAATTAGGATAATTCAAGGAAGGTTTACTAAAGGAAGGACTTTTTACAAACGTGTGGGCAGAGTTTAGAGAAGTCAAATAGATAGAACTATTTCAACATTAATACCATGGAGTGGTAGGGGTGAGAGAGGCCTGCTCTGGCACCGAGGTAAAACAGTGAGGAGAAGAATAGTTGTTAGAATTTGGAAGGAGAGAATAATCTGTGAATCTGTGATTCCATTGGAGGAGCCGTGCAACCCAAAGTGGCCTTGCAGAGATACAGCCAGGGAAACAAGCACCCTGACCACACTCTCCTTCCTCCCTCTGAGCTTCTGCCAGTGCTCTGTTAGCTGAACCCATGTGGGAATCAGAGGGCATGGGAGTCTGCTCATGTAATCCATACAGATTGGCCTCCTAGGATATGGAGCAGGGTAGAGAAAGGTAGAGGGTGAATCTGGAAGGACAAATGGAAGATATTTGGCACAGAACATGCTTGTTAATCTATAAACTGCTTAACAAAGGGTGGTGGATTCTGGGCACTGCCATCCAGAGCCATCACACAAAAACTTGTGTTCCCCCAGGTACTGCCAGTATTGCTGGCCAACTGCTTGTAGCTGAGTCCCTGTCCAAGACTTGCCCTTGCATTTGGGCCTTTTTCCCCCAAGTTCATACCCCCTTTTCAGGGACAGCCCACATCTATGACTGATTTATACAGGGTATATAATGGTCCAGCCACCTTTCCCAAATTCTGGATAATTTGGAAAGCTACAAAGCTCCCTATAGGATAAACTGAGGCATTTCTTGCAATTGCGTTGTGGTTTAACATCTTCTGCCCAGTACAGCTTCCTTCCCTCCCCCACACTTGTTGATCCTGACAGTATATCCCAGAATACAGATCTGCAGCTCTGAGTCTGCTTCCTGAGGAATCTAACCGGTGACACATAATAATGTATTATTATTATTATTGATATGCAGATTTTGAGCAACTGCTGTACGCCCAGCCTTGGCCTTTAGCTACAGTTGTGCAGGTTAACAAAGTTGTATGGGAACATCCCACCAGGTAAATCAAATGAGAGGTGAAATCCATTCTGCACAATGCTCCTTAAGCTGTTTGCCCTGGCATGGGGTTGCTTTCTCTAATTTATACTCTTTCTCTATGGGCTCTTGCAGCTTTGGCTTTAAGCACTTATTTTCAAAGACGTGCCCCCAAGGATGAGAGAGAAAGAAGAACAAGATGTCTTGGATGACGTTACAATGTCCTATAGAAAATTAAGTACAGATCGTCTCTTCTTACAGACTCTAAGAAGATGGGATTGAGGGTGAGACAAACCTCCTCAACTGGCCCTAAGGGAGGGGCGTTCATGCCCATTGAAGAGAGAAATAGGAATTGGGGACCCAAAGTACAGATGAATATAACTTAACCTGATATTTAAGTACTTTGCCAAATCATAAGTTTTATAACTCCCAAACCTGGCCTGTGTTCCTATAAATACAGTTAAATTCTGGTATTTGAAGCTATGGAGCGGGGAAGGCAAAGTCAGAAGACTTTGGATTTAATTTCAGCTTCACCAAAATCCATTTAATGACCTTTTAAAACAGAGGTATCAAACTCATTTTCACCGTGGGTCACATCAGCCTCATGGTTGCTTTCAAAGGACAGAATGTAATTTTAGGACTGTATAAATGTAACTACTCCTTAACAGTTAAGCAAGAGCTTGGCACTGCCACCGGGTAGAAAGAAGGTGCTGGGCTGGATAAAAAAAGGTAGAGGGCCGGATTTGGCTCTTGGGCCTTGTGTTTGCCACCTATGCCCTAAGGAGTTATACTTGTGTTTCTCATTGGATCTCAGCTGGTCCCATTCAATAGAGTGTGTCGGGTAGAGGTGATTTATAGGAGAGGTGGGGTTTTCATCTAATTTTAAAGGGAATTCTTTTCCATAATAGATGTTGTTTTTTGAAGTTTAAAAAGCCAATTCTACCATAAATAATGCTGCATTGAACACAGGGGTACTTATATCTTCAAATTTTGGGGATACTCAGAAGAGGGATTGCTGGGTCATGTGGTAGACATGGAAACAAGCTAAGTGTCTTTCAATGGATGATTGGATAAAGAAGATGTGGTACGTATATACCATTGAATACTACTCAGCCATAGAAATGGATGAAATATTGTCATTTGTGACAACATGGATGGATCTTGAGAATATAATGCTAAGTGAAATAAGTCAGATGTAAAAGGACAAGAACTATATGATTCACTAATATGTGGGATATAAATCAGAAAACAACAAATGATCAAACGAAACAAACTCAGAGGGTTTTCGGGAACCACTGTAAAGCACACATGGACAAAACTAAGGGGGTAGAATCAGGGGAGAGAGGTGGGGATGGCTGGGGTGTGGGGAAAAGGGAGAAAACTGTATTTGAACAAGAATAAAATTAAAAAAGAAAAAATAAAAAGAACCCAAACTCATAGACATAGACAATAGTAGGTAGTTACCAGAGGGGAATGGGGTGGGAGGAGGATGGGGAGGAGAAAGGGGGTCAAATATATGGTGACAGAAGGAGATTAGACTTTGGGTGGTGAACACACAATGCAACATGCATATGATGTATTATAGAACTGTATACCTGAAACATATAATGTTATTAACCATTGTTACCCTGGTAAATTTAAATTAAAATGCCAATTCTGCTTTTCTGTGGTCACTGGAGAGGGTCATTAAAAATGCTATTAATTCATCTTTGACCTTTTCATTTTTTATGGAAATGAACTTGGGGAGAGCAGTGATATTTTCTAGGCCCCACAGATCTTTTGTTGCAGACTACAGGTAGTTTCCTGACCTCCAGTCCAGTGCTCCTACTAGAGACTCACTCAGGCTTCAGCCCCACAGAAGGAAGCACTTGCATCTTATTTGAATGGTGAAGAAGTGTCCAGGAAAGAAAGCTAGGGAAGGGGCAGTGGCAGTTTTCCCAGCAGTCCCAGTTCATCCTCCTTTTTGATGGTTTCTGGAGATCACCAGCAGTGGGTGTGCTTCCTTCCCTCCTTGTTTCCAAGTAAGCTGATGAAATCCCAGGGCAGAATCCATGGAGGCCACAGGAGGAGGACGGAACCATGCCTTTGATGTAGCTCCAGAGAGAGGCCACTCTCCTTGACCAGTGGCTGGAGTTCTACTTTTTGAAGACATTTCCCGTCTTTCCCTTTCTTAAAACATTCCTACAGAAGATAAAGTATCACACATTTATAGCTTTGGCTTGCCAAAAACATCCCACTATCTCATCTCATAAATCCCACCAAGCCTCCCTCCAGTGCTAAGTCATGGTCAGTCCAGCCAGGCCTGGGGCAGAGCAGGAGTCAGTGATGGGCAAGCCCAGGGCCATTGGTAGAGCTACTCTGTACCCTTTGGGAGTGCCAGTCTCCTTGTCCTTCCTGCCCTCTGAACTTTGAGTCACAACATTCCCACAGACAGTCAACTATTACCTCCAGAGATAATTTACATTCATTCCCTCTCCCTCTCCCCACCCCACCCACCATTCCACCCTTCTTTGTCATTCTAAATTTACGTTGAGTGCAAGCTCTTTCTAGTTCCTGTTTCAGAAGTCTCAGGCTGGGCTCCTGTCTCCTCACTCAAATCATAGTACTTAACATTTATAGATGAAAGCGTGTCTTCTTAATGAGCCACAAGACTTGGACAGATGTTTCCTCTATGCAAGCTGGGTGTCTCTGCCTGTGTTGAAGAAAGATGGGAGTTCTGGGGCCCAGAGCAGGTGGGAGGACAGGAAGGCAGCTCTATCTTCTCTTTCTACTCTCTCTTCTTTTGCCAGCCCTTGGCTTTCTTAGGGGTTGGCTGTGGTCTTGTCTAGTTGTAAGTTCAACCAACACAATCTATTTCTCTGATTCCAAAATATTTTCTTTCTTTCTTTTTTTGGATGCAATTCCTGTCCTTTCTTTTCCAGGTGTTCCTCTTTGTGCTATCAAACTTCCATCTCTTGTTACTCTCTATTTATTCTGAAGCTTTACCTGGCTGTCTATGCTCTCTTCTGATCCCTTCTCTTTCCTTTCAATTTCTCCAGCTCGTAGGACATTAGGCATAGCAGAATGTCATTAGCAGAGTTACATTAAAGGTCAAGCCAGATGTTCTCATGTCATAGGAGAAGAGTCTGACACCAGGAGGGGTGAAATGTCTTGTCAGCTGTCATCCAGATAGTAGAGGCCAAAGCCACAAATGAATTCCATAATGACTTGCTCCCCAACCAATGTTATTTCTATGACCATGTAACTTCTCTTTTTCTTTTGCTCTCAGGAATTCATTCCTAAACATTGCTTTTTGCTCAAACTTCTATCTTGGTCCCTTTCAGCAGCTACCTGTATCCCAATCCTTATGTACCCTAAAGTAGAAGAAAATGGGAGAAATCCAAGGACTCTAGTAGGAAGGTGTTGTGTGTGGGTCACTGGCCAGCAGTGACCACGGAACACTGTGGATGGCTCGCCGAAAAACACACGAGAAACAAACACACATGCACAGAGACAGACCAGTTTCTGTGGGGAAGTAGGGACGAAATGGCCACCCCCCCTAGTGGGGGGCGCCCTGATTTACCGTCCATACCTGCTTTTATTGGGCTCATTTTGCATAATAATTCAGGTAAAGTACAGTACTCACTGGGGGAAGTAAGGAACTATAGAAAACAAGGACCTCTGCTGGTCTATTGAGTCAGGGTCAAAGAGCTATAAGACTTTGAGGAACAAACTTCCTCCTTGGACCCCTCTCATTCAACTGAGAGCATTCTAAACAAAGAAGGTTTCACAGTAATTTACATGTTCTTTCTTAGGCCTGATCACCCAGGGAATCTGCCCCTTCAGCACAGAGCTGCACCACCCTTTCATTGTTTCAGGCTTAGGTGGAGCAAGGGAACTGAGGCAATAAGGAGATTTTCTCCCAGACGATGAGAACTCAGGCTATGTCAAAACCGAGGAGTGAGGGTCCATCACCCCCTTTTGCTGCAGCCCCCAAAGTCCTTCTTTTGGGGGGCCTCCCAAAGTGATTGTGCCTGGCTTAGGTCGTTCCCCCCGTGGGGAATCTTACCCGTCTTTGGCTAACCGACCAAGCTTTTTGGGGTTCAGTTATGAATAAAGCAGCAGAAGCAGCATTCCTGCCAGGGAGACAAGCCCTTGTCTCCTTGCTGTCTTATGGTTCCAAGGGCGTTCCCTTAGCCTTAGCCTAGGCGGGGGTTTCAGCTTCTGATACCAGTCAGGGCGGTTCCCAACAGGAAGGTCTTGCTTTGATCACTAAGGCGGCCTGGTTTGGTCCATAGTTTCTAAGCTAAGTTACATTTCCAAGTTAAGATACCACAGGTTTTGGTCCTGGGCTGCCCTAAACCCCTGGCATGGGGTGGGGGGAGTGAACATTAATAAAATAATCTCGTCTGCCTGTTGCTTGAACGGAACAAATGCCAAGAAATAGTCTCTGGCTAAAGGAGAAAACAGACATTTGGTTCCTTTTTGAGGCACTCAAGAAACGTAACTGGAACACTTTCTCTTGGAGAGAACAGGGAGATGGGATGGGGGAGCAAATCAGAGATTTCCCAAGTCAGCAGAAAAGTCATGCTGCATCTCCCCTCTGGGTGACATGTGCCTCGTCCCTCCCTTGTTATCCTCAAGGAGCAACATCCCAGTTCTGGGTCCTGCTGCACAGCATGATCTGTGCTCCTTCTTGGGAAGCCGAAGGTGACAGAGCTGTGAGCGACACCTAACTGCTTGAGGACACAGGAGGCCAGCTGAGTGCTGCAGAGCCTTCAGTTCAGTGGCTCTGTGGGTGGGGCAGACCCAAGCTGCCCGGAAGCAAAGTTGGAAGGTTCCAATGAGTTAAGAACCAACCTCCTTCTTTTTTAATTATTATTTTAATCATTGTTCAAGTACAGTTTTCTGCCTTTTACTCCCATTCCAGCCCACCCACCCATCCCTCCTCACCTCCCTCCCATTACAACCCCCCTAGTTTTTGTCCATGTGTCCTTTATATTCCTTTATGGGAAAGTTTGGTTTTAGTGTCTCACCTGCCTTTGTCACACCTTGCTTTGGGCCTAACACGCTGTCAGCCACATCACTCCAAGTGCTGAATACCACATTCCTTAAGGACAAGGGGCCCAATGGGCCCTTCGGAGATAAATATCTTCTGGGAATGTGGCAAGTTTTTAAGGATCCTGCATTTTATTTATTTATTTATTTATTTATTTATTATTATTATTTTTTCTTATCCTCAACCAGGGCATTTTTTCATTGCTTTTAGAGAGAGAGGAAGGGGGAGAGGGGAGAGAGAGAGGTAGAGAAGCACTGATGTGAAAGAGAAACATTGGTTGCTTCTTATATGGGGCTGGATTGGGGATCAACCTGCAACCTAGCCCAGGTACATGCCCTGACTGAGTTCAAACCCTCAACCATTTGGTTTATGAGGTGACTTTCCAGCCAGCTGAGTCACAATGGCCAGGGCAGGGTCCTGCATTTTAGAGCAAACCCAGCCAACAGGCAAGTTCTCTGAAAGGTAAGGAAATTCCATTAGTGTGTGGGGACCCGAGCTGGACAATTTTGGAGTTAGCACAGAATAATAGGAAAAGCATTGTTTTGAGCTGCACTGATCTGCATTCCAGATTTATTTCTCAAATTACTTCCTATCTTTTTGGTCTTGTACAAGCTGCTATGAGGCTCAGTTTCCTCATCTGTGGCATGGGACTGATCATGCTGACCTCACTGGGCTATTGAGGAGATAAGCAGGATGGTAAGCGTCTGGAACTACGTGTGTGTCCCAGCGGGTTCTCAGTAAATTTCGGTTTCTGTGCCTTCATGCTCCTCTTGTTCCCAGTTCCACTTCGCTCTTTTACCTACAGCAGCCCTGAGAACAACCTACATTAGGCGGAATCCAAGAAACTTGAATAGTCTAGTAATTCTGGTTTTTTTTTTTTTGCCTTTGAAGAGTCATAAGTAAAAATAAAGCAAAACAGGATCACAGACTTTTGGGACCATCCCACAGTCATGAGAAGTTGGGTAAGAGCCTGAGATGCCTGGATTCCGACCTGGCTCTTTTTTTTTGCCCGGCATGACCCTGGGCGAGCGTCTTCTGATGTGTGAGCCCAGATGGGCTCTCCTCTCCTCTTCAGCTCCATGACTGCCTCACTCTAATTTCTAGTCAGTAAGTTACTTGGGTTTCCTCTGCAAACTGCTTAATCAGCAAAAAGATTTGTTGAGGTTTGATCTACTTTACTGACAAAATTGAGGAATCAGGCATTTTAGGCAATAGTTGTAAGTGATTAACTCCAGTTGAATATCCTAGAGGACCCTGAACAAAGGGTTATGATTGTTATTTGCAGGTGGAATTTTCTGGTGGTTAGACTATTTTGCGTTAATTTGATATAAACCCTGTGTTTTAGGGAGTTTACAATGTACTAAAGGTGGTAAAACACAGACCCCTCCACGACTTCCTATTCTCCCTGAATCTTTAACACAGCCCACAAGACTCTCCTTACCTGGCTTCTGCCTGCTCCCCTATGTCCCTTCATTTGTTCCAACCCCATGGGTGGTTTCTTCATGTCATGCTTCCCCTCCTCTCTCCCGGCCTGGAATTCCCTCTTCTGATTCCCCCAGATTACTCTTATTCATCCCTTAGATCTCAGCTTTGACGTTTCTTTCTCCAGAAAGTATTCTGTGATTTCTCATACCCCTCAGGTTCCTCACTAGCAGCTCTCACGGCCAACTGTACCTTTTGCTCTGGCCACAATTAGGATGAGATCACTTACCATGTGATGTTATTTAAAGTCTGTCTCCCCTTCTTGACCTTTACCTCCACCAAGGTAGTGCTTGTCTCTGTCACCTTGGTAACTCCAGCACACAACAAAGTGCTCTGCCATGTTAGAACCTTAATGGATATTTATTGTATGAATGAATGAATAGGAAAGGTTGAATATCATTGCAAGAGCCAATCCATTACATTAGGCAATGCCGGGCACCAGGCAATGCCTGATGTATTATTATCTGACCAGTGGAATAGATGAAGAATGCTCAGGAGACAGAGAAGTGGAGGTCACTGTAACTTGGGAAAGCTTCCTGGCTGCAGATCATAGGCAGGTGTAGGGCCCTTCGCTCCTCTCACATTCCAATTCATCACAGTTTAAATCTACATACAACTCTGCCCAGATTCTTAGGATGTTTCCATGGGCTGCAATACTAACATGAGTAAGTACTGCCACTGTCGTGCTAAGTTTATCCAAACAGATGCTGCGGTGTATTGGCTGGAATTTGTTGATCTCTTATCATGGTAAGGGCCCAGTCCAAGTTCCAGCAGCTGTTTTGCAGGACATTCTTAGGGTCATACTTCTAGGATGGTGTTAATCCTCCTACTAACTTACAGTGAAGAGCTAGCAGTTGGTGTTCTATCTTAACAGCATTACTGCCCTGGCATAGTTTGTAATGACCAGGGTGGCATACCCTTCAATATTTTCCATCTCACTGTAGATACCTCATGTTAGGGTAGGCGCCAGGTGGATCCCTGGGTACTGCTGCTTACTCTGGGCAGGGCAGGAACCCACAGAGGTCAGGGAAATATAAATGGAAGAGCAGATATGACACCATTCTGAAAAAGGGACAATGTAAATAGGAGGCATAACATCAGAGAAATTCTAGATCTCTATGCTAGCATTATCTTCTTAGAGTGTAGTAGAGGGTTACTTTACTTAGAACTGTGAAAAATAACTCTTTTTGTTTCAAATCTTTTTTGAAAAATAAATTGTGGTAACAGTTTCATGGGTGTCTACAATTTGTAAGTTTTAATGTGTGCCTTTTTGTTGCAATATGTCACCTGAATTTAATATATCTCTAAACCAGATTGCCATGAGATACAGGACCTTAAAAAGAAAAAAATAGTTCTCAGAAAATGATTTGGCTGCTCACATGTTACTAAACACATTAGTGAACAAAGACCCATTTTTTTCTTTTGCTACTACTTTTACTCCAAATTCCCAAGGTCAGCAACTCTCATGCTCCCTCTCAGGGACTTCCATAGAATTGACATAATACTGTCTCCATCGCATGTTGACATACAGCTCTGAAGTGGCCTGGTCTTTATTTGCTTTTTGGGCAGGCTGGGTGGTAGTAGAGTTGGAAGGTAGGAGGCAGAAAAAGAGGGTTTATCCTGACCAGCACAATGGATCAGCCACTCTCTAATCTATGCACTTAGACTCAAAGATAGTGAATAGCTTTTTTTTTTTAAATTGAATCAGAATTATCAGTATTTTTTTTTTTTCAGAGAAAAAACCAAAATCAGGCTTCAGAGGAGAAACAACAGAGGGAGGACTAAACCTGACATATAAAGCTTCCTACCATTTGGCACTTCTCTATCTCAGTCCTTCATATCAAGCGTTTTCCTGGTTGGGCTTTCTCCTTGCTGGACTAAGTTCCCTGAACTAACCAGTGCTTGGAAACTCCATGAGAAAGTAAAAAGTATAGTCCATCATGTGGTGGCATTGCCCATCCGAATTCATATAACTGCGTTGGCTGGGATTCTTTCTTGAGTTATTCCACTTTTCTGCTAGCCTGTTGGAATTCAACAGTGCTTTCAGCATCAGCTAGATGCTATTGGACATCTTTAGCAGTCATATATTATGAAGCAGGAGCCATCTGGGCTTCTGAATGATTCCATTCATTCCGCAGAGGGATTGCCCTCTGCCTCACAGCCTTCTCAAGGCCCTTTATGTTTCCTCCCTGGTTCTCCACAGCTTTGCAACTTCAGCTTTCCACTCCCCTGCCAGGTAGGCTACTTCCAGTCCAAGTTTATTTAGGCACAGTCTCTTTCTCCATATACATGTATATGTTGGGTTTTCCAATGCATCCACCATTCTCTCTTTACCAGCTACCTTTTCCTACAAATGACAGAGTTTGGACTCAAACAGGAAAGAGAAAGTCCTTTTCCATTGCTGGGGCAACCACCTAGCTTCAGCCTCCAGAGCTCTCCTGTTCCATTCTGTTGATTTGTGGAAATGGATATGGTGGAACAGAATTTCAGAGTCATTTACCTGGATAGTTTATATCTTTTGGACCTGTCCCAGCCAGCCTACTGTATCTCAAGTAAGGTTTAAATTCTTTATTCTGACCTCTCATGGCTCATAAATTTCAACTTATGTGTGAGCTTTGTGTCTGCATTTCTTGGTTTGCCTTGATTCACATTAGAAGTATAGTTAGAGCTTATGAGTGACCCATTAAAGCAACCATTGTGAGTGTTTAAAGCAACCATTATGAGTGTATACATATACATACGTATATATATTTCTTTGTATGCACACACTTATTTAAACTTTTTTGGCATCAACAAAGTAGAGAAGAGCATATATCACACACAGATAATCCTAATTCATTCACTTATTTACTCAAAGCCATTTTTTTAGGTAGCTAAATTGTCGCATGGTTGAATCCATGAATGAATTCATGTTAGTTGCCTTATGGCTGTAATTTAAGTGCATGGACATGCTAGATAATCCTTATGCACAATAAATTTTGAGGACCGTTACTTGTCAGGCACACTGTCTTTCCTGACCCCCAGCATCTTGACTATATCTCTCTTGAGTACACATTTTCCTGCATTATGATTCATTGTATATCTGTGTCATCCATGTGAACTTCACTGTGGATAAAGATAGTGAAAAATGGACCAGGTGAGAGAACAATAGAGTCTTGAGAATGGGATATAAAAGCATCAAAAATACCTCATAGGATGTTTGTGAGAAGGTAATGAGTTTAGTATATTACATGAAGCACTGAACACAAGTATTAGCTCTCTTCCCCCTTTATTCCTTTACACTTTCCATGAATATTCTAGGCTAGTTCTGGTATATTCCCCAAGCTGAGAACATGGGGCCTTTTGTGGAGGTTGGACGCCCCTCCGTGAACACAAAGCTGTCCTCTTAAGGACAGGGACTCTTTTCTGTCTCGTTTATCCTTGCCATCCTGGAACTTTGGGTAGAGATGTGAGGCTTGTTTAAAATGTTGATTTGTGGGCTCTAGCCTTAGAGACTCCGGTTCAGTATATCCAGGGTGGGAAGCAGGACTCTGCATTTTAACAAATGCCCCAAGTCATTCTGATGGAGAGGAGTCTCAGGTCACTTTGACAAACAGCAGTCTAGGAGTAGTAAGACTCCTAGGTCATACAGTGATTCCTTCTGGAGTCCACTGTGGCCACATTTGTTTTTTACTGATATTCTAATATATGAAGAGTCATTGCTAGATGGATTTATTTATAGATTTCTTGATTTTTTTTTTAAACATCAGCAATTGCATAAATTCTTGAGAGAAGTAAATGTAGCATAAAACACAAAGTGAACATTGTGACCCCATATCCAAGTCTCGGTTGAGAGGCAGTGTCAAGCTCTGCTTGAGACTTTCTCACAAGTTACTACTTCACAGTTAAATCCAAAGAGGTGAAGCACATGGAAATGTGTACTTGTCTATCTTCTGCCTTATACTTGCCTCATGTACCATTCTCTTTGTGTTTTGTTCTGAACTGTTCTTTTTGATCACGCTACTCTTAGAATTCTGTCTTTCTGAATCCTTCCCAGACTTCCGGACATAGCTTTATCTCTTCACACCATCTCAGGATCTTTTTTTGTGTGTAGGGCTGACCAGGTACTCCTGGGTATGCTATTGATTACAGGCATGGCTCTTAGCCCACAAGCTCAGGTGTGCAAAATGTATTGCATTTATTTTCTTTAAATCAGCATAAATATAACTCTGCTTCCTCATTTCTTCATGTTGTTGGGAAATGCAGTCTGACATTCATTCTGAGGGTCTTCAGAGCCTAGGACACCAGAACTTCTGGGAGGGCCTTCTGGCCAAGGATAATTATCTACACAGATTAGGGCTGCCTCTCATCCCTTCATGGCATTACTTTAAGTCTGGTGGCTCTGCTTACTTGTGCCAGGCTAAGAACATGGAGGCTAGACACCCACTGCACATGCGCTAAGGCCCTTTGATGCACATGCAGCTGTCCTCTGTGAGTTTTTGCACAGTATTCCCAAATAGTGCTATCAAGGAGGGCCCTCACTCCTGGTGAGCAATTCATTTGAATCTAGAACGATCTGTTTGCAGAGTTTAGGCTTTGGATATAAGTTGAAACTGAAAGCCAACTTCTTTTGTCTTTCGTATAAGTCACTGAAAAAAGGAGTATTACGGTCTTGGATTTTAGAGAGGAAGGCAAATGATTTCTTTATTTTGGCTGCTTCCTTGGGAAAATAGTCAGTTATTGAAAACTTATTAGGACTTTGACTGTGTTACCTTATCTAATCCTTGGAACATATTCAGAGAAAGAGGGCCACCTTTAGTTTCTATAATTATAGGGGAAGAAACAGAGACCAATAGAGGGTAAAGGATTTATTTGTGTAATGAAAAAAATTCAGGTACAGAAAAATGGTGACTTGCTAATGCTAAAAGTCAACATGGCTCTCTTAACTCTAAAATCAATATTTGTTTTTCTACATCAATATGGGTCTATTTGTCATTTCTACAGATTCATCTAAAAGGATTATTCCTCTGAAATCCTCTTTCTTTTATAAGCACTGCTTGTGTAGGTTGCTAAACATTTGCCTATTTATAAGAACAACTGTAAACTACCTGTAATATTTGGGAAATAAAATGTTAAAAGAAGTCTAAGACTTTTCATTTATGTATTTCTTTTGTGATTTGCTAAACGTATAATCAGTATAAGCAAAACAAACTTTTGAAATTTACATTCTAAGTTGCTCTAACCTTGGAGTGTCAACCTCTACTTATCCTTGACTCTTCTTCTTAAAGTAAAACTTTCCATTTATTATTAAAAAAAGGACAAAATTTATCTTCATATGCAAAGAGATCCTTATGTTTTGATGGAAATTCTCCAGTGTCCAAGTTACTTTGGGAGAGTGAGGTCACTTTCCAGTGTATGTTCTGTTCTCCAAGTGGCCTATGGCTAAATCAGCCCCGACTGATGCATGGCCCCAAATCCTCCAGAGAAAGAAATCCTTCAATATTTTTTCTTCCATTACTTCACAATCCTTTATCTTAAGCAGGCTTTCCTACCTGTGCAACTTACATCTTGCCTGCTGTGATTTCAGTGGTTTTTCCTCTTGATATATGTTCAGAAAAGATGGAGAACAGCTGGCCTCCGCTCTGCATATAACAACCCCTCTGAGACTCGAACACTGTTATTCATTTCCTTACCTTTAGTGAAAGAAATTTCTTGCTGGACATTTTGGAAGGTCTAGCGGATACAGCTTTTAATAAAATATCCATAAACTGGAGAGAAGCCATCAGATAGGAGATGACCTTTCTTGGAACCAAAGCATCTTCAGGACCATAAAATTCAAAGGCAGAACTCATCTAGAGGACTGTATGCTGCTGAGACAGCCTGCATGTGTGTGTGTGTGTGTGTGTGTGTGTTTTCTGAACAGGGCAGTGTTTTATTCCAACCAATGTTGTTAGAACCATTAGACAATGGCAAGATTTTGGTATAACTTATGTTGACTCTCAAATATTTAACTTAAAATCAAGGAAAATAGATTTAGATATAAAAAGAAACCACAGCAAGGAGAACAAAAAGAGACATAGGAGTTGTAATTTGTAATTTTGCTTTTATAACTTCCAATATTTGATCATCTCAGAATGATTTATTGAGTCCCACACTGTCCTAGGCATTGCCCTATGAACCAGGGCTATAGTGACAACAAGAAAGAAGTCATATTTTTGTTCCCTTAAAGTAAATATCAAATTCCCTCAAATAAATCTTACTATTTACAACCCCTACCATTTAAAAGTTTTTGTTTTGTCATTGTGTCATCATTTTTTTAAAAAATTATTTTCATGTTATAGTTTACATTGAACACTATTTTGTATTAGTTTCAGGTGTACAGCATAATGCATTTAAGAATTTTTAAATAATAGAATCAGTGATATAAATCCATTCAAAGAACTTAGGAAAATTAAAAATATAAGGGAATGACAGGCAGCATAATCTTTGAAGAACCTTGGAATGAAATAACACTCTTACAACTGGAGGTTAACTTAGGCCCTGAGGTCTTGGTGTATTGAAAGAAAAACAAGGAGGACAATGTTTTAGTAGCATTGTCAGAGGGATGGGAATGGTAAGAGACAGGTCATAGAAAGCCAGAGACTGTGTCGCTAGGGCCTTGCAGACCAAGGTGCAAACTTGGGAGGCTGTTGGAAGTTATACACGAGAAGGGGATGTTTAGAGTCTCTGAGAGGGCAGGATTTTTGGTTGCGTCCTCAGGTTTTAGAACATTGTCTGACTTGTAAAAGGCTCAATAAATATTTCTTAAATAGATGGATTTGCTCTCATCATTTGACCACACCCTCTCAGATGCCCTCTTTTTAGAAACCAAAGATAACACAAATAATGGATATACCATCGTCATAGATTGGAAAGATTAATATGTCCACACTACCCAAAACAATCTACAGATTTAATGCAATCCCTATTAAAATACAATAGCATTTTTTCATAGAACTAGAAAAAGTATCCTAAAATTTGTATGGAAGCACAAAAAAATTCAAATTGGAAAAGAAGAATGAAATTGGAGGTGTCACATGCTTTGACTTCAAACTATACTGCAAAGCTATAGTAACAAAATAGTATGGTACTGTCAATAGCCTTCTTAAAACAGTCAGAGAATTAAAAGCACCCCTCTTAAGTGGTCAGGCCATTGGACCAGACTAGCACTTCCTTCGACATACATTTTTTCATCTATTCCTATAGCCCTAAGACATTTGCTTCTAAAGAAGCCTCATCTCATTGCTCGCATGGAATTAATTGTGAGGCATTACATAGTAAAGCCAGTTGCCACACTCCTCACATTGAACCCTAAATAGCAGCTGCTATCTCCTTTATAGCTCCCTTCCCTTGACCAGTCTAAGTAGCGTTGCTCTAAAACCTTTCCACATAATTTTTGGTTTGAACACAAATGCAGAATGTAACACTTATAGCCATTAAATTTCATATTTTGGCTTCTGTTCTTTGCTTTCTAGAGAAGGCTAAATATGATAGCTTTTTAGAACAAGGATGAAAAGCCATGGAATCCCTAGAGCAGAGGGTGTGAGGTGTTTTCTTAGGAAATGATTGTGGTAAGAAGGGCACTTCATTGGTGGGCTAGAGCAGCAGGGAAAATTAGGGAAGGCAAGGAGTTGGAGAAAGAGCAGACCTCGAAGTCAGGCTGGTTTGTGTTTAAATCCAAGTTCTGCCACTTACCATGAATTGGGCAAGTGTAAGAATCTTTCTTAATCCTGATGTAAGTAAACGGAGAATGCTGAACTTTGGAGTGTTATTTCAACCATAAAGAGGCAAAGAAGAGAACTGGTTAGAGGTAGAACATGGCAGATCCTGAATAAATGCAGTAGTTACAGCTCTCTGTTGTTTAGGCAGTGTTTAACAGACTTCTAGTACTCACAGCATCCTTGTGCAGAAGACATTGCTTTCATTGCGTAGGCGTGGAAACTATGTGGTTAAGGATCAGCAGCAAGTAATCCCTAATGAGTGACTGAGTCAGGATTCAAATCCAGTCTTGTGAGACTCTAAAGCCCTCTTTTTTTCCTCTCTGCCACACAGTCATTGTGTCTGAAGTTTTCAGGGGCTGATCAACCTCAATCCTCAAAGCAATTTGGTAGAGGTGGACCAGTCAGAATGGAAAGACACTGAACACTTAAATCTTGTACCAATATTGAGCTTATGCGGAGGTCAAGTTCCCTGAGCCAGTGTTGGGGAGGAAATGCCAGGAAGGTGTGGGAGGGGAGGGATGTCATCTTGCAAGATACCTAATGGGAAGACACAGGGCCATATATCCTGGTGGCTTTAGACACACAAATGGCCAAAATAAGGGACTGGACAGGCTGGCATCTCAGCCTCAGCATGCTCTTCTGTGGTTCTAGGACAATGAGTAGCTCATTGGACTAGAAAGAGCAGACCTGAGTGCTAACGTTTTACTGTTGAGTGCTTGCTCAAAATTCATGAACCTTCAACCTGACGGTTCTCATCCTCACAAAAACCTCACAAAAATCGCCAGGTGCTTGGGTGCCTGTGTCTTATCTCCTTATTAGTGAGACGTGGGGAGGGGAGGCCTACGAGGTTAACTTTACAATAGTCCCTGGGGAATTATAGGAAGGGGAAGCCATAATACGTAGGTTTTATAAACAGGTTTGGGCTCCAGCCAGGATCCTTCTAGGAGGCCTTGTGCTCAGAGAGAGAAATCCTGGGGCTAAGTCCAGCACAGTCCCACGGGAGGGGACTCAGGAAGGATTACATCCTGGTAACTCTCTGTTTCCTAGAAATCTGTGGCCTTGGCTTCTGTGAGGCTATAAAAAGGCAAACATAGTGTCTGCCCCAAGTTAAAAGGCTCTTGATCCATTTTGGGCTGGGGATGCTACAGGAGGTTTTTTACAGCAGAACTGTGGTCAAGTCTGACAGGAGAGACTGCAAGCAGTGTGGCAGCTAGGGTCACAGGGCTCCTATAAACAGCAGAGTGGTTGGGAGGTTCAGAGAAGATCACAGAAGCCAAGAGTTAGCACAGGGCTGGCCATATATATGAACACTTAATAAATGTAAAGAGACAGAAGATGGGAAAATTCTTAGGAAGTCAGAGCATCAGTTTGAGTTACCAGCAACCTGAGGCTGTTATATTCCTTTCTTTCTTATCCCAGTTTATCCCTTATGTTGCCTTGAAATGGCTGAGGTCCCTTTGGGGCAGACTGAGTTTGTTCAAGGGTATTGAAGAACGAGCGGGAGGAGGTATTAATATAACAACAATACAATTTTATGATGATGTTCTTTTATGAGTTATTTATTGATTACATAATATATGTAGGCATATTACATATGAACAGATTTCATCCTTACAGTCTGTTCTCATTGAACACAGGTTACGTGACCTGTCTATGATGGGGTACATCTGGAAGTCTGACCCTAGGCTAGCTGATTCAAAAGCCCAGGTGAGAATGGTGCAGCCAGGGACAGGGCTATTAAGAGTGTTGTGGCTCCATGTTTTGGTCCTTGGCGTAATCCTTAACAAGCCTTTTGCAAAGCAGAGCTAGAAATCACCCTTACAAAGGGCTGGCCATTTATAAGGTCTTGTAGGGACTTGTGGGTGAGTTACCTGACTTCTTTTTCCAATCAACATTCTCACGCCATCTGGGTGGATCGTTTAAATCTTGCCCTCAGATTATGTTGTTTGGACAGCACAGCATAAAAAAGGCTGTATAAGAAATTAATGGTTTGGGTTCCTTTCGAAGAGAGAAGATGGGAGATGAACTGCTTTAGATAACATAACACATTCTTTTTTTCATATGCTTGGGGGCTTGTGCTTTATTTTAACCACAGCACATTTCAGAGGGCTCTCACAGCTGATGTAGTAGCAGGGAATAATTTAGCAGCCTGTGAACAAAGTTATGCAGTGTGGTGGGAAGAGTTTCTCTATTTCCTTGTTTCCATTTCCAGAAGAATCAAACTTTCTGTGTAGGCTGCCTGACATAGGCCATGGCCTTGTCGGTGGCTCCTTAATTAACAAAGAGGTTTTTATTTATCCAGTGCAAAGCTTGTCTTACCTCCTTTCCCCATCCGCTAAGCCAGCCATGCAAATCAGCACGTACCGAGACCTCAAAGAAATCCAACTGCGGACTTAAAAGAATCCACACAGCCAGCTGAAGGGGTGTTTAATAATAAGCCTTGTCTCTCCTTTTCTTCTTCTTGGATTCAATATTTAGGGCTCTCAATGTGTTTGCTGCAGGAGAGTGCTGGGGCTCCCGGAGGCAGGCAGGGAGTCGGGGTGGTAAGGGGTGCATTGGGAAGGCAAAGGGAAGTGTGACTTGGACCACAGCCAGCCATTGGACAATTCAGAATTTCCGCAGCCTCATGCTCATGGAAAAAACTTGGCAAAGCTACAGCCTGAAATATAGGCCTAGTGTTTAAGCCCCCAGGGCCTCCAATTGCATGTGTTTCCTTCCTCTGAAAGCCTCAGGCCAGCTTTACTCTCTCCCTCTTTCCGAACGTCATGGGCTGGCTGAGAGGAGCTGGACGTTCACCTGTGAGCTACGGCCCCTCTGACAGTTAGGAGGGCCTCTCAGGTTGTCAGGAGCAGCCCCCACTCCTGGCAGCCAGCACTGAAGCTGGCAGCAGAGCTGTGCTGTAACATACATTCCAGAGAGGGAGGGCCTGCGTTCTCCGGGAGATAGTTAGATTAGAAGGGCGCCGGGCTTTCTGTGATCTTTGCCTCTCAGCTGAGTTGCTGGGGAGGGAACCAGCTGCAAAGACACCATGAAGACTGCCTCCATGTAATCCCCTCTGAAAGCCATTCTCTAGCTGAATAAGAGGATGAAAGGTGAGTGATCAGCAATGTCGAAATGGATTCACGGGCCAGGACCCTGGGCCTCTGCCTCTGAGTATCTTGTCTAAAAGCCTCCCTTAGCAGTTAAAGCATTAATGTATAAAGGGGGAGGGTCCAGAGCGTCCTGGCTGTCAGAGTGGTGACAACAGAATGGCCATCCATTGGGTCCCCGAGGTGGTGGAGGCATTTGGTGCTCACCTATTATGCATGTGTTCCCTCTGCATTTGGATTGGAGCCATGTGAGTAGTTGTGGCTGATGGCTATGCCACTTCTGAGCCAAGGCAGTAAAGAGCCGGCGTGCCATCTCCACCTCTGTTTCCTCTGCCAGGTTAACCTTGAAAGGAATATGCTGAGATGGGGAGACAACCAGACCCAAGTCAGTGTTTGGAAAGCAAGCCCCAGCAAGCCACCTTGGATGTCCAGTGAGTGAGAATCCAGCTTTTCTTGGGCTAAAACACTGGGCCAACCACTAGCAATACTTATTCTAATAGGATGATGTTGGGCTGGTTGTTTCTAGGGGAAGTCTGCTAGCATGCAAGTGCTTCTCCAGGATAGGCTGATGGAGGCCTGTCTCTGTCTAGTATGGCAAAGCCTCTACATTGTTTCCTTTTTGTGAGAGTCCTGAGTATTAACCAGTCTCAGAAGGGCATCTTTGCATTGTTGAGATCCCCGCAGCCTGATGATTGGAAAGTACTTCTTAGCTGTCCAGAGAGCTCTTACCAATAGCTAGCAGTCTACTGACATTCTGGCTGCGCAGTCACCATGAGCAGATCTGATTGCACTGATTCATTTCAACAAGTGTTGACTGGGTATCCACAAAGGGAGCTGGGATACAATGGCATGTCGCCTGCTTCACGGCCCTGCCCCCATCCTCCCAAGATGGTGATTATGTAACATGATGAATGGCACGTACTCAGGGGCTGAGCTAGGTGCTGACACACGTCAACGATCTCCTCCCGACTTCTTGAGAACCCCATTAGGTAAGAATTCTTCTCCCGTACAGAAAAGGAGATTGACTCCCAGAGGGCCTCCAGGTCACCAGGCCAGGGAGTCCAGAGCCTTCTCTGCTCCCTGATTCCTCAGCCTCTGTCTTCTTTTCACTACCCATGGACGTTCTAAGATTCTTTCCCAGATTTAGTCGCATGAGATTTGGGGATGTTTTCTCATTGGTCAACTTTGCTCAGTAGGCAGAGACCTTTCCTACTGGTCACAGGGCTGATGATGTGGGTCTGTGTGACAGCGATGTTTCTCAAGAATCGTGAAGTCAGTGCTTATTTCTGAGAAACATGAATGTGCACTTTGTAGAGGCACTGACCTAGGACAGGGTTTGAAGAAAATCTGGACAGGTTCCTTGACTTCTGCTTGGACTGTGGCGTACCTTCCTTCTCTGCCCCCTCCTCCCTATTAGTGTATTTGTTGAGGAACAGATAGATATTAGCATCTCCTTAGGCATCTATTTTCCATGGTCTTCCCTCTTTGGCTGGTAGGGAGATTTTGTTCTTCATTCTAGGTGCCTTTCCTTTGATTTAGACTTTAGTAAAGAAGGAGAGTAACCATGAATTAATTCATCAAAGGGGTACTATATAATATGTCTGTGGCCCTGGTGTGATGTTTTAATAATAATTATTACTGGATTGAGGATAGGGATAAAAGTGGGAATTAGAAGAAGTTGTCCAGAGTTGAAATGCTTATTCCTCAAGTCAGAGTGTGAGAGAAAGGAACAGACCCAAGATGTGGGTTAAGAAGTCATCTTGTTCCAGAGCCAAAGAAATTGCCAACTCAGTAAAACATTGCCTTTGATGCTTTTGCTCCAGAGGGTTTTCTCTTTAATGGAGGGTAATTAATTATCATCATCCACTCTTACTTAGTAATAATCCTTTTATAGGCAGTTGGGCATTCCACTGTGTGCTGTTGTCTAATATCTATGCTGGAGGGAAGTGGTTCTTGCGTGGTTGAAAACTGCATCCCTGGAGAGCTTCTCCCTTGGGGCACATTCTCCCTAGGACGCTGTGACTCACCAGCTATATGGAGCTTCGGGAGCCAGGCGTGCAGAATCACGGGTCCACACATGCAGGATGGCCTCAGGGAATGAGAAAGAGTGAACATGACCCAGTTCTTGCTTGGGTGGCAAAAGAACAATGTGAGAACCTTGGTTATTATTAAAGAATCACCCATGATATACCAGCCTCAGCTCTGTCTCTGTTCTACCTGAATAGCATTGGGGCAAATCCTTTAACTTCCTAGGTGAAGCTCTCAGACTTGAGCTAGGCACAACACGTGCTTTTGCCCTTGATCTCACTCAGCTGTTCATGCAGATGATTGAGCTCATCTGGTGGCCAAAAGGGATAGGGTTCTTCAAGGACAGGTGCAAAATAAATATAAGCTATTAAGGCTGACTTCATGAGGATTACATGCCTTGAGCCAGGGTTGCAGTAATCTGCCCTTTTTCCCGTGGCTTTTTTCTCTGGTTACTTTTTGGCTGGGAGGTTGTTCTCTCTCCTGAAGGTGGATGGTGAGGTGAAAGGAGGAGAGGAAACGAACATTTAGAGAATGTCTGAACCGGTCTAGTTCTTAGCTAAGGCACTTCAGCTATGTTTTCTTACTTAATCCTCACCACAACTCTTTGAGGTTGTACAACTTATTTTACAGATGGATAAAGTGAGGCTCAGAGAGGTAAAGTGGCATGCTCAAGTTCACATGGCCAAACCCTAATGTCTATGGGGCCCAGAGGCTTGGCTGTTTGCTCTCTGCAAGACCTTTTCTTAGAAAAACAAGGGCTAGAATGTGTCAAAGCCAGGAAGAGAATGAAGCCAGATTTATCTTCCCTACAATTTCCCCCCATTTTATTTCACTCATCTTTCATTCTAACCCTTAAGTTGCGTCCATCCTGAGAGATCAGAAATGGCAAAATGGTGGGGCTGACCCTCTGCAATCCTATCCTTCATTCCTGACCTCAACATCCCTTTTCCCTCACTCCACCCCTCCAGCTGCTAAGAGACATGCCTGCTCACCTCCCTACTCTGGGGCCAGGCACACTCTTCCCCTCCCTGCTGCAGCCTCACCCACAGCCTCTCCCTGGCTCCTAGAGTTGCCAAGTCTTAGCGACAGGGAAATCAGAGGAGGAACAGGGCTGCCAGGCTGTGTCAGGTACCTGAGACCCATCTGGGAAGATAAACCGAGTGCCCTGCCCTTTCTGTTTTTCTGGACCACTGAGAAGACGGAATTCCAGAGATAAAGTTCCCTCCTTCTCACCACCCTTAGCTCTTCCTTGCTGCTGATTTCAGTCTTTGGGAGGGGTGGGAGAGGCCTTCAGGAGGGCGATGTTGTGGATGCTGCCTTGTCCTCCGCAGGGCAGCCCAAGAGCCACTCTCACAGTGCTCAGTCCTGGAAAACACCTCTTACTCTTGGTCTCCCTCTTTATCTGCCACTCATGCCATTTTCCCACCTGAGATATGATAAGAGAAATAGTGGCTAAGGAGTCAGTAGTACTGAATAGAGAGAAAGTGCTGTAAATCCAAGAAATCGATCATTTCTGTTTCAGCTTCTGAGAGAATTGAATTAAGATGAGAGATGTGGTGTGTATATAAGTGACAGAGAGAGAGAGGCAGAGAAGGAGGGAGAGTGAGAGAGATACTGAGACAGAGACAGGTATCCCTGAAGTCATACATGAGAAGGGTAGAAGGCCATTGATAATAGAGGTCTCAGTTGAGGAGAGAGCTCAGAGAAGGAGGGTGTGCTCAGAAGATAGCTTTTGGATCATGTGGTTTACTGTGAGATTAGGCAAAGCACAGGACCCTTGCTGGGACTCCAGATACAGGAAGCATCATCTGGAGCAGAGTACATTCTAGGCTTGGTGGCTCTTCTTTTTTGACACTGTCATCCAAACAGATGAGATATTTCAACTCCTAGACCATGGAGTCAAATTTGTACACCATGTGGCTACTCCCTGAGCAGAATTACTGGCTCAAATACTTTTCTAACCCCTTGAATGTGCATAATTTCCAGTCTCCCAAATCCACACTGCTTAGTTGTTACCTCACTAGAAAACACTTTTGTAAGTGCACTTTGTCCACGACCACATGCCGAGAACTGCAGAGCTGAACACATATACAGTCAGTGTCTCTCTGGGACCATCCCCTGAAGAGCCTCCATAGGCATTGTCTCATATAATCACCATGACTAGACTCCCACTTGGTGGTAGAAGAAGCTAAAGAGATTAAGCAACAACACAAGCCGGAGACACACTGAGGAACAGAGCTGGGGTGCCCGCCTGAGCTCCAGCTCCAAGACCTGTGCTTTGAGCCTGACTGTTGGAGACACCCTCCTCTTGAGAACTCACCCATTACATGACAGGATTCCTACCTAGTTCCATCCTGTTCTGTTATTTATTGCTGCAGAGCAAACTATCCCCAAACATGGTAACAAAGACAATAGTCCTATGCTTTCAACATTTCAGGGACAGAAATTTAGTGAGGGCACAACGGGAACAGCTTCTCTGTGTGCTCCATGATGTCTCAGACCTCAGCTCGGATGACTCAGATGGCTGGAGGCTGGGATAGCTGGGGCTGTGGGAGTCACTCCCGAGATGGCCTCTTCACTCACAGGTTTGTGCCGTGGCTGGGACAGCTATCATCTTGGAGGACTGACATGTGGCTTCTTTGGCCTTATGGTCACAACACAGAGGGAATTCTTACATGGGGACTCAGGGCTCCACTGCTGGTGTTCCAGGGAAGACAGAGCTGCATCCTTTCAGAATTGGACTTGGACATCACGTGGCCTTAGTTCTGGTATCCACTACTGGTCAAGATGTCACAGACCTGCTCATATTCCAGGGGAAGGGGTGTGGACCCCACCTCTCAATAGGGTCCAGTCAAAGAATTTGTGGCCATGTTTTAAAACCACGATGTGTGTTAAAATTCTCTGCTAGTAAGTCAGTGAGTTCAACACTTCATATCCTGACGTATGCCAAGGAAGAAGTACACGCCATATTGTTTGGTTTCTTTCTTCTTTTTAAATGAATGAAACAGAAAGTGTTGCGATGGGGAAAATTGGGGTCTTTATCTATCTAGAGGCATCTCCTTCCCCCTCACCATGGAGATGCAGTGGAAGGGGAATCAGCTCAGGACAGAAGACAAGGTGGCCACCACCCCCCTATGGGGTATTGACTGAAGGGGCACTAGAGAGCCCAGCCACCTTGGCTTTGGTTTGGATGTGGAATCAGCCCACCTCATCCCGCTCTTCCATTTTATAGCTGAGGAAGCTGAGCCCAAACAGGAGGAGAGCCTTGTCCACAGGTGTGGGGTCCACCATGATAACCACTACCCACGTGCGGCTACTCATGTTGAAATGAACTAAAATGAAAAATTCCATTCTTCGGTTGCATTTCAAGTGCTTTGTGGCTACACGCGGCTGATGGCTATGCTGTTGGACCATGCAGACATAGAGTGTGTCCGTCATTGCAGAAAGTTCTCTTGACCCAGTGATGCTCTATAGCCAGCCAGCTGGTTTTAGAGAAAATCTTGGTCGAGAGCCTTCCTCTGTGGACCAGGCACTGAGAGTACCCCAGGGAGGCTGTTGTGAATCAGAACACTGTTCCCGGGGGCTCAGAGCACATCTCTGAGCACAGGGCCTGCCTCTCCTTTTTGCCTGTGCACTTAAGTCTGGCCGACTCACTGATTAGCCAGGTGATACCTCCAGGTGTGCTGAAAGAGGCTGAAGGGAGGATAGATGGGTGACCCTGAGGTCCCCACTGGGGATGGGGTTACCTAAGAGATAAGCATATTCAGCAGCATTGGGGATGGGTTAGCTTCAGAGTGGGGATGAGCCCCCTGTCAGGTGAGGGGGCACCCCGTACTGTCACTGCAGCAGACACAGGCTACAGTCCTGGCCTGTCAGGAGCCCCTCACCCTCTATTTCTCAGCCTATGGTGTCACCTTGCATTTGGACAGGAGTCCATAACCCTCCCTTAGATCACAAGTCTCTTAGATCTGCCAGATACCAGAGTCTCCCGCTCACTTTTGGCCAACACTGCTGCCCTCTTTTCTGCTGTAGCAAGGAGATAGCCATCAGCACCCTCCCCCTCCCATTGCCGCCAGGGCCTCTATGGCCCTGTGCTCCCTCAGAGGCCAAGTGGTAGAGGCGAGTGCTGGCTCCTGTACTCCCAGCTCTACTCCCACATCCTCCTGTATGTACATTGGCCAGGTCGGTTCATCTCCTAGGACTGCTGTTTCTCACCTGCCAAATGGAGGTGGGCTGGTGGTAGAGGTCGGTGCTTCTCATGCCTTACACAGATCTCCTGGGGATCTGTCTAAAATGCAGATTCTGCTTCTGTCAGTCTGGGGTGAGGTCCAAGATTCTGCATTCCTAATGAGCTCCCACGTGATGCTTCTGCAGCTGCTCTGCAGTGGCAAAGGTTCGGGGCTGCTCTGCAGGACTTTCTGTGGTGATAGAAATGTCCGGTATCTGATCTCTCCGCTATGGTGGCCAGTAGCCACAGTGGCTAATGAGCACTGAAATGTGGCTAGTGACCCTAAGGGCCCAACTTTTAATTTTATTTAATTTGACTCAATTTAAATTTCCATGTGTGGCAAAAGGCTATCATTTTGAACAGTAAAGGTAGATAATTTCTAGACCGGCTGTGTGGATTTGGATAGGTCATTTAATCTCAGAACCTGAGTCTTCTTACCAGGAAAAAAAATGGGACAGCTTTTCCTGTCTAAGAGGGTTGCTGGTATGTGTGTGGGAGTTAAATTATAAAATAATTTGTACCCTGTATAGCTGTAGGTTATATAATTATTATTATAATAATAAGTTATTATTATTATTTAATAGAGTGGTGTGAAGATAAATGGCATAGGAGTCAGATAAACCTGGGTTCAAACTTCGTTTCCAGCATTTTCATCTCCAGTGTGTCACGGGCCTACTTTGAACTGTGGTTTTCTCATCTCTGAATTGCAAATAACAGTGACCCTTTCACAGGACTGCTGAGAGATCCGAAATGGTCTAAAAGTTAAGATGTGATCTATATAATGCCCAGACACAGTAGGTGCTCAGTGTATGTTCAAATGCCATAGTGGAGCCACCCTGGGTTCGAATCCTGGATCTAGCTGTGTGAACATGGGCTTGTTACTTAACCCCTCTTTCCCTCAGTTTTATCACCTTTCAAAGGGAGATGATAATACTTGTCATAAAAGGTTTAATTATTCGTTAATTTTGCCATTTAACACACATTCATTGAGCTCTCTCTTTATATATCCGATTCTGTGCTAATGCTTGAGACATAATGACAAGCTAAAACAGAAGCCGTCTCTCTGAGTTGCTATGTGCTAACTCAACGTCCACAAGAAGAACAGAGAGAGTGCTGTGAGGCAGAGACACCAGACGCTGCAAAGGCCCTGAACTGGGGGTCACCCTGGGGTGGAGACATTGCACCAGCACGAATACGCCAACACGGGGCATGGACACACATTTGCCGACATGGGAGATGAGGGCCTGGAGCTAGAAAGAGAGGCTGGACTGGGGATATGAATTCATGGGTGCTATACTTACAGAGTTGCTGGAGAGCAAAGGAGACAAGGTTTGTAGAGGGTCAAGCACAGTATACACCCGAGGGGCTCCGTCTACATGAGGGGATCAGGCTATGGCTGTCTCCTGCCCCCTCCCCTCCGCGGCACTTTGGAACAGTGCCTCTCAGTGGCGGAGCAGAGGTAAGCCTGGTATCCGCCCGGGGACCTCCAGTCCTTGTCTCGGCTCAGGTCTTCCTGAGTCTGGAGCCATTTCTCTTCCTGGTGGAAATAATTCATCAACAAATCTGGATGCACCAAATAACATACCATCAGAAATGTACAAGCTGGTGGACATTTTACCGAGTTCCCAGATGCACACGGCATCTATACATTTAACCTAGAGGGGGAAGGAGGTTTGAACTGTTTCTCTCTTCAGGGGAGCCAATGGCCTGACCCTGCATTACAGGTCTGTGTGCTGCTTCTCTGAGCTGCTGCTGCATTTGTAGTCTGTACTGATCACCTGTCATCCTGAAAAAACAAAACAAAACAAAACAAAACAAACAAGAGAGTTCACACTGGTGAACCTTAGGTGAACCAGTGTAAAACATTTGGTTTCCTTCACAGAAGAGCCTTGTCCTGAGAGACAGAATATACCTCGAACCTCTGTATATCTACACAGCCACCAGCACTGCAGTCCACCTAGGGTGCTGGTTATCTGGGTGACTGTCCCCATGCCTTCGCCCCCCAGGACAGACTGCAGCCTCTAAGGGGGTATAAGAAGTAAAGCAAGGGCTTGCCCAGCTCTCCTAAAGCCCTCACTCGGAAACTTACTCCTTTCCCCCACCTTCAAATGCTCTTGGAACTGAATCACTTCACTGAAGAGCAATGATTAGAAAGTCAACTTGCTAAGTGATCAATTCATCTATTGACTAGTGTGCCACATTTATCAAATTGGATACTTTATACTATTTGATTTACTTTATAATTTGACCGGCATA
Source organism: Phyllostomus discolor (assembly GCF_004126475.2). Lineage (NCBI taxonomy): Eukaryota > Metazoa > Chordata > Mammalia > Chiroptera > Phyllostomidae > Phyllostomus > Phyllostomus discolor. The sequence goes on from NC_040906.2 coordinate 15,755,067, forward strand.
TTTAGCTGCTTTAACAGAAATATTTTCAATTCAATATAATTGTTTAATTTTTGTTACTAATGATGATGCATAAAGAAACATTTTGATCAGTAGTAATGCTATTTCAGCATTTCCACACGGAAAGTTTTCAGTGCATGCAAATATTTATGTAGAACTGTTTTAATTGATGGTTACTTTTGATTTTCTTCACATGCTCTAGAACATAAATTTAAATTTGAGCTCATTTAAAAGTCACTTTGCATGTTTTCAAATTTAAAAGTAAACTTTTGATCTTTTGTATTGAAGATTTAGTTTAAATTTAATTTAAAATTCTGATATATTTCTCATGCTTTTGAATATAAATGTATTAAATGTAAGTATCAAATGGCCAGAAATAGAAAGTCAAGGCAGAGAAGCAGTTTGAGAAATTGAGAAACAGAATCACAAAGTGCTTGAAATTTAGAAAAATGAAAACTGACATTGTAGAACAACAGAAATCAGAAGTGGCTGAAAAAGTCGCACGACCTACACAACGTTGACATACAGCATCCAATAACGAAAAATTAAAATCTATTGTTTTTGTACCTATTACCAGAAACAATCCATATTTTGTGACAAAAGTGACATTGTCTCTTTTTTGGTAAAACAGCCAAGCATCTATAAATAGGTTTTTAAATGCCAATTTTGGTTTTTGCCAATCCTCTTGGGTTTTCAGTATTTCTGAGACAGTCGAGCTACCTTAGCTTATTATTTCCAGCCATTAGTAGCCACATTTTAAAGTGAAAAATGGTTGCTCCCACTGCTTCCGAGTTGATTCTCCCTTGACTATATTTGCCTGGTCCTCGTTTCGTGACGAGCGTGGGGAGTCTCTTCTGCCGTCCTCACCTCCTTCCCGTTGCTTTGGGCGCGTGCTTTCCCTTTGTGCCTTCTGCAGACTGCTGGCAGGTTGATTTAAAGTTTTAATTAACTTTACGTTAAAATAAATTAACTTGAAAAAGCAATCAACATAAACAGAATTTTGGATGACATTAATTTGCAATTTAAAATTTAATTCCAGATTTTAAACCATCCAAAAAATATCACAATTAGCCAGAAAAATATTCCCAGTTAAAAATTAGAATATGTTGAAGAATTTTTCCTATTAGAAATTTCAGTGGATAAATATTCCCATTAAAAATCACAACGTGTGAATTTGGTAAATTTACTGAATTGGTCGTTTGGGAAAAGGATCTTTCTAAGAATGGCTTCCTGGGAATTAGCTTTCAGCAAATTAGCATTTAGGGGAATGAGTTTTTTACTGACTGGTCATTCATTGCAATGATTTTCACTGAACCAGTGGATTTCTACCCCTTTCCAGCGTCTCCTCTTGAGTTTTCTGGAATCCCCTATTCTACCCCCACCCTCCCCCCTGCCCCGAACTCCATATGAATGTCCAAGAAGTTCAGTTCTCAGGGGTACAGATTCATCTCAAGAGCACTTAATGGCAAGTCTTTAGGGGGTAGAGGCAATATTCAGGTAGTTTCTTTGGGGCCTTTTGTGTGCCAGAGACCCAGGGTTTTAAAAGGGTCTAATGATGTGGGTATGGTATTCTTGTTCCCTTTCTGGCTCTGCCTTGAGAAACACTGAATTACAGAATGGAATCCCCCTAGCTGGAGGGGAAAGTTAAGGCCCCTAGTTTAGTTTTGGAGTTGAAAGAGTCCTTCAAGATCATCTAGACCTGAGCTTCTCAACCTCAGCACTATTGACATTTTGGGCCAGGTAATTCTTTATTGTGGGGGTTGTCCTGGGCATTGCAGGATATTCAGCAGAATCTCTGGCCTGTGCCTACTAGCTGCCAGTTGCCCCCTCCAGCTGTGACAGTTGAAAGTATCCCCAGACATAGCTAACTATTGTCTGGGAGGAAGTAAAATCATCTCTGGTTGATACCTTCTGACCTACTCTTCCATCCAATCTGGGACTTCCTTTTCCATTTTACACCATATACCTCTGAATGCTATAGAGGTCTGACAACTCACCTTCTCACTCCGGTTTCCCTGGGAGGCAGCTCCATTGGTGTCATGGAGAGAGCATGGGCTTTGGGGTGCATTGCCCTGGGGCCAGCGCTTGTCTCAGTAACTCACTGGGTGTGACCTCAGGCAAACCTCTTAACTCACTTCAACTTGTTTCCTGATGTGTCCTAATCCCTGCTTCATCGATTTATTGCAAGAAATAAACAGCTATGCATAGAGAATGTCTGGCCTTTTGGTGTGCTTGATAACTGTAGTCCCTGTATTGGGCTCAAATCCCCTATCTTTTATTTCCCCTGGCAACAGGGAATGTTCATGTCCCCCCAGTTGTCACATGTTGAAATCCTAATGCCCGATGGGATGGTGTCAGGAGGTCTGCTTTTGGGAGGTGGTTAGGTCATGAGGGTGGAGTCCTCAGGAAGGAGAGTAATGCTTTTGTAAAAGAGGCCCCAGAGAGCTCCCTTGCTGCTTCTCCCACGTGAGGTGGCGATGAGAAGTCGGCAGTCTGCAACTCGGAAAGAGACCTTCGCCAAAACCTGACCATGCCGCCAACGCTGACCTTGGACTTCCAGGCTCCACAACTATGAGAAATAAATGTCTGTTGTTTACAAGCCATCCATTCAGTAGTATTTTGTTATAGGAGCCCAACTAAGACACTGTCCTGAGCTGTGCTCCTACACCTCAGTGCCTTGCAATCGGCTCTTTGGACCTTGTGGCAGCTGTGAATCCGGCTGTGGAAAGCTGCCATCCCATGTGTAGTCCTTCTTAGCAGACCAAGCCCCATAAACCTTGATTTCTTCTCAGACAGTTCTGTGATGGGAGCGTTGCAGTTTAAGAGGAAGTTCATCGTTAAGTCATTGTGAAGCTGGGCAGGAAGAAGATTCAGGGCTGACACCATGATAGAGAGAGGGGCCTCTTAAAAGGCCTTGCTTGCCAATCGTGCTCCTCCAGAGCCTGCAGCCCTCTCCGCAGAAAGGCTGGGTGTTCCCTCTGCCCATGTCCAGAAAAAGTAGCTGATGAGCCAAACCCCATGAGTATGCTTTTCTGCAGTGACACCCTCGTGCTCGGTGCCCCACAAGGGCCCAGGCTAGGAGACTCAGGTGACACTGCCCTTGGCATCTCTCCTTCCCCACCAGTTGCCCATTTGAAATTAGCTCCTGACGCTTTCCAGGAAGTATACGTGAGACGCAGTGGCTTGAGCCTGGAGATCCGAGAAGCCACATGACTCCGCGAACAGCCAGCCTTTGCTAAGCAGTTTTAAAAAGAGCACTGGAGTCAGGGAGCCACAGATAGCCCTCCTAGGGGAATTCCAAACTTCTCCTTCTTGGAGAAGGGGCTGGGCTCACCACATATGCCCCCATGTGTAACCCGGACTTAATCCAGCTCAACTGGTTTTGCGAATTTCATGCCTGGAAAATACAAGCCCCAGATTGCTGCCTGGTGTCTCTGGAGTAATTCTGAGTCAAAGTACCGGGGGTCCATCTAGCTGGGGCCATGAACCCCCCCCAGGTGTGAATGACAAGCCCTAGAGGGGAACAGGGGACCTAGGGGGTTTGGTTTAGTTGCTTTTTCCTTGTCTTGCATGCCAGAGGATGCTTTGTTTCTCCTTGGACTGGGGAAGAGAAATTGCTTCAAAATGGCTCTAGTTTGAGAGGATGGTGTCCCCAGGCCCCATGAAAAACAGGCAGGATCGTGGTTAGTGTTTGGACTTGCACATGAGGCAGTCCTGCCTGCCATTCCCTGGAGCGGGACAGCCTGTTAGCCAAGGGGATTAGAGCAGGTTGTTTAAACACGGGGTTGCTGCGTCTGGCCTAAGGCTCTGCACAGTTCACTCCTAGACAATCTCTTGATTTATGAGCCTAAATCACTTTGAGCGCTATTGTGAATCACCGGTTCCCCTCCCTTGCAAGGTTCTGAAGATAAGAGTTCCAAAGGGAGGCTCTCCTGGACCCAGGGAAGAAGAGCAGGACTCTATTTTCTAAGTCCTTGGAAAAACTAAGCTGATTTCTGGATACATCTGGGAAGCTTTAGACATGCAAGGAAGAAGAGCCATTTTAAAGAGTCTTTGGCTAAACAATGTGCATCTGGGCTCTCTTGTTCAGTCTCCTGCCACCGCTATGAAGCTGTAACCAAACCTATTCTCCAGAGCCACATGCTCTGGGTTTCAAGGGTCTTGAGTCAAGACCGGCTTCCATTTCATAACCTCAGAGAAAGTCAGAGAGCCAAAAGCATTCAGAGGCCAGTCAGCTCAAGGTGGCAGTTCTAAAGTTAAATAACCTGAGTTTTAGAGCAATGATGTGACTTGCCTAAAGCTGTACATCAGTTAGTGTCCAAGTCTGGACTGTGATACAGCCTTTCCTCCTGGTTCCAACTATTTTAGCAGAATCCCACCGTGCTGCCAGTTCCACCAAACCTGTGTGTGCCGAGGGACTTTCAATTGTTCTGTGAGCTTTCCTTTTTTCTTTTCTAAATAGCTATTCTTACTCTGGATGGGAATAGTGACCATGAAGAATAGTAGCCTCTAAATGTTCCCCTCCCTTCCCTTCCCTTCCCTTCCCGCATTAAAAAAAAAATAATAAGGCGCCCTGGCTGGCAACATTTTGGTTCGCAGGTTTGATTCCCAGTCAGGGCACGTGCCTGGGTTGCAGGCCATGACCCCCAGCAACCGCACATCAATGTTTCTCTCTCTCTCTCTTTCTCCCTCCCTTCCCTCTATAAAAATAAATAACTAAATTTTTTTAAAAAAATAAGGCAATGTTTTAAGAGCAGTTTTAGGTTTTCAACAAAATTAGTAGGTACAGAGATTTCCCATACTTTCTGCCCCCCACAGGCATAGCCTCCCCCATGATCAACATCACTGGCTGGAATGGCACATTTGTAACTGAAGATAAACCTGAATAATCACTGACAGCCCATAGTTTACCTTAAGGTTCACTTTTGGTGGTGTACGTTCTATAGGTTTGGACAAAAGCATAATGGAGTGTGTTCATCATTACAGTATACGGAGTATTTTTACTGCCTTAAAATTTTTCTGCCTATTCATCTCTTCATTCCCATGCTTGACAACCACTGTTATTTTTATTGTTTCCATAGTTTTGCCTTTTCTAGAATGTCATGTATGTTGGACATATATACATACAATATGCAGCCTTTTCAGATTAGCTTTTTCACTTAGTAATATGCATTTAAGTTTCCTCTTGGTCTTTTCACAGCTCGATAGCTTGTTTCTTTTTAGCAGTAAGTAGTATTCCATTATCTGGATGTACCCACAGTTCATTTACCTGCTCACTTACTGAAGGACATCTTGGTTCCTTCCAAGTTTTGGCAATTACAAAACTGCTATAAATATCTGTTGATAGCAAATGATAACATATTTTCAGGTTTTCGTGTGGACATGTTTTCAACTTGAATACCAAGGAAAGGGATTGCCGAAACATATGATAAGAGTATGTTCTGTTTCTTCGTAAACATTTCCAAACTGTCTTCCAAAGCAGCTGTTCCATTTTGGGTTCTCATCAGCAGTGTGTGAGAGTCCCTGCTGTCCCACAACCTCTTCAGCACTTTGGGGTTGTCAGGGTTTTGGGTTTTGGCTATTTTTATAAGTGTGTAGTCATATCTCACTGTTGTTTTAATCTGCAGTTCCATGATGACATATGATGTTGAGCATCTTTTCACCTGATTATTTGCCACTAATTTATCTTCTCTGATGAGGTATTTGTTAAGGTCTTTGGCCCACTTTTATTTTTTTTAAAAAATTATTTATTTGTTTATTTGAGAGAGGGGAAAAGCATCGATGAGCAAGAGAAATGTCAGTCAGTTAGCTCTCAAATGCCCCCAACCAGGGACCTGGCCCACACCCCAGTGATGTGCCCTGACCAGGAATTGAACCAGCAACCTTCAGCCTGTGGGAAGACTCCTAACCCACTGGGCTACATCAGTCAGAGCTTTTGGCCCTTATTTATTTATTTATTTATTTGCAGTGCAAATATTGCCCTATCTTTATTTTAATTTTTTATTGTTGTTCAAGTACCATTGTCTTTTTTTTCTCCCCACCACTTTGCCCCACCCCACCCACGCCCACCTCCCACCTCCAATCCTACCTGCTTTGGCTTTGGCCCATTTTTAAAAATCAGGTTGTTTCATTTCATATTGTTGAGCTTTAAGAGTTCTTTCTGTATTTTGGATGATCATCCTTTATCAGATGTCTCTTTTGCAAATATTTTCTCCAAGTCTGGCTTTTCTTTTAATTCTCTTGATTCTTTCTTTGACAGAGCAGAAGTTGTCCATTTTAACAAAGTCCAGCTTACCAGGTATTTTTCATTTTTATGGTTTGCGTCTTTGGTGCTGTGCCATCGCCACACCCAAGGTCAACTTGGTTCTCTCTTTTATTATCTTTTAGGAGTTACATAGTTTTGTATTTTACACTTAGGTCTATGACCCATTTTGAGTCAATTTTTGTAAAGGGTGTAAGGTCTGTGTTTTTATTCATTTTTTGCTATGGTTGTCCTGTTGTTGAAGAGACTATTGTTGAGACTATTGTTTCTCCGTTGTGCTGCCTTTGCTCCAATGTTAAATATCAGGTGACTATGTTTATGGGGGTTCCTTCTGTTTTACTAATATTTACTGAACATTGCCCAATAACAGTCACTGAACATTTATTGAGTCCCATCTATGTGCCAGCAATGATGTTAATAGCTGTGATGCTAATTTCACTTTTAATCCTCAAAGTAATTCTAAAGAGTAGCTACTCTTTGTAGCTACCTTGTACAGACAAGGACACAGAGATTTGCAGCGACTTAACTGCCCTGTTGGCCCTGTGAGATTTGGATTTGGGTCTTAATGCTGCCCTTGTTTCGCTGTACTTGAGTTGATAATATGATATCGGCCATCCTGTTATGCTAGATGGCATACTCATTTCAAACTAGTGTACTTGTGGTTCACATTAGCTCTAAGTCATGAATACATTTCAGTGCTTTTTACCAGGTGGCCACTTTCAGACTGGCTTGCAATGTTTTACATTGTCTACAGTATTCCTCTTTTCTCGGGACCCTCCTGCTGTTCCCATGCCGCATGGAAGTTAGCATGCCCATCAGCAACTGAGCCCGTCAGTACTGCTTCAGGGCAAGAAGTACTTCAGGCCATGGGAAACTATCAGGATTGCCGACTCTGAGGTTAGATGAAACACATTAACCATACTACTGACAAAGATGGAATAATGTTTGTCATTCTTATCTTCTTCTAATTCAAAAAAGCATGTTCTAAAAGCTACGAATCTTGATGGGTCAAACATTACCAGGATTGTGGTATACCATAACCACTCTGGACACCAAACCTGGAGACATTAGGGAAGAGCTGAGGCCAAAAATGTGGTTCATGGTCACAAGAAGTTTGACATTCCAGGTGCTTTCAGACATGGCCCCCGCCCACTCCTCCAATGACAAGTGTCTTCTGCTGAGTCCCGAGACACATCATTTGTCACAGAATCATTTAATCACTGACTTTTTTCTGGATATATTTCTTAGATTGTTGCTTTTAAAAGCCTTTACATCACTACATCTTCTGCAAGGCTTGGTTAAATATCACCTTCCTTGTGAAACTGTTCCTGGATCTCTAGCTGGAAGAAATCTCCCCTCTGATGAGTTCCTCCTCTAACTTCTTATCTTACTTGGCATATTCTACTTGGTAAAGTAGCTATTTACTGACATAGCTTAGCTTAGCTGAGCGGAGAAATAAGAAACCGATGAATGATTCTAAGGGGGACAATAAGGGCCAGATTCATCTTTGAATTTTGTCCTGCTTTTCTGTGCGAAGTGGTTGGCCAGGGTGAGTTGGACAGTGAGATTAAAAGAGCCTTCCTGACCTCCGGAATGAAACTGGACTGGTAGAGGTGGAGACAATAAACATAGATGAGGGAGCTCTACAATAGTTTTGGGTCCTTAGGGAGCTATGTGAGTCTGTTCTTTCTGGCCTCCGGTTTCCCAGTTCTTTCTCTCAGGATATTCCAGTTCAACATTTCTTCCACTTTTCTCTGACATTCTGCCTAACTACATGTGTGCACATGTGGTATATGCACACATGTTTGTATATTGTGTGTGCATACATGTTTGTGTGTATGCATGTGTGTGCACCTGCGTGTGTTTGTATTGACCTGCTATTGGTCACCATTGCAGCCAGTGCTCTGGACACAGATGCAGAGAGATAAAATGCTGATGAGGGACAGTTGGATATAGTTTCAGAATGAATGAGGCTGGAGATGGGACGCTGATAAGGGAAGCCCATCTCTGCTTGGCTTCCTGAATATCAGAGTGGTGGGAACCCATATGCAGGTGACTGAAGGGGCAGACTCATCTCCTGACCTTGACAGCTTGAAGAATAGGAAGATCTCTCCACCCACTCAATACTTGCATCTCTTTATAATGGGTGAGGACCATTTTGATGTGAGGTTAAGGGCATTGCCAACGTGACCTCTGGAAGGCCCCTCTGAGATAAATCATCTGTGATATTATCTGTTTAGCTGTTATGACTCTAGAGTATGGGTCATTATTTTAGCCACATGAAACCTGAGAACACTACATAAATTCACATTATTGAGCAAGAATAGTTATAGAGACCTTGTATGTTTTCGTGTTTACTCTTGCAATTGCTCTGCTCCTTCCCTACTTTGGTTTATTTAAAATTATGGTCTCCTCTAGGAATAGAGATATTTCATGCAGTGGGAGTTGGGTTCAAGAAAGGACCCTGAGCCCAGAAAAGAATGGAGAAGATGAAAGGAGGTCATGGAGGTGGCTTCTCTCTGAACTTCACGAAGGCTGTGCGGGCTTGAAAGGGAAACCAAACACAGACATGTGGCACCTCCCCACTGAGCCCTCATGTCTGAAAGGGCTGCAAATTGAATGAACAGAGACCTCAATTCTCTGTAAACTAGCCAGGGAAGCAAGATTATATTTACATTTTGCCAAGGCTCAGTTAACGCAGAACTAATCTCCTTTGATATACCAAGGCCTCAGTTGTAAGATGCAAGTTAATTTCACTTGTGTACATAAAATGGGGAGGGAGCCAAAGATGGGGAGAGGGATGGAGTCTAAAGCTCATTGAATAACAATAGAAAGTCACCTAAAGATAGCCTTCCAGTATGAGAAGACTGGCATCCAGACAAGTAAAATGACTTTTCCAAGGCCACACAGGGTGTTGGTGGCAAAACTGGCCTGGGAGCCAAGGGACCTGACTCTAATAAGGCTTTATTAGGAATCCTGAAAGTTGTTTCATTTTTTATTCTTTTTTAATTCTTAGATCAGTTTTTTTTAAAAGATTTTATTTATTTATTTTTTAGAGAGGGAAGGGAGGGAGATAGAGAGAGAGAGAAACATCAATGTGTGGTTGCTGGGGGTCATGGCCTGCAACGCAGGCATGTGTCCTGACTGGGAATAGAACCTGAAACACTTTGGTTCGCAGCTCATGCTCAATCCACTGAGCTACACCAGCCAGGGTGAAAGTTAAGTTTCTTATGGTCAAAACAGCACTAAGAATTCATTTGTTAATAAAGACTTCCAGTTTGTTTCTCTCTCTTTGCCTATTGCCTATACATGTAATGAAATATATATAGGGATAGAATACTGGTAGAATACTCCAAGCTTCAAGTAACAACAGGAGAGTAAACTGCCAGGCCCAACACCGTCAACTCCAGACCACATCATGCTGGAACAAAGAATGGGTAGAAGACATGGAAAAGAAGAGAGGGATCTGGGGGGGCCTTGGTGGGGCAGAGCCACAGATAAAATAACCCCAGAGAGAGGAGTTAACACTTGAGTGAAAAGTAACAAGAACTCCTCTGAGACAAGTTAGCTGAAAAGGCTGGTTTCTGGGGAACTGAATGGAAGGGCTCAGCAGTGCGTGGGTCAGGGCTGGCAGTGTGGGAACTGGAGGGGAGGCGGCCCCGTGGCAGGGGTGCTCTGGGAAGCTTGTCGGTGACGGGAAACAAGGAAGTGAGAGTGTTCCGCCAAACAAAAGTGCATCTCAGAAGTCAGAAGATATATGGATCCCTCCCCACCAGAAGTGCCATCCGTGAAAGAATGGTACATTTTTCTGTACCAACAGAAGAGGGTGCTCTTGAACCAAGAAACATTGCCAGTTACCCAAATGCCGTAATTGTGCCTACAGGCAATTGTATAGAAACACTTAAAAATGAACAGAAAATGGCAGGCAATATCCATAGAAGGCCGCTGGAAAAACAACACATGAGAACCCAAACATTTTAGCAGATGCGAAGGCTCCTATCAACATCAAACGTGAAGCAGAAGGAAACCTTGACACCCAAACTGAATCGATATCCTAAAAACAAGCATTTGAAAATAGGAAACAAAAACTTAAATCAGGAGTTCCAACTTCAAAACAGAAAGAGATTTAAAAAAGAGAGTGAAATAAGAGTTGAATGAACTCGGGGAAAAATGGAAAAAAAAAGACAAAATCACCTTAAAAAGAAATGCTTTTTGCAAAAACATTTGCAAAAAAGAAATTATAAGGTACTCGTAGAACAATGGATTTGACTGAAAATGTAGGAGACATTCTGAACTGTCCGAAAAAGAGCCAAGAGGGTAAAAAATAAATAAGGAATGAAGCATCAAAGATCAGCGAGAAAATAATTGATAGAAGATAGGCTCAGAAGAATCTGAGAAAAAAAACTAGTCTCAAAATGAGGAATAATTAGTATTTTAAGCTGTACGTTAAGAAACTTTCTAAAATTAAAAGAGGACTTGAAACTGCATTTTAAAAGGGCCCACAGTTTTCTGGGAAAATAAATCTGGAATGATGAAATACAAAACATATGTTGGGAAAACACTAGACTTTAAAGATAAAGAAAACAATTCAGTAGGTTTCCAGGCAAAAAGACCGAGTCACTTACATAAGAAAGAAAATCAAGTAAGGATCAGACTTATATTAAATCAGAGAACAAAGGAGTTGCATTTTCAAGAAACTAGAAGTGTGATTCTAGCGTTTTAAAGTGTAGAACAGCTCATCTTTGCGGATCAAGACTGTGAGAAGCAGTGTTCTGTGTGCAAACACTTAGAGAACACTCGCTATTTCTCTGTGAGGGATCGACTTGAGGGTGAATGTTTTTCAACCAAGACAGGACCAGGACTGGGAAGCTTTGGCAAATGGACCTTTGAATACATTTCAGTGTAAACCTGTGCCTGAAAGAAGGATGGGGACCAGAGTGAAGCAGCGGTGTAACTGTGGTACGTCGTCATAGTGCTGAAGTAGAACATTGTCGCACAGAGAGCGGGTGAGAGTGAACTCGGTCTTTTAAAGCATGAAAACCAATACATAGAAGGTAAATAAGAAAAAAGGGAGTAAGGGCATTATGAAAGGTATGAGTAAAAAGGTAATCACTGCAGTGAAAATACCAACCTTTCTAAATACTTAAATAAATATAAAATGGAGCACAGAAAACAAGGCACATAGAAAAAGAGACAATATGCACAGTTTCACACAAAATATGAGTTGAGATCAAGCACATCAGTCATATCAGTAAAGCGTATTTGTTATATTATGTAGTGTATTAAGTTTATTCATACACTGCATAACTCATTAAAAATATGATAAAATTGACTCACAGCGAAAATCAGTTCTATGAGATACACAAGAGACACACTTGTAACAAGTGTGTCTTAGCCCTTCAGAAGGGCTAAGAGAAAAGGAATTAACAAAGATATTTCCCCAAAATGGAAACAATAAAATAAAGGTATAATAATCTAATCCATATAATAGTCAGGTAGGTATTATGACTATATGTCAGGTTTTAAATCTTGATGATATACAGAAAATAAGCTCTTTAAGCACAAATAGAATGTTCACAAAAATTGAGCACATATTGGGTCACAAAGAGTCTTAGCAAGTGCCATAATGCAAAAATTAATAACAAGAATTTAAAAGGTCTTTCTACCTAGAAATTAAACAATAATTTTCTATTTAACTACTATTGGACAAAAGCAGATATTTAAACCAAAATTTCAGAATTGGCAAAAACAACAATTAGAATGAAAAAAATGCACATCAGAATTTATGAGATACAATTAAAGCAATAATGTGAGGATAACACATGGTCTTAAATACATTAATAAAAAGAATTAAAATAAACACATTTAATTCCAACTCTAAAATATAAAAATCTCACAAAGTCAATTTTAAAAAGCACAAGAAAGGAGATAATAAAGATAGAAAAAGCAATTAATGTGGTAGAAAACAGTAAAAGAGAACTAATAGATAAATCAAAATTTTTTTTTTAAAAAAAGGTAAAATAGACATATCAATAACTCACCTACTTAAGAAAAAAGGCAAAGGACAAACATACAAAATAAGGGAAGACTGGAGGGAAATAACTGTTGTAAAGATAAAAACAAATTAAGTGGACTACTTTGCAAAAGTCTATGTAAAAACACTTGAAAACTATGAAATATTTTATTCTCTATGAAATGTAATTTATCAAAACAGATCCCATTTAAGATAGAAAGCTTAAATGGACTACTCTCCATGGAGGAAAAAGATGGAGACAGTTTTCAACAAATTACACCGTAGAGAAACACCAGCCCCAGGTGTGGCACAGGGGGATTCCGTAAACCTTTAAAGAGCAGATCACCTCAGTGATCCATAAATTGTTCTGGAAAATAAAAAATGAAAGTGAACTTCCAAATTTTTAAGAAGTAAGTGTAAAGTTGATGCTTAACTCTAACAAATTAATAATCATAATGATAATAATGTAGTGTGTAAGAAACTACAGGATGAATTTCTCTTATAAATATTGATGCAGAACTTAAACTGTAGTGGAAAGAATCCCAAACTACCTAAATAAAATAAAACTTAGATACTAAAGTTCAGGAGTGTAAAGAATTTCAGTATGAGGAAACTCATTAATGTAATTCATCTTATTAACAGGAATACAATGTAACAGGAAAAACTCTTTTATAACTGCAAAAAAGGTGAAATTAAAAAAATATGCAAAATCCAAATGAGTAAAATTTCAAAATGCTCTTGAAAGATACAGAAGTATATGTGAGCAAGTAAAATGGCACTTGTTGTTCTAACTACTCAACATAATTCAGATGTCAATTCTTCTAAAGTTGTAACTAAATTTAACCCAATTGCAAGAAAAATGCCAACAATTTTGTTCCTGGAAATAAATAAGTTGATTTTAAAGTCATGTCAAAAATAAACATACAAAAATAGCCAGGAAATCTTGGGCAGGGGTAAGGAGAAAGCAATGAAGGAAAATGGTCTTCCTTGATCTTGCAACACACTGTAACTACTCGATGGCTAGTACAGTGTGGGACGGACACATGAACAGAGAAACCAGAGGAACTGAATAGAAAGTCCAGACAGAAATTCAAGTATGAACAAAAATGTATTATTTGATAAAGGGGGCGTTTAAATCACTGGAGATAAGGTGGACCTTTAAATAAATGGTGTTGGAACAGCTGATAGCCATTTGAGCAAAAATAAAACTGGATTCATATCTTACACCATATACTAAAAACTCTAGAAGAGTGAGAGATAGAAATGTAAAAACACAAAATAAACAAATCTTGAAAATACTAGAAGAAAACATGGGTGAATGTTTTGTAACTTGAATGTGAGAAATGTTTTCTTAATATGACTCAAAATCCACATGCAGAAATGACTGATACGTTCTACTACACAAAATTAAGAAAGAATTTCTTGTTAAAAAATAAGCAAAATCATATAAAAAGTGCCCATTGGGAGAAAATATTTGCAATATGATGTAGGGGAAGTAAGTGGTTATCTGTTTATTATATAAAGTATTTTTAAAAATTTAAGAAATAAACCAAAAATCAGTGTCCACAAAACCATGGAAAACCAATCCTTAAACACATGAAATGATGCTCAACTGCACTCTTAATGAAAGTAATGGAGATTAAAACTACTTTTCTTCACAGCTCAAATTGGCAAGACTAACCAATTTAACAACACCCTGTTGGTGAGGCTGAGGCTGTTGGTGAGAAACAGACTGTATTAGCCTGCTAGGGCTGCCATAACGAAACATCACAAACTGGGTGGCTTAAGCAACATAAATTTATTTGCAACTGAAAAATAAACTGAGGCTTTGTGCAGAAAAAAAAAATCCTTACAGTTCTTGAGCTTGGGAGTCCCAGGTCAAGGTGTTGGTAGGTTTGATTTCTTCTGAGGCCTCTTGCCTTTGCTGGCTGATGGCTGCCTCCTCACTATATAGTTTTTCCTTGATGCATGTGCATCCCTGGTATCTCTTTGTGTATCCAAATTTTCCCCATTTATGGCGCTAATCAGGTTGGACTAGGGATTACCTAAACAGCCTCACTTGAACTTTATCACCTCTTTAAAGGCCTTTTCTCCAACTACAGTCACATTTTGAGGTACCAGGGATGGAGACTTCCACACAGGAATTTTGGTAGATGAATTTCAGCCTGTACTGCAGGCACGTACACTGCTGGTAAAAGTTAAATGGTTGAATCTATTTAAAGGAAAATATAGCAATTTCAAAAACATTGTTCAGCCATGTATCCTTTGACCCAGCAGTCCGGTCCTTGGAACTTCACCCTGTAGCTAGCCTTCAAAAACAAAACAAATGTGCACAAGGTTATTCATCAAACTATTATTTGTAAAAGTAAAATAATGAAAACAACATGAATACCAGTGCATAAAATATTGGTCAAATAAGGTATGGTACATCTTCACATCAGAGTAACTATTCAAGTACAAAAAACTTGGGGGAAGATCTTTGTTAGTTGTTTAGTTATTTCTAGGATATGTTTCAAATAAAAAATGCAAAGTGAAAAAGAGTACGTATAGTAGGCTAGTTGTTATGTAATAAAGGAGGGAAGATAAGGATGAAGAGCACACCCACACATTTCTTTTTGAAAAAAGAAACCTGGGAAGGAAAAACCAAAAGCTAATGAAAAGGTTGCCTGTATAACAGGTGTAGGGTGGAAACGAGAAAAGAGTAGAGAGGATGAGGAGGCAGTGGCATACCTTTTTAAGTCGTTTTGACTCCTAAGTCATGACAATGTTATGAATATTCAAAATAAGATTAAATAAACAAGAGCAACTCCCCTCCCCCCAACCCTCCACCCCCACCAATTGAACAAAAAGAGAAAATGAATCCTACTGTAGAAGCAATTGATAACAGAAAAGAAAGAATTAACCCAACAAACTGAACACAGAACTCTGGCTGCACATGCTTTGTGGCATATAGCCTAGTGGCAAAAAATATTTGCAACAAGTTTAGATTTTACTCAGTAGGTTTGTTATAGGTCGTGGTATTGGTATAGCAATTCCCATGCTCCTTTGTGTGAAATTGTAGGACAGGGGAAATGAGTCAACATTGGATGTTATTAGGAGCCAGGGCTTTTATCATGAGAGAAGGGACCTACAGACGTAGAATGGGAGGAGATGAAGGACTCTCTGCCCTGGCTTTGAAGGGATCAGAATAAACACATAATTTAAACTTACACTTCTTAGCTCTGTTTAATTAGGTATGAGGGAAGAAAAGTACAAGTTGCATCTGGAATATCATATTGTTCTAGAAAGCACAAAAAAAAGTTAAAAAACCTGTGGAAACATACCAAATGAATACAGGAGCCAGCCTGAAGCAGTAACCACTGGCCGAATTAGGAAAACATTCAGCATCAAAACAATAATTATCATGATGTCTTTCATTGGATTGAATTAAAAATAGTGATATTTAAAAACAAACAAACAGTGGAATAAAACAAAATGAGGTAGGAGGATGAAGCAGAGTTCTTTTTAAAAAATGCTGGTGAAATGTACAACAAATGATAGAATTAGAAAATAAGCTTTTTTAATGATTCGGGCAAGTATCAACAATGGATACTAAAATCATTTGGTGAAAGATTCTTGAGTAACAAGGTATTAATTCAGTCTTAAAGTTTAACCTCACAAATTACTTACCAATGGCAAAATAAAGTTTTTCTATTTTGTAAACTATTGGTTGAACATCATCTTAACCAGTAATTGAACTGTATTACCCACAATGGGATAATCTGACATTATATTGTTTCCTGATAGGATTCACTGAGAAAAATCCAACACTATCATATGTTACATTCTTGCCAAATGTGTCAACTCAGAATTTAAATATGAAAAAACAATCATAAAAATCTATATTTATGGGACTGGCTACTGAAGAACTTGTCAGAGTGTTGCAAAATCTCTCTCATGGAAGAAGAAGGAAGTGAGGGAACTGTCAATGAAGAATAAAGGGACATGGCAACTAACTATAATCTGCGATACTGGATTTGACCTTTGATTGAAACGAGTTAACCATTAATGATATTATTAGGTTAACTGGGAAAATCTGAATGTTTATTGTAAATTAGATAATATCATAACATCAATGTTAAATTTCTCGAGAGTGATCATATTCTTGTGGATATGTAAGAGCAAGTCCTACGAAGAAAAAACTGGTAGTAGACAGGTTATCTAGAAGTAGGAACTTAAGATGATAAAAACAGAAATTGAAGGCCTACTCCTCCTAAACATCTTCAAAGTATAAGTGGGATTTGAGGCCTATTTGGACAATGAGAAAGAGCGTGGACTCGAAGATAATGTTGAGGCATCTAATTTGAGTTAATGGATAGATGTTGGTACCATCCACTAATACTGCTAAGTGTGCATGCCATGTTGAGGTATCTGTAAAATATTCATGGGGAAACCTTAATTATACCATTAGAAAGGTCTATCTAAAAGTCAGGAATTGATTCGAGACAGACATTCTAAGCTGAGCAGTGATAGGTACAGAGAGCTGAAGGCGCTGTGGGAGATGGAATTTCCCCGGAGAGCAGAGAATGGGAAGACAGTGGGGCTGAGAATAGAACACTGGAACACAGCAGTATGCCTCAAGAATCCTTTTGTCCTATCCATCCTCCATAGGAGCCCATTCCAGATTATTGAAGCGACGGAAATATGGCTTCATTATCAGAACCAGTCAGGTCCTACGAGGAAAGAGAAGCCACTGAGATGGCCTGAGACTAATGAAGGGACCACTTCAGTAAGTGTCAGAAGGATTAAGGAAACAAAGAAGTTGAGGCACCCAGAGAGAAAGAGACTTTTGAGTGAAAAGAAGTTTTTTGATTGGGGTCTACTAGAGAACCATGAGACAGGTCAAAGAGTTATTGTTCTTTGGGAATGAGTCTTTGAACGAGCTCCAGTTTTATTCTCCTCTGTCAGGTTTCAGAATGCAGGACGCTGTTTTTCAAGGCTATAACTAAGCTAGGGGAGTGGGGCTAGGACTAGGCTCTCACCGAGATTCAGCCATTTTTCTTGAATAGAAGCTACTGGGTTGCTATGAGCCTTTGATTATTTTTCAGAGTTGTGATAAAACTAATTGTGATACTTTTTGCAACTTTTCTGTTGCTTTTCAGAAGGGGGGGCATTTTTTGGAAGGCCTTACCTTACCATTTCACTGACATCAACTCTCTAACTTTCAATATCCTGGCGTGTCTTCCATTGGCCAAATCCAAACCATCTAAGACCAGCTGCAAAGGGAACCTGAATAAGCAGTATGTGGGCATCAGATGGCCAGAGAGCAGGACTGGCATCAATGGCAGAAATGGGAATGGAGCAGGGGTGAATGGTAAAGAACTCATTGTAGAATGGTAACTAGACTTCAATACAACTTAATTAAGGTCAGTGGTCAATGGGAACCTACTTGGGCCTCAGTATAGGGAATCAAAGTTTCTCCTTCAATACTTCTAAGTCAAAAGAAAACAAAGAAATAATTTTGGCCAAGAAAACTGAAGTGTTTGGGAGACCAATATGGCCCTAGTTTTAACATCTTGTCAAAGCTCTCTTACCCACTGTCCAACCACAGTATCTTTACTGTACTCTAAGAAAAACCTTTTTCAAATCAGCATTCTTTTCAGGAAAACTAGATGAAGAGTTTTCTTCCCTTATTCTTTTATTTCTCATATCCTCAGATCTTATAAGATACAGGAAAGAAAACCACAATTTGCATGATGTCACACTCTCCCTCTCTTTCAGACTTTATAATTGCCATTTTAAAATATGTTCGTTTTCATAGTCAGTCTCAGCACACTCCTTTTGTTCTCAGCAGTCCTGAAGAAGAGCTTGATGCCATCTTATATAAATCAATTCTTCACAGAATGGAAGACCATTACGAAATGTGTGGGTCCCCCATCAAATAACTTTCTCATAAAACCAATGCACCTGTGGGTGGAAAACTTCTAGCCTAGCAGTAAGGGAACTTTGATGTGGTCTGCAAATTTATCAGGTTCCAGAAAACAATCACTAAGGTAGCACTTATCCAAACCCTTTAATCTCCCTGTGCTGCCAGAATCCCATTGACTCCTTTCCCCTTCCTGATGAGGCAGGTGTGTGTGGCAATGTTCATCATTTAGGTAGGATGGTTCAAGTGGTTATTTTATATTTTGTGACCAATCTGAGGTTTCTGAGCAGGGACTCTACTGCTCTGTATTTGTCATAAAAGAGCAATATAAAGACCCTGCTTGGGCAGAAAGAAGGAGCTCTTACCCTTTGTGACAGCATGGATGCAACTGGAAAGCATTATGCTAAGCAAAATAAGCCAGGCAGTGAAAGACAAATCCCATATGATCTCACCTTTAACAGGAACCTAAACAACCAAACAAAGAAACAAGCAAAAGATAACCAAAGATACTGAAATAGAGAACAGGCTGACAGTGTGCAGAGGGAAGAGGGGAGGGAATTTCAGGGGAAAAGGGGAAGGGTTTACAGGAACAAGTATAAAGGACACATGGATAAAAACCTAGGGAAGGGTGGAAATGGGAGGGAGGAGGGGAGGGCTGGGTGGGTGGGCTGGGATGGGAGTAAAAGATAGAAAATTGTACTTCAACAACAATTGTACAACAACAATTTAAAAAAAGGACCCTGCTTGGTAAGGGCTGGGAATGTTGTCTGTGGGTCTACAGAGGTTAGAGGTCCCATTGATATATCATTCATCCCCATTTATTCTACTCCTACTACATACACTGCTGGGAAGAACTACGTGAAGAAACTAGAATCCTGGAAGACTGGCTCAAGAAGGCATCTGCTGACCTGGGGGAGGTGGTGTATCAGTGACGGAAGCACAAATTGATGGTGGCAGAACTTCATCCGGGATCCCAGGCAAAATTGTGAAAAATTTCCTTGTGCCGTGTTTCTCATCCCTTCTGCCATTTCCCTTTGCTCAGGCTCCCCAATGTCACTGGGCATCCTGACTTCCTGGAACCTCAATAATGAGTGCCCATTTGAATTTGTTTTTCAAGTGTTAAAATTAGCTAAATGAGAAGGTCATTAGATGGAGGTGGCTTTAATGCCTTAGTAGACTGTAAGCAAACAAAAGCTAAGCCTGTCATGCCTCAAGGTTAAGAAATCAAACACTGGGGAAGAACCAATCACAAATAACCAAATAGTTATGAATTCCCAAATAATGCAACTGCTTGTGTTATAGCTATGTGTTGCTTCTGAGTTTCTTCTATAAAAGTCTTTCCTCCAGCTCCTGTTGGTTTAGCACTCTTAACTACCTATGGCTGTCCAATTCAAATCAGTTTTTTTTCTCAAGTATGCTCTTAAAAATTTATTATGCTTTAGTTTATCTTTTTTTAAAAAATATTTTATCGCCCTGGCTGGTGTAGCTCAGTGGACTGAGTGTGGGCTGTGAACCAAAGTGTCACAGGTTCGATTCTCAGTCAGGGTACATGCCTGGGTTGCAGGCCATGACCCCCAGCAACTGCACATGGATGTTTCTCTCTCTTTCTCTATCTCCCTCCCTTCCCTCTCTAAAAAATAAATAAATCAAATCTTTAAAAAATATTTCATCTATTTATTTCTAGAGAGAGGAGAAGGGAGGGAGAAAGAGAGGGAGAGAAACATCAACTTTTGGTTGCCTCTCACAAACCTGACTTGCAAGCCAGGCAAGTGGCCCCACTGGGAATTGAACCTGCGACCTTTTGGTTCACAGGCCAGTACTCAATCCACTGAGCCACAGCAGCCAAAGTGCTTTAGTTTATCTTTTAATAGCAGCATCTCGTGTTCCATCCCCCCTCCCTTTTCTTCTAGTCATTAAAATCTATCTATCTCATGTCCTTATCATATTAGAAAGAAAGGCTGACATGCTAATATATCTGAAGAAGACATTCATTGAAAAAGTTCACTGTTATTTCTTTTAGGTAACGTTTGACAGTAATAGTAACTTTCAGTCTTTAACTTGAAAGAGCAGCCAGTGAAAATTCCTGAGAAAACAGCAAGGTGTGTGGGCCAGATATTTCACAGCTACCATTCCACGACTTTCCACTCTGTACCAACTCTACACTTTAAGTACAGAGTCCATTCAGTCTTCATGTCAACCCCGTGAAGAGGGTATTATTCCTCTTTTGTAGGTGGTAATCCTGTTGCTCTTAAAGATGAGTGACACAGCTAGTAAAAATGCAGGGCTGTGATTTGAGCACATGTCAGTCTAATTTCAAAGCCTGAAGCACCCCACATATGATGATTCCTCAGGCTGGGGGCCATCCAGACTGAACAACTCATGTCAGGGACCATGTGGTGGGATTTCATGTACTTGGCCACATCGTAGCCTGTTTTCATTCTAGTCAGATAGGTTGTCTCCTTCAACTCAGGAATCCTCTCCTTTAATCTAATTTTTATTTCTCTTTCTGGAGAAATAAATTATTATTATTATTTCCATTTTGGGACTGAATCAACAATAGAAGCATCAGGCCTTTCTCTTTTGATGGTGTATGTTGCTCAGAGACCAGGGAGAAACAATAAAAACCATTGTTTTGTTGGAAAGTATACTTTCACAGGTCAAAATTAGTGAATGTTGAATAGCTCAGTAGTCCAGAGTAGGGTTCTGGATGAAAGGAAATGGCACAAATAACACAGTGGTCTCGATGGAAAGGTGGAAGAACACCCTTGTGCCCTTCTTTCCCCTCCATATGTTGTGAGTTGTGGGACTCAGGGGAAAGACACAGTGTGCCTTGAGGGGTGTGGGGGAAATGTGAGCTCCAGGAATGGTGTTTACGAGCACTCTGATCTTAATGAAACACCAGGTGGGGAAGGTGGAAGACACGAGTCAGGAAATTCTAAGACCTGGCTGGTGCTGCAGTGGGAACAGTTAGGGCCTGATTATCTGTGAACGGGGGTATCTGTGAACAGGTCAGGATCACCTGGCATTTTATCTTAGCATTTATCCAGTTGGGCAAGAAACCAGGGGCAGGTGCACTAGAAATAAATTGTTCTCTGTCTCTGTCTCCCACATGTTGGTAAGACTCAGGCCCAGGCAAAGAAGAAATTAGATGTTTGAATTTACCTATGATTGTTACAGAATAATCAAAAGCCAAATTTGGATAATAATTGCTTTCATATTAGTTATGACTCTTCTTTCATCTACTGATGACTGGAGTAGGTAATTGAGTTGGCAAAAAGCAATCTTAATTTCCATGTTAGGGTTGAAGTAAAAAGACAACTATGGGTGTTCACACATATGGACCGTGTGAACTTTGATCATATCCCACAAATGTCCCCCATAATCCACGCCATCAATGTTTAAGTTATCAGGCTCTGTTTTCCTGTATAGGATTCTATTTCCCAATATTTTTCTCTTCTCTACCATTCTTCACCAGTCTTTACAAATGAACAGCATCTCCAACACATTTACACTGCAGCAGAGGCAAAGAGAGCCCCTCAGGGGTCCAGAGGAGAGAAGGGTGCTGGTGAGGGCACATGGACCCAGTGCCTGAGCCCCACAAAGCACTCAGCACATAGTGGAGCTGGATCTCAGTCCGTATTTCTTGACTTTTCACAAAACGGTGGCCCCTGTGTCTCAGGTTATTGGCAAGAACTAAATATAAGGTGTAGCAGTGTGTCTGACCAAAGTTAGAATTTGTTGCCTGTTGTGAAATCTGAGGGCAAAATCAAAATCTTGTCTTGCTCCCCTGACTAAAGTCACTGGAAATAGTTTCTTACTATAGTTTCTGAGATTCAAAGAAAAGACGGCTTCAAGCGGTTTATTACACAAGGTTCAGAAGGCTCGTGGGCCTCTAACCGTTCCCACCAAGTTGGATTTTGATGGGTTAAGTGTGAGTGGATGAGGACCATATGGATTAAATTTCCTCTCCAATACACATGGGTTTTAAATGAAGGGGAAAAGGTGCTTGGGGCACAATGCATTTATTTGCCAAACTCCCAAACATTCAAAAAATAGTTTAAGATGTCTTGGAAAATCCAGCCAGCTGCCCAGGCCCCCTCTCCCTGGAGTGATCATCTGTACATTCATGCTGATAGGTGCACGGAGAGCGATGCCTCATCTTCTGGAATTCAAGTTTTATATGTTCTAGTCTCTGGTACAGATAACCCTAAAGTCCCGGATGGCCTAGTAGTAAAGTTTTGGCAATCTTTCCTCCAAAATATATATGAAACTTCCTCAATCCATCTCTCTTACTCAAGGTCTGCTCAAATACATGTCCTCACGAGGTGAAGAAATTTTGTATTTACCAGTGTCTCAAATATTTAGATGAAAAGCATTTACTTTGTCTCCTGTTTATAGGTGGTAGCATATTAATGACTATTTGTTGGTGTGAGGTGAGACCAACAAATGGTGAAAATGTGGCTCAGTTTCCCTGGATCTAAATCTAAATGAGTTAGGTCATAGTAGTTAAAGAGAGAGGAAGACAGGGGATGATGGAGGTAAACTGAAGATGACTTCAGGCATCTGGTCGTGAAGAAATGGGAGAGCGGGAAAGCACTGTGGAGCTGGAGGGATGATGAAGTCCAAGAAAACTTTGCTGAGGCTGCGTGTCCTATGACAACCAGATGGGAATAGCCGGTTCCACCAATCTAATTTGTTTTGTCCAATTTACATGATGAAAAGTAAGGATGGGAATTTATTGTTCTCATTTACATGTGGATTCGATTGTCTTAGGTTCAACTCGGTGTATTGCAGTAACACACTGATCACATCTGAATCTACTGTGGTCATGTTCAGCCACCCACTGTGATGCTGGCAGGGTTTCGGTATAGAATAGATATGGGTGAAGGGTGAGGAACAAAGAAGGTACTTTCAAGTTAGGAGCCAGCTACTGGGCAGACGGAGGTGTCATTACTGAAGATGGGGAAAGGGAGTGAGGTGATGTTAAATAAAGATGGTCCCTTGAGAAACAATATCAGTAGTGCACATTGATTAGGAGTTGTATGCATTCTGATGCTAGTTTAAAAACTGTTGCGATTTAAATCATATATTAATGGAGCTATCCCAAATCCTTATTCTACTTTCTAAGAAAAATACAACTCCCTTGCTATGTATGGTTAAGGTAGTAAAGGTAAAAATCACAGTAAGTTACATTTTTTGGTCACCTCCATTCCTGACTTCTTACTTCCCCTGAATTCTTATTCTCCTTTGTTCCTTGGAATTTTCTTTATTTTATTCACTCATTGAAACATATGACTATGCTTTCTTTCTTTAATTTTAATTTTAAAAGCAATGACAAAAATATTCATTTTAGACCTTCATCACACCCACAAACTTATAGATTTCTATAAAATCTACATATACAGAGTGTTTGGTAATTTCTGTGTTGTTAATATTCTGGTCCCAGCTTTACTTTCCAGGTGAAAGACTCACTCATCACTTTAAATTGACTGCCTAAACAAGACCCCATTGAGTTCCAGTTATGGATATTAAAGCAGAGGAATGTATATTGAACAGAGAAAGTCAGAGGACTGGATGGGTGCCTGTTCCTTTAGCTGTCCAGGGCTGTTGATTTTCTCAGGACCTTATTTCTGAGTTTTATTACTGGCTGTGATTCTGTCCAGCTGTGTAACCATAGACAATCATGTAGCCATTGAGGTCTCAGTTTTCTGGTCTGTAAAATGAGCTGGATCTTGAGCCCTTGACACTCTGACATTCACATCTGCAGGGATCTCTGGCGTTACTGCTTGTCTGTCAGCTTCGAGTCAGTGGTGTTTTCAGAGGCAACAAACCAGAATGAGAACAAGAGCACAGACTCTTCCCAGGATAACTATCCTGTTCCCAGGATAACTGGGCAGTGAGTAGTAAGGTGGTGAGGCCTGTCTCTGACCTCACTGCCATTCTCTGCTGCCTCTTTGAGTCTCCAAATGTCTGCCGTGAATCTATACCCAGAGGGCAGTCACCAGTCAGCCAGTTCTCCCCAAAGTTTGTCAACAGGGGTTTTAAATGTTAACGTCTCCCTGGAGCACTTATTGTTTAATAGTTGACTCTAGTAAGTAGAAATTCAAGATTTAAAAGAATTAGGCAATGAATTTTTAGAATGCCAATTTCACTATTGTGTTTAAGAATGACATTTAGGACATGGTTGCAAGAGAAGATAGCGTATTTAGAAAGACTCCCATGATTAAAGCTTTGAAACAGAGGCAGATGAGGGAGCCCGGGAGCCTGCCAGGAGCACCTTCCAGTGAGCAGTTGGATGGAACACAGCTTTGCCGCTTGTCGGCTGTCTGTCGTGACCACTCTGCCTTGTGCATTTCTCCTCTTTGGCTTTCACAGCCGGCAGGGCATTTGAACACAAATAGTCCAGATTTGACTATTGTACTTACTGTTTGTGTCATCTTTGCAACTTATGTTGCCTCTCTCAGCCTTAGTTTTCTCATCTGTCAAATGTAGGTTGCTTTGAAGCTTGTCTGATGATTTGGTGAAGCACCCCACATGGTGTTTGCCATGTGCAAAGCGTGCAGGGGAGCGGCGAAGAATCTAGCACTAGACAACCTGAGTTAGAGTCTGGCCTCCTCCACTTACCAGCTAAGTTAATATGAGCAAGCTACTCAACCTTTCTGTGCCTCAG
This sequence comes from Phyllostomus discolor, assembly GCF_004126475.2. Classification (NCBI taxonomy): domain Eukaryota; kingdom Metazoa; phylum Chordata; class Mammalia; order Chiroptera; family Phyllostomidae; genus Phyllostomus; species Phyllostomus discolor. The sequence goes on from NC_040906.2 coordinate 15,779,914, forward strand.
TTTCCTCACATGCAAAGTGCTGCTGGTAAAGGCATCCATTCCACTGAGTTGTTGTCAGGTGTCCATGAATTAAAATGTGGTCGAACAGTGCCTGGTTCCTAGCAAATGGTGTAAAAGTGTTTGCTCTCATTGTTATCATGATGAGGGAGTTTGTCTCTGCAACCTGTTCTAGAGGAAACACTTGTTTGTCAGTTGGTTCTCAGTCATGCCTACACACAGCCTGCTAGCCCATTTCATTTGTTTAATTTGTATGATGTGAAGATAAACAAACAATGAACAAATGACTTGAGGTGAACTGATCTTCACAGTCTGGAGGCAGGAGAAAAGCTCTAAACTTTTTGCTTGCGTGAGACTTTTGGTGACTCACAGTGTTTAAGAACCCCAAACTGTCCCTACCACCACTCCTCCCTGTATACCAGCTGCAGAACTGGAGGCTGCAGGGGTTCCCACCGCACTCACCATGGGCTCGCTGTTTGCCTCCCCAGGGCGCCCATGTGGATTTAAATTACAGTTCTGCAGCTGGGCACAGCTCCCAGGGCTTCCCTGAGATACCAGGATACCCACTGAGAAGTGGGGGGCCTGAGCTGGGAGAAGAGGGATGCAATCTGCCCATCCTCAGCTTTGAAAAACCAGACAACAACCAGAGAGGGGCCAGTCTGAGACACAGAGGCCCCCAGTGAGCCAAGTAGCCAAATAGTGAGTTGCTCATAAAGACAAGGAGGGGCGTGGGAAGCGGAAGAAAACCACAGGGAAACCTACAAACATTCCCTGCCAACGTCACGTTACCACGGAGGAGGAGGCAGCGCTGCTGGCTTTCTTTGCAAGGTGTGTGTGTGGCGCGTGTGTGTGCAGGCGTGAACACGCACGTGCACATCCATTCTGTAATGACCTCCACGGGAAACTCCTCCGCCATCCTTCCCATCCACAGTGTTTGGAGCAATTAGGTAGGACTTGGGCAGAATGATTCATGCTTCAATAAATTCAATTTCAACAAAACATAATTACAGTGAGTCACCTAATCGCAGCTGTAATCACGGCCCGCCCCTCCAGAAGTCAAAAACAGTTGAGGGCCTTCAGCAAGGGCGTCTGTTCCCTCACTGTGACTGAAGCCTCCATCTTTTGCCTAGCAGCCATGTTTGAGACTCCAGGGCCTTGCTAAGTTTTAAAATCACAAATATTTCAGGCATTCATGAAGGTGCAATGCATATTTGAATAAATACCCTTGTATGCACCAATCAGCCTAAAATTAAAACTCTACACTACTGTATATTGTTAGTGGTTGTTTTAGATCTTTGTAAAATGTATGAATCCATAGTCTACCAAGAGTTAATATTGCCACTCATGCAAAATATAGAAAATGTCAACCCCATGGGTCCCTTTATTTCATACCCACCATTCTTTATATTACAGTGTCACATGTGTTACATCTCTATATATGGAGAACCCCACCAATATAGGTGTTTTAAGGGGCTTAAGAGGAAATAAAATGGTGTTTTATACTTACCCAGATGTGATGGCTTTTTGATATGTTAGTTTGGGTAGGACAAACTACAGTTCAGTTGTCCAGTCAAACCCTGATCTAAAGGCTGATATAAGGGGATTTTGTAGCTATAATTAAAGTCCCTAATATAACCAGGTGACTTTAATCAAAAGCAACATTATTCTGGGTTAGGCCTTTCCAGGAGGGTTTAGGTTTTTCCTGAGCTCAGAGACTCCAAACCTCTGAGTCTGTAGGGAGGTTGCAGCCTACTCATTCTCTTCCCTTCTTGACCACCTGCCAGACCCCACAAGCGTGTAGGCCAATTCTTTGTGATGATCCTCTCCTCCCCACTCGTTCTATCTCTATATTTCTCTGGTTGAACCATGAATTATACACCAGATATCTATCCTTTACCATGACTGATGCTCTATTATTTCCTGAAAATGAAGTTTTACTCTAGCACTTTGTTCTTATAACTTAAGGAACTTCCTTCAGCATTTTCTTGTAGTGCAGGTTTTTAGCAGTGATGCTTTTAGGTTGTCCTTATCTGAAAACATCTTTATTTTACCTTTGTTTCTGAAGACTATTTTTGCTGGATATAAAATTCTGGGTTGATAGCTTTTTTCTCTTAACTCTTTAAAGATGTTGTCATAGCATGTTCTCACCTCCATAGTTCCGAATGAGAACTCCATTGTCATTTAAATCACTGGCCTCCTGTGTGTAATGTACCATTTTTCTCTAATTCCTTTCAATATTTGTTCCTTACTCATAGTTTTCAACAGTTTGATTACAATGTGTCTAAGCAGGGCTTTCTTTAAATTTATCAAATTTGTGATTGGGGTTGGTTGAGATTACTGAATTTGTTTTTGACCAAATTTGGGAAGTTTTTTGGTCATTATTTCTTCAGACATTTATTTTGCCCTAATCTCTTTCTCCTTTGCTTCTGGGACCCAATTATATTAATGCTAGACATTTTGATGGTCGTTTTGCTTATTAATTTTTGGAGTCCTTTATATAGCCTGGACACTATCCTTTGGTTTGTTATATGTTTCTAAATATCTTCTGCCAATCCATTGCTTATCTTTTTACTTTTCATGTATCTTTGGTACATTTTTTGTATTTATTTTAATGTAGGTAAATTTATCAATCCTTTTTAAAGTTATTGCTTTAAAAAATTAGTGTGTGTTATTTATTAAAAATTATTTCCCACTCCAAGGTTTTAATTATGCTATACTTTTTTCCAAAGTATTTTAAGTTTTCTTTTTCATATCTATGTATTTAATCAACATTAAATATAATTTTGTTTAAGGGGAGATGTAGGGATTCAATGAGAAGTTTTTTTTTCACTTTAGTAACCAATTATTTCAGCACTTATTCTTTTCTCCACTGATCTGCAATGCCATCCCCATTTTATAGGACATTCTTCTTGTTTCATTAGAAAAGTCTTCACTGTCATCAGATGAAAAAAAATCTGCATTAAAGAAGCTTTTCTGGTATCCAACCAATAGCAAAGGGGAGGGCCAGCCCAATGAGTATGATTTTACTGAGACCACCAGGCACCAACTTGGCCCTTCCAGAATGCTCTTTTAATTTATTTCTAATTTTCTGAAGAGGAAGTTAGGAGAGAGACAGGAGGTGGTCAACTGGTAAATTCAGTCTCTTTAGCTGGTAAGGTCTGAGAGGGAATGAATTTTAATCAGTTTGTTTTGTAACCCACAAAGACCACTAAGCTTATTAAAAATCAGTTGACCTTGAGAAAGAATTTTTAGCCAAGTCTTTCTCTACCACTTTTCCAACTAGCAAAAGCTACTCTCCACATGAATGCCAATTGTGAGTGTCTTGGTGGAAACAGAGAGATTTATATGCCCTCAAACTCCAAATAAACTCAAATATCCCAAGCTCAAGTCATGTCTTTGCTTTTGGGAAGAAGGGCTCCTTTTCTAACCCTTCTTGGTTGTTAGTAAAAAGCTACAAGAAGGAAATATGAAAGCCTCTTTTGGCCACTTTTCTCTATATTGAGCCACATTCATGGCTAGAAACCATTTGAAAGGATTGGTTGATACTTGGCTTAAACAGCTGATAGTTGTAATAATGTACTTAGTCCCTCAGCTGGTTTGAGCATAGGATAGCTAGCCTATTCTGAACCCAAATGGATTGCAGTGATCAGGTACTGTTGGCTATACATGTTTTCTTAATGTTCAACCTAAGGTTTTCCTTTCGTGTTATGAGTGAGGTTTAATACAAAATTTTTGCCCTGCCCAGGGGTTGCTTTCTTTTCAGAGGCTCAAAAGACTGTTTTAGATCATATCTATCTAGTACCTAAAAACTAGTTTGAAAAATCTTTTGAGAAATTTACTATTCAACTTTTATTTGTGACAAATCGACCTTTAAGTTTAACAATCTCTTATAAACATACTCCTAGATTGGAATCCTTGTTTTTTATATTCTTGATAAGCAAAATTCCCCCTTGTGTCGTACCTTCATATTCTCTGTAAATCCTCTTTGTCTCCATACTATACTTTGAAGTTGGAAATAGGCATGTCACTTTTTTTTGTAAAAGTGCTGAGAACCAACTATCAAACATATATACACACACACACACCGACCTCAAAATAAAAATGAGATTGCATCTTCTAAGCCTTCCTTTCCCATTGGACCTTTCCTTTGTTACTCAACTGTGTGTTAGCCAATTACCTTCCTTAATGATCTTAGGACACACATCTATCAGCATAGTGTTGAGCTGAGCCAAGGGCTATACAAAGTGACAGGAAGAATGAAAATTGTAGATTTTGACTTTCATTATGTCACTTTTCATTTTCTATAATTTTTTTTTTCTTCAGCTGCCCTGGTTTAGCATGGCTACAGCCTGAAAGCAGTGTTCTCTAGGAGAAGAGCATTGGACACAAAGGCATAAGTCCTGGGTTTTAGTTCTTGTCACACTTGTAGCTGGTGAAGTCAGTCAAGCCATTTTTCTGGTTCTTTTAGCAAAAAGCCAAAGCTGCACCTTAGGTGCTGATAAGAGCCAGTCATTTAGGGTAACTGAGATAAGAAGGCCTAGTTGACTCTCAGATGAACTAGAGGTTACTTCCCCCTACAACCACAGTTGAAAGACAAGTGCCCAGTTCTGATTGTTGCCATAGGAACAAGGGCCATAGTGTTTCCAGATCTCCTGATTTTTCAAGATATGCAGTTACATGGGTTTTGTAAAAGGGGATATTTCAATATTTAAGCACTGTCAACTAATTAGAAAGTTCAAAAATTACACTTTCTGTGGCCCTAGTAAAATGCCTCAATTCCTGGGTCACCAGAGTTAACCTCTAGACTAAATGGTATTTAAAGTCTCTTCCAGTTCTGAAATTTTATACTTTAATATCCAAATGGTCTGAATTGAAGAAAGAACTGGTGTTTGAATATGAGGAAGATTTTCCTGGCATTTAGTTTTTATATTTTGAAACAGGTGGCCAGGGGAATTGTGAAATGTCCTTCAAGTGATCTTGAAGAATAAGAGAAACCTCCTTCTGTCTGGGATTAGTTAAAAGCAGTTGCCAGTAGGGGGATGGATGAAATGTTCTCTTGCAATTCTTTTCAGAGTAGATGTTGTGAAACAGTACTTTATGAGTTTTGTTCAAATGTCCTCAGGTCCTTTTAGGGGAGGAATGAGGTGGTTGTTTGGTTTCTGATTCCCAGGACCTCTCCCAACTCAATTCCTGGAATCATGCTGGGGGACACTGTAAACTGAAATTTAAAGTTACAGTTTGTAACTTCCCTTCTAATGTTTAGATTAGGTTTCATATCTTGGAACTGAAATCAGCGCAGTAGTTGGAGTGTAGATAAAAATGTCTATAGCTTCAATTGTCAGCATGCTAATGAAAACCAGAGAGGGCAATAAACAAAGGTAGAGATGAGTGATGGCAAAGATAAGAGCTTTTTAACCTCACTTTATTTTCATTGCAATTCTCTCCTTAAGAAAATTGATTATGATGACCTCGGCCCATTTTCTTATGGATTAAAAATACCTAGGAAACCCACAAACATCATTTATACACTAAGTGTGCTCAAGCCCAGAGTCAGCAGTTCAACAAGCAGATAGAATTCAATGTAGTTATGATTGTATCACCATAAACACTAGGTCTCTTATTCCAAAGTAACCACAGCAAAATAAACACACCACCACCCTTGGAAAGAGACAGAGGATAGAAGGAAGAAAGCAAGAGAGAACACACATACATTTGGTTATTAATCAAATGCATTTCAACAGCACAATGCATATTAATAGGGAAGAAGAAATTGATTAAGCCTAGGTAAGAAGATTTATTAAAGCCCAGGAAAGCAAGTTAGCTAGGCAAAGGATCCACTTTCATATAAAAATGAATAAGGTGGGTCATTGATGTTGAGCGCAAATGCTTTTGATAGGAAGATGAGGTTGTCTGAGATGGTAATCTTCTCCATTACCATTAGCATCACCAAAATTTAAGTGCTAATTTGCATACCAGATAAGATGGGTGAGAGGCAGAAAGGTCTAATTAGATACTATGCATGGTGGCCATGTGTCATCTTGCCTCTCCAGCATCAGTTCTCCCTTCTTCTTATAATAACATGGGGAATTCCCTTGGGGTACCTACCACTCCTTCAGAATTGCATGCAGACTTGGTGCGCCCATCAATTAACTAGCAACTTGGTCAATGGTCAGACCTAAATAGGGACCAAGATTTGCTCTCTGAAGAATTTGAATCTTAAGAGGAGTGACACAAGGGAAGTCCAGAGTTAATCTCCTTCGAATGTCCTAAAGAGACACTTGATTCATTTCCTAATGCTATTCTGGTACCTGTTCTTTTCTGAAGTCTGACAGTTCATTGTTTCCTGTGACTCACAAAACTATCCAGAAGCCTTAAGACAAATCTTACTTTACAATTAAGTTAACCAGAGTCACTTCTGTTGCTTGCAACCCAAGAAACTTAACAGACATATAAAACATCTCCCCTGTGATCTCACCAGTTGAAGAAGAAACTAGCGAAGAAGAAACAGACTACGAATCTATTGATAACTTATTAGAATTAGTAATTGATTTGATAAGGTTGTTGTATTCAAATTCAATATATGAAACTCAATTGTGTTTCTCTACACTAGCAACAGATAATGAAGAAAATCAAATTAAAAATGTAAACCATTTATGATAGCATCAAAAATGTAAAACATTGGAGTAAATGTAATGAATTTATATGTTTACAACCTCTACTCAGATATCTTTAGAACATTATTGAAATTAAGGAAGACCTAAATAAGTGGATTGTTGTCTTAATTAATTTGGGGCCAGCAATAGATTTGAGACAGAATCTCGGAGCTGATATTGATGTGGTTCAAGTTCATCTTTTTATAGATAAGGAAAGCAAGACTAGAAGAATAAAACAGCCTATTCAAGTGAGCCCAGAAGGACCTCAAGTAGTCCTCTATTACCACTAGCCCACTGCCTTCTGCTGTTAACCTGAGTATCTCTACAGCTGGTACTAGAACCACACTCCTTGTCCTACCACTTTTTTTAGGGCATTCTAGCAATGGGGGCTCTGTCTTCCTTCTCTCCATTTTTCTTGAATATTCTAGTACCATGAACAATCAACAGGCTGGACTCACTATGAGATTCTCTGCCTAAATTAGGCATATAAATCCACACTAATTTCTGGGGTTGGTAATTTGTAGTTCTTCTGACTCTTTGAAAGTAGCAGGTCCTTGCTGGGAGACTCACTCATTACCCATACCTCAAGGGACAACATTCAAGCAAGAAGCATCTTGTCATTACATTTTCCAGTGTCTGGTCACAGACATTGTACAAACTCCATTTCTCCTATTCCTTCTGGAACAACCAGACTCCAGTAACCAAACTCAGACTAGGAACTGCAGTTTCCCCCCCAACCCCCACCCTTGACTTTGTCTCTGCTGTTTTTTCCTCTCTTCCATGGTTATTTTTTCCAACTTGGGAGACAAGGAGAATGTGTATCCCAGGTAAAGTGAGGAGGAAAGGGGAGGAGCAATGGCACAGACACATCAAAAGAGCTCTTTGTGCTCAGGGCACATTATTCCTGGAATCCAATCAAGTGCCCCAAAACCCAACCAAGCTTTTCAGACAGCACAGAAACCAGTCATGCAAACCTCTTGGGCTCTGCTTTTTTAAAGCTTTATAGGGTACACTGAATTATTTGGTTGGGTCCTTTCAACCGTGTGACATTTGGGTTTTCAATGGCACAAATGGAGTTGATCATTAATTATTTGGACACTTTAATTAAAAAAAACTTCACTGTGGATTTATGAGGGTCTGCTGGGGGGCAAGGACAAGGGGGCCTTTAGTGATTCTCTCATTTGAATAAGAGTGAGGGTTGGGAAGGTCTAGAAAGGGAGGGTATAGAATCAACTTTCAGGAAGGTCTTAAACCCATGTTAGGGTTTATTTGAAGGAAGAGGGACTTACAATGGAGAAAATGGAAAGGGATACAAGAGAACAGAATTCTGGGACCTGCCAAATGCATTAGGGGGCAGGGAGTTTAATAAAAATCACTGGTTTAGCAGGGAGCCATTAAGAGTTTCTGAATCAATACCTTTCACATAAAAACTGGTAAGTTCTATGGGTTGAGGTGGGGGAAGGGCTGGTTTGTGGAACATTGGGTTAACTGAACCAGAGGGTGTTTCCAGCAAGGGGAGTTTGTGAGTGGAATGTTGAATGACCAGAGGGACGGCATCCACATCTGGTTTCCAAACAGCATGGTAGTGAAGGTATAACATCCCTTCTCTTCCTTTTCCGGGCATGTTTGTAACCTCAGCCTTCTTCTCTAACGTGGGTATGTGTCCTTCTTGAGTCACACACATCCTGAAAAGGCTCATACTCTCAGAGAGTTCTGCTCCTGGGTGCCTCTCCATGAAGGTTCATCTCATGACAAGTGATCTTTGGTAGGGTTGAGAAGCCTGGGAAAGGAAATAAGCTCTTCTCCAGAGACGCTAAGAACTCCCATCTATTCAGCCTCTTGTATCCAGGAGCCTCAGGAAAAAGAGGTTCAGCACATCTGAAAATATACTGATGAGAAATGGTTGTCCTTGACATCATAATGGAGTTGAGCGTACCATATGCCAAAGAGAAGCATGGTGATTTCATGCACATCTTTACTGATTTCTTCACTTGGATATTTTAAACCCCATTCTTCTAGTTAAAGTGATTTAATAAGAAAAAAAATGACTAAATCTTGCATATCTCTTATATCTTTCCTTCTAAAGTGTATAAAACTGTTTTTAAAATTGTTCCTATGGTGACAGTTGATTACTAGACAGTAGTATTTATCCAATTTTCAAAGAAGAGAAACTGAGTCTGTAGGAACTCAAGCAATATATCAAAAGTCATAAAATATGAACATGCTGGAGTTCTGGCTTCCTGAAAAAACACATTTCTCCCAAAAGATGTCACGATCTTAGGCACAGGATTATAGAACTAGGCTCTCCAGGTAGTGTTTCTGACAGAAGTTCAGAGCACTGACAAGTGGGCTATTTGTTTATCTTAACAGTCACTGTCATGCAAAGATTGGCTTGTATGCATCCATTGTAGAGATGAGGAAAATGAAATTGATTCAAATTTCTGTAGCAAGTCTACATGAGATGTAGTGGTGGTAGTTGCTTTATCCAAAGTTAAGGGCTGGAGGGATCATAAAACACTCTGAATATAAAGCTGGCTTCAGTTGATAGCTGAAAACAAAACAATGGAATTATTGACTAGGAAGCAAGATATGATGGACTCACTCAACATACAAGCAAACCTAAGTATTAATGTTTCTTCTCAGCCTTAGAAGAACATGCTGAAAGAAAAATGGATGTGAAAAGTGGGCCAAAGCCCAGAAGAAAGGGATCATAGCTCTCACCCTCATGGGTAGAAAGATTGGGCCATTGTCCCAGGAATTTGCAGGCTCCCAGGAGTGTGCTGTCTACTGTAGTCAGTTGACAGACACAGGTTGAGAAGACACAGGGACATCACCAGTTGTTTTTAGCAGGTAAAATTGCAAAGCCATGACCTAAAGAATGTGTTCTTTTATCTCAGTTCTCCTCACAGAGAGACGTGGGGTCCTCACTTTGGTGTGGGGTTTGTGGGGTATAGTGGTTGAGAGGTTAAGTATTTGGGGGTCATACTGCCAGTCACACTGATTTCCTAGCCTCACGCTATTGTATGTGTATAGACTCATACAATTGCCTTGAGTCTGGCCCCCCAATTCACTCTACAGTGAAGAGTGACTGAGTTGTGAAAACTCATTGTAAGATAGTTGACAATTCTGATAGAGCTTCATAAAGTTGATCTCAAGAACCAGGAACTATCATATATTATAGGAACACAGAAGCTTTTCCACCCTTTATTCATGATATATAAATGTAATGATTACAGATATTCTTTTTTCTGTATTCTCTTATTCATTTGTTTATTATTTTCTCAGAATGCAAGCACTGTACCAGGTGCTGACGTTTTAGAACCTGCCTTTAAGGAGCTTATAGTGTGGATGGCAGCAGGTAATCATAGGCAGTGACAGAGGACACAGCAATGTAGGACTCACAGCCCAATTCTAAGGGAGTCCTGCTTTCACCTGGGCTGGCTTCTGGGACAGATTAGGATGGCTGGAGCTCTCCCTAAGCAGTTTCAGGGGACCCACAGGCATTTGGACACTTTTGGAGTTAACCTTTTTCTTACTCATGTAAGGTTCATCTTTCCCTGAGGATATCTCTATGTGTTTTGGTAAGTACTCACCTTTCCCCACTTGGCTCTCTGTTCATCTTCCTGGAGAAGGATAGTTTTAGTATCTTTTTGGAAAGAATCCTAATCTAAGAATATGCTTGTTGATTTTAGAGAGGGAGGAAGAGAGAGAGGGAGAGGGAGAGAGAGAGGCATCTGTGAGAGAGAAACATCGGTGAGAGAAGCATCAATTGGTTGCCTCTTGTATGTGCCTTGACCAGGGATTGAACCCACAACCTATGTACATGCCCTAACTGAGGATTAAACCCATAACCTTTTTGTGTATGGGATGATGCTCCAACCAACTAAGCCACCACCTGGCCAGGGAAGTTTCAGCATCTTGTCTCTTGTGTTGCCAGAGACTATAACTCTACTGTCTTATCATCTCAGCAAATGTGAGGAGATTTCTTTCCTTCTCCACTTCATATCTAGATGGGGCTGGTCCTAGTGATGTGTTAGAGAACCTTGTTCATACCGTGGTGTGTTCTTGGATTGTCATCCCATGTCATATTTGTCATTATGGTTTGTCAAGGGATATAAGAATTACCCAATTGACCCAGACTCCAGTCTGTGCTCTCCTGGAGGGTCAGACACAGACAGCAAGAAATGAGGGTATGGAGGTCATTGTGAGGCCATAAAAATGACAGAAAGTAGATAGTGTATGGGGAGGGGTCTGCAGGAAACATGGTATGGAAAGCAGGAAAGGGAGAGAGAGAGACTTTTGTCAGCTGCCACGAGTGGAAGTGACAAATACTAGTGAGAAGAGAGACACATAAAGAGGAATCAGCAAAAGTTCTCTGAGTGTGGTGAGAACACATTGCCTGCCTTCTAGGGAAACCCTGTGCTGTTTCTTTGGAAGAACACAGAGAACAACCTCTGTAATTCAATTTTGTGACTCAGGGGTGCTTTGTGACTTGTGGAGGTGGGATTCCAAAAGACCCAGTAATATTCAGGTTACAGAGGGCCTACTTTTCAATAGGTTTGCTGAGTTACCTGATGCTCAAATGATGAGCAGTCATGGAAGTACAAAGCAGGCAATGATGGGCAGAACCCTCAGTGCAGCACAAGAAGATATGTGCTGTCTGCTTCTTCCCCATGAGTACTCGAGCAAGTCATCCCTTGTCTGCTTGTCACAGTTTCCTCATCTTCACAGGCCATGAAAATCACCCTGGCTAATTTACTCAGGTCTGTTGTGAGGCTCATGGGAGCTCAGTCAAGTGAAAGCACATTATACATTGGAATGTGTGACAGCCATGTAAGGGAATATTATTCAAATGACATTTCTTGGTAAGGTTTGGCTGCCTTTGAGGAAGTGAGTGTCAGCTTACTAATGCCACCCTAGTAGATGAAATGGTCCCAGCTTGCATCTCTATTTTTCCTTTTACTAAATTGGAAATAAAACTCTCATAGCTTATAAGTGAAGATTGCTAAAATGTGCATCTAACAGAAATGCTTCAAAAATTCCACTCAACTTGGTTTAAACTATCTACCACATGGAGGAGGAAGCCAAAGAGATTTCTCCAGAAGGAAGCGTGTGATCAGGCCTTTTGTGTTACGGCCTCCAAGGCTGCAACCTCTAGGGGCCAAGGGACCCTCCAAAGAGCAATAGGATGAGGGTTCGCAGACGTGTTCTGCAGCCCAGTTGCTGAGCATTTGTGTGTCTGTGTCTCTCTGTGTTAGTGCCCTTATTAGAGGATGTGGTGGTGGCTTAGAGCAGGTAGGTTTCTAGTGCCAACAAACTGCTTGCTTTTCAGAAAAAGGAGAGTTTTCCTTGGGTCCATGGCCAGCTACTTTATCTGTTTTCATTTTAAAGATGTGTTTCCAAAGCACCATTTCCTGAAATCTTTTGGCCACAGCCAGGTATGAGAATCCCAGTTGCAGGTCCAGGGAGAAGGTGAGCTGCCAGGGAGAAATTTACAAAAGGGCGGATTGCCCAGAGGAGTGCCAATGGAAGTCTTGCCAGGAAGGAGAGAAAAAGCCAGAAACAAGGACCCTCCATGGGGAAAGTTCTCCCTTGAGCTCTGACTGGAAATTCATGTCTAAGAATTTTAGTTTGTATAATCAGATTGAGTTCTTGCACTTGAGGAGGGGATATTAAGCTTCAAGTTTTTTTTCCTTTTATTGTTGTTCAATTATAATTGTTCTTTCTTTTCCCCCATTACTCTCCCCTACCCTACCCACCCCCCTCCTTTTACATTCAGTCCTTGCCCCATGCCCTCGTTGTCTTTGTCCATGAGTCCTTTATACATGTACCTTGACTTGACCCTTCCCCTTCTTTCCCCAATTATCCTCCTCCCCCAACCTCTCAGTTCAAGTTTAATAAACTTAGACAAGTTGAGTGAGTCCTTTCACAGGAAGGCTTTCTGTTAACCTCTCTTATAGTATCTCCTTATGTCTAGTGACCACTGTGTCATCTCAATCACTTGTTCATGTGCTTACTGCCGCTTAGGTAAATATCTTAACTACCCTACCAGAATTTGAGCTCTGAGCTCATCAAATTAATCTATAAACTTCAGTGTCTAGCACAGTGCCTACTACACCAGTGATGCTTAATAAATGTTGGTGGTGTAAATGGCTCAATGATGCAACCTAGAGCTATTAATGAAGTTTTGATGAAAAATTCATTCATTCCACATACATTTATTGAGCACCTAATATGTGCCCAGGCTTAGTATAGGCAGTGAGAAGAAACTGAGAATAATTATACATGAGGTTAATAAGGATCACCCTAAAGATAAATTCTTTATTCTTACTTTTTATGATTCTGATTGTTGAGAACTTCTTGGTTATGCACAGGTCCTGGCCTACTTATTTTCATATTTCTGGTCACTTTGCCCTGTCCAAGGTATATCATAGGCTTTGGGATTTATCATGTTGATCTTTAATAAAACTTTAAGTAACTCCAAGCTAGTTAGTAAGCTGAGCACCTCTCTCAGCTCTCCTATCTGATCTAAGCACTCAAAAATGGGATTTTTACCAATTCCCTACCTATTAAATTGATAAAAACAGACATTACACTTGCTCTTAGACAAAAAGCTGTCAAGTGACCTCAATTTCCTAGCTATCAAAATGTAAATGTTTACAGTATAACCTAATTCTGAAGATGAAATCTCCATGCTTCCCTCTGAACCAGATGAAACCAAGATTAATGTGGAAAGCTGCTTTAATAGACAACAAAAGTTGCTGAAAAATCCTAGGTGGACATATGTGAAGACTGGAGGACCAAAGGTAGAGTAATTCTACACAGAGAATACTGGAGAGTCTTGTAGTTCCACAGCAGCATCCTTTGCTTCTCCCCCAGTGGCTGGAGTATTCTTCAGATTTCATATGGCAGCGAGACCAGAAGAGTACTGACTCAGCAGATGATGCCAGTTCATACTTTCCTAGCTTTACAGAAGTGGGAGGGTCCTGAGGGTCCATGAAATTCAAACTCCTTGAAGCTCACAGAGGAAATACACCCTGGCCAAGGTCACAACTATCATGTGGCCTAGGATGTTTTATCTTTCAAATCAAAATGGGGGGGACTATTTTTTGTCTCTAATTTAAACAATAGTATGGGGACCTCAGTGGGAAAACCATGAAGAAAGAAGAAGGAATCATGGTCTTACCACAAGGCAGAGAGACTTGCTGTGAGGGCTATGAGTCTGCAGACCTGTAGACCACTCCAGTTAGAAGGTGCCTTGGAAGTCTAATCTGACTTCCTCCCTGTGCAGCTCCGGAACCAAGAACCATAGCAGTAATCAGATTCAACCAAAGTCACAGGGTAGAAAAACACACTTCTGCATTTCACAGATTGCTTTCAGGAGTCCTCAAAGATTTCTGTCAGTTGCCTTTTCCAGAGTGGAAATAAGGTTTTTCAAGCTGGAAACTTTGGGTAGATGATGGTCACTGTAGTTTTGTAGAAAGAAAGAGAGCATCACAGAGCTATACTTTAACCACTGAAGCCTCATAAAGATTTATCAGTACTCCTCTGGTTTGCATATTTTGGAAAAAATGAATAGCAATTTCATCTTTCATAGGAATTGTAGGAAACACAAAAGGATGCTCTTGGATTTCTGTCTCTGGATGGCAAATCTTACATTACACATCTTCTTTGTTCCCTATGTTCATCACTTTTGCCTATAGAATCTTTTGTACAGATGGTTGCAAAATAAGGTGAAAATCTACTTTTCTCATTTGTGGGGTGGGAAGAGGAGATAGATAGATCTAGAAAACATTGTCTACTATTTTCTATGCATCTACTATATTCATTATGCATCCCATAACAGGACTTTCTAGACAAATGATAAATGCTGGGACGATTTACTACACATTCCAAGAACTAAGTGAAAGAATATTGAGGTGTCTAGGTTGCAGGGCTCAAGTTGTCCTGTATAACCATATTACCAGTGAGCAGCAGAGAGACCCAAAATGGTCTTATAATTTCTTTCTCCTTTGGGGGAGATTGTCAATGTATTTTTTTTTCAAGACTTTCAAAATTGCAATTGTTTACAGTAACTGGAGATGGCAGAACCTGGCTGAAGTGGGAAGGCTGAGTTTTATCTAACCTCTAATTTAGTTCTCTTCTTAAGTTTGTCCAAGTTCCTGAGACGCCTTTCCCCTGTAAGTTAAACCATTGTTTGTCAAAGGAAATATAAATTAAGAGCTCTTCTTTCAAAATGGAAACTTGGGCTAGGGAGGCAGATTCTTGCTATGCTCCTCAGATCTCCAATGTAATATAGGAAGTGGAGTCAGTGCGGGACGTAGACTTAATGAATTCTAGAGGAATCCAAAGCTCAAAAAAATGTGGGAGTTATATTGAGCCAGAAACCCAGCCTAAGTCTGACTCATCAGAGCTCTTAATAATCAGGTCGGAAATTCCATGGCATTATTGAAAGAAGCAAATCTTTCCCTTTAGACAAAATGGATTCTGAAACTATCCATATTCTCTAATTAAATTCCTGGATGGATGAGCCAAATGCCATGCTCTGACCAAGAACAGTGACGCCATGGTCATCCCCATGTTTACTGTAGAAGGGCAGCTAAACGTCTAACTACAAGACAAGCCAATTATGGATCTCTGGATTGTATGATTTGGAAGACACACAATTAAAGGGATAACTCTGGCCAAAACTGAGTTTGTAAAATTGGTATGGAGCCAATATGAAGTAAAAAAACCTTCTTCAATTTTTTTCTCACAGGGTTAGAAATCAACATCTCAGGCTTTGAGCCATTACTGTATAAGATAGACAATTGGAAATTGTGAACTTTAATGGATACTCACAAGGCACTAAATTCCATATTTCAGCCCCCTTCAACTTGACGAGCAAACCCTCAAGCCAGTAGTTCCCATGGTTACCTTCATAGACCTCAGGAAACATTAAGGATAGATGATCAGCAAAACTAATACAAGGTATTAATACGCTGAAAATGATTCTTTTTAGCTAAATTATGAAGAACCACTACAGTAAGTAGGCAGATAATTCAAGTATGTGTCCCTTGTCTAGTATTTTTCCAGAGTGGTCAGTGGATGACCACCATTAAAGAAATAAGCGCATGGGAGGTTAAAAATTCTAGGACTCTGCTTCCAAATTCACTGAATTATAGTTTCTGGGAAGTGGGTCTAGTGATCTTCATTTTAAATAAAATATTGTCATAGATTGGATGGTAAACTTTGCACGTATATAAAATAATTTTTAACACAGTAGGTGCTGTTGTGACTAACAAATACAACTCATTCCAAGGAGTGAATTCATATAGCTTTGGGTTCTGATTTATTTTCTTGATCAATAGATATTAATCATAAAATGGTAGTTTATAAAATGTCTTGGCTTTACAAAATGATATTTTCACTTAGAAAAAGTTGGGAGCCATGCCCGAGAACAAATAATTCAAGGTGCAAGTTACTGGTAACAGAATCTTTCTGGAATCTTAGATGAACTCAGATCAATAGGTATTTATTGGAGGCCTCCCATGTGCTGAGCTACCCAGAATCATTTAGCTTTATATAGGACTCCAGTGCAGGTCTTGAGACTTCAAGTTTCATTTCTTCTTACCTGCCGCTCTCTTCTGGAAGAGGTGAGAGCTGGATTATTCTGACCTTATGGGGAGGAGGGTTGCCAGGAAGAGAGTCCAGAAAGAACTATGGGAATTGGTGGCTTGAGCTGGTGGTACTTAGATTTAGGGGGCCTGCATACTTTACAAAGACGTGCTTTGCCCATAGATATAAAATACATGTCATTTGGCTGCAGCCCTCACTGCACAGCTTTGGCGTGTTGCCCTGCATGTTGTGGTAGGAGTCCTGGGTTGTGCTGGAACTAAGGAGTTGGGAGGAGGTCTAGGGCTGGCAACAGTGGTTAGCCTGAGTGATCAGAGGCCTGGAGGATCATGACTCGGGGATGAGGTGGAAATTGGCACCTCATGGCTTTGTGAGGCTGCTCTGACTCCTGCCTTTCCCCTCTGGGTGCCAAGTTGAGAGGTTAGCTCTATTGCTTTGGGGCAGGACTTGGTGCTTGAAAAGGCCACTCCTTGGTGTCACAGCACTACCACACCCTCCTCTCGCTGTTCTGGATGTTGACCACCCACCCTGCGCACACTACTTCCTACTCCTGGGACAATGATGTGGCCTGACCTCCAGAGCAGAGGGCTGGGAGGCCTTGTGGGCCACTCTCCTGAGGTTACTTCAGGACACATCTCTTCAGTGCTGTCCTCTGGGGCTTGCCTGAGAAAGTCAAGTGTCCTTCCAATTAGTTATGTGTCATAATTCAGCAGGAGTGATTTCAGAGAAAAAAGGAAATATACTACTCAGATTAATTGTTTTCTAAGAGCTAAAAAGGACAATTTTCTACATTAATCTCAGTGCTTGGAGTGTTGGAAGTTCATCACCTTTATTTGTATATTTATGAATACTGCAGAAAAGTTTCAAGATAGTAATTAACTTTTCCCCTCCAACAATTTGCTCTATCCATCCCCCAGCATCTATGTGTGTGCATATGTACACACTACACACATGTACACACACTCTCTCTTTTCAGCCTAATGGAGTGTTTTTAGGGCTAGGTAAGGCCAAGGTAGTGCCAGAGGAGAGACACAAAAGTTGTCTATGGCTTTTGGCTTTAAAGTGCACAACCTTAGGGAAATGGAGAGAACTCAAAGCATAGGAAAAAATGGCTGGGAGAACATTCACTAGAGATTATCCCTGCAGACAGAAATGGAGAAAAAAAATGGACCAGGAAGTAATGGGATTTTTTTTTAAACCTCTGGTCGGTGCTGGAAAGAGAGACCCTGCTTCCTAGACAGAATCTCAGGTAGGGAATGTCTGTATTGAGAGTTTCCACAGAATTTGCCTTACTGAAATTCCCACGCCTTGGCAGGGCACAGAGGCAGCAGAGTTGGACCTTTCTCTGCAAACACAGCAAAGGGAGTCCCTAGGCCTGAACAGGGTATCAGGAGCCAGGAATAACTCAGCAGTGATCTTCTTGGATTGATAGCCATTGGTGACCAGGTGCTCAAAGGATAACTCTGTAGACACCCATGTGAACAGATGGCCTGAGGTCCAAATACCTTGGTCCTCTGTGAGCCCCCAAACTTCGTCTCTGCCTTTGGAAAGGTACAGGATTCTTGAAGTATTGAATGTCAATGCATCAAAATAACAGTTTATCTGATACATATCCCCTAAAGAGCGTATTTTTTTATTAACCCTGGTAGTGGTCTGCAAGCTGGCACACACTGCATAGGAAAGCCCACTGAGACTTGAAGGGGCTGGTGGACACTGAATTTATTTGTCTTTCTTACACACCTACGATGCTAAATGGAGCTCCATTTAGACTTAGAGGAGGCTCCAAAGTCCCCTAGGGCGTTAAGGCCCCCCCCGCCCCCCACCTCACACACACTTTTTTGCAGTGGCTGAAAAGTTAGGGCAAAGGAAAAGGAATATTAATGCTCTCCCAGTCACAATATTTTCTCTTGAATCTACATGAGTTCGGAAAATGTGAGTCAGGACAGATGAGAAAGACAGAGAGAAATACAACATCTGAATATTTCTAGGTTCAGTCATTCCCGAGTACAATACTCAGAACCACAAATGAACATTTACTTTAATCCTTTTGTCTTTCATTTAATTCCTCGGATATGTTCCTTCTAAAAGGCAATTTTAAAGGTGGGAGGGCAATCAATTAATATTATTATAGGGTGGGCATCTTCCCCAGGAGTCTAGGAAATTTCTTACAGATTTCAAAATCTTTTTAACCTTTTCTGACATTTAAAAGCAAATAGAAACTCTGCCAGATAAAAGTGAGCTAAAAACAACGGTCAAGTTGATGTCCAACTGGAAGGAGACTGGTTCCTCCAAATTCCTTCCCTTTTACACACTCCCTATTATGAAATGGTACCATAGAACACTGATGTTTCTCTCTGAAACATACACATATACACACACATGTACACACACACACCCTGTGCTAAAATTGCTTGTGATGGCTAAAATGAGCCCAGGGCAAACTGTCAACAGGGCATGGTCCAGATAATATTTTATCCTTCTCTCTATCATTAAGGTTTTAAGGGTGGGATTCAAAACTGGGAGGATTAGAGCTGAGCTGTTGAGCAATTTACAGCTGAGCATGGACTCTCGCTCTCACTGACTCTCGCTCTCTTCTCCCTCCCCTCCTCCTTAACAAGTTAGCAGCATGTGGCTTGCCCTTGTTCCAGCAGCGATTATTAAAATAAAAAACACCTTTGGCCATAAACACAAGTGAAAATTGAAACACGCTCATGAAAGTTTATTATTTTTCACTTCAATAACTTCACCCTACATGGGGAATTTTATCTGCCTCGGGAGGTCTTTGGGTTAGGTAATGAAAAACCCGGAGGGTAGGTGGGGTGGGGGATCCCAAGTCATCTGGGTTGGGAGGCAGCTCGGGGGTGGTGTGCATCTTGGCCTTGGGCCTGAAGAGCTGCTCAAGTGTGTAGGCTTTCATGCACTGGAACGTACCTCCTGTCTCTCTCCCCTTGGGGCTGCCCTGACTTAGGGTCATGTCGAGGGAGCTGGGCGTTGATCTGGTTTTAAGCCAGACTGCCCTGTGCTGGCTTGCTGGCTCCTCATTCAAGCCATATGGCTGATTCTATATACTTCCTGGAGCTTTATTTCAACTTAAGACACTTTTAGCTCCTGACTAGAATCTGCAGCACTCCCAAACTCAGAAGAGGTATGGGAAGGAGTAAGAGAGCAGGTATGGATGGAGCAATGACAACACACAGGGGAAAAAGAAATTCTACAATTAAAAAGGAGTGGATGAATTGGGATAATTTACTTCTGAGAAGAGTGGGCTGACCTTGCTACCTGATAATGATTTTATTTCTAGAGAAAAAGGCAAAACATTTGAAATTAAGGAAGTAGACTTTTGTTTACATGAGAGAGAAATACACTTCTTGGCCATTTACTTGAGAGTCATTTTAGGCTTTTTGTCACTTCTAGCCAAAGCTGGTCCTAAATATATAGTCATCCATTCCAGGGTATACGTGATCTTAGAGATTAATCACAAGGTTTGAGGGTAAACTCTCCAGGACTAGTGTGGTAATTTTGTTCCATAACATTCTTGGGGACCAAAACTCCATAGGTCTCATCACTTCATCTTCCTGGGAATGTGGTTCTTGCCCTCATGGCCCAAGACGGTGCCATCTATACTTAAGGCAGCAGGTAGAGAAAGGGATGAGGGACAAAGGGCCAGGGGGCATTCTATCCACCTCCTAGGGGAGGTTCCAAAGGGCTGCCATATGACATTTGAGTTTATATTCTACCAGCAAGAAGTTAGCCCCTTGGCCATACTTATGACAAAGGAGGCTGAAAAATTAATCTTTGAGTAGCATTATGCTCAGCTAAAAATCTTATAATTAAGGAAGGAAGAGAGAAAAAATATTGGGGGACATGAGCAGCTTCTCCCACAGCAGTTAACATGAGCCCAGTTTTCACCTGTGTTTTTTTGCCTGTGTTGGTTTAGTCATTGTGTTCCTTCCGTTGTTCCATGAATCTGTGTCCTCATAGGCAATGTGTGCTCGTCATTTCCTTATTCATTTTGCCTTTGTGAATTTTTGTCCGTTTCGCTCCTCCATTATTTCACATGGATTCTTGTTCTTTGTCCCATCAAAATCTTTGAGTCAACTTCGTGTGAAAACTACCGGCCTCACAGAGTAGACTCAGAACTCAGAACAAATAATAGGCAGAGCGAAGTGTCAAGTCTATTGACCCCTTTTGTGGCTTTACCACAATTTCTTTTTCTTTTATTTTTTAATTAAGAAAATTACTTTTGAAAGGACCTGGGCACAGGTGCAGGTGCCATTTTACATGGCTTATTTTGCACTCATCAATGTGGAACAAACACAACAAGCTTCTCAGACACTTCCTGAGAATGGTTTGGGACCAAAAACTACTCTGGATGCTGCCTGTCTCCGGGACTGCAGTTCCGTTTCTCTGGGTGCTTCATGCTTTTAGCCCCTCAGCCTGAGTAGCATGACTCACATCCCATCACATCTCCCTTCTGCTTGCTTGCTCTCTCCTGGTTGTCTCTCTGGCTCCACGTGAGATGTTTCTGGCTGCCTCCTTTTCCAGCATAATTAAATCCAGTAGGCCTTCCAGTTGACCTCATGAGTGTGAGTTAAGCCCATTTATGAAATATGAAATGATCCCAAATGCTCATGATGCAGCTTTCCCAGGGGGCTGTGGAGGCGGATCATAAGTTAAGAGCTTCCTGCTGGAGACGCTGCGGGGAAGGCAGATGTGGCAGCCCTGGAGATAAGCCGTGCCTTCCTTGGACTGAGCTCTGGTTTCAAGGGGTAATAATGATTCTCGGTGTTCTTTAAGAGCCTTCTATCATCTCCATGTCCTGCTTCTCTTTCCACTCAAGTATACTTACTCTTATTTTGAGAAAGTGAAGAAAACCAATATAATGTCATGTCATACTGGATTAATGCTTTATGGTGAACTCTCTGTTTTGATCAGAGGAAATGGAACAATTGAACTAACTGGTCCATATGTGCTCAAAGGCATTGCTTGTGTACCTAGGTCATAGGGCTGGGTTTATTCTCTCCAAGATTCAAGGTTCCCTTGGTACAAGAGGAGAATGGAAGAGAGTATGAATGATGCAAGGCAAATCAGCTCCACTGGAGAAATAAAGTTCAAAGACCTTATGTATGTATGGGATAGTTAGTGCATATAGACAGTCATGGAGTATATCAGAGATAAGACTTGACAACATCTATTGCTTTATTCTTTATACTTCTGTAGAAAAGATGGGATTCTGATCCATCCCTCAGGAGGGATCATAATTGGAGGGACAATTATGCTCTTTTCTCCCTCTCTCTCATCTGAATTTGCTTTGCTTTCTCTACTTTTCCCAATATAGAACCTTGTGTCTGAATTTCGATGTGAGGGGAGGGTGGTAGAAGGGAAGTTTCCAATAGAGTTTTCTGAACAAGAGAAGGTTCAAGTCATGTCCTCCAATATAGTAAACCAGAACCCCTCTGTTTGGCGGCAGGGGAACAAAGCTTGTGCTTACTTTGATCATCATCTGAGTCCTGTTTTCAATTTTGTAGGAACCTAGGGGTGGGGAAAAGAAGGCATGACCATAATTGGCTCTATGCCTGGCCTGCAGGCCCACTCCTAAAAGGCCTTCTCCATGTGGGGTTTCTGTTGAGTGTTTACCCTTCATTTCAGGATAACTCTGCCATCTCCTCTTGTACCTATAAGCAGGTAGGGAGGGCAGTTAGGGAGGAGTTAAGGTCAAGGGAGGTACTTTACAGTGGGGTGGTCTTGTGTGACGAAAAGATGAAGTGCTAAAATGCACAAGGGAAGTATGTTAAGGAAGTCGGCACTTCCTACCTTCTGCGAGTCCTGGGCTTGCATCCCAGTCCCAACTCCTTCTAGCTGTGTGACCTCGCACAGCTTCACTGACCTCTCTATGCCTCAATTGTCCAAGCTGTAAAAAAAAGGGAAATTATAGTGCTTATCATATGGAATTGTTTTGAAGATTAAATGTTATTAGATAGTGTCAAACATATAGTGAGTGTTGGGTAAGTATTAGCTATAAGCACTGCCATCAAAATCATCATCACCATCATCACCAGTGTCATGAATGAGGCACTCCTAGAGGTAGGCTTAGACCTGACTTAGGTGGTGGAGAGGACCCAGGTCTTACTCATGTTTTGAAGGAGATTGCAAGTATAGTGTCAAGGTTCTGAATGGAGCAGTGACATACTTGAGTTTCAGTTTCAGCGGTGTGTGGTAGTATCCTTCCTCCCTGAGTCTTGGTTAAATAGTTAAAATAAGTCGTTTGGTGTTCAGTGGTTCCCAAATGTTTGTGTGGAGACAGGGACTAGGCTGGCCACATGAGACTTACCTAGGAGCTTGTTACAAATGCAGATTTCATGGCCCCATCATCCTCAGAGATTCTGATTAGGTGAATCTGGGATGATTTGGGAGCCTGATTTTTTTTTTATCAAGGTTATGCTATGCTCTTCATACACCACCTATATACCTGGGGTACAGCTATTACTTGGGCATCAGGGTCCTAGGTCAACTTTGAGGCCTAAGCTCTAAATGCTCTGGTTGTGTTTCAGAGTGTGTGAAGGAATGGAATAAGGGTATGGTTTGAAAAAACAAGTGACAGAGTAGAAGTTAACTGGCAGATATTTAGTAAGGGATTATTCTTTATCATTTGCTCATTCATGTCTAAGAGTTTCAGCCCAAATGTATAACAGACCTCAACTTTTCATTTCACCAGAACCCACTCTTCTCTTCTCTGAGACATGGAGCCTGGGGCTGTTGCCTCTGCCAGTGCCAGGAATTGCCCCAGATAAGCAGGAGGAATCCCCTTCCCAAAGCCAGTTTCCAACACTTCCATTTACCTTGAGTCAAGTGCTCATTTGATTAACCAGGACTTTTGGCCACCAAGAGTAGAAAAGAGCCTTGCCCAGGTAGCTCAGTTAGTTAGAGCATTGTCCTGATATGCCAACATTGCCAGTTTGATCCCTGATCAGGGCACATACAGGAATAACCAATGAATGCATAAATGGGTGAAACAATGAATCAAAGTTTCTCTCTCTGTCTTTCTCTCCTTGCCTCTCTCTCTAAAATCATTAAATACATTCCTTTTGAAAAGAGAATCCATCTTGTCACTCGCACACAGGATGAGGCAGGCATCAAACTATCCCACCTCTGAGTCTCTTTCCTTGGCAGACAAGATGGTTTTGCTCTAATCCCACAGCGTTTCCCTCTTTAGCCAAAAGAATAAAACAGAAAAACAAAAACAAAACAAAAAATGGTTCCTTCCACCATATAAACTGGAACTTCTTTCATCCTTTGAATGACATGGTTTCTCGCTTCTTCCCTTCACCATGGGGACAGGGTGGAGCCCACATTCCCTCAAGGAACCCAAGGTCATGACATTCATGGTGAACACACTGCAGTCTCTCGAATGCATTTCCAATTAACACACACAAAGCGTTTCCTACTGTCTCTTAAATTATAGTTCTATATTTATCACTGCCAGTATACCCCTCCCTCTCTTTCCCAGCTCCCCCCACCCATGATCCCCATTCTCCCTTTAATCATTTGCAGAAGTGTTTCCATTCTTCCTTTTTCCATTTTCAGAACGAGTTTTGTTATCAGAAGAATGTAATTGTTGCTAACATTTTGATTTCCCAGTTCAGTAAGATTTATATGACACTGAGGTTTTGTGATATAATTCCCCATTTGCTTCCAAGTTTTTTGTTGGGCATTTAATCTGAGCAGAATTTCATTATCAAGTCTGATTTACTGTGGCTTCAACATAAGGAAAGACTTTTGAAATGTCAACTTTTTTTCTATTTCTCTTCCTTTCTCCTACCCGCTCACATCATTTTACACACACACACACACGCACGCACATGCATGCACTCTTTTTTTCTTTTTTACCCTCTCCTCCTCTCATGTCTTCTGTCCATCTCTCTCCATTTTTGTTTCAGTGTTCACATATGATGGGTTGTTGTCTTGGCTTTGTCCTCCATTCTAGTTCATTCCTTTAAGAGCTCTTCTAAGCACAGAGCCCATAGAGGGCTATTCTCTGGAAGATGATGGAGCCTCTCCTGTTAGGGGAGTTACGTTGGGACCCACACAGTGGCCTTGGAAGTCCTGTTAAGTCCCAAGACTGATTCCTAGGCACCTGAGTTTACTGGAAGATGAAGACAAGCCTCAGCCCTCTACCTTCAAGAACATGTCGTTTTAGAGTCAGGAAAATCTAAAGTGCATGTGTTTTATTGTACAGTAGATACATAATGAGAAACCTCCTATAGTATGTGTGGAGAGATAATAATAATGATGATAATAATAATTCAAATCAGTCAGTGGGATTCTCTTCCTCTGCTTCTTACTCTCAAAGGGCAGGGCTCAGTAGATTTTCACAGAAGTGCAGGATTCAGCTCTTCAACTCTGTCCAAAGGTAAATTTTTGTTGGACGTGCTTAGTTTCAGGGACCCTTCTCCTTTTAACTGTTTCCCTAGCACTCATCCTCCCATGTATAGTTAGTGACTTTTCCTCTTCCTTCTGATTCACTTGCCCTTACTCTCTATACCTTTCTCTTCTTTTCCCCTCCCAGATGATTTCTGTCCCATGGCCTCTACTTACTCACTTACCAAAATTTCTTCCTTCTGTGTGGATTAACCATCCTGTATGTTGAGTCTTTATTCCTTTGGAGGTGTGACTATGGGACTAAGACATTTATGTGTTGTGGTTTTACATTTTAATAAAAGCAGACAGAAGCTTGCTATATGGTAGGAAATCTAGGTACTCAGAAGCTCACTAAAAAGTACAAGTAGTCAGAGAGCAGTTAGGCTCCCTTAAGTCACATCTTCCCTGAAAAATTCAGAGGCTACCTTGCCTTCTTAAACCAGGGAGAAATAAGCATTCTTGTGTCCATAGATCTCCAATGAGTAGCTAGAGAAGACAAGATCCACTCAGCTTTCCCCAATTAATTATTAAGAAACCACTTTGCCAGTTCTCTTTAGGTTTCTTAGTACCTTAAGATTCTCACCCTGTCCTTGTTTGTTGAAGGTTCGTGGGGGCCTGCTCTGTTCCCCGCTCAGTGAAACTTTCCCTGACTGCTTGATGGATTCTGAAGGACTTAAGTGAATTCTTAGTTTCAGGAACCTAGAACATGAGTGATCTCATTCTATGTTTTTGTCTCTTGAGACACCTTTGTTTTAAGCTACAGAATCTGGGGTGAGCCGGATAATTCAGGAATTCAAAAAGCCAGGAGAATTAGAAATGATATTCCTTAATCATAGGATTTCTGTTGGCCCAAGGAAGCCTCTGTATTTACATCTTGACTCAAGGCCTGCCCAGTAATTAGTTGGGAAGAGCTTTCTAAGTCAGTTCAGTTAGTTTGGTAAGAACCTTCAAATCAGATCGATCAAAAATTGACCTACTGTAGTTGTTTTATGATGTGTCTGCAAATTGTTATTCCTCCTGTCGAAAGTTGGAGCCTAATTCTTCTCCTTGTGAAGACAGACAGGTGCTGTGACTGCAGTAACGAATAGAATATACTATTTGTTATGCTGTGTGACTGCTAGGCCTGTGTTAAGCAAAGAAAGTTGGCTTGTGCTTGGGTTTCTCTCATGACACTCACCCTAAGAACCCAGACACCGTGCTTTGAAAAACCCGCATGAAGAGGACACAGGAAAGGTTCTGTCCATAGCCCCATTTGATGTCCCAGCTGATAGTCATCATCAACAGCTAGACATGTGAATAAATGAGTCTTCAGGTGATCCCAATCTTCCAGTTGCTCCAGCTGATGCCAAATGGAGCAGAGATGAGCTTTCCTCCCTAAGACCTGTCTACATTTCAGATTCATGAGCAAAATACCATATTTTATGTGTATAATGTATACTTTTTTGCCCAAATTTTTGAGGGAAAAATAAGGTTGCACATTATACATGCATAATACCTGAAAATACCTTGTATCTGTTCTTATGTTTTGTAATTATTTGTTACATAAAGTTTCTTGTACCATAATATGTTAAAAAATAAATGCTAAAATTCCTTTATAATATAAAAAACAAGTATCTAAATATAAATAAGTAAAACATTGTATTAAAAATTAAAATGAGATTTTTTTTTTCCTGAAAGTTTGGCCGAAAATGTGGGTGTGCAGTATACACAGCAAAATATGGTAAGTATTGTTGTTATTTAATGTCACAAACTTTTCTGGTAGTGTGTCACACATCAGTAAAAGAACACCCACTTTCTTCACCTTGTTCTTTCCAACAGACATAAGCGACTTGATACTTTCTGAAGTCCCCATCTCTGTCCCAAGACCCTCCTTCCTGAGCATTTCAGTCCTTAAAATGACATGCTTCCACAAATCGATCCCATGGGATCATCCTAAGGGGAACTGAGTTTCTCTGTGACCTCCAATAATTAGCTTTGCATTTACACTAGTGGCTCTGGGAATCTTTTTCCTTAATGGTAAAATGAGGGGGCTGAGCTAAATAATCTCTAGGGCTTCCTTTATTTTGTATCTCCTTCCATGAGTCTGCTCCATGAGTCTGCTCTGGCATTAAGTGTGAATGTTATAGAGTTCAGCTGCAAATGACTGATGGTGGCTTAACACTACATGACCTGCCTTTGTAAGACTCACTGACCATTTAACAGCTGCCTGCAGTGCCTTCCTCCAATGGAATGAGTGATGGGACAGTTTAGACACTCTAGTAGGCTTTGTATTGGGTGTTGGATGTTAGTTTTGATCCAACTGCTGCCAGGAGTAATCTTGGTCACTGGTTCCCTTCTTCCTAAATGTAACCAGAGATAAGTGAATCAAAGGGTTCCCTGTCTAGCCATGAAAGGCCAATACTCCTGACATCTTTGAGCCAAGAATGACCTAAGAGGACCTGGAGGATGGCTAATGTGCCTCCATTCAATGTAGATATCTGAAATGCCCCAGAATTCTGGACCTCTTCCTGGTCTCATTCTAAATGCAGTCCCGAATATGTTTCTTTCCTTCCCATAGAAGAGAGGACTTGTTAACAAGTGAGAAAACCCCATGAGAAGAATTCATGTACGGAGAGCGATTGCTTCTTAGTCAGTTTCTCCTGAGAAAGAGTGAACTGGCTCAAAGAGAAGGGCAACAGGCCAAAGTATGTTGTGAAACCAAAAGCAAAAGAAGAATGAAAAAAAAAAAGGCTGGAAAAATAATAAAAAGGGTTGGAACTCTTATAAAAGTCTAAATCAACAGTGGTAATTCTGAAAAGTATAGGATTTGATTACAATGCTTCATAAAGGATTTAGCCTTGAGCGTGAACCACACCCTCTCCCCATTGTCTGCCCAGGCAGAGGGTTATCTAGGGGTGCTGACCTGCACATCAGGTCCCACCTTGAATCTGGGGTCTTTTTCTCAAAGTAATGATGCCAAAGACTAGGATTGGTCTGAATTACTAGCCCTTAAATACCAAATTCTTAGCTTAGGCCTAGAGACTTCACTTAACTGAGTAGCTAGATCTCCAGACTTTTTCTTAACATGGACATTCTTGCCAACTTTCTGAAGTCCTTCCAACATGCCATTTTTCTCTGCATGTCTGTTACCTATGGGTCATTATTTAATTATTTATATTTTGATATAGGTAATAAATAAATAGTAAAAAATAATAGGAAGAATAATTGCATGTCTATGGTTTAAAAAGGGGTACAGAAGGATACAGATGTGTGTGTGTGTATGAATCTTCCCAGGGCTGTTCCGTGAGGATATTCATATTGTCATAGAGACAGATAGCACATCTGGAAGTGGTGTTGGGAGAACTGTATGAGTATGAGCCCTCTTGTGAAGGAAGAGTAGCTACTATAGTCACCATTTTGTACTTTAGGTTTTTTTATTAACAACATATTTTGGAAATTATTCTTTGTTAGCACATTTACAGCTATCTCAGTCTTATAATGGTTTTATTTTTCTTACTGCACAGAAGTGCCATTCTTTATTTAATTGGTCCCCCATTGCTGGGCTTTCAAGTTGTTTCCATGCTCTAATTACAGTAAATTGTAAAGAAGATACTTGCTCTTGTCCAAGTCTGTTGGAGGCCAGGACCATGGTGTATTCTTTCTTTATTTCTCCTTTAAACCTAGTCAGTAGTAATTACAGTACCACTAGTGTGGGCTGATAAGTGAGGATCACTGGTAGTAGTTAATAAACAACTATATTTAAAAATATTATATATCTGATAAGGGGTTAAAATCCCGAATATATAAACGATTCATATAATTCAACAGAAAAAGAAACAATCTGATTTAAAAATGGGCAGAGAATTGACTAGATGATTTGTTTTTCAGGGAAGACATACAAACAGTCAACAGGTACATGAAAAGGTAATTAACATCACTAATCAACAGGGAAATGCAAATTAAAGCCACAATGAAATAGCACCTCACACCTGTTAGAATGGCTGTCATCAAAAAAGCAAGAAACAACAAGTGTTGGTGAGGGTGTGGAGAAAAGGGAACCCTTGTGCACTGTTGGTAGGAGTGTAATTGGTGCAGTGACTATAGAAAACTGTATGGAGGTTCCTTAAAAATTAAAAATAGAAATACCATAAAATCCAGAAATTCTATTTCTGAATAATTTATCTGAAGGAGATAAAATTACATCTTAAAAAGGTATTTGCACCCTAGTATTCTTTGTAGCATTATTTACAATAGTCAAAACATGGAAATAACCTAACTGTTCATCAGTGGATGGCTGGTTAAAGAAAATGTAGTGCACATACACATACACAGGAATATTATTGAGCCATACAAAAAGAAGAAAATTCTGCCATCTGTGACAACATGGATGGACCTTGAGGACATTATGCTAAGTGAAGTAAGTGAGACAGAGAAAGAAAAATATTGTATGATCTCACTTACATGTCGTATCTAAAAAAACAAAAATAATCCAAAAACCAACAAAAAACTAAATTCTCAGATACAGAGAACAGCTTGGTGGTTGCCAGAGGTGGGGGATGAGAATGGGGAAAATGGTGAAGGTGGTTGAAAGGTTAAAAAATAAATAAATAAAAGCTGAGCTTCTCTATCTCTGTTGCTATGTAACCAAAAAGTACAATTAGCTGCACAGGCAAAATGTACAACTAATACTACAGTTCTTCTATGTGATTTGTTGAAATGAAATGTTTGCAGAATTAAAACCTTGCTAAAAGTACAATTCTTAATCTGCAGAGAAAAAACAAAAAGACCATGCAGCCTTTTGTTACTCAATGAGCCAATGAAAACAAGTGCCTTGGACAGCTTGGGAAAAAAAAAAGAGGTGGTAACACAGACATTCTTGTCTCTCTTCTCGGCTTATGGCAATGTTTGCATGTTGAGTTGGTGCAAGGGGGAAGTGGCTTGATCTTGGTGAGTTTCTTTGTGAGGGCAGGAGGCTTGAGGTGGAGGAGAGTGAAAAGGGTTGATGGTGTAATACCTTTCCAAGACCACTTAGATGGGACATACACAACCCATTACAACACTAGTCAACAAGGATCCAGAAGACACCATGTTGATACAAGAACGTTGTCTCCCCACAGCTGGATTAAATTTACTTTTTTCTTTTCTCAGCACATGTGGGCATCTGGGAAAATCGTATCAGTTATACGGACACGAAGAAACTATACTTTCTCTGCACATTTGTGTGCAGTAGGAATTTCTGACTCCCAGGAGGTCTGACCTTTATTAGATATCATTTTTTTGTAACCAGCATTAGTAGAAATATCTGGCAAACATCTCCTGGCCTAAGAAGGCCTTTATTGTCCTATAACAAATTTGTGATTATTTACAGTCATGGGGGACAGGGAGAGGCTGGATCATTAAAGCTTTTAACAATAATTCAAAAATCATTTTTGCTGAGTGTTGACCATTGACCAAATTTTCCATTTGCTCAGAGGTTGCCAGATGAACTGATTTGAACTTTATTTTGTTATTGCTTCTATCAGAGGAGTAAGGAATCTGTGAAATAATTAAATATGATCTTAACTCCCTGTGGTTGCTGGGACTGGGCATGGGGCTGGGAGCTGAGAACACAGGTTGGGGAATGGGGCTGGGGTGTGTCTCTGAGTCAGTCTAAGACCGCCACTAGGGGTTTCTCCTGGCGTATACATGACCTTACTCAGAGCTCTTCAGGGACTTCCCTGTGCACCTAAAATGAAATCTAAGCTCCTCTCCAGGCTTCCTACCTTTCTGATTTCATTATGTCATTGTCTTCTGCCTCACTTATTGAATATCAGGTACTCTGTTGTACGTCAAAATAGATTTTTATACAGTTCTTAGGAAACTCCAAGCTCTTTTCGGTTCCTTAAAGTCATTATTCGGTCTGTTTTCTTCTCACAATCTTCTTTACTATTCTTTTCATAGTTATTTGCATGTCATTCTCAATATCGTAAATTTTTGTGACCTTCTTGACCTTCCAAGACCTCCCTTGACCTTCTGGGACTCTGCCTTCATTAATATCTTTCATATCACCTTAGTAATTACCTTCTTAAATACTTATCACAAGTTGTAATGACATTTATTTATTGGGTCACTCCTTTGTCTGTCTCCTGCCCAGGGATATAAGCTCCCAAAGGACCATGTTTATCCTGATTGACACCATGTGTTCAGCAGCTAGCGCAGTGCTGGCCATAGACAATTGTTGAATGAAGGAAGTGGGCAGACATTGTTTATGTTCCGAGCTCAGCCTGAGACACGTGGTAGCCAAAGGGAAGAGGAAGGACAAAATGATCCCATATAGTCTGTAAATGGGATAACATCCTTTGAGGAAGCTGTGCTTTGGTTGTTCCTGAGGAGATGGAGTAGCTGGAGGACGTGGCTTCCCAATGGGAGAAGGAGGGGTAAAAGAGAGAGAAAAAAAGAAAAGACAAATGAATTTTGCTCAAAGCAAACCAGGTATTTCCTCTCACATCCACTTTATTTCCATCAGCAAAAAGGGGAACTGGGAGTGCTGGGGAGAGATGGTGATGATGATTTGCCTGGGTTTTACTTCTTCCTGAGTTGCCTAGTCACTTGGGACCTGGGACCCTTGGCTCCCTCCCTCTCTTGACCCTTTTGTGACTCACCAAATGAATCATGGCCAAAGCATTTGTGCAAAGCACAAGTGAGTGGCAGAGGGGTGGGAGCTGGAGAAAACCCAGGAGCTGGCTTCTGGAGACTTCAAAGCCATTCTGACCAATGAAAGGCAGGTGCAGCTGTCTTCCAAGCCCCAAAAGGAAGCACCATGCTCAAATGCTGGATGCTGAGCCACTGAGAGCTGGTGGGCCCAGGAGAATCAGGACACATTTTCTGAGTGGAGAGGTGGCCAGGACACTGGGGCCATGAAGAATGAGAGAGCTCACCCTTTAAACTCCAGTGGATAGAAACTTTATCTGGGGCAGGAAAGAATCAAGGTGACAGGCCTTTGGCGGGATAATTGGTCATTATTGGCAGAGAAAGATATTATTAGGTGTAATGCTGGAGTGTCTCACAAATGCTCTCTAACACAGCTGCTGATATTCATGCTCAAGAAATATTTATTAGGCACCTATCATGTACCAGGCCTCGATCTTATCATTGATATTCAACAATGAGCAAAGAGCAAAACCCAGCCCTCATGGAGCTTACATTCCAGTGGGCTAATGATCTATGTGGGTTCATGGAATTTATATTCTATGTCTTTACATTTTGGAGACACATTAATCCTGAGAGTAAAGTTATCTTATTTAGAGGTCTCTTAAAAATTGTGATACTGGTGGCATTCAACTGTTGGAATGAAAAGGGCAGTGGCAGTTAAAATCTTGAGGGAGAGAAAAGCAGTAAAGGCATTAAGAAGAGAAATGGCCATTTAAACCCATAATGATGGCAGCATGATAAGACATGACCAGCAGGCACTAAAGAGCTTTCTGTAGCCAGAATGAGACTGGTCTTTGGAGAGCAGAGAGGTGCTTCGCAGGAAGGGAGCAGCTTGCTAGGCTTATCTGGTGTCCCTGTAGACAGAGGGGTAGATTCTCTCGGCTCCTTGCTTGCTCTTGCTTCCAGACCATTTGCAATGTTGCCACTCTAACACCTTCCCCTGTGAGGTATGGACATTCAACTCCTCCAGCTTCCTTTCTTTCTTAGCTTTGCTCTCTGTTGGCTGGTTACTCTACATTAAGGGTGGGCTGTTACTGATGGATGCTTTCCTTTGTTCTTCCCACTTCCCACCACTTCTCTCTCAATGTTCTAGATGTGGTTTGTTGAGTAAGGCAGAAAGGGGGTGGGGTGGGGCCAACCAAGAGTCAGGGACTCAAAGGCATTGAGAGAAAGGATGAAAATCTCATGAGCAGTCATTAGCTCCTGCTCCATCCTCACTGCCCTTCAGCAACCCCGTGTCAAGACCAGTTTCTGGGACTTCTTATCCCCCAAAACTCCTTCTCTGACACCACTTAATCACTTCACTGACTCCAACTTGTTCTTTTCCACCCTCAATCCACTGCTTGAGTGATATCCCAGATGGCAAGATGTTCTTTTCCCCCGTCATGTACATGAGTTGATAACAAGTCTCCTGTGACCCATGCTCATTTCTTCCCTAATCATGTTAGACCCCGTGTTATAGCAACTCAGCTTATTGTTATAAGAGGAAAGTCCGACCCCTTTCAACTTAATCTATTGTTAGTTACATTTTCTGTTACTTGCAGTCCAAAACTTTGCTAACCAATGTACTCGATCTTCCTAGTTCACTTGATGAGTTTTTGATGTTGCTATGCTGGTAGCTCCTAAGCGTTCCCATGTGTCTCCTCTAATGACAGACACAGCTGGTAGTCTATATTGTGTGAGACTGCCAGAGCTGTAAGAGCTCGTAGATATCAGACATCCAGTCTCCTAAATTTATATGCAGTAAACCTAAATACAGAGAGAGAAAATAATATGGAGAGTTGGTGGGATACTCCTGGAGCATGAGGGTCTTAGGAATTAGTCTTCAGCATTCAGTGCCAGCCATAATCCTATCTCCTTGATTTGAAATAATAGCAAAGGTTGAGGGTGTGGAGAAAATCCCTGGTCTCTTGCATGATGTGGTCATGGTGGCTACATTGTAGACACACAGTGAGCTTAGCCATGTGCCTGGAGGCTCTGACCATCTTGCAGAAGGACAGGCCCTGAAAGCATGGGCAGAGACCATCATCCTGGAGAGTGGGGAGGTCCCAGGTGCTTGCTCGCTGTGCTTTTCTCTTTGCTCTTCTAAATTGCTTTCCCGGAGACAGATTCAGCCTCTGCTCAGGGTCTTGGAAATTGTCCCCTGGAGCAGCATTCAGGTGTGAGCTCAGCAACCACACTCTCACAGTCTCTGGGAGCACAAACTAATTAACTAGGAGTCACACACGCAGGGAACATGCTGCTCACCGGCTGTCCAGTTCTCTTTGTCTCTCTCAATCTTGACTTCTGTTAAGTCCCATGTAAGCACTCAGTATTTTACTTTTTTCTTCTCCATTCCATCTGTGTGTGTGGCATCTTAGCCACAGCCCTTGCTCATTTAACAATAAACACTTAGCAGGGACTATCATTTTATTAATTTGCTTTTTATAAATCTCAGGTGGTGGCTTTGAATATCCTGTTCCCTTCTCCCGAAGGCTTTCTCTCTCTGGCTCTTTCTTGGGTCCCTTGGCTGCCTTTTATTGCCATTCCATTCTCAGCACAAACACCAATGCCTTGGAAAGGCCTCTGCCTACCCCCTCATCCCTCGTCCTGTCCACAACTCTCTAGCATGCCACCTCCTCCCCTGTGCAGCCTAGATATTGTATTTCCTTCATAGTATTTGGCATCACTTGAAATGATCTTAATTGTATGTTTACTTGTTTAGTTTCCATTTCTTTTGTTAGAATGCAAGAATCTTTTCTAGGGAAGAAACATCTATCCTGGTGTTTCCCAGTACCAAGAACTGTGCTTAGAATAAGCATCCAAAAAAACATTTTTAAAAAACTAATGTAGACTGGAGAAGCTGGACTTCTGAAACGAGCCTGTTGTACATCATGGGTTTTCTGTGCTGTGGGTAGAGGACAGTCACCAAAAAACAAGGACAAGTGCTCAAGCCACCTCTCAGTCTTAGGTGCCCAAGACAATGAAGAATGTATATGCAGCGACTTCCTCCACTGTCAGTTTTCCCAGCGTTCTTTCCCAAACACCTGAGACATCAGATGTAACTCACAGATGTTCAATTAAGCCCTTTTATAGCCACCCCAACCCAAAGAGTGGTGTTTTTATTGTTCTTGTTGTTGTTTTTCTAAAATGGAGGCAGATCTCTCTTAAAAGCTTCATTTGAGGCACATGCCCTCACTTGCTGGTTGCTTATCTCACCTCCACCTGACTGTGAGCTCTTCTGAGAAAGCATCGCTCCTCTCCTTGATCTGCCTGCACTGGAAACCTTCAGGCATCAGCAGGGTTCCCACGGTTCTCCTTGAGAGACCACAACTTGTTGCACGTCTCTGCCAATATTTGGATGGATTTCCAACTTGGCTGAGTATGTCCCCTTATATTAAATCTAATCTCTTGAGTTTGAACTCTAAGGGCTGCCTCTCCCCACCTCCTCATCACTGCCCCCTCCCCCAGCCCAATTTCATCCTGTATCCACTTCCCATTGTTCCTAGCCTCTGCTCTGCTTTTAGGTCCTTATCTGTGTGCCTTAGCCTCCAGGCATCCATCTACTGCTCTGCACTGCCTGTGGAGAACTATCCTGGCATCTCCTTATACCAACTTGCCTCCTTCTCTACAATCCTTACTCAAAATGCCATCCAGTGGGAGAGCTCACCTGGCTCACTCTCTCTGACTTGCCCTACCTGACCTGTTACAGTCACCCCTCCAACATATCTGTCTCTCTGCCCAGAGTCACCTCAACAGGATTCGGATGAGTCTAGATGCAAGTAGGTACTAGATTTGGGTCCCCGTTTAACCTTCATATTTAATGGAATTTTCTTCTAGGCAAAACCTTTGGTTTTCTGGCTCTGGGATGGCAATGTGTCTACAGTGTTTAACTAACCCCCTTTCTCCTTAATGGACGTCAGAGTTGAGTATAAATAGGAAGACCATAAATGAGTAATCATTATGATTCCAGGTTTAGTCCTCCTCGTCATTCTTGCCACTGCTAGTCCGCTCATCCTCTCCAGAGCCCTGTGGCTGACAAACTGCGACTCCGAGAAATGATCTTGAGTCAAACTCTCCTTTTTAAGGAGGCCCAGCACCGCATGGCAGGAGGGGGGAGAAGAGGAAAGAGCCTCTGCCCGCAGGGGTCTTACAGTTTATCAGAGAAAGGGAATTGGCAAACAGGCATAAAGGAAAACAAACACTTAAGGGGCAGGGTTTGAAAGGAATGGCTTGAAACACCAAATCCTGGCTCTTGGCTCTTTGTTTTACCCACCATTGACTCTCCTGGCAACTGTCTAGGAATATTTCAGAGTCACTTGGGTAGAGCCCGAGAATGAATCAAAAGTCTCTTTTCATAGACCCACCGGGCTGGCCGAGAGCTGGGAAGGTCATTCTGTCCATTCCCTTGCCCCTAGGCCAGACCACATCAATTCAGCCTGCTCAGTCAGGGGCATCTCCTGTTTCCAAACCTCACCGGAGACAGATCCTACCCAGCTCTCTCTGTCTGCTCTTCCTGCCCAGTGGTTTTGAGCCTTGGTAATGAATGGCTGAGACGGCTGCATTCCTTGGACAGCCTCTTAGCACTGCATATTTGTCAGGCACTTCTGGGGAGGGAACACAAGGGGATCCAGAGGCACAGGCCCGTGTGTGTTGCCCAGCCACACTCAGCTTTTTCCACTGGGCTCCTCAACGGCATTCTGTCAGCTCTCCAAGGTGGGAAGGTGGATCCCACTTGCAAGGGACTGAATGCTGGTGTTCGGCTTATTGCTGTATCAGTGCCCAGAGCCCTGGCAGAGAATATGTCTCTTTAATTTGGAAAAAGGGACTTCGAATTCCACCTGACCGTTCAGTCTTTAGCACCTCTTCTTCTTCAACCCTACTTTTCTCTTCTCACCTCCTTCACACGTCAGAGGAACAAAAGGACAACATGGGGCCACAGCCTGCCAGGAGGGAACGCACTGATGGCCCTGTCTCTGGTTAGCATTCTACAGTTCTGACGTCCTGGGGATGGAGTGCTGTTAGCTGATAGTGTTCGGTGCTGCAGACTGAGGCTCTGAAGGGGAAAAGAAGTGGCCTGGGTGAAAGGGTCCTGCCAAATAAATGGGGTATTGATGGAAGGCTGAGATTTACATATTTTTTAAAACAAATATCTTTCTCTGCTAAGGTTTCTATATGTCTTTGCTATGGAAAATTACATTCCTTCCAGATCACTTTAGCTTTTTCTGTTTTAATGAGTGACTTAATAGAGTGTGATGGTCAACAGTACAGCCACTG
This sequence comes from Phyllostomus discolor, assembly GCF_004126475.2. NCBI lineage: Eukaryota > Metazoa > Chordata > Mammalia > Chiroptera > Phyllostomidae > Phyllostomus > Phyllostomus discolor. Next base: position 15,816,522 of record NC_040906.2, read on the forward strand.
ATGGCAACTAAGAACTAATGGACATTCCTCGTGCTGTTTCTTCTGCTGGGACATGCTGTAGCTTTAGGCTTTGTGTGGGTGTTGCTTCTTCAGCCCGCGAAGCTGCTCCTTCTACCTGCTGCCACTGTAGTGCCGTAAGAGAAGGAGTGGGGAGGGAGTGATTGCACAGAAACCAGGGGAGAAGGGTGCTTTAGGAAAGGAGAGTCTCTTAAAAAGTTTAGATTGAGTTTATGCTTCAGCAGGAAATCAGCAACTTCCTTCAGATCAATCTCAGGGCTTATAAACTGGACTGCAGACAGTTGAAGAGTGAATAGGAAAAAATTACAGACGGTGCATTTGGACAACTTCTTCAAGAAACGACCTGTGAAAGAAAAAGCAAACGGTAGTGGCTAAAGAGGGGAAGTGAAGAAGGGAGATAACATATATTTTTAGATGGATGTGACTTATGTATTTTTAAGATGGAAGTGACTTGAGAAATGTATAGCCTTGGGGTGTGCAATGTTTTGGATATGCTTTGTTTACCACATCCAGATCCACTCTTTATCCCTCTCCCCCCTGTTCTGGACCCTGACAGGCTGACACTTTGTGACTGTGTTAAGGAGTCCCTTGCAGTCTGGCTTCCAGTTGAATGTGTCTAATGGAAAGCACTGACAGATCAAAGGAAAGGAGAAGAAGGCGTTTGGGGGTATTTTCTCCTGTGTCTCTGTCCTTGCCACGTTAAGGTCTGGAGGTGGACCATGATTTTCTATCAAAGGCCAGAGCTCCTGCCAAGCAGCTGTCTCCTATAGCCGCGGACCTAACTCTCTACTCGTTTTGTTAGTTGCTCCTTTTCTATTTGCTTCCTCAGTCCTAGGAGTGGTATTGCCTTCATGCTGTTGCTAGTTTTGAGAGCTTCACCAATTCCTTCTGATTTCCTTGAACTCTGACCACAACCTCATAAGTAGTACCTTTAATTAAATTCTCCTCAATCACGCCATTTGAGTACATCTTTCTTTTTGGGGACTTGACTGGAAAATAGGTCATTAAAAACCCTGTTCAAAAGGGTCCAGAGAATGTTGAGAATATGGAGAGAAACAATAGAAAAACTATAGCAGTAGACATGGGGGAATTCTAGTCAAAATGGTATCTAGTTCACAACTTGAAGACTTTATTCTGCTTCTGACATGCTGTAGTGACCAGTAAAATAACAAACATGTACGACAGATGTGGCTGAATCTTCTGTCTTGTGGGTCACTGGTCAAAAAAAAAAAAAAAGGAAGAAGCATCTATATATTCAATTCTGCTAGTGTAATAATGAGTATAAAGAGCCCTATCCTTGCCTTGGTTATCAAGGCATAAAGAAGCTGAAAAATTCAGCAATCTGGTTCCACAAATTATATAAAACTATATGCCTAGGGAGGCAGAAGAAAACAGAACCCAGCCCCTGAGCTATGGCCTGGGTCAAGACACCTGCTAGGTTGAAGATTAAACTGTATTATCTCTAAATTCACATCAAGATGGAAATTCCATGCTGCCAATATGTAACTTGGTTCTGAAGTGGGCTCATACAAGGTGAACCAGTGAGCCAGAATTCTGAAATACATGAGAAACATGAATGATAAGAGAGGCAGCTAATAAAATAAACAAATTGGAAAATGAATTACTCTCAGGTGAAATTAAAATAATAGAACAATCTGAAGTGATTTTAAAATAAATTGGTTTAAGATTGTTGAAGAGGTGAAGGAATAATAACAACAATAATAAAAATTTGAAAGATAAAACAACTGATGAAACAAGGGAAACAAAAATTAGACAGACACAAGAGAATATTTAATGCAACAGTAGTAAACTGTGGCACTAAAAACATAGTATTTTATAACATTAAAAAAATTACATGGTAAATGGAATAAACTTTAAACTATACACTGTCGAGAAGAGAGTGTGTAAATGGGTGCGATGGTTAATTTTATGTGTCAGCTGGGCAATAGGGTGCCCAGATATTTAGTCAAAATAATTCTGCACGTTTCTGTGAGAATGTTTTTGATGAGATTTGCACATTAGTCAATAGAGTGAAACAGATTGTCTTTCATAATATGGGTGGGCCTCATCCAATTAGTTGAAGGCCTAAATAGAACAAAGAGATCAATCCTTTTCCAAGTGAGAAGGAATTCTCCAGTAAACTGCCCTTGGACTCTATTTGTACCTTAGGCTGTCCTGGGCCTCACGCTTGCTGACTCACGATGCAGGTTTGGACTTAACAGTCTCCACAGCTGTGTGAGCCAGTTTCTCTGTCTATCTACTTTTCTTTGTGTGTGTATATGTGTATGTACACAAATATACTATATGTCTATCTACTTTGTATGTGTACATACACAAATATATTATCTATCTACTTTTCTTTGTGTGTATATATGTATATGTACACAAATATACTATATATTTATCTACTTTGTGTATATACATACACAAATATATTATCTACTTTTCTTTGTAGATATATACAAATATACTATCTATACCTATCTATCTATTTTTCTATCTACACACACAAACACAAACATGATGGACAGTTAAGAGGCATAAAAATATACTGAGAGGCTCCAAAATACATCTGAAGATGTATGAATTCCTGGATTAAGAATCCCAGGAAAAAAATAATGCATAGACTGATATAAATGTTCAGAACTGAAGTCATGAATCCTTAGGTTGAGAGTTCACATAAAAGGACAACAGAATAAATAAAAATAAATTCACATCTGTTTATGCTGTAGTGAAACTGTAGAAAATGAATGATAAAAATTAAATATTAAAAACTAGGCTGAAGAAAAAGACAGCTTGCCTACAAAGGAACAACAATTAGATAGACAAAAGAGTTATCTTCAGCCACATAAGACTCTAAATACAAATTACTTAACATCTTCAAAGTGCTGAGAAAAAAGTAGTTAACCCTCAGTGTCACAATAACTGTTCAATTGTGAGGGCAAAACAAGGGCACATTCAACTACATAAAGAAGAAAGAATTTTCTCATTCACAGACCTGTGTACATAGTTCAAAAAGGAGACAAGTAAAATTAGAGGGAAAAGTTGGAAGCAAAACAGAAATACTTGTAAATAATTTCAGTAGGTGCATTTGTTACTGACAGTATGAAAATAGACTTTGCACTAAAAAAGTGAAGTTAAATATCCAACAAGCATCAGAGAATATTGGTGGTGGAGTTGCATTGTAGTTAAAACATACTGACCTCCTTGTCTCATTTGAAAGAATGCTAGAGTTAAGATGTACAAATTGGTAGTTACAAAATAGTCATGAGGCTGTAAAGTACAGTATAGGAAATGTAGTCAGTTATATTGTAATTGCGTATGGTGCCAGGTGGGTAGTGGAAAAACCAGGGGGAATGCTGTGTAAAGTATACGATTGTCTAACCACTATGTGTACACCTGAAACTAGTATAAAATAATATTGAATGGAAACTGTAATTGAAAAATAAAATGAAAAATAGAAGAGAAAGCATGCTGGAGGTAATAAACACATTTAGATCTTAGAAAAATGTATATATAAGTATGTTTATTACAAATTTATGAGTAACCATTAAAGTAGCAGAAATACACTCTAACTTCTAAATCAGAAGCCAGGTGGAGAAAAAGCAGTGGTAGGGAAGGGTAACTATACCTCTATTAATACAGCCAAAGGGAGGAAGTAGAAAAAAGAAGCATGAAAAGAGCAAACAAAAAATAAATGAACATAAACATTGTTTTTAAAAAAGCAAGTTACAGAATCTTCCATACAATATAATACCATTTATCTTTCAAGTTACCAAACACAAAATAATAGTAAATATTTTTGTATAAAAGTGTACTAAAGCCCTGGCTGGTCTGGCTCAGTTGGTTGGAGTGTCATCTGTAACCAAAAGGTTACAGGTTTGATTCCCAGTCAGGGCACATACCTAGGTGGCAGGTTTGGTCCCTGGTCCAGGAGCTCATGATCCCTGGTCTAGGTGAGTACAGAAGGCAACCAATCGATGCTTCTCTTTAGAATTGGTATCTCACTTCTCTCTCTTCCTCTCTCTGCAAAAAGCAATGAAGAAATGTCCTTAGTGAGGATAAAAAAATTAAAAAATAAAAATGTACTGGAAATATAAAAACCTGTGCAGGTGGGACATGTGCCTTTAAGACAGTAGTTACCACAAAGGAGAAGGGAAAGAGGGAAGAGGATTTACATTGTGTCTTATCTATTCAATTTCTTTATTTTTAAAAGGCCTGAAACATACGATATTAACATTTAAAAATATCTTTGGTGGTGCATGTGTATGTTTTATTATTCTCTATGATTTTTCTCTATGTTTGAACTATCTCATGATTTTTAAAGAGACAAAAATGAAAGGTAGTACCGTACAACTACAGAAACATGGGCTGATGGCAGGGGGGCATTTCCTTAGGCCTGACGAAAGACTTGGAAAGGATCTCCAAGATTACAGGCAGGGAGATACAGGCTGAGTCTGGAGATCAACTGACTTTGTACTCATGGGGGTTTTGCCTTGGCCTGTTAAGAGCCAGGGAACTATTAGAAGCTAGTTATATAAGTAAGCCAAAAGTTAGGTCCTAGATGTGGTGCAGAGAGAGGCTGGCCTAAGAGAAAACCAGGAAGGGGCTGTTTAATTCTCGCAACCTGTACCAGGCTCACGTGTATACACTTGAAGTGACTGTGGAATGTTTACCAGATATTCACTGAGTACATCTTATGCTCACTCCACTCTGTTAAACGCTTGACTTGTGTTATCTTCTTTACTCAATTCAGCCTTTGAGCAAAACACTGTTTTTATTGACTTACTATTTCATTAAGAGGCAATAGATTACGTGGCTAGGATCATGGACTGTATAGATTTAGATCATAACTTTGCTTCTTACTAGCCATGTTATTATGGTGGCTCACTTAACTTCTCTGTGCCTCAGTTTCTGAATTTAAAATGAAAATAATTATAGTACCTACCTCACTACATTGTGGTTCAGATCAAACTGCCAAATGCAAAGGCTTAGAAGACTGGTTGGCCTAGAATAATTGCTATATAAATGGTTTCTACTATTTATTTCTACTTTGGATGAGGAAATAAAAGTCCAGAGAGAGAAAGTAACTCGTAAAATTTCATAGCTAGGTGGACATTGTGGTGACTGTGGTCATCACCTTGTAACCAGTAGGTTAGCTACCCAAGGAATAGCTCACACCGTGAGGGTGGTACAGCAGGAAGATGGTAAGAACCTGGGTCTTGTTGATTTCATTGAGCTCTGAATTGACCAGCCTGGAAAACATCTACCCATGGACTTTTGTTATGGGAGGTAACATGCTTTCTTATTGTTCAAGTCAGTTGAGATGTACAGTTTTTTCATTACTTACAGCTTAAAGCATCTAAACCAATTCAGATGGACAAACTGAATTGGTTTAGATGCTACTAAACTGAACTCTTGCTACTGAGGGGAGATGGACATCGTGTCCACGGGACCTTGGACCTTTGAAGGGCAGCCCCAGATCTGTGGCTTTGCTCCTGAGAGTAGGGGGTAGGCTGTGGCAGCACAGGCTGACAGCAGAACTTGGTTTCTTATATCAAACTGGAAAAGGCCATTCTGTGAGCTGGGTCCTGAGCTGCTGAAGAAGCTGGGTTCCCCAAGCCCTTTAAACTGAGGAGCTCCCGTAACAACCGAGCAAGAAGGAATCCAAGGGGGAGATGACAGTGGTTCTGGAGCTTCTCCCTACTCAGATTTAGATGCATAAAGGTAATAAAAACCACCCAAAAGGAACTGTAAAAGGAGGCCTTGGGAAGCACATCCAAGCGAGTGAAAAGGAAGGGGAACAGAAGGAACCCATGGAAAGAAAGTCTTCCAGACCAAATGACGGTCCAAAAATAATGAGACCAAAGTTCAAAGAAGTAATTTAAACCAAATAAGGCTGGGAAGCCTGAGCCAGCAAGGGGAGGGCTCACTCGTCAGGGAGCGGGTGAGCAGTGGGGATGGAGTTGAGTGGAGTTCAGCTTAGGACAGCCCAGGGGTCTGATGCCCTGGTGCTCCCACTGCCCAGATCAGTGAAGGGGGTGGGCTTGATGGTGTGCCTTCTTGCCTCCCCTGCAGCATGGTGACTAGAGTACCGTCTCCACCCCCACCATTGGCAGGACTGCCTGAGTTTGCAAAGTTTATCCCGTCTGGGTGGGCTTGCTGCAAAGGCAAGAGAGAGCCCCTGGGACAAGGCAAATAAAGGAAATCTTACTTGGAGCCAAGCTTCTTTTAGACCCTATTTTATATTTCATTTCAACAAAGAATTACAGGGACGCCAGAAATGATGGATGCTAAGCTCATTAACTGCCTGCTGAATTTTGGACTCGGGCTTTTGCTGATCCTATAGTCCAGGTAATTGCTTAGTGGCTTAGTATCAAAGCAGACATCGGATTCATTTGTGTATTCTGCATGTGATATGTGTGTTCATGTATGCATTAAACATATTTCTATCTACTTTTTCTACTTACCATAGTCCCCGTTCCAAACTCAGAAGGTCCATACCTTCCATCACAGCCTTTTAAATCACAACACTGAGTTAAAACAAACAAAAAATTGTTTTTACAAGAACTGAGGATTTAAAGAAGTAATGAAATAAACATGGAGAATTTCAATTCCTTAACAACCCTAGAAATGTCTCACTTTTATTTTTATGACAGAGGTCAGACCTGAACTGTGTGTCATGGTCACCAACTGATTCACACTGCATTGAAATATACAAAGCAAATGTGGCTCATGGAGCTTTTAAAGTTTTTCTGTGACTGATCTAATGTCTCAACCACATTGGCTAGTTGGAAAACAACCTTGCCACTTAATGACATCTCAGTTTCTTCATTAAATAATACCTTAGCCCAAAGAGATTGGAGTTGTTTGGAATTGTCCTCCTTCCCTGCTCATCTCTAAGATCACCTGGAGATTAAGGGGGAGCCAAAGAGACTTCATGGAGGAAGAAAAAAGGGGGGTTCTGAGTCAAAATGATATCTTCTGAATCCCCACTAGTCTACACGGTGAAGGAGATAGTCTGATCTGGTCCCTGGATTGGTGACCACTGATCTCAAGTGGCCTCTGGGGACAATGTGGCACATTCTTCTTAACCCAGGGCCCTCCCAGCACTTCCTTGGCCCCTTTCTGGAGCATTCGTGGATTTTTGGGTCCACTGCTCATCACCAGTGGTCCATGACTGGGGCTGCGGGAAGCATCGCTATAGTTTGCCTGTCTAGCTACTTTCCTGCCTCACTGTTGAGCTGCTTCCCAGACCGTGTTGACTATGGCTTTGAGTGTGGCTCTGCCAAATGGTGCATGTGCTCCTCTAGGCTGTGCTTGGGGAACATTACTGCTTGTTTCCACCCCAGATGTTCTCAGGTTCCTTCCATACTTCCCTAGAAATTTCTACCATGTTTCCTCCGGCCTTGGGGTTCATCCCAGGAGGGGAAAATAAAGACATGTAAGTCCGATTTCTTTGCCCCACTTCGGTCTTTCTTTTCTTCCTGCACCCCTTGGGACACTCAGGTAGTTTCTCTTACTTGGTCTGTAAGGTAGAGCGTGCTTGGAAACTTCCTCTGCTCTCACCCCACCTGAGATAGTATTTGCCCTCCCTTGTGTCCTGAGTCTGAGAGGAAAATAGAGTACAAGGAGTAAGGACTTGTTTTCATGGATAAGTGTACATTACTTTTGAAATATTTACAGAGCTACAACAATTACTTTGGCATATATAGCCCTTGAGCTTGGCTGGAGCCCTCTACAGAGAAAGTTTAATCCTAGCTGCATTCTGACTGAGAAAGGAAGGGAAGGGGGAGGAGCTTGGACAGCATGGACTGACACCTTTAAGGTCCTTACAAGCTTCTTTTTTCTTTGAAATACAAGACTCTTGATTGTTTTCACTTTCTTTTAGTTTCAAAAGAGCACATACATCTTCATCTCTTACCATCCCTCAGGGTCCTACAGGATGTTATGGGAGGATCAACAAACAGCCCCAAGGATTAATTTCTAAACCCACATAAACAGGGTGGCATGAATGAAGATGCCTGCAAAAAGGCTCCTATTTTTTTTTAATTCAGAAAAGTTGAGAGAATAAGATAAGCACACATGTTCCCCACTCATACTTGAAATGTTTACTTGTTAATTAGGCTTAAGATAGCTTTAAAATGTGTGCGTGTGTGTGTGTGTGTCTGTAAATTATTGTCTAGTTAAAGCTGAAAACTACTTTGTTCTTCTTCTCATACTAGTCCCCTCCTTTTCTCTGCAGAGACAAACACTATCAAGAATTTTATGTAATTCTCTTCCATGTTTTGTCAGCTTATTACCAGTTTATATGCCAGACGCTAGATAACATTGTTTTATATGTTTCACATTTTATCTAAATCACATCACATTCCAGGAACTGTTTTACAACCAGGTTTTTTCAGTCAACAATATGTTTTTGAAATTTATTTTTAATGTATGTAGACCCATTCCATTCATTTTAAACTGCTTGAAAATATTCACTTTGTCAATCTATCATATATTATTTATTTCCTACTGAAAATACTCCAGCTTTTTTCCATCTTTTCTCCTGGTATTTTATTTTTAATCATAGGAACTATTGGCTCGCTATCATGCTTTAATTTCAGGTCAAAATTGGCCAGAAGACTTTGTTGCCTGAAAAGTAGCCTAATTGTCCAGGCAACACCGAGCTGCAGGCGGCCAGCAGATACGTGAGCATCCCTGCGTGCCCCACACAGTCACAGACTGCCTGTCCCTGCACCACCTCTGTCTGACTTTGTTCCCTTGTCTGCACAATGGGATAACTGTTCCTATCTCCTTGAGCTGTCGTGAGGGCTTGTGGATTAATATGGTGACATATATATCACCATGCCTGGAGGATAATAAGCCCTCTGTTAATGGAAGATATATGTATATATAGTAATCAATGCCCGATAGAGAACTAGAACACAGACTTCCGACTCCCTGACAAGTTTTCTTTCTAAGACATTCTCTGTCTCTGTTTTCATGATTGGCAGACCCTGCCTCAAGCAGTTTGTGGTCTGTGAAAACACAGGTCTAACCCTGGGGAGTCCGGGACAACAGGTCGAGGCAGTAGGCTGCAGCGTTACCTGTTGGGAGCTAACAACCCCAAATGCTATCAGGACTTGGAACCAACCGTGGCAGCCAACAGCTGTATTGTGGATAGTTCTGAGCATTTCTTTGCAGGGCCTGCTTGGACCTGCCCCAGTTCAGCTGCCTGCAGGAGCAGCTCAGAGCCCTCACTACGGGCCTATTCTTTGCACAGGTCTGGCCAATCAGAGCCCTGTTGCTACACAGCCCCCGCAGGCAGAGCCTTTCCAGTTCTAGTCTCAGCCAGCATAGCTAGCTGTCCACAGACATCCTTTTGCTATTTTTGTTTGGATTGATTTTTTAAAAGCACCTGGTAACATACTTTTTATTTTTCTCCTCCTTTTCTAACTCCATTCAATCTCCACCCAAGCATCTACCCCTACCCCCACTCCAAACACGAATCAAACTCAGAATCATTAACAAAGAAACCTTGGTCCAAGACAGAAAACGATCTTTAAAAAGACCCGTACTCCTTGCTTGTCAGTGCTGGGAAAATCTGCTTTTCCTGATATTTGGGGGCACTAATTAAAAGGTGGCACTGTTGCCACCTTTTAACTTCCCACACTTTCTTCTCTATTTCCAGGGTTAGAGAAATAACAGGAGAGACAGACTAAGGTTTAAAACAATCTGCTCCCTCCCCTCTACCACCACCTCTCCCCAGAGCCCAGACACGAAGCAAGTGTGGCCAGACACAAATCATTAGTAAGGTGGGGCTCGCTGCTTCTCTGCTTTTCTCCTCTCATGACAGAACATTTGGAGGCTGTCTGCTCATCTTCTCCCCTCCCCTCCCCTCTCTACACTCTCCGATAAGAGAAAGGATAAGAATTCTCTAGAGAGGGGGGCTACAGGCAGCAGGGGCTCGTGAGGACATCTGAGTACGCTGGGGAGGGAGAAGTAGCCGAGGGAGAGGACTGAGAGACCAGGACAGCCGGATGAAATGGTATGGCAGAAAGGGAAAGTTCTTCCATGGAAGGGAAGCACAAGGAGTCAGGGAGTTTGGGATGCTCAAGAAGAGGAGAAGATCAGGATTTTAAAAGTGACCTGGACCTATCTCATTGAACCTCTTGAAATCTTAAGAGAGAGACAGGAGTGAAGTTTGGAAGACCATGGTGTTTGGGAGTAGGACTCCTCTGGTACTGAAACACGTCCCAGCTCTTTAACTGTTACGCCTACTTACTCTGATAACTGCCTACTCCAATGCTTAGGTAGTCTTACAAAAACGTATGTAAGTAAATAAATGCCGTTAAAAAACGAGGCTAAACATTTTTAAGCCACAAGGTATGGGCAGGTTTTGGTGGGGAAGCTAATTTTCTAGAAATCTGGCTGAAGCTAGTTATTAGACTGTTACTGCTAAAAAAAAAAAGGAGGGGCAGGAATTAAGCAAAAAGTCAGTCAAGTCTCTTTCAGAAAGGTTTTCTTCAGAAATACAATTCTCTTTGTCTCTTCCATACCGTTGCCATCCCTTCACTCTTAGTGGATAGATGTGCCATTGAAAAGGAAGTTTTAGTGCTATTTCTATACAAGGACAATACAAAATTTTTGAAGCAGGAGTATAAAGAATAATTAAAACACTTGTTGAGTCCTGATTTTATTATTGAATAACATGACTTAAAAACGCATGTAAAATACAAGTTCTGGCCTGACAAGCTAGAGTCCAAAACAAGTAAGTTTAAAAAGTAGTGATTCTTAGTTTTGTAGCTCCTTTCCTATCCTCCCCACACTCCCCAAACAAAAAGGGTTCTTTTAAGAATTAATATCTCAAGTGGGAAAGAAACATTTTTGTGATATTCAGCAATTCTTTAAGTTTCGTAAGTCTTTTTCCTTGTTTACATTCAAGCAAATATAATACTGTTGATTTAAAAAAGTGAAAAGTAATGAGATCCCATTTTTGTAAAACTATATCTATCTATATTGAGAAATGTTAGGTATAATTTTTACTTAATAATGACAAAGACTTTTTAATGATGGAATATTGAGGTTATTTTTTGTTTTACTTTTTTTTATACCTTTCAGTTTTGTGTGATTTTAAAAACAAAGACTGTATATTGTTTTCTACAGATGTAACATAACTTTCTTAAAAAGAAAGAATAAATTAGGCAGTGCCTGGGAAGTAATTGAAGGCCAAATACTTCCCCCTTCAGATTTCATATGAGGTGTTTGTGGGGATGAGGGTATGAGAGTAGTAAGGCCTTAGTGCATCTGTTCCCAGGAGACACTTTGGTATCTGAGTTCAACAGAATAAGGTCGTGGACAAAGGGGGAAAAAGTAATGAATGTGAGAGGAAAAATGGGGACTGGAACAGTTAGACATGACTCAGCAAAAACACACTATGAATTTATCAGGAAGGCCAAGGTCTCAGAAATTACAAAGTTACCCATCCCCCTTGCTTCTAAATAGCAGGGTGGTGGCTGTCCCAAACTTAGGGGGGTGCGGCAGCCTAGGGTGAGTAAGCTTTGAAAGGCTGTTGGGAAAGGCGAGTAGGCAGCATGTGCCGGCATCACTTTCCTCCACACTTTCCTCCACGCCTCCACACAGGTGAGTGGGTTCTCTGTCCTTACGGTGCACACAGGAAATAATCATCCTTTCTGTGGCAGGACTGGACTGGGGAGGACCAGAGGCCTGGAGGAACTTCTCAACAGCCAGCATTTCTCAGAAACATGGCGGAAGTCTCCCAGACAAAGCAGACAGGCTGGCATCCCTTCCTTGCGAGGCAGAGCAGGGAAAGGAGTGAGGCAGTCCTGGCCAACATACCAGGGTCGGTGGTGAAATCTCAGGTATCCGGGGGGTCTGCCAGCATTGCCTTCCACAGCAGCTTGGGCAGCCACTCTCAAAGCCCTCACCTGGAGAACCAGCATGAACTTGGCAACCAGACCATAAAGGGAAGTCCCTGGGCTGAAGGACCAATGGCCCCTTGAATTCATTTCCTAATGCTAGCTCTTAACTGTAGAGACCTGTGCCTTTCTGAGCCCCTCTCCATGGGTCCTGGGACCATTAGGGGCCCCATTCTTGTGCTTGTCATCCTAAGTTACCCTCTCTCTGCTTTCCCTCTTCCACCTGCCTTTTTCAGACATACCCTTCCTCACTCATCAATGCTCCAGGCACACTTGTATCTTATGTAACCAAGTGCTCAGACTCAAAACTAAAATTCAGTTTCCACAAAGAATCTAGATCATTAGTTCTCCTCCTTTACTCCAGCTCCTCATAATCTACAAAGAAGAAGACAAACAACACATGTCGACGAAGAAAATCAACAAAGAACAGAAGGGAAGTTTCTTGGCCTTTGGTTGGAGGCACAGCGGGAAGTGGCGGCCACACAAACTGTGCTTCACGGCCAGAGTCATGAGTCATGACCCTTAGGTTGAGCAACTCAACTTGCAACATCAGGGTGTTGAGATGCTGAAGTCCACTGCCTTGCCCTCTAGTAGGTCAGTTATTAGCTCTAATATAATTTTATAGGTGGAAAATTCCAGAGAGAAGTGACCTGCTCTGTGTCACACAGCCAAGCATAAATAAAATGAGGAGAAACAACATAGGCCTAGCTAGACCCAATTATTTGACATCTTTGGGCTTTTCCCTTTATAGTGTGTAGCAGCCCAGCAAGGGCGGATATCTGGCAAGTTACTGGTATGGGAAGACAGACTGGGAGACTTCATTGTCTTTAACGTTGTTTCGGTTACATTAACCTTTCCTACCTTGTTACCTGAGTTGGATTGTAAAGTTGGAAAAACACATTTCTTAGAATTGTACCAAACACAGAAAGTGGAAGTCCATGTTGTGCTTATGTTTCTCAGGTCTCAGGCTAACTGCCCTGTTTTCTCCTGAGCCCAGTCTCTAATTTAGAACCATTTTCCCTTTCCTGTACATTGAACATCAAACCTGCCCATTCATATATCTCACTGGTCATTTAGTAGACACTCCATTTGAATAATTCTGACCCATCACAAAAGGAACTCCCTGCCAAGATAGAAGAGAAGGTTATATAAACAGACATAAATTTACAAAAACAAAAGAGTGTAAGGGTGATATGGTAGCATCTTTAGTATGGCAGAACTTGCTTCTAGGGATGACAGCTTCCACCCACAACCTAGACAGAGAGAGGCCACTCATATCCCAGTCTCTTGGTTGCCATGTGAGTGATATCCACTAATGGGTGTTCTCTCTCCACTACAGGTGAATGTGGTTTAAAGCATCAAAGGCTTACTCACATTCCTTATTGGTTCTGCCACATTTTACTCTGTAGTGTTATATGAGATTATTTAGCTAGACTCCTGCTTCATACATTCCAAGTCCCTGCAGACTCACATTTTGGCTAGATGCGACCTCCCTCCAATTCAATTTGATTTGATATGCAGTTATCTATCAAAATACATTATGTCCTATAGAAGTGAGAAAGGTGAAAAAATTAGATGCAGGAGAAATTGTGTTGTACACTTTGACTCAAATTAGGACAGGAGTTATTTGAATGGACCACAGTACCCTGTGAACAGACAAACCTGTTAAACCCAGTCAGGAGGCTGTTGATAGAGGAGTCTACTGGCCATGATTCTCTCTTATTTTGGCCTCACTAAACTAAGGTGAGATATGTGGGTCTTACCTTCAATTTACCAATGTGGAAAATGAGACCTTCGTGGTTAGACTATAGAAAATTCCCAAGCTGGGGATGAGTAGATGCAGAGTAGATTCTGCAGTCCCATCCTTTTTTTGCCCTTGACCCCACTGCCCTACAATGTGATATCCCCCAAAACCATAGTCATTTCCTCTTTGTGAGACAGGCATGAATCTCTCTTGGCCCAGTATTTCTGAGGGAAGCAGAATATAAAAAGATATTTCCTCTGTCTCGCCAGATGGCTTCAGGATAAAATTCTTCCCCAAACCAAGTGTTGGAGTCCAGTCGACTATTTCAGGGAGGGCAAGAAGTAATAGGCAAAGGTATTTAATCCACCTCCTCCCTTAATACCACTGCATCCAAGTTTGATGTGAGCAGGTGCTGCCAAAGCAGGCAAGATTGTTGAGCTGGAATCAAGAGGATGGATCCCTGGAAGAGCAGAACCTTTTAAGGATAAAGATTGGCTGCTGGGGAAATCCAGTCCCGGGATCTGAGGTTCCAGACTGGACTCTTTCATTTTCCATACCTCCCGAGCTGCTGGCTGGGCAAGACATGAAATAAACGGAAGAATACTGAGGCTCATCCAACCCTTTTGGGAGCCCACAATGGAAAATAATGGGGGTAATACATTGGGACAACCCCAGCTTCTTGAGATAAATGCATACCTCTGTGCTTGTCTGCATACTTTGTGCAACGTTTTATTTTGAAACAAAAAAAATGAACAGTTAGCATTAACAATGGCTATTCATTCCAGAAATGCTTTGGAAAACTCAGAAGTTGGGGAAGCCAGTGTAAGAGAAGGTGGGGATAATCGTGGAGAATAGCCTCCCAGAGGAAGCATGAAAGAGCTGGATGTTTGGTCTCAAGGTCTGTTTATACCAAATACTTGGGTAGTTTGTACTTGGGTTTCGTAATAGAGTTGGCATTGAGACCCATGACTGCATTCATTCATGGGACAGGAATAATGCCCCTACTTGACACCAAATGCTCATTTTGAGTAAGATGTAGCTTCTTCACCTAAAGCGTGCTAAAAATAGCAAGCTAGTTTCTGATCAAATGAGACTGAATTTTTGAATAATCTTGAGGAACATTCAATTAAGAAAAATAACAACCTACACCCACATATGCACACACACACAGTCAATGGCAAATTCTCCTATTTCTGCTTTAGCACCTTCATCCAATGTGGCACCAACATCTCCTGAGAACCACCCAGTTGTTCTCCATTTGTCTACATCCAGTTAGACTTAGAAGCAGAATGTTAGGAGAGAGGAGAGACCTGACACTAGCTTGGCCCAGTCCTCCCTCATGTAGATGAAGGAACAGAGGCTCACAGAAGAAAAGTGGCTGAAACAGCTTCTTGAATGACCTTTCAGATTCTGTGTCTCTCATTCAATGCCTTAGGAGTATCTAGGATGACTTGATCTTCATAAGACAAAACCTCAACCGTAATTCAATAAATAACAGAATACCCCCAATGGCTTCCTGTGAATGGCAAACCAAATCAAGCACGGTTTGCTCAGCTCCATCCCACACCTCCAGCCTTGCCTGCCATATCCTCCTGCATGTGCGTCTTCTCTAGTGAACATGAATGCTTGGAGTCCCCTCAAGAGTCTGTTCTTCCTCTACTCTGTGCTCTCACTCCTGAAATTGCTGTTACATAAGTCCTTTTACCTTAACTACACACGCTAAACATCATAATCACTTTTTTTTTTAAAGTCAATGAGGGAACACCCTTCTTTTTTTTCTTTTTAAAAAGATTTTATTCATCCATTTTTAGGGAGGGAAGGGGGGGAGAGAGAGAGAGAGAGAAACATCAATGTGCGGTTGCTGGGGGTTATGGCCTGCAACCCAGGAATGTACCCTTGCTGGGAATCGAACCTGGGACACTTTAGTTCCCAGCCCACGCTCAATCCACTGAGCTATGCCAGCCAGGGCCATAATCACTTTTTAAAACGTATTCTTCTTTCCCTGGGCTTCTAACATTTTCTCCCTATTTTGATTTCTAATAGTACTCTCTCCTTGCTCTGTCATCTGGGGGTGATATTTCACGTGGCACTGTTGGCTGTGAGACCTAACAGATACTTGGCCATTTATTTGCTCAGGCAACATTTCTTGAGTAGGCATACCCCAAAGACTCACAACTCACTGTTGGCAGGACCAAGTTTAGAACTAATATATCTTTACTTTTACCCCAGAATTCTTTTTCCTACCAGGGGTGTCAAACTCATTTTCACCGGGGGCCACATTAGCCTCACGGTTGCCTTCAAAGGGCCGAATGTAACTTTAGGACTGTGTAAATGTAACTATTCCTTAACTAGGGGCAAGGAGCTCAGCGCTGCTGCTGGGGAGAAACAAGGTGCTGGGCTGGATAAAACAAGGTGGAGGGCCGGATTCAGCCTACAGGCCTTGTGTTTGCCACCTGTGTACACCCTGTGACTCCTAGTTCATTAGTCTGAAGTCCTGGCTTAATTCATCCCATTGTCTTAGATTACATGTTACCTTGGTTTGAGAAACCTAGTGGTTCAAATTTTTTTGGAAATATATATTCCTAGCATTTAATTGAGTTGAGTGCACATGGTAGAAGCTTGTTGCTTATTTACTACTAATGTTTTACTAAATTCAGAGAGAAAACAGATTTCTGTTTAGATGTTGGTTTTAACTGCTTTTCCTAGCTCTTTCCTTCTCTCCCTCCCCCTTCCTCTCATCTTTTCTGCAAACTTCCATCTAAGTCTGCTAAACAGGAGATTCTCCAGGCAGCTGTGATTTCATAGATAATAATGGAGCATCTACCTGGCTTGAATAGTTACATCTACATACCAGACCCTCAGTGTAGGACACCGGAAGTGGGGTTGATGGAGCACTGAGGTAAATCTCTAAGTGGAGGCTGATTCTGGAGGCACCCATCCTGAGTTACATTTAGGAACTGTGACTTTGAGTGAGGAGTCTCCCAGCTTTATAATCCTAACATGTCTAGGAGGGCAAAATAGGGCAAATGGATTGGAGATGTTCCTGCTTCATCATGATCAGAAAAGAGTGAAAACTCTGGGAGCCTGGCTATGTACACATGGACTCCACAGTCCCTGGATGTTGGAGTGAGCCACCTTGGGTTCTCCCAGCCCCGCTCCAAGTCCTTCCCTACCTTTCTAGTATCTCCTTAGTGGCCCAGTTCTTTTTCTCTCCCCGCCTCTCAGCATCAGGGTTCTTCAAGTGCTCTCGTCTCCTCCCTCTTTTACAGATTCATTCCCAAAAGCTGTCATTCACTCCCATGGCTTCTATTATCACCTATGTGTTGTTGTCTCTCATTTCTGAACCTCTCTCCTGAGCTCTAAGCCAAATTGATTATTGGACACTGTAACTGAATTTTCCTCTCAAATATGAAAGTCTCAAATTCTTGCCCTGTTTCCTCTCCTGTGTCTCCCATCATAATAATTAACAATATGATGCACTCAGTCTCCCAAGGCAGAAATCTAGGAACACTACAGATTTCATCCTTTTTATAATCCTCCCGAATAGTCACTAAATACTGTTCATCACAGCTTCTAAAAATCAGCTGGAGCCAGCACCACACCTTTGTTCTTCCTTGTTTCTTGTATTCTTCAGACCCTTGCATTCCTGTCTGCCACTCTAACTATTGCCTCCTAACCTTTGTGTAGTCTTCCCACTGTGCGATCATAAACACATCCTCTAGCCTCTTTGCTGGTTCTTCATTTAAAACATGAGGGCATTGCACTACATCTATGAGCGCTTTCTCAGCTCTGACATTCTTTAATTTGTCAGCTTGCATATATCACAAGACCCAAAGGAAAAATCTGAGTTTTCTGCCTTCTCAGTCATTCCCCGTCTCCCAATAACTTTTTTATTCTTCCTCCTCCTCTACTCTACTAAAAGAGCTTTTGATTGAAATGCGGCAGCCCCGGGACCCAAACCTTTAGCCAGGATATGATTTCCCAGACATTCCCGAGGGAGAGAGTCTCGTGTCCTTTCCTTCTGCTGCCACAGCAAGGCAGGGAGTTGTTGAGAGCCAGTGCTTACACAGAGTGGCTTTGTTTTCTCTTTATCATCACTGTTACTGTTTGAGGGTGCTGCTCCTTCACTGGGCAGAGGCGGACATGCAGATGGAAAGTTTTAAGACATTTCCCCCCCTGAAAATTAATTAAAGGGCTAACATCAATTCTTTTGTTTTCATTCTACCCTGATCACCATCTCTTCAGCTTAATGAGGTGGCTTTTAAGACTTAGTGTGGCCCAAAGGGATCCCTTGGTCTTGATTTAGAACTTCATTGAGGGACACCAAAGGGCACAGTAGGATGGTATACTTTCTGAGAGCTGGTGACTTCACCATCATCTCTGAAATTATAGCCCCTTTCTGCGTTAGAGCAGTTACCATTCTGCTGGGCTCTATCTACAATACCTGGTAGATGATAACAAGGAAATAGGACTTCCACCCTTCAGTTCACCACAGTTGGCATTTTCCACATAACGCCTCATATCATACAATATGAATGGGCAGAGTTTGTTTTCAATATCTCCCATCATCCTTCTTTGTTCTGCAGAAATTGTAATGAAATGAATGTGTGTGTGTGTGTGTGTGTGTGTGTAGTGTGTGTGTATGTGCTCCCATCTTTCTAGAGTCCAGAGGCTGCTAGAAAAGAGAAAGAAATGCAAGTGAATCTCATGCGGATCCTTCTTGAATTTTCTGTGAGAAGCTGGCTAAGACTGCTAAAAAATATTAAGATATATTTGAACCTATACACTAGTATAACCTGAATAGGAATCTGAAGCTATTTATGCTCTCCCCAACCACACCTGCCATTTCATAAGCATGGAAAATAAGGCTTTCAGCAAATTAGTGGTGGATACAAAGCCTCTGGACTTTCAATCCTGTATACTTTCCATTACAATCTGATTCCTAATTGCATGTGGATTTCCTTCATCCCCAGAACCCAGAAACATCAACATTTGGCATCAGAAATGCTGCTGAATCCTGATAAACAAAGGGAACATGTGAGGTAGCATTCAAAGTCTCTTCTTCTTAAGCCCAGCTGGAATGCTTGTGTTCAACCCTGAGATCCAGGGTGGTTTCAGGGCTTCTTAAACTTTCTCTTTATAAATAGTGGAGGAAATGTGGGGCTAACAGACACATACATCCCTATACCCTACCTCCAAGACCCCACATTGACTCTTAAATGATGGGAGGGTTTTTGTTCACATGTATGGAACAGAGAAAACTTTTGCAATATTTCAGTTAGCAGGGATTGTCTTGGATCCAGGAAGAGTAGAGGAGGTTCCCATGGATCTCCCCCACACCCCAAATCACTGTTTCCACCATTAGAATTCCTCTGGGATAAAGTGTTGGGAAATATACCAGTTTAGGAGGCCTAATTTCTCATACCCAAACCTGGTTCCCCTCTTGTAACTCATAACCTCATCTACACATTCATTTACTTAGAAAACGAGTTATTGAGCTACTCTGTGTCTGATACTACTCTAGATAGTGAGTATTCTTTGTGGAATAACACAAAATCCCTTTTCCATAGGTCTTGCGGTGTAGTGAGGAAGTCAATAATTGACACATAGATGTATAATATAGTAATATCAAATGCTATGAAGAACACAAAAATTGAATAAGGCAGTTGAGGTACCAGACAGAGGGTGTGTGTGTGTGTGTGTGCGTGTGTTATGATGCTTTGAAATAGGTCCACAAATTCTTTTACACTCTCTTCAGCAGGTGAAGACTTGTCCCTTGCATGTGAGCTAGACTTAGTGACTTGCTTCTAAAAAATAGAATGAAGTAGAAGTGATGGTGTATGACTCTGGAGGCTGGATAATTAAGTCACTGTATCTTCCTCATGTTTTCCTCGGATGGTTTGCTTTGGGAGAAGTTAGCTTATATGTTAGGAGGACATTCAAGCAGCTTAGGAGGCTATGGCAAGGAACTGAGGCCTCCTGCCAATAGCTATGTAAGGAGCCATCTAGGAAACTAATTCTCCAACCCAGTCAAGCCTTCAGATGACAGCAGTCCTGGCCAACATTTCAACTAAAACTGAATGAGTGACTCTGAGCCAGAACCACCCAGATAAGCTGATTCTAGATTCCTGGCTGAGAAATACTATGAAGTAATAAATAATTGTTGTTTAAAGCCAGAGATTTTGGGGATGATTTGTTAAATAGCAAGAGATAACCAATATTTGTATTTTAGGGAGGCTCTCTCTCAGAAGGAAATGAGCCAGGTTAAGATGTGTATGAAGAATGCTTGAAGCAGAGAAAATTTAGCTGGCCTTTTTCAAAGACAACTCAAGATAAATTGTCCAAGATTTGGAAATGAGCAAGATATTACTGAGCTCTTCCTTTCAGTGACTAGCTAGACATTGTCTAGGGTGTTTTCTGGGGATTACGTGAGTCTATTGAGATATCCTCTTGTGACTGAATTTCTGTTGCCTGCGTTACTCTACCTCTGTAGAGGTAGAATTCAACTTGTAAAAAAAATGATAGTAATCCAAATGATTTTTTTCAAGCTATATAATAAATTTTATTCAGTAGTGATACAACTGAATTCTACCCTGTAAGAAAACATGGCCTCAAACGTTACATTTTAATCAGTGTTACTGAGATAAAATTATTTCTTATGCTATGAAATTCACCCATTTAAAGTTCACAATTCAATGTGGTTTTTGTATACTCACAGGGTTTCACCAACATCGCCACCATTTAATTTTGTTCACCTTGTTAAGAAACCCCATACCATTAGTAGATACTCCCTATTCTCTTCTACCTTTCCCCGCCTCCCATCAGCCCTAGGCAATCACTAATCTACTGTCTGTCTTTATAGATTTGCCTATTCTAAGAGTTTCATATAAATATAATAAAAAATTTTGTGGACTTTTGGGACTGGCTTCTTTCACATAGCATAATGTTTTCAAGACTTTTCCACTTTGTAGTATGTATTAATCCTTTGTTTTTTTATTGGCAAATAATAGTTAATCATGTGATATATATCACATTTTGTTTTTCTATTATCAGTTGATGGACATTTGAGTTATTTCTACTGTTTGTGTGGTATGAGTAATGTTCCTATGAACATTTGTATACAGGTTTTTGTGTGGAGGTATGTTCTAATTTCTTTTGGGTATATATAACTAGGAGTGGAACTGCTGGATCATGTGGCAGGTACATGCTTAATATTTTGAGGAACTGTCAAGGTATTTTCCAAAGTGACTGCGCCATTTTCATTCCCTCCAGCAATGAATAAGGATTCTGATTTCTCCACATCCTTACACTTATTATCATCCATCATTTTGACTATAGTCATTTTAGTGCTGTGAGGTGCTATCTCATTATTTTAATTTGTATTTCCCGTATGACTAATGATGTTGAACATTGTTTCATACACTTATTGGCCATTTTTACATTTTTCTTAGAGCAATATTTATTTAAATCCTTTGCTCATTTTTAAATTTGTCTTTTATTGTTGATTTTTAAGAATTCCTTATATGTAGAGTTGGGCAAAAGAAGATTTACAGTTGCTTGTATGGAAATAAATTCTGTGTTTTGCACACTCAACTGTAAACCTATGTTTCCCAAACCCTCTATTCTGGAAAAAGTCCCTTTTCAAATGTATAACTTGCAACAGTTTTCTCCCATTTTGAGAGCTGTCTTAACTTTCCTGATGGCACTGTTTGCAGAATAAAGTTTTACATTTTAAGTCCAATTTATGTATTTTTTTTCCTTTCTTGCTTGTACTTTTGGTATATTAAAGAAACCATTGCCTGACCCAAGATCAGAAAGATTTACTATTATATTTTCTTCCAAGAGTTTTAGTTTTTACATTTAGGTCTATGATCTATTTTTAGTTAATTTTGTATATCTTGTACGGTTAAAGTTTCTCATTAATTTTACTTCAGTTCTCCTTACACCATTTGTTAAAAAGACTATTCTTTTCCCTTTGAATTGTCTATGCATCGTTGTTGAACATCATTTGATCATAAATGTATGAGTTTATTTATGGGCTCTCAGTTCTATTTCACTGATCTATCTGTCTGTCCCTGTGCCAGGACCACACTTTCTTGGTTACCGTGGCTGTGGTAATTTCTGGGATTGGAAACTGAGTTCTGAAAATCTGTTCTTCTCTTTCAAGACTGTTTTTAAGATTTTTTTTAGCACTTCTATATCCCTTGAATTTCTATATGAATTTGAATATTAGCTTGCTGATTTTGGAAAAAAGACAGTGGTATCTTGATAGGGATAGTTTTGTGTCTTTACATCAAATTGGGGAGCAAAGCCATCTTAACACTATTAAGCTGTCTGATCTATGAACATGGAAAAGTTTTGCATTTATTTAGATGTTCTTTAATTTCTTTCAATGACAAATGTCAGTGTATATCTTGTGCTCCTTTTATTAAATGTATTTCAAAGTATTTTATTCTTTTTGATGCTATTATAAATAAAATTGAAATATTAATTTAATTTTTAAAAGTTTCACTGCATTATGTAGAAGTACCAGTACTCTTTTAATATTGATCTTACATCCTGTAACCTTGCTGAATTCATTTAACAGTTTTAATTGTTTTTTTTAAATGGATTCCTTAGAAGTTTCTGTATACAAACTCATACCATATGCAAATAGAGATAGTGTTCCTTTTGCTCTACTAATCTGGATGCTTTTCTTTTTTTTTTTAAACCTAATTGCTCTGGCCAGAATCACTACTACAATGTTGAGGAACTTGTAAGAGTGGACATTCTAGCCTTGCTCCTGATATTATGGTGAAAGCGTTCAGTCTTTCATTATTAAATATGACTGCTGTGGGTTTCCCATAGATGGTTTTTATCACATTGAGGAAATTAGTTCCTTTCTTCTTGTTTTGCTGAGTGTTTTTATAATAAAGAGCATTTGACTCTTGTCAATTACTTTTTTATGTCTACTGAGATAATCATATGACTTTGTTCTTTATTATTAATATAAAGTGGAGGGTAGAGGGAGGTAATGGGGGAAAGAAGGGGAAGGGTCATCAAGGAACATGTATAAAAGATGCATGGACAAAAATAATGGGGATAGGGAAGGATTGAAAGTGGGAGGTAGAGGTGGGGAGGGTGGGGGAGAGTAACGGGGGAAATGAGGACAGCTGTAATTTCACAACAATAAAAAATAAAATATATGGTATATTACATTAAATGATTTTTAGATGTTTAACTCACTTTGCATTCTGGAATAAGTCTGAGTTGGTTTTGGTGTATAATCTTTTTGATATATTGCTTGATTGGTTTGCTGATGCGTGTTGAGTATTTTTGTGTCTATATTCATACAGTACATTTACTGATACATTCCAATTATTTTATTTTTTGTGATATCTTCATTTGTGAGGACCCAGTAATACTGGCCTCACATAGTGAGTTGAGAAGTGTTTTATACTTTACTACAATTTGGAAGGGATTTGAAGGATTGCTATTAATTCTTCTTTGAATGTTTGGTAAGATTAAAAATGACCAGTTTAATTGTTTTGTTTGTTATAGATCTATTTCCATTTTATTATCTCTTGAGTAAGTTTTTATAATGTATACTTTCTAGGAATTTATCTATTCCATGTAAGTTATCTAAGTTATTGGTATACAGTTGTTCATAGTATTCTCCTTTTATTTATGCAAGATTAATAATGATGTCTCTTCTTTCATTCCTGATTTTTGTAACTTGTATTCTCTCTTTTTTCTTGCTCATCCTAAATACATGTGTGTCAATTTTATTGATCCAAAAATATTTTGCAGTCATATACAAAATGAACTAGTTTTGCATCTATTATCAAATTCATACCAATGTTGCTGACAGCTTATGTATACATATATTTCTGCTCTTCAAATTCTGTTTTGAACCAATTTTAACAGTATTCTCATTAATTAGTCAGTTGAATAAAAATTTGACATGTGTTGATTTTACATTTTTGCAAAAATGATGTTTTAAACTTTTGAAAATTATACGTTAGCAGAAAGTATGAAAGTCAGTGAAGAGTCAGAGAGTGGTGGAAAATGAGCTCAGTGAGAAAAGCATGAGAGATATTATGTAGGTCTCCATAGGCTACATTAAGGAGCTGGTTTTTACTCTGAGATGAAACGCTCTTACTAACACCTTAGACAAGTTCCTTTCTTAATTTGGGCCTCAGCATCTGTAATATGTCTCTATGGTACCTCGCAGGATGATAGTGGGAATGGGATGATATTATGGGGTTGAACATTGCATTGTTATTGTTAGCACTCAATTGGGTCACCTATGAGGTCAGCTTTTCAGGCACTCTTACCTTGGAGACATTTTTGTTTTCAAATTCTTACCTATTGGCAAATTCTTGAGAAAGGAAAACACAGGACATTCCAGAGGGCGTGTCCCTGGATCCTGAGAAAGCAATTCTTATCCATGAACAAAATGGAGATTCATACATGACTATAAGGAAAAGAATGATCATTGGACTCCAAAAAGAAGAGGATATGGGGCTGGGGACTTTGAGAGCTCAAAAGGCAGGCTAACCTAACTCATCCTTTCTGGTTGGGGCTGCTTTCTGGGTGCTTGAGGGCTAAGATGGTAGAGGGACAAGTTTGAGGAATGA
Organism: Phyllostomus discolor; assembly: GCF_004126475.2. Taxonomy (NCBI): domain Eukaryota; kingdom Metazoa; phylum Chordata; class Mammalia; order Chiroptera; family Phyllostomidae; genus Phyllostomus; species Phyllostomus discolor. The sequence goes on from NC_040906.2 coordinate 15,840,827, forward strand.
ATAGACAGGTCAAGAAGGAGAAGCTGGGTGTATTAAATACAATCAGCAGAAGTCCTCAGAATTCAAAGCTCAGATGTTTGAGTTTGAAGAAGAAAGCAAAGTTAAGGAAAGTAACTAATCCATAAAAAATGTTTAGGACATAAATGTGCTATGGTGCTTGGACCAAGAGAGAGGAAAAGACAAAAAGAAGGGATGACACAGATGTTGAGAGAATAAAACATCCTTCAGAAAGTTTGTCTTGCACAAAGTAACAAGTATCTTTCCTTAGCCTGCATCTCTGGATAGTCATGGATGGGAAAACAAACCAAATCAGTATATCTCTCATTCAATCTTCTTTATTATTATTTTATTCTGCTTCCATAGCTTGACCTTAATCTCAAACTATTCATGGAAATTTAAAAATATATTCCAGCACTCAAAATTCTTCCTGGCAAAACTTTAGCCAGTTATATGACTTAAATTCCTATTGTTTATGCTAACTCCCATTTTCTCCTGTCTTTTCCTTAATACTGCTGCAGCCTTTCCCAGAACTCTGCTAAAGTTCTGAGAAACAGGGTAAACCTCAGACAACCTTCAAGGCAGGTCTAGTAGGCTGGAACAGGTGGGCCTTCAGGGAAGGAGAACATTCCAGAAGTGGTCTGGCCACATAACCCTGGTTGCTTGATGCAGTAAAAAACTAAATTACCCTGCTCTTAATCCTAGTAAAAGGGTTTGGTTTATCAGTATGACCTGAGTACAGGAAGTTACAAAGTATGTTCTTTGAAGATTCCTTTTCTTTTCAATTAAGAGTAGAACTCCCAGGAAATAAATCATGTAAACATAAGGGTAGAATTAAAATATATGTATTCCTTTCGCTTATGAAATTTTCCATGATGAATGAACAGCTCTCTAGCCCTTAGTCAACAAGGTCAAGTGCTGGCTCTTAAGAAAGATTCGCTTTTCCAGGGCTGAGGCTGGAGGTCGAGGCTTGGGGCCTTCAGAGAGAAAACAGTTTTCTAGAAAAGGGGAACCCATGGTCCGTGCTGATTTCTCTCAAGGGGCTGCCTCCTGGTGGTTTCAGAGCTGGTGGTGGGCTCTGCATGATTGCTTTGTGGTCACTCTCCCCTGTCCCTCTGGAGGCTGACCGGGGCATTCACAGCTGAAGCTGTGAGAGCTGAGCAAACCTTTCAAGAGAGGGTACCATGCTCATCCCAGATGGAAACAAAGCTTGTGTTTCTCCATTTGCACAAAAGAGTGAGCAAACCTTCAAGTAAGGCCATTGAAAGGCTTCATGAGAGAAAGTTATCAGAGAAACTGGGTTCTAGACCTGGGTCTGTCACTGAACGAAGCTCAGAGAGTACAAGTGGTGTCCACACTTGCCCGACTAATTCCACAGCCAGTGAAACTGGAAGGAAGGAGTCAGACCATAATTTCAAAATTCCTTTCAAATTCTAACGCTCTGTGTGCAAGTGTTACAGAGACCCCTGAATGTTCCTGAATGTCCATATGCTTTTTCAAATTATCCTATATATCTTCTCCTGCAGTGACTTCTTCTTTTTAGAAGATTTGGTCTAACAAAGTTAGAAAGCCGCTGATTAACAGATAAAGTAAACATTACCTGAGGAATCTTACTCAATTTTATCTGAGTTTTATCTATGGCATACTCTTAGTTTTATAATCAATTAGGGATAGAAAGACCTAGAACACAGGGTGTTTGATATTTAGGAATGTTGGGGCCCAAAGGGTATATCAGAGTGGAATGATGTTCCCAGAGATAAAATAGAGGAAAGAGGTGAAGTCCACCTTTAGAGATGTGCTCATTGTATGCTAACACAGGGGCTCCGGTCAACAAGGGGAGACATACAAGTGGAAGCCTAGATGATAAGGGTAAAATGAGGTGGGACTATAGTGATGAATCACTTTGTATTGATTTTCAGGATCTTGGGCCTTCACCTTAAGAGGTGAATCTTTATTTGGGTTACACAGTAGCCAAGAAGTAAGTCTTTTCCTGGGCCTCCTAGGTCAAGACTGCTTGGCCACTGCTCTTTGGATGGTTGATGGGAGTGGATTACCATGTCATACACATTATGAAAATGAAAATAAAAATGAGGAAAAAAATAAAAGAGAAAGTGGATTGTTCTACCAGAACAGGCCAATGTTCTGTCAACATTTCAGAAACTTAATCTCTGTTTCATCTTTAAAATAAACACTTGTATACCCCTTAGTATGTTGCTCACTACTTTTTAAATAACTGTTAATCACTCAAATATATAGGTGAGGTCTTAGTACCAAATGTGTTTAAAATATTTCTTTCTATTCACACTGAACCCTTTTCTTGGAGTCCAACTTCTTAGAAACTTGTCTGTTTCTCTGAAAAATAATCTTTCAGAAATTCTTAAATATTTGGCAGTGGTAACCCAGAAGGAGTCCAGTGATGGGCAAAGCTGGAGAGGCATGACTAAACTTTCTCAGAACTCGAGACAGTTTTTCAGCTAAAGAGTCCCAGAAGGCAAAGAAAGAAATGCATCCTGCATTCTCCCACCATTTTCTCTGTGTTTTTTTTCTTTGTTCCTCTCCATTCATTTTCTTCTTGAAGAAGTATGTGAGACCAATACAAATTGCTGAGTTGGCATTATTGCGATGGCATAGGACTATTTAGTATTTCTGGCTCCTCAGGGGTGCTAACAGGCTGTATGCATGTCTTTCTCCCACTCAGGTCTGTGGCTCCTGTCCTGGAAATTCCTACTCTGACTATCCCACTCACAGTTTAGGCCAGGCAATGATGCCAATGAGATGCATTAGAGGAGGAGGAGTGGCAGGATTGGAGACTACTGGGAGAGGATATGGAAAACAGATGACCTGGCCCATGAGGACCCTTTTTGAAATGTGTAATTTTACAGGCAGCTGCTTGGGCTGGAAGAGGTAGAAGGAATTCTTGTGAGTATACTGTTCTTGAGAATTCTCACGATCCCAATGGATGTGCAATTGCTGTAACTCAGAAAAACCAGAGAGGGAGGGTGTAGAGCATCATGGAAGACTCAGAATTTCTGCTGGGTGGCTGAGTCTCCCTCATAACGGTCAGACGGATGGAATGGAAGATGTTGACTGTAAAGACAGGCCACAGATGAGATTCCCCTGGGATGAATTTAACTGAGGCTTTTAACCAGAAAACCAGTTATAAAATCATCGAATTAAGTTGAAGATTAAAAAAATACAATTACAAAATCAAACTTGGTTTCATAGGCTATGAAGAAAATAACTCAGAGGTCAAAACAGAGGGTAAAACAGAAGCATAAAGTAGAGACATATGTGTGCAGGAGGTGAACACACACTTCGCCTGTCATTCACCTAATTCCACACTCTGGGCAGGACCAGCTCTCTCTGCTTCCAGTTCTCAAGAAAGAGTAAGGGAGACTCAAAGGAATCTGGATACAGAACCATGTTATATTTCTGGAGAATTTGACTTTAGAGGTTTCTACAGGACAGGTAGGAATTTCATCAATTTTGTGGATCAACTTTAGATGACCACGTTTATTCCACTTTCAGCTAGAGGCACCAGATAGACTTGCAACTCAGAGGTTGGGCCATGGAGTGCCTAAGTGGTCCAGTGTGTGGGTCTTGCTGCTCCTGCGTCCTGAGACACAGCTCTTCAATTGCCTTGTGGCGGTAGCAGTAGGAGGGGAAAGTTAGTGTCTAAAGAAATGTTAGTTATTCAAGAGCTGGCAAGTAAAAGAATGTAATCCCAAATGCATACTAGAGAGTAAGCTAGTGTCTAAAGGTAGAATCAAGGGGTATAAATTCTGACATCATCTAAGTGTTTTATACCATGGGTATAACTGACAACAATCATTTCTGAATTCCACTGACTGATAAAGGAAGAGCGCTTGATATTCTGTCTAGTTGTGCATCTTTTTGGGGGGTGTATTCTGGATTCTTTCATTCTTTCACTCAGCATAATTATTTTAAGATATACTATTGTGGATTGTATCAATAACTAATTCCTTTTTTATTACCATTATATGGATAAGATATAACACATCTTGTTTAACCATTTACCTATTGAAGAACATATAGATAATTTCCAACTTTGGGAAATTACAGATCAAGCTGCTATAAACGTCCATGTGCAGGTTTGCTATGTAAAAATAGTTGTTATTTCACCCAGGAGTGGAACTGCTGTATCTTTAATTTTTTTTTATTTTACAGTACCAGTTTAATAACAAAACCAAGGTATGCAATCCTTAATTATGGGTGAGTACTATGAAATATATCCTTTATTCTTAAAATGGAAGATGGAGTAAGGAATTAAAAGAAGGCTGAAAGAATACATCTCCACCAATCTGCACTACAAGATATGCTATAAGAAGAGAAAGGAAAAGAGTCAGAGAGAGAGGAACATAGGTACAAAGGGGGGAAATGAATAAATATCTATCAAAATAACCTTAAATGTTAATGGATTAAATACTCTAATCAAAAGACTTACAGTAGCTGAATGGGTAAGAAAATGTGACCCACACGTATGCTGCCTACAAGAGACCCACCTCAGGATAAAAGACCTACACAGACTGAAAGTGAAGGGTTGGAAAAAAATATTCCAAGCAAATGGACAGGAAAAAAAAGCTGGGATAGCAATACTCATATCAGAAAAACTAGACTTCAAAACAAGGGCCATAAAAAGAAACCCAGAAGGACACTTCATAACACTCAAGGGAAGAATTCATCAAGAAGACATACACATTATAAACATATATGCACCCAATATAGGAGCACCCAAATACATAAGGAACATCTTGGAGGACTTCAAGAAAGATATTGACAGCAACACAATTATAGTGGGGGATTTTAATGCCTCACTATAAAAAATGGATAAATCTTCCAGACAAAGTATCAACAAAGATATTGTGGAAATAAAATATATATATATATATATAACCTTTCATCCCAAAGAAGTAAAATATACATTCTTTTCAAAGGGACTGTTGTATCCTAAGTGCATGCCTACCTTTCTAAGAAACTGTCAAACTGTTTTTCAACATGGCTATGCCATTTTGCATTTCCAGCAGAATGAGAATTACAGCTGTTACGCATCCTTGCCAACACTTCATATGAGTCAGTGTATTAAATGTCAGATATTTCAATAAATCTGGAGTGGTATTTTGTTGTAGTTTAATTTGCATGTCCCTGATAACTAATGATGCTAAGCATCTCTTCATGTGTTTATTTGCCAGCCATATAGTTTCTTTAGGGCATGTCTATTTAAATTGTTTCCTCATTTTTATTAGATTTTTTGCTTTTTTGTTAATTGAATTTTGGGAGTTATTTACAAATTCTGGGTATGACTTCTTTATCAGATAAACTCTTTGCTAATATTTCCTCTGAGGCTATGTTTTGTTTTTTAATTCTCTCAACAGTGAAGTTTGAAGAACAGACATTTTAAATTTTGTTGAAGTTCAATGTATAATTTTAATCATTTTATGGATTATGCTTTAGATGTGGTATGAAATAAATCTTTGCCTAGTCCGAATTCATGAAAGTTTTCTTCTGTGTTGTCTTCTAAAGTTTTATAGAATAAGTTCTATATTCTGTGAATGATATTGAGTTAATTTTTGTATATGGTGTGATATATGTATTGAATATCATCATTTGGCATATGAATACCCAATCATTCCAGCACCATCTTTTGGAAACCTACCCTTTCCACCCTAAATCATCCTTGCACCTTGGTTTATTTTTCTTTTAAAGAAATTGGCCATCCATATCTGTGTAGATCTATTTCTGGACTCTTTCTTCTTTTTCATTGACTTGTTTATTGATCTTGATGCCAAAATTACACTGTCTTAATTGCTGTAGCTTTTATAATAAGTCTTGAAGTCAACTAGTGTTAGATATACAACTTTGCTTTTCTTTTTCAAACTTGCTTAATTGTTCATCGTTTTCTGAATTTTCATATGAATTTTAGAATCAGCTTGTCAAATGTTATTTTAAAATTGCTGACTTTTCTTTTATTATTATTGTTTTCTTAATTGTTGTTCAAGTATAGTTGTCTCCACTTTCCCGCCACCACTTTTTCCCACCCTTCTCACCCCCAATTCCCACCCTCAATCCTTCCCCCCTTTGGCTTTGCCCATGGGTCCTTTACACATGTTCCTTGATGACCCTTTCCTTCTTGCATTGAATCTAATGAATAATCTGGTAGGAACTGGCATCTTAACAATATGAGTGTTTCCATCCATGACATGATATATCTCTCCATTAATTTAGGTTGTCTTTTATTTCCCTAAGCAATATGTTGAAGATTTCAGGGCTTAGGTCTTTCACGTCTTTTGTCAGAATAATTCATAAGTATTTAAATGTAGTTATTATAAATAATACTGTTTTTAATATCAATTTTCAGTTACCTTTGCTAAGATAAAAATTCAATTGATTTTTTGGTATATTCCATCTGATTTTCTATATAGATAATCATGTAGTCTGAAAATAAAGTAAGTTTTGCTTTTTCTTTTCAATCTGGACAGTTTTTATTTCTTATTCTTGCCTGATTGTTTTGTCTAGAACCTGCAGTATAATGTTGAATATAAACAATGAGAGGAGATATCATTTTCTCATTCCTGATCTTAGAGAAAGAGTCTTTATTCGGTCACCATTAAGTTTGGTAAAGGCGGTCTCCTTCTATTACTAGTTTACTGAAAGGTGTGTGTGTGTTTAATTTTTTTGAGGGGGTCAGGAATGGATATTGGATTTCGTCAAATGCTTTATTGTATCTATTAGGATAATCATTTATTTTTTAGTTTGCTAATACAGTAATATAGTGAGTTACATTGATTAACTGTCAAATGTTCATTTAACCTGAATTCCTGAGATAAACCTTACTTGGTTGTGTGTCATATTCTTTATACACATAGTGTGAATTTATTGACTAAAGTGTTGTCCAGAAGTTCTGCATCTATGTCCATGATGAGTGTTAGTCCATAGTTTTCTTCTCCTATAATGCCTTTGTATACTTTTTATATCAGGGTAATGTCGGCTTTATGGAAAAAGTTGGAAAATATTCTCTCCTTTTTAACTTCCTGGGATTGTTTGTATAGCATTGTTATTATTTCTTTCACAAACGTAATTCACTGATGACAGCATGTAAAGCTGGAGTTTTCTTTTCAGGAAGAATTTAAACTACCACTTCAATTTCTTTATTAGATACAAGGCCGTTCATAATATGACCTATTTCTTCCTGAATGTGCTTTGGTAGTTTGTGTTTTTCAAGAAATTTCTTTGTGTCATTTAGATTATCAAATTAATGGCATAAAGTTGTACATAATCTTCCTCTATTATTCTTTTCATATTTGTAAGCTCTGTAATGATGCCCACTCTCATTTCTGATACTGGTAATTCATGTTCTGTTTCTTTATTTTTGATTTTTTTTCAGATAATTGTGTTTAGAGGCTTATCAAATTTACTGATTTTTATAATATATTTTATTGATTATGCTATTACAGTTGTCCCATTACTCCTCCTTTATTCCCCTCCACCCTGAACACCCCCTCCCACCCACATTCCCCCCTCTTTAGTTCATGTACATTGGTCATACATAAGTTCTTTGGTTTCTGCATTTCCTATACTATTCTTAATGTCCCCTGTCTATTTTCTACCTACCATTTTTGCTACATGTTCCCTGTACCTTTTCCCCCTCTATCCCCCTCCCACTCCCCTGCTGATAACCCTCTACATGATCTCTATTTCTGTGATTCTGTTTGTGTTCTAGTTGTTTGCTTAGTTTTGGGGGGTTTTTAATTTTTTTTTAGATTCAGTTGTTAATAGCTGTGAATTTTTTGTCATTTTACTGTCATTTTTTATCTTCTTTTTCTTAGATAAGTCCCTTTAATGTTTCAAATAATAAGGGCTTCATGATGATGAACTCCTTTAATTTGACCTTATCTGGGAAGCACTTGATCTGCCCTTCCATTCGAATTGATAGCTTTGCTGGATAGAGTAATCTTGGATGTAGGTCCTTGCCTTTCATGACTTGGAATACTTCTTTCCAGACCCTTCTTGCCTGCATGATTTCTTTTGAGAAATAAGCTGATAGTCTTATGGGAACTCTTTTGTAGGTAACTGTCTCCTTTCCTCTTGCTGCTTTTAAGATTCTCTCTTTATCTTTAATGTTGGGTAATGTAATTATGATGTGCCTTGGTGTGTGCTTCCTTGGGCCCAACTTCTTTGGGGCTCTCTGAGCTCCCTGGACTTCTGGAAGTCTATTTCCTTTGCCAGATTGGAGAAGTTCTCCTTCATTATTTTTTCTAATAATTTATCAATTTCTTGCTTTTCCTCATCTCTTTCCAGCACCTGTATGATTTGGATGTGGAATATTTAAAGTTGTCCTGGAGGTTTTTAAGTCTTTGCTAATTTTTTTGAATTCTTGTTTCTTCATTCTGTTCTGGTTAAATGTTTATTTCTTCCTTCTGGTCCAAACTGTTGATTTGAGTCCCAGTTTCCTTCCCATCACTGCTGGTTCCTTGTTCATTTTCCTTTGTTTTGCTTTTCATAGCCTTCATTTTTTCCTCAATTTTGCGACCATACTCTACCTATTCTGTGAGCATCCTGATTACCAATGTTTTGAACTGTGCATCTGATAGGTTGGCTATCTCTTTGCCACTTAGTTGCATTTATTTCTGGAGCTTTGATCTGTTCTTCCATTTGGGCCATTTTTTTTTGTCTTGGTGAGCCTGTTACAGAGTAAGGGGTGGAACTTTAGGTATTCACTAAGGCAGAGCAAGTCAAGTCACTGTGTTGTGATGCTGTCAGTGGGGGAGGGGTCTGAGAGGGAACAGTGCTGCTTGCTCTGCTCTCTGCCAGCTTTCAGTCACTTCTGCCGCTACCCACAAGCAAAGTGGACCCTTCTGGTGCTGATCCCCGGGTGGGTGGTTTTGTTTATACTATAGGACCCTGTGGGTCTCTCTAATGAACTCTCCTGTGAGGCTGGGAGTTTCTCCTGTCACCTCAACTCTCACAGGTTTTTTCAGCTAGAGATTTTGAGGCTTTCTTTCCCTGTACTGGAACCTTGGGTTGTGTGGTCTATCTCACTCCCTAGTTGTTCCTCCCAGTTTATCTGTATGCAAATGTGGGACTAACTGCTCTACCAGCTGTCCTTTCAGTTAGTCCACCAGCCACTGCTTTGTCTTCCCTGGTCCTTCAGCCGCTGCCTTGCCTTGAGTCCTCTCCACCTGGCTGCCTGTCTCTGCCTCTCCTACGGTCTGGATGAATGTTTCTTCTTTAACTCCTTGGTTGTCAGGCTTCCATACAGTGTGGTTTCCTGGCAGTTCTGGTTGTTTTTTATTTTTAAATTTGTTGCTTTCCTTCTTTTGGTTGTGTGAGGAGGCACAGTATGTCTAACTATGTCTCCATCTTGGCCAGAAGTCTTTATTGATGTTTTTTAAAGAACTGCCATATTTATTGGTTCATTCATTTCAAAATTATTTTAGTTTTTTATATTTCATTGATTTATGCTTAATCTTTGCAATTTCATTTTTAAAATTTCACTTTGAGCTTAATTTGCTCTTATTTTCCTATTTTCTTAAGGGTGAGCACTGAAATATGGTAATTTGAGATTTTATTTTATCTCTTCACAGCATTTTGGCTAAGATCAAATGAAGATTTTATTTTATTTTTCTCATATAGGTATGTGGTACTATATATTTCCTTACAAGTAGTACTTTAGTGATATACCACACATTTTTATATTCATCTGATTCAAAATACTTTCTAATTTTTCTTTTGAGTTCCTCTTTGATAATCTGATAACTATCAAAGTGTGATAATTTAATAATTATGATTATGTAAACAGAGCAATGGAATAGAAAATAATAAGGGATCATTGGTACTTTAGATAAGGTCACAAGGGAAGCCCTTGAGTGACATTCCAGTGAAGATCAGAAGGCTGAGAAGGAATCAGTTAGGTAAAGAGTTGAAGCAAGAGTATTATAAGCATAGGGACAGCAAGAGAGAAAGTCCTGAAGCAGAAAAGAGGAAAGAATCTGAGAAGAGAAAGAAATTTTGTGCTAGGTTCAATCATCAAATATGCTACTTCTGAATACTATAAAACACTAGAACAAATTCCATAAGGACAGAGGGCTTCCATGTTGATCTGATTACAGCTCTTCTTAGAATCAGGGTAATGGGTAAAATGACCCCTGGAGAAGGCTCACCACCCCAGGAATTATATCCCCATTAAGTTGTTGAGATACCATTTCATCCTAAGAATGTGCTGCTGTACAGCTTTGAATATTAAATTCTTTACCCTTGAAACTTTGTCATGAGTGGTCATTTGATTATTATTCTTTCTTTCTTTTGAATATTTTTTAATACTCTAAAGAAACTTTCCAGATTGACCTCAAATAACTGATTCATATCCAATCTATTTCTTTGCTTTTCCCTACACTTTAGCCTCTCTGAATAGGGCTCTTTGATTCTTGGTGACAAGACTAAAATGATAAATCATGGACACAATCTGGTGCCCTCCATTTTCAACTTTAATCTTTTTCACCACAAAGGATCTGTGATGGAAAATGTTCTTCAGTCAGCCACAGCTGGCTCCAGGACCACAGTGAGTGAGTAAACATCTGTTACAGACAGGCTGAAGATGTGCCTTCCTTAGAGTGTTTTCTCCAAGCTGGCTCACTGAGAAATTGTTCTCTCTATCCCTGGAAATCTTTCCCTGTACTTTTTCTTCCCCTAGGTTCCCCTGGGCTTTCCTCAGCTCTTCCAATTCTGTCCTCAAGTGAATGATTCACATCTTGTACATTTTTCATGTCAGTCTTGGGAAAGTGTAGAGAACATTCTCTTTTTCCTCATGCCGTGGTCTCTGCCCTTGGGTTCTGTGTCACAGAGTCTGAGACTATCACTTCAACTTGCAGTAGAAGATCAGGGAGGACTCAGCTTTTATAAGCAGGAGGGTTACTTTTTGCCCATTCCACAGGACCAACCAAGAAGGCTGCAGGATGGAATCAATTAGAGATATCTCGCCATAAATGTACTTCCCAGGATGGAACCATTTCAAGAGGAAAAATGAAGAATTCTGTCCCATTTGAGATGTCTTTTTTTCTCAAAGTCAGAATGATGGCAATCTCTCTGGTTTTTAAACATGCTAAAGGAAGGTCTTTTTAAAGTTTCTTTTAAAAAAATATTTTAAAATTGTTGTTCAAATACAGTTTTCTGCCTTTTACCTCCCCATCCCAGTCCACCCCTTAGCCCTCCCCACCTGACTCCCATTTTCAGCCCCTGCCCCGTTATTGTCCATGTGTCTTTTATACTTGTTCCAGTAAACTCTTTCCCCTTTCCCCTGAAATTCCCTCCCCTCTCCCGTCTGGTCACTGTCAGCCTGTCCTCAATTCTGGTTGTTTCAGTTTCCTCAGTTCTCTGGTCAAGAATCCTTCCTGATAGTTGAGAAAAGGAACAGTTATACTCCTCTCCCCATGTTTGCTCTTTGGCTGGTAGAGAAGGAATATAGTACAAACATCTTATCCCTCTAACTGCTTATTCCTTTTCTTTATCAGTGATCACCATTGAGGTAGATGCTGCAGAGGGGTTGGTGATCCTGGTCACATGGAGAAAGCCTTGGATGTGTTTAATTTCCTGCCACACGTTGTGACAAAGAGCTAATTTCATGTCTTGTGATCAAATAACTGTGACTTTGCAAGAGCAAAATGTGTTGGAATAAGGATGCTTGGGGTCCTTGTGTGGCTTGGGACATTGCCAGGGCAGCTCTGGGGTCTGAGTGTTTTTATTCTATTCCTGCTTTATTACCCTGCCTAATTCTCCCATTTCAAAATGTCGTGGAGTAGGCTGGTGTCATTTGTTTTCATAAATTAATGTCGATTGCAATTTATGACCAGATGGGCCCTGAAAAATAAGAGGCTTGTGTGTCTCTTGGAAGGCCTAAAGAAAAGCAGTGGGCATGCTCGGGTGAACTTTTGCACTTCAATGCTTCGTTCTGCAGGGAGAGTAAATACTTGCGAAAAATCCTGTTTTATAACAGCTGGTCACAAAGGACTCCTTATTAGGATTATTTTCTTGCCACTGCTTCTAATTCCTGGAGCAACTAGAAAAAAATGTAAATATTGTAATTCTTCTTACTGGGAAGCCATGTGTGTTGGGGAACAACTTCACTGTACTTAGAAACCAGAGGTTTAGAGTCTGAATCCCCATAGCCAACTGGTGTGGGGTGAAGGGTGGGGTGCATATTGGATCATCACACATAAAATATCTGACCCTAAATGAATATCTCTTTTTGCTATTCCTTCATGGGTCACCGAGAAGAACTGGGTCAGTGAGAGGCACAGAAGAAACAAACAAAAAAAGCTCTAGAGAATTTGATGAGTGTATGATTCTTAGAAATAATGGCTTGTGGGAAGCTGGAATCCAAGGTTGGTTTGGCAACAGCCAAAGAAGAGCTTGGTTGGCCATTGTAAGCATTAAGAGATCACATGCAGCTGAATGGTGCTTCCTCTCACAAAGGCTCATGCCTCGGGTTATGTGAGGGACAGCACTAGGATACCCTTTTTCTCAGCTCTTTTGGTATGTAGCTATGTATATGTCATACAGATTCTCAGTTAATTTCTTTTCCAGCTAAAACAAAGTATCTAGACAGGATGAACTCCAGGATCTCTTCCATCTTTCACACCCTTTTGATAATAATCTTTGTTTTATGAATTCACATTAGGATCAGAATGTTATTTTATTCTCCTACTTAAGTAGTTGGCATTTAAATTCCTCTTAATAAACATAAAATTATCTAACAATCTTTACCCATCAGATGCCCTTGGTATGTTTTTGTAGAGCCTTACAATTTGAAAAATCAGTTTCATATATAAAAACTTTTGAGGTGGATAATGCAGGATTTATGATTTGTCTGAGACCTCATAACCGAACTATGATTTAAACTCATTGTCTTGGAGATGTCACTGCTCTATCATTCAACAAAATCACCTAAATATTTTTTGAGCACATAGTAAAAAGCAACACATAAGTGAACAGGACAGGTGCAATCCATATCCTCAGGTAGCTCATACCTTGTAGGACAAAACAACAATTGTAATAAAGTATGGTGCATGTGATGGAAAAGGATAAGAGGAACCAGCAGGAAAATTTATCCCAGAATAAATGTCTTCCTGAAGTAAAGATCTTCCTGAAGAATTGACATTTAATTCTTCTAAAGAATGGAGCTGCTTTAGTTAAGTCAAAAGGAAATTAGGGAAGTACATTCCAGGCAGCAGGAATAATGTGTCCATTGGATTAAGACAGGATTTCCCTAATACCATGTGTATGAGTTGGAGAAAGGACTATAAGGAGAAAAAAAAAGTGTCCCACCCTGGCTGGTGTAGGTCAGTGGATTGAGCGGTGGCCTGTGAAAGGAAACGTTGCTGGTTCCATTCCCCATCAGGGCATATGCCTGGGTTGTGGGCCAGGTCCCACCCACAGCTGGGGATGTGAGAGAGACAACCAACTGATGTTTTGCTCACACATCAATGTTTCTCTCACTCTCTTTCTCCCTTCCTTCCCTTCTCTGAAAATAAATAAAATCTTAAAAAAAAAAAGAGGGTCCAAGATAAAGATGGGCAACTAGCTGATTATTTCTCACTGTGTTTACTTATAAAATAACTTTGAGATTGATGTTCTATCTGAATAACAGCAGCTACTACCTCACATCAAACTTGATAAATTTTGGTTAATTTAATAAAATATAAAATCAGTGTGCATATTGGACAATCCATGATGCTGAATGCCCATCATATTCTTGGAGTCCGATGGGAAGAGTCCTGTTCCCTAGATGTCAACAGGGTTTATTCCATGTGAACTTCAGCATGCTAGAGGCATCTGATTGGACCAGGAATAGATAGATGTGTTAGCCAATAACAGTCCAAAGGAATGGCCCAGGGAAGAACTTACTTCACAGAAGTGTTCCATACTGAGTAATGACTAAAGGACCATTAGCGTGTCTGAAGGTAAAACAGAAAGACAATGAGGCCACGAGACCTTGTTGCTACAGAAAGTAATATAAACCATGAGGGATGTGCAGGAGATTAGAAAAACAATGCACAGGTAGCTGCTGTGAAGAGCTAGGTAGGAAATGAAAGAGAAGCAGAAACAGAAAGAAGCAGAATTGTGGTAAAAGGAGAATAACCGAGAAGCCATGGATTCAAAGTTAGATAGCTGCAGAAAGAAGGCAAAGTGTGTAGAGTGGATTTATGTACTTCTCATGGGAGTATTTCCAGGAGCAGTCTTTCTGGGGAGCCAGCTGACATAACTGTGCCAAATTAAAGTGAACCCTATGTGTATTTCCCAAGAGTATCTCACACAAGTCCACTAAGGAATGTGTTTGAAGATGTTCATTATGGCTTGTTTGTAGTGACAGGAAATTGGTGGCAATCTGGAAATCCATCAGTGGAGATTAGATAGGCAATATAGGGCAGGTATATATCATGGAGAACTAAGCAACAATAAAATAAATGGCCTGGATGAACATTTAATCATGTGGATGAACTTATAAACAGTAATGGGTGAAAAAAGTAAGAAACAGAAGAGATATGTAATGAAGTGCCATTTTCAAAAATAGCAAGTGCATTAAAGAACACCTATCTTATAAGAACACATACAAAACAAAATGTACACATTAAACACAACTGAGTGTGGTTGCCTAAGGGGTGGGGGCAGAGAAGAATAGGATGAAGGAATGGGGATAAAACTGAATAAATAAGAAGCAATGAGAGAATAGGCCATGGACTAAGGGGATGGATAGTCAACCATTTGCAACAGAAAAAAAGGAAGAAAAGATGAAAAGGAAAGAACACGAGGAAAAGGGAATAAAGAATTCGTACTTTGGAGACAAACAGACCAACGATGTTTGGTTTGGTCGTTTGACATGTTATAGCTGCATTAGTCTGAAGAATGATTTTCCAGATCTCTGAGGCTTATCCAAGGAGCTATGGAGTTTCTTGGACTTCTTTCATGCCACATATCTTTATAATAAACCCCAATCCTGTGAAGTCATCTGAGCAGATCTCCATTCTTTGAAACTTTAAAGCACCTAGCAGAAAGTTGTAAATGAGATATAAATGACAAATCAAGCTACTCTTCCCAAACAATTATTTTGTACCAGGACTTATTATAGGTTTTTTTTTAACATATGAAGTATCATTTAATCCAAACAACAATTGCATGTTTAGGTACAATGGTTTCCTTTACTATGCATATAAGGAGACTGAAGTGCAGGGAGGCTAAGTCATGCACCCAATTTAACACAGCCAGTCAGTAGGTAGTAAACTGGGATTTAAACTCAGCTAGTTTGGCTTCAGACCCTGTGCTTGTAACCACAAAGCAGTATCAAAAGGTGTTCTTGAGTCAACTCCATTTGAGTGGCTGATTTTTTATCCAATGTCAGGCTTGACCAACTCTTCAAATTTCTTGGACTTCTTTTTCCTCAATAACACCAATAAAGGCAGTTAATAATGCTTACACTGACTGTGAAGTTCTCAGATTTGGAAAAAAAAAGGAATTAATTATGTCTGTGGCATTCCATATTCATTCCAAACCATGATCTTCTTATCCTGTTAATGAGGTTTAATGCCAAAGACACCGGATCTGGAGTTGGAGATTCTTCCTCTCCCAGGCATGTGATCTTTGATGAGCCATCAAGCTTTCTTAGCCTCAGTTTCCTCATTGGAAAAACTGGGCTAAATAACAGTTCCCATATCTGTCATTATGAGGATCAAAAGAGATAGAACCTAGTCAAGAACTTTGAACATTGCGTAGCTTATGTTTGGTGCCTGGGACACACCATTTAAGGTGGTCTTTCAGGCTCTTCTTCTTCTTCCATACTGTGCCTTTCACTGTATCTCAGTACCAGCCAGGAGAGCCTTGGTATCCTGCTGCCATGGGCACCATGCATGAGCTTCAATCTGGAAGTCAGGCTGTGGTCACCACGCATCCGTGATACTGCTCTGCCTGGTAATAAACTTGGCAATTAAGTTTGGCCTCATTGTTGTCTGTTTTCTCACCCTGTGATTTTTTTACTCAACAAACCCAGTAGAGGCAGTTAATAATATTTAACAGTAAATGTGAAGTTTGGCGTGGGGTAGCTTGGCCCTTCTGGGTCTGTTTTTACGCTTTTGTTAGCAACTGGAGCATTATGGGACTGTATTATTTTATGCTTATTCAGTTCTGCCATGTTTCTTTTTGTTGAAAATTGTGCCCATCCCAAATAACAAAATTCTTTGGCCTGGTCATCCCTGAGTCTCCTCCCCACACTATAATCAGATTTGTTCTTTTCTTTTAATTTTTTTAAAATTTGTTATTCAAGTATAGTTTTCTGCCTTTTACCCCCACTCTAGCCCACCCCCAGCCCTCCCCACCTGCCTCCCATTCCCAACCCCCTTTGTTATTGTCCATGTTTTCTTTATACTTGTTCCTGCAAACCCTTCCCTTTTCCTCTGAAATTCTCTTCTCTCCCCTCTCCGCTCTTGTCACTGTCAGCCTGTTCTCAATTTCAGTGTCTTTGGTTATATTTTGCTTGTTTGTTTGTTTTGTTGATTTGGTTCCTGTTAAAGGTGAGATCATATGGTATTTGTCTTTTACCGTCTGGCTTATTTCGCTTAGCATAATGTTTTCCAGTTCCATCCACACTGTTGCAAAGGGTAGGAGCTCCTTCTTTCTTTCTGCTGCATAGAATTCCATTGTGTAAATGTACCTTAGTTTTTTGATCCATTGATTTACTGATGGGTGCCTAGGTTGCTTCCAGCACTTGGCTATTGTAAATTGTGCTGCTATAAACATTGGGGTGCATAGGTTCTTTTGGATTGGTGTTTCAGGGTTCTTAGGATATAATCCTAGCAGTGGCATTGCTGGGTCAAAAGGCTGTTCCATTTTTAGTTTTCTGAGAAAATTCCATACTGTTTTCCATAGTGGTTGTACCACCAACAGTGCAGTAAGGTTCCCTTTTCTCCACAACCTCTCCAACACTTGTTTGTTGCTTTGTTGCTTTGTTTATGATGGCCATTCTGACTTGGTGTAAAGTGGTATCTCATTGTGGTTTTAATCTGCATCTTTTGATAGCTAGCAATACTGAACACCTTTTCATGTGTCTCTGGATCCTCTCTATGTCCTCCTTGGAAAAGTGTCCAATTTGTTCTTTCTTGGGAGTCTTTTAAAAGTAGGTTTGACTCTTTCCTATAAAGTGCCCAATCATAACTTTTGTTCTGATGATAAATATGCTTGTCTTTTCCAGGCCTTGTTTGGAGTAGGAGCTCTTCAATGAGTCCTCCTGTTTTACCTTTCATCCTCCCAACTTTTAGCCTGACATCTGCCATGTTGGGGGTACATAAAAGATGGCTGGTGAACCAAGGGACATAGTGTGTGCTCCAGCATAGACCAGAAAGAGCATTCAGACCCTCCCAGCTGCCCACCCATCCTTCAGGTCACCCAGACTGCATGAAGTGGGGAGCTGCATGATCTATTAGTGTAAAGTAATCCCCAGGGGACCAGCAGCTGCAGTTGACATCAGGTTTAAGCTTTCCATTGTTCAGTGGTCATGAACTTAGCACTGTTTCACTCCACTGGTTCTAAGACATGAAGCTTTCAGTTACTACAATTCACTGTTTATAAATCCATTCAGGAAACATTTATGAAGTGCCAACTTGTATCTGACTGGAGGCCTGGGACTAAGAAGACTATAAAGTATGACTCTTTCCCATGAGATGACATGGTCTGATGGTAGACATAAATGAAAGCAAAAATCAAAAACACAATAGCAAAAAAATAAAAAAGAAGTGGGACAATAGGGATATGAGCCAATAGAAGGGTGTGGAGTTAGACTTCTTCAGTTCACACCCAGGTTCTAATGCTTACTAGCTTACAGGACCTTAAGTCTCCAAGTCTTAACTTCTTCATCTGTAATAAAATTTGCCTTCAGGGTTTGCAAAGATTAAATGAGATAATGCATGAAAAGCACTTGGCATAGTGCATTGCCAAAGAAAGAACTAAATAAATGTTAGCTGCAGCCATTGTTCTTTACGCTTCAGTTCTTCTCATCTGTGAAATGAGGGTGGTAATTGCACCCAACTCATAGGATTACCATGAAACCATATTGTGCAATGCACCGCTGGTGTTTGACGCAGTGCCTGACAGAGTAAGCACTCCATAATTGTTAGCTATGATTCTTATTTCATATAAAGTAAAAAAGAAGGAAACATAAACGTTTAGAGGTGTAATGTGCTAATGCCTACAACCTACTTTGAAGTGCACCAAAAAAATAAAATGGATCAGGTAAATGAATAAAGGTATGCAAAGATGGGTAGACATGATGAAACAAAGAAGGCAAAAATTTACTTGTAGAATCTAGATGATTAGGTACACACAGAAGTGTACATCGTATCATTGTTTCAACTTTTCTGTATGTTTGAAATTTTTCACAATAAAATGTTGCAGGGGGCGGGTGGAGTGACTGGATGTTTGGATGATCTTTGAAGTAGATTTGAGCAAGGAAATGGCATGGAAGGAACTAAAGATCTGAAATTACCTGTTCTTTGCTGATCTTCTCTGCCTTTTTTTCTTTCTCCGCCTTTTAAGGGAGAGATTAATACCAAGTGCCAAGGTTCAGAAACACAAGGGGAAGGTATCCTTTGGGGGATGGTCAGTGGGTACTTCTGAACTGAGATAAGGGTGTTTGAAAGAAGGTCAGAAGTTGTAGTGTTTCAGAGCACAGAGACATCCTGGATTCAGATCTCAACTCTGCACTAATTAGCTTTGTAAACTGGGAGAATTTGCTTAAGTTCTTTTTTAAAAATTTTTATTGTTGTTCAAGTACAATTGTCTGCCTTTACCCCCCACCACTCCCTCCCCACTTCAGCCATCCCCACGTCCCTCCCCTGATTTCACCCCTCCTTGGTTTTATCCATGTGTCCTTCACAGTTGTTCCCGAAATCCCTTTCCCCTTTTCCCCCGATTATCCCTCTCCACTCCCCTGTGGTTACTGTCAGATTGTTCTTAATTTCAATGTCTCTGGTTATATTTTGCTTGCTTGTTTGTTTTGTTGATTAGTTTCCACTTAAAGGTAAGATCAGATTCCTTAGCTATAATAATAGATGTAACATTATATACCTTTAAAGATTTTTTTTAATATTAGATGAGCTAATATCACTATCAACATCATCATCTTAAGAAAAGTTGTCCTCTTAGAACTTTTTAAGACTTGCAGTCTTCACCATGACTCCACCTCGCCCCGTGCTGAATGAGAGGCTTGTTGAAAGACTCAGTCGGAGGAAGGAGGGAAGTATAGGAGGAAGGGTTATAATG
The DNA here is from genome assembly GCF_004126475.2 of Phyllostomus discolor. Lineage (NCBI taxonomy): Eukaryota > Metazoa > Chordata > Mammalia > Chiroptera > Phyllostomidae > Phyllostomus > Phyllostomus discolor. The sequence goes on from NC_040906.2 coordinate 15,860,141, forward strand.
AGTGAAGGTAGGGAAAGAACTGAATGGGAGTCTGGGGCCCAAGAAAGAAAGACAGATGTAAGGCATCAGTTAGATAGATGAACACAACAGGCCCACACTGATTGCTTGCTCTGTGTCATCCACGTGGCTTCTAATGATATATTTTAAATGCTGGTGCAATTATAATCCTGTTGTAGTTCTTTTGGAGCTTGTTCATCAACCTGGGCAGTGCGTGTGGCTGGCAAATAGCCAGCATCATCCCCTGACTCCCGCCTCCACATGAGTCAGCACAAATCAGAGACTTTAATAGCTTCTAATTCCAAGTTTAAACTTGTCCCCAAATGAAAGCCTCTCTCCTCCTCTCCCTGAATCTTCAGAACCCACTCCCCACTTCCAATTTATCAGCTAGTAAATTTTGAGTTGAACTTGGAGCCAGATTTTCATTTAGTCTTGGCAAAAGATCAACTTCTTCCAAGAAAGGAGAGAGAAAAAAGGAGGGGTGGAGGGGAAGGTTTAAAAAAAGCCTAGCTAAACAAAAAGGGCTCATGGAAACAGCCCCACAACATTAAGTAACCCAGTGCAGAGGGAGAGCAGTGCTTTTTGATGCATTAAGTGTGAGTGAATTTGAAACAGTTGGAACTGCTCTGAATATGTAGCTAGGGCACCAACCAAGCACATCTAGATGGATGCCTGGTTTGGAAAAGTCATGGCGTTGCCAGTCATTAGTCGGTGACTTCAGAGGTGTAGAAAGTGTTTAAAGATGACCATGGCACCCACATTCATTTTCAATTTTGATTGTGTGGCCACTGGCCATGTGACTGTCCCCTGCATATGGATGGCAGAAGACCTGTTGATCTAAGACTTCACCCTGGTGCATCTGCCAGACCCTGAAAACCAAGGGATGTGTCTAGCAGTGTACAGTATCCCAAGTTACAGACAAAGAGATAAAAATAGCTCAGCCCCACACATAATGGAAAAATACAATCCAAACTATCAAACTGGAAAAAATTTAAGTTTGATAACAACCATCAGCTTGAGAAAGCTTGTTTTAAAGTTCAATAACGTCCACTACTGCAAATAGTATGGAAAAATCATCACTCTCTTACATTATGGGTCTTAATGTAAATGATATTACCTTTCTAGAAGAAAACTTGACAATATATTTCTCTACCTCCTGCCACCTGCCCATCTTCATTCATTCCTCTATCCCACACACGACTCCTATAGGCAATCACTTCTCATATGGTTAATATACATTTTGAATATATTCTTGCAAAATGTGAAATATTGTTCTTTTTGTGGATGTATTGTTAATTTACAAAAATGGCATTGTGGTATACATCTTCCTTTTTTCACCCAGCACTGTATTTTCTGTAATATTATTATAGATACATTTAAACTGTTGTTTCTAACTGCTGCACGGAATCCCATGGTATTCCACCAATTCCCTGGTTATAGACTTTCAATTGCCCCCAGCTCCTCACCTCTGCCAAAACAAAAAATGTTGCAATGAACATCCTTGTATATGTCCCTATATGAAGTCTCTTTGATTCCTCTCTCTCTACCTCTACCTCTGTCTCTATCTGTACCTCTGTCTCTATCATCTCTATCTCTATATGTATATCTATGTCTACATTTATATCTGTATCAAAGTAGTATTACCAGGTAATAGTACAATATATGAGTGTGTTTAATTTTGATTAAGTAGTGCAGCAATTTGACAAGGGTGCTTCAAATTAAAAATTGTAACACACTCTTTGATTTAGCATTGCTAAGAATTGACCCTATAGACATAATTCCATGTTTACCAAGATAAATACATAAGGATATTCACAGAAGCATTGTTCCTATTAGTAAAACCTTGGAAAATGTTGAGTGTTGTGGGAATAGACAATTAGGTGTGTCTCTTTGAAGAGTTATTCTGTAGAGAGAGAGAGAGAGAGAGAGAGCAGTCTCTGGAAGTCCAGTTCATAGGCTGAATCCTGGTTCCAGCACCGACTGGCTGTGCACATTGCACGGGTACTCACTTTCTTTAGCATGAGTTTTCTTAATGGTGTAAAGGGGACAAAGGCAGGAAACAAGCTGCAAACTCAAATTGACCAGTTTCAGGAGAGTTTAACAAAAAGGACGATTTACAATGGTGTGAAGAGGGTAAACGAAGCCATTAGGGCCAATGCAAGACTGGCAAAAGTGGAGAGCCATTGTTAGCCCTTGGCGATGCATTAGTGAGAATAGGGAGTCTTCTCTGATATATTGTACATAAAGAGAGCAGGGTGGAGAGGGCCACCAGATAGGAGCTGTGGCATAGAGCAACTCCAGGTGACCATCAGGAGAGAGCAAATACTAAGGGACCAGATACCCAACCTCTGTCTTCACCCTTCCTCTTATGTCTTCTGAATCCACCCCCACTGACTGCACACAACAAGAACCAGAGGCTGAGGAGCTATTGATGCTGTTCCTGCAGATAACCTCCCAGTGCAGACATCAGAGTGAAGAATGGATTGGGGAGAGGTGAGCAAATGGAAATATCTGGCAAAGCACTTTATGTGGCTTTGGGAAGAAGTAAATGAATAAAAGCATAGAAAGTGCTTAGACCAGTGAGTGGCATATAACACATGCTTAATAAATGCCAGTTGTTGTTATCAATATTTTATTAATATTAGTATTGATTTCCCATTAAACCCAACACAATCAATCCGGATGTGGTGTAGCAGGGTTAGGTCTTTAAGATAACATCAGTGAAAAAGGAAGATGTGGCTTATTGTAAGAACTATGAACTTTTTATGAAAGAAATTTAAGAATTGGTTAATAACCATTGTCTTTGTGGAGAGGGTCTGAAGACTGCATGAGGATAGGGAGAGGCCTTCATTTTTCATTTTCTACTTTCCATTAGCATGTTTGGACTTTTGAAGCATGCATATGCATTATTTTTATTTTTTTAAATATCAACAAGCATTATGTGGGTGGTACACTCATGGGACCCACCTTTCTTCTTCAGTATTCTCTAATATTTTTAAAGTATTTGTAAGTGTAAAAATAAATTATGTTACCAAGAAGGATACCTTGCTACAATATTCTAAGTACTGAAATTTGTCTAAAATAGTATTCTTGAGAATGTGAAGACCTAATGCTTATTATTTATTACTAAAAGGTCACCTTGGCCTCTCAGACTCACACTCCCTCTTTTTTATATTTCTAGAATGTATGCCTGGAATACATAACTTGCAACAGTCTTAAGTGGTAAGAAGGGGCCTTCATTTCACAAAGCAAGTTCTTGCTGAATAGGAATGTGTGTGTGTGTGTGTGTGTGGCACAAGTATACTATAAAAGTAAGCAACTGAGCTCTGATGTCACTCTGCCTAGATTATAATTTTGGCTCCACACTTACCAGCTAGTAATTGTGGGTGAGTGATTTCACTCCTCTGAACCTTGGTTTTCTCATCTCTCTGATGGTGACTATTACCCACTTCACAGGAACTTTGGAGAATTAAGTGAAACAAGCATACCTGCCATTTTAGTAATCACTCAGCATATGGTGGTAGATATTTATTGCTAAAAGTTAACAGTCCAAATCAGCTCCTCTAGCTCATCTATCAAGAATTTCCCCTGACTGGAAGAAGATTGAGCGGGTGGAAGGATATCTTCAGACATGGAGCCCTCTATAGAGCCAAGCTCTCTGAGCTCAACTATTCCTTTCATTTTAGCCTCTGACTTAGCTCAATGAGGAACACAATGTCCAAGGAAATTGAGTGACCTGTTCAAGCTCACAAGACTAGGACTATAAAACCAGAGTTCCTGGCTTCAGCAATGTACCCTTAAAGTATTTAGAGCCCAATCCATGAATGGCTATCAATATCTCCTTGTTAAGGAGGGAGGGAATGGTACCCACAAGGAATCCTGTGGGTGGAAGAACTGCATAAGGTCCCCTGACCCATTGCCCTGCACCATGTTTCCTCTCCTGCAGTGGCACTCCCTCACAGGCCAATGGCCAGGCTCAGGGACAGTCACTAGCAGGCAGAATAAGGCAGACCCGAACAGGCCATGACCATGATCTAAGCGCCACATTATTTGCTCCTCACAAATTAGCTAGTGTTTCTCCTTAGGGCAGAATCCTGGCTCTTTAATATAAATGCTTTGTGGATTCTTTGAGGTTGCAGTCACAATACTTTGTCACTGTTTTCAAGTGTTACTGCCTCAAAGACTGGATGAGTTTAGTTTCTGAGCTGGTCACCAAGCCCCACCACCCTTGAGGGAGTTTTCCTCTGATGTCATCCCCAGTAGATGGGAGGTATCATCTGAACCAATGTCACCATTGTTATCATCACAGAGACCTTGGCACTAGAAGCCCTGGGCATCAGCTCAACCTTAGTGACTGAAAAAAAAAGTCTGCCTTCTAGAGCCTGGCATGCTTTTGGTTTAGTTTTTAAAAATTTATAATCATTAGAGCTGTCTGAAATGAGACAGTACATTTTTCATCTTTGAAAGTGTTTAACCAGAGACTAGCAAACCACTTGACATAAATATTGTAGAAAAGTTAAATGACCTCAAAGTCCCTTATTTTAGGGCAAGACCTTATCTTTTCCCTTAGCCATTTTCCATTAAATTACTCATTTCTTAACCACAAAAAAAGTGAGTTAATGAAAGGAACTCTATATAGCGTAAAGGAGAATTTAATCAGATTGCCTCTAGTAAAAATTGTTTCTGTGAAGAAAAACCAATGTGGCATATAGGATAAAACGTTGAACTTGGAGGTAGGGCATCTGTCATAATCCATCAACCAGTTGGGTAGCTGTAGTGCCAGTTGATTCTGCTTTCTGGGTCTCTCTTTCCTCACCAATAACATGGTGAATTCAGAGCATCTCTGTAAGTTTCCTTGTGTTAGGAACTTTGGTGAGAAACTCATAATTGGTCAGAAAACATAGTTCAAATGTCTGTGTGCAGATAAACATATGGAAAATCCATGGTGAAAAAAATAAAACCATAACACTCATTATATACGTGTCATTCATTATCCACTAATGTTCTTGGCCAAGTAAAATGCATGTTGGGGCATGAAGCAGGAGAAGAGACCTTAAAATCTTCTGCATCAATACTGTTCAACTTGGTCATGGAGGTTTGTTCTTTAAATGTGTCTCTAGTGTTTTGCTTCATTGTGTGTATATGTGTGTGTGTGTGTGTGTGTGTGTGTGTGAGAGAGAGAGATGTAGTAAAAGAATAGCGTGTAGTTCTTAGTTCTTCTGCTCAGTAGAGAAATACATGTGTTTAGTTTTTAAATACATAACTAGTTTTGAACTCCCTTCTCAGAATTTCCCTGGGAAAAATCTTGATATGGGAACAGTAAAGCTATGATATTCTGGAGTGAAGCAATAATCTCATATTCACACCAGCGGGAAAAAGCTTGGTGTAAATCAAGTCTCATCCCAGTAATTACCCCACCAAGCACTTATGTTGGGCAGGACCCCAATGTCCTACCATGATAGCTGTCCTCTCCATTCTGAACTCAAATGACCCACTTTTCAGTAGAGTTCATTCTGAAACTCCATCAGGAGGACAGGAGGAGGGAGGACCCTGAGGACAAGTCTGTTGCTGTGTGTTCTAAGTCCTCAAAGGCTGGAGTCCCTAGACTTGGTCATGGCCGGGATGGAAAGAGTGCCTGATCAATGTCCCACAGTCCAGGGACATAAGCGGGGAATGATTTCCAAGCTTGTGATCCCAGTACATTTTTTACCTTCTTTTGAGTGTAACTGCCAAAATTAATCCATCATCTTGTTCACCCTGTGACTGGCCAAGTATTTAAACTGACTGGAAATAAGTATTTCAAGCCTACATCCCCTAGAACAGTTTTAACTTCATGTAGTAAAGCTTTATGAAATAAACATGAGTGAAGTAGAAGCAGGTCATTTTGAAAAGGCAAGAACTCATGCAGGGAAGGCTAACAGCCTGATTCCAGTCTTCAGTGACTCAGTAGATGAAGATGATGATTTTAACTCCTGGCTCCTGGCTCCCAGTTGAGAGCTCATTCCAGCAGACTGCCCCACTGTCCAACCTTACCCAACTCTATAAACTGCTGGTTGAGCAAGCCAAAGGCAGTACTGTGAGCAACAAACCCCAATGTCAACTGCTCAGATCTGCCAGCCATGAAAACGCTGGAACTTCCCCAATTTCCAGGGTTGGAGAGAGATTTCTCATCCTAACACAGTGTAATTCTGACTAGGGGCTGCTGATGCATAACAACATGAGTTTTACCTATCATCTGGAAATAAACAAACAAAATAGGCAAGTACAAGATGTCCAAATTGGTGGTCAAGAAAACTTAGAATTCTCCATCCTTTGAAGATAGCCGAGAGTGTGGTAGGAAATGTACCACATTGCCTACCAATTTCAAAGAGTTAACAGTAAAAATGGGTGAATTTATGAAGCGTATAATATTATGTGCAGATACTATGCTAGGTGTTTGTACATTTTGCCATTGAATCCTTATAAAACTTTTCAAGGCAGGAACACTTTCTGAATAGTGAGGATCAAATGAACTAATGCATGTAAACGTGCTTAGAAATGATGAAGTATTATAAAGCTGTAAAGATTCAACGCATGCTATTATTTTATTAAATGACCCCTGAAATTCCTTTTAGCCTAAGACTTATGTAGTGAAATAATAGATGCCTAAAAGATATATGATATAGCCCTATCACATACCACAAAGCATCATCCAGTCAGGTGATATCATCTTGTTAGAGAAGGATAGAAATGCCGTGCAACCTGCTTAGGGGACCACAATAATGTAGAACCTTCCTTCAATAACCATGAAGGCACTCATGTCAAATAGGTTGGTGATTGATCAAGGAAGACATATATGTTGTCAACCCCTAGGCCTGGTGGAAAAGAGGCCAGGTATTTCATTTCCTTTTGCATCTTGATTAGTGACTTTGATTAGGCATATAAAATTTATAAGGTTTCATTTCTGCTGGACTTAGTTTTTATATCAGTAGAACAGGAATCATATTTTGTATGTTTATACTAACGCATCAAATGAAGTAATGTGTTTGAGAATATCAAAGTGCTTACATACAGGAAGTAATGAAAAAATAATTAGACACCCACTGTTTCAGGCTGGTTGGGAAATAAAGATTCAGAACTAGAGGAACTTAGGCAGGGTGAAAAATTCTATGAAATGGAATTAGACTAAACCATCTTCAAGTGGTGTTTAAAGATGACTGTACAATCAGATGTATTCCAGAAGTGGGAATGAACTCTGTCCATATTTGGAAGTTGAGGGTGTGAGGGCAGAAGGAAAGGAGGGGTGACGTTCTAATCACACGGGTGTCATTTAGTCATAGATTATTTTTAAAGATTGGCTGATAAGTTCTGAGAGGCAGGTCATTTCTAGCACTTCGTCCTCAATATTGTAGAGGCATAGCACCAAATGAAGGCTTTCCTGGCTCTTCCCCTTGGCTTAACTGCCCGGTACAAGGTCCATGGGATGGTTTGGCATCAGGGAGATGAAGAAAATAAATGGAGAGATGGAACTTGATAGATTTGGTAACTGCTAGTACCTGAGTTTTTGTTGGTTTCAGCTCATCACATCTAAGACCCCAGATTGGATACACAGGCTGGTTGTGGACTGAGGCCCTTAGATGTCTCCTTTCACATGGTTCCCACTTTTAACCTACCATTGCACTCTGAGGGCTTCTAGTCCCAGGCCCAAAGCCTGTCTTAGAAAATTACCTGTGGATCAGGGAGAACATGCAGGAAGAATGCTACATACTGATGAGAAATAGCATCAGGAGAAGCACCTACGCCATACTTGCCCATTGATTTAACCAAGCCAAAATGTTCTGTGTCTTGTTCTCCATGCAGTCAGCATGAACACTCAGGTTTGGCTGCAGAAAGCCGAATGTGGCCATTGAAGATGACAGATCCCAACGAGCCAGGATAGGAAAGTCCACGTGGGCTTCCGAAAGCCCAGCATCTTCCCTCCCAGAGAGGGTAGCAGGTGAAAGTTGATGCTGCCTTCCACCCATTCTCCATGCTCACACCTAGCACACTGGCCATTGTTAAGCACATAATAGGCATTTTTTTCACTTTGTGTCGTCTATGTGTGTATTCAGTGTGTCTATGGTTTGGTTGTTTGTTTAAGATAGAGTGTTATGCCTCAGATAACACTCTTTGAGTAGCAAAGGCCTTATTCTGCAGTTATTCCTGAGAACTTAAGTGTTGCTCCATAGGTAAATAGCCCAGTCTGGCTATTTGATGTGTTATCACTCAAGAAATTTTTTTTTTGGTGGAGTGAGGGGAGGGCTTGGGCAGACTGACAAAGTCTAATTTCAGGACCTCTAAAAAGCCTTTATTTTTGCAAAAAAAATTGTTTGAAACTTTCTCCTAGAAATCTCCATCATTAGGGATTCTTTTCTTAAACTTAAGACTTTGCTCCCTGGCAACACGCTAGAAAAGTTATCTGGAGGATAGAGCACACATTAATATTTATTTCTCAGTTACACTTGAATAGGAATGAGTATCAACTTTTACAGAAGATTAATTTTGCCAGGGCGGGGATAATGGCTGCCTGACAGGGTTGGCAGGAGGGGAAGAAGAGGAAGATGAGAAGAAGGCTAGGGATCGGGGCCCACTTAATGAAGACAGAGCATAGGAAATAACTATGCAATGATGCAGAAGCAAAGCTTTCATTTGTTAATACGTATGAGGCGACTGTGTCTTAATGGTGAGGATCTGGGAACACTGAGATGCACAGTGTCCTGTGCTTTTTCTTTAGCCAAGTCATTGTTACGGGGTAAAGCCACAATTCTTAAATGTCATAAAATGGCCACATGTCAAAGATTTTATGTCACTTAAAATTAATGAGGGACCTGGCAAGATGTTACAAGTGTTTTGAAGGAAAATTCAAAGAGCCACAAAAATATAGGCCGTGCAGATGCCAAAATCAATAATAAATGGTGACATTTTCTGAACTCGGCCAAATTTGAATGAAACACCCTGTCAACAAAAGAAAAGTGCCCTCTTTATTGACTGTGGCATTTGCTATGACAGCATCACTGCAACCCTTAGGTTTTGAAAGTAATTATTAAAAAATGGTGGTTCTGTTGGAGCTAATTGTAACAAATTGTTACAAAGGGGGTGTCCCGCTGTTGAGCTGTAAAGCTCTTCTGATTTCTGGAGAGGAGGTCTTGCCCTGGGATGGATGAGAGATGCAGAGATATTTTTCCCTCTGCACTGATGTCCTGTGCGATCTAAGGGGATCCTCATGTCCGTTTCCTATTCCTCCAAATAGGGATGATACTAGCTTTGCCTTATCTTTCCAAAAGTCTTTGAAGGACAACCAGAAAGATGATTGTCAGGTGAATTTAAATGATCACCAGGCCCAACACCCCAGCATACAGAAAGTGCTTAATTAAAGCTCCGGTGAAGGCATCAAATCCAAGTGAGGAAGAAGATCGTCCATGGCCCTGTCCAACATGGTTGGTGGAAGCCTCTTAAACTCACAAACACCCTTGTTATTTCTCCTGGCAGGCTTCCCAATGCTGTTTGTTTGCAGTGACATGACATGCTGGCGCCTGGAGACAGGGCAGGGCAGGGAAGGCTTTGGAATCTGCACAACTCATAGCCCTCCCCCACCCCCGCAAAGCTTTGTCCTCAGGCCCTGTCTCTGGGGCCCTCGGATCAGATTGCTTGCTTCCAGGTGCCAGAGAGACACTTTTCTGTTTGCTCTCCCACCCAGACTGCCCTAGGTTTGTCCTTCCCCCAGGTGGGGGTGGCAAGTGAGAGGCTGTTTTGAAACAAATCTTTCTTTTTCCTCCCCTCCCTTTTCTCCCCCTACCCCTCCAAATTGTAAGAACATTTTGGCTTCTTTCCATCACTTGGGGGTTGTATTAGAGATTTGAATCTGCTCTTGTTCCCTGTAAATAGCCCAGAAGTTAAGGTAAAGTTTCGGTTTTTAGAGGTGAGCTGTTCTTGGGGGCAATCAGGGGTGCATGGAACTGGTTGAACTGGTGATGGTGATTCTCCTTTGATCCTAGCCCAAAAAGCCTGTAGTCCCCCAATATTTCCATCTTAGTCCGTGTAGCCTTGTCACTGGCTAATTTTGTACCATCCCAGGCATAAGGTACTATCCAATATGAACACTTTTCATGCCCCATACACCTGGCAAAGATTCCTTGTTTTGCTGTTAACCACTCTGGCTTATGATACTTTCCTAAAGACACTTTCTTTTTAAGAGGATACCTGTTGGTCATTAAGATGGCAGAACTTCTGCACTAGGGAGGAACTTTTGTGTTGCAAGTTGACAGAAACTATCTCGAACTAGTTTAAGTAAAAACAGGGAGTAATGCTTCACATAACTGAGAAGTACAGGGTGCAGATGAAAGCAGAGGTCCAGAAGCGATTACCGAAGCCCAAGTTTCCTGCTATTCAGTTGACATATTTAGCAAATAATAATACAGAACACCCACATAATTTCTAATTTCAGAGAAACCATCAACAGTATTTTTAGTATATGTAGGTTCCATATTGCTTCCTATATTTTTTCTGGCCAGCTTTACCTGGCACCCTATGTCAGTTCTCTCCCCCTTCTAGTATTGGGATTACTCTTAGGCAAATGCTAGCCATGAGGTGGCAGAATGACTGCTAGCATCCTCAGACTCACATCTCAGAGTTTAGTAACCATGGAAGAAGAGCCTCCTTTTCCAAAAAGTTTTAGCAAAAATCCTAGGTTTGAATCTCATTGATCTGGCTTGGGTCTTGTGCCCATCTTAGAAGTAAACACTCTGTCCAAGGGGATGAAACCCAGGCGAGGTCTGGGATATGTTTGTATCTGTACAACTGAGGTGTAGATTTAACCACACATAAACCACCTGGATTAAGTGTGGATGGGGTGGGCCCAAAGATTGTCATTGCCAAGAGAAAAAAAGATGAATGCTGGCCAGACATGGTTCAGTGGTAGGCATTCTCTAGGATGAGGCTTTCTGGAACTCCTTGCTTCACACATTGGCTTCCTAGGCTCTGATGTGGATCAGAGAGGAGTGGACCATAATTTTGTTCCCAAAAGTTGAGTTTGGAGAATGAACAGCAGTGTAGGTAGCCCCTGAAACAATAGCAATTATGGTGCAAAAACTTTCATTTAGTATGCTCTCTGTGTGGCCCTTGTACCCAGAAGTCCTACATAAAGTTAGAAAGAACGGTATTGCTGATGCCCATGAACTTACATTCTAGTGAGAGATTATTACATGGTAGCTTATTCTAAAGTCCTTAATACTTCCCCCACCATATACAAGGAATTATGAGTACACAAAGAAGGGAAGAATTAATTCCAGATAAGTCTTGTTGGAGGAGATGTGTTTGAAGAGGCAGAGTTTACATGGGTGGATATAAAGGGAAGAAAAATAAACATTCTAAATATGGCGACTAAAGGAAGCAAACCTTTTGACTTCAGGTTGTTGCTACCTGCATTGGATGGCACTGCCTTTCAGGGAGATTCATCTTGATGGGGGATCTTGGCTTTACTCAGGGCCAGGCAGACATTAAGGAAGCTCAGGAAAATGAATAATTGAGGACTCTTAGTAAGCTAGTAATTGGCAGTCCTTCGAGTAACTTGTTCACAGTTAAAGAGAAGACTGAGTGCTGTGGGGAGGGGGAGTTTGAGAAGAGAGACCCCAGGTAGGGTTGTTACAGAACAACAGCTGGGGGGGGCAATGTACTATTACCGAAAGGAACCCCCAGGTTCGTTATGTCCGCCACCTTATAGGAAAGACATCTCTCAATGCCAGAGATTCGTGAAAAGGAAAGGAAATGTTTATTTAATGCTATACAAACTTAAAGTAGTGACCTAATGTCTTCATCAAGATCCCAAAGTCCCTTAAAACACCCACAAACACACATAGTCCTTCCTTCCCCCCTTGGGCCAGTCTGGGTACCGTATCTCAGAAAAAGAAACAGAAGTCTGAGGCTCAGGCAGCCCCTGGTTCTTCTCAGTAATCCATCTCACCTGGTAGGCCTCCCTCAGTTCCCGGCACCATCAGCTGTGTCACTGAGATCTCTGCTAAAGCCGGGTGGTGGTTCCCCCTTCTAAAGTTGCGGGGATCCCCACTCTGGCAAAGCCTTGTGGTTCTCTCTTCCATAGCTGCTGAGACTCAGTTTAAATCCCTGCACCAATCTTCCCCTACAGCCCCATTGCCGACTCCTCCCACAATTGGCTACACTTGCCAGCACTCTCATACCCTACCAGCTTTACTGGGCTACCATTGTGAGTCTGGGAAGGCCCCATGTTATGGAGCCAATCATCTTCAAGCTCTCATGCAGGCACTGTAACTCGGGGACATGCCCCCAGTTACGTCTTGGGGGGAAGTTACTTCCATTCCCCTGACTTGGAGCCTGGCCACAACTATTTAACATATCTATGCAACAAGTTAAAGGTTATAGGTATGTTAAATGACCACACCAGAGGTTAGCTACAAGGCTGTTGCTATGCAAAACAGCTCTCAATGGCCCTGCTCCCTTTGTCCCTTCCCCCAGCTCACACCTGTGGGGGGGAGGGGTGAGGACATCCTAATATTTCTTGGACACCTTGAGTTCTGGACCCCATTCCAAATCCCTATTTGGGGCCCCTCTCTTGGCTGTACCCTGTTACAGGGTCACTCCTTTCCTTTTCTATTATCTTTGGTAATTCCACTGTAGCCCCAAACTTGCATACTTAAATAAAAGATCAGCCATTAAATGGACTCATTTTCCTTACCTGGCAGATTTCTAGGATTATTTAAGCCTAACACTTGGAGGAAGGAAAGTCTCACGACCTTGCCCCTAGTCACCTAATATATCTTTAAATACTTGTAGTGCTCTTCCTGAGGTACGTTCCGATAAACTCTATTTTCTCACACTGAGAAGATATTTTATTTCCCTGGTGACCTTTAGTGTGATGACCTGCTTCTTCCTTCAAATATGACACTACCCCAAAGGGTTGAAGAATGAAAAACATTTTGTTCCTCCAGCTATGGCAGCCTGAGCATGTTGTTCAGAAGGAGATCTGAATGTGTGTCCCTGCGTCACTTAGGCAGAGACCGCTTAGAGTGTGAGCTTTTCTCCTAGATGGACCATCAAAGGCTACAGTAGGGAACAGCAGCACAGACAAGGGTACCAGCCAGGTGAGATGCCTGGATCCCCCATTCATCCCACACTGGGTAACTCTAGAAATTCATAGCAATAATCGAGAGCTCACTGTCTACCTGATGACCCTCTACTCAGGGCTTCCATCTTCAAGGATGGACAACTATGTGGTGGTGGGACAGGAATCCAGGACTTGAGTCCACAGCTCTTCCTACTCACAGGCTGCAGTGACCACCACCTGAAGGTATCCTCACCGTCAGGCCTCCTAACAACACTGGCCTGAGCAGGGTTCTCTGACGTGTAAAAGCCAAAATTGAATTCTGCTTGAGAAGTTGTTTCAGTCAGGCTGTCTTTGGGGTATGCTTTTTTCTTTTTTGAAAGACCAACTCCCATGTGTTACAGTGAGGATGCCCTAATGAAATGAGCTAGAATATGTGGTTTTAGGAAAAGATGGCAATGGAGAAAAAAACTACCAAGAAAAATAATCATTTTGACCCATTGTAGGGTCAAATTACACTTTTGAATCATTGATTGGAAACTGAATTAAACTAGACAAGGAAAAAAACAACATAATGGAAAAATAGATCTAAATGGCGTTGTATCCCATTCCTGTTCCCAGGAGAAGTTGTATCTACACTCCCATTGGAAAATTGGGCAAAATTCTCTGCAAGGGAGAAAATGGACCAAACCTTACTTCATTTTAGGGTTCAGCGATCATTAACTTACTCTTTGCAAACAAACTCAAGGTCCCCCTTCCCCAGCCCTATTCTCCCACTAAGTGTAGTGTTCCTTGTGCCCAGGGCCTTCCCCTCGTGCTAGCATTCCTCTTTTTATCTTGGGATCTCCCCCTCCAGAGTTTGTCTCTTATGTCTTTTTAGCTACTGGGAGCCAAAAACAATCGTTAAGCCTAAAATTTGCCTTTTGCCTTTTATTTGTCCTCATTCTCCTCATCTCTCTTGAGAGGCACTATGTTCTCAATGCTTTTCAAGAGTCTTCCTAGAGGAATTTTAAACGCACGTGTTAAGTGAAAGAAGCCAGTCTGAAAAGACTACAAACTGCACGACTCCAATGGTATGACATTATGGAAAAGGCAAAACCACAGAGTCAGTAAGAAGATCAGTGATTTGGGGATGGGGGAGAGAAGAGGAATGGGAGTGGAGAACAGGGAAATTAAAGCTGTTCTGTATGGTGTTGAACTGGTGGTTGCATGACATTATGTATTTGTCAAAACCCATAGAACTATAAAGTACGAAGAGTAGACCCAAATGCAAACTATGGATTTTAGTTAATAATAATGCATTAATACTGTCAAAAGTTCCACACTAATGCAAAGATGTCAAAAATGGGAAAATTGTGTGTGGAAGGGAGGGAGTGAATGGGAACTTTCTGTACTTTCTGTTCAATTATTCAATAAATTTAAAACTGAAAATAAGGTGCATAGTTTAAAAAAGATTCCTTTTAGTCCAAGTGTTTTTTCCTGTTTCCACTATCTCTGAGTCTCCCTTTAGGAATGTCTGAATTGAAAGTGAGTTTGATTTGCTGAGTCAAAAAAAATTTTTTAATCCTCATCTGAGCATATGTTTACTGATTTTAGAAAGAGAAAGGGAGAGGGTGAGAGAGAGAGAGAGAGAGAGAGATTGATGTGAGAGAGAAACATTGATCAGTTGCTTCCCATATGTGCCCTATCAGGGATGGAACCTGCAACATTTTCGTGTATGGGATAATGCTCCAACCAACTAAGCCACCTTGCCAGGGCCTGAGAGTCAAATTTAGGTGTTTGAATATTCCTACATCTTCAGCATTTCAAAATATTTCGTTAAAACAGAACACAAATGTATATGTCTATGCTAGTCATAAATAATTGTCACATGTTCACTGAAACCATGAAGTTGAGAGTGGAGCAAACTTCAAGTGAACAAGATATTCTTCCTGCCTTCAGTTCTGTCCTTACAGATCAAAATGTCTTGGTTCTTCTCTTCCCTGTGCTTTCTCACTGACCTAAACACTGTTCATAAGAAATTTCCGTAGGTGCTGGTGAACAGGAATCTTGCAAGTAACTTTACAAGGGCCCCTTTTTCTTGGCCTGATTGAGAAGAACTTCATTGCTTCCCTTGCCCACCCCTCTTGACCATCCTTAGATGCCTTGTGGGACCGACTTGGGAATCTAATGAGTTTGACTCAAAAGTGTGGTTCATTATCTTAAAAACTCTGGTCACATATATCTGGAACCATCCCTGAAGACTCTCCAGATATTTATTTAATGACAGCGGCAAACCCAAACATAGAGATGTGTGGTTACAAAAAGAATTTTAAACAAAGTTCTTGAGTAGTGTTCGACCCCTCTCTTCTATAAACAGGCCCTCCCTGTCATCACGCTGGCTATTCCACAGGGGCCAGAGTTATCTGTCTTGAGACACTGAAATCACAGGGTACTGCACTTCCTCAAGGCAGAGAAAACAGCCCCAGACCTCAGGGAGGAGGCTCACAGGCAGATCTTTTAGCAGGACTATCTTAGGAACCAGAATATTATTTTTCTATTTTGAGCCCCCAAGATAAGGTTCTGGGCTGAGAGTATAGAAGGAAGACTTTTCTTGGGCCATGCAACGTGTCAGACACTATGTTAGCATTTTAAAAGCATTTAACCCTTGGAGATTGGTTTCAGGACTCCTCAGATTATGCATGAGGAGAGGATGGGCTGGGAGAGAAAGTAACACATCCAACATGAAGTGGCAAGACAGTCTCTCTAGTGCAATACTACCCATTGGTAACAATGCAAGACGCAAATGCCAGCCACATACATGACTTCATATTTTCCAGTAGTCATATGTTTTTAAAGTGAAATAATCAAGTGACATTACTTTTAATAATAGATTTTATTTAACCCAATGCATCCAAAATACCATTTCAACACATAATCAATGTAAAAATGTTAATGTAAATTTTGTCTTCCTTTAGTTGTGTAAAGGCCTCAGAATCCAGTATATCTTATAGCCCATCTTAGTTTAGACCAGTCACATTTCAAGTCACATGTGACTCATTGCCTCTGTAGTAGACAGTGCATTCTAGATCTCTTGCTTTTACCCTTGGATCCGGCGGCATCACCCAAGATCTGTGTTGTCCGAGTCCTTCACTGTTTTAACGTGATGCCCTTGACTTTCAGTGAGGAACACAGCCGTGTGGTGTCACCATCAGCAGAGGCAGAGTGGGAGAGATGCTGACTGTTACTGGATCATTCACTGCTACCCACAGCCTCACGCTATTTAAAGCAAGTATTTTATTGTTTTCTTTCCAAAATAATATGCCTCCTCTTTTGTCATAATGAGATTTTGTAGCCGATTCTATGTTTTGTTTTGCACTGGCCACCAGGAGACATGGGCACAAATTGGACCCAATTTTAACAATGGATAGATTCAAGATTTAATGAAAGAATGCAATAACATACTTTGTTAAAAGTTCTGGACTTTATGAATATGCATAATCTGCTCAGAGTAAAGTTTTCTTTCTAGTAATGACTGTATTTTTTCTCCCAGGCAAAATGTGCTATATATAATTCAATACATGAACAGCCCTGGAAAGTTTGCTCTTAAGTTATGGGAAATAATATGGGTCATTTTTAAATATTTAATTTACTTTAGAGACTTTCAGTATGTTTTTATTTCTTCTATTATTATTTTTTAATGTATTGAATTTTTTAGGGTGACGTTGGTTAATAAAATTACATAGACTTCAGGTATCCAATTCTATAATACATCATCTGTATCTTGTATTGTGTGTTTACCACCCCAAGTCAAATCTCTCCCATCACCATTTATCCCCTCTTCACCCTCCTCTACCTCCCCTTTACCCTCTTTCCCTCTAGTAATCACCATACTGTTGTCTGTGTATATGATATTTTCTCTTAAGTTATTTACTTTTTCCACCTAACCCTCTGAAAATGTGCTTCCAAAATTAAGTAAACTATAGAGTACTATTCTCACTTTCCTCTTTGAAATATAAAGTACTACAGAAGGAGGACAATAATGTTTTTCCAAATGATAGCAAGAAGAATTTCCTCCCTTTGCAGAAATGGTACATAGATATAGATCTCTTTCTATCTCTCCCTCACTTCAGTTCTATTTACAAAAAGGCCTGGTGCTCTTGATCTACTTCATGAAGAGGTGCCAGAGAGGACCCCACAGCTGGTGATGTAGTGCCACTGGCTCTCTAAAAGGCATTTGCAAATAGTTGTAGATGAGATGTATCTAAAAGGAGTTTTTTAAGTCTCTGAGATAATCTCCTGTAACTCCCTTATCTTCCAGTTGAGGAAACCATAGCCACAATCAACCAAAGGGATAGTAACATTTGCAATAATGTCATCTTTCAGAGTTACAAAGAGCAGGTGCATTAATGGACCTTCAGGTAGAATGGAAGTTCATCTCGGTCGTGGGAATTTGTGGCATGTATCTTTTTATCCAGACTCCAAGCTTGGTTATTTGAGCTCATTTGTTTTTTAATTCCTTATTGGTATTATCCTGCCAACTCAAGCCCAAGTTCTCATGACTTAAATAACCTTTATTTCTGTCTAAGTAGTATTATGTTTTTGGTTTATCTTGTGTTTGATGATTTGAGTCACTATCTGGAATTGAAAGAGAGAGAGAAGTTAAACACTGAGATAAGTGACAAAAAATAACATATCTATTCCTGTCAATACCTCAGGCACGCACTGAGCACCCACCAAGGCCATCCTGGTGGACACAGACAAATGTGATAAGCTCATGTTCTTTGCTTCTAAGTATGAAAGAGATGCCTCTTTAACCTCCTTGTTTTCTCAGTCTCTCACCTGATCTTTTCCCCTTAGTCTCCTCCATCGGAATATAATATACCATTCTATAATCAGGTACATTAGCTAAAACCAAAGTTATACTAAATTCCAAGCTCTCCTTTAGCATTTTCCAGACTCTCATCTAATCATCACCCCTGTGTTCCAGTCTCTAAAACAATGTCCCTCCATCTGCACTGCCATCAAGTCGGGTGGGTATCATTTCCTCTTTCTAACTCCTAGAGTGTCCTGGTTTCACTCTCCCCCCTCTATAATCCATTCTTCACAAAGCAGCCAGCATGAACTCTTAAAAACCAAATCAGATTATGCAACCTTCTATTTAAGGCCCTTCGATGCAGTTTGAATTAAATGCAAACTCTTTAAAATGGCCTATCAGGTTAGGCCCCTTCCCTCTACTGCAGCCTCATCTCAATCTACTTTTTTATTCACTAGCAAAAGTTCTGCCAGACGGGTATTCTTCCATCCTCTTGGTTGTATTGTCTGTAATTAAGCTAACTATGCTTTTGTTTAAACAGTATGATTTTTTTTGTCTTAACTGAGTGTGCAGATTTGTTTCTATCGACACTCTAGGGGACAGTTAGTTAATATTTAAATCAACCTAAATAAAAAATTCATCAGGCAGCATTTTATATACCAATTTCTAAATCAGCATTATAGGGCATATTAATTAGTATGAGCAATGCCACAAATAATTTTTCATTAATGAAATGATTGCTGCTTAAGACACATGGCTGGCTGGGGACTTGAATAGCATCTCTGCATTTGCATAAATAAAGCATAAGCACCTGGCCGGCCTAGCAACCCAGCACATCTTAGTGGCCTACTTGGTTTAGAGCTCCATTGACCTCCACTTGTGTGCTCCACTTAGTGGAGGAACCCGACAGTGCATCTTGCTGTCAGAATATTGTTACCTCTACCTCAGTGCTCACATTTCAGACAAGGTATTGTACTTGGGGGTGCCCAGAAGGACAGAGCGGGTTGCATGACTGTATTTGTGTGTGCTCACCAATAAATGTTAGGGCATCTGGTGGAATTTGGTCTGAGGCTTGCTTCCGTTGCAGTATGCCACCTGGCACATGGTTGTGGAAGAAGAGCCATGTGGCTAACCTCCTACTCTGACTGTCTCAAGAATGTGATAGTTGTAAACAGCCAGACTGGCTTTAGGTGAGGCCCCACCTCTCCCAAAGAGGCAGAGCTCTTTAACATCTCAGGAACTTTCCACTGTAATTCCCTTTGCCAGGAATGCTCTCCCTCTGTTTCTCCCTTGATGGCCATCTTCAGATTTAGCTAGCTATTAAAACTTTGGTTTCTCAGAGTGGCCCTATTTGACCACTCTTTCTAAGTAGGTCTCCTCATGCCTCAGTCACTTTCCTGATAGTGCTCTGACACAATCCACCTCTGTTCCTCTCCTGTTCTGCTCTGAATTACAGGAAACAGTCTCTGGCCAGATCTGACCAATGGGGGGCACTGGCAGAAGATGGGAGGATGGAAGAAGGGGCAAAACCAGGGCATTTTTCTCTCTATTTGGGTTGGTTTTTCTAATAGATAGGTTCTCACTTTCAGTCCTGATTTCCGTGGATCAGCACTCATTCCATGAGTCTAGTTTCTAGGTAGTCCCAGCTTCTGGGCTCTGGTGATACCACTTCATGCCATTGACCCACCGGCCCTGGAGGTGGCACAGGCACAGGACTTCCTGTGTTGCCAGCCTCTGACTCCTCTCATTGCCCTCCCCTCTTCCCAGCATGTGCCAAACCCACTCCTCGTATTAAATCCCCTCTTTTTGTAATACCTGGATGGCTTCTGTTTCCAGATTAGGCCCTGCTACATTACACCCCATAATAGTAAATGATGTCACTCTGCTTTGTTTTTCCCCCATACCTCCTTTTTCAAGTTATAATTGTTTACTTATGTATTTGCCTACTAAGAGCTCATGTATTTCCCACACCAGATTGTGATGTTTGTGAGAAGGAATA
Organism: Phyllostomus discolor; assembly: GCF_004126475.2. Classification (NCBI taxonomy): domain Eukaryota; kingdom Metazoa; phylum Chordata; class Mammalia; order Chiroptera; family Phyllostomidae; genus Phyllostomus; species Phyllostomus discolor. Next base: position 15,880,022 of record NC_040906.2, read on the forward strand.
CTAGCTATATTGGGTCACTATCACATCCTCAATGTCTTTGGAGTCTCAGGTGATCAATATTAATTTATGAAAAAAAATCTAGTGCCTGGATTTTGAAATCTGAGAACCTTGATCCACTCAGAGGACCCATGGCTGAACCAAAGGAGGTAAATACAACTTTTGAAATTGAATGCAAATAGGAATTTGTTATTTTCCCCTCATTGGCAAGCACCCACAACTTTCACTAGAGTTTCAGCAGATGAAGACCTAAAAGTTAAGAGACAATGAATCTACTGTGAGATATACACATCTATTATAAGAACTTTATAATGGTGATGTTAACACAAGTACATGGGAGCACAGAGGAAGAATGAGTGTCTCTTTCCATCTGTTCAAGCCAAAAACTGAGGAATATCCCTGATATCTCATTTTCTTCACATCCAGTCCATCAGCAGTTATATTAGTTAGTTGGCTCTATCTTCAAAATATATCCGGATTTCAGCCTCTACCATCATCACCCTGGTCCAAGCCACCATCACCTCTTTCCTTGATGTGTGAAAAAGGACTCTTGTCTCACTGCTTCACTTCTTCCCCTTATGGAGTCTCTTCTCAGTCTCACAGCTCAAAGTCTGACAGCAGTCAGATCGTGTTCCTTATTTGTTCAAAACTCTCCAATGTCTCGTATTTTACATGGAGTTAAAGTCAAAACTCTCTGTGTTCCAGCTTCTCGCTCTCTCACTCTATTTGTTTTCTACCTCTCTCCCTGACGGCCCAACCATCCTGCCTAGTTGCCATGTCTTCGGCTACCCCCAGCCATTGCTCTGGTTGTTTCCTCTGCTGGGATGCTCTTCTCCCACACAGCCTCTTCTTTGTCCTTTCACCTCTTCCAGTTCTCTGCCCACACGGCAAATAATCTCCCTGCTTCCCCCTCTCTATCCTGCTCATTCTGCTTTATTTATATTCACACAACCGATCACTATCATACTATTTACCTACTTATTTGCTTGTTTATTGTCTATCTTCTCCATTAGGATATGAACTCCAACAGAGCAAGGAGTTTGTTTAATTCAAACCTGGAGCAGTGCCTGGCACATGATAGGTTCTCTATATATTTGTTGACAGAAAGTGGTGACAGAGAGATTTAAAAGATAAGTAAAACATGAAGGGACAAAGAAGGAGGAGTGATAGTAAAGAAGAAAGGTAACTGACAAACACTCATCAAATCTTTTTTCTCTTAAGCACGTTTTAGTTGTAGAATTTTATATAATTAAGAAAAGAATTTTATATACTCATCACCTGCTTCCCCTCTCCAAGGTCTGCCCTGGATAAAGTCATAGCTATACAGGTATTCTGCCTCACATGTAAAATTGGTTCTGTTATTATTATTATTATTATTATCATTATCATCATCATCGTCGTCATTGCTATTATTGTTATTATTTGCTTAGTCCATGGGTATAAGTAGCAAAATTCAATTACTGGGCTAAAGGAATTTTGAGTCATTTAGCTATTACTGTGTAAGGGTCAGTTTTGTCCTACCCCATAAATAGTGCAACAGGTGACTGGGTTGGTGGGGAAGCAGGAATAGATGGTGAAAGTAGAGCAAGTTTGACAGGATGTGCAGAGAGAGAGGGAGTGAGAGACAGACTGAGATTGAAGCATAGCAAAATCTTACTAAGGAGCTGAGGAGTTCCAGGTCATCCAATAATTCTTTTCCAGCCTCTCCTATCTGTCATTCTGAAATGCTGGTGAGATTGACTTCAAGGAACAGAGTCAACTTTTGTTTTTGGAGACTGCAGGGTAAATATTACAGATCTGGAATGGTTGGCTCAGGACTTCAAAGCCTTGAATAAAGCTGCTGGATGATTTGGAAGCCACCTGGCAGGAAATTTAACTTTTTCAGTTTGGGGGTATTTTTTTCCTTCCATTCCTTAATTCCTACCTACCTCCCCCATCCTTTCCAGCACCAAATTAGCTATTTGGATGCCATCAATGCAGTTTAGACCTGAGTACCAGCCAAGGTCACGAGGCTCAGTGTATAAAAAGTGAATGCCAGCTGTATTTGAAACAAAATTTCCAAGGCCAGGGATTCAGAGGGAGGGGGGTCTGGCCTTCCTCATCTTGGATTTTCTTCTCTCTTAAATACACACACACACACACACACACACACACACACACACATTTCCCTTTCTATGTTTAATTTTCTGCTTCCAAAAAGAATGATGTGACAACTGTCAATCCTTCTTCTCCCTGGGTTCAGTCTTCTCTTGCCCCCCCCCCCCATGGATGCACTAACTCTATACATGAAAAGCGTAGAAGCAGAGAATAGTTAGCAGGAAATCAAAGAAACAAAAATAATAAGTAGACCAGAGGAGCCTCTGAAAGTTACAAGAGCTTTTGAAACCTAAATCCACATTTTGGAGCAGGGTAATAAGTGTAATAAAGTGTGAGAACTGAATTCAAGTATGTGATTGTAATTGTCAGGAATTACACAAACATGGCTGTATTCATGGGTTTGCTAGTTAATGTCACTGTTTTAATGTTAAAACAAAGTTCCAGACTTTGCCCTGTATTATTATATATAAAAATAAACTCTATTGTCTACCTGTCCATCTATATCTATGTAAATAGTCATACAGTCTATTTCCATAATGGCTCAATGTTTGTATTCTATGGCCAACCCACATTCCATAGGCACGGACCTTGGTGTGAGCCACAGTCTTCATTTCTGCCTTCCGAATGCTTAATACCAGTTCCATTCTTTTTTTTTTTTAAGATTTTATTTATTTATTTTTAGGGAGGGAAGGAAGCGGGGGAGAGAGAGAGAGAGAGAGAGAGAGAGAGAGGCATCAATGTGCGGTTGCTGGGGGTTATGGCCTGCAACCCAGAAATGTACCCTGGCTGGGAATCGAACCTGGGACACTTTGGTTCCCAGCCCGTGCTCAGTCCACTGAGCTATGCCAGCCAGGGCTAATACCAGTTCCATTCTTTATGATACCAATCATTGTCCTGTGGTCCTCGGAAAGATCAAACCAATAAAAATATGTTTAATATAAAAAACTAAAATAAAAGCAAAGAATAGCCTGAAGATATGCATCCTAGTTAGTTTCATGGAGCCCTTCCTGTGTATCAGTGTGGACACAATATTTGACATAGGTTTCCTGGTCCATTTACCTTGGCCCTTTTAAAACTATAAAACAGTCTATATTTAAGCAGTGGATTTAAAACATGAATCATTCACTCATTAAGTATTTTTGAGCACCTGCTGTGTACTAGGAATGGTGTCACATAGCAAGAATATAGAATAAAATAAATAGTCTTTGTTTCAAGGAATTCAGAGTGTCAGAAGGATTCAGCAATAGCTAGTAGAGGTGATGGATGCTGTGACAGAGTTAGTAGGCACAGGGTAGGGTGGGAGCCTCCAGAAACTCTATCTTATTTCCAGGACATTGTGTAAGAAAGGGGTCATGGGGGTGATGGAGTTTTGAAAGACTAGCAGGAGTTGACAGGCAGAGGAGATGGGGTATGATGTCCAGGCGAGTATATTCAGAGAGCAGTATGTGCAGTCACCTGGGAGCCCTTGTGCCACTGAAATTCTGTGCCTGGAGTCTCTAGGGTGAGGGTGCAGAGAGTGGTAAGTCTGGCAAGATAGTGAGTTAGAAACAAGGTCTTAAAAAGCCCAGGTACATTGTAGGCTAGACAGCACCATGATCAAGTTTGCATTTTGAGAATATCTTTTCTTCTTTAACTCTAGCCCATTATTATGACAAGAACTAGGCATGTTTTACTAGTTCACATTCATAGCTCCTGAAAAGTGATGTGTAAAATTAGATTCTGTAGAGTATTTAGCAGCGATGAAAGTGAAACACAGATCAAATGGAACTGTTGAGTATGAGGTAACTTAATTTTCAGAGATATAACTAATGTCATCACCAGATACCTATTGGTTCACTAGGGTTGGTGAACTTTTAAGCACTGGCAGGACTCTAAAATCCTTGGCAATGTAATGCTAAGAGTTGGTGGTCTACAGGGACTCTAAGACAAGCCCTACAGTATAAGGTTATCTTTGATTCTGCTCTTTAGAGGAGATGTTAGATGAAAGAAGAGGAGGAAGAAACCTTTTCCAGCATTACCTCAGTGAGAGGCCATGTATCCAGGCTGAGGATGAGGACCCATGTGTCCAGGCTGGAGGGCTGGCTTGGGGCTGAGTGGAGGCCTCTGGAGTTGGCCCAAATGGAATCCTAGCTTCTTTACTTAGTAGCCAAGTGTCCTTCTCAGCGGCTCTGTCTCTTTATCTGTCTCCACAGTCTACCACTTGGGACTATGTGAGGATTAAATAAGTGCTAATGTGTGTCCAGCACTTAGACCCATGCCTGCAACTTGTAGCCTTCCCATAAATGTTAGCTATAGTCATATTGTGTTTGCCCATCATAAATTAAGTGAAGCACCTGACACATAATTTAATGCAGCAAATATTCATTTTTTTTTCTCATTCAATATTAAGATAATAGATACAGAATGTGAGAGGTAGGATAAAAGAATGTTGTCTAGGAGGCAGGGGGTTGGCTATTGGTGACTCATAAGGCTCTGAACTGTGATTTTCTAAGCAGAGCCAGGGGCTTGTCTGTGGTGTGTGAGTCTACAGTTATTACTGTGCTGAGCCCCCTGCCCTGCCCATGGGAGGGAAGTGAAACTTGGCCTCCTGGAAAATTGCATTCTCGCCAAGGCTGGAAAAGTGCTCTGTGCCAACCTGTTTCCTGTTGGCCTCAGATTTTCTTCTTCAGTCCAAATGCATTCTCATTGTTCTCCAAGTCTGACTGAGGCTAGAGGGGATTCCATATAATCCCTGCACTGGTTTCCTCTGATTTGAAACACCCACATGCACACACACACACATGCACACACATGCTCACACTTAATTCTCACCGGGTTCCCAGGAGAAGAAAGTCCACTTTAGCATGTGCCAGTACTCGGCTCCGAGGAGCCCAGGGATTTCTCCACTACACAATGACCTGATTGTGCGGGCTTGTCTCAGTCCAGTGGCAGGTCGGCAGGCCAGCTGAAAGCTCATCTTAAACAACCACCTCAAACCTTAAACCCAAACACCACAGCTGCACTCCTGGAACCAGGTCTGTTTTCCTAGAATATCTGGTTACAGCATTTAAAAAATGAGCAACCTCATTATCAATAGTGTTTCTGAGAACCCAGCATTCCTCTGGAAAATGCTAGCTCTCCAGGGCTGGCAAGAGCTGCTAAGCAGACACATTCCCTCGCCTGACGCCCCCTCCCTGAGGCATCATCTAGCCAAACCCAACAGCCTAGCTTAGCAAAAATGAACACCAGGACTCAATTTCTGCTAAGGAGCTGGGGGCTTTGGTGATAGAGGGAGGGAGTGGATTCTCCTTCCCTAAAGATCTTAGAGAGTAGGAGAGGTGTTTGTTCTGGTGTGGAGTTAGCAATGCACTACTAGAGAGAATATTGGATTAGAATTTGGGTTTGTTTCTGAACTTTGCATGTATTGGTTGTGTACTCTTCAACGAAGCATTAAAATTTTTCAAGCCTCAGTTTCTTTACCAGTGAAATAGTTATCATTATTGTGAAGATCAAATGAAGTAACATGTGGCAACAAGTTTTGACAATTAGAAAGCCTTCCACATTTAAAAAAAATTACTTTGTTCCTCTTAATACGATCTTTCCTGGTTTCATATATACAAGTGTATATATGTGAATATTGTGGAATTGTCTTATCCCTCTTGAACTACACAACACACTAAAGAGTTTTGGAGGATAAAAAAATAAATTGAAATCAGTTTACAACCCCGCTCTTGACACAATGCTGGGCAGAGTGGGCATAAAATAAGTGTATGAAGAAGATTAATTATGTTGTTTATCATCTCCTATTTTAGAAGGTAGGGGACTATGTACTGAGTTTTTAAAAAATTCCAAATCAATCTGTCTATCTTTCTATCTATCTATCATCACCTACCTAACTACTTATCTATAATATTATGTGTGTGTTGCTTTTCTGCAATGTATGACTTTCTCTTTCCAGAAGATTCAGCTCCCAAGGGTTCATTGTGTTTGAGGCAGCTCTGGCTTGCATAGAACATAGGATCTTCACTGACAGATGCCATTCAAAAGTCCTCCTGCTTACTAGCTGTGATTTTAGACATATGACCTGTTCAGATATTACATTGGTGCATTGCATCATGCCCATCTCTCTGGCTGTGATGAAGATGGGATGAAATATGCAAAGCGTATTATTATCCTGCCTAGTCCTTATTACCCATTTATACAAATGTGATATTCTACCAAATGAGGAGGAAGGAGGGACATGAACGACAGACTTATGATAGGAATGACACATGCATCAGGAGTCCAGGGATAAGAGGAAATGTTCTTTGAAGGACTTTCTAAGAATACAGCCCATCCTGATGCTGAGAAAAACCTAAGAGTACAAAGAGAATGAAATCAGAGTTTTGAGGCTGAGTGTATACTCTCTTTGCAACGGGGAATCCTATGGTTACTCAAGGTTGACCTCTCAGGAGACCCATTCAAAAGATATCAAGGGGCTTGTCCAAGAAAAGAATTGAGTTTTGGACTCCAGGCAGGTTAGAAAGGTTAAGTTAAGAAATGGGAAACACATCATGAACATCTTTTTCTAGGTGATATTACCAATCTCAGGCTTTAAACAAAAAGGGGCAAATGTTCCCAAAGAGTCATACTAAGGAGATGGCATTTTGAGCTGCTTCTTGAAAATGATGAAGTGATGGTTACTTGGTGGATATTGTGGATACTGTGGTCCTGATTCAGTATTCTCAACCTCTTTGAGAGGATTACACATTCCCCCTCTAGAGATGAACTTTGGCTGTGTCACTTGCATTTGCCAAATGGAATGTGAACAGAAATGTTGTAGTCTCCATTTGAACAGAAGCCTTAAAAGGAATCGTGAGGCTCTGTTGTCCTTTCCCTTCTTTTGCAAGACTAGTATGTTTGAGGGATAGCTTTCTCCTTCAGTCTGATCTCAGAATGAAGAAGATTCATGAAAAAGAATTGCAGCCAGCATGAAGGTTGGCGAGAAATAAAACTTTATTTTGGTAAGTCAATGAGATTTTGGGGTAGTTTATTGCTGCAGCATGAATGACTAAAGCTGACTAATAAAAATAATGATACCAGCAGTGAAACAAAAAGCCTACAACGTGCAACACTGGCTTTCAGGTTAAGTGTTATGCAGTAAGGAAATTTCTTGGTGACTCATGTTCTTCAGTGGAGAAACATTTGATAGAAGTGTTGCTTGCGGTATCTTAAAAGGCAGATTATGTAGCTGTAACAGGAGCTACATACATAAAAATTCTGTGTGACAAATCACCCCAAGGCTCAGTGGTCTACAAAAGTAAGCATTTATTTCTTATTCATGTGCCTACACATTGTCTGGTGTTCAGCTGATCTAAACTGAGTGTAGCTGGGCTTGGTGCCAGCTGTATATTGAGTTTGTCTACTTCATGTATTTCTCCAGCTCCTTAGAGCTGTGGCTAACAGAGGCATGCTCTTTTGGGGATGAAAGGTAGGAGCAGGGAAATACACTTCTCCCCTGGTATGGGTGAGAGAGGCAGTGAGTATTTGCTGAATTATAATATAACCAACTACAATGCTTTATGAACTTGTGGCTTTAGATAAATAAGTGAGAAAGAGAACAGAAATTGTAGTCATGTGTGCTAAGTTCTTTTTGTGGCCCAGTGCTTGTCTTTGGCAAGCTATGGTTCTCTAAGCCTCAGTTTCTGCATTTGAAAAATAGTGAAAAACTAACTTCATGATTTTCTGGGAGGAATAGTAATTCTAGTTAGTTCAAATAAAGGTAGTGATTAGGTGATGATATAGATACTCATTGGAAACAAATCTCATGGAGTTTAAGGAGAACTCAGCAAACAGGACTGAGGCCAGAGGAGTGGGCAGCCCGGGGGACCTTCTGCACCCTGTAGACTTTTAGTCAGTTGTTCTACCATTAATGTGCCCTGGCTGAACCCCACGCCTGTTTCTCTTTTATTGAATTTCAGCTACTAACGTTTGTGTATAAACACACATGATTGCAATACACTCTCAATTTTTTTGATAACAGAATATACTTCATTTTGTTTCTGAAGGGAGAGGAAAACACAGATAAAAATGAGATCTGTTCAACACCCAAGTCTTCAACAGAGTTGACTAAAAATACAATGTTTGGTATGAGAATCTTTTTCCTAAAAATTTGTCACGTAGTGGCATCTCAAGTTGTGGTGGAGCAAAGTAGGGCTAGTATTCAGCTGAAGATTAACCAGAACAGGGGTCATGAATACCCAAACCCTGCAAAAATAAGATATTATTCAGGGAGTTTTGGGCTTTGGGGGAGTTTTGATCACGTTTATTTAAGCCTGATTAGCATAACTCCAGACTGAGGAAACCAGGGACCCTCCTTCTTCTGGGCTCTGCACTGCAGAGGTCTCCTTTCTGGATCTTCTCCAGCTGTGTCCTTCCCTTTAGAGTAAGGAGTTTGCAGGATTGGGGACATGCACTTCTGGAACCAATGGGACCCTAGAATCCCCTGCCCAAGTGATCCCAAGCTGGCTTCCTAGGCCTGCATAGGCATCTTGCCTACTTGGTCCCTCCGGAGAGGGGATCACCCCATGAATATGTACACTTCTGGACCAAAGGAGTTGGCAAGGAGATTTGTTTGCAGAGATGTGGATGGAAGTTGGGTGTTGGACCCTTGGTTGTCTACATTGACACATGTGTGACCCTCCTAGGCTGGATAGAACATAGGGCGGCAAGGGGTTGGGCCAGGAGGTTCCACTGGCAATACTCTTGCCCTAGGCCCTGCAGACCTCACAGTAGGGCTTTTCTCTGAAAGACAAGGAGGCCCCAGATGATATTCCATGTAGTATAATTTGAGGGGCATTACAAAGCCCTGCCTATAATACAGTGCATGCTTTGGGAAAGCCTGCCTTGTGAATTAACCACAAACCTCCTCCCTAACTGATATAGTAATGAGGCAACAAGAAAATTCCAGGTACAACTTTAATTTTCAAAAGTTCATCTATCTGCATTATGATCTGCAGAAAAGAAAAGTATTCCATTCCTGGCCACCTGTAAAGTGAAATAAGCAAAACTTGGTTCCCATATGAGGCAATAATTTCTCATCTGGAATGCCAACAATGTTCTCTCCTTGGAAAGTTTATAGAGCTTATATCCTGCCTGGTCACCTTTAATAAAGAAATGTTAAATATTTTAAAATAAACTTTATTTAATGGGCCAGAAACGCATATCCTGAAGTCTTTTGCTCCTTTAAACATCCTGAGGGCTATAAAATCCTCTGGGTTGGACTGAGTGCCATGTCAGAAGTGTGCCAAACTTGCTTGGTTTGTGGGGTTCTCTCTGTTTTGTGTGGCTACAGCTGCACAGGGGGAAGATTCCAAGCATTGCTATTTCTTAATTTGTGTCTATTGTCCATCTGCATTCTTCCTGCTACTTGACTGAGTCACGGAATGCTTTCTAGCTTCTGTGCTTACTTTTCTTTGCCTGAAAAGATACAAATTCTTCTCATGTGCCCACCATTCATATGGGACCCTTCCAGTACAAGGCAGTGTTTAATCTTTCATCCCCACTGTCCCTGGTTCTTCTCCAGGAGTCCTCTTTTAGCCTCCAGAGAGGAAAAGACACTGAACTTGGAACCAGGTTGCTAGATTGCAAATCCAGGGCTCTCAACAATGTTGGGCAAATCATTTAAATATACTTTGATTAGAAAGAAGCCAGATGTTCACTTATTCTTTCAAAAATTACATGGTTGGCTTTGGCTGCTATGTTGTCACATACGCCGAAAGTTTGGGGGTTCGATTCCCAGTTAGATTATCTAGATTGCAGGTTCAATCCCTGGTTGAGGCGCCTATAAGGAAGCAACCAATTGATATTTTTGTTTTACATTGATGTTTCTCTCTTCCTCTCTCTCTCTCTCTCTCTCTCAAATCCACAAACATATTGAAAAAATACATGCCCAGAACTACTATGTGTTACAGAGCATGAGATGCTCCTAGAAAATGAAGATGAGGCACCCAGGTAAACAGAAAGTGAGCAATTACCTTGTGACTTCCGTACTTAAAGAAACTGGTACACCTGCCTTTCTCCTTCCCACAGGAGTTGGAAGGTCAAATTGTCAAACATTGTAACTGTGTCCTACAGACATAAGCAATCGATTGCTGACCAAAAAGGAAGGATGAAAAAAGACATTATTTCAGACTTTTACACTGAGGGTTGGTGTACAATAGCTGTCTGAGTTGACTGTATCTCCCTTTTCAGTATTTATAATTTTTATTTTTTGTAACCTCACCCACAACTTCCTTTTAAACTATATGCAGCAGTGCTCTGGGGTTGAAGGGAATTTCAATAAAGTTTGTTCTGATGATTTGAAAATGGGATCCCCCTGGGGTATTGCAAAACTGGGCTTAAGACCTTGGTCTACAAAAAAGTAGATGGTCTTTCACATTCGGAGGAGAAGAAAACAACAGGAGGTCACCACTCAAACAACAGAGATCATTGTACAACTGGTGGGACAATCGGGTCAAGAGTTAAAATCAGAATAATCTGAGTACAAAACATAACATAGGAAGAGGAAATTTTCCATCCCTCCCAACTCTTTGACCCATTGATTGGAGTTACAGATATGGCTGTTCTCTCAGCAGAAATATATTAAGACCATATGTAAAGATAAATATTCTGGTCAGAGCAAGATAGGAAAACAAAGAGCAAAGAGCAAGTCAGTGGGGTCCTTCACGGACTGCTGTGTTTCCACCCACAGTAAAGAATACTCAGGACCGTAGGAGGTGTAGATCTGTTCACCCTTCCATTTGCTCATTTATTCAACAAATATTTACTGAGTGCCTGCTGTGGGCTGGGACTTCAGAAGGAAGAAAAATCTGGCATAGTCCCTGCCTTTATGTGAGTTAGTAAAGGACACTAACATCAGTCCAGTAATCACGCCAAGTTGTCTTCAGTCATGCGGATAAGGGTTGCAACAAAGGGGGACAAAGGGGGTTACACTGAAGTGATACTTGATGTCTACTGCCACTGCCACATCTCTTTCTCTGACTTTTCTGTTTTTCTCTTCCACATTTTAGGGACACTTGTGGTTATGTTGGGCCTGACTGAACAACCTAGGACCATCTTCCCATCTCAAGGTCCCTTAATAACATCAGCCAAGTCCCGTTGGATAAGTAAGGTGACATATCCTCAGGTTTCAGAGATTAATTAGTATGTGGGTATCTTTGAGAAGTCATTATTCTACCCACTATGTCATGGCATCTGTATTTAAATCTGAGGAAGAATTGGAGGGTAAGTGATCTATGAAAACACGTTTTCAGCTTTAAACAACTGGATAATGTAGCTTAACAGCACTCGGGCTAGGCAGATGGAAGGTAAGCTTTCAGCAAACTCATGCTAAGTAAACGAGAGACAGAGCCCAGAACTTAATGCCTGAATGAAATGTTTATGGTGTATAAGGCTGGTCCCTTCTAAAGGCAAATAAAATTCTTGATAATCCAAAGGATTTGCGAATTAATTTGAAAGCACAAGCGTTCTGGCGCTATGCCTGGCTGTGTGTACTCGTATAGCAGGCCTGCCTATGACAACCCACGTTGTTATTTCTCTAAATGCATCATCCCTGCCCTCGGAGTCTGATTTTCTGCTCTTTTGGAGATTCCAAGTACGCTCTGTTTATTAGCATCACCATCCACCCCCTCACACACACCTCTTCCCAGAAGACTCTAAATTGGTTTAATCACATTGCATGTTTCTCTGGTAGGTTTTTTCCAGTTCTAGTTTTTCCAGATTCCTTGTATGGTAATTTTTTTCTTTCCTTCTTAATTTCCTTAGGTATAAAATACAACCTCTTGAGGAAAACCTGAGGGGCCTTTAGTAATAGAAATCAAGGTAGAGTGAAGACAAACAATTCCACACCACACCTCCTGAGCCCATTCGACTAAGTAACAGCTGCTGTTCTCAGTGCTTGGCAGATGTTGGCCCAAAGCTCCCTTCCTTCTTATTCTAACTCCCACAGAGAACTCAAGTTATCTTCAGTTTCACACAGAATATCTTTCTGAAGGGTCAGGGCCATGTGAAGGTGGGGAGAGGTACAGGATTCCATGAGCTAGCTGGGACTTTTCCTGGAAGTCTTTCCAACCTGGCCTAACAGAGACACTACAATTAAAGAGCCTGGTGAGGGGTCCAAACCATCATAGTCAGGATCTTCCCAAAATTCACTATGAAACTAGAGATCTAATTTTTATTAAGAAGCCACTTTCTTCTCTCTCTCATTGGAGCATCTATGTGTTAGCATTAAGTGATTAATTTTGGGGGAAGAAGGAAAAATTGAGAAGTCTGAATAAGAGCTGAAATCCTCTGAACATCTGTTTTCTCAGTCATAGACACTGAAGTTAGAGTTTGCAGGAGGTTGAGGTTTTTCTTTTTGCCATCCCTTTGCAGGCTGTGAGGGAGAGACCCTTCCCATTCTCCTAACTGGTAAGAGGCATATAAACACATCCTATCTTGGGAGAAATGATAGCATACGTAAAACAATTTTAAGATGTCTGGCATCCAATAAGCTGTTAGTAAATGGTCACTAAGAGGCAGGATGGTGATGACAATAAAGATGATGATGATGAGCTATTTGTTCTAACTTATTCTTCTGTTTGAATACTGAAGCTTTACAAGGGTGAGAACAACTAGGAAATCTCCTGGTCCTTTTCTCCAATGTTACCCTATTGACAAAATAAAATTCTAGCAACTTAACCTGACTCTTACCTAACTGGCTTACACATAACATTTAAAAAAATTTTTTCATCTTCAATTCTCTGTTATTCATGTCTTTGTTGGTCTCTATCAGTTATCATCTTAAGTGACTGTCTGACAGCTCTGGGGTTGTTGCTTACAGATTATGCTACTCTGGGGAGTAACTCTAGAGAGTTAGAGAATTCTGTAGCTTCTAATTTTTAGATCCTGCAAAATCCTCCCAAAGTACTCCTTTCAAAATGTGAACTGTTAAACACGTTGAACAGGTCTGGCTTAAATCATCAGGTCACACATTTCCCTTCTCCTAATAGGTTGGATAGTTCAGAGCAGGAAGATGATCTGCTAAATGTTCTTCTGCTGCCCAAATAAGCAAGTTGATTAGAGACAGACCAGTGTCTCGGATTTTCCTGAAGCCCTCTTCATGACCCTTCTGCTCTTTCATGCTTTTCTCCAAAAGAATCCTTTCCCATCTCCCTCACAGGGTCTAAATGCTCATTTACAAGAAACACAGAGTGAAAGAATAAAAAAAAACATCAAAAAGATGTTTCATTGCTCAGTGCAGCCCCTGACAACACATCCCCCAGCTCCCCTTCTTTGAAGCCCATAAACTCCTCTGTAAAATTAAAAAGCATGAATTTATAGGGCCTAGGAGGAGCCAGAAGGCGAAGATCTGTCTCCAACCAATGGGTCAAGCATACTGATGAAGTATGATGAGGCCATGACAACTTCTAGCTAATAAAACATCTTTCCTGCCTTTCCAGTCCTTGACCTTTTCTTTCCCATGCAGAACTAAGTGGAGACACAAATGAGGGAGAAAGGCAAAAAAAAAAAAAAAGAGCAGAAAAACAAAGCAAAAATACCCAGCATTCCCTGTCCTTGTAGAGGGACAGTTGGATTACAATGATCTCCCTTCTGGGCCCCTTAATCTTTTTTGGATCCCGTGGCCATACTGCTTGCTTAACCACCTCCTGGTTTCCCATTTCAGGGAAGCCTTGATTAGTCACTAGCAAATAATTATCATCAAAATAGTTCTAGATGAAAATAGCAGCCCAAGGTCCTGTGAAAGTTGAGGCAACTGAGTAAATCCTGTGGGTGGTAGAAGACACACAGAAGAAGGTTGGGGGACATGACTGGTGCATGCTGGCATTGTGACTTTGGCAGGCCACGCTAACTTCTATGAGTCTCAGCTTTCTCATCCCTCAAAGGAGGAGGATGGGGCTAAGGTGAATCTTGAAATTTCTTTGTCTGATACATCTGTAGTTCTTAAGCAGACTTGAGACCCAGGGAAGAAGGTGTGGGAGGAATTGGCAAGAGGGAAGCATCATGAGACAATAAGGAATGAAAGCAATCTAGGCTCAAACTTCTGAGTGACCAGTGTTACCTGTGTTTTGCATATTTATCCAGTTCTGGCCAAGATTGGTTGAACTTATGTTCACGTGACTTGGAATCCTTTTAATTCTTTGAGTTTGAGAAAGAGAGAGAGTAAGAGCGAGAGTGAGAGCAAAAGAAAGAGTGAGTGAAAGAAAGAGAGAGATTGAACTTGAACAAACCTGGATTGGGTAAGAGGAGTAACTCTTACAGAGGTATCAAATACTAGGGCAGACAGAATTATGATAACATTTCCAAAGAGAAGGTCAGGACAGCCCTCCAGGGTTGTACAGACTTCAGGCTGCTGGAACAGTGAGATAAATATCTAAACTAGAAGATAGGATAGTTCTTTTCTGTTGGACTAGGTAATATCCAAGGTCCAGGAAAGAGAAGTAGTTTATCTAAAGTCACACAAATGATACTCTGGTTTCTCCTCAGGATGCACAAATCTTTCGCCTTTTATTATCCAAAGTCACACAAATTACTGGTTGGCGGTATGGAATTTATACCCAAGTTCATTCACTCATTTGCCAATGAAAGTATAATATGCCACATTCAGGGTCGAATGTTGTATGCCTCAGTCTTCTGACATATTGCCTGAATCTCTTCCCAGTGGATCAGGACAACTTGATTCCTACTGAATGCACAAAATTGGCAAAGCCATACATTTCCTCCCTTGCCAACCTTCCTTCTTTTTGTCAAGATAATAAGATGGAGACAAAATACAGGCAATAGATATTTTCAGTTTGGAATGAGAGTAGAGATCATGGGTTTTGGAGAAGGTCTCTGTAAGTAAGTATTCTGTAAATACTACCCAAATAGCTGAACTGCTGCATCTAGGCCCACTGTACCAAGAAAACAGTCTGAAGAGAGTTAAAGGTGTCTCAGAGCCAGGGGAACACATTCAGAGGGGGTATACAAGTCTCAGACTTGGAGAAGTAGCTCAGAAACAGTGAACCTTTGCATTAATGTCTAGTAAGTCAAAGATGTTCTATAAATAATATTTACTTCCTCTTTGGTGCTGTCTTTGGTTTAGTGGTTATATATTTTAT